>NC_137428.1:1480000-7310000 GCF_964374335.1 Astatotilapia calliptera | reverse complement strand
CAGTGCGGCAACCGCACAGCAACAACAACACACAGAGCGCCCTCTGACCCCGGAAGGACACACCGTCGCAGCGAGAAGGCCTCACCCGTCACTATGGCAACATAAACAAAACATAACTGTACAAACAGAACCCCGAACAGCCCTGACCCGCTACATAGCCCCCACCTAAGGGGTCAGTCGTCCCCAACTACCCCACACAAAGTCCTGCAAATGTCCAGGTGCCTTCTTTTGGCGCACCGGCCGGTCACGACCGGCGGGGGAAAAGTCACTCGGGTCAGAACATGGGGTGCCACCATCATCCCACTTCTGACACCAATGTGGCGAGCTCAGACAACGAGGAGACGGAGGTGTCGTTTGGTCTTGCTTCCCGTGAGCTAGCCAGGGAGCACAGCCGTTTATTGACACCTGCAGAAGAACACTGCCGCTAGCTAACTGCTCAGCGCGGCAACCGCACAGCAACAACAACAACAACACACAGGGCGCCCTCTGACCCCGGAAGGACACACCGTCGCAGCGAGAGGGCGTCACCCGTCACTATGGCAACATAAACAAAACATAACTGTACAAACAGAACCCCGAACAGCCCTGACCCACTACAATATGCTGCTGAGAATATAGCCCAGAAGAAGTGTATAGTATAGCTTTTATTTTGGAAAGAGCCGTTTCTCTGTAATAAACTCTCTTTTCCAAAGATGCCAGCCAAAGAAAAGCTCACCACAAAACGGAAAAGTTATGACAAATCAGACTATAAGGCAAAAAGAAAGTGCAGCTTTAAATTCTTTTGCATGGACAAAAGAATTTCTGTGGCTGCAATATGACGAGCTATATAACCGGGGCTGCACATAAGTGGTCCGCAGGTGCGCATTCGCTGTCAAAACAAAAAACAAAAAAACGCGCACAAGATATGAAGTTGCAACGCGTGTTTGCATACATACGATTTTCTGGAGGAGGACAGAAATTTGTTTAAAACTCTTAAAGATGTCGAAGAAGCTCCTTTAAGCAATTACTTTGGTGTTCCTCTACCTCCAAAGAAATGTCAGAAGGAGTCCGAACCACAAAAGAAGCACGTATTCTCGGAAAAGTGGTTGCAGGAGGTGAGCTGGCTTCAAACAAATGATGAACGCACAGAGATGTGGTGCGGAATGTGCCGTGAAAATCCCACTCTAGCGGACAAAAACAGTGCTTTTTATATGGACGCAAACGCGCGTTGCAACTTCTTATCTGGTGTCTTTTATTTTGACAGCGAATGCGCACATGCGACCACTTATGTGCACCCGTGTAAATAACATAATGTTCTGCCGGGTGTGTTGTTGGTTTTCTCTCGATTTCTGTGTCGACAAGCGCCTTTGTTACTGGGACCAGTCATTTTAAGAAAGGCCCCCATTAGAATCCATGAGAAATGCAAGAAATGCATTATTGCTCAGTCTGCAATATCTTTCCCAGAACAAACACCAATTGCAAATAACATACTAAAAATAAACCTGAAAAATCTGTTTAGAACAGCGTACTATGTTGCAAAGAGTGAACTACCACTGGCAAAATTTAGCAGTCTTTGCAAGGTTCAAAAAGCAAATGGCCTAGATCTTGGTTCCACTTGTCTCTTACCCGTGACTTCAGCGGAAATTTCAAATTCAGGATCTGACACAGACTGATTCATGTCCTACACAGTTCTTACAAGTTCATAGAAATTTCTGTTCAATTAGAACCAAGTATTTGAGTTGATGATTGTAATTTTTATACAATGTTCTAATTTGTTTTTCAACAATTTTTTGATTAATGTTTTGTTTCCTTTACAATATTATACTTTAATGTATAATATTGTAAAGGAAACAAAACAGGAAACAAAACATCAATCAAAAAATTGCTCTCTTTTTTATTTGGGCTACTTACATTTATTTTGGGCTACCAAAAACTGAAGAGTCCCTGCCCGAAGGGCTACCAGGGATTTTGAAATTTTGAGAGCCCTGAGATATATTTATTTTTTTAATTACTTTTGTTTCAACAACATTACATTTAAAAACTGTACTTTTGAGTTAAAATATATATTTATAATTTTAATAAATGACAAATTAAAAAGGCATGAACTTTTTTTGTATCGAAAAAATATCGAACCGTGACACCAAAGTATCGAACCGAACCGAACCGTGAATTTTGTGTATCGTTGCACCCCTAATATATATGTGTGTGTGTATATATATATATATATATATATATATATATATATATATATATATATATATATATATATATATATATATATATATATATATGAGTCTCAGCTACCTACAGATTGACAATTACTTCGAGCGTAACTTTAGAAATGGAGCAGAACTCATTGAGCACCAGATCATCTCAAAACTTGAGATGAGTTCACTGTACTCTATTTCCTCTGAAGTCACCAGCTCAGTCCAACAAAGCACTGCTAGGAATGGTTTGAATGGGAGAAACCTGTCATAGCTGACAAGCCTCTGTGTGATGTCATGTTAGTGTGGACCCAAATCCCATAGGAATGTTTCGAGCCACTTGTTGAATCTGTACCACGGAAGGATAAGGCAGTGTTGACAGTAAGAGGTCCAACCTGGTGTTGGTATGGTGGTGAGTGTGAATGGATAGAGAAATATACACCATAGATAACAAGTAAAAATGCAAAACTTAAAACACAGAATCCGTGATGTTCAGGATTTATTATGGGCACCGTGATTAGAAAGGGGTACATGTGGAGGAATGAGTGATCTTTGGTCACCACAGCACGATGTGCTTTATTAGCAAAGAATCATACAACATGTCTAAGAGGAGGGTTGCTCGTACCACACCGTCCCCAAAGTCATCAGGAGGCGCCTTCTCCTCACTGCTCAGTCTTCTTCAGCTGTAGTTGTCAATCAACTCAAGCAGCTGATGCACTGCAGCTCTGAACATGTGCATTTGCGGCCTGCACTCATTATACCCCTCCCCCTGGTGTTCACGCAGCTTTAAAAAAAAAAAAAAAAACACGTTTTCATGCTGTTACTATGTTTACAGAGGATGATAATGTTTCCCAGTGCTGTAGATCCAGATTACTGTACTTGTGGCGTCTGGTGAAGGACAGGTGAATGGCTAAAAAGAAAAGGAAAAGCGGATCATGTTACAAGCAGTGGCTTCACCTGACAACAAGCTTCTTTGTGTCTCATGCAGGTCTCCAAACAGGGTCGTTTAGAGACCCTTCCTCCACCCTGTGACTCCAGATATTTATAGAGGAGTCGTCTGTCAGTGAAGCCATGCTGCTGGTCTGTGTGTCGCTCTATTTCTGACTATTGCTGCATACCCCCTCAGTCAGTCTTGCCCAGTCTGTGCGACTGTGAGTGTGTGACAGGGGGACTCGCATTTTGGCTCGCTGGATTTGCCATTAAAAATCTGGAGCCTTTAGCTGCTTCTCTACAGTTTTGGAAGGTATGGCTGCGTTTTGTTCTATCCTATTCGCTGTCCACTTATAAAGTTCCTGTCATGGGTTTTATTCATAGATTGGAGCTGGGTTAGAGAGAGCGGGGCTTCAGGGGCCTACATTCTGTAATACAGCCGGGCTGAGATTTGACATTGTTACATTTAGATAACACTGGTTCAGACGCCGCTGTCTACTTCACCAGAGGACTGGTTTTTACTGTTGGCTCGATTTTTATTGTCAAGCATGTTTCTGTCTCTGGTGTCTTGCTAGGAGAAGTTTTCTGTTGAGGTCATAAACTCGTCTTGTCAAGCAAGGGTCCTACAGTTGAAAAGAAGGTTTAGCATGCCACCCGAGAACCTGTTGGATGCATTTCTATGTCAAAACAGACTTTTAGGACAGTTTTAAAATCATTTAGAAAGTTGGTTGGTAGTTTTTATGTGATTGGCACAATGCCTGGTCCTTCTAAAACTAGCTGTTGAGTTGTTTACAGGGACTGACTAAACCTGCCCCTAGTATGCTGCTTACAGGCAGAGAGCAGGATCTCATACTGTATGATCCACACCACAAGGCTACTGGAGCGAGGTACATGGCACATAATGACAGACATGTTTCTGATTTTCTATCTTGCCTCTGAGGCTGGATCTTCCTTAGAGGGGAAGTTCGGAGAAAAAAAACAAACATGAGACCTCTGACACTTGTTTGATTTTGCTTTCAGATGAAACCATGTTTGACAGGATGATTTTCATCCACTACTCTTTGGAATTAGACCACATTTTGGGTTATGTTTGGGTTAGCTTGTGTTGGTAGTCTGGATTGGTGATTAGTTGTGATCTAGCTTCGCTCTTCTCAACCTCCTCCCTTTGAAACCTTTTTAAGAAGTCAACAGGTTGAAAATCAGTTGGACTGATGATTTTTAGTTTTGTACAGAGTGCTGGCACCTCAGACAAACACGCATCTGGGTCCTTGAACAATCTGATGACCACACTGACACAAAGTTCTAATCATCAGCAGTGAGAAGTGCACAATCAATGCAGTCCTGTAAGAAACTAAATACACCTTTACCGCTGTAGGAATGAAGAGTGTAGCTAGCGTCCAGGTCCTGCTAATCCAGGGGTGGGCAACTCCAGGCCTTGAGGGCCGATATCCTACAGGTTTTAGATCTCACCCTGGGTCAACACACCTGAATCAAAGGATTAGTTCATTACCAGGCCTCTGGAGAACTTCAAGACACGTTGAGGAGATCGTTTAGCCATTTATATCAGCTGTGTTGGATCAAGGACACATCTAAAACCTGCAGGACACCGGCCCTCGAGGCCTGGAGTTGCCCACCCCTGTGCTAATCAAATACACTTGATTATCTGATCAGCAGTAAGTGTGAGCACTTTTGTAAAAACTGAGGTTTTGACAGTTTGTTTCTGTGGCGCACTCGAATGTATGTTGTATACCAAAGTCTTCCCAGGAGTGGGCGCCCCAGCAAATTTACCCCAAGCTTAGGCCATCCATGCTCTGAGAAACTGCAAAAAACTCAAGAACTCCACCGCAGACTCTACAAGTTCATAGCAAACATCTCAGACCAACTGCCAGCATGGTGGTGGAGCGATGAAGATTTGGGCACCTTACAGTCACTGAGCAGAACATGAACTGCTCTGTATACCAAAGTGTTCTAGAGTCAAATGTGAAGCCGTCTGTCTGACAGTTAAAGCCTGAATGAAACTGGGTCATCAACAGAACAATAATCCCGAGCACAGCTGCTGAAAAAGGAAAGAATCAGTGCTGTGGCCCAGTCAAAGTCCAGACTTCAACCTGATGGAAATGGGGTCATGACAAAACAGAACCGCAAAAAGACATCAGGAGTGTTTGAGGCCAAGGGCAATGGGAAGGCACAACTTTTTTCACAGTGTAGCTACTGATTAGTAAAACTTTTCACACAGATTTACGCTTTAACAATATGTGTGTTTATGACCCTATTAATCACAGCAGACCCTTGCCTTCAATGCAGTGTTGTAAAAAAAGGTGGATAATGACAAGATTGATTAACGCCAACACATCATACAGAGTCGGTGTGAGCTGACTGACAACAGAACCTCTGAGCAGGAGCACGACGAGACAGTTTCTTAAAAAATAATGACGTCTCAATAGACACAAAGTGGCAGTGAAGTATGTCAATAATGGAAAAGTGGATCATGATGGTGTGTGTGTGTGATAACTGTCTTTTACTGAAGATTATCTAATTTACCTCAGTTTTCTTTCTTTCTTGTCAGATTGTTCTTCTCCCTCTGTGCACACGCACATTGCCACCATCACATCTTGCTGACAGACGCGTGACCCTCCACCTCCACCTCACTCCCCTTAACCCTCTCCCTACTGTGAAACCATGGCACTGTCCTCACGCTTAAAACTCTGGGAGAAGAAGGGAGGTGCAGAAATGCTGTGTGCTGCATTAACTCTAATAGCTGGTTGTGACTGCACACACATATGTGTGTGTGGGTGTGTGTGGTGCACTGATCACATAGTGAGTGCTCCTCTGTTCTAACCCTGAGTCATCGTAGCATGCCACTGCTGTGGTTGGTGTATTAATCATCTTGCATGTTCAGTGTTTGAGCTTTTTACAGCCCCATGCTGTCACTTGACATTTGCGATCTGAATCTGCTGATACTGATATTTCTGTTGAGATACAAAATATTGAAGTTTTCCACAAATGGGAGCAGAACACCCAGCCTTATATGGCAGTTTCATCACTCAGTTCATTCTGCTTATCACACGCTACCGAAAAGATGGTCATGCTTACGTTTAGGTTTTTTGGGGTTGTTTTTTTTTTATCCATTTTGAAGCCTCGAGATTAGCCTCCATTTTTCAGCCTTTTTCAGGTTGATTGTAAAGATATTTTTATGCTCAGTGACTCCAGCTTACAACACCATTAGTGGAAATCCTTACAGAAAAAAACGAAATTGTATGTCCCAGCTGACCGACAAGCTACAAAGTCTTTCCCCACAGTTCATACAAAAGGAAAGTAGGAGACAGTGATAACTGGAAACTGTTTTTCAGACTGGATTTTAAATGTGTTACACTATCCTGGCAAAAACACAGAAGCAGAGTATTCTTCTGCTGGGTAAAGAAAATACATGCTGTCCTTTTGATGTGGCCCCTCGTACACCTGGTCATACACATGATACCATCTCATAGGATGTCAAATCTCTGAAGAGATTCATACATGCTAGTGGATTTTCAGACTGTCACTGGGAAAATACTTTTAATGTAGCTACATTGTGGAGCACAGCAACACAAATGGAAAGCATCAGATTTCAAACTGATTACAGTATTGGTTAACTGACACTGCATTGCATACACAAGGGTTTTAACCAAAGCAAATATTCTTACACAGTAACATGTTTCATGTGACTGATATGTTATTACAGTATACATAATTAGATTAAGAATCGCTGTCATTTTAAGCACAGTCCCTTAATTACTGTGCAAGTTTGCAAATGATATTGAATACTGGGCAACATCAAAATAAATTTTTTCTCAGATTCTGTCCCTCCTAATGTTCTTGCTCCATGCAGGAAAAACTTTTAAAAGCTGCATTTGAAATCAACTTGAGGCCTTTTACCTGCTTAATTTCTTAAAGGTTTAATAAAGAAATGACCATTTACTTGTCCATGCTTCTGTGTCAAATAAACCCCCAAAACAGGAACAAGTGTACAAAATCACTCTAATGCCTGAGCAGCTGATGCTCGGCTTTTCTGTTGAAGCTCATAAACTGTACCTCTATTATTGTAGCTGAATGTAGCTGTATTATTTCAGACAGAGAAACAGTTGTGACATCTTCTGAACTTACTGTAACTGTCTGGGGGGTTTTACTCTTGGATTAGCTTGACATGAAGCTAATATTGAGTTTTATTTAGTTTAGAAGTAGAACTAGAGGGTTTCTTATCTTTAAAGAGAAGATTTAGGTTTAAACCATCCATGGAACCTCTGCTCAAATCTATTCTAATGCAGTCACAAGTTCATGCCAACTGCAGGGTTTTACAAAGCTGGCACATTTTCACTGGTTAGTCGTCCAATTTTGAATCTCATAAAAAGCTTTGTCAAGCACACTAATGTGTATCCCAGTCTAAATTTTGCAATTAATATGTTTTTGACAGATTTGTGGAGTTTAACAATTCAGCATAGTGGCACCACGTTTACCAAAATGCCTTTGGTGTGAGACCAGACATACAGCTTCCCTCTTTTGCAGAGCACCTGTCTATAAATTACAGAATGATTGCTTCACCTACATGAAAATAGCACGAGGGAAAAAACAGCGTACTCGAAGGCCCTGCCTCTCTGTGCCTCGGGTTCACTCCTCATCTCTACACCAATTCCAAATCCTCACATCTCAGGCATCAATCTAACTCTGTAAACAAATCCCAATCACAAGTCCAGTAGGCCATAACTTTTTTAGAATTCCAGTCTTTTCACTACTTTCAAGCACCTGTCCTCTGATGTGTACCTTCCTATTGTGTGTTTTCCTCCAGTTTTGTTTTTATTCCTCTTTTTGTATATACTCCTCTTGTCTGTTATTTATTCCTGCTGTCTTACTATTTCTATTTTCATTCCATACAGTTGGTGCGGAGCACCCACAATTTTGTCGTACATGTACAATGACAATAAAGGCCTATTCCATTCTATCCTACTCAAATTAACAGCCGTTTAGATTGTCACACATTCTCTTATTTGAAAAACCCTCCAACGCCTCTGGTACCTCATAGCTGTTTATGACCCTGCATGGTGCTAAAAGTGCTGAAGGAAGCTAATTACAAAAAGGCCTTTAAAGGACTCACATTCATTTATGTCCACTGTGCCACACACTGCCTCCCCTTTTTGGACTTATTCTAAACCCTGTGGAGCAGTTTTGATGAACTCATGTTTGAGTGTTGGTCAAAATAAAGTGTTTGATAAGAACTGTAAGAAATCTCTTTCGCTTTCCAACACATTTGTCATACATTGTCAACGTATGCATCTGACTTGTTTAACTCTCCGCTGAGCATGCAGTGCATGCCTGATGTGCATGCCCAATGGACTGCACACTGCATCCAAACCATACAATGACTTTCTATTTTGTTTGTTCTGCCTGAATCATCAATGGACCAAACTACAGATAAAGGAGGAAAACAAGCCAATTGTCACAACGGTACCACATCCGCCTCTGTCAGTTCTGCCAGGTGGTTTCCTCAAGCAGCTCGTCAGAGATTCAGAGAAAGAGACCAAACATAAAGAGCCAGAGGTCAAAGAAGAAAGGCCAGTAAGTCATTCATTTCCATCTCTCAATATCTTATTGAATCTTAAAGATCTTAGTGTTGCCAATACCAGAGTTGGTCTGCAACTAAAAACGTGACTAGTCATTTAATTAGGCCACAGGTGTGCCTAATAAAGTGGCACCCTCTCACTCAGATGCCTCTGGAATGGCCTTCTCTAGGCTGGAGAAAACAATGTCAGTAATGTAATGACAGCCAGAGAAGGGCCAGATGGGCTTCTTTGGATAAAACTGATTTTCTCTATCTATTGCTAGCTTTGGCATTGAGAGATTTAATGGAAGAGATAACAGAATGTATGGATAATAAGAGGTACACACTTGGAGTTTTCTTAGATCTAAAGAAGGCATTTGATACTGTTAATCATGAAATTCTATTAAAAATTTCATGATTAAAAAAACTGGAAAGGTACAGGTTTAGGGGAGTGGTTTGGACTAGTTAAAAAGCTATGTAGGGAATAGGCAACAATATGTACAAATAAATGAATATAAATCTAATTTGATGGATATTGCTTGTGGAGTACATCAAGGTTCAGTATTGGCTCCAAAAATGTTTATTATGTACATAAATGATATTTGCAGAGTATCGCAGATTCTAAAGTTTGTAATATTTGCAGATGACACAAATATATTTTGTTCAGGAGTGAAGTTGCCACAGGTTTTGGAGATGATCACACAGGAATTAACGATATTAAAGTGGTTTGATATAAATAAGTTATCATTGAATCTAGATAAAACCAAATTTATGTTATTTGGAAACCAAAAGAAAAGTATCAAAAAAAAAATTCTTGGTGTGATCATTGACCAAAAGGTCTGTTGGAAACCACACATTATACTTTTAAAATACAAAGTGCTAGAACAACTTTAAAAAGTATGTCTATCTCAATAGCGGGAGTGAAATTATGGAACAGTCTAACAGAAGAAATAAAAGAAAGTAACAACATAAGCAGAAGACACAACAAAAGCACCAGCAGACTGTGACACATCACCCACTATTTCCAGTAGCACTACTACACACAAGTACAATGCATGCATAACCTTCAGTTAACAGTCAAAGGAGGCCTGTTACTTTTTTCTTCCCACTACAGCCAAACAAACTGAGTGACAACCTGGTGCAACAGTTTCTACTCCCAGATCAGACTCCTCCAATCCTCGAGGCAGAAATGTCCCTGCGGACAGAGCAATTCAGCGACAACAGCGACAACAGCCAACCTCAAGGACGCAACTCAGCACAGCCAGATGGCAGGTCCTCATCTCAGTGCCACATAGTGACTCCTGACTCCAGGGGTAAACCTGAAACCAGACCAGACGTAACACCAGAGCCCCCAAAGCAGAAGCTGCAACAGTGGGACAGAAGGACTGAAAAGAAGAGCAAAAATATGGAGGAGCATACAAAGAAGGAGAGGATAGAGGAATTTGGGCAAGGGAAGGAGAAAGAGAAGGGGATGGAGGAGAGGCAGGAGCCAGAGGGAATGCAAACAGAGACAACTGTGACAGAGAATGCCAGGAAGGAGGTATGTATGCTTTTGTCATCCGGTCTTACAGATAGTCTGAGGCCTGCAGAATACTTGGAAACTCTTCTACATTAAAATAATATTTTTAATGGATTTTTTCCCCTTTTTGTGACACCGTTTCCTTTTAAAACTAACATTTAAATTCCAATAAAAATGTATCTACTTTATGCCCTGCATTCAGATCCCTCATCTGCCTTAGTTGAGACATTCACGAGACATAGACAGTGAAAAAAGTGGATGTAGCTTTGTGGTTGGAAAAGTAAAGCCAGCGGGGAAGTGCCTTAAACTTGCATTCTGTCTGGAGGCCATTAGATGGCGACACCTATGGCGATTAGTTCATTGTTCTACTCGTTGTGGATCATACTGAATAAAAATAAACCTAATTTGTAGGGTTTTAGTTTATATGTTTTTGATGATACTGTATTTGACACAGGAGGATTAGCTGTGATGTTTTCAGTTTGCTCAATGGCTAATGACTTGTCAGTTGCAAGCATCTTTTTCTCAGCAGTGTGCACACAGCGAGTGACTTTTCTTTGCCACATCTCTACAAAAGCGCTAGTCTCCTCAAATTTATCTGAATTGTTGTGGTGTTTTTAAAGAGAAACCTGAGTTAATGCTGCATTATTTTTCCTTAGTAATCCTGCAGTGCTCCCCTATTGACATACAGCACATTGTTTGCAGATCACCCTGCTATCGCAATAATCACAATAATATCTAGTAGCATATGAAATGAAAAGATCAGATTTTCTTATATTTACCTGCTGTGATCCAGTGCAGCTGCTTTCCTTCAAACTGTTTATTTCTATGAACAAAATAATATGCCCTCCATAATAATAATTATTATATAATATATTGTTCATGCAAAACAAAGACTCAACAAGAAGTAGTTTTTATTCCAGCAGTGTGATGATCAGATTTCAGATGTGAGTGTAACAAACTGTTGTTAAAAACTCAAACTACATCAGTTATGGCATAAAATGGAAAATGCAGTTACAATTAACATTTTGGTCATTATTTCGATGGTTTTTGTGAATTGTGGGATGATCCATCACAATGAATTATGAGGCGGTGATTTTTAATCTCCTTTCATAACGAATGGTCCTCCTTAGCTAAAGGAAGCAATAAAGGAAGCATTGAAGCTCCTTTCCTTAGTATTCAGAGAATTTGATTAGATCTTCTTATGGCTGCCACATGGATATTTCTGGGTCACGTCTCTCAGCTAAGAACCATTAAAAGCAAAATGGATCATTGGAGCTCACCACTGGATTCTTGCAACCATGATGGCAACAGCATAAACATTCATCTTAAATCTTCAGAACAGTATTTGAAACCAACAGGTGACGTCGTGGTAGCTACGTCCACCTTTCGTACTGTCTGGTGTGACAGTACCCATTTATGTAGATATTAAATATTACCATTCCATTCAATAGAGAAACAACAAAGTAATCCAAAACTAAAGGTTCTTTTAGGGGTTTTTTGTATTTGCATACTTCAGTAGTTTGACCTATGTGCATAGTGGGAATCAAAATGTTTACGGAGACAAACAAAAGTTACATTTAAGTCATTTTAAGATCTTTAAATCTCAGACAATACAATTCACTACCTAATCCACTGTCATTCTGTCCAACATATGATGAAAAGCCTAAACAAAAGGAAAGAAACTAGTGTGACAGTTATATAAGTAATTATAAAAAATGTACATATGGTTGATCCGTCGTGATGAAGAGAGCTGAATGGAAAAGCAAAGCTCTCAATTTACCAGGTGATCTACTTTAACTATGGTTACAAACTATGGTAGTGACGGAAAGAACGAGATCGCGGATACAAATGGATGAAATAAACTTCCTCAGAAAGGTTGCTGGCTTCTCCCAGGAGATATGGTGAGGAATTCGGCCATCTGAGAGGGGCTCAGAGTAGAGCCGCTGCTCCTCCACATTGAAAGGAGCAGGTTGAGGTGGTTCGGGCTTCTGACAGGGATGCCTCCTGGGCACCTCCTGTGTGAGGACCCGGGGCAGACTCAGGACACGCTGGAGAGATTATATCTCTTGGCTGGCCTGGGAACCCCTTGGTTTTCCCCTGGACATGCTGGATGAGGTGGCCAGGGAGAGGGAGATCTGGGTTTCTCTGCTTAGTCTGCTGCCCCTGGGACCCGGCCCCAGATAAGTGGAAGAAGACGGATGGATAATTTTCCTTATTTACACTTATATGTTTTATTGTTGTCCTCATTTATTCTATAGTCTTCTGTTTCTATGTCTGAAAGCTGAGCTTTGAGCTCACAGGGATTATTTGAAAATGTAGCAGAAAATAAAGAAAAACACTACACTTTAAATGTGACTTCACTAGAAGTAAACTCTGAAAACAATGGTATTCAATGCTGTGGCACACTAAATGATCATGCATTATAGAAACTGTGCAGCCAAAAAGTAGTTACTGTTCTTCTCTTTGTTCCTCTCATGCTGCTTTCTCTCAGGTTAGGGATGTGTGGTATGAAGCTGGAACTGTGTGGTACGTCGACAAGGATGATTTCATCCGTGGTATGCATTGAAAACAACACACACGCACACACTACAGTATGCATGCTAGCTATAAGTACATTTTGAAGAACATTTAACCCCTAACAGAAACCACAGTTACACATGGATGGATCTATAACTGCTGACTCATTCACACAAAAAACAAGTCTTGATTGTAGCCTTGAAGATCCTTGATATTTCCACACCTCAGTTCACAGGGTGTCTGTATGTGTGCTTTCAAAGACATAACTTCATTTCTCCTCTTTTCAGCTACTCAGCTGAAGCCAGATGAAGGCACACCAGAGCTGTCCGAGGGCCGGGTGAGGGTCCGGCTTGAGACGGACGGCTCAGTGCATGATGTCTCCGAGTATGAAGTTGAGAAGGTAGATCAGACTAGAAGTGTCCTTCTGGTTCTATTACTGTCCAAATCATGTAAGAGTTTGCACATCAACTTGTCCTTTGTTTCTAATGCAAACCTTTCAACAACCCTTTCTTTAAGAAACAAACCAGATGAGAATTTCATATGACAAAAAGGTCAACATTTAAACGTATCAGCACAGAGTAATGCATAAATCTCCATTAAATTTTGGAGATTTAGCACACATTTTCTTAAAGTTAAAGCTTTTTATACCAGTCCTGTTACAGTGATGTTACAGTGATGTGAAATTTAAGGATAAGGTCTTTTAGGGATATGATTTAAAAAAAAAACTGCAAACATTATATGAAGCACTTTTCATTGTGCCCTTTTTTTGGTTTGGGAAGCTCATCTTGTAACCGGAAGGTTGCCGGCTCGATCCCCAGCTTTGTCCGTCCTGGTCGTTGTGTCCTTGGGCAAGACACTTCACCTGCGATATGGCAGCTGTGGCTACAACTGGAGCTTGCCTCTACCAGTGTGTGAATGTGAGAGTGGAATTATAATGTGCTTTGAGTGTCTAGAAAAGTGCTACATAAATGCAATCCATTATTATTATATCAGGAAGAATACAAAATCATCTGGTCCTCAGTAGGTTTTAAATTGGGGTACATGCAACCTCAGATGAACTAAAACACAGGACATATGACATATGACAGGACCTTGTCATCATTCATTTAACAGTTTGCTACTCACATTTGTGGTAAGACAGAAAAGGCTTCTTGGAAGGGTTATAAGGTCATATCCAAACAGTCTGGTGTCCATCATTCTACATTGACAAAAATAATTTTATGTTACTCACAAATGGAAAACTAGTGGAAAACATTCAAGACATTCACCAGTCTTGAATGTTAAGGTAAGAGGTTAAAAAAACCTCTTCTCCCTAAATACATATACATAAGAGAGCACATCTGTGCTTTGCAGAGGTGCATCTAAACTGTTGTTGTTTGTATTTACTTACACAGCATGTCTTGTGGAATTTACTGGAGTCAGCAGCAACAGCATAGCGCAGTCATATCAAGTCTAGTGACATAAGGCAGGAAAAGATCAGTAAAGAAACAATTTCCCGCAGCCAAAACACAAATCCAATGAGAAGTAGAATACGTTCAGCATGATGAGGTTCAGACGGTGTTCCTGAAAAGAACCAAGTGAAGTTTGTGGTTCTGGAGAATTACTGGAGGTCTCAAGGGACATAAGATTACAATTTATTCAAATTGGATGAAGAGTTTTGGAGTTTCAGCTCCTTAACATGTGCCACTTTTGAAAAGGACCAAAATTGGACAATTGAGTCAAAGCCTATTTCATGGGCAGGTGTGGGCAATTCCTTTGTTATGTCATTTTTAATTAAACAGATAATAGTGCTGGGGTTGATTTGAGGTGTGGTGCTTGCATTTGGAAGATTTTGCTGTGAAACAGACAACATGTGTCCAAAGTTGTCATGTGTGGCTGTGTGACACTTTATACTTAAAGTGGCAGCTTTAGTTGCTGGGAAATAATCCATAAACTAAATTTATGAAAAACAAACGAGGAAATGAGAAACAGCAGGAGAGCAACCAAACATGACGAGACAAAGGGGAAGCAAAACTCAAAACACTGAACACAGGACATGAGACACAAGACTGGCATGGAGATGTAGACTTGACCAGGAGATGCACGACATAGAGACCGGGGAGACTAGACAAGAAAACATGTAACACAGGGGAGGCAAAGAAACAAAATCCAAGATCTAAAAATCACTAAAATACAACCAGACACTAACTGAATCAAAGAATATTAAAAACCAAAACCACTGAGTCACAGGACTCAGGACCAGCACAAAAGGAGCTCTCCATGCAGGTGAAAACCGAAAAACAAAAAAAAACCCATCCAAGAAACTGCTACAATGTTAGGAGCGGCAAAATCTACAGTTTGGTACATCCTGAGAAAGAAAGAATAATTTCAAATAATAATTTAATTTATATAAACAAAACTGAAAAACTGAAATGATCTTAGTTTTTGGTTAATTAGCATTTTGTTTCATTCAGGATGCTGAATTGAAATAGTTTGGGAATTTGTATAGACATAAACATATTTTGGTTTGTCATCTTATCTTAATCCAGAACAATAACATTAGTGATATCAAAGTTTTAAAAAGGCAGCATTTTTTAATAACTCTATAAAGCATCTCCACTAAGACAGAAGAAAACAGTTTTCCCAGGGTGTAATCTGTGTGAAATCTGAGACTAACTCTTTCACATTTGAACCAATTAATGGAGATGCTGTTCCTCCACAGTGTAATCCACCAGAGCTCGACCTGTGTGAGGATCTGAGTGACCTGCAGAGCGTGAATGAATGTGGAGCTCTGCACACTCTGACCAGTCGAGCTAAAGCAAATCTTCCACTGACACATGCAGGACCAAACCTGGTCAACTTCTGGCCCCCGTTACAGACCCACAGCAAGGTAAAATTTACACACATTTACAGATCAGTAACCCTATGAAACTACAAAGCTTATTAAGTATGTGCAACATTTTATGTTTATCTTCTTTTTTTCTCTATTAGACCCCAAAGTCACGGCGAGGGGAGTCTGTGTGGGATGCTCCTCCTGCCCTGGCTGCCCTGGTCAAACGGGTCTACATGTCTATGGTTGGCACCAGAAGGGATCACAGTGTGTGTGCATTGGGACGCAGCGGGACGGGCAAGACCACGGCATGTCAGACCTTCACACATGCTCTTATCAAACAAGCTGGCACAGCAGGAGAGAACATGAGTGGTGAGCGTGCGTTGTAAAAATGAAAACTGTTTAGGTTTTTAAAGTGTTAATGATCAGCACTAAAACTTGAAACTGGTACTAGTCTGTCATTTCAGTGACTGTGAGTGAGTCGCTACAACTATGAATCTTAAATGAATCCCAAAACTATATTCAATGAACGTTATACACATCAACATGTAAGAAAAATGATGAAAAATAACCTTTCAGGGAGTTTGTGGATCAAAATTTCTCTGTGAGAGACTGACGGTATCACACAATAAAGATTACTTCAAGTTAATACGGCTAATGTAAGCTATTAAATTGTGAGGTGCAAGTAGTGTTTTGTTAAATAAACTATGACTATAACTATGTGCGATATGTCATGTGTTACTCTCATTCAAGTAATTTTAAAATCTGCCGAGGAAGGATTATTTTTAGTCTGTCCTGAGAGGTAAAACCTTCGATGTAATAGAGGGTGTCCTGTTTTTAGCGAGCCTGTAGGTTTATTTTGCTGAAATGTTTGCTTCAGCTTGTTTTCCTCCACTTCCCTACTGTGATTATTGCTATTTCTTTCACTAGTGGAGCGTGTTCAGGCTATGTTCACTATCCTGAGGTCTTTTGGCTGTGTGAGCTCTAAGCACAGTGATGCGTCGTCTCGATTTGCTATGGTTTTCTCATTGGATTTTAACCATGCTGGACAAGCCGCCGCTGGACACCTACAGGCATGTAGCCCAGACACAAACCCATGTAAGTTAGTCAAACATGGCTGTGTAAATTGGGATTCGTGACTTCTGTTCCTTTTCCTCCTTTTTGTCCTGCTTCTCCATCATTCAGACCTTGATGTTGGACAAATGGAAAGTGTGCCAGAAAATTCAGGGAGAAAGTAACTTCCTGGTCTTCTCTCAGATGCTGGCAGGACTCAGCGCAGAGATGAGGTAATCTCCAGTAAAGGTTAATAGGCAGATTTGTTTAAGAAATGCACTATTTATTCAACATATTTAATGACGCAACAGGAAATTTACCTTCACATTATGAAACGTTACTGGCCCTCAAAGTAGATATCGTAGGGTTGGACTCAAATCTGTCACTTTTTTAATTTGTCCACATTTTCCCCAAATCTTTAAGCCCTCATAACTTCTTATGTTCTAGTTGTGGTCCTGCTGAAGCAGCAGCAGCTGAAGGTGTTTGTTGCAGATTCTTCCTTTATAGAGCTACTGATTTGCCACATAACAACCTATTTTCCCATTTCTGATTCTATATTAGGATCGAACTGCAGCTACACCAGCTCTCTGAATTCAACTCCTTTGGTATTGTTCATCCCGCCAAGGTACAGTAAGTGCATCAGAAGGGTCTCTTTTTACCACTATATCACACGTCATGGTATAACAGGCAACATAACCGTAAGTGGAGAAGTCCAGCACAGGGCAGTTCTGTTTTGCATGAACACAGGTGTAATGCTATATTCAGTGGCAACTGGGAAATATTCATTTGTAATATCTGGCTAGGAAAACTCAATGAAAATGAATAACGTGGGTAAGGTTTTCTTCCCTAAGCTTCACATTTTACGATGTTCTGTGGAAGAGGAGCGTTCACAGTGACCTTGCATATTTGCTGATTATCAGAAGAAGAAACAAAGGAAGTCAGGAGAAAGTTGTGTTTTTCCCTTTTCCTCTAAAATGGAAATCACTTTCAGACTTTAGACCGAATTTTTCTGGAACCGCTGTAATATATGACAACTGATGGCACTGCTGCGTGAATGCTGCTTCAAACATGTGTTTTTCATTAATGCCATCAAGTCTTTACAGCAGAGCGAGTAACTAATTTAAATGTTGTATATTTTGCACTTTTTGGGGGCTTTTCTGTGACCTGTTCTGTACACTGTGTAACAGCCAGAGCCAGAATAGTCACAGCACAGCTGCAGCTGTGGTCACAGCCTCAGAGACAGCTACTGTTCAGAAAGTGTTCTGATGTATGGAACTACTTTGTGTTGCTTTGCATTGGGAACCATTAGCGTGCTGGTCCAGTCCCTGTTTAATAAACTGTAAAGAACTGCTCTGTGGATATTAAAGGAAAGAGAAAGTACTGAATTTACCCAAGATATTTAAACCTACAGGAAATGTTAATAGAAGGCAAAGAGATGCAGATGCAGCATTTTCCTCAAAAAGGTTTAAATTTCTGAAACAAAGTTCTTCAACATGAAATAAGAAATCATAAATATTCCTTCCCCTCCTACAGAAAACAAATAAATAAAGTGCAGCACTGTCTAGATGGGAAAACAAGTAAAGTAAATCAAACCAATAATTATAATAAATAATATTAATTTTATTTCTCCACAAATATCCTGAGGCTGAGCTTGCAGCTTGGAACTCACCGGCTCTGGGCGGTGTTGTGCTTGCGTAGACTGCACAGAGTGAGAAATAGCTCTCCTGAGAGAACCGTGGTTCTATTAATAATCATTCTAGTTGAAATGAGTGCTGGCGAATAGCCCCAGCTGGGGGTTTCACCCACTCACAATGTGGCTGCTCATGTCTACTCGTACTATATGATAATGCTGCTGAGGAACACAAAGGTAGTCAACAAAACTAACCCTTTTGTATCCCTGTAGATCATAAATCTGTACTTTGTGTGGTAGCTGAGAAAAACTAAATAGGGACACAAGCATTCACTAACCGTATTTGGATGGGGTCGCTGCATTTGACACAATGACAGAAGTCAGTGAATGAACAATTCTAATTTAGAAGATTGACCAACACTTCTGCTTCAGTTCAAAGTTCTGGGTGTCCCTTTGCCCAGCATGCTTGTGTGAGTATGAGGCTCTGAGGTAATATAAATGGAAAAATGAGCCAAAACATAGAAAGTGAAGTGGTCAAACCACATGGGAAAAGAGTTAGACTGTGATTGGAGATAAGATGGAAAGATGTGACTCAGCTGTTCCCTCACCTCATTTAATTATCTGGCTGTCAAAAACAGAAAAGACAGACTGTCCCCTCTCCCTTTCTTACTGTTCTTAGGTGGAGGAGAAACAGCGTGCATCCATTGCTTTCACAAAGCTGCTGAGTGCCATGGAAACACTGGGCTTCTCACCCGGCGAGCAGAAGGCGATATGGCATGTTCTGGCTGGTATTTACCATCTGGGAGCTGCTGGGGCCTGTAAAGGTAACATAGTGATTCACTGTGAGTCACACAGTGTTACTACACACTCTCATACACACACACCTCCTGTCTGTAGCTCAGGAGGTAGAACCATGGGAAGGTTGCTCGTTCGATCCCTGGCTTGGACAAGACACTGACCCCAAGACACAGAGTGATTCTCTTTAGGAAAGCCTGATAGTGTCGAGCTAACACTCCACCTCCGATCCAGTTACTTTAAATTTGTCACTCATTGCTGAGCCGACCATCACTAATGTTCAGTGCATGCTGTCATAATCACATCCTCTTTGAGTTTTCCCTTTGGTTGTGCAGTGGGCAGGAGACAGTTTATGAACTTTGACAGTGCTGAGAGGGCAAGCAGTGTGCTTGGATGTGAAGGTGATGATCTGCACACAGCAGTATTCAAACATCACCTTCAACAGCTTCTGCAGAGGGCCACCGGGGGCAGCAGAGAGAGGAGCGGTGCCGCAGAATCGGAGGAAGGTGAGATGCGCACACACTAAAGCCAGCATGTGAAAAACAGCAGCGGAAAGTTTAGAGAGTGTTTGAGGATCCTGTTGCACACTATCAGTGCTTTCAATCTCTGCTGATCATTACAAAAAAAACAAAACAAAGCTCATGGAAGTGAATAGGGAGATTGCTTCATTAATATATTTTAGTGGTTACAATTTTTCATTTATAATTTGTTTGATATTTCATTATTCAGCTTACTGCTATGTTGAACAATAAAGGCCATCAGTGCGGACTCCAACTAAACACAGCTCACTATTCTCCAACAGTTTTGATTGTTTAGAGGGAACTTTACCATTTTCTGATCCAGTGACAACTTCAAGCATCTTGTTACAAGAGCTAATGTGTGGCACCATCTGGCATATGAACTGGTGTTTATAGAATGGGATCTTTGGTGGTCAGTACAATATAACACATCAGCACTGCAAAGAATTCACAGAATTAAAGCTACTCATGTAGGCCTCATAGCCTTTCCACCACCCAAACATCTTTCCTTCAGCCAAAAGATACGATCAGCAGAGCTGATTAGTCCGTGAATAATCTACCCAACAACACAGGAGCAGTTTGTTGCTCAGACTGTGACAAATGTCACCAAAAGGTCATCAGTGACAAATAAAATTAAATGAAGTGGTGACCTGTGATATTGGAGACGCACAGAGCTGAAGTCACATTCAGTTGCTCTGAATTTTGAATGGGTGCCTACCTATATTTTACTTGTAGCATTTGTTGACTTTCTAGTGTGAGAGCTGACACGAAGCCTCTCAAGACTTAGCCAAAGGGCTATCATAGCCCTGCTTAACTTCTAAAAAAAAGCTCAGAGGCCCCAAAAAGCAGGGATAAAAGATACCTGCTTTAACCTCTCAGAGGTTCCAGATTTTCTTTGAGTTGCATTTTTAGAGAAAGGACAACGTGCTGTAGGAGTGGATTTATCCTGATAAAGCCTTTAAGGATAAAGGAGAACATTAAACAACGCGAGTAGAAAAGTGTGTCCTTATTCACTTTGTTGTGCGCAGGTCCGAGGCTAACAGCTGCTCAGTGCCTCAATGGAATGGCTGCTGGACTTTATGAAGAGCTCTTCACTGCCATCGTGTCACTCATCAACAGGTCTGGATGCATCTCATTAAATACACGATCCACAGCCTCATCACAAGCTCTCAGTCTGCCTTCATAACTGCTGCCTAACAAGGCTTCATGACTTTAGACTTTGCTTTACGATGGCTTACTGTGCTTTTTCTTATTATCTTTAATATATTTTCTGCTACAGTGATTGAAGACTATATTAAACATGGCCCAAATTACCCTGCAATCAATCTGAGTCTGAAAACTCAATTTCTGATCACTTTTCTACTCTTCTACTCTGTATGATGTGACAACGAAGGGATATCCCTAATATGATGATTTCAGGCTCAGGACCACTAATGCCCACTGTTCAAAACCTTCTATTTTTGAGAGCAGCCAGTAAGAAGACAGCTGGCTTTTAAAGAACATTAAAACTGACTGCTCGTTTCATTGAGGGGTTGCCTAATGGCTCGATATGAGATTATAAGGAAGGCTTCGAACACAGAAGTCCAAATGTTTGAACACCTGGAGTTGAAAATGAGGGGAAATAAATAAGAGGAGCTAATGTTGCTTTCTTTTTCTCAAGCTACATCTGTGTGTACCATTTACAAAGTTTGCAGACAGTCTGACGCATTGATCTGTACTTCTGTTTCCAGCTTCATGTGCTTATAGCAGCCGCCTGTTGTTTTGTGTAATTACCACGCTACTGAGGGGGGCCTTATCACATGATCATCCTTCCCTCTACTGTATATTCATGCATCAGATATGTGAATGAAGAACAAACATATAAAGAACTGTAAAACTCAATCAGGCTGTGTTTTGTGGGCAGGGCGCTGAGCAGTCAGCAGCTGATGCTAGCCTCTGTGATGGTGGTGGACACGCCAGGCCTGAGGAACCCACGACACTCAGCAGAGGAGAGAGGAGCCAGCTGGTCCGAGTTCTGCCACAATTACCTACAAGAGAGGCTGCTGGAGCATTACCACTCACATACGTTCACACATACACTCGAGAGATACGCTCAGGTAACTCAGTGTACAGTTACATCTTTCAAGCTGAGTGATCATCTTCTGTGAGTAATGCACACTTACACATAAAAACTCAGTTTCTAAAGCCTGAAAAGAGTATTGAGAAGATGGACGGAGCACTTTTAGGTGCTGATGAATGTAGAAAACGAGACAGGAGGATTGATGGGGACAGTTAGTGAATCAGGAAGTGCAGACGATTAGTAAGAAGGACGTTTGGGAAAATGTGAAGAGAATATGTTGGTCCAAATGACATACCTATGCAGGTATAGGGATGTCTGGGAGAGAGGGCAGTGGACATTTTGACTAGTCTGTTTAACAAAATCGTGAAGAGTGAGGGGATGCCTGGGGAGTGGAGAAGAGGTGTACTAGTACAGATTGTGAAGAACAAGACTAGTGTGCAGAGTTGTAGTAACTGCAGAGGGATAAAGTTGATGAGCCATACCATGAAGATGTAGTAAAGACTTGTTTAAGCTAGGTCAACAAGAGAGGTGATGGTCAGTGAGCAGCAGTATGACCTCATGCTGAGAAAAAACACTACAGATGTGATGTTTGCTTTGAGAGCATTGATGAAGTACAGAGGATATCAGACATGATAGAGGAACTGTGACAATGTGAGGAAGTCAGGAGGTACAGACAAGTATATGAGGGTGGTCCAGGACATGTATGAGGATGGAGAGGCAGTGATGAGGTGCCTGGTACAAGTGACAGATGGGTTCAAGGTGGCGATAGGTATCTGTGACCTATAATGTCTGCAGATGACATTAGCATCTCCAGCAAGAGTAAGGAGCAGGTGGAAGAGAGCCTGAAGAGGTGGAGGTATGCTCTGGAGAGAAGAGTAATGAAAGTCAGTTAAAGGAAGACAGAATATGTGTGTGTGAATGAGAGGGAGACAGACGGACAGGTGAAAATGCAAGAAGCAGAGATACTGAAGGCAGATGAGTTTAAATATGTGAGATCAACCACCCAAAGCAACAAACAGTGCACAAGAAAGGTGAAGAGCCCAAGCA
The DNA here is from genome assembly GCF_964374335.1 of Astatotilapia calliptera. Classification (NCBI taxonomy): domain Eukaryota; kingdom Metazoa; phylum Chordata; class Actinopteri; order Cichliformes; family Cichlidae; genus Astatotilapia; species Astatotilapia calliptera. The sequence continues at coordinate 7,287,368 of NC_137428.1, read as the reverse complement.
GGGTGGAATGGGTGAAGGCAAGTGTCAGGGATGATTTGTGACAGAAGGATAGCAGCAAGAGCTAAATGGAAAGTTTGTAGTAGTGAGATGGTAGATGGTAGTGAGACCTGCTGTGATGTATGGTTTGCAAATGAGGTGGCAGAGCTGAAGATGTTCAGTTCATTGGAAGGGAGTGAGATGGACAGGACTAAAAATCAGGAGTTCAGATTCAGAGAGGTGAGGCTGAGATGAATGGAGCATATGCTGATGAGAGATAGTGGATATATTAGACAAAGGATGATGAAGATGGAGCTGCTAGGCAGGAGCAAAAGAGGAAGATGACAGAGAAGATCCATGGACGTAGTGAAAGAGGACATACAGAGGTTCGGTGTGATAGAGGACGCTGGGACAGGGTGAGATGGAGGCAGATGATCTGCTGAAGGTGCTTCCCAAAAGGAAGGACTTGAAAGAAGATCGATGCTGTAAAAATAATGAGTACATACAGGATAAATAAAGTTTTATGTAGACATTCATGATCCCAGGAAGATCCTAATTGCTTATAATATCCCTCTGACTTCTTTATTGAGGTCATGAGGTTGGAATTGCTGGTTTTGACTCTAACATTGAGACACCGATCAGAACGTTGAATCACATGCACTGTTTTTCAAGTTTCAAGTTTTTCAATGAATCATTCTATTGACAAAACCTTAAAGAGATTCAGTTTAATCAATAACTCATCTAAAACAATAAAGGAAAATACAGCAAATGATGACAGAAATCACATGGGCCTTTCCTTTGAAAAATTCGCAAAAAAAAAAAAAATTTTCAGATAAAATACTGTAAATACAGGCATTGATTACCAAGTTATTATTCTACACAGACCAAACAGCACCGTATTTAAAAATAAAAGTGCACCACTATTTTCCTACTCCGACACACAAGCTGAAATCAGCTGATTGTACCAAGAGTGCAAGAACCGATAAGATGTATCGACAGGCAGGCAAACTTACTACGATTCCCATCCTTAACTGGAACAGACTCTCTGCCTTTAACAGACTCTGTCATCTTTGTTTTACTTGTTTATGTTTTAGTCTGATATCTTGTGACCCAATTATTGTGTTTGAGAACCTGATGCCATAACTTTTGCCTCTGTTTTGCTGCCCTCTCTTGTGTACCAGTATACAGCACTGGTTCATGTTCAGCTTACAGGCAACAGCACTTACGGTCCGAGTGAGAGTTTTCATAGCCAATCCCTCTTTGGAGCTTTAAAACACAAGAAAATCAATAAAATAACAATCTGTATAACAATTACACACATTAAAAAACAGAATTGCAGACCAGAAGAGATCTGTTTCTCACATGTGCAAGTGGCCAGAATGGGATTCACACACAGCAATTTTAAAATGTCAGCCACACTGGAATGTGTCCAGGATCCTTTCTGCTCAGCCTTTACTAACACCAGCTTTAACAAAAGAGTACCAGTTTTACCCCCTGAACTTAAGCCCTAACTGGTTTTCACTGAGTATGCTAATATCTTTGGGATATCTTCACAGTCGTGATGCATGTCTGTCAAAGATGAAAGATTAACAAAAGAGGCAATTTCACTGAGATTAAACCAATACAATTGTTAGATCTACAACAAATATGTTCCGATTTGATGAAAATGACACACAAAAATGAGTTAAACCGATTATTACTGAGTGAGAAAAGTACATAGGTGAGAAAAATACATTTGCCGGAACGACTTTATGTTTTGTCTGCTGCAGGAGAAGATCCACGTGGAGTTTGAATGTCCAGAGACCAGCCCGGCTGAGGTGGTCTCTGCCATTGACCAGCCACCTCCACAGGTACGCAGCAATGTGACGTAAAAAGACGTAAATGTGAGCATGAGGATAACAGCCATGACATCTTACCAGGAGTTTGATGTTTCCAACTTTACGCAGGAATCTTAAAGTTGTCTCATTTAAATTTCTGACGTATAATGTTATATGATAACAGCTCTAGAGACTCCAGAAATAACTTCTGTCTTGAACGCATGAGACTACGAGGCTTGTGAGACTTCTAGTTTTACTTAAAATCATCCCCTGCCCTGCTGCAACAACCCAAATAACAGTTTATCAAAAGTTGACAAACTTGTCTGAGTTGGGTTCGATTATTAACAGAGGGAATAGTTTCACCAGCAGCACCTACAACTGGAGGTTATGTAGCCTGAGAGGCGCACCAATACTTTTCCTCCTTGTCATTATTATTACAGTCTGTCCTTACTACTCCCCTTAAAAGAAGCCAGAAGAACAGTGCTCGTTTGCCAGCATTTATCTTGTTCAAGAAATGACATGTACTGTGACTTTTAGCATAAAAATGTTTTTCTACTTCACTTTTCATTGTATCCTCCATCTGACCAATAGAAAATCATCATGCTTTAACCCAATGTATGCTTGAAACGTACGTGTGTGTGTGTGTTTGTTTCAGGTCCGCGCAGCAGATGAAGACCGCAGAGGTCTTTTATGGGTTCTGGATGAGGAGATGGTGACGCCAGCCTCTTGTGAAAACAGGGCCGTGGAAAGAGTGTGCCAGTATTACAGCAACATGGGTAAAAAAATACACTGCTAGTGAAAACTTGAGCGCCATATAACTTAAAGAAGATGAATTAATTGTGTTTGTTTGTCCTTGCAGTGCGACAGTGTGAGCAGCTGCTGCAGTGTGAGGTGAAGCACCTGATGGGGTCTGATCCTGTCCGATACGATCTGGCTGGATGGTTCAGCCTCATCCAGAACAACCCATCTGCTCTGAACACCATCTGTCTGCTCCAAAACTCCACTGTGTAAGTCAGAGGCCTGGGGGCTGCCCCACAAGGATGCCGTGTCTAAATGAATATCTTCTAGTAGGCTCCAGTTGGCAAATGGCCCTGGGAAAATATTTTACTAAAAGAGTGGTGAAAGCCTTTCAAACAGTTAAAGGGTGTGTTAGATGTCATTAAATGGTCAAAAGTCTGTATATCCAACTAAAACTAATTATTGTGACCCTGTAAAAGGAACAGGTTTCCTTTCCTCTTTCAGAAGCTACTGTCTCCTTTTAATATTGGTGTTTAAACTGAACATATGCACATAGTTGTACTGTGTTTAAATTAGATTAAACTGAGATAAGAAAAGTTTTTATTAACCTTAGGGAAACAAATTCAGGTGTTTTGGCAGCACAGAAGAAAGAAAATCTAGAGAAGGGGAATGTTTTTAATAACTTCTCCATCTGGACACTTTCTTGCTAAGAAACCATTTTAAAAAGTAGCAGTGAGCACAGATATTCATCTCAGGAAGCATGAAGCACTGCTCCAGGACTTTGGGAATTCCTTGCCCAGAAAGTTTTTATATGACTTCATGGAACAGACTGCCCATATACCATTGATGAAGTAATTAACAACTGTTAATTAGTAGGTATGAACAAGTGTGGTTCATCCATGCATGATTCATTTACTCACAGCACATACCAGCTACACACTTGTAGTGATGTTAAAAACATGTTTTTGACATCCTGTGATAGTGTGTCTCTGCCCTCCCCAGAGGGGTTGTGAAAGCCATGTTCACCCCAAGAATTTCTCTGCCCCCCCTGTGTCGGGCTCTGGGGGGACTAGAGGGTGGCAGCCAGCGCTCTTTGCAGAGGAATGGCACCATCAGGAAGACATTCAGTGGGGGAATGGCAGCGATACGCAGACACTCCCAGTGTATTGCAGTAAAACTCCAGGCAGTAAGTTTCCAGAGCATTCACTATCAAATCCTCATCTATTTCTGTAGTGTAACTGGATTCCTTCCCTCTTTGCTGCTTTTCCCACCATGCAGGATGCTCTTATCAATCTGATCCGTCGAGCCAGGCCAGTGTTTCTGCAGTGTGTCAGTGCAAAGACTGACAATGGAAGTTTTGACATCCCAGCCCTCAGGGTGCAACTGCACTCCACACAGATCCTGTCAGCTCTGCAGCTATACCGCATAGGTATGCATGCTCATGCATTAATATTTCAAGCTGTAACACTGTGTGTAAACCAAGTACAAAGCTATTAGTGACCATTCTAGGGTTAGGGTTATTGTTCTGTTGTACATGTTTAAAAGGCAAATATTCTGCAAGTAAAATATGTTATCTTTCAGAGTAAATCACATCTATTATTTGGAATCTATGACACCCAACATATACATTAATGGCAAAACAACTAGCAGCTTGGTATTCCGATATCTGGAAGAAACAACTCCTATCACAACTAGAGACTGACAAGGTGAACACAAAACCTGACATCACGTCAGGGGGGAGAAGTCATTATCCCCACACAACTGTTGTTCTTGGGGCTTGGTACCCAAGAACAACAGGTGCGTTGAAGGTGTTGAGTGCGAGAGTGACTGACCTGAGAGATAGGATCATAGCTGAGAGAGAGAGTAAAACTTGAAGGATCAAGACCCCCCGAGTGGGTTTTTTTTCACACACAGAGACACACACACATACCTGTATATATATATATATATATATATATATATATATATATATATATATATATATATATATATATATATATATATATATATATATATATATATATGTTCTCGCCCTTTTTCCAAATATTCCTGATGCAAATTAAAAAATCAATCTGTGGCCATGTCTGTCTGCAGGTTATTCAGAGCACATGACTCTGGGGGATTTCAGGTGTCATTTCCAGGCTCTCGCTCCTTCAGTCATGAAACGTTACGCTTCAGTGTTTGTCAGCCACGATGAGAGAAAGGTCAGATGGCACATGGCAGCAGCTCCCTTTCTTGTTCAGCATCATGTCATGTAAACATCTTTTTTGTGTTTGCTTATGTGTCAGGCAGTGGAAGAGCTGCTGGTTGAATTGGATGTGGATAAAAAGAGCATCCTCGTGGGTGCCAGCCGGGTAAGAACATGTTTGTACTCGAACAGCTGAATTTATTTCGTGCTGATATGGCTCATACATTTTTTCCCCCCGTTGTGCATTAGGTGTTTATGAAGCGAGGTGTGTTGTGCTATCTGGAGCAGCAGAGGGAGAAGCAGGTCACTGGTTGGCTGGTCCACCTACAGGCTGCCTGTTTGGGACATCTTGCCCGTCAGAAATATCGCAAACTCAAGGTACTTATGTCTCTGTGAGCTTGCCTTCTGCACTGCTGACTGGGAATTGATGGAATTGATACGAATTTCTCATTGGCTCCCCTTTGAGTGTCACCACCATCGCTAAAGAGCATATCAAAGAAATTACACAAAACCTCTCTGAGTAGAACACAAAGCCAACAGGACTGGGTGCTGGGCTTGGGTTGGCATTCACTCAGCTTTAATATCATTCTGGGCTCTTGGCTAGCTTAGTGTTAGTATGCTGTCTGCGCATGTTAGCACTTAGCAACATGGCCTGGCCTGCATTTGTATAGCGCTTTACTCAGTCCCCAAGGACCCCAAAGCGCTTATAGCGCAAACATAATGTGTCTGTTTCTGTCCTGGATGCAGTTTGAACATTGCACGCTTGTCCTTTTGTGCAATATAAATAAAAGTAATGTCCTTATCTACGGTGTAGACTGCGGCACTATTTTCTTCCTCCGACTCATGAACTTAAATCAACTGATTGTAGTGCGAGCGCAAGAACCAATAAGTGTCATCAATAAGTAAGCTGACTAACAATTCCAAAGAACTGGACTACTGTTCTCTATAAGAACAGGTTCTCGATTCCTACTACTGACTAATCGAACCGCCAAATTTCCAATTGGTAGCCATAAGTGCCCAGTGAGATATTTTTAATATATACATGAACACAAACAGGAGCTTTGACTTTACCAGTAGAAAAAATTGTACATCATGTATTTTAAATGCAGCTGTTAGCATTTCCTTTAACTTTACAACTTTTGTTTCTTTTTGAGAGTTGTTGTTTTCAAACTTTTTGTGGTGCCTTTTTTTGCACTTTCTTTTTGTGTTTTTTCTTTTAATAGGTTGTACTTCTTTGTGGTCATTTTGCATTTATGTAGCGGTGTTATGCTTTACATGGTGGTTTTAGATGGGAGTTGTTTATTTGTTTTCTTTGCTCTTCATGTGTTTTAATTTTTTTTTTTTATCTCTCTTGGTGTTTTTTCCTTTTTTAGTAGCTGTTTGTGTGTCTTGTCGGTCATTTTGCATTAATGGAAGTGTTTTATGATTTGTGTGGTTGTTTTGCATCTCCTTGTGATCACTTTGAGTCTCTTTGTGTCTGCTTTATCTTTTACAGTTTTTATGTGTTTCTTTTTTTATGGATGCTTTGCACTCCTTGACCTTTGACCTTAGCAAGTAATCATACATTTTCACTAGTTATTGCATAAATTATTGTACTAGTATAATAGTATTTCAGTTTAAGGTAATATCACTTTAAAATGAATGTGTTGATTCAGGTCTCAATGAAACTTTTTTATTTATATTTTTTTACATTTTGTTGCAATGGCATTTAATGGTTTTATCTGTCGCTTTAAAAGGAGACTGAGCTCAGCTGTAGGTTAAACTCACACATTGTGTGTGTGTGTGTGTGTGTGTGTGTGTGTGTGTGTGTGTGTGTGTGTGTGTGTGTGTGTGTTTGTGTGTGTGTGTGTGCGTGTGCATGTGCCCGTCTGTCTCCAGGTGCAGCAGATGGCAGTGAGTTGTCTGCAGAGGAACCTTCGGGCTCTCAGGGTCGTGTCCAAGTGGAGTTGGTGGAAACTTTTCTGCAGTGTGCGTCCTCTCCTTGATGTCAACATGGATAATGAGAGGCTCAGGGCCAAAGAGGTACATGATCACAATTATCAGAAGGTGTTCAAACACTTTGTGAAAAAATGTATTTGCTTTTTTGCAGAGATTTAGATGAAACAAATGAAGACTGAGTGATTGATTTTCTTGCTCAATCTTTCCAAATTAAGGCAAACGTATACATGTGTATTTTAGTAATATGTTTCTTAAATGTATATATATGTATTAGCATTAATCTTTTAGCTTTAGGAGTTAAATGGACAAATATAAAAGCATCTTAATCTGGTAAATAGCTTACAAATCTTAGAATATCAACTTATTAACATTGCAAAGTACAATAGTTTCTGCTGTAAACTTTCTAGCTCATTCTTATCAGGGAAAGACAGAGGGTTAGATAATGCGTTTGTTGGAAGGTAGCAAAGCATTTTTTGGCAACATTCAGATGACACTGTAATGCACAAAGTGACAAATGTCTTCATGTATTGTAGCGTCCTGGATGGAATATCCTATACACTGTATCGGTGCTTCACTAAATGTTCGCAGAATACCACAAGGTGGAAACTATGTGGGACTCTTACAAGGCGATGTCCTTAACACCACTGTGGATTTGCTTAGAGCTGTGTTAATGTGTTATTGTATTTTTTCTTATATGTTAGTCTTATTTAACTGTAATGCAATGAAATGGCAAGTGAGCAGAAAGTACTTGCAAAAATCTTGCCTCACTATTAATTATTTTATATTTTGATAGGAAAAAAAGGGGAAGGAGTGCACCAATGTATTGAAACATGTGCAAACATACATTGAAATATAGTATATGAGACCAAAACAATGTTTTTGAGAACATTAAGAGAAGATTACACAAGGTAAAGTCATGTCCTGCTCTGTGTGGGTGAATCGACTTTTCCCAGCAATTTCCAGGACTGATCAGTAGGTGGTGCTTTTTGCCATGTCGGACTTTTGTCTTCATCGTCACTGCCCAGGAGCAGATTACATTTTCAGCATAAAGTGCCATGACCATTTGGCCTAGTAAAAGGTACACACCACTGTGAGAGTAAAGTGAAATATCCAGGGTCTGTACAGACTGTATGTAATGATGAACATTGCCACTTTGGAGTCACTGGTTAGCAGTGTTGGGTAAGTTACTTTAAAATAGTAACTTAGTTACATTACTAGTTACTTCTCTCAAAAGTAACTCAGTTACTTCAAGTTACTCGTTACTTTCAAAGTAACTAGTTACTAGGGAAAGTAACTTTGGTTTTACTCAGAATTCTCTTGTTAATGTGTTTCTTCCATAACTTTGCAGTCTTCTAGCTTGCTTACTTGCCACAGTGCACTGTGCCACCTACCAATAGAAAGGAAACGATAATGTGCATATTTCCACAAGAGAAATCCCACGCCTGGACCGTCATTGACTGCTTCCATGATTCTAGCCTACGTCACAGCGTCATGTGCGCCTTTTACATCCAACACAAAAACTGCAGTCGTGGTGCTTTCGATTGTACTCAGAACTCGGAAATTCTGCCTTCTGAATAGGAAGATGTAGGCAACACCAGACTGCAGATGAGCTGCACACAGAGCTGGACTGGGACAGAAAATTGGCCCGGGCATTTTGACTAGCCCACCATTATAGGAAAAATCATAAAGCCTTTGAATGAAAATAAACACTATTGTGACAGTGATGTACACTGTTTTGATGGTATATATGCATCAATCGTTTGTTGTAAGATTCAGATAATTATTTTTTAAAAGCTAGACATTTTAAATGAGAATAAGAAAGAAAAGTATTTCTTTGTGCCCCCCTTTCCCTGTTAATGCCCTACCTGGCCCCTGGCAAAACTTTGCTAGATCCGCACCTGCACAGTTACCAGCTGTCAGCTACCTAAAAAAGGATCCTGGTGTTATTTGTCTCTCAGAAACAGTTCATAACTTCCCTTCAACTCATTCATGTCACCTAAAAGGTAAACCTGTTTCTCCATCACCTGTTCAGCTCTGATGATCCAGTAAGGACATCTCCTGGTTTCATCTTCATGTTTCCCTCTCACCACATATCCAAACCGACATCCTCACCAGCAGGTTTACAGCTGTGGCTCCAGCAAACATCAGCTGATACTAGAAATTAATATTAAATAAATTCTAACAACAGCTGATCAAGCTTAAACGTGCTGCTGTTGTTTAGCGCGACATCCGCTGGTTTCCTCTTTCTGGCGCAAAGTGAGCGATAAACAAACAAGAGAGCCGATCAGCTGATCATTGATCAGTTTCATGATTGAAGTAGAAACAGGAGAGAGAGAGGGTGAGAGGATGAGAGAAGAAGAGGCAGCTGTGCAGCGTAAACACAGAATAACTCCAGCTTTGTGTCTTTTCCATTGTAGCTGAATTACGGGACAAACTGTTCCTTTTCACTTCAATAAGAAACGCGTAATATTTTCTCTGAATACCAAACGGTTGGCAACTCTAATAACTTATGAACAAAATAAAGTTAAACATCATTAACATCATAGCACCCACCCAGCTGTATAGAAACTCCGTCATGCTAGCTAGCACGCAGTACGGAAAAAGTCAGAATAACGAAAATAAACTCCACCTAAACTTGGTTTATATCTGACCCAGAGAGACTGCAGGTCATAACTTCTTACCTGAAGTTCAGTTCACACTTGGACCACGCCTCGGGTCTCTTTTCCTTCTGCGTCCCCTTTCCTTCATCCACCTGCTGGCCTCCACCACTAATGTTACTGAATCTGTGGAAGCTCCGCGATAGCCACCACACGAAGTAACGAGTAACGACCCTATCTAAATCCCAGTAACGACTAACGCGTTCCTGATTTTGGCATAATAACTAGTTACCGTGCTCGTTACCACAATAATAACGTAGTTACTGTAACGCGTTACTTAATAACGCGTTAGTCCCAACACTGCTGGTTAGTGAAGTCCTCTTATGAAGCAAGTGGTGGTTATGATTGAGAAACTGCAACACTCATAGGCTGGTTGATTATTCCAGTCTTATAAATGTGTACATTTATCAATTTTACATATGAAAACTGCCTAGCCGTGCCTCAAGGCTCAGTAAACATAATTACATCTTTTCGTTGTGAGCAAAAGTTGCTGTGGGTTCTCTCTTAGTTAGAATAGACGCAACAATTTATAACTCGAGCTTCTATTGCTATAATCGTTGACTTAAACGTACATGCCTGTGGTTTTAATTTCATGCAAAGTAATTAAGCAGTCCATCTTAAATGACAAAGTACCAACGCTGTCTGAATTGTTTTTGAAGCTATATTTTTGTGCACTCGAGACAAGAAGAACAATTATAAGGCTGCGTAGTGTTCATAATGGAAGTTCAGTGAGCTGTAGCAGTGCCAGCATCTAATAGGTGGATTTTGGTTTCAGTGAACGAGTGTACAGTGATAATAATCACAATGATGTTTCAGTCACAGTGAGTTTTCTATTTTGCCATTTTTGTCAGGATGAAATATCAGTTCTGAGACGACGCCTAGAGAAATCAGAGAAGGAGAGAAATGAGCTGAGGCAGACTGCAGACAGCCTGGAAACCAAGGTTTGTATTCTCACACAGACACACCTATACACACACACACACACACACACACACACACACACACACACATGCACACAAACAAACTCATGTTGTGATCTATGTGCAGGTTACAGCTGTGACATCTGAACTGAGTGATGAGCGTTTCCGCGGCGATGCCGTGGGCCAGGCTCTGGATGTGGAGAGGGCAGAGAGACTTCGACTCAGCAGGGAGAACAAAGACCTGCAGGTAAGACAAAAAAATCCTGTTACTTGTTACTCAGTTTACAAGTCCTGTTACTTACCTCGGTACTTTTTTAACTATAGGCTCGCCTAGATCAGTGTAAAGTGACCATGGAGACCCTGGAGAAGCAGCTGGAGGAGGAGAAGCAGAAAGCTCAGGCTAAGGAGAGTCAGAGAGGAGCAGTGACAGGTAAAGAGTTGTCCATGGTAGGATTTGTAAATTCTTTACAAATCCTACCATGTGAATTCATGGATTTTTTTTTCACATTCTGTCTCTCACAGTTGAAGTGTACCTCTGGTGCAAATTACTGACCTCTGTCATCATTTTAAGTGGGGGAATTTGCACAATCGGTGGCTGACTAAATACTTTTTTGCCCCACTGTATAGTAGAAAGGAGTTTGAGTGTTCATATTGACTAACAGGTGTTATATAAGTACCATTCCATTTACCATTTGATTTGAACTCACCAAAAGAACAATCTGCAAAACTCAAAAAATGAATCAAATTATTCATAAATATCTTATTTTATCACACATGAAATCTAGTGTTAAAATAGAGAAATGTCACAACGTATAAAGTGACTCCAACAAAGTCATATCCATTCCTCCACATCTTGCAGAAACTGAACTGGTCATGCAGCTGGAGTGCTGCCAGACAGAGATGGAATTTGTTTGCAGACGACTGAAGCAGACAGAGGAAAAACTTGAGACAGAAAGACAAACTCGACAAGAGCTCGATGCCAAGGTGAGACAGGATGCTGAAAGGTGAACAGAGCACTGATGGGTGATTAGTTTCTGAAGTTACTTATTATTACTAAAGTTATGATTTGTAATGTTACTCTGTTTTTGTGAAGGTGGCGACATTGCAGGCCCAGCTGGAGCAGTCCAGGAGGAGTGTGACAGAGGTGAAACGTCACTGTCGTCATTTGACCTCTGACCTTCAGGATGCCCGGGTCCTTACCGACAGTCTGCAGAGCCGCATACATGAACTGGACCGCAAGCAGAGAAGGTTTGTTTTAACCCCACGCTGTATAACTTTCTTTCATATCAGCTAAGATTATGATTTGTCATATCAATATGCAGCTGTGTATCTTTGTATTTTTCTGCATTTCTGGTATAATCCTTAGTTTTATCTTGTGTCGTGTGTTTCTGAATGTCGGTTCCTTCGAGTGCCTGTGTGGAATTATTTGTCTGAGTTTATTTACTACTACTACTATTACTAATAATAATTATATCTTCCAAGAAAATATTTTCCTCTGACCCTCTGATATTATTGTTATTGTTTTATTTTCTTCTGTTGGAAAAAACTTCTAGCTTTCCCCCCTTTTTCTTTAATATTCTAGGGAGATTTAACTATGAATCAAGACTTTGTCTCTTTTCTTTTCTGCTGAAATTGCAACTACTAGAACACAGAACATCCCCCTGTTCAATTAATAAAGTTAATTTCACTTTTCCCGCCATCAAACAAATGAGATGTGTCAAAAAGTGATACACTGCCAAAAATTGTCGATATATACTTCTTTACAAATATGATGTGTAATCATAGTGAATACAAAATCCTCCTGCTGTTTGTATGCGTTCATACAGGTTTGATAACAAGCTGACTCAGGCTCTGGAGGAAGCTGAGTGTGAGCGAGAGCAGAAGGACAAAGCCTTTCAGGAAAACACAGCGCTGGGAGCTGAAATATACAAATTGCGCTGCAGCCAACAGGTGGGTTGGCTTCTGTGTTGACTGTGTGTAGATTTTTATATGAACTGATTAAAAGATTTCTGCTATTTCACAGTAATGTCATGTAATGATGTGTTTGTGGTTACTTCAGTAATTGTGCAGATGCCAAAAGCATCAAACCTCAAATGTACCATATTAAAAAGCTTAACAACATTAAAAATCATCCTGATTTGGTCTTTGTCGCCCCTTTTATACAGCTCTAAAATCCAATTAAGCTTTTTAATAACTCACCTGACTGGATAGCCTCTAAAACCGACCTCTGGACTGTGTTGTTTGTGACTTAACAAACAACACAAAGCAACATTAAAAAATAATGGCATCAGCTGTGCTTACACTGAAGATTCAAAATACACAAACAGATGGTGATGCCACTTTTGTTGCATACACCTGTAGACTCTATGTAATATTAAATAGTCTTCAGAATTATTTAGTGGATTTACATGTGATTTTATGGAGTAGTATCCAAAAGTGTGCAACAGAAAAACAGACTGATTCAACAGGTTAACCTGGAACAGAGTCTCAAATGTAATGTGGAAATGACAGCTGTCACATGTAATTCATGATAGGCTGTTGCTCTGATCAAATCAAACAGACCATACTGTAGGTTGATGACTCTGAGACAGCTATGTTACAGGAACTGTGTGGAGTTAACGTCACATCTGACCCAAATGTTGATCCTGGACACTACATGTGTACAGAATGAAGGCTGACCTGCTGCTGAGGAAACAATTAGCTTGTCATGTATATGTCTGTCTTCATTATGAACATGTAAATAAAAGTAAAGAACAAATGATTAAGGATAAAGTTACAAAGCATCTGACTCTCACTTTCAGGGTGATATCACTATGCTGTGGCAAAGAAAAGTTACATCGGTCCCAAAGGTTAGAAATAGTTTAGTTTAGTTGGTTTAGCAGCATTTTGATTTTTCGTGTTTGTGTTCCTACATGATATTGTGTTCTGGATCATATCCCAAATTGCAAAACCTACCAAACCTCCTTGAGCTAGCTCATGCTGACTAACCTGTGCCAACTTCCAAGATGCTGCACTGACCAGTGGACAAAGATGAAATCTGTAAAGGAGCATGAGAATGAAATGTCTTAAAGTGAGAAACTCCAGTGTTGTGTGGATGTGTGCAGGAAAGCCAGGCAGAGGTTAGCCGTCTGCAGAAGCAGAAGGAGGACCTGTGTGCTCAGATCCGTGACCTCAGCCTACCTGTTGACCTTGCCTCAGAGTCACTGCCTGCCCTCAAGAAGCAGCTTCGCCTCCTGGAGAGCCAGGTCAATGAGAAAGCAGAGGAAATCACCAAGCTCACTGCCAAAATACAGCAGCAGCAACAGGTGATACAGCACACACAGAATATATTGCTGTCCCTGCTGCTTCTTCCCTCACCATTGTCTTTGTCCGTGTCCTTTAGATCCACATGCGGTTTGAGATAGAGGTGGAAAGGATGAAGCAGATCCATCAAAAGGAGTTGGAAGATAAAGACGAGGAGTTAGAGGATGTCCACAAGTCCTCTCAGAGACGAGTGGGTTTAACAAATACACTTACAAACTGACTGTTTCACAACCAATCATTTTAACATACAGTACATGCTTAAAAAACACATATTTTTTTATTTGTTTTATTTTTTAATAACAGCAAAACCACATGACTTTAAGGTTGGATAAAGCTCATCACATACAAGACAGTTTGTTGAAGTTTTGCCAGCAGATCTTAAAATGAGAGATTCTTTAAAATGAACGTTTTCCACAGAAACAGGCTCTTTCAGTGAGATCACTAGAGTTGTACAACAGCAGTTATAATGCACTGCAGACACCAGTGGTTTTCCCTCCTCGCTAACGCGGGACTGTGACATTCCCTGATTACTGATCATGCTGTGCAAAGTGAAGTAGTTAAAATGTCTGACCATTCTCCTCTGATTTCTGACATCATCAAGACATTTTCATATAGAGAACTGCTGCTCACGGGATTTTTTTTTTTTTTTTTTACAAATTCTCTGTAAACCCTAAAGATGTTTGTGTGGGAAAATCCCAACAGATGCCACAGTTTCTGTGGCAGCCGGTATAGTATTAGTCAAGTCACATGGGAAAGATTATCACATAAATATTACAGAGCAGTAATTCTGCTTTAGGCGCTGACATCATCATTCCTGGTAAGAAAAGCCTTATCCTCAGCATCATATTAAGACTTTTGGGAGAGATGATAAAAACTTCTTCCACACAAACTAAACTCAGCTCCTATAGGCAGGGCAGAAGAAGCTTCTGAAATTTTTGTAAGCCCTATTCCAGCAGCATTAGCTTTAAAAGCGAGTAAACAAAGCTCTTAGTGGCTAAACATTTATCATAGATACCCTTTATTACAGGATCACTAGTTGCTCCTGGAAACTGTAAGGTATACTAAAGTCGCAAAACATCACACTTGGCTATAAACTGCACCACTGTATGCCTAAGGCCATGCTCTGATGAAGCCAACAAATCATCTACAAAAAGCAGGGATGCTACTTAATCCCAACAAGCTCCCCATGAATATCACAAACTGAATCAGAACCGCCTGACACTTACAAATTCATCGTGTGTCTGTGTGTGTAGCTGAGGCAGCTGGAAATGCAACTGGAGCAGGAGTATGAGGAGAAACAGATGGTGATTCATGAGAAGCACGACTTGGAAGGACTCATTGCAACTCTGTGTGACCAGGTAAAACACACGCACACACACACACACACACACACACACACACACACACACACACACACACACACACACACACACACACACACACACACACACTGCTTGTCTGCACTCTACATTGACATCTTCACCTTTCTGCATTCCTTCCTGGCTGAAGAATTGTAAAATATTATTACTACTATGGTTAAACAAATATCTAATACATTCCAAAAAAAAAATAAATTTACAGACATCATGGTAACAACTACATGTACACATACAGCTCTATTACTGGAAAATTGTGCAGAGATCAAAAGTAAAAATAATAATGTTACCCATCAGTGTGAAATGATTAATATTACTGCTGCATATGTTTAAGGTTGAGCTTATTTGGAATACTTTGTATTCTGTTTAATGTCCAGCATTGTATTTTAAAAGTCATATGTTTGCACTGGCTGTCGTGTGAGGACCATATATCTCTGGAAAAAAAACCTAAAATAAACAATTGTTCATGACCTCAGAAACACAGGCCTAAATCTTGATTTTTTTTTTAAAGTATATTAAAAATATCCATAAAAAATAACTAGCTGAATCGAAAGACTTGAGCAGTGTGCGACATGGCTTACTGTTAATATCTACAGTGGAATTGGTCTCTGAATGTGGGAATGAGTGTCTCATAGAATGTGTGAATCTGAAAGTGCTGCTGAGCCTGCATCTGGTCCAGTTGCCTCTTTTATTAGAGCAGACAAATTGAGATCATCATGGTTACATTTTTCCTTGCTAATGTACTAAATGAGTTACACCTTTTTTACACTCCATCTTCTCTACATCACACATTTTGGCCAAGGTGGTTTATACATGATGCGCATGCCCAAACCACGAGAAAAAAGAAAAAAGTTGCTAGCCTCTTAGGTTACCCAACTTCAGTCATTCTTAATGGGAGATGGCGCTGAGGCCTGAGCCATGCACTACTTTCCATCACAAAAGCGGCACAATTCTGTGATAGAAAATAGTGCATAGCTCAGGAAGACTTGGAGAAATCACTGTCTGTGAACATAGCTCACTGTGCTGTCCAAATGCAGAGAAGAAGCCACAGGTTGTTTGTTCCACTGTTTGTATGCACTGTGTGTGCACTTTTTTTGCAGACTGGTGAGCCTCTTCCCAAGCTTACTTCTAAGTAACTCTGCCTCACTAAGATGTTCTTTTTATACCCAGTCATGTTACTGAGCTGCTGCCAGTCAACCCGATTAGTTGCAAAATCGTCCTCCAGCTGTTTTGCTTTAGTACCACATCCATTTCCTTTCCAAACTTTTTTGAGATGTGTTACTGCCATCAACTTCATAAGGAGTTCATATTTTTCTTACATTTTTCTTAAATTTTCTCAGTTTGAGAAAATCTACCTTTTAACATATATGTAAAATGTGACTAAAGATTTCTCCCATTGAAAACATAATGTCGAGATGAACAGAATCATTTTTGGGATTTCTTTACCTGGATGATTGAGCATGCATCAAGACATTGCATTGCAATATTTATATTTTACAGTGTCCCAATCAATGTTCCCTCTAATTTTTCATGTGTCTGAGCGAACACACAAACTCCCTGAGCGGACACTTGGACCACTGTGAGCAACAGCAGACGTGTGCACTGTGGTCACGCCAGCATCGAATTCATCCAAGTTACATGGTTTATTAAAATAATCAAATTACAGCATTTACATTTATGTTAGACTACTTTTAATTAAATTCTTTAACCCACTTACAATGAAAATGTAAAAAAAATCTTGTTCATGACCTGTGTAGTATTTATTTATTTTTTGCTCTGACTTGTATTATGTGTATGAGTCTGTGGTCTGGGAGAGAGTCCTGTAACTCTCTGCATGCAAAATACAGTATATAATCACCAATGTTGGGCAATTAATTATATAGTTACTTCTTCAAAAAAGTAACTGAGTTATGCAAACAACAAAGTTTTTTGCAGCTGTTTACCTAAAAATGCAGCCAAGGCGTTTTTTTAAATTAAATATTTCAAACTATTTACAGAACAATCAGCTGTTCTGCATCAAATTTGATGCCACACAAATTATTTGTGCCACTCAAAAAAATAATTTCTGTCCACTATGAGATGAAGGAGAACAACAGCCTGGTACCTGCAGGCCTGACAACAGGAGATGTATCACTGCTGTAACACCTGTAACATTCAGCAGTCGCCTCATTGTTCTGACACACACAACAAAACTATTGACTACGCTACACACTAACTACACAAGATTTGACAACTCTGGTTTTACGTGGCCTATCAACACAATTTAAAAACTGGTATAAAGTCCACACTTTTCCCGTCAATTGTTCCGTCTGTCCTGCTCACATCTCCAGTGGTTGTACACGTTGTCATTAAGTGGCTTCACTCCACATCAGCCGCTTTGCTCGCTAAAACACCGGTGTCGGCACATAAGGATGCTGTCATAGCCTGTCAACCACGTTGATTAGCTGCGTATATACGAGTGTGAATCGCATCATTGGCTGGACTATGGGATTAGGTGGCATCGTTCTAATCCCATACTGGAGCAGCCAGTCACTTACTGACTAACACTGCAAAACAGAATTGTTAACGTATTAATTTTAATTTCAATTCAGGTTAGATTTTTTTTGTGTGTGTGTGTGCACAACACAGATTTTCTGTGCACAGAGACGTGCCAGCAGTGCGCAATTGCACGCGCAGCTTAGAGGGAACATTGGAACATTCTTACAATTGCAGTTGTACTTGATACTTTCTAAGGTTATTTAAGGTTGTTAAATGAAAAGTTAAACAGTGCATCACCAGCATAGTAGTATTAAGACATTAAGCAGATTTGAATTAAAACAGAGGAAACCGAAGGATCAACTCGCAGTGACCCTGATTGAAAGAGAAGCACAAAAACACACATAGAATATGAATGATGCCCAATGAAAACTACTTGTGAGTGTGCAAAACTAGTAAAAATCACCCTATTTGAATAATCTGAATGTCACTTCTAATTTTGAGTTCACGGTGATGTCCTGTGACTTCAATGAATGTGTGCCTGGAACCTATCAAAGATAGGATAGAGTTACTTTTACTAATTCAGTTATTCATTTAGAAGAGCTTTATTCTAAGGTGTCACACTTTACAGGTGGGGCACAGAGACTTTGATGTAGAGAAGAAGCTAAGGAGAGATCTGAAGAGAACTCACGCCCTCCTGGCTGATGCCCAGCTTCTTCTTGCTACTATGGAGAGCTCAGGGCAGAACCTACCCAACAGCAGTAAAGACGAGATAGAGCATCTGCACTTCCAGGTACATCCACTTTTACATTCACCTTTACCTTGACAAACCTCTAGTGTCACCTGCTGCTCTGCTGGAGAAACACTTCCCATGTCTCCATTTAGCTTGAGGAGAGCGAAGCAAGGCGACTTGAGGCTGAGAGCATTCAGGCGACTCTCTCCCAGGAGCTGGACAACAATCAGGCTGAGCTAGAAAACATCTGCAAGCAGAAGAGTGTGGTGAGAGTTTTATTTTATTGTGCATTGGCAGGCATGCGACCCATGGAAGGTAAAGAAGCGAAAGCACTCTTTGTTGTGTCTACTGACTTGTTAAGCTCTGAAAAAACAATGTACAACTCTAGTGATCTCACTTGCTTTGCACACTCTGTGTGTGTTTGCAACTGGAAAATAAAACATGGTGATGTGAGTGTGTTCTGATGTGCTTGATACTTACGGTCCTGAATGTAAATATTGCATATTTAATCAGACATCATAACTTTAGACACAGACTGTTTGTCTTCTTGTCTTAACTTCGTTTACATAATACTAAAACTGCACATTACTTGAAATTAAATAAAAACATAACTAATTCTAAGCAAACTTGACAGGGTCACTTGTGATTTCATCACTTTCTGTCTTCTTATTTTGGGTACAGAAAACACTCTTTAGATTAAATAGTAAAAATGAAGAGTGTGGAGTAGTCTTCCACTTATGTTTTTGTCTTCCTGAGTGCAGGTGGATGAAAACTTAGCTCTGCTGCAGCAGGAGAAGGTGGACCTGTTGAAGAGGCTCGAAGAGGATCAGGAAGACCTAAATGAACTTATGAAGAAACACAAAGCGCTCATTGCGCAGGTACTGCTTTTTAGCTGAAATCTTTCAAATCCTGTTGATGACCTAAGTCATGATTCACTTCAGGTGACTTCCTCTTGCTTTGTCCCCTTCAGTCCTCCAGTGATATTGCTCAGATCAGAGAACTGCAAGCTGAACTGGAGGAGGTGAAGAAACAGAAACAGTCTCTCCAAGAAGAGGTATCTTTGCTTTGACAGTCAGAAATGAAAAGGATTACTCGGGGGTTTATGAACCAATTGTGCTTTTGAAATTAGCTGGGATGAGGTTGTGATGGATTCATGGAACATTTAACCTGCTTGTTGCAAGTCTGAATACACATGCCAGCTTCAGGTGGAGCACGTTCACGCTTTCTGATATATCTGCACGTTGATCCTCTAAATGTTTTTGGCTTGCAACTCAGCTCCAGCAGTGTGTATCGAGGGTGCAGTTCCTGGAATCGTCCACTGTGGGGCGCAGCATTGTCAGTAAACAAGAGGCACGTGTACGTGACCTGGAAAATAAATTAGAGTTTCAGAGAGGGCAAGTGAAGAGGTTTGAGGTAAGCTCGGATGATTCATCTACACTTGTTACCATGCGAGAACATGCCTGCAGCTCCTACGTCTCCCTTAGGTGCTGGTGCTGCGGTTGAGGGACAGCGTGGTTCGTCTGGGAGAGGAGCTGGAGCAGAGCGCACAGGCCGAGGCTCGGGAGAGAGAGAATGCCCGCTATTACCAGCAGCGTGTGCAGGACATGAGACTGGAGATGGAGGAGCTGAGCCAGGCAGAGCAGGAGAGCAGCCGCAGACGCATGGAGCTGGTAATCACACCTTGTAATAACCGATATCATGAGCGATGGTTATTTTACTGTTGGCAAGCAATAAAATAATAATCGGTCCAGTAGTATGTAAAGTCGAAGCTGATTTTAGTAAGACTCTTTTTCACTTTAATGAAATAATTCATTTCAGTTTTAACACTCACCATGTATATCTACATGTGTTTGACCACTGCATTTAAACACATTAATGTACAATAATCATTAGTGAGTGCCAACATATTATTAGTTCACAACATATTCAGTTTTCTGTTTATTAGCAATGGTTATTACAACATGTCACCATATCAGTTATCATAAAAAGTTTCCTTGTATTGTCTGCTGACTAATCCTGTATCAGAAATTGAGTGAGCAATTTTTGCAGCAAACTAAATCTGGGGCAAAGACTGTGTTTGTTTGGGACTGTGAAGGACGTGTTATTAATGCCAAGTCTGAAATTTTGGTGTAACTAACCTGAAAATAAAAATAAACAAGAAGCACCACCAAAGTGCAAACCTCCACTAGGGCAGCTCATTCTCTGAGCAGCATCCCCGGTTAAAGGAACAGTATTGCATTTTGCATTTATTCATTTAGGCTTCTCTGTTATTTTTAAATGTACTTCAAGAAGTTTGTATTGCTGTAAAAATCAGATAAGGATAGCATGACAGAGGTTTGTGTACAGAAACATTATGTAGGAGCAGGTAATGGATAAAATGTATGGATATGTAAATAAACAGACATGAATAACTTAGCTTATTATATAATATTATGCTGTAGTGTATTTCTAACTAACTACGCAGCTCATTGTCAGTGTGGACAATACTTTCTTTAGAGATATAACACATTTTGGGGTCAGCTTCAAAGAAAAGTGTTGAAATGTAAAAGTGAGGTCAAAAGTCAAACGTGACATGAAATTTAAACTTTATAGGGTATTTTCTATACATTGAGAATACACATCACACTTGTAAGAATTGTAGATTCTAACTTAAAAGGCTTTTTGACAGTTTTCCATGAATAAATCATGTTGACCTTGAAGTCATCGGTGTATGGAAGAAAATTTTAATGGAACTTTTCGAGCTGTTGTGTTTACAGACAGAATGACACTGGTGGACAAAATGCTACCAAAAGCATACCCTTCTTGGCAGAGTTAAATGTGCAGGTCTAGTGATTTTATTCATATAGCACATTTAAACACGTATCCTATTCTATTCAATTCAATTTTATTTATATAGCGCCAAATCACAACAAAAGTTGCCTCAAGGCGCTTCATAGATTCAGAGAAAAACCCAACAATCATGTGACCCCCTATGAGCAAGCACTTTGGCGACAGTGGGAAGGAAAAACTCCCTTTTAAAAGGAAGAAACCCCCGGCAGAACCAGGCTCAGGGAGGGGCGGCCATCTGCTGCGGGTGAGAGAAGGAAGACAGGATGAAAGACATGCTGTGGAAGAGACACAGAGGTTAATAACAGATATGATTCAATGCAGAGAGGTCTATTAACACATAGTGAGTGAGAAAGGTGACTGGAAAGGAAAAACTCAATGCATCATGGGAATCCCCGGCAGCCTATGTCTATTGCAGCATAACTAAGAGAGGATTCAGGGTCACCTGGTCCAGCCCTAACTACATGCTTTAGCAAAAAGGAAAGTTTTAAGCCTAATCTTGAAAGTAGAGATAGTGTCTGTCTCCCGAATCCAAACTGGAAGCTGGTTCCACAGAAGAGGGGCCTGAAAACTGAAGGTTCTCCCTCCCATTCTACTTTTAAATACTCTAGGAACAACAAGTAGGCCTGCAGAGCGAGAGCGAAGTGCTCTAATAGGGTGATATGGTACTACAAGGTCATTAAGATAAGATGGGGCCTGATTATTTAAGACCTTGTATGTGAGGAGCAGGATTTTGAATTCAATTCTGGATTTAACAGGAAGCCAATGAAGGGAAGCCAAAACAGGAGAAATATGCTCTCTCTTTCTAGTCCCTGTCAGGACTCTTGCTGCAGCATTTTGGATTAGCTGAAGGCTTTTCAGCGAGTTTTTAGGACATCCTGATAATAATGAATTACAGTAGTCCAGCCTGGAAGTAATAAATGCATGAACTAGTTTTTCAGCGTCACTCTGAGACAGGATATTTCTAACTTTAGAGATGTTGCGCAAATGGAAGAACGCAGTCTTACATATTTGTTTAATATGTGTGTTGAAGGACATGTCCTGGTCACAAATGACTCCAAGGTTCCTCACAGAGTTACTGGAGGCAGTGTTGCCAACTTAGCGACTTTGTCGCTATATTTAGCGAGTTTTCAGACCCCTTAGCGATTTGGATGGATGGATGGATGGATGGATGGATGGGAAAAAAGTCGCTAAAACACGTATCGCTTTTACTCTCAACAAGCAGCGGGTGCTGTAACGCAGTCAGTTCTTCTTTTACTCTTTTTCTCTTATGCTGTTTTGTGGATCACAAGGTTTAAAACTACTTATAAACACACACACACAAAGTAACTCCACCAGAGTGCCGGTCCAAGCCCGGGTAAAGGAGCAGGGTTGGAATTATGACATTAAAAAAAAACAATAATTGCTAAAAGAAATTTAATTTGTAGTTCTAAATAAACTCTAAATGCATTTAGGACGTTTTTTACTCACTTTATGTCTCTTCCACGATGTTATTTCTCTCTCCAACAACATAGGTTACAATTAGATTAGCATGACCAATTATGCAAATTAGGCGATGACGTCATTTAGCGACTTCTAGGACAGCCAATAGCGATTTTCCTTACTGAGGAGTTGGCAACACTGACTGGAGGCCAAGGCAATGCCATCCAGAGTAAGAATCTGGGCCGAGTACAATAACCTCAGTTTTATCTGAATTAAGAAGCAGAAAGTTAGTGGCCATCCAGGTCTTTATGTCTTTAAGACATTCCTGCACTTTAACTAATTGGTGTGTGTTATCTGGCTTCATGGACAGATAGAGCTGGGTGTCATCTGCATAGCAGTGAAAATTTATTCTATGTCTTCTAATGATGCTGCCTAAGGGAAGCATGTATAATGTAAACAGAATTGGTCCTAGCACTGAACCCTGTGGAACTCCATAATTAACCTCAGTGTGTGAAGAGGACTCTCCATTTACATGCACAAATTGGAGTCTATTAGATAGATATGATACAAACCACTGCAGTGCAGTACCTGTAATACCTACAGCATGTTCTAATCGCTCTAATAGAATATTATGGTCAACAGTATCGAATGCTGCACTAAGGTCTAGCAGGACAAGCACAGAGATGAGTCCACTGTCAGAGGCCATAAGAAGATCATTTGTAACCTTCACTAAAGCTGTTTCTGTGCTGTGATGAGCTCTGAAACCTGACTGAAACTCTTCAAATAAACCATTCCTCTGCAGATGATCTGTTAGCTGTTTGACAACTACTCTTTCAAGGATTTTTGATATGAAAGGAAGGTTGGAGATTGGCCTATAATTAGCTGAGACTGCTGGGTCTAGAGATGGCTTTTTGAGTAAAGGTTTAACTACAGCCAGCTTGAAGGCCTGTGGTACATAGCCGATCATTAGAGATAGGTTGATCATATTTAAGATCGAAGAATTAATTAATGGCAGGACTTCTTTGAGCAGTTTTGTAGGAATGGGGTCTAAAAGACACGTTGATGGTTTGGAGGAAGTAATTATTGAAGTTAACTCAGAAAGATCAATTAGAGAAAAAGAGTCTAACTTAACATCGATGGTACTAAGAGTAGCTGTAGATAGTATTACATCTGTGGGATGATTATTGGTAATTTTTTCTCTAATGATAAAAATTTTATTTGTGAAGAAGTTCATGAAGTCATTACTAGTTAACGTTAGAGGGATGGTTGGCTCAAAAGAGCTCTGACTTTTTGTCAGCCTGGCTACAGTGCTGAAGAGAAACCTGGGGTTGTTCTTATTTTCTTCAATCAGTGATGAATAGTAAGATGTTCTGGCTTTGTGGAGGGCTTTCTTATAAAGCAACAAACTATTTCTCCAGGCTAAATGATGATCCTCTAAATTTGTGACACGCCATTTCCTCTCCAGCTTACGAGTCATCTGCTTTAGGCTACGTGTTTGAGAATTATACCATGGAGTCAGGTACTTCTGATTAGAGACCTTAGTTTTCACAGGAGCTACAGTATCCAGAGTCGTACGCAGTGAGGAGGTGAAATTATTAACAAGATAATCGACCTCTGTTGGAGTAGCGTTCAGATAGCTGCTCTGCTCTATGTTGGTACAGGGCATTGAAGATGATAACAGTGGGTGGATTATATTCTTAAACTTAGTTACAGTGCTTTCAGAAAGACATCTACTGTGATAAAGTCTACTCTCCACTGCTGTGTAATCAATTACTGTAAATGTAAATGTTATCAGGAAATGATCAGACAGGAGAGGGTTTTCAGGAAACACTGTTAAATGTTCAGTTTCTATGCCATATGTTAAAACAAGATCTAGAGAGTGATTAAAGTGGTGGGTGGGTTCTTTTGCATTTTGAGAGAAGCCAATTGAGTCTAATAACAGATTAAATGCCATATTGAGGCTGTCATTTTTAGCATCTACATGGATGTTAAAATCACCCACAATAATTATTTTATCTGAGCTGAGCACTAAATTAGATATAAAGTCTGAGAAATCAGACAAACTCTGTGTAAGGCCCAGGTGGACGATAGATGATAACAAGTAAGACTGGCTTCTGAGTTTTACAGCTGGGGTGGACGAGGCTAAGCATCAGGCTTTCAAATGAATTAAAAGTCTGTCTTGGTCTTTCGTTAATTAATAGGCTGGTGTGAAAAATTGCTGCCACACCGCCCCCTCGGCCTGTACTTCGAGATTTCTGGTAGTTAGAATGACTCGGGGGTGTTGATTCATTTAAACTAACATAATCATCCTGCTGCAACCAGGTTTCTGTAAGGCAGAGTAAATTGATTTGTTGATCAATTATTAAGTCATGTACTAACAGAGACTTGGAGGAGAGAGACCTAATATTTAATAATCCACATTTCACTGTTTTACTCTTTGGTTCACATGTGGATACTGTATTGTTCTTTCTTTGTGATTTTTGTTGCTGGTTTTTAGTTTGTTTTTTGTCTTTTTGGAAGCTGACACAGTCTCTATGGAGATGGGTTTTTGGGGGGGTAGCAGGAGGAGAGAAGCTGCAGAGAGGCGTGTAAGACTGCAACTCTGCTTCCTGGTCCCAACTCTGGATAGTCATATTTTGGGGGGTTTAATAAATTTGTCCATATTTCGAGAAATGAGAGCCGCTCCATCCAAAGTGGGATGGATGCCGTCTCTCCTAACAAGACCAGGTTTCCTCCAGAAGGTTTGCCAATTATCTATGAAGCCCACATCGTTTCTGGGACACCACTCAGACAGCCAGCAATTTAAGGAGAACATGCGGCTAAACATGTCACTCCTGGTCTGATTCTATGTATCGTATTCTTTCAGATTGTGTTAATGTGAACTCTGTTTCATTAAAACAAAGGAAGATAAAAGAATAGCTAATAAAAGCATATTTCCATAGATTTCTCTGGTATCCCTGCTGCTTGCAGATAGATCACGACTACATGGACAGCACGTAGGCTGCTAAATATAAACCTCAACAGGAGTTTCACAACACAGGCTGTGACACATGATTTTAAAGTCCTGGCAGGAAACACTTCCTCCAGGCTACAACATTGACATACAGTGTCATTACTACAGAGTGCAATCATAGCAGCACGGTTTGGACAGCACTGGGATTTCGGCACAATGCTGTGGAATAAAAGTGTGAGCAAACACCACAACCACAAAAAAAACAGCGTGTTGCTTTATAAGAAAGCCCTCCGTAAAGCCAGAACCTCTTACTTTTCATCACTGATTGAAGAAATGAGAACAACTTTAGGTTTCTCTTTAGCACTGTAGCCAGGCTGACAAAAAGTCAAAGCTCTGTTGAGCCAACTATTTCTTGAACCTTAACTAGTAATGACCTTGCGAAATAAAATTTTAGCCATTAGAGAAAAAATCACTCATAATTATCTCACAGATTTAATATTAACATTATCTACAGAATCTGATTCTGATTCTGATTCTGAGCTACTTTCAGTACCATGGATATTCATTTAGTCTTTTTCCTCCAAACCATCGACATGTCTTTTTGGACCCATTCCTACAAGACTGCTCAAAAAAGTCCTACTATTAATTAATGCTTGAATCTTGAAAATGATCAACCTATCTCTAATTATAGGCCAATCTCCAACCTTCCTTTCATATCAAAAATCCTTGAAAGAGTAGTTGTCACACAGCTAACAGATCATCTGCAGAGGAATGGTTTATTTGAAGAGTTTCAGTCAGGTTTCAGAGCTCATCACAGCACAGAAACCGCTTTAGTGAAGGTTACAAATGATCTTCTTATGGCCTCTGACAGTGGACTCATCTCTGTGCTTGTCCTGCTAGACCTCAGTGCAGCGTTCGATACTGTTGACCATAATATCCTATTAGAGCGATTAGAACATGCTGTAGGTATTACAGGTACTGCACTGCAGTGGTTTGTATCATATCTATCTAATAGACTCCAATTTGTTCATGTAAATGGAGAGTCCTCTTCACACACTGAGGTTAATTATGGAGTTCCACAGGGTTCAGTGCTAGGACCAATTCTATTTACACTATACATGCTTCCCTTAGGCAGCATCATTAGAAGACATAGCATAATTTTTTATTGCTATGCAAATGACACAACTTTATCTATCCATGAAGCCAGATAAAACACACCAATTAGTTAAACTGCAGGAATGTCTTAAAGACATAAAGACCTTGATAGCCTCTAACCTTCTGCTTCTTAATTCAGGGGTCACGATACAGGCAGATCCAGAAAACCTAATCACAGAGACGAGGGTTACTCCAAAGCAAGGCTGGAAAACAACAGAATTCTACAGAGCCGGGCAATACTAACTGGAGTTACTCAATATGCATTTATTGCTTCTACTTTAGACTACAGTAATTTGTTATTATCAGGATGTCCTAAAAACTCCCTGAAAGGCCTTCAGTTAATACAAAATGCTCCAGCAAGAGTACTGACAGGGACTAGAAAGAGAGAGCATATTTCTTCTATGTTGACTTTCCTTCATTGGCACTATGTTAAATTCAGTATTGAAGTCAAAATCCTGCTTGTCACATACAAGGTCTTAAATAATTAGGCCCCATCCTATCTCTGCTACACTCTGACCATGAAACCATAGCCACTGTGCACCAGTCACACTGTTCTTTACTTTAAATCCATCACAGTACAGTAAACTAACCTGTTTATGCTGCACTAAACTCCAGAGTATTCTTATGCAGCCTTTACATAGCAGTTAGTCTACCTCATTTTGTTTTGCAGCATATTTCACAATATGAAAGAACATAATGTCACATGTACAAATGTACACTCCATCTCTGAGCGAAGTTAGCTCTGAAGCTTTAGCTAGCAACACACTCTTTGACAAACTGCACACAGTTTGTGTGTTTGCTGATGTTTGTTGAACAGATAGAAACAATTTATTTAAACAAACATGCCACTTAAAAAAAAGTCACTCCCTTTATGCTCTCTTCTCTTCAGTAGGGCGAGCTAGTTGCCAAGGTACCGCAACCGCAACTTATGGAAACTTGCAGTCATTCCAGTGTTGTGTCAGTAAATAAACAAAAAAACAAAACAAAAACAAAACACTGTCCCACTTTTAACCCCTTTGGCACATGTAATCTCTTTTTATGCATCATCCTGGTGATTAATAAACAAACAGGAATCCCTTTCCTGTGTTACTGTTTGAGCTTACATGGGTTTGATGTCTCGTCACAGTGACGAAATAATAATTCAACCCAAATGCATTTAACCAGAAGTAATGAGCCTGTTTTGAAAATGTAAGAAGTAGAAAGTACAGATATTTGTTTAAAAATGTAGGGAGTAAAAGTAAAAAGTATACAAAAAATAACTACTCAAGGAAAGTAAAGATTCCTAAAAATTGTACTTAAGTACAGTAACAAGGTATTTGTACTTTGTTACTGTCCACATCTAGATACAGAGGTGGGAAGAAAAACTGAACAGAAAAAGGGGCCAAAGCAAACAAACAAAAATATATTTTAGGTTATGGACACATCAAATTAATTAAATCAATGTAATCAGAGTTTGTTGATTACATTGAACTTTGTTCTCAGGCTTTTGGGCTCTGTGGGCTTGAAATAATGTAACAACTTGGAATTCGATTTGCATTTTCTTGATTCAGAGTTCTTAGACAGCTTAGATAGGATCAGACCCTCAAACCACTGAAGAAAATAACAAAGCAAGCAACAGAATTAGTCTGTTCAAAAGGCTGAATGATTATCACGTCAAAGGCTGGTGATTTCTCAATAGCCTTTTCACTGTCTGTATGAAAGGGGGACATTATCATGTGTAGTGAATAGGAGCATGAGGACCCAAATGCAGACACACAGATGTGGATTGTGGTAAACAAAAGGAAAAATGTTTAATTAGGCTGATGAGCAAAATACATTATGGTGAAAAGTAAAGTACCTGAGGAAATTAGAAACACTAATATAGTATATAAAACTTGAACTTATAAAGCGAACAGTCAGTCATTCCAGTTCAGTTTGTACAGTAGACATACAAGGCAAATAAGAGTAACAATATACAGTACAATGAAATAAGAAGGATAAATAAATAAAGGATAGAAAAGAAAAAAAGGGGGGGAATGTGACAGACTTCATAACAACTTTGTACTTGAAAGTTGTGACAGCTCATTCGTTAAACATTTCTGAATGAATTTCAATCAATGATAAACCTTTTTTATTGGAAGTTAATTTAAGAGAGTTTAAGTAATATTCAATTTCAATCAAAAACAAATTAAATGATGGGGTCGAGTTTTGAAATTTACATTTATGTATATGGAATTTCCCTAATAAGATGGAGCGGCCGAAGAGTGAACTGTCAAAAGTACTGAATATGATGTCACTTATTTATGTGCGAATGTTTAATAATTAAAGTCAGTCATATATCCACAAACACAACAAGCTGAAAGTCAGTGATATATGTGTGTGTGTGTGTGTGTGTGTGTGTGTGTATATATATATATATATATACATATATATCATAATAATCTGACAATACTATAATATTGGCCATATTATATTTACATTACCACAGTGAGATGACTTTAGTCTCATGAACAACATTAACTAATTCTTATTTACTAACTAATCTTAAATGACTGTTCAGCACAGAAATGAAGCCCAACAATCATGTTTTACAGTCCTCTGGTCTCAGCCTCAGATACTCAACTAATCAAAGTGATGTCATGACAAAAATGAATGACCAACAAAACATTTTTCTCCTTCATTTCTGTCAAACAAAGCTGTATGTAACGTGTCTCGCAGTTAGTATCATCAGCGCGACGAAGCGTATACCGTCCCATTTCACAAGCCTCTCACTTCCGCACTTCTCGTACTTATAGTACGCACCGTACGTAGTACGCGTAGTGTGCGTACTTCAAGCGTGCAGACCCTGAATTGGGACACAGCTCAGGACTGAGACATACGAGCTGAATGTAGACAAAAAGGTAAACAAACATGGAGACAAGACTGACTGGCACTGGAGACCCAGACAGCAAGACACAGAAACAACACTAGGACATGAACGAAATCAAACAGTAACCAAGAACCAAAAATATAGATAATAAAACTCAGAGGCACTAGGAAGTACTAAACTCAAACTTAAACATAAATATCTCTTAAATCTAACAGAGACTCAAAATGCTGGGTCATAGACTCAGGACCATGACAGATATAGCCTCCAGGTCTGAAAACTGAAGCCTTCGCAGAAACAAACTCCATAGCAGCTCCACAAAGTCCAGCTGGAAAAACAAAATTGGAGAAAATGATGGCAAAATTGGAGAACTTGGTAGCGACAGTGAACAAAGTATTAAAATTGGAGCTGATGTCTCCATCTCTAAATGCGTGCAAGGCGGACTTAATAAGCAACCCATTCATTGCAAATGAGATGGACTCAGCCAATGCCTCAAACAGAGAGAAAGGAACTAGGAAGACATTAGTTTTTAGTAATGGCACTGGAAATTTCACAATTTCATCCTCAGTCACCCATAGGAGAACTCTTGCCACTCAGCGACTCCGAGGAGCAATGACAAGCAAATGGACCCTCAACTCAGAATATGACGTATGTCACGGCGGAGTCGGTGTCACAGATGACTGAAAAAACTAAAAATGTTAAAGAACTAATAAAAGCTTTACATGGGGGGGGGGGGGGGGGGAAGGGAGGAGCTTTCCTATTTCTACTCTAGTGTGAATGCACAATTGAGTTAGATGAAGATCTGAGCAGCCGAGCAGACTTTAAAGCTGCTACTTACAGTTACACATTCAGTCATGTTCTTGTTCTCACTAACTGCACATTTCTTTGTGACCTCTGAGCTGAGCCAAGAAAATGAGAAGGAGCTCCAGGACTTAAGTTATTCGCACAAAGCAACACATTCACACACACACAGACAGACACAAGAATGCCCTTAAACAACCTACCAACCAGCAATGGAGACTTAGACACAGCCCCATATAAATGGATTTAATCATACACACAACAGCATGCACACAGGCACACACACATGTGCATGTACACAGACAGACACACACTTCTCCATTACCATACCCAACGTCATCTCTCCCTCATTCGGCTTCCTCTCTCTGACTGTGATTAATCCTCATTGTCTCTTCAAGGTTATGGGGGTGCACACATACACACACTCGTACATGCTTATGTGTTTCTATGACAGTTGTGGCTCAAAACCAACAAAGGCAAAAGCCTGAAAGCTTTTGGTTGTGTGTAGGTGCATACATATGTGACAGGATATGAGAGACAGAGTCAGTAAGAAAATGATGGAACGATTTAAGAAATCACTTTTTTTCTCTGGATGTCAGCTTGCATATGTAATAGTTTGCTAATAAATACTGCTGATGTGTGCTGGGGCACAGCAAACAGGTCTGTTAGAAGATGACCATCTTATTCATCCCTGCATCTTCCTCTTTTTCTGTACAGGAAATGAAGGTTGAAGAGCTCAGCACTGTCAGACAGGCATTACAGGCGGACCTGGAGACGTCCATCCGGCGCATCGTTGATCTTCAGGCTGCCCTAGAGGAAGTAGAATCGAGTGATGACAGCGACACTGAAAGGTAATTTGCCCTCACTGAGGTAGCTCCTCTCAGGTTCAGTGATGATATTTGTATGTCTGAACTCAACTTTCACCAATCTGCCCTTCAATCCAGTGTTCACACTGCTGTGGAGTCCTTTACTCAAAAGAAAGACCTGTAAGAAACTCTTGGCTGTGTGTGTGGCTGTGTATATGTGTATGACCTAAAAATATCCGAGCTTGAAGTGTTCTTATTATGCATATTGTTGTGATAATAAATAACAGGATAAAAAAGACATAGACTTCAACTAGCTTTGGCCTTGATTTCCATCATATCCATGCATATTACCAAAGTCAATGCACAATTAAGTCAGCTACACCTTAACCCAAATGATGAAAGTCATTACATAGATGTGTAAATTGGATATTAATTTACTAACGACCATCAGGTCACCAAGGTTAGGGTTGAGTTTTGTTTTAGCTGTTTGTGTGTGTGTGTGTGTGTGTGTGTGTGTGTGTGTGTGTGTGTGTGTGTGTCCATCCATTTTCTGCTGCTTATCTGGATGGTGGGGGGAAGCAGTCTAAGCAGAGAAGCCCAGACTTCCCTCACCCCAGCTACCTTCTCCTGCTCATCTATGGGGACACCAAGAAGTTCCCAAGCCAGCTATGAGATATAATCTCTCTCGTGCAAATTCTGGTTTCCCCCAGGGGCCCACTACCGGACATGCTCAGAATAACTCACCTATGAGGCGTCTATCTTAGTCAGATGCCCAAAATACCTCATCTTACTCCTTTTGATATGAAGGAGCAGCGGCTCTACTCCGAGTCCCTCTCGTATGACCAAGCTCCTCACCCTCTCTCTAAGGGACAGTCCAGCCACTCTTCGAAGGCTACTTGTGTCTGTGACTTCATTCTTTCGCTCACTGCCCAAAGGTCATGACTATAGGTGAGCGTAGGGATGTTAATTAACTCTTTAATTGACAACTTTGCTTTTATGCTCAGCTCTCTCTTCACCCCAACAGATTGGTGCATTTGCATCACTGCGGACTACTCTGCTTCCACAATAGAAGGCACAACTATGGTATTGAGGAGATCCTCCTCACTTTGTGTGTACTTTTCACTGCCTGAATATAGCCTCAGTTGAGGTAAGCAGTGTTCCACCAAAGCTGTAGACGGTGTGTGTGGAATTCCCTTCCTACTCGTGGTGACTCCTTTAGCCTGAAACCTCTCTTCATCTGTGGTGTCCACCATCTGGTTCTGGCATTACCACCAGAATCAGTTGTCAGCTCAGCACCTCTCTTCACCCAAGTGCCCAAGACAGATGGCTGCAGATCTGATGTTACAATTATAAAATCAATCATCAACCTGCAACCTCAGATGCCTTATGTGCTTATAAACACCTTTATGCTCTAACATGATGTTTGTCATTGACAAACTGTGGTTAGTACAGAAGTACAATAACAAAACACAAGTCCCCCAGGGGAACCTTCATTTTATGCGATTTCTTTGTTGTGTCTTGTATATATGCTTCTATGACAACGAATTTTCCCTCTGAGATTACTAAAGTAGGCTAATGATTGCTGTATTTCATAGTCAGTATACATAGCCAGTCTTGTTAATGATCTGGCTGAGGGGGTTGCGATGGGGACAGAGCATCTCCTTGGTGAACCCCTCACTTGATTATGACTTGTGCATTTGGCTTGAAGTTTGCCTCTTGTGTTTTCCTTCACCTCCATTGGATTCCTAAACGAGGCTCTTAGGGTCCTGTTAATATCATACAACATTCCCGAATCCTTGTGCAAGGCATTGAGTCATAGGCTCTGATAGAGGACTCGAGCTCAAGGACCTGTCCCCTAGTTTACAAAAGCTGTGTATTAGCTGTGTATTGAAAGAGACGTGAAAGTAAAGCATGTAAGGAAAAGACAGAGTTTGAACAATTGTACAACTCTCTTAGGCAGCTTTCACTACTTTGTTTAAGATATCTTGAGGAATAGTTTTCCAGACATCTTGAAGGATATTTAAAGTGGTTGTTTGGATTTTGGCTTCCTTTTGTCCATTCTCTGTTGAGATAATCCTACGTTGCTTTAATAATGTTGAGATCTGTGTTCTGGGAAGGCCAATCCATGACTGGAAAATGGACTTCCACCTCTCCCAGTCGGTTAAGCTGCACTCAGTTCCGATGGAAGGCTTGGACCGAGAGGCAGCTCAGCATCTGCTGGCTCTAAAATGATTTGAACTCTGGCGCTGTACATCACATGTACCCGGCCGATTCGGCCAACGGACCAACTGTTCATTTCTTTGCATCCCGGGATCTCGGGCAGGCCCCTGTCCAAGTCCCGGTTGTCCCACTGTGAGGTACAGGCAATCCAGCAGACTTGTGCCTCAGTAGAAGCTCCTCTCCCCTCAGGTGTGCGGGCCCACTCAACCAGTGAGGGTGGAGGGGTGCCTCCCTCTCTGCCATTTGTGCGGCAGTGACATGGTCCCCAACTGCCACCTTTATGTGGTTTTCCCGCTTGAACATGGCAGCCAGCCCCTCTTTCGCGGAGCAGGTTCTGGGTGCCCATCAGCAGTAGCCATCATTCTGGGGGGGGGAAGCATTTAAACTGCATTTCAATTCAAGACAGAGAAACAAAAATATTATCCCTGGCCAAAACTGGGAAGACTTAAAAATAAAGTGCTATTTTAAGTACTTTAAGTACATTTTCAGAATGGTATTGTCTTTAAATAAAAATAATAAAAAGTCTACATAAAGTGCAGTTTTTCTTGTTAGAAAAATAAGGCAGAAAGATAAAAGGTCATTTGACCAGCTTCACCTTTAAACTCTGAGTAACCTTAGCCAAAATTATTTTGTACATTAGGCTAAAACAATGTGATCATGGAACATTTTAGTGCAAAAAATAACAAACCCATTGGACTCACAATACCTCCATGCTTATTTATTGTCCATCTCTTTCAGCCAGTTACTTAGCCTGTTCACATTTTCAGAGCTCAAGGCAGCTCTCTTTTTTTGTTACTATGTGACCTGCAAGTGATAACAGTCTGTCACATGGGACAGAAGTGGCAGGACTAGTTTAATACTTGCGGGCCAGGACAGACAGTTGTGGGTGGGTGCCTGCTCGGCTGGACCACAACTGCAGTTTGCTCGCTGATGGTGGGTTCTGCTCTGTACAAACTCAGGGCCCCTGTTACACCGGGATTCCTCATCTGAATCAGAATCTGAAGCCAATGAAGACAAGAGGAGGCTCTTTGTCTTTACTGGCACCTTTGTGGTGGCATCTTTACACTGTTCCTGCAACAGGGCCTCAAGGCTGGTCCAAACCTCTTCTCGCTCGCCCCTCGCAAGACACTTTAAATTCTTAAAGCGTGGGTCAAGCACAGTAGCTGTCTTGAGCCACTGGTGGTTGAGTGTAGCTACACGTTGGGATAGGTCCTTTGTGAAGGCAGTCACCATGTAGTTTGAGTCATCATCAGAGACCTCCATGGTGTGATGCAGGTGGCAGAAAGAAGTTAAAACAATTGAATATGAGACATATGTCTCATCTCCAAGAAGCTGAGTCACAAACCTGTAGTAGACAGTTCAAGAAAGTATTTTTTAATCTACACAATAACTGTCAACTATAGAGCTTTTTGAAGAAACAGTAACAATAAGTTAAAAAATAGTTTTATTTACCTGCATGGCTCAAGGATAGTCACCAGCTTTTGGAGTTTTACCAGCTCTGATGGAGTTAAAATGACTAGCTTGTGCTTTTGTTTGTCTAAAGCAGCAAAAACAGCCTCTTGATTCTTTAGTAGATGAAAAAACATATCCAGCATTTAATTCCACCCTGTGGAAACATGTTGTATGAGTGGTTCTTTCTGTTGCCCAAGTCTTGTTTCCTCCTGGTGTAATTCCTCTGTATCAGCAGGGCTGTCTTTAAAGTGACCCACTATCTTGCAACATTTTGCTAATGCATCACTAAAACCACTATCAGCAGGGCTAACAGTGAGGGTTGTTTGCAATATGTGAGCAACACAAAGCATGTGATGGAATGGGAGGTGCTGCAGCCACCATGGTTCGTGCACTGTCTGTCCCAATTGTGGTTACCTTTTGTTGAATTCCCCATTCTTTTGCAAAAGAGAGAAACTACTCAGCGCAGTTTTTGGAATAGTTTCTGATGTTTGTCTTCTGCACAGTCAGGGCAAAAGCCTGTAGATTCCATGTCCCATCAGTGACATCAAGAATATGTGCAGTGACTCCGAGATAATTAGAATTACTAACAGAATCCAATCCAATATAGTTTTATTTATATAGCACATTTTAAAACCCGAAGGCACACCAAAGTGCTTCACAGTAATATGGAGAAACAACATAAGTCAATAACAGAGTACAGATCGGGCACTAGCACAGGCAGAATGGAGGCACTAATAGACCGGAAGAGTTAAGTAGAATAGGTATCAAACCTCAATACAGGAGGAAGGTCAGATCGTGAATACAAAATATCTACTAAGAAGATAAAAACAGCAGTAAAATTAATAATAAAATAATACATTTAATAAAAAGTTTAAAAAGGGTATTAACTGGTCAGAAAAGCCAGGTTAAATAAGTATGCTTTCAATCTTGATTTAAAGGATTGGATAGAGTCTGTGGCACGAATAGAAGCAGGAAGGCTATTCCAAAGGTTGGGTGCAGCTGAAGCAAAGGCACAATCGCCTCTGGTCTTCAGTCTAAACTTAGGTTGGGCCGACACCTTTTGTTGGTACTCGAACTGGGACTGCTAGTGCTAACAGCTCCCACAGTTTCCGTGCTCGCTGCAACATGTTTTGCATTTAGATGGTAAGGTTGAGGTGCTTTGGTGGTATGCAAACTCCTTTTTGCACAGTTTGCACAAAATCACACTTTTATGAAGGGTTGGGTAGTCTTTTGAAATTAAATTTGCCTCCGATCAGTCCTAGCAACACGCTTTCTTCAGATTCTTCTATTTTTGTAGGCCGCTCGGAGAAGCATTCTGACAAATTTCCCACGTGTGGGACTAATAAAGGTTATCTTATCTTATCAAACTATCACTGGTTTCACGCCTGCACAGCTTGCTTTACATGTAATCTGTGGGGCGTGGCCCGGCTAGCCGGAGTGTCTTCAAGAAGTATCCATACTTCTATGTATCATACCCCATACATATGGAATATGTAATGGAGTGGAGAGATAGTCTCTCACTCAGAGAACCAAGGTTACAATGTAACCGTACGTTACATTTGGTGAGTATATTATTGTTATTGATACTTATAATAGTCAAAAGTATTTAGTTATCCTTCAAGGTGATTGAGATATGAAAGTGTCATGTTGGGCTCATTGGCAGGCAACGGTAGGACTGAAACACAGGACTCCAAAACGGACTTTTTTTTATTTAGCTGAGAAAGCGAACTAAAAATCAAAGTACAAAGAAACACAAAAAGAAACAAAAGATAAACTAGTACTAAGAAACTGGCAACTCACTGGAAACTCACAACTAGACATAACTAGGGAACATGGAAAACACACGAGAAAAACACAGCCAAGGTGGAGAACACCAGAATAAACAAGGCAAAACTGAAGACTTAAATACACACACACAGGATAACCACGGGATGGGAAACGGGTGAGAAGACAGCTGGGACTAATCAGACAGAGAGGAATCAAAACTGAATACACTGAACACAGGACAACGGACTATCAAACTAAAACAGGAAGCAAGAGACACATACTAAGATGTGGCCTGACTGAAGACAAGGAACACAGGAGGAGCAAGACGGCGCGTGAGACACGACAGGGGAACAAATTAATAAACACGGAGACAGAACTTAACATGCACGAGAGACATGACAGACTATCCAAGGAACAAGGGCACAGGGGAAGCAAAAACAGAACCATGAATAATACTAAATAAAAAAATATAAATAAAAACAAGAAAAAAAAAACACTGGGTCACTGACCCAAGACCATGACAAATACCACACAGGAAAGGATCACAACAATACGAACCAAAACCAGGGAGTTAACTTGAGAATATTGCTGAATGTCCAAAACATAAACTTTGGGTCTCTGACTCAAGGCCATGACAGAAGGGTTTTGTACATGACTACTAACATCCAAAATCCACAGGACACTAACTTAACTGATGGCATGCCTTAGAGCATGTTTTTACCATAGACCAATAAGTATTTTTCATTTCCTTTTGTAAGCATGTAAGCAAAAAACAGTCCTGTGATAAAGTGCGCCATGAAAGTTTGCAGTGTGCCAATCTTATGAGTCATTACTTGCTGCTCCACCCCTGCTGTAATGCTATCTTGGCTTACAGTGGAATCATCAGCTGTTTATGGAGCTGCAGTCGCATATTTCCTTTTTTATTGTGCTTGCATGTTTATAGCAGCTGAAAAGGTAAAGATCTAATTTCATTCAATTTGGCTGTAGCAGATTTCTGAGGTTTGCTTTGGTCCTGCAGTGACTCTGTGTCCAGTGTCGGCTCTGTTGGGGGAGAAGGCATTCACACATGGTCAGGAGTGTCTAGAGGAGGCTCCCGCGGTGGAAGCTCACTTCACAGCAGCCAGGGGGGCCGTCAGTCTGTTGCTGACACCATCAGCACCTACAGCTTACAGTAAGTCTGCTAACACAAGGTACTTCAAGCTGCAATGATAACTCACTTAGCTTGATTTTGATGAGCTAACTAGCTATGATAAGTGTTTCAAGTACTGTGTGACACTACTATTAACTACTGTCTTGATGCATGCTCCATCATTCAAGTAAGTAAATCCCAAAAAGTTGAAGTCACTTGGATGAATGAGGAAATGTTTCTCCCACTGAAGAGTGCTGGTGGTTGTCTGGAGCCTATCCCAGCTGTCTTAAGGCGAGAGGCAGGGTACACCCTGGACATAGACAACCATTCGCACTCTCATTCACACCTATGAGCAATTTAGGGTTTCCAATTAACCTATCCCCACTAACTGCACGTCTTATGAAGTAACATTTCAATCAAATATATTGTTTCTTACAGTTTTGGTCAATTACAAAAAGTACCTTTGAAATCTCCTGATTTGTGCTCTACCACAGAAAATATTTGAATTCTTCAGAATCACAAAGATGATGTGTGGACATTCAGCTTAATGCTTTCATGTTGTGCTCAGAGTTTTTCAAAAAGCAAAAATGTTGAATGGATCAAATTGATTTGATATAATGCTCAGCCCTGTTTAGGCTGTTTAGTTGGACAGAGAATGTTTTTGATAATAAACACCCAATAGATGAAATGAGACAATATTTAGTTCTAGCCCTAGATGTCTGTGTATGTTAGCCAAACATATGGGCTGGTTTGTGGTTTAAACTGCTTCTTTTATCACTCTCTAGTTCTTGTGTGAATCCTGATGATGAGGGCTCTGAGGCTGGAGGCGTTGCTAGCAGATCTCTTGGTCGAGCCCCATCCTCCACAGCTCTGTCTGAATTGTTGGAAGGACTTCGTAAACGCAGAGCTGGCGGTGATGCAGGAGATGAAACTGGCAGTACCGTCTCTTTGGCGATTTATCAAACAACCGGAGCATCGACTCTCAGACGGAGAGCCTCGGCCCTCTCTCTCAGTCCAGAAGATGTCCAGGAGCCCAGACCTGGTCCCAGCATCCTGAAACCATCCTCCCCACTCCTGCCACGTTCTACCAAAACTCTCTCTGCAGCTGGAGGCAAAGTCTCTCGCTTTAACTCAGGTGATTCTCTCTCATCGCTTCCCTCATTGCCGCACCTCTCCTCACTTGCTGCTCGTCATCATGCTCCTTCCGTCTCCATCCCAGAGGAAGAGAAGTCGCTGCACTCTGTCACAACTCCCATCCAGCGCTCCCCTCTGGCAGCACGGCAGTGCATGGTGGGGAGCCTCATTCCAGAGGACGTAGGTGAAGGATCCCTAGGTTCAGAACCCATGGTCTTCCAAAATCGGCGTCTGCCTTTGGACCGTGACGACGCGGCCTCAGACATCTTGCCTGCAATCAGGAGAGCTCAGTCAACCAGCAGCCTGGCCAGCTCAGTCAGAGGAGGTAGGAGAGCACTAAGCGTCCACTTTGGAGAGCTGCCTCCCTCGAGCCACAGCAGGAAAAGCTCTGAATCGGAGTCCTCTAGCTCAGGTGGATCAGGACGAAGCTCCCAGGGTGGTGGGCCAAGACGCAGGTTTGAGAGGCCGCAGGGTGAGAGATTGGAAGCAGAGGGCAGCGAGGGGGGAGACGTGGCTTCACTCATGAAGAAATACCTGAAAAAGGAGACTGACTGAAGCAGATGTGCGGCAGTCTCAGGTGTGTAGATGGACAGCTACATGTAGGAACTGGGGGAACATTTGAAATAGTAAACAGTAGTTGCATCACATTGTTTTGATATCAGAGCCATTTTTTTCCACATGCATGTTAGTCAAATCCATCGTAGAAACCTTTTTAAAGCGGTTCTGTTATGCTTATTTGAAATGTCATTTTATTTTCTTATATTTTATTTTCTGAAAGTAGTTTTTTGTGATTCACAGTTCAAAATAATCCTGTTTTTAGTCTCATACTTGGACTTGGTGCAACCCTTCAGTTAAGAAGCTGAGTTAGTTTTTCTTACAGACAGCCGACTGTAAACACCTTACAACCAAAAGATTTGAACAGCAAGCAGGTGGAGCTTCTGAGCAATGCATATGTAACAAAACCTTACTTTTTAACAACACAGACTGTAAATACAAGATGGACTTGGTCAAAGCAAAGCCTTCTTAACAGTGGTTGGTGCTCATGATCTTGATTTATGGAGCCACAAGTTGCCAAATTTGTATAATAGTGAATGCTGCGTGCATAAACTGTATTGCTACATGCACAAACACAGACAACTTCTAACTTCTTCAACTTCTGCTAATTAAGAAAATGCTACAATGTTTACCAGCAAACCTCAAGACCAATTTTTTTCAAGGAAGGTTTTTAACGAAACAGCAGGTCACATTTTTTATTGAAAATGCACCACTGAGCAATAATAGCGTAACTAGCAGTACATTTTGTGCTGTGTTGTATGTATCAATGTTAGTAAATCCGTTTGTGTGTTTTATTTAAATAGTTTACTGCTATATTTTGTATGTTTTGAGAGGAACTCCCAGAAATAGATCTAAAGCAGGGTCAGTTACAAACACCTCTTTCACAAAATCTTGTCACTGTGCTATCTTTGTAAATACTGTCAATACTTCTTTTAGACCCGTTTGTGGTGCCGCAGTTGGTTAGTAAATCTAGCCCTAAAATGGTAAATGTGGCAACCATTACACCTGCTGACAGCTGCTAAATACCTTTTTAGTAGGTGTCAGTGTGCAACTGTGTCAGGGGCCAAGATGACAAACATAAGGGATTGCATTTATATAGCGCTTTTCGGGGCCCTCAAAGCGCTTTACATTTCATTTCATTTTTTTCATTTATTTATTTATTTCACACTTGGTACAACAGTTCAAACAAACCAACCACACTTTCTATCAATAAAGCACTACAACCATGTGTGAAAAGGAGCAGGAAGAAGAAAATACTCTTATTAAACCCTGCCCCCTATCTACAATCCAACTTATATTACAAGTGGGCACCAAAAATCAGGGAACAAACTAAGATTAACATTTATCTCCAGTCCTAACTCAAACCAAACAACAAATTTACAATCAGAATATACCACTCCACATAGTAACAAGGAGAAAAATAAAATTAAAATAAATAAAACAAAAAATTATAATGGATCCTTTTTCAATGAACTCCAATTTCATTCACATTCTTCATATTGAGTTATCGTTTTAAGCAT
This sequence comes from Astatotilapia calliptera, assembly GCF_964374335.1. Classification (NCBI taxonomy): domain Eukaryota; kingdom Metazoa; phylum Chordata; class Actinopteri; order Cichliformes; family Cichlidae; genus Astatotilapia; species Astatotilapia calliptera. Next base: position 7,246,662 of record NC_137428.1, on the reverse strand, counting down.
GTAACACTTTTTAAAACAATGTAAATTTATACAATTCTTTAAATTATAATGAAGAGAGTTCCACAGTCGTATACCCCTAACCGTTGGACTCATTAATCTTTGTAGTCCTAGCTAACTGATGCTTAAAATAAAATTTCCTTCTGCTATCTTCTCCCCCTGAACACAATAAAAATACTCTTTGTAACTTAAAGGGCAAAATATTATTTTTAGCCTTAAACATAATTAATAGTGTCCGTAATTTCACTAAATCTCCTAATTTTAATAATTTCGATTTTTAAATAATTTATTTGTATGTTCTCTATAATTAACATTATGAATCATTCGTATCACTTTCTTCTGTAATAAGTTTAGAGGTTTTATAGTATTCTCATATGTATTCCCCCAGACTTCAATACAGTAACTAAAATGTGAGAAAAACAATGAAAAATATAAAATGCGCATTGTTTTATAGTCTAATAAATCTCTTACATTTCCCAGAATATAAATGTTTTTAACCATCTTCTTTCTAATATACTCAATATGCGATTTCCACGTCAAATTTTCATGTACTATTACACCCAAAAAGCGAAAATCAGTAACTCTTTCAATCAATTCTCCATCAATGGTAGGGCTGGGCCATATTATACCGTTCACGGTAATACCGGTATAATGTTAGGCAACGATAGGAAAATGAAATATCGCGATAGAATGGGAGTAAAACGCGCATGCGCAGTGCCTTTGTTTTCATACGCACATGGCCGATTGTTGAGTGAAACAGATGAACCAGAATTGGTTTGTAAAAATGGTGCAACTTCCGTGATGTGGAACTGGTTTGGTGTTTGTCCGTCAGATACACAACAAAGCACATTTTTTTGCAGAACATGCAAGCGGCCGTTGTCATTGTCATATTTGTCGGACTAAGATGCTCTTAAATCTGGGAGTAATCTGGGTCCTAAACTCCGTATGCTTCAGGTCAAACAACACTGCAGCATCACTGAGAGTTAAAAACTGTCTCAATTCTTTCATCTTTAATAAAACGATCAGCATTGCTGCTTTACCAGGTGTAACTATAAAGTTTAACTTCCAGGCATCCATGAAAACAAAAGTTATTACATTTAACGGAGTTAGAAGTTAGCAGGAAGCTAGCGGAAGTTAGCTCGCTAGTTTCGCTAGTTACCTAAGCATGATATTGCATGTTCTGACCGAGAGATTTCTGAAAAAAATCAAACGTACAGCTCTGCTATCACTTCCAACATAAATGAAGACAGGAAACTAAACAGCAGTGACGTTTGTAGGGTTACTGAAGTTGGGCTAGCTGGTATATAATGATGTGCTACGTGATCACTAGCGATACAGCTATGTTAGCATAACATAAACAGTGAAGCTGGAGGACGAACACTAACACTTTTCCACTTATAAAAGTTAACGTGAAGGTTCTTCATGGTTAGAGACAAATGCAATGGCATGGCAGGATGCTGTAAACGGACCAAACTTCAGTCAGGAGAACAACTGAGATAATCCATCCACAATACGAGGTTAGTCATTAATATACTGCAACAACATGGGAATAGAACAGCTGCCAGAGAATTCAACATTAATGAATCAATGGTACAGAAGTGGAGGAAGCAAGAAGAATGAGTTTAATAAAGTTTGATTTATCTGACTGCTTTGTTTCGCTTAATGTGCCTTATAATCCCGTGCACCTTATGGTCCGAAAAATACGTACTGCACACTGCAGTTTAATGTTGCAAAGCACCTATTTTTAACTTCAGTGGATATTATATATGGTTATGCTCAGGATATGTCAGCCCATTTCTACTGGAAATGCCTTTTGGTTAAACTTTCAGCAAGGAATTTGCATTTGCACTGTTACATTTTTATAAAGCTTTAATGTACATAAAAACCAGCTTCTTGTTTAAGTGAAAATAAATGGAAGGTTGTCTTTTTGCGCTAGTAATGTTGTGGAGTTGTATTTTGTCTCGCATCAATTATATCGTCGGTTATATCGTTATCGCAAATTTTCAAATATATATCGTGATAAATATTTTTGGCCATATCGCCCTGCTCTAATCAATGGACATAATAACTTCTTCCGCCGAATATCATGAATTTCGTTTTTGTCAGATTCAAAGATAATTTATTTACATCAAACCATATTTTTAATCTTAACATCTCAGAAATCATAATTTCAACCAAATCTTTCAAATTCTCTCCAGAGCAATAAAAATTTGTGTCAACTGCAAATAAAATAAAATTTAACCTTTTTGATACGTCACAGATATCATTAATATATAAATTAAAAAGTTTAGGTCCCAAAATAGAACCTTGAGGAACGCCACATACAATCTTCAATCTTTCAGAGGTGTTACCGAGATAATGTACATATTGCGACCTATTTTCTAAATAACTCCTTAACCAATTCAATGCCACTCCTCTCACACCATAATTATACACTTTAGAAATCAAAATAGAATGTTGTAATGTATCAAAAGCTTTTTTTAAATCAACAAATACCCCCACTTTATATTTATTATTATTGGTTGCAGATGAATCGTCAATGAAAGTCAACAATGCTAATGCCGTTGATCTATTTTTACGAAATCCAAATTGATTTTCATTTATTAGTTGATATTTTTCAATAAAACTATCAAGTCTTTGCGCAAAAAGTTTTTCAAGCACTTTTGAAAACTGAAAAAAGAGACACTGGCCTATAATTGTTAAAACTATGCTTATCTCCTGATTTATATAAGGGTATCACTTTTGCCACTTTCATTCGATCAGGAAATACTCCTGATTGTAACGAAAGATTAAAAATATAGCAAAGAGGAATACTTATACAATCTAAAGTCTTTTTAATTACAACCATGTCTATACCATCACAGTCAGTAGATTTTTTTTTAGTTTTACAATTTTCTACAATTGCTACTATTTCTTTTATGGAAGTATCAGCCAAGAATATAGAATTAAACACTCTACTTTCTCCTTTCCAGGCTTCCTCATATTCTGGATCGTCATTTTTTCTAATTAAATTTGCTAAAGTGGGTCCAACATTTACAAAAAAAGAATTGAATTGTGGGGATAGGTTAATTGGATAATCCAAATTGTCACTAGGTGTGAATGTGCGAATGAATGTGAGTGCAAATGGTTGTCTGTCCCTGTGTGTTGGCCCTGCGACAGACTGGCGACCTGTCCAGGGTGTACCCCGCCTCTCGCCCTATGACAGCTGGGATAGGCTCCAGCGCCCCCTGCGACCCTGAAAAGGATAAGTGGAAGCGAATGGATGGATGGATGGAATTGAATTAGACAACTCTTCGACAACTTGATTATTCTTAATGAAATAATTAGGTCGATCTAAGGGTGTGTTCTTGTTACCCAATACTTCATTAAAAATATTCCAAATGCCCTTAATATTATTCTTGTTTTCCTGAAAAAGTTTATTATAGTAGTCTTTCTTAGCTTTCCTCAATATTAATACCAACTTATTTTTATAAACTTTACATTTAATTTCCGCATTCTTAGTTCTCTGTGTTATATAATCCCTATATAAATTATTTTTCTTTTTACATGCATTTGCAAGACCCTTAGTTATCCAAGGTTTCAAATTCTTATTCTTTTTCTTATACTTAAATGATACCAATGGACAATGTTTATCATACAAGGCCAAGTAAGTATTTAAAAAAGCTCCATATGCAACGTTGACCTCATTAACATAAACTTCCTTCCAGTCCACTTCCATGAGATCTTGTCTAAACTTGTTGATTGCCTCGTTATTTCTTAACCTTCTATGACTCACGAAACCAACTTCTTCCTTTCTTTTCATATTTAAATCAAAAGTAAAAAAGACTGGTAGATGATCACTTATATCATTTATGATGAGGCCACTCATAATATTACTCTCCAAGCTATTAATGAAAATATGATCAATTAGTGTTTCTGATTTATCTGTTATTCTACTCGGCTTTATAATTAAAGGATAAAATCCTTTACCAAGTAATAATTCAAAAAAATCTAACGCAGCCTTATCATTTGCCTCTTTACAAAGATCAATATTCTAATCACCACACAAACATAGTCTTATTTCCCTTAGCTTTACTCAATTAGTCTTCTACTGCCTCTGTAAATAACTCAATCTGTGACCCCGGTTTCCTATATATACACGTTACAATTATATTACTACTTCTTTCTATATCCAATTCCACTGTCACAGATTCCATTAAATCGTCTATAGCCACAGACACACATTCAACTTTTTTACATTTCAAATCACAATTAAGAAAAAGTGCCATTCTTCCTGCCTTTTTCTTAATTCTATTTACAAAGTATAAATCGTACCCTTCGATACAGAAATGACAACCCCTCTTCTCATCTAACCATGTTTCAGACAGAGCAATTATTTGAAACCTGCCTCTCAGACTATACAGGAAATCTTTAATCGAAGCAAAACTTCTATAAAGACTTCTGCAATTAATATGAGTTAAAGAAAATGTATTAACTATTTCAACCGTATCCTTGAATTGCTCCTCTGTATAATAGTCACATGTGACATTAATTGTATTAAGCACATTCCTTTCAGGGTCAATACCTACTTAAAAATCATATGATTTATGATCTGAGTCGTCAAGCTTTATGCATAATTATTCTAAAACTATCTATTTGTAACCGGACTTACGACTTATCATTAAGAATGACCGAACTCCACTAGCCAGTAGCAGAAGATCTAGGATCGGCAGGAGCCCAAGGTATAAACACCAATAAGGAGAGACCACATCACAATAGACTGTTCACAAATTTGTTATATTTGACACACAGCAGCTGCAACAATGTAATGAAAGCAATAAAATAAAATACAAAATATTTCCCCCAAAATAACAAACTAAATAAAAGTGCGCGCATACAGCTTTCTCTGAGTCAATTGTATGAGTGGATAATGTCTGGTCACTGATGGATCGTTGGGGCCCGTTCAGTTTGTTTAATGTTTGTCCTACCACACTCCGATGAAGGAAGAAAGTTTGTAGTCCTGCAGGTATCTGAAGCTTCAATGGGAACGAAACTTTGGCTTCAATAAAACCTTGGCAAATCCTATTCAATTTCGGGTTGGCTCGCCATCCAGTTAACTGGAACTGTGGAATCACTGCTCCTCGACGGGGCTTGCTTCAGACTGGGTCCATCTGTCGAGTCATCCTTTTACCAGATAACAAAAAAACCTGACCGTTGACAGGGTGAAACTCTGAACAACCAAAATCAACTGCAGCAGACTTGCTTTTAACTCCTAGCGATTCGACTTCGGGAACATTAGTTTCTCTGGCACATGGCATTGTATGAACAGGAACAAAATGGCAACACAGGAAATCATGTGATCAAGGTCAACAGCAAGGGTCACTGGGAGCTCATTGCTGATTGGCCAAGTTAAATGACAACAGATAATCTTATTTGTCCACATCTTCCTTTAAACATAAAAGAAAAAAGAAATGACTAAATTGTTTACATTATACACGAAAAAAAACTACTTTCCACTGCTCTTTTTTTCTAGCTGGGCTACATATTACCCTCAAAAAAAAAGAAAAAAAGAAAGGGATCCTTAGCAATCGCACATTCATTTATCGACAAATTTTAAAGTCCGTTGATCTCTATGTACAATTTACAATTTCCTTTTGTCCTTTTCCACCCGAAGTAGCATCTGTTCTTGTAAAGGATGAACTAATTGTTTTTAGGCTCATAGCCATGATTGGTCGTAGCCGTTTGCCTATCTTGATAATGTCATCTCGTATAAATGTCCAATTCCTCAAGATCCTTAATCGTTATAACCTTGGCTTCTTCTGGCGTTCCATTCAGTTTGATCATCACCTTACAGTTCCTGGTCCAGGTTGCTTGAATCTTTTGCTCCTTCCGTAAAATGCGAGCTTGTCTAGCAATATCTGCATTTCTTTTTGTAAGATGTTCATTCAAATATACTCCGCTTCCTCTCAAAAGGCTGGACCGCCTCAGCAAATCAACTTTGTGTTTACGGTTTACAAATCTCACTACAATTGCTGGAGGAGCATTAGTGTGCCTTATAGGAAGGGTATAGCATGCAGATATATTATTACTATGCAGGGGAAGTTTTTTATTCGAAAAGAATTCCACAACCTGCCGTTCCAACGACTGTAGCTCCTCCATCGGGGGCTCGTCTTCTCCTCTTTTTACGCCGGTCCCAGACTCGGTGACTCTCGCATAACTCCTGTGTTTAGTTTCCAGACCCGTAATAATCACTTCCTCAAGTCGAGCCTGCTGTTCTAGATCGTCCACCTTCCTTTCCAAAAACTGGATTGTCTTGTCTTTCTCCTTAATCAGGTTTTTTAGTTCTTTGATTTGGTCCATCATCGACATTAATATTCCTTGTTGCTTATTTACTTTTTCAATTTCCGACGTCAGCGAGTTAAGTGAATGTTTAATCTCCTCCAGATCTTCTTCAACTTTCTTCATCTTTGCCATTTCGTCTCTTATAAATGTCAACCTTAGTTTATTTATTTGCCCAAACAAGGTCTATAATTGAAATTGTTTGGAGTTTTAACACCAAACATCAACGCACCACCGCGAGGACGCCAATCCTGCTGTGATCACGCCCGCCATCTTGTGATCATGTCAAATGACACATGACATTTCTTTTTGCAGATCCAACATTAAGATGCCTCTAGCATTTCTATGCACTTGCATGTAATTGCTGCCTTGAGAAACATGCAGGTTTTTATGAGTTTTCATAGAAGTGCCCAAGAATAAAATATGCTCTTAACTTCCAAGGTCATTATCAGGGAACGGGGCCTCCATTATTTCAGATGTGATTTCATACTGGCACCACAGAGGAAAACCTACTAGACATTGTCATTAATTTCATCTTATTGCTCTGAAAATTGTAAAACAGTAACATCATTTTCTTTCAAATGAGAGCTCCCTGTGGGGAGTGGGCGTAGCATGACTCATAAATATCTGAGCTTATAGTATTTTTAGTCCCATTTCAACTTCAGAGGTGGTTGATAACTACAGGCCCAGATAGTGTATGTGTTACATGTTACTCTTTGTTTCACATCATCTTTGCTATTCTGACCATCTTGTCTTTGATTTTTTTTCTATTGTCCTGTCATCCATCCACATCCACATCCAGCAGAGACCTTTGGAGATGGCGAGTGTTCCTCCCACGGCAACACAGAAGCTTTTTGACTCTTCATATGGAAATTCACAAGTCACCAAAAATACATTTGTTCGATTTTTGATCACTCAGTCTGTATTTAAAGTAAGCAGTTTATATATGAATAAAGACAATAAAATGAACAGTTTGCTTTGTAACTTTACTCTTTGTGAGTCATTTCTCCAAGAGATTCCTTTTTTAAAATTATTAAATTATATTGTTTTGGTCTTGTGTTGAAAAATTCTATCACAGATGTGGATGTGGTGCTTTGAAAATCTTTCAAAAAAAAGGAGAGTTTGGTGCTGCACAACAAGTTGCAGTGGAATTGTAATTTCACTGTGGTGTGGTCCAGAACCACTGAAACCAAAACAAGTGCTGTATCGGGAAGACAATTGACCTTCTGACACACGCTACCTTTTAAGTCCATGCTTGGTATTAACCCTGTGCTCTGCTTAGAATTTTTTCTTCGCTCAGTGTAAAGCAATGCAGCATGTTTCCTGTCACTCCACTCTTAGATTGCAAAGTGTTTTCTTCCTGTTTTTACTTTCTTGCTCCCACCTCAGACACATATAACCAGTATGATGCTGTGTGTAGTGGTAGCTTTTCGTTTACTTGGATTTGATGCTGTGTGAATACCATAGACCCTATATAAAAATTGCGATAACCCCCTTGACAATCCCCATTGCTTTCTTGGGTGGAGTGTTATCGATTAATTCTTGCAAGGATAAAGTTTTGTATTTTTTCATCAAAACAGATGAGTTATAAAAAATGCATTTGTTCAGAGACGCACCGTGTTGGCTCTGAATTTTCATGATGACTCACACTATTTTATTCAAGTTTTTCTTTATTGAAACATTGAATAGTTATTTTACTAATAACCATAGATCTAACCACCTGCCATTGTTCTTGCTAGTCTTTTTGCAAACACTATTAAGCTTTGTAAATAAATATAGAAACTTATTAGACTAAAGGCTTAAAGGAAATTGTGCAAGAAATACTTGAGGTGCCACAACAGACAGGCATTGATGTGCGATGTGTCCCTGTGATTTCCAGGTCCAGGGCAGGAAAAAAGAGTGATGGCATAATTAAACGTAATCTGCTGCTCAGCTGCTAAACTTAAACGGCATCGTTATTGACAGTTGAAACTCCCAAACTTAACACCTTGGCATGATCTGAAAACTCAGAAACATGGTAACTTGGACATACAGTGGGGCAAAAAAGTATTTAGTCAGCCACCGATTGTGCAAGTTCCCCCACTTAAAATGATGACAGAGGTCAGTAATTTGCACCAGAGGTACACTTCAACTGTGAGAGACAGAATGTGAAAAAAAAAATCCATGAATTCACATGGTAGGATTTGTAAAGAATTTATTCGTAAATTAGGGTGGAAAATAAGTATTTGGTCACCTCAAACAAGGAAAATCTCTGGCTCTCACAGACCTGTAACGTCTTCTGTAAGAAGCTTTTCTGTCCCCCACTCGTTACCTGTATGAATGGCACCTGTTTGAACTCATCATCTGTATAAAAGACACCTGTCCACAGCCTCAAACAGTCAGACTCCAAACTCCGCCATGGCCAAGACCAAAGAGCTTTCGAAGGACACCAGGAAAAGTATTGTAGACCTGCACCAGACTGGGAAGAGTGAATCTAGATGTAGAACGAAAGACCATCGTACGAACAAAGGTAAGTTTACCAGTCTCACAAATCGTCGTCATAAATACACATTCGTTAACAGTTTATTAATATAACCTTTGAGCTCAACGGTAATTAATTAGTAGTGGAAATAATTTCTGGTTCATTACAGAAATGTAGCAGTGACAATAATATTGTATGTTGTAATCGCACTGGACAATTAGTGATACAAAGCAACTGTTTTATCCTGTGAATAAAAGTATATGTTTTTGTCAATGTACCATAATAACAGAAGCGAAACGCAATACTGTGTCAGGACAATTCACTATTTATGCACAATAAACAAAGGAGCATAGCGCGACAATTTCTGTTCAGCGCCAGACTTGCTTGTAAACTATATCACCAATTATGTTAAGAAAAATGACGTATTAACTACTACAAAACTCTGACCTTTGTGGGAATGCTTGGAGCAGACTAACCTGTGAGCTGGAGTGTTCTGGGACGTTATATTTGGTATATCCAGACCATCCGTCGGCTCTTACTTCGGAAACATGGCTTAAATTTCTCTTCAACGACGTAATCCGATTAAAAAAAACGATCTCTTTACCCGTCGGCTTCCCGTGGCTGTCATGCGACCGGCAGTTAATAATACAACAGCTTCTTGCCATTTTTTGGGTTTCTTTTTATCGCTGTGTAACGGAGTTCGCTAGTACCTCTTGCCACAAGTTCCCAGAATCCTTTGCGGTTTTACCCCTGAATGACGTCACATTTTCAATCTTTATCCTGGTGGGCCGGTCTCTAGTCAAAATGCCCGGGCCGATTTTTTGTCCCAGTCCAGCCTTGTCAGGAGGTGCCACCAACGACTATACCTCCGTAGGAAACTCAACTCCTTTGGAGTCAGCACACCCATCATGATGACTTTTTACTATGCCTTCCTGGAAAGCATCATGACCTTCTCTCTCACCTGCTGGTTCCACTCCCTCAGCCTTCAGAACAGGAACAGACTGCAGCACACTGCATCAGTGCGCTCTAAAATCATTGGACTGCCTGTCAGAACTATGGCACAGGTTTTCAGCCAACAGGGCCTTAGACAGGCAGCCAAAATCATCAGTGACCCCTCTCACATTTTTCACCCCGCATTTCAATGGCTCCCCTCTGGGCTACGCCTCTGCTGCATTTTCTGCAGGACTGAGAAGAGGAGAGCCACCTTTGTCCCCAAAGCCACTCTGCTTTTTAACTCCAGCCGATAAGAACATTTCCCATACCATCCATCCATCCATCCATCCATTCGCGTCCGCTTATCCTTTTCAGGGTCGCGGGGGGCGCTGGAGCCTATCCCAGCTGTCATAGGGCGAGAGGCGGGGTACACCCTGGACAGGTCGCCAGTCTGTCGCAGGGCTAACACACAGAGACAGACAACCATTCGCACTCACATATTCACACCTATGGGCAATTTGGATTAACCAATTAACCTATCCCCACTAAGTGCATGTCTTTGGACAGTGGGAGGAAGCCGGAGTACCCGGAGAGAACCCACGCAAACACGGGGAGAACATGCAAACTCCACACAGAAAGACCCCGGCCTGATGGTGGAATTGAACTCAGGACCTTCTTGCTGTGCGGCAACAGTGCTAACCACATAAACTACTCTACACTCTTTTTATACTGCCGACACTTTTGCCGACTCACTTTTACTCACTTACAGTTATTTATTCACCTTTGAGTCACTTTAATTTTAAAACTGTGTAATTTTAAAACTGTGTATATACTGTATATTCTGTGTATTTATTATCTCATTCTTATTGCCTGTTTATACCCTGTCCTGCTGCTCTGTTGTATGTTAATTGCCACTTGAGGATAAATAAAGTCTTTCTGATTCTGAACCTTCACAGACATGGACCAGAGACACAAAGACACGTATTGAACAAATGCTTATGTTGCCACACCTGTCTTTTCTCTTTACAACCTCCCCAAAGTGTGCAGCTTTGCTTTCAGGTCCAGAACATATTGATTCTCTTGTTTTAGCTGGGCTTAGAATTTCTGCCTAGTTTTCGAGTCCAACACCCACTGTGGCTTCCTGCTGAACAACAAGTTAACCAGATGGCAGCTTGGCTCGCTGGTCTAGGGGTATGATTGTCGCCTTGGGTGTGAGAGGACCTGGGTTCAAATCCCAGATGAGCCCAATTTTTTTTCCCCCAGGTGCTGGATTGGTAGCTGCCCACTGCTTCACTAAGTGGATGGGTTAAATGCAGAGGACTACAAAATCTCCGAAGTGTGGGACTAAGGGATTTAAAGGGAGAAAATCATGTGATGGGCTGGGGCACCTCGCGCAGCAAACAACAGAGGGTGTAACCAGTGATCCCAATTGCGTTCATCCTTGTGAATGAACTTACACATTATGTCTGATTCAGCTCCTCCACCAGCCAGTCAGTCTGAGGGTGGCAGATGCTGGTACGACAAATCTAATGCCCAATAATTCGTACAGCTGTTTAAGTGTGCACGGCATGAACGATGTGCTCTGGTCAGGCATTATCTCTTTTGGGATGCCGACTCACGAGATGACCTGAAACAGCCATAATCCATCAGAACTAATACAAAGTGATTTCCACGTGCTCGCCGGTGAAATGGCACAATGAGGTCCATGCCAATGCACTAAAACCGGACATCCATTAATGGTAAAAGGCATAAAGGCACTTTTGGAATGGCTGGTTAACCAGCTGACACTCCGGGCAGGACACTCACCACCGGAGCATATCGGCGCAGATGCCTGGCCAATAAAATTGGGCCATTATTCACTCCAGAGTTGTCATTTCCCATATGCACTGCCATAGGGTTATAAGATAAGATAAGATAAGATAAACCTTTATTAGTTCCACGTGTGGGAAATGTTTTGGTCACAGCAAAAAGTACAAGTTAAGAGCAGTAAAAAATAGAATAGAAAAAAATACAGTAGAATAAGATAAAATAAAATAATATACTATACAAAATAGAATAAAATACTATATGTAATAGAATCAGTACTATACAAATTGAACAAAATACTTTGTTATATTGGGAAAATTGCACTTGGTACTATTGCACATCAGGAGGACAGGGCAAAAGTTACTATTGTGTATTGGATGTGTATGTGTGTCTGTCTGCACGTGTGTGGTCATCTGTAGAGACTAGGGCTGGGCCATATTATACCGTTCACGGTAATACCAGTATAATGTTAGGCAACGATAGGAAAATGAAATATCGCGATAGAATGGGAGTAAAACGCGCATGCGCAGTGCTTTTGTTTTCATACGCACATGGCCGATTGTTGAGTGAAACAGATGAACCAGAATTGGTTTGTAAAAATGGTGCAACTTCCGTGATGTGGAACTGGTTTGGTGTTTGTCCGTCAGATACACAACAAAGCACATTTTTTTGCAGAACATGCAAGCGGCCGTTGTCATTGTCATATTTGTCGGACTAAGATGCTCTTAAATCTGGGAGTAATCTGGGTCCTAAACTCCGTATGCTTCAGGTCAAACAACACTGCAGCATCACTTAGAGTTAAAAACTGTCTAAATTCTTTCATCTTTAATAAAACGATCAGCATTGCTGCTTTACCAGGTGTAACTATAAAGTTTAACTTCCAGGCATCCATGAAAACAAAAGTTATTACATTTAACGGAGTTAGAAGTTAGCAGGAAGCTAGCGGAAGTTAGCTCGCTAGTTTCGCTAGTTACCTAAGCATGCTATTGCATGTTCTGACTGAGAGATTTCTGAAAAAAATCAAACGTACAGCTCTGCTATCACTTCCAACATAAATGAAGACAGGAAACTAAACAGCAGTGACGTTTGTAGGGTTACTGAAGTTGGGCTAGCTGGTATATAATGATGTGCTACGTGATCGCTAGCGACACAGCTATGTTAGCATAACATAAACAGTGAAGCTGGAGGACGAACACTAACACTTTTCCACTTATAAAAGTTAACGTTAAAGTTCCTGATAGTTAGAGACAAATGCAATGGCATGGCAGGATGCTGTAAACGGACCAAACTTCAGTCAGGAGAACAACTGAGATAATCCATCCACAATACGAGGTTAGTCATTAATATACTGCAACAACATGGGAATAGAGCAGCTGCCAGAGAATTCAACATTAATGAATCAATGGTACAGAAGTGGAGGAAGCAAGAAGAATGAGTTTAATAAAATTTGATTTATCTGACTGCTTTGTTTCGCTTAATGTGCCTTATAATCCTGTGCACCTTATGGTCCGAAAAATACGTACTGCACACTGCAGTTTAATGTTGCAAAGCACCTCTTTTTAACTTCAGTGGATATTATACATGGTTATGCTCAGGATGTGTCAGCCCATTTCTACTGGAAATGCCTTTTGGTTAAACTTTCAGCAAGGAATTTGCATTTGCACTGTTACATTTTTATAAAGCTTTAATGTACATAAAAACCAGCTTCTTGTTTAAGTGAAAATAAATGGAAGATTGTTTTTTTGCGCTAGTAATGTTGTGGAGTTGTATTTTGTCTCGCATCAATTATATCGTCGGTTATATCGTTATCGCAAATTTTCAAATATATATCGTGATAAATATTTTTGGCCATATCGCCCTGCTCTAGTAGAGACCATGTTGTAGAGTCTGACAGCAGCAGGGAGGAAAGACATGCAAAATCTCTCTGTCCCAGATCCACAGCCTGCCACTGAAGGAGCTGCTCAGTGCTGTCAGAGTCTCCTGCATGGGGTGGGAGATCTTTTCCAACAGGGATGACAGCCACCATTCTCCTGTCACTCACCACCTCCATTGGGTCCAGAGGGCATCCTAGAACAGAGCTGGCGCTGCAGATCAGCCTGTTCAGTCTTCTCCTGTCTCCAGCAAAGATGCTGCCACCCCAGCAGACCACACCGTAAAAAATGGCCGAGGCCACCACAGCGTTATAGTAGGTCTTCAGGAGTGGGCCCTTCACTCTAAGTGACCTGAACCTCTGCAGCAGGTACAGCCTACTCTGCCCTTTCCTGTAGAGGGTATCTGAATTGTGAGTCCAATCAACTTTATTGTTCAGATGAACACCAAGATACCTGTAGCTATCCACAGCATCAATGTCCATACCTTGGATGCTTAGTGGTTCCAGTGGAGGATGTTTGTGTCTGATATATATATGTTGTTATTATTATTATTATTATTATTATTATTATTATTGAGTCGCCTGGAAAATCATTTCCTGGCATCCGTAATGATCCACTTGGGATAATAAATCTGTTTGGCATTTTCCTTGGCCTTCAGACAATAATTCTGATTGCTACAGTGTCAAAAGGGACAGGCAAAAAAACCAAAAAAAGATTTACAGAGAATTATCACCAACTCTGCTCTTCCCGCACTTCTGTTGAACATTTGGTGGTTTAATTGCCTGTAAATATAGTAGTTTGGTTCACTTTGATTTCTCCCATAACTGACAGATTCGAAACTGAAACTGACCGAAAAGGTAATACATAAATGTTGCGCTGACAATGTGTTTCAGCTGCACTTTATTATTTTTGCTGCAGTGTGTGACCACTTACATCAGCTTTTTTGTTCACTATCAGCAGAGTGCTCAGATTCATACACAGTGGCAGTCCGTTATGACTGCTAGGAAATTAGAAAATGAAGAACACACCTGAGTATATTCCCTTATTTCCCATATTATTATTTCCCATATATATATATATATATATATATATATATATATATATATATATATATATATATATATATATATATATATATATATATATACAGTGTTGGGAAGGTTACTTTTAAAATGTATTCCGTTACAGAATACAGAATACATGCCCCAAAATGTATTCTGTAACGTATTCCGTTACGTTACTCAATGAGAGTAACGTATTCTGAATACTTTGGATTACTTAATATATTATCGTGCTTTTTACAACAACGTGAATGTACTATTGCTGTGTGATTTATTACTGTTACTGAAGGTCCGCGACTCCGAACTGTAGTAAAGGGACCTCTGACTAATACGGCGGGGTCCCTGTCGGCTCGTAGCCAAAAATAGCTTTACTTTGTTGTGTGGGTCAACTTTTCTTGCGAGAGACAGAGAGAGGCGTTGAAAGACGTTGAAAGACTGCTCCAACGGAACTTATTGTTTTCGGAGGAAAACACGTACAGTCGAGTCTTTATAGCTTACTTACAACTGGGCTCGTCAGGCACTCTTCTTGGCTGCAGTGGTTATTATTATATTTACATGTTTCCAGCTCCCGTTTTTCCTCGACGACAACTCGTACCTTTCCACTCGCCTTTTTCTCCCTCCTCGCGCTCACAGACACATAACGTGTATGGCAGTCCATTCTCCCTGCAACACGAACTATACTGCCCATGATGCTACATTCTTTAGAGCTATGCTTGTAGCATTCTGCCTGTTAGCTTAGCACAACAACAACAACGAAAAGGCGCTCTCTCACCCAGGAAACACACAGTCGCAGACAGAGAGAGAGAGCGTCGCCCTGTAACCATGGCAACCGTAACGCTGCCACCTGGAACGAAAGAACGTAGCTGTCAAACAAAACCCAAACAGTCCTGACCCGCGACAAAATGAAACAGGAAAGTACCGCAGTGTAATCCATTTATTTCAACAAAGTAACTGTATTCTGAATACCACCTTTTTAAACGGTAACTGTAACGGAATACAGTTACTCATATTTTGTATTCTAAATACGTAACGCCGGTACATGTATTCCGTTACTCCCCAACACTGTATATATATATATATATATGTATGTATATATATGTATATATATGTATATACATCTAAAAAAACACCCAGCACGCCCCTGCGGGCGGTTTATCCTTCAAGCTCGGGTCCTCTACCAGAGGCCTGGGAGCTTGAGGGTCCTGCGCAGTATCTTAGCTGTTCCCAGGACTGCGCTCTTCTGGACAGAGATCTCCGATGTTATTCCCGGGATATGCTGGAGCCACTCGCCTAGCTTGGGAGTCACCGCACCTAGTGCTCTGATTACCACGGGGACCACCATTACCTTCACCTTCCACATCCTCTCGAGCTCTTCTCTGAGCCCTTGGTATTTCTCCAGCTTCTCGTGTTCCTTCTTCCTGATATTGCTGTCATTCGGAACCGCTACATCGATCACTACGGCCGTCTTCTTCTGTTTGTCTACCACCACTATGTCCGGTTGGTTAGCCACCACCATTTTGTCCGTCTGTATCTGGAAGTCCCACAGGATCTTAGCTCGGTCATTCTCCACCACCCTTGGGGGCATCTCCCATTTTGACCTCGGGACTTCCAGGTTATACTCGGCACAGATGTTCCTGTACACTATGCTGGCCACTTGGTTATGGCGTTCCATGTATGCCTTGCCTGCTAGCATCTTGCACCCTGCTGTTATGTGCTGGATTGTCTCTGGGGCATCTTTACACAGCCTGCACCTGGGGTCTTGCCTGGTGTGATAGACCCCAGCCTCTATGGATCTTGTACTCAGAGCTTGTTCTTGTGCTGCCATGATTAGTGCCTCTGTGCTGTCTTTCAGTCCAGCTTTGTCCAGCCACTGGTAGGATTTCTGGATATCAGCCACCTCCTCTATCTGCCGGTGGTACATACCGTGCAGGGGCCTGTCCTTCCATGATGGTTCCTCGTCTCCCTCCTCTTTCTTGGGTTTCTGCTGCCTGAGGTATTCACTGAGCACTCGGTCAGTTGGGGCCATCTTCCCAATGTATTCTTGGATGTTCGTTGTCTCATCCTGGACTGTGGTGCTGACACTCACCAGTCCCCGGCCCCCTTCCTTCCGCTTAGCGTACAGCCTCAGGGTGCTGGACTTGGGGTGAAACCCTCCATGCATGGTAAGGAGCTTTCTTGTCTTTATGTCAGTGGCTTCTATCTCCTCCTTTGGCCAGCAGGGTACCTGATCACGGGCAGGGCGTACGTGTTGATGGCCCGGATCTTGTTCTTACCATTCAGCTGACTCCTCAGGACTTGCCTGACCCTCTGCAGGTACTTGGTGGTTGCAGCCTTTCTAGCGGCCTCTTCATGGTTCCCATTTGCCTGCGGGATCCCCAGGTACTTGTAACTGTCCTCTATGTCTGCAATGTTGCCTTCTGGTAGTTCAATCCCCTCAGTTCTGACTACCTTCCCTCTCTTTGTTACCATCCGACTACACTTCTCCAGTCCGAACGACATTCCAATGTCATTGCTGTATAGCCTGGTAGTGTGGATCAGTGAATCGATGTCTCGTTCACTCTTGGCATACAGCTTGATGTCATCCATGTACAGGAGGTGGCTGACAACTGCTCCGTTCCGTAGTCGGTATCCGTAGCCAGCCTTGTTAATGATCTCACTGAGGGGGTTCAGGCCTATGCAGAACAGCAGTGGGGACAGAGCATCTCCTTGGTAGATCCCGCACTTGATGGTGACTTGTGCTATGGGCTTGGAGTTGGCCTCTAGTGTTGTACGCCACATCCCCATTGAGTTCCTGAAGAAGGCTCTTAGGGTCCCATTGATCTTGTACAATTCTAGGCATTCCAGTATCCAGCTGTGGGGCATTGAGTCATAGGCCTTCTTGTAATCAATCCAGGCAGTGCACAGGTTGGTCAGTCTGGTCTTGCAGTCTCGGCTGACTGTTCTGTCTACCAGTAGCTGGTGTTTTGCGCCTCTGGTATTCTTGCCAATTCCTTTCTGTGTCCCACTCATGTATTGACCCATGTGCCTGTTCATCTTAGCCGATATGATGCCTGACAGGAGCTTCCATGTAGTACTGAGGCAGGTTATTGGTCGGTAGTTGGAGGGGACCGGTCCCTTCTTGGGGTCCTTGGGGATCAGGACCGTCCGACCTTCGGTTAGCCATTCCGGGTGTCTCTCGTTAACTAGCAGCTGGTTCATTTGTGCTGCCAGACGCTCGTGGAGTGCAGTCAGCTTCTTTAGCCAGTAGGCGTGAACCATGTCGGGCCCTGGTGCTGTCCAACTCTTCATACTGGAGACCCTTTCTTGGATATCTGCCACTGTGATGGTTACTGGACCCTGTTCAGGGAGGTCGCTGTGGTCTGCCCTCAGATCCACTAGCCACTGAGCATTGCCGTTATGGGTTGCGTCCTTCTCCCATATGCTCTTCCAGTATTGCTCCGTCTCCAGCCTTGGTGGTGCTGTTCTTTTATTATTGTTCCCTTGCCACTGAGAGTACACCTTTGCTGGTTCTGTGGAGAACAGCTGGTTTATTCTCCTGCCTTCTTTCTCTCTGGTGTACCTCCTCAAGCGGCTGGCCAAGGCTGTGAGTCTTTGCTTGGCAGTTTCCAAGGCCTCAGGTATGGACAGCTTGCTGTATTTCTTATGCACCTTCTTTGTCGCACCTTTCTGCAACTCCGTTAGTTGGCTAACCTCCCTCCGTGCTACTTTGATCTTGCCCTCTAGCCTCCTTCTCCATGGAGGGTACTGCCCCTTGTGGCTGTTCAACTTGTAGCCAAGCATCTCACTGATCACTGCTGTGGTGTTTCCGCCCCCATCTATATATATATATATATAGATATAGATATAGATATAGATATATAGATATATCTATATATATATGGTAAGGGAATGTTTTGGGTGTTGTGGAGCAAATATGAGGGCTCATTATGTTTGCTGCAAAGCCTTGGAGTGGAAGTGCAGTGCTCAGTGTGTAACTTGTCCTGCTCAGTGACCTAAAAGATTGATTTTGTGGACAGCACATACTGTAGTCTGAGTGATGTATGAAGTATGAGCTCCACAAATAATGGGAGCATGAGGTTGTTTATCTTTTCCTTTTGTTGTTGGGTCTTGTTGTGTTTTTGTGCTTCTCAGCAGTTATTCTGCTTGTGCTTGTCAGATATGCACTGCTTCTTCAGGACCAAAGTCACCCAAGAAATTAGGGTTATACAGCAAAGATATTGGAATCAGTTATGTGTTGGTAGAGCTTGTACCTCTCTGTTGATACCCATATGGGCTCACAAGTGCTCAGAAATAATTTCAACTTTAAAATTCACTAGTAATTTTGGCGAACAGCTCCAGTGTAGGGTTCATTAAACATTATTCAAACAGGAGCTTTCAGGAGTAAGTCGGAGTTAAAGAGCTTAACAAAAAGCAAACAAACAAAAATCATTTATGTGAACATGATTAGGTACAAGAACTGGACTGACAATGAGTGAACAAGCAGCCAAATAAAAAAAATTAAAAGACCTTCAGAAAGCTTTTCAGAAAGAACTATTGTTGAATTACTTTAAAAGTCTGGCTTGGAAACAAAATATGAAGAAATAATAGGTGGCTCAAGACCTTTGCGCTGTACTAACTGAAATGTTAGAAAGCATTTCTTTACTGTCCTTTTGTTTTTTTCTTACATAGTTAGCAATTTCTAGCTACCAAGCCACCAATACATACTGACTAATTGGATTAAGGAGTTGCAACAGGACACCGACTCTTAATGGCAACCATTTAAAGACAGTAACTAGAGGCATCTTGAAAGATCCAGTTACATCACATCAGAAACCTCTATGTATAAGAAGCAGATGCTTGTGATGGATGAAGGTGATGCTATCTGGAGATTTCTGCTAGAAATTGCATCTGTGTTGCAGTTATTTCATGTCTTGAATCAAACTGGCAGACACATAAGAGGACTCATGCACATAAAAGGTATTTTGCTACAGGATAATTGAAACCTGTAAAAACTAAATCTAACAATATTTTTCCTTCTTCAAAATGGGCGTCTAACATGTAGCTTAAATAATGAATCCAAGGCCCCTTACAAAACAGAAGTCTTTGCATTCTTTGTTCCTCCTGGTAACGTGATGAATAAGAATGTAAATTAAACATTAAACAAAAAGTTTAATAATCTTTGACAGTGATCTTCATGATTGTTCTTTGGTTGATGGCAAATATGCTGAATTGTGTCACATTCCTCTTTGTAGTATTTTCAGAATTTCAGACAAGTTTGCTTCCAAACAAAAAACATATTGGTCTTTTCTTCGTCATTGATGGTTATTTCCCATTGTTGATCATTGCCTGCAAATCCTGTCTCCTCCTACTTTGGAAGCACAGAGCAGATTGTCACTGCAGAGGCTTACCCCCCAGCACACCAACCCTTCAACCCAATCCCTTCAAATTTATCTGTGAAGAAAACACATAACAGCAGCATGAGAAGCAGAAGGGATCTCAGGAACGAAGAGAGATAAAAGAGATGAGATTGGGGCTAAAATGGAAAAGGAAGCAGGGATTATAGACAGAGAGAGATGGGATGAGAACGGATGACACAGCAAGCAGGCTGTCGGGGGGGGGGGGGGGGGACTAGCTTTCACAGAAATAATGTTATCTCTTCTTCTTTAGAGTTTGTTGTCTAATCATTTATTGTTTGCTTATCAGAGATGGAGCAGACAGTGCTCTACCATGCTTGCACACAGCCCTACCTGCTTCAGCACACAAAAGCAAAAGATCCAGGAGTTTAATATTGTGGACACTTGTCCTATTGAGAGACTTGGGATAATAAACATGACAGAACATTATCCAAGGGTTAACACTACATACTGACATTATGGTGATGGTTTTCTGAGCACATTCTGTGGAGAGGAACTTCAAGCAACATTACAGTAAAAGTTGGATTTACTGTAACAATAAAAACATCAAGACGTTAAGTCAGATACAACAGGAATGGAGGTACTGGTGGATGAGGATTGAAAACAGGTTTGCAAATGCACAGGAACTTTGGGCTGGCTACAGCAGCTTAAATAGCATAGCCTACACAAGAAAGACAATTACATGTGTAGGAGGGTAAAAGGAATTAACCTGATGTGCCAGACCGTAACTGAGCCTGACTCTGTGGCCTGCTAGTACACCCTGTTGTAAAAGATTTGGACCTACCACATCTGATCCACTGCATGCAGAGAAAAGGGACCCTGAGCAAACTGCTATCCAACATGGACAATGACCAACACCCACTGCAACCCAGTTCAGTGGCAGACTCTTGTCACTGACATGCTCTTTGGACAGGCTAAGGAAGTCATTTGTTCTGCAACACTTAGATGCAGGGTAAGGAGAACTGATGTGTATAACTATGAACCTTCACAACTTTGCCCATACACACTCCAAGGACTGTTTTTTGATGGTCTTAAAGGTGTGGTGGTTAGATTGTCACTGAACTACATTTACTTACTTCACTGCTCCACAGCTATTTATTGTATTGTGGTTAGGGGGCTAAACTAATACTTGCACAGCTATTGCAACATATATTCCTATATCTTTTTTGTAGCTTGGTGTAGCCATTTAGATAGATAGATAGATAGATAGATAGATAGATAGATAGATAGATAGATTGATTTCTGTTTTTTCTGTTTTCCTCAATCAGTGGTGACTAGTGACTGAAGAAGTCACTTGGATGAGTGACGAAATGTTTGTCCCACTGAAAACGCTACGTCCCGATGAACATAATCAACTTTTGGAGATTTACTTACCTGGATGATTGAGCATGCATCAAGATGTTTTAACCCACTTTGGAAAGAACTGCCTAAAGCACGTACATCAGTATGAGCAAACAGCACGTAAGATGGCGGATTACAGGAACCACCTGAGATTCGGCCTCAGATGCCGACAAAACAGGATTACTCCTAAAAGTCTGCAAATGAGCTCTTCAGTTAAAGGCTTCCAGGCAACAAAAATCCTCCAGAAGGCACAGCACCAGCTGCTTAATGATTGGGTGAGGCAAACAAATTTTACCATCGACGTGCTAAAATCTCAAGAGGAGCGGATCCAACAGAGACTTACGATGCTTTTAGATGAGAATTCTCTTAAAAAGGTGTTTGACTTCACTGAGAAGGCACATCTAGCACGGCACAAGAAGTCTTAGACAAGACAACAAAAGACGTTTGACTTACTTGTTGTACGTTGGAAACCACAGCAAAATACGGAGAGTGTCCTAAGTGGCCAGAAGAGAGAAGGATGCGACACCGAGGATGTGGACAAGTGGTTGAAGAATTTGTCTGACAGACAGCTCAGCCAAACAGAGAAAAACATCCTTGCTAAAGGGTTGGATATTGCTGTCACACCGAGACAAACCCCACTAGTGGAACTGATCACAGCCACAGAAACAGCAATTTGAAATACAACAATATTGCAGAAGTGGAAGCAGAGCAACTACAGACGAAAGTTTCGGCCTGTCTCTGTCATGCGCCGTGGTGCGCGGGCACGAAAGGATCCAGGCGCAGACTCCGAGCTAACAAAAGACACTTTATTAAAACAACGAAAGGCGACCCGGGGAAAGTAGAGAGCAAAACAGAAACTAAAAATCCGGGGAAACAATGACACGAGGAAGCCGGGATCGGGACGGCGGGGGGCTGCAATAGAAAGGGGAGATGATTACTAGGGAGCCAGGAAGCGGGGAGAACATATCAGGACTGAGTTAGAGTAGGGGCTTACGATAGAACGGAACCGTGGGAGCTCGGGAGGGAAGTGTGGCAGTCCGTGGGGGCAGGAAGTCCGTGGAATGGCGAGTGGGCCAGGTGAGCGCCGCGAGATCCAGTTGAGCCGGAGGACAGGCAGGTAGCAGACGCCGAGTAGAAATCTGGACAGAAGTAGGCAGGTTAAACAAAGTTCCAAGCAGAAGAGAATGCACACTTTTCGTGGAAGTCTGGTTACCACTGTGGGGATGACTACGGACTGGCGTGGAGCATCCGTCAGCGCCGGATTAAGTGGATCTCCGTGTAATCACCGGGATGGAGAGCAGGTGTGCTAGTGATGGCCCAGCCCGGGGGTGTGGCTACCCGAGCATCATGCATTCCACAGACCATGACAGTGCCCCCCCCTCAAGGGTCGCCCCCAGGCGACCGACCGGACTGCGGCCTGCGGAGAGAAGCGCGGAAATCAGCGACGAGGGACGGGTCCAGAATGAAGGAACGCGGAACCCAGAGGCGGTCCTCGGGACCGTACCCCACCCAGTCCACCAGGAACTGCCACCCACGCCCACGCCGGCGCTCAGCCACGATGCGCCGGACCGCATAGGCCGGGTGACCGGCGACAAGCCGGGCGGGAGGAGGGGGCTCGGACGGAGGGCACAATGGGCTGCGGCGGACGGGTTTGACCTGGGAAACGTGGAACGTGGGATGTATGCGCCAGGAAGTAGGGAGCTTGAGCCGAACTGCCGCCGGGTTAACAACCGCATCAACTTCATACGGGCCAATGAAGCGGGGGGCCAGCTTCCGGGAGGACACACGCAGCGGAATGTCCTTGGCGGCCAGCCAGACCTTCTGCCCCGGCTGATAGTCGGGGGCGGGGGTGCGACGGCGGTTGGCATGGCGTGTGTGCTGTTCCTTCGTCCGCAGGAGAGCTTGGCGGGCCCTGAGCCAGACCCGCTGGCAGCGCCGGAGATGGTGCCGAGCGGAGGGGACTGCGAGACCGAGTTCGTCTTCAGGGAAAAGAGGAGGCTGATAACCGAGGGATGCCTCGAACGGGGACAAACCCGTGGCAGACGAGGTAAGTGAGTTATGTGCATATTCAACCCAGGGCAGAAAGGTGACCCAGGAAGTGGGGTTTTGGGACGCCATGCACCGTAGCGCAGCCTCTAGCTCCTGGTTAAGCCGCTCGGTCTGGCCGTTAGATTGCGGATGGAAACCCGAGCTTAAACTAACTCTCGCGCCCAAAATGGAACAAAAGGTCCTCCACACTTGTGAAGTGAACTGTGGGCCTCGGTCTGAGACGATGTCAAGGGGAATACCATGGAGCCGGAACACGTTTTCAATTAGGGCTAGGGCTGTGTCAGGGGCGGAGGGTAGTTTCGGTAGCGGGACGAAGTGGGCGGCTTTAGAGAACCGGTCGATGATGGTGAGGATGACGCTCTTTCCCGAGGAACAAGGAAGACCGGTAATGAAATCTAATGAGATATGAGACCAAGGCCGGTGAGGCGTGCTGAGCGGATGGAGCAGGCCCGCTGGGTGCTTAGTGGACAATTTGTTGCGGGCGCAGACAGTGCAGGCAGCCACGTACTCCCTCGCATCTTGTCGTAAAGTCTTCCACCAGAAATGCCGTTTGAGAAGACCAATGGTTCTGCTCACGCCAGGGTGACACGAAAAACGTGCAGTGTGGACCCAATGGATTACCGCTCCGCGGGCAGCAGCGGGGACAAAACGCCGTCCGGGGGGTCCGGTACCCGGGTCAGGGTCTCCCGGGAGGGCCTGGCGGATAACCTCCTCAACATCCCAGGAGAGGGCGCCCACCACACAGGTTGGGGGGAGAATGGTGGTTGGTGACGATGTCTCCGTGTCTGGGGAGTACTGGCGGGAGAGCGCATCTGGCTTGGCATTCCGTGAACCTGGGCGATACGAGAGAGTGAAGTTAAAGCGTGTAAAAAACAGGGACCAGCGGGCTTGGCGAGAGTTTAACCTTTTAGCAGTCCTAAGATAAATTAGATTCTTATGGTCCGTCCATATGAGAAAAGGCTGCTCGGCTCCCTCCAGCCAGTGGCGCCACTCCTCCAAGGCGAGTTTTATGGCCAAGAGCTCCTTATCGCCTACGTCATAATTTCTTTCAGTAGGGGTGAGCCGGCGAGAGAAGTAGGCGCACGGCTGGAGCTTACCTTGAGGTCCAGACCGCTGAGAGAGAACAGCCCCGACTCCAGTGTCGGACGCGTCCACCTCGACGATGAATTGTTTGGTGGTGTCGGGGTGGAGCAGAATGGGCGCCGTAGTGAACAATGCCTTCAATTTGGTGAACGCTGTGTGGGCCTCCAGGGGCCAGGTGAAAGGTACCTTAGGAGAAGTGAGGCGAGTGAGAGGCGCGGCGACGTGGCTGTAGTTTCGAATGAAACGTCGGTAGAAGTTCGCGAACCCGAGAAAGCATTGGAGCTTCTTCCGCGAATCCGGGACTGGCCACTCCAGAACCGCCTTGATCTTAGCTGGGTCCGTCTTCACCTGTCCTCCTGCTAAGACATAGCCCAAAAAGGAAACCGATGAGGCGTGAAACTCGCATTTTTCTGCTTTGACAAACAGTCTGTTTTCCAGTAACCGTTGCAGGACGCTCCGGACGTGAACGTGATGCTCCTCCATGGTCCTGGAAAAAACGAGGATGTCATCCAAGTATACAAAAACAAACACGTTCAGGAAGTCTCGGAGCACATCATTCACTAGCGTCTGAAAAACCGCAGGGGCGTTAGTTAAGCCGAATGGCATAACCAAATACTCGAAGTGGCCCAGCGGCGTGTTAAAAGCGGTTTTCCACTCGTCCCCCTCCCTTATTCGGACCAGATGGTATGCGTTTCGCAGGTCCAGTTTTGTGAAAACGGTGGCTTCCTGGAGAGAGCCAAAAACAGAGTTAATCAACGGAAGAGGGTACTTGTTCTTTACGGTGATGTCATTTAAGCCCCGGTAGTCAATGCACGGCCGCAGCGAACCGTCCTTTTTCCCCACGAAGAAGAAGCCCGCAGCGACTGGGGAAGAAGAGGGTCGAATGATACCGGCCGCGAGTGATTCTCGGATGTAGTTTTCCATAGACTCCCTCTCGGGGCGAGACAGGTTGTACAACCGGCCGGAGGGCAGCGGGGCACCAGGTAGCAGGTCGATGGCGCAGTCATAGGGGCGGTGTGGTGGCAGAGAGCAAGCCTTGTCTTTGTTAAACACTTCCTGTAAGTCGTGGTATTCGGGTGGGATGGAGGAGAGGTCAGGTGCTTGTGTAACAGGTGGGGTCGGGTTAGTGGGTGGAGCGAGAACTGCTGATCTCAGACAATTCGCAAGGCAGAACAAACTCCAACTGGCGATCTTGCTTCCTGCCCAATCGATGTGGGGATTATGTCTTTGCAGCCACGGGTAGCCTAACACGAGCGGGGTGTCGGGAGACGGGAAGGTAAAGAACGAAAGCGATTCGTTGTGGTTCCCGGAAGTGACTAATGTCACGGGCGCGGTGTGATGAGTGATGTAAGCAAACACTTGTTTATTCAGCGCTGACGCAGGGAGGGGAGGTTCCAACAGAGTGAGTGGAATTTCCAGCTCTTTAGCCAGTCTTTCATCCATGAGATTCTGCTCCGCCCCAGAATCCACTAATGCGCTGCATGTGACAGTCTTTTTATTAGTTATTATGGCAACGGACACAATCAATCGGGGTCTAATAGTATTCAATGTGCAGCCCACCCGTATCCCCGAACCTACCGGTGAGCTGGTCCGTTTGGGCGAACCGGGCAGCTGGCGATGCGGTGTCCCGGCTTCCCACAGTATAAGCAGTCCCCGGCCCGAAAACGGCGTTCCCTCTCCTCCGGCGAGAGCCGAGAGCGCCCGATCTGCATCGGCTCCGGCGGAGGAGGAGACTGTGAGCGAGCGCACGCCGCTGGAGAGCTAAAAGGGGACAGGGGCAGTGACACGCGAAAGTCTGGGTGCAACACGGGTTTCGGTGGCTTGGACCGCCGTTCGGCCTCCCTCTCCCGTAGACGCTTATCGATCCTACGGGCGAGTGACACCAAATCCTCGAACGTTTTAGCCGCCTCGTGAAACGCGAGCTGATCCTTCATCTGATCGTTCAGGGAGCGTAAAAAAATTCCCCTTAGGGCCGAATCGGGCCAGCCAACAGCGGCTGCCACGGTGCGAAACTCCACTAAATACTCCGCAACGCTACGCCGACCCTGGCGGAGCACCAGTAGCTTTTGAGCGGCATCATCCTCGGAAACTGACGGAGAGAAGGTTGCTTTAAACTCGTCGAGGAAGTCATCGAAGTCGCAGCGCTGTATCGGGTTAGCAGATAAATAGGCTTCAGCCCACGCCAACGCCCTTCCCCTCAGTAGTCCCACAAAGTGGGAAATCTTGGCCGCGTCAGTGGGGAAGGCGAGTGGCGAGCGACTGAAGAAAAGAGTACACTGAAAAAGGAACCCCCCACACTGGTCCAATTCGCCGTGGAAGGGTTCCGGCGGCGGAGACGTCACATAGCGGTACGCCGAGTCGGGCTGTTTAGCGCACATCTCTCCCTGTTTCTCGCTCAGCTCCTGATACTGATCCTGAAGCGAAGAAAGTAACTGATCGTGTCGGCCGAGCATGGCACCCTGCTTATTAATAGCTGAACGTATCGGGTCTGCTGGATCCATCTTGGCCAGTCCGTACTGTCATGCGCCGTGGTGCGCAGGCACGAAAGGATCCAGGCGCAGACTCCGAGCTAACAAAAGACACTTTATTAAAACAACGAAAGGCGACCCGGGGAAAGTAGAGAGCAAAACAGAAACTAAAAATCCGGGGAAACAATGACACGAGGAAGCCGGGATCGGGACGGCGGGGGGCTGCAATAGAAAGGGGAGATGATTACTAGGGAGCCAGGAAGCGGGGAGAACATATCAGGACTGAGTTAGAGTAGGGGCTTACGATAGAACGGAACCGTGGGAGCTCGGGAGGGAAGTGTGGCAGTCCGTGGGGGCAGGAAGTCCGTGGAATGGCGAGTGGGCCAGGTGAGCGCCGCGAGATCCAGTTGAGCCGGAGGACAGGCAGGTAGCAGACGCCGAGTAGAAATCTGGACAGAAGTAGGCAGGTTAAACAAAGTTCCAAGCAGAAGAGAATGCACACTTTTCGTGGAAGTCTGGTTACCACTGTGGGGATGACTACGGACTGGCGTGGAGCATCCGTCAGCGCCGGATTAAGTGGATCTCCGTGTAATCACCGGGATGGAGAGCAGGTGTGCTAGTGATGGCCCAGCCCGGGGGTGTGGCTACCCGAGCATCATGCATTCCACAGACCATGACAGTCTCAGCAATGCAAAGCCCCTAGCCCCCACTTGCTCTATGTATGAATATATGAGTATGAGTGTATGTTAGTTAAAATCACTGACAAGGCATACAGTGCTTGTGTGAATGTGTATGGGTGAATGCAGTATAGAGCGCTTTGAGTACTCCAGGAGATTAGAAAAGCTATAGATATAAGATAGATATAGATATAAGAATCAGTCCATTTACCATCTACAGGAAGAGGATAGATAGATTGTCTGAAGCAGTTAGAACAAGACAAGGCTATTGACCAGAACCGTAGGCTATGCCCAGGTGATTCTACACCAAGTCTGTGTGGTTTACTGAAGATACATAAACAGGGTGCATCTTTAAGACCGATTGTCTGTATGATCAACTCAGTCACCTATAACATCTCAAAGTTCTGGCTTTGATCCTCAACCCGCTGGTAGGCAGCTCTGAACACCACATCCAGAACATGTTGGATTTTGTTGAGAAGGTGAGAGATGTCATTTTCAGTTCATGTTCACTGTTTATCCTCTGTACGTTCCACTTCCTGTTTTGTGTTACGTTACTCTGTGTGCATTATGTTCTCGTTCTTATTCCATGCATCGTTAGTTCAATTGTGTTCAGCTGCTCACTCACCTGTCACCTATCAGTCATTGTTCAGCCAGTGTATTTAAGTCCTCAGTTCTCTCCTGGTCAGCGTCGCGTCATTAATGTTGTCACTGCTGTCTATGCCCCATGTTTGCCTCCCAAGTTCAGATCAGTCAGCTGTTCATTCAGTTATTCAGTCAGTCAGCCAGCCATCTCCTGTTTTCGTCATTCGTCCCTCACCCTGCATCTTCACCGTGAGTCCTGCGTTTGAGTCCTTTTCTCCACATCCACTCAGCAACCCCTGACACCCATACGTGTCAGGAGTATTGGAACAGTTGAGACGCATTTTTTTCACCGTGTCTCTGTGGCTTTCAAACCTCAAAACACGCTGCACCAAAAATTGGTCCACCCCAAGAATCGGGTCCCCCAACACAAACAGAGTAACATAGTGTACGCTGTTAAGTGCCAGGAGGATTGCCAGGATTTATACATCGGGGAAACCAAACAACCTCTGGCTAAGCAGATGGCACAACACAGAAGAGCTACCTTGCCAGGCCAGGACTCCGCAGTCTATTTACACCTACAGGCCTGTGGACACTTGTTCAATGATGAGGATGTACACATCCTGGACAGGGAGGAACGGTGGTTTGAGCGCGGAGTCAAGGAGGCCATTTACGTGAAAAGAGAAAGACCATCTCTGAATCGAGGAGGGGGCCTAAGGGTCCATCTTTCACCATCTTACAATGCTGTGATTGCAGACATTCCCCAACTCTCTGTGAATGGTACTCATGGCCATTGATCTGTGGGCCTTGATCAGTGGTTGTTGATCAATGGTCATGAGAATTTGCATAATTATGATTAAGGAACTGACCTCACAGCCCTTTCTTCCTTCAGTGGGCTGGTTTCAGTCATTATGCAAATGTACTGTTTATAAGATCGGGGAAACCTGCAGTCAGCTAAGACTGAAAAAGTTACTTGGATGAGTGATGAAACGTTTCTCCCACTGAAAACGCTACGTCCAGATGAACAGAATCAACTTTTGGATATGACTAGCTCTCATTTTTGCAATGCCATTTTGCAACGCTTACAGCTTATCGACTTCAAGGCATGCAATTGTAAGTTAAAGGCTAAAGATCCAGCTATAGCACGCTAACCGAAGCCTGTAGAGTCTCAGATGTAGCTGTTGGTTTTTTTCTGTGTTGTACAACATGACTTAGGGGTTACTTTGCTGGAATATTCATCCCCTGGAAGATTGTGGCATTATGCTAACACACACCTGATTGTTTCGGTCCTCCAAACTGCAAAAACTTCAGCTTTTATAGAGGTTTTCATGTTTGCTGATGGCCAGTTAACCAAGTGCATTTGATTAACAGCAGGTATATAACAGCACGTATGTAACAATCATTCCAATTTCAAGCAGTACATCGTTTTACCAGACATTGTGGACACTGTTTTCATCTTAAACCTGCCCCTGAAGACCTGATGCAGAATTGTTGTGACAACTCAGAACTGTGACACATAATAATCAGGTGGGGAGTTTCATGAAGCTTGCTTTTATTGAAAAGCAAGTATGTGCAAGTACTCTCACAAGTATTGCTCAAGTAATCATCTCACTGGAGCTGGGTTGTACAAATAGTTCACTATCAATAACACATGAACTATCATGGAGATATCTTCTCAGCAACACAGTTGTGAGATGCGTAATGAAATAATTACCATGTAAGACCCGCAAGGTGTAAGTACCCCATAATTACAAGTCAGGTTTTTACAGGAAACAATGAAATAATTAGACTGTAAGACTTGCGACTAAGGTGTAAGTACCCTGTAATTCAGTGTAATTTTGGACATGTTGCAGAAACATAATATTAACATCAATCGAAACAGTTTAGGGTGGCCTTAGGTCTGATCTCATGTTTCTTCTTCTGCAACTTTCTGGGCATCTCCTTGGAGATGACTCAGTCCGAGAGGTTTTATACCAGTTTATAATGTTTATTATTTTGTTACCATGTGGGCTGCACGTCATCTACCTCTGTGGCATTTTATGAATTAGACATGTGCAATTACCCTCCTTTGGCACATAGACAGGTGGTATGGTCATGTTCGACACCGAAACGCGATGGTTATAATACCTCTCTTTTGCACACACGGTGGAATAGACCCTTCTTCTCTTGTCTTCAGCACGCTACCACTTATTTTAAATTTACCGGAGGTTGTGTGGTTTCTTTAGACAAACAGAACAAAGATCAACGATTAACAAAAGACATACATTTATCCCACTTTGCTGCTTTATAAAAAGTATGATATCCTAAACAACATTAAAACACATGTGGTACCACAGAATTGTCACTATGTTGTTTTGTACAGTCTTCTTTGATTAAGACAGTTTCATTACAATGAGTACTTATTATTATTACGTCCTCAAAATTTCCCGCATGATTTCAAATACAAGGTACAGTTCATCAGATCCTGTTCCTTTTAAACACTCACAGGGCTCTTAACCCAGCATTTCAACCATTTTCTCTAAAAAATACTTTGAATTTTCAAATATTTCCCAATATTATTTAGAGATGACCCTTTTGCAGGCAACACTCCTGTTGCCGTGACAACCACCTCTTGTCCTTCAGTCAAATAAAAGTTACTTTTTTTGAGCTGAGTACTAAATCAGATAAAAAGTCTGAGAGATTAGATAGAAAGTCTAAGTAAGGCCCAAGTAGACAACAGATAACAACAAATAAAACTAGGTTTTGAATTTCCAAGTTCTCCTGCTAGGGAAAACAAGCTAAGCATCAAGCTTTCAAATGAATTAAAACTCTGTCTGGGTCTTTGGTTGGAGCTGGAATGGGATATTGCTGTCGCTCCCCCTTCTCGGCCTGTGCTTCGAGAATTCTGAGAATTAGTGTGACTGGGGCTTTTGATTAATTTAAACTAACATATTTATCCTGATGTAACTAGGTTTCTGTAAAGCAAAGTAAATCAGTTTATTGATCAATTATGAATCAATTATTATTCAATAGGTGGGAATGTGAGTGCAAGGAAGCACGGTATCTTGCACTTTCCCTAGCACTTGAATGCAGGCTACATTTGTGGATCTGTGCAAAGCTGACAGCATGAGGACGTTTCAAGAGCCCAAGTACTGTAGACTGCTGCAAAAGTGCAGGTTTGTTTCTTCCTGTTCACAGGAAGGAGGCACCACAGAAAACATCAATTAACTTTTGACTTTGTGGTAACTGCATCTTGAAGTGTCAGAAGCTCAAAGTAACAAGCAAAAAAATCATTAGGTGCTTCTGTTAAATCTTCCATGATACTAGAAACCAACCCTGAAACTCAGATGGACACACCTGTCTGTTTGAAGGGATCATTTTAAAAGTTTTTATCACCAAATTATTACTCACATTTTCTCATGCATGACAATGTGAAAGAGGGACTGAGAGAAGATTTTGGCCTCAGTCTGTAATTATCTATAGTTAGTTATTGTGTTCCCCCCCCAGCAGACTGTCTGTCCAGCTGTGTAGCAGGCAAGGGAGGCCCAGCTCCAGGACTTTGAAACAAGAGCAAAAAAAAGAGGCAGCTTTGTTGCTGTAACTTAGAAAACTAAAAGAAAAGCTATGAACTAGGGAACTGCAAATCTTGGAAACTAGAAAACTAAAGGAAAGACTAGGAACACACGAAAGACAGGACTCACAAGAAATGCAGGAACACGGCGTGAGTGAACAACACATCCTTAAACAAAGGGACATGCAGACAATATATACACACCAGGTATTTAGGAAGCTGGGAAACACCAGGGAATGCAGCTGAATGAAATAAGACTAACAAGACAGGGAGAAGCAAAACTAGACAATACACCGATGTTGACCAAGCCTATGAGCTAAACTTGAGGGCTGAAGCTGAAAATTGAGGATGGAACTGCTCAGGAGGCAGGCAACAGGTGGAGCCCGAGGGTCCTGCTCTGCCTGCTCCTGAGTGATACTCTTCCATAATAGTGGGTCACCTAGAAGACTGCCTGAGGAGTCCGGTCTCCTTTATTGACGCATGTTGCCTGCCTTTTAAGCTGGGATATTTGCCTGAGCATTATTTAAACCAAATTAGTGATTCCTGCTCCAATGTGGAAATCTGCTTCCTGTTATGCCATGAAAGATTAGTAACTCATCTTCTCCTTGGTTCAGATGTTCTGGCTTTTCCATGCAAGACAGTCACTTGTGGTCTAAAGCTCTGGAGACATTGTTGGACTTACCTTTCCTTGGATTTTACAGAGACTTTGTATCAAGCTCTGCTTGAAGACTCTTTAAAATAGTACTACTTTTACCTGCATTGTAAATGAAACCACAGAATTAGCCCTCCAAGGCTTGCATTTGAGTCCGGCCAGACTGATTGGTCCTGACAATTGATACATTTTGTTTTTCCATAAAGATGCAAGTAGAGATGGTGAAGATGGACAAGTTTAAATACTTTGGGATAACCACCCACAGACAATGCACAAGAAAGGTGAAGAAGAGAATGCAGGCCAGGTGCAGTGGATGGAGAAGAGTGTATTTGTGACAGAAGGGTAGCAGCAAGGGCGAAAAAGGTTTACAAGATGGTAGTGAGATCTGCTATGATGCAAGTGTGACCAAGTGGTCGGTGGGGTTAGATAAAAACAACAATGTCAACTAGTGGAAATATACATTTAAGAAAAATAGATAAAAACAAATAAAAGGCCACACAGATTCAAGGATGCACACCGAGGCAGGTTGGCTCCAATATTAATACAGTTTTATTTATGCTGATAAAAATAAAACATTAAGAAAATACTGAATGTAGCGTCGTAGTTGACAGTGTCCTAAAAGTACAATAAAACAACCATGGAACCGGGACTTGACAGCAGCCGTGGACCCAAACGAAAACCGCACGAAAAGAAAATCACTACAGCCGGCACCCAGTGCTGTACAAAGTGTGAAACCACCACCTAAGGTCCCAGGGCCACTGGCATGTCCTAAAACTAAAACTTCAATCTTTAATAGCCTAATATAAACGCGCGCGCGCACACACACACCCCAACTGGTAGGCTTACACCCCACGAGTCAAGCCACAGCGTGTGCTGGTTGTAATTGTCCAAGCCTCGATCACAGGCCGGTCTGGCTCCCCACAGACTGGAATCGGCAACTGAGGTGGATTAAAGTTCTCAGCACGACACTCGGGCAGAGGATCGCTCTACCCCGATCACAGAGGGGTGGGTGCAAGCAGCAGGTCAGAATAAAATTTAATAAAATCAGGCGAACCAAAAAAAGAAAAGAAAAAGTAAGCCCACTTAATAAAAACAGTTCCACGAAAATAAAAGACGACACCAGACAAGACAGCAGCTCCACCGAGGAGGAGCCCTCACAACAGCGGCTTCCAATTAAGGTCGGGCGGTTCGCCACGGAGAGGTCAAGGCAGCAATCAAACCCTAAAACAAAGGATAAATGTAACTTTAGCCTCCTGTAATTGTGAATGCTTATAGTTTGAGCAGCTTAACCCAGGACCGGAGGCGCTATCCTGCACTACCAGAGAACTCGGGCACCTCTCTCCGCAACGCTGGAGTGAAACAGAAACGGTGTTCTGGGAATCCATCCTACCTGACAAACCATACTACCCGTTGTTTCTGCGCATGCGCACAACACGAGATCAAGTGGCGAACCGTACTGCCTTTGTGAATATTAGCCAGAAAAATACTCTAACGGGTAAAATGAAGTGGCAAACCGTCCTGGCTTTATAATTATGAGCTACAAACATATTCTGATGGGCAAAGTTAAGTGGCAAATGGATACACAGGTGGATTCACAATTAACCTAGTTGCGTAGCCCAGAGCGAGCGCAGGAGAGAGCGAGGGCGGTAGAGCGAGCGAGGGAGAGAGAAAAGGAGAAAGGCGAGTAGCCCATCCGGCTACATAAGGTTTAGAAACAGTGGCACTGATGAAAAGACAGGAGGCTGAGCTGGAGTGAAAGAGGCAGATGATTGGCTTGGAAAACATTGAGCGGTCTCCATAGCCAACATATGGAAAAATGAAGCTAAAAGGAGAAGTTTCCATGTATTTTCCATATTTTCCTCCTGTGTTTTCTCTGACTGCGTCTTACTATCTGTGCGAATCTGTTCAGTTCGTTCCTCTGTTAATTTGAAACTTTGGTCCTCATTGGCTGTCTTATTTTTTCTTTACTTTGTTCTTCTTCCTGTTAAGTGTTGATTGTCTTTAGTCTGCCTGTTCTCAGTGTTTTGGGGACTTGTTGTGTAAAGACTCTAAAAAGACTCTTTGAATTTAACCTATTCACTGGGAGCTTTTCTTCAACAAGCTGACTGCTGTCTGTCTGATTATCTGTTTAATTTCCCCATTCATACATTTGATAACAAAACACATACCAGAATGCTGTATACCTTGATATTGTAGAGTTATTATCAGTTTATAACAAAATGTACAGCTGAGCCTTTATAACAGTCCCCCTGTGGAAAGTAAGGGAGCTGCAAATTGTTAACTAGTTCATCTTCACTGAAATATTTATGGTACATTACAGTAGCAAAAACAGTTGAAATTAAATTAATCTGTACGTCACTTTAGACATAAAACACACTTATCAGTAAACAATCATTTATCAGTTGCACAGATCGACAAAAATGTATTTCATGTCGTGTTGAAGATGATCTAAATATCTAAAGGATGATGAGTGTTAAAAGGGAGGCAACATTTTGAAATGTGTAATACATGTTTAAAATGTAAATATTTAACCTTTACATCTTTTTCATTGCAAATCACCAAACTCAGTCTTTCTGGGTCTGACTAATATCACACGTTCCTAATTAAACCCTCTAATCACCATTAGTTTGATCCATATTATTTATCTTCAGCTGTCCGAGTTTCCTGTCTTTCAGGTCACAGCTAATTATCAGATGTTATATCATTCATTTTTTCCATTACCAGGCATTACTCTTATTACTCCAGGTCGATTGAACTAACTTTCCAATCTCAACTCAGAGTTTGTTAAATCTGTTTTCTGTACCAGGTCCACTTTCCTGTTCTAGGTCTCACACGTTACTTTTTTCCCTGATGGCTCTTGGTATTGTGGATTTCTATGCTTTCTTGCTTTTACGACTTGAAACTTTCTGTATTTTATTTCAGAGCCAATGTGCTCAGAATATATTATAATATTTGATGCATATAATACCCTGAAGGACCCAACCTGGGAGTATATAAAATCAATATTATTTTCCAGCCTTCCTTCTGTCCTAGAGCTCCCTCTAAAGCGTTGGATTGCAGTGGCTACAACATTAGTGCCAACCTGAGGTGAAATGAATCCTCAGTGGGCCTTCCACCTCCATGACTCCTCCATTCACCCCACCAATTTTCCAATTCATCCAGAAAATTTGCGCTACCTGGAACAACGTTATTTTGCCTCTCTCTCTCTCTCTCTCTCTCTCCCTCCGTTATGTAAGTGTGCCCTTATCTTGCTGCAGCCTACTGTCAGCTTGACACAAATACAGACCGTCACTCTCTGAGCAAAAGTTTCATTATCATTAAGGTCGGGCTGCGTGTGTGGAGGAGGTGGGCGGGTGAGAGGGAGAGAGAGAGGACTGAGGAGTCCGTGGAGAAGCGGCCGGGAGGGTGGAGAGGCAGATCTCAGGCAGAAAGCAGGAGGCGCTGCTTGCAGCCAGTCAGAAAGATGCTGCTCTGACATGCGGACCCCCAACGATCTTGACCGCGACACTACGCTTCTACGTGCCCGCCTGACCACAGATAAACCAGCTGACACTCTTTTCTTCTCTTGAGTCTCTCTTCTCTGCACTGGGTTTGTTGCCATGCCGCCGGCCGCCTGCTCGGTCGATTACCGACTCCGCTGCATGTTGCCCGCGGTGCTGTGGATCGGGCTGCTGTGGAGCAGCGTCTCAACAGCAGGTATGCGTTTGATTTCTCGTGCGAAACCAGAGTGATGTCTGATTCTGCGCGTTTCTGCGCTCTCTGTCCTTCTGCGTCTTGGTTCGCATCCAAGTGGAATGACAGAGGCGCCAGTTGAGTTTTTATGCACCGCAAAAACACCTCGTCTCCGGGCATCCCTCTGCTCCTCTCAGACACCTCCTCTCGCGCGACTCGCAGTAGGGCAGGGAGAGGAGCGAGTCTGAAGCAGCGTCTCGCTGTTTACTGCGCCAGCAGCTCCAACCACTTTGGCACAGCAGTACGGGCTGCACATGCAGCCTCAAATCCTCCGTGTGGACACGAGTCCATTCGTGTGCGTGGGAGCCACGATCAGGCACGAGTGGATGCAGAGACAAAGAAAAATAGAGAAATCACCAGTCAGCCAGCTCCGCAGTTAATTGGGAGAGGGGATTCCTCGAGTCTGAGCATCAGCATGCAAATTAGAAAGCAGGCTGACACTAAGTGAGGAACAAAGTTGATGTCTCAACACTATCTATCTATCTATCTATCTATCTATCTATCTATCTATCTATCTATCTATCTATCTATCTATCTATCTATCTATCTATCTATCTATCTATCGAAAAGTTAGCGTTCTAATCCCTGATATTTTTTGGGACCCTTCTTTCACTTAGAAATAAGTCTTCTGTGTAGGCCACTTCTTATTTTTCACCATAGTGGTGACCTTATGAAGAAAAAAAAATACTCAAAGAAAAGAAAATGGTGGTGAATGGATGGTTTGCCTTGGTTGAAACTAGCTGGCAGCTCATAGCTTCCCATTTTGACCTTTTAACTACCATCATTTCAGACCATTGAAATGGTGGCACCATCGGTGAAAGCCCCATGTTTAGCTAAACCTCTTATCCTGGCCTAAAGATGTTGTTGTTCCTAAAACCAACAGCATGGAAAATGCTCATGCCATGTTTCCTGCTTCTAATTTAGGTGACATTCAGTGAAATCTTTATGGACGAAGGTAACAATAGGTGGGTTGCAAGGAAAAAGAAAATTCTTAAATGAATAGGAATTACCTGAATCATTCCACTCCTTCAGTGAAATGATCCAGAACATTTGTCCCTTTGGGAAAGGGTCACTGTAAATCAAATTGTTGTGAATGATCATCTTCAGATGAGACTGTTTTCTACAGTGATGACAATAACCTGATCTGTAGAGAAGGAGAGCTTACTGAACATTTAGAGGACAAAAAAGTGAGAAACCTGTGCTATTTGCTTTACAGTCATTTCATCTTTACTTGCTGAACACCTAAAGGAGATTTTGTGTTAAACAGCATTTGTTGCAGCCTCATCAACTGCAAAGGGCACTGAAGCTGTTGTGACAGCATGTGGTTGTCTAACGTGTTTGAACATGTTTATGTTGCATTTTCCTTTCATTTTTCTGTGTATGTGGTCATTTGGGTTAAAACGGTAGCTTTTAAATGTATTCAGATTCAGCATTTATCTCTCTTTATTGTGCCCTCTGTTGCAAGTGGTGGAGTCTGTTATTCCTGCACTGGGTTCAAATAAAATCAGAATGATAATCCTTTAACTGTCATTAAACATCAGACGTTCAACGAAATATAGAAGCAGCTACCTGGTAGCAGCATTTAGAATAAAAAAATAATAAAAACAAAGAAATAGCTAACAAAAACAAATCTAAAAATACCAGCTATAAAACTGTGCAAATGTACAAGGTATATACAAATGTGCAAGGTTGGTCTCAAGTATTGCACTTGTCTTGTGTGGTAGTGATGTGTATGTTTATGTGTGAGTGTGTGTTACTGTATGTGTGCATATGTGTGTGTGTGTTGTATGTGTGAGAGGTACTGATGTGTGACTTTAAGTGGGGCGTGTGTTCATGGTCCTGGTTTGGATTAACCTGTAGAATCTCCTAAAGGCCTACAGGTCGAACAGGTGGGATGCAAGATGTAGGATGGGTGGAGTCTCTCAGCTCTGTTCAGGCAGTGGGATGTGTAGATGTCTGCAACAGAGGGGAGTGCGTAGCCGATGATCTTCTGTGCAGTATTGACTACTCTCTGGAGCGTCTTCCGCTCAGCCTGGGTGCAATGTGTGAACCACACTGTGATACACTATAGCGAGTGGTAGAAGGTCAGCAGCTTCTCACAGATGTTGTTCCTTCTGAGCACTCTCGGGTAGTGCGCTTTGGGGTCTTTAGGGACTAGTAAAGCGCTATATAAATACAGGCCATTTACCATTTACCATAGTGCAGATGCTGCTGTGACTTCCTGATGATGGTGGAGGTGTTTGCATTCCAGGAGAGGTCAGCTTATGTAGCGTGGAGGCAGGTCTACTCTGTGCCTCCTACAGTCCAGGATCATCTCCTTTGGCCTTGTGTTGTTTACAGCCAGATTGTTTACTGAACACCACACAGACATATTCAGCACCTCATATCCTGTACTGTGATGGGGTTTCAGAGCCCATCACAGTCTCTGCTATGCAGATGACACACAACTTTATCTATCATGAAGCCAAATAACACACAGCAATTGGTTTAACTGCATCCAGGTCTTTATAAAGACATGAAGAACTGAATGACATCTAATTTTCTGCTTCTAAATTCAGATCAAACTGACGTTATTGTACTTGGCCCTGGAAATTTTAGAAATATACTCTGCCATCCTGATTGTTACTCTAGATTCCTACTCTGGATGGCATTACCTTGGCCTCCAGTAATACTGTGAGGAACCTTGGAGTAATTCTGATCAGGATATGTCCTTCAATGCTCATATTAAACAAATATGACTGCTTTCTTCCATTTGTGCAACATCTCTAAAGTTAGAAATATCCTGTCTCAGAGTGACGCTGAAAAACTAGTTCATACCTTTATTACTTCCAGGCTGGACTATTGTAATTCATTATTATCAGGATGTCTTAAAAACTCCCTGAAAAGCCTTCAGTTAAACCAAAATGCTGCAGCAAGAGTCCTGACAGGGACTAGAAAGAGAGAGCATATTTCTCTAATCTTGGCTTCCCTTCATCGGCTTCCTGTTAAATGCAGAATTGAATCAAAATCCTGCTCCTCACATGCAAGGTCTTGACTAATCAGGGCCCATCTTATCTTAATGACCTTGTAGTACCATATCACTCCATTAGAGCACTTTGCTCTCGAACTGCGGGCTTACTTGTTGTTCCAAGAGTATTTAAAAGTAGAATTGGAGGGAGAGCCTTCAGTTTTCAGGCCCCTCTTCTATGGAACCAGCTTCCAGTTTGGATTCGGGAGACAGACATCATCTCTACTTTTAAGATTAGGCTTAAAACTTTCCTTTTTGCTAAAGCATGTAGTTAGGGCTGGATCACGTGACCCTGAATGCCCCCTTAGTTATGCTCCAATAGGTGTAGGCTGCTGAGGGATTCCCATCCTATGATGCACTCAGTATTTTTTCTTCAGTCTCCTTTCTCACTCACTGTGTGTTAATAGACCTCTCTGCACTGAATCATACTTGTTATTAATCCCTTGCTCTCTTTCACAACATGTCTTTTATCCTGCTTCCTTCTCTCACCCCAACCAGTCGCAGCAGATGGCCGCCCCTCCCTGAGCCTGGTTCTGCCAAAGATTTCTTCCTGTTAAAAGGGAGTTTTTTCCTTCCCACTGTCGCCAAATGGCTTGCTCATAGGGGGTCATATGATTGTTGGGTTTTTCTCTGTATGTACTATTGTAGGGTCTACCTTACAATATAAAGTCCCTTGAGGCGACTGTTGTTGACATTTGGCGCTGTATACATAAAATCGAATTGAATTGAATCCCTGTATGCAGATTAGGGTTAGGGTAGTGTAGAACAGTGAGCTCAAAACACACATTTGTGGGGAGCCAGTTTTGAGTGTTCAAGTAAAGGAGAGGTGAGGAACGAGTTTGACAGTCTGTGGGCAGTTGGTGAGGAAGTTGAGGATCAAGGAGTAAGTGAGAGCCGGGACAGGTCAGACAGTTTCCTCACCAGGATGTTGGGGATGATTGTGTTAAAGGTTGAGCTGTAGCTATTTTGTCCTCACTTGACCTATTTGCTGTATAGGCAAACTGGTGGGGGTCTCCATAGGGAAGGTTATTCATGGTGGAATGGCTTTGAATGAAATGTTCCAGGTGCTTAGTGATGACAGGTGTGAGTGGAATTGAGTTCAAGTCGTTCAGGCTTAATAGCGGTGTTGATAGCTGACCAGACAGTAGAAGCTTCAGCTTTGCTAATTTGTGTCTCCCATATGGAGCGTTTGACTGTCGCTGCTTTTGGAGTATTTCAATGATCTGAAAATCATATCACTGGCTGTGTGGTAGAGACCACCCAAGAGCTTTGTGCTTCAGCTTAAATGAGTGAAACGTTGCTATTTTATTAGTCTTAGTCTTGAGTTAGCTTATACATGTGTTTGGAGGTAGCTTGCCAACCTTTATTATTTGAACCGTTCAGTGTTCCACCCTGTGCTCTAAATAGATCACTTCTTTAGAGTCTAGATTGGGTCAGCCCTAGGGGTGGGCGATATAAACGATATACGATAGAAACTATATAAAATTGGCCAACGATAGAGATTTTGACTATACCGCTCCATCGCGATAGCGCATGTTGATGATGTCATCAAGCTGCGCCTGTTTTGGTCGAAAGCATGCATTGGCTACAACAATTATCATCTGCAAATTATGCTGAGAGTCATAGCAAAGAGATGAAGCACTTTTGAAATATGGGGAAAGCCAAAAACTGCGGTTCCTCCACTTCCGTAACATTGATTCATTAATGTTGAATTCTCTCACAGCTGCTCTATGTTGCAGTATATTAATAACTAACCTTGTATTGTGGACGAATGATCTCAGTTGTTCTCCTGACTGAAGTTTGGCATCCTGCTATGCGATTGCATTTGTCCCTGACCACCAGAAACCCTCACGTTAACTTTTATTGAGTGGGAAAAAAAGTTGTTGTTCATCCTCCAGCTTCACTGTGCTAATGTTATGCTAACATAGCTGTGTAGCTAGCAATCACGTAATACAACATTATATACCAGGTAGTCCAACTTCAGTGACCCTGCAAATGCCACTGCTGTTTAGTTTTCTGTCTTCATTATTTTGGAAGTGGTAGCAGAGCTGTACGTTTTAATTAGTTTCAAAAATCTCTCAGTCAGAACATGGTATGTGATGTTTAGGTGGAAACTAGCGAGCTAACTTCCTGTTAACTTCTAACTCCGTTAAATTTAATAACTTCTGTTTTCATGGATGCCTGGATGTTAAACTTAATTGTTACACCTGGTAAAGCAGCAACGCTGATGATTTTATTAAATATTAAAGAATTTAAACCGTCTTTAACTCTCAGTGTTCGTTTGACTTTGGGGATGGAGTTTTGGACCCAGATTACTCTGCGAAGCTCCTCACTACGGCAGCCGTAATGCTCTGACAATCCATCAAGCAGTGCAGCTTACCAAAGTTGTACTAAAACATTTTTTAACAGATTTCTGCACGCCAAAATCGGTTCGAGGTCAGTAAGGACAACCAAAATTCATACATAAGGCACACTCTCGATTTTTGAGAAAATTAAAGGATTTTAAGTGTGCCTTATAGTGTGGAAAATACGTTATACAGAAGAAAAGAATATATCGCAATATATATCGTTACCGCACATGCTTTAAATTATATCGTGATATGAATTTTAGGCCATATCGCCCAGCCCTAGTCAGCCCCTAAGCTAATGTCGAATTCTCACACAAATAGCAACACCCATCTTTTATATACCATCTGTGGTGCAGTTCTTGAATTCACAAACATTAACATTAGAGTCTTTCTTCTTGCATGCAGAGGAGGATAGAAGCAATGTTGCTTTTAGCCCTAAACTCAGCAACCATCCATTGGAGTTGTAGAGACTGGATCCCTTATAAAAACCTGCAGGCAGATGGTTTTGACTTCTTCAGTGATTTCTCAGCACGCTTCAATCATCTTGCTAATCCTTGTCTGTCTTTTCTTCCCCTGTATTCTTGTACATTTGTTCAATTTGTGAGCGTGCCCCACCACCCCGACACACACACACACACACACACACACACACACACACACACACACACACACACACACACGTATCATGCACTGCATCATTGGTTTTTCTCACTGTTGGTGTATGTGTTTAATGAGCTTCCCCAGCAGAGATGTAGTGTTACAGAGCCGGCTCGTGATTGTGCGGTTATGTGTTAGTGTACGTACTAGTGTTTTTTAATGCGGATTGTGCCTGCAAATGAAGATAGACTGGATCATTGCGTGGTCTCATTTCTCAGGGTAAGAGTGATAATCTGCTAGAAAGAAAGCTTGACAACTGAGTAGAGATTCCAGAGCTCCAGCTGGGAAGCAAAACCAATTGCAGCTTGAATCCAGAGTGCAAAACAGAGATTTTTATTGACCCACACTGACAGTGTTTTTCTTGTAAAAATATCAATGAGGCATACCCGCTTCATTTAAAAAATATAGATCTTCTCTCCTCAAAAGAGCATCCATCTTGTAAGCCGCTTTTCTCCTCTACTCTCATCACAGCGCCTCTCCAACTTCCTTTCCCCAGTCTTCGTTCACTTGGCTTCTTTCTCTTCTTTTTTCTTTTCCCATTACTTGAGTGAAGAAGAAAAAAAATGGAACCAGGAGGCAGACAGAGGAAATTGTTTCTTCTGGTTGAATACACCCAGGCTTATTATGCAACAAGATCCTCAGGCACCAAACTTTAGAAAATATTGTGCCAAGTTAGCATCACAAAAAGAAACCAAATGAGAGGAAGTAAGGCTAAAGAGTAATGAACCAAGTTGAGAAATAAGAGCAGCAGAGAATATTAACTAGTAGAAAAGTAATATCTCGATTTCTGTATATGTCCACACCACATGTATACTTACAGACATTAAAATGGTTATTTTACACACTTACACACACCTGCGTAACCTAACATCACATTGATCCTACAAGCTGTACTTTAATTACAAATTTTTATACCACTAAACATGAGTGAAATTAGTTGGTGGGACAGAGGAGGGACAGGGACAGGGTGAGATAGAAGCAGGAGATCCACTGTGGTGACTCCTAAATGCGGCAGCTGAAAAAAGAAGAAAAGATCTCACATCAGTTTAGACCAAAAAACTGAAAACATTAATGTTATAAAACTGATTAGATTAGAATTAGGTTAGAATTCAGGATTTTGAGTAGTTTGGTTATGGTATGAGTGAAACAAAAATATTTTTCAATATTTTTTCATCTAAATACCTGAAAAAACCTGGACTAAAGAGTAAAATAATCAGCAGCTGGATTCAGAGTGGAGCAAATGCTATCAAACACTCTGAAGTGTAAAAACTGAAAAGGAGAACGTGCCAGTAAGGGGGATAATGACTTTGGAAACCTTTCATGTATAATATGAGGATTTTCAAGAGAAATGTTTTTTTTCTTTTTATCTTTAATCAAAAAATATAATAAAAGCTGTTTTTGAGACTCTGTTATCAAAGTGGCATGAAATTAAGATCATGTAACAATAATGTAACATAATATGTAACATAACAGTAATGTAATTCAGATTTGGTGACAGTGTTACGCCAGTAAAGCTTTTGTGATGATACCTGTGGAACATCAGTCACTGTTTATATTGTTGCAGTGTGAAACACTTTCATAGTTGCAGAGTTTGATGTTGGCTGTAAATATTGAGCTTTACTAATTTTAGCAGAGCTCATTTCAAGCGTTTTTGTGCTGTATTTGATTCAGAGAAGAATTACAGCATTAGTGGTGGGAAAAGCAGCTTTACAGAAAATGTTCACACTCTCAGTTTGTTTGTGTGTGTTTTTGTGTTTGTATACTTAAAAGATAGACTGTGTAGTTTATCTATAAATCTTGCAATCTTAACTTTATGTTGCAAAGAGAAACTACCAAGTCAATCATAATCAATAACAAGAAGTTATCAGGCTGTGGACTTGTCAAATTATAAGACATTGTAGAGCCTTTAGCACCACGTATTAAT
The DNA here is from genome assembly GCF_964374335.1 of Astatotilapia calliptera. Lineage (NCBI taxonomy): Eukaryota > Metazoa > Chordata > Actinopteri > Cichliformes > Cichlidae > Astatotilapia > Astatotilapia calliptera. The sequence goes on along the minus strand of NC_137428.1, from coordinate 7,202,755 downwards.
AGATTTAAATATATTATTTAAATATATTATTCAAAACTGTATTTTTGATTCAAAACTTGTGCACCCAATTCTTGTTTTTAAAGTCAATAAAACTGTATGCTGTACAATGTAATTTAATAATTAAAAGCCCCAAATTACCATGGCATTTTATGTATAGTTTACTTTGTGTAATATGCATTACTCAACTGTTAAAGCAGTCTTTTTCAAGGGTGCAATTTTGTCTGTCGCCAGTCTGTCAAAGGGCTAACACATAGAGACAGAAAACCATTCACGCTTACACTCACACCTATGGGCAATTTGGATTAATCAATTAACCTATCCCCACAAACTGCATGTCTTTGGACGGTGGGAGGAAGCCGGAGTACCCGGAGGGAACACACGCAAACACAGGGAGAAAATGCAAACTCCACACAGAAAGACACCAGCCTGATGGTGGAATTGAACCTTTTTAAGCCTTCTTGCTGTGCGGCAACAGTGCTAACCACCGTGCCGCAATTTTGCAATCAGTGTTTTCATAAAAGCCTTTTTTTCATGCATTTACTACTACTGGTAACAACACACACGAGGTTTAAGGCCTGGACAAGTTTAAAAGTTTTTGTCCTCCACAGTGGAAATTGCTGAAAATAAAAGTGGGTATCACTTTAGTCAGCTCCCAATTTTATAAATTCTGCACTCAGCTTTGTAGTCTCCAAAATAATTGAAATGCAGCCAGATGCTGCTCATTTCATATTTTCTCTTGTTTTTTTTACTTTTCCCTGACATCCTTGCATTTAAATCCATCTCCCGTCTCTGTGTGTACCTGGCGTGTACCACTACACTTGCTGTCTTTGAAACTTCTGTCCCCCTTCCTTTTTTTGCATAATGCTATGATCCTAGTCAGTCTTTGCATGTGTGTGCCCATCATAAAAAAGTCGCCATACACACAGCAGGTAAGAAAAAGGAGGTTCTTTTAAGACAGAGACAGGCAGGAAACAACTGCAGAACAGGCAGAGCACAGGTGGGCTTAAAGGGTTTGGCCTTTCATTTCTAGAAGAGCTCCTCAGAATATGAGTCTCTGATTCCCATGATTATACAGATCATTGTGCTGATGCTGTGTTTTCTTATGAACTACATAGCTGCAGAGGTCTGTGGTTGTCCACCCTTTTTGGGACAAAGCCAAAAAAGGTTAAGTTCTTTTAAAGTACAGTGGTCACTCGTTTATCGCGGGAGTTTCATTCTAAATAACCCACGATAGATGAAATCCGCGAAGTAGCCAGCTTTATTTTTTACAATTATTGTAGATGTTTTAAGTCTGTAAAAACCCCTCACTACATACTTTATACACATTTCTCAGACAGGCATGAACATTTTCACAATTCCCTCTCTTGTTTAAACACCCTCAAAGTTCAAACCTTTGTAGAAAAACAAGTCCAGTATTATAGAATGAAACCAAAGATCAAACCCTGTTTTCAGGTCCAGAACATGGTCACAGAGCAGCTGTGAGAGAATTCAACATTAATGAATCAATGGTACGGAAGTAGAGGAAGCAAGAAGAATGAGTTGAGTAAAGTTCGCTTAATGTGCCTAATAATTCAAAAAATACGGTAACTTCTACCTTCCTTTAGCATGTGCAGAAGTCCAACTTTTTGTGCAATGGTTAGCACCTTCCCCTGCCTCTGGGTGCTACCGCAGGAGCCTCTGACGATGCAAAACATTTCATCAACATTGTTGTGCTTGTTGGGGAGAAAACTTACAAACATACAGTAAAGCACTTTAGAGTCACACTGCCAGCGATCGAAGATTTATGTAAATTTTTCAAGCTGAACGTGTTCTGTTCTGTAAAAAAAGAAAAAAAACATGCAAAATTGCACAAAAAAGAAAATCAGCGAAACAGCGAGGCTGCGAAAGGTGAACCGCGTTATAGCAAGGGACCACTGTACAAATAAAATAGGTTAACACATTGATATTAGTATTAACTAACCAATCATTTTATAATAGTTTCATTTTATGGGAATTAACAGTACATATCCTGTGGCAACCCCTGTAGAGAAAATGTTGTATTTTAAGTATTATCTTTTCAGTTGGGAGTGTATCTATATCCCTGTTGGTGTTTGCTGCATCTGGAGTATAAATCCCTCACAAACTGTCTTTTCAGTGAGTCCATTTGCTCATTAGTCCCAAAGTCTCTAAAATATAGTCTGGGCTTCTGCGCAAACTTACAACATCTTATAACAACATCTTAGTGAATTATTAAGATTTGGGGGGACGTTATGTACCTCCTGTGCTGCCCTTCTGCTTCTAACCCAGGCAGTGTTCACATGTAAGGAAGATGCCCAAAGAAGTACCAGGTCTTAGCTGCAGTCATCTCTTCAGCTTGGCACATCTTCTAAGATCTTTATGACACAACTTTTATGAAGGGGTCTGAAAGTGTGTGTGTTTGCTGTTCAGTGTGATTTATTCTGTCTCAGCATCCATGATTATCCTCTCTAGGATGGCTTCAGGATTGCACAGATGCTGCTGACACATCCCTACAATAGAAGCAATTAAGCGAAGCTTAACTTTGTGTGCATCTGTTGTAATCCATGCTGTGTTTGCAGTTGAACTAAACTGTTTTGGGTTGGTTCTGCTTGAGGCTTCTTCTTTTTAGAGCTTTCCTCTTTAAAACTGTTATGGGGTGGAAGTAGTTTTAATGTTGTATTCTGTGTGTTTTAATGGTTTGGTTTTAAGTTGTGGTTTTACGCATGTCTGTGTACAGTTTGCATGCTTTTATTTTGAAGTTTTTAATCTTAATCAAAGAAAATATCCACACCTGCTCACTCTGCATGAAAGATGGGAAATTAGGGCAGACAGGGAGCATTCACAGTACAAAAGTGGCACATGCATGAAGGCAGCAGCACTTCAGCTTGAGCAGCAGCAGGATGAATAGGCAGAATGATGCCAAGAAGATTGGCCTTGAAACTGTTTGTGGAACTGTGGTTGAATATGATGGAGGAGTTGGACCCAGTAGGAAGGCCTTTCCAAGCAAGACATAACCGGTGAAAAGAGTGATTTCTGTGATGGTTGGTGCTAGAGCATCTATTTCAAGACTGTTGCACCTGTACATATATGTATAGGATGGACTTCTAGCTTGGTTTTGTCTTAGTTTTTTTTAATGCCCTTGGTTTGTTTTATTGTAAATAAATTGTTAACTGCTACACTTGAGTTTTTTCTCCTTGGCTATCACTTCCTTTTATTTTTTTCGCTGCTCTCTACCCGATGGAAAAGGACCCCCCTCTTCCTTCTCTCCCTCTCCCTTCTCCTTTTCCCTCTTCTTTACAAAAATGTGTATTAAACTATTTATGAATGGTTGAAAGGCACACAAATGTAAACATAATGAAGTTATAGATTAGCATTTTTTAAGGAAATGTAACTGTGGTCAGGTTATTTCAGTTTGATAGTTTCCTCTCAAAGGTCAGTACTCTCAAGATGGCCAGTGTCACTTGTTCAAATGGGCACTTAAAAGTTCATAAACGTTGAATACTTTGTGGAAACACTAATCGTAGCAATAGAATTAACTGAAGTTCTGTCACAGTTATAAAAAGTAATATTTTTAAGCCTTTAATGTAGAGTCAGTTGCTGTTTGATACTTTAAGATCTAGGATAAGGCATAACTCTCGTTTATGCGTTCCTGCATTTTAATGTTGTTACTGTACCTTACACCGTGTTCTGCATTTCCCCTGTTTTCATTCATCATTAGCTGCAGAGCACTAAGAGGATAGCATGATTCATTGTTGCTTAACTCAACCCAAGCACAGAGAATACACTACGCACGCACACAGACAGGCAGGCAGAAAAAGCTCAGAATTTCTTTTTTCTTTCTGGTCAAATACAAATTGCTGTGTCCATTACTTGAATCAACAAGTTCTCCAATAAAGCACATCCACATTGGAAGGATGGTGTTGTCATAAATACATTTCCATTCAGGAGATTGGAGCGGGAATCTGACACCTTTCACATGAACCTGCAGTTAAAAGTGCTTCAGATGACAAAACAAAAAGTGTTAGTGTTAAGTAATGCTGTGAGAAAGGCACATTTAAGATTGTGGGCTCTGGATGCAAAAATGAATTACTGGCAAGAAGTAAGAACAGAATCAACAGCTTAAGGCTGCCAGGAACAAGAGCAAAAACTAAACTGAGGAAATTTGCCCAAGAGAGAAAACAACCCTGGAAAGTTAGGCTGGGGAAAACCAGAGGCCTACACTACAAAGCAGGATTTTGTATTAACCAGGTAAACAGGTAACTGTTTTTTGAACTACAAAGTTGGATCACATCTTACCAGGGTACATCACCACCACAATCCATGCGGTGAACCTAAAAATACACAAAAAACAATAAGTTATCATCCAATTTGTTTCTCATCTCTTGGTTACCTTGTTAGGCTTCCTTACACATGCAAATGTTGGTTTTAATACTTTTTGGTTAGTCGATTTCAACAAAAAAATAAAAAATAAATAAAAATAGTAAAATTAACCTCAAGAGAATCATGTTAATAAATAAAAGGTTTTTGTGTTACCTGACTATTATTGAGGGGTATGGGACACATCTCTTAAATAAATCTGTTTTATTGATTTTTTCATTTTAATATTAATAACTAAAATGACATCTATGGTGTTACAGGTCAATTTCGACAGATAGATATTTACATCAAGAAAAGACAAAAAAAGGTTTTTTTTCAGCAGTAGACCTTTAATATATAGGACATATAGGGTACACTGACCATAGAAGCAGTGGAAGACTGAATGGCTATAACATAAAAAGAAAGGCAAGTGGTGCAAACCTGTCTCCTAAAACTCAAAAAAAGAAACCACGAAAGGAAGTAAGCCTGCTTCCCAAAAATGTCATGCTGTCCCTTTTAAGCAGAAGGCTACGCATACTCAGAGCTCCTGGTTGGATATGGTTGCTGAATTTGTTCAGAACCTTTGAGCTTCAAGATAGAAAAGGCAAATGACAGAATTCTTGGAAGGAAGAAAACTGTTTCCTCCCCTCACAAAATCTATATTTAACGCCTGCTACCCACAGTCGCAGTCAGAAAAGGCATTGAAAATGTTGTTCATTTTTGCTCCACAGCAAATGATGAATTGTGATCCAGAAAGAGATTTGATATGGTTGTCTGGGATTAAAGTGACATTTTGGAGTTTCAGTCTGAGTGAGTTACACCCACACAAACGCACCCTGACACTTTGCCCTGTCAAAGTCACTCCGAGCAGACTGGCAAAATCAAGTGTGTTTGCAACCAAGCCTTTAAAAAGTTAATATTCCCATTCCTATTTGCCTCAAAGCTAATAACCCATGTCACCGCTCTGCTCCCTTATCTATGTGCCTTTGATACGGGAATCCCACTGAAGAAGGTCTTTTGATGCAATCGGCAAACCTAGCCTATGTGTTATAATCCATTCTGCTGATAACTGCGCCTGTCATGCTGTCGAGTCGATGTGTTTGTCTCCACTCGAATAGCTTGGAAAGAGCTGGCTAAGTATTTTGTGATTGAGAGTATGTATGTTATTGCTGTTTGTTTTTTATTAATCCATGATATACTCCCATGTGGGCTGTAAGGTTCAATGCATCAGCTCTTCTCTGTTTTGTTGCCCCTCAAAGGACTGATTGATTGATTTATTCATGTCATGTGGTGCAGAGACTTACAGACCAGCAAACCCTTGTCTGAGCTTTTGAGAGATTTAGTCTCCAAAAAGTTAAGAATGTATTTAAAGGCTGAGAGAGACGCGCTAAGCCTTCAGCCTGGTCTAAGCAGAACTGAGCTTCCTGCAAGATGATGACTGCCCATGCAGGACAGTTGTTTTTGTTGAGCAGAATCACAAAGAAGTCTTAACAAAAGTCTAAAAAAAATGAAAATGTGTGAAATGCTGCTGCTTGCTGCAGCGTTTTCATTCTAAAAACATTTCTGGGTGGTTCAACTTAGAAAGACAGAAAGTACAGTTTGAAAGGATTATTTTGGAAGCTTTATGGGTTTCAATTTTTTATTTAGCTTCATATATATTTAAATTAATTTCCCACCCTCGAGGCAATCATTGCTTTCCATTATTTTCTGTGTACAACACAAATCAGCTTCCAGAGCCTTGAGATTTAGTTGTAATAGCTAATCCAATCACTGTATTTTTCAAAATTTTTACAGTTACAATGACACATTGTAACTAGATGGTAATGCAGTTGAGGAGAGGGATGGTTTTAACAAAAGTCAATAGCCTCTTGTCTTAGATAAACGAATGTACTTACCAAAAATCAGGCAGAGCTAAACTCCTGTTGGCTGATTCCTTTGTTTTCAGTTTCGTGCCAGATGCAAACCCAAGGGCTGCGTTTTTCTTTTAAATTCATTGTAAATGCAGGTTGCCAAACAGTTTTTATTGGATTCAACTGATGGCTTTGTGACAATGTACATGTAATTTTGATGTCACTGGGTCATTTAGGTATAGTTCTCAAGACAGGCCTCGATGCAGCTCCACTTATAAAAACCAGCTGTTGATATTTTTAGAGCCACTTTTAATTTTCTTAATGTATACCCTGCAAAGTCTTACAGTACCTACTGTAGAAATGCACAAAGAAAACCTTATGGAGACACACTTAGCTTGACACAACTGTTGCTGTAAAATATAAAAGAAAATGAATTGAAAGGACCCAGAATTTTAGAGCCATGCCACTGGGGTTTATTTTAAAACCTGCTTGTGGTAAGACATCTGTGATTGGATACTGAATCGTCCTATCATGTTGCTGCTCAAAACCAATCTGCTGTTCTAAAATTTATACTCAATTTAGATGTTTTGATGTACAGCTCCTCACTAGAACCCCCTCATATAAAATAAGCTATACTAGACACTTGAGACAGAGATTCAGCTTTTTCTAATCCTCTCCAGTTAGTTCGCATTTACAGTTCTATACTGTCAAAGATCTTAGTGGTGCTCCTAGTTTGCAGTTTTTTTAGCAGCTTAGAAGTGCAATGAATGAAACGAATGAAGAAAAAAAAATGAATTGCTGCTGTTGTTTTATATTTCTGAAAAACAACAGAGAAATAAAGAAGACATCACATGTATTGCTTTCTTTTCATTTCATTATTTATTACTAAATGCTCTCCATGTTGACATCTGGGTCATGGCCACTCAAAGTTCAAGCTTGAAGCATTTGTCTCTTCTTCTCTGGCTCTTCAGCTCTGCTCCCTGTCCCCCTCACGACTGATGTGCCTGGTGCAAACATACATGTACGTTTTCAGGGTGCGGGGTGATGTGGTGTGGTTTTTGTAATCAAGAGCAGGAAATACATTAGAACATGAATAAATATTAGAAAGAAGAAGCCTTGGTTCCCGGGTATGATAGGAGAACTCATAGTCCTGCAGATGTTCAGGGATTCTATGGATCCTGCTAGGACGGGACTTAGTGCATCATCCCGATCTCTGGATGTAGCCATGTCATGTAGGTGCAGCACATCTGGTTCGAGGGACTACTTTGACCAGAATGGTGTACGTCAGTTCAGTGCTGGGTTGTGCTATGACAGTTATCTTGGTCAGAAGGAGAGGCTGACATCCAGGGAGTAGATTGTATGAGGTGGAGTTTATTTACATGCAGATGGATGGTACAAGGACGTATGGCATAGTGTAGGAGGATGTGTCATGTTGGCCATGTTGCATGGTTTCTGCGATCAAGAACATGAGATACATTAGAACTTGAATAAGGATTAAAGGGTAATACAGCTGCCCACGAATTCCACCACAACAAATATGCTAAGGAAATGGATCGATCTAATACCGCTCCTTAGGAGCGTTCACATTTAGTTAAGCACTATTCAAATAGGCCACAAGCTGTAACTTCAACACAAGGGATGAACTATTTATATTGAGGCAGGTGGTCAGGAGTCAACCCATCTAGTTAGCCACTACATAATACACCCATATTACGGCATTCAAAGTCACATGAATTGGTAAAAGGAACAAATAAAGCTGGAACAAGGCCAGAAACTATCAAATTACTGGGCCACACAGCTTTTGCTAATTAGCATATATGCCAAAGATAGTTAGAACCAATATGCACAAAAGTAGTAGGTTGAAGCATTGAACTCATGTTTATTCATAACAAACACAGAATGGGCTATTTGCTTTGGTTCCCAGCAGCTCTATCCTGCATCCTCAGCCCAGAAACTAAGTCAGGCTGTCCAGGTCAGGAGCTAATCCCATGACTGCACTAAGGCATCTGGGTAATGTAGTCCACCCTAACACAGACCTTTCTACAATTGGTTCAAATGACAAGGAGATGGTGTCTTTGCATCAAGTTCAACAGATTTATATAGCAAACGTTACTTACATAATTTCCTACTATGTTTATAATTTAACAGGAAACGGGACACAACCCTTTTCTCTTTTTCCTTGTCTTCATAACTTTGCTCATAACTGCTTTGATTCTTTGCTTATACCAAGGCTGCTGTGCGAATAGCGTTACCTTAAGCCAGTTTGCATTTGTTTCTTGTCCTTGTTCAGCTGGGTGTACGTGATTTAAGTGTCTGATCAGGTTTTTTCAACAAAGGCTTTGATGTTTTAGTTTGTGTCTTCGGTTACAGTTTCCGTACTATCCACATCTTAGTGAATGACTGTGAGTGTGCATGCAACTATTTGTGGTGCTGTGCATGCATGAAACAGACCAGGTTGTAATGGAACATGAGAGACTAATGGGGCATTTCTGGTCTCTGGACATTTTTTAACATAGCTGGTAACATGAAAACACAGATATGTATAGACTGGGCTAAAACATGCACGCACACTAGAGTGAACAGCATAACTTGCAAAAACAACTAAGAACATGGGAAGTCATTAATGGTCATGATTGTCTAAAGCAGTCAAAGTGTATCAAGATTTTTAGTCCGAGGAGAGTTGGAGCTGTCTCTTTTCTTTGGCATCACTCTCTTACATCCCTCTCTTTCCCTTCCTTTCCCCTCCAGCCCTCCCTACTGCTAAATGGAGGCAGGCAGGAGTGTGAGGAGAGTTTCAATGACTTGATGTCTGCAAGTGCACTCTCATTCCAATGTTTCTGCTTAGTTGAGTAGCTAACAAACATGTAGTCTTTAGCACGCACACACAGATTTGTATTGCTGTTGCATACTTGTTAGAAACTTCATTGACTGTATTCATTCCCATTCCCCCTGTGACATTTCCATTTAATCCTATCCTAATCTAAGCTTCTAAACCCAAATCTTACTCTGCAGCAGCCCTGAAAAGAAGTAAAAATTTTCTGACTGGAATATTTTCTTCTTCCTCCTTTCTTTTTGAGGACATTTAATCCTTGTGGGGATTAAATAGGAAGACGTGTAGAGTTCCAAAACTGTGGCAGCAAAGAACACACTACTTTAAAATGTTTTGACTTTTCAGCATGTTCATTTTACTGCAGCTACTTCATTTTTCACATACTGTAGCACTCCACCTCCACCTCATTGACTAGATTATTTATCAAGGGATTCTCGGCACTAGTGCTTCTAATGCCCATGCTATGAAAAACATATTTATAAAATGTAATCGCTGATGTGAAATGTGAGGCTCAGCCATCATAGAAGTCCTTGATAGTCTTCTCTTTCTCATTGATGTCCACCTGTGAGCTGTGACACAGTGCGCTATGTACAAACTGCCATGAACTTTTAAAAACGCCAAGACTGCATCATAGCAGAAACCACAAGAAGCAAAAATCTGGCTATCTGGGTTTTCAAGATTAAAGATTAATTTATGTTTCTTCTACAGCACACTGGTTTCTCTTTTTCTAGAAATTCTGGATGACTGTCACATGATGATCTGTCAGGTCCAGCATCACTTGTGACCTTGTCTGCCAAAAAAGGTCATCTCTGTAACACCAAAGAGGCACTTGTCTCTATTCAGTTTTAGTCCGTTCTTTTTAACTCTCCGTTAAAGTTTCTTCAGCCTTTCATCGTGTTGTTGTCTTGTATTTCCTCAGACGATGAGGTCATCTATGTAGACTCTGGTGCCTTCCAGCCCTTCTATTAAGGACTCCATTGCTCTGTGGAAGATCTCTGGTGCTGATTTAATGCCTAATGGGAGCCTTAAGAAACAGTAACACCGAAATGGTGTGTTGAAGGTAGTGTACCTGCTGCTTTCTGGGTCTTGCCTCAGCTGCCAAAATCCACGTGAAGCATCCAGTTTCCAAAAAAACGTAACCCCTGTCATTTCACTCATTATTTCCTCTCTCTTAGGGATCTAATAATGCTCTCTTTTAATATTTTCATTTAGATCTTTGGGCTCAAGGCAGACTCTTAAAGTATATGTATTTTTTTTCTTGACACACGTGATAGAGTTCACCCAGTCTGTGGGCTCTTCCACTCGTTCAATGACACCCATCTAAGTCATTCTTTCAAGCTCTTTTTTTCAAACTAGCCCTGGGTGGAGCAGGCACTCTCCTCAGGGCTGTTCGATATAACGATATATATCGGATGACGATATGAAAACGTCTATCGTTTCATATTACGCTATTGTTTGTTTGATGGTGCTGCAAAAGAAACTCTTTTTTTCATCTTTTTGATGGTCACTGTAGATTTTCTTAAAGTCCTCTCTTGCTCTTATATTTAATATAACCACACTACGGACGAACAAGTGACTGTTTTTATGCATTGTCGTTAGCAACAACGACGGTAAAACCATCCCGTGGCTCTGCCGGCCGCTGTTTGTTTTCCACATAAACCTTTCACAATAAAGCTGAAGATCCTGTTGAGATTTTTCAAAATAAACGGAATCACGTGAAAGAGTATGCAGAGTGTTTACGGACGAGAAGCAAAAAAAGAGCCGACAGGCGCTAAAAAATAAACCTTGGAACAGGCTTTTCCCCACAACACGCCCTGTAATAAATACTCGTTTCAACTTATGTAACTCTCAACTCCAGGTACACGACGCCCAGCTGAAAACAATTCACGCAAGTCGAGTTACCCGAGATTCACAGAATTTAGAGAAAATGTACAATTTTTGTGATTTATATTGTTGTCGGGATGATAAATGTCTTATATCAGGATATGAGATTTTGTTCATATCCAACAGCATGCAGCACAGGCACGGCATCATCCTTGAGCTGGATTTTGTAGGTGTAAGGCAATGTTCCATGTCCTTTGAAGACTGAAGGAAATTTATTGATAATGTCTGAACTTCTTTCATACTGTTGGTGTTCCAGTGTTTTGCCTTGTTTGACAACTTTCGTGTTGTCAGTATTACTCTGATAGATCCTCTTTACTAGTCCTAGGTCCTCAGATGTTTAATCTTCTAAAATTTACTTTGTCCATTAGGCACAATGGTGAACAAAACGTTATGCTGTTTGCCTTATGAAGCCAATTTAAGTCTGCATCCACCTTTTGTTTGTATTCGCTGGTTATTGTAAGCCCTCAGAGATGGGACTTTTTCGATAAATCTTTTAGGCTTCTCAGTCAGTGCCTTGAAATCCTTCTCACTGATCAAGTTAGCTTTGGCCCCTGTGTCAATTTTAAATGTTACAGTTGTCCCATTTACTAGCAGTGGAGCAGTCCATTTATCATCTGTGACTGAACTAACAATTTGACCAGTGTTAATTCTTGAAGACTGTGCACTGACATCTTTGCCATGTGACACCATCTTAATGAATAAAGGTTTCACTTAGTTTATTGCTGTCATCTGTATCTTCCTGCACAGTGTGTACTTCTTGTCCTTTCTTCTTGGAGAGACACATTTTTGCATAATGGTTTTGTCCTTACATTTTTTCCATATGTCTTGGTCTGTGTTTCTCACCACATCTTTTGCAAGTGAACATTTCTTTATCATACGTTTTGTTTTTGTTGTCATTGTTTTTGAATTTACTCCATGGCTTTCTTTTAATTAACACAGCATTCACTGTCTCATTTTCTTAATGCGCTGGTCGTTGAGCAGGCCCTGTAAAAGTCAGTACAGGTTGTCATGCTAGCTCACTGGCTTGACTTTCCAACGTCATTTCTGTTTCCCTAAACAGTTTCTCCCAGAGTTTTTTCTCATTAGTTCCAAACACTATTTGATCTCTTATCATGGAGTCTCTGAGATCACCAAAATTACAAGACTGAGCTTTAATCTTGAGGTCTGTGAGAAAAGTATCAAATGACTTGCCTTGGTGCTGTAAGTATGAGTGAAATACATATCTCTCGTATGTTTCATTTTTCTTTGGCAGACAGTGCTTGTCAAATTTCTTCATGACTTCATCAAACTTGTCTTTGCCCTCGAGGTGGGCAAACACAAAAGTATTGAAGACCTCTATTGCTTCTGCGCCGGCAGTGGTGAGCAGCATGGCTATTTTTCTTTTATCTGGTTGTCGATCCACTCCGACAGCCCCAATATACAGCTTGAACTGCTGTTTGAAAATCCTACGTTTCCAGTCAGTTTCAACTGACTTGGTGGTTTTATTGCATCCATCTTGTTGTGTTGTTTTTTACTCTTGACCCCACTCTTGGTGCCATGTAATGTTTTTATTCATCTAAGAATAAAACATCAAGAATTGTTCCTTGTGCTAGCTTCAGCTAGCTGTTTATTTCTAGACCTCCCTGTCTTTTTCTCTTGCCGTATCCATTCCTGGGTGCCCCCTGTGGGTAGCTTCTTTAAATGCAACTATCATTACACCCTCTTAGACTGCGAATTCCCATCAGTAATGGGGGACATTCAAAAATTGATGTGTACCATAAACCAATGCATACGAATCAATATTTAAGGCTTGACTCTCATCATCCTTTGTAACACAAACTTAGTGTCATCAGGACGCTGCAACACAGATTGAACTCTGTCCAGACAGACTCAGCGGCCAGGGAAGCAGAAGAACATCATATCAAGAAGGCCCCGAGTAAATGTGGTTATCCCAGCTGGACATTAGCCAAAGCTGGGAAGACACCTAAAGAATGCTCCAGGCGATCCAGGAGAGAAGGATAATTGCTGCGTGATGCCTTATGTATCACGAGCATCAAAATAGCTGACGCTTCTCTAAACAGCGTGTCACTGTGATTTTCAAACCCCAAAACATGCTGCACCAAAAAATTGTCCACCCCAAGAATCCAGTCCCCCCAGAACAAACAGAGTGACATAGTGTACGCTGTTAAGGGCCAGGAGGATTGCCATGATTTATACATCGGAGAAACCAAACAACCTCTGGCTAAGCGGATGGCACAACACAGAAGAGCTAACTCATCAGGGCAGGACCCCGCAGTCTATGGACACTTTCAGGCCAGTTGCCACTCCTTCAATAATGACAATGTAAACATCCTATACAGGGAGGATCACTGGTTTGTGCTTGGAGTCAAGGAGGCCATTTATGTGAAAAGGAAGAGACCATGTCTGAATCGGGGAGGAGGCCTAAGGGTACATCTTTCACCATCTTACAATGCTGTGCATGCAGGCATTCCCCAACTCTGTGAGTGGTACTCATGGCCATTGATCAGTTGTCATTGATCAATGGTCTTTGATCAGTGGCTGTTGATCAATGGTCATGACAGTTTGCATATTAACGATAAAGAAACTGACCTCACTGCCCAATGTTTATCGTCAATGGTGTTAGTGTCAGTCATTATGCAAATGTACTTGTAACACAGTATACTTAATCACTACAGAATGTAGAGAAAGTTAGGGTCTTTTCAGTTCAGGTGTGTGCAGTGTGTGTGTATAGTGTTATTATATATAATCTTCTGTGGGGTGAATCACCAGAGTCGGCGGGGCCTCATGAGAACCAGCCTCTCTAGCACCTGCGTTTGCTGCTCGGCCAGGTCCTGAAGCCTGTCCAGCTGGTCCCACTGGGCTGCCGCCTGCTTTCTGCGCATGATCGCCAAACAAACTTCTGGGCGAACTACTTTAGACTTGGCTTACTAGCTCAACTTTTTTTAATTATCCTGTCATTTTTTCAAGAACATGATCAAGAGTTCAAGGTGTTGATGTAGCCTCTCCAGATTCATATCTTATCAGGCACTCTCAGTGTGCAACTGAACCTTTTCCAAAGTTTGAGCTGAAAGCCCAAATGTCTCAAAAAGACTATAACTCAGTGTCACTCCAGAAGCTAAGCTAACAAGAAAACAAAGCCCATAATAGCTTGTGAGGTACTGTAATTTACTAACTAGTACCACATAATCTTACAAAGACATACAAAAGATGAACTTCAAGCAGTCGTTTTCACACACTCAGCTATATTAACAGACAATGTTTTTATTTTTAAGTGGTTGCACTTTAAAAATAAAAATATTTGTTAAATTTAATTTTGTATTTTTTCTTACAGGCTGTTGACATGGTCCTTGATGTCATTCAGCTGTTATTATGATGTTCTTGTAGCTTCAGTCACAGTGAAGCTATAAAAAGCACTAAATATGCCAGCACTCCTGGCATATTTAGTGTAAAAGACTTTGTCAGCATCAACTCTAATGATGTGTAAGTACTAGTTTTGGGGTTATTACTCAGGAAAAATAATGTATTTCACATTACTCATGAATTTCCTTAAAAGTAATTTTGAATGTAATTTAATTACTTGCTGGAGAAAGTAAGTTTTTCATGGTTTTACATAGGATGTGGCATATACTGGGCATACGCTAGCTGGAGTGACTAGCGCAAAATTTATGTTAGGTTGTCCATGGTGCTCTGCCTGTTCATAATTTCTTTGCACCTGCTCTACATATACTAGATTAACTGCTCCCTGCCGTTTCAAAACATGTATCTCTCATCCTTAAAGAAGAATTATTTGGCACTATACCTGTTAGTGAAGAATGTGTTGTTTTCACAACACTGCTTTCATAAAGTTGTCATAAAGTTTCGGATACAAACAGAATTAACTGTTTTTTTCCATGTTTTCGTCAACGGTGTTGTTTACCTTAGCACAGCTGTAGGTTTTGTTCCTATTGGTCATGCCGAAATATGTTACAGCACACCGCAGTCAAAGTTCCACCTGCAATATGCACGAGGACAGTATGCCAGTGCGCTTGCACTGCGCTTTTGACAGTACAATGAGAAACATTCTTTTCTACTGCAAGCAATAGAAAAAAATGGGTTTATAGTGCAGCGCAGCATCTGCCGCATTCTGTCTGAAATGGCCTTTACACTAGGCTACTCTTTACATTGCTTTCTCTGTACTCCCTAAAATGATCTGAAACACAATGCCCCAAACACTATGAAAAATGCCTATCCAAATGAAGACACACATATGATCTTTTAGTTTTTATAAATGAACACAAAACTAACAGCAAAAAGCAAAGATGAAAACCAGGTCAAAGAGACTTTAAAGCGATCATCACAGTGAGTCTACTGTAGAAACATGAACCAGTAGAAACACAGACTGTAGCCTGACTGTTGATCAGTTTGTTAGGTGTTGAAGACCAGGCTCTGGGCTGCTGGGCTAGGGTTGGCATGCACTCAGTTTTATCGTCATTCTCAAGTCTTCAATAGCTTTCTTTCTTTGCAGACTTTTTGCAAAGAGATGAAGTTCTGTTAGCAGTATAATGCTGCTGTTATTGTCCTAGAGGCATTTTCCACTTTACCATTGCACTCTTGACACTTTGTGCTATAAAAATAAAAGTTACGTCCATCTCTGTAGCGCTCCATCATTTAACCCCTTCTCCACACAAACTGAAATTGCACAGAAAAAAAAGTTTTTTTGAAATTGAAATTAAATTTTTTTTTTCATTATATTCACTTGATGTGTACATAACTGAAGAACCTTTGTAATGCACGTATCAGCATAATTTTATCTTATAACACTTTTATATTATAACACTACGGAAAATTGAATGTGATTACACCTCCAGGATTACCTGGAAATATCCTTAGTTTGATTTATGCAACTATCACTTGACACACACCGTGTACTTAGAAAACATATTTTTTGTCTGATATTATAACTCGACCTGCATTTTTTTTTTTTTGTCCCGTTTGGATCTTTAGCCATCAGAATTGTTGTCATGAGGCCAAGAAAGATGCCAAGCGGATTTATTTTACCAAGTGGATCATCATGGCCTTGCCATATTGGTCCATTTGATTGACCTTTATTATAATTATGTATTTATTTTATTTTATTTTTGATTGCTACAAACGGGACAGACATTACTGGGGGATAGGACAGGAAGAAAGAATGAAAGAAAGAGAGGGAGAGAAAGAAAAACAGAGGGGAGAAGAGACGGTGAGAAAGGGGGGAAGAAAGAAAGAAAAACAAACAAAACACCTGGATCACCTGTATGGAGGAAAAAAACCAGAAGAGAAAACAAACAAAAAAGAGCAACATAATAAAAGCAGCACCATCACAATAAACTAGCTAGCAGTAGATAACAGTAGATACTAAATATTAAACGCTATTGTGCAGCACGCAAGATAGACAGCTCACAATGTGCTTTGAGGCAGCAGCCAAGAAAGGTGTAGTCCGCGTCTGTGAACACCCATGTGTACACCTGTGTGCATACCTGTGTGGATCAGCACGCTTGTATTCCAAAGGTTTCTCCATGTAACGATCTGCTAGGGAGTGTGGGGAGCCATAGCCCCGTCCACCAGGGCATGACATATAGACACAGACGAACAGGTGCACGCGGACACAAACGTGCATTCCCACCCCCATATACACAACCAAATACTTGGCACTCACCCAACGTGTAGACAGACACAAATAGACACTGCACACACAGTCGCACTCCCCAAACATACTCTATATCCCAGGTCCAGGTACCCCCGCCCCCAGAGGGGCAAGCTGCACCTAGACCCTGGAGATGTAACCCTTCTCTCTGGGGTGGAGGCAAGCGGACCACCTCCTTATCTGCAGTAGCAGGGAGGCCCCGCATCCCAGACCCCAATCTGACGACCAGCACCTCCTCCCAGCCCCCCAGCCCTGACGGCTAACAGAACCGAGGTGAGTGAAGACCCCAAACATCCCTCCGCCCGCTCATATGTAGTGTTGCTGTGTGCTGTTCTAAAGTGCATTTAAAACTCAGGAGAGCATGGTTCCTGCTTCCTATCAGAGAGCGCATGGCTCCTCCCGAAAACCCCCAGTGTCTATATGCATTTAAAATTGAGGGTAGGGCACCAGCGCCAGAGGTGGGTTGGAATACACCAACCATCCTCTGGATGCTGTAAAACGTGCCCACCCCCAAGGCCCTATATGTATGTGTTATGTGAGAGTGTGAGTAATGTGGATGTCTAGGTTGCAGAATAAAATTGAGGCACAGGCGGCCAGAAGGGGACAGAGGGGGAGTGCCTCCCCTGCACCCTGGTGACATACCTGCACCCCAAGCCCTGCGTGTGTGGGTGGTTGTGGTAGAGCGGGAATAGGGAGGCAGCTGAGGATGGGGAGGGAAGAAAGGGAAGGGCAAGCGGCCCCTCCCTGGGGCCAGCTCCCCCGCTGACCCCCAGTAGGCACCCCCACACTCTGGAACCCACCAGGGCAAGGGGGCCCCGCAGCACTGCCCAGCCCCACAGAGTCCGGGGCAGCCCACCCGACTCCACCCCAGAGAAAACTGCACCCACCACATCATCCAATCATCTCCCAAACTACACAAGACAATAGACACCCAGGTTGAGTTCATTCTCTACCTCTCCTATATCTCTCCTCCACATGCAGAGTGAGCTCCTGTAGAGAGGAGACCACCTGCATACATATAGGATCTTGGGGGTGGGCACGCTACACGGACTCCAAAAGACCATCAGGGTGTACACCTCACCTCTGGCGTTGTTGCCCACCTCTCAATTTTAAATACACGTAGACACTGAGGGGTATCAGGAGGGGCTGTGCTGCTGCTGCTCTCTGGCAGGTAGCTCCACGCCCTCCTGGGTTTTAAATGCACCTTAGAACACACATGCATAAACACTACATATGAGTGGGCGGAGGGAGGTTTTGGAGTCTTCTCTCACCCCCGTTCTCTGCGGCCTGCTGGAGCGGGGGGCCAGGAGGAGGAGTTGGCCGTCCGACTGGGGTCTGGAGTGTGGGGCCTCCCTGCTGCTGCGGAGTCGGGGCGGTCTGCTTCTCCCCACCGCAGGGAAAAGGGTAACACCTTCGGTCACTCTGGCGCAGCTGGCTGCCGGCGGAGCTCTGGCTTCTGCTCCGCGGCTGCTGAGTGAGCCCTCATCTGGGACTCTCCTCAGCTCTTTCTGGGACAGTGGCGCGGCTGCCCCTCTGTTGGTCTTCCTTGGTCTCTTGTATTCTGGGGGCCTCTGGATGTCTGGAGTTTTGATCTCTTCCATACCTGCTTCATGCCCTGGTGGACGGGACTGTGGCTCCCCACACCCTCTAGCAGATCATTACATGAAGGAACCTTTTAAAAACAAGCGCGTCCATGCTCACAAGTGTACACACGGGTGCTCACACACACAAACTACACCCTTTTTGGCTCCTACCTCAAAGCACACTGCGCTGTCGATCTTACGTGCTGCACAATAATGTTTAATATTTATTATTTACTGTTATATTCCCATAGATCATTGTGATGTTGTGTATTGTATTGCTCTCGTTTTCTTCTGCTTGCTTTCTTTTTTCTTTCTCAACAGGTGATCCAGGTGATTGATATACCGTATTTCCCGGACTACAAAGCGCACCTAAATATTAGCCGCACAAGCTAAAATCAGGGGAAAATCCTGTTTTGTACATACATTAGCCGCACCTGACCAAAAGCCGCAGGTGTTTCAATGTTGACTTATCATATGTAAGAGAATATGCACAAAGGGAATTGTCAGGAAAGAGATGGCTGTTTGGAGACATCACTTTTATTAATATTTTGAAAAACAAGTTATGGGTACATATTTGCACATGTAGTACATAACAATAACCTACAGCACACCAGAACAATAGATTCGGCCTACCTTTTAGGCTCAGGTGCAGTGACACAGCTTTAACAAGAAGAAAAGTCAGTCATTCACCATCTTTCTCTTCTTCCTGCGCACTAAAACCACCAAAGTCCTCTTCTCCAGTGTCGGATACAAACAGGCTCAGGATGGCTTCGTCATCCACTCTTCTTCTCTCCTTCGTTGTCACTTTCAAAACCAAAGAAATCCTCATTGTCAGTGTCAGAGTCGAACACCCTCAGAAGGGCCGTGGCGGTGTCCTCCTCTCCAACATGCAGCAGTCCAGCCCTTCAAAATCCGTTGGTGATCGTGGATGTTTTCACACTTTTCCACGCTGTCAGAATCCACCGGTGGAGTTGGGCATAACTTGCTTTTTGGGCATAACTTGCAAGTTTATCGCCGCTCATCATCCACGACTCCCGCTGAACGCGTAGCGCTACTTTGAAGTTTGTTTTTCGCGCTACTTCGTACGGCACTACGTTGCCTGGCGGACGGACATGTGACTAACATACCACTCTTGAACCCCGATCCTTCCGCCAGGCAACGTAGTGCCGTACAACAGCGGAACACACAAAACAAATCGTCTTACGATATGACAAAAATCATGGAAAATCCATAGAAAAGCCGCACCTGACTAAAAGCCGCAGGGTTCAAAGCTTGTGCAAAAAGTAGCGGCTTATAGCCCGACATTTACGGTATGTATTTTTTTTTGTCTGCTTATTTAGTTGGTTTTTGTTTTTTTGCCCTTTATCTCCATCCCTCTTCTCCGCTGTTTTTCCCCCTCTTCCTTTCTCCCTTTTCTTTTCCTCATTCAAGTCTGTCCCCGTATCTAGCAAGTGAAAAAAAAAAATAAATAAATAAATAAATAAACAATAAAAGGTGACTCAAATGGACCATTACGGCAAGGCTGGGATGGTCAATTTGGTAAAGTAAATCCGTTGGGCATCTTTCTTCGCCTTTAGACAACAATTCTGATGGCAAAAGAGCCAAATGGGACAGGCAAAAAAAAAAAAAAGAAGCTAAACAGAGAAAAATGACTGTGTCATATACATGATGAATAAACTTATATGAAGCTGAGACCTCTCTGCATTAAATCATACTTGTTATTAATCCGTGGCTCTCTTCCACAGCATGTCTTTTGTGTTGCCTTCATTCTCTCACCTCTGCTGGAGGTTTCTTCCTGTTAAAAGGGAGTTTTTCTTTCCCACTCTCACCAAAGTGCTGCTCATTAGGGGGTCATATGATTGTTGGGTTTTTCTCTGTATGTGTTATTGTAGGGTCTACCTTACAATATAAAGTGCCTTGAGGTAACTGTTGTTGTGATTTGGCACTGTGTAAATAAAACTGAATTGAATATGGTGAACATATTGATCAACATTGGCAACATTAACCAAAAAAACATTTTTATTTATTTACAGTGGCTTTGTGCCTACTAGGTAAATCTAAAGAATAAATTGAAACTGTAAAGCTTGAGGCTGTAGAACAAAATATTACAGAGCTAGAGAGAGAGCCTGTTTCAGATAAAGGTCGATCTGAATCTAGTATTTTTCATGTAAATATATACTGATAAAGCCATAGAATACACCTAGGATGTGCATGACCTGTTCTAATATTGTTCTAAACATTTAAAAAAAATCCCGTACCCTGAGAGAACCCACCCAAACATGGGGAGAACATGCAAACTCCACAAAGAAAGATCCTGGCCTGCTGGTGGAATTGAACTCAGGACCTTCTTGCTGTGAGGCAACAGTGGGAACCGTGTTGCCTCTCAGTTAAAAATTAACAACATTACATTTAAAACAGAAAGTACTCACTGTAACACTGAGCTAAACACTCCCATCTTCAGTCTAGACAGGAAAGCACAAACATTTGTTGTTGTGATGGCCATAATGGATCAGGCTACTCAAAGACTCAAAATCAATAAAACTGTCTCTTGAAATAGATGCAGCTATCCTGATCACTCTGAGCTATAGTCAGTGTTCTCATTTTCAACTAAACTTTTGTCAAGGACCAGCAAGAGGTCCTTTTCATCTGATCATTGTGATCGAGAGGTCACCCAGGTATCACTGTACCCTGGCGAGCTCCCAAAACAACTTATGCTACAGCTATAGCCTTTGAAACATCAAAGCTTTCCCAGACAAAAGGCACACGCATGCTGCCTCATGACCTTTCATGCTATTGCACATGTGACCTTTCACAGCAGATACATTCGAGCCAGTTAATCAGTTGTAAGGAAAAATGATTCCTAACCACCAGGTTAAGAGTCAGTTTACCACTTTTGCTGCAAGTAACAACAGTATAGGTGGTGTTAGGTAGGGTTAGGTAGTTAATTATTAATATTAACAATAAAATTACTAATATCAATATCCATGAAACTTTAAGTTTACTAATATAACAGATCTGAGCTTTTATTTGATGGACATCCTAGCTCTTATCTCCTTCATAATGGTCAAAGGAGCTTGCAAAGAAAAGCTGAAGAAGAACTGAAGAAGCTTCTCGGATGAGAGGTGAAATGTCTTCAAGCAACTTAAAGAAGTCCAGACGCTTTTCTTTGCAAGCTCCTTTGACTACGATGACCTGCATGACTGAGAACCTTCACAGACTCCTTCATAATACATTGGACATAATGCTAATATGAAAAAACACATTTAACTCTAAGAGAATGACTAGGATACTGTTATTTATGAGTGTACTTGTCATGGTCCTTCAGTCCTCCTGTGCATCTCTGTCATTTCTCTTTTCCTTTCTTCATTTTGGTTTTCTCTCTCTCTCCCTCTCATCATGAATGTGTGGTGTGTTTGTGTCTAACCATGCCTTATTTTGCAGGGGAGGGATCCTTCTGGGATCTCTGCCGTCCTCCAGCGTACACCTAACGCAATCAAGCCCACTTGTTTGTCATCGGCTAATCAGCTGGCTTCTACTTATACTGACAGCAAACCTTCAGTTTTCGCCTGAGCGTAAAACAATCCTCAGATGAAGAGATGAATTGATGTTTTTCTGGTGCTGTAACACCAGCTGGAAAACAAGCTGATCGTCAAGGGTGAAAAATGTGAGTTTCACATTGACTCAGTTTCCTACCTAGGCTACATTGTAGAGAAGGGGTTGATCAGAGCTGACCCAGTGAAGATCAAGGTGGCAGAAAAGGCCCTTTCTCCTTTCGAGGATCTCATCATTTCTGCACCCATCCTCATCCAGCTCGTTACCACCCAACAGTTAATCATGGAAGTAGACGCTTCTGATTTCGCGGTTTGAAGACATCTTATTCCTCTGCAAAGAAGGCAAAATGCACCCTTGTGCCTTTTCTCTTATTACGTAATACAACTATGATGTGGTGAGCAGAAGTGCTGGCAGTCAAGATGGACTTAGAGGAGTGATGCTGCTGGCTTGAGCTGAGTGGATCCATTAATTAATTTGGACTGACCACAAAAACCTTGCATACCTGAAGCGGCCAAGTGACTGAATTCAAGACGAGCCAGGTGGGCCCTCTTCTTTGCTTGTTTGAATTTTGTAAACACTTACCAACCTGGCTCCTGGAATGTCAAACCAGATGCCTTATCCTGACAATTTTCAACTGCTGACACTACTGTGGAGGAGATTACCATTCTGCCACCGTCCTGCATCATTGGTTCTGTCCTGAGAAATCGAGTCATTGGTCCGAAATGCCCAGCGGGACGAAACCTACCCAGGTAACAGTCCTGAGTCATCCACTTGAGACATACGGTGGTTATGAACAAAATTATGCTCAGACTTCAGTTGCAAACATCCTAATAAGCCCAGTGAGCGCCAGGAGGCTCCTTCTTGGATCTGTCCTCCTCCAGCGCACACGTGAAACAATCAAGCCAACCTTTTCATGATCTGTTAATCATCTGACTTCTATTTATAGTGAGAGCAAACCTTCAGTCTTCAACTGAGCATTGAACAAACTGTGGTAGTGAAACTTCTTCTGATCTGTAAGTCTGCTTCCCTGTTGTTTCTCTGATTACTTGCCTGTCTTCTAGTCTGCACAGAAGCCCCAGCATGTATCTCTGGAGGAGAGGAAATTGTGTGCAAGAGATTTATGGAGAAGAGACTGTTCCTGCGCCAAGAGTGATCAGACACATTGGATTTTCACGATCAGACAAACTTGCTTTGTTGACCTT
Source organism: Astatotilapia calliptera (assembly GCF_964374335.1). Taxonomy (NCBI): domain Eukaryota; kingdom Metazoa; phylum Chordata; class Actinopteri; order Cichliformes; family Cichlidae; genus Astatotilapia; species Astatotilapia calliptera. The sequence continues at coordinate 7,179,839 of NC_137428.1, read as the reverse complement.
TGTGTAAATAGAGATTGTGGATCTTCCCTTGATCACTGTAAACATACTCACTGAATCTGATCTTCTAAGTCTTGCGTTCAAGTCTGGCCTGCACATTGGTTATGACAATACTAATCCCTCTTTTAATTTAAAAGAAAACTAGAAACCCTTCAGTGTTGGGTAAACTATTCTAATGATGTGATGAGCACACTCATGCCATTAATTTGATTATGTTTATATTATTTGCACAGAGAGCTAAAGAAATTGACTTGGATTCATCAACCATAAGAACATAAAAGGTGATGGCGGTTCAGTTGGTGTTTTGAATGCACAGTCATAGGTGCGGCCAGGTATAATATTGATTCCAAAGTATTTTAGCACAATTTACTTTATTTCTTGAGAGGACACCACCCACTCTGATTTCATTAGTGGTAAATATTGGTAAACTAGGAGATATTAGTAAAGCCAGAATCAAATACCAGCTATTGTCTTTAACTAACTTGTGAATGTGTGAAGAGCAGAGATTCTGGCAGGAACTTTGCCATCCCAGCCATGGCGGCAATCCCACCTTACTAGGTTTAAAGTGTTTAATCTGCTGAGTGGTTATTTTCTTGCCCCAGCAATGTCCTCTAACCTTTTCTGCTCAGTGTTCAGAGGGTAATGCACTGCTGCTCAGTTGCTGTTACTATTTGTTGTTGCTTTTCTAAAGATAGTATTGATACTGCAGTTCCAGCAGTTTTGGTGGAAAGCAAGCAGGGTAATTATTTCCTGCATTTTGACTGAAGGTGCTGATCACTGAAATGTGCTGCTCTAGTTGCTTGGAGTGGGATAAAAATTTGCAAACGCATTTGATAACGATTTAAATGAAATGTAAAGGTCTTAAAATAAGACCTTATTTCGATTAAATCAGTGAGTTTTAGTCTGTGCAGTGAGTAAGAAGTCTCTTGGCTGACAATCTCTTCAGACAGCTCAAGACAGCCCCATCAAATAATAGCTGTCAAATAGTAAATGTCACAGCACATTTCCCTCAAACAAACCTCAAAAAATGCTACAAGTCTGCCAGCCATCATCATGTTTACTGGGTAACAACAGTAACACAACCTGTGCTTTAATGGTCAGGTCTGGTTTTTGTTATTTGCCCAGTGACCGAATGAAATGAATTAAGTTGCAGAGTAGCTATGGAAGCTGTCGGCACATTACTTGAGAATATGACAGGAAATTAATTATATTATATCTTCAGCAGACTTTGAGTTTTAAACCAAACTCAAGGATACATGTTGAGCTTCTCATGATTCTGTTTAGGAGCGTTTCCATTTGCTCTGTCTGTAAAGGACAGTGTTGGGAAGGTTACTCTTAAAGTGTATCCCACTACAGATTACAGAATACATGCCCCAAAATGTATTTTGTAACGTATTCCGTTACGTTAGTCAATGAGAGTAACGTATTCTGAATACTTTGGATTACTTATATTATCATACTTTTTATAACTACATGAATGTACTATTGCTGTGTGATTTATTACTTTTACTGAAGGTTATTCGCCATACCAATACCAACTAGATTTTTAAATCTTAATATAAAATGAGTAACAGTAGGGTGGACATTAGGTAAGGCTGCACTTTTAGCAGCGATCTTGTATACAAAACTATTCCGCGGGTATATGAAACAGGTCTGCGGCTCAGAACCGTAAAGACATAACCGTAAAGTGACCTCTGGCTAAAACATCAGGTTCTGTGTCGGGCTTGTAGCAGAAAACTAGCTTTACTTTGTTCTCTGGGTCAACTTTGCTAGCTAGAGACAGAGAGAGGTGAGAGACAGAGAGAGGCATTGAAAGGCTGCTCCAACTGAACTTATTGTTTCGGAGGAAAACACAAACACAGTGTACAGTCGAGTCTTAATAGCTTACTTACAACTGGGCTTGTCAGGCACTCTTTTTGGTTGCAGAGGTTATTATTATATTTACATGCTTCCAGCTCCTGTTTCTTCTCGGTGACAACTCGTACTTTGTGACTCCCTCCTTTTTTCTCCCTCCCTCGCTTACAGACACATAACGGGAATGGCAGTCCATTCTCCCTGCAGCACGGACTACACTGCCCATGAGGCTACATTCTTTAGGGCTATGCCTGTAACACTCTGCCTATTGCCTTCATATCAATAAATTTTTTTGAATAATTTTTTAAAAATATTTCTTCACGTCATTAAGTAGAGGTGACATGGGCCGCGAGATTGAGACACATACATTAGAGCCTCTTAATGCGTGTTTTGTTTGGGTTTCCACCAAAAATAGAGAGAGCATAGCCTAATGGAACAGGAAAATACCACTGTGTAATCCATTCATTTCAACAAAGTAACTGTATTCTGAATACCACCTTTTTAAACGGTAACTGTAACGGAATACAGTTACTCATATTTTGTATTTTAAATACGTAACGGCGGTACATGTATTTCGTTATTCCCCAACACTGGTAAAGGAACATGTCTTTCTCATTAGAAATCATTGCTTACATAGTTCAAAGTCAGATGATGCCATTCTTCCCAGAAAGAGGGTAACTGGAATGAGTAGAACAACAAAATAAAGGTTTGAAGCATTCACTGGAGGACAGTTAAGGACAAAGCAACAGTCATCCATGGCCCAAACACTTCCTAGAAAAGTCTATCCACACTATAAAGCTAACTTAACAACACATGGTGTTCAGGTAACAAATTGCTTTACTGATATTTTACCACAATTCTGTTTTCTGCTTTTATTTTCTTTTAATCATATCATAAATGTGATTTAGAAACACACTCTCACAGACCATTATAGTGCATTTCCATTGTGATTGTATGGCAGCTCTTATTTTGCCATGCAGCCCAGTCACACCAAAAAGATCTGTTGTTAGGCTTGTTTCCTTTATTTGTCTCAGTGTGGTATTTAATCTGTTTTTCATCTCAAGCTGTGAAGACAAGTCAGACAGAAGGTACACAGTCTCTTCACTCAAAATATACATCCAGTAATTCTTACTTTCCCCACTTAGAGACTCATTTATTCTATGCTGTAACATTTCCCATTGATTCTAGTGTGTTGTTTCATATTTTGCAGGGTCAAGCGCATATCAAAGATGTTCTATGAATTCATGCCTTCTTTTTTAAGGTCTTTGTTTGAAGAACAAACCAAATGGAGTGTTCACGTTTGTTTAAGAAGGAAAGAAGGGCTGGACTTAACTTTTTTGAAGGTGTTTCTCCTTTCATTCAATAGGTTTCTGAAGAAGTATACTGTAAAATCTAATTAGTTCCCAGAACTCAAAAAAACGAAGGAAACTCATTGCCTCAAAAAAATTGAGTAAAGCTTAGCTAAAAATGACTAAATTAGGACAACTTATTTATTTTGAGTACTCTGTACAAGCCCATTTGCTCCCAGAACTCAAAAAAATTGGATCAAGTTTACTTAAGATGACCAAGTTAGGGCAACTTATTAATTTCGAGTACACCGTACAACCTCATTAGTTCCTAGAACTCAAAAAAACTAAGGAAACTCGTTGCCTCAAAAAAGCAAAGTAAGTAAGTAAAGCTTACTTAAGATGACTGTTAGGACAACTTGTTCATTGCAAGTCTGCAGTATTAAGAATAACTTGATATTTCTGACTGTACAATACTAATTGTTTACCTACTGACAAACATTTCAAGTTCAACTAAATGAAAAAACAATTTGTGGTACCATGAATGAAAGAAATCTCCATCCCGGGTTTCTCCGTGGATCGGGTTTCCTCCGAGGGGTGGGCACCTATAAGCAGAGTTTTGTCTTTACCCTATAAGATTCAAAATTATTCAAAGTAACACTCAGGTATGCCGTTCAGCAGGTTAGTTACAGCGCCGGGAGTAGCTTGGGAGAACAAGGAAACACAGACTGCTTCAGGTTGCTTTCCCAAAATCAACTCAAAGGTTTATTCATCATACAACAGTTTATATAGAGGAAAAAGGTTCGTGTGTCAGCAGATTCTCAGTTCAAACCGGTACAGACCAAATAAGGAAGCGTCTTCCTGCCCTCTGAGCAAAGAAGTATCCTTTGTGTAGTTTATCAGTTCAGCTACAATTTATGATTATCCCAGCAAAATACACTCCTAGACATAGAATACAGAGTTCTTTCATTAGTGAATTCTGAAACAAACCACCTGGCCTTTAACAAGCTCTTTTCTAGGAGATAAAGACGGGAGGATGGGAATAAGGAAGTGATCTCTGTGGTATTTTCGACCTTGGTACCAGCCTGTGATTCTTACACATTAATTCTTGGGTCACAGAGAAAGAGAAAAACAACTAGTAAATGGGCCTTATTGAGTAACAGTTTTCCTGTATAATATCACTATAAAACAATATCCTGTAAATGCTACCATGGTATCAAAATATCACAACAATGAATATGATAAAAAATAATTAACAACACTTTTTGTAATGATGTTAAAATCAGCCCAACTTTTATTTTCAAATGCAAAAAAGTATAACAGCCAACATACTGGACACTGTTCTCTTGAACAACAAACAAACTCGCGAGTTGAGAGCGAAGAGAGGTGAAACCATCTCATTTGTGCCTTCATATTGTATGAAGTATGAAGGATCAGACTGAACTGTTGTGTTGTTCAATCATTTGTCAGACTGTGTTGTTCAGTTCAGTCATCTTATGATTTTAATATATTACCACTAAATTTATTAACTGATCATTGGTTGGTATAGCACCACTCTATTAAAAAGCTAATTCTCCAGGCTGCAGGACAACAGGTTAACTGGTGTCTGTCAGCAGTGGATGAACTCAGAATTTTGTAGCCAGTGTCAAGTTTTCCAGTTTTAACAGTAATGAGAGATGTGGGCATGTTTGTGAGTGTAAGCTGGTCTTCATTGTGTGTGTGTGTGTGTGTGTTAGTAGGCGGGTAATGCATTCTGTTTTATTTTCATCTTTTTTCACTTTTGTTGCGATGCTTAGGTACCTTTCTCAACCTCCGCTTCAAGTCAGTCGGCCTCAGGTTTTCGTTTTTCCTTAACCCGATTTTCATGCGTCCCCACACTAAAAACAGTTTCATTGATCCTCCATGTTCTCTTCTCCCTCCTTGTTATATTGTTCCTCCTTCCCACCACTGCTGTCTGTCTCTCCCACATCCTGCAGCAGTTCATAGTTGTGTGCATTATCAGCAGTCATATGGGCAGTTTTTCTTCAACTTTGTCTTGTTTTTCTCAGTTCCTTCCATTGAAACTTTTACTCCATGTGTGGCAAATCTAAAATTCCAGCTCCATTCACACACAGTGATATTGCGGGTGAACCTTCCAATTCCCATCTTGTGATTGGGAGAGCATGTCACCATCCATGATGGTGTTTGTATATGCTGCTGGTCTCCCAACCCTTTATTGACTAAGTATCATACAGGCCGCCTGGACCTATTTGGTAATTTTGTCTGTAAAAGGGCCAGAAATTAAGTGAATGTTTTTGCCTGTTTTTTTCAGAATAACCTCAGCTTTCAATATCATTTTACATTATTGTATTGTTAATACAATGGAACAATAGTCTAAAGTAAAAAAAACAAACAAAAAATTGACTTGTAGTTAAGATTTATAGTTAAGTGGAAGCTGATATTCAACATGAACAAAATGTAACACAACATCAACTTGCTCTGGAACTGTATTTTGTCATTAGAGAGAGGTTAGTTGTCCTTGAAGCTTGTTTTTCAGGATAAGACGTACATGGAGGTGAAGCTGTGAAATATTCTGTCAGGGTAGGTGTGGAAAACAGCACGGCTCCTTTTGGAGAAGGCAGTGGATTTATTTACAGTGTGGTAAAGGTGCAACAGTTCAACATATATGTATATAAAGTGATGGGTGCCCAGGTGTGGTCTCCTCCTTCTCCTCTTAGCAGTGCTCGTGACCGTGAAGTGAAAACACACGTAGTGACTCCTTCCAAAACAGTAATCCCAAGTGGCTGTCCAGCTCCTGTGATCTCTCTCCGTTTCCCTGCTAGTGGCAAACACACGCAGAGTAATTAAACAATCCTCAGCTCAACGTAAACTGCCACAAAAAAACGTCTGCGCTGCTCTACCGTGCTTCACACAATGATCCAGTGCTGACTGAAGCTTGATCGCCCTGTTAAGAAGGCAGCGCTGGAGATTGCGGATAATTGGCTACAGCTGGCCGGCTCCGATCTGCAACAGGTGCGGCCAGCCTCAGTGTGGGAACACTCTCGGGAATGCTCGTCACCGCTCGGAGGTAAACAATCCCTTTACGAGAGAGAGAGTGGAAGAGAGGGGGAGGGAGCAACACGCACACAATAACACACGGGCAGGCAGCCTGGCGAGGGCTGTCGGACCATGACAGTACCCTCCCTTTAACGGGAGCCTCCCGGCGACTGACCAAACTTGTCTGGGTGCTTCCTGCGGAATTCTCTCACCATATTGTCATCAAGAATAGCGGATCGTGGCACCCAGCAACGCTCTTCCAGACCATACCCCTCCCAGTCCACCAAATATTGGAAGTCCCTACCGCGTCGCCTAGGGTCCATAATCAGTGTTATGGAATATGCAGGTGCGCCGTCAATAATCCGGGCAGGTGGTGGGGACCCAGCAGGTGGGCACAACGGGCTGGTCTGGACTGGTTTCACCTGAGAAACACGAAACACATTATGAATCCGCATATTGCGGGGCAGAGACAACTTCAACATCACTGGATTGAGGACCGAATGAACAGGGAAAGGCCCAATGAAGTGGGGGCCCAGCTTTTTGGACTCAGTCCGAAGGGGAATGTACCTGGTTGAGAGCCATACCTTCTGGCCAACCCGGTAAGCGGGCGCTGGGGTGCGGCGACGGTCTGCCAAGCTCTTGTTCCGTTCCGCCGTCCTAAGCAAGGCCGCCCTAGTTGCCTTCCAGGCGCGCCGACATCGACGAATATGATGTTGGACAGATGGTATGGCAAGCTCACCCTCCATGATGGACAGGAGCGGAGGTAGGTAACCTAGGGAGGCTTCAAAAGGTGACACACCCGTTGCAGTCGACGTACTGGCGTTGTGGGCATATTCAATCCAGGCCAACTGCTCGCTCCAAGTGGACTGGTTAGATGAGACGACACAGGCATGGCCTCCAGTTCTTGATTCGCCCTCTCTGCTTGGCCATTCGTCTGATGATGAAAGCCAGAAGACAAACTGACCCGGGCCCCCAGTACAGCACAAAACTCCTTCCATACCCAGGAAGTGAACTGGGGCCCTCGGTCCGACACAATGTCCTGGGGAATGCCATGTAAACGGAAAACATGCTGGGCGAGGAGTTTAGTAGTTTCCAAGGCAGATGGGAGTTTAGCCAGGGCCACAAAATGGGCTGCCTTGGAAAAGCAGTCAACAATGGTAAGTATAACAGTATTACCTGAAGATGGTGGAAACCCGGTGACAAAGTCCACCGGTAGAGACCATGGACGGCTGGCGACAGCAACTGGCCGTAACTGACCCGAGAGTGGAGAGCTATGAACTTTGTTCTGAGCGCAGATGGTACACGCAGTGACATACTCTTGGACGTCTTTCACCAGAGCAGGCCACCAGAACAAGCATCGTAAGAACTTGATGGTACGGTTCTTATCTGGGTGGCAGGAGAACTTAGCTGTGTGTACCCAATGAGTGACCTTGCCACGGACAGCTGTGGGAACATACTGTCGGCCCACTGGGCCCGAACTGGGACCAGGTTCCAGTTTCCTCCCTGATCAACTTCTCAATCTCCTACGTCACCGCACCCACCACACAGCTGGCCGGGATGATAGTCCTCACCTCCTCCTCCTCCCCCTCCCCAATGGGAGCAAACTGGCGCGAGAGGGCATCTGGCTTGGTGTTACGCGACCCTGGCCTGTAAGTGATGACAAGATCAAAACGAGTAAAAAACAAGGCCCACCTGGCTTGCTGGGCGTTGAGGCGTTTGGCTGTCTGCAGGTACGACAGATTCTTATTGTCCGTCCAGACCAGCACCGGATGCACACTCCCCTCCAGCCAGTGGCGCCATTCTTCCAAGGCCAACATGTAAAGGAATATGCAGGGAAACAAGCGGGACCCCCAATCTCCTGGCTAAAGTCTCATCCATAAAGCTTTGTTCCGCGCCTAAATCCACTAGTGCATTGCAGGAATGAGTTATGGACTGAAAGATAAGTTTGGCGGGGCAGCTGAGGTGGGGTAACACATCTCCCGTCGCACCCATCAGTAACCCCACCGCTACTGACGGGCCAAGTCATACAGTTTTATTAGTATTATTTATTCAGCCTGGCAGTTTCTTCTTTCTTTCCAGACATAGTAAACCTCTAAATATAAACGTGAACATTAACATGAACCCGAGAAAACCAAGACTTGAGAAAACATTGATTCCAGGAACATGATGCGAGGAAGACAGACGACCCGACAATGAATAAAGGGAGAAAGAGGACTTAAATATACAGAAGGGTAATGAGGGAAGTAGAAACACATGGGGAACACAGCTGACACAAATGAACATGATGCCGCTCAGGAAGCAAAACTAATCACACTGAACATTGAACACAAGACTGTCAAAATAAAACAGGAAACGTTGAGGGACGTAAGATGGGACACGCAAGCTTGACAGAAGGGTCGAGGGAAAGCAGATATGAGAGACAGAGAGAGGGAGCAAGGGAGAACGAGAGGGAGGAAGCACGAGAGAGAGAAAGAGGAGGAAGCATGAGAGAGAGATTTACAAAAAGACAATAAACTTAAAGCTGGTTCAAATGACACAGAACCATGGCACAATAAACAAAAGTGTTTCTTCCCATGTTTAAAAATTAATTATTAGCTACATTTTTGTGACAGATATAGTAGATAAATCTTTAATATATTTTTTTTATATTTATTGAATGGTAAACTAAAAAGTACCTTGAAACAATTCTTTCAGCCATTATTGTTCATGTGTGAGTGTGTGGCCCCTAAAGTTAATGATAGCTGAGAGAGAATTACTGAAGTTTTGTTTCATGAAATGCACTCTGTTTTATGAAATGCACTCTCTTCATAAACAACTCAGCAGATCAAGTTGATGCCAAAGAGCTCAATTTTGGTTTCGTCTGACCACAGCACAGAATCATTTAGATATTCACTGGCAAACTTGAGATGGGCCTGTACATAGGGATGGGTATCGTTTAGGTTTTATCCGATACCGGTGCCAAACCGGTACTTTTGAAACGGTGCCGGTGCTTAAACGGTGCTCAAACCGGTGCTTAAAGAATGGAGAACACAAAATTGGTCCAAAAACCTCTCATGTTCAGCTGTTTTTTTGTAAAAGGAAAACAATGTTAGCCTTTTCTGCAGCTATGGGGCATATATGGTATCACTCTTGGCTGGAAGCAGTGCTTAAACAATGGAAAAAACACAAACTTTGTCCAAAAACCTCTCATGTTTAACTGTTTTCCACTTTTTCTTTGGTCATTTTAGCCTTTTTGGCCAGGGTGAAGGGAGTATCTGCCATCAAACAAGAAGACAGCCGCATGTAGCTACGACGGTGTTTGCTAGTTCACCTTACATGCATTAATGTAATAACGTGGTTAGCCTACTCAACGTGAATTACACACGAACAACATTAAGCTACTCACGCAGAGAATAACGGCGGCTGCTGCCATCATCATCCGTCATCATTTCTGCTACACTGGCAGGGCTAGGGGCCAGGACTCTATTCTTTGGGTTTTTGGGGGATGTTGCTCCGGGTCCGATAATTGGCAACCCACCCGCAGTAGATGTGCACGGTGTGAGGTATCGCAGCAAGCTATCAAATACGGCGCATTTCTCGGCTTTAAAAAAAAAAACGCTATGCGTCGCCAGGTGTTTCATCGGATTTGAGGTGTTACCTCCTTTGACAATATCACAGTATCAGCTTAAAGCACTTGTTGCTGCTGAGTTTGCATCTTTTGCTGTGAAGTACAGCCAGACTTTTGACTGCTTCGCCTTGGGCATTTTTAATCTGTAGCTCTGCTCTAAAAGAACGTACGTACCTGGACCCGCCTACTATCCTCGGAAACGTAAAATGATTGGCTAGAATCTAAAGTGTATCACAGCTCAGGAAAAAAAAAGCACCGAAATAAAGCACTGAAATGTGCGCTGCTTTTCGGCCTGGTTACTACTGTTTATGTCAGAACCGGTGCCATCGTGGCACCGGATACCGGTACCCATCCCTACCTGTACATTTGTCTTCTTGAGCAGGGGACTTTATAGACAGTGTGTTACCAATTGTATTCCCTTATCGTAAGAGGACTGGTAGCTCCCCTTACGATAAGGGTTCAGATCGCGCGAACAGGTGTGAAATGTGTGTGTTTAGTTAGTTAGTTTGTTTGCTTGTTTTAATCAATTTTAAATCATGCTTTTTATTTGTTTTTGTTTCTAATGTCTCTGTAAAGCACTTTGAATCACCTTGTTGTTGAATTGTGCTATACAAATAAATTTGCCTTGCCTTGCCTTGTGGCTGTGGTCCCATCTGCCTTCAGGTCATTAACAGGTTCCTCCCATGTAGTTTTATTTTGATATACCGATGTCTTCATGACCAGTTACACCATATCACGAAAAATCTTGCATGGAGCTCTGGACCAAGAACAGTTGATGTTCATTTTACATTTCTTCTATTTCCAAATGATTCCGCCAACAGTTGTCACCTTTTCACCATGCTTATTACTGATGGTCTTATAACCCATTCTAGTCTTGTGCTGTCTCTTGTCTCCAATGTCCTTTGACATCTTTGACCTTTGATCTCCCCTTTGGTCTTATCCATGGTGATAGAAAACATGGAATGGAAAAATTATTCTATGGACAGGTGTCCTTTATGCACATAATCAGTTGAATTCAGGAGTATCTGAAATGTATTAATTGGCTATAATATGTGTGCCACATGGGCACACCGCCAATCTGTGGGAACCACAATTTTGGCTGTGTTGAAGTAGATCAAATATGTATCTTAATCTATCATTTTTTCTGTATCTTTGATCTCTCTCCATTAAAATAAAATTATCATAAAATTAGAGACTATTAATTTCTCTGTAATGAGCAAACTTACAAATGCAGTGGAAGATCAAATAATTACTTCCTGCACAGTAAACACACCCTGCAGACCATCCACTAAACTGGAGTAGAACCACCAGAAATCTAGTGCATGATAGACCCAGCAGGAAGGTCAAAATGAGCTGCCGAAATGGCAGTCATGTCCAAATGATAGAACCAAAAGAAAGTGTGTAGTGATGAACAATCAGGTGCAAGTAAAATATCAATCAGAGAATTCAGATCTGCTGCTGTAATCTAGTGAGATTCCAATTCCATTATTGATATAACTTACATATTCGATTCCTTATTGATTCCCTTATTGATTCTCAATGGCTCCACTTTGAGAGTCATCTCTAAACAGCATATCAAACATATTACATTCATGCAAAATAATTACATGCTTAGTGGTCAAATGTTTGTGCATGTTGGAGGTATTTCCCCTCTTTGTTATGATCAGTGGCATAACTCCAAAAAACTAAAGTAAAAAAGTTATTACACATATTACACAAAAAAATTCTTAAAATTAATGCAGTACATTACTTAATTACATCCAGGAGAAAGACAATTATTATACTACTCATTACGTTATTTGCATGTTACTGATTATCTGATACACACTGCCTCATAATTACCAATTAACAATATAAACCTACAGGCTACAGCCCTACACACCAACACAAATCCCTATCCTAGTGAGGACACAAGTGATCTTTCTCTTAGTATTTGGGTCTGAACACGAAGCTGAAAACACAAATCAAAGATGAAAACCAGCACAAAGAGACTTTAAAGTGATCACCAAAACGATTCTACTTTAGAAATATGAACAGGTAGAAACGGAGGCTGCAACCTGACTGTTCATCAGTTTGTTACCTGTTGAGCTGGAGCAGCGGGTGGCTTCACCACAAATGATGGCTTACTTTATTACAGTGCTGGACTACACACCACTATTTTCCTCCTCTGACACACAAACTGAAATCAGTTGATCATAGCGAGAGGGTAAGAACCAGTAAGTGAGATCGATAGGCAGGCAGACTAACGATTCCAAGGTATTGGACTACTGGGATTCTCATCCCTATTGAGGACATAGATCAACTGGTAAATCGAGAGCTTTGCTTTTACACTCAGCTCCCTTCACCAAAACGGGCTGGTGCAGGGTCCACATTACTCCAGCAACAACACCAATCTGTCTGCCTATCTCCCTCTCCCTTCACTCGTGAATGAGACCAAGAGATACTTAAATTCCTCCACTTGAGGCAGTAAATTCCTCCCACTTGGACGAAATGAGGAGGCTGAGGAGTGTGATCCCTCTATAGTTGGAGCACACCCTGCAGTCTCCACTCCAGTGTGCCAATCAATGAGGTATTGCCCCTGATCGCCACTCAACATTGCAGAGGCATGTCAACCAAGACAGTCCTAAAACATCCAGAGCCTTCAGAAACTCAGGGTGAACCTCATCCACCCCAGGGGCCCTGCCACCAAGGAATTGTTTCACTGCCTCACCCCCAGGTATAGACCCCAGTCCCCAGACTCTGCTTCCTCTATAGAACATGTGTCAGTGGGTGGGATTAAGGAGGTCCTCAAAGTATTTGTTCAGTTGAAGTCAGCAGCACTCCACTCACACTATACACAGTGCATGTAGAGCACCGCTTTCCCCTCCTGACTCACATGATGGTTTGCCAGAATCTCTTCGAGGCAGTCCTAAAGTCTTTTTCCACGGCCTCTCCGAACTCCTACCACACCTGAGTTTTTGCATTAGCCACTGCTCCAGCCGCATTCCCTTTGGCCTGTCATTACCTATCAGCTACCTCTGGAGTCCCGCAGGCTAATCAAGCCCAACAGGAGACCATCTTTAACCTAATGGTTCTAACTTAACCTTCACCTCTGGGATCTACCATCTAGTTCGGGGGTTACCACCACGACAGGCATCAACCATCTCTCTGCCCCAGTTCAGTGCAGCATGAAAACTGCAGCGGAAGTGCTGAACATGTTCCATTTGGACCTATAAGATGACAGAGTCCCCAGGTGGAGCCCCTTTAAGCACCCCGAGAAGACTAGGTACTCTGAACTGATGTTTGGCACTTAGGCGCAGACAACAGTCAGGACCTGTTCTCTGACCCAAAGGCACAGGGGAAAACCCTCTCGTCCACCGAGGAAAACCCCAATGCACAGACAGCAATCTGAGGGGATACTAAAATACCCACTTCAACCTGCCGTCTGTCACTGAGGGCAGTCACCAGACTTAGACAGAGCCCAGCCCCTCTCCAGGAAACTAGTTCCAGAACCCAAGCCGCCCAACTGTATCTAGCTGGTACCTCTTGACCTCATGCACTACCTCAGGCTCCTTCCCCACCAGAGAGGTGACGTTCCATGTCCCAGTCACTAGTAGTGATGGGTCGTTCGCGAACGAAATGGCTCTTAGAGCCGACTCTTTGACGTGAACGACGCGAGCCGGCTCCTTATCGCGAGCCGTCACGTGTTTTGGGTTTTTTTTGGGGTTTTTTTCTCTCACTCTCTCTCTCTCTCTCGCACTTTTTTTCCGCTTCACTTCGCACCTGAGCCTCGTGCTTTACGCTGGGCAGAGGAGGGAGGGGCGGTAGTTACACTCAGTAGCACAGGAACAGAGCCAGAGGGAGAGAAAGAGAGGCAGGGACAACAGCGTCACATTAGAAAGGTATAGTAATCATCCACAACTATTTTCGGTTGCAGATGATAAAGGATTCAGAAAGTTTATTCATGCGGGTCCATATGACAGAGAATGTGCATCTTCTTTTTGTTTTCATATTATAATTTATATTTAATTGTGTTGTGGTTTGCAGTGTTTTGTGTTGTTTTCACTTTAAATTTGTAAAAGGAAACAGATGAAAATTTAAATAGTTAAAAGTTGAAATGTGAATAGTTGATTTTTGTATTATATGATTTATTTATTACATTTTATGTGGAGTGAAAAAATAAAAGTATATTTACAGTGGCCCCTACAGACAAAGCACATACAAACTTCAAATCACGTACGAACTCTGAAGCATGTAAAACTCCAAAACACGTAAAAACACGTACAAACTCCAAAACACGTAAAAACTCCAAAACACGTACAAAAGACAACAGAAGTGCTCCAGGATGCTGGGCGCAGTGTTGAGCCTTTGTTATCTTGTGGCTACACAAGCCAGCAAGTACCAACAACCAGATTTGGTGTGTGGTAGTAACAGGTAAATGAACTTTTTTTTTAAATTATTTGAATATATATGAGTGCCTGTGTATAAATACACAAACAATACACACATGCTTTCAATTGTGTAATTTAAGTGATCTAGTAGCTCTGCTTTGGAAGTTCAGTTCATGCTAGAAATGTGTTTTGGAGTTTGTACGTGTTTTGTCTCTAGGGGCCACCGCATATATTTATATATAAACATATACAAATAAAACCACTTTTTTTACGTTAGTAATTCCTTTTGTGCATAATTTTACATTATTGTTAATAATAAATTAATTAAAGCAACAAAACAACCTAAAGCGCCGGTTCGGAGCCGAAAGAGCCGGCTCTTTTTAGTGAGTCGAACCGAAAGAGCCGGATCTCTAAAAAGAGCCGGAAATCCCATCACTAGTCACTAGTGTTGGTAGCGGGGATTGGGCCACCAGGCTCTCCACCCCTGGCAGCCGCCCAGCACACACTGCACCCGTCCCCAACGGCGCCTCCTCCTCCCCAATTAATAGGAAAAGATTGAACCTATTTCTATGGGTCTGTGGTGTTTAAAAACTGCTGGATGAAGCTTGTTATTTTTTGTCACTGCATCATTAAGTGAATTACAGCTTCTGATGGGACTTGACAGGTTGAGCTCCTGTGGTGGTTCAAAATTATATCTAATAAATATGTCTATATTCTTCCTACAGGGATCCTGCAGTTGGTGAAAAGATGCATCTCTGGACATAATGATGATATTGATTATAAATTCTGAGATTATAAAGTGACAATACTTTGTCACTAACTAACTATAAGATTATGAAAGGATGCAGAAAACCTAAGAAGGGATAGGTTAAAATTTAGGGGGTAACAGGTAATTTCCACTAATTTTTGACAACCCAGGTGACCCAGATCCAGGTATATACAGCAGTCTAATATGACTTAATCCAGAACGAAGTGATACTATTTTTGTATATGTTTGGCTTCTGGATCAGTATAATAAGCATAATTTTGTCTAAAAATATCACTTAAAGAACTTGAAAAAAACAAAACAAAAGCACACTAATACAGCAGATCTGTATCAGGAGCAAAAGTTTTCAGCATCTTTAGAAAACTAATGTTGCCTGCAAAGAATTCAGCTAAATGTCTGTGTACATGTTTACACATCTTTGTGAGGACAGAAAATTGGCATGCTACTATACTTGTGGGGATTAACAGTCACCTATGGGTACAAAATGCCCGTCCCCGCAAATTTCAAGGCATTTTTGAGGCTAAAAATGTGGTTTTAGTGTCAGGGTTACAATTAGGTTATGGTGAGGTTTAGGATAAAGGCATTCATTTTTGATGACGGCTAGAGAAAGCATTAAATCAGTAAGATGTCCTCAGTAAGATATGAATACGAGGTTGTGTGTGTGTGTATGAGTGCTTGTATTGACAACTACTGCTGTGTAGCTGCCTAAGTAATCACAAGCTGTGAAAGTTTAAATGAATTTCTTGATGATGGTGTGACAAGTTGAGCATAATGCAGGTACATCTAGAAAAAAAATTTTCTCTTACAAAAAGACTATTTATTTTCTGTCTCAAGATGGAAAACGGCAAAATGAGAAGAAAGCTCTCAGAGTGTTGACAACACAGAGAGGATATTTTCACTGATTTATTTCCTTGTGATAAAAATGAGAGCAGCTGTGCTCTCTTAGTTCTTCTCCTGCTTGAGGAGTATGTAAATGACTATAAATTATTAAATCATGTTGAGGCTGCATCATGAGCACTTTTTAGGCCGGACTGTATGGCTGCTTATTGAGGGTGACTGCAGAGTGTTAGTGGCAGGAGCTGGAGGATGTAGGTGTAAATGCTGGTGTTTGCTGTTTTTGAACTAAGCTGCTGGAGATGGTATTTTAATCCTTCTCTCCTGTCATGCTTAACTGCCTTGTCTACTACAATGTATACATGTGTGTGTACTTGTTTAAACATCTTTGTGAGGACCCAAAATTGACATGCCTCTATACTACTCTAGGCTCAAAATATGGTTGTGGTTAGATTAGGGGTAAGGGTTAGGATGAGGCATTAATTTCTAATGGTTGGGATTAGGATAAGTGGCTAAGAAAAGCCTTATGTGAATTTGATGTCATCACTGAGATGTGAAAATGAGAGAGAGAGAGAGAGAGTGTACATGTGTGTATGTGTGCATGCTCATTATGTTGTGAATGCAACAGCTTAACTGGGACTAGCTGTGCCGACCAGATAACTCCACTCCTGATAAGACCAGCAGAACAGTGACAGAACCACCAAGAACCATACTCCCAACACTTTATAAAAAAATTTTCTCAACTGCTTTGCCAGTTCAAATGATTAATCCCCTATTTTCCATGCTTTTCAGATAAAGAAGTCTCCACAATAATGCCGTCTGCCAGGTCTCCAGTATTGCCATCAAGGAGCACAAAGCAAGGCAGCCCCAAAGAAAAAAACTCTAGTGCCGTGACTGGTGGTTTGCAACAATCAGTGCTGGCTCAAAAAGGACAACTGGTTTCCCAGAAAGGGGGCATCCTCCCTTCTGCTCTGCCACAGAACCTGCTCCCTCTTTTGGGCAGAGGACTTTCCATCAATCATACCCCGGAGCATCAAAGCAGAGGATTACCGAGGCGGGTAAAGTCCCCCGCATCAACTGCAGCATCAGGGCAAGGCAGCAGTCCAACTCAGCCAATTCCTACAGACGCACATTCTCGGATGCCTCATACAGAGAGGCACACCCCTGAGCAGGAGGCTGAGATCACCACTGTGAGCATGAGGCCAGACCTTGACGCAGAGATAGAATCAACTTCAGCAGGTATTTAAAAATAGTTACAACTTTGTTTAACTAAACGAAATATTTGTTAGGCTAGTTTTTTTTTTCAATAAAAAAAGACAGCGAGACACCAGATTTACTTTGCTGTAGTTATTCTTCCCGCTGTATCCTGGAAATTCCAAAAGCACCTCTAATGCATGAGCAAATCAGTTACAGGAAAGTACTTTTTGTCATGGTCCTGGGTCTGTAACCCAGTGTTTATTTGTACATTTTGATTCTGGTTTAAGTAATATTCTAAGATTTAGTGTTTATTAGACACAGCTTACGGCCATACCACCCTGAGCATGTCCGATCTCGTCTGATCTTGAAAGCTAAGCAAAATCGGGCATGGATAGTACTTGGATGGGAGATCGCCTGGGAATACCAGGTGCTGTAAGATTGGGGTGGCTGTGGCTCAGCTGGGAAAACAGGTCACAAAATAATTGGAAGGTTGGTTATTCAATCCCCTTCTGCTTCAGTCTGCATGCCAAGTACCCTTTGGACAAGATAATAACCCCATGTTGCGTGTGAATGTTAGAGAGAAAGAGCACAGAAATAAAGTGCTTGTGCAAATGGGTGAATTAGGTAAGTTGTCTAAAGCACTTAGAGTGCTCAGATAGAGTAGAAAAGCACTATATAATTCACTATTTGTTCTGGTTCTTTTCGTTGTTTTCTGCTTTGTGTTATATAATTTCTTGTCTTTCAGTTCTGTTTCCATGCCTCCCTTACTTTACTTTACTTTACTTGATTTATATAGCACTCTTCACATGATAAAAACCACAAAGTGCTTCACAATAACATAAAACAGATAAACATAAAACAGTACAATCAAACATACAGCACAAATCTAATTAAAAGCTAGTCTAAATAAATGAGTCTTAAGATGATGTTTAAATGAATAAATAAAATCCAGGCAATGTAGAGATGGAGGGAGAGAATCCCACTACCTGTGGGCCACCTCTCTAAAAGATCTATCACCTCTGGTTTTAAAACGTGTTCGGGGAGCTACCAACAGCCTTTGATTAGACGATCTCAGGCTGCAAGAGGGAGTGTGACGTTCTAAGAGATCAGAAATATAGGCAGGAGCGTCATGATTCAAAGCTTTAAAAGTCAGTACTAAGATCTCCTCCCCTATGTTCCACGTTCCATGTTTTTCAGCCTTGTCTTCATATTTGTTTAACTCTTGTCTCCGTGTTCAGTGTTCCCTTTTTGTCTCCCCAGTCAGTTATGTTCCCATGTCTGCTTCTTCCCAGTCTCAGTATCAAGCCCATGTGTCTTAGTCTTGGTCTCCTTGGTTTTCGTACTTCCTGTTTAATTTTGACATTCTCTCATTCTGTGTTCAGTTTTGCTTCTCCTGTCTGATCTGTTTCTCCTGTGTTCCCAACTGTTGCCCATCCTCTTGTTATCCTGTGTGTGTATTTAAGTACTCAGTCTTTCACTGCTCGTTGTCATGTTGTTCCGATTTGATGAGTATTTCCTTGTGTGCCATGTTTCCCTAATTTCCCATAACTTCCTGGTTAATTCCTAGTTGTTTGTAACTTAGTTCCCAGTTCCCAGTTTCTAGATTCTGCATTCTTGTTTTTTTGCGTATTTTTGTTACAGCTAATAAAGCTGCCTACCTTAGTTTATCCGTTTCATGTCTGAGTCCTGCATTTGGGTCCTACCTCTGCCTGCAACACAGTGTACATGACAACTTTATCAAAGGCTTTAGTATGCTGCCATAATTAAGTCAAACAAATAGCAATCAAATGTTTTCATGTAAAATTTCTTTTTTTTTTATGTTCCCCCAGGAAGTATCTTTTTGTGGTTCTCTACTTTGGACTAATCCAGCCTAGTATTAGCTCAAAAAGCAGCATACAGCAATGGTCAGAGGTTTATATCTACTAATCATATCATGAATACCATGATAATTTGGGGCATTTAATAAGTTGTTTGAAAGATTCTTTCTCTATACCAGAATAATTGTTCAACATACACATTAAATTACTTAAAAAACAAGATTCCGCTACACAAGTTTGAATTTAGTTTTTATTTTTCTCTAATCTACACAGGGTCAAAAGTTTATACATACAGGTTCAAATATATAAATACATTGACTTAAATCATTGAGTTGGGGTCTAAAATGTATTTCACCTTGACAAAGCCAGGACTATTACCCTTTTTGCCAAGGTCTGGAAGAAACTGGTTAGGATATTAAGGAACAACCCAGGAACCACCAAGGCTCAAGCCTGCCATGAACTGGAAACTGCTGGAATACCAATGTCAATGTAGAGAGTGAAATGAGTTTTAAATTGCCACACACTAAGAGTGTGATGACCAGGAATGAAGCTCCTGCTTCAAAATCAATAACTTCAAGCTCACCTGATCCAGCACTAACTATATGCTTTAGCAAGAAGGAAAGTTTTAAGCCTAAACTTTTAAGTAGAGACAGTATCTGTCTGGCGAATCCAAATTAGAAGCTGGTTATACAGAAGAGGGGCTTGAAGCTGAAGGCTCTGTTTCCCATTCTACTTTTAAATACTCTAGGAACAACACGCTTTAGTCTGTCAGCAGCTACTGTTCATCTCCACTCTGCAAAAAATTTCTACCTCACATATTGTTGGTTTAACCAGTTTCATTTCTTTTAATTATAGCTGCCATATCAAAATTTTAAATAAAGAACTTGTATTTTAATACCTCAAGAATGTTTTGCTAAAACTACCTTTTCATAACCATTCATATTTTTCATGCGATGAAATATAACAACTTCTAAATTGGGCCTGTCATCAGATCAGAATTAATTCACCTGTGAAATTTAAAAAATGAGTTTGTGAAAAAAATCACCATTTGTATTCCAATCAGCTTCCGTACCCTGCTAACAAGTAGCAGGGTACTGATAAACTCAACTGAGATTTCTGCGCATATGCGCTTGTTTCTAAAGTGAATGTACAAAGATTATTATAAGCTTTTATTTTGATGTTAATTCAGCTTCATACAATTTATATTGTTGGTATTTTAATAACTGTCGATGTTTTTCTGTAAATATTATTCTGCAAAATAACAAAATTGTAGTTAATCAGTTAATTAGTCACATTATGCCTTTTAAACCAGGATATTTAATCAGTAACACCACAGGCCTTTTAAAATCTTTAGAGGAATAGAGAACATGATTATTTATATCAAGTCACAGCTTAAGAGTCTTCACTGCCCACTTTTTCTTCAGTGTAGCAGTTTAGATCCTTGTAACTTCCATCATTAATTATATGCAGTAGGGCTTCCAGTGACTTTCCAATCAGGCTCACAATAAACGGATTACAGGGCAGGATAGAACAAAAAATAAATAAAGGCCAATGCAATATAAATTCCTGTGTTTTCCCTCCAGCTGCATCCAGCTGCATGGTGATTTTTACTGATCCAGAAGGATACATTGACTCCTCTGATGACCCTCCTCTTCCAGACGGTACCTTCCTACGCTGTACCTACACTGTGACTGTGTACACTGGCTATGGAGTCGAGCTGCAGGTACACATCAGCAACATGTCAATGACATCACACACAGCCCAACTGCATTTATAGCATAATGACTCTTTGCTGGGTTGCTGGTTATCTTACTGAACAGTATTTTGTAAAGGCATGCTGCTGTGTTTTGTAGTTGTGGCTTAACCCAAGTTAAACTCTGCCTCCTTGTAACAGCTAATGGTAATGCTGTTCATTTCTGTATGATCCTCAAATATTTTTATGCTTTTAAATGTGTTAAATGTTTTCTTTATATATTATGTCACTTCTTTAGTCCAGAACTCAAAGATGCTTTATGTTAGTATGCACAAAAGTTAGTGTCAGAGGCAGATAGGCAAAGACCCAGGGGACCCCAACCAAACACTGCATCCAAAAGAGCTGAAAATCTGAGGCCATATGTCCCAATGGCAACCATGCCCTGGGGGATGAGGGAGGCCCTGGACGGAGCTCCAACAGCCAATGGTGGGGGAGTCGAGGGACCAGAGGCAGTGGCCAACCGACCCTGAGAACCACCCGTACCCTGGCGGAACCCCCACGACATGATGTAGAAGCCCAAGCCAGCCCAGACCGCAACTCCCAAGAGAGCAGGCCAGCAAGCACACAAAAAATGCCCACTCAGGCACTCCAGAAAGACCAGGCGCTGAGGGGGTTGGGGCTGGGGTGAGGGGAGCTTGGAAAGCCCCAGAGGCTCAAACCAGATATCCCAATGTGGTGAGGGGAGGAAGACAGGACAAAAGACATGCTGTGGGAGAGAGTCACAGATTAATAATAAATAATGATTCAAGGCAGAGAGGTGTAAAAACACATACTGAGTGAGAAAGGTGACTGAAGAAGAAGTACATCATGGGAATCCCCCAGCAGCCTAGACCTATTGCAACATAACTAAGGGAGGATTCACTGCTAACTATATGCTTTGCAAGAAGGACAGTTTTAAGCCTAAAGTTAAAAGTAGATACCTGTAGAGATCTGTCTCCCAAATCAACCCCTGGATCCAGCCTCTCATCTTAATATAAGATGGGGCCTGATTGTTCAAGACCTTGTATGTGAGGAGCAGGATTTTGAATTCAATTTTGGATTTAATGGGGAGCCAATGAAGGAAACCCAATATAGAAGAAATATGTTCTCTTTATAGTCTATGTCAGTACTCTTGCTGCAGCATTTTGGACTGGCTGGCTATTTGTCACACGGTTTTTAGGGAAACGCCTTTTCAGGAGTTTTTAGGACATCCTGATAATATCGAATTACAGTAGTCCAGCCTAAAAGTAATAAATGCTTGAACTAGTTTTTCAGTGTCACTCTGACACTTTTCCAACTTTATCTTCAAGGATGGATAAAGTTGGGTGTCATCTGCATAACACTGAAAATGTATGCTATGTCTTCTGTTGAGACTGCCTAACGGAAGCAAGTATAATGTAAACATAACTGGTCCAAACATGGAACCCTGTAGAACTCCATAATTAACCTTAGTGTGTGAAGAGGACTCTGCATTTACATGAGTCTATTAGATAGATATGATTCAAAGCACTGCAGTGCAGTATCTGTAATACCTACAGCATGCTGTAATTGCTCTAATAGAATATTATGGCCAACAGTATTGAACTCTGCACTGACGTCTCGCAGGACAAGCACAGAGATGAGTCTAATGCAGGGGTCGGCAACCTTTTTGATGATGAGTGCCGTCTAAAATTTCCTCAGAAGTCAATGTGCCATATGATTGCATTAGCAATAAATTTAATAACGCTCTATATGAACAGTTACACACTATATAGAAGAACTTTACAGAATTATATTTGTTCGCAGATGTTGGCAGCTATCAGCGAATAGTTATCAGCTATTTTGAAACAAAAAAATACACTTTTTATCCATAACAGCAAATGAACTGTACAACAAAAATGCAAATGCTATTTATGGTCTCCTCACAACAATGAAAACAAACGCTGTTGTGACAGTGATGTACACTGTCTTGTTGGTATATGTATGATTTCTATACATTTTACATCAGATGAAAACTTTGGTTGTACGATTCAGATATTTATTAAAAGCTAGACATTTTAAATGAGAATAAGAAAGAAAAGTATATCTTTGTGTCCCCCTTTCCCTGTTAATGCCCTACCTGGCCCCCTGGCAAAACTTTGCCAGACCCGCCCCTGCACAGTTACCAGCTGTCAGCTACAAAGGATCCTGGTGTTATTTGTCTCTCAGAAACAGTTCATAACTTCCCTTCAACTCATTCATGTCACCTAAAAGGTAAACCCGTTTCTCCATCACCTGTTCAGCTCTGATGATTCAGTAAGGACATCTCCTCGTTTCATCTTCATGTTTCCCTCTCACCACATAACCAAACCGATATCATGACCAGCAGCTTTTACGACTGTGGCTCCAGCAAACATCAGCTGATACTAGAACTTAATATTAAATAAATTCTAACAACAGCTGATCAGTCTTAAATATATTGCTGTTGTTTAGCGTGACATCCGCTGGTTTCCTCTTTCTGGCGGAAAGTGAGCAATAAACAAGCAAGAGAGAAAAGCCGATCAGCTGATCATTGATCAGTTTCATGATTAAAGTAGCAACAGGAGAGGGAGCGGGAGAGAGAATGAGAGAAGAGGCAGCTGACAGCATAAAGACACAGAATAAATCCAGCTTGTGTCTTTTTCCATTGTAGATGAAGTCCGGGACAAACTGCGTTCCTTTTCAGCTCAATATCAGTCTGCTATCAGTCTGCCCCAGGACAGCTGTGGCTACAACTGTAGCTTGCCTCCACCAGTGTGTAAATGTGAGAGTGAATGAATAGTGGAATTGTAAAGCTCTTTGAGGGTCTCGAAAAGCGCTATATAAATGCAATCCATTATCATTATTATTATTAATATGAAACGCGTAATATTTTCTCTGAATACGAGACGATTACGTTTTTTACGGGACGGTTGGCAACTAAGCTTACTAACTAACCTTATGAATAAAATAAAGTTCACTATCAGTAACATCATAGCACCCACCCAGCTGTTTAGAAACTCCGTCATGCTAGCTAGTACGCCTCATCCACCTGCTGGCCTCTGTGGAAGCTCCGCAATAGCCACCACCAAACAACTGAGTTATTTTTACACATCGGCCAGCATCTGGCCAATCCACCACCTCTCATTGTTTATACCATTACAAAAACAACAACAACAGCAACAAAAAC
Organism: Astatotilapia calliptera; assembly: GCF_964374335.1. NCBI lineage: Eukaryota > Metazoa > Chordata > Actinopteri > Cichliformes > Cichlidae > Astatotilapia > Astatotilapia calliptera. The sequence goes on along the minus strand of NC_137428.1, from coordinate 7,156,177 downwards.
CATTGGCCGGTAAAAACAAAAAATCACCATAGCTGGACGACCATAGCCAGTCCAGCTATGGGCGTGCCATCAGTTAACCCTTCACATGCCACAGCTGGCACGAGTGCCCAGGGTTGCCGACCGCTGGTCTAATGTCAGAGGCCATAAGATCATTTGTAACCTTCACCAAAGCTGCTTCTGTACTGTGATGAACTCTAAAACCTGACTGATACTCTTCAAATAAGCCCTTCCTCTGCAGATAATCGGTTAGCTGTTTGACAATGCTTTCAACTTTTTTTGAGATGAAAGGAAGGTTGGAGATTGGCCTATAATTAGCTAGGACAATTGGGCAAGAGATGGTAAGTAACAGTTTAACTACTGCCAGGTTGAAGTCAGATACGCAGCCAATTATTAGAGATTGGTTGATCATATTTAACGTTGACTTCTTTGAGGAGTCTTATAGGGATGGGGTCTAAAAGACACATTGATGGTTTGTAGGAAGTAAAATGTTGGGTTTCAGAAAGCAGGACCCAAACACAGGAACTTTAGAGTTGGCGACAGTGTGTTTATTTACATTTACAAAACAAATAAACAAATAAAAACCATGTATTGCAAACAATCCATAGTGTGTGATTTCTTCCGTGATGACCTCCCAGTTCCCATGTACTGAATCCTTCCTGTGGTCGGTGGCAACAAACACAAACTCATCTCAGTTCAATTTACAAAAAGAGCTCAGCTCTCTTGGGTTTCCTAACAAAACATGACACAAAGGTAAGTACACTTATCGTATACAATGACTGACAAAGACGGATTCACCTGGTGAGCTAGAGTTAATGGAGTCACTTTTCAGGACCCGGGCTTTTATGTGATAGTCGGATTAAATCGTATGAAAAACAGAACCCACCTGACCTCGCAAGAGTTTAGGCTCTTGGCTGCGTGCAGGTACGTCAGGTTCTTGTGGTCGGTCCAAACGACCAATGGATGTTCCATCCAGCCAGTGTAATGCGTTTGTTGACTAGCAGTTCACGGTCACTCAGAGTTTCTTTCAATCTGAAAGAGGCACTGAGAAAAGAATGCACAGGGACGAAGCTTACCCTCAGAGGTCTGCAATAACAGCCCCAACCCCTGAATCCAAAGCATCCACTCCTACCATGAAAGACTTTGAGAGATTAGGCTGAACCAAAGGCTGAAGGCTGGAGAGAGACTGTATAACGGACTAGTGGGAAGTGGAACACCTGGGAGCAAATCTATCCCGCAGTTGTAAGGATGATGAGGTGGGATAAAGAGAGCTAAATCCTTGCTAAAAATTTTTGCCAAATCATGGTAGACCGTAGGAACAAAGGTTAAATCAGGGGTGTTGAACTCCAGGCCTCAAGGGCCGGTGTCCTTCAGGTTTTCGATATCACCCTGGGTCAACACACCTGAATCAAATGATTAGTTCATTACCAGGCCTCTGGAGAACTTCAAAAGAATGTTGAGGAGGTTTTTAACCATTTAAATCAGCTGTGTTGGATCAAGGACACATCTAAAACCTGCAGGACACCGGCCCTCGAGGCCTGGAGTTCGACACCTGTGGTCTAAATGGTAAATGGACTGATTCTTATATAGTCTTTTTCTACTCTTCCGGACTACTCAAAGTGCGCTATACAACATGCCACATTCACCCAATCACACCCATTCACACAAAAACTTTCTGCTAAGCTTTTTAGTGCTTCCTAACTAACATTCAAACACATTAATACTCAGATGGATGCATCGGAGAGCGAATGGGGTTAATATCTTGCCTAAGTATATGCATCTACTCTTGATTAAACCTGTTTGATCAGGATGTATTATGAATAGGGTGATTTTTTTCTAATCCCTACATTTATGACTGCGATTGGGTGGTATCTGGATGGGAGTATGGGATCCTTGGTTTAAGAAATGGACTAATGATGGCAGTGTTATTGTTTGGAGATGATCTGTAAACATTCTGGATTTGAGTTACCATTCTGAAAAAAGTGGTTGCTAGCATAGACCACCATCTAGCCCTAGGGCTTTATTGTTTGAGAGATGTTGTAGGGTTTTGTGAAATTTAGATATTGAAAGAGATGAATCAAGAGACAATCTGTTTGTCCTTTAGTTTTGATAGATTTAGATTTAGATACATTTAGATTTAGATCAACTCTTCAATGTCTTCAATATGGATTAATCTGTGACGAGTATAAAGCTTTGTAAAAGTATTTAAAAGATTTATTTATTTGTTGTGGATCATGAATAATGTTCCCAGTTGAATCCTTTATAGAATAAGTTGTTGTTTTTTCTTTATTTAGTTTTAACTGTGGTTAGCAAGGAATTTTCGAATTTATTGCTATGTTCAAAGTTAGTTAAACAACTAGTAGCTCAGTGTTTCAACATTCGGAAGAAGGGATTCCACTCATGTGTAGAGATTGACGAGGTACAACACATATCCAACCACTCTGACCTGTCATCCTGGTTGAAGATATAACACCCCCACCTGAGATAGGTTACCAAGCCCCAAGTGTGATGAAAGAAGGGTCGATGAGTGCGAGAAGAACTGACCTGAAAGATATATAGCCGGATACCAAGACTACGTGAAGTACCCTCAGTGATCAGTACAGAAAGGTTCAGTGATGAAGGTGCCTAAGAAGTATAACAAGCTGTCCATACCTGAGGTCTTGGAAACTGCCAAGCAAACACTCACAGCCTTGGACAGCCGCTTGAAGAGATACACCAGAGAGATAAAAGGCAGGAAATAAGCCAGCTGTTCTCCAAAGAACCAGCAAACGTGTACTCTCAGTGGCAGGGGAACAATATGAGCACAACACCACCAAGGTTGGAGACGGAGCAATACTGGAAGAGCGTGTGGCAGAAGGACGCAATCCATAACAGCAATGCTGGGTCTAAGAACAGACCACAGCAACCTCCCTGAACAGGTCCATTTTAAATAGCAGTGGGAGACATCCAAGAAAGGGTCTCCAGTATGAAGAGTTGGAGAGCACCAGGCCCCGACATGATTCATGCCTACTGGCTGAAGAAGCTGAATGTATTCCACGAGCATCTGGCAGCACAAACAAACCCGCTGCTAGTTGATGAGAGACACCCAGAATGGCTGGAGTGTCCTAATCCCCAAGGACCCCCATAAGGGACCAGTCCCATCCAACTACCGGCCAAACACCTGCCTCAGTACCAAATGGAAGCTCCTCTCAGCCATCATAGTGGCCAAGATGAACAGGCACATGGCTCAATACATGAGCAGGGCACATAACGGAATAGGCAAGAATACCAGAGGTGCAAAACACCAGCTACTCGGCTGACTGCTCTGTCTCAGACTGCAAGACTAGATGCTAGCAGGCAAGGCACACATGGAACGGTACAACAAAGTGTCTGGCATAGTATACAGAAACATCTGTGCTGAGTATGGACTGGAAGTCCTAAGGTCAAAATGGGAGATGTCCCCAGGGTGGTCGAGAATGACTGAGGTAAGATCCTGTGGGATTTCCAGATTCAGACTGACAAAATGGAGGTGGCTAACCAACCGGACATAGTAGTGGTAGACAAGCAGAGGAAGATGACTGTGGTAGACGTAGCAATACTGAACCACAGCAACATCTAGAAGAAGGAACAGGAGAAGCTAGAGAAGTACCAAGGGCTCAGAGAAGACCTTGAGAAGATGTGGAGGGTGAAGGTAACGATGGTCCCAGTGGTGCACTTGGTGCAGTGAGTCCCAAGCTAGGCAAGTGGCTCCAGCAGGAACAACATCTGACATCTCTGTGCAGTATCTTCTCCTCAAGCTCCCAGGCCTCTGGTAGAGGACCTGAGCTTGAAGGATAGAAGTAGTCAGATACAAGTAGTCATTTGAATCCTTAATTCTCTCCCTTCCTAATAACATCCCGCCATCTCTCTTTATTATCACATTAATTACACATTCCTCTTTCTCTTGCTGTGGGACTGCTGTCTATCTTGATGCACTCCTTCACTGCTGGTGTTAGAAAAAACAGTTTCCTCAGACTGTGAGAGACTTGAAGGGAGCTCTGTTTTACTTCAGATGACCAAGTACTTCCTGATGGAGTGCAATCTAAACATTAATACTGTATGTATTCAAGTTTTCCTACAAGATGTGTTAAACATGCATTTTTTTAATGTGTTTGTTTCCAGGTGAAGAGCGTGAACCTTTCAGATGGAGAACAACTGTCTATCACAGGTGTTGATGAACACGGTTCTTTGCTGGTCTTGGCCAACCATACACTGCTTGTTGAAGGTCAGGTGATCCGCAGTCCCACTAACACTCTCTCTGTCTACTACTGCTCTGGACTGGAGGGAAGCATGGGTATCTTCCAGCTGCACTATCAAAGTAAGTCTACACACCACTCATTTACACACTTACTGAAAAGAGTGTACAAAACTCAGTTTATGCCATGACTAAAACATGAATATTCATTTATATTAACAGGTTATAGAAATTCAATAAATAGTACTTTCATTAGGGCCTAAGGGGCTGTTTACACTTTATACACATGCTAATTACAGAATCATAAACCATCTCACCTAATCAGTTTGCATGGTGATTGAATCTGTCATGTTAATTCGCTGATTAGAGCCCTGATTAATTGGCTCTCATCTCATTATGACACTATATGGGATATGGGAGTTTGTATAAAGAGTCCCCTTGTTGTGTATGTTTCTGTGTGTATATGTGTGCTGTGTCATCCATTAATAAATATGGTAATTATTCCAAAGGAAGAAGCATCCAAGTACTACGATCCACTTTCTCCATTAATTACAGCCATTTACTCTTTTTATATTACCGCTAGACAGAAGAATAGTGCTGAAGTGTTATCAAGGTTAAAAAAACACACACACAACATAAAGAGACAAGGAATATTGTCTCACACAGCTTACATGGCTTGTTATAATTAGGATTTTTCAAATGCCCATGACTACTTGATTTCTTAAGTCATTGGGTTCTCAGTATGAGAAACTATGTTGCACCCTTGGATGTTTTAATTAGCTGGTTCTTGGCACCATCTGTTATGGCTCTGCAGCTAGATATGTGAATGTCATGCACCATTTACATACATCTGTACTGATAAGTTACACTATGTACTGTAGTCTAGCCCTACATTTTATAACACTGTTCAGTATTTCCCATAATCTTTTAATATTATCCATCTAATTGCCTCTTATAGTATTTCTTTTTACTATATCTTAGTATATTGTAGGGGTGTGTATTGGCAAGAATCTGGCGATACAATATGTATCATAATACAGGGTAGACGATACGATATATTGAAATACTGAAAGCCAGACAGATATTTGTGTTTAGTAGGACTCAATTTAATTAGGAAAACTCACAGTAAACAGTCCAAACTGTTTAATGCTTGACATGAAACATCTGAAACAAAAACACTCTCTAAGTTCAAAATGAATGGAGAAATTAACATCTGCCTTATTAGAAGTCATGTCAAATAAACAAACAAAAACTACTTTACTGAAATATCAAGTATTTAACATGAAAAACGTAAACATGTAACACTGAAGTCTTTCTAAGTACTATGATTGTAAAATACTTATCCAAAAACTGCTCTATGGAGCATCAAAACAAAGTACTTTTTATGTGTCCTTAACATAAACAAATATAAATCAAAAATGAAATTGCTTGAAGAATCCATCCAAGTAAACATTAACAAAAAATGTAAAGTGCTATTACAATTAAGTGTTAATAAAATAAAGTACAGCTCTGCAGTGTCCATCAATGGAACACTTTTAGTACAACCTGAAAAAAGGAATTTACTCATCTAAATAAAAGTGCTTATGAGACTCAACCAAAATGTCAAACATTCTCATATCAGAGATTTTACATGTGTAGTGTTTTCTCAGTGTTTATTTTTCAATTTCCAGATTTTTGTGCAGGAATACAAGCTGATCGACATGGTCAGCTCTCAGGACACTTCTCTGTGCATTTACTATGTCTCCTGCAGAGGAGAAAACTCTCTCTGCAGAGACACTTGTTCCAGGAATGCATAGGAAACTCCTTGCTACTTTGGATAGCTGAGGGTATTCCTGTTCATGGTCCTTCCACCAACTGAGAGGATTTCCTGTGAGAGGCAAAGGGGTCTCATCTCTATACCTCTTGATCTCAGCTGCAGCAACATCATGTTCTGATTTTGGTGCAGTATTGTCACTAGTAGAGGCAAACGTAGCTCCGAGCAAGTCCACCAATGCACATGAGGTCCTCTGTCTTTTTAGGGGTGGCCGAGGGATGGAGTCAAAGTTGTCTTTGATATGTGGGTGATGAGCCTCCTCTGTGGCATTCTCTTCCTCCACCTGTTTGTCAGTCTCCTCATTCTTTTGCTGCTGAAAAACATTAAATTCAAATAGTATTAATGTCAGAAAGTCAAAATTCAAATCCAAGATTCACCCTGTTTTTCACTAATATTTGATGACAAATGTCATCAATATGCATTTTTTTTTGCTTTTTACTTTATTCACTTGCTTATAACTTCAGTTGAATTTTTCCAAATAAATTAATTTATTTACTTACATTTTCTTCCTTCTTTATCACAGTCACCACAGTGTCCAACAGTCTGGAATAGGTCTCACTGGTCTCTGCTTCAGACAGGAAGGGCAGGTCCTTAAACCGAGGATCAACAGTTGATGCCATCCATAGTGTCTCCCTCTCATTTACATATCTCTTTCCCAGATCTTCTGCTATGGCAGTCTTAATGTCCCTTACTGTCGGTGTATCATCAACACTTTCTTGTGCACCCATCACAAGCTTGGCATGAAGAGGAGCAATGATGGACAGGGTTGGCATACTCTCCTCTGACATCACCAGGGTGGCGTCCTTCATAGGCTTGAGTGCCCTGACAACTTCTTCTGCACATGTGATGTCAGACTCACTTAATGTGAAAATTTCTTTTTCACTCTTCCTAACTTCTGCAGAAAGCAGAGCTGCACAGATGGCTGGTTGCTGTTCTAAAAATCGTTCTATCATATCATAGGAGCTGTTCCATCTCGTAATTATGTCCGTGATCAATCTGTGAGCTGGTAGCTGAAGGAGGCGCTGTTTCTGCTTCAACTGGTTGCTGGCTGTGGTGCTGCGCCTGAAAAAGGCTGTTACACGTCGGATCCTCCCGAGAAGTCGCACCACGGATTGTATTTTCAGTGCTTTCTGTGAGGCGAGATTCAGACTGTGTGCAAAACATTGTATGTGCGTTATGCCTGCAAGTCTAGCCGCGAGAGCCATGTTTGGTGCATTATCGGTAACAACAACAAGGTCCTTTGCGTTCAATCCCCATTCAGCCACAGCGTCAGTTAGTAACGCTGCAATGTGCTCACCTGTGTGACTGTCATGCATGGCTCGGGTTTGTAGTACATGAGACTGAAGGTTCCACTGGTCCGTTATGTGATGTGCTGTAACAGTTACGTACGATTCAGTGGCTCTCGAAGTCCAAGCGTCGCATGTCAGAGCAACTGTCTCAGCCGAGCTGAGAGAGTCCAGCACTGTCGCTTTGACTTCTTGGTACAGCTTTGGCAGAGCGATGTCCGTGATGTGTTGTCGAGAAGGAACGGTGTAACGGGGCTCCAGCGTTTTAATCATATTACGAAATCCTTTATTCTCCACAACACTCAGAGGGCGCATGTCTTTGCAAATAAAAACAAGTACTGACTGCGTTATTTTTGTTGCACGAGTTGAAGTTGCTGGTAGTTTCGAAAAGTTAACTTCTTCAATTGTCCGTTGAGAGGGATCGCCTCGTTTCGTTTTAAAATTAGCATTTGACGCTACGTCGCTATGGTGTCTAGACACGTGTGTTCGTAAATTTGTGGTGTTACCCGAATATTTGACTCTGGCGGTGCAGATTTTACAGACTGCATAGCTCTTGTCATAGTCTTTACTTCCTTCTTTTGTCCTAAATCCAAAATGAGTCCACACATCAGCTTTGAAAGCTGCGGGGGCCGGCTGTATCCTCTCCTCTTCAGTCATCAGTTAGCTAGCATCACACACGTCCACTGACTGTTCTACTTCGTTCTTTTGGCAAACTAGACGCTTCTACAGTTATCGCGAGACCTCGTTTTTACGTCATAGTAAAGGCGGTGAAAACTGCAAACCAGTGGCCGGAGTTTGAATTCCAACATACAAAAGAAATAAACAGTAAATGCATGTCATTTTTCAATTAAAAAAATCGATAACACTGATTTTAAATATCGATTCAGTATCATTGCGTGAAATATCGCGATATTTCGTTGTATCGATATTTTCTTACATCCCTAGTATATTGATTAACTTATTTTAATATCTTTTATCTTATCTTTCTAATTTCAGCATCTTCATTTCTCTTTTTTTAAGAAATCTCTGTATAGTGCATTCTTCTTTCTCCATGCATGTTGCAGACCTTTTGTTATCCATGGACAGTATATAATTTATGTTTCCTACCATATTGCTTTATTGGACAGTTTTATACAATAACAATTATTATACAATAATGTAAATATTCTAAGGAATTCATCATACGCACCATTAACGTCTTGTTTCTGATATATTTCACCCTGTTTCATTAAAGCTTTTTTAAATGCATTTATTCTTTCTTCTGTTCTTACTCGTCTGTACTCTTTTTATCTGTCCACTTTATGAATCTTGTAATTCCTATCGTGGACTGTAAAAATTGGAAGATGATCACCGTCTTATTTTCAATGTCATTTGTTAAAATGTTTCCTATCAGAGTTGCATAATGTGATGTGATCCTGGTAGGTCTAGTAATTTTGGGGAATAGGTTCATATAGGACATCGTGTTAATAAATTCCTCTGTGATTTTGTTTATTTGGGTTTAGCAAATCAATATTGAGATCTCCACAAATGAAAAGTTTATTGTGAGCTATTTCGGTAGATGTTTCTTCTATCAAGTCTTTAAAGGTCTCAATACTACTACCTGGAGCTCTGTATATACAGCTAATGATTACATTTTTTCTTTTTTCTTTAAAAATTTCAACTGTTATACAATCCACCACATTAAATTTCAAGGATTTTCCCACATACAAGGCCTCTTCTCCCCCACCTTTGTTTCACAGAGTTATAAATGTGACTTCATAACCTTCCAGTTCAAAGTCTTTTCCGTTTTCCATGTTAATCCAAGTTTCCGATCAGGCAATGACACTGAATGCATGGGCAAACTGGTTAAGGTATTCTTTGATATGATTAAAATTAGCATATAGACTTCTACAGTTAATGTGGATAATTGTTAATTTATTCTCAGTTTTAATCCTCGGATTATACTCTTCATTTGTATAGTAGCAGCAGTTGTTATTGATAGACGAGAAGAGGATGTTGTCTGGATTTATTTAATATTCCAAGTCCTGTGTATTTTGATCCACATAGTTAAATGTTTTCAGTTCCAGTTGACTGATGCAGCTGCTTTTTACAGATGCAGCTGAGCTGTTCCTTTCAGTGTGTCACACACTGTGTTTGTTACCTTAAGGTTTGAGTTTGTTTGTTACCTTGTTTATAGTCCAGATCATGTTGCTCACTGATATTTTTCTGCATCAGCAGAATCCTTCTCTTCATTCAGTAGAGAAACACTGAGATATGAGTTATATTATAAACTACAACCTGAGATTCATGGGTGGTACTGTTATTTGGTGTTTGCTGTCGCTGCAGTAGAGTATTATTTCCTGTTTCTGTTCCAGCACACAGTGGTTTTTATGTGTAGCTTGTCGGTATAGCCACTTTAATTAAAAACGTATATATAACCTCTTATTTTATAACCTAATGTATATGTGCTTCATCAAAAGCACACTCTGTTGATTCGCTCTCTAATTATATTTACAGTATTCCGTCACTGTGTCTTTAGGGATTCGCTAGCTTAGCTTATAGCTGACTTGCTACCAGCATGGATTCTTCACCTGTCCCTCCTGAACTTTCCTGCTCATTGTGTCAGATGTTTAATTAATCCTCAGCCTTCTTTAGCAATAATGTTACTGGTAATAAATGTAGCCTATTGGCAGCTTTGGAGGCTAGGATCACTAAATTGGAGACCCGGCTTTGCATTCATAAATACTCGTAGCTTGCCAGCCCACTGTAACCGGTGCAGTTTTTCCCCACTCTGCAACACACCCACCAGGGATCAAACTCTGGTTACTAGTGATTCTGTTCTGAGACATGAAGCTAAAGACACCAGAAACTATCGTCTAATGCACATTTCTAATTTAATTATATGAATTAGACATGTGCAATTACCCTCCTTTGGCAGGAGCAGAGGGGAAAAATTATTCTCAGAATTAACATGAAAATCCTTGAAGTGAATAGTGCCTGTGGAAATAGTCATATGCAAAGTAATCATACAGTGTACCTTTTGATTCTTTAAACATTAAATTTTCTCTCAGCAAGACTGCAATAGCAACTGTTAGTGATGTTCAGTAATAGTTTTCAAGTATCAGTTAGACAGTCATGTTACTATAATGCGCAAAACCAGAGTTATGAATGATTAAGGCAAGACCATTAGAACAAGATCTGACCTAAAATTTATTGTCATCACGATATCAGCCTGTGCGATGGGCCCATCGCAAAAGATGGTGTAAACTGCGATAATTGGGTACCTTAAAATGTTTACACACGCGCTTTAAAGAATTTACCAATCAAAGAAACCCCTTTACACGTTTGACCAGTCGAATAGAGCCCTTCACGGCATTAACCAATCAAATGGATTAGAGGCCCGCCTCCTACGTAGGTGGTGAGCGAACAACGCTGCAGCAACGAGTCAGAGTTGTAACGGCTGAGAGCGAGACGCATGACGAGAATGCTACTATGAACTTGTGGCTAAAAAAAAAAAAAAATAGTACCTCGCTTGTTTGGAGGTACTTTGGATTTGATAAAGACGACGTTCTCCAAACACAGGTACTCTGCAAAACTTGCCGAACACTCGTGGCAACCACCAGAGGAAACACGACTAATCTCCACCATCATCTTCAATACAACCACAGAGAACTGTTTGAAGAGTTTCAGAAAGATAGGGCTAGCCAAACAAAGGTTTCTAATGTTAAGACAAAGAGCACAGCAGTCCAATAGCTGTCTCTGTATCAGAGTTTTTGAAGTGGAACTGCTTATGAGAAAACGTCGAAGCGGTACAAGGAAATAACAGAGGCCATTACACATTTTTTGGCTAAAGACATGATGCCTGTAAATACGGTTAGCAGAGAGGGCTTCACCAGTTTGATACATAAAGTGGACCGTGTCACGGTCCGCTGTGACAGACCGTGCGGTGGTGTGTATGGTGGACCCAGGTGCGAACACAGGTGAGCAGACGGGAGTGAACTTTAAACAAAAGCGAGCCTTTTATTGTGGCTGATGACAAGGTATACAAATACAGCAGGGATAGCGTGGCTAAACAGAAACCTAAACTGGGAATAACTAAGGTAAAGCTATGACTAAGAATGCAATAGACCGGGCATGGAAACATAGAGGGTGGAAACACAGACGACGCGACACAGACTACATGAAACACAGAGACTAAATACACAAGAGGGATGATCAGGGGAAGTGGCCACACATGGGAACACAGCTGACACAGATAAACATAACAAGACATGGCAGGAGTAAACAACACTGACGGGAGACTGTCAAAGTAAAACAGGAAGTACACAGAGGTGCAAACAGGAGGAGAGAGAGAGCACGGGCATAGTGGGCTGGGGAAACATGGAAATGAAACACGAGGGGAGATGAGGGCTCACAGATACATAGAGGGGCACACAGGGGATAAGAGTCACAAGGGGAAGTCAAATAAGGAACAACATAACAGGACAACTCAGGAAACATGACCTAAATAAGGAACGAAATACAAAAATACAAGGAACTGAGAATACTGGGCCCACATGGCCCAGGACCATGACATCACCCCCCCCCTAAAGGGCTGGCTCCCGACAGCCCAAACGCGAGAAACAAAACAAAAACAGAAAACAACCCACCCAGGGCGGGAGGCGGGGGACCAGGACGGAGGGACCAGAACGGGAAACAAAACAAACAATAGAAAACACAGGAGCACATGACCACAGTCCAAATACAGTTCAGGGGGCCGACCCAGAGCCCACAGGCACAAGAGTTCACGGGTCACACGGTCGGGGGGCCGACCAGGCGGGTGGCACAGGTGACAGAGCCGGTCCGGAGGCCGGCCGTGCGGAAGGCAGCGGCGGCGGCGAAGGAGACGACGGAGCAGTTCAGGGGGCCGACCGCGCGGAAGGCAGCGGCGGCGACGAAGGAGACGGAGCAGTTCAGGGGGCCGGCCGCGCGGAAGGCAGCGGCGGCTCCCAAGTGTCAGGCGTACCGGCCGAGGCTTGGAGGGCACAGGACCAGGCGACGCTGAAGCAGAGGCTGGCCCAGGCGACGCTGAAGCGGAGGCTGGCCCAGGCGTAGCAGAAGCACAGGCCGGACCAGGCGTAGCAGAAGCACAGGCGGAGGCTGGACCAGGCGAGGACGAAGACTCGGATGAAGCTGGACCAGACGAAGCACAGGCTGAAGCAGGACCAGGCGACGACGAGGCGGCCGCAGGTGGCGGCTGGACAGGCTCCTCGGGCCCTCCAGCTGACGAGGCATGAGGCTGAACGGGCCCCTCGGACCCTCCAGCGGAGACAGGAGGCTGAACGGGCCCCTCGGACCCTCCAGCGGAGACAGGAGGCTGAACGGGCCCCTCGGACCCTCCAGCGGAGACAGGAGGCTGGATGGGCTCCTCGGGCCCTCCAGCTGACGAGGCATGAGGCTGAACGGGCCCGTCGGACCCTCCAGCGGAGACAGGAGGCTGAACGGGCCCCTCGGACCCTCCAGCGGATACGGGTGGCTGAACGGGCCCCTCGGACCCCCCAGCGGAGACGGGTGGCTGAACGGGCCCCTCGGACCCTCCAGCGGAGACGGGTGGCTGGACGGGCCCCTCGGACCCTCCAGCTAACGTGACGTGAAGCGGTGGTGTCGCCGCAGGGTGCCGGATAGGCACACCTGGGAGTCCAACAGCAGATGCAGGACAAACAGTTATGTAGGCCCCTGGCTGGACTAGGAGCTGAGGAAACACAGGCTGCTGAGGCACAAACCCAGAGAGAGAGAAAACAGGTAGAAAACAGTCTATAGGGCTTAACATCTTGGCATGAAAAACCGTGAAGTGAACAGTGGTAGGGACCACCAGTTCAGAGCCAGCAATCATTAGGTTCCCAGAGTCTGCATCAGTCCAAGGTGGCTCGCAGGTTACTGGCCCAGTCTCAGTAATCCTAGGAGAGGCCAACATAAGCTGGTTGGACTTAACCGATGGTAGTGTGCGGCTCAGAGGAGCTGGTTCAACCATACGGAAAACAAGAATTGCCACTCGATCCACAAAAACAAGGCTTAGATCATCAGGAGCTAACTCCTGAAAAAACAGTAAATACACAGGTATGGACCTAACCAATGTCACCGTGGTAGCATGACTGTGGTGTGTTGGATGGATGTGTTTGTTGGAACCTGCACCCGCAGTGATCTGTGGCGTCAGAGTGATGACTATATTGAGTGGAGAGACAGATACAGGCAAAACGGTACGTAAACCATTAACTGAAGCAGGTGACACTTCAGGCTGAGAGTGAGTGGTTACAACATTGTTCGAGGCTAAAATCTTATCCAGTGATGAGTTCACAGAGACAGGAGAAAACGGTGTCACATTAACCCTGATCTCAGCCTCCATCTCCTGAGTGGAGGTACTGGTGCTGGAGCAAAACAGTTCAGAATCACCCTGTGTATGACCTTCAGGAAGACAGAATTCATATTGTGACGTTACACAGTCCAGGTTACCATGATCAGCATTTATGTTTTCATCTTGACAGGTTAGAGTGAGTTCATGATCGGCGTTCACCGTTTTCAGTTCATTAAACACAAGAGTAGCAGGGAAAACAGGATCACTAGTCATGTTACACTTTAATCCATGATTTGCCAACTCTGCAATATCCTTGCTTACTGTGGCTTCAGAGGGCCCCGGAGTTGAGAAAACACAGTTCTTGAGGTCAGGCTCAGAAACAGATAGCTCAGACTTGGATGGAACCTCAGACATGGTAAAAGACACAAAAGGAAACACCTTCACCCCACTACTCACACTATTACCCTGAGAATCAGTGGAAGTCTCTTTCAGTCTATGTGTAGATTTTGTGGTCCCTGCAGGATTGAGTGAAGCAGTCATGATCGGCTGAGAAGGACTGTCCCTAGCCTGTGGCTTGGTGAATAGCTCATTGCTAGCCATATCACCGGCTAAGTCTGTAGTTACTTCACATGCCGCCCGCTCAGAGGAAACTTGGCTTGACAGAACAGGTTCACTCACCTCCGAGCATCGGGTGATGCGGTGACGACGCGAACGCCGTTTTTTCTTGGCCGTGGGCCCCGTTAACGTGGAAAGTGGAGCCTCCTGCGGTGACGCAGAGGCTGAGGAGGCGAGTGTTGGCGGAGCGTCAGGCGGGAGCTCCTGGCAACTCCGGGGGCCCCCAAAGGCCAGGCGTGTCCCGCGGAAAATCTCACCGTAGTGAGGAGCGAGCCCTGGCTTCCCCCGTAGCTCCTCCTCCAGTTGCGCGCATGCGGCGCTCTGCCGCTCCTCGAGGTCGAAATCCATTACCTCCACAGCCTCCTCGTGTCGCTCAGTGGAGGGCAAGACATGCCGTAGCGATGAGCGACGGCGACGTGAACGCCACTTCCGTCTTGAAGTGGACGCGGATGGAACTTGGTTTTCTGTGGCGACTGGCTCCTCGTCTTCCGACCACATCCGCGCCAGAAAGGAAGCGGGAGAAGAGTAGTCCGATCGAGGCAGCGAGGACGGGCGGCCGGTCCGAGGCGGGGCGGCTGGCGGAAGCTCCTCCTCGGAGATAAGCCAGGGCTTCCAGCGTAGCTCATCCTCCCGATACGCTCGCAACACCTGCTGCCGCTCCTCCTCACCGAAGTCAACAGCCTCGGGCATCTCCGTGCAGGCAGGCGGTGGCGAAGATGCGGAAGCTGATGAAGTGTGAGCCAATGGTGTGTCCGTGGTGAGCCTCACCGTTCCGACTCTGACCGCCACTGGCTCATGAGGCGGCGGGGCAACGGTGCAATGGCACGGCTCTGGTGAAGGTGCACGCCCACCGGGCCGCTGCTGCTGCGGACGGAGTCGGAGAGCGGAGACGAGAAGGTCGCTGACGAGGGGGTGCAGCGTCTCCCATAACCAGGGGAACACAGACACGCACACCCCTACCTGGCGGGCGAACTCCTCCCGTTCCTCCTCACTGGAACAGTGCAGCCACTTGTCGCATAGCGACTCCACTGTCCGGACAATCTCCAGTCTTTGTGTCGCTGGGTCCGGCATGGTCGCGTCGTACTGTCACGGTCCGCTGTGACAGACCGTGCGGTGGTGTGTATGGTGGACCCAGGTGCGAACACAGGTGAGCAGACGGGAGTGAACTTTAAACAAAAGCGAGCCTTTTATTGTGGCTGATGACAAGGTATACAAATACAGCAGGGATAGCGTGGCTAAACAGAAACCTAAACTGGGAATAACTAAGGTAAAGCTATGACTAAGAATGCAATAGACCGGGCATGGAAACATAGAGGGTGGAAACACAGACGACGCGACACAGACTACATGAAACACAGAGACTAAATACACAAGAGGGATGATCAGGGGAAGTGGCCACACATGGGAACACAGCTGACACAGATAAACATAACAAGACATGGCAGGAGTAAACAACACTGACGGGAGACTGTCAAAGTAAAACAGGAAGTACACAGAGGTGCAAACAGGAGGAGAGAGAGAGCACGGGCATAGTGGGCTGGGGAAACATGGAAATGAAACACGAGGGGAGATGAGGGCTCACAGATACATAGAGGGGCACACAGGGGATAAGAGTCACAAGGGGAAGTCAAATAAGGAACAACATAACAGGACAACTCAGGAAACATGACCTAAATAAGGAACGAAATACAAAAATACAAGGAACTGAGAATACTGGGCCCACATGGCCCAGGACCATGACAGACCGGAGATCCCCTCACGAAACTACTTTTCTCATGTCGCCATTCTACAAATGTACGAAACATGGCGCAAGACCGTCATGTTTGAACTGAGCCAAGCTGAAAACTACGCAAGCACTACAGACCTATGGTCAAGTCGTACAACGGAACCATATATGAGTTTCACATTGCACTTCCTCACCGAAGACTTTGAACTGAAAGTCTTCAGTCTAGAGACTGTATTTTCACACTAGTGAAAATATAGCCCATGTATTACGTGAGGTGCTAGCCAGCTGGTATCTTAAAGAAGACCGACAAGTGTGTTATGTTTATTTAAAACTAACTATAGAGACTGGGAAGGATGTCTTTCAGAATTCAAGCCTCAGAAATTTTTTTTATTTTATTTATTTATTTTAATGGGGGCAATGTTTCAATGTTAAAGTGCACTTTGTTCAATGACATGACGCCACAGGGGAAGTGAAACTAAACACACTGAACATGGACCACAAGACTGTCAAAATAAAATAGGAAATAGGCAGACTAAGACACATGGACTTGACATGGTGATAGGGAACTAGAGATGAGACATGGACATAACTAAACAACAAATACAGAGAACATGATGGCTGCATCCTTCAAAGGATTGGACTACAGACCATAGGCCTATAGACTGGCCTACATTGGAAGGTCTAGCCTACGACATGCGGTTTCTGTTGCCTAGCAATCACACCATGAGCAGCTACGGCTATGATTTGACAGCATGTTTGACAGAAATACAGAAAATTTGTATTTAATGTTATTTAACTTTTATCAGAGAAAAATGCGTTGTTTCATTTGGGTGCAATGTATTTGTGAAAACACCACAGCCATGAGTCCCTTTAGCCAACAATGATGCTAAGTTTTGCTAGCTAGTTTGCTACTGTAGCTCATGAGACTAATCTCATTTCATTTTGATGGCACAAACGTAGCAGGATTTACATAGTTGATATTTTACTATATATGCTTTCCACCAACACGGTGGCACGGTGGTTAGCACTGTTGCCTCACAGCAAGAAGGTCCTGAGTTCAATTCCACCATCAGGCCGGGGTCTTTCTGTGTGGAGTTTGCATGTTCTCCCCGTGTTTGCGTGGGTTCTCTCCGGGTACTCCGGCTTCCTCCCACCGTCCAAAGACATGCAGCTTGTGGGGATAGGTTAATTGGATAATCCAAATTGCCACTAGGTGTGAATGTGAGTGTGAATGATTGTCTGTCCCTGTGTGTTAGCCCTGCGACAGACTGGCGACCTGTCCAGGGTGTACCCCGCCTTTCGCCCTATGACAGCTGGGATAGGCTCCAGCGGGGCGCTGGAGCCTATCCCAGCTGTGGTCTGCTCCGCGACCCTGAAAAGGATAAGCGGAAGCGAATGGATGGATGGATGTTTCCGATAAAATGGAAAAATTTTACTGATGCAGTAAATATTCCTTTATTGAATGAGAAAACTGTGCAGTATAATTTACTTAACATGTTGAAGATATCAGAGGACTAAACGGGCTGATGTTAGGTTAAGTGAGTCTAACAGGAAAGAAATGATACAGAAACATGACATCCTTATAAAATACTTTACACACGTTATGAATATATAACTTTTCTTAGTTCTTCAAACCTTTTATTTAAATAAGCTGCATTATTAAAGTTGTCCATGGTTCCATTTATTTTTCTGCCTTTACCCGTTAGGTCGTGTCCTGCAGAACATCAGTGAGTGGTTCCCTGTATGCAGCTGTTTTGTAGTATATGTTGGAGATACCTCTGCAAATACAGGAAACAAATATCTAGAAATTGTTTTAAATGTTTTCACCAGTCCCTCAATTATAGAGAACAGCTGTTTATTCCCCCAGTTATCAAGTCAGTGTCTTTCAACCTCACACACTACCTCAGGCTCCTTCCACACCAGAGGCGATGTCTATATCCTAATAAGTCAGCCTCAGTAGCCGGGGATTTGACTGCCAGGGCCCGTACCCTGGATCACCATAATATGCCACAAGAAACATAATACACCTGATCCCTAGGGTGCCTCCTTTGGGTGGTGGGCCTTCAGGCGGGACTCCCAGTCTACATGTAGTGTATTAGTGGCTGGTCACCTTGAAGTGGACTATACTCTACCACTGGGACTTCAGCGATCCCTCCCACTGTTCAAGCTGACGGGCCCCTTTCTCTATGTTCTCTATGGCATAGACTGCCGGCTTCTGTGACCTTCCTAATCTTTAAGGTTCATTCATTGAAAGCTAGAGGTGGAAACCACCAGCAAGACCCCAGCATAGAACAAGTGACAACAGATTGGTTCAGATGAAGTCAGAAACATCATAAAAGGAGGAGCTGTGGGTCAGGTGGGTTTCAAAGTATTTTGTAGATGTGCAGCTACTGGGAGGAGCATAAAGGCACCTAAATGGCACTTCTTGTATGAGATTTGACAATGTGATGTTTAGAAGGATATCAGCCGATCATATGCTGATTCAAGCTGGCATTGAGGTCAGCTGATTTGATGGGATTGCATTGACCGTCGAAGGCTGCGATGACTGGAAGTGAGGACCTGGTAAATTGGATGGTGGAGTCTGTAGCGCTGCTTCTGTAGCCTAGCAACCATGATAGTAGCCGTGTAGGACAGCATGTATGAAGAAAATATTTATTTAATTTTATTCGTTTTACTTTTTCCTGGTAAAAATTGAGATGTTATCAGTCTGGGATGTATGAGAGGCTGAAAAAATACTGTGGCCATGGGCTGCGTACCTTTAGCAAACAGTAATGTTCACTTAAGCTAGTCAACGAGTTTGCTTGCTGTGTCTTTTGAATTTAAGAGATTTTCATATACTGGTTTTGTTTTCTGTATTCATTAGTCTTACGTTTTGTATTTTCTAGTGCATCTGAGCTTCCTTGTCCTAGTTTCTGGTTCTTGCTTTGTTACGTTTGTTCACTCCCATGCCTGTCTTTTCTCTCTGTGTTCCGTCTTCATGGCTGTCTGTGCTTGTAGTCCTGTCCCTGTGTTTTCTCCCTTCATGTTCCTATGTTCATCTCCTATCTCCTTTGTCTTCCTTGTCTGTCATGTCTCTATGTCTGTTTCTCCCCAGTACAAGTGTCAAGCGTTTTATTTTGATAGGCTCCTGTGTTATGTGTATTATGTTTGATTTTGCTTCCACTGTCTCCTCAGTCAGACTGTGTTCAGCTGTGTCACCGAAGTGTTTCTAAGCAACCCTAATCTCCTGTGTATATCTTATCTGTGTCTCCCTGTGTTCTCTTTAATGTCGTCATTGTTTCCTCTCTAGCAATGTTTTCTTTTCAAGGCTTCGAAACAATCTAACATCCATCTCCACAGTGATATCTTCTGGCCAATTTGGCTATCACCACATCTTGATAATGCTCTTCTGTGAAACAATGATCCAGAAGAGCCATGCACAGTTCCAAACAAAGCTAGTTATTATACCGGACTGTCAGTAATTGTAATCAGCAGATGTTTTGAAGAAATCCTCTCACAAACAAGGAAAGAAAAATAATGAGACTGTAAAAGACAGTAGTGATCAGTGAGTGTGCTTCAACAAAATTCTACATCTGGTAATATTTGTGTTGGTCACAATCAATCAATTTCTAAAGTAAAATATATGCAAAGAAAAGATTGCAGGGTTTACTATAATAACCACACTGATTTGCAGCTGGGGTTTTTCTGGCTGTTTTTGCTCGCAGCCTTGAAACTCTGGATGTGTTTGGATGGCTTTTAAATTTTTTGGGCATTCATGTCATGAAAATACTAAAAGCTGGCATAGTATTAGGTTTGATTTTAAATTGACTGAAAAACATATATTTAAATAGATTCTTATATAACACTTTTCTACTCCCCCAGAGCACTCAAAGCGCTTTATACAGCATGCCACACGTGGCTATTCACACAAGCACTTTGTTCTATGCTTTTCACTGCTTCCTAGTTAACATTCACACTCTGGTGGCTGCATCAGAGAGCAACTTGGGGTTAGTATCTTGCCCAAGGATACTTGGCATGCAGACTAGGGGAGCCAGGAATTGAACCACTAACCTTCCAATCAGTAGATGACCTGACGTGCACATCTTTAAATCATCCTCTGCTGAGGAGCCTCTGAACTATGGCAAAACTTTCCTGAATTTTTATCTTGTAACACTGGCATGGCGTTTTACTGTGGTGATGTGGTCATAGTGAACCTGCATAACTCCTGTTGTTGTTTAGATATTCACAAGAGGAGTGTCAGTGGGAATAAAAATAGGAAAGGAAAAATACATCTGTCATTAAAATTGTTAAGAAATAGATTGCCTGTGATTAATGAATGTGTTTTCATGGTATTAATGTATTCTTTATGGCAACCCAGTATGCGAGTAATGGATTGAATTGAGGATTAAGTCACGAAATGCTGCAAATTACATTCTCTGTTGAAAGTAAAAAAAATTTTTTTTTAAAACAGACGATGTCAGAACTGAAAACTCCTGCTTGTTTTATTTTCTCCTTGAAAGCAGAGGTGGTGTTTTATTGAGATATTTAAATGATTTTACAGCACAGTGACCTGCTCTCTCTCTGCTGATAGGAGTGATTGGAGCTCACCCACCAGTCTCTGTTTCTTGCTTTTTCTCCATTAATAATTCAAATAAGATATTTATATATTATTTATATATCTATATTATGTTTATTTGATTATACTTTGGATTCCAGTGTTTAAGTGATTGCATAGTGTAGTCCAGGGGTTCTTAACCTTTTTTACCTCTGGGCCCAACTTTTCCGCTACAAAAAAAACCCAGGGCCCATTCAGATATTAACAATGTATTGAAAAGATTAAAGTTTCTTTTTGTTTGATTTATATTTAATAACTAAATCAAATCTGAACCTGCAGATACAACAAAATGCCAAAAAGGTTAACTATTCATGGAACAAATCAAACTGCAAGTAGAAATTGAAAGGCTCAAGTCAGGCTTAATAACACAAAAATGATTAATAATTCAATTTTACTACAGCAAAAGAGACAAGAAAAAAAGGAAAAATTGGATAAATAATGTGGTGATAAAATAAATATACTCAAAATATTTTCTAAATAATAAATGAATAAGCTTATAAAATTTAAATAAACTACAAATGAAAATATAGCCTTATAATCTGTGAGTGAATATGAAAGTTGCTTCAGCAGTAAACTTTTTTTCATTGGCAGAACCAGAAGTTAGTCTTTATATTTGAGACAAATGAACAACAACAGTCACAACATTTTTTTGGTAAACTGCAACTCCCCTTTTATGTTCACCTCTTAATGAGACACTTGAGCCTCTGAGACACAAATCCAGGTCCAGTCTGGGTGGAATGGGGGAAAGGCTCATTCTCAGAGTCGGGCTATGGTCTTGGTTGAGGCCACGATGGAAAATCCTGATTCACACAGATATGTTGTTGTGAATGGGAGAAAGAGTTTCAGAGCTCTCAGTGCCAGACATGGGTACTCCTTTTGAGACAGCAATTCAGAAGAAGCCCAGGTCCAGTTTGCCCCAACTTTAAAGTGCTGTCGGTGGAAACTTCCAGAAGCTGGGACTGCAGATGTGAGGGCAATGCAACATCATTTTCAGCGGGATCCGCAGAAAATGGGTCCAAAATCCACATGTGTCCTTCTCTGGGATCCTCAGGGAAATATTCATCGAATATCTCTGTCAGTTGTGAAAGGTGCTGACAGACAGGGTCACAAAAGTGGAAACATGTCCTTCTCTTTTCCTGTTTCCTCTTGTAAAGCTTCAACTTTGTCTGCAACAAAAAACATGTTGCTGTTTCTCTCTTCAAGTGAGATGTTCAACTCGTTCAGCAGTGAAAAAAATGTGACAGAGATAAGCAAGTTTAGCTTAATGATGTGCAAGAGGAGATTTTTTTCCCCATGAGAAAAGAAGAGACCTTATTCCTCAGTTCAAACAAACACTTCCTCTTGAAAGCCATCTCTCCTCACTGTGGTAGCAGCAGATGGACATGATCTGCTTCCATGTCCTCACAAAGCTTGGCAAAACATCTGGAGTTATTTTTAATGAAATCGATAGTTTTTAGACTTACATCCATCACCTCGTGGAACTCTGGTGACATCTTTTTTGCTGCAAGGCTTTCACTGTGGAGAAAACAGTGGGTCCATTTAGCTTCTGGTGCACTATCAAAGATCTGCCTAATGATGCCTGCCAGTCATTGAAGCTGCACCATCAATGCACACCCCAACACATTTCTGCCAGTCCAGGTCGTTCTCAGTGAAATAGTTGTCAATGCAGTGGAAACATTCCTGAGCCATGGCTCGTGCTGGTAGCTCTCCACAAAACCGCATGTCTTCATGCAAACTGCTGTCCCAGCGATAACGAACAAAAATCTGCAGCAATGCACCATTCGTGACATCAGTGGACTCGTCTAGTTGCAAAGAGAAAAATGGACTACTTTTTATTCTTTCCAGAAGCTGATGCCGTATCTAAGTCTATGTCTGTGATACGGTGGCTCATAGTGTCGTTTGAGAGTAGGAGGGTCAGTAGCTTCTTTGCAGCAGCCTCTCTGATCATGTCATGGCACATATGTACAGCGGCAGGCAAAATCAACTCCTCCGCTATAGTGAAAGAATTTTTACTCTGTGCCACAAGTCTGGATACGAGGTAGCTTTTAAAACACAATTAGAGTTACCAGTCAGTGACACAACACACCGTTTCTGCATTAGCAGCTCCTTTTAATATTTCTTGCGAGTGTGGGATGTTTGGTTTCGAGATTGCATTTTAATTTCAAAGGCTTCAGTGCTTCGTTGGATAGCATTAGTCCACACTCCACACATTGGGTCTGCCTCGTTTCCTCCATTCACAAACCCATACTTCAGGAAGTCAGAGTTATACTTGTACAAACATTTTGCCTTTTGGGAGGTGGGCTTGCCACTTTCATCTTCATTTTTGCATTTTAAGAGCTTCTCCATATCTTTTGCTAACTGCAAACGGGGTCTTCTTCTGCTTGCTTATTTAGGCTGATTAAACAACTCCCATCAAGCGATGGGAAGCTGTATTGTAACTGAGATTTTCATGGATAACAGTAGTCCCTGGTGTCTTCAATTAATAACTTATGATGCCCCACGGCCCGCAGGTACAAAACAAAATTTTTTTTGCTGCCCTCAAGCTGTGACTCGCTAACAAAGACTAACACTGAGCAGTGCTGATTTTCTAACACTGGAATATTTCTAACATTTTGAGTTATTTTCCAGCGTTACAAAATCAGCACTGCTCAGTGTTAGCCATTGTTAATCTTCAAAACTGACTAGGTTACTTTTAAACATATAACACTGTCAAAAGTGTTAATTTAACACTCAACAGTGTTGTATTTAACACTCAGAGGAGTGGACCCATATAGACACTCTAGTGTTAATTTAACACTGGAGATTTTGCTGTGTACTGGTCTAAACTAACCTAATGTTATTGTAATAGTACTCACTTACTTCACATTCCTCTATCCTTGTGTAGTCTTCAGGCTGAGTTGCTCCCTGCCAAAGAGACCTCATTTCGGAGATGTATCTGTACTGGACCTGCTCCCTGGAGGGAATGCGCGCTTTCACTGCCACATGGGTTACCACTTGCGTGGGGAACCAGTGCTTACCTGCCTTAATGCCTCCTTGCCAGTTTGGAGTGATAAGGAACCTGTGTGCAGGGGTGAGTGTGTATAGAACGGTTTCTTTACAGTTTTTCTTAAAATTCTGTAGCAAAAAGGATACTTCATTTCACTTTTTGTGAAAGATACTCCACTAACAAATTCAAATTGAGTGTTCTGCTCTTCAGCTCTTTGTGGGGGAACAGTGAAGAATGCTACAGTGGGACGAGTGCTCTCCCCATCTCCCCACCATGGCCCTAATGCCACCTTGGATCGCTCCTGCTCCTGGTCCCTTGAAGCACCCAAAGACCAGAGGCTGCATCTCCACCTGGAGAGACTGGCCTTGGGACCAACTGACAGGTAAAAGCAACCATATTGTATGGATGAATATCTGAATAGGCATATCAGGTACAGCTCCAAAGGCCCTAAGGGTCAGATGCAAAATGACTAAAACCAGAAAAGACCGCACAGAGTTGCAGAAAGATCTCAAACTAAACAATTACCGCTGGTAATTATCAGTAATTACCACAAAAGATACAAAGAGACACACAGGGAATTACTTTAAAGAGATGTACAACAATAAAAATGATCAGATACCTGTTCTTGATATCAGCAGTACTGGCACTGTATTCAATTGGTACTAAATTTTGTATTATCACACACCACTAATCCATTCATTAACACCATCTCTGTGTCGCCTTAGGTTGGTGTTGTGGAGTGGGCTGGACGCTGGCTCTGTGGTGCTGTTTGATTCAGGTCGGGGGGGTCAGATACCCTTTGAAGGAGTGATCAGCGAAGGTCCAGCTGTAAGAATCCAATTCATCACGGATCAGCCCAACCACAACACAGGATTCAATATCCGCTATGAAGGTGCAGAAGCCACTGTAGATCTAGTTGGGCACAAAAATTAAACATGAACTACATTCTTGGAGAGCAGTTCAAACAATTATATTTGTAATTAATGCATAATTATGTAAGCAAACAGAAGACCACTGGTAAAAAGACCAGTGTTTATTTTTGCAGATGGACTGTTAATCAGATTTTTAATAGATTGCCAGGAAGCAAGCAGGTTCTTAATCATTATATTAGCCAGCATGTTAGTTGTTTTTGGCAGTCTCAAATAGCCAGAGGATGGAAAAAATACCCTTCAAAATGTTTGTCAGTATCAATGAAGAGAAGAAAACAACCAAAGAATAATCTCTATACAATTTATTATAAATGTGTGGTTTAACAGATAATAAATGCAAAAACTATACATCATTTGACATTTAGTTATTGTAAATTGGAGGCGATGTGTTAGGAAAAATCACATTCAAAAAAGCATAAACATTTTGGTATTCATTTTACAGAGCTTTCTATTTTCTCTTTCAGCTTTTGAACGCGGCCACTGTTACGAGCCATATCTTCAGAATGGAAACTTCACCACCTCCGACCCTCTGTATGGAGTTGGAACAGTGGTTCAGTTTACTTGTGATCCAGGCCACTCCTTAGAGCAAGGTCCCCCTGTGATTGAATGCATCAGTGCCAGAGATCCATACTGGAATGACACTGAGCCTCTGTGCAAAGGTAAAAATGAAGGCAGAAAGTGAAGAGAGGAGGCTTCATGACAGATTAGGATAAGACCATAAATGTTCTATTTTTGAGGGTTCTGTCAAAATACCTTTCACGTCAGATTCAACAGAATTCCTTAACTACATAACCTTATTTCGACCTGTTTTATCCACCTATTCATGAGTAGGTGTAAAAATAATAAATTTGTTATTCGGATATTATTACAATAACTAGAGGTGGTATTTTTTATCCATTTGACTTGTAACCCAGGCTAACACACTTTGTTTTCTGCCACATATGATTTCAATTCTTGAATCAAAATCTGCTTTGACCACTTACTGCACTGAACCTAATTACAAAAGAAAACATTAAAATAATGAGCTTAGTCTCGGAGCAGATCATGAAAAACTTATAAAATGTAATCTTTAGATTTTAAGCAATTTTAATTGTGTGTGTGTGTGTGTGTGTGTGTGTGTGTGTGTGTGTGTGTGTGTGTGTGTGTGTGTGTGTGTGTGTGTGTGTTCATTCCTGGACGTGAATTATATATGACTAAAAAATACATAGACAGAAAAGACAGTTGTTTAGTAATTCTAGTTCTCAAAACAGGAACTCTCACATTTTCTTCTGCCATATGTCCTCCACCTATCCTCTGCAGCACAGTGTGGAGGTGATTTGTCGGGTCCAGGAGGGTTAATTTTGTCTCCAAACTGGCCAGAATGGTATGGAGAAGGAGAGGACTGCAGCTGGAGGATACATGTTGGCGAGGACAAGCGGGTGCTGCTTGATGTACAACTGTGAGGAAAAACACCAACACACATACATACACACTCATGCACATTACAACTTCTGCTCTCTTCGTCTTGATACATGCTCAATCATCCAGGTAAGTAAATCCCCAAAAGTTGATTCTGTTCATCTGGACGTAGCGTTTTGTGCATACAGTACATGTGCATAATGACTGAAACCAGCCCACTGAAGGAACAATGGGCTGGGAGGTCAGTTCCTTAATCTTAATAATGCAAATGTACTGTTTATAAGGATGGGGAAACCTGCAGTCAGCTGAGACTGAAGAAGTCACTTGGATGAGTGACGAAATGTTACTCCCACAAAACGCTACGTCCAGATGAACAGAATCAACTTTTGGAGTTCTGCTCTCTTCCAAAGTTTGACGCAACCAAACCCAACTTTTTTCTTTAACTTTTTTGGAGGCAGAGAGGGTGGAGGTTAGGTGTGTGCATGGGGACCTCCACGAACATCTGCTGCAAGTTAAATACAGGGGAAATTTTCTCCAGGCCCAGGAATGTTAGGAGCATCTGTACAACAGAGGGGACAAACTCAGGCATCTTTCACCAGGAGATAAAGTACTTGTATTGCTTCCTTCTTCTATATCAAAGTTAATTACTTCTTGTGGAGAAGAAAAATTGGTTCTCAAGTCAAGTCAAGTGGCTTTATTGTCATTTTAAACATGTGCAGTGGTAGAGTACACAGTGAAACAAGACAGCGTTCCTCCAAGACCATGGTGCTACATATAACAGACAATCAATACAGGACTACTCTGTACAGTTCTGTGCCGACTACTGAAAGGTAAATGAGGTGTCACAGGATGATGCCTAACCAATGCCCCAGGTCGATGAGCTCCTCGACCATGAACAGTGGAGTGAGCACTAGGTTTAACCAAGGGCTTCTGGCAGATACCCTTGTCTGCAGAGTTCAAAGAAAAAATGGCCTTCTCCACTCTGTATGGTTTTTACCACTTCTGTTTGGCTTGTTCCCAGCCACATTCCAGGGCAGGGCTCATGGCCAACACGAAGAAGTGTGTGGTTGGACAAAGGGAGGTACAGTATTTGAGGTTTTCTTTGGATGAAGGCAGGTGCATCCACAGATGGATGAAACAGCAGCTGTCGATTTCTGTCCCAAGACCATAAAAGGGGTGAGGGGATCCTTGGGGCTGGCTGGTTACTACCTCCAGTTCATGCCAGGCTTGGCGGGCCTGACCAACCCTTGACTGATCTCACCTGAAAGGGTGCAGGTAAAGAAAGCTGTCTGTGGGGAACCCCTGCTCTACACTCCTAACTTCTCCCTACCTTTTATTCTGCAGACGGACACTTTGAACAGAGGGCCGGGGGCCATTTTGTCCCAGCAGGTAAAGGGGTGTCAACTGTCCAGCTGTATACATCAGTAGGAAATTGTCACAGTGGGAAGCCAGGTACGGTATGGTGAAGAGAGGTCACCTCTGCTGCTGAGCATAAATTTATCTGCGTCATCACCCCAGAAAAGGCAAGTTAACAGCACCTCAGATTAGAGCCCAGATAAATGCAACAGGGAGTTCCAGCAGCAGACAGATCTCTACATCAACTGTTCAGAGGAGACTGTGTAAAACAGCCTTTTTGGTCAAACAGCTGCTAAGAAACTACTACTAAGGAAAAGCAAAAAGCAGAAGAGATATATGTGCTCATAGAAACACAAAGAATGGACATTAGAAGAGTCTAATGAGTCCAGATTTGAGATCTTTGGTTCCACCCGTGATGTCTTTGTGCAGTGCAGAAAAGGTGAATGGATTGTCTCTATGTGCATGGTTCCCACTGTGAAGCATGGAGAAGGATTTATTCAAAATTGAAGGCACACTGAAACAGGATGTCTACCACAGCATCCTGCAGCAACATGCCATCCCATCTGGTTTGCATTTAGTTGGAATGTCATTTAATTTTAACAAGACAGTGACCCAAAATACACCTCCAGGCAGTGTAAGGGCTAACTGACCAAGAAGGACAGTGATTGCGTCAGATGGCCTGGCCTCCACAGTCACCTGACCTAAACCCAATCGAGATGGTTTAGGACGAGATGGACCACAGAGTGAAGGCAAAGGGGCCAGTAAGTGCTCAGCACTATTTCAAGACTGTTGACTTTTGAAAAATGATTTCAGGTGAATACCTCATGCGGGCCATCGAGAGAATGCCAAGAGTGTACAAAGCAGCAATCAAAGCAAAGGGTGGCTATTTTGAAGAATCTAAAATATAAAACAGGTTTTGAATTATCCATCCATCTTCATCCCCCCTGGTCGCGGGGGCAGCAGCCTAAGCAGAGAAGCCCAGGCCTCCCTCTCCCCAGCCACCTCCTCCAGCTTATCCGGGGGAACACCAAGGCATTCCCAGGCCAGCCGAGAGATATAATCTCTCCAGCGTGTCCTGGGTCTGCCCCGGGGCCTCCTCCCGGTGGGACATGCCTGGAACACCAACCCCAGGAGGCGCCCAGGAGGCATCCTTGTCAGATGCCCGAACCACCTCAGCTGGCTCCTTTCGATGTGGAGGAGCAGCGGCTCTACTCTGAGCCCTTAGCCTATCTCTAAGGGAGAGGCCAGCCACCCTTCGGAGGAAGCTCATTTCTGCCGCTTGTATCCGCGATCTCGTTCTTTCGGTCACTACCCACAGCTCGTGGCCATAGGTGAGGGTAGGGACGTAGATCGACCGGTAAATTGAGAGCTTCGCTTTTACACTCAGCTCCCTCTTCACCACGACGGACCAGTGCAGCGTCCGCATCACTGCGGCCGCAGCACCAAACTGTCTGTCGATCTCCGGCTCCCTTCTCCCATCACTCACTAACAAAACCCCGAGGTACTTGAACTCCTCCACTTGGGGCAGGAACTCATCCCCGACCCGGAGTGGGCACTCCACCCTTTTCCGGCTGAGAACCATGGCCTCAGATTTGGAGGTGCTGATCCTCATTCCCGCTGCTTCACACTCGGCTGCGAACTGTTCCAGTGCGAGCTGGAGGCCCTCACCCGATGAAGCCAACAGAACCACATCATCTGCAAAAATCAGAGATGAGATTCTGAGGCCACTGAAGTGAAAGCCCTTATGAACAGAATCGGTGGCAAAGGGCAGCCCTGGCGGAGCCCATCACCCACCGGGAACGAGTCCGACTTATTCCCGCAATGCGAACCAAGCTCTTGCAACGGTTGTATAGGGATCGAATGGCCTGTAGAAATGGGCCAGACACCCCATACTCCCGCAGCACCTCCCACAGGACACCCCGAGGGACACGGTCGAATGCCTTCTCCAAGTCCACAAAACACATGTAGACTGGTTGGGCAAACTCCCATGCACCCTCAAGTATCCTGGAGAGGATAAAGAGCTGGTCCAGTGTTCCGCGACCAGGACGAAAACCGCATTGTTCCTCCTGTATCCGAGGTTCGGCTAGCGGACGAACTCTTTTTTCCAGCACCCTGGCATAGACTTCCCAGGGAGGCGGAATTATTTCACAGTTTTTTGTTCACTACAAAGTTTCATATGTTCATTAAAGTTTCAATGCCTTCAGTAAGAATCTACAATGTAACTAGTCATGAAAATAAAGAAAAAACATTTTAAATCCAAAATCCTGCTTCGTAGTATAGACCCTCTGCCACACCGAATTCTGTCAACTTCAGGGAAGCAGAAAGCAAGCTTTAAACTTTCTGACTTTCTATTTTCTGCAAAAATAGGTCAAATATGGACAGTGGTAAGAACAGCTAGTCTTTTCTGCCAAATCCAGCCCCATGACATCTACCCAGAAAAGTAATCTGTTAACAGTCTAACTGTGCAGCAACTGTTAACTAAGTAATTTAGTAACAGCAAGTTAACTTTAACAAACATTAAATACTGTCAGCTTCACTGAGAAACAAATTTAAACACACTGATTACAAGTTTTTTTTTTTAACTGTTTCAAAAGAGAACATGATCCTCCAAAATGGTAATAATCCTGCTCTCTGATGCTGTTAAGCCAGTGGTTTAGATTTGAAGTGAGCTACTGGGCATACTTGTACCCAAGTGGAAACTCTTCTTTTTGGCAGACCAATCACAGTTTAGTGTACTGCTTCCTCCTACTCGTGAATTAATGTAAATGTTTTCTTTGTTGTTACTTGATTGCTTTAAGTTAACTTCACTTAAAACAGAGAGTAAACTGTTATTTATACTGCCTATTCAACAAAGCATTTCTTTTTTTTTCATGAAGTCAGCAAAGTGAACCAAAACAAATTCGTTGTTTGTGTGCACAAGCTTGGCCAAATTAAGATTTTTCCTACAGCTAACAATAACTTGGGAAAAACAAGTAAAAAAGTATATATTGTACATGATTTTACAGTGTAAGGTGAAACTGTGTGCACATTGGAAGTGATTTGCAGCGATGTGTTAACCACAGGCCGCACAAAGTAGCATTCAGTGATTTCAAGCGACTACAGGCAAAATAACTGCTGGCAACATGAGGTGGGAGAGACCCAAGCTAACTTTTCTCAACTTCGAAGATTCCCTCTATGAGAGGGAAGAATAATGTTGATTGACATATGACCTAGTAGTAAATACACTAGTGAATCACCTAGGCAACTAAAGCCTGGATGCAAGTGAGCAGCCATCAACATCAAAGTGCTGTGCAGTGAGTGAACTGTTTCCAGGGTGGATGCAGCTTAAGATAATCAATGTTTAGTTTTCACTTCATGTTCTAACACACAGAAATGTGAGCGGTTTCAGTTTGGTCATGTAACTGTTGACAAAAAAACATCCACTCAAAAACCAGAAACTACTCCTTTTAATTTGTATATAAGTATTGATATTAACAATGAGTTGATACCTGCTCGAATAAAAGGAATATCTGTAACTCACCAACAGTCCAAAAGCACTATTGTGAAATTAATTTTAAAGTAAATAACTCACCTTAAGTAAGGCTTTACTATTGTTTTATTTAAATTAAGTTATTATACAATTTTCAATTATATAAAAAGGGAATGGACAAGTTTAATTAAACTCTCTGGCAGCTTTGTTCCAGCTACACTTGTTTTGGTATGCCATATAATATTTTCAGATATTTCAGTATTCAAAATCTTGCAAACTACATCTTTTCAAAGCCACTGTGGTGTGATCAATCAAACGTGTCTTGGGCAAAAACATTGCAGTCATGCTTACATACTCCTGTGAATGAATGCAGCATTTAGACTTTGATGTCATTTTGTCTCCCACACAGTCAGCTGTTTATACAAATGTGTTCTGAATCATTATAACTCATCTTGAACTGATATCATTAGCTGTACTGCAGTATTTCTTTCCCTTCCTCCTTGTCTGCAGACTCAACATCAGTGACAGTGACATGCTGACGATCACCGATGGAGATGAGGTCACAACTCGTATTCTGGGACGCTATGTTGGAGGCAGCAGCCCCTTCAAGCTTTCCTCAACGACCCCTGATCTGACTGTGACCTTCCATTCTGACCCGGCGGGGCTTGTCTTCGGCAAGGGGGAAGGCTTTATTATCAACTATATAGGTGACAATAACCGTTAAAGGTCTATTTTTGCTTTAAGTGTTAAAAAAAGAGTATAAGCAGTGAAAAAGAATCTTAAAATCTACTTATCCATCCATCCATCCATCCATCCATTCTCTTCTGCATTTGGGTCTTCTATTTTAGTTAGAAGACCCAAATGCCATGTTGCAATACTATACTGCTATGGTAGCCAACGTTTCAAATGCAGATTTTGACAGGTTTGTGAGTGTACACTTTATCCAAATCTAGTGAGGGTTTACTCACCTTTGCCAGTGGGTGGCTGTAGCTCAGGCGGTAGAGCAGAATGTGTATGAATGTAGTTAGGAAGCACTCAGCTAAGAGAAAGTGTGTGATTTGTTGAATGTGGCATGATGTATAAAGCAGCGGTCCCCCGGGCCTCGGACCAGTACCGGGCCGCACGAGTTGAGGTTCAGGTGTAAAATGTATGGTTTTTATTGGTTTTCAGTGTTATTTTGTTATAGTTTGATCGTTAACTCTGTTTTCCTGGGTCTTTTCACGTGCGTTATGAATACATCTTCCTTTTTTCGGTACCGGTACGAGTTTTATTTTGTTGTATTTATCCGCAACACCTTAAAGGCCGGTCCGTGAAAATATTGTCGGGCATAAACCGGTCCGTGGCACAAAAAAGGTTGGGGACCGCTGGTATGAAGCACTTTGAGTAATCTGGGAGAGTTGAAAAACGCTATATACAGTAAGAATCAGTCCATTCACTGGCTGAACAGAGTTTGGTCATGTTCCTTTTGTACTACTATGCACATGTTATTATTACATGGTTTAATTAAGGTACACATTAGGCTGACATCTGGGGCCAGAGCTGAAACTGTTCTGGGCCAGCATTGTGTCTGCAACTGGCCCGTGGCTGCACACGACTTATACATGGCCCACATACCGGAAAGAATGACGGCCCTTTGATGGCCCAGACCAGGTTTGCCAGAGGTAATCCACACATGGGCCAGCAAAGGACCACCAGTGTGTCTGCAACTGGCCTTGTGCTGGCCAATGTGTGGGCCACCTTTGGCAAACCAGATCTGGGCCACCAAGGGGCCGTCATTCTTTCTGGTATGTGGGCCATGTGTAAGCACACTGTGTGGGCCAGATCTGGGCCATACCAATTTTGCTATGTGGGTTCAGTCTCAGCTGACTGCAGGTTTCTCCAACCTTTAAAACAGTACATTTGCACAATGACTTGAACTAGTACTTCCGGTGAACAATGGGCTGTGAGGTCAGTTCCTTCATTAATATGCAAATTGTTATGGCCACTGATCAACAACCAGTACTCAAATATCATTAATCAATGACAATGATCAATGGCCATGAATACCAGAGGTCCAGGATCAGTAAGGGTTTTCGCTTAGGCTGTCATGGTCCTGGGTCTGGTGACCCAGAGTTCATGTGTATTTGAGTTTTTGTTAATATTCAATGTCATTCATGGTTTTTGTTCTCTTTATGGGTTTTGTGCTTATCTATAGTTTATAGTCTTTAGGGTTCTGTCTCGATGTCTTCCCTGTGTCTCCGTGTTTCATGTTCCCTCTCGTCTCTCCAGTTAGAATGTCCCCCTGTTTGTTTCTCTCCCCTGTATAGGAATTTCTTTTATTTATGTATTAATGACATTATTTTATTGTATAATGCCTTGGTGCCACTGGATTTTAGCATGTCTCACACTCATACAGTTAGACAGATGGTGGAGGTCTGGTAAGGAAGTTGGGGGATGCAGACAACTCCACAGGAAGAATCTTTTGTCTCTTTGAGGACTCTGGGAGGTAGCAAGGGAGCGTGAACCTTAAGGTGTGAAACAGCTGTGTACTGCCTTTTGTTCCTGAAGAAGATATTTAACTGAGAGCCATGCTAGGCTCAGGGTGAGACTCTGCTGACCGTCTGCCCCATGATCAGAATCAGAATCAGAATACTTTATTGATCCCTGGGGGAAATTATTTTTTGTTACAGTGCTCCATTTTAAACCAACATTAAGACAAGACAGACAATACGCTAACTAAGAATAGTACAATATATACATATATATACATATATACATACATAAGTCACTTATAAATAAATATTTGGAAAAGAAACATGTGTAGTTGTAGCAGCAAACAGTGTGTTAAGTGGATGCGTTGTACAGGGAGATGGCCACAGGCAGGAATGATTTCCTGTGTCGTTCAGTGGTGCTTTTCGGTAATCTCAGTCTCTCACTGAACGAGCTCCTGTGACTGACCAACATGTCATGGAGTGGGTGGGAGGTGTTATCCAACATTGTCTTTATCTTGGACAGCATCCGCCTCTCCGACACCACCTTGAGGGAGTCCAGCTCCATCCCCACAACATTGCTGGCCTTACGGATCAGTTTATTAAGTCTGTTGGCATCTGCGACCCTCAGCCTGCTCCCCCAGCATGCAACAGCATAGAGGATCGCACTGGCCACCACAGACTCATAGAAAATCCTCAGCATTTTCTGGCAGATGTTGAAGGACCTCAGTCGCCTCAAAAAATAGAGACGACTCTGGCCCTTCCTGTAAAGTGCTGTGGTGTTTTTAGCCCAGTCCAGTTTATTGTCAATGTGTACTCCAAGGTATTTATAGTCCTCCACAATGTCAACACTGACCCCCTGAATTGAAACAGGGGTCAAGTGTTTCCTGGTCTTCCTGAAGTCCACGATCAGTTCCTTGGTCTTTGCCACGTTGAGCTGCAGATGATTCTGCTCACACCACGTGACAAAGGAGTCGACCACAGCCCGGTACTCTGTCTCATCATCCCTGCTGATGCATCCAACCACCGCAGAGTCATCAGAAAACTTCTGAAGATGGCAGGTCTCTGTGCAGTGGCTGAAGTCTGTGGTGTAGAGGGTGAAGAGGAAGGGGGAGAGGACAGTCCCCTGTGGTGCCCCTGTGTTGCTGATCACCTTGTCAGACACACACTGTGGGAGACGTACATATTGTGGTCTTCCTGTCAGGTAATCAACAATCCAGGACACCAGAGAAGCATCCACCTGCATCGCTGCTAACTTATCACCCAGGAGGGTCGGCCTGATGGTGTTGAAAGCACTGGAAAAGTCAAAAAACATGACCCTCACAGTGCTCGCCGGCTGGTCCAGATGGGTGTAGACACGATTGAGCAGGTAGATGATGGCGTCCTCTGTTCCGAGACGAGGCTGATAAGCGAACTGAAGGGGATCCAGATGTGGTCTTACTATGGGTCGCAGCTGGTCCAGGATGAGCCTTTCCAGGGTCTTCATGATGTGGGAGGATCATGCAGGCTCTCCACCAAGCTTGGTTTTCTGTTCTTTGTTTGTGATTAAAGAATGTTAGCTACCGCTCACCACTTGTCTGCATGCTCTATTTAATGGAAAACTTCCACAACACCCCATTCTTGGAGTTAAGCTTGTGTGTCTTTGTCTGCTTTTTCATATTTGTCGTGCTTCCAGTTTTATTTTGACGGTCCTTGTTCTGCGTAAAACGTATTCAGTTTTGCTTCCCCATTGTCTGTGTATTTAATCCCTCAGTCTACCTCTATTTGTTGTCGCATTTTCCACGTTAGTGGTATGTCCAGTCATTAGTGGCCAGTCAGGAGTGTCTTAGTTCTAGTTTATGTTTGTTTTTTTTCTTTAGTATTCATGTTTTTTGTTTTTTAGTTAATTTTTCCTAGCAAATAAAGCTGCTGCTTTGAGTTAAGTTTTCCATCTGAGAGTCCTGCGTTTGGGTCCTAACTTAGCCTGCCACACAGCTTACCACACAGTTCACCACATAGGTAGCAATTGTCCTTCTTCTCTGCTGGATTGCCTGGAGCTTTCTTTAGGCACCTTCTCAGCTTTGATTAATGCCCAGTTTGAATAACCACATTTACTCAGGGCCTTCTTAATATGATGTTCTTCTGCTTCCCTGGCCGCTGTATCTGTGGGGATCGTGTTCGCTCTCTGCTGTAGTGTCCTGATGACACCCAGTTTGTGTTCCACTGGATGATGAGAGTTAAACCTTAAATAGTGATTCATATGTGTTGTCGTTTTTCATATCCTCCCTGGTGAACTTGATGTGTTGGTCCACTCAGTTAATGTGATCAGTGAATTGTGGTATGTCCGGAGAGTTGATTCTTACCCATGTGTCATCCACATACCTGAGCCAATGACTTGGTGGTGTTCCACGGCAAGGATAACAGAGCCTTCTTTTCCACTTCTTCCATGTACAAGTTGGCCACAATGGGTAAAACTGGGAAACGCATGGCATACCTATGTTTTTGCCTGTAGTACTGACTCTTGGATGTGAAATATGGGGAATGAAAACAGTTTAAAGAGCAAACACCTTTGGTCAGTGCTGAGAGTTCAAGGTTCTTTATTTGCCATTTGTCCATAAAACCAGCAGTCAAGGCAGATTGGAATTCTTGTGCAGAGGTCTCTTAGTCATAGTGAGCATGTTAGAAAAATAAACAAGACAATACAATGCTAATATTAATTTTAAATTCTAAATTATACCCCCTTTACAAGAGGGGTGGAAGTATATTCCCAAGAGTCTAATTATATATATATATATATATATATATATATATATATATAAGCAGCTGGATAGCGTAGTGGTTAAACTACACGCCTTTGGAACAGAGGATCGCAAGTTCGATTCCTGCCTGGGGCGTCTGTATCCAGTAAGGGTCCTAAGGCTAGACCCCCTATGCTAAGCAAGCCTACCGCAGACATGAGCGAGACAGATAAATATGAAGGCATGCCGGCTCGGACGTCGCCCGGATCAACAAGGTCCGCGTCAGGTGTTGAGGAACCAGGGCACCCTGACGAAAAGTGGGCTACTGGAACAAGAAGGCATCGGTGGGCAAGGGACGAAAACAGGGCGTTGTTGGAATGCTACTACGCAAGTAACCCCGGTGGAAGGGGCTACATGAATAGGATGAGGGACCTATGGATTCTTCGATACCCAACATCCACAATGACGGCGAAACAACTAGTAGCTCAGTGTTCCAACATTCGAAGGAAGAAGGAACACGAGAAGCTGGAGAAATACCAAGGGCTCAGAGAAGAGCTCGAGAGGATGTGGAGGGTGAAGGTAACGGTGGTCCCCGTGGTAATCGGAGCACTAGGTGCGGTGACTCCCAAGCTAGGCGAGTGGCTCCAGCAGATCCCGGGAATAACATCGGAGATCTCTGTCCAGAAGAGCGCAGTCCTGGGAACAGCTAAGATACTGCGCAGGACCCTCAAGCTCCCAGGCCTCTGGTAGAGGACCCGAGCTTGAAGGATAAACCGCCCGCAGGGGCGTGCTGGGTGTTTTTTTTTTAATATATATATATATATATAATTATATATATATACATATGTATATATGTATATATACACACACATGGAAGTTTGGAAGTATGGAAGTTTTGTTGTGTTGCTGAGATTGGGGTTCATCCTGCAATCTCTTACGAACTTTCATCTGCCTCCATAATGACATCTCTCACCTTCTCAACAAAATCCAAGGTGTTCTGGATGTGGTGTTCAGAGCTGCCTATCAATGGGTTGAGGATCAAAGCCAGAAACTTTGAGATATTATAGGTGACTGAGCTGATCATACAGACAATTGGTCTTAAATGTACACCCTGTTTATGTATCTTAGGTAAACCATACAGACTTGGTGTAGCTTCCCCTGGGTTTCATTTTAAGTATTTTTGTCACAGAGCTGTGTGAAATTGTCTCACGATAGTCTTTCTGGTTTAGCAAAACAACTACCCTTGTCTGCTGGAAGGATGATAATGTTTTTCTTTTTCTCTGTTTGGGTGAATTGCCTGTCAGACAAATTTTACACCCACTTGTCCTCATCCTCGGAGTGGCATTTCTTCTAGCTACTGAGGGCACTCTCCATGTTTTTGTTTGGTTTCTGACGCACAAAAAATAAGTCAAACTCAGTTTTTTTTCATGGTCTTAGACTTTTCATGCTGTGCTAGACGAGCCTTTTCAGTTAATTTAAACACCTTTCGAAGAATACTCTCTAGAAGCATTGTAAGACACTATCAGATCCGCTTCTCTTTAGATTTCACATCGATGGTAAAAATGTATTTGTCTCAGCTATTCATTGAGGATCTGGTTCTGTGCCTTCTGGAGAATTTTTGCTGCCCAGAGGCCCGATCAATGGTCATTGATCAATGATCTCTGATCACTGATCACTGGCTGTTGATCATTGTTCATGACAATTTGCATATTAATGAAGAAACTGACCTCACAGCCCATTATTCGCCAGCAGTGCTACTTTCAGTCATTGTGCAACTTTCAGTCATTGTGCAAATTTACTGTTTAAAAGGTCGGGGAAACCTGCAGTTAGCTGAGACGGAAGAAGTCACTTGGATGAGTGATGAAACGTTTCTCCCACTGAAAATGCTACGTCCAGATGAATGGAATCAACTTTTTTGGATTTCCTCACCTGGATGATCGAGGATACATCAAGATATCTCTATCAATCACCAACAATTTGCCGCTTGGAGATTATAAAGATATTGATAATTTTATTTGTCAGGGTTTGTTATTATGGCTCTGGGCAGAGAATAAACTAGGCATGAATGATAACAAACATGTATCCGATATTATATCTGTCAACAAGGTGCACTGAAGGGTATCAGTTGACGGAACAGCTGATATGGACTGGTTTTCTGATCTGCAGGGATTGAATTTGTAGAGTTTACACTGTGCATAATTTATTGTCTGTTATTCTTTTAAAAGTTTAAAGGTTGTGGCAGAAAACACTGGGTTGTCAGCTTAAGCCCACAGAAGGGAAGTCAGAAGCATTAAGCGCTAAGGCATACTTGTTTTAAATTTTGGTTATCACTGACAATCAGAACACAAAATAAAAAGACACTGGAATTATCATTTAAATAGTTTTTAACTTTAATTTACTTTTCTAATTAATTTCCGTTCTGTCCATTCTCAAGCTGCCCACTTTATTTTTCATCTTCTATTTTCTGTCCTCTCATCTTTACTTGTTTTTTTTTTACTTAAGGCAGATCTGCCCAAGACTTAACATAGCAGGAAGGTTTGAACTGCACACTTTAATGCTGGAAAGATCAGATGATCCAATCCAAGATCAAATCAATTTGTTTAAAAAAAACAAAAACTACTCAATGATGATGAATGCATTGATCTTGCTGAATCTCATTCTGTGTAATTAATTCATGATGTCTGAGGGCTTCTCACCATGTTACAGATGTGCCATAGCCAAATTTTCAATGCAGCCTCTTTAAAGCTACACTAATCACTATTTTTTATATGAGCAGTTTTTCAAATGACTTAAACAATTCAAATCAATTATGTTTTATTGATTGTTTTTGATTTATTGAGTTGAGCAGAGACTTGCAAATGGGGCAAGGGATGACTGAGACAATATATACAAAGAGTGGTGACAAGGAAAATGGGAGCACAGCAGGAACAAATTAAAAATAACAAAACAGGGAAAGCAAACTGAGCACAAAGGACATGATACAAGTGACCATCAAAATAAAACAGGAACTGGCACACAGACTGAGATCCAGACAAGGACACTTACAGTTGACAAAAGAACAGAGGAAAGACAGACAGGAAAACATATGACACACTGGAGAGACAATGGATGAACCACGAGGAGGGGAACATGGAACAAGTAAGGGAGATGAAAGCAGACACGACTAAGGCATGGATTGAGAGGGCGAGGGACTCAGGGAAAGAGAGAAACACAGAAGGAGGGAACGAGAAACATGGAGGAGTGCGAGGGACATGGACGGAAAAAGATTTAAACACCAATGACTTGACAGTCACATACAGGCAACACAGGGGAGAGACCAAGACACAAGAGTAACCTAACAAGAAACTAAACTGTGAATACAAGGGAACTCAAGAACTTGGAAAGAATAAACTCACGATTGACTAGTGAGACTTGAATATCATCGTCAAAATAAAAACAATCAACAAAACACAGGAAACTCAAAATACTGGTATGACGATCCAGAACAATGATAGTATATTAAGTGGTAATAAGTAGGAGTAACAGTTGGTATCAGTGCTATATACTGTCAACAATCAGCAATGACCTGGAAAATACTCTAATACTAAAATAATTTTAAAAAATTGTAAACATTTAAAAAAAATGCCTAGAAAAGGTTCTAGTGTATTGTCTTTCTTATTCCAAATGAAGGTAAAATTTATTAAATGAACATCACATTCTTTATGGGATGATGTGAAACATCGGCTAAGAACGTGAACTCACAAAACACAGATCGTCAGTCAGATCATAGACTTCTATAGAATCAGTCATAGACATAGTCTAGACATAATCCAAGTTTAAGGTATATTCATTTCTTTTCCACATATAAGATTATATTAACAGATATTAATAAATATATTTAATTTTCAGTATAGTGTTGAAAAAGTACTTCAAAAAAAGTGTTTGGTGGTGTTGTCATAGGGAACATGCAATGCGTAAAAAGACATAAGTGCAATATCCTTCTTTGACAAGTGCAATATCCTTTCATTGTGTTTCGTAGAACTGTATTTGTGTGTATTTATACTTTTACATTTACTATTTTATTTTATTATACTCTCAATTTTATTATATTGTTATTTTATTCTGTGGAATGCTGAGTGAAAGCATGTAAGAATGTATGCATGCTAGCTCTGCTCCAATTTCGCTGTACAATGCCTAATATAGTGATAATATGTGTGTGAATGCGAGAGTGAATGAATAGTGGCATTGTAAAGTGCTTTGGGTGCCTTGAAAAGCGCTATATAAATCCAATCCATTATTATCATTATT
Organism: Astatotilapia calliptera; assembly: GCF_964374335.1. Taxonomy (NCBI): domain Eukaryota; kingdom Metazoa; phylum Chordata; class Actinopteri; order Cichliformes; family Cichlidae; genus Astatotilapia; species Astatotilapia calliptera. Next base: position 7,116,013 of record NC_137428.1, on the reverse strand, counting down.
ATTATAATAAAGGAATTTAATTTTTATAAGCAGGAAGAGGTGCTAGGCTAAAACTAAACCCTTGTTCTAGTGTTAATCCTACACACACTCAATACTTCCCAAGGGCTTCATGGTTTGCACTTGGTCAGCAACTATCCTTTAACACCGCTGTCACAAGCTCACTGACCTAATAAATCAAAAATATGATATTTCTATGGATTTTTCTTCTTCTTCTTCTTCATGTCCTTCAATGAGGGAAGACTAAGTACTACTTTGGCTCATTACCCTACCTTCAGGTGGAAAAAAAGGGTGAAGGCCCACCTGAGTAACTTCATTAGATGTCTATACGTAACACATATGTTTGGATTTTCTTAACATAGTGTGATAGTATTTAATTATTAACGATTTTGTTAAGAATTTTAGTATTTTTTGATTGATTAAAGTAAAAATCTTATATAGGAAAGTAAAAATATTAGGAGAAAATTAGTTACTGTAATGTATGAATTTGAAAGCAGTGAAATATTGTGAGACAGCAAAACAGTGGCATACCCTGAGACCAAAAAAACAACATCAATGAGAAGTGCCAATTGATAGAAGTTCTTGCATTTTATTACTTTGATGATATGTTGTATCTGCACTGTTTTTGAACGCAACTTGGTAATCAATCTTGCTAGCATCAGATAACAACATAACAAATACCTAAATACCCTAAATGTGTTTGCTTCTTCACCAAAAAAAACAAAAGTGAGAGTCATTGCAAAATAGTTTGAACAGCTTTTTTTTGGGGGGGGGGGGGCAGGCAAAGTGGTCCGGGAATAAACTTTACTTAAACTTTGTGCTGTCAGTGTTAATCTCGTTAAAATGATGTTAACACAATAACTGCATTAATGCAGCAAATCTCCATTAGTGAGTAAGCGCGGATCGCCCCGTGCGCGGGGCTGCACGATGCTAATGCAAAGTGCAAACATTGAGGCTTCACGATGTGTTGTCTAAGCTGGCTATGTTCGTCTTTTATGCACAGTGTTGTATTTGTTTTTTGTTTCATTAGAGCTCTTTGAGGGAGCACAAAGTCAGCCATTTGTATTGTTTTAACTCAAAGGTATGACTTTAAGTGTCCAGAATCTGCTGGAGTAAGCCAGCAGCAGAGATTCACATGAGAATGTGTTAATTTAAATGCATTCTGTTACTTTGAAGCAGCCCCCCAAAATTATGACTGATGGTACATCAACACAGCCAAGACAATTACCTGAGAGCTTTTAATAATTTTGTTGAGGACCCCTTCAGTGGAAATCTGAATTTAAACTCTGTCTTTTCATCAGCAGCTTTAGTAGCAAGGTGTCTGTGCCAGAGTGAATGTACTGGAGAGTTGATATTTGAAGACAGTCCATCACTGAGGAAATCCATACTTCCATCACATTCTATCATATTGGGGTGGCTGTAGCTCAGGAGGTAGAGCAGATCATCTACTGATCGGAAGGTTGGTGGTTTGATCTCTGGCTCCCTCTAGTCTGCATGCCAAATATCCTTGGGCAAGATATTAGTCGCTCTCCAATGCATCCATCAGAGTACGAATGTGTATTATTTTAGATAGTAATACAAAAATATTCACTATTTACATGGAAATCAGCTGTGCTGTTGTCTTGACTTGTTTTTTTTGACTTGCAGCTACCTGAACTAAGCCTGAACAATATATATTGGCATCGTAATAATGAAGCCATTAATCAGAATGTCTTTTCTTTCATACTCTTGTCAGAGGTGTCTCGAAACGACTCTTGTCCAGATCTGCCTGAGATCCATAATGGCTGGAAGACAACATCCCATGTTGCACTTGTGCGAGGGGCTTGTATAACCTACCAGTGCGATCCTGGTTATGACCTGGTGGGGCGAGAGACTCTCACCTGTCTTCTGGATCTTTCCTGGAGCTCACAACCCCCATTCTGTGAAAAAAGTGAGTTCTGCTTGTTTTATTTGTTTGTACAATAACCTTTATCTGTTCTTCATGGAATTAATTAATTTTAGGTATTTCCTTGGTCCCTACAGGAGGAATTTTTAATATAGTTGTTGACAAATTGGCCATTCATCTACTGCCATGGGCCTCATTTATCAGTGTGATTCATCAATATTATCATGTGCATGCGCATGAAATTGTCCAAAATGTCTTGGTAAGCTGGAACTAAAGGGCTGAGCCCAACTACTTAAAAACAACTCCACACTATGGTCCCCCTCTACCAAACTATACACTTTGCACAGTGTAGCCAGAGAAGTACCCCTCTCCTGGCAACTGCCAAACCCATACTCATCCATCAGATTGCCAGATGAAGAAGTGTAAGTTGTTGCTCCAGAGAAGGCCTTTCCACTGCTCTAGGGTCCAGTAGCGGTGTGCCTTACACCACTGCAACTGACACTTTGCATTCCATTTGCATGTAGAACTCAACAATCGTCTATCTGCATGGGTGTTGGACTTCCTCAATGAGATCTCATGCGGTGAGACAGGGTAGGTGTGTCTCTGACAGCATCACCACCATCTCGCCGCTGCTGTATTCCCTCTATACTTCTGACTGTGTGGCCACTCATGGCTCCAATACCATTGTGAAGTTCGCTGATGACGCAGTGGTGTTGTGCCTCATCTCCAACAACGATGAGGTGGCCTACATGGACAAGGTGACGAACCTGGCATTGTGGTGTCAGGACAGCCACCTTCTTGTCTTGCAAACCAAGGAGCTGGTGGTGGACTTAGGAAGGAGTAAACACCGAGTCTACAGGCCCCTTATCATTAACGGTGCTCTAGTGGAGAGGGTGTTGTCCTTCAAGTATCTCAATGTCCACATCTCCTCAGACCCGACATGGTCTGCTCACGTTAAGGTCCAGTCCAAAAAGGCTAGGCAGCGCCTGTACCATTTCCAACAACTGAGGAAGTCGGGGTCTCTCCAGTGATCCTCAGGACTTTCTATTCAGGCACTGTGGAGAGCATCCTCACATAGAACATCACATCCTGGTATAGGAATAGCTGTGTTCAGGACTGAAAAGCTCTTCAGAGAGTGATTGGTGCAGCAGAACACTGCTGCAGGTCTATTCTCCCTCCCTACAGGACATTTACACCAGGAGATGTTGGTCCAGAGCAGCAGATATTAAAGGACTCGTCCCATCCCAGTAACAAACTGTTTCAACTTCTGCAATCAGGCAGAAGTTTCCGCACAATCGGGGCAACAGAGAGACTCAAGAGGAGCTTCTATCCTCAGGTCGTCCAAGTCCTAAATCTGAACATGCCCCCACTACCCTTATGGCATCCCTAAGTGAATGAAACAGGACCATACATCATGTTCTTGTCCCATGCCAGAATTTTCACGGTCATATTTCATATCACATCTGATTCATTATTACATCACAGGCTTCTACACTGATCATGCTCGTCACTCTGTTGAATTACTCTGTTTATATTACTTCGGCCACTTGTTTACTCTACGTGCTATCAATACATTGCTGTGCTAATATGGCACAAAACACTTTGTACATGCACATTCCGTTGCATGTACATTTTAAGATTTTTAATTTAAAATTTCCAGATATTTTTATTTATTTAATTTACTTATTGTCTATAATGTCTTGCACAGTCAAATGAGGAGTTCAGGACACATTTCACTGTGTGTTGTACTCATATGACTATGCATGTGACAAATAAAGAATCTTGAATCTTGAATCCACTTGATGTAAGGCTTGGATGCAGCTGCTTGACCATGACCATTCAGTGACGCTCTCTGAGCACTGTTCTTGACCTTATCTGAAGACCACATGAAGTTTGGAGGTCTGTAGATGTTGAATCTGCAGAAAATTGGTTACCTCTGCACACTATGCACTTCAGCATCCACTTACCGCACTGTAATTTTATGTGACCTACCACTTCATGGTTGAGTTGTTGTAATTCCTAACTGCTTACACTTTGCTATAATACCGCCAACACCATTGGGGTGGCTGTAGCTCAGGTGGTAGAGCAGGTCAGCTACTAACTAACCTTGTTGCTCTCTGTTGCATCCATCGGAGTGTGAATGTGCTTGAATGTTAGACAGTAAGCACTTAACAGTTAGAAAAAGTGCTTCTGTGAATGGGTACAATTGACTGTGGAATATTTAGTAGCATTAAATTTCACGACCGCACTCATTTCACAGCTGAAATCCTGTCATGGTACCACACTGGAATTCACTGAGCTCATGAGAGGGACCCAGTCTTTCACAAATGTTTGTCGAAGCAGTCTGTTTGTCTAGATGCCTCATTTTATACACCTGTGGCAATGGAAGTTACTGGAAGACCTGTGTTCAATGATTTGGAGGGCTGAGTGAATACATTTGGTAACATAGTGTGTATTATAGTACAAATAAATTTGTACTATAATTTGCCAGACGGGCCTCCAGCTCGCACTGGAACGGTTCGCAGCCGAGTGTGAAGCAGCGGGAATGAGGATCAGCACCTCCAAATCTAAGGCCATGGTTCTCAGCCGGAAGAGGGTGGAGTGCCCACTCCGGGTCGGGGATGAGTTCCTGCCCCAAGTGGAGGAGTTCAAGTATCTCGGGGTTTTGTTCGCGAGTGATCGGAGAAGGGAGCCGGAGATCGACAGACGGATTGGGGCTGCAGCTGCAGTAATGCGGACGCTGCACCGGTCCGTCGTGGTGAAGAGGGAGCTGAGTGTAAAAGCGAAGCTCTCAATTTACCGGTCGATCTACGTCCCTACCCTCACCTATGGCCACGAGCTGTGGGTAGTGACCGAAAGAACGAGATCGCGGATACAAGCGGCAGAAATGAGCTTCCTCCGAAGGGTGGCTGGCCTCTCCCTTAGAGATAGGGTGAGAAGTTCGGCCATCCGGGAGGGGCTCAGAGTAGAGCAGCTGCTGCTCCACATCGAAAGGAGCCAGCTGTGGTGGTTCGGGCATATGACAAGGATGCCCCCTGGGCGCCTCCTGGGTGAGGTGTTCCAGGCATGTCCCACCGGGAGGAGGCCCAGGGGCAGACCCAGGACACACTGGAGAGATTATATCTTTCGGCTGGCCTGGGAACGCCTTGGTATTCCCCCGGATAAGCTGGAGGAGGTGGCTGGGGAGAGGGAGGTCTGGGCCTCTTTGCTTAGGCTGCTGCCCCCGCGACCCGGCCTCGGATAAAGCGGATGAAGATGGATGGATGGATGGAATTTGCCAGACTGATTTTATAAGTCAAATTGTCTTGTGGTGGGATGGGACCAGAAGTTGTTATAGTACTAATTTCTGCAAAGAACCCAAGGTTTAATCAACATGATTCACCCTCTCCGCAACATCTATAGTGGAAGGCTCTGCAATTGCGACACAGGACCTGATGCACTAGCACAATGTGATGCGTTTCTTGGCACTGCTGCCTCACAGCAAGAACGTCCTGTGTTTGAATCAACTGACCATACAAATAAAGGGCCCAGTAGTGTCAAACATCTATGACATTGGCCCTTCTGTTTTTCAGCTTTTGCCTATACCAGGAGCTCTAGCTCTAACAGGACATTTTAAACAGTATAAAATTTGGGGAATTTGGAATTCAGTGACACAGTATGGAATTTGGGGGGGGGGGGACATTTACTGGATACCCTTAGTTCATTCTTAATCTTACAAATGAGCTGGTATTTGTAAAGGACCTTTTTAATTTTACTGACCATCAAAGCTTTATGTAGCTCACACAGTAAGAACAAGCTTCACACACTTCTTGTTGTGCTGCAACTATGGTGACCTCTGCATTGCTGTGCTGATATACAAGACGGATAGACTTATCAGAATTTTTGCCATCCTTTCAGCAAAACCTGAGATTTTAAGAGTAAAATTAATATTTTCCATTCTTTACGAATTTGTTTTTGATTCAGGCTTGAACATATACACCCTAAGAGTGATAAAACCCCACTTTAAATATGTAACTTTTACTGCTTGGAACTATATTTGTGCATTTTGGATCTCAAACAAGTTACCTTGAATTAAAAAAAGCAAGTACATTCATGTAGATTGTACCTGCTCTTGGGCATATAATAGTGTCCATCTCTGGGCTTATTTTATTTTTTATCAAAATGTATTATTGTTTTTATAAAATTATATCTCTTATCATTCATCACAGTCTCTGCTGTCTTTTTTCTCAGTCATGTACTGTTCAGATCCTGGCCATGTTGAGCATGCTACCAGAACCCTGTCTGACCCGAAACTCCTAGTGGGGACAACCATTCAGTATAGCTGCAACACAGGCTTCATCCTACAGGGCGGCGCCACTATCACATGCTATGGACGTGAGCCAGGAACGCCTGTGTGGACGTCTCATCTGCCTCACTGTGTCTGTGGGTATTTGAAAGAATGTTTCCAGACATAAAAGAAGACATGGGAGGTTAGTCAGTTCTCAACTGGCAATTGCTGATATGTATTTTAGCAAACTGGTGAGCTGAAGGGTCCCGTAGTTTACTAGTAGTATGTTAGCATCAGAATTTCACAAGCCTATCATCTGGATAGGGAGTCACATATGACACTTAACTGAAGATAAGAGGCTCTTTTCCTTTTTTTTTTTAGTCCAAAATGAGTGGGTTTGTGTGATTTCTTGCAAAAAAGGCCTGGCTCTCTCTTTTCTCTGCTGACAAAGATCACAGCGTCTCTGCATGCCAGAGACGATGCTTCATCACTCACATTTTATCTCAGCAGTCATGATATTTGCGTGTGTGTGTGTGTGTTTTCAGGGTTATTAATGTTTGGGTGAAGTGTTTGATATGTAAATGTGATGCTAATGCACCATAGCAATCAACCCTCAGCCACCTGGAGGTGGAGGCGGAGATTATCCGTGAGTCATGTCACCTCAGCCAGGGTTTGTCAAAACCTGTCAGTCGAGCTATGACGCAGAAACCTCTGATTTGTGCTGAGAAACTCAATGAGTTCCATGCAGTTTCTTTTTCTTTCTTCTTTTTATCTAGCTGAGGATTCTGTTTCCTGTGAAAACCCCGGTCTCCCTGACAACGGCTACCAGATCCTGTCCAAGAGACTTTACCTGCCTGGCGAGTCCCTAACCTTTGTCTGTTACCAAGGTTACGAGCTCATAGGAGAGGTTGCAATTAAATGCATCCTTGGAAATCCTTCTTTTTGGAGCGGCCCACTTCCACTCTGCAGGGGTGAGATTTTTGAAGGACATTTTATTTTAATATACGTTATTATAGAAATTTTTTAGAGGCTTTGGATTATTCTGATTCACAAGAACACTAACTCCTGTAAAGTTGCAATCAGACGTTTATATCCACCCATCATGCACATGAATGTAATGGAAATATGGGGTTTCTAATGATGTCTTTGAACTGTCAGAAGTCAGAAGTATACATACAAGCTTAAATAAAAAAAAAAAAAAAAAAAAAAAATATATATATATATATATATATATATATATATATATATATATATATGTATATACACATCCACTCTGGATATATATAATAAATAATTCCCCTCTCGCCCCTGTGGGCGGTCTATCCTTCAAGTTCGGGTCCTTTACCAGAGGCCTGGGAGCTTGAGGGTCCTGCGCAGTATCTTAGCTGTTCCAAGGACTGCGCTCTTCTGGACCGAGATCTCTGATGTTGTTCCTGGGTTCTGATGGAGCCACTCGCCTAGCTTGGGAGTCACCACACCTAGTGTTCCGATTACCACTGGGACCACCTTCACCTTCACCCTCCACATCTTCTTGAGCTCTTCTCTGAGCCCTTGGTACTTCTCCAGCTTCTCATGTCATTCAGAATCGCTACATCTATCACTGCGGCCATCTTTCTCTGCTTGTCTACCACCAGTATGTCTGGTTGGTTAGCCATCACCATTTTATCCGTCTGTTTCTGGAAGTCTCCTATTTTAACGTCGGAACCTGTTTCTGTATATTATGCTGGCCACTTGGTTATGGTGTTGTCCTGCATAGCATTCCACGTATGCCCTGCCAGCTAGCATCTTGCAGCCTACTGTTATGATCTGGATTGTCTCAAGGGCATCTTTAAACAGCCTGCACATGGGGTGTTGTCTGGTATGATAGACTGCAGCCTCTATGGATCTTGTACTCAAAGCTTGTTCCTGTGCTACCATGAGTAGTGCCTCTGTGCTGTCTTTCAGTCCGGCTTTGTTCAGCCACTGGTAGGATTTCTGTCAGCTACCTCCTCTATCTGCTGGTGGTACATACCATACAGGGGCCTGTCCTGCCATGATGGTTCCTCCACTTCCTCGGGTTTATTGCTGCCTGAGGTATTCACTCAGCACGTGGTCGATTGGGGCTATCTTCCTGATGTATTCCTGATTTCCCCTGGCTCCTTCCTTCCGCTTAGCATACAGGTTAAGGGTGCTGGACTTGGGGTGAAACCCTCAATCCATGGTCAGGAGCTTCCTGGTCTTGATGTCAGTGGCTTCTATCTCCTCCTCTGGCCAGCTTATTATCCCAACAGAGTACCTGATCATGGGCAGGGCGTAGGTGTTGATAGCCCAGATCTTGTTCTTACCTTTCAGCTGACTCCTCAGGACTTCCCTGATCCTCTGCAGGTACTTGGTGGTTGCAGCTTTCCTAGCGGCCTCTTCATGGTTCCCATTTGCCTGTGGGATCCCAAGGTACTTGTAGCTGTCCTCTATGTCTGCAATGTTGCCTTCTGGTAGTTCGATCCCCTCAGTTCTGACTACCTTCCTTCTCTTTGTTACCATCCAACTACACTTCTCCAGTCCGGACGTCATTCCGATGTCATTGCTTTATTTCCTGGTGGTATGGATCAGTGAATTTATGTCTTCTTCACTCTTGGCATACAGCTTGATGTCATCCATGTGGAGGAGGCGGCTGACAATTGCTCCATTCTGTAGTCAGTATTCATAGCCAGTCTTGTTAAAGATCTCACTGAGGGGGTTCAGGCCTATGCAGAACAGCAGTGGGGCCAGTATGTCCTTGGTAGATCCTGCACTTGATGGTGACTTGTGCTATGGGCTTGAAGTTGGCATCTAGTGTTGTACCCCACATTCCCATCCCCGTTCTTGATGAAGACTCTTAGGGTATCTATGTGTATAGCCTATATACTATTATTAATTCATTATGTAAATCTCCAATAATCTAGGAAAATGAAGGCCATGTCAAAGTTTTTGCGTGTCTTTTCCATGCTGTTATCCTTGTATAGTTTTTGCTGTTGTGCTGAAAACTCAAGGAGATGAGTGTCAGGGTCAGGGTGCTGTCTCACTGCAGGGAATTTTCAGGCTGAATCCTCCTGAAGGTTCCCAAGCTCAGAGAGAGAGTTAGGAGAGAGAAAAAGGCTTGGACAGGTAAATGCAGGAGATAATGTGTGTGTGTGTTTTTTTTATTACCCAGATTATTTTAGAGTAATGAATTAGTTGTCCATGTTAAACAAAGTGTCACTAGTCACTATGAATTTGTGCAGTTAATATGTACTAATACAGTGATTAATTTGATTAGTGTGATATTTAGTTTAATTCATAATTTATTTTTGATTCTTTTACTGTATATGGTCAATTTTTCAAAGCTGGAGGCATATTTAAAACGTCTTTTGGGTCTTTCACCTTCCCTCTGCTTTTACCATCACCTGAGCTGCCACATAATATAAATGGTAACATTCCATAAAATTGCAAAGCCTAAAAACAAATCTTTAATATGCTCTGTGAATTTTTATTTATAGACATTTATGACAAAAATAGCTGGCTGTGTCACTGAATATTGTGCAAGTATCATTTTGTTATACCATATTCACAATGGACCAGCATTATGGTTTGGCTGGGGCGTATTGCTAAATTCTGGAAATTACTGAGGCTCCATGAGTCACCTTTTCTGAAAAAAACAAAACAAGCATCTCTTACTTGCTTAATAGCTCTGTTTAACCCAAACCTCAATCTTTTGCTAAACTGAAACAAAAATAATCCCATGGAATTAATTTTGATGGATTAAATAAAACTGATCAATTAAATATTACATAGTCTCCTATTTCACAAATTGCTGTGAGACAGGGTTGAATTGGAATACATAAGAAAAGAAAGCTTGACCGATTTTAACAATAGGAAGAGTGGGCATTAGCAAACATACAATTCAAGAGAACGTTATGTAAACAAATTCAACATAAAAAGTTATGTCAATTTTCATATGCACTGACTGACAGAATGATGTCTTGCAGCCAACCAAGACTGCTTTGGCAACCATGCTTTGGAAGGTGAGTGTCTGTGTACAGTATGTGCTGTGGGCTAAAACCCTACACAGTCTGTTTTATAGAATTACAAAAAAAAACCCTAAAACAAACCACCTCACAGGCAACAAAGCTTTACCTGTCTGTGTGCTCTCCCTGCATTTGCATCAACTTCATTCCCATGTTTTGTTTCTACCTCCAGCTGTGTTTATCCATGTGATTTCACAGAGCATCCACCTATGTTTGCTAAACCACCTCTAATGAAACCTTTAGAAGATTTATGTATTCTCTGGATAATGATCTGCGGTTAAATAAACCTTGTTTTATTCATGTTTTGTCTGTCAGTTGCAGAAGCGACTGCAGGTTCCCCTTTGGATGGAGGAAACATAGCACTGGCCATTTTCATCCTCATTCTGTTGCTGTCTGTGCTGCTGGGAGGAGTGTACGTCTATGTCACTCGGTAAGATCCTAGACCATGAGATTTATATACAAGGGTGAGACCTTAATTGTTTCTGACTGTTATTGTCTTGATAACATTTGTTTGATTAGCACAGTCTGGGCCACAGCTCATACTATGCAGGCTCTTGGTCAGAACCCCATTGGTGTCACCTTTTAACTCACTTACTGCTATAACTGTAGCAAAAAGTTAGGGGTCTTTCACATAATCTAGACCTCAAAAGTAATGCAACATATTTGTTTCTTAGAAAACTAGAAGCAAAGTCTTTGGCAGTCGCACACTGGCGCTGAGCCATTGTGAAGGAACAGGTACTAAAACTCTGAATTTGTGTTTTTTTGTGTCTGTTTTTTCCTCATTATGTATATTAGGTGCAGATATAACTCCAACTTAAGGCTGCCTCTTATCTACCCTCACCCTTACCGACAAATCACTGTGGAGACAGAGTTTGACAACCCGCTCTATGAAACAGGAGGAGTAAGTTCTATTCAGTTAAGTTCAAATGAATTTAATTGAATTTTAGTTAGATACTGCCAAAATTGCAACAACAAATACCTCAAGTGTGGGGTAAAAGCTGCAGGAGTACATTCAATGTGTCCATTCCTTTAATTTAATAATTCTCATTTCAATTACAGCAGGACACTCGAGAGTATGAAGTATCGATATGAGAATCTTCTCAAAAGATATTTGTGAAGCGTGACAAGACTGACCGCCCTGACCTAACTCTTCACACTCTCCTCTCTCGCTTCTCCACCCAGGAGGAGGCGATGTAAATACAAATAATGATGTCCAGCCCCTTCTGCATTGATGGATCCTGTTCTCTCCTTCTCTGATGTGACAGCTTTTGTAGACATTATGGGAATTATGAGAGGTTACTTGAACCAAAAAGAAGAAAGACAATTGATAGTCAGCAACTGACCAGTCTACCAGTCTGGGAGAGGTTGAATGATAGAGGAAATGGGGAAAAGGCCCAAATAACATCTGAGAACATCAAACATGGGTCATTTTCACACATGTACTGCAGTTCCTAACTTTTCTAGATAATATCTAACTGAGGTCCGAGAATTGGATTGAACATTAGGCAGCCATTAACTTGCCAGCTGCCTAGTCTGTGTGATAGCAGGGCTAGTGCACCCACTAGTGCAAGTAATTGCATGAGTGTGTGTCATATGTGCTGCCTAATGCACACTCTATACAAGCAACTTTCTCACCTAAAACACATGAATCATTTTCCAGAAAAACAAATTCCTCTGAAGTATTTCTTGTTGTGTATTACATATAAGGAAAATATGGAAAATATTCCAGTTAGGTTCTTGTGAAATTGTCTGAAGTTCATGTGAGAAAATGGCTATTGTGGGAAATGAAGGAGGGAGGGATAGGAAATGAGAGAAATGTGGGTATCAAAGCACTTTTTAGTATATTTTTCTTGACTGTAAAAGTCTTAAGAGGTGAAGTTATAATCCTTAAGATTTAACAGATTTTTGAAACTATTTATCATGATTTTCTTTTCTGCAGTAGTCTTTGAATAGTCTCAAATTCTGTAATCTCTATAAATTAATTACCAGTTCCAGGCAGCACTCAAATTGTCTTTACACAAAGAAGATATTCACAGAAATCAAGATTCACAAGTATGCACAGCAGAGTGCTGTATCATTAATCAAATATCCACTTAAATGTTGAGAAATTTCCAGAAAATCTGCAAAGGATCCACCTTGTTATGTAAATATAAAGAGCTGGTTTATAGAGGTTAGCAGTTTTGTTCTGTGTTCCTCTCACTGCAGAAGAACAGTTAATGTGAAAAACATCTCTAATGTATTTATAAGTTCCTTTTCTGTACCAGATTAAGCTTAATGTTTATACTCTGAAACACTGTTGAGCTAGTTTCAGTTTGAAGACTCCAGTTTTAAAAACTGAGACTTGTGACTGTGAAACAATGAAGCACATATGGCTGCCACCTAGAGACTACTTATATATTTGAAATCACACAAGTATGTCTTTCATTCTTCTTCTGTTGGTACTCTTTTCCCATTGCCATGCTTCCTCAGGATATGGATAATTCTAACATTACCATTGCATTTACTTTACGATTAATTCCTATCTGTGTTTAAGCAACTTTGACTGATTAGCACTTGTGTGCTATTTTCAGTAAAAATTTACCTCAGCGCACGTATGATCAGTGTACATGAATGGTCATTGTGATATGCAGGTTTGTTTGTATAGACACGGGCCGTTTCAGAAACTGGATAAAAACAGCATTTCAAAAAACTTTTTTTTTTTACCTGTTGTGTAGTTGTAAGCTAGCTTTCTAGTAAGTTCCTGTTAAATTCAGCCTTTGACTGAATTCTGCAGAAACTCCAAGAAGCATTTTTTATGTTATTTCCATAAAGTCTCTCTGCTTTTTTCTTTTCATCTTTGTATGTTTATGATTCAGGACTTCGTATACAGTGGTCTCCAAAAGTATGCTAACAGTACGGTAAAATTTCACTTTACTTTAGCATCCATTTTTATCACATCATGCTAGCACACCAGCTTAATGGATACAGAACTTCTGCAGAATAAGAAACAATAATATGAACATTTTCAAACAGAATTTATAGTGACAACCTGTTTCAGATGTACCTCAGATGTTGGTGCCCAGTGCCCAATGGAGCTGTATGGTACAGCTCATCTGATAAGTGTGGATATTTTCAGTAAGGTTATACTATATAATCAGTCTATTACTTAACGCTAGTTAGCTGATATTTGTGTCTTTGTGTTGTACATATACACTTTAGGAAAACAACATGCTAAGGATGCTCACTAGCATTAAAAATTATTTTATGGCAACACTGATCTTACTTAATACATCTATGGTCTGGTAAAAGCGCCATTTGTTATTACTATGGTAAACACAAGTGTTCTTACCCAGGACTGAAATCTTAAGGATTACAACTTCTAAAATGTCATATAGAATGCTAAAGGTGGGTTTATTTCACATATCCATTTCATATTCACATTCATGAGTCATGAAAAGTCCTGTCTTTTCGTAAACTGGAAATCAATATTTAGAAAAAAGTAAAGGTCAGTGCTTTCTTTTATTTGTTACCCAGTCTGACACAGGATTTGCAGTACTGTTGTTATATTTCTCTCACATGTAGTTCAATTGATGGACTGTAACAGACTGGCCTCAGTATTGCTGGGTCTGGACTAGCAGCGTAAATAGTGTAGCTGTAGTTAACTTATTGGTCTTCTGGTACAAGCTCAGCAAACCAACCAGATGATGTATTTATTTTGATGTACTGTACATGTGATGTTTTATGCAGATAGATAAATGTACATTTTCATTATGAGAATACAAATGTTAACAGTTTCCCTAAATAAATGGTAAAACCTTAAAAACTTCAAAGGATTCTTTTCAAACACTGAGGTATTTTGTTTTGTCTTATTTTGCTAAAGGAAACCAATGGAAAAATGATTACACCTTTTTTTTTAATCCAATGTCTAGCCAGACAAGACATCTGATACTCCCAAAAAGTTGATTTTGTTCATCTGGACGTAGCGATTTCAGTGGAAGAAACATTTCATCACTCATCCAAGTTACTTCATAAGTCAGCGTCCCTCCTTGTACAGGATGTGACTTCCTTATCATTGAAAGAGTGGTTACTGGCCTGTAGGTGTGAATAGACTGCGGAGTCCTGGCCTGACGAGTTAGCTCTTTTGTGCTATCCACTTAGCCGGAGGTTGCTTGGTTTTCCTGATGTATAAATCATGGCTATCCTCCTGGCACTTAACAGCATACACCACATTAGTGTGGGCAATCGTGGCTCAAGAGTTGGGCATTCCTCTTGTAATCGGAAGGTTGCCGGTTCAAGCCCCGGCTCCGACAGTCTCAGTCGTTGTGTCCTTGGGCAAGACACTTCACCCGTTGCCTACTGGTGGTGGTCAGAGGGCCCAGTGGCGCCAGTGTCAGGCAGCCTCACCTCTGTCAGTGCGCCCCAGGGCGGCTGTGGCTACAATGTAGCTTGCCATCACCAGTGTGTGAATGTGTGGATGATTGTGTATAGTGTAAAGCGCTTTAGGGTCCTTACGACCAAGTAAAGCGCTATACAAATACAGACCATTTACCATTACTCAGTTTGTGCCAGTTAGGGGGGACATTTAAGAGGTATACTGTAAATCAACACATATGTATTGACTCTCATTGTATAAGTATTGACTCTTACTCTGTTTGTGCCAGGGAATGGATCCTTGGAGTGGACCAATTTTTGGCGCAGTGTATTTTAGAGCTTGAAAGCCACAGAGACACAGTCGGCTGGCTGTTGCTCAGGTGGTACCGCAGGTCACCTACTAACCCGGAAGGTTGGTGGTGCGGTCTCAGTGTGCTCCAGTCTGCATGTCAAGTATCCTTGGGCAAGATACTAACCCCATGTTACTCTCTGATGCATCCATCAGAGTGTGAATGTTAGATAGGAAGCACTTAGAAACAGCATTAAAAAATGCTTTGTGAATGCACAAGTTGTGTGAAGCCCTTTGAATGCTCAGAGTAGAAAAGTGCTATACAAGAACCAGTCCATTTACCATTTTGGGAGAAAATGTATCTCAGCTGTTCCAATAATCCTGACACATAAGGGATCACTGAGGGTTTTTGCTTAGGCAGCAGTTGTCCTTCTTCTCTCCTGGATTGTCTGGGGCATTCTTTAGGTGCAGGTTTGACAAATGTCCGGCTTGGATAACCATATTCACTTAGGGCCTTCTTGATGTGATGTTCTTCTGCTTCCCTGGCAGCTGTTTCTGTGGGAATGGTGTTCTACCCTCTTTTAGAGTTGGATGTCTCGAGACCGGTCTTCTCGAGGCCACTTTTACGTGATCTTGGTCTTGTCTTGGTGTCGACGGACTTACATGTGTGTTTATTTCATATTTTCAGTTGTTACCCTCCACGGCTAAATAAAGCACTCTAAATCAGTTTCAGTTATGTAGTGATGAACACAACAATGGACATAAGGGGCTTCTTTCAAAGAAATAACTCAGGTAGATGTTATTTTATATATTATGCTTTGTATGTTGTTCAGTATATTTCTATGCAAAACAACAGGAATTTCAATACACAGCAGTACAGTTGAAACCAGATATTTACATACACTTTAGGGAAAAAACATAAAAAAAATTTTTTTTACTGTTAAACATCAATTTAGAGTAAATTTTTTTTTTGTTTTAGATAAATAAATATTCAAATATCTTTTGAATTAGTTAAATGTCAGAATAAAGAGAGACAGAGCTGTCTATTTTTTTATCACTTTCATCAAATTTAGGAGTACATATACACTAAGTTTACTGTTAATTAATAAGAAAACTCCAGACGATTCCATTCCAGCTGAAGAAGCTTCTGATAGGTTAGTAGAGTCCATTTGAGTAAACTGGTGGCACAGCTGTGGATGCATATAAGGCAAAACACAGAGCCTGTTTCTTTGAAATGGGAAAATCAAGAGATATCAACCAAAACACCAGGAAAAGAATTGTGGACCTCCATAATTGTGGCTCAATTTTGAATACAATTTGGTGCCATTTGCAATTAAGAAATACATAAAATTTCTCTCTTTACTCTTAAATTTAACAAATACGTTTTTAATATTTAGCAATCTAAAAAAATAAACATTTAGTCTGATTTGATGTTACAATTAAAAAAGTGTTTTTATCTGAAGAGTATGTAAATATCTGGTTTCAACTGTATATATGATGATGTTGGTGTTTGGATTGATTGTCAGCACAGAGAGGGAGATGGAGAATGAGGACAGAACAGAGATGGAACAGGAGCCAGGTGAGATAGACATGTTAGTCAAATGGTTGTTTGCCAAAACTCATCAGAACATGTATCTAGTACCTAGTGTATCTTTTTAGATACCATTTGTTACTTTTCAAATTCTATATTTGTTAAGTTATGCAGGCTTGTTTGCACAACAAGGCTAAATAATTATATAAACTTTTCTGAATCTAAATAGTCTACTTTGGTAGAATTAAAAAATAAGTGTAGTGCAGGTCTATGATGATTTTTAGTGCTACTATCATCTAGTTCTGATTCTGGTTCTCTCTTGGTTAAATCCCAAGTAGTCCTGATTTTGAACTGTTGTAGTCCTGTTTTAATTCTGGATCAGTTCTGGGTCTGGTTGAATTGGGGTTTAGTCCCTGTGTCTTGATACAGCCCTCATTTTGTTCTGCATTAAAAAAGTAGTTTAAGGTATTCTGCATATGTGATATATATTTTTTTCCTATATGAAGTCATTCTTTTTTTTACAAAACTCAAAACACAGCCTAATAAATCTTTCAGCCCCCCTGGGTAGTACATGCATACTACCCTTTAGGGCTAAGCCCTGGGTGTATAAAATGTCTAGCTCCGCCTCTGGAGTCAACAGTATCCATGACACACAACGTAACGTTCGATGATGTGTCATGCGCAAAAGCATCAGCTCTAAGAGCCGTGCTTAGAGAGTGCTTTGTAGTGAATCAGAAGAGTCGACTCCCATTGAGCGAGAGCCGGCTCCTCACTTAATTTCCTTTTGCTGCTCAGCTCTCACACAGTGGCTCAGCTATGCTCCAATCGCTCCATATTGTGGTCAATCACATGCGAGGATATAGGATAATATCATTATGTAAAAAACAGAGAGGGTGAGAGACGCGACAGTCAAGTGGAGCATGCGTCTGTCCTCTCTGTAAGTGAGTGAGACAGTAGACAGCATTGAGGAGGACTGTGCGAGTGCATCGCAAAAACACATAAATATGCCTGACACCCATAAACGAAGCAGCGGTATACGGTATACACCTTATGATGTCCCACCTCTAATGGGTGTCCCCCAGGGCACCCATTAGAGGTGAGGTATGACTACCTACCTCTAAGTCAGGGGTAAGGAACTCCAGGCCTCGAGAGCCGGTGTCCTGCAGGTTTTAGAGGTGTCCTTGATCCAACACAGCTGATTTATATGGTTCTGATTTAAAGTTCCCTAGAGGCCTGGTAATGAACTAATCATTTGATTCAGGTGTGTTGATCCAGGGTGAGATCTAAAACCTGCAGGACACCGGCTCTCGAGGCCTGGAGTTCCCTAACCCTGCTCTAAGTGTATTAACATTAACAACCTCAATTAAATGTAGGTAAATTATGCTTAATATATTATAAAACACACACCACACAAGAGTTTTCCATTAATTAGGGGAGACCGGGGATAGTTGTAACATTTTTGACATTTCTGTCTGTAAATTGGAGCTCTTTTAAGGTAGTGGATTCAAAATGTAATGCAAAGTATTTTCATGTCTCTGCTATTAAATAGTGCAGCTATTTTCTCTGCAGCACAATTACCCATTGCATGGTATGGCCTCAAACACAAAGAGTGAAATGTTACAATTAACCCCATAGTCTGGGTTAGTTGTAACATATCCTGGGGTAAAATGTAACACAATGAAATAAGGGTACTAACAAAACATTAACATGTAATCTTTGTTTATTCAACACATGAATGCACTTAGAGCCATTTATGTAGCTGTGTGTGTGTGTGACAGAATGCAGAAATCTAGCTTTTGAACATATTCCAACCCCCCAAAAAAGACAAATTATGGAAATTTCTGCAACTGAATATTTCATTAATTTTGGTTGGTCTTCCTTGAGTTTGGCCTCATTGGCTCAGTGGGCATTAGAACCTACAACTCTTGCACCAATTTTGAACATAACAATGAAGCTGAAAAAATGTAGTTGTTCACCAGCATCGCAATTCCATTACTTTTTATCATGGCTTACCTTGGTGTGGTTTGCAAAGTGCTTCAGAAAGATGAGGGAATCTGTTTCTTGCATCCATCCTGATTTATTTCCACTACCAGTACTTCCTACTGGTCCATCTCTGACACAGAGGTCTGCATAATGTATGTGTGGGAACACAAACAGTGGAGGAATTGTGTTGCCAATGGCATTAACCGCATATACAAAAGCGACCAGTGAACCTCTCTCTGCTGATGTCGTTGCCCCAACTTGTTTAATATAAGTTAAAGTAATAGTGCGGTAAGTTGTAACATCTGCATTATTGTTACAACTAACCCAGACTGTTGCTGTTACAACTGACCCAGACTCCTATAGCCATGAACTAGCTAACATTATAGCCAACGGCTAAAACATTAGCACTAAAGACCTACACAGAATATATCCCCATAGACATACAAATAACATAATTTAAGTTTGATGAGTTTAACTGCAAAGCAGATAATGCTATTACAAATTGAAATAAAGTAGAAAAACTTACTTTTTGGCATACAAATTACTTTTTTTCGTGTTAAATTGTCTGTGTTTGACAAAATGTGCTGATTTTTCACATGTGATAGCAGAACTGAATTGGGCATGCACAGGATGAGTCACATCATTTGAAACTTAGCCCTGATTGGAGAAATTGGAAGTGTTACAACTGACCCACGTTACAACTATCCCCGGTCTCCCCTACTTCTCATTTATTTTGTAACAATTGTAACAAGCAATTGTTATTATTTGAAGAGTTTCAGTCAGGTTTCAGAGCTGTTCACAGTACAGAAACTCCTTCAGTGAGGGTTTAAAATGATCTTCTTATGGCGTCTGACGGTGGACTGTCGTCTTGTCAGCTTGTCTTGCTGGACCTTAGAGCAGCATTCAATACTGCTAACCATAATATTTTATTACAATGACTAGAGCATCTTGTAGGTCTTAAAGGTACTGCGCTACAATAGATTGCATCATGTCTATCTAATAAACTCTCATTTATTCATGAAAATGGGGAAGCTAAGCATCGTCGGCCTGATTCAGTGTTGCCAACTTAGCAACTTTGCCACTATATTTAGCGAGTTTTCAGACCCCTTAGCGACGTGAAAGCGCGTATCGCTTTTACTCTCAACAAGCAGCGGGTGCTGTAACGCAGTCAGTTCTTCTTTTACTCTTATGCTGTTTTGTGGATCACAAGGTTTAAAACTACTTATAAACACACACACAAAGTAACTCCACCAGAGTGCTTATTTCGGGTCACTTTTGCCAGTCCAAGCCCGGGTAAAGGAGCAGGGTTGGAATTGTGACATTAAAAAAAACAATAATTGCTAAAAGAAATTTAATTTGTAGTTCTAAATGAACTCTACATGCATTTAGGACGTTTTTTACTCACTTTATGTCTCTTCCACGATGTTATTTCTCTCTCCAACAACGTAGGTTACAATTAGATTAGCATGACCAATTATGCAAATTAGGCGATGACGTCATTTAGCGACTTCTAGCGACTTTTAGGACAGCCAATAGCGATTTTCCTTACTGAGGAGTTGGCAACACTGGCCTGATTAGCACTTGGATTGGAGACTGCCTGGGAATACCACGTGCTCTAAGCTTGAGAAAGACACCCTCCTGTTAAAAGGAAGTTTTTCCTTCTCACTCTCACCAAAGTACTTGCTCAGAGTGTGTCATATGATTGTTGGGGGTTTCTCTGTTTTCTTTGTATTATTGTATGGTCTTGTTTCACCAAGGCAGTATGAAGGCATAGCAGGCAATTTTATTGCTATGCAGATGATATCATGGATAGATAACTTTATCTATCCATGAAGCCAGGTAGCACACACCAAGTAGTTTAACTACAGGACCGAATGACCTCTAATTTCCTGCTGAGGTTTTTGCACTTGGCTGTTTGTAATTTTAAGATATTTCTACAATTTGTGCAATAGCTTAAAATTACAAATATCCTGTCCCACAGTGATGCTGAAATACTAGTTCATGCATTTATCTCTTCTAGACTGGACTGCTAGAATTCATTATATCAGGATATTCTGAAACCCCCCTGAAAAACCTTCAGTTCATCCAAAAGGCTGAAGCAAAAGTACTCAAAGGGACTAGAAAGAGAGAGCATTTTGTCCATACTTTAATGACTACTCTTCATTGAACCCTTGAATTCAAAGTCCTTCTCCCACCCATACAAATTCTTGAATATTCAGACCCATGTTATTTTACAGACCTCACAGTACCATATCACCCCAGTAGAGCACGCCACTCACAGACTGTTGGGTTACTTGTGGTTCCTAGGTCATTTGAAAGTAGAACGGGGGGCAGAGCCTTCTGTCAGCCTGCAAGTTTATATCTGTTAATCAAGTGCAGCAGCGGATCATCATTCTTCGCCAGATCGTCTGCTGATCAACCCCGGTAAATTGGCTTCATAACTTCCTAACTTTATTTTCTCCAGTGATTTCTTTGTGTAATCTTGTAATCTCATCTATTCAGTGATCAGCACCTTTGGGTCACTCTTCACTCCATCTCCATACCTACCTGGACCATCTCTGTTACCGGCCCCTTTTCATGTGCTGCTGCCCTAACTCTTGGACTTCACACCCGTGACTCTTTCTAAGGAAAAGAATGGAACTCACCTGCCTGCCCTCCAGTTGACTGCTGCTGTCTGCTGCACCTCTGGAAGACTCACCAGATTACTCCTCTCCGCTGACTGCCTGCCCACCGACTCCCACAGAGCTTTCCCTCACCTCCACTGCTTCACACACCTGGAACCCAAGTAACACAAACCTCTATCTACGAATACACATACCTTATCATAAGATAAGTACAGCGACTATCTCTGTTCTCTTCCGTTACAGAATAACCTTCCCCTGGCAAACTCTCCTAGTGTCTGGTTTTGCCTGTCTGACAAAAAAATCAGTTAAGGACTTTGAAAATTTGACTTTTGTGTCTGCTTTTGGGTCTATTCTTGCACCGCTCACGACACCTTCAGCTTTCAAACCCCTCTTCTGTGGAACCAGCTTCCAGTTTGAATTTGGGAGACAGCCATCTCTTTTAAGGTTAACCTTGAGGCAACTGTTGTTGTGAATTGGTGCTATATAAATACAGCTGAACTGAACTGAACTGAATTTGGAACGAAATTCCCAAAGACACAGACTGTTTTAGAGCAAAGCGAAATTCTAACCTTGCGAACTTAACCATTTGCATGTAACAGGTCACTTCTGAGAAGTATGATGAGGGTTAGGTCAGATTTGCTTAAAAAAATAGCTTCAGAAGAATGAAATGAAAATGCAATCTCATTACATGCATGTTGGCATCACAGTTCTTCTAAGATTTCTATTTGGGTGTCAGAAACAGAAAACAAATCCATAAAAAGTGTGGATGTGAACCTAACTCTTACACATCTGCTAACACACAGTAGTAACCTGGTGGATGTTATAACCTGGTGGGAAAGTGAGATATAAACTCACTTCCCCTACTCCATACAGTTTTGACTAGCTTTCTATTTGACAAGGAACATTTCTTTGAACAGATAGCTGTTGTCCTGCAAATATACACCAAAGGGTTGGAGACAAATCCTGCCTTGCAGCATTTTCCCAGCCTCCAACACAGTTTTATGTCTCAATTATTTCATCGATTTTATCTATGAATGGTAAAATAAGAGGATAATTCTTGGCATAATAACAATTTCCACAGGCCTTCCTGCTGAGTGTAATTCTACTGATGAGAAGGTTTTAACCAGATGCTTGACAACTGCAGATGCTCTGAATAAACCAAGTGCTAGGAACACAAGTTTAATGATGCAAAAGACATTCACAGAGAGTGAAGTAAATTACTTTAATGTGCAATTTTAAGGGATTTAGTTGGCCTCATTATGCAGAGAAACTCATAATGAGACCAGTAATAGAATGAAATGATTATTATTACAACCAGCTAACAGCATGGGTCAGTTCACCGAGGCAGAAAATGGAACAAACACTGTGTTCAAGTAAAACTTGTGAATTCCATCAAATATATAGAATACTTGAGATACATTTAAATATATGTGTGTTTATATGTGAGAATTGCAAGTCCTTAACCTTTTTCTATAGTTAGTTTTTTGTCCTGCTTGTTATTTTTGGTCTTTCTATGTTCCTCTTCCCCCTCCTCACCAACCTGGTTATGGCAGATGACCAGCCCTTCCTGACCAACTGGAAGAAGTGGTGAAAGTCAGCTGTTGTTGTGAACTGACTATAGAAATCTAATTCAGTTTAATCCAATTCAGTTTCATTTATATAACTCAAACAGTTGCCCCAAGGTGCTTTATATTGTAGGGTAGACCCTACAATAGTATATAAAAAACCCCAATAATCAAACAAATCTCTTTGATCAAACGCTTGGTGACAGTTAGAAAAAAGCTTCCCTTTTAACAGAAAGAAACCTCTGGAAGAACCAGGGAGGAAACTGGTTGGGGGTGAAAGAAGGGAAAAAATAAATAAATAAATAAAATTGAACTGAATAATTTGCATCTCTTTTGATTACCATTAGTGTTGTTTCTCTCTGCACCATATTAAATCTAGTAGCATTTCTTTTTATTCTCTTTACAATCCTATTTAAATTTCTTTGGAGTAATTTTGCCACATGCTTGGTGTTACATTCATTTATGTGGTTGTGTTCCATCCATTTTTTAGTCACTGTTTTGTTACTGTTTGCTTGACTTTCCAATAAGCAAGCAGTTAGAAAACAGTTATGTCAAACTGAAGCTCTAGATAAGAAGGTTCCAAATGCAGAGGGTCATTTCCAAATGACCCCCTGTCTCCCATGTAGTCCCATTGTTTAACTACTCTTATGAATGGGGTGGCTGTAGCTCAGGTAGTAAAGCAGGTCAGCTACTAACCGGAATGTTGGTGGTTCGATCCAAATATCCTTGGGCACGATACTAAACCCATGTTGCTCTCCGATGCATCCATCGGAGTGTGAATGTGTATGAATGTTAGATAGTAAGAAAAAAAATGTGCTTGTGTGATTGGGTGAATGAATTAGTTGTATAAAGCGCTTTGAGTGCTCAGATAGAGTAGAAAAGAGCTATATAAGAGCCTGTCCATTTACCATGAAGTTTTCGATGTGTATCTGTTGTTGTGTATAATATGAATACAAAATGTGACTCTTTAGGGCTCAACTTAAAGCTCGCAATTAGGTTTTTTTCTTTGGCAGCTTATTTTCACAAATCCTGAGCTCGAGGCAGTAGATGTGTCATGGTCCTGGGCCATGTTGGCCCAGTATTCTTAGTTTTCGTGTGTTTTGTATTTTGTTCTTTAATTATGCCGTGGTTCCTAGGTTCTGTTAAGATGTTCCTTATTTGATTACCCTCTGTGTATCTGTGAGCCCTCGTTTCCCCTCCTTGTGTTTTATTCCATGTTTTCCCCAGTCCGTTATGTCTGTGTTCTCCCCGTGCGCTCTCTCCTCCTGTCTGAACCTCTGTGTACTTCCTGTTTTACTTTGACAGTCTCTCGTCAGTGTTGTGTTACTCCTGCCGTGTCTTGTCATGATTATCAGTGTCACATGTGTTCCCCGTGTGCTCCCACTTCCCTCATTAACTCTCTGTGTATTTATGTCTGCGTCTCCCTCAGTTCTGTGTCGCGTTCTCCCTCATTCATTGCTGTGTGTTTCTCCGTGCAATATGTTATAGTTTCCAGTTTAGTTTGTATGGTTTTTCTGTCCAGCAATAAAGCTGTGTTTTGAGTTCAATCCTGCCTCTGCGAGCTTGCGTTTGGGTCCTCATCCTGCCGGCCTGCATGACAAGATGAACTTGAGACAAAATCTTGTGTTAGTGATTGTCTGAAATCAGAATGTAATTAGAAGCCATTGTGCATGTAATACAATGTACCCTTCTCCCAGAGCCTAATCATATGTAGTTAGTCAGTAGTCTTTCAAAAGGTGCTATATTCCCTAATAGCTGAGTAGTAATGAAGAGTAACCTAAAATAAAAAGTGTCCCTCCTGTAGGGAACAAAATGCATAAACACTGAGTCAGGGCATGACTAATAACTCGGGGGAGTTTGCTAACTATTAATTCATTATGTCCTTACCTCCAAACATGAACTCTGCTATCATTAACCTACTTCTTATACCAGCCAAAGATCCCACACTCCAATCCACTTACTACCCAATCACACTCTTAAACGTAGACCTGCAAAGCCCTTACCAGAAATTTAGAAAAAAAAATCACTCATTCAAGATACATCCTGATCAGACAGGTTTTATCAAAGGCAGACACTCAAATAATAAAATGTGCAGACTAATTAATGTAATATATTATTGCTCCATCAAAAATTTTGAAACCACAGTTGTCTCTTTAGATACAGAAAAAGCATTTGACCTGGTAAACTGGAAATTCTTATTAGCAGTTCTGCACAAAATTGGATTTGGGGTATTCCTCATAAATTGGATCAAAACACTATACATCTTTCCAAATACATGTCTTAGGACAAATGACCTTACTCCCCAAGGCTTAAATCTAAAGAGGGAACCAGACACGGCTACCTGCTTTCCCTTTTGCTTTTTGTTATTTTTATTGAGCCACTAGCAACAGAATTCCGACAAAAGGTTGTAAGATAAGACTATATGCTGACAATGTATTACTTTTCCTTTGGAACACATAAACCTCTCTTACGTAGATATATAGATAAGTTCTCATCCATCCGAACTACTCTGCGAACTGGAGTAAATCAACAGCTCTGGCCCTGAATTGTAAATTTCAAAAAACTTCCACCACTCCACTGCAGTCTGGTAGCATTAGCTAGATAGCTTAGGGTATACATTTTTCCACCAAGCTCTCAGACTTGGCTCAATTCAATCATATTCCTCTACTATCAATGGTAGAAGATGATCTCACACATTGGAATACTTTACCTGTATCACTCAAGGGTTGAGTCACCACAATTAAAATGATGTTTCCATCTAAAATAAACTAAAAAGTCTCATGCATCTTGAATTTTTTTTATGGAAAAACAAATCATCATGAACACAATGGTGGTCTAGAACTACCAAAATGTTATTATTATTTCTTCTCCAATAGATTGCTATATGTTTCAAAATGCATCAAACCAAGCTCACTATAGAGCCCAAGGGTAGACCAAGCATTCTGTGATAAAGTAAAAATCTTGAATCTGCCTTTCATAAGCTTCAACGTTCAGCATCATAACTGCTTTAAAAACCTTAACATAAATACTTTCCTGACAGTCTTGTGGGAGACTCAAATAACTAAATCTCAATTTGCTCAGTGTAAACTAATGCATATTTGGAACAATCCAGATATCTGCCAAGAAAAAAACAATTACTATATTTTCCATCATGGCAACAAAAGGGAATGAAAAAATCATGAAAATGTTATTCAAGATGGAAACTTTATTTCATTTCAGGAACTCATATCAAAAATATGGAATCAACAGCAATAGGTGTCTGGAATATCAACAGCTATAATCCATAACACACAAGAAATTTTATCTCAGTGAATTTAAATTACAAATACCTACTTGTGTAGCAGAGTTTTCATATTTCAGCACCCATAAATTGTTATCAAAAACATAACCCCTCAATGTTCCACACTTTTTTTTTGTTACTGCACTCTGTTAACACCTACATTGCTCACTTGTTCTTGGGGGTGACCTACACTCTTTGGAATAAATGAAGAAATAGACAGGCTTAGTACAGCGCAATTGGCAGTACACAAATATAGTTAAACAGTACATGAGCCATTTCGGACTTTGCAATGCATGGCGCTCTCTTCACCCCATTCGTTGGGAATATACTTTCTACTCACATGTGCATCACTCTTACTCTCATCTGGATTATTTCCTAGTCAGCAGCTCACTGTTGAGAGATATTTTATACACTGAGATACACCCTACAGCTGTCAGCGATCATGCTCCTGTATCTTTAATTCTAATATGTAAGAAGAACATTCTGCCAAGTAAAAATTGGAGATTTAATACACCATTGCTTAAAGATATTTATTAAAAATTTAAAAAAGAGTGAGTTTTATATTTAGACTACAATGACCTGTCTGGAACATTAGCATCTGTTCTTTGAGAAGCAGGGAAAGCTGTGATAAGAGGTAAAAAAAATTTTTAATTCTCATCACATAAAAACAAAAGAGAAAATAAATATATTCAGGAGTTAGAAGAAATCAATCAATCAATCAAATCTTTAGATGAATGTGTCCTCCCTGGAACAGAAAATGCTGAACAAAATATGTAAAGCAAAACTAGAAATAAATGAAATTATTAATAAAAAATCTTCAATTCTTATTACAAAGACCTGCTTGCAATATTTTGAACATGGTAACAAATCAGGTCGATTTCTACCTAACTTGTTGAAAATGAATAAAAAAAATGACTATATGTGCCGCTAAAGACGGCTGGGAACATAGGACATGACCCTGCAAGAGTAAACAGCAAAACTTTTTATTCACCAGAGCTAAACCCATCTAATGTTCAAATATACAGTAATTGAACATTACTTTAGTCATGCCCTTAACTTCTACTAAACCACTTTACCAAATAATGCAAGGCAGGTAGGCAATGTGACTGAAGTTAATGCAGGTCTTACTTTTTGCAGGGCCTCTTGCAGTCACATTATAAAATGCTAGTAAAATAATTTCTGAGTAGAAATGTGTATTTGTTTTTTACGGGTCAAGACAAGCTTGCATTTCAAATTAATAATGCAGATTTCGGTTTCATCATTGACTACATTCTTGATAATATTTTTTTTATCTTTCCTGAAAACTGTCTGGCAGTTTCCTCACCGACTAATTTCTTTCACGAAACTGTATTTCTTTTTCCAAAACTGCATTAAAAACTGCAAACCGTGTAAATGCACTCAAAATTGCAGTTTTGTGGTTTTAATGGTTTTGGTTAAAGTGATTTTGATAAAATGTAAAATAATCAGTGTAGAAAGGACAGACTGAGAGCAAGTTTGAGTGTTATCAGTGAAAAAGATGCAGATCTTTGTAAAGACTGGCAAAACAGTCACCCTGGAATGTTGAGAACTTGAAGGCTAAGATCCTGACCAGCACAGCATCATCTTTGCATTCCTGAACCCTTTCTGACTACAACATGCAGAAGGAGTCCAGCCTCTACCTAGAGAAAGAGATGTGTGCCTATTCCAGTGTCCAAAGTAGAAATGGACCGATCCGATATTACGTATTGGTATCGGTCTGATACTGACGTAAATTACTGGATCGGATATCGGAGAGAAATAAAACATGTAATCCGATCCATTAAATATCAAAAAAGCACCTCAGAAAGAGGAAACCAACTGCTGAATAACAGCAGCACGTTTAAGCTTGATAAGCTGTTGTTAGAATTTATATTAATATTACTCTCTACACCAGGATCTTTTTCTACGTAGCTGACGGCTGGTAACTGTGCAGGGGCGGATCTAGCAAAGTTTAGCCAGGGCATTAACTTAATTAATTAATTAATTAATTAGATAGAAACAGGCTTTGCCGATCCGATCAACTGTTCGTAACACTTCTCACATTGAAACAGACGTCAGCATGAACGATAGCATGTCCGCCATTTCCTGCCCGAAACCGGAAGTGACGTCATTTTCGCGGAAAATGTAGTTTTTTATTTGTAGGCCTTAAAAGCCTATACTGGTGTTTTTATAAGTTATATGTTTGACTTTATGTTTTTCTGAATAGTTGCTGGGATGCTTAGAACTCAAATTGCACTGCTTAAAATGGTTTATTTTGATGCACATGCTGTTTTCAATCATAGGATTGTTTTTCGTTTTTCCTGCAGTATATAAAAAAATGGTGTATCTCAAAAATAAAACTATGAAGACACTCAAAATAAATTTCCTGTTGTTGTAAACTATTTTTTGCAACTTTTTTGTATTTTAAGTTTTGAGGGATAAACCTCTTAAATTTCTCCAAGTAGAAATATATGCAAAAAAAACCAAAAACGATTTTTTTTTTGTAGTTTATTGCACTGTTTTGCAATTAATGTATTTACAATGGACTTAATGCATACATATTATTAAAATATGGGCTATAACAGTTGTATTGATGTATAGCAACTTGAAATGCTCCCAAAAATGGCACTACAGCATGTAAAAATATAAAGTAAGCTCTGGCGGACGGTTCTATGGTAGGTCTTAAAGGGTTAAGTCTAATATACCCTAATAAGCTATAGTACTTTTTCCTTTGGGAAGGTACCATCTGTGCAGTCTGCAATTCTGTTGAAGAAAGATGTTGAATCTATTAAATTATTCTTGAAAAATAATTTAATTCTGTGCATTTTTTTCCCACACTGCATCAAATTAAAGTTGACTATGTCGATTAAGCATCATGAGGTGGAGGGTGGGGGGTGGTTCCCTATTTTTCTTTGCTGGGAGTTTGCAACCCTATTAGTTAGGTTGCTTAATATTTCTGCTAAGTACTTTTTAAAATACCAGAATAGGAAGGATGGTGTAGGTTTAAGTTTATTAGATTGATCAGTATTGCTGAACTATGAAGTATTTTGGGTGCAGTGTACTTTTTACACACAGGTATAACAGAATAGCTTTAGTGTTGTTGTTTATTTAAACTTGAGTATGAACTTATACAAAATGCTGCAAGATATTAAAAAACTGTTTTATTGATTAAAAAACACACTATATCGGATTCATATCAGTATCGGCAGATATCCAAATTTATGATATCGGTATCGGCATCAGACATTAAAAAAGTGGTATCGTGCCATCTCTAGTCCAAAGTACTCCTCATTCTATGTCTCAATTCATTAAAAATAAAATTCCAATAAAGTTTACCATTTGTAAATTTTACGTTAACTAAAACTGAAAGTTCACAGGTTTGGTTGTCTAAAATTTAGATTCTGTCACTTCTGAACCTTCCACTGGGATTTTTTTTTGTACCACTGAACTGGAAGGTTCAGGAAGGTACATCAGATTCATACATGAGCTAAAACTGCTTCAGAAAATGTAATGGGTCAAATAAGGCATCTACTGGTGTTGTAGATAGCATGCCATTGCATTGAACTGACTCTTTCATTAGCTGTGATTAGAAGGCCAAGATGTATTTTCAAATTTAATGAACACTCCGCCGTATGCTATCATTTGCTTTAAAAATTGAGATTTCATATTTATATTACAGAAAGCATTAATACAGTACATTAAGTATCATTTATTCTAAATACAAGTAGGGAAACTCCGGGGAAAGCATTTCCTGACAAGAAAATGAATTGCATGAACGCTGTTATGACAAAAACAAACCAAAAGCTTTTAAATGGATGTTTCTTTTTTAATTTTTTAGATCAGGGTTTTACATCAGAAATGCGCATAAACATGTAGATCATGACCACTCATCAAATACACTGACCTATTAAACTGCCTCATTTATCAGTTATCTAATTGCTTCAGAGAGGGATTGTGCATTCATTAATATGCTTTGGTTTTTCTCGTTGGAACTACAAGAAGCTGGTTTCCAAAGCAGACCTGAGAGCTGATAATTACAAAAAAACCCACTTAAACGATGTTAGACATGATCTGTGATCAGTAAGCAACACTTTGCACCTTTCAACATTGTTTGTTTTTACAAAATGGTTTCAGCACAGGAGTTGTGAAAGTGATCTTGCTTTTTCTTGCAAGATTCTTTCTCCATTTTAGGCAGTGGCCAGTCATCAGACGGGTAGAAGTTGTGCTGCTGCTGTCTGAAGTGGAAGCCAGACTCCTCGCAATCGGACTCCACACGGATGCTGACCCTGGGCACAGGCTGGTGTTGTGGGTGTTGCAGAGGAGGGCTGAGGCTGAGTTCAGAGTCGGCACGTGAGGGGGGACAGGAGATCTTCAGGTGCAGAGTGATGCTGAGGAACAGTGGTGATGGAACACTTTTACTCTCCATGACTTTCACAGTTTCCAATTTTTCAATTTATTAGGAAATCAGACCTCAAACTGAACCAGCAGTCCTGCAACAAATCATCCTTCTGTTATGTATTTCATTATATTGTCTTTAAGGGTATCATTCATTTTATAATTTCTGGCTAAAACATATTTTTATTAGTACCAGAAAACAAAGCTTTAAATATATTTCTCTACAGTGGTTGGCAGTTACCCTCTGCAAAATGTAACCAAAGGTTTAACCACTGAGAGGCAGTGTTTAATAAGTTGGAGTGTTGAGGGTTTTCATGTGCTGTTGCTCTTTTCACTTTTGATATTTCTGTTTTGCTCCATGTCCTCAAGAGGCTTTGCTTTCCACAGGTCATAGCCACTGTGTCAACAACTGGTGATTACTCTGTGCCACAGCGGCTACATCCTGCCAGAAAACTTGAATGTGAGTGTTTTTGGCATAACCATCTGGTGTTTTGAAGCTGGAAACAAAGAGCAATGGGTAGATCTGACAGTGAAACTCAGGACTCAGGCTCATTAGCTGTCAACTTGAAACTGATCAAACCCCCCTACAAACCCCTACAAACCCCCAGCGAGAAGCACAATAACAATTCGAATCCACGAACTGTATGAAACGGAGAAAAAGAAAAAAGAAGAGGCTTTAGTTCACACAGAATGCGTGGCTCTGACAGGAGACCACTGGACATCATTGAGTAATGACAATTACCTGGGAGTTACTGCGCATTTAATCACTGAAGCCTGGGGTCTGACATCCTTTGCGCTGACTATAATGAAAACGGAAGAGCGGCACTTTGCGGAGGCTTGTGCAGAGCAGTTCCAGACTGTTGCTCGCAGGTGGAGAATTGAGGAGAAGGTGACAACAGTAGGCACGGACAGTGCGCGCAATATGATCGCCGCGGCTCGCATCATGCCATTCAATCACATGCCGTGTACCGCGCACATTCTACAGAGATGCATCACAGTGAGTCTCGCAGACAGTGGCTTTGTCACTGCGCTGGCCAAATGCCGCAAAATTGTTGGCCATTTTAAGCACAGCCCAGCAAACACAGCAGAGCTGAACGCAGAGCAGGTGTCACTGGGGCGCAAGCAGGAGCCGTTGGCCCAGGACGTGCCTATGCGCTGGAACTCCACGCTGGAGATGGTGAAGCGCTTGATCCACAACCAAACTGCAGTAACCGCGACTCTGGATAAACAAAAGCATAAACTTGTCCTCCTGACGCCTCCAGAGTGGGACAAACTCCAGAGACTGGAGACACTTCTAGAGCCCTGCAGGTGAGCCTGTCATTGTGACCATAATTGTAGGTTTAGATTAAATGTATCAAACATACATCTTAAATCAGTTTTGTTATTATGAAAATGTCTTATTTAAAAAATAAATGAAATCAAATATTTTATTAATATTACCTAGTATTAAAAAGCTTTTTTTAATTTGCTGTCTTATCTGTGTGTGTGTGTGTGTGTGTGTGTGTGTGTGTGTGTGTGTGTGTGTGTGTGTGTGTGTATTCCACTGCAGATATGTGACTGAACTGCTGGGAGGAGAGGCCTACGTCTCCTGCTCTGTAGTTCTACCAGCCTTCTGCCACCTGCGCCGTGTCATGGAAGTAACTGATGAGGACCCTGCATATGTGGTGAGGTTTAAAGAGAAGTTTAAGGAAGACCTTGCTTCCCGCCAGGAACATACCAACTATGCATGGCTCCAGATCGCAACTGCACTGGACCCACGTTTTAAAGACCTACGCAGTGTGCCCAAGACTGACAGAGAAGCAGTGTGGACCACACTGGCAGGCATGCTGCATGAAGACTCTCCTAGAAGATCACACACTGCAGAAGAAGGTCCAGCCAAGAAGAGGCTGAGCCTGCTGCAGATGGACTCTGACTCTGAGTCAGAGGAGGAGGTACAGCAGGACAGAGCCATACAGCGCTACAGAGCAGAGCCCTGCACTGCCTTAGAGGACTGTCCCTTACAGTGGTGGGCAGCTCATGCAGGAGCCCACAGCCAGCTGGCCCGCCTTGCTCGCAGATACCTGGCCACTCCTGCCTCCACAGTGCCCTGTGAGAGGCTGTTCTCTGTAGCAGGGCACATTGTGAACAAGAAGAGGTCTGCTCTGCACTCAGAGAACGTGGACAAGTTGGTTTGTCTCAGCAACTGGCTGAAGGATGAGTAGACCAGAGGACCGTGTGTTTAGAGCTTGTTCTATGGTTGAATGTGATTTAAACAATACTTTTCACTGTTGTTCATATTTTTTTGCACTAATCTACCTTACCCAAAAGGATGATTGGAGATTTTTTTCTATTTTGCCTGTTGAATTAGGCCTATGTTCTGTGAACTTGAAGATGTATATGGATAAAACAATGTGCTAGATTTAAACGGGTGGAAAACATTCAGTAAAAATCCCTCACAATTATTTGAAGCCCTGTTCTGCTTGTACTGCTTGTACTCACAATTAATAATAAATAAAACAAACAAGTGTGTTAAAAACCACTATCTGTCCCGATTTTTACATATATATATACACATATACACATATATTTCGAGTTGCGATTAATAAATTTTTAGGCTGTGATTAATTCGCTTCCAGCACAACACCCAGCCTACGTCAGACCACGCTGAGTGAACGCAGGCCACTCAGCGTGGTCTTAGCATTAAATAACACTAACAAGTGTGTAAAAATCCGCTATCTGTCCGTATGTTTGCACGCATTTTGGTCATATTTCGAGTGCGATTAATCATGATTAATAAATTTTTAGGCTGTGATTAATCTGATTAAAAATTTTAATCATTTGACAGCCCTAGTTATTTTAAAGAGTGGTGAAAACCATCAAGCACTATGATGAAACTGGCTCACATGCGGACTGCTCCAGGAAAGGAAATCTAAGAGTCCTCTTTGCTTTTGAGGATGAATTCATCCAAGTCACCAGCCCCAGGAAATGGTGGCTATTTTGAAGAATCTAAAATATTAAACATGTTTTGAGTTATTTTACATTTTTTTGTTTACTGCATAATTCCATATGTGTTCAGGGAACGCAAAATGGGTTAACAATTTAAAGCTGTTCTGCAGCAATGGAGGTTGATCAAACTTTGAAATTTGGTGTTCCACTTTTCTGGAATACTTACAACTCTCTCTGTCTGCATAAAAGCAGTGTTGAAACACACTGTGGTACCGTACCCTCATGAGCATCAGTAGAACAGTATTCTACTTCAGAAAGTAGTGTGTTGCTACAAAAATTGCGAGAAAAAGGCCATAAACAATGGAAGCGAGACAGACCATCACTTAAACACTAACAGTTAAAAATGTAGGTCTTTCCTACAGAGAAATTGCAAAGAAAGTTAAGGTGTCAGTGAGTACAGTTTCCTTCACCATCAAAAGGCACTCAGGAACTGGGGCAAACTCAAACAGGAAGAGGTCTTGCAGACCCGAAGACATAACTGAATCAGAGGACAAGTTTCTGAGAGTTAACGGCTTGCCTGATAGGCAGCTCACATGACAACAGCTTCAAAGCACAGCTTAGTATTGGTTGTATTAAGCAAGTCTGTTTCAACTGTGAAGAGAAGACTTTGAGCTGCAGATTTGACAGGATGAGTGTTAGGGTCCCTGGGTCGTTGACCCAGTGTTTTGTGTTTTTTGGTTCTTTGATTTTGTTATTTCATTATATTCTAGCTTTGCTTTACGGGTTTTAGGATTATTCTTAGTTAAGGTTCTCTGGGTGGGGTTTGATTAGAGTTTTAGTGTTCTGGTTTTCTGTCTGTGTTCCTTAGTTGCTGTCTCCCCTGTCTGCTGTATTCCCACGTCCAGTCAGTGTCTGTGTCTGCCCTGGTCCCATGTCTCTGTTCCCTTTGTTATAGTGCCTGCCTGTGAGTCTGTGTTATGTTTCCTGTTTTACTTTGAAAGTTCATGTCTGATGTTAATGTGTCTGGTTTTGCTTCCCCTTGTCTCGTTAGGCCTGATTTGCCCCAGCTGTGTTTCCCTCCTGTTACCCATTCCCTGATTGCTCCCTCTGTGTATTTGAGCCCTGTGTTTCTTTGTGTCTGTGTCGTGATCTACCGTTTACCTAGCTGTGTGTTCTGTCAGTCCTCTGGTTTAAGTTTATTTTGATTTTTTCCAGTTAT
The DNA here is from genome assembly GCF_964374335.1 of Astatotilapia calliptera. Lineage (NCBI taxonomy): Eukaryota > Metazoa > Chordata > Actinopteri > Cichliformes > Cichlidae > Astatotilapia > Astatotilapia calliptera. The sequence continues at coordinate 7,081,684 of NC_137428.1, read as the reverse complement.
GTTATATTTTGAGTTTTACATTAAAGCTGTTTTGAGTTCACGACTGTCTCCGGAGTCTGCACCTTGGGTCCTATTCCTGTCTGCACACAGCCACACATAACAATGAGTTGCAGCAAGAAAGCCATTGCTAAGGCATGAATGATGATAATAATTTTATTTTTTTAAAAACAGGGAAAAAAAGCTTGTCTGTCTTTCTGTTCTTTCATTATAAAAGATGGATATAGCTATTGTGACATCCTCCATTGGTTTCTAAAGTCTAATAGTCTAAATGTCACTAACCCTCAAAACATCACTGCTGTTTTTTAGTTTAGTTTTTGTTGTTTATTTCTTACATTTGAATCCAAAGTTACAGTACAGCATGTTGCACATACTTTTTTCAAAAAAGATTTCAGTCGCAAAATTATATATATAAATACCAACTGTATAACTAATTTTCTGCTAACTTCTAATCAGCTGGATCTCGTAAATCCTCACAGATTCCTAAATGCTTCCTAAATGTTTATTGTGACAGCTGGGGGATCATGTTATTGGAGCTAAAGTGGACCGTTTTTAACATATTTGAAATGGCTAATGACATCAGGCCAAGTGGACTGAGCTGTGTGGATGCATATTCAGTCAAAAGCTTCACTTCATCACAAAACTCTGAGAAAAGATTGCAGGACTGTTGTATCAGACTACTAGTTTGAGCTAAACGGAGTGTCATGTGCACATAAACAAGATGTATAACTGAACCTTTGAGTTGCATCTATTTAAAAATGTAATCGGTTTTGCATTAGTGAAGGTGAAGTGTGTGTTGTTTTTTTTTAAGTTACATTTTTTTATCCCAGACTTCAACATGATTCAGATACACCTGTTAAGATCATACTTAAAGGAAAAACATGTTAAGATGGAGGTCCATTCTCAAATTGGCTTCAAATGTTTGGGGTATTTACGGATTCAGATTAAAACATACTAAATTGAATTTTTATAGCTATGGTTTGCAGGATTAAAGAAGAAATCTCACCACCAAGGATTATCAGTTTACTACATGGTATCTTGAAATAGTTTTTGTGGCCTTACAGGATCCTTGGAGTGATTTTGGAAAGAGACACAAACACAGTCTCTGGGGGTCACAATCCCCGATAAATGGCAGGATTGTACCAGAAGGTGTATCTGGCATAAAATCTGTGTAACATGATTGAAGCAGCGTGGGATAGTCTTGAGAATAGAACAAAAGGCAGAAAGGTCCAAAGAAGACCTTTGAATGTCCTTCAAGATGCCTTTAGAAGTTTTCTCTATGACACTTAACTAAATAACTGAAAGCTGCCTCGGTGGCTTTAATTTCCATTCATGTTTGCACAAGTTTGAATAAAGCACTGCACCCCTTTCCCAGTTTTCTAACAAAATGTAAAGAAATGAGGGGTGGCTCGAGATTTTTCACATTACAGTAGATAGATTTTTTTTGGGGGGGGGGAATAAAGTCATAATGGTCATTTCTTCATCTTCTGGTCTTAATTAGTTTTGAAGAGTTTAAAATAATTTCAATGCACCATTGTACAACAAGTAACTTTAACTTATTTTGTTTTTGAAGACTGATTTCTTTTAAGTGTTATACAACTTTGGGAAAACTGGGCTAAAATTCAATGAAAATAGTAAAATAAAAAATAATAATAATTTTTGCAGTCACAAAGTTACGAACAGTATTTATAGCAGGAATCAGAACAAAGCTATAAAACAATTGTCACATAGTACCAATGGCTCCGATTTCACTCCTATTGGTATCAAAATGTCACAGTTGACAACACACGTTTTGCTTATAACTTCTTGCTGTTAACAAAATGACAAACTTACAGTAATGGAGATAGCTGTCAAATACCAAACATACAGATCTACATAGAAATAAAAATAATAATAATAACAATTAACATAACAGTTTCATACACTGCACTATACAGTTTCTATGAAAGTGCACTGGATTACATCTCCATTATCTATATACTCCATTGTCTGTATACTCTATATCTTTCCAATACAGAGACATCACAAGCTTTCAAACATAAGCTCTACAAATAAAAATGTCTAAGTCTATGATCATCTAAATCATCACCCTACATACTAGGGATAGAAATACAATACAGAAGCTGATAATTCAATGAAATGTGTGTTTCTTATTTATAACTGTGTTTTGTGGTCTGGAAATAACAGTTTTGTCCCCAATGTTCCTGTCAGGTGAATATATCAGATCACTGTAGGGCACGTGCAATTTCAGCACACAGTACCTGTGGTCTAGCTCATTTTGATCAGATGTGACTGTTGAGTAAGGGTTCGTCTCCTGTAAGAAGCCACATGCACACATATGGACAGAGAACATATGCACAAAACAACACCAAACAAGCATACACAGGCATGTAAACACATAACATAAATACAAACACAGAAACACGAGAAATTATTAAGTACATTCACTGAAAACTGGCAGATACTGTGCATTACTTCAACAGTCAAAGTGAAATCTACAAAAGATCCAATGTCACAAACAAGATCGAATGCTGTTTGCACCTCATCTGTGTTAGTTAATAACACTGAATATTTACAACATAAATTATGCTGACACATAGGTAATAGAAATGATTAGTGTACTCACAATCTGAGGATAGGCTTTGGGTGGGAGAGTTATTTTGGGAAAGGTCTGACTTTGAGTGGGGCTTTGTGGTCTCCATGTGAATCTTCACTGGAGGGTTTGCAGAGCTGTCAGGCTAAGTGACAAAAAGAGGAAGCAGTTGGCATGCAGGAGAAATTAGAATCTTAAAGGATAAGACTTGATGTTTTTATTAGAGACCTTAAAACCCAGGTACACCAGCATACAGCAGCAAGCAGCAACCATCACTCCTGTTAACAAGTCATCTACCTTAAAGTGTCTCAGACCTATCACCTTAATGTCTGCAGTCACTAAATGCTTCGAGAGGCTGATCCTGCAACAAATAAAGGCCTCCCTCCCACAAAACCTAGACTGTCATCAGTTTGCCTACAGCACAAACAGATCGACAGAGAACGCCATTGCCACAGCCCTCGACACACAGAAATCTGCCACCTAGAGCAACCAGGAAACTATGTCAGAATTCTGTTGATAGAATACAGTTCAGTGGTTACTACCGTTATTATTCTTGGAATCCTGGTTGACAACCTGATTAACATCAGTTTACCTCCCTCCACCTGTGCCTGAATGAGGGACTCTCCACCCAAGACTGTCATCAGGCTGGGACATGGCTGCTCCAGTCTGCATGCCAAGTATCCTTGGGCAAGGTACTAACCCCAAGCTGCTCTCCGATACATCCATTAAGTAGCCAAAAGGATGGTTCCACAGTGTGCGAACTCAACTTTAAAACATGGAGGAGGAAGTGTGATGGTCTGGAGCTGTTTTACTGGATCTAGGGTTGTTGAGGGGCACCCTGAACCAAAACAGCTACCACAGCATTCTGCAGCGTAATGCAATACCCTCTGGTATACGCCTAGTTGGACAACAAGATAATGACCCAAAACACAAGTCTAAGCTATGCCAGAACTGAACAGAACCGCAAAAAAAGAAGAAGATTGTAAGTTCACAAACATGGAGTGAACAGCACAGACTCCATACGTAAACCCCATTGAGTTGGTTTGGGATGAACTGGACAGTAGAGTGAAAGCAAAGCAACCTTCATGTGCCACACATGAAGGTTGCAAAAGGAACTTGTGCAACAGATATGTGTAGAACTTTCTGAAGAATATTTGATTTCTATTGTAGGAAGAATGCCACAGATGTGTTCAGCTGTTATATCTGGCAAAGGTGGCTACTACTACTGAGTCCAAAGTTTAGAATACATTTTGGTCTGATAATTTATTCCATCATTTCTTTTTTAAATCGCAATTGCTTATTTGTATTAAGCTTTCATTTCTGAGTGCAGTGAGATATTAAAGTACATAATATTCTGTAAAAAACAGGAAAAATTGGATGTTATATCCTTCAAGATTAGGTACTCTAGCAGCTTAGGAGCAGCCTAGGAGCTTGAGGGTCCTGTGCAGTATCTTTGATGTCCCTGGGACTGCGATCTTCTGGACAGGATGTTGTTCCTGGGATCTGATGGAGCGACTCACCTAGCCTGAGGGTCACTCCCCCGAGTTCTCCGATTACCACTGGGACCACTGTTACTTTCACCCTCCACATCTTCTTGAGCTCTTCTCTGAGCCCTTGGTACCTCTCCAGCCTCATGTTCCTTCTCCCTGCTGTTGCTGTCATTTGGTATCACTAAGTCTATCACTATGGCCATCTTCCTCTGCTGTCCACCACTGCTATGTCCGGTTGGTTAGCCATCACCATTTTGTCCGTCTTTACAGAACCTGCACCTAAGGTCTTGCCTTGCGTGATAGACCCCAGACTCTATGGAGCTTGTACTTAGAGCTTGTGCTATCATGATCGGTGTGTCTATGCTGTCTTTTGTCCAGCTTTGTCCAACCACTGGTAGGTTTTCTGGATGTCAGCCAGTTCCTCTATCTGTCGGTGGTACACACTGCGAAGGGGCCTCTCCTTCCATGATGGTTTCCTCTCTTGCTCCTCTTTCTTGGGTTTCTGCTGTCTGAGGCGGCAGACTGAGAACATGGTTAGTCAAGGCCATCTTCCTGAAATACTTGTGAATGTTCATTGTCTCATCCTGGACTGTGGTTCTGATACTCACTAGTCCCTGGCCTCCTTGCTTCCACTTAGTGTACAATCTCAGTATGCTGGACTTGAAACCCTCAATGCATGGTCAGGACCTTCCTGGTCTTGATGTCAGTGGCTTCCATCTCCTCCTTCCCAGCAGGGTACCTGATCAGGTCGTAGGTGTTGATAGCCCAGATCTTATTCTTACCATTCAGCTGACTCCTCAGATCTTGCCTGACCATCTGCAGGTACTTAGTGGTTGCAGCTTTCCTAGCAGCCTCTTCGTGGTTCCAATTTGCCTGTGGGAGACCCAGGTAGTTGTAGCTGTCCTCGATGTCTGCAATGTTGCCTTCTGGTAGTACAGTCGCCTCAGTTCTGACTACCTTCCCTCTCTTCTTTACCATCTGATTTCACTTCTCCAGTCTGACTGACTTTCTGACCTCTTTGCATCCTGGTGGTGTGGATCAGTGAATCGAAGTCACATTCACTCTGGGCATATAGCGTTTTGTCTTCCATGTAGATCACTGCTCCATTCCGTAGTTGGTACCTGTAGCCAGTCTTGTCAGTGATCTCACTGAGGGGGTTCCGGCCTATGCAGAACAGCAGTGGGGACAGAGTATGTCCTTGGTAGATCCCGCACTTGATGGTAACTTGTGCTATGGGATTGAAGTTTCCAAGGCCTGAGGTATGGCGAGCTTGCTGTACTTCTTAGGCACCTTTCTGCTACTCTGATAGTTAGCTAACTTCCCTCCATGGCCTTTGGTCTCCTTCTACTGCTCTTTGTGGCTGTTTATCTTGCAGCCAAGCACCTCACTGATCACTGCTGCTGTGGAGCAGATCAGCTGGTTAGTCTCAATATGGTCGTAGGAGGTATTGCCGAGCTTGAAGGATAGACTGCCCGCAGGGACGGGGGGGGGGGGGGGGGGGGTTCTTTTGCACGCACGCACAATCCACATAATGTGGAGTAGTAGCCGGGGATAAAAGGATTTGACACCCAGCCTTATGTGTTAAAACGGTGTTGAAAATGGCCAAACTCCTAAAACAGAACTTTTCCTTATCTGCTAGTAAATAGATCAGTTTTATTGTTAATCAAAGCTAAATCAAAGCAATAAGTCTGATCAGTATCTTAGTAGAGAGATGTCTAATTATTGAACTGAATCTGGTGTCTAGATTTTGTGTGTGTAGACATGATCCATCATCAACTTTTTTATTCAAGTTTGAGTTTGAGAAGATAACCACTATGTCATCAACCCATCATTATATTTTTCATCAAGAACATAGTTTTAAATGTTGTGAGGGGTAAACACAGAATTATGATTCGTATGTGAATTTGCTGATAGTTAATTATGCACAATAATGATCAGAACACAATCAGTAAATATAAAGACAATTGAGTTTGCCTAAAGATGATTAATAGGAATAGAAAGTTAAAAAAAAAAAAAAAAAAGGAAAATAATGAGTTTAGAGACAGGCGCAACTTGGGGCTTAGCTGAAAGCCTGTATAGAAATGGCCTTGAGAAATATGAGAGTGAGTCCGTGTGTGAGTAAATGAGAGCACACACAAGACACAACACTCTTAATGCCTGACTTATAAAGTGTTCTATTTAGTGAGAAAGGGGATTGTATTTATTCTATAGAGTAAACTGTGACTGACAAACACAGAGTTTTAAAGAGAAACATATTTGAATTAAAAGGGACTATGCTAAAGTGAATGTGCTAATGAAATCTTAACTGAAGCCTATTCACATGTGACTGAATGTTCAAATGTAATGAAATTTTCCATGTTAAAAGAGAGAAATAGAAAGAGGGAATAAGGTGGGGTTGAAGATCAGTGAATCTCATGTAAACATGCACTTAGTTGACTAGATATTAAGAGAGAGAGAGTGGGAGAGAGAGAGAGGTGGGGAGTGGGCACTTAATTGGGATGCCTGGAGGCAATCTGGGTCAGTCTCCAGCACTCTGCAAGATGAGTAGTTCGAAAGGTTGGATTCCATAAGTTAATTGTTGGAGATTCCAGCAGAGGCGCCAAGGTGTTAGGTGTTGGAAAACCAGGACACACTGATGAGAAATATATATGTATATGTATATATATGCATATATATATGGTGAACTTACAGAGGCACAGTGTTCCAACATTCAGAAGAAGGAACGGCTCTCATCGCTAGAGATTACATTTTTTAAATTCATGTTTTCATGTTGTAAATTCTTTTTGAATCTGCATGCTCCATCTGCCTGTTACTTTGCTGCTGAACACCTGAATTTCCCTAATGAGCGACAATAAAGGATATTTCTATTCTATTTGTATTCTAACTCGGCCATAATTGGATCTCAACTCCAGCCCACATCAGCTGATGGTTGAGCATATACCCTTCCACAGATTTTCAAATCTCAGATGGGGCCATTTCAGTTCCTTCAGCCGCAACAAGCTGCTTTGCAACCCACATCCACTCCTGCTCCTCCACTTCCTTTCATGTCTATTTTCATGGATGATCACTTTGGTCTGTGCTGGGTTTCTGACTGAACTGAAGAGTGTAATTTATTAACTGTGTTGCACAATTCAGGAAAACATCTCCCCCACGCGTGAATAGCAGAGGCTTATGAGACAAGAATGTCAGTGTTTCAGTGAACTGGGCAAAGTTAATACTGCTGATAGTGACCAAGCTATAATTACTAATAAAAATTTGATCAATAACACCAAGCTTATCCTTTAAAGCCATCAGTGGGCATCACTTGTGCTTCTACACAGCTGTCAAGCAACCCTTTTAGTATGGACAAAGACTTGGATGAAGCATAAATACAAAGGGTACACATAAGCACACACGCTGTTTCTAAAGGTTGGAACAAAGTGGGAGAGGTGAAAGATGTACTGAGAAGATGATGGACAGACAGGAAGACTGTAGTAAGAGGGAATGAAGTGCCTTTCAGCAACACTGTGGGAGAGGAGAAACATACAGTATTAGTTAGAGAAAATAAACCCAGGATCGACACAACCACAGCAATGGAGTGACACACACTTAAATACACAGTTAATACTAAGAAAGACAGATCCACACTTGACAAATAGTGCATTTCCTCACCTCCTCATCACTCTCAGGCTCTGGTGCTTTCTTGTCTTTCTTCTTCTTCTTCTCATCTTCCTTCTTCTTCTTGTCTTTGTCTGGCAGGATGTCATCCAGCCAGGCCAAATCATGTTGCGAGAACATCAAATCCAGCAGCTTCCGTACAACCATGAGACCGAGAATCTACAAAACCAGGTAGATTAACATTATCTTGTCATTGTTGTAAATCGCCGCTATATAAATAATACATAATTGAAGAGAGTTGTACTACTACTAATACAATTATTATTACCATATCAGTGAATGAGGCCCAGTGGCTCAGTAGCAGACTTTCTGAAATAGAGGGGCCTGGGTTCGAGTCTGCTCTAGAACATTTCTTAATAAAGCAAGTTAACAAGTAAAAATGATACGCCTTGGAGAGATCCTTTTAAAGTTGGTTTTGATGTGACAAAAACCAACTTCTACAAGCAACATTACATTTTTCATTGTTTTGTACAATGTTTAATGGATTTATTTTCAGTGCTTAGTTGTATTTGGGAATCATTTGGAGAATATTTTACAAAACAGTGTTTTATCTTCAGGCTTTCATATGACAAAAGAAAGAAGAAAAAAAGGACGACTGATTAATTTTTTCCAGGGTCAATACAATTTGGCAATTTACTTGAGTAGAAAATATTAGATTGATAATGGACGAAATTGTTGGGTCTGTGTTTCCACAAGCCCCGCTAATTCTAGAGACTTATTCATCATGAAGAAAACAAGACAGTCAATCGATCGATTATTTGCGCAAGGGAGGCCTCGTCTGTGTCCACCATGAAAATGACCCCCAGATCTGACCTCCTCCTGCTACCTTTTATTGAGGGACAGTTCACACAAAACACGTCAGAACAAAGCCACGCCCCCTTGGTCCTAACTTCTGTAAGAGAGTGTGTGTGTGTGTGTGTGTGTGTGTGTGTGTGTGTGTGTGTGTGTGTGTGTGTGTGTGTGTGTGTGTGTGTCAGACCTCCTGATGACCAAAGGGTCGTAAACCCAGGAAGCTTACATCAAAAGAAACAGATCTTTCAGATAGGATGTATCTACAATAAAACCTCCCCAGCACAGAGTGGTTGGAGAGGTGGTCAGGATCAAAGGAATGGCTTTGATCCTACTGCTTAAACTACGACTTTACAAATTTAAGAAACACAATGGCAACATTCAACAATTAGACTTAACAGAAATTCTGACTGTGTGCAGCTTTTCAAGAGTGATGTTGGAATATAAGTATTATTTCAAAATGGATGAGCTGGAGGTTTTTCAAAATTTTTGGGACTATAAAGGTAGTCTGTTTACATTAAATAATTCTGAACTTTTATTTAGGAATGTGTCGATTTGAGCTGAATGTTTATATGGATCACTATTAAGTGAATAAATGTGTTTTAAAATCAAATCAATATCTCTGTCAGGTTTCCTGTCTACTCTTTGCCATATCAGAGTAGACAGAAAATCTGAAAAAAGAAATGAAAAGAAAAAACTACAAAGCTTTAGAGTAGAAAATAAGGCAGTTTTTCTAGCTGTCCTCTTCAAAATTTAACAAAAAGTTTCATCACTAGAAGCAGCATTTTAATGTTTTTGAATGTGTGATACTGTTTGAACAAGCACATAACAAATATGCTTGTCACATTTCCAGGGGTGAGGGGAGGAAGCCAGTACAAAAAGAAACACTATGGCAACCAGTCTAGCTAAAGATGGAGAGTGGTGAATAAAACACGTAGTGAGTGAAAAAAGGTGACTAATGAGTGTTCATAAAGCTTTATTTGTACTTATGTGACAAAAGCATGCACTTTTCTCACTTCTGCATAGATACTTTATAGGAAAATGTCAAAGCTTTTGCTTCTTTGTAACCTGTTGATAACTTTAGTTATTTTGGAGGGTAAAACATGGAAATTTACAAAAGGTTCCAAACAGGACCAATAAAATAAGTCAATAGGACATTCTTAAAGGTCATTGAATATTATTTAAATCAAGCTAAAGTTATTAGCTGCATCATAACCGGAATGTAACCTTTTTTCAGTACAACTGTAATTCCTGCTTTCTGCTTTTTGAGTAAATGATGATAGAAAAGCATCTGTTTTGACATATTTTTTCGTTCACGTCAGACGACGTGCCAGACAGTTTAATCCGTGTAGTTTTACATTTAGCCGGAATAATTTTTAGTTTAATAGCTATACAATGACCCTTCTTGGTAGTTTAGTTTGATAAATTGTTCCTGTAGCTCAGTAAGTATAGCAGATCATCTACTGATCGGAAGGCTGATGGTTCCATCCGTGGCTGTTCCAGTCTGAATCCCACATATCCTCGGACAAGATACAAACCCCAAGTTGCTCTTTGACGATTCCATCAGAGTATGAATGTGCGTGATTAGTAGATGGAAAGCATGTAAGCATAGAAGAAGTGCTTGTGTGAATGGGTGAATGAGGAGTTGTATACAGTGCTTTGAATGTTCTGGGAGCATAGAATGATGCTATGTAAGAATCAGTTCATTTACCTAAACAGAAGAACACAGAACACCCTCACCATTACTGGGAAGATGATGGCCAGAAATGTAGACTTAAGGATCCAGAGAACAGCCAGACACACAATCTGGACTAGGGTGAAAAGGTGGACGCGTCTCATAGGGACATGACGCAGGAAGGAGAAGTCTGGCTGGTGTTTGGGCGGCATTAGATACAGCTTGATGCGCTCCCAGAACTGGAACAAAGAAATCGAGAAAATATTTTAAGGTATTCTTTTATTTAGTGTTTTAGAGATGAAGCAGAACATTGTGTCATCCAGGAAATTACCAGAAATGAAAAATTCCAATTATTCCATATATTCCATTCCTATATCTTCTAATGTTGCTGCCTAAGTTAAACTTGTATAATGTAAACAGAATTGGTCCTAGCAAGGAACCCTGTGGAACTCCACAATTAACCTCAGTGTGTAAAGAGGACTCTCCATTTACATGAACACATTGGAATCTATTACATTTCAATTTGCAGATTCTAATTTGATATGATTCAAACCGCTATCTTTAATGCCTACAACATGCTCTAATTGCTTTAATAAAATATTAAGGTCAACTGCATCGAACACTGTGCTGAGGTGTGGCAGGACAAGTAGAGATGATTCCACCATCAAAGGCCATCAGATCACTTCTAACCTTCACTAACACTGTTAATTTAATTTGATGAACTCCTAAACTTGACTGAAACTCTTTAAATAAACCATTACTCTGCAGTTGAAGATTTTTTCAGAGATTTGAGATTGACCTTTAATTAGCTTAGACATCTGTGTCAAGTGATAATGGCCTTTCAAGTAACGGTTTAATTACTGCCGTCTTTGAAGGCCTGTCGCACATAGCTGATTAATAGAGAACAGAGAACTAATAGAGTAAATTTAAATGTTATTAGGAAGTGATAAGAGAAATGAGGAATTTCAGAGAATACTGTTAAATATTCTATTTCTATGCCATATGTTCCACAGGGTTCAGTGCAAGGACTGCATATCATGTGCACATTATATATGCTTCCCCTAGGCAGTATCATTAGAAGGCATAACATACAATTTCACTGCTACACAGATGATACCATAGCATTGTCTATACATAAAGCCAGATGAAACACACCAAATGGTTAACCTGCAGAAATATCTTAAAAATATAAAGACTCATTGATGATGATCTAATTTTTTACTTCAAAATTCAGATAAAACTGAGGTAATTTTACTCAGCCCTAAAAATCTTAGAAACATACTGTATAACCAGATACTTAGTCTTGATGGATCCAATCCTATCCATTCTTTCTGTTTTCTCTCTAATATTGTAGGGTCTTTACCTTATAATATAAAGAACCTTGAAGCAACTCTTGTTGTGATTTGGTGCTATATAAATAAAACTGAATTGAGTTTAAGTGCTTTAATTGATCTGTCAATTATATTATATTATATGTTATTATAAACTCATTCATTTCCTTAAGCTTGTACAATCTGGCCCTCTGAGAAAAAACACATGGTGTTTGAAAATGAATATGTTTACACTGAAAAAGACTGGATTTTTGTTATTCCTGTTTTCTGCTTGTGTCTGATTTTTCATCTATGCACCATTTTCTTTTCATATATATTGGCATATAGATTATAGTTTCCATGAAGAAAAATATGGAGAAAAAAAAATATATATGTATTTTTTTGTAGTATACCTGGATGCCACTCAGTGAAGCCACTCCCATGTAGAGGAAGACTCCATAAAGGACAGGCATGGGGATGTACTGAATTGAACAGAACATACATTTTAAAATAAAACCAATATAAACTTTCTACTGACACCACATCAGTCTCATCTACGAACTTACCTGAAGTATAGGGGCAAGAAAGACTGAGAGTCCTGTTAGGACAAACACCAAAATGCCTGTCAACCTCTGCTCTCTGGAAGTGAAGAATCAAAAGCATAGCATAAAACTTTATTCTAGGTCCACACAAAAAGATGATTTAGGCAATCAGAAAACAAACAGACCTTAATCTGAAATAAGGACTCTCTTTTCTATGCAGTCTATCTTTAAGATCTCAAAAGTGAAGTAAGCATTTTCACTTTTCACCATCTTAAGCCTTCCTTACGCCAGCAGGGGACACTCCTCTGGTTCCAAAAATACGTTTTATAGAATTTATTCCCCCCACTTTGTCCCCCAATTGATATATTACCAGCCTATGAGCATGCAACGGTTCAGAACACCAAGCTGATGATGGTATGATGGTTAGCTTTTTTTTTCTGGGGGGGGGGGTCCCACCTGACTCCAAGGAACTGTGGTTGCTCTCCAGGGGCACTAGATTCACTCTCCATCTTCAGTGAGTCGATATGAGCAATGGAGATGACAGTGGCTGCTACATACCATGGCATGCCCATGAAAGAACACACAGCCATCAGCACACCTACCCAGAACAGGTCCAAGTGGTAGCCACAGCTTTTCTGAAATTGGGTGCAATAACGGGAAATTACCCAGAAGATCCACTCCCCATGTAATCCTGAACTGTGTAAACAGTTCAAAAATTACCAAAAACACAAAAAATACATTTGCTTTAAATTTGAGTATCACAAAGCATCATGGCACTTTCATTGCTTTAGTATAGTAATGTATTGAAGCAGTAGTGCAGTACTGTTACAATTCAAGCTACAATTGTTCAAGTTGTAAACATGGTATTTTTTCTTCTCATTACCTTTCCCAGATAATATCTATAACTACAGGGAGTGCAGAAGTATTAGGCAAATGAGTATTTTGTCCACATCATCCTCTTCATGCATGTTGTCTTACTCCAAGCTGTATAGGGTCGAAAGCCTACTATCAATTAAGCATATTAGGTGATGTGCATCTCTGTAATGAGAAGGGGTGTGGTCTAATGACATCAACACCCTATATCAAGTGTGCATAATTATTAGGCAACGTCCTTTCCTTTGGCAAAATGGGTCAAAAGAAGGACTTGACAGGCTCAGAAAAGTCAAAAATAGTGAGATATCTTGCAGAGGGATGCAGCAGTCTCAAAATTGCAAAGCTTCTGAAGCGTGATCATCAAACAATCAAGCGTTTCATTCAAAATAGTCAACAGGGTCGCAAGAAGCGTGTGGAAAAACCAAGGTGCAAAATAACTGCCCATGAACTGAGAAAAGTCAAGCGTGCAGCTGCCAAGATGCCACTTGCCACCAGTTTGGCCATATTTCAGAGCTGCAACATCACTGGAGTGCCCAAAAGCACAAGGTGTGCAATACTCAGAGACATGGCCAAGGTAAGAAAGGCTGAAAGACGACCACCACTGAACAAGACACACAAGCTGAAACGTCAAGACTGGGCCAAGAAATATCTCAAGACTGGTTTTTCTAAGGTTTTATGGACTGATGAAATGAGAGTGAGTCTTGATGGGCCAGATGGATGGGCCCGTGGCTGGATTGGTAAAGGGCAGAGAGCTCCAGTCCGACTCAGACGCCAGCAAGGTGGAGGTGGAGTACTGGTTTGGGCTGGTATCATCAAAGATGAGCTTGTGGGGCCTTTTCGGGTTGAGGATGGAGTCAAGCTCAACTCCCAGTCCTACTGCCAGTTTCTGGAAGACACCTTCTTCAAGCAGTGGTACAGGAAGAAGTCTGCATCCTTCAAGAAAAACATGATTTTCATGCAGGACAATGCTCCATCACACGCGTCCAAGTACTCCACAGCGTGGCTGGCAAGAAAGGGTATAAAAGAAGAAAAACTAATGACATGGCCACCTTGTTCACCTGATCTGAACCCCATTGAGAACCTGTGGTCCATCATCAAATGTGAGATTTACAAGGAGGGAAAACAGTACACCTCTCTGAACAGTGTCTGGGAGGCTGTGGTTGCTGCTGCACGCAATGTTGATGGTGAACAGATCAAAACACTGACAGAATCCATGGATGGCAGGCTTTTGAGTGTCCTTGCAAAGAAAGGTGGCTATATTGGTCGCTGATTTGTTTTTGTTTTGTTTTTGAATGTCAGAAACGTATATTTGTGAATGTGGAGATGTTTCACTGGTGAAAATAAATAATTGAAATGGGTATATATTTGTTTTTTGTTAAGTTGCCTAATAATTATGCACAGTAATAGTCACCTGCACACACAGATATCCCCCTAAAATAGCTAAAACTAAAAACAAACTAAAAACTACTTCCAAAAACATTCAGCTTTGATATTAATGAGTTTTTTGGGTTCATGGTTGTTGTTCAATAATAAAATTATTCCTCAAAAATACAACTTGCCTAATAATTCTGCACTCCCTGTATAACTGTTAACATTTAGGCAGAATACTTTCTAATATACTCTATATATTTATCTGTTCTGTGACCATTTCATCTTCGGTGTTTGCAGACCTTTAATTTGTTTTCCTTGCGGTTGACAATGACAGCACTAATCTGCTGGTCCATGAAGATGAGGATGGTGACCAGAAGAGCAGGAACGAAACTGGCCACACACCACCACCAGGGGTTCTTACCAAAGGGCATCACCAGCCAGCCGCGGTCACTACGTGTAGGCTGTATAACAACAAAGAAGAAATATTGGTAACACTTTATAATAAGTGCACACTATTAAGCATTAGGTAATCATCTGTTAAATATTTTATATTTCAAACCTATATAAATACAGTGAAACTACCATACTAGCAGAAAATAGTGAAAGAGGAAATCAGAGAATTGTGTTAGGTTGCAATGGCAAAATAAAAATTGTGCAGATCATTTATTAAGTAAAAGTAATGCATATGCTAGAAAACGCTCGTCTCAGCCACTGTGATTATGTCCATTTCTTTCTACACTACCATTTTAAACCCATTAATCTGCCATTTGGCCATTTTACTTTTTCAGGGGTAGAACAGTGAGGATTCACCTTTTATCAGATGTTGACCTGATGATAGCAATTAAGATGCCATTTACTGAATGAATGATATTTGTCTAGTATGCCATATTACTTTTGCATTAAAGAACAGAGATTTTTAAATAATCAGTTTTTAATAATAAAGAGATATGTTTTCTGGACACAAAAAGGGGAACATGGGAAAAAAAAAAGCAACAAAATTGGCTATCGGCCAAATTGTTATTTTAGACACTAAAAAAGAATTGCACATTTTATCTCTGAACGTTTTATAAACATGTACATGTTGAGCTGCACAACGATAGCATATTTATATAGCTTGGATAATTTCTATGGGTTTGTAAAATTCCATTCTAAGTGGGCGAGTGCCTTACCTTAATTCATAGGTGTATAGGTGTCAAACTCTGGCCCGCGGGCCAAATTTGGCCCGCAGCCTAATTACATTTGGCCCGCGAAGCCATACCAAATTACTATTGGAGCTGGCCTACTGGTATTATACAGCTAATATATATATTGTTTAGTATTAAGCTTTGCTTGTTCTATATTCAGTTTTTCAGCAAAATGTGTTTGAGTCCATAAGAAAAGATTCATTCTTATATCTGGAGGAATATTTCAATAAATATTAACGTTAGCCCGCGACTTTGTTCCAGTTTTGAATTTTGGCCCACTGTGTATTTGAGTTTGACACCCCTGCCTTAATTGAACTGGACTATTTAAGTCTTTTCTTTTTGATATTAAATTATTTTAAAAAGTAACTACAGTTGCCATACACACTCATTGGTTGTTTAGGTATACCTGTTAAAATGCACACATATCTAGCACAAATATCTAATCAAATTTTCTTCCAGAAAATAACAAATGATTTGAGTGTAGAACAAGCTCTATAGTATAAGCATTTGAAAATGCAATTTGTGTGAAAATGTGACAGATACAAGCACAAATTACTTCTGACTATGCCATAACTCAGTTGAGTTAAGATTATAGACTTAGTCAAAAAGACCTGCTGATGTTCAAAGTGAGATTGGAAAATGTTCCCTGGTATGATGAGTGATTATTCTCCTTTGATCAGAATTTGGCCCAAACAACATGAAAGCATGATTCACTCTTGCCTTGCATCAGTGGTTCAGGTTGCTGCTGGTGATCGCTTCCTGGCACATTTTGGGCACTACCTGACAGCCTACCTGAGTATTATTGCTGACCTTGTCCATCCCTTTAGGACTACAGTGTACTGTATCCTAGTAGTATGAGCTGGTAGCACCTGCTACCAGCATGATAACTCTCCATGTCATAAAACCCAGCTCATGTCAAACTAGTTTCTTTGTGACAGTGTGTTCACTGGACTCAAATGGCCTCCAGCATCGCATGTCAATCCAATAGAGCACCTTTCAGATGTGCTGAAATGGGATGGGATATTCCAATGTGTAGTCTATAAATCTTCAACAACTGTGTGATGCCATCATGTTAATATGGATTAAAATCTCTGAATGCTTCTAACACCTTGTCTAAAAAGAAGGCTACTGGCCATTTTTAATTTTCTTAAGATGTTTCAGTTTTCATCCAAATGCCTTCTTTAGTTCTAAAACCAAAATATGTAAAGTCCCAGGTATTTAAACCCTTTTAGGGGTTGTTCCCTTTAAAGGTGGCTGTTGACCCATTATTGATCTTTCCTCCTGGGAAAGGGAATATTATGGTTTAAAAGAAAACATATCCATGTGTTAGAATGGCCCAGTCAAAGTCCAGATCTAAGTCCAATCGAGAATCTGTGGCAAGATCTGAAACTGCTGTTCACAAACGCTGCCCATCTGATCTGACTGAGCTGGAGCTGTTTTGCAAAGAAGAATGGGCAAAGATTTCAGTCTCTAGATGTGCAAAGCTGGTAGAGACTGACCCTAAAAGACTGGCAGCTGTAATTGCAGCAAAAGGTGGTTCTACAAAGTATTGACTCCGGGGGCCGAATAATTATGCACTCCTCACTTTTCAGTTATTTATTTGTAAAAAATATTTGGAATCATGTATGATTTTCGTTCCACTTCTCACGTGTGCACCACTTTGTGTTGGTCTTTCACGTGGAATTCCAATAAAATTGATTCATGTTTGTTGCTGTAATGTGACAAAATGTGGAAAAGTTCAAGGGGGCCGAATACTTTTGCAAGCCACTGTAGCACTTTTCTACTCTCCTGGAGTACTCAAAGGGTTCTATACAATATGCCACATTCACCCAATCACACCCATTCTCACAAGCACTTTCTCTAAACTGAGTGCTTTCTAACTACATTCACACACATTCACACTCTGATGGATGCATAACTTGCATACTTGACATGCAGACTGGAGGAGCCAGGGATCAAACTACCAGCCTTCCGATTAGTAGGTTACCCGCTCTACCTGATGCCATCCAGTAGCTAGGTGCTACTGCCGCTTAGGTGCTTGTAAATTCTGTAGGTGGCTGATTTCATACTGATAATAATAGGTCTAACTGGGACTCCTTTGTAGATCTTTTGAGGGCACATATACAGGGTATAGCATCCCCCGGGGTAAAGGTGGTGGTTGTAGGTTGGTCTACATGGCTAATGTCCACATTTTGGACTAAAAAAATGGATGGTTTGAAACAGGAATAAAAGAAGCAATCTATATCCACTTCAAATGACCATCATTCATCACTTATTGGCTTACGACACAAAATGTCAGACATCTTCAATTCAATTTTATTTATATAATCACCTCAAGACGCTTTATATTGCAAGGACTCTACAACAATACAGAAAAAATCCCACAATTAAATGATCTCGTTTGAGCAACGACTTAGTAAGAGTGGGAAGGAAAAACTCCCTTTTAACAGGAAGAAACCTCCGGCAAAACAAGGCTCAAGGAGGGACAGCCATCTGCCACGACTGGTTGATGGGAAGAAGACAGGGCAAAAGACGCACTGTGGATGAGAGCCAGAGATTAATAACTCATGAGTAAATGCAGAGTGGTGTATAACAGTGAGTGAAAAGAGGTGAGAGAAGGAGAAACGTTCAGCGCATTATGTGAAGCCCCCAGCAGCTTAACCTAATTGCAGCATAACAAAGGAAGGATTCGGGGTCACCTGATCCCCTGCTAATAATAAGCTTTGTCAAAAAGAAAAGTTTTAAGCCTAAACTTAAAAGCAGAAAGTGTGTCTGCACATCATTAATAGTGGGCCAATGACTACCTTCTAAGAGACAGCCTCCAGTATGGCTTAAATACCTGGAACTCGTCACCTTTCAGTTTTAAAACTGAAGAAGCCTGTGAGTTGAAACATATTCCAAAAGCTTAAAGTCCAATTTTCTTAGCCTACCATGAGTTGGATGAATGAGAACCTACATAAACATATTTTCCACCAACTTGTTCAATCTATCCTACAAAGCATTAAGACTAAAGCTAAAATGGGGTTTACATTGCAAGGCATATCTAATAAAGTGTCCAGTGAATGTAAACCTGAAATAGTTCCCTTTAAAGAGCTATACATAGGTGGCGATATTGGAAGCATAATTCATATCATGTTAGAAGTATAAAAACTTCCAATATGATAACAACAATATAACAGCAACTACATTAAAAGTTATTTTCTAACCATTGCTAGCATGCACCCAGAATTAAGGAGGGAAAAAACCTGAAATTAAACACATATATATGTCTTAGGGACAGTATTCAAGATATCATTTTCAGACTTTGTGTAATGGTCAATACCAGTAACAGTTTGAGCTGATTTAACTTAGGTGAAAATTGGGTCAAGGACACAGCACATGTGGAAATCAGTAAAAATGTTATATAAACCTCTATTTTCTGGTTTTTAAAATTCACATTAATATACTAGGCCTCAGTGGACATGAGTACCATTTGATGCAGAGCACTATTTGATCTTCACAGTTAAGGCTCAAGATCGAAGTTGATACTGGGAGAAAAAAAATTCAAGGAAACACTGAGTAATTTTTTATATGAAACGGCATGGAGAGCGATGTATTTCTATTTTTTCTATGCGATGACCTATGACATCAGAATAATGCCATGAAGTTTTGCAAAAATCACACACTGCATGGTAAATGGTAAATAGACTGGTTCTTATCTTGTACTTTTTTACTCTACCTGAGCATTCAAAGTGCTTTATACAACAATGTACTTTAGACTGCTTTCAGTATATATTAAAATATCAATTTTTTACAGCTTGTAGAAGCCAACGATTTTAGCCAATTCTGGTCCAAACATATAGGTAAAGATAACAAAATATAAAGTCAGGGTCCCACAAATTAGGGGAAAAGCCTAAGTTTCCATTGAATCACTTCCAAACTTTAAAGATAAACATAAACATTTTCTTTTTGAGCTCTTCAAAAACTTTTTTCTTTTCCAATACAACATTATGACTTCATAATGACACAAAGAGATGAATATACTGCAAAAGATTTCCATATTGTTCTGACATCAGCAAAAATGATCTACGAAAGCAATGTCATAATTGGGGATTTCCACATTACCAATGCTGACATCAATATAAGTTTTAGTATAGCTCTTGCTGCTTGGGGAGAGTTGGGCTCATTGAGTGCTCTTGTTAGAAGTATAATTATTCTTTGAAGTGACAGAATATATATATATATTTTTTAAAAATTTTGTGAAAAATCAAATACCTTGAACTCTGTTGGCACGATAAGTTTGGGTGTGTCTAACCCCATCAGCATATCGAGACCCACAAAGGACATGATTGACATGAAGATGGCAAAGTCACTGATTAGCTTCCTCAGCTATAGGTCAGCCCATATACAATTACACAGGACAAAAGAAGGGCAAAGACAAATGTGCACAGTAAAAGTGATGACGGGAGACATACGTTTAAGTATAAGAAAGTGGTAGATACATGAGGAAAGCAAGACAGTGAAAAGAGAAAAGAGATTATTTACTCAGTTAAAGTGTAAAATTGATCAATCCACACACTCCAAATCCTGTTTAGATGCGTAAACAACTACATTGCTGAGGAAAGAATTGAGTGGCCAGCAGTGTCCTAAGAACAAGGTCTGACAAGATGAGAGAGGTATTTAGGAAAGGGTGGACCTTGAGTTCAGTGGGTACGTGCAGTTTGGGTGTGTCCAGCGCCAACAGACAATCCAACCCACAGAAGACCAGGATAGAAATGATGATGGCAAAATCACTGATCAGTGTGCGAAGCTGGAGCACATACGTGGAAAGCAGTGGAGGGGGGGGGGGAACAACATGGAGAGAACATTCTGGTAAACATATGGAAGTGTAAGGTTGGTTGTCTGGATAACGAGCACATACTGTGTAGGTGAAGTTTTAAAGTAAAACACTGGCAATATTCTACATTTCTAATGAGTATATTTAGATGGACTACGTAAGTAAGTAGACAAAGTACATATAATTATGCCATGCCAGAAATCTCTTGGCAGACGTTTGGATGTCTTCTTCTATGATGGCATTTGTCTTTGCCTATTAGGCACTTCCCTTGATGTGTCATTTTATTGAGAACAATTTAACACTCACTCTAAATCTTGTGAGAAATTGAAAGTGCTTCTGTTTATAGTAGCCAAACAATACCTTAAAGCTAGCTTTATGTGTTCAAATCATTATTTCTCATCTGTTCCATAGTCTCATTGGTATTTAGGTGTTGCTCTTCATTTTCATCATGCAACATTACAGAAGTATACAAGTTTGGATGTTTTCAGTCCTCTGTGAAGCCTAAGTGCTTGCATGAAAACTGAACCATTCAGATGCTAAAATAGCTAAACAAGCAGATCATCCCACTTAAAGAGGCTCTAAAACTAGCCTTTTAGTCTAAGTGACTATTATTGTAAAAATGAGTTTTACAATAGCCTACTTGGTAGATCTTTTTGACCTTAAAAGGAACATCACCAGCGTTGTTCTTTAAATGCCACTACTTTGATGCTGTAATTATAGGCATAACATCAAATTAAAGGAAACCAGCATTTCACATGCAGGAATTAAAGGCAGCCTGGGAGAGTTTTCTTCCTGCAGTTATTGAGTATAAGGATTTGCTTACCTTTGTTGGGAAGTAGCGGCTAAACTTGAACTTCTTAAGAGACACTGTCATGGAGTAGGTGCCAAAGAAGAGGATGAAGGACATGAGGGCCAGGTCAGGAACATACTTACAGGAGTTCCCCACCAGCATACCACCATACTTGACACATTCTTTCTTACTCAGCTGACTCCAGTCCAGATCTGTTAAGTTAAACTAAAAACGACAACGGCAGAAGGAGAAGCAAAAGTAGAGAATCGAAGGGATGAGGAAGGAAGAAGCATAGCAGAGAAGGGAAAATTGATGGATAGGTAGCGGAGTGGAGAAAAAGCAGACACAAGAAAGAGAAAAAAAACCAAGCAATAACAAAAGAAAAAAACACAACACATATAACTGAAAGCCACAGTGCTTTCTGATGGCTGGATTAACGCCGCTGTCTTGGCCCATATTTATCAAGCAAGTGGACTCAATTATAGGAATCACACTGAACTTCATTTTGGACCTTTACATTATTTTTTTAAAATGTTTCCACATAGGAGAAAGCATTGTATCCCAGCTTTATGAAATTTAGAGTTGCAAATTAAAAATCAGGATGGAATTTGTATGCTTTTCCTGCTGCTTTCTGAGGAATAGACTAACACTTTTAAATAACGCTTAATGGCATTATACAGTTTTTTAAAAGCTGTATAATAATCAGAGTAGCCATCAGAAAAATCTGCTTGAAAAACAATGCTTGACTTCCAGCCAGCCGAGGTCACCTGCAGTCAGTATCAGTACACTGAATCTGAGTATTTAAACACTCTAAAATAACCATCTTTAAACACAAGTCAGCTAAAGCTATTCATTTGATGTAGGTTAATAACAGAGCAAAATTTCATCATCATTCATCCAAGAATTGTGAAGCTTTGAGGATCTAATCACACACTATCATTGTTCAATACAGGATGTCCAGCTCTCTGCACAAGTTTATGAGTAGCTGGGCCCAGGGGGAGAGTGCGTACGCTACATGGCGTGTGCTAACAGCCATATATAATCCTGTGAAGTGCAGCAATCTCTTCACTCAGAGGATTGCAAATCTGCAAACCGGCTCTATTTCATGTTGTCTCTGACCATGCCACTGACCATGCTGGAGATGTTGATGCGAGCCAAAACCGAATCAGAGGACAAGTTTCTGGGAGTTAACAGCTTGCGTGATAGGCAGCTTGCAGGACAACAGCTTGAAGCACAGCTTAACAGTGGTCATCAAGCAAGCCTCAGTTTCAACTGTGAAGAGTAGACTTCGAGCTCAGGTTTGACAGGATGAGCTGCAGCAAGAAAGCCATTGGTAAAAAGTCAGAATAAGACAAAGAGGCTTTCCTGGGACATGAAACATCGCCATTGGACTACTGAAGACTGGAAGAAGGTATTATGGACTGATCAATCAAAATTCATCAGTCTGTATATATGTATGTATCACTCTTACAGTAACAACCCCAAAACTCTTTAGTAGTAGTATCTGCCATCTGTAGGGGAACTTTACTGGTCATATTTTTTTTCTCTTGTGAATATAGAGCAAAATATAACAGTTCATGTTTTTGCCTTTTAACACTAATGAATGCTATGAGTGTCATTCAGGAGGTTGTCCACTATCTAAGATTGTCATTAAAACTGTGGCTGTTCCTGTCTACATCGCAATCTCTCTGTGTAATATACTTATGATGAAAAGTTGTTTAGTCTCAGCCATAAAATTCCTGTATGACTATGACATGTAGTATAAAAGGAGGTACAATTTTAGATCTGGTAAAATAGAGTTATACTGGCCAGCATAGCATTTTGTGGCTGGAAAAAAAAGAGACATGTAGGTGTAGCTTCTAAAGTCTAAAAATTAAAGCCAAAGTTGAAGTGTCTTAAGCCTCAGCAGTTCTTTCTAATAGCCAGGTGAGGAGTCAATGAAAAAAACAGATTTTGGTTTCCTTAATTCTCTAATGTCAGTAAACACTTTAGAGTGAGTTAATGGACTCCATTTCAAGTTGTTTTGAATACAATGTGATATTCATTTTTAAAATTATGATCCTTAGGAGTGTCCAGAAGGATGGTGAAATGGGTGGGCCTTCCTTGACAGTTAGTGACAGGTTGCTACTGATTGAGCATGCACTGTCCAGAGCCTCCCCTCACTCCAGTGAAGAGCAAAGATTGCAACACAAACAACATTTAATTAAAACTTGGCTTTGCAAATCAATGTGAGATATTTTAGTAACAACATAGAGTTTATGCACACAACATCATAATTCTAAATGCATTAAATATAAACCATTTTGTCTGAAAAAAAGCCAAAGCAATTTGTTAAAAATGGATGACAGCCATTTTTTCTAAATCAAAAGGGTTCAGTTTTGTTTAGTAAATGACAAGAAAAGATAAATGAAAATTAATTATGATTAAAATTAAATTAAATTAGGATTCATTACATAATTTAAGAAAGCTGAAAAAGTGTTTAAAGTTGGCGCAGCTAAAGAATTATTGTCCCAGGCTAACTTCCTTCACTAAAATGCTTGATAAATAGGGGCCTCAATTACTTCACTTAGTCTTTAGTTCAAATTTGTTCATATCATACCATGTGCAGATCAAAACAGCCAAATAAACTGAGATACAAATTATTTTCACCAATGGGAATAATGAAAATTCATGAAAGTGACGCTAATGTAACTCTTTGTGGTCTTCTGTCACTTACCAGCAGAGTCATATTATCATCTGCAAGTGGAGCTGAAGCATTCAAGCCCAGTGCAGGTGCTGAAGAGGAAAAGGCACAAGTTGAAGAAGAGAAAGAAAAAAAGAATGAATGATGGATAATATAAAATGTAAAGCTTTACGTAATAGTGTTAATAATGCAATATAACTTTCTATATCCCAGTTCAATCACAATTTTTTCATTATATTGGAATGTTTACAAGAGATATTTAGATGTGTACTCACTTTTTTAGTGAGCATTCAAATATGAAGCAGAAACAAAAGTACACAAAATCATGACAGAGTACAAACTAAACACATGCTTCTTATGCAATCAAATATGTCCATCAGGAACACAGACAACCAAACATGTTTTAATATTAGACAAAGATAAAATAAATAAATACAAATACAGTTTTTAAAATGATGATTTCATTCCTTAAGGAAAAAAATATCCAAACCTACCTGATACAATGTGAACTTAAATCTGATTTAGATGCTTTGGATTCAGATCCAGAGCCATAAGAAAGATTCTCTGGCAGTTATTGCAAATGCTTGATGGCACTTCTTGCTGCCAAGGTAGCACAACCAGTTATGAGGGGGCAATTACTTTTTCACGGATGATATTGATTAATCTTTTTTGCCTTAGCATGTGAAATAATCATTTAAGAACTGCATTTACTCAGGTTATCTTTGTCTAATGTTAAAATTTGTTTGATGATCTGAAACATGCAACAGTGACAAATAGGGGAAAAAAGTACAAATGAAATCAGGAAGGGAGCAAATAGTTTTTCACAGTATCCTAATATTTTCTTTGCAATGTATTTAAAAAGGTAGAGGGACTAAGTCTATTAATGATGCTAAAAAGTAACTTAATTAAATGTATCCAAAATTGATTCCAAACACCTTACATACACACTGTATAAATACATGGACAAAAATACACATTGCCTACAGGGGCTGCTCGAAAACCCATACAACAAAGCTCTTGGTGCACTGTGCTGATGTTAACTGAAGGAGAAGGAAGGAGTTTAGGACGCTGCAGTCAGTGCTGGGAACTATTATTTAATGTGAACTGCACCTATGACCACACTCTGTAAATGTACATGGTTTGTCACTTTATGTCAGATTTGCTGTGGTTTCTAAATGCTTCCACTTTGCAATAAATATAATTTATAGATGATATTGGATATTTCACGATCATCTATAAATGATTATGAAATTTATTCTTGGAAAGGATGAAATTTCACAGGCTGAATTGTTGTGCCAGTGGCATCCTGTTATAGTACTATCCAGAGGTGTGGACTCGAGTCACATGACTTGGACTCGAGTCAGACTCGAGTCATTAATTTTATGACTTTAGACTTGACTTGAAAAAATGTTCTAAGACTTGTGACTTGACTTGGACTTTTACACCAATGACTTGGGACTTGACTTGGACTTGAACCGGTTTACTTGAAAAGACTTGATATTTTACCCCAAATATAAAATTTAACATGCATATTATATAGAGATTGAAAATGTGATGTCATTCACGGGTAGAACCGCAAAGGATTCTGGGAACTCGTGGCAAGCGGTACTAGCGCATGCAGGCTTTCAATTGAAATCAGTTATACAGCGATAAAAAGAAACACAAAAATGTCAAGAAGCTGTTGTATTATTAACTGCAATAGCCGGTCGCATGACAGCCACGGGAAGCCGACGGGTAAAGAGATCGGTTGTTATCGGATTACGTCGTTGAAGAGAAATTGTTCGAGCCATGTTTCCGAAGTGACAAAGACGCGACGGGTGGCCTGGATTGCAGCCATTCAAAGATCAAATATAACGTCCCAGAACACTCCAGCTCACAGGTTAGTCTGCTCCAAGCATTTACACGAAGGTCAGTCTGCTGTTGTAGTTAATGCGTCATTTTTCTTAACATAATTGGTGATATAGGTTACAAGCAAGTCTGGCGCTGAACAGAAATTGTCGCGCTATGCTCCTTTGTTTATTGTGCATAAATAGTAAATTGTCCTGACACAATATTGCGTTTCGCTTCTGTTATTATGGTACATTAACAAAAACATATACTTTTATTCACAGGATAAAACAGTTGTTTTGTATCACTAATTGCCCAGTACGATTACAGCATACAGTATTATTGTCACTGCTACATTTCTGTGATGCTACCAGAAATGATTTCCACTACTAATTAATTACCGTTGAGCTCAAAGGTCCTATTAATAAACGGTTAACGAATGTGTATTTATGACGACGATTTGTGAGACTGGTAAACTTATGATACGTACGATGGTCTTTACTTTCTACACGGTGCATTTCAAGGTCCTGCACCCATCCGTCGGTAAACTGTACCTGGGCTTGTTGCAGTGACCGGAAGTTACTAAACTTCATGAGTGTATGCACTCACTCCAAGAGCCGTATGCTTATAAATATGCATATAAATATGAGATAGCTGACTTCATCTAACTAGCAAATGTTTTCCAGGCTACGTTGGTGATGCAGTTTTTTTTTTTAAATGATATTTTAAAAAAAATATCATTTATTTATGTATGATATTTTTGTCATGCGATTTTAAAGCCGGTCCTACAACCGCATCCAAGAATAACATGCAGCTTATCTCAGAACTGTCGGTGAAAATTATTCTTGGAGCTAGGTTTAATTGAGCTGCATTTTAAAGAGGTGCAATTTCACAATTTGTGTATATTTTCTACGTTCACTATTTTGTCATGTGTTGAGAAAAACACAGATTTAAAAATTACATGGTCTAATATTTACATTTAGCATAACTGCAACATGCTTTTTTTCGTTTTTTTTTTAAAGACTCGAAAGGACTTGAAATTCAAAATTTCAGACTTGTGACTTGACTCGGACTTTTACACCAGTGACTTGAGACTCGACTCTGACTTGCCTGACATTACTTGAGACTTGACTTGAGACTTGAGGATAAAGACTTGAGACTTACTTGAGACTTGCAAAACAATGACTTGGTCCCACCTCTGGTACTATCCCCAAATTCAGTGAACTCATTAGAACAACCCAGAGCCAGGCAGACTGCATGGCTAGGTCCCTGATTTTATACACCTGTGGCAATGGGACCAAAAACAACTGGATTCAAAAACTAAGGGATGTGATCTGATACTTGTGGCCATTAAGTGTGTGTCACATAGTAATAATAATAAATTTTATTTGTGGGCCACCATACAAAGCATAGAAGACATCATCTTCTATGTTTTGTACGACATCATCTCATTGCTCGCCCCTTTTCCATACTGACATGGAAAGACCAATATCAATCTCCTGGGGATTTATGATATAATTAGATATATCAACATACAATAAAAGGAGCTCAGAATTGCAAATGGAGTGGAAGCAGGAAGAAACAGGTAACCCTCTATATTTCCGGAGTTCAAAGACACACCAATCAAATCCGCTGATGCTCATGTATTAACAAGCTCATTTCTGTAATCTGAACCTGGTCATTGCCATGTCCACCCCACCCCAACAATAACAGAAAATAAAATTAAATAAAATATTAACATAAAATAATTAAAAAAAAATAGTTTGAAGACTCACCCTGGTCTGGAGCGATGCATTCACACTTATAAGCTGTAATGTAATCAGGTTTGAAGCCACGGTTGATTGGGTAATATTTAAAGGCTCCGACCTGCGAAGAACAAACCATTTTTCTCTTTGTGTAACACCTAAATTCCCATCGCCATTTTTTTCCTTGCACAAGATATTTTTGCACAAATGTATATTCTTCTACACAGAAGATTGGATTATAACTTGTATGCATAAAATAATAATTTTTATGCACAAGATCATCTGTTTTCCTGTAAGAAACTTATCTTGTGAGATTTTTTTTTCCTACAAGATAATTATCTAGTGTGTGCCAGATTTTTTTTTTTCAATGTCAGCTTACTGGACTTTATGGGCAGTGTACTATGGTGCATCATAAGTGTTGTGTCTCTGTTGTGTGAAATGTTTGCAGAGTGTACGATAAAAGGAGATGTAAGGATAAAAGCAAAAAACATTGGATGCTTAACCATATTAGATTAAAAAATATTACCTACCATCTTCTTGATTGCATCAGAAATGAATATAAAAGAAATGAGGCTGGAGAAACCCTCCTCTGTGAATCGGGTCATATATTTGATGATGTAGCTAGCATCTGAAAAAACCAGTAAAAAACACTGCAGACACGAGTGAAGGCCAATCCACAGACGAAGCTCCATATAGTCCACATCATTGTTTCTGTATTGACAATGATATAAGGTAGAGATGTTTATGTTTACGTTTGTTTTTTTTAATATAGAATTCAACTGTGTTCTAGTGCATCTTACTTGCTGAACTCATAAAGCAGTTTTTCAAAGATGAGAATGGGCCCAGTTGAACTCAAAATGATGAGAGGCTGTCCTCCAAATAAGCAAAAGACACTTCCTGCTAAAGCAGTGCCAAGAAAACTCTCCATCACTCCCTATGAGAAAAATAGGGAACAGATAATAATATGTCATGTTTTGTGCTATGTGCTATGTATTACTTTGGACCTCTCTGACCTGGTAATTGTCAGTAGCATCCCCTAGTAGTCCTCCAAAGGTGATAGCATTGGTAATGCAGCCTAGGTAGATGAATAGCACAGCAGAGATGGACTGGATATGGAAACCATCATAAATATCACTGCAATACCATGGGATCTTCCTTTTGATATCCAGCCATAATCCACCACCAATCCTGTTTAAACAGAGTAGGGTGCTCATTTAGAAATGCAGAATTAAACATACTGTAACTGGAGTGGTATAATCCTTTTCAGTTATATACCTCCCAGTGAATTTCAGCTCCTCTCCCAACTCATGTGGGGCTGGAAGCTCCTCATCTTCACCTCCAGCTGCTCCGCCAGCTAAACCATTCACCTGACCCAGCTCATTCAAGTTCAGCACTGACTTTCTGGGATAAATGCGATAGAGGAAGCAGGTTTTAATTCAACTCTGGAATGTTAAATCTCCAGTTTTGACATACTGTCATTATACATATTATTTTTTTAAAGTCCATTATGGTTTTTAATGTACAAATAATAAAGCTGCTTTATCTAAATAAAGAGCTTTGAGAGAACATGAAGAAGTGGACATTCCTAACATGCACCAGATCACTGGCACCCAATCTAGGATTAGGGGTATTGTTTGGACTGGTTAGCAACCGTCCTATTTGGCATTTAGCTAAAATATAACCCAACAGTAATATATCTGAGATCAAAATTAAAACGTTATTAAAAGCACATGCCTCGTTTCTGCAGATGGAACCTTTTTGGGTGGTTCAATACGGATCTTGGGGTCCCATTCTCCTGGAGGAAGGACAATCACTTCATCCAGAAACTCATCAACACCTGCAATCAAGTCTTCACGGTCCCTTGCCTTATAGGCAACATCGCTAAACAACTGAAAAAAAGAAAAAGAGATAACTCATAAAATATATTTGATGCATGCATATCCTGTTGGGTTAGTGCTAGTCACTTACATCATCCACCATGAGTGTAGCAATAGCTCTGCCAATCTCGTTGTAGGATTTGGTTTTGCCATGAGGACCCAGAAGAATGAAGAGAAATCTGCCAGAGGGGGAACAGAGGGGGGAAATGTTGATAAATTGATCAATTCAAAGACACACCCAGCTGACAGTGAAGCTGAAAGGACCTACCTGGTTGGTACAGGAACTTCAGTAAGCCCCCCCAGAGTTGTAGCTTGAGCCAAGCGTACAAAGGAGACAAAGGGTTTATCCAGAAAATCAACTTCACCAATCAGGACATTGGATGCTTCAGCATCACGAGGTATCTTCTTCATGAACTTATTCTTAAGCTGTCAAACAAAAGATTAATGCAAAGAAATGAAACCTTTGGGATAAATGCAGGAGTGTAATTTGTGTTTCAACATAGCTGACATTTTATAGTTGCTTATGCATATCATAATCAGCTTGCTTAATCATGTCTGTCAGTAGCTAATCAGGTCGCATGAGCTAAGTTAAACAAAATGCAACAGCAGCTGGACAACAACAAAGCTCAAAAAACGTTCTTATTGACTTCTTTTTTATTGAGGGAACTCCTCAGTAAAACATTTTGGCAGATAGTGTCCTGTGGTCCTCCTGCAATGATATTTCTTGGGACAGATTTGAACAAGTAATATGATAATATGGTACACAGATGTAAACATTCAGGATCTATAGAGGCTGAGTCCTAGAGTTTCCTCTATCCCCTTGAGCATTTACCATTTTCACTTGAGACAACACCAATAAGAAGATGATGATGGAGAATGAAAAGTACTTTATCTGTCCCAAATGTTGGAAAATAACAATGTTACAGCACCAAAAAAAAATATCAAAAAACAACTTAGCTCAAAAAAATTAATAATATCACAAAATAAAAATAGCTCAGGGAGGTAGAAAAAACACTACAGAAGGAGCTCAACTGAACAAAATACAAAAAAGTGAAGCATTAAATCAAAATCTAAATATAATACAATAAGGAGCTTAAAATAAATGCAGAAATTTTGGTATGAGATTGTAAAACCTTTTCTATCTGGCCTTGTGACAGCATTGTGGATACATAAAATTTGGACTTTATATGGATACAGAGGATAGTCAGAATCCACTGATAAAATCATCCACAGCCATTCACCACAGCCACACTCATTTGGATTACTTCTGCATCAGCTGATGAAGGAATTCTAAACTGTGTGTTGGCTTAAACTAAATTCCACCAGCAGCAGCATTGAAAAGTTTCTTGGGAAGTAACATAGATGCATTGCCATGGCTAATAGTTAAAATTAAGAGAAGTTTTCCTTCAGAGTAACGTGTCCTGAACTAGACCAGATTTAGATTGGTATAACCCCTTCACATTTCTATAGCAAGCGCATAAAATTAAACTCACCGTGGTCCTAATTAGCGTATTACTGTTCGAGTGCCTCACATTCCCTATGATGATCGCTGGAACAGCTCAAGCACTGAAACCCTGTTGTTTACTCTTCTTTCTCTGTGATTACAGTAGTTTATTCTAAAGCAGAAACACTTGGTCTTGGAATGATGTTGCTTAAACTAAAATCTCTTCATAATCTGCTAATGCTGCTCCTAACTTCTTGACACTAAGAAACTATAAACGACACATTTCAAAGCCACGTCACACATTCCAGAGTTTTAGTTGCCTTTGGCAGTCATACTGTACACAGTTCACTTATTATTCTCCTTCTTTCAGTTGTTATGGTGTTGTAGAGGGGTTTGGTTAAGCTCAGCTGCAGGAGGTAATATTAGTTTGAGTCATTCAGGGAAAAGGTCAGAGAAAGGGAGTCTAGTTAGTACATGTGGTTTGTCTGGCCTAATCACGCTCTAATTGTGCAGTAGTGTACTGGAATGCACAGCCTTAAGAAAGACACACAGAAAGGTAGCAAAAACATGACTTGTCTTCTTCATCTGAGCAAAACAGCCAAGTTAAACTTGTAGTTACTTTACCTGAGCTTCTACAGGCTGGGTGTCTTAAAACTTGCATAGCCTGCCTTATTTTCTTGTTGTTTCAATAACTATGTTATCTCTGACAATTCTTGAGTACACTCTGCTTTGTCCTAAACAGAAAGCATGCCCAGCAGACACATCTGTACCAGTGCTGACATGTGGAAATATCTCTTATATTAAGTAGCCACACTTTGCTTTGTTGACAGTGCTACAAACCCTTTGCCTTCTCTCAATGAGCTTCATGATGTAGTCACCTGAAATGGTTTTCATTTTACAGGGTTGCCTTGTCAGGGTTCAGAATCAAAATCATGAATCATGAATTATGTGGGTTACAGTTGCTCCAAGACAATAACAGTAACAGACTAAATTGATTAAATAATACAATATATTACAAAGTTTACAAAATATAAGAGATAGCTCTAATATACAGGGAGTGCAGAATTATTAGGCAAATGAGTATTTTGTCCACATCATCCTCTTCATGCATGTTGTCTTACTCCAAGCTGTATAGGGTCGAAAGCCTACTACCAATTAAGCATATTAGGTGATGTGCATCTCTGTAATGAGAAGGGGTGTGGTCTAATGACATCACACCCTATATCAGGTGTGCATAATTATTAGGCAACGTCCTTTCCTTTGGCAAAATGGGTAAAAAGAAGGACTTGACAGGCTCAGAAAAGTCAAAAATAGTGAGATATCTTGCAGAGGGATGCAGCAGTCTCAAAATTGCAAAGCTTCTGAAGCGTGATCATCAAACAATCAAGCGTTTCATTCAAAATAGTCAACAGGGTTGCAAGAAGCGTGTGGAAAAACCAAGGCGCCAAATAACTGCCCATGAACTGAGAAAAGTCAAGCGTGCAGCTGCCAAGATGCCACTTGCCACCAGTTTGGCCATATTTCAGAGCTGCAACATCACTGGAGTGCCCAAAAGCACAAGGTGTGCAATACTCAGAGACATGGCCAAGGTAAGAAAGGCTGAAAGACGACCACCACTGAACAAGACACACAAGCTGAAATGTCAAGACTGGGCCAAGAAATATCTCAAGACTGGTTTTTCTAAGGTTTTATGGACTGATGAAATGAGAGTGAGTCTTGATGGGCCAGATGGATGGGCCCGTGGCTGGATTGGTAAAGGGCAGAGAGCTCCAGTCCGACTCAGACGCCAGCAAGGTGGAGGTGGAGTACTGGTTTGGGCTGGTATCATCAAAGATGAGCTTGTGGGGCCTTTTCGGGTTGAGGATGGAGTCAAGCTCAACTCCCAGTCCTACTGCCAGTTTCTGGAAGACACCTTCTTCAAGCAGTGGTACAGGAAGAAGTGCACACTTCAAGAAAAACATGATTTTCATGCAGGACAATGCTCCATCACACGCGTCCAAGTACTCCACAGTGTGGCTGGCAAGAAAGGGTATAAAAGAAGAAAAACTAATGACATGGCCTCCTTGTTCACCTGATCTGAACCCCATTGAGAACCTGTGGTCCATCATCAAATGTGAGATTTACAAGGAGGGAAAACAGTACACCTCTCTGAACAGTGTCTGGGAGGCTGTGGTTGCTGCTGCACGCAATGTTGATGGTGAACAGATCAAAACACTGACAGAATCCATGGATGGCAGGCTTTTGAGTGTCCTTGCAAAGAAAGGTGGCTATATTGGTCGCTGATTTGTTTTTGTTTTGTTTTTGAATGTCAGAAATGTATATTTGTGAATGTGGAGATGTTATATTGGTTTCACTGGTAAAAATAAATAATTGAAATGGGTATATATTTGTTTTTTGTTAAGCTGCCTAATAATTATGCACAGTAATAGTCACCTGCACACACAGATATCCCCCTAAAATAGCTGAAACTAAAAACAAACTAAAAACTACTTCCAAAAACATTCAGCTTTGATATTAATGAGTTTTTTGGGTTCATTGAGAACATGGTTGTTGTTCAATAATAAAATTATTCCTCAAAAATACAACTTGCCTAATAATTCTGCACTCCCTGTATATACAAGCAGCTCAATTTAAATATCAAGAATATTACAGAGGTGAAATATATATTATTGACATTTAACTCTAACCTGTTTCATTTTACTGTAGCGCATCTGCAAAAGGGTGTAACTACTGCAGTGCGTGCTGTGCATTAGATGGCGGAGATGTGCAGGGAGATAGCCACAGGCAGGAATGACTTCCTGTGTCATTCAGTGGTGCATTTGGGTAATCTCAGTTTCTCACCGAATGTGCTCCTGTGACTGGCCAGCACGTCATGGAGTAGGTGGGAGGTATTATCCAGCATTGTCCTTATTGAACAACATCATGGATTGGACAACAGCCGCCTCTCCAACACCACCCTAAGGGAGTACAGCTCTGTCCCCACAACATTACTGGCCTTGCGAATCAGTTTATTGAGTGTGTTGCCATCTGCGACCCGTAACTTGCTGCTCCATCATGCAATAGCATAGAGGATGGCACTGTCCACAACAGACTCTTAAACAATCCTGAGCATTGTCCGACAGATGTTGATGCCTTTGGCCCTTCCTGTAGAGTGCATATGTGTTTTTACCCCAGTCCATTTTATTTTCTATGTGTACTCCGAGGTATTTATAGTCGTGTACAATGTCCACATCGACCCCCTAGATTGAAACAGAGGTCAAGGGTTTCCTTGTCCTCCTAAAGTCCACAATCAATTCTTTGGTCTTTGTCACTTAGCAGTCAATCACAGCTCGGTATTCCATCTCACCACCCTCACTAATGACCGCTATTGTGGGGACTCATCCTGTCTGGGCCAGCAGACCCACCTGAGCGGAGTCTTCCTGTTTGTCTCTGAACCCGGTCATGAGTGATAAGTGATTACAGGAGGCTGGACGCCACAGCTGTTTCTATTTTTTCTCCCTATTTCAGTAATATGTCAGGTACTGAGGAGGCATGTGTGGAGGATACAGAGTACAGAGCACAAGTGAGGCATCACGGCTTCTGAGCAGCTGAAAAGCTACCCCTAGATAACATGCATGGACTGAAGCAGTAAATAAAATATTGTTGTGTATGGGTCTTGCATTCACACTTAGTATTTATATTTTAGGCTCTTAGTTTGGTTATATAGTTTTCAGATTGGTTTTGTTCTTTAATTTTTTTCTATCATGCTCCCCTGTGTTGCCTGTGCCTTCTTGTGTAGTCAGTCTTGTCTCTGTGGTTGTTTCCCTTTCTGTGTGTCAAGGTTGCCTCTCTGCATTCTATACTTCCAGTCTTATTTTGCCAGTGCCTTGTTTTGTGTACCTTGTGTTCGGTTAAAATCTGTTACTTTCTATGTTCCCTTCCTCCTTTGCGAGTTCCCTTCTGTTTAGTCTATTCATGTTAATATGTTCTCTTTTATTTCCCTTTCCACTTCCTTTGACTATTTCCTGTCTTTCGGCTTTTTATGTCTCCTTGTGCAGCCAGTGGTGTCTCTCTTTACCTTTCGTCTATGTCAAGTTTGTGTGTTTTTGTCTCTGTTTCAGTGGTTACGCTTCTGTTTTATTTTGGGGGCCAGTGTGTCCTGTCCATTATATGCAGTTATGCCTCACTTGTTACTCCTAATTTTCCCCTGCCGTCTCCACTTTCCTAATCACCCTGCTATGTGTATCTGTTGTCTGAGTCTCTAATTGTCCCTGATCAGAGTGTCAGCTCACTTTTTCCCTGGTGTCTCCTGGTTCACACCCAGTTTTGTAATTTGACGTTATATATTTCTTCTGTTCTTCGTGTTTTGTATTTTATACCATGTTGTCGGCCAAATTAACAGCTCACTTTTTGTTAAACTATCTCTGCATTAGGGTCCTCTCACTCTTGGCACCCCACCCGTGACAACAGGTTTCAAGCCTAAATGTCCATCAGTTTGTTACTTGTTGATTTGGGTTCTTGAGTAGCTTTGTGTTGGGTTCCTGTCTGTGTAGATCAGGTATCTCCAACTCCAGTCCTCCTAGTTTAATACTTTTCTTTGCTAATAAAAATGCTACCTCTCTTTCTTAGCTCTATGGCAGCCTTATTTCTCAATATAACACCTATCATGTTGGAACTCATTAGATTTAAATGCCTATGATCACCAGCTGCTCTGGGTAATGTTGGTTTCAGCTAAGCAGAGTGTAAAATAGCCTTTGTTTTCAAGCTTTTCAATTGAAAAGAAAAAAAGTTGCCTGCTGTAACTCAACAACACACCAAGGATGGGTTAAAGCTAAATGGCACTCTACAACTCTTTATAAACCTCATGCAGGTTCACGAATTTTGAATTTGTAAATGAGCAAATTATATGAGCTTAGTGTTAGTTCAGAAGGACATAATGCCAAGTTTCCACAATCCCGGCTGGCATCCATTTGGCTGTAGCATGCCTACAATTGCTGTACCCTTGCAAGCACCTCCTCCTTAGCTCTCCTATTTCAGATTTAATATCGTATTCTTATCACCAATGCCTTCTCTGTTCTGCCATACTTTGCATATAATCCGCTCCTCCCACCTGACCTCCTTAAAAACAGTCATTTATTATGCAATGGCTTTATTTAACGAAAGTATCCAAAACTTGGAGTTATAGGCTCCTTAAAGTACAACAGTGGGTCAAAAAGCTTTTTCAGATTGTTTCCGTATTTGAATGATTTTATATAGAATGACCCTGATGTATAGCATGAACAAACATGTAAGACAGCAGTCCCCAACCTTTTTTTGCGCCACGGACCGGTTCATGCCCAACAATATTTTCATGGACCGGCCTTTAAGGTGTCGCAGATAAATACAACAAAATAAAACTAGTACCGGTACTGAAAAAAAGAAGATTTATTCATAACACACTGAAAAGACCCAGGAGAACCGAGTTAACGATAAAAACGATAACAAAATAACGCTGAAAACCGATAAAAACCCTGAAAACCATACATTTCACATCTGAGCCTCAACTCTCGCGGCCCGGTACCAAACGACTCACGGACCGGTACCGGTGCGAGGCCCGGGGGTTGGGGACCGCTGATGTAAGAGACACATGTAGATAAAAAATAGAGAGTAGCACACATGTAAAATATTGAAAAATAAGTTACCTGATCAGTGCTTGGTGTGTCTGAAATATCATTCATGCTTCTACTCTGAGCATGATCTGTAAATGGAGCAAATGAGACCTTTTGGATTAGATAAAAATAAAAGGAAAATAGGTTTTAATGCTTGAGTGATGTTCCCATCAAGAACATTTTGTTTCATTTAGTGAAAATTGTAAATAAACCCCAATAAATGGTCCTTTGAGCAACAGAAAGAGCATGAACTTAATCATGAACAGCCTTTTCTGTTGGGGATTATATTTTAATTATTTGCTTCTCTTTTTTCCCGAAGGAGATTTGGGAACAAATACAATCAAAGCAAAATAATAAGAACATACTACACAAATCCTTTACTAATCCCTTTCACGCAGATGGCTGCACATAAGAAATCAGCAAAGGTGCACACAATAGGACCAATAATCTCTCAAGTAAACACACTTTATGCTTAACACATTTCACATATGTACACACACACAAAGCCATCACAGGTGTTGAAATCATGCAACAGCTGGGAGTTGGCTGGGATAATTTTTCTCATCAAAAAAAAGATTAAAAGCATAGATATTAAGAAAGGAAGAGCTAAGAATTTAAAATCTGGCCACCAACTGGAAATACTAACAAGTTCTCAGTACTTGAATGTCATGGTGTACTAATACACCAATGAGAACCTATTTAGAAGTAAAAGTCAATCTTGTAAACTCATGTATCCTTGTGTAGTGGTGCATGTATTACATGTGTGTGTTTGTGTGACTCACGCAGGCGGCCAAGGCTGCTTGACTGCCGAGAACGTAGGTCTTCTGTGGAGTGGTGGATCCCAGAAGCTGAACTAGTGCTACGACTCAGATTAACCTGAGGACTACGGCCTGACAGAGCAGCAGCAACAGCAGTGATTTTGTGAGGGAAGGTGAAACAGGTAGTGAGCAACATGGTGGAGAAAACAAAGGTTGTCAGGAGTTGATTAGAAGGTTAGATTACTTTCTTTCATAACTACTAATTGGTACATAAAAAGGCATACACACAGAATACACATGCTTACTAGACGCAGTATTGGATGATTTTCCCATGTCTGCCAGAGAGCGGTGGATTGGCTTCTTGGTCTGATGACGATGCTTCCTGAGCAACACAAATATAATCTTCTCCTTAAGATCAGGAGGAATGAGACCATCAGTTATCTGTTGTTCCACAATCTCCTCTGAAACAGAAAGATTCCAGCCCAGTTAATATGTTAACATTATACTCACATCTTCTCATCAATTTGGTATATCCAAATGGAAGCCTTATCACTGCTTATCACTCTTATAACTTATTTAAAATTCAACATAATCCACTTTCTGAATCCATACTTTTTAGTGTGTGACAAATTGAAACCATTTAACTGTCTGCCAGTTACCTGGTGAATGTTAAGAGGTGAAATGTATATACAAATACATGAAGCGTGGCGATTGTGGACATTCCCTTTTAACCCCTTGTAAGACAGTATTTTTCAAGACCACTGAATTCTAACTTACTTAGTTATCAAATGTACATAAATAGAGAAGATAAATCTGATAACTAGTGTGACTGAGGGGGCTCGGGTTTGACCACAAGGCCACCCGGCCAAACATGGGATCAATATCAATATCTTAAAGGCTGAGAAGCAGTTAGAGCTTGGCAAGTCTCATCCCTGGCTCCATCTAAGCACTGTTTGCCTAGTGGGTAATACTCAAAGAATCAGAGACTCTTTAAACAGGGAGTCAGTTCCAGACTTCCCTGTATTCGGGGTGCCTGGTCAAAAATTCAACATTTGGTGCCATTACCCAGATCCAGATCAGAGACCCTTCAACATTATGTCCCAGAAATGTGGTAGACAACAGCTACAGCCAAGAGAAGGTATGCAGCCAACCGGATGTCAACCCAAAAATCCAGCTGGGGAAATCACTGCTACAGAGACAAAACCTCGAGATAAAGAAGCAAAGCCTTCCAAACCCACATCAAGGGAGGCACCAGCCAAGAAATTGGGATATATAAACACGGGGGTGCATCGGAAACTGATGTAGGAGCAGCAGAAGGTCATCCTAGAGGCCCGCCAGGCTGCCACCTCAGGGGTTGTGAAATAATGGCTTCAGAGGCATGGGTCATGATGTCTGTGGGTCAGAGAGGATATCTGCACATCAGCCTTCAAAAGGAGGAATACAGTGTGTTATGTATTTAGCAATAGCAACACATTGTTCTTCGCAGAACAATACCAAATGTGGTGCATGTGCAGATGATCTGCTTATGCAATTCCACAACATGTTTAATAAAGTAAGTCACATTTGCCTAAAAGGTTTGCAATGTGTCTAAGTAGTTAAATGGTAAAATGGTAAATGGCCTGTATTTGTATAGCGCTTTATTTAGTCCCTAAGGACCCCAAAGCGCTTTACACGTTCAGTCATCCACCCATTCACACACACATTCACACACTGGTGATGGCAAACTACATTGTTAAGTTATATAAGAGAACATAACAAACTGGCAATGAGGTGTGCCATTATTTGGGCGTGACTGGTTGAAACACATCCAACTCAACTTGAAATAAATTAAGTCAATGAGATTGGCAGTGTACATTCTGTGGCTCAAAGACTGAAACAGATACTTAATAAAACACGCTCAGATGTTCAAAGAAGGAATTGGCACTCTGAAAAATATTATATACTGGAGGACAACGCATAACCAAGATTTCACAAGGCATGTCCTGTACCTTGTGCTGTAAGTACCCACTTCAGCGGATAGAAGTCATATTCACAGCGGTGGCAGGTGGCAAACACAAAAAATTGATCTCACCCAGACTTACCTTCAGATGGAAATAGAAGAGACATCCAGGAAATATCTGGTGATAAACACTCACCAAGGCCTATATCAGTACAGCCGACTGGTATTTTGTATTGTCAGTGCCCCAGCAGTATAGGGCATTTTCATGAAAATGAAAAGGGGAATCAAGAAGTTGCGTCCCTTCTAATTTTAGCTACCAGGAGCCCAAATGGCCAAGGAATACACCAGACTTCTGAACTGTGGTTAGGCTCTGAACAGGCAGAGCCTTGAAGAAACTGGAATTAAGCCAGGATAAGATAAGAAAGAAAACATATAAGAAAAACATCCTTGTCCATCAAATGGATGAAGACAAAAAATGGAGTGACGGAAGGAGAGGTAAGTGACAGAAGTGACGTAAAAGTAAGTGACAGAAAGGAAATACTGTAAGTGAGACTTCCAGAGACTTGGCAGAAAAAATAGAATGGTAGGTCAGAACTGAGTGGTAGCTCAGAATTAAACAAGCATTTTTTAACCTTCATTTATACCAAAGTATACCAAACCTTTGACAAATAACTATCCATATCTGCTTAATTATTTCCAATACGCTGGAGGACGTCAATGAGAATTTGAACACTCTCCAAGATCTCCAAGGCCCAGAGCACATCTTCCCTAACCAAGAATGAGATGCCATCCTCCAAGTCACCCAGCTGACCCCCTGGTACAACATCGCTGGCCGGCAAAGACTTTGCCAACATCCTGAATTAAATCGATAAGCGATTGTCCCGCTTCAACGCAAGGTTGTCCTTAATGGAGATTTTACACCGAGAATTTAAATCCCTGAGGGAATCTCTGAAATTCAGCCATCAGGAAGTGGAATCACTTGCTGCAGTAAAAGCCTCGCTATGGGACTCAGTCGGTCAAATCTCTGAGAATGTCACCCATCTCCACCAGACGCCAGCTTGTGGTGGGGTTCTGCGCGTTTGGGCAGATGGCTACCCGGCCTCAGTCGGGCATAGGGGTATGTGTCGGGGCAAGGTCTGCAGAGCTGCTGCAGCGGAGGCTGACGCGCTGCACGGCATCTGCAATCACGGAATAAAAGACTGAACTAGGTGCCAATCTTTCTAGAGTGAATTAAATTAAATGAGTCTTCACTAATACCATGGGAACGTACACATATTTGGAACAATCCTGATATACTACAGAACAATAATATGATAAACTTCCCAGTTTGGAGTTGTAAATTTCCTTAGGGATTAATCAAGTATTCTGGTGCTGATTCTGAGAAACGAATGAAATACTTGGAACATATAATCGAAGGAAAAGAGTTTTCTGACAGATTAGTTAAACAATATGGGATTATCAAGAATAAAATAAGAATATTTTTAGAATATCAACAAATTAAATCTATATATCTATATAGATTTTTATATTCTGTATGACTCACCCACGATCTGTGGCAGTGAGTAGCCTTCTAGGTCGAGCAGAATACTTCCTGTCTGCAGGCAGGTTCTCAGCTCAAACAGACTATGGAGGGTGAGTGTGGAAACATGAGGCTTGCTCCATCTTTCTCCTCCCTCCTCCACCTTCTCCTCAAACTTCACCCATCTAAAACAAGGAGGGAAAATTAAGTTTTAATTCCCGAATTCAAGAAATTGTTACCTTACTGTGTGTGTGTGTACCTTGCAGACTCTTTCCACTCTAATTCACCACCCTCCTGCTGTAATGTATCCATCTCAGTGAATATTGTTGGTGTTGGAGTGCTATCATCCTCTCCCAGTATGTGGCGCAGCCTTTCAGCAGCAGGGGACACTACAAACAGAGGTCAAACAAGAGACAAAGTTAGCTTCAGATATCCAGTATATCCCAGTCAGCCAGTTTAAGATGGATTTATGTTCATCATATACAGAAATTATATAAAATTTCCATTGAAGGGTGTGTCTAGGCAAATTACATAACATTACATAAATACATAACAACAATATTTTCATGCGACTTCAGGGAGTGAAGAAGTCACTTGGATGAGTGATGAAACATTTCTCCCACTGAAAACGCTACATCCAGATGAACAGAATTGGGAACAATATTTTCATTAAATTCTCATTTTTTTCTGTTGTCATCATGTTTTTAAAGGAGTTTTAAGGGAGTTTTTTTCTGCTTCTGGAGGATTTAAATCCAGTATTTTCCTGAGTATTGGAAGCTCCCAATTGATTACAACACCATCCAGGGGTTAAATATCTTGCTTCAGGTGTTGGTTCACTGCCACAGAGAATAGAATATATATATATATATATATATATATATATATAATATAAAATAAACATACTAGGGCTGGTATTCAATCTGAATTGGCTGTAGGTTTGCTAGATTCTGATGAGGACTTTAGATTCTTATAGCACTTCCTTTTTTCTTTTCTTTTAACTGTAAATAATTATATGTTATATAAACAATCCCCATCAGTTATCTCAAAAAGCAAAACACATGAGTCAGTTCTCTAATGACTATTTGAGAGTAATGTGCACTATTTTCTAATTTTACCCTGAACAGATCAATCTCTATTAACATCCTTAGCCTAGAGGCACTACTCATTTGCATCCCACCGTTTGTGTGTGGGTGTGTGGGTGTGTGGGCGGTGCGTGGTGGGGGTGGGGGCACTGGTCTTCGTTTATTCCTCCTTACAAAGAAGTAAAAAAATAGTCAAAAATCAATAACTCATACAAAGTGATAAATCTGAGAAGTTCCTATTATAAGCACAAGTTTCACAGATCTTTTGCGACAGTGATGTTGATCATTTCAGTTATCTTTTTATTAAAATTATGTAATCTGTGTTACAGTGTGGTGTATAATGAAAATACAATAAAATGTTCCACGGTGCAACCAACAGAAGTTTCCATTACTGAGTTCTATCACTATTGGTCGGGCCACATTAGAGATTTGATTATGTTAATCTCTAACAGCCAGTATAACTCCACAGAGGTTGGTCATGGTGAATTATGATTGCAATGTTAAAGATCAATTTGGACCACTGGACAAAAGGACAAATACCCTCAAGCCAGAAGCTGACT
Source organism: Astatotilapia calliptera (assembly GCF_964374335.1). Taxonomy (NCBI): domain Eukaryota; kingdom Metazoa; phylum Chordata; class Actinopteri; order Cichliformes; family Cichlidae; genus Astatotilapia; species Astatotilapia calliptera. Next base: position 7,039,536 of record NC_137428.1, on the reverse strand, counting down.
TAACAGACAAAAATCATAGATAAAGAAAATTTCGATTCATAAATCACAAAACAAATAACTAAAACTTTAGATAAACATTAGCTCTTTGTATCATAGTCTTCATGAACATAGTTGAATAGGTGTAAATGTTTTCTTTTAGTTCTAAATACTACATAATGAGGTTGTAATAAATCTACTCAGAATTCTGAATTTGTTAAAATCTTAAAATAGAATCTTGTTCCTTCAGTTGCCATGATTTGTGCTTAATTTAAAATAATGGGGCATACTTGTGGTTGTGATGGGCTACTTTATTGATTCAATGATGTTATCAGCCATTAATGCCCTTTCAGAATAATCAAAATCTTTGTATTATCTCCAAAGCTAAGAAAGTGCACACTATCTAAGCAATATAAAATGTAAGGGAATGCTATTATACTAAAGATAAAAGTAGTTAGCTTGCAGCTTGTGCTTATTTATTTCAGGTTAATACGGTATTTTTTTTAGTATTACTTTTTTATTCATTTATTCAACTTTACCTATTTGGGAGCCTGGCAATGTCCACTGGGAGGTTGTAATTGATGGGGAAAAGAGCCCAGAGTTTTCCATGCTCACTAAATCCAGAGACGCCAAAATCCCAAAAGTAACGGGTAAGATATCCTTAAACTTTGCGCTCAGAAAAAAAATGTAGCCCTCCAACTTATTCTTGTTTAAGTTGACTGTCCTTGGCTCAACACTGTTTGAGTGGAGACAAGTGACATACATTCACACTTTTTTCATATGTCTTTTCAGCTTGTCTTTTGGTATTTCAGTTAGCTGCAAATGTTTTGGTGAGCAGACCTGCACCAGTCAAGCAGCTACAAAAAGGTTTCTGTAAGCTGTGATAGAATTCCACTAAAATCCCCAAATCAGCAAAGAGCCAGAGGCTTTAAGAGGGCTGATACACACCAGAGAGCCTTCTAGTACTCTGCTCCTGAACACAAATACAAACACACTCAGATGCAAGAAAAACAAGGACATTGCCCCCAACGTAACTTCTTCTTTTTGTCTCCGATTACTGCATCAGTGCCTTAACCTATCTATCTCAGACCTTGCGTTTGCTCTACATTATTATGAATCCTGATAGGAGCAGGTGATCTGCATACCACACACACTTACAGTCACACCAAATAATACACGCATGCATGCATGCGCACACAGTTTTAAGTTCCTCAGCTCTAATCAGCTTACAGGCTTCAGACTTCATGGCCGCTTGGGATCAGGACCATGCTGCAAAAACATTCATCACATACTGTGGCATATATACTCCAACTACGTAATTAAATTCTGTTCATGCAGGTGAAACTTTGGATTATCTAGCTAATAGCATAGATAAGGCCAGATCTTGTGCCTCCACCACTGCTGTGTATATATTTAGCTGTGTTGTTAAAATACCAGCAAAGTCTAATATGTTTCTGTGTTACTTATTTTCTAAATACTAGCCAGATTGCTATAACCCACTTAAGGTTGGAACTGAGGATTTTTTTATTTTAGGGCATTTTTTTTCAACTACACATGTCATGCTCCTGGGTCTTTAAGTTAATGTACTCTCAGGTTTTGTTAATTTAAATATCTTATGTTGTTTCTTGGTTTGTTTAGTCTGTATTTGGTGTGTATGTTTCTTTCATGTATTTATGTATTTTCTTTTTCTGTATTTTCTGCTAGTTTCATCCCTTGTGCCTTGCTTTAGACAAGTCAAGTCATGTGGCTTTACTGTCATTTCAACCATGTGCAGTGGTACAGTACACAGTGAAGCGAGACAACATTCCTTAAAGACCATAGTGCTACATATTACATATAACAGACAATCAACACAGGGCTACATAAAGTGCACGTGTGCAAAAATTGTAAAAAAAAATTAAATTAAATTAAATTTAAAAAAAACCTAAACAAATACACGGCAACACCAGACAGAACAGAATGATACAGACACAAGACAGTGCAGACATAAGACACTGCAGACACAACAGTGAATTAGAGAAGTGCAACAATTACAGTGTGTTGTGCAAAAGACTGAGCATTGTGCAACACATAACGTGATGTTTGAAGGTTTGCGTGCGTGCGTGTGTGCATGAAAATGTCCAGATAAGTGCTTGAGGTAGTGAGGTGTGTGTGTGTGTGTGTTTGTGTTTGCGTGTGTGTGTGTGTGTGTGTGTGTGTCAGACCAGTCACTGATGTAGTCTGGCGGCTTGGGGGAAGAAACTGTTTCGCAGTCTGGCAGTGAGGGCCCGAATGCTCCGGTACCACTTGCGAGAAGGCAGCAAGGTAAAAAAGTGTGTGAGGGATGTGTGGGGTCCTCCACATCGCTGGTGGCTTTGCAGATGCAGTGGATGCAATAGGTGTCTGTGATGGAGGGAAGAGTGGTTCCAATGATCTTCTCAGCTGTTCTCACTTTCACCATCCGTCTTGTGATCCAATACGGTGGAGTTACCATACCACACAGTGATGAAGCTGCTTAGGAAACTCTCGATAGTCTTTTCTCAGCTTCCACAGGAAGTAGAAACGCTGTTGGCCCTTCTTAGTTATGGAGCTGGTGTTTAGGGACCAGGAGAGGTTCTCCGTCAGGTGAACACCAAGGAATTTGGTGCTCTTGCGACCTCCACAGAGGATCCATTAATGTTAAGTGGTCAGTGATCTCTCCGTGCTCTACTGAAGTTAGCAATCATCTGTTTTGTTTTGTCCATGTTCAGACACAGGTTGTTGACTCTGCATCAGTCCTTTAGCTGTTGTACCTCCTCTCTGTATGCTGACTCACCATTCTTGTTGATGAGACCCAAAACAGTCTTGTCGAACTTGATGATGTGGTTCGAGCTGTGCTTTGCTGCACAGTCGTGAGTCTGCAGAGTGAACAGGAGTGGGCTGAGCACACATCCCTGAGGGGCTCCAGTGCTCAGTGTGGCCCTCACTGTTTCTAGGACCCCCTTGCCGTCTGCTCTGAAGGCGGAGTCTCAAGAATTTAGCAGTTCACGCACCTCTGAAGTCATCCACAGTTTCTGGTTGGAGAATATTAGGATAGTCTTGGAGACAGTGACATCATCAATGCACTTACTGATGTAGCTGGTCACAGATGTGTTGATGTGGTGTTGCAGCCTCCCTGAACATGTCACAGTCAGTGTGTTCAAAACAGTCCTGAAGAGCAGAGAGAGCTCCTGCAGGCCAGGTTCTCACTTGTCTCAGAACCGGTTTGCAGCGTTTGATGGGCAATCTGTAAGCCAGAATTAGCATGACAGACAAGGGGTCTGAGTAACCAATGTGGGGGCAGGGCTTCGCTTGGTACGCACTGGGAATATTTGTGTAAACATGATCCAGTGCGTTTGCCTTTCTCGTCACAAAGTCTACATAATGATGAAATTTCGGAAGCACTGACTTGAGATTTGCATGGTTGAAATCTCCAGCGATAATAAGCGGTCCATTGGGGCTGGAGTTCTGCAGCTTGCTGATCACCCTATACAGCTCGCAGAGCGCCTCTTTAGTGTTAGCGCTGGGTGGGATGTATACTGCTGTAATGAGCACAGTAGTGAATTCCCAAGGTAAATAAAAAGGCCTGCATCTAACAGTGATAAACTCTACCAGCGATGAGCAGTAATTGGAAACTAGTACAGAGTTCTTGCGCCATTTCATGTTGATGTAGACACAGAAGCCACCACAGGGATTCTTACTGAACAGAGCTGCATTTCTATTGGCACGAAATAAGGTGAGTCCATGTAACTGAATATGATGCTTGTAATTTAGGAGTATTTGCCGTTAGTAAACATGAAGACCACTTGTTATGGTGTCCATGTGGCTCAGAAGTCCCAATGAAAAAGCCATAGAAAGCACTAAAACAACACCATTTTGGTCCGGAGTGGCCACTGCGTGCTATTGCTGCGCCGCTGTGGGAGAATAAGGTTTTACTTGATGGTACAGCCCTGGCCATATTTTGGATCACGGTGGCTAGATTTTGTTCTGTGTGTGTCCTCTGCCTTTTGGAGTCTCTGCAGGTCCTTCCTGATTGGAGAGCTGGCAGCTGCTGATTGGTTCTGTCATCTGATTCTGTGACTAATTGCTCTTCTGTGTGTATTTATAGTGCTGTGTTTCCCCGGGCAAGATACCAACCCCAAGTTGCTCTCCAATGTGTTTATCAGAGTGTGAATTTTAGACAGAAAGCACTTAAGCATAGAAAAAGTGTTTTTTTTTGAATGGGTGTGAATGGTTTCAATGAGACACGTTGTATGGAATGTATTTGAGTGCCTAGGTAAAGCAAAATAGCTCTATGTAATTTAATTAATGCTTCAATCGTAAATATGATATAAGGTTACAAATGATTAAGGCCTCTGACAGTGGACTCATCTCTGTGCTTGAGCTGATATACCTCATTGTTGACCATGATATTTTATTGCAACAATTAGAGCTTGTTGTAGATATTAAAGCTACTGCGCTGCAGTGGTTTGAATCATATGTACTTCCAATAGACTCCAATTTCTTCATGTAAATGAAGTGTCCTTTTCACACACTAAAATTAATTATGGAGTTCTACAGGGTTCCTGTAGACGTGGATGACATCTAATTTTCTGCTTCTAAGTTCAGATAAAACTAAGTTTATTGTATTGGGCCCTAAAAATCTTAGAAATATGGTGTCTAACCAGATGCTTGATCTGGATGGGATTACCTAGGCCTCCAGTAACACTGTGGGGAATCTTGAAGCCATTTTTTGACCAAGATATGTCCTTCAATGTGCCTGTTAAAAATATATGTAGGGTGGCTTTCTTCCATATTCGCATACTCTTAAAATAGAAACAGCCTGTCTTAAGACTTTCTTTTTTGACAAAACTTAGTTAGGGCTGATCAGGTGACCCTGAATTAACATAACCTTTTATGCTATGTTAGGCTGCAGAATGCTTTGCCATTTGATGAACTCCATCTGCTTTTTTTTGGGTCCTCAGCTTTACAATAAACTTAGTCTGCATTATCTGCAGACTGTAACAACACACTAAGAAAGCAATTAGGCATAGAAAAAAGTGTTTGTATGAATGTGAAAATGTCAAATTAGAAGTTATTTTTCAAATTCAATTTCATACATGCAATTTGGTCTTGAGGTTTTTCTGTTGTTTATGTGGACATGCAAAAAAAGTAAAAAAATCAAAAAAAAAAAAAGTTGTGGATGTTTGCCAGTGAGTCTTGTTGTTAATTTGTGGCACACAGTGGCCACTAATGGTACTGCAGCAGAAAAAATACCTTAAATGGTAAATGGCCTGTATTTATATAGCGCTTTTACTAGTCTGTAAGGACCCCAAAGCGCTTTACATATCCAGTCATCCACCCATTCACACACAGGTGATGGCAAGCTACATTGTAGCCACAGCCACCCTGGGGCGCACTGACAGAGGCGAGGCTGCCGAACACTGGCGCCACCGGGCCCTCTGACCACCACCAGTAGGCAACGGGTGAAGTGTCTTGCCCAAGGACACAACGACCGAGACTGTCCGAGCCGGGGCTCGAACCGGCAACCTTCCGATTACAAGGCGAACTCCTAACTCTTGAGCCACGATCGCCCCATACCTTGTTGCCGAAAAGGGGAAAGAAAAAAACCAGCACAGTTTGAAGGGCAAAATGATTTTTTTCAATGCATTCATATAAGTTCCATCTACTTTCTACAAATTATCCAAGCCTGATAATCAGATAATAAACATGCATGTACATATCTCCACCAGGAGGTAACCAGGACACAAATCAATGTTTTTCAGTAATTATCCTAACTTTAGAGTGATGTGTGAAGATCATCTAGATTGACATTTAATTTAAAGCTTCATGCTTCAAGCTTCACTTTCTTTACCGCTAAAAACTACTAAAGCATCCAGTCTGTCCAGCCCCTTGAGATCCGTGAAGCCCTTCACTTGAGGCAGTAATCCACAACGCAATGCAGAAAAAGCACCCTTTTCCTATTGCTACTAACAGACTATGAGAGAAAACTATGTGGAAAAACAACCACACTAGGCTGTAGGGCGACCCAATTAATTAAATTAATAAAATTTAGCCTTCCCAAAATTAAATGAGTGAGCGATATGTAAAATAAATGAAAATACACTCTCTTTAAAATGCAAAGTAAAAGCAACTAGGCTCAGCTGCAGTGGAGGGGTGGAGCGGTGGGTTCAGGGGACAGTGCCAGGGAATGCTGGCCAGGACTGCTGATAGCCATCACTTTAACCATGCCTTCCCTATTTCAGCAGCTGCCAGGGCCCTGTGGGAGAGCTGGTGTTTGGAGGTGAAGGAAGTGGCTGGAAGCTGCAGAGAGGTCACAAAAGTGAAAAGCATCATGAATAAACACATACTTACCTTTCAAAACTGTGTATAGTGGGTCTTTTTATAACAGTGGTGCCAAAACCTGGGCTGTGGTATGGTGGACCTGTGACTGGCCCAGCCAATTGAGGTGCTGGCCCTGATGGTGGTTGAGCTGGTGGCCATGCATTGGGAGCAGGTGGTGGTGCATCATTGGCAATTAGAACAGCTACAAGTCCAGTCAAAGAGCCACATAAAGGAGTTGGAGAGTGGTTGCTCTGCTTGTTCCTCAATGACACCACTAGAGTTGATGGGGAAAGGAGATGATCTTCAGGCTTTCTCAGATTTCTTTCAGGCCACAGCAGAAAGACCTGAGAAAAAGTAAAGGCTGAGACTACTCCCGGTGCCCAGGCGGTGACTCTCAACTTAGAGAAGATGGCCGTTGGCTGGTAGTGGACCAATTAGGCCTCGCACCACCAAATCAGCGAGTGGGGCTCCTCGCAGATACTGATAGTGGGTCCACTGCCACTGACTGGGCAGGCTAGATGTTGTTGTGACCCTGCCCAAGGATCACCTTTCAGCACAGCTGAGGGAGGTGGTGGGAGTCACAACATCGGCTGGAAGCCGCCCAGTTCTCCGAGGAGGAGGAGACAGAAGGGCCTTCTCTGGAAGCTCTGTCAGCTCCAGCTATCTTGTCCACAGGAGATTCCCACTAAAGTAGTTTGGTGACGACACTTCTATAGTTATCATTTGACTAAGTGATAAAAACTGATCACACACGGATCAAAAGTACACTGACGTTATTCTATGAATATGGGATAAGAGGTCATATGGGTTATGACAAAACTTTGGAGCAAATAATGGTCCAATTTTATTGGCCAGCCATTTGGGGAATTCTAAAAGTGTCTTTGTGCTTAACTATTAATTGAGGTTCTGTTTGAGGGCATCAGCTTGGACCTCATATGTCATTTAACCGAGGTGCATAGGGATATATCTTCTTTCTGGTAGATTATGGAATGCAATATCAATTCAGTTCAATTCAGTTTTATTTATGTAGCGCCAAATCACAACAATATTATGAAGGCTATCCCGAAACAGTGCCGCTGCACACCATTTCTGTAAAGAGTGTGGCACAGGCACTGTTTCAGGAAATCTCCCGAGTCGGCATCTTGAAAGAGATACTGACTGACCAGAGCTCATTATTCATGTCTCACACACTAAAAGAACTGTGTAAATTACTCTGTAATAAATCTGTTCAAACCAGTTTCTACTATCCACAGAGGAAACCATTCTTGCCTCCCTCCATTGTAATGGCAATCTCACACAGGCCTAGAGAGCGGATGTTGCTGCAGCGTTTTGCAGATGTGTTCTCCCCCTTATACCAATGTCAGAGAGCAACATTTTGTAACACATCCTGGCATAAACTAAACACAAAAGAAAATTTGTTCAGAAGGAATTAGTAGAAATGCTGAACATGGGAGTTAGAGTCACACAGTGTCCATGTAGCCCCATTGTTCTTGTAGTACAGAAGATGGGTCTATTTTCTGGAGAACTGATTGATCAAGAGGTGGTGATTTCATTACCTGTTGATCTTTTCATCTCTGGTCTGGATTAGTGACAAATCAAAGTCTGGCATAGCCGAAGGTGAAGAGCCTGCCCCTTAAAGCAGATCACCATACTTCAAAATACTTCATATTTAGCATTAATAATAACCAAAATAAATCATATGCATGCTGAAGAGTTGTCTGCACCGGAAAGCTACACTAACTTACTCAACTGGTTGAAAAGACATCACAAACTGCAGTATAATGAATGTATGAACGCCAAGTGCAATGATTTCTAATGTTAATGGTAAATGGCCTGTATTTATATAGCGCTTTTCTAGTCCCTAAGGACCCCAAAGCGCTTTACATATCCAGTCATCCACCCATTCACGCACACATTCACACACTGGTGATGGTAAGCTACATTGTAGCCACAGCCACCCTGGGGCGCACTGACAGAGGCGAGGCTGCCGGACACTGGCGCCACCAGGCCCTCTGACCACCACCAGTAGGCAACGGGTGAAGTGTCTTGCCCAAGGACACAACGACCGAGACTGTCCAAGCTGGGGCTCGAACCGGCAACCTTCCGATTACAAGGCGAACTCCCAACTCTTGAGCCACGATCGCCCAGTATCAGCTCACAGCTAATGAATTTCAGCCTTTACAGCAAGCCAGCATATCCATCCAGCTTGATAGGCAGAAAAACAATCAATCTCATTACATTTGTGAAAATGATGTTGTACCATCCAATAAACACAGTGGTTAACAAATACTTCAGGAAAACTTACCAAATGAAAGAGATGTTATCCCCTATACCTACCATGATTTTCCAACCTCCAGACTTCACAGGAGAACACTATAATATTTCCGGGGTGATGTTCAGTGCGTTTTGACCTTCAAACTTGGTGTGTATTTTGGCATCCAAAGAGTTTGATTTTCCTAGTATTTCACAGGCTTGTCTAAATGCTTCAATATAGTTTTTCTTCAGGAATGGAGACATGGTGACATGTTCAGTTTTACACACTGTATATATGATGAATGTATAATAATAATAATAATAATGATGGATTGGATTTATATAGCGCTTTTCAAGGCACCCAAAGCGCTTTACAATGCCACTATTCATTCACTCTCGCATTCACACACTGGTGGATATGATGAACAGACTGTGAAACACAAGACTCTTTCACCCATTCACTTATTTCTATGTCAAAGTAATTTCTGTCCAACAGTCACACACACTCACACTCTGATGAATGCAGTGGAGCAACTCAGGGTTCAGTATCTTGCCTAGTGATACTTTTGCATGAACTTGTTTTCTGATCTTTTGTGCATAGTGGTTATATGTTGCAGTTTAATTACTGTTATTATTAGTTATACAATAATTGTAATTATTATATAATTACTGGATGACAGAGTAAATTAAGTATGTCAATCTTAAAAAATCACAAGGTAAAAAGGCAAACAGTCACTTTTATTTAACACTTATGGATACTTTTATGAAAAACTTTTGATTTCTAACCTGTAGGATCGGCATGCTCACGACACTCTTCGCCATCCTCTTCATTATTATAGTGCTCGTCTTTGTTATAATATCCGCGATGTGAGTGTTCTCGCTGGTTATGGTGATCATAGTGTGTATGTCTTGAATCACGGTTGGCATCGCTGGCATAGGAGTGATGTCTGCGCCTTTTCCGCCGGTGGGAAACTGGAACACCGATGTAGAATGGCTGGGCCTCTGAGATGGAGAGAGAAACATTTCATTTGGATCTGATCAATGCAGTCAGAGCTTGAGGGGTGCTCTGAAAATGGGAACGTATTCTAAAAACTTCTGACTGGTTTCAGCATTATGCAGCATCTAACAGGTTTTAAAAATCAGATGTCATACATGAAATGTATATGTTTTTCAATTTGTGCTCTGCCCTCCTAGAAACACAGTTCACAAGTAGATGTATTTAGTCTGGGAATACCACCTAAATTAGTTTTTTCTGGGTTTTTTAATTAAGTGGAGCTATGTTGTCAAGGATAATAGAGCAAAATCTGTTAGAAAGTAATAAAATGTTCAACGTAATTGTAGAAGGTAAGGATGTCACCTATGCTTGACAAATTTCTGAAGACACTGGAGAAACATTTAGCAGTAACTGGAGTGACAGAAGAAACAGGGGATAGTGGCAGGAAGAGGGTGAGGAAGCATGTACCTTTTGTGTTTCTCCAAAGCAAAGGTTTATAGTTCAGGGCAAGGGTTGGGATCATCACTGAAGATGACTTAGACCTCAGAGTTTAAAAAAAATCAGGGCACTTCCTCAGTTTTCTCTCGCATGGCAAAACTTTTTTTCAGTTAGTGTTTTTTCTTACTCACCATCATCATCATCATAGTGCCTATGACCCCTACTTCTTCCCTGTTGCCATTCATGGTGATCCATCCTGGAACAGAAACAAGATGACAGAAGATTACCTTGGAAATACGAATACTGAAGCACGAGAAAAAGCACCAGGTGGCAATTCCCTATGTGGTTTTTTTTTTCCATCAACGTTTTATTCAAACTGAAAGTTTGAAGTTATAAAGAACATGTCTGCTTCCCAAAGCCAAACTTGAAACTGGATCCAGTGGGGAGGGGCCTGGTACCTGTAAGTTCTGCTTCCATGGTCCTTTTGGAACGTCCAAGAATCACAACAATCTTGCACTCTTACAGAGAAGTGCTCTATTGGGATGCTGTGGTACTATGAGGTCTTTAAGATGTAATGGGCTTGGTCACACAGGACTCAAGGTGCTGTTGGCAAAACGTTAGAGAGGAAATGACAAGTGAACCCCTATGAGCACTTTGCGACAGTAGGAAGGAAAAATTCCCAGTAGAATCAGGCCATCAATGCCAGATGGCTGCTAGTTTTGCGCACCATTCAAAGCTCTTCAGGTTAAAAGCCAACCTTGCGTAACCCTTGTGGTGTCCTCGGATCAAAAATGGTCCCAAGGTGAATGGCAAACAAGCATATGGGAATCCCGAGGACACCACAGGATCAGAACTGCAGCCCTACCAGTCCAGACTACACTTGTCACTGCAGTAAGATCTTGTAAAAGGCAGTAACAAATTCTGTACTGAGATCTAGCAGATGAGTCCATTGTCTGAACTTCATTGCCTTTTCTGTGCTATGATCGGTAGGAACTTATGAATGAATCTCTTCATCATTTCCTCTGCAAAAGATCCCAACTTTTTTTGCAAATAATTCTCGATTGCAAGTTATTTACAATATCATCATAAGTCACCTACCCTCTAAAGGTGGGACAACAGATATCAGTGGCAAATAAACATTTGGTTTACCAGCTTTATAAACTATTTATATGAGCTATTTTGGTTGCAATGTTACAAAATTGAGTTTTCTATGAAGTGCTTACATATTAAAATATTTACAATGTACAATATTACAATGTTTAATAAAAACATTTCCTATTACATATATAAAAACACTTAACCCATACAAGTATTAATCATTATTTCAGCATTATGTGCATTGACAATGTTCTGTCAGTTTATTATTGCAAAAAATACAAAAACATAAAAAATAAAAATCCTAGATGCCCAGACATATCATTGCTTTTAGTACATGGTGAAGCTATCACTGGGTGTCTCTTTCCACTGATGACATAAGTTTGTCTTTCTAAAGCTATTGCTTTAGGCTGTTTTCTAGGCTGATCAATACATGTCATTTGTGATTACTTACTACTTACTGAAGCCTGACCACTGACTGTGAAGGACAGTCACATGAGTGGATTCATGCACACACACACAAGCTTGTTAGTAATATGTGCATACGGTGAACACCGCAATTAGGTTACAGTAAATAGCTGAATTGTGTTATCTGTGCATTATCACTGTCACATAATCAAATTAAAACACAAATGTCAGGTTGGAGTCATCCTACTTGAGCTGTCCTTTTGGCATCTGTCCTGATTTGAAGAGTCAAGTGTTGCATATTTTAAGGCTGGGCTGAGTCACAGTTCTCTGCCAGATTGTGCCAACATTGTGATTGCCAGGCCTTCTTTGTTACCTGTTTGAATTTGTGCTCTTCTTTGTTTAACCCAGATTCTTGGTCATCTCTCCAGTTATTTCTTCAGAGTTCTAGAAACCATTTTCTCTGGAGCTCAGTTTACTAGGTGACTGTGAACTCCTTCAGCCACTTTTGAGCTCCAGTCTATCTTCCCTGTTACTTGCAGATGAAAGGACTTATCTGTTCACAACCTTTTCGCCCATTCTCCACCCATATGTTTTTGTTGAGTGTTTGCCAGGAGGACCAAGTGCTCCTCCTGAGCTTACTTTGTGACACCAAGACTTGATCTACAATAACCTCATCTTGACCTCTGTCAACACTATCTCACTTCCCTGTCAGAGATCCTGGTTATGTTCCTGTAGTGAAGCCACTCACCCGTTAGCCAAACATGAGTTGAAATGTTCTTGCCGCTTCAAATTTGCCTACCTTTCAAAATTATTTTAAAGCAGCTAATGGTTGCCAGAGTTTACTCCTTGAATCAATTTTAAACCAAACTATGAATCTGTTTAGCAGATTACATGTTTGGGAAAAACGAAACAGTTGTAAAAAACTTTGACTTTATTACTTCATAAAGGTAATATCACTTTGTGTTCATGTTGGGATGCTTTGATTAGAGACATTTGAAGGTTTGATTAGACTAGAATCCCTGAAAATAGCAATGCTAGGGTGTGGTTCAAAGAGGCTTGTCTTCAAAAATTACATGTACTCTATTCAGTTCAAATTAATTTTATTTATATAGTGTCACAACAACAGTTGCCTCAAGGTGCTTAATATTATAAGGTAAAGGACCCACAATAATACTGAGAAACCCCAACAAACAGACAACCCCCTATAAGCAAGCACTTTAGCAAACTTGGGAAGGAGAAACTCCCTTTTAAAAAGAAGACATTTCTGGCAAAACCAGGCTCAGGGACGGGCAACCATCTGCTGTGACCGGCTGGGGGTAAGATCGTATGTTAACACATTTAGGCTATTTCAATGAAAATGTGTTTCCACATACTCTTAATATACATGAACACCAATAACCACAGAAATTCCAGTTAAGCCACCGATTAAGATATTTTCTGCCAGATTTAAAGTAGGCACCCCAAGTTCTACTGCTGCATCCTTGACGTCATGTACAGCTCATACATGCAGCCTCTAATTCCATTTTTCTTACACAGGCTTTTTATTTTGCACAGTATTACATCAAATTAATTTCACTGATGCTTTTGTCTAGTCATGGGTACAGTTATGAATTGAAAATGCAAAACTGTGCATTATTTTCTTGAGATAAGCTCATGGTTGAGAGAACCATTGGGTTGAGATAAGCTCAACCATGCCAGTGGTTGCCAATGGTTGAACTTATCCTAAGCAACCTGCACTTACCATCAATCTTTTAGTTTGTACCCTCACACTGTAATTTCCATTGGGAAGCAACTGGTAAAAGGTAAATAAATGTTTTTTTGCTGTGCAAAATAAAGTACCAAATTTTATGATTTTTACGAGTTTTCCAGTTACTCATTACAAGTCTTAACTTAACAAATTATGTAGTACAATAACAAACTTATGATTCTATAGACAGAGACAACATGCAACTTGTCACAGGATTTATATGGGACTGAGTTAATTTAAAACAGTTTTCCACAGAATCTGCATTTGTAGCGTTAGATTTAACACATATAGATTTATTTGTTTTTTTGTTCTTTTGCTGCAGATGTAGCAGAACCAGAGCTATCATTTCAATGCTCAAAAACCTGGCATGCATTGTTTTTCAATGCAATCCATTTATTCAGCTGTATAGATGCAGGAGAAATTTGCTACTGGTAGCTTAGAGCCAAAAGCAAAACACTTCTGTATAGCCTAGAGCTAATAGCTAAAATGTTCACTGAGCTTTAAAGGTTACAGAGAAAAGCTCTACAACCCGTTTAACTCCTTTTTTCTGTTGAATTTCTTTAAAGTTTAACTAAGTAATCATCTAAAAAAAAAGGCTAAGCAGTAGAAAAAACAAATAAGCATTCACAATAATTCTTTCGCTTTCTTCTTAAAACTGACAGCTGTCTACTAAACCCTAAATGATTTGTAATTTATGTTCAAGCTACTTAAGATGGAATATAAAATGTTTTATTATTCTAAAGAGGTAAATATCAAAATATCAATTTAATAGCAAAATACACTGACAAATATGAAAACCATCTAGATAAAGATGGTGTTTTAATGTTCTCTTACCTGATGTGACAGAAGCTGAATCTGAGATTGCCCGTGAAGAGAAATTTATATTGCCTTTTGTAAGGAAGAGTAACAAACTACAAGATGCCAAAATTTTTCAGTCCTATTCTCTATAGAGCCTGTCAAGGAAAATGCTGCAACTACACCCAACCAGACTGTAAATGAATGTACAGATGATCTAAGTATTGACTATTACATGTGACTCGAGTGTGTGTATGTGTTTGTGTGTGTGTTTGAACGAGTGCACACCCAATAAGATTAGAGTAGGGGTAGGCAACCTTTCTGATGGCGAGTGCCATTTAAAATTTCCTCAGAGGTCAGTGTGCCATATGATTGCATTAACAATAAATTTAATAACGCTCTATATTAACAGTTACACACTGTATAGAACAACTTTCTAGAATTATATTTGTTTGCAGATGTTGGCAGCTATCAGCGAATAGTTATCAGCTATTTTGAAACAAAAAAAAAGACACTTTTTATCCATAACAAAAACTCCATAACAGCAAATGAACTGTACAACAGAAAATACAAATGCTATTTAAGTTCTCCTCACAAGGATGATAAGAAAAATGAACTAAGCCAATATGGCATGTCTGTTAATACAGAGACACACATGTTAATATGATCTCTGGTCTCCCACTCAGAGACACAGGTCTCCGAGTGTCCAGCATTCAGACGGCTACCTGAGGACACTCATGTGAGAGAAAATCTGCTCACACAGATATGTAGAGCCAAATACTGTCAATAAGGCCTCTGCAATGTTCTGAGGACAGTTAAACTTGTCAGGTAGTGATGTCCAGCAGGTGAAAATGCAAGCTGCATGAACACGCACAGCTATGGATTACAGCTGCTTCGATGTTGCATTAACTGGCATTAACTCAGCCAGTTAATGCGAGACAAATCCAGCTACTCATTAAAGATTTCTGGTTTGATCAAAAAATAAAACATTGGTCCAAACACCGGAAAGTTCCGAAAATGCATTGTGTCTCGAGTCTACGGATGTATCCGTGTATTTCCGTGGTGCTGATGCTGCGCTGAGCGGAAAGCTCCTCAAGCTTTTGAAGTGTCGGAATGTCGAAAGCTAACAACGTCCCTCTCACCAGTAGGCTAAGTTATTTTTAGCCAATTACAAGTTGAATCTGGTACTTGGGGTTGTTAGTTAAGATACTGTCATTAAGAAGCGGCACAACTAATGTGTCTATGCGAGCTGATTTGCGATGTGCACCGCTGGCGCGGCCATTTATCTTTTGATGCACCTTCTCAGATTAATTCACTGTGTGTCGTGCCCAGGGCTGGACTGGGACAAAAAAACAGCCCGGGCATTTTGACTAGAGACCGGCCCACCAGGCATTAAAGCCATAAAGCCTTTGAATGAAAACAAACGATTTTGTGACAGTGATGTACAATGTTGTTGGTATATGTATGATTTCTATACATTTTACATCAGATAAAAACTTTGGTTGTAAGCTTCAGATAATTATTTAATAACAGCCAGACATTTTTAAATGAAAATAAGAAAGTATTTCTTTGTGCCCCCCTTTCCCTGTTAATGCCCTACCTGCCCACCTGGCAAAACTTTGCTAGACCCGCCCCTGCACAGTTACCAGCTGTCAGCTACTTAGAAAAGGATCCTGGTGTTATTTGTCTCTCAGAAACAGTTCATAACTTCCCTTCAACTCATTCATGTCACCTAAAAGGTAAACCCGTTTCTCCATCACCTGTTCAGCTCTGATGATTCAGTAAGGACATCTCCTGGTTTCATCTTCATGTTTCCCTCTCATCACATAACCAAACCGATATCATGACCAGCAGGTTTACAGCTGTGGCTCCAGCAAACATCAGCTGTACTAGAAATTAATATTAAATAAATTCTAACAACAGCTGATCAAGCTTAAACGTGCTGCTGTTGTTTACCGCGACATCCGCTGGTTTCCTCTTTCTGGCGCAAAGTGGGCGATAAACGAACAAGAGAGAAAAGCCGATCAGCTGATCATTGATCAGTTTCATGATTAAAGTAGCAACAGGAGAGGGAGCGGGTGAGAGGATGAGAGAAGAAGAGGCAGCTGTGCAGCAAAGACAAAGAATAACTCAACCTTTGTGCCTTTTTCATTCTAGCTAAAGTCCGGGACCAACTGCGTCCCCTCTCAGCTCAACACGAAACGCGTAATAATTTCTCTGAATGCAGGAGGATTCCATCTTTTTACTGGACGGTTGGCAACTCTACTAACTAACCTTATGAATTAAATAAAGTTCAACATTAGTAACATCATAGCACCCACCCAGCTGTATAGAAACTCGGTCATGCTAGCTAGTACGCAGTAGAGTTAATGTAACTGACTGTAAAAGGTCAGCACAACGAAAATAAACTCCACCTAAACTTGGTTTATATCTGACCCAGATAGACTGCAGGTCATAACTTCTTACCTGAAGTTCAGTTCACCTGACGCTCTGACCGGCGGCCCCCTCGGCTCTCTCCTCGTCCTTCCTCCGATCTCCCTCATCCACCTGCTGGCCTCCACCACTTGTTAATGTTACTGAATCTGTGGAAGCTCCGCGATGCCACCACCAAACAACTGAGTTATTTTTACACACCAGCCAGCATCTGGCCAATCCACCACTTTTCATTGTCTAAACCGTTACAAAAAAAAAAAAAAATCATCGGGCCATGTATGCCCGATGGCCAGTCCAGCTATGGCTGTGCCATTAGTTAACCCTTTGTGCCTAGGGTTGCCGACCCCTGGATTAGAGGCATCTGCTTTGCTGTTTTAATGGGGACCAATAAGCAGAGCTGCCTCCTATAGAATTGGTTTATATTGCCTTCTTCATTTCATGAGGACATAAAACACTGGGTTAATTTCTCTCTAAAACTGCTCCTACTATGTTAAAATTCTTGAAAGCAAGGCTTTCATTTTCATTGCTATACAGATTATGTCGAGTTTTATTTACCACGTATGTTTAACTGTCCATCTAATCTTCCTCTGTTAAACAAACCCTCTATGTGTCACAGTCTGGGTGAGTAGCTGGAAAATTCCACTTTTCTCCTGAGTCACCTGGTATCCGCTCCTGGGCAGGGCCACCATCCCCTCACCTGTTCTCCACAAATGGAGTTGGTTTTGAGACAATCAGGTCGGGAGACTTAAATACCACGTTGACATCCCCTCACGGCTAGTTTGTCAACTATCCAATGTTGGTATCCGGCTCTTATGACCTATGCTTTTGTCGTTATGAAGTTTACTAACCTTCTTCTCTTGTGCTGTAGCTCCCTGGAAATTCACTCGACTTGTTTCTCTGGCTCTAGCCCACCTCCCGCACTCCTAGATAATTGACTGCCTCGCTTGGAAATCTCTCAGTGCTTCACCTGCCTGCCCTCCTGCCACCACCACTTATCAGAACCTTTGGAACTGAGGTCAGCCCTCTCGTACCATTCAGCTCACCCGAACTAATATCACATCCCCTCAAAGCTCATCTCTCTCCACCTGCAAGTAAGCAGTCAGTTTAGTTATAGTCACCATCTCCTGCACTCAGTAGCCATTGCCACTCTAACCCCTTTCTTCCTTCTTCTCTCTCCTCAGTGTGATCACTAGACATTACCTGCCACGCTCCAGTCCCCCACCTC
Source organism: Astatotilapia calliptera (assembly GCF_964374335.1). Lineage (NCBI taxonomy): Eukaryota > Metazoa > Chordata > Actinopteri > Cichliformes > Cichlidae > Astatotilapia > Astatotilapia calliptera. The sequence goes on along the minus strand of NC_137428.1, from coordinate 7,021,851 downwards.
TGGTTCAATTATCCCCCTCTTGGTCCACGCCTTGGTTGCCACATCCCCACACCAAGTTATCTCATGCCACGTCATGTCAGTCCTTGTTATTGTGTCATCCCCCGGGCGACCGTGGCTCAGGGGGTTGGGAAGTGTATCTGTAACCGGAAGGTAGCCGGTTCGATCCCCGGGCTCTCTGTCCTGGTCGTTGTGTTCTTGGGCAAGACACTTTACCTTACTGCCTACTGGTGTTGGCCAGAGGGGCCGATGGCGCGATATGGCAGCCTCGCTTCTGTCAGTCTGCCCCAGGGCAGCTGTGGCTACAACTGTAGCTGCCTCCACCAGTGTGTGAATGTGAGAGTGAATGAATAATGGCATTGTTAAGCGCTTTGGGTGCCTTGAAAAGCGCTATATAAATCCAATCCATTATTATTAAATTCTAGTCAAACAAAAGTTCTTAATCTTTCTTATTAATGTGCTCTCTCCTTTTCTGATTTATTTTTAGTGCTGATTGGCTGCAGAAGCCTCACCACACTGTTATAAAGCCAGAGATGGTGGAGCATAGTTGGGTTCTCCCTCACCTCCAATCCTAAACCTAACCATCAAAATAACACAGAAAACAAACACTGAGACAGAGATATACAAAACAAGGAGCAGGACAGTCCCATTGATCCAGGAGGGTGAAAGGGGCCGGAAAGGAGGGAAAGAAAAACAAGGGCTTTGGCCAGAGGCTCAGAACCCTTGGATTCCAGTTTAGGCTTTGGCTTGAGGTTCTTTGGAGACACTGGAGGAGCTGGAGGGCACTTTGGAGGATTCTCTGGAAGAAGTAGTCTTCTGGAGAAGACTCAGGAAGATCTGGGGGAGGCTGGAGCTCTGCTGGGCTCATAGCTGACTCTAGAGGCTGGGTTAGGACTGTGGGAATATCCATCCATTTCCTCTGTCAGTTGGGGCTGTTGTTAGGGGCTAGTCTTCCTCACTGAATAGATGTGGGTGCTGAGGAAGACTGGATCTTAGCTGTCCTCACTCTGGAATCAGGTAACTTTAAGCCAGATCTTACTTGGCCCACCTTTGGAGTTGGTATGGGCTTGGGATTAAGCTGGGTCTTAACCCTCCTCACTCTAGGAAAAGGCAAAAGTGAGCTGGAACTCAACCACCCTTGCCCTTGGAATAGGTACAGGAGTGGGGCTAAGCTGGGTCCTAGCCATCCTCATCTTGGAAAAAGCTATGATGTTAGAATGCAAGTAGCTAGAAAGACCTTGGTCACCCCCTCCCAGTGAAATGGCATGAGAATAGGGACCCTATCTGCCCTCCCTCTGTCAGTGGCTACAGGTGCAGGCTTAGATACCCTAGGGACCAGGACAGATGCAGGGACTGCCAGGACCCTCATTGCCCTAACTTAAGGAACAGGTAGGTGTGTTTCTTTTCATGCAGTCTAGATAATGTTTCTGTTGTAGGTGTCACTGAAACCATTTCCTTCAACTTCAAGAAGTTTGGGTAATACCATACGAAATGACAGACTGAAATGAAATACTGTTTCTCACCAGCCTCTACAGTGCAATAGTCAGTACAAATGAAAACGTTTAAAAAGAGCAGTAAAAAGGCAATAATAAATCACAACAATAAATGGGGATAAATATAATAAAATCTAAATTCTAAAACAAACTCAAGTCTAAATAGTCACACTCGTACAGGTAGCAGCAGTCCTTTCCTGTGGAAGAAGAGTCATACAATTCATAAAATATCTCTCTTGTAGATTGGTCCGATGCTGCCAACACCACCCTTGTTTGGGGAACTTGCCAGGAAAATCCTTGGTTAACTTACCAACTTGATAATCAGCTTCATGTGACCGTTTATTCCAATCAGCAATGTTAGGGGAAATAAATTCAGATAACAGAAAGATAACCTGGATGTGTTGCATGAGCTTCATAGTATAGGGACCTGGTAGTCCTGACTTGTCCACCACTACAAGTCAGATTCCCAAATCTTTACTGGTTTCTTGGAGAACTGCTATCACTGACCTTTGGGCCTATTGTTTCTGTTGCTCTGTCTTTGTGTACCTGGTCTGTCACAACAGAGCGATTCGGAGCAGACAAATTAAGAGTTTTTCAGGCAATGTTTTCTATTTGCATGCAACATGTAGCATACAGTGGGGCAAAAATGTATTTAGTCAGCCACCGATTGTGCAAGTTCCCCCACTTAAAATGATGACAGAGGTCAGTAATTTGCACCAGAGGTACACTTCAACTGTGAGAGACAGAATGTGAAAAAAAAATCCATGAATTCACATGGTAGGATTTGTAAAGAATTTATTCGTAAATCAGGGTGGAAAATAAGTATTTGGTCACCTCAAACAAGGAAAATCTCTGGCTCTCACAGACCTGTAACGTCTTCTGTAAGAAGCTTTTCTGTCCCCCACTCGTTACCTGTATGAATGGCACCTGTTTGAACTCATCTGTATAAAAGACACCTGTCCACAGCCTCAAACAGTCAGACTCCAAACTCCGCCATGGCCAAGACCAAAGAGCTTTCGAAGGACACCAGGAAAAGTATTGTAGACCTGCACCAGACTGGGAAGAGTGAATCTACAATAGGCAAGCAGCTTGGTGTGAAAAAATCAACTGTGGGAGCAATCATCAGAAAATGGAAGACATACAAGACCACTGATAATCTCCCTCGATCTGGGGCTTCACGCAAGATCTCATCCCGTGGGGTCAAAATGATCATGAGAACGGTGAGCAAAGATCCCAGAACCACACGGGGGGACCTGGTGAATGACCTGCAGAGAGCTGGGACCAAAGTAACAAAGGTCACCATCAGTAACACACTACAACGGCAGGGAATCAAATCCCGCAGTGCCAGACGTGTTCCGCTGCTGAAGCCAGTGCATGTCCAGGCCCGTCTGAAGTTTGCCAGAGAGCACATGGATGATACAGCAGAGGATTGGGAGAATGTCATGTGGTCAGATGAAACCAAAGTAGAACTTTTTGGTATAAACTCAACTCGTCGTGTTTGGAGGAAGAAGAATACTGAGTTGCATCCCAAGAACACCATACCTACTGTGAAGAAAATCCTACCATATGAATTCATGGATTTTTTTTTCCACATTCTGTCTCTCACAGTTGAAGTGTACCTCTGGTGCAAATTACTGACCTCTGTCATCATTTTAAGTGGGGGAACTTGCACAATCGGTGGCTGACTAAATAATTTTTTGCCCCACTGTAGATAACCTATCCAAAAAATAAATTAAGAAAAAAAAAAAAAAAAAAAAAAAAGCTGGAATTCAAATATGAAAAACAAAAACACACCACATAATGACAACAGGGACACATTTATACTTAACCGCCATGTTTCTTTTAATTTATTAACTTTTTTTTAAGAAGGTGCTTTGCACCAAACTGCATTATCCTCATACATTTCAAGAAATACAGCTTTACAGAATACAGTGATACAGAAACAGGAGTGCATCAGCTCTGCTTGACTCACAGGTGGTCAGACGTTTGACAGCTTGAGCCTCGACAAGTAGTTCCAACATCTCTCTATAATCCTCAGTGCATGTAAAACTTAATGCAGATAAATGCTTTCATGGCAAAGGTAAGACCGTTATGTTGGATGGTTCTATTTTGTTTTGTTTTTTTAACTCACCAAAACATTTCTTTCAAGTTACCATATAAATAATCACCACAGTAATTACTGCTGAAGCATAAAATTATGAAATTATAAATTGTTCCATTTCAAATGTGATGATGATCATAACAGGCTCAATGGGTTTAGACTGGCAACTGGAAAGAATAGCCTATTTGTTGTTGTTTTTTGGAAGATTTGAACTAAAGGGAAAAAAAAAAAAAAAAAAAAAAGGTGGTTTCCAAATCTTCTCTTGTTCTGTCTTGAGAGACAAAACAGTTTCAACTCATGCAGCCAGAACATAAACCCATACTGAGTTATAGAGTTCCATAAATCTTATTCTATATGAAAAGATTACATTATTGCTTTACTTCTTAATATGTATATAAATACACACAATTGCAAAACCACTTGTGACAGTGTTTCAGTTAAATTATACTTGGAGGATGCTGGTAAGTCCACAACAACAGCTGGATGGGCTTATTTGCGCATCATTCAGTTCATGTCATCTTGTAGCAGAGAGTCCCTCTCTTCAGCTGAACTACATTTGATTCCATCCGATAGGTTGCTGTGGTCAGGTTGATTACTCTGTGTTAGGAACAAAAAAAAAAAAAAAAGGTTATTAGTTGAATAATAAAATCACCCTGTGGTCTAGTCATGGCCAACCTGAAAAGGTTAGAAGTTTGATTTATCAACAATTTCGTCAATTGGTTGGATGAAGAAAAAAAAAAACTCCATATAAAAGACTTTATAATATCCAGTGGCATTTGAGCAGACACTGTATACATTCAGCCCCAATAACTGGGCAATAAATGACTGCTTAGACTCTTCTGGATAGTCCAAGGCAGCAGTAATATGAAAAGAGTAACCACTGCAACTGCAAAGGGTTAAAACCCCGTCTGACAAACACACTGCCATCTATCCAGCTCTCCTCTCCCTTGCCACCTCCTCTAGCTTGGGACAAGCACACTGAGATATTCTGAGGAAACACAAGAAATATATTCTATAATATAATGCAAAATAATAATCCACATCACTGTAGCTGCGGCTACAGTGATGTGGATTATTATTTTGCAAATTGGATAAGGTCAAACATCAATATAATAGTACTAGTACTGGGAAATAAAACAGTGTTAATGAAACTAAGTGTGGTCACATTTTGCATTTTCCTAATCAAAAATTCCAGGAAAAGATTCAAATAAGTAATGTTGGGAAAAACATAATATAAATACTTGATTTTTATTCCTTTCACTTTCATTAAAGTCACTGTAACACTATAATAAAACACAAATGAAGACATAAAACACGCCAATAAATACCTTTATGCTCCATAACATTGTGCCATGTACCTGAACAAACACTGGTAGGAACTCCATATCCCTGCACACACTAGATTCACTAATTACAGATTACTTTGAATCTGCCACCTGGTAGCTTGCAGAGTTTCCAGGGTCAAGCTGCCTATCTGACCCTTTAATGAATTTACAAGCAGGTCATATGTCAATCAGTAGTATCCTTTGCTCTTATTGGTAGTTTCTCCAGCATAAATTTCACCTGTAGTCGCTTTAAGTCATTGAACATCATTCACTTTCTACGATCTCTGTTTACCACAAGTTGCTTCCAATAAGTTTTCTGCTTAAGAAAAATCTGTGCCCCCAGTTTGGGACAGACCGCTACAGCCACCCCTGTGGCTGCAGCTGTCTGTAGGAGGTAGAGCAGGTCAGCTGCTGGTTGGAAGGTTGGTTCGACCCCTGGCTCCCCCAGTTTGCATGCCAAATATCTTTGGGCAAGATACTAACCCCGACTTGCTCTCCAATGCATCCATGAATGACAGTTAGAAAGCACTGAAAGTATAGATAACAGTGCTTGTGTGAATGGGTGTGTATAGAGCACTTTGAATACTCCTGGAGAGTAGAAAAGTGCTACATAAGGCTACGTCCACACTAATGCATTTTCGTTTGAAAACGCATAGTTTTCTCTCAGTTTTGGTTTCCGTCCACACTGAGACGGCGTTTTCCTCAAGGAAAAACGCAGCGTTTTAGAAACTCTTGAAAACGCATACATTTCAAAATGGAGCTATCCCGTCACAGTGTGGACGCTCGAAAATGCAGACTTTCTAAAAGGATGACGCATTTTAGTCATGTGACCAATTAAACATAGCGGAGGGCATTATACAGCAGTTGTTTTGATTGCTCTCACTTTTGACAGCCCTAAAAAAGATTAATATCAGTTTGTACATGCTCCAGATAGCTTTTTTTTTTTTCCCCCAATCCTTTAAATCTCACTCACTTTTGCGCAGGACTGGGATGTAAGCGTTTTCGGCCGTTTCAATGTGGACGCACAACTCTGTGAAAACGACTGAAACGCTAGTGTGGACGAGGAGCATTTTCAGACGAAAATGCCGTTTTCAAATCTATCCGGGCTAGTGTGGACGTAGCCTAAGAATATGTCCATTTACCATCCCCAGCTTCCTGATGACCTTAACACCTTCTACTGCAAATTTCAAAGACAACCATTCACACCTCCCATCTGCTCATACCTGCACAAAAAGACTACCTGCAGCCCTCACACCTCTCTCCTCTGACCCATTACTTACTAAAGCTCTGTGAGGAGGATGTGTGTTCCCTCTTCCAAAAAAACAAGTACAAAGACACACACAGGTTTCTTTACATCTGTAGTTAGTAAGAGACAAAATGGTTACATTGATAGCAAACCTGGTTTAAAAACAAACAATCATTCCTTAAACTAGACCCAGGAAGTATTTTACTGATCAGAATGCAGTAAAAGCCCAAAAAGGTGGTTGTTCATCCATATTGTCATGGTTGAACTGGACGGCTAAATACTAAATACTCCAATATCAGTCGAAAACAATAGTTTGAGTTAACTTTTCAGTCTAGGTAGAAAATGTGCTTTTATTGCCAAGGTGTTCTAGGTTTTAAAAAACTCTGAACATAAATGAACAATACTCTTATAGGGTACATGTGTTCACCTGCATGTGTGCACCCACCTGAAGTACTGATACTTTTCTTCTTTGTTTCAAGGCCATGTGAGCCTTTTACTGGCTCTTTCTCGGCTGCCTAAAAGATGACCAAATTGCCTTTAAAAAAAAAAAAAATCAGCCAATCCGAAAATTTAAACAGAGAAGGTTGCTAACGGGATTTTGATAGTCATTTGGGTTTTTCATATTAGACTGCTAGAGATTGTGTAGAGAGATAGTGTAAGGATTCATGCAGGGAGTCATTTGAGGTGATAATTTGATTTCCATGCAATTAATCAAAGGGACATGCAGTTGGTTACGTTAGTCTTTTTAAAATGATACTTATGAAAATGGACACTGTCAGCTTGTTTACATGGAAGATTATCATTCTAATTTTATGCAGCATTGAATTATAAATAATAATTTAATAAAAACTATCAAATGCAAAGATTTCTTTCAAGATCCAAGTAAAAAAAAAAAAAGTAGGTTGTAAAATCAAAACCATAGTATTCGTATCAGAGAACCTCAAACCAATAATGTTTCAAGAAATTTGGATTGTTAACACCATTATATTCAGTGTGTACTTTCATGCTAATAACAAAAACCTGAAAGCAGGAAATCTCTCCAATTTCAGGATATAAACCACACATATTTTCCCCTCCACTCTAATCAGTCTTTAAAAACTCCAAAAAATGAATTCAGTTACTACAGTTTAAATCAAATAATCATTTGATCTGGCAAAACAATTTAGGTTTGAATGAGTGAAAGGTTTTACACACCCCAACATTCTTGATAAATGTGGAGCTCAGTGAAACATTTAAGTTAGACCGCTGCAAAATAAATAAAAAATTAATTAATTAACAACAACAACATAAAAAATTAAGTTTGATATTAACAGCTGCCACTACTCACTTAATAACTTCTCAGTAAGTACACTTTGGCTCAAACAAAAGTTTTGGGGCCAGTGTTGCTACTACCTTCTTGACTCTCATAAGCCTAGTGACAATTTTCATACCTTAACAAAATGGGAAAACAATTATCTAAACTGTTAAATGTAAAATAAGAAATAAATACTTACATACAATATATGAAGAAATTGGGGGGGGCTTGCCATTAATGATAATTTATACTGACAGTTGAATAGTAAGATAACACTGCCATGTCTACATTTAATTGGCAAGCAAAAAATAAATATTAGCTTAGTATAAATGGCTGCAGCTTTATATCTGGCAATACAATACCTACCTTTTCATGTGCGATCAAATCCAAAAACTACTTGTTTTTGCTTTTGTTATTAAAAAAAAACAAGACAATATAACATGATGACTCAACAAGACTTTTTTCCTTATGCTTTCATCACGATTGGACTACTGTAATTCACCGTTTACATGTCTAAACAAGAGTTCCCTGGAGCGTCTGCAGATTGTCCAAAATGCTGCAGCAAGGCTTCTGACAAAAACATCGAAATACTCTCATGTAACACCATTGCTTATACAGCTGCACTGGCTCCCCGTTGAATTCAGAGTCCATTTTAAGATTCTGGTTCTGACATTTAAGGCTCTTCAAGAACAAGCACCAGCATACATCATTGAACTTTTACAGCCCTATGGCCCCTAGTAGGTCCCTGAGGTCTTGTGATCAGGGCCTACTTGTTATGCAGTATACAAGACTGAAAACCAAGGGTGATAGAGCTTTTGCTACTGTGGCCGCCAGACTGTGGAATTCTCTTCCTCAGAACTTAAGATCTGCAGACTCAGTGATTACTTTTAAAAAACAGCTAAAAACACATCTTTTTAAAATTGCATTTTTTTTTTTAACTTTTGACTGTTTGCTTTATACCTTGTGAAGCACTTTGATCTTTTATCTAGAAATGTGCTATATATAAAAAAAAATAAAAAAAATTTACTTACTTACTGACAAGCACTACCGTTTACTGTGCCACACCTAATTAAGCCATAGCGGATATTTTGCATGGCATTAGTTTGAAGATCAACAGACCGTAATACTAATAATGTGATGGAGGTTACCACAGTAACATGACCCGATGTCGAGTCAGTCGGGGCGCGCGGGGGAGGGGGGGTTAGATACCAAGTTAATGATTCTGTCACATGAATGCAAGGAAAGGAGCAGAAGTGAGTGCAACTGATCGAGATACTTTATTAATTACTACCAATTTACCTTTTTCTCTGTTTATTTACTTATTGACTAATTTACAAATTTTAATCCTGAAACTCAATGAGAGCAGCTTCAGGGCATGCTTCCCTACTCCTTTTCTTTCATTGGTGTAGGGAAGAAAAAAAACCCAAAATGCAACGTGCAGTTAAACAAGATAACATGCTGGCCTGAATCCTGTGTGGCAGCTTTACCTTCACTTTGCGATACACTACAGCAGCGATGATGATGGTTGCCAGACCAAGCCCTATGAGGATGTACTGTAGGTATTCCAAAACAGTAGGTAGAACAACCAAGTTTGTACGGAACGTATTGACGATTGGGCCATCAATATATCCGTTCTGAAGAGGATAAATAAAACACTTACAACATTTTAATCCACACAGAACCATTCTGTAGAATTTTAATCTGTTTGTGCAAAAAAAAAAAAATTGCAGAAGAATAGATGTAAAGACACTACATCATCTATATCATTAATAACTCACCTCCTCAAACCAGATCATAGGCATCACCACATCAGAAATCTTTCCAGTTTCACTAGAAGGACAAGGACATTCAACTTTACACTCCAAGGTTACATAGCAAATGGTAAGAAAGGCAGGAAATATCCAAGACCCTTTCATATTTAAAGATCACAACATATAAAACAATACATGACAATGTCTCTGGCGTGATAGTAGTTAAGGGAATAGTTCTTTACGTAATTCCTGAGACTTTTTTCATGTAGAGGTTGAGCTGCAGGCGGATGGACACATTCAGAGGGACACCCGTTTGCTGCAAAAAGACAACAAAAATATACAGATCTCACACTGGGAATAAAAAAGGAGGGAATTATACCTCAAACACCATAAATGTGCTGGAACATGCAAATCTCCAGGTAGCAATTAAAGATATGGTCACATAATTTTAACAATAAACTCAAGGAGGAAATGTTCTGTTTGACTGGTTCATCTGAGGGAGGATGCACATAACTGCTGTTCACTTTTAGCTTCATATTATTTATTTTTTATCTCTACAAAATGGCCTCAAGTGATTTTAACTTTAAAAGCTTTGCCGAACTCAATGTGGGTGAGCCTACAAGCCATTTCCAGTACAGGACATTTTGCATAGTAACCTGAAGCTGAAAGCAACCATTTACTTTTTGAACCCACAGGAAATTACATGTAGCCTGGGCACAGACTTGCTTTACTCTACATGAAAAGACGTGCTTGAAAGGAGAAAACATGTCTGCTACACTTTAAAAAAAATCCATAGTTCTATACACACTGAAAAAAGTCTCCTCACTAAAAGAAGTGTAATACAATTAGCTCAACAGCACAGCTGACAGATTGCAGTGATTTGTAGCGAATCAGCTTTGAAAAGCAAAATAAATAAATATGGTCCAGCTTTTCTATTACATTTTGTGAGTTAGCCAAACTTTTAAAATATTTTAATCTACTGCTGTACACAATTCTCTCATCTTTTATTGACATTTTTTTCCAAGAGATTTTAGCTCAATGTGTCCATAAAACAAACTACAAAGTTCACTTCCAGACATGTGGCTCTGATAAAAAGTTAATATGGGCTGAAGGCAGGAGAAAGACGACAGCTGAGGATAGACAATAGGAATGCAGCTGTTGGCAGAGCCAAAACATAACAGAAGATCTAAAAGAAAAATGTGCATAATATACATGTATGACAGAAATGAGTGCCATACATTTTATTGTAATGCTCAAGTTATAATGTCAAGTCAAGTCATGTGTCTCATGTAACATTACTTTGGTAAAAATACCACACACGAGTTCCCTATCATTTCCTTGACATTTCATGTCAGCACAAACTAAATGTACCAAAAAGATTCAAATTTCTGGCACTGAGAGAAAGAGAAGAAAACTAAGAGATAAAACCAGTGTCCTCAGTGCCATGTTCAAGAGTCAGGATACTTGGCTCTATCGTATGATAGAGCCATAAAAATCCCAAGCCATCTGATGTTTCTTAATTATTAACTTAAGTGTGAATGTTGCCCTGCTGAAATCCACTGAACATCTTGTGAGCTTTTATCCGGACAGTAAAAACTCTTTCACTATCAATACTGACTTTTTATTGGCATCATAGAACGTTTTTAATAACCCTTTAACTGACAAACAACAGCAGTTATACAGGAATAGCCCAATTTCCAATTACCTTATCTTAATGACCGTTATAGAAAAAAAGACTGTATTAGGAATTCAAGAACAAACTGTACCAGTGGTGGTGTTTTAGCAAACTCAACATTTAACATTAGCAATAAAGGTTAAAGGCAATGCAATTTTTAAAAGTTGATTATAATAACTTAATGCGGAAATGACTTCAAATGTAAAAATGTGTACATCTTTTCATAATGAATGAAATACAAATCTGATTTGCAAAAATCTCTCATCAGTAATAAAAACGAAAAACATACTTTTTTAAAGTGAAAACATGCTTTAGAGTTAGTTTTATTAAATGCTCTTTTTTTTATTGTAAACTATTAAGTCATTTTCTTACAAAATTATAAAAACAATATTTTCTAATAAGGAAGAGTTCAATTATGTCTTTGATTAAAATGTAATCAGCATCAGCAAATGGTGACAAATGCAAATTATCTAATGAATCCATCAAATTGAGCAAAACCTCGCAAATCATGAGAATCACTCAGCAGTGAAAATGCAGACTTCCAAGCTCTTGCAGACTTCTTTGCCTGTCAATATACTGTTAATTGTTTTTTCATTAAGATATTTTAATAAATAACTTTTTGTATGTTTATCAAATCACTATCTTTGCTCTTAAATAACATGGGGCCTTAAGTAAAGAGTGACTCTTCACAGGTGCAGTATTGCCTTTCCCGATCTACTTTACCAGTAAACCGCAGTCTTAGCCCAGAAGATGGCCTATAAATGTCTTTGTTCTTATATAAATTCATCTTTAGATGAAGAAAGTACCGTTTCTTGTTTTCAAAACTTACACTCTTAGTCACAACAAAAAAAAAACTAAACACTATACTTAATGGAACCCCATGCCGACTGATGTCCCTTTATCATTAACTTGATATCAACGTGGGCTTGATGGAATTGACTGAACAATGTTGTAAGGTTTAATCTATGAAGCAAAAATCATTTCTGTATCAACTGAGATTTTTTTATTTTATTGAAGCAATAGATAACATGGAGAAATAATCAAATTTCCAATTACCTTATCACAACCACAGCTATCACTAAAAACGCTGCATGTGATTTTTACACAGGCAGAGTTGCATAAGGAATGACACATGGGAATATCTTTTTAGTCTTATCAGTCATTGGCTTTTTCTGTACTGTAGCACACAGGTTACTGCGTGACTGTACAGTAATAAAACTACATATCAATTTTCCTATTGCTTTACCATCCAGAAAAATAAACATTAACTTTAAACCTCATCCCCTTAGCTTACCGCTTTATCACTGCTATTTTGCATTAGTGATGACTGAATGATTGCAATGTGATAAGGAATCTAACTTTAAGTGTTTGAGGAAGACTGAGAAGGTGACAGACTTGGTCTTGTATTGTAGAAAAGAACAAAAACAGTTGGATGTAAGTGATAATGGTACGATACAACCTTTAACTAAATTCTTCCACAAATTTGCCATCAGGATGGCCTCTTATAGGTCAAAATGCACCCTACATGCTTCTCTCTGTGCCATAAAACTTGACAAATAACAGAAGGTCTATGATATGCAAGAGTCCAGCTACACTCATGATCACAGCAGGTTTCAAGGACAATGGGGCTGACTTCTAATATCCTTACAACAATATTGCAGACTAATGACATTCATTTTAAATATAAGCCAGTTACAAAATGTTACACACTTTTCATTGATCACAAATGCACTTTCACTTGAGAGTCTTGCAAGTGGGTCTGTTCCAAAATAAAATCAAATTTAAAAAGAGTTGCAGCTTAAGTTGGAGTCTTCACAGTAACATGAAAGCATAAATTAAGTATATACCATTTCTAATAAGCAATGGGAAGAGATGCGTTTAAAAAACAGAACAAAGAGAAACAAAAAAAAAAAGCCCACAAATAACTACTGCATCAATAGAAAACATTGCTAACCTATGAGCTTTGAATCAAAATTATGATGACCAACTGTACACACTGTGGTGTGTGTGCTGTATACTCACTGGGTGAATGTCTATGAAGAGGCCGTGCTTCTCCTCACTGGGATTAAGACCCTGCACGTAGTCCAGCAGCACAGGATCAGCATTAAAGAAGTGAGGATGAGAGATGAAGACTGGAGAGTCTAAAATGTTCAAAGAATGGCAACATTAATAAACTGGCCCATTGAGAAAAAAAAAAAAAAAAATCTATCAAGTACACTCACAACTCATGGCTTGTTGGCAATCCCTACCATGTCTCTAAGATCGCATTGGTTTAGTTAAGGATGTTTTCACACCTGTGGAAAGGTTAGGCATTTTCATGCAATGCCTAACCTTGCATGAAAATGCTTGAAATTGCTCCAATTGTTGAGAACCACCGGAAAAAGCCGGCTCACATGGTTGTAACACTGTTTTGAAGCACAGCAGAACGATTAGCTTTAGCCCCTTTTCCATTAGTACCTGTTCTTATCGATTATTTTCAACTACAATCGAGTAACACCGAATGTGCGTGGCCATCATAATAGCAACGCAGCTGAGTGTCCTGCGATATAATGAGTATGTGACATAAAGGCTACAACGAAGGTGGATGTGAAGGCAACTATATACACCTGCTGCTAGATCAGATTCCGGGACCACAGCGTTGTTTTTGGTAGCCATTTCCCTTGTTGCCTTGGGTTTCAAAACTGGCAGTTTTTATTTTCGTGGACAAAAAATAAATAAATTTTTGCGTTCTTTTTAAAATTCTATCTTTAAGAATTTTATTACCAAGAGCCTGTGAAAAAAAATAAAAAAATAACAAATTGTTCCAGAAATTTCTTTAGATGAATCTATGAAAAACTCCAAAAGGTCTAGCATTTTTATCAGTGCATAGTTTTGTGCCATCAAGGTGATTCACAAAGTGGTATTAGCTGAAAAGTTAATAAGCCTTGGCATACTAACTTGAGTGTAGTGAGTTCCTATAAAGGAAACTGGACAGGCAGAGGACAAAATAAGAAAAAATATCAGGGTTTAAAAAAAAAAAAAAAACAACAAAAAAAAAACAAAAAAAAAACAAAACAAAAAAACTCGACAGCAGACAATCATTATCTGAAAGTCATGCCCCCATGAAATAGGGGAGGAAAATCCAGCAAAGACCTTACATGGGACCTAAGAAATACATCTGGACCATGAGCTGTCTGAAAATCAGTGGCAACAGGTTTCATGGAATGATGAATCTAAATTTGGGATTTCAACACCCCAGACTTCAAAAACTATTGTACACATTTTATTTATTTTTTTCAAAATATAAAGAAATGGGTAGTGGTAGGTCTTTCTAATAACCTCTGGGAATGCTGTGATGGACTGAATATTTATTTCGCCTACACTGATCATCATTACTCACTGTGGCGGCAACTGCTAACATTGAGGAGTCCAGACTGTCTACAGGGGCAGAAGCCTTCATTGGGAGCATAATCCGTCCCATTGGCAAAAAGGGTCTTGGGTGCAACATATCGATATAGAGGGATTCCGTTCATCTCTCCAGGACGCTGATAAACCAGCTCCATAGACCTGGAAAAACAATGGGTAAATATATGAAGGAATAATGGGAGAGGCAGAACTGAGGGAAAAAAAAAAAAAAAAAAGTACAATTCTGCAAAGCATTTTACCTGCACGCATCAGGGCTGTAGAAAGGCAAAGTGCTCTGTTTCGTCATGAAAGGAGGCCACATCTGCCCAGCTGTTCCATTGATCATGTTAGACTGAGCAGTCCTCCAGTATGGCAGCTATCACCAAAGAGAAAGAGGCCAGTTACAGTGTGAAAAATAAAATGGTGTGAGGGGAAGGAAAACAAAAACAAAAAACAACAGCAACAAAACACAATCTGCTGGCATCATACCTCAGTCAGACCATTCCAAGAGTCGACTCTGTGGACTTTTCTAATGTCATCTTTTCCAGTAAAGACTGTGAACAGGCCAGTGTTGGAGTTGTTGAACTAAAGAAAGCATAAAAGGCAGACACCTTTCTTTACCTGCTCAAAGAAATTTCATGCAAGAGACAAATCTGTTCCTTAAACTGAACCTATTATGCTCATAGTAATCAGATAGAGAGGATAACGAAGCATTTCTAATACTTACTTCTGAAAAGAGGCCAAATTTTCCTGATGTGGGAATCATTCCTGGCAGGTATTGATTTAGAAAATCCACTAGTCCACTGTCATAACCCCACATAAGCTCCCCTACAGGCTTGGTCAGGAAGGGACCTTCTTTAAAAGTTTTAAAGGTTGCACTCATCATGAGGCGCAGTACATAGGGCAAGTTTTCCATCATCACTGATGCACCCTAAAATTACAGAAGCCACAGGCTGTGAAAAAGCAGAAAACTGAGGAAATTATTGAACCAATCAAGAAGTGAGGAGGTGGCAACAATGTCTTACCAACACCAACATGTTTGGAATTGTGACAACATCAGACTCGTTCCCAGCAGACATGGAGGGCTCGAAGTGGTACTGTCTGTATTCCCTGTAGGACACTGTACCGTTGGGATGGAATGTAATGTTTTCCTTCTGACACTGCTTTCTGGAAGAAAGGTAATATGTCCACTCAAAACCTGTGCTTCAAGTCCACCTCTGTACACACATCTTAAGGGTTTAATGCAGGGGTCCCCAATCTCAGTCCACGAGGGCCGGTGTCCCTGCAGGTTTTAGATGTCTCCTTGATCCATCACAGCTGATTTAAATGGATAAATTACCTTCTCAACATGTCTTGAAGTTCTCCAGAGGCCTGGTAATGAACTAATCATGTGATTCAGGTGTGTTGACCCAGGGTGAAATCTAAAACCTGCAGGGACACCGGCCCTCGTGGACTGAGATTGGGGACCCCTGGTTTAATGGATTCAGTTATCCTTACGAGAAAGTCAAAAATTGACAGACCTTAAAACATCAGACACAAAAGCTCTTCTGGTGTCTCAGGTTGTTGCAGCCAAATCATTTTAATTTATTTCTGGAATGTCCTGATAGTTGTTTTCAATAGAAAAGTCTGAAGTGGTCTACCATTTGCAACCTCTCTCCTTTAAATAAGAATCACATCCTTCCAGAATGCTTCCTCTCCCCCCCCCCTCCCTTTCAAATCCCAAAAGGTGAACACATGCTCTTGTGGACATGACCAAAACTTATGACAGTGAGCATGTTTCAGTCCAATTACAATATGTAAAAAAAACAAGTTTAGCCATATATTTAAAAAAAAATTAATTCTTAAACACCTTTTGGACGGATATAAATTGTAGCTCACGCTTATAACACTTGTTTAAAATTGTTTACACTTCTACTTCTAAAATTAGTTTTCACTTCTACGTTCTAGGTTTAGAAGAAAAAAAAAATTAAGTTTTGTTTAATTTGGGTTAGGCTTAAGTTTAATGTTATCTGTTATACTGATAAATGGCATTCAACGAGATCTGTAGGTGGCAATAGTTGCAATTAATATCGAACCACCGATTCGTCAACCAGTTTCTTAAAGGGCAAAAAGGAGCAAAAATTGATTATTTAAGATGAAGTTGTAAAAGAGATCCTGTTGCAATCTAAAACAAAATTTTTTATTTTATTTTATTTTTAAATTGTAGCAAAGGATGTAAACTCCTAGAACAGTAATAAGTCTGTAGAAAGCAGTTAAGCAGTCACTATTAATGACATTAATAATACATTTCTTTTGCTGGTGTCTTTAAAAACACTCAAGGTCTACTTAATGCACAAAATTAACAATATCATGAATTAGTAAAATAGCTAGAAAGATTTAAAATCCAGAAACAATGCACAAAACATGAACAGCTGGAGCACTGACTGAGTCTAGTTTCATAATAACCTGTACAACAACCTTCGACCCACCGTCATCTAGCCACCGTACACTATGCTATCATGATCATAGTCAAGGGCGATCGTGGCTCAAGAGTTGGAAGTTCGCCTTGTAATTGGAAGGTTGCCGGTTCGAGCCCCGGCTTGGACAGCCTCGGTCGTTGTGTCCTTGGGCAAGACACTTCACCCATTGCCTACTGGTGGTGGTCAGAGGGCCCGGTGGTGCCAGTGTTCGGCAGCCTCGCCTCTGTCAGTGCGCCCCAGGGTGGCTGTGGCTACAATGTAGCTTGCCATCACCAGTGTGTGAATGTGTGTGTGAATGGGTGGATGACTGGATGTGTAAAGCGCTTTGGGGTCCTTACGGACTAGAAAAGCGCTATACAAATACAGACCATTTACTTAGCTCCAGTTTACCAATGAAGTTCCTTCCAGTAAAATGGATCTTTAATTCTTTTACATTTTTTATAAACAGGAGCTTTCTGGGACATACAGAGTATTATACCATTAATAAAATTTCTAATTTATTAATAAAATTATTAATTTTATGAATCTAACTTTATTACAAAAAAATAAGTCCATTTGGAGTTTTACTGGAGCAAACTTTATTGAAGTTTAAGTATCCAACAATTTAAAGTTTTTAACTGATAGTTAAGGTTGAGCACAAGTCCTCAGGAGTTAAATTGT
This sequence comes from Astatotilapia calliptera, assembly GCF_964374335.1. Taxonomy (NCBI): domain Eukaryota; kingdom Metazoa; phylum Chordata; class Actinopteri; order Cichliformes; family Cichlidae; genus Astatotilapia; species Astatotilapia calliptera. Next base: position 7,004,466 of record NC_137428.1, on the reverse strand, counting down.
GTACCTGTAAACATAAGGTCCTCTCTGTTCCACCATCGGCTTTTCTCCTTTCAGTATCTCAGCAGGATTGAGGACATTGAAGAAGTAGACTGACATAAAGAACGGCACAGGGATGTCTTTCCACATGGTGTATGTGAGATCATTCTTTGGATCAATTACTGTGTGCTGATGTGAAAGAGAGGAAAAAAACAAAAGCAAAAGAATGAGCATTTTCGTCATTAAGGTTTTTATACATTTTCACAAACTAATAGAGAAAAAAAAAAAACTAAATTCAAGGGGACACCTTCAAATTGCTTTTTTCTTATTTTATTTTATTTACCTAAAAGGTCCCAAATCCTGAGATTGTGGTTCATCATCTTAAAAGTTACACAACATTATATTTCATTCTAATTTTAATCTATTATTTACATTTAGGTTTTTGTTATAGTCACAAATGTTCCTACAAATATGATATGAATCTATTCCTTTTAAGAATACTTCTTTGTGGTGCTCCTTATGCAATTACTAAATTGAGCACATTGAGTGATTAGTTAGAAAGTAAAAACACTATGTAACTATGCTTTCTGGATTTTTCTATGTGAAAAATGAAAATAAAATTATTAAATACATCCAGTCTTTGATAGTGCAGTACAGTTCAAACACCTGGTATGTAGAAATGCTATATTTCTCACCATGTTTATGTTTTGTAGCCTCATATTTAGCTCAAACAGGGTAGGATGACAGCGTGTCTGCATGTGCCCTAACTACAAAGTTCAACTCAAAAGGGAACCAACTACAACTTAAAGAGTTCGCTGCTAACGGGAAAAAGCAGCACTGTGAACTGACAACAGAAATAAAGCAAACTAAGGAAGTAGGCAATACTTTTGCACGTATTTTTTCCTGTTCTGCATATTATTTAAATAATAATATTACTTGTATCGTTTTACTGGGATATATTGAGTGAAAGGAAAGTTGAAAAACCTCCGCCTGTTGTGATTTTTAATATGGAAATAAATGACATTACCAATAATAGTTTAGTTAGTTAATCAAATCATTTTACTAACATTGGACATGCTTGACTCTTTAAAAGCCTCAGAAAGTTTTTCCGGAGCTATTAGCATTGTTACTTAATCTGACTACATGCATTTACTGATTAGCTTATCTGCACGCGCCTGTTATCATTTACTGGTTAACTCTGGAGGCTCTTTGAAGTACTTAAGTCCTCGGGTACGATTAAAGGTGAATCTTGCTTGACTCAGCACATACAAGCACATGTGTAAAACATGCTAACTATCCGTGTCAGGACGTTTCTTACCTTTACTATTTGGTCGTCGATGACTAATGGCACCACAAAACACATAATTGTGCCGAAAAGCACCATCAGCACACCTGCCACTATGAATCCAATAGCAACTTTAGGTCGTTTAATTGCCATATTGACAGGCTGTCAGTGAGTCTTCGTAGCTTTGTTTTGTCCGTGTCCGCACTTTTTGTCGGTAAAGATAAACGGAGTCAGCTTAATGACTCCACCAGAGTCTCGGCATGAAACAAAACTTATAATTAAACGTACATTCCTCTGAGATCTCTGCGGATCGCTCATCTCTCTAATCGATGATGTTCTGACCTGCTTTTATTGTCGCTGTATTTGCGCTGTTTGACACGCCTACCGAGGATTCTGGGAAATGGAGTTCCCGCTCTCTATATCGGGCCATAAGTAAAAGCTTAAGTAATTGCCCGATCTTTCAAGATATCTCCCAAGTGGCAAGAGCTTTTGGTATGCTGTAGGCATAGTGTATTCTTAAATTTACTTTAGTATTAAAGGAGGAAAATAGGAAAGGGCTCAGAAATGAGCAGAGCTCCTGTAACAGGCTGCCACACAAGAGGGGCGCCGGAAGTAACCATATTATTGTACCATTCAAGTCCAATTTCAAAGACAGTCTGTGGTTACATACTTTTATTCTGATTTATTTGATATTCTTCAAGGAAAAATATTTTTGCCACCTTTCATCTATAATTCTACTTTAATTTTAAAAGTTTAATATTCAGATCAAGTATTGCATTTGGGGATTTTTTTTATTAACCAAACTCAGGACCTTCCTGCTGTGAGGCAACAGGGTGCTATGGCTTATGGCTTATCCTGAATATTAAGCAGCGTCGGGCCTGGACAGCACATGGATGGGATACCGCACGGGAATACCAGATGCTGTTTTTATGTGTTAGGCTGGCAACCTGTGCAGAGTGTACCCTGCTTCTCGCCCTATGGAAGCTGGGACAGGCCCGACCCTGACCTGAGTTGGATAAGCGGAAGAGAATGGATGAATGGATGGTCTATAAAAGCTCACATGAGGTTCAATCTCCTGCCAAAAAGATTTCTGCCTCATTTAGATAAAGCAGTGCATGGGTCCAGATATAAGAACGTGTTTGAAGCAGTTTTTAAGAACACTTAAGAGCCTCCTTTGTTTCGTTTTCAGAGGTTTTACTGGAAATATCATTGCATCTAGATAAGATAAGATAAGATAAGATAAGATAAGATAAGATAAGATAAGATAAGATAAGATAAGATAGGATAAGATAAGATAAGATAAGATAAGATAAGATAAGATAAGATAGGATAAGATAAGATAAGATAAGATAAGATAAGATAAGATAAGATAAGATAAGATAAGATAAGATAAGATAAGATAGGATAAGATAAGATAAGATAAGATAAGATAAGATAAGATAAGATAAGATAAGACTTTATTGATCCCACGGCGGGGAAATTTGTGCGCTACCTCAGCTCAGGTACAAATAGCAGGAGAAAAATACAAAAATACAAATAAAATACAAACAAATACAAAATAAGGAGGATGATACACTATATACAACGGTAGCATACACAGTATGTGATTATGGATAGAGGGTTCTGGAAATATGCAAGAAATTTAACTCTTCTACTGCTATGTAAGTAATAGATATCTATAAGTATCTATAAGTATAGACATGTATACGCACACAGACACACACACATGTACACACTAAATATACATATGTATACATATACATACACATATACCTGCACATATGTGTATCTAAAATAGATAACTGTAGTCTGGACATGTGAACATTCAGCTAACAGATCAGAAGTCAGTGCCATGATGTCTGCAACCTTCATGCTTGGAATCATTGGTTCATCATTGGTGAAACATTGGTATTTTATTTTTTTGTTAAATAAAATGTTAATAGGAGTAAACAGACTACATATGCAAATACCTGACACAATAAATATGTAGTCAAAGACAAGTGCTCTTTGTAGATAATAGATAAGCTATTTAAACACTCCATATACAATAAGATGGTTGCTATACCTGCAAATGTCAACCTGAATGAGTCTAACTAACTTTTGTGATGAAGCTTTGCCTTTATGCAAAATAAAGAAAAACAAGAATTTATATTCGCTTAAGCAAAAGAAAAAAGACAAAGAAATTAAAATGGAACAGGAAATAAACAGAGCACCCTGATTATAAAACTCTGAAGTATTCACATAACGATAATACTTACCTTCACAACTTGGTTGCTTATTACTGTTGGTCCCACAATTACAGAAATTGCCCCAAAAATCAAAGTCAGACCGCCTGCCACTATAAATCCAACAGCTACTTTGGATTTATTGATGGCCATGGTTGCTTCTTAGCAATGATCAGTGGTGTCTGATAATAAAAGAAGACACTGTTTTGCTCCTCTTGCCTCTGAGTCTGCAAGCCAACAGGCTGAATGAGTGTGTCGTGTTTTAAAGCCGAGCCACTGGTAGTGATGTATTCAAAGGAAATAGCAGTTGAGTGAACAGCTTGAGTTTATTCTCCGCAGACCCCACCCCTCCTTGTATATGCACATCTTCACTACTTTAAGAGAACTACAAAAAATATATGGAAAAAAATGCAAAAAATACCGTGCATCCCAAAAGTATTGACAGCACTTCACATTCCACATTTTTCCATGTTGCAGCCTTGTTCCAAAATAGTTTAAATCCATTTCACCTCACAATTCTGCAAAAAATACTCTACCCTAGTGACAAATGAAAAAAGTTGAAGTTTGTAATTCTTGCAATTTTATTAAAAAGAAAAGAATATATAACATGTTAAATGGACTGGTTCCCATATACTACTTTACTATGACATCTGAGCACTCAAAGTGCAACTTGCCTCATACATACTTACACATACAATACTCTTTTTTCTGTGTGTTTTCTACATAAGTTCTTTCTATCTAACATTCACACACACATTCATACGCTGATGAACACATAGGAGAGCAATTTGGGGTTAGTATGTTGCCCAAGGATATTAGACTGGAGCAACCAGGGATTGACCAGCTACAGCCACCCCTAACATGTACATAAGTATTCAAAGCCTAGGCTCATTGCTAGCACCTTTGGCAGCAATTACAGCAACAAGTATTTTTTGAGTATGATGCTTCAAGTTTGGCACACCTATTTTTGGGCAGTTTCTCACATTCTTTTTTGTAGCACTTGTCAAGCAAGCTCCATCAAGTTGGATGGAGGGCACTGGTTTTCAGATTTCTCCTGATATGTTAAATCAGGTTCAAGTCTAGCATCTGGCTTGGCCACTCAAGGACATTCACAGAGTGGTCCCAAAGCCACTCCTTTGTTATCTTGGCTATGTGGGATCATTGTCCTGTTGGAATATAACCCTTTGCCTTAGTCCAAGCGCTCTGGAGCAAGTTGTATCAAGCATAATGCTATGCATTGCTGCATTCATCTTTCCCCTCATCGTTCCTGCTGCTGAAAAACATTCCCAAGGCATAATGCTGCTGTGCTTGGTTTCCTTCAGGCATGACGTTTGGTATTCAGGTCAAAGAGTTCAATGTTTGGTTCATCAGACCAGAGAATTTTGTTTCTTATGTCTAAGAGCCTTTCAGGTTCCTTTAGGCAAACTCCAGGCAGGCTGTCGTGTACCTTGTATTTCAGTTCAATTAAATTTTACTTACATAGCACCAAATCACAATAACACTCACCTCAAAGTGCTTTTACTGAGGAGCTACATCATCCATTGATGGATAACGTAAAACGATGTGCTCATTGGGACCCTCAATGCTGCAGAATTTTTTCTGTACCCTTCCCCAGATCTGTGCCTTGATACAAACCTGTCCTGGACATCTACAGGCAATTCTTTGGGCTTCATGGCTTGGTTAGTCCTTTGACATGCACTGTCATCTGATGGACCAGTTTATGCCTTTCCAAATGATGTCAAGTCAACTGAAATTACCAGAGATGGACTCCAATCAAGTTGTAGAAACATCGGACAGATGATTCAACACGTTCTCACTCCCAAAGCGTAACATTTTACGCTAGGTGATTAGTGGAATCAGGATGCACCTGAGCTTAATTCTTAGTATCATGGAAAAGGCTGTGAATACTTATGTACTTTTTAGAATACTTTTTTGGTTTGTTTATTAAATAAACATATTTATTAAATGAGTTTTTAAGCAAACATTTTCACGTTGTCCCTATGGCGTACTGTGTCTAATATTTTAAGGTTACAATTAATTTAATCCATTTTGGAATAACGCTGTAATATGACAAAATGTGGAACAAATGAAGCGCTGTGAATACTTTCCGGATGCACTGTATGTAAAAGATACATGGTCATCGGTTTTTGGTTCCTGAAGTCCATTTGTCAAGCTCAAGTTGACTTTTATTGCTCTTGCCATGCTGGTGCTTTGAGAATGGACATGAAGAGCAGTCAGACTGTGAAACTGATACTGCTTATGTTATCACAGGCTTGTCAGTCTCATTATTAGGTATAATCTGTTTTATCTTCCTTTCTGACTCTGATGGGGGACACTAATTTACGTGTCAACCAGCTAGCAAATGTAAGTGTTAACGTTTAACTTTATTATGGAAGTGTTGTAGTTTTATTACAATAAAATAGCCAGAATGATAATTTTATATTGGAAGTAAAAGAATTTTATAGCAGCAAACTACAACAAAGGTGTAACTCTTCAAGGTGTAACTCTTAGTGTGCTTCTGGAAAAATTAAGAATTTGGACGAGGAAATGACTAAAGACCTCACACTTAACAAATTGATAGTTCAGGGTTGTTTCACCAGATATCTTGTGGAAAACATCGGAAACTTCCATCATTCCATTTTCTTTATCCAACTCAGGGTCGCAGGGTGGCTGGAACCTATCCCAGCCACCATAGGGCGATAGGCAGGATACACCCTGGACAGGTTGTCAGTCTGTCACAGGGCTATCAGGAACTTATAAATAAATAAATAAATAAAACAATTGGTATGGGAAAGGGAAATGGAAGTAATTAAAGATTGAGGAAGACATTTGAACAGGATGCAAAACCCATTGAAGAGGTATTACAAAAGATGGTGCTCAAATACTGAAATGAAACGTCACAGATACACATGAAAAACAGGATAGAAGTTATTGTCTTATTGTTATTGTTTAAGGGCTTTTTATATTAAGAAGTCACTTAAACAATTAATTCTTATATTATTGAGGATGTGTCTTTTAAGGTCACTTCTGAATAGGCAGTACTTGTATGTGGAAATGTTCTTTAAGAGGAGGAAACAGGATTGGGCAGTGTTTCTGAGATTACAGCTATTGTTCAAAACCAACTATCCGGTTATTTTTCTGCTGACATACAGTTTAAAAGATACAAGGCCACTTCTGAGAGTACATTTCCAGTTTGGAAGACCTAGTTAAAATAAAAAGGATAAGAAAAAGCTCTTTTAGTTTTTGCTTGCCATTATAATTAAAGTTGCCTCACTTTAGAATCAGATATTCTTTTTCCAAAATATATTTCATTTCAACAAAATAATTTCGACAACTTCTTGATACAGACAGAAAGACAGGTTACATGCAGGCATCAACACAAGGCTCTTTGAACAAGACCAGTAATGTCATGTGGCTGCAACAATTATAACAATATTATAATATACTACTACTACTACTACTACTACTACTACTACTACTACTACTACTACTAATAATAATAATAATAATAATAATAATAATAATATACACCTCAAGTGTAAATAAATTTGTTTACATTCATGAAACATTGTCAGTTAATGAAGCACCTGTACTTGAATTTATGTATTTCTTTTAATTGAGTCTCTTTAACATTGTATTTGTTGTCTGATGTGAAAGTGCTGTGTTATTTGTTGATGAACAGGCGCAACTCTCACTTCATTTTCTTAAAGACAAACAACTAGATTTAGTTGGAAACAATATATGTATGACTGCCGACACTCTGAGGCAGTCGTACAACTGTTGACTGCCTAAAAGGCCCTGAAGGATTAAAGTGTGTCTCCCTGACCCCATATTTGACATTTGACCGCACTAAAAAATAACTGAATCTCACCTTTATTTTATCTAAAACACAATAATATTTTTACCACTGCACCATCATTTACAACACGGAATATGAATGGCTTGAGATGTACTATGAAAAACTGTGCCGTTTTAAAAATGTATTTCACTTTTTTTCACATTAATTGTACTGTAAATACATGTGTGTTCCACACAGCTCACACTAACTTTAAAAAGGCAGATCGCACTGCAATGTCAGGATATGAAACATTTTAGTTGTGACATTCAATGCTGGTCATCCATTTTTTTATGGATTTGGTAAATTTGGATGATAAAGACGTTCTCTCTTCCTGAGGAGACACATGATGTCTTCATACATAATGAAGGGAAAAAAGGCCAGATAGCCACAGACCACGACAGCTCCTCATCTGACTACGCTGTGAAATCTGTTGTCCTCATTTAACATTTCACAGGCAGGAATTGTATTCTTGCCTCATTCCTCACTAAACTTACTAAACTAAGCGTTTCCTCACATGCCTTCCATCCCAAATGCTGATGGTGTCTTTTAATAGAAGGAAGTTTCGAAAAAGATGCTTTGAGCTTCCCTAAAACATCATGTGTTTGCAATGTGATTTGTGTGTATTGCTGACGTAACCATTATGGCTAATATCTGTCATTATAATGTTTTATTTTTCCTCATATTGCTCAGTTTTTGATACCCACAGTTTTTGATATTTCACAGATATTTCATCCCATTCATCTCTGTTGCAGTGGCATCTATTTGGACATAGAGTCATTTCTCTTTCTCTTTTTGTTTTTTCTTCTTCTTTTTGGCACACAAATAATGTGTTTCCAGTTAGTCATTATTTTCTCTTATTGTAACACAAAAATGAACAAATTAAAAGCTCATATTTTTATCCTGTGTGATACTTTAAGTAGATATACAGCAACAGTTTTCTGACAGCAGGTGTAATTTGCTCAGCACTGAACAGTCTGAGGAGTTACAGCAGGTTAAACTCAGCACCGGGGATCTTTGCAGGAACACGTCAGTGCCATACAGCGCCATCTGTGTCGGTGAGCGGGAGCGTTCCCGCTTCTACACAGAGACCGTGTTGCACTGACACCGCCTCCACCCACGTCCATGCAGTCTTGTTCTTTCAGCCTCTGTGTCGTGCAAACTTCTATAGAGATATTTATTCTTCAGATGTGTCTGTCGATACAAAGTACTGTAACATAGGATGTCTGATTTTATGTTCTGGAGCCTAAAAATCAAGTATACTTCACAAGTATGTATCCACCTGCCACTCCAATGTTTTTGTCAGAGAAATTAAATATATTTTTGTTTCGCATTTTAAGCCAAAAGAGTCTTGGAAGTTCAGGGTGTTTTAAGTGGAAAATGCCAATTAATTATATGGAAATTTTTATCCTGTGTTTGGCTGCATTTGTTATTATAAAATATATTTGAATTAAGAGACAACTTAGTTATCTGCTCTGTTAAACAAGAAAGTTATAATACTCTATATGCTTACATTTTCATAGTATTAACGACAACACTGAAACAAACTAATCATTAGTATGGCTAATTTAACGTGTCACATTTGGCTGTTTGCCTGTAGGACTGACATATAACTTTATTTTTCATGTTCAGCAGAAGCTTCTGTCAAGCCGGACGGGAGCTCCAGTGCAGGCTGGAGGTTTCACCCCCTTGTAGAGATGACAAACCAGTTGGAAAAGGGACAACATTGCTTTGTCTTCATTCTCTTCTGTGTATTCCCCATTGAAGGTCCAGGGCACATGTGTGTGTGCAGGGTTCAGGGCTCTGGTCATAAGAGCGTTGGCACGCATCAGCTGGTATCCCAGATCTCCTTTGACACACGAGTCAACTCTGGACCAGGGCACAGAGGGAGCATAGAGCCGGAGACAAGACTGCGCAGCACTCAGAACATCTGCAGATGACTCCATGCAGTAGATGATGTGAAATGCAAGAGAGTGTTCGGTTAAATTGAGGATGCAGGCCTCGATCATGTTTCCTCTGCATTCAGACTCTCCGTGCTGACAGGTGAAGGGAGAGTTTGCTGAGCGAAGCTCCTTAGCATTCCCATAGGGCACCAGTGTGACAGCCATGATGTCCTGCAGCATTGTCCAGGTGGGGAAAAGCTGCTGAGTGATAAATTCTCTGCAGTCTGGACACAGACTCTCATAGTACAGTGTGACAGATACTCCAGGGACAGCCTGGTTTGACCTGGTAGCATTAACCTCCATACACTGTTTCTCCACCCTGCATTCTATCGCTATTTCCAGGGACCTACACCACTGGGAGGGAGGGTAGCGACAGGCCGGTTTGGGATGACACATCCCGAAACCGCTCCGTTCAGTACAGACGAGCAAAAGCACAGCCAGGATTCCCGAGCGCTTCATGTTGGCATCTGCAAAGGAATCCACGTTTCTCTTTCTCACTTCTATCTCTAAATGGTATCTGCTTTCACTGTTAGGTCACCTGAATTTCACCATCCACCTAATTCCCCGAGGTTGCTCCTTCATCTCTCTAACCCCAACCTTGATGACATGCTGAAGAGGCAATTTAACCATTTGATCCAGCTGTGTTGGAGTAATGCTGCATCTAAAAGCTGCAGGAAATTAGCTCTTGAGGACTGGAGTTGAGAACCCTTGGTCTATGGTTTCCCCAGCAGATAAACTACCACACCATTACCCAGTACCTTTTTTAAGCCATATGCCCATAATCATTTGTTAGCATGTATTCAGTATTGTAGAGCGTTTATAGATTTTCAAATCTCTGCTTTTCCTTTGAAACTAAAAGTTCTGTTTTCGTATAGGTAACGCAAGTGGAAGCCCACATGCCCCAGCTTTACACTGGCGCTTTAACGCATCCTCTATTTGTGGATCTGGATGATTTGGATGCTTTGACAGAGAGAGAAATTCACAAATATTTTTAGACATTTGCATGCACAGGAAGCTTTTTTGAAAGTGGCAAAGATCATGGTAGAACAACAATCTCAAAACACACAGCCAAAGAAAGTCTCAATTGGTTTCAGAGAAAGGAATTAAAAGTACTAGAACTGCTAAAAGCACTATGCAAAACCAACCACTTCTGTTGCTGAGTTGGCCCCTTTTGTGCTCTCTACAGCTCAGAGTTTATAGAAGGGGCCAACTGAACCTTCAGGATTTGAATACTGGTTGTCTGGAAGAATGGACCAAAATTACACCTGAGCAATGCACGCCATCAGTTTCTCCACACAGCAAGGGTTGCTTGAAACTGTGATCACCAAAAAAGGTAAATGAACTTCAGTAATTGTCCTGAGACACACTCTCTGGGTTGGTAAGTTCAACATATGGACATAAAATCCTTAATACTACCACAGAAAACCCTGCAAACAGGACTCTGGATCTTTTTTGATTATATTTTGGAGGAGACTCCTTTCCTAATCCAAGGACAGAGCAGTGACATGCAAATCCAAATTGTAGTAAAAGGTAAGGGATCATTTTGATAACCCACTTATTGCTGTGTGCAGTTGCCTGCATCTCTGTGGAAATGGAGTCCTAAAGAAGTTGACACCATTCTGATTTTTAAGTAAATTTTCTGTATGCATTACTGCATAGATACTTCCAAACCCCTGGACACATTTTTTTCTAATGTTATGGAAGACTTTTGACATTATATATATCTATAGCTGATAACTCTCAGATTGTATAAGTAAAATCTCATATGCTATGTAAGCTGCTTGAGCCTTTATATGCTACTCTGCCAGATACTTTGCACACCAACCTTCTTCATTTGCCTTTTTTTTTATGCCTCATTGTGAGTTTTTTAGAATCATAAATAGAGCGGAGGTATTCTACCAGAGCACTCAAAGCGCTCTTACATCTTGCCTCATTCACCCATTCATACAAGCACTTTTTTCTGCTTTCTTCAGACCGGAGCAGCAAGTGATCAAACAACCTTCCGATTGGTAGATAACCTCCGAACCTACAGCCACCCACCAAGGCAATGGCATTCCATCAAGACAAACCTAAAGATATACATAAATTGAAATGTACCAAAGTAAATTGATCTCTCCTTTCAGCTCCTCATCTGTTCACCTCCATCCTTTATATTGCCTCCATCTTGTGGCCACAGTTGGCAATTGTTGCTGAAAGCTGTGCTCATTTCATACTCATTGAAGGCTGTGGTTCTCTATGTTATATGGGTGTGTCAGCAGCTTTTCTACTGATGATTTAGGTTGAGCTTTCACTCCTTTGAGATCAGTTACAACCTGGGCTTTGTATGGAAACACAGCTAGCATCTACCAATTATAAGGCTGAGGGTTCGACTCTAGTCTGCATTACACATACAGGGAGTGCAGGATTATTAGGCAAGTTGTATTTTTGAGGAATAATTTTATTATTGAACAACAACCATGTTCTCAATGAACCCAAAAAACTCATTAATATCAAAGCTGAATGTTTTTGGAAGTAGTTTTTAGTTTTAGCTATTTTAGGGGGATATCTGTGTGTGCAGGTGACTATTACTGTGCATAATTATTAGGCAGCTTAACAAAAAACAAATATATACCCATTTCAATTATTTATTTTTACCAGTGAAACCAATATAACATCTCCACATTCACAAATATACATTTCTGACATTCAAAAACAAAACAAATCAGCGACCAATATAGCCACCTTTCTTTGCAAGGACACTCAAAAGCCTGCCATCCATGGATTCTGTCAGTGTTTTGATCTGTTCACCATCAACATTGCGTGCAGCAGCAACCACAGCCTCCCAGACACTGTTCAGAGAGGTGTACTGTTTTCCCTCCTTGTAAATCTCACATTTGATGATGGACCACAGGTTCTCAATGGGGTTCAGATCAGGTGAACAAGGAGGCCATGTCATTAGTTTTTCTTCTTTTATACCCTTTCTTGCCAGCCACGCTGTGGAGTACTTGGACGCGTGTGATGGAGCATTGTCCTGCATGAAAATCATGTTTTTCTTGAAGGATGCAGACTTCTTCCTGTACCACTGCTTGAAGAAGGTGTCTTCCAGAAACTGGCAGTAGGACTGGGAGTTGAGCTTGACTCCATCCTCAACCCGAAAAGGCCCCACAAGCTCATCTTTGATGATACCAGCCCAAACCAGTACTCCACCTCCACCTTGCTGGCGTCTGAGTGGGACTGGAGCTCTCTGCCCTTTACCAATCCAGCCACGGGCCCATCCATCTGGCCCATCAAGACTCACTCTCATTTCGTCAGTCCATAAAACCTTAGAAAAATCAGTCTTGAGATATTTCTTGGCCCAGTCTTGACGTTTCAGCTTGTGTGTCTTGTTCAGTGGTGGTCGTCTTTCAGCCTTTCTTACCTTGGCCATGTCTCTGAGTATTGCACACCTTGTGCTTTTGGGCACTCCAGTGATGTTGCAACTCTGAAATATGGCCAAACTGGTGGCAAGTGGCATCTTGGCAGCTGCACGCTTGACTTTTCTCAGTTCATGGGCAGTTATTTTGCGCCTTGGTTTTTCCACACGCTTCTTGCGACCCTGTTGACTATTTTGAATGAAACGCTTGATTGTTCGATGATCACGCTTCAGAAGCTTTGCAATTTTGAGACTGCTGCATCCCTCTGCAAGATATCTCACTATTTTTGACTTTTCTGAGCCTGTCAAGTCCTTCTTTTGACCCATTTTGCCAAAGGAAAGGACGTTGCCTAATAATTATGCACACCTGATACAGGGTGTTGATGTCATTAGACCACACCCCTTCTCATTACAGAGATGCACATCACCTAATATGCTTAATTGGTAGTAGGCTTTCGAGCCTATACAGCTTGGAGTAAGGCAACATGCATGAAGAGGATGATGTGGACAAAATACTCATTTGCCTAATAATTCTGCACTCCCTGTATCCTTGGGCAAGATATTAACCCCAAGCTGCTCTTTGATGAATCCATGGAAATATGAATTTCTGTGAATGTTAGAAAAAAAGTGCTTGTGTGAATGAGGCAAGTTATGTAGAGCACTCGGAGTAGAAAAGCACATTTGAGCCAGCCTGTTTACCATTCCATTTTGATATTGTGTGCAAATTTTTCAGTAATACAGTTTTGTTTGTACTGAAGTGTTTTCCAAGTGTTTGATTGCTTCTTTTCCTAAAGAAATGATTAGGAAAAAAAATCCTCCATCACTTGTCATTGTCAGCAAATAGCAAATAATTTTTGATAATAATAGATATTTATTTAGCTATAGAATGAATAATACTTTTAAATTCTTCAGCAAAGAAGGACCACAGAAAGGTGATGACATGCATGTCCTGATGTAGAGTACAAATTTAATGTTTAAAATTGATCCAGTTTATCTTGAATTGCTAAAATGTGGAGAATGTTTTTGTTTGTCTGAATCTGCCACTTTTGAGGATTTCTATGAAGTCATTTGTTGTAATTACACTGCCAGTCTTCCTCTTTGTTTTTTTCTGCCTTCCATACTGTCAGAAATTAAACTGATTTCAGCTTTGAAAGCAAAGTTACACACAAGAGCATTAAACTGCTGCAGTGCTTGCCACGCAGACACCCACGTGTGATGCCTGTTTTGTGTCCTTAAATTTTAAGCATGCACGGTGTTAATTTTACATGCACAAAATTTAACTGTTTCAGTGAGATGTGCCTTTGAAATTGAATTATTTTCTGGTGATTGCTTCCCACTATGCCATATTGCTGATTCCATCTGACAAATACTTTTCAAATAAAAAAGTATTTTGCATTTCTTTTTACATATAAAATTACGAAATGTTTTTGTGCAAAGTTCAACTGTAATTTGATTAGCAATATTTAAATCATGTACACAGCTGTGAGATTATGGATGATCCCTGTGGTTAAAGGTTAAGAGCACGCACCACATAATTTTGGAAAATAATTTTGGATAGTAATAATATTTGTTTGCTGCATCCAGCCTCATTTCTTTCATGGGCCAATTGGGACAAAATGGTCAAAAATGACTGTGGGTAATTTTCTGTTATCTTGGTTTACTTGCACACAGACAGAAAAGGGAGATGGACAACACAGAAAGTCCTCTCAAAGTGACCACAAGTTTCCACAAAATCAGAAAGCCATGTTGCCTCTGAAAGAGAGAGCATATTTTTCCCATCCTGGAGAAGGTCTGTCAGTGCAACATGAAGAAAGATTTAATTCTTTAAGTAAGTAGCTAACAATCAGCTTTCTGCTTGTAAACTACAGGAGATATGGTTTATGCCTCCATCGTACATATCTATAGGTAGGACGTTCAGATGGCCAAATCACACTTAAAAACATGCCTCCCGCACACATTCATCTAATGTTGACACAGAATACAAGGAGAAATGGAGGGGGAAAGACAGCTGTTTTTATTAGAAGTTGTTACATGTTTTCCTCACATTTTTTGCATTTATATTCTCGGTTGCTCTCCTTATATTTTTTACATTCAAAATGTGCCCATCTTTGGGAAGAATCACACTGCACCTGGAAAGGAAAAATAAATAGCTCATGTTCATCAATATTTCTGCCTGATTAGAAGCTCATAGGCAGTTCCTGTCACTCTACAATAAAACAATTTAAAGGCTGCCCTCTCTGCCCTCCCACTAGCTGACACAAGTAAACTGTGCTAAGATACCCTACATGGACTAAGGTTCTTGGCCACATACATATAGATTTGCTTGGCTGTAGAAATCCATGCCATGACGCTCCCAGCGCACATTTTTGATGCTTCTGTCTGTGGCAGGGGAATATGTGAATATCAAATAAAGTCTTATGAATCAAATTATGTCAATCCTTCATCACATGTATCACCTGTTTTTTTGGAGTGTTTTTTTTTCTTTGTTTTTTCATTTTGTCATCCCACATGAAAAATTCCAAAACTGCAGATTTTAGACACTTTAGACCTAAAATGTATATTCATTAGGGGAAAAAACATTCATTTGTGATAGTAAACGTAAAACAACCTGAAAGACTCCATGTAACAGTCAGAACATTGAGCTTAACAAGTAAGGTCCAGTTATTTGTTTTAACAAACATTTCAGGCACATCCTCTAGTCTATTTGTAGGATTGTTGGCTGTCCACTCAAGATTCAGAGTTCAGAATACAAAAAGCAGAATAAGAGATTTTTGACTACCTGACTTCTGTCTGTATTAAGAGTGGCCTTTGGTGTCATATTTCAGCTGCTGCATTGGTTAATTGATTTAATAGACTTTAATATTTGAGACTGCTATTAAGCAGGTCAAAAATGAAGTTTCATGCTCATCTGAGGCTACATATATACAAACCCAATTTACTTCACACCAGATCATTTCTCATATGTAGGAAAAGGTAAGTTCATTAGATGAAACTTAAAGGATCTTTGGCTCACGACTTCATCTGGATGGTACAGCTTAACCAGGTTAAGACATCTCTAAAAAAAGATATTTTTGAGTGTTATTAATTTATTTATTTAAATTTTATTTTCCATTGTTCACTGTGGCCTGTTAAGCATTTTATCAATATATATTTCGTTAAATATTTACAAGAAATCAGGCATTATACAGTGTAAACTTCAGTCCAGTGTGATTTGGATGCTCACCAGAAAATTTAGCCAGATATCAGCTGGGTTTAGATACAGTTCAGATAAGTTGGGAAATTCAAATTGTTACTGCAGCAGAGTACACAAGGCAGGAACAAATGAACACATGCAGCATACCTAACAGCAATAATGCTTTGCAAAAATAGAAGAAATATAGACTATGCAGGTACAATAAATAGATATGTACTTATATATGTAAATCACTCTATCTATCTACACATACACACACACACACACACACACACACACACACACACACACACACACACACACACACACACACACACACACACACAGAGTCCGGAAGAAAAACAATCCAACATGAGGCAGCTGCAAAAACAAGGACAGCAGGTCTGACAGCTCAGCACCAATCTTGACCACATGATGTGAAGAAAGACCATAAATCCTGGTCAAAGTCACATTTCCTGCACCCTGACAATCAATCTCATTTTAGGTGTACAGTAAATAAACAGCCACCTCTTTAGTATCCTTGGATTTACTCTGTTCCTGGTCTCCAAACCTCATCTTTGTCAGGTAGCCAATGATCTCCACCATGCGGCGCTGGTCTGGTTAACATGCAAAAAAAGTTGTTAATGCAAGACTGAAAGAACGTAGTCTGACTCAGTGGCTTAAAATAGAAAAGCATCAATGAGTCCTCCTTTACCTTCCTCTCGCTGAGCATCCTGGTTGTAGCGCATAGAGCGAGAGCTGTCCCACTTACTCTTCTGGACGCTTACTCTACAACACACACAAACACCAACAGAGCGAGCACCAGTTAACTTCAAACAGCAAACACGAGAAATAGATTATACGTTTTTTTAAATCAATGCTATTGATCCAGATTTACAGCAGAGAAATTCATTCAGAGTATGAATATGTTGTTATATCAGGTTCGTGCCGTACACTTTCAGCCCCACCTGGAACAAACAGGCACTGAAAAGGAGCAGCTTCCCCTTAACCACAGAGTATTTCCCAGGGTGAGTACCCAGCTTAAGGGGACTATCTCCAGTTACAGTGGGGCAAAAAAGTATTTAGTCAGCCACCGATTGTGCAAGTTCCCCCACTTAAAATGATGACAGAGGTCAGTAATTTGCACCAGAGGTACACTTCAACTGTGAGAGACAGAATGTGAAAAAAAAATCCATGAATTCACATGGTAGGATTTGTAAAGAATTTATTCGTAAATCAGGGTGGAAAATAAGTATTTGGTCACCTCAAACAAGGAAAATCTCTGGCCCTCACAGACCTGTAACGTCTTCTGTAAGAAGCTTTTCTGTCCCCCACTCGTTACCTGTATGAATGGCACCTGTTTGAACTCGTCATCTGTATAAAAGACACCTGTCCACAGCCTCAAACATTCAGACTCCAAACGCCGCCATGGCCAAGACCAAAGAGCTTTCGAAGGACACCAGGAAAAGTATTGTAGACCTGCACCAGACTGGGAAGAGTGAATCTACAATAGGCAAGCAGCTTGGTGTGAAAAAAATCAACTGTGGGAGCAATCATCAGAAAATGGAAGACATACAAGACCACTGATAATCTCCCTCGATCTGGGGCTTCACGCAAGATCTCATCCCGTGGGGTCAAAATGATCATGAGAACGGTGAGCAAAGATCCCAGAACCACACGGGGGGACCTGGTGAATGACCTGCAGAGAGCTGGGACCAAAGTAACAAAGGTCACCATCAGTAACACACTACAACGGCAGGGAATCAAATCCCGCAGTGCCAGACGTGTTCCGCTGCTGAAGCCAGTGCATGTCCAGGCCCGTCTGAAGTTTGCCAGAGAGCACATGGATGATACAGCAGAGGATTGGGAGAATGTCATGTGGTCAGATGAAACCAAAGTAGAACTTTTTGGTATAAACTCAACTCGTCATGTTTGGAGGAAGAAGAATACTGAGTTGCATCCCAAGAACACCATACCTACTGTGAAGCATGGGGGTGGAAACATCATGCTGTGGGGCTGTTTTTCTGCCGAGGGGACAGGACGACTGATCCGTGTTAAGGACAGAATGAATGGGGCCATGTATCGTGAGATTTTGAGCCAAAACCTCCTTCCATCAGTGAGAACTTTGAAGATGAAATGAGGCTGGGTCTTCCAACATGACAATGATCCAAAACACACCGCCCGGGCAACAAAGGAGTGGCTCCGTAAGAAGCATTTGAAAGTCCTGGAGTGGCCTAGCCAGTCTCCAGACCTCAACCCCATAGAAAATCTGTGGCGGGAGTTGAAAGTCCGTGTTGCTCGGCGACAGCCCCAAAACATCACTGCTCTCGAGAAGATCTGCATGGAGGAATGGGCCAAAATACCAGCTACTGTGTGTGCAAACCTGGTAAAGACCTATAGTAAACGTTTGACCTCTGTTATTGCCAACAAAGGTTATGTTACAAAGTATTGAGTTGTATTTTTGTTATTGACCAAATACTTATTTTCCACCCTGATTTACGAATAAATTCTTTACAAATCCTACCATGTGAATTCATGGGTTTTTTTTGTTTTTGTTTTTTTTCACATTCTGTCTCTCACAGTTGAAGTGTACCTCTGGTGCAAATTACTGACCTCTGTCATCATTTTAGGTGGGGGAACTTGCACAATCGGTGGCTGACTAAATACCTTTTTGCCCCACTATAAGTGTGAGAAAAGACAGCCAAGGACAATGTCCTGACCTGATTCTCCACACCTTACCTGGAACTCCTAAGTCAAAATAACTTGTGCCTGTGACGAAAACCAATCAGGACACAGAGCGCCTTCCCACATGCAGTGAACATGGCGCAAACGCAGACTGAAGGAGAAACATTTCAAAACAAAACACCGCAACACACCTCTGACTAGTTGCTGTTGACATTCTTGCTACCAAAAGTCAGATCCTGCTAACTTCCACATAAAGATGGCAAAATGATTACTGACTGGGACTGTGTCTCAGAACAGTCACTATATCAACTTAAAATTAAACTTTATTTATATAGTACCAGGTCCCAACAACAGTGGCCTCAGGACACTTTATATTGTAAGGCATAGTTCCTACAATAATACAGAGAAAACTCCAACAATCAAATGACCCCCTTCAAGTAAGCACCTGGTGACAGTGGGAAGAAAAAAATTCCCTTTTAACAGGAAGAAACCTCCGGTAGAACCAGGCTCAGGGAGGGGCGGCCATCTGCCACCACCGGCTGGGCATGAGGCAGGAGAAAAGAAACTGTGGAGGACAGCTTAGATTGATAATAACTAAGAATTAAATGCAGAGGGGTGTATAAACACAGAGAGTGCAAAGAGGTGAGTAAAGTAGAAACAGTGCATCGTGGGAAACCCCAAGAGCCTAAGCCTATTGCATGGTAACTAAGGTAGGATTCTGGGTCACTTGATCCAGCCCTGACCATAAGCCTTATCAAAAAAGAAAGTTCTAATGTTAAAACCAGACTGGTTGGGCTGAAGGTCGGAGGTGGGTTTTGTGTCACTATTTCCCTCACTGCCGGATTTCAAAAATGTCAGTTTTGATTTTTGTGAAGGAGTCTGAAGCCACTGACTGGCCAATCGGTGGCATGCAATCTGTTGATGTCTGTATTCAAATTGATTTGGATCACTTGGAAACTCAGCTAAGAAACTACAAAAACATTACCTGGTACCAAGTACTACCACTAGAGCAGGGCGATATGACCAAAAATATTTATCACGATATACATTTGAAAATTTGCGATAACAATATAACTGACGATATAACTGACACTAGGCAAAATACTTTACAACTCAACAACTTTATTAGATTTTTGAGCTCCGTGTACTAGATAAAATCGTTTCGAGGTCAGTAAACACAACCAGAATTTATACATAAGGCATACAGGATTATAATGGGGCACTGTGGATTTTCAGAAAAATCAAAGGATTGATTTTAAGTGTGCCGTATTTTCCAAAAAACACAATAATAACGACGGCCCGCTAGCATGCGCTACCAAAAATAGTGCTTTGTTGTGTATCTGACGGACGAAAGCTAAACCAGTTCCACACTGAAGTTGCAGAATTTTTACAAACCAATTCTGGTTCATTCGTTTCATTCAACGATCCGCTTTCGCCCTTCTCATTCTCCGTCACCGCCAAGCTTTTTCCGCCATGTGCGTATGAAAACAAAGGCACTGCGCATGCGCGTTTTACCCATATTCTATCGCGATATTTCATTTTCTTATCGTTGCCCAACATTATACCAGTATTACTGTGAACGGTATGATATGGCCCTAACTACCACCTAATGACAAACCCTAAAAGCTGAGCTCAGCGGATCCACTGGTTTCTACCCAGGACTGGTTTACCTGTTATAACTGTTTACCGTCACCAGAGGGCACCAGCTGGTCTATGGGCTACTATCGTTCTCTGTGGCTCTTCTGCCACAGACAAGATCCGAGTAATGCTAGACAAAGAAATTTTTAATTGAAGTGAAGTCTGGATAGCTTGAATACCCATAATGCTTCATTCCTTCTAGCCAAATATGCAAACAAACACAGATGTGGCAACATGAATTCTGTTTCAGTCGGAGCCACGGCCAGTTTTAAAACACCAAGACTGTAAAGGCAATGACACACCCCTCACAACAGGACTTCAACAACAAGTTACTGAGAACATGGTGGCTTCATCCATCTTTTCTATACAGTCTATGAATTCAATTCAATTCAATTTTATTCAATTTTATTTATATAGCGCCAAATCACAACAAAAGTCGTCTCAAGGCGCTTCATAGATACAGAGAAAAACCCAACAATCATATGACCCCCTATGAGCAAGCACTTTGGCGACAGTGGGAAGGAAAAACTCCCTTTTAACAGGAAGAAACCTCCGGCAGAACCAGGCTCAGGGAGGGGCGGGGCCATCTGCTGCGACCGGTTGGGGTGAGAGAAGGAAGACAGGATAAAAGACATGCTGTGGAAGAGAGACAGAGGTTAATAACAGATATGATTCAATGCAGAGAGGTCTGTTAATACATAGTGAGTGAGAAAGGTGACTGGAAAGGAAAAAGTCAATGCATCATGGGAATCCTCCGGCAGCCTATGTCTATTGCAGCATAACTAAGGGAGGATTCAGGGTCACCTGGTCCAGCCCTAACTATATGCTTTAGCAAAAAGGAAAGTTTGAAGCCTAATCTTGAAAGTAGAGATAGTGTCTGTCTCCCGAATCCAAACTGGAAGCTGGTTCCACAGAAGAGGGGCCTGAAAACTGAAGGCTCTCCCTCCCATTCTACTTTTAAATACTCCAGGAACAACAAGTAGGCCTGCAGTGCGAGAGCGAAGTGCTCTAATAGGGTGATATGGTACTACAAGGTCATTAAGATAAGATGGGGCCTGATTATTTAAGACCTTGTATATGAGGAGCAGGATTTTGAATTCAATTCTGGATTTAACAGGAAGCCAATGAAGGGAAGCCAAAACAGGAGAAATATGCTCTCTCTTTCTAGTCCCTGTCAGGACTCTTGCTGCAGCATTTTGGATTAGCTGAAGGCTTTTCAGTGAGTTTTTTGGACATCCTGATAATAATGAATTACAGTAGTCCAGCCTGGAAGTAATAAAGGTATGAACTAGTTTTTCAGCGTCACTCTGAGACAGGATATTTCTAATTTTAGAGATGTTGCGCAAATGGAAGAAAGCAGTCTTATATATTTGTTTAATATGTGCGTTGAAGGACATGTCCTGGTCAAAAATGACTCCAAGGTTCCTCACAGCATTACTGGAGGCCAAGGTAATGCCATCCAGAGTACGAATCTGGTTAGATACCATATTTCTAAGATGTTCAGGGCCGAGTACAATAACCTCAGTTTTATATGAATTAAGAAGCAGAAAGTTAGTGGCCATCCAGGTCTTTATGTCTTTAAGACATTCATGCAGTTTAACTAATTGGTGTGTGTTATCTGGCTTCATAGATAGATAGAACTGGGTGTCATCAGCATAGCAGTGAAAATGTATGCTATGTCTTCTAATGATACTGCCTAAGGGAAGCATGTATAATGTAAACAGAATTGGTCCTAGCACTGAACCCTGTGGAACTCCATAATTAACCTCAGTGTGTGAAGAGGACTCTCCATTTACATGAACAAATTGTAGTCTATTAGATAGATATGATACAAACCACTGCAGTGCAGTACCTGTAATACCTACAGCATGTTCTAATCGCTCTAATAGGATATTATGGTCGACAGTATCGAATGCTGCACTAAGGTCTAGCAGGACAAGCACAGAGATGAGTCCACTGTCAGAGGCCATAAGAAGATCATTTGTAACCTTCACTAAAGCTGTTTCTGTGCTGTGATGAGCTCTGAAACCTGACTGAAACTCTTCAAATAAACCATTCCTCTGCAGATGATCTGTTAGCTGTTTGACAACTACTCTTTCAAGGATTTTTGATATGAAAAGAAGGTTGGAGATTGGCCTATAATTAGCTAAGACTGCTGGGTCTAGAGATGGCTTTTTGAGTAAAGGTTTAACTACAGCCAGCTTGAAGGCCTGTGGTACATAGCCGATTATTAGAGATAGGTTGATCATATTTAAGATCGAAGAATTAATTAATGGCAGGAATTCTTTGAGCAGTTTTGTAGGAATGGGGTCTAAAAGACACGTTGATGGTTTGGAGGAAGTAATTATTGAAGTTAACTCAGAAAGATACAGAAAAATACAAAGTGCTGAACCCTTATATTAGCTCCAGCTACATTTTAAAGAATTAAACTTCAATGCACAGCTACTGCTTAGCAAATTTGTAAGTAGGATAAACATGTAGATCTACTCACGTGAAAGGCGTGTTGTCCCTGGTCTGTGACGGAGGGAGGAAAAAAACACATTCTGAAGACAAAATAATGAATGTTGTAAAATTGAAGTAAAAAAGATAAGCAACAATTATGACAGAATATCTAAAAGGAAGTGTAAGTCAGTGTGTGAGATCTTTTTATGGACACACAATAAGATATTGTGGAGTATCAATAATAAATCCAGCTTTTTCCTGTAGGATGTCTACTAATATCAGATATGCACCAAAATGCTACAACGTCAGTTCTGTATCCATATTTAGGGCATTTCAGTTATTTATAAGACCCAGCTAAAAACAATTCATCCTGTTGTAGGTTACAGATAAGATGTGTCAGATATTTGGGTTGAACTCTGCCGTGTTTGACTCCACTAAGGAGCCGCAGTGAAATATTCATGAAACTGCTGACTCACTTTCTCAGATTTTTCTTTGCGTTGAAAGTTTGGCGAGGACAGCTGTTTTTTCAAAGGTCTGTGAGCCTTTGTAGCCTTCTTAGCAGCTGGAAAACAGAAAAACAGGATGAGATGTAGTGAAGGACTGCAGCGCCATCTGCAGGCTGAAAAGAGAAATGCCTTCAGTTTTCATTCTTAAGCTGTGAGGACTGACAATGAAATGTTAAAAATAGATGAGGTGGTGGAGATGAGGGTGGAATAGCGGTGATGTGCTATGACTAGATCGTGTTTCGTCAAGTATCCTCATTTTGCTTTAATCACTTAAAGAGGCGCTCGGTGACAAGAGGATTGCAGGACTGTCGGGTTAAAGGAAATGAGTAAGCATAACATTATGCGATCATTAGTCAGAGCACATGGTAACATGAAGCCATCACGTGATTAAAACCAGTCAGTGATGAAAACAGGATGACTTTGGGATTTTCAGCTCTCACACTGCCAACATCAAAAGCTACTCATCCCAGTATGTAACAGCCATGTATGTAAAGTTTCAGGATCTTGTGTTCAAAGTTTTTAACCTGTCAGTCAAACCTGTTTTGAAGACGAATAGGTTTGTCACTTTTTTCTGTCCAGCGATACGTATTAAAAACTTAACGTCTGAATTGCTCCTCCTATTTCTAAGTTCTAACAATATCTCTTCTTAAGCTCTTTATTAAGACCAGAGTAAACTAAATGAATGAATGGACACTAGAAACAATGCTCAGAGAGTAAAGTATCTCTTATTTTATGATGAGCCTCATCTATTTGAACGACACAGTGCCTGTTTTGTAAATCATCAGCCTTTTACATCTGAGAGGAAACAGTCAGCTTGAGGCTTCAGAAAGAGTCATCCCTACAGCTGCAACCAACAATACCAGTATACCTGGGACTTCTGATCCTCTCAGAAGTACTACCTGATGCAGCTAGTTTTGGGTACTATGATCACCAAGCATTTAAAAAATCTATTAGAGGATAATAAAGTGTTTTCACCAACTTGGCCAAAAAGAAAAACATAATTAGCATATAAATTAGCACTCCCTTCTAAACAAGTCCTTCAGCATGCTGATGTTAAAAAATATAATAAAAGGCATCTATCAAATTGCTAAAAGTACTAATTACACTGTATTTTAATTGTTTCTACAGGGAGTGCAGAATTATTAGGCAAGTTGTATTTTTGAGGAATAATTTTATTATTGAACAACAACCATGTTCTCAATGAACCCAAAAAACTCATTAATATCAAAGCTGAATGTTTTTGGAAGTAGTTTTTAGTTTGTTTTTAGTTTTAGCTATTTTAGGGGGATATCTGTGTGTGCAGGTGACTATTACTGTGCATAATTATTAGGCAACTTAATAAAAAACAAATATATACCCATTTCAATTATTTATTTTTACCAGTGAAACCAATATAACATCTCCACATTCACAAATATACATTTCTGACATTCAAAAACAAAACAAAAACAAATCAGCGACCAATATAGCCACCTTTCTTTGCAAGGACACTCAAAAGCCTGCCATCCATGGATTCTGTCAGTGTTTGGATCTGTTCACCATCAACATTGCGTGCAGCAGCAACCACAGCCTCCCAGACACTGTTCAGAGAGGTGTACTGTTTTCCCTCCTTGTAAATCTCACATTTGATGATGGACCACAGGTTCTCAATGGGGTTCAGATCAGGTGAACAAGGAGGCCATGTCATTAGTTTTTCTTCTTTTATACCCTTTCTTGCCAGCCACGCTGTGGAGTACTTGGACGCGTGTGATGGAGCATTGTCCTGCATGAAAATCATGTTTTTCTTGAGGGATGCAGACTTCTTCCTGTACCACTGCTTGAAGAAGGTGTCTTCCAGAAACTGGCAGTAGGACTGGGAGTTGAGCTTGACTCCATCCTCAACCCGAAAAGGCCCCACAAGCTCATCTTTGATGATACCAGCCCAAACCAGTACTGCACCTCCACCTTGCTGGCGTCTGAGTCGGACTGGAGCTCTCTGCCCTTTACCAATCCAGCCACGGGCCCATCCATCTGGCCCATCAAGACTCACTCTCATTTCATCAGTCCATAAAACCTTAGAAAAATCAGTCTTGAGATATTTCTTGGCCCAGTCTTGACGTTTCAGCTTGTGTGTCTTGTTCAGTGGTGGTCGTCTTTCAGCCTTTCTTACCTTGGCCATGTCTCTGAGTATTGCACACCTTGTGCTTTTGGGCACTCCAGTGATGTTGCAGCTCTGAAATATGGCCAAACTGGTGGCAAGTGGCATCTTGGCAGCTGCACGCTTGACTTTTCTCAGTTCATGGGCAGTTATTTTGCGCCTTGGTTTTTCCACACGCTTCTTGCGACCCTGTTGACTATTTTGAATGAAACGCTTGATTGTTTGATGATCACGCTTCAGAAGCTTTGCAATTTTGAGACTGCTGCATCCCTCTGCAAGATATCTCACTATTTTTGACTTTTCTGAGCCTGTCAAGTCCTTCTTTTGACCCATTTTGCCAAAGGAAAGGACGTTGCCTAATAATTATGCACACCTGATATAGGGTGTTGATGTCATTAGACCACACCCCTTCTCATTACAGAGATGCACATCACCTAATATGCTTAATTGGTAGTAGGCTTTCGAGCCTATACTTGGGGTAAGACAACATGCATGAAGAGGATGATGTGGACAAAATACTCATTTGCCTAATAATTCTGCACTCCCTGTATAGTGGAACTCTTATAATGTGTCCGCTTTACCAAAATAGTAGGACTGGGAGCATACAGTATAATGTGGAAGAGGGGATGTAGAAAGTCTGCAGTGTTTGACTTTACAGTTTGGAAATGAATCCCTGACTTGTGACAGACCAACAGAAACAGGGAACAGCATCATAAAGGGGTTGGCTCTTTCAGTCTGCAGTCAGAGGGCAACTGGTCTCCTGTGTCATCAATATGTGGTGCAGTGTTTAAGACTAGAAGAGGTATACACACTGAGTTTGCAACAGATAACCTCACAACAGAAAGGTTTTTCTCTGCCCTGAAACACTACTCTATACCACCAACCCACAATGCCCTCTAGCATCTGAATATGGAAAAGCGCTTTAATAATAGACTCACAAGACTTCTTAAATGAAAGATAAATTTGAAAAAAACAAAACAACTTAAGGGGTGCCTGTTCTAAAGTGAGCTGATTTAAACTCTCCACAAAGGTATGTTTGCAGTGATTATCAAATGTAGTATAAATACTGGCCAAATGAATGAAGAGAGACACATAACATGATGTAATGGCCCAGACTGCACACAACTAAAATCTTAAACAGACTGATATCAGTCTGCAATTGAATAGGTTTGAGATTTAATATTGATGTACCAAATTCATTTTGAAGATGTGATCACTGACCTGATTCCCATTTTCAAAGAAGCCACTTCAAAGGCAACAAACTTCCAAGTTCATTATACACTGTGACAATAATTTTGGTCATGCTGTATCCTTCAAACACTGTTTTCCCTGGTGTGACTGTAGCATTACATGCCATTACAGTGTGATTAAGCAAGAATAACTGAATCCAAGATTAGGTAACTTCTTGTTTGTCAGATCTGGTAACACTTATATGACATTTACATTTTTTAATACTTATGTGCTGAGGCACTAAGAGCCATTTTGTTCAAATTGACCATCTAACTATCTCTGTTGCTGAGACACAAGGATTACCAAAGAGAAGAAGGCAATTTGTCTAGTAACAATCCCTGCTTGCACATAGCTCAGCATGTTTCAGCAGGAGAACCTTGTGTGTACCACATGTGAGCAGAGCTCATCACAATCAAACTATTGTATGCCTCCATCCCCAGACACTGAAATCCTAATAGCACAGCTGACTCCTAGACCTGGAATGCCAACTCTGTAAAGGCCTCCAACATTAAAATAGCCAGCATGCCCTGTCAGCATACCCTCTCTGCATGCGCATAGGCGGCTAACAGCTGCCAAATTTTCTCATTGAAGAAACAGCAAACGACAACAGGAGAACAGATCCCTGAAGAGGAGGAGGTGATGGAGTCAGATTACTTGTAAGTCTCTCCTTTTCTTATCTTCACACCAGGAAACAAATTCAGCTGTATACGCCCACACATTGTATTAATCAATTTTTAAAAAAGGAAAACTAAGGGATGCTGCTGCGGATTGAACATGACCAAAAAGCACATCTTGACTTTGTTTAGTTGTGCATTTAAACACAAGTTCTGCTACCTTTGAACACTCTTTAGAGCCATATGTGTGGAGGAGGAGAGCAACTGTAAAACACATGCGGCCCATTCCCCAACTGCCAATCATTTTGCAGGTTTCAGTTAAGAACTCCATAGGCATTTTAGTGCCAAAGGCTAGTCCAAAAACTAAATTATGTACCATCGGCGTAACTTTGTGCTGTCAAGATCTCTGTCTAAATAAAGAAAGAAATCTGGGTAAATTCCCAGATGCTTAACCTCCTAGGACCTGGCGTCCAACTGGGGTTCTATCAAACTGCAACTGTTCTATCGAAATTTCAAATGAATATCCTTATATGTGGCTCTCATTTTTCTCAGAAACAAAAATTGGGGGGGGGGGGGGGGGGGTGCTGTTATATACACACATATCAATAAAATATTTACATCTGACAACAAATTCAGCTGTATACTTCTACACAACACAATAATCTTATGATTTACACAGTGATTAATAAAGACACGCACTTGGCAACATCGAAGTGGAAAAACTCTACAGGAAGAACCTCCAGCAGAACCAGGCTTAAGGAAGGGCAGCCATCTGCCATGAGGAGTTAGGAGTGAGGTAAAACAGACAGGATAAAAGATACACTGTGGAAGAGAGCCATAGATTTATAATAGTTAATAGTTAAATGCAAAGTAATATATAAATACATGGACAGTGAAGAAAAGTGATTGGAGGAGAAATGCTAAGTGCATTATGGGAAGCCCCCAGCAGACTTAGAATAGAATAGAATAGAATAGAATAGAATAATCCTTTAATTGTCCCACAAGGGGAAATTTGGTTGTAACAGCAGCCAAAAAGACACATATACAAACAAACAGTACACAGGACACAGAACAGAAACATACACAATTTTTCTTACATATTTACATTATTGGACTTGGAAGTGTTGCTTCAATTAAATTAATATAATGATCTTGCTCAACCCAGATCTCTGTAAGGCAGAATATATCAATATGTTGATCAATTATTATATAATTTACTAACAAAGAAGAGAGATACTTAATGTTTTACAATCCAATCTTTACTGCTGTTGAAGATGTATTGTTCTTTATGCTTAAATCATTTATGCTGATTTTTTTTATTGGTCTCTATGGACACTGGGTTTTAGGGGGACAATAGGAGTAGAGAAGCTGCAGAGAGGCTTGTAGGACTGCACCTCTGCTTCCAACTCTCATTTCTGGGTGCTCCCATTTTTGGGAGGAGGTAATACATTTGATAATTGTCCTGCTACATAACCCAGGTCCAGGTCCATGCCCTGAATCCAACCTTCAAAAAAGTTCAGACACAGAGTATTTTTCCAAAAGTCTTCAGGATCATAAAGATGTTTTTGTGAAATGTAAGATGTTCTTTTCTGTCAGTTGCACCTTTTGTCTTTGAACTCTTCTATGGATGCCATTTTTGCCCAGACTCTTTCTTATTATTGAATCACAAATACTGACCTTAAATTGAATGAGTTCAGCAGTATTATGGATGTTGTTCTGGTTTTGTTTTTAACCTCCTGGATGAACTAATGTGTTTTTGGAGTACTTTTATAGGCCTGGAAGGTTGTGGATAATGGCTCTCACCAATGTTCCCTCTAAGCTGCGCACGTGCGCAATTGCGCACTGCTGGCGCGGTCTCTGCGCACAGAAAATCTGCGTTGTGCACAAAAAAAAAATCTAACCTGAATTGAAATTAAAATTAATACTTTAACAATTTCTGTTTAGGCTGCTCCCGTATGGGATTAGAACGATGCCACCTTATCCCATAGTCCAGCCAATGATGCGATTCACATTCATATATACGCAGCTAATCAACGTGGTTGACAGGCTATGACAGCGTCCTTATGTGCCGACACCGGTGTTTTAGCGAGCAAAGCGGCTGATGTGGAGTGAAGCCACGTTAATGACAACGTGTACAACCACTGGAGATGTGAGCAGGACAGACGGAACAATTGACGGGAAAAGTGTGGACTTTATACCAGTTTTTAAATTGTGTTGATAGGCCACGTAAAACCAGAGTTGTCAAATCTTGTGTAGTTAGTGTGTAGCGTAGTCAATAGTTTTGTTGTGTGTGTCAGAACAATGAGGCGACTGCTGAATGTTACAGGTGTTACAGCAGTGATACATCTCCTGTTGTCAGGCCTGCAGGTATCAGGCTGTTGTTCTCCTTCATCTCATTTTTTTTGGAGTGGCACAAATAATTTGTGTGGCATCAGATTTGATGGAGAACAGCTGATTGTTCTGTAAATAGTTTGAAATGTTTATTTAAAAATGGATTGGCTGCATTTAAAAAAAATAGCTGCAAAAAACGTTGTTGTTTGCTAAACTCAGTAACTTTTTTGAAGAAGTAACTATATAATTAATTGCCCAACATTGGTCATTATATACTGTATTTTGCAGACAGAGTTACAGGACTCTCTCCCAGACCACAGACTCAGACTCATACAAGTCAGAGAGAAAGAAAAAAGAAAGAAAGTTGTGTTTTCGAAATTGGAGTTCAAGTTATTTTTACTTCCAATAGTCTTAACATGTCAATGACTAGATTTTTTTTTTACATTTTCATTGTACGTGGGCTAAAGTAGTTAAATAAAGGTAGTCTAACATAAATGTAACTGCTGTGATTTGATTTGATTTTAATAAACCATGTAACTTGGATGGATTCGATGCTGGCATCACCACAGTGCACACGTCTGATGTCGCTCACAGTGGTCCAAGGGATCGCTCAGGGAGTTTGTGTGTTCGCTCAGACACATGAAAAATTAGAGGGAACATTGGCTCTCTCCCTGGATTTGTTGGATTCCCAAGGCTGTAGAAAGCTTTTCTCATCTGTTCTTGAGGGGTTTTTTTTTTATATCACAGCATGATGTGTTACTTTTTAAGATCTTTTAGCTGACAGGTTGTATTTAAGTGATTTTGTCTGTCTGGAAGGGCATCTGGCATATTACTGTCAAATGAAACAGTAGCAACCTACTGTGGATACCCTTAGTGATAGTAGTTTCAAAATAGTGCATTTGTGATTTAACAAGGGTGCAATTACTTAGTCACATAGTGCAAGTACAATCAGTATTGAAAATGTCACCAATTTTTAAAGTAAATCATTTTCTAAAGGTGCTATTGACACCTATCTACACATCCTAAACTCAAAACCCTTCAAGGGGCTGAAATTGAAATAGTCACATTTTACAGGTGTCTAGCTATCATTTTGGGGTTAAACTAAGTTTCTTTTTTAGATTTAGATTTTTAGATTTTTTTTCTCTCTCCAACCTTGGGAACACTTGATTTATGCAATTTTTTAAATCCCTTTTAAAAGAGCAAGAGAATATCTCTTTTGGTCAGTGTGACTGTTTTTAATGTCATGCTTGTAATGATCTATATTGCATCTTATTCACATGTTTGTGTTCACTTGTCTTTACAGAATTATGTGCTTGTTTTCTACTTGTTATATGTTGTAACTTCTGCTGCCCTCTTTTGCCTGAATAAATAAAGGATCACGACATTTTCACCTGTGTCATTTCTCATTAATACACATTTCCAATATGTGGACATACTAATTACATTAACCTATCATGCATGTTTTTGCCACAGTCAAAAGAAATATGTTAGATTAACTGATGACTTTGAATTAGCCATGGATGTGAGTTAGATAAAGTGCTGTATAGTCAAAAATGTGACTTGAAGTCTAAAGAGCTTTGAATGGTCAGTAAGACTAGAAATGCTATATAAGTGCAAATACGGTACCTTAAATTTAATTTAAATTAAATGATGAAATATGTTTATTTTTTCATTTCTGTTTGTCTTAAACTCTTTTCTTTCTTGTCTGAAAGGCAGCAAAGTTTAAGTTTTGAACATCCAAGAACAAAATAGTTGATATGGTTTGTTTAAAAAAGAAAGCTTCAGTGACTGTGTTTTAACCAGTCAGAAGTGCTAAATGTTTTAACCCTTTGCATTTATGACAAAGGAAACCAAAGTGTCACATCAGCAGCTTGAACCAGAAGATATTTTTGATGAATTATTCATCAGTGATCAAACCTAAATGCCAATGAGTAGTAGGTCATCCAACTCCTACAAAGGTTTATGTCTGTAAAATAGCAAATGGGAACTAGTTGTATAATTACATTGTTCATGTTGTATGTTAGTTTGTAACTTAAGGGACTGAAGTAAAGGTTTTAAGTTCGCCAAAGTAAATATGGATTTCAAAAGTACTCTTAAATGTCAAATGTGGTTTTAACCAAATGAAACCAAATGTATGAAATGAAGCTCAAAGTGGTGCCAAGTAGTACAGTTTAAAAGTGAAACTCATCGACAGAACATTAATCAGATATTTACAGAGCTGTTTCTTTTTTAAAATAGATACTTCTGTTTAATAATAATATAATAAATGCCAGTAAATAATGAGAGTAAACATTACCTGCACATGTGAACTAAGTCCTAATAAGTAAAGAACTAATAGGTGTCATCACTTTAATAGTCACATGAACCTCTTAAATGAATGCAAACTGTATCTTGCTGGACTGATAAATCACTAGCAATATCACATCTGCATTAGGTCATATTGCTGGAATGAATTATACTCTTTAAGGTCAATATATCAGCCAAAAGGTTTTATTTTGGCATTTTTCTGTTTTAAATCACGTTTTCATTATTTTGAATATTGACAGTATTGACCAGAAATTGCATTCTAAATAATAAAGCAAAATCTTATTTGATTTAGAATTACTTAAAATTATAAATAAATAAAAAGACAGGGAAATTTAATGTTTTACTAGTATTAAAATGATTCATTTTGGGGGGATGAATCAGACCTGGATTTGTGGAAAGATTCTTCACCATTGTGACATCAGGCAAAAGTGGGCATTTTTTGCCATATACAAAAAATATCCAGCAGAACTAGCTGGATATAGACCGGTGTGGCACTGGAAGAGAAACTGCATAGTGTAGTCATAGCCTGGTGGCCTGGTCTCTAGATGGACATCTGCTGCGCATGGACTCTTACGCTGGTCTGGGACATCTTTATATAATTATATAATAATATAACACTTACATAACTTGAAAAGGTAAAATGTTGCAGGAAGATGTATGCAGTCTCAGACTGTTCTTGTACATATTTAACCAAGAAAATAAACAATTCACCCAATTAGTCTGCAAAATGAATAACCTGATTTCAAGTACAGTCACAACATCGAGTCTTTCATTTCAAATTGTTTAATAAATGAAGTGTTATACTTTCACTCTAAGAACATGAAAAAATTACCTTGAGATCGAGTCACAATTCTCTTTTAAGAAATTAACTTTTTATTTTTAGGATTGAAATATGTTTTCCTTAATAAGTATCTGAAAATATCTTTTGCTGGTTTGTTTGGTAATATCTTTCCTACAAGTAGAATCTCATTTCAATATAGCTCTTTTTGGGGGGGGGAAAGAAACAAAAAAAGGAAAAACAAAAGAAAACATCCATCAATGTGTTTCTGTCCAGGGTCTTCATAATGTGTTGGAAGGTGCTGTCAGAGAATGGCCTGTGGCTGAATAGGCCAGCTGTCCAGTTCTGAACACGAGGCTGATGAGAAAACTTGTCGCTACATGTAATGCAGCACTCCTCCTCCAACTGCAAGACATTTGGACCCCTGTTAGCAAATGATCGTCTGAAAAGTCCCATAAAACAATATCTGTGTTTCCTCCGGTGGCATCTGCTCCCCAGTTCCAAGCGGTTGTTCTCAAACACCAAGGATGCTCTGGTGTGAGAAGAGTCACCACCCTTCCTCACAGAGTGAATCTTCTTCAAAACAATAAGAAGTACGCTTTGCTAAGATTATATGTATAACATAAAACCCAGCTGTTCTGCACTGTAACTGACTACTGGAGTCAAAGCATTTAATTTAGTCCACCAGGCCCTTTTTGTTTGGGCTTACAGATAATCCTCTTAGTAACAACCCCCCCCCCCCGGTCATTTTGGGTAATCTTTTCGATTAACAGCCTGCAGATGCTGCAGCAGCAGTTGTGCGGTTGTTTGACAGCTCTCCAGCTGCTGACATATCTAACAAATAAAATCCATATTGTGACAGCAGTTCTGTCTCTGCATTGCTCTCAGCTTTTCCTGTCTGACTTGCAAAAATCCCGCAAACTTCCCACAGAGGAGAGTCCTGGACTGGAACAGGATGGATGCTAGCTCTCTCCTTTAACCAAGAAGGGAAAACATCTTGAACAGGTCTTCACTCTTTAAATAGAAACTATGTTGCACATAGGAAAGCATTCAATGGCTTCACCTCTAGTTATGAAAAACCAACTTGCTCCTCTTATTTTTTCCAACAATAAAGCATAACTCACTTTTTTTTTCAGCCAATGAGATACATCTCATCCATACATTTTCACTTTCAGAAATTCAAACCACCACTTCAACCTCAAGCCCAACAAACTTTAGGATAATACACCAAAAATTCCCTGCACATGTACTTCTTTTTTTAAAACTCCACAATACTTTAGTAGGCTATTACAGCACGATTTGTCATGCACTTTATCTGTCATTTCTGCTTCTTTTTTGTTTTGTTTTTGTTTTTTCGCAAAATAACCCTATAGTGTAGATCTGCCATCATGTAACTTGGCTGATAGCTTTTTCTTTTCTCAGTCGTCATCCACATCGTCCCCCTCGGACTCGTCTCTCTTCTCGTACATTTTATCCCTCTGCCTCTCCTGGATCTCCTTCATCTCCTCTGCATATCTGCAGAAAGCTCCTCCAAATTTGCTCCAGGCTTTGAACGGGATGGTGATAGAGTTCCTGTAGCTCGGCTTAACCTCGCTCACGCGCAGGAACACGCCGTATTTGTTGGACCCAACGTCGAAAAAGAACCGTTTAGAGTCCACCATGATGGAGGTGCCCTCGGGAAGCTCGCCGTAGCCCCCGGCGGCCATGCCCCCGGTCATCTCCTCGTTGTCTCCCCCGTAATCATCTATGAGCTTAGCAAGGGCGTCTCTAAACTCTATTAACCCCTGTGCCGGAAGGGCTATGGTCTGGCCGGCCAGCATGCCGCCCACTGGGCCCCCCACTCCAAAGCTAGGTCCGCGGTTTACGGTTTGCCGTATCCGGAGGAACCTCCCCCGCTGGTTCTCTTTCAAGTCCAGGTAGTACTTGCGATTTTCCCGGACAAGAAACTCGCTCTTAAGAGCCCGCCTCGGCCCACCGTCTTCACCCGCGGTAGCTTGTGCTATTTGCTCCGGACTGCTAGGGCCCAGCTGGGCGTAGTGCTCGATGAAATCCCCGAGATAGTCACGGAACTCCGCCGCAACTGACAGCGAGAGGGTCAGGCGACTTTTAGAGCCCCCAGCCCCGACCTCGGCGATTTTAATGAACCTGCCCTTGTTGTTCTGCTTGACGTCCAGATAGAAGCGCTTGTTCTGGATGTCCAGACGCTTTGACGCCAGTTCTTGGGTTTCCTGGTCCCTCTGGAAGTGTTGGAAGCCACCTCCACCTCCTCCCCCGCTACTACCTCCGCGCTCACTCCCGCTGTCGCCATCCGCCATCTTCAGCTCCACCATTCGGCTTCTGCCCCTCTCTCCTGCGTAGCTGCTTTCTGCGTGCACTCAGCCAGCGCGGGCCTCCTTCCCGTGCATCATGGGTGCCCTTCGGGGGACGTTGTGATTGGTCCAACTAACTGCCTGTTTCACTAGTTCACACGATTACGGCATTCCTATTGGTCCGCCGGTATTGTAAGCCGTGCCCACCTGTAATATTTTTCTCTAGCTATTGGTTCAGACTGAAGTTCCGTTTACGTCTTGTAAAACTTTTTTAATCCCGATTGTGAAATCGTCTTGGTTAGAACATGATGAAATCTGGGTGGTTTTTTTTCACAATTATACTTTTGCATTTTAGTTAAATTTCGAAATGGACATTTCCAACCTATTTATATATGTGAAAAATAGCTAGATAAACTAGTACAGTACACCACATAATAATAATCGTTCTTTGTTGAGATGGATCTCATGTTGTTTAACAAGTCTGTGAAAATACACTACCCTTGATAAGTAGATTACATGTTTTGTGTGCACAATTTTACATAAAATGAACAATACCTCATTACAACTGTTCAACATCCACATTCTTACTTATGTACACCAACAAAATAAAATAGCAAAGAATGACTTTGGAAAACAAGGGGGGAAGAAAGAAGAAACAAGGGGTGAAGAGGAATAAACGGAAGGCTGGGGAACAAGAGAAAAGAATATGAAGGGGAGAATTAAGAGGAGGGAGGTGAGAGTGAAAAGAAAAGAAAACAGAGAGAAGATGGAGAATAAGAAGAAAATAATAATGGTGAATTCTACTCTACAGCAGCTTGTCACGTCTGAATGTTTCATTTACTCCATTGTTATTGCATTTCCCGGACCTGCCAGAAGATGTCAGTATAAATCCTAAATAAAGACTCTAATCCACCCCACTGGAAAGCTTTAGAAAATGGTAACGGATGCAAAGATTTTGAAACTTTTAACTGTATTTTCGTAAGTTTTACGGCGTTTTCTATAGATAAAAACTGTTCACCGCATTGCCATTCATACTTTGCCAAAGTTATTGATTAAGAGATGTTTGTTGTTGTAAATAACAGTTTGTTTTTTGGTGAATTCTCAATAAATGAACTTCATATTTTATAATCACGGGACGGCCTGTGCAAGCACTATCATAACTTTTTCTGCAATCTTACATATTTGTCATATCATTTCACGACACGATCAAAGTTGGCTGTATGTGGCCCATTATGTAAAATGTGTTTGACATCCCTGTTGTAACTGGGTCTCAGTCATCCAAATCGTGGCAGTCTTAAGCATTTGAAATAAGTAAACCATAGTTTGTTTGTTTGTTTTTATGTCACCTCATTCTTTACTTATAAAATCACAGTTGTGCCAGTGGAGCCTGTCAGAAAAGGATTATAGCAAGATAGCAATCAAGATGTCAAGGACGATAGGTTTCTGCCGGTTTGTTTTTAAAAACGCGGCCACCAGGGAGCATCATTAGAATGTTAAACCCTTTGCGAAAATAAATGCATCTGATCTTGTTTCTGTATAGGTGTCTGAGGTTCTTTAACAAGAAATAAATGACATATAATGTGCTGTTGTCTGCTGTATAAACATGCAGCGTAGCACATCTATTAACTTATCTTTCTGTCAGCTAATTGCTTAAACACAATGCTCAGAAATCAATACTTTTGGCAAAAAAATCCAAAAGCATAAGGTATCCAAGGGAATATCGTGCTGTCAGGCACGCGAAAAGAATGTTTTTCTTATGAATGACTCAAAACAGTCCACTTCTGTGGAAAAGAAGGAGGGCTTCAGTAATCTCACTCGGTTGGTGTCGGAGGTCTGCCATTTTGGGTACAGTAGTGGCCCTACTCTGACAGTCTGGGTAGGAATTCTGGTGGTGTCTTTAAATTTTGCCAAAGCATATAGTTAAGGCTGCATCAAGTGACCCTGAATCCTCTCTTAAAATATCTATAGGCTATAAAATAGTTATAGGCTATAGGCTAGGACTATTTTAGCCATGGTCTGCTCAGAAATCAATACTTAAAAAGAGCAAAAACTCCAAAGGGCTCAGTATTTTACAACTCTTAACATATTGCTCTTGCCTGCTATACATTTTGTATACAATTCAAAACAAACTCACAAAAGACATGTGCATATTCTTTAACTCCCACTACACAATGAAACACAAACCTGGAGTTATCAGGAACTTAACCCACAGAGCAGAGAATGTTCCCTCTAAGGCAGAGGGTAAAAATAGGGGGAACACGCACACAAATAGATACCACTTAATAATCAGCTGAGATCCATAGGAAAGAACCTCAAAGATTAACCAGGGAGAAACAGCCAGGATGTCTTTCCTATTGTCCCCAAGTCACTGTTGGTCATCAAATAGTTCTAATATTATAGGATGTTACCCTACAATATAAAGTGCCTCGAAGGTCACTGTTGGTGCTTATAATGAAAGTCCTCCTCGTTACTTAGGTCTGCTTTGAGTCTTTTATTTTAATCTAGCCACTGCATGCCATCCTATTTAAATAAAACTGAATGAAAATGAAATGGTTGGTGTGAAGTGGCTTTGTATACACAAAATTAAACTGAATTAAATGTTTGACTGTTAGATGAGAAAAAAAGATCAGATAATCTGATAAGAATCTAATCATTATTATTTATTTGAATAATATTTACACTGACATAAATCCAACAGTGACATAACAACAGAAATTTAAAAAATGACATTTAATTACATTCAAACTATACATGAATTACAAACAGACGTTATTGCACACTGCCCTGTTTGATTCTTGATTCAAGCTTCAAAGCAGTATTTTTGCCATGTTTCTAATAACGCATTTTATTTTATTCAAAAATCAAATCAAAAACTTCTCCCTTTGTCTAAAATATCACAGCTGAGATTACATTACAGAAGAATGTCTGCATGTGATTTTCAGTAATATGGAGGATAAGTTGGGTAGGACTCTCTGAGGTGAGATGTGGCAGAGGGCACCATGACTCCTGAGAGGCTGCTGTACTGGTAGAAAGAGTCCATGGGCAGAGTGGCGACGCTGGGCAGAGGGGAACTGAACTGCACATGACTGCGTGGATAGATGTAGGAGGTGGCAGCCGGGCCCTCAGGCGCTACTGCTGCTGCTGAGTGGTATCTTGGGTATGGCCCTGGCCTGTATGCCTGTAGCTCAGGGTAATGAATGAACTGTGGGGCAACACTGGCCTGGCAGACATTAGCCTGGCATGCCTGAGCCAGAGCATCCTGCATGGTTCTCTTTACCTTCATCCGTCTGTTCTGGAACCAGTTTCTGATCTGTGATGAAAACAGAAAATTTAAGATATAAGAAACATTTTTAAAATACAAGACATAATGAAATAAAACATAAGTAATGTTAATTTTCTGTTAGTGAACAGTAGAGCATGATTATTTTAGAGTACTAATTATTTTTTTAACTGCTAAAAGTAGTACATGGTTTTGAAGGTCAGTAGCTGCTATCAAATAGGTGCTCATGAGAACTGATCTCTTGGCAGTTTCTTTTTGAAATTTGCTGCTGTTTCTGATTATTATAGATTTATCATAAATTGAATATCCAGCAGGACCAGGTTCATGAATTCATGATGTCAAGTATTGATACTGGGGGTGGTTACCTGTTTATCAGACAGGTGGAGTTTTTTGCGGAGTTCTGCCTTAGATTGCGTCCCCAGATAAGCACTTATGCTGAAAGCCTTCTCCAGGCTACTGATCTGCTCTGCTGTGAAAGCTGTCCGGGGCCTGCGACCCACTAGAGGAGATGGAGGTGATTTTGAGACGGCTTGAGCTGAAGGGGAGAGAGACTGTCCACCTTCGCTCTCATATCCTGAGGTCTCCTCCTCTGTCCCACTGCTGAAACCAACCTCAGTCACTGGAAACAGAAAGTGAGAAAGAAAGAAACTTAAAATCTGTTCTTCACATTACGTCGATTTAGACATATTCTGGTATTTTACTTGAGTAGTTTACAAAGCACTTTATTAATTTCAGAGTATTTAACCACATACTGTTAACTGGATGGAAATTCAGCTATAAAAATGTCCAAGTTTTTATTGCAGTTTATTTATAGGTTACGAAACACATCTGCATTGCATCACTGATCAACTTATATTCTTCTAATTAATACACGAATATTAGTTAGGTAAAAAGTACTCTAATAACAATAAAGCTGCATAAATGGTTTTTTTCTACTAAAGTAAATAAGATTTAAAAAAAAAAAAAGATCAAATAATTAAGACAACTAAAGTAACTGTGTACCCAGGAGCGCTAATATGCAATGAAAACGTAAAAAATTAAAATTAAAAAAATTTTTTAAAAAATGATCGATGTTCTCTGAGATGTTCATATTTGCATTCAGCTGAAATGTAGTTAAATGTGAAGTTATGTTTAGGAAAAAAATTCAAAATGCACATTTACACAGAACTAATAGCTGTTTTAATGTAAATGCACTTTTTTCTGTAATTCACTTTTAAATAGACTTTACATTGAAATTGGAGTCTGGGATTTTGGCTCATTATGAACTCTTACCTTGGCTATTGGGAGCGGTTTGTTGCTGGAGAATACTCTGGTTGTATGCTTCAAGGGCCTGACTCCTGTTTTCTTGCTTTTTCTGCTTAGGGATATTCTCTGACTTCTGCCTGCAATAAAAACCAGGCAGACTCTCAGAAAGCGTCCCACAGGCTGTAGGTCCGGAGACAGTTATGGTGCTGGTCTCTGATCCTTCTTGCTGGCTGCTCTGGGCCATCCACTCAATAGAAAAATGTCCATTCATGGCTGCTGAGGAGGAATCCGTTTGTCCTGAAGCTTGGAGAATTATGACTACCTCATCTACAACCTGCTTGTATTTATAGAAGACATCCCACCTCATATCAACCTCCCTCAACCCGAAGATCAAAGCACACATCCTCCCCTCCCTGCAGTCCAGCCCTCCTTTAGTTTTCACAACTTGAGTAATTAAGACGTCCCATTCAGTCTCAATGAGGCTGTTACAACAAGGCTCCAGTGAGTCTGGAAAGGACCCCCTACCCACCCTCTTTCCCACTCTTCACATAGATAATACAGTCACTTTGCCCCAAACTGTCTCCATCTCTTCCACAACCATATCCACCCTATTAAAAAATTAACCTTCTGCAGTTTTTTAGGGAGTCGTTTTTTTCCACTTGGGGTGAGTGAAGAACTTTAAAATACTAGTGTCAGTCCTCATTTCTTTATATTTTTCCCCAAGAAGCAAGATATTGTTGTAAATCTTTACAGTGGTCTTGATCAAAGATTACCTAGGCTTTCAAACATTAAAAAGACACCTACTTCAAGGGATGAACCAGTGTTCTGTCTACATATAAAAGACAACTTTGCAATAGACAACTTTGTCTTTAGGCACTTTGTTACTGGCAGCTTCTCACAAAAATACACCATTTGTTCCCATTTCTTTAGCTGAATTCCCAAAACAGCATAATTTGACAGACATAAAACAATATTTTTGCAACAAGGCAAATCCAAAGACTTAGCAGCTGTAAATTTGACACATTTGGCAATGGTGTGCAGTGTAACAATTGAAGGATTTTCTGCTTTCTGAATATCTTGATTTATTGTGTAAAACAGTCTGTCTCAGCCAATCTCAGTCTAAAAATAAAGGATGTAGGCTGGATTAAAATTCAAACAATTGTATACATATGCTTGTATCTCCAAATATTACCCATTCCTGCATTTACCATTTGCAGAGCACCTTCCTTACACATATAAACGTAGTGAAAGAAATGACTGCCTAACAACTTATCAAAAGATAAAAGAACAAAAAAAACAAGAAAATTGGATCAAAGCTGAATAAAAACAAGAAGAATACAATTGCCAAATGTAACAAAATATTTGAGCATTATTAATATCCCGTTTTTGCTAATAATTTTGTAATCTTTCTTTCTTTCTTTCTTTCTTTCTTTCTTTCTTTCTTTCTTTCTTTCTTTCTTTCTTTCTTTCTTTCTTTCTTTCTTTCTTTCTTTCTTTCGTTCATGGCCTTTAATCTCCTCAAAGGTTGTATGCTAAACTGCTCATCGTGTCCAGTAATTTCAGATGAAGCACCAACAATTTAACTTCTTTGTTTAAAAAGCAGCTTTTCAGGTTTCAGGTTAATAATCATGACAATGAGCTGTGAGTGACTGAAAACGGGGACAATGGCTTTTTCTGGGATGATCCCAAGATAAAAGAGTGTTCACACAGCGCACTAACAGTGATCCTTTTATAGCTTATTTCATCATGACTTATCTGTAGTTGATAAAGAACTGATGTTGTAATGTTTTTAGACCATTTTAAAAGTTTAATTTAAAAATATTCGCTCTTTCAACTGTCAAATGATGAGTGAAAAATAAGCTCTCATATAAAAAGAGAGTAGCTAAAAGTTGGGGATATATCCCACTGAAATGTCTTGTAAAGTCACCAAACAAGAAAATACTTGCAAATATTTGAGGAAATGCACGTATTTGACAAAGCATAATATGCAGATACGCAGAGTGTAACTTTCCACCCCTGCTGATAGAAACTGGTTGGTCATCTCTTTTGTACCTCCTTAAATCACATCAAACTATGTGGGGATCAGTTAAGGTGGCTGATAATGAGTTGAAAATTATGATCCCAGCTGTGAAGTGGCTGTTAACATCAGCCCCGCCGCCCTGATAGACCCCGAGACTGACTGAGAGGAAGAGGTGTGTGTCGGGGGCGGGGGAATGTTTTATGTGTAAATGTTAAGTATTTTGTGTTGTTTAGAGGTTTTAGTCGATAACGTAGCACTCCCATTGATAAGATAATGACAGTGAGCTCTGGTGGTGATCACAGAATGGATTCGAGGCTGTGCGCTCAAGCTGACCCTCCGTCTGTGCGCGCAGTGGAGGGGAGAGCCGGTGCTAATAGTTCATTACCTACTGAAACTGGAACACTTCAAAGGCTCTCAATGCTTTGATACCAACACACCCAACATGAAACAAAAGAGAACTAACACCTTAAAGCCTGTTAATATCTTCTGGAGGCTTTTCAAACCCAATAAAGTCATACTCGGGTAATGGTGCTGTCAGTGGCGCTAACAAGCACGAATATGCCTTCACTTTAACTCTTTAACTTCTCTGTAATGACTGTGGTCGTGTAAAGGTATTCGAATGGAGGACTTTTATTAGTAGTAAAACGATTTCCATGTGCACTTTTACTTATCTGAATAATGTGAGTAATTCTTCCGACACTACTGCAACAGTATAATGTACTGTTGTATTTTGCAGTGCTGTAAAGTAATGCCGGTGTTCCATGTACTCAAATACTTCTACATTACTTTTTTTTTAAGTGATACTGTGTTTTTTAAT
Source organism: Astatotilapia calliptera (assembly GCF_964374335.1). NCBI lineage: Eukaryota > Metazoa > Chordata > Actinopteri > Cichliformes > Cichlidae > Astatotilapia > Astatotilapia calliptera. The sequence goes on along the minus strand of NC_137428.1, from coordinate 6,962,300 downwards.
CCTTTATATGTATCGTAGTTTTCATATTCGGATTAATAATAATGGTTATAATTAAAAATGTCGTCTTAAATTTGCACACGCGATAATGTAAATACCTGTTAAAGCTGTCATGGTCGCACTCTGCCATAACCTCCCTTACATTCTTTAAGTTTTACTCATTTAAAAAAAAGAACCAAAACCCATATTATACAAAGGTTAACAAACAATTGGTTCTAGTGTCAAACAATAGTAAAATTGGTCAGTCTGATTAATTCACATTGATTATTTAATTTGCAGTAATATAGAGATCAATTGGAACTACCTCCCTGCATTAAGCACTTTTACTTTCATATCCCAAGTGCTTCTTGCTTATAGAGGTCTGAGTAAGTCTGATTATTGTTTAATGGTTGATTATATAGTCAGGTTTTTTTTTTTAAAGGACTTTAAATGTGCATGTTATTTTACATTAAAAGCACAGGATCAACTCTTTATGAGCCTGATCACATCATTTAAAAACTAATCACTGTTAAAGCTCCATCTATGGCCTTCAACTTCAAAGAGTATCACTGTCCAAAGAGTAATTTACTATATTATAAAGATTTACTTTTTGTTCCTTAATCATCAGACATTAAATTTTTGAAGCTGAAAAATGTGTGGCCAAGAGAGAGCTGGAGTCTATCTAGGCTGCCACAGGGCAAGAGGGAGGAGACACCCTGTGAAGGTGCAGTGTAAAAATTAAAAAATCATTAATGGGAAAAAAATGTTATAGTACTCACAAAAAATGGGACTATGCACATGGTTCTGAGAACATGAAGCTCATTACATCATTTCAAACTTAGTTCAAAGAACAATCCAGTCATATATCAGAACAGAAAAGCCAGATTGAGGTGCATTTATTTATTGTCAGTTCAGCTAAACACTGTTTTACAGTTACATATATTTCTTTTGTTACATGTATCTGTGCGCTGATTTTCTCTGCAGTGTAAATTTGTTTAGTTTTGCTACATATGAAGCAAAATAAATAATATTTGTTATTGTGTACACATGTAGAACTATAAATGTTTAAGGACAGAACAGTTGTATGCATTTAAATATGTAACATGACCCCATAAAGTCAAAACATACAGTGTTTTGTATTTATCACATTAATATTTCTCCGACGCACCATCAATCCTGAGATTAAAACTGTGTGTGTTGTTTTTGTGAAGAGGTTTTGAGAAAAAATCTTTTGGGGAAATTACAACAACAACAACAACAACAACAGCAACAACAGAAAAACTGTAGCTGGCTGATTGGTATTGTTAGGAGTTCAAAGGGGAGCTGGTCATTTGTTTTCTCCACTGCTGCCCGTCTGTCTGTCTGGATGCTATATGACCGGGTATCAGTGTCAGCTTGCTCCACCTCGTCACCTCCCTCCTGATCTGTCACAGGACGCAGTGCTTGACTTCTTTGATGTGAGGCCTGCTGAGGCAGACAGACCAGAAGCAGATGAGAGGCTAGGAGACGGGATGAAAACACAGCTGCAAGCAGAGACAGCGAGACATGTCAACAGTCTGTGTTTCTGTGACTCCAGCACTTAGAAACTCATTACATGATTCATAGGACTGTCAGAACAATGACAGACACACCTGTCTGACTACATAGTTACTTATGAGATATTAACTATGCAGTCAATGGGAGGGAACTGTGAGCACTTTAAGGTCAGTAAAGTAGCAGGAACACATCAGACTGTGTCCTGTTTACAGCCGTCTTTAGTTTTGGCTTAATGTTTGTATGTTTTATGTTTTGGTTTGTTGTTGTTGTTTTTGGTCAGATTAGAAATTAGAAAAAGATTAGAGGGACAGCTCCGGTTGTGTGGTTTGGAGTCACAAGGCTGAGATGTTTGGCAGATGTGCAGGGGACGGGTAGGGTATATAGTGAAGAAAAGATAAATGTGGAGCTGCCAGGAAGGAGGGGGGGGGGGGGGGGGAGGAAGACATCAGTGAAGGTTCATGGATGTAGTGGAGGAGGCCATGCAGAGGGCTGATGTGACAGTGGGATAGGGTGGGATGGAGGCAGATGATCCACTGTTGGCGACCCCTCCGAATGAATGGTCACATTATTGCTGTTATGTTTTTCTAATTTTCCGGTATGTCACAGGGCTAATGCAGACAACCAATTTAAAATCACCAGTTAGACTAACCCCACAAAGTACAAGTCTTTGGACTGTGGGAGGAAGCTGGAGTGTTCACAAAGATGGGGAGAACATGCACACTCCACACAGAGGTCATGACCACGTCGCAGATTTGAACAAAGGACTTTCTTGCTGTGAGCTGACAGAATTGTCCACACCACCACTGTGTTGCCCTTTTTTAGGCAATGATGATCATAATGTGAAAATCTGACATGATACCAAGCTAAATCTATAAATGCCAAAATTCTGATTAAACCCATTCAATTTTTTAGCAACAATCTGCAGACAAGATGCAACTTTGCAATATGCATTTCTAAGGGCCACAAGGGTGTTCTAATATTTCAGTGAAGTCACTCATCTTTATTATCTGTTCAAACTTCAGCTGGGCCTGTTTTTTCCCTACTTGTTTCTTTAACAGGTAACATTAGTTTATTCAATGAAAGCATCTTCCTGCTCTCTGAACTTTAAGACCACTGGTCTCTGTTTGCTCACTTTAATCAAAACTTCACTGGTGTTGAGTCAGGTCCCAGCTTATTTTAACAAGATTATTATCTACCCAATTAAAAAATGACACAACAATACAAAATCAACTCTCTTCTTTCCTACTCTTTCCCGACTAATCAAAAGAAAAAAGGAACAGCAGATATTTGGAAAACTTTTACAGTAAATAACCTTTGGATTCTTGATCATTTTCGCTCTGACCTTCACAGATCTCGTTCTATGAAACAGCCCTTCTTGGAGTCTCCAGTCCATCTTAATATGAAGTGATGCAGGAAAATATTCTGTTCTGCTGATGTTGGACTCAACATCTGCCTTTGACGATGCTGACCAATCACTGGGTGTGATTGGTCAGAGACTGGGTGTTTGAAATGTTTCTTGTCATATCTGAGCAAACAATTCTTTTCTCTGGCAGGATTTTACAAGGTTTCTGACTGAGTATTCATATTTCACACTAAGAGTCTGAAACCTAAAGGAGAAAGTACCTTAGCAAACAGTGGCCCCGAGTCTCTGGAAGCCTCTGCTTGAGCTTGAGATCCATAGACTCAGAGGGAAAAAAAGGAAAGAACTCTTGGGTAACATTTTGTTTCAGTCTTTTAGCATTTTTGTTTTAAATGTAACTTTTTGATATTTATGGCAAAGTATTTGTCATAAATATGGTAAATAGAGTTTTACTTATTTCTTCTTTTACTTTGGCTCCATGGGGTTTTACATGATCTCATCAGTCTCTGTTTACCTGTTCATGCTTTTTGTCCTGAAACACAGGTGGCAGCATGTTTGTAAGGAGCATCACTACCTGAATAAAATGTTAAACAAACTGAAACAGATAGTAAGTTTTATTGTCTGTCAGTGTTCCTTATCCACGATGAAGGACTTGGTTATCCTTGCTGGCCCCAGTCTCAGACCACTGATGTCTGCTGGGGAACAGTCTCCTGCTGGCCCTGTCTTTGATTGACTCCATTCAGACCCTTTCATCTCTAATGGGCCTGTTTGCTGCTCTGTTATGGAAACAAACACACCTCGACCCACCTTCCCACTCCCATCCTCTCCTCCCCCGCAGTACCAGAGGGAGACTCATGTCCCAACAGAGCTGTTGTTCAGATCTCTATAATAAATATATGAGTCTTCATCATCCCCGGCCAAATCTCCAGTAAACTCATCTTCAGGACCAAGGCTTTGAAGATTCAAACTTCAAATCAAAAACTACAACACAGGTGTAAAGATCATAGGCATCACAACAGAGAATAAAGAGCTTTATGCACACACAGCATACTTACTGAATAATAATTTTGATAGTTTCTTGGAAATTACTGATAAGCCATAACTGATTGTTCTTTATAACAGATAGAGTGCAGCAGAAAATGGCTCATTATATTTCTGCCTCTTGTAGTAAATGGATTCTTCAAGGCTGTGATGACACCTAATAATCACTGAACTCTATTTCTGCCAGTCTCCAGTTGTTCCCCGCCCTGTCTGTAGCACAGTCAACTAAAGTGTCCTTCCCTGTTCCATTGATCCCTATCAACCCCATCAAAGGCTCTGGGAGCTTTGAAGGGACCAGCAGGACTGGTCCTGGTGGATGAGCAGGCACTGCAACTTTTCTTATCAAACGGGGGATGCAGGGCAGCGTGGCTGACAAGTTTTCATTTCTCCCAAAAATCTATGAGCTGGAGCCAGTGTTCCGATGAAGCACACTTGAGACTTTTATGCAATGCTAGTGGGGAACATCCCTGCAACCATGAAATGTAAAAGAGAACAATGTGAGCCCTTTGAAATAAACTCCGTACTGAGTGGTGAAACAAACAACAAAAGTGACTGTCATAGGTTTAAGCCAAAAATACACAAAATAATATTTTTCAAGTCTGTGATAAGGTCTCATTATAGACCAGCAGCACAGGTGGAAATGTTTTAGAAGTGCTTCCCATAACTGCAGATCAGAGGAGTGCAGTGTTCCGCGGGAACTTTAATAAACACTGTCTGAGACAGTATTGTTTCAGATCAGCCACATTCTCATGAGGTCCACTGTTAATTCACTGGGCATTTCTGCTACATGTGAAATACTTGTGTGACAAAGTGAAGAAACGTGAGTAACTAAATAAATGCATTTTTTTCTTTAAAAGAGAACTTTCACCCCTCATTCCCAATTTTTCCCTGTACATGTTATTATCTAAATCCCAACTAGGATGAGGATTCCATGTGTGTACAACAATTTAATCCAGAGACAGCTGCTGTTACAAATTCTTTGTCATAATGCCTAAAATCATAAAGCCTATCATTAGGTGGCTTATGCTGCTGTGATATCACCGTCACTCATAGAAAAGTTAGAAAAAAGATAAATATATAGATAGAACAAACTACAACTAACAGTGGTTTACATAGTTCTAACATTGTCTTGCTGATCGCCCAAAATTAAGCTTATAGTACAAAAGCATAACTAATAATATGAACAGCTGACCATTTCTTTATCTTGATTAAATAAGTAATTTTACTAGTGGAAACAATGTTTACATAATGAGAAATGATCACTTTTAATGAGTCACTATTAAAAAGATCATTTAAATCTGCAACTAATAATTGATGTGTTGGAATACTTTCATGGTTTTAGTAATTTGTTGTAGTAACAGTAACAATTAATACGTTTTAGTAATTGTTTCAGTGACTTTATCACAAATTGTGTTAAATTGGATATTTAAAGGATGCTTTTTAAAAAAATTCACAGACAAATAGATTCGTAACTGAGAAAGAGTCTGAAACAGAACTGTTGTTCTAGCTTTTTCCTAGTCACAACTCCTGCTGTTCCTACATCCACAGTTTCATTCATTTACATTCACAAATGCATGAACTCATCTGTTCTCACAGCAGCCCAGACTTGTAGTCTCCTCAGTGCAGGACAAAGTCATATCTCCTTTTGGTTCACACATACGGTGTCAGCAGTCACATGTTAACGAGGATTTATGGGAACATAAACTAAACCTGCTCCTCCCCATCTCTCTTTCTGCCTTTTCTTGCTTGCAGTAGCAAAGCTGTAAAGAACTGTGTTTGTATATCATACTTCTCATGGGTCCCTTGTTTTAAAATTAGTTTTTTTTGCATAAAATATCCGTTCCTGGAGAAGTGTGCACATGTGGAGAGAGTGGACTTGAGAGAGATAGAGGTGTGAGCAATGACACGGCCTTTGATGTTAAAATGGTATTTAGAGGTTAATGAGGCTGTGAAGGAAATGCCACATATTCGCTTTTTTTGTTGCTGCCTCTTTCACTCACACACACACACACACACACACACACACACACACACACACACACACACACACACACACACACACCTCTGTAGCTCATAAAAGGGTTGGATTAAAAAAAAATCTCTATGTAACAATTAGAAAGTAGCAACAAATTTAAGTATACAGGTATGTGGGCACATATATGAATACTTCTCTGTTCCACGAAAGGAAGAAAGGAACGTTGAGGCAATAAATGATGAACGGACTGGTTTTTATATAACGCTTCTCTGCTCAAGCAGTCAAAGAACTTTACACAACATCTCTTATATACAAACATTTTTTACCTTTTTTTTCTGTGTCCCAGCGCTTTCTAACATTCATACCCTTATGCTAGAACATCAAATACTAGTTGGCCTTCTCTACCTCCTGAATTACAGCCACCCAGGAAATACATTTTAAAAGACCAAAAAAAAGAAAAGAAAAGTAAACTAGGGCCCATCAGATCATATGTATTGCAGTGTTGCAGAGAGGTGCAGAGACTGAAGTTGTAGTAGAACGGGCAATATCCTTATAATTCTGTTTAGAACCACAAGATGGTGTAGTGAGTCAGTGTGGCTTCCAATCTGCCACAAGTCCAACATAAGTACTACTACTACTACTACTGATACTACCACTACTACTACTACTACTAATAATAATAATAATGCATTTTATTTAATGGCACCTTTTAAGGCACTCAAGGCACTCATCTTGTAAGCACCCCTTACAACAAATTAAATGCCCAAATCAGACCATGCATAAAATAACAGTTGAAAAAAATGTCAATACTGAGGAGGCTGAGGCCCGTGGTTCATGGTGTCATGGTCACAAATACCTACTTAAAGTAGGTTTAGGTCTTGCCACAGCGGCCATTGTTGTTCCTGCAGCTTGCTGGGCCATCTCAAAGCTTTTCGGCTGAAGTGAATGTCCTGCTGTTCTCTGTGGGATCATGCTTATTATCTACTTCAGCCCTACTGTAATTGTGGATGTGGACCAGTTACCTTTTAAAAGCAGTAATAATGTTTCCAGTTTTCCACCTGTCTTAAATATGCTGTGCTTTCCTTTATGTTCAATTTTATTTTGCCCCTCACCCCCCAACCAGTCATGGCAGAAGACTGCCCCTTCCTGAGCCTGGTTCTGTCGTAGGTTTCTTCCTGTTAAAAGGGAATTTTTCCTTTCCATTGTTGCCTGGTGCTTGCTCTTAGGAGATCACTTGATTTTTTTTTTCGGATTTAATTTAATTGACTTGAAATTAAAAACCTAAAAATTCAGGTCATGGGTTCACATAGTAGAGAGCACTACATTTGTTAACTGCACTTTAAAAAAAAAATTGCATTTTTTTTTAGTTCTCCCTACTACAAAAACCACAAATAAAAGCAAGGCAGTTAGCGGCAAATCAAAATAAAGATAAAATATACAAATGTGTGTTTATTTTATATATAAATATAAAATAAACACATTTTTAAAAAATCCACTACTACGCTGTGTATTTACTTCAGTGAACACTTGTATGTTTTTGTGGTAGAAGAATATAAATTGTCCAAATATGTGAGGTTTTTTTTTTTTGGCAGCACGGTGGCACGGTGGTTAGCACTGTTGCGGCACAGCAAGAAGGTCCTGAGTTCAATTCCACCATCAGGCCGGGGTCTTTCTGTGTGGAGTTTGCATGTTCTCCCCGTGTTTGCGTGGGTTCCCTCCGGGTACTCCAGCTTCCTCCCACCGTCCAAAGACATGCAGCTTGTGGGGATAGGTTAATTGGATAAACCAAATTGCCACTAGGTGTGAATGTGCGAGTGAATGTGAGTGTGAATGGTTGTCTGTCCCTGCCTGTTGGCCCTGCGACAGACTGGCGACCTGTCCAGGGTGTACCCCGCCTCTCGCCCTATGACAGCTGGGATAGGCTCCAGCGCCCCCCGCGACCCTGAAAAGGATAAGCGGAAGCGAATGGATGGATGGATGTGAGTTTTTAAATTAGCACTGAAATAATAATACTGTGTACTGTGAAAAAAAAAAGAGACTCAAGTTGTTCAAATGCAAAAACGACTGACGGGGATGATGTAAGGTGAGAGTGAATTTGTAAATTTGTACTGCAACTGTTTGTTTTTCTAGAAAGACAAAGCCAGAGATTAGAGAAGACTGTATAATGTTAATTATTAAAGGAGCGAGAGAGAATAAGCAGAACTTAACCACATGAAAGTGGGTCAGGGTTACATGCAGCAGAAGGTTTAGATTTCTTAATAAATCCAGATCGTTCATCACACAGTGAATATTATTAAAACCCTAAAATTGTTACACTGCTCAGGGCAGTAAAACAGAGGTGGAAAAAATGTCAGGTAGTTGAAGGATGCTGTTTAGAGAAAAGGGTGATTTCCTTTTCTTTATGTTGGTGCAATTCTGAAGTAAAACAGTGAGAAGTTTTCAAAGGTGCAAAAGCATCCAGCAGACTGTTTATTCCATTCTAGTAGTAAAACCCTGTGATGGAGAATCATTTATCTATTCCTGTCTATCATCAGGAAGACTGTCAACTTCACTGAAGAAGCCAGTTATATCAGTGTTCTTAATGTTGAGGAATAACGCTAGAACAACAGATAAGATCGAGAACATTAGAGTTTCTCATTAGAGTTATCAAGACATGATGCAAGGACCCTTGTATAGTATTATAGTATTAGTATTAGTGATAGTGTCCATATGTATATTAATCACCCATCAAAATAACATTTAGGGACAAAGGATAAACTGAGTTCTCAAACTCAGGAGGTTCAGTCAAAGTCCTTATTTAGCTACCCACTGTAGCAAGTACAGTGGGTGGTGCTATTATTATAAATGAGTAATTTCACTGAAGTATTGATCATTTTTATTCCACCCCGGTCTACATAAAAGTCACATTATTTGGATTTTTGCAGAAAGTCTTCACATAAATTGCTCCATAGTGTTGCAGTGGGTTTTGTCTCATTTTAGTTAATATAATGAATGTTGAATTTTTCTTTCCAAAGTATATTGTTTAGATTTTGTGTTAACATACATTTTACATTCAGCTGGTTCTTTCTTTTGCTTTTGAATCTTTGTTTTTTGTATATTTTAAAGCATAGTTTTATTTGTGTGACCTCTCGTGGTTCATTTTCTGTTTTGAATTTGAATGAACCTCACCTGTATCCTTGTGTATCATCGTTTCTTGTGAATTCTTATGCGTCAATTACCTTGTGGTTACATCCAGATGTTTTATACGTTTTTATAGAAACAAATATTGGGACCGTTTCCCCCCCTTGGCCACATCCTTTGTTGGCTTTTTTATAACACACATTCACATTCATTCCAATAGTTTCAGCAGTCTCTCTCCAGGAATTTGCTGATATCTGTGAGTCCTTATTTTGAGACAAATCTTTATATTGAGATGGTGATTATTGTATACTCTCGCTAATCCGTTCCAAAGGTTTTGTGAAAAACTAGCAGGAAATGATGAAAAGTGCAGTTACAATACAAGGGAGGTCCATATCAGGTTAAGGCAGGGGTGGGGAACTCCAGGCCTCGAGGGCCGGTGTTATCCAAAATAACAGATGATTCAAATGGCTAAATTACCTCCACAGCATTTCTTGTAGTTCTGCAGAGGCCTGGTAATGAACTAATCATTTGATTCAGTTGTGTTGACCCACGGTGATATCTAAAACCCGCAGGACACTGGCCCTCGAGGCCTGGAGTTGCCCACCCCTGGGTTAGGGTGTAGGTTACAGAGTACCTGTGTAAAGAGGTTCCACAACACACTTACTGTGGGTGACATTACCTTGGTTTGCAAGAACACTGAGAAAGTTTGGAGTAACTTTTGACCGGGATATGACTTTCAGCATGCTCATTAAACAAATACCCAGGATTTCCTTCTTTAAGTGGAATTTTTTTTTTTTTAATGAGAAACATCCTGCCTCAGTGTGATGCTGAAAATCTGGTTCTTAGATTTAAAACAACGTATTTTTTTTATTGCAGGCCTCTAAAAAATACAGGCTTAATTGTCGTTCCGGGAGTTTCAAAAAGTAGAAATAGAAACAAAGCCTGCTGTCAAACCCTTCTCCACTCCCATCTCATCCACTATCCAGAAAGAGCTCTGTTAGCTCCTCTTTAAGCCAACCTTCTTATGATTCCTCACAAACATGTGGTTTCAAACAGCAGGTGGGTGGGACTTTCCTGCTCACAGTTAGAGATATGTTTCTGAGATTACAATACTGGAGATAACCGTTGTCAGTGACATCTGGAACAGCTTCCCATAGTGTGAGAGGCAGGGTACAACCTGGACAGACCACAAGTATGTCGCACAGAGAAACAGGCAACCTTTCGCGCCTATGGGTGATTTAGAATCACCAATTAACCAAACCCCACTAAGCGCACGTCAGGACCTTTTTGCTGTGAGGCAACAGTGCTAATCAAACGTTTCGAACAGAGTTGGAATTTCTTTACCTGAATGATTGAAAATGCATCAAGACATATTTATCATGAGAAGCATTACTGCAACAGTATATATCAGAAAATAAAAACAAGCAGGTCTTCCTGAACCTTTTATATCTATCAGTAGTGCACAATGTATTGCACATCTTTAGTGTGGTTGAACAGAAGAAGAACTGATATGGAAACACTCCAACGCAAATGTTTAATTCACATGCGAGATCTCACACTGTATATTCTCAGAACAGCTGAGTAGGTTTCTTTTCAGCTATATGTACAGATAAGGTGATAAGGATGCTGCTGAATGTAGGTCATCGTGACACAGGTGTGGATGTGGTGAAATAAACCTAACAGCCATTTTGTCTTTACATAAAACATAACAGTTTTCAATCCTCTGAGTAAGGTTTATGTGAGCGGCACAAAAATACAAGCTGTGTGATAAAATGCAGCATTATTGCATATCGTTATTATTATTATTGTTATTGCCCCCCCCCCAAAAAGTCCAGGGAGGTAGCCAATAAGATCAGCTGTTAGCATTGATTAGGCCCCTATTGCCCTGTTGTAAAAGCTTCTTCACCCTGCTGCCATGTGGCAAGAGGTACCGGAGCATTTGGGCCCTCACTGCCAGACTGCAAAAAAGTTTCCTCCCCCAAGCCGTCAGACTCCTAAAAAAATCAGTGACTGGACTGACACACACACACACACACACACACACACACACACACACACATACGTTTATACATGTCACTACCTCAAGCATTTATCTGTACAGTGTCATGTACACACAGACTTTCATACATCAAGGTTTTTTTGCACAACCTACTGTCATTGTTGCACCTTTCTATTGCACTGTTGTGTCTGCAATGTGTTGTATCTGGTGTTGCACGTTATGTAGTCCTGTGTTGATTGTGCCTTATAAGTTATATGTAGCAGCATAGTGTTGGAGGCGCACTGTCTCGTTTCACTGTGTACTGTACCACTGCACATGGTTGAAATAACTATAAAGCCACTTGATGGCTCCTGCACTCATAAAATCTATAAAATTCTATAATCATATGTTCCTTATCGCATATCAGTTGTTTGTGTGCGTTTTGTGGCCCAAAAATTCATAAATTATATGTAAATAGGAAGTCTGTAAAATTTCTGAAATTACACTGTGACTGGAAGCAAGGTTTGTTTTCACTCTTTCAGTTATAAATTTCACATTTATTAAAAAAACTAAACAGGCTCAGTTCTGGTCAGTGGATTTCATTAATAAATAAAATTCTGTATTCATGTAATAAGAAGATTTCAGTCAGCTGAGTGGGTGTCATCGTTGAGTTCAATCATATAATATTTCTTTAGTAGTTACACAGCAACTCCATGCCATGAGGCCGCCCTTCCAACAGACGCATTTATTCTGCCCTCCAGCTCTTGCTTGCATGCAGTGTAGCAGCTGATCAGGCCACTTCAAGCATTTCTCTCTGATGGAGGGATGTACTCCAGACCAAGATAAGCAAATATCTCCTCCTCTGATGTAGCTCTCAGATATTTATTCTGTACAAAAGGAAAACAAGTATGATTCCATCACGCCATCTTCATTTAATTAAGCTGAAATATGGCAGGTATAATATGCACTTAAAGGAAGAAGTAGAAGTAGTTGGCATGGGAAAAAAAGGGGGGGGGGGGGCGCTATTCTTTTCTCAAGGGTTCACATGAGAAACTGGAAGTGTAGTGAAGGGTTAATGCGTTTAAGAGAAAAGAGAAAATTAATACTGAACAGAACTGAGTCCCACTTATTGTTGTGGCCCTCCACAACAGACCCAATCACTCACGCAGCCACTTTTAACTTAAAAGACTTTCCTGTTAGAAGCAAAATATCTGTTGCTTCTAACAGTTTGTGGAGTGATTTCTGTGTAAAGAGCATGGGACAAACTTCCTGCTGAAATCCAAATGTGTTTCTTAGTGCTCAGAGTACTGCCTTGCCTCAACAGTACCTCAAGAGCACTTCTGCTCCCGGCTTCAACAGTGAGCAAAACTAATAAAGTATATCTTAAAAATAGACTCTCTAATCGCTAACACTACAAAAAAAAGGCTTTATTTTTCTTTTTTCGATTTACCTGTGTATTATCAAATAGGGCGTGACTGCTCAGAGACATGTTCTTCTCGTGCCCAGCCCAACGTCGCAGCTCCCTCTCAAACAACTGCACAGACAGAAGGAACATTAAACAATATAACATAGAAAAGCAGGGAAAAAGAAGGAGGCAATAGATTTTTGAAAGAGGACAAAGGTCAGGCGTGAGCGATCACCTTGGATCCGGTCCAGCCCAGCACAGCAAAAGCAAATTGACTGATCGGAGAGACCACCAGGTCCACCCTCACAGCTCTCCATATTTTGTGTGATGCAGCTTCCATCTGGTAATTCTTACTGAGCTCACATAATTGTTGATCTGTGTCCGCCTGCATGTGAGGTCTGAGAACATCCTTGGTTTTCAGATCATTTTGCTCCTCTGGCTGCGTGCTTTCTTGTTCCTTCCCTTTGGTCAGTTTAAAGATGGAGAAACACCTTTCAAAGCGGTCCATGTTGGAGGCAGGCCGAGCAGGGCCATCCTTCGACTCCAGGTATGAGTTTCTGGTAGTTTTCTGGTACAACAGAAATCCCTGAATAGACAACAACCAGTTCAGATCAGAAACATATGTCATATAGAGTTGTGAGGAAAGTTTATATGAACTCATCATGGACCTGAATTCACTGCAATTTAGAGCTTTCAATTACTGCTTTGAAATATTCTTTTTCCAGGGTGAATGATTGCATAGCATGCATTGGATGCACAAGTTTAAATGCATTTTGAATTTTCTAAAATCCAGAGGGACAAAAATTACATATACAGACTCAATATATACACACATACAGTCACTTAAAGCTTTAAATAAGTGGTGCTGAAGGTTATACAATTTCTTTTCATGACTTAACTACAACTGATACTTTCTCTTTGGAAGCATAAAAAAGTTCTTGTTTAACAGTATTCATTGGACTGAAAACAGTGAGAACAACCTGAAAGTAATATAAACTCTGAATGGAGAGTGTAGATTTCCACAGATTGTGAAGGTCTTTTAGAGCCATTTCTGAATAATGGCAGATTCCAAGGTCATCAGTTCAAACAACTGTATGCAAGTACAAATTTTCAGGCGTGTCACCACTTTTCCAAGATCTGGAAAAGAGCCAAACTGTCACCCTGAGATGGGAGGAAACTGTTTAGGATGATTAGGAGCAATCCAGAAACCACTAAGGCTCAAGCCTGTCATTCACTGGAAACAGCTGACCTCTGACCTTGGGTTCAAGGTCACCAGGATTCTAACATGTCCCAGATATTTAGCAGATGCACCTTTAACATCAATTTGATACTCATATGTCTCATTATCAAGTTATCACATTCAGACTTGGGTGTGTACGCCGCCTGCACACCAGGGTGACAACAATATCCCAACAGCCCTTTACCACTGAGAAGTAAAAATCTGAATCAGAATAGTTTAACCCCAGAGGAAACTGTGTTGATTTGTTTCAAAGGATTTAATAAATATCAATTGTCTCAAAAGTTACCTGTGATTCCAACCAGGCGACCACTTTAGGCATCAGTCCCACCTCTTTGCCTTCCTCTGGGTGCGTTATCAGAAAGTCAACATCGTGGCCCGTCAGCTTCCCTCTGTGAAAATACCACAGTTCATATTTCTATTAAATTGCAGAGGGCAAGTTTAAAATTTGATTTGGTTCAAGAAGTGTTTACTTGTTGCTCATGTAAAATTTTCTTTAAACCGCATGTATAAACAATAATTTTGACAATATAGAGCTCATTGAGATATTTTAGGCTGTGAAGATTTTGAATGTGCTATCAGATGTACTGTGTGCGAATATTTGTGCTTTCACCTCCTGAATCCTCCGGTCAGAGCAACTTGTGATCCTGTTAGCACAGAATCGACAGCTTTCTGCACAATCTCCCCGATGGCATCTGCTTCTGCTTTAGTGACCGGCTCGTTGAGGTCATCGTAGTGCTCAAGACCTTGATGATGAGAGTGTATTTATTATTTTTTAACAATTTTATTTTATATAGGACACGAGGAAAGGCGAATTACCAAGCAACCAAGTGAACACATTTTTTTTAATGCTACACAATGTCATTAAAAAGTATTTCCCAACTTCCACACTTTCTCAGATATCTTTTTTTCATATTTATCATTAACAGGTGATTGCGACTGTCAAAAATCTTTAATATTAGACCCATCTCATTTTGTCAATTTTGATGATCCCCAAGACTTTTAAGGCAATATTATGTGGACTGATGAGCTGAACTGTTTGGGGGTTTTCATAAAAAGATCAGTCAAACATGGAGGTGATAGTGTGACGGTATGGGGCTGCTTTGCTTCTCCAGGACCTGGACTGACCAAAATTGATGGAACATGAATTCTGTTCTCTACCAGAAAACCCTTAAAGATAATTATGACAGCAAGTCTGTGAACTCTAAGCATGCTGCAGTGCCTTCAATCCAACTATTGTGTAAATTGCTACCAGATTTTTTTTATTTATTTTTTAAATCATGCAAAGAATTGCTTTTTGTTTTAAGATTAATGTTTAATTTGTTTCTCACCTCTCCTCCAGATTGCACCAAGCCTCCAGCTGGCCAGACAGGAACTTCCAAACAAGTCTGGCTCTTTTTGGCCTCCTTTTATGGTAAAGTTCCTGGGAGGGAATGTGCCAGGTGTAGTGTGAAGTGGGGGTGGGGTTTCATGAGGTTAAAGAATCTGTTGATGTTGAACGTTTACAGAGTTGGGGAATTTTCTAAATATATTTGTGTTAATGTTCTCACTGTTAACTTATCATCATTATATTTGAATGACAGATTGAGCATCGTTATTAATTTGTTTAATTCTTAATTGCTATTTAATTCAAGGAGTGGGAGGAGCCACTGGTTATTTAGTCGTGTGCCGAGTCACGATGGAGAGTGGACCATAGTGGCTTACATCAGGGGCCGTCGTTACAGTAGTTTAGCCCACTGCAGAGTTGTTTCTATTTAGATTAGGATCATATTTCAGGTGTTATTTGTTTCTCAGTAAAGTCTTTCTAGTTTGAGTTTTTATTTAGTTGGCTGTACTGTATTTGTGACACATTAGATCACAGATGTGAAAGAAAGAATAAAAAGACTGGACTGTCAGCTTTCAGAACAACATATTGCTGCCTCCACCACTCGGTCAACCCTCGGAAGAATGTCTAGCCACACATAGTGTCATGCCCTGCAGCTCAAGGTCAGTTGGGTTATGCAGCTGGATAAAAAAATTTAAAAAAAGGAGTGTCCTAGTCAAAGTCTGGACTCAAGTCAGATTGAGAAATTCTGGCTTGACCTTAAGACAGGCCGCACATGCTTGCAAACCCTCCAATGAGGCTAAATAGTTTTTTATTTTGAAAAGACATGTGATGACTTTTTTAAGGCCCATTCAAAAGAGAGACAGACACACAAAGACACAAGAACTCACCTGACATGCTTTAACTTGGACACCAGTTAAAGAGGAGACAGCATACATACGCCTGCTCTGATCATTATAGTAAGAAAATCATCCTCATTCAAGAATGCCAAGAAAAACAAAGCTAACAAACCTGATTTTTGTGCTCGATTAAGTGTTTGTCCTGAATGTCGTAACTGCTCAAGGTTGTATATTCCCTCTCTAATCCATCGGTCAGCAGTTTTGGCTCCAACTCCAAAGATACCAGTCAAAATCTGAAATACATTTATTTAAAAACATTAAGGACAACAGTACATTTGTACCACTTTGGCGCAGGGCCTAAATCGCCCCCCACCTATGTGTTTGCACATGACCCATAGCACACTGATGAGCTAAACACAGTTTTATAGTAAACGTTATTCTTATTTACAGCCCCTCCAAAGAACAACAGAAGGCTCTGTCACCATCTTGCACGTAAGAGATTCAAAGTTTACATGGTTTCAGGACATACTTATGGTGTGTGTCATGTCATTGCTAACTCCTGATCATAGAACAGTGATAAGAGCAGGAAAGTTTAGAGCAAATCAGTATTTCCTAGATTTGAGTTGCTTGATACAAAATCTTTAAATAGTGGATAACATGTTGTGTTACAGGTTGCATAAATAAAACTAAGAATGTTAGTCATTAGATAGATTTTTGCTTGCGATTACAAGCCAAATTCATGATTTGTGTACATTAAGCAAAACTGTACAGTGAAAGCAGTAAAACAGTTGATATCGTTTCATTAGAAAATGAAATAACTATATTTTCCTTCAAAGTGGGGTCTATTAAGCTTTTCCTTTTCTGTCATAAAAGCATACAATTACAGTAACAAATTCCATAATATTGTCATCTCAAGCACACAGCTCTGGCTATGAGCACTGCTGAAGCCCCATCCTCCTGCTGTTCAAACCTTCTTTGTGAGGGACAGCCAATAAGAAGAAAGTTGGTCTACAGGAGATAAAACTGGGGTTTTTTTGGCAGAGAATCAAGTATAAAACATTCAATGATAAGTGAGAAATCTGAATTATTCAAAGCTACTCCGGTAAAGCAAGAAAAAAAAACCCCCAAACAAACAGGTTTGCAGCAAAGCAACTGCCGATGCCTGTCTCAGCAAGCAAAGCCCCCAGCATCCAACATCAGCATGGCAGGGATGAAGGCACTTATATTGCTTAGTTATGACAACAGCATTATCATCCTTCCAGTAGAAAAGGGTGCATGCATGGTTTTGCTGAACCAGAAAGACTATCATAAGAAACTTATGAGCCTCTGAAACAAGACCCAGGAAGTGGTTACAGGAAGAGGGTGATAGACTGTCTGAAGCGGTTAGAACAAGAGAATGCTTTTGACCAGACATCATACCACAGGTTGCCAAGGGCAAGCTATGCAGTCTGTATGGTTTACTGAAGATACTAAACAGGATATACATTTAAGATCAATTGTCTGTATGATCAACTCGGTCACTTGTAACATCTCAAATTTTCTGGTCTCAATCCTCAACCCATTGGTAGGCAGATCACCGGGTAGGATATGAAAAATGACAGGTTAGCCTTCTTAGACTGTAAGATTTCCATCAGTAATGGGGGACATTTAAAAGTTGATGTGTATCATAAACCAACGCAAACAGATCAGTATTTAAGCTTTGACTCTCATCATCAACTGGAGCACCAACGAGGTGCTCCAGTTGATGATGTTATTATTAGTAGTATTATTAGTATTAGTATTATTATTACAGGACGCTAAAACACAGAGCGAACGCCATCACCACAGACAAGCGGCCAGGGAAGCAGAAGAACATCATACCAAGAAAGCCCTGATTAAATGTGGTTAGCCCAGCTGGACATTTGTCAAAGCTGGAATGTTGTCTAAAGAAAGCTCCTGCCTGCGCCAGAAACTGGTCCACCCCAAGGATTGGGTCCCCCGACACAAACAGAGTAAAATAGTCTACACTGTTAAGTGCCAGAAAGGTTTGCCATGATTCTGAGAAACCAAACAACTTCTGGCTAAGCAGATGACACAAACAGAAGAGCTAACTCGTCAGGCCAGGACTCTGCAGTCTATTCACACCTACAGACCAGTGGACATTGTTTCAATGATGAGGATGTACACATCTTGGACAGGGAGGAATGCTGGTTTGAGCGGGGAGTCAAGGAGGCCATTTACGTGAAAAGGGAAGAACCATCTCTGAATCGAGGAGGGGGGCTAAGGGTTATTCAAACTGTCATGACCTGTCATGGTCATGACAGTTTGAATAATAATTATCAAGAGAGCCCATTGTTTGCCAGTGGTGCTAGTTTCAGGTACTGTGCAAATGTATTGTTTGTAAGGTTGACTTTTTGAGTCAATTGGATGAGTCCGAATGAACAGAAACAACCTTTTGGGAGCTTGAGTTAAAAAGTATTAAGTTAGAAAGGAGAAGAATAATTTTATTTCCTAGTGATAGCTAAGTTGGACCTATTCCCTTTAGATTTTTAACAGCTGCTTTTGAACAAGGGGACACACCTGCAGCAGATTTTAAAATGCCTGAGATACCTTTAGTGCTTTGTACCGCTTTGACTGCTTGGTGGATTCAACCTCACTTGACACTCCATTCTCCAAAACATCCTGCAAGACCAGAGAATTTAAATGAATTTAAACTACATCTTGTTAGGGGGTGAACATGGAATGCTAAAAATTTTCACTTACTTTTATAACTCTAAGCGAGTGTTCTCCAAGACAAGGCAGACCCCTGAGCTGTGACATGCTTATCACCTGTGTGGGGAGCGCCTTCATCAAGGCAGCAGCTCGTCGAAAGGCAACGCCTCGTCCGTCCTCATTATTGAGCTCAGCGTTTTCAGCTAAAAGCGACAAGGCATCCTGAGGCAGAAAATGCAGTTCTGACATATGTGTTAGCTAACATGGCACCTAAAATCAGACTTCTGTGTTTGCTTGGGGTGGGGGGTAGAGGGCTTACAGTCAAGTTGCTGTTATGGTTGTCCAGAGTGGTTCGTCTCTGACAGGCATAGCTGGATACTGAGAACAAAGCAACCTCTGCTTCACTGATCTGCTGCTCCTGGAAGACAAACATAAGGACTTAAAGTCTTCAGTATAACCTGAAACCAATGCCTATTTGGTTTAAAATACATGTTGGTTAACTTAAAGCTAGCTTTGGAATGGATAGAGCAGGAATGATTACAGCAGGGTGATGTTAAACTTTTGCAAAAGCCGAACCTCAAATCTGTGGTATGTGCTAGGCTTCATGTCAGGAAAAGCCAGCTTCATGTTTAAACCAAGCCTAAAATGTCAAACTCTTACCAAAAATACATTTTAGGATTATACCAAAAACTCATTGGCTAATAAACCAAATTATCAAACCAAATTGGTGAGGGACATTTAACCAAGTATAGGGTTTTCTGACAGACCATTTTCTTGCTCCATTATTCACTGTGGTCTGAGAGTAAAAATTCTTTGTGGTTCCGAGCTATTGTTCCCATTGCGCTCCCAGAACACTCACAACTTTGGAAATTCTCACCTTGACCTGAGCCTCCCCTGGCTGAGGCCTAGAGTTTCTCAAACATGCACACTTGCCCAATTTCTTCTTACCATCATACGTGGAAGAAACAAAAATGAGTGAGTGCATCAGAGACATACAAAGTTAAGAGGCTTGTACTCTGTTGGGAAACGCAATTACCTGCCTGCACTGCTAAACCAGAAAGCATTGCAATTTCTGACTGAGGAAACTTACAACAGTTTCTGAGGAGGAAACCAGGGAAGTCCCCAGGAGTGACAAAGAAAGCAAGAAAAGCAAGAAACAGTTGATTCAATTTTCCTTCAATTCAATTCAGTTTTATTTAGCATCACAACAGTAGTTGCCTCGAGTTAGTGAATGAGTAAAAGAGAATGCCAGATGATAGGCATAAGTGGAGGACAAGAAAAAACACATCTGTCAGTCTGAGACGGGAAACTCGCTACAGTTATTTTTTAACAAATAAGTGTAATAGTAAACTTCAATGCAGATGGAAGCCTTTTTAATGAATGCGGTTTATTAAAAGTAGCTTTGTCAGGAGTGGTCACTAGATGTACCAGTTTCTGCTCATTTTGAATTTGATGGCAGCAACATATGTCAAAAAAAATTTGGACAGGGCTGTGTTAACCTCTTCCAGCAAAAGACCAGCCGATGGACTTTTGTAAGAGGAGTGTTGTTGTATTGTTGTGTGACATAGGATTCTACCGACTCAACAGTCTCAGGTTTTAGATTCGTTTCATGTGAAAATGTTTTCAACCGGTGAAAGGTCTTGACTGCAGGCAGATCAGTTCATAGCCATGCTGCTGTAACTGATGCAGTATGTTGTTTAGCAGTCGAATGTGAACTATGCAAGGCCTTCACTGAAAGTAATTTTACCATCTCACTGCTTTTTGTCCTGACATAAAAAATAGATGTGAGCCTTTCTAAATTCTAATTATAACTTACCATCTTCTAGGAGTTCACTCAGCTAATGATGAAAAACTTAATAGACCTCATAGTTACTGATCACAGATCAATGAAACAAAAAGTCATTTTTGGCAATTTAGTGTCAATAGACAAATAAAGCTGTATAAAGACTGATGGTGTCAGTGTGCAATTACTCCCTAATGGCAAGTAAAAGCATTTTACGCATGATATGTGATTTGTCACTTTATCATCAGAGAGTTGCTCTATAGGTTACTATTACTATAAACTGCTTGTATTTATTTAGTACATATTTACATTCAGTGAAAACACCTATTACTACAAAACAAAGCCTCAGATTTTCGGTTTTGATATCATGGATGTGTAAAATGAAAATGTACCTGTAGTTTATGTCTATGTGTTATCTCCACAGGATGACCAGCACGCATGCTCTCTGTGTACCAGCTGACGTCCAGGAGGTGAACTCTAAGGCTCTGACCCCTTCCCTGAGACTCTAGCCACGTCCTGACCTCAGTGCCACAGTTATTCTCAGAAATAACATGTGTGACGCTTTCACTGTGGAGAAACAGCAGATTAAAAGTAGAATGACTCATACACTTTGGATTCTGTGAAGGAGGGTTTGAAGACAGAGTTACCTTAATACATTTCATTTTAGGCTTCCGCGAAACCTACATTTTCCAAGTTATACTTGCTTTCCCGTGACATTTGTATCAGTGGATTTGTGACACTTCTCACCTGAACACGTCCGCCACCTGAAAGCCTTTATTTCGTCCGAGTTGAGAGAGGAAAAATCTTCGGCTGGCTCCCATTTTTCTTTCCAACAGGAACAAAACAACTTGAGAGAACTTGTTTGGTACCTTATGTCCACTGCTGTCACTCACAGTATTCCCAGCATCCGAGGGGAGAGTTTTTCTTCGTTTTAGTGGCACCATGGTACACAACAAAACTATTTAATAGAACTCACTGGGTAGTTTGACACCAGGTCCGGTTCACTTTAGTCACAAGTTCATGACGTTTGTTCTCCTAGCTTGTCTTTTTCTTTAACTATTTTTGATAAAATTACAATTTCTAAACATACGACACTGTAACCTACATGAATGAACCTGACTCACTGGGTGAGGTTTAAGCTGTGAGGTAGGTTTGTGGGGAAAGATCCCCAATTTCAGTAACAAACGTGAATGACTGCGACCGGATGCAGCTGTGTAGCTGCTGCACCGGTGTCTCGTCACTCCTCCTGTGCACTACCAAAATAATTCCGACTGGAAATGATCGGAAGGTTTTATTTTATTTATAAGACCTCCACGTCAATTATTATTATTATTATTATTATTATTATTATTATTATTATTATTATTATTATTATTATTATTACTTGGTTACGCAGTGTGTATCCATCTCACCCTATCTGTTCTATATAGAACAGATACTACATCCATAAACCTTAGTGGTGTACGATACTAAAAAATTTGGTATCAGTCCAGTATCAAGTAAGTACAGGTACAGCATTGTTGATACTTACCGGCGCTTTTAACGCATAAAGGCTGTTTATATAGGAGACATCAGTTTGATATGATTTATGAAGTGAGTCTTCAACAATTTGCAACTTCTGAATCCATTTTAATGACTGCTAAATAAACTAAACTGTTTTGTTTTGTTGTGCCTCCATAGTCCTAAGAAATCTAGGGTAAAAGTCTGAAAATAAAAGTCTGAAAATTTCACTGGTCTTTATTACTATCAGAATGAATCTGAATCTGTAATTTTGGACATATACTGGCTAGTCAGAATATGAAAATAAATAAATAAATAAATCAAGCAGTCCTGTCCCATAATTGAGCACACACTAATAAAAAAAATTGCAGTAACAAAATAGTGGGTTGAATTTCTCTATTAAATGAATTTTCACAGTTCATTTAAATTTCACAATACTTCAAAATAACGTACATTTATATAGTTCGTATGAAATTAGAGAAGGTTTAACTGAAAATGCTCTAAAAGACTTATTTGATTATTTGAGATAGAGTGGCCTAAGTCTCGAAAATGAAAAATATGCATCAATTTATCAATATTATTTTCTCCCTTCCCTCTAGTACCTTCTACAAACTTCAGAATTGTGTTTTATTTGGATTAAACTATATCTACTGATATTTTTTTTATTATTTTGTGATACTATTGTTGTATTTGCTCAATCCAGTGTGAAAACAAAAAAGTAAAACCAACCAAAAGAAATAAAAACGACAATTAGCTGCTGAATCATTTCGTTTATCAGTTGTAGCTCAGGCTACAGCAAAAGGAAGCGCAAAGATTTGATTGATTAGATACATAGAGCAATCAGTAGAGAAATCTCTTTTCATAAGTAAAAAACAAAAAACAAAAACAGAGGAACGTAGATTGAGTTACTATATGAGTTTATTTGATCATGTCACCATTTTATGGGATTTTAATGTGACAGCGTGATTTTGCACATAGATACGAATACCAGTGTTTAGGTTTAGGTTAGTTGTTACAACTGTTAGCTGTTAGTTCTGAAAGCATAGCACTCATTTTATTCATATTTCTGGACTGTCTTTGTTGTATGTTTTAGTTTCATAATCCACCTAAAAAAGTTCAGGAGGGAGGCCAGTTGCACACCTGGATCCTCATCCTGTTGTTATGTCTGCTAAACATGGATCACTCTGCTGTTTTGTTTAAGGGAGATGGCGTCCCTGCCATGGCAAAGATAATAAAAATAATTTAGATTTTTGAATAGAAATCCTTAATACTTAAATAGCTTAACGGTGCAAACATGTTAGCATCAAAATATTTTCAAGATGCGGGATTAGTAAAGGATATTTTATCTCGTAATATTTCAGGATTGGTTTTGTTATGCTTGGTGACTTAATGTCACTATTAAACTTAAATAAATGCAAACTAAAGTAATAAACGCACTCTGAAGCCGTGCTGTACACGGTGTTCTCAGTCCTCTCTCCTCCCACTCAGTGTGATCATATGATCGCAGACTCTTAATCCACTTCCTCAAACTTTAAAACTACCAGTGTGTCCGGTCCAGCCGGATCACGCTCATTTTCCAGCAAGCCTCCCCTGTGCAGGAAAGCAAAGCTGCTGAACGGCAGCGGTGGCTTCGTGTAGCACCAGGCCCGGCGCTGTGGTGTCTCAATGGCAGACCTGAGGATCAGAGCTGGTGCGACCAGAAGCCCACAGAGAGGAGGCGGACACTCCGCTGCCTTGTCCCTGGTCACGCTGCTGTCTGCGCTGCTCACCTGCGGCGTCAGGTGTGCAGAAAGCGACAAACCGAGCAACATTATCCTCGTGCTTGTCGACGACCAGGATGTTCAGATAGGTGGGATGGTGAGTGAATTCACTCTAGAAATATACAGCCTGTCATTCGTGTCGGTTCCTCAGAGACTTGACAGTTTCTGTAGTGAGGTCATGCAGTGCTCATACTGTTTGAAACGTCCTGTTTATGGTCACCTGATACTGAGTTTAGACAAACACACGCTCTATTTTCTTTCTGTTTTGCGGGCTAGCTCTCAGATTTAACCTCCTCGGTGCTTTGAACCTGTTAATCAGTTAGTTGAATAGCTGAACTGTCAGATGATGAAAGAATTACAAGAATTGTGGGAAGTTTATGACTTTTGAGAAAGACAGGCTGGATATATAAAAAATAATAAAATTGAGCAAATAAAACTAACAATTAAAAATGCAATATATGCGAATTTATTAAAGATACAAATGTGCGGTCACAGTATTGATCTGAGACTGAACTTAAAGGTCATTTTTGTGATTAGTTTGTACATATGTGTTAACTAAAAGTTTCATCAAAGGTGCTTGCTGGGCTGGTGTGAGGCGACAGTGCACGAGTGTGCCACCCACGCTCTTCATACTTTTTTTTTTTTTTTTTCATTTGTCAGGCGTCATTGGAAAAAAACAACGTGTTTTTATGAGTTGCAGCGTTAAATTATGGCTACAGTATCTTGTGGTACAAGTTTGTATTACACGAAACTACAGCCAGGCCCGAGGGCCTAGGACCTTCAGTTGATATCTATTCTACACAACATGCGGATGTTTTCTACATGAAATAATAGCATTTTTTTTATGAAATTTTGTTAGGACCTACTTGGTTTTGGAATTAATCTATTTGAAACTCTGGAAGTTACGACAAGTGTTTTTAACCTAAATGTTAAGTTCAGCTTCTAACATGCTTGGAAAGCAGATGGGTTCTGAAACAATTGCTCAGTTAACTCTATTCCTGTTTCAAGTCCTACATCTGTTCCTGTGTGTATTTTTGCTTATAAGTGACGTGCAACCTTAAAGGGCTCTCCAGTATAAGCACATTTATGTTTGCAATATTTTGCTCAGAATTGAAAGCATTTTTTTTTTTTAAAAAAAAGGAGAAATCTGGAATGCACTTAATGTATTTTCAAAAGCTGGTACCTGTTCTTATTAGGTCCTGTGAAATTCTTTACCAGATGTTTGGAACCACCAGATATTTGAATAATCCACAAAGATCCATTCACAGAAAAATGGTCAGCTGATCAAGTGTTTAGCTAAAAGAGATTACTTTATGTGCCTTTCTAGTAGATGTTTCGACAATAGCTAATACTGTCATAATGTTTTGAGTTTGTGCTTGTAGCATCTATTACTTCTCCAGTACTGTCATTATGGTGTGAGTCACTTTGTCTGTTTCTATTGCACAGACACCAATGAAGAAGGCAAAAGCCTATATAGGAGACGAAGGAGCAACATTTGTGAATTCTGTGAGTATCTTATGCAGTACATATGCTTTTACTAGACTACATTTCACAGGGAGACATTTATTTTATTACGTTATATTTTCCGACAGTTGTAATTACTTGTAGATTGAAGTGTCACACAATAAATCACATTACAAGTTTATGAAACAATATATGTTGGTGAAAATTAAACCACTGGTTCCAAAACGTACTTATTATGACTTCCTTTTACAAGTGTCTACTTGGGGAATCCTGTCATTTTTCAGATGTGAGCAGTTTGACTAAGAAAGAAAAATTCTTTTCTTGAAGTGTCAGAGCAATTGGTGGGAATCACAGACAAATACAATATATAATATTCTGATATGTTGCCCATGGTAACGAAGATATTATGATAATAATGAATCAGATACATCAAATCTGCAAAACCACATACATTGCAAGACAATAATCAAAGATATGGCACAAGATGTGTGTATGAAAGCAAAACTCAAATGTTCTTGAAGCACTGTTTGCACCAGTGATTACACAATAAATGAGTCTCATATCCTCCTTTCTGCTGTCACGCTTCTCTCCCTCCCCCTTTCTCCCTGTTCTCACTTCTTCCTCCTGCGAAGTTCACAGTCACGCCACTGTGCTGCCCCAGCAGGAGCAGTATTTTGACAGGTCGATACCCTCACAATCACGAGGTGAGAAACAACTCCCTCAACGGGAACTGCTCCAGCCTTCAGTGGCAGAAAGGCCCCGAGGCAGAGGCCTTCCCCACCTACCTCAACAAACTGAAATACCAGACATTCTTTTCTGGGAAATATCTTAACCAGGTTTGTACATGTATATACTTTTATAAGCATTATACACGTCCAAATGCTTCCAAACTTCAAAACACACAGGCAGTACAATGAATACACCGTGCTTATGACTGATTTTTTCTGTTCTAAATGTTGAAATATTGTTGGGAGCCCAACAGTGTTTGTGTTGTGTTTTCATTTTATTCACTCACGTATTTGGCAGAGACTGTGACATATCACAGTCAGCAGATACAGCTAATGGAGATACACACATCCCACAAGGTGACTCAGCAGTGATCGCTGACTCATTACAAAACAGTATTCTGCAGGACTGTCAGTATGAAGCCCTGAAGATGCTTGTTACATCATTTCTCTTGAAGCCGACTGAGCTAACTGTACCTTCTACTTTCAGTATGGTAGCAAAGCAGCAGGAAGTGTTGGCCATATTCCACCTGGCTGGGACCAGTGGCATGCACTGGTGAGTCACAAGTAACATGTACATGCACAATTTCTCCTAAGTACTTCTGTCATGACACCTTTTGCTGCACTTACAGGTGGGAAACTCTCAGTACTACAACTACACTCTGTCAGTCAATGGGAAAGAAGAAAAGCACGGTGACAGTTATGAGGACGACTACCTCACAGACCTCATAGTGAGTAGTAATCAGACCCTCAGATTTGAAGTGGAGGGAGTTCATTACGTGGTTTATGTGGTTCATTTATCTTTGGTGGTTGATTTACCTGACTCTTATTTTGAGCATTCAATGCTTTCCAGCTAGGTGCTGTCCTTGACATCATGTGTGATATTACTTGATATCATTCAGCCGTCTTGAGTCTCTTGTCATTGGAGACCTTGTTTTGTCCAGAGATTATCTTTGAGCTGGAGGACATGGAGCAGACTGAGATCTGCCTTGATCTCGCCTTGAGGCGACTTTTGTTGTGATTTGGCGCTATATAAATAAAATTGAATTGAATTGAATCTGTTGCCTCATACTTCAGCTGGCTTTGCTGTGCTGAACATGAAGCTGATTGCATTTTAATTAGTGTCATAATGTACTTATGGAATAGTTTAAGGAAGTGTGGATAGCTCCCTACTTTACAACAATTATATGGTGGTGAATTTTGGTGGAACTTCTAAGTATTGGCAGTAGGGTCATGGTTGCTTTAACAACTTGTTGGCTATAGCTGCCAGCCATCAGCTCAGCTTCACATATACTGATTCATGTCACTAAACTGGACCTCATTTTTAATTAAATTATCTGAAAATAATATGAACTGCTGTCTGGTAAAGACTATCCAAGACGTTTTGGTGGCTGAAATTCTAATATTTTATTACTGATACTTTGCAAAAATGAGCAGGTATGCCTCTGTGCGGTTTGTTGAAGTCATTGGTGGCTGGTGCCTGTGTGGGTTTTTATTTTATTTTATTTTATTTATTATATGGTGAACACACATGCTTGTGCATGCACATGGATATGCTTTCTATTTATTACTGCCACACTGTGGAAATGTGGCAGTAACAGTATGTGGGAAATATTGTGTGTTTTGGGACATTTGAGGGTGAATTTACAAAAGAGGGTATGGTTGTTCACCTCTGCAGTCAGTCAGCTGCTGGCATAGAAACATAAAATGTGGTGTTTTTCTGCCAGTCAGCATTGTGACAGGTTAATCATCAGCTAATGCAGTAGCTGGCGATAAAAGGGTTGCAAGAAAGAAGCTAATATTAGAAAGGGCTATTTAGTTTCTGTGGGACGCATTACATTACATTCAAGTTTTGGTGAAAATGTTTGGTTTCTTTGTGTTTATATTTAAGGTTTAAATTTCACGCACTTGCTGCTTATCAGGTGACTCAAAGAATTTGTTTATCTTACTCTAAATTTAGTTTATGAGAGCTGAATGATCTTTGTCACATGTGCTGTTGTCATGATTGCTTGCAACAAAGAATAACGGTGGAGAGAAAGAATTGGTCCAAGGTGTGGCTTCATTTCATGAAGAAAGATGATAGTAGTCCTAGTTTTAATGTCTGTAAGCCATCAAGGCAGGTTCAAAATGTCAGTGATTTGCTGACACATTCATCCACACAACAGGGAAAAGCTGAGATTCAGCATGAGAACTTCTGTTTTCCAATCAAGTTTCATGTCTGTGACCGAACATAAATAGCTCTTATTATAAAAATACTCCCACATAGATAGGCTTGGTGTCTTTTTTTTCTTTATAAAATTCTATTCTGTAAAACAGGGAGGGAGCATTTTTTTAGCCTTGCTAACCACCGCTGCCCCACTGGCTAGTAAGCTGACATGTGAGTGATATTTGACATTCAGCTTTTGTTGATGTGTTACATCAGTTTTGTGCTTCTGTTTAAAGATGATGAGATGGAAGTCTTGAAAACAGTTTTCTTTTATGACACAAAAGGGAAAACGTAAATGAAACTTAATTAACAGGAAAAGATGTCATTGAAATTGACTGTTATCCTTGAATTTTACACTTTGTCCATATTTTATATGGTTAACAAAATAAGTAATTTGCACCCTTAGAGTCATTTGAATTTTTGCAAACCCTTGCTGGTTAATATTTCACTTTCATTTTGACTCGAAGTTGGTTCTGTTGTGCAGCTGCTGTCCCACTGGCCAAAGAAAGCAGTAGTTTATGTGTATATATGGGCTCTCATACTAACTGATCTATAAATCTTAAACTTAGATGGCAAAAACCAAAAACTAAAATCAAAATTACATTTCAAATTGGGGAAAAAGAGAGTAACAGCCTAGAACGGTCCACTGTGGCTTTTGACCAACTGTATTTTTACATCCCTGGGTGATAATGACTTTCAGATGGCACTTTTGTAGCTTACATCATACATTTATACAGTTGGTGTTCATTTCTTTACAAGTCTGCTTGTTTTTGCCTAAGCTAAGCTTTTAAAGAAATGTAAGTTTTGCAGCAGTCATGTAATAAGTCTGTGCCTGTTTGTCAATCCAGCTGAACCGGTCTCTTCACTTCCTGGATGACAGGAGCCCTCAACATCCGTTCTTCCTGATGCTGTCCCCTCCAGCTTGTCACTCCCCCTGGACTGCAGCGCCTCAGTACCAGAAAGAGTTCAAGGATGTCCAGGCCCCTCGAGATGGCAGCTTTAACAAGCCAGGGAAGGTATGCCTTTTCAAGAATGTTATGCTATGTGTCTGGTGAAGTCCAGTTTTAATCATTTAAGGCGACTGGCAAGAGTAAAATCTTTTCTTTCGAGGCAGCACCTTGAAACAGTGATCCATGCTTTTATTTCTTCCCGCCTGGACTACTGTAACTCACTTTATGTGGGGGTCAGTCAGTCATTGCTCTCACGTCTGCAGCTGGTTCAAAATGCGGCTGCACGACTCCTAACAGGAACTCGAAAAAGAGAGCATATAACCCCCGTGCTGGCCTCTCTGCACTGGCTGCCTGTGTCTTTTAGAGTTAATTTTAAAATTCTTATGTTTGTTTTTAAATGCTTTCACAGTCTTGCCCCGCCTTACCTCTCTGAGCTTCTTCATCCCCACATACCCTGTCGGTCTCTCAGGTCAGCTGACCAGCTGCTCCTGGAGGTACCGAGATCCAGGAGGAAGCTCAGAGGGGACGGGGCCTTCTCTATTGTGGCTCCAAAATTATGGAATAATTTGCCCATGCATGTTAGAGAGGCCCCTTCACTGTCCACTTTTAAATCACGTCTTAAAACCCACTTTTATTCCTTGGCTTTTAAACTCAGTGAGACTTAGTTTCTCTTTTAATTGAAGTAGTTATTTAATTAATGATTTCACTCTTCTTTTATTTGTGTTTTATTTATATCTCATGTAATTTTATTTTACAGTTCCAATGTACAGCACTTTGTGTCAGCTGTGGTTGTTTTAAAGTGCTTTATAAATAAAGTTGATGATGATGGTGGTTTTTAATTTTGTTTCTAATGAATCTTTTATTTTTGTGAATGCTTTAGGATAAACACTGGCTGCTGCGCCAACCTCCTAATCCGATGCCAAACAGCTCAATCACTTTCCTGGATAATGCATACAGGAAAAGGTACAATTGTTAAGCGTACGTCTCTTTTTGCATGAAAGCGCATAGTTCGTAGAAGACAAAGTCAGAATAGTGTCACCACTGTCAAACAAGAAAATGTAAAAAAAAAAAAAATGGTAAAACTAGTTTTGTTTTTGTTTATTTTCTTCTGTCTTCCTCCTCCCCTCACCGCAGCCTTGTTCTGCCAGAGGTTTCTTCCTGTTAAAAGGGAGTTTTTCCTTTCCACTGTTGCCAAAGTGCTTGTTCATAGAGGATCATCTGATTGTTAGGGTTTTCTCTCTGTTTCCTTTGCATTATTGTAGAGTCTGTACCTTACAATATAAAGCACCTTGAGGCAAGCGTTGTTGTAATTTGACACAGAATTGAATCGAATTGTAGTTTTAACCTCATGAGCCAGCAGGGATAAAGCATTAATATATTTTAGCTGTTAGAATTCTGGAAATCACTCTTTGCTGCATCCTCTGATTTACAAAGTTTTTTTTTTTTGTTTTTTTTAATCAATTATTTATTCAACTACCTCAGAGTTTTCTGCATGATGCTTTTGAATTTTATGGTATTGTATTTTTAAAAATATGGAAAGGATCCTGTGATCATCCTCCCTATTTGTCTTCATTGGGGTTGTTGAGGTCAACACCAGAGCTTTTTTTTTTTTTTTTTTTTTTTTTTTTTTCCCCCATAGATAAGAAATATTAGAAATTGACTTAGGAAGGACAAAGCCTTTCTTGAAACTGAAGTAAAATAGAAGAAATTAGAATGGGTACTCATTGTTTGGTCCTTTTTGGTCTGAAATTACATAACAAATAAACAATTAATTTTAATTGCTTGAAAAAAAATTGCAAATGACTAAAAGTTATGAATAAAATTTGTTCCAATGGGTTCAGGAAAGCAAAATTCCACACTTGCAAACAACTGGAGATATTAAACCAGTCTAAACAATTTAGAAAACAAAATCCCTGAATCATAGGAGTAATTGCAGTTATCTGCAGTTCCTCAGTGGTAAAATCAGTATTTGTGTTCAGTCTGACATATTAAAGCCTATGTCTGCACTTTAACTGCATCTTTATTGATTTCTTTAAAATCCATTTTGTTTGTGTATAGATCCAAAATTATGAAAATCATATCAACATCCAAATATTTCTCCACCTAGCATGTACATCCAAAAACTTCTGATGTCTCTGGCAGGTGGCAGACCCTGTTATCTGTGGATGACATGGTGGAGAAGCTAGTGAAGAAACTTGACAGTATAAAGGAGCTAAACAACACCTACATCTTCTACACTTCAGATAACGGCTACCACACAGGTCTGTTTTTGATAAACTCCTCCATTTAATCTTCGATTAGTTCATGCTCTGTACCTTCTGTCTGTGTCATCTTGAGCTGGATTTATACTGCTGGGTTACAGAAGACAGTTTAATTTTTAATTTTTAGCCCCCTGGCTGCATTGCATAAATGCAAGTCACCAAAACATTTTAAGTTACTTTTAGGTCCTTTTTTATGGTTTGTTTTCTTCAAGAAATACCATGGGTAATAGAAAATAATTCAATTTAATTCAATTCAGTCTATCGATATAGCCCCAAATTACAACAGCAGTCACTTCAAAGTGATTGCTGGGTGAAGGTCCTACAATAATACAGAGAAAACCAGAACAAAAGAACAACACCCTGTTGGCAATGTTGGCAAAGGAAGAACTCAGGAAAAAACTTCAGGCAGAACCAGGCTTAGGGAGGGGCATCCATCTACCACAACCAGTTGGGGGTAAGGGGAGTGAGACAGGGATAAAAGACACACTGTGGAAGTAAACCAGAGATTAATAGTAATTGATGACTAAGTGCAGAGTGATGTATTAAAATATAGTGAGTTAAGAAGAAATGAGGGAAAATTCAGGTCAACTGATCCATCCCTAACTAAATGCTTTATCAAAAGTCCCTCTCCCTCTTAAAGAGGGTGTGTGTTTCCTAAATCCAAGGTGGGAGCTGATTCCACTGGAGAGAGGCACGAAAACTGAGGCTCTGTCTCCGTTCTACTTTAAAAAAAAAAATGATAGGAACCACGAAAACCAGCAGTCTGAGAGTGAAGTGCTCTATTGAGGTGATATGGTACTATGAGGTCTTTAAGATGGGCCCTGATTATTCAACATCTTGTATGTGAGGAGAAGGATTTTAAAATTGAGTCTGGATATAACGGGGAGTCAATAAAGAGAAGCCAGTACAGGAAAAATAAATCTCTTACTGTAAAGACACCATCCGACTCCAGATCATTGTCATGTACATGCGCTTCTAATAATGCTGAGAGATTTGTGTTAAAAAAAAACAAAAAAACCAGAATCTGAGGCACTCTGCTGAACATATGTAATTGCAACATTTCTGTATCTTTTATGTTTAAAAAAGAAAAAATCTTCAGATTGGTTTGTCTTATATGAATGATAAATATAATAAACCCATATTGACCAATGACTGACCTGTCTGTATGGGATTAGTTCAGTAATAAAAATGTGCAAAAACTACAAAAACCTGTAAATAAACAGTAATGACAGCAACAAATAATCACCCAACTGAATGAAATAATTATTTTAAACCATCTGATGTTGTTTTAAAAGCAATAGCGGGTAAATTGTTTGTTACAGGTTACATTTGTGTTCCCCAGTCTGACCTGAGAGCTTATAGGTATTTGCACAGTCACCTGCCAGTTTACTGTGTACACCTTTCTTTGCATTGAAACCCCTTTTAACTGCAGTACTGCCCTAATTAGTTATGGCCTAGATTCAACGAGATGCTGGAAACATTTCTCACAGTTTGCTCCATACTGACACGATTGTATCATACAATTGCTGCAGATTTTCATTCACAATGCAAATCCTCTATTCCACCACATCCCAAAGGCACTCAATTATGTGGCGAATGGAGGGCATCTGAATACACTGAACCCATTGTCTGTAAACCAGTTTGAGATGATTGAGCTTCGTGTAGATCAGCAGTATCTCAAATACTCAGACCAGTCCATCTGTCACCAACAACCATGCCACGTTCAAAGTCACAGAAATCACCTTTCATCCTCATTCTGATGCCTTGAGTTGCTGCCTAGTGATTGATTAGATCTAGGTGTAATCAGCTGTACTTGCTGTTCCAGGTCAGTTCTCGCTGCCCATTGATAAGAGGCAGCTCTATGAATTTGACATCAGGATTCCGCTAATGGTCCGCGGTCCTGGCATAAAAGCCAAGCAGGTGCTGCAGGTCAGAACAATACTCCACTAAAACACACACTCCAGCTGCTTAAAAGCATATTAATGTCTCTGGAACTGTTTTTTGTTTTTTATCTTTTTTTTTTTTCCCCCTCATGTCTTTTTTTCTTCCAGGCTCCAGTACTGAATATAGACCTGGCTCCCACCATACTGGACATAGCTGGAGTCAATCTGTCGTCTGTGAATGTGGACGGGCAGTCTTTCCTCGCTCAGATGGTCAGCTGCTTCTTTACATTGACTCTCACTTATTTTTCCCTCATGCTAAATCTTAACCCAAATTTTATCTTAGGCTCCTTCATTGCGTAATGGCACTGCACGACCATACTTCCTTGTTGAGTACACTGGAGAAGGACAGCCAACGTCAGACCCTACTTGCCCTAAATTAGGTCCAGGAGTATCTGTGAGTACCTACAAAAGCAGGCTTCCTATTCTGGTCACCACTGAATGTAACATGCTTCCAATTTCCAGTAATATTATAATCTCTGATTGAAAAAGGGGGAAAAAAAGTTATTTAAAATAATTCCTTTTTTCTCTTCAGTGTCAAAGTATTATGATACCAAAAAAGGGAGCTGAATACAGTAGAAGTATTTTCTCAGCCTTTCCACTGTTTTCCTCTTTGCTTTTTTGATAATGCACTGAGGGAAGACTGGATGCTACTCACTACTTGACTTATAATAGAAACTAAACTATAGCCTGGCTCTATTGAGCTTCATGATGTCAGTACACAGTAACTGAAGTCAGTTAATTGTTCAGATTCTATTAATGGCTTGAGTTAATGGTGCAAATTTGTAAGGAAATTTCCAATAAGTGCCTTTTAATAGCAAATTCAGAATAGATGGCAATTTTCCTAATTGGAAACAACTGTGGACTAAAGCCTAAAAATAGGGTTCATGTTGCCACAAAACATATTGCTCCTGCCGATTCTGAAAGTTTGTTGCTCTGTTCCCAAGAAACCTTCACTGTAACATTTTTCACTGTCTTTAGCAATGTTTCCCAGACTGTGTTTGTGAAGACGCCTACAACAACACGTACGCCTGTGTCAGAACTCTGGACAGCAAAATGAACATGCAGTACTGTGAATTTGCAGACAGTGAGGTACTCCCGGGACTTTTTTGTGTGGGGGTTTTGTTTTTTGGACACATTTTAGTGAAAGTAGATGTGAAGCTTCTCAGTGTTTTGTTTTGTTTTTTTTACCCCCCAAGTCGTATGTAGAAGTCTATAACCTGACGTCGGACCCGCATCAGCTGGAGAACATCGTGAAGAAGGTGGATCCCTCCATCCTGCAGATCATGAACCAGCGGCTCATAAAGCTCCAGTCCTGCGTGAGTGACAGCTGCCGGGATTACAAGCAAAAATAAGACCGCCAAAGAAGCTGCCAAACGATGACCACACCAAAGTCTGAAAGGAGGGTGGGATCAGTCTGTCCAAATTTTTACATATATGAGATGAGATTCTGACAGGAAAAAAAAAAACATGGTTGACAAATAAAGTGACTGGTGGCTGTATTCCACTTAACTGTGTCAGTTTCAGGGGCCCAGAGTCATTACTTTCTTTGGAAATTTGCTCTTTTGATGACAGGGACACAAATTATGCAACTTGTTTATATATACAGATATATATGAAGCCACCACTAGAAGTTTGGTTAGCTTAGCCTGTATTTGGGGGAAGACAGCTTGCCTGCGTGCAATGATAACGCAATCAACATTTCGTACTATCTACCAGTAAATAGAGATGGATTGACATATCTGGTAAACACTGATATCAGCCAGTATCGACCTTGTTGATTGTTATCAGCGTGTGCACGCATTTGCACTAAATGTTCAAACATTTAAAAATCTAAAAGACTTGTCAATTTTTTTTATATGATGTCGATAAAAGCAAGAAAAAAGACAACAAAGTAAACCTTACCCAATCGTTATCAGATATCGGTCAAAATGTTGGATTAAACATCAGTACTGGAAAAGGGTTCACAGTTGGTGTATTATCAGTGTACTTTTCCTTTTACGAGTCAAAATTTCTGCCGTCTTTCTGAGCCACACTCGTCTAGCTTCTCTTGTAAGTTTACTTTTGTTTTTCAAAGGTGCTACATGTAAGCTCAGTGTTATGGCATTCCTCTACCTCTCCATCAAGTCTCTGCAGTGAAATGGTAGACCTTATTCTGCACTCTTGGTGATCTGTTGGAAGTTGGAGGAACATCCTTACCAAAATTGGCAGCTGGTGGAGAACTGGCTCATCTACTGCTATGCCAGGCTCACCAAGACTGCAGAGTGCAAGGACTAAGTCCAGGTTTTGGAGGGACTCAGTGGCCAGTCTTCAATTTGAAAAACGTTAGATGGGAAAGAGTTAGCTGCTTAGCAGTGTCTGAAATTCCCATATAAAATACTTGCGTAAAGCACCTCTAAGATAACCTGCTTTCCCCATGCTGTCATGTGTTTGTGTATAAACTGCAATTTTCAGGCATAGTCAGTGTCTTCTGAACATTTCACCATTCTCGGAAACACAAAATGTTTGATTCTTCTTCTTACTTTGATTGTGAGCAGTTAAGAGAAAGGTTTACTGCTACACTGAAACTGTGACTCATCATCATCGTCTTTGAAGAGTTGGTTTAACATTCTAGGGTTTCATTTAAATGCTTTCCATGAGTTGGATGAAGGGATTAATATGACTTAACTTTTTTTTTTTCATTCAGTATAAACATACCACCAATT
The DNA here is from genome assembly GCF_964374335.1 of Astatotilapia calliptera. Taxonomy (NCBI): domain Eukaryota; kingdom Metazoa; phylum Chordata; class Actinopteri; order Cichliformes; family Cichlidae; genus Astatotilapia; species Astatotilapia calliptera. The sequence continues at coordinate 6,926,524 of NC_137428.1, read as the reverse complement.
ATTAGTTAGCCAGCACAGAAAATTTAAGCAACTGCATGTAAGTAGGTTTACACATGGTTATGCTAATCTGACCAAACCAAAAGCTGCTTCTAACTGTATAATGTGGAGATGTATTGTGTCAATATTCTTTTTTGTTTTTGTTCATTTTGCTTTTTTTTTTTTTTTTTTTTTTTTTTTTGTGGCAAAAGCTTAGTTTCCATAAAAGATCTTTGTACTCTCATAACTATCTCTGCAACCCTTTCAATGAAAGACAACAAAGTCTGAAATGTTCACCATGTCCTGTATCCAGTATAACAGTTTATTTTCAGTATTGTGCCTCAGATTTGAAGAAGGAACTCGGCTTTTAAAAAACTGAACTCTTTATTACTAAGAGCCTTTTTTTAATTGGTAGCAGGAACACATGCTGATATTTTTCATATGTTTTCTTATTGCAAGGAATATATTAAGGGAACTTTTGCACAGTGATGTTTAAGATGAACACTTTAATCCTGTCAGCCATATGTTTGCACTGATGAGGTGCATGTGCCTTTAAAATGTGAACAAATCTGCACTGTGATGAAACTGATTAAATTAAATGAAACATTTAAATGCACTTTTTTGTAGGTTTCCTTCTTAATGTGACGTTGTAGTGGGTTCAAGTCAATTTCCTTGGGGGGGGGGAAGTGTACATTTTATAGTTGGCCTAGGTGGCCAGCTTTAATTCCCCTCCAAGATTATCAGGTAATTCCTAAAACCTGACAAAGTGTTTTGATCAGCTCGTCAAAGGTGTGTCAGGTAGAGTTACCTGTGCTTACACCAAGATTGACATTTGGCATAACTGAGCTCTGATTCTTTTCTTAGCCTGGCTACAGAGCTGAAAAGAAACCTGGGGCTATTCTCCCTTTACTTATGTTAGTTTCCTTTATCACTGATGAATAGTAAGATGTCTTAGTTTTGCAGAGGACTTTTTAAAAAGACTTTAACATTACACCTTAAATGCACATTTGAGTTATACAACTCAGTCAAGCATCTCTGATGCGTTGCCTTCTTTTGCACAGTGAAGATGGAACACCATTAGCAAGATAATCAACCTTTGAGATTTAAGTTCAGGTAGTGTTGTGTTAGCATGTGGCTTTGGAGATCATAATAGAAGAGGAATCAATTAAAGACTCTGGATTGAAAACTAATGAGACATGTTTCTAAAGACTGTAGTCTAAAACAAGACAACCACTAGAACCCTGCAGAGGACTGGACTATGAAGCTGCAGACCAAGAAAAACTTCACCACAGAGGAGACATCGTGAAGCCAGATGGAAGTATGCCAAATACAAACTGAGAAATATTATACATACTGGAAGCACATCCTTTGGTCAGATGAGAAAAAACTAGAGCTCTGACCTATTTTTTTGTTTTTTGTGAAATAATTTTGTTTCTGTATGCAAAGTAAAATAATTTAATCATCTGAAGAAAAAAAAAAAAAAGGTCAGATCGTCTGCCAACATCACATTCCACAGAGGCTCCTGCCTGACCTCATCTGTCAACCTGTCATTCAGCATTGCAAACATGAAGGGACTCAGAGCCATCCCTGATATCTCTGTCATCTCACCCTGACTATGAACCCCTCTGTCACTCCTACTCCACACCTCATCTAACGAGCTTGAAAAGAAAGCAAAAAATGCAACATCATTCTTTAAAAAGATATGGATGGATGGGGGCTTTTCCATTGCTGAAAAAAACCCACTCAGGGTAGAAATGTTTCTTCATAGGATAAAGGTGATCAGATCCACACTCTCCTTTAAAAGGAGAGGTGAATCCAAATCACGACAACAAAATTGCCACACAGCATCCAGGAGCTCTGGATCTTCTTCCGGGAGGGGTTAGAGGTTCAAGTATTTCTTTTGTCACCTGTCTGTAAATCTGCTGATGACACAGTGTTTGATGTATTTTCACATTTTAAATACTCATATGTGCAGTTATGTCAATTTCCTTTGCAAACCAGCACTATAAAGTATCTCTTAGAATTCAAGGTTTTGATCATTTATTTAACTTCAGGAACAAAAGTTGATGAGCATTTTGTAGAAAATGCAACAGGTTTCACCAGCTAATTTTATAACAACAGTGATCTCCTCTCTCCTAACTTAAAATCCTTTTGAGGACATAAATAAAACAAATATTTGAAATCTGCTCATTCATTTTTCAAAAATCAAAAAGGTAGAAACTGGTAGCACATCTACTATCTACAGAGAAAATGGTAACGGACAGTTTAATCAGAGGTACTTGTACACAATCTTATCCTGCAGGGTCTGAATCTCTAACTTGACAGGGCATTTGTAAAAGTGTGACAGCAGTGACTCTGTATAGCCAATCAGGAAGTAAAACTTCTGTGGTGGTAACTTCTGTAGCATCACTGCGCACACATTCAGCAAATTGCCACGCCTTTTGATGACAATCTCATTGGCCAGGCACCCGTGGAACGTCCCAAACATGAACCTCCGAATGAAGACATCTTCTACAGTGCGTTCAGCTGCCCCATCCTCTCCTTTGAGGTTACCTATCAGCAAGAGAGAAAAAAAACTGGAGCTGTCGTGAAAGATTAAGAGGAATTTGGACTGAATTACACATTAGCTGCGGCTGATGGACAAAGATGTGCAAACGAAAAGATCACTGCCTCTTCAGCAAAATATTTATTAATAAGGCTCACAGTCACATTAGACAACATAAATCTTATTTTAAGTTTCTTTACCATGTTTAATATTATGTTTAGAGATATAGTTGAAAAGTTTAATATTTATCTTTAGGTCTTAATTTTGCTTAAATTATGCATTTTCTGTAATAAACTGCAAACACTATATGGAGACACTGAAAAGTATCAAAAGACAGAGCAGCGTTTGATGAAGTCTAAAAAGATTATAAAATGAAACCACTAGTTGCTGCTGTCTGGCTGTGGAGAGCACAATCATCATGACTCTATAAATTGTTCCCGACAGAAACAAGTGCACTGACGTGCAGCAGATAAAAGCTGTGTGCTCGGCCTCACTTCAATAATCTGAGACACTGAACTGGACCTGTCCTGTTCGTGCTGCAGTTTTGATGAGTGAAATTCTATTCTTTTATTGCTCTGTTGTTTAGCATGTGTATGGTAATTAACAGACTAATACAATAAATTCTGGTTCCAAAAAGCCAACTGGGCTGCAAGCAAAATACTAACAGGGAGGCTTCAAAATGCACAGTGTAGAACCAACAGGTGATGTCACAGCGGCTACATCCATTGGTTTGCTTTATAGACCATCAAGTCAAAAAGAGTTTTGATAAGTCAAAAATCAGCTGTCTCTCCAGCAAGTCTCTCATCTCATGGTCAGACAGACCCAAACCTCATAGTTTGAGAACAGTTAGAGATGGTGGTTCTCGTTCTTCTACGCAGCCTAATCAGTTCTCCACTTGCTGCAAATTCTAGTTCAAGCTTCCAGCAAATCTCCACAGAAGAACAAGGACTGCTGATCTCCCCATTGTATCCAACTGCAGGATGAGAGACTAACTGGAGAGCCTCAGCAGTGGGTGAAGCACTGGGTCTTGCCAGCTTTTCTCTTTGAAGGTGCTTGATTGCTGTGGTTCTCTTGAACAGATAAAAATATTTAATCAAATGCTAAAATGAGTTTCGACTTGGAAAATGTGTTGGACACACTTTGAAAACATGGAAATGTTTCCCAGTATCAGTGTGTGGATGGCCTGTGCACAACACTTTAAGTCTGTGGCACAGGAGCATTCAAGCTAAAGTGCATAGTTTGGTTGGACTCAGTGATGATTGGTATGTTGTCTGAGAGCTATCCGCACCAATGACTGCTTCCATAAAAATCACTGAGTTAACTAATTCATGACCAAACATGTGAGAGGACAGTGTGCATAAAATCAAATGTGCCTAGCGAGAGCATATTCTCAATCTCAGTCATGCTTACTGGTGTGCTGTGACAGCCATCCTTTGCGGTGGCCAATGTGGTGAGGATGATGCGCTTGCTCATAGGTCACAGGTTTGTCTCCTTTCCCTACTCGGATACGAGCGGCTCGATTCTGTAAAAGAGAAAGACAAAAGAGCACATCTTGGGTATATTTGGATAAAACACTATCAGACCCATTGAAAGTTAATCATCTATAACAACCTAACAGCCTTTGTAAAAGCAACAAAAAACCTCAAATTACTTTTTTTTTTTAAATGGTTGTGACCTCTGAACCACTCTGACTGTGGCTCCGGTAAAGTATCAGAATACTGTGAAAGTTAAAAAGATAAACACTATGTTAAACAGTTAGTGTTGCTGATACAACAGCCCTGAGAGGGTCAAGGCCGCTTACCTTGCAGCACGACACAGTAACATGGAGGCCCCTGCTTCCAGAGAAGCTGCACAATGAGCTGGACCAAGCTAAGGCGCTCTGCAAAACAGGTAATGTGGTGAGAGTGAAAACCAGTGAGTAAATATTGAATTGATGGTCAGAAATCATTTCAAAAGCAAAACGGTACATCTGGCTTCTCCCTTATTTCCCAATGGGGATGTCAAAGCATGTGGCTCAGCATGTTTGACTTAGCAAAGATAAGCTGGAAGTCCTTGCTGATGCAACACTCCTACTTAGCAGGAAGAGGTGTTGGGCAAGACAAGGCTTTGTAAAACACTGAAATGTCTGAAGCAATTGTGCTTGAATTGTAATACCTACTGACCACTCTGGCAGTCATTACATCTGCTAATGCTAGTCTGTGAAACAATCATGCATGCTAGCATTGGACAAACAAGAATACTTATTAAAACTAATAACTTATTACTACAAATAATTTTAATCAAGACATCTTTTGGAGTATTATCCGTACAAACATTAATATTTGGATCATGACAGCAAGCTGTGACTGTAGTGAACAGTGGGTTTCAGCGAATTTTATTTTCTTCCTGTGTTAACATGCAGAGGCTGTTTCAGTTGCTTAATAATGTAGCGCAAAATATTTCAAACCAAGTTAAGAAAGGAAAATACAAGGAATGGAGATTTTCACTCAGGCCCTCAGGTCTAACATCAGTGTCTGATCTCATTAATGCTCTTCTTGATAAATGGACAATTATTTCCACAGACAGCCTCCTAAGTCTTGTAGGAAGCTGATTTTGCTGCAGAGGTGGAGCAACTCCCCACTAATGCTTATGGATTTAGCGTGGGATATCATGGAAGCTCCTGTGGGTGTAATGTGCAGGTGGCAAAACACTTTTGTCCATATAATGCATCTCTGCAACACAGTGCACAGATGTCTTGGACATAGTGTCAGAGATGTTGTATCGTTAAATCACAGCTAGTCTAAACTGTCTTGTGAATCATTCCTATTGCAAATTGTTTTAAAGTTGTGTAGTAACGAGTTGTTAAAAGGTATTTGTCGACATCTTAGTTGCCGTTCTTAGTATTCATAATACAGTTTCAGATATTTTGATAAGGCAAAAGGCTGTTATAGATGTTTCCATGTTTGATAATTCAGGTTCGTAGTGCCACAAACAAACACGTTTGGTTTCTGTGGTCATACAACGCAGTAGTAACAAAGTGACACAAACGTTTGTTACATGTCTGAAATTTTTGCTATTTATCATAGAAACCTAGGCAGCCAAGAGCAAGTTAGCTAACCCCTAGCTTAAAATTGTTTATATATATAAAGCCTTACCAAACGTAGCGCTAAATTAATGGGTGCACGCCGATAGCTACACGGTCAACAAGACTTCATGGAAATTAAGTAAATGTTACGGTTTAAAATGACTTTCTTACCAGCACCCTCACGTTTCCTATGCTGCTCAAGGACGCCGCCATGTTTTATTCAAATAATTAACTCGTGGTACTAAACTACAACACAGCAGTCACTCTGTTTATTACTGTATAAATAGCCGAAGGTTTACGAAAGCTCGGTAATAATTATAACACGTAAAAATAACAAAATTAACGTTTCTATACTGGACTTGAGCTGTATACTGGAACTGTTTTTTCCACAGGCAGTTTCCACAAGTTTCCACCGGACAACTATTAACCTGAACCAACCGGAAAGAGGGAAAATAAAAGTTTTAAGTTAAAGATGAGTGATATTTTAGAATCAGAATCAGAATCTTTATTGACATTGAACGAAAATTGTATGCAAACACACAGTTTAATTTACAGTTTAATTGCAAAGTTTTTCCTCACAACATGTTCTCGTACGAATTGTTTTTAAAGCAAGTTAAAATTCCTATTTTTAACAGATGCATTTTAAAATATAAATTTTGTTACCTAATACGTACTCTTTAGTTTTTTTTAATTTAACCATAGTCGTTATTTTAATTATTAATGATTAATTTGCTTTAAACATTAATATTATTATTGTGTATAATATGCATTAGTACAAAAACTTTTCTTGCATACTTGAGTAATTTTATAGTTATTATTATGTTTCTGTTATGTATTAACTGTGCTTTATTTAAAAAGAGATTCTTTGAAACCATATACCCTATTTGAAAACATATGTCACTTTTCTTGCGATTATTTGTGTTCGTTTATACTTTTACTTTATTTGTAGTGGGTCCACACTGCAGTGGTTCGCCTAACAAGTGAAGGTAAGTCTAAAGTTGCTTAGCCTATCTGTGCTATTAAAGAATAAATACATAAATATAAGTCAAGAACTGAAAAGGGGGGGGGGGTCCTAAATGCGTGATTGTTTCAATTTATATGTATTAAAAAAATAAATAAATACACAAAAACACTACAAATAGCCATAGCTTGTGGTTTTGTTTTGTTTGTTTTGATACCCGGTATCCGATATTTGTCAAAGACTGCACACTTATTTTGAAAACGTTGCACCGGAAGTATTTGTATTGTTCTGGAAAGAGGAAAGTAGTTGCTGAGTAGCGTTATCCTACTCGTCCCACTTGTTTCTTGGCAAACTGTCATTATTTTGGTGGGATAAGTATTGGCTGGAATCATTTGAAGACTTGTTGAGAGGAATAAAGATTGAAAGCTGCGATGGCGTCGCCGCTGGAGATGACAGAGATGTACGATAATGCTCTTCTGGGGATCCTGCAGCATGTTGGGAACATTCAGGACTTTCTGCAGGTCTATTTTGGGTTCTTGTACCGCAAGACGGACTTTTATCGCCTGCTGTCGAGTCCCAATGATAAGATGGGTTTCCCTCCAGGTGTGGCAGAGAAGATGGTGCTTAAGGTGAAATTTCTCAACATTTTAACCTGCTAAATGTAAATACCTTGGCAACACACATGACTAAGTGTACAGTTTATGCACATGCATATTATTTACAATCACAGGTTAAAAATGAAGCTGTTATAATGTTACGTACACTTTTGTGGTCCTCGAGTTTTTTACACTGCAGTGATTCGTCGATGAATTAACACCTACATAATACAAAATAACTCCTGTGCTTGGCGATAGCCTTGCTGTCTATATGAGCCACAGACCTATAGCAATACATTTGTTATTGTCCTAAGACTGGTGAAGGTTATATCCTAATCTAGAGTTGTCTGCCTCTCAAATGATGATAAGCGATAACCTTTAAATCTTTCCTCAGACATATAAGTCATTCGAGAAGCTGGCGGAGCACGACAGAGAGAGAGCAGTGAGCAATCTGAAGAAGAGAGAGGAGACTAGGTATGTTCCTCCTGCAGTTCAGGAGCTGGAGGTTGCCTCTGAGCCTTGTGATGAAACCAAGCAGCAGAGTACAGAGGCGGTGCAGATGGAGAACTCCCCCTCACGTTCTGGGGATGTTTCAGCTCCAGCAGCCTCAGGCACATCCGTCTGCTCTCAGCAGGATAGCAGCAGCAGTCCAGCAATTTGTGGAGATCAGGCAGCTGCAGCCAACTCGAAATCCAAAGCAGGGTGAGTAGCTACTAGCGTTTTTTAACCTTTGAAGCATCTGTTGTTTTAAATATGGTCCAACATAAACATTACTCTGCACATTACAGTGTTTCAGTAAATGCACTTGTCAAGGTCAATTTTAGGCCTTAAAATGACTTTGTGACAGGATGCAGACTTTGGTGAAGGTTAGTTGCAGCGCTAACGCAGAGAGACAGACAACCACTGCACTAACATTCACACCTAAAGGCAATTTAGAATCACTAGTTAACCTAACCCTGCCCCTGTCTCTGGGCTGTGGGAGGAAGCCAGAGTACCTGGAGAGAACCCAGGCAGAAACAAGGAGAACATGGAAAATATTTATATTTATAAACTAAGACAGAAAATGTTCACTGCTAACCAACTTAGTTCTGCTGTACTTTGCTGTACTATATTGCCAGAAGTATTCACTCACCCATCTAAATAATTGAATTCAGGTACTCCAATCGCTTCCATGGCGACCAGTGTATAAAGTTAAGCACCTATGCATGCAGACTGCTTCTACAAACATTTAGGAGCTCAGTGAATTCCAGCATGGTTCCATGATAGGATGTCTCCTCTTCAACAAGTCCAGTTGTGAATTTTCATCCCTACTAAATATTCCACTGTCAACTGTTAGTGATATTATAACAAAGTGGAAGCAATTGGAAATGACAGTAACTCAGCCACAAAGTGGTAGGCCATGTAAAATCACAGGAACAGGGATCAGCAGATGCTGAGGTGCATAGTGTGCTGAGGTGGAGTCAATCGCTGCAGAACTCGAAACTTTACGTGACCTTCAGTTTAGCTCAAGAACAGTGCATAAACACACTCCTAAATCTTGTGTTATAGCTGCAAAGGATGGACCAATATCATACTCATACATATGAAGGGTGACAAGTGAATATTTCTGGAAATATAATGTATAACCACTCTGCACTGTGTGCGAGCAATGCTATGTGCAGACTAAAGTGCCTCAAATGTCAGCAATTTTGAAAAAGACAGAGGAGAAGGAATACGTGCCTCGATATTGGATGAAGTGATGTGTATAGGATATGGAATGGACAACTGTGTGATGTACTATACAGTGGAGCAAAAAAGTATTTAGTCAGCCACCGATTGTGCAAGTTCCCCCACTTAAAATGATGACAGAGGTCAGTAATTTGCACCAGAGGTACACTTCAACTGTGAGAGACAGAATGTGAAAAAAAAATCCATGAATTCACATGGTAGGATTTGTAAAGAATTTATCTGTAAATCAGGGTGGAAAATAAGTATTTGGTCACCTCAAACAAGGAAAATCTCTGGCTCTCACAGACCTGTAACGTCTTCTGTAAGAAGCGTTTCTGTCCCCCACTCGTTACCTGTATGAATGGCACCTGTTTGAACTCATCATCTGTATAAAAGACACCTGTCCACAGCCTCAAACAGTCAGACTCCAAACTCCGCCATGGCCAAGACCAAAGAGCTTTCGAAGGACACCAGGAAAAGTATTGTAGACCTGCACCAGACTGGGAAGAGTGAATCTACAATAGGCAAGCAGCTTGGTGTGAAAAAATCAACTGTGGGAGCAATCATCAGAAAATGGAAGACATACAAGACCACTGATAATCTCCCTCGATCTGGGGCTCCACGCAAGATCTCATCCCGTGGGGTCGAAATGATCATGAGAACGGTGAGCAAAGATCCCAGAACCACACGGGGGGACCTGGTGAATGACCTGCAGAGAGCTGGGACCAAAGTAACAAAGGTCACCATCAGTAACACACTAAAAAGGCAGGGAATCAAATCCCGCAGTGCCAGACGTGTTCCGCTGCTGAAGCCAGTGCATGTCCAGGCCCGTCTGAAGTTTGCCAGAGAGCACATGGATGATACAGCAGAGGATTGGGAGAATGTCATGTGGTCAGATGAAACCAAAGTAGAACTTTTTGGTATAAACTCAACTCGTCGTGTTTGGAGGAAGAAGAATACTGAGTTGCATCCCAAGAACACCATACCTACTGTGAAGCATGGGGGTGGAAACATCATGCTATGGGGCTGTTTTTCTGCCAAGGGGACAGGACGACTGATCCGTGTTAAGGACAGAATGAATGGGGCCATGTATCGTGAGATTTTGAGCCAAAACCTCCTTCCATCAGTGAGAACTTTGAAGATGAAACGAGGCTGGGTCTTCCAACATAACAATGATCCAAAATACACCGCCCGGGCAACAAAGGAGTGGCTCCGTAAGAAGCATTTGAAAGTCCTGGAGTGGCCTAGCCAGTCTCCAGACCTCAACCCCATAGAAAATCTGTGGCGGGAGTTGAAAGTCCGTGTTGCTCGGCGACAGCCCCAAAACATCACTGCTCTCGAGAAGATCTGCATGGAGGAATGGGCCAAAATACCAGCTACTGTGTGTGCAAACCTGGTAAAGACCTATAGTAAACGTTTGACCTCTGTTATTGCCAACAAAGGTTATGTTACAAAGTATTGAGTTGTATTTTTGTTATTGACCAAATACTTATTTTCCACCCTGATTTACGAATAAATTCTTTACAAATCCTACCATGTGGATTCATGGATTTTTTTTCACATTCTGTCTCTCACAGTTGAAGTGTACCTCTGGTGCAAATTACTGACCTCTGTCATCATTTTAAGTGGGGGAACTTGCACAATCGGTGGCTGACTAAATACTTTTTTGCCCCACTGTATGAAAACAGTGAGATGGGAAAACAGAAAAAACATGTGTGTATTTGGAAAGTTTAGTGACTACATGTACTAGACTTGAGGCCTAGCAGAAAGCCATTAGCCGCAGCTTCCTGTGTAGCCACAAGACTCCAAAATATTTTAACTCCTCCATTTGTGGCAGCAACTTGTACACAACCTGTAGGGGCTACTCTACCCTTTTCTAGTCAAGGGCTGTGGCCTTGGACTTCAAGTTGCTAAATTTCATCCCATCCACTTCATACTTGGACTGGAAGCTGGTTCATTGCGACCTTAAGGTCATCTTGATGAAATCAACAGAAAGACAGCTTTCAAAAGAAGTAGAAGTAGTGACAACAAGTGACACTGGATCTCAGCCTCTGCTTCACTCTTAGGTGGAATCTTCCTGTGAAATTATAGTTTGAAGGTGTTTATTTTTTGTTTGTTTTGTTTTCGGGGAGACAACAAAACTAAAATTGCTATTTTGGATTTGTTAGACTTGTATTAAATTTATTAAATTAAATTTTGTATGGGTGTGCAGGGTTTCCACCAGCTTAACAGTGGTTCTTACTTAACTTTGGTAGCTTCAAAACATTTTAAATAATGAGGCTTTGCACTAACGAATGATTTCTAATTTGATTCTGAAATGGCTCATGCATTTCAAAATGTAGTGTCAGTATTTAAGACGTTTATATAAAAATTGTGTTTGAATTTTGTGTTTTAGACGTCAAGAAAACTTCCAGTCCAATCCCGACAGTTACAATGGGGCAGTGAGGGAAAATTACAGCTGGTCTCAGGATTACATGGATGTGGAGGTCCGCGTGTTTGTGCCCAAGACGGTTGTTAAAGGCAGACAGGTGAATGCAGGTCTATTTAACTATGTGAGACACCAGTAATACTTTTTTATAACACTTTACTTATTGTAACTGTGTTCACGGCCCACAGGTCAGTGTTAGTCTGCAGACCAGTGGCGTGAGAGTATGTGTGAGGGATGGAGCCGAAGACAAGACACTGATGGAGGGTGAATTCACTTACAAGATCAACACTGAAAACTCTCTGTGGAGTCTGGAACCTGGACACTGTGTGGTTGTGAGTACACATAAGCATTATCTAATTTTTGTAATAACAACAAGAACACTCCTGAAGAAAATGTGGCAATGAGTGCACCTTCTGCTATTTGAGTTATCAGAATATGAACTAACAAGAGGGATTAACACCTATCAGGAGCTAACATCTGGTTTTATGGTAGTAAAAAGAAGAAAGAAGGTCACTGGCACTGGCTTGACTGGCCTGACTACTGGCTCATAAGAGGCTGTCATAGCTGTTCCAGAACCAGAACTTGCTTCAAAGCTGATCAGCGAAATCTTAAAATCAATTGTAAAACACGAAGCCAAGCCAGGAGAGAGGAGGCGAGAGTGGCGAAGAAGGAATTGCACTAATGTAGTATGGAGAAATTAAAGATTGACTTTTCCATTTCAGAGTTTGAAAGCTCCGATTTAATTTGGAAAATTCAATTCTCTATGAATAAAAAGTAAAACAGGAGCTACAGTCCAACCTTTCTGTACACCGAAGGTGACAAGGGCTGTAGATGATGAATAATGTGGTGATCGAAGACAAAAATCAAATTTTGTTCATGTTAATGACTATTAAATTGCTTATCTTTGTGTAAGATATTGTTCTTTCCCTGTGGGGATATTAAGTTAATGTCATGTACAGGAACACTAGACTCTACAGAGACTCTGCATTGCATAATGAGATGTTTTCATTTAATGTTTAGTTTAGAAAGAGTTAATGCTCTCTAGTGCTTGGAATAACAGGATAAGTGTAAAAATGAGTTCTGCTCTCAAAAAAGTAATTTTATCAAAAGCCAGTGTTGGCTTTTCAAAGATTGTCTAACATATTTGAATTGAACATCCTGTCTCTGAATTACAGTTGTCACTGAACAAGACATCAGAGGTTTGGTGGAATGCGGTGCTCAAAGGCGAAAAGGAGATTGATATAAACCAAATTAACCGTGAGCGTTCCATGGCAACAGTGGATGAGGAGGAGCATGCTGTTCTGGACAGGCTCACATTTGACTACCACCAGAAGCTGCAGGGAAAGCCACAAAGTCACGAATTGGTAAGGAGCAAATTAAAAAATAACACAAACTATTCATTACACACACACACAGGCTATATCTATATTATCTATATTATTTCTGTAAAATAAAAACGTTTATCTTATAATTCGGCTTAAATGATATTCAGTTATTGAGTCAAGTCCTTAAAACCTATTCTGACAAATATAGTTGGAAGTCACTGCTGTAGTGCACCTAGATTGTGTGTGAATTGTGAGGATGTTTGTTAGCATGAAAGATACATACATAACATATCTGTGTCCATGTTTCTTTGCAGAAAGTGCATGAGATGCTGAAGAAGGGATGGGATGCTGAAGGATCACCTTTCAAAGGGCAGGACTTTGACCCATCTATGTTTGACATCCCACCGAGTGCCGTGCAGTTCTGACATGCCACAAAACCTCAGCCAAACATGAACTGAAGCATCTCCATTTAAAGAGCTCATGGCAGCAGAGGCAACACTTATTAACACCTTTGAAATGCTGGAATGATGGAAGTTTGTCCCTAATAAAAGAAGCTGCAAATTTTGCAAATTTGTTGAGATTGGTGGGAAGGGAATATTTCCGTATTCTGACAGGGATGAGTCATTAAATTGAAGCTGATATGTACTATTGTACACTGTTTGACTCTTGATTCAACTCTGCAGTCCCTATGTGTTATCTGCCCTACTGATTCTGTTTTTATTTCAAACTGTGATGATTACCTGCTGGTTCGGCTTCCTTGCTCTGCTGTTAATGACTACACAAAACAAAAAAAAACAAGAATAAAAAAAACATCTAACAATTTACAAATAAATATGAAAAAGGGTTTTCTGAACTCCTCGAGTCCACGCCAATCTTTGGATAAGATTATTTTATATATATATATATATATATATATATATATATATATATATATATACAGTACACATCAAAATCATACAGTGTTGTTAAAATACATCATACGTTTTAGTTTTATTACATTTAACTTACATATGTGAAAGCATAATCATAACTATTATAATCTTTAAAATAAATGTCAAATAAAATCAGACAGCTTCATTTAAACTTAACTTATTTAAATGATTTAACTACTACTTCAGTAGGTAGGACTGCCTTGGATTTTAAACCCTGATGGTGGTGATGAAGATGAGCAACGTGGGAGATGTTGAGAAGGTGGATTGTGCGCAGGAGTCTGAAGGGGACAGTGAGCAGTGAGAGTTAAAATAAGTGGCATGGAGGCTGATTGGTTTAAAGATGGCGGCAGAAAGACGATTGGACTAGATTCTAGTCCAATCGTCTTTCTGACTAGTTCTAGTCACTAGAACAATGGTAAATGGCCTGTATTTATACAGTGTGTGAATGTGTGTGTGAATGGGTGGATGACTGGATATGTAAAGCGCTTTGGGGTTCTTAGGGACTAGTAAAGCGCTGTATAAATACAGGCCATTTAGAACAATGACATCAGCATTGCTTTTCACAGCATGGGGAAAGTGGAAGTGTTGAAAAGCAAAGACTAGCAGACAGTGTGATTACAGATGTATTGAACGTGCACATTAAGCTTAGGAATGCATTACTTTAACTTGAGTCTTAAAGGTTCATAGGCTCATAATAACATATACAGATATTAAGGCATTTTATCTTACTGATGTTTCAGTTTTCTGAAATTACTGACCAGGGTTACCTGAGATAGCTAACGTTAATACATGACTTCAACTGATATCTATACCTGCAACGTAGACATCAACTGTGTGATGCTATCATGTCAACATGGACTAAAATCTCTGAGGATTGCTTCCAGCATGTTCAGTCTATGATGAAGAGTTAAGGCTGCTCTCCAGGCAAAATGTGGTCCAAACTGGTACTAGCACGCTGCATCTGTAAAGTATACTAATGTTGTGGCCAGCTTCAGCTGGAGGTGATTTTACCTGTTCTGTACAATACTGTGCAGCAAAAGTCTTAAGCCACCCCCTATTTCTTTACATTTTGATAGAACGGTGGGAAATAGCTGCAGCAATTTATTGAAATGAGTAAATATATGTGGATATATATTAAATAGGGGGGAAAACAGAGTTTTTAGAATTCCGATGTGCTTGAAAATCAATATTTAGTATGATCATCTTTTTTTCAATTCTCTCTGCATGGCACATCAAAATCTGACAGTACTTTTCTGTGTTCAAAATTCTATTAATTTTGACAAAATCTCCAACACCACCGGTTGATATGAAGCCCAAAGAGGCTGAAAGAGTCTCCACTGTGTTATACAGAGTACTCAGTGTTATACCTCTCTCCTGACCTTCATACATAATCTGTATGTATTATTGTTAGGTCTGCTCTGAGCACCTTGAGGCAACTGTTGTTGTGATTTGGCACTGTATAAATAAAATTAAAATTTAATTGAATAATAATTCAGATTATTATTCCTATTCAAGACCTATTACAACTGATTTTCAGTCCAGTTCTTGTGTAATGTCAGATATGCAATAGCTCAGCCTTTACTCCCCATTTCCCTTTCTTAAAAATTGCTCTTTGATAGCCGCCCTTCCATTGAAACCATTTCTAATAAGACTTCAGTAAACAGCAGATGGATTAGCAGAAGTGCCAGAAGGATCTAAAATGTCCTGTATCTGGTCAATGCTGTAATCTTTCCTATTTATTAATGTTATAACTTAAAGGTATTGTCCATCTGCTGCGTCCTTTTCTCCTATAAATTTTTTTAAAGAGACACTGCACACCACATCAACATATGCAAGGGTTTAGGCTAATCACACTCTGGGAATCATCTTGTTGGTGCAAAAATACTATTGTATGCCATATCAATCTGTTATTGTTGGCATGTTTTTGTATATTCAACTAAAGAAATTGCAACAAATTATGTGTTTTGAGACAAGCTGCTGTATAAACCCCAAAGACACAGTTTAGAATGGATTCTTTGCAACTTTTGGTCCATTCTTTCAGTTATGTGTCTTTTTAACTAAGAATGATCCATAGGTCAGTGTTAAGTGGCTTAACAAACAAAATAGAATTTTTCAAAAAATTTCTCATTAGCACTTTAAATAATTACAAGTAAACCTGTCTCCTTGGAAGTGTGGGTTAGGAGTAGTGAGGAGTGGCTTAAGACTTTTGCAGAGTATTATACAGTAATGTTTTCCACATTGATTTGTACTGTAATGTATTCTACTGTTATTAATGCATCATTCATGATAACATGTTAGAAAACTTTTAACTGTAACAACTTACAATATATTCTATATATACAGAATATAATATATACTGATATATATTTTGTAACAAATGTATTAAAGTGTTTTTATTAAATCTCAATAGTAATAAGCTGATAAAAGTGTGAATTTTATTAATAATTTCATTTATGTTAATTATTTGTAAAACTTATTTATGTGCTTATGTCATGGGTATGGGTCTTGAGCCAGTGCTTTATGTTTAGAGTGTTGAATCTTGTAAATTATTCATTGTTTTGAGTTCTCTGTTTGTCTGGCTTCCTGTTTTATTTTGATAGTCCCTCATCTCTTGTGCATTTGGTTCACTTTGCTTCCCTTGCCTCCTTATGTTTAATTTGTTCCTGCTGTGTTCCCCAGATGTCTCCACTCTCCTAATCTTCCTCTTGTGTATATATTGGTCGTGTCCAAATTCATGGGCTGCATCCTCCTGAGGCCGCATTTGTAGACCGATTACGTCACAGCGACGCGCCGAAGGCAGTCCAAATTCGTAGACTCCTCCGAATGCAGCCGACAAATGCGTCCTCCTTTTCCCTGAATTTGAAGGATGAAGGATGGGTGTGTCAGGTGTGTCCTTCGTGGCCTACCATATCCCAGAATTCTGGAGTTTGGCTGGGCCAAACTCCAGTTTCCAACAATGGCGGCCACTACTAAGTTTTAAAATTACTCTTACTAATCTTTCTGGGTCACAAAATAAACTTTTGACATATTTTCAGGCGAGAAAGTAGTTGTGTAAACATCAAATATCTGCTCGGTTTATCAAGATATCACATATTTGCAAAAGTGCTTCGACGTTTTCGGAGACGTCTGCTACCCACCAGCTCGATAGCTAGTCGGGAGCTCGAGGGTCACTGAAGCCGCCGAGAACGGCAAAACTCCCGGCACATCATTTTCAGATCACCGCGGACTTTCGCTACTCAAGGTTAAACGTAACATATAATTCACTTAGACAACCTAAAAATGTTATTGTTGGGCTTTTTTCAGTGTTTTATTTGTTCGTGAGTCAATCGGTTTGGCTGAGATTAAAGTTATTAGATTAGATTAGATAAAATAAAACTTTATTAATCCCCCGGGGGGGTTCCTCCTTGGTTTTTACACAGCTGAATAAACATCAAACAGAAAACTGATTAAACAGAAGTATGAGACGGTCGAGAATTTATGCCAGTGTCCCGTTATATTTTAGATAGCATTGAGCAGACGGCCGAGTTTATTAAAATCCACTGAGACAGCGGTGACGCTAATCAGAAGGCTAGACCGTCCAATTTCCCCAGCCGTTTACTTCCGGCCTACCCGACCTTCTGAGGACCCGGCCCACGTAGACCGCGAAGGCTGGGTCCTCAGGAGGATGCAGCCCATGAATTTGGACACGACCATTGTCTCAGTCTTCCCTTGTCTCCTGCTCCTCTACTCTCATGGTTCTAAGGTTCCATGTTCCCAGTTCCTGGTTCCCACTGTTTCTCAGTTTAGGTTTTCTGTTTTAGTTCCTTGTTACGTTTTCTTACATTTTCTTATTTTTGTGTTATTAGATTATCTTAATAAGCCTTTATGAATATGGATAAAGGGATTAACAATGCCTATCCCAATGCAAACTCATATATAAGAATGCTACTATAGGTTAATCAATCAATTATTGAGGCTTTATTTACTAGTAATGTATTAATAAAACATTATTAAGCAATTTTGAGTGATATTTCCGTTTCAATAAAGTGTTAAATAATGGACTTAATTGGTAGCAAGCTATAATTTATGCATGAATACATTCTATGAACCTTGCATTAATAATGATTTAGTCAATCATTTTTTTTATTTAACACCAATTAATAAAGAAAACTATCTATCTATCTATCTATCTATCTATCTATCTATCTATCTATCTATCTATCTATCTATATATATATATATATATATATATATATATATATATATATATATATATATATATATATATATATATTAGTTCCTAATTACTCAGGAAACGTCAGTGTTGTTTTAATGCATTGGCTCCATATACTTTCATACATCATCTTGTATACAGCTGGATAATCCGTAAGTATCATATACATCACACTCATTTTCAGTTATCTGTCTTTTTACTGTGTAAATGGAAATAATACGGTTATAATATCTTGAAGAGAAGAATAGAATATGAAACCTACGAAGCAAAATGTAATAAGCCTTAATAGTATTTTCTCAGCTTAAGGCAAGAGTCGATACTTGATCTGCCTAATGAACCCAGACCACAGCTAGTTTAGTGAATTTTTCCTCTCCCCATTTTTTAAAGACACCATTTGATATTTTGGGCTTTCTTGTTTCACTTATGGCAGTATAATTGATATAAATAGTGTCAACAGTATTTCCATTGGTTGCTTTAAGAGTAAAGTTGAGAGTAGTCCTCTGTACCCACCCACAAATGATTATTTTGTCTGTCCCTGAGTTTTAATTTAACATTCCTCTGGTTGTTTCACTACTACTCTTCCTGTGTATATCAGAGAGCCTTATGTGTTAATCTTACATATTATACAAGCTATGAAGCTCTAGCTTCATTAGCATATTTGACATGAGAATAAAAAAAAAAAACAATTCCTCGCAACCGCTACCATCTCCTCCACCACCACATGATTACGCAGCCAGTCAGTGTTGAATCTAGTCTTTCTTAGCTCAACATTTGTACAGAATTCATGTTACTACCATACTTGATGTGATTTAAATTTGGCAGAAGAGGACAAATATAGAAACATTAGCTGGAAATTGTCTTTCAAGATAGCAATTAAAAATAATTATGCAAATATGGTCGGAATGTATAACAACAGTAAGACTTATGCAACCTTGTAAAAGTTTTCATTTAATTAAAAAAACACCTCTGAAATAAACGGTATGGAGTAGAAAGTGCAATGTTTGGACTTTGAGGCAGAAGCAGAAAGCCATATAACACGGACATACTAATTTCTACTCATAAATGCATCTTTTGCGGGGGGTTCCCCATGCCCCATCTCTGAACACGCCCATAATCCCTTTACAAAATTGTAATAAAATTATTATGTTTATTGATTATTACTTTCTTAGGTTTTGTGATAAACTGAGGGACTCCTCACCGAATCCCAAAAATAGATCCACACTGCGCCCTTACTGAGTTCCAAGTGCAGTAATGTCATTGTATGCTGCAGGCTTCTCTTCGCTTTATGATGTATTAAGTGTAATCAAATTTTGCGCTCCTCCGCACTCTTGGGTCAGCTCACTATCGGCTTTTGATTTTTCTTTTTCTTTCTTTCTTTTCCTTTTTTCTCTCTCTCTCCGGAGAGACACGTCATATAGTGAGCTCACATTACTGTTTCGTGTGGTATTTAAAGAGTGCGTCCTCATTGCTTGGCAGAGCGGAGAGCCCACTGACATCCGAGCCGGGAGCGTGCGTGTGTGTACCGGCCTGCAATTGAAGCACTCCGCCGTCCGGAGGTCTAAGGTGGGCGGAGACTTGAGATCGAGGTCCTCCTGTGTGCAGATAGAGACACACCGTACATTTGTGAGACGGCACCCGCACACCGGTCCGAGGAGGAAACATCATGGCAACGACTACTTGCACACGTTTTACAGATGAATACCAGCTGTACGAGGAGCTTGGCAAGTAAGCCGCTGTTATATTAATTATCCAGAGTCTCCTGCATGCAGCCTGACCCCGTCCTGTAACCGTACAGAGCATGAGGAATCAAGGTCTGCACATCTGCGGTGATGATTGCAGCTCCATCCTTCCAAAACAAACGCACGCTGGTCTGGAGCAACTAAAATTAGCTCTAAACCTAAATCCTCAGTGCAGGGCGTATTTTGTGGACTTCTTGAAATGCATGAGCCAACCAGTGATGGTGTTTAAGATTGTCAGATTCTGTGTGAAGAAATACTTTAAGGGCACCCCCGCCCCAGGCTAATTAGGGACAAAGCGGTCTAATATGAGGGACAGATTGGAATCATCATCAGCTGTCTTTAATCACAGTGGCAGAAAGCTCAACAGAGATGTCAAAGAATAATGCTGCTACTGCCCTTGATCTACTGCAAATCTAATGAGGTGTGTCTTGTGATTAATAAGGAAAAAAGATGAGGGAGTGAGGATGTGTGGCCCTTAATAGGATGCAGACAAATTGAAACTGAAGAGGCTATGGGTGCCCCAGTGGGTAGAGGCAAAGTGGACTCAATGTCTCTGTCAGGTTGTGCGTGGGTAGAAAGGATCTCTCTGCAATGTTTGCCTCACAGGAACATTTATTCAATAGCCAGGCACAGTGAGAAAAAAAGCTTATTGTGATTGCTGTGGTTGGTTACAGTATGAGCATTTTATGTTTATTTTAAGTTCAGTTGTTTTTTGGTGATCTTTTGTGTGTGTGTGTGTGTGTGTGTGTGTGTGCGTGAAGTGATAACTTAAAGACAATAGTCACACCAGCAACAGCTGCCCTTGCTGATAATAGAGGCTTTATTTTGCTTGTGTTGTCATGTCTGCTGTGTTCCAGGTTTATGAATTTGGTTTTGAATGTGCGATGCAGATGTAAAAACAAGATTTGCTGATGAGTATTCCCTGACTCACACCAAGTGACCTTGGTCACCCAATCAACCCCAACTCTGGTATAAGTAAAGGTACTGCATTGAATACTCAATGACCAGACAAATATGTATTTAGAGTAAAAGTATTGAATGCAGTCAGTGACATAAGGCTTATTTCTAAGTAGCATATTGGATTAAAGCTAACAATGAATTTGATTTTCAGTGCTAATTATTTTTAGGTGTTTTGCAGTTAAGTACAGTTCTGATGTACTTAAATATTATCCAGCATTTCTTTTGAAGCCTTTAACAACTATAAAATATAACCATGGCTAAAATGTGATTTTGGAGGTTGGATAACCCTAAATTCAGACACAGGCACATTTGAACCCTTGGATATAATGCATTATTATGCTGTAATTAAAACTCACCAATGTTAGGACTATACGGTACAGTCACGAGTCATCCCTTATGTCTTTATATTTAGCTTGAAAGGAGCCAGCCTCGGAAGCACTAGTTCTCTACATATTTTGAAGCTCTTTCAGACTTTTTCTTTTGGACATTGGCTGCTTTTTTACCGAATTTTAGTTCAGTCCTTGTACCTGATCCTTTTCAGAAAATGATTCTTTTGTTTGTGAAACCACTTGACACTAATACATTATGAATTCAAGTATAAAAAGGCAGACAAGATTAACCAGAGTGTCATCTACATAACAGAAACTTAAACAAAGAACCAATTTTAAATGGAATCTTAGGCACTTTATTGCTAGGAGCCTGTTGCAAAAGCATAGTTCAAGTTTCTTTAGTTGAATCTATGGAAAATATCACAGCAGAGTAAGTAGGTATGGAGTAAGAAAAGTGGCAGGCTTAAAAACACTACCTACAGCAGATGAACAGTGTCTGAAAATCATGTCCTTAAGAAATACAAAAACCAGCAATGACACATCAGACAGCTGTTACAGATTTGCCAGCTGCACGTCCATGATGCTAATCCCCCATTTCTCCACTTCCCAAAAAGTGCTATACTGGATTGAGATCTGGTGACTATGGAGATCATTTGAGTACAGTGAACTCATTGTTATCTTGAAGAAACCAGTTTGAGATGATTTGAACTTTGTGGGGAAGATAAATGAGGCTACAAAAGAGAGAGCATATTTCTGCCATATTGGCTTAAAATTCTTCTCCTCGCGTATGAGGTCTTGAATAATCAGGCTCCATCTTATCCAAATATAGCACATCCCCCAAAGACTGCTGGCTTACACATGGTTCCCAGGGTATTTAAAAGTAGAATGAGAGGCCTTGAGCTTTTAGGCCCTTCTTGTGTGGAACCAGTTCCCAGTTTGGATTTGGGAGACAGTTTTAAAATTAGACCTAAAACTTATTATAACTTATTAAAACTTATTTTTGATCAAATTTATAGTCAGGACTAGATCAGGTGACCCTGAATCCTCCCATACTTATGCATGAATAGGTCTAGGCTGCTGGACGCTTCCCATGATGCATTGAGGGTTTCTTGTTCACTCACTTTCTTCATTCACTGTGTGTTTACACACCACTCTGCATTTAGTCATTAGTTATTATTAATCTCTGCTCTATTAACCACTGTCACCAACCACTGTCACCAATTGTTTGGTCAAAGGGGGTCATCTGATTATTGAGGTTTTCCCTGTATTAGTGTAGGGTCTTTACCTCACATTATCAAGTGCCTTGAGATGACTGCTGCTGTGATTTGGTGGTATATAAATAAAGTTGAATTGAAAAAAGTGGTTCAGTAATACACTAATGCTTTAATAGTGTAAGAAATTTTTTAGCACTAATTAAATATTATTTCAATTTTTTATTTTTACTATAATTAAATTTTTACTTAAATTCATCTGATACATACAGTCTGTGATTCCATGTTTAACTTTAATTGTCAGGCCATTGTGATGCCCCTAATGTATATGCAGTAATTCAAAGAATTCCAAGCCAGTAACATTTACCTTACCGTGTTTCTCAATGACTATCAAGTTCTTCTCCTGAAAAGCTGGTTTTGTTCTATGCCAAATGCATCTACTGTGGCCAAACAACCCAACATGAGTGACTATGAATGGCTAATTTTGCATATTTGTAGATTACAAGATGCCAATAATTTTTAGAGCTGCATTTATTGGAAATGGACTTTAGTTTTGGCAAATTAGCAGCTTGCTTCATGTGTAAACAAACTGTAGACTCCAGTATCCAAACACTGTAGAAATTAGCATTATTAATGACCAAAATTGTTAACCCCATGTCAGATTCTTGATTACCACATGGAATTTCCAGGAAGATTGCCATTATGTTATTATCATATGAAGGAATAGACTTACTACTAAAAGTTTTCTATCTGGCTATATGACATCCATTTTTATTATATGACAAAAGGGAAAAGATAGCAGATTAGGTAAGAGACCTTACACTCACATTAATCCAGGTTTTAGACCCAGATCCAGCACTCCAGCTGATTCCCACCTGCCCTGCAGATAACCTGTCATGTTTAAGCTCTGCTGCCTTTCCCACCAACCAGCGGGATGTCAGCAAGTGTCATGCTTAGTCACCCTGTCTCCCCATAATATATTCATGTTGGAGAGCTTGTGAGATGCATGGGCTCTGAGGGGAGTGTGAGTGTTTCATTGCATAACAATACTGAGGTGAGATAAAATTAGCTCTGAGAAATGACAGAGGAGGTTATTTCTGTTGGTCTCTATTGAGTTTGAAGAGCAAATGTGGCCCCCAAAAACTCTAAAATGCACACACTTAGGGTACTTCAAATTGATGGCTTTTCTTTCCTGTTTGATGCCGCTGAAATTACTGGAATTATTCAAGTTGTAAAGGAGACACGACTGTAAATAATAATAGAAACAAACCCAAAGTTATTGTGTATAAATGCTGTAACCACAAGATACACTGTTGTTCCATTTGGGAATATGTCTAGATTCTCAATGGTGTAGATCATGTTTTAGCTTCACTAAAAGGTGTTTTACGTCTAAAACAGTGGGTAGTATGGTTAGTAGCTCTGTGGGTGAGCAGACAACCATATGCTAGATGGTCAGAGAACAGTGGACGGGGTTCGAGTCTAACCTGTGGCCATTTGCACTTTGTCACTCCTTTCCTGTCAATTGTCAGCTTTGCCATCAAATGAAGGCTAATACAATCTTTAAAAACAAAGGGTTAACTTATGAGAAGGTAAAATGTCAAAAACAATGAGAAGTACATTTGCCTTCATTATACATTATTTCCTTAGGGATTAATAAAGTATTCTGCTGAGCCCTTTTGGTCTGTCTGTCTGTCTGTTTGACAGTGCAGTGACAGACAGACAGACAGACAGACAATATAAGAGCCCTTACTTTTTAAGAGTTGTTGAGGCTAGGTTAAGAAGAGAGAGGTGACAATGAATGAGTAGCAGTATGAAGAAGTCTGAAGTGGCAGAGATGTGTGTGAGGATGGTGTAAGACATGTATGAGGACAGTGAGTGATCTTTGGAATATGTAGGTAGAAAAGAGCATGGAGAGGTGGAGATATGCACTGGAAAGAAGAGGAATGAAAGTCAATAGAATCAAAAAGGAATACAGGTGACAGGTAACAGTGAAGACGAAGATGTAGAGATAGTGAATGTAGATGGAAAAGAGGACCAAAGAGAATTATGAATGTGGAAGACATCCAGAAGGTAGATGTAACAGAAGAGAATGCAAGGACGAGTGGATGATGGCGGAAAATGATCTGCTGTGCTGACCATTAAAGGGAGTAGCCGAAAGAAGAAGAACACATTTTGAGTGTTGGTGCTGGAGTAGCACCAACACTGAAAAAGAAGCCTATCAATCCTGAACATAATGATATTTCATGCCAGTGTCATTGTAGTAGACCATATTAGAACTTGCCTTAATCAGCCAGGCTATCCTAAGCCTAGGCTTAATTTCCACACTGGATGTTATGTGATCTGATGATAGAATGTGTAAAGTATAAAAAACGGACACGTCTTCTGGGTCTGAAAAGTGAAGCCGGTGTGAAAATGTCATAAATCTCCATTGTTTCCAATGGCCAGCAGGGAAGGAGGCTCCTCTGTTTGCAAAAAGAACCTATGTTATATAGAAGTCTATACGAAAACTGCTTACTATATTTAGGCCCTCACTAAACACTTACCTGATCAGTTTATGTTGTCAGTCACTATAAGTTAAAATATTTTTACAGCACTGTGCTCTTATTGTAATTTATTATGCTCCTGTTTAGCAAATAAAGCAATAAAGGAGAGTATACTTCAGAGAGGGCCTATGTTGTTATCCACAGTAGATACTAAATAATAGTACTGTGTCCCTTGGTTCCGCAGTCAGATCCATTACCTGCTAATTACAGAAAAATCTAAGTAATATAAATTTGAAGCACTTAATTGGGTAAGAGAGGAACTAATCTAGAATAGTTAAGAGAAAACATGAAATATACTCTTGGGGTGGCTGTAGCTCAGGTGGTAGAGGAGATCATCTACTGATCGGAAGGTTGGTGGTTTGATTCTTGGCTTCCCCTAGTCTGCATGCCAAATATCCTTGGGCAAGATACTAACCCCAAATTGCTCTCCGATGCATCCATCGGAGTGCGAATGCGTGTGAATGTTAGTTATAAAGCACTTAAAAAAAATGTGCTTGTGTGAATGGGTGAATGCACAAGTTGTGTAAAGCGCTTTGAGTGCTCAGATGAGTAGAAAAGCGCTTTATATAAGAACCAGTCCATTACTATACTCCCTGTGTGAGGAGATAGTGATGTTTTTAATGATTTGTGGTTGACCATTGACCAGGACACCCAACCGAATGTGATCAAAATATGAGACCTAAATAAAATTTAGGCTTGTGATTTTAATTTATTCTCTTCTCAACATATTCACAATTTGTTTTTGGAAAAGAATAGCCCCTGGTGTTGATGAGGTCCGCCCCGAGTTCCTGAAGGCTCTGGACGTTGTAGGGCTGTCCTGGTTGACACGCCTCTGCAATGTTGCGTGGAGATCAGGGGCAGTACCTGTGGACTGGCAGACCGGGGTGGTGGTCCCCATCTTTAAGAAAGGGGACCGGAGGATGTGTTCCAACTACAGGGGGATCACACTCCTCAGCCTCCCTGGGAAAGTCTATGCCAGGGTGCTGGAAAGGAGAGTTCGTCCGTTAGTCGAACCTCGGATACAGGAGGAACAATGCGGTTTTCGTCCTGGTCGCGGAACACTGGACCAGCTCTTTATCCTCTCCAGGATACTTGAGGGTGCATGGGAGTTTGCCCAACCAGTCTACATGTGTTTTGTGGACTTGGAGAAGGCATTCGACCGTGTCCCTCGGGGTGTCCTGTGGGAGGTGTTGCGGGAATATGGGGTGTCTGGCCCATTGCTACGGGCCATTCGGTCCCTATACAACCGTTGCAAGAGCTTGGTTCGCATTGCCGGCAATAAGTCGGACTCGTTCCCGGTGGGTGATGGGCTCCGCCAGGGCTGCCCTTTGTCTCCGGTTCTGTTCATAATTTTTATGGACAGGATTTCTAGGCGCAGCCAAGTGGCGGAGGGCTTTCGCTTTGGTGGCCTCAGAATCTCATCTCTGATTTTTGCAGATGATGTGGTTCTGTTGGCTTCATCGGGTGAGGGCCTCCAGCTCGCACTGGAACGGTTCGCAGCCGAGTGTGAAGCAGCGGGAATGAGGATCAGCACCTCCAAATCTGAGGCCATGGTTCTCAGACGGAAAAGGGTGGAGTGCCCACTCCGGGTCGGGGATGAGTTCCTGCCCCAAGTGGAGGAGTTCAAGTATCTCGGGGTCTTGTTCGCGAGTGATGGGAGAAGGGAGCCGGAGATCGACAGACGGATTGGGGCTGCAGCTGCAGTAATGCGGACGCTGCACCGGTCCGTCGTGGTGAAGAGGGAGCTGAGTGTAAAAGCGAAGCTCTCAATTTACCGGTCGATCTACGTCCCTACCCTCACCTATGGCCACGAGCTGTGGGTAGTGACCGAAAGAACGAGATCGCGGATACAAGTGGCAGAAATGAGCTTCCTCCGAAGGGTGGCTGGCCTCTCCCTTAGAGATAGGGTGAGAAGTTCGGCCATCCGGGAGGGGCTCAGAGTAGAGCAGCTGCTGCTCCACATCGAAAGGAGCCAGCTGAGGTGGTTCGGGCATCTGACAAGGATGCCCCCTGGGCGCCTCTTGGGTGAGGTGTTCCAGGCATGTCCCACCGGGAGGAGGCCCCGGGGCAGACCCAGGACACGCTGGAGAGATTATATCTCTCGGCTGGCCTGGGAACGCCTTGGTATTCCCCCGGATAAGCTGGAGGAGGTGGCTGGGGAGAGGGAGGTCTGGGCCTCTTTGCTTAGGCTGCTGCCCCCGCGACCTGGCCCCGGATAAAGCGGATGAAGATGGATGGATGGATGGATGGATGGAATAGATAAACAAATAGAGCTGCAACAAAGGCTACATTGTATAGGGTTTGATTGTATAACTAATTTCACTCTATCTAATAGATACATTTCTTGGATTAAAAAAGTGCTTAAACTAATCTGACATCAAATTAAAATTAGTAATTAAAAGTGAGTTACTACTGCAGGAAAAGGCATCTTTGCACTGTTTCTCTTGGACACAACGTTTATGTCTTAAATAATGCTTTTATGTGGCTGTGGTTGGATTTAGGAATAGGTTAGGTAATAGTGCTCACTGAGATACATGGTTATGTCGGAAATGATGGGTGGTTTGTATGCTTGCCTAACAGCAAGAATGTCCAGGATTCAAATCTACCATCTGAGGCCTTTCTGTAAGTTTGCACGTCCTTCCTGTGTCTGCATGGCATCAGGTTAACACAGCTGTGATTGATTTTCTACCTTTCTGCTTCAGTACCTAAAACCTTTGGATAATACTCTGTATTAGATTAGACAGAAAAGAGTCCAGAATGACAGTGAGGTCAGCTGGACAGCTATGATGTCCCTATTGATGCTGACCAAGCTTATACAGCAGCCTCTCACCCCCTGTTTCCTGTCTTTTTTTTTTCCCCAGGGGGGCCTTTTCAGTGGTGCGTCGCTGTGTCAAACTTTGTACAGGCCAAGAGTATGCAGCCAAAATCATCAATACCAAAAAGCTCTCGGCCAGAGGTGAGAGTGAAAAACAAAGCAATCAAATACTCTCTGCATTTTCAGGAATTTGAAGAAGCAGAGACATCATGTCATCATCATGTATATGTCCCAGATTTGAAAGGCTCACATTAGCATATTTTAGCGCTTGTTTGATTCCAGAGTGTGAAGCCTTCACGTCTGTTTCTCGGAGAGAGGCAGATGATAGGCTCAGTCATAATCCACAGCACGAGAACTAATCTGTGCTTTGAAAATCATTTCCCCAAAAAATACTTACAAGGAGAGTCCAACTATGAGACAGCTGCATTATGTTTTTGTTTTTTTTACTTTTCCCAACATAACACTGACAAAAAAGGAAAGACAATACAAAACACCTCTGAAAGCAGCTAAAAATACAGTGGTGTTATTGCTGTTCAGAAATTAGCTCATCGGTGGGACTGTGGGAGTGTCAGCCTCACACAACCTTTATTAAAAATACAACCAGTTCTGTCTCGGGTTCAGGAATGTTTCCGCTGAAATTGTTTGTTCCTCTGTGTGCAGAACTGATACAGATGCTTGTGTCTGAACTGTAGGGCAACACTAGCTGCCTACAGCACAGAGACTTACTTGGATCTCTTACACTAACCTCCAAGCAAAACATTCAGTTGAACCAAAGCTCTTCTTGTTTCCTTCTCTACTTTCCTTGGTTACTTTTTTCACCTTTTGGTCATTTCCTTACCTGTATTTTTTCTCCTCTATTTTATCCCTTGTTATGCCTGTCTTGGTTTTTTCTTGTCTACCTATTTTTATTTTCTATTCTTTCTGCAGTGTCATTCCTGATATGTTTCTCCTGTAGTCTCTTTCCTCTGATGTTGTTTTTCTGCTTTTGCTGCTGGTTCTTCCTTCTTTTCTGTCTACTTCTCTCTTCACCATTCCTCTTCCTTTCCCTTTTTCCTCTCTTCTTTCTTCCCTTGTATCTTCTGTCTTTTCTGTCCCTGTTTTTTCCTCTCCTTTGCACTGATGTTTTCTTCACTTCTATAATTGTTTAACTCGACTTTTCTCTCTTGTTTCCCCTTCTATCACTTCTCTTGTTTTACTTCTTGCTTTTTCTTGTCATATCACATCCTCTCCAGTTGTTTTTGGTATCGTTTTCTTTTTCTGCCTTGTTTTTTGTCCTCTCCTTTCCTATTTTCTCCCTGTTTTCTTTTTGTTTTTCATTCCATGTTTCCTCTCTTCTCATTTTTCCCCTCCTTTTCTTTCTTGTGTGCTTACTTTCTTGTTTTCGCACCCCATTCTGTTCCCCATTCTTCATTTCTCAACGCGTTTTATTTACTTTATTTTCTTGTTTCATTTACTGTCATATCATCCCCCTTTTTCTCCTGTTTCTTCTCCTTGCCATTCGTTTTGACCACAGTGGCGTTTTCTTGCTTTGCTTGTTTTGTCGCAAACTAACATAGCATTACTTCCTTGTAGACCATCAGAAACTGGAGCGGGAAGCCAGGATCTGCAGATTGCTAAAGCATCCCAACATTGGTGAGACTTTTTTTCAGATTTCTGTTTATTACATTTTTAAAGATAACTCATCCAAGTGACTTCTTTAGTCTCAGCTGACTGCACGTTCCCCCAACCTTATAAACAGTACAATAACGGAAACCACCCCGGTGAATGAACAATGGGCTGTGAGGTCAGTTCCTTGATTATTAATATGCAAATTCTAATGAGAACTTAAGGTTGGGGAAACCTGCAGTCAGCTGAGACTGAAGAAGTCACTTGGATGAGTGACGAAACATTTCTCCCATTGAAAACACAGGTGTCTGAGGTGGAGTTGGGGAGGAGGTGGGTTGCACGAACGAAAGTCTGAAAGGAGGATAGACGAAGAGCACAGATTCAAATCATGCGAAGCGGAGGCTGATTGGCTCAAAGAAGGCAGATGAGAAAATAATTGGGCAAGAGTGAGAGTCTGAATAATACAAAGACAGGAGAGTATGTAAAATGCACGGAATTGAGCATAAGTAGTTTGTAGACAGCAGGCAAGAATATTATTGGACAGAGTAATGATATCAGAATTGAGTTTAACAGTGTGGGGAAATGAGATAAGAGATTACAGATCTTCCTCACTGAATTTACGCATAAGCTTCATTGGAACTGAGCAATACTTATGAATTTAGTTTTGCTTTTCTTATTTCTATTGTACAGCTGTCTATTTTGTATATGTATCTGACAACATCATGTTAGTGGGCGTGATGAGGCTTAATCAGAATGTGTTAATGTAAGCCCTTTGCATTAGCAATCTTACTGAGTTAGCTAAACTATTGAATTATATATACAGTCATACTAAGTTGTTCTTTGTTAATATTAATTGTTTAACATCTGTGACCCTGAGTGAAGTGAGTTGTGGGGTTGATGACTATCATCAGAAAAATCAGAAGAGTGCACAATGATCCTCTTAACAATGCACAAAGAAAGACGTGCAATGTGAACTTCAAAGTCTTTGCACTGAAGTTTTGCAAGACAAACAGTAATGCTGTGTATGTTTCTAAAAATTAAAAAAACAAACAAACCATACAGGGAGATGCTGACATAAAATGGGGCATTTTTAACTCATTAAGTTATATTAAACTAATTCTTTTGTTAGAGGTGAACTAAAAATATTTCAACTCTCTTTAATGTATTTCAGATTTTTATTTAGACTATTTAAACACTGAAAATATTTCACTTTTAAATCTGTCAGCTTAAGATTTTTATTGATAAGCCATCATAAATGGGAAATAGGCTTTAGTGAATTGCTTAATGGAGAAATTGTCAATAATGAATGCATGAAAGGCCCCAATGTTTAACTTTTTATATTTAAAATGTAACTTCACAAACTTCTGGTTGGGATCTCATTTCTATACACTGGCTATACAGACATTAATTGTGATAAAAAAAATAAAGCAGGGTGTGCTTTAGGGTGTGGTTGCCTTGTGATGGACAAGATGCTGCCATATGGCTTTAACACTATGCAAGAGAAATGATACATCATTTGAAAGATAAACCTATAACACTCCCAAAGACACTCTAAATCTGCATCTCATTTTATATTGGCCTAAATTAACAGCCTAATTCATATCAGTGAATAAGCAATGTCCTTTGCTACCCAGAGTAGCACTAGTGTTGACTGATCAGCTGATCAGCTGTTTAGCAATATGAAATATCAGTTCTTGTGGAAAAATATTCGTCAGTTAAAAAAATAGAAATAGAAAAAGCTAAAGCAATATCTATTGTTTGTTCTTACCAGTATGTCTTAAATATATGGGCTCATTTGGTCTATAATAGTGCCGAAAGGCCTTAATAAATGTGCTTTATAGCAGCCTGAATAAAAAAAATGTCCTAAAACAGACCTAATTAGTCTGATATCCCTCTTGCAGTTCGTCTTCATGACAGTATCTCTGAGGAAGGCTTCCACTATCTCCTCTTTGACCTGTGAGTTGCTTCCTTTCTTTTTTACTTCTCCTGTTTTTCTCCTTCCATCCTCTACTTCTTTTTTCCCTTCTCCCCTCCCTTGTCCTCTGCCTCCTCTTTCCTCTCCAATGGTGCTTCATTTTCCACTCCCTTCCTTCAGTCCTTATGGCATCTGTCTCCTCAGTGATGCCACTGCTTTACATGATTTCTTTCTTTATACCTGCATCTCTTCATTCCTTCTTCTCTTCTTCTTTTTTCTCTTCTGTCTCCATCCCCCTTCTTGGTTCCAAGGCAGTTCCCCCATTGCATAACAGCACCCCCACCCCCTTCCTTGCGGCTCCCGCTTTAGTGCACACACAGATAGATCTACACTCCCCCGCACTGGAGCCAGTCTCCATGGCAACACAGTCAGAGTGAATCCTGCAACCGGGGTTTCCCCCTAATGAGGACATCCCCCTCCTGCATGTGTGTGTGTGTGTGTGTATACATTTGTGCTGTCTGAGTAAAGAATAAAAATTTATATAATTTGCCATTTTAACCTCCATCTTTCTATTTCTCAGAGTGACAGGAGGGGAGCTGTTTGAGGATATTGTGGCTCGAGAATACTACAGTGAAGCAGATGCAAGGTAAACCCCTGGTGAATATTATCTTTGACCCCTTTTTCTTCATCTTTTCTTCATCCTCTGCCTATGTCAGTCCTCCAGCCTCTGCAGTCCTCCAGCAGCAACTTGGAGAGTTGTGTTCCTCTCATTAGCACGCAGATAATTTTGACACATTGTTTTTTCTTTTTTTCTTTTTTTTTGGCAGAACAGGCTGTGGCTCTGACGGATTATACCTCTGCGCAATTTTCTGTGCACTGAATTGCAAATTGAGGGCGAGGAGCTTTCTCCAGAGTCCAAATTTACAGACAGATTGAAACATACAAGAAAACTGTACAGAAGGCACACATGCCCATGCCATAACCCCCTTAGGAGGCAGACTTAAATCAATTTGACTGCGGAGGCGGTTTGTGAAGGCGTGAGAGAGAAGAGAAGAAGGGGACAGAAATGTTAAAGGGAGGATGGGAAGAGGTAGAATGAGAGATGCAGTAAACTGATTTTTTAAGCTATTTATTATTTTCCATAAACAGATTTATCCCTCAATCCTCGTCCTAACTCTGGCTTATTCATCTGTTATCCAATTCAGGACAATGAGTGATCTTTTTCACATTCGGTTTGGACTGTTATACTTCCAACATAAAATATGAAGTATTAATCAACTATAGCGTGAGAGCCATCAAGTTTTCAAGTGAAGCAGGGTTTGTTTTGTGTCTATGCAGCAACAGTAAAACTGGAGTTTTGTATTATGTTGCCAAAAGCATTATATAAATGTTTTATCTGTGGTAATTCCTCAAATTGTAATTTAGGTAAAGTAATAAAGTACAATATAATCATCAATCAAATCATGATGTTTATGCTGTCAGAAAATAAATTACCATACCTTATTGTCAATTTATTTTATATTTAAACAGTGCCAAATCACAACAACAGTCACTTCAAGGGGCTTTATATTGTAAAGTAGACCCTACAATAATACAGAGAAGAACCCAACAATCATATCACCCCCTATGAGCAAGCACTTTGGCAACAATGGGAAGGAAAAAAACCCTTTTAACAGGAAGAAACCTCCAGCAGGGAGGGGTGGCCATCTGCCATCTGGGTGAGAGAATTGAAGACAGGACAAAAGACATGCTGTGAAAGAGAGCCAGGGATTAATAACAAGAATGAGTCAATGCAGAGAAGTCTATTAACACATAGTGAGTGAGAAAGGTGACTGTATCTTTAGAGTTGCCTTACCTTTAAGTTCTGTTATGGAAATCTTTGCAATCTTTGCAAAGGGGGTCAAATACAGGTAATGGTAGAGAGTGTGATGAGGAGGTGCTTGATATAGAACAGAAATGAAGGACAGACAGTATTAAATTTGAAAGAGATCGGAAACTGCAAGGTGGTAGCAGGGTAGAATGTAACAGGAGGGCTTTCGGTAATCAGTAGGATGGCTTTGGAGAGTAAGAAGAGGAAGTGGGTGAAGGCAGAGGCAAGGATTAAATGGTGGAAGTTGGAGAAAGCAGAATGTTGCTCAGAGTTCAGGGAAGAGTTATGAAAAGCTCTGGGTGGTAAGAGAGAGTTATCAGATAGTACTGAGGCATTTGGTTTAGCCTTTTGACAAACTAAAGAGGACAAGGACACTTGGTGGTGGAATAAGGAAGTACAGGAAGTACAGGAAAGTATTCAAAGGCAGAGGATAGCAAAGAGTAAAAAGTAAGTCAGGGAGATGACGAAAGTAAACAGGAGTACTGGAAGGCTGGGGTACATCAAAGAAAGAGCCGGCAAAGGAAAAGGCTTTTAGTGAATTGTTGTATGTGAGATAGACACAAGGGAAAGAGAAAATTACTTTTGCTGATTGGCTAAGCAGAAAGATTTAGCTGCAAGTGATGCACAGCAGGTTAAGGTGATTAAGGAGAGAAACGGAAATGTGCTAGTGATAAACAGTGATAAACCTGTTGAGTTATGGAGATACCATACCATACCAACTTTATTTCTAAAGCACTTTAACATAAAACCAGAGTTTCACAAAGTGCTGTACATGTTAATAGCATACGTAAGGAAAATTAAAATGAGATACAATAAAATAAATAGATACAATAAATTGAAACATGTTAAAACAAATTGAGTCAACCCCTCTAATCAATGCCAAAGGCTTCAGCGAATAAATATGTTTTAAGAAGACTTTTAAATTCAGAGAGAGAAGAGGCCTGCCTAACATGCAAGGGCAGATCATTCCACAACTTTGGAGCAGCTACAGCAAAAGCACGATCACCTTTAAGTTTATACTTAGTTTTCGGTACCTTAAGGAGTTGCTGATTGGCGGACCTAAGGGAACGGGCAGGTGTATATGGTTGTAGTAGCTCCGAGAGGTAGGGGGGGGCCAGGCCATTAAGAGATTTAAAAGCAAATAAGAGAATTTTAAAAACAATCCTAAAATGTACAGGTAGCCAGTGGAGTGAAATTAAAATAGGGGTAATGTGCTCAAACTTTTTTGTTCCAGTTAAAAGACGTGCTGCAGCATTTTGCACAACCTGCAGGCGCCTAATGGACGCATCACTAACCCCAAAATAAAGTGCGTTACAATAATCCAGCCTAGAAGTAACAAAGGCATGGATTACTGTCTGAAAATGGAGATGGAGATGGAGTTATGGAGATGTATATAGAAGAGTACAGTGGACTGTTTGGCCAGTTTTTTTTAAACACAGTTTTAAAGAATGAGAGGATGACTGAGGAATGGTAATAAAGTATACTGGCTCCAGATTTCCAGAACAACAGTAATGTGCAGAGGTATAGTAAGTACAGGGGGATAGAGTTGATTTGCCTCACCATGCAGCTATGGGAAAAAGTTGTGGAAGCTAGGTTAAGAAGAGACGTGATGAGTAGTGATTGTTTGGATACTTTTACCATTTTGTCTTATTGTAGCTGCTAGTGGTTCAATAAACACAGCAAAGAGAGGTGGCGAGAGAGGACATCTTTACCTGTCCCATTGTGTAGAATGAAGTTTTGTGAACTCAATTAATTGGTGGTGGCTGCGGTCTTTAGTGAAGTGTAAAGTGTCTTTATTCAGTCATTTAATTAATTTTCTCCAAGTGTTGGAAACAGTAATTTCTACTTAACTCTATCAAATGCTTTTTCTCTGTCTAATAATAAAATTATGGTGTTTATTGTTGTTTGAAAGCTGTATTGAATTGAAAAGTTTTTGGGAATTAGTGGATGAATATCTACTTTTGGTAAAACCTTTCAGATCAAGATGAATAAGAAATTGTATGATTTTATCTAGTTCATTTTAATAACCTAACCATATTAATAAGAGATAGTGGTTGATAGTTCTCTGGATCAAGGATCTTTTGCTTCAAGAGTAATGTCATCAGGTGTTGTATTCATACTTTGGAGGACTCTTTGAAATCATTCTTATAAATAATAGAGTTAAATTGTCTAAAATGTCTTTCAAAGTGACTGGAGAAACCTTCAGTTACAGGCATTTTATTATTGGGCATTTGATTGAGTATATTAGAGATAGGGTTTTTATCTAGTGTGTTCATTTGATCTTGTGGGAGGTTTAAGGATGTCGAGCAATTTAATGATGTATTCAATATTCAGATCATAATCTGAGGTTTATAATTACAAAACAAATCCTGAAAACATTAGTTATATCTATAGAGCTGTAAAAAAAACACCTGATAAGTCCCAGGTAACTGTAATTATTGCTTTAACTGTGTTTTGTTTAACTAGATGTGGGATTTTACAAGGTATTCACTTGAATTATTAATACACTGGACTTTGTTGAATTGAAGTCATTGAGAGAAACTGTTGGTGTGTGTGTGTTTTCTTTCTGTTTTTGTTTACTAGATCATTTAGTTCTGAAGTGAAAAGTTATTATTAATCTCAGGCTCTCATCCACAGCATCTCTTTTGTCCTGTCTCCCTCCCATCAAACCCAAACAGTTGTGGCAGATAGTTACCCGTCTGTGAGCCTGGTCCTCCCGAAGGTTTCTTCCTGTTAAAAGGGAGTTTTGCCATTCCACTGTCACCAAGTGCTTGCTCACAGAGGGGTTGTCTGATTTTTCGGATTTTCTCTTTATTATTGTAGACTTGTTGTTTTACAACATAAAGCACATTGAGGCAATTGTTTTTTGGCACTATAAAAATAAAACTGAGTTAAATTGAAAAAATCTTCAAACTCTAAGGACAAAAAAAACTGCTCTGGGTCCTAACTCTGGAATTACACTAAATGTGACCAAATTTCAAAAAAGAAAGGTCATTATATATCCAAATGGTCCAGTTTAAAACTTCATTGACATTGTAATGTTCAACAAGAACACTTTGCTTGCCATTATTGAAAACAATAAGTCACAAACAGAATAATAAATTGTAATCAGTTTGAACAGATATGACATTGGTAATACTACTCTTTGGTGCTTCCCAAATAAAGCTCATCAATGACTTCCCAATATACTGTACCATAACTGCAACTTGACTGGATGGAAGATGCATACAACCACAAACCACTTATACATACTAATCACTAAACAGTATGTTAAACAATATGTTTAATGAAACAGAACTCACAGACAGTCAGTGGTGCTAAATATGGGGAAACATGTTGTCAGCTGAGACTGAACAAATCACTTGTCAGAGTAATGACATGTTTCTTCCAGTTGAAATGCATCATCCAGATGCACACAATCGGCTTTCTTGGATTTCTTTACCTGGCTGATTAAGGATGCATCAAGACATTTTCTGTCTTTTTATTAAAAAAAAAATATATATATATATATATAATATCACAGATTTGGATCACAGCCTTTATTTCTGTTTAATGAGTAATATTAGAAAGTTGCAGAAAGATCCATCCACACACCTGCAGAAAGGAGCTACATGAACTTGCCTCTAATGAACAAATGCTATACTAATGCTTTGCCAGTTTGAAAAGTCTCTCAACCAATTAAAGGAGATCTGAAGATCAAAAGATATTTAAAAAAAGATAGGAATTTGTGTTAAACTATAAGGAAAGTTATTCCTCTAATTTTAACCTTTACTTTCCCTGTTATTCTCTGTTCTTTCCTTCAGCTGTCTTCAATCTCCCCTGTTCTCTTTGCATAAATTATGTGTGTGTCTGTGTGTGTGTGGCACTCTGTGTGTTCATGTGTGGGTGTGTGACTAGCAGGTCTTGATTTCTGTCCAACAGTATCTCACTAATGGTTTCCTCTCTGTACTCCATCTGTACGCAGAATCACTCAGTCTCTCCCTTCTTTCTCTACCCTGTTCATGTCTCACTCACTCTAGATGACCAAAAAACAGATTTCCTGTTACTTAACCTCTTCTGGTGTCCAACCATATGGATTCATTTGGTTTTATGTGTCAGCTTTTCACATACTGTAGTTGTTACTTGAATTTCTGTCCACCACAAATGAGTGTGTAAAATAATTCCACAGAAAACTGATAATGAGTCCTCTGGATCAGTGGTCTCCAACTTTTTTTGTGACACTGACCGGCTTATGTCCAACAATATTTTCACGGACCAACCTTTAAGGTGTCGTGGATAAATACAACAAAGTAAAACCAGTACCGGTACCAAAAATAAGAAGATTTATTTATAACACACGGGAAAAGACCCAGGGTAACCGAGTTAATGATAAAAATGATTTAAAAATAATGATAAAAACCCTGAAAACCATAAATTTCACACCCGAGCCTCAACTCTTGTGGCCCGGTACCAAACGACTCACAGACCAGTCCGTGGCCTGGGGGTCCATCCCCAGAGGTTGAATCCTAATGACTCTGTCACTGTCTTGTATATTTTTTTCCTCCAGCACTATCGTCAGGTCTGCATTTTAATTTTTCTTTGTTAGTCTGCACCATGGGTAAAGACTCGCAGAACTGGCATTTTTTTTTATCTTCCTCACAGGAAGAAACTAGCAATGATACAAGAACCACTAATATAATTCTTGGCGAGTCAAAATGGGTGGGTATCCCATTAAAATGATCTCAACTTTGAAGCGATGTGTCACGTTGGCTGTGTAGAAGGCAGGTTAGGACCCAAATGCAGGACTTCAAAAGAACAATGCAAAACTCAAAACAGCTTTATTGCTGAGCAAAAGACAATAAAATACATTATACAAAATAAATCTGACCAAGCAGAAAACAGGAACTCATGAGATAGGCATAAACGAGGGAACATGGACAACATGGAGCGTACAGCAAGATAAACACAGCCTAGAAGGAGAACATGGCAAAGGGCAAGGGAAGACTGAGACAATATAAACACACAGAGAATACTGAGGGAACAGACCACAGGTGGGAACACAGCGGACACTAATCACAGACTAATGAGACAAGGAGAGCAAAACTGAACATACTGGAGACGAGACACAGGCAACCAAAATAAAACAGGAAGCAACAGAGAATGGGAACAGAAATGCAGGTAAACAAATATAGCAACCCAGATTAAGACATGAGAACGGACAAGGACAAGAGATATACACGGAGCCATGGACAAAGATACACTAGCTTGATGCAGACAGAAGACAAAACACAGACAAGATAGAGTTTACGCAGAATAAGAAGCAGAGGAGACTGGGACACAATGAAGAAAGAAGGGAGCGGACTTCACAATGAAACAGTGGACTAGAACCACAAAGACTTAATATAATACTCAATACAAAATAATAAAGACTAGAACATAAATAACATCACAACCTCAAAAGAAAACATAAAGATTCTACAAAACTAAGACCCCTGGGTCCAAGACACCATAACTGAAGAAACAACCAAAGGGAGTGAAGTGTGGTAAATACATTTGAGGGTTATCTATGCAGCCAGGTACACTAATGACCAAAGTTCAGCTACAAATGATGTGCTGGAAGCATCTAAGCTTTATAGTCCAATATTTCAGTTCAGTTTTATTTATACAGCAGAGTCGCAGGGTTAACAGAGAGCCACTCACACCTATGGCCAAATTTAGAATCAGCAATTAACCTAACCTTACTAACTGCATATCTTTGGACTGTGGGAGATCCAGATTACCCAGCGAAAACCAAAACAGCTACAGATTAGGACATGCAAACCCCACAAAGGCGGTGGATTCAAACCTTGCTCTGAGGCAACAGTGCTAACCAACACACCACCGTGCTACCAGCATTTTAAAGCTGACCGCACAGCTGGCTATAACAAAGTTTGAAAATAACAATTAATATCTTATGTTTCTTAAGAAGAATAGGAAATGAATTATTACTAAAGTCCTCCAGTATCTCTCTTTTCCAGTATACATGCTGCTCTGCCTCAGTCTTCAGCCTTTCACCTCCTCAGCTCTGCTCCTCTGTGGTGCTCTGCTCCAGATTTCACTCTTTATTTAGTTCTTCATGTTCTGGACATCTCTGTTTAGTGCAGTTATTATTCCTCTGCTGCTCTGCATAGCCAGCAACATCTCCATGTGTCCATGCATCCATTATCCCTGCTGATCACAGCTCAATATCCTATTCGCAACCTGTTCAGCCCTGTTCAGAATCTTCTATCTAACTAGCTGCTATAGCTAATTTGACTATTGGGTAATTAAGAGCTAACTTTACTGTGTGCACCAACAAGTCAAGAAGTGAAGCTGATGTTGATTCATAGCTCTATCACTGCATCGTTTTTCCTTGAAGCTGAGTCAAATTGAAGTAAAGAAATATTTCAACCAGCACTGAAGAATACATGCCAGGACATGTATTCCTCAGTGCTGGTTATTACTTGTCTTCAATTTGGATATGCACCTTGACAACACTGGACAACAGCTAGATTGCTTACACTTTACTGTATACAGGCATTGCAAAAGTGTCTCTACATTCTTTCTGAAAGCCACAAAGGGGCGATTGCTGTGGTTTCAAAAAGAAATATGGTTGTACATGTAAGAAATCTGTGGGAAA
Source organism: Astatotilapia calliptera (assembly GCF_964374335.1). NCBI lineage: Eukaryota > Metazoa > Chordata > Actinopteri > Cichliformes > Cichlidae > Astatotilapia > Astatotilapia calliptera. The sequence goes on along the minus strand of NC_137428.1, from coordinate 6,887,153 downwards.
ATGGCGCTCTGATCCCTTGATCTGTTATTTGCACTAAACTGATGAGTGTACAGTCTCAATAAGTAGTTTCAAGTATTACTGACTATAAAAAGGACATTTATTTTAAAAAGAAGAACTGAACATGCTTTTTGAAATGCAGAGTTAGAATCGAATCACCAAATAATTTCTATGAAGCTACATAGCAGAGGAAAGTCTAGTGAATGTAGCCTAGATGCTGGTGGTGGCCAGGATAAGGTGGATATGGGGAGGAGGAATGTGCTTCTTAAAGGCAGAGTGATAAAACAGCAATGACGTTTAAAGCGCATGGAAAACAGAATGATTGGCTCACAGAGGGCAGGCAAAAAAAAACAAAAAAAGAATGGGCCAGAGTGATGACAGAATTGAGTTTGTTTATCGTGGGAAAGCAGACGTGTTGCAAAGGATACACTACCAGCTCAAACACACAGGAATGGAAACAGATGGATGAATATAGATCTTCCTTACTGAACTTGTGTTCGACCTTAACCCTCTCAGGCCCAAATTACGTTTTGTGTTGCTAATGCACAACCAAGTCCTGCAGTGGTACTTCTGAGTAAAAAAAACCTCATAAAATATGTATGTGGGGTAATCAGGTTGTTAGGTCTTAACTGTTGCAAATCTGCAACGTCTGCCTGGAGAGGGTTAATTTCGTGAATTATGTTTTAGACTCCATTAGACTCCATCGTGTATTAGTGCAAGCCTACTTAGGTAAATGGCAGAATGCTCTCCGTCAGAGTCCCCCTTTGCTCATCACATTGGATATCAAAAATCCAAGATGGTTATGGTGAAAATGTTGAGTTTCTGTCTTTGTAATGGGACTAATCTTTCTTAAATCCTGATAATACTTTCCACACTCACATGCTTGCTTCTGAGTGATGTAAATGTCATCATCACACAGTGAGCAAATGCTTGCTTTTTTGTGTCCACAGAGAATTTATATTACAATGCATGTGCCCTTGATAGTGGACTTTAAAGAAATATCACAAGAATGACTACTTGACTATCAGGTCTCCAGCTCAGCTGTCCATGTCCTTGTTTGCAATAGACTATAATCAAGTCATTTCATATGCTAAGTGTGTTAGTGGTCTTAGTCTACCCAAAGCCTGTTTTATTGATAATTACTCAATAAAATTTCTCATTTTAAACCATTTTTAAACCATTTTATATGCTTTGACAAATGGCAAAGCTACTTTGGGATCGACACATATGGATGTGTTGTTTACTTCTTATTCAAGTCCATACCTAATCTGTGATATTCAGCTAGAAAAAAACACAAGAAGGCAACAGTAAAAATACTGCAAACATGAGGCTTCAGAATTTCCTTCTGTCCATTTTTTCAGTCACTTACCAGTTGAGAGTCAGCGGGCTTATCACAGCTTTCATAGGTGACATTTCTAACCACTGCACAACTGTGCCATCCAACTTCAAAAAAGTAATGAGTAATGTTACTGTAGCTTTGTCTGTCTTTTGCCATGGTGTGAAAAAGTGTTTGCACCTTCCTTATTTCCTATTTTTTTTTATGTTTGTCACACTTAAATGTTTCAGATCAAACAAATTTAAATATTAGACAAAGATAACACAAGTAAACACAAAATGCTGTTTTGAATAAAGTTTTTTTTTTTTAATTTTTTTTATTAAGGGGAATAAATTCCAACCCTACATGGCCCTGTGTGAAAAGCAATTGCCTCCTAAACCTAATAACTGGTTGGGCCACCCTTTAGCAGCAACAACTGCAATTAAGCATTTGTGATAACTGGCAATCTTTTCCAGTCTTTTCTAGTGCTGTGGAGGACTTTTGGCCCACTCATTTTTGCAGAGTTGTTCTAATTCAGCCACATTAAAGGGTTTTAGAACATAAACCATCTTTTTAAGGTTATGTGTGTGTGGGTGTGACTAAAGAAAGTGAACTCCGCTTTCCAAAGATGTAAAAAACCACAGTTAATTTATGTTATAAAACATAAATTTACTGGGGGCAATCACTTTTTCGCAGAGGGCCACGTAGGCATGGATTCCCCCCCCCCCCCCCCCTTGATAATAAACAGCTTTATTTAGAAAGTGCATTTTGTGTTATATTTGTTTAATGTTTAAACTTGTTTGATGATCCGAAACATTTAAGTGTGACAAATGTGTGACAAAAAAACAGGAAAACAGTTTTTTCACACCACTGTACACACGGTCTGTTTTAGCAACAATTGTAAAGTACACAGTTTCATGTTCGGTTTTGTTAGCAATATGATGACAGGTCTACAAAGCTCCTTTTCTCTCATTGTCACATAGTGCAGCTGTGTTTTCAGGTTTACACACTCTGGAGGCCATTTTAGAAAAGCTCCATGTACATGGATTAAACATTCACTTTTAATTTGAACAGAATAGCAAGACGAAGAAACAAAGATGTGTTTATGAACTGAATGAAATCTTAGCAATGGAGATTTAAAAAAACTCTATATGTCTAGTCTAGTCAAATCAGGAAATATGTAAAGTGCTTCTCACATCAACTCCCTCGCTTCCTCGCCCTGCAACAGCCTCTGTGCCTCAGATCTTCCCGTTCTCTTCTCTGTCCACGTCTCTTTCTTACTATGTTTTTGGTCCCTTTCCTTCTCGTGTTGCTTCCTTTATCTGGTCTTCACTGTGTTGTTCTGTCTCCACAGTCACTGTATTCATCAGATTCTAGACAGTGTCTCTTACACCCACCACCATGACATAGTGCACAGGGACCTCAAGGTGTGTGTGTGTGTCTCACTGTGTTGCATTGCTGTGCACCCGCTGTACAAGAGCTGCTTGTATTTTATAGTCCTGTTTTTTAATTTTTGCCTGTGATTTGATACAAGTTTTGTCTGTGCCTGCTGCCTGTTTGTTTGTCTCCCCTTGCCTGTCTTGCCTGTCTTCTGGTTCTGCTTTTGCAGCTCTTGTTGTACTATTTTAGAAGTCTGAAATATATTTACAATTCCTGTGGGTCCTAGGACTGTCATACTTTGAGCAAGAGTGACTGAGTGAGTGAGAAAACCTGAGAACGGGTGAAGGAGTAGAGGTCAATAGAGTGGCAGCAGTGACAACTTTAAATACTTGCAGAATCCTTTCCTCAAAGGCTTTGTTATCACTGCTGCTAAATAAATTACACACAAAAATATACAGGTTAGACAGAGTGTCTCCCACACGGAGCTGCAGAGCCCTCCTACGCTGCCTGACTAATATTTGGCACTTTCTTTAAAGCAGAAAATAGCAAACTGCACGCATTCTCTCTGTGTAGCTCACAGACAGGTTCACACTTTTTTATATGTGTGTGCAAACATGTTGAGTGTGGAAGAGAGAGCTGGTTCCTACACTGAAAACATGTATGTGTGCCTGTGACAGTTGGGGCTCAATGTGCTAAATGTGTTCAGACTAACCTGCTCCCCCTGCTGTCTGCATGCAGTCATTGCATCCAGCAGATCCTGGAGGCCGTGCTCCACTGCCATCAGATGGGTGTGGTTCACAGAGATCTCAAGGTGAGTCACGAGCAGGTCATGTGTCTGTGTCCATGTAGGTGTGTGAATTTTAGCTGCACAGCTATAAAATCAGTATAAGGAACATTCTGTACTATGTTCAGGTCAGGTTTAGCTCAGGGACAAGAGTCCATGAAGGAAAAATGTAGAGCTTCCACAAAAAGAATGATACCTTCCAAATGTTAATACAAATTATTAATTATGAACAGTGTTCCAATTTTTAAAAAAAAGGTTCTATGTGGAATTCCCACTGTTATATGTGAGTGGTGTAGCAGATTACGTTTTGTTGAGTTTTGTCATCTGTATTGCAGTTTGGTCTGGATATCATCTTCTGATGTCATGTTGTCTGTTTGCCTGATGAAGGCCCAGTATGGCTGTGGTCTCACTTTTTTGTAAATCAGTAAGCGGTTCTCCATAGTTCTGTGTTTTGTCTGACTGTTGTAATTGACAGCTGGTAAGTGCAGTGAAAATATTTATATCCAGCATGTCTGTGCATGTCTATGGGCTGGATTTATCAAAACGTGCATGAGTGTTTGTGCACATATGTTGAAGTTCTGTCTTGTGCATGCACTTGAGTGGACTACAACTGAAAGAGAAATTTCATAGCAGGTGGAAACCTTGTGTCTGCTCACCTCCAGTGGTGCAGTGATGTATACCACGCAGCTGACGTTCTTTTGATTAAGTTCCTTTGGACTTTCATTGACCTGCTTCATGTTTAAGCAGGATATGTATGTATATCTGAACAGGTAACAATGAATCCCTGTTCACAGATGAAAGTAACTAATCCTTCACAGAGGAATGTTTGAATATTTTTTGTGTATATCAAGCGTTCCTCTTATTATCATGTGCTGTTTCTTACAGCATAGATACATACTGCAGCTGTATAAAACAATATCTGCTGTACTGAATTACATACATTTTTTAGTGATTTGTGCAGTATGTATGAGTAGCAAATAAACAAATTAAAAAAAACAATGTTAATAACCAACCAACATATAATTAAACAACAACCTAAAGCTCTATAAAGAACAAAAAAAACCCCAAATAATCTTTTGTAATGATGCAGTCAAGACAAAATATTGTCAAGAATGTATGTTAACATTAATATAGCAATTTATATTACATTTATAGCAGAAATCTGTGTGATGGCTTTTTATTGATTTTAAGACTATATAAACTTAGTACAAAAAGTAAAAAAAAATTGTGTTTGGTCATTAATTAATAAATAAATAATAATTAATAAATTACTCAATAAAATTTATAAATCTTGTGCTGTTGGAAAGCCTGTTTATTTCCCCTTAAATGGTCTTGAAAAGCTTGCCAAATGTTTTATTCCATGACCGTGTACTTCATGGGGCAGGATCAAAGGACAAAGGACAGAGGCCTTGGCAGAGATGATTCAGCTCAGGGAGCTGGTGAGGTGGCCAGTGGCGGAGACTAAGTAGCTGTGGGGGCTAGTTGGACCCCACAGCTACTGGCCAATGGAGTAGATAAATCCTACCCTGAGGTTCAGGATACTCAGAAGACTCTGTCAACTCTTGTGGGAGCTGAGCAGGGTGCACTTTTCTGATGTCTGGGTCCACAGCAGCTCCAGTGCAGGATACAGTGGAAGCTCCAAGTTGGCTAGACTAGTTTGTTCAGAATTCACTGGGTTCACTTGCTGAGACACAGATTCAGGGAAGGTCTTGGGTAGATCAGCACTCTCTCTGACCCAGGAAATATAGAAACTAAGGCAGCCTGTACAACCTGAGGAGCCCTCTCTTCTGTGGAAACAGCTCCCAATTTGGATTTGGGAGACAGACACACTGTCTGCTTTTAAGATTATAGGCTTAAAATTTTCCTTTTTGACAAAGCATTTTCTTAGGTCTGGATTAGGTGACCCTGAATTAGTGCAATAACCTTAGGCTCCTCGGGGTGTAATGCACTAGTGCACTAATGCACAAGTGTTCACTCACCTTTCTTTCACTCACTATGTTTTTAAACACTACTCTGCACGTAATTATTATTATTATTCATTCCTGGCTCTCTTCCAGAGTGTGTCTTTTGTTCTGTCTTCCTCCCCTTGAAACCAACCAGTTTTGGCACATGGCTGCTGGGGAAGTTCTTCTTGTTAAAAAAGGACTTTTTCCTTCCCACTGCAAAGTGCTTGCTAATAGGGGGCCATCTGATTGTTGTTGTTGTTTTTTATTTTCTCTGTGTTATTGTAGGGTCTTTACCTAACAATATAAAACCCCTTAGGGAACTGTTGTTGTGATTTGGTGCTACATAAATAAGATTAAATTGAACTGAATTGAATTGAATTGTCCTATAATAGTCTATTACTGTGAAGTAACTGGGAGTAAGAAGTGGGAATAACCAGCTAGTGAAGCAGTTGAGGTTTGTGAGATTTTATACCTTCGAATGCTGAGATAGCAGCTGGCCAAGCCCTCATATCAGCTGTTTCTCTCAGTCTTTGTGAGTAGACTAGAAACCTAGAACAGTCTAAGTCATTTTCTTCCATGTAGATTGTTGTGCCCTCTGGGTGCTTTGTGCGGTCAACTTGCTCTGTGACTATCAACTGTGTGGAATTTGGTTAATTGTTTTCCAACCCAAGTGCAGAATGCAGGAGACCAAAGTGAGCATAAGGTGAATATTTAATGCTGGATTGATCAAAGGAAAACATGATCCCAAAACAGAAAGCAAAAGGAGGCACAAAGAGTAATTATACAAGGAGTGTAATACTAGGACGCACTAGGAAATCTAGAAAGCATACTGTGGGTGACTCAACAGAGGGGCAAGAGGAGACTGAGACAATAATGACAGTAATGAGGCTAGGGGAAAGGGTGGGGGAAAACAGCTAGAACAAATCAAAGACAGATGGGCACAATGGGGCACAAAGGGAAGACTGTACACATTTAATAAAAAATCATTATAAAAAAATGTAATATATAAATTATAAAATAACTGTACAAAACCAAAGGCAGAATAGCCAGAAACTGAAACAAAGATATATGAAAGAAGATACTTAGAAATGTGGCAAATAAGAATAAATAATAACAGTCAAACTGAGAACCCAAAAACATTGAACTAAGGTGTTTATTACTAATAACTGACCCAACCAGTTATTAGATTTAAGGGGCTTTTTCACACAAGGCCATGTAGGTTTAGATTTTTCCCCCGGTGCACTGGTGCACAGTCATGTTGGAACAGGAGAGGGTCATCCTCAAACTGTTCCCACAAAGTTGGGAGCATGAAATTCTCCAAAATGTCTTGGTATGCTGAAGCATTAAGAGTTCTTTTCATTGGAACTAAGGGGCTGAGCCCAACTACTGAAAATGACCCCGCATCATGATTCCCCCTCAACCAAACGTTATCCTTTGCACAGTGCAATCAGACAAGTACTGTTCTCCTGGTAATAGCCAAATCCAGACTTGTTGATCAGATTGCCAGACAAAGAAGCATGATGCATCACTCCAGAGAACACTTCTCTACTGCTCTAGAGTCCAGTGGCGGCATGCTTTACTTCACTGCATTTGGAACTTGGTCATGAAGTGGCCATTCCATGAAGCTCTCTATGTAATCTTCTTGAGCTAATCTGAAGGCCCAATTTGGAGATCTGTAGTGATTGCCAACCTCAGCACACTATGCAGTTTACCTGGCCTACTAGTTCATGGCATAGTTGCTGTCATTCTCAATGACTTCTACTTTGTTATATTTCCCCCCAACCGTTTACTATGGAATATTTAATAGCAAGGAAGTTTCACAGCTGGACTTGTTTGGAGGTGGCATCCTATCACGGCATCACACTAGAATTCACTGAACTCCTGAGAGCGACCCAATCTTTCCCAAATGTTTACAGAAGCAGTGTGTATGCCTAGTTGTTTGAGTTTATATACCTGTGGCCATGGAAGTGATTGGATTACCTGAATTTAAGGATTTAGATGGATAAGTAATACTTTTGTCAATATTCTGTACATAAATAAATAAATATTTCATTTAATAAATACTTAATAAATACCGATTGCAATGTTTTTTCAGCAATACTTATTTCATCATGGTATTAGTTAATGCTTTGATGCACTGCTCTCTTTATTTTCATCTCTCACTTTAATACAATGCATGATTGGATACAATGCTTGGGTAGCAACCATCAGATGTACACTACTTTTCGTAAAACATTGAAGAATTCTTTGAGTGCACTATATAGTCTGTACTCACTATATTTTAGACATTACTACATTTTCATTGAACCAGTTAGTGGCCCCTTGCATCCTGTGATTCGTGACAGTGTCATCATGGAGAGAACACTCCCATCTTCAAAGAAATACTACATTATATACAACATCATTTTATGTTGATTTGCAGTGACCCTTTTCTTTAGAGGACAGTATAAAACCCCCACACCACCCCCACTGTTGGAGTTAACAATGAATTGACTTTCATAGTCACTTAGATTGTTTTTTGTTTTTTGTTTTTTTGCTGTCTAGACACAGAAATAGAAACAACGATAATTCTCAGCCTGAGCCTGCTCTAATCAGACTATGGTTGGATGCTTATTTCAGTACCAACATCACTGTACGGTGCATTTGTGTGGAATCCTCTGCATGTGTTCTGTTAGGATTTTATAAATTTTATGCAAATATCAAATGTGAATTTTTTTTTCCAGGTACAAACATGGAAACTACAGTTACCTACTGATTATTTTCTAAAGCAAATTTCTGATTTTTATTGGAAAATATGAGACAGCATGGTAACTTGTTTGATGATGAAGTTAATATCCTCATGTTTAGCAATTAATATTAATCACATTAACCATCTAACATCCTTTGGTACAATATTTGAGTCAGGAAAGTGGACAAGTGATATACAGAATAGATGATATGTTAAAATCTCACAAATTGAGTTTTTAAATCTGAATTTTATAAAGAATTTGGTGCACTTTTGGTAACATTTAGGAAAGGAAAACATTAAACACGTTTGCATTTTGACTTTAGTTTTTAATTTGACTTTTTTGCCCATTGAGTATACAACTGTATATAATATATACAGTTTTTGTGTTTGATACTGACATTTGCAGCTCTCTTTATCATGATTATGATATAGTGTCAAAAAGTACAAAAACATCATCTGTTCATTTTGACTAAGTAAAAAAGTACAACAATTAATTCCCCGATTAGTCTGAAGTTCAAATCTTGACTTAGAAAGTGTTTTGTTTTGTTTTGGGTTATTTTAAGTTGTCCAAATGAACTAGAACTAGAACATTTTATTAATAAAGTGTAGTAGTATTTCCTAAAATATCAAACAACTGAGTCTGTTCTTTGTGGAATGAAAAATACATTTGTCCAACAGTTGTGGAATATTTCTGAATAAGATTGATCTACTGGGCACAGTAAGGTAAGGCCTTTACTGTATGCACCTTCTGTGTTTTTAAATCAACCAGCAGAGGGTGACATGATGACTGTCCTTCAGCTGGATTACAGCATACAGCTGTTTCTATCACTGTGGTGAAATGATTGCTGCTTCTGTGACACAGATCTGTCACTCTTAGCATAAACTAGTCAGACAGCAAAGAGCTGTCATTCCTGTGTAGTTATTTGTCACATTTGCTTTTTACATCAGCGTCTGAGCAGCAAAGACACGACTATTGCAGACAGACAAGATGTGTTTGGTCGTCCTCAAGTAAACAAAGGCAAAAAAGGCTTATACACATTTTCCAGTCCCATCTGTGTGTCTCAACCTCAAAATGAGAGAGTACATTTTATTTGCTGGAAAATGTATGACTGTATCTCTGAATATGTCTGTAGCCATAACTATTTTTAGCGTTCTGATCTGAGTATAACTGGTCTGCCCCATTCTCCTGTTTTCCCTTTAAAGTTATGTATAGGAAAAGAAGTAAGAGAAGAAACTTGTTCCCAATGCCCCATTTTCCACAACCAGTTGACTACCCCCCCTCCCCCCAAATGCATTTATTGATTTTCTAAATGTTTGCATATACACACACAGCTGAGCATGATATCAGCAGAAGCAGGACACTACCTCAGGCCAACAGGACTCAAGTTGCGGACAGTGCAAAGGTGCCCCGAAGACTATCCAACATATAGTAGCAGGGTGCAAGATGCAAGCTTGGACAGAGTACACCGAGCGGCGCAACCAAGTAGCTCTATAGAAACATCTGCGCCACATGTGGACTAGAACTCCCCAAGTCACTAAAGGAGACACCATCAAAGATGGTTGAGAACAAATGGGGCTAAATTCTTGTGGGAGTTAGGAAGCTGCTGTCCAAGCAACCAGTCATAGTGGTGATTGACAGGGAACAGAGGACTGCAGTTGTGATAGATGTGTCAATCCCAGCAAATAGCAACATTATGAAAAAGTTCTGTATGAATGCCTCACACATGCTTATGCTGCATAGTCATAAACATCATCATCATCAGTCATCAGGTGCTCTGCTAGGATAATAAGCTGGCCAAAATATGAAATATAAGCCACTGACATCAAGACAAGAAAGCTCCTTACCATACGTGGAGGGTTCCATCCCAAGCCTAGTGCCACTGTACACTGAGGGGGAGGAAAGAGACTGATTAGTCAGTGTCAGAAGTACTATCCAAGATGAAACAACAAAGATCCATCAGTACATCAGGAAGATGTAGCAATGATGTAGCACTGAGCATGTGCTTAGGGAATACCCCAGGCAGCAGAAACTCAAGAAACAGGAAAAAAAGAACAGGGACCATCTTGGAAGGACTGGTCCTTCCAGTTGCTAAAAAATAAAATGTCACAGAAAGACTACTGCCATAAAATAAAATAAAATAAAATAAAATAAAATATCAGCCACAAAGAAACCAAATTAAAGCGCAATTTTTTTTTAAAAACTTAAGCTTGTTGAATGTGATACTAAACTTTTATCTGGCTCAACTCTGCAAGATTACTGTTGAGATCTTTGCATAGTGATTATAGTACTTGTTGCGAGTGTGTAAGATAGGTTAGATGGAGTTACAAATGACTTAACATGAAATAAAAACATCCCTAGATTTTGCCACCCCTTCTGAAGTAATTTAAGAAAAGCCTTTCAGTAACAATGTCGTAACAACCTTGAGAAATAAATTAATAAGGTCATAAAATGTAACACTAACATGACACGACTGTGCTTGTGTTACACCTTCAGCCAGAAAACCTGCTGCTGGCCAGCAAATGTAAGAACGCAGCAGTCAAGTTGGCTGATTTTGGACTGGCCATTGAAGTACAAGGAGACCAACAGGCTTGGTTTGGTAAGACACACACACACACACACACACACACACACACACACACACACACACACACACACACACACACACACACACACACACAGAAGTGTGCATGTGTCTGTAGGTGTTATTAAAAATAACACAATTAGAAAAGCATCTCCATTAATTTCAAAACATATGTACAATTAGAAAGAATGCTACAGACAAAGTTTCATGCTCAAAAAATTAAGGAGGCATTTAGGAGACAAAGATGATCTAATTCTAAATAAGAGATTATCTAAAAGATAAGACAACCCCCAAAACACAAAGGGTTATACAAGTTGAAGCCACAGATATTTGTCCTTCTTTGGGTTTTCTCATTGTTTTTTCAACACTTTTGACTAAGGTCAGTCTCAATAAAGGGAGTGCAGAATTATTAAGCAAGTGTATTTTTGAGGAATAATTTTATTATTGAACAACAACCATGTTCTCAATGAACCCAAAAAACTCATTAATATCAAAGCTGAATGTTTTTGGAAGTAGTTTTTAGTTTTAGCTATTTTAGGGGGATATCTGTGTGTGCAGGTGACTATTACTGTGCATAATTATTAGGCAACTTAACAAAAAACAAATATATACCCATTTCAATTATTTATTTTCACCAGTGAAACCAATATAACATCTCCACATTCACAAATATACATTTCTGACATTCAAAAACAAAACAAAAACAAATCAGCGACCAATATAGCCACCTTTCTTTGCAAGGACACTCAAAAGCCTGCCATCCATGGATTCTGTCAGTGTTCTGATCTGTTCACCATCAACATTGCGTGCAGCAGCAACCACAGCCTCCCAGACACTGTTCAGAGAGGTGTACTGTTTTCCCTCCTTGTAAATCTCACATTTGATGATGGACCACAGGTTCTCAATGGGGTTCAGATCAGGTGAACAAGGAGGCCATGTCATTAGTTTTTCTTCTTTTATACCCTTTCTTGCCAGCCACGCTGTGGAGTACTTGGACGCGTGTGATGGAGCATTGTCCTGCATGAAAATCATGTTTTTCTTGAAGGATGCAGACTTCTTCCTGTACCACTGCTTGAAGAAGGTGTCTTCCAGAAACTGGCAGTAGGACTGGGAGTTGAGCTTGACTCCATCCTCAACCCGAAAAGGCCCCACAAGCTCATCTTTGATGATACCAGCCCAAACCAGTACTCCACCTCCACCTTGCTGGCGTCTGAGTCGGACTGGAGCTCTCTGCCCTTTACCAATCCAGCCACGGGCCCATCCATCTGGCCCATCAAGACTCACTCTCATTTCATCAGTCCATAAAACCTTAGAAAAACCAGTCTTGAGATATTTCTTGGCCCAGTCTTGACGTTTCAGCTTGTGTGTCTTGTTCAGTGGTGGTCGTCTTTCAGCCTTTCTTACCTTGGCCATGTCTCTGAGTATTGCACACCTTGTGCTTTTGGGCACTCCAGTGATGTTGCAGCTCTGAAATATGGCCAAACTGGTGGCAAGTGGCATCTTGGCAGCTGCACGCTTGACTTTTCTCAGTTCATGGGCAGTTATTTTGCGCCTTGGTTTTTCCACACGCTTCTTGCGACCCTGTTGACTATTTTGAATGAAACGCTTGATTGTTCGATGATCACGCTTCAGAAGCTTTGCAATTTTGAGACTGCTGCATCCCTCTGCAAGATATCTCACTATTTTTGACTTTTCTTAGCCTGTCAAGTCCTTCTTTTGACCCATTTTGCCAAAGGAAAGGATGTTGCCTAATAATTATGCACACCTGATATAGGGTGTTGATGTCATTAAACCACACCCCTTCTCATTACAGAGATGCACATCACCTAATATGTTTAATTGGTAGTAGGCTTTCGAGCCTATACAGCTTGGAGTAAGACAACATGCATGAACAGGATGGACAAAATACTCATTTGCCTAATAATTCTGCACTCCCTGTACTGATGCAACACTTGGACCCTACAGAGGTTGTACATGTAGTCGAACTCCTTCAGGATGGCACATCAATACATGCCATTGACAGAACGTTTGCTGTGTCTCCCATTCCAGTGGTAAGTGCATGGAGGAAATTCCAGAATTTCCAAGCAGTTACTCTAGGAAAGCTGGACAGGACCATAGAAGGTCCTTAAGTGGCATGCGTGTCCTTTGTGCTGGAAGAAACAGTATGGCCACTGCCAGAACCCTACAAAATGATCTCAAGCAAGCCACTGGTGTGAATGTCTCTGACCAAATAATCAGAAACAGACTTGTATTATTGTAGGATCTTTACCTTTTAATATAAAAACGGCTTGAGGCAGCTGTTTTGTTTTTGTTTTTTTTAATTTGGCGCTATATAATATAATAATTTGATTTGAGGGTGACCTGAGGTGTCAGCATCCTCTAGTGAGCCCTATGATCACTGCCCAGTATTGTGGAGCCCAAATGGCATTCATCATAGAATATCCAAATTGGCAAGTTCACCACTGCCACCCTACGCTTTTCAGAGATGAGAGCAGATTCATCTTGAGCACATGACAGACGTGAAAGAAGCTATGGAGAATGTTATGCTGCCTGTAAGATCATTTAGCATGGCTGTTGTGTTGGTGTGTCAATTATGGTGTGGAAAAACATATCCATGGAGCGATACACAGTCCACTATAAGCTACGCGACACTGACTGCCAGAAGATATTGGGATCCTTCAACCAATTGGCAGATCCTGTGCTGGTGCAGTGGGTCCTTGATTCCTCCTGATGAACAATAATGTCCAGCCTCCTGTTGACAGAGTATGCATGCAGTTCCTGTAGTACAAAGGAATTGATACCACTTGACTGGCCGTAACTTGGAGTTCAGCCCAGGGATAACGTTTCCCCTGACGTTCTGATTGGTAGACAACCCATTTGAACCACAGCTGCTCCACCACCTTTTAAAGGTATCACAAAAGACAAATCAAACTATAAAAGTTAAGCACCAAAATAAGAGGTTATCTAAAGCATAGGAGCAGAACCTTTTAACCCTCTCAGGCTCAAATTAAACTTTTTGTTGCTAATGCACAACCAAGTCCTGCAGTGGTACTTCTGAGTAAAAAAAACCTCATAAAATATGTATGTGGGGTAATCAGGTTGTTAGTTTTTAACTGTTGCAAATCTGCAACGCCTGCCTTGAGAGGGTTAAAATGCATTCTTTTCTGTACTTTCGCCAAGAAACAGGGCCTTCATTTGTGTTGCTTTTTGTTTTCGTGTGTAGGCTTTGCGGGTACTCCCGGCTACTTGTCTCCAGAAGTGCTGAGGAAAGAAGCATATGGTAAACCTGTAGACATCTGGGCATGTGGTAGGTGTTTTTTTTTCTATTTTCAGCACCACCTCTGCCAATTTTGTTCTTGGCACTCAAACAATGGCTGTTTATGTGTGTAGGTGTGATCCTCTACATCCTTTTGGTTGGGTACCCTCCGTTCTGGGACGAGGACCAACACAAACTCTACCAACAGATCAAAGCTGGAGCATATGATGTTAGTCAGCTTCTCATCTCTGTTTCTCTTTAAGTTAAATAAGATGTGGTACATATTTTTATTGTATATGTGGGCATGCTTAGGTGTGCGTTTGGTTTAGTTTCCCTCCCCAGAGTGGGACACAGTGACTCCCGAGGCTAAAAATCTGATCAACCAGATGCTTACTATTAATCCAGCCAAGAGAATCACTGCCCAGGAGGCTCTGAAGCACCCATGGGTCTGTGTAAGTAGCATATACACATCCAGCATCCTATTAAAACTGACAGGAAACAATATTTCACAGCTCCTGATTTGACTATCAAGCAATTTGTAATTTGCAAATCCTCTCTCAGCAACTATGAGAACATGTGCTTAAAACTGCCAAATATGACATGTGCAAATATGTGCTGACATGTCAGCTTATCTTGAATATGGTTTTTTCCATAGACAGGCAAAAGTTCAACCTATTAACCTTCAGCAACCAAGAACTGAGTTCCACATGATAAGTTAAATTCCTGCAGAAATCTCTAGACTCTCCAAAGAAGTCTAGAAAATTACAATTGTGTTTAAAATAGAGTAAATTGACATCTTAAACAGTGTGTTAGTGTGTATAATAAAAATACATTGAAATGTTCAATTTGTTTGGCAATAAATCACAGCTTGATGCTCTGTAAATAAATGCCATCTTACAAGGGCCTTTGATTAATGTAACAATTCAAGAGACTCTGGATTCTGAACTAAAAACACAAGCTTGAGCCCAATGGAACAGTTTTCTTCCAGGAAAAGTACTTTTTGATAAACGCGTTTTTTGATACAAGATTCAGAAGGAAAATACAGTTAAATGAATTAAATGACTTGTTTTGACTGTAATAAAATAATCAGAAACACAGTTGCTATCTAAATGAGCTTTGGTGCTACCATGTTTTGTTGGTAATTTTTTGGGGTATAAAAATGTCAGTTTAATTCAATGAATTCAGTACTTTTCAGTTTAAAACTAGTTTATGTCAAATGTATTATTTGATCAATTTAATTATTTTACAAAGTTAATTTTTACTTCTGTTTTGTTTTTATGACAGATAATAATATGATTTTTATGCATTAGGATTTAATATATCTAATTAGAATGTACATTTCATACATAACCATTAGACTGAACACTAGTTACAGTCATACGTCCATCTGTAACACTTGTCTTTCATTGGAAAAGAAAAATATTCCTTTAGGCAATTGTATTCACTGGAGTTTTAAGTGAACTTTTGCCAGTTTATGCAATAAAACTTTGGCACAATATCTTTAAAAATATGATCATAGCAACAAGAAAAAAAAGTTACATTTACAGTATTTTCATTTTATAATTTGTAAAACAATATTTTTCTTGACTGTCTTCATCAGTTTAAGTCATAAACCCAGTACCTGTGATGTTTGCAGGAATGGTTAGTAAGAATGACTAATGTAAAATTTGAGAGAAATTGGCCCAAAAACCCAACAAAATCACTAGCTAAGTCAAAGATCTAAATCCTTAACATAACAACATATCATTATTTCTGTAAGGAAACAGAATGTATTGTGCGGATACTGTAAAGCCAAGTTGAATCTCTTTATCCTGAAGTTTTGCTGAAATTGTGTTACCTAAGGGGCCTCAGAATTAACACATTTCACCAATGCAGAATCTCACTGGCAGCTCCTGCCCACATAAACCTATCACTGTCACAGCTGCTCTTGTAACATTTTATTTTCAGCATCTCTTTCTCTGTCTCCCCACAGCAACGCTCAACGGTGGCCTCAATGATGCACAGACAGGAGACCGTCGAGTGCCTGAAGAAATTTAATGCCAGGAGGAAACTCAAGGTGTGAAAATATTTGATGGTTCAAAAAGAAGTTGTATCTCTGATTTCAGGAGAAAGGAGGAAACCCTTACTCTAGCTTAATGTCTACCAGTTTTGAACTGATTTCAGATTTTTTAAAAGGAGCTACAGTAGCTATAAAAACAATTTGCCCTTCCCTGCTGTAGTCTTCCTTTTTAAACACAGCTTAAGAAGTTTGTAGTGCAGTAAAATGATAAGGGAGGCATGGGGGATGCTTACTGTTATCACACAGACATTATGTAGGAGTAGGTAATGGATAATAGGTATTGATTTTTAAATAACTGGACATTAATAACTTGAGCTTATTATATAATAGTATACTATAGGATATTTGTTAATAGGCCGCTCAGTCTATTTCTCTTGGCAAAACTTAGGGTCAACAAAAAAAGGCAAATATGAAATTTAAACGTGAGCTCAGTGGTCAAACGCGACATATTATTTGGAAACTGTTGCGTGATATTTAGACTCAACATGTACCAGTATCTTTTCCTAAATGTTTCCAATATAGACAAAGGCAGTTCAATTCGGAGATATCATTAGAAACAATTGAACATGATTTATTGATATACAGAATACAATTATGTTATTTGGAGATTAGACTCTGATGAGTCACTGAATGACTTGGGTAAGGCGGAGATGTGGAGGGTGTGGGTTGCTAGAAGGCACCTGGAAGGGCAAATGATGGATGAGCAGTGAGATTTAAAGTACGCGGAGTGGAGGCTGCTTGGCCTGAAGACTAGATCACAAATGTCGCAATAAGCTTGACAGTGTGGGAGTGATGTAAGGCTTCGATTAGCCACCAAACACAATGCTATCCTTTTTGTCTTCCTTGGTGAACTTTATGTTTCTATCCACTAAGTTGAAGAGAGCAGTGAAGGATTGTAATTCTTGGATTTAGATTTTGACCCAGGTGTCATCAGTTTATGTGTACCAGTGGCTAGGTGCTGTCCTGGTGCTTTCCACTTCCTCCATGGAAAGGCTGGCTAAAATATGTGGTGGTAAAGCAGTCTAACAGTGTGCAAATCTGATCTGGGGTGAAGCTTGTTCTGTTTTCCAAGGAGCTGTCTTGTTGTAGTTGTTTTCTGAGAGTTTCCACTGCCTCAATTGTAGGTATGCAAGTGAAGAGAGAGACCGCAATAAAAGACACTATGGTTTCATCTGGATCAAGTTTTTGGTCCTTGTTGGTGAAGTCAGTGGAGTTTTCGATGTGATTGGGGGTGTTCCAACAACGGGTGCTAGCATGGTGGATAGGTGTTTGGAAATGTTGTAGGTGGCTGAGTTTATACTGATAACACTGGGTCTGAGTGAGACCCCTTCTTTGTGGATCTTTGGAACTCTTTAAATACAGGGTATAACTTCCCCTCGGTGTAGCCGATGGTAAGTAGGACAGTCAATAACTTCATCCTTTTCCAGTTCTTGTAAGCAACTCATGACGTTCTTTTTGTATTTGCTTGTGGGGTCTCGTTTTAAGGCTTCATAGGTATTGGTATAGTGTCAGCGTACTAATTTTCGTGTGATAATC
Organism: Astatotilapia calliptera; assembly: GCF_964374335.1. Taxonomy (NCBI): domain Eukaryota; kingdom Metazoa; phylum Chordata; class Actinopteri; order Cichliformes; family Cichlidae; genus Astatotilapia; species Astatotilapia calliptera. The sequence goes on along the minus strand of NC_137428.1, from coordinate 6,869,570 downwards.
CATTGTGTTTTGAACAACAGTGCACCTGCCCTTGTAGCCTGGTAACATGGTGATGTTATGGTCTTTGCTCAGAGATTTTCTTCTTTTCTTGTATTGTGAGGTTAGACAGGGGAACATTTGCACTGGAGAGTGTGAAACCTTCATCCTGATTTGCTCTGCTTCTGTTTGTGTTAATTTATTAATCCTTAACATACAGGTTAAAAGTTAATTCACGACACCAGCATATTAAATAGGTTTCAGGGTGGATTCTTATCATGCTTTTCTGTGTTCTTCCTCATCAGGGTGCCATTCTTACTACCATGCTTGTCTCCAGGAACTTCTCTGGTGAGTGTTGCTCTTTAAAAAGACAGAGGTGATGAGGAGAGGTGACAAAAATTTACATCTACACACACACAGACACACACAAAACACACATTAACACATAACAGGCTCATGGGAGATGCTATGGTAGAGATTTGTCTTATTTAAAAGCTCACCCAACATAGCTGTACTTATATTGTGTCAGTGTCACATATAACTAAATCTTGTTTATTTGTCACTTTGTTCTTTTATGATAAATGACAAAAGCTAAGTCACTGAAATCCATAAAGAGGCTAATAGTAGTGTTAAGAAAATGAAATGAACACTGACTGGCCTGACCCGATTTGCTTGACTAGCAAATCTAGAGAAAGCCAAATATTTTTTGCAACATGTTTTGTATTTGTTGTGTATCAGATTTCCATTAAAATGAAAGGATTACTGGCTAAAAACTATAATTCTTTTTTTTAACCAATCACATTTTGACTTACAGTTGGTAGGACTAGAACCATTTAACAAATTTAACATCGTAAGCCCTCCTGTATATTAAAAAAAACTATAAAACTAAGAACAACTGATATACCAATATTTATTTTTACATTTTCCCCAAACATACAAAATTAGAACTCTTAACACAATAGTTTATTTCTAGTGCTACAAAGTGCATTTTCTGGAGCTCATCAAATTGCAAGCAAATTAATTACAAACAGTGTTCATCAACCTGCACAAGTAGGTCGATGAATCCTGTTGAATACTTTCAACACCTGAAAAAAAGTCTCAGCAGTGAACTTTGGTGTTTTTGTATTTTTCTTGCTTTCTATCAGGTAACATTTTTTTAGCTTTAGTTCTAATGAACAGACAGCAACCTAAGGTAAGGTAAAAATGATTTATTTCAAATCAGACTATATAAAAACATGGTGGAGGTAATGTGGACATGCTTTAAACACCTATTCTTCCCACCCCTTAATCTGTGGCTGTAAATACTTTCCTGATGACTCTATGGTATCAATAGCTACAGCCACCCCACAATAGCAGTGGGGTGGCTGTAGCTCAGGAGGTAGAGCAGGTCACCTACTGATCGGAAGGTTGGAGGTGCGATCCCAGGCTCCTCCAGTCTGCATGCCAAGTATCCTTGGGCAAGATACTAACCCCAAGATGCATCCATCGGAGTATGAATGTGTGTGAGTGTAGTTAGAAAGCCCTCAGTATAGAGGTAGTGCTAGTGAGAATGGGTGTGACTGGGTGAATGTGGCGTGTTGTATAGAGCGCTTTGAGTACTCCGGGAGAGTAGAAAAGCGCTATATAAGAATCAGTCTTTTTAGCTACATTTAAATCTTATTGAATTCACTACAATGCTTATTTTCTTAATTATATCACCATTAGAGTTAAAAAGAAGGATAAAACAGTTTTTTTTACCATGCAATTGACAAGTGACTAGTCTGTGAGCAAGCAGTGTCCTTCTGTTTCTCTGTCAGATAACCGTATTGAATGTCACATCCAGTTGCATAAGACCAAGATAGCTCAGCTTGAGGCTTTGCAGTAGCACTTCACTAACCAATGGGTAATGTCACAATGTCATGGTTCATCTGGCATGACAACATCATATGGGTTTGTAGACTCTTTGAGTTATATTTGTACCAGTTATCCCTATAGTGTTGTGGACTGGCTCTTCATTTAAAGGATCAAAGCTTCTGATTCCAAAGGATATTGACCAACATGTAATGCCAGACTACCGAGCCGGAGTTGAGAAAATTCACCTGGTTCTAACTGATAACCTCTGGATGTCGATCCTGCTATCTACTGATGAAATACTTTGAGTAGCCCTGCAGGTCAATTATGAGATTCTGCCTGTTAACAGCAGCTCTTCACTATGGTCCATGCACATGGCAAATTTAACCAGGTTATTCTTTAGTGGCCAGGAAAAGAACTGGCAAAAGTTTAATCAAATAGTAACAGTCACTTGATGAATTCACCAGACTTTTATCCTAATTTAACTAACCTATTCTATGCTAATGCTGATTTCTTGTACAAGTGTTGAGAGGAATGAGAGTAAGGAGAAGGGGTATGCACTGATCAGGAAAGAGATCCGCTCTATCCTGTGCCCAGTAAAGTTCAAATGGGGAAGCTGTGACTCAGTGCAAAGGCCTCCATCTCATTTGAGACTATAATCCAACATGACAAAAATGAGTAGAAAAAAAAGAGCCAAAAATTTGAATTCCGGTTCCTAAGTTCACAATGGTTGGGCAACGGTTATCTTCTGGTGCTTCCTGTTGACATTTCCAAAGTCCTTTCCTGGGGCACCAGATACTCAAAACAAGAATCACTAGTAGAATAAGCTGTTTACATACAGTTCTTATGAAATGGGGAGACATAATTATTTTTATAATAGCCTGCAAATATGTTCATTTATCTTGTAAAGTTGGACATTATAACATGGAAGTCTGTGGGGATTGGCTCACTTTTGAAGTCAGCCTCAAGTGGCCATATGAAGCAATGCAATTTCTCCAGTCTGTAGACAGATTCGTGGCTGGCATAAGTACCATAACATCCTGCAGTAACACAACATCCCCTCTTGTTTATGGATAGAACGAACATCATTTTTTTCAGTAGCACCATGAGCACCATGAGTAAAGTCACACCAAGACGCCCCGTGGGAGCTGTGTGAACAATAACAAGGATAATGGAGGGCTGTATCAGATGATCTGACTTCCACAATGCCTGACCGACAGTCAAGTGAGATTATGATAAATTAGAGCACAGATTGAAGGAAAAACAGCCAACAAGTGATCAGCAATTGGGAATTTCTTCAAGGTTGTTGCTTAAACTCAGGGGATGATCTCATGAAGCTAGTTGAAGACTGAAGAATATTCAAAGCTGTTCTTGAAACAGATTTGGCATTAAAATACAATATCACCCATATATAAAGTCGTTTTGGTTATGCTTTCTTTCTACACAAACCCATACGTGTTATTTTTTAGTTTTGATCCATTCACATAGTAGTATTACAGTTTTTTCTGAATGCTTAAACCCTAACTGTGATTCCTGTAGCACAATCTCTAAAACTATTCAGACTTATAGCAAAACCACTCACTGAGTTTGCAAAACTAAAAGCACAAAAACTGCTTTGCACTCAGTTTGCAATTTTGTAACACACACTTTGCAAAACTGTAGGCACAATTCACTGCACAACACTCAATTACCAAATTTCCAACACACTCCTAGCAAAAGTATACACATGTATGGCTATCATTAACACTAATTTGCCAACTGTCTGGCAATTAGATAATTAGTTCACTTTGCAATCAGCCTAAGCACTATAATACAGGTAAGCTGTGTGTGCGGAGTACAATGGAGGGAGCAGAAAGAGTGAGAAGTAGAGGAGGCCGAGGAAGAGGACGTGGAGGTGAAGAAGTAGGATGAAGAGGACGACAAGGAGGAGCAAGAGGAAGATGAGGAGGGGGGAGAGGAAGATGAGGAGGGGGGAGAGGAAGGGTAGGAAGAGTAAGAAATAGAATTGCTGATGACATCAGAGCTACAATAGTGGACCATGTAATCAACCGTGGAATGACCCTGAGGGTAGCTGGCCAACGGGTCCAGCCTAACTCGAGCCGCTACACTGTAGCAAGTACCATAAGGACATCTTGAAATGAGAATCGGTTAGTACAGTCACTTCGCACAAAGATTTGTAGCACTGCCATATGCCAATGAGAAACACACCAATACCATTGATGTAAAAATACTGAAATTGTTACTTTACAGAATTGCTAGATGACCAGATGCTGGGGGAAGCCAGCCAATAGTTACAAAAAATGTGCTTAAGCAATCAGAAAAAACTGTAAAGTTTTGACTGGTACTGTTAATGATACTCTGTATTTTTCAGTGGGCCGTCAGACTACGGCCCCTGCTGCTGTCAGCGCTGTAGCAGGAACCACAGCTGGCATCGTGGAACAAGGTAAACACATCTCGCAAGCACATCTTTTAGCATTTTCTCCCTGCAGCTTTTAAAACTTTACATCCTTTCCCCTCATTGAGGCAGGAGCAGATGTGATTAAACGGAAATCTCCCAGGGTCACAACATCACACACTCCTTTAGCTCTATCCCTCAGCTTGTTTTAATCTCTCTTCCTAAATCTTTCTCTCCTCTTCCTCACCCTTATTGCTTCTTTAACTTTTTGCCAAGGTAAGCAATCTCATTTCTCATCTGAAGGGAAGAGTATTACAGACTTTTCTTTCCTTGTACAGACAAATAGCATGCACTGTGGTGTATAAGTGGGAGTTTAGTTATCACATTTTAAATGTGGAGTGCAGTAACTGTTCAGTGCTGCTTTTAGGTTGGGGATCACACATCCACTCAGAGCTCCAACATGATAAAAGATTAATGTCAGCAGAACTGGAGTGTTTTTAAGCTGTTTCTTCCTTTTTTTTATCAGCATTTAAGCAGCAAAACACATACTTTATTTTTTCCACATCATCCCAGACTAATTCCTGCCCATCAGTGAACTCTGTGAATTAATCCAGCCTACTCTTCAGATTAACAAACCCATTATCATATACCTGCATCTCTGTTCCTCTTCCCTCATGCTTTCGCTCCTAATCCCCCTTCTATCTATGCCTGTGCGTGCAACGGTGCGAGAGAGTGTATTTGGATTATACAGAGAATTAGTTTGACTTCTCCCCCCTCCCTCGTGTTTGATGCCCTCTGCTTATCTAATGCTTTGGGCAATGGATCAGGGTCAGGAAGTGCTAGCAGGATGGAGAATTCTTTTTAATATATGTGTGAGTTTTTGCACATTTTATTCATTTGCTTTTTAAGACGCAGGGAAAGAATTTTCCATTTTTTCAGAGGGAGGGGTAAATTCCTTTCCCCCCTCCTCCTAGTGGTAGTGGATGGGAGGATAGGCATTGTAACTCTTCACATTTATTTGTGCACTTTGACAAGCAGGTGATTTTTTTTCTTCTTTTAAGCCAGTGCCTGCATGCATGCATGAATGACCGCGGATGTGGATCTGCATTTGTGTGAGCAGATTACAAAGTCGTCATCTGAAGGTAAATAATGTGTACTCTACCATCTGAGGGTGTGTCGTTCTGCCTCTCTGCAGCAGCCAAGAGTCTCCTCAACAAGAAGGCTGATGTCAAGGTAAGCTAGGTCATCCTCTTCATTTTCATCTGCAGCATTTCCTCTTTATATTCATGGCTGTCCTTCCATACTTCTACTACTTTTATTAATCCGTAAATGTTTTGGTCAAAGGCAGATGCAAACTATTCGGGGTGATCTTTTTAAAGCACGATTGCGTTCACTTTAATTTTTTGGAAGATATTGTTTTTGGGTGTCTGTGATGGCTATATTGTTTTCTTTCCTAGGCTTTTCTATTATCCTTTCACATTATCCTTTTAATTTAATTAGAAATATTAAAACAGGGGAAGACATGTTTGGGAAGGTATCCAAAGTTGTTTTAAATTGGATTCCAAAAAACATGTCAGGAAACATATTAAAAAAGATGGAATTGGTGGAACATCCAACAACTTTTTTAGTTTAACTGACAATGGGCCAATATAATGATTAAACGTAAAAACACAAACACCCTACTGAGTGTCAGACCTTCAGAATGATCATAATGATGATGAGGGGTTCAACCATTTAAGAACAGGTTTCTCACAAAGAATTTGGTGACTGTATTATTACTATTCAAAAGCAAATGCAAGGAACAAGGCTGAAAACCCAGTATAAAATGGCTGTGATATTCACAACCTTAAATGACCCTGCATTAAGAATGCACTTTTGGCTATTGGAAAGTATGTGGAAATCTGAAAACCGTTGTCAGTAAATATAGTTCATTGCTGATAAAGCAAGTTAAAATTTTAATGTGCCAACAGTCAAAATGTAAAATTCTTTAAGAAAATTATGGTTAGCACATCCACTGTGCTAGAGCAGAGGGATGATCCAGCTTGTTTTAAGTTTAAAAGCCAGTATCTCTAATGTATAGGAGTGCATTAATACACATGACATAGATAAAGTGGATATCTGTGAAGGCACCATTCATTTTGAATGCATGAAGCACTCAGAATATAGACACAGTCACATGTAATGCACTTAAACACAGCTGTGGCTCAGCAGGTAGGTTGGGTTATTCGCAGTCATACGGTTGGTGGTTCACTATGCAGCTCCACCACTGTTAATGTTGAAGTGCACCTGGCAAGAACTCCACTTTGCCCCCAGTATCCATTGTGTGTGTGTGAATGGGTAAATGAGGCTTGTAGTAAACTGTGAGTGGTCAGTTTAGGTCACACTTCTGCACAGCGACCTCTGATGTTGTTCCTGGAATCTGCTGGAGCCAGTTTTGGGGTTGCAGTTCCTAGTGTTCATATTACCACTGGGACCACTTTGTAGTTTACTTTCCACGTCTGCTCCAGCTGTTCCTTCAGCCCCTGATATTCCTCTGTTTTCAGATACTCCTTCTTCCTCATGTTGCTGTCTTTTGTTCCTTGTCAGCTACCACTATGTGTTGTTGGTTGGCAAACAGGTGCTTTTCTGTCTGGAACCCAAAGTCCCACAAGATCTCAGTGCTGTTGTTTCCACCTTTGGTGGTGTCTCTCATTACGACGGGCAGACTGCTAGTCTGTATGTGGCACAGATGTTCCTGTACACTGTCCCAGCAACCTGGTTGTGCATCTGGTGCTTAGGGCCTGTTGCTGTACTGCCATGATCAGAGTGTCATATCAGCATGTGAGGCATGCAACGATGTGCACAGGACAACTGACTGTCAGGATAAAACAGAAAACAGATGGACCAGACACAGGAAGACAGAGAAAACAAACACTGAGATCAAACTGACTAAATACAGAGAATGAGTGAGAGAGCTAGAGTGCGGGACAGAGAGAGAGGGCAAGAGAAACATGGAGGCAAGACAGAGACAAAAACTTTACATTTGCAACCAGATACAACTGACTACACACAGGGGGTGCTGGGGAGGACACACAGAGGACACATAAACTAAGGCAAACAGAGCACGCAAGGGAACAAAATTCAATGAACTAAGGACTAGTACCAGGGCACGCAAACTGAATACAAGAATTGCATAATTCCCTAAAGAATGAACAAGACCAAACCAAGACAAACTCAAACTCCTTTAAACTGGCCTTTTCTAGTCACTGGTAGGATGTCTTGATATCATCTACTTCTTTTATTTGTCGATGGTACTTTCCATGCAGCGGCTTGGTCATCCATGACAGCTCCTCCTCCTGTACCTCCTCATACTTTTGATAAATGCTGGATACACTCAGTTATTCAACCAAATAGATCTGATTTTATTTAAGTAGGGTGAAATTTGTAGTGTAATTACCCTATAATGTGTCTCACACAGCTCATAGTTTAACTTTATTTATTTATTTATTTATTTTTCTTTGTTTGTTTGTACCAAAATAACAGAGGATAATGTCTTGTTAAATTAAATGCTTTGTCGATATAAAATATCAGCAGATATTATCTCCTCCTTACAAAAAGTACAAGTCCAGACAAAAAAACTCAAACTCTGGGTCACCTAGGAATCAGCTATGCCTTTGAATGATAATGGTAAATGGTCTGTATTTGTATAGCGCTTTACTAGTCCCTAAGGACCCCAAAGCGCTTTACACATCCAGTCATGCACCCATTCATACACTGGTGATGGCAAGCTACATTGTAGCCACAGCCACCCTGGGACGCACTGACAGGACACTGGTGCCACCGGGCCCTCTGACCACCACCAGTAGACAACGGGTGAAGTGTCTTGCCCAAGGACACAACGACCGAGACTATCCAAGCCGGGGCTCGAACCGGCAACCTTCCGATTACAAGGCGAACTCCCAACTCTTGAGCCACGATCGCCCGATGACTTAGAGAAACATGTATAATGTGCTTTCTTGTGAGATGTATCTCTATCACACAGAAAGAAAACTTGCTTAGATGATGGAGTAACTTTGTCAGTTTTTAAATTTCACACAACATCATAAAAATTTGGTATCAAAATCCACATTTTTTATTTAAGTGTCTGATAACTGGAATATATGTCTTGAATTTGTAACAAATGAATACATTTAAAAATAAGTACAACATTTAGCAGTTATGTTTTTGATTTCGATAGATCTCTGTGTCAACTGACTTGCATGTGCTTGGATGGGAAGCTTCCCCTGTCCAATGTGGCAGAGCAATTCTGTATTTATGTGTAGCAAAACATAATGATTTTCTTCATGCACAATGTATTTTAAAGATCTGTCACAAGTGCCTAAAACACTTGAATCGTACAGTGGTTCTGATTGGAAAAAAATCACTGCAATTTAATAGATCACTAACAAATAGGAAAGTGTTGCCACCGACAACGAAGCATCAGACAGAAGCCCTTCTTCTTCCATTCCTCCTGACCTGTTTCCTTATGTCACTCTTCATATCCTACATTTCTTCATTTTCCTTCAGCTTCTCTTCCCTTTTTCATCCTCCGCACAACCCCTCCTCTCCCTTCTTAGGGGTTTAGATTGGTAATCTCAGATTATTTCCCACCAGATGATTAATCTATCATTACACAACCACAGCTTGTCCTTTGCTGGACCATGATGTAAAATGTACATAAACAACCATGGAGCTATTTTAGCATTCTGGCATTGGCACAGGCACTATCTCTCATTATAACTTCCACATCTCCTCTTTGTTTCCAGCTTTTTTTTGTAAATATGCTTTTTTTAAAGCTTCACACGTAAGTGTCGTAACTAACCCTAATGACAAGATATTTACAGTATTTTAAGGTTGCATGTACTGTTCAGTATTATTTTTGGTAATTGTTTCTTATAACTTTGGAAAGAAATAAACAGTAAACTTCACAACAAGCAATTTTGTGAGTTGCTGGGCAAAAGACATCCCGACAATTACAATATCTTTAAATTAATGTATTTTAAGTGTTCCTTCTGCCTGATGTTGCTATCACTTGGTATAGCGATGTCTATCACTGTGTCCTTTTTCTGCTTAATATCTACTATTATTATAGCCGGTTGGTGAGCCATGAGCCATTGAATGATAAATGAGGAATTTTGTACAAAGCCCTTTCAGTGCTCAAGTAGAGTAGAAAGGTGCTCCATAAGAACCAATCCATTTACCTGTATATAAGTTTGTGTAAGCAATCTATTCAGGTTTAAGTTAAATGCACTGCATGCACTTTAAGTGCAAATGTGTTATTATTCTGAGCCTTGTCCTGTCCAGGTGGCTCTTCTGTGTTGTGCCATGCTTTTATGGAGTGGCTGTTTGGTTTCTCCAGTCTAGAGGTCTGAGCACTCTTCACTGCACTGCACAGCATATACTATGTTGTTTGTTCTGTTTGTCATTTTGTTTCTTCCTAGTTGGTGTTGTGACCTTCTTTTTTGTGCATCTGTGCTGATTTGTAAACTCAAACTGAAAGCTCAGTTGGGATAAGTTGGATGTTTTAAGAGCTTTCTTAATGTATGTGTTCTTTTTCTTTCCCTTTTGGCTTAAAGGCAATGTTTTCTGCCCGGTGTTACAGGATACTGATTACTCCAAGCTTTTGTTGCAGAGGGTGGTACAAGTCAAAGAGTAGGTACTGGTCTATGTGTATAAGTTTCCAGCAAAGTTCAATGCTGAGGTTGAGACCCAGCCTGGAGACCAGTGGCAGAGATGAAGCAGTTGTGGAGACTGACTAGAAGGCTATGCTCCGGTAGTGTGGCTGGAAGCCAGCATCAGTGACCCTCAACAGGCTGGTGACAAAAGAAACAGAGACCTTCAAGGTGGTTTTACAAGGGGCTGGTAATGAAAGAGGCAGAGGCCTTCAGGAGGCTGGGAACAAAGGAGTCCCTCTGGAGGCATTAGAGCTTTAAATAAAAAGGCAGATTGGGAGAAAGGAGAGTTCCTTTATGAACCTTAAAGTAACCTCGAGTTGATCTCAAAGCTTTGGTCATGTGTTCTGCTTAAGTATTCTAGAGGTGGGGGTTCAATAATGTGAGCAGTTCTAAAAATGAGTCGCACACCTGAATTACAATAATGAAAAGACCTTGGTTTCCTAAAAACTTGATTATAAAGGTGCTTAATTTGTTTTAGTGTTGTAACCCTCTCTTGGGATACGAGGATATGCAATAGTTAATGTGAGAAAATATAATAGCATTCAAGAACACTCTTAATGCTTTTCTCATAAGTACATTACAAATTTGTTGAAAGATAACTATGTTGTGTTTAACAAAGTTCACCCTTTTTTCAGTGATAGAAATGTGAATATAAGCTTTTCAGATTTCCCCATTTTCCCCATCAGCTAGAAAAGCACCATGGATGTTGCAACCAACTAGGCTTTTTTTTTAAACAGCATAGTATGCAAAGCATTGACTCCACAAGTTGATAGCTGAGAGTATTTTTAGCATTTTTACGAAACGTTGCTGTTAGTATTTGGCAACAGTGGTAAAGTGGGTGAGATCAGCTTCAACCCCTGAGCACACTGAATTTCCATATGGACTTTTTTTCTTGTCCTTTTGCCTAACACAACATCAATTACAAGTAACAGTACCGTGGAAAAATATGAACAGAAAATATAGAATTCCAGTGATTCAAGCATGAAGTCTGTGAATAATTCCTGGTTTTGCATGTTTCTTCTGATGTAATTGAAATAGAAAAGTTATGCCTGTGAGTCTTTTTGCTGTACATTTAACATGTTACTAGTGGCTGGCTGTGTTTTCTGTGTTTGTTTTGTTTCATAAGTTTTGCATCTCTGTTACGTTTTGACCTCATTTTCTCTATTTGAATGTCAGGAAGACACATTAGAGATACTAATGCAGTGAGTCAAAATAGATGCTTGTTTTTCATGTTTGACAGATATTGTGGAGTTGATCAGCTGTTATTTATTTAATTTACCATTTGCCAGATTACATCCACAGCCAGTGGGCAGTAATGAAAAAGAAAAATGCTGTGATTGGTGTTTGGATTTTCCTGCATAGAGAAATGAGTCAGCATGAAAGATTGTTGAAAACTTTTTTACCTGATTAATAATGTAGCAAAAACAAAAACTGTGGAAACTGTTTTCGATCCATAGTTGAACGACTACACTCTTGATTCTAGATACTACTTTTGTCTTAGGAGAATTTTGCTGCCATCTGCTATTATTAACTGTATACTTTTACACAGTTACCACCCACTTCACTACCAGCAAAAGTCACATCTCAGAATGGTCACTGAGTACTAATATAATACTTTTTGTTTCCTGCACAGCCTCAAACAAACAGCACGAGAAACAGCATAGTCACCAGTCCCAAAGGCAACATCCCCTCTGCTGCACTGGTATGCAGCTCTATGTGTTTCTGTCTGTCCAAAACATTTCTAGCTGTGTGTGTGTGTGTGTGTGTGTGTGTGTGTGTGTGTGTGTGTGTGTGTGTGTGTGTGTGTGTGTGTGTGTGTGTGTGTGTGTGTGTGTGTGTGTGTGTGTGCGCGCGCGCGAGAGAGAGAGAGAGAGAGAGAGAGACAGTCAAAGAGAGACTGAGAAAGGGGGAGACGTGTATGGTTTTGGTAAAAAAAAAGAAAAAAGAAAAGCTCTATGGGTTGTTGCTATGATTTTGTGTGTTATTCTAAGTTTTCAATCACTTTTAAAGTAACAGCTCAATAATTTTGCTTTTTAACTCATTTCCCTTTCTTGCCAAGAGAGTACAGTTAGGTCCAATCCCAGTAACAAACCCCTTAAAATAAAACAAATACTGACACAGGTTGTACTTATTGGAATTATTCTTTGTGTTCATTCTTTGTAAAGGTGTCCATGCATGTGCTGCTGTAAAAACATGATTCTAGGAGGATCCAGATACAAGCATGCATAACCCAAAAGGCACAAAAAGAAACAGTGAGAGTCACTACCCACTGGGGTGCTCGCTTGAGAACTACTAATGGATCCATTTAGGGTTTTTATTTTCTTTTTTAACTGGCTGGTTAATGCATAATAAAATAACCTTGTTGCTGTGGTTGTAGCCACACATCAAGAAGCTTTGTATTGGGTTGTTTCTTGATTTGCAAACCTCTGGGATGGGTCTATACAAGTCAAAAACTTTTCCAGGCATAAATTTGGCAAATCATCCTTTCAAGATGATATGCTTCTATGTATTTGGACCATTTTCAGAGCATTTGCTGTTAAGCAGTCATCTATGGTTGATGAAAATATAGCCGGTGGCAAGTGAAGATTTTTGTTTTTATGCTTGCAGTCACAGCTCAAGAAGTTTCTGCATTCCATCAGTTCTACTTTAATGTCCCCAGGACAGTAGAACTGAGAGTCTCGCTGGGGAACCAATGCATGGTCCACATCTCTGTAATTGTTTAAAAATCTAAAAACACTAGGAGAATGCACCTGGTCTCACTTCCAATCAAAACCACTTTAAAAGGCTTACAGCCAGGAGGCTGTGAAACGTTGCACTTTTCAACCAAAAACTGAAGAAAACTGATTAAAATTTGCATCAATTTGAAACAAAAGTTGACATTTATGGTACCTATGTCAACTTGTTAAGGCTGTGTGTGCGAGCAGGCAGGGATGAGGACCCAAATGCAGGACTCGTGGAGACAAAATTGCAACTCGAAACCACAGATTTATTGCTGGCAAAGAACAAAAACCAAACCATGAAAGCACTAACTGGAACACACAGGCAAAATCTGAGGGTACAACGCAACAGGGAACAAAGGAAAACACAGGGCTTATATACACAGAGGCGTAATCAGGGAATGGGAAACAGGAGGGAGACACAGCTGGGAGAGATTAGGGCTAACGAGACAGAGGGAACTAAAACTAGATTCACTGCACATAAGGCATAGACCTTCAAAGTAAAACAGGAAACAAGAGAAACTAAAACACACTGGAACACGGGACTATCAAAATAAAAAAGGAAACATAGCCAGACGTACACTGTGACAACACGAGCAAGTGAGCTAGAAGGGACACTTGAGAGAGGGAGTGAGACATGAGGGGCTGAAGAAAAACATACATGGATACACATGACAGAGCAAGGGAAACATGTAAACAGGAAGGAGAGACGAGACACAAGGACACACAAACAGAGGAACACAGGACAAAGACACAAGGGGAACCCAATAGAAAAGAAACTAAACTGATCGTAAACAAACTCATTAATGTAATAAGAATGACCTCAGAACTAACCAGTAAACTTAAATTACAAAAATTACTTTTTGACAATAAATGCACCTAACAATAAGTTATAAACAGCTTTGGTAGATAAAATTCTTTGGGATGCATTGTTTTGGTCTTTCCATGATGAAGTTAACCTGACTTAGTCTTTTAAAATTTTCTACACCACTTACTGTATATGTGTGGCAGAATCACATACATGTAGTACACTACCATACATTGAAAGTTATTGTATACAAGATTAATAACTGCATTTATTTAAATTATAATGAAATGAATGGGATTAAAGTGATCACTTTGATGAGGGAGAGAATGCATGCGACAGAGAATTTAGTTATCATTCACAATTGTGGATTTATTGGGAATTTAAGGTCATCATTTACCATGAACTCTTTCCAATCTTTAACGTACTATTCAGAATTTTTACCATCTTTCCATGTGTTACTCACATCCTACGCTGTGCTTATCTTTCTCTTATGTCTCTCAACCTTTTTTTGCCATCATGAAACACCTTCACTTGTTTCCACAACTTCTTTCTGTTTTCTCCCCTCTCTTTCTCTCCATTCTTCCTCCAGGAACCTCAGACTACTGTTATCCATAATCCAGTAGATGGGATCAAGGTACATCCTCCTCCCTTTTGTCCACATATTATTTTCTTATACTGGTTTTCATTTGTCATTGTCGTCCCTACATTGTTTCTCTAGCCATGTGGGCTAAACTGTATTTTTCAGGGTTTTTGAAGTTTCTTTAATAAATGTGCGCATCTCTTTGTATATTTATGCATGTGGGAGACAGAGAGAGTGTGAGTTGCTTGAGTCCTGTGAGGTGTTTCTTTGTCTTATGGTCCCCTACTGTGTTTAGATCAGTGGAGCTCAATGGTTCTGCCACTGGCTTAGCAATCTTCATATGTCAACTAGAGTGCTACCAGAGTAACCACCATACCACCACTGTACAACCTATGTGTAACAATGGCTAAGAAATGTGTGTCTCTGTCCATTTATGCTAAGACAGCTCAGTCCATTGTGTCGGAGTGATGCAAAGTCAAATGCTTGGCTTTGTATACTTGGTATACGTGGTGTGGAGGTTTTGTAGATTTTAATGAAGAAATTTGAGCGTGTTGTGAATATGTGTGCATGCATTTATGGATGTGTAAAAAAACACATTTATTTTTATTAATTTTATTAATTATTTATGTGAATTTTTTGTAATCAGGTTTCTGTACTTTGCAGGAATCATCTGATAGCAGCAACACAACTATTGAGGATGAAGATGTGAAAGGTAGGCCTCATACATGCAAAGACTGACTTTATTAAAAATCTCATAACAATACAAGGCCCCCTTTTACTCTTAGACAGCGTCTTTGTGTAGCACATCACAAAATCTATGTAGTTATTGTATCAAATATTCATTTTATGTGGAAGATTTAAACATCTAAAATTATGGAATTTCCTCACTTATATCATTTCGACTGAAGAAGTGTAGTTCAATTACCTTGGAGAATAAATTAGCAATTAGAGTCACAGGAACCCATGATACAATAATATGTCAATAAGGGATTTTGATACATTAAAAGGCAATGTATCAATCACATAACTCATCACCCTGGTATTTGTGTTTCTATATATATATATTTGTCATTTGTCTTTTTTTTATTTGTGTTTTGTTGTGTAGTTGTAGCCTCTCATATTTATATTGTGAAACAAAAAACAAGGAGCACAAGAGTCCAGATCAAACCAAAAACAGGTCAACACAAAACAAGACTATTCATGAGTCCACAGTAAAGTCTGGGGGTCGACCCGAAGGTCGACAACACAAGAGCCAAAACAGTTCAGGGGGCCGACCGTGCACACGGCAACGGCGGCGGCGCAGGCAAAACCAATCAGGAGGCCGACCACTTGGAAGGTCCTCTAATGATCTAATGATCCTCTAATCGCCTGAGCCAAGGTGTGAAACTGGTTGTGGGTCCCAAAATCTCAGGAATTCGCATGATAAGGTGGGGCCAGGTTTCACAATGAACTCACCCGAAACTCTGGCTGATTGGGACCCACACCCAGTTTCACACCTTGGCTCAGGCGATTAGAGGATCATCAGGGGGTCCTTTTGTCCCTCTGTGGGGGGTTACTCCCACTAGGTTTATATCTGGGACTCTCCACCATTTGACCTTAGAACTGAAGAAGCTTCTCGAATGAGAGGTGAAACGTCTTCAAGCAACTTAAAGAAGTCCAGACGCTTTTCTTTGCAAGCTCCTTTGACAATAAATGAGGATCCAATCGCAGGCAGTAGTGGAGGAGTGAAGGTGGTTTATTGAACACAATGCGCCAGTGGAAAAACGGAAACTGTCACGGCGGAGTGCGCCGATGTGTGTGGAAACAGGACCCAAAAGCAGATGACGACGAGGAGTAGTAAGGTTTTAACAGAAAGGTGTGGCTTTATTAGATGACGGCAGAAGTAAACCAGGAAACCAAAGTAAACTGACAAGACACTAAGAAACAAAATACTAAAACGGTACTGAGACCAAAACCTAAACTATGACTGTGGTGGAAAATAACAAGCAAAGACCATGACTAAGACTAATAATACATAACAGACGAAAACCGTAACTAAGACTGAGGTCAAATAAACAGACGACCCGACAATGGCATGCAGAAAACAAAGGGCTTAAATACATACATGAGGTGATCAGGGGAAGTGGAGACACATGGGGGAACAGCTGACTGACATAAACCTAATGGCAGGACCAGGAGAGGAAAGCTAAATACAATGAACAAAGAACACATGACACTGTCAGAATAAAACAGGAAACACTAAAACTAGACATGACAACACAAACTTAACAAACCTAATGCGTGATGAATAATACAAGAACCCAAAACATAGAAAACCAGAGGAACAATAAACAATAACTGCCCAAACTAAAGACAGATAGGAAATGACACAAAACTAATCACATAACAAAATGAGACAAATACAAACATGAACTCAGAGCGCTGGGTCAGAGACCCAGCCTGTGACAGAAACAGAGATCACACTAAACTATACTGGAGACAACTAAACTACTGAATACAAACCGGAACTCAAACATGAAGCAAGGTGGACGACGGTACAAGATGGTGACGGCAGGGGACACACGGATGAAACATGGTGGAATACACAGACGGACCAGCAACTACAAAGACAGAAGACGCGACTAAAATGCACACAGAGAAACACAGGGAGATCACTTTGTGTGATCCACAGGGAGGTGGGGGACACAGCTGGGAGTAATCAACGAGACGAGACAAGAGGTAAAACTGAACACACTCACATGAGACGCAGACCTTCGCAATAAAACAGGAACAAGAAACCATCACACAAAGACGCAGACTCGACACTGAGAGACAGACAGAAAATGACACATGGAACTAAACTAAACCTGCAAAAACATGACAACTCAAAATACTGGGTCAAACTGACCCAGAACCGTGACAATAACAGACTACAAGAAACAGAAGAAAAGCACATGATCTGTCACCCCAGATGATACACAGAAGTCTATATCTAGATAGACGATTCTGAATTTAGTAAGTGGAAGAGAATGGATGGATGGTTGAATGGATGGATACAAATGACTCTGCAGGAAACAAGATTGCAAGGGACTTAATCTAGGCAGCTACTTGAACATACTAGCTAGGAAACTCCAAACAGACAGGAAACACAGCTAGAGGAAGATCACAACAAGTGACAGGAGGAAACTAAGGGCTTAAATACACATTAGGTAATGAGGGAGATGGAACACACCAGGAAACACAAGTGAACTAAACTGACTAACTAGACAGGGGGTGCAAAACCAAACGCAACACAAACAGGACAAAGGATCATGAAAATAAGACAAGAAACAAATAGAGACAGAGATCATAAGATAAACAGAGACATGGTTCCATGCATGAGTGGGGCCCAGAAAGGAATTGGCAGGAACACCAGAGGGGTAAAACACCAGTTCCTGGTAAATAGCAGTCAAATGCAAGAGGCTGCGAGACGAGACTGACTAACCTGTGCATTGCCTGGATTGACTACAAGAAAGCCTGTGACTCAGTGCCTCATATATGGATCCTGGAATGCTTATAACTGCACATAACTGAACAGGATCCTAATAGCCTTTGTCAGGAATTAAATGGGGATGTGGCAAACAACACTGGAAGCCAACTTCAAGCCAATAGCACAAGTTGCCATCAAGTGCAGGATTTACTTATGTTTAGGTTTTTGTGTATATATATATATATATATATATATATATATATGTATGTATATGTATGTATGTATGTATGTATATATATATACATATATATATATATATATGTGTATATATATGTATATGTGTATATATGTGTGTATATGTATATATATGTATATATATATATATATATATATATATATATATATATATATATATATATATATATATATATATATATGTGTGTGTATATATATATATATATATATGTGTGTATATATGTATATATACATATGTGTATATATATGTATATATATGTATATAAGTACACAAATATTATTATTGTTATGATTTAGAAGGTAAATAGCAGCAAGGTGCTTAATTCTGCACTTACTGCTTCTGCAATTGGCTTATTTTCTAATATATATATATATATATATATATGGGTGGCACGGTGGTTAGCACTGTTGCCGCACAGCAAGAAGGTCCTGAGTTCAATTCCACCATCAGGCCGGGGTCTTTCTGTGTGGAGTTTGCATGTTCTCCCCGTGTTTGCGTGGGTTCTCTCCGGGTACTCCGGCTTCCTCCCACGGTCCAAAGACATGCAGCTTGTGGGGATAGGTTAATTGGATAATCCAAATTGCCACTAGGTGTGAATGTGCGAGTGAATGTGAGTGTGAATGGTTGTCTGTCCCTATGTGTTAGCCCTGCGACAGACTGGCGACCTGTCCAGGGTGTACCCTGCCTCTCGCCCTATGACAGCTGGGATAGGCTCCAGCGCCCCCCGCGACCCTGAAAAGGATAAGCGGAAGCGAATGGATGGATGGCTATATATATATATATGTTATGTTTTGTTGTTCATCTGAGATATAAGTATATTTTTGAAAACAGCAGTAACATTTGCATGTTGCTAATTTTTCATGAGTATTGATATAGACAATAAACTGGGGTTTTGGGGTGCAGAGCTGAATTTTTGATAAACAGAGGCACAAAGCAAAATTAAAAACAGAGAGGTGGAGAGACTGAAAGAGGCGGAGAAAGAGAGAGAGAGAGAGAGAGAGAGAGAGGGAGGGAGGGAGGAAGAGGGACAATTAGAGCAAGCTAAGCCTTCCTCTCAGTGTAGGGAGGAAGCGAGGGGAAAGGGACACAGTAAATCTCATCTGAAGAGCTGGGACAAGAATAGCTTGATGAGCTCAAGCAGCCTCACATGCAAACAAGAGATATGATGGATGGTAGCGAGCAATTCATCGCCTTTACAGAGCAGTTGGAAGCATTTTAAAAAATGGGGGATATGTAGGGGAGGATCTAAGTAGTGAAGTAGTTTTTATGTTTAGCAGCATGAAGGAGTTTTCACTTGTAACCTCAGATGAGAAAGCGATGACTGATAACATTTACAATGAATAGCAAGCTCATAGGTAAGTGTGAACTGATTTGCATTCAATTTTTCAGTGTCATGAGCCGAGTTTTGCATCCGTACATTGGAACATTAGTACACTGTAGCTTCACAGTGAAGCCGAAATGTCACTTGGGATACAATCAGATTTTCTCACACTTTTTGTTTCTTCTCTGCAGCTCGCAAACAGGAAATCATAAAGATCACAGAGCAGCTTATTGAAGCTGTCAACAATGGAGACTTTGAGGCCTACGCGTAAGTCCAATGCACATCCTTCTGGTTCCATAAAAGATTTTTTAAACAGCTGCTGCAAGAGTACAATTTTAGCTCTTTAAGTGGACATTAAAGCTCTCCATCAACCACAGAGAACCATTAATCTGATTGACATAAAAACATGTTGTATTAAAAGATTAAAGAGTAATTGTAGTCATTGTTTTATCCTCTCTTCCCCTCTCTACCTGCCGTATAATTAAGAGTAATGCTTCTGACGTAGAGTGGGGAGGGGTGGTTAAAGTGTACCTAGAGTGATGGAAACCCATTTCCACAAAGAAAGGTGACACAGATTAAAATGTATGCATGAGTTTAAAAAAGCAATTATATTATAAGCAAAAACAATACAACAGTTACTCACAGAGCTCAAAAATAAGTCTGAGTTACTTTGAGTAAGATTTGTAATTCTAAATTGGAAGTGGAACTACAAAGACATAGTAATTGTATGTCATACTGAGTCACATTCAAAAGATAGTAATATAAAATTTCAAAAAATTACAACCATGATCAGTTTAGGTAAGTTTATGTAACACAGGGAAGTCAAAAGTGCAATTTGAACTACTGCCTCAAAAATATACATTTGCAAGTCAGAAATCGAGACTAAAAGTCTGGGTTAAATTTAGGATGTCAAAACATGCTGTATTTTACAAGACTCTAAGTTAAACTTACCATCTTTAGTAGAATAAGCTACTTTTGCCTGTTCCCTTATTCACAAGGAGTCACATCAGCAGGAAGTTTGTTTTGGCAGATTTTTTACATTGGCTGCCTATCCTGATGCAACCCTAGAAGGATTTGTGTCTCCCGCAGGACTGAACCAAGAAACTTTTGCTTGTTAGGTGACTGTTTAAACCACTAAACTGTGGAGTATGAACTACTAAATTCACAATCTTTAGTAATTAGTTCAAAATTGAAAGTGAGATTGTTTTTTTGTTTTTTAATTTAAAATTTAAACTGAATTAAATATTTGACTTGCTCAGTCACAGTTATAAGATTCAGCTGAAGTCATGATACACAATGAGAAAAATTAAATACTAAATTAAATTTACACAACATCCATCCATCTTCTTCTGCTTTATCCGGAGCCGGGTCGCTGGGGCAGCAACCTAAGCAGAGTAGCCCAGACCTCCCTCTCTCCCCAGCCACCTCCTCTAGCTTATCCGGGGGAACACCAAGGCTTTCCCAGGCCAGCAGAGAGATATAATCTCTCCAGCGTGTCCTGGGGGTGCCCCGGGGCCTCCTCCCAGTGGGACATGTCCGGAACACCTCACCCAGGAGGACGATCTGATATCCTCGTGTTGGCGTTGTTCCCTCGTCATCATAAATAATGTTGTTCCAGGTTCAACATTGCAAGTGACCAATCATCTTCTCCTGACGTCATCCGCGACCTCAAAAAAAACGCCTTCAAAAATCGGGAAACCGCCTCTGTAAGGACAATATGTATAATGCTTACTGTTTATTAAAGAAAAGTATCCTGAAATTCAAAGAATTCAAGTTCCTGGATTGGCGGACAGAAGTGGTTTCTCTTTTCGCAAATGAAGTAGATTTTTTTATGGCTGTATTTTTCAAAGGCACAAAAGGGGGACGTCACAACAATGTGATTGGTCACTTGCAATGTTGAACCTGGAACAACATTTATTATGATGATGTGAGAACAACACGGACACGAGGATATCAGATCATCCCACCCAGGAGGCATCCTTGTCAGATGTCAGAACCACCTCAGCTGGCTCCTTTTGATGTGGAGGAGCAGCGGCTCTACTCTGAGCCCCTCTTGGATGGCTGAACTTCTCACCCTATCTCTAAGGGAGATAGGCGCAGAAATGAGCTTCGGAGGAAGCTCATTTCCGCCGCTTGTATCCGCAATCTCATTCTTTCGGTCACTACCCACATCTCGTGGCCATAGGTGAGGATAGGGACGTAGATTGACCGGTAAATTGAGAGCTTCACTTTTACACTCAGCTCTCTCTTCACCATGACGGACCGGTGCAGCGTCCGCATCACTGCGGCCGCAGTACCAATCCATCTGTCGATCTCCGGCTCCCTTCTCCCATCACTTGTGAACAAGACCCCGAGATACTTGAACTCCTCCACTTGGGGCAGGAACTCATCCCCGACCCTGAGTGGGCACTCCACCCTTTTCCAGCTGAGAACCATGGCCTCAGGGACACAGTCGACACAGTCGAATGCCTTCTCCAAGTCCACAAAACGCATGTAGACTGGTTGGGCAAACTCCCATGCGCCCTCAAGTATCCTTGAGAGGATAAAGAGCTGGTCCAGTGTTCCGCGACCAGGACGAAAACCGCATTGTTCCTCCTGTATCTGAGGTTCACTAGCGGACAAATTCTCCTTTCCAGCACCCTGGCATAGACTTCTATTTCAGTCAGTTTACACAACATATTGTCTACAAATAAATCTTTTTCTTAGGATTGCATAGACAATCCTAAGAAAAAGATTTACTTGGAATCTACAATACTTTGGTATATAGAAGGTTATAGAAGAACTAAACTCAGAATCACAGCTTTATTTGCTTGTAAACAGGTGATGAAAAAAAGCCAAAATGGTAACAAGGCAGGGCTAGAACTGACTGACAAATAAAATGACAGACAAGAGGGAAATGCCAGAAAACATCTTGATGATCTCCAAGACTTTTGGTTAATTCCTCCATGGACTGATAATACAAAAGTATAACTTTTTGAAAGGTGTATGTCTCATTACATCTAGCATTTCAGAATAGGAACATCATATCAACAGTAAAATATAGTGGTGAAAGTGTGATGTCTGGGGCTGTTTTTCTGCCTCGGGACCTGTAAGACTTGCTATGGTAAATGGAACTGTGAATTCTGCTGTCTACCAAAATATCCTTATCAGAATGTCCATTCATCTGTTCATGACCTCGAGCCGAAGCACACCTAGGTTCTGGAGCAGGACAATGATCCAAAATGCACCAGCAAATCCACCTCTAAATGGTTTCGGAAAAACAAAATGAACTCTTTGGAGTGGCCCAGTCAAAGTTCTGACCTGAATCTGATTGAGATGCTGTGGAATGACCTTTAAAAGGTGGTTCATGTTCAAAAACCCTCCAATGTGGCTGAATGACAACAATTCCACCAAGATATGCGGGCCAAAATTGCTCCACAGTGCTGTAAAGGACTCATTGGCAATCATAACAAATGCTTGATTGCAGTTGTTGCTGCTGAGGGTGGCCCACCCAGTTATTAGGTTTAGCGGGAAGTCACTTTTTCACACAGGGCCATGTAGGTTTGGGGTTTTTTTGCCTTCATAATATACAACGTCATTTAGAAACTGCATTTTGTGGTTACTTGTGTTATCTTTGTCTAAATAATTAAATTAGTTTGATGATCTGAAACATTTAAGTCTGACAAACATACAAAAATAGGAAATAAGGAAGGGGCAAACACTTTTTTACACCATTTTATATACTAAGGAGGAGACACAGTTGAACAGAATCCACCTGACAGAGCAGCTGCAAAACTGAGCATCACACACACATGATAAAGGGAACTAAGATTAAAAAAAAACTTGCTCGCTGCAGTGAAAAAAAAAAAAGATTCTCCAGCGTCCATATGATAGTGCCAAGAAATTAAACTGTAAGTGATGTATATTGTTATTAGTGAAATATAATGTAGGATAAAATGAAATGAGATAAGAAATACTGGAAAGGGTTTAAATTAAGAGGTTAAAGGTTTTCCATTTAGTATTTTGTGACAATGATTGTTGTTTTTATCGCTATATTTATTATTATTATTATTATTATTATTATTGTTATTCGAAGTGTGACTCTAACATTTGATTCCATTTCATGAGGGAGGAGCATGATAGAGCAAAATTATAAGCTCTATAATATCTTTACTAATTGTGTATACATTGTTTAATATTGTTACAGTTTGGAAGGTGCATCATAAATGCATAAATGAAAAGAAACTACTGTATTAACAAACCTGGGTGCAGTTGTGAGATGGTCTGTAATGGTTGTTACTTTGTAAGCAAGAATTTTGACATGCTAAGTCAGAACTATGAAACAGTAACTGTAACTGCTTAAACAGACGTGGGCAGAATTTTAGGTTTCCTTGTCAGTGTTATAATTTTTTTTTAAATGTTTTAACTATGAGATATATAGCATTGCTAAAATATTGTTACAGAACTGTTTAAATTATTCCGTGCGTCATTTGTGTAAAAATATATCTTGACTAACAGGAAGATCTGCGACCCTGGTCTGACCTCATTTGAACCTGAGGGGCTGGGAAATCTGGTGGAGGGAATGGACTTCCACAGATTTTACTTTGACAATCGTAAGACTAGTTCAATCTACTACTGATGTTTTGAAAATGTAAAATATATGATACATCTATATTTAATATTCATCGCTAAGTGGACTATTTGTCTCCCATCAGTCCTCTCAAAGAACAGCAAACCTATCCACACCACCATCCTTAACCCCCATGTGCATATAATTGGGGACGATGCTGCCTGCATCGCCTACATCCGCCTGACGCAGTTCGTGGATGGCCAGGGCCGTCCTCGCTCAAGCCAATCTGAAGAGACCAGGGTATGGCACCGCAGGGACAGCCGGTGGCAAAATGTCCACTTCCACTGCTCAGGAGCTCCTTCTGCCCCGCTGCAGGGATGAGGTAGGACAACAATAGCATTCACGCAGACGATGAACATTTATAAAAATGTGTTTTCACTCAATCATTCGGGGTTATTAAATATAGCTTCATGGGAACAAATGTATATCTGCAGCACAAAAAATAAATATGCAAAATCTGAATGGGTGTAAATACTTTTTTCCAGGCATTTTGAGGAGGCAGAGCAGAAAAGTAACGAGCAGATAATCACAGAGAAAGAAGCAGCACTGAGAGAGAGGTGCAGGTGGATGTGTGGTGGGGTTGAAGGAATCTGATTTGGGGATTGTGGTCATGCTCCTGCACTCTGCACACCCACTTCTTTCTCTCTCTCCCTGTACAACTTCGACAACAGCAGACAGTAATAGCAGTGCTCCCATCTTCTGACAGCAGAGGACACATCAGCTACAACATTAAACTCTTGTAACTCTTCGGCCTGCCTACAGCAAACAAAAAAGCTATTGTTCCTTCCTATTGTTACTTCTAGTATAATTATGGCCACCGTCTGTCTCTGTGTTCTTTCAACTGTACAGTCTATTTATTATCCATTTTAATCCTTTCTTCTTTTTTATGACAATGCATGATTCCTTCCTGTGTTGTCATTAGCAGTGGCTGTTCTGCACGACTAAGGCTGCCTGTGTGAAATGAACAATCAGTATCACGTGTCTCACACAAAGAGTCTGGTGGGTGTATTTTATTATGAATTTCATTGTGTTGTGCAACAGCACAGCACAACACAATTAATTAATTAATTAATTAATTTAATTTATTTATTGGGTGTTTAACTCCCCACCACCCCATTCCTCATCCCTAACGACCCCCAACCACTCTGTGAGACAGTGAAAACCATGCAGCATGCTAAGATGTTACTGTTGTTCTTAACTGATATTTATGTACTGAACATTGCAAGTTAACTACTGAAACTATGGTTGAAATGTTGAAATATCCCAATGTTTATGTAAATTTCCAGTTTTATCGTGGTGACTTAACTACAGTTACGCTGTTGATGGTATTTAATTGCATGATATTCCACATTAATGCATTTGGTAAATGGGGTGTTGTCGTGCATTTTCTGTTGGGTTTTTTTTGTTTGTTTGTTTGTTTTATTTGTTTTTTTGCACTGCTGGTGAGCTATAATCTGCGGCCTCTACTTTCTGGATTTCTAAGTGCATAAACTGTTTTTGTTGACATGACAGTGTAGTATATGAGGATTCTGGTGACCATGACAGAATATGCCCTTCCTCAGTAATATTTGGGCCCAGGTTCTTTACTGTTTCAAAGGCAACAACCAAAACCTTAAATGATCATTTTTGATTTAACTTATTGGAACCTGACTAATGTAAAAGGTGACAACTTAAACTCAACACAAGGGTGTGTGGTTATTACTTTTGATTGCAATAATTAAATTAGACTTTGGATTTAAAAGAAAGCCAAGGTCAAAGTTCCCAAAGTGAAATCAAAGTTTGTTTTAATTATGTGGTCATTTAAAACCATATTTTAATTGTCAGTTTTTGCTTTGGGTGGCTGTGGCTCAGGAATTAGTGCAGGTCATCTACTAACCGGAAGGTTAATAGACAACCTATTAGAACACAACCTCATCCAGTTCAATGTCTGGCTCCTCTACTTCCACGTGGCAAGATACTAAATCTTAAAATGCATCCATCTGAATTTTTGGTTAAATGTGTTTAGGCATAGAAAAAGACATGGGTGTGTATATGAATGAGAGTTGTGGTAAGAAAGTGCTGAAATAGAATAGAAAAGTGCTATAAAAGTAGCAGTCTGTTTTAACATTTTTCTGTCCCTGTACAAAAAACATGTATCTCTAAAACCTTTCTCATCTTATAAAATGCATTTCTTTGATTATTAGGTTAGTCAGTGAGTATAGGAGGATTGTATCAAGGTACAGGGGAATTCTTAAAGGATTGCATTTTGTCACATTTTCACAAAAGTGTACAGATACAACCCAACAAAGCTAATATTTACTTGTCCTTCCGCATGATTAGCATTTAAATATGGTAACATTATGCTCTTGTGCCATAATTTGTGACTTAGCTGAAAGCTATTTAAGAGAAAAAGGAAAGCTGAAAAAGAATTTTCTGCTGCTCCTTACACATCGTGTGTGGGACCTTTCACTTGGGAGGCAAATGTGTAAACCACTAAAGTTATGGAGCCTTAAACAGCTGCCTGCCAAGCAGATTGGAGCAGGATACACAGACAGCTATTGATGAAAACACTAGAACATTTAACACATAAAGTGACAGATATTTAAAAAAAAAAAAAGACTAAAAGAGAGTAAAAGTGAAATTGAAAATTATATAATAAATCTTCCAGAGTTGCATTTGTACGTTTTGGAATAAGAACATAGAGTCACTCATTTTTTATGTATAAACTTTAGTTTTTCTCTAGTCTGGAGACATGAACAGGAACGACTTACTGTATTTCAGAATTCATAAAAGGGTCCTCCTTTTCCATAAAGCCCTAATTTTCACTTTGTCCTTACTCTTGTAGAGCTGTGGCTGACCTAAAACAAGAAGGTTTTAACATGTGGAAATATGGAAAAGTCACTTGACATATTTGTAAAAGACAACGGTGTCTTGCGCACACACATACATTATTACTTCTATTTCAAGCACTAAGCAGAGTTTCTTTTATATATATTTACAAATATTTGTGTGTAATGTCTAAATCACAAAAATTTACACAGTTTTTCCAGGACATTGATTCAACACACAGGCAGGAATGAAATTTGAAATAGACTGGTTTGGAAATAGTGGTTTTTTTGCACTACTTAAGCACTCAAAGCGCTTTACACAGCTTGCCTCATTTACCCAAGGACTTTTTTTGATGCCAAAGTGCCTTTTTATTGAACATTTATACTCCAATGAACGCATTGGAGGGCAGCTTAGGATACCTGCTTGAGGATACTTTGGCATGGACCTTCTCATTAGTAGATGACCTGGTCTACTTCCTGAGCAACAGCCACCCCTCAATGTTTGTGAGTAAAACCAAAATATTAGGTAGAATATCAAATCCTTTATTTTTACAATATCTCCCAGAAATATCTGGGAAAATACAACAAATATCTAGTGTTGTTTGCTGTATTTTCCCTTAACGATCTAACTTTCTGTCCTTGAGGGGGCATTAACTTCTTGAAGCTTGACATTTAGACTGACTACAGGATTAAAGTACATACATGATTATTGAATGTGAGAAGAAAAATGCTGAAGATTTAAAACAGGCTTATACAGACTGTCAAATAAAGCATTGAGCTGGTCTATTTTAGGACATATTCACAATATTGTCAAATTACTTTAGCTCACTCAACAAATAGTATAGAACATTCCTAGTTTGATCCTTCAAATATCACATACACAGTAAAGCTTAAACGACTGGTTGAATCATCGCAGGACGATGACTGGAAAGATCAAATCATGGAAGTGGTTTTCTTTTTTTTCTTTTTTCTTTTTTTTGCCTGTCCCGTTTGGCTCTTTTGCCATCAGAATTGTTGTCTAAAGGCAAAGAAAGATGCCCAACGGATTTACTTTACCAAATTGACGATCCCAGCCTTGCCATAATGGTTCACCTTTTATTGTTTATTTTATTTTCACTTACTGAACATGGGACAGACTTGACTGGGGGAAAGAAGGGGAGAAAGAAAGAGGGAAAGAGAAACAGCTGAGAAGAGGGACGGGGGAGAAGGGCAAAAACCAAAAACCAACAGAATGAGCAGAAAAAGAAAAAAAAGAAGAAAAAAAGAAAAAAGAATGCATATATCAATCACCTGGGTCACCTGCTGAGAAAGAAAAAAGAAAACAAGCAGAAGAGAACAAGAGTAATAGAATAAACAACATCACAATGATATATGGGAATATGACAGTAAATACTAAATATTAAACATTATTGTGCAGCACATAAGATCAACAGAACACAGTGTGCTTTGAGGTAGGAGCCAAAAAGGGTGTAGTTTGTGGGTGTGATCACCCGTGTGTACACCTGTGAGCATGGACGCGCTTGTTTTTTGTTTTTTAAAAGGTTCCTTCATGTAATGATCTGCTAGAGGGTGTGGGGGGGCCACAGCCCCGTCCTCCAGGGCATGAAGCAGGTATGGAGGAGATCAAAACTCCAGACATCCAGAGGCCCCCAGAACACAAGAGACCAAGGAAGACCAACAGAGGGGCAGCCGCGCCACTGGAAGTGGTTTTCAAAGAAAACTATAAAAATTTGCTGGTTCCAGCTTGTCACCTAATGGAGAAAGGAAACCAATTATCATGAAATATTAAAATATACATATATGATTTTATAAAGTAAACTAAAGAAAAATGTATTAGAAAGATAACTTTGTGCTTCTCACAACACTAAGAAATCAAACCTTAGGTACTAAGTGGTGTTGTAAAATACACCATCTACTAGGGTAAATGTATGGGCATACCAGCAATTCACAAGGTAAACTTCTCACCATCCATGCTATTCATGATGTAAAATAAAGAAATATTGCTTTCAAATACTTGTTGCATTGAATCATAAAAGTTAGAAGAAGATTTAAAAACAAAAACACATTAAGCACCTAAATTTGGAGAGACGCATGGTGAACTTGCCAAGCCAAGGCTGCGATTTAGTGTTTCACATTTTGCACGAGTAGTGTCTTCAACACATTATTAACAGTCATTCAAAACAGTCTTTTATTAATTACTAATTATTTACGTTATAAAATGAAATGGGGAATTATGCATCATCAGACAGTCTTCAGGTTGTTTTTGTTTTTTTGTTTTTTAAACCATTAGTATCAGTGAAACTCCAGAGCTATGGCTTTAGGATAAAGCCATGAATTTCCCTTCCTGGTCAAACCAAATGTCAATGCTATCAGTACTTTAATTGGATTGGTTACTTAGAATTAGTGTCCCTCTTTGAAAGCTGTACCTTCTTACTTAATAGCTAGGTTTGGGCCTGGGTGTTAATCTTCAGCTATAAAGAAAAATTTAAATGTATTGATAGATCCTTATCATTTCTTCTTCTGTGTTCATGTGAGCAAGTATGATATGAATGATGATGATGGTGATGACTGTATGTGAAACAAAGCTTTTATCATGTACTTTTTGTATTTATTATATAATGATGATCAATATTAAAGTGTGATCAGATGTAATCAGTGTGTAAACTAATAAAATTGTCCACTCTACTATTCCGTCTTATCTCAACTCACAACATTAGAAAGAACCCCGTGTTGTTTCAGTTTTCCTTGTGTTTTTAGTGCTTTAAAATGTTACATGAATAAATGTCAGTATTTCCTCTAAACAGAATATTAGAATATTCCAGCAAGTATTTTTAGAAGGCAAAGTTTGAAGGGTCAGTAAAAACATCTCAACCACCACAGTGATTAAAGGAAAGTTCGAAAAGTAGATTTACTCATGAATGTTTTAAAGGTGTAAAGTTACTTCTCTTTTGTTGCATTTCAGGGTAAATGTCTCACTTATATATTATATATTTATAAATTTATTAATTTTGCAGACAAGGATAGAAAATGTAATCTGTTGTTAAACATTAAACATCATTTTATTTTGCTGGAATTCTTACTCTACCCATTCTCTTCCACTTATCCAATTTAGGGTCACAGTGGGGCGAAACCTATCACAGTTGCCATAGGGCAAGAGGCTAGGTACACCCCTAGTCTGACACAGGGCCACAGAGAGACAGACAACAATTCACAACTATGGGCAATTTGGAAATTAACCTAACCTCACTAAAAGCATGTGGTTGGACTATTGAAGACAGCCGGAGAACCCAGAGAGAACCTATGCAAACCCACGGCCAGACAGTGGATTCTAATCGAAGACCTTGCTGTGAGTGTCAGTGCTAGCTACTGTTTCAACATGCCATGGATTTCATATGAGTGTATATTAATGTAAGGTTTTTCAGCTTACAGAGTTAATGTCACGGTCCGGGGCAGCGGCCATGTGGAGAGTGGAAGGAGGACTCAAAACGCAGCACTTATTCAGGTGTGAGGGTGATTTATTGATAATATCAAATATAAAGTGGGGATGGTAAAACAGAACTAAGGATGAACTAACTGGGAGAAACTACACAAAGAAATAGCAAACCTGAGCATGAAGGGAGAGCACGCAGGGGATTACACCAGGTATGAACACAGACGACGCGACCAGGAGCAGAGGAAATCACACACTATAAGTACACGAAGAGACACTGGGAAATCACACACAGGTGGGGGAAACAGCTGGACCTGATTAACCTGACGAGACAGGGGAACACTAACACCAGGGACCAACAGAGGGAGCACAAACCCAGAACCCAGTGTCTAAAATCCCAAACACAAACCATCCCAAAACAGCCATGAATAATAATGAAAGTAATAACAATAGGGGACACAAACACAAAGTCACTCAGTCATGGCCGCAGGACCATGACAGTATCCCCCCCCTCAAGGGCCGGCCCCTGACAGCCACAAAAACACACCACCAGACCCGGGCGGGTGGCAGGGGGCCCAGGACGGAGGGACCGGGCCATGACCAAAACGAAGGCCCCAGAGTCCCAAACAAACGTTCACAAAACTCACAGGGGAGCAGAGTCCGAAGCACAGTTCAGGCGGCCGGCCACGAAGAAGGCCGTAGAGGGGCACAAAAGGTTCAGGAGGCCGGCCATGCGGAAGGCAACGGCGGCCACTCAGGCGAAGAGGGTCCGGGGGCCGGCCGTGCGGAAGGCAACGGCGGCCGCTCAGGCGAAGAGGGTCTGGGGGCCGGCCGTGCGGAAGGCAACGGCGGCCGCTCAGGCAATGGCGGTCCGGGGGGCGGCCGTGCGGAAGGCAACGGCGGCCAGTCAGGCAACGGCGCCCGGCCAGTAGCCCGGCCAGCGGTCCAGAAAACGGCCGTTTAGCTCCAGACCCAAACGAGGCTGGGCCAGGCGAGGCTGAGGGCATGGAAGCCGGGACCGCAGCAGGTGGAGATGATGATGCAGACACGAAGGCCGGACCAGACGAGGATGCAGACACGAAGGCCGGACCAGGCGAGGATGCAGACACGAAGGCCGGACCAGGCGAGGCTGATGAGAATGCAGACACGAAGGCGGACCAGGCGATGCTGAAGCAGTAGCCGAAGCCGGACCAGGCGATGCTGAAGCAGTAGCCGAAGCCGGGCCAGGCGTGGATGAAACCGGGCCAGGCGTGGATGAAACCGGGCCAGGCGTGGATGAAACCGGGCCAGGCGATGAAGAAGCTGTAGCTGAAGCCGGGCCGGGCGAGGACGAAGCTGTAGCTGAAGCTGGGCCGGGCGAAGCTGACGCTGTAGCTGAAGCTGGGCCAGGTGAGGATGAAGCTGGACCAGAATCAGGCGAGGATGAAGCCGAGGATGAAGCCGGGCCAGGCGTGGATGAAACCGGGCCAGGGGAGGATGAAGCCGGGCCAGGCGAGGATGAAGCCGGGCCAGGCGAGGCTGCGTCCTCAGGCTGAGGCGTGGTAGTAGCAGGTGGTAGTGCTGCAGGTGGTGATACTGCAGGAGGCGGCGCTGCAGCCACAGGTGGAGAAGCAGCCACAGGTGGAGAAGCAGCCACAGGTGGAGAAGCAGCCACAGGAGGCCGGACGGGCTCCTCGAGCCCCCCAGCCGACGTGGCAGTCAGTGTGGCATGAGGCTGGACGGGCTCCTCGGGCCCCCCAGCTAGCGAAGCAGGAGGCTGGACGGGCTCCTCGGGCCCCCCAGCGAAAACAGCCGCAGAACCAGTAGGCACGTGGGCCTCTGGCACATATGAAACAAAACCAGTAGGCACGTGGGCCTCTGGCACATATGAAACAAAACCAGTAGGCACGTGGGCCTCTGGCACGTATGAAACAAAACCAGTAGGCACGTGGGCCTCCGGCACACATAAGGAGGGCTGCAGCTGCGCAGAGCACTGACCCTGCTCAGGCAGTGACAGCCCGGTGCAGTTCACAGCTGGCATCTTGGCCTCCAGGGGTCCAGAGTAAGCTGAGGGCAGTAACCCAGCCTCTGGGGAAGCCCCGGAGTGAGCAATAGTCTTTAATGTAGCCAGCTTTTGAGGAACAGGTCCGTAGTGAAACAGTTTGTCTCCCTGCTCAGAAACAGCGGTGGAAAAACAGTGCGAAAATTGTGGCTCAGCCATTACCGGAACTGTGGGCTGTAGCGATGCTAGCGGTGGTGGTGGCTGAGTGGCTAACCGGAGCGGCGGCAGAACGGGTAATTGAGCCCTTAGGGAGGCTAACGGTTGAGCCACAGACCTGAGAGCTTGTGGCCGGACACAGAACTGAGCCGGAGAATGGTGATAAAGTCCTGGCTCAGAAGGAGCAGCAGAGAAACAGTCTCTCGGTTTTACAGAGGGTTTGTAGACGCCCACTTGCGAAGGATCCGTTACCACGAAGGTAGGTAAGCTATCTACACTGTCTCTCATCCCGCTCTGAATAGCCCCAGAAAACAGAGTCCCGGAATCTGGGGAAGCCAGAACATGTCGCTCGCTCACCGCCTCAGGGTGATTTATTGATAATATCAAATATAAAGTGGGGATGGTAAAACAGAACTAAGGATGAACTAACTGGGAGAAACTACACAAAGAAATAGCAAACCTGAGCATGAAGGGAGAACAGCAGGGAGAGCACGCAGGGGATTACACCAGGTATGAACACAGACGACGCGACCAGGAGCAGAGGAAATCACACACTATAAGTACACGAAGAGACACTGGGAAATCACACACAGGTGGGGGAAACAGCTGGACCTGATTAACCTGACGAGACAGGGGAACACTAACACCAGTGAAGGAAACGGTTTCCAGGGCCTAATCCGTGGATCGACTTCCTTCGAGGCGTGGACGTCTATCAGCAGAGAATGTACCTTCACCTATCAGCAGAGAATGTCCCTTAGTCTGTAACACAGTCAAATATATTCTCTTTTTTTTTTTTTTTTTTTTTTTTTTTCTAAATGACATCAGAAACAGCAGTATGCGACATTACGTGATGGCAGAGCTTCAGTTCATCCTTTGTCATTTTTTTTTTTTTTTAATAAATAGGACAGGGGGAATGAATGAGAGAAAGAGGGGGAGAGAAAGAAAGAAAACCAAAGGGGAGAAGAGACGGTGAGAAGGGGGGGGAAGAGAGAGAGAAAAAAAAAAAAAAGAACTCCTGGGTCACCTGTATGGAGAAAAAAAAAACAAACAAACAGAGGAGACAGCAAACAACAAAGAGTAACATAATAATAGAGAAAACAAAGCACCATCACAATAAACTAGCTAGTCATAGATATCAATATTTACTAAATAATAAACGATATTGTGCAGCACGCAAGATAGACAGCGCACAGTGTGCTTTGAGGCAGCAGCCAAGAAAGCTTTAGTCCGTGTCTGTGAATACCCATGTGTGCATACCTGTGTGGATCAGCATGCTTGCATTCCAAAGGTTTCTCCATGTAATGATCTGCTAGGGAGTGTGGGGGGGCCACAGCCCCGTCCTCCAGGGTGTGAAGCGGGTATGGAGGAGATCAAAACTCCAGACATCCAGAGGCCCCCAGAACACAAGAGACCATGGAAGACCAACAGAGGGGCAGCCGCGCCACTGTTCCAGTAGGAGCTGAGGAGAGTCCCAGATGAGGGCTCGCCCAGCAGCCGCGGAGCAGAAGTCAGGGGGAGTTGCAGTGACGCGCCCGTGAGCTCCGCCGGCCCCCAGCTGTGCCTGAGTGACCGAGCCCCAGGCCGAGAGGCCGGGGGCACCACCCCTCCTCCAAAGGGGCCCGAGCGAGCCCCAGGCCCCGACAAGCGGCCGCCAAGGAGTGAGCCGGTGTGTACCCGGACGCCCACCCCCAGACACAAAGAACCACCAACACACCGACACCTGAGGGAGTCCGCCACCGGCAGGGGAAGTGGTGGTGGGTGGAGATAGGCCTCCAAACCTTGGAGGGCCTGAGGTGTCAAATATATTCTCAAGTAATATTCAAACATGCCATTCAGCGTGTTAGTACGAGCTCGGGAGCAGCTTGGGAGAACAAGAAAACAGAGACTGCTTTAGATTGTCTTCCCAAAGTGACTCAACTTTATTCACAAGTACAACAGTTTATATAGAGGGTAAAATTCATGAGACAGCAGATTTATCAGTTTAAACCAGTACAGACCAAGATAAGGCAGCGTCTTCCTGCCCTTGGGTGAAGAAGCATCCTTTGTGTAGTTTATCAGTTCAGCTACAATTGTGATTATCTCAGCGACATATTTTCAAGGCACAAAACAAAGAGTTCTTACATTAGTGAAATCTGAAACAAACCATTTGGCCTTCAACAGGCGTCTCCTAAAAGATTAAGAAACTAATGTAGCTGAGGGAGTGATCTCTGTGGTATTTCAACCTTGTACCAGCCTGTGATTCTCACACATCAATTCTTGGGTCAAAGAGAAAAATAACTAAAACAAAGGGGCCTTATTGAATGACAGAGTTTTCCTGTATAATGTCACTATAAAACAATATCCAGTAAATGCTACCATGGTACTAAAATACCTAACAACCAGGGACCAACAGAGGGAGCACAAACCCAGAACCCAGTGTCTAAAATCCCAAACACAAACCATCCCAAAACAGCCATGAATAATAATGAAAGTAATAACAATAAGGGACACAAACACAAAGTCACTCAGTCATGGCCGCAGGACCATGACAGTTAAGTTCCCTAATTTGGTTGCTTTTGTAAATTGGAGCTAAATAAATAAATCAAATTGAAATATATTAAATTTAGGGAGATAAAACTCACCTTTTGCAAATACCTTAATGTCACGGATTATAGTGAAATACAGTAGAAACATATTTAAAATTGCAGTAAAAAAAAAGTAGTAATTCACTAGCTGGGATCACATGCTTGTGAAAACCTACAAAAATGTTAGGTTTGCTAACATTTTTGTTGTTAATGGCAGATGGCTTGAGCATAAATTGAGGCTGTGGTTTGGGGACGGCCTCAGAGGGGACTGGTGCCAGTTCCTGGGTCAGGCAGATCCCCATAAGAAGTGAATTATTTGAAAAAGGGAGAGAGGGTGGGTACGAATCTAAGAGGAGACAATAGCGACCTCATTGTACAGGATACAGTAACCATCGCAGTGGCAGACATCGAGGAAAGTTTTTCAATATATAACTGGTTAGGGGTGAGGGGAGGAAGACACGATAAAAGACACACTGTGGAAGAAAACCAGAGTTTTAGAAGGATTTTAAATTCAAGAATGAAAAAAAGCTAATATGATGTCTCTTTCTAGTACTCTTGCACCAGCATCATTATGATTATTATGATTATTATTATTATTATTAGTAGTAGTAGTAGTAGTAGTATTTGCAATGTTGCAATGCTGGTTCTGAGAGATTGATCTTGGAGGCTGCTGTTCTCTGCTCTTAGGTACACCAGCATTGATATTGTGTGATGCCTGTTTTCCTCAATGCTCTTCTAGCATTGCTCAATTTCAGCTCAGGATCTGCCCTTGTATTGTTATTCACTTGTAGCTGAAAGCACACCTTGGGATCTTTGCATGGATCTTTGGAAAACAGGCCATTTCTCCTCTTGGCTTCTGCTATGGAAATCTTGTTGCACTTTCTTATTCATCCAGGACCAGGTTTTTCAACCTGAAAAACAAGAAAAAGACTAGCACACCATAAAAAACAACAACAATAACAAAAAATAAAAAATAAAACATCACAAACAGCAGTACAGAACCAGGAACATGTGATCTGTCAGCCTGAAAAGAGATAGAGACACACATGCACACACAAAAAATGATATTCCCAGCATCCATGGGATAGTACCAAGAAACTGATAAAAGTCATGTTTAATTAAAGACTAGATAAGGAGAATATATTTGCGATTTTTAAGGCTTTGTCGTTTTATTTAGTATTTTGTTTTCTTTACAAAAAAAATTGAGGTGTGAAATGTTCATGTGTTATGCCCGGATTTGATTGTTAATGACGTCCATTGTTTTCAAGTACAGAGCCAAACAAGGCAAGAATTCTTCAGAGAAGAGGCAGTCAGCTGTCTGCAGTAGCTTCAGCAAGGCTGAAGAGCGATGATTTTTTATTAAAGGAAAGTTTAAAGGGCAAAACTTCTGTTATGTTTGCAATTCGTTTAATTAAATATTTAATTAAATAAAGCTTTCATGAAATGTAAAACATTTTCTGGCAGTGGTGTAAATGCATTTATTCTATTTTGAATGCAGAGTGGTATTACTATGTTAATTATTTGTGCTGTGAGATCCAAGTTTACATAATGAAGTGGCTGAAAATCTGTGTCACCACCACCTGAAGTATATGTGTGAATGTCTTTCTTGTCTCCTCTGTGTCTGCCTTTAGTGTTGCAAATACTTCATTAGCATCATGAATTAAGCTGTGTTGCCAAAACACCAATTACATGAATACATATTAACATCAAAGTCAGTGGTGCAGAGGTATCGGAGCCTGTCTGAGAACAAATTAATAAGCTGAGGGATAAAATGCTTTTTTACTTAAGGTCTGCTTTGAAGTACTTTGATTATATACTGTGAGCCATATGAATTAACCATCTCAGATTTTAATACAGGTATATTTTTCTTCATGAAACAAGATGCGATAATTAGAAATTCTGCTTTTTTTACCAACCAGACTGACAACATTGTGACTCAAACGGTGATAGTATCAGCCTTCTACACCAACACATAACTTTTAACACCTCTTTTTTCTTAGAGTTATAGTCATCTCTTGAGTGTTTGTATGTGTACTCGTGCGGTTTTCATCAGTAATGAAATTTACTGTAATCAGAAAAATATATATTTCTATGTAATAAAAAAAACACCACAAAAAATGTTTTGGTTTTATTTAAATGTGACTACATTCGAGATGTAGTTATCCATTCATTACATCTCTGCCCACATTAGGCGCATTTTAAACATGCATATCATTTGAGTTGAACAGACAAAACTAACCCTGCGTTCAGCAAGGCCGAGAACACCAGAGAACGAAAACGTTTTCTTTGTTGCTTGCTTAAACAAGTATTTGTAAAGAGTTCACTATCAGGACGCTTTTCAGCACCAGGAACGAGACAGCGCTCCCGCGCGACACACACGCGCGCGCACAGACTTTAGTCTACGACAGGACCAATGACTTTCACTCATTTACAACACGGGAGGCTCCGGGGAAGGCGTCAAAAGCACCTACGAGACGGTGGAAAAGGTAACAAACTCGATACAAATGAAGTGTTATCCTAAAAGCTTTATTTAACGGGAAACTTTACTTTGAACCTGATTAATGCTTCATAGTGATAGTACGGTTTTTGAAGTGTTCTTGCTTTGTGTTTGGGATTGTATTTACTGAATGCAGATTTTAAGGTTACGAGGCTTGTTGTCTGTGTTTAGGCTTTATGCCTCCCTCAGTGAACTTAATTTTACTTTTTTTCCTGGAAAGACCCGTTAGATGTGTTGTTAACCCGCGCCAGTGTTATTTTTCTGGGTTTTCGTAACTAAATTCCCCTGTGTTGTCTTACTGCTTAACTTGTGCTCACAGAAACATTCAATTAGATTGCCATAAAATGCTAAAAAGTAATGACTAGGAATACACCAAAAGCCATACATTCTCTTTTTCAGTAAAATCTGCTAAAGATTAAAGTCCAGGTTTTAGGAACTACTAAGGTGTCTTTAAAAGTGAAAGCTATTATTTTTGACATGCTTTGTTGCTTGCTGAAATAAACTGCAACATTTTGCAGCCGTTAGAGTTAGGCCTACATTTAATAGGGGTATGTGCATATAGTGTGTGAATAGTGTCCCTATATTGTATAACATAATACTGAAAACCATAACTAAATCTAAGGCTTGAATATAATAGCTAAATGCTGAGTCTTAAACCTTATAACTAAGTCATAGGCCGTATAAACATGGGGCACATCTTGCCTCTAGAGATCCCCCCTAAACCTGCATTTTTCATTAATGGTGAGCAGGGGCCTGGTTGCAAAAGTACTTCTTGTTGTTCACCTTTTAAATATTGACCAAGATTTAGGGGTAAGGAAATCACAAATTGTTAGCCACTTTTCTGTGCTTGTTAGCAACCCTCTGCTTCTTTAGCATGTAATGGTAGTCTTGGACTCCTTCCCCAGTCTTTTCTGAAATAATTGAGGCCTTAGTCCATATGCTGCCTATGGTACATATCACATTTTCAGAATTTTTAAGTAATCTCTGCAGCTACATATGGCAAAATGCATACCTGAATTTACAACTAGCACTTCATTCACATACAAGTACTGAGAAACTGAATAAAAAATTTTTTGGCCCTACCTTGTGTTTTTCCACTAAAATATATTTAATATTAGCCTTATTGGGTTTGCTCAATTACAAAATCTATATTTGGAATCTGCAGGATCCATTGGACAGTTGAGAGAAGAAAAGGGGCAGTGTCTGCAGATAAGCCAATCTCTCCATTTCAGCAAGCCAGATGGATTTGAAGACGGGCAGCTGCTGATTAGCCTGGAGGATCTCCTTGTCCAGGAGAGTGGTCCTGCAGAACTGTGACTCATCTGCTGCTATGCACCGCTTAAGGACTACGGTTGTAAGGCTTTGGCCTTTAACGGCTGTACAAATGGCCCAGAGCCTATCAAAGCCTGTACCGTTGGCAGTTAAACAGGGCTTAAGGACATCTCAGCCCGCAAGGCACCTGAACACACCTCTAGCTAGTGAACCCTTTCTTAATGGCACTAGCTCTAACTATGTGGAGGAGATGTACTACACATGGCTGGAGAATCCAAAGAGTGTACACAAGGTACAGATGAATTTAATTCTGTGTTTGATGTCGTTGTCAATTATATATGTTTAAAATATGAAACTGCATGTAAAA
The DNA here is from genome assembly GCF_964374335.1 of Astatotilapia calliptera. Classification (NCBI taxonomy): domain Eukaryota; kingdom Metazoa; phylum Chordata; class Actinopteri; order Cichliformes; family Cichlidae; genus Astatotilapia; species Astatotilapia calliptera. Next base: position 6,830,803 of record NC_137428.1, on the reverse strand, counting down.
CCAACCAAGTGTCTTGGTCGGCAGAGATGACCTAATACATAACAGTGAAAAATAACTCCACCTCCATCAGTTACAGACAGGTATTAGGTTGCCTGGCATGGGACCAAAGTATGATGGTGATTAACCCATAACTGAAAAGGTGACTATGACACAGTGTTTAAATTTGTATAAAGGAGCAGAAATTTATGATGAAATTTAAAAAGATAAACAGAAACAGATTTTGAAAATAAATTGGGATGTTGGTGGTGGCTGGAGGGGAGGTCGAAAAATGGAAAATAATAATAAATAAGTACATAAATAACGACCACTAAATACACATGTAAAGAAAGAAAGTTGACAATTTTACTAAAACTTGAAAATACAAAATTTTCACACATGATCGTCAAGACACAAAATTGTCCACACCTGTACTTCTTGACATGTTGCACAGTGACAATCCACTGAAGACACATTATTAGTGGAAATCCTGGAATTTAGGTGATGGAGCTGCCTGAATAGAGTGTAAAGGATACATGACACACTCAGTGTAAATGCAATAGACAACTACCTGCACTATTCTCACTTAGACATCACACAGAGTGTGCACTATGACACCAGTCTACATGATGAAATGCAAAAAACTGTAGTTCCTGGAGTGGCAACTTGAAGTTGCCTGCATAAATTAGTCAGTTCACATAGAATTCCATGGTTAAGTGGCCAGCCGAACATTAAAAATGTTTATTGTCCAGTCCAGAAAACAATTTTGGTGTCTATTGATAGTTTCCCCCGTTATAAAAACTGCACAGTCTGAGATTTTGTTTTATAACTCATCTTGTCAGTTGAAAGTCAAGTGTGATGTAGTTGTAGCCAATAGCTGGCTCCTAGGCCTTACTGCATCTAATTTGGTCCTGCAGTAAGGTACAGATTATCCAGAAGTTTGTGCTTCCATTGAGGTGAGTACAGTTGTAGTTACTTAACACTAATAAGCAGATATGTGTGGGTGGAACCATAGTTTCTCAACTTGTTTGGTAGACATGGTACCGTACCCTTGCTTTCCTCTCTGACTCTCCTCCAAAATAAAAGTATAGCAGCAACCAAAATGCTTACATTGATAAATTAAAATGTGGATTCCCGTAGTCAGCCTGGGAGAATCACTGTACGCTTTGCACTAAGTACATGGTGAAAAGCTCGTAATGTAATGACTCACACTAAATTGCAAGAAGTAGTCACTCTCCTGCCCTCACACGGATATTAACTTGGGGTACAATTCATTCTTAATCTCTACAGGAGTGTGAGTAAACTGCCTTCAAAAAGTTATGTGTTTTCATTTTACCTACACTGATTTTTGTAAATCTTGCCTCATTGCCAGTTATGGCAAATGCTCCCGATAACAGTGACTTGACTTGAGTCTTGCTTAGTAATCACTGTTTAACCTAACTACGTTGGTGACAGGCTATTAATTCATGTGACTAGTTAGCATATTGCTGAGTAAACTGTCTCTTTCTTTCTCTATGCAGTCCTGGGATGTGTTTTTCCGTAATGCCAGTGCTGGGGCTCTGCCTGGTGCAGCCTATCAGGGCCCACCACACCTCAGTAGGACTTCAGAAAGACTGTCCAGTGCCCAGGCACTGGTGGGGACTCAACCCAGTGTGGAGAAGCTGGTGGAGGATCATCTAGCCGTACACTCACTTATTCGAGCATACCAGGTTAACTGCAACCACACAGAAAATGTTTTGTGTCTCATTATTGTAGAGTTAGGGTTTTTTTTTTTCATTTTAGTTTCTGGAAGTGACACAGACTGTGTTACAAAATGCAAAGATAGTAAAACCCACTTCACATATATCATCAGTTCTCTGCTATAATCTGCAGTGAAATGATAAGGAAGCAAAATTAAAGTAAGCCTTTTCAGTTTATTCATAAAGGAAAAAACAAAAGATTAACAACTTTCAGTCTGGTGTTTTACTCTGACACGGTACACTAAAAGTAATTCTACTTTAGTTCCTTTTGCCATTAACTACTGCACAATATTTTCTTTAGTAGATTGTGGAAAGTGCGAGGCAGGTGTTCAATGCCATGGTCAATAATTAAGTTGCTGTTTATAAAACCTTACTCTAAAAAATTCAAGGTGAACGTGAAAACTGACCAAGAGCAGCTATCACCACCAAATGAGGAATAAATGGTATTTGATTTTTCAAAAATTTAGATGACTGATTGTGGACATAATTTCAGCCTTACATCCCGAATTGGCAATGTTGTGACCTCAGATTCATCTGTAAATTGAATGCTTAGTTTCCATTATTAAAAACCCTCAAATAGTCCAAGACTACACCAATGCATTATGCATTATTGGACCATTGTTCATGCAAGTCTGAGTTGATAATGGGATATAAAGAGACAGTTTCTGCCTTTGGAAATTGTGTTAGAAACTCATCAGAATGGGGAGCTGTTGTGTTTTAAAATGACACAAACGTACGTACAGGACCTGTGTACGTTTGTGTCAATATTTTTAAAGGTGCTATTGGCATGATATTCTTACCAGATGTCAATAATAATCCATCCAGTCCACACATACAAATAAAAGAAACCATAGACCCATAAACTGTGTATTAGTGAGAAATGACACAAGGAAAAGTATTGAACTGAAATATATTTACTACTTGAAAATGTTCCCTCTAAGCCTGAAGGGAAAAAGAGGGAACAAACACATGTAAGGGAAGCTCTTAAAACATGTGGTTATCCTAAATGGGTTTTCATCAAGTCAGCAAAAATGCACAGAAAAGAAGACACCAACTAGGGAGGATCAGAAAGACAAACACAACAATATTGTCATCCCCTATGTAGCAGGTTTTTCAGAGAAACTCAGGAGAATCATCTCCAAGCACGACATCCCAGTGTACTTCAGACCCAGCCACACACTCAGACAAAAACGGGTTCATCCCAAAGACAAACTCCTAAACACAAGCTTAACAACATATTATATGCTGTACAGTGTAGTGAGGTTTGCTCAGACCTCTACATCAGAGAGACCAAACAGCCAAAAACACATGGCACAGCACAGAAGAGCCACCTCGATGGGACAAGACTTGGGTGTTCATCTGCATCTAAAGGACAGGTCACTCTTTTGAGGACACCAATGTTCACATCGTGAAAGAAGCCATCTATGTCCACTGTGAGCGACCATCTTTGAACAGAGGCCAACTGCCATGAACAACTGAACAACTGCCATCTATAATCCATTGTTGAGATCCCTTCCCAGACGCCTTAACGCCCACTCACATTCTGGGCCATTTCACCTGAGGAAATCACATGATAGGGTTTCACAGTGGGTTCACCCGAAGCTTTGGCTGATTGTGACCTACACCCGTTTTTACACCTTAGTCTGTGTGATTAGGTAGAGGATCAATAAGGGGTCCATGACCCTCTTGGGGGACTCTAGGGCTTAAAATCTGGGACTCTCCACCAGTTGATCTTAGAACTGAAGAAGAATCTCGGATGAGACGTAAAACATCTTCAAGAAACGTTCTAATTATTGATTCATTTCCGCTGGTGTCATGACTTTCCATGCCTTTTTGCACCTCCCTTTCTTCATGTGTTCAGTACTTTTTGTCTGTGTCTTTTCAATTTACAGTATTATTAATGTTTTATTTATAAACAGATTTATTTATGTAGTTATTTATGTTAAGAATAAAAATAATTAATAAATAAATGGGGAAGAATACACATAGAAATACAAAAAAAAAAATCAGTGAATGAAATAGCTGACATATAACCATTATAATTGCAATTTTCCCAGTGCACCAAAAACAGTAATGGACACTTTCAGTATCAATAATCGATGCATTGAGCCATATTCCCTTCTGTGTAGGTAAGAGGGCATCACATAGCCAAGCTGGATCCCCTGGACATCAGTTGTGTAGACTTTGACGATGCCCCCTGTACTATTGGTTTCCAGAACGTCGGTGAGAACAATAATCCTGTTGCATGTTTATTCATTTTCTCTTTTTTCCGCTGGCTTTTCTTTTCCTGTTATTTTTATACTTTGATCCTTTTTGTCATGATATATTTGATACCTTTAATTGTCCCACTGCTCTTTTATCACTGATCCACTCCTTATGTACCTTCACCGACCCATTTACCCTTTCAGTTTTCTTTATCAATGTGACAACCCTGCTTTCTTATCTTTTAGCCTCCCTCCTCTTTTATTTACTATCACAGGCCCACACTTTGTGTGTGTGTGTGTCTGTCAGAGAAAAAACATGAGTGTCAGTGCATGTGCATTTGCCATAAAACATACTTCTTTGATATTATAACTAACTATAACTAATAATAACTGTCTTGCAGCAAGTCACCCATGAAAGAAGGTGTGCTTGTTGGCTCCTGACAACCTTTGCTCAGTGCCCAATGAGGTCAAGCAGGACTTTTACAGGCTTATCTAAGTGTGCTTCAATAAAATGTTACTATGATTAGATTACAGGCAGAAACTACTTGATTATGTTACATCATCAAAGAAAACAAGGCTAGGTTTTTATGTGCGAGGTAGTTCAGAAAGGCAGAAAAGTCTAAAGATCTCCTATGTAACACGCTGACTGGGATGTATTGAATTAATAATCCCCCATGATAAGCAGAGTACTCTGTACTAATTTGCTGACAGAGATGCACAAAAAGACATAGATACAACAAGTTGCCCTGCCCCTTGTCTATCTAGTTTTGTCTTATCACGGTTTGGTGTGACGAGGACATTGCATGCTTAGATAAACACAAGCCACTCTGACGTCTTAGACCGTGTCTCTTCACTACATTGGCGCACCATTTGACCAGTAAACTTAACCTACCTTCAGCTTTAAGTACATTGCTTCTCATTATGTGTGGTTTCTGTGACTATAGCTTGGAGCTTTAAAAAAGAAGGAGGGGAAAAAAGCATTAAAAAAATAACAGAGTTATGTATTTATGACAGGTTATCTGTTTCTTTCCAGGCAAGTTATTAGGAAATTACAGACCCATAAAACCAAGCTAAATGAAAAGTTAATATTACATAATGACCATGGTTCAGGAGTTTAAACCATGGATGCTGATATTAAGGGGTGATTTGCCTGACCTTGTTTGGCGAGTTAATTCAGAGCCTCGGGGTTTTGAGAAAGAAAGCTCTGTCATTTTGAGAATGTAATCAGCTGAGATTTGATGCTGCAGCTGCTGTAAAAGAGCTTTGGCCCCTGATGAATTAAAGGATAGAAAGAGAGATTTGAGATTTTAAGCTAAAATGTTCCTTAAAGGAAGACTTGACCAGTTTAATCCACAAAGATCAAACTGCTTTCGCTGCTTGTGAGATTATGTCAAGAGAACTGCATAATGGGAAATAATAGAATCATCTTGTGTTCAGGTCAGGTTGTAAGGACATATGATATGTCAGTCATTTTTAAATCAAATCAAATCCCTGTACAGCTCAATGCAAATATTATAGACAGGGGTTTAAGTTCATATGGATTCACACAGGGTAAAGATAAAAATCTTTGCAAAACTTACTTAAGCATTTTTCAGTCAAAGAAAAATTATTATAGCCACTTAATAAAAAAGATTGCAAACCATTGATGTTTCTTTGTGAATGAATTTAATTCATTTTGTTATAATAGTCAAAATGCCAGAGATAAAAAGCAATTTAAAGGCGTGAAAAGTGGCTTTACCCTGAACCTTTGAGTTAGGCAATTCAAAATGCTGTGTACTTTATAAGACATAAGATGTAAAGAAAACCCACATACATACAAAATTGATAGAACAAAGTGAAACAATTAAAAAATTACCCAAACTAATAAGATCACTAAAAGTTATGTGTAGCTGTTGTTTAACTAACAACTCTTCATGCAGAGTCTTCTACCTTAGTGTTTTAGCTGTCGCATTGTTGGTCTTTTGAAGCCAAAAGTGTTACATTTGGGCCAGAGGGTGGAAGGCTTGGTTAGGAAGCTGCGTTTACAAACTGTACAGATGCATCTTCTACATACACAGTTCTAAGTAACAGGCTAATAACAATTTCACTCACCTAAACACCTAAAATGTCAGAAACACTAACACGATACATACGTTTTCTGTCGACTGTACCATTGTTTGTCTGCCTCATTTTTCTATTCTAGAAGTTGCCATTTGGTTTTGTCCTATCAATTTCACAGCCTACATGTATTGTGCGATGATGGGCTGAAAGAAAGATTTTTTATTTCATTGTTTACACTGCAGGCATTTATGGGCTGGCTGAAAGTGACTTAGATAAGGTGTTCCGGCTTCCCACTACCACCTTCATTGGTGGGAATGAAAGTGCTCTGCCTCTCAGAGAGATCATATACCGCCTTGAGGTAAGGATCATATATATAAATGCTTATTTTTTAAACACAGAATGTGATGATCCAACTTGTTTGATTTCCAATGTCTTTGTGGTATAGATACCCATATAGATGCTGATTTAGATACCCATATATCAGCAGATACACACAGCCAAGAAAAGTTGTAACAGGAACCTCTTTTTTATCCAAACTAATACAAACGTAACTTTTTTTTGTCTCTTAGAGAGCTTACTGTCAACACATCGGTGTAGAGTTTATGTTTATTAATGACATGGAACAGTGCCAATGGATCAGACAGAAGTTTGAGACTCCAGGAGTCATGCAGTGCACTCTGGAGGAGAAGAGGACCCTACTGGCCAGAATGATCCAGTCAACCAGGTGTGTCTGTGGTGCTTCACTTTCTTAGTACGCCTCAACAAATAACTAAAAGTTTAAAAGGCCTTTCTCAGTCTGATGGAAGTGTAAAGTTCCGAGCCACAGTGTGAAACACCACAACCAACTTTTTGCAGGTTTGAGGAATTTCTCCAAAGGAAGTGGTCTTCAGAGAAGCGCTTTGGCCTGGAAGGTTGTGAGTCGCTCATTCCAGCCCTGAAGACCATCATTGACAAGTCCAGTCAGAGTGGAGTGGAGAGTGTAATCATGGGAATGCCACACAGGTGCCATGGCTATGAATTTTACCTTTTGCATATCGATGACCAGCAAATTCAGTTCTAATTCAATTCAATTTTATTTATGTAGCAAAAAATCACAAAAACAGCTGCCTCAAGGCACTTTATATTGTAAGATAAAGACCCAACAGTAATAGAGATGAACTAGAGAAAACCCCAACAATCAGATGACCCTCTATGAGTAAACATGTTGGCAACAGTGATAGGGAAAAACTTCCTTTTAACAGGAAGAAATCTCTTCCTATTGCAGGGTAACTAAGGGAAGATCCAGCCCAAATTTTATGCTGTGTTAAAAAGGAAAGTTTTAAGCCTAAAAGTAGAGAGGGTGTCTGTCGCCCAAGTCCAAACTCTGAGCTTATTCCACAGAAGAGAGCCCTGAAAGCTCAAGGCTCTGCCTCCCATTCTACTTTTGAGTACCCAAGGAATCACAAATAAACCAGCAGTCTGAGAGCAAAGTGCTCTTTTAGGGTGATACAGTACTAAAGCAGAGATTTGCAAAGGTGTGCCAATATAAAACTCTGAGGCCTTTTTTGTTGGAGATGGTGTTAGAAGTATAGGAGGGGTAGAAGATGGGCAACAACAAAATTCCAGTGCAATACCTCTAAAATGCAGTAAGGTGGAAGTGTTGCAAGTTCCTCTTCTAAATTCTTGCAGGGTCTGGTTCTGAGTTCCTTGAGGGTTTGATTGATCTTGTTTTTTAGTGTGGGTAATCTAGACTCTTGGGGTAATCAGGACTGTGCAACACCAGGCAGAACACATTCCCTCTTAGGCAGAACGGAAAGAAAGGAAACACACACGCAAAGAAAGCTCTTAAATGCACAAGAAAGAAGGTCAGAAATCAACCAGGGAGAAACAGAATAACAAATGGAACAGCATTGTCATCCCTGCTGAAGCAGGTTTATCAGAGAAATTCAGATAATTTTTCCAAGCACTCCAGACCCAGTCACACCCTCAGATAAAAAGAAAAGGCTTGTTTATCCCATGGATAACGCTCCCCTACATACATAGGTCAGAGTGGTTTTACAAGTAAAATACCCAACAATGCAGTGGTGTAAAGCACACAACCTGTTCACTGAAGTGACGAATCAAGCTTCTCCATCTGGCAATCCAATGGATAAGCGTGGTTTTGTCAGTTGCCAAGAGAACAAAATTTGCCAGACTGCATTGTTCCAAGTGTAAAGTTTCATGGAGGAAGGTTGTTTTTTTGTTTTTTTTTGGCGGGCTCGGCCACTTCCAGTAAATGGAAATCTTAATGCTTCAGCATACTAAGATATTTTGTACAATTTCATGCTTTGTGGGAATAGTTTGAAGGTGCCCCCTTCCTGCTTCAAAATGACTCCATACCACTGGGCAAAGTAAGTTCCATAAAGACATGGAGAGCGGGTTTGGTGCGGAAGAACTTTGGTGGGGACTGGCCTGCACAGAGTACTGACCTTAACTTAATAGAACACCTTTGGAATGAATGCAAACCAGGCCTTTTCGTGCACAGTCAGTGTCTGACCTTAAAAAATATAGTGTGACTGCAAAGGGTGGGTAGACATCATATTAAACCCTGTGGATTAAGGTCTGTGAAGGTTCTCAGTCATCCAGGTCATCGTAGTCAAAGGAGCTTGCAAAGAAAAGCGTCTGGACTTCTTTAAGTTGCTTGAAGACGTTTCACCTCTCATCCGAGAAGCTTCTTCAGTTCTAAGGTCAAATGGTGGAGAGTCCCAGATATAAACCTAGTGGGAGTAACCCCCCACAGAGGGACAAAAGGACCCCCTGATGATCCTCTAATCGCCTGAGCCAAGGTGTGAAACTGGGTGTGGGTCCCAATCAGCCAGAGTTTCGGGTGTGTTCATTGTGAAACCTGGCCCCACCTTATCATGCGAATTCCTGAGGTCAGATGGCCCAGGATGTGAGTGGGCGTTAAGGCGTCTGGGAAGGGATCTCAAAACTGGATTATAGATGGCAGAGAGTTGGTGTCGTAAACCCCCGCCTCTGTTCAAAGATGGTCGCTCACAGTGGACATAGATGGCTTCTTTCACTCCTCTTTCAAACCATCTGTCCTCTCTGTCCAAAATGTGAACATTGGCATCCTCGAAAGAGTGTCCTTTATCCTTAAGATGCAGATGGACTGCTGAGTCTTGTCCTGTGGAGGTGGCTCTTCTGTGTTGTGCCATGCGCTTGTGAAGTGGCTGTTTGGTCGCATGATAAGGTGGGGCCAGGTTTCACAATGAACTCACCCGAAACTCTGGCTGATTGGGACCCACACCCAGTTTCACACCTTGGCTCAGGCGATTAGAGGATCATCAGGGGGTCCTTTTGTCCCTCTGTGGGGGGTTACTCCCACTAGGTTTATATCTGGGACTCTCCACCATTTGACCTTAGAACTGAAGAAGCTTCTCGGATGAGAGGTGAAACGTCTTCAAGTAACTTAAAGAAGTCCAGACGCTTTTCTTTGCAAGCTCCTTTGACCTGTGGATTAAGAATATGATTTCACTCAAGTTCATAAAGTTGTGAAGGCAGACAAGCAAATACTTTTGGCAATGTTGTGTAACTCGACAGTTAGCAGCTTGCAGCTACCTACATCATAGTTCTTTCAGCAGGTGTTAAACGCAGAGTACAAGGATGTAGTGTACCATGTCCACATATTGAGAAAGAAAGGCCCCATGCACCAACACCAGAGCTGAACTAAAACTGTCTACAAGCTTCTGAAATTTTTTTCATCCTCAGCAGTTTACACAAATGATCCCCACTCTTACTGGTTGGTATTGTCTTTTGGTCATACTGGGCAAGTTCAAGTACAAAATGACCAGACTGACCACAAAAAAGACAGCTTCAACTTGGTTCTCAGCTGCTATTCCTCAGGTGCTAGTATAGCCTGACTGAGCTGCATTGGCCCCTCAGAATGGCGAACAGAGGAGCTTTAAGTGCTGTGCTGGAAGTGGAAGGCAGGGAGAACCAAAGGGCAGAATCGGGACGGGAACTACAGCCAGAGGAAGGCTGAGACTTGTCGTTCCATTCCTTGTTTTGTTCATATAGGTGATTGTCTACACTAATAGTAAGAGCCACAAATTCATTTAAACTCTTCAGCTCATCACTGGTAGCCAATTCAAACCTGTTGCATCTCTGTTAGGAATGTGCAGAAATGTGTTACAAAGGTAGAATTACTGTATCTTTATTGAAGTGTTTTTATTCCTCTTATGTGTCTTCAGAGGCAGACTGAATGTGCTGGCAAATGTGATCCGGAAGGAGCTGGAGCAAATCTTTTGTCAGTTTGACTCTAAGTTAGAGGCTGCGGATGAGGTTTGAACATTATTTAGTTAGATTTAGTCAAGAGCAATGAAACAGATTTACACAAAAAATATAACTATGACAGTGCTTGTGTTAATGATAACAACTGATGTTTGGAAAATGTGTTTAGGCACATGAATAACTTTAAAAATGATTGACACTCTTTAGCTGAGAAAGCCTCTTTTTTCCAACCAGAAGGTATCAATAGTAACTATGATGGGGTCCAGTTAAAAGTGGGGTACAAATTAGTAGTGCTCCCCATCTGTCACACAGAGACAGCAAAGAGGTGGTACTAACTAAACCCAGAGGTGAGAGGTGAACGATAGCTGTTATTAAGAAAATGTTATGTAATCAAAATCAAACAAAAGTGGAATCAAATCAAATCAAAACCTGAGAAAAAAAACAAAGTAAGACACCCGTTCAGCTTTTCAGCAGTTCTCATTCACTGCAATTATGGCTTACACAAGTACGTTGGTTAGGTTAGCTGTTAAGAACAAGCTAAAAAGCCAATGTCAGTATGCCATGCAATTATTAAAATATGTGACCTGCCATATGTATTTAACTCTAGCATATTAATTCAACTGTAGACTGATGGCTGCAGAATGCAGAGGTATATCTAAAAGGGGAACATGCAGTGGCACAGCACCTTCCTAAAATATAAATTTATTACATTAAGTGCGATATTACTATGTTTTTATAGATCAATAAAAGTAGCAGATTATTATGTTGGGTTATTAAATTCAGGTTAACATTAGCTCCACCTGCAATATTAAAATTGTGTAGGCCGTCTATTGAATAGCACATGTGCACATATGTTATTAATAAAAATAAATAAAGATGAAAGGTTCAGCATCTGACTTTGTGCTCTCAGGGTTCTGGCGATGTGAAATATCACTTGGGGATGTATCACAGGAGGATGAACCGGGTCAGTGACAAGTACATGACATTGTCTCTCGTGGCAAACCCCTCCCACTTGGAGGCCGTTGATCCAGTGGTGCAGGGAAAGACCAAAGCTGAGCAGTTCTACTGTGGGGACACTGAGGGAAAGAGAGTATGTTGAATTTTTTTCTTTACCATATAAACAGAAGACAATGTCTCCGTGGATGTTTTCCAATATGTTTGCATTTTGGTGAATCATTTTGCAGGTGATGTCTATTCTCCTTCATGGCGATGCTGCATTTGCAGGTCAGGGTATAGTGTATGAGACATTCCACCTGTCTGACCTGCCATCCTACACCACACATGGTACAATACACGTGGTGGTCAACAACCAGGTATGGACTGTTCGATTCAGTTTGTTACGTTTAAAATTCTTTCAGCAGTTATCAAGTTTATGGTATGGACAGGTATTTCAACAAATAGATCACTTAATGGTTATAATAATAATAATGGTTTTGTAACTGAATTAGTTTTCCCCAGATAAAACTAGGCTTCTGGAGTATGGATTATTGAATATACACTAAAAGTACTTTTGAATTGACCATAATACTGTGTATTTAACACTGCGTGTGAATTGCTAGAATTGCAGTTCCAGTAGTTAAAATGAGCACAGTGTCATAACTGTAACTGGTTTTAATATACATGTGTGTTACTCTTGCCCACATAGATTGGTTTTACGACAGACCCCAGGGTGGCTCGTTCATCTCCGTACCCAACCGATGTAGCTCGAGTGGTCAATGCACCCATCTTTCACGTTAACGCAGATAATCCAGAGGCTGTGATGTATGTGTGCAAAGTTGCAGCTGAATGGAGGAACACATTCCATAAAGATGTCGTTGTAGACCTGGTAAAAATGCTCGTTATTATAACTTTTTGTTAACCACCAAGTAAAATGACCCTGACTGAAACTGCTGTTATTTAAGAAAAAATACTTTGAAAACAGGAAACACTTTTACTAACTATAACCCGAAATAATGAAAGTAAATCTGTGAACAAAGCATAAAGTAGGAGTAAGCATGTTTCCAACATCTAAAAAGGGCATTAAGCCCCATCTGACCTTAGAAACATGACGGTTTAATTCAATTCAGTCCAATTTTTGATTAATCCAATAAAGGATCATTTGTTAGAAGCAGTCTAGAAAAACACAGACACACACACACACAAATGAACTAAATCAAGGTAAAAACTTTAAAAGTGAGGAGTTTAGAATAATGGGTAGTAGTAGTTTACAGTCAGGTGAAGCATGATGATACCCTAATGGCAACAAAGAATAGAATAGAATAGAATAGAATAGCCCTTTATTATCATTGTACATGTACAATGAAATTGTGGAGAATGAAATATTCATTCTCAGGGTGCGTTCAGAAAAGGCTAGAATACCTGTTGCTATCTCAAGGATTAGTTGGTTGCTAAAAGAAGCTACGTCTATTTGCTTCACTTATCTTCCAGTTATCTTAGACTTTAACAATACTGTGTGGATGTGAAATGAGCCAGTAGAAGAAAAAATAATAGAGTCAAAAGACTAATTAAAATGATAGATGGTGGGATCAGCTGTTGTCATTTAAATGGACTGTCACTTTACTGCACTGTGCCAACAAGTGTGCCAGTCAGTACTGACATACTAAATTTTCATACAGCATACAGGGTCAAATAGGTGATCAGAAAAACAAACATAAACATTTGCCTCTTCACTCAGGTGTGTTACAGACGGAACGGACATAATGAGATAGATGAGCCCATGTTCACACAGCCGCTGATGTACAAGCGCATCAAGAAGCAGAAAGGAGTCCTGCAGAAATTTGTTGAAAAACTCATTGATGAAGGAGTCGTCACAACTCAAGAATATGAGGTAAAGCTACCTGCACACCTGTGCTGTAGATGGTTATGAAGCATGCAAATTGTAGACAAAGACACAATATAACTTCTTCTGACCTCCAAGTGGATTTGATTTTTGGCTGCAGTTTTAAACTCTATCACACATTTAGCTTGAGCTTACTCAGTCCGAAGATGATGATCATTGTCAGGATTTTATACCAAATGAAAAAGCTCAGCTAATTCTTTGAGACTGATCAAGTAACACACAGATTTCTCATGTGGACAGCTGTCACTGACAGTCAACTCCAGTCTATATGACGTAATGGACCTTCTCAGCAGGTTGAGTGTTAAAGTGTGAATTTTAGAGAGCCATTCAAGAGAGCTAACCTCAAGTTTTCTGAAAATCTTGTGAATGCTAAAACTCGAGAAGGAAGTCACTTAGGATTTTGTAATTACCATAGGTGTGTCTACTAGGAGGCTGCCACCAGTATTTTACTTATACTGTTGCTATCAGTTACTAGATTAAAAATCACAATGAAGATAAAAAGAAAGACTAAATTTTCTCATTAGATGCCCAACTTGCATTGATCTCTTGCAGGAGGAAGTAGCCAGTTATGACAAAATCTGTGAGGAAGCTTATACTCGCTCCAAAGATGAAAAGATCCTACACATCAAGCACTGGCTAGATTCACCCTGGCCCGGTATGACTACATGTTGTTAATGAAGCTAAACCATTTCTGTGTGTTGTTTTTTTAACTCCCTATTTTGTCAAGAAATTAACATCAAACACAATAAATTAAGACAGAATACAATGAATACAACTGAATACACAGAATATTTTTGAATCTTGGGCAAGAAGGGCATCCCATGCATGCCTCTTGCTTTTAATGCTTTTGTGTGTCTGTGTATTTAGGCTTTTTCACACTGGAGGGTCAGCCTAGAAGTATGACCTGTCCTTCGACTGGCATCAGCGAGCAAGCGCTCAGCCACATTGGCAACATTGCTGCATCTGTCCCAGTGCAGGATTTTGCTATACATGGAGGTGCCCTCACGTCTCTTGTGACAAAAATGAAGATCCACTGAATGTACTTTCAAGCTGTTTTAGACCTGGATTTTCTGCATTGGTGTTCATGTTGTAGGGTTGAGTCGTGTCCTAAAGGGACGTGCAAATATGGTGAGCCAGCGACTGTGTGACTGGGCTCTAGGGGAGTATATGGCCTTTGGCTCTCTGCTCAAGGAGGGAATCCATGTGCGTCTCAGTGGTCAGGATGTGGAGAGGGGCACGTTCAGGTAAGAAATAGATGTACTATCTATGTACATATTTATGTAGCCAACTTCCTAAGAATAAAATATCAAGAGGTGATTGCATCTAAATCTCTTTGACCTGTGCTTGTATTAATTTCTTCACCTGCATCTTATCTCTGAATTTAAAAAAAAAAGGACAAACTCAGTCATACCACTCATTTTTTTCTGGTTATATTTCACAGCCATCGACACCATGTTCTTCATGACCAAAATACTGACAAAAGGATGTGCATCCCAATGAATTATATCTCCCCTGATCAAGCTCCTTACACTGTGTGTAACAGCTCTCTATCTGAATATGCAGTGCTGGGTAGGTAACATAAACACAATAAAGGCTTCTAAAGTACCAAAATCTGGTGCGTTTTGCATGATTCTTTGCCTACCTCGCTCTCTCCCACAGTACCTGAAGTACAGTATTTCACAGTTGAAGTGTCACTTTTCAATTTGCTGGCATGTTTCAACATCAAGGCTTCCGTTTCATTCTTCTCTCCCATGTGCAGGTTTTGAATTAGGCTTTGCTATGGCCAGTCCCAATGCACTGGTTCTATGGGAGGCCCAGTTTGGAGACTTTCACAATACAGCCCAGTGCATCATCGATCAGTTTATCAGCTCGGGACAGGCCAAGTGGGTCAGACAGAATGGCATAGTGTTGTTGCTTCCTCATGGCATGGAGGGAATGGTAAGAATTTAATCTACCACATTCCACATGTATCTCAATTTGATTTGTCTCACCATCAGAGTTTGGGATTGTATTACCACCTTATAATGCAACGCCTGCCTTGTATCGATGTCTTCTTGATTTTACGAAATGTTATATTTTTAATACTATTCTACGGGGTTGCACTGTCAGAGCACAAATCACTTATGTCTCTGTGTAAAACTGTGGGGTACTGTGTTGTACTGGAACAAAATGTTTATTCTGTCCATGGTAGTAAAATTATTTTGATGCAAATGAAAGGACATATATGGATACATAGTGCCTTATGTGTTACTAATAAACTTGAGATCTGCAATATCACATATAAACAAACCTTAAATACACTACAGGAAAGAAAACTGCATCACATTTGTACTGCTTCCATTTCGTTTTCATCACAGGGTCCAGAGCACTCATCTGCACGCCCTGAAAGATTTCTACAGATGTGCAATGATGACCCAGATGTATTCCCTGTGAGTTTGTGTCAGAATGTCATTAAGGAATCATAGTCTGTCAAGTACCGGTAAATGATTTTCAAGTCTGAAAAGAGAAGGAATTTCAGAAGTTAAATCAGCATTCTTTTTAATGGCCAGCAGGGGGAACTCTACAGCCAAAAACAATCTGTATCTAGGGAATCTATGACCTAAGTAAACATACAACATTATCTTCATTTTGTGCATTTTGAGCATGCTTTAGTGTAAGCCTGTGTCATGGTTGATATGTTTCTCAGTTATATCAGTCCTTAATCAGCCCATCTGGTTTTAAAAAACTTAGTTCAGCTAGAGGCTTCAACAGCAAAAACAATGGGTGGCATCACAGTAACTACGTATGTTAAGGACAGAGTGGAACATGCAGTGCAGGTTGGATTCGTATTTTGCCACAATTAAAAGTATCTTTCTGTTTTTCTTTGGACTCATTAGTAATTTTCCGTTCTCTTCTGTCTTTGTCAGAGTCATATTTTTTATTTGATTAATTTACCTTAGTACCTAAACAAATTAAATAATTGGAACAAATAATTCTGTTCTTTTGAATTTTTGAATTAAATAATTGTATTGTGTACATTTTGTCATCAGGTTGACTAAACTTTTCTTATCTTTTTTAATCTTCCACGTAAAATTTTGTATGTTGTATTGTAATTTCTGTTTGTTTTTTTACTTCATTGTATGTTGGCAGAAACTGTCTGAAGACTTTGCCATGCATCAGCTTTATGACTGTAACTGGATTGTTGTGAACTGCTCTACTCCTGCAAACTACTTCCACGTTCTCCGCAGACAGATCCTGCTGCCTTTCAGGAAGCCCGTAAGACATATATACCAAAACATGCAAGATAAGAGTCAATTGAAATTCTGAACATGTTCTATGCTCTGTCTTTAATCGCAGCTCATAGTACTAACTCCAAAGTCGCTGTTGCGCCACCCTGAGGTTAAGTCCAGCTTTGATGATATGCTTCCAGGTGAGTACAGATCAGAAAAGTGCACAAGAACTTTTAAAATATTTGGTTATTTTCTGTTTTTATGAATTCTGTCATGCAGGCACACATTTCAGGCGTCTAATCCCAGATAATGGGCATACAGCCACCAACCCTGAGAAGGTGAAGAGACTAATTTTCTGCACCGGCAAGATTTACTATGAACTGACCCGGGAACGCAAGAACAGAGGCATGGACGAAGCTATTGCTGTTGTACGCATCGAGCAGGTAATCAGTGTTTTGGTAAAACTGTTGTGTAAGTCTGTAAAAAGCTGAAACTGAATCTGAGACTGTGGAGTGACTCGTTTAGTCTAATGTCAAGGCAATTTCACACTTCACATACTTCACTGCTGTACAGGTAAAACAATGGTGGCATGGCCTTATAGTGTGCAGTATTTGTCTGCCTTAAGTCAATCACAGCACCTTGTTAGGCAACACCGCACAGACTTCCACACCAAAAGTAGCAGAAACTTGAGTGTTCATTCCAACCACATTGTGGCATCTTTCTTTTTTTGGCAGCTGTCACCATTCCCCTTTGATCTGGTGAAAGAAGAGGCTGATCACTATCCAAATGCAGATTTGGTTTGGTGTCAAGAAGAGCACAAAAACCACGGCTACTATGACTATGTCAAGCCCCGCATCAGCACCACCATCGGTCACACACGCCCCATCTGGTAAGTTTGACTTTAGCTGACTGTACACCTGAAGACAGGGCAGTATACCAGTCCATTTACCAATATGTTCACTATTGTTCGTCTCCACATGTCTAAACCACCATGCTTGTCTCACTATGTCTTTAAACCCTCAATCTAAACTGTCCCTCTGATATATCTAATCGAGTCCATTCTGGTCTTTTTGGTTTTCCCAAACCATACATCATAACAGGTCTTACTAGTCTTGTAAAACTTCCCTTTCATTTGTGCTGCCATTCTTCTGTCACATATCATACCTGATTTATCGTCCCTCTGATATAATCATTTCTAATCCTGTTCAACTCTGCCTTTTGTTTTTGTTTTTTTAGTGCCACCCAACTATAAAACTTAGCAGGTCTGTCTGCCATCTACATTTCCTTTCATTCTTACTGCTATCCTTCTGTCATACATCACCCCTGACACTTGCCTCCACTCACTGCACCCCACGTGCACTCCTATCTTCACCAGTCTTGCTTTGGATGGTTTACCCCAGATATTTAAACTCATCCACCTTCACTGTTACACTTGTCTCTTTCTAATTCACACACATGTATTCTTCATGTACCTTCTTCTCCCCAGTGCATACCTCTGCAGACCCTCGTTTCCCTGATGCCTACTTTCACTACAGGCTATAATGTCAAACATCATAGTAGACACAGCCTGACCTCATCTGTCAACCTGTCCAAGACCAATACAAAAAGGAAGGCGCTCAGTGCCAATCCCTGATGTAATCTCAGTCCCACCATGAACCCATCTGCATCTTCTACCACACACCTCACCACTGTCTTGCATGTCCTGCACTTGCCTCACATATTTCTCTGCTATTCCTGACTTTGTAGTACAGTATCACATTTCCTCTTGGCACTTATATGCTTTATCTAGTGCTACAAAGACACCGTGCAACTCCTTCTGACCGTCACTCTTTTGTAGCACACTGCTGCTCACTGATAGTCACCTGTCTTTGTCTTCATGGTCATCAGTTTTTATTTATTTGCACATTTATCGAATGCTTTAAAAAAAAAAAACATTCACACACACTATCATTATACTTGGGCACATGGACAGGAGGATCCAGGGTTTGATCCCCTGACATTTTGACTGGTAAATGGATCACCCTACCACTTAAGCTACAGCCATCCTGCAGGACACATTGAATTGCATCATGAGCAGTGATATTATAGTAAACAGGAGTGAGAACTCATACATCATTTAGAGGCCATGTCAGTACACAAACACACAGCAGACGTTTAATGTTGTGACTCTTAAATGTTGAATAAACTCACAGCCTCATTCCACTGTTCTTCACTCATATTTTGTGTTTAATTTACTCCCAAAAAGAGGAAAAGGCATCTGTAAACAAAAAAAGAAAAACCTGTAAACCAGGTTAAAGGTGATTGTTATTGGCAGTATTGTTCTTTTTTTTTTAATGTGTGTGTGTGTGTGTGTGTGTGTGTGTGTGTGTGTGTGTGTGTGTAGCTATGCTGGTCGCGAGGCTGCAGCAGCTCCAGCCACTGGAAACAAGCACACTCACAAGATGGAGCTGCAATATTTGCTGGACACAGCACTGAACTGAATCTACATTGATACTAAGGGCTGATGATCTCCCACCACTCTGGGATCTAGCCTATCTGCAGAGCTTCAGAGAATCCAGACCGGCTTCACCATTTTCCAGAAATTTTACGTCATTGTGTTTTTACTTCAGTATTTTTACAGATTAGAATTGTAAACAGATGTAATCTCAAAACACACAATGACTTTTAACACTATTACCAACTATTACAATCTCATGTTTACAGTGAAGGACGCCACTAGAGAAAACTCTGATGATATGCCTGTAATCCATCTGTGAATTTAGACAAATTACAGTTTTAAGACTGTAATATTTTATTTTTCTTATATTCAGTCAGATAATTAATCCAGATCAAATCTTCAAATAATATTATTGATGTGTGGTATACTGTTTTGGGTCAAACAATCAGAAACATTCCCCAAAAGTTGATTCTGTTCATCTGGACCTAGTGTTTTCAGTGGGAGATGCATTTCCTTCGGTGGTGCTAGTTTCAGTCATTATGCAAATGTACTGTTTATAAAATTGGGGAAACCTGCAGTCAGCTGAGACTGAAGAAGTCACTTGACGAAACGTTTCTCCCACCAAAAACGCTTCGTCCAGATGAACAGAATCAACCTTTGGAGAATTACAAAATCAGAAACATTAATGATGTTCATATTTTAAGGAAGAAAACGAGGATAGTTCTTTTCTGGCATTTTAGCACACTTTGCTCCAGAGTGGCTCCAACAGATTTCAGAAACAACATCACAGGTCTGTGGTCCAGAAAAGTGCAGTCCTAAGTATAAAGAACTAACTTGTATTTTTATTATTATTATACACATTCTGTTTTCATTGATCTTGGCAAATAAAGCTTTTTGAATAGTCCTGCTTTTGCTCTTCAATATTTCACAAATATATAATTTACATTTTTGCACTTTTTCTTTTATACATGTAATCAAGAAGCTGCAGAGAAGTCAGTCACCATTGTAACCAAAGATCTTCTAAATACTCAAGATCTCCCAATCATGCTCACGAGAAAGCCCCAAATAGAATTTGTAGATTAACCTCATTTTTCTTTTGGACATTTTCTTTCACTTCTTTCTAAAGAGTAGAGATAAGAATTCACAATGAGTCACTTTAGAATGCAAGGAGCTGCCTCTTGATCACCGTCATCTTCACCCACCACAACCAGCATACATGGCATACAAGATGGCTCAGGTGCAATTGTAGTCCTGCAGCAACATTAATATGATGTTGCAGGATCAACACAGTCCTATCACATACACCACATGGACAAACAGAGGCAAAAGAATGTAGTGGACATGGAATGGAGTACTCTGAAAAATATATCCCAGTCTTATCGTGCAAATAGTGTTTTATTAAGGTAACTATCCATGTGTATTTTGTGTATTTGTTAACAAATGTATGCAGCATCTCAAATACTGAAAGTTTCTTTCAGTCTAGTATTAAATAAAATTCCACACAAACTGGCAATAAATTGTCATATAAGTAATTTAATGAGATTGCAGAATTACAAGAAATTTCAAGAATTATGTCTTCAGAATGTTTTCTGACCACAACTCCTGGTGTATGGCAGTGACCTCAAATGTAAATTTTAGCATAAAGCAGATTAGACCACTGTGCTAACTCTCAAAGCACACACCAAAATTATGCTATTTGGATGTTTATTTTGTTCCTGGCTGCTACTGTATAGTTAATTATCATGTAAACAAAGCACTTCAAAATAGTTGTCTTCTCAAAATGATTAAGTAGCTCAGTATTTTCTTCTGTTATAAAAACTACCCTCCAAGATTTTAGTGCAAATGTGGACACAGACTCCTTTACAGATGACTCTTGGAGTTTCTGTTTTTTTCGATGAAGTCAAACAGATCCACATGTGAATCACAGTGTTTGGCAGGGCTAAAGTCACGCAGAAGTTTGTACAGTGTCCCTGTCAAAAAGGAATAAAAAGGTATATTAGAAAAATTAAAGAAACACCACTTTTTACAGCCAAATTCTGAAAAGTTATATCTTAAAAAATTGGCATTCAGCTCTAAATAATTAAAGAACACAACATAGTTTCATTCTGATTATAGGGGTGTGGTTCTGGGAGAGGTAGAACAGAGGGCTCTAGGGACATGGGCATTATTAGAAGAAGCTGGTTTTCTTTACCTAGCAACCAAATGTAACAGGTCAGTAAAGCCAACATGTGGCAGGCGTGTGGCCTCTGGCTCTGCTGCAATGGGGGGTGGGGGGGGGGGGGGTTACGGTAAACTCACAGGGTGGTGCCGGGAGGTCGGAGGGCACAGGTGACCCCTTTTAGTGTTTGGAGTCAGGAAGGAGCGGTGTGTGGTGTGGGAAGTAGCTAGAAAGCTGCTGTGACCAACAATCGAAAACTGTATGGGTCCTAATCACTTCACATGACACTAACAAAATACTATGTGCTTACTGTCAATGCGGAAAGTGAAGGCATTAAGGCAAGCATTCAGACACAAGTGTGATCATCCTTTGAACTTTACGAAAAAAAATTGCATCCTTCAAATAAAAATCACTGTCCAGGCTGTTAAAGGCATTCAAGAAGTAAGTAAAGGTCTCCATTTCCCTTATATTAAAGGCCAGTGTCTGCAGGTTTTTAGAAATACCGCTTTCAGTCAGACACCAGCTAACCCTTTAAAGAAATTATTAGGTGTTCAGTAAATTAGCTGGAAAATATACAAGCTTTAAAGTGATGCGATGTTAGAAACTGGAGAAAAGAAAACTGCATGTCTTGGGAACACTCACCTACTGTAATCCCTTCTGCGAACATCAACTCATATATGCGCTGTAGGCGTTGCTTCAGATTTTCATCCCCAAAGGTGAAGAAAGCCAAACCCCTCTTAGCCTTTGCTGCTGCCATCAGCTGGATCAGAGCTGCACATGAACAGATAAAAACTTACATACATTTATTTCATGTTGCACTGTGACAGACTTTCCTAGATCCTAACCCTTCAACTGTTGTGATTCAGTGCTATATAAATTAAACTGAAGTGAACTGAATTGTCCTGTTTTCTGTCTCGACCAATAAGACATGATTACTCTGTTTGCTAAATATATCCTCTTAATCTGTGTTAATCTGTGTATGGTAAGTGTATTTCTGTCTGACAACAGGGTAATAAAGATGTGGTGAGACCCTGTATAAATAGATTTCCTCTGGTTCTGTGAATTCCTCATTACACTGCTGTATGGACTAAATTCCTTCTTGTAAGAATAAAACTCTCCAGCAGCTGACTTTTTTTTTTTTTAATTTAATACACCATTAATTTCCACAACAAATGTTGCACTCAGTTTGTTCTTAACCATTTGTTTGGTTTGTAGAAATAGGTCACATTTATACATTTAATCAGCTGGCTTTCTTTGATGTCAGAAACTCCAAATCAAAGTGTAATCCTGCATATATGATCAAGCATATCACTTTAGTCCTTACACTAAATTCAGAGACCTTTGCACTAATGAATATAAAGAAGTTCACCTTTGAGTTGTGGGTCTCCATTAAAGGCGCCACAGCCCCATTTTCCCGTAGCGATATCTGGGTTTTCATGCCCATCGTACCCTTTAAATCCACAGTAAGCCTTCAAAGATACATGAGATTAATTCATTTTAGATTGCAGTCATACATTATAAGCATGGGTTTACTTTTAAGTAGCATTATAAACTTTACTATAACTTTTAAACAAGCAATACAAATATGTCACAGATGAAAAGTAAAATACAAGTATGCAAATATTAAATAATTAAATTTGTATGTATACATGCCCAGTCAGAGGGTTTGGACAAACCCACTCATTTATTTATTTTTTTAATTTGTTTTTTTGTTGTTTTGTTTTATAATCATGAGATTAGGTTTTCAGTTCTTTGTAGAATTGCATTCATGTCTCATTTCCTCTTTACAATACAGCATGGTTACACACAAAAAGTTGTGTGTAACACAAAAGTTTTGTTAAGGCACAGTTATTCACTTATTCACATAGTTTTTCCCAATTGCTGTTACGGCCCTGGCCTGGGGAGCTGATTTGGACTAAGCACACAATCTTGCCACCATGCACACTGCAGCAACTCTGCTTTGTTGTGAAATTTCCTCACAAGTTGAATTCTGCTCACATGCTCTTCTAACTAATATCCAACCTGTGGGACATAGGCACTGGTAACATTTAACATTGACGTTTTTATTTCTAGCTTTAAACTCATGATGCTGTTTGACATTCTCGTCACCTACACAACACTATTCACATTAAAGCGCTCATAAAAGACACTTAAAGCAAGACACGTGCTTCAATACCTAGGAGGAAGGGCATCTGGTGTAAAAAAAAAAGATCTGCCAAATCAGTTGAAATAGCTTTCAGCTAGTTGAAAGGTTGAAGATGAAGTTGAAAATTATTTACTTCAGAGAATTAGTTCATTAAAATTACCCCCCTAGAAACTACCACCCAGCAAATTAGAGTATAAAACCACATTAGCAATTTGTAGGAGATTGCCTGAATCAGACTTTCATAGTGGAACTACCACAAATCAGGGACGCCTATAAGAAGAGAACTGCTGGGACCAAGACAAAAATTTAGACATTTAGCTATTTATTTAACCATGGACTTTGGTTTGGTGTGTCCAAATGTGAGACTTTTGTGTCCATCCACCAAGAGAATGTAATGGTGATGGATCTCTTGTGTCAGTGATGGAGTTCTGCAAAATAGGATCAAGGCATCACTATCTGCCAGTAGTAACCCAGCAGAAATGGTTTGAGATTATCCAATCCTACATTGGGTAGTAAACAGTGTAGTATATGCTTCCACGTGTGTGTAAATGGAATACACAACTCAAGATGAGACTTTTCCTTCGTGCTTCTTTATTTTCTGCCAACAAAGAACAACCAAAGGAACAATAAATAACACATAATAAACTTCACCTTGTTCAGTTCTCGGGTAATATGTCTCATTCTGTACTGATCCACGCTGTGTCTGAAGTTCATAGCATCAATGGCCAGGATCTTTGTCTTACGCCGAGCCCATTCATCCCTAAAAATTGGATCAAAATGCATCAGAAAACTCAATAAAAAGTTCTAAAAAAAAACAAAAGTTCTAAAGGCAAATAATGAATGACCCCCTCAGACCTTTGGGACTGATCTTCATAAGGACCTGCCCACTCAAAGGAGTCTCCAAAACCTGAATAGTAGCTGAACTGCTGTGAGCCTGAGAAACAGACAACAAAAGTTGTACATTAATACAAATATTGATGCACATTCATTTTTAGTGAATAGATTTATCATGAATTTCTGTACTATATTCATTTTCCCCATTTTTAATTTCCTAGAGCTATTTATCTTAGCATTATCTTTGTATTTGAGTGGAGGCACTTCCAATGTTTCTGTGTGTTTTTTATGTGTAATATCTTTACGTATGTTGGTAAACAGACTTCAGTGAACAGGGTTTACAAGTTGTTATATTTAAAATTGAAAAATTACTTGTTTTCAACTATCTTTATAACTCTGTGTTATTATACTTACATTATAACCAATCCGCTCCTTTTTGTCCACTTAAAATATGTTTACAGAACTATCGTTATATTTGTTGCAATTTCCACTGTCCTCTTGGCCAGATTACTCTTAAAAAAACATTTTAATGTCAACGAGATTTTTTTTAACTGGATAAGTAAAACATATATAAAAGTCACTGCCAAAAACTGATTGCGGCTTCTACCTTGTCACAGGAATGTTGTTTGTGGCTCAAGATGATTTGATATCATTTATGAGGCATACATTTGACATATGTTTCACATATTATACACCAGCAAGTTATTTATAGCGTTTTAAATCAGTTTTTGGCAAATACCGAAAAAAAGTTATTGGCAGACAGTCACTTTTTGGACACAACATCAGCATCTCACAGATTCTGAAGCTGCAGGTTTCGTCACTTAGACCAAAATTGACTGAAACAGCAGAAGAAAATCAAAACTACACTTCACTTCCACCACAGCTGCATTATTCACTTGCTTATTACGCACCAGTCTACCGCTGTGTACAGTGCTGCTGGTTTTTGTTGTTGTTGGGTTTTGTTTGTTTTTGTTTTTTAAATTGACCTCCGACAAGAAAACATTTTTGATCTTCTACAGAATATTTTTTAAGTTATAAAAAGCCAGGCCAGGAAAATTTCCTTCATGTTTTTCTGTGTTTTATCCTCAGTTACTTTGACACAACAAGCTGTGATGCTTATACCTTTGAAGTCTCATAATTGTAGCTGAAGAAGTAGAGCAGGTCATCTGCTGATTGGAAAGTTTGTGGTTCAATCCCTGGCTCCCCCAGTCTGCATGCCAAATATCCTTGGGTAAGATACTAACCCCAATGCTCCAAAGCATCCATCAGAGTATGAATGTGTGTGAATGGTAGTTAAAAAGCACTGAAAAGCATAGAAATTAGTGCTGGTGTGAACGAGTGAATGTAGCGTGTTGTATAAAGTACTTTTAGTGCTCGAGGAGTAGAAAAGTGCTATAGGAATCAGTCCTTTCCATGTATCTAACCAATATCTCATTTAAAAACATGAGGACTTACAGGTAAGCTTTAAATTTCTAGTTTATCAAATACCACTGAGCAGAACTTTAATTTAAATATGACCTCTCTTCCTCCTCTCCTGTCCTGTCTTTCTCAACTTTCTCCATCTCTGAATGAGAGAAAAGGTATCTAATATCCAAAGAAAAACTTTCAAACACTTTCACGAATCCTGGAGAAATGCTGTTACTAAGACTAATTGGAACAAGATAGAAAGAAATGAGGGATGGCTCGAGACTCTTGCACAGTATTTTGATTGTTGATTATCCATCCATCCATCCATTCGCTACCGCTTTTTCCTTTTCAGGGTCGCGGGGGGCGCTGGAGCCAATCCCAGCTATCGTAGGGCGAGAGGCGGGGTACACCCTGGACAGGTCGCCAGTCTGTCACAGGGCTAACACACAAGGACAGACAACCATTCATACTCACATTCACACCTAGTGACAATTTGGATTTTTCCAATTAACCTATCCCCACAAACTGCATGTCTTTGGACGGTGGGAGGAAGCCGGAGTACCCGGAGGGAACCCACGCAAACACGGGGAGAACATTGCAAATTAATCAATTGATTGTTGATTAATCTGTCATTTTGCCTCAAGTGAAAGAAAATAGTTATAGTGAACTGTAATTTGCCAGAACTCAAAGCATCATCCTTACACTGCATTTAAGTAATTATTGTAAAATAACTATGACAGGATTAATTCACATCCCTTGATCTCCCTGTTTCTGACTTTCCATGTATACACACAAAAAGCTAGAAAGGTCCCAACACAAAGCTATGCTGCAATGCTATGATTTATTTGGTAACATGGTCCTAACTGAATTAGATTCTTTTTGTTGTTTTTTGATGATTATTTTAATTTCAAAATTGAAATATAACATATAATTGTTAATTTTATTTTCTTTATCCATCCTTACTATTTTTTTGTCTTAAATTCATGTTATAGTTGATTTTTTTTAAATAACCATTTATGTTTTCTGACATATGAGTGTGTCATTCACTTATTAAAATAGCTATGAATTTAAAAAAGAAATCTTTATAGTAGAAAAGATGGAACCAGTTGTTATTTGATATTTTGGCTTCAAAAATTAACTTAATTAATCATTTTAATCATTCAGGCAATTTTTGTATGAAATCAGCCTAATTTTTGTGAGATGATTAATCCATTTATGAACAAACCTGTAATGATCAGACACTCATTGTCTTCAAGTTTCTCTGTGAAGAGGCGAGCTACAATCAGTTCTGGATTTATAACGAACAGGATCTCCTCCTGCAACAGACCAGAGCCCAGCACACCTCCACCTATCAAGCTGTTAGCGAAGTCTACCTGCACATAGACATACATAGACACACAAATAACCAAATCCCAAACAAAAAATATGAAACTGTAAATCATTATTCATGTGGGACAGTTCTTACCTGAAGCATGCCTTTACCTTCAAGCTCAATCTGACCTTCTGAGGTGATATGAAGTTTAGACAGATTCGCCTTACAGCTATCACATGAACAACAACATGATTTAGAGAAACTCAAGGTAGTAAATCAAGGTGGTAACACAGCTGCTGCTTTACCACAGCAGATCTATCAATCTATCAGTTATTACCTTTCCCATGTGGGCATGTCCGTGTAGCTGAGGCACTCCCTCTCAAATGTCACCAGTCCTTTAGGTCGGGTACCTGCAATGACATTGATAAACACCAATGGACTCTTACTGAGATGTCTCACAAACGGGCAGAATGGGAGGATTCAACTTACTTTCATCTGTAACTTCTTTAAAATAATGCATGATGGCCCTCAACTTTTCTATCTTCCTCCTTGACCAGTTTCCAAATAGACTGTGTGGAGAATGATTATTAACAATTAACATACATTAGGCACACAAAATGAGAGACTACAGTGAAGGGATTTTTTTTCAACCTGTTGAAGTTGATGCTGGGGTAACCAGAGTACTCTGCGTTGGGACTGGAGGTGTTACGGTGAGGGAAGGTGCAAAAAAAAGCATTGGCAAGTAGGCAGGATATCTGAACCTGAGACATTGTGATGGCTGCACTCTGTCCCTTTCGTAGAAGCGGGATAGCCTGAGAACATGGAAACGCATTTTGTCAGTCAGATTATTTATTTTCAGGAGAACTTAATTTTAGTTTTCTCATCGAAAACTATTCGTTTTAGAATACAAATGTCCCTAATAATTAATAATTGTTTCAAGTTAATTGGCATTAATTTGTCCAAAGGTGTCATGGTACTGAGTTAATTATATGAAGTGCTCTGCAGACCCACATATACATAACAGCTTAGTGTAACATTATAACGTTAACAACTAGCACCAACCAGGAATGCTGTCTACTTTTGTTCATATTTATGTTCATTTTGATCATCATGCATACAACAAAAAGGCGTTAAAAGTAAACTTTTTTAAACCTTTTCACAGTAAGCTTTGCTGTTCTTCCCTGTTGTTTTAGACAATCAGCAGTCTACCTACTTACAGTATAGGATGAAAAGGTTCCTATTTTTACTGGAACCTTTTTGCCTTGAGGTGGCTGCTATTGTGATTTGGCACTATGTAAATAAAACTGAATTGAACTGTTATTTTGCAGAACTGCGCACAAATGTGTCTGTAGTCTCTGTGTTGTCTCACAGTCCCTATATTAAGAGACTTTACACCCAGAGACTTCGCAAACCAGTGGACTACAGCCTACTTTTATATCTATTTTTGGAGTTGAAAAAATAAGTACCTTTCAGATACTGAAAACACAAATGTGTCGGCTTTAGGTCTAAATAAGCATCCTGATCACAATCTAATTAAAGTCACCAAGGCATTCTTAATAGGTTATGTATCAGTGCCGCACGATTAGATATATTTTAATATCAGTCGCAATTTTGGCTTCCTACAACAGATGAATATGATTGAATGATACTGTAAATTTCTGAGGGGCCAGTGGAATACAAACCAAAAGCAAATCAAACACTGACCACACGCCTGCATGTTCTAATCACACACATGACAATCACAGTTGACTTTAGTTTGCTTCTCGGAGATGTGCTGAATGAGCACCTTACTGATCTTCAAATGAATGAACTTAAATGTAAAGGCGAAAGTAATGTCCTAATGACTTTGTGTTAAGATTTTGCACATTTTAAAATTTTATGTATTCTTTGAATTTTTCTCCAAAAGAGGGACTGAATTCAGGTGAACAAGGAGGAGCATTTTTATTTTAATCCAATAATTTGTACATTTGCAGGAATGCAGCAAAGCATTAATGTTGTATTGTTTAAATGACAGCACACCAAAAAGATTTTTGTCAATAAAATCAATGAATAATGATGATAACTTGAAGACTAGATGTAAGTGCAGGAGGCACAAAACAAGAGATGTTTATAGATAGATGCTTTTTAACCGCTTCCACCAACACCAGGTGCTTATTTCTTCATTCCTTTTCAGCATATTGTCATTCATGTAGTCTGAGAAGAAACTAGGGTCCTGCACCTTTTGCGCCCTAAGAAATATATTCGATTTCTGTTTAATTTAAAGAACTTTCCTTTTAGTGACATTTCAAGATAGTGACTCAGTATTTGGGGATACTTCAAAGAGACTTGGAACATTTTAAACTGTTCAAGTTTCAATTTTACAATTTTTGGCAATTCATTGCTTATATGAAAATGGTATTCTTTTGATTTTAAGTTATAAGTTTTTTGGAGGGTTTTGTATTTCTTAGATTTTCCAAGAAGATAATTTATTTCAATAGTCAACACAATATTACTTGTAGAAGATAACTGGAAATGATACCTTATTCACAAAGCTAGGGAGCTTCAAGGCCAATGCAGCAATCTTTGGAAACAGTGTCTTGTAGTAGTTTTCTGTATGTGGGGTAATCTGAAAAGAAAATATGTTCATTGCTTATTATCGCTCATTTAAATAGTCAAGTCACAAAACTAATAATTCAATTACCAAATGTGGGCATTCACCTGATCCAATGTGTGGAGGGCATCAAATGACCACTGATCTTTATATTTGGGGTTATACTTGATGATAGCTTCCTGATGAGAGAAGTTTTAAGACCACCTAATATGCTTATATAACAGTCATAGAAATTCACATTAAGCATGGTCAAAGAATAGCACCCGTTTAACTTTTCATGTGTCCTTGGGAACAAATTTCACATTATCAGTGTAAAAATGAACAATGATTCAATGTCCACTCTTGCCAACATACCTCTACATCTTTGACACTGGCTGTTTTCTTACTGGCCAGAGATTTCAGCTTTTTGGATATCACATCCCACCTTGACTTCTGATGTGCTACCTGAAATGACAATTACATTTATGTGCTCTGTTCCATTTGAGACAACATATAAAATCTGTATTACTTTTATATAAGCCTAAATGAAATACAATTAAAACACATTTAAAATGTGCTTCATGTTAGTCTCTGTCAGTGGGGGCAAATTTGTAAAACTAGCACACAACTGGAGACTGTGAGTCATAGTCCTGGGCTCCCAGCTTTTTGTGTTTTCAACTAATGGTACTTAACATTTAAGTATGAGTTATTGACTTAGTCCAATTTTTGGTTATGGTTTTACGTTTTGTGGTTTTCCGATTGCTCACTGAGGTTAAGATGCCTCAGTTTTTAGTGCTATCTTTCAAAATACAATTCAATTTCATTTATATAGCGCCAAATGGGGCACAATTTGGGGCAGGGATAGCTCAGTAGGTAGAGTGGTGGCCCCATGATTGGCAGGTCGGGGGTTTGAATCCACTGAACGGCCACCCTGAGGTACCCCTAAGCAAGGTACCGTCCCCGGGCACCCAGTGGCTGCCCACTGCTTCACTGAGTGAATGGGTTAAATGCAGAGAGGAATTTCCCCACAGGGATCAATGAAGTATACATTATTATTAAATCATCACAATAGTTGCCTCATTCTGCTTTATGTTGTAAGATAAAGACTTTACAATTGCAAAGAGAAACCCAACAAAGATATGACCCCTGTGAGCAAGCACTTGGGAAAGTAAAAATTCCCTTTTAACAGGAAGAAACATCTGGCAGAACCAGGGTCAGGGAGGGCAGCCTTCTGCCGCAACCGTGTGGGGTTAAGGGAAGGGAGATGGGGCAAAAAACACAAGTGAAGAGAGCATATTGAGAAGATGGGAACAAGTACTTTGAGAAGCTGATGAATGCAGAATGCAGTGGAGGATAGAAGGGGACAGTTAGTGAATTAGGTGGAGCACTGTGAATGAAGTAAATAGAAAAAAAACTGGAATCAAAGGGATATGAAAAGATTATAAAAGATTATTTAAAAAAAGAAAGTAAGGAAACAAGCAGAGGACAAGGACCACATGATCTGTCAGCCCCAGATGAGAAATTCACTGCAATAAAAAATTAAAAATCCAGACTTTCCAGGATCCATGGGATAGTGCCAAGAACTTATACTGTGAGTGATGACATCCAGCAATGGTAAATGGTCTGTATTTGTAAAGCGCTTTACTAGTCCCTAAGGACCCCAAAGCGCTTTACACATCCAGTCATCCACCCATTCACACACTGGTGATGGTAGGGCTGTTCGATATAACGATATATATCGGATGACGATATAAAAACATCTATCGTTTCATTTTACACTATCATTTGTTTTGTGGTGTCGCAAAATAAACTGTTTACGGCAATATTTTTCATTGTTTTGATGGTCACTGTAGTTGCTACATTAATTTCTTAAAGTTCTCTCTTTCTCTTATATTTTATATAACCACACTATGGACGGAAAAGCGCCTGTTTTTATGCTTTGTGGTTAGCAACAACGACGGTAACACCATCGCCTGTCCGCTCGTTTATTTTCCACATAAACCTTTCACAATAAAGCTTAAAATCCTGTTGAGACTTTTCAAAATAAACTGAATGATGTGAAAGAGCAGATTATTTACAGATGAGAATTAAAAAAGAGCTGCCAGGTGCTACAACAATTAACCTTAGACTCAAACGTTAGAACAGGCTTTTCCCGCAGCACGCCGTGTAATAAATAACACAAAGAAAACGGCGGCTGTTACAACTTATGTCTAAAAATGTATCGTTTCATGCATCGGTTAAAACACTCGACTCCAGCTACATGACGCGCAGCTGGAAACACTTCCCACAAGACGAGCTGCCCGAGATTCACAGAAAATGTTATATTTTTGTGATTTATATCGTTATCGGACGATAGAATTCTTATATCGGGATATGAGATTTTGGTCATATCGCACAGCCCTAGGTGATGGCAAGCTACATTGCAGCCACAGGCACCCTGGGGAGCACTGACAGAGGCGAGGCTGCCGAACACTAGCGCCACCGGGCCCTCTGACCACCACCAGTAGGCAACAGGTGAACTGTCTTGCCCAAGGACACAACAACCGAGACTGTCCAAGCCGGGGCTTGAACCGGCAACGTTCCGATTACAAGACAAACTGCCAACTCTTGAGCCACGATCGCCCGATAGCCGCAATCACCTGATGACAGAATGACAGAACTCATTTTTAATGAACCATTTGAAAGATATTTAAGATGAGATAAGAGATAATGGAATATGTTTAAATTAACAGGACGCAGAGATATACATGTTGTACTGCTGTCCACCTTGCTGAGGACACAGCTGTCTCTAAAAATGAAACTGTTGATTTACCAGTCGATCTAGGTCCCTCTCCTCACTTGTGGGCATAAACTGTGAGTAGTGACCGAAAGAATGAGATCATGGATACTAGCGACTAGTGACAGTTATTTTAATACATATATTTCAGTACCCTGTGGCTTGCTCATTAGTTTGAATTACTGTGTGAACAACATGCACGTCACTGTACATCAACACCAACTTCTTGCAGTCTTCTTATCTGGCTTTTCTCCTACCTAGATAATACACCTCTTGCAACCTACACAAAGCAATTCTTAGCCTCCACTGGCTCTTGAATGCCTAAAAACCTGTATAACATGTCTCGTAGGTTTGAAAAACCTCTGACAGTGAACTTATCTCTGTGCCTGTCCTGCTAGACCTCAGTGCTGCATTCGATACTGCTGACAGTAATATTTTATTACAGCGATTAGAGCATGCTGTTGGTATTAAATTAATGGGCTGCAGTGGTTTGAATCATATATATCTAATAGACTTCAGTTTGTTCATGTAAATGGAGAGTCCTCTTTACACACTAAGGTTAATTATGGAGTTCCACCAGGTTCAGTGCTAGGACCAATTCTGTTTATTTTGTAAATGGTACACTTAGGCAGTATCATTAGAACGCAAAGCAAACATTTTCACATCTATGCAGATGACACCCAACTTTATCTGAAGTCATATAACACACACCAATTGCAGGAATGTCTTAAAGACATAAAGACCTGGATGACCTCTAATTTTCTGTTTCTAAATTCTGATAAAACTGAGGTTATTGTATTCGTCTTAGAAATATGGTATCTAACCAGATCCTTACTCTGGATGGCATTTGCTTGCCCTGCATAAACACTGTGTGGAATCTTGGTGTCATTGTTTTTTTGTTGTTGTTGTTTTGTTTTGTTTTTTACCAGGATATGTCCATCAATGCACATATTAAACAAATATGCAGGACTTCTTTCTTTCATTTGCACAATATCTCTATAACATCCTGTCTCAGGGATGCTGAAAAACGTCATACATATATTACTTCTGGCCTGGACTGCTGTAATTCATTAGTATCATGTCACAAAAACTCCCTGAACAGCCCTTAGTTGCTCCAAAATGCTGCAGCAAGAGTACTGACAGGGACTAGAAAGAGAGAGCATATTTCTTCTATACTAGCTTCTCTTCATCTTCTCTTCTTCCCTGTTAATCCAGCATTGAATTTAAAATCCTTCTCCTAACATGCAAGGTCTTGAATAATCAGGTTCCATCTTATCTTAAAGAACTTATAGTACTGTATCACCCCATTAGAGTGCATCGCTTTCAGACAGCTGGTCAACTTGGCTCCTAAAATATCAGAAAGTAGAATGGGAGGCAGAGCCTTGAATCTTTCAGGCCCCTCCTCTGTGGAGCCAGCTTCCAGTTTGGATCTCTACTTTTAAGATTAGGCTTAAATGGGCTTGCTGTGTGGCAGGAGGAGCAGGATCCAAATGTAAAACTCTTCTTGTAAAACACATCTGCTCATGGTCTTGAATCACAGTCTTGTGTCTTAAATTGACTTAATATTGCTATTAATGGCAGTTTAATTTTCTGAGGTCTTTATTTCTTTTAGTCACTTTGAGTTCTGGTTTGTGACAGCCACTAAACTTTACTTGGTTACTTACTTATTTCTCCTGAATAATAAGTGAATCCTTTTGCAATGAGGAAGCCATACTTGCCTGTGAACAAGGCATCTTCACAAAGTCGCTGTGCCATAGATCTCTCCCTTTCTGAGTTAAAATTTTCCGTTGAGAGTTGAAAGTATCCACCTGAAAGATAAAAAGTATAATTTCAAGAACACAACCAATACCTCTTTTCCAATAAATCATCCAATGGTTCTCCATGGTTCTTTGACCATGGGGACTCTGTCTGGAGCCTCCCTCTTCCTTATGCAGGGATGGGCATGCAGTTATCATCATGACATCTGGCCTCAGGTCTTCACTGCTCTTGAGGGGCTGTGGACAGTGGGTCTCCTGGGCCTTTCTCTGTCTGCCGCTGACTTCCAGAGGACATTGTTGCAGTTTCTCATCAATTATGTTTCATGACTAACACACATGCAGAGACACTCATGGTCTCATACAAACAACATAGCAAGATTTGATTTTTGTGTATCAGTTTTTTTAACGTTTTGTTACGCAGGCAGTAGTTGGTGACCAATTGTGATTTTTCCTTTATTTCTATGTTTTTGTCTTTGCATCCTTTGTTCTCTTTATGGTAAATGGACTAGTTCTTATAAAGAATTCAAAGCGCTTTATACAACATACATCACTCACACAAACACTTTTTTCTATCTGGCATTCATCCATCCATCCATCCATTCGCTTCCGCTTCTCCTTTTCAGGGTCGCGGGGGGTGCTGGAGCCTATCCCAGCTGTCATAGGGCGAGAGGCGGGGTACACTCTGGACAGGTCGCCAGTCTGTCGCAGGGCCAACACACAGAGACAGACAACCATTCGCGCTCACATTCACTCGCACATTCACACCTAATGACAATTTGGATTTTCCAATTAACCTATCCCCTCAAGCTGCATGGATATTTATTCTTTACCTGCATTAGAGAGCAACTTGGGGTTATTGTTGTGATCAAGGTTATTTGGTATGCAGACTGGAGGAGCCAGGGATCAAACTACCAACCTTCCAATTTGTAGATAACCTTCTCTACCTCCTGAGTTAAACTTTTCCAGTATCACTTTGCCTTTGTCTTTGCAAATTTGTACCTGCCCACCTATCAGCTCTGGCACTGTAAAACTACATCAATACTAATAGGAATTAATAAATAAATAAATAACTTGGTCTTACATCTATGAGGACTGTGTGTCTCTTGTCGAATCTTAGGGGACCCAGCTTCATGTCTCCATGTTGAAGTCGCCTCATATCCTTCAGCTGACAGCAAGATGAAGTCCGTTCCTTCTGTTGACACTCTGCTTGTCCGTCTTTTACATTCTCTGCACTGCAAATTCTTGAAGAGGATGGCAAGAAGCTGTCTTGATTTGTGCTATCATTGCTGTGCTGTTCTTTTTCATGCTTTTCTTTCTCCTTTTGAGGATTTTGCTGTGTATCATGCTGGAGGGCTTCTTTCATCTGAGAGCTGTCATTGTGTTTCTGGCTCTTCATGTCTGGGATATTTAAAGACAAGACATGACATCAGGATATCAAGAAGAACTTTTGTTTTAACTCCAGGACTGAAGAAAAAAAAGATCCCGGATAAGTACTTTGAAGAAACAGGCAACCAAATACTTGTCCAACACCTAGTTGGTAAAATCACAAACCCTACAGTCTACAAGACACGATTAGACACACTATCATGTCCCGATTTAAAGAAAGAAGCACAGTA
This sequence comes from Astatotilapia calliptera, assembly GCF_964374335.1. NCBI lineage: Eukaryota > Metazoa > Chordata > Actinopteri > Cichliformes > Cichlidae > Astatotilapia > Astatotilapia calliptera. Next base: position 6,795,533 of record NC_137428.1, on the reverse strand, counting down.
AAAAAGAAAGACAGAAGAAAAAAAACATTACTAGAAATTTGTGTGCAGATTAGTCTTTAGGTTCAATGAAACACTAAACCATCCATCCATCCATCGGCTTCCACTTATCCTTTTCAGGGTCGCAGGGGGCACTGGAGCCTATCCCAGCTGTCTCAGGGCGAGAGGCAGGGTACACCCTGGACAGGTCACCAGTCTGTCACAGGGCTAACACATATACACAGACCACCATTCGCACTCACATTCACTCCCACATTCACACCAAAACATTAACATTAAACATTAAACATTCTTTTAAAATGATATCCACTGACTTTGTTTTCTCCTGCCATATAGATTTACTGTTTTAACCTACATAAAGGTGCATTTAACTCTATGTTAAATCCATCTAATTCTGCATTGTACTCAAGTCCTGACAGAATGGCATGACCACACAGTGGATCCAACAGACTGGGTGCTGCTGGGTGGGAAGCTGTAGAAGGACTTTCTGAGATTGTCTAAAATTAAAAAAAAAAAGACATTGTTATATCAGTGAGATTTTTTCTGACATGAAGGCTATTCTCATCATGCATCTTTGACTGCTTTACTATTCAAACATCTCTGATATTTTTGATTGAATATACCACATGGAATTGTTTAAAGAGATAAAGAAATCACAGCTTGCCCATTCTTCCCATGCCACACACAGCTCAACCTTTATCTCCAGCTCTTCATCCTCAGTGCTGCAGTCGCTCTCAAGCCACTATGCCATAGCTGCTCAACAGCTGCACCACCTCAAACTGAGGCTCCAGTGATAACTGGGAGATGGCTTAGCCTTTCAAGGCCATCCACCTACTGGACTTATGACCAGTAAGTGGACCCCATGCTCCCTGCGGTGGACGCAGCCATGATCCTTCTTACTGGACCTGGGACTGCCTGAGTGTGAGTGTTCTCTGCCGACACTACCCAGCTTTCGAACCCTGGCACTGCTCCAGACTGGCTAGTCTGAGATTACACTACCAGGGGATGCTGTCGGCTCCACCCTGGGTCCAGCATTCTTCCTCGCTGCTCCAATTCCTACACTTTTTTTTATACAAAATTATGATTCTCCCTTGCCTTGTTCTTGGTCCCCTCATGCCACACATAGACAACTCACTGCCACGGCAATCCCCAAGCCCATGTGGCCAGTGGGAGTCCTTGGTGTTAAGGTTTGTGTACAGTATCACTGTATTTAAAATACTGGCGTACGGAGACTTTGAAATCGTAATATGATCATAGAATTGTTTGAATGTTTTGTTAGGTAAGGACTTGGGCTAAAGATCACATGTCAGCTGTCCGACAGTCAGCATAGAAAAAAGCATGGACAGACTATGTGGGAAGATTGCACTCTAGACTGCAAAGCAATAATCTTCAAAATGGTAGAGATTATATATTGGTGAAACCAATAATCCCATGTTCTTCAGTCTAAGTAACAATACTACAATGAAATTACATATAGCCAGACATAGGTTTATCTAAGTGTTAATATTCTACAAGGCCTGTAGTGAAAATGCCAATATTCATAGAAAAACTTTGAAAGACTGTCAAAGCCTGGAGATCTGTTGCTCAAGACCAATTAAAAAAAAAAAATACAAGAAAGCCTTGGTCCTCAGAAGCAAAATATTGTAATGTTCTAATCATTAAAATTTTTCTCTTTGAGTAATCACTTGGGTTCTCTGGCTGGGAACCCCTGCAAACTGCACATTGCTTACTGAAGGACAGGTTGAATTTCTAATAAGGATTTATATATATATACATATAAATTCGAATGAATTTTATTCCAAGTAAATATCATTGTTTTAAAGTGTCTTGATGCATTCTCAATCATCCAGGAAAGTAAATCTCCAAAAGCTGATTCTGTTCATCTCTACGTAGCGTTTTGTCCAGATGAACAGAATCAGCTTTTGGAGATTGTTTTAAAGTATCAGGTTGCTTGATGGTCCGTCCTTGTCCTCTGCACACTTGACCAGATCTATTTAACAAAAGGTGCAGGCAGTAGTACCCCTCTTTCTGCGGCACTGTTCAAAATAATGCATGCTGTTGCAACATGCCTTGTGCTATTGTGCAGACTAACTCTGTGTGCTTAGGGAGGCCAAATACAGCGATTACTCTTTCCATGAGAAGGTAGTTGGGCTAGTTTGTTTCCAAACTGCTACAACGCTGGAAAAGTGTGGATAATAGAAACGGAAACGCTCTTGATCTCACGCGATTGGCTCCGAACTAATGATCTCATGTTCACTTTTTAAACTACGTATCCTCATAAATCATAATTCACACTCACAATTTAGCAGAAAGAAGCTCAGAATGAAACAATTTAACACTAAGAAAACCCCAGGGCTGCCTGGAGGGGGACATTATTAGGAAGCAGCTTAAGAACCTGTGTATGTGGTTTTATGGTAAGTATTGTCATTTACAGTCAAGACTGTGAGGATATTGGTTGCAGTCTGTAAAAAACAGTGTTTAAAAGCAAAACTAGCAACGTTCAAATCATATAGGCTACAAGACGAATATGCGAGGGTTAAAGGCTGAAGTCCTGTCATTACACACGGAACACTCACCTTTCAACGCAGACTTCTCCGAAGGTGTTCACATTTAATGTATTTTAACTGCAATGTTAACTGTTGGCTTTATGGGTTTAAAAACAGTCGTCACCAAACCAGACACGCTCAGCGTATGTGCCTTTTAGTTCACTTTCACTTTGACACGAAAACGAAAGTAAGGTTCAGGGAGCAGCTATTGGTTAAACTGCTACTACTTTCATTACTCAAGAAACGGCCGATGGTCAGTTTCCACAATGCATATTTTGAATACTTTGCTATTATAAGGTACAGTATTACCGTGTTCACTGAATGAAAAAATTATTACGGAGTTAACATGTAACGAGTTCCCTAATGCCTTAATGATTGTACTGTAGAACTCCAAATGTAAAACAAAAGGATGAAATGAGCTTAAACCATTCCCCTGATGATCCTGCCACAAGATCGTTATTACACCGTCATTTACATCGTTTTCCTTTTAAAGTATTCTTTTTTCGGGTTTTTTTCTACTAAGGTGATGAGATCTACAGTGATTAGGGAGTGCCATAGGTATTAAAAGTACTGCTGTGCAGAGACTGGAAGTATATCTAGGCTATCTAATAGACTCCAATTTGTGAATGGGGAGTCCTTTCTTTACAAAATAAGGTTAAGTATGGAGTTCTGCAGGGTTCTGTGCCAGGACCAATTCTGTTTATAATGTAAATGGTACCCTTTGGTAGTATTATTTAAAGGCATATGTAGCTCTATAGCCAGCCCTTATCTGAAAGCCAGATAACACACACCAATTAGTTAAACAATAAGAATTTCTTAAAGACATGAAGACCTGGATGACCTGCTTCTAAAGTCAGATAAAACTGAAGTTATTGTACTTGTTGCCCCCCCCCCAGTCCATAGACATGCAATTAGTGGGGTCACATTAATCAGTGATTCTAAATTGACCTATGGGCAATTTAAAAATTCGGTCTATTTGTGTTGGGCTTGTGGTCCAGCCAATCATGCATTCCAGATGCAAGAATCCATTTGAACTAGCCACTCAGCAGTCTAAAAACAACACATATTTACACCTTGGAGGGACGAGAGAGAAAAAACACACTCTGATGGAAGAAGCCAAACATAAAAACAACAGACATTGATTTTTGATCATAACAGCATGTTAAGCATGTAAACATGTTACTTGTTTAGGAGGCCACAGTGTCCAATTAACATATATTATATATGACCATGTGATAGGATGTTAGGTTGACTTTCTGACTTTACATCATGAAGTCATCGGTTTGTCTGCTTCATCTCCTTCTCTGCATGTATAAATCTTTGTTGGCAACAAATCTTATAGTGTTGAAAAGCCTGTTTGTTTACCTTGAAATGATGCCACAATTGTGAAGAAAATGCATTTGTGGGTTGAGCAGCAGTGCAACATATATGTGTGTGTGGCAGGATCAACACAGTCCTATCACATACACCACATGGACAAACAGAGGCAAAAGAATGTAGTGGACATGGAATGGAGTACTCTGAAAAATATATCCCAGTCTTATCGTGCAAATAGTGTTTTATTAAGGTAACTATCCATGTGTATTTTGTGTATTTGTTAACAAATGTATGCAGCATCTCAAATACTGAAAGTTTCTTTCAGTCTAGTATTAAATAAAATTCCACACAAACTGGCAATAAATTGTCATATAAGTAATTTAATGAGATTGCAGAATTACAAGAAATTTCAAGAATTATGTCTTCAGAATGTTTTCTGACCACAACTCCTGGTGTATGGCAATGACCTCAAACCTCAGACCTCAAATGTAAATTTTAGCATAAAGCAGATTAGACCACTGTGCTAACTCTCAAAGCACACACCCAAATTATGCTATTTGGATGTTTATTTTGTTCCTGGCTGCTACTGTATAGTTAATTATCACGTAAACAAAGCACTTCAAAATAATTATCTTCTCAAAATGATTAAGTAGCTCAGTATTTTCTTCTGTTATAAAAACTACCCTCCAAGATTTTAGTGCAAATGTGGATATAGACTTCTTTACAGATGACTCTTGGAGTTTCTGTTTTTTTCGATGAAGTCAAACAGATCCACATGTGAATCACAGTGCTTGGCAGAGCTAAAGTCACGCAGAAGTTTGTACAGTGTCCCTGTCAAAAAGGAATAAAAAGGTATATTAGAAAAATTAAAGAAACACCACTTTTTACAGCCAAATTCTGAAAAGTTATATCTTAGTCCAGGCTGTTAAAGGCATTCAAGAAGTAAAGGTCTCCATTTCGATTATATTAAAGGCCAGTGTCTGCAGGTTTTTAGAAATACCGCTTTCATCAGACACCAGCTAACCCTTTTAAAGAAATTATTAGGTGTTCAGTAAATTAGCTGGAAAATATACAAGCTTTAAAGTAATGCGATGTTAGAAACTGGAGAAAAGAAAACTGCATGTCTTGGGAACACTCACCTACTGTAATCCCTTCTGCGAACATCAAGTCATATATGCGCTGTAGGTGTTGCTTCAGATTTTCATCCCCAAAGGTGAAGAAAGCCAAACCCCTCTTAGCCTTTGCTGCTGCCATCAGCTGGATCAGAGCTGCACATGAACAGATAAAAACTTACATACATTTATTTCATGTTGCACTGTGACAGACTTTCCTAGATCCTAACCCTTCAACTGTTGTGATTCAGTGCTATATAAATTAAACTGAAGTGAACTGAATTGTCCTGTTTTCTGTCTCGACCAATAAGACATGATTACTCTGTTTGCTAAATATATCCTCTTAATCTGTGTTAATCTGTGTATGGTAAGTGTATTTCTGTCTGACAACAGGGTAATAAAGATGTGGTGAGACCCTGTATAAATAGATTTCCTCTGGTTCTGTGAATTCCTCATTACACTGCTGTATGGACTAAATTCCTTCTTGTAAGAATAAAACTCTCCAGCAGCTGACTTTTTTTAAAAAATTTAATACACCATTAATTTCCACAACAAATGTTGCACTCAGTTTGTTCTTAACCATTTGTTTGGTTTGTAGAAATAGGTCACATTTATACATTTAATCAGCTGGCTTTCTTTGATGTCAGAAACTCCAAATCAAGGTGTAATCCTGCATATATTTTCAAGCTTTAGTCCTTACACTAAACTTAGAGACCTTTGCACTAAACTAATGAATATAAAGAAGTTCACCTTTGAGCTGTGGGTCTCCATTAAAGGCTTCACAGCCCCATTTTCCCGTAGCGATATCCGGGTTTTCATGCCAATCGTACCCTTTAAATCCACAGTAAGCCTTCAAAGATACATGAGATTAATTCATTTTAGATTGCAGTCATACATTATAAGCATGGGTTTACTTTTAAGTAGCATTATAAACTTTACTATAACTTTTAAACAAGCAATACAAATATGTCACAGATGAAAAGTAAAATACAAGTATGCAAATATTAAATAATTAAATTTGTATGTATACATGCCCAGTCAGAGGGTTTGGACAAACCCACTCATTTATTTATTTTTTTAATTTGTTTTTTTGTTGTTTTGTTTTATAATCATGAGATTAGGTTTTCAGTTCTTTGTAGAATTGCATTCATGTCTCATTTCCTGTGTACAATACAGCATGGTTACACACAAAAAGTTGTGTGTAACACAAAAGTCTTGTTAAGGCACAGTTATTCACTTATTCACATAGTTTTTCCCAATTGCTGTTACGGCCCTGGCCTGGGGAGCTGATTTGGACTAAGCACACAATCTTGCCACCATGCACACTGCAGCAACTCTGTTTTGTTGTGAAATTTCCTCACAAGTTGAATTCTGCTCACATGCTCTTCTAACTAATATCCAACCTGTGGGACATAGGCACTGGTAACATTTAACATCGACGTTTTTATTTCTAGCTTTAAACTCATGATGCTGTTTGACATTCTCGTCACCTACACAACACTATTCACATTAAAGCGCTCATAAAAGACACTTAAAGCAAGACACGTGCTTCAATACCTAGGAGGAAGGGCATCTGGTGTAAAAAAAAAAGATCTGCCAAATCAGTTGAAATAGCTTTCAGCTAGTTGAAAGGTTGAAGATGAAGTTGAAAATTATTTACTTCAGAGAATTAGTTCATTAAAATTACCCCCCCCCCCCCCCCCCCCCCTAGAAACTACCACCCAGCAAATTAGAGTATAAAACCACATTAGCAATTTGTAGGAGATTGCCTGAATCAGACTTTCATAGTGGAACTACCACAAATCAGGGACGCCTATAAGAAGAGAACTGCTGGGACCAAGACAAAAATTTAGACATTTAGCTATTTATTTAACCCTGGACTTTGGTTTGGTGTGTCCAAATGTGAGACTTTTGTGTCCATCCACCAAGAGAATGTAATGGTGATGGATCTCTTGTGTCAGTGATGGAGTTCTGCAAAATAGGATCAAGGCATCACTATCTGCCAGTAGTAACCCAGCAGAAATGGTTTGAGATTATCCAATCCTACATTGAGTAGTAAACAGTGTAGTATATGCTTCCACGTGTGTGTAAATGGAATACACAACTCAAGATGAGACTTTTCCTTCGTGCTTCTTTATTTTCTGCCAACAAAGAACAACCAAAGGAACAATAAATAACACATAATAAACTTCACCTTGTTCAGTTCTCGGGTAATATGTCTCATTCTGTACTGATCCACGCTGTGTCTGAAGTTCATAGCATCAATGGCCAGGATCTTTGTCTTACGCCGAGCCCATTCATCCCTAAAAATTGGATCAAAATGCATCAGAAAACTCAATAAAAAGTTCTAAAAAAAAACAAAAGTTCTAAAGGCAAATAATGAATGACCCCCTCAGACCTTTCAGACTGATCTTCATAAGGACCTGCCCACTCAAAGGAGTCTCCAAAACCTGAATAGGAGCTGAACTGCTGTGAGCCTGAGAAACAGACAACAAAAGTTGTACATTAATACAAATATTGATGCACATTCATTTTTAGTGAATAGATTTATCATGAATTTCTGTACTATATTCATTTTCCCCATTTTTAATTTCCTAGAGCTATTTATCTTAGCATTATCTTTGTATTCGAGTGGAGGCACTTCTGTGTGTTTTTTATGTGTAATATCTTTACGTATGGGTGGCACGGTGGTTAGCACTGTTGCCGCACAGCAAGAAGGTCCTGAGTTCAATTCCAACATCAGGCCGGGGTCTTTCTGTGTGGAGTTTGCATGTTCTCCCCGTGTTTGCGTGGGTTCTCTCCGGGTACTCCGGCTTCCTCCCACCGTCCAAAGACATGCAACTTGTGGGGATAGGTTAATTGAATAATCCAAATTGTCACTAGGTGTGAATGTGCGAGTGAATGTGAGTGTGAATGGTTGTCTGTCCCTGTGTGTTGGCCCTGCGACAGACTGGCGACCTGTCCAGGGTGTACCCCGCCTTTCGCCCTATGACAGCTGGGATAGGCTCCAGTACCCCCCGCGACCCTGAAAAGGATAAGCGGAAGCGAATGGATGGATCTTTACGTATGTTGGTAAACGGACTTCAGTGAACAGGGTTTACAAGTTGTTATATTTAAAATTGAAAAATTACTTGTTTTCAACTATCTTTATAACTCTGTGTTATTATACTTACATTATAACCAATCCGCTCCTTTTTGTCCACTTAAAATATGTTTACAGAACTATTGTTATATTTGTTGCAATTTCCACTGTCCTCTTGGCCAGATTACTCTTAAAAAAACATTTTAATGTCAATGAGATTTTTTTTAACTGGATAAGTAAAACATATATAAAAGTCACTGCCAAAAACTGATTGCGGCTTCTACCTTGTCACAGGAATGTTGTTTGTGGCTCAAGATGATTTGATATCATTTATGAGGCATACATTTGACATATGTTTCACATATTATACACCAGCAAGTTATTTATAGCGTTTTAAATCAGTTTTTGGCAAATACCGAAAAGAAGTTATTGGCAGACAGTCACTTTTTGGACACAACATCAGCATCTCACAGATTCTGAAGCTGCAGGTTTCGTCACTTAGACCAAAATTTACTGAAACAGCAGAAGAAGATCAAAACTACACTTCACTTCCACCACAGCTGCATTATTCACTTGCTTATTACGCACCAGTCTACCGCTGTGTACAGTGCTGCTGGTTTTTGTTGTTGTTGGGTTTTGTTTTGTTTTTTTTAAATTGACCTCCGACAAGAAAACATTTTTGATCTTCTACAGAATATTTTTTAAGTTATAAAAAGCCAGGCCAGGAAAATTTCCTTCATGTTTTTCTGTGTTTTATCCTCAGTTACTTTGACACAACAAGCTGTGATGCTTATACCTTTGAAGTCTCATGATTGTAGCTGAAGAAGTAGAGCAGGTCATCTGCTGATTGGAAAGTTTGTGGTTCAATCCCTGGCTCCCCCAGTCTGCATGCCAAATATCCTTGGGTAAGATACTAACCCCAATGCTCCAATGCATCCATCAGAGTATGAATGTGTGTGAATGGTAGTTAAAAAGCACTGAAAAGCATAGAAATTAGTGCTGGTGTGAACGAGTGAATGTAGCGTGTTGTATAAAGTACTTTGAGTGCTCGAGGAGTAGAAAAGTGCTATAGGAATCAGTCCTTTCCATGTATCTAACCAATATCTCATTTAAAAACATGAGGACTTACAGGTAAGCTTTAAATTTCTAGTTTACCACTGAGCAGAACTTTAATTTAAATATGACCTCTCTTCCTCCTCTCCTATCCTGTCTTTCTCAACTTTCTCAATCTCTGAATGAGAGAAAAGGTATCTAATATCCAAAGAAAAACTTTCAAACACTTTCACGAATCCTGGAGAAATGCTGTTACTAAGACTAATTGGAACAAGATAGAAAGAAATGAGGGATGGCTCGAGACTCTTGCACAGTATTTTGATTGTTGATTAATCTGTCATTTTGCCTCCCAACACAGAGCTATGCTGCAATGCTATGATTTATTTGGTAACATGGTCCTAACTGAATTAGATTCTTTTTGTTGTTTTTTGATGATTATTTTAATTTCAAAATTGAAATATAACATATAATTGTTAATTTTATTTTCTTTATCCATCCTTACTATTTTTTTGTCTTAAATTCATGTTATAGTTGATTTTTTTAAAATAACCATTTATGTTTTCTGACATATGAGTGTGTCATTCACTTATTAAAATAGCTATGAATTTAAAAAGAAATCTTTATAGTAGAAAAGATGGAACCAGTTGTTATTTGATATTTTGGCTTCAAAAATTAACTTAATTAATCATTTTAATCATTCAGGCAATTTTTGTATGAAATCAGCCTAATTTTTGTGAGATGATTAATCCATTTATGAACAAACCTGTAATGATCAGACACTCATTGTCTTCAAGTTTCTCTGTGAAGAGGCGAGCTACAATCAGTTCTGGATTTATAACGAACAGGATCTCCTCCTGCAACAGACCAGAGCCCAGCACACCTCCACCTATCAAGCTGTTAGCGAAGTCTACCTGCACATAGACATACATAGACACACAAATAACCAAATCCCAAACAAAAAATATGAAACTGTAAATCATTATTCATGTGGGACAGTTCTTACCTGAAGCATGCCTTTACCTTCAAGCTCAATCTGACCTTCTGAGGTGATATGAAGTTTAGACAGATTCGCCTTACAGCTATCACATGAACAACAACATGATTTAGAGAAACTCAAGGTAGTAAATCAAGGTGGTAACACAGCTGCTGCTTTACCACAGCAGATCTATCAATCTATCAGTTATTACCTTTCCCATGTGGGCATGTCCGTGTAGCTGAGGCACTCCCTCTCAAATGTCACCAGTCCTTTAGGTCGGGTACCTGCAATGACATTGCTAAACACCAATGGACTCTTACTGAGATGTCTCACAAACGGGCAGAATGGGAGGATTCAACTTACTTTCATCTGTAACTTCTTTAAAATAATGCATGATGGCCTTCAACTTTTCTATCTTCCTCCTTGACCAGTTTCCAAATAGACTGTGTGGAGAATGATTATTAACAATTAACATACATTAGGCACACAAAATGAGAGACTACAGTGAAGGGATTTTTTTTCAACCTGTTGAAGTTGATGCTGGGGTAACCAGAGTACTCTGCGTTGGGACTGGAGGTGTTACGGTGAGGGAAGGTGCAAAAAAAAGCATTGGCAAGTAGGCAGGATATCTGAACCTGAGACATTGTGATGGCTGCACTCTGTCCCTTTCGTAGAAGCGGGATAGCCTGAGAACATGGAAACGCATTTTGTCAGTCAGATTATTTATTTTCAGGAGAACTTAATTTTAGTTTTCTCATCGAAAACTATTCGTTTTAGAATACAAATGTCCCTAATAATTAATAATTGTTTCAAGTTAATTGGCATTAATTTGTCCAAAGGTGTCATGGTACTGAGTTAATTATATGAAGTGCTCTGCAGACCCACATATACATAACAGCTTAGTGTAACATTATAACGTTAACAACTAGCACCAACCAGGAATGCTGTCTACTTTTGTTCATATTTATGTTCATTTTGATCATCATGCATACAACAAAAAGGCGTTAAAAGTAAACTTTTTTAAACCTTTTCACAGTAAGCTTTGCTGTTCTTCCCTGTTGTTTTAGACAATCAGCAGTCTACCTACTTACAGTATAGGATGAAAAGGTTCCTATTTTTACTGGAACCTTTTTGCCTTGAGGTGGCTGCTATTGTGATTTGGCACTATGTAAATAAAACTGAATTGAACTGTTATTTTGCAGAACTGCGCACAAATGTGTCTGTAGTCTCTGTGTTGTCTCACAGTCCCTATATTAAGAGACTTTACACCCAGAGACTTCGCAAACCAGTGGACTACAGCCTACTTTTATATCTATTGTTGAAAAAATAAGTACCTTTCAGATACTGAAAACATAAATGTGTCGGCTTTAGGTCTAAATAAGCATCCTGATCACAATCTAATTAAAGTCACCAAGGCATTCTTAATAGGTTATGTATCAGTGCCGCACGATTAGATATATTTTAATATCAGTTGCAATTTTGGCTTCCTACAACAGATGAATATGATTGAATGATACTGTAAATTTCTGAGGGGCCAGTGGAATACAAACCAAAAGCAAATCAAACACTGACCACACGCCTGCATGTTCTAATCACACACATGACAATCACAGTTGACTTTAGTTTGCTTCTCGGAGATGTGCTGAATGAGCACCTTACTGATCTTCAAATGAATGAACTTAAATGTAAAGGCGAAAGTAATGTCCTAATGACTTTGTGTTAAGATTTTGCACATTTTAAAATTTTATGTATTCTTTGAATTTTTCTCCAAAAGAGGGACTGAATTCAGGTGAACAAGGAGGAGCATTTTTATTTTAATCCAATAATTTGTACATTTGCAGGAATGCAGCAAAGCATTAATGTTGTATTGTTTAAATGACAGCACACCAAAAAGATTTTTGTCAATAAAATCAATGAATAATGATGATAACTTGAAGACTAGATGTAAGTGCAGGAGGCACAAAACAAGAGATGTTTATAGATAGATGCTTTTTAACCGCTTCCACCAACACCAGGTGCTTATTTCTTCATTCCTTTTCAGCATATTGTCATTCATGTAGTCTGAGAAGAAACTAGGGTCCTGCACCTTTTGCGCCCTAAGAAATATATTCGATTTCTGTTTAATTTAAAGAACTTTCCTTTTAGTGACATTTCAAGATAGTGACTCAGTATTTGGGGCTACTTCAAAGAGACTTGGAGCATTTTCAACTGTTCAAGTTTCAATTTTACAATTTTTGGCAATTCATTGCTTATATGAAAATGGTATTCTCTTGATTTTAAGTTATAAGTTTTTTGGAGGGTTTTGTATTTCTTAGATTTTCCAAGAAGATCATTTATTTCAATAGTCAACACAATATTACTTGTAGAAGATAACTGGAAATGATACCTTATTCACAAAGCTAGGGAGCTTCAAGGCCAATGCAGCAATCTTTGGAAACAGTGTCTTGTAGTAGTTTTCTGTATCTGGGGTAATCTGAAAAGAAAATATGTTCATTGCTTATTATCGCTCATTTAAATAGTCAAGTCACAAAACTAATAATTCAATTACCAAATGTGGGCATTCACCTTATCCAATGTGTGGAGGGCATCAAATGACCACTGATCTTTATATTTGGGGTTATACTTGATGATAGCTTCCTGATGAGAGAAGTTTTAAGACCACCTAATATGCTTATATAACAGTCATAGAAATTCACATTAAGCATGGTCAAAGAATAGCACCCGTTTAACTTTTCATGTGTCCTTGGGAACAAATTTCACATTATCAGTGTAAAAATGAACAATGATTCAATGTCCACTCTTGCCAACATACCTCTACATCTTTGACACTGGCTGTTTTCTTACTGGCCAGAGATTTCAGCTTTTTGGATATCACATCCCACCTTGACTTCTGATGTGCTACCTGAAATGACAATTACATTTATGTGCTCTGTTCCATTTGAGACAACATATAAAATCTGTATTACTTTTATATAAGCCTAAATGAAATACAATTAAAACACATTTAAAATGTGCTTCATGTTAGTCTCTGTCAGTGGGGGAAAATTTGTAAAACTAGCACACAACTGGAGACTGTGAGTCATAGTCCTGGGCTCCCAGCTTTTTGTGTTTTCAACTAATGGTACTTAACATTTAAGTATGAGTTATTGAGTTAGTCCAATTTTTGGTTATGGTTTTACGTTTTGTGGTTTTCCGATTGCTCACTGAGGTTAAGATGCCTCAGTTTTTAGTGCTATCTTTCAAAATACAATTCAATTTCATTTATATAGCGCTAAATGGGGCGCAATTTGGGGCAGGGATAGCTCAGTAGGTAGAGTGGTGGCCCCATGATTGGCAGGTCGGGGGTTTGAATCCACTGAACGGCCACCCTGAGGTACCCCTAAGCAAGGTGCCGTCCCCGGGCACCCAGTGGCTGCCCACTGCTTCACTGAGTGAATGGGTTAAATGCAGAGAGGAATTTCCCCACGGGGATCAATGAAGTATACATTATTATTAAATCATCACAATAGTTGCCTCATTCTGCTTTATGTTGTAAGATAAAGACTTTACAATTGCAAAGAGAAACCCAACAAAGATATGACCCCTGTGAGCAAGCACTTGGGAAAGTAAAAATTCCCTTTTAACAGGAAGAAACATCTGGCAGAACCAGGGTCAGGGAGGGCAGCCTTCTGCCGCAACCGTGTGGGGTTAAGGGAAGGGAGATGGGGCAAAAAACACAAGTGAAGAGAGCATATTGAGAAGATGGGAACAAGTACTTTGAGAAGCTGATGAATGCAGAATGCAGTGGTGGATAGAAGGGGACAGTTAGTGAATTAGGTGGAGCACTGTGAATGAAGTAAATAGAAAAAAAATGGAATCAAAGGGATATGAAAAGATTATAAAAGATTATTTAAAAAAAGAAAAATAAGGAAACAAGCAGAGGACAAGGACCACATGATCTGTCAGCCCCAGATGAGAAATTCACTGCAATAAAAAATTAAAAATCCAGACTTTCCAGGATCCATGGGATAGTGCCAAGAACTTATACTGTGAGTGATGACATCCAGCAATGGTAAATGGTCTGTATTTGTAAAGCGCTTTACTAGTCCCTAAGGACCCCAAAGCGCTTTACACATCCAGTCATCCACCCATTCACACACTGGTGATGGTAGGGCTGTTCGATATAACGATATATATCGGATGACGATATAAAAACATCTATCGTTTCATTTTACACTATCATTTGTTTTGTGGTGTCGCAAAATAAACTGTTTACGGCAATATTTTTTCATTGTTTTGATGGTCACTGTAGTTGCTACATTAATTTCTTAAAGTTCTCTCTTTCTCTTATATTTTATATAACCACACTATGGACGGAAAAGCGCCTGTTTTTATGCTTTGTGGTTAGCAACAACGACGGTAACACCATAGCCTGTCCGCTCGTTTATTTTCCACATAAACCTTTCACAATAAAGCTCAAAATCCTGTTGAGACTTTTCAAAATAAACTGAATGATGTGAAACAGCAGATTATTTACAGATGAGAATTAAAAAAGAGCTGCCAGGTGCTACAACAATTAACCTTAGACTCAAACGTTAGAACAGGCTTTTCCCGCAGCACGCCGTGTAATAAATAACACAAAGAAAACGGCGGCTGTTACAACTTATGTCTAAAAATGTATCGTTTCATGCATCGGTTAAAACACTCGACTCCAGCTACATGACGCGCAGCTGGAAACACTTCCCACAAGACGAGCTGCCCGAGATTCACAGAAAATGTTATATTTTTGTGATTTATATCGTTATCGGACGATAGAATTCTTATATCGGGATATGAGATTTTGGTCATATCGCACAACCCTAGGTGATGGCAAGCTACACTGCAGCCACAGGCACTCTGGGGAGCACTGACAGAGGCGAGGCTGCCGAATACTGGCGCCACCGGGCCCGCTGACCACCACCAGTAGGCAACAGGTGAACTGTCTTGCCCAAGGACACAACGACCAAGACTGTCCAAGCCGGGGCTTGAACCGGCAACGTTCCGATTACAAGACGAACTGCCAACTCTTGAGCCACGATCGCCCAATAGCTGCAATCACCCGATGACAGAATGACAGAACTCATTTTTAATGAACCATTTGAAAGATATTTAAGATGAGATAAGAGATAATGGAATATGTTTAAATTAACAGGACGCAGAGATATACATGTTGTACTGCTGTCCACCTTGCTGAGGACACAGCTGTCTCTAAAAATGAAACTGTTGATTTACCAGTCGATCTAGGTCCCTCTCCTCACTTGTGGGCATAAACTGTGAGTAGTGACCGAAAGAATGAGATCATGGATACTAGCGACTAGTGACAGTTATTTTAATACATATATTTCAGTACCCTGTGGCTTGCTCATTAGTTTGAATTACTACTGTGTGAACAACATGCACGTCACTGTACATCAACACCAACTTCTTGCAGTCTGCTTTTCTCCAGCTACCTAGATAATACACCTCTTGCAACCTACCCAAAGCAATTCTTAGCCTCCACTGGCTCTTGAATGCCTAAAAACCTGTATAACATGTCTCGCAGGTTTGAAAAACCTCTGACAGTGAACTTATCTCTGTGCCTGTCCTGCTAGACCTCAGTGCTGCATTCGATACTGCTGACCGTAATATTTTATTACAGCGATTAGAGCATGCTGTTGGTATTAACTTTTTCAGTGATGCTGAAAAACGTCATACATATATTACTTCTGGCCTGGACTGCTGTAATTCATTCGTATCATGTCACAAAAACTCCCTGAACAGCCCTTAGTTGCTCCAAAATGCTGCAGCAAGAGTACTGACAGGGACTAGAAAGAGAGAGCATATTTCTCCTATACTAGCTTCTCTTCATCTTCTCTTCTTCCCTGTTAATCCAGCATTGAATTTAAAACCCTTCTCCTAACATGCAAGGTCTTGAATAATCAGGTTGCATCTTATCTTAAAGAACTTATAGTACTGTATCACCCCATTAGAGTGCATCGCTTTCAGACAGCTGATCAACTTGGCTCCTAAAATATCAGAAAGTAGAATGGGAGGCAGAGCCTTGAATCTTTCAGGCCCCTCCTCTGTGGAGCCAGCTTCCAGTTTGGATCTCTACTTTTAAGATTAGGCTTAAATGGGCTTGCTGTGTGGCAGGAGGAGCAGGATCCAAATGTAAAACTCTTCTTGTAAAACACATCTGCTCATAGTCTTGAATCACAGGCTTGTGTCTTAAATTGACTTAATATTGCTATTAATGGCAGTTTAATTTTCTGAGGTCTTTATTTCTTTTAGTCACTTTGAGTTCTGGTTTGTGACAGCCACTAAACTTTACTTGGTTACTTACTTATTTCTCCTGAATAATAAGTGAATCCTTTTGCAATGAGGAAGCCATACTTGCCTGTGAACAAGGCATCTTCACAAAGTTGCTGTGCCATAGATCTCTCCCTTTCTGAGATACAAATATCCGTTGAGAGTTGAAAGTATCCACCTGAAAGATAAAAAGTATAATTTCAAGAACACAACCAATACCTCTTTTCCAATAAATCATCCAATGGTTCTCCATGGTTCTTTGACCATGGGGACTCTGTCTGGAGCCTCCCTCTTCCTTATGCAGGGATGGGCATGCAGTTATCATCATGACATCTGGCCTCAGGTCTTCACTGCTCTTGAGGGGCTGTGGACAGTGGGTCTCCTGGGCCTTTCTCTGTCTGCCGCTGACTTCCAGAGGACATTGTTGCAGTTTCTCATCAATTATGTTTCATGACTAACACACATGCAGAGACACTCATGGTCTCATACAAACAACATAGCAAGATTTGATTTTTGTGTATCAGTTTTTTTTAACGTTTTGTTACGCAGGCAGTAGTTGGTGACCAATTGTGATTTTTCCTTTATTTCTATGTTTTTGTCTTTGCATCCTTTGTTCTCTTTATGGTAAATGGACTAGTTCTTATAAAGAATTCAAAGCGCTTTATACAACATACATCACTCACACAAACACTTTTTTCTATCTGGCATTCATGTATATTTATTCTTTACCTGCATTAGAGAGCAACTTGGGGTTATTGTTGTGATCAAGGTTATTTGGTATGCAGACTGGAGGAGCCAGGGATCAAACTACCAACCTTCCAATTTGTAGATAACCTTCTCTACCTCCTGAGTTAAAGTTTTCCAGTATCACTTTGCCTTTGTCTTTGCAAATTTGTACCTGCCCACCTATCAGCTCTGGCACTGTAAAACTACATCAATACTAATAGGAATTAATAAATAACTAAATGAGTTGGTCTTACATCTATGAGGACTGTGTGTCTCTTGTCGAATCTTAGGGGACCCAGCTTCATGTCTCCATGTTGAAGTCGCCTCATATCCTTCAGCTGACAGCAAGATGAAGTCCGTTCCTTCTGTTGACACTCTGCTTGTCCGTCTTTTACATTCTCTGCACTGCAAATTCTTGAAGAGGATGGCAAGAAGCTGTCTTGATTTGTGCTATCATTGCTGTGCTGTTCTTTTTCATGCTTTTCTTTCTCCTTTTGAGGATTTTGCTGTGTATCATACTGGAGGGCTTCTTTCATCTGAGAGCTGTCATGGTGTTTGTGGCTCTTCATGTCTGGGATATTTAAAGACAAGACATGACATCAGGATATCAAGAAGAACTTTTGTTTTAACTCCAGGACTGAAGAAAAAAAAGATCCCGGATAAGTACTTTGAAGAAACAGGCAACCAAATACTTGTCCAACACCTAGTTGGTAAAATCACAAACCCTACAGGCTACAAGACACGATTAGACACACTATCATGTCCCGATTTAAAGAAAGAAGCACAGTAAAAAAGAAAGACAGAAGAAAAAAAAATTACTAGAAATTTGTGTGCAGATTAGTCTTTAGGTTCAATGAAACACTAAACCCTCCATCCATCCATTGGCTGGCCCGTGTGGCCAGTAGGAGTCCTTGGTGTTAAGGTTTGTGTACAGTATCAGTGTATTTAAAATACTGGCGTACGGAGACTTTGAAATCGTAATATGATCATAGAATTGTTTGAATGTTTTGTTAGGTAAGGACTTAGGCTAAAGATCACATGACAGCTGTCCGACAGTCAGCATAGAAAAAAGCATGGACAGACTATGCGGGAAGATTGCACTCTAGACTGCAAAGCAATAATCTTCAAAATGGTAGAGATTATATATTGGTGAAACCACTAATCCCATGTTCTTCAGTCTAAGTAACAATACTACAATGAAATTACATATAGCCAGACATAGGTTTATCTAAGTGTTAATATTCTACAAGGCCTGTAGTGAAAATGCCAATATTCATAGAAAAACTTTGAAAGACTGTCAAAGCCTGGAGATCTGTTGCTCAAGACCAATTAAAAAAAAAAATACAAGAAAGCCTTGGTCCTCAGAAGCAAAATATTGTAATGCTCTAATCATTAAAAATTTTCTCTTTGAGTAATCACTTGGGTTCTGTGGCTGGGAACCCCTGCAAACTGCACATTGCTTACTGAAGGACAGGTTGAATTTCTAATAAGGATTTATATATATATACATATAAATTCGAATGAATTTTATTCCAAGTAAATATCATTGTTTTAAAGTGTCTTGATGCATTCTCAATCATCCAGGAAAGTAAATCTCCAAAAGCTGATTCTGTTCATCTCTACGTAGCGTTTTGTCCAGATGAACAGAATCAGCTTTTGGAGATTGTTTTAAAGTATCAGGTTGCTTGATGGTCCGTCCTTGTCCTCTGCACACTTGACCAGATCTATTTAACAAAAGGTGCAGGCAGTAGTACCCCTCTTTCTGCGGCACTGTTCAAAATAATGCATGCTGTTGCAACATGCCTTGTGCTATTGTGCAGACTAACTCTGTGTGCTTAGGGAGGCCAAATACAGCGATTACTCTTTCCATGAGAAGGTAGTTGGGCTAGTTTGTTTCCAAACTGCTACAACGCTGGAAAAGTGTGGATAATAGAAACGGAAACGCTCTTGATCTCACGCGATTGGCTCCGAACTAATGATCTCATGTTCACTTTTTAAACTACGTATCCTCATAAATCATAATTCACACTCACAATTTAGCAGAAAGAAGTTCAGAATGAAACAATTTAACACTAAGAAAACCCCAGGGCTGCCTGGAGGGGGACATTAGGAAGCAGCTTAAGAACCTGTGTATGTAGTTTTACGGTAAGTATTGTCATTTAAAGTCAAGACTGTGAGGATATTGGTTGCAGTCTGTAAAAAACAGTGTTTAAAAGCAAAACTAGCAACGTTCAAATTATATAGGCTACAAGACGAATATGCGAGGGTTAAAGGCTGAAGTCCTGTCATTACACACGGAACACTCACCTTTCAACGCAGACTTCTCCGAAGGTGTTCACATTTAATGTATTTTAACTGCAATGTTAACTGTTGGCTTTATGGGTTTAAAAACAGTCGTCACCAAACCAGACACACTCAGCGTATGTGCCTTTTAGTTCACTTTCACTTTGACACGAAAACGAAAGTAAGGTTCAGGGAGCAGCTATTGGTTAAACTGCTACTACTTTCATTACTCAAGAAACTAGTGATGGGATTTCCGGCTCTTTTTAGAGAACCGGCACTTTCGGCTCGACTCACTAAAAAGATCCGAATCTTTCGGCTGCGACTGACTCTTCAGGTTGTTTTGTTGCTTTAAACTTTTTAGCTGTAGCGTACATTGCAGTGAGAGTCCATGGTTTTTGATTATAGCAGATGATGTAGGAGTACCAGGACAGGGACAGACTGTTAAGAATGTATAGAAGTATGAGGACAGAGAGACACTGTTAAAAAGTTATGAGCTGTCTTGATGCAGAGAAAGTGGAGTTTGTCATCCGGGAGCTGTTGCCAAGATTGAACGATGCTCTGGCTCTGTGGTCAAGTTCAGACATAGGCTTTAAGCAACCATGAGCCACTGATAAGCGTGATAGATTAATAAGCATGTATAAAGTGGACTTGTTAAACAGTTCTGATAGGAGAAAGTCAATGAGCACGCAATAAAGTGGATTTGTTAGGGACAATTTACCATCAGCCTTGATAAAGTTTAACTTATTTTGTATTGAAAGACAGACTTTAAAGAAGATTCTTATTTGAAACTGGTGATAAAATCCAGGTCAGATACAGTTACATACAAGCATACAGTACACACTACTGCTCAAAGGTCAGAGGTCAGCTAGAAAAGACCCTGATTTTAATAGAAAATTGGCTTTAATGTAACATCACATGAAGTTTATCAGTAATGTTTCACAGCTTTAATCAAATCATTCATCATCCATAAGTTGTGATGGAAAAATGTCTGCAAGCGTGCAAGAGCCCATTTTTAGAGACAATCATTCCTGTGTTATAATGCTCATTGAAGTTTATCAGGTCAGACGACCAACAGATGATAAGAAATATAATCTTACTAATTATTAGAGTTGAAAAGTACTTTGCTAAGCAAAATTCAATGAGGTTAGGCTGGAGATTGAGACGTTAACATAAAAGGTTCAGTTGGTGATGCATGAAAGAAAATAATTTTCTTCTAAAAATCTATTGGAGAATTCTGATTGTAAGAAATGAAAAATATTCAAAGAGTGAAACTGTTTCACACAGTAGAAATTTGTATTCATCGTTTATATTGGGGTTTTTTCTGATTTTAGTGTTTATTTGTGAGTGTAGTTTTTATTTGCATGATTTTATTCTGTTTGTATCACATTGTTTCAGTGTGTTATTTTACATTGTTTTAATCCACTGTGGATTGGCTGGCAATGGGACAAATTAGCTGATAGAGATCACATGTTGAGGCATGGGTGTGTCCATAGGTGTCCTTTCAGCTTTTTAAAGGTCGTATTAAAAGGAAGCAAGCTGAGCACTGGAAGGAGACAGGCCCTAGATTGGAAGAGGAACGCATGAAGGCCAGGTGGAAAAGAGAGATGCCTCGTCTGGAGACCGGTCAGCGTGATGTGGTGACCCAGTCCCGACAGCAGGAACGGCGACAGTAGGAGACAACGCATGTGATTGACATCAGGGCAGATGTACACCACTGCCTGCATTTGTCACTAGTGTCTCATTGTTGTTCACTGGGTGCAGCCATGTTGGGAGAGGGTCGCCATGGCTATAAGCCAGGGCAGCTTCCGGGATGATGGTCAGCCAGAGAATCCCCCGCCGCCCCGCCCTCTCCTCCCTGTGCCGCAAGCAGCAGGCGACCTCGCAAACGGAGGGCGCCCTTACTCCCAGCAAATGGGTGATAGAAAACCGATCGGTGCCTGTACCATTCCCAATATGCGCTGGCTGACGTCGGGGCAGCATGAGTACGAGCAATTTTTTTTTTTTTTCTCGCCGATGCCCATGATGCCGCCCCCCACCAAGATGCCGCCCCGGGCAACCGCCCGTGTCGCCCGTTTAAAGAACCGCTACTGGCCGCGGTGGTATCGAGCGACGGACTCCAATGCAGAATGCGAACTGGGCTGGGATGTGATGGGCCCAGTGGTGGGATTTTTGTGCATGAAGAGAATTGTATTTTTTGCCAGTTTTAGAATAATCTTATCCAGTCTCAGTGGGAATTTTAGCATATCGAGAATATTTCATTATATACTTTTTTTCTTAGTATCTGGTTTGTTCTATTCCTGCTGTCCACCTCGTGGAATAAAAATGAATGAAACAATACTTTCCTGTCAAAAACAATATTTTAGTCAGGGCTAGCGGAAAGTTTCATATATATCATGAACATCTTTCCTCTTTGTCTTCCTATAGTTTAGTTTCATTTTCTTACCCCAACCGGTGGAGGCAGATGGCCCCTCCCTGATTCTGATTCTGCCGAAAATGGAGCTTTTCCTTCCCACTGTTGCCAAGTTCTTGCTCATAGGGGATCATTTGATTGGGGCTTTCTCTGTATTATTGCACAACCTTTATCTTACCATATATTTCAAGTTTATATGTTGTGAATTGGCTTGATTTAAATCAAATTAAACTCATTCAATTAAAACCAAATATAACTTGTAATCGAATCTATTCAAATGTAAAGTCCTCTTACTCAATTTGGACAACTAGCACTGAAAAATACACTGACATCCTCTGTTTCCCAATTAGCAGATCAGAGGTTGCTGTTTTATTCATGACTCAATACTTGAATGGTTTTAATAAACATTTAAAAAGGACATTGCTTCATTGTCTGATTCATTCTTTGTCTGTGTCAGTCCTTAATACACACACGTATACAATAATTCTAGTTGCCATAGTCTCCGGAGACGTGCTCTGTTTTCTCATACTTCACTGTTTACCTCATTCTGCCCAATAAAATGTACTAATTTTTGTAAACAATGACTTGTTTTATGCCATTAAAAAAACTGTCTCCATATGAGGACGTACTTGAAAAGAAAAAGTCACCACTTTGCATTTTACAAATCAAGTAAACAAACACGGGGCTATTTATCATATAACTAACTTTTAGGTATGTGGGACAGAAGGATAGGAGCTTTAAATGTGCCTCCATAATTATTCTAGAGTCTTTACAGTGTTCAGCGCCTGCTGTGATTTGGTGCTACATACATAAACTTGAAGTGAATTAATCCACCTGTTCTCAGGAGATCACAGGAAGATGACACCAAACATCAGAAGATCTTATTGTGCGCCACAGTAAAAGGCTGGTTTCTTGGGGCTAAAAGCACATAATAAACTACAGCAGAAGCTCACATAAAGCAGGAAATAAGCAGGCACCACTTGATCTGCTAATGCACGTTTCCCACTTTTATTGTTGCCTCATTCACTAACAGTTTAATGGTGCAAGATTACCATACACAGAATTAGGATATCTGCATGAGACATCTGGGGTTAACTGATATTAATTGTCAGAGGAGGAAGGTGGAAAATATCATGGCTAGTTTTGTTTGAAAGGCATCAACAGAAAAACACACAGAAAAAAGTGATGAGGTGAAGAAAGACACAATAAGTGTGCTGTCGTTTTAGATGTCAGCAGCTACTTTGTATAGTCCTATATCTCTGGTATTAGAAACAATTTAAATGAGTTAAAATACACCTTTATTTTGATAGAGTTCAGATGGATGCCTAGCATGACTAATGAGTATATCCTCCAAAAAAAACAAGACTTCTAATTCACTCAAACCGCTTTCTAATAAAGAGGAAGCACTAATGTAACTCACCTCCTCAGTCGAGCTGCAGGGGTTACATTTTAGGTCTCCTTTTCCTCCCCCCCCTCTCTCTTACATTCAAACCCTCTCTCAGTTCACACTAGAACAGGCCGCCACACCATCATTTGGTTTAATATGAGTGAAACAACTAAACCGCACAGACTTTATTTGATCAGTTAGGTCAACCTTTTATTAATATCAGGGTTCATGCACATCTTTCAGGGTCAAATTCAAGCACTGTTTAAGCACATTCAAGGTCCATTTTCAAGCTTTTCCAGCACATTACCAAAAAAGAAGAAAGCATGTTTCACTTTGCATCACCTCAGTAAGACCATGTAGAAATTTAAACAAATCATCTTAGGTCGACTTAAATGTCTTTTATGTCTGTTTTTTGTTAAAACAGAGAAAAATGCACCTCACAAAATACTGAAAAAGGAAACGGTTGCCTTACATGCATATAGTGTACAAACTCAACAAACACGTTCCTCTTAAAAATTAAGATGTGCAAATGTGAACAAATCAACTTGTTAGAGATCTTCATCTCCCCTGTAAATAAACAACAACCCAGAAAACAAGAAAACTGCACCAAACACCACAAACACCAACAAATTAATGTCTTCTCATCAGATATTGAAGCTTCTTTCCTGTGTGACATAAAAAATAGGAGACAGATGTTTGTTTGTTTGTGTTCTTTTTAACTAGTTAAGCACCCACGCCCAGAAAAATGGGGACATTTTCGAGCAGGAAGCTCCCCCTTTTTGTTACCCTTTAGATGAATAGAGTTTTTTAATTAAATGCATATTCTTTCCTAAATGTTATCTTTTATAAAAAGTAGGATAATTAAAACAAACTTGTATTGTAGTTCTATTCCGTATAAAAAAAACTGTCTTGTTTTCTGTTGTCTGTTATATAATATTGGGGATGTTTGTGACAATTAATTTCTTAATTAATCAACTCCAACATGTTTCCAAGAAAAAAAACAACCAATTCAAAAAGATTACGCCGCCTCTCCTTCCTGGCGTGGCCGGCCAATTTCCCCAAATGGCGTCGTCTCATCCTTCCAAAGGGCATTAGAGGAGAGTAGGAAGGAAAACTACCATCTCCAGAAAAAAATGCAACAAATTGGAGAAGAGAAACTTCAACTGGAGGACAAGTGTAAGGCAAGGCAAGGCAAGTTTATTTGTATAGCACAATTCAACAACAAGGTGATTCAAAGTGCTTTACAGAGACATTAGAAACAAAAACAAATAAAAAGCATGATTTAAAATTGATTAAAACAATCAAACAAACAAACAAACTAATTAACAAACAAACAAACAAACAACAGTATATAAAATCAAAACAGATAAAATCAGAACAGTAGATAAAATCAGTAGTTAAAATGTTAGTTTTGAAATTTAAGCTTAAAAGTGTGGATTTGGTGCTTTATTCAAATGCAGCTGAGAACAGGTGAGTCTTCAACCTGGATTTAAATAAACTGAGTGTTTCAGCTGATCTGAGGTTTTCTGGGAGTTTGTTCCAGATATAAGGAGCATAAAAGCTGAATGCAGCTTCTCCGTGTCTGGTTCTGACTCTGGGAACTGATAAAAGACCGGATCCAGATGACCTGAGGGATCTGGAAGGTTCATACTGGGTCAGGAGGTCACTGATGTATTTTGGTCCTAAACCATTCAGAGCTTTATAGACCAGCATCAGAACTTTAAAGTCTATCCTCTGACGGACAGGCAGCCAGTGTAAAGACCTCAGAGCTGGACTGATGTGGTCCACTTTTTTGGTCTTAGTGAGGACTCGAGCAGCAGAGTTCTGAATGAGCTGTAGTTGTCTGACTGATTTTTTAGGTAGACCTGTAAAGATGCTGTTACAGTAATCAAGCCTACTAAAGATGAATGCATGGACTAGTTTTTCCAGGTCCTGTTGAGACATCAGATCTTTTATCCTTGAAATATTCTTGAGGTGATAGTAAGCTGATTTTGTTATTGTCTTAATGTGTTTTTCTAAGTTTAGGTCTGCATCCATCACTACACCCAAATTTCTCGCCTGGTTTGTGGTTTTTAGGTGTATAGATTGAAGTTCTCTGGTGACCTGTAATCGTTTTTCTTTGGCGCCAAAGACTATTACTTCAGTTTTGTTTTTGTTTAGCTGGAGAAAACTGTGGCACAACCAGTCATTAATTTCCTCAATAGTTGGGTTGCGGTCACGTGGTTCTGATGACGTGCGGAGGCAGCGCGATTTTTGAGTGGAGGGCGGAAGTAAACATGGAGGACACTGTGGAGAGTCAGGAGAGCAGCTATTGTGCAACTTTAGATCCCGTTTCTCGGGAGAGATATAAACCGATAGTTAAAAAAATATATCGGACGTGATCCGTATTCTTTGAAAATGTCCGAATACACCACAGAAGTAAAGGAGTTGCCTACTATCGAGGCTGTGGATATCACCAACTACTTGGTCCTCCAGACTTCTTACTACACTAGGCAGCAAATGAAAGCTTTCAAGAGTCTGGAGGCGTACAATTTTTTTGTCAGCGGGTGGGTCCACAACCTTGGAACAAAACGTCTCCGTGATGGATACAGTTTGGTGTTTGCAAGGGTGAGTGTTTGTTCTTATATTGCTTTATCTTAAACACGCTAACAGGTAGCGGCTTTAACGTCAACAAACATGCCACATCCTTAGGACTTCGTTAGAGTGACAGTTGTTTGTTTCAAGGTAAGCCATTCTCAGCGGTCTAACGAGACACCTCTGAAGACTTGGGTAATTGCAAAGGAGGATGGAGAAGTGATTGCAGCTCATTGCAATTGTATGGCAGGGTTAGTAGCCTAATTAAGTAGGATGTTATTGCAATGAGAACACACACACATACACACACACACACACACATATACGCATAGGGCACTGCTAGCATTTTGCAGGTGTACTTCAGTAGTAGTGGGGAGAGAGTGTTTTCTTTTAGCTAAGAATTCATCAGCTAAGAATTTGTGTGATTGCCTTAGATCCCTCATGACACTCAGATGCATTTTTCAGATAGAGGGTAGAACTATTCAGTCATGTCATCACCTAGATAATGATTTCTCTATAGGCTGTTGAGAAAGAGTTAATGAATAAACATGTTACTTCAAATAAAGTGCCATTGCACATTAGTATTAGTAAGCTATGCATCATCAAAATGTACTGTAAATATTGCATTTCATGTTAAAAAGATTATGTGCTCTATTTCCAGACTATCAGAATCATGCTCGCACGTTGGAGCTGTTCTTTTTGCAGTTGAAGCTGGGGTGAAAATGAGAGCGACATGCACATCAGAGCAGTGCAAGTGGCTGATGCCATCTCATGTTAAAAAGGTAAGCCAAAAAGCAAAATGTAGGATAAAGAATGTTATATTGGGACTTCATGTGACAGTAGGATAAAATATCTTCCCCTATACTGCTACCTTGTCGTGGTGGGGAAGCTTGAGTGCCTCAATGACCCTGTAGGCTATACCGGCGGGGGCTTCAAGCTCCTGGTAGATCTAATCAAGCCGGGCAGGCTGCAGGTGAGGGGTCAGACAAAAGGCAGTACTTTAATAAATGAAGAGTTCTATTCCAAAACGCTATAACAGCATTTAAAAGCCATTTCCTTTTTCATGACTAACATAACCATGACTGCAGAACCGTATACTGTATATCACACCCTTCTCATGCATGCCTCAACACCCTAGCACTTGTTTTCTGCGCACACACACACCTGACTGCAGCACTTTATATATTCACATTTCTCATGCATTCCTCAATACTCACAACTCCTCACACCACATTTTCATCAACATGGAACTGCTTACTTTCCACTCCTTTTATACCCAGCACATGGCACCTCCATCCCCACCCAACATACACACACACACTTCACTGCCAACCAACCACTATACCCAGCCTAAAACACACATACTCACTCCACTGCCATCACTGTTCAATTTCGAATATTTTTGGAAACGAATATATAGCGTTTTGGAAAAGAGCTTTTTAAATTTTAATGATCTTCTTTGGCTTAATTTTTCCAGATTCCTGCTTGCCCAGTAACTCTGATTGACTTCTCTTCAGCAAAGTCAAAAAAACGAAAGCTTGAGTGTTCCATTGATGGCTGCACAAGTACACAAAAGGTTGGGAAATCACTTCCATGCCCAAGAGTGCAGAGAGATTCAGAGACATACTGTAGGTTTTTTGAGAGTTTAAGCAAAAACTGTCCAAGGAGTGCAGCACTGATGTCTAGGGAACCTTACCACAAAGAATTTGTCCCCCAGTCTAGCATGCTTCCTAAAACTGTGCCTGAGTACAGAACACCAGAGACACTGCAGCTCCCCCCCAAAGACCTTGAAGAGCTATGCCTGGACTTCCAGCTTGAAGAGCTCACCCTGTCCCAAGTCCAGGCTGTAGAGAGGGCGACTCGAAGTCAGAGTGCAAGCAGTATTTGGTTTAGGCAAAGGGCTGGATGCGTAACTGCCTCTAAGCTGAAACAAGTTCTTAAGACCAACCCCCAGCAACCATCAAAGAGCTTGATCAAGGCCATATGCTATCCAGAGGCATATAGGTTCACCACAGCTGCTACAAGGTATTTAGGGTTTGATGTAGGGTAAGGCAGAGTTAAGATTTGGGGTATGAAACTGTCCATAACTGTAACTAAAAAAGTGTTATGAAGATGGAGGTTAGTTATAGGCTTATACGGCTAGGGTTATACAGGGTAAGAACTAAGTATAGTTTAGGGTAATGGCATATTGTATAATACATCACTTTACTGTTTTACACATCCAATACTAAGTAATAATTTCCTTTTCATGTTTGGCATGTGTACTGTTTATAGTTATGGATGCAAACATGAAGCACAAGCCAGAGGAGCATATGAGAAGCTTATGAGCCAGGAGCATGCAGGCTTCTCATGTATGGACAACGGTCTCTGGCTGAACCCCAAGTGGCCATACATGGGGTCCTCCCCTGATGGGATAGTCACTTGTGACTGTCATGGAACTGGCATCTGCGAGATTAAGGTATTGACTCTGTTGTAGTCAAGGCCATAGGTGTGACATCTTTCCATAAGAATCAGTGAACTGAGTAAAAATGCAGGAAATACCTTTTCTAATTTCTAATCTATTGTTCAATTAAGATAAGATGAGGCTTTATTGTCTGTGTCAAATAGACATTTGTTTTGGGCAATGAGAGATTATGATAACACAGACCACACCCATCATCTTTGCTTCTTCACTGTTTCATCAGATAAATCTTGATTGTTGTTCTCATCACTGTGATTTTAGTGCCCACACTCTCAGAAAGATGCGGTCAACCTGCGCATGCGTGCTGGGGAGAAGGGCTTCTGCCTCATCAGTGACGGGGATAATGTCACACTGGACCCAACTCATGACTACTATTACCAAATTCAGGCACAGCTTCACATTGCAAATGCAGAGTACTGTGACTTTGTTGTGTGGAACCGCAATGACATATTTGTTGAAAGGATTTTGCCTGACCTTGAGTTTTGGGATGATGCGATTCCTAAAGTTGAGTGTTTTTTTAGAAACAGTATACTCCCAGAAATACTGGGACAGCAAGTTACAAACATACATGTGTAATGTGATAAAAGGACGACAACATAATGGCATTTTGAATATTGTTATGACCTGATGGTAGTCATTATGAGTTCTGGCTATTGTATTTGCTCTGACGTAGCATTAGAGCACAAATTGTCATTTAATTTTATTGTACATTTAATTGTGTCATTTAAGTGTTGTGTAACACTACACAATGATTAAATGCTATTGAGGCAGCATAATAATACATTGGTGGTTTATTTACAAGATTAGACTTTTAAACAAATAAACAAAATAGATTGCAATCCATCTCACAGTATAATACTGTACAAACTGCCAGCACAATATGACAGTTGGAGAAAAATATTTCATTTGAAAACATTTACAGACTAATCAGGAGTCAGGACTTAGGTACTACTATTACTCTACCCTGTTCTACTTATCACCAGAGCCAAGCAGCAGATACTGGACACTACTCTTCCTCTCCACCCCCTTCTGTGAGCCGTGACAGTGACAAGACATTTAATTTTTTTTAACTGATTGATTACCACCCACCCCCCCTTACTCCAGTGGGACAACAGACTCGGAGAGATTTGATAAGGCACAACAAATTACCCCAATCTTGTCGATCAATGCATGTGTCTCACCTGGCTTTGTGGACATGTTCTCTATTGGCATAGCCCTGCTCTGCAGAATTTGATATTTCCTCCTGACTAAACCTATGACTCGCTCAACATGGATACGCAAATTGGCTATTTTCCTTGTCTCTGCCACTTCATAGGCTGACAGCTGTTTTCTCCCTTTAGTGAATGCCGGTGTCTGTAGTGAAGCACAGTAAAACCCCACATTATCGCCAATATTGAACCCACGATCTGCAAGGACAATATCTCCAGGTAACAAGTTCTTTAGGAGGCCACTCTCTATTGTGATCTGCTTATCGCTAACTCTCCCTCCCCAGGCAGAAGATATGTAAGTGACGTAGCCTTGGGGGGCAACACCAATCAAAAATTTTACAGTGTGATGGTGCTTGTAGTTGGACCAAGTTTGAGCTTGTGCAAGAAGATTAGATGGTCTCTCAATAAAGACTTCAAAGCAATCAACAATCACAGCCACTTTACATCCAAATGCCTGTCTGAAACTCAGTGGCATCGTAGCTTGAAGAACATGTCGCTCTGGCCACTCAATTAGGAACTCTAACCTTTTATGAAGTATGAGTATGTCAATTACTTTATGCCAAACTCTAGAAGCAGTGGACAGAGAAATATTGAACCTGAAAGCTAAATCTTTCAGGGGCAGATTTAGTCTCAGC
Source organism: Astatotilapia calliptera (assembly GCF_964374335.1). Lineage (NCBI taxonomy): Eukaryota > Metazoa > Chordata > Actinopteri > Cichliformes > Cichlidae > Astatotilapia > Astatotilapia calliptera. The sequence goes on along the minus strand of NC_137428.1, from coordinate 6,765,460 downwards.
CTCAGCAAAACTAGTATGAATTGTTCAAATTTGGACAACAAAGACATAGGTCCCGAGGTGATATAGGGCTCGCACAGTTCAAAAATCTGAATTAAAACTAAGAAGTTGGGGAGCCCTGTGTAGAACTTTGTCTTGTCTTCATTTTTTTCAAAAGCCTCCTGGCTGAACTGTGTGTCCAGAGCCTTGCTCCGAAGATCAACCAGCTCTGCTGTGTTCTGTCTCAAAACATCCTCCATCTTCTCGATGTCATCCATCGTCAGCTCTGTCTGGCATCCAGCATCCGCACAGCCTGCAATATAACAGTGGGGGAGCATAATCAGCATAATAGAGGCAACCTCAATTTTTACTCATTTTCACTGTAGGAGTTTTTTAGTGGGCTATTAGAATCTGGTGTAATGTGTTTAATTCACTATGTTAATTTAATGTAATTATTTTTTTTAATCAACAAAAAAACATGTTGCGTCTAAACAAAAAATATATTTATATGTTTCTCACCACAGAAACCTTACATTACAGATATCTTTACTTATCTGTGAAAGGAGACTGTCTGGAATCTGGCAATATAAGAACCATAGCAGTGTACAAAAACCTGTGGTGTGTGCCTGACGGTAATAAGTGCCACTTTTTCTTTTTTTCTGAATAAAATGGTATGGATTTACTCTGTGATTAAAAAATCACAAACATGTAATATGTAACTTGGACCATACTCATTACAGATAATGGCATCTTTTTCTCTTTGACATGATTCTTGTTTGTTTTACATCTCAGCACAATATCTTACCTGGATAAGTGAATGTCTCATTCACACTGAAGTCTTCTGGTTGTGGATTCTCAGCTGGAAGCTGCAGTTCGGGGTTCTCCACTGTCACTAGGCTCAAATCCGGGCTCTCAGCCGTCTGTTGCATATCCAAAATCGCCTCTGCACATCGATGCTGTTCTGCCTTAAGCTTCATTCTTTTCTCTCGTTTGAGAACTGATTCCGATCTGGGTTTTCGTTCGTAGCCGAGATTGACCGTCGGAGCCCAGTCCTCCGACTCTTCGTCATCCAAAGCACTTGGGCAGCCTATAGTCCCAATCAAGTCAATATTAGACTACTAACTTAAAAGCACTAAGTAAACGAGAATTTAACGACAACCTAATGCTAATAAGTTCGTTTGCAAACATAACATTACCTCTGACGAAGTGGTCGCTGCAGACACGGGCATTGGCAGACTCTGCTCCTCCCGACTGTAAACGTAAATTTAAAATCCATTTTTTCCTACGTTTTTCGGTTAGAATTTTCCATTTTTCTCCTCTTCGTTGGGCTATTTTTGGTACCCTAAAATACCGTTTATCAGTTTCTCTGGTCGACCTACTGGAGCATCCGTAAACACAACAGGACATAGGCATTTTGCGTACTGTCTGTCTGTGATTTTGCGCTTATCTTTTTCACTTCCGACCGCCAGTCAAATTTAGCGCTTTACGTCGACGTCACGTCTACGTCAAATGAAACCTAGCTATACATTTACCAAGAGCCTGTACAGGGCCTCGGTCTCCTGGTGACATTGTGATATATATTTGTGTGTCATCTGCATAGCTGTGGTAGTTTATTTTGTTGTTCTTTATAATCTGTGCTAGTGGGAGCATGTAAATGTTAAACAGAGGGGGTCCCAAGATGGAACCTTGGGGAACTCCACATGTGATACTTGTCTGCTCAGATGTGAAGTTACCTATTGATACAAAGTATTTCCTGTTTTCTAAGTATGTTTTGAACCAGTTTAGTACAGTTCCTGAGAGACCTGCCCAGTTCTCCAGTCGTTTGAGTAATATGTTGTGGTCAACTGTATCAAATGCTGCATTGAGATCCAGTAAAACTAAGACTGACATTTTTCCACTGTCTGTATTCAGACATATGTCATTAAACACTTTGGTCAGAGCGTAGCAATTATTCTGTTTTAAGAAGTAACTGAGCTGTTGAGAAACTGCTTTTTCAATGATCTTACTTAAAAATGGGAGATTTGAGATCGGCCTGTAGTTGTTCATTTGTGTCTTGTCAAGATTGTCCTTTTTCAGTATAGGTTTGATTACAGCAGTTTTTAGTGATTCCGGAAACACACCTGACATTAAGGAAAAGTTGACGATCTGTAACAGGTCTGACTCTAAAGTCTTTGAGACCTTTTTGAAAAAACTTGTTGGCAGGACATCTAAACAGCAAGAGGAGGAGTTCAGTTGACCTAAGATGTCCTCCAGGTCTTTGCTGTTAATAGGGTCAAACTGTTTCATGGTGTTTAAACAGTTTTTCGGTGGACACAGTACATATCCTGGATCTGCTGTTGATGTACCAACTGCTTGTCTAATCTTTTGGATTTTGTCTGTGAAGAATTTGGCAAAGTCATTGCAGGCCATGGTCGAATGAAGTTCAGCTGCCACTGACACAGGAGGGTTTGTTAGCCTGTCAACTGTAGAAAATAAGACCCGAGCATTATGGCTGTTTTTAGTGATGATGTCAGAGAAGTAGGATCTCCTTGCACTCCTCAGTTGTAAATTATAATTGTGAAGTTTCTCTTTATAGATGTCATAGTGAACCTGGAGGTTTGTTTTTCTCCATCTGCGCTCAGCTTTCCTACACTCTCTTTTTTCATTTTTCACTAGTGTGGAGTTTCTCCATGGAGACTTTTTCCTTCCAGAGATAACCTTCACCTTAATGGGAGCAATTGTATCCATTACATTTAACATTTTTGCATTGAAGCTATTGACGAGCTCATTGACTGACCCTCTGGACAGATCAGGTGTTAATGGGAAGACCTGGTTAAAGATCTCACAACTGTCTTCAGTTATACACCGTTTTGTGATCACTGCTGTTGATATATTTGTGTGGGCTGAGATTTTACTTTCAAAGAAAACACAGTAATGATCAGACAGGCCCACATCAGACACAGTAACCTTTGAAATGCTCAGGCCTTTGGAGATCAGTAGGTCAAGAGTGTGTCCTCTATTATGTGTGGCCTCTGTTACATGCTGAGTCAGCCCAAAGTTGCCCAGAGTGTTACTCAGGTCTTTAGTCCCTTTGTCCTGAGGGTTGTCCACATGGATGTTAAAATCCCCAACAATAATTACACAGTCAAAATCAACACAGATCACAGACAGCAGTTCACTGAGGTCATTAAAAAAGTCTGTGCAGTATTTGGGAGGCCTGTAAACATTAAGAAACACAACTTTGGATGGGGCCTTCAGCTGTAAAGCCACATATTCAAAAGACTGAAAACTTCCATGAGATAGCTGCTTACATTGAAATGATTCATTAAATAAGACAGCGACCCCTCCTCCTCTCCTGCTCACCCTGGCCTCACTGATAAAACTGTAGTTAGGAGGGGTCGTCTCGATGAGAACAGCTCCACTGTTACTTTGGTCCAACCAAGTTTCAGTTAAAAACATAAAATCAAGGCTGTGTTCAGTGATTAAATCATTAATTAAAAATGTTTTCCCAGCTAAAGATCTAATGTTTAATAAAGCCAACTTAAGTGTTTTAGAGGCATTACTTGTCCCCTCGTGTTTGGGAGCAGTCTGTGGCACACAAGGTATGTTTACTATATTTAAAGATCTTTTAGAGTGTAGCTCTCTGTGTTTTGACCAGGCCACATGTCTCCTTCCGTCACCTGAAAGTACAGAAATTTTAAAACCTTCTAGTAAACAGGGTCCCAGCTTCTCCTGGGAAAAGTCATCACTGCCATAATCCTCGCAGCCCGGACCCTCCACACATCACACATCAGACTGCAGGGACAGAGCATGAAGGTGGTAAGGAGGAACTAAGGGGGGCGAGGCTGGGCAATGTGGCTTCGATTGCTCTGTTGAGGGTGGGGCTCGATGGCGAACCTTTGGCTGCTCTGGTGGGGGGTTTATGGGGGACAAAAAGGGATTGGGCCGGGGGGTAGATCTGAGCCCAGCATTGACCCGCTCCATCATCTCCTCAGTGAATTTCAGGTGTGGGGAGGAGGGAGAAAGGGAGGGGGAGGAGGGTGATGGGGGTGATGGCCTGTCAGGGGTTTGGGGGACTGGGGAAGATCGTGGTCCCTGGTCCTGGTCGTTGGTGTTGTTGAGAGAGTTGGAGGCAAATAGGGACCTCTCTTCTAGCCTCAGATGTCTCTCCTTTCTGAGGCTCTTCCTGGGTGGGGGCAGATGGAGCTCCTCCTCAAGGTTTCTGCTGGGCTTTGTCTGTTGTTGGAGTACTGTTTGTTCCTCTTTATGAGATAACTCCTCGTTTATCTCAGCCTTGGCACCAAGCACAGATGGATGACGTATGGAATAAAATAAGTTGGAGGTGAACAGTTTCACCCTTGACTTGTTAAAATTAAATCCATTTTCTTTAAACAGATGCCTGCGTTCCCAAAAAATATTAAAGTTGTTGATAAAAAGCACTGAGTGGTCAGCACATGCTGATATAAGCCATTTATTCAGTGTAAACAACCTGCTGAATCTCTCGTCTCCTCCTCTGACCGGCGGTACAGGTCCACTGATGAATACAGCTGCATTCAGAGAGTTTACAGTATTTAATAATCCAGTAAAGTCCCGTTTCAGAACCTCTGACTGTTGTTTGGACACATCGTTTGACCCTGTATGCAGAACAATGTTTGTCACAGTTGGATATTCATCTGCAATTAGAAGAAGAATTCTCTCCTTCAGGTTGTTGACCATATCGTTAGGAAAGCAGAGGACTTTAGTGTTCTTAACGCACATCCTTTGTACATCCTTTACGGCAGAGTCACCCACAATCAGAGTTTCAGGCCTAGCCTTGAGCTTTCCCTGTGGCCTTTTACTTTTCAAAAGATTTTCGGACCTTACTTCGCTACTTTTAGATGGATGGTTGTCCGATAGAGATCCAGGGTCCTTTGATAGTGGAGCAAATCTGTTGTGCAGTTTCACATTCAGTTGTTTTGGAGGTTTGTTGTTAACCTTCCTATTCAAGTGTAGACGAATGGAAGCCCAAAATAAAGAGCTGGAAGACAGACAACAGCGCCAGCCGGACATAAAAATTATTAATGAGGGCTGGGGAATCAAGTTTGCTCAGACCCGAGAGCAAATTGTGCACCTCATTAAAGAAAACAAGCAATAGAGTGCAGAACTAAAACAAATGACCAACCAGCTCCAAGACAAGAAAACGATGACTGATAAGATACAATGGGATCTCCAATACATGGACCGAAGGAATCAGCTCCTCCAAAGACAGCTCCATGAAGCTGTGGAAGAAAAGAAAGAAATCCTCCAACAGAAGGAAGAGCATGACAAAAAGCAAAGAGACATGCAGCACGAACTGAAGAGCATGCAGGAAAAATACCGAATGCTGAAAGAAAGCCTGGATGAAACACTGCGCCAACATAAAGACCTTCTTCAACAGAAAGAGCAACAACAAGAAAGACTGAAAGAAGGAAAACATATTGTCCAGGACTTTGAGTCTAAAAATCTAAAACTGCAAGAGTTTTGTAATCAGCTGGAGGACAAAGCAACTAAAGTGGAAGAAGAAAAGGACAAGTTGGAGAAACGCTGCTCACAGATGCTCACAGGGATTTTGGTGGAATTCAATAACTTGAAGCGTGAAAACACTCAAATGCAGGCACAAAAACAACAACAAGACAAAATACGTGAAGACTTGCAGCTCACGCTCCAAGAAATCCAGACAAGAAACGAGCAGTTAGAAGACAAGCACAAAGAGGTCCAACAGAGAAATGCAGACATGCACAAGGACAAGCTGATACAGGAGGCAACATCCAAACAACTCAAAGACAAGCTTGAAGAACAACAAGTAACCTTAGAAGAGGTGGAACAAAGATGTGAGAAACTTGAAAAGCAAAACACAGAAACAATCGATGAGTTGAGAAATCTCATCCTGGAGAAAAAAGCGCTCGTGGAAAAGTGAATGAAAAAAAAGAAAAAATGGTTCCACTTGTTCCGGAGGAGAGACGCTACTGCTTCCTCACCTGATGTAGCCTCGTCTTGCTCCACCTCTGTTAACCCCCCCCAACCAGTCCCGGCAGTTGACTGTCCCCTCCTGAGCCTGGTTCTGCCGGAGGTTTCTGCCCGTTTAAAGGCAGTTTTTCCTCCCCACTGTCGCCTAGTGCTTGCTCAGAGGGGATTGTTGGGATTTTCTCTCCTCTGCCTTTTTTCTTCATTTACTTGTTTAACTTTTTTCATTATTACTTCGTTTTACCTTGTTTCTTTATTTACTTGCTTGTTTAACTTTTTTTTTCAACTTATCTAAAAAATAAACCAATTGAATTTATCCTTTGAGTATTTTTCATCTCATCTTTACAGAATTTTTCCAAATAATTTTCAAACATTCAGATCTGTCTTTTATTTTCTTCTTGAAACCTCTTAAATGGTGAACTAAAAACCCCGGAATATGGTTTGAAACATTGTTTCAGCTAAAACTGGCATAACATGCTTGAGTGAGTGAGTGAGTGAGTGAGTGAGTGTGTGTGTGTGTGTGTGTGTGTGTGTGTGTGTGTGTGTGTGTGTGTGTGAGACAGGTGCCAGGGTATCACTAGTTAGGTCATCATGTTTAGGCTCATTCACTCCAAAATTATTTAGGCTAAATCTTTAAAACAGTGTCATTGCATACACATTTTCAATTCACTCCAATCGCACAAATGCAGAAATAATTATTTGCAGTATCTTATTTATTATGAGATTATGTCATGACTGATCATTTGCACCCACACCACCAAAAATGGGAGCAAATCGAGGAGATCATGTTTAATCGGTTATAAGAAAAGGTCAGAAATATAAGTGCCAACATGAGCAGTGTCCACAGAAACCTCTGAATCTCAGCTCAAAGCTCAAATAAACCATTTCTACAACCACCAAACACAGCAAAGACACCAAACAGTTAAAAGAGCAGTGACGTCACCACGAATCTGTGGTCAGGTAATATCCATATTTTGATTGATGATTTTCTGGAGTTAAATGTGAACCGAAGCATATTTTCAAAGGTGTTATATGCTATAAAATACTTTTAAATAAAATAATCTCTAATTAATTAGGTGTGGGAAATAAAAAAAATCTAATTTTTCTATGTTTGAGTCACAGTAACTTCACTGGGCTCACATTTTACTGATTCCATTCTTTACTCGCATGTTTTAAACGCTTACAGCACTTTCACAGGTTTTTATATTCTTTTGAAAATTCATGTGAACTCAAGCTGTCAGAATTGTAATGTAAGCTTTGATAATTGTCCACATTTGTCATTTTGACGATTATCCCTTTATTTTAATGAATACAGCAAACAGAAAAAAAACTAACAAATTAACAAACGCGGCTCCTAATAAGACAAAACCTGATGATGCTGCAAAACACAGTTAAGTGAGAGGAGGCTGTAAAATGGAATAACTGAAAAAGTGGCAGTGTACAGAGGTGGCGTTCCTCACCCTCTGGGTATCCGTAGAGGTTGTCAACAAAGTTGGAGATGGTGTAGTCGAACTCCGCAGCTGAGATGCCTTCGTTGTCCTCACTGTCGTCCACAAACTTCAGCCCCTCTCCCTGGTTCACTCCTATCAGGATGTCATAGTTTAGGAACTCCCCCTGGTGGAGAAAATAAGGAAGAACATGCTGAGTGCTGGAACAGAGCCTGTGTGCATCACAAGTCTACAACAGGAAGTGCAGCTGAAACACAGCTTTGGGAATTGGCAGCATTTCATTTCCCAGTAAACAAAAAAAAACATTAGCTGTTGGCTAAAATCCCTACTATAAACTGTAAATACTACAAATATGTGCAAAGAGCTGCAAACTAATATATATACATTGCAAACAATAAATACACATTCCAAAATAAAAACACCTCTGCACATGAAGTGGAAACGTTTGCTTTTGCAGCGCTTCGCATCAACATGTATATGAGGTACTTTTGAGATTTGATCTGTGCATAGGTGCATCTTTGATGTGCAGCTCAGAGATCCACAATCCAGCACGTTTCTGTTTCTCCGACCGCCAGGCTGCTGACCCGAGGTCACGTAAGAGCTTTATTTTTTATCTAAATGTAACAGACAGTTGGTAGCTCTCCTTCCACGCATTTCATACCACACAGCAGGCAGACTTCTGGTTGGTTGACCAGAGTTTTTCAATGTCTGTCTGCATTAACACATCTCGAGAGGCATACGTGCCAAAGAGCGGAATGTAGCAGCTGCAGCACGGCACACAGAGCAAATATTTTCATGGGGTAGTATCAGAAATAAGACCTTTGAATATGTAGTCCCTTTAACTTCTTTCCTTCTATTAACCCCTTTGACAAACAGCCATCCAGTGTCCTCTGACATGTGCTCTTATCATTTGTTCCTGATGCTCAGATACAATCCTGGACTCAACATATGTGGCTGTGTCTCTGTCCTTGCTATAGATATGTGTTAATGTGCAAAATAAGGTTAAAAAACTTAAGAAATAAATGCCCTCTGTTACATTTCATAGAAACCTTCATGGTGGAATGATTAAAAGCATAAGAAAAAAATAACAATGTTAAAATAAAAAATATGAACACAATGAGAGTTAGATGAAGTTTTGATTCAAGAATAAGAATAAAAAAATGAACACATGGTTCCCTGTGATGCTGCTGAACATGAGTACTTCACTTCAGAGATTTCAGTCAACACTGGTGTGACAGCGAAGGGAGTCATGGGACTACATCGTAATCTGTCCTGTGGGCCATTTAAAAGCAGCTTTGCTGGCTAACCACTGCCGTCAAAGCAAAACTAAAGAAACATTGCACCTTTATTCCTTTTTCCTGACGTCCTTCTGACCTTTTCACCGTGTTTTCTTTGCGTCTTTACAACAAGAGTGTAAAGTTAATAGCAGTAAATGTCAAGGCTTTCTGATTCTCAGTGAGATAGAGCGAGCTAGAGGAGCAGAGAGGAATGTGTTAAATGAGGGTTAACTACCACACTGATCCCAGAACAGACCGCATGTACAAATCAAGTTCTCTCTTTAGTTCGTTTTCATCCTCCTAGTCCTCCTTGTCTCCTTGTAACCCTGTTTTTATTCCTTGGGATGAAAAAGCCAAAAGGGGCCCGAATCTACTCCTGCAGGAACAATCGGTCATTGTTTGTTTTTTAAACTGCTGAGATATGAAGCGATCCTCGCTTGTTTGTCTCTAGTTAGTCTGCAGTTTTTATGTTAACACAAATGCATGAGTATTTTACTGACTCACTAACTGACACTGGCACTATCGGCGGTTTAGAGGCGGCATATGTACACAGATTGAGGAGGATCTAAGTATGACGTGGATGACAGAGGAAATCGGGCATGGCCCTCCTGTCAAAGTTCATTCCCACTTTGAGTTTTTGTTTCACAGACGGTTCAGCCTGATGTAAATTCACTGCTAGAAGAAAAATACCCTATAAATCTATTAGCAGCTATGGTTTAGGCAGCAGAGCGTAAACTAACACGTCACTTGGAGATAACTGTAGATTTTTCCTTCATGGTTTCAAATGTAAGCTGGCTGATTTGGTTCATTTTTGTTTTTTGTTTTAAACTGAGCAAACCTGGTCTTCTCCTGAGGACTGCTGCAGGTATCATGCAAGCATCTTAATTTAATAAAAAACCAACAACAACAAAAAAAACCCCCAAAATAGAATGAAACTCATTTCAGGAGACAAATAACACTGATAGAGACATTTTTTTGTACAGATGATTGGCAAACGGAAAGTTTCTAAAGAGTCGTGCACACACAAGTAGACTACTACAACATGCTACTTAGTTAGGGGAGTTTGGGAATGACAACCAAGAGGAACAAAATTAGACCCAAACATTGTCATCGAAACAAAAACACAAAAAGCTGAGGGGAGGGAATAGAGAGGAGGAAAGCTGAGCTGGCAGCGGGGTTGCTGGAGGGAGGCGGGGAGGCAAAACTTAAACGTTTGAGTCGCATGAAAAGAGACTTAAGCCACAAGTCTACTTACAAGAGAAAACTGTCAAGAATCACAATGATTAATAAGTTTTAACACTTGGTATTTTCGGTATTTTCAAAGGCTTTTCAGAAAGTATGGAAGCGGTGGTTCTCCCGCGTACCGCTCCGCTCAGTTCTCCGCCGCCTCGCCAGCTTAGATCTGCAGGGAGAGTTTTACGTCTATCCTGCCTCAAACCTTAAGCATGGCCTGCTGGTCTTCACTGTATTCCACCTGTGCTGTGGAGAGTTTGAGGACGCCTCGCTCCACGGGGTCCTGGTCGCTGTTGTAGATGAAGTTGTAGGGCCGGCGAACAACCACAAAATGCTTCCCCCATGAGTTAGAGCGAGGCTCCACGAAGCTTAGAAAACCCTTCTTGGACACAACAGATCTGAAAAGAAGAGATTTTATTCATTTATTTATTTATTAAGCGAGCGCTTGTTTTTCTGAGGAAGAAGCAGAGTTGGTTTGTTTCCAGCTGAAATCATCCAGGCTCAGGAATTTGAACCGATCCACATCATTTCTGCTTGAACTAGAGAACATGAGTATCGACTTACATTTGGTCTGTGAGACACATGTCATAGTGACAGTATTTGGGTTAATATGGCATTACTCACCCTGGTCACATTTCTTCAATATCAGGCACCAAGTTCAGGAACTCGTTCTTTGCAGCCCGCGCAAGGTAGGAGGTCTCCAGAGTGGGAACCATTGGGAAGTTTTCACAGTCTGAGCAGGAGGGACTGGAGGCACGTGAGCTGTTCTCAGGGGTCCTTTAACACAAATCACACCAAGTTAGAATCAAATAGATAACCTGTCAATAACCGTTTGCAGATCGAGGTCAATGTTCCTAAAAATATGTTTACTTCTGGCCCACTGAGCCTCAGTGGGAGTCCGACAGAGAGGGGCAGGTAGAGGAAGGGGTGAGGGTGGCACTGCTGAAGCTCGTCACGGATGGATCACGTCCGGTCAGTGAGATGAGAGAAAGCTGAAGTGAAACAACAGCAGGATGAGGTAGACGTTAATATATCAACTCCCTGATGTGACACAGAAAGGCTATTTTTTTATTTATTTGTATTATTTCTCACCTTGCAGTCACTGATGCTGTTCACCAGCTGGTTGTATTCACTATTGAAGGTGTGTGTCAGAAGGCGCAGGCACTACAACACAACAGGAACAAGACCGATCAGCTCCGAGCAGAGAAGGCAGCAACAAGAACGCCCACTAAGCCGACGTTTTTCTCACCTTGGTGGCCAGCTCCTTCTCATGATCCATCAGCTCTCGATGTCGGCAGAATCGTAGCCGCTGCTCTCGTTCGGCCAGATGGCGCTTTCAAAGGTGGTGCTGGAGATCTGCGAGGAGATGGAGGTGGACGTGGACTGAGTGCCGGAGCTCACGCTGGGGGACAGAGACTCACTCAGGGACTTGGTGGTGGGAGCTGTTCCCACGGGAGCCGCCTCTCCCAGAAGGTGACGGGTCTTTTCCACCTGGAAAAAAGATGGGGGCGAATGTGAGGTGGAGAGAAGAGGGGAGGGTTAAAACTTTTTAGAATAGCACTTTGGTCTTCGAGTTGAAAAGTCATTTTTCCCTCTACGATATTAAACAGAGATTTATTTCTTTATGAATCTTTTAAGGCCCCACCTCCTGCAGCTGTTCCATCTCCTCTAGCTCCCACTGGTGCTCTAGGATGAGGATATCTCCTCTGGGCCTCCAGCCAGCAAGTCTCTCCTCTCCACGCACGTAAGCCACTGATGTGTCCAGGATCTTCCTCCTCCTCCTCTGCATCCCTGCTCAGGACATGAGCCCTCATGTTTCATGTCTGCTCACCTGGGCTTCCAGTGTCAGACGTCTTACACAAGCTCAGCTCGTAGATCCCAGTCACTCGGTTGCTATAATGAAGCAGAAGTTATGACGAAGGAAACTTTGTAACAGGGCAGATATCTTTGATTGTGAAACAGAGATGGCCACAGTGCAGCAGCCCAGATTTACCAGTCAGGAGTTTTGGAGTATCCAGTCCCAAAGAGGTTCTTGAGAGAACGGGGTGGGGAAATCTTGGCATCTTGGGAGTAAAAGACCGTGCAGAGGTCTTTGGTGATAATGGCAGGCTGGATGCAATGGTCCAGCTGCAGAGAGGAGATAAAGGGTGTGTGTTAGACACGATGACATCAAGAGACTTAAAAACACGTACAAACAGGTACAACACGGCGGAGCAGCGGCTGACCTCCAGATACGCAGATAAGGTCATGTAGATCTTCTCTCCATAGGGAGTGACGCGGTTGAGCAGGAGGGAGTTGTGCAGGGAGCTGTCCCACACTGCCTCAAAGTCCTGAAAAAGACAGAAAGAGCAAAAGTTAGCTTGACAGCATTATTGTTCACATTCATCCTTTAATCATGACAAAACGTGAGGAATCACACTGAGGTGAGACCTTGACAACAGACAAATCAGGAGCCACAGAGTGTCAAGTGTCAGCCCACACCAATGATAAGAAAGAAATTCATTTACAGACACGTGAAAAAGCAGTTTAAGGTTCTAGATCTGGATGATTACAACACATCATTATTTATTTAAAGCAACCCAAAATGCACAAATGACTATAACCAAGTACATCCTGTGATTCAGCAGCTGATAGAACCAACTTTAGCAGCAAAAACTTGAGGTAATCATTTTTTATTAGTGTTTCACAGCAGTGTGGATGGATTTCTGGCCCGTTTGTCTTTACAATGTTTCTTCGGTTCATTGAAGTTTGCAGATATTTATTCATTCACAGCTTTCTTAACGTTCAATCATGTTGAAGTCTCAACTTTGTGCCACTGCAGCACCACTCTGTTGTTGCTTTGCTGCTGCGCTCTGGAGTCACTGACCCAACGATGATCTCTTTGACTCTAGAATACTTCATGGCTCACTCAGTGACCTGAACACTTTGCAGCTTCTTTGGCAGCAAAAAAAGCCCAAATAATCATCACCCGAGCAAAACCGTTGGTATGAGGTGTTTTTGCTGATATGCCGTGTTTGGTTTTCACCAATGTTGAAGCTGTGCATTAGGGCTTAGCTTTTCAACTTTGCAAACCTAACCCATGCTGCCATGTTGTATTTAGAGGGAAAATGGTTTCTCCTGGAAGTCTTTCCAAACAGGCCATATTTGTTGAGTCTTTTTCTAATTGCACTGCCATGAACTCCAACATTTAGCATGCCTGTAGAGCCTCAGATGTCTGGGGTGAATTTTCTGGGACGTCCACTCCTGGTAAGATTGGAAACAGTCTTTGATTTTTTCAACTTGTGAATAATCTTTCTTGCTGTAAAATGATGGACTTCAAAGCCTTCCCACATTCATGGGTATCAACAACTGCTTCTCTCCTCCTCAGTATGTTACCACTTACCTGAATACACCACACCAGCAAACTGACAGTAGTGGTTACACTTACTGATGATCTAGTGCACTTGATTAGCACTTGGCTAATACTGACCCTCTTAAATAATTATGGAAATAGTCTTGGATGTACTTAGTTTTTGAAACATCTGAATTTCATCTCATCCATCCATTCGCTTCCGCTTATCCTTTTCAGGGTCGCGGGGGGCGCTGGAGCCTATCCCAGCTGTCATAGGGCGAGAGGCAGGGTACACCCTGGACAGGTCGCCAGTCTGTCACAGGGCCAACACAACCATTCTCACATTCACACCTAGTGACAATTTGGATTATCCAATTAACCTATCCCCACAAGCTGCATGTCTTTGGACGGTGGGAGGAAGCCGGAGTACCCGGAGGGAACCCACGCAAACACGGGGAGAACATGCAAACTCCACACAGAAAGACCTGATGTTGGAATTGAACTCAGGACCTTCTTGCTGTGCGGCAACAGTGCTAACCACCGTGCTGCCAATTTCATCTCAGTGTGTGTTAAATAAATAATGACCTGGTATAATGTGTTCTGTGTTGTTCATCTGAGGTTGCATTTACCTCATATTAAGACCTACTATGGACCTGATATTTTTAATTATGTCCTGATACATAAAACCTGAGAGCTCACATAACTGCATATGCTCAGAATAGACAGCACACATGGATACAAATTACTGCCTTGAAGCAGCAATCTTAAGACCATCACTATGAGCTCCATACAAGGTTACACTGTTCCTGTTATTAACAGCAGGGGGCACTATCAGCCACAGACTCAGAGCCAGATATGCTCTGCTGGTGCCTCATTGTTACTGAGGAAAAACTCTATAGTGAGAAACAGCTGAGGGGGAAAACACTGATCTGGAAACGTCTGAGTGTTACAGAGGATATACATAGCACTGTGGTTCAGTGTCACACAATCACAAACAAATACAGCAAAGTAGTAAAAGGGGTGTTGCCTCCAAAGATCGCTTTTACTGGTTTGGAGCTTAGGAGGCTTAATAACGACAGGCATGAATGAAGACAGATGACAGATCAGAACAGCTGTTTTATCACAGCATCCAGTACCAACACAATCATCCACACTCAAGAGCCTGTTGGCTTCAGTCAGCAGCTGAATGTCTAAAATATCAAATGTCATTTTTTGGTCCATCAGCTACAGCATGAACTGCTTAAAGTGAGAAGCAGCCTAAAGCCCCACAGATTCATCTTTCCAGACTGAAAATATCTCAGAGTGAACCGAGTGGTGCGTTTTCAGTGTGATCTCACAAAGTCAAATCCCTTTAATGATGTTCTGTCCTGTCTTCCTCTATCAAAAGCACACAAACACTATAAAACATTGTTTCTGTGCTTTGGGGTTTTTGTTTTCTACACAGAGGTATAGCACGACTAGACCCTAAAGGTAGGCTGCTCACCTACAACCACCTCACGAACATCTTTCCAATGGAGCTCGCTGCCCTTCTCGTGGATGAGGGTCACTCTGATCCTCCGCTGGATCCCCTGCAGCAAACATAACAGGAGCTCAGGATCACAGTGAGCACAGCTAGAGCAACATTACGCTTTAAAAGAAGATAGTCAACTGTGTACAAAGGAAGCAGTTACCACTGTGTGAGTAATAAGAAAACAACATGTGCACCAATCCTGTACCTGGTGCAGCAGGTAGGTACCATGACAGGGCAGGCCTCCACTGTGATCCACGATGGCTGGGATGTACCTGTGCATGGAGGGAGGAGGTGACACAACATCCCAACTTATAATATTCTTCCTGGAGATAATTTTTATGGTTCCTTTAAAGCTTGTGCGTGAATATAACACTCCAGGTGGATACTCACTCTCCAGTGGGCTCCAGCTCGCTGATCTCAAACCAGACCAGCAGGTCGTACTTGCTGACACACTGACCCAGGTTGGATTTGGTGATGGTGTTCAACTTGGTGGCTGCAACTGCCACACACACACACACACACACACACACACACACACGCACACACACACACACGCACACACACACACACACACACACACACACACACACACACACACACACACACACACACACACACACACACACACACACACACACACACACACACACACACACACAGAAGCTCAACGTTAACAAGTGGGAATTTGTCTGAATTTAAGAGACGATGAATAAAAGTGAGGAGTATTTACAACATGCTTTGGGTGACTAAAAGGAGGATGGATAGGTGACATGAAAACACTACTGACCCTTTATACTGAGCCAATAGCTCACACACTTCTATTAAATCTGTCTAAAGAGCCAGTAATCACAGAGGATAGATACTGGAAGCAAACTGAAATGTTAGGAGGAACTAAATCACACATTACAACACCAGTGGCAGCACCCTGCTGTCTCACACATCAGGTCCTCATGGTCCTGTTGAAATGGCTAATTGCTAAAGCTCACAGTTGCATTCCTCTATACTCAATATGATCGAAAAAACAATTTTAACAAACAATTAAAAAATGAACAAGTAAAAGATCTACTATAGCCAAAAGAAGACCATTTACAGACTATAGCGCTGTGAACAAGTATTTGCCTCCTTTCTGCTTTCGTATCTTATTCCATATTTGTCACACTTACACCTTTCACATCAATACATTTATAACATTAGACAAGAATGTGTTAGGATGCCTGGGTCATTGACCCAGGGTTTTGAGTTTATTATATTATTGATCATTTCCAGTCTTTGGTTTCTTTGAGTTCTGTCTTATGGTTTATGTCTCTGTGTTCTCTAGTTGCTCTGTCTCCCCTGTCAGCTGTATCCCCTTGTCAAGATCACGTCTCTGTGTTTTGTTTCCTGTTTTACTTTGAAAGTCGGTGTCTCATGTAAATGCGTCTGGTTTTGCTTCCTTTGTCTCGTTAGGTCTGATTTGCCCCAGCTGTGTTTCCCTCCTGTTACCCATTCCCTGATTGCTCCCTCTGTGTATTTAAGCCCTGTGTTTCCCTGTGTTTGTGCTGTGAGTCATCTAGCTGTGTGTTCTGGTTGCTTATGTGTATGTTGTAGTGGTGGCCAAATGAAGCTTTCTGAAGCTTGTGTTGAAAAACGGTTCATTACTCGAAGCTTTTCAACACAGTCCTCTCTGGTGACATCTGGTGGCCACAAATATGAAGAGCAGCTTGAATCCACAAAATAAACCCAACGGCTTCATAATGATTGCCCACTCGACAGAGTGGAGTTCTTTCTGATATTGGGCTGCCGCTGTGTTGCTTTAAACGTGTATTTTTTGGTGGTTAAAAAAATGTGGTTTATTTGTTTAATAAATAATTTTGACCAGTAAACTCTCCTTGTTTAAACATGCACCACTGTGTGGTCTTTCTTTGCTTGTGACTTCTTGATGTTGGTAAATACAATAATTGAAAAATACCACATTACATATAATATACAGATGATAATGTACAACACATTATGGAGTATGCTTCCGCTGTGAGGTCCTGTCTCCATGCACTTATGCAATTAACCACTAGACGGGTATATTTTTAAATAATATTATATTAGGGAAATTTCCCCAGACATATTTTTGACCTGGGGGCAGAATTGATTGTGAGATGGAAAAGGAAAATGCTTATGAACTTGCAAATTAAAAACATGATGCATTTAAAGTAGCCCTTTTTCATTTGTATTTAAGAAGAGAATTTGTTTCACTCTGCGATGGCCGAACCTGTTCCTTTTCGTGGAGATAATTTCTCCTGCCTTAAGGAAAATCCCTTCACATGGCACAGAGGAGGCTGGAGTGCAGAGAAACTGGTAGAGATGCAGTTATACAGTCTACCTGGGCCCCACAAACTATCAGATAAAGAGAATAAATAAATCCAATTGCTGCACATTTGGCAGACTAACATTTTCTTAGTCTGCCAATTCGGGGGTTCGACTCCACTGAACGGCTACCCTGAGGTACCCCTGAGCAAGGTACCGTCCCTACACACTGCTCCCCGGGCGCTGCACTGGTGGCTGCCCACTGCTTCACTGGGTGAATGGGTTAAATGCAGAGGAACTATTTCCCTATGGGGACTAACACGCACACTTTACACTTTACTTTACTTTTCAGATTAATTAAACAATAAAATATATATTTTTACAACATTACATGTAAAGAGTCAAGTAGAAGTTTTTCTAAAGTTATTTAATGATATTTATATTATGGAAGCAGATTTTTGACATTTCACCTTTTTCCCGTTTTCAGATATAATAAACAGGCACAAAACAAAAGCAAACGGCCAGAACACAAAGCTGGAAAACCCACCCGATTGACAAAAATCAACTCAAAATTCTCCCACACAACAGAACCCCCTCCATTCCTCGCTGGCTCCAAATCTCTCAGTAGAAATATCAGTGGTTTGCTATCTGTCACCATCAAAACGCTCCACAAATCCCACGAATGATTCATTTCCTTATAAACCATTGAATCAGACACCGAAGCAGTTAGGTTCTAAATGAAGCTTCGGACGTCACTGATCACGTGACTCTGGCCAAACGAATCAAGCTTCGACACAGTGCTTCTGAAGCAGTGTGTTGATTTTTTTGACACACACCGGAGCTTCAGCTTCAAGCGGGCCATCACTAGTATTTTGTATTCCTAGTTTTGTTGCCTTTGGGTCCTTTTCCTGCCTGCACACAGCCGTTCACATAACAGAATGTCTAATATTAAACGGCAGTTTTCAAGGGCAAAACGCTATCCAAACATACTTGGTCTTATATGAAAAAGTAATTGCAGCGAAAACCTGATACCTTGTGTGTCACCTCTGACACCAAGAACTGCAGTAAGCCTTTGGTGCTAGAGGTCACATTTTGAGTTTGTGAAGATATTTAAGGTAGACACACGTAATTAGCGACAAGATGAGTAAGGCTGAAGTTATTGGACTGTATCAAGTTTAATAACTTCATGCATACCAGTGACATCGCGTCGCCAACGAACACCCAAGCTTCTTGTTGTTAATTTTGTTTTAACCTTTTTTATGCCAGTCCTTTGTATTATTTTTCACCAGTCCATATGTCATACCACCTCTCATTTAGATGCGGGGTAACAATGCTACTGGTTTAGGAACATGTCCTTTGACGTTTACATCCTGGAATTGCAAAGGCTTAGGCAGAGCTTTGAAACGTGGGAAGGTTATGTCACATTTGAAGCATTTATCTTCTGATATCATTTTTCTTCAGGAAACTCATATTCACTCCAATGAACAGAGACGTTTAAGAGCAAATTGGGTGTCGCAGGTTTACCAGTCCACTTTCACATCTAAGGCCAGAGGTGTTGCTATACTCATATGGAAAACCACTCCATTTATATTTGGATCCGTCGTTACTGATCCGGGTGGGAGATTTGTTTTGGTCTCTGGGTCCATTAACTCTTTTCCACTGGTCTTGCTAAATATCTATGCCCCTAATTTTGACTGTCCTGACTTCTTTTCCAAAATATTTGATCTAATTTCTGAATATAATATGTCTAGTATAATAATTGGTGGCAATTTTAACTGCTATTTTGATCCTGTTTTGGATAGATCGTCTACAAAAATAGCCCCCACTACTAGATCCACGGCAGTTTTGAACAATCTGGTAAAATCACACAACATGGTAGACGTTTGGAGGCTTCAGCATCCAAATGACAGACAATATTCCTTTTTTTCATCTGTACGTCATAGCTTTACCAGAATAGATTACTTTGTTACAGATTCTAGACTACTACCCAGTATTGTCAGCTCTGCTAATCATCAAATCTTGATTTCTGACCATGCCCCACTTACCATGAAAATAGATTTTAATTTACAGCCTCGAATTTTTAATTGGAAATTCAATTCTACCCTTCTGTCAGACAAAACTTTCTCCACTTATGTTTCCACTGAGATTTCAGATTTCTTAAAACATAACGACAATGGTGAGGTCTCTGATTCCACTCTTTGGGAATCTTTTAAGGCAGCATTGCGTGGCAAGATCATCTCCTTTCAAACATTTTCGAAAAGAACTAGATTAAATTGTCTGTCCCATATTGAGTCTGAATTGTCAACATTAGAGGAGGCACTTCGCCAATCTGATACTGAGGACATATCTAATCCTATTCTGAAACTAAAACTCAAATACAATCATATTTTGGGAACCCAAGTCGGTAGCGATATTATTAAATTGAAACAAAGACACTTTGAGTTGGGAGATAAACCCCATAAATTACTTGCCAGACAATTAAAAGATGTGCAAGCCCATCACACTATACACATAATTGCCTCCTCTACCGGTGAATTAATTACTGATCCTAAGCTGATTAATGACAGATTTGTTGAGTTTTGCAGCACACTGTATTCTTCTAAATCGAACGCCACTCACTCTGAGCTTTTTAGCTTTCTTAACTCTCTGAGTATTCCAACCATTACAGAATCTGCCACCCAAGCGCTTGATGCTGATTTCAGCATCACAGAAGTCAAAGCTGCTATCCTTTCTTTCCCTAGCGGTAAAGTCTGCGGACTGGATGGGTTCAACATAGAATTTTATAAAGCCCATATTGATATAATCGCTCCACTTTTACTCAGAATGGTGAACTGCTCTATTGCACGGGGCTCTTTCCCTGATAGCATATATGATGCCCACGTTTGTCTTCTCCCTAAGAAGGACAGAGACCCCACCAATGTGACTTCATATCGCCCACTTAGTTTATTAAAATGTGATCAAAAATTCATTCCAAAAGTCTTGTCTTCACGCCTTAATAAATTTTTGGGCACTTTAATTCAACACGATCAAACTGGTTTTATTCCAGACAGATTTGCTTTCTCTAATACCCGTTGTCTATTGAATGTACTGTATGGAACAAATCCTCCAAATTCAGCTGTTATTTCATTAGATGCACAACAAGCTTTCGATCAAATTGAGTGGAAATACCTGTTTGCTACACTTGAGAAATTTGGTACGTATGCTTTATGCACGGCCAAGATCATCGGTACTGACAAATTTTGATAGATCACATCCGTTTCTACTTCACCGGGGGACTAGGCAGGGTTGCTGTTTATCTCCACTGCTCTTTGCTCTAGCTATGGAGCCTCTGGCCATTGCAGTTAGAAGCAGCTCTGATATTGTAGGTATTAGTGATGGGATTTCCGGCTCTTTTTAGAGAACCGGCTCTTTCGGTTCAGCTCACTAAAAAGAGCCGGCTCTTTCGGCTCCGAACCGGCTCTTCAGGTTGTTTTGTTGCTTTAATTAATTAATTAATTATTAACAATAATATGAAATTATGCACAAAAGGAATTACTAATGTAAAAAAAAGTGGTTTTATTTATATATGTTTATATATAAATATATGCGGTGGCTCTTAGAGACAAAACACGTACGAACTCCAAAACACATTTCTAGCATGAACTGAACTTCCAAAACAGCATCCTGGAGCACTTCTGTTGTGTTTTGAGTTTTTATGTGCTTCTGAGTTTGTACGTGCTTCGGAGTTTGTACGTGTTTTGAAGTTTTTACATGGTTTTACGTGTTTTTTTATGTGTTTTGGATTTTGTACGTGCTTCAGGCTTTGTACGTGATTTGAAGTTTGTACGTGCTTTGTCTCTAGGGGCCACCGTTAGTGATGGGTCGGTTGCGAATGAAATGGCTCTTAGAGCTGGCTCTTTGGCGTGAACGACGCGAGCCGGCTCCTTATCGCAAGCCGTTTTTTTTTTTCTTTCTCTCACCCTCTCTCTCGCACTTTTTTCCCGCTTCACTCAGCATGCGAGCCTTGTGCTTTGCGCTGGGCAGAGGGGGGAGGGGTGGTAGTTACACTCAGTAGCACAGGAACAGAGCGGGAGGGAGAGAGAGAGAAAGAGCCAGGGACAACAACGTCACATTAGAAAGGTATCCGGTTGTTCAGTCTGATGTCACTAGCCGTGTCTGGACCTAAACTCTGCTGCAGGTCCATATATCAAACGATCACTATGGCATTACTGAGAGTTGAAAAACTGTCTAAAGTCTTTCATCTTTAATAAAATGATCAGCGTTCTGCTCTACCAGGTGTAACAATTGAGTTTAACATCCAGGCATCCATGAAAACAGAATTTATGACATTTAACGGAGTTAGAAGTTAGCAGGGAGTTAGCTCGCTAGCTTCTATCTAAATACAATATAGCATGTCCTGACTGCGGGGTTTTGGAAACAAATTAAAACATACAGCTCTGTTATCACTTCCAACATAAATGAAGACAGAAAACTAAACAGCAGTGACGTTTGTAGGGTTACTGAAGTTGGGCTAGCTGGTATATAATGATGTGCTACGTGACCGCTAGCGACACAGCTATGTTAACATAATATAAACAAGCTAAAGAAGTCCAGACGCTTTTCTTTGCAAGCTCCTTTGACTACGATGACCTGGATGACTGAGAACCTTCACAGACATAAACAAGCTAACTTTTTTTCCTCTCGATAAAAGTTAACGTGAGTGTTCTCGGTGGTCAGGAACAAATGTAATCGCATGGCAGGATGCTGTAAAAGGACCAAACTTCAGCCAGGAGAACAACTGAGATAATCCATCCACAATATGAGCTTAGTCATTCATATACTGCTGCATGGGCTGGGCTGTAGTTACATCCTAAGGTTTTAAAAACTGAGCTTAAATAAATGATTAGCAGCAATAAAAGCCGAGGGAGGTCAACAGTGATCACTGACTGTTTTAGGAGCTTTTTGAGATTAAATAGAAGAAAATACATAACATTAAACATGTTAACAACAAAAAAGCCATATTAAACGCAGACTACTTTAGGCCCGGAAGTAGGATTTGTCATGTCATCACTTAACAATCGGATAGTAATCATCCACAACTATTTTCAGTTGCAGATGATAAAGGATTCAGAAAGTTTATTCATGCAGGTCCATATGACAGAGAATGTGCATGTTCGTTTTGTTTTCATATTATAATTTATATTTCATTGTGTTGTGGTTTGCAGTGTTTTGTGTTGTTTCACTTTAAATTTGTAAAAGGAAAAAGCTGAAAATTTAAATAGTTAAAAGTTGAAATGTGAATAGTTGATTTTTGTATTATATGATTTATTTATTACATTTTATGTGGAGTGAATAAATAAAAGTATATTTACGGTGGCTAGTGATGGGATTTCTGGCCCACAGGTTGTCATCGACTTTCAGCCCCGATAAGGCGGCCCATCACGATCATCAGTCCGGATTTACAGAAGAAGCTGACATGCAGCACAAGTTATCGAGAACAATGGCCAACAACATAATGCACATATATTTGATTTTTAATTGCCATTAAAAGTCTTTGAAAGTTATGACACGCTAATGTGGGTTCTTCTGTAGATCATACACGCAGAAAAAAAAATCATGTTAATAAAAACAGAATCAGTGAAGTTTGTATGAAACACAACATTTGTGCTACTGCCAAAACCTTCTGTCCATGACTGTGTATCATGATACTTTTCTAGCTTTTTAAGTGAAGGGCAGCTGCCAACATATTGCTTGAAGGTTCTGTGCAGTTTATATAGAGCAGGACAGACATTTGTGTTTTCAAATGAAAGGAAAAAAAATCAAACAGGTGAGGCGTTGCAATAAAATAAATGTAAAATAAATGATTTTTTTAGTGCTGCTACCTGCCTCTTCATAGACACTTATCCTAAATACCAAGATGTCTTTTTGTGAAAAGAACTCAAAAATAAAAATACAACGTATTATGATGAGGTAAACAAAAGTATATAGTTCATTATATGTACACTTGTTTACTGCCTTACAATAATATAGATATGTAAGTATATTACAGAAATGGGTCTATTATGGTATGTTACAATGTACACGGTATGAAGTATGTTAAGTATATTTTATAACTATGAGTATGTACAGGCTGTAGTGAGTACAAACTGTACAGGCTATGAACAGGATATAAATATGAAAAACTATACAGAAATCTGAGATATACAGTTATACAGAAATGTGAACTATGCAAGTTATAAACAGTTGTAGGATTAAAAATTATCATATGTACAGAATGATTATTTACACAGAACTATACAGTAGTGCAGTTAAGTAATAGCTATAAGCTATAGTAATAGCTTTAAGTCCTGTAGAAAGTTAAATATATGTTGTGCTCACTGGTTACTCTGGTATGAATGACTCTGAATTACTTTATGATAAATAACACACTATTGTCAAAAAACAGTGAAAGAATTCCAGATCACAAGTTTTTAGTTCAAATACAAGTAACAACCTTTGATTAATCAGGTTTTATTTAATCGTGTCAGAGAAAACATCATGTGCTCTTCATGTAGCTGAGTACATTCAGTGTTTAAAACAGAAGTTGTGCAGGTCTGAGATCAGCAGTTTTCTGAAACACCAAACTGAGGTACTGTTAATGCTGATGTATAGTGACACAGTTACAGGGGTGATTAATCCTTTTGACTTTTTGTCTTTAAATTTATCAATAAAACAGCTGCAGCTTTCACTGACAGCACATGTGGTACTTTAACCTTTGTACTGTTTTCTTCAGTTAATTTTGACGTTACTACAAAGATTGAAGATATAGGATGATCTGTCTGCTGTCACTGGGTGGTGCTGAGGTCTGAATCTGAGGACAGCTCCTGTAATCACAAACAGAACAGAATCATCACAAACTGAAATATAAAGTTTATCTCTCAAATCTGAAATAGAGCTGATCCTTCTCTGTCCTCACACACTCGGGATCCGAAGTTGTTCAGTCCTACAGTTCTGCCGACAGCTGTTTATTTTTTTTATTTGTTTTAAAGGCCTTACTAACACATTTTCTAATATCATGTTTACCTTTGAGTTGTTGATGCTTTATAAATGGACATCTGCAAAGATGAGATGATGGAGCAGGTTTCAGTCGAGGTTCAGTCTGCTGCTGCATCCTGGTCACAACATACAGATGTGTTATCAGCTCAGTATTGAACGAGAAATACTAATGTTTCAAATTATTTGTCCTAAAGGATGCAAGCTGTACAGAGTACTGCACATGTGACTTTGTGAACATAATTCATTAAAAATAATTCGGACAGTTTTTTAACCTGAATATTTGTAACAAACTCAGTAAAAAAATAAAAAAAATAATCAGGGGAAAAATGTAACATTTTAACTTGAGCTGACAAGCGGAAGTAGTTGGTTTCAGAGGGGAATTTAAAAGTTGGCGTTAATGTCCTTCCACATGTGGAAAGCGACAGAAAACATGCTGCTGTTTGCACATATTTAACAATCAGCTCTGCACAGGAGCAGAAGCAGAGTCCAGCCCGTTGCTCTTACAGTATAAGAGCAATAATAAAAGTACAGTAACCGTGGTTAGTCACTAAGCAGCCCGGTGCGTTTCTCTTGATTTCTTTAGTCAGGGTAAATTCATTCACCTGCACGGGTTAGCTAAACGAACTTTACAAAACAAGTTTCCCCGACAGCCGAGTGCTCATTTTAGCTAGCTAGGTCCTTAGGTAGCTAGCTAAGGACCTAAATTACGGATTAGCTTACAAACACATTTAACTTAACAAAAATAATGCGATGGGGCCTCAGGTCCTCCTGTCCGGTAGTCCAATTTACTGAAGAACACCTCAGGCTGTCACTTTGAAATAGTCGGTAATGTAAACGCTGGACCTCTCGGCATCTGCCATTCCTGAACAGACACGTGTGAGTTTGTCCGTGACCGCAGCCTCGTCGTCAGTGTTTTCTCCAGTCATTGGTCAGCATTATAATATATGCAAATACATGCGGGTCGGAATCCCCGCACCCCAGCGCGCCCCCGTACGCCAAAACAGTGCCAGCAGAGTGAAACTGAAAAATGGTTTGAAACCGAAAAGTAGATTGAAACCGAAAAAAAATGGATTGAAACCGAAAAAAAAAAAATTGTAAGCGAAAACAAAAAAATTACAGTTTCAATTAATTGTTTTTCACTATCAATTTTTTTTCGGTTTCAATACAAGATTTTTCAGTACATTTATTTCAGTTACAATATTTTTTTTCGGTTTCAATATATTTTTCGGTTTCGTTTCAAGGTGGCATCGTTCTGATTCCATATTATTGCTAATATATATTGTAATATATCTATATCATGGCTAAAGCACTTCTGGATGGATGCAAACTGCATTTCGTTGCCCTGTACCTGTGCATGTGCAATGACAACAAAGTTGAATTCTATTCTATTATATTATGTAAAAGTCCAGACCCTCTGAGGATTATCTGAGTACTTCTAACATTACACAAAGCAAAGGTCTCCATCAGTGTTCATGAAATGCTGGGTTTATCCTTCTTGTGAGGGAGCTGCTGGTGAAGATCACGAGCCCTGCTTGATCCTGGCGACGAGTTTCAGTCTTCCTGGTGTTTCTGAAATGATGCCTCTCACTGTGGGTCAACAGAACTTCTGGCACAGGACAGCTGTAATGAAAGAAATTGAAGAAGTTTTGAAAAAAAAATCTTGGAAATGCCCTAAATGTGAGAAGCAGATTTTGTATTTACTTTTCTTTTGCCAATCAAGATAACAAAGTATAATTTTCACCATTCAATTACTAACATTGTCATCTCCTGCACTGTCTGTTTTGGGCTCTGGGCTTGTCCTTCCCAGCGCTCATGAGACTGCTTTGATACACTGTGGTATGAGGTGCTAACCTGTTGACAGTGTTGGGAAGGTTAATTTTAAAATGTATTCCACCAAAGATTATAGATTAATGTATTCTGAATACTTTACAACTACATGAATGTACTATTGCTGTGTGATTCATTACTATTACTGAAGGCTACTCGCCATACCAATACCAACTAGATGTTAAAATCTTAATATAAATGAGTAACAGTAGGTGGACATTAGGTAAGGCTGCACTTTTTGCAGCGATCTCGTGTAGAAAACTATTCAGCGCGTATATACTAGCATATATACTGGGCTAGCTGGTATATAATGATGTGCTACGTGATCGCTAGCGACACAGCTATGTTAGCATAACATAAACAGTGAAGCTGGAGGACGAACACTAACACTTTTACACTTATAAAAGTTAACGTTAAGGTTCCTCGTGGTTAGAGACAAATGCAATCGCATGGCAGGATGCTGTAAACGGACCAAACTTCAGTCAGGAGAACAACTTCAAGGTTCAAGGTTCTTTATTTGTCACATGCATAGTTATACAAGTATAACACACAGTGAAATGCAGCCTGACACGCTCCTCGACATGTGCAAAAAAATTGGGGGGGGGGGGGGGGGGGGTGTAGAGGAAGAACATTATATATATGTAGTATATACATTGGGTGAATGTGCAGTAGTAGCAGCAAGCAGGTGAATTCTGTACATTAATATGAATAGACATCTGACTATTTCACAGGATAGACAATATAAACATATTTAAAATTAAAGGAATTGAAATGTACATTGTTCCTTGGTTTAGTGTCTGGAAGAGTCCTGACTCAGTCAATTATAGATGATGTGAGAGGGCGGGTGTGTGTGTTTAGGGCACGGATGGCTTGGGGATAGAAGCTCCTCTTGAGTCTCTCTGTCCTTGCCCGGAAGATGCGGAACCTTCTACCAGATTGCAGAAGTTGGAACAGTTTGTTGCCAGGATGGGACGGGTCCTTCAGTATCTGCGCTGCTCTAGTCCGGCATCTCCTGGTGTAGGTGTCCTGAAGCGGGGGGAGAGCAATCCTGCAGCAGCGTTCTGCTGTACGGATCACTCTCTGGAGAGCTTTTTGGTCCTTCACACAGCTGTTCCCAAACCACGATGTCATGTTCTGTGTGAGGATGCTCTCCACAGCGCCTGTATAGAAAATCCTGAGGATCTTTGGAGAGACCCTGAACTTCCTCAGTTGTCGTAGGTGATACAGGCGCTGCCTAGCCTTTTTGGTCTGGACCTGAATGTGGGCAGCCCATGTCAGGTCTGAGGAGATGTGGACACCAAGATACTTGAAGGACTGCACCCTCTCCACTGGAGCTCCATTGATGATAATGGGCTTGTAGTCTCTGTGCTGACCCCTTCTGAAGTCCACCACCAGCTCCTTGGTCTTGCTGACGTTCAGCT
The DNA here is from genome assembly GCF_964374335.1 of Astatotilapia calliptera. Classification (NCBI taxonomy): domain Eukaryota; kingdom Metazoa; phylum Chordata; class Actinopteri; order Cichliformes; family Cichlidae; genus Astatotilapia; species Astatotilapia calliptera. The sequence goes on along the minus strand of NC_137428.1, from coordinate 6,738,185 downwards.
GGATGTGGTTGTCCTGGCGCCAGATTCTTCACTTCATCCATGTAGGCCGCCTCATCGTTGTTGGAGATGGCACCCAACACCACTGTGTCGTCAGCAAACTTCACAATGGTGTTGGAGCCATGGGTGGCCACACAGTCTGAAGTGTAGAGGGAGTAGAGCAGTGGCGAGAGTTTTTTTTTTTTTTTTCTACTTATCATATGGTAGAGTTTACAGGCTGAAACGTTAGACTTTTAAAGCAAGTAGTCACATGTATTCAAGCATATTGGTTTCAGAATCTGTGCAATTCTTTTGAACCTATTTTAATGGAAACATGTCAAATAACAGCAAAAATCTGACTTGTGTATATATGTTAAAAGTGTGTGTAAAAATAATATGTTGGTTTTAGATCATATATTTGTAATCTCCCTGTGAGTTTAAGGCAAGCATGGCCAATCATTATGAACTGCTTTGGCTTTAAAGCATCAGTGTACACAATTCAGTAATTCCTTAAAATCTCCAGAAAACAAATCTAAACAAAAAAATCTGAAAGAGACTTTTGTTTATTTATTCATTTATTTATTTTGCTTTCTGATGTAGATGTCTTCGTTTTTATTTCAAAAAAATAATTCTCTAGCGGTGGTCCTCGGCCCAGCTGTGGTTAAAGGTTTGGCTCTTGCCGTTTTCGCAGTTGGTTCTGGCCCTCTTATTTGATGTCGCAAAGATGTTTTCATCTGGCTTCCTCTTAATTGGCAAGATGGAATTTTGTGTCCTGTAGCTAGTGGTTGCGCAGGATGGAGCCATAGAATCGTGGCATTTCTGCTGGTCATGATCTGACCTTTCATGTTGGTACAGTGTTTCTCTGCGCACATCTTTCCAATTTGTCTTTTTTCTTTTAAGATCTGGGTCACTCGTATCCTTTTCATTTTCCTGCAGATGCTTTCTTTTACACTGTGCTTTCTTTGGAATTGTCTCAGAATTTTCACTCTGACTGGACCTGACTAAATTGTGGCTGTTCCTCTGAGTTGAATGGGGAGAACCGTTTTGGCTGTGGGGGATCACTCGTGTTTTTCTCTCTGCTGCAGAGGGAGGGAAGTTCCTTTGAGCAGATTGTCTGGTGTCAGAGGTGGGCTTGTGTGCAGACTCTGTCCTGCTGGTATGGAGACTCTGTCCTGGCGTCTCTTTCTTCTTTGTCCTTAAGTAGTTTATGTGCTCATAGTAGGACTCAACATAGGAGCTACTCTGGCGTATCCATGCAAGGTGGCTCAGTTTTGAAAAGGCATGCTCAAGGACCTGATTGGGTGTCATTCGTTTTTGGGGATCGAGGTGAAGCAAGTGCTTTACCATTTCTACAAACATCAGGATATCACACCTTTTTGCAGTTGCATCTGCATAATCCTCATCTTCAATGATCTCGGTATATAAGAGTTCATCCAGAGACTTCAATTTTTTAATTCTTTTGTCAACAAACTCAATCCCAAACTCCTGGAAATATTGTTCAGTTGTCTTGAGTTTCCAGTGGTAGATGTTGTCGGAATTGAACTCCCTGCAGAAATACTTTGCAGTCTTTTGCCCATAGTTTAACATTTCCTCTGGGAGTTCTCCTTGAGTCTCCGTTATGTATTTTAGTATGGCATATTCACTGTATCCCGGGTACAGCAAGTAACCAGTGTATAGAGACACTGCCATGCAGCGCTTCAATGAGTCATCTGTTTGCACATGCAGGAACACAAGAATGATGATGCAGCCTTGACATGAGGTTTGACAGGTTGCCTGAAACAGTGAACACCTCAGACACGCAGCCTGCCGTGGACAGCAGAGAGATGATCACAAGAACGGGATCACAATCAGCGACATGCTTTTTGTTTTTAACCCGACCTGTTGACATTGAGGCATCTTGAATGATGAACACTTTATGAGGAAGTGATGTGGTGCATGAGCACAGCTGAGCCTGGTACGATGAACCTGGAGGTGATGTAGGGAGAACAGGGTGGAGAAAAGAGGCGTCCTAGAGACGCCACAGAATCCTTCTATACTTTAAAAGTAAAACATGAATACACAGCTCTAATTACAAACCTCTTGCCTCCCCTTCTTTTCTATTGCTAACTTTCTTTCTCTTATGTCACCAGGAGATATACAAGCGCTGCATTAAGCTGTCACATAGTCCAGTCAACAAATACTCTTCCACCTCAGCGAAACCATCCACATCAGGTCGAGATAGACTCACAGCTAGGCCAGTTACTCACACAAATTGACATCATCGACCCACAAATTTGATGCTTCAGTGCATTTTGGACATCTCTGCAAAGCAATCGAGGTACACACAACATGATGGGAAGGTGTCCGGTCCTCATCAGGACTTAAAATTAGGTAAATAAAACTTCAGATCAAGAATGACACATGACATATTACACCATGTCATTATTTACTTAGTGCTTCTATAGAGTATCAGAGGGTAAGTAACAGCCAGGTGCTGCTAATCAAATCAAACTGAGACCCTTAGACCAAAACCAACGGCTGGCCAGCGACCGAGGGCTATCATAGCCAAGTTGCATCATGACAAAGACGTGTGGCATGTCCTGCGTCTGGCACGCCAACGTGCACCGTTGAGCTGCGATGGAGAGAATCTGTCCATCTTCCCCGACTAGGTCCTTGCGCAGCGGATGGCCTTCAATACGGTCAGGAAAAAGCTTAGCGTCTCCGGAGCGACGTGCAGTCTGCGCTACCCGGCCCAGCTTCGGGTAGTTCACAACAGCATCACTAACACGTTCAAGTCTCCTACTGAAGCTGAACGTTTTGCGGACTCACTGTAATTGTGACCTGGTAATATATTTGTTCATGTTGTTGATGCGGCTGTATTTTTGAACATTCTCACTCTTCTCACTGAGCTTCTCTAAGTTACAGTAGCTTGTGTTAGCATATGTATGTCACACAGTGGAACTTTGTATTTATCTTGCATGTTGGTCTTCCAGGGATGAAAAGTGTGTCCATCACAAGCCTACCACCATGATCTCAGACCGTTCTGGCCCCTGTTTGTTATTTTACAGGGCCCTGACACGAGAGCAGCCGTGGTGGCATCGCATGACGGACTCCGATGCAGAACACGAGCTGGGCTGGGATGCGATGGACCCAGTGAAGGGACAAGAGGAGGATTGGAGGCTTCTCCTCGTCTGCCGGGGACGAGGCTGGCGTTGACTCCGCTCTAAAAAAGGAATTCCTGGCCTGCTGGTGGACCCATAATAAACATGTGGCATAATTAGACCAGGGGATTTTAGTAAACATAGAAAATTGTATTTTTACTAGTTTTAGAATCGGGTTTGTTTATTCCTGGGGGATTTTAGTTATTGATAATATTTTATTGTGTACGTTTTTTAAGGGTGTTTTTATTTGTGCTCCCTGGCCTGGAAATAAACGGTTTCCGATCAGACCTGCTTCATCTTTGTGCCCTTGGTATCTGACTCGCTTGCTCCCCCATGCATTTTAAAAGAATCCTTCTCTTCAGCATGACATTCTGGCACAGCTTTAGTGTCTGCGTTACATGTACACATAGACAGAAACGTTCAATGATAAAAACACACAGTAGAATAAAATTGTAAGAAGTCATCAGTTGATGACACTTGTTCTTCTGTGCAGTCTCACCTGGAGCTCACGTTTCTAGTTCATGACATCATGACCAAAGATTCTTCGATTAATAGTTTAAAGATGTCCGTGAATGCACTGCTAACTGCTCTTCACCCTTATAAAAATCAACATGCATTTAGAATAAGAAACACTTTTACAAAACCAAAAGCTTCACTGTACTTAGTGATTTATGCCTAAAAAACAGGTTCAGTTTGTAACTGAGAGAGCGGCTCGGTGGTGCTGAATTATATTTCCAATAAACACAATTTCATATGTTGTAGTAACAACACACTGCCACAAGATGGCAGCCTAGGTCTACTTTACCATGCTGTTCCAGTAAAAAAGAAAAAGTGACAGAGCCCTGAAAGAGTGACAGTGACACTTTTTATGAACTCATCTGTAATGTGTCACCTTTTCTGTAGAATGAAGAAGTGCTTCCCTTCTTTTAAAGTAAATACAGGCTTACAAAGATCCTCTAAACATGTTTCTGAAATAATCCTAAACACAATCATTAAACCAAAAATGCAAGAAACAATTTATTTAATCACTCTTCTTAACTTAATTCCTTAACTTAGTAAAAAAAAAATAAACAAAAACTTTTCTGCTGTCTCACCTCTGTCAGTTTTCATGCTTTTGCAAGAACAGGTTGAGGTGCAGGTGGAACTTTGACTTCACTGTGGTTTGTATGTGCAGGCAGGAGTGTGACATCGCAGAACATCAGAGGATTGTGGAGCACGGTGACTCCTGCTGCGACGCCCCCGTCTGACTGTCCTGAGCTCTTGGTCCTCAGCAGACGGTCCACACACTCATTCATCACCATGTCTTTACCCTGCCTGTAAGAAAACCAAGAAAAGGCTAACATTAGAAACAGCCACCAACCAATCCCTTTTACTCCACCACCCAAAAACCAGTGAGAAACACTAGCTAGTATTAACTTGGAATCAAAGTCCACTAATCCCCAGGCTCCCAGCATAACATACAGTCCAACACAAACTCCACAAACTGTCTTGCTTCAGCTGACCTTCCTTCACCTTCTCTCCAGACAATCTGTTGTGCTCTTTTCAGCACAAAGCCACACTCCTGCTCACTGATCCTCACCTCTTTTTAACCTATAGTCTCAGCAACTTTGTCCCATAGCTCGCACATCCTTTCCACCTCCATCTTTCTTCCCAGCCAACTGATACATACCTTTTCTCCTTCCTTAAAAGCCAGCCTAAGAAATACGATTTTATAAATGCCCCATAAATGAAACTGCCATTTTCAAAAATCGTATCATCCAAATTCACGCAGCGTGGCTAAATTAAGAATGAATTACAAACCCGAGCTTCCTTGCTAACATGATTAACAGCTAAATACTATCATAGTGGAGGTGTAAAATTACTGCTAAAATAGCTCATATGAACCCTGATACTGGACTATGTATTTATCAAAACAAATGATCTGATATTACAAACTAATGATTGCTTTTTACAGTATTAACCCAGAGTGATGTAAGGCAGGGTGGTTAGTCAGCCATAACCTGCTGACAACTTGTATCTGGTAGCTTTTTCACATCCTGATCAATGTTGTTGTCAAGTGTGTCTCATATACACTATTATCTCAGTCACAGTACAGCATGCATGAATCACAGTAGATATACAGTAATGCAAAACAGCAGGCAGTCATGTATGTGTCGTCACTGTTTTGACTGAGGCTAGCTCATACATGGAATGCAAGAAAATGCTGCATGTGTGTGCAGATCCACTCATGCACTGCTTAAACTTCCCTAGTTTAACAAATGGTGAGCAATAAACAGAAGTTTTCAACATTTTTAAAGATGCTTCTATCCCCCCGCTGTACCTCCTCCTTCTCGCTGAGACTTCAAGACAAACCGTTCTGCTGCTGACAAGGCCACTGATACTGTTTTGTCCCTCTCTGGACCCTGTAGACGAGCGCAACCACAGAGAAATAAATCAGAGGAATAAAATGCAAACGATATTGCTTACACTGAACAGCAACACCCAGGTGAGGATTATCTAATGCCAAATTTTCCAAACAATGAAAAAAACCGTGCCCTTTTTCTCACCATGTCTAGAGTGTAGAGGTCAGCCAATGTCGCTCGGATCTGCTGCACAGCTTGAGGCTGGTCTGGGAAGAATCTGTCCAGGACTCCAGGTCTGGGGAGCACTTGCTGAACCTTCTTGGTACCAGCCAGGTGAGCGCTGATATCTGGACACTTCACAGCTCGAGAGCGCTCCATGAGGAGACGAGCATCCCAGCTCTGCAATTGAAAACAGACAATGAATTCTCTGCTTGTCTTTTTTTCATTAGATGTATTTCTGTATTAAAAAATTCAGTTTATTGGGCCACTTTGTGCTAGAAGAATTTTTCCAGCATAAAATAGCCTCTATCATTTCACTAACTTTTGGAATCTTATTTCACTGCTGCTAATGACGTTTCACAAACTGTCACAGGTTTTTTAGCTTCGTTCGTATAAACTTTCTTGTGATTGAGATTCCCAAGAAAACAGCCAGCACACTGAGCAGCAGAGGGTGACAACAGTTGGTTTATAATACGCTGAGATTTGACAGACAGAGACAGAAGAATGAAGGAGAACAACACAGAGTCACGCTATCAAGGAGAAGCTGGACGGTAGATTCAGCAGTTTGGCTTGAAACTTGCAAACTGTTTTAACTCGTTATGTCCGATTAAGTTTTCCTTCCAGGATGCTCGCCAGTTTTCTTTCACTTGTTTCCTGTTCCTGCCAGCAGAATGCACAAACAGCTGCAGTAACTACACACAATGTTGCAGAAAACATGGAGCAGCAACAAACATGTGTTGGTCTCTAATCACCCATTCAAACTGACACAGCGACAGGTCTGTGGTCACTTATATCAGCCAATCAGGGCTAGACTTGGTGTTGCTTAGCAGGGAAAGAAATAAACTCAATGATAATGACGCTCCAGTTTTTCATGAATACAAATCACTTTAAGCAAGTCTGCAGGTTTCATTTTAGTGTTTTTAACTAAACTTTTTGATGTAATCATTCTGAGTGCAAATCAAAAGTTGGACCTGTTCAGAAGTGTAGTTGTTGGGCATGTAACCGTTCCTGAAATACACCACAGTTTGCCATCCCTGAAGTGAAAGTGACACAAAAGACACAATCTATGTCGACACACAGCGACCTCCATCTCCTCTTCATCCAGTTTGGAGGCCTTCCTTGAAGTCTCTCGTGCTGCTGTCCACTGGGAATCCCCACATGTGCCTCTTCCCCGTGTCTACGACATGTAACAAATATAATAAAATAGCAAGAAATTATAAAGTAAATGACAAGATTTTCCATTTACTCTAATTTAACAGTAGTCATTTTGCAGAAGACAGTCGCTTGGTTACTATAGTAAAAACTATTATGTCAAATTAACCAAAATGAAAAACAAAATCACCTAAACTGAAAATCACCTAAGCATTTTCACTGCCTTCTGTAAAGTGTCAACAAGTGCAGACATTTTGCTGTCTTCAGCAACAAAAACGCCATCATTTTTCCTTCTATTAGTCCCACATATGATCGTTGTAAACTTGGAGAAGCCTCTCTCACTCATTTATGTTGGACTTGCCCCAAATTGCATAACTATTGGTTGGACATTTTTAAATGTTTTTCTGATATCTACAATTGCACATTAGAGCCGGACCCAATAACTGCATTGTTTGGATCTTCCTCTTCCCTTTTACACCTCAGCTCTGCTGCACAAACTACATTTTTGTTCGGAATACTAATTGTTCAGAAAATGATCTTGACTCTCTGGAAGTCGGATATTGTAGCTCAATTCAAAATGTGGCTAACAGAAATGACTGCTCTGTTGCACGTGGAGAGAATTAGGTACACATCAGCGGACAAACTTAGTCATTTCTTTGATGTGTGGCAGCCATTTTTAGATCATGTATTAAAACAAAGTTCTCTTTGATCGATCACAAATAATTCAGCGTGCCACCTCAGCGTTTTATTTCTGTTTATTGCTGGTGCTGAAGTAGTATTTTTGTTGTTGCAGTGTAATATCTTGCCTTATTTGTGTGTTTTTACCCTTGCTGTTGTGTTGTCTGTTTTGTTTTATTGGGTTTTTTGTTTGTTTCTTTTTTTTTTTTTTTTTGGGGGGGGGGGGGGGGGTCTTTTTTTGTCTTTTTTTTTCATATATCAAAAAATCTCAATAAGCATACTTAAAAACAAATAAACGCACCATCAGCCATCATGTTAAATTTGCATCTTCAAAAGTCAATGCAGCCAGACTCACACCTGATTATCAATGTTCAGGAGACACTGTTTCATGTTTAGTGTTAACTTAAATCACTCATCATTTACAGTATTACAGCGTTCGGGGTTATGGGTTAGCACTATCATGTTACCCGTAACTGTATTAACTATGGTAGTAACTTAACTAGCAGTGTTGGTCAAGTTACTTGAAAAAAGTAATCAGTAACTAATTACTGATTACTACCCCCAAAAGGCAATCCCGTTACTTTACTGATTACTTATTTTCAAAAGTAATTAATTACTTAGTTACTTTTTAAAAACATGATTTATGACCTGAATAGTTAATAAAGCAATAGATCTTTCAGCCCAATTCTACTTTTTCTGCATAATCCATCATACAAAATGTAGTCAAATGGAAAAGTCTCTTTTTAAAACTTGTTTTATTAGTTTTAATCTTTTAACTTTATGCATCAAGCAAAAATTAAATTATATGCAACAATCTGACTAGAAGAAATTTGTGGAAGAATCCGCGAGTCTCTCTGTGAATTTCATGTGAATTATGGTTTTACTGTTCTCTCTATGTGTTAAACTCCCTGAGTGTGAACATAGATAAACAGCCAGCCAAATTCCTTTTCAAGAGCCAGGAAGGTGAGCGTACTTGCTCCTTTAATGACTCCAAACATAGCAATCATCTTGCACTGACATCATTGAACTGGAATGAAACTAGAAAAACACATAATACAAAACTCTTAATCGATTGACATATAATCAGCAGGTAAATATATTCAGGCACTTACACAAGAGACCATGAAATAAGTATACTGTAGATATCCAAACTGATATTACCACAAAGAAAACAAGCAGGTAGTAGGTGAGCGTACACTTGTATCATTAGCTCAGAAGCTACACCCTATAACTGCACTTCAAAGAAGGTACAAAATAATGTCTCAAAACACCCTATTATTAATTGCTTAATATACAAAGAACTGACAGAACTTACGACTATTGCTTTCTGAAGGACTCCTTTGAAGGATTGCTTTGGATTCCACATGAATGATTACAAAGTTGTAGCCATGCTTTTCCCACTGTTCTCTGCATTTCCTGCTTCCTGTCTATGCACATGTCAAAATAAAAGCCTTCCTGTCTATCCAGATGTCAAAATAAAAGATTTACAATTTTCCGATGTATAACAATAGAAATACACTTTACACTTATTTGTGTCATTAGCATATGAACATATTGAAAACAGAACACTCCCCGTCTGGCATTCCCAAATATGCCACTTCATGCTTAACTGTCTTTGGTTGAGGTCTGACTCTCTATTGATAAGAGCAAAATAACATCACTTATAGGCCTTGAGAAAGTCTTTACTTTGCCTTGTGATGCTGTTCTGACTTCCACTTTGCGCACCTTCCCATCACTACTTGGAAAGGTGGTAGTGACCAACCCCATCGGCCACTCGTTACGAGATGACTGCTTCTGTTTGAGCAACACTACATCACCCACTTGTAAGTTGCGACATGCTACTTGCCACTTGCGTCTTGGCTGCAGAGTGTGTAGATATTCATTTCTCCATCGGGTCCAGAATTCATCAGCAAGTACCTGTACTCGTCTCCACTGGCACTTCAAAAGTTCTTTTCCAACAAACTCGCCAGCTGGAGGTGGTACACCAGGTTTCTGCGTTACTATCATAGCGGGAGTCAGCAGCAGTGGTGAAGAAGGATCGGAGGAGACTGGGATCAATGGCCTTGCATTGATTATAGCAGACACCTCTGCCATCAAGGTACAGAGCACTTCATGAGTCAGGGAACTGTGTTTACCGTGAGACAACATGGAGTCCAGTATCCTCCTGGTTACACCAATCATGCGCTCCCACACACCTCCCATATGCGAGGCATGTGGAGGGTTGAACTCCCATGTACAGCCGTGTCCGTAGAGGTAACTCAGGATCTTGTCTTGACTCTGATCATCTTGTCTTATTCCTAATTCAACAAAGTTTGTACCACAGTCTGACCTCAGCTGCTTCACAGGCCCTCTTAAGGCAAAAAGTCTGCGTAGTGCATTGATGCAGCTGCTTGAGTCCATGGACTCAATGACTTCTATATGCACAGCCCTGGTACTCATGCACGTGAAAAGGATCGCCCATCGCTTACTCTGAGCTGCTCCACCTCGAGTTCTTCGGGTGATTACCTCCCACGGACCAAAAACATCCAACCCTACATATGTAAAGGGAGGAGACATGCTCAGACGTTCTGGGGGAAGGTCGGCCATTTTCTGGACTTCCAGTTTTCCTCTCAGCTTTCGGCAGACAATACAGGAATGGATTACAGAGCTAATCAACCTTTTGCCGGCAACAATCCACAGGCCTTCCGCTCTGATTGCCCCTTCTGTAAACTGTCGTCCTTGATGTTTTATCTTTTCATGGTAATGGGTCACTACCAATTTGGTCACATGATTCTGTTTTGGGAGAATGATTGGATTTTTCATCCCAAGACTAACAGTGGAGTGTTTCAGACGTCCACCAACCCGTAAAAGCCCGTTGCACATGAAAGGGTCTAGCTTGAGGATTGTGCTTGTCTTTGAAATTGCTCTATTCTCTTGCAGTGCAACATACTCTTCTGGATAAGCGTCCCTTTGGACCAACCAAAGTATGGTCAGCTTTGCTGCCTCCAGTTCTTCTGGAGTATGAAGTTTGTTGCACATATGCCATCCTCTACATGTATTTGGGGGGTTGGTACTGAATGATTGAGTCTGGTGGCTCAAGAAGGCAACTGCTCTCAGTAAAGACCTCCAGGTGGAGAAGCGTTGGAACCTATTTGAAGTCGACTTACCCTCGGTTATATGGGTAGCACAGGATGTCAGCTGTGGTCTTACCTCCACATCTGCATCTGGTTCCACCAGCTCAAAGGGCTCATGTGTTTCAGCCACAGGAGGCTTGTGAAGAAAATCTGGACCTGTAAACCACATAGTCTCTCCAAGCCGAGATGCTGGGACTGATCTGGTGGCTAGGTCAGCTGGATTCTGATCTGTTGGCACGTAGTGCCACTGCTGAGGAGAAGTTGTCTGTCGAATTCGGTGAACACGATTGTGCACATACACATAGAATCGTTTAGAATCATTGTGGATGTATCCGAGAACCACCTTGCTGTCACAGAAAAACTTCACAGTATCAGGTTTAAGATCGAGTTCCCTGAGGATTAGTTCTGCCACTTCGACGGCCAGCACTGCCCCACAGAGTTCCAGGCGAGGGATTGTGGGCTCTGGTTTAGGAGCTAGCTTGGCTTTCCCAAGTACAAAGCCGACTCGACACTGTCCATCTGTAGTGATGACTTTCAGGTAAGCTACTGCTCCTATGGCCCAGTTTGAGGCATCAGAAAATACACACAGCTCAGTAGACATGGCAGTGGAGAGCGACTGTTGTATGTAGGCACGAGGAAGCTGAAGATTACTTAAATCCTGTAGTGATCTTCTCCATGTTTCCCATTCATTTAACTTGTTTGTGGGAAGTTCTGTATCCCAGTCGCATATGTCAGCTGAAAGTTCCCTTAATAGTGCTCGTCCTCGGATGGTCACTGGAGCAGCCAAGCCCAGTGGGTCGAAGAGGCTGTTAACTGTCGATAGCACTCCTCGGCGAGTGAAGGGTTTGTCGTCAGCTGCAACCTTGAATGTGAAGGTGTCAGAATCTATCCTCCAGCACAGACCAAGGCTTCTTTGTGCTGGGAGAACTTCCTCATTTAGCGCCAAGTCTTTTAAACCTGTAGCCAGATCTTCAGGGGTGAAAGCCTGCATCACTTTGATACTGTTGGAGGCAATCTTATGCAGTTTAAGATTAGATTCTGCCAGTGATGCTTGAGTGCGCTTGAGAAGGTCAATAGCCTCTGCTTCTGTCGAGAGAGAGATCAGTCCGTCGTCCACATAAAAGTGTCTCTCCACAAACTGGCGTGTGTCAGGTCCGTATTTGTGCTCACCCTCTTGGGAAGCTCTTCGAAGTCCATATATAGCGACTGCAGGTGACGGGCTATTCCCAAACACATGCACGCGCATGCGGTATTCCCCTACTTCCTTTGTCAGGTCATGATCTTTGTGCCAAAGAAATCTTAGATAATTTCTGTGGTCCTCTCTCACCATGAAACCATAGAACATCTGTTGGATGTCGGCTGTCACAGCAACAATGTCCTTTCTGAACCTGAGCAGCACTCCTAACAGGGAGTTATTTAGGTCAGGGCCTGAGAGCAGGATGCCATTAAGAGAAATGCCACTTTCTTGTGCGCTTGAGTCAAATACCACACGTATTTGATCGGGTTTTTGGGGGTGGTAGACCCCAAAAATGGGTAAATACCAACATTCTTCATGTTCGTGGAGAGAAGGTGCCTTCTCAGCGTGCCCATTTTCGAAGAGCTTCTTCATGAACGCAATGAACTGCTCTTTCATTTTAGGATTTTTGCCCAATGTGCGATCCAGAGAGTGGAGACGAGACAAGGCTTGAGCACGGTTGTTTGGTAGGCGTGGTCTGGGCGACCTGAATGGTAGAGGAGCAACCCAGCTGTTTTGTTCATTCTGACAGAACTCCTTCTGCATGATGTTCAGAAAGCTCTCATCTTCAAACGACAAAGCCGGTTCGTTATCACATGTCTGTCTTGTGAATACGCTTACCCCAAGTTTTTCCTCAGCAGGCATGTTGGTGGAGCCATAACTGGACAGGCAGGGGTAAATATCGGGTCTTTGCTCCCCGCCATACGCCAACTTTTCTTTCACAGATATTTCATTCTGACATGGCACCATGAAAGATGGACGTCCATTCGGCAGGACACTAGTCAGCTACAGTAGGCTTGTGTGTCCTGTTGATGCAAACTTCCCCAACTATCACCCATCCCAAATCCAACTGCTGGGCAAAGGGAGCATTGTGGGGGCCGTTAATTTGTTGCCTTACTTTGTGCACACGTATGAGATCTCTTCCCAGTAACATCGAAATCTGTGCTTCGGGATCTATCTCAGGAATGTAAGGCGCTATGGGCATCAAGTGGGCATGGGAACGTGCTACCTCTGGTGAGGGGATTTCAGACCTGTTGGTCATGATGTCATTACATTCAATGAGTGGAGGTAAGTCTAAGCACACTTCACCGTCTAAAGCCTCAATCTGGAAACCGACTGCCTTTCTCCCTGTCATCTCAGTAGTACCAGCGCATGTCTTCAGCAAGTACGGGGAAAGGTTGCTACTGATCCCAAAGAGTTGGAAAAACTCAGATTTGGCCAGCGAGCGATTGCTCTGGTCATCCAGGATGACATACATCTTGACTGAGCGCTCTCGTTGTCCCTTTGGAAAAACTCGCACCAGGCAGATCTTAGCACAAGATCGTTCAAGGAGACCATCTCCACAGACTTCAGTGCACTTTGAGGTTACCTCTGTTGTGGAGTTGTTTCGCTGGTCTATCTCTGACACTGATGCAGGAGGCGACGCTTCTGGAAGAGTAGTCTCTGGATGAAGAGCAGTGCAGTGCTTATCACTCTGACATTCATTGCACTGTAGGTTCATGTGACATTCCCTTGCAACATGAGTAACTGAGCAGCACCTAAAGCACCGTCTGTGGTCCTTTAATAATTTCTTCCGTTCCATGAGTGGTTTCGCTTTAAAGACCCTACATTTTTCCAGAGGGTGGGGTTTGTTGTGAAGTGGACAGTACTTAGCAGGATCATTTGCGCCTCTCCCATCTGTTTCTTCTCTATGTCTGGAGCTTGGATTAGCTACTGTGGACACATTTGTCTTTCGAACGGCTATGGCAGTTCTCCCACCATCATGATTTGCCATGGGTTTTTCATTTCGATTATAATAACGGCTGCTGTTTGTCAAAACAAAACTGGGATCGTTTCTAGCCTTGGCTTCACTGTTGACAAAATCCACAAAAAAGGCAAATGGGGGAAAGCATACTCTATGCTGTTCTTTATACCTTGAACCAGTGGAGAGCCATTTCTCTTGCAGGTTCACTGGCAGCTTTTCGACAATGGGGTTAATGCCTCTTGGAGTATCCAAGTAACTAAGACCTGGTAGATAACCATCTTCCTTGGCTGCCAAAAGCTCCATCAGTAGGTCACTCAATTCCCTTAGTTTTAAGTTTTCTCTCAACGTGAGGCGAGGGAAGCAGTCCAGTCGCTTAAAGAGAGCACACTCTATCACTTCTGGGGTTGCATAACATTCTTGAAGTCTCAACCATGACAAATTAAGCGCAGCTTCAGGGTTAGTGATATGAGCAGCACGGATCCTTTTTACATGTTCTGATGATTCCTTGCCGAGCCATTTTACTAGTAGATCTAACTCTTCACTGGCTGTCAGCTCCAAATCCTGAATGGTGCTGAGGAAGGATGACCGCCAAGCTCTGTAGCCTTCTGGCTGATCATCAAATTTAGTGAGACCTGTGGTTACTAATTCCCTGCGTGCCAGATACTTTGCAAAGTCTAACATGCCTGTAGATGGAGTCTGAGAGTTTTGCTGTATGCTGTTCCTTTGAGAAGTATCTGAATGCCTGATGTGTGGACTGCGTTCTAAAGATGCCTTACAAAAATAGCGAGGGCTCAATGGAGTGGGCTGAGGCGAGAATGGCTGCTGTCCTGTAGTTGGCTGATGCTCACTTAGCTGTGAGTAACCAGGGTTTGTAGATAAAGTGTTATATTCTACGTTGGATTCTGGGAGTTCTTGTTTTGTTGACAACGATGCTTTCTTAACATAGATGGGACTCAGTGTGGTTTGAGAATCTATGGCAGGTTTAAAACTGATTCGAGCTTGATCTTCGAGGTATGCCTCGGTTTGCTGTTTTATGGACAAAGGTGAGATGCCACTCCTGTTGCTGTGTATATCATCACAGTCTATGGCTGCTGCTGCTTCTAAAACCTCAGCCTCAGCAACAGCAACGGCAGCTGCTTTTTCAAGTTCCAATGCTTCTAGATCTGCTTCAAGAGTAGCCTTTTCTAAATCCAACTTGGCCTTTTGTTTTTTTATTTCAAGCTCCCTCTGTGCAAATGTGGCCCTGGTGCGTGCAGCTTCAGCGATAGCTCTGGCTTTTGCAGCGGCGCTGGCTACTGAATGCTTTGAAGAAGAGGTGCGCTTGGAGCTGGAGACCGATGACACTTTGTCGTCCATTTTGGTATCCATAACTATGCTGGAGAATCCCTCTGACGAATATAGTCTTTCACTTTACTGTTCTCTCTATGTGTTAAACTCCCTGAGTGTGAACATAGATAAACAGCCAGCCAAACTCCTTTTCAAGAGCCAGGAAGGTGAGCGTACTTGCTCCTTTAATGACTCCAAACATAGCAATCATCTTGCACTGACATCATTGAACTGGAATGAAACTAGAAAAACACATAATACAAAACTCTTAATCGATTGACATATAATCAGCAGGTAAATATATTCAGGCACTTACACAAGAGACCATGAAATAAGTATACTGTAGATATCCAAACTGATATTACCACAAAGAAAACAAGCAGGTAGTAGGTGAGCGTACACTTGTATCATTAGCTCAGAAGCTACACCCTATAACTGCACTTCAAAGAAGGTACAAAATAATGTCTCAAAACACCCTATTATTAATTGCTTAATATACAAAGAACTGACAGAACTTACGACTATTGCTTTCTGAAGGATTGCTTTGGATTCCACATGAATGATTACAAAGTTGTAGCCATGCTTTTCCCACTGTTCTCTGCATTTCCTGCTTCCTGTCTATGCACATGTCAAAATAAAAGCCTTCCTGTCTATCCAGATGTCAAAATAAAAGATTTACAATTTTCCGATGTATAACAATAGAAATACACTTTACACTTATTTGTGTCATTAGCATATGAACATATTGAAAACAGAACAATGGTTTTAGTAACGCAGTAACGCAGCCTGCTTACGGGAAAGTAACAGTAATCTAATTACCTTTTTTGCAATAGTAATCCCTTACATTACTCGTTACTTTAAAAAAGGAATCGGATTACAGTAACGCGTTATCCCGCGTTACTGCCCATCTCTGGCTGTGAAACACTAATAAAAAATGATTACCTCAAGTTTTTGCTGCTAAAGTTGGTTCTATCAGCTGCTGAATCACAGGATGTACTTGGTTATAGTCATTTGTGCATTTTGGGTTGCTTTAAATAAATAATGATGTGTTGTAATCATCCAGATCTAGAACCTTAAACTGCTTTTTCACGTGTCTGTAAATGAATTTCTTTCTTATCATTGGTGTCGGCTGACACTTGACACTCTGTGGCTCCTGATTTGTCTGTTGTCAAGGTCTCACCTCAGTGTGATTCCTCACGTTTTGTCATGATTAAAGGATAAATGTGAACACAGCTTCAGTCACTGTGTTCACTTCCTGATATGTCAGAACTGTGCTCATGTCACTCACTTTTTTAACAACATGACACGTTACTTGAAAAAAGTAATCGGATTACAGTAACACGTGGGCAGTTAACATCTCTGTTAACTAGTCATGATAGAAGCCAATATTTCTGTCCTAACATCCCATACGATAAAAAAATATATTTTAAAATACATTTTGAAATATATTTCAAAATATACAAAAAATGGCCAAAACATATATGTGCTAAAATACATTTTAAAATATATTTATATATTTTGAAATGTATTTTAGCACATAATAATAATAATAATCTTTCTTTTTTTTTTGTTACTCTCTTTTTATTAAACAACCTATATAGACACAAATAATCCACAATAAACATATAATCAAAAACAGACGTAAATTAAAAAAAAAACAAAAAAAACAAAAACAGACGGGTGTACCCTCTAGTGTGTATGTACTCGCACACACATATTCACTCACACACCCATATTCTTAGGCTTACATACACATACCTACTTACATATGTGTTCACTTATAGTCTCATACATACTAACATATACATATAAACACATAACGATTCAAAAATGTAGCATATATAGTTACAGAGATTCAAACAAGATCGGGTCTCCTTAACCGGATGTAATGTTTCCATTTACCCCAAATTTCACTAAATATATCAAACTGGAGTCTTTTAATGAAGGTAATTCTTTCCATTTTAAACATCCCATGTACAGTCTCATGCCAATCACCCAGTGATGGAATTTTCGCACTAAGCCATTTCTTGGTAATAATTTTACGGGCAGCCAAACTCAAGATACCATACAACTGCTTAAACATTTTATCTACATTTACTGAGTATAAATATCCAAACAAAAGTTCGTCCCAATTAAAGGGAAGCTGCATACCAAAAATAATCTGCAACTCAGAGTGGATCAATACCCAAAAAATGTTGATCCTTGGGCAAGACCAGAACAGATGGAAATGTTTTACTCCTTGGGCCCCACAATTTCTCCAGCTATTAGAGTGATTAAAATAATATTTACTTTGTGCAGGGGTAATAAAAAACCTACAGATACTCTTCCAAACATAACATCTCCATGTATTAGAACTAGAAATTCTCCACTGAAAAGCGCACTGCTCATACCAAATGTTATCTAATATTGCTATATTTGTTTCGCTTTCCCATTTTTTTTTTTGATGTAGGTAGTATTCCACTTCTTAACCTCTTGTATACCCTTGTACAATCTTGAAATCACCTTAAGGCCTGTGTCAGCCTGATAAGCCTTGACAAATATACTCAGAACAGGTAAAGAAAAAAGATCTGTTCTCTTAGGTATAAAATTATATAGATGATGCCTAATTTGTAAGAACCTAAAAAAGTCAGTTTTACTTAACTGGTATTGATCTTTTATTGATTGGAAGTCCCTAAGAATTCCCTTATCGTAAAACATACAATATGCCGTTAAACCTTGTCTAGACCATTTTTTATATCTTACATCTAATTTATTAGGTAAAAAATCACTGTCAAAAGCGCACCATCTTAAAATCCTAACCTCTTCAATCCAATCATTCTTATTAAGAAATTGTAACCAGAGTTTTAAAGGTAGGTTAATCCATCCAATAATAATAATCTTTCGAATAATAATCGAATAATCTTTCTTCCTGTAAAATGATCGACGTCAAAGCCTTTCCACATTCATGGGTATCAACAACTGCTTCTCTCCTCCTCAGTATGTTACCACTTACTCGTAAGCTGGAGAGGAAATGGCGTGTCACAAATTTAGAGGATCATCATTTAGCCTGGAGAAATAGTTTGTTGCTTTATAAGAAAGTCCTCCACAAAGCCAGAACATCTTACTATTCATCACTGATTGAAGAAAATAAGAACAACCCCAGGTTTCTCTTCAGCACTGTAGCCAGGCTGACAAAAAGTCAGAGCTCTTTTGAGCCAACCATCCCTTTAACGTTAACTAGTAATGACTTCATGAACTTCTTCACAAATAACATTTTTATCATTAGAGAAAAAAATACCAGTAATCATCCCACAGATGTAATATTATCTACAGCTACTCTTAGTACCATCGATGTTAAGTTAGACTCTTTTTCTCCAGTTGATCTTTCTGAGTTAACTTCAATAATTACTTCCTCCAAACCATCAACGTGTCTTTTAGACCCCATTCCTACAAAACTGCTCAAAGAAGTCCTGCCATTAATTAATTCTTCGATCTTAAATATGATCAACCTATCTCTAATAATCGGCTATGTACCACAGGCCTTCAAGCTGGCTGTAGTTAAACCTTTACTCAAAAAGCATCTCTAGACCCAGCAGTCTTAGCTAATTATAGGCCAATCTCCAACCTTCCTTTCATATCAAAAATCCTTGAAAGAGTAGTTGTCAAACAGCTAACAGATCATCTGCAGAGGAATGGCTTATTTGAAGAGTTTCAGTCAGGTTTCAGAGCTCATCACAGCACAGAAACAGCTTTAGTGAAGGTTACAAATGATCTTCTTATGGCCTCTGACAGTGGACTCATCTCTGTGCTTGTCCTGCTAGACGTTAGTGCAGCGTTTGATACTGTCGACCATAATATCCTATTAGAGTGATTAGAACATGCTGTAGGTATTATAGGTACTGCACTGCAGTGGTTTGTATCATATCTATCTAATAGACTCCAGTTTGTACATGTAAATGGAGAGTCCTCTTCACACACTGAGGTTAATTATGGAGTTCCACAGGGTTCAGTGCTAGGACCACTTCTGTTTACATTATACATGCTTCCCTTAGGCAGCATCATTAGAAGACATAGCATACATTTTCACTGCTATGCAGATGACACCCAGCTCTATCTGTCCATGAAGCAAGATAACACACACCAATGAGTTAAACTGCAGGAATGTCTTAAAGACATAAAGACCTGGATGGCCGCGAACTTTCTGCTTCTTAATTCAGATCAAACTGAGGTTATTGTATCTTCCCTGAAAATCTTAGAAATATGGTATCTAAGCAGATTCTTACCCTGGATGGCATTACCTTGGCCTCCAGTAATGCTGTGAGGAACCTTGGAGTCATTTTTGACCAGGACATGTCCTTCAATGCACATATTAAACAAGTATATAAGACTGCTTTCTTCCATTTGGGCAACATCTCTAAAATTAGAAATATCCTGTCACAGAGTGACGCTGAAAAACTAGTTCATGCATTTATTACTTCCAGGCTGGACTACTGTAATTCATTATTATCAGAATGTCCAAAAAACTCGCTGAAAAGCCTTCAGCTAATCCAAAATGCTGCAGCAAGAGTCCTGACAGGGACTAGAAAGAGAGAGCATAGTTCTCCTGTATTTGCTTCCCTTCATTGGCTTCCTGTTAAATCACAACAAAGGTCGCCTCAAGGCGCTTCATAGATACAGAGAAAAACCCAACAATCATATGACCCCCTATGAGCAAGCACTTTGGCGACAGTGGGAAGGAAAAACTCCCTTTTAACAGGAAGAAACCTCCGGCAGAACCAGGCTCAGGGAGGGACGGCCATCTGCAGGCCTACTTGTTGTTCCTAGAGTATTTAAAAGTAGAATGGGAGGGAGAGCCTTCAGTTTTCAGGCCCCTCTTCTGTGGAACCAGCTTCCAGTTTGGATTCAGGAGACAGACACTATCTCTACTTTTAAGATTAGGCTTAAAGCTTTTCTTTTTGCTAAAGCATAGAGTTAGGGCTGGACCAGGTGACCCTGAATCCTCCCTTAGTTATGCTGCAATAGACGTCGGCTGCCGGGGGATTCCCATGATACATTGAGTTTTTCCTTTCCAGTCACCTTTCTCACTCACTATGTATTAATAGACGTCTCTGCATTGAATCATATCTGTTATTAACCTCTGTCTCTCTTCCACAGCATGTCTTTATCCTATCTTCCTTCTCTCACCCCAACTGGTCGCAGCAGATGGCCCCGCCCCTCCCTGAGCCTAGTTCTGCCGGAGGTTTCTTCCTGTTAAAAGGGAGTTTTTCCTTCCCACTGTCGCCAAAGTGCTTGCTCATAGGGGGTCATATGATTGTTGGGTTTTTCTCTGTATCTATGAAGCGCCTTGAGGCGACCTTTGTTGTGATTTGGCGTTATATAATTAAAATTAAATTAAATTGTTTGTTTGTGTGTGTGTGTGTGTGTGTGTGGTATATATGATATCTCTTATTGTACTGTGTAACTCTTTCTTTCATGTGCAACACTTTGGTCAACTTTGTTATTTTTAAATGTGCTTTAGAAATGAATTTGATGAACTGACAATATAACTTTAAACAAATCTGTAGGCAACCAGTAACTGCAACTTCCAGATCAAGTAAGCAAAACATTATTTTTGCACAGAGTCTCTGATCTGGTATTCAAAAAATTTAGTCTCAGGGAAGTGGACTGTCTGATAAACAATATTAAACAACTTGCCATATCACTAATAGTACATTTCCAGGCAGAAATAGCTTCTCCATCCGAGGTGTAGTTTACAGTCAAACTGCAGGTCAAAGATCAGACTGACTGGAGAACTGTTGCATGTAACTGCCAAGTTCTGGTAAATCATTTTCCAAAAAAAGAAGCAAAGAAGTGGACTCGATCATAATTTGTGTATCTATTAGCATTCACTTGAATTTGAATTTCGATAAGGAGAGATCACTTGGAACTCTGGAACACTTGGAGACTCCAATGATCCATCATGGCAGAATGTAATTCCAGGAGTGATAGGATTCAGGAGAGGACCCTCTGGAGTCTAGACGCCGGTTGTGTTGAAGATGAAGACTGAGACTTGGATGGAATTCTGACTGAGGTGTCTGTGAGGTGGCAATGAGGAGGAGGTGGGTTGCACGAATGAAAGTCTGAAAGGGAGAATGGCAGAGAGCACAGATTTAAACTTCACAAAGTTGAGGATGTTTGGCTAACAGAAGGTGGGCAAGAATATGATTGGACTAGAGTAATGATGACAGTATTAAGATGGGGTATTAAGAGTAAGTAAGTGTTAAGAAAAAAGATAGTGATGTAGAGAACAGTGAGAGTCAAGCCAATGCAAAAAAGGACAGAGGGCGTGCAGGAGAGAAAAAGGAAAAGCAGCACTCAGGAAAGCAGGCAGATAACTGATTACAGATCTTCCTTACTGAATTCACGCATAAGCTTCATTTTAATTTAAGCATTCATAATGAATCAGTATGTTAAGCCAGAAGTCATCCATTTTTCAAACAACGCATTAATTGTTCCAGTATAAAAATGAATGCAGATATAACTGCCCCTAAAGATTCAGTGCAAACTTTCAAATTCTTTTTTCTCTTCTTTCTTGCTTATATTAAACGAAACTGAAGGAATCATAAATATTTCCCACAAGACGTCTCGCCTTCCTACTTAGACGGATATAAGTGATTACTTATATTTTTCTGATGAGCACACTCCTCCAACATCAAACAGAATATGTTGCCTACCAAACGGTATGTCTTATTTTCACCCTCCACACAAAGGTAAGATTAAATTACATTTTCTTTATTTCATCTGCAAGCAAAAAATGCATAAAATATAACATAGTGCTGTATGAGGCTAAACACTTCAAAACTTGTACTATATTATGAACCACTGAATGCACACTCAGCCTGTCTGCACTATCATAAATGGCCATAAAGATCTTTATCTAAAAACATTAGTATTTCCAGTCAGGTTCCTGACACACTGTCATTTTTTGCGTTCGCTCAGCTCTCAATGTCTCATTTGTCTGTCCGGCTAACTTTTTTGTTATGGGAGGCAAAATGATGCAAGAATTTATGGTGAGTAAATTTAAGATACATATGAAGTAATACTGACTGGTGAGTTACACAGCAACAGTGAAAAATAAATGATCAAGTACGCTTTAATTATATACTTTTGCTGGGTTGCACTGGTATAACTTAATTCAAAGTTGTTTGAAAAAAGTTTGTGTTGTTCTTATCATCCAGGTCTGGGAATAAAAAAATAAATTCAAAATAAGATGGCCAATCAGCAGTTCCAGACTGTTTCAGGTACGTGCACCTGTTTGCCATTTTGAAATGAAAATAACTTAAATTTGTCAACAAACTATAAGACATAATTTTTTGTTTGTGTTTTGTGAGAAAAGATTTCAAAAATCATCCTTCAGTTCTTTACTGTACTGTACCAACTACTGATAAGAAATTCAATGTGCCAGTGTCCACAGTCCAAAGAAACATAATCAAAGATGATATAAAACCAACAGAACAACCAGCCAACAACTCACAGTAGTAAGGTTTCAAGAACTGTCCCTGATTATGCCAAGATATATTGAGGTGTAATACATTTTTATTACTGAAACCAAAGACCTCCTCTGCACTTTGTGAGAACTTTCTGAAATACTTTGTTTTACTTTGTTTCAACTTTAAGGTCTCCAAATTGACTGGCAGTGTTAGAGTTAGATTCACCTTCTAAATACTCTGCTGTGCCAATTTCTAAACTCTCTTATATGTAAGAAATTTTGGAAAAAAGCTGTTTTTAAGCAACTTCACAACATTTTTGACACTCATGGCATTTGTGAAGAGTTCCAGCCTGGTTTTAAATCTTGTGAAAGTACTGATACAGCACTTAAAGAGTTTTTTAATGATCATCCATTTAGATTGAACTGCTGCCTTTGACCCAGTTGATCATAATGTTCTTTTATCAAGACTTGTTGTTAGGGTTAGCCTTAAGACCCACATGTTTTAAAGGTACAGTTTTATTGTGGTTTATTTGTTTATTTTTATTTTTTATTGATATTTTGGATGGACAGAAACATTAACAAATATACAACTAGAATAATCATACTGTCAGTTCTCTGTCCGTTTCTTAACAATAACCAACAAATAAAGACTAACAATAACTAAGACAAACAGACAAAAAACAAACAAACGAAACGAAACAAAAAAAAAAAACACCAGGAGAAACAAAATGATATACTGCCTCCTAGGAAACATCAGCAAAAACAAAAGCAATGGGGGGAAAACACCCGGGTGCCAAAAAACAAAACATAACCTTGACCACGGATGACATTAGACAATAGAGAGTGATATTATACCCCTTTCGTCAAAAAAAGTGACAGGTTACTTCCGGAGCTCATTAATTATTCATGAGCTCCGGAAGTCCGGAAGTAATTAAATTATTCATGAGCTCCGGAAGTAGGAAGTAATTAAATAATAAAAATATGATATTCATAAAAATATGATATTCATAAAAATATAATTGATTATTTAGAAAGTTTCTTATATATCAAAATAGCATTCTTTTATTTCTTTAAGCAATTAAATTTTTATTTTTATTTTTTTTATGCTCAAAAAACGCCATCTGGTGGCGGGTCAGTGTGTGTGCGCGCCCGCGCGCGCCCGAGGCTGTGTGTCTGGGCGCGCGGGGCGCGCCCGTGTCTCCGGACCGTGCTCTCTCGGGCTCCGTGCTCATGTGTTTAAAAATGTATTAAACCATATTAAAATTGTTTAGTTAAACTTGTGCTTTTGTAACGTTCAGTATGGCCACAAACACATGCTGCATGCCTTGGGGGAAAACTTTATTTAGATTTATATGCATTTGTAGATTTAGAATAAAACTCATACTCAGAAAAAACTCGCGATCCCCTAACCCTCCTTAGATACATAAGCAGGGAAAACTCCTTAAAAAACCCTCCGCGATTTCTCCAAAACCCTACAATAACTTGTTAGGGTACCCCCTCTATTCCCAAAACCTTATATTCGATAACAGGGAAAATCCTGAAAAAATCCTTAGTCTTTTTTCTCAAATTCAGCGCCCCGCGGCTCCCTTCATGCTCAGCCAAACAAAGCCAAAAAACTCCTTTTAAAAATTTCTCCGCGATTTCTCCAAAACCCCTAGAATAACTTGTTAGCTACCCCTCTATTCCCAAAAACCTTATATTCGATAACAGGGAAAATCCTTATTCTTTTTTCTTCAAAAACTTCCCTCTTACTAGCAAGCTCTAAAATTCAACCCACACTCTAAGTTCTACCTCGCTCTTAATCTCCGATCCACAACTTCTTGCAGAGCACAATTTTTTCCTGCTTGTTCGCTCCCCGCTCTGCTCCCTAATGCGCTGCTTACCTCGTTTGAAAATTCCCCCCTTAGACCAACTCCGCCTCACTGCGCCCCGCTGCCAATCACATAACCCTTGCACCGCTCCCTTCGCACCCCGGTTAGCCAATCCACTCCAGGTCTGATTTTACGATCTCCCGCTGAGGTTAAGACTATCTTCGAACCCCCAGAAGACATCTGACTTCAGACGTATCAACAACTGGCGCCGCTCAGACTGCTTGCGAGTTCGCATAGGGAGCGGCCGATTTCAACAGCAACTACCTTCGCGTGCCCTATGTGCATATCATTCGGTAAGTGTTAATCTTCCTCTCTAACTACATTTTTGCATTTTCCTTTTTACCATTCTGTCAATCCTTTCATTTAAAAAAATAAATAAATATCACAATGGTTTGTAACAGGTACAATACACCATCCATCCATCCATTCGCCTCCACTTATCCTTTTCTCAGGCTCGCGCGGTGCGCTGGAGCCTATCCCACGTACAATACACTTTAAAATATATATAAGCTCCACTTTTAACTCCCGTAAAGGTTTATACATTACATGTCTACATCACCTATCATGGCCTCATCGGGTATCTCATATCATCTTGTTATTGTTATGTTATGCTCCTTTGATATTTTGCTAGTTTGCGTGTTTTAAAACTCTTTTTGTTTTTCTTTATATTTTTAGACCCAGATGTGTTAACCTGATCCCTGCGAAACACCAGCTCTGCGTGGATTTTGACCGCGAGTGACCGGATGTTGTTTCCGGCCTGAGGTTGCCTGAAATGCCGTGAGGCTCGTTTGAAAGATTGCGCCCGAGACCAACTCCGCCTCCAAGGCATGCCTACCTTTAGCTGCCACCAGTGAGATATCAGAGCCGGGCTCCACATATCCAATCAGGAGCACGAGCAAGACAGCTTTTGCAGACTCTCCAGAAATATACAAGTCCTTACCAACTGCTCTGCAACCCAGTGTTTCTGGTCCCCTCACTAACATCGCTTTTTGAGATATTTTTTATGAACCACCAAAAAAGCAATTTTACCCCACAGTACAGAAGACTGGGTCTGAGGGCAGCAGCGGGGACAAATGATTGTAATGAAGCGACGGACATTTCATGGCTGGTCTTGCATAATCGTGAGTTATTATGTCATATGGTGATAAGTACATAGTTTTGCAAGAGGCATACAAGCACTGTGGAAAAAGTAATCATAAAACTGTTTTTGTGAACACCCTACGTTATGCTTTAAAAAATGTGATACATGTAATGTGATCATCAAAGAACATGATTTTTAAAAAAAAAAACTTTTATTCTTATGCTTTTAAAGTATGTCAGATTATCTTAAAACACTTATTTGTATGTTATAATGTTTTTCTTACACCATGTGTAATTTTTATAGACACCTTATTCATTGTATCAATGTGTAATTATGTATCTTTGATAAATAAATAAAATATTTAATCTTGTATTTGTGTACTTTCTGGTGATTCAATAAAAAATTAGTCACATATCGCTCTGATAAACACAGATGGCTGAAAGAAATGTTTGATGGAACAAAGAAAACAAGTGTCTTGCTGCTAAACTTTTAAGTCACCATGGTTTAAATGAGAAAGTCTGTATGTAAAACATGAAAAACTCCATATCAGTGATATCTACAAAGGTGTACTCATTTCTTTGTAATGGTACTTTACTGTTCCAATGAAACAAAAAGAAAATCTCATTTTTAAAGTACATTTTTCGGCCATCCTGACCTATTTTCAGGGGCAAGAATGTTGATGTTAGACTGTGTTTTAAATCAGGTTGTGATCTTAAACTAACTATCACAGCACTGATTTCAGTTGTAATCTCAATTAGAATCCCAATTTGGCTTTTCTCCAGTCAGTGTTATGGTGAAATTTAACTTGTTCTTTTGTGTAATTGCACATGGCCCAGCAAAGGACCCCTTAGTAAGCTGTACAGCATAAGTTTTCAATTCACTTGTGTCAGAAAACTTCACAGTATGAGAAGTTACAGCACAGTTTCTCCAAACGTGTGGTTCTTTTTCAGCCAGCGTGCTTTTAGAGCATCTACATTAGCTCATGTAGTAAAAGTACAATCAGTAAGTGTACTTTAACATTTGAGATTCCGAGTCACTCTTGCTTAGATCATGTGAACTATATCATGAACCTTTTTTTGTATATTGCATCAAACGTGTTCAAATCCGTTTATTTTCAATTTATTTTAACTAATCTAGACACAAGCAAGTCCTTTTTAGCTTCTGTTATGCATTTACCTCTCACGCGTTAAACTAAATGTTAGTGTTCTCAGAGTTAACATGTCTCATGTTGCCATGTTGTATTTCTAATACCCAGCCTCAGTGTTCGCCCTGTTGACCCTCAAATCCAAACACCAATGATCTAGATATTCACAAAATTCATAAGGAGATTCTTAAGGTCTTAAGTTTTGTTGTTTTTATGTTTTACAAAAAAAAAACTTCACATTTTTTATATTTTTAAACGAAAGTGACATGCAAGGATATTTTTCTTTAGTGATGTTGCTTCAGCAATCTCAAATACTAATTATTCTGGGAATTTTTATGGTCAAACTATGTGATTTTCCAAATGTGTGTGTGTGTGGAGTAAAATTACCTTCTTCTTATGATGTTGTCACCGTGAATCATTTAGGATTAACAACACAAATTGTATCGATAGCAGAAACAGTCTTATAACTTATAATTCTCACATGTTACCGCTAGTTTTACAAACGCAGTCTTCCTCAGCTCTGTTTATGTAGCTTTTATGAAACTGATTTTCCATAGTACAAGTAGAATTTAATTTTTCTTTGCTCTCCAGTATAAATGCAATAATTTGCAGGCTTTTTACTGAAACTCTCACAATGCAACACTCAATGCTCAGAGCTTCATATATCAACAGCTCTGAAAATATCTTCTTTTTTAAAGTAATGTAGGACAGGATCTCTCACTCTCTGTGTCTCAAAAAAACCCAACTAAACTGGCAATCACCACTAAACAAATGAAAGTAGTTTATGGCTTTTTTTATCAGCTGCATTTCTTTCATTTATGTATTGATCCCATTGTTTATTGGTAATGCTTTTAGGTCACTGTTTTAGCATGTCTGCCTCACACTCCATTTAAACAGTTTAACAGATAGTGGGGTCTGGTAAGGAAGTTGGGGGGAAGCAGACAACTCCACAGGAAGAGTCTTTTTGTCTTTTCTCCACTGTAAAAGATAGCAAGGCAGTGTGAAACTTTCTTTGCGGGAAAGACAAAACTGAGAGCCATGCTAGGCTCAGTGAGAGACTCTGCTCACCCTCTGCCCCAGCGATGGCAGTCCCTCACCAAGCTTGATTTCTGTTCTTTGTCTTGATTAAAGAATGTTAGCTACCGCTCATCGCTTGTCTGCAGGCTTTATTAAATGGAAAACTTCCACAACAACCTCTAAACAGTGGTTTATGGCTTTTTGTCACCTGCAACACCATGTAACACTTGGATGTTAGATTCTTTTACCAGTCAGTGTTGTTAGCCCCAACCCCCAGGCTCCAGCTGTCTGAGCTCTAACCCTGGCTGCCAAATGTCCCCCTGAGGCCTTTGTGCCTTTTACCACCAGACTAAGTTTGTAGTCCTATCTACTAATATTATTTTATTTTTTTATTATAGCACAAGGTTCAGTTAGGTTACTACTTTGACTTCCTCAATTTGAGCACATTTCTGACCCGATACTTTATCAAGCTTTTACTCGAGTGTTTTTGACACTAGCAGCTGTACTTCTACTTAAGTGAAAATTGCCTGCAATTTTGCCACCGCAGTTGCCACTTTTCTGGAGTTTGTACACTTTTTATATTGAAACGTTCAATGTTTTACGTGTTCTCCTTGATCACAGTTCTAAACAAGTTAACTTTCTTCACTTCAAAGTAACCCAAAAAAAGAAACTATATGTCCAGTTCTCTTTACTCCAAACCTGGTTTAAGGCTATGCTGTTGTTGTGATATGGCCATACAAATAATATTAAGTTTAATTAATCTTTTAAAAAAATGGCTGCTTCATGGCTACCTGTTCAGAGAATTTGCAGACTTTTATGGAAACTGTCACAATGTAACACTCTCACTGTCAAAACAGGGTTGATCCATGTTTCTATGAACACTGATTAATATATCAACAGCTCTGAAAATCCTTTTTTTTTTTAAGTAAAGCAGAACAGGATCTCTGTATCTCTAAAAATCCCAACAAAACTGGCAATCACCTCTAAACAAATGGAAGTAGTTTATGGATCTTTATCACCTGCAACACCATGTAACACCTAGATGTTAGACTCTTTTACCATCACATTTGCAAGGGTTTATGTGTTATCCTTGATCACAGTTCTAAATAAGTTAACTTTCTTGACATAAAAGTAGCCCAAAGAAGACAAATATATGTCCAGTTCTTTTTTACTCCAAACCTACTGATCGGAAAACATTATGTGATGCTGGAAGTTTTCATCCTATCCATCTGCAAAACAAGTTTACCTGTAAGCCAACACATTAGACGTAAGCAAATTTGTGAAATTCCTGAACAATGTGCTTTGTGGAGTAGCAGTAGTACTAGAACTAGTACTAGTAGTCCTAGTATTCTGCAGCAACCAGGCTTCAAGAGTGATCACTCTTCTGGCTTTCAAATGGTGAAAACATGTCACAGTCTTAACCGCAAATCAGAAATGTTGGTAAATTTAAAAAGGAATTTAAACGTCAGCTTTGACATAGACACAGACTTTATTAATGCCACACTCAGGAAATTCACATGTTACACATGATTTAGCTCACGTGCTAAAACCCCAGAGCAATAACCCCATCAGCACCATTAGCCTGAGTGTTGATCCTCCAGGTGAGTGAGT
Source organism: Astatotilapia calliptera (assembly GCF_964374335.1). Taxonomy (NCBI): domain Eukaryota; kingdom Metazoa; phylum Chordata; class Actinopteri; order Cichliformes; family Cichlidae; genus Astatotilapia; species Astatotilapia calliptera. Next base: position 6,709,090 of record NC_137428.1, on the reverse strand, counting down.
GGAGTTGAGTGTGTGTGTGTGTGTGTGTGTGTGTGATCAGAGGTGAAGCTGCTTTCTGCAAAGTCTCATCAACAACCAGGGTGATTCCCAAAGTACGAGTCAATAAAACAATCACTCTAAAAACCAGAACAGAAAGATAAAGTTGCAAAATAAAAGATTAAGGATTGTGTTTTTATAGCATGTAGTAAACTATCCCCTTTTTCTAACACAGAGTTTGTATGAAGTTCACTTTATCAGCTGAAAATATTAAAGCCAGAACTTACAAGATCAAAAACCTTTTACTTCATGTACAGGGTTTCCAAAAAAGTTTTATTTCAGGTATATAAACCATTACATTTGATTCAAGTAAAACAAATAATTACATTGATTCTTGTAAAGTTTTTCCAAGAAAGTTTTATTTGATGTAACGGGTTTCCAAAATTATTTAATTTGATGTAATGAAACCAATAGATTTGAATGGGGTAAAACAAATAACTCGATTGATTCTTGCAATGCTTTTCCAAGAAAGTTTTATTTGATGTAACGGGTTTCCAAAAAAAAGTTTTATTTCAGGTATATAAACCAATACATTTGATTCAAGTAAAACAAATAATTACATTGATTCTTGTAAAGAGTTTCCAAAAAGGTTTTGACTGGCAACAACGCTCACCTGCTAAATCCAACAGAACACCACTGGGACATTATGTTTCACTCCATCTGACTGTGCAGGAGCTCAGTGTTGGGTATGGTAAATGGTCTGTTTCATATTTAGTGCTTTTAGACTCTTCCTGGTTGTTGATGAGACTTTGCAGAAAGCAGCTTCACCTCTGATCACACACACACACACACACACTCAACTCCACTCACTCACCTGGAGGATCAACACTCAGGCTAATGGTGCTGATGGGGTTATTGCTCTGGGGTTTTAGCACGTGAGCTAAATCATGTGTAACATGTGAATTTCCTGAGTGTGGCATTAATAAAGTCTGTGTCTATGTCAAAGCTGACGTTTAAATTCCTTTTTAAATTTACCAACATTTCTGATTTGCGGTTAAGACTGTGACATGTTTTCACCATTTGAAAGCCAGAAGAGTGATCACTCTTGAAGCCTGGTTGCTGCAGAATACTAGGACTACTAGTACTAGTTCTAGTACTACTGCTACTCCACAAAGCACATTGTTCAGGAATTTCACAAATTTGCTTACGTCTAATGTGTTGGCTTACAGGTAAACTTGTTTTGCAGATGGATAGGATGAAAACTTCCAGCATCACATAATGTTTTCCGATCAGTAGGTTTGGAGTAAAAAAGAACTGGACATATATTTGTCTTCTTTGGGCTACTTTTATGTCAAGAAAGTTAACTTATTTAGAACTGTGATCAAGGATAACACATAAACCCTTGCAAATGTGATGGTAAAAGAGTCTAACATCTAGGTGTTACATGGTGTTGCAGGTGATAAAGATCCATAAACTACTTCCATTTGTTTAGAGGTGATTGCCAGTTTTGTTGGGATTTTTAGAGATACAGAGATCCTGTTCTGCTTTACTTAAAAAAAAAAAGGATTTTCAGAGCTGTTGATATATTAATCAGTGTTCATAGAAACATGGATCAACCCTGTTTTGACAGTGAGAGTGTTACATTGTGACAGTTTCCATAAAAGTCTGCAAATTCTCTGAACAGGTAGCCATGAAGCAGCCATTTTTTTAAAAGATTAATTAAACTTAATATTATTTGTATGGCCATATCACAACAACAGCATAGCCTTAAACCAGGTTTGGAGTAAAGAGAACTGGACATATAGTTTCTTTTTTTGGGTTACTTTGAAGTGAAGAAAGTTAACTTGTTTAGAACTGTGATCAAGGAGAACACGTAAAACATTGAACGTTTCAATATAAAAAGTGTACAAACTCCAGAAAAGTGGCAACTGCGGTGGCAAAATTGCAGGCAATTTTCACTTAAGTAGAAGTACAGCTGCTAGTGTCAAAAACACTCGAGTAAAAGCTTGATAAAGTATCGGGTCAGAAATGTGCTCAAATTGAGGAAGTCAAAGTAGTAACCTAACTGAACCTTGTGCTATAATAAAAAAATAAAATAATATTAGTAGATAGGACTACAAACTTAGTCTGGTGGTAAAAGGCACAAAGGCCTCAGGGGGACATTTGGCAGCCAGGGTTAGAGCTCAGACAGCTGGAGCCTGGGGGTTGGGGCTAACAACACTGACTGGTAAAAGAATCTAACATCCAAGTGTTACATGGTGTTGCAGGTGACAAAAAGCCATAAACCACTGTTTAGAGGTTGTTGTGGAAGTTTTCCATTTAATAAAGCCTGCAGACAAGCGATGAGCGGTAGCTAACATTCTTTAATCAAGACAAAGAACAGAAATCAAGCTTGGTGAGGGACTGCCATCGCTGGGGCAGAGGGTGAGCAGAGTCTCTCACTGAGCCTAGCATGGCTCTCAGTTTTGTCTTTCCCGCAAAGAAAGTTTCACACTGCCTTGCTATCTTTTACAGTGGAGAAAAGACAAAAAGACTCTTCCTGTGGAGTTGTCTGCTTCCCCCCAACTTCCTTACCAGACCCCACTATCTGTTAAACTGTTTAAATGGAGTGTGAGGCAGACATGCTAAAACAGTGACCTAAAAGCATTACCAATAAACAATGGGATCAATACATAAATGAAAGAAATGCAGCTGATAAAAAAAGCCATAAACTACTTTCATTTGTTTAGTGGTGATTGCCAGTTTAGTTGGGTTTTTTTGAGACACAGAGAGTGAGAGATCCTGTCCTACATTACTTTAAAAAAGAAGATATTTTCAGAGCTGTTGATATATGAAGCTCTGAGCATTGAGTGTTGCATTGTGAGAGTTTCAGTAAAAAGCCTGCAAATTATTGCATTTATACTGGAGAGCAAAGAAAAATTAAATTCTACTTGTACTATGGAAAATCAGTTTCATAAAAGCTACATAAACAGAGCTGAGGAAGACTGCGTTTGTAAAACTAGCGGTAACATGTGAGAATTATAAGTTATAAGACTGTTTCTGCTATCGATACAATTTGTGTTGTTAATCCTAAATGATTCACGGTGACAACATCATAAGAAGAAGGTAATTTTACTCCACACACACACACATTTGGAAAATCACATAGTTTGACCATAAAAATTCCCAGAATAATTAGTATTTGAGATTGCTGAAGCAACATCACTAAAGAAAAATATCCTTGCATGTCACTTTCGTTTAAAAATATAAAAAATGTGAAGTTTTTTTTTTGTAAAACATAAAAACAACAAAACTTAAGACCTTAAGAATCTCCTTATGAATTTTGTGAATATCTAGATCATTGGTGTTTGGATTTGAGGGTCAACAGGGCGAACACTGAGGCTGGGTATTAGAAATACAACATGGCAACATGAGACATGTTAACTCTGAGAACACTAACATTTAGTTTAACGCGTGAGAGGTAAATGCATAACAGAAGCTAAAAAGGACTTGCTTGTGTCTAGATTAGTTAAAATAAATTGAAAATAAACGGATTTGAACACGTTTGATGCAATATACAAAAAAAGGTTCATGATATAGTTCACATGATCTAAGCAAGAGTGACTCGGAATCTCAAATGTTAAAGTACACTTACTGATTGTACTTTTACTACATGAGCTAATGTAGATGCTCTAAAAGCACGCTGGCTGAAAAAGAACCACACGTTTGGAGAAACTGTGCTGTAACTTCTCATACTGTGAAGTTTTCTGACACAAGTGAATTGAAAACTTATGCTGTACAGCTTACTAAGGGGTCCTTTGCTGGGCCATGTGCAATTACACAAAAGAACAAGTTAAATTTCACCATAACACTGACTGGAGAAAAGCCAAATTGGGATTCTAATTGAGATTACAACTGAAATCAGTGCTGTGATAGTTAGTTTAAGATCACAACCTGATTTAAAACACAGTCTAACATCAACATTCTTGCCCCTGAAAATAGGTCAGGATGGCCGAAAAATGTACTTTAAAAATGAGATTTTCTTTTTGTTTCATTGGAACAGTAAAGTACCATTACAAAGAAATGAGTACACCTTTGTAGATATCACTGATATGGAGTTTTTCATGTTTTACATACAGACTTTCTCATTTAAACCATGGTGACTTAAAAGTTTAGCAGCAAGACACTTGTTTTCTTTGTTCCATCAAACATTTCTTTCAGCCATCTGTGTTTATCAGAGCGATATGTGACTAATTTTTTATTGAATCACCAGAAAGTACACAAATACAAGATTAAATATTTTATTTATTTATCAAAGATACATAATTACACATTGATACAATGAATAAGGTGTCTATAAAAATTACACATGGTGTAAGAAAAACATTATAACATACAAATAAGTGTTTTAAGATAATCTGACATACTTTAAAAGCATAAGAATAAAAGTTTTTTTTTTTAAAAATCATGTTCTTTGATGATCACATTACATGTATCACATTTTTTAAAGCATAACGTAGGGTGTTCACAAAAACAGTTTTATGATTACTTTTTCCACAGTGCTTGTATGCCTCTTGCAAAACTATGTACTTATCACCATATGACATAATAACTCACGATTATGCAAGACCAGCCATGAAATGTCCGTCGCTTCATTACAATCATTTGTCCCCGCTGCTGCCCTCAGACCCAGTCTTCTGTACTGTGGGGTAAAATTGCTTTTTTGGTGGTTCATAAAAAATATCTCAAAAAGCGATGTTAGTGAGGGGACCAGAAACACTGGGTTGCAGAGCAGTTGGTAAGGACTTGTATATTTCTGGAGAGTCTGCAAAAGCTGTCTTGCTCGTGCTCCTGATTGGATATGTGGAGCCCGGCTCTGATATCTCACTGGTGGCAGCTAAAGGTAGGCATGCCTTGGAGGCGGAGTTGGTCTCGGGCGCAATCTTTCAAACGAGCCTCACGGCATTTCAGGCAACCTCAGGCCGGAAACAACATCCGGTCACTCGCGGTCAAAATCCACGCAGAGCTGGTGTTTCGCAGGGATCAGGTTAACACATCTGGGTCTAAAAATATAAAGAAAAACAAAAAGAGTTTTAAAACACGCAAACTAGCAAAATATCAAAGGAGCATAACATAACAATAACAAGATGATATGAGATACCCGATGAGGCCATGATAGGTGATGTAGACATGTAATGTATAAACCTTTACGGGAGTTAAAAGTGGAGCTTATATATATTTTAAAGTGTATTGTACGTGGGATAGGCTCCAGCGCACCGCGCGAGCCTGAGAAAAGGATAAGTGGAGGCGAATGGATGGATGGATGGTGTATTGTACCTGTTACAAACCATTGTGATATTTATTTATTTTTTTAAATGAAAGGATTGACAGAATGGTAAAAAGGAAAATGCAAAAATGTAGTTAGAGAGGAAGATTAACACTTACCGAATGATATGCACATAGGGCACGCGAAGGTAGTTGCTGTTGAAATCGGCCGCTCCCTATGCGAACTCGCAAGCAGTCTGAGCGGCGCCAGTTGTTGATACGTCTGAAGTCAGATGTCTTCTGGGGGTTCGAAGATAGTCTTAACCTCAGCGGGAGATCGTAAAATCAGACCTGGAGTGGATTGGCTAACCGGGGTGCGAAGGGAGCGGTGCAAGGGTTATGTGATTGGCAGCGGGGCGCAGTGAGGCGGAGTTGGTCTAAGGGGGGAATTTTCAAACGAGGTAAGCAGCGCATTAGGGAGCAGAGCGGGGAGCGAACAAGCAGGAAAAAATTGTGCTCTGCAAGAAGTTGTGGATCGGAGATTAAGAGCGAGGTAGAACTTAGAGTGTGGGTTGAATTTTAGAGCTTGCTAGTAAGAGGGAAGTTTTTGAAGAAAAAAGAATAAGGATTTTCCCTGTTATCGAATATAAGGTTTTTGGGAATAGAGGGGTAGCTAACAAGTTATTCTAGGGGTTTTGGAGAAATCGCGGAGAAATTTTTAAAAGGAGTTTTTTGGCTTTGTTTGGCTGAGCATGAAGGGAGCCGCGGGGCGCTGAATTTGAGAAAAAAGACTAAGGATTTTTTCAGGATTTTCCCTGTTATCGAATATAAGGTTTTGGGAATAGAGGGGGTACCCTAACAAGTTATTGTAGGGTTTTGGAGAAATCGCGGAGGGTTTTTTAAGGAGTTTTCCCTGCTTATGTATCTAAGGAGGGTTAGGGGATCGCGAGTTTTTTCTGAGTATGAGTTTTATTCTAAATCTACAAATGCATATAAATCTAAATAAAGTTTTCCCCCAAGGCATGCAGCATGTGTTTGTGGCCATACTGAACGTTACAAAAGCACAAGTTTAACTAAACAATTTTAATATGGTTTAATACATTTTTAAACACATGAGCACGGAGCCCGAGAGAGCACGGTCCGGAGACACGGGCGCGCCCCCGCGCGCCCAGACACACAGCCTCGGGCGCGCGCGGGCGCGCACACACACTGACCCGCCACCAGATGGCGTTTTTTGAGCATAAAAAAAATAAAAATAAAAATTTAATTGCTTAAAGAAATAAAAGAATGCTATTTTGATATATAAGAAACTTTCTAAATAATCAATTATATTTTTATGAATATCATATTTTTATGAATATCATATTTTTATTATTTAATTACTTCCTACTTCCGGAGCTCATGAATAATTTAATTACTTCCGGACTTCCGGAGCTCATGAATAATTAATGAGCTCCGGAAGTAACCTGTCACTTTTTTTGACGAAAGGGGTATAATATCACTCTCTGACAATTTCTTCCCTCTACTGACTTTCAAAGTATAAAAAAAAAAAAAAAAAAAAAGGCAACAGCAAAAATACCAACGACACATGAACCCCCCCCCCCCCCCCCCCCCCCCAAAAGAACATTTATCACAATATCTAGGAGACATTGTCGATGTACAACAAAAAAGGACCCCAGACCTGCTCAAAAATATCTTCTCTCCCCTTAATTCTGTATATAACCCGTTCATATGATGCCATCTTAGACATTTGTTCAGTCCATTCCCTGAGAGAACAAGGGCTGGATGACTTCCAGTGCCTCAGTATTATCCTGCATCCTGTGCAGACGCATCCACAGTCTCTGTTTTTTTGAAAGGATATTATTGTCAGGTAACAGGCCCAGGACACATACAGCTGGAGATTTAGAAAGATTAAGTTTAAAAATATCATTCACCAAGTTAATGATCCCGTCCCACAAATAATCATTTTTCTGACATGTGTACAACATATGAACTAGAGTCCCGGCTTCCTCCTGGCATTTCCAACAGGTGTCATTATCCACAAGCTTCAGCCTGACTAATTTACTGGGAGTCCAGTTATTTCTGTGAAGCAACTTGTACTGGATAAGTTGAGACTGTGTTTCAGGTGAGCAAACATACCATGATGAAACCAGCGTCTTCCAACTGTCCTCTAAAATCTGGATACCCAGATCCTTCTCCCAACACTGCCTCAGTCCCCCCAAATTGGGAGAGTGCGCCTCTCTGAAGATCCCATAAAATTTGGATGCCCTGATCCTATTAATGCCAGGGGCTGCAAACATCTTCTGAATACTAGATGGAGGGTCTGGATTATTATTCAAAATGGTTTTAATACAGTGTCTTATTTGAAAAAACCTCCAAATTTCCCTTGGATCCAGATTAAATTCTCGTCTGATTTCTGAAAACAATTTCATACCAGTCTGCCCAAATAAATCCCCCACCTGATTGATACCTGTCCTAGCCCAAGCCTCCCACCAGACCGGTTTCTTACCAATTAATATTTTCTTATTATAACAGATAGAGACTCTAGCGGTAAGATAAGGGCTAATGTTGGTATATTGGTGAGCTCTAAACCAGGTCTCTTGCATGAAAGCCAATACTGGATCTTTAAACGGTACTGGTCTTCCCTTCTGAGTAAGGAAGGCCTCTAAAGACGAAGGAGCCACAAGACTTTCCTCGATCGCAACTAGTGATGGGATTTTCGGCTCTTTTTAGAGATCCGGCTCTTTCGGTTCGGCTCACTAAAAAGAGCCGGCTCTTTCGGCTCCGAACTGGCTCTTCAGATTGTTTTGTTGCTTTAATTAATTTTTTATTAACAGTAATTTAAAATTATGCACAAAAGGAATTACTAACGTAAAAAAGTGGTTTTATTTATATATGTTTATATATAAATATATGCGGTGGCACCTAGAGACAAAACACGTACAAACTCCAAAACACATTTCTAGCATGAACTGAACTTCCAAAGCAAAGTTACTAGATCACTTAAATTACACAATTGAAAGCATGTATGTATTGTTTGTGTATTCATACACAAGCACTCATATATATTCAAATAATTTAAAAAAAAAGTTCATTTACCTGTTACTACCACACATCAAATCCAGTCGTTGGTACTTGCTGGCTTGTGTAGCCACAAGATAACAAAAGCTCAACACTGCGCCCTAGCATCCTGGAGCACTTCTGTTGTCTTTTGTACGTGTTTTGAGTTTTTATATGCTTCTAAGTTTTTACGTGCTTATGAGTTTTTACGTGCTTTGGAGTTTTTACGTGTTTTGGAGTTTGTACGTGTTTTTACGTGTTTTGGAGTTTGTACATGCTCCAGAGTTCGTACGTGATTTGAAGTTTATATGTGCTTCGTCTCTAGGGGCCACCATAAATATACTTATATTTATTCACTCCACATAAAATGTAATAAATAAATCATATAATACAAAAATCAACTATTCACATTTCAACTTTTAACTATTTAAATTTTCAGCTTTTTCCTTTTACAAATTTAAAGTGAAAACAACACAAAACACTGCAAACCACAACACAATTAAATATAAATTATAATATGAAAACAAAAAGAAGATGCATATTCTCTGTCATATGGGCCCGCATGAATAAACTTTCTGAATCCTTTATCATCTGCAACCGAAAATAGTTGTGGATGATTACTATACCTTTCTAATGTGATGTTGTTGTCCCTGGCTCTCTTTCTCTCTCTCTCCCTCTGGCTCTGTTCCTGTGCTACTGAGTATAACTACTGCCCCTCCCCCCTCTGCCCAGCGTAAAGCACAAGGCTCACGTGCAGAGTGAAGCGGAAAAAAAAGTGCGAGAGAGAGAGGGTGAGAGAAAAAAAACCAACCCACGTGACGGTTCGCGATAAGGAGCCGGCTCGCGTCGTTCACGTCAAAGAGCCGGCTCTAAGAGCCATTTCGTTCGCGAACGACCCATCACTAATCGCAACCCATGATGGCTTCTCCGTAAAGGAATTATGTATCTTAACTAATTGAGAGAGGGAGAAAGCATAATGATACCACACCATCTTGGACAATGCCAACCTGCCACTCTCTTTAGCGGCATATAATTTGGACCGATTAAAAGATGGCTTTTTGCCTGCCCACACAAAACCCTCCACACTTGTATTATAAAGCTTTAGCAAATTATGTGGGACTGCTATCGGTAACATGTGAAGAAAGTACTGAAGTTTAGGCGCAATAATCATCTTCACCAAATTAATTCTGCCCAAAAGGGACAGATTTATTTTAACCCAATTCTGCAACAGCGGACGAATGTTTTGAATCACTGGGGAGATGTTTACTTGCATTATGTTGTCTAAACCAGGGGTCAGTTTAATCCCTAAGTAAGTCAAACCCTCGGGCATCCACTTGAAATGCCATGAGCTCCTCATAACTGGCGGACACAATTTAGAAATGGGCATAACTTCCGACTTAGACCAATTTATGGTGTAGCCAGAGATTACAGAAAAGGAATCAATAATTGAGGAAATTGCAGGAACGGCCTGTTCTGGGTTACTTGAGATCAGTAAAATGTCATCTGCATACAAAAAAGTTTTATGTTCTTCTTGACCCATATCCACCCCTCTAATTTTCTTACATTCACGTAATGCAATAGCCAAAGGCTCCAAAAACAGGGCGAAAATGAGAGGTGATAAGGGTGAACCTTGTCTAGTACCCCGACTTAACAAAAAAGGAGGGTGACATTATCCCATTGGTAGTAACTGTAGCCATTGGATCTGTGTATACCACCTGAATCCACTGCTTAAAAAAGCGACCAAAACCAAATCTCTTCAACGTATAAAACAGAAAGGGATACTCAACTTTATCGAAGGCCTTCTCTGCATCTAAGGAGAACGCGACGACAGGGTCTAAATTAGTCCTGCTCTTCCAGAATATGTGCAATAACCTACGTAGATTATCTGCAGAACTTCTGTTTTTCACAAAACCGACCTGATCCCTATGCACCAAATACGGAAGAACTTTCTCAAGCCTAAAAGCTAGTATCTTAGAAATAATTGTTTCGTCCACATTAATTAATGAAATTGGGCGATAATTCCCACAATACTGTGGGTCTTTCCCTTTTTTATGTAATAACGTGATCACTGCTGATCGCATACTAAATGGTAGTGTCCCTCTTTGAAACGCATCTTGATATACCGACAGTAGTCACTGTAAAAAATGACAGATGCCACCACAGAGTCATAGAAGGTCTTTAAAAGTGCTCCCTGGACTTCAAATGACCTCAGCCGCCTCAGCAGGTAGAGTCTGCTCTGACCCTTCCTGTAAAGAGCATCAGTGTTGTGGCTCCAGTGTGGTGGTCCACTCCCGATAGCTCCAGCTTGTCTCTCAGAAGTCGTGGCTGGATGGTGTTGAAAGCACTGGAGAAATCAAAAAACAGGATCCTCACAGTGCTTCCAGGCTTCTCCAGGTGAGTCACAGCTCGGTGCAGGAGGTAGATGATGGCGTCCTCCACCCCGATGCCAGGCTGGTAAGCAAACTGCAGCGGATCCAATGAAGACCTCACCAGGGGGCGCAGATGGTTTAGAACAAACCTCTCGACGGTCTTCATCAGATGTGATGTCAGGGCTACCAGCCTGTAGCTGCTGAGGTCCTTGGGATGGGAGGTCTTTGGTACCGGTACCACACAGGAGGTCTTCCACAGCTGTGGAACTTTCCCCAGTGACAGGCTCAGGTTGAACAGATATCCTAGGATGTCACACAGTTCATCTGCGCAGCACCTCAGAAGCCTGGAGCTGATGCCATCTGGACCTGCAGCCTTCCGCACCTTGATCTTGCGAAGCTCGTTCCTCACTTGAAGTGCTGAGATGGAGAGAGGGGGTTTCGGGGGAGGGGGGTGTATGTTGGAGTTCACAGAAGCTGGGGGTGGATGTGATGGCTGGGAGCTGAGAGGTGTGAAGTCCTGAGATGAAGGACAGGCAGTCCCTGAAGATGAGGGAGATTACAGCAGGGGGGACGATGCTGGGGGAGGGGTGGGTGGTTGATCAAACCTATTAAAATATTTATTTAGGTCATTCACCCACCCCAAGGGCCTGAGGGTGCTGTGTTTTGAGTCTGCTGGTTACAGTGTGCAGGACCTCACAGGCTGCTGCAGCGTTAGCAGAGGGCGGGACATACACAGCTATCATAATCACCTGTGTAAACTGTCGTGGTAGATAGTACGGTCTCATGCTAACCGCTAGCAGCTCAATGTCCTTACAGCATAGCGTCTCTTTGATAGATAAGTGCCCAGAGTTACACCATCTATCCTTCACAAACACAGCCAGACCCCCTCCTCTCTTCTTACCACTCTCCATTGTTCTGTCTGCCCAGATCAGATGGAAACCGTCTGTTTATGTGTGAGTCCGGAGTTAGCGCGGTTAGCCACGACTCTGTGAAGCACATCAGGCTGCACTCGCTGTAGCTCCTCTGATGTCGGGTTAGAGCCACCAGTTCATCCACTTTTTTGGGGAGAGATCTCACATTCCCCATAACAGATGTAATCACTGGCCAGTACCTCCTAACCTTACTGTGACGCCCAATCCCGGCCCGAGTGCCGCGTCTCTTCCTCCTTACCTCGTGGGGGATGTTGGCTCGCTCGGTGGTAGGCAGAACAGCGGAGGCCCCGAGGGCTAACAACAATTTCAACCATCAACTCAAATATTTGGTTCTAATTGAACAGAAATTTCTATGAACTTGCAAGAACTGTGTACAACATGAATCAGTGTGTGTCAGATCCTGAATTTGAAATTTCCACTGAAATCACGGGTAAGAGGCAAGTAGAAGCAAGATCTAGGACATTGGCGTTTTGAAGTTTGCAAAGACTGCAAAACTTTGCCAGTGGTAGTTCACTCTTTGCAACATAGTACGCTATTCTAAACAGATTTTTCAGGACTTCTTGTTATGCTTGGTTTACTTTTAGTATGCTTTTTGCAATTGGTGTTTGTTCTGGGAAAGATACTGCAGACTGAGCAATAATGTATTTCTTGCAATATCTCATGGTTTCTGATAAGATAAGATAAGATAACCTTTATTAGTCCCACACGTGGGAAATTTGTTTTGTCACAGCAGGAAGTGGACAGTGCAAAAGTTATGACGCAAAAATTAGAATACAATAAGAATAAATACAGTACACAGCTGTACAGAATAGAATAAAATAATATACTATATACAGTAGAATAAAATAGAATAAAAATATACAATAAGATAAAAATAGAATACAAATGCTATATAAAACTGAGTAAAAATACAACGATGCCAGAAAAGATTATTGCACTTAGTGTTATTGCACATGTGTGGATGTGTGTGTTTGTTCAGTTAAAGTCTTTGTTGTGGAGTCTGACAGCAGTGGGGAGGAAAGACCTGCGAAATCTCTCCGTCCCACACCGTGGGTGCCGCAGTCTCCCACTGAAGGAGCTGCTCAGTGCTGTCACAGTCTGCTGCATGGGGTGGGAGACGTTGTCCAACAGGGATGACAGCTTAGCCGCCATTCTCCTGTCACTCACCACCTCCACTGGGTCCAGAGGGCATCCTAGAACAGAGCTGGCCCTTCGGATCACCCTGTTCAGTCTCTTCCTGTCCCCAGCAGAGATGCTGCCGCCCCAGCAGACCACACCATAAAAGATAGCAGAAGCCACCACAGAGTCATAGAAGGTCTTCAGGAGTGGGCCCTCCACCCCAAACGACCTGAGTCTCCGCAGCAGGTACAGCCTGCTCTGCCCTTTCCTGTAGAGGGCGTCTGAGTTATGAGTCCAGTCCAGTCTGTTGTTCAGATGAACACCAAGGTACCTGTAGCTGTCCACAGCCTCAATGTCCATACCCTGGATGTTCAGTGGTTGCAGTGGAGAATGCTTGTGCCTGCGGAAGTCTACCACCAGCTCCTTGGTTTTACTGGCGTTGATCTGGAGGTAGTTCAGCTGGCACCAGTCCACAAAGTCTTGAGTCAGTCCTCTGTACTCCTTGTCGTCCCCATCAGTGATGAGGCCGACTATTGCAGAGTCATCAGAGAACTTCTGCAGGAAGCACTGGGTGGAATTGTGGGAGAAGTCTGCAGTGTAGATGGTGAAGAGGAACGGAGCCAGAACCGTTCCCTGTGGGGCCCCCGTACTGCAGACGACCCTGTCCAACACACAGCCCTGAGTCCTCACATACTGTGGTCGGTCGGTGAGGTAGTCCAAAATCCAGGTAGTGAGGTGATGGTCCACTCCAGAGTTCTCCAGCTTGTCCTTCAGAACCGAGGGAAGAATAGTGTTGAAGGCACTGGAGAAATCAAAGAACATGATTCTCACAGTGCTTCCAGCGGTCTCCAGGTGAGCGAGGGAACGATGTAGGAGGTGAATGACGGCATCATCCGCTCCAATGCCAGGCTGGTAGGCAAACTGAAGTGGGTCCAGTGATGAGCTTGTTAGGCGCCGAAGCTGAGCCAGGACCAACCGCTCCAGGGTCTTCATCAGGTGGGATGTCAGAGCCACCGGCCTGTAGCTGTTGAGGTCCTTGGGGCGTGAAGTCTTTGGCACTGGTACAACACAGGAGGTTTTCCAGAGCTGTGGGACTCTTCCCAACCTCAGGCTCAGGTTGAAGAGGTGCTCCATCACCCCACACAGTTGGTCCGCGCAGGACCTGACGACCCTCGAGCTGATGCCATCTGGACCCGCTGCCTTCTTGCCATTAATCCTCCTCAGTTCCCTCCTAACCTGGGTGGTTGAGAGAGACAGGCTGGAGCCTTGTGTTGAGTGTGTATTGGATGCTGTTGTTGGGGGTGGGGGGGAGTGAGCAGGGTGAATAGAGGAGGTGTGAAGTGTCTGAGGTGGAACAGCAGCAGTGGGGGTGGGTGAGTCTGCAGCCGATGTTGCAGACTGCCTCATGGCTGAATCAAATCTGTTGAAGAAATGATTCAGTTCATTTGCCCATCTCACATCCCTCCCAGGCAGAGAGTTCTGATGTTTGTGGCCCGAGATGGTTCTGAGGCCTCTCCAGACTTCACCAACGTTGTTTTGTTGAAGCTGGTTCTCCATCTTCTGCCTGTAGCTCTCCTTCCCATTCCTTATCAGTCCCCTCAACTCTCTCTGCACCCTTTTCAACTCCTCTTTGTCTTTGGATTTGAAGGCCCTCCTCTTCTGCTTGAGGACAGCTTTAATTTCTGGGGTAATCCAAGGTTTGTTGTTGGAGAAACACCGTACAGTCCTGGTAGGTACGGTGTTATCCACACAGAAATTAATATAGTCAGTAAAATTTAAAACTGGTCCCAGTAACAAAGGCGCTTGTCGAATCGAGGGAAACTCACAACACACCCAGCAGAACATTATGTTATTTAGCTCGTCATATTCGAGCCACATAAATTCTTTTGTCCATGAAACCAAAAAAGCTGCGCTTTCTTTTTCCCTCATTGTCTGATTTGTCATAACTTTTCCGTTTTGTGGTCAGCTTTTCTTTGGCTGCCCCTTCTTCACCCTGACCTCTCTTGTTTGGCTCTGCAGAACTAAAATACCTGCCTAAAGCCATCTGCGCTTACACACATACTTACATAACGATCAGCAATTCTCTGCGCAATCAACCTCTATCACATGTTTAAGCTTGCTACAGGAGATTTCACTTGTCATGTTTGATAGTAAACTAACGATTGATAAGACAATGTCAGAGGAATTGGTGCGCAATTAATCTGTGACTTACCAATTAGTGCTGCCGCTCTCTACACACAGTTCGCGTGATCGCAAAGTGAAAGCAAAAAACAAGCGCAAATTCAAACGCGATTTCAATGTGTCACATGTTGACAGTGGCTCATCGATGCCAATGACATAATTACTCAGCTACATTTGTGAAAGAATGCAAAAGCATTGACATATCTTTCATTCCTATGATAGCCCGACGGGCAGGGCTGAGATGGATTTTGGTAGCCCGACTGGAAAAATCGCTAGCCCCGGGACGTCGGGCTAGCGATTTTGCGAGCCCTGATATAAAATTATGCACAAAAGGAATTACTAACGTAAAAAAAGTGGTTTTATTTATATATGTTTATATATAAATATATGCGGTGGCTCATAGAGACAAAACACGTACAAACTCCAAAACACATTTCTAGCATGAACTGAACTTCCAAAGCAGAGCTACTAGATCACTTAAATTACACAATTGAAAGCATGTGTGTATTATTTGTGTATTTATACACAGGCACTCATATATATATTCAAATAATTAAAAAAAAAAGTTCATTTACCTGTTACTACCACACACCAAATCCGGTCGTTGGTACTTGCTGGCTTGTGTAGCCACTAGGTAACAAAAGCTCAACACTGTGCCCAGCATCCTGGAGCACTTCTGTTGTGTTTTGTACGTGTTTTGAGTTTTTACGTGCTTCGGCGTTTTTACGTGTTTTGGAGTTTTTACGTGTTTTTACGTGTTTTGGAGTTTGTACATGCTTCAGAGTTCGTACTTGATTTGAAGTTTGTATGTGCTTTGTCTATAGGGGCCACCGTAAATATACTTTTATTTATTCACTCCACATAAAATATAATAAATAAATCATATAATACAAAAATCAAACTATTCACATTTCAACTTTTAACTATTTAAATTTTCAGCTTTTTCCTTTTACAAATTTAAAGTGAAAACAACACAAAACACTGCAAACCACAACACAATTAAATATAAATTATAATATGAAAACAAAAAGAACATGCATATTCTCTGTCATATGGGCCCGCATGAATAAACTTTTTGAATCCTTTATCATCTGCAACCGAAAATAGTTGTGGATGATTACTATACCTTTCTAATGTGACGTTGTTGACCCTGGCTCTCTTTCTCTCTCTCCCTCTGGCTCTGTTCGTGTGCTACTGAGTGTAACTACCGCCCCTCCCCCCTCTGCCCAGCGTAAAGCACAAGGCTCGCGTGCAGAGTGAAGCGGAAAACAAGGGCGAGAGAGAGAGGGTGAGAGAAGAAAAAAAAATACAACCCACGTGACGGTTCGCGATAAGGAGCCGGTGTTGTGCCAAAAAGTGATTGTCTGCCAAAAACTGATTTCCGGTATTTGCCAAAAAGCGATTGCTCATATTTAAAGTGCTATAAGTAACTTGTTGGGCTATAATATGTTAAACATATGTCAAATGCATCCCTTATGGATGACATAAAGTCATCTTGAGCCACAAACAACATTCGTGTAACAAGATACAAGCCGCAATCAGTTTTTGGCAGCGACTTTTATATAACCTTTATTTATGCAGTAAAAAAAATCTCATTAACATTAAAAATGTATTTTGTAAGAGTAAGTTGCCCAACAGGACAGCAGAAACGGCAGCAAATATTACAATAGTTCTGTAAAAATATTTTAAGTGGGGATAAAGGACCGGATTGGTTATAATGTAAGTACAAGTTGTAAAGATACTTAAAAAACAGATAATTTTTTAATTCTTTATGTAACCCCTTTGTATCCCCTGTTCACTGAAGTCTATTTACGAACATACGTAAAGATATTACACATAAAAAATACACAGAAACACTGGAAATCAGTTTTTGGCAGACAATCACTTTTTGGCACAACACCGGCTCGCTTCGTTCATGTCAAAGAGCCGGCTCTAAGAGCCATTTCGTTCGCGAACGACCCATCACTAGTCAGTACAACAGATGGCCTGACACTGAGTAAACAGAAACACACAAACTAAATACACACAAGGGGTGATCAGGGAAAGTGAAAACACATGAGGAAACAGCTGATTGAAATGAACATGATGACGTCACAGGGGAAGTGAAACCAAACACAATGAGGAAAGAACACAAGACTCTTTCAAAATAAAACAGGAAGCATGGGGCACAAAAACAAAAATCAAGAATAAAACTAAAATACACAAAACTTTGGGTCGCAGAGCCAATACCGTGACACAGGCTTTCTGTTCATTTTTGTGTTGATTTTAAGATTCTTTACTTACTTTCTAAGTTTTAAATGGTATGGCGCCCAGCTATTTCAGCAAACTCCTCAACATGTATAACCCAAAAGAGCACTGAGATCATCCAGATGCTTTTAGAACAGCTGAGTCTTTGACAGTTTAAACAAATCCTGTCTTAAAACTCACTTTTTTTTTAACTTTGGCTTTTAATTTGAGTTCAGTACCACCAAGTTTGTTTTTATGGTAAATATATTATACTTCATACTTCATCTCATATCTCATTTTCTGTATTTATTTTTCTCTTGTTTTCTCTTGTTCATTAACTAACTTATAAAGCAGTTTGGTCAATTTTGTTGCTTTTAAATGTGATAGAAATAAAACTGATATTGACATGAACAATTTCAGATTAAATCAAGTTCAAACATGGGTAATGTTGTCACAAGACGGCTTATTTAAAGTACATATATGAATAATTAATTACTAAACAAATGTACAAATTTTGTGTTCCCACAGTGTCTGTTGATGTGCAACCAGTGAGGCGCAAGCACAGCTATGAATATTTGCCACCTGACTGTAAGTAAATCTGGACTGAGTCGAAAGTTCCATTATTTTCACAAGATCTGAAATAGCAGCATCTCGTACATTTATTACAGTGGTTAATTTGATTTGGTGAGTCCTGAAGGAATGCTGTCTCACTTCACTGAGACTCTGAAGCAAATAATGGCCCGATGTTATTGGCTGGGCATTGGACGTATTGGCTGGGGGATGTGCACTGATGGTACGTGTCCTACTCTGGGTGTCAGCTAGTGAACTAGTCGGCCAGTCCAATAGTGCCTCTGCACCAACTACTGTTAATGGAGCATTTGGTTGAATTAAATTTTATTTATATAGCGTCAAATCACAAAAACAGTTACCTCAAAGCGCTTCATATTGTAAGGTAAAGACCCTACAATAATAAAAAGAAAAACACAGAAAACTCCAACAATCATGTGAGCCCCTACAAGCAAGCGCTTTGGTGACAGCGGGAAGGAAAAACTCCCTTTTAACAGGAAGAAACCTTCAGTACGACCAGGCTCAGGGAGGAGCAGGTATCTGCAATGACAGGTTAGGGGCAAGGGGAGGAAGACAGGACAAAAGAAATAATAAAAAAAAATAAAAATAATAATAATAATAATGGATTGCATTTATATAGGGCTTTTCAGGACCCTCAAAGAGCTTTACAATACCACTATTCATTCACTCTCACATTCACACACTGGTGGAGGCAGCTACAGTTGTAGCCACAGCTGCCCTGGGGCAGACTGAGAACTGCCAACTCTTGAGCCATGATCGCCCCTGAAATGCCATGGAAAAGAACCAGAGATGAATAATAACTAATGATTAAATTTAGAGAGGTCTATTTACACATAGTGAGTGAGGAAAGTGACTGAAGAAGAAACACTCAGTGCATCATGGGAATCCCCCAGCAGCCTACACCTATTGCAGCATAACTAAGGGAGGATTCGGGGTCACCTGGTCCAGCCCTAACTATATGCTTTATCAAAAAGGAAAGTTTGAAGCCTAATCTTGAAAGTAGAGATAGTGTCTGTCTCCTGAATCCAAACTGGAAGCTGGTTCCACAGAAGAGAGGCCTGAAAACTGAAGGCTCTGTCGGGGCACTGGGTTTTATGACCCAGCTTTTTTGTTTTTTGTGACTCATGTATTATAAGGATGGTTTAAGTTCAACGTTGACAGTTTAGCCTTCAGTTTAGTTCCTCTATGTTTTGAGTTTTTCTTGTCTTTGCAGTTTATAGTTGTCTATTAGGTTCACTTTTGTCCTCACCCCTTGTGTCCCTCACTCTCCGGATCCTAGTCTTGTCATTATGCCTCATCTCCCCTTTCTGTTCCCATGTTCCACTCGTGTTTCATTCCATGTCTCCACCTGTCTGGCATATGCTTTCATCTATGTTCTGCCTAGCCCATCATGTCTCCCTCTCTCTCGTACTGTCTGTTCCCTGGGTTTTGTCAGTCTGCAGCTCAGTGTGTGTTCCCTGTACTTCCTGTTTTAATTTGATAGTCTCCTGTCTGGTATGCGTTATGTTCACATCTGCTTGTCCTTGTCTGATCTGTTGTTTCACACCGTGTTCCCCAGGTTTTTCCTCTGCGATCGCCTGTCCGTTTAGTTCCTAATTTCTTCCAGTTTGCTTTCATGTATTTTTTTGTATCTACTACTGAGGAGAGCCTCATATCAGTAGTACTTGACTCCGTGGTATAATTCTCAAACACGTAGCCTAAAGCAGATGACTCATAAGCTGGAGAGGAAATGACGTCTACTAATTTAGAGGATCATCATTTAGCCTGGAGAAATAGTTTGTTGCTTTATAATAAAGCCCTCCGCAAAGCCAGAACATCTTACCATTCATCACCGATTGAAGAAAATAAGAACAACCCCAGGTTTCTCTTCAGCACTGTAGCCAGGCTGACAAACAGTCAGAGCTCTGTTGAGCCAACCATCCCTTTAACGTTAACTAGTAATGACTTCATGAACTTCTTCACAAATAAAATTTTAACCATTAGAGGAAAAATTACCAATAATAATCCCACAGATGTAATATTATCTACAGCTACTTTCAGTGCCATTGATATTCATTTAGAGTCCTCCTGTTTCACACAAACTGTGAAAAAGATTTTAATTTAACTACTCCAAAAAAGACCAGTAACGTTTTCATTGTTCAAAGTTTTGACAATTGTCACTTGACGATTGGTTGTACTAAATGTGCCTGAGACCACATAGGTTTTTGTTGTGTTTGTTTTTCTTTTTTTAAAACTTATTTTTGTTTTCTTTCTCTTATTGCTTTGTTTCAGATTCTGAATTCAGAATTGTGCTGGTTGGAAAAAGGGAGGACAAAAAGACTAAACTAGGAAACTTAATTATTGGTAATACAGGGAAGCATTTTGAAAAACATCCTTCAGGGGAGAATTGTCCAGTTACCTATGGAGAGTGGAGTGCATATAGTTTAACAGTAGTTAAAACTCCAAACATTTTCAGTGTCTCTGAGGAAATTATAAAAGAAGACATTAGCAGATGTGTGAATTTTTGTAAACCTGGACCAAATGTTCTTCTGCTGTTAGTTAAACCTTCGACATTCACAGAAGATAAGAGAAAAAGACTAAACTTCATCCTGAGATTGTTTGGTGAAGATGCTTTAAAGCACTCAATGGTCATCATGACTAATGAGTCCACTGAAAGTCAGTCTGTAAAGCAGCTGCTGAAGGATTGTGAAGGAAGACAGTACAGAATGAGTGAAAAAAGCCAAAGATCACTAATGAAGCAGGTTAAGAACATTGTGCATCAAAATGAAAACTTCCTCACCTTCACTAAAGAGAATACAAGACCTTTAAACCTGGTTCTGTGTGGGAGGAGAGGAGCAGAGAAGACGTCAGCAGCCAAGGCCATTTTAGGTCAGACAGAGCTTCATTCAGTCTCCAACTCATCAGAGTATGTTAAATATCAGGGAGAGGTGTGTAGACGTTGGGTTTCCCTGGTGGAGCTGCCTGCCTTGTATGGAAAACCTCAGGAGGCAGTGATGGAGGAATCATTTAGGTGTATCTCCCTCTGTGATCCTGAGGGTGTCCATGCCTTCATCCTGGTCCTACCTGTGGGTCCCCTCACTGATGAAGACAAGGGAGAGTTAGAGACCATCCAGGACGCATTCAGCTCTCGAGCCAATGACTTCACCATGATTCTGTTCACTGTGGACTCAGATCCTACAGATCCAGTTGTTGGTAACTTTCTAAAGGATAATGAAGACATCCAAGAGCTCTGTGAGAGATTTGGAGGAAGATTCGTTGTTTCCAACATCGAGGACAAACCGCAGATCCCACAGCTGTTGGAGACTTTAGAAAGAATTAGACAATCTAATAATAACCCACACAGCTATACAACAAAAACATATGCATGTGCTCACACAAAAAATATAAAGAAACTAAAGGCAAAACTTAAGGAAATGGAGTCAAGGAACATGTCCAGGAGTAAGTGTTTTTAAAGATATAAAGCTCTGTGTCTTAAACTATTTTATTTAGTGGCCTTGCAGCTGTACTTTACAAGCTTTCAACATTTCATTTAACTCCACGCCTCTTCCTTTGCAGATAATGATAAGCAGAGCCCAGAGCCTCTCAGGATTGTGCTGATAGGAAAGACTGGTTGTGGAAAGAGTTCTTCAGGAAACACCATTCTAGGAAGGAAAGAATTCAAAGCTGAAATTTTACAAACATCAGTCACTAAAATATGTCAGAAAGCACAGGGTGAGGTGGACGGTCATCCTGTCATTGTGGTCGACACTCCTGGTCTGTTTGACACAACTCTGTCACATGAAGAAGTTCATGAGGAGATGGTGAAATGTGTCAGTCTTCTGGCTCCAGGACCACATGTCTTCCTTTTGGTGATGCAGGTTGGCAGATTCACAGCAGAGGAGAAGGAGACACTGAAACTCATCAAGAAATTCTTTGGGATAAATTCTCAAAACTTCACCATTGTGCTTTTCACAAAAGGAGATACACTAGAGCACGATTCAAAGTCTGCGGAGGAATTCATTAAAATGGGACAAGATGATTCTTTAGAGAAGGTGGTGTCTGACTGTGGAGGAAGATATCATGTGTTTAATAACTATGCCGAACAAAACCACAAACAGGTCAGTGAACTGATAACAAAGATTCAGGAAATGCTGGAGAAAAATGGTGGTGAGTGCTACACCAACGAGATGCTCCGAGAGGCTGAGGCAGCGATACAGAAAGAAGTGGAAAGGATCCTGAAAACCAAGGAAGAAGAGATGCAAAGAGAATCTGCAGAACTTGCAAGACAACATGAGGAAGAATTAAAAGAGATGGAAAGAAAAATGAAAGAACAGAGGAAAGAAAAAGAGCTAGAGAGAGAACAAAGTGTAAAACGGATTAAACAAATGAGGGAAAAACTTAACGAGCGTGAGAGGAAGATGAAAGAACAAGAAAAGAAGGAAGAAGAAGATGCAAACAAGAAGAAACAGGAAGAACTACAGGAGCAGGAGTGGGGAAAAGAGCTTAATGTTTTGCAAGAAAGCATTAATTCTACATCAGATGAGGAAAAGAGAATCAAACTAGAGCACAGTAAGAACAAAATGACAGAGGAACATCAGAAGAAACGGGAGCAAAAAGAATTTGGGGTAAAATGTACAAAATCAAAAGTACCCAAACAAAAGCAAGATGAAGCAAAACTCAAAAAGCTCCAAATGGATTTTGAGCGGGAGAAAGAAAAGTATGAAAATGAAATGAAAAAAGAAGATCAAAGCAAAAAAGAGGAAGAAGACAAGGAAAGAAAAGGGTTGAAGGAAAAATACGAGCAGAAAATCCTTGACATGAAGAAAAGATATGAAGATGATGCAAGAAAGCAAGCTGAAGAAACCAATGAATTCAGAAAGAAATACAGTATGAACTTTGCAGGCCTGATGGAAGAACATAAGGAGGAGAAGGAGGCAATGAAGAAGCAGCATGAAAGAGAAATGGAGGAGAGAGAGGAAGAAAATCAAAAAAGGTACAAACAGTTAGCTGATCTCACAAAGTCCCAAGAAATGACGCTAAAAGAAAAACTCAGACAAAAAGAAAAGCAGCTGAAAGAAATGGAGGAGCTGAAGAAAAAACAGGAGCAAGAAACAAATAATTTACAAGAGACATACAGAAACAGATGTGTGATCCTCTGATAATGCTTCTTCTACATTTATATTCATTATAATTCAATTCAAAGACACTGAAAGATGTCAAATGAATACATGCTCTTTGTTCACATGTAAACTTCACATACAAAGTTTTTTTCTTTCTCTACAGCTGCGATATGCCGTGATAAGAGTTTAATACTTGGTAATTAGTCCTCTGTGTCCATCACATGTCTTAATGTAAGAATGTGTTGTGTAAGATCAGCACCTTCAAGCCACTGTTGTTGTGATTTTGTGCTGTATAAATAAAATTAGACTGAATCGAATTGAATTTTAAATGTATAATTAAACTCTGACAGACATGAAGTTTCACAGAATTTTTTCCTCATGTGAGCATCCTCCTTGTTTGGTTAATGTTTGATTCAGTTTAATAAGTTCTTACTAACAAATCCACCACCACAGGGAAATCTGATCACATTATTGGTTACAGGAAACAGTGATGGCTGTTTCCAGCAGACTGCAGACCGACTGCAGCTCTTCTTCCTCCTGTTATCACCTCTGATCGTCTCTGCTGTAACTCTCACTGCATTGCCTTCTGTTGTGGTTCGAATTTGAGAAGAGACATACGACTGAAAGTCCATAGTGGGTCAACACAAATGATTTTATTAAAACACATATATGTGGTGAAGATGGGCTCTGCAAAACATCAGCCTCAATCTCCCCCGAACAATAGGTGGGTGTGATACTTATGATGACCAGTAACTCGCGTCACCGCAGATGAAAAACAACATGCATGTTCCAGTAATTCTATCTCAGGAGATATTCTAAAAAAGAACAGTTCCTTCCTCTGTTCCTCCACCGCCTACCAGATGCGTCCTGTTATTACACTCTTCTGGACTTATCAGAACTAAACTGTCACGTATGCAGGTACACAACATTTGCAGTCAGTTCACTCAGGCAGACTATGTGTCTGTGTTGTTAACCTTAGTGCATGACCCCCCTCTACGTCATCTGTTACCAGGCAAACTTCAGTGCAGCAGGCTGCTGAATGCACACAGGCAATATGTGGTAAATTGTACTGTAAACGGCAGCACGGTGGCACGGTGGTTAGCACTGTTGCCGCACAGCAAGAAGGTCCTGAGTTCAATTCCACCATCAGGCCGGGGTCTTTCTGTGTGGAGTTTGCATGTTCTCCCCGTGTTTGCGTGGGTTCTCTCCGGGTACTCCGGCTTCCTCCCACCGTCCAAAGACATGCAGCTTGTGGGGATAGGTTAATTGGATAATCCAAATTGCCACTAGGTGTGAATGTGCGAGTGAATGTGAGTGTGAATGGTTGTCTGTCCCTGTGTGTTGGCCCTGCGACAGACTGGCGACCTGTCCAGGGTGTACCCCGCCTTTCGCCCTATGACAGCTGGGATAGGCTCCAGCGCCCCCCGCGACCCTGAAAAGGATAAGCGGAAGCGAATGGATGGATGGATGGATGGATGGATGTACTGTAAACATGTAGGCAATTCTTTCAACTTGAACTTTGCTCCATAGATCAGTCGAACTCGCGCCGGCTGTAGCTTCAAACCATTAATTAACTTGACCTAGCTTATATGTGTATAACATGATTACAGTTGCACCTGCAATGAAAGATTATTATGTGCTTATGCTAACACCTGAAATACAGACTTTAATATAACATCAACAGTTTCAATAATTGTCAATGAAATGATAATAATGATAAATCACAAGTGATGCAACAGTAATAATAAGGAATATGAATAGTAACATAAATAATATTTCATCCCGACACTTCACTCTGACTCGACTCTCCTTTTTGAACCTGGAAAAAAAATTAAACAGCAACAATCTCAGGTGAGTAAACCAACACTCAGCGCCACTATGTTACAAACTCATGATTCAATATTCCTGCTCTGGCATAAATTCTGCATTATGAACTTTATAATGTTCAGTTTTTATAGCTTTGTCTAATTACCCATACTTAAATTTCCATCTGTTTATCCTATTCAGAGTTGGAAGTATAAAGTTATACTGGACTGAGTCCTGCAAATAGTCGATCACATCACTCCGGTTCTGGCTTCCTTGCATTGGCTTCCCATTGATTTTAGGGTTCGTTTTAAGGTCCTTTTATTGGTTTTTAAATCTTTAAATGGTCTGGCTCCTGTGTACTTAACTGACTTGCTGAAGTCACATGTTCCTCCTCGCTCGCTCCGTTCAGCTGAGCAGCTGCTGCTGTCGGTCCCTAAGTCGCGGCTGAAATGCAGAGGAGACCGTGCCTTTTCAATTGCGGCTCCGATGCTCTGGAATAACCTTCCCCTCCAAATTAGACAAGCGTCATCAGTGCAGGTCTTTAAGTCCAGATTGAAAACCTATTTTTATTCCCTGGCTTTTAACTCTGTAGGAAACTGACACCTTCTTATTTATTTTATTGTTTGTAATGATTTTATGGTATTTTTAATTTGGTTGTTGTTTTGATCTGTGTTGTTCAGCACTTTGGTCTGCCTGGTGTGTTCTTAAAGTGCTATACAAATAAACGATGATGATGATGATGATGATGAAATAGTCACCAGTTAAATATGCAATCTTTCTTCATGACATAGACAGGACTATGTAAAAACACAAGGTGAGGAGCAGTCTAATGTCTGGCTCATTACACAATTTAAGTCCCCAGCAAGAATTAGATGATGGGTATCAAGAAAAGGAAGAGTGCTAAATAGACAAATCTGGGTTATCAAAATTTAGAGCATAAATGTTAACTAATAAAACAGGTGTATGAAATAGATTACCAGCGAATATAAGAAATCTATCATTTTTATCCTTTATTGTTTTGGAAACTGTAAAATGAACCTTCTTACTAATTAAAAAAGCTAATGCGTCTAGGATTTTGAAATCATTTATTGACAGCTCTGGTCTTGTGGATGTTTGGAGAACTTTGAACGCAACCCGAAGGGAATATTCCTCTCACTCTGGGGTTCATAACGCATACTCCCGTATATATATTAGATAGTAAACTGTAACACAGGGTCCAAAGTAGTAAATATCATAATATCCTCATACAAGAGACAAATGACAAAGACGATGTATCATCTCTTTTATTGTGGTAGACGTTTAAAGTGTATGTGAGAGGCTGTCTTTTCAGTCGTCTGAGAAAAAAAACGTCGTAATGCGGAACATATACAGTTGGAAGTTCAAATACAAAAAGGATATTAATAGAGCTTTTAGACAGTTTTATAAACAGTTATATACATCTCAGTGTAATGCACCTTCTGAGACTATGCAGGGTTTCTACACAAATGTAACTTGCCTACATTGGCACAAAAGGACAGGATGTCTCTAGATGCAGACTTAAAATGTCCAGAACTGATTAATACCATACGCAGACCCTGAAAAACAGAAAGACCCCAGGACCTGATGGTCTATGTAATGAGTTTTATAAAAAGTTTAACAGTTTACTTACCCCATATTTGTTAAAAATGTTTAATATGGCATTGGAAGAGGGTGCACTCCCACAGACCCTGAATGAAGTGACTGTGACTCGTATTCCAAAGAAAGGAAAGGTGTCACAGCTGCCGGGGCAAGCCGTGTGGTGTTGGAGGAAAAAGGACCCAAAATGCAGGCAATAGACTGATGATATGTGTGACATTTATTTACAAAGTGGCGGAGTGACAAAACAGGCAATGAGGCATGGGAAATTACTGAAGAATCCTAAACTGGGCCAACTAAGAGCAAACCTGAAATAATGACAAAACAGGGTGAAGGGCAGAGAGACACAGACCAGAGAACCAAAACACCATGAAACGCAGACGAGCCGACAACGAGCACAGACCGACACTCACTACATATACACACACAAGGAGACCAGGTAATGATACACAGGTGGGGAAGCACAGCTGATTCTAATACACAAGACGACCTGAGGATACAAGCTGAACACAGTGACAACAGACACAGACCTTCAAAATAAAACAGGAACTCCACAACACGAACTCAGGGACACAAACAGGGCACAAGGGGAGGACACAGAATACCAAAATCAGATTAAACTAGAACAGAAGACAATAATCATACTAAACACAAAATGCTGGGTCAATGACCCAGCACCATGCCAAAATCTCTTTATTGAACACAGATCAAATACTAGCCCAGATCAAACAGGGTTTATCCCAGCAAGGCATGCATCTAATAACCCGAGGCATCTTTTTGATATTATTTCTTTCTCTAGGGATCCAGATAAAGACCTAGTGATATTGAGCCTTGATGCATCCTGTGATGTCCTTATGATAATCTTTATGATAATCTGTTTCTATCCATGTGTAATCTGGTATGACGTTCTCTGTAATGCTGAATGTGAGAGATGCTGAAACAGTGAAAGAGATGTTTATGTTATTTCTTATTTGTATTAATTTCAGAACCACATCCTTACTCGTCAGCGAGAGTGTGTTTGATGTGGGCTCGTTGTAAATAAAGTTCTTTCTTCAGCACTGTGACATCATTCCAGGTCTCTGACCGGACATTATTACCAATCCAATCCAATCCAATCCAATTTTATTTATAAAGCACTTTAAAATACCCAGCACAGGAACAAAGTGCTGTACAGAAAATAAGTTAAAACAATAGAATAACAAAAAACAGCAAATTAAATAAATAAAACACATAAGACATAAAATTAAAACAGCCCTATGTTAAAGCAAAAACAAGATAAAACAGCATCAAATCACCTAAAAACAACTAAAATAAAAATAAAAAAACCAACATCTCACGTGGTGTCAAAGGCCAGGGTAAAGAGGTGGGTTTTCAAGAGTGACTTAAAAACAGATAAAGAAGTGGCCTGTCTAATCTCTAAAGGAAGCTCGTTCCACCGTTTGGGAGCTGCTACAGCAAAAGCACGATCTCCTCTAAGTTTACGCCCAGTCCTGGGTATCTTCAGGAGCAGCTGATCAGCTGACCTGAGAGAGCGGGTGGGTGTATAAGGCTGTAGCAGCTCAGAGAGATAAGATGGAGCTAGGCCATGGAGAGCTTTAAAAGTAAATAAAAGAATTTTAAAATGAATCCTAAAAGAAATGGGCAGCCAGTGAAGTGAAGCTAAAACAGGGGAAATGTGCTCAAACTTTCGAGTGCCAGTTAAAAGACGAGCTGCGGCATTTTGCACCCTCTGTAGATGACTAATATATAATGCACTGACCCCTATATAAAGTGCATTACAGTAATCCAGCCGAGTGCTAACAAAGGCGTGGATCACTGTCTCAAAGTGCTGCCGTGAAAGAATTGGCTTTATTTTTGCCAGCTGCCTGAGGTGAAAGAAGCTAGATTTTACCACGGCCTTAATTTGATTATCAAACTTCAGATCACAGTCCACTTTGACCCCCAGGTTTGTGACAGTTGGCTTAACATACTGTGCCAGGGAATCTACATACACATTGGGGGTCTCAGTGGGGCTACCAAAAACCATCACCTCTGTCTTTTTATCATTGAATTTTAAAAAGTTAACAGACATCCAAGCCTTAATGTCATCGAGACACTGAAGTAATGGCTGTGTAAGGTATCTGCCTTTTTTCTTTAGAGGGACATAGATCTGACAGTCATCAGCATAAAAGTGGAAAGCAATGCCGTGCTTTCTCAGTACAGAACCAAGAGGAAGCAGATATAAAGAGAAGAGGAGGGGGCCTAGAACTGAGCCCCGTGGGACACCACACAAGAGGGGAGCGGAGGACGACACATAGTCACCAAAGCTGACACAAAAAGTTCGCCCCGTCAAGTAGGACCTGAACCACTCCAGTGCTGTGCCCCTAATGCCCACCCAATGCTCCAAACGAGAGAATAAAATGGCATGATCCACGGTATCAAACGCAGCTGTCAAATCTAAAAGCACAAGAACAACACAGTCCCCAGCATCAGTCGCTAAAAATATGTCATTAAAAACTTTTAAAAGGGCTGATTCAGTGCTATGAAAGGGTTTAAAACCAGATTGGAAAACCTCTAAAACATTTTGCTTTTCCAGGAAAGCCATTATTTTGTTGTAAACTACCTTTTCAAGAATTTTGGAAAGAAAAGGTAGTTTGGAGATAGGCCTGTAATTTGCAAGAACCATAGGATCAAGAGCAGGTTTTTTAATCAGGGGTTTGACTACTGCATGTTTAAAATCTTTAGGGACAACACCTGACATCAGACTATGGTTTACCAGCTCAAGCACCAAAGGACCAACTGTAGGTAACACCTCTTTTAAAAGTCGAGGAGGGACAGCATCATTTGGAGACCCTGCAGGCTTAAGATGACCAACAGTCTCCTTTAAAAAGGACAGAGTCACAGGCTCAAACCTGTCAAAGACAGCAGAGCAGGAAACAGAGACTGAGAGGTCGTGAGCATGAGGAGAGATTTGAGCCCTTGTGGAGGAGACCTTCTCGATAAAAAAGTGTAAAAAATTTTCACAGGCTTCTGATGAGGGCTCAATACAGTCAGTATATGGTGCATTAAGAACAGAGTTAATAGTTTTAAATAAAACACGTGGGTTGTGGCAGTTTGACAAAATAATGTCAGATAAGTGTTTTCTTTTGGCATCTTTTACAGTTCTTTGATATTGACGCCAACAGTCCTTCAGCATCTGGAATGACACTTGTAGTTTGTCCTTTTTCCACTGCTGAAAAGTGTTCAGCAGTGGAGGAGTTAAAAACACGACAGCGCTGAGCAGCAGCGCGAGTTTTAACTGAGGCACAGGCAAGAGGAACTTCAAACATCACAGGACTGTGGTCAGAAAACACAGCATCACAAATCTCTATGTTAAAAACAGAAAAACCATGAGATAAAACAAGATCAAGCGTGTGTCCACGTTCATGTGTGGGACCTGTCACACATTGCACCAGATTAAACGAATCAATAAGGTTTAAAAAGCCCTTCGCCATGGGCATGTCAGGACAACACACGTGAATATTAAAATCCCCAGCAATAAGAACACGATCATATTTTGGCATGAATTCAGCCAAGAAGTCAGCAAAGTCACTCACAAAGTCCTTATTGTATTTTGGAGGCCGGTAAACCACCGCACACAACACTGTGTGAGAGCAGCCCAGCTCAAATACCGACAGTTCAAAGCTGGTGAATGACGGGGTTGATAGCTGCTTACATTTAAAATGACTTTTAAAGATCGTAGCTATTCCTCCTCCTCGGCCCAACATACGTGGGGAATTAAAATAGCAGCAATCGCCAGGTAGAAGATCCGAGAAGATGCTGCACTCACCGTCTCGCACACACAAAGAAAATCCAGTCCTCGGGATGTGAAAAAATCCTTCAGGATAAACGTTTTGTTCGCTAGGGACCTAGCATTTACCAGGCCAATCCTGGCGGTAAGCAGCGGATCCCCGTCGCTAGCCGTCCTAGAAGCCCGACACAGAGGCCGCAGGTTCCGCAGATTCACACCACGTCGGCGGGGGCGAGGAGAGCAGGGTTTTCGGGACATCCCATCTAGGCCGATGACAGGTACCAGCCAGGCACAGACAGGTTCCAACGATCGCCGAGAGAAACAGAAGTTTGGCACCACTCCTTGTTTTCTGGACAAGGGCTTAAGAGAATACCTTAAAGAAGCTTTCAGCTTCACCAGGAAGCCAGCCCTTCGACCCCGGCGACGGCACTTTTGCCGGAGTGGTGGATCTGGAACACGGCACAGGTGAGCCGGGATCTCCGATATTAGCGGGGGCAAAGTTTTATGTTCAGCTTGGTTCCACTTTGCCCAGCCTTTGACAGAAGGTCGGAGATCCAGTAGGGTTAGGCGATCATACACCAGGAGAGAGTTGGCATTTATTACAATAGTCAATAAAATCAAAACAAACAAACATAACACTGGCAGTGATAGACGGCAAGCCACACGCACCGGCGCCATCTTTTCATGACTTCATTACCAGGGGAACAGTAAAATGGTAAAATGGTAAATGGCCTGTATTTATATAGCGCTTTACTTGTCCCTAAGGACCCCAAAGCGCTTTAAATATCCAGTCATCCACCCATTCACACACACATTCACACACAGTACAGAATCACATTTCAGAGATACTGGACTAGTGTGTCCGCCAGGGGCAGATCTAGAAGGGTGGCATGGGGTGGCAAGTGCCACCCTAAAATGATCCCTTGCCACCCCAAGTGCCACCCTAGTTTTGCATATGACAGTGTTGTTTATTAAAATAAGATGGCATTAACACATTGATTATTGTTACAGTCAACAGTGAATATAAATGCTGAAACTGAATATATTGCATAGTGTCGTCCTAGATTCGTTATTTATAGTTGGTTTACATAGCTTTGTGTATGTATGTGTAATGTGTATATATAGACACGTGTGTGTGTGTGTGTGTGTGTGTGTGTGTGTGTGTGTGTGTGTGTGTGTGTGTGTGTGTGTGTGTGTGTGTGTGAGATTTACATTGCTGTGCTTGAGAGCCACCATCTACCGGAACCAAATTCCCTGTATGTGTCTGCACATATACTTGGCCAATAAACACGATTCTGATTCTGATTCTGATTCTGATTATTTTAATATGGCACTATTAGTTCATTAGAATCATATAACCAGCTTTGCATTAAATATATACTGAAGTTTTTGATCTTACATTAGCCTTTGTATTACAGTGATTGTTATAACTCTAGTTTGATTTTCTACTTACAGGTACCAGAATAACATGATCTTTCATTGCAGATGTGACCATGATCAACTTATACATATTGCAGTTTGTTGCTTATTATAGAGTTGTGCTCAAGTTAATTAAGGGTTAAAAGCTACAGTCAGCGTGAATGTCTGACTGATCTATGGAGGGGAAAGGCTTCGAGCATAGAGGGCCGCACGCGCTTACATACCACTGATATCATATTATTCTTTGTGGTCTTTTATTCAATTATGTTTTTTGCTAAGTTTAAAGTGGTAGTTAATTAAACAACATGCTTACAGTACATATAATACATATAATTCAGGAATGTGTCCGGTCTGAGGCCTTAACTCATTTGGAGTCTCACTATATTTTGCTCTACTTGGTAACAGATGACCAGAGTCAATAATTAGCCTCAGAGACCCTGAGGGCTTGAAGTTTATTACCTTGTTTGGAAGGTGTTATAGAAAGGAGAAGTTCTATGTCTGTTTGTAGCCATTAAAGATGTACAAGATGTACGATTAACTGTGACTAATGTCTGGAACCTATTTTGATCTGTCATTACGCATGAAGGGGCGTTGTAATACCCTGATTTTTACAAAACTATGGAGATGTGTTTTTTGTGATGAGATCTGAGGCTGTCTGCATACAGTTTCCATCTCCCACGTGTGTGACCATTAAAATCATCGTTTGACTTGACCCGGCCGGACCAGTGTTGTTATTGTGATGTTTCTCCTGTCTCCATCCCCAATATTTTGAACCATAACATAACTAAGTAATTAATTACTTTTGAAAATAAGTAATTAGTAAAGTAACGAGATTACTTTTTTGGGGAAGTAATCAGTAATTAGTTACTGATTACTTTTTTCAGGTAACTTGACCAACACTGGTTATGATAATATATAAGCCACGATTTTTTCTAAATACTGTGGTCACGTTTGTGTGTGTGTGTGTGCGTGCGTGTTAAGCGTTTTCTAAGGAAAGTGCGAAAACAGTAAAGAAAGAAAAAAAGCCACCGCTTTCCTATTGGTGGAAAAATGCACCATGTAGACCAAATAAAACAAAAATGCCAACATGTGGGATTTGGTTGTTTAGGAAAAGGGGAATGTTTTAGGAGTGACGGTAACACCAGCCAGACAGAGCAAGGGAGTGAGAGAGAGAGAGAGCGTTTTCAAATCAAATTCAAATTTTATTTGTCACGTACACAGTCATACACAGTACGATATGCAGTGAAATGCTTAGACAACTGCTCGTGACCTAAAGAAAAAAAAAAAAGGGAAAAGGCTATGAATAAGATAGGAAATAAATTTGAAAAATTAAAAAGTGTAAATTTAACTAGGAAGGAATAAAATATAAAAAATTAAGGTTAAAAATGAAATAACTGTACAACACAAATTAGAATGAAGGGTAAATTTGACTGGGAAAGAATAAGATAAAATATATAAATTAAAGTTGAAAATAAAATAACTGTACAACAAAATACACAATACACAGTATAGAACTATATAAGAATGTATGAAGAAATATAAATAAATAAATATATATATACACACACACAATAACAGCAGCTGTACAAGTATTAACTGGAAATGAAGAATATAGTGACCAGTGTTGTGCAATCCACATTATGTCTTGTGCAGTGCAAATATGCTTAAAGTGATTTAAGTGATGAAGTGAAAACAATGTCCAGCACAACCCTCTGTAGAGCTCGTCTGTCCTGCAAGGTGCTGTTCCCGAACCAGGTTAAGATGTTTCCCGTCAGGATGCTCTCTATGGTGCACGAGTAAAAGTTCCTGAGCACCTTGGAGGGCAGTTGGAAGTCTCTCAAGCGTCTGAGGTGGTAGAGACGCTGACGGGCCTTTTTCACCACAGTATTTGAAGCTGTCCACTCTCTCCACTGGGCACTCGTTGATGACAGGGGTCTGGTAGTTCCTCTCCTGGTTAGTGCTGAAGTCCACTATCAGCTCCTTTGTCTTACTGACGTTTAGAAGGAGGTTGTTCCTCTGGCACCAGTTCTCCAGATTCCTAATCTCCTTCAGGTAGGCCGTCTCGTTGTTATCAGAGATCAGGCCCACCACGACGGTGTCGTCAGCAAACTTGATGATGGTGGTGGAGCTGGTAGTGGCCACACAGTCATATGTGTACAAAGAGTACAGTAGGGGGCTCAGAACACACCCCTGGGGGGCTCCAGTGCTGAGAGTGGTGGAGGCTGAGACATGTCCGCCCATTCTTAATGCCTGTGGTCTGCCAGTTAGGAAGTTGGAGATCCACTGACACATAGATGAGCTGAGTCCCAGATGCTCCAGCTTGGTGGTGAGTGTGGAGGGAATTATGGTATTAAATGCAGAGCTGTAGTCTATGAAGAGCATTTTAACGTAATTCCCCCTTCTAGTGTCCAAGTGAGTGAGTGATGTGTGGAGGAGATGAGAGATGGCATCGTCTGTGGAACGATTTGGACGGTAAGCAAACTGTAGTGGGTCCAGTGTGTCTGGTAGTGAAGAAATGAAGTCTCTGACCAGGCGTTCAAAGCACTTCATCACTACTGAGGTGAGGGCTACAGGGCGATAGTCATTGAGAGAAGCAGGGTGGGGTTTCTTCGGGACAGGAACAATGATGGACTCTTTGAAGCATGTGGGGATGACCGACTGAGATAAAGAGATGTTGAATATCTCAGTGAACACAGGAGCTAGCTGGTATGCGCAGTCTCTGAGGATACGACCTGGGATGCCGTCTGGTCCTGCTGCTTTCCTGGTGTTCACTCTCTTGAAGGCTCTCCTTACTTCATGCTCGGAGATGACGAGCACGTTTCCGGTGCTGGCAGTATCTTCCTGTCTGCAGCCGTTAGCGCCGCTAGCACTAGCATTGTTGGAGTCCTTAGCTGCAGCCTCAAAGCGAGCATAGAAAGTGTTCAGCTCGTCTGCCAGAGTCACGGTCGCGTTCGTCATACCGGTTGTTGGTGCTTTATAGTCCGTTATTGTCCTTAGTCCCCGCCATAGGCTCCTAGAGTCACTCTGTTGGAGTTGTGACTCTAGTTTCCTCCCGTAGCGCTGCTTCGCCTCTTTCACCGCCCTCCGCACGTTATATGACGCGGCTTTGTACGGATCCATGTCCCCCGTCGTGAGTCCCGTGTTGTAGGCAGCGGTGCGGGATCTCAGAGCGTCGCAGATGGTTTTATCCACCCACGGCTTCTGGTTGGGAAACGTTGTGATAGTCTTTGTCTCCACAGTATCATCCACTAGTTTCTCGATGTCTCCCACAACCGCTTCCGTAAACACGTTGACATCATCATCGGAGCTGTTTCTGAACATGCCCCAGTCTGCGTCATCGAGTGTGTCCTTTAACGCGGCCACCGATTGATCCGTCCAGCGCGCGACCTTCCTCTGAACCGGAACTTCCTGTTTCAGCCTTTGTTTGCATTTTGGCATGAGGAAGATGGCGGCGTGATCGGATTTGCCAAACGGAGGGCGGGATTGTGCCTTGTAGCCATCCTTGACCGTAGTGTAGCAGTGGTCCAGTGTCCTTTCACCTCTGGTGGGGCAGGTGATGTGTTGATAAAAGTTTGGCGCTGCGCGTTTGAGGTTGGCACTATTAAAGTCCTCCGTCACAATAAGCGCAGCGTCCCGGTGTTGTGTCTGGTGCTGTGTGAGTGCCTCATGCAGCTCGCATAAGGCGGTGACCGTGTCCGCTTGTGGTGGAATATAAACGGCACTTAAAATGACCGATGTAAATTCCAGAGGTAGATAAAAAGGACGACACATGATGGACAGTAGTTCCAAATTTGGTGTGCAGGAGCGTGTGAGAGGAACAATGTTTGCACTGTTGCACCAGTTGTTGTTCACCATTAAACACACGCTGCCTCCCCTTGACTTCTCCGAGTCCCGTGTCCTGTCCATGCGGTGAACCGAGAAGAACTCGGCCGGCTGGATGGCGTGGTCCGGCACCGCTGGGTTCAGCCATGTCTCGGTGAAGCAGAGGAGATTGCAGTCCCGAATGTCTCTCTGGAACTTTACCCTGGCCCTGAGGTCATCAAGCTTGTTCTCCAGTGACTGGACGTTGGCGAGCAGGATGCTAGGCAGAGGTGTGCGGTGTGCACGAGCTCTCAGCCTGTTCCTGACGCCGGCTCGCTTCCCTCTAGGCCGCCGCCGCTTCCCTTTGTTCTCCCTCAAGATCTCATAACTCAGACGCCCTCTACAGGGAAGGGCAGAGCAGGCTGTACCTGCTGCGGAGACTCAGGTCGTTTGGAGTGGAGGGCCCACTCCTGAAGACCTTCTATGACTCTGTTGTGGCTTCTGCTATCTTTTATGGCGTGGTCTGCTGGGGCGGCAGCATCTCTGCTGGGGACAGGAAGAGACTGAACAGGGTGATCCGAAGGGCCAGCTCTGTTCTAGGATGCCCTCTGGACCCAGTGGAGGTGGTGAGTGACAGGAGAACGGCGGCTAAGCTGTCATCCCTGATGGACAACATCTCCCACCCCATGCAGCAGACTGTGACAGCACTGAGCAGCTCCTTCAGTGGGAGACTGCGGCACCCACGGTGTGGGACGGAGAGATTTCGCAGGTTTTTTCCTCCCCACTGCAGTCAGACTCCATAATAAAGACTTTAACTGATCAAGCACACACATCCATACATATGCAATAATACTAAGTGCAATAATCCTTTCTGTCATCGTTGTATTTTTACTCAGTTGTATATAGTATTTCAATCAATCAATCAATCAATCAATCAATCAATCAATCAATCAATCTTTATTTATAAAGCACTTTTCATACAGAAAAAATGTAGCACAAAGTGCTTTACATAGTTAAAAGCAGCCCACCCCACCCTCCAACTCACTCCCCACACTCTCAATACACATATATCCCCCCACCCACACACACATACGCACACGCGCACACTTAAAGAGTAAAAATTGGGCTGGGCTCGCATGAGCCAAGTGAGGAAACATTATAACAGAGAGCCGTCTGCACCGGGAGCCGGTCACAGACCGCAGCCTCCGGGCTGGGCACACAGCAGGAGGGAGGCCAAGGAGCCCCCCAACCAGGCTGAGAGGACCCCAGAGACCCAGCAGCCACGGTCAATAACAGCCCCGGTGCAGAGAGCGCCCTCCGAGGAAACACTGGAGATATGACGCAATACGATGTATACAGGGTAAAATGATAAAATAAATAAGAACAGGATACAATATAAATATAAATATAAATATAAATAGAGTAAGAAGATTAAAAAATGAATAAGAATAAAATCAAGAAATATTAGGTAAATCCTAAATTAATAATAGAATAACAGGATAGAATAAATAAGCATAAAAAATAAATAAACGCTAAGTAAAAGCTAAATTAAAAAAGTGGGTCTTGAGCCTGTTCTTAAAAACATGTACGTTCTCTGCGGCCCTGAGCTCCTCCGGCAGGCTGTTCCACAGACGAGGACCATACCACTGAAAAGCTGCCTCTCCGTGAGTATGTGTCCTGACTTTAGGGACAATCAAAAGGCCAGTACCAGAGGACCTCAGGGTCCGCGAGGGTTCGTATGATAAAAGCAGATCTGAGAGATAAGAAGGCCCAAGACCATTAAGACATTTAAAAACCAATAAAAGAACTTTAAAATCGATCCTGAAACACACGGGGAGCCAGTGCAGCGATTCTAAAACCGGTGTAATGTGGGCCCGCCCTCTGGTCTTCGTCAGCACACGAGCTGCCGAGTTTTGCAAGAGTTGTAAAGTTGAAATATTCTTCTTAGGAAGACCAGAGAGCAGGGCATTACAGTAATCAATGCGACTGGTAATAAAAGCGTGCATCAGCATCTCCGTGTTGGCCCGAGAGAGAATAGGGCGAACTCTGGCTATATTTTTTAAATGATAAAATCCAATTTTGGTTACATGTTTAACATGTGGGATAAAACCAAGCTCAGAGTCAAAAATAACACCCAGGTTTTTCACTTGTAGCGAAGGACATAGTGAAAATGCCTCTAATTTAGACAAGAGTTTCTCTCTCTGAGCCTCAGGACCGACAATTAAAACTTCCGTTTTGTCCTGGTTAAGCTGTAAAAAGTTTTCTGCCATCCAAGATCTTATATCCAAGATACAGTTAAAAAGGGCATCCATTGGTCTGGTGTCATCAGGAGACACGGAGATGTACAGCTGCGTGTCATCAGCGTAACTGTGGAAGTTCACTCCATGCCTCCTGATGACACTGCCGAGAGGCAACATATACAAATTAAAAAGTACAGGGCCTAGAACCGACCCTTGAGGCACACCACATGTCATTTTATGGATCTTAGAGGAGCATGTATCCATACTCACCATAAAAGATCTGTCAGAGAGATAGGAAGTGAACCAGTTGTGTACAGCACCAGAGAGGCCCACCATGTGTTTTAGTCTGTTTAAAAGAATAGCGTGGTCTACTGTATCAAAGGCTGCGCTTAGATCCAGTAGCACCAGGACTGAGAGCTTTTGGGCGTCCCAGTTACATCTAAGATCATTTAAAACCTTTAGGAGAGCCGTCTCTGTGCTGTGGTTCACCCTAAATCCAGACTGGAATATCTCCAGGATCTGTCTATCATTGAGAAAATCAGTAATCTGAGTAAAAACAAGTTTTTCTAAGACTTTACTTAAAAATGGTAAGTTGGATACAGGTCTGTAGTTATTAAAATCATTACAATCCAAATTGCTCTTCTTCAGAAGGGGCCTCACCACCGCCGTTTTAAAGGCAGCAGGGAAGACACCCAACTGAAGAGAGCAATTCATCATGTATAAAAGCTCAGCCTCAAAAAATCCATAAAGTGTTTTAAAGAGTGAAGAAGAAATTGGATCTAAAAGACATGTGGTGGGTCTCACTGTGGAGAAAACCTTCTGAAAGTTCTCAGCATTAACCAGGACAAAGCTGTCCAGTGTCTCCTCAGGTACAATCGAGCCCTCAGATGTGTTTACAATCATATCGCGATTAGATAAAATATCAGATCTGATGGCGCTGATTTTTCCCCTGAAGTGGTCTGCAAACTGCTCACAGAGCGAGTCTGTGGGGGTTCTTTTGGAGCTTTTAAAATCAGGGTTAAATAAATGATCTATGGTGGAAAAGAGGACCTTGGGATTATTTTTGTTAATACTGATTATTTTGGCGAAGTATGAATTTCTTGACTTCCTTAATGTATTATTGTACATTTTAAGTTGCTCGGAAAATATTTGATGGTTGATATTATTTTTATTTTTCCTCCACCTCCTTTCTGCTGCCCTGCAATTTCTTTTGAGTTTTTTGACTTCTTCGTTTCTCCAGGGTGATGCATGTTTTACGTTAATCTTTTTGGTGGTGAGTGGAGCAACGGAGTCAAGGCTTTTCTTCAGTTTGCTGTTAAAATAACTAAAAATCAAATCGCAGGGTGCAGGTAAAATCACAGGGGGGCATTTGACTAAAACCCTGGTAAAATTTGCAGCCACTTCAGAGGTTAGATAGCGCCTCCTCACAGTTCGCACTGAGGTCTTCCGCTGAATAAAACCGGTGATGTTATGTTTGTATTTGTATTCTATTTTTATCTTATTGTATATTTATTTTATTTTATTCTACTGTATATAGTATTTTATTTTATTCTATTCTGTACAGTTGTGTACTGTATTTATTCTTATTGTATTCTAATTTTTGCCTCATAACTTTTGCACTGTCCACTCCTGCTGTGACAAAACAAATTTCCCACTGTTAAGGTTCAAAATATTGGGGATGGAGACAAGAGAAAAAACCACAATAACAACACTGGTCCGGCCGGGTTGAGTCAAACGATGATTTAATGATCACACACGTGGGAGATGGACACTGATGCAGACAGCCTCAAAATCTCAAAATGGTGGAGCATTGCTCAAACTTTTATAGCCTCTGGTGCCTCCACCTTATCATAAAAAGCCTAAACATTCACATGCTCTCTCTCACACAGCGCCTGAGCTACGACCTTGGCTCCCTGTTTATCTGCTCCTGCTGAAATGGGGCAGAAAACTCCAGCACACTCTGTTCTCTTCTACTCAGACAAATTAGACAATAACCTTCTGCGAACAGTATTTCTTATAACTCAGCAATATAATGCATCATAAAACAATATCATTCATTCACAACAAGTCAGCAATTTAATGTAATGCAAATCAGTTTAACTAATGCAATAGTTATCAGCTTCTTCTAATTCAGGAGAATAATGCAAACTAAAACTACATAATAATTCACAATCTTTGATTAGGGGTATAACATGGCATAAAATAATATCATAATTTTACAATTCCCCCTGATGAGGTCATTAGAATAATGACCTCACAAACACCCTGTAGCCCAGTGTGGCCGGGTTCATCTCTTCTCACTCCTGAGGTCCTTTGTCCCCCTGACGGGCAAACCATATGTAAGATGACCTCTGTGTTTGCGCAAGTCAGGTGCAAGACAAACTATTACTACAAGGATAGCAGGTCCAGATGACACTCCCCTGTTCTCCCACAGCTTTATTTGGTGTTCCCTTATACCATTCAGACGTAGACTAGAACCTCTGTCCGAAGAGCTCTTAACCTTTATTTTATTGCTGCAGCTACCAGTGTCGTCCAGTTGCGTGATCCTCTGTTCTTCTTACTTCAACCTCAGGGGTTAGACAACCCTTCAGTCGTGACACAGATCAGGGGATTATTCTGCCCCTATTTCAAACAACGATCTGTGTATTCTCCAGAAAAAGGAACAGGAAGGTGTCCCCTTTTTGCCCAAAAGCCTCTCGAACTTCGTTGGTCTGGTGTTTCCGGATTTCCGTCAACCCCTTCATGGTTATTGCTGTGTTTATGGGATCCATCCTTTTGTGGTGACTAGCTGGAGCCCAAACGCCATGACCCTTGGACCCAGTTGATGTCTCGGCAGTCACTGTGTCTGACTCTGCTACGGAGGATCCTCGCATCTCTGTGACCTCGTCTGGTGTCTGTTCCTTTCTCTGTAAGAGACAGAAAACCAAAACACCTCTCTTCCTAACCCTAATAATCTAATGTTGTTATCTACTGACCTTCTAGTGATTCAGAATTGGTCTAAACATTCAGAATGTGCCAGGGACTTATTCTAATCATATCTTATGTGTGTGTAAGCAGTGTTTGCATTTAGCCCTCTGCACTCAAGGCATTTCCTACACTTTATCAGTCCAGACAGTCACGCCGAACGAAGCTTCTGACCTTCAAAAGACCAAGTGCCAACTCGTTATAAGCACATTTGCAAGGTGTGTCTGAAAATTATTGAAACCCCTCTTTTTAACAAAAGACAAAAAATTAACAAATCTTCTAAACGCTATTCAGTTCATTTCAATGAGTAATGATTAAACATGAAAGTGATAGTTTATGCTTTTTCACTGATTCTCTAAAAGGTCCGTCTTCTCGGACCGCTATTAGCTTAAGCTTTACCATTCCTAAATTATTAAAGACACAAATGAAGTTATAAATTGTTCAAATAATCCTTCTTTGATGTTAAAGCTCAACCTTCCCCCCCTTTTTTGACACATTCTAATGTGTCAAATCAACGGAGCTAGAACATTCAAAAAAAAAAAAGTTAGGCAGCTACAAAGTTTCCCAGACTCTTAAAGTGATCCGCGTGTAACGTTCTGACTCAGGTATTTAATATTTTAATAAATCTCGTTTAATTAACTGCCACTATTTAAACTAACCTTAAAGACATAATTTAAGAAAAGATCACAAAGAATAACATGATATCAGTGTTTTGTAAGCGCGTGCGGCCCTCCATGCTCGAAGCCTTTCCCCTCAATAGATCAGTCAGACATTCGCGCTGACTGTAGCTTTTAACCCTTATTAACTTGAGCACAACTCTACAATGAGCAACAAGTTGCAATATGTATAAAAATGATCATGGTTACACCTGCAATGAAAAATTATATCATTATCCTAACACCTGTAAATGGAAGATTCATCAGAAGTTATAACAATCACAGGAACACAGATGTTAGTATAAGGTCAAAAGCTTCAATAAATGATCATCGATGCAATGCTTGTTGCATGATTCTCATACAATAATAATGCTGACATTGAAAATAACAGTATAACACCCCCTTTTGTCCCGTTTCACTTGACACCTAAACGTTTATAAATGCCTCTTTAATTCCTGATTTTATTTCCCCCTTTTCTCCCCTTACTAACCACAGCAGGGGGATCTTAGTTTTGAATCAGCCATGAATCCAGCTCACCTGATTCATCAGTGAGCTCCACCATCACTGGCGTCTGACAGGGTGGTGCTGCATACTCTTCCTTTAATGTCACTATTTTCAACCTGTTAATTAAAGTGTTTAAACCTGAAGTCGACTACGTCCACAACAAGTCAATACAGCTGTAAATGTGGCCAATTATCAATCTATTACCAATCAATAACAACAGATAACTAGTTTTTATTTTCTGAAAATCCTTAGTTTCAATTTAGTTTTATTTGTGTTTTGCAAAAGTTAAGTGTAACAAAATCTCAGTTCCATCATATCAGTCATGCTCTTCTGATTATCCTTGGGTGTTGAGATTAATAACTATTAACTCTTGCCGCACCGAGTGGTCCTAATTTTGGTTAAAGTTAATTGATAACCTTTTGAAGGCGATTGTTTCACACCTTTATTTAGATGTCCCAGTCCTGTTATCTCGGGATACATCACGCTGCCTTATCTGGGGTTAGCTGTTTTCTTGGGATGCGAGTTAAGTGGGTGAGCTCTAAAAAGAGGGGGAGTGTGCTCCCCCTGATGAGGTCTTCTAGGTAAGCTAGGTTAACCTTCTTGTGTGAGCTTTTCAAGTGCACTTTTAAGGTTTGTGGGATTTTTTTTTTAAATGTCCCTCAAGACCCCCTGATGGCCCAGTAATTCATTTTTTGCGCACTGTAGTACACATTTAGTTTTTTTGCTTGTAGCTCTCATACTCTACTTGCCACTCCTCTAAGTCCTGATGTTTCTTAGAGAGGACAACAGTACCTTTAAAATTATGTCACATGTGTGGGGGTGTGGCCTTGCCAATTGTTTTTCCCACCTTTTCAAAATGGCTGGCGTGCCCACAAGCACATTTTATGGAAGAAAGAAAGGTAAGCTTGATATTTACAATTAAAATGTTTTGTTAAACTCCGATTCTTATTTTATTCAAAAAATAAACATCTAGTAAATAATTTCAGGGGTCTTTAAGAATTAGGCTCATTTACTTTCACAGGGAACATGACTAATTTATTAATGTGTGCTCTACACATTGGGACTTTATATTTATATTTATTTCACTTTTTCCTCATACCCAACTTTTGACCAAGGCGGAGAGAATTCTTAACACAATTATTAAGGGAGATTCAAACATAGATTTTTCAAAATATGAGAGGGTCAGGACCCACTAGAAGCCACACAAAGATTACCGAGATGCAGTGGCAGATGTAATAGAGAAAGACACAGGGCCACCTGAAATCTGTCATCCTATCTGGTGCAAAACCAACATGTAGTAGAATCTGGAATTTTGATTTTGAGTTAAAACTAAAATATGGGTAAAATGCAGAAATCTTTTCCAGTAAAGTAAAAAATAAGAGTCGCAATTATAGTTGAATCCATAACACCTAATTGTTTCTACGAGATCACGTCGTTGCTGAGAGTTATCAGTGATCTCAATGTGTGAAAAGAACTCACAGTATCTGGGGTTTAAGCTCCTCTTAGCTGAGAAACCTGGGACAAACATGTGAACAAGACCTGAATAATACCAGTAATGAAGACTTCTCTCCAAAGATCAATAAAAGGAAGCCCCAATCTGATGAGAGTCTAGCAAAATACGGTTCACTCCACTTGCCTGAAATGGTTAGCAGTCCAAGGCATTTCAGTTGTAGAATGATTGGGTACAACAATGAAACAGATGTGAGATGAGGGAAGTGCCAAATGTTCCTTTGTGTCTCCAAATAAAATCAGTACTTCCTCAGATATCCTAAATAAATTGACTTTTGTGAAATAGAAAGTTCAGTGCCATCACTTATTCCTAAACCAATAGTTTACAGTTAGTGAAGTGTCAGTGACTTCTGGGTTGGTCCCTGATCTTCATCTTATGAGATTGTTATTTTAATAACACTTGATTCATTTAAAAGAAAAAAGAAAAAAAAAAGAAAAAAGAAAAAACGAAAATATTTTCTCCCTGTTTTTTCTTATTCTCTGGGTCTCAGGAGGACATTACGTCCCTCTCCACTACAAGACTCTTGTTATGTCTACAAAACAGTCATATTAAAATCATCCTCAATTCTATTCTGGCGCTGTCTCCCGACTTTTCCTGACCTGATTCTGCGCGTGAACGGAGCAGCAACACAGACGACTCGACTAACGTACTACCTTAATTTCACTATAGCAGGGCACGCACACATCAATGCAACCAAACACATTTTGCTATAAATCCAGTTAATTTTAGTTAGTTTTGTGAACATTCAGTACAGTTTTAGTTAGTATTTCTTTTTTTTTTTTTGATTTTATTACCGTTAACGCAAATTTTTCCACTTCTACTTTTCGTTATTTCATTTGTTGTCTTTAATAATAATAATCTCCTCTGCACCCTTGAATAAACACCATTAACATGATCAACCTTTTGCTGCTTGTTATTTCACCATCTTATTGAATCAAATACTTCATGCTTATGTGGTTTACGACATTATATTTATCTAAATCTCCACTTTGTGTCTAAATGTTTGAAGAATTTTTGAGGGTCAAATTTTGAGAATTTGACCATAGTGAAAGTTATGGCGTTATCACCCCCTTTGGGGATTACCTTTTTCCAGTTTTGATGATATTCCTCCCCGTTCTTTATTTTTGCAAGTACCCCTCTTCGGTGGCGAGAAACTGTTGGTGTGATCAAGCGGGTGCTGTAAAAACAAAAGCTCAGGACAGAACAGTCACCAGTCATGTACTTCATTCAAAATTAACAAATATCAAGCTTCATATTGATCCTCTGAGTGTAATGGTACATTTTAATTTGCACTTCTAAAAACAATATTTTCTTTATTTTACTCTTGTTCTTGTGCAGCACCACCCCTCAGCACATGCCCCTGTTATTTTATCTTACTTTTAAATTGTTGACTACTTCAAGAGAGCGCCCAAAAGACGGGGACCAGTGTTTATCATTACATATCTCCATTTTGAGTGTGGCTGTCTATCATTCCCCTCTTATTCATAGACCTCGGTGGAGGGTTTTTTGTTTGTTTGTTTTTTTCTAAAATTAATTGACTCTCTATAGTGACCCACTATGGTTAATAATAACATGCTCAGTCATGAGTGGGATCAAACCTTTTCTTCACTTTAGCATTTAATATTCCCAACAATATAATGTAATACCTTAATTAAAACACAGCTACTAAAACACAATTTCCTTAATGCAAACATCAGTAGCTCAAAATTAGCAACCAAAGGGTTCAGTCTGCAGTTCACACTGCTGTGAAGCTACAGCTCTTTAGTCTCTGTCATTCTTCTGTTCTTGCAGACAAAACAAAGCAAAACACCCTTCTTTTACAGGCTGGGTGAATTGTCTGTGGACATTCAATAATCCTAAAGTCAGCACCGTTTTTGTCTCAGTATCAAGTCAGTTAAACTTTT
Organism: Astatotilapia calliptera; assembly: GCF_964374335.1. Taxonomy (NCBI): domain Eukaryota; kingdom Metazoa; phylum Chordata; class Actinopteri; order Cichliformes; family Cichlidae; genus Astatotilapia; species Astatotilapia calliptera. The sequence continues at coordinate 6,664,109 of NC_137428.1, read as the reverse complement.
AGTCATCAGTCCATGACTTTTAGTCGTCAGTCATATGCATACATCCACACACATTCATACCAAAAGTTGCTGATAATGGAGTCTCACGCGCAGCCTATTCGAGGCTCCATCACCAGCAAGATGACGTCATCATTTTAAAGGAAACAGCTCCTTGTTTGTTTTTCCTTCTTTGGACTGGATTGACTCGCTGCAATCCTTTTAGGCTTCAGGATCAGTGTCCCATATAAGTGAATTTTCTCCCAAGCTCATTATAATCATGGAGAAAAAATACTTTGCGACTGTTTTCAATAAGAATATTTAATAGCGCTTTAAAGTTCAATCTCTCAGGCCTGGATTAAGGAGCCGATTTGTTAAATCAGGAGCTCACAAAATACCAAAATATCACCACCGGTGGATCACACCTCTCAGATGTTCTTATCTCAGTGCACTGTAACGAAAGCAAACACAGACGTAACCAATTAAACACTCATATAATAACAGATACTGGGGCCCATTGCAAACATGTCCAAAGTTCAAACCATCTTTCTCTCTCTTAGAGAAAGAGAACAATCCAAACCTCACTGATAGAATCAACCTAGTGTCAAACAAAACCCAAAGATCAACCAAAACTCCTTTTTGCACCAACAAAACATGTTGGATTTACTTGACTCAATAGTGGACACTAGTTACACACCAACTCTTTACCTTGGCAAAAACGTAAACAACTAAGTTGAATCAACACAACCTTTTCATAATCTCTTCGAAATAAAACTCACACCATTCATTCATCATTTTCGCTCTGTACCACTGCTCCTTGTTAGACTGTGTGAAGCACAGTAAACAATTCAGTGGAGGCTTTGAGCCATAAACAGACATCACGCACAGACATTGTTTTCATTATCAAAGTGCTTCAGACCATGTCCTCTAAATCTACACAAATGCCCTCTGCGTGGCATGAAATACATTTAAGCAATAAATAATCAATCAGTTCTTGCTGTTGTAACCAACTCCGTATTTGGATGTTTGTGTGCAGCATTTGTTAGTAAAGCATTCTTCATTGCATCAGCGTGTGTGTGTGTGTGGATCACTTCTCAGTTCATTGAATCAACATTTTAATTTGTGTGTGTGTGTGTGTCATTTCTCCCTCAATCAACGAGTGCATATGTTCATATGTATGTTTCTTTTCACTCTGAGTCGGTGCATGTAGATGTGTGTGTTTGTGTGGGTGTTTGTGTTCATCACTTTCCTGTTGTAGTGTTCTGGGTAAACCACGGCCTGAAGCATGCCCTGGGTCCTGCCCTCCTCCTTTTCAGTCTGTTTGCATCCATTGGTGCTGCTGCTCAGAGTTCTGTCCATACTGGTTCTGGCCCCAATTGAGGCAGTCCTTTTCTCCAGTGTCCAGCATCTTCTCCTTATTTCGCTCCTCCTTAACTTGACCCTTTTGCTTCGGTCTTCCTTCAGGGTTTTGATACGCAGCTCAATTGTCTGGATGTCCGTTTGTTGCTTGCAGAAGTACGACTGCTGTCCGTTTGTTTGCAGGTGGAACGGCTGACATCCAGAAGGTGTATAGGAGAGTCTGCAGCTTCCACCTCCCCAGTGGAAGACCTCAATCTTTGTTCTGTTAGTTTAACACAGGCCTCAAGGCTCTCTGGGATCCCTGCTTGCACTTTCAAGCCCACGGCTCAGGTCGTAGTCGTGGTCCCATTCCAGGGGAATGGAGTCCATGGTTGTTTGCGTGTCTCGGCCCGAGCGTTCAGTCCAGAGCTGGGCAGCCCAGGACGCTGAGCGATCGGAGGATGGCAGAGGCGACAGGAAGCCATCCCCCTAACGTTCGCTCCATAGCAGACCGGACAAATCACACTGCTCATCTAGCTCCAGGATGCTCCGGCCTGATTTCAAGTCCGGTGTCTTGGACTCCAAGCCTGATGGGTTCGATTTTCAGCTAGCTCCTCCTGGGCCATGCTCAGTTTCTGCTCTGATGCCTCGAGGTCTTATTGAGGGCAGAAACCTCAGAGTCTTTTCCGTAGAAATCAGATTTAAGTCCATTGATGTTTTCCTTGCTTTGCTCCACGGCCTTTTGCGGCTCTGCTGTTCGGCTCTTCTCAGAGGTCAGCTCCTGGCCGAGCCCCGACACCTGTGCCTTCAGCTTATTTTCTCCTGGTGTTTTGTCCATTCTGAGGTGCCTCCTGACCTCAGTTACTCCTCCTGTCTCTGGCACGCCCTTTTTGCTGCCCGATGGTCATTGTTGGTCCGTCACTGTCCTGCACAGTTTTAATGCAGAGTGGTTAAGGTCAGCATGGTTTTGCTCGGCCTCACTTTTCATCTGGGCTTAATGGGCGTCTCGTCACAGCTCTGTCAGCTGAAGCTGTCTTTTTCCATATGGCAAGAATGTAAAGAGTGTGTGAGAGGGGTGTGTCCAATCAGGCACAATGCTGGTGGCTTTGCGAGTGCCTCGTTTTCCAAATCCAGATGTTTATTTGTCACGTACACAGCAACAGAGAGAACAGTCTGTTGTTGGGATGGCTGAGGTCCTTCACGATCTTCCTGGTCTTGGTCCAGCACCGCCTGCTGTAGATTGAGTGCAGGTCAGGGTGCTCGGAGCGGATGGTGCGCTCAGCTGATTGCACAACCCTCTGTAGTGCTTGTCTGTCCGGCATGGTGCTGTTCCCGAACCAGACAGTGATATAGCTGCTCAGGATGCTCTCAATAATTCCTTTATATAAGGTGGTCAGAATCGGTGGTGGGAGCCGGGCCTTTCTCAGTCTTCTCAGAAAGAAAAGACGCTGACAGAAATCTCCCCGTGTAGTGAAACGGGCCTTGGATTTAACTCTCTCCGTCTCTGCTGCCTGAGATCGTTTTCCTGCAGCACTGTTGACAGTTTCAAGTTGTTGTGGGTCCAGCTGCTTTAGCATTTGGTCAGAGTCACATCGAAGATGGTAAAGGAGAGAGCAACGATGGTAGAGGGGAGAGCAGGAGTCCAGGGTCAGCCTCGGCTTTTCCGGGCCGACAAAGCAGCCTGTAATCAAGCATAAAGAGAAAAAACAAAACAAAACAAAAACAAACGAACAGGAAAATCATGTTGTATTGGCTGTGTTACTCAGAGAGGGGAAAAACAACGGGACCAGGCCCTGTGTCAGCCTTCTCTCCCCCTTTTTTTTTTTCTTCTCACCATATAATCCTCTCATAACCCACCAAGCTGACAGGACAACACAGGTACATGTTAAAATTCTTAAGATCATGTTTAAAGCACAAAAATGGAATTTTCTTTCATTCAGTAATCACTTGTATTAATCAATCAGAAGAAAACGTCACAATTTGACTTTTATTAACCACTAAATTTGTCGTGTTATCACTGGTTGTGATTTTTTTTTGAAGTTAAGTTGTTGTCCTGCAACCCAGAGGGTTTATTTGTTAGTAGTGGATAAACTTTATTGTGTAACGGCGGGTGTATGTTAAGCTTCACTGCTTTAAAGTTGCTGGAAAATCTTCACATGTTCATGGGTATAAGCTGTTTCTTCATTGCGTGTATGTACGTTTGTACATGGGCTAATTTAACGTTTTTTCTCAAACGAGGCATTTCTCTAGCACGTGCCTCTCTCTCACATTTCTCTGCTTGTGTGTGTTTTTATTTCACCTTTTTGTTGTGATGCTCCAGGCGCCTTCCCAACCTCCACAAGTCTGTTGGCCGCAATTTTATGTGTTAAAACTTCTCTTAATTTCTCCTTTAATTCTCTGCTAGCTGCTGTCTTTTCCACAGCTGCTGATTCTTGCTGAGTTTGGTTTCCATTACTATAATTTTGCTTCGGCCGCCGTGCTTGTGGGGGCAGTTGGTCCAGCCCCATAGCCACCTGTATCAACACACTGAGAGATTTATTTAATATCATTTTCATCACTGTTAAATAGACTAGCAGGCAAGACGCCCACCTTTGCACTGCAGACTACATGCCAGTCTCCCAACACACTCCTCTCTGAGTTTCCGCTTTAAACTCCAACATCATTCACACCCTAGTCATTCAACACCTTATTTGTAGTATCATAATCAGCAAAATCAGCGTTTTACTTACAGGCATGTATCATTGTTTGCAAATCAAAATTATAAAACTCAAAAACACGCTAAACAGGAAGCAAAGTCCTCTGTGCGCGTCACAGCTCATTTGCATGTTCACACACCGTCTAAAAATAGCTCGCAGCGCTGCAGTGCGCTGTCGTCACACACAGGGTCACACAAAGCTCAGACAAAACTCTTCTATTTTATATTACAAAGACGTCTTATATTTACAATCACTGACAGGCCTGACAGATTCAGCACCTAACAAATTTCAACAAATTTAAAATAACGGGTCTCACCGAAGAAAGTCTCACTTTTTTGTAATCAATCAAACAGTATCTGTTACTTCTGGGAACAGTTTCTGACCTAACTTCTAAATCCCTAACTCAATTTAACTTTGTCCAAACAAGCACATGACACCGTTTTAAACGATGAGGAGACTCGGTAACTCCTAGCTTATTTCAGGATGCCCTGTACCCCACAGTTAAACCAAACTGAACTAACCCTGTTCGCCGACAGGTCAAGACCGCGCGTCCACGGCCAGGAGGGGGCATAACCCCCGGGCTATGTGCTTCTTAGCAGACTTCTGGGCTGCCGTCCTATAATAATTTTCACCTAACCGATTTTGAGAAATTTTACCATAACGGGTCTCACCGAAGAAAGATAACTTTTTTACGACCAATTAAACAGTCTCTGTTACTTCTGGGAACAGTTTCTGACCTAATTTGTAAAACTATTAACCAGTCTCTGTTACTTCTGGGAACAGTTTCTGTCCTAATTTCCCTACCAAACTACCTGAGCCTTCAGCTCAATATCCAGGGACTCAAACCCAACATTCTCTGTTACTTCTGGGAACAGTTTCATATTTCTACAACTTCATTAAATACTCTTAAGCAACTTTAACTGCATAACACACGGTGATTCTCATCAAAATCAAAACAGACACTCTACCAGTAATTTCAGTGAGTAGACTTTAATTTAGTCATATCCAATTTGGCACATTTTGGAAATAATTCAACAGGTAGTGCCTTACCTTTAGATAAGCCGGCTTTTGTCCACTCACATCAGACCACTGGCTCGTGCCTGTCCGTTCGACAACCTCGGACCGTCCAAACTTTTAAATTCCACCCCAATACCACAGGACGAGCCCCCAAGCTGTTAAGGTTCAAAATATTGGGGATGGAGACAAGAGAAAAAACCACAATAACAACACTGGTCCGGCCGGGTTGAGTCAAACGATGATTTAATGATCACACACGTGGGAGATGGACACTGATGCAGACAGCCTCAAAATCTCAAAATGGTGGAGCATTGCTCAAACTTTTATAGCCTCTGGTGCCTCCACCTTATCATAAAAAGCCTAAACATTCACATGCTCTCTCTCACACAGCGCCTGAGCTACGACCTTGGCTCCCTGTTTATCTGCTCCTGCTGAAATGGGGCAGAAAACTCCAGCACACTCTGTTCTCTTCTACTCAGACAAATTAGACAATAACCTTCTGCGAACAGTATTTCTTATAACTCAGCAATATAATGCATCATAAAACAATATCATTCATTCACAACAAGTCAGCAATTTAATGTAATGCAAATCAGTTTAACTAATGCAATAGTTATCAGCTTCTTCTAATTCAGGAGAATAATGCAAACTAAAACTACATAATAATTCACAATCTTTGATTAGGGGTATAACATGGCATAAAATAATATCATAATTTTACACCACGTGTGGGACTAATAAAGGTTATCTTATCTTATCTTATCTTATCTTATCTCACTCGGCCAGCTCGGATCCGGAGTTAAAAACTTCGAATTGTGAGTACATTGTATACTAATAGAAACAAGAGTGTCACTGTCATACCTAATGTACCCAATGGTGATGATTTTGCCGATTTAGAAATGCTGAAAACTAACTTAAAAAACAAAGACAAAGAAAAAGTGGTCGGAGCAGTCGTGACGGCAGCCGACCTCACCGGCGCCATCTTTTCTCAAGATGTGGGAGATTTGTGACGTTTAGTGTGGAGTGTATAGTTAGTGTGCTGTGTTATCTTGTGTAGTTGTTCTGTTGTGTAGTCATTTTGTGTCAGTGAGGGCACTAATGAATGTCACAAAGGCACATTGCAGTGTAAACACTGTCACTAAGTAGAAAACCAGCGGAGTGATACACCTCCTGTTGTCAGGCCTGCAGATTTATCCCTGTGCTGTTCTCCTGTCTTTTGGTGGATAAACCTTTTTTTACTGGCACACATCATTTGTGGGGCATCTTATTGCGAAACCTGATTGTTCTCTCATTTTAGTTTTAGTAATATTTTTAAATGGTTGCAGAAAATGAAAAGAAAAACAGCAGGTGTATTGGCTGCATTTTTAGACAAATAGTTGTATATGTTTACAAAATGTACAATTTATATTTGCATTTCAAGTTATAAAAATTGACTCAACATGTCTGTGGTTTTTTTTTACAGTAAAAAAAATACTACTAGGATTTTAAGTTCTTTGTGTGATTTCAGGTCAGTAATACTAATGCAGTATGTCAGTAAAAAACAACTAAATTCAGTTGAGATGAAAAGAATAATACCAAACAAGGCAAGGCGGAAAAAATAAAATGAAACAATTTGAGGGTGAAATGCAAACGTAAACTCAAAAAGTCAAAAATGGCCGGTTGTATTTCAGACCTCAGTGGGTTAATCCAACAAACCATGAAAAATTAGGTTTACATTTTTGTTCATGACAGTGCAGATTTCTGACATTTTGTGTAATTTAAGCATGTAACAATGTGATTGTTTTCTAACAGAAAACAGTGTGAAACGTAAGTTAGACTTGTGTTTGTAAATGAACCGCCCCATGTTTCTGGATTTTATACTTATTGGGCTACATATTTATTTATTATACAGGCTATACAGTACATAACATCAAAACTCACATGTTTTATGTAACTAAAGTGTTCAATTATGTGGGCTACAGACAATAATTAAGTTATAGACTATATTTATATGAAAAACACGTATACTTACTGCATTTTAATCATTATAACCATATGTAACCACCTGCATATGTGTTTGAAAAAAAAGGCTTTGATTTTGCCAACCCATTTGATTTCTTTTCCACCCTCATGCCACCCTAAGAATATTTCTCTAGATCCGCCCCTGGTGTCTGCCATATCTATAACAGCTGGGCTTGGTGGAGCAGGCGGAACCATCCCCTTTGATTCCTCAGAGCTGGCGGCAGCAGTCCGCGAAGGCTGCACATGCTGGCACCATAATCAGGGAAAACAGAGATGATCATATTGTTCACGTTAATCCACTGAAACTTCCTTAAACTCCCTCATATCCCTGCAGAGAGCCGAAAGCAGCTCTACTTTGAGAGCGCCAACATCGCTATTAGTGGCGGCCTGGGCCGCAGTTCCCGACTCAGGCAAGATTGAGTTTGCTCCTTTAGTCAGCGTTGATGGCATTTTAGTGACTGAAACCAAAAAGTATACTGTGACACAGGACCTCGGAACACACATACGCACAAGATGGCATTATGTCTGGGCAGCAGCCCTTTTATTTATGGCAACACAAACTGCGGTTTTGTTAGCCATTCAGCTCAGGACGCAGACACTCCTTGTTCATTGCCACCTCACTTCTGCCCAGCCGTCACAGGAACAGAAAACACAGACTCATCGTCAATCAACCTGCCCAGGCACACCTGTTCCCACCACGCCTGCCCTATGAGCTCACCGCGTCACCCCTCCTCTGCAGCAGACCCGAGACCACACCTCTGCCACATATACTATTCTAAAAGGACTTAGATACAGCTTAGGATTGAGTCAAAGAAAAAAAGCCAATTCTGCAGGAGCTCACCAAAACACTACTCACACCAAACTGCCATGATACTTTTAGCCAAACGAAGATATAATAATGTAATAATTAGAGATGGACCGATCCGATATTACGTATCGGTATCGGTCCGATACTGACCTAAATTACTGGATCGGATATTGGAGAAAAATAAAAAATGTAATCCGATCTCACGAAAGCACCTCACAAAACTTGCATCACGTGATAGAGCGGCTGTGGCATGCGGGACCTGTCGGTGGTCTGGATAGCATTTGGAGCTTCGCTAGCAACCCGGCATTTCATATCCGACAAAGTTATCCCGAGAGAAGTAAAGCAAGTGTGTAAGTCCATCTCTGAATGTTTGTAAAGCATTCCTGCGTTAAGCTTAACAAGCGACTGCCTCTTCTTGCTGCTACTTCAATCATGAAACTGCTTAATGATCAGCTGATCGGCTTTTCTGTCGCGAGTCCGTCTCTCTGGTTTGTTTTTGGCCCACTTTGCACCAGAAAGAGGAAACCAGTGGCTGAACAACAGTAGCATGTTTAAGCTTGATCAGCTGTTGTTAGAATGTATTTAATATTACTTTCTACTCGAGGATCTTTTTCTACGTAGCTGATGGCTGATAACTGTGCAGGGGCGGATCTAGCAAAGTTTAGCCAGGGGGGCCGATAGGGCATTAACAGGGAAAAGGGGGCACAAAGACATACTTTTCTTTCTTATTCTCATTTAAAATGTCTGGCTTTTAATAAATAATTATCCAAATCTTACACCCAAAGTTTTAATTTGATGTAAAATGAATAGAAGTCAATTACTGTATATAGTGACTATTAAGTCTAATATACCCTAGTAAGCTATAGTACTTTTTCCTTTGGGAAGGTACCATCAGTGCAGTCTGCAATTTTGTTGAAGAAAGATGTTGAATCTATTTAATATTTTCTGAAAAATAATTGATTTCTGTGCATTTTTTTTCCACACTGCATCAAATTAAGGTTGATTACGTCGATTAAGCATCATGAGGTGGAGCGTGAGGGGTGGTTCCCTATTTTTTATTTATTTATTTTTGTTGTTGCTGGGAGTTGGAACCCTATTAGTTAGGTTGCTTAATATTTACGCTAAGTACTCTTTAAAATACCAGAATAGGGAGGATGGTGTAGGTTTAAGTTTATTAGATTGATCAGTATTGCTGAACTATGAAATTTTTTTTTTGCATACAGGTATGACAGAATAACTTTAGTGTAGTTGTTGTTTTAAACTTGAGAGTATGAACTTATACAAAATGCAGCAAGATATTTAAAAAAACAGTTTCGTTGATTAAAAAAACACTATATCGGATTCATATCGGTATCGGCAGATATCCAAATTTATGATATCGGTATCGGTATCGGACATAAAAAAGCGGTATCGTGCCATCTCTATGTAACCAGTAACTACAACTGTCAGTGGATAACAAGTGCAGAGTAGGACAAAACAGGTACCTTGGCATTTTACCTCAGTACAGTAGTGGAATAAATTGATAGTAAACTCTGTGTGGTTCAAATTTAATCTGATTTGAATTAACTCACTCTACAGTGTTGAGATTTATATACTTAAAACTGCAGTTCATACATGTGATCTCCAGAATATCTGCAGTCATTGTGACCAAACATTTACATTGGATACAAGGGGACTCGTCTAATGTCTATCTGACAGTCAGTTCAAAGAAAAACTAATCAGGCACTAAAATTAAAAGTATCCCATTTGATTACCTTGTGTGAAGTTTAATCATAATTTTTTATGTTGTCCATAAAGGATTACATTTCCAGACAGTAATTCCAACTCTTTCAGAGGTGTAGCTTCCAGTCAAACAGCAGGTCAAATGTCAGATTTATTGGAGTGCTGCTGAGTGTTGTTGCCTAGTTTGGGTAAATCATTTTCAAAGTAGTGTAACACAGACAAACAACCATTTGTACTCACTTTCACGCTTATGGGTAACTGAACGACACAGGAAATCTTTCCTGCCTGTGGCCATCTCCCTGTACAACGCATCCACTTAACACACTGTTTGCTGCTATAACTACACATGTTTCTTTTTCAGCTATTTATTTATGTGTGACTTATGTATGTATGTATGTATATATATGTATATATTGTACTATTCTTAGTTAGTGTATTGTCTGTCTTGTCTTAATGTTGGTTTAAAATGGAGCACTGTAACAAAAAATAATTTCCCCCAGGGATCAATAAAGTATTCTGATTCTGATTCTGATTTAGAATCATCAATTAACCTAACCCCAGTAACTACATGGGTGTTCTGGTGGGAGAAAACCACAGACAGAACCCAATAGCTGGAATGTGGATTTGAGCCCAGGATGTTCTTGCTCCACTGAGCTGTTGGTCCACACTTAACAAAAGTAGGAAATCTATGATTTCAATGCTTGATGCAGAATTTTCTTTATGTTTTTGTACTTGACAGGTTAAACCAAAACAACTAGCGAAAGCATACATATAGTATGTGTATAGTTGTCTGCCTTTTGTAACTCCAGTGATTTTACTGCGGTTTGAAATATCATGTGTTCTTGTGAATTTCATGAGTCCAGGCAACTAACCACTCTTACTAGATTGTAACATGTCATCTCAACAAGAACAAATTAAGTTGTTGAATTTCATACAGATCCTACATGATTATGTTCACCATAGAAAATGAAATGATTTTGTTTAAACTGCAAGTTAGACTCTTGTAAACGTAACAACCACCCAGTTTCATTTTCTTTTGAGTGTAGATGAAGATTAGCCTGTTTTGACATTTTAATATTTTCACATTCACATTAGAATCATTATTTTTATCGCAGTGTAGAGAGCTCACAACCATCTTCCAAACAAAGCAAGATTTGTTTCTTTAAATACAAGCAGTCAAACTGTTGTTTTTCTTACTAATTCAAGAATTCAAGAACTTAAAGACAAAGTGAGGTGTTAGTCTTTGAAAATGACCAAAACCCGACACTCATTAATGACATGTTTATTCTGGGAACCACAGTCCAGAAGAAACGTCAGCTCTTTACTGAAAGCAGTGACATGGTCTGTTGTGTTTTTTTATGCATTCAAAATGAACTTTTAAATTAAAGATTCATAAAATCTGTTTGAGTAAAAAAAATATAGAAAAAATAAAAAACTATGCACCTGAGACCATGGTTGTTGCTAAGTTTTTATTTTTCATGAATGACTGAACATGACTTAGGCACTTTGCACTTGTCATAAATTTTCATGAATCTTTTTATATCTTTAGTGTCACGAACCAAGCCACGTATCACGCAAAGAGTTTCCACTTTTTCACTTTCACTTCCCAGTTCATACAAAAATCTACCCCCAGGTCATAAACATAAATAAGAAATAGACAACACACATAAGTTATAATATATTATATATAAACGTACCTGTACATAACCACATGAAGGAACCTCACAGCAGAAGCATTGCTCCCAGCCTATAATAAGATTGTACTATATATTATTATATATAATGTATTTTTTATGTATTGTGAGACCACACCAACAAGGAAGGTGTATTTATTAAATAACAATATTTTTTTCACCCCCCAAAAATACATGTTCAAGGCACCACAATATTAGCGCGATATCACACTGAACTGTCACATGATGTTAAACAGAAGCTGTCAGCTGAGGTCTGTAGGCCGGGCAATCATAATGAAGCAGTTTATTAAAGTTGTAGATTCAGGTTCTTCATATTATTGACCACCAGATGTCACCAGAGAGGACTGTGTTGAAAAGCTTCTGGTAATAAAGCCTTTTTCTAATATAAGCTTCAGATCTTTCAGAGAGCTTTATTTGTCCATCGCTACTCAACAGATTAAAGTCAGAATCACAGCTTTTATTGTGCTGGCAGAACTGGGCAGAAACCGACTGACAGAGGGAAACACAAAGGAGGAGACTAGGCCAGAGACGACACATCTGAACAGAATCTGACTGATGAGACAGCAGAAGTAAAACAGAACACAATGCAGGTGAGATGAGGGACTATCAGAATAAAACAGGTTAAACAACTGCTGAGACAGAGACTAAGACAAAGAAACAATACAACAATGACCAATTGGAGTGGTGATTTCTATGACTTTGTGTATATAATTATGAATTTTGTACAAATGTAGGCCAAAAATAAATACATGATATCATTTCATTCATTTCAAAGGTTTATTTGCATGACGCACAAACAGACACAATTGAAAGGTACAAATGTGTTGTGCATGAAACGAATTCAAACGTGCTGCAGATGTGTGTCACAGGTTGATCTGGCTGTAGGCTGTGGCACTTGGCCAGAGGTGGCGCTGGTTGACTCGAGTCCATGTTAGTGCACAAAGTAAACTGCACGCTTTAGTTGTGAAGCAAAAACGCTGAAATCGGAGAAATAAAGCGTAGGAGGGAAACGATAACGACGACAAGAGTCTCCCGATCGTTTACTCTTGCTGTCCCGTGAACAACATCGGCATGGTGTTAATTGTTTGCTGCTTTCGCGATCGCGTCGCGCATGAGTAGGGTTGCCAGCTCCCTGAAAAATAAATAAGGGACACCTCGTGGCCAGGGCCGGGCAACCCAGTTCACCCTTCCCAGTGTGGTGAACTTTTTTGTGTGTGTGAAATTATTTTTTAACCATTTGACTTGAATTTGATTTAAGCAGATGCATATTCTTTGTGATATGACCATATGGGAAACAAATGATCATTTAGCCATTTATTTTTAGCTCAAAATGACAACATTAACACAGTAAAACAGGTCTCTTTCTTAAACAGAAGCCTGCTTAACTTTTGAGAATATAAGTAAATCTTTCTTTAAAAGAACTCTGTCCTGCTTAACTTAAAATTATATAAATTAATAGAAAACAATAGAACGAAAAACATTCTTGTAACAGTGCACATATAGTGCATTTAGTACAATTGGCTTCAGTTGAGGTATTATTTCAGCTTTTCTAATGCTAATCAGCTGCTCCTGTTTGTAAACCCGCTTGTTCCCATGATTACGCATCTTAACTCATCATCATTATTAATCTATGTATTACTTTTATGTATTAGTCATCAATTTGTTGTAATCATCTATCCTTGCAGTTGTTTATTACACAAAATAAATTATATTATCACACTTCTGGCCACATAGCGCTGATATTCACTGTACATGCCCATATTAACCTTAACCAGAGGGTTTAAAAAATACAAACCAGTGTTTACATACCATATCTGCTTCTGCCGTGGCCTGGTGGACAAAAAATTGGTTAAGGGTTCCCCGAGCTTTCACGCCCCTCATGTTCTTCATGTGCCCACCACTAGAAGCATGCCTATGGAAAAAGTGCGCCGACACACAGTGCAGTGCGCTTTAAAGGTGTTATCGCGCATTTTCCCAGCCAGGGGTTTCCCTTTTCCCATTCCTCCCTGAACTTTTGCAGCCTTTTTTTCTTTCTCTGAGCGAACAAACATTGCTGCTGGGCTTACACTGTGCGATTTTTTCAGTCGCGCGATTCAGCTCCTGCTCAAACTGTACGATTGACTCGCAGGGGTTAGAAGTTCATAGGTCACGATGCAGGTCTCACACTATACGGCCCGATGCTCTGATGCGACCTGAGTGCTCACACTGTGCGTCCATAAAATTAAGGTTATAACAGAAATTCTGTCGCTCGCTCTCCCTCTCTGTCTTTCACTCACACAGACACGCACACCACCACCATCAACTTTGCTAAATTGCTAATGAAAAACATTAATCAGACAGCTGTGATTGAGCAGCAGTGTAGATCCAACTATTTTCACGGTTGTTGTGGTCGTGATAATTTTGTGAGGCCACATCGAAAAAGTTCGGATGAGCTTTCCAAAGTTCTACAAGTTGTGCCTCCATCGCTTGTGTCCAGATCACATGCTGCACTGCCGTGCTGCGCCGTCTTTTTCACTGACATTTGTGTTTGCGCGTGCGCAGTGTGACAAACTGCGGTGACACCCTCACGACGGTCGCGAGGATTTCAAACAGGTTTGAAATCCTCATGACCAAGCGATTGATGATCGGGAGCTGGTCGTGAGGTGTTAATCGCGTCTCGTTACCCCACGTATACTACACGACGCACGATGAAGGCCAAAATCGGGGCGATCGCCAAAACGGTCGCACGACTCAAAAATCGGCTCAAAATGGTCCAAAAATCGTACAGTGTAAGCCCAGCATAACACAGTGTGTGTATGCTAGCGGCTAATCTAGCAAACAAATGAACAGAGTGCTTTTAGGTGTTGCACAAGGATAAGATGATAAACTGTGTGTCTTTTTTATAATGACCTGGTTGAATTTACCTTAATCCAAGGAGTGCTCAGTGTGGGGAAATCTGCCATGAGCAGATAAAGTGGATGAGTGGGACTAGGTAGGTGTGCCGAAAAGAGGCAACAAAGCTGATGCTGAAGAGTGTGGTGAGAACATAGTGGCACAGCCAGCAGGTTTCCGGCTAGCAGGAAGACTTTGGCGCAGTAACACCTACAACATTGGCAGTCCCATTTTGTGAAAGCCAATAGAAAAATAGCTAGGTTTCCATGTGTCATTTGTGTGGAACAATACTCCACAAGAAGCTAAACAGATTAAAAAAAAACGAAAAAAAAAATTGTTGAACAACAGAAGATAAATGTGCTTTTTTTTCTAATGGCAACTGGCCTGCTGTGTGGTGCACAGCGTTAACAGGCCAGCATTCAGACCCCAGAGTTTAACGGCCAAGTTCGAGTCTCTGACTCGAACTTGGCCGTGGTTCGTCTGTTACATCAGGGTAGGCCGAGCGAAAGACAAAGCTCCGGGCTCCTCCTTTTTCCAGCTTTTTTTTTTCATTCACATTTATTTACATTTCAAGCCACAAGTAAAAGCTCAGGGAAACACTTTTAAGGCGCCCTTTAAGGTACCCTATATATGTCCTTTCACATCTTATCACTTCATACAGTGCTGTGGGCCAGTCTACACCTGCTACTTTCTGCACAAGCTTTTATCACACACGACCCACTGTTTACAGGTAAGAAATACAGTGTCAGTAATGTTAAAGTGGCTGTGTGGAGTAGCACAACCACTGCTAATATAACACTTTTCACATGCATTTCTACATACTACAGTGTCTTTTACCATCTTTATGGTGCTAGCTTAAAGTCATGCTGTAAATGTTAGCTTGTAGTGAAACATATTCAGACCATGTTAGGACAGAAATATTGGCTTCAATCATGACTAGTTAACAGAGATGTTAACTGCCCACGCGTTACTGTAATCCGATTACTTTTTTCAAGTAACGTGACACACTGTTTACAGCAGTGTGTCATGTTGTTAAAAAAGTGAGTGACATGAGCACAGTTCTGACATATCAGGAAGTGAACACAGTGACTGAAGCTGTGTTCACATTCATCCTTTAATCATGACAAAACGTGAAGAAGCACACTGAGGTGAGACCTTGACAACAGACAAATCAGAAGCCACAGAGTGTCAAGTGTCAGCCCACACCAATCGGGACAATGATAAGAAAGAAACTCATTTACAGACACGTGAAAAAGCAGTTTAAGGTTCTAGATCTGGATGATTACAACACATCATTATTTATTTAAAGCAACCCAAAATGCACAAATGACTATAACCAAGTACATCCTGTGATTCAGCAGCTGATAGAACCAACTTTAGCAGCAAAAACTTGAGTTAATCATTTTTTATTAGTGTTTCACAGCCAGAGATGGGCAGTAATGCGGGGTAAAGCGTTACTGTAATCCGATTCCTTTTTTCAAGTAACGAGTAATGTAAGGGATTACTATTGCAAAAAAGGTAATTAGATTACTGTTACTTTCCCGTAAGCACGCTGCGTTACTGCGTTACTAAAACCATAATTTTTTTGCCAGAGTGCCTCATGACAATAACAGCTGTGTGCAGATCAACAATGGATAATCTATCGAGGAGTGCAGAGAGAGTATGACCGTGCAGCGTTTAACACTAGCATCCCCCAGGCTTCTACCGTTCTACCTATAAAACCCGAGAGCAGCCAAATGGCTGGTAGGCTTTTAGCTAGGCCTTAGCTTCAGCCAAGTGGAAGCTAAATTGGCTAGTCATTCATATGTAAATTGGGTCGTTATCTGGGAATTCTGGAGGGAGGGGAGTGGGGGTGTGTGATTGAGGGCGTGGGGGAGCTGCTAAAAGCTGTGCACTTCCTTTTGTGTTTCATCTTGATGCATTCTCAATCATCCAGGGAAATAAATCTCCAAAAGTCACCAACTTGGAGTGTTTCAGTTTGCCATCTTAGGGAGAAATCAACACACATGGGTGTATGTCCTTTGTTGCTGAGATTTATTGATAAAAACAGTACAAAAAACCAACCATTTGTACACATATTTACAAATAATAATAAAAAGTGAGTGAGTACATTTCAACATTTTCAGCAATCACTCACAATCCTGGCACTGCCATGGTATCTGTAGTCTGCATTTACCACATGTGTATCTTTTGCAGTGAACACATCGCACAGCGTGGAAGTACTGAGCTTACTTTGAGTTTGATTCCGTAAAAGGTGACAAAAACTTTTAGAAACTTCTTTTTACAGCGAAAAAAACCCTTAACTTCAGAGCAAGCACCGAGTACGCTACTACGGGATTGGAAATTCACAGAGAGACTCGCGGATTCTTCCACAAATTTCTTCTAGTCAGATTGTTGCATATAATTTAATTTTTGCTTAATGCATAAAGTTAAAAGATTAAAACTAATAAAACAAGTTTTAAAAAGAGACTTTTTCCTTTGATTACATTTTTTATGATGGATTATGCAGAAAAAGTAGAATTGGGCTGAAAGATCTATTGCTTTATTACCTATTCAGGTCATAAATCATGGTTTTAAAAAGTAACTAAGAAATTAATTACTTTTGAAAATAAGTAATCAGTAAAGTAACGGGATTGCCTTTTGGGGGAAGTAATCAGTAATTAGTTACTGATTACTTTTTTCAAGTAACTTGACCAACACTGCTAGTTAAGTTACTACCATAGTTAATACAGTTACGGGTAACATGATAGTGCTAACCCATAACCCCGAACGCTGTAATACTGTAAATGATGAGTGATTTAAGTTAACACTAAACATGAAACAGTGTCTCCTGAACATTTATAATCAGGTGTGAGTCTGGCTGCATTGACTTTTGAAGATGCAAATTTAACATGATGGCTGATGGTGCGTTTATTTGTTTTTAAGTATGTTTATTGAGTCCAACATAAATGAGTAAGAGAGCCTTCTCCAAGTTTACAACGATCACATGTGGGACTAATAGAAGGAAAAATGATGGCGTTTTTGTTGCTGAAGACAGCAAAATGTCTGCATTTGTTGACACTTTACAGAAGGCAGTGAAAAATGCAAGTTTAGGTGATTTTGTTTTTCATTTTGGTTAATTTGACATAATAGTTTTTACTATAGTAACCAAGCGACTGTCTTCTGCAAAATGACTACTGTTAAATTAGAGTAAATGGAAAATCTTGTCATTTACTTTATAATTTCTTGCTATTTTATTATATTTGTTACATGTCGTAGACACGGGGAAGAGGCACATGTGGGGATTCCCAGTGGACAGCAGCACGAGAGACTTCAAGGAAGGCCTCCAAACTGGATGAAGAGGAGATGGAGGTCGCTGTGTGTCGACATAGATTGTGTCTTTTGTGTCACTTTCACTTCAGGGATGGCAAACTGTGGTGTATTTCAGGAACGGTTACATGCCCGACAACTACACTTCTGAACAGGTCCAACTTTTGATTTGCACTCAGAATGATTACATCAAAGAGTTTAGTTAAAAACACTAAAATGAAACCTGCAGACTTGCTTAAAGTGATTCGTATTCATGAAAAACTGGAGCGTCATTATCATTGAGTTTATTTCTTTCCCTGCTAAGCAACACCAAGTCTAGCCCTGATTGGCTGATATAAGTGACCACAGACCTGTCGCTGTGTCAGTTTGAATGGGTGATTAGAGACCAACACATGTTTGTTGCTGCTCCATGTTTTCTGCAACATTGTGTGTAGTTACTGCAGCTATGTGTGCATTCTGCTGGCAGCAGTGGCGTGTCTAGAAAATTTTTGTTGGGGGGGCCAGGTAGGGGCACAGATTTGGAGAAGGGTGGCAGATGTAATTGGCAGATAATGTTTAAAAAAAATTCTACCAACCGTTAACCATAATTAAATAACCCTGTAAACCTAATAACTGAATGTGCTTTTAACTCATATTAGAATGAGATTTTAACCACTACGGTGCAAAGTTTTTAGATACTGCGTTGATAAAGTACAAGAGATACAATCAGTGCTTTGTCAGTGTTTACTCAGCATTCAAGGACAGCAATATTTGCATAGTATTTTTACTGACATATAGTGCACATATGTTTTGGGCAAAAACATTTTTTAATATTAAAATATGAACATTTGTAACAAATAATTGACAAATCAGCCAATTCCAATGTAAAACTTTATCTGCCTGTTAAAAAAAGAAGATAATCTTCTCACAAACTGGTGTTTGATTTTGAAAAAAGTGGGGAAACAACTGAAAAGACTAACATTTGAATGAAACCTGCCTCCCCTTCCCTCATCCACCTGCTGGCCTCTGTGGAAGCCCCGCCATAGCCACCACCAAACAACTGAGTTATTTTTACACATCGACCTGCATCTGGCCAATCCACCACCTCTCATTGTTCATGCCGTTACAAAAAAAAAATAATAATAAGTCACCGGGCATATCCCCGGTATGCCCGATGGCCAGTCCAGCTATGTTAACCTGCAACCAAATCTGCAGCTCCATACAGCAATGTTACGACTTGGATTATATCTTATAACTCATAACTCTTATGTTAGCTCCCCTCAGTAGCATACTGTCTGAAATATTCGACGGCTGCAATAATTCTTCAAGTGTTATTTTTTCCTTGGTATTCTAATTTCACCGAAGTTTACTAAACTCAACAAACTTAATATTACTTACCGGGACATTTATTCTGGCCTCATTTTCTTTCACCGAAAAATTGTTTCCTGCGGTGCCGTCTTTCATGCTTGGCTCTCCTACCTTTGCTAACGTGATGCACAAAGCGCAGAAGCCGATGCTGCATTCACTTACACTCGGATATCTGAGCTTCACCGTGAAAACATAATCGGACATTTGATATTTGATTGAATTTTATTGTTTTGCCTTTGGGGTGGCACCTGGGGTGGCCAGTCTGGTTGGGGGGGTGGCCTGTGCCCCCCCAGGCCACCCTGCTGGACACGCCGCTGGCTGGCAGGAACAGGAAACAAGTGAAAGAAAACTGGCGAGCATCCTGGAAGGAAAACTTAATCGGACATAACGAGTTAAAACAGTTTGCAAGTTTCAAGCCAAACTGCTGAATCTACCGTCCAGCTTCTCCTTGATAGCGTGACTCTGTGTTGTTCTCCTTCATTCTTCTGTCTCTGTCTGTCAAATCTCAGCGTATTATAAACCAACTGTTGTCACCCTCTGCTGCTCAGTGTGCTGGCTGTTTTCTTGGGAATCTCAACCACAAGAAAGTTTATACGAACGAAGCTAAAAAACCTGTGACAGTTTGTGAAACGTCATTAGCAGCAGTGAAATAAGATTCCAAAAGTTAGTGAAATGATAGAGGCTATTTTATGCTGGAAAAATGCTTCTAGCACAAAGTGGCCCAATAAACTGAATTTTTTAATACAGAAATACATCTAATGATAAAAAGACAAGCAGAGAATTCATTGTCTATTTTCAGTTGCAGAGCTGGGATGCTCGTCTCCTCATGGAGCGCTCTCGAGCTGTGAAGTGTCCAGATATCAGCGCTCACCTGGCTGGTACCAAGAAGGTTCAGCAAGTGCTCCCCAGACCTGGAGTCCTGGACAGATTCTTCCCAGACCAGCCTCAAGCTGTGCAGCAGATCTGAGCGACATTTGCTGACCTCTACACTCTAGACATGGTGAGAAAAAGGGCACGGTTTTTTCATTGTTTGGAAAATTTGGCATTAGATAATCCTCACCTGGGTGTTGCTGTTCAGTGTAAGCAATATCGTTTGCATTTTATTCCTCTGATTTATTTCTCTGTGGTTGCGCTCGTCTACAGGGTCCAGAGAGGGACAAAACAGTATCAGTGGCCTTGTCAGCAGCAGAACGGTTTGTCTTGAAGTCTCAGCGAGAAGGAGGAGGTACAGCGGGGGGATAGAAGCATCTTTAAAAATGTTGAAAACTTCTGTTTATTGCTCACCATTTGTTAAACTAGGGAAGTTTAAGCAGTGCATGTGTGGATCTGCACACACATGCAGCATTTTCTTGCATTCCATGTATGAGCTAGCCTCAGTCAAAACAGTGACGACACATACATGACTGCCTGCTGTTTTGCATTACTGTATATCTACTGTGATTCATGCATGCTGTACTGTGACTGAGATAATAGTGTATATGAGACACACTTGACAACAACATTGATCAGGATGTGAAAAAGCTACCAGATACAAGTTGTCAGCAGGTTATGGCTGACTAACCACCCTGCCTTACATCACTCTGGGTTAATACTGTAAAAAGCAATCATTAGTTTGTAATATCAGATCATTTGTTTTGATAAATACATAGTCCAGTATCAGGGTTCATATGAGCTATTTTAGCAGTAATTTTACACCTCCACTATGATAGTATTTAGCTGTTAATCATGTTAGCAAGGAAGCTCGGGTTTGTAATTCATTCTTAATTTAGCCACGCTGCGTGAATTTGGATGATACGATTTTTGAAAATGGCAGTTTCATTTATGGGGCGTTTATAAAATCTAATTTCTTAGGCTGGCTTTTAAGGAAGGAGAAAAGGTATGTATCAGTTGGCTGGGAAGAAAGATGGAGGTGGAAAGGATGTGCGAGCTATGGGACAAAGTTGCTGAGACTATAGGTTAAAAAGAGGTGAGGATCAGTGAGCAGGAGTGTGGCTTTGTGCTGAAAAGAGCACAACAGATTGTCTGGAGAGAAGGTGAAGGAAAGTCAGCTGAAGCAAGACAGTTTGTGGAGTTTGTGTCGGACTGTATGTTATGCTGGGAGCCTGGGGATTAGTGGACTTTGATTCCAAGTTAATACTAGCTAGTGTTTCTCACTGGTTTTTGGGTGGTGGAGTAAAAGGGATTGGTTGGTGGCTGTTTCTAATGTTAGCCTTTTCTTGGTTTTCTTACAGGCAGGGTAAAGACATGGTGATGAATGAGTGTGTGGGACGTCTGCTGAGGACCAAGAGCTCAGGACAGTCAGACGGGGGCGTCACCGTGCTCCACAATCCTCTGCTGTTCTGAGATGTCACACTCCTGCCTGCACATACAAACCACAATGAAGTCAAAATTCCACCTGCACCTCCACCTATTCTTGCAAAAGCATGAAAACTGACAGAGGTGAGACAGCAGAAAAGTTCTTGTTTATTTATTTTTTTACTAAGTTAAGGAATTAAGTTAAGAAGAGTGATTAAATAAATTGTTTCTTGCATTTTTGGTTTAATGATTGTGTTTAGGATTATTTCAGAAACATGTTTAGAGGATCTTTGTAAGCCTGTATTTACTTTAAAAGAAGGGAAGCACTTCTTCATTCTACAGAAAAGGTGACACATTACAGATGAGTTCATAAAAAGTGTCACTGTCACTCTTTCAGGGCTCTGTCACTTTTTCTTTTTTACTGGAACAGCATGGTAAAGTAGACCTAGGCTGCCATCTTGTGGCAGTGTGTTGTTACTACAACATATGAAATTGTGTTTCTATTGGAAATATAATTCAGCACCACCGAGCCGCTCTCTCAGTTACAAACTGAACCTGTTTTTTAGACATAAATTACTAAGTACAGTGAAGCTTTTGGTTTTGTAAAAGTGTTTCTTATTCTAAATGCATGTTGATTTTTATAAGGGTGAAGAGCAGTTAGCAGTGCATTCACGGACATCTTTAAACTATTAAACGAAGAATCTTTGGTCATGATGTCATGAACTAGAAACGTGAGCTCCAGGTGAGACTGCACAGAAGAACAAGTGTCCTTAAACTGCATCAACTGATGACTTCTTACAATTTTATTCTACTGTGTGTTTTTATCATTGAACGTTTCTGTCTATGTGTACATGTAACGCAGACACTAAAGCTGTGCCAGAATGTCATGCTGAAGAGAACTATTCTTTTAAAATGCATGGGGGAGCAAGCGAGTCAGATACCAAGGGCACAAAGATGAAGCAGGTCTGATCGGAAACAGTTTATTTCCAGGCCAGGGAGCACAAATAAAAACACCCTTAAAAAACGTACACAATAAAATGTTATCAATAACTAAAATCCCCCAGGAATAAACAAACCCGATTCTAAAACTAGTAAAAATACAATTTTCTATGTTTACTAAAATCCCCTGATCTAATTATGCCACATGTTTATTATGGGTCCACCAGCAGGCCAGGAATTCCTTTTTTAGAGCGGAGTCAACGCCAGCCTCGTCCCCGGCAGACGAGGAGAAGCCTCCAATCCTCCTCTTGTCCCTTCACTGGGTCCATCGCATCCCAGCCCAGCTCGCGTTCTGCATCGGAGTCCGTCATGCGATGCCACCACGGCTGCTCTCGCGTCAGGGCCCTGTAAAATAACAAACAGGGGCCAGAACGGTCTGAGATCATGGTGGTAGGCTTGTGATGGACACACTTTTCATCCCTGGAAGACCAACATGCAAGATAAATACAAAGTTCCACTGTGTGACATACATATGCTAACACAAGCTACTGTAACTTAGAGAAGCTCAGTGAGAAGAGTGAGAATGTTCAAAAATACAGCCGCATCAACAACATGAACAAATATATTACCAGGTCACAATTACAGTGAGTCCGCAAAACGTTCAGCTTCAGTAGGAGACTTGAACGTGTTAGTGATGCTGTTGTGAACTACCCGAAGCTGGGCCGGGTAGCGCAGACTGCACGTCGCTCCGGAGACGCTAAGCTTTTTCCTGACCGTATTGAAGGCCATCCGCTGCGCAAGGACCTAGTCGGGGAAGATGGACAGATTCTCTCCATCGCAGCTCAACGGTGCACGTTGGCGTGCCAGACGCAGGACATGCCACACGTCTTTGTCATGATGCAACTTGGCTATGATAGCCCTCGGTCGCTGGCCAGCCGTTGGTTTTGGTCTAAGGGTGCGGTGTGCCCTCTCCACTTTTATCGGCTTAATAAAGTTGTCTTTCCCCAACACATCCAGCAGCAGGGATGAAACAAAGTCCGCCCTTACCGCCCTCAGCACCTTCCTTCACTCCAACAATCCTAATGTTGGCCCGACGCGAGCGCGCCTCCATCTGGCCTAGCTTGCCACGCAGGTTATCGGTGGCCGCCATTAGTTTCTTGCATGTAGCTTCCAGCATACAAACACGGCAGTCCAATGTAGTAAGCGACTCATCGATAACATCTAGACGTTGTTCGGATGACCGGATATCTGCCTGGAGCTTAGACAGAATAGACTCGATTGTGTCAAGGCGGGTCTCCATAGAAGTTTTTAGGCTAGCGATAGCTGCTAATATGGCATCGGTGCTCGCAGAATTTCAGCAACTGCTTTCTGGCAGTGTGTTGCGTCTTTTTTAGGCGGCATGTCGTCCAGTATTTATCGTAGTCGATGCAAGGCAGTAGTGCTGTTGACCAGTTAAGTAAAGACGCAGGGTGTCGCGTTAAATTGTTGGAAAATAAGAAGAAAAGTGCGGAGCTGAGAAGAGTGCGTCCTACTCCATCAGTGTACACGAGCACCCCCCATGAAGTTTAACTTTTAAAACACTAACCGAGGCCTGTAGTGTATATGGTTTTTCGTCGTTTCTCTGAGCATCGTATCGCCTGATCTTGGGAATTTCTCAGGACATCCACCTCTGGGAAGACAGGCAGCGGTCTTAAATGTTGTCGCTGTAGATCTGGATGTCAAATTGTTTGGAAATTACTTTATAACACTTTCGAGGTAGAGAGGCAGCGATAGTTGTGTCTGATATCTCCGACGCACACCTGAATGCTCCAGACAAGCAAAGACTTTGCTTTTATAGAGCTCACTCTTACTGATAATCAGTTTGATTTGATTAGCAGCACCTGGCTGTTACTTACCCTCTGATACTCTATAGAAGCACTAAGTAAATAATGACATGGTGTAATATGTCATGTGTCATTCTTGATCTGAAGTTTTATTTACCTAATTTTAAGTCCTGATGAGGACCGGACACCTTCCCATCATGTTGTGTGTACCTCGATTGCTTTGCAGAGATGTCCAAAATGCACTGAAGCATCAAATTTGTGGGTCGATGATGTCAATTTGTGTGAGTAACTGGCCTAGCTGTGAGTCTATCTCGACCTGATGTGGATGGTTTCGCTGAGGTGGAAGAGTATTTGTTGACTGGACTATGTGACAGCTTAATGCAGCGCTTATATATCTCCTGGTGACATAAGAGAAAGAAAGTTAGCAATAGAAAAGAAGGGGAGGCAAGAGGTTTGTAATTAGAGCTGTGTATTCATGTTTTACTTTTAAAGTATAGAAGGATTCTGTGGCGTCTCTAGGACGCCTCTTTTCTCCACCCTGTTCTCCCTACATTACCTCCAGGTTCATCGTACCAGGCTCAGCTGTGCTCATGCACCACATCACTTCCTCATAAAGTGTTCATCATTCAAGATGCCTCAATGTCAACAGGTCGGGTTAAAAACAAAAAGCATGTCGCTGATTGTGATCCCGTTCTTGTGATCATCTCTCTGCTGTCCACGGCAGGCTGCGTGTCTGAGGTGTTCACTGTTTCAGGCAACCTGTCAAACCTCATGTCAAGGCTGCATCATCATTCTTGTGTTCCTGCATGTGCAAACAGATGACTCATTGAAGCGCTGCATGGCAGTGTCTCTATACACTGGTTACTTGCTGTACCTGGGATACAGTGAATATGCCATACTAAAATACATAACGGAGACTCAAGGAGAACTCCCAGAGGAAATGTTAAACTATGGGCAAAAGACTGCAAAGTATTTCTGCAGGGAGTTCAATTCCGACAACATCTACCACTGGAAACTCAAGACAACTGAACAATATTTCCAGGAGTTTGGGATTGAGTTTGTTGACAAAAGAGTTAAAAAATTGAAGTCTCTGGATGAACTCTTATATACCGAGATCATTGAAGATGAGGATTATGCAGATGCAACTGCAAAAAGGTGTGATATCCTGATGTTTGTAGAAATGGTAAAGCACTTGCTTCACCTCAATCCCCAAAAACGAATGACACCCAATCAGGTCCTTGAGCATGCCTTTTCAAAACTGAGCCACCTTGCATGGATACGCCAGAGTAGCTCCTATGTTGAGTCCTGCTATGAGCACATCAACTACTTAAGGACAAAGAAGAAAGAGACGCCAGGACAGAGTCTCCATACCAGCAGAACAGAGTCTGCACACAAGCCCACCTCTGACACCAGACAATCTGCTCAAAGGAACTTCCCTCCCTCTGCAGCAGAGAGAAAAACACTAGTGATCCCCCACAGCCAAAACGGTTCTCCCCATTCAACTCAGAGGAACAGCAACAATTTAGTCAGGTCCAGTCAGAGTGAAAATTCTGAGACAATTCCAAAGAAAGCACAGTGTAAAAGAAAGCATCTGCAGGAAAATGAAAAGGATACGAGTGACCCAGATCTTAAAAGAAAAAAGACAAATTGGAAAGATGTGCGCAGAGAAACACTGTACCAACATGAAAGGTCAGATCATGACCAGCAGAAATGCCACGATTCTATGGCTCCATCCTGCGCAACCACTAGCTACAGGACACAAAATTCCATCTTGCCAATTAAGAGGAAGCCAGATGAAAACATCTTTGCGACATCAAATAAGAGGGCCAGAACCAACTGCGAAAACGGCAAGAGCCAAACCTTTAACCACAGCTGGGCCGAGGACCACCGCTAGAGAATTATTTTTTTGAAATAAAAACGAAGACATCTACATCAGAAAGCAAAATAAATAAATGAATAAATGAACAAAAGTCTCTTTCAGATTTTTTTGTTTAGATTTGTTTTCTGGAGATTTTAAGGAATTACTGATTTGTGTACACTGATGCTTTAAAGCCAAAGCAGTTCATAATGATTGGCCATGCTTGCCTTAAACTCACAGGGAGATTACAAATATATGATCTAAAGCCAACATATTATTATTTTTACACACACTTTTAACATATATACACAAGTCAGATTTTTGCTGTTATTTGACATGTTTCCATTAAAATAGGTTCAAAAGAATTGCACAGATTCTGAAACCAATATGCTTGAATACATGTGACTACTTGCTTTAAAAGTCTAACGTTTCAGCCTGTAAACTCTACCATATGATAAGGCAGTAAACAAGTGTACATATAATGAACTATATACTTTTGTTTACCTCATCATAATACGTTTTATTTTTATTTTTGAGTTCTTTTCACAAAAAGACATCTTGGTATTTAGGATAAGTGTCTATGAAGAGGCAGGTAGCAGCACTAAAAAAATCATTTATTTAACATTTATTTTATTGCAACGCCTCACCTGTTTGATTTTTTTTCCTTTCATTTGAAAACACAAATGTCTGTCCTGCTCTATATAAACTGCACAGAACCTTCAAGCAATATGTTGGCAGCAGCCCTTCACTTAAAAAGCTAGAAAAGTATCATGATACACAGTCATGGACAGAAGGTTTTGGCAGTAGCACAAATGTTGTGTTTCATACAAACTTCACTGATTCTGTTTTTATTAACATGATTTTTTTTCTGCGTGTATGATCTACAGAAGAACCCACATTAGCGTGTCATAACTTTCAAAGACTTTTAATGGCAATTAAAAATCAAATATATGTGCATTATGTTGTTGGCCATTGTTCTCGATAACTTGTGCTGGATGTCAGCTTCTTCTGTAAATCCTAACTGATGATCGTGATGGGCCGCCTTATCGGGGCTGAAAGTTGATGACAACCTGTGGGCCGGAAATCCCATCACTAGCCACCGTAAATATACTTTTATTTATTCACTCCACATAAAACGTAATAAATAAATCATAAAATACATAAATCAACTATTCACATTTCAACTTTTAACTATTTAAATTTTCAGCTTTTTCCTTTTACAAATTTAAAGTGAAACAACACAAAACACTGCAAACCACAAATATAAATATATATATATATATATATATGTAAATAAATATAAATTATAATGTGAAAACAAAACGAACATGCACATTCTCTGTCATATGGACCTGCATGAATAAACTTTCTGAATCCTTTATCATCTGCAACTGAAAATAGTTGTGGATGATTACTATCCGATTGTTAAGTGATGACATGACAAATCCTACTTCCGGGCCTAAAGTAGTCTGTGTTTAATATGGCTTTTGTGTTGTTAACATGTTTAATGTTATGTATTTTCTTCTATTTAATCTCAAAAAGCTCCTAAAACAGTCAGTGATCACTGTTGACCTCCCTCGGCTTTTATTGCTGCTAATCATTTATTTAAGCTCAGTTTTTAAAACCTTAGGATATAACTACAGCCCAGCCCATGCAGCAGTATATGAATGACTAAGCTCATATTGTGGATGGATTATCTCAGTTGTTCTCCTGGCTGAAGTTTGGTCCTTTTACAGCATCCTGCCATGCGATTACATTTGTTCCTGACCACCGAGAACACTCACGTTAACTTTTATCGAGAGGAAAAAAAGTTAGCTTGTTTATGTCTGTGAAGGTTCTCAGTCATCCAGGTCATCGTAGTCAAAGGAGCTTGCAAAGAAAAGCGTCTGGACTTCTTTAGCTTGTTTATATTATGCTAACATAGCTGTGTCGCTAGTGGTCACGTAGCACATCATTATATACCAGCTAGCCCAACTTCAGTAACTCTACAAACGTCACTGCTGTTTAGTTTTCTGTCTTCATTTATGTTGGAAGTGATAACAGAGCTGTATGTTTTAATTTGTTTCCAAAACCCCGCAGTCAGGACATGCTATATTGTATTTAGATAGAAGCTAGCGAGCTAACTCCCTGCTAACTTCTAACTCCGTTAAATGTCATAAATTCCATTTTCATGGATGCCTGGATGTTAAACTCAATTGTTACACCTGGTAGAGCAGAACGCTGATCATTTTATTAAAGATGAAAGACTTTAGACAGTTTTTCAACTCTCAGTAATGCCATAGTGATCGTTTGATATATGGACCTGCAGCAGAGTTTAGGTCCAGACACAGCTAGTGACATCAGACTGAACAACCGGATACCTTTCTAATGTGACGTTGGTGTCCCTGGCTCTTTCTCTCTCTCTCCCTCCCGCTCTGTTCTTGTGCTACTGATTTTAACTACCGCCCCTCCCCCCTCTTCCCAGCGCAAAGCAAGGCTCGCATGCTGAGTGAAGCGGGAAAAAAGTGCGAGAGAGAGGGTGAGAGAAAGAAAAAAACTTAAAAAAAAAAAAACGGCTCGCGATAAGGAGCCGGCTCGCGTCGTTCACGTCAAAGAGCCGGCTCTAAGAGCCATTTCGTTCGCAACTGACCCATCACTAACAGTGGCCCCTAGAGACAAAGCACGTACAAACTCCAAAACACATAAAAAACACGTAAAAACATGTAAAAACTCCAAAACACGTACAAACTCCGAAGCACGTACAAACTCAGAAGCACATAAAAACTCAAAACACAACAGAAGTGCTCCAGGATGCTGTTTTGGAAGTTCAGTTCATGCTAGAAATGTGTTTTGGAGTTCGTACGTGTTTTGTCTCTAAGAGCCACCGCATATATTTATATATAAACATATATAAATAAAACCACTTTTTTTTTACATTAGTAATTCCTTTTGTGCATACTTTTATATTATTGTTAATAATAAATAAATTAAAGCAACAAAACAACCTGAAGAGCCGGTTCGGAGCTGAAAGAGCTGGTTCTCTAAAAAGAGAATACTAATACCTAGAATATCAGAGCTGCTTCTAACTGCAATGGCCAGAGGCTCCATAGCTAGAGCAAAGAGCAGTGGAGATAAACAGCAACCCTGCCTAGTCCCCCGGTGAAGTAGAAACGGATGTGATCTATCAAAATTTGTCAGTACCGATGATCTTGGCCGTGCATAAAGCATACGTACCAAAGTTGTAAAATTACTACCAAAGCCAAATTTCTCAAGTGTAGCAAACAGGTATTTCCACTCAATTTGATCGAAAGCTTGTTGTGCATCTAATGAAATAACAGCTGAATTTGGAGGATTTGTTCCATACAGTACATTCAATAGACAACGGGTATTAGAGAAAGCAAATCTGTCTGGAATAAAACCAGTTTGATCGTGTTGAATTAAAGTGCCCAAAAGTTTATTAAGGCGTGAAGACAAGACTTTTGGAATGATTTTTTGATCACAGTTTAATAAACTAAGTGGGCGATATGAAGTCACATTGGTGGGGTCTCTGTCCTTCTTAGGGAGAAGACAAACGTGGGCATCATATATGCTATCAGGGAAAGAGCCCCGTGCAATAGAGCAGTTCACCATTCTGAGTAAAAGTGGAGCGATTATGTCAATATGGGTTTTATAAAATTCTATGTTGAACTAGAGCTGGGCAATATAAGATTTTTTCATATCACGATATGTTTTTTTCATTTCAGGCGATAACGATATCTATCACGATATAAGCCAAATAACTATATTTGTAAGATTTAAATGTGCCGTTGCTCACAAGTAAAATGTGAAATAATCAGCAGCTTGTTTTTATTTAAATATTTATTTCCCATAATAAGTTCAACAGGGTAGATGTACTTAAGGAACATGAGACTTTTTCAGATAGATAAAGGCAAATATTGCAAACTACACAAAAGGCAGCCGCTAAAGCGTTTAAGTTTCAAAATAGAACAAACGAAACAGACTACTAAATTGTCAATTTCACTTAGAAACAAAATATTAATTCTAAAAAATAAATCTTAGTTTGTTTTACAGAAGAACAGACAAAATTGACTAACTTTTGTCAATATCAAATAAACTGAGAACTAAAGGGAAATTCTCAATCTCTCCTTGTTGTATAGCTTAGCTTTTCAAACAGTTTTAACAGTTACTTTAGTCTGACAAAAGCCGAATGACGAATCAGTGCTTCCAGTCAGAGACTGAGGCTACGTCCACACGTACACGGGTATTTTTGAAAACGGAGATTTTCCGTTTTCGTTTTAAAAAATAATCCCGTCCACACATAAAGGGAGAAATGAAGGAAAACGCTGCGATGAACATGCAAAAGCAGCAGGTGGCGCTAGATTCCTAACCGTGCAGAAATGTTGGCCAATCAGAAGTCTAGAAGCCTAGAAGTGGGAAAAAGTAAACAAAGCTGGGGCATCGAAGCAGAACCGAGTCGTATGTGTGGAGGGACAGTAACTGTGTGTATATGTAAGCATTTAAACACTGCAGAGAGTAGAATTAACAGTAACATTATTGTAGAAATTCATTTCACTGAAACAATAACGTGGCACACAGTGTGACGTCAAAAAATGCGCACACCTTTGACGCTGCGTTTTCTCAGTTTTTCTGGTCCACACGTAAATGCAAAAACTGAGTTTTCAAAAATCTTCGTTTTCAGTGACCAAAAACGGCGTTTACGTGTGGACGAAAGGTGCAAACACATAGAAAAATCTGCGTTTTCAAAAATACCCGGGTACGTGTGGACGTAGCGCATGCACCAGTTTATTGTATTTCCAGACTTGCTTTCGGCACAATTTACAGTGCACGCTACTCTGTTTTTTGTCAGACTTGAAATAGCCGAAATACCTTCACACTACAGAACTTCTATGGCTCTTCCGTTCGACAATCTCTCCAGCATTGGAACCATCATCTGTTTTCTCTTCGGTAACCTTTGGTCACGCTCTGTTGATTTTTCTAGTCGGCACACTCATTTCCTCCATTACCCGGTGGCTGGCTGCTTCCCAAACAAATACACATGTGCGGCTTGGCACTTGTGCTGTACGTAACAAGTCACGTGACGTGACGCTGGGGCTGTGATTGGTTCGGCTCTGCGCTACGTAATTTGGATTGGCTGTTCCTTTTTTTTTTTTTTTTAAGAGGACAAGAGCGGCGAAGTCTATCGCGATAGTTTAATTTTTCTATCGAGAAAAAGTTATATCGCGATACATATCGTTATCGTTCTATCGCCCAGCTCTATGTTGAACTCATCCGGTCCGCAGACTTTACCACTAGGGAAAGAAAGGATAGCAGCTTTGACTTCTGTGATGCTGAAATCAGCATCAAGCACTTGGGTGGCAGATTCTGTAAGGGTTGGAATACTCAGAGAGTTAAGAAAGCTAAAAAGCTCAGAGTGAGTGGCGTTCGATTTAGAAGAATACAGTGTGCTGAAAAACTCAACAAATCTGTCATTAATCAGCTTAGGATCAGTAATTAATTCACCGGTAGAGGAGGCAATTATGTGTATGGTGCGATAGGCTTGCACATCTTTTAATTGTCTGGCAAATAATTTATGGGGTTTATCTCCCAACTCAAAGTGTCTTTGTTTCAATTTAATAATATCGCTACCGACTTGGGTTCCCAAAATATGATTGTATTCGAGTTTTAGTTTCAGAATAGCATTAGATATGTCCTCAGTATCAGATTGGCGAAGTGCCTCCTCTAATGTTGACAATTCAGACTCAATATGGGACAGACGATTTAATGTAGTTCTTTTCGAAAATGTTTGAAAGCAAATGATCTTGCCACGCAATGCTGCCTTAAAAGATTCCCAAAGAGTGGAATCAGAGACCTCACCATTGTCGTTATGTTTTAAGAAATCTGAAATCTCAGTGGAAACATAAGTGGAGAAAGTTTTGTCTGACAGAAGGGTAGAATTGAATTTCCAATTAAAAATTCGAGGCTGTAAATTAAAATCTATTTTCATGGTAAGTGGGGCATGGTCAGAAATCAAGATTTGATGATTAGCAGAGCTGACAATACTGGGTAGTAGTCTAGAATCTGTAACAAAGTAATCTATTCTGGTAAAGCTATGACATACAGATGAAAAAAAGGAATATTGCCTGTCATTTGGATGCTGAAGCCTCCAAACGTCTACCATGTTGTGTGATTTTACCAGATTGTTCAAAACTGCCGTGGATCTAGTAGTAGGGGCTATTTTTGTAGACGATCTATCCAAAACAGGATCAAAATAGCAGTTAAAATCGCCACCAATTATTATACTAGACATATTATATTCAGAAATTAGATCAAATATTTTGGAAAAGAAGTCAGGACAGTCAAAATTAGGGGCATAGATATTTAGCAAGACCAGTGGGAAAGAGTTAATGGACCCAGAGACCAAAACAAATCTCCCACCCGGATCAGTAACGACGGATCCAAATATAAATGGAGTGGTTTTCCGTATGAGTATAGCAACACCTCTGGCCTTAGATGTGAAAGTGGACTGGTAAACCTGCGACACCCAATTTGCTCTTAAACGTCTCTGTTCATTGGAGTGAATATGAGTTTCCTGAAGAAAAACGATATCAGAAGATAAATGCTTCAAATGTGACATAACCTTCCCACGTTTCAAAGCTCTGCCTAAGCCCTTGCAATTCCAGGATGTAAACGTCAAAGGACATGTTCCTAAACCAGTAGCATTGTTACCCCGCATCTAAATGAGAGGTGGTATGACATATGGACTGGTGAAAAATAATACAAAGGACTGGCATAAAAAAGGTTAAAACAAAATTAACACCAAGAACACTGAACCCCACCCCCCAAAAAGAAAAAGGCCGCAAAAAAGAACAAGAACCACTGCGGCCCATCCCAGCGTGCATTAAGGGGACTGCCGGGAAGAAGAGCACAAAACCTTCATATACGGCAGCTCCGCACCAGACTCCATTAATCAAAACTATAGTTACACCCATAAATCGACTGATTGGGTAAAAAAAAAAAAAGAAAAGAAAAAAAGACGCAAACATATAAAATGACTTGTGTATAACCAAAGTTATAATATAAACGTTCTCAGTACTTCACGATAGAGAAAAGTTTTAAGACGTCGTAGCAAAAAAACAAAACAATGATAGAAATCAGATCACCACAGAAGCATTCAAAAAATGATTGAACGAATCGCGACTCTCACTAACAGTTCCAGGTGCTGGACTGTTTGAAGGCCCCACTTTGGATCACGTGAAGGACATTCAGTTTTTTGTTGCAAACTGTTTACAGAAAACGCACTATTGTCACACCACAGTGAGCCAGTTGCATGAACAGCAGCCTAATCAGACTTCTGTAGAGTCTCAGTTTTTTTGGAGTCTGCTTCTTGTGTCCAACAGGAAGAATTCTGTCCATAAACAAAGGATTTTAAAATGTACCATTTCTTTTTTTTCTTTTTACTTTTGTAAAGTAACCTAAAATTATTATTGCCTCAAAGGGATTTATACTCTGAGCTATGTTTTTTTTTGTATTTTAAAAGCAGCCAACGAATTGTTAATGCATGATTAAAGTGAATTGGATTGGAAGGAGGCGTTGTTGGTAAATCTGCTAACTTTGTGGTGGAGGCTGTTGGACACAATGTTGGTACAAGGGGGGTCCTGAAAGCATGTACTGATTAGCTTCAGTTTCTTCTCTGAAGTTGCTCTGTTTCTCTTCAGATGTCTCTCAGACCAAGATTGAATGTGATGACAAGGGTGATGGATGGTGTGACATGTGCTGCTGGCCCACAGAACCAGGTGAGTATGCTGTCCATGTGCTCTGCAACAATGAGGACATCCAACACTCTCAGTTAAGATTAGTTTTCATGATTGTTGCTTCAAGGCCTGAGATTATGGTGGTGGGCTTGTGATGGACACACTTTTCATGGTTGAAACCTCTCCTGTAGAGGCTAAGCCTAGGCTTGAAGCCACTGGGGTGTTCGTTGGCGACGCGATGTCACTGGTATGCATGAAGTTATTAAACTTGATACAGTCCAATAACTTCATCCTTACTCATCTTGTCGCTAATTACGTGTGTCTACCTTAAATATCTTCACAAACTCAAAATGTGACCTCTAGCACCAAACGCTTGCTGCAGTTCTTGGTGTCAGAGGTGACACACAAGGTATCAGGTTTTCGCTGCAATTACTTTTTCATATAGGACCAAGTATGTTTGGATAGCGTTTTGCCCTTGAAAACTGCCGTTTAATATTAGACATTCTGTTATGTGAACGGCTGTGTGCAGGCAGGAAAAGGACCCAAAGGCAACAAAACTAGGAATACAAAATACTAGTGATGGCCCGCTTGAAGCTGAAGCTCCGGTGTGTGTCAAAAAAATCAACACACTGCTTCAGAAGCACTGTGTCGAAGCTTGATTCGTTTGGCCAGAGTCACGTGATCAGTGACGTCCGAAGCTTCATTTAGAACCTAACTGCTTCGGTGTCTGATTCAATGGTTTATAAGGAAATGAATCATTCGTGGGATTTGTGGAGCGTTTTGATGGTGACAGATAGCAAACCACTGATATTTCTACTGAGAGATTTGGAGCCAGCGAGGAATAGAGGGGGTTCTGTTGTGTGGGAGAATTTTGAGTTGATTTTTGTCAATCAGGTGGGTTTTCCAGCTTTGTGTTCTGGCCGTTTGCTTTTGTTTTGTGCCTGTTTATTATATCTGAAAACGGGAAAAAGGTGAAATGTCAAAAATCTGCTTCCATAATATAAATATCATTAAATAACTTTAGAAAAACTTCCACTTGACTCTTTACATGTAATATTGTAAAAATATATATTTTATTGTTTAATTAATCTGAAAATGTTAGTCTGCCAAATGTGCAGCAATTGGATTTATTTATTCTCTTTATCTGATAGTTTGTGGGGCCCAGGTAGACTGTATAACTGCATCTCTACCAGTTTCTCTGCACTCCAGCCTCCTCTGTGCCATGTGAAGGGGTTTCCCTTAAGGCAGGAGAAATTATCTCCATGAAAAGGAACAGGTTCGGCCATCGCAGAGTGAAACAAATTCTCTTCTTAAATAAAAATGAAAAAGGGCTACTTTAAATGCATCATGTTTTTAATTTGCAAGTTCATAAGCATTTTCCTTTTCCATCTCACAATCAATTCTCCCCCCAGGTCAAAAATATGTCTGGGGAAATTTCCCTAATATAATATTATTTATAAATATACCCGTCTAGCGGTTAATTGCATAAGTGCATGGAGACAGGACCTCACAGCGGAAGCATACTCCATAATGTGTTGTACATTATCATATGTATATTATATGTAATGTGGTATTTTTCAATTATTTTATTTACCAACATCAAGAAGTCACAAGCAAAGAAAGACCACACAATGGTGCATGTTTAAACAAGGAGAGTTTACTGGTCAAAATTATTTATTAAACAAATAAACCACATTTTTTTAACCACCAAAAAATATACAATATCAGACAGAACTCCACTCTGTCAAGTGGGCAATCATTATGAAGCAACTGGTTTTATTTTGTGGATTCAAGCTGCTCTTAATATTTGTGGCCACCAGATAGGACTGTGTTGAAAAGCTTTGAGTAATGAACCATTTTTCAACACAAGCTTCAGAAAGATTCATTTGGCCATCACTACAAAATACACTTAAGCAGACAGAACACACAGCTAGATGGCTCACAGCACAAACACAGGGAAACACAGGGCTTAAATACACAGAGGGAGCAATCAGGGAATGGGTAACAGGAAGGAAACACAGCTAGGGCAAATCAGGCCTAACGAGACAAAGGAAGCAAAACCAGACGCATTTACATGAGACACCGACTTTCAAAGTAAAACAGGAAACAAAACACAGAGATGCGAACTTGACAAGGGGATACAGCTGACAGGGGAGACAGAGCAACTAGAGAACACAGAGACATAAACCATAAGACAGAACTCAAAGAAACCAAAGACTGGAAATGATCAATAATATAATAAACTCAAAACCCTGGGTCAACGACCCAGGCATCCTAACACGTTCTTGTCTAATGTTATAAATGTATTGATCTGAAACGTGTAAGTGTGACAAATATGGAATAAGATATGAAAGCAGAAAGGAGGCAAATACTTGTTTACAGCGCTATAGTCTGTAAATGGTCTTCTTTTGGCTATAGTAGATCTTTTACTTGTTCATTTTTTAATTGTTTGTTAAAATTTTTTTTTTCGATCATATTGAGTATAGAGGAATGCAACTGTGAGCTTTAGCGATTAGCCCGTTTCAACAGGACCATGAGGACCTGATGTGTGAGACAGCAGGGTGCTGCCACTGGTGTTGTAATGTGTGATTTAGTTCCTCCTAACATTTCAGTTTGCTTCCAGTATCTATCCTCTGTGATTACTGGCTCTTTAGACAGATTTAATAGAAGTGTGTGAGCTATTGGCTCAGTATAAAGGGTCAGTAGTGTTTTCACATCACCTATCCATCCTCCTTTTAGTCACCCAAAGCATGTAGTAAATACTCCTCACTTTTATTCATCTTCTCTTAAATTCAGACAAATTCCAGCTTGATAACATTGAGCTTGTGTGTGTGTGCGTGCGTGCGTGCGTGTGTGGCAGTTGCAGCCACCAAGTTGAACACCATCACCAAATCCAACCTGGGTCAGTGTGTCAGCAAGTACGACCTGCTGGTCTGGTTTGAGGTCAGCGAGCTGGAGCCCACTGGAGAGTGAGTATCCACCTGGAGTGTTATATTCACGCACAAGCTTTAAAGGAACCATAAAAATTATCTCCACGAAGAATATTATAAGTTGGGATGTTGTGTCACCTCCTCCCTCCATGCACAGGTACATCCCAGCCATCGTGGATCACAGTGGAGGCCTGCCCTGTCATGGTACCTACCTGCTGCACCAGGTACAGGATTGGTGCACATGTTGTTTTCTTATTACTCGCACAGTGGTAACTGCTTCCTTTGTACACAGTTGAATATCTTCTTTTAAAGCGTAATGTTGCTCTAGCTGTGCTCACTGTGATCCTGAGCTCCTGTTATGTTTGCTGCAGGAGATCCAGCGGAGGATCAGAGTGACCCTCATCCACGAGAAGGGCAGCGAGCTCCATTGGAAAGATGTTCATGAGGTGGTTGTAGGTGAGCAGCCTACAGAAAACAAAAACCCCAAAGCACAGAAACAATGTTTTATAGTGTTTGTGTGCTTTTGATAGAGGAAGACAGGACAGAACATCATTAAAGGGATTTGACTTTGTGAGATCACACTGAAAACGCACCACTCGGTTCAGCTGCTGACTCTGAAGCCAACAGGCTCTTGAGTGTGGATGATTGTGTTGGTACTGGATGCTGTGATAAAACAGCTGTTCTGATCTGTCTTCATTCATGCCTGTCGTTATTGAGCCTCCTATTCAATTCAATTCATTTTATTTATATAGCGCCAAATCACAACATAAGTCGCCTCAAGGCGCTTCATAGATATAGAGAAAAACCCAACAATCATATGACCCCCTATGAGCAAGCACTTTGGCAACAGTGGGAAGGAAAAACTCCCTTTTAACAGGAAGAAACCTCCGGCAGAACCAGGCTCAGGGAGGGGCGGCCATCTGCTGCGACCGGTTGGGGTGAGAGAAGGAAGACAGGATAAAAGACATGCTGTGGAAGAGAGACAGAGGTTAATAACATATATGATTCAATGCAGAGAGGTCTGTTAATACATAGTGAGTGAGAAAGGTGACTGGAAAGGAAAAACTCAATGCATCATGGGAATCCCCCGGCAGCCTACGTCTATTGCAGCATAACTAAGGGAGGATTCAGGGTCACCTGGTCCAGCCCTAACTATATGCTTTAGCAAAAAGGAAAGTTTTAAGCCTAATCTTGAAAGTAGAGATAGTGTCTGTCTCCTGAATCCAAACTGGAAGCTGGTTCCACAGAAGAGGGGCCTGAAAACTGAAGGTTCTCCCTCCCATTCTACTTTTAAATACTCTAGGAACAACAAGTAGGCCTGCAGTGCGAGAGCGAAGTGCTCTAATAGGGTGATATGGTACTACAAGGTCATTAAGATAAGATGGGGCCTGATTATTTAAGACCTTATATGTGAGGAGCAGG
Organism: Astatotilapia calliptera; assembly: GCF_964374335.1. Classification (NCBI taxonomy): domain Eukaryota; kingdom Metazoa; phylum Chordata; class Actinopteri; order Cichliformes; family Cichlidae; genus Astatotilapia; species Astatotilapia calliptera. The sequence goes on along the minus strand of NC_137428.1, from coordinate 6,626,333 downwards.
ATTTTGAATTCAATTCTGGATTTAACAGGAAGCCAATGAAGGGAAGCCAAAACAGGAGAAATATGCTCTCTCTTTCTAGTCCCTGTCAGGACTCTTGCTGCAGCATTTTGGATTAGCTGAAGGCTTTTCAGTGAGTTTTTTGGACATCCTGATAATAATGAATTACAGTAGTCCAGCCTGGAAGTAATAAATGCATGAACTAGTTTTTCAGCGTCACTCTGAGACAGGATATTTCTAATTTTAGAGATGTTGCGCAAATGGAAGAATGCAGTCTTACATATTTGTTTAATATGTGTGTTGAAGGACATGTCCTGGTCACAAATAACTCCAAGGTTCCTCACAGCGTTACTGGAGGCCAAGCTAATGCCATCCAGAGTAAGAATCTGGTTAGCTACCATATTTCTAGGCTTTTCAGGGCCGAGTACAATAACCTCAGTTTTATCTGAATTAAGAAGCAGAAAGTTAGCGGCCATCCAGGTCTTTATGTCTTTAAGACATTCCTGCAGTTTAACTAATTGGTGTGTATTATCTGGCTTCATAGATAGATAGAGCTGGGTGTCATCTGCATAGCAGTGAAAATCTATGCTATGTCTTCTAATGATACTGCCTAAGGGAAGCATGTATAATGTAAACAGAATTGGTCCTAGCACTGAACCCTGTGGAACTCCATAATTAACCTCAGTGTGTGAAGAGGACTCTCCATTTACATGCACAAATTGGAGTCTATTAGATAGATATGATACAAACCACTGCAGTGCAGTACCTGTAATATCTACAGCATGTTCTAATCGCTCTAATAGGATATTATGGTCGACAGTATCGAATGCTGCACTAAGGTCTAGCAGGACAAGCACAGAGATGAGTCCACTGTCAGAGGCCATAAGAAGATCTTTTATAACCTTCACTAAAGCTGTTTCTGTGCTGTGATGAGCTCTTAAACCTGACTGAAACTCTTCAAATAAACCATTCCTCTGCAGATGATCTGTTAGCTGTTTGACAACTACTCTTTCAAGGATTTTTGATATGAAAGGAAGGTTGGAGATTGGCCTATAATTAGCTGAGACTGCTGGGTCTAGAGATGGCTTTTTGAGTAAAGGTTTAACTACAGCCAGCTTGAAGGCCTGTGGTACATAGCCGATCATTAGAGATAGGTTGATCATATTTAAGATCGAAGAATTAATTAATGGCAGGACTTCTTTGAGCAGTTTTGTAGGAATGGGGTCTAAAAGACACGTTGATGGTTTGGAGGAAGTAATTATTGAAGTTAACTCAGAAAGATCAATTAGAGAAAAAGAGTCTAACTTAACATCGATGGTACTAAGAGTAGCTGTAGATAATATTACATCTGTGGGATGATTACTGGTAATTTTTTCTCTAATGATAAAAATTTTATTTGTGAAGAAGTTCATGAAGTCATTACTAGTTAACGTTAAAGGGATGGTTGGCTCAAAAGAGCTCTGACTTTTTGTCAGCCTGGCTACAGTGCTGAAGAGAAACCTGGGGTTGTTCTTATTTTCTTCAATCAGTGATGAATAGTAAGATGTTCTGGCTTTGTGGAGGGCTTTCTTATAAAGCAACAAACTATTTCTCCAGGCTAAATGATGATCCTCTAAATTTGTGACACGCCATTTCCTCTCCAGATTACGAGTCATCTGCTTTAAGGTACGTGTTTGAGAATTATACCACGGAGTCAGGTACTTCTGATTTGAGACCTTAGTTTTCACAGGAGCTACAGTATCCAGAGTCGTACGTAGTGAGGAGGTGAAATTATTAACAAGATAATCGACCTCTGTTGGAGTAGCGTTCAGATAGCTGCTCTGCTCTATGTTGGTACAGGGCATTGAAGATGATAACAGTGGGTGGATTATATTCTTAAACTTAGTTACAGCGCTTTCAGAAAGACATCTACTTTGATAAAGTCTACTCTCCACCGCTGTGTAATCAATTACTGTAAATGTAAATGTAAACTCCAAACCAGTAAAAGCGATCTTTGGAGGCAGCACCCTTTTTAGTACTTTGCTGTATTTGTTTGTGATTGTGTGACACTGAACCACAGTGCTATGTATATCCTCTGTAACACTCAGACGTTCCCAGATCAATGTTTCCCCCTCAGCTGTTTCTCACTATAGAGTCTTTCCTCAGTAACAATGAGGCCAATGAGGCACCAGCAGAGCATATCTGGCTCTCAGTCTGTGGCTGATAGTGCCCCCTGCTGTTAATAACAGGAACAGTGTAACTTTGTATGGAGCTCATAGTGATGGTCTTAAGATTGCTGCTTCAAGGCAGTAATTTGTATCCATGTGTGCTGTCTATTCTGAGCATATGCAGTTATGTGAGCTCTCTGGATTTATGTATCAGGACATAATTAAAAAAAATCAGGTCCTTAGTAGGTCTTAATATGAGGTAAATGCAACCTCAGATGAACAACACATAACACTTTATACCAGGTCATTATTTATTTAACACACACTGAGCTGAAATTCAGATGTTTCAAAAACTAAGTACATCCAAGACTATTTCCATAATTATTTAAGAGGGTCAGTATTAGCCAAGTGCTAATCAAGTGCACTAGATCATCAGTAAGTGTAACCACTACTGTCAGTTTGCTGGTGTGGCGTATTCAGGTAAGTGGTAACATACTGAGGAGGAGAGAAGCAGTTGTTGATACCCATGAATGTGGGAAGGCTTTGAAGTCGATCATTTTGCAGCAAGAAAATTTATTCGCAAGTTAAAAAAATCAAAGACTGTTTCCAATCTTACCAGGAGTGGACGTCCCAGAAAATTCACCCCAGACATCTGAGGCTCTACAGGCATGCTAAATGTTGGAGTTCATGGCAGTGCAATTAGAAACAGACTCAACAAATATGGCCTGTTTGGAAAGACTTCCAGGAGAAACCATTTTCCCTCTAAATACAACATGGCAGCATGGGTTAGGTTTGCAAAGTTGAAAAGCTAAGCCCTAATGCACAGCTTCAACATTGGTGAAAACCAAACACGGCATATCAGCAAAAACACCTCATACCAACGGTTTTGCTCGGGTGATGATTATTTGGGCTTTTTTTGCTGCCAAAGAAGCTGCAAAGTGTCCAGGTCACTGAGTGAGCCATGAAGTATTCTAGAGTCAAAGAGATCATCGTTGGGTCAGTGACTCCAGAGCGCAGCAGCAAAGCAACAACAGAGTGGTGCTGCAGTGGCTCAAAGTTGAGACTTCAACATAATTGAACGTTAAGAAAGCTGTGAATGAATAAATATCTGCAAACTTCAATGAACCGAAGAAACATTGTAAAGACAAACGGGCCAGAAATCCGTCCACACTGCTGTGAAACACTAATAAAAAATGATTACCTCAAGCTTTTGCTGCTAAAGTTGGTTCTATCAGCTGCTGAATCACAGGATGTACTTGGTTATAGTCATTTGTGCATTTTGGGTTGCTTTAAATAAATAATGATGTGTTGTAATCATCCAGATCTAGAACCTTAAACTGCTTTTTCACGTGTCTGTAAATGAATTTCTTTCTTATCATTGGTGTCGGCTGACACTTGACACTCTGTGGCTCCTGATTTGTCTGTTGTCAAGGTCTCACCTCAGTGTGATTCCTCACGTTTTGTCATGATTAAAGGATGAATGTGAACACCGCTTCAGTCACTGTGTTCACTTCCTGATATGTCAGAACTGCGCTCACGTCACTCACTTTTTTTAACAACATGACACACTGCTGTAAACAGAGACCCTGTAATGTTAGCACCAAGTAGGACTTCATAAAAAATAATGCTGTCAAGCTAACTTTTGCTCTTTCTGTCTTTTTCAGGACTTTGAGGCAGTGTGGGACAGCTCCCTGCACAACTCCCTCCTGCTCAACCGCGTCACTCCCTATGGAGAGAAGATCTACATGACCTTATCTGCGTATCTGGAGGTCAGCCGCTGCTCCGCCGTGTTGTACCTGTTTGTACGTGTTTTTAAGTCTCTTGATGTCATCGTGTCTAACACACACCCTTTATCTCCTCTCTGCAGCTGGACCATTGCATCCAGCCTGCCATTATCACCAAAGACCTCTGCACGGTCTTTTAATCCCAAGACGCCAAGATTTCCCCACCCCGTTCTCTCAAGAACCTCTTTGGGACTGGATACTCCAAAACTCCTGACTGGTAAATCTGGGCTGCTGCACTGTGGCCATCTCTGTTTCACAATCAAAGATATCTGCCCTGTTACAAAGTTTCCTTCTTCATAACTTCTGCTTCATTATAGCAACCGAGTGACTGGGATCTACGAGCTGAGCTTGTGTAAGACGTCTGACACTGGAAGCCCAGGTGAGCAGACATGAAACATGAGGGCTCATGTCCTGAGCAGGGATGCAGAGGAGGACGGTCCTGGACACATCATGTTATTTGTCTCCTGAAATGAGTTTCATTCTATTTTTTATTATTTTTTGTTGTTGTTGGTTTTTTATTAAATTAAGATGCTTGCATGATAATTTCCCCCAGGGATCAATAAAGTATTCTGATTCTGATTCTGATTCTGATACCTGCAGCAGTCCTCAGGAGAAGACCAGGTTTGCTCAGTTTAAAACAAAAAACAAAAATGAACCAAATCAGCCAGCTTACATTTGAAACCATGAAGGAAAAATCTACAGTTATCTCCAAGTGACGTGTTAGTTTACGCTCTGCTGCCTAAACCATAGCTGCTAATAGATTTATAGGGTATTTTTCTTCTGGCAGTGAATTTACATCAGGCTGAACCGTCTGTGAAACAAAAACTCAAAGTGGGAATGAACTTTGACAGGAGGGCCATGCCCGATTTCCTCTGTCATCCACGTCATACTTAGATCCTCCTCAATCTGTGTACATACGCCACCTCTAAACCGCCGATAGTGCCAGTGTCAGTTAGTGAGTCAGTAAAATACTCATGCATTTGTGTTAACATAAAAACTGCAGACTAACTAGAGACAAACAAGCGAGGATCGCTTCATATCTCAGCAGTTTAAAAAACAAACAATGACCGATTGTTCCTGCAGGAGTAGATTCGGGCCCCTTTTTGCTTTTTCATCCCAAGGAATAAAAACAGGGTTACAAGGAGATGAGGAGGACTAGGAGGATGAAAACGAACTAAAGAGAGAACTTGATTTGTACATGCGGTCTGTTCTGGGATCAGTGTGTGTCACGGACCCGGTTCCAGGGACTCGGGGTCCGTGTGCAGTATGGACTTGTTGTTGTTATTATTATTATTATTATTATTATTATTATTATATTATATGTATGTGTTCTGTGCTTCTGCTGTCCTGTGTCCATGCTTGTGTTTTGGCAGGTGTGTGGGTGCAGTCATGGCAGGCACTTTCAGCTCTGGTGAGTGTGGCCTTGCCAGCTACCGGTCACACCCAGGAATCTCCACACATACCTGGTGTCATGGTCCTGAGTCTGAGGACTCGATGTTTTGTGTTTCTTTATATTCTTCTATATACTTGTTTATTCTGCCTTGTCTTTTGTTTAGGTTTGCTATGTGTTAGTGTGCTTGTTTCATGCCTGCCTGTGTTCCCTCTGTCTGTCCATGGTGTCACTGTGTCTGCTCGTGAGTCTGCCTGCCAAGTTCAGTGTCCGTTCTGGTTCTGTCTGTTAGTTTCCTGTTTTATTCTGAAAGTTCATGTCTCATATCAATGTGTTCAGTTTTACCTTTCTCCTGTCTCGTTAGCCTAATTTCTCCCAGCTGTGTCTCCCTCCTGTTGCTCATTTCCTAATTACTCCCCTGTGTATTTAAGCCCTGTGTTTTCCTGTGCTCCCTGTCGTGTCGTACCCTCATGCTGTGTGTTTCTACCTGTAGCGCCCTGTGTGTTTTGTTAGAGTCTTCCCAGTTTAGATTTTGTTGTTTTTTGTGTTCAGCAATAAAAGCTGCCATTTTGAGTTCCGTCCTGTCTCCAGTGAGTTTGCGTTTCGGTCCAATTCCTGCCAGCACACAGCCGTACTATGACACCTGGCGCCGATCTAGCTTCATCAGAGGAGCTTCAAAACAGTGTGGCTGAGAGCTCCTCGACGCTGGATCATTGACTTCCCGTCAGTCTCGGTTTATGTGCAAGGTCTGGCGTCAGGTGTTGTACTCATGGCTGCCTTTGTGTTTCCCCAGGAGGAATTGTGGAGACCAGGAAGCAGCACACGGACAGTACACAGGGAACGGGCACGGAGCACGGGTTAAAGGAGAAGACACGGAACAGGAGTCGGGATCGCACAAGGTATTTATTGTTGCTTGGATTTACACCACTGTAAATAAACGCACTGCCTTCATCATCAAGTCCTGCATTTTGGGTCCTCATTCCTCTGACAGCTTCTGAAGTCGTTCCAAGTTGCTTAGCCCTTTGAACGACTTCAGAAGCTGTCTTTTTTTATGTTTGTCTTCAGAGTTTAGGAACTGTTTGCCTGTCAAACCATGGACCATGAGCATGGAGCGGGAGTCAGGAGCACGTTCATGGAAACCACTTCTTTCCTTCTGTTTCACGATTGTTCACATTTCTCACTGTAAATAAACACACCGACTCTGATGGGAAAATCCTGCATTTGGTCCCGGTTCTTGCCACGCATCTTGACATAAGTAATAAACACTTTGATTTAGAAACTGCATTTTGTGTTCACTTGTGTTATCATTATCTAATATTTAAATTTGTTTAATGATCTGAAACAGTTTTTCACATCACTGTACGTACGTAGAAGTTCTGCTCAAACTCTATGAACAGAATCTTTCAAACAATGTGAAACAAGCTGTCACTGCATCTGTACTAATGCTCAGTTTGTAAGTACAGACATGATGCCTTATGCTACAAAACAACCCTAAGAGATGCGGTTAATATATTGACCAGTTGGGTAAACTTGTCAACACTGTTCTTCAGAGGATAAAGTGCTGGTGCTGTGTTCCACCACCAGACTTGCACACAATGTTGCAGAGATGTGCCAAGCAGGAAAGCACAAGAGCCTTAAGGCTAGTTCCAGAACTTTTTTTTTTTTTTTTTTTAAATTGTAATTCTAACAATCATTTTATTAAAATACAGATGAATCACTGACTTGTGATGCTATTGTTTCTGTTTCTTCAGTCATATCTCCTCCTGTTTTCCTGCTTTAGTGATGCAGGCGTCTCTCTTACACCATCATCACTTTCTCCACTTCACCTTTAGGTAAACTTGCTTATTTGCAAAGATAAGTAGAAGCATGACAGTATGTGGATGATCCAGAGTCATTAACAAACACACAGAACAAAGTTTGCACAGGTTTTCTGTAATTTTGTGTGTGCACGTGTTTTTTGTTTGCACAGGACAATGTTTCCATACACATACTGAATGAGGACCAATGTTTTTGAATGAAAACTGGATCTACTTAGTTCTGCCTGTATTTTCTTCACATGTCTACACTGATATGACTGCACAATTTTAAGAGTTTAAGCAGCCATAGAGGGAACGGTGCCACTACGCCTTGGAAGATGAGGGCCGATTCAAACTTTTTATATTTTGTGTTTAATATAACTGACAATGACTAGGAAACCTAAAAAAGATGATACAACACATTAACACAGAGTATATAATAACACAAATAATCGTACTGGCGATGATTGCTCGTATTAGGTGAATTAAAATCCACCAAGAATGCATTTAAGGTTTTGTTTCTTTCATTACACTTTCAGTTGACATGTGCTTTTCAAACGTTATATTTAAACTGTTTAATATAGTGGTCATTCCATCCACCCACCTTTTATCTTTAATAGTTTTTTAGATGTTGGTGAAAAAAGTGTTCATGACAGTGTAGATTTCTGGTATTTTGTGTAAATTTAAACATGTAACAATTCAATTATTTCTAATAATAAAAAAGTGTGAAACTGACGTTAGACTTGTGTTTGGAAATGAACCACCCCATGTTGTGTAGCTTTGTGGATTTTATACTTACTGGATACATACTTATTTATTATATAGGCTGTACAGTACATAAAATGAAAAAATTGCATGTTTTATGTAACTGAAATGTTTAATCAGGTAGATTAAAGAAAATAAGAATGTTACAAAGTATATTTATATGAAACGTGTACACTTACTGCGTTTGATGTATTTTAATGATATAATGTAACACATGCAACAGGAAAAAAGCCAAACTCTGTGAGGTTTTTTTTATGTGTTCATTTTTGTGCACAACATCTGAAATCAGTCTGTCAATTCAGGCATTAGTGCTCAACCATCTCAGCTGTTGGTCAAATGCTTTTTCCATCAAACTCAGGTCATAAAACCCCAATATTTTACTTTATTAAATCCCTGTGATTCGTTGCTTTGTTGTGACTCTTTGGACATACTGAAGAATGAGATTCGCACTTATTGTTTTACACGTTAACATGAAATACAGTCCTTATAAAGGAAAGCTTTCTTCTTGTTTTTAGTCACTTCATCAAAGACCTCCCAAAACATCTGTATGGTGAGGTGGTCTGCGCTTTATTCACCTTCATAATGTGTGTTCTAATCATAGTGAAAGAGACTGTTAGATATACCAAAGATAACTCATTCACAATAATGGGATGTGATAAAAGAATTGCAGACAAATTACATCTTTGTGTCACTAACAGCTGTTTATCTGTTTCAGCTTTTCCCAGTCACTGAAGTCTTTGCCCACCATCACTTCTTGCAGCTCCTTTGGCCTGAAGAGTTTCACCAAATCCCGCTCACACACCAGGAAGAAGCCTCTCTTGAACTCCTGAAACACATTCTCCCCTGATGTGTTGAAGGCATGATTCACGTAGGCATCCACAAACTCCTTCCTGTTTGGAAGATAAAAGTAGTGATTTACATCCACACTTTGGTCAAATCATGAACTGTTCTGTTCCATTTTGTTTAAAGAGTGGTCGCTTTATATCTCTGCCACTGATATTTTACTGTGGTTACTTGTCCCATGGTAATTCATTGTGTAGAAACCTGAAAATTTGTGGTGTGCTTCAAGGATATGCATTCGACCTCTTTCTGTTAGATGCTTCACATTGGCCACAAACGAGTTTATGTAATAAAGCTTTGTTTCTTTGTAGATGATATGCGGTTATATATTTCTGTAAACTGACTTTACAGATCAGCTGCATTTGTAGGCTGATCTAGAGTTATTAGATTAGATTAGATCATAATAAGTGATGACTTGTTATTATCTATAGCATCTGTCTGGCTGGAAGAAACTATGCTTGCTTTTTTAACATATACTATGAAAAACATTTTTTTTTCAAATATATGTCCCAGCTTTCATCACTTGTGACTCTATTGTACTACTGTACTCTTTCTTCTTCAAATCGTGTTAAGGAAACCTCAGATTGCAGTAATTAGGGATTTACTGACACCAGGTAAGCAATGTTTAGTGTAAAATACACTTTTTTATTGTTCCAACAAATAACCAATGTTACATATGTTAAAGATTTATTATTGGAAATAATTCAACCCCACCAGAATTAAACAAAACACAAAGAATAAAGTGATAAATAATACAGAAGTGCTCTATTGGATTGTATTACATAGTCAGATGTTTATAGCAATATAGTAGTTATAAAGCAATACATTCTCCTGTTCATGTTTGTCTGAGCATAAAAATTAGATTTGATTCATAAGAATTATAATGCAGCAGTAACTTAAATTATTGGATAAATTATGACATATTAAGAAAAGTCAGATAATTCTAAAGTGCCGTATGATGCTGATGCTGTTACACAGCAGTCTTATGTAGGGATGTTGAATTTTTTGAAAAAGATACATGTTACAAAGTCAAGTTGTGCATTTTCTATAGTGTAATATTAATGTAATACAGTGTAAATTATCCTGAGGTACCACAGGAAAAAAAAGATGAGTTCCCAGAGTAAAAATAAATCTCATCCCTCCTCCTCAGCTCAGACACAGTGCACGCTCCTTTAGAGCTGCATACGATCCACCATCACAGTGTGAAATCTGTATCTGCTAGCAGGGCCTCTGTCAGTCTGTCTCGCATGATCTCCTTAGTTGAGTAAAAAGGCAGATACAGATTAGAGTGACATGTCTCTGACTCAGGGAAGTGCTGATCACAGGTGCCACTCTGAAACTGCACCTTCATCTTGACCTGGTCGATGCCAAGAATAGGAGCTCTCCTGTAACCAGTCAGGAACCCTGATGAACAACAATGGAAAGAAAATATAATTTTACTTAATTAATGATAGTTAGACAGCTATCAATGTCAGTATATTGTGAAAAAGCTCATCAATATCCAAAAAATTCTATAGGAAGATAGCACTGCTCATCATTTTTGGTCATTTGGTTGGCTCACCTAAGCTAGCTTATACTAAAAATGTTATCTCATTAAGCAAATAATTAACAACGTTTTAGTAAATTTGAAAACTTTTACATACATCTTATCATCATCACATCACAGGAAAAAGTATTTTTGCATATTTGTCACATTTATGTGTAAAAAGTAAATACAAAACACAATTGTTAATTTATCATTTCATTCATTAAGGGAAAAATTATTCAAGCCTAGCTGGCCCTATGTGAAAAAGCAATTGACCTCTAAATGTATTAACTGGTGGAAGCATCCTGGCAGCAAGAACTGCAGTCAAGTGTTTGTGATAACTGGTAATGAATCTTTACATAGCTTTGGGAGGAATTTCGGCCCACTTTCCTTAGCATACGTTTTTGTACTTTGAACAAGCATAATAAAAACAGAATCAGGGCCCAGTGCAAAAACACATGGCTTTTTTAAAAGGCTTAACCAGGCTATGAAGAATCTTTCATTTGACTGAAATATTGTTATTAAGGTATATTCGTCAGATCTGCAATAAGCCGGGTACTGACCTATTCAAATTATAGTAAGAGAGTCACTACGTTGTCATTATACTTAAAATCATCTGTCAGAATTTGAGGTGTTGTGTCTCTTTTGCATTTGATGACTAACTCAAACATAAAGCAGCTTTACAGTATATTAATCAGAACAATGCTGCTCTCTAATATATCTTGGTAAAGTGCAGAAAAATCTAATGTTTTATATGATACAGTGTGATTTCAGTAACATATCATAATGGAGGCTTCAGCAAGTACTTACGAAGGAAATCTTTCCTCTGCTCTTCAGTTAGTTCATCAAATACCTCCCAAAACATCTGTATGGTGGGGTGGCGGTCATGATATTTCCAACCATAACTTGTGTTCTGAAAACAGTGAAAATGACTGTTATAATAGAGTTTTTAAAGTCAGGCATATATACACTATGTTGCCAAAAGTATTCCCTAACCCAGGGGTCAGCAACCTTTAAGACCCAAAGAGCCATTTGGACCCGGGTTCAACGTAAAAGAAAACACTGGGAGCCGCAAATACTTTTTGACATCTACAATGAAGATAATATATATTGTTTTTTACCTTTATGCTTTGTGTGAAAAACTAAGGTGTGTTGCTTATGAAATCCATGAAGTGCTACAGAGAAAGTTACATTTTATTAATGTAATTAACACATTTTGAACTCTTAAAGAAACATAACAAAAGGAAAGACACCCAGCTGAACTAAAATGATCCATGTAGCAAACAAAAACTGTGAGCCGCCACCCTTATATCGCCTTTGGGCTTTTGGAGCCTTGACCTCACTTTTAAAAAATAATTGGAAAAAAAGCACTATGCTGCTAAAAAAAGAAAAATAGATATTTGCAAAATTCTGCCTAAATATGTATTTTACCTGGTTAATGTGTGTGGCGGGGCGTGGTCTGCAGGGGAGGCGGACGCACCTGAGCGCCACCCGCAATCACACCTCGCCGCCTTAACGTCTGTGCCATCTATGCTGTTGTGTTGTTGTTGCTATGTGTTGGGCTGTGAGCTGAAAAGCTACAGCCGGCTGTATGCGTACAGCAACCGTGTGTGAAAAGTGGTCAATAAAGAGATGCTGAAAAGCACGTTCATGGAGACATCGTCGGGTCTGCCATGGTATGTTTACAATGGGACTTCTGCTCCTGAACCTCTGCGCACAGCGTCTGCAAATCGGGGCTGTACGAAGTCACTTTCATCTTCACGCAGGACTGTAAGCTGTCATCTGTGAGGCGTGAGCGGCGTTTGTTTTTAACATAGTTCACGGTGGAGAACAGCTGCCGACATAATGTGGATCCGAAGATCCATAATTGGCCTACCTGGGGTTGAAAGTCTCGATAAATGCACGGCGTTTCGGCGGGTACACCGGCTTCCGCGAGTGTGGCGCTTATTTTGAGCGATGAAAAAATAATAAAATATAATTTTATTTTTATATTTCAATATCACAATAATCTTCCAATGTAGAACTACAAGTTGAAAAAAGAACTAACATAAATAAAATACACTTCAGTTAAATACTTTTAATTTATTTTCCCAAGCCACGCAGAGCCGCACTATACGGACTAAAGAGCCGCAGGTTGCCGACCCCTGCTCTAATCCATCCAAATCATTGAAATTGAAATTTCCTCGCTATTAAATATTCCATAGTCAGCTGTTAGTGATATTAAAACAAAGTGGAAGTAATTGGAAATGACAGCTAGTCAACTGATGCTAAGGCTCATAGTGCACTTAAGTCACCAATGTCTGCAGTCTGCTATTGTTACAGATGTCCAAACTTCATTGGTTTCCATGGCTGAGCAGCTGCATCCCAGCCTTACATTGGCAAACACAATGCAAAGCGTCAGATGGAGTGATTTAAGCATCTCAACACTGGACTCTAAAGCAGTGGAGATGTGTTTACTGGAGTGACGAATCACACTTCTCTGACTGGCAATCCGATGGATGTGTCAGGGTTTGGTGGTTGCCAGAAGTACTTGTCTGACTGCACTGTGCCAAGTGTAAAGTGTGGTGGAGGGGCGGTTTTGTTGTGGGGCTGTTTATCAGGAGTTGGGTTCGCCCCCTTAGTGCAGATGAAAGGAACTCTTAATGCTTCAGCATATCAAGACAATTTCATGCTTCCAGTTTGGGGATGGCCACTTTCTGTTCCAACATGGCTGGGCACCAGTGCACAATACAAGGTCCATAAAGACATGGAAGAGCGAGTTTGGTGTAGAAGAACTGGACTAGCCTGCACAGAGTCCTGACCTCACCCTGATAGAACATATTTGGGATGAATTAGAGCAGCAACTATGAGCCAGGCCTTCTCCTCCAACATCAGTGTCTGACACCACAAATGCACTTCTGGAAGAATAGTCAAAAAATTCACATAAACACACCTAAACCTTGTGGAAAGCTTTCCCAGAAGAGTTGAAGCAGTTATAGCTGCGAAGGGTGGGCTGACTATTGTATTATACTATCATACAAAAGTCTGGATTAAGACTGAGATGTGACTCAAGTTCATATTTGTGTTAAAGCAGCCGACTGAATGCTTTTGGCAGTACACAGTTATTGTGCTACAGGACAGCGGTGAAACTACAGCCTGTGTCTGTTTGGCTGAATGTACCTGTTTGAACTTTTCCCAGTCATACACGTCCTGGCCGACCAGCACTCCCTGCAGCTCCTCTGGTCGAAACAGCCTCACCAAATCCTGCTCACACACCAGGAAGAAGCCTCGCTTGAACTCCTGGAACAGACTCTCCACTGATGTGTTGAAGGCATGATTCACATAGGCCTCCACAAACTCCTTCCTGTTTAGGAGGGAAAATGTTAAATTAGCAAATATTTCACAGAGACAAAGGTGCTGCAGATGAACCTCACAAACACTTCATGTTTTATATGCTTACTTATTTTGACTTGTCAGTGGCTTTCCAGGAGTTTGAGGATCCAGGTCAACATATGTTCCATCCCAGATTATCTGTAAATTAGTTATAAATCAGATGAGTTTAGCTGCAAAACCTGAGAATGAGACAGATTACTGATCATCTTCTATAGTAAAACACATACCCAAAAGTCCATGTAGAGATTATCCAGAACATCATCTTCATAGTTTAAGATGGTCTGCAGACTCCTTTAAAGAAATTAAAACAAAAAGTTGTATCAAAAGAAGTTCAACTATGTACATTTTACAGCAGCCACAAGTTACTGTAACTTTTGACACACCACAACTTAAAATACATCCATCCATACATTTTCTTCTGCTTGTCCAGGGCCAGGCTGTGGGACCAGCAGCAGCATGTGTTACTGAAATGAAATGGATACTTACCGTCCTACAGTCGGGCTGAACTCCTTCATATCCTCCAGTGTCGGCTCTAAACCGAGTAGCTTCTTGAACAGAACCAGTGGGAATGGTAAGTGTATGATACACTGGTTGTACAAGGCCAAGCCACACAGTAGTCCAAACAGGAAGAAGTTTCTCTTGCTCTCCTCTGTTGCCTGCATTAATAAAAATTCACTTTGGTTTATTTTTGGTTCATTATTGCTTATCGTTTAAATTTTAATCTTTTAACCAATTTTATACAGTTGGTGGGTTCAGTTTTAAAGTCTTACATTGGAGGGAAACCATGCCAGGGTTTTGGAGTCATTGAGCATGAACATCCCAGATTCTTCTGACACCATTTTAAGAAACAGGTGGTGAAAAAGGTCTCGTTTGTAGACATCTTTGATGTTTGGATCCTCATCAAAATGGACCTGAGAAATATAAATATTAGAGATGCTTCTGGAAAGAACAGTTGCAGAAGAATGGCTATGCATTAATCATCAGGTGAAAATCAATCAAATATTCACCACAAGTGGCTTCTTGAAGTCGCTGTGAGGAGCAGCTGCCAGCTCTCTGAAGGTGCTTTCGAAAAGTGATGCGCGCTGCAGGTGCAGTTTAAAAAATTTGGGTTTTGACTGGGAAATCCATCCGTATTGAAAATCAAAAACCATCTGTGGAGGCGCCTGCTGTTCATTCTGCAAGACAAAACAAAGTATCATGATTTTAAAATAAATTCTCTATTTAAATCCAATTGTGATGTATATAAGGCAGCTGGTGAACCAAGTGAGCTAGACTGGCTCTTGCTTCTGTTCTGAGGTTCTGAAACTGACGCCTGCCTGAACTGTGAGTGAAAAGAGTGCTGAGAGAACTAAAACAAATAAAACAACAAAATGTTGGAATCTTCTGCAGCACTGAGGGCAGCTGCTGATTCATGATTGTATTCTGTTAGTTTATTTTCTGTTGTGACTCCTTTGTTTTTTATAGATGGTTGTTTTGTCTGTTATATAAAACTGCTGAATAGTGTAGCTTTAAAGTGCGATCACTAATACACACTAACGCAGACTGGAAAATTACAAATTCTGCTATTGTTTTCCTGTAACAGGGTGGTGAAGTTACCTGAGTGAATGCAGAATTCATGTCAAAAACCAGCTTCTTTGATTTCAGATCCATCACAAATGGGTACTTGCAAAGAATCACAGGCAGATCATCTGCATTCTGGAAAAACAAAGAAACAACCCACATAAACAGTTAGTGAGCTTAACAGTGTGTTAACATGAATGAGTCATTTGGTGGGTTGACTGCCATCTTAGCAGGTTCAACGTACTTGTTGTCAGCTGACCTCACCTTGAGTTTTGACTTTGTTCGCCAACGTTTGAGATCCTCCTTTAGAAACATCTGGCTAAGCTCGAGGCAAAAAGTTGTTTCTGGGATTTTCTTGTTTATCTCATTGGTCTTAAAACAAGAAGTGGTAGTATTTGTTATACTGGCTGTGTGAAAATCCAACTTTTTTTGTTGAAAAGCTGAGCAGTAATACATTTAATTAAATTTTGATAATTTGTGATACTGACATAGTACATATGCTGGAGGATTAGCAGTACGTTTCTGGCTTGAGCGTCGCAAGAAACAGACTTAAAGATTGGAATCCACGAGAGGGCCGTCTTCCACACCTGAACATATCTGATCATGTCGGAGGGTGACAGTGAGGACCACCATTCCCCTGAGGATGACAAAGTTACAGTCAGCTCTTCACTGGCTGATATCATGGATTAAGAAGTCTAGAGTGTTCATTAGAATAAAAAGCTATCATTTAATACATTGATGCATTTAAACAGTATATACTAATCCAATAAATACACTTTTAATAGACGTGCTGAAGATTTTAAAGTTGTTAAAGTCTGCCTAAATATATGCCTGAACAACAGACTTTAA
The DNA here is from genome assembly GCF_964374335.1 of Astatotilapia calliptera. Taxonomy (NCBI): domain Eukaryota; kingdom Metazoa; phylum Chordata; class Actinopteri; order Cichliformes; family Cichlidae; genus Astatotilapia; species Astatotilapia calliptera. The sequence continues at coordinate 6,610,308 of NC_137428.1, read as the reverse complement.
AATTGCTTTAAAAACAATTAAATTACATTAAATAATAATTGAGTTGTGACATAATTATGAGCTCTGAATCGCAAAGCTTCAGCAAGGTTTTGGACTAATTCCTCAGATTTGTTAAATTAGTTGTTAGTTTAGTGTTTTTTGCATAGGTGAGATTGTGTTATGGGAAATGCATTAACTGCTTTGAGAACTGTTGGAGTTGGATAGAATGATGTTGATGTGAGAACTGCACTAAAGTCGGGACAGCCAGTAAGCAAAATAGTAGGTGTCACCGTACCTAAAATCTGGACGCTTTCATTGGGGAGTCGTTGCATGGTAGCAGCGACTGCATCAGCAAGCCTTTTGCTTTGTTGCCATCTGCATTTCTGTATGCATGCATGCAGAAGTTCATTGAGAAGCAGGAAGATCCTCAATCCTTCCACTCCCACAGGGTTCATATCAACAGATGGAAGCAGCTGCAGAACAGCAGTCTCAGCCTGCTGATGCAACTTGTTATTAATTAAAGGTTTAATTAAAGTCCACTTCTTACTTTTTTAGTTAACTGCTCATCAGGTTACAAACGTGTGTTAGTCACATTCCAGTTCAATACCTCTGCAAAAACAACATCTTGCATCACCAGCTTCTCAAAACTTTGCCGTGCAAGTGACAAGTCCAAACCGGAGTACGTTGGTGAAGTTTGGAAATGTTTATCTTTGCTGACATGAAGAAAATGACAAATGTGTATCTTCAAATGTTAAATTCAACAGATATAAAGAAGTCATGATCATGCTCATAAATGGTGTTCTTACCTCCTGTCAAGAAAGCTTTGATTCATACAGGATGGAGATGTGAGCATCCTGTGAATTTCCCTGCGAAGAGTTCATGAGGTTAGTCAGTAACACTAAGACTACAGTGTACATGCTGTGCAGCAAACCAGTTACATACAACAACAATAACAGCTGCTTTTGTGTTAGACTTACTCTTTTAGATTTTTCCACAGCTTTGGATTATATGCAGAGACCCATTTGTCAATCATGTTATCAATAGAGTGTTCTGTCACCTTGTTCTTTGTGCCACTGCCTGACTCGTGATCAGCGCCCTGTGAAAGAAGCAAAGGTTCATGTTTGGTTTAGACACATGACCTCACAAGTAGATATAACTGGTAAAGCCATGTTTACATCCTCCCACAGGTATCCTTACTGCACTGTATGCATTTGTGCTGGTACCTCATTAGGCGTGCGTGTTGCAAATGAAGTGTTTCCTCCTGCATAGATGTTAGAAATGTCTAGAATAAAAACAGATGAGAAATTATCTACCTAAGAGTCAACTGTACTGTATGGGATGGTTTTTCAGTTCCAGAAAGAAATATAAGATATAGCGACTTGCTCTTACAGTGGGCTTAATTTGTGACATTTAGTCAATAAACCTTTTTGTTGTTAACTGTGGTTAACTTGGTTATTTGGATCAAATTCAGGTCCAGTTTTATTTGCTTAAATTTTTTTTTCATCAGCACTTTAAAAACATACAGCAGAAAACCTAAAACCTGCCGTGAGTTCATGACATTTATTTTTTGGATTATTTTAAGTTTTCCAGTATTTGATGCGTGGCCAAACATTTTGTCTATGATTATATTCAAGCCCTTATAGTCAGAATTACAAATTATTTTAAACTAAGGCTTTACCCAATTATCTGTTGGGCTATTGGCTCATCCGTGTTACACCTGCAGCAAGTGCAAAGCCCAACAGTGCAGCTCCTCACTGGTTTCAGAAGACTCAGTACCTCTGAGTAGCACTTTTTATTGTTGCATAGTGAATATATGTGTGTGTGTCTTTGTCAGGTTTATAACCTCTATCTATACAGTTGGATGTGACACACCTTAATTATTACTCTAACAATAAAATTATTTAATTGTTACTGTTAGTTTTGTGTAATTGTAAATTGAATCGACTCTTCTGTTCAGATAAATGTATTTACCATGTGGCAGTTGCACAGGTAGTGGCACTGATGCCTGAGTCTCTTCTCCACGTCCCAGCTGCCCTTGTTCATTACACCCAAACGAGTACACCTTCTTGGATTCTGTCAGTACCAGTGTGTGGTAGCTGATTGAGAAAAGAGTGCATGAAAAGGAAAGTCCACAATGTAAAACATGCTTTTTCAAAGGTTTTAAACATCTGTGTTGTTGGTGGACCTCAGTATGATCACTCTGAAGATATAAGACAGAAGTTGAAGTTTCCTGTTTGCTCAGCAGTAAACGCTTTTCTTTTTCAATTATTTATGATATAATAATAATTAAATGTTACCTTCCACATGCAACCTTTGTGACCTTTGCCCCCCAGAGCTCTGCAACAAGCCGAGGACGCTGTTCATTTTGTAACGAGTTGTGGCCAAGCTGTCCATATTGACCAGAGCCAAATGTAAACACTGCACCGTCCTGAGAACCAGACAACAGTTCATATTAATTTTTTCCATGTACATATAGTTATCTCAGGAGTTTGTGGAAAAGCAATTAGAAGCCAAAGAATAAGAAACAAAAAGGCGCTTTCATAATTAATGCAAAATGATCAATGATGGCATGAAAGTACTGGAATTTCTTTCAAATTAAAAAACAGACAAATAAAATAAACCTCAATATAAATAACTGGAGTCAACTTTAAACAAAAAAAAATAAAAAAGAACACAGATTGAGTGTATATCAAATATCATGCATTCATCTATTATTTCCTCCTGTAAAGCAACCTTCAAATTAAAGCGTAAAGTAATTTGAAAGATGCGCAAAGAAAACAAAAAACAAAGATTATGGAAATAAACATGGAAACAACGACAAAGACCACAACTGAAATACTGAGTTCAACACTTCACACAACAAAATACATCTTCTGACATCTATCAATGTTTTAATCACAGCTCATTTAAATCATAGTCAGCATTTAATTGTTTCTCTGCTTGTTCTGGTGGTACAATTTTATGTGAGCCTGTTAACTGTTGTTGACTCACCTTTGTCAGAGCAGCAGTGTGGTCCTTCCCACAGGAAATGGAAACAGTTTTCTTCATGTTTAGGTAATGAACCGGAGTCGGTGTATGTCTGTCTACGAGAAAAACAAAATACTGAATATTGCATGTATATTTTGATACCTGCACCTTGAGTACATATACATCAGATTCCTTCTGGGAACCACACTTCAGTGCAATATTGACAGATATTGACAGATACTGAGAGTGAGAGATTTAAACTTTCGTTGTAGTACCTTGTGTGTCACCCAGTCCAAGCTGTCCACAGTCATTTCTGCCCCAGCTAAACACTCCTCCAGAGACAGAGAGGGCGAAGCTCTGCTCTCCACCTGCAGCGACCTGGACCACTGGGATCGCTGACAAAGATCTGACATGCTGGGGTGAATTCACGTATTGCTCGTTTGTGCCCAGACCCAGCTGCCCCCTGGAGTCCTGGCCCCAAGTATACAACTGACCATCTGTGAGGAAAATCAACATAATACTTTTCTATCATATTAAACCCCTAAATCCACTAAACCTGTGAAAAGGATTAGTTTTCATTCAGGTTCACAAGCCTTTTCTTGCTTACTACATACTTCACGCTACCTTTTGTCAAAACGACTGTATGCTGGCTCCCACAAGTCACCTGAGACACCTGTTTGTTGCGCAGTGCTTCTGGTGTGCTGACAGAACACATGCAAGAAGTGATCAAACTCTTCTGTGCTTACAACGGCAGGTTATTGTGAATTCAACTGGAAATTGAAGGACGATCCCTTAAAAGCTGAAGCTGCAAATCTTTGACCTCACCTGGGACTGAAAGGAGGGCGAGCTTGATCCACACAAAAAACGATGCCGCTTTCAGACAGAATCCTCACCACATCTTCACCACAACTCACAGCCTCAATCTTCTCTTCGCATTTCACAATCTCTGCAGATTTACACACAGAGCAGGTCATAGTGGATCAACACAGGCAGAGAAGTGAAATTGAGACAGAGACATAAAGCTGATACTCACTCTGTTTCCCTCTCACTCTTCCCTCATCTTGGCTCTCAACTGTGTGAATGATGTAAACATCCCCATTTCTTTTAATGAAGGCAAGCAGTCTGTGACCTGCTGAAAGATCTGTGACTTGAAAGCTGAGGTTTAAAGAGCGTACTCCATCAGCAGGTGAAATATTTGAGGGTCTTTTCAAGCGAAAGCCCTGCTGCCAGTCCTCTCCCCATGAAAACATGATGCTAAAATGACTGTGCAGTACAAGCAGCTGCTTTTTATGACTCAGGTGGAAGTATGAAACGAAACCTGACTGGTTTATTGAGCAAAGTCAGCTGTGAGAAAACAAAACTTACAAACAATAAAAACACCACACCTAGTGAGTCACTGGCACGTGGTTTATTACCTTAGCTGGAAAACCAACAACGAAACTGGAGTTGACGTGTGCAGATTTTGCATGACAGCAACATATTTACCTATACTGAGCAAGTCATTCGCATGAGTCACGAAGTTACTCTGCATTTGGTGTTTTCTGAAGGAGGTGTGGCTTTTACCCTAAATAACAAGAAAATGCGTGAGGATGTTAAATGTTAAGTATACCAGGTGTGCAAGATATCATTTATCCTTATCCTTATTTTCTGTCATACATACCATCACAATGATGGATGCTCATATTTAACATGACCTAAGATTCAGACAATGGTGTCATTATACGTACAAGTAATCGGTGTGAGCTAAAAGCTTGTAAGTACTTTGTTCCAGACTGTTTCTTTAAACTCTTGGCTCTGTATGATGTCAGTGAGACCAGGTATTCCAAATATTATCATCTTGGTGTCACGATCCTGGGTCTTATGACCCAGTGTTTTGAGTTTAGTTTATTTGGATGTTTATATGATTAAGCTCATGAGTTTTTCTAGTTCTTTGTTATTAGATTCCCCTTGTGTGTTCCAACCCCTGTTAAGTCTCCCTTGCCCTTCATGTGTTTCATGTCTGTTATGTTGTCAAGTTCATGTAGTCATGTCTGCGTTTCATTATGTTTCCTATTTTATTTTCTAAGAGGTTCTGTGTTTTGTTTTACTCTTTCCCTGTGGCGTTGTTATGTCCACGTTGTGTCTACTGTGCCTTTCTGTCCCATGTTTCAGGTCCCTATGTTCTGTCTTCTCAGTTGCTGTTAAGTTTGCATGTCTAGAGTTCAGTCAGTGTGTTTCCTGTTTTACTTTGAAGGTCCATGTCTCATGTGAGTGTTTCTAGTTTTGCTTCCCTTGTCTCGTCCAGTCTGATTACTCCCAGCTGTGCTCTCCTTCTGTGTCTCATTCCCTCGTTATCCCTCTGTGTATTTAAGCCCTGTGTTTCTCTTTGTCAGTGTTGTGGTCTCGCGCATAGCTGTGTGAGTTGCCATGTGTTTTCACGTATGAGTTAGTTGCAGTTTCCCCCAGTTTAGTTTGTTCTTTGTTTCCTTCCCAAGCCTGCAATAAAGCAGTGTTTTGAGTTCACTTTTGTGTCTGTGAGTTTTGCGTTTGGGTCCTTCTCTTGCCTGCACACAGCCGAAACATGACACTTTGGCACACAGCTGTGGCTGAGGATGGAGACTCCACCCACCTATTGTTCAAATCTTTTGTTTGTGGAAGCAGCCAAACAGAGCGATCCTGGTTTAAAGGGAAGGGGTTGGATTATTCTGAAGCAAGAATAACAATATTGAGAAGGAAATGAGCAAAGTGGGTCACTTTTCAGGTAACTCCAAGTAAAACTTTAATAGTAAATCCACATCTGGAACACAGAACAGTGTAGTTTATGTTGAAAACTAACATTCTTTTTTACATAATGCAAAGTTTTTCATAAAATGTTGCAAATCTTTACTTACATATGTTAACATTGGCAACACTGGCAACATTGTATAAGTGTGGCTGATTATGATTTAGAGAGTGCAGTTTATTTGTGTATTTTCTGAGCTGTAACATTTAGGGGAAAAAACTATGAAATACTGACAGACTTTCTCCAAATTTTATAATCTAATATTACCTATTTACACTTAATAAAAATATACACACAAGCATAGATCCCAACTCATCATCATAAATTTTTTATGTTCCAGAAACTAAACTAACAGGCAGAACACACAGCCCGAGAATGGACGAGATCATGACGCTGCACAGAGGGAGACACAAACAATATATACACACCCAAGAAGGAGGCAAAGATCTCAACCTCAGACTATTAAATAAATCCAAACCAAAAGTCCAAAACGCTGGGTAGAAGACGCAGGATCATGACAGTAACAGTAAGTATGTTTCAGTAACTGCAAATGCTAGACTTGATCAACAATTACTTTTTACTGTTCAATACAGTAAAAAACTGGCGTATAATACTGATCACTTATGGATCCTCTTATTGTTGCTCAGGGCCTCTGTGAGTTTGGTTTGCATGATCTCCTTAGTTGAGTAGAACGGCAGCTCCAAGGTCGAGAAGCACGTGTGTGTCTCAGGATAGTACTGGTCATAGGAGACGTCCTCGACTTCTTTAACTTTGACTTGCATCTTGATTTTGTCCATACCGAGAATAGGCACCCGGTCAAATCCTGTCACAAACCCTAGAAGAGGAAAAAAGCAGAAATCGATGAATGTCGTGAGTTTTTGTTTACTTTTCTGCATGTTGGGGTGCTTTATCCACAGCCTCAGCTGCTGTGCAACTGATGTTTCCTACCACATGTTCACTGCATCGATTAGCAAATGTCAAAACATTCCTGAGTGATCAAAACTTTAGTAGTCACTGTGATGAAGCAATGTTGCAAATTTACAATGGTAAATTCCTGCTAATAAAGCAGATTAGTAACGTAACTTCCATTTACATGTTAAAATTTAACTAGCTTTTATGATCAAATCAAATCAAATACTTACAAAGGAAAGCTTTCTTCTGGTTCTCAGTCAGTTCATCAAAAACCTCCCAAAACATCTGTATGGTGGGATGGCCTGCGCTGTATTCACCTTCATAATGTGTGTTCTAATCATAGTGAAAGAGACTGTTAGATATATTGAAAATAATTCATTCAAACTGTAATCAAAGCATGCACAAGGATGTGATAAAAAAAATTGCAGACAAATTACATCTTTGTGTCACTAACGATTTACCTGTTTCAGCTTTTCCCAGTCACTGAAGTCTTTGCCCACCATCACTTCTTGCAGCTCCTTTGGCCTGAAGAGTTTCACCAAATCCCGCTCACACACCAGGAAGAAGCCTCTCTTGAACTCCTGAAACACATTCTCCACTGATGTGTTGAAGGCATGATTCACGTAGGCATCCACAAACTCCTTCCTGTTTGGAAGATAAAAGTAGTGATTAAAAGAAACACATCCACGCTTTGGTCAAATCATGAACTGTTCTGTTCCTTTTTGTTTAAAGAGTGGTCGCTTTATATCTCTGCCATGGTCATTTCCCATTAATTGCTTAAATTACTTGCCTATAAACAGGCAAACTGAGGGTGGTGTATCGCACTGGACCTTGTTACCTTTTCTAACCTTAGTAGTAAAAATAAGGAAATTGGTTGGTTGATTATGTCCTTGTTGTAACTATGCTTCTTGGCAAATAAACTTAGACTATTGGAAAGCCTGATTATTCACCCTCAAATTGTGTCACATTTGCAAGGAAAATGCATTTGTGGGTTGAGCAGCAGAGTTGAGCATGTGACTTTCATCCATGACAAACTTTCCAGATCATCTCTGCTAATGCCAAACAGCTTATTCTGCTATTGGCTCTTGTCTGGTGTTATTTGTTGGATTGATTGGATCATTTGCTGGCATACACCCAACACATCACACTGTTTCCACCAAAACCTAGTTTTATCCGCACTTTGACCCTGTGATCATACAGTAAAATTTTGTGGTGGTGTCTTCTTGATTCACCTGTCTCTGGCTGTTTGGCTTTGGCAGAGAAGATCTGGCATGTTTAAATGGGCGCCACGCACAAATGTGCACAAAAATGACCCAATTTTAGTGGAAAAAAACATTCCAATTCTTTCCAAGAAGTGCTGTTACAACAAAGAAATTATTTACTAAATATAAATATTCTTTTATGTTATGACTTTTTGTTATGTGTAGCTTCTCTCTGGCAGGATAATTCATAGTTTGCTTTTCAAAAACATGTTATAAAAAACACTTTAATTGTCCTCACTTATTTTGACTTGTCACCAATTTTTCCGAATTTTCTGGATCAAGATCGACATCTTTCCCATCCCAGTTGATCTGTTGGAAAAAAAAAGATTTTACTGCTTTAAGAATTGCGTATCCCAAGACCATTTTGAAAACTGTTTTGATTTAAGTTGTGTGGAAAACCCCTACCGAAAAATACATGTCCAGGTTTTCCAAGTCATCATCTTGGTAGTCCTCCAGAATGTACTGCAGACTCCTGTAAACATAATATAGTTTAGGATCATTTGTATAACCAATCAACACCTAAAACTACAAATTTGTGTGAAGTAAATATAACTGTTATTAAATTTTCTGCCTTACTCTCCAACACTTGGGTTGAATTCTATCAAATCCTCCAGTGAAGGCCTTACACCGAGCAGCTTCTTGAACAGCACCAGTGGGAAGGGTAAGTAGATGATGCACTGGTTGTACAAGGCCAATCCACACAGAACTCCGAACAGGAAGAAACGCTGGTCTTCCTGAGTTGCCTGGTGTCAACGGTGAGGACAAATTTAAATCAAAAGTTAGTTGTCAAAGACTGTATTGATGACTATCATCTGTACTAAACTATTGTTAGTTATATTGTATTATAATCAGTTAAAAGAATCAGAAAATTCTGAGTCTAATCTTATTTCCAATCAATAGGAAGGCTTACTTTTGAGGAGAACCATGCCATTGTTTCAGAGTCATTGAACATGAACATCCCAGATTCAGCTGAGACCAAGTCATGAAAGACTTCATAAAAAAAGTCTTTCTTGTAGACCTCATCCATCACACGATTTCCATCAAAGAAAACCTACAAGACACAGGGGCAAAAAAAGTTTAGATCAAAACTGCATGAATGCACGAGTTTTTAATGTTATCTGTGCCTTGCTGTGTTTACCACGAGTGGCCTCTTGTAGTCTCTGGGATTCGTATCAGCCAGTTTTTCAATAGTGTCCTCCAAAACTGACGCTCGCCTTAGCTTCACTACGAACAGAAAGTCTTCCAAAACTGAGGGATAGCAACCGAATGTCCCCCAAAAACTAAAAAAGACTTTTGTCACTTCTGTAAGCTGAAATAAAGTGAATGATGTCAGTTTTACTCTTTCTCAAAGAGAGAGAAATATTCTGTGTCACATAAACACCAGTTTTTGGAAGGTTTTTTTTACCTTGGCATGGTAAGCATTCATGTCAAACACTGTTTTCTTTGATTGCAGATCCATCACAATTGGGAACTTGCACAGGATGAGAGGCTCAGCATGTGAATACTGAAAGGGAAAAACCCATAGAGGTCTTTAAGGTTTGATTGCGCATAAAAACCCCCATAAATTTCTTCATGTTGTTTATTTGAACACTGGGTATTGACTAAAAAGTGACCGAACCAAAGATGAGAAGAATGGAATAACAAAGTATGACACAGTAGATTACACACAGACACACTACTTTAGACCAGAACATTTTACCTTTCGTTGTGACTGTAAAAGCCAATGTTGCAAATCCTCCAAAAGGAAATCTTCATCAGCTGACACACAAAAATCGCTTTCTGGTATCCTTCGAGTTTCTGCAACCCTTCTGTTTGCCTAACAACAGAACATCTCATTATCTATTTATCATCATTTAAAAGGCAGAGAAAGGGTTGCATTTCACTTTAGGAATGAGTGAAATGACTGTTTTAGGATATTTATACTAACATTGTACATATATTGGAGGACTAGCAGCAGATTTCTGACTCCAGAGTTGCGAGGTACAGGTTTAAAGGACAGGATCTCTGATAGGGCCTGCTTCCACACCTTAACATATCGCACCATGGTGGAAGGTGACAGCGAGGACCACCAGTCACCTGAAGAAAAACAGAGAAAAGATAAAAAGGACATGCCATGAAACTTTGAGCACTTTCTCACCTTCCAGATTAAAAAGAGTATTGTGATATCATGTAGACAGCTGTGACAGTACCTATGATCTTAAGACTTTCATTCGACAACCTTGTTACTGCACCAGCTACCGCCTCAGCGAGCTTTATGCTCTGTTGCCGTGTGTGTTTCAGCACTGCATGCAGAAGCTCATTGAGAAGAAGGTAGATTCTCAACCCCTCAACTCCAACTGGTTTCTGGTCGAGGGAAGGAAGCAGGCGTAGCACAGCAGCCTCGATCTGTTAGTTTGGCAAGGATTGCAAGAATCGATCAGCAGCAGTTAGGTCCAGGTACTGTTACATGTGTATTACGTTAGGCAGTAGAACGGGGAATTCATACATTATGGAGAGATGCTGATTCCTCAAATTATTAGTAGGATATTTATAAAATAACAAGCAAACAAGAAGACCTTTTGCTACAGATTGCATGTATTCTAGCAACATACCTCTGCCCAAACATTGTCCTTTGTTAACAGGTTCTTGAAAGCAAGCCGTGCATGTTTTAGGTTCAAGCCGTGGTACTTCAGTGAAGTTTGATAATGTTTATCACCGCTAAGAAGACAATGAACAAAGTCCACATATAAGTATGGCACTTATCCATAAGCAAACATTTACCAGCTAAAACAATATTTCAGTTCTTTCAATCCTGAAACACCAGATCTCCCACCTTTGAAATGAGAAAAAGAATGTTGTGCACAGAAACTGTGTATTTACCTTTGTTGAAGGAAACTTTTATTCAGACAGGATGCAGAGGAAAACGCCCCGTAGATTTCCCTGTGAAGATTTAATATTTTCATCCGATTGCAGAAAAAAATGTTTTCAAAGAAATAATTTGAATGACAGAAACCATACAACACCAGGCAAACCAACAAGCTGTGACTGCCAGTGCATCATACTTACTGTTTAATCTTTTTCCATGACTTTAAATCACATTCAGAGATCCATTTGTCAACCATGTTATCAAGACAGTGTTGTGATGCAAAGCCACAGTCTGTGTTTGAACCCTCGTCAATGTCCTGTGAAGGAAAGTAGTGACTGTTTACATATTCACACATATTCGCACCTCCTCCCATCACTTAATGTGTTAGTGTCAGTACCTCATCAGACGAGCATGTTGCAAATGAACAGTTTTCTCCTGCAAAGATGTTTCTGATTTTGGGCCCATTGGTGCCTTAAATGATAAGTAAACACGTCACTTCTTTCATAGATAAATTAATTGCATCCTCAATTTGTTTATTATCAGAGGTGTAGTTACCCTGTGGCAGTCGAACAGGCAGCGGCACAGATGGATTACTCTCCTCTCGATGTCCCAGCTGCCCTTGATCCTCACAACCAAAGGAGTAGACCCTCTTGGATTCAGTCAGCACTAAAGTGTGATTCCTGTGTAGATGATAATATACTAAATATTTAGACCTCAAACCCACACATACACTTTACTAACTGCTTTACTTTAAGCATTTTTATTTAAGATGCTTGATGTTGTCTCTGATATCTGTTAGTCTCTTCAGTGATAATATAATAACTTAAGGTGTTTTATATTAGCATGCTCATGAAACTGTATAACCAGTGATCTTTAAATTAATCTATTTTTTTTAACTCTATATAAAAACATTCTTCTAAGAGAATAGTGATACATTTAAAATGTATAATTGCTTCACATGGATGTAAAAGCTGAAAAAAATAAACAAAGAAACATTCCTTGTTAAAGGATGAGACTGATTCTGCAGGATCAGATCTCGGGTCAGGATGCATCTTGTTCAGATTAGGTCAGAACAGTCAGTGAAATGTCCTAGCTTTGTTTGTTTTTTTTCTTACTCTATATAAAATAATAAAATAATAATTCCTGGGATACATTTAAAACTTTAACCTCTGTATCTTTGATGTGAAAGCTGAAAAATATTCAAAGTAACCTGAATATTTCATGAATTAAACAGTATGTGTGTTGTACCTTCCACATGTAATCTTGGTGACCTTTGCCCCCCAGAGCTCCGCAACAAGTCGAGGACGCAGTTCGTTGCGTAGTGAGTTGTGACCGAGCTGTCCGTGTTGACCGGAGCCAAATGTAAACACTGCCCCATGCTGAGGAGCCAAACACACAACCACAGTGTAAAGTCCCACAGCCATTTACTTTTACATGACAACTGTTTTAATGTGTTTGCAAAAAATAAAGAATTAAGTTGCTTTTAAAATTTGTGTCCCAGTGGTAAGTACGGCATCAAAATCAAACTCCACAGAGCTTTTCATTCTCTTTCAGCTTTCTTTTTTCATGTTTAGAACTTGTAACTTCTATAGGAAGATGTTTTTGAGACAACATTCAAAATCCTTTTTTTTTTGCATTCCTTGAATAATTTCATTTTTTTTGTTTAAATCCACACTCTTTACAATAATATATTAGTAAGAAAGGAGAGCATCAAAATGCTCCAGTTGTCTAACCTTTGTCAAAATGGCCGTGTGGTCCTGTCCACAGGAAATGCGCTGAGCTTTCTTCATATTCAAACACTGAACAGGAGCTGGTGTGTGTCTGTCTATAAGGAAAAGGATTGTCAGTGTTATTATGTTACCACATTATAATGCTCATTAACATACAATAAAGTTAGGACATTTATTGTAAAGCCACAGTACCTTTTGTGTCTCCCAGCCCGAGCTGTCCACAGTCATTTCTCCCCCAGCTGAAAACACCTCCAGAGACAGAGAGGGCGAAACTCTGGTCTCCTCCTGCAGCGACCTGGATCAGGGGGATCGCTGACAGTGATGGCACATGTTGAGGTGATCTGCAGACAGACTTTCTCGTACCCAGACCCAGCTGGCCCCTGCAGTCCTGACCCCACGTATACAGCTGACCATCTGTGGGAGAATCAGCATGTCTCTGTGAAACACTCTCACTCCTGATATCTTCAACTTTTACTCAGAGTTTATGTTTAATGTCATGACCAAATGGAAATAAAATTTCCAATTCAGATTTCATATATAAATGCTTGTATGCACAAAAGATAATGCGTACCTGATGGAGAAAGTGAGACTGAAGTTTAAAATTCACCCGTCCTTCTAGGCTTTAAATGATTAGATCTTATTTTGAGTGCACCAATAAACTGCTTTAACCTGCCCACAGTAGCTAAACACACAGTGGCAAAATATTGTTTGTTCCTACATCTAAAATACTCTAATTACTCATTAGATAGATCGATACCTTTATTTGGTTGTTTACAATTGTACCATGCATGTGTTTTATAATTATACAATTTAAAATATGTGGAGGAATGTATATCTATATAGACATGTATACAAAGACAAATAACATGAACTACACGACAGATGTTGTTAAACTACAACCTTAGGGTCCGTACAATTATGAAGTGCAAGTTGGATAGACTGATTCAGGGTCTCTTAATTATTTTAGCTTGTTTAAATAACAACCTAAGATGAGATGGCTGCTGCTCCCTGACCCTGGTTCTGCTGGAGGTTTTTTCCTGTTAGAAGGGAGTTTTTCCTTCCCACCATCACCAAGTGCTTCCTCAGAGGGGTTCTTTGACTGTTGGGATTTCTCTCTATTATTGTAACGTCTTTACCGTCAAACATAAAGTGCCTTGACGTGACTGTTGTTGTGATATGGTGCTATATAAATAAAACTGAATTGAACTAAAAATCTTTAGCGCTTGCAAAATTCTACTGTACCTTTGGTCAGTGCAACTGAGTGCTGACTCCCACAAGCAACCTGAGAAACCTGCTTGTTAGAAAAAGCTTCCAGTGGCCTGAAAGAGAAAGAGCAGAAGAAGAGAACAGAGCTGAAACAGCCATTTATGACCGCTAACTATGAACCCAAATAAACATGAATCACACTGTATACACTCCTAGGACTACGATGGAGTATTAGGACCACATTAAGAAAAAGAAATTGTGTCAATTTTGAAAATAAAGTTGACACACCCACCCAGCACATCACCCGGGTAACCACAGGAGGGCGGCACAGGACAAAAAAAAAAAGCCAAACCAGACTGAAAATCATCACATATTCCAGGGCTGGAATACATATATACTGTTTATACTGTATCTAATTATTAGAAACTATTTAATATACGATTTTTACATTTTTTGCCTTCTGACCAGATGCAGCTGGTCACACACTGTGTTTATGTAAGGAAAAAATGTCTTGTAACTTAAACCGATTCTGTAACTCATCTACAAAAAGCATTTTGTAAAAGGTAGACTATAGCAGCACTGGCAGTTTGTCTTGAAACAGCTGTCATCTCCACATTATAACACATTTTCGACTTTTTTAAATAATATTTTTTTCTTAACGTGATACTAATACTCCTTCTCACAGGACCAATAATAATAATAATAATAATAATAATAATAATAATAATAATAATAATAATAATAATAATAATAATAAATGTTTGCACATCTGTATCTGTTACCTGGGAGTGAAAGGTGGGTGTCTGGTGTCCACACAGAGAACTTTGCCGCTCACAGACAGCAGTGCGACCACATCATCGCCACAACTCACAGCCTCTATCTTCTCTTTGTGTTTCACAAACTCTGCAGATTCACAAGCCACAAACACAGCAGGTGTGAGTGGACACAGTTCGGTTAAATGTAGCAGAGAGTGAACTTGTTAGTGACACCGATACTCACTCTGCCTGCCTCTCGCTCTTCTCCCATCCTCGTTCTCGTTTGTGCGGATAATGAACGCGTTTCCATTACTTTTAACGAAAGCCAGCACGTTTCGACCTGCCGACAGATCCGCGATGTGATGGCTGATGTTTAAGTAATGAACTCCATCATCAGTGGTCGTGCTGTCGGTACCGGAGCCGTCTTTCACGTAAAACCCGCGCTGACAGTCCTCTCCCCAGGAAAACATGTTGTCGTGTGTTTAGGGGCAACAGCTGATCCTCACTGTGTCACTCTGCAGTCTGTCAGCCAGAAACGAAACTTAAACTTAAGCATGCCGCTGCACAGCATCCGGAAAGGAAACAATAACACGAGTCAGCTGATCTGTTAAAGTAACGAAACGAAAGTAAAACTGATAAGAGATAATCATAATAACAATAACAAGGAGAGGTCAATTGTGTAGCTTTTCATTTGGTTTCGTTTCACACGCAGGAAGTGGACAAAAATGCATGTTTGTATTGTACAATGTGGGAAATGTTGATACTGCGTTTAGCTGGTATCAACTTTTTATGTAACAAACCTTAAAAAAAAGAGAAAAAACCAACTACTGTATAAATTTAAAGGCTTGGCAAAAATCATGAAGGAGAGGTTTCTAAAAATAACATGATTTATTGATGCATGCAATTGAGATAGAGGTATTTGGCTCATACACTTCAATGGCCCGTCTTGGCATAACAGAACCCCAGATGTGATGGGCATTAGAGCAGGATCCCCCGGAGTCTGGACACTGGTGGTGGAGATAAAGACGGAGGCTTGAATGGAGCCTGAGTAATGATAGGCGGTGATGGGGAGTGGGTGGGTTGCACGAAGGCGTCTGCAAAGGAGAATGACAGATGCGAACTAAGACTTAAAGTGCTTCGTGTGACCTGAGACACGAAGAAGATGATTGGACAGGACCAATGATGTCATAAACAGGTTGACAGCGTGAACAAGTGGAAGTGACGTGAAGAACAGACTGGGAGCAGACAGACATCATAGATCTACCTTACTGAACTTATGTATAAGCTTCATAACAGTTTCAGTCCACCTTCAATGCTCCTGACTTTGCTTCCCTGGCCTCTCCTATGCTAAAAAAATTAATTCATTAAAAATATATATATTAACACTAGTACTACTACTACTAATAATAATAATAAATAACAATAACAGCAGTTACTGTTAAGCTTTGCCTGGCAGTGTGCAATATATCAAATATGCCTGGAAAAAATATATACTGTATATTTCATGTATAATATATATCTTGGCTCTGTATGATGTTGCTGAGAGCAGATATTCCCAATATGATCATCTTAGACCTGCAGCTGTATCAATGAGCTTGGAGCTCCATCCACTTACTGTTTGAATCGTTTGTGGAGGCAGACATCCACAAACTCGGCTTAAAGCCAAAGGATTGTATTTTGAACTCTGAGACTTCCACAGAGTCCAGCATTAACAATTTGGAATTGGAAATGAGCAAAGTGCATCGAATTTCAGTTTTAATTTATTCTAAGCAAAGCTTTAATAAAATTTAATCCACATCTGAAAAACTGAACAGTGAAAGTTTTGTTCAGAACGAAGATTAATTCTTTTATGGTGTAAATACTTTTCATAGAATTTTGATATTTAATAAATATCACACATGTCTACAATGACAACATTGCATAGGCTCAATATGATTTACTGAATGCAGTTATTTTGAATATTATTTGGATATTTGAATATTTTATGAGATGTAACAATAAGGAACACTTCCTCCAAACTATATAAAAGCATGTATCACATTTTTATTTTTAGTAGGTGGGATTTCTTTGGTATACATACATTCCATCTACATCACAATCAGCAGCAGTACAACTAACTACAAATGCTACTCTTTGGTCAGCAATTCACAGAGTGCAGCATTACAATGTTATGTCTTCTGTTCAGTACAGTAAAAAAAATGGCATTTATTGTTGCCAACTCATCATCATAAATTTTTTATGTTCCAGAAACTAAACTAGCAGGCAGAACACACAGCGCGAGAATGGATGAGATCATGACGCTGCACAGAGGGAGACACAAACAATATATACACACCCAAGAGGGAGTCAGGGCAAAGATCTCAACCTCAGACTATTAAATAAATCCAAACCAAAAGTCCAAAACGCTGGGTAGAAGACGCAGGATCATGACAGTAACAGTAAGTATGTTTCAGTAACTGCAAACGCTAGACTTGATCAACAATTACTTTTTACTGTTCAATACAGTAAAAAACTGTCTTATAATACTGATCACTTATGGATCCTCTTATTGTTGCTCAGGGCCTCTGTGAGTTTGGTTTGCATGATCTCCTTAGTTGAGTAGAACGGCAGCTCCAAGGTCGAGAAGCACGTGTGTGTCTCAGGATAGTACTGGTCATAGGAGAGGTCCTCGACTTCTTTAACTTTGACTTGCATCTTGATTTTGTCCATACTGAGAATAGGCACCCGGTCAAATCCTGTCACAAACCCTAGAAGAGGAAAAAAGCAGAAATCGATGAATGTCGTGGAAAAAGTGGAAGTCACTGAGTTTTATTTTGTGCATAACATTATGGCCTGATAGCCCTCTGAAGTCACACTGTCAGTTCATTCATGACTGCTCATCCACCTCAGCAGTTCATCAAATGCTTTTTCCTACTAAAGACCAGATACCAAATGCACAAATTAGGAAATGTAAAAACATTCTGGAAACAAATGAACTCAGCTCATAAAACACGAATATTTTACTTTATTAAATCCTTGCAATTTGTGGCTTTACAAGATTAGCACTCATTGTTTTATATGATCAACTCAAATACTTACAAAGGAAAGCTTTCTTCTGGTTCTCAGTCAGTTCATCAAAAACCTCCCAAAACATCTGTATGGTGGGATGGTCTGCGCTGTATTCACCTTCATAATGTGTGTTCTAATCGTAGTGAAAGAGGCTGTTAGATATACTAAAGATAATTTAAACTATAATAGAACTGCAGACAAATTACAGCAGTTTACCTGTTTCAGCTTTTCCCAGTCACTGAAGTCTTTGCCCACCATCACTTCTTGCAGCTCCTTTGGCCTGAAGAGTTTCACCAAATCCCGCTCACACACCAGGAAGAAGCCTCTCTTGAACTCCTGAAACACATTCTCCACTGATGTGTTGAAGGCATGATTCACGTAGGCATCCACAAACTCCTTCCTGTTTGGAAGATAAAAGTAGTGATTAAAAGAAACACATCCACGCTTTGGTCAAATCATGAACTGTTCTGTTCCATTTTGTTTAAAGAGTGGTCGCTTTATATCTCTGCCATGGACATTTCCCATTAATTACTTGCCAATAAACATGCAAACTTGTGGTGTATCTCAAGGATATCAGGGCTCTAGACTAACTTGTTGCCATGGGCACACCGGCACAAAAGTTAGGCACACTCAAATTTTTCAACCGCATCGCTTAACACCGCAGTTTTACATGTGCATCTTTTTGGGGGGGAAATTGCAGTCCATACATATAACATTCATTTCTAAATTATTAACTAACAATCTTGTGCTTAAAGTGCTTTGTCAATATTGTAGAAAATGTTAAACTTAATCATTATCTCGGCCTCCTCTGATGACCTGTTTGCTGTTGCATGCTGCTGAAAGGCAGTGGGGAGAGGGGACACTTGGGCATTTATCGCAGCATATAATGTGTTTTTCTGGATACACTGTGCTTTTTCAGCATTCAAAGATTGGTGGCAACGTGTCAGAGCACTGGCTATGAATTTCAGACGGATCAGGCCTTAACTTAACAAAAAAGTTATCAATAGTTCTTTTCATCTTTTCTTATTACCCAGAGCTACATCCACTTCTGTCGTGCCTAGGCTGCTCACTAGGGCTGGGTATCATCACTGATTTCTATAATCCATTCGATTCCAGTTCTCAAAGTCCTGATTCGGTTCAATTTAGCCCCAGACAGTCAGAAATATTATAATTCTGATCATTTATCAGTACTGATACATGTGAAACTTCATCAGAATTGTGAACATCACAGCAGATGCCTTTGTGTCAAAGTAACTGAGAATAAAACACCGAAAAACATGAAGGAGATTTTTCTGGCCTGGCTTTTTATAGCAGATAACCTTAAAAACATTCTGCAATATTCTGTAATTTTGCATAATTTTAAAAAGTTTAAATTTCTTCAGTATTGAACAACAGAAAAAACAAAAGGCTTTCTTGTCCGAGGTCATTTAAGTGAAAAAAAGAAAAAGAAAAGAAAAAGACAGCAGCCACAGCGCTGTAAACAACGGTAGACTGGTGGGTAATAAGCGAATGAATAATACAGAAAACAGAGATTGGAGACGGGAAACTGTTCTTGAAGTACAGAGAGAGATAGAGAGAGAGCTAGCTGTGCATGAAGTGTGATTTTAATAGTCGTGGAAGCAAAACAGCAAAATTCATGAGGACATTGATCAAATGTGAAGCGCAGTTTGCTGCTTCTTTTGCTGCTGGCTCGGTGGATTTTGGTTGGAGAGACAAAACCTGCAGCTCAGAATCAGCGCAAAAAGACGTAAACACAGAGCGGACCCGATGCATCAGAATCGCTAAGCTCCGACAGCGTGTCCGTCTACGGGCCGTCGGGTGAGAAAGCCGAGAAAGACAAAGCTGATTCTGATGCGTCGGGTCTGTGTTTACGTCTTTGTGTGGAATCCGTGTACCTGCTCTCATTTGCTGTTTGGTTGTTGTTGAAATAGTTTTGTGAGCTTTAACCTGAGAATCTGGCGTTTCTGGCAAAACTCAATTATATTTAAAAGTCAATTCAGGATTTAATGAATCGATATCGCTTTATTCAAACTACTCACCTCCCTCTTCCAACTGCACTTTCAACTGGACCAAGGCCAATCAGAGAGGTCCCGACCCCTGACTATCTCTGATTGGTTTAGTGACCACACGGAGAGTTGCAGAGATTTTTTTTTTTTTGTTACCTGAACAGTGCGACCAAATATTTTTTTAGGCGCACCACTGAAAAATTTGCTCGCATTTGCGACCAAATTGGTCGCACTCTAGAGCCCTGGATATACACCGAGTCTTGGTACTTTTTCTAATTAAATGCTTCTGCTTGGTCACAAAACAGTTTAATGTATGTTTCTTTGCAGATGATATCCAGTTATATCTTTCTGTCAGCTCCATTGTCACTGTCACTGTTGGTAGAGTCGTTAGATATTATGTGATGACTTGTTATTATCTCTAGCTTCTCTTTGGCAGGACAATACTATATTTGGTTTTAAAACGCATGTTATGAAAAAATGCTGCCATTGTCCTCACTTATTTTGACTTGTCACCAACTTTTCAGGACCTTCAGGATCAAGGTCAATGTCCTTTCCATCCCAGTTGATCTGTTGGGGAAAAATAGATATTATTGATTAAAGAAGCGAGTTGATATCAAAGCCGTTTTTGACTTAAAGTTGTGTTAAACACCTACCGAAAAATACATGTCCAGGTTTTCCAAGTCATCATCTTTGTAGTCCTCCAGGATGTACTGCAGACTCCTTTAAACACAAAATACTTTGAGATGATTTGTGGAACCAACCAGCACCTAACACTACAAATATTTGCACAATACAGCAAATACAAGGGAACTTTCTCCCTTACTCTCCAACACTTGTGTTGAATTCTATCAAATCCTCCAGTGAAGGCCTTACACCGAGCAGTTTCTTGAACAGCACCAGTGGGAAGGGTAAGTAGATGATGCACTGGTTGTACAAGGCCAATCCACACAGAACTCCGAACAGGAAGAAACGCTGGTCTTCCTGAGTTGCCTGATGCTGACAGTAGAGACATTTGAAATTGTTTTCTTGAATTAAGGAGTAATAAATCAGCAATCACAATTGTTAAATAGTTTTTGAAGTCAGTCTCGGTCTATTTAAATTATATTTTTAGTAACTTAGTAACTCTTACTTTTGAGGAGAACCATGCCAGTGTTTCAGAGTCATTGAACATGAACATCCCAGATTCAGCTGAGATCAAGTCATGAAAGACTTCATAAAAAAAGTCTTTCCTGTAGACGTCATCGATCATTTCATCAAACAAGACCTACAAGACAAAATTATAAAAAGTAAACAAAATTTGTTGTATGCCAAAATATTGTTTATATAACAATGTGTACACAACAATGCAAACATTTTGAGTTGGCTTGTTGTTTTTACCCTAAGTGGCTTCTTGTAGTCTGTGTCACAAGCATCCGCCAGTTGTTCAAAGGTGTCTTCCAAAATGGTTGCTCGCCTCAGGTCCAGTAAAAATACATCTTCATCGTAATCATCAAAAATGTACAAAAAGTCAAAGAAATTCTCCAAGTAGTAACTCATCTGCATTGTCTGGAAAAAAAAGTTCAAGATTCAACGTGTTTTTGTTTTGCCTACCTGATTACTTACTTTAAAGTGTATTTTAAACAGAGTATTGTATCACACCAAATTCATATAAGGATGTCATTTACCAGCTTGGTGTATTCAGAATTAGAGTCAAAAACCAATTTTTTTGATTGCAGGTCCATCACAATTGGGAAGTCACAAAGGAGAAGTGGCTCAGCTTTGGCATTCTAAACACAGAAAAGAAAACATACAGTTCTTTTGAGTTTAATAATGCAATTGTTAGCAATGCAGACATTTTCAGTTGGAACCACTCATTTTTTTATGATATGTTACATGCTGTAATGTGATTGTCATGATTTGGCTGTGCAGCAGGCAGGAAAGGACCCAAATGCAGACTCACGGAGGCGAAAGTAGACTCAGACACAGCTTTTTTTGCTAAATGGCAAAACAACACAAAACTAGACTGGAAAATTATATAAACCGGGCACACGGGGACACGCACAACCATGAGGGACATAAATACACAGGAGGATAACGAGAGAAGTAAGAACACACGGGGAATACAGCTGACACGAATGAACCTGACGCCACAGGGGAAGCACAACTAGACACACAGAACATGGAAATACGAGACTTTCACAATAAAACAGGAAATGTAGAAACATCACACAGGAGCCGACAGGAGGGAGCATGAGAGGGAGAGAGAGAGAGAGGAGACGAGAGAGACAAGACACAAAGGGCGACACAATATTCAAACATGACATGGTGACTGGGAGGACACAACACTCAGAGAAACGAGAAGGTCTAGGGAGACAGATAAACACAATAGATGGAGAAAATATGGAATGACACACAAGGATGGGAACACAGGCACAGAAGAGGGAAATAAGGCACAAAGACTAACACACATAAACACATACTGAACAAAAGCTAACAGAATAAACTCAGGGAACCATAACACAAAATGTCATAAAAACAGAAGAAACTCAGAATGCTGGGACCCAGAACCATGACAGTGACGGTAAATATAATGTCAGGCTGCATAATGGGATGTTAATATGAACAGATGGTGAAGAGTCAATGAATGATCGCACCCAAGGCAAATGACAAAAGAAAAAAAGAGAAAACAGCCATCACAAAAGCAGACCCAAACACATGACAGACACATCGCTTTAGCCTAAAACAGAAACAAAAGGCAGGGTTTTGTTTTGTTTACCCCGTTTTCTGAACGTAAATGCCACTGGTCCAGATCCTCATTAAGAAATGCTTCATCCAACAATAAATAAAAACTGCTCTCCGGTATCCTTCGAGATTCCGCAACCCTGCTGTTGGCCTTTAAAAGAAAAATTTTACTTACAATTTATTTTTGTTTTCAGGTTAAAAAAAAGAGGCATTAAGGCTTAAGAAGGAGTAAAATGACTGGTTTAAGATAATAACACTGACGTTGTACATGTATTTGAGGACTAGCAGCAGATTTCTGACCCCGGAGTTGCGGGGAACAGGCACAAAGGACAGGATTTCTGAGAGTGCCTGCTTCCACACGTTAATGTGTCGAATCATGGTGGAGTGCGACAGAGAGGACCACCAGTCGCCTGAAGAAAACAATAACGTTAGCAAAAGTAAAAACAGCAGATAGAAGGGCTTTAAAATTTCCATGTATAATAGCGGTGGTGGGTATAGGCAACATACCTATAATCTGGAGGCTTTCATTCGACAACCTTGTTACTGCATTGGCTACACAGCGAGCTTTATTCTCTGTTGCCGTTTGTGTTTCAGGACTGTGTGCAGAAGCTCAATGAGAAGAAGGTAGATTCTCAACCCCTCCACTCCCAGTGGTTTCTGATCGAGGGAAGGAAGCAGGCGTAGCACTGCAGCCTCGATCTGTTAGTTTGGCAAGGATTGCAAGGATCACTCAGCAGCAGGTAGATCAAAGGTGGACTGTTTTTGTGCAGGGTGGCGTTCAGAGGAAAAATGTTCGGATTATTTAGGTATCTTATAAAAACCAGGATTCTTACCTTGTCACTTAGAGTGTATCCAGTTACTATTAGCAAATATCCCCTAAATGAGTCATATGCAAGTGTTTTTTTAAAGGCGACTGTGCCTGTTCAATATGTGGCCACAGATAACAAGTACATTACAATAATATATACAATATATGAAATGATAATCATGTGTCTGCTTGATTAAGCTATATCAGGTTTTAGACTGTCTCAGTGATACAAATGGGTAGAAACTAGAAGACAGTCTAGACTGAGGCTTTGTTTTAGAGTTATAATTACATGTGAGTGTCTGAGATAGTCTGAGTTTTGTACATACTGCAACAGTCAAAATAACAATTGAAATACTCCCCTCCCCCC
The DNA here is from genome assembly GCF_964374335.1 of Astatotilapia calliptera. Lineage (NCBI taxonomy): Eukaryota > Metazoa > Chordata > Actinopteri > Cichliformes > Cichlidae > Astatotilapia > Astatotilapia calliptera. The sequence continues at coordinate 6,586,941 of NC_137428.1, read as the reverse complement.
CTCCAAGTATAAAAAGGATCAAATGAATGATTGTCAACATAGACATAAAAACAAGGAGTCATGAGTCTTGACATTTCTCAAATTATTGGAAAGATTATTTATAAAAACAAAAACAGAGCCTTTTCCTACAGATTACATGTATTCTAGTAACATACCTCTGCAAGAACATTGTCTTTCTTTGCCAAATTTTTGAAAGCATGCCGTGCATGTTTCATGTTCAAACCGGGGTACTTTGGTGAAGTTTGGAAATGTTTATCACCGCTAAGAACACAAAGAAAAAAGTCCACATTAAAGCGTTTCTTCTTCTGCATCAGCAAATATATATAGCAGCTAAAACATTACCGCGATCACCCAGTTAAGTTAAGAGCATGTTCACATTTGCTAATTAATTAACTTTTAACACTGATAGGAATATCATTAGTTTGGCTGCTATTTTGACATCAACCAATGTACCAGACAAACCCACACTGTGTCCTCTTATTCATGCTAATAAGAATCATCGATATCATTACAAATTAGCACAGAATAGCCATAAATGGCAGCGCTAAATTTCTCAAGCCAAAACATATTAGACCTACCACCGACAACCTGCCATGACATGGACATTAACTCTGTATTTACCTTTTTTCAAGGAAACTTTTATTCAGATAGGATGCAGAGGAAAATGCCTCCATGATTTCCCTGTGAAGATTTAATGTTTTCATTCAATTGCAGAAAAAAAAACTTGCTTTCAAACGAATAATTTGAGTCACAAAAGCCATAAATCACCAGGCAAACCAACAAGCTGTGACTGCCAGTGCATCATACTTACTGTTTAATCTTTTTCCATGACTTTAAATCACATTCAGAGATCCATTTGTCAACCATGTTATCAAGACAGTGTTGTGATGCTATGTCACAGTCTGTGATTGAACCCTCGTCAATGTCCTGTGAAGGAAAGCAGTGACTGTTTACATATTCACACATATTCGCACCTCCTCCCATCACTTAATGTGTTAGTGTCAGTACCTCATCAGACCAGCATGTTGCAAATGAACAGTTTTCTCCTGCAAAGATGTTTCTGATTTTGGGCCCATTGGTGCCTTAAATGATAAGTAAACACGTCACTTCTTTCATAGATAAATTAATTGCATCCTCAATTTGTTTATTATCAGAGGTGTAGTTACCCTGTGGCAGTCGAACAGGCAGCGGCACAGATGGATTACTCTCCTCTCGATGTCCCAGCTGCCCTTGATCCCCACAACCAAAGGAGTAGACCCTCTTGGATTCAGTCAGCACTAAAGTGTGATTCCTGTGTAGATGATAATATACTAAATATTTAGACCTCAAACCCACACATACACTTTACTAACTGCTTTACTTTAAGCATTTTTATTTAAGATGCTTGATGTTGTCTCTGATATCTGTTAGTCTCTTCAGTGATAATATAATAACTTAAGGTGTTTTTACATTAGCATGCTCATGTAACTGTATAACCAGTGATCTTTAAATTAATCTATTAAATTTTTTTAAACTCTATATAAAAAATGTATTCTAAAAGAATTGTGATACATTTAAAATGTATAATTGCTTCACATATAATTGCTCCTTTGTCCCACACGCCATCAAACTCTTTAACTCCTCTCTGGAGGGGAGAGGGAGGGGAAACAGGAGGACAAAGGAGGGGGGAACAACTAAGCTGTAGTGCCTCTTCACCTCACTGTACAATACCTTGTGCAATACTTTTTGTAAATAGTCAACAGTGCAATAGACTCAATACTTGAAATGTGCAATTCACTTGTATTTTTATTTTTATTCCTATTTATTCTATTTATCCCCTTCGTATATTTTATTTATATTTGTCTCTGTTGTGTGTGTGTGTGTGTGTGTGTGTGTGTGTGTGTGTGTGTGTGTGTGTGTGTGTGTGTGTGTGTGTGTATATCATTCTGTAACTCTGTAACTTCTGTCGGTGCTGTGCTTTTTGGAAATCGAATTTCCCAGAGGAACCCACCCGAGGGATTAATAAAGTTCTATCTTATCTTATCTTATCTTACATGGATGTGAAAGCTGAGAAAAATAAACAAAGAAACATTCCTTGTTAAAGCTGAAAAAAATTAGATCATGAATTAAGCAGTATGTGTGTCGTACCTTCCACATGCAATCTTGGTGACCTTTGCCCCCCAGAGCTCTGCAACAAGTCGAGGACGCAGTTCGTTGCGTAGTGAGTTGTGACCGAGCTGTCCGTGTTGACCGGAGCCAAATGTAAACACTGCCCCATGCTGAGGAGCCAAACACACAACCACAGTGTAAAGTCCCACAGCCATTTACTTTTACATGACAACTATTTTAATATGTTTGCAAAAAATAAAGAATTAAGTTGCTTTTAAAATTTGTGTCCCAGTGGTAAGTACAGCATCAAAATCAGACTCCACAGAGCTTTTCATTCTCTTTCAGCTTTCTTTTTTCATGTTTAGAACTTGTAACTTCTATAGGAAGATGTTTTTGAGACAACATTCAAAATCCTTTTTTTTTGCATTCCTTGAATAATTTCATTTTTTTTGTTTAAATCCACACTCTTTACAATAATATATTAGTAAGAAAGGAGAGCATCAAAATGCTCCAGTTGTCTAACCTTTGTCAAAATGGCCGTGTGGTCCTGTCCACAGGAAATGCGCTGAGCTTTCTTCATATTCAAACACTGAACAGGAGCTGGTGTGTGTCTGTCTATAAGGAAAAGGATTGTCAGTGTTATTATGTTACCAGATTATAATGCTCATTAACATACAATAAAGTTAGGACATTTATTGTAAAGCCACAGTACCTTTTGTGTCTCCCAGCCCGAGCTGTCCACAGTCATTTCTCCCCCAGCTGAAAACACCTCCAGAGACAGAGAGGGCGAAACTCTGGTCTCCTCCTGCAGCGACCTGGATCAGGGGGATCGCTGACAGTGATGGCACATGTTGAGGTGATCTGCAGACAGACTTTCTCGTACCCAGACCCAGCTGGCCCCTGCAGTCCTGACCCCACGTATACAGCTGACCATCTGTGGGAGAATCAGCATGTCTCTGTGAAACACTCTCACTCCTGCTATCTTCAACTTTTACTCAGAGTTTATGTTTAATGTCATGACATAGACCCTGTGTGGACAATTAGTAAGGCAACCAAACGTGTTTCGTATAAATGTAAGTTGGATGGACTGACTCTGTCTAAATTATTTGAGTTTTTCATTTACATTTGTAGCAGTTTATTGCAGAACTGTACTGTACCTTTGGTCAGTGCAACCGAGTGCTGACTCCCACAAGCAACCTGAGAAACCTGTTTGTTAGAAAAAGCTTCCAGTGGGCTGAAAGAGAAGGAACAGGAAACAGAAGAAAAATCCAAATAAACAGGCTACACACTGCGGGGTTAAAGGCCTAATCATAACAGCCATAATAAATCATTTTGCACATTTCTATTGCCAGTCTATGGAGCATACTTTTTTTCTTAACGTGGTACTAATACTCCTTCTCATAGGACCAATAAAAACAACAACAACAACAATAATAATAAAGGTTTGCACATCTGTATCTGTTACCTGGGAGTGAAAGGTGGGTGTCTGGTGTCCACACAGAGAACTTTGCCGCTCACAGACAGCAGTGCGACCACATCATCGCCACAACTCACAGCCTCTATCTTCTCTTTGTGTTTCACAAACTCTGCAGATTCACAAGCCACAAACACAGCAGGTGTGAGTGGACACAGTTCGGTTAAATGTAGCAGAGAGTGAACTTGTTAGTGACACCGATACTCACTCTGCCTGCCTCTCGCTCTTCTCCCATCCTTGCTCTCGTTTGTGCGGATAATGAACGCGTTTCCATTACTTTTAACGAAAGCCAGCACGTTTCGACCTGCCGACAGATCCGCGATGTGATGGCTGATGTTTAAGTAATGAACTCCATCATCAGTGGTCGTGCTGTCGGTACCGGAGCCGTCTTTCACGTAAAACCCGCGCTGACAGTCCTCTCCCCAGGAAAACATGTTGTCGTGTGTTTAGGGGCAACAGCTGATCCTCACTGTGTCACTCTGCAGTCTGTCAGCCAGAAACGAAACTTAAACTTAAGCTGGCCGCTGAACAGCATGAGGCAACAAAATCACAACAGTCGGGAACACGATAGTGAAACTGATAACAGATAATCATATGAGACAACAAACACCAGCGCAAGACGATTGCGCTGTTTTTCAGATCCATGAGTAATATTGATGGTATTAATGTGGCAACGGTAATGTTTATAGCTTTTATCCCCAATGTTCCATTCCATTCAATTCAATTTTACTTTTTGTAGGGCAAAATTACAACAGCAGTCAACTCAAGTTCCCTTTTGAATGACAGCAGGAGAGAAAATGGAGAGAACCCCCCAAATAGACCAACAACGCTGAGACAGAAGAAAAAAACTATGGCGGAGAGCTGACATTTCATTATCACCAATGATTAAATACTTGGATTACCACAATATGATGTAAGCTGGTATGTTTTGATCAGTGGTTTGAATTTCATTTAAGTTAGATTAATTATATTGTTGACAAAAGAGAAAGCTGATGATAATGAAAACTAAATCAGTTAAAATGTTGAGAGGGTCAGCAGATACATGCGCTTTGACACTGATGAAGCAAAGTGTGTGTGAATATTTCTGTTAACTTTGACAAAATGGCAAAATAGTAAAAAGAAACGTATGGGAACAACAACAGGTTTAGTATTAACCAACCGGCCCATTTAACAGACACAGCAGCGATTACATTCCTGCACTCTATGATACTGGCTCATAGTGAACACTCTATTACAAGTTGGTCCAATACGAGCTTTGCTGCTATTGGGCCAATCGAAGTATGCTACAAAAGAGCATTGAAAATATTAGATAAGAAACCCTTTTCATATCACCATTGTCAACTTTGAGATGAAGTTATACATGGCTGAGGGACACACAAACATGTGATCGTGTTTAATTAATCATGCTTCATGTTGGACGTGAAAAAGAGTTAATGTATTACAAAAAGGGAAACATAGCATAATGTGTCAGTGCAATATCACCACAGTCAGAGCATGTGTAATACTGGGATATGTGCAATATAACTGATGTGTTTCCGTTATTATTATCTATATTGTCCTCTGTTGTCCACTCCTCTTGTCATTGTTTGGTCTAATATGATGTGTTCACTGTTTTTGTCTTTGTCACATGATCTGTAAATATTATCTCTGTATGTTTTTACTAACTTGTGTGTAACACCAACCTGCCAGAGGGTCTGCAGATGAAAACTAGCCCAAGTCTATAATCTGGCATATTTGCATTTGTGTAAAATGCTTATTAATATGTGCTGCCCCTCTTTCTAAAATAAATAAATAAATAAATATATTAAACTGATGAGAAGCTGTGTTCACCCCAGAAAGCTCCCAGAAATTTGGGCAAATGTCTGCTGTGAAATTTTTAGCCAAACCAAATTGCAGGTCAGTTTAAAGCCGAAAAGTAGTCCAAACTCTAAACCGTTCCTGAGATGCAGAAATGTTTTCACATAAAATTCATCGACTGTACTTCCAAACAAATTACACTTACAAATGCTTGTAACACAAACGATGAAAACAGTAACTGCAAAGTTGAGACCGAAAAGTGTTACAGTTAAAGTGATGAGGTGATAGCTGCCATTGGTGATTGTAACAAATGTAGGTTTTATTATAGCAGAGGTTCCGAAAGTGTCCCTAGAGCGGGCCAATAATAAGACCTGGGAATTGCACCACATGGGAACCATTGTCAGCTATAAATCATATCAGACAGATGCTTTAATTTCTTTCATTATTGAAAATTTGATCATTCTACTTAGGGTGCTGATCCAGAAACTGGTGCTTTCAAGTGCTTTCAGCACCTGAACCTCTTGCTTTAAGGAAAGTGTGACCATAACGCCTCTGTTGGCAGATACAAAGAAGAGCCTTCCTATGTATTTGCATGCTGATCGTAACTGTTTTCATAGAGAAACACCTTATAAAAAGCCTTATAATTTAACTTATACCTTTCATTCTTACAAGTGTGGTGTGTATTTGACCTCTGACCTATCTATTTGACTTCTCATCTAGACTATAGTGAGGGTCTAAAAGATCCTAATGTTATTTAGAGCTATATGTTCCTTACTGCCATTGTTTGTTTTGGCAACATTTGGGAGATTATATACCAACATATGTGGATTCTACATATCACAATATAGTTTGCATACAAATATCCTGTCATCCTGTATCAGTGTGAGTGATGTGATTTTGAATAGAATGACAAGCACACGTGTTCAGTCTAGGCTGAAAATGTAGACATTTGTGTGACAATGAAACATGCAATATTCACAATATAATCTTTTAGATAATTTTATTAAATTAATAAAATTAATAAAAACATATCTTATTGGGCACTTTAAATTAATAAACTCAATTTACAGTGCCCAATAAGATAAGTTATGTATTAGTTGACAAAAAAGAAAACCCCAATAATCTGACATTTCCCTCTGAGCAAGCACTCGGCGACAGTGGGGAGGAAAAACTTTCTTTTAAAAGCAAGAAACCTCCGGCAGAACCAGGCTCAGTGAGGGACGGCCATCTGCCGGTCCTGGAGTTTTTAAAATGACTTGTTAGCCAATTAAAAAAGTTACTTTGATGTCAACTAATACACTTAAACTGTCTGTCATGGTCCTGGGCCATGTTGGCCCAGTATTCTTAGTTTTCATGTATTTTTGTATTTTGTTCCTTATTTAGGCCATGCTTCCTGGGTTGCTCTGTTACGTTGTTCCTTATGTGTTTTCCCCTTGTGACTCTTACCCCCGGGCTGCCCCTCTGTGTATCTGTGAGCCCTCGTCTCTCCTTGTGTTTTATTCCATGTTTTCCCCAGCCTGTTATGTCTGTGTTCTCCCCGTGCTCTCTCTCCTCCTGTCTGAACCTCTGTGTACTTCCTGTTTTACTTTGACAGTCTCCCGTCAGTGTTGCATTTACTCCTGCCGTGTCTTCTTATGATTATCAGTGTCACATGTGTTCCCCGTGTGCTCCCACTTCCCTCGTTAACCCTCTGTGTATTTATGTCTGCGTCTCCCTCAGTTCGGTGTCGCGTTCTCCCTTATTCATGGCTGTGTGTTTCTCCGTGCAATATGTTATAGTTTCCAGTTTAGTTTGTATGGTTTTTCTGTCCAGCAATAAAGCTGTGTTTTGAGTTCAATCCTGCCTCCGTGAGCTTGCATTTGGGTCCTCATCCTGTCTGCACACAGCCGCAACCATGACACTGTCCTAATAATTTTAAACAAATATTTACAGGCAATCCTGATGGATTGCTTACAGAACATTCATTTTGTTTTGTTTGTGTGCGAACTCCGTATACCTCGACCCACATAGGTTTTAAACATAGGTCTGAATAATTTAATGTGAACACCGGCTTCTGCCTTGAATGTTTTCCACTCGTGAATAATCTCTCTTACTGTAGAATGATGGACTTTAAGTTTTTTGGAATGGTCTTATAACCCTCCCCAGATTGATGTGTAGCAGCATTTGCTTCTTCAAGGCCATCGCTGATGTCTTTCTTCTTTTGAGTTTTGTTAACAAACATAAAGCTTCAGACCAGCAAACTGGAAAACCTTCTGATTTTATTGACATGTTCATTTGCATTAAATTATTAGCAGCAAATGACTGCTTCTTACCCTTTTAACTCCAATGGAAACAGTAAGAGTGTAGTTTTTCACATACTGCTTCTGCATTTTGGCTCACCTTTTGCTAAATAAACATAGATGTAGTGCAATATGTGATGATCTGAGGCTGTGTTTACTCAGTTTAAAACCAGATCACTGATACTAACTCCTGAGCTGACTGTAAGTTAACATGCGCCACAAATAAGGGTCATATTTGGATTTAAAACAATCAAGAAGAAGCTACCACTGAATGCTACTTTCCCCTGCGTGACACTGGAATCAGTAACACATACTAAATAAAAGAAAAGTGAAAGTTACTCCCTCAAATTGAACCCTCCATACCCTGTAGGAAACTCACTTCCTTGGAAAATGGCAGTAATTAATTAACAATATGTGTATCAGTAGTGCTAAAAAGCTATTATATCAAAAAGTAAAGGGAAAACAGTCTGATGAGCTGAAACTGAAACAAAATGAAGCCTATCATTAGGAATGCTGACTTGTTGTAATGTCTGTTTGCTTTTTGCAGCTTCAGTTCTTTTTTCAGTCAGTAGGTGGCAGCAAACTACAAACAATGGTTGCAATTTACACTCATCTGTTTTCATTAGAGGTAGAACCCAGAAGCACATCCACGTTTACGTCTACTGCTTGGTGCTACACAAAAACAGGCTCAACAGACTGAAAATTACTTGTATTTGGATAAATCCAAATCAGACGTCAGTGAAGCTCCATAACCACTTCTGCTTTTTAGTTTTCTCAGAAATGGATTAAGCCTACACCCAAACCTACAGATGTGTTCACTGACTTTTTCTCTTAGTCTGGAAATAGACTTAATCCACCCATTACTCAACTGAATTGATTATCATGACCCTCACTAATAGCCACTTAATAAGTTAAGAGTGATGTGCAAAACCCATTAGCCAGAGTAGTATAAATATTTTAACTTTTAGCAAATCCAGCAGGTTAATTAAGTGATTTCACATCATATTTTCAAACAGCTTGTCCATTATCAGTCAAACAGACAAATTCAGACAAAAGCACTACTGTCAGTGACTCAAACTTTAACTCTCAATCTGGGGCAGACAACACTTGGATTGTATGCCAGATTTACACAAATCCTCAAGTTAAAAGAAGACAGATTATGTTCTCAGATAAAGCAAGCAAAGAGGGCGAAGCAGCGAAAGTACCTGCACAATACATCCACATAAATCATAATGGAATTTCTTTTTTAGAACGCAGGAACATCAGGGGAGTAAACATCTGTTTCAATGTCTAATCACAGATTGTGCTTTCTGTTGTAAACGTTTTTAGTAAGGCATAATTAACAAAAAGGCTAGAGAGATGAAAGGATGCCAAGCTGATATCAGGCCTCAGTCACATGCATTGTTTCTTAAATTCTGAAATTAAGTGGCCAAAACTGCTGATGATGCAGCCCATCAGCTTTCATTGGCATTACATGATTTACAAAAATGGCTGAATGACTCATGCCTTAATGTAAAAAAGACTGTATCCTTGTTTTTTAGTAAACCTAAAACAACTGTGGCTGCAGTAAAAGTTTTCTTGGGTGCACAAGAACTAGTTAATGTTGAGGAATTTAAGTATTTGGGAATGCTACTAGACTATAAATGATCCTTTAAAAAACACATTGAAAAAGTAGTGAAAACCGTAAATGTTAATATACAGAACTCTAGACATATCCGCACATCATTAAAGGGACCACAATAGCCTTATGATCCACTCAGACGTGTTACATTCAGATGGTTTCAGCCTAAAAAGAAACAATGACATTGATCAACCACAAGTGGGAGGTAGAGTTCCTCCAATGTCCACACATTGAACGCAGAGATACCAACAAACACAAACGCACACTTTCAAAATGTTACTTGGCCTTGACCTTCCTGAAACTCATGAAGCATCTGTCACTTTTACAAAGTGACTTATTTGTTTCCAAGAAAAGACTGAGGAGATAAATCTGATAAAATGCTGACTAAAAGGTGAAAAACTGACAGAAAGAGCCAAGATCAATGTGCTTCTGTTTAGCCCAGTGGAAGCTAAAAATGCAAAAGGTTATCTTGAGGACATTATTCGCTTTAAAAACAACAAGCCCCATCTGAAATGTTAGCTTTGGAAAATGCTCACACTGAGATAGAGGGCACAAGCTATCTTGGAATTCATTTCCTTATAGGAAAAAGATCCACTGACTGTGGCTCAGAGCATGTTTTTATTTATTATTTTTTTAATCTTTACAGTGTCTTAAAGAGATACATGTTCCAAAGTAGCTGACAACAAAGAGGGAATTCAGGTGTTCGTGGACAGCGTCACTGCATCACATCCCTCTACTGAAACTCCCGCTCTCAGCAAAGAATGTAATATTCTTTAATAGTATCTATAAATATTAAATATTCTTTATTTATTTATAGACAACATGAGTATTTTTCCAGTTATTCCATAAGTTGCACAATTTGCATAAGTTTATGCAAATTGTGTGTGCAATTGCAGAAAGTCAAAGACACCAAATACCTCTTAACGTATTATTTCTTTATGTATTGAAATGTATTTGTATGCTTCTAAATGAAAGGAATTTGATCTATTTTCATTTTATTTTCAGTGAACTTCTTGCTGTACATGTAACTGGTGCAAAGGGTTGTGGATCAGATAGCCTGGACAGGAAAGCTGGTTTGCATGCTTGAAAAATTAAATGGGAACCACCAGGAAAGCCAAATGAAACAAGTTGCACACTTATGGCTGGTTCCATAGACTCCCATGATAAAATGGTTCAGCTATAAAAACAACATGTTCAGAAAACAGTTTTAGATCCGTGTGGATTTTGTTTTTATGCTTAAAGTTGGGGATGTGGCTTACTTTGATTGGCAGATGTCCTCCCAAAGACCGTTGAAGCTGCTAGCTATCTGCGAAACATGATCTCGGTTAATCTGAGTGACTGAACAGCCTCTCTCCACAGTGTTTGTGTTGCTGGTGCCTTTAGGTGCATTTTAATGGCATGCTGTGAGGTCCAGCCTGTCCAAGAAGTTTGTGCTCCACCTTTGGTGAGTCGCCACTAAAAAGCAGCTGAGGGTTGCACATAACGCCCATTATTACTTCACTTTGCTGAAGTTTGTCAGAGCTGCTTGGTGATTAGGGGTTTTGACTTCTACCTGTTATTATTTTTTTAGTCTGTGACTGTGCTTTTTGGGTTGTATTGCTTAAACTTTTACACTTTAATGATTAACCCTGGAGAAACCATGGGGTCAAATTTGACCCCATGGTTTCCCTAGAAAACCAATGGGGTCGGCTCTGACCCCATGGGTTCTCCAGGGTTAAATCAAGTGAGGTGATTTTTAATATGTGGATTTAGGTGCTAAATCCAGGGTGCTAAAAATATTCTCAATCAGATGTATTGTCTTGTGTTACATTCATACACAGCAATCGATACACCTTGATAACCAAGCTAGCAAGCAATAGCTGAAATCTTAAAACCCCTTCTTCTGGTCTAAATATGGCCATTTCGCTAATATAATGGCTGTGAGTCCAGACTAACTTGTGATGTTATGGTGGCTACATTATTCTTCTATATACAGTCTATGTGCAAAAAACAACAACTTGATTTTTTTTTTGAGTAATACACATACCAACTTTAACATTTCTCTTCAGTTTATAAAGAAATATATATAAAACAAAAATAATGCATTTCACCAGCTTTAAAGACAAAAATCTCAAAATTTTGACCCTCTTAGTCAGCCTAGACTGCAGTCCATTTCTTGTTTACACCATTTCTTGAAACGACTTTGTTGTTCACTTGGCTTCACTGGAGAGGATAACCAAGCTGGAAGTGATTTTACTCCTCTGGACGACCACTGCCAGAAACTGTCAAAAGCTTTAGCTCAGTCTGAGCTGGAGGAACATCATCTTCTTCCTGTTTTGTGCCATGAAGCAATAAAACAGATTCCCCTTTAAATCCTACCCAGAGGCACAAAATGTAAAAGACAGAGTAGATCTGCTGGTAGAATCTGACAAACATCACTTCATGAAGTCATTATTAATGTAGAAATGAACACGCTAAAATTCACCAGCGTGCAAAACAATAAGACAAGTAGCAACGGCGTGATAAGTGACTGTTTTTCTCCTGTTTATTCAGCACTTACGCTGCACTTTTTGATATTCATCTCTCCTGTGCCTGCAGCTTTGCTGTACTCATGTCAGGATTTTTATCCTCCTGAAGCAACTTGAATCTCTGACAGTAAGTGAAGGAGTGCAGCCTCTTGAGAAACAAACTGCACTGAGTACTTCCAGTACTGTGTGCATGCACGCATGTGTGTGCGTCTGTGTGCATGTACACGTGTGCTTTTCAGGGCTGTGCTGAGCCGTACCAGGACCTAAACAGTCACGGTATCGTCTCTGCTTCTTTGCTTCCACAAAATACGGAGCAACATGACCGCAGAGGATGCTATTTGTCCTATTTTTCCTCTTACTCCCGCTTTCTTTCTTCTTTCTGTTTCTTTCACAACATTGCTGCTTCTTTTTCCTTCAGCTCCAGAATAAGCGCTGCTCTCCGCTCTTATCTTCAGACACGAAATATGATTTAAAAACAATTTTCTTAAGTGAGAAAGACCCACGGGGCCGAGAATAAGACAATCAGTGCACTGTCAGCACCATGACTGGATTAACTCAAAAGAGGGCAAAAGTTTACTTTCTCAACACTTTATCACAAGCAGGGTCCTCATGTATGCACCCGATGTTTTAAATGAGATCAATGGTATGCTATTTAGGACAAACAGAAGAAGTCATAATTTTAAAGTGAGATTCAAATTGGATTTGCAAAATGCTCAAATATTCTCGTGCGCTTGGCAATAAAGTTCTGAAATATTTTATGTTTTTTTTTTCTGGAAAGAAAAAGAAGGGGGGGGGGGGGGAAGATATTTATGTAATATGCAAATGGGTCTGGGACAGTCATGGTAACAAGAAAGTACACCCTCTGTCAATTCTAAAGTTTTACATATCAGGACCTAATAAAAGATTATCTTGTCCTTACCAGCTCTGAAAATTAGGTAAATAATTTGGTGCACAGAGAAGTTCATGTTCAACTCAATAACTGCGAGGTATCCAGGTCCTGTGTCTTCAAAACAAGCCCAAATCATCACCACTCCACCACTGTGCCTGACACTCGGTATGAGGTGTTTGTGCTGATATGCTGTGTTTGGTTTTTTTTCAAATATGCCGCTGTGCATTATAGCCAGACATCTCCACTTTGGTTTCATCTGTCTGTTTGTTCAGATGAAAGTTTGCAGACCTAAGCTGTGTTATTTTTAGGGAAGATGCTTTCTCCTTGCAACCCTACCAAATAAGCCATACTTGTTCAGTTTTCTTCTAATTGTGCTTTTATGAACTTTAACCGTTGCTAACTGAGGTTTGTAGAGTCTGAGATGTAGCTCCTGGTTTTTTTGGGGGGGGGGGTTAAGTTTTTCTGAGTATTGGACGGTCTGACCTTGGGGTGAATTTGCTAGAACAGCCACTCTTAGGAAGACTGTGGCATTATGTTGATACACAGCTGAAAGCTCTGGTTTTATAGAGGCGCTCACACTTGCTGATGCAAGCGCCTCTATAAACATGCACATGGCTGCTACTCAGCCTTTTAATTCCTAAAAGGAATTAAAAGTAGTAAGTGTGTACTTAGTTTTCCACACACTGCATCTGCGTTTTGGCTTAATATTTTTTAAATAATGATACACAGTAATATGTCATGTTTTGTAGTCAATCTGACGTTGTATTGTACCTAATCTTCCTGCTAAGGACCAGATGTCCTGACACATAAAACCTCATAACCTTATTCAAGAGGGTGAATTGCTTATTTGGAAACTAAATGGAACTTTGCTATCATCAAAGTTATTATTTCCACTTGTGTTTTTGCTGATATTAAAGGGCAAAACATTTCATGAGATCAGGGTATTTCTACTAATGTGTAAGATCACTTGTCCATAACACCTTTAACCTTTGTATCCTCCAGTATGTGATGTTTTTCTAAACAATGCTGATTTAAGCCATAGACTGTATATAAAAGATGGATGTAGCTACTGTGATGTTTAAAAATATATAAAAGAAGAAAAGAAGAACTACCACATTTGAATAAAAGGGCAGAGTTTGCAGTGTTACCAGCTAATACTAATGGTAGATCTGGTGACGTCCCATTTACACCCTTTGCAGAAGAAATCAGCTACAGAGACGTCGGCTGCATTTTGTTCTCATTGTCACTCATTGGCCAAGAACTTGGGACAGACAAGCTGCTAGCCAATGAGTGTTCCCTGGAAAATCATCCTTTATAAAATGTAGAATGACCAAAATGTAAAAAGTAGATTTAATGTTTTATTCATTAAGATCTGAGACAATAAACTCATCAGGAGAATGTCTACAAAAGTCTGCAACCAGGAAGATCCGTGTTTGACTCACTTTTCAGTGAATCAAAAACATCCATCTTTTATACGTTTTCTATGTTTTCTTGAAGCCTGATGTGGTCATTGCAGGGACTACAGTTGTCCAAAAGGACGAAGAGACTCGTTGTGCCATGACTAATGCTGTAACGCAAAACATTTACATCTCCACAATACAGCACCTAAATAGCTTGGACTAATACAACTTCTAGATTAAAATATCTGACTCTTTGATTACTCTGGATATATAGAAAACAAATAGTTTATCTTTTTTCTTTTTCAGTTAAAAGCATCAGTCTGCGGCAGCTCTACAGGCGGTGGCAGTCAGAGAGCAGTGAAATTAAACTAGAACAGTTTTTGCACCCTAAAATCAAAACTAGCATAAAAAACTGGTTGACTTGACCTCAGAAGCAACTCATTGCTTGACACTGAGCAGAACATTAGCTCAAACTGAGTAAAGACGTGTTTGCCATTAAGGAGCTAAAATGTAAAGCGCTTTACGTTTGAGAAGCACCGCGAGGCATGTTTTTCTTCTCCACCTCTAATGGGCCCGATCCCTGTTTTTTGCTAGGACATTTAGATATAGCATCGAATGTGGCTACTGCAAGTGGACACAAGTTGTTACACTGACCAGCTTTGTTACTTCAAAGGGCCTTAGCGGCATGAACGAACACACACACTCACACACACACACACACACACGCAGTAAGGGTAGAAGGAGAGATGAGAGATGTAGGTCTCGTCCGACAGCTGAGATATAGCACAAGAGCCCTGGGGAGTTTCAGGGGATTTCCACCGAGGGAATCGGACACGTTGTCTGATTTACTCTAACACTTTGGCTAAACTTATGATAAAAGTTCACAAAGGAAGCAGCATTACTCTGTCATTATCCGTCTCTACACTCATCTGTCTGCTTTTTCCTCCATGTTGTTGTTTTTTTCATGTGACTGTTGAGGACTGTCGTCTTTCTTAAATAATAATAAATAATAATAATAATAATACCAAAAAAAAAAAAAGAACAAAAGAATGTCTTTTGACCTAAAAGTGAAGCTAATGGTGCACGAGGAAGAATGAGAGGAGTGGAAGCAAAGCAGCAGGAGAGAGGGGCTGAAAGAAAACACGTTCATTTTTATCTGGCTGCTTCTTCTTTTTTTCACTGAGAGTCAAGGAATGCAACCAGGAATCTGGTGAGAGATAAAGAAAGGAAGGTGGATGGTACTGTACTGTACTGTGTGTGTGTTTTCTTATTGTGCAAGTCTGCGTCAGCTGGAGCGCGTACACTCCATAATGTTTCATTCATTAAATTTTAAGTTAAAAAGTGTTGTTTTAGCCACAAACAGGGCAGGATGTATGTAGGGAAGAAGAAACAGGTCTCTTGTGTGCTCTGGGAGGAAACCCCGGTCAAGGTCAGCTAATGTATAGTCTTAGATTTTGCACATATTTCACTTTAAGTCTTTTGGGTCTTTCTACAACTTATTTTCTGTTATCTAATGTTTTAAAAAAAGACTTGTAGATTATTCTCTGTGAGATAATACCACAGCAGAAACTGGACACAAAATGACAAAAAACAACCACAGAGGCCAAATCTTACTGTATCAAAACAGTCACAAGACATTTAAACAGAGAGAAATTTTCAATCTCACACTTTGAGTACAAAATGTTTCACTGACATTTTCTGTTTTATGACTCCAATATTAATACACTTCAAAGAAAAGAAAGAAAAATATAAACAGTTTCTCGATTCATCCAAAGAGAAGTCTAATATATATCAGTTAATTTACATCTTTCCCCCTATGAAAACAGTTCAGTTCCCATGATGAAGAAGTATTATTTACATCTTGACCATAATGTCTCGGCCACAGAGCCAGTGTGACCCGGCAGACATATTTTAAAGCTCGCAGTGCTGAAAACACTGCCAAAGTCCAGCAATATTTACACACCACAGGGACAAGAGACAACTGAGCTCCAAGAAAAAAAAGTCACATTAATCAACAACAACAACAACAAAAAAGTTCAGCTTTTTAAATACAGCCGTAAAGTCATGTTTGTGGCAACGAGATATTTTATGCAGACCAGACAAAACACCAAAAGCTTTCACAGAGCGAGTGCTGCAAAGATGCAAGTTATTCTCTTGATTTGATTCTTTCAGATTAAAAGCAGCTTATTGTTAAAAGGACGACAAAAAAATCTCTCTCTCTGCTTTTAATCCGTCCAGTGAAAGCAGGTTTTATATGCGAAATGGTAACATGTGCGCCTTCTTAAAGTAGTTTTGCAAAAGAAATATTTACAACAGCTGAAAAGGCGCTAGGTTTGTAGGCCGCTGACTATAATCTTTGACCTCACTCTGCAGCATTGAACAGTTAAGATCTGGCGTCCTCTGGAACACATCCTGGGCATGGAAATGTAAAATGAAAGATTTGCATACATTTTTAGAACATTTACACCCAATGTTTGCCTGAAATTATATTTTATGCAGGTGGAAACACGTTTTACTTTCAAGCAAAACTATCAGGTGAAGCTTTTTGTTTTTGTTATCTCCTCTTGGTTCTCCTGAAACATGGGTACAGAGAATCTATATAAAACTGATTATGTATGTTATTTACTGTCAACAAATCCCATAAAAAACACCATCATCTGGGGAAGCAGGCTGCACTCAGACATTACTCCTCTGTGTCACAATAATTAGGCTACAATAATTAAACATACCAGCATTGCACTGACTAGCATGCGCCATAATTAGCGCCCGTTTGGAGAGAGTGCAACACGGGTTATTTTTTTATGGCTACAGTTTACGAACGTCCCCTAAAGGCATCACAGCCATGAAGTTACTGAGAACAGCTACAAGGATACACTCGCTGAAGGTGTGTGTGTGTGTGTGTGTGTGTGTGTGTGTGTGTGTGTGTGTGTGTGTGTGTGTGTGTGTGTGTGTGAGTGTGGCAGGTTGGAGCTCCTCCTCCAAACACAGAAGTCATCTGCGACTGGAAACCATAGAAAATAGAGCTATCTTTGTGAGAAGCATTTTAAGACCAACAGTGTGATGAAGGATTTTTATTTTTTTGCACCGTTCACACTTTTTCTGAGTCCGAGTTTTAAAGGTATAGTTAGAATTAGGGCAAGGGTTTGGTACTTGACTGTGAAGGCTGGAGGTAAAAGGGCTTTGGATTAGATTTATGTTAGCCATGTATATGTGGCCCTCCTCTTTAGACACCGAGTGGAGCAGGCAGCAACTTTTAGCTAATATATGAGGCTTAAACATCCAAGCAACCTCAAACGTGACACTGCAAATTATCACAGAAAGCAGCTGTCAAGCTATGCGTAGATTGACATACAGAGATTTCTTCATTTTTTAGTAATTTAATTTCATACACTCGCTGCTGAGCCAGATCCTCAACAGACATCAGTCTGAGAACTACGTATTGCTGTTTGAGAAAAACCTGCTAATACTCAGGTGTTTTAGGAAGTTATTCCACCTTAAAGAAAACATACATGGCCAAATGTTGTGAGTTTGGAGCTCAGAATAACATAGATATATTGCAGAAATGATAATATAGAGAGAGCATGAAAATATGTAGACGTGCTGGTGAAAACAGCGCGTTTGAAGTACTTTGTTTAAGATAAAAAACCTCAGTGGGAAATAACCATTGAGTACTCTACCAGGACTATGACTGGCCAAAGTAGCATCTTACCAGATGACATAGCAACTCTGCACGAGGGTGTTTGGGGAGGTCGCTGCGATTTTCACACATTGATGATTTTGTTTTTGGATTTTTTTGCATTTCTTGACAGAAGCAAAAACACATGTCAGTAAAAGAAGATTATCATTTCCATCAGCAGTGATTTATATAAGAAGCATGGCACTGTTCTGAGACACCTCCCTATTTCATGGTCACAGGACACAGCAGGTTTTAAGAACGAAGATGAGATGCTTAAGTCAGATACAGCATAAAAGGTGAAGCACAGTTATAGGTATGTTGCAAGTGGAGAGCTTAAATGAGAGAGTCAGTTGAATGGGTAAGGAAGGTATGAGCTGATCTGAGCTGGCCTTGAGATCAACTGAACTGATGAACTAAGTAATATACTGCAGTTTCCAAGACTACATCCCCTTTGTCAGAATTCTCCTTGATTTTAGACAGATTTGCATTTCACCTCAGAGTGCAGACTGTGGTGTGTAGCTCGTAAAATTTAAGTCCTAAATGTCAGATTAAGACTCCCACGGAGGCTTTTTTGTTTTGGGCTACGCAAAATAACATGTTAATATTTTAGTCTTGGAAACGGGCTGCAGAGACACACTCAGATGGACAGCTGGAGCTTGGTGAGGTTCCTCTGGTGCATATTGTGGTGTCGTACCAGCTCGTCGCTTCGGGCAAACTTCTTCTGACAGTTAGGCCACCGGCAGTTAAACGGCTTCTCACCTGAGAGAGAGGTGGGTGGAGGACGGTGAGGCAACGACAGGAGGGGGAGAATTAGCACCAGAGGGATTTAAAATCAGGGATTTCTTCGAATATTTTGCTGCTATATCTCTTCATGCATAGTAGCACCAGTCTATTAACATTCTTTTTATTTCATAGGAATTAAAATGAACATTTTCAGCTATAATATACATGTATATAAATATTAAATGGATGAAGAAGAAATGAAAAAATAAAAGTTTACGCACTTGTTTTACCTGTATGAGTCCGTGTGTGTGTCTTAAGGTGGTCAGACCGAGAGAACTTTCTCTGACACGTCTCGCATTGGAACGGTTTTACTCCTAAACACATGTACAGTAAGCATGCACACGCATTCAGCACGAGTTCACATAAACACATACGGAAAACACACATTCAACATCACACACACACACACACACACAGAGGGAGATAGAGAAATACAGTAGAGCAAAGGCTTGCAGAGAAGCCATTCCAAAGTTTGGCCAGCATTTAGCAACTTCATCTGAAGTGAGTTCAGTACAGTGCACCAATGAACACAAAACTTTAAAGACGGCACTGTCTTTAAAAATAAACAAAACAAAAACAAAGCTGTCATGCAAAAAGCAGAGGAGAGCGAGAAGAGAGAGGGAGAGAGCAAAAGGCCAGGAAGAAATAAAAAATGAAGTCAGACAGCCCGCGGGAGTAAAACCGGTCAAACCTGTGTGCCTCCTCTGGTGTCTTTTAAGCTGGTCAGAGCGCGAAAATCTGCGGCCACAGTCTGTGAACTCACACTGGTAGGGTTTCTCCCCTGGACAGAGACAAGAAAAAGAACACAGAGGATTAATTTAGACATCCTTTCAACTTATTTTATCACATACTCACAGCTGGTCACTCTTGCAGTGATGGAAAAAAGCAGGATCTGTACAGATGAAACCAACAGGCCAGTTTATCAGCCCGTCCAGAACATTGTGCAGCAGCTTTGAACCTGATTGTTGCAACGTGATCAGTCATGCAGGAACACCAACACTCATATTACCAAAGATCACTTATAAACATATTTTTCAAAAAAAAAAAATACAATCCAATTAAAACGCGTTGCTCAAAATATGATTTTGCATAGTCGCAGTCACTGTTCAGTCACACTGAATGAATGAGAGGTAGCAGCAAAAGATCCAGGCAGCTGCCTGACATGAAAGCAGAACAACAATATTTAACCACATAAGCAATTAAACAAACAAGCAAATAAACAACAAAAGAAACCAATAAAAGAGTCAATAACTTGATAAATAAAAAAATCAGGATCAGATGAAATTGAGGGAAAAGAATTAAGGAATAAATTTGCTGGTTCTGATCAAACTTTTGACCCGACTATATACAGCATATAAAGATCACCTTGGGCTCTGGGTATTTCCTGAAATCCAACAGACTAAATGAGTAAGTAAGAACACGATTAAAAAATGTATTAATGGGTAATTAACAAAATAATTATTTAAGCTATAAAATGTGTGTGCAAAGGTAACCACAACACAAAAACCAAAGCTTTTAAGATTTATATCAGGGTAAGTTGTGGACAACATTTTTTTAATACATTTTCAAACACACTTTGTAAAAATAAATAAATAAATAAATAATAATGAATAGTATTGAAGAGATTAATGGTCTCATTATGGCTGTTTTATTGTTTATAATAACAAAAAAGCATATACTCAGAATAACACTGATTATTTTTAACTAGTGCTATTCTGAGAGTATGCACAGTGACATGTTCTAAAGTTTTAGGTAATTTAGAGATTATATGTAAAATCTGAAGGGCTCACATCTGTTAGTGCATGCACGTTTGGCTTTGTTTTTGACTTTTGAGTCATTGAAAATAAAATCACCACAGTGAAAGGTTCTTTTCTGTGCAACAGACCCAACTGAAAATCTCTTTCTCTATATTTCACCAAACAGGAAATATTTCCTGGCAAGAGGAGACACGGAAATCAGAGCCAATGGAAACTTCATTTGAAGAAGTTTGTCCTCCTGAAGCTCAAAAAACGTAAGCGAAGTAGAAAGCCTTTATTGAAGTTAACAGCACTGCTGGGAAATGTGTGCAGAACGCCGCTGCTGTCGGCAGTCATGTGATGAATGTGTCAGCAGAGCGTGCGTCTTCACCTGTGTGTTTGCGGCTGTGCATCTGCAGATGGGAGAGCTTGAAGTAGCGCTTGTTGCATCCTGGGTAGGCGCACATGAACGGGCGCTTCTCGCTGCTTTCTGACCGCACGATGGCTGGAGCGATGCTGGGCACCCGACGCACGTCCTGCACCCACACACACACACACACACACACACACACACACACACACACACACACACACACACACACACATATTTAAAGCTAAACTGCTCAATGCAGAATTAACAAAAACTCTCCCAGGACATCAATAGCCGAAGCAACAAAAAAAAATTGCCTGTTTTCTAAATTACATTTAGAAAACAGGCAATTAAATCTGTCCTGCATGTAAATGAGTGCATGAGATCTCCATGTTGGGGTTCATTATGATGAAATGGTCATATATTCATTAGATGGGAATTAGCAGTAAAATGACCCCAGGCTGAGTGCAGCCCAAAGGGAGCAGTTAGTCACGCTTTTTAGACCGACCCCCTAACAGTGCCCCCCACTGCATCGCTCACAGCCGGAGGAGAAAACAGGAAAACACACGTGACCAAAGGGACAAATTCAGTGTTTACATTTATTTACACTACCAGACGTCTTGGCGTTTCATTTCACCTGCTGGTTATTTAATCTACATTGACACGGTAGTACACACTCGTCATGTTTCCTTTAGCCGTCCGTCTTCTGTTTCCACTTTACACCCCTCCACCTCATTCTTCCCTTTATCACTTTCTCTTTTCTCCCTCTTTCCCTCCACACTGCCTCCCATCTCTCCTCCTCCTCCCCTGTTTGCAGCATCTGCTCTTCATTTCCTCAGCGTTTAGCATAATGACCAGCGATTAAGAGGTCAGCCCTGTTCTAATTAGAACTGTTAACATTAGAGCTGTTAAGAGTCACCTACCGTGCCCATGTGAACATCGAGGCAACCATGAGCTGTAAACTGATCAGAATCCACAGTGTGTGACACACAATACAAACTCTTTGCACTGATAGTTTATTATGTGTTAATGTAGGGAGTCCTGATGCGTTTAATATTGGATAAATGCTTTAAAAAATATGTATATGGTTAAACATACAGCACTAAATACATTTGTTCGATGAAATCTGACAGCATTTTATGATTCTGCACTGAGATGATGAACATTTAGGATTAAGAATTACAGATCTGATTCTTCATTTTTATTTCGGGTTATAATTTAGTCTCACAACCCTGCATAGCGAGTTACACAGCTAGACAGTTTAAGCTGTCTGTGCAGTGGGTTTATTTACAGCAGTAGCCTCATTAACTTTGGTAAACGTTTTTGCTGTGGCTCAAAGGAGTTACCTGCTTACATTGGGTAGATATTGTTAAATCTTCAGAGATGTAGAGGACATGGCTGATTAAAAGGTAAACTGTCAAGAAAAACTTTTATGCAATAGAAGAGCATGAAAAAAATACACAAATATCAGCATAAAAAAACTATTTTCTTCAAATATTGATAATTAAATATTATTATTCTAGGTGTCTTTCTACCATTTAAGTCATGTATATTACTTTAAAAAATGTGATCTAAAATGACATATCCGTTTAATTAATTTTGACCACACTGGGCCTCCATACGAAATAACCCAGATCTAAGAAGTAACGTGTTTGCTGAAGGTCTGTTTAGCTAAATGGTAAATGGCCTGTATTTATATAGCGCTTTTCTAGTCCCTAAGGACCCCAAAGCGCTTTACATATCCAGTCATCCACCCATTCACGCACACATTCACACACTGGTGATGGCAAGCTACATTGTAGCCACAGCCACCCTGGGGCGCACTGACAGAGGCGAGGCTGCCGGACACTGGCGCCACCGGGCCCTCTGACCACCACCAGTAGGCAACGGGTGAAGTGTCTTGCCCAAGGACACAACGACCGAGACTGTCCAAGCCGGGGCTCGAACCGGCAACCTTCCGATTACAAGGCGAACGCCCAACTCTTGAGCCACGATCGCCCCACATTTTCACTCTGTGAAAATGAACAAAATTCGTATTGAAGTAGCAAATAACCTTTCATCTGATTTAATGTGAGACCAACAACAACGACTTTGTGCGACTAAAGTGTTATAGTTAGCTGATCAGAGGCTTCAGTTTTTAACACTCTGTGTAATAATGACTGCAGGCCATGAGGTAATATTAATGAAGAGTGAAATTCCACGGCTGTCATCTGTATTTCCTTTGGCAGTGACTGGGAATTAGTGTAATCCCTGTAATAAAAATATGGAGCAAAGCATCATTTTGCTGCTCAATCTGTTATCTCACTTTTTAGCAGCTCTTAAATTATACTTTAAAAAGGAACAGGAGTGAGATATTGTTTATTCTTTTGTACCGAGCAAGATCTCAGAGAAGGAAAAGGAACAGAGTGAGTAATGAAGCAGGCCCCAGAAAGAAAGATCTCAAAAAGTCCTGTTGTGGACTAAGAGCAGGTCTGGAGAATCTCCTGCTCCCTGTCCTTTAGAGCAGCTGACAGACAATAATTAAAATCTAATGATTTATTAACATGCTGATCCCTGCATGGAAACTGCATCGTTACCCAGCGTAACCCTGAGTGTGTGTTTCTCCACTGCTAATGGATTTGTGGAAAAAGATTCCTCTTGACTTTTAAAGTCGCCTTATAAGAGCCCCTGAATGTGTGTGTGTGTGTGTGTGTGTGTGTGTGTGTGTGTGTGTGTGTGTGTGTACGCGCAGGTATTTGTGTGTATGGGTTTGTAAATCTGTGCTCTGCTGCATATCAGTCCTCTTCACGTAGCCTGTTCATTGCATCAGACTCTCCACCACTCATCTTCTTTATTCCACCCATTAGAAAAATACGCTCTGGCTCAATCGTCTGTTTTTGCTCTTCCGTTTATCAAAGTGACCTCAGGTGTTTTTCAGTATTGTCAAGCATGTGGCTACACTCTGATCTTAACACATGACCTCAGGGTGACCTCTTGACAAAGAGTTAGGCGCATGCAGGAGAAGCAGTAATGTGGGTTCCTACCTGTAGTCCCCTGAAGACTCCATGTGTGTGTATGCGGTACTGCGTGCTGCAGCTGTATACCATCGGGGTGCTGGGGTCACTGTCATAACTGGCTGCGTGGCTGCAAACACAGATAGAGAAACAGGCCGTTTTATTAGCTGCTGCTGTTGTGGTCTCTAAACCCACCAAGTACCAGACGTCTGTGAGACGTGATTTCTGAAGGTCTGTCATGGCCACACGTTTGATCTTAGATATTCGTCTGCATCACACCTCACCAGACAGTTTCCAAAATGCAAATGCAAGTATATTTGGTGTTTTATTGTTCTCTTTGGGAATAAACATGTCCATGTCATTTACATATGCTTATACATATAACCCTGTTTTCCTGGGGTTTCAGTGCATGGTGTGCTTATTAGCACAAGGATCCAGAAAATCAAAACTTACTGTTCTCAAACAGAGCGGCAGGACAGACAGCGGTTAGTTGCATCCCTGTTGCAAAGGAAGAAAGCTCTGGATTTGGATTTGCTGGTCAAATAAGGACCATGCAGAGGTGCTGGAGAGGAAGACCGTTCTTTTTAACCAAGTTTAGATGTAAAGAGTCTTTTTAAAGACCGGAGAAGACATCTGACATCTGATAAAGTCGTCTTCCAGTCAATTCAATCAGCTCCCATGTAGCTAAACTGGCTGGCACTGGTACAGTAAACATACTGGTATATGTGGTGTCCGGCATGGAAGCTGTTTTTTATACAATCGAGTTCATTTAGAAATGGCGTGATCGCAGAATGACTCAGACTGTGGCACAGAGTCAAGCGGTGTCGTTGTGTTAAATTAATGCCTATTTTGGACATTTCAAAATAAATGACAGCTTTATTTTTATTATTAATATAATACTAATATACCGTAAAAGCATAAGGAGCACTATTTCATTACTCCCGAAAAGTTGGCTCCAAAAATCAAGTGTCCACCGTGCTGCAGTATACCGTGCTACTAAATGACGGTAGAAGCTCAAAACCTCTTCAGAGTGAAGTCAGAGAGTCCAAGATGAATGTGAAGTGTACACACACCAGATTTTAAAAATGCAATAGCACGCAAATCTCTGTGTTGGCTGGTAACATTATTACCCTGTCACTGAGAGCCCATAATACAAAACACAGAGTCCACTGTACTGATGTCACCAGTGGTGATGTATGGTGCTGATTTCCTCGTTTGTGCACAGGCCTCTGCTTTTTGGGGAAAATATTTGGCCAAAAACACAAAGTTTTTGCCTCATACAAAATCAGCTGCACTACATGGAAGTGTCACATCTGAAATGATATAATCAAAGAATATACTTGCAACTAAACTTAACTTAGATGGCAAACACACTTCAGAAAAATGAGCGTATTAAATGCTAAACTATTTCTCTAAAGAGACTATTATTATTATATAAATTAAGATTAACCCATTAACACCTAGCATATCATATTAGATACAAATAGTTTTTGTGAGTTTTTCAGGCTTCTACATCATCAGTGTGTTTTTTCCCCACCAAAAAAATCTAATATATATAATATATTTCTAAGTAATAAATTGCAAAAGAAATGCCATATGTAGCAAATATGACACAAATTAAAACACATATGCAAATGAATATCTAGATTGTTGTTTTAATTGTCAGAAGATTCAATAAACACTCGATTTTTTTTAACAAAATTGAATTTTCTAGCAGTAATTTCATGGTTCAGGCTTTAAACGGTTAATATTTTACAGTTGATCAAGGAAAATAATCAAGCAGCTGCTACAGAAACTCTTCCAGTCACGTATTTCACATGACTTAAAGGGCAGAACAAAACCTGCTCTGTTTGACACAGCTGCCTCTCATATCTTCTTATCATAACACCCAGAGACACAGAAAGCTCTTGTCTATGAAATGTGTTATATTTCAGTCTGTCTAACCAAACGAGGAGGATGGGAGTTTGCATCCTGTGCCGCTGCAGTGGAAAACGCACACCGTACAGCCGAGCGCGTATAAGGTGCTCTTTGTCTGCCTCGATTATCCCAAAGACAGGAAGACAGTCACTGCAACTGAGTTTACATTGCACTGCAAGCTCCTTTGCTGCTCCTTATTCATTCATCTTTATGTCTATGCGATTAGTAATAGTGGGTGATGTACTTTACATAATGAGAGACCCAAGTCAGTCAGTCCTCTGACAACCACCTCGCTGTGAGGCTGGACAGCTGTGGATGTGACCGCAGACGTTTGTGGCATTTTACATCACACAGACGTAAAACAGAAGGAGATGACATCTGACAATATAAAAGATATAACTGTGTAATGAAGAGTTGTTTGAAAATATGTAGTTCTGTTAAGAGTGTAAAACCAGAAAACACTACGAGGTCCTTCAAAAGGCAAAATAAGACAAGGCTGTCCATTAACTTCATCTTGTCATGGCAAATGTACTTACAAGCTATCCTTTGGTGTTCACCCTTGAAGCATCAGGCTAGGGTATCGGTATCATGTGTGTCAAAACCAGAATACCTTCCTAACTGCCACATGTACTTTTTCAGAGCCCAAATCTAAGTAGCAAGGTGAAGCAAAAACAAAATCCGTGAGTTAAAAATGGAGAACAGAATGCAAAACACAAATGTCCTGGTGGGACAGAAATCATGGATCACAAACCTGCAACTCATGTCATCCTGTCAAGCTCACGAGGCAGACTCTGTAGGGATGGTTACCTCTTGGCAGCAAGAATGTCTCAAATATAAGTTAAATAAAGGATGTCTCATCTTATATATCTGCAGCTAGAGCAACAAACCACGGATGCTAAAGACCTGTAATGTGTCTAATGAGGAGATGCAGGAGGAATCTGAGAAAACAGCGTTATATTTGCTCAAAATATCAAGGTTACAGCAAAAAGACTGAAAGCAGAGAGAAATAATACTGTAACAAATAAAAGGTATATAAAAAATAGTGTTGTTACCCTACAGTGTTTCTGCAGAAAAGAGTCAGAAATGAGCAGACTAGCAGTTTTTGGGCTAATGCAATCTCACCAACCGGTAGCTCCAGCTTCATTTTTTGCAGCACATATCTGTGCAAACTTTTCATGTCAGGAAAAAGAAAACAAATGCATTTCTTGAATAAAATACTCACATTTAAGGCAACTTTCAAACAGGTTATATAGTTATAGCAATAGCTGGTAAGAGCTACAACTTCAGGCACAACTTTGAAGTTTGATCTGTGATGAATTTCAGATTGATCACATTATGAACGATGAGTGACGACGTGCTTCCACATTTCCATACGGAGTTGTTAGTGAGTGTCAGAAACTCCTGCAAGGACTCTTGTTTATCATTTCTAATCACTTTGATCCAAAAAAGTGTTGCAAAGTCTAAAGAGGGTCAGCTATTCAAATTCTTCCTCCTTCATGGTTGTAGGTTGAGCAGACGTTAGTGCACACGCTCATCTGCAGAACCATGAAGGAGATCTTCCAACACGTGCAACCACTGTGTCACTCTCGATCAGGTGTGATGTTTGAATGCAAAAAACTGAAAACACATCTATGACGGGAACTAATGATTTGCTATGATGTGCTAAAACAATAAAACTAATAATAACACCACACATCAGTGCTTTATGATACTGAGAGAGTGTAATGGCAGATAATCAGAGTTGCTGAACCACATTTGAAATACGTGGTCTCATATTTCTACAGAATGTCTCTGGCACTACTGCAGGTCTTCTCCAGCCTTCACTCTTTCACACTGAGCAAACAGCTGATGTGCACTTTATCGTTTTAGTGTTTAGTTTCCAAATCGAAATAATAGGAAGGGAGGAATCTGTACTTCCTGTCTCAGCTCAGCTCCCCTACACTTCCACTTCCTCAAATCCTGCTCCTCCCCTTCTTTCTGCTTTCCTTTCTCTTCCTCATCATCCTCATCACTCCTCAACCCTTCATTTCTCCTGCTGTCCATCACAGATGCCACAAAGTCAGAGACAGCCCTCTGAAACAGTAAAAATCACTCAGCTAGCATGAAGCCACAGGCAAAATGAAATATTTTCTATTTCAAAAGTTTATTTAAGTGAATAAAACCACATTAATACCGGCTTTAAAGAGCCTCAGCCCACCACACATACACACCCACACTGCTCTCACAAAACAGCAGTACCACACAGTACCACACCTTTATCCATATACAAATCTCTATTACACACACACACACACATTCATCTGTTAACCAAGATGAATGCCTCTTGGCTCGGAGCAGAAAGCTATTTGTGAGTCGACACAGATGCTGACCAGCAGTAAGCTATGCAGGTCACAGTGACATACAGCACAGCGCATGCTTTTCGGTGCTTTTAAGATCGTCTGAACAATGCTGACACTTCAGTGATTATTTCTGCATGGTTTCTAATTGGTGTCTGGCAGACAGGAATATAAGAAGCCGTGGGAAAATGTGATAGATACTCGACCCAGGATGAGAACAAAGACAAGCGCTGGCGCCAAAACCCCACTGGTTTTACAACTTTGCAAAAATTATCAGCATGTAAAATTTAGGAGCAAACATTTGCTAATATAGACGTCTTTCACTATATCCGTACTTTGACATTAACAGTATTTCTGTTAATTATCTTTTTGGCTGGTAAACCGCACTGAAAACACTTCTAAGGCATTCTTAAGTTACACTGCTTTCAAAAACTTAATTTAAATCAATTGAATTTTATTTATATAACACCAAATCACAACAACAGTTGCTTCAAGGTCTTTGTACTGTAAGTTAAAGACCCTACAATAATAAATTGATCTATATTTATTGTTCCTACATCCTTTTAGGAATTAAAACCCATGTTTGACCTTTAAAGCTATGCTTGTGTTTTGTTTCAAGGTTCTGTAAGATTATTCTCATTTATCAAACACTCAGTGGCTGTAAAGTTTATCACAGTGCACTAGCATGAGCGAGTCAAAAAACAGAGCAGTTGCAATAAAAAGTACCCATTACAGTATGCTGAGCATGGCTGTCAGTGAAGCAAACTAAGAAATGGTGGAATGGCTTTAAACAGACATGTGCCTAAACATCTGTGTGTAACCACCTAAAACAGATCTAACCTCTAAACAACAATCAGCCAACAATCATCTTCTCTAAATATGCATCCATTCTCTTCTGCTTATCAGGGTCGCGGGGGGGGGGGGGGGGGGGGGGGGCTACCACAGGGTAACATCTGTATTAATGTCAAGGCAACAATGCTTTTGAATATTTTGATCTGCAACACAGACAACCCCCACTGAAAAAGAGCACCAGTCTGAAGTACAGTGATCAGATCAATGGTTGCTGAGTTAGGCAAAGAACAGACGGCGATCAATTGACTAATAAGTGATATGAGATGATCAATGTTGCTCACCGGCTTTAATGCTGTGGCTGATCAGTGGTTTAAATGAATGTTCTTACCTGCTCAGTAGTAGATGCACTTCCATTTGGAACAATACTTCTAGTACTATAAGTTATAGTATAGCAAAAAGTAACTATTCCTGCTATTTATATTAGTAATAACAAAGGCAAAGTCCTGACAGAAGCAGGTCTTGCCATTCTGCTGTCATACTGATAAAACCTCCGGGCACTGGGACCTGACAGCAGCATGAACAGAATCACCAGTTAAATTTGAAAACTGCTTAAAAATTTGATAGCAAATCCTATTTAATGGCACATCTCGCTTTTATAATGTCTCTGGTAACAGGAAGAATAGATGTAGCATTTGAATTAAGTAAGGCTGGTGTATGTTGTAGGAACTTATGCTATTTAAACAAACGTCCTACAAAACTGGCGTCCTTCTAAATCACAGAGAAAGTGGTTGCTGCGTTGTTTACATGCTAAGATAAAACAAATGAGCACATGAGTTTGAACCCAGTGTCTTGCCGTCCATGCAGCAGTACCTCAAACCTTAAAAACCAAATTGAAGCGTGTGTTTTACCGGCTTGTTCAAACTCTACATCACAGCGACGCAGCAGGTGGGAAAGACTAAAGATGTTCTTTCAGCGCTGAAAACTGCCGCTGCTGTTCCAAAAATAATGAGTCTGCTCACTCTCTTCGACCTAATCTTCCCTTCACATGACCCACTGTCCTATTCAGCCCAAACCTGACAGACTCCTGCTGCTTAAAGAGAGCGATGGATGAGTTCCTACCTCTTTATGGTGGATGCCAGTGTATTGACAGGGTTCCATGCCACACACTCCAACTGAGAGGTCATTTGATATAAATTTTCACCGCTGTGGAGGAAAGACAAAATGTAGAAGAAAAGCTCATGAGCTGTGCAGTGGACTGTCAAGCACCAGGACACGGTTGGGTGTATGTGTGTGTGTATTCACTCGCTTTTGTCGTCCGCTGTAGAAGCACGCTAATGAAAAATGCCAACACACACAAACACCCACACAGTCACAGGTGGAGCTGAGATTAAAAAATGTTCCTCGGACACCAAGAGAGCCAAATTATCTCATTACGGCCATCTTTCATTAAACACGGCAGACTCGAGAATCATTATTCAGAGCTGCCATGCGTTTAAATACCTCACGTGCACACACACACACACACACACACAATGGATTTATAGCTCTCACCCCTAACACCACAGTCCCTCTATTACACCACCTGCAGGCACATAGCAGTGTGGATGGGGTAGATGTGGTGCCTGGTACCCTGCTCGTTACACAGCTATTATTTTACAGTACAACAGGGGCACACGGCCAGCTGGGCCAAATGGTATATCTGCTGAAATACTGCTGGGATGGAGGTTCAGAGCAAGATTTAAAGCAGCTATCCATGACATTTTCAAATAAATATGTCTGCTTTTCTTCTCTCACTGGATCCATTGCTGACCATCTATTTTATGACCATTATCGGTCCCCTCCCCCTTTTTTTTGTTGTTGCCGTAACACCCAGCGTGTGTTACAGCAGGTGTTTCCTGGAAAAACCCTCCACTTCACAGTTAACCTACAAAAGAATTTATCTTTTCTTCAGAATAAACAAACAGAGAATTTATCTCAAGAAGTGCCACAGAGGATCAAAAACAGCACAATTACCAAATATCTATAATTTTGATAATAACTATGTAGGCAGGCTTTTTGGATAGGGATGTACAAATCCAACTTTTTCCCACTTCCGACACAATACAGACACTTTGGCTGATTTGTCTAGGCTAAAATAATAAACTGAAGTGACTGGGAATCTAGGTTTTATGTTGAAAAGTAGAAAACAAATGCATCCAAGAAGATAAAATGATCTGAAGGGGTAAATTAATAAAGGTGATCGCAGTTTGAACAACATAGAACTGAACTGTTGAAATGTTGCCTCCATCTCAGTGAAGTGGATGTCAGTGGAACTCAGCATGAAGCACTCAACAAAACATCCACTCATGCTGTCTTCGCAACAATGGCAGTAACCATATCCAACTTCTTAATAGCAATGAACTGGTCTGCATTGGTGCATCATATCTTTATTCTCTTCCCCCTCCTGCCCCCCCCCCCCCCTCTTTCTTAAATAGATAACTATCATATCTGATATCATATCTCACAGTACAATAATATTGAATGGGTGCATTGTTGTATTTTGTCATGTTTCTCAGGTCTTTGTCTGAATTTCTACGAACATTATTGCTAAGGATTGTCTTATTGCATTGGAGTCACACTGGGTTAAATATGTACACTTGGGTTTTAAGGGGTATTTATTATTTTCTTCTTTTTTTGGGTTGTATGGAAGCCCCAAACGCAATTTCATTGTTCTTGACAATGACAATAAAATAAATACTATACTACTTTTCAATGCATATCAAGCCTCTTTAACCATCATAACTAACAGTCAAACCTGGACAGTCATAAAAACCTAACAGTAACTTTAAAAGCATCCATTCATCCCACTAATAATCATATCGGCTTATAATAATAATGGATTGGATTTATATAGCACTTTTCAAGGCACCCAAAGCGCTTTACAATACCACTATTCATTCACTCTCACATTCATACACTGGTGGAGGCACCTACGGTTGTAGCCACAGCTGCCCTGGGGCAGACTGACAGAAGCGAGGCTGCCATATCGCGCCATCGGCCCCTCTGGCCAACACCAGTAGGCAGTAGGGTAAAGTGTCTTGCCCAAGGACACAACGACCAGGACAGAGAGCCCAGGGATCGAACCGGCGACCTTCCGGTTACAGATATGCTTCCCAACCCCCTGAGCCACGGTCGTCCCTTATCAGTGCAACAAATCTGCCTAATGAGACATTGTATTGCAAAAAGCTATACAGATACAAATTGCCATAAACATTTAAGTAACGAGTGCAAAAAGAGCTTGTATTTCAAAGGTGTCAGAAGGAGGGGATTTCCAGACATATTTGAAAATGGTTCAGACAAACTGTGAATCGTGCTTCGGTGAGATGAAAAAACAAAATCTGCCTGAGCAAACCGAATAACTGAATATGCAAAGAGTGGCCCACTGCCACCCCCTCCACATGCACCGACTCCATGTGAGAAGTCAAATGACTCCTGAGGACACAAAAGTTTGGAATTCTGTGCAAATTGCCAAATTTCCTGTGTGTCCAAGAAGAGCCTGAGCATTTGTTTGCAGCTCAAAGATTACAGCAACTGTTCAGAACATGGTGTGCGATTTCATACACCTTGTACTCTTTTTTACTTTGATAAAAACCAGAGTGCCCCCCTGTCTGTATGCATTAATAAGGCCCGTGTTTTTATTTCATGTTGTTCCAGCAGCCTGCAGAGTAAATACAGGCCTGTTGGTACCAGGCTGTGAGATTAGACCACTGACTCATATGAGCCTTCCCAGCTATGAGAGCGCGTTCGAGTGGATATCAGTTATGTTTATGATTAAGACTTCCTCACAGGGAGATTCTGAGGACAGCCTATGACCATACGTCTCTCTCTCACACAACTTTCCCTGCTGTGATATTCACAGAGAATTTATTACGTTGGTCCATCGATGGGGAACACTGAAGCAATGGCATGTGAAGAATGTTATATTTAGAAATCAGAACAAGAAAAACTTTAGCGAGCACACAGCCAGGAGACATACCTACTAAAAATGGTTCATGTATTAACCTCAGAGGAAGCTTATTGCCGCTAGTTTTTAAATGCATCTGTAAAAGAGCTGCACAGGTAGCTCTGTGTGGTGAAGGCTTGTGGAATATTTACATTAACATCCATTTTTTTGTTTTGTTTTTCTGTACTAATCCGACTTACAATAATTGCAGTAAATTATCAGGTACAAAATGGGCACAATGGCTACATTTTTAAGAAACTAGGCAATATTTTTATTTCTGGAATGTGGGTGGAGTGAGGGAGTAAAGGATGGGATTAAAGGTTAAGTTTGGGTGTGGCTGAAGGTGAAATACTTGTTGGTGGAGGAGCAGACTCACTATATGTACATGCAGAAAATTGCACACTTGGTATGTAAAAACATACCAAATAGAGTATTGATATTGGACAGAAAATTTCTAATCTTAGAATTCAGATATTTTCAGTCCCATTGCCACAGCTGTATAAAATCAAACACCTGGCCTCGCAGTCAGCCAAACAACTGTGAATGAATGGGTCGTTCTAAAGAGCTCACTGAATTCAAGTGTGGTACTGAAATAGGAAGTGAGCGTAGCAGCAAGTCAGTTTATGAAGTTTCTTCCCCCTAAATATTATAAGTATTACTGCAAAGTGAAGCGTTTAGCACCCACGGGAACAGCAGTCAACGTTACAGGGTGCGGTCACTGAGCGCTGAGGTGCTCAAACCTCCTCTGGCATTGACATCAGTACAAACACTGCGCACCAGGAGCTTCATGGCAGCAGCCACAGCAAAGTGTAGGTGGCCCAGTGTTTTTATCCATATAGTTGAAGACAAGGTCTCTAAACTCAGAATGTGCTCATGCTTTGTCACGACATGTTGGCAGCACGTTTCTCATTTTCCATCTTCACCACTATAACCAAGATAATCATGGAAGAGCTTGGTTTTTCCCCCAGCTGTTAAGTTTCTTATTTTCTGTCTTTGCTTGGAACATAAGAGCAAGTTTCAACCAATATTCACTTAGACTCGACTGAGTCAGGAGAAGCTACAGAACATTATTACTGACACCCATAAATAACGGGGGGAAAAAGCTTTTTTTCTCTTGGTACTTTTGTCAAATTGATTATGGGTGTGACCACAGTCACCATGGCTATCACAAATACAAAACTTCCAAGTCAAACTACAGTGTGCTGAGACCTGTCAGGGTCCCACAAGGAACTACTGGGTAAAAAAGTCACTGCACCAGTCATGTTTTAGACGTCACACTGGACAGCTCATCTAATCGAAAGTGAAAAGCGAGTCTTGCGCACTGTTGCTAAAAAGTCCTTTCATTAAATGCTGCAAAGCCCACTAGGAAAGCAATGAAAGAAGGTAAACTGGCCATCAACCATCGGTGGAGTTTCATGACAAGAAAACAGGCTTATAGCTTCGGTTCGTCTCAGCGGCTTGTTGAGTGGAAATATTTCTAGTGTTCCAGTCATTCATCTACTGCAGCAAATCACTGCTTTTGGAAAATGGCTTAATGTGATTTAACCTTATGTGAAGCAGTCTGCTGTCAGTGAAGACATTTCCTTTATTTTCTTCATTTTCGTTTTTATTGGATGGAAACAAAGAGTTTTAACTTAAATGTAAGCGCTGTATCAACACGAGCTGATTCATATCGTAAAGATTAATGTAGATCACTCTGCAAGGCATTATAAAAGCACAAAGCCCTGCGCTGTTTCAATCAAAAACTCCCGCTAATGTTGCAAAATGATGTCA
The DNA here is from genome assembly GCF_964374335.1 of Astatotilapia calliptera. Lineage (NCBI taxonomy): Eukaryota > Metazoa > Chordata > Actinopteri > Cichliformes > Cichlidae > Astatotilapia > Astatotilapia calliptera. Next base: position 6,552,528 of record NC_137428.1, on the reverse strand, counting down.
GAACAGTCGCAAGTTTAGAACCAGAGGATCTTACGAAAGACTCAGTGTGGAAGAAGCTCAGCCTTTTCGCGTCTTGCCACAATGTAACTGCACTTTATGACGAATTCTGCTTGGACGTCATCTGTCCTTCAGAGGAAACACCAGAGTGTCTCACAGCAATTAAAACCCCAGAAAGGTAGACAGTAAATCACTGACAATTATCCTCACAGAATAAGCATAAAGGACTTTCTTTATTTTAAACAATCAGTAAATCACCCCATGCTTTCCTTCTGAACGTCCTAACACCGTTACTTACGGACTAATCTACACACAAAGTCACGACGATACATACACTGAGGATTTTCACATCACTTGAGGAATACTTAAATACTCTAATGGGTGCACAAAAACTGAAACAACCAAGAAGCTGCTAAAGGAAGCAGAACAAAAGCAAAGAAGGAAACTGCAATGGCAGGCAGACCTGTCCTGAAGGTGAACATCCTGTTAAGAACTGCATCCTGCTACCTTTCACTGAATTTAGTGCAACACAAAAACAATCAACAATGGTTTCTGAAGTATTTCCAGATTTAATTGCTGCTGATAGTTTGGTGTAAAAATAGATTTGATGATTTTGGTGGGTGCGCACTGCAGTGCATGAGGCATGTGAGTGTTACCTGTTGTAAGGATTCCTCAGAAGCAGAGCCTGGCTGCTCGTACAGCTATCTGAAGGTGTGTGACACCCATAGACAGGAGGAGGTACAGGATACTGCTGCTCACCTATAATGCCCACACAGATACACAATACAGTATATAATGTGGGTAGTTATACATTAAAAAAAATATGGCTTTTGCAACAACAAAAAAGACATAATGTGAAGGTTAAATTCCTCAGCAGTGTTTCTTTTGTGGTCTCTCTTTTCCCCCAGATTTCTTCAAATGTTAAGATCTTTCTCTCTCTGTCAACGGCTCCCTTGACATTTCTGAAAAATCCCTCTCTCTACTCTAATTCCCGGCGTAATCTTTGCTGTAAAAATCATTGAAAATTTACAGCTACGGGTCCACAAAACACCCCTATTTAAATATTTACAAATACCATACAGAGGGGAGGGATTAAAGACAGAAGTGGGTGGATGAAAGGGGTTTGTCAGTCAGGATGTGGCTGATTTATACCTCCGACATGCAAGGTCAGGGCCGAGGGACCAGAATAGGGGACAAGACACTCCCTAGGTGAGGGCCTTTGGGCTGCCATACACACAGCTGTGCACTCACACAGAATTAAAACGCACTGAAACGTCTATTTTTGTTCCAACTGGCAGAGACTCTGATGCATTGTTGTTTTGAGAAAGATGGAAAAATAATGCATTTTTGGATCTGCACAAATGTTATCTGAGCAGTTGTCCTACAAAGGCAAAAGACCTGCAGCAACTATGTAACTATGTGCTTTGGTATAAGCTTGCAACAAAACTATTTGTAAAAATTATAATTGTGATTAATAAAAAAAAAAACAGAAAGTGTAACAACTATGAGTCATTTAAATTTTCCCTTGCAATTCCCTGCAAATGGAGATATATATATGTGTATATATATATAAGTCTGTTTATTTCAGAAGACTAAAAGACACCAAAACAAACAAAAAACTTTTTTACCATTTGAGCACATATATTAATATGGGGGTGGGGGGGTTTAGAAAACCTAAAAGGTTTTTAAATATTTTCACTATAAATAGTTAGAATAAAATTAACTTACTTAAGCAAAACAAAAAAATTTGATTAATGAATCTCAGGAAGAAAACTCCTGTTTACATGCTGAGACATTTATCAGGAGAGACTGAATTCACAGGGCGCGTCGGCACGCCGAAAGCCACACTCGCACATACCCATCGTGTTCTGCTGAGTTAAAGCGTCTTCATGTTTGAAGGAGTGGTTGGAGAACTGCGAGCTGTGGTGTGTAGGAGTGTGACCATAATTACCGGCTCCATCGAATGCAACTGCGCTGTAACCTGCAACACAGAAAGAAAAATAAATACATAAAAACAGGCAGAAATCCATAACAGTGAAACACGATGACATGAAACTAAATACAACAGCATAGCTGCATTTGTGAATCTGGTAATAAAGGTAAAGTAACCAAAGAGCCGCATGCAGAACAAACGACTTATAATAAACTCATAAGATTATCACAACAAGGCCTTCATGATTAAAAACAAGAATTTTCTATATTAAAAAAAATTCCTTTTTCTTGTTTTTGCGATGAAGAAATAAGATTAATAAAAAAATCCTCATAAATGACCATTTCAGCATATATCCTGCTACAAGCAAAATGAATATAGACTAAAAAATGCCACCAAAAGGTGAGTGCATCACTGAACGAAACAGTGATCATACATGATGCTCATTTTCATGAACATCAACGCTGATACTTTTATTATTGACAGTCTTGCAGCACAGATCACTAAAAGAGGAAAAGATCAAGGTAACATTTATGATGAAGACCATCAAAGTCAGCCAAAGTCATGAAATGTGAAGCACCGGGCAGAGATGTTCACGCATCAGTGTAAGGCGAGAGAAAAGTTTGCTTTGCACACATACGTTAAAAAGCAGTACAGACTCATTGCAATCATCCTACTTTGAGATTTTGAGATTCAGTAATATAATTATGTCAATTATTATTTATTCATTTTTTCCACTTTTTAGGACGTTGCAGGCCAGACTATGATCTAGAGGACCAGCTCGGGCACTTGGGTTGTATTTATGTATTTTCTCTGCTTTAAAAGATGAAAATAAATCACTCAAGTTATGATAAAACCAGTGAAAAAAGGAGGTGAAGAAGATTTTCTGGGTTTTTCTTTGTTTCTACACATAAAACATGAGACATGTTAAATGTTACACCTTAAGCTTCCCTTACTCGTTTTTTTTTTTATAAAGTTACAGAAAATTTGAATTAGCCTCATTTATGACTTTATTCTCCATTCGATTAATCTTATTTTCACCACTGGCATAATATGCACACAGTTAAACTGCGAGTTCAGTTTGAATAAATTTAGTTTTATAAAAAAAAAAACCCCAAAGAAACACTCAAACACACCGACTTCTGTTGAGAGAGATCCGTGCCCGACAACCCAGACTAGACCTGACTCATGACTTAGACTGGCCTAAAGGGCACGACACACTGCCATAAATCACCCATGCACGCACGCACACACACATTATCTCTCACATGCACGCCTCATTAATTAAAATACAGCACTTTCACCGACTTTACCCTGTAAATCGGTGCTTGAGAGGAGAGGCGGAGGGGGACGAGAAAAAAACTCATTAAACATCTCCATTTGTCTTCTTCCCTGTCTGAGTTTTCTCTCTCTGCATATGTTTGAGCGTGTGTGTGTTCATCCATGTATTGGGACATTTTTGTTGCCTCCTTGAAGTCTAGCACTGAGGTGAGAAGAGATGAGGTCAGCTGGAAAACTCTGGAAATACCCCATATTGTCTTCTTCTTTTTTAATACTCAGAGTTGTAAATAAATCTTCAAATGGATGATTGTGGAAATCAGCTTTACATATTAGGTGATCGTCAGTATGTATTTATGTGTTATCTAAAGGTTAAATATATGGCAATAAGTACAGTAAAAGTTGTGCTGTAAAGTTGAAGTGTTTTGGTAAAATTTATTTTACTTTTTGTTTGTTTTGTTGTTCAAATCACACAAAAATGTCAGAACATGACAGAAAAACAGAAAAGCGGTGTGTGTGTGAGTGTGTGTGTGATGGTCCCTGTGTGACCCCACTGTGCTATCACGCTCTACTGTGTGACCCGAGTCCTGCTGTTGGTTTGTTTGTCTGTGCTCATCCAGCCACAGCGGGGAGCAGATAAAAACAGGTTAGAGGTCGGCTTGGCGCTTTGATTGCTGTGTTATTCCTAAACGATCTGCTTGATAAGCACGTTATTACTAATTAATCAGTTGGGTAATCACTAACAGATGAATTTTTCTGCCTGAAATGAACATTTACAAAAACAAGAGTTTAGGGTGTGATACTCAGAAGGTATGAATCCCACTGTTGACTTTGGACACGCTTCAGCTCATGGTTAATTACTGAACTCTAGTCTGGTTAAAATGACGGATTTTACTGGTTAAATGAGATGATGCACAAAACGTGGTTCAGGTGAATATAATTCACAGAAAAATTCACAGAAAAAAATGAAACTTTATATAATTTACATGCGAACGTGAAAATAATAATGGAAAAATGTTTAAAGATGTTAACAGAAAAGTGTTTTTGTTCTCCGAATAAAACACAAATTGAAATTAAATCTAAACAACCAGGACTAAACTGAGATGTGAAAAACCCTCGACTCCAATGGCAAAAATTACGAATTCGAACTAACTCAGTGGCGTATTTAATTATAAGTGGATCATGCTGATGCACGTTGCTGCAGTCATGCATTTATTACACATTAAGCAGATGTTTAAAGAATTATAAATTACAATTGCCAAATCTTTGACATTTATTAGACCAAAATACTGTTGTGCTTGACAATCAGATTTTGTAAATGAATTAAAACATTTCAGACAAAATTTTATTTACCTTAAAAAGTATGAAACGGTAATTTTATATAAAATTTCATATGAAGCACTGCACCTGGAATTATGATATTTTCAGAGCTATATTATGAGTAACACATGACATGTTATTTTATATAAAAAGTAAACCTTCCAAAAATTAATTTATAAGGGCGTCAGACACAAAAGAAAAGAATGATCATAATTACTGTAACCCTATTTAAAAAATTCAGTGACTGCGATTAAAAGCAAGATCAGATCCAAAGAAGTTCATGGATGTGATCTTTTAATGGGCCGTTTGCACAGGACACACATCTGTGGCTTAAACATTAATGCCTACAGCTCGAATGCTTTTAACGCCACCTTTTCAGAAACAAACAGGAGTCTTGTGTAAGAGTACTAGCTGGATCGCCTTTCTACAACTTGTGTGTGCTTTTAAGAAGATGTCAATGTTTGTAACGTGCTTGGTCGTATCAGGCCGAGCCAAGATTTCGAGCCAGAGAAGGAACACGTCAGCTGATTTAAACCACATGAAATCATTTTTGGTGATGTACTAATGACTGACAGATTTGTCAGAGAACTTCAGATGCATATACAGGGGGTAAAATTTGTAAAAGAAAATGTGCTAAGTTATAGAAAAGTGACCTTCACCTTCTGAAGCACCTTCTGCAGAAAGTAGAAAAGATTTATGTTGAATTGAATGATAAAAAAAAAAATGATACCAAGACTTCAAGCTGCATCTGTCAAAAGTTCTTGTGAAAGAATTGACAGTTAAATTGGTGATGTTCTAACACCCAGACTCACACCCTACCTGTCTGGTTGCGGGCCGCCTGCTGCGTGTCCATGCAGTTGGTCAGGTATGGCGGATTGCTGAACATCCTGCTGGGGGGCTGGTGGTGGTGCGGGGCGGCCACGGGTGGCGGTTGGCTCGGGGCCGGCGGAGGAGGTGGTGCCCCGAACGCCGCACCGTACCTGCAGGCCCCAGTCCCTGTGAACTGGCCCGAGAAGTGGACGGTAAAAGCACTGAGGCAATGGGGATCTGCATCGTGGTGGTGGGGGTCACCAGCGGCCCCCCAGCTGGGCTCCTGTTTGATGAAGGAGTGCGCCCCCAGGGAAGAGTGGGGAGCAGCCAGAGAGGTGTAAGGGGAGGGGGCAGTGTGGAAGTCCAGGACAGGAGCCCACTGAGGGGCCGTGCTGACGGGAAGGGCCGGGCAGCCAGGGCTGGGGCCCGCCGGGACCGGGGGCAGCAGGGAGTTTAGGTCGCGTACATCTGAACCCATCGCGGTCCAGGGGAGAGAACTGGGATAAAGGAAGGCTATTTTTAAATTCGATCCGTCTCCCTGTGTCCACCTTCTTAATCCTTGGGAGTCTTTCAGTCACTTTAAGGAGTACGTCTTCTTTTTCTCAGCTCTTCTCTGAATCAGTCGTCTACGACACCACACACAGGCGCTCTGGAAACTCATCAAGTCTGACAGAAGTACAGAAGTTCATGGCGACACAGCACAGTCTCTGCAGCCAAGTTTCTCAGCAAAAGAAGAAGAAAAAAGAAGAAAAAAAAACAGACAGATTGATCAGTGGTGATCTTCAGTTTTCGTCCACAACAGCAGAAAGCAAGTTTTGGCTCGGAGAGATGGGGTCCATTCAAGAAGGAGCTCAGAGCTTTCTCTGTGAATGGAGAAAGAGGAGTGAGGAGGAGTGAGGAGGAGTAGCCCTCTTTTCCCTCCACTCTCTGAGCTTGTGCATGTGTCTGTGTGTGTGTGTGAGGAGGGTGGAGGGGGTGGAGTCAGGAGGTGATGAGGGAAAGCACCCTCTGACTTCATTCATCTACTGAACAGTCACTCTGATGCAAACAAATAAAGCCAAACTTTGACCTCAGTCACACAAAAATAAAATTTTAACCACGTGCTTTTCCTGTATTTAAAAAATCTGGGAACAAAAATCTTCAACAAGCATAATTTTCTAACTATTTGTTGAAAGACAATAGCCCAAACTATAAGTCTATTTTATTGCTGACAGGCCGATACAGGAGCTATTTTGAATGCATTTAATCAAGCTGCATTAAAAAGGATTTTATTCTGAAGACGACTTAAATATTTCGTAAAGAATAAACTCACCTGTGACAAAGGAGGCCCGGCCCGGAGTCCGCTTTAAATAGAAACGAATCAACCTTCCTCCTCCAGACTGAAAATAAATGCAGCATTTTACACGGATTAAAATTATTAGACAATACTAAATTATTATAACATCTGATTTATCTAATTTTTTTTGCTGTGTTTAAGTACAAACCGGGGCGGGGTTACGGTCTAATTTAAACGGTTGTGCACGAACGCCCCGCGCGCCAATAAATCATGTCTGACTGCAGCTTTTAAGGCCCGCTGCTGTATTTATCTGCGTTTTCCTATTTTATTTACTCTGTTTTCTTAATTGTATTCGTTGAAAAGCTGTCGACATATTAAAATCACACGAACACTAAAATAATAAGAACTGTGACGCCTCAGGTTTTCAGCCGAAAGGCCAGAAAAAGGGAAATCATCACTGAGAAATGAATAAATACATAATTAAATGAACGGAGACGCGCGTGTCAGTGGTTTAAAATTTTATGTTTCGTCCATACAACGAAAACACATTTTAACGGCTCACCTTACTGCTAACATTCATCAGTTTCCTGCTTGGTAATAATGCGATAAGAGTTCCCAAAGTGTGCGTGAAAAGTCCATTTATCTTCAACTCTCCACGTTTGCGCGTGCTGGTTGCACGTGGCAACAACGGCCTTTCCCGTAATGCAAATCTATGTCTTTTCCACCTGCGTCAAAACGACGAGAACACAGTGCTAACCGTGTCTGACCTCTTGATAGACTAACAAAAGTGCGAAAGAAAAAAAAAAGGAAAAAATAAATAAATTATTCAAATTAAAATGCCGGTAATGTATTTTCCCTGCGTCAAAACCTTTTAAAAATGCACTTATTTCCGGTTATTAATCCGGTTATTAGCCATTAATACGACTTCCTTCAAGTGCTTTTGTTTTCAAATTAATTCGTTATTGCTCAACTGCATAAAAAACAAACAAAAAAATCTAACATCACAACTAACTGTGCAGGGGCGTTGTTAGCATTTTCTTTAAAGAATCAAGTGGCACAGGACACTGTGGGGAACCAGGAACAGAGTTTATTTTCTTCCACAGTGGAAAAAAACACAACTAGGCTTGATTTTCTCGCTGGTGTGCAGCCCTGTGCTCTCTTACAGGTGGTATCAAATGTGTGGGTGCACAAGAATTTAAACATTGCTCGGTAGTGAGTGGGAAGTTTTTAGATTTTTTTTTTAAACTCATAATGATAATATTAAGGACTATGACAAAAAATCATAATCCTAAAAAGAATGTTAATACTGAAATATTTACATATCAGAGACTACCAACTGAAGTCTCTGGGGACCCCGAGAATAAATTACTGTCAGCAGCAAATAAAATAAATTTAAAAACCAGAAGAGCAATTTAGTTGTGTGATTAATGAAATTGTAGTGAAAATGAAAACTATTATTATAGTAATATCAAGGCAAAGTTAAAAAATTATTGCACACACTTTTTTTAATTTTCACATTATTACTTAACAGCTTATTTACCGTCCTTTGAGTCTGGTATCACTGAGGTTTCACTCATTTCAATATAAATATTATTCCTGCTGTTTTTTTATTTTATTTATAAACACCAGACAGGACCTGACCTATTAGGCATCCACGAGGCATCCAAACCACCTCAGGTTGCTCCTTTAAATGAAGAGGAGCAGTAGCTCTACACTGAGCATTAAGCACCAAACTCTGCACCCTATAGGTCTGAGCCCAGACACCTTTCAGAGGAAACTCATTTCAACCACTAATAAACACAGTCGTATTTATTCAGTCACTCATGACCACAGGTTGATCCTTGTAGTTCAATAGCTTAGCTTTTATCTTAAGCTCGCTCTTCACAACACACCTGTACAAGATCTTTCTGTCATTCTCCCACCCTGTTCTCCTCTCGCTTGTGAACAAGACCTTGAGATCTTGAGATTTCCTCCACTTGGCGCAGCAACTCATCCCTGACCCAGAGTAGGCACTCCACCCTTTTCCAGCTGGGAACGGCGTCCTCAGACTTGGAGGTGTTAATTCCCATCCTAGTGCTTCATACTTACCTGCAAACCACCTGAGAGTAAGGCTACATCCACACTAGACCGGATAGATTTGAAAACGCTCCGCGTCCACACTATCAACTTCAGTCGTTTTCACAGAATTGTGCGTCCACATTGAAACAGCCAAAAACGCTTACGTTCCAGTACTGCACATGCATGAAACGGGAGACGATTCGACCTGCCTCATTTCTGTCTGCCGCTTCTTTACTTTCCAGCTCTTTGAAATGTCGCGGCAAAATGTTGAGGAAAAGCACAGAGTTTTTTAAATGGACTAACAATGAGGTGGAGTTGTTGCTGCGAGTAACACAAAAGTACAAAGTTGCAAAAGCGAGTGAGAATTAAAGAATTTGAAGAAAAGCTATCTGAAGCATGTACAGACTGATATTAATCTTTGATAGGGCTGTCAAAAGTGAGAGCAAACAAAACAACTGCTGTATAATGCCCTTGTATATAAGTTTAATTGGTCACTTGACTGCATCACATGACTAAAATGTGTCATAGTTTTCAAAAACTCCTGTGCACTGCCACGCGAGCACCGTTTTCAAATGTATGCGTTTTCGGGAGCGTTTTCAAAACGCTGCGTTTTCGATCAGCGAAAACGTCGTCTCAGTGTGGACGGGAGGCCCAAACGATGCGTTTTCAAACGAAAACGCATTAGTGTGGATGTAGCCTAAGTGGAGGTCACCACCTGATACACCTAAGAGAATCACATCATCTGCAAAAAGCAGAGATGAGTCCACTGAATCTGACACCCTACGCCTCTTGGATATGCTAAGAAATTCAGCCCATTAAAAGTTATGAATAGAGCCTCTGACAAAGGTTAGCACTGATGGAGACCAGTCTGACATTTTGTTGGCAACAAGTACCAGACTTTGACTCTCAACTAAAAACCGATGAAGCTAAAGACATGCTACAGGCAGGCAGAGCACACAGTTTGCCTCATGCTATGTCCAGGGCAAGCTGGTATGTGACAGTTGCTCTCTGTGTTTCAGGACCAAAGGTAACACCTTTATGATGTAAACCTTCCAGCTGAGAATTGGACAGCAACATCAGCACACGCATCACTCCCAGCAGGGTCACTGCCGCCTGGACTGGGCCTTGCAGTGTAACAGTACCAACTCTCTTTTTCCATGTGTGACATGACCAGGGCATGCCCCAGCTGTGCCGGGTAGAGTTGGTGGGGCCTTCAACCTTCTGATGATTTCCGTTTTACAATTTGAATTCTTTTTATATTGCTGGGTAGGTGTGTCTATGTTTGAAAATCTAAATAAAGTATGTAAAATGATTAAAAACTAGCATAAAATAAATAATATGGAGGACAAATGATACATTTTGGAGTAGAAGCAGGAAGAAGAAAATACTAAAAAGCACACAGGTATGACCAAATTTGTACCTTAGTAAAGTATTTAAAGTGAATGTAATAAATTACATTTCCACTATGGGCCTATCCATCCTCCATTCCACTTCAACGTCACTGTTTGTGGAGTGGGCTTTTATTTTGGGTGGGAGCCAGTGACACCCAAGGCCCTCCCTCTAGACGCACCTCTGTCACCACGTATTTGTTAATTTAGCTCTTAACGCCTACATCACCAATCAAAAACTAATATTGGCAGTTTACACTGCTATTTCCAGGAGAGAAACTCTTTTCTTCTCCCGCCTCCCACATTTCAGCCACGCCAACTTCCGCATGTTACAAAGTGCGCTAAGCCACAAGAAACAAGCTCAAGACCAGTTTATGACCCTGCGGCTATAATTTTGGATGACACAAAGACACAGAGGGGGAGAGAGAGGAGGACGACTGTGATGAAGTGCCTCCACACTGCAACAGAAAAAGTCATTCACAAAGACGGCGCTTCCCTATGCTAGCTCCACCCTGCATGGGATTAAGTGCAGAAAAATCTGTATGTAGTGTATATTTTGAAATGTTCCTTAATTGAGGTCAGGGTGACACAACACTGTTGAGTAGAGTCAGCTTGCTCACACAGATAAACAATTTTCTGTCATATGTGTGTCCTAGATTCCAAACGCTCATATTAAACATGTTCAAATGTCAAATTATGTCATTGCATGTGTAAGTAATCTGTTACTTGCACAAATAACCTGCGACTTCTGATTGCTCCAAATTGGAACAGAAATCCTGGCTCTATACGGTTCCTGTAAGAGCAGATGTATTGTCATCTCAGGCACTGCTCCAGAAGCTCCGCCCATCTGCTGTTAAAATAATTTGCTTGCTGGAGACAGCCAATCTGAAGACACCGGCTTTGTCTTTGTTTCCGATAGTGGATTAACTGAAATCCTACTCCAATGCCCAGTATAAGATAAATAAGGATTATTTTAAAGTGTGAATCATGCAAAGCTACTCTAATAGCTCTACACCTCTGCTAATTATCGTGATAAAATATATCTACTGGGCCAGTGTATCCAATGTGAAATGTGAGAAGATTAAGAATATTGCAAATACGTATATTTTACTTTTATAATTTTAAGATAAAAACGAAAATTATGTATGATAATGGAGTGGATAAAATATCTCTTTTCAGCATCAGTACCACCAACTATCATTCCATAAAGTAAAAATCAACTTTCTGCGCAAAATTGTCAATAGAGACTGAAAACGCAGGATTTTGGAAAAGTATCGGACTGCACAGGTTGCAGAGATGTACCTAATAAAGTGGCTGTTGACTGAAGCTTCCAGCGAAGAAACACAACCATAAGACCTGTGGATCAATGGAAGGAGCAGATGAAATGAATAGCTATGGAACGTTTTCTCTGCACCTCCAGCCAGTCACGGCAGATGACTTCCCCTCCCTGAGCCTGGTTCTGCTGGAAGTTTCTTCCTGTTTAAAGGGAGTTTTTCCTTCCCACTATCACCAAGCGGTTGTTCATAGGGGGTTGTCAAACTGTTTGAGTCTTCTGTGTATTACTGTAGGGTCTTTACCTTATAATATAAAGTGCGCTGAGGTGACTCTTGTTGTGATTTGGCACTAACTGGATTTAATTGAAAATTGAGTTTCACATTGTTGCCATGGTTTGAGGACTGACTGGCACTTATTGGCAAAGCTACGAAATATTTATAGATGTAACCAGCCTGAAATTCAATTCAATTCAGTTCAATTTAATTTTATTTATATAGCGCCAAATCACAACAACAGTCGCCTCAAGGTGCTTTATATTGTAAGGTAGACCCCACAATAACACATACAGAGAAAAACAATCATATGACCCCCTATGAGCAAGCACTTTGGCGACAGTGGGAAGGAAAAACTCCCTTTTAACAAGAAGAAACCTCCAGCAGAACCAGGCTCAGGGAGGGGCGGGGCCATCTGCTGCGACCGGTTGGGGTGAGAGAAGGAAGACAGGATAGAAGACATGCCGTGGAAGATTGAAACCAAATTGTTAAACAGAAACTAATGTTAATGTTTGTTTTCTGCATTGTGATTTGCTGTTTGCAGCACAGTCCATTTATTTGGTTATTCTTTGCATCACTGTCGCAAAGTTGGAGTGTTTATTCTTTCTTTTTTTTTAAATTGCTGACTAAGGTCGGAGCATATTTGCTAAATTTGAAACTGGCAGTTAGGGAATAACAGCAATACTTATATCTATAATCGAAGCCTTTATGCCTGTCAATCAAAGCTTCATACCCTTATCTCCAGTATTTGGATGGATATCTGATAAAGAAATTCAGCTGTTATTAAGGGGACATCGATCCATAGCAGGAAGTGTGTACACATGCTGCTTAATTCTGTAAAGTTGTACATATTAATATATAACTCTAAGGAGACTGACTCCCGTTTGGGAGGTGATGAAACGGTGGTGAGAGCAGTGGCCACCTCTTGGTTCCGGCCCTGCTGGCACACTTAATAGTCCCCTGCTTATTCGGCTGCAGCTTTCAGGAACTCAGCCGGACGACTGCTTATCACGATGACCTCAACCTCTAGAATTTGCATAACAGTGTAAGATAGAAATTAGTTTCCATCTTCGTGCTGATGGATTTAACTGAACGATGTGCCACATCTCTGAAGTCTCCTTCCATCCTCTCCATCTAAATAATGTGACCGACATGCTTCATGTAAATCAAACAGCTATTTTAAATATATTTATAAAAATCGTCATCAGCATTGTTTTTATTTGACTGTAAAGCTTGAAATCACTCAGCGTGCTGACCTTTTTGCCTGGTCCAGACTAAGAAAGTCTGGAGCCAACATGAAAAGAGTCACGTCATAGTACCGCTGCCTCCTCTCAGCTCCAGTGTTCACATATTCCAAACATACATTAAAATCTAAGATTCCCCCTGTGCTGTCTTCGGCGATACCGCCGCCTATTTATGGTTATCTCACTCTGACTGATGCTCCTGGTGTTGCCAGCTGTCTTGTTGTCATGACAACATGCTCATACACGGACACACAGTACCAGACACCAGTTTCGGTAAGTTTCTGTTTATTTTTAACAGGCTTCTCCAGAACTTAGACATTTTTTTCCTCCTCATCATCCTCGTGTAAAACAGACCACATCTGGACACAAACACGAGAAAAGAAGTGAAAACAAAGTTCCCAAAGCCACTGGAAGCTGATGTTTGGGTGCCAAACAGCTGCACGCATTTAGTCTTCAGCATTTATTAAGACACCTTGTTTCTCAAACAAGACGTCCAACTTTTAAAATGATGTCTTGATTTTGAGATGTATTTGTATTTTCTTTAGTCTGCTTGCTCTTCTCTTTGAAGACAAATGGATGTTCTGCAGGCCGGAGATGCTGGCAAACTGCCACCAGTGGACCCAAGCACACACACAGTTTGAAGCTTTAAAGTATCACAGTTAAAGTGGGTTTTCCCCCTCTTAACGGAAGTGTCCACTCAGCACTTTTCTTCCCATCACGCTCCTCCTCTGGAACCAATTATAGCACTGACATGACTCAATTTGCTTAACACCCTGTACATCAGAGTAAACAGACATGGTTAGACAGCAGCAGTGTGTTGTTGTTTACTCTCTGCGCACTGGTTAAATGTGGCTGCCTGCTGTATGAGTTTGGGTGTATCTGTGTTAAGCTGATGAGGAGAGATAGATGGTGACTTCACCATCTGGAAATCTAGTCTGGCTCTCTGTGCAAGAGAACTGCTGACCCACGATTCAACTCTTCAACTCCACAAGGAACAGAGAGAGAGAGAGAGAGAGGGAGGGAGGTTAGCAGGAGGAGAGGATGAGGGAGGCAGGAGGTGCGCGGTGTTAAAAGTGCTTGTCATGAGGAGAATTCGGCGCGTCAGACTACTTTGTTCAGCCGTCAACAAGAGTCTTGGAAAGAGGAGTAGATGTGCACTCATCCAGACGTGCAGGCCGACACACACGGAGTCGTGTTTCCATCACTTTAGAGAACATTAAACTGACTTACAGTCAAATCCAGGAGTTTTATCCCAAATTACCCACCCTAAAGTTTGTCGCCAAAAGAAAGGCGAGCCCCTGCTACATCATTAGTACCATTACACGCTGTTTAGTGTTTTGTTTTTGTTCTTATTATAATGGCTTATGTTCTTTCAGAGCAAACTGTGGCTGACATGTTGGGAATTAAAAGAATGGCTCGGTATTGAAGTGTGAGTCCGTGTGACTGTGCATTATCCTCTAAGCAAAATATCCGTGAATCTGTAAATAAGACGCAGGTAAGAAAACACATGTGCTTTACTTTGTCTCATTTCTTCCTTCTGAAGGAAAATTCACAATCTTCATCAGTGTTGTCATCTACACCATCGAGCACCAAACCAAACAACTTGAAAACTGGCTGAAAAATCCTTCGAGTTATGATGAGTTTATTGGGTGCAGGAGTCCTGCCTCTGTATGCATGCATGGCTGGACCGTAACAATATAGCCACTGCACTGCGACACAAAGATTCAACTGCCTGATAATGGAGCTAATAAAATGCAGTCTAGTTTTAATCTTAACTACAGGATGTTTTATCCTACTGAGCGGTAGAAGTAAGGAAAGATACTTTAATTTTAGGTGGCCTTTTCAGGGTGAAGGAGGTGAGAGGGGGAAATGGTGTCTGTTTTAGAAAAATGCATGCTGTGATTAGCAGCAGAGGGTTAGCCATGCCCTGCTTTTACACTTTCATTATTATCCATCTTCCACCAGGATATTTAGAGCGTCACACACTTCATTTTTTGCATTCTGCTGGAGTATCGTGGAGTGACCTGTATCTTTTCTGCCCTGATTTATGGTAGAAATGTCTTTATTTGGGAAAAGTTTAATGAGTTCATAATTCTGGTTGAACATCAGGCAACTTTCATATTTTTGTTTGGAGTCTTCTGCTCAAATGTGCATCACCTGTTCCCACCTGATGTTTTCATTTCTGTTCTTCAGCAAGACTATTCATATTCAAAACATGTTGCACATGTAACTGGTGATTTAAGTGAATCGTGTACATTTTAACTTATTTGTTATTCTGACATGGGACCAGGAGGTCAGGCAACTTTATGTTAAGATTAGGTAGCAAACTAGCAACAGCTCTTCTGAACCTGAAAGTGTTTCTCCTTCTTCGTTTCTTTCTTCCTCTGTGTTCACACAGCCACACAGGAGAAGATGCTGCCGCTGCTAACTGAGATAACAATTCATAATTCACATTCATAGTTTGGGAGTAAGACTAATTATTGTTTCTTTTACTCTATCTCTGTGATGTAAATGAGAGGGGATCTCTTCTTGTCTTTAAGGGAGAGTTAAAGCAGCTTGTTTCGGACACTGGATGAACTAAGGGGGCTGTCACAGCTTAGTTTAAGATGAAGAAAGATTATTTTGAAAGAAGAAAGATTATTTTGTACTGTAAAATTACTCTTTATTTCCCCTTAATTGCAATTAATATTACTGCATCTTTACTTCAGTCAGTTGTAGTTTATCAGCCAAATGAGTAAAGCCATCTTTAGTGTTAGTGTTCTATTTATCAAGTGGTAATGATCAGAGCTGTCCATTAAGGCCCTAAATTAAACCAGCGTGAGTTTGTGGACATTTTATATCAGAGGTCACTCTTCTTGTAATCTTTGGTGTTAACATTCTCACAGTCTGAGAGTCCTCTCAGCTTCAGTGACGAACACAAACACACATTTGCGTCTTTTGTTCTGTGTTTTGCTGATAAATGTCCTCTGATCCATCATGATAAGCCTTCTGATCTTTGATAGGACTCGGGCTGAGAAAGAAGCCAGCAGCGCGCTACAGGATAGTCTCAGGAACATGTTCAGGTCAGTCTCCTCTACCTTGTCCCCTCTTTTTTTTCTTCTCCTGTTTGTTCTTTTTTCTTCCTTCACTTCTCACTTTCACTCTCCACTTTAACATGGCTGCCTCTTATCCCCGAGGAGCTCTCAGGCATCTGACCAGTCGACCAATCTGGTTTAAAGATTGATGGCCCCCGCGGCCAATGGAACACATTCCTGCTCCACGAACAACAAATTATCTTCAAATGAAAACTCGACAACCTTAGCCCCAATGTTTTCTCTAGAAACACAGAGATCCCAGTGACCCAAGGAATACTTTGTTTTCCCAGCAGACTGGCATTAAGGTGGAGCGTCTTTAAATTAAGAACTCATTTCAAGTTTTTCCCCTTTTATTTAAAGAATATGATGATGTTTTGATGCCATGCAGAATTAACTAGAACATTTAACTGTGTAAATCTGTGTGTGTTCATGTTTACTCAGGTGTGTTTTATACCTTTGTGTCAGATATTTATGCATATGAAGCCCTCTTTTGTTTCAGCAGGTTGTGTCTGGATTAGCCGGGGCCAAAATGTGTCCTCCCTGCTCTCCTACAGACGTGCTGCAAGTAAGAGTGTGTGTGTGTGTGTTTGTGTGCGTTCACCCTGGATCCTCCCGTTTGAGCTATTTACTGATATGGAGCAAGGATGAGCACTGCAGCATGCAGCTGGCCAGCAATATGGTAACTGATATCATTTTTTTTCATTATGACTTTGTTTCTGCCAATCGTCATTAATAAAATGCAATTTTATGAAAATTACGCCAACACACAAAAGGAGATACAATGGTACATATATGCAGTTCGTCTTAGGCTAACTACTGCACTCCTCCTTGCGCTTCAGGCGGAAGAAGAAGTTAGTCTCTGCCATATTGTTCTCCAGCTAAACAAAGCAGATTTCTCTCAAAGACGCATCCAGAGTCATGCAAAGGAGCAAAGAGCAACAGTAAAGCACAGCTGGTTACACAACAGGGAGTGCACCACATATTCATCAACTTGCATTTTGTTCCTCGGTGGAAAAACAGAAGTATCATCGAGAGGGAGGCAAGATGATGAAGAAAGATGAGTCACACGTGCTAAATGCAAAAAACTGACTCAGCAACAGTTTTGTAGGGCGGTTGGACAATTTGCATGTTAAAGTTGGCTTTGGAGTGTGCGCGTTTCTGTTGAAACTCTCCTGGGGTTTCATAACTTGCAGATTAGAGCAGTTCCTCTGAAAGTATTCGGCAAGCCTCAGAGTGGAGATTAAAACCACTGCAGGTGGGGCACAGTTGAGCCGGAGGTGGTGGTGGTGGGTATGGAGTGAGTGTGCTGTTACCTCGTTAAACATGAACTGCTTCCAGCTCCAACTTTGAGAACCACAAGAAGATGGGGAAAGGTCACGCACTGGTCGCACCTTTTTCTTTCTTTTTTTTTTTACTGACACTGGTAATTAATAGTTTTAAGTGAACTTAATGCCATTGCCATGACCTTTGACCTCCAAATAATGTTTTCTTTGGCCAATTCTAATCACAAATTTACAGGCCACAGTGGACAGGCGCTCCCTGCAAACACAGGTGCTGGACCAGACTGACCTGGAACAGAGTGAAGTCTCTGCCTCTCTGAAGCTATTTGAATAAACACCGGCCACTTTACAAATGATAAAGCAGGGCGCAAATAACGGCCCGGCCCCAGATGGTGGATATGCAGTCCCAGAATGCTTTAAGAGTGTGGTAGTACCAGCTGCGCTCTCAGTTTTTCATATTTTAGACAACCTTGAACCAACTGTGATCACACACACACACACACACACACACACACACACACACACACACACACACACACACACACACACACACACACACACACACACAGAAAGAAAGAAATAGTAAAATGAATTGCAGCTCGAAATAACTCAACTGCTGGAATTCAGAGAAGCAAGGATCATTAAAGTTATGCTTGACACTGGCCTCTTCTAACACTGTAATGTATATCAGGTTATTATAAATAAAACAGAAAAAATTGGCAAGGGAGACTGTTTAAAATAATACAGTACATGAACATACATGTGTGTTATCTGCACATAACATAGAGAGCACAGACTAAAGTGTTGAACCAATGAAAGTTTATAGTTAGGGGTGGTCCAGGTGAGCCCAAAACATCCCTTAGTTACGCTGCAACAGGGCTGGGCTGCTGGGGGCTTCGCATGATGAGTGTTTCTTCCTTACTCACCTTTTTCACTCTCTGTGTTTATACACCTCTTTGCTTTCAATCATTAGTTATTATTAATCTTGTCCCATTTGTCCCGTCTTCCTCCCCTCAACCTTCAACGGGTCACAGCAGATGGGCGTCCCTCCCCGAGCCTGGTTCTGATGGAGATTTGGGGGTTTCTCTGTATTATTGTAGGGTCTTTTCAATAAAAGCAACTCAAGGCAACTTAAAACTGTATAAATAAAACTGAAGTGAATGTGTGCATGAACAGCTGAATGTGTAATTGGTCGATTGGTTTTTAAGACTAAAAAAGTTAATTTACCATTCATGCTCTTGAACGAGTGTAGAGTATGCACAGTCAGCATAAAATCCTCAATGGAGAAAAAATGTAAATGTGTGCTTTAAAACAAAACAAGAAGCCGAAAGACATAAAAAAATATAAATAAAAATAAAACCAAGCTGTGGCTGTCTTAGTGTTACACATAATTTGATTTAAAGATTATATAAAAATATTAATGAGGGCAACTTCGCTACTGACATATCTCACTCTTATAAGACCAGATATTCAAAGGAACATAAATGGTTCAATGTATTGTTACTTATTTGTAAGTTGTTCAGATATAATTAATGTATTCGCTGTTCCTGTGGAAATGTGGATTTCTATGAACACTTTTTAGATGTTTTTGCTGAAGCAGATGTGAAGAAGAGGACAGAGGGAGAGGTAGTGATATACAGACACAGTCACACGCACACACAGATGTTGGCGTGCTATCAGCTTTAGCAGGCTGTGTAAAGTAAGTTATGTTCTGGCTGTTGCAGACAATTCTTCAAAGATACTATCTCTGTCTCTGAGCAGACGGCTGAGGGAACGACTTCCAAATCAGTATGTATGTATATTTTCAGCATTGAATAGAAGAGCAACAAATCACTGCTCTCTCCTTAATATCCAGCCAAATCCACCGACACAATCTGAAGCTGTAGACATG
This sequence comes from Astatotilapia calliptera, assembly GCF_964374335.1. Lineage (NCBI taxonomy): Eukaryota > Metazoa > Chordata > Actinopteri > Cichliformes > Cichlidae > Astatotilapia > Astatotilapia calliptera. The sequence continues at coordinate 6,533,435 of NC_137428.1, read as the reverse complement.
AGTTAATATACATCTGAAAATAGATCCAAACATCTGACCCACTTGAGATGGCTTTGATTTAACTCGCCAGACACTAAAATTTGTCTGATGCTAAAACAGACTGAAAAGAACTGCTCATTAATCAGGCTCATTAAAGTTTTTTGGCCATTGCTGCATTTTTAGGTGAAATTGAGGAAACACTGCAGGTAGTCTGTGACCTTTACGCAGGTCACGTTCAGAGGAAATGCAGGCACTGGCATGGAGAAAAATACAAAAACAGCAGTTTTATAAACACACAAAACCAGAACGGACTCATGTCTGATAAGGCGAGTCTATGGGTAAAACACGTCTATAAAAAAGATAAATAAACAGACTGATATCAACCCCTCTGTGCCTTTAGCCAATGCTTGACCCTTCCCTAGGTTCACCAGGTTTAACAGGTACTGATAACTCTTGCTTGTACCCAAAACCACATAAAACCAGGATGGAGAAAGATAAAAGGACCGAGACTAGCGTGAAATGCAACAAAGAATACACAATGAAACTAGACCAGTCAAGGCCACAGTGGGATCTAACAGCTGGGTGCTGATGGAGTACGTTTTGATGTTGTGCTACAGTCAAAGTAACCTCTGATTCACGGCATCAAACAAGACCACTGTTGAAATGAGAAACACAAAGCGGGGGCGGGGGAAAGGTGCAAGAACATTTGAACTTTGACCTTGGTCTCCCAGGTGTCTGTGTTGTTACTCTGGCTCTCTGGGAGGGACTGGTGACCTGCCTGGGGTCTACCTGGCCTCTTGCAGGATTTCTGGGCTGTATTGCTTGTTGTCATGCATATATCAGCAAATTATAGACTCATGGGTGCCAATGTTTGGTAATAGTTCATAGCCAGCTTGTTTTGATGATCAGGTTTTTCTTTTATTTGCCCAATAATCCGACATATTATAAAGGAAATGAAAAGTAGGTACTCTGAAGTACCTTATATTAAATGGAAAATGAAGCAGCCAGAGATTTCTCATGTTTTTAATAATGATAACAGTGTTGATTGTAAGTTTTCATGTGCGCACACCTGTCATCTCCTTTCTCTCGCTCATTCTCATTGATATCTCATTTTTCCTCCCGTAACACAATTCTGTTTCCAGATGAGTTTTGAAACAATGTCGAGCAGAGAGAACATTTCTCAGAAAATAACTTTTTTTTACTTGAGAAAGAAAGAAGAAAAAAAATCCCCCCTTTGTCAAAAAAAATAAATAAATAAAAATAAAAATTCAGAAAAATAAAATATTAAAAAGTTACTCGCTTCTTTGGTTGTAAGGTTTAGTAGTAAGTAAGTTTCACATCATAATTGATCGAGGTAAATTGCTGCCACTCCCTGAGTCTGGTTCTGTGGTTTCTTCCTGTTAAAAGGGAGTTTTTCCTTCCTACTGTCGCCAAGTGCTTGATTACATAGCATATTGTAATATGTATAAAGTTCTCCAGATTTATAGTATTAATGCAAGTGCTACACTCAACACAGAAAACTAAATGTTACCCCCCCACCCTTCCACACTGGGCTAACCAGACTGTAGTGACAGGGATCAAGCATTGCCCTCCATCCTCATCTTGTCCTTGTCACCTGCTCATAACGAGCGAGATTCAGTCAGCCAACCGGGACTATAAAGTAGCTAATAGGGAGTCAGACCAGAACAGATTACCCTTCTGGCAATGATACATTTGGCAAGTAAACTGGCAGAAACACTGAAACAGATCTCAGACAGAGGAAGGACTGCATACATGTGTTTATATGTGTGTTGGGTTCACTGGCTGGTCAACAAAGCGTTTTGTTTTAGGACAAAGGAAAAAAGCAACATTCCAAACTAGTATTATAAACTGTGGCTAATGCTACAGGACAAGTTTTCCATGATTCTGCCATTAGAATCATGGATCAAACCACAATTATCTAGTGTAGCTCTGAGCCTATTATACACAGCCATACCACCCCCCCCCCCCCCCCCCACACACACACACACACACACACACACACACCAAACAAAAACAAACAGATTTCTGTCCTGTGAAAGACTTTACAGATATTTAGCAGTTTATGGCTTCTTCCAACTCAGCTCACTCTGCCAACAACCACTTGTGACTGGTTAGTAGATCTGTCATTAAAACACACGCCGTTAGGATCTTAAGGACAAGTTCAACTCAGAACTGGTGCCATTACTTACTACTTACCTGGTTTCAGGAATATCAAGCCTGATAGAATACACATATACAGGAAAAGCCCAAGTTGCAAATGTTCATAAAATGCAGAAGGAAGCGCGATGATCTCAGTCAACTGTCAAGGACAGCTGATCTAACAAAAGGTAACCACAGATGAACCACAAGGAAGTACACACAGCTTGAGGGAGAATGCAACAAAAAAACCAACATCTCAAAATCCAAAAGCGGCAATCACGAGGTCACAGAAAACTAAAAACATCCCAAAACTTAAAACCCTGACGATGATATCAGCACTGCAAACACTACCCTGTCAAAATTCACAATTTACAGAAGCAACCACGTGTTACATGAAGGTGTGGTACCTCTATGCATCTGAACTGAGATATAGGGTGTCTAAAATTCTACTAGTTTAACCCTAGGGAACCATAAATTACAATGCCATTATGACAGCTCTTTAGTCATACAAATCCAGTTTTCATTTTGTTGACATTGGTATATTTTTTTCATTGTCCACATTTTGAAATCCCTAAACTATGGATGTATATTCTTAGGCAGTAAATGCAGTGCGAGATCAGCCTTGGCATAGCAGTTAAAAACAAAAAGAAAATGATACTCGTTATATTACATACATATTCCTTCATACATTTAGAGATTATTGCCCAATAGACCAACTCTGAATCCATCACCACTGCCTCTTTTGACATCTTCATCTTTGTCTCATTACAGTTTAGTCTATTTATCCGGATTGCATCTTTTTTCCTGGGTTTTTTGTTGCAACATCTTTGAGTTGGTGGGTGAGAGCGTAGCTCGGTCATGAGGTCTCCCGCTGCAGAGTGACCGCTCAGCGACGCTCGCCATGATGAAGTACCAGACACATTCCAGCACTTTAATAACAAATGGGCTGACAGCGAACGATGATGGGGGGGTATGAGTTCAGTCATCAAGTGTAATAATAGATCATTTTAACACTGTTCTTTGGTGCTGCATAGTCTGTAAGTATCTCGTGCTGTGACAAAGCTTTGATAACTGAGGTTACCGCTGTTCTTTTACTTGAAAGCATTGACTGAACTCGGCACAGCAATAGCAGACTCCTTGCAGCCCAGTAGGAGATATTCTGCTTCCCTTTAGTTTTCTTAACATTTCTATCTTCTGTTTTCTTTCCATCAGAACTCCCTTGCAAATCTCAACCTTCTATTTCTAGTTCCACATGTTGCTCTTGGAGGACGGCCCGATTTCACTTCCGACACGCAGAAACCCACCAGAAAACAAACACTGTTTGTCTTTATCAGAGACACAGGGAGAGATGACCACAGTGGCAGCGGGCAGGAGCTCCGCTGATCTGATTCTGATGACCTCTGACCTCATTTTTTTCCTCCATCTGACAGGTCATTTCAGGCTGGACTGAACACAATCAATCAACTACTAACAGATCACTATCGACCCACATTATTGCCTCCCTCCAAATAGTTATTTGAAAGTAAAAACACTTTATCCATCATTATCAATTAGTTATCAAAACCGTGTGTGTAACAATTTTATCTCTTTGATCCCACAATTCGATGAAAATTATTGTCGAATAAAAATTCCATGACTGAAGAGTTATCAATTAGACAACATGGGGGGAAAAACAGCTATCTTCACTGAGAAATGTTTACCGGCTATGAAAAACCATTAAAAGAGAGAAAAAAAACATGAGAACAAATAACAGGCAGGCACTACAGGAAGTGAGTAAATCAAACTGCTGACCTCTGTGTATCAGTAAATCAGCTCATGGAGCCATTTCTAAAATTACTGCTCTGCAGAATGAGAATGGTAAACTTCAAAAATAGAAAAATGAATCTTGGCTTCAAAACACCAAAAGAAAACTTGAAAAAAAACGTAGGAGCCTTGAAACACGGAGTTCTACAATAAAAACAGTTTAGACCACACGGCTGTAAACTCTATCTACAAAGCGCTCTCCCAAACACAAGCGTGCAGCTTCGTGCTCATTTGTAAACTGTAGGCTGGATAAGGAATTGTGAATTTAAATACAGCAGATAAGTGGGGGCCAACCGTAATGTTTTGTAGGTCTGGAGGAGTTGATGGGGGTTAGTGAACGTGAGCCGTTTTGCATTTCTGTTTCCACTACAGCCAAGGCTCCCCTTCGCTAGATGTGCAGTGTCGCAGTGAGTAATATGCAACCATAACAACCCTCAGTATGAGTGTGGGGTACAACTATTGAAAAGCAACAATGGAATGAAAAATCCTTTCTCACCTAACAACTTCAACAATTTAAGAACATTTATTTCCATTTTGTCTTGGTGTCACACTTAAGGTGGTGTCACACTTAAACAGGAAACAGAGACCATTTGAATAAAAGTTAAACCTTCTAAAATCTTGGTTACAGCACTAAAGCACAACCTTTTATTTTGATGGCAAACATTCTCTGTGCCCTGTTTGTGTTGCCTGTTTTCTTGCTGAGGACAGGATCACCAAGACTTGACTTGTTCTTTTGAGTTTGTGTCCTCTCTATACCCATATAAATAATGCAACTAAGGGCTCAGTCAAACAGGCCATGAAACCGGTTAGTTGTACAGAGAAAAATATGTATTCCCTGACTGGGCGTGAGTGGTTCCTGGTATCAGTTGTTAAAGCCCGAGTCACCCAAACCTAGAGAGGGTCAGTGACACCTTGGTAACTGGGGAAAGTGTGTATTCTGTGATGAGTTGGCATTTGGTTTCTGGTCGCTAGCGTAGCTACACTACAGCTCGGAGAGTAAAATGGTGAGTACAGGCAAGTCTGCATCTTTCGTACAAACTACAGATGCAGGTGGTAATCTGCTAGCAACCAAAGCGGTCACAAGCAGATTTTAGTGCAGCACCCAGTTTCTGACTGATTTGACCCAGTCTCTTCCTGCAACCACTCACCAACACATTTACATATATGGAAATTTTTTCCCTCACAGCCAGAGGTTGCCAGACAATCACTAAAGACCCTTTTCCATTAGTACCTACTTCAATCGACTCGGCAAGACTTGCAGGTTTTTTCATTAGGTACAAGGACAAGGTACTAAAATGTGATATCATCAGACTACATGCCACTGATTGGCTGGTCAGTAGCGACACTCGATGAGTCATGAGAGTGTCTCATTCAGGAAAATCAAAATCGTCATGTTTGAAACTCGGCGACAAAGAAAATGGCTACAAAAAACAACACTGTGTTCCCCGAGTGTGACGAACAGCTACAGACCAAGCAGAAAGTATATATTTGCTTCAACATCCATCTTTTCTGTAGTGTTCGTGTTGCATATTAATGACGTCGCAGGATGTGCAGACACGTTGCTTTGACATGCTATGATTGCAACCAACCACAATGGTCAAGAAGTCTAAAAGAACAAAAAACAGAACAACTGTATTTGAACCACATCACTTATGTTTCTTTACAATGTGAAATCTACAGGAAAGTGAACTTTTTTATATGAATTTAAGATTTTAAGGTTGTTTTATGGAAGAAAAAAGAACAATCGACATGTTAAGAAAAGGGCTGAGCGGAAGTTTAAAAGTTTTGTTGCTCCTGTGGTTGTTACTGGAAACATTTGTAAAAAACTAAATCAGTTGCGACTGATTTCAGGACATGCACATTTCAGGACATCCCCAATGGCTAATGGCTTTTCAGTCACAGTTCGTTAGTCTGTTAGCCTGTGGTTTGAAACTTAGAGTGTGTGGTTGTGCAGTCAGACCCACACCTTCACTCAACACATTCAGTTTCAAACACCAAGAAGACAATGGGGAAAATGTTTGAGGCTTTAAGTGGGACTTCACAACCGATGGGTGACATCACAGCAGTGATGTCCATCTTGTATACTGTCTGAGGTGTTTTCACTGCCATATTGAAACCTTTTCATAGCTCATAATGACCACTTTTAAAAGATTCGCAGAGTATACAGGCTGAGTTCTACATGACACAAAAGTATGCCTGAATCAAGTTCAATTCAATTTTATTTTTATAGCAACAAATCATAACAACTGTAGACCCTACAATAATAAAGAGAAAAACCCAAAAATCAAATGAACTCCTACTTTTGCCGAGCAAGCACTTGGCAAAAGTAGGAAGAACAAACTTCCTTTTAAGAGAAAGGAAGAACCAGCCTCAGGTAGGGAAAGCCATCTGCCGTGACCAGTTCAGGGTGAGGGGAGAGAGACAGGACAAAAAAACACACTGTGGATCTCTTTCTCCTTAATGTTGGCCTTTTGTACAAGATGTTGTAACTCTGTAGTGCTCAGATTGATGAATGCAGGATGTCAAACTACCGCATAAGGGGCAATGTGACCTTAAGTGGGCCGGACCAGTGAAACTCCACTTTCTGTGAGTGTCTAACTTTACATTTAATCCCTGACATATATTAATGTAAGAAAAAGAAGTGCAATCTCAACAATACATTTCAGTTTTCTTTATGATAAAATTGTAAAATCTATTGTAAAAAGCTCTGGTAGCTGGTTGACCAGGCAATGGCAGCTGTATTCATAATGATGTTCTTCTTTTAGATATAGTAGATACTGGAAAAAGGAAACTTTTCTGTCATTTAATCATTTCTCTATTACGTAACTAAAATATTTGGTGTTGCATGAATGGCAACAAGGGAAGTCTTAATCAATAGAAAAATCTATAAAACTTATTTTCGAAAAACAGTTAAAAGTGCAAAACCTATGCACCGCTGCACATTTAGAAAGCCTTCCAGGGGGTCAGACATGGCAGGCTGATGTTTGACACCTCTAGGCCAATGGATCTGTGAATTCATATTTCTGTTCTGTTGTGGCATTGAGCTGATTTTTGTCAAGTCAAATAGTATTCTGAAGAAAAAAAATCACAACTCAAGGTCAAAACCGTTACTGTCACGTACACATGGACTTTAAACGTAGTCTCATAGAGCCTGGTTCCCTGTCATTTTTATATTTATGGCTTTGACCTTGTTCAAACTGTGGCAGTTGAGGAGAATAAAATATTTCCCTCGAGTGAGATCGTAAAATTTCCATTTTGGTTCTATTTGTTTTGTCCTTTTATTCACATTTTATCTCCTGGGTCTTGCCCCTCCAGTATACCAGGGAGGTCATCCAGACTTATCCCCCAGTAACCCACTCTGGAGGCAGAAGAAGGCAGTGGGTCTCTGGGCAGACTAGTCCATGGAAAACCACAGAGGCCATGAGCTGCACAGAGTGGGAAAATGACACTGTCTCTGTTAATGAAATCATAATAGAGAGAGACATTCATCTGTGTCGCTGCTGTGCTATCAAAACAAACAGAGCTGAGCTGTATCAGAGTGGTTAATGGGGCAGTGAGTGGGATGACGTCTAGCACTGAAACGAGACCCGTGTAAGATGTTCTGTCAGCACAAAAGCAGCCGTCAGATGAAAAATCAGAGGAAAAACAACACAAAAGTCATATTTACAGACAACAAAACATGCAAATGTGGACAACACAAAAGCCCCGGTGTGAAGGATCAACCTGAGACTTGAAGTGATTTGTGACTGAAAAACTGATGGATACAGGTTGTCAGCAACAGGTCAATCACACAACGAAGCATAACCAGGTTTATCCTCCTTTTTAACACTGATGGGACCCATAATTTTAAAAGCAAACAAAAAGGCCTGAAATCAACTACCAGAACAGTAAACTCATCAGGAAAAGGAAAGCTCCAGATGTTATGGCTGCTTAGAAAGAATGCAGATACTGTACCTCACATCCATCTTTTACATGTTTTACACATTTATCCCATAAAATAAACATTCAACATCTCTTACATCCTTTTCAAAAATAATTAATAAAACAAAAATGGAATGACTTCTTTCGTATAGATTTGGTTTAACATTGGAGAAAATGATGGATCATACAGACACGAATACAGGATGATTAGTCTGTATTTTTGTAGGGAATCAATTATGCAATCTAGTTAATGTGGCAGTTTAACAAGACAGGTGAGACATTAACAAACAATAGAAATAACTGACCAGCAACAAATGTAAATGCTAAATAAAGAGCTTTCACAGAAGACTAGTGAATTTGCACTGACAGGATCTTCCACAAAGCTGCTTTTTTGCATATGCGCACCATGAGGTGCTTTGTGGTTACCCAATGGTTCACCTAACCTCTTCCAGAGAATTAGTCTCACTATGGTAAATTTGACTGTGTTTATATACAGAAGGAGAGATGCTCTATCTTACAGCATAGCCTCTATGTTAGCCTTGCGTGTCTAGGACTTGACAGATATGAACAGATGCACCTTTTACCTTCCCGCTCTCCTCATAACGCCGCGTTATTCACCGCGCTCTGATAATACTTGTCTGCTTAATGCGCGCTGTTAAAATTCATGAACGTTCAGCCAGGACTTTGCACAAATCACGTGTTACATGACACCCTGGGTTTATTGTCTCAGCCTCGCAGGTCCCATTTATTTGAAACAAAATCTAAGAAAACAAGGTGAAACATAGCAACCGTTATCTATGAGTTCAAGCTGAGTTCCACGTTCAATACAAGAAAAAAAAACACACAGGGTTGTTATAGACCTCCAAGGCCTGACATTTAGAAGTTGAATACATTTGTACCAAAACGGAGCTGGCAGGTTGCTCTGGGCTGACGATTTAGAGGGAAGGGCATGTGTGTGTACGAAAGCGAGATGCAGAACTTCTAATCTCGGAAAAGCTGTGTTTAGTTTTTGGGATTCAGAGACAAGGATGCTGTGAAGCGGAAAATAAAGAGAGTGAGAGAGAGAAAAAGAGAGAGACATCATGGCTGTGACAGGTTTATAGGATCCCCTGGAATGAAAAGAAATGCTCTGCAATACCGACCACAAGCAACCCGCTGAGGGAGGGACTCCCAGGCTTGACACTTAACATGGCGTGTGTGTGTGCATCTGCACACGTGTGTCTGTGTGACCCAGAGCCCAGATTTAGGCCCCTGCTCCATCAATTACAAAATGGCTTCATCTTCCAGAGTGGCGTGCACGTGCAGAGACAAGCACGTACGCATGCTGCGACATACGCGCACATTCCTGTAGATATATAGGCATCAGTGACAGTGTTAGTCTGTGGGAGGACCATGTACCCGTAAGAAGTTAAAGCCCTCTCAGGAAATCAGAAACGTATGTCTGCCGCCATGGTGGTCCTCCGTGAAGATAATTTTGGAGCTGGTAACAGTCCACAGAGTATCACAGGCCTGGCTGGCTTCTCTATCTCTCACTTCATCCCGTCTTTCTTTACATCGCTCATGTTCATCTGTTTTCCCCTTTGCCTGTGACTCTACCACATTTCCAGGGGTAGTAAGTAAATTATAGAGAAGTTTAGGTGCGAGCATGCTTTTACTGCCTCTTTAAACTCCACCAGCAGCTCAAATTAATTCAACATCTGATTTTCTCGTCATGTAGTATTTTATTTTCAGCTTGATAAGCAAATAACAGCAAGAGACCAGTCAGCGGTGGATCGGTCCAACTCTGGTGGAAATAATCAGTGTGTATCTTTAGCTTCTTTTATGTGTAACATCGTTCTCTGAAATCATCAGAAAATCTCTTTTGCCTGGTAGTTTAAGTTAAAAATGATTTGAAAGTGACCGATTTACACAGTTTATTATATGTTACACTATTAATGGACACCGTTCAACGGCAATGTTAGGGAACTAATTGTTTAGTAAATGTCCTAAAAAATGACATATAGACTTTTTCACATATAACAGACATAAGAAGCTCTTTGGTGGTCTTGGTTACTATGACAGGTGCAAAGGCGTCAGGTGGCATTACTGTAGAGCAACCATTATGTTAACTGTAACCTTTAGGTTAGAGCATTATTCAACCAATTCCACTATTCAGAGATTAATTTGCTGGGTAGGTTTTCACTTTGAGTGTTTGTTGTAGAATTATATGTCGCTTCACAGCTGGAGTCCCTGACATCTCTGGAGCAGTGATTGCTACATTTCATTTCTCCTCAGTTTTGCAAACCTAAACATTTTGTCACTAGGTTTAGCAACTCTTCACAGCCCCTTAACTTTGTTTTCACTCCAAAACGGTAGCATCAAGGACAGCAGACTACTCCTTCATGAAGTGAGCTCCCCTAGCCACACGACTACTACTCTTCTCTGTTCAGTGAGTGACTACAACAGAGTATTACAGACACAAAGCTTCAATGTTAGACAACGTCAAAATACTATTTTGAGAACAAAGAGGGGATTAAGTTGTCAAACTACAGCCACGATTGCTATACCCTCTGAAAAATCTGTAGAGCAAGAGTTAGTGAAACAACTTGATCAGCTGTCTTGTGATGCACCATACTCCCTCTTTACTGGACAAGGTTGTAACCATCAATATCTCAGCTTCAAGCTAAATAAGTTTGCACAAATCCAGCCAACTCTTCCAACTTTGTGTGTTTTGTCCTTTTGAAACGTCCTCATAGTTATCATCACATTCATCAAATCACAAAAGATAAATCATTTCCTTGTTACTTAAACTGATTCTGAAGTCAACTAAACAAGACATTTTGTAGAGGGTAGATAGTTCAACTTGAAACTACAACTTGAATCTATGAATTTCAACCTTATTCTCAAAATCAACTATAATAACAAAAGAAAAAGGAATGTCCTATTTCTTTCTTAAAGTGGCATTAATACTCCTTCGTAAGTAAGAGAAAAATACATTATTCAATATTATTAATCTCTGGCTCTCTTTCACAGGCGTGTCTTTGTCCCATCTTCCTCCCCTCACCCACAACCTGTCCCGGCAGGTGGCCGCCCCTCACAGACCCTGGTTCTGCTGGAGGTTTCTTCCCGTTAAAAGGGAGTTTTTCCTTCTCACTGTCACCAAAGCGCTTTCTCATAGAGGTTTATATTATTGTGGGGATTTCCCTGTTTTCTTTGTATTACTGTATGGGGTTTACCTTACAATATAATGTGCCTTGAGGCAACTGTGGTGTGATTTGGTGCTACATAAATAAAATCGGGCTGCATTAAATGGTAAGATTATGGGACAAACTGTAGCCTCTAGCTTTTATTTTTAACCTTAAAAAAGATTTTTTTTAAGGGATCAGAAAGTGCCTTGATAAGTTACTGTCTAAAACATGGTTAAACCACACCACAGGACCTTATGGAATTTTATTCAATAAACGACATATAAAAACATAAATAAAAAGGCGAAATGCAACACAAATACAATGTTGTGTTTATGTAATGTTGTGAAAACAGCAGGTGTTAGCGATATCTGTAAGAAAAGTTCTAGAAAATGTGATAAAGAATTAATATTTTTAAAAGTAAAAATAAGATCCCAATCAAGATGTTTAGTAGATCCCAAAGCCTCGATCTATCTTTTCATATTCTGTTTTGTTGTGTTTTGTTCTCTTTGCATTCTTTCTTCTCTACCATTGGACCCATCGCCAACTAAACCGATTTGCACATTTCACAGTCATAACTTGTAGAGTCTGATAACAGTTTGAAAGGGAGAGTATGCCAGAGTGTAAGAGCCAGTCTAATTTAAGAGCCTATAAATGATGCGCAGGGCGACCTTTCAACTCCTCTGACCTTTGACAGCAGGTCAGCATTTCAGAGATTATCTTCTCTGCTTTGCTCTCTGCATGCCGGTAAAAGCCGAGAGCAGCATCTGTGTGTGTGTGTGTGTGTGTGTGTGTGTGTGTGTGTGTGAGTATACCGTAGATGTATGTTGAAGACAAGTGATTCACAGCTGAGGACACACTCTCAGAGAGACTAGGAGTGCATTCAGTCATGCTAAGCCCCGCTAAGGAAAGGTGAAGCCTGTTATTTATCAGTGTCGCGAGGTCTCACTGCAGTAAAAATGCACAGAGATAGAAACCACAGAAGACAAACAGCACAACTATATTTCAAACCTAAGAATAAGAAATACTATGTGAAGAAAACAGTAAAACATTTGAGAGGTTTTAGTTTAAATGTCGGTTGTTTTCTTTTGTACTGATGACTGATTCCTCCTCTGATGTGTCCAGCTGCTTAAGGGGGTACCTAACTGATTTAGTGTGTGTACAAACTCATAGGCCATACTCAAGGGAAACTTTCATAGCTTTAAACTAGAAGCAAGGTGGTACAGTGGTTAGCACTAATGCCTCTTAGCATCTCAAATGTAGGCTGAGGCCTTTCTGTGTGGAGCTTATATGAGTCCAGGTGCTCTAGCTTCCACCCACAGGTGAGAATGTGAGTGTTTCTCCATTAGGCATGTGACAGCCTGTCGACCTGCTCTATGACAGCTGGGACAGGTTTCAGCTCCCCTGTGACCCTAAACTGGAAAAGATTTACTTTATTCTTTATTATTTGGAAAATTCTTTAAGGACAGTTGCATGTATCTATCTAGCCACCCATTTTCTACCGCTTACCATGGCTTGGGTCACGGGGGCAGCATTCTGAGATTTCCCTCACCCCAGTGTCCTCCCAGATTCCAGCTTATCTGGGGGGACACTGAGATGTTCCCAGGTCAGATGAGAGATGTAGTCTCAACACGAGTCCTGGGAATCCCCCGTTGTACCTGGAATACTTCACCTGGGAAGTGTCCAGAGGAATCCCAGTCAGTTGGGTCCTTTCAATGTGGAGGTCCAGTTGTTCTACTTCGGGTCCTTCTTGAATGACTAAGTCCAGCCGACCTCATTCTTTAGGTTACAAACCAGAGCTCGTGACCATAGGTGTGGAAAGGAGCGTAGATTGACTACTATACTGACTTTTAACAGGTCGCTTTTCACAGTAATAGCCTTCTGAAGAAGTTAAGTTCAAGATCAAAAACTTAAGTCCCTAAAATCAAAGAAATCATCAGATTTTTGAGTCAGAAATTGAATTAAAGCAAACTCTTCATGCCTAAAAAAGACAGAAACTTAAAGAAACACTCTGCAGAGTTTTGGGCCATTTACAACAAAGAACAGTTTTAATTGTGGCTATTTACACTCCGTAGGTCACCATACATCTATACAATTAAATTTTATTGAAAGCAAAACAATAAGATGTTCTAATTGGCAAAAGGGTTATTTAAAACAGGGCCAAACCACATTTAACATTAATTATACTAAAGTAAGAAGTATACTAAAAATTAGCTACTATATATAGAAAATACAAAAAGGAAGCTCTATTCTACCAAGAGTGTAACAAGAGGTAAGAGGAGCCAAAGCCACCCTCTCTCTCTCTATAATAATCTGCTCATTTAAGTATTTTTACAGGGCCAAAGGAGCAGCTGCACTTTTTCACTTTAAGACTGCAGAGTACACTCAGAGTGCCAGGATTGCACTCAGCGTCCGTCTCTGCAGACATCTACTGCACTGTTTAATACGACTTCCCGGCTAGATTTACTGTGATGGCTTTTGAGGCAAAGAGGTATAATATGACAAAACATGGCCCTGTAACCCCAGGACAGTCAGCAATGTTTAGTGGTGGTGAGACCCATTTAGCTGGAGGATTGGCAAATATATAACTTTCCTCCCTTCTCATGTACAGAATTTCAATAAATGGGACTGTAAATCAGGGTTGAATTTAAACTTGACTACATTTTCTGTCTTTTTTTTTTCTTTTAACTGTACAGGCCACAATTTGGGAGGTAAAGGTGGAGGTGTGTGTGATTAAGTCACTTTATACTTTGCACCAAGTGGCAACCTCCAATACCGCCAGCAAGATTACTGATATTAGCTATATGTTAATCTTTTTGTATTAGCATTTATATCGGCTGATAATTTAAGGTTGAAAAAGTAACAAAGAGATGAGATAAGCATTCTTCAACCATGTTACGAGCGTTGACATTGCAGTTTGTCCACCAAAGACACCTTTGCTGTTGGAAACACATATTTGAAACGTCACAAACACGACAACCAGCTGATCCAAGTGAACTCAAGCAGAGTGTAAACAAGTAAAACAATAACTGCTGTGGAAACTCAAATATTGGATTTGTTTTTAATCTGGTATCGGTAAGATGCTAATTTAATTTGTATCCTGTATGTATTTGTATGCACTAATAAGCCTATATCTGTGCCACAGTAGTGGTTATCTGCCTCTTTTTTAGCCTGTTATACAAATGCCTTTATGGAGCATCCACATAGGAAGTGACTAGAAGACATATGGTGGCGACAGACCACAGAAAGTGATGAAATAACCGCCAGTGTTGTCCTAAGTTAAACTTTTCTCAACTTTGAAGCGAGCAATTGAAGCTACTACCAGTGAGAGCAAAGAAACCCGTTGATTGTCTTGAACTAAAGCAGCCAGCTACCAGTTGAGTCATGACCATAAAAAGACGCAGGACTGTGTGAATAATTTCTTTTAACAGTGAAGGAGCTACTCATCCCAAAAGTTTTTGCAAATCCCATAATGATTTCCAACTTTTTCAAATGAAATTATTTTCATTATTGCAGCGCTGCATAATAGGACTTTTGATAATAATATCAATTATTAGTTATTAATCTTTGGCTCTCTTCCACAGCATGTTTTTGTCTTGTCTTCCCCTCCTCACCCCAACTGCTCACGGAATATTGCCGTCCATCCTGTAGCCTGGTTCTGCTGTAGGTTTCTTCCTGTTAAAATTGATTTTTTTCCTTCCCGCTGTCACCAAAGCGCTTACTCATAGGGGTCTTATGATTATAAGGGTTTTTCTCTGTTGTCTTTATATTATTGTAGGGTCTTTACAATATAAAGCGCCTTGATGCAACTGTTTTTGTGATTTGGCACTATATAAATAAAACCGGAACTTTTAAAATATATTTTGCTGTTTGTGTGTAGCAAAGTAATATATATAGCCACGTCATCGATATAGTACAGTGCTTCATCAACTGATTGCAATCACTGCTATTACAGTTTCTGAAGTTTTTGTCACATGTTTAAAATCTTCCATGGCAACAGTGACCTCCACTAATCAGAGATGTATTTGCTTCCCTTTAGGATTATGGACATAGTAGATGTTTTGTCTGACATCACATTGGTTGGTTGTTGATATCTTATGGCAATTTCTACAAGACACATATCATTGTTTCCCAGTTTTGAAGAATATAGTAAGTCAACTTTAGATGGCTACAACATTATGGCTCATAATTAAAACCCTATATGGAGACGTATGAATGGCATTTTTGGCTCGAGAACCTCACTCTACTAAACAAATTAAAAGTTTACCAATATGACAGAAAGATGATGATACCTTTACTTGTGGCTTCAAAGTAGTGGTCCAATGTTTCCCACTATGTACAGTGTATAATTGCAACTAAAGATAACCTGGGATGAATTCAGGGGGACCAACTCATAACTCATAACAATGACAGGGAGATATAACAAAACAATAATAGACATGTATCATGGCCTTGATTCATTATAGTTATTATCACTGTACAGTCAACATGCATTAAAAACTGATGATCGAAGTTTATCAGATTCACATTTGGGACTGAAGACTGACTGTGTTTTAGGACTAAGGAGGAGGTTGGGGTAGATGGAAGGGTAAAAACAAATTGTGTTTAAAATGGAAGGTTGCCATTGCCAACCCCAGCTCAACATTACTATAAACCAAAATCTTAACTGCATATATTATACTGCATATCTGTGCAGGGGTACTATTTCAGGATTTAGTCTTATGAGGCAAATTCACTGGGAAACAGCATCTTTTTGGTCAGGTTGGAGGATTTGTACCCGTTCTTTCCAAAATGCTGTTTTCCCCATGGTTCCTACCTCACAAGGGCTATTTTAAACTCAAATAACACACACACACAATGCAGTGTGAGCTGGGGGACGCATTGATGGAATGTGAATGTCAGCGGTCTCTTTATTTACGCTCCATATAAAACACTGAGCAGTAATTAACAGCAGGTATCCTCCCTAGCCAGAGGGTAATTGACTGTTTCAAAGTGCCAACACTTCATAACAGAGACTGTATGTGTGTATGTGGCCATGTGCACGCTTATGTAAAAGAGGAGAGGCAAAAACTGTATGAGTGAGAAATATAGATCGTGTATGAGTTTTTGCGACCACGAGTGCATTAAAATTAACTCTTTTATATTCCACACCTCCCCCACCTCTCCTCCCATCATCTCCCGTCCTCCCAATACGGATATGGGTCAGCAGTGGTGGGCACAGCCACTCAAATGCTCCAGGTTTCTTTATGAGTGCATTAAGGTTCAGACGTATTCATTATCAGTAAGTGTAGTAAGATGGATCAAGCTGAGCCATTTTACCACCACTGAAATGTTAGCTGTTAATTTTAGCGTGCGAGTAGAAATATGGTGAAAGCTCGAGTCTTTTCTTATAACTTCAACAAGGTCTGCTGCGGATCTGTTGGTAGGCATGCTCTGGGGCGTGGGGGAGTCATAAGGGTCAATTACCACAGCCAAATGGTTAACTTTTGCTAACCTATGTTTCACAGCATAGTGTCAAAGTACAGTAATGAAAACAAAACTATATCTTTATGTGCTTCAAAGTCCCGTGTATCGGATTTAAAGCTAAAGACAGAATCTAATGTGGGGTGGCTGTAGCTCAGGAGGTAGAGCAGGTCCCCTGCTGATCGGAAGGTGGGTGGTTCAATCCCTGGCTCCTCCAGTCTGCATGCCAAGTATCCTTGGGCAAGATACTAACCCCAAGTTGCTCTCCGATGCATCCATCCGAGTGTGAATGTGTGTGAATGTCATTAGAAAATCACTTAGTTTAGAGTCCGTGAGAATGGGTGTAATTGGGTGAATGTGGCATGTTGTATACAGCGCTTTGAGTACTCTGGGAGAGTAGAAAAGCGTTATATAAGAATGAGTCCATTTAACGTTATGAACCAAAACAATTAGCCCTATATGAGTGATGCTCTCAGGCAGTGTCATGCAATTCTGTTGACTCGCTGCATATCAGGCACAGGTAAGAAGTTAAACGGGAAGCATTGCAACACTGAACTTTGCGTTATTCTGTTTATGCAGGTGAGATAATGAGGACTGGGCTTCTCTGCTTAGACGGTTGCCCCAGTGACCTGGCCCTAGATGAGTGCTGGAAAATTGACAGATGGGTATTATGTATTATGTTTGCATTATATTTACATACTATGTTGTTATGCTATATTAAAAAAAAAAAGATATTTTTTTGCATCAATATGGTGACCTACAAAAAGTGAGGTAATAAAAAAGTAATTTTTAAAAAGTGAAGTAATATATTTTTATGTCTTCACATTATCACCAAGTCAAAAATGCGTAACAGCACATTATAATGTTGAAATTATCTCGTCTTCTGAAAGTGATACTGTAAAAAAGCATTGTGTATCTGTGTGACAGCTGAAAATTAGGGCTACAAACTGCACTGATGTCAGTCAGATGTATTAATAGATCAGTTTGCTAATAGAAATTTGCATCTAGACAGTCTATATACTACAAAAACCTCTTTGTCCAACACTCTCAAACCCACTTAAACTAACCTGATGCGAGTGAGCTGAAGCCAAATGCCACACGTCTACAGTACATAAGCAGCAACCAGACTAATGAGAATCCAAACGTGTGGTCAGCTGCTTCATGCTCTTGTGGGGCCATATGCTCTTTCCGCCATCATCCTCACAGGGAACATAAAGTTAACGAGAGGCTTGTTAGTACGTGTTAATTGGACTGTGTGTTCACTAATTGATTTTTGGTTAATTAGGGTTGGGGTATTTAGTGCTAATTGTTATTTGAACTGTTATTTCTGTTAATTTAATAGGTGTAAACACAGTCAAACCAGAGTGTCCCGAGTTGTAATTGCCTCCAACAACAGCAGCAGCAGAAACAACATGGTGTAGACCAAAGGTGCCTCCACAATTAGAGCTCCTCTGAGACATGCCACACTGATTGGCTATGATGCTAATTAATGTTAATTAGCATGTTCCCAGCCTTTTTAATGGGCAACAGCGCTCTTGGTCCTTACTTATCCAGCTGTTTGCTGTGAATGCATGATTTACTGTGAATAATGTTTCCAGTAAAAGACATTCAACACATACCGATGTCCTGTTTGTGTGGTTTGATGAGTCAGTGTTGTGTCAGTGAGGCTGCAGAAACTTGTAGTGTATCTAAAGTCTTTGTATACAATATTTTGAAAACAACTGATAACCCTGTAATTTAATGAAATTACAAGAGATTGGAAATGTTGGATTTTTACACTGGTGACATCAGAGCCTTTTTAAAATTACTTAAATCACATGCAACTGTGTGATAAAATAAAATCTTACCAACGTAGCAGTAGTAGTATTGTATATTTGTCACTTAGAAAGGCTATCTTATCTTATTTTCATCTCTTCACTTAAAAACATAAAAATACACACGTGTGAAACAAACACACAAACTCTGCAGTTTTCCATTTAAAGCACAGAAATGTTAAAATAACAATAAAGTGAAGAATTAATGATTTGACCCAAAAAACTTTAAACTTCAAACAGCAATGTTAGAAGAAACTATACAGTTCAAAGGAATCAGTAACACATGTATATATTAAAAAGCAATTATGTTTCAGAACATTTAGACCTGCGCTAACAATAACTGTCAAACGTGTGCCACACAATGTCTCACCTAGGACAGCGAATAAAGACGACCAGCAGTTTCTACAGATTTGGTTCAGTTCGTTGTCTTTTGGGCAGACGGAGTCTCTCTGTCTTGAGGAACTGTTCGATTTTTGAGATCTGCGCCCTGAATGATTCCTGTTGATCGTCCCTCTCCTGGGAGCAGGAGAGTTCCCAGTTGGACTCTGAACTAGGTCCTGCAGCTAAGGTAGGAGCTCTGCTACACCTGATTCAAAGAAAACACTAGCATGAACTTGTTTGTAGTCAGTAATCATATTATTAATCATGTAATAATACACATTTCAAATTAAGCGATACAAATTCTCCTTACCATTAGACTGAAGTAATGCACTTAAATGAAAATGTTTAAGATAAGATAATAAGATAAAATAACCTTTATTAGCCCCGCACATGGGAAATTTGATTTGTTACAGCAGAAAGTGGACAGTGCAAAGTCACATAGCAAAAATTAGAAAAACGCTGGAATAGAATAAGATGATAAGAATACTTCTAAAACTTCTAAAATATCATTTTTAAACCAAGAAAAAAAAAAAACCCTCTTGTTTTTTGTCAATACTTTTGTTAACTACTGAATGGGCCAAAACGTTAGTGAAGAACATTTTCATTCAGGTGTGTAGATACAAAGATAGGAGCTATGAAATTTGCCCATTATTACTTATTTACTTTGACATTTATTCTGGTTCAAATGCTGGTGTCTTCTTTCTAAAGAACAAACATACTCACTCTGCAGTGGTTTGCCATGACAGTTTGCTGCCTGTGCTGGAGGCTGGAAAAGAACAGCTTGGCGGAGGAGCTCTGCCATCCTGCATAAAAACGACGACAAACAGTAGATATCACCAAATATCCACTGTGAGAAAGCTGTGATCAGAATCAGAATCAGAATACTTTATTGATCCCTGGGGGAAATAATTTTTTGTTACAGTGCTCCATTATAAACCAACATAAACCAACATTAAGACAAGACAGACAATACGCTAACTAAGAATAGTACAATATATACATATATACACATACATAAGTCACTCATAAATAAATAGCTGGAAAAGAAACATGTGTAGTTGTAGCAGCAAACAGTGTGTTAAGTGGATGCGTTGTACAGGGAGATGGCCACAGGCAGGAATGATTTCCTGTGTCGTTCAGTGGTGCTTTTCGGTAATCTCAGTCTCTCACTGAACGAGCTCCTGTGACTGACCAGCATGTCATGGAGTGGGTGGGAGGTGTTATCCAACATTGTCTTTATCTTGGACAGCATCCGCCTCTCTGACACCACCTTGAGGGAGTCCAGCTCCATCCCCACAACATTACTGGCCTTACGGATTAGTTTATTAAGTCTGTTGGCATCTGCGACCCTCAGCCTGCTCCCCCAGCATGCAACAGCATAGAGGATCGCACTGGCCACAACAGACTCATAGAAAATCCTCAGCATTTTCTGGCAGATGTTGAAGGACCTCAGTCGCCTCAAAAAATAGAGACGACTCTGGCCCTTCCTGTAAAGTGCTGTGGTGTTTTTAGCCCAGTCCAGTTTATTGTCAATGTGTACTCCAAGGTATTTATAGTCCTCCACAATGTCAACACTGACCCCCTGGATTGAAACAGGGGTCAAGTGTTTCCTGGTCTTCCTGAAGTCCACGATCAGTTCCTTGGTCTTTGCCACGTTGAGCTGCAGATGATTCTGCTCACACCACGTGATAAAGGAGTCGACCACAGCCCGGTACTCTGTCTCATCATCCCTGCTGATGATTGTGGTCACACAAAGTTTGTGTTTCATATTTATTATTCTATAATATAATAGTTTGAGATAATACAGTAAATAAGAAACACAAAGATTCTTCTATAGGATTTGGACTATTACTGGCAGATAAATCAAATGTATGAAAAGAGTGAGTATTCATAGTGTTCAACCTTCTCCTTCAGTTCTCTGTGGCATGCTTCTAGGCCAAATCCTGAGTGATCGCAATCTAGTCCTGATAAAGTGATAAAGTGGAATATCAAATGAACAATGTGGATTCACAACCCAGTAACTCCCCTGATCTGCAATCTATGGCCAATTCTGAAAATCAAGCGGACAAGCAGAAGCCCACAGACTGTGATCAACCTGGTGCACCTATAAGGCAGAAATCTATCACCACCATTTGGTCTTTTTTTGGTACAAAAATGTCAGTTCAATGCTTAATTCCTTCATAAGAAAAGAAAAGACAGATAAATTCAGGGCAGACAATAAGCAGCAACAACTGATATTTGTATCTGTATCCAGCCCAGAGAGAGCAGCCAGAACTCTTCGCTTTGGTCTTCTTTACAATTTGTTAAACTATCAGATGAGTTTGTTTTTTCCCCTCATACTCGAGTCATGCTGCAGCCCATCTCCCTCAACTGCGAGCACCTGGATTGTATAAAACACAGAGTGACAGTGCGGTGATGGTGACAAAAGAGTTTGGGAGCGTGTGAGAGAGAAAAAGTGAAACAGAATTAAAAAAAAGTGAAACAGCAAGAGGGTGGAGAAGGTGAGTGAGGGACAAATGATGAAGTGAGAGAGGAAGACAGAGCGAGAGTGGAGACCAGAGACTGAGTGAGTGAGAGAGGCGAGGTACCCAGGCATCATTAGGTACTTTTTCTTCCACAGGTCATTTGTTCTCTGTCTGTCTGGCTGTCTATGAGCTCAACATACATCAAGCCACATCCATTCGGTCAACACCTGACCGAACATTAATCAAAGAGCAGGAAAGTTTGAAACCTCTGAAATCTTTGTCAGATATTCTGCGTACTCTGTTAAACAAGTTCTCCTACATTCTAAATGTCCAGGACCACAAAAATGTTGAAAGAGCATTTTAATATCTAGTTCCTCTGAGGACATGTCAGGCTGTTGTAACGGGCATATTCATTCAAGCTCCAGCTCAAATTTCCCATGGGCTCCGCTCAGACACATTCTATAAAATGATGAAG
This sequence comes from Astatotilapia calliptera, assembly GCF_964374335.1. Lineage (NCBI taxonomy): Eukaryota > Metazoa > Chordata > Actinopteri > Cichliformes > Cichlidae > Astatotilapia > Astatotilapia calliptera. Next base: position 6,511,810 of record NC_137428.1, on the reverse strand, counting down.
CTCTGAATCTGTGGAACAGCAATGACCTCGACAGAGAAAACCCTTTTATAACGGTCATTCTGATGTCCTCTGAGGGGGGGGGGCACGCATTTCTATGTGAACACGACACTGTGGCCATTTCCTGCTGCTCAACATCAACTTGTACTAGAGAACACGATTAAAGCTTCACTGTGATGAAATGTACTTGGACACGGGCTTCAGCAGCTGAAATTAAATTTTCCAAAGTGCAGCTCGCACAGTGAGGACTCATCAATAAAGCTCTCAAATGTAAAGGTATGTAAATCATGAGCTGTGCTTTATCACTTGACTAGTGTTTTACAAGCTATTTTAAAATAACTTCTGTGACATACATATATGATTATTAACTCTCACAGTTATAAATGAGCCACCTTCTAAAGTGTCGTACCAGCAATTCCCTACTTCTTAACAACTGACCGTATCTGCTGCTGTTCTCTCTCTGCAGGTCTCCTGCACTGCTTCCCAGAGTCCCTGCTGCTTTCTCCTCAGGGAAGGTGCGGTCCCACAGACACTGGAGGCATTCAACAGGTCTGACGCCCTCATAATCACCAAGGGGACTAAGAGGAATGAGGTGAGATGGCAAGAACAGCAAGAAAGCAAGAATGAATGATGATTAGTAATGGTAAGAAACGCAGACGGACAATGAATTCACTGTGTAAGATGTTCCTAGTCATGCATCAGAGCAGTTTCTGTGCTCCTTAGTGAAATGATAAACCACCACCATTGTCGTGTTTGCTTTTGAGGGGCTTGGGTATTATTGTGCTGGCAGGATGTCCTGGGAATCCAGCAGTTGTATTCTGCTCAGACAGAGAAGATCCCTGGAAAAAAACACCAAGATTTTAACTGATATAAAACTAACCACAGCTTTAAAGCATTTCTACATCCGAATGTAAAAAAATTGTTACGATTACAAACTAAGATTAACTGCACTTCTCTAGGTTAGTGTAGCTAGTTAGTCCTGTATGAGCATCATATGACTTTTGAAACTGTTGTACATATTTTCATCACACAGCTTGAAAACGCTACAACCTTTTGATTCTAATACCTGGATTGGCTGGTGCGCTATGGTGACATCTGACTTTGTTCTGGAGTTTGACTTTCTTCTCTCGGGAGCGGCCCACTCAAATAATGGCCTGTAAGTCTTTTTGCTGGGCAGAGATGACTCGCCACAATCACTCAGCAGCTTCTCTCCTAACTCAGGCTGCTTGTGACCCAGACTTGTAACGAGTGGCAGCTTCGGATCTGTTTCACTTTTAGTCTTCTTTGTATCTTCTGTGTCCTTTATATGCTCACTTTTCACCTCAGAATCAAGGGTTATGGCACCCATCGTAATATTAACATTGCCATCTTTTAAGTGGGATTCTTCCATAGGTTTTTGATAGACATTCGTATCTACACTTGATTCATCTTTTCTTCTGTTCTCTACACTTGGATCACCCTTTCCTTCAACAGTTACCACAGACTTCCGCTGCCCATCTTTCTGCTCTAAGCTTTCCAGCAGCTGCTCAGGTTCTGCCAGTTTTTCACTCACAGGTACATCAAAGATTTCATCTGTTTGCGTCATATCTGAAATAACATCAGAAGGAGTACGTGTTTCTGTATGTGTCTGACATGATCCCAAGTTTTCAGCGCTGTGAAAACCATATGAGTGACCAGCTGATGCGGCATCGTCTGTCTGTGAGGTACTTGACTGCTTCAGGTGTTCAGAAAGTCCAGCAGAAAGCTCCCCTGCTTTTTTGGTGGGAGGCTGACTTAGTGATCCTGTGTCTCCGTCTGAGCTTTGGACCTCGTTTTGACACAAATTTGAAACTTCCTGTTGTTCAGAGCTAACACTTTGATGTTCTCCATCTCTTCCAGTCTCACCATGGATCTTCAAATGTTTGCATTCAGCATCCTTTTCACTGACTTTCTGACAGAGACTTTGTGTGAAGTCTGAGGGTTTACAGACATCCACAGGCGGCTCAGCGCCCATGAAGTCAATGACCTGCAGTGTGTGGCTCTTTTCAGCAGTCATATCAGTGATCGTCTGGGCTCGTATCTGTGTTTGTGGTGTCTGCACTGCTGTCTTTTCTCTCTCCTTCGCTCCATCCGCTCTATCTTTTGTTTCTGTTCCAGCATCCTTTGCTGACCCCTCACTGTCCTCTCGCCTGTTTCTTCTATCTGTTGTTTGTGCCATGGCTGTTCCTCTCTTTTCTCCAGCACGTCCTCCCTCCTTCACATCTTCTCCTTGATCGTCTTCCCTATTCCTCAGCTGTCCTGTATTTTTCTCCTCTTCTTCTCTATGGCTATTTCCTTGTTTCCCGCTGTCCTTCTCCTCATGTTCTTTCTCATTCATTCCTGTGTCGTCTCCTTTATTTTTCATGTTTGTTGGTAAATCTGCAGATTCACCGAGAGAGCTGTAATCGGAGTTCGATGCAGTTATACTACTCGCAGAGCAACCTCTGATAAAGTGGGTATCATCATCAGACACAGAGAGAGCAGTATTAGTTAGATCTGAAAGCACATCAGGGTTGTGTTCACTTTTCGAGTTGTTAACCCCTTTGTTCAATGTTATGGCCTCTGTGGCTCCTGTCCCAGAAAAAGTACACGAGCTGAAATTCATGGTAAGTGGACAACTGGGCATTTTTAGGTGGCTTAAAGGCTCTTTTATTGTTTGTGACTGTTGTTTTGGGACTTTTTGACCTAAAAGAGAATAAAACGCGCATGAGAAAAAATAAGAAAATGACTGTCTCATAGTGTCTTAGAACATATTTATCGTCTGTATGTTTATATTTAGTGTGCTGACCTTCAGTTTCTGCAGTGGCAAGTATCTTAGTTCCAGTTGCTGTGTCCTCTAAACGGTCTGGAATTTTGGCCTGAGAGGAGACCGAGTGCTGCAGACTGCCAAAGCCGGGAAGCTTAGATCTGGAGATGCGTTCACTTACAGATTCCTCGCCTCTAACTTCCTCCACAGAGGTGGGATGGGTAGAAACACTGAGTGTCTGGCTGCTGTCTCTTACCTGTGCAAAGAAAAATAAACATGCATGCATTCACATGACAGTTTCTCTTATAAACTCACCTACTATACATCAGCTACACCTGCTGTTATTAACATTATTCCCATAGCTGTAAATCAGAATATTATGAAAAATATTATAGTGAGCTCTGTTCCTGGTTTCTTTATCCCTGAATGTTCAAGTGCTGACTCTGGTCTGTTTTGAAAGGTTTGTCTAATAAATGAGAGGACCGCTTTGCAGTTCTTAACGTTCTGCAAGTCAGCACATGTATTTCACTTTCTGTCAAAACTGCTGAAAACACAACCTGTTAATTTTTCATTTTAGTTATTTTTCATTTTTAATATAATCATCCAACACTGCAACAGTACAGATATTGGTAGAAAAAAGTGAAGGTCCCCTGTAAATACTTTAAACTTATCAATTGAGTAGTACAAAGTCTGCGTGATGAGTTTTTCCATGTAAAAACAGAGTTGTAGAAAAGTGTTTATTGTGTTCTGTTAAGAGAAACTCTCTTCTTCTTCATCTCACCCTATCCCTAGCATCCTCTACTGTCACACCAACATCCATGAATCTTCTTTTCCTCTTTTCCTCCTGCCTGCCAGCCCCATATTTAGCATCCTTTGCCCAGTGTATCCACTATCTCTCCCCTGTACGTGTCCAACCGTCAGCCTTGCCGCTATAACTCTGCCTCCGAAACACTGAACCTGAGCTGTCTCTCTGATGTACTCAAATCAAGTAAAGTTCGTCTCTACAGGACATTTAAAAACAACAGCTGTTGAACAAAGTGCTATATATCTAAAATGATCAAATCAAATAAAACACAGGAGAAAAATGACAGAGTTAAATGAAATATAAAGCTGTGTAAAAACAGCACAAATGAAAGTACTTCAAACTCATTCTGATTTAAAAGCCAAAAAATACATACGGGGTTTGAAAGCATCTAATACTGGAGATGTCCTGATGTTAGGGACAATTTGCTCCACAGACCTGATCCCCTTTGTGCTTTAATGTGGAGCTCGGCCTCTTGTCCTTTTTCAGCACCACTGTCTCTATAGCAGCAGGTCTCACCGCCATCTTGCAAACCTTCCCTTTCACTCTTGCTTTCACAAATCACCCAAGACACTCATCTCCAACAACTGTACCCTGCCTACACTCTCTTCTTCACATTACTTGTGCACTGCCCATTGCTTTGAATGGTTAACCCCAGGCATTTAAATTCATCCACCATCACTGCTTCTTCTCCTTGGAGCATCCCTGTTACATCTGCTTGTTTTTACGAACTTTTATTTCTCTTCTCTCTAGAGCATACCTCCACCTCTCCAGGCTCTCTTTCATCTGTTCACTACTTCCGCTACAAATCACAGTGTCATTATTTGTCATTTGTAGCCCCCCGTACCCATCTTTCACTCCTGCCTCACATGACACGTGTAATCCCCTACATGTGTTTTTGGATACATACCTCCATTTCATGTATGTGCTGTTCATGTGATTTGGCCTGTAAGGACAGCTCAGCGTGTTTCTGATGAAGATCATCATAAGCCTCTTTCAGTGCTTGAAGGGCTTCTTGCTGTGTCTTGAGGTGATCCAGAAACTTCGTCTTCTGTTTACCCACACAGACAAATGAAAGATGTGATTTTAAATTAGCTTGTATGATTTTCTGGCATCTTCCCATATACACAGAAGAGTCCAGCCTGACGGACACTGTAAATATGTGCTACTATCATCACAATGCCTTCTCCCACAGCACAGTTTTTCTTCTACCTCTTTGTCCCAGCTGGTCTTGGAAGCAGCATAGCTCTCCATCAGTTGGGCCACCTTGTCTTCCATTGCCTTGCTTTGCTCTCCCATCACCTCATGTTCCTGTTTAAGGGCCTGCAGTAAAATTAATCGCCCATGTGGTTTTAGTGCAATACTAAATTTTTATGTGTTTATTTAATGTGAACAGGGGGTTCTAAACAGGGCAGGCAGAGAGAGGACTTCTTGCTAATACAAATCAGTTGGCTTGTGTCATTTTGATAATGATTTTAATAAATTAATGAATAGGTGAATTAAAATGAGAGGGGGTGGTATAGAGAGAAGAAAAGAGAACAATAAACTTTAAAGCTATAAATGCAGAATAAACACACTATCATTCAGTTGTGGAGCCGACTATATTCACACATGTACATGCTGTGATATACAACATCCCATTCATCAAGTTTATGGGAAGGAACAATGGTTGTCATTCATTTTGGTCTTTGCATAAATTTACTCTATAATCATTTAAATAGACCCTGAAAAATTTCTGATCTGTGTGGGACCAATGGGTGGTGCAGGGTTTTATCTGGAGACATAAATCACATTTTCTATCAGCCAAAACTCCAACGTGCATGAAAAGGAGGTTTCTACAAAGGTGAAGTGGGATAACAGACATGTCATTACTATAAGTTTGGCATTTATTTTTGTTTTTGCACACAAAAACCAATTAAAGTATTCTAACATAAAAGGACTGAAATCGCACTAACTTTAAAGTCCAGAGTCTGTAAGGATAAATTTCATTCGCCCCAAATTTTTTGTTAAATGTGGCTTAAATGTATGACTGTAATTTGTAAGAATCAACAAGATAAATTCTTCTATTTCTTCCTTATTATTGATAAACAAAGACACACCTGGAGCTAATTTTTTCTCTCCTGTAGGCAAAAAAAACTTTGTTATTATTAAATCAATTTTGCTTACCAGTGATGCTTACCAATATTTGTACTACATACAGTATATGATAGTTAACATGAATACACCAGTTAAAAATAAATCAGGAGATTAAGATGTGCTATTTTTTCTGATTTACACTTTACATTTCTATTCTTTTCTTCTTTGCAACACTTTTCTAAATGTGTGATTAAGGTTGAAATGTGTATTTGGACATAATTATCCAATCTAACACATTAATAAACAAGAAGCACTCCAAAATGTAGCTCTCTCTCTGGGCACTATTTACTTAGCATGACGAAAGTTTCGGCCTGTCTCAGCAATGCAAAGCCCCCAGCATCCAACATCACCATGGAGGAGAGGAAGACACTCACATCACTTAGTGATGACAACAACATTATCATCCTTGCAGCAGACAAGGGTCGGTGCACAGTATTGCTAAACCAGAAAGACTATCATGAGAAGATTTTGTCACTACTCAGTGATGAAAATACTTATAAGCCCCTGAAACGAGACCCAGGAAGTGGCTACAGGAAGAGGGTGATAGACTGTCTGAAGCAGTGAGAACAAGACAAGGCTATCGACCGGACCTCATACCACAGGCTGTACCCAGGGGAATCTACACCAAGTCTGTATGGTTTACCGAAAATACATAAACAGGGTGCACCTTTAAGACCGATTGTCTGTATGATCAACTCTGTCACCTATAACATCTCCAAGTTTCTGGCTTCGATCCTCAACCCGCTGGTGGGCAGCTCTGAACACCACATCCAGAACACCCTGGATTTTGTTGAGAAGGTGAGAGATGTCATTATGGAGGCAGATGAAACCATGGTCTCGTACGACGTTACATCTCTCTTCACTTGCATCCCAGTCACGAAAGCGTTGGAGGTAGTCCGTAAGAGATTAGGATGACCCCAACCTCAGCAACAGGACCACTCTCAGCATCGACCAAGTGTGTTTGAACTGTGTCTTCATTCCACCTACTTCACATACAAGGGTCAGTTCTACAGGCAGAAACATGGGTGTGCCATGGGCTCCTCAGTTTCACCCATCGTGGCCAATTTATACATGGAAGAAGTGGAAAAAAGGGCTTTGCTATCCTACCCTGGAACACCACCAAGCCATTGGTTCAGATATGTTGATGACACCTGGGTGAAAATCAAATCTCAGGACGTACCACATTTCACGGATCACGTTAACTCGGTGGACCGACACATCAAATTCACCAGGGAGGATATGAAAAGTGGCAGGTTAGCCTTCTTAGACTGTGAGATTTCCATCAGTAATGGGGGCCATCTAAAAGCTGACGTGTACCGTAAACCTACACCAGTATTTAAGGTTTGACTCTCATCATCCACTGGAGCACAAACTGGGTGTCATCAGGACGCTACAACACAGAGTGAACACCATCCCCACTGACACAGCGGCCAGGGAGGCAGAAGAACAGCCCAAGCGAAAACCTGTAGTGATCCCATATGTGTCAGGAGTATCGGAGCAGTTGAGACGCATTTTTTCTAAACGCCGGGTCTCTGTGGCTTTTAAACGCCAAAACACGCTGCGCCAAAAACTGGTCCACCCCAAGGATCGGCTCCCCCGACACAAACAGAGTAACATAGTGTACGCTGTTAAGTGCCAGGAGGATTCCCGGGATATATACATCGGGGAAACCAAACAACCTCTGGAGAAGCGGATGGCACAACACAGAAGAGCCACCTTGTCTGGCCAGGACTCTGCAGTCTGTTTACACCTACAGGCCTGTGGACACTCTTTCAAGGATGAGGATGTACACATCCTGGACAGGGAGGAACGGTGGTTTGAGCGCAGAGTCAAGGAGGCCATTTATGTGAAAAGGGAAAGACCATCTCTGAATCGAGGAGGGGGCCTAAGGATACATCTGTCACCATCTTACATGTTGTGATTGCAGCCATTCCCCAACTCTCTGTGAATGGTACTCATGGCCATTGATCAGTGGTCTTTGATCAGTGGGTTTTGGTCAGTGGGTGTTGATCAATGGTCATGAGAATTTGCATAATTATGATTAAGGAACTGACCTCCCAGCCCATTGTTCCTTCAGTGGGCTGGTTTCAGTCATTATGCAAATGTACTGTTTATAAGATTGGAAACTTGCAGTCAGCTGAGACTGAAGAAGTCACTTGGATGAGTAACGAAACGTTTCTCCCACAAAACGCTACGTCCAGATGAACAGAATCAACTTTTGGAGATTAGCATGACAGAATGGGGTGTAAACTCCACTCTACACCCCTACAGAGTTTCACCAGAATTCATTCTAAAGTTTTCAAGCTATTGTATTTACAGACAGAATGACATGCACACAAATGCCTTCAAACCAGAAACTCCTTGGTGGAGGTAATTTCAAGCCGGGCACTCAGATACGCATATTAGCTGTTTTCTCTCTTTTGATCTGTTAAAGTAAACTTCACATGCGTTTCATCATCGGGGATTGTAATTTAGGTCTGCAGAGACACAACAGACAGATCACACGCAACTGCAATGAGATGCTCAAAGCAAACAGACAAAAAACAGTTGCCCTTGAAAATAATAATAAATAGTTTGGTGTGCAGGAGGAACTGAAGAACACATCAAACTGGAACTGTCCAGAACACCTAGAAACTTTTTCTCCATCTTACCATCACATGAAGATAAGGAACTTTGGTGGGAATTTAGTGCAGAATACAGGTAAGTGAGAAGTACTTTTCACTTGCCTGTATTCTGTAAAGTGACTTTTCAAATGAGCTCATTATTATAACGCGAATGCAAAAAGAACCAAGTTTTTTTTTTAGACTGATCCACTTTTTGAATGACAGCAATTGTAAGGGGACTGAGTTATTTTTAAAATGCACTACATGTGAACCCCCACAGATGTAATCTCCTTGTCTGAAAAGTGAAGCCAATTCAGAAAAAGGCTACCAAGGCATGGCAAGAGGGAAGTCTTGGCTAACATGTATACATGTGAAGAGTTACATCCACAAAATAGTACAGGATGAAATACTCTGACCTCGCACGTCTGTCTTTGTGTCTGTAGCTCCAACTCTACTCTCCTCACTGTCTGCGTCTGACTCAGCAACAGCTGCTGGGTGTGCTGCAGAGACCGTATCACCTCCTAAACCACACACAGACACAAACACAATAATGGCGCACAAACTGACCGGGCTTGATTTTGGTTTATTTGAACCTTGACATCATAAAAAGTGGAAATACTTCAAAGGAGTTTCCAAAACAATCACGTTCACAAAATTTCACTGAAGGAAGAGACTCAACATTAAAGCTGTCTAGGTTTAGTCATGTTCCAGGTCCTTACCTGCTTTTCTGCTAGTTCAGTTGCATTTTCCTCCCTTAGCTTCTTGTTCATTTCAGTTTCCTAACCATACAAAAAAATAAATATTGTCTGTGTCAGAACTGGATTAGATTTTTCAGCATTAATCAATCGATCCATCTATCCTCTTCTACTTATTTAAATAAGGGTTGCAGTGGGGCTGGACCTTATCCCATGTACTATGCAGCGGCAAACACTTTTGCAGGGCTAACATGCAAACTTCACACAGAATGGGATTTGAACCTGGGATCATTTGGCTGTGAATTGCTAGAATAAAACACGATTTCTGTTAATGACCATCATTTACCAGCTTCAGCTTCTGGTGCAGCTGCTGTATATGCTGCTCTCTGCCTGTGGGACTGTAGGGTTTGGCCGGTCTAACTGAAGTCATCTTGGCCTTGCTGAGCTCATTACTGACTTCATCCAACTCCTGACAGGACACCATAAGAATCACAGGATTAGTCAAGCTGATGCCTCACAAACTACTCAGGCCACTGGACAACTCAAATAATACCCTCAATATCTTCTAGTTTGAAACAACAATATATTTTAGTGGCTGATATTTAACTGATAACGCCAAATGGTACAAAGTTTAGAAGGAAAATCACAAAAATGCCTCAAACAATCTAAATGCTAGACCACTTGGCCCCATACCTTCTTTAGTGACACAATGGTTGCTGCTTGTTTTTCATTAGCAGAAGTCAGTTTCTTGTTTATTCTCATGGCTTCATCAACTGGAAATTGACACATAGTGCAGCATGAAACATACACAGCTTATACATGAGGGCAAACAGGAAGGATTCCCATCTAAATCACAAATTCAATGAAAAAACTAAACAACAGGATACAAGATGAAATGGATTTCCCATTGCAGTTGGTTTACCACTAATTGTAACAGACACTAAAATAATCCCAATATTTGGCCAGAAAATGCCTCTTGGACTTAAAAATTGAGGCTGGTGTTGTGCAAAAGGTCAGTTTAAGAACACACGTCTCATTAAACATGACTACATCTGGGCTTCATTGACAAAAACTCTACCTTTAGCTGACAGGAAAAAGAGGAAAGTATGTTAGATGAGTAGACAGCAAGGTTAAAAAGTTAAAGAGCAGGAAAATAATGTGATGGATCAATCCTGCCTGGTGTCAGCAGGACAGGCTGCCTGGTGTTGGTGGTGTGGGAATATTTTCTTGGCTCACATAAAGCCTCTAGATAGCAACCCAGTGCTAAACTAAACCTCACTGCTGACCTGGGAGATGTCTTCATAGTTTACTCTTATCAAAGTGTTCCTAGAGGAGCATTTAAAGAAACATGACAGTGACCTTTGCGCATTACCCAGATCTTGACCCCAAAACAAAGACGAGGATAAAGTGAAATGAATGATGTGAAGGAAGATTTTCTCAGGAATGAATGTGCTGTTGAAAATTCTGCATGAGCAGAGACATACTACTGTATCACGTCACGATGTACCAGGATCCCTGTGAACTGTTTCCAGCACCTTATTATATTTATAACCGAGAGAATTCAGGCTATACTGGGAACAAACCAGAACCTCTTCTGCTGAAAACAACCTAATAACACTCAGTAATGACAAACTGAAGCGGCACATATGTGAAATGCGTGATCTGATTTGTGTATATAATTGTTTGCATGGGATCATTAGTAAGCCTAGAGTGATCATCATACAGAACATTAATTTATATATCTGTCTTTCTGTATCTATTACCATTCTGCTCCAGGTTGTCATGGGCCTGCTTGACCATGGCACACTGCCTGGACAAGGCACTGAATCTTTTCTCCACCTCTCCCAGTTGGCTCAGGTGGCCGTCCTTTGTCCGGCTCTGTAAGGCCAGTTTCTGTTCCTGTGGAGGGGCCACAGTTAAAACAGACAAGAAGAAATATGTTGAGGAGGACCCGGCCCGTTAATGGACACAGATCCTGGGACTGTTTGTATATCACTGAGGATGATTCTACATGTGACTGACATGTCTCTAACCTATGAGGGCCCTCGGTTTGTCAGTTTGATCCGCCCCTCACTTGTTATATCTGGTTTCAAATGATAAATGGTGACAGCAAAACTCCTTAGACTTTAAAGCCACCACCACCTGCCTGTCCCCAGCTTCTCTCCCCTCCCCCTTAAAAGCTAATTGGTCGATGAGATATGCCCATATGCAGATGTTTTACTTTTGTAGGGGTCAGATTAGCAATTTCACCCTGACTCCAGTTCTTCCTTTGCCCATTTTTTAACCCCTTATCCACCTTGGGGGCTTAAGAGAAAGACTTATCAAGTCGCCAGTTCATCACAGGGCAATACAGACACAGGTGACACACTTTCACATCCTACAGCCAAATAAGAAACACCAGTTAACGTAGCATGCAGGTCTTTGGACTGTGAGAGGAAACTAGAGCTTCTGGATGAAACAGGGAGAACAAACAAACTCATCACAGAACGACTACAGGTCACCAGGAGGTTCAAATCCAGAACGGACCCTCTATTCACCACCACGCTGCCCCTTTATTACCAGCTTGTAGCAGATTGATGGCTGTGGCTCAGCAAAAGGAGCTAGCTTATTTTGCAAAATAAAGACATACGACAGTGGAAACAGCTGTCAAGTAAAGTGAGGGTCACGCTTTGACAGAGTTAGTGCCTGCCTCTTTCAGTGAAATGTAAGAATCAAGTGGGCTCATGCTTCAGAGCGCTTTATCGCTCTTCAAACTGCCATTACAGTTTGATTGTGTGTATCAAGCTGAGCAGATTCTTTCCTTCTCCCGTTTTCTCACTCACTCCCTTCTCTTTCATTCTCACTCCCTTCAGTCAATCTGTCCGACTCTCCTTTTCGCCAGATCTCTACAACTCCCTCTCACTCTGCTGAGCCACCGTCATGCGAAGAAGGTTAAACTGAGCGAGGCCCAGTTATAAAATATTTTAATAGAGATATTTTCTCTGCTGTGCTGGCAGTTCAAAGTGTCACACACTCCCTATCCGTTACTCCTGATGAGCTCTCCCCTCTAAACCCATCCCTCCTTAGCACCATTCCCTTATCCTCCTCTTTTAATTTTACTCCCCTCCCACCAACCTTCTGTCAACAGTTTGTATAAATGGAAAAATCCTTCCTTACCAGCTCACTTGATTTCTTCTCCAAGTTGTACTTCAGCAACTGTGTGACAGAAGTAAAAGAAAATTAGCGAGCCTGTTTTTGAGAGCGGCTTCTAGAAAATAGAAATAAGTGATGTTGCAATCGTACATGACAGTTTTCAACACATCTGGAATCAAGATGGCACATTTTTAATAACAGCAGCAACTGAGTGAAATTTAAAGCAAGTCTTGCTTTTTCCAAAGTTTAAAAAAAACCTTCACATTTCAGCTTTGAAGCCTGTGTTGCAAAGACTTCCTTAACATGTTCAGGTAAACAAAAGCAACATAAAACATATTTAAAAAGAAATAATTTGAATCTACAATCTTTTAAAAATGCAAAAATTCTACCAACTAAAGATCATGTAATGTGACACAAAGCCCCATCTCAACATACGCTTTTGTTTCAGTACTGTAACTCTCTCTCTGCATCTGCATGTCCAAATGTTTTGTTTTGCCATCATGTCATGCAGACATCTCACTTTCAAATACACTGTCTTTACGGGCTCTGTGATTAAGTCCCTCCACGTTTATAGACTTAGGCATAGATTGTTACACAATGAACGCCTCACTGACAGGACTCAAAGAGGCCGTCCCACCCTGGATAGGGCCACCAGATGTTTTCTCATTTTGCCAAATTGTTGTGTTTTTTTTTTTTGCTTCTTTAAACTGTATACTTACGAAAAAACACTGACTTTGTCCAAATTACGTCTTAGGCCAGGAGAAAATACAGTTTCCTTTTTTATTCTTAACATATAAAATGTAAACAACAACAAAATATTTTGCCCCAAAATACAGAAAAAAATAGTCCTAAAGGTAAAGTTTGGGGGCAATAATACCCCATTTATCATTTGCATGAATTTAAACATTACTATGAATATGAAAAAAAAATTTCTACTAGAATTAAAATAGCTGGTGTATGAATCTTTTTATATTTCACATTACTTGAACTATACAACACCAGTGGTGTGCAGATAAGTCAAGGTACATGGCAATTAAATCACTTCAGTGCCACCTGTCACTTGTGTGATAATGTGTTAAATTAAAGAATCCACCAGACCGTGTCACAAGATTGAACACAAACGGGCTTCATTTTATCCAAACACAGCAGTCAGAGTCTCCCAGATAGAATATCAAAAACGGTCTCTATTGTCTCTGTAACACGGCTGGGTTGTTAAAGTGCGTTGGACCGTGAGTACGATCGTTTATCACCTCTGTGGTGTCAAGTCTGAAGATGAGCAGAGGGGAGCCGGAGCGGGCCAGGCTCATGCACCAGAACCCTTGACTCTGATCGAGCATGCCTTTTCTTTATTTACTTGTCTCTCTGAACAGTTTAACGATTAAACTGTTATCTTGCTTATTTTTAATAAAGAAGGGATAAAAGGTGCTGATGGTGTGCATGTTACAATAAAACAGAGATAGAGAAGAAAGAAGAATGTTGAACAACTCAGTACCTGCAGTGACTTCAGCTCTTCCTTTAAGTTGTTAATCTCCTTGTCTTTTAACTCAGCAATGACCTGATATTTCCCCTGAAATGTTAAATTCATTTTGAGTGTCAAAAAAGCAATAAAAGCCCAAAGCACAGCACAAAAGAATTCACTCCGAGGGCCAAAACTGTGCAACTGAGATGAGTAAATTTACTTCTCCTCTAAAGACATTTATTGAATAAAATGCTCTATCGTGGGGATGTTTGGGGGAATAAGAGTTCTGTACCTTTTCCTCCTCTGTGTTTCTTAATTTGGCCTGAAACTTGAGAAAAGATAATAAATTATTTGGAAAGGTTTTAATACATTGTTAAAAGTCTTGTTTAGAAATGAAAATGGAGGAATAAAAACCACACCTGTTTCTTAAGATTTGTGAGTGACTCAGTGTGTTGCTTTGTCACAGATTCAATTCGATGCTGTAGGGATTCCTGCAAATGAAAGGGAAGACGGAAGAAAGTTACTGATGATCTCATCTATTCTTTGATATTACTTGTTAAATAAAGCTGTACCTTCTCCCATTCCATCTCCTGCTTCTCCAACACCAGCTTACTGATCTGATCCTCAAAGCGGGTTTCTGCATCCTAAACCAAAAAAACTGACTCTCAGGCATCAGTAAGTTCACAATTAGACAAGCAACCAGGAAACACCTGATAAGAACATTTAAACGGGAAAGCTGTGACTAAGAAGGTGTGATTCAGTCTGAAAATCTTCATCTTTTTCACTCTGTGGGCCAGTGGAGTTGAGCCAAAACTGCAAAGTGCTTTAAGTTTCTTTGGTTCAGTCCTGCGTATCTTTTGTGGAAGCAGTCAGTGACGGGGGAACATTAGAAGGGAGGTGATATTTGTGGAAAACCATCCCTATCCTCCCTCTTCTCTTGGAGAAGGCAGGTAAAAGTCAAGTGCTCACTATATCCAGGGGACTTTTTTATGTGCACGTGGGAGCCGGTTAACTCAGCGAGCTTATTTTATAAGTTCCTATTAAAGTATGCTACCAGCGTGGCACAAAAAAAAGAAAAAAGGAGTACACAGGAGATAAAGCTGTTATTTTTCCACCAGGGAATAATTGCTGTGTGTATGTGTGAGTGCATGTGTTAAATGCACAGCAAAGCCTTTCTAAGATCAGTAATCCATGTAAATTAAAACAGGTAACTGTGTATCAAGAGAAGGCCGAAAAGCCATGTTGCACAATCTCATCTATAGCTTTTCATCTTTTTACCATTTTTACTGCTGTTCTGAATGGTCACCTTTTATTGGGCGTTAAAAAACAAAAAATGGCATTTGGAAGTTTGTGGGAATAAAAATTTGAGTTGGAAAAAGTTTGACACTGTTTCCAGATCACACTAAATCTCATATCACATGCATTTCATGTAATGTGACATTTCATATTACTCGCAGTTCTTCCCCATTTATGACTCATCTTCACCAACTAAAGCCGCTGGTTACACCGCTTTAAAAAAAAGAAAGTGCTGGAATTTGACCTGCTCAGGAATGTCCGGCTCCATCATGACATCCTCTTGCCTCTTAACCTTCCCACCCCCGTGAACGACACAACTACAAAGTGCTACTTTGATAACGGCAGTGCCTGAGGAGGAACAGACTGATATATCATCTAATGTCTGTGTCTGAGTTAACATGACTATAACAATAAAAGCTCAACGACCAACATCCCATTTTTGCTCCTCTAACCTTTAAGCACACTCGGATTTAAAGTACTTGCTGGAGGGGAGAAAGCTTTATTCTTTTTGTTAGTTCTTTACAAACAAATTGACTTTGTGCTCATTGGTTAAGGGCTAATAGGCTTATATGACCCCCTCCCCTCTTTCTTGACATAATGTGCATCATATCCAGCAGGGTTAAATCCACGTAGCCAAAGGGGCACTTAGCTTTCTCTATGAATGCTCTAATACCAACATAACCAATATATTTGTGAAATTACACTGCTCTTCAGCCAAACAGAGTCATTAGTGTCTCAGTTCTACTCAGGAAATGGTGATATAATACAGAGGAATAGAGGAAGTGAGCAATATTAGAGACAATACACATAACAAGGCACCTCAAAGTTCAAACAGCTCTCATGTCAGCCAATTCCGAACCTAAACGAGCACAGCGTAATTCCCAGAAAGCCGCTGCTAATAATGACCAGTGTTGACACAGAGCATGTGCTCACGCATCTGCTTATAAATCTTTGCTTTTAGTATTGTTTGAAATTATGCATAAGTCAGTATCGTGTATCATTCTAGTACCAACCAGCTCAGATATTATTTAAATAAAATAGCTTCACTGCACTAATTTGGTAAATTGATATGAAATGTTCTGCTAATTTATGTGATCAGTATTTAAAGTATGGATGAACCTTGCTTGTAGCTGGTAGATTTTTTAAAGTTAGGAATCAGTGAACTCTGTCGCTAAGCTGCTGTTAATTACTGCTAATAGAAGATGGAGAAAGGGATCAAGGCATGACACTCAACGCAGTACTACCACTGCCCACGAAAGGGCTACATTGGATCACTGGTCTATTATACTTGTTACAGTTTTTTTTTAAGTACTTACGTCTTTTACCACCATGGAGAAACAGAAAAATGCCACCGGAGCCATGACACAGGACGTGATTTTGATTATGAAATTAAAATAAAGTATACTTCAAGGAGATGGTACCTTAATGCCTTCACAGTGACATGGTTACAACTTCAACTTTACCCTCCGAATATGCAGCTCCTGTACGGCTTCGAGCAGATTGGTTTTGAATTCCAGCAGCTGTAGTAAGATGTTCCCCCCACTCTCCGTCTGACAGTGTGAGCTGGAAAGATTCAGCTCATGTTCCAACACATCTTCTCCAAACTGAAAAAGAAGATCGAAATCTCAAACAAAGCTAAGATTGAAACAATATCATTCATGTAAAATGTATTTTAATCTCATCTTTTGTCAAGTAAACAAACCAGCTGATGGATGTTATTTACTTTGCCTTGCACTGTCAAAATTAGTAACTTACAGTGGTGTGGGTGGGAAGTGTCTCAGACTCTGTGCTAACATCCATCGAGTCGTTTCAGGGCAGCCAAAGGTCCCACTGGTCCTCTTCTGCCTGATAATCCGGTGGGGTGGGAGTGGGGCGCATTTTGTTGGAAAGGTTAATAGAATAGACGGTTTAATAAGCAGTAACATCTCTGCCTTTCCACTTATGAGCTTATAGGCTTATAATTACTTCCTCATCTGCAATTTTTACCCCTAAATGATTTTAGTAGAAATAATAGAGAAGAACATTAAGGCCTCGTAATACTTCTCAATCACTGCAGTCTGACCTAATGGCTTTGAAATGACTGTTAGGGCTTTTTTCTTTCTTTGTTTTACACCGCTTCCATTGCGATGAGAAGATAACACCTCGATAAGCCATCCAGGTTCAAATGAACCAGCCCATCGACACTAATAGGGGTCAGAGCAATAACACTGAATGGACAAATTGCACTGTCAATGCTTTTTAAATTACCTGGGTTATTTAATTTGACCTGTGGATAGTCCTCTGCAACTGTCCCTTCAACATAACCAAGAAACTGAGTGACACACACAGACACACACTGCAAGCACACACCTACTGAAAATATAACTATTTAAGTGGGAGGTCTCCACTAGCCAATGATCTCTTAATAGAACAGACCTTTTTTCTCCCATTTAACCTGCGCTAGTATCAATCATGTTGGAGAATTAAATGATCCCTGCTAGAATTGGCTACTATCATAAACTGACATTGTGACCCCCGGCTGAGCAGGGAGGGGATTTGTGCAAGCGTGCGTTAGTGTGTCGCTCTCCTGGCGCACTATGTGCACAGCCTGAATGTGTATGTGTGAATGTGGCAGGAGGGGAGGAAACTGCAGTGTCTTTATTTGCTTTTCCTGGGATTTAGTTGAGCAGGTATTAACTACCACCTCCAAGCCATGAAGGGACAAATTAAAAGAAGTGCCGTAGCCATTAAAATGGAACATTTCTGTCAAGTAACATGAAGTTTGCATTATCTTTGTGTGAGTTATGCTGGTAACTGTTTTGTAATACAACCATAAAAGAAAGTTAAAGAAGCTCTGAATCTGTAATACATGCAATCCAAGTGTGGATACTGCCAACTACTGCAACACAACAATTTGGCTTCTTTATTTTACCTCGTCAAGTAAAAGAAATGCAGGGGTTAAACTGATAAACTCTACTTATTTTCTTTTCATGCTGGCTTACTGTCACATTGTTAATGATATGATAAAGTAAGTGACCTGTGCTTCACCTCGTGTGACCAGTAAAATGTCACGCACACCAAACTTTCTGACTTTAAAAGGGATGTTGTGTTTTTAGTCTGAAGCGGCTTGTCTTTCTTTCTAAGTTGGAAAACTAATAAGAAAAATATATTTAAACATTATCACGGGGCGACCGTGGCTCAGGGGGTTGGGAAGCGTATCTGTAACCGGAAGGTCGCCGGTTCGATCCCCGGGCTCTCTGTCCTGGTCGTTGTGTCCTTGGGCAAGACACTTTACCCTACCGCCTACTGGTGTTGGCCAGAGGGGCCGATGGCGCGGTATGCTGTCCTCCTTCCAATAAAATAGAATTTAAAAAGAATGTATCAATAATCATACCTTATTATTAAATCAACATAAGCTGTAATATACTGTGGGCTTATTTATGTGTGTGAAAAACGACGTACCCCCCGTGATTCAAGCACTTGTCAAACCTCCTTTAGCAGCAGTGGCTTAAAAGTAAAGGCCTCCTGTATGACTTTATCAGTCTCTCGCATCATTGTGGAGGAATTTTGGTGTACTCTTTCTTTGAAATGTTAGTTAACTGGATTTTGTGGGATTGGTTTATACAGTTCTTAAGGTCCCAGCACACCATTTCAATCAGACTGAGTTCTACACTTAAACCCACTGACGCACCTTGATTCTTTTCTTTTTCACTCATTCTGTTGTAGAGTTGCTGCTGTGCTTGGGATCATTGTTCTGCTACATGACCCAATTTGGACCGACAGATGACCTCACCTGTGACTCTAGAATATTTTAGGTATACAGAGGATTTCATGGTTGACTAAATGAAATGAAATGCCTTTTCTAGGCAATTGCTTTCTATCTAACATTCACACTCATTCATATTCCAATGGATGCATCAGAAAGCAACTTGGGGTTAGTATCTTGCCCAAGGATATTTGGCATCCTTGGGCAAAAGGCCACCAATCTCTCAACTTGTACATGACCGGCTCTATCTCCTGAACTGCCATAATGAGGCTGCATATTATGGATAAAAACCTCCACTTTGCTCTTGTTTGTCCAAAGGACAAGACAAAAGCACATTGTCCAACAGACAAAGCCATAGTTGTTCAGTCTTTTTCTAATTGCACTGTCATGAACTTTAACACTTAGCATGCCAAGGTCGGCCTGTAGGGTCTGATATGAAGCTCTAACGTTTTACGCAGTTTCTCTGAACATTGATCTGATCTTGGGGTGAATTTGCTAGGACATCCACTCCTAAGAAGATTTCAACTGTCCTGAATGTTTTACACTTTATCACTGTAGAAAAAAGGATTATTAAAATATTTAAAAATGGCTCGATAACCCTTCCTACACTGGTGGGAAGATATAATTGCTTCTCTAAGATCATTGCTAATGTCTTTCTTCCTTGGGTCAACACCTGAATACTCCAGATGTTAATTGATCATCAGTTGTTGATGATCAATTAATAAAGTACATATGATTGGCAGTAAGGGTGTACTTAAATTTTTAGACACCACTTGCGCATTTTGGCTTAATTTTGTTAAATCAATAATGGCACTCAAAAATGTGTTATTGTTCTGT
This sequence comes from Astatotilapia calliptera, assembly GCF_964374335.1. Lineage (NCBI taxonomy): Eukaryota > Metazoa > Chordata > Actinopteri > Cichliformes > Cichlidae > Astatotilapia > Astatotilapia calliptera. The sequence continues at coordinate 6,492,344 of NC_137428.1, read as the reverse complement.
AGTTCATCTGAGTTTGTATTGATCTAATTTTAAGACCTTGGCCCTGCACTACGAAAGTTCAGAGAACCCAGGATAACTTTCTGTTTTCTGGATCCAGTTACCCTAATACTGGCAATCAGGATACACAAATCTGGTTATGTGTAAGTAAAGGTACTGTATGAATGTGATAAGCACTTTTGGCACTTTAATCAGTAAGACTAGAAGAGAGCTACTATAATAATAAAGTTTAGTCTGTTTGAAGCCAGAGAAGAAAGCTGACAGTGTAAGACTCGTCAATATCAGGTGTATCTGATGTGCCCATATTGGTGGTGTTCCTGGATTATGATAACTAATGTTGCTCTAGGTTCAACTGTACCAAAATCAGTTATCATTATCCTGATGATAACTAATAATCTGGGTATTAACAAAACACTAAGGCCCAGATATGTTGATAAACAACACAATAAATGCAGAGCATTAGTTTTTACTGTGACTGTACTGTTGTTCTAAAGGTATTTCCAGTGTTATCAAACTCCCATGCTAACAGAATAAGCACAATAAGCAACTGTTTAGCCTAGCAAAAATGATTGCTAAAGCTAAAGCCACCTAGTTGTAGCTAACATGACTCTGCTGTTTAAACATACATTTCCATATTAATGCTGAAATACATATTTGTACACTAATTTAACAGAGAAATAAATTAGGCACTGCCATAAGTAAGTACTTCAAATAAAATGTTTGCTTGTTGTTGTAGCTTACCTTTAGCAATTAGCACAGCAAGCAAGATGGCGAACTACAGGAAGCGCACTGGACAGATGCTGAGAAGATTCTCAAAAATGTGAAATGTCCAAAAACTTTAAAATATATAAATACAAATTTTAATATGACAGTAGTTTTCTATAAAAATATATAATGCACAAATAAAACGCATGTATGCATAAATTAATAGAATAGAGTTCTAATAGAGATGTCCTATTTTTGCACAATAGTAATGTGACACAGGCAGATGGTCAAGATTTACTTACACCACCTGCAGGCACTCAAACGGAGAAGAAAAAAATGCATAACATTTGTTTAAATATTTAAATTAATTTGATATTTAAAATAAATGATCACTCCATCATTTAGTGCTTTTATATAAATTATTTTTTAATAAAGTGTTGATAAAGCTATGGCTAATGACTCCGCAGAGGATCAGAAGGTTCCCATTATTCATTAGTTGAATCTATGAAAGCAAGTCAGTAAAACACAAAGTTCACATAGTTGAAGACCTCCATAGCCAGAGGTCTCTGTGTGACTGAGCTACTAGCGCCCTCTAGCGGTTTTATTACAGAGCTGCACACAAACGCCAGAGAGGGCGCTTGTTTGATTGGAGGCGCTTTCATTGATTGCTTCCTCCTGCTTTTATACCCGCCCATTCTCAACGTTTGTAATCCGTCAGAAGCATGGCTTCAATAAAAGAAAGAGCCGCAGCGCTGAACCTTGTGGAGAAATTGTGTGTGCGTAATCAAGGTGAGTTGTTTGCACCTGGCGGAGGCCTGAACTGAGATCTGATTGTTTTTTTCTCATGTTAAGCAAGCGTTGCAAAGCTACACTTACAAACAGCTGTGGCAAAGAATTTGGCAGTGGTCATTTTAAGGTTTCCGTTATTGTGCTTAGTCTAACCTTCCTCCTCAACCCTTGATTTCTCTCCTTTCCAAGGGCGTAGATTTGGTTTTGGCATTGGTGGGGACGGATGATTCATAGTTTTATATGTGAATTTTATAATGTTAAATTACTATTAAACAAATGACTAAGTATTTTAGGCCATAAAACTACTCCTCTAAGATTACCACAAAGTAAAAGATCTCTCAGCAAAATTATGCAACAGATTAGGCACTATTGCCCCGATCAAATCAGTGAGCTGAGATTTTCTATTCTAAACATGAACTACTGTTACAGCAACAGACATGGACTACTGGTGTCCCACACAACTCAATGTCCACTATGTGAAGGAGCCAAACACGTGCCTGCTCCTCTCGTTAACTGAGATAAACTGCTGGCATGTTTGTTTTACATCTATACTGTCCAGTCTCTCCTGGTGGACATGCAGCAGCATTGTTTAATCTCATTTGAGTCATTGTTAACCTTAGCCATCTTTTTAGTCTTCTGAGAGCACTGAAGCTTCTTTCAGCCTCAATACCTGCGTTTTATCCTCAGATTAAAATTATTATTCTGTGCTTGATGTGCCTCACCTTTGGCCCTGGCTCTTCCCCTCTGTCTGCACTAGGACATATTGCCACCTGATAAAAAAACACATTGATTCGTGCCATATAAAAAGTGAGACATGTCAATTCAGATTCTTTGTCAAATATACACTAATGAATCAATTTACATCAGCAGCCTAACAACTGTCTTGACTCATCAGGAATCAGAATCAGAATCAGAATACTTTATTGATCCCTGGGGGAAATTATTTTTTGTTACAGTGCTCCATTTTAAACCAACATTAAGACAAGACAGACAATACACTAACTAAGAATAGTACAATATATACATATATATACATACATACATAAGTCACTCGTAAATAAATAGTTGGAAAAGAAACATGTGTAGTTGTAGCAGTAACCAGTGTGTTAAGTGGATGCGTTGTACAGGGAGATGGCCACAGGCAGGAATGATTTCCTGTGTCGTTCAGTGGTGCTTTTCGGTAATCTCAGTCTCTCACTGAACGTGCTCCTGTGACTGACCAACATGTCATGGAGTGGGTGGGAGGTGTTATCCAACATTGTCTTTATCTTGGACAGCATCCGCCTCTCCGACACCACCTTGAGGGAGTCCAGCTCCATCCCCACAACATTGCTGGCCTTACGGATCAGTTTATTAAGTCTGTTGGCATCTGCGACCCTCAGCCTGCTCCCCCAGCATGCAACAGCATAGAGGATCGCACTGGCCACCACAGACTCATAGAAAATCCTCAGCATTTTCTGGCAGATGTTGAAGGACCTCAGTCGCCTCAAAAAATAGAGACGACTCTGGCCCTTCCTGTAAAGTGCTGTGGTGTTTTTAGCCCAGTCCAGTTTATTGTCAATGTGTACTCCAAGGTATTTATAGTCCTCCACAATGTCAACACTGACCCCCTGGATTGAAACAGGGGTCAAGTGTTTCCTGGTCTTCCTGAAGTCCACGATCAGTTCCTTGGTCTTTGCCACGTTGAGCTGCAGATGATTCTGCTCACACCACGTGACAAAGGAGTCGACCACAGCCCGGTACTCTGTCTCATCATCCCTGCTGATGCATCCAACCACCGCAGAGTCATCAGAAAACTTCTGAAGATGGCAGGTCTCTGTGCAGTGGCTGAAGTCTGTGGTGTAGAGGGTGAAGAGGAAGGGGGAGAGGACAGTCCCCTGTGGTGCCCCTGTGTTGCTGATCACCTTGTCAGACACACACTGTGGGAGACGTACATATTGTGGTCTTCCTGTCAGGTAATCAACAATCCAGGACACCAGAGAAGCATCCACCTGCATCGCTGCTAACTTATCACCCAGGAGGGTCGGCCTGATGGTGTTGAAAGCACTGGAAAAGTCAAAAAACATGACCCTCACAGTGCTCGCCGGCTGGTCCAGATGGATGTAGACACGATTGAGCAGGTAGATGATGGCGTCCTCAGTTCCGAGACGAGGCTGATAAGCGAACTGAAGGGGATCCAGGTGTGGTCTTACTATGGGTCGCAGCTGGTCCAGGATGAGCCTTTCCAGGGTCTTCATGATGTGGGAGGTCAGTGCCACGGGCCTGTAATCCTGGGGGCCACTGGGACGAGGTGTCTTTGGTACAGGGACGAGGCATGATGTCTTCCACATCACCGGGACCCTCTGCAGACTCAGACTCAGCATAAACAGTTTATGAAAGACTCCACACAGCTGGGGGGCACAGGTCTTGAGGACGAGGGGACTCACTCCGTCTGGTCCAGCAGACTTGCCTGAGTGAAGTCTCCTCATTTGCATCTCAACCTGGTATTGAGTGAAGGTGATGGGTGGGGGAGGGGTGTCAGGAATCTCACAGGAGGCAACATGTGAAGAGAGAGGCTGGCACAGTGGTGTGGCTCTGGATTCCAGGCTGACTACAGGTGAGGTTGTGGGGGTGGGAGCAGACACTGTGGTGTCGAATCTATTGAAAAACAGATTTAACTCGTCGGCTCTATTCTCACCTCCCTCAGCTCCCCTGCTGTTGGTTGGCCTGAATCCAGTGATGGTCTTCATGCCCCTCCACACCTCTCTCATGCTGTTCTGCTGGAGTTTCCACTCCAGCTTCCTCCTGTAATTGTCCTTAGCCTCTCTGATCTTGTCCTTTAGTAACACCTGGACCTTCCTCACCTCCTCTTTGTTGCCCCCTCTGAAAGCCCTCTTCTTGTTGTTGAGGAGGGCTTTGATGTCCTTAGTCACCCACGGCTTGTTATTTGGGTAACAATGAACAGTCTGAGCTGGAACAATGGAGTCGGTGCAGAAAGTTATGTAGCCTGTGATACACTCAGTAAGCCCATTGATGTCCTCGGCGTGAGGCTCACAGAGTGTTTCCCAGTCGGTCACCTCGAAACAGCCCTGTAGTTCTGCTAAGGCCTCCTCTGACCACCTCCTGACAGTCCTGGTGGTCACAGGTTCCCTCCTCACAATTGGCACATAGCGGGGGGGTGAGGTGAATCAGGTTATGATCTGACCTACCAAGTGGGGGGAGGGAGGAGGAGCTGTATGCATCCTTGACGTTAGCATACAGTAAGTCTAAAGTTTTCTCTCCCCTGGTGGGACAGTCCACATATTGTTTGAATGTTGGTAGTGTATTGTCCAGTGATACATGGTTGAAGTCACCCGAGATCACAATAAAGGCACTCGGGTGCTGAGTCTGTAGCCGAGCTATGGCAGAGTGGATAGTGTCACATGCAGCTGTGGGGTTAGCAGAGGGGGGAACATAAACAGCCACCAAGATGACGTGAGAGAATTCCCTGGGTAAATAATACGGCCTGAGTCCAACAGCACACAGTTCAGTGTCCGGGCAACAAATCCTTTCTTTGATTGTTATGTTGGCAGGGTTACACCACCGGTTGTTAACTAAAACAGCAAGCCCACCTCCTTTCCGCTTACCGCTAGCGATGCTGTCCCTGTCCGCCCGAACAGTGTGGAAGCCTTCCACGGAAGCATTCTCATCGGGAATGTCCTGGTGCAGCCATGATTCGGTGAAACACATCAGGCTACACTCTCGGTATTCCCTCTGACTCCGTACCAGTGCTGAGAGCTCGTCGATTTTACTTGCCAACGATCGCACATTACCCATCACGATAGACGGCAGACACGGTTTAAACCTCCTCCTCGCTTCGAGCCTCCGCTGTCTCACCGTCACCTTTTTTCTTCTCTTCTGTCCTGTTTGTAGCGTGAGTGCATTTTTAAAACAATTTGTGCAAACTGCACTACAAGGTGGAATTGCTCCTTTCCCTCATTCTCTTAGAGATATATATTCCTATAAAGGTGTTTAAGAGGTCTCTTCTGTCCTTTTGCATATATCTAATCGTGCCCTGCACAAATTGCCTGTAAAATATGTTAAGAGTTTGTTCTGAATGTGCCTTTTTTTTTTTTTTTTTTTTTTTTTTAAAGCTCCTTGTGTGGCCTCCAAGCCAGTCCAGTCTTGCACCATGTGGAGCAGCCTTATCTCCCACCTGAAGTCTACTGTGACCGTGAAGCGCAGACGAGTCCTCTTGAAATCCCACAGTGACTGTTTCCTTGGCTCAGAGGGTGTGGATGTACTGGCAGAATACATTGTTAAAGCGAAGGGCTTTGAGGGTGTGTGTTGGTTTGTAGATGCTGTTTTATTCCCATAGCTTCACCTTCTAGAGATCATTTTATTTATGATATTCGGCCCTTCTATTTGATTAAATTTAAGGTGCCGTCGTGTCTCGGGACAAAGTGGTGTGTGTGTGCCAGGCGCTGTTGGAGTGCGGCGTGTTTGAGGCGGTGGGAACCAAAGTGCTGGGAAAAGACAAGAAACAGGATGCGTTTCATGACAGCAACAGCGCTCTTTACAGGTTGGATACATGAAACGAACTGTTTTAAAAAAAAATAAAAAATAAAAAATTTCAACCTGTGATGGCATTCCCTAAACATTTCATATAAACATGCAGGTTTGTAGACACATCTACTCCTTCAGTAGATGAGTTGGAAAAAGGTGTGCTTGTGAATGGGATCCAAAAGTTCTTCACCTGCGCTCCTTCAGACAGGTATCACCTCTAAAATATTTATTTATCTGTATTACAGGCACACTGCATATAAAACATCTAACCAAAGGTAGCATCAAGTCAAAATGTATCTCATGTATGAATATTTTATGAATTGAATAATAAATATTACTGTATACTCTCACTGTCCATATTATTAGGTACACCTTGCTTTTACCTTTGGGACTGGCTGAATTCTTTTGTAGCGTAGATCCATCAAGGTCTGAATTTACTGTGCCTGAAATCCGTGTCTCTTGCATTTCAGGCAGGAAGAGCAGACCTGTCCCCCTGCATCGCTTGTTGAGATGTCCACCCCGGTCCTCTTCACTCATACTTCCAGCCAGCTAGATGCTCCCGCCACTAGCAGCCAATCACTGGAGCTGCCGATGAACAGTCTGAGTCTGAGTCCGTGCAGGGTACAGACAGCCACGGGTTTACCACAATCATGTGAGCACAAATCTTTCTTTCGTATGCATCACTAAAGCAATCCTGAACAACTAAACTAAAGCAAATGTTTCTGCAATACATAATGCTGTGGTATACAAAGGACAAGCAGGAAATCTGTACTACATAGCTGTGATCATCAAGCAAATTGCATTCAAAGAGACATGTAGCAGATGGTACTGGATCAGCCACAATCTGGCATCTCTGAGGATAATCGGAGTACATTCATTCACATGGTTTGAGTGACTTGCACATCTGTTAATTTGACATTAATGCTGAATGATCTATTCAGCTTTTGAGCAATATATGCATCTATCAGGCAATGTTTGACGCCAAATAACATTACACATGTAGTTTAACAGCATGGATCCTATCATAGACTGCATTCAGCGGGACAAAAGGCAGCAATACACCTGCACAGGCTGCAACTCAATTAGAACTTGGTTCCTCTGGCTCTTTCCTGCAGTGGTGGATGAGGTGTGGCAGGAGCAGACCCTGCTCAGGCTGTTAAACCTGGTGGAGCTCCCTGTGCTGGAAGGCGTGCTTCAGTGCAGGCAGAGCCCATCCTCTCCATCTCCAGCCAACCTGGCACACAATAACCCAGATCTGATCTACAGCAGCAACCACCTGGACCGACAGATCCTCAAGGCCTTCCGAGACTCTCAGTAAGTTTGGATTTTTAAAAATCTTTATTTTTTTTTTTATAAATTTGATCTTTTGTTGATCTCACTTGCACTGTTTCCTCCTCATTTTTCAGGGAAGATGAGTGGCTCTGTGCAGCTTTGGACTGTTTGGACTTCCTGCCTGACCAGCCGGTAGTGGAGCTCAGCAGGGAGCTGCCTCATTGTTTCCCTCAAGATAATGAGAGCTGTGACCCAGAACCAGCTGGTCTCAGCGTCCAAGAAAGAGGCAAGTGGTATGATGAGTATCAGAATCGGGTAAAGCATGTAAACGCCACTGGTGAGCTATGGTGAGAGACATGTATAGCTTATGTTGCAAATGATGGCATGTTTAACAATAGCTTCAAAATACTCAGGTGACAACAGTGCAGAGCACACACATCTCTCCCCAAGTGGCTTGGCCCAGTGTAAGCTGCTTCTATATGGGACTCTGGTCAAACACTACAGCATCACAAACAGGCTTCCACTTCTGCCGCAGCACATGACTGACGTCTACACAGCCATCACAGAGCTGCTCGGTAAGAACACTGGTTCAGACGTGACGGTGAGATTTTTACCGCGTCTCCAACCATGCTCTCTTCTCCTCCAAAGATTTTTAATAACCTCACCACTTGCAGCACATTCTTTCATTCTCTCACCTTTTCAGTAAATGCTAAATTGGATAAGGCTCTCGAGGCTCTGCAACTGTGTCTGAAGCTGCTGCCGCACAGCTGCAGAGATGAGCTCCGTAGGCTGCTTATCTTCGTGTCTCTGGCAGCTGACCCACATGGGATTAAAGTGGACAAGGAGGTGAGAGCAAGTGGTGTTTTTATTTTTTTATTTTTTTTGGGGGGGGGTCTGACATCAAAGAATGTGCTCTGTCATCTGTAGATTGAGAACAGGCTGGCAGTGAAGAGGTCTTTCTCCAGGGCGATCCTACACAGCAAGGCTCTCTCCAAAGAGAAAGAAGATCTTATATTGGTCTTTATGCTAAGCAATGTTAAAGAAATCTTCAAGGTAATAGAATGCTTTTGGTCTGTGTGAGAAAGTGATGATGAATTTTTTTGCCTGATTTCTTGCCCCAGTGCAGCAAGAAAGCGGGGAGAAAAAATGATCAAAGATTTGTGCAAGAAATGTTTGTACATACGAACTAAACCCATTGTGATCCGGTCACTCAAACCACCGCTAAGGATGACCTACTGTAGTTGGCCATCCTTAATGTAATCAGTTATTTTATCTAGAATATTCTCTTTGGTAACCTCTGCTAAGTAAATCTGCGGCTTGTCCAACAACTTAAAATGTGTTTGCATGGGGCCCTTTTGACTTGTAGTAGAAGAGATGGCAATTATAAAAAAGCTGTACACAAGTGGCCACACAGCAGACACTGATGTAAATGGGAATGTGTCTCGAAGGTTCGCTTGGGGTGCTGTGAAGCAGTAGATATTACAAAGGAAGACAATGTGGGAAAATATGAATGGGTTAAATACAAATGTAAAGCTACACAGTTCTTGTTCTTCCAACTGTGGTTTGGGTTTTTTTTTTTTTTGTTTGTTTGTTTGTTTTGGGGGGGGGGGGGGTGTTCATGGATTATGCGCAGCTTTGTTCTGTAAATTTTTTTTTATTTTATTTTTTTTCTCTGCTCCAGATACCTGGGGCTCTGCACAAAGTAGTGAGTGACAAGCTGGCTTGCCTCGTACAGGAGAAACAGCCGGATGTGACGGGTAAATGGCTTTTGATTACTTTTGGTAAATGACACACAACATCAGTTTCCTTTTAAGATGGAGAAACTCCAGAACAGATCGCACAATTCCGTCTCACTGCAAAACACAAAAGGAATGGTATCTGTAATTCAGTAAAATACTTTTATCTTTTAACATTAACATGAAGTCTTTCTTTAACTCAAACAGGTCGCACGATCTTTCAATGCTCTAAATTCTTAAAATTCTCTCACTATGACTGTGTATTACTATGACAGTCTTTCCAAAAATCTTTAATTACTGATGGAGTGAAACAGTTTCTTCAACATGCAGTAATTTTCTTGGCGTGGCATCCTGAATATCTGCAACAGCAGATTTCCCTCATCTCCACAGAGTGAGGCTCTCTTCTAAGAAAAATGAGCACTGTTGGATCTGCCATAGACTAACTGGCCAGAACAGCTAAGAGGTCATGCAGCTAAAGAGCAGATGCTCCCTGGTGGAGACTATAATCTGCAGAAAAAACTAAATAATATCCAGACATTTCTATTCAAATCAATTTTAATTAAATTTTCCTCTTTATTGTTGTTCTCCTCATCCGTTGTGATTCATAAATTGGTCTACATCATGTGTAGGTTATTGATGTTTCACTGCCCCCTAGTGGTGGCAGAATCTCCAGATCACTTTATTCCCAGCTGAGACTGGAGGTCTGTAGTTACATTAAATTGGCAATTATGCAATGTTCATTTCCTTTAACGTTTTTTTTTTTTTTTTTTTTTTTTTCTCTCTTCTTCAGGTTCTACATTCTGTCAGCAGGTTGACAGGAACACTTTACAAAGCTCTACAAAAACCACCACCAACCAAGCGCTGTGGGTCCTCTTAAACAACATCCACCTGGATACCAAGATCTCAGCCAAGGAGAAAAAGCGTCTTCTTAGACAGTTTCACCTTTCCCACCCAGAAATATTTAACCAGTACTTTGGTGACTCTGCCTTCAGTGTGCTGTAGATCTGTGCAGATTTGTCTCTGCTGTTTTCTTTAAAGTGTTTTTTGCCTTTTTACTTGCTTGTTATACAAAAGTGAACCATCTCCACAGATGCATTTTTGACTGACAGTAAGTTTGTGTCTGTATATCAAATGTATAAATATTGAAGAATACTAAAGTATGTATGTGTATTTACTATTGAATAAAATGTCAATTGTTTACAAAATCTCAAATGCATCTCTGTAAAATGTGAAACATTCAGCTCTTTGCAAGTATATTCTGCCAATGAACTGTTTTCTGGAAGAGAGCCTGAGGTGGCCACGTTGGGAACTTCTACTCTAAGCATTATATGTGTTAGACTCTAAGCTGTTTAAATATTTCAAGAGGTTTTTTTTTTTTTTTGTTTTGTTTTTTTTTTTAATCTTTAACATTAATAGAGTTTAAAAAAATAAATAAATAAAATAAAATAAAACGAAACCACTCATTCACACTCCTCAATTCTCTGTAGATCCGTTTTCTGACTGAAAACCTGAGGGGGTGGTTCCAAACTTTCATAACAATGGCGTGAGTTTGCATTAAAATAACCTGCTCAAAAACAATGTTCACTTTCTGTAAATCTGTTACACGTAACACGTCTGATATCAATCAGCATGTATGTTTTTGTTTTCCAAAAGGCATTCAACCTCATTGTACAGCAAATTGGATATAATATTAGATAGAATGGATGGTAATGTGGGGAAACATTTAAATAGATCAACAGTTTATCAAATACCCAGACCAGTCCTTTTGGCTCTTACAACCATGTCACATTCAAAGTCACTTAAATCACCATTCTTCCTCTGATGCTCAGTTTGAACTTTAGCAGCATCTCCTCCCTGTGTCTGCATACTTAAAAGCATTAAGTTGCTGCCATGGTGCTGGCTAGTTAAATATATCAGCTGAACAGGTGTTTCAAACAATGAGGTGAGAAGTGTATCTTTTGAAAATGTGGCAAAAGTACATACATTCTTTACTTGGATAGAAATACCGATACTTGTGTTAAAAAATACTCCAGTGAAAGTTACTGATTCAACTTCTTTACTCAAGTGAAAAAGTACAAGCTCTGAAATGTATTCAAAGTAAGAAAGTAAAACATAGGTCTTATATAGCGTTATAAATTATGCATAATTTATGTTTTTGCTCTTTCATCCCTTTGTGTGAGACAACCCCCCCACCCCCATTTAGGCTCAAACCAGTTTGACCTTTGAACCTAAAGTAGCGAGCCTGTTCTGAAATTTTAAGTAAAAAGTTCAGCTATTTGTTTAAAAATGTAGGGAGTAAAAGTAAAAAAGATGGTTGAAAAAAATACTTAAGTAAAGTACAGATACCTGTAAATTCCTCTTAAGTACAGTAACAAAATATTTGTACCTTATCACTTCCTTTAGCTGATATTTTGTAACATTCTTGTGTATTTCTACCATCCATATATAGGAATGTATAGGAAGGCCAGTTATTGTCTATCAAAGAAGAAATTCATGTAAAATGTACTTTTGTTCTTTTGAAATCAAATCTATTTGGAAATGTCTGAGAAGGAAACTCTTCTTCTTCTTCACATCTGAGCAGCTAGACAATTACAATCAAAGTAAAGCTGCGAGCAGCGTTTTGAGGGTCCTCGCACCCCAGGGCATCGAGACACGCCCAACACCTACACCCAGCATGTCCGATCTTATGTCACATGGATGGAATTCATGCGTAGAACCACCAGCTAAAATTTCATCTCATTCAATGATGATTATAGTCGTCCCACTAGGTGGCGCTCTAACTATTACTGACAAATGGCATATCAAATATTTCCGAGCTTGACTCTCCACTCATACATACGAAGTTTGGGAGAGACTGAACTTGGTTTCTGAGTGACAGCAGATTAATGCTTTTTGGCGAGTGATTGAAACTCCACGTGCCGCCATGACCACCCCGTTTCCCTGAACGTAAAAAGCTTCGCAATTTAACATCATTAAGGTCTTTAGATCCCCTGCACTGGAGATCGAGTCAATCTAATGTACGAGGTCTGAAAAGAAGGGAAGGTGTCGCCAAAATGACACTTTAATTTTGAAATGGCTGACTTCCTGTTGGATTTGGGATATTGCTCCAAGAGACATTTTTGTACATCTTGATAGCTTACATGAGCTTACCAGGTTTCAAAATCATAGATGAAACAGAGCAGAGGCTGATGTTTTTAAATGTTGTAGGGGGCGCTGTTGAGCCATTTTGCAATATTCCATGAAAATGATCACATAACAAGAAAGCCTTCATGACATTAGAGGAGTGGGCCAACTCCTAATTTTCTCACTGAAGCATCATGAGGGACTGAAGTTAATATTCACCGCTTTTGAGGTGGACCTGATGAACCTGTGATAATCAGTATATCAAAGTGAAAGACATGACATTTCCTGTTCCCACTAGGTGGCGCTCTGCATATTCCTGACAATGGGCATATCAATCTGTTCAGGGCAGGTCTGTCATCACGCCTGAAAATTCTGGTACTGATCAGACTGGATTTCTTTGACTTATACTAATTTTTTTCTTCATCAATACTGCTGGGGTCACACCCTTAACAAAAACTCACACTTTTCACTGTAACCAAAGACCAACTCCTTAAAGCTTTCCTAGAGAAATTTGAGTTGCAGATGTCACCCATCACTCTCAGTGCTCGGGCCCTAATAAATGTAACGTTTCTGCCGCTGTGTCCGTGTGTGTGTGCGTTTGGGAGGGGGGGCTCGGCTGTTACGTCACGCTAGCCCCACCCAATCCAGGAAGCGTCTCTTGATTAGCGGCAACCCGTCAGAGGAGGGCTGCGACGTAAATAAAAAAGCTGGAGTTTCCGAGGATAAACCAAAGCCTTTCTTCTCCTGAGCGCGGTGCCTGGCGGCGGTGAAGTTGTGAATAAACGTGTGTCTGGGTTATGAAGGAGTAGCGGTGTCATAAAGCTTTGTTGTTGTGTTGTTATTGTTAAACAGAAAGCGGCGTTCACGCTGACTATAAAGCTAACGTTAGATAAGTTGAGCTCCACATCAGACGCGTCTCTTCCCCCCGGGGCTGCCGAGGACAAGGTTAGTACCGTTACCGAAGCCTGCGAGGACAGCCACAGTACCCATGAGGCTTTGTTCTGTTTACTTCACCTCCTCAGTCTTAGCATCGCACTGCCACACGGATCCCCCCCTCCCCTCCCCTCTCTCATCCTCTACCAGTCCAGATGATGTCATCATTTGAGCACCACAGAAACAAATCTGCACATCTCTTTTTCTTTGTGCTCTTAAGTGAGGTCCTTTCACGTGACAGCCACTGCTTCCTGGTGTAGCCCTGCTATACACCCTTCTACAAAGACGTGGCTGTATCATAGTGATTGGGCTCTTAAAAGCAGACTCTCAGATTTCAAATCCCTGCACATTCAAATCTCCATGTCACCTGTTTTCCTGCAGACTCCAGAATGCCAAAGGAGGCAGACCACATGGAGGATGGAGGAGACAAGGAGTCGAAGGAGGAGCAGAGGCAGGGGGCTTCTGGGGAGACGGTTAGGAAGAGGGTCCGGGCGAACACTCCGAGTCCTCACAGAGGCAACACTCCACAAGGTGATCAGGCTTATTTTAACTGTTCAGTACTGTCTGCAGGCTTGCTCATTAACTAATGAGATCATGATCGTATAACAGAGACTTTGTAAAAGCATCAGATTTGTTAGACTTCCTGGTTAGTTTCTGTGAAACTTTGTTTTAATTCAACTGAATAAACTGGCTAAACACATGAATGTGATCTGGATTAAATGTGTCACAGCCTGTCATGTGACTGAAATGAAAACTGAACAATAGCACATCCTTGAAAGTAGTGCTGTGTCATACTGCATATCTTGGTATCCATCTGATACCAAGTAAATGCTGATACCAATGCCGATACTTTTAAACCTGTAAAGGCACCTTATTTAGGGACGAGCAGTGTGTCGTGATTTATGAGATGTATCATCATTAATTTACTCATTTTGAACACATTTGTTGACCACTAAATCACTGTGATTTACTGTGATTGTGATTACGTACTGCAATAATTAGTAATTACAACAAAAAACACTATTCAGCTTTTCATGTACTTTGAAACCCGGAATATAAATGTGCCCACCCGTAAAGCACTTTGGGTCAGCTTCTGTTGGTTGAATGTGCTATATAGGCTATAAATAGATGTGACAATCAACACACAGAGGTTCAGACATTGTTCATAGTGCATGCTTGAGGTGTATTCTTTCATTAAAAAAGTATATATACATACATTTATCGACCCTGTCACTCTAGTATTGCTCTGATACCGATACCAGCGTTGGTGTCGATACTATTGATATTTGGATCGATCCGCCCACCTCTACCTAAAAGTACGTTTTCAAAAAAGATTTACTGGTTCCTGCTGCTCACTGTCATTTCAGGCCTTTGCTTCCCCTGCAGGCCTGTGTTTCTGAGGGTAGGTCATCCATAAACATGTTGGCTGTGAGACCTTCTACATACATGTGAGAATATGTCCTGAAAGAGGCAGCACAGATGGTTTAGCAGTCTGGCTGGAGTTGGGCTCGGACCCCTTCTTCTTGCATGCTGTGAGAACAGCTCAGTTCTTCTGTTCAAACATGTGATCTTTGCCCTGTTTTTGACCACAGGAGTCAGACCATGAATGCTTCAGTTCACAGGCACATGCCTTCAAGCGTTGGCAGATAAAATCTTCTTGTCTGTGTTGCTTGCTTGTTTTGACCAACTTGGCTCTTGCAGTCACTGCCAGTGACTACTTTGCCTCGTTGTTGTGCGTTCTGTATTAAAATGCCATGTTTTCTAAGATGCTTGGCAGGTAATATCATTTGGTTTGTGTGCTGAACACAGTAAACTGTGACACGGTGTACATTAAAAACCTTGCAAAGGGGTCTGGAAAGTCCAAACATCAATTCTAGCTCCAGCTGTGGAGGATGCTAGCCCTCGAAAATGTAAAAAAAACCTCAAAACAAAATACTCCTCCAAAGCCATATATCCACATGAGTACTACTAAATATGTGACACAGTGTTGTCCACTTAAAAACAGCTTGGACTTGTATAAGACGGAAAAAGATTAACTTTGTCAGTTCTGATGTAGAAAATGCTCTCATGTGTTTATTCCCAGATTTAGATTTGTGCAGATGATGACTTCACGAGAGTGGAACATTGTGACTTTTTGTTTTTGCTCATGGCCGTGAGCCACAACAACAGAGGCTTTGCTTAAAGGCAGGTGTGCTGCTGAACAGAGAGCTTTGTTTAGACTCTGACTGATGAATTGAGGAGATCAACGCTTATTGCACTTAGTGTTGCCTGCTTGTAAAACATTCACACTAAATCCATTTGGAAGTGAGAGATAATGCGCTCAGTAAATGGGTTTATATCCAGTGTGTTCTCCAGATGAAGGAAACTTTATCTTTTGAAAGAATGACGTGTAATTGTGTACAAATATATACATTTTCTCTTTCTAGCCAGCCCACCCAGGTTTGTCTCTGTGGAGGAACTGATGGAGACAGCTAAAGGAGTCACCAACATGGCTTTGGCTCATGAAATAATGGTGAACCAGGCTTTTCAAATCAAACCCGCGGAGCTTCCTGAAGGAAGGTGAGGACTGGATCTTTTCCTCAGTGTGAGTTCTTTCTTGCTGCAGATATAAAAGCATGCGTGTTGTTCTGGAACAGTTTGGAGCGCAGAGTGAAGGAGATCATGCACAAAGCATTCTGGGATTGTTTGGAAGCCCAGCTGAAGGAGGATCCACCGTCATATGAACACGCCATCAAACTTCTGGCTGAGATCAAAGAGGTGAGATGCTGAAGCCTGCATTCATTCGTATTCTTCAATCATCCTTCTCTAGATTTAACCAACCTCTTTTAACCTCTCGCCTCCCCTCTTTTAGACACTGCTGTCTTTCTTGCTACCAGGCCACGGTCGTCTGCGCTCTCAGATTGAGGAGGTTTTGGACTTGCCCCTGATCCAGCAGCAAGCTGAAAATGGAGCTCTTGACATCGGTCGTCTGTCCCAGTTCATTGTGTGGATGATGGGCTCACTTTGCGCCCCCAGCAGAGACGAGGACATCCAGAAGCTGAAGCAGATCACCGAAGTTGTGCCTCTGCTCAAGTAAGCCATGGAAGACAGGTCATCATTAGCTCTGCATGTTCCAGGCTGTGGTTTATTTTTAGATTGTGTAATTTCATTCCCATCAGACCATGCAGCTCTCAGCTTGTATAAGAGCGACTGTTCTTTGATTATAGCTCAAAGCGCTATTAACAACTTCTTAGTACAGATCCAGACTTACCAAGACTGAATTAAAAGTTTGGCTTGTCATGAAATGTGTATATTTCATCATCAGTGCTTAGAGTTTGCCCATTTTTTCCATCTGTCATGTTTTAGGGCCATATTTTCAGTGCTGGACCTGATGAAGGTGGACATGGCTAACTTTGCCCTGAGCAGCATCAGACCACATCTGATGCAACAGTCTGTTGAATATGAGAGGAACAAGTTCCAGGAGTTTTTGGAGAAACAACCAAGTAAGGGATACAACTTTCATATTTACTGTTATGAGCATTATTAGCTTTAAACATTACATATGATTATTTAAATAGCACAAAACCCGCAGTGTCTAATTCTACTGTATTCAGACTAATCACCTGCAATATGAAATACAGAACCCCAAAACATATCTCTCATTAGCTGGTAGATTTGTAGACGTTAACATTGTGCAATGTCCTTTGCACCATCTTGAGTACTGTGATACCCACTGATTACCTCTGTAGCAAGACTGAAACAGTTGCCCATTTGTCATTCAGAACATGACTGTAGGAGCTGCAGCTCTAATAAGATGTACTACAGACTGTATAAAACATGGATGTAGCTTCCAGATGTGAAAAGTGAAGCAAAGTCAGACTTTCCACTGAGGTTGTATTCTTTTTATTGGCCAGCAAAGGGTGACTCAAAAAGACTAGTTATGTGGATTTCTGTTGGAGTATGGCCCTCAGTTTTCTTGCTCTGTGACTCAGGACTGTATCAGCTCAACATCCAGGTTCCAGTCATATCAAATACAACATAATCTTTATTTTATTAATTATGCTCCTCATCAGAATCAGGCAGCGGGGGTCTTGACATCTGGATGCCAAAACCTGAACAAACGCTTGAGGCTTTGCAATCTGACTTCACAAGCCAACATTGTGACAGCTATATGCGTGTTTTATATATGCAGTTTGTGGCGTCCATTGTTTTCTAATTGCTCATTGCTGTTTGTGAGATATCCAAAGATCAGAAAGGATACAAAATTGCATTTTTCTGTAACCAAACATCTTCAAATTTGACTGTTTGCTTTATTAACGTATTTATTTTTTATTTTTTACAAAAGGGAAATACTCAATCTGTCAACCCACAAATACTGCAGTTATAAGTTACACAATGATTGAATGCTTTTAAAAAGCATGTGATGTACAGGGGTGTAGTCACTCCTGTGTGAATGCCACTTCTTTGTTATACTTTTTGAAAATCAGGTGAATTTCAGCAGCACGCAACAGCTTTGATTTGATGCAGTGTTTACACATAGACTTAATAATTCATCTTATACCACTGTGCATCTCTGCTCTACTCAAAATATTTGTATGTTTGCCCTTCTGTCTAGTGTAGTCTGAACCTTTTACATTTAACAATACAGAAAACTGAAAAAATCTTGGTTATAGACTCCTGTATTATATTCTATAATGATGTAATACCGCTGACTAGTACTGCTATTATTATACTGAATAATAACAATGATCGTTTCTCCTTCAGATGCCTTAGACTTCACTGAGAAATGGCTTGAGGATACAGTAAAAAGCCTGCAAGACTCAGCAGCAACAGGTGGTGCTGCATCTGATTCTTCACTCCACCCCCTCAGTGTTCATAATCATGCCTATCTTCGCCTGCTCAGGTGGGACCACGACTCAGACCCCTTCCCGGAGGTAAACCCAATAAATCCTGGTTCATTGTATCTCAGTGCTTGTTTAAATTTCACTTCTTGTGTTGTACTCTTCATCCTAAAATTCTCCTCTGCTTTTATCTACAGACGGTGTTGATGGATCAGGTTCGATTCCAGGAGATGCAGCAGGAGGCTGAACAGCTGGTTCTTCTCTCCTCTGTGCTGCTCATTGTCTACACTACAACTGGGGAGGCCATCTCAGGCCTGCCAGGACTGATGGAGACCCTCAAAAACACTGTTAACGTCTTGCTTGCAGACATGCATACACCGTAAGCACAAAGATATATATATATATTTTTATATTTAAAGCTACAGTGGCCAAATTTGCCTTCATTTCTTTCAGTTCACTTCCTCAAGCACTAATTATTCTCTATGTGAATAAACAAAGGTGGACAAATATGACTGAGCCAGAGTGGATTTAATTTGACTTGCATTAATGCGTAAATTGAACGACTTAGGATTAGTTTGAATTTCAAGGTAACTTTCTCTGGAAAGGTCCCATGCTGACATATTCTGCAATGTGCCTGATCTGAATTCAGCAAAAATAAAGAGAGACACTGTAGATTCCATCAGTTTCACAGATGTGGTGATGTGACTAGTTTAGCCTCATTTAGACAAGAGTAGTGTTGTTTCCACGAATTGTATATGAAAGATGGACCACTAATTTCTGGACAACTTTTTTGGACTTTGCTGTCACTATGTTAAGGGGGTTTTTGTTTATTTTTTTCTGGTCAACTGGAACCTTTCTGTGGAGTTTGTGTGTTTTCCAACAGTTTTAAAAGATGTGCTTTGTACTAACTATTTAAATGGTAAATGGCCTGTATTTGAATAGCGCTTTACTTAGTCCCTAAGGACCCCAAAGCGCTTTATACTACTTTCAGCCACACACCCATTCACACACTGGTGATGGCAAGCTACATTGTAGCCACAGCTGCCCTGGGGCGCACTGACAGAGGCGAGGCTGCCGGACACCGGCCCTCTGACCACCACCAGTAGGCAAACATGGGGTTAGTACAGGGGTGGGCAATCTCACGAGGGCCGGTGTCCCTGCAGGTTTTAGATGTGTCCTTGAACCAACACAGCTGATTTAAATGGCTAAATTAGCTCCTCAACATGTCCTGAAGTTCTCCAGAGGCCTGGTAATGAACTAATCATGTGATTCAGGTGTGTGGACCCAAGGTGAGATCTAAAACCTGCAGGGACACCGGCCCTCGTGGACTGAGCCCACCCCTGGGTTAGTATCTTGCCCAAGGATATTTGGCATGCAGCCAGGAGGCAGCCTGGGATCGAACCACCGACCTGATTAGTGGCTGACCTGCTCTGCCACCTGAGCTACAGCCACGCCATTTATTCTAAATTGGCTTAATTTGTGAACATGAGAACAAGAGGCCAAAGCAGTTACAATTTTTTTGAGACAGTGTTTGATAGATGGCTATGAAGTACTGATTACATACAGCTTTTTTTTGTAAAGTTAATTGTATCAGTAAAATAAGTTTATTATATATTAAAGGTTGTAGCTTTTCTCCAATGAAAAAAAAATCCAAGAAGTTTTAGCTCAAGACAGATGGGTAAAAAAGCACTTTTGTCCCACAATACTACCGACTGTCCACTGTTAGCCATCATAATGGAGTAAGGTTTTGCACACTAGGGTAGCGAGTTAGTTACATGACTGAAAACTATGGATAGAAGATGCATAAAGCTTGGCTTTTGTTGTGAAGCTTATTAACTTAACAACTTGTATTGTTATAAAACTAAAGCTTTTTTTTTGGTCTGTCCTAAGTTCATTTAGTGCACAGGAGGTCTTGGCAACCATTGGGGAGAAACTGTGTGTTGAGCTGAGTCAGTGTCTAAGCCAGCATGGCTACTCTCCATTCTCAGCTGACCGAAAGAGCGCTCTGAAGGGGCAAATCTCCGCCGCCATCCAACCAGACAACACAGTCCGCATGCTGATGGGTAAGAGCACTTACTTCTTACTTCCTTAGAGGCAACACCAGCGGTGCACAGTTCAGTGAAGGTGTTTGTCAGCGACAGTTAAACTCTCTTCTCTCCTCTCAGAATCTCGGGTTCACAACTACCTTCTGGCTTCCCTGGAGTCCAGCCAACATAAGACCCCTCCTCCTCTGCCAGGAGGTCTAGCTCCAGTCAGCAAGGAGCTAAAAGAGCTTGCTGTTCACTTCAGTCGCCTTGTCAACTACAACAAGCTGGTCTTCTCCCCATTCTATCAAAAGACCCTGCAGAAAATACTGGCACCAGGGGAGAGTCCCGGCACAGACACATAAACTCTGCAGGGAGGGAGAAGAGAAATGTGGAGAGCAGTCTGTGATTTTTTTGCAGTTTCCTCTCACTAGTAACGGTTAAGATTTAAAGAAAACAGTCACAGGAGGTGCCCAGAGAAGTATGCACCTTAAACCAAGTCGATTAGAAAATAGACTCACATCTCAGTTACATTAATCCACAAAGTTGTTAGCTTGGAAAAATGTCAAACCTCATATTTGTGACCTATTAGCAGCTGTCTTGGATGAGCCTGTATTCAGTATTATAGCATGGCAGGGTATCATTCGGAACAGTTTAATACCCAGAACTAATATTTTGGGGTATTCTGCATCTTTACCATACGTGGTAGAGTCCTTATGACTTAGTTTGCGCAATATTCAATTAAAGAAAGAATTCAGGAAGATAAAGTGTCAGCGTATGTATCATAAAAGTGTCCCAAAGTAGGAAGATATAGGATCTGAAAGAAGTTAGCTGCTGTCATTACCAGCAAATTAAACTGCCGACTTTACAATTGAACCCCCAGGTCTCCTGTTCTTACACAATCCTTTTTCCTAATTTAGGAAATTCCCCCCAACATCCAACAAGCTCCAGTGCTGCCCCCGCCTGTCAGGAGCTGCCAGGAGATGTTATGGTATTTCACAGATGTGTTTGCTTTATTACATTTATCAAAAAAGAGCCACAATCTCTACTTAGAAAGGGTCATTTAAGTATATTTGAAAAGGAATCTGTTTACTCAGGATAAACAAGTCACTGAGTATTTTTAAAACGAATTTGTGGGGGTGGGGGAAAGTGTTTTAGTGAATCTGCCTGAATGCTCCTTCCTGTTAGCTCCTGACAGGTGAGGTGGAGCTCTTCTAAAACACTGGCAGAGAGCTCCTTGATGAGTTGACAAAGCTGACCCCTTCAGTGAGATATGTGATGGGTAAAAGCCTTAAAGTATTTAGAAAGCATCAGTACGTTACGTTTTTTTAACTTACTGCTCGTGGCACCGTTTAACTGGCACTCTAAGCAGTTGTGTAGCTCACACAAGCGAAAGAATGAGCAAGACAGCAAATGCCTGCATGCTGTCTTTTACACTGGAACTGAAAGAGAATACAGAGGGTACAAAAACTATACACCTTAATCTTTTTGCAGCATTTAGTTCATCCATCTCTGAGTACTAGTGGATTTTTTTTAAACAGACAGGGGACTCCTTGCAGTAGCTTCAGAAATATGTACAATAACCCAGCTAAACAAATTCTTCACTATAAAGTAAATTAGTTTCCTTTAATGATGAAGGTTGGACTTAAAAAACCAACAAACAAAAAGATGATCTGAATCTCTTCTATACCTGCTCACAGAAAAAGAAAAGGATCCGTTTATCTGTTGGAAATAATGGTGTGCAGACTTTTTGTACCCGCAGTAAGTGAGATAGTTTCCAGCATATTAGATAAAATGAAAATAACCTGCATTATATGTTGTACTGTAATTTTTACCAAGGGACTTGTGTTGTTGACCAACTCGAACTATTTTAATTTAACTGATGTTTACGTATTGATTTTTTGATTGTTTTTAAGAAGCTGGAACATTTCATTTTAACAAGCACTTCTCGTTGGGGTTTGGCTTTTCTCGTGCATATTTTACAACTTACCACACAGCTGGTTGTAACACTGTTTCACTCCTTCAGGCAGAATGACGTCAGCCATTCCCCAAATGAATAACACTCTGACTGATCACACTGACTACACTTTGAATGTTCGTTGAACATGACAATAAAGCGTTACGTCCCACACAGCAGTCTGTGTGTTTATTTTTGAATCCATCTTCACATCAAAGAGCTTGATTGCGTTCATCAAAAACACTGTGAGGGAAATAAAACGTTTAAAGATTTTATAATAGAGCTCTCATTATTAACTCCAATAAGATTTGGTGCATTCTTCTGTGTATCGCTAGGCTGCTTGCATGCAATACACTTATATAGCGGTAGGTGGCGCCAGATCTCAAATTTAAAAACCAGTACAAGGCGTTGCGTTTGTGCAATAAAAAGCGTGCGATCAAATACTTGCATAAGAGCAATTTATAACCAGAGGGAGACTTGTACTTATTCTTCAAAACAGCGTGTGTTTGAATTAAGTTTTGTTGGCAATTATGACCACTATTTTAATGTTTTTGAACATGCCTACAAAGAAACCAAGAAATAAGTGCAACAGCATGATGGGAGCATGCACTTTGAATGCTTTAGAGCTGACTAAGTTCGCACTGTTGTAACGCTAACATGCATTGTCTTGTCCTGAACTGCACTGGGGTGTGTTTTGGCTAATCCAATAGCTAACTTGTTTCACTTATATTATGACTGCCTGGCTGCCATTTTGTCCGTAATCTTAATTACTACTAAATCTACATAGAGTAAGCTCTGAACGTTATTGGACAATTATAATTTTTTTAAATTTTCAGCTTTAATTTAAGGGTTTTAACAGAAGTGCAGGCCTGGCATAACATATCAAGGGAGGTGGTGCACTTTCAAGCAGTCATTGACTGCAAAGGATTTTCAGCCATGTATTAAAAACAATCTTCATATCTAAAATTATACACTATGATTTTAGATTTTACAGTTGCTTTTAAACCTTTCAAGAGGAAGGAATAACGAAAGAAAAAGGCTGACATTCCCAAAGAGTTCATGTAATATTTGAATTAAATTCAAATATTCTAAAAGTTAGTCAAAAACATTTGTTTTCATACTGTTTACGCCAAATCCAGACCCTACCATCTGAACGTCACAGCATAAAATGAAACTACAATTTTGTTGAGCTTGTGCAAATTGTAGCCTCTGTTTCTTGCTCCTATCTGATAGATGTGGCACCCAGTGTGGACTTCTGCTGTTGTGGCACATCTGTCTCAAGGCTGGACTGTTGTGCATTCAGAGACGCTGTTCTGCATGGCTTGGTTATTTGAGTTCCTGTTGCCATCCTATCCGCTTGAAGCACTCTGGCCATTCTCCTCTGACCTCTGACATCAACAAGGTATTTTTGCTCACAGAACTCCTGCTTAGTGGATATTTTCCCTTTTTTGGACCGTTCTCCAAAAACCCTAAAGATGGCTGTGTGGGAAAATCTCAGTAGATAAGCAGTTTTTGAAATACTGAGACCAGCCCCTCTGGCACCCACATCCATGTCACTTAATAAATCACCTTTCTTTGCCATTCAGATGCTCAGCTTGAAAAGCAGGTTGCTACAATGCAATGCTATTTGGCTTATATATTTGCAGTTGAACAGGTGTACCTAATATGATGGCTACATTCAGCAAAGTATTATGAAGTAATGTGCAAAATGACACTTGCAATTATTGCTTTCAATTATTCTGCATCAATATACATGTGATCTGATTCCCCCAGCTGTATGCATACTAACTGTGGATGTGATGGAGAAGAAAACAAAACATTTGAATTTACATTTTATTTAAGAATTAAACAACAATTAAACATCTTTGAGTGTTGTGTTTATCACTTTGGTGTGCAATCCAGTTATTACCGATGAGTGATTCTGTTTGATTCCCTAAAAAGACTCAAAAATAGCAGCACACAGAAGCTTCAGCTGATCACCGCTAACACAAAAGGCAACTTTAATTTAGGACCAGAGAACCAGAAGCAACCAGTACTCCTGTGTTGGTGTATTATTACATGCCACCGACTGTCCTTTGTGCCATTTTCTTTGTCACAGCTCAGCTAGAGAGTGTTTTATTTAAACATGGGGATCATGCCAGCACAGTGAGCTAGAATGAGCTAAAAGAAGTATAAACATTATCAACTGACTTGTGGTGAACATGGGGGCTGATGAAGCCATGCGTGTAAAAACAAAGCATCTTTTTTTGGAGTGGATACAAATTCATAGTACTGTAATAAAGTTCAAAAGATGATGAAATGAACAGATTGGTAAAAACAAGTTTTAATTCTGGCACATCTAAACAGAAATCAAACGTTGCAGCTCAGTCAGTGTTTCATGGAGACAGCACTGTTATTATTTTACTGTCCCCTCCCTCTGCCCTCCCCAACATTCCACACATGCGGAGAAGCAACAAGCTACCGAACCAGCAGCAACAGCTAGCCGCCCGCCAGCAGCTATCTCCGTGGGGGACGAGGCGTATTAACATGCAAAAGTTTAGAAACACGGATTCCTTGTCCTAAGCAGGCACAAGAGTGACGTTCGGCGCAACCCGAGACGGCTGTGGAAAGCATGGGTCACGTCGGGCTCTCGTAATAGATAGTTATTTGCGTTATTTAGTGCTTCAAATGTGCGAAAAGTCGCTCGGTGTGTCCTCGTCGTTGAACAAGATGGCAGCAGCAGCAGGAGCAGCACCGTTGCAGGAATCGACTGTGGTGCGGGTCCTCGTTGCTAGCCAGCTCTTTCACACCCTGGGCGATACGATTTACTGGTTTTGTTGAAGGTATGTCACCTTATCTGGCAAGGCTGGGCGTCAAATGGACTTTGTGTGCTGCGCTGGTGTTTGTTTCATATGTCCCTTTAACGTTGACAGTACTTCGCTCATGGCTAGCTTGTTTGCTAACAGCTGCTAACTTCGATTTGTCCCCTGTAGCTGGAAACTGTTGGCGATAAAAACGTGCTTAATTAGAGCTAGGGCACACGGTAGCTATTCAGGTGTGTGGTTTTAGTGTGCCCTTTCATGTGTGTTCATTTTTAAGTAACTTTAGCTATGCATTTTGTTAACTTATGCTAACTTGAAAAAGTTATGTACTGAAAAAACGACTTTATTTGACACATTTTTGTCCCTTAGTAAAGATATAACACCTGTAAAAGTTCGCACTTGTATTTTTGAGTGAGTTTGAGTAAATTACTTTGCTGCCTGTCAGTTTATAAGTTCCAACAGGTGTCTCGGCTGGTGTTGCCCATCCCCCAAACACGTACACACACACACACACACACACACACACACAGCCAGGCACACATCACCCTCCCCGTGTGCTAACATGCCTCTCTAGATTGATCAGTAACAAACTGTGGGGTGGACGCTAGCTGGACCCGTGAGCACATACAAACACGCAAACACTTGTGTGTGTCGTGGCTCTCTATTTCAGGCTTGGGTCTCGTCATCCTGTGGGGATATCAGGCTACCTAAGCCTGGCAGTGAGAAGGCAGAGCAGCACTGGCTGTGTCGGTGGCCCCCAGAGACTGGAATGACATATTGGCAAGCGTAGGAAGGTGGAGATGTTGGCATCAGCCATATGGTGGTGTCGCCTTTTTTTTTTTTTTTTTTTTTTTTCCTGTAGCACCATCAGATTATTTTTAGTGTTTGCTAAATTTGCTGCTGTAGTTGTTGAATGAAGAAAGGTAGCGGTGAGGGAGGCAGTGGAAAAATATGGGTTTGGTTTTAGACTACAATGATGTCAGCAAGAATTTTAATTACAGCCACACTCCACAGCTATTTGCCAGCTCATTTCTGCTCTGAGTAATATTGTTGTTAACCAGAGTCTGAATACAGATCTATATTGAGAGAGAAAAGTGTGGTTGCAAGTGTTACTGTCCATCAGCAGTTTGTCTAGTGAAACACATCAGCCCTGCTGGTAATAAGAGGTGTGTTTTATTTTAATGTTGACTTTGAGGCACACCCCTCTGCTTGTCTCAACCTGCATTGGCACTTGGAATGAAATTTTGTGCTTAACGCAGCCGGCTTCATGAGCGTCAAACTGGAATCACCTGAGTCCCAATGTAACCCAGCCAAACACGGGCATTCAGGAAGTATGGCTGCAGCCTTTGCCTATGCCTGTTATCGCGGTGTACAGACTTGCTGCAATGAAAGGAAAGTTGCAGGAAAAGAATAAATGAAGGCAAATATTTTATAGTAGTGTGTAGCATTAGACAATGGGATGTTAAAATATGTATGTTACACAATGGCTAACACTGTTCTCTAATCATATCCTATTTGGTGTAAAACTAAATCAAGCATGTTTGTTCTTTGGCTGCATAATCACTTTCCTTTGTTTGTATATTCCTAACTTCCAGGGAGATGTGAGTAATGCCAGCAGTGCTTCATTAAGGTCTGAATAATTAATAATTCGGCCTAATGTGTCCACTCTAGTCAATGATTTAACTGTTTTGTGGGACAGATGGACATTGCTCACTTAAAAGAGTTTAAGGGTTAACAAAAGTCCTTGTTCAGCTTTGGGGGCATTAGGTACTTTTTCAGTTTGGAAGAGAAAATAAAGGATTAATTAAAAGATTGCTGTTTGTTTTCAGATATAAAAACGGATCAAGCCACAGTAGTCTTACCTGGTTGATTTCAACCCCACTCAGTGTGGTGAGACCCTCTTCTTATTCCACTTCTCCACCAGTTAGTCCTTGCTCACCTGATCTAGTCTAAAAGAAACCTGATACTGGCTGGTCAGAGCCCAGTGGTCATGGAACAGTCCTAATCCTATCAAGACAACTTGAATTACACTTTGCTGAAAGTTTTTTTTTTTTCCCCCAAAAAAGCCTCCTGCCCATACCCCATCTCTTATAAATTCAGTTACCCAATAAAAACCATCAGTAAAATTTATGCTTTAGATTTCCATAAAATTATACTGCCTTTCTGTCTTTTTGTGAACATTGAATACACATCCATGTTGTTTGAATAGGCCTACATCTAATTTGAATTTGATTTGAACTGTCAGCTGAGAAAACTGGCCTAAACCTTGGTCTATAACGTCAGTGTCATTTGTGATTTAAAACATGTAATCCAATTCAACAAAGCATCTAACATTAATAAACATTGTAGATTGTGCTCCAGGGCTATCACAGTATTAAATTTTCACTCCACAATTATTTTGGTAAAAAAGAAACACACCAAAAAAGATATCTGTACAAAATCTTTAAGAAAAAAAGTCTGTATTCTTTTAGTTGGCTCTATAACTGAATGTGTTTGTTATCGTTTGTTTTGGGAAATTAAAATTGAAATCCGAGTGGATGGAGGTGATGAGTCTAACTGTAACTCTACAAAAGCATAAAAACAGTTTGAGAAAGCCTATTTGTGCTATAGGCATGACATGAATATTTAATACTTTAATACTATCAATACACAGTTATCATGACCCCCACATTGTGTCACATTGGTTTCTAACCATGTTATCACACTTTAGCTAGTATACGCCTGGTGTGCTACCACAGTGTTCTGACTTTAGAAATGTGAACTCTTACATTTTTACAGCATAGATCACATTGTATGCTGAACAAATGTTTCCATTAATACATGAACATCAGTAATAGACAACTACCTAAAGTAGAAAGCACTGAATAGAAAAGTGAGTGCTTGACATGAAGATTGTGTAAGTTTCTTTAATGCATGTTTTGATCTAATATGCTTCTAGGATTTGGGAGTGAGGTGTGCCTTAATCAAAGAATCGTTGTTAGATCATTTGGATTACAGCATTGCAAAGGCCATAAAGTAAAGCAGTAGCTACTACAGTTCAGCGTCCTCTCTTACAGATGGTGTTACTTCTGATTTTGGTTTTGATGCTAATCTAAATAAGCACTGTTACTTCAGTATCATTGCCATATTTGTAAAATGTCACTGGTTGATAACTCATCGTGCCTTTATGGTGGATTATTTTCCCCTCCAGTACTGCTTGCAGTGTGGTTCTGCTTGTGTGAAACTGACCCTTGAGTATAGCATGCAGAGACAGGCCAGAGATGCAGCGGGCTTCCCCCATCTCTCATTACAGGAGGCCAGTTCCCCTTTCCTGTAATGGTGAAATGATGAGTTAATGTGTATTTGCTCTGGTGTCCTTTGGTATTTTTTTTTTCTTTTTGTTTAAAATCTTGGCTCGAGAGAATGGTGAAGGAGAAGAAAAAACTTTGGTTCTACTCTTTACTTTTTTTTGAATGTAGCATTTTGGTGTGAGTTTGTTTTGCCATGCTTTAAATGATTAATGTGGCTTGTGTTTCTGTTCTTTAGGTATGGCCTCACAAGTCTTGGTCTACCCATCACAGATGCACTCAGCTCAAACAAGTGCCTTAGGAACCAGCAGTAGTGGTACCAGCAGACATATAGGTGAAGCCCACCGCAGTAATAACACCAGCAGAGCCTTTCAGCACCGACCACCACCCAAAACCTATGTGATCGGAGTCAACTACGGTATTGCATATCCCAACAACGTTGTCCCATCCTCAGTCGGGGCTGATTCAGGGAGACTGCACGCAGGAATACAGCTCGGAGAAGGGGGGCTGTGGGCATTGCAGACTGCAGGAATACAGAGTGAAGAGAACCTAGGAGAAGGTCCAACTCGGACCCAGGATCAGCAGTCTCTTTGCCAGAGCAGAGGCAGAGGCCCACAGGAAGTGAGGCTTTATAGGGACAGTGGTGGTACTCCAGCAGGAGGAGGCCTGGACTGTGGGCTGCTGAGTAGGGCCTGTATCAGAACGCAAGAGGACGGTGGTAGAAACAGAAGAGTACCGAGGCCAGGAGGATACACCAAACTTTTAGACACAGCTGCCATCCAGAAATGTGAAAAGAAGACAGGTGAAAGTGGAGAACAACTGCAGGGAAACAACTGTGTCGGAACCATGCAGATAGTGGAGGAGGTATCTGCTCTGCCTTCACTTCCTCCTCCGGTGGCCATGTTGCAAACCAACACTGGGAACTTTGCAGACACTGTCAGATTAGGAGGTGGAGGGATGCCTGCTCAACACAACAGGGTGGAAGGTGTGACAGACATTGGAATCAGGGTGGATGGATCTGAAATCAGGCCAAATGGCAGTAACGAGGCAGTGGCTGGAGCTACAGTGACTAGAGCTGGGTCAGGAGATGGTGACTACCAGTTAGTTCAGCATGAGGTTCTGTGTTCCCAGAAGAACAGCTACGAGGTTTTGGAGTTTCTGGGTCGTGGCACCTTTGGCCAGGTGGTAAAGTGTTGGAAGAGGGGAACGAGTGAAGTGGTGGCTGTTAAAATACTGAAGAACCATCCGTCTTATGCACGTCAGGGACAGATTGAGGTGAGGAACTGTGAATTACTGTCTGTTGTTAGTGTGTTAGCTGAAATCTGCTGCTGTGTTACTCTGTGCATGCCCACAGTTTTGTTGCAGCATCACACCAAAACCGAACAACAGAAACGGTTCAATTTGCCTTTTTTTCCTCTCTCTCCCATAATCTTTTAACAGCTGATAGTCTGAGCCTATGTTATTTCCTTTTGTTCCAGGTTGAGATATTGGCACGGTTGAGCAGTGAGAATGCAGAGGAGCACAATGTGGTGCGTGCTTTGGAGTGCTTCCAGCACCGCAGCCACACCTGCCTGGTGTTTGAGATGTTGGAGCAAAATCTGTATGACTTTCTTAAACAGAACAAGTTCAGCCCACTGCCACTCAAAATCATCAGGCCTATTCTGCAGCAGGTAAAACAAACTTTTCTTTTCTGCCATAGAAACACATAAGATACAGGACATATTGTATGATGATGCTTTTAGAGCTGGCACACCTAGTTTTTAATGGGCTAAAAAAAATGCAGAGCACCATTTTGAATCATATTTTGTATTTGTGTTAATTCCTGCAGGTGGCAACAGCCCTAAAGAAGCTCAAGTCTTTGGGTTTGATTCACGCTGACCTGAAGCCAGAGAACATCATGCTGGTTGACCCCTCCAGACAGCCCTACAGAGTCAAAGTCATTGATTTTGGCTCAGCCAGCCATGTCTCCAAGGCTGTCTGCTCCACTTATCTGCAGTCCAGATACTACAGGTGAGTGCTTTCACTCAATTCTGAATCATTCTTCAAGACTCATGGGAGTCATTCACCAGTGGGTGTGGCGTGATATGATAGACATTCCTGTTCATACTTTGAAAGACATTTTGAAGCTGTTCTAAAATAATTTGCTGTGTAAACTTGCTTTGTTATTGTAGATCAGAATGCAGCCTTCACTACTCCCTGTAGTTTTAATGCAGCGTTATCTGTTACCATATCATAAGAGAAGCATGATGTTTAATTTTGAGATAAATGTTTATGGTAAACATTTTTATTTCCTGTAATGTGACAATTAAAGTTTTAGTTTTACTGTAATTATGGGCTTTTAAAAATTTTGAATAGGACTCACATTTGTCAAAAAGGCCCCTAAATATGTTTAAAAAAACCAATCAGTGCATGCATCAGACTGAACCCAGCTGGTTTCCAGTAGTACAAAGTGTTCAGAATAAGCTTCACATGGTAGAATATTTTTAGGAAGATCAGATATGTCACGAGGTGAAATGTCATGGTATTTGTCTTCATAACATGCTAGCACAGTGATTTGACTTATTCCCATGGGTAATGGTTGTTTGTGTGTTTCTCCCCGTTTCTCACAGGGCTTAGTGAGGTCTTGCCTGAGCATTGTGTGTTTAGGCCTTCTCTGTTATGTAAAATGACGTGGTCTGTAACAACCTGCACACTCTCATTGGGAGTTCATTGACATGTCTTGGGAGCTGTTTTTTCCCCCTTCTGTATTTGTATGCATTTTTTATGTACATGCCTGGATGGTACATCTGAGTAGTTCTCAGTGCATCACGCCCTTAACTTGGCTGATCTTGCATAATGTGCAGAGGAACTGAAATGTTTATATGAGGAACAGCGTCATGAAATATTTGGCTTGTCTTTCTGGCCTCTGTGAAAGCAAGAACGTGCTTATGAAACAGCTTTCCCAACCTCAGGACGCATTGTTGAACTGAAATGTAGAACTTAATTACATTGTTAAGCTGTAAGCTTACATGGTCGCATTATGACACAATAAATTTAGGACTTTCTGTACTTAAAAACAAAGTAGACCACAAGGTCGACTAAAAAAAACAACCTTGTCTCTCTTTGGTATATAGCCGTCTCATTGTGGACTCGTAGGCTTGTTTGTGATACGTATAATGATATCCAAGCTTGTTTCCAAAGCAAAAGTATTTGCTTTTTGCTAATCACGGGACAGAACGCTGGCAATTTTATTCATCACAGCTCCGACTAGCAAGTTTCAGCAAGCAGGTCATTTGGGTCGGGTGAACTGTTGCAAACTCTTCATTGTGCAATTCTTCAGAGGCTGCTGGGATAAGGGGTATGCCAGCAGCTAATGGAGCACACACACCCAACAGTACACTCTCTGCAGTTCTGATTTTATTGCCCTGTAAGGAACGTAGCACATTATCAGTTATTTCAAAAGTGTTTCTGGTAGTGGTGTTGAAATGGGGATACATAAGTCTGGGTTTCCTGAGGTGAAGAAACTTGTGTAAATGTAAAACTGAGCCTTAGAGCACAAACATTCCACCAATAGCTTTGTGCAACTTCTCTATTTTAGATAAATCTAGCCACTCCCCAGCCCCCTCCTCTACCAGAGCTGAGGTTTAGTGTGGAGCTACAGCTGTTACAT
Source organism: Astatotilapia calliptera (assembly GCF_964374335.1). NCBI lineage: Eukaryota > Metazoa > Chordata > Actinopteri > Cichliformes > Cichlidae > Astatotilapia > Astatotilapia calliptera. Next base: position 6,460,727 of record NC_137428.1, on the reverse strand, counting down.
AACATAAAGGATTTGCTCCTCATTTGACCTGTTTAACTGTGGAGAACGTGTGTGTGTGTGTGTGTGTGTGTGTGTGTGTGTTTGTGTTTCATCTCGAAGCAGCAAAAGTGAGATCATAGTGCAGTTAAAATGGGCTGCTGGTGGATTTCAGAGAGGTCACTCAGGCCAGTGAAGAATGTGGTATGTGAAAACCCACATTTAGATCCAGGAAAAAACATTCAGACATTCCTGTGTGTGTCTGGGTGTGTTCCTATGTGGTGCCCCTGTCTATAGAACAGCTGTTGAGCCTGGATATAAAATGTGCCCTAACATGCCTGACAATAATGCCACATGAATGTCACAGAGGGGCTTTGCTGAGTATTCAACGTTTGTATGTTGAGATTTTGTACCTTTTAACTTGACCTTTATCTTAGCTGGTGATGTATGGCTGAAAGAATATGCTGACTCCAGACACAGTCTTATTTTTAAATAAACCAGTACTTCATGGCTTTCTTCTCTTGCTGTATATCCCACCTGCTTTCCATTGTGGGTTTGTGTGAGGAGGAGTTGGCTTAGCCATGATGATAGCTGGTACTGCACGTGCAGTGTGCACTGGTAAGCATGTATGTAAGCTTGGTTGGGGGAATTGTCTGTATTCAAACTGAGATGTCATAATAATATTTTGCAGTGCATTTTGTTTCCTATACGTGTGGAGCAGATGAAAGTAGCTGTTGCTTCTTATTGCTGTTATACAAGACCCAGTTCAATGAGTCAGCTCACTCTGTGCGAGTGTTACGTTGTTTGTAAGTGAGGTTATGTGGAGAGTGGTTTGAAGGATATAGTGTATCATCTCCCATGCTCATGTTACATAATGCCTGTGCTGTATTGTTACCATAGCGAAGCTCTTAATAGATACAGCCTCACCACAGTGGTTGGATGGATTTTTCTTTTTTCTGCTTTTTTGCTTAATGTTTTTGGGTTTTCCCTGGATTTTCCAGCACCATGGATAATGGCATTGCCAACAGTGTGGCTTTGATGAGAATTCAGATTTTTAAAACACAAAGAAACCCTGAAAATGGCAGTAAAACTGAGGTCATTTTAATGAGGCCCAGTATGAATGTTTTGTTCCTGGTGTTTACTGGCATGACAAAGAGTCTATATTTATCCACAAAAAAATGAACAGATTGGTGTTTTGTCTAGTTCTAGTCTTGAGAGCACTGACCATAAATCACATTAGACACTCACTGAAAAGAACTTAGTTTCAAGGCATTCACATATCACCTAATGTCAAAGTGAGGGCAGACAAATAGCATAGCCATAACTGCTTGTATAAGTACTAGGGCTGCCACAAACGATTATTTTGATAGTCGACTAGTCACCGATTATTTTTGCGATTAGTCGACTAATCAGATCATCATCCATTGGACGTACAGCGTACAGCTTATTGCACCAGCAGTATCTGGTCTTATATAACTATCATTAGCTTACAGCTTGAAGTGTTTGTGCTAACTAAAAATAAAGACAAGATGGTGGTTTATTAATTTTTAATGAAATTTGCAGATTGTTTCGGTGAAGTTTTAATAAACTCCTTGCTTTTTAAAATATAACAGGACACCGGAGTATATTCTCCAGCGTCTCACACTTCTGATAATCAGCTGTCTGCTTGACAGTTTTAGCTGTGCAAAAACTATAACTTTAATCTCAGCCAAACCGATTTACTCAGGAACAAATAAAATACTAAAGAAAGCCAAACAATAACATTTTTAAGTTATCTAAGTGACTTATATATATGTTTAACCTGACTAGCAAAAGACGGCGGTGGGTTTGAAAACGATTTGCCAGGAGTCCGGTGTTCTCACGGCTCTAGTTAGCCTTGCCCCCGCCTAGCTAACGAGCTAGTGGGTAACAGACATCTCCGAAAACATCGGAGCGCTTTTGAAAATATGTGGTGTCTTGATAAACTGAGCAGATATTTGAGGTTTACACAGCTACATTCTCGCCTGAAAATATGTTAAACGTTTATTTTGTGACCCAGAAAGAATAATAAGAGTACAGTTAAAACTAACTAGCTGCCGCCATTGTTGACAACTGCGCTGGGCTGCGCTATGAATTCTGGGACACAGCTTCTTCTTCTTCGGGGTTTAACGGCAGCTGGCATCCTTGTACATGCAGTGCTGCCATCTTCTGTTTCAGTCCGTTATTACACTCTTAAATCCTACTACTCATTCCTGCGTCCTTTGTGATCTTACAAAGCTTCAAACGATGCGTCGACTATTAAATTAGTCGTCGACGATTTTGATAGTCGACGTAATCGTGACTAGTCGACTAATCGTGGCAGCCCTAATAAGTACATTTTCTTAAATGTAAAGTTAGGGCCTTTTGTGACTAGCTTATGTAATAAGATTATTGTGATTTGAGATATTATATTGGGCCGTTATTAGCAATGTTTGTGTAAATTTACGGTGAACTTCCTTTTGGATGCTGCTGCTAATTGCGTTGGTAATTAAACAAAAACTTATGACTCACTGGGTAATCTGTGGTTCAAGTGGTAGCGTGTCCAGTAATTAAAGGTTGGGTTTTTTGATCCTCCTGTTTGCATGTTCAAAAGCCTGTAAAGGAATATGCATTCAAGTTGGATAGACTTTATAGGATCGGAAATTATATTCTTATAAAGATTATCACATCCATTTTACATAATTTGTGAGTGTGTACATTTTATTTTATCTTTCACTGTCGGCGTCAAAGGCGCAATATGTCAACATAGTTTGGGTTTATCTGGTAGTGAGCACCGTGCTTGAGTTGAGAGGGTGATGGTATGAACTTGAACTTTATTGATTTCCCCTAAGCCTTGCTCTGTAACTAGAAAGTTGTAGCTGAAACCTTTGTGCTCATCATGTGCTTATGTGATGTTGCCATAGTAGCATGACACAGCAGGGCCTGGTGAGGTGACTGTTCTGTGCTGTGGGGGTTGTTGACGTAAAACCACCTCCCACAGTGAAAATGGAGCATTGGGCTATGTGAATAATTCAGCTAAGCAGCTCAGGTAGAAGTAAAGACTGCTATCATCTTAACACAGTTGCAGATCGGGGCAGGGTGTGTAGCCTTCCTTAAGCTAGGTGTGATGTCTTTGCCACTGAAGTGATGTTTTACTTTGGCGCCTAGTGTCGTACATCTTGTACATGTAGATATTCAGATGTGTCTTTGTCGAGGTCTAATTTGACAGAGTCCTAGGCAGATCTTGAGCTTCTTTTCAAAATGCAGTACCCATATGTTGAGTTAAGTTGCTGCCTCACCCACGTTGGCACAGTTTTACAAAGTAGGGCTAGAAGATGACTTTTTTGTTGTTGTTGTTGGGTTTTTTTTATTTGCCGTTCTCTGTGGAAGTAAAACTGTGGAAATCAGTTGTAACCATGTTTGGTATCATGTTTCCTAACTGACATTTAGTCTGCAGGGAAACCTGCCAGTGAAGTCCATACCTGATTCCATGATACGTTTCTTGTACTTTGAGTGAATAATATATGATACTCACATTAAGTGTATGTATATGATAAAACATTAAATACATTCCCTGTCTCTTGTTTGCTGGTTCCTAATTTACCTGCACTTCTCTTTTTATATACTGACCCCTTTTTCACCTGTGTGCGCTTGTTTTTGTGTGTATGTGCTTATGTGTACACACATCTGCGTTAGGATTGTGTAGCATAGACTCAAAGTTGTATTAAGATATTTGAAGGAATTTTGTGATGATACTTCTGATTAGGGCTGCACGATTTTGCATAAAATGAGAATCACGATTTTTTTGCTTAGAATTGAGATCACGATTCTCTCACGATTTTCTTTTCCAGTATAAATATTTATTGCACTTATTAACTGCACATCAACTTCGTAACAGTTGAGACTGAACATAAAAACAATAAATAAACATAAAAACAACAAATATCTCACGTTTTGTTGTTGCCGCAAAATGTTGTACTGCTTGAAATTCCGTCTCCACCATTGCTCGACACTGCGTGTATAGAGCAGGTAGTGCAACAATAAAAAAAATAGTTGCGGGACGGCACTGTGTAGCGTTTGTCTAGGGTGTTGATCATTTTCCTAAATCCCTCGTTTTGCACAGTGTTGATGGGAGCCATATCTTTGGTCAGGTGATAAGTGATAGCCTCCGTAATTTCTTTGTGCCTGCGGGAGTTCGACGTGTATAGGGAAGCGCTGTATAAGGTTCCCGTTATTGATGTTTGGGTGGTTGACCGGGATGGATTTTCTCCTGTCACTTTCTCGTCATCCCTGACGTGCTCTCCGTTGTTTTTTCCCTGCTAATTTTAGCATCGCACAGCTTCTGTATCACGTGGTATAAGGCTCCGCCCTTGTCATTTGTTGAGCAGGAAGAGTGAGCGCTTGTTTTCATGCAGATTACGTCCCGGATCAAAATGCGGTACAATCGTCGTCGTCTTTTTTTAAAATTTTTTTATTTATTTATTTTTTTTGGTTGTTGTTGTTTTTTTTGTGTTTTTTTTAAAATCGTTGTCATTTGGAAATGAGATCGCACATACGTATGAATCGAGATCGCGATTTTCTAACGATTAATCGTGCAGCCCTACTTCTGATGCTATAGAAATAAAAACAAACGTACTTAACTGACTTAGTTACTGTTAAGTAACTAACTTAACTTTGTAGCTCTTATGCAGCCTGCTCAATATTGTCACATAATAAAACTGAACCTAAAAAACATTTTGTACCTGGGAATCTTGAGTTGGGATTTTTAACTAGCTGCTTAAAGCCCTGCCTTTGCCACCACATAACCAGTCATTTCCGTCCACCGTTTCCACTTCCTGTTATATGGACTGCCAACTCCAGCAATGCTTTAAGTGATTTCTTTACTTTTGGGTTTCGCATCACCAGGTGCCAGCATCTCTAGTCTTCGTTGAAACTAATTTGTTGTGTCTTCCTTTAGCAGTAACGGCTTTCTTGCATATTTTGCAACGTACTGTGCTTTGTTAGAGGTTGTCTAAGTAGCTGCCTTTTTCAGTATTAAATCATCGTTTTGACATGCCTGGGCTTATCACATTCTGTGGATACTAGGGAATGTAAACACACGGCATCTCTATAACACTGATTTCGTGATATGTCAGTTTTTTATCACGTAAAATTGTACACCTGTATTGTATTATATGATATGATAGTACACACACCTAATCTGCGTAGCTGTGTGTCTGTGTGGCAAGCTTATTGATCTTTCTGGGGACTCCAGATGGATTATTTATGCTACTGTGTGGTGAAGCAGCTGTTTGTACAAAAATCTGAAACTGGTGTGTCCAGAGCTACACTTAAACACAATTAAACTGTTACACTATATTTCTAATAAGCTAATAAGATCAGTTTTGTTGTTATGGCTATTGATATTATTATAAACACTGGCTACTGTGTTAGTGTGAATGTTATAATAATCAGCCGCATACAAATGCAGTTTGTGTAGATAATAAACAAAATCTAAGTGAAAATTATTGTGGTGTTTAAATGCTAATGAAGTAAAACAATGATAGTGGTTACATTCTACAAAGCAGTGAAATGTAATCATGTGAACAGGTGAATAAATGTCAGGTAGCTGCCATTGAGACGATATTCAATATATCTGAGGCTGATCTGGATGACTAAATAATATAATTGTCATTTTATTTGTTAGTTGTTCCTCCTTACTAATCCTGTAATGTAGTCTGCCATAAAGTCACCACACCTTTACCATGGCTGATGATATCTGCTTATGTCGAGTACCAGTCAGTCATGTCAACTTATTTGGCTGCAGTTTTGCAGTTTAAAAAACTCCTACAAAATACAAATAAAAACTTGGTGTAGCTAAAGTGAAATGCCTCAAAGCTGCTGTCACTTTGCTCATTTGCTTATTTTACACTGCCTTAGCTTTCCCTCTAGAAACCTCTGTGCTGCTGACATTTGGTGTAGTACACAGTGTACTGGATTGGCCACAGATCACCTCATTGTCAGTTTTGTTTGAGCCAACTTTTTTTAGTCCAAGATCTGACCAGCGTCGGGTAATTTCCTCCCCACCAATCCACACATTTGTGCAGAAATTGTGTACATATTGTCACTAGGTAGGATAAAGCAACTGTGTGAGTAGTATGGCCTTAAGTGTGCGTGTGCATGTATCACAAATATGGCCTCGTAGATGCTTGATGGAAGGAGGAAGTAGCAAAAATCTGTTAGCATGTGTTAGTTGTTGTCACAAATGAATGACAGGCATGCATCCATGTTTGTAAAGGTGTGGCCTGAGAACTCATTGAGTCGCCTTCATATTACTTACAAGTTTGTTTGTTTGGGTTTTTTATTTTATTTTTTACAAATTAGAAGCAAAGATCAGTTAGTCTTAAGGAATTGTTACAAACATTTTGAAAATGCAACAGAAAGCTTCAAATGTTGCTGCTCTGGTTGACGTGTTTCCTGCAACATGAAATGCTGCCGTTGTTTGATATGTAATCATGATGAATCAGCTCTGCTTGCAGTTTGTTCAAGCACAGGGTTCACGTGTCCTGTACCAAGTCCCATCACATCAACATCAATTAAACACGTGTCCAGAGAGAGTGTGTGTGTGTGTGTGTGTGTGTGTGTCCATAGTTATTTCTGTTCTCTGAACACCGCAGCAGTGTGTTGCCATACTGTATGCACTGTTTATTCGTGTCGTAGCTGCTGCTTTCTAGTGAGACTAGTTAGTTCTGGAACCTGGTTTGCCTGCCAAACACCTGTGGGTGTGGGTGTGCGCGTGTGTGTGCGGGAGTGTCAGCTGTGTGTTGTGTGATGAGCTTTTATAGATCTGGAAGGCTGCCGCTATTGCTCTGGGGGGCAACAACAACACATGCATGTGCACATACACACTCCTCTCTTCAGGTTTATTTTTGTGTCTCCATCTCTCCCTTGACCATATGCATGTGGACTGTTTATTTTTGCTATAGGCCTGTAATGCACAGCTGAACTGAGTTTTTGCTTGTGTAGTTGGTGGAGAATAGCATCTTGTATCTTCCTTAGATAAAGTGACAAAATGAGTGGTCTTAATACTGACTAAAATTTAAGTGCAGTTGAAGCTTACCAACATGGGCTGTACTGTCTAAACTAGAGAGATTGACTCTTCCGTTTCAAAATGTCAGCCTCGAGGAATCACTTTCAGGTGTAGTGGAGTCTTTCCCATTTACCATACCATTTGAGCATCAACACTTGGGTAGTTTATAATTACTGTAAATCATTACTACTGACTCTAGATTTAATAGCAGCTAAGAATAGACACAGTCACCGAAGACTTTTCAGTTACTTACTGGTACCTTTACAGATGCCCTTTTACCTTCAGGACTGCCTTGATTTTGTTTTTTTTGTTTTGTTTTTTGTGGCATGGTTTGAACAAGCTGTTGTTGGTGACGATTTGTCTGTTGCACATTTATAATGAGAACCTCCTGTTCCGCCACATCCCAAAGGTGCTCTATTGGATTGAGATCTGGTGACTGTGGATGGCATTAGAGTACAGTGAACTCATTGTTATGTTCAAGAAACCAATTTGAACTGTGTGACGTGGCATATTGTCCTGCTGGAAGTAGCCATCAGAAGATGGTTATGTTGTTGACATAGTTTCCAACAATACCCAAGTAGACATTTACACATTTGCACATGCTCAGTTGGTACTAAAGGGCCCAAAGTGTGCTAAGAAAATAACCTTCACAGCATTACACCACCACTGGACTGACCTGTTGATACAAAGCAGGATGGCACCACACTCTCATGTTGCTTGTGCAGATGTTGCAGCAAAAATTACGATTTCAGGAGACAAAGCAATGTTTTTGGTGAGTTCATACAAATTGTAGCCCATCTGATTCAACATTTTCACAAGTGATTATTTAAGTTACTGTTGTCCTCCTATCAGCATGAAACCGTCTGGAAGTTTTTCTCTGTTGATTAATAACAAAGCATTTTTCTGGGTCCTTCTCAGACCATTCTCTGTAAAGCTTAGAGATGGCTGTGTTGGGGGAAATCCCAGTAGACCAGCTGTGGGACACTGCTACGTTCAGTGTCACTAAACTCTGCTTTCTTCCCCTTTCTGGTGCTCAGTTTAAACTTGACTGTGTGTACGTGTCCAAATGCATTGAGTTGCTGCCGTGTGATCTGTTCTTGACTTTAAGGAAACAGCAGAAGCACATGGGTGTGATGACAGTTAAAACAAGAACCACTGTTTCCTCTTCCTACATCAGAATAATACACTGGTTGTAATCTCCAGCAGCATTGTCTTATTTTATGACTGCAGTTTCTCAACAAGGGACATTATGTATCTATTTTTATTTGTTGTTTCAATAAGTATGAATCATTTTTTAATTCATTATTTTAGTAAAGATTTTAAAAGTATTTTATTAGCCTTTCTGTTTGTTTGAAAAATGGTTGGTTTTTGGTTTGTCAGATAAAATCAACCACTTCAAGCATGTTTAGAACAAGGAAACCCACAATCACCGTCTTATTCCCTGCTACAGGACTGTTCTGTAAATGTTTGAGGCCATCTACCCCAAGGCTCTTTTTGGTGTTGCGTAACTGAGCTTCTTCCTCCTGAATGAGCAATGGGAAATGGCAAAGTGTAATTTCCTGCAAGCCAAGGAGGGCAGAAAGCCTGGGCTCTGTAAAAATGAACTTGACATATGCGTTTGTGTGTCTACACACAAGCAGACAGTCTCACAGACATGTACACACAGTGCGATGACTGATGGCCCCATTTATCACCCAGTAATGCGGTTACATTATCGTCCTGCGTCCAGTTGTTGCTTGGCAACAGTCATTTTCCCTGTGGTCGTCACAGCAGTGGTTGCTGTTTGCAGCAGTGTTTCTCAGCTGCTGTGTCCAGGCCTGATAGAGCATTGTTTTCATCCACCAGCTCAAGAAACTACTGCAAGATTACGAGACCCAGTAAATTGCGCAAGTGGCAAAGTCCATTCTTTGAAAGAGATTTAGTTCTTTTGTTGCCGGAATGAATGCATGTCATATGGATGTATTTGGTTTAAGTTCTTAGAATATCCTGCTGACAACATGGTAATTGGTTCCTTTTTGACAGTCATATGCTAGGCAGCATGGTGGTATTCATAATGTTCCTTATGTATAATACAGAAAGATTCATTGTTGAAACAAAGTTTTTAACCATGTCTTAGTTAAACATGCCAGGGAAAATCGGTGCTTGCTTGGAAGTGGGGGGGTTCGCTGTAAAAAGAAGTTTTCTTCCCACGCACAATGCTAATGGACGCTAATGTTTTTGTCACTTTTTATGGAATCAAACTCAAAGTAAGCTCAGTACTTCCACTCTTTAAACGCTGCACGCTCATACTCCCTCCCGCACTTGATATATGATCCATTGTTGATCTGCACACAGCTGTTGTCACAAACGTCGCACTTGCTAACGTCACTGTCATGAGACATTCTCGCAAAAAATCACGGTTTTAGTTTTAGTTACTGCCCATCTCTGGTCATCAATGATGCTAAAAATGGGTACCAGCCATAAGAGATCTTTTTGCTGAAATACCAGAAAATTGTTCCAAACAAATAACAATTAGGCGCCAAGTTCTTACAATAATCTGTTTTTCTTGAATGGTTTTCATGGTTCTGTCTTCCCACATTGCCACAACGGTCTTAGTTTCAGAAAAGTTCATTGTGTTCTAAATGTAACGGTTAATTATGCAACTAAACAGACAAGTCCAGAAGTGCAAGTTTCTCATCCACTAGTCCCTGGGCTGTCTTTAATGCCCTGGGTGTATGCTTGGTGTCTGCTGAGCTGTTTTACCTTTTTGTTCTCATAAACATTCCTGTTCAACCTCTTTTGAGCTCCATCCAACAAAAGCTGCAGCGGTCCCAGCCTTTCCACTCTTGTCAATCCATACTTATTTTGTTGTTCTCTGGGTTGTGTCAGTATGACCTGTTTGTGATTATACTTGGTGAACAACTCCCAGGCGTAACCTTTTCTTTCTCTTTTCTCTCTGCAGGGCTCCAGAGATTATTTTGGGCCTGCCATTTTGTGAGGCCATAGACATGTGGTCGCTGGGATGTGTGATAGCTGAGCTCTTCTTGGGTTGGCCTCTCTACCCTGGAGCGCTGGAGTACGACCAGGTGACTTTCCCCTCCCGCACACACGCACACAAACGCGCGCACACACATGCACACTCTCAAGGACAGAAAGCCTGAAGAGGGAGACCTTTCATAAATGAAGGCGGAATAAGGTGGAGAAAATAAAATTAAACCTCATTTTTGCAGAAAATAAATTTAGTGTGTATAATTCATTCTTGGCTGTGTTTTCCCAGGAGCCTAACGATAGTATTTTTATTACACAGTTAAACCTTCATTTGTTGTTGCTTCCCAATCTCTCTCCTGCTTTATGACTGTGGTCCAACAAATCCTTGATGAAGTCCACCTAATACTAATCTGGACTAAGTGAATCAGGAAATTGTTCCTGGCAGTGTGTGATTATCTTCCCACAGGGTTGGGCGATCTAAACTATACAACAGGGACCCTAAACGGAGTCCCCCGGCAAGGGAGAGGGAGCATGGGAACAGGCCCATAACACATTCACAGACTAGTGCAGGATTATCCTGCATTTGACCATAGTCAACTCATCGAGGTCCAGGATGAAGGCCGTCATGGGTTTAGAAATTTGAAGGGAAAAAAGTGGGACACCGTTGTGTGTTTTGACATGAATTTCAAACATCAAATAATCAAACGTAGTTGTTTTTTTGTTTTGTTTTTTTTAAAGAATCGATTGCTTGGTTTGGCAACCAAGCAATCGATTCTTTAAAATCGTCCCTGCTTTATTGTGTGTTTCTCAGTGTTTTTGGAGGTCCTTGTTCCTCTATAAGAAGCTAATGCTTTGAACTGTCATCAGTCACAGAGTAGCTGATAGTCATCCGCTGAGCTTTGACAGCTCTGTATCACAAGGCCATGCCAGGACACACACTCACGCGTGCACATCGAGTCCCGAAAAGCATGCTGTCCTATGCCAAGGCTCACTGCAGTTCCACTCTACACAGCAAAATGTATTTATAAACATAAGCCTGATGGTAGACAAGTGCGCACACTCACACGTGCACACATAACACACACTTGTGCACACATAGACAGTGTGGTTGGCGTTCAGTGCACCATCAGCAGGTTCTCAGTCCAGTGCTCTCTGGCAAGTCGGTGTATTTGTTCTAGGCCGTAGACATGACATGTACACACATACACACTGTAAAATTGTTACTGTAGGATTTGTGTTTTTCATGGAATTTCTGGAGTATCGTAGTATTTAAGATGTTTAATCAAGCCTGGGGGGTCAGCTCAACCAATCTTGGTAAAAGACATCCTACATCAGGGCACGATGGTTTACTTCTGTGTTATCACACTGCGAAGGTAATCCCACCTTCAGTGGCATTTTAAAATGTCTCACAAATTAGTAAAATTAAGCATGGGCTGATAAATAGAAATGGATTTTCATGCTCATTAAATAAACATCAGATAGAGGCCTACACATCCCAATAAAAACATTGTGAAATTACATGATTCAGCTGTGTTAAACTTTGTGATTTCTTGCAGTCAACTACAAAAAGTTTGGACTTGTTAGTTAGAGGGGGAAAGGGTAAAAGGTGGCCATCCTTTCTTACACATGGACTGAGAACATATGAATCTGTCACTTAACATTTGAGCCTTTGATTACATTTTGTGGGTGAAGATTGTTATTAATAAAATGGTTTCTCCAACATGCACTATGGGATACATGTTGGAGAAAGTGTTTCAGTCTACCTTATGTTCTTTTTAAAGAATAGTCATATACATATTTACACAAGCAGACTGCATCAGCTGATTTAAACTAATATAGAAACTGGGTAAAATTCATTACATTCGTGATGCTCATGTTGGTGTGGTTTTATGCAGTGATTATGTAAGTTGTTGTGACTGATTGTGACTTTCCTGTTATTTTCTTCCTCTTCCTTCCTCTGCCTCTTCCTCACTGCGTCCTGTCTGCTTTCTTTCACCGCTCAGATCCGGTACATCTCTCAGACTCAAGGCCTGCCTCCCGAGCAGCTGCTCAACAAGGGGACCAAGACCTCTCGTTTCTTCTCCAAAGAATCAGATTCTCCCTATGCATCGTGGAGACTAAAAGTATGTGCATTCAGATCCTACAAAAATAGACACATATATGACACAAACACAATGTCTGCCTCTTCCTGCCAACTACACATCATTAAAAGTCAGTAATTGTTTATTAAAATTTTTGAAAAAAGTCAAGTGAAAGATCCTTGCAGTCATGGAAAAATAAGAAGTGGCAGTACATTCCCAATAGGAAACAGCTGCATGATCTTTTCCAAACAGAACAAAGCCGGCAAACCCGGAGGAAAGCCGAAGGAAATGTGAAACTGTGTTTAGACTACCTGCTGAGCTGACTTTAAATACAGTTTAAATGAATGTAAGCCGAGTGTTTATCTGTACGTGTACTTTCCAGCAAAACTCAGTTGGAACAAGTTGCGCGTCCAGATTTGCATGCTGACGTGTATAGTTTGCTCTCCCTGCTATGTAATACTCTAACCTTTCATCCCTCATCTCTGAAACAAATCCAGTAATAATTTCCAAAACACAGAGATGCAAACCCCTGCTTATACAAAAGTCTTAACATATTACATTTATGTGTCTGAAATATTTATCTTCATGTTCCTGTTCATCCTCCAGACAACAGAGGAGCATGAGAAAGAGACAGGACTTAAATCCAAAGAGGCCAGAAAGTACATCTTCAGCTGTCTGGATGACATAGCCCACGTGAGTCTTTATAAACCAAATCACTTGCATCAAATCAAACCACACCAGACTAGGGATGGGTACCGGTGTCCGGTGCCATGATGGCACCGGTTCTGACATAAACGGTAGTAACCAGACCGAAAAGCAGCGCACATTTCGGTGCTTTATTTCGGTGCTTTTTTTTCCTGAGCTGTGATACACTTTAGATTCTAGCCAATCATTTTACGTTTCCGAGGATAGTAGGCGGGGCCAGGTACGTACGTTCTGTTAGAGCAGAGCTACAGATTAAAAATGCCCAAGGCGAAGCGGTCAAAAGTCTGGCTGTACTTCATAGCAAAATATGCAAACTCAGCAGCAACAAGTGCTTTAAGCTGATACTGTGATACTGTCAAAGGAGGTAACACCTCGAATCCGATGAAACACCTGGCGACGCATAGCGTTTTTTTTAAAAGCCCAGAAATGCGCCGTATTTGATAGCTTGCTGCGAGACCTCACACCGAGCACATCTACTGCGGGTGGGTTGCCTGTTATGTAGAGCTGGGCGATATGAGATTTTTTCATATCACGATATGTTTTTTTAATTTCAGGCGATAACGATATCTATCACGATATAAGCCAAATAACTATATTTGTAAGATTTAAATGTGCCGTTGCTCACAAGTAAAATGTGAAATAATCAGCAGCTTGTTTTTATTTAAATATTTATTTCCCATAATAAGTTCAACAGGGTAGATGTACTTAAGGAACATGAGACTTTTTCAGATAAATAAAGGCAAATATTGCAAACTACACAAAAGGCAGCCGCTAAAGCGTTTAAGTTTCAAAATAGAACAAACGAAACAGACTAAATTGTCAATACCACTTAGAAACAAAATATTAATTCTAAAAATAAATCTTAGTTTGTTTTACAGAAGAACAGACAAAACTGACTAACTTTTGTCAATATCAAATAAACTGAGAACTAAAAGAAAATTCTCCATCTCTCCTTCTTGTATAGCTTAGCTTTTCAAACAGTTTTAACAGTTACTTTAGTCTGACAAAAGCCGAATGACGAATTAGCGCTTCCAGTCAGAGACTGAGGCTACGTCCACACGTACACGGGTATTTTTGAAAACGGAGATTTTCCGTTTTCGTTTTAAAAAATAATCCCGTCCACACATAAAGGCAGAAATGAAGGAAAACGCTGCTATGAACATGCCAAAGCAGCAGGTGGCGCTAGATTCCTAACCGTGCAGAAATGTTGGCCAATCAGAAGTCTAGAAGCCTCGGTGGGAAAAAGTAAACAAAGCTGGGGCATAGAAGCAGAACCGAGTCGTATGTGTGGACGGACAGTAACTGTGTGTATATGTAAGCATTTAAACACTGCAGAGAGTACAATTAACAGTATTGTAGAAATTCATTTCACCGAAACAATAACGTGGCGCACAGTGTGACGCATGCACCAGTTTATTGTATTTCCAGACTTCCTTTCGGCACAATTTACAGTGCACGCTACTCTGTTTTTTGTCAGACTTGAAATAGCCGAAATACCTTCACACTACGGAACTTCTATGGCTCTTCCATTCGACAATCTCTCCGGCATTGGAACCATCATCTGTTTCCTCTTCGGTCACGCTCGGTTGATTTTTCTAGTCGGCACACTCATTTCCTCCATTACGAGCTGGCTGCTTCCCAAACAAACACACGTGCGGCTTGGCACTTGTGCTGTACGTAACAAGTCACGCGACGTGACGCTGCGGCTGTGATTGGTTCGGCTCTGCGCTACTTAATTTGGATTGGCTGACCTTTTTTTTTTTTTTTTTTTTTTTTTTTTTATTAAGAGGACAAGAGCGGCGAGGTCTATCGCGATAGCTTAATTTCTCTATCGAGTAAAAGTTATATCGCGATACATATCGTTATCGTTCTATCGCCCAGCTCTACTGTTATGCAACATCCCCCAAAAACACGAAGAGGAGAGTCCTGGCCCCTAGCCCTGCCAGTGTAGCAGAAATGATGAGGATGATGGTGGCAGCAGCCGTTCTTCTCTGCGTGAGTAGCTAATTTACGTTGAGTAGGCTAACCACGTTATTACATTAATGCATGTAAGGTGAACTAGCAAACACCGTCGTAGCTACATGCGGCTGTCTTCTTGTTTGATGGCAGATACTCCCTTCACCCTGGCTAAAAAGGCTAAAATGACCAAAGAAAAAGTGGAAAACAGTTAAACATGAGAGGTTTAGGACAAAGTTTGTGTTTTTTCCATTGTTTAAGCACTGCTTCCAGCCAAGAGTGATACCATATATGCCCCATAGCTGCAGAAAAGGCTAACATTGTTATATTTTTACAAAAAACAGCTGAACATGAGAGGTTTTTGGACCAATTTTGTGTTCTCCATTCTTTAAGCACCGGTTTGAGCACCGTTTGAGCACCGGCACCGTTTCAAAAGTACCGATTTGGCACCGGTATCGGATAAAACCTAAACGATACCCATCCCTACACCAGACACAAATAAAACACCTTACAATACAATACAAGTCTTACCTTCACAAAATATATATTTAAACCTAAGTTTGTGGCTGTGACTTGCTCTGTCAATTAGGTGAACTTGGTGCTGAGTCCTGATAACGCTGACATGCAAGCAGAGAAGGCAGACAGGCGGGAGTTTGTGTCTCTGCTTAAGAGCATGCTTTTGGTCGATGCCGAAGACAGGACTGTTCCCACCAGTGTCCTCAGTCACCCCTTCCTCACTATGACTCATCTTCTGGACTACCCTCACAGCAACCAGTAAGACTACGACAGCTCACAAGATGTGTTGATTTTCACATTCCTGTGTGCTTCCTTTCTCCTGTCTAACTTAGAGCACACTGGCATGGTAAAAATACAGTATGTACTCGTGAACCACAAACGTACAGCTTCCCTTGTCACCCTTACCAGTGTGCAGTCATCTTTCCGCATCATGGACATGTGCCACACTCGGTCCAGCAATGCAGTTTTTGACGCTCTCAACCAGAACACCATTCATTTCTCAAGGCCACCTCTAGCTCCCACTGCCTCCTCTGGCCTCCTGGGCTACAGCAACATACCAATCCACACTCAGGTGAGAATGTGCTAGGAATAGGTTTAGTCTGTCATTCAGCACAGCAAGTGCATAAATGCCTCTAAACATGTACAATTAATTAACATATTGTTTCTGTTGGCATATTCTTTAATGTTGACCTGAAGTTGCTGTAATGCATCACTGTAGTAAACTGGATTAAATATTTCTGTCACATTGACTTCACTGGCACCGCTGTCGTTATCTTCTTTTCATGGCTAACCTTTGTTGTGTCTCTTTGTCACCGCTCCTTTTCATTTCCTCTCTTCTCCTCTACCTTCTCACCTGATTTCTGTCTATCACTCACTGCTCTCTGCTCTGCCGTTGCCTCTGTGTACACGTACCTGAAGCAGGCTATCACCCAGTCGGCTCCATCAGTGTTGCATCCGGGGATAGCTCTGACAACCGGAAATGGTCAGTTTGGGTGCAGTGACTCATTCCCACCTGCCCTCCTTCTTTGTCCTCCAACCATGCAAGGTATATCGAATGTTCATAGCTTCTTTTGGCAGTTACACAACATTCATTTTATATTTTCTAAGAAGTAACTTTACCCAAATGGCATAAAATTTAGTTATTGTGTAACAGTTTAATTTAATTAAAATTTTCTGTTTTTTAAGGCAACCTTAATCAGCCAGCAGGTTATTCTGTCCCCATGGCAACTCAGGCACCTCCTATACAACCCTTACCTGTGAGGCCTGGTGTAATAGCTCAGGTAAGCTCTGTACATGCAACAATAAGTTGAACTGTTAAAGAAGCAGTGGCAGACACACCCTGAGTAACTCTCAGCTCCCGTCGCCCTACTGCTGATGCGTCACTGAGTAGAAGTTCCTCAAAAACCACTTCTGACGCCAATGGAGATCAAAAGAAGATTACATAACATCTATGATTTGACTCCTTTGTCCCTGTAGCAGGCCTGGTCTAACCGGGGGCAGCAGCTCCTTGTCCCAGCAGCCTGGCAGCAGATGACTCCAGTAGGGCCTCCTCCCTCTCACCCACCACCACCACCACCATCCTCCCTAACCAAGGACACCACAGCTGGACCTCAGCGAATCAGCGACTGGGGGTGAGTCACAAAGACTTAAAGTCTGGGGAAAGTCCCTGCTTGCAAGACTTGCACTGGTCAACATTTTTCTGTCACATTCTTTATTGGCATGTGTGCAAAAATGATAAGATTCATTTTGGGAATTACCAAATTATGTGCAAAGCAGGGTTGAAATATCATTACTGGAGTTCTTGTCATGAGTTGTAACTGTTTTTCTTATCATGTCACAGCATGTTTTCTATTCTCTTTATGATTTTACCCGAAATATGGAGCTTCATGTTTCTCTTTCACCCTTTACTCTTAAAATCTGTAACAGGAAAGTGCGTCCACACAACAGCCACTATAACGCAGTGATCAAACAACCTCTTCTGACTAATCAGATGCCAGCGCTCTCGGCCCATCAGCCGATCAACATTGGCATAGCTCACGTTGTGTGGCCACAGCCAACCAATAAAAGGAATAGGCGCAGTCACAACAGGTTGGCTTCTGCTCCTTGTGCACGTCTTTGGATTTTAGATTCTCTGTCACTGATATATTAAACATTTATGAAATAATTCTGTTTAAAGGAACCTGTCTCACTCCAGCAACGTCCACATCACTGGATGTCGGACCCCCAAAATGGCTGATGCTGTTGAACAGGCAGTGGCAGGAAGGGAGCAGCCTCAAAGGGAGGTGCCTTTAGTGGAAACCAGGCAACCAGAAGTTCAAAACACAGATGAGGACGATGATGATGCAGAGGAGGAAGTGAGCTGCTTCAAAGAGGTGGCGACGAACGCTAATAGAGAGTCGGACTTGCTCAGGCAGCGAGATGTAGCGGTTCTGATGGCCGGCACTGACGGGAGCCCCACGCCCAGCGTTATCAGCATCCACAGTGATCTGACAGATGCAGAGGATGAGGGTGGGGAGGAACAACCACTGAGGTGCCGTCTGAATGAGTGAGTATAATCAGGAAAATTAACTCGTTCAAGCTCACCCTGCTTATGAGGGAAAACATGTCAGCTTCACGTACAACATTCTGTGAAAGTCCCTGCATTATACAAGAGACTACCTCTAAATTCGGCTGTTTCAGACTAAAAAAAAATCTAAAAACGTCTCCTCAGGTGCAAAGAGAAGTGTGTGTGTGAGGCTTGCGGAAACACCAGTTTGTCTATGGAGAGAGTGTGCTCACTGAGCAGCCCCGACAGCAGCCTCAGCACCAGTTCGTTTGCCTCCAACTCTCTTCAGTCCAGCCCTTCAGTCTCACCATGCAAGAGAGCCAACAGGTAGCAGTTTACATCCTTCAGTAACTAAAAAAAAAGTTGCTCAACAGAAAAACACTGAAAACACTTTTAAGTAGCGGTTGCTTGAATCTTCTTTATGTTTGTTTGTCCCTCCCCTCCCGTTCAGCATGTCTGAGGATGATGGTCACGAGAGCGGCTGTGACACAGTGGAAGGCTCCCCCTCATCCGACACGTCGACTTCCCCTCGCGGCAACAGTTCCTATCGTTACCTTGACAACAGTAACCACAACAACCACCCATCTTTGGCTGCCGTAGTAGCGCCACTACCTTCGCCTACTGTGCAGGGCAGGAGCCCACGTGGCATCAGGACAATGGTAGTTCCACCAATGAGAGTGCAGAATAACAACACTCAGGGGATAGAGGAGCGTGTCCAGAGAAACGGTCAGTGAAATCTGATTCTTCAATGCAAAGTTTGTCTATGTGTATAATTATAATCTGAGGTTGTTTTTGTTTTATTGTATCTTTTTGTTTGCTTTTTGTTACACGTACAGAGAGCTTTGCGCTGTTTTTGTTTTTCTTTAAAAAGTGTATAAAAGTGGAGTTTTTAAACAACCCACCTGAAATAGTGGTGGGGGTGGTCATGTTTTTGGCCCAGTTGTGTGGTCTGTCACCTGTGCTTTGGTGGTGTTTGCTTTACAGGTCATTTGGAAGCAGTAGGGGCTTACCGCCCCCTAGTGGGTCATAGAGGCTTTAACAGGTGATCAAGAGACAACAGCAGAAGACTTTCTTCTAGTCTAAGACCTCAAAAGATGCATCCATTGTAGGCAATGCTAACATTGCCTCTGTTATGGCTTTCCCTCCGTTTGAGTTGAAACGTTCCTCAAAAGTTTTTCTTCTTTAAATCTGCATAGTCTTCCATCAGTGATCCACATTGTATTACAGTAGTTTCTAAAGGTTTACATAAAGACAGGACAGGATACTCTGTTGGATCCTACGTACGGAGGGGGAAAGGAGGATGCATTTGGTTTGGTACTGGACCAGAGCTTGAGTTTTTGCCGTTGGTTCTTGCTGTGCAGCAAAAGTTATCCTAAGACACTGACATGAGATCAGTTTCTATACCCAGAATATAATTTGGTATTATAAATGTGTTAATTGTGCAGTGAGTTTAAAACTGATACAGATCAGAGTCTGAGGATCAACTTTGCTCAGATGCCATTTTCTGAGTGTCCATTTTCCCCTTTGCCTGATTTTATGGATTTTCTTATCTGTTTAATGGTTCTGTGTTGTATGTGAAGATTCCCAGCTGTTTACATATATTCAGGAGTAAGGCTTTTTTTTCTCTTTTTTTTTTTGTTTGTTTTTTAACATTTTGAGTCATGACAGGTTAAAATATGTCATGTTAACTTAAATTAGTAATGGTCACATTTTGAGATGCCAAAAGTTTCATGTTCTTTAAACAGAGTAAACCTACTGTCACTCTGGTGTGCATTCTTGTTTGAAGTCATTGTGGTTGTTGCTGTTACTTTTTAGTCACACAGACTAAACCTGGAGTCTATTTTTGGTTTTGTATATGCTTTTGTTTGAATAATGTGTCTTCTGTCTCTTCCAGTCTTAGAGTCCTGGTCCCGGTCCAAAGGGCGATGCAGCTTCGTAGGACAACAGAGCACTCCCTCCTCCATCCCCCTCCTCCCATCTGCCCCCCTGCTGTCCCGACAGCAAAAGGTGACTGGGCAGCAGCACCCTCTGGGCTTTGGACAGGTCAGTTTGTGTCCTTTCTCTTGTTAATATATAGGCCGTTAACAGGTTTGAACTAAGGTTTGCTTCTACTTAGAGGAGATCATTCCAGGAGGACTCTGTGTTTCCCACACTCTGTATGTGGTACTGTGTGTTTGTCTATGAGGCTGACTGTAACAACAGTGAACAGCTGGAAGGGAAAACCAGGGATCAGGACTAACTTGTAAGAAGCCAGTGAACTTTCAAAGTAATAGTGAGGCAGATTTTAATCGACTACTAAGTCAATTGTAAATTTCATTTTTCTTCCCGATTGGAATTGAGTGCATGTTACAAAGTTAAACAACCCACCCCAAGGATTAATGGCATATACTGATTCTGATATTGTCAGCTTGTGCAGTCAGCTGTATGTTTATACTCAAGAATCTGTCTTTTATGCTGCCACTGTTTACCAGGAAACTGCTGTTTCTGAGTGGCGGTAACATAATCTGCATCTCTGAAGCTTGCGCGTGTGTGTGTGTGTGTGTGTGTGTGTGTGTGGTCGCGTACTGGCAAAAACTTGAAAGTTTCTGCTTTCAGCCAAGAAATGGTTCACAGCATAGATTACATGGAAAGACAATGTGCAGTTTATACACTTTGTCTGCGATGGATTACTTACAGAGGTGCTGAAAGTTTTTGTTTCCCTTTTCTGAGCTCTTCTAATCTCTGTTCATGAAATGACTTAACCAGTGGCTTAGGACCAGCAAAAAAAACTTGTTGAGCCAGTTGACTGGCTGCTGGTGCGTTCAGGCCAGTAATGGTTTCCAACATGTCCAGATATCACCCAGAGTTCACCTGTGAATCAAAAAGCTAAATCAGTAATCTCTAATATTGTTTTTTGTTGCTGCCAGTTGAAAGTAAAACAAGAGTTTTTTTTTTTGTTTTTTTTTTAGTGGAGTGGAAAACTCAGCAGCGTTAGGCTGTGTATCTATGAGCTCATGTTCACAGCAACAGACACGAGTAATGTCAGTGTTCTGGTCTTACTCTGAGAGAGAAGAGCATGTGCATATATCAGAGGTCTCAGACTGCTCCTGTGTGAGTTGCGCCTGGTGTTAAATGAGTCTTCTTTGTCTGTCCTCTCCCTCAGGTGCAGCCGTACGCTTCAAACCAGAGCAGCAAAGAATGGAACGGCAACTATGGGCCTCTGCGGCCGCACGCCTACATTCCCCCTACTGTCCACACGCACACCTTCAGCCCCACACACACCTCAGCCGCCCCCCACACTCTGCTGTCCTACCCTCCCAGCGGCCCACTCACCACCGCCCACCATCCCCACCCCATCCTGCCTTCTCGCCCACCTCCTCCCCCTCTCCTCCAGCATGGCTACGGTCTTTCCCACCCCCAAGGAGGCGCTATAGTTCACCAGGTGACCCTGAGCATCAGCGCCCACCCTCACCACCCTGGACACCCCGCTCCCCACCCTCACAGGCTCCTCCCTTCCCCAACCATCCACCCGCACCACCAGCCTGGATACGCCGCCCACCCCCACCAGTTCAAGCCTCCCTTCCCTCCTCCACCACCCCCTCCTCACCCTTACATGGCCTCCCCAGCCGCCTACACAGGCTTCCCTCTGAGCCCCACCAAGCTCAGCCACCACCCCCAGTTCTCTTATATCTGAGGAGCAGGGCGGGGCCACAGCAGTACCTTCTGGTCAGGAAGGGCCACGGGAAGTGGACAGGGGCATCAACCTGGGCCGGGAGAGCTAGCAGCAGAGCACAAAATGGACGCATGTAATGATGAAGATGAGCAAGAAGAAGATGGGAAGATGGAAAACAACGTATCATAGCAGACAGAGTAAGAAAAAAAGTAACAATGCCGAAGATGACGTTAAAGTTCGGAGGACAAAGAAATTCCCAGCCTGTAATCCCGATTCATTGATTATGTTTTGATTGTCGGAGCATCTTGAGCTCTGAAAGACTCTCCGTGAAATCGACTAACAGAAGTAATAATAGATTAGAACCGCAAAGCTTTAAAGAGAGCGCAACGGGAGTGAATGAATTCATATGACAATAAGGAAATTTTAATTAAGAATGTGTCCTTTGCATGTTACCTCCCATCAGTGGTTGTTTTTCAGAGAGTATGATCTAATTCACGGCTGGAAATCAGTAGTTGTTGCTGTCAGGCGGCCCAGCCTCTCTCCCCCTTTATCCTTATTGCCTTGTAGCATGTACAAGCCGGTCAGATTGTGTTTGTTAAGCCATCCCAGTGTGTATCGATGACCGCTGATAGCCCCCCACCCCCTCTTTGTTTCGGGCAGACTGTACTGCTGCCCTCTCTTAGTGCCTTAAAACGAGTGTCTCTGACGTTACTTCAGGAGCTTATACAGTAGATTGTACATTTAAATAGTCTTGCAGCACTTAACCTACAGAGTTTAAATAAGATGGGCTTATTGGATACATATGAGGTTAATCCTTGTTTTCATGTTATAATATTGGCAAACGTTGGACTTGGGTGTGCTTTCTAAGTCAGAGTATGGATTTCTTTTAGCTAGAGGCTGCACACATAGGGCTTTGACTGAATGAGCTTTTTATGTACATAAAGAGTGATTTGATATTTTGATAATCGTTTTCTATTCACTATAATACTTAATTCACAACAGTATTGTCACTGTTTACTGTAACTGCAATACAATCTAGATAGACTCTGGGTTGCTGTGTTTTTATTATTTGGCATTTAGGCTAGACTTGCATTAATGCATTTTACGTTCTAGATTTTGGGAGTGGCATAGACTTTAAAAAAACATGAATTTTTATGTTTTTACTTTAAACTGCTTTTCAGTGTTTGAAATAACCTATCAACTTACAGTATCAGTGCTGGGCTATCGAGTATTAGAGTTATAATCGTTTGAAATTATTCATGTGAGGCAAACCTTTTTTTTTTTTTTTTTGGTCCATGTATTGAAGCCTGTTGTCAGTTTTGATACATTCCTTCAGGGTGGATGCATAGCCTTGATTTGTGTGTTTCTAGTGTTTTTCGACTTTCTTTTCCCCCCACCGTGTAGTAGAGCTGTGTCTTTACCCGTCATATCAGCTGGTATTTTACTCCAATCAGCACCAAAGACAGTTTGTTTTTAATAATTACTGAAGCATGGTCGACGATATTTCTCTCTTTTTCACTTCCAGCATACTTGTTGCGGTTGTCAACATTGGAATATATTGTGAGATCTCTATTTTGAGTGTTTTGGTTGAGGTTTTATTATTATTATTATTATTATTTTCTGAGCTGTGTTTGGCAAATTGTTTTTTGGAATGTATTAGATAATAAGCTGCTATGTACTGATTATCTGCCACTTCGTAGCTGTGAATTTCGAGGATTAATCTCATTCTAGCCTGCATTCTCGTTCCTATATTGTAGTTCTGACAGCTAGATACAATAGAAGTGGGGTTTATTTTGATCCTAGAGTATATTGAATGCTACTCTATATGATAGTGCCTCTGTATATTGGCTTTGTTGTTTTGAAGTGATTGTAAACTGCTGTAATGGAAGTTATGAGTTTTCCTTTTCTCCCCCCCCCCTTTTTTTTTTTTTTTTTTTTTTTTTTTAAATTCAGTGCTTTTTGGTGTGTGTGTGTGTGTGTGTGTGTGTGTGTGTGTGTGTGTGTTTTGTGCGTATGTATTTAGCATCAGTATTTCAAACGTAGGCTGGATTCACTCTTTGATTCTGTGTGCTGTTGACGTATTATCGTTTTCTTCTTATTTGCGTTATCGGACTGTATTCGCAATTCTTCGTACTGTACAACTAGTGCCTTTCTTCATACAAATGGCTGAGAGATGATGTCTCGCATCAATATCAAAGCAGTCACGCGTTAAGACTAGTTTTCTTTCTAACGGGATCAGATCCTGTTTTCACAAAAAAAGAAGAAGAAAAAAATCCAAAGTTTGTTTGTTAGACCGACATGACGTCTAAAAACAATCTCTCTTTTCACAGAATCCTAAGAAGGTTCAAGTCAGGGAATGTTTCATCGTGCTCACCGTACTTGTGCAGTACTCCAGAACATAGGGCCTGAACATACACAAATGCAAAGCTTTACTCTCAAACAGTGAATGTATTTGTGGAACTCGACATCTGTTTGTGGTTTTCAAATGTTGTTGCGTTTCTGTTGGCTGCACAGCTTCTTTTTTTTTTTTTCTTGCTTTTTTTTGTGATTGGGATGTTGATATGCAGCTATTACCATAGGCAGACATCATGTGTTTCAGTCAGGGGCTCCTTCAAAAGGCTTTATCTATCAATTAATATTCAAAGGTTTAGCTCCAAAGTTATCCCACCCTGATCTGCTTATTGTATTACATCATATGGGTTTTTGCTATGTTGCTTAATTAATGGGTGTATCCTGTTTGGTTTTTTTGTCTACTATTCTACCGCGTTGATGAATTTTAAGTGATGCGCGATGGTGCGCAGTTTGGCTTGGAGTGCAACTGCACCGTAACATGTACTCCACTCCAAGGAAAATCAGTTTTTAAATCCTGCGGCGTGCAGCCCCTGTGTGTATTCTTTGTCAGCCACGCACAGGTGATGAGATGTACCAAATTCAGCAACATCGCACGCCACAACCCCCCCCTCTCCATTTGAGGTTAACAATCTCAAAGGCACTAGAGGGGTTGCACAGCCCAGGATCCAAAAGCACTCGGTGCTCAGCATCCTCGAGCAGGCCTGAGGACTGCTCGGACACCAATAAAACACAAGGGGAAAGCTGAAATTTCTGTGACAGAGTTCCTCCTATAGGCATTGTAACTAACGAGTCCCTCTTATTAAAAACAAAACCAAAAAAGCAATAATCCAAAAATGGCTCCACTCTTAACACTAAAATTTGGACCCCCAGGCCTGCCGTTATTGGCGCTATATCAAAGCTACCAAACATCCTCTCAATGTCTCATATGGACTGAAAAATAAGCAGTGTGAACACATGAATTTTTGTATGGCACCTATGAAATTATCGGGTAAACATTTGTTGTACTTGGACACAATTATGTAGACATGATTGCTAAATTGAATCTGTTACTGTTCTAAATGTGTAGATTTGTGTGGCTTTGATTTTTCATTTTGGTTTTATTTTTTATCTTAAATGCTACACTTGTGTGACATGTAGCAACTGCACTGTGCAATATACATCAATTTGAGGACTGGGGAAATGATAATTGTTTGGTTGTAATTATGTGTGTCTTACCAGTTTGCAGTCGTTTTCCTGCCCCTCGCCCCTCCTCTAGTTCTCAGTGAGTTTCAGTGTGACCAAGCCGTATATACTTTGTCACAAAAAGCGGGTTCCTTCTTGGTGACTCTTATTGGTGAGTGTCAAATTATGAAATGGTGTACCATGTCAAGATTCACTTGGAATTAAAAAAAGATCTTTTGCTTCAGTCTGTGTCTGCCTCTGATTGTACACTGATGATTCGTGAAAGTTTATTTAAAGGGATTAAAACACGAAATGTGTTTGTTGGGATCTTATTAAAGTGGACCCATTGTGTTCATTTCTAGTTCCATATTTTTATCCCTGAACTGTACTACAAAGGCTTGGCCTGACTGACAATATTCCTCATTTCTCCTATACTGGCCTTTGTGCTCCCTCTTGGCTCATCCAGTGTCTGAAATCAGTGCAGAGCAATACTGCAGCATTGATCCAATACCAATTCAACACAGGGCCAGTATTTCCAGTGCTGATTCTGATACTTTACACCAATTATGTAGGGGAGAGCAGTGTGTTGTGATTTATCAGATCATCATTAGTTTGCAAATTCTGAACACATTTGATTAAATCACAGATTTTCATGTATCTTAAAAATGGGTGTTTTGGAGGAAGGAAGGTTCAGGGTTTCAGTAGTCGTCATCATGGGCTCATCCGATTAGAATGAAAATAAGCAGTCATCAATCATTTGCAGGTTTTGTTGTTTTATTGTATAACGGATAAAGGAAAGAAAGACACACATGGACTGCTCTCTCTAAAAAGGACAAAGTATGATTTAAGTAACTCAAATGATACATGAACTCAGGAGACTCAAAGAGAAACTCACCTCAGCTGCCGCCCCATGTGGGAGTGAAGAAAGAGTGAGGGGTAGGTGAGTGCAGTCCTTATATAACGAGTGACAGGTGAGTGCGATTAAGGCCAAGCACCACACCCAATCAAAGGTGAGGAAAAGAAACAAGGTGCATCTGGTGAAGTGAATGTGCTGAAAGGTGAGCCTTTACAACAGCCGCCCCCATATTTCTACTGAGAAATATGTTCAAAGGATTAAAGATGCTCTTTTTCACGAAGCGGGGGCAGAGGAATCAGACATGCTACAGGTCTAATATAGGTTCAGGGGGTCGACCTAGAGGTCGACAATGCAGGCCAGACAGTTCAGGGGGCCGACCATGTAGCCAGCGGTTGCGGCAAAGCAGGTCCAAATGCCAACCGCGTGGGATGCAGCGGCAGGCCCAGACCTGCAGACCGTTGGGCAGTTTTGCAGGTGCTGGGGGCAATGTACGGGGCTTGGCAGAGGCAGGACCAAGTGATGCAGGAGCAGGCAGCGCCCTGACCACTGGCGGAATGGCAGCCACAGGCGGTGGAACTGGTGATAGTGGCACTGCCGGTGACGACATAGGTACTGCTGATGGTAGAGTATGAGGTGGCTGAATGAATTCAGAGCCATCAGCGGACACAAGGATGTGCTGGAGCGGTTCTCCTGAACCTGAACTGGAAGATGTGAACAAACATTGGGCATGCGTGGAACTGCTCTGGGGTTGGAAGTCTGTGATTGGACCTTGGAGTGTCCATCCTAAGCGGGTTTTGACTGCTGCAGGAGATCCAAATGGTCCATGTCTAACTGGTGCAATAGGCGTAATAAGGTGGGTATGATCAGAGCCTATGAGCAGTAGTGGAGCTGCTTTGTTAATGAAGGTTAATAGGATACCTTGAAGATGCTTGTATCGCCGTTGAAGAGAGGATACGGGGTAGGTGTGGTCTGAAAGTGCTAAGTGACTTGTAGCGAAGGCATTATTAATTGTGTAAGTTTTCTCTGGATGTGCGATGGGAGAAATCTGGAAACTTACACAAGAACCTTGAATGGTTTCAACTTCTTGATGGACAGTTCTGAGTGATAATTTTTCAGCTTTCCCAGTTAGGTGGAGATGCTTAGCTGCAGATGTCAGAAGCATGGTACGTTGGGAGCCATCATCAAGTATTGCATATGTTTCCAGGGTTCTTTTGCCATTACGCAGGAGCACTTTCACAACCTTTAATAGTACACTAGGACAATCGCTAGGTCTATCAAAGTACAGTGTCCTCACTACAGGATTAGTTTCAGTTCTAGGTCTCTGATTCACCTCACATAGGATCTGTAGATGTCTTTCCATGCAGGTGGCACATGCTTTCCTCAGATCACACTTCGCAGCCTGATGAGTTCTAGCACAACGCCAGCACCGTTTGTTTCTCTTTATCCAGTTTATTTTCTCATCCTTTGTCTTGTTAATGAACTCAGGGCACTTGCTAATGTGGTGTTCAGGTGAGCAGCAATATGCACATCTAGCCTTAGTCATTATGATTGGTTGTGCTGCCTGTACAGGATCGGATGCATTTGTTCCATGTAATATTGTTGTGAGTGGAGAGGTGTACTTATGGGCAGGTCGTGGCTGGTTAAAGGATGAAACAGGACTGTCCTTTCTTGGTTGACACTTGCATTCCATTTGCAACCAGGATGAGAACAAAGGTAAGTCATACATCATATCTCCTTGTTCCCTGTAAATGTGCCGTTTGAAGCGACTGGAATGCTCTGCGGGCAACTTTTCAAGTAGGCGATCGACATGGGAGCCACAATTTAGTTCTGTCTGTCCTTGATCACCCATAGTGGTAAGCAAGCCAACTAAAGCTTGCACACGAAGAGCAAAGTTGTCCAGAGTCCGACCATCACCTGCTCTGATAGGAGGAAGCTCCAGTATATTCCGTAGCTCTTTCAATGCTAGCTGTCTTGGTTGCCCATAACGCTCATCAAGAGCTTTGATGGCTTGAGTGTATGGGTCAGGAGCATAGGAAAAGGAAATAGCTAACCGTTTAGCTTGGTCTACTTTCAGGTGATCAAGAAGGACATGATATTTGAAATGCTCTGTCTCATGAGGGTCAAGCAGGTTAGTAAGGGCCATTCGTAACAGCCTATACTGGATTTCATCTTCTCTGGTAAGGTCTGGGAAAGAAGGACCCTCAAGTTTATACACATGTGTTCTAGTGCTAACAGGGTGACTAGAACTAGCAGTAATGGGTACCGAAGGTTTTTGTGCATGCAAACCATCAGATGTAGCTGGTTGCTGCTTTAAAGGAGGGTGCTGCCTTGGTTCTGGAATGCAAACGAGAGATTGAGCGGGGTCTTCATCTAGAGGAACAGCAGGTTGAACACATGAAATCTGGTGGGGACCTTGCAGTGGCGTGGCCAGGAAATTAAAAGGAGTCTCATCTGGTGTAGGAAAAACTGGTCTAGGCAAACCACTTGAAGGAACTGCAGCATCTAATATTGTTGAATTAGGGAAAGGAGGGCTAGCAGCCAGAACTGCACCAGAGTGACGGCTAACCTGGGGGGGCTGAGAGGGTGATTGACATGTTGCTGGATCAATCACTGGGAACTGCTCATGTTGCTGATGTGTTTGGGGAATGGCTTGTAAACCGCAAACAGAGGATTTGCTTTCATCAGAGACAATGTGAATTGAAGATCTGGAGGAACTGCGA
Source organism: Astatotilapia calliptera (assembly GCF_964374335.1). Classification (NCBI taxonomy): domain Eukaryota; kingdom Metazoa; phylum Chordata; class Actinopteri; order Cichliformes; family Cichlidae; genus Astatotilapia; species Astatotilapia calliptera. The sequence continues at coordinate 6,432,174 of NC_137428.1, read as the reverse complement.
GAATGGGGAGGAGATAACTGAATCATGATTTGCCTAATCTCCCTCATTGTCATCAGGAGTTCCCTCATCACCTCATCTTGATTGGTGGGTAAAGGAGCAGGCGATGTCTCTGGTTGTCTTTCTGACTCTCCATCAGGATCCTGCAGCCCATGTGTGTCTGTGTCACTATGCTGGCATTCTGTTTGACTCTCTGTATCACATCGAGCACTTCTACTTCCAGGATACTGAACGTCATACTGCTGCAGGTGGGCCGGAGGTCGACTATCACGACCGGAACGTCTCAAATCTTCGGTCAATGGCTGCTGTGAATCCATGACGCTGACGCTACTCCGGCTCGGAGGACCATATTTTGGAGGAAGGAAGGTTCAGGGTTTCAGTAGTCGTCATCATGGGCTCATCCGATTAGAATGAAAATAAGCAGTCATCAATCATTTGCAGGTTTTGTTGTTTTATTGTATAACGGATAAAGGAAAGAAAGACACACATGGACTGCTCTCTCTAAAAAGGACAAAGTATGATTTAAGTAACTCAAAATGATACATGAACTCAGGAGACTCAAAGAGAAACTCACCTCAGCTGCTGCCCCATGTGGGAGTGAAGAAAGAGTGAGGGGTAGGTGAGTGCAGTCCTTATATAACGAGTGACAGGTGAGTGCGATTAAGGCCAAGCACCACACCCAATCAAAGGTGAGGAAAAGAAACAAGGTGCATCTGGTGAAGTGAATGTGCTGAAAGGTGAGCCTTTACAACAATGGGTATTTTGGAGACAGGGATGCAAATGGGGCAGGCCCAGGACACGCTGGAGAGATTATATCTCTCGGCTGACCTGTGAACGTCTTGGTGTTCCCGCAGACAAGCTGGAGGAGGTGCCTGGGGATAGGGGGCTTCTCTGCTTAGACCTCTCCCCCGCGACCCAGCTCTGGATAAGTGGAAGAAGATGGATAGTTGGACTGTAAATGTGCCTCTCTCTAGTGAAAGTAATCAAAGTACTGATCCTCCCACACTTGTATCAATCTGATACAATGCCAATGTTGGTATTGATGCTATCAATATTTGTCTTGATCCGCCCACCTCCTTCTGAAACAAAGTGCCTAACACTACATTTAACCCTGCTGTTTCTCTGTTGTACGCATTTTTAGTAAGGCATAATTAACAAAAAGGCTTGAGAGATGAAAGGATGCCAAGCTTATATCAGGCCAAAGTCACATGCATTATTTCTTAAATTCTGAAATTAAGTGGTCATCCAATAAAGATCTGGCACTTCATATGTATGCTCATGATACTGTAATTTTTACACAAGCCAAAACTGCTGATGATGCAGCCCATCAGCTTTCATTGGCATTGCATGATTTACAAAAATGGTGACTCATGCCTTAAGGTAAAAAAAGACCATATCATTGTTTTTTAGTAAACTTGCTGCCTGTTGCAAAGCTATGTATTCCTCACTGAAGAGTCCTTTTTTTTTTCACAGGCATGGAATAAAAATGTTCTGCAACTCAATACAAGTCAAAGAGTTAAAGGAAGGTAATGTTACAGCCTACCTTTGGCCTTTTCGGGGGGTTTCGGCTTGGACTTTGGGCAGGTGCAGTGACTGCAGGCCCAGGAATTGCACCATATACGCATGGGAACCATTGTCTGCTATAGATTATATCAGACAGATACTTTCTTTCGTTATTGAAAGTCTGATCATTCTACTTAGGGTGCTGATCCAGAAACTGGTGCTTTCAAGATTAAAATAAAAAGAATAGCACCTGAACCTCTTGCTTTAAAGAACATTACAGGTGATCACGCGCGGTGAGTTACAGCCAATAAGGAGTCACGCAGTTTTTGTGTGCATGTCTGTGCACGTGGTCATTTATTATAGCTTTGTTTTGTCTTCACAGAGTGGTTTTATCATTCATTCAGCCCACCACCCACTCTTTTTATTCATTTATTTATTTTAGCTTTTTAAAATGCTGATGGAAACACAACATTTGGCAGGTTCCCCCAACTACTTTTACTTTGAAAGAAGGCCCGGAAGTTTTATTTTTTGCCTGCAGTAGTCCACAAGTCACATCGCTGCTTGGTGCCAGAATAATTATGATGATGCACTAACCAAAAATGAAACTCAATGCTTCACAGTCCAGTTGCCTCCATATGAAAACAGCCCTTTAAGGTTAAACATTCAAATCTCAGACACGGATTCCCTGTCAGAATAAATGTTTCAAGCTTTCTGTTAACCTGTCACCAAATTTACATTTTGAACATTTGATTTGATTGTTCAGGTTTAGCCAGCAAAATCTATAGATTTTGCATCTCTATCATAGATAACATGGCTGAAAGTCAAGATCTTTGGTCCTGAAAAATGTTCCCCAAGTGACTCCTGAAAAACAGCAGCACAGAGAAACTTTCAGCACCTTTAGCAGCAGTAAGTTGAAGCAGTGGTTTTTTGTATGATTTCATTACTGTTTCACATCACTGTGGAGGAATTTCGGCCCACTCTTCTTTACAGTGTTTCTTCAGTTTATTGAAGTTTGGGTGTATTTGTTTATGCACATCTCTCTCTTACGGTTGCACCAAAGGATTTCCATCAAGTTGAACCAGTGGCAGATGACAAACCAACCGACACACCTGAGTCACTCACTTTCTTAAATGCACTCAGTCTCACTGGCTCTGTTTATTACTAATCACTGTGTAACTGCTGTAAATTGACAGTAACTGCCATGTCCTTATAAATGTTTATTGGATTAACCACACGTATACAGACTGTATATGACTACCAACTCTCTCCAGCCATGTTGATGTATTACCCATATACATCAGACACAATCAGACTATGCTTACAGGATGTGATGTTACATGTTATTATTTGATGTTATTGGAATCATCATGAATGGGTGGTGATTTCTATAACTTTGTGTATATAATTTGGCATTTCTTACTGATGTAGGCCAAAACTAAATAGATAGTACCATTTCATTTATTTTAAAGGTTTATTTGCAAGACACAAAAACAGACAAAACAGAAAGTTCCAAATGTATTGTGCATGAATTCAAACGTGGCGCTAGAGCCAAGTGCAGATGTGCGTCACAAGTTAATCTGGCTGTAGGCTATGGCACATGGCCACAGGTGGAGCTAGATGACTCGACTCCATTTGAATGCACACAAAGTAAACTGCACGCTTTAGTTGTGCAGCGAAAACGCTGAAATTGGAGTAATAAAACGTAAGAGGGGAACGATAACGAAGACAAGACTCTCCCGATCGTTTACTCTTGCTGCCCCGTGAGCACCATCGGCGTGGTGTTAATTGTTTGCCGTTTTCGCGATCGCCTCCTGCATGACAATATCACCAGGTAAACTCGCGACATTTTTAAACATTTTATTGTTCAAGAGCAACAAGACTGACGGAGTGTTCCCTCTAAGCTGCGCGCGTGCGCAATTGCGCACTGCTGGCACGATCTCTGCGCACAGAAAATCTGCGTTGCGCACAAAAAAAATCTAACCTGAATTGAAATTAAAATGAATATGTTAACAATTCTGTTTTGCAGTGTTAGTCGGTAAGTGACTGGCTGCTCCCTTATGGGATTAGCACGATGCCTCCTTATCCCATAGTCCGGCCAATAATGCGATTCACATTAGTATATATTCAGCTAATCAACGTGGTTTACAGGCTATGACAGGCAGCGTCCTTATGTGCCGACACCGGTGTTTTAGCTAGCAAAGCGGCGTGGCTGATGTGGAGTGAAGCCACGTTAATGACAACGTGTACAACCACTGGAGATGTGAGCAGGACAGACGGAAAAAGTGTGGACTTTATATCAGTTTTAAATTTTGTGTTGATAGGCCACGTAAAACCAGAGTTATGATAAAAAAAATATACGCAATGTTTGGTTTTCTTCCTGAATACTATCGTTGTTTATATTTACTGCGGGAAGAAACGGTAAAAACGGCGTTTTATAAGGAAAACGCTTGAAAGCCTGTGAGCAAAAACAACACCAAAAACCCCCCACCCTTTCCTATTGGTGGAAAAATGTACCATGTGGACCAAACAAAAAAATGAAATGGCAATATGGAATTTAGTTGTTTATGAAGGGGGGAAGTTTTAGGAGTGACAGCGGTGTTTTGAGATGTGAGAGATTTGCGATGTTTAGCGCACATCTTGTGTAGTTAGTTTGTAGTGTAGTCAATAGTTTTGTTGTGTGTTTCAGAATAATGAGGCGACGTTCCCTCGTGTCTGAGCGAACACACAAACTCCCTGAGCAATCCCTTGGACCACTGTGAGCAACAGCAGACGTGTGCAATGTGGTCACGCCAGCATCGAATCCATCCAAGTTACATGGTTTATTAAAATAATCAAATTACAGCATTTACATTTATGTTAGACTAGTTTTAATTAACTGCTTTACCCCACTTCGAATGAAAATGTTAAAAAAAAATCTAGTCATTGACCTGTGTAGTATGCTAACACTATTGGAAGTAAAAATAACTTGAACTCCAATTTTGAAAACACAACTTTCTTTCTTTTTAAAAAAAGCTCTGTCTTGTATTATGAGTCTGTGGTCTGGGAGAGAGTTCTGTAACTCTCTGTCTGCAAAATACAGTATATAATGACCAATGCTGGGCAATTAATTATATAGTTACTTGTCAAAGGAGCTTGCAAAGAAAAGCGTCTGGATGTAGAGGTCTGAGCATTCCTCTACATTGGAGAGACCAAACAGCCACTTCACAAGCGCATGGCACAACACAGAAGAGCCACCTCCACAGGACAAGACGCAGCAGTCCATCTGCATCTTAAGGATAAAGGACACTCTTTCGAGGATGCCAATGTTCACATTTTGGACAGAGAGGACAGATGGTTTAAAAGAGGAGTGAAAGAAGCCATCTATGTCCACTGTGAGCGACCATCTTTGAACAGAGGCGGGGGTTTACGACACCAACTCTCTGCCATCTATAATCCAGTTTTGAGATCCCTTCCCAGACGCCTTAACGCCCACTCACATCCTGGGCCATCTGACCTCAGGAATTCGCATGATAAGGTGGGGCCAGGTTTCACAATGAACACACCCGAAACTCTGGCTGATTGGGACCCACACCCAGTTTCACACCTTGGCTCAGGCGATTAGAGGATCATCAGGGGGTCCTTTTGTCCCTCTGTGGGGGGTCACTCCCACTAGGTTTATATTTGGGACTCTCCACCATTTGACCTTAGAACTGAAGAAGCTTCTCGGATGAGAGGTGAAACGTCTTCAAGCAACTTAAAGAAGTCCAGACGCTTTTCTTTGCAAGCTCCTTTGACTACGATGACCTGGATGACTGAGAACCTTCACAGACATATATAGTTACTTCTTTAAAAAAGTAACTCAGTTTAGCAAACAACAAATTTTTTTGCAGCTTTCTTTTAATGCAGCCAAGGCGTTTTTAAATAAACATTTAAACTATTTACAGAACAATCAGCTGTTCTGCATCAAATTTGATGCCACACAAATTATTCGTGCCACTCCAAAAAAAAATTTCTGTCCACTATGAGATAAAGGAGAACAACAGCCTGGTACCTGCAGGCCTGACAACAGGGGCCCGTTCTTCGTACCTCGCTAAGTAAGTTAGCTGGATTAGATTGTTGACGATTTCGCGTGATCTTGGATCAGTCGGTTCCCCGAAGCTCATCCGGGACTTGCTGTCATAGCAACAGAGCCGTAAGCGTAAACCGGCTCGGGAGCAGGTTTACTTTATGTAAACAGGATTAGATCGCGGCCACGCAGGTATGTCCGCTTCATTTATACGAAAGCAACAGCGATAAATAAATAACATCAGTGTAACTGAAGATAATGCAGCACTTGATCCTTTTATTGATTTCACACAGATACATACAGGTCATTTCCTAAAAAAGGGAACTGTACTATTAACATCCTATTACATGTATGTGATTATTACAGATGTAATTCATATTTCAGAGTAGTAATTGTAAATTACTTCGTGTAATCAAGATGAGAGACCACGGCTATAAAAGCGAAGGTGGATTTGGGAAGCCTGTCGCAGCCATGTCCTGTCCGTTTACGCGAGCAACCCATTGCGGAAGGTGCAAGATTGATAAGGAGAGTCCTCAGAATTCAGCGTATATTGCGGGACAGACAGGATCCTTTAGCTCAGCGCGACAGTGTGCTCATTGAGAGATATCGATTTTCCCGTGAGGGTATTATTTACTTAACCAACTTGTTGACGAGGGGGTGCAGGACCACCACCTGTCTTTTTTTGCTCTGCCCTTTTCTTGGTTGCTGTTATAAACAAACAAACAGATTATTTCAGGGTCTCTTTCCAAGAGACTAAAAGCAATATAAGTGATAAATATTACCATTCTGTAGAATATTCTTATATTTCACTTTTACTTGTTCCCATGTTCTAGTGGGTCCTGTTGTGGCTCTAATGTGAAAGGGGATATAATGTCGGAGCGCGCTCGGCTCGGTATATAACATATTATAATATAATGTAATATAATATTGGATAATATGGTGTGATATGATAAATCTACCCTACCGCCTACTGGTGTTGGCCAGAGGGGCCGATGGCGCGATATGGCAGCCTCGCTTCTGTTAGTCTGCCCCAGGGCAGCTGTGGCTACAACCGTAGCTGCCTCCACCAGTGTGTGAATGTGAGAGTGACTGAATAGTGGCATTGTCATGCGCTTTGGGTGCCTTGAAAAGCGCTATATAAATCCACTCCATTATTATTTTTATTATTAAATTACTTACGAGTTTAATTTGTCAGCAACTTTCTGCCAGCCCTCTCTCCTTGCTTTTGCAGCCTTTGCAGTGTTCCCTTGCGTTCTGATTAAACTCTGAAACTCCTGAAATCCCTCACTCAAGAGTTCTTGCTCTGCTGCCGAAAAATACCGAGCCGAGCGCGCTCCGACATTTTCGCCGACCAATCAGAGGGTTTCCAATCAATGTTTCTACTATCGATGCGTAGCCCCTTTTACGACACCCAGTGATCTCACATTACTTCATCCAGCTGTACTGATCGTCAACAGCGGGTGTGTTCGGAGAACCGGATCAGCGAGCTCACGGTTAGCGCGATGATTTGGCCTTGGATGTGTCATTTGATCTTGGATGTAGTAAGTGACGTACGAAGAACGGGCCCCTGGTCTTCCTGGTTAATGCTGTCATGCCTGTCTTGTCATGTTTTCCTGTTTATTTTGAAAGTCCAGTTTTCATGTGGTTGTGTTTTAATTTACATTTCCTGTGCATCATTATGTTCATCCTAGTCAGCTGTTTCCTTACGTGTCTCCACCTTCCCTGATCACCTCATGTGTGTATTTAAGTGTTTTGTCTCTTACTGTTCATTGTCAGGATGTCTGCCAATTTCCCTCATGTCATCTAGTCACAGTCATAGTTTTACCTTTAGTTATCATAGTCAGTCATGGGTTCATCATAGTTTATCATAGTTATGTTTTTTTTTTTTTTTTACGTGAAGACAAACATTTGATAATGTTGCTGAATGACAGGGACCCGGTATTAAAAAACTGGACGATCCGGATAATTAAAAAGTACTTGATCGAGTCGATGGAGAATCCAGCCCTTAGTGCGGCTGAAGAGGTTCAGAAATACAAGTGTTCTCTGGAAATCTGTATCAAGGACTTGGTGAAGCATGCTGTCGAAAATGCCGACTCACCCTGCTCTTCTGAAAAAGCCGATGCCATCTCCAAATGGCTGTTCAGTAAAGTCTGGCTTCGAATGAAAAAAATTCAAATCCCTGCCGAAAATGTGACATTCCTCAGTAACATGGTCTACAAGTCTCTCATAGAGAAATGAAAAGACCCAGATGTAATTCTGACATTCATGTCATTATACCACAGATACGTTCATGAGGTCATTATTAACAAGAGTTTGAGGCTAATACATTTCCAATGCTGGGGGAAAAAAGCCCAAAGGCGATATAAGGGTGGCGGCTCACAGCAGTTTTTGTTTGCTACATGGATCATTTTAGTTCAGCTGGGTGTCTTTCAAAATGTGTTAATTACATAAATAAAATGTAACTTTCTCTGTAGCACTTCATGGATTTCATTCAACACATGGATTTCAACACACCTTAGTTGTTCACACAAAGCATAAAGGTAAAAAACAATATATACAGTAGCTGTGTCCCAAAACGTCGGCTGCATCCTTCGGAGGCCGCATTTGAAGGCCGATTACGTCACAGCTAGGCGACGAAGGCTGTCCCAATTCGTCGACTCCTTCAAATGTGGCCGACAAATGCGTTCTTCATTTCCCCGAATTTGAAGGATGGGTCGTAGTGATGGGATTTACGGTTCTTTTTAGAGAACCGGCTCTTTTGGTTCGGCTCACTAAAAAGAGCCAGCTCTTTCGGCTCCAAACCAGCTCTTCAAGTTGCTTTAATTAATTTGTTATTAAAAATAATATATAATTATGCACAAAAGGAATTACTAATGTAAAAAAAAAAGTGGTTTTATTTATATATGTCTATTAGGGGTGCAACGATACACAAAATTCACGGTTCGGTTCGATACTTTGGTGTCACGGTTCGATATTTTTTCGATACAAAAAAATGTTCATGCCTTTTTAATTTGTCATTTATTAAAATTATAAATATATATTTTAACTCAAAAGTACAGTTTTTTAATTTAATGTTGCTGAAACAAAAGTAATTAAAAAAATAAATATATCTCAGGGCTCTTAAAATTTCAAAATCCCTGGTAGCCCTTCGGGCAGGGACTCTTCAGTTTTTGGTAGCCCAAAATAAATGTAAGTAGCCCGAATAAAAAAGAGAGCAATTTTTTGATTGATGTTTTGTTTCCTGTTTTCTTTCCTTTACAATATTATACATTAAAGTATAATATTGTAAAGGAAACAAAACATTAATCAAAAAATTGTTGAAACACAAATTACAACATTGTATAAAAATTACAATCATCAACTCAAATACTTGGCTATAATTGAACAGAAATTTCTATGAACTTGTAAGAACTGTGTAGGACATGAATCAGTCTGTGTCAGATCCTGAATTTGAAATTTCCACTGAAGTCACGGGTAAGAGACAAGTGGAACCAAGATCGAGGCCATTTGCTTTTTGAAGTTTGCAAAGACTGCTAAATTTTGCCAGTGGTAGTTCACTCTTTGCAACATAGTAGCTGTTCTAAACAGATTTTTCAGGTTCATTTTTAGTATGTTATTTGCAATTGGTGTTTGTTCTGGGAAAGATATTGCAGACTGAGCAATAATGCATTTCTTGCATTTCTCATGGGTTCTAATGGGGGCCTTTCTTAAAATGACTGGTCCCAGTAACAAAGGCGCTTGTCGACACAGAAATCGAGAGAAAACCAACAACACACCCGGCAGAACATTATGTTATTTACACGGGTGCACATAAGTGGTCCGCATGTGCGCATTCGCTGTCAAAACGTATGGGGCGCCGTTTGTAAAGTGAAACATGCTGAAATTAACGGCAACATTTTTCCACATTTAGCTGAAAAACAAGTCATTTTTTACAACATTCAGTAAAATATTTGTAACTTTTCATATTTAAAACAGAATTTTAAATGTTACATCTAAGGCTACGTTCACACTGCAGGCGAAAGCGCATCAAATCCGATTTTTTTGACCCTATGCGACCCATATCCGATCATGCTATGACAGTGTGAACGGCGCAAATCCGATATTTTCAAATCCGATCTGGGTCACTTTCGTATGTGGTACTGAATCCGATACATATCCGATGTTTTAGAAAGCGACTGCTGTTTGAACGGTCAAGTCGCATTAAATCCGCCTTTTACGTCACCGACACAAATGGTAAAAAAATGGTAAATGGCCTGCATTTGTATAGCGCTTTACTAGTCCCTAAGGACCCCAAAGCGCTTTACACTACATTCAGTCATTCACCCATTCACACACTGGCAATGGCAAGCTACATTGTAGCCACAGCTGCCCTGGGGCGCACTGACAGAGGCGAGGCTGCCGGACACTGGCGCCACCGGGCCCTCTGACCACCACCAGTAGGCAAACATGGGGTTAGTATCTTACCCAAGGATATTTGGCATGCAGCCAGGAGGCAGCCTGGGATCGAACCACCGACCTTCTGATTAGTGGCTGACCTGCTCTGCCACCTGAGCTACAGCCACCCAATTATCTGACTGAAGCCAATTATCAGCGCCCGAGAAGACATCGCGAACGCTTCCTAGCCATCCAGTGTAGATGTCAGTGAAACTGTTGGGAAGACAACGTAAACATTTTATTTGTTCTGTATAATCTGCAGATTCTGACAGAAATCTGCAGCTATCCTTTGAAGCACCGCTCCTCTCTTAAACAGCAATAAGGATCATTATTAGGTTATTTACATTATTATGTAAATAACAAAATAACTTAAAGCAAAAATTGGGAAACGTAAAGTCCGAAGTCTTTATATTAACGGCCATCAGTCAAACAATACTGTTTGTTCTTGGTCTAAACAGAGCGCGTTGTGTGTGACATCTTCTTTTGCGCATGCGGGCCGCTTTGAGCGTTCACACTAGAGCACGTTTGCTGTCGCATTTTATTTGTAGTGTGAACACGCAGACAAAAAAATCGGATTTGATCAAAAAATCGGAATTGAGCATTAAGACCTGCAGTGTGAACGTAGCCTAAATGTTAAATCTAAATGTTATATTTAAATCTAAATCTAAATGTTAAATCTAAATGCTAAATGTTAAATCTAAATGTTTAGGCTAACATGCAAATTTATTGCAGGGATCAGCGGAAATACCAAAATAAAAGCTTTCCGAAAACCTCCGGTGCAAAAGTGTGCCGGTAGTGGTCAGACACGTTCTCACTCCCAAAGCGTAATAATTTTCGCTAGGTGACAAATTGTCAACATTTTATGCTTTCGGGCAACGGAAAAAGGAGAGCACATGAGAACCGTTTGGACTCAATCTACACATGTTCGTTCGTTTTCTAAAAATCGCTTTGGAAAACACTATTTTACGTCATTTAACTGCTAGTAAAGGTTAGGAATAAGGTTATAGTTAGATAAGGTTAGGTTTAGGGCTGGAACACATGGCTGGAACGTCTATTATGGCGGGACCGTCATTCCACTGGAATTCAGCCATAACCCGACCATGAGAAAGCACATCCGGCGATTTAGCTGAAAACATCGGAAGATCCGTTTTGTCGGCCATCCAAAGGTTTAGCAGTAGTGCACTCTTAGCAGCTGCAGTCTCCACTTCACAATCACTGCAGCACATGTCCAGCAAAATCGCTGGACATGCTCGTAGGCAAGAAGTGAAGCAGCACATGGCGGGGAGAAGCGAGGAAGAGAACAGACACAATTTTGCACCGGAGGTTTTCGGGAAGCTTTTATTTTGGTATTTCCGTTGATCCGTACAATACATTTGCATATTAGCCTAAACATTTAGGTTTAACATTTAACATTTAGCATTTAGATTTAACATTTAACATTTAGATTTAACATTTAGATTTAAATATAATATTTAGATTTAATATTTAACATTTAGATTTAATATTTAACATTTGATGAAAAGTTACAAATATTTTACTAAATGTTGTAAAAAATTACTCGAAAAAAATATTTTTTTGTAAGGTTTTGAGCTAAATGTGGAAAACTGTTGCCGTTATGTTTCACTTTACAAACGGCGTCCAATAGCAACGCGCGTTTGCGTCCATATAAAAAGCACTGTTTTTGTCCGCTAGAGTGGGATTTTCACGGCACATTCCGCACCACATCTCTGTGCGTTCATCATTTGTTTGAAGCCAGCTCACCTCCTGCAACCACTTTTCCGAGAATACGTGCTTCTTTTGTGGTTCGGACTCCTTCTGACATTTGTTTGGAGGTGGAGGAACACCAAAGTAATTGCTTAAAGGAGCTTCTTTAAGAGTTTTAAACAAATGTCTGTCCTCCTCCAGAAAATCTTATGTATGTAAACACGCGTTGCAACTTCATATCTTGTGCGCGGTTTTTGTTTTTTTTTTGACAGCGAATGCGCACCTGCGGACCACTTATGTGCAGCCCCGGTTATATAGCTCGTCATATTGCTGCCACAGAAATTCTTTTGTCCATGAAACCATAAAGCTGCACTTTCTTTTTGCCTTATAGTCTGATTTGTCATAACTTTTCCGTTTTGTGGTAAGCTTTTCTTTGGCTGTCACTTCTTCACCCTGACCTGTCTTATTTGGCTCAGCAGAACTAAAATATATATCCAGCTGCTTTTACACACACACACACAACGGTCAGCGATTCTCTGCGCGATCAACCTCTCATATGTTTAAGCTTGCTGCGGGAGATTTCACTTGTCATGTTTGCATAGTAAGCTAACGATTGATAAGACGATGTCAGAGGAATTGGTGCGCAAATTATCATCACTCACCAATCAGTACTGTCGCTCTCTATACACAGTTCGCGCGATTGCAAAGTGAAAGCAAAAAACAAGCGCAAATTCAAACGCGATTTCAACATGTCACATAGTGGCAGTGGCTCACCGATGCCAATGACATAATTACCCAGCTACATTTCCGAAAGAATGCAAAAGCATTGACATATATTTTTCCTTCCTACAATAGCCCGACGGGCAGGGCAGAGATAGATTTTGGTAGCTCGACTGGAAAAATCGCTTGCCCCGGGACGTCGGGCTAGCGATTTTGCAAGCCCTGTATCTGATTGAGGAATCACTCATCTTTGGAAAAGAGAGTTTATTACAGAGAAATGGCTCTTTCCAAAATAAAAGCTATACTATAGCTTCTTCTGGGCTATATTCTCAGCAGCATATTGTAGTGGGTCAGGGCTGTTCGGGGTTCTGTTTGTACAGTTATGTTTTGTTTATGTTGCCATAGTGACGGGTGACGCCCTCTCGCTGCGACGGTGTGTCCTTCCAGGGTCAGAGGGCGCCCTGTGTGTTGTTGTTGTTGTTGCTGTGCGGTTGCCGCGCTGAGCAGTTAGCTAGCGGCAGTGTTCTTCTGCAGATGTCAATAAACGGCTGTGCTCCCTGGCTAGCTCACGGGAAGCAAGACCAAACGACACCTCTGTCTCCTCGTTGTCTGAGCTCGCCACATTGGTGTCAGAAGTGGGATGATGGTGGCACCCCATGTTCCGACCCGAGTGACTTTTCCCCCGCCGGTCGTGACCGGCCGGTGCGCCAAAAGAAGGCACCTGGACATTTGCAGGACTTTGTGTGGGGTAATGGGGTCGTCGGGGACGACTGACCCATGGGTGGGGGCTATGTAGCGGGTCAGGGCTGTTCGGGGTTCTGTTTATACGGTTATGTTTTGTTTATGTTGCCATAGTGACGGGTGACGCCTTCTCGCTGCGACAGTGTGTCCTTCCGGGGTCAGAGGGCGCTCTGTGTGTTGTTGTTGCTGCGCGGTTGCCGCGCTGAGCAGTTAGCTAGCGGCAGTGTTCTTCTGCAGATGTCAATAAACGGCTGTGCTCCCTGGTTAGCTCACGGGAAGCAAGACCAAACGACACCTCCGTCTCCACCTTGTCTGAGCTCGCCACAATATTAAACATATCAGGTGCCCATAAGGAGAATCATGTGCTAACGGCTGTCTAAATGACTCAGGTAAAGTTTGTAGCATGCATGCTTGTTGTTTTTGTCTGCTTCCACTTGTCTTTGCACTAGGATGATGTCGGCGTAAATGTGCAGTCATATTCGTTGTGTTCCCACTAGTGCTGTCAGCGTTAATCTCGTTGAAATGACGTTAACGCCACAACACGGCAAATCTCCGTTAACGAGCTACCCCTGATCGCCCTGTGCTGGGGCTAGACGGCCAACACGTTAACGAGCTAACTGCGCTAACACACTAGTTCCCACCCATGTAATTGAGCATTGCGTGGCACATCTAACATACTGTTTTACTTTAGTCCATGACGAGCTTACCTTCAGGGTTATACGTCACATGAAAACCAAAATAATTCCAAACGCCAGATCTGAATGAGGGTGGGGGAGGTTCAATTTGCCATGTTGCAAGGAGAGCTTCTGTCTCACTAGCTTGCCCTGCGCTCTTCCTTCTGACAATGCTGTCTGTGTTGAACGTGGATCTGCGCTCGACAGTGCAGCCTGGGCGGAGTAGTCGAACGCAGATTCACTGAGCGCTCAACACAGACAGCATTGTCAGAAGGAAAGTTGATAAAATAAATTACAAATTTTGTATTGTTCGATACATATGCGTACCGAACCGAAAGCACTGTATCGAACGGTTCAATATCGATACGAGTATCGTTGCACCCCTAACATAGTACATATACATATATACACATATACATTGCAAAAAGGGTGTAGCTCTTGCAGTATACAGTGTGTTAGATGGAGGAGTTGTAGAGGGAGATGGCCACAGGCAGGAATGATTTCCTGTGTCGTTCAGTGGCGCTTTTTGGTAATCTCAGTCTCTCGCTGAACGTGCTCCTGTGACTGACCAGCATGTCATGGAGTGGGTGGGAGGGATTATCCAACACTGTCTTTATCTTGGACAACATCCGCCTCTCCGACACCACCTTAAGGGAGTCCAGCTCCATCCCCACAACATTATTGGCCTTATGGATCAGTTTATTGAGATGTCAAATGTAACAAATATGCGATTTAACCCTCCTCTGTTAGTTAGTGAACTGGACTTGAAAATGGCAGGGCTTGTGGTGTCTGTCTTCAGTGAACTCAAGCTTTCTGGCTTTACATGATGTGGACCAGTGACTGAGCCCACCAAGGACTCCAAAACAATGATTCCTTTGACATGAATCGTTTGAGTGAAACTAGGAAAACTATAAAATCCAAAATTAGGGACTTCTTTATGAAAATAACAGAAGACCAGTGGCGTGCACTGAAAACAGGGTGCGCTCAGATGAAAACGCCAAGCAGGCACTTGGCAGGTTTACATCAGAGTTGTTTCACATCACCATAACTGAAGTCATGCCAATGATTAGGCACTGTGAGGGTAGTGTCTACCAAGGGGAGACAATTTTACAGGGAGTCGGGGAAAAATGGAAGCACTGTGCGTGCTGGCCCCATTCGTGCACCCAGCAACTGAATCAGGAGGATCCACAGTCAGCTGGTCTGGAATCAGTTTCAGAAGTAGCAGAGGGGCCAAAAAGTGGACCAGTGGCTGAGCCCAATGAGGACTCAAAAAAGAGTGACTCCTCTCTGGAGTGTGAGGTGTGTGAGGCTGAGCCCACTGCCCCTTCTGGTGATGTGACTGTGGAACCTCCACTGTTGGAACAACAGCGGCTCGTTAAAGAGCTCATAAACGCTGTGATTATACGCGCCTCAAGAGAGGCAAAGGTGCCGCCGTCTAATGAGAAGCAACAGCAACTCTTCATATCTTTAATATAAAAATTTAATAGGTCTTGATGAGGCCATTTACCGAGAGCTCCGCGACAAAACATTCTGTGAAGACAAACATTTGATAATGTTACTAAATGACAGTGACCCGGTATTGCAAAACTTGACGATCCAGATAATTAAAAAGTACTTGATCGAGTCGATGGAGAATCCAGCCCTTAGTGCAGCTGAAGAGGTTCAAAAATACAGATCTTCTGTGGAAATCTGTATCGAGGACTTGGTGAAGCATGTCGTCGAAAATGCCGACTCACCCTGCTCTTCTGAAAAAGCCGATGCCATTGCCAAACGGCTGTTCAGTAAAGTCTGGCTTCGAATGAAAAAAATTCAAATCCCTGCTGAAAATGTGACATTTTCATCATCATATCTCCACCACTGTGCTTGACAGTTGGCTTGTGTAGCTACTAACAGTGGGGTGAATAATTTAGACTGGCTTCTGCCTTAAGTCTAATTGTTGAATGTTAACATTAATAATAATAATGGATTGGATTTATATAGCGCTTTTCAAGGCACCCAAAGCGCTTTACAATGCCACTATTCATTCACTCTCACATTCACACACTGGTGGAGGCAAGCTACGGTTGTAGCCACAGCTGCCCTGAGGCTGCCCCTCGCTTCTGTCAACACTGTCAACGCCTCTGGCCTCGCCTCTGGCCAACACCAGTAGCCAGTAGGGTAAAAATATAAAAAGGCTACGAGGACAGCTGCTCTTCGAAGGATTTGGGTTTGGAGTCAGGTGAGGAGCGTGAGCTCCAAGAGCTGGTTCTGACCCAAACTTCCCTCGTCAGCGAGTTAAAAAGCCGGTTGAAGATGTTCTGTCTTGTTTTCCGCTCTTCCTGAGGAATAAGTCTCTAAACTAGCGGGGCATGTGGAAACACAGACCCAACAATCATACATAGTCATAATGTTTCCACTATTAAACCTCTAATGTTGTTTCATAACTGTCACCAATAGTCCTTAATCATCACTTTCAGAGCCTTGCAGTGTGCAGGTTACAGTGATGGTCTGTGCGAGAATCATCAGGCAACGCATACAAGCATCTGCACACGAAATGTATTTTAAAAATATGTTTTTTTATTACTAAGCAGTTTTTTGTACAGTGACGTAATAACGTTTCTGAGATGCATGGAGTTTCAGCAACAAAGGCATTCTAGTGGGACTCTGGTGTAACAGTGACTCCAATGTAGCTCGGAAATGTGGCACTCCAGACGTCCAGAAACATGCGAATGTACACTCATCAGACATGTTGCTGTATGAAAATCTGATCAGTAACCTAAAAATGTTCGGTAACTCAGTACTGATGTTTTGAATAACTACCTGCTGCCTGTTTATTCTCACACAGACCTTCACTGCAGCCTGGATAAAGCGAAGGTTTTTAGAAAGTGATGATTTGGGACTATCGGTGAGAATTATGAAATGACAGGAAATGTTTAATCAAGGAAACAGGATGAATGAACAAACCACAAAAAGAAGAGTTTATCATCAAACTACATCTTGACATTTGCAACTTGACCTACTAACTTTGTGATATAAAGACAATGCATGCAATGTAAGAACTTTGTAGAACAATGGGTGTTTTGTTTGAGCTTGTTATCAGATAAGCAAACTGATAATGAGTCCCTGAAACTTCCTGTTATCTCATGGTACAGAAAAACTCACTCTATTAACCAACTTTGGGGTTGTTGATTGTTTTTCCACTTTCTTTAGAAGTGCATTGAATATGCAGATGAGAAAGCGACTTAAAGCGGGGTGATCGGACACTTGCTTCAGACATCTTCTGAAACATCAGGATCATCAGGTCTACAGTGAAATCAACATCACTGTCAGTGAGACATGTCAATGTATATGTGTATATATGTATGTGTATATATATATTGTGCTATTTCTTACTTAGTGTATTGTTCTGTCTTTGTTACTGTTTGTACTGGAGCACTGTAACCAAAATAATTTCTCCAAAGGGATCAATAAAGTATTCGCATTCTGATTCTAAGTGAAACTAATAAATGTAAAAAAAAAATGCAGAGATGGAGGCCAATTTATTGAGACTATACAATACAATACAACTTTATTTATATAACAGATTTAAAGAACCAGCGGTACACCAAAGTGCTTTACAATAGAAACAGGAAAATTAAGACATGATTAAATAGGCTTGTTGGGGCCTGGAGCCTGGGGCTCGCTCGGCCACTTCGGGGGTGGGGTGCCCTCGGCCTGGGGCTCGGTCACTCTGGCACAGCTGGCTGCCGGCGATCTGATACCGTCGTGTTGGTGTTGTTCCCAGATCACCATATTAAATGTTGTTCCAGGATCAACATTGCAAGTGACCAATCAGAATGTTGTGACGTCATACTTTTTGACATCTAAAATTAAGCTCTCTCTCTCTCTGGCTGTGAGCTGAAAAGGGAACATAAGAACAGATATAGCTAAAAGATAAAGTACACAGATAAAAAATTGAGCCCAATATAAAATAGGGACACTAACCAGATGGAAAGCTAGGTTAAATAAGTATTGTATTGTATCTTTATTTATTTCAGACATAATAAAACAAACAACCAAAAAACAAAAAAAAAACAATATATACTCGTCTACATGTACTTTCGTTTACGGATACAAATATATGTGTAGATATACACACACACACACACACACGTATTTGTACAGACAAGCAAAAAAGAAATATAATAAAATAAAACACATTCGTCTAACATGAAATAACAATTGTTTGGTCTGAAAAGGAGTAGGAAGAAGTATACACATACTTATTAACTCCTACCCCTGCTCAACATCTTATTAATCCCACATATTTACCTAATTCTCCTCATCACATATTCTATTTTCATTTGTGTCGGGAATGTACCAGTTTGTATGGACAAATTGCAGATATGTGTTAAGGGTTTAGAAATGCCCTCTATCACTTTTTTGACTATTTCCATATCTATATCATCAGAGTCTGTAGAGTTTTTTGTTTGTAATTTCCCAACAATATCAATGATTTCCTTTTCTTCTACTGCCGTTAAGAACATTGAATGAGGATTGCGATCAATGAATCTGGTTTCTTTCTCTACCGAATCTGTCATATCAGGAATTGTTTCAGCCAAATTTGGCCCAACACTTACAAAGAATTTGTTGAAGTCATTTACCACATCGCTCAGATTAGTAATATTTCTATCATTATTTGTGAAATACGAAGGATAGTCTGACTGTCCAGAGCCCTTTTTAATAATGGTATTTAATGTTTTCCAAATCCCTTTAGTATTATTTTTATTCATAATCAATAATTTCTCATAGTATTCCTTTTTACATAACCTCAAAATACTCGTTAATTTGTTTTTATATTTCTTATATTTATTTTCAGCTTCTATACTTCGGTTCATTATAAATTCTCTGTATAAGGTATTTTTCTTCTTACATGCATTTTGCAATCCTTTTGTAATCCATGGGCATTCTGCATATTTTTGTTTTTTACTGTATTTCCTTACTGGGCAACGGCTATTATATAACATTTTAAATTTTCCTAAAAAAATCTCATACGCTTTATCAATATTTTTTTCCCTATACAGCGTCTCCCATTCTTGCTTGAGCAAATCATTTTTTAAATGCATTTATTGACTCTTCTGTTCTCATTCGTTTGTATTTTACTATATTTTCCTGTGTAACCTTCCTATAGTTTTTATTATACACTATAAAAACAGGTAGGTGATCACTGATATCATTTATTAAAAGACCACTTATGGATCTATTTTCTATTTCATTTGTAAATATATTGTCTATTAAGGTTGCCGATTGTGCTGTGATCCTGCTGGGTTTAGTGATCATTGGACAAAGTCCCAAGCTATACATGTATTAATAAACTCCTCTGTCATTTTCTGTTTGCTTGGATTTAATAAATCTATGTTAAAATCCCCACAAATGAACATGACTTTTTGGTTTGTCCTGGTGAATGTTTTATCTACCCACTCCTTAAAAATTTCAGTATTTGAACCTGGTGTTCTATATATACAGCTTACAAGTGAGTCTTTAAACAGGATTTAAAAGATAAAATGGAGTCTGACGCATGGATAGCGATGGGAAAGTTGTTCCACGGGTTAGGTGCAGCCAGGACAAAAGCACGGTCATCCCTAGATTTAAGTCCAGATCTAGGCTGAGCCAAGAGTAATCGGGCTGAAGACCTGAGGGCTGCCCAGGGACATATGGACTAAGGAGATCAACAAGATAGCTAAGGGCTAATTTATTTATAATTTTAAAGGTGAGCAACAATATTTTAAATTCAATACGATATTTTATGGGTAACCAATGCAAATCAGCATGACCGGGGGTGATAGATATCACATGATTTCATTGTTTGCATGGAGCTATATGCAGTTATATGCAAATAGACTCAAAATGTATTTTTCTCACTCATTAACAAAGACTGATTAAAAGTTTAGGTTGCAAAACTAAAGTTCAGAAAACAGTACAATATGATTGAATCTGATCTGTCTGAACAGCAAGGCTTAACACACGTAGTTTAATAGTACAATGAAAAAAGTTATAGACAAAGAACATGTACAGTACCCACCTGGTGATTCAGGGTCAGGTCCCACACTTAGATTGTCCTGTATTTAAAACAAAGAAGGTAAAGTTAAGGAAGAAAATAAAATGCACAGGTGTTCTTGTTTTACTGCATACACTTAAAATGGAAATTAATAATGTTATAAAGGTAAATCAGTCTGCAAAAAAAAGAAAGAAAGAAATCAACACAAAGACAGTGACCTGCAAGCACAAACTCATCCTTTCTTTTTAATGTCAGCTTGTCCTTTAAAACATCTCTAGATGGTGTGTTTATTGAAATGACAGATGAGTAAATGGGCATAAAAATGCATATCAGATGGACATGAGAACAGGACAAGAAAGTGAAATTATTCTACATTATTGTTTTAAAGGTCACGATGATTATATTTGCCACATGTTTTGTTTACTTTTGCAAATAATCTGAACGACCCTCAGTACCTACAACTGACAGGTTACCAACATCAGGACCTTTGTTGATTCATTAAACAATGAGCTAAAGCTAGAGGTGACTTCAGGCTTTCGTGCTGACTTAAACACACCTTTGCTGATTAGTAATCACAGACATCTACAATAGCTCTGTTCTAGGATGCCCTCTGGACCCAGTGGAGGTGGTGAGTGACAGGAGAATGGTGGCTAAGCTGTCATCCCTGTTGGACAACATCTCCCACTGAGCAGCTCCTTCAGTGGCAGGCTGCAGCACCCACGATGTGGGTCTTTCCAGGTCTTTCGCAGGTCTTTCCTCCCCACTGCTGTCAGACTCCACAACAAAGACTTCAACTGATCAAACACACACATCCACACATGTGCAATAGCAATAACACTAAGTGCAATACTCTTTCTGGCATTGTTGTATTATACTCATATTGTATATAGCATTCACATCAGTGTGAATGTGTATGAATGTTAGACAGTGAGCACTTAACAACTTAGAAAAAAACGTGCTTGTGTGATTGCGTGAATGAATTAGTTGTATAAAGCGCTTTGAGTGCTCAGAGTAGAAAAGCGCTACAGTATATAAGAACCAGTCCATTTACATCAGCCAGGTTTGCAGTCACTATCTATGCAAATGAGAGATCACCTCTGAGGTTACTATACCACCAGCCTCACTGGAGGCAGACAGGTGGGGGTGGGGCTTAGTGTCTGTTTATTAGAGATTATTATTGAAGTGCTGCCTGTCGCAAAGCTATGTATTCCTCACTGAAGAGTCCTTTTGTTGCACAGGCTTTGAATAAAAATGTTCTGCAACTCATAAAATACAAGTCAAAGAGTGAAAGGAAGGTAATGTTACAGCCTACCTTTGGCTTATTTGGGGGGCTTCAGCTTGGACTTTGTGCAGGTGCAGTGACTGCAGGCCCAAATATGTTGGTGGTTGGTCCACCTGGAGGTATGGGTCTCTGTGGTTGAGCAGCAGGCTCAGGTTCACCAGATATTCCACTACTCTTTCCACCTACAAAAGATTAACCAACATATCTTATAGTGACACGATCTTCTAAAATAATACAGCAATGGTAGAAAACAAAATGTTAAAATTGCATGCCAAACCATGCTACCCTTGTAAATGTGAAGTACAAGCATACTTTAACAGCTATAAATAAGTGGCAAATCATCTTACCTTTGTTAATAAGACCTAGAAACATACTCTGGTACCGAAGAGTGATGAAATGGACACAGAGATTACCGTCAGACGTAGCACCTACGCAGTTTAGTATCACGTACTGTGTGCACTTGCTAAATGGCAAGAATGTTCTGACCATTTCAGAGAAAAAATATTTATGACTATCAGGGCAATCAAGTACCATGAACTGTAAATATACTCAGCTGTACCAGAGTAATATGTGCAGGCACAGAGAACAGCCAACATGTTTACAGTGGAATTATAACATTGCAGTAATAGTTTTCACACTCTGAACATGGATTTGCAGAGACAGACAAGCTAAAGCATCAGCTGCCAGCAGGTTAATCTCACCTGGAGGACTGGAGCGTCTTGGTGCACTCTGGGGTTCCTACAGCTACACCCTACAGATGAACATACAAGTTAAATCTTTAATTCGTTGGTTGCTCTGCCTCTTTCTTTGATCCGGAAAAGCAAAGTGCATGCTGACATTTGGATACTGTGCAGACAACACAACAAGGATTCCATCTATCAAGCAGAAGAACACTCGCTGGCCTGAAACAGAACTTTTTTATGTGATGCAACTCTGCAGGTATTTGTTAGAGCATCAGATCTCAGCCCACCACGGAGCCTGCGCCCTGTGCCAAACCAAACCTCCTGACTTTATTAGGCAAAAATTTAGATAGAACAAACAAACACACGAATATCCCTTTCCCTTTGAATTTTTATTACCAATGAAAAAATGTGATTAAAAATATGATTAACTGCTGTAAAGAATTATTTGTGGAAAGGTTGTCATTACTAACAATGGTGCACTTTCGCTACAACAACTCAACTTGTCACCTGGACCACAAAAGCTGTCATTAGTGAAAATATTTTATCACTGAACCCAATTAGATCTTCTTCTTCGGCTTCTCACCAGAGCGGATCATCTGCCTCATCTCACCCTATCCTTAGTGTCCTCTTTGTCACACTACGTCCATGAATCTTCTTAGCAGTCTTCCACTTTTCCTCTTGCCTGGAAAGTCCATATTCAACATAATCTCCGCATCGCCTCTTGATTAACTTTTATTAACTAACTGCTCGACCTGTTAGTTAATATGTTTGAATGAATGTTTGATTGAATGTTTAAACTCATCTACATTCACTGCTTCTTCATCTTTCAGCCTGTCACACTCATTCAAACACATCTATTTTGGGTTGCTTCCTCTTCCCTCCAGAGCATGCCACCACCTCTCCAGTCTCTCTTCCACCTACTCCCTACTCTTACTACAGATCACAATGTCGTCTGCAAACATCAGCGACTCCTGTATGACCTCATCAGCTACATTGCCTATCACCATCACAAGAAGGGGCTGTCACATCTGTCACTTCTACACCTCATTGGTGTTTCACTGCCCTCAAACATGTACTGCACCATCCTCACATACTGTTCTTCCTTGTCACACTTGACTTCTTCATACAGCACCACAGATCGACTCTTGGGACCCTATCACATGATTTCTCTAGATCCACAAAGACAGAGCGCAACTCCTACTGACCTTCTCTGTACTTCTGCATTAATACTCTTAAAGCAAACATCATGTGTGTAGTGCCTTTATCATGAAACGAAGACATACTACTGGTCACTGATCATCACCTGTCGTGTTACCTTAAGTTCCCATAACTTCATCAGCATCAGCCTTCTGTAGTTTCTACAGCTCTGCACATCACCCATAATGGCTGCTGTATTTCTGTAGGTTTCTGTAAATGCAGCTAGTTTTGCACTGAGTTATCACTCACTTCTAAACTGATGATGTCTCTTAAACCATAAAACTTAGCATTTTATATCAGTGTTTGCATCTTCTGGATATCTCCTTCCCCTACTCCTTGTAGTTTAAGTGCCACAGTTACTCCATTGCTTTTCTAATAAAGGTGCAAAAGTGTGCAAACAGAATGAACAAAACATCAGATTTTTCTCTGTCAGAAAAAAGCCAGCAGTTGCACTTTTAATTTATTTATTTGTGTGATTTGAGCTGTGTGCAAACAGGCCTACCAGGTAGCTTCTCTGCAGGCCTCAATCTGTGCGGGTTAGATGATGATATATACAAATGCATGGTCCTGGAGTATGACTGGCGGGAGCTCTTTCACTAAAGTAAAACTTCACTATTATTTCTATAATAGAAATAATGAATATAAAGTTTACAGCATCTTGTCACTGGAAGTTGTTTGCACTGTTTATATATTTATATTATTTACTGTAGGTATTGGTGAAAAAAGCTTTATGTTGTGAAAAACTGATATCTGAAAATTAGAATTGTTGTGCCTAATTTTCTTGATCTTTTTACATATATTCCTTTTGAAAATACTGAAATTTGTATTTCTATTACAGCGAATTGGGCACAGAGGGAACTGTAACGATGGAGTTCACTTTGAGGCCCTTCCTCCGGCTGCCACCAGGGGTCGCCTGCTTCCAGCTGAACTCAGCCACAAACACTGCCCGTCCGGGGTTTCGGTCCTCTTTCGGAATAATGCGGGAGTTAATCTACTACTAATACAAAAGTTTCATGTCTCATCTCAGTTTTTAGACGGGGGGATAATTAGTCTGTTAGATCCAGTGTGTTCCTGTCATTTCCAGCGTAATTACACCAAACACACAGGCTGTTTCTACCTGCAGGAAGATGCGTCAAGGTGGCCGCAGTTAGCAGAACACGACCGGAAGTGAGCATCTCGGAAAATCTAAACTTGTATAAATTGGTTTTACAAGAACAAAAAGTGTTAAATGAGTAGCTGGACCAGGCAAGCCTTAAGGAAATTGTAGCTTTATCATCCTAGAACCACGTTTCACCTCCGGAACTCTCTTTTTGTTACATACATATTATATTTAATTTGTCACTGTCATACTATTGACTTAAACTGGCTATAGCTTATTTATTTCATTATGTGTCATTATTTGGAAATATAATGAAAATAAACAAATACGTTATTTTCAAGAAGTGTATAAATTATCTGGCATATGACAAAAACACATGTATAGTGTAGCTGTTGGCATGATGACATTGTTTATATCATTTAGATTATTTCTTTATCTTGTCAAGGTCCATGTCATCATTATAAATTGTTTAATAGTACATTATTTTATGTTATTTTATTTTATGTTAAAGTTTTTTGTGCTTTTATTTTGAAGGTCAAGTTTGTTAAAAGTGGCGCTGGTTTTCCTTTTTGGGGAGAGAAAAAAAGGAGAAAACACCTGTAAACACGCAGCAAGAATGGTTTTTATTGAAAGTCATGTTACATGGGATGGACTTCAGATACACACGGTTAAAGGAAAGCTCAGAAGAACGGCGGCCAATTCCCTTTTTGGAGCATGCGACCAACGAGGTCTTTATTGATTTATCGTGTTTTGTTGTTTATTTTAGATGACACATTTGGCGTTTTTTTTTTTTTGCTGGTTTGTCGATAGCAGCTCGTGAAACGCAAATCTGCCACACGTCTGTTCGACCAAATCCAGTTAATCTGGAACACCGGAAACCCATTTGCGTCTGTCTGTGCTTCGAGGGAATTATATATAGATACGCATAAAATCTGATAAACCTCTTTAAAAGTTTCTTGATTTCCCCCATAAATAAGTTTGTAAAAGGACATTTTTCTTTACTCTGGAAATTCTTTCCCAAAACATTTCAATTCAGGATTCTTTGAGTGTCATTGCTCTCCTAAAAGGTCTCTGAAGGTCTGGCCTGCGACCCATTTTAACCTCAGGGTGCAACCGACTAATAAAGGTAGGTTTAATGTGTGGAATCTCCCAGGAATGCAGACTTCTTTTCAATTATTTGGATCTAATGCATTTGAGGTATGTTTGTACCACAGATTGTTGACCATTACTCTGAACTTTAGGCAAAATATGCAATTTTTAAAATAGACCGTATACATAAAAGGGAAATTTTAAAAATTTAATAGACAGAACACCCAAATCAAAATATGCACAAAAGTTAAGGGGGGAAACAGCCTGGTGTCTTATTTGCTACAGGGACAGAACACTTGGTCCATTGCGAACTGCGCTACACTCTAGTGCACTGAAAACCTCCAGTATACCCTCTATCCTGTATGAAGTAGGCTGGCTCAGCAGGCTGCAGCATCAAGTATATTCTGACCTGCAGAGGGAAATGCAAAATGTGACCAAGTATTCTGCTGAATCTTAACTGAGCAGCAAAAGAATATCTACTATAAACGCATTGCTTTTAATCGAAACCTTCTTAAATCTGGGCAATAGGACATACCTGCAGTTGGGATGTCTTGGAGCAGGTTATTTACCAACTGGAAGGTTGGTGATTTGATTCCTGGCGGCTCCAGTCTGTATGCCAAAGTATCTTTGGGCAAGATATTAAAACCCCAGTTGCTCCCAATTCAATAGCGATAGCAATCAGTTAGACGTAGAAAAAAGGTGTTTGTATAAATGTAAATATGTGTGAATGAGGGGTTCTGTATAAAGCATCTGAAACGCTCAAGTAAATCACTATATCAAGAAAAATGCTGGTAACCAAAATTGGTTGCATAAAAAAAGACTTCTTCTTCTCAATTTTAAATTTCAGAAATTGACTTTAAAAAAAAAAAAAGAAAAAAGAAAAATCTGAAAAGGTAGTAGCCTGAAGAATAGCTCGTGTATACAAAGTGCACGCGGTTTTATTTTGAAGAGAACTTCGGTTGATTTCCGGGTCTGTATCTGTGCATTGACACAGCTGCCAACAGATATGGAGAGCGCCTTGCGGACGCAGTAGGGACATCAGACTTCACGCACGCACACAGAAACTGACACAGCCAGACGCGCAAAAGGAGAAAACTAACGCTTCTTTGTTTCCTCGTCGACCTTCACAGCCTCCAGCAGGCTCATGGAGAGCGGAGCCCTGCTTGTCCGAACCGGGGGCAGGTTGATCGGATGCCTTTCATCCCAGCAGCGCCGTTAGATGTTTCCCATTCAGGATTAATTGGTTAACCAATGGCTCCCAAACATGCGCGCCTCTCCAGCAGCGGTGGCCCCGGGGTCGGAGGGGTAAATAAGAAAGAAGACCCCTGCTCTTCCTCCTCGTCGCTATGGATCCTGGATGCGGGGATGGTGGCCGTCTACTCGCCGAGGATCGGGAAGAGGACGCGCGTGCTGAATGGAATGGTGGCCCGGTGGTTTGTGACCATCGGCGCGGTGCTGATGCTGATGATGCAGAGCTCCCTGGCCGCTGACGGTAGGACCCCGATGCTCTCTTTTTCCTGTCACCGAGAGGAGCCCTGTATTCTTATTTTAATCACGTAAATAAAGCATAAACCTCGCGATCAGCCGCCTGAGTCGCGCTAATGTTTTGAATCCACTCTCGAGCTGGCTCCATGAAAACAGCGATGAAGAGCCAGTGGAGAGGAAGACCTAATGAAACTCTGTTAGACAGGAGATGAGCTGCAAAAGCAGCAGCAGCTATGTTAATGCACCCGGAGGTGTTGTGGCGATTTCTGAAGGGGTTCCTGTTGTTGTTGTTTACATTTACCGTATTGATTTATTTGTCTGACTGATTTTAAATCTCTTTATTTTGCGTTTGAACCGTCGGTGTAGTGTCACAGAGGCCCTAACCGATGTCACGGCCCCAAACAGGCAGCCGGAGCGCACTGTGGACCGCAGCGCTGCGCTCACCGCGGCCGCTTCTTTGCGTTAAGGAGGAAACTTTTTATTCATTCATGGAAAATTGGGCCCCGAGGTCTTCAGCCTCGATTAAGATCCATAGGGGACGTTTCGTAGTCGGCACAAATTAATAATTTAGGATCTCTATGTGCTCACAGACATCCGAGGATAAAAAGCAAAAAATAAAAGCACCAGTCCTCATTCAGAGAAGCAATAATTAATGCAGGAAGCTGTTTCTTTATTACTGACAGCAAAGCCTCCGTGTAATCCTTTGGGATATGCATATACTGGAAATTACTGTTTCAGTCCCTTAAGAAGATGCTGTTTCTTTTTCTTAAGGAAATAATTCAGGCCTTAAGTTGGGTCATTTTGTGTCAGAATGCCTTCATACACTGACATGTTCCTGGGCTTTGGCTGGAACGACCGCGCAGGCATCACTGCTCATCTGTTAGTCATGTTTAGACTGATTACAGGTTTGATAAAATCTTATAAAAGAAGAGAATTAAATACACCGAAACGGACTTTGGACGCATAGCAACAGTAAACCTCGTCTGATAAAGGGAGAAATCTGCAAAGCTGTGCTTAAAAAGTCACAAACAACACAATTAGAATTTATTTGCTTCAGTCAGATCCAGTGGAGATGAGAAATAAACGGCCATTTCATCCAATTTGCAAAACACATTTTCTAATTTAATCGGACTTTTTTTTGAGCTTTTAAATCTTTAAGTCAAGTCTGTTCAGCTGAAATAATCCACAACACGTGTATTAGCTACAGCTGAGATGTGAATGCCTGTACACAATAAATATTGTTAAAATAAAACACAAATGTGCCAACACACAGCCCGTCTGAACCGCAGTTTATTGGTGGTGCTCACAGCTCCGAGGGTGACATTTGCAAAAATGTCAAATGTCCTGTCGCTTTCCAGGAATAATGAGTCAGTGTGGCCAGCCCCAGTGAGAACAGTATTAAAATATCTTTTCAAACTTTCAATTAAAGTGACACACGAATAATTATAATAAATATGTCGGCCCTCTCCCAAGATGGCATGTACACTGTACACTCTTAGAAAGGATGTGTTAAAAAATGACACAAAAAATGTGTTGTTACACTATTAACACATTTTGTGTAAATTTTAACATAACATGTGTAAGAAAATGTGTAAACATTGAAAAAATGTGTAAAACGCTTAACACACTTGATGTGTTGCACAGTTTAACACATTTTGTGTGTTATTTTCAGAATCTAACAACAGGACCTAAAATTAGCAGCTCAGTAATTTGATACTAGCCCTGTGTTTAGTGAAATAAATTGTAGATTAACAATGTATTATAACTATATTAACTGAATAAATAAAATGTTTAGTTATTGTTTGTTTTCCTTAATCCTTTCCTCATTACTTTCAACAAATAAAACATTTTATAATGTAATGTGGACCAAGGTATGGTGTACTAAAATTCTGAAAGAGGATTAATTTTTTATTTCTCAATATGTATGGCATACCAATTAATGGCCATGGCTATACTATAAGCATAAGTATCCACAAAGAACAGGCTTAATTTTGACCGTAACATGTGAATACAATTGAAGCAAAAGTAGAAAATGAAATGAGTAAGAACACACATGCTTAAAATTGAAACAAATTCTGCCCAGCAACATGACATACCGGCGGCGGCGGGAAGGGGGCGCTATCTTTCGCGCCAATGAGACAAAGGAGACAAAGATGGAGGTTACGTCGCCTAGTATGTTGTCAGACCTTACAGTAAGTATCATTTACCAGTTTATCTTAATGTACTGAAAATATGCCGGGTTTCTGGAAGAATGTGAATTTATATAAAATATAGGAGTTTAGAGTTTAAGTTAATTACTGCTTAACTATACCTAGCTAACCTTAATGTAACAGTCTTGCTAACATATCCTACTCTTAATTTTATTATTAGTTCTTGGATTTCGTGCCATACTCCATTAGAGTTAATGTGTTTTGGTAGTATTTTTATGTATTACTTTATTCATGTATTTATCTATTTACTTTATTTATGTATTAGAGTATTCAGAAATTGCTCTTAGAACCAGTGTGGTAGTTGGCTAGCGGCTCCGACAGGCATTATGTTGTCTATGAGCAACGCCAGAGTCAGCACCTAACCGTAGCAGTGTTGAGTAAAATGACAATATTGTCGTTAGCTCTGAATATAGCAAATGTAGTTATCACCGCGACCATTCGTTTACTAGCAGAGAATAGGAATAAAGACTGAGTAACTTTAACATGAAATATACCTCATATTGACAGAGATAATTATTTTTTCAAGCAGTTAAAGCAGTTTTTGCATCTAGTATGATTAACTAAAGTATGTGCACATTCTTTTTTAAGGCTTATTGCTGGAAACATGCTCTGATATAGTTTCTTTTTTATGCAGAACTTCTGAGGAAGTAATAGTCAGTGTTATTTAAAAAACCAAACAACAGCAACTTGACCATGCAAATTATCTTACTTATTTAGCCATGTGTTTCATTTTTTCAGCACACATATGACAACTTAGAATCTGTCAAAGTCCTTGTAACCACTTTTATAGATGAGAAAGAAATTTGTAAAAAAAAAAAAAATTCTTATTGTCAGCAGTGCCACAGACATCAGACATCACTATTAGTCAGGATCAGATTTATTCACCAAGTAGCAACTAGAAGATAAAATCAATTTATTTATTATTCAGAATTTCTTTTAGTCATTGCGTTATAATCACGTAGTTAAGAAACCGCCTTCTTCTGCTGCAGCTTTTTGAGTAAACTCGTGCTTTTATGCTCTGTGGAAATTTGCTGTCATGACTTTGAAGATTATTGCAGAGAGGTAAAGTGTCTGGTGTTGCCTTTACACAGTCTACCATTACCACAGAAGAACAAAGTCAACCCCTGAAGTCACTCAGGAAAGCCCCACAGATTCTTAAGGAGTATGAAACCTGTCGGTGCCATCGAGGAGGCTCCTTGTGAAGACTTGCATTGGGGATTTGGTGGAGAGGTGTGGTTAGTAAGTATCGCACTTTACTGTACTTTGTTAAAATTTTGCAATGAATGTTTTCCTTTAAAAATGTTGAAGTGCACAGAAGTAAAAAAGTTTACCTTTGTTTTCCAGTTACCCTCTTAGTGCAGAGAAGCTAACTGTAGCAAAAAGCATCCTCACCACTTTTCCACCCTTAAGTGGCAGGACAGGGGGAAGGATTTGTAAGTAAATTTAGCATTTTAATAATGTAAATTCCACTACATACTGTAAATTGCACTTGTTCCCACTTACTGTGTATCGTTTAACCTTTATCTAATTATTTATTAGAGCTTTTTTTCTCAGTTAAAATTGCTCAGCTGTTACCCATATACCTCTGTCCTTTCTTCCTCAGGAGCATTATTATGATCCAGTCTCTCATTGTGGATTCCTAGAGACTAAACTGCGCAACCTTAGACGGAATCTCGACCAGGGGCAGAGACATTATAAGAAGCGAAAAGTGACAGATGACTGTGGTGAAGACAAGAAGCTCAGGCGAGAGGATGGGAATACCAGCAGCACAGATGAGTGGGTCACCCAAGTTATTGCGGCCCTCAGCTGAGAACCTTCCAATTATCATGTCAGGCATGGAGGAAACATACACCAGTCTCAGAGCCTGGAATATTCGGAGAGTACCCACGGTTTTTGGACATGCCGAGTCTGGTAAGTTGCTTGGTTCTCTGGTAATGGTTTATGTACTCCTTCTCCACTCAGTTGTGTTTTGCATACAAAGTATGTAACAGGAGTCGATACATTTGGAGGTATGTTTATGAGCTCCTAGTGAATATTTTGAAAGTTTTATAACTTCAGAGTTTGATCATTACTCCCTGCGCACTGATTACAATGAGCATCACTTTTCACATGGTCCAAAATCTTAGTCGTACCACCAAATGACTATCTAATAGTAGGGACATCAAATGACAATGCAGAAAGTGCTGCTCGTGGAAGTGAAAACCCTACAAAAAAATCACCTAAATCTGTATGAAACTCTGCTTTCAGCAGCACTATTTTCAACAAAAAAGCTCTACAGGACAAACCGCAGATAGACAACATAAGAAATTGTCTGCTAGAAAGTTGAACATCAGCTAAAAAGTCCTAATTTTTTCTCAGGGTCTGATGGGACCCAAATCATAGCTAAAATTAAGGAATAATGGACTTGTATTCAAATACCACTCCAAGTAAATTGTTGTTTAACTGTGTAGGTAAGCTAGATGTGGAATGGGTAACAGAAATGTGATACTGTAAAGTTTGATCTTAGCCATACAGCTACCAAATGGACAGAATGTACTTTTGATTTAATGTATTTAATGCTTCATTTTAAACTTAAACACTTCTTTTATTTCCGTAGGCTGGACTTGGAGTTTGGCAATTTTACAGGAGGAAAGGTGGATCTCTTTTTGCGAAAATGGGAAGCCAGTATCATTCCGAAGCTCAAATCAGTAGCTGCCCTGGAAACAAGAACCCCCCCGCCATGTGTTAACACACCTACTCCCACCAGTTGGTGCCAGTCGTTGCAGCCTTTTTTGCACTGGTATGTATTCAGTAAAGTTCTCACGGTATTTACCTGAGGAAAGCATTTGTCTACACCTCACTGAATACTATCTTTATCTTCCCCCATCTCCAAGCCTGGAACAAGTATTGCATCACTTTGCAGTGATCCTGAAGCATCATCCACAACACACCAACCCCAGCTGATATGCATCGGTGATCTAAAGAGGGCAACCAGGCAGTACATCATTGTTGCTAAGAATGACAGAGTAACCATTTCTCTGAATGATGGCCTGACGTGTGCTGTGGATAAGCTTTTCAAACTGTACTGGGTATGTAACTTGTCCTATCCAGCACCACTTGGCTCCGTCTTCACCTTCTTTGATTTTGTCTATGACCTGCCGCTGTCCACCCAAAGGAAAACCAAAGTACTGGAGCTGATTGCACAGATTAAAGGATGCAAGTAAAATGTTCACCTGTCCAAAATGTAGAGAGTCTCTGTTCACAGAGGTGAGAAACCTCATTTGGCATCTTTGCCAAATACACTGCTTATCAGGACTGACCATTTTTATGCCTATGCAGTGGAAAGGTCAGACAATATGAACTGATTGGCTGAAATTTTTGATTTTTGTATTTAAACCCAAGGTACAAAATTGTATAACCTGGATGCTATATTCGCCAAAATGTATGTTTTTCTGTTTGCATGCAACTGCACATTTGTTAAATGTTGACAATTTGTTGAAGATGACAATTGTTACCTTTAAAAATTTTAATTCATGTATTGTCTGGATTATATCAGAACATTATATATATACACTCAACAAAAATATAAACGCAACACCTTTGTTACTGCTCCCATTCCCCATGGGATGGACGTAGAGACCTAAAATTCATTCCAGATACACAATATAACCATCCCTCCCAAACAGTGGTCACAAATCAGTCCAAATGTGTGGTAGTGGGCACATCTGCTATATTGAGATAATCCATCCCACCTCACAGGTGTGCCACATCAGGATGCTGATCTGACATCATGAGTAGTGCACAGGTGTACCTCAGACTGCCCACAACAAAAGGCCACCCTGGAATGTGCAGTTTTTTGCGCTATTGGAGGTCTGGGGACCCAGAACCGGTCAGTATCTGGTGTGACCACCATTTGCCTCATGCAGTGCAACACATCGTCGCATGGAGTCTATCAGATTGTCAATTGTGGCCTGTGGAATGTTGGTCCACTCCACTTCAATGGCTGTGCGAGGTTGTTGGATATTCGTGGGAACTGGTACACGCTGTCGTATACGCCGGTCAAGCACATCCCGAACATGCTCAATGGGTGACATGTCCGGTGAGTATGCTGGCCATGCAAGAACTGGGACATTCTCAGCTGCCATCTGCCCTGAACAATGTGAACCATGATTCATCCGTGAAGCGCACACCTCTCCAACGTGCCAGACGCCATCGAATGTGAGCATTTGCCCACACAAGTCTGTTACGGCGACGAGCTGGAGTCAGGTCAAGACCCCGATGAGGACGACGGGCATGCAGTTGAGCGTCCCTGAGACGGTTTCTGACAGTTTGTGCAGAAATTGTTTGGTTGTGCAAACCAATTGTTCCAGCAGCTGTCTGGGTGGCTGGTCTCAGACGATCTTGGAGGTGAACCTGCTGGATGTGGAGGTCCTGGGCTGGTGTGGTTACACGAGGTCTGCGGTTGTGAGGCCGGTTGGATGTGCTGCCATATTCTCTGAAACGCCTGTGGAGACGGCTTATGGTTGAGAAATGAACATTCAATGCACGGGCGACAGATCTGGTTGACATTCCTGCTGTCAGCATGCCAATTGCACGCTCCCTCATTGCTTGTGGCATCTGTGGCATTTTGCTGTAAGACAAAACTGCACATTCCAGGGTGGCCTTTTGTTGTGGGCAGTCTGAGGTACACCTGTGCACTACTCATGATGTCAGATCAGCATCCTGATGTGGCACACCTGTGAGGTGGGATGGATTATCTCAATATAGCAGATGTGCCCACTACCACACATTTGGACTGATTTGTGACCACTGTTTGGGAGGGATGGTTATATTGTGTATCTGGAATGAATTTTAGGTCTCTACGTCCATCCCATGGGGAATGGGAGCCGTAACAAAGGTGTTGCGTTTATATTTTTGTTGAGTGTATATTGAAAAAATTGAAAAATTGAAAAAAGGGCAATCATATATATGATTGCCCTTTTTTCAATTTTTTTTGACATTTTAATGATCTAGAGAGATAGAAAGCTAGTCAGATATGAATTTTGTTTGATTTTGTAAAGTAAAAATTGTGATATAGCTTTGGCTAAAATTGAATTTAAAACATTTTAATTGAAAAGATTCTGACAGTTGTTGTTCATTCAGTTTGTAATGATTTATAATATGCCAAATAAAAAATGGAATTCAATAAGTGTATAATATATACCCATCTTTTTTCTCCTTTTTTAAAAAAAATTGAAATGTACACATTTTAACACATCTTTGTGTCAAAATAACACATCTTTGTGTTTACATTTTTTAACACAGAAGATGTGTTAAAGGAGCAGACACATTAATTGTGTTAAAACTGACACATCATGTGTTGTCCCTAATCTGATGCAGCACATGTGTTAAAATTTAACACATGATGTGTCAATTTTAACACATCCCTTCTAAGAGTGTAGCAGTATCTGGGAAAAGACAGTTAAAAAAAAAAGAAGATAAGGAATAAATGAGCTTCAGCTTAGATAAACTCATTCTTCTGAGGTGCCAACCATATTACATCAGACAAATACAAAGAGAATATGCTTCTTGTTATAATTAAATGCAGCTGCAAATTTATTTGAACTGTATTATTCATCTGTTCATATTTGCCTTTATCGAAAGCAAATAACGTCCCATGAAAATTACAATATAAAGTAAGCCTACTGGACACGATGTCAATGTAAAAGCCCCAAAATACAGTGCAGTGGTGTAATAATGTGAACATTCAATGTAACGTTTTGGTACGGTTTCTGTGTTTGAATGACAGGTTTCCCTGAAATGTTGTGCAACAGCGGGCAACAGGCATGTAGTTGATATTTCTCTGCTTTAGTGGCTACGTAGGAAGTGCTACACAATTAGTGCCAACATGTGTATACAAACCCTAATTTTCATTTACATGGCTCAGGACCTAATGAATCAGATGTCACTGGTGCAATGCGTGGGTAACGACAGAGTGCACCTCTGTTTCTGTATTTTGTACAAATGACAACCTCCAGGTCTAAAAAGCAAAGGTAGTGCTGAAGCACCAAACTGCAGTTCCTCTAATGGCCACTTGAGGGTGGCTCCAAAAGTGAGTGGGGAAAAAACTCCTGTGGGAAAATATTAAATGCTATCATTAAAACGCATGTTTTACAGCGCGCTACAAAAACACAAGACAGAAATTCTTTTACAAATAAAACTCGTACATTTAGATATAAAACACATAAAGTTAGGGGTACTTTGACAGGTGTGTCAGGAGAAGCACCTGCAGTTAGTTTGGGGTTTTTCACATATTTTTGTTCTTCAATATTGGTGAGTGAAATTATATTATAATAATCTGTTACCCATGTGTTTTTGTCTGTGTATAGTTGTTGGACATAGCTTGCTAAAAAAACTCACAAACATTAGCCGATAACTTAGCACTCTACCCTGTTTTCCAGATATACAGTCATTTCTAGCTCCAAAAACCCCTGACAGCAGCAGCCAAATTGTTAACAATGAAATTTCAAAATGCAGCAACGATTGCTAGATTTAATTGCGTTTAAATCTCTGATCAAAAAATCAACAATTTGTATTAATAAAACCAGCAAAGCCCTAAAAATCTCTAGTTTCTTTTGGAGAGAAAATGGTGACCAGGTTGCTCCATCTGTGAGCATGAAGAAATAGTGTGAAGTGTAAATTTGATTAAAAAAAAAAAAAACAAAGTACTGCAAATGTATTCAAGCCCCAGTGTATTTTGTGCAGAAGGTGTTTCAGCCTCACCAACATGGGAATCACGGCAGTGAAAATTGCCTTCAGCTTCTACTTCACAGAGTTTCAACAAGTTAGACTATATTGACAGCCTGTGTTCGACAAAGGCCTCAAACAAACCACACAAATCAAACAATCAAACTTAAATTATAGGACTATAGGATTTACTGCCATCTTTTATATACAGTGAATGGTTTTGTCTCACTTCCACGATGTTGCCACACCTGCAGCTGACAATGTTGCTCTAAAGGAGTGACCTGTTCTGGTCTAAGTAGTGCATCAGAAAAGATAACTTCATACGTGTTCATACATATATGGTGATGTTATGGGAGATCAGACGCAGCACATTCCCCGGTACACTCCTCTTCCTCATTTTTCCCTAAAACGAGTAATTAAAGGACAGGTGTGAATTAATGGAATAGTTTAGTAGCAGCTCTGTTGGCTTGCTGCTGGTTTATATTTGCATAATAATTTAAGCGATTGTCTGACTGACTTGCACACTCAGTGCCATGTAGTTAAAGGAAGATTGTCCCTCTCTCTCTCTTTCTCTGTCTCAGTGCCACTTTACCAACCTCACTTCCCGATCAAACTGGAAAATAATGAAATTCGGGCTCATCTTAATAACAAATGCTGCCACTACTCAGGGTGTGATTAGAGGGTAATAAAGAGAGACTGCACCCCTGTGATAGGAACATCTTCATTAGATGCATAAACCTGTTGTTGGGTAAAGATTTGAGAAAATGGAGACGATTGCCAAAGTATTTAGCAAAAGAGAGTTTATCTGCCCAGCCTCCCCGGTTAAATCAGAGCAAATCGCCCACTTGCTCTGGATGATATATCCTCTTTTATGTCATGCTGCTGTGCCACTTAAGAGTGAGCTGTTCCATAGAATGGCTCAGGGAGATTTGACTTTCTCTCTTGTACCTGGTTACTCAAGCCTTTGGCTGTTTTCATTTTTTTTTTTCCCAGAGAGAAAATGTTCCCATTGTATTTTTGTTTTCTGCATTTAGAACAGAAAAAAGATGCTTTGAAGGCTGATGCCCAGCTGGTGTGTGTATGTGTGTGTGTGTCTGCAGGCTCATACAGTATGTGAATGTAGGCGTTTTCTTTAATAGGTCTACAGAGATCTTCATCCTCAGTCAATAGCTGAGATCTATTGGTCCACGTTACCATGGGAACAGATCTGCAGCTAGTACTTTTTCTCACTGTGTGTCTGTTTGTGTCAGTCAGGGATTGAAAATAACATCTGAGTAAGTGCCAGGTTAGAGTCTGTTGCCTAATGATCGGCGTCTGATGACACACCAGCGGAGATGAAACGCTCCCCGTGCTGCACTGTTTCAAAATCAACTCAAACCTTCTGCTTCCAGCTGCTAAACATCCGGTTTTCTGGTCGTCTGAGTCACTGCATCCTGCTGCTGTTGTTTTCTTAGTGTTTAACATCATATGCGACTGAATCTCTTTCACTTCAGGATGCTTCACAAACAGCAACGTGACAGCTGATGTCAGTTAGCCGTGTCTTTTAAACACAACACAGTTTCATGGACTGAAGGCAGCTTAAGAGATTGGGCTTCATTTGTTCGTTGTGGCATCATGATACATGTTCTAACCTTTTTCACGGGACGGCTTGGTGAATTTTCATGGCTGTTCCTTTCAACTTTAAATGGATCCAAGCCAGCTCTTGTAAAGTGTAACATCTTCTTATGAACATTAAAATCACACACCTGCTTGATGTTCTGCAGATCTACCACATTCTGCAGAAACAGCTGTAGCTCTGTGATGTCCTGTGGTGCCTGGCACCAGATCCTTAGGTTTTAGTGAGTTGCAGGGTGGGGCCTAAGAAGGTCAGACACTCATTGTGTTGGGGATTGTCCTGCCGAGAGAGACAGCTGCCATCGGGGAGTGCTGTTGTTATAATATGGGTTGATTGGTCTGTAGCAGAGTTATAATTCATAGTATGTGTCAAAGTACCAGATGTGATCAGGATCAGAGGTTTCCCATCAGAATATTACATAGCAACAATAAAAAGATCAGTGTTATTAACTTTACATGTCAGGAGTTTTAATTTCGATTTGCTCGCTCAGATACAAATATTCAGAAAACCAAAAGCTGCTTGGTCATTTCGGATCATCTTTAAAACGCCGTGTCTTGGTGACTTGGGCATTAGATGGCATGCTTATATTTTTTGGTCTATAAATAGCTGAATCAGATAAAGTCCGGGAATCTAATAACCAGGAGCCGGACTGTGAGGAATTGAATGTCTGGCCACAGAGTCATTGATAAATTCTGATGCTACCGATCATGTATCTGCTGTCATCAATTAAAGCAATCGATTGTGCTGATTACATAGAGGGAAACTGGGCTCCTCCCCGCCTCCTGTGGCTTCAGAGAGAGAGGAGGAGGAGGAGGAAGAGGAGCTGGCTGAGCATCAGAGCCCTCACAATCAGATTAAAAGTTTGTGGTGCTGCAAAGGAAAGACGAGACAGAACGAGGAGGAGGAGGTAATCAGTCGGTCCCTTAGTGAGGCTGATTTAAATGTGACTTTAGGCTCAGTGCAATTTCAGCTCAAAGCAAAGAATAGCGTTCAGATGGAGAGACTGCTTTTATTAATACTGCTGCTTCACTTACGTCAGTGAACTTTGACAGAGCTTTGCAGCCCCGTTACCCACTGTGTAACAATGACACATACTAAATCTGTGGTGGCACTGAAGAATAATAAATAAGATAAAATCTATAAATATTTATCTGTAGCTTTATCAAATGTGAAAGGAGAACGACTTTACCGTGTATTCTTCTTCTGCATATGTCAATTTTTAGTACATTTTACTCATAATTGCGGTGAATTCCGCCCGCTTCACAGAGCACTTAAGCTCCGAGCTCGTGTTTAATGCACGGGGAATGTCGGATGCGATACCTCTGAAAACTCTGATGACGGCTGACAGATGAGAAGGCTTGCTGCGCTACAACCTGCTGTATTTGATGCCAGTTACTTGGCTTCATAAGGATTCCTGCTCACACACGATCGCTCGGTTCATCCGTTTAGAAACCCTGACAAATCAAATGAACGGCAGCGCTGCACGCTCCAATGTGTCCTCTTCAGCTCTCAAGTAAATAACATTTCCGAGATTCAATCCAAAGAGGTTTGCAAAGCCACAGTTCACATCTGCTCAATTTATTTGGTGTCAAAGTATGTCTCATAAGAAGTATTAAAAAAGGGGATGTAATCAAACATTGGGGAAATGAAAACCGGTGCTTCAGCAGCTTTGCTCCAAGGGTTTTGAATCCTGTAGTTATAACAAAAGCCATAATCTATAGATAGGGATGTAAGGAGGTCAGAGGGAATGTTTTAGATAGCCTTACACTCAGATTATTCCTAAACTGTATAAAAAAAGATGGATGTAGACAGCATGAAGTCGCAGTTTTACATGGGACTCAAGCTTTTTACGCTTCCTGTTGGCTTCATTCTTCCTGGACGGTTGCCGCTTGGTTTTAAAAGATGGACTTTTGACGTGAAAGATAACCATCAACAAAATATAAAGAAACTCAGCAAAGCCCTTAAAACCAAATCTGAGTAGAATTTTTGCCTTTTAGTTCAGCGATCCCCAACCTTTTTTGCACCACAGACCGGTTTATGTCCGACAATATTTTCACAGACCGGCCTTTAAGGTGTTGCGGATAAATACAACAAAACAAAACCAGTACCGGTACCCCCCCAAAAAGATTTATTCATAACACAAGGGAAAAGACCCAGGGAAACAGAGTTAATGATTAAAAAAACGCTAAAAACTGGTAAAAACCCTGGAAACCATGAGTTCCACACCTGAGCCTCAACTCTTGCGGCCCGGTACAAAATGACCGGTCCGTGGCCCGGAGGTTGGGGACCGCTGTTGTAGTTGACAGGTAATTCTGCAAAAGGAGCTTCCTTCTTTTTTGTGTAAAAGCTCTGAAATTAGCTCATGAGTAAAATGAATTTCCATCATTAAGTACCAAAAATGTTCCCTGCTTCCAAACAGGGATAGAAAACCACTGCAGTG
The DNA here is from genome assembly GCF_964374335.1 of Astatotilapia calliptera. Lineage (NCBI taxonomy): Eukaryota > Metazoa > Chordata > Actinopteri > Cichliformes > Cichlidae > Astatotilapia > Astatotilapia calliptera. The sequence goes on along the minus strand of NC_137428.1, from coordinate 6,392,535 downwards.
GATGAGACACAATGACAAGTATGAAAAGGTCATTTAAAGATGCTTGCATTGGGTCTGCATAGTTGTAAATGAAATCCCAACAGTCCCAGATTGTTCTTGCCAACTTAACCTTCAATAACATATGAAGGTTTTCTTAGCCCAGGTCATAGCTGACCTTGAACACACTTGTGAAGGCATGAAATATGAAAAGTATGTAAATGTAAAGGACATCCTCCCTTTGAGCCAACTTTATTGTAAAGGCTGGTGGGACTTCTCGGCTCACTGTCAGAGCTGTATGCCCGAGATGACCTTATTAGCAGAGGCTTCGATTTTAATAGTTACTTCAGCCCTTTGGGAGGTATTAGCAGATATTTCATCAAAACGAGTGACAACAGTTGGAGCAGAAACCCGACTCACAGCATGGAGGACAGGGCCATCAAGACTGCTCTGGCCTCAAGGATTAAAGTTTTGAGTTGTAGCTTAAATTAACACTGCTGCTGCTCATGCTCAGACCCTAGCTGGCTGTCTTTGCATCATAATGAGACGGTAGCTTTTCTTTGCTCTGCCCCCCCCCCGTATCTAAAGGGCACAGGTGATCAGAGGTGTGGCAGCACATCTAAGAAGAGGATTCTGCCTGCAATGGATCCAAGGCCAAAGATCCTGCATTTGGTCCCAGAGGCTGGAGCGGTGTGGGAGTGGAGGTGGGGTGAGGGAGTGGGGTCACTGCATCATCCGAGCACATGTTCTCAGCATTAAAGCAGCAGTGGCTCATTTTGCATCGCTCTGCTTGGCTGCACTCCATTCTGTGCTTCTCTGATTATGCACTGCTGGAGCTTTTCACACCGACAAGGAGAAAAAAAACCCCTCACAGGAGTAAATTTGGCTTTCCACACAACACAGATTTAAACCAGCACCATGGTCACTAAATCATGAGATTAAAAAGCCAGCATAGTTTTAAAAACTGATAGCATTATTTTTCAAAGTAAAATGCTTATTATGGATTTGCCAAATATTTTCTTGTGAGTCCTTTTAGAGTTTTTTTGTCATTCACGATTATTTTGTACCACTGAGGCTTCTTTTTAGTGCAGATAGAGTTTGTAGTGATGCGTGCTGTCATGTTAAACGTCTCCTCTGGCTGCGCTGTCATACCTCTTACTGTTGCCAGGCAGAAACGCAGCGCAGCTTCAAGGAAGTGCTGATGAACTCTAATGATATGACTGACACAGCTCTATTTTAGCTGTGCTCTGGCGAGTGTTTTTGTGACTGTGAGCAAGCTAACCAGGCCAAACATCTCTCACAGAGAGTCCTTATCTGATCTGTCCTTCCGCACGCACGCACACACACACACACACACACACACACACACACACACACACACACACACACACACACACACACACACACACACACACACGCAGTGGCACAAAGTCACATTCAGTGCAGAGCATCAGTGTACCAGACAGCTCCTTTCTGCAGCACTCTGAAGTTAATAATCTATTTCAGGAAAGAGCGCGAGTGTGTGTATGTTCGAGGGAGGAAGAGTGACTTGACATGAGAGAGAGGGGCTTCATAGGCCGACCATAAATATTGCCTCAGCTTGTATATTAAACACATTATGCATGGAAGGACTCTCTGAAATCTTACGGGTAGGCAGAAGCTCTTTTTGGATAAATTGATTTTATAATCCCAATTAGCCACACTTTGTATTTTTCTAATCTTGTGGGAGGTTGCATGTTTCTCCGTTGGTTTGTTTTGCAGAAGCTTTTTCCTATTATTATTATTATTATTATTTCCCCCCCCCCACTCAGGGGGAAATATCCAAGCAATCTCAGAGGGAACCAAAATGTGTCATTACAAACCATGTGAAAATGATCAGACCGCTTAGTGGCCAGAAAAGTAAACACAGGAAGAAGGTGCTGTGTTCTGGACTGTTAGAGACTCTGGAGAATTTACTGACCTTTTCACATCTGTGGTACTCTCCTGCATCCCAGACTGCAAAGTATATGTGCTAACGGGGAGATGCTTAGTTCAAACTTGCAACATACACCATTACCAAAACCCCATTAGAGTTTGTTAGGAACCAGACTGAGACCACGTCCCGCAAGGGTCTCGGTGCAATTGTTTTGGTCCGAACACAAATGTGACTGTGTTCACATCTGCACTAATGAACTTAGTTTATACTGGACCTTCGTGCAGCCCTTTATATTAGGGATACCAGCAGTCACTAACACCATGCAAAGCTAAGAGTAGAAAAAATTGCCTGAAGCCTGAGCATCTGTCTCCGGGATTATTTGCAGCCCCAACTGGTTACCTCACGCTTGCCTGAGCCTCGTTCTGCCGGCTTTTGTTTGTTCCTGTGAAAAGGAAGCTCAAACAGCTTCATAATTTACATAAATCAAATTTCAAACAGTAATCAAAACTAGTAATAAAAGATCATCAACTTACTTTTAACAATAGAATATATAGAAAAAAACTGAAAAGCTGGATCAGAAGAAGAAATGCCTTGTTGCTAAAAACGAGCCCTTTTGCACTGATTTAAGTTATTTCATCTTCTCTAGATTTTACCTCTTTACAATAGAGACATCTGTGTGATCATGCAGCATGCTTATCATGCTTCCTCACTGTGGTCATGTGATGTGGGACAGGTTCTGCATATCGATTACTTCGTGCTGCGTAAAGCATCTCTGCAGCGTCTGTAGTATGAGACGACAACTGTTAGCTGGTTAGTTTCCCCAAATTACACATAGATCCAACATGTGTGTGTCTGTAACTTTAAGAGACCAAGAAACCACCTGAGGGCTAAAAAAACGAAGCCAACTCAAAAATGAGCCAGTAGTCCGTACCTGTAAGGCCTTGGTCACATGTAGATGTAGCAGTCAGAGAGCACAAATCTCCAGCAAGGTAGCTCAGAAGGCAGTATTTACTTTTAAGGAAATAGGATTGTGTTTTTTATTTTTTATTTTGTTTTCTTAATTCTTTTTGGAGGTGCTTTGAGACGTTTGTGGTGAAAAATGAAACTTAAAAATCAGGTGGATTACACAAACACTATCAAGGAGTATGTAATGGATTATAAGTACTGATTTGTTGATAAGGAGACATGATTAACTTGAGCTTACAGTATATCTTGAACTAGCAGCTCTTTCTTTTGACAATAGCCTCTTTAAAGACATATTTTAGGGTCAATTTGAAACAAAGGCAGTTGTAAAATATATCATCCCCTATGTGCCTGTCTGTTGTCAACACAAACAAAGACGGTAAGAAACGGTTTTAAATGGCTCTATACAGCATTATCACTGACCTTTAGATACCTTTCTACATGCTGAAAATACACACCACATTTGTGAGAATCACAGTTTCTAAGTTGGAAGGCTTTGTGTCAGGTTTCAACCAATAAATCACCCCTACAGTGTTGTACAGAATTAAGTCAAAACTTTTCATGTTTGCAGACAGAATGATGACTTGCATGCAAACACTACTAAAAATATTACCTCCCTTATTGGAGGTAACATGCTTGTATGCTAATCATACCTCACCTTTTTGTTGTCATGTGGTGCTTGTTAGATTTTTGGGTCCAACACCTATTACATTTTTTTTTAAAACACTTGCTTCTCTGTGGAAACTGGGCTGAGAGTTAACACTGCTTATAAACTATTAGATGAACTTGTAGCGTCCTGCACACTCAGTTGTTGAAATGTCCTTGAACATTAAAGGGCAGAGCATGAGGCGAGTATAACAAACATTTGCAAGCAGTCTGATGGACACGGTTCACAACTGAGTAAATTTAGTAAATGATCCAAATATGAAATGTCAGTCATTATTTCATACCTCAAATGAAACGAATGGATTTTTTGTCCCCAGATCCCATTTCTGATTTCCAAGGTCAGGAAATTAATTCAGTAAAGGTAGCCAGAGAGAAATATTGAGTGCTGGTGGAGGTTTACTTTTTTAGGGGTTTTGTATGGCAGCATGATTGAACTGATCAAAATAAAAAGCATGTGGCGTGACCACATCAACCGCCAAGTTTCATGAGGTCTCGAAGCCTTGTACATGCAACAAATAGATAAAACTGCCTCTCGATGGAGAGCGCACCCTGCTGAAGAGATGAAAGGTAAATCCTGAGATTGGAAATTTCCCCCCGGACTTGGCAGCAGACAAGTATGGAAACAGGTGTTTGTTTGTTTTTTAAATATCAAGTGATGGTAGAGAAAACATCAAATCTGGGCAGACGGAGAGGGAATGATGCCGGCTGATGGCCTCACTTGATTTAGCTTGTCATTAGCAGCACTGTCATCATTAGGACTGTAATGATCATCTAATGAAAATAAGAATGAAAAGCAAAAGATTTAACTCGTGTGCAAAAGGTAGAAAGGGAAGAAACAATCTATCTGGCATCTACTTTTAGAGTCAGCCTCGGGGCTTGTTAACAAGAAGATTTATTTTCTGTCACTAAAATAAAATGAAATGTACAAACTACTTTGCTTTTGTCCATGCTCCCTGCTGTTCCTGTAAGGATATTATGCAACCAGACCGATTGTGGAGTGTGCCTTCAAAGGCCTCTGTGTTTTTCCGCCATTACCCACTCCATCGTCTTCATGTTCGTTTGCTTTTCTGTTTAAAATCAACTGTGCAGAAAATGCAATCCAGCTTGTGATATCCGTGAGAAATCAATTTGTTCAGATGAACTACTACAGTATTTATTTATTTTTTAGCAAGTTGTTGATGAACTGCTTGTACTGCAGGAGGTTGTTTCAGGCTCCAAACCGGCAGACAGGCAGGGATTTATTTCTGCTGTAGCAACTGAAAAAGGAAAAAAATGGGGAGAGAGGAAACAAAGCAGGTGAAAGAATGAAAATTTAATCAGGCTGTGCTTCTTAAGGTTTGACTGGGAGAGGGTTGGATTTATAGCTGCTTGGCCTTCCCTCTTTCAACTCACCATGTATCACTCCAGCTGCTCACCTCCCTCCTATCACTCACTCACTTCTGTGTGTGTGTTTGTGTGTGCATGCAAGGGCCTTTCCATTTGTGTTTCTGATGTGTCATTTGGCCTTGAAGCCAATGATGTGTATGTAACAGCCACATTTTGTTCACGTCTAAGGATGCTGTTCTGCTCTTTAGTAAGCTTCATTCACTTCAGCTGTTGTCTGAGCAATCCTGGAAAAGTGGCCGTACAGAACAATAACCTACTTTTGTATTTGTGGCCAAAGTCCATCTGGCAAAGATATTCACGGTGTTAATCGTTGAGATCTGGAGTTTCCAGCCAAAAGAAAAGGGTGGTCAGCTGACAGATGTAAAGCAAACCTCGCAGTTCGCCAGACCTGTTTAGAAGATAAATTGAGGGCACAATGCTTACCCAAACTTTTATATTGCAAACATCCATCACAGTTTAATGCAGTTCAGTTTTCTTTATATAACAACAGTCATTTCAGTGCCCTTTATATTGTACGGTAGAGAACAAAGAACCCCATTTGATGCCCTGTAAACAAGCATTTGGCAACAGTGGAGAGAAAGAACCCCCTTTTACAATCTGGACAAGAATCAGGAAGGGGGTTTACAAAGTTTACAAACTGATGCTTTTGTGAATTTAGGTCGATATGACACAGTGACATGAATGATTTTATTTCATTTTTTGATCAGGTAAGTTATCAGTTCAATCCAGTTTTATTTACATAGCATCAAATCCCAACAACAGTCGCCTCAAGGCAGGGCTGTTCGATATAATGAGAGAGAGAGATAGATAGATCGGATGATGATGATATGAAAACGTCTATCGTTTCATTTTGCGCTATGGATTGTTTCATTGTGTCGCAAAATAAACTGTTTACAGCAATATTTTTTTTCATCGTTTTGATGGTCACTGTAGAATTAAAGTTCTCTCTTTCTCTTATATTTAACCTCCTATGATCACATTTTGGGTTATTTAGACCAAAACAGTGAATTTTGCTCTACAAGGGCCTGATATCCACTTACATTATACTGTCCTATCAAAATTTTAAACGAATATCCTCATATGTGGCTCTTATTTTTCTTAAAAACAAATATACAGTGGGGCAAAAAAGTATTTAGTCAGCCACCGATTGTGCAAGTTCCCCCACTTAAAATGATGACAGAGGTCAGTAATTTGCACCAGAGGTACACTTCAACTGTGAGAGACAGAATGTGAAAAAAAAAAAATCCATGAATTCACATGGTAGGATTTGTAAAGAATTTATTCGTAAATTAGGGTGGAAAATAAGTATTTGGTCACCTCAAACAAGGAAAATCTCTGGCTCTCACAGACCTGTAACGTCTTCTGTAAGACGCTTTTCTGTCCCCCACTCGTTACCTGTATGAATGGCACCTGTTTGAACTCATCATCTGTATAAAAGACACCTGTCCACAGCCTCAAACAGTCAGGCTCCAAACTCTGCCATGGCCAAGACCAAAGAGCTTTCGAAGGACACCAGGAAAAGTATTGTAGACCTGCACCAGACTGGGAAGAGTGAATCTACAATAGGCAAGCAGCTTGGTGTGAAAAAATCAACTGTGGGAGCAATCATCAGAAAATGGAAGACATACAAGACCACTGATAATCTCCCTCGATCTGGGGCTCCACGCAAGATCTCATCCCGTGGGGTCAAAATGATCATGAGAACGGTGAGCAAAGATCCCAGAACCACACGGGGGGACCTGGTGAATGACCTGCAGAGAGCTGGGACCAAAGTAACAAAGGTCACCATCAGTAACACACTACAACGGCAGGGAATCAAATCCCGCAGTGCCAGACGTGTTCCGCTGCTGAAGCCAGTGCATGTCCAGGCCCGTCTGAAGTTTGCCAGAGAGCACATGGATGATACAGCAGAGGATTGGGAGAATGTCATGTGGTCAGATGAAACCAAAGTAGAACTTTTTGGTATAAACTCAACTCGTCGTGTTTGGAGGAAGAAGAATACTGAGTTGCATCCCAAGAACACCATACCTACTGTGAAGCATGGGGGTGGAAACATCATGCTATGGGGCTGTTTTTCTGCCGAGGGGACAGGACGACTGATCCGTGTTAAGGACAGAATGAATGGGGCCATGTATCGTGAGATTTTGAGCCAAAACCTCCTTCCATCAGTGAGAACTTTGAAGATGAAACGAGGCTGGGTCTTCCAACATGACAATGATCCAAAACACACCGCCCGGGCAACAAAGGAGTGGCTCCGTAAGAAGCATTTGAAAGTCCTGGAGTGGCCTAGCCAGTCTCCAGACCTCAACCCCATAGAAAATCTGTGGCGGGAGTTGAAAGTCCGTGTTGCTCGGCGACAGCCCCAAAACATCACTGCTCTCGAGAAGATCTGCATGGAGGAATGGGCCAAAATACCAGCTACTGTGTGTGCAAACCTGGTAAAGACCTATAGTAAACGTTTGACCTCTGTTATTGCCAACAAAGGTTATGTTACAAAGTATTGAGTTGTATTTTTGTTATTGACCAAATACTTATTTTCCACCCTGATTTACCAATAAATTCTTTACAAATCCTACCATGTGGATTCATGGATTTTTTTTTCACATTCTGTCTCTCACAGTTGAAGTGTACCTCTGGTGCAAATTACTGACCTCTGTCATCATTTTAGGTGGGGGAACTTGCACAATCGGTGGCTGACTAAATACTTTTTTGCCCCACTGTAAGTTAAAAAAAAAAAAAAAATCAGGTAATTCTTTGTTTTTACATTCGTCGGGCCCCAATATGCCCAAATATCAAAGAGAAGTTAAAAATGTATGCCGTGGAGGAGTTCGGGTCTTAGGAGGTTAATATAACCACACTACTGATGGACAAGCGACAGTTTGTATGCGTTGTCATTAGCAACAAGATGTTAAAACCATCGTGTGGCTCCGTCGTTCCACATAAACCTTTCACAATAAAGCTGAAGATCCTGTTGGGAATTTTTTCAAAATAAAATGAATCACGTAGTATGCACGTTACGGACGACAAGCCAAAAAAGAGCTGTCAGGAGCTAAAAGAATAAAGCTTGGAACAGGCTTTTCCGTGTAATAAATACTTACAGAGAAAATTGCAGCCGTTTCAACTTATGCAACACTCGACTCCAGGTACATGACACCCAGCTGAAAACATTTCACGCAAGTCGAGTTGCCTGAGATTCACAGAAAATGTAAAATTTTTGTGATATATATCGTTGTCAGGACGATAAATGTCTTATATTGGGAAAAGAGATTTTGGTCATATCGCACAGCCCTACCTCAAGGCAACATCCCCAAAACTGTTCATGTAAATTTGTAACTGCCATCAGACCATGTGCATGTACAAATTATGAAAATGTAAACGCATAGTTGCCTAAAGACAGTTAATACTGTAATGTAAAGACCCTACAATAATACAGGGAAAATCCCAACAACCAAATGAGCCCATTTGAGGAAGCACTTGGTGACAGTGGGAACGAAAAACTCCCTTTTAACAGGAATAAACCTCTGGCAGAAACAGGCTCAGTGAGGAGCAGCCAAGAATGAAAATTTCCCTCCACTTTGTACTGCGTTTTTATCTGGAGATTAAAGATCAAATACATCCACTGCAGACTCCTGCAATACACCAGCAACAGACATTATCTTGCAAATATAGTATGAAATGATCTAAACTTGATAAAAAAGCCATTTCCCCTATCATAACACAAAATATAGGTTCCCTTTAAATCCATTTCTTTTGGCATATCAATGATATTTGGAATCTTCTTTGAATGAACACTTTTTTTTTTTTAAACAACATTAAAAAGCAGCGTATATGATATTCAGCGTGGTGGGCTTAGCCTGAATGTACCTTAAGTTTCTTGTTACATAATCTCATATTTATAGGATTACATTTTTTTTTCTGTTTCCATAGCAATGTTTGAAATATTCTCTTTGGTCGTATATGATGAGAATGCGAAGGTGCACATAAACCGTATCCTGAAGTTGACCTGAGCCTCTGGTCTGTTATCTCTTATGTAAATAGCTAAATTTAAGTGCCTTCAACACAGGGATCAAAACTGTTTGGACATTAGATAAAGGATTTAAAAAAAAATACAAGACATTCCTCCGCATGCATCAAAAGCAACTTAATTTCAACAATTGGCTGCAATTAGGGGAATCAATTTCCACACGGCAGCTCCTTTTCTTCATTATGTGTGCCTGGTGAACCGAACTTAGATTGCTGTGTAAATGGAACAATTGCTTTCGATGGCAAAGGTAATTGTTCCCCCTGGGTAAATCAAAGTCAAACCGCATGGCTCTGACCCCAGCACACACACTCTGTTTACCAGCCTCAAGAAAAAAAATCTACATAAAATATTCATAACTGTGCATAATCAGACATGCTGTTCAAGACCTAGTTTAGGTGTTAGCGAGCTGTAAGGTCTCAACAACCTAGTTTAGATTCCGGGTTCGTGAGCAAGGAATATTTAAAAACCAGTGCTCCCGCTGGTTCGGATGGCTTTATGAAGATCAGAGGTTAGTTAGCAGCAGGCATTATGAAACCAGCACCTCGCTGTGAGCACTGAGATACTTGTGATTGAAGGAGAAACCAGTGCAGCACCATATCTTTGGTTTGTGTGTTTTGCACTTTAGGATTAAAGTAAAGTGCCGTCACTCAGACTAGTGCTCTAATCACTTTTTAGGGACTTCAGAAGTCTGTTCGGTCTTTTTAACTGGCAAACTGTTAGCGATGATGTTGAACTCTGCTCTGGGTGTCTGTGTAATATGGTTCAGACCGTTACATAACAAATGATGACTAATTGGCGCACAATTATTCTCTTTCTGCAGTTCCTTAAACGGCACAAGATTTTAATTTCATCAACGCCGTCATCGTCTCGTCATCGCTGGGTGGAAGCACTGACTGATAGGAGTTAGGTTAAAGATAATGATGAGGACACTTAATCAGATTAATGTCTTATTTCCACACCCGGTAATGAAATGGCACTCTTTGCTCACACCATATGTGTTTTATGCACTCACACGGATAATAGTGTGCCACCACAGGGGACACAATAAGGGCAAACGCACATCAGGTGCTCCAGGCCAATCGAAAGCACTCAGCTCACTCATTGGCTTGCTCAAAGTCACATGGTACATCTTGCAGCAGCTTTGGCTTGTTTTCATTTCTTTCTTTCTTTCTTTTTTTTTTTTCTTTTTTTTTTTTTAAACAGTAAAAAATCAATACAGCTTTACACACAAACACCCACACTGTGTACAGACTCACACACTGGCACACAATGTTCAAAAAGCATCAAAGTACCACAACAATCCACTATGATTACATGTTTGTGTAAGTGCGCGCGTGAGTATGTACGAGTGTGCACTTGTGTGGCGACAGGAGTGCGTCATGTGTTCTGTTTTGAGTATACTTCAGCTAATAGGAATTTATAAGCGAATTAGAGCTCCCTCATTGAGTGTGTGCGTGTCACACTACAAAGAGGCCTGTCCTGTTTCTGACATTCCTCAGAGGAAATGGTTGTCTTTAACAATTTGACTTTTTGTGTTTAGTTGTCGAAGGCTTGACAGCTGTGTGAAAACACAACCTGATGAGATTTTTAGCCAGAAACTGGAACAAAAATGAAAGCAAAGTTGTGTAAAAGTGAGATGAGCTTACAGTAATATGTTGTTTGTAAGTTTTATGTGATGCACTGTTTTTGTGTCGTTCACACAGAAGCACACACTGCAGTGTGGATATTTGAGTATGTAATCTAAGTGGAGCCATGTTGTTATGATCTCTTACAATTCACTTCCAGCTTTTGTAGCGATTTATTGTCTTATTAATTAGGAAACATCTTCTGTAAACTGATACAAAATCTCAGTAATATCAATATAACATAATGTTATTATTATTGTGATATATGTAAAAGTGACATGATTTCGATATTCCATTTTAAATACCTCAGTTTTTCCAAATATATCCCAGAACAACATCCCCAGTTATGTACATGAATTTCCAATTAACACCACACCGTCACAAAACAAGTTTTCAGTCAAATTTCAAGTTCCATTGTTTGAGTCTCTGTATTTATCAGGCAAAATCAAACTCTCAGACTCTTTTATTGCTGTGTGGCTTTTATATTGTCGTTCTGATTCAATAAAAGTAGATTGTATATTTCCCTAGTGACAGTTCTCTGCTCCAAAAAACAGACGCTACCTAATCTATCAGTCTGTGGCTCTCCATTTTACCTTCACCAGGGTTTAAAATTTAAATCTAAAAATAAAAATAATTGCAGTGAGTGTGTGTGGGTGCAGAGCACTAAAAGCCTCTAAGAGGTATTTTGGGGTGGCCAATGACCCGAGTGTACTACTGGGACTCATGCCCTGCTGTTCTCCTGGATTCATCAGATACTGTCAGTCGTAGCTTGGAGATGTGCAGCTGCAATTTTTCAGTTCGACTTGAAGATTTTTAAAAAGCACAGCTGATGTACTTTGTGCAAAATTCATAAATACAGCCAATGATAACTTCACGAAAAGTGAGAGGCCATAAATAACAGTGACAGTTGAGCACTGTTGCTTGACGACATGAAGGTTGCAGGTTCAAACCTGCCTGGGGTGTTTCTGTGTAACGTTTGGATGTTCTGCCTGTGGCTGCATAAAGCAGAATCTATTTATATTTTTTGTTCAATAATAAATACCAGTGGAGTCTGCTTTTGTCTCATCTAGATCACTTCCCACTGCGGTTCAGTAGAAGCACTAGAGCTGGCACTTTGTGTGGGTGGAGATGATTTCCCACCAGTGACCATTCCTAGCACCAGATTTAAATCTAAGTAAAGTAGGCACTGCTTTGCTCTGTCAGCTGGGCAGGAATGGTTCCATAAAACCTCTCAAGTGCTGGCTGGTAAAAGCTTCATTAGTTAGAAGCTTCACATATAATAAACTGATAAATTATGCTTGTTGTCAAAAAGCAGCTTAATCCAGCGGTTATGGAGCATTCAATCGAGGCTGTTTCTTCCTTTAAGTCTAACATTTAGTTTTGTTTTAACTCAATTTTGATCTCCACAAACATTTGATAAAATTGTGACTTTTTTTAAACTCAACATTACACTCGCCCTCTTTTACCTTCAGAACCGCCTTAATTTTTCATGGCATTGATTCATCGAGGCGGTGGAAGCATTCGCCAGAGATTTTGGTCCATATTGACATGATGGCATCACGCAGTTGTTGTAGATTTTTCGACTGCTCGTCCATGATGCAAATTTTCTATTCCACCACATACCAAAGTTGCTCTATTGGATTGAGATCGGATGACTGTGGAGCTCATCTGAGTGCCTACAATCTGAATGTTGCTGCAAAACATTAAAAACACTTGTCTGCATCTAATTTTGGTGAATCTGTGCAAACTGTAGATCATCTTTTGTTAAAACCATATACATTAGATGGACATAGTCACAATGATAGTTTGGCATTTTAGCGCTTTCATTTTTTTTTTTTTAAAACTCAATATGAACATATATACACAACAAGGTACACTAGCTGCCATTAGCTAACGCTTGCACTATTGACTAGCTTAGTTAGCAAGATCTATGCCTAAAGTTGTGATATCAAGTGAGATTATGTTTTGAAATGGTCTACAGTTGCTTCTCTGACCCCACGGTATTTGTCCTGCTGCCTAAAAATACACCTTCAGAGGATCCACAGACGTCATGGGGCTGACCCATGATGCACTGGACTTCTCTTTTCTTCTTAGTTAATGCTTATTTTGGTGCTCTGCTTTTAAACCAGTTATTTTATTCTGGTGTCAAAAAATGTGCTCATTAAAAATTCTCCCCCGTGTTCTAAACCAAGTTACATTTCTAAGACCTTTTCACGCAGCTCTAGCCTTCTGCTTTAATTATGGCTGTTTACACTTTGGTTGTTAAGTTGCATTTTCTTTAATCCATTAAAAAAATCTAAATCATGGCCTGCTGAGATAAATTTGTCTGCAATGCCTTGTTGCCTGACAGATTTATTGTTACCCAGCAGTAGATTGGCTTCACATGCTTTACAGTTCTACTGTGAGATCGTTGGCTAGATCCAAATGTGCGCCTCATATCTGTCCTGGCATTTTATTGGCTCCCTGTTTGTTTTAAAAGGGACCATAAATTTTTGCACAGACTTTTGATTTATTAAAACTCCTTCCTTTTGAGTTGAGGTTGATTTAATCTCTTCAAAAAGCAAGAAAAATTTGTATCTTTAGTGTTTCTGCGACAAGGTGAAGACATCTATCCATCTTATACACACTCCCACTACACAAACGCGCACTCATATGCACGTTTCCACGGTGATCCGTCATCACAGACTTGCTGTCACGCCAGCGAGGCCTCAGCAGCAGGTTGGCTGCGGGAAATGAAGCGAGAGATGGGATCTGAACTGGCGTCTGTGTGTGTGTGTGTGTGTGTGTGTGTGTGTGTGTGTGTGTGTGTGTGTGTGTGTGTGTGTGTGTGTGTGTGTAATTTGGGTATGTTCGGACTCTTCTATCTGCACCCCTGTCGGGACTCAGTGGACCTATTTTCCAAGTTTGTCTGCAGCGGTGTGTGTCACAGCTTGTTTGTGTGTCGTGCGGTGACATCAGGGTTTCTGTGCGCTTGTCTGTGGTTCAGCTTTGGGTGTGTTATTGTTTCTGTCACTGTTTGCGTAGCTCTGTGTGTGTTTGTGAAAGGGTAAATGGACTTAGGCAGATGATGTAATACTTTTTGTCCCCTTGTGTGTCACTTCACATAAGCTAATGGCTTTGGAGTTCAAAGAGTGTGTGTGTGTGTGTGTGTGTGTGTGTGTGTGTGTGTGTGTGTGTGTGTGTGTGTGTGTGTGTGTGTGTGTGTGTGTGTTTGTTTCTGTGGGGGAATTTCATTGGATGCATCTTGTCAAAGACAGGAAGGTGCTCAGCTTACTAAAACCATAATCCTTAATTGTTTAAAGTGCAGCACCGAAGCAAAGAATCGGTGTAGGACAATGTTTCTGGTTTATTCTTACACAACTGGACTCGGTGGGACACTGTATTGTAAAGATGGATTTTACCATGTTTGATCATTTCTGGTGCCAAAGTGTTTTTTCTGAAAATATCGAAAAAATAATTTCCGAATCCCTTTTAGCTTTTTTTTTTCTTTCTGTGTCTCTAATACATACAGTGCAGTGCAGCATTCCCACATGTCAAATAGAAATATGAATTTATGGAGTGGTTTAGAGCACACTGGATAACAAAGAATCAATTGACCTCTGCTGCTCCCATTTTCTAAGGCAATATGAGCAACATTTCCTTGATGCCGCAGTACGGTACTGTAAAACACGAGAGCTTTTTAACTGTGAGAACATGAAATTTAAAATGAACCTGTCTCTTATGATGAAAAAATATTGGAATAATAACAGTGGGAAGCTTTGGCGGATCAACCAGCCTTGTTTCTGTGCGTTTGTGCATGTGGTGGCGCGGATTCTGCGTTTATTCCCAGTGTGAGTAACGAGTATGGGTAACCTGACACAAGCAGGAGCTGATCTTCGGTGAGCAGCAGTATTCTTATCTCCATTGGCCGATGGCATGTTTTCCATCTTTTGGTTGTAAAATCCTGCAAAACAAACAAGAACCTATTTGCTCTTATGCTGCATGCATGAGTGATTTCAAACACCACCTCTTCCTTTTTCCACACCTTAACAACTAAAGAATTTATCTGATTTATCTTTCCCTGATGCATTTTTTCCTCTGAATTTAAGTCTAGTAGCTGGGAACCATGGCAACATCAAAATTATTGCAACCAAGGGCAGTGAACTTGCAAACTTTGTCTATGAAATGGTTGCTTTAAAATCACAACCCAGGTCTTCTACTACTTGCAATCGGTTGCAAAATGGGGAAAAAAATTAAATGAAACCACTGATTTTTCATGGTTGTAATAACAGCATTCATACCAATGAATCAAAAATGCACTATTTTCTTAGTTATATTATTAAATTCTGTTTTATTTTTATGTTAATTCATTTCTTGTTTTTATTTTAAATAGTCTTGATAAAAAATTATGTAAAATTTTTTTAAATGTGACTTATTTGGTAGTAAACAGACATTTACGTCTTCTATGAATTATTCTATAACAAATTAACATTGCAGTAGGGACATATTTGGGGTCTTTTTATCTTGCTAAGGAAACGCAGACTGAAGGAGCCTGGGTTCCACCAGCAACCTTCTTGTTAGTAGTAAACCTGAATGACAGCGTCCCCATGATTCCCTGATTGACATGCAGTGAGATAACCAAGGTCTCATCTTTTAAGGGGGTTATAGCGTATTTGTATGCGTGGGATTGGCTTGTTCCATAGAAATTCTCTTAAAATCCACACCTGAAACTGAATATGGGTAAATAAGAAAATGATCTTGAATCCATTCTTTAATTGTGCTGAAAATATCAGGTGTACTCTGATATGGTGCTTATAAAGTCAAATGTGTTCCGCTTTTTAAAATTTGCCCTGGCCTTCTCGGGGCTTGTGTCCAGAATCACAGTGCTATAATCTCCCTGCTTCATGGTCAGAATCACATTTGAATAGGATGCAATGTTTTCTTTTGGTTCTTCAAAATCCGAATATGCTCAATGCAAGTGTGAAGGCCCCCACTGTGTCCAGGATTACCATAAACAAAGACGATCACACTGGTAGACAGTGATTTGTGGGCCTCTCTGCATGCCTGAGATGGTGGTAATGCCTGTCTCCAGAAACCAATGAATAGCAACAAGTAAAAGTTTGTGGGGGGTTTTGTCTGTAGATGTGAAAATGGAAAAATTCAGCTTTATAATGAAATATTGACCAAAAACAACTACAATAAATAAGCCTAGACCTTTAAGTGTCCAGAATAGGATGGATTTAGCTTTATGCCCACTCTCCACTGACTAAACATAAAGGTCGTAGTAATATATTTGGCAGTAGAAATGACTTCATACTACACAAGCTATCCACATATACCCAACCTGAGAATATTGAATGCTACTCAATCTTTACACAGAATAGGAACTTATTGTAATGCATGAAGAATTTGAGTGCAACATTCGGTCTGTTTTAAGCTCAGTTTTGATTTCCAACAACTGCTAAACACAATATGTCATCAAGCTCGCCACTAACTTTGCTCTGAGACATTAGCGTCGGCTGATTTGAAGCTTTAAGTCTGACATTATGATCGTCACTGTTTTGGTTTTCTTTAAAACTGGATGTGACCACATGTGAAGGGTAGCGCTGGGTAGTTTGCGGTATAATTTAATGATGTCGGTGGCTTAAATGTCTGTATGAACCTCTTTATGTGTTAAAAAACATTTCCACATTAAATGTCACAACACTGCACACTGGGTAATTCCATCAATGTCTGCAGAATGTTGGCAGACTTATGTTAACTGTGCATAAGGGGCTCAAAATGTGTGCGATGGAGTCCACATGCACTTGAGGATTTGACAGTGGGACTTAGCGGGAAGGTGCTTCAAAGTCTGCGGGTGTGGAGATTGGGACTGTGTCATATTCCATACACTATTTAGGTCAGCTTCAGCATAAAGGAGTCAGTGAAGGAAGAAAGTTGTAATTCAGTGTCCGTCTTGAATCAGCTGCTATTTCTTCAGTTGATCTTACCTCATCTTTTACGTCACGTTTTGTTTTATATACAGCTAAGCTAATTATATAGAGCACAAATAAATTACAATAATTTGTACAAATCCTGAAAGTTCCTTTCTCCTTTCTTCAGTAGCCTATTTAAGCAGTACGACAAAGCCGACAGCAAAGTCAGCTTTTGAAAGTGATTGAGCGCTTCACTGTGGTGACAATGATTCTGCTGTAGGAACAAATACCTGTAGAAATGTACAATGCTAAAAGCCTATTGATCTCTACTTTTGTCACCTGGTGAAAATAAGCTTTAGCCCTCTTGGTTGGGGTTGGCACACAGTCCCAGAGGGTCTCGCTTTGTTAAAAAAATCACAATCTCAAGCACCGTCACATGCAAATGAAATGCTCCAGAACAAGTCAGTGAGCTCAGATAACTTTAAGTGCAGGAAAAACTTTTCAGCTGCTGTATCAGACAGAGTAAATGCTCAGTTTTCTGCAGGTATTTAGTGAATTTTGCAGCCCGACTTGACTGAATCGTGCATGTTTAATGTCCTGCTGAGAACCAGCAGCTGTGGGAGTACCAAGAGGCCAGTTTGGCAAACAAGTCTTTTTTTTTTTTTCTTTTATAATTTCTTTTATATAATTTATTCTTTCAACCCAATCTCGATTTTTTTGAATTCAGAATAACCAAATCTAACCAATCAGATCACTGCATTTAGCAAAGACTAGGCTTGTTGCTCAAAACGCACACCGGTACTGTGTGCACAGTGAGATGGAAATAGTGAAATAATCCTGTCTTACTTTAGGCACACAGATACTCTTCCGGCTCTCTGAAAGGATTTCTCTGCATTCTCAGATGTAGTCTGTTACGGACCATCTAGGGGTGACCCGACACCCGCAACAAGAGGGATGATCCACCCCCCGTTCGACCCCAAGCAGCACATCACACCATAAGTTAAAAATAGGAAGTGGTTTATGTACAGGAACGGAACAAAATGGAATTCACAGGAGATGCTCAGGCTTCAGGGCGGACCCACACCAAAATAACAAACAAAAGGAAACTAACTCAGAGGAGCGACTGCTCCAAAAGAAACATAACCAAACAACAATCACTTACCTCCCTGACTAACACAACATGAGAAAACTGTGACCAATTGAAAAGGCGATCCACCCCTACTTCCTCCTGGATTCACAAAACAACACAGGGCATGTTGCAGCCCCAGCTGGTTGGGGTAAAAACGAGGATGGATGGATTGCCGTCGTCAACCGTGCTGTCATATACTCCGCCTCCAGGTCATCATCCAATCCGAGCACACCATCTTCGGGATCCACCTCTCCTGTAGGCGCACCTGCACACTCAAATTTACATTTCAGAACCCCAGCCCATGACGGCAGCTGTAACAGGTCCAAACTCTGCCACTGACATCCTGAAATATGGACGAAAGCGGCCATAACGCAGTTTCAGCTCCTGGATCAAACATGGAAACTTTCACTGCTGTTGCCTTTTCGTGGGAACTGGATGGACCGAGAAGTTTCTTAATTGTCTTGTTTAGAAACATCAGGACCAGCTCGTCATTGCTTGCAGTCAACTTTTTTTCACAGAGCATCTGTTGATGGTTGAATTTGCTGCAAAATCGCAGTGTGTTTGGTTTGTAACAGCCTTTATGCTCAAACTAATGTAGCAATTAGTGAAAACTTGGGGTTTTATTACTGACAAAACCGAAAAGGGAGGTCTGTAAATGCACAGACAGCTAATTAAAAATAAGTGGCTCTAATCAGGCAGTGGGTAAGAGGAAAACTAACATTCAAAATAAAAATAAAAAGACCACAAATTACAGAAACATGAAGACAGAGACAGACAGTTCATTTCCCCTTAACCTCCTAGGACCTGGCATCCAAATACATGTGGACATCATAATTTGGGTTGTCTAGACCATACTGAATTGATATCCACTTATGAGGAGATTATACTGCCAATTTTCTATCGAAATTTAAAATGAATGTCCTCGTGTGTGTGGATATCAGGCCCTTGTAGAGCAAAATCAGGTGAAAAGATAAGTCTTTGGTTTTACATTCATCAGGTCCCAATCAGCCCAAATAGCAAAGAGAAGATAAAAATGCATGCCATGAAAGAGTTCGGGTCTTAGGAGGTTAATGATAAGATAAATGCAACATCTGCAGCGGAGCATGCTATAATAAACCAGAACTTAAACCCAGAATGAGAAAAAAAAACAAAAAAACTCTCAAATATTTTGCTTTTCTGTCTCATCTGTGACATGCTGTCAGTCTATCTTGGGGAAGTATTTCAGGTGGTCATCAGACATGATGGTTACAGCATAGCAGCTGAAAAAAACAAAGCAAAAACTGGGGCCAGATGGGTCCTTGTCACACACAGCTACAGCGTTAGCTTTAGCTGTTGGTGCTGCCAACTGTTTAGGAATGTATGCAGAATCTGTTTCTGCATACAACCTCATCTCCTCTCTCTGCTGGAGACTGATGTTACTTTGAAATACGCTCAAGCCAACCTTCCTGACTTTCATGTTTTCATGGTAGTTCTCATTAGCATGTTGATGTGCTTCGTGATCTTTGTCACGTGCATTTTTATTCCTGTAGTCTGAAAGATTTTAATGTAATCCAAATACCGAAAAAAAGTATTTTCGAGTTATCACACTGATTGAAGCCTGCTTTAAGCTTGTCGGTGCCATGGTTGTCTATGAGCACAGTTGGTTTGTGTTGTGAACAGGAAGGAAGAAAGAGTGATGTTTTATGTATGTCTCTGGCTATATTGGTGTATGAATAGTGCCTCTACTTTTGCCACTGAAAATTTTAGTGCTTGTGAGTGCTTGACTCTTCCTGTGTGTCTCAGAATAACATGTCTCCTGGTGTGTGTGTGTGTGTGTGTGTGTGTGTACACTTGAGTTAAAGCCTGTGTGTGCACATGCACAATGCAGCAGCCCAGGATGTCTCCCAAGTTCTGTTTATGCCAGACTGACTGACCTACTGAGAGCCCCAGAGCTAATCACATGACTGCGTAAGCCAGTCACAAGGGACTCTGCGACAGAGCAGCACAGATGAGGCGCCATGCTGCCTTCCAAGTGTGGTTGTTTCTTAATTATTGCATGAGTGCATACTTATTGCCTTCCTCACCCAACCTCTCCCTGACTCTAAAGATGTGTGAGACTGAGCGCTTGTGTTTACAGACATTTAGGTTGCTTACAGCTACTTTGGTTCTTAGTTTAGTTTAGTGGTGCGCATCATTTCTCATGATCGAGCAGATGTGTTAATACACAACATAATACAAGCTGAAGGGTAAAAAAATGTGCTCTAATGTTTTACTGATGGCGATATATCTTACATCCCTCTAGGCTGACATAATTGAATAAAGTTTGTTCTTTCTCACAGTGATGCAATTAGTTCCTTAAAATTCAATGTGTCGCTGAGAATGAAAAACTGCGGGCCATCAGACTCTAACATTGCTGTGCGTGCACTTAAGTGTTGCAGTGAAGTGATGTCACTCGAGCAGACAGCAAAATCAATTTCCAGAGAATGAGTTTTACAGTGAGACTTCAAAATGAACTTTAAGAAATGACAAGCTGAATTTTTCACACATACACTTGCTCAGTTTGGTGAAACAACTAGTTTGGCTTTAGGTCAGATATTTTAATATAGAAAATATATTTTTAATGTAAAAAAATAAGTGCTTTGGGCTTAAACTGTAAGAAATAAATATGGAAATTTACAGTAAAAGTTTGTTTAGCTTGTTGTGCTGACTGGCCCATAGTTTTAAGTGAAAAATTGTTGTTAATTTGTTGTTTATTCATGATTTATTCATTTGTTTTATTTATTTGATATTCATTTTAATTTTTTTTAACCCACTGTAAAAATCATACATTTGAATAGTCGATGTAAGTGAAAAAAACAGGAATGTTCTGTCATTTAATGGCTTATGTACATCTCTTTAACTTGTGTCGTATGAATGGCTGTGAAGGAACTGTGGAACTTACAAAAAAACAGTTAAAAGTCTAAAATGTGTGCCTTGCTTCACAATCCAATCCTCTCCAGATTGCTGGGTCTTTATCGGGTCAATTCTGGCCCCATTTTTCTTGTAAAACAAAGGGGGCCTAGCAAAAAATGTTTGGGAACCACTGCTTTAGATCACAGATTGCATGGGTATAGCTGCGATGGTTGTGGACACTTGTTTTTCAGATCTTGTCTTTAATATTTTGGTCACTGCTTTGTTGTTGTTGTTTTTTTTCACACCAGCATAGATGAGATTGTGGAGTGCTACATTATCAGCTAAGGTGAGCAGGATCAGTGAGCAGGCTGTATAGGTGCAACTCACAGACACGTAATAATGGTGGTTAGCACTATTGTCTCACAGCAAGAAGGCCCTGAGTTCAGTTCCAGCATCAGGCTGTGGTCTTTCTGTGTGGAGTTTGCATGTTCTCCCCCTGTTTGTATGGACTCACTCCAGGTACTCTGGCTTCCTCCCACAGTCCGAAGACATGCAGTTAGTGGGGATAGGTTAATTGGAAACTCTAAATTGTCCATAAGAATGTGAGTGCGACTGGTTGCCTGCCTAAGACTGGCAACCTGTCCAGGGTGTACCCTGCCTCTCACCCTAAGACTTAGGGTTAGGTTCCAGCCCCCTCGCAACCCTGAAAAGTATAAGCGTCAGAGAATGGATGGAATCTCGATGAAATTTGCTACATAAGCTTTAGAAATTCTTTTTATAAAACTAAAATTCGGACAAATTACTACGTGTAGTAGCTGATCTGAAAGCCAAGACATTACATCTGTATTACGTGTACATTGTTGACATTACGTGTCAATGTTCATCAAAAAGTAATGAGCCTGTAATTTTTAGAATATTGTAAAAAAGAACAATAAATGTGTGTTTATTTTTAATTAATTTTGCCATCTCACTGTACACAATGCTGTAGTTAAAGGAAAGGAATAATGTGATTAATGTCTGTGTTTTCATACATGAGTAAAAGCAAACAAGTACTGAAGGCCTGGTAAAACCCCCTTGTGCATTTTTGCTGGTAATACTAAGAATAATTGGTATAATTATAATAATATCTTTACTGTGGATACAGATAAAAACACTTAAATACATGTCTGTGTATAGCAAGACTATAAAAATGTCTTCTAAGAAGTGATTTAAAGAAACTTACTGATCCTTAGAGTTGTATCTCTCCAGGCAAGTTGTTCCAAAGTCAAGCCTTACAAAAAGCATCGTTAGCTTTTAGTTTGGACTTTGGCATAGCCAGAAGGGACTCACCCGAGCATCTGAGGCGGGCTAATAAAGGGTCAAAACTTCTGCTTGTAGTCTGGGGATCGACACATGCTGTGCAAAAGTGAGAATCTGAGCTGTGAAATCTGAACTATTTGAGCTGAGAAAGACATTTTTCATTTATGCCAGAGAGGAGGTAGCTGCGATAGCCGAGCCTCGGGAAAATAAATGTGTGGATGTCTTTCTTCAGGTATGAGTGTGAATTTATTATTAAACGCAAGTTAAAAATAAAAGTACCAGTTTCTTTGAGATTGAGGCTCCTTCTGTGAACAATCCATTCATTCTAACAGGCTAATAACAATTCCCATGGAGGGAAGCAGTAGGTGTAGGTAGCAGGCAGACAGCCTAAATATTGCAAGACAATGCCAAATTCCTGATGAGAAGCAAAGCAACACAGAGGCAGTCTGCCAGGCAGCTACAATATGAATCAAGCAATTAGATTTCCCAACTGAGTGCCCTGGATTATTTTGCTTCCTGTTAGTCACCTGGCATCTTCTAACGATCTACAAAGCAACATTAAGAATACTTTTCTGCCAAGTTTCTGACATTTCTTGAATACCGTGCAGTAATGACTCGCCATGAGCTGTTTTACACTTGTATTTACACTGACCAACAACAGCATGTCGTTACCTTAAGTAAAACTGCAAAACTGCACTTTGACTTTCTTCCTGCATTCCTTCTGACACCTCTTTCACTTTTGACCTTTTTTGGCTCTTGTCATCCTGATGCTTACATCCTTTTTGTAATGTGTTTGATAAAAACACTTACTGTGTAGCAAAATCAGGACATCTAGTCACCCTTTCTTGCAACGTTATCTTTAATGACTTTTGGTAGTCGGAAAAGAGTGAAGTGCCCACTCCGGGTCAGGGACAAGTTCCTGCCCCAAATGGAGTATCTTGGGATCTTCTTCGCGAGTGACAGGAGGGAACGGGAGATTGACAGACGGCTGCAGTGATGGAGACACTGTACCGGTCCGTTGTGGTGAGACAGGGTGAGAAGTTCAGCCATCTTGGAGGGGCTCAGAGTAGAGCCGCTGCTCCTCCACATCCAAAGGAGCCAGTTCAGGTGGTTCGGGCATCTGACAAGGATTCCTCCTGGGCGCCTCCAGGAAGAGTTGTTCCGGGCATGTCCCACCGGGAGGAGGTCCCGGGACAGACCCAGGACATGCTGGAGAGAGGACTTTTAGTAGTTTTTGAGGATGTGACGAGGTGATTGATTCTCACTTTAGGGTGTCAAATGTTGTTGATTTGCATATGGTACAAATTCCACAGGACACCTTGTTCGAGCACACGGGAATGTCTACATGAAAGAGATCCTGCGTGCATGTATGCACCAGCATATAGAGAGCCCCCCAAATATCTTTAAACCTGCGCTAATTTTCCAAGGCTAAGACTACATCAAAACTGTGATATTGCATAATGTGATAAATGCAATCAATGGTTATGGGTGACTGTGCTATGGATTATGTGTTGCTATGATTTTAGCACATTTGAGTTTGTGTAACATTTTAACTGTATCTCCAAAGCACTTTGAACCTTTGAACCCAGAAATCCAATTTGATACGAGTTGATGTGGTGTAGTCCGTCTGTTGTGTGTTGTTGTATTGTTGATCCTCTTCACCGCAGAAGAACAATTTGTCCAATCAAATATGTGCTAAACCCCACAGTGAAACGGAACTTAAAGCGCCTTTATCTTCAGTAATGCAGCATATTTCCACATGAAATCCTTTAGATATGATTGGATCAGTCAAAAGCGGGCACGGATTACCAAATATGCCAAGAGAATATGGAAATAGAGGCCAATGCAGGGATAGAAAGATGCAGTGACCTCCACATTCTCCCCATTCAGCTGTGCTCTGAAACCAGAAGCGTGTCCATGCAACAGGATTTGCAACTTCATATTAGTAATGATGGTGGTTCAGTTCTTACTAGAAAACATTGCAGAGGTAATTTAAGCTGCAGACCCAGCAGGCGCCAGACCAGGTTATGAGCAAAAAATCAAAGTGTGCAAAACTAATCAGTTCTGCAAAATAGCTTTAAATTTGGTCCTCAGTGAATCACCTTGTTGTTGAATTGTGCTATACAAATAAACTTGCCTTGCCTTGCCTTGCCTTCAGTGTGCAGAAAGTAAGACAGTATGTGTTTTTAAGAGGACAAAAAATATAGATTCCTATTTGTTTTTTTCCCCCTGCTACAAACATTTTTCTTTATTTCGAGGTTTCTGCTGAACAAATATGACTGATATTGTCTGACACACCTCAAAATTATTAAAGCAGCACATTAACTTAGCAAAATACACAGTTGTAAAACCAGTCGAGTCTTCCTGTGTTTTATGGGGCTGAGGCTATCTCCAGCCTTTCTTCCTTTATATAGCATTTTTCCAGGCTTATCCTTTTTAATATTTTTTTTATTTTATCTACATTTTTTTTTGTAAAAACACTGTGTGAAAATATAGCATAATTCAGTTTTTCTATTTCTTAGTGTAGTACATACAGGCTGAGGCGGCAAGAGCACCTATATTCTTTTCTGTAAAGTACCCGACCCTCAAAAAAACAATAAAGAAACCGATAAATGACAACATCAAAACACCAAAAAATATATATCTTTGTAAACCATTCTTTAAAACACACACACACACACACACACACACACACACACACACACACACACACACACACACACACACACACACACACACACACACACACACTAAATTTGTCAGCATCCTACCACAATTTACACATTAATCTCCTTTAAACACCCTCTTTTTTTCTTTTAGTCACATTGCAGATCTCTTTCAAATCATATTTGATGTCCAGAAGTACAAAATCATCCATCCAGCTCTGGCTTTAAATATCACTTGGCAGAGATATACCAATGCTACTGCATATTTCACATCAGTAATGTCTAATAATATCAAGTTTGTAATGGCTTCCTATATGGTGGGTTAGGTATTTTAATATAGGCCACACAGCAGGGAGACAAGCCCACAGGCCTCTCACATCAAACACCAGCCAAACCGCTGGAGGTCTAAATTTAATCCACATGTCATCCGATTAGTCTGATTTTCAATCAGAACTAATAAATAGTAAATAACTTCAAACAAAGCAGCCATATTATTTTCTCTGTTGAGGGGTCTGTTCATGCAGCCAACTAGTGCATGTAATTCCCCAGTGATCATAATTGTATTATAGATAATTCAAGGTTCTTTTTATCTGTAAACTGTTGGCACAGTACGATAAGCCCTCATATGCATTTTCATCCTGCCAACAAAAATAATGTCTAATGTTGCCTCTTACGCCAAGCCGTGAAACTGCAGGGCACCACTGTGACACGCAGGTGGGACTCGATTTCATTTCTGTAAAACATTGTGGGTGACTGATCACATAGTGTAACTCAGACTAGAAGCTAGAGGCTGTCTGTCAAGCAAAAAAAAAGAATGCCGAACATCACAAACATGCTCGCTTTTGCCTTCATTTATCAGCAGATATTTGCGGTGCATGAATTCCTTATCAGTGTAATTTTCTGTGTTTACGAAACAAGAGTTCATTTTGTGCTCTGTTCACTTGTGAAGTTGTTGCGTTAAATATGTTATTGTGTTTGTTGTGATAACATCATACTTCCTTATCGCTCATTCTTATTGTTACAGCCGCCGTTCAAGGTGATACACAACAGACGTCTCAGACGTCACAAATAACCAGAACGCTCTGTGTCTTTCTTTATCCGTTCTAATGGTTACCCCGGTGACAGCATCCCTGTGGTTGCTGTGGAGACCCAGCAGCAGAGGAAGCCCAAGCTTGTTGTCAAGCTGAACGAGGCTGTTGATTTACTGTTACCTCAAATAGGTTTGGGCTCCTGCTTTGCTTCTTTTCATCTAACGACTGACTTTGGTATCACTTTGTTGCGCTGTTTTGAAGTGCAAGGTTGACGTCTTGTAGCAAAAGGAAGTCTAGTAAGTTTCTTTTAATGCGTGAATGTATAAGATGGAATCTCTGCAGATTAACATAAAAAATTTTTCTTCCATGTTGTTTTCTCTTTGTCTTTGATTTAGAGGATATCAGGTTATCAAAGCCATGTTAGGCTGAATGTGTTCTCATACAGAAACTGAACACGGACGATTCAAAAATCGTTCTGAAAGCAGAGGTGACAAAAGTTATTCCTTCGTTTTTCTTTCATTTTACCTCTCAGTTCAAACCATCTGACACAGAGAAACTTGACAGGGTAATTCTTTTGTATTGACCGGTCTGAACTGACCCAAACACCCAAAATGTTTGACTTTAACAGCTGTGAGGAAATGACATTTCAGCTTGACATTTTGTGACTTTCTGTGCTCTTTCATCATAAGACTACACACACACACACACACACACACACACACACACACACACACACACACACACACACACAGCAAATATAAGTATATATATATAAACAATTATGGAAGTAGGCCTAATAATGATAATGATTATTGTAACTCCTTGTACTATGGTCTTCCCTCTTCTCTTCTTCTTAGACTGCAAACAGTCCAAAATGCAGCAGCCCGCCTTTTAACTGGTACCAGGAAATTTTGCCATATTACCCCTGTCCTAGCTAGCCTGCATTGGCTGCCCATAAAGTACCGTATTCAATTTAAAATATTACTTCTTACTTTCAAAACTATTAATAAATTAGCGCCAAGTTATCTTAGTGAACTTCTCAAACCACATACTCCTGCTAGAACACTCAGATCTGCCACTCAACTACTTCTGACCCAACCCAGATCTCGACTGAAGTCTCGGGGTGACCGTGCGTTTGCTCTGGCTGCCCCGGTACTGTGGAACACCCTTCCTCTCGACCTCCGCGCATCTGATTCCATTGCACTGTTCAAATCACGATTAAAAACCCACTTATTCAATCTTGCCTTTCCCTCTAGTTAATATTTCTTTTATGATTTTATATCATGCACTTTTATGCTCATTTAAATTCTTGTTTGCTCTGTACCTGTTGCTTTCCTATGTATTAGTGACAGTTATCTGCTTGCATATTTAGTACTTGCTTTGGTCCTATTTCTATTATCCTCCTCCTATACTCTATTTTACTTGTTAAGCACCTTGGCATACCCTTGGTTTTTAAGTGTGCTTTATAAAGTTTATAATAATAATAATAATAATAATAATAATAATAATAATAATAATAATAATAATAATAAGATGATTATTTGGAAAAAAAACCCCAACAACAAATACTGGAGCCCTGTCTATTTGCATGTACTGATTTCCACTTTGGCTCCAAACTTTATGTTGTTGTTTTTCTACTTTTTCACATATTAATATGCCCCAATAACCAAGCACCTCTCCGACTGTCAGTGTCTGTAGCTACAATCCAAGTGATCACACTTTCTTGGCTTTTGAAGTGGAATATTGGCCAGTTCCAGTCTGGCCCCTAAACCCTGTCCCTACTCATTTTCAGTCCGTTTGATGTTCACATGGAGGGTCCACAACATTAAGTGATGTTCCAGAGCAGATAGCCTTGAGTGGAAGTGGGCTATAAAGCTTTCATACCCTGATTCTGCTCTGCTGCTGGCTAACTAACCAAACTTGGGCCCCATATTTACAGATATATTGCATTTATAAACACAATTATGTTTGCACGTAGTCTTTTTGCATGCCACTTCAGAAGTCATGTTATTTTTATTCGTATAACAGCAAAGAGCAAGAAAGAAAAAATGAAGTGAGACCAAACAAACATCTGAATGAAACTGAAATAGGCTGGATCTCCTAATTTAAACTAGCTGTAAGTGAGACTGCATGGAGCTGAACACAGGGGGGTGTAGGAATTAGAGCGTGTAGTTCCAATCCATATGTAATATACGTTATATAAGGTTTGCATTTTCATTTAGAGTTTACTGGTGGAGAGGATGCCGAGGACATAAAATAATCGTAATCATGAGTAATGCTACAAAAAATAAAAAGCAATAGAAAAACAAGTGGAATTATTGTTCAGGCTTTGAGCATCTCTCTGAGATTTTATTCCTCGTGTTGCTGATTGACAGCTCTTGGCCCTCATTTGGAAATGAAGTGCAATCTTACTGGGAAAAGATTAATGAATGCTGGCACAAGGACTGTAAAATATGTCTGGAGTGCTGTGGGATTAAATGAGCCGGTGCTTGTGTTTTTCGATAGTTTCGATAGTGCTATTTTTCACTTTCTGTGTGAAGTTTATTAGTGTAGGATATTTCAGCAGTGATCAAACATCAATTTAAACTTAATCTCATATTCTCCAATGGCAGGCTTGCAGCCTTGGCGAGTCCAAAGCAGCTAGCTCATGGCGTTACACAAGTTGCAAGCAGAAAGCAAGTGATAAGTTGAGGAAAACAAGAATTGTATTATATGTAGAGGGTTTCAGCATATTTACTGCTTACAGCTTTTCATAAAAACATAGAGATATTTATGTTATAGCCCATACTACTGTTTGGGCAAGGATAGTAGGCAGCACTAATAATGTATGAATTTAGAATATTTATGAAACAAATATAAAAGGGAAAAATGTCTAAGCTACAGGCACAGTTTCCTCTTATTTGTCTTGTGTGCACAAATCTCCTGATTTTTAGAATTGATCACATGGACATGGATGCCACTACTACAGTGCAACTATATATGTGTAGCAAGTCCATTCCCCCATGAAAATAGAACTGAATAAATGTAACCCATTCAGATATTGACAACAGCTGAAATAGCAGCCGTTGCATTAATACTCACTGATAAGCTGCATTGTGTGTGTGTGTGTGTGTGTGTGTGTGTGTGTGTGTGTGTGTGTGTGTGTGTGTGTGTGTGTGTGTGTGGATATGCGTGTGGATATGCGTGTCCTCTTCTAACTGTTTAGTGATGCAACTTTCAGAAACCAAAAAGCTTCACCATTAGCCACAATTTTTTATTGTGTGCATTAAATCCATCACTGTACTGTGTGTGCATGTAACTGCTGTTTCAGTTCAGCCAGAAATAGACAACCAGAGTTGGAAAGAGCAGTGAGGCAGTGGCAACAGATCCGATGCTAACTGGAGCTGACGTGATGCTGGGTTGCAAAGTAGGTTGCAGATGTGCAGAAAATTGTCTGCGAACTTGGATGCCTTAAATGGTTCCTTGCATAGGATCGCCACATCAAATCAAATGTTTAATGATCAGCTGTATTCTGGAGGTTTCCACAATTTGGTTTGGCTTAAAGGTGTAAATGAGGAAAAAAACACAAACAGTACATATTTACATTAATTTAACTATAAATCCTGAGAAAAGTAGGCCTACTTCCCTGTTATCACACTCTTTAGTCGGTGTGATATTGTGCTGCACTCAGCTCACACAATGGGTAGTTGTTGTTGTCAGGCAGTTTTCTTACACTTTGGCAGCTCTTAGCAGTATTACTGAGAACACGGCACACTTTCCAAATGCTGCTTTCTCCCCTTCAGAGAATAATAAACTTCTCAGAACTGCTGCTGCATTACTTTTGTTTTGCACATACACATTATGAAAGACAGATTGTTTTAAACGCTCAAGAACCTAAATAATTGCATTATATCACATGAGCATTTTTTGCATCCTTGTGGAAATTTTGGGCTGTTTCTCACACAAACAGATGGAGTGTCTGGGTTGCTTCAGTGCTGTCAGATCCTGTCAAAGCAACAGTCCTGGTCATACTAATATGCTGGCAGACATCACTAAAGAATTAAACTAAAGACAGCAACTCAAATATTAACATAAAAGCCACCTTTTGAGTACGATTTGATTAGTACGCCTCTTTTTATTATCACTGACTGATTTAATTTTTTCTAAATATCTATTTTTTTTTCCAACAATCTATCCAAACTGCTTTCTGTTCTTGCCTCCACACAGACAGATGGATGTCCTGAATAGTCCCAGGAAATGGTTACATGTCCATCCTGTTGGACGGCCTCACTGTGTTGGATAGAATTTATTGGCTTGAGACTACCATTACGCCCACTGAGTCTCGTACCACATCGAGTACATGAGTGCTTTGTGGTTAGAGTGGGAGTCCTGGTAGCAAGTCAAACACTTTATTTTTTAAAAGGAAAAACAATAGCATTGAGAAAAAAAATTTCCATGATCCTCACAGTCTCGCTTTACACAGAGACCTTGGACCTCATTCACAGCACTGTGTAGAGACAAATATGTAGATAGGTGCTTAAACCATGCAAATGCTTTAAACACCAGTCCACAAAAAAATTCAATTTTGTCCCATGAAGTTGTTCTTACTCTGCACAGAAATGTGCAACTCCCAACGGTTTGTGTATGTGCAAATGATCAAAATGTAAACACACATGCATTGTACAAATATTAATTCATATAGTGCCAAACGAGGAAAAAAAAGTTGCCTCAAGGCACTTTTTACTGTAAGGTAAAGATCCTAGAGTGTTCAACAATCAAATAACCCCCTATGAACAAGCACATTGTGACAGTGAGAAGGAAGAATTTCCTTTTAGCAGGAAGAAACCTCCAGCAGAATGAAGGACCGCAGAAGGCAGTCCAGAATAAATCTGTTTCATTATCCTAAACAAAACTTTAAGAACAACATGCACACTCGTTTTGTTTGCAAATGACAAACACTTTTGCACACATATTAGTGAATTTGGCCCCTTAGCATGTTGGTTGTGAGTGTGACCTCTATTTGTCTTACATTTTAGAAATTACCTTAACTGAAAAATCACCACCAACTGGTGAGCTTTGAAGCTTTAGACAACAAATGAATGTAAAAATACCCCTGCCAATGATCTGGATTAAATTCAGCTGAATCAGTTGTACATACACATGCTCTGAGGGCAGTTGCAAATTTGTTTTGCGTATTCAGCATATACCTGTAATTCTCTGGCAAACTGTCCAGTGTGTACCCTGCCTCTTACCCTTTGACAGCTGGGATAAGTGGATAAGCTGTTAACAAAATAAATAGACCATATTATTCAGTCCAAGCTTGATTTCCAGCGAACGAGCTAAAATAATGTACCCTACAGTAACTACCCAGTCTGGAACAACAGTAAGTAAGGTAAAGACGGATGATTTTCATTAAATGCATTTATATGATAGAGTTCACTAAACACTTAAAGTAAAAATTCAGGTCATTTAAATGCTGTTTTTGCTCTGTGTTAGCTAGATATGTAAATGCACAACTGTACATGCTGGGAATACCAGATTAAAATAAAATAGACTAAACAAAAAAAGAAGAAGCTATAACCGCAAGGGTAAAGGTCATGACAACCAATTCTTAAAATTTTGCAATAAAAATGGTAACATGTTAACATTTAGCCTTTCACCACTGCTAATTTAAGAGATAAAGATGCAATTTGCAAGCTAGTTTTTAATTACATTAAATACATTAGTATTAGCTCAGGTAGACCAACTAAAATATACACTAGATCACCAGTGATTCATTCCTTGGAAACTTTGATAATTACAACAAAGTTTCAAGTAAATATTTTAATTTGTGAAAGTGAAATGGAAAATTGTCCCTCACAGCAGTGCTCAGTGTGCCTCACTTTGAGATAAGACTTGTAACCATCCTGAGCAGCTTTTGTGCAATCGTTGTTGATAAATGAATTTAATGTCTTTATAGAACACCAGGCTGAACGTGACATGATGACATCTTTTGCTGAAGGTCCCGGCATTGTGAGCGCATCCACTGATTGCATTGTGTATGTGAAAAACGCTCTGCCTGTTACTAACAATGCTATTTTATTTGGCCTAATGAGTTGAAACTGCAGTGTCTTCATTAGTGCACATAATGTGACACTCTTCTGTACTGCAGGGTGGTACTGCAGATGTACTATGTAGTTTAGTCACATAGACAAATCTTGCCTGCAGCTCTGAGGTGGAGATCAAGACATTTAGATTTTTTTTAATCCAGCATGTGTGATAATTACCTGAATGAAAACCAGCCACCAGTTGGCTGGTTGGCAGACTGAGCTGCCACACTCCCCCTCCTCAGTTTTTCTCTCCATGTTGACGACCAATTGGCTCAGTTCTGTTCTCACACTTCCTAACCACCTGTCCTGCTCAGTCAGAGCGGCAGCATGGATCAACTTTTGTTGGCCGGAAGCTTTGAGCATGGAATACAGGAGTGAGGAAGGCAAAGCCCTGACCAAAGAGATTATACCCGGATATTATCACAGGCACCTGAAAATAGCAAGCCGAAGTGGTCAGAAAGCTTGCAGTGACCTGGCAAGGTTTTACAGGTTTGTGTTGGCATCTGCAGAGATGCAGTGGGACATCAGCAGAAACAATGCCAGCTGGAAACTCGCTATCGTCAATACATAGTACGACCTAAACGGCCTGCTTTGTGCATCGTTTTCATGTGATGATTCTCATAATCTGCTAAAAGCCGAATGTTCTCACATGGACATGCTCAGTGTGTCTTTTCCAAATAGAGAAAGCATATCATGTCTGGACAGATCTACATTTATCCATCTTTAATCCATATTTTCTGTTCCGCCATCCACCTACCATCTATCCATCCATCCTGTCCATATTTGTTCTCAGTAGAGGTTCTTCTATCCTAGTGTTTTGTCAGAGGTCTGATGGTAGAGTCGCATATGTTGCTCTCAGCCTGAGCAGGTGGCCAACTGTTGGCGGAGAAAACACTCAAATCACTGCTAACAGTTATGCATATGGTAAAGGCCTTCCATCCTCGACACCGTCCATCATTCATTCATTCCATGACCATTCATTCATCCATTCAAATAAACAGATTCCTGTTAGATACTTAAAGAAACAAAAAGTTGACTATGGAAAGAAAACACTCCTCAATAAGTATTGTGTACTTGTGTTTGTACAAATTACAGTAAATTAATATGCTCTGTACCACTTTTACTTTTAAACATTATCAAGAACTATGTGCCAAATGTCAACTTTTAGGGTAGATTTACTAATCACATTCCTCTCAAGGTTATTATAGTTAACTAAAACGAAACTAATAGCTAAAGCTAGATGTAAAAAAAACAAACAAAAAAAACATTTTAGTTAAAATACAAATTTAAAGGAACTCAAACGATTTTTTAAACCTATAAAACAGATTAAAATAGAATAAAAATCAGAGCAGAAATATCCGTTGTTTAAGTATCAGCATGTCTTTTATCCTGTCTTCCTTCTCTCAGCCCAACCGGTCACAGCAGATGGCCCCGCCCCTCCCTGAGCCTGGTTCTGCTGGAGGTTTCTTCCTGTTAAAAGGGAGTTTTTCCTTCCCACTATCGCCAAAGTGCTTGCTCATAGGGGGTCATATGATTGTTGGATTTTTCTCTGTATCTATTATTGTAGGATCTACTGTATAATATAAAGCCCCTTGAGACGACTGTTGTCGTGATTTGGTGCTGAATAAATAAAACTGAATTGAATTGTTAGTTTGTATCGAAATTGTATCAAAACTTGCCTGATGAGTTTTTGATGGACATGTTCATTCAGACTTTGGAGGTCTACAAGACTGAGACACCACTGCTTTTAATAATTTCCTTTTTTATTGTAATACCTGTACGGATTTTTCAAATTCTCCCATTTACTGAAAACAATAAAGCTACCACAAAAGACTAAGCTAAAATGAAATATTAAAAATAAATAAATAAATAAACTGAAACAAGAAAGGACATTAGAAACTAAACTTAATTAAAAGCAAAGATTGCTATTGGAGCTTAGCTTGCTATAACATAAAGCAGCTGCAATATAAATTGCAGTAGCTTAACTTCCACTTTAAATGATATTTATAGTATGACATCCTTTTTGAACAGGAACAGATTGGTGGTAGTTAATAGTGCAGTGGTTGAAAGGCTTTCTAGCAGGTGTCCAGAGGATATACAGCAGCTAAGCTCAGAGCTAGTTCTATAAAGCTTCTCTTGCTCAGAATCACTGTCTTTTAATTAACCAATCCTCCTTAGAGACATGGGGAGCATGGGAAGTGTGCGTCACACATGCACACTTAACACACAGGCTAAAATGAGTGTGTGCTGAAAAAAAATCTATCCAGATTTACTTCTCTTATAATCTTTTGGCTGGAAACCAAAAAAAAAAAGAAAAAAGAAAAAAACCCTCCAAAAACATGCAGCATCTACCTGGATTGAGGCCAAAACCAAACCTTTTGACTTCACAACAAATGAGCAAATGCAGTAAACCGTACCACCCACTGAGACGTCCAGCAAGCCAATCAGACGGTCAGTCTTGTATTTCTTCCTTGTTCATTTCCACTAAGGCAAGGTGCCTTTGAGCCTGAATGTATTAGGCAGGATGATCACCTTTCTCTGCCAAACCTTCAGGCTTTGTTGAGAAGATGAAGACAGTTTACAGAATGGAGATAAAGGCCGGAGCTAAATGCTTTGACTGAATGTTATCTTTGTTGCTCCATTTCCACGTATCATCTGATGTTTACCAAATGAAAAATGACGCCACAAAACTGTGATTACTTAAAAATAAGCCACACCAAACGTTGCCTGGAAAACAGATCATTCTCATCATTTGACTTGTGAGCTGAGCGCTTGTGTATGTTCTAGGAATAATAACGCCACGCGTAGCACAGCTAACCTAACAGATCAGATTAGTATCTGTGAAATCACAGCTGATTAGGATTTGCGTGTGTGTGTGCGTGTGTGTGTCCTAATGCACTCTGGAACATCTAAATTAATTCCCTATGCTTTATCCTCTAAAAACATAAGTGACCTACTTTAGACATTATTACTATTTTCCACAGTTGCAGTTTTAATCCCTTTGGATAAATGTGTGAGAGACAGAGGGGTAAAAAAGAGAAGGTGTGTGTGTGTGTGTGTGTGTGTGTGTGTGTGTGTGTGTGTGTGTGTGTGTGTGTGTGTGTGTGTGTTTTGCAGAGAGTGAGGGAGGAACTTTTATTTTTTCCCCAGTGATGAGCAAAACAGTTAAAATCTCCTGGCATCTGGAAAGTTGTGATGGCATTATGAGGACTAATGATCTGAGGATTCCAGCTGTGTGTGCTCACAAATGTGTGTTTGTGCATGGACGGGAACGTGTTACCATAAAAGTAATTGTCTAGCTTGTGGGACTGATGAGTCAAAGACTGCTCACTATTGTGCCGTTGTCCAGAACTCCTAATTAAACTCTATTCTTTCTTTTTCTTTCCCCATTTCCTTCTCCATCACTCTGTTTCCAGCAGCTGAGGGAGGTCATCATGAGTCAATGAGGCAGGCTGACTTGCTTCTGGACCCCGCAGTGACTTCCAACCTCTCGGCCACCCCTGGGATTGGAGACAAAGCTGGGGCTAACAACAAGGATACAATGGATGGGCCTCACACTGGTCCTGATGCTGGGTCTGAAGCTTGGCCTGAGGCAAAAGTGTTTGCTGAAGCCAGAACAGCAGTTTGGACAGAAACAGAAGCAGGAGTGCGTGCTGAAGCAGGTGGCAAAGTCTTTACCGAGACTGGGATTATGACAGGAACTGGTGCTTGGGCTGAAGTCGGAGCAGAATGGAGGCCCGTAGACACAGAAGGGGAAGACCTGCCGAGCATGCCTGGGGACACAGCTCCCTGGCTGGGGCAGCGGAGGCTACAGACAGATGGAGAGGAAAGAAGAGAGCAGGCAGCTTTCTCATCTGTCCTAACCATGCTGGCAGAGACAGCAGAGCTGCAGGCTCCAGTGGTTGGAAAACCTTTAGGGCTGCTGTCTAAAGCTGCTTGGACCAAAAGCTCCTCTTCATCATCGGCCAAAGCCACCTCCTCCTCTACGACAAAAGCATCCTCTTTGCCTTCTTCCTCCACATCCTCCTCCTCTCCAGCTAGTACACTACAAGACAGTCACACAGCAGGATCACAGAATATATCTGTGCTTGTTGTCAACACTAACTACTCCAACAGCAACAGTAGCCCCACCATTGGTATGTAATATTTCTGCCATTTGAATATGTTTCACATTTTTACAATGATTACGTGTTAGCAACCATAACTAGACACTGCTGACTAAAAAATAGTTTTTTCCTAAAAAGGAAAAACAAGAGAAACAGTGTAAGGAGTTGATGAAATTGTGTGTTCATCAGCATGAGTATTTTTCACTAATTATCTTGGTAAGTAGTGGTTAGACTTCGAGTACAACAGGGAGCAATGCAATTTTGAGGAAACATAACTGAGATGAAGTGTACTGTCTTCATCTTCGCTTTCGTCATTTCTCCTACAAATATAATACATACAGTTAAAAAATAACTTTAGTTTAAATATAAAAAAAATGTTTTTTTCAGTAAGCATTGATTTGCATACACATCATGATATAAGCTAAAATACATTTAGGTTTTTTTTTCATTAAACTAATCGGTTCTAAGATTTTTGAATTAGCATTAAGCGGCTAATTAGTTATAGCTAATTAGCCTGCTAGCTTAGCTTTCATCTAAGATCCACTGCTGTTAACAAGAAATCTGGGCCTGTTTTTGCTCCAAACACTGGTTCATGGGTTACATGCAATGCAACGGTGTCCTGTATACAAAGTATAATTCATCTGCTGTGGTTCATGCTACATAATGAAAAATGCTAGTTTGGGTGGATGTTTCATACTATAGCCTGACCCTCAGGATTCTGGTATCACTTCAGTGTAGTTAAAAGAATGAAATGAAACAACCCATGCAGTCTATACAGTCTGCTTAGAGAGGCAGGAAGCATGCTATTTATACTAGCATAACAAAGCTGTTTGACCCTCTGACTCCGGCCAAACTTTAAACTAGCATAAAATAGGATCACACTGTTACCCACCCACCAACATTTAGCTACTGGAGCTAAACGTGTGTGGAGCTGTGTGTGTGACTTGCAAATTGTCTCAGCAGTTTCTCACCTTTCTGAATAGCAAGACTCCTCTGAGGATTATGTGCCACTGAACGATCATGCACAACAATGTAGTATTGTATTTGGCATCCCGTGAAAAGTAATCATAAAGAGACTGCTTTAATGTGATCACCTGATTGCAGGGACTGTGGAATTTAATTGCTCCCCCTAATTGAATAATGGCATGCATTAACTCTGCTTACGTCATTGCACAAAGGCCTATTGTGGCAATAATAAGTGAATAGCAAACAGTCAGCTAATTTTGCTCAGCTTTTGTTTTTTTTAAGCCTACAGCACACTTTCACACAGCGAAATCGGCTTTGATGTCATCTTTTATGAATCGTCATTCTTAACTACTTTCATCAAATTGTAATTTTCAGCATTGCTATCATCACAGCCACTTAGGCGCATCATCTTCATCATCCCATCATCGCCCTCACTATTTTGTCAGCATCCTTCATGTCCTGTCCCATTTCATCACCTTCGTATCTCCCCTGCTTCCTGTCATGCCATCATTATCTATAGCGCTGACATCAGCAAGGTAAATCCTTCACATATATTTTAGCTTCTGATCAACGAGTGAGCAGAAAGCTAATATCCTGTTGCTCAGAGTTTTGTGTCACATAACAAGCACAATATTTGAAGTCGTCAGGTGTTGATAAGAATGAATCCGCAGCTTGGTCTGAAAAGGTTCATTGATCGCCTGGCTCTTGTTTACTTTAGCTTCCTCTACACTCATCAATATGCGTCTCGCATCAGTATGTAGATGGATTAAA
Source organism: Astatotilapia calliptera (assembly GCF_964374335.1). Classification (NCBI taxonomy): domain Eukaryota; kingdom Metazoa; phylum Chordata; class Actinopteri; order Cichliformes; family Cichlidae; genus Astatotilapia; species Astatotilapia calliptera. The sequence continues at coordinate 6,355,179 of NC_137428.1, read as the reverse complement.
CAAACCCCTTTCATTTAAATGCCTCTCTGGTTCACATTTTATAATTGGATTTCTATTTCCCATTCAAAATTGAAACTATCATGCAGTCCATCTAAGTGCTTTCAATTGGACAAAAACCTCATCTTTTTCATTCATGACAAAAGTGAAAACTGAGTCTTGCTGGTTTGCTGTTATCAGGCAACTGGTTCCTTTGCATCACTTTATTTAGATTTAAATACCCCTATGGCAGTGCTTTAATGAGGATTTAAGAGACATTGCTCTAAACTTGGTTGCTCAGGGGTCTTTGCATATATGCATATAGGTGTGGTATGAGTAGGTTAAAACTGTGTTTACACTTTTTAAGAGTCAAATATTACAGATTCAGGTCAAAGACAAGTGTAGCTGCATTAGTGTTTGCTATCAGCCTGTAGTCTCTTATGTTATATATTGCATACGCTGTATGTAGGTCAGCAGATGATATAAAATACCAAAAATAGCACCAATACTTTCAAGTGTCTTATCTTTCTGCAGTTCATGTTTGACCTAATATAAGATGTATGGTTCATTCAGGACCACTATAATCAACAGATGAGCGATACTTCTGTATGCAGCACACTGGCATTGTTTATGGACCTCTCCATCCTTTGCTGTGCACACATGGGAAAACTGTAGTGGGGGTGGGAAAAAGCAAGACCCCCAAACAGAACAAAGCAGGCATCACTGACGCAGCATTCATTTAAGTTAGAAATACTGTGAAAGGAAGTGCTGAAGTGGTGGGTCACAAAGTGGCTTGCAGATCTATAGCAATTGTTGCAGCTTGAATTGTATACCCTGTTTGAGATGAACTAGCTGAACTAATGCTGTGCTCCATTTAAATCCGAAAAAAGGCTGAGTAGTTTTTATATTCAGAGTCTCTGGAAATCCTTTATTATGACTGATTTTCATGTTTTCTGCCCTACAGAGGACTCAGTGAGCAGCCTGCCGGCCTGGGATCTCCCTACAGTTCCCGAATCACTCCTGTCCACAGTGGGTGACCATGATGTCACACTTCCTGCCAATGTCACCAGCCCTTTCTCCACCCACCAGTGGAACACCACTGCACCTGTGCGCACCAGAAACGCCTCACGGCGTCCGACCACCACAACAACCACCACCACCATAAAGATGCCTCTGTCTCCCACTACCAGCTCAACTTTACCATTCCCCACAACTGCAAGAGCACAAACACCACCAGAATCCAGCACGGCTACACACATCACAAGCCAGGACACTGTGACCAATGACAGTCTTCAGCTGACAACAGTAACTACAACAACACCCTTAACGACCACTCTTACTGTGACCACCGATGATATGATGAATCAGGCAGCAACCACTGGGAACAATGCAACGTTATCGCCAAATACCAGTGCTGCAACCACTACGCAGCAAACAACAAGCATCAGACTTACCACAACAACTCAACCTGCAACCACTACAACAACCACACCTGCCCCGACTACTGCTTCTACTACTACTCTTCCCCCGACTACTACCACCAGCACCAGCACCACCACCACAACTACTACCACTACCACCCCTGAGCCCACTACTACTACCACCATGGCTACCACGACTACTACAGCTCCCACTACTACTACTTCTACCACAACAACAACAAAGGCGCCTGCTACCACTGTGTTCATCCAGACTACTCCATCTCCTCCTCCATCTAGTACCAGTGCAGAGGAAAGTCCTCTGCCATGCAACATTACTGAAAAGTTTTGGGTTAGAACAGGTAAGAAACCAAAACATCACCGGTAAGCGATAATGAGATAATGATGGATTTCTTAACATTTATAGAAACTGTGTGAAAGATGAGGAAGAATAAGTAAAGCTAGTAAGATGAATGGCTAGGACATCAGAGAGCTCTCATAAAAATAATCTAGGTACTGCATGTCCTTTAAATTACATAAAGTACACTCAGTGTTAAGTACAGGCAGACTTTACCATCTTATCTTCCAGAAAAAATAATGAAGTAATAATGAATGCACACAAAATGCCGCATTTGAGAGTCAGGCAGAAAGTGCCTATTATGTGGCCAACATGTCAGTAGAGGTGCACAAATTAATTAAAACTTGGATAAAAGTAAGTACAGCCTTTCCCCATTAACAAATATAAAAAGCCACACATCACACATTAGTGAGCATTTGATTGCACATAGCAGCGATGCTGTGGTTTTTTTTAAAGCTTTTAATAGTACTTGAGCTTGTTCATGATATATAAGTAAGTATACTTTAAGTTTACAGCAGAAGCAGTGCTGATAGATTTATTAAAGCATAAAAATTATGTAAATGTGCACATATGAAGACATAGTGCACGGTGATTGAGAACTAATTACATTTTTTCATCTTCACAGTGTTATCTATTGAGCTGCGCAGGAACCGCTTAGACCTCATACTGAAACATCACCTCTCCAAAGGTCTGAGTCATGCCTTGCAGAGAGCCCTGAATGACTCCACTGTTTATGCACAGGTCAGTGTTTCTTCATCATCGTCTTCTTCTTTTTCTATAAGCTCCGCTCACTGGTTTTTCATGTATGACATGTCTGAGGGTAGCAACACGGTGGGGAGGTATGTGGAAGGAGTGAGAAATTGGTTCAAGGTGGGGTGGGATTACATCAGGGATCTGTTCCAAGCCCCCTCTTGTCTGCAGTGGTAATGGACAGGTTGATAGAGGAGGACAGAGAGCTCTATAATGTTTGCAGATGACATTATGATCTGCAGTGAAAGTAGGAATCAGGTGGCAGAGGAAGAGGAGTGAAAGTCATTAGAAGCAAGACAGAATACATGTGTGTGAATGAGAAGAAGATGGATGTTACAATGAATATATGAAGTGAAGAAGAGAGTGGAGGCAGGGCGGAGTCGATGAAGATGAGTGTCAGCAGTGATAAAGATAGCAGAAGAGTGAAGGAGAAGCTTGACAAGATGCTGGTGATACATGCTATGATGTATGCTTCGGAGACTGTGGCATGAACGAAAAGACAGGAGTTCAAACTGGAGATGAGATCGTTTGGAGGTGTGCAGAGGAGAGAAAGTGGATATTCTGGGCAAAGGATGTTGAAAGGGTGTCCTGCCAGACACGAGAAGAGAAAGAGCACAGACAAAATTAATGGATGTAGTGAAGGATAAGGTGAGATGGAGGGGGACGATCTGCCGTGGTGTTTCCTAAAGGGACTCTGAAAAGAACCAACTGTGTGCTTTCAGCCCCCTCCTAAAAGCTCAAACTCCCTTGAAGTTTAGTTCAGCTTCATTCAAGGTGACCGAAGAGGCTGCGCTTTTTTTTTCTTTTTGCCATTACTGTAACCACAGACATCTGTTTGTGTAATAAGGGTCCAAAAGAAAAGGTCAATAATGGCAAGGCATTTGTTAAATTATTACTGGTAAAGATCAAAAACATAATAAAAATCATAAAAACAATGATGTTGGGTTACTTCCTGTAATCCCTGGTTCTCTGATAGCAAAGTAAAGGGTTTCACTGTGGGAATCGTCGTGGTGTGGCCAACTACGGAAGCTCCAATGACATCATGTCTCTCTATGACGAACCTGTGCTCAGAGCTCCGCCCCCTCATACTAACACAGCTGACCAGCCCATAACTACCAAAGACTGTACATAAAAGATGGACATATCTAGCGTTGTTTTCTGGACATTTTGAAGCATCAAACATCTTTTTTTGGAGCCAGTAGTGATCAGAGGGTGCTAAGCTAGCAGCTAACACTAGTATGCTCAACTAATAATTTGTATTTCGAGCAATTCACAATAATTAATTATTGCTAATTAGATCAGAAAGATCAGACCACAGCAGCAATGGATAAGTGGCTAGAAGACATATGTCAGAAGCAAATAAAATGGCTATTAAGGCTAATACAAGTTTTTTGCATACACATTAGTAATCTTCTAGTGCATTTAATACTGCAGAAGAAATTTTGTAGATCTATAAATTATATTTAAAAGGACCACGCCGCAATGCTGCAGTCAAATCTTTTTGTTGTGTTTCTGTTTTGCCATGATTTTTGCTCTTCATGTGTGCTCAGATATTCTATATGTGAGTGTGTCATCAGTTTACAATACTTTTCATCACATGCTCCTCCTCATTCACTTCATAAGGATTCACATGAAGGGTGCTAGAGAGGTGACTAATGCAGACTGTGGTTGAGTCTGAATTGTTATGACCTGCTGAATATCGAGGCAGTTTACTCAGAGGTTATTACGCACCCTTGTACTGTCTCTCTCTCTCACATGCGCTACAATGTAAAACAAATTAAGAATGAGCTATTACGTTTTTTTCATTCACATAATTTTCCCATTCTGCTGTTTTTTTTCTGTATCATGTCTCTGTTCTGACTTTTGTTTCCTTTGCATATTTCTCAGTGTTTACATTTCTCATATTGCTCCCTTTCTCCGTCTCCCTCCAATCTGATTGTTCCCTGGGTTTAAGTCGATTGATTTTCTGCCAACCTGTCTGTCTCACTTGTCTGTTTGTACGCCTGTTGGGCCTGCCCGGCTCTGTCTGTCCACCTGCCTCCCTTCATCTTGCTGTCTGTCTGTCTTCATCTTTTTTTTTTCTTTCTATTTTTATCCAGTTGTTTGTGAGCTCACGCTGGAGTGACTCAGTATCTCAAAGCTGCAGTCCACTTTCATCTAACCCTCCTGCAACACATACACACAACCTCAATCTCCTGAGTTTTCATCCTATCCATCAGATAACGTAAGCTATTATTTGGCAGTCAGGATCAGTCCTTTGACAATAGCAACAACAAGAGGAAGGAAACAGATCTTTAAAAGCAGTGATACGCAGGCGAAACATTGCTTCAGCGTGGGCAGGGATTGTCAAACAGCATGAAATTAACTTGCAGGTTACATTTAATATGTTGTGTCATTGAACCATGTCTTTTAACATAATTGCTTTTTCAGCTACTGTACTGGAATCTCCATAAATGAGTCATTAATAGTTTGTGTGCTTCTTTAGTAAATAGGTGGGCAAAACAAAGAATACAAGCTAACAAGCTGACAGTTACAGAGTGCTTATGGTTAGAAGATTGCGTCACAGGATCGAGTTGACTTTCACTTGTTTTCCTTGTAGCCAGGAAACCAGCCGTAACACCGGAGGACATGAGGACAACCAGTCTGTTCCTGCAACCGCACATAATATCTGCAAGAAATACTTTGACTTTCCCACTCTTCTTCATTTTAGCCCTTAAAATGAGAGCTTCAAAAGCTCTTTTTTGTTTTCTAATGATATGCAAAACCCAAAGGTAGGGTGCTGGAATAAAGGAATGTGTCGCTGAGTATAATTAAAAACTAAAGAAGAAACTGGGGCTAAAGCTTTGACGAGAACTTAAAACAGAAAAGGGCTTAAACAAAGATGGCAGGTAGCTATAGTTTGAAAAACTGTGTGAACTTTCTTTCGTTTCTGTTTGCATGGAAAGTAGAGGGGATAAGAGTAGGAGAGAAGGTTAATGAGATACAGTTTCACTAAGAAGGATGTGTTATTTTTGAGAAATGGACTAGCCGGGGAAGCCAGGGAAGAGAGGAGAGGAAAAAGAAGGATGAAGAAAGAGGAAGACGCCATAGTAACACAAGCTACAGCAGCTCAGTGTGGTTGAAGGTAGAGGAAAGTGGGCAGTGTATAGTTCCAGAAATACAAGCCTTGACTCACCGCCGATTGTTGTCTGTGTGTGTTTTTCCGGGACACGGTTCATCAGATTCATGACTGGTGAGGGCTCAAGCTATAAAATTCCCTTGAGTCAGATTTGACTTAAAAAAAAATGCCAGGATTATAAGTATTCATAGTCTGATACATTTATATTTGAAGCCCATCGCTTGAGAACAACATGTATCAGACAAAGATGCTTGGTGTACAGTGTAGTTTTCTAAGCTCGTGTCACCTGGTAGAGTTGATTTCTGCTCTGATATGGTTTCTGCAGTTCTTTGCAGTGTGTATGCTTTAAAATGAGCACACAAATCCACTAGGTAAACAATGCTTTAAAGACAGTCTGCCTTGAAATACAGATATAAATGTAGTTTTAAAAAACAAACTCCAACCTGTATTGTTCTCCTCTGCATCTCTGTCACAGGTGGAACACGATGACTGCAGCCCCCACAACGTGACGCTGGGATACTACGTGACCAACGGGAAAACTGTCTACATTTCCGCCATGGTTGTCAGAGCCCTGAATGTTTACGGTTTTGACAAGCTGCTGTCGGACATCAGGCAGCACACGCCATTGGTTAAGGCTGTTCTGGTTCCCGTGGCAACCTGGGTGCCTGCTCCAAATATTCACCTGCAGCTGAAAACAGGTGATGAAAGCAAACAAAAAAATGAGATATGATGGAGCAGTTTTACTCAAGCGGCTCTCACAGCACCAGCTTGATTAGGATCTGGCGATGGAGGTGGAGTATGAGAGGATAGCAGAAGTTAAAGATGTATAGAGAAAGGGAGGGAGAGAGAACGCAGGGAGGAGGACACAGAGGAAGAGTAGAGCTGAGTCAAAATTAGAAAATTTTGATTACATGTCTGCTCTCCTTTACTCTTCTCTGATACCCTAAATCCCATACAAACTTCCACGACTGCAGAGCAAAGGCAAATTGCTCCATTCATTCAGACAGCCTGGTAAGCCTCTTAAAAAAACACATTTCAGCATGCCCACCCAGACACACATCGAAACCTCATGGGAGCAAAAGTAGGACAATGAATGCAATTATTGAATTGTTAGTTAAAATATACATGCACAGATTAGATTTCCTTAAAAAATAAGTATTGTACTTTTTAAATCTGTAGAATTTGGTACTTTTGAATTGGTATCACTAATTATATTATTAATTTCGGTTCAGTTGTATTTATATAGCAGCACTGCATAACAGCAGGCACCTTTAGCCACTTTATGTTGTAAAGTTAAGACCCTCCACAGTCAGATGATTTCTTATTAGCAAGCATATGGCAAAAGTGGTGAAGAAGAACTCTCAGTGCATCGTGGAAAGTATCCCAGCAACCCGAGGATAATTAAGGGACTGTACAGGGTCACTGAATCCAGCCTAACTATAAGCTTTGTAGCCTCATTTTATAAGCAGAAGGAGTGTCTGTCTCCCGAATCCAAACTGGGAGCTGGTTCCACTGGAAACCCCAAGAATCACAAGTAAGAGAGCAAAGTGCTCTATTGGGATGACGTGATATTATGAGGTCTTTAAGAAATGATGGGGCCCGATCATCAAGAAGCATTTTAAATTCAGCTCTGGTTTTATGGAACTAATGAAGAGAAGCTAATAAGAGAGAGATTTATTTCTCCCAAGAAAAGAAGGAAAGACAATTTACTGTCTATAATTAATCCTTTTCTTAAACTTGCATTCATGAAAAAGAAACATATTAATAACGGGGAGGATAAGAATAATGATCACCTCTGAAATTCTCTTCATTTCGCTGAGGTAATATTGTTTCACGGGCTGAAGATGGTAGTTGTTAATGGGCAGAGAAGGCATTTTTCCATGTAAAATAGTGGTTTAATCCATCCCCCTGCCGTAGAAACTAAAAAATACCAATCATGTTATTGCAGTTTTTTCCTAAGCTTTGTGTACAGTGATACATATCTCTGTACATTTTATACAAATCTCTGTGCATTTTTATCTGTGCATACATTTTTTGGTATGTATGCGACATCTTTTTGTTCCTTTCTAATTAATAAAATTATTTGCAAAAATGTGCAAAAATCTTTGGAAACAAGCTCCCACTATGGTTTTGCTTTAAAAATGTTTTTAGTGTTAATTACAACTTTGACTGCTGTTTATCTAATGTACACTTTTGCATTAGCAACTAATTAGATGTAAAACATTTTCTCAGCAGTCTCATCAGACACACAGTTTCAATTAAAGCTACTTGTTCTGTATTTCATGACTGTAAATGGGCAAACTGGCCCGCTTTGTAAGAATTATTCATTTAAGATATGATTTCTTTTGTATGCAAAGATGAGTGTGTTTATGAAAACCATTACGACTATTCAGTGTATTTAGTGTATGTTCATGAACCCTACATAGTGGCTTTAAGCGACTGAGAACATCTATTTTTTGGCTTTCACGTTTTCTGTAAAAACAACTACAGCTCTCTGCCAATTCCCACACTTTAGCACTTGTAGTGATGTTTGCTGTGTTTGTTGTATCTACTCCTGGATGTGAAGTAGGCACTTGAAGCAGAAATTAAAACCCATTTCTGTGTTGTACAGCTTTAATCCATAAATGTATAGTATATGCCAATTTAGCAGCCACAGATCCATTTACATAAGATTACCAACTGGGTCAGCAGTGTTTGCACCTGCACAGTGTTGCAGGCTAAGACACCAGTGAATGATGTAGTGTCTTTTTTTTTTTCTTTTTTTGAGAGATGTAGCCCGCACTCATAAGCATCACGGCATTTGAATTTAGGTCAGAATATTTTTCCACCTCTCCTATCCCAGTCGCTACAGAGCTTTTTTTTAAAAAACAGCAAAGAAAGACAAGAGTGCAAGGCGAGAACAGAGGGCGACAACATTAATAACATCTGCTGTAATCTGATAGACTCAATATTGCTTACCCTGTGCCTCCTCGGTGCAGGACTGTGTGACGCTAACATAGAAATACTATTTTCAGTTGTTCTAATTCTAGATAGTGATGATAATCCTCTTTCTGTGTCTCACTGCTTAGGTTTATTGATCACACCGACATTTATATAGGGCACTAATGCCTAAACCACAGCCCCAGATACAGATTCTAGATGCAGCGTGATGAAGTGGATTGCTGAAGAGTTTTTAAATAATTTCTCTTTCCATGATTCTTGTGGTGCAGTAATTCAATTTGTAGCTACAACATTGCCATGACAACAGATTAAACTCTAAATGAAAGTCTGTTATCTGAAGAGCCAGATTTTGGAGCTGGTACCTGAATACGTAGGTTTCTGCTAAAGAAATCACCAGAGAATGGCATTAGAGGCACTGGACACAAGGTTGCCACCCATAAATCAGTTATAATAAATATGAATGTGTCTGACTTTCAAACTAAAGAGTTTTTGTTCAATAATTGGTTTATTTTATCCTTTTAATGACGAGAGCAAAATGAAATACACTTGATTGATAGAGGAGTAAAAAAGCTATCTGCACTGGAAGAGGCTCCCAGGCTCCCGGGCCATTTCTCTGTCTCATCCTGCTGAGCTAACTGCCCATAAAGTGAAAAATTTTAAAGCATCTTACCACCGGTTCATGAAAAAAAAAAAAAAGGGAACATTGTCAAACTTTGTAGGTTTTTAAAACTGCAGTCTATAAATAATGTTGTTGTTTTTTATGGTTTGTTTTCCAGTATTGAGGTTTGTTGGCCCGACAGACAACATCTACTCCTGCAGTTTTGTTCAGATGTTGGAGCAGAGGCTGGAGAACGCCTTTGATGAAGCTCAGGACAAAGTGCTGGAGACCTACAACACACTCACTGTTGAGGTGCTGCGTGGGGCGTTTTTTATTAGAAAAAACAGACGGACAAATAAGCAGTATTTGCATGCTGCATGCTGAGAAGGTTTACATGAATAATAAAGTCAAATTCTCGTCACTTACCAGAAAACAAGCTTTCTTGATTGTATCCACTCTATAACTAGTCAGAATACCTTATTTCAGGCGTGTGTTTCTTGTGTTTTCTGTGGTAATTGCCTGGTATAAAAGGTCAGACAGTTTTGCAGCAATTTAAAAAAATAAAGAAGAAAATAGCTGTTTTGTTAAACAACTGGAGACACAATCAAAGCTCATTTGTGTGCAATGCTGTTTTATTTTTATTTTTTGAAGCTCTTCTTTCCTCTTTCTTATTTCCTGTCTCTTTCTCTCCATCTGTCAATGTACCCTCATGAATGCAGGATATACTGCACATGCACACACCATCACAATCAGAAGTAGGTCTCAGCATGAAGAGACAGATATATAGGCTCCATTCATAATTTATCCTCTGAAATATTAACACTCATGGAGGAATGTGATGGGAATCCCTCGTACCTTGTATTGCCATCCACTCGTTTACGGTGACTCATTCACATAAGGTTCACAGCACCACCTAGGTCTTATTATATTGTGCTCACTCAAAGTGTAATACTGTGTCTGAAGCTCTGGTATGCATTCTTTATGTGGATTTTTGACATTTGGCATGATACGCTTAGATATTTCAGCAGAAATATTTGAATTATACATGCAGCCGTAGCTGGCTGTTTGTGTGCCCGCTATAAAGTATTGAAGTCATTCTAATATGACAAATATTAGAATGACTATGGGGCACATAGTGTACCATATTTGACAGGCGGATTCAAATAAAAATAATAAAATGTATTTTGTGCTTGTGTGTTTATCCTCAGATCCAGAGTGTCTCCCAGGAGCCTGACTCCCCCTCAGTCACTCTGGTGTATGTGGTGAAAAATCAGGATTCAATACTTAACGGGACAATTTCCAGCAGTCTTCTCAACCAGCTCACTGCTGAGCTGGTGGGGTACTTTCTGTTCTACCCACCGCTGGTCATCGCTGAGCGTAAGTGCATCCATAATACACTCAATACACTTTTATCCATTTAGTTATTTTTTGCACTTACAGCTAAAGTGCTGTACATACATACTGTACATTGACACACAGTAATCGATTATTCATTGTAAGATAGCCATACAGATGCTTTTGGTTTTATTTTCCCCCATTTATGTTTATTGAAAGTTTTAGGTTTATGGCACCCAGAACAAATAGTAATGAAATTTAATTAGTGCATCTGCCATGTTGATTAGCAGAAACAGATTTTGTGAGCATTAAAGCATGCTTTACATCACTTCCAGTGTGGTTTGCTGCAGGTAGGAATCCCATTTTTGAGCAACCGCATTAACAGTTTATGGTACCCATAGACTGTATATAAAAGATGGTTGTAGCCACTGTAATGATCACCACAGGTGAAGTTAAACTTTGTGGCTGATCTGCACTACAAAAAAGCCATACATGTATTCAGATAATCCTTTAAAAATGCTCCAAAAGTCAGAGCCCGTTCTCACTCCCGAGGCGTAATGTAGTGACGACCTGTCAAGTCCAGAGGCCTTCCTGAGGAATGTGAAAGGTGACCTTCAGCGTTCTTTATGCTACGTGCCGGGTTATGGATGAAATCCAGTAGAATGATGCTCCCACGGTAATACACGTTCCAGCCATGTATTCCAGCCCTAACCCTTACCTTATCCCTAACCTTACCCAGCACTTTAATGACGTTAGATAGTGTTTTTCAAAGCGATTTAAGTAAAACAAATGTACATGTGTAGATTCATTCCAAACAGTTCTCATGTTTCCTCATTTTTCCGATCTCGTGATATATGGACGTGTTGGGTGCCCGGAAGCGTAATATACAGACGATTTGTCACCTAGTGTAAAATGTTACGCTTTGGGAGTGAGAATGTGTTGGAAGCCACCAACAGCACAAATGATGTCGAGAGGTCTTTTAGAATCACTCCAGTTAGTGAAGGCGATGCTGATTGGCGCCATCGACCAATGAAATCAGTTACGCCACTCAAAGTTGTTATGAAGGGTTAAACTCTCTATTGTAGCATATCAGGCTAGAAACATGATGTTAATGGTGTTAGTTTTGCATTTCACAAGCAAATTGACTCACTTTTGGAGCCTCAAGTGGCCATTGGAGGAATTGCAGTTTTTAGTATTTCATTATTAATCACTGAGATTGTTACTTTGTGCAGCACACAAAGACTTCAACAGTCTAATTCAGAATAAATGATGTATAACCAGTAAATTAGAGTTCAGTTAGGGTGCTCAGTACTCATTCACTAGATCTACCTTCAAGCCATCTTAGAGTCGCGGCTGGATGATTATGATGCATTTCTAATCTTTTATAAAGGGCTGCAAGGGGAAATTAAAATGAGAAATTCATCATCGGGTGAGGCATGTTGCTCTGACAATTTAGAAAATATTAAGAAATATTACATTCACACTTTGCAATGTTTAGTTAAATGTCGCAGCAACACTTTAGCTGTATATGTCAATGCACTGTACCAGAGCTTATTATAACACTATCAAAATCAACCTCATCCACAGCTGCCATTGTCGGAGACTTAGGAGTGACATTTCAGAGTTTGGCCCGATTTGGCAAGATTGCTTTTGACATAATACTGACTTGACGTTATATTGCCCTAATGGGTGTGGTTTTTGTTGATGTTGTTGTTGTTGTTGTTTTTTTGTTTTTTTAGCTCATTCTGACAAATCAGAAGGAGCCTCCTCTGCGTTGTCAGGGATAGTTTATAGCTGAAAAGGTGACTTTGTAGTTTTTGTTTTGCTGGTATCTTCATCACCTACTGAGAAGAACTTCAAATAAATAAATACGTTACATTTTTTATTTACCTTGCTCTGTTCCACTTTAATCAATATATCACCCCGAGGTAAATTTGAGGTAGGTTTGAACATGTTGTATATCTGCCTCAAAGATCCGAAACCAAGAAAATATCAGGGAATGTTTTTATTTATTTATTTTTTATGACTTGCTAGAGTGTTACACTCATTCTGGCAAGGCTGGAATGAAAACACAACAAGAACAGAGATGGTTCCCACATCCATGTGTATTTTTTGTCAGGTTTTAAGCAGCAGGAAGGGAACATGGGTGCAGAACATGACTTAGACAAAGGTTGGAGGCAGAGTGGAGGACTGCCTGTGTCGGATATCAGTATTGACTCAAGACGATCGAACACATGCAGAGCAGAAAGAGGCGTCAGAAGATGATGCTCTTGTTTGTTTTCTTCCCATAAAGCAGTTGTGAGTTTCTTCACGCTAATTCCTTTAGTCTTTACATAACCATTGTTCTTTTACTTAATCTGTGCTGCTTTGTGCTGCTGGCCTGAAACTGACATGGCATATGTAGGGTACCTTCGTGAACACTGACTACTGAGAACCAGTGAGTTCACTGCAGGGCGTTGCATGTTTCGTGACATAACAAATGTCTGACCTGCTTCTCTACGGGGGAATTAAGGATTGGGTAACACTGATAAGAGGCATTTTCTAAAATATCATGGCTGATGCAGTTATTCCATTCTCATTATCAGAACATCCGATTCTGCTGTTTAATCAAACCTGCTGGGGTTTCATTTTTCCTTTAGCATCTGGTGTTGTGACGCGTGTCCTGCAGCAAAAATGAGACGAGTGAATGAAAGCATGGATAGGAGCAGTAGAAATGTAACTAACTACTTTAATGCAGTAGAGTTTTAATGTTATTTATTTATTCCATAACTATTCCTATGTCATGCTATATTTGATGCTTTTTTTACTTATTATTTTGCAGTTAAATTAACTAAAAACTCTCATTATTTGTTATGGTTTTTATGGTTGCTATAATGTGACATTAGCAGCATTCTGCATAAACAGTAAGATTATTTTAGGTACTCCTACAAAATGCAAGGTGCTACTCATTTTTTCCCCCCACATGCTTCAAAGAGCTCTCACCTAAGGCTTTCCTTGCAATATTTATATTTTTTCTAATTCAAGAAGAGTGATGGTCTTTTATCACATATATGTTAACAGAAAGAGGTCAAACTGTTTAGTTAGAGAGAAGAATAAAACAAACACCCAAAACAATGTTTGCATAGGACTCTGTGAAAGTGCATCCACGCTGCTTACATAGGAATTAAGAGGGTAAGTAGCAGACAGGTTCTGCTAATGAAATGCGCTTGATTAACTGATCATGAGCAAATGTGCCCACCTCTATAAAAGTGCAGGTTTTGGCAGCTTGCTCATCTGGAGCATTCAGGTCTGTTTTAATGCCAAGGAGGAAAAACATCAGCAATAATCTGGGAAGGCTTATAAAGTAATTTCAAAACAATTTGAAGTTGAGTGAGAAAGATTATTCACAAGTGGGAAACATTTAGGGCTGTTGTCAATCTTCGTTTGATGATTTGGGCTTGTTTTGCAGCCACACAATCTGGGAATCTTGCAGTTATTGAGCTGATGATGAACTCCTCTGTATACCAAAGTGTTCAATGTGAAGCCATCTGGCTGACAGCTAAAGCTAAGGAAAAAATGGGTCATTCAGCAGAACAAAAATCTCAGGAACAGCAGCAGATATACAACAGAGTGTGTGTGAAAAAGAAAAGAATCAAGGTGCTGCAGTGGCCCAGCCAAAGCCCAGACTTCAGCCTGAATGAAAGGCTGGCCCTAAGAGAGGCGTGCATAAACTAATGCCTGCAGGACTTTAATGAAGTGAAGCAACATTGGAAGGAGTGGGCCAAAAGAAATGTGATGGACTGATAAAGTCATATAGGAAATAATTATTTCAGCTTGTCATTATTATTAATAATTGAATTTAATTGAATTTAAATGTATTTAAATGTATTTTATTTGTATTTATGTATTTATATATTTAGCTACAAATACCTGAAGGTAGGTAGACTACAGGAAGGTGCTAACAAGTTAAAGAAATGATTAAGTTACCTGACTATATCAAGCATTACCTTGACAAAGGCCACTTTAGGGTACTATAGAGTAATTTGTGTTCTCTACTCAAATGAATAACCTGCAGTCACCTCTGTCACTTCAAGTGTTTCATTCAGTTAAAAAAAACAACCCAAAAAACAGTGCAACTCCTGAAGATCTTTACGGTAAACATTAATTATTGCAGTAGCTGACGCAGACTCTACAAACATATATAAATGACCATAGACCCCAAAGATGAGCCACAGGAGCTCTGTTTGTATTCCGGTCTTGTCTCTACTGCCATCTGTGAGATTTTGAAAGGGCAAACAGCTGTACAGCTCCGATCATCTCGATCGTGCCATCGGCAGTCTGTTGACCACGTCCCCCGAATGAGCTAATTTTAGCCCGGTGAGATTAGATTAGTATCTATTTGTGCATGCTCTCAACACCCAAAGGGCTCAAGCATCACACTTCACCTAGTCACATGCAAACCCACTTGGCATCACCACGGAAACAGTGTCTGTTCTCTTAAAAGCAGCATGTTTTTCTACGGAAACAGTGAGCGAATGGTTTTGTATATAATAATCTAAAAACATAATTAAATGAACAAATGGGCGGAAATGATCATATGCAGGTCACTGTATTGGTCAGAAAAATTAACTATAGTTATACTGAGATTCATATGAACAGTCTGTTTGCATACAGAGGAGCATATAGTCATTTAAGTGTTTGCATTTTTGAGGATTAAAGGGCAACCTTATAGTATAATTATATTTTTTAATCTTTCACCAGGTGTATTTAATTATTCTTCAAAGTACAGGCTAAAGTATGCTGCGTGCCTGTAAAGCAGTGAAGGCATGTGTAATGTGAATTTAATTAGCTGCCATAGGGAATGACTGTGCGTGTTTGAGCCTGTCTCCTTATAGAGTGTCTGCATTTGCTTTGGTGTGTATCTTTACCTTCAGGTCAGTGAGATGTCTAAATTATTCTCATTATAATGTTGTCTAAACTGAGATTAATTTGGGGGGAAAAAAAAAAACCCAACACCTTCCTGTGCTAACTATAGGTTAGCGTGACTGAATTTTGGCAGCGTACATCTGAGGGAGCTTTGATCTCACGTGGTTATTATATCGTGCTGCTTTAGCTGTCAGTCAAACAAATGATGCAATTCTTTGCGAATCCTTGTTTTCCCTCAAACAAACTTGCTGTTCAGAATATAAAGCACTTCATCCCCTGGATTCAATGGGAGCAGGTGTGGCTTGAGCGATTGATAGAAATAAAACAGAGAAACAAAAGATTTTAGGTTTCATATTAAGAATTCTATGTCTGCGTTCATAAGGTAAACAGATGAAACTGAGGCTAAAAAAGTATACACATGTCCATGTATTACCATGAATGCAGAAACTAGTTCAATTAAAACAATCCAATAGACGCCAATCTGCTCACTATCCTCTGTGTCTAAACCCTTACTGTGGTTGCTGATAACAACACAGCGCCCTCAATTCCTCAGTTACTTTCACCACTCACTCGTAGCATCTGGCTTCAGAGAAGCAAAATGATTACGGTCATAAAGCTCTTTGTCACATTTTAAAGTGACAGTGTTAATGTGAGGATGGCTGCATCTGTCTTTTATATATAGCCTATGGAAAATGCTCACTCGATAATATGTCAATCTACAGGTGAAAATAGTCCACAGGCAATAATATTACACTTGTTGAGAAATGGCATTTTTCTAGATAGTAGAAGTAGCTTTTTGCTT
The DNA here is from genome assembly GCF_964374335.1 of Astatotilapia calliptera. Lineage (NCBI taxonomy): Eukaryota > Metazoa > Chordata > Actinopteri > Cichliformes > Cichlidae > Astatotilapia > Astatotilapia calliptera. The sequence goes on along the minus strand of NC_137428.1, from coordinate 6,338,979 downwards.
TTATTTTTTCATCTGATTCTTCTTCAAGTTTCTTCCTCTTTTTTTCCAGCTGTTGTGTTGATGAAATCAGAGCGCTGGAGTCATCTGCACATTGAGCAGGTTCTCAAAGTGAATGAGTCTAAACTTTCACACTTCGGTGCGGATTGTCTTATGTGTTTACGCGAACTTGTTTAACTCGAGAGGACAGCGCAGTGAATATGAACTCGTTCAGATACAGAGACGTCAGGCAGACAGGACGCGGGCTGATAACAGCTACTGCATCATGTAATGCCACTGACTCAGGCTAAACACTCAATGCTCGGCAAGCAGCCAGCTCAGAGGAGTTAGGTGGAGACAGATGGTAAAACAGGCAGATGGGAAATAAGGAGGGAGAGCTTGACGGATGAAGAGGACACAGAAAGAGGTCGACAGGCTGAGGGAGTGATGATGTGTGTGTATAAAAGCAGAAGGAGACGGCCGGGTGGACAGAAAGGAGCCGGCGTTTTAGGAAATGAATACACTGACAGGTAAACAAGCAGAGAGTGAGTTGCTAACAGAAGCACGCGAGCGGGAAGGAAGACTGAAGGCTAGTGTAGACGTGAGAGGTAAAGGAAATCAAAGCAGATAATGAAACCTGACCTACACTGCTGTGTAATAATTATAGTACATCAGCAGAGGAGATGTGTAGCTCAATTATTTATTAATTATGATTTAATTGTTACCCGGGAAAATAAACTTGGAAGTAATAATAATAATAATAATAATGTATTGCATTTATATAGCGCTTTTCGGGGCCCTCAAAGCGCTTTACAATTCAACTATTCATTCACTCTCACATTCACACACTGGTGGAGGCAGCTACAGTTGTAGCCACAGGTGCCCTGGGGCAGACTAACAGAAGCGAGGCTGCAATATCGCACCATCGGCCCCTCTGGCCAACACCAGTAGATTTAATAATCTATTAAAATACATAGGATTGGGCACCGGATCGTGGAAACTACCTGCTTCCCCGCTATGTTTAATAAAGTAGCCAAGACAGACCTCACGAGAAGCGGGCCACATATGCAGTACGCCTTATAAGTAACTTTTAAAAGATCATAATATATCTCATTCAAACTATATATGTCTATATGACATTTATACATATATATTTATATCATCTCTTTCTCATTGTCTTTCTCCTCCACTGTTCTCTATCCTTGCTCATTTCAAACCTCTTCTGAAGGGCTCTAACACACAAAAATGTCCATAAATTTATTATCAGTATTGTCACAATCATTTAGCGTCAGCAGATTAGCCATGTGACCCTCCGGTCTCCTGCCAGGTGACAAGAGCTTGCAAAACAACAACAACAATAACAGCTGGTTATATGCTAACACTATAGCAGCTGATGTTAGGCTCTGGTGTTCTAAAAATCAGAGTTTCTCTCTGATAAATAGGTTGATTACATTCTCACATCGTATTCGCTGAGCCCGCAATATTAGATCTAAGATTCAGTAAGGCTGGCTAACTAATAATGGCAAAAACCAGTTCGGGATATCCTCAAAAACTCATTTTAGTATGCTTTCATCAGACAGCAGTGAGCTTCACTAACTCATTAATTCATATTAGACTCTTTTCAAAAGGTTTTACAGCCTCCTCCAGAGTAAATAGACGTTTACTGCTGAGGTAAACAGCAGGCTGACAGCCTACACTCTCTACCGATGAATGGTGTCCAGGGTTTTTGAGGTGACTCAGGGGTGAAAAAGTAAAAATACTGCAAATTGAATCTCTCTTGGAAGACTAAAATATGTTTTTACTACAGTGGCTATCATTGCTAGGGTTATGCATTTGAATTGGGAGGGCTAAGAAAAAACAATTCAATTGACTGCAGTATACAATCTACTGACATCCAGGGGTGAACGTTTTCAAACGTTACCTTTAACAAAGGATTTTTTTCTATTTCTGTTCCACATGGGTTCAACATCCTCAACAGTTTAAAAACAAAAAACTGCAACTCACGCCATAAAAGTGTAAACCAGAAATAAATAAATAAATAAAAATACGATCTTAGGGAACTGTCAGTGTTATTATTTATAGAAAGGAGCTCCATCCAAAATCAGAAGTTCTGGTCTGCATGTGTGTATCTTTAGAAAATACTAAAAAATATCCCAAAGTAAATTTTAGATGGTAAAAAGACTCAAATGAGACTTTCCAATATTTCTATGAATTTTGTTATTGTTTTTACTTCAGATTAGATGGCAAACTGCATTTCATTGTTTGTGTTAGATACTTTATCAAAGACAATAAATTGAATCTAATCTAATCTAACCCCCTATTTCTGTCTCTCTGTCTCCAGCTCTTGAGTATCATAATCTCAACACGTCTGCAGCAACCAAGAACTACTGGGTCATAACGGGTAAATTGCACGCATGCACGCATGCACGCACACACACACACACACACACACACACACACATGGACTGAGGTGCTGCTTGGTGATCAGTGGTAATCAAGAGCTGCATCGATTGGACAAAACAGCAGTTAGTTAAATGCCTGCCGCGTGCTGTTGTGCAATTCAGCACAATGGTATTGGATCTTTACATTTTCCTTTCCTCTCCTCTTGAGCCCCCCCCCCCCCCCCCCCATTCCCACCTCCCTTTGCACCCCCCCCCCCCCCCCTCGCCCGCTTAAGCTCTCCGTGTCAGAGTGTCTTTAGCTGCTCTGTTCCCGGGAAAACCTATTGATGTATAATTCACAGCTTCCTGACCGGGGCAGAGGGAGAGATCACTTCACATCACATCATGGCAGGGTGTGAATGATTCTGAAGTGTGTGTGTGTGTCTGTGTGTCTGTCCACAGATTCATCTCACTTATGGCCTCTAATAAGAGACGCACACTCAAGATCAAGATTGATGCAAGCACCTTCATCTGTTTGTGCGTGTGTGTTTGTTTATATGTTTGTGTGTGTGTGATACAGACAGACTGTTTGCTCTGTGTGCCGCTGTGTAGCCCTGATAGAAGTTTCAAGATGATCAGCTATTAAATTGCAGGGACAATCACCCAGTCCTCTCTGATAGCCCACTCATCTCCTGTCTGCTTGTTTCTATTATCTATTTTCCTTCTTTTTTCTCAAGTATTAATATTGTCTTCAGCTAATTTGTCTTTACACTCTCATTCTCTCTCTTTATCACCTCCTCACACCTATTTTCTCTTTTCCTCCCTTTGCTCTTGTCCTGTTTGTATTTTCCTTCCTGTCCTCCATCTCTTCACTTGTCTCCGGTTTCTCTTCTCTTTGACTGCCTGAACCCCCCCCCCCCCCCCCCCCCCCCTTCAAAATCCCTCCTCTGTCCTCTCTTGTCTCAACTCACAGTGATCCAGGATGTAGACAGCTCCTCCCTGGAGGTCAACTACCAAAGCTTTGCCAGTCTTATGGAGCAACGGCTAGCTGAGCTCTTCCTGGTGGCTGGCAGGCAGGGCCCTCGGACGGCGAGATCCCGGCGGGCCACCACTGTGGGGGGCTACACCGTACAGGTAGGTGGAAATGGGATTTGTGGATCTCAGTGTGTGGCTGTGATGATGGCGTCTTCTGCTTCCTCCATACGGGAAGAAAAACACTTTGCACCTCTATAAGTTTCATCACCTTTTGTATTTAGAAACTGGTACACAGTGTTCACCTACTCAGGTTTATTTTTTTTAGAGATTCAGGTTTAGCTTTAATCTTTTATTAAGATAGCTCTAGGTATTGGGATTTCACATTCGGTCTGTAGACATCTACCTTTTTCCAGAAAATGTTGGACAGAGTCTCAGAAGCTCACAGTAGAATCTGGTTTCTAAACTCCTTTCTGTGCTTCAAAAACAAATTAATATGTATATTTACTGGAAAAATATAACAATAATTATAGTCATGGTTGTCTTTGATATGCCTTCACTCTGCTTATACAATCTGTAATTTACTGTAATTCACATTATGTCTTTGCTGTACTAACGATGCTCAAAGTGGTGATATAGAGGACCTACTATGATAATTTCAAGCAACATAATTTTGTTCTTATATTACACTTTGGTAGCTTTGCACAACTCACAGTTCATAATAATCAAAAATCTTGGTTCCTCTGTTCATCCTGAGTTTTAAGTTTCTGTTTCCCCTCCCTCTAAGCCATGCAAAATTTCAATGTAATAAATAACATTCACATTTGCCCTGGAAGAACTATCAATGAACATAGTGTCAGTATCATTCCCTGAACCCCCTTCTGGCAGGGCTTTGGGAAATTGCAAACTTACTATTTGTGAAAGTCTGCATGTCCCTGGACAGCTCCAGATTTAGCACCCTGGACAGCGCTACTGACAGTAGTCAGCGGGGACGGGTTTCAAAACTGTTGTTGCGTTCAAGAATGCTGATATTCTGAGCGCATAAACTGCAGGGGAGCATGAAGTACGCTGCCAGAAAACTGACATGGAAAGGGCAAACTTTATGAAAACTGAGACACACTACAATGTCAAACCTTTAAAAGCAGTACCCAAATATTTAAATAAAGTCTTAAATTTGTCATAAATAGGTCTCAAGTGCCAGTAAGTTAATTTTCATTGTGTTTTTCTAGTAAAACCCTGTGTGTGTGTGTGTGTGTGTGTGTGTGTGTGTGTGTGTGTGTGTGTGTGTGTGTGTGTGTGTGTGTGTGCATGACTTTTGGGGATTTGTCACCTCCTGGCTCCACTGCTCCATATTGTGCAAATTAAGACAATGTTTGACTCTTCCTGGGCCTTATGCCTTACACACCCGTAAGGTTTTATGGTTGCCATGGATGACCGGTTTTATGCTTGCAAAGTGGAGGAGGGAGAGGCTGGCAGAGAGAGACAGAAAGGGTGGTGCGGGGTGTAGCCAGTGGAGAAATCATCCAGCCATTTAATAACACACATCCCTTCTTCTTATGACAAAATCAAATTACCGGACTTTATTAAACCGTGTAATGTTTGTCAAATTAAAAATGGTGTTTGATGTATGATGAAAGGAAATTGAGATTTCAAGTGACTCAGTTATCCTCGAGTGTCTTCCCCAAGTGTAGTTATCTTCCACCAAATGCTCGACTTGATTAAAGCAACTGAGCTGATTCAGAGTTTTGATTGGGCCACCAGCAAGAATTTTTAATCCTTTGCTCGGTAGAGAGAAAGAGAGTTTGGATTTTGTGTTAAATCTTGCCATATAATATGTTTTATTAGTATGAACTGTGGTAAAACATTTTTTTCTCATATTACTCAAGGTTTTATGACATCCCCATTCTCTTGCAGATGGTGAGCATGCGTAGACTTCCCGGTCCCAAGAACCCAGCAGAGATGACCTACTATGCCCAGCTGAATGGAGCACCCATCTCTGGAACCACAGCTGCTAAGACACTGAGCAGTCTGGACTCCCAGACCATGGCTCTGACCCTGGGATACTTTGTACAAGTCCAGGCTGAACGTAAGCTTCTCATTATACTCCTCCAGTATTCAGTTACATTGTCATATATCATGAATATCAGGGACCAGGCAAGTCACACAAAAGAGGGCTTTATTTATCCCAGTGTCACTATGCATAAAAGCTATTTTAATGTAACAAAATGTAAATGTCAGTTTTTAGGACTTTGGCTTAGTTTTTCATGCCTGCAGTATAACACTAACATTAGCTTTAAATTGTGTGTATCTTTGTGATAAAAAACAAAACAAAATGTAGAAGGACTTTATTTGTAAATTTGTGAACTAGAGTTGATACAATTGCTTTTCTTGTTACCTCTCCTCTTACAGTTGCTAACTACTAAGTATGCTCGCAAAATATATGCTAAATTAGTAGTATAGTATTGTTATCAACTTAAACCATAGTGGGGTGCAATTTGGGAAATATTTTTTTTCCTTAATACCAACTGTATATTTATAGCATAATTATGAGCTTCCAACAAACAGGTTCAGAACCTAAATATATAACCAGTGTTTACAAGAATATTTATATAATAAAAGGTGTCTGTGAAGGTTCTCAGTCATCCAGGTCATCGTAGTCAAAGGAGCTTGCAAAGAAAAGCGTCTGGACTTCTTTAAGTTGCTTGAAGACGTTTCACCTCTCATCCGAGAAGCTTCTTCAGTTCTAAGGTCAAATGAGTTTCCTCCCCAGACGCCTTAATGCCCACTCACATCCTGGGCCATCTGACTTCAGGAATTCGCATGATAAGGTGGGGCCAGGTTTCACAACGAGCTCACCCGAAACCCTGGCTGATTGGGACCCACACCCAGTTTCACACCTTGGCTCAGGCGATTAGAGGATCATCAGGGGGTCCTTTTGTCCCTCTGTGGGGGGGAAACTCCCACTAGGTTTAAATCTGGGACTCTCCACCATTTGACCTTAGAACTGAAGAAGCTTCTCGGATGAGAGGTGAAACGTCTTCAAGCAACTTAAAGAAGTCCAGACGCTTTTCTTTGAAAGCTCCTTTGACTATAATAAAAGGTATTTTTTTAAAGAATTAAATACACAATGTAATAATTGTATTTAGTAAGTTTTGACAAGAAAGATAATGTAAGGAGTTTCAAAACAGGTTTGCTGGTTGTTTGTGGCATTTTTTGGTTTTGTCACAGCTTATTGAGGTGGAAATGCAGTTTTTGGGACAAACACAAGCTTCACAGCCTGTTAAAAAAGCAGCTGTTAAAATTTTTCGGGGTGTTCATCAGGCTGAAAATCTAGTTTTACAAGCAGTGATTTTAGCTCTCTGTAGTTACCTGCTTAGGAATTGCAGCTGCTATAGTAAATTTTGATCTGTTGTTTTAAATCCTTGATGTAAAGGTCCTAAATGAATGCATAATTTGTCAAAGTTGAAATGTGTAATCCAAGTACATATTGATCAACTATTGATGTTTTTGCACAGTAGACGGATTAATGACGGCTGCATTTCACTTTGGAGCGGCTCTACTGTCATGCATGCTGGTTCACTGTCACGGCTTACGGGATCACTTTATGGCAGAGAGTGAAAGATGACTCCATTAAGTTATTAATGTTTCATTAAGTGCTTTTCCTGCTGTGACAAGTCAAAATGTCTGGTGTAAAAAAGATCTGTTCCCATTTGTTCTAACACTTGCAGATTTTAGTCTAGAATTTAGAATTAATTAGCATAAAAATAGGAGCAATGAAGTACGTGGACCTTTTTTTCTTTGAATATTAACACAAATCTTGTCAGTGTGAGATATTATAGACGCAGAATCAACTCACAGAGCACATTTCTCATTTAGTAGCAGTTGTAGAGACCCCACACTGCTAAAACATTCCTCTTTAGGAGAGATCTGCTAAACTTGGGCACAGCAGTGTTGGCTTACTGTGACATTTGGGTTTAAATTAACTTTCAGTTATACTCAGTGCATCTAAAAGAGCCTTGAATGAAATAGAAATAAAATAACGCATAACAGGATTTTCTAAATTAAGAAGACGCTGTAGTTAGATATGCTTTTCAGGTCAGTTTTCTTTGAGTAACTATTGTTCGTATTGTTTGTGCTGGAGAGGACAAAATGTTCCCCCTTACCTTTTCTCCCTCTGAGTTATACAGAAACTGGAAAGACACCAACAACCATGTGTGCCCTTCACAGCTCCTCCACACAGTGTTTGGGCAGGGAGCTGAACACAGTGTTCCTGTAAAATTCATTTGCTTTGCTTTCATGGCCTCAGTGGAAACCATCTACATTAATTCTTGTAATGGAGATGCATCCATTTGGTAAACTGCTGTGTTGAAGAGAAACTCAGAGAAATATGTTATTAGTTCAAAACTCTGGTGAACTTCAAGTTGTTGCCTGATTTTGATATTGGATATACATTCAAAACAAGCAATCCCTGTCATCTAAAAGCTCAGGCTTCAGACTCTCTACACGCTTTATTTTCCCACAGCTTTTTATACTCCTAGATTTTTATGACGTCATAGAGTAGTGATGTCTTTAATATGCTCATCTCTGGCAGACAGCATTGACTGTGTGATTTTAATTCAGTGCCACGTCTCTCTCTCTTAAAACCTCTGGGTCTTATGCAGAAGCCACACCCACCTGCTGTTTAAATTGTTTTACTTGTGCTGAAGAGCCAATCAGATGTTGCCTTGTTTCAGGCAGTGGCTTAGCATCAATGTCCAGCATATTTTGAGCTGTGAATCATGCATAGCCTTGCTAGTGAAGTCCAAGAAGGAAAAACATGGAGGTGGAAAAGAGATTGTTAATGAGGCATCTGGGAAAACCGCCTGAATCAGTTTACCTAATAAGCTCTTGTAAAGATATTTAATTAACTTGTTATACAGTGTATTGTTTTTAATGACTGAACCCATTTGTGTTCGTGTGCAGCTGTGGTAAAGACACCGCCCAGCAACCTGTGGATCATGGCCGTTCTGACGCCTCTCTTCTTATTGATGGTGGTGATCGGGATGGTGGCCTTCATTCTGTGTAAGAGAAACAGGGTCCTTTTTAAAACGGGCGCCTTCAGGACCTTTAAAACTCGATCCAAGGTAAGATTTTATCCCTTTCTCCTGCCTTTATTTATTGCCCTTTGTGTTTGTGTCTGTCCACTTTTTCTCTCCCTTTGCTGCTTTTTCTGCTCCTTTCTCCCCTCCTGCTATAAATACTGCAGCTCAACTGTTGCAGTATTTATAGCAGAAGAGGAAAAAAATAATTAGCCTAAAATATCTAAATGTCATTGCTTCACTTTAACAAATCCCAATACTAGAAATTGGATCTTCTAAAATATTACATAACCCTGTTATGAGTGACAAACTGCGCAGAGTAACGAGTGTGTTAAGCCGTTCCTTCAGGTCAGAAAAATGAATCCCATCTGTCCCGGAATTACTCATTTGTTTTCTCACTGCCCAATAGCCCATGGTTACTGCTAATCATGCATGCTGCAAAGACCAAATGACCAAAAGGAAATGGGCAGGCCCTGTTGTGCTAGAAGTGGACCTTAGGGTAATGTTGGCCCTTTCACAATAATAGCATTCAGCCAACATGAGCCAGTGTGAGGTTAAGTAAAAGTCAATCATTTGCAATGGGCATGTTTGTTATGGATTGCTACCAGCTGGGTTTGATCGGGTCAGGTTGACACCATGCAGCACATGACGCCAGAACAACAGCTGCTGGTGTCACTGCAGTCAGTTAAGTGCTAAACAAGCAGCGAGCCCGCCAGCCTTATTTCTTCAGAAAATTCTTGCAGGGGTGTTCAGAATTTGATCGCCTTTAAGTTCAAATTCGATATCATCATTAGGTCTCCACTCCAGCACATGCATTGACTTGACTTATGGGATGTGGCTGGTTGTAAATCCACGTGAACCATGTTCACATTTCACAGCCCAAAACAAAGCGAAGTGACTCACTGAGTTACTGGAAAAGCCTGCAGATAATTTCCATTATTTGAATTGATTGCAGCCCGTTTGCACCACAGTAGGCTACGGATGTGCACATTAAAGGATAACGCTGACTGATTACAGATATTTCATCATATAGCGTTGGCCATAAATTCAATTCTAAAACTTCTGTACCCACCAAATAGTAAGAAATGAGAAAAAACACTTTATTGGATAAAACTAAAGCTTCATTTGCCTATAATGTTGTTATAAAGTGGCACATAAGTACAGTTTCCAGGGGTTTGTAGACTGTGTTAGGTGGAGGGAAAGTGTAAAAGTTTGCCTTTTATTGTTGCTTTTCCAACCAAATAGGTTTGAATAACCTTGGTTTATAATTTTTCCTACTCTTTGCTCTTTATGATATCAAAGGGAGCTGATATCCCTACAATGGGCATCTCAGGCACACACATCTGGGTGTAAGTGCAAAGCCCCACCCAGCTACTTTCCATGGACAGTCCATAATAAAGCAGACTGCCATGTTAAAGGGAGATGAGCTAAAATTCCTTTTTTCACACATTGAATGTTCTTGCCGTGGGTAAAACTCACCATAGCATGAGGTGTTTAGTGATCTTTCACTTAAAAAAGTGTTCAACATATTTTCTTAAATTGAAATACACATTTTTTTTTATAGCTCGACATGGTAGGCATGTCAGAAGTATCCTACTTTGATTGTTTTGCTACTCTTGTTTCATTCTGAACTCGGTGAATACAGCCTTATTAACCCAGATTAGAGTGATGGCCAAAACCGGAACATTTGATGCATTCCTTCCTCCCCTATCCACCTGTTTTCTATTCTATTCTATTCTATTCTATTCTATTCTATTCTATTCTATTCTATAATAACCCTTTCCTGACCATTTCCCTCTCTTCCCTGTTTAGACTTCATATCGAAGGGAGGGCAGTTACCACCACCAGGTATTCACTAAGACGCCTGAAAGGTGTATAGCTGACTGATAGAGTCAGTGGATGAATGAATGAGTTGCTGTTATTCTCATTAATTGATTGGGTTTGAACAGTTGCTTGAACTGCTTTGTTGGCTGCTTATCACTCTGTGTTCTGTGTGTCCTTGTTGCCGGGTAAATTCTTGCATGCGGCTGCTGTTCTGTGGACATCACTTTTTCCACCATTCTCATTGGCTACGAGATATCAATAGGAAATTGGAAGGGGGAGCATTGAGAGCAGGTGAAGAAATATCTAAAGCATGCTCAGTGAGATTTAAAATGTTTAGGTTTGAGTTGATAGGCTGATAAAATGCTGGCTCATAAAAACAGCCAAATGAGCTTAATACTATTGGCCTGAAGAAGAATCCATTTTTAACCGGGGCCCATAAATTTGAATTGCAAAAATGAAGCTCAACATCTGCGAACCAAATTGATCTATTTTTATTTTTGTAGCATCCATAAAGAGTGACACAAGCTTGTGTCATCAGCCTTGGCTTATTTGCTATTGCCATTCCCTTTCAGACCGGTTGTTTTATCCTGCTCACATTCTGCAGTGGCACAGCAGGATCCCTGCGCACAGACCTCCAACCCATTCCCTTTTTTATATGTGGTTTTTCCACTAAATGATATGATCATGAACTCAAAGCAGAGCAGCAACAGAGCCAACAGATAAAGATGCTTAAAAATGCCTTAAATGACAAAGAACTGTGCAGAGGCCATCAGTGTGGTTAGTGTTACTGCGGTGGAACATATCAGGGTTATTTTGGTCCAGCCTTTCTCATCCTCATCCCTCAAGATGCAAAGCGAGCCGAGGGAACGATGCATGCAGGGGTAGGCGGGATGTCTTTGGTTGGACACGGAGCTAGTATGTGTAGACTCCTCGGAAAATACATGTACGTGTTGGGTTTGAGTGTTTTCCACTTCTTTTAGTATTATATATTAACATTCAAATTTTCCAGCTTCAAGGTTTGTTTGCTTTCGTAACTGTTTGTAAACATTTAATGGGCTGTTTCACAAGAGAGCGCATGAAATATTAAAGAGGCCCAAAATATGAGGTTTTATAAGTGGCGCCGTGAAGCTACAACCACTGTATTTACTCTCTCCCAAACCCGAGCAAGATGTGCATTCAATAAATCAGATAAATATTTAACAGGAGTTAAGTTTGGGAGCTGAAAACTAAAGTTAGAGACTTTCAGTTAGTTTTGGTCTTTTTAAATTATTCTCATGGCGGCATGTATACTGACCAGTCTACATTCAGTACTGGCTGGTGTTTTTTTAAAATCTTTTTTTTTTGTTGCTTACATAAGAAAGGCCAGATGTTAGAAGAAATGATAAAAAAGAGAGTGGGAATGGCGTGCAGTTCTTGTTCTATGCAATCAAGCAGCAACCTCCGGGTTGCCAAAAACTGAAGGTCTTTAAATGGCAACTCGAGGGTCCACAATCTGCCCAGCTTTACAGCAAAAATACACGCTTATATAGACTGTTCCAAAAAACAGTTGTGATTTCAATAACTTACTTTAATGAGATGTAATCAAGGTGGAATATTTTAACTCAACAGTTATTTTATTAGTCGGGTGCCTTGTTCATAATTTTATTGCACTTTGAGGAGTCAGCTGTTTAGTTTCTCTGGTATATACATTTTGATTTGTTTCTCACCACCCAAAGCTAACATCCCAGATGTTATACCTGTGCCCTAACCCTGCATTCTGTCTAATGGCCTGGAGAGGGTGAGGATTGTGGTTGCAACGAAATACCCCCACTTGTATGAACGTCTCCTTGTTTACCTCAGTGAGCACTTTTGTAATGACTTCATGATCTCAGTTGCTAGTTTCAAGTCTTACTGAATACAATAATATGTTCATTTTGAAAATTATAGTCCCCATTAGAGTCCAAAAGGAGCATAAAGCACGGTACGCATTACTGAGATTAACAGCCTAGCCAGTCCTGCAGAGTGAGTTATTGTAGCACCAAATTCCCTCAGTGTGTTTCCTCATAGGAAGTGTTGTCTTGCTGAGCTACAGTGGGGAAAAAGAAAAACACAAAAGGCAGTTATAAAGTAAAAAGACTGAAATGCTAGAAGACGACTGCTGAATTTGATTAATTTAGCTTGAAAATGTCTAATTTTCAATTTTCAAGAAGAAAGAAGCAGAAGAGCTGATTAGAAGTTACTGGCTGGATTTGTGGTCACACCTTGCAGATCGCATTTACACCCGGCAAAGATCCCATGTTGTCATTTCATTTTTTTCTACAACACATTCTAATTTTAGTGTTTGTGTATACATCTTGAATTTTCCTCCACGGGACATGCAGATATAAATCCCATACAAATTTCAGGCGTAAACGGAGTCCGTGTCTTAAGCTGGCTTGCGTGTGTGTTCTGTTAAGTCATCTGAATACCAAGCAGACTCCATCAAGTTGACCTCCTGTGTGCAACTGTGCCCGCGTGCGCATGTGTGCGTGAACTATTCCCACACTGTGCAGGACAAGCTAAAGCTGCTGATCAATAGTGTGACTTATATTAGGTCTGCATGTGTGTTTAAGCATTAAAGAGGGATTCTGCTGCTTCCTCCTCACTTTATCACTCTGCTGTGCAGCCGGAACATTCTTCAAAATGGCTTTTCCTCCCTCTGTGCCGCCTTGTATACGCATGAAAGCCTCAGATAGCTGGCCTCCATGTGGAGTACAATAGAGGTGGAATCAGCGAAAGTAGAAGAAATCCATTTTTCATTTGTAAGGTGTTCAGTGAGTGCACAATGCAGTGGCTGCCATTTAAAGGACTGAAGGTAGTTTGCATTTTGCTGCATCATGCCTCGACTGGCCCCCTGAAGGAGTTTATCTAACCGCTGCAGCACCTTGTTGATGTGCAATCAAGCCTTACTTTATTTTTTTTATTATGCATCTAGTCTCTTTTTTAAAAAATTTTTTAAGCGCATCTCTTGGCTGTGCTTCCGCCATCAGCCCTGCTGGAGCTGAATTTAAATCAATATGGCCACAGGGGGAAAAGAGCATATCTTATCCATCTGCTGCACCTCATCAAGCTGCTGTTGGGTATTGCTCTGAGTTAAAATTAGACAAGAGGAGAAGCATCTGTGTGATACTGAAGGGAAAAAAGGGAGGATAATCTGGTGGTGCCACAGAGTCGTGCTCAGAGTGACTTCATATGACATCCTCAAGTGGAAGAAATCCCGGACTTCTTGCTGCTGTCCTCCTCTCTCTCCTCGCCTTCTTTCTTCTGGTGCTGTTCTAAATGGATGTGGAGAAAAACACCATCCATCTCCGACAGAGAGATCAGAGGATCACCCCATAGCACGGGCTTCAAGTCTTCATTAAACTGGGCCCCTCGCGTAAGATGAAAGACGGCCATTTGTTAAGTCAACACACTGTCAGTGGACGTAGGAAATGAGGGAGCGAGATGACAAGGCAGGGAGAATGGGAAAAGAGAAAGTCCTGAAAGGAAGAAAGGGCAGAGACAATTTGAATAGACAGATGTGTGGAAGTGAAAAGAACAGAGAGAAAGAACGATCATGAATCAAATGTGAGCGGTGAAATGTCAGCCTGCTTTTCAAGGTTACATCCCCTCGGCTTTGTCATTTCTGAGAATTCATACTGTCTCCATGCATGACTTTACCCATCACCTGCAGTTCAGTGCCATTTCAGCACCCGTGGCATGAAACCTTATGCCTGTGCTGTGATAATCCACATGCATACTGGTGGAAGGACATATTTGCAACAGCACATCTTGTGCTCCTACCTTGCACGTTGCCCTTTCTTTTCTCCTCATAGGTTATAGGCAAATGAGTGTTTGCACTCTCCATAGGTCTTTCACATGAAAGAGTCAGCAACTGTCAACATACATCAATTCAGTTGGTAGAATATGCGTGTAAAGATGGACTCAATCCATATATATTTATGGCATGGTGAGAGGGCCTACGGTGTAGCGCTCTCTTTCCGTCTCTATCTGAGCTCCTATCACTTTCCCCGGCACTCATCCACGTCTGCAGCCACGTGTGTTGGAGCTTGCTGATGGTACAGCGGTGTGTATGACTGATGAATTATTAACAACGCCGTCAGCTGGATGCACGCATTGCCTAACCTCACACGCACTCAGAATTTAGCATGCATCATCAAATGCATTAGACGTCCCATTTTAGAGCTGCTCGAAATAGAAAAGAGGCGGCAATTTTTATTATTTTTTTCAATCTGGGTTTCATTTACGTGGTTGTGTAACCTAAATCTCCCCCCCCCCCCCCCCCCACGCTTTAATTTTTTTCACTCCTGCGCGCTAAACGCTTTTTCTTAATTTGAATACAAAGATTGTGTCCAGGCCTCGGAGGCTTTTCAGACTGCTTTTGCTGCCGCCTCTTTTTATGTTCTGTCTCTTTATGCCAAAACCCACTTCAAAGGTGCTGTTAATCTTTTTTTATTTATTTATTTTTCAACTTTTCATTATGCCAGCTCTGGTGTTTGGAGACTGATAAAAAAAAAAAAGGTTCAGGGAGGGATGTCCATTCAATTACTTTTATCTGAAATAGAAGCAACACCTATCTGGAAATGTTTCTTTAGTATTCAGGAGACCATGTCGTGTCAGCTGGTAGAACTCTGAGCGCTGTTCACCCACATCAGGTTGTTCAGTGCTGCAGCTAGCGTGAAAAGCTCAGGGTGACAACGGACTCAAAATGTTTTATGAATTGAAAAGTGAGTTGAAGTCTTTCATCTATCAGTCCAGTCAAACAAAGGCAGTCCCATCGCTGGCGTTCATGGTGTTTACTGACATATCTATTCACACAGAGGTTAAATCTGAAAAGGAAAAACATAATAAACACACTTTAACATTTAAGCTGCAGTAGCCCAGCTTGTGAAACAGAAGGTTTTAAACGGATAAAAAAAAGTATAGAAACACACAAACCCAGTGAATAGACTGTATCAATAATAGAGTTGAAGCTGCAGCATTATGCTTCTGCTTTAATCACAGGAAATGGCTACACCAGGCATGTGATAGGTGTGTATGTGCCACAGAGATCAACTCCAGCTGGTACTGCTATTGGGCTTATTACATGATGAGCAGTCTATAAAAAAAAAACAACCCAAAAAAAACCCCAAACTCATGGATCAAAGCTTAAGGTTACATTCTCGGAGCAGCAGTATTGAGTGGGAATTCAAAATTTAAAATTAGAACCCCATGCACAGGGAGTTTTTGGATCCTGTGCAAGGCTCAGAAACTGAAGGCAAACGACAACAAGGAAAAATTAAAATTTTTTGCTGTCATAGCCAGAGCCCTACATAGAACATGCGCAGCAAGTCTATCCAAGTGTTAGAATTTGCAAATAGTTGGCAAACGTTTACAAAGTAAAATTCTATATGTGTCACTTAAGTAGCTCTTATCAGTAAAAGAAGGAGCCTTAACTTTAATTTCTGTGGCATGCCATAAAAACTGCACGTATGGTATTGCCTGTCAAATCCAGCGAGCTTTTCTAAAGTGTGGTGACTTCTCACCAAATTAAACTTTAAGCTTTTGCTTCTGCTGTAAGTGTGTTACCCAACATTATGGCTTCAATTACCGCTCAATCCAGAGTGCTTATATCAGGATAAAAGGTGTTGTGCACTGAACAATGCAACAATGGGCAACTGATGTCACAAAACAGTAGGCAAAGACAATAAAAAGTGCAGATGTATTTATGTTTTTGCTATGGCAACAGGCAGAAAAGACATCTGCCACCACACAGCTGAAACTGTCATGAACATTAGTTGTATGCATGCTTCAGCTGGCTATTGGCTCTATTTGTTTGCTTGTTGAAATGCATCAGTATAACATATATAATTAAACTGAAAACTAGCTTACCAATAATGTAAATGGGAAAACTCTGATGTTCAATTCTGCAAGAAATCCTGCCTCGCACTTTTGATTCTTCAGTTATTCTTTTGGTGTCAACTGCTCTTTTCATTCATGCTAGATCTGCACATTCTGTGGCTGATATATTGTTATATATTGTTAATTTTTTGTGAGTTTTAAAGTAAACTGACTTCCAATATTTCCCTCTCATCAGCGTCTGCCATGTACAGCATATCAGAAACGGTTGCATTGTCTTTTTTGATGTCTTTGCATGTGCTCTACAGTCGATGTTTGTTTTCATGTCTCAAGTTGCTTTTGGTCCATCAATCCAAAAACTCCTGACTGGATTGTGCTAAAAGCTGGATTAGCTTTGACTGTGCAAATTCAAACATTATGTGTTGTCCTTTCCCCCCCAACAGCCTGTCCAGGGCTTCGACTATGCCAAGAAGCACATGGGTCGAACTGGCGATGAGGCAGTCTCTGTTACCAAGGAGACGCTGGTTTTGGGGCTGCCTGTGCGAGACGCTCCATTGTCGCTGTCACTGGATAAGAAGGTGCACCAGGATGGGACTGCCAATAAGAGGCCTCCGTCTGCTGACATACACAAAGGAGGGTAAGAAAGTTACTGACTCATCTGCTTTAATGTACTGGGAAAACTGACCTTATATAAATGATTTGGATGTTAGCATTATTGTGCTTTATCATTGCATCTGTTTTTTTAGTTTGTTTTTTTTTTAAATCATGAAGACAAGTAGCACAAAAATCTTTATTTTGGTGTGATCAATTAGTCAGGTGTTACCTACCAAACCGAAACAGAGACATGCACAGACATATGCTACAATTTGGATAAAACATTAATTATATATCATTATTTTTTTTATGTGGACTGAACTCAAGTTCTAATGACAAAATCTCAAGTATTAAATGAAAAATGTTCACCCAAATAGACCTCACAGACTTCATTTGTGTTATTTTTGATATATTATTAATTTAAAAAACATATTTGGTGAGGTTTAGACAATAAAATTGATTTGATTAGGGTTAGGTATTGATCATGGTTTGGGTTTAAATGTCTGCTGGCTGGTTGCCAGGGCGACTCGTCCCCACAGAAGAATCTGGAAAACATAAACACACATGAAACTTCAAAAGTCTTGTTGACTCAAATTTACATAAAGAAGTTTTAAGAATACAATTTTTGTCACATAATATTGTGTTACCCATTCAGCTGATATGCATCTACTAGGTATGAATTAGGCTTGATCAGCTGTGATGCAGAGAGGGTAACACACCCTCAGCTGTATTGTCTGTTTTAAAACATTGTTTTATGTCCAACAATAGCAGCAGTTGGCTCAGAGAAATTTGAGCTTGACGGTTTGCTTTTGGGTGTTTAAGCAAAGCATGTCGTTAACACAAAAGTGTAGTCTGACCCTTTCACGGACCAAAACCCAGTAGAGGAGGTGTCTTATGTCACACTGCTGCCATCATTGTGCATAATTCATTATAGATGTGGATGTAAAGGAAAGCTCTCCCTTGTTCATACATCACTATACGCTGTGATTGAACACAGGTACAGTGCTGAGATAGCGAGCTGATCCGACATGCTGTTCCCAGCTGGAAGTCTTGTGAAGGGGAAGAACAAAGTTCTCGAGCATCTGTTTCAGTCAGTGAACAAGGCGGTGACAAAACCAGAGCTTTTCAGCAAGTCCAGACATCAGTGCTTGTTTGTGCATCACAGTTAAGCCAGAGAGAAGCCCAGAGTAAGCAGTGCACAGTCTGACAGATTGACATGATTTTAAGATAAGTCCAATGTTAACGAAAGGCTGTTTGTAGACAAAAGAAGGGAAGCTGCTTCTGTTTGCAGCCAAAACAACGGATGGAGTGATGTACTAGGCTGAAGTTGAGAGCGCTGAGTCTAATAGTGGTGTTAGGTGTGTTGCTATACAAATACAGATGATCCCATTTAAGTGTGAATAAATAATTGCTCCAGTAATTTTCAACTGTTAACAGCTTAACACCTATCTGACACATGATGTGACACAAAAGATTTGTGTAAATTAACAGGAAATACATTTAAACGACTGTGCCTTTCATCTACTGATGAGCAAGATCTACTGTAAACAGCGTGGGACGGGGTATCACTGGCAACGACGAGCATTACCTGTTTAAATGACTCATTATGGGGCTGCTGGACCTGTGAAAAAACTAATTGGCCAGTAGACACACCGGTGTGTCTCAAAGTCAGAAATTAATAAACGAGTTTAAAATAAAAAATACAGATAATCCACAAAATCAATATCTCTCTCATTATACTTTATATGTAAGAATATACATAACATGTGTTTAGGAAAGGTGGAGGGCCAGACACCCCTCCCCCTGATTATTTCAAGCATCAGACGTTTCATTTCCTGCATTCTTGTCAAATGTTACGCACCATTTTGTACCTTTTCTATGTCAGTTTATGGGGAAATGTGAACATATAATGCAATATAACCCAATAAGGCACTCTAGGATTCCATATGGCTTTCAATATAAAATATTCTCAGCTTCTCGTATTTAAAATCATCCCTGCTGAGTCAAAAAAACAAACAGGCTTCATCTTAGTATTTTTTTTCAAAGCTCAAATGTGTTTCAAAGAGATTTTTGATTATCTTCAAATTTAAAATGTTGTGCATAGTTATAACTTGTTACACAAATCAGTGTTTTATGATGATTTTTAGGAGTTTCTACATGTTACTGAGTCTGAAAACTAGAAAGTTTTCATTTGTCTTTGATTTGTCTGGTTATCAGTTTGCTGTCAAGCTCATGGCATCAAAGGGGAATCTGCTGCCTGAGATTTCACCACTGTGTTTGTTTGAGGCGCAAAGATAATTAAGTTTCCTACAAGTACTGAGTGGTGGTATGAATTCATAATTCCTTCAGATATTTCATTAGTAAAAAAAAACAAAACTATCTATCGACACAGACATTCATAAACGCACTTTTTTCTACAGTTTTTCTATCTAACATTCACATGATGCACACACTAGGAGCAATCTGGGGTTCAGTGTATTCCCAAGGATACTTTGGGACTGTTTCCAGCCTGGGATCGGATCGCCAACCGTACAGGTGGTGGGGGTGGAGGTGTCTTACGCACAGCTAGTCTCACTGAAACATACGAATATCATATACATTTCTTTATAGATATCAGAGATGGCTTCGCAGCAGAGGCGAACAATTTTAATTTTTTTATAGTTACTGAGGCTCTTTTTGTGTTGGGATTGGTGTCTACACTGGAGAGAGTACAAACCCAAAGTCATCTGTTTAAGTAACATTTAAATAACATTTTTTGGATGAATAATTTCATTGTCGTTTTAGTGAGCAGAGAGACCGTGTCCTCTCATTAGCAAAAATGGCCAGTACTGGATTTTATACAAACTCTACACTAATGAATGTCACGTCTCTTCTCATATTTTTAAATACGCTGATGACATGAGTCCGATGGCTTCCTGCTGCACTAATGTGGGTTCATTAGGTCGTTCACAGATAATTATCTGCAACTAAATGTCTCCAAAAATACTACTAATATTAAAAAAATAGAATCCGTGCAAGCTTAAGCGCATTTCCTCCAGTCTTCTACACACTGGGGGGTGTATTGCTTAAAGCGTAGTGTCAGGTTTGAAAGATTTGGATCATGTTTCGGCATGTGGCATGAATCATAGACTGATTTCAAAAGTTGGGGAGCAATAAAGTAAAAAAAAAAATGCATCTGTACCCAGTGAAATCAGGAGGAAGTTCACTGTTGATTAAAAAGTTTGTCTCAGAAACTGCAGCTGAAGCCTGTCACTATGATCCACGTCTGTAAAAGAACATGGAAGAAACATTGCAAAAGCATAAGGCCTCAGTCACACAGGCCTAGAGACCAGTTAGTGACCTCCTCACACCTTCTCACAGGTCAGCTCACTGCCCAGCGAAATGATTTGCAAGTTGGGTTCTGCACCAAAAAGCTCCCCGTGAGATCCCTTGCAAATTGCTACAGTCGCCTGTAGTTTGCATGAAAGCTGCAGACTTTTTAGCCTTTTTACTCTTCAAGCTGTAGATAAAACATGAAAAAAGTTCACACAAAATGGAAACGGATAGCATGCGCCTTCACAGTAAAAGTTCTATCTTACCACTTCAAACAATACATTTCAAAAGGTGAAACTTTGTCTTTGAAGGTAAGCGGTAGAAATTGCCAGTTTTGATCGCACTTTTCACAACTACTTGTTGAGTATTTTTTCTGACATTCACCGTTTTCCATATAAACTATGGGGAACAACAGCAACCTGCTAGCATTTGCAAGCATGCTTTTGCTGCATCAACATATCTATACCTCCCCAACCAGTCTGGAAATACACACTATTAATTAGAGATCAGAAATTTGCCATTAGCTCACTGACTGGTCTCCACACCCTAAAAAATGTTTTGAGTGCATGCCTGTTTGACTAACATATGACAGCAGAGGACAAACGTGACCATACAAACACAAAGAATATAATTAAAAACTGGAGAATATGCAAGCTACAGCAATAATCGGATAGAAAAATCACATCAGGACACAAGATAAAACAAAGCAGCCAGAAGAAACCTATCAAAGTCAAACAGGAAACAAACAAAAACCATGTTTAACATGAAGGCGACAAGACTCACAGTAAACATGCCACACAGAAAGCAGACAGACGAGACAGAAGGAACACGGGAAGCGCTGGGCAGACAAAAAGTCAACACCACTAGAATAACAATGAAAACAAGAACCAAAACTCAAAGACGTCACCAAAACCATCACAAGCAAGCCGGAACGAGCCCGTTTTGAAAAGTTGGGCACTATTTTGGATTAAAGCTCTGAAGCTTGGCTCTAGTAAAATGTTATTTCTACATTTTTTTTAAAAGTTGAGCGAATACTGTGTATTAGATTTATGGTGATTTTGGAAATGGGAGCTCATGGGAAGAGACAAACTGATCAGACACAATCTGCTCTCAGTGAAAAACTAATGAAATCCATGTAATGACCCAAACACACGGCTAAACAGATGGTCATTTGTCCCCACAGCCACTGGGCTACTACTGAGGATTAGACATTTGAGTGTTTGATTGTATTTCTGTGATTTCAAATCAGAATGAATAATGTTAGAAAATGAAAGTTGCATCTATCTGCTGCTAATCTTCATGTTTTATGCAGCTTGTCTTTATTTGGTAATAAATGAAGTCTCTTCCCCATATATTTTCTCTTTTTTTGTTTCTAATCTTCCTTGTTATTGTCCCTGCTTTTCACGCATGAGCGATGAATGTGATTTGCAAACATCTGCCGGAATCCTGCCATTTAAACACATTTCCCAAAATGTACCAAAAGGTCTTATTCCCGGTAGATTTCACTAGACTTATGACATAATCTGTTCTATGCATAAACACTGAAAAGATTTAGAACAAAATATGAAAACTGTTCTTTTTGTAAACGTTTCCATCCCCAAACATTTCTCTACTACGAGCGACACCCACACCCGCGCCCACAGTCAATTGCGACAGCTTTCCCTTGAGGAAGTTCGGGAGTCATAAATGAGATGCATCATGCCTCCTCTCACATTAATGCAAATGCAGAAATGCACATAAGACAGAGCCTCACATTTATACACCACTAGATGAAAATGAATGGAGGTGGGATTAGTTGTGCTTTGCCTCTCGAGGATGATAAACACATGTATATTTATAACCCTGGCTGTAGCCAAGCGAGAGGCAGCCGTTCTGTGTGACGGTGATGACAGTGTAAAGGACTGGAAGCGCTGGCATAGTTTGATAATCAGC
Organism: Astatotilapia calliptera; assembly: GCF_964374335.1. Lineage (NCBI taxonomy): Eukaryota > Metazoa > Chordata > Actinopteri > Cichliformes > Cichlidae > Astatotilapia > Astatotilapia calliptera. Next base: position 6,317,054 of record NC_137428.1, on the reverse strand, counting down.
TTTACCAACCGGCACACACATTCTCAAAGAAGGTAACACTATTCACATTATTCTACCACCTGGGTACATACATATCTCACTGTCGAACCGATGCAATGTGGGGTGCAATGGATTTCAAACCCAAACAACAACCAAGAATGCATTTATTGTTGTGCTTTGTGGTCTGTGTGCAGGCAGAACCAGGTGCTGTGCTTTATCATAAAGGAAAAGTTTCCGACTTGCATTAGATGAAAAGTTGCACGATTGTCATTTTCAAATGACTTTGCATTGCTAAGCAGTATACATGTTATTGAAATCACTTTGCACTGCGTTCCAGTTTGGGCTTTTTATTTTGTGCGTGCATTTCAAATTCATTGACGCTGCCCTCGGCCCTAACTGGTTGTGGTATCACAAGTGGGTAGATTTGGGTAGATGATGTTGTTCCCACCCATCACAAAACAGCAGATTGACAGATAGGCATCCATAGATGGTAGTCTATCTTTTAAAATAATTAAGAATTTTTGTTAAATACTAAACAGGCCATGTCAGAGGGTTTTTTTTTTCTTGGCTCTGTATGATGTCTGAGAGTAAATAATAGTATTTGTCTTGTATTTGAATTCAACAGTTCCTTTAATATTATTGTTTGCTGTATATTATAGTTATTTGTGCTAATGAGCAGTGGAACAGGTGCCACATGTTTGTGTTTTAAGAATATATATTTTACTCCTGCAGCTTTGTAATATAACCGTTTGTCTTCAACAGTGACTAAATTGCAGTCAGCTTTTTGTGTGTGATTGCGTCATTGTCTTGACACGAGCAGAGTGATGTGATCATTTTCTGCTTCATTTCAAAATGGTTCTTTGTTTAAACCATAAAAAATTGAAACAATGTGAGAAACAACGGCGGTGATTATTTTACCCGCTGAACATGCTCTGGTGTGTGGAAGGAGGAAGACGCAGTCTGCATGCTAACCATGGGGCAACACTGTAGGATGGGTTCACAGGGGCAGCATTTATTCTGCTCACTTCAGCCTCCAGAGAGCTGCAGTTTGTGAGGCACAAAGAGCGGCACGGAGATGAACGCTAGTCTCCAGTAGTGTGATTATTGATTCAGCTGCTCCTCCCTCTGGCCTTCACAGATTTATGTGGAACACACACTGTATTTCTCCTTCCATCCCAGCGGCTCTTTGCCTGATTCCACATGACTTTTACTTTGACTTGGCCAGTCACCGGACACAGCACTGGCTGCATTGTGTGTGTGTGTGTGTGTGTGTGTGTGTGTGTGTGTGTGTGTGTGTGTGTGTGTGTGTGTGTGTGTGTGTGTTCACAGTGTTAGCCTCGCCTGTGGTTCTGTAATGTCGGCTCCGGCTGATTTGTGCATCTCACACCACCTGTAGACCGGCCTGTCACGTTGTGTAGCTGCTGTGTCTTACATGCCTCAAGGCTGTGCGCATGTGTGTTTGTGTACCCTGCACGTGTGTGTGCGTATGTGTGTGCTCGGTATATAGATTGAACTGACTAAGTGCTATTTTTGAATTCGTACATGTTTATGCACGAGATTTTTTCACACACACACACTGGACATAAAGGACATAAAAGTGTTCAATACACTGACTTGATGTTACCTTTTGGGGACAAAAGCAAGTCACTATAATGTAGATCACTATTTGGTTTAAGGTTATGATAAAGCCTGGAGGTTGCTGCTATAACAGGAAATAAATGTCATCAATATAATTTCCTCTGAAGTAAAGGGAAATGACTCTTTGAGTGGGAAATATATGCATGCTGGGCTGTTTTCCATCAAGGTCCCTGGCCGGAAGCCAGGCTATCCCAAAAAATCAGCATGCCATTGTTCTGCTTGTCCTTCACATTTGCACTGCATTTCTTCATTTCACGTTTTTTTTTTTTTTACAAGGTGCATTCAGCACAAGTCTAATCACCATCTCTAAAAGCACAAACACCGTATGACACAGTACAACAGTAAAAGGTGATGTAATTTGTCTAGTTAGCTGCTAACATCACATAGGTCAAGCTACTGTAACTGCTGATTATCAGGTGTGGAAGCTGGCATGAAAATGCCAGGAGTCAGGAGTGTTATTAGTTTAGGTGCACAAGATAAGATAAGAAATAAATCATTTATCATTTAAAAAAAATGCTATGACATTAATTTGACTCTAAATGATCAGGCTTGTATATCTATAATGTTATCTTATTTGCTGATGTGATGTCATATGCCATCAGTCATCCTTTCACTTAATGGCTTATCCGGGCAGCACAGTGGGTTCGAATCCGCCAGCAGGCCGGAGCCTTTCTGTGTGGAATTCATGTCTTCTCCTGGTGTCACATTCCAAAGACATGCATGTTAGGTTCATTAGTTCTTAGTTATCTGTAGATGTGAATGGTTGTCTGTGACAGTCTGGTGTTCTGCCCAGGGAGTATCCTGTAGCTCCAGTCCCCTTTGACCCTGTCAGGAGGGACAATATGAAGCACAAAGAAAAAGTTGGGGACTCAAACTTTTATGACTGACAATTATATAATTTGGTGATGACAAGTGATTAGCTCAAGATGAGACAAAAGTTGAGTCAGTGGTGTTGACATTTGGAAGGTAGCACGATGTGTGACAATGCTAATCTTCACCTTTCAGATCAAGTTGCTGCTGCAGATTTTAATGTTTTAGACATCTCTGTCTTTGTGACTAATGATGTCACTTATAGTTAAACAATGCCACTTGAAAAGTAGCTTAGATTTTACAAAGTTTGTTCACCTTCAGTTCCCGTAGACTATACAGTCCTTACAGCCAAGCTTTTACCTTTTTTCTCTTTTTTTTTTGGCATTTCCAGGACAAATTAAATTGCATATAAACTTCCAAATCTGCTGGTTTACCTACACGATTGTCATAAAATGCGCACACTCACATACAAACACCACACCACATGTTTTTGGCTTGTAAAGCACTTTTGGGTTTTTTTCTTTTTTGTAATGAGCCATTAACATTTTTTTAAATAGTGTGTTGGCAGTAATAACTGTGAGATGATGCCCTGTTTGTGTACACACTCACAACCCTCTTCGCCCCTCCCTTTTCCTCTCTCCCTTCGCCTCCTTTCTGTTGCCATGGCTACTACAGGAGGTTGCCAAGTGATGAGGATGGCTCGGTGTCGAGTAACGGCTCCGGGAAGCTGAACACCAGCAAGAGCTCCTCGGCCCGGAGGACTGCGACTGGCAGCAGCAGCAAGAACGGCAAAGAGGAGCTACACAAGAGGGGCGCCAACGGTGAGGAGGAGGAAGGAAAGAGAGATGAGGAGGGAGGGGGTTAAGAAGGTAGACAAAGAATGAGATGATTCCAGTGAAGGAGGAAGAAGGGAAGGTATTAGGAGAAGGACACATACAAAGACAGATGGATGGATAGATGGAAAAAAATCTGCCTCTCCTTATGTTTGTGCCCATCAGAAAGTCTTTCATTGCTAATAAACAAGTGCAGATCACCAAAAAACTGACCACCCCCCGCCCCTCCACACACACACTCATGCTATGATGTTTTTACCCAAGGATAATTATTGTGAGCTAATGAAGCGCAAACACACTCATGCTTACAATGAGTCAGCCTGCTACAGCATCATGTAACTATCAGGGACGACACATGTACTCATCAGATATTGTCACACGTCCGCTCATATGCAAACTGGGATATTAGATCAGTTAGAAGACACATGAAGCATTCACGTGTTGCTATTTAGGCTGTTTTCAATCGGCTTACCTCATTCCAAATGCTGCATGGAGATAAAAGCGAGTACATATTCCTTAAGCGTTGCATCAACTTACTTTGGAGCAGAACCACAGAGAAAGACAAGGAAGTGGGAGGAAACAGTTCTGACAGCGTAGTGTCACCTTAGGTGTTATTCAAATCCATACAACCCACTGCATATGTTCTATGCTGTAGGAAAGTTACTTGTTAATCCTTGATGCCTGTCCTCTCCATCATTTTAAATGAGCTTTTAGATATTGCACTCACACAGAGTGCAATATTAAAAACACACACACACACAAAGGGTATGACTACTTAAATGCCAAGTTATAATTGAATTACTATTAAAATGAGAAGGTTACTTGTAATCAAGAGTCACATTTCTTTTTTTTTTTGTTAAAGAAGGGACCTGATGTAGTCTAAAATCTGCGATGACATGCTGTAGCTTAGTTTATTGATGTTTTATCGACACTTCTTGGTTATAAGGACATCTTTATTTCCATGTTGTTTTCTACCTTTTTATGCCGATTCTGATATTTTTCACACTACTACATCAATTAGACAGACGGTTGATGACTAATTATGAAGAATGCATTATTAATTTAAAAGCATTTGTTAAAAAAGGTCATAAAAAGAGGAGACTGGTCCATGATGATGACAAACACGTACTTCACATTATTAAGTTCACTTTAAGCAGCTTGAGGCAACTGTTGTTGTGGTTTGGTGCTTCATAAGAAAAATTGAATTGAACTGAATTGAATTCAAGAAAAAAATTAAGCAACTTTAAAGTTGATATAAAAGTAAAACAACACAAAACAAAATTAGCATAGGTGTGCTTGTGTTGGGAGTAAGCATGGTATATGTGAGCAAAACTATACACAAAGCCCATGTTAATCTGTGGGAGCTGTGCTAAATCTGTCATATACACACATTTACATTTGGGTACATCTATGAAAAATGAATCCACTACGATGTCCTCCAATAGCTATTTCACTTCCCCTTCCCCTTTTCGGACCAGGAAGCTACTAACATTTTTCTTTATAATCACTCTTTGGCTAAATCTATCCAGACTCTTGAGTCAGTGTCAGTTAGGACTCAAGTCAAATCTAGAAATGACAAAAACTGAGGCTTCATAAAAAAATGAGCTTACCACCTTCTGTGGTCTTCTCGTCATTGCCTGAGGCTACAATAGCTGGTTCTAGCATGATGGCGCAACTTCAAGTGAACTCCTGTTATGAGTAATGGTGGTGCCAAGTTTAAACAGAACATGTGAAATGAAAAAAGACAATGTCTGTTTTCTACTGCATCATCTTTGAGCCTTTTGAAATGTTCTCCATCATTAATTCAACAAAGTAGCTGGCAGGTACTGTGTCATTTTAAAGAAGAAGGTTCTTGTTTACAGCCATATGACAATCTCCGCTGCTGAAGTAAATGACAGTTCTCCTAATAAAGCTTAAAAAAGCATGTTAGCAGGTTGTGACAATAAAAAATGTTGTAGTTTTCCATAGATAGGCTCACTTCTGGTAATTTGGACCACTCCACTGCAATGGACTTCTCAACTGTGTTTGCCCCTTTAGTCCCTTTTTAGCATTTTAATGGAATTATCTATTTTAGTAGTCTGCTACTTACTATTAATTAATAAATATATATGTGCTGTAGCATATTGCTAATGGATGCATCTTGATGAAGCTAAATAGCCTTGTATGGTTTAGGACTTCACCCGTCCATCCAACTAGTTTCACTTATGGTCCAAAAACTTCAACATGGGACAAGCAAGGCAAATGTTGAAGTTTCCAAATGCAGTGTAAACATTGCACGGCAGACTTGATGATGTTTCCATGAACATGCTTTTCCGCATCTTTTTACTAAGCTGCTGCAAACACACTCAGTCGGCTGCAACTTTCCAGCTCAAAGCCCGACTGCGTCAACAACAACAACAACAACACGACCCTCAGGACCCAGTGCAGATTTTCAAGCCAACGAGGCATGATTGCAGATGCCTTGCAGGTGCGTCCATCGCTCCTGCAGCGGCATTGCAGACCACGCCCCGCCACATACAGATTTCATAACTAATGGTTGCCATCTTGGTGGTCAGTCCATCTTTTATATACAGTCTGTGGGTTGAACCTGCTAAGCTAATTTAGAGGTCCAAAGATGCAAGCATGAATGCTTTTGTCAGCCCTTGCAATATTTGGCAACCTGTAAACCTAAAACATATTTATAAAATATTATATAAATTACATAGTTTGCAGAATGTGATAAAATGATAACATTATTCGCTGTCTGCACAGATTCCTCACTAGCGTTAAATTAGCAGACATCACAGGATTAAAAACAAACATTTTGTCAGACATGAGATAATAGACTGTGCCTTTTGATCTACATCACCTGTAATCAGTAGTGGCAGTGAATGCACTGCATCTTTGAACTGTTCAACAGATTATCAGCCCAGTTTTTTTTCCAGCTCTGCAGTTTCAGAATTGATTGCCTAAACATTGCTCTGATCACTGGTAACACTGCCACGTTGCTGCTGTTCAGTGGCATTCTGGGACACTGTGATTTTCAGATCTCTTTTGCATCAGCAAACTAATGTTCACAGCAATTTAAGTGATTAATAGTGTTTATGCGAGCAAATGAACGCTTACCCAGAAGAGACAAGAAGATGAGTAATTGTTTCATTTTCTCACTAGAGATTGCAGAGAGCTGGAGATGGACAGGAATAGAGTTTTCAGAAAAAAAGGGAGAGAATAATGCCGGTATGCTACAGAAATGATAAAAACACCTGCTTGCTGCAGTGGGTCACACATCTTCAGGAAGTTTTACAGGTGTCAAAGCATTGGCTAAAGAGAATTTTGTACTACACCCGTAATTTTACTTGTGAGAGTCAGCGAAAGTGAAATGAAAATGCAAACACTCAAGAACTACATCTCAGACTCCACAGACCTCAGTTAGCATGTTAAAAGTTAAAGTTCCTTGCAAAAAAACTAGAAAAAGACTGAACAAGTGTGGCTCGTTTCGAAGCATTATCAGGAAAAGCATCTTCTTTCTCAACAGAACAACACAGCTTAGAATTGCAAAGTTGATTTTGAACAAACCACAAGACTTCTGGAGCAATGTCCTTTGTACAGATGGGATACAAAGTGGAGATGTTTGGCCATAATGCACAGTGCCACAGTTTGAGAAACATAACAGCATTCCAGCACAAATGCCTCATAGCTACTGTTGAGCACAGTGGTGGAGGGGTGATGATTTGGGCCTGTTGAGGTGTAGTTGAGTCCACTGTGAACTCCTCTGTATACTCAAGATAAAGCTTAGTCCAGATTGCGTCGCGTAACAAAACAATGACCCCAAGTGCAGCAGCAAATCTGCAACAGAATGGCCAAAAAAGAAAACAATTGAGGTGTTCCAGTGTTTCAGTCAAGAGAGCTGTGATGAACAAATACATGCAAACTTCAATAAACTGAAGCAATGTTGTAAAGAAGTGTGAGCCAAAATGAATCTGTCAGATGTGAGACATGTAGAAGATTAGTTTCTTATATATGAAGATACAGCTTTCCATATAAGTACGGCCTGGTTCCATTGTTCCGGTGAATCCTTCAGGGCAGTGCCATCAGTGCCTTGTGCTGACTAAATTCCTTCTTACAAGAGTAAACCACTCAAAAGACAGTGGGACTTCTTTTATTTCGCACGCTAAACTTCCACAACAAGAGACTAAAAACAGTGTTGTAGTTTTTTACATTTTAGAATGATTTTAGAGCAACTGTTCAAGAGAAACAGACTACATCTAACACTGACCTTAGTATAGCTAAATGAACGTTTTAATGTTCCTCAGATGTTCAGGGTTCAAATCCCAAAACTAATGGATAACATGATGGTGGTTTTATATGTAGTCTATGGATATACTAACTTTATTGTTCATCTGTTAAATCATCTCCATAATAGTAACCAATATTGCTGCAAACATAAAGGAATAAACAGCAAAAGTACCAGCAGATTGTTGACTGACTCATACTGTTTACCAGAAGACACACTGAGTAACGGGGGCTCTAAAATGTAGTTTATTCAAATTATGCAACATGTAGTTTCTACATTCAGTCAATGAAGCCACATGTTTTAAAATGTATTTAACCACAAAAGAAGAAGAGAAGAAGGACCCTTCTTTGTTGATCTGAAATGTGTAGCTGTGAGGAAGCAAAACAACAACACAGCCATCATGCTGCCGCTAAATTAAATGAAGGAACAGACACAACAGGAAAGTAGAAATTTTTCCTAATAAGGAAAAAATTAAAAAGCAAAGCCTACAAACGTTATATTTGTAATGTTTGTAATGTTCCCATTTATGTAGACCAAACCAGTCAGTGCTGTATGAAAATAAATATGATTCAGTTGCTACTTTTTCTTCATAGTGAAACTTAGGCAAGATAAGTTATTGTAAAATAAAATAATATAAAATAGCCTTTGTTGAATTTCACCCTCGTTTTGGCCTCTGTCTTCCCTGAGTGCAGGAGTGCACATATGCAGCCAACCAGCCAACCAGCCAACCACCCACAGCCACACATACACACACACACTCGTTTTCATGTCTTAGTGAGGATATCTCATTGATATAATGCCTTCCCTAGCCACTTACCTTAACCCTAACCATCAAATATGAATGCCTAATCCTAACCCTCAGCCTAACCATAACCTAATTGTAACCCTGACACTAAAACCACATTTTGAGCCTCAAAAATGCCTACAAACTTGGGGACGGGCATTTTGTCCACATAAGTGACTGTTGGTTCCCAAAACTATAGCATGCCAATTTTTGGTCCTCACAAAGATGTCTAAACATGCACACACACACACTCTCCGTGGCACTCACCAGATGTAACAACCTTTGTGGCAGAAACCATGTTCAATTCAAACACCAGTACAGTGTTTGCCACTTGCTGTGAAATGGTTCAGGGTTCACGTTAGCTACAACACATTGTTACCTGTGTCCATTCAGGTTCACAGCCCTCTGCTGCTTGTGATGCCACCTGTCCTGACCTGAGCTGTCACACTCTGATAGGCTGAACAGTTTCTCCAGCAAATGAGAGCAGACGAAGCTGGTGCCTGGACGAATGTAACATTGTGGGTTTGGAGCAGAGTTAATGGCATACTGTCGTAGCCCTACAAAGAAGCAGTCTGCCATATGATGTCAGTCAGTCAGTGAGTCACTGTGAAGCAACATAGCACTATCCATCTGCTGCTCGCTGCTGTAACATACAGTCTCATAAATACTGAGATTGTGTTACTGTGCGAAGCAGAGGACCAGTCACATACAGCGGATGTTTTTCATGAGACAAAACTCAATTCTTATTGGATTTAGTGTTTATTAAAGTTGTAGTTTCCATGACAACAAGTAAATCTCACATTAGAGGATAAAAGCAATTATTTTGGAGTGGAAAACAGTGGAGGAAAGTACATGTGAGCAATGAGACAACGGAAGGTAGGAAATTGAAAAGCTGATAACCCATTACTGATCAAATTCATCTTATGGCTCCAAAAAAACCCAACATAGCACAAGCAAAATCATACAAATTAAATCCTAGGGTGCTAATGTGTTAGCTAACAATAGCTTGCTTCATTAGTAAGTTCAAAAACTCTGTGGGTGCAATGTAGACACACACACCAGCTTATTAGTGCTACATGACAGAGTAATAAATACAGAAATTTCCCTCACCAAACCTGAAACACAAACTTCTTCCTTGGTCTGTACGTCACAGTAAACTATAAGATTGCAAGTGGATGTAAGGCAAAAAACAGGCATATCATTCATTGGTTCAAAAATAGTCCACCCAAGCTTAATATAAAGCTTACAGTATGCGAGAAATGAAAAGTAGCTCCATTAGTAAACCTCTGTATCCATCTGTTAATACTGATTTTTGATTTATTCTACCTTGAGAACTGGTACTCTTGCTTATTACCAAGTTGTGTGCTTTCTTGTCTTTCCAGATCCCTATGAAGACCATACAGGCTCTCTGCGTCTCATCACTATCAAGCCCATGACAGCCCAGCCAACCTACTCGTATCCCTCTTCCTCTTCTCACAGCCAAGATTCTGTGGTTGTCAATGGGGACGTGAGTTGGCAAACAAACATTTACACGCATGTCTTCAAAGCTTTCCTGGACTCGGAAGTGGTGACAGAATAGGGCAGAGTAAAAAGTAGGACACCATGAGTCACACAGACAAGTGCAGCATTTGGTAACCACGTTTCGTCTCCCATTGTTTAAACGATTGATGATGTTGGACTGCATCCAAATTGATATCAATCAACTCAATTGATTGAACAAATATTAATGGGTGGTATTGAAGAAGTAGTTTATCAAGCTCTTTAGGTGCATCAACTCAGAAAGATGCTTTTCCATTCTGTTATACTACCCCTCCTCCACCATAGTAGTAGTAACATAACATCTCCTCTGGGACAAATTGTACTGTTACTGAATATAGCTGTTGTTGCTACAAACACTATTCCTCTGTCTCTCTCTAATCTCTCAGTCAGCCCATCACATCTCATTCTTATTCTGCCTCAACCTGTCTGCACCTTGCTGCAGCTCAAACAGCAACACACAGGCTCATGATAAATCCACCCTCAGTCTATTAACATAAGACTAGAAAACCCCATGATTAGAGTGTGTTTCATAGTCTGAATATCTGGATGTGAGTACTAAAAAGAGGCCAAAACCGTAAAAATAACAATTGTGTGTGTGTGTGTGTGTATGTATATATATATATATATATATATATATATATATATATACATATATATATATATATAAAATAATAATAATTTGATTACTTGAATTTGCAGGCTAACCATAGTGGGCTTAAACAGAAGTCCGACATTGAGCACTACAGGAACAAACTGCGTCAGAAGGCCCGGAGGAAAGGCTACGGAGAATTCTCGCTCTCCGAGACTGGAAGCCACGGTTATAGCCACCGTGACACGAGGCACAGCCGGCACGACAGCGCGGTGAAAGAGCCAATGACTGCCGAGGAAAAGAGGGCGTCCTTTGCAGGGTGTCACAAGAGGTATTGTAATATAAATATAATTAAATATGCATATTTTGGAATATAATTAAATGTTTGTCTTATCACTGACTTGATTTGCTGCAGAAAGTGAAATAAATCTCAATGACCAATCACAAAATATGTATTACGAGGATTAGACCTTATTATGAAATTACAGTTCTTACACATGAAATTTTTGTTTCATGCCATTTAAATAATGAATGTTCAAGTGTTAAACTACTACAATGATGAACAATAAAGGCTAAATCCATTTTTTTTCATCTGGAAATATAAACTTAATGTGATGCTGTAGCTGTAAAGCATAGTTGCTAAGCAACACGTAACAAGTGAGTGAATAGAGAGGGGTGAGATTAGGTCAGCATATTATTATTTCACAGGTCACACTGACAGAGTGTCGGTTTTGCTTGTTTTTGTCACTAAGTTTAATACATTCAGCCTGAGGACATTTCACAAATCCTTTGACATCAGACAAAGAAAAGCTTTTATTGCCTTCTGAAACTTAAACTTCAGCACTTCAGCAACTTCAAACTTCTACCAAAAACCATTCAGATTTAGAAGAATTTAGGTCATTTTAAGCAAATCAAAAGAATACAAAAGAATTGTTTTGAATATGACAAAAACACTTCTATAATATTTTTCGTTAACTCCTTTCAGTGAATCTTACCAGAAAAACAAATGACACTCAAATAGTTTAATTAAAATATATGGGTGAATTCCATAACTGCAAACAGGCTGGAAAAAGTATAACTTATTGACTTATGGAGGAGGGGGAAAAAAAAGCTTTTAAAACTTTTAAAATTTTAACTTTTTTTTCAATGCCAACATACCTGTACAGCAGTTTTTATTAGATTTAACTGGTGACTCTGTACATGCAGCTATTAATCTTATGTTGACCATCATGTCACAAAAGGGTTACCAAGACTGAAAAGAGTTGATCTTATTTACTTTTGTGAATTTATTTATCTTCATTTTAGGCCTTTTCCTTTTTCAGAGTATGTGTATCAGGTAAAAAACGTCCATACTGGCAAGCTAACATTTTTAGCTTAATCGCTATAACCACTAGCTTCTAGTAACTAACTGGCTCTTTACTAATAGTACGGTAAGTACTGGTATTTGAATACTGTTAGTAGAAGTTGACGACCTTATTGGGAGAGGGAGGCAGTTCCAGAGTTTAGGATTTGCAACTAACTGTGTACAAGTCAGTCAGGAAGGAGACATTAATTAAAGTTATTGTTCAATGGATCGAAGCAAGAGGCAGACTTATGCTTCTGACATTTATTCATAGAAATCTTAATTTTAAAAAGCTGGTATGTTTATGGTCACACAGATGAGTCAAATTTAAGCAAAGAATAAAAAATAACACAGAAGTTGTTTAGCTGAGTTTTAAACATGATGCCAAGGTGCAAAGACGTGGTCCCAAGTATTGAGAAGCTTCATGTCCTAGTGATAGCAAATACAATACAAAAAACAATGGGAACCAGAACGGAACCTTGAGGTACACCAGGCCATTTTAAGAGTATTTACTAATGCTGATTATCAAGGACCTCTTACTCAGATAAGAGTAGAGCAATACAGGGCAGTGTGACAAAGTCCTCATGATGGAAGATCAAGCTCTCATTTCACACTGCATCAAACTACTGTTATAGCCCATCTAGGTGCGGCTAGACCACAACATAAAGGGTGATCCATCCCCGTCCAACCCCAAGCAGCACGTCACACAATTAACACTTTGTGACAGTGATTTATTTACAATGAGTGAATTTAAAAACAGAGGAAGGGAGCAAATTATAACTTCGGGGTGAACCCAAGGCCAAAACAACAAACAAAAGGTAGCCTATCTCAGGAGTAAATAAAACTTACCTAGTCAAAAGAACTAAACCAAACGACAATTACTTTCCTCCCTACCTAACAAAAACAGGAGAAAACGAATCAAACAAAAAGGCGGTCCACCCCTACATGCTCCTACATTAAACCAACATAGTTAAACAGTGAACACACGGTCTGCCGGTTGGGTTGGGCCGAGGATGAATGACCTGGCAGTCCCTGGCGGTGTCTTCTTATGCGCTGCCTCCCGATCATTAGCCAATCAGTACAATCCGTCCACCCTGGATGCACCAATATTAAAATTACGACAACAGTCATAACACTACCCTAAACATAGATGTCAAAGGACTGGAAAAGGACCTCAGTGCCATCAGGAGTAATTGTAGTAATGACACTAGGCTGGTGTTGTATTTCTTTCCACCAGGTACTCTCACCCACGAGAGCCTACATATTGGAGCCGGCAGTCTCTGAGCAGCCCCAGTCCAGTAGAGACGGAGATGGACCTGCTGGTGCTCAGGGAAAGATCCAGGAGGGGCATCCGCAACAATGGCTATGATGTAAGTGACTGGACAACAACCTTCTGAAACAGTAAACCAGGAATGGGGTCAGTAGAGCAGATCCAGAATAAAGCCAGAAACTATAGCTTGACCCAAATTGTAATATGTGAGTATAGGTCTATATAACCTGTGTATTATAACCAAGAGTTCAGACTTAACCAAGGTCTGTGACTTGAGGATGGAGGATTTCCGATAGATCTTTTTGAATCTCTGGACTCAGATAAACTTACTGAGTAGTAAGAAAAAGCAAAGCTTTTAAGTCTGATTCTGTAACGAGCTGTAATATAGCAGCTCAGGTCCAATATCAGAACAACTGAGTGCCATAGAGCGATGACGAAATGGGTCACTTGATAGTTGTAGGAAAGTAAAGCGCTGCCACTTCGTCACACTAATAAAATAATCTCTTGAGAGCGTTCTAACTTTAATCCTTCCCTTCCTTTCCTCTCCGATGCTTTTAGCTCTGACCCAGTGGATTAACAAATTACCTTCTGATGAACCTTATAAACCTACACAGAGATGAAGAAAAATAAATTAGATAGAAAAGAAGAAAATGACAAAAAGATTAGAGCACAATTCCTTCATTTTTACAGTAGCCAACAGGGGTGAAAAGTCAGAGAGGAGGAGATAAAACGGGGACAGGTAGAGCATCGTGAGTGAAGTCTCTTTATGCTGCTCCTCTGACGCACCATAGTAACAGCATCGACCGTGCTACCTACCTGAATGTCAATGACTCTGAATATGATTATAGCCTATTCATGGATTCAGATGGGAGACTTGATAGCAGTTAATAGCCTCGGATGCACCAAACCAGGGCTGCCCAATCCCGGTCCTCGAGAGCTACTATCCTGCAGCTTTTAGATGCATCCCTACTCCAACACAGCTGAATCAAATGGTTTGATTTGATGGTTTGATGGTTTGATCTGTGTTGGAGTAGGGATGCATCTAAAAGCTGCAAATGAATGGCTTGTTATCAGGCCTTTGCCAAACATGATGGCAAACTCTTCAGCATGCCATCATGTTTGGCAAAGGCCTGATAACAAGCCATTCATTTGATTCAGGTGTGTGGGAACAAGGATGCATCTAAAAGCTGCAGGACGGTAGCTCTCGAGGACCGGGATTGGGCACCCCTGCACCAAACGGTTTGGAAGGAGAACATGGTGTGTTTCTGCATGAGCGTGTGTGTGTGCAGACAGGACAGAAAAGCAATGTGATCAGAATCCCTTATCACTTTTGTTTTCATGCTTTAGAACGGTTGAGACATATTAAAGCGGTATTAGCGATGTTTGGATTTATGAGTGGCTTTTATGTGGTTTGTGGAATTTATTCCTGTGGTTTTGTACAATGGTTAGGTCATAATTTAATAATATTCTTTATCCAACTTTTAATGGAATCCTGATGTGGTGATGTGATTATGTTTTAATGTCTTGTTATTCATTCATTCATCTGTTAGTCTAATTAATTAATGCAAAATTTAATTAAAAACTGATACAGTGGGTTATTTTAGTTTCTGTTACACACGTCTTACATTTATCTGATGAAAGTCTTTTTTCCTATGTGACGTTTTAACACAGCATAGTCACAAATAGCTGCAGTAGAGCTAATCTGAAAATCTAAAAAAAAAAAAGCCAATTTTTATAAGGTAATAAATATATTTAGATATACAGTTCTATTTGGGAAAAAGGCAAAGAATATTAAATATAGATTTGATACTGATCTTTACCCTGTTAAATGTCAAATTTTTTTTTTACTGCTATTAAAAACTAATTTGTTACATTTAACCACATTTTTGTGCTCCCAGAAAACAACTGTTTCCATTTATCTTTGCATATGTCCGCAGCAGTTACTGACTTACATTACTGCATAGTGAGTTGATACTTGTAGTATTTCCTCCACCACAAAACCAGCAACAGTCTTGCTGCTCCTGATGTTCCTTGGAGAGTTTGGGCTAAAATCGAATTTTAGAGCTGCAGCACCGCCATCTTTCTTCTTCTCAATGGACTTTACAGCTCCACAATAATGTGGGTAATTAGCCTCAAGATGCTTCTTCAAAATTATAATAATTATTATCATCCTTGCATGAAATGAAGTGTGAATACCTTCCCAATATAATAACCATCTCGTCTCCCATGACAACCTTTAAATGCACAATGACACAACTGTAAGATTTTGCTACAGCACAAATGAATTACTAAAATAAAAGTATAACTTATTTGCTTGTGTTACCAGAGAAATATTCTCCTTTTTTTTTTTTTGTCATTATATCAAGACTAAGAAACTGATTATCTTTGTTGGGAACTATATTTTGTGCTTGCAGCACGGGGACATGAGCAAGCAAATAAACGGTCTTTGGATACCTGGTAGTCTCTGGTGTAAGCAATGAGAGGATCCATTTCACCACCAACTCCTCCATTCATTCCTGTAATTGTGGAGCATCTTTCGCTCTAAAAGCACAAAATATTAATTCAATATACATGGATGCAAATCCGTCCATATGAGATTGGACAGGTTTGTGTTTAGGAACATAAAAATAACGCTAGGAAATCTGTGTCCAGGGACAAGAAAAATAGTAAAATTCTAGAAAGAAAAAAAAAATCAATAGATGACAGCTGTGAGACTTTTTTTGTTGACTAGTACACGACTCCATGGCAAGGAGTCGAGAAGAGACAAACGATGAAACTGCATCAGGATTTTCTCTTTTTTCTTTTTGTTACAACAGAAAAGAGCAGAGATATGTGGTAACAGTGCTGGACTGATTCTTTTTAAATATAACTAAATTTTCCAGATGTATGTTACAGTACTTGTTAAGAGCGAAATGCAATCCCTGCTTATTAGCATTATTCTGATACTGAAGATGGTGCCGTTTCTGAAACTCACTCTTCTAAATGCAACGAGTCTTACGCTGGTTTTGACTACAGCATGACACATTTAGTGCAGTCCCTGTATATATATGAGTGAATGAGAAGACTCCCAAGATGCGGCTAAAGATCAAGAAGGCTGACTTCAGTGGAGGTAACAAAACTAAAGGGTAAAAAAAGGTAAAAAATTAAGAGGAAAATTGAGGTCCAATAGAAGGAAAGATTACCAGAACACTTGATTAGTGGCAGACAGACAATCTTGGATAGAGAGGAGGAAAGAAAGACCAAATGTACACAGGGGAAGGAGAGTTAGACCCTGGTGCAACACGAAGAAGGGGCAAGAAATCTTATCAGTATGAAGCTAATTAGAGCAGGAAATGCAACAGGTATTGGTTTTTCTTGAATTCTCAATTAAAGCCTGTCTTAAGTTCTCAAAATACCAAAAATAATTCCACTTGTTACATATCTATATTAAACAAGCTTTTTTCCACAAAGGGGACAAAGTCAAAACAATGTTTTTGTCACTATTACAGCTAATTTGTGCTTTCTTGTGCATTTTTTTGGCCATTTTGTGGTACATGTGGACCTATTTCATGCATACTGAGTTCACTTCATTCACTCCTCCGTTTGAATACCTGCGGTAGATCAGCAGGATCCATACCAGCATTTCCAAAGCGATGAAGTTGCACATACAGTATTTACACACAAGATGCACTGACTTTTACTGACAGACTGTTTTTCTATTCTAAGTACTCATAGCACTTTTTACTACAAGCAACATAATACCCATTGATATTCCTCTATACCCACTTATGCACACACAGCCATGGATAAATCAGGTGCAGTATTTTCAACATGTAGACTGAAGGAGCCAGGGATCTACCTCCTGGGCATTGGCACGTACCAACAGAAGCACCCTGTGTTCTTGTTGGCACGTGCCAGAACAGCATTGAGAGCAAGAGGTAAACCAGCTCTAACACCACATCAGAATCTAGACCTTTATTAACAGCAGATGTTTCTTAAAATAAGATTTCAGAAACCTAAATAAGAGTTGAGTCCACATGTAAAAATGGTCTTTAATGTAAAAAATTCCACCTGTGCTTTTCCTGCATCAAAATGTTTGCCCTGAATAACCCACCTGGAGCAGTTCATTGACTGCACGTGACTCATGAAAACTCATTTCATGCTTGTTTTATGCTTTGTAGACAGCAGAATAATGGAAATTCCTGTCATATTTTTTTTAGTTTTAAATGTTTTATGAAAATAGGATAGGGACAGGAATAAAAAGGACTAAAAATAAAAAGATAGAAAACAAAAACAAGAAGAAACGATATCTATGTCCATGTGATTGAGTTGAAAACATCCAGTTGTACAGTTAGTGCTATACAGTTATAACTATACAGTTACATTTCTCAAGGATTGATGAAAGCACTCAACATAAGAGGAGAAAAACACGAAAAACAAATGTTTGTGAGTGTGGCTCGTTTTACTGCTTCTGCAATAACTGATGAAAACATCGGCACCAGAATGTTTATCACTTTGGGTTTGTTTATAAGGAAGCCAGGAGTGAAAGGAGGAATGTTATGAGCTTTAAACTGTGGACACATGACCTTGGTGTTTGTGTCCTCGAAACTTATTGGAAAAGCTGATAAACTGCTTTTGTACTGGTTGCTAAATGTTTGTGTGTTCACTCCACAGGGTGAACCAGAACCCTTTGAGGAGACCAACGTGGACCGTCTGATGAGCTCTCTGGGTTATGGAGGTGGATCTACTGGCACTGGGAACGGCAGCTTGGGGGTGAAGGCTCACCGTGGCTCCGACTCCTCCACACTCAGCTCCCAGCCGTCCATTGACGAGGTCCGTACGCAGATGCATATGTTGCTAGGCAACGCTTTTAGCCTGGCACCTCCGGACCATGACCCTCCTTCTCCTCCAACCAAGTAAGTTTTTATTTTTCACTGAAAACTCTTTTCTTTTATAACATCTGCATAATTTACAGTACTGTGTGGGAAAGAAAAGAGAGAGGTCCCCTGATACGCACTTTGAAAGCACATACATCCCACTCCCAAGCTGTTTCTCAAAATCACAGCAGTTTTATCTGATGTCTGCTTGCCTATGCAGTGTGCACTGGAGCAAGACTAGAAAAATAAAGAGACAGTAGGTGTGTGTGAATTGACTCTATTTCATTTTTTTTCTTCCTCTCTCAGCCATCGCCATCATCATCACCACGCTCACAGCGCCTACAACCCTTCCAGTACCAGCCACTACAGTGACGGAGTGACCAGTGCCCCCGGAACCATGAACCACCCCTGTGGAGGCAGGCAGAGAAGCATAGGCTATGAGGACATGCACCAGTGTAGCCTGCCCAAACCAGTAAGCACTTAAAGGAAGATTAAGGCTTAGAAAAATACAATTAAAGCTACCAACAGCCTTTCCAATAACTTCACTGTCACCATCTGTTTTTAATAGGTTCTATTTTTGAGTAGAAAGTAGTTCCAATAAAAACCAACACATTTATAGCCCTGTCTAAAATTGGAATCAAGGTCTGGTAATAACAGGGTGTAATAGTTTTAAAGAAATTTGCATTTCAGGAACTTTACCTTTTGATAATACTCTGACACTCTCACAGAGCTCAAACTAATCTCACGCCAAGGATGACCAATCCTCAGTGACTTGATCTCATAAACAAGATCAAGTCTCTCTGAACATTTCAGCTTTCATGTGGCAATTAACCTGGCCTTTCATGTGTGTTGACTTTAATTAGAGGACCTAGGGATGTTTTTGTTGCTTCAAACTATCTGTCTGTCCCCTGAGTTTATTAAGTACCAGTAGCATCAAACAGCAGCAGGATCCATACGAGCATCTCCAAAGCAAGAAGAGTTGAACACATTCATGCACAAGGCAAACAGCAGTAAAATAGGTGGATCGGATATTATGGAAAATCTATATCTGTACTTTTGTCCAATTCAGGCAGGTGACTCATCACAAACATGGTCATAGTTTAGCAGCTACAGTGCTTGAGTTGATTGCTTACCTCTGTGACAGGTATCAATATATTCTGATTTTAGTAAGTAAGAAAGTCTTCAGTAAGTCTGATTCCTGGAAAGCCAGAATTTTTTGTTTTATTTTTTGTATTTTTCTGTTAGGATTTGAAGGCTCACAGTATTTGGAATATTGATTTTTGGATCCCATAGCTTTATATAGTAGATTCTTCACTTTTTTCTAACCATTACCCACCAAAATGCAGCCACAGGCAACCTAGCAACCTAACATATTGCAGATAGGTTTAAGTTGTTAAGAATTTTCACCAGTCAGGCAATTATAAATAAATTAATAAAAAGATTTAGGCTCAACATTAATGAATAATTTAGAATAAAACGAGTAAACAGGGTGCCTGTCTGGACCTCAGGCTTTAGGTACACTGTAGCACCTTTCCTCTTGAGTGCTTAAGTGGTCAATTCACCCAAATAGCTTAAAGTGACTATTTCCTGAATAACCTCTGGTTATAGGCATATTAGGCCTAATATGTGTTAGTAATGTGAAGTCCACTGCCTTCAGCTATGAGACTGAACCAAAACATAGAAACATACTGTCTGAAAACCCAAAATAAATAATTGAAAGCTACAAATGAATGAAAGAAATGTTTACACACAAAAGATGCTCAAACAGAAAAGTGGAGACATGGATAGTGATTACATTACAAAGATAATGATGACACCTTACACACAGTAATTTCTTCCAGTAATTTTTCTCCGACATGCATTAAACTACTTGAAGTATAAAAAAGAAACTCTGCATAATGGATGAGAATGTTTAATATTTAGCTTTATTATGCCAGCAAATAGATACGTAAATCCCCAAAGAGCTTGATAAGGTCATGCATGTGTAGTAAATAGTTGCTCATGTGGGGTAATTATCTATACTCGTGTAAGTCACATTGCATTATCTGCCAGATGACTAAACAGCTAAACTGGCTGCATGCAAAAGTTAAAATGTTGGCACCAAGAAACTGACACCGAGAATTTGGACAGTCAAACTGCGTGCCGTCACCAGCTGCTCTGCAAGGAGAACCTTGAGAATGATTAAAGAAACTGAGGACTGAACGCCTTCCAACAAATAAAGTTGCTGCTTGAATCTGAATCTGTATTTGATCTTTCTGTTCCGCTCTGATCAGATATCCCCTGGTTTCCTTACCCTATTTATTTCTTCTTTTTCCCTTTGGATTAAGGTTGTTTTGTGTTCATACTGAGCTGAACAGATCTCTAAATTGCATTTGTGGCTCCTGCAGGGTTTCCGGTTCACCCAGCTTCCTGATATGGGCATTGGTTCTCCACCTCCACTGATCCCCTCAAGACCAGGACCGCCACCTGCGACCTCACTGCGACGGTACTAGGCACATTTATATAATCAAACAGTCAAACACATTGCACTTCATATATGGAAGGGAAAACATTTTTAAAGCCTAAAATAAGGAGAAAAAAACATAAAAGCAAGAAACACTCAGTCCCTTCAGTGAAAGATAAAAACATGCAGTGTTGAGCATGTGGCCCATAAATATATTTAGACATCAAACTTGAAGGAAATGCTCACATATGGCATTTAAAAGTACTCTGAGATTGGTTCTCAGCCAGTCACATGGCAGCACTGGGGCTAATCACTGGATCAGACAGATAGTGGAGAGTACACTGGAGAATACACAAAATGTATCAGAATTTTAATCAGCGTCATTTCAAGAGTGCCCTCCACGTGCACCCTCGGTTTGTGCCACTCACTTCTCTCTCTTAGGCCCATATGCTAGTCTGCATCATTTGAACTGAATATTCTTCTTCATTTGAATGCTGCTGCTGTGTGCACTGTGTTGCTGGGCACTTTAGCACTGCAGAGAGTGATTGAGTCTGTTGGTTAGCAGTGAGGAGCACTCTCGCCATCTAGTGGGCAAAATAAATAATTAACACTTGTGGGAAAAGAAGGTGCTGCAGAGTGGCAGGAAAAAAAATTATGCAATAAAATAAAAAAAGACAAACTATAATTTACAATCAATCTACTAATAAAAATATATTAATTCTATATATAAATATAGATGTATTTATATATATATATATTTAAAATGTTCTGCTTGACAGAGACAGCTTTTAGTTGGACTTCTCTAATTACTGCTAATTAAATTTTCAGATATGGCCACGGGTATGTGACCATTATTCTTGCTTATTACAACCAGAAACGGTCATATTATGGCGGTTAATCAGTCAGCTCGTCACACATCAGCTCCACTGTGCTCCCAGGGAGAAAGAGTGCAGCACGTTAATCCCTCTTTGCTATGCACTGTGAGGCATTAGTGCGCACAGTGCATCATGGTCCTGAGATGTGCCAGTGACATCATCTGTCCTCCGGTTCTTTACTGTAGTTAACATGCACTGTAACACGTGTCTGTACGATGAAGAGGATGGTGCTTCAGTGCAGAGGTGGAGAAAGAATATGACTGCATGGAGAGCTCTAATAAGGCTCAAGGTGACAGGATGGGATTTATGATCCGTGAGGTCATGTGTCCTTCACTGCAGTGACCCAGAATGCCTGGAAATTTCAGCCAGATGTTGAAAACAAGTCTGGGAACCTCTGTACTGTGCATGAACATCACCCCAGAAGCTGTCATAGGGCAAGAGGCAGGTTATACCCCAAACAGGTCACTAGTTCTGTTGCAGGGCTAACCCACGGAAGTCTTTGGAAGCCCAGAGTTCCCATGCAGACACAGGGAAGAACATTCGAAGTGTATACTTAAACCAGGACTTTCTGAACTTGCTATCAGTACCACAGTCTGATGTGACTTAAGATGAAAAGATGTCTGATGGACTTTATTCTTGTTTTATAGATTACTAAAGATTTTATATCTTTTTATGTTGTGTAACTATGTCTTTTCCCATAATATTTAATTAAAGCTGCAAGCCATTTCTACAAACATGTTTCCTGTATCTTTGTTAAACCGTGTTTAACAAAGATCAATATTTGTTTGGTTGTTTTTTTTTTCCAAATGGTGCAGATTTGACCTTTAAACTGATACAGATGAAATTTGGACTGTATATAAAAGAGAGACATAACTGCCATCATATCACCCATTGGTTTATGACTGCATTTTGAAGCCTCACAGCCAACTCTGTTTTTTTATTATTTAAAGTGTCAGACAGCTAAGTCTAAATGCAGCATCTGATAAATAATGGTAAATAGTTAGAAAGTAAGGAAGGGAGATTTGACCAAATTATGTTATTTAAGGTTTTGTCATATTATAATATTCAGTTTTAATGCTCAGTTTATTATGTTATATTGTTGGTGGTGACGCGTCAGTGATGTCTCTGATTTGTTAACTCCAACTGAATTTAAACTGCTTTTATTGCTCACTCTTGAACTCTT
This sequence comes from Astatotilapia calliptera, assembly GCF_964374335.1. NCBI lineage: Eukaryota > Metazoa > Chordata > Actinopteri > Cichliformes > Cichlidae > Astatotilapia > Astatotilapia calliptera. Next base: position 6,294,640 of record NC_137428.1, on the reverse strand, counting down.
GAACAGATTCCAGTTGCTATTATTTTTGCTCTTCTGCCAACAACTTTTAAACTCGGGTTTCAAATGTTTTCAGATTCTCTTAACTGCTTTATTGAATTGTGTCCTGTGGGCACAAAAAGCTATAGTTGTTATTTGCAGGTGTCTGTTTGCTGTACATCGGGTTGATTTCTGCCTCTCCTCTCCACTGACAGTTCCACCCCTGATGTTAGTCTGAAGCCTCGCGTGTCAGAAGCCTCAGAGCTGCAGGCCCAGCAGCACAATGGTGCCCCCTACCTGCCACTCTCCAGGACCCCCTTCCCTGCTGTCACTGTTGACCAGTCCATCAGCACCTACTCAGGTACGACACACTGACAGGACGCTGAATTTCTATTGATATGTTATTTCCGTTCAATCTAAATCTATTTACATCTCACAGGAAACCCAATAACAGCAGTCTACGCTATATCGGCCAACCGCCCAGGTTACTCAGACTACTTCGTCATGTCACCGCCATCCTCATACCGGAGTCCATCATGGATGTCTTATCCACCTGAACCAGAAGACCTGCCGCGGCAATGGAACGACACACCTGTGAGACACTGTTTTCCTTTTTTTAAGTACACAATGTGCTGTGAACACTTTGCAGGAAGTTTCAGTGTGTGTGAAGCACTTCCCCCACTTCTTCCCGCAGAACTCACGTCACCTCGAGACCATCTGCTGAAGTCGTCCGACTGTGACACTGATTTGAAACGGTCAGTAGCTCGGTGGGTCACTTTTTCTCTGCACTGCAGTCTTATACTGTCGTGGTTCTTTGGTGAATTTTGTTTACCTTTTCATCTTTGATTTAGCTGATTTTAGTTTATTGTACAAGTTAAATGTTGTATTCCATCTATAGTTCAACGTATATTTCCATTTTATTTTGGATTTTTGGCATCTGTAGTGAAAATATTTTGTATTTAGTTACTATTTTGTTGATGTCTTAAAGGTAAAAAAAATTAAATATAAGAGTATAATTGTGGCATTATGGAATTGCTTAGTGTCTCACTGTAGACCTCATACTAATTTGGACATAAAATGAGTCGAAGGCCAAAATTTGACTGAAGAGTTGACATTTCAACTGGCTTTTGAAGATTTCCAGAGACAGAGCTTTGCAAATCTCTCAGGGGAGCTTGTTCCAGGGAGCAGCACTGCAGCGCTGAAGGCTCTGTCCCTGAAGGACTACGGTTTGATGTGGGAAATGGAGAGTAGGCCTTTAACTGAGGAACCCAGATGGGGTGTAGGGGAGGAGAAGGATTTTATAGGACATATGGGACTTGACTGGGAGCCAGTGGAGGTGTATAAGGGTTGGGGGTGATATGTTGCCCGTACTTAGTTTAGGTGAGAACTCGGGCAGCTGAGTTCTGAACATACTGCAGCTTGTTAGGCAGACGAAAGCAGAGACCACTGCAGTAGACCAGGCGGGAGGTGATGAAGGCATGAATGAGGGTTTTACTTGCTGGGTCTGAGAGTAGAAGTCAGAGTCTGGAATCGTTCTTCAGGTGGTAGAAGAGATTTAATGGATTTGGTATGTGATGAGTTTGAGAGAGCAGAATTCAGGATGATCCTGAGGTTGCAGACCTCCAGAGATGGTGATCAGGATTAACTATTTGATTTGTGTGTAAATAGGGGCATATGTTGCCTGGCAGGTCTTCCACTAATTGGATAATCCATGGTTTCCTTGGTCTATGCGGTGAAATTTACTTGGGGAAAATACTAAACGGCAGATTCCCCAGATAGAGTCATTGGTGTGTTAGTATGTGTGTAGACAAAGCAGATATTCATAGACTGAATCTCAGTGTGTCATGACAAAGAGCTTTGAATAGATGAGTAATACAGGAAAGGCACTGTATAAATCAAGGCCATTTACCAGATATACAAAAAGTAGAAATCTCATGAAAAAACATGTGAATCCTTCAAAATACTGTTTAAAAAAAAAAAGCTTTGCTTTGTTGACTGTTGTTTTCCTGGCCAAACAGCCTTGGGCAGGTAATTCTACTTTGATAGCAAAACCATTATCTGCTTCAGAGTTCAGACTGCATGCCAGCCTGCAGGCGAAAAGCTGACAGGATCAAATGTTTGCTGTAGTGTTCAGAAAGCAATGCAGTGCTGTACCTGGACCAATACCGTTTCAGGGTTTGTTTGTTTTTTAATTTGTGCAGGGTAAAATATATGAAGCTGATATGGAAATAGTTAGACTTTATCTGTGACACTATTAAGTTCAAAATACACACATTTGAGAGAAATAGCTAGCAAATACTTTCAAGTTAAATGATAAATAGCTATTTGATGATCCACAAATTGAGCATAGGGTTGGTGACTCCTGTGACTCCTCCTAGTGCAGCTCAGTCAGTAACACTGGCAGCTGATCTTATTCAGCTGAGCAACTGTGCAACTTCTTGGCAAGACTCATGTTGAATGAGACTTTTTAGTTGCTTCAAACTGGATAAAGTTGCTGCTGCCACTCCAGCCTGCTCTGCCACCCACCTCCCGCTACTGTAATAGCTATTCAATCTATTTATAACTCCTGTTCCACGAGGGGGTCCTGTTGCTGCTCCTCCTGCCTTCAGGCTTTCCACTTATGCATGTGGAAGGCTCAGTATGGCCCAGAACACAGACATAGTGCCAAATGACTAAAATAATAAAATAATAATCCAGTTTTGAGTAAAGCTGTCCTTAAAGAAAGCAAGTCTTTAAAATTAAAAGTTACAGCCTTTTCTTTTGAGTAGAAAAAGCCCGTAGATGTGATTATGAGATCAAGCAGCAGTTGCACTGTAAAGTGAAACAGATGAATGAGCGAATGGAGTTGTTAAAGTTTGAGAGTTAGAGATTTTCCATTTTATTATTTTATTATGTTTTTGTTCTTCAGCAGTAAAAGGCTGATGGGATTTTAATGTTGCTGTTAATTACTAAACAAAGAAAAAAGTTAAAATCTAACTCTTTTTTTATAGCTTTAACATCAAGCTTTGCTCTGATTTTGCTGGTGTTTCTGGACTTTCATCCTGATGTACAAAGAGATAATCACATACAGTAACTTGTGCTGTGGTAGCAGGTCTGTCATGCGTGGCCACTGTCTTTGTGTTTTGTGCAGGTGTCTCTTCAGATGGGCAGAGGACCTCCTTCACACTCAAAACTCTTTGGAGCTTCATCACCCCTCCTTGGCTCCGGCACAGCGCTCCTCCTGTATGATTCATTCATCACCAGTGGAACCCCCCCCGCCCCCTGCCCTCACCTTTTCCCACAGCTCTCCTCTGCCTGCCCTCTGTCTGTCCTCTGTCAGCCCACTTCATCTGCAGCTCAAAGCATTTCACATCCTCCAGAGCTCCTCTGCCCCCTAATCCCTCTTCACCTCGTCTTCGATCTTATGCCAATGAAAAGCTCAGCCATAATTTTCTCTTTCTGTATTCTGAGCCCCCGGCCTCACAGGCCTGTGCTGGCCCCTCTGGGCCTATAGTCACTATCTCCATGTAGACTGCCTCTTCTGTGGTGACCACCACTGTACAGTCCGAGGCCCCTCACACTGCTGAGCTGAGCTGCTGTGCTGTGCCTCCCTGCCTAACAACACAGATGCAGAGTGGATGAACAGGGTGATTACAGTACAGCGTGACAAGTTCTGTGGCCCAGCAATCATCGTAGAGTAACTGCCATCTGCCCAGCACACGATGGCAGGCAGCGCTGCGTTATCAGTACTGTAGCGCCCCAGCCGTTGCCAGTAGTCCTCTTCTGAACTGGACTGGACTGGGCCATCGTGGACTTGCCCCTAAGGTCCACCGTAAAGCCAGGAAAGCTGGACTGACTTAAAACTGTGTAAAACTTTTTGTTTTTTTGATCAATCCAAATTCCTATGTAAAAACTCAACAGCTGGTTAATATGTGTATTTTAAACTTGAGTGAAAAAAAATAACTAAGGAAAAAGGAACAAAAAAAAAATCTCTTGTCTTGAGCTGTCTCTATTTCAGTTTTTGGATATTTGTGTGCTTTTGTCTTTTACTTTTGTGCATTGATTATTATCAATGGATTATTGTACAAAAAATGTTACTCCGAGGCAAAAAAAATATAACATTCTTTGAAGCAGAGAAATCGGTGGCTTAGTTGTCTGTGGTTATGACGGCATTTCTGTACTTTTTAAAAAGAATTACTTCGTTTACCTTTTTCCTTCATCCGACTCAGCAATGAAAACAAGAATTACTGTATGTCACTATGTTCTGTCAGTCATCTGATTATGACGTTTTTGTCTGCTAAACATTAGACAGACCTGAGTCAGAGACACTCACCGAAATCCTGCTCAGCATGATTTTGGTCACATGCCGTTTCTTGAAAGGCACAAAAGGCACCTTGGATAAAAACATACTTAGTATGAGCTGCTTTTGAAGGGGTTTCAGTTGTGGTTTGACTCAGGTCTCTTACAGTTATGTGAACACACCAGTATTCTTAGAAAAAAAACAGTTCTTTTATTTGAAAGGTGTCTACTGTATTCTACTGTAACTTTGACTTTTGGTTCTTTTGAGGCCGAGGGATTATTATTTGGTCGCCGGACTATGGTTTAGTACTGTTCAAGAGACTCGCCGGGCTCAGACGAGCCGTATATGTAACGATTACATGTATTACTGTATATAGCAGATGATTTAATGAAGAGATTTATGCAAGTAGTGTGGGAGGGAAACTTGACATTATCACGATGCCATTCTTTTCTTTGTTTTAGTCTGTTTGGGTTTCAGATGAAAGAAGGTTGTAACTTCTTGACTTTCTGAAGGTGGCGCACATTTCAGTATCATATTATGTCATAACACAATGCATAAATCATTACATTAAGAAAGAAGAAGAGAGTTTATAGTGATGTGCAGCAAGATAATTTACCGCTGTAATTGCAGTATTCATTAAGTAGAAAAGTTGATAGCCATAATAATAGAAATAATGCATTTTTTTTTTTTTATTATGGGGAATGTCTAGAATATATTTAGCCTCATTTTTACTGAGGAAAACTGGAATTCTGTGACCACACTGTACGTAAAGCTCCTTATCATTTAGATGGTATTAAAGGAGATTATAGCCATATATTAACTTTATCGAGTGGATATAAAAGATAAATGATATGTCAAAAAAGTAAATGATACCAAATGAGAATATATTAGACACGGGTGGGTGAGTGGGAGAGATATGGTTGGGGGTCGGAGACAGAGGACAGAGAGATATAGTATAGATATAATAATGTAAAGACAGGATAGTAGGTAGTTAAAGATGAAAGCACTTTTGTGACAAGAAAAGAGCAGAATCAATGCAAAAATGTCAAATGTGTAACTGCACAATTAACACGAAGTTTGAAATACTTTTGCTCAGCAGTAACTAACAGTGAAGACTCCTAACCCAGGACCTTTAGGAAGTTTATATTACATGGTAATACACACGTCTTACAAATTAACCCTTTATAGCAGGATTTTGATATTTTTTTAAAGTTAGAATTCTTACATTTTGACAGTCATGGCTAAAAACAAATAGACTGGCTTTAAAGCAACATCTCAGCCACTGAAATGGTCATGGACTGAGATAGATTTTAGGGAATTTACACAAATGTCTAAAAAGGGGAAAGGGACATTTGTAGTCTGCAGACACGTAGACAACTCTTCCTTTACATTTATGACTTCAAGCAAGACATTACAGGCAAATACGTGGATGGATTAACTTTCCAAGTTGATTACTGAGAAGTCAGAATTAAAAAAAACAAAAAAACTTTTTCACTTTCATTTTGTTCTTCCAGAAGGAAATTTGGATTTGGATATTTCTTTTTCACAAAAGAGAAAAAACATTAAACCTTGTCGACAGCTAAAAATAGCTGTGAGTAGTTTGTGTGCAAACGCCTCTTTAAAAAACTTGAAAACATGAAAATGTTTTGTTAAAAGTTTAGGTAACAGACAGGGATCAGTTAACTGTCCTGTAAAATAAGAAACAAAGTTTTTGGACATTTTCTTTGCAATAATCTGAAGATTTTACTATGAGAGAAAAATAACCCCACAATCCCAAAATCGTCAGTTTTGTCCTGTACTGTCTTGCCTCAATCTGCTAAATGAAACCCAAGTGTGCAGCAAGCAGTACAGACTGGTTTTCTTCCAGTACAGACGATTATTAACAGCTCTCCGCTTCATAAATCCAGGCCTGCACATGATGAATATTAGTTGTGTATATTTAGCGATAGGAAAGCAAAGGTGTGAGAAGAAAGTCCTGATGCATTGTGGGAGCACACGGTGTGTTTTGGAATGCTTTGAATTGTCAGTATCATTACTGGATGACAACAGGAACCATCACATTTTAATTCATCCTCACTGTACAGACGCACTTTTATCATTTCATTTGACTCCATGCAAAAGAAAGGGGTGGGTGGGTAAAAAGCGAGGCTTGATGCGATGCTCTAAGTTGATGTGCAATGTTTGTGTTTTACACGGGTAGTGGCGAGACGCTTTGATTGATGACGGACTCCGGGACGGACTTAACTATCAGTAGTATTTTTCTGCCGTTTAGGGCATGTCATGAAGCTGTGACATCTTGGCGGCGCTGATGATGTCATACTATCGTCACTCGGGTGTTGAGGAGGTCACAGTGACGACAACCATGAATGCTGTTGGATGTAGTTATGCAGAAAACTTTTTGGTGAATTTAAACAATAAATACAAATTACAATTCTCAGCCTGTGTGTTTTGTTTGTATTTGTGTGCAGTGAAACAGGGCTGCCGTGTATGAACAGTATAAACCACTAGAGGGAGGCAGACACACGTTACAGGTTTAATCTTTATCCAGCTTATGAAAAAGTTGTCAGCTGTCAGATAGTGTTTGTGTTGTTACCGCTGGCAGATACCTGCAAAAGATAAGGAAATTATTTGTGTTTTAAGGTAAGGCAGTTAGGTAATGAATAAAACATGCACGGGGAATCCTTTTTGAGATGAAAGATGCGTTACCGAAACAGCTGCCTGTCAGTGACCTTCACATGCTTTCAGTTAGAACGAGATGTCTCTGCGGCAGACTTCAGCTTGTAAACTGCAAAAAACACACAGCCCTGGATCACAGTTCAAACTCCCCTGTTGTCTTACCTGACTGTAGCCTGAAGGAATAATCTTTTGATTTGGATTTGGGATGTTCAAAAAAAGAATCAAAAGAATAACTCAGTGAAAAGTCTTCTTTCTTCTGTCTAAACAAGATATTTTCTGGGCTCGACATATTTCTGACAGGCCAGTTTTACCCAAGAAGTTAATGTATCTATCTTTGATCACTTCAGGACATTCTCAGATATCAATGGCATTTCTTTTACTAGCTCACTTGGAAGAAGTAATCGATGCTTTTTTTTTCTCCCATCTTTTTACTGGCTACACAGAATATCTCTGTGTAGCCAGTAAAAAGAAAACATTAATGACTTTAAGTTGCTCCTAAATGCAGCAGTTGTACTTTAACTAATTTAATCCAATTTAAAATATCATTAATCCCTCAGAAAGCTTTGAATACTTTGATTGCAAATCCTGCCTTTCATCTTCTAGTCTCTTACACTCGGGATGCAACCTAAGAACAAAAGCTTGCACAGAGGGCCCAGACTTCCAACAATCAACCTTATGCTTCAAACATTCGCTATAAAAATACAAGTTTTGTTCATCTGTATCTTTCCTGGTTACATTTTTTACATTTTGCAATGTCCTTTGACATTTCTAAGCTTTTTTATTTTAACTGAGCATTGGCCTAATATCTCCACTTTGGTGTCAGCTGTGCAGAACTCATGTGGTCAGATGCAACTTGGCAAACCTAAACTGAGCCGTCATCTACTTTTGAAAGAGAAGCGATTTTCTTCAGCCAATGCTTCCAAATCATTTATACATGTTCAACCCTTTTCTAATTGTACTGTTGTGAACTTTAACAATTAACATGCTAACTGAGGCCTGTAGAGTCATAGATGTAGCTTGGATTTTTTGTAGTTTCTCTGAGGACTGACCATGGTGAGATTGGTAACTGTTATGTTTTCCCACTCATTACTGATGAATATGGAGAATAACTTTAAATTGTTTGTAAATAGGTGTATAACCCTTATTGATGGGCAAAACCTTTTTTCAGAGGTGCCTACACTTGCTGATGATCAGTTATGTGCATTTTAATATCAGCAGCCTGCTGTATGTTTTTCCTCTCAATTACTATAGTTGCACAAAAAATGTACATAGTTCCTCACACGCTGCTTTTGCATTTTAGGTTAGTCTTTGTTAAATAATGATATATTGTAATATGTCATACGTTTCCATGTTCCCATCTCCAGCCTTGGTAGCCTGGGCTTGGGCTGCCAGCTCCTTCACCCTTCACCCAGCTCATGCTGCACCCGACTCCTACGACGCCTCCTGCGGGTGGTGGGGCATGGCCAGAACACTTCACACATGTCCCTTCATTGGACTTGTGGCTCCAAGGCGGGGCACCAGTAACCATATCCTGGGTATGGTGAAAAGGACGCAGTTGAGGTGAGGTATCTGATGAGGATGCCTCCAGGGCACCTCTTGGGCAAGGTGTCCTGGGCACGTCCCACAGGGAGGAGGCCCGGGGCAAATCCTGGACACACTGGAGTGATTATATCTTTTGACTGGTCTGAGAACACCTTGGTGTTCCCCCATTTAAGCTGGAGGAGGGATCTGGGGAGAGAGAGGTCAAGGCTTCTTTTCTTATGCTGCTGACCCCCCAACCCCACACGGATAAGTGGAACAAAATGGATGGATGGAGAGCATATGAGGTCATATTTGCCTAATTTTAAGACCTGACAAGGACCAGATAGCTTTTCACTATATCCTGACAATAAATCCTTAGAATTCTTTTTCACGTAAATGCATAAAAAAAAAATTATTTGCATATACATGCATGAAAATGTCTGTTTGAGAAGAATTATAAAGTTTAAGCTAAGAAGCTTGAGCAGCATAATCTAACAAAGTTATCTAAGAGGAAACTTATGTATTTACGCTTTGATCGTCAGAAACTTATGATCAAATTGACATAAGATACATTTTTTCTATTCATCTGATGAATTAAGTCCAACATCTCCCCCGCTTTTAGCTTGGTTTTGGTTTCCACCAATGTTTTTTTTTTTGTTTGTTTTTTTTTTTTGTTTTGCCTGTCCTGTTTGGCTCTTTTGCCATCAGAATTGTTGTCTAAAGGCAAAGAAAGATGCCCAACGGATTTACTTTACCAAATTGACCATCCCAGCCTTGCCGTAATGGTCCATTTGATTCACCTTTTATTGTTCATTTTATTTTCACTTACTGAATATGGGACAGACTTGACTGGGGGAAAGAAGGGGAGAAAGAAAGAGGGAAAGAGAAATAGCTGAGAAGAGGGACGGGGGAGAAGGGCAAAAAACAAAAACCAACAGAACGGGCAGGAAAAAAAAGAAAAAGAAAATGCATATATCGATCACCTGGGTCACCTGCTGAGAAAGAAAAAAGAAAACAAGCAGAAGAGAACAAGAGTAATAGAATAAACAACATCACAATGATATATGGGAATATGACAGTAAATATTAAATATTAAACATTATTGTGCAGCACATAAGATCAACAGAACACAGTGTGCTTTGAGGTAGGAGCCAAAAAGGGTGTAGTTTGTGGGTGTGATCACCCGTGTGTACACCTGTGAGCATGGACGCGCTTGTTTTTTTTTTTTTAAAGGTTCCTTCATGTAATGATCTGCTAGAGGGTGTGGGGGGGCCACAGCCCCGTCCTCCAGGGCATGAAGCAGGTATGGAAGAGATCAAAACTCCAGACATCCAGAGGCCCCCAGAACACAAGAGACCAAGGAAGACCAACAGAGGGGCAGCTGCGCCACTGTCCCGGAAAGAGCTGAGGAGAGTCCCAGATGAGGGCTCACTCAGCAGCCGCGGAGCAGAAGCCAGGGGGAGTTGCAGTGACGCGCCCGTGAGCTCCGCCGGCAGCCAGCCGTGCCTGAGTGACCGAGCCCCAGGCCGAGAGGCCGGGGGCACCCCACCTCCGAAGTGGCCCGAGCGAGCCCCAGGCTCCAGGCCCCGATATGCGGCCGCCAAGGAATGAGCTGGTGTGTACCTGGACGCCCATCCCCGGACACAAAGAACCACCAACGCACCGATGTCTGAGGGAGTCCGCCACTGGCAGGGGAAGTGGTGGTAGGGGGAGATAGGCCTCCAAACCTTGGAGGGCCTGAGATGTCCCCAGAGAGGTGGCGCCTGACACCCAACCTGACATATAGACACAGACATACAGGCACACACATATACAAACATCCATTCCCACCCTCATGCTCTCATATGCACTTACTCCACACTCAACCAACGTGGAGACAGACATAAAGAGACGCTGTACACACGATCACACTCCCCAAGCGTACTCTACAAACCGGGTCTAGGTACCCTTGCCCCTGGAGGGGGGAACTGCACCCAGTCCCAGGTGGTGTTACCCTTTTCCCTGCGGTGGGGGGAGGCAGACCGCCCCGACTCCGCAGCAGCAGGGAGGCCCCACCCTCCAGACCGCAGTCGGACGGCCAACTCCTCCTCCTAGCCCCCCCGCTCCAGCAGGTCGCAGAGAATGGGGGTGAGAGAAGACTCCAAACCTCCCTCCACCCGCTCATTGTAGTGTTGATGCATGTGTGTTCTAAGGTGCATTTAATGTTTGAGAGAAATATGTAGCTCATTAGCTCCTCAATACTCCACCAATGTTTTACAGAGTAGTGCCAAACGTCTGTGTGCTGCTTGTTGCAGCTAGTGTACATGCAGCTCATTAGAGCTTTAAATAGAAATCTAGTGTGTGAGAAAAATATATGATTAATGAAGGATCTTTAGATTTGAGCAGTTGTGGTGCAAATTAAAACCAAGAAATCTAAAAAAATATTTTAAAAATCCACCATAAGCAATGCCTTTTGCATTACACATTGTATTTTAATTCATTTCTAACAAAAATAGTGATTAGCGCCACGTTAAAAATGTTTTTTTTTTCTACTTTGGGGAAGAGCAAGAAGCTGTAAAAACGCAACATGTATTATAATAACTGCATTTCCAACAGATTTATCAAATTCTGCATGCATTTTAAGTTATTGGCCATCAGGCTAAGGTGTTTTCCTGTTTTTCCTTAGAGCCCAGACTTTATATAAAAGACAGACATAACAACTGTGACATCAAGTCATGTTCTTTAAAACTTCAAGGTCCCCAGCTGTTTGAAATGCGAAGATGAACTCGAATGAGTCCCATCTCGACCTTCTGGATACTGATTGAAACCATACTTTGCATAGTGATCAGGATGTTGTATTCAGTAAGACATCAAATTAGCGTTTTAATTAGTCATTAGACCATGAACTAGGAAAGTAAGGATGCATTTACCTGTACTTACCTATCAAATCTGACTTCATTCTGCAACCAGAGGAAATATCATTTTTCATAACTAGACGTTACATCCATTGTTTGCATACAATGTTTTGATAAAGGCATTTAAATGTAATGCTAATAATGGATTGGATTTATATAGCGCTTTTCAAGGCACCCAAAGTGCTTTACAATACCACTATTCATTCACTCGCATTCACACACTGGTGCAGGCAGCTACAGTTGTAGCCACAGCTGCCCTGGGCAGACTGACAGAAGTGAGGCTGCCATATTGCGCCACCGGCCCCTCTGGCCAACACCAGTAGGGTAAAGTGTCTTGCCCAAGGACACAAGGACCAGGACAGAGATCCCGGGAATCAAACCGGCGACCTTCCGGTTACAGATGCGATTCCCAACCCCCTGAGCCACGGTCGACCCTGTATGTAATGTAATGTAACTGCATGTGAGCCTCTAAGTATACTTTTCTATGAGAAACCTCGTCACTCATTTATTCCAGTATTTTTGTGCCATATCCTCCAGACATCAAGGGCCACATTTAGAGTAATACAGAGTTAGACATGATATAAAGGCCTTTTGAAACCAATGATGGACTCTGTGAAAATACAAGCAGCCTGCCTTTGTGCCAGCTCAGGTGTCTTGCATTTGTAATATCATTCATCCTGTCTTGGCTTCAGTAAACTTGTCTCTTTCAGGTGCTAATCCCCTGCATTCCCATATGGGAGGTTAATGTTACAGTCAGCTAAAACCTGCCAGATTTCCCCTGGAACAGCAGCGTTTAGCTGATTGTTACCCCTGCCAGCTCTGTGTGTGTAAGCTCTGTTAGACAATGCTGTCTCAGCTTTCTCTACCTTTGGTAGGGCCGGTGTAATGAGCTCTATTTAACAGCTCTATGCTACGCTACACATGTGCACGTATGTGTGTGTTGCGTATGTGTTGTGTGTGTGTTGTGTGTGTGTGGGGGGGGAGATTTCTCTAGTCGGTAATTAATGGCTAATCTCTCTAAGTCAAACAAACGGAAATTAAAAGAGCAGGCTACTCAGCTGAAGATCAGAACATGATTTCAGGGCTTATACCGCTCAGTGGAATTAGATCCTCTCTCACATACACATAGACATACTCACAACTTGTTCAGACCAGTGTGTGCTAATTTACGCAGCTACACCAGGAAGTCCCCAGTGGTTGTTGAGTGTTGTCTGAGTCAAGCATGTGTCAAGTCCAGCTTTCATTTTCCTGTGCAGGGCTTTCTAGTATTTATCACTGACTGGTTGGCTCCTTCTCTCTGCTGCTGTCATTGTCTAATGAGAGGCAGGGAGACAAATAGAGAGAGACAGAGGTGAGGACAGAGAAGAAGACGGAGGGAGAGAGGGGACTGTTTAGCCAGTGTTAATTAAGTTTGGACAGGCTCTCCAGGGAACCATTATGAAAGTCTTATCTGCTAATAAGAAAAAGAAGACACTGTAATTATAGTTCTATATACAGGAGAGGAAAAGATGGTGAGAGGGAAGGAAAGTGCAGCCACGAGTGAAATATTGCTCATACATTAAGCTTTTGGTTCTTGCTGAGCAGCCCTTTCTTTAGCTACGACTAAGGGGCCAAAATGGACGGTGGTTTAAAAGTAATACATAAGGACTATTGGAGGTATTTCAGTGAGTCATTACATCATAAAAAACCAAAATTAAATATTCAACTGTGTAGGTTTTTTTGCACTGCGGGTTTGGGGTTCTTTGCTGAAAATAACTACATAATTGGATGTTAATTGTAGGTTAAAATGATGGTGTCCCGAAGAAATCAATTTAAACTCAAGAAAACATGAATCCATTATTTATTCATTATTGGTATTCTATATAAATGTTGGAATGTGTAGCTGATCTGCTGTGCACTGATTAAAAGACTTCATTAAAGCAGCAGTTCACTAGTAATGCATCAACTGAAGACGGCTTCAATTTTCTCTTTATAATAAATCCCAAATGATGTCCTTCCTTACAAGAAACTTTGCTGAAATTAATTATAAAATATTTAGGAATGAACTGAATTAAAAGTTAATGTGTTTTGTTCTTGTTTCAACGAGGTGATAAAAGTTAGATATTTCAGTGCAGCGGTGAGAAGACAAGTTCTTCTTGTTTGATATCCGGCAAACCCTCATTCATCGATTTGCATTGATTTTCTTCTTTTGTGTCACAACTTCCAGAATTATCACCTGGTCATCTCACTTGCACCATCTTTCCAGAATTAATAGAAAAATGGTTCATCAGACTGGATAACTTGCACTGTCTACACTCATTGACTTTGTGCTGTTCTTTTGGCCCAATCCCAAGAACGAAGAAGTTCAAATACACATATGAACACACTTATCACCACTTAACCGTTTGTCTTACGGCATAAATTTAAAAGGTGTTTTCATCATATCACAGGGATGCAAGATTAATATGTTACCAACGTATGCTGAACCTAAAGCTGCAGTTATCAGAGTCACAAAAGTGGCTCTATGAATGTGACAGGAATCTCCATGGTAACTCAAGCTGCTAATTTTTTATTTTTTTGAATATTCAGCGCTGTTCCTTCTTGAATCGATTCTTTACAACCAACTCATAATGAAGCGAATGAATGATATATGCAAACCTATATCATTCTATCAGTGGCTGTGAACTGAACTATTTACAGTAAAGTAGTAAAAACTTTGTGACTTCCACCAACCTCTGTTACAAATGAAGATAATACAGTTCCTCTAACGTCCATTAAAGCCATTCATAGTGGGTGACTTATTTATTTTTTGTAATTTTCCTATTAATTGAACTGTGTTACCAAGGCTTTAAGTTATACATTATTCTGACAACTATGACTGACAGCTGGATGCTTACGGGCAGCTAGCCCACTTACTGGAAGCACTGATTTGGACCTCTCAACCATATTTATGCTGTTGGCGTCTTTTAATTGTAAATATTAAAATAATGTGGCCTTGTTTTACCTCCATCCAATAAGTCTCTGCTCTGTTTCTGATGTGTGAGATTTCAGTACTTTTCTTGTGTGTTTCTTAGCACTAATGACCAGTTATCTGTGTCCGTGTGTTTTGCAGTCTATGGATGCCCATTGCTCACCATGCCTGCTAGTGTTAGCTGATTACTTAGCACTCCATCTTCTCCTTTAAATACAGTGACTTCTGGCTCTAAAATGAACAAACAAACTACAAAGCCTATCAGCTTTCTTTGGTACCCATTTTCTCACTTTTTCAGATCAATTGATGCAAAGCATGCCTCTATTTATCCATTCTCTTCGTCTTATCCAATTCAGGGTGACGGGGGCTGAACCCTATCCCAGATTCCATAGAGCAAGAGGCTGGGTAGACCCTGGATAGGTTGCTAGTCTTTTGCAGGGGTAACACAGAGATACAGAACCATTTACAATCATAGACAATTTTAGAATTGCCAGTTAACCTAAGCCCACTAACTGCATGTCTTTGAGAGGATGTCATAGTACCCAGAGAGAACCCATGAAAACACAGCAATGAGATACAGTGGCTTGCAAAAGTGAACTTTTCCACATTTTGTCAAATTACAGCCATAAACATGAATCAATTTTATTGGAATTCCACGTGAAAGACCAACACAAAGTGGTGTACACGTGAGAAGTGGAAGGAAAATCATACATGATTCGAAAACATTTTTTACAAGTAAATAACTGCGAAGTGGGGTGTGCGTAATTATTCAGCCCCCGGAGTCAATACTTTGTAGAACCACCTTTTGCTGCAATTACAGCTGCCAGTCTTTTAGGGTCTGTCTCTACCAGCTTTGCACATCTAGAGACTGAAATCTTTGCCCATTCTTCTTTGCAAAACAGCTCCAGCTCAGTCAGATCAGATGGGCAGCGTTTGTGAACAGCAGTTTCAGATCTTGCCACAGATTCTCGATTGGATTTAGAGCTGGACTTTGACTGGGCCATTCTAACACATGGATATGTTTTAAACCATTCCATTGCTGCCCTGGCTTTATGTTTAGGGTCGTTGTCCTGCTGGAAGGTGAACCTCCGCCCCAGTCTCGAGTCTTTTGCAGACTCCAAGAGGTTTTCTTCCAAGATTGCCTTGTATTTGTCTCCATGCATCTTCCCATCAACTCTGACCAGCTTCCCTGTCCCTGCTGAATAGAAGCACCCCCAGAGCATGATGCTGCCACCACCATATTTGACAGTGGGGATGGTGTGTTCAGAGTGATGTGCAGTGTTAGTTTTGCACCACACATAGCGTTTTGCATTTTGGTCTCATCTGACCAGAGCACCTTCTTCCACATGTTTGCTGTGTCCCCCACATGGCTTGCGGCAAACTGCAAACGGGACTTCTTATGGTTTTCTGTTAACAATGGCTTTCTTCTTGCCACTCTTCCATAAAGGCCAACTTTGTGCAGTGCACCACTAATAGTTGTCCTATGGACAGATTCCCCCACCTGAGCTGTAGATCTCTGCAGCTCGTCCAGAGTCACCTTGGGCCTCTTGGCTGCATTTCTGATCAGCGCTCTCCTTGTTCGGCCTGTGAGTTTAGGTGGACGGCCTTGTCTTGGTAGGTTTACAGTTGTGCCATACTCCTTCCATTTCTGAATGATCACTTGAACAGTGCTCTGTGGGATGTTCAAGGCTTGGGAAAGCATAAGCCTGCTTTAAATTTCTCAATAACTTTATCCCTGACCTGTCTGGTGTGTTCTTTGGACTTCATGGTGTCGTTGCTCCCAATATTCTCTTAGACAACCTCTGAGGCCGTCACAGAGCAGCTGTATTTGTACTGACATTAGATTACACACAGGTGCACTCTATTTAGTCATTAGCACTCATCAGGCAATGGCCCTTTCTCAGTTCTAAGTACACAAGTACGCACTCACGTTCTCGGTGAGACTGGACTTGCCGAGACTGCACGGGAGTACGGACTTGCCGAGAACGCGAGCACGGACTCGCGATTTGTACAATTGGAACACCAGCGTACTTGATGATGTCACAGGTCCGGAGTTTTTACTGCCGTCCCCTCTTAATTTAACTGTGAGTAATATGTTATGAAGCTTAACTTTAATCACAGCCAAACCGATTTACTCAGGAACAAATAAAACACTCAAATAAACCAAACATTAACATTTAGAAGTGATCTAAGTGACTTATAGATCATGTTTAACCTCAGTAGCGAAATCTCTATTAATAAAAATAGTGTACATGTATGTCCTAATAAAAACAAGCAGGTGAGATGTTAGAACGCCTTTATTTTTATTTTAGTACTATAGACAGCTGCTGGGGTTTGGGGTTTGTTTAACCTGAGTAGCGAAAAGACCGCAGTGGGGTTGAAAACGATGTGCCGGGAGTCCACTGTTCTCGCCGGCTCTAGTGATCCTCGTCCTTGCTGTCTGCTAGGGCGCTGGCGGGTCACAGACGTCTCTGAAAACGTCGGAGCACGTTTGGAAATATATGATATCTTGATAAATCGAGCAGATATTTGAAGTTTACCCAGCTACATTCTCGCTTGAAAATAACTTAAAAGTTCATTTTGTGACCCAGAAAGAGTAATATTTAAAAGTTTTTAGCCCCACTCATCCGCCATTGCCGCGTTTGAGTTTTGGACGAAATGAATTCTGGGATATTTAGCTGTACCAAGTACACACAAGTCACCACCGATGCATGCTCGATAAAACAGGCGGAGCAAGAACACATCCGGGATTTTTTTGCGTTCTCGGCTTGATGCGTACTTCGGATTGGAACAGTACTTGGTCTCCGACTGATGACGTATCACGAGTACCCGAGAACGCAAGTACGCACAAGTACGCATATTGAGAAAGGGCCAATGTCTATGGGCAACTGACTGCACTCAGACCAAAGGAGGCTGAATAATTACGCACACCCCACTTTGCAGTTATTTATTTGTAAAAATGTTTGGAATCATGTATGATTTTCGTTCCACTTCTCACGTTTACACCACTTTGTGTTGGTCTTTCACGTGGAATTCCAATAAAATTGATTCATGTTTGTGGCTGTAATTTGACAAAGTGTGGGAAAGTTCAAGGGGGCTGAATACTTATGCAAGCCACTGTACAACTCCACCCAAAAGGCAACGGTCAGGTTGAGGCTCCAAATGCTCCAAATGAACCAAGGAGTCTAATGCTTGACCCATTGAGTCGATGGGTCTTACAAAACTCCCAGGTACAAAACAAGCCTGCTATACAAAACTAGAAAGAAAACAAAAAGAGTGCAAAGCTAGTTTTGGATCATCAAAATAATAATGGATTGGATTTTTATAGCACTTTTCAAGACATCCAAAGCACTTTACATTCACACACTGGTGCAGGCAGCTACAGTTGTAGCCACAGCTGCCCTGGGGCAGACTGACAGAAGCGAGGCTGCCATATTGCGCCATCGGCCCCTCTGGCCAACACCAGTAGGGTAAAGTGTCTTGCCCAAGGACACAAGGACCAGGACAGAGATCCCGGGAATCAAACCGGCGACCTTCCGGTTACAGATGCGCTTTCCAACCTCCAGCGCCACGGTCACCCCAAAATAAGGTGCACTTACATTTCTATATAAGCTTTTGAAAGCTACCACAATCACTTGAGTGGACATTAAGACTGGTCCATAGTCTTGGAGCTTGTTTTTACTTGTCTTCATGCCTATCGTATGCAAGACTTTGCAGTCTACATTTATGTGACTTTGTGTCATGCATTTAGGCCAGTTATTGAAAACTATAGAAAGAAAAAAATCCCCATTATGGTTCAATTTAAATTAGGTAAGAATATTGATATTACTTTTATAGAAGATTGATACTTTTTATGTGCCTAGAAAGAAAAATAGCTTGTGACTTTTTTGAAAAATAACATTATTGACCATGCAACATAAGCATCGGACAGCTGGGGATTTGAGACAGAAAACAAATATTGCTGAGTACAAAACTGTGTTATTGTCTGACAGAATTTTGATCTTAAAAGATACATTTTAAGATAATAAGATCAAATTAATAATGTACAACCATTTGGCTTTGGTAGAGCACCCGGCCACTCAAATCATCAAGCCTCTGGCCACATATCGCGCAAGCTTGCCTGCTCTACATTATTTACAAAAATCCCTGGGGAAGATGCAGATGTGATGCTCGCTGTATTTCTTTGGACAAATTCAGGTATTCCAAATGTTGTCAGATGCTCCCTACTATAAGTACTATAAGTTGCCAGGCAACAGAAGATCTTATTTCTTGTTAAATAAATCTTCTTGTATAATATATGATCCATTTACAGAACATGATGAACAGTCTGAGCAAACTGCAGGCAATTTCAAAAATATGTTTCAATTTTGTGCTACTCGCATTAGTTGTAATAAGAACCTGCTTTCATTACAATTTACAGATCACAGCGGAAAGGTACAAAAATGATTGCTCAACTGTAAATTGTTAAATGACTTATTTCCTGCAGATGGAGAACCCACAGTTAAGCATTACAGTAGACAATATAGATGTATGGTTTCTCTGTAGCTCCTGAAATTAAAGTCTCAATCCATTTCCGCCACCTCTTAGTTCTATAAGCTCAGAAGTCCTCCGTGTCTGACCTTCTCCAAGCTTCCTCCCTCCTCCTCATTCTGAGCTTCCGTAGGCTGCTCTGTCAACAGTTTGACCTTCAGTGTCTTCCTGCAATACATTCTCACTCCTAACCTGTCACATACTGACACGTCTACCTCCCTGCTGTGCAGTTAACCTTGCAACCCCACATCCACCTTCCTCCCCTCCCTCTCCAGGTGAACTCCCCTGCAGGTTTTTTTCCCCTGCACAAATGAAAATTGAAGCCTCTGTGAGTTATGACCTCCCAAACAGCAGACTTCTCTGTTGTCTCTCTGTCAGAGCCTTCAGTCAGCCTGTTCCACATCCCTCATCAATAAACCCGATGTCGTAACAAAGGGAACATACCTGCTGTTATCCTTAGAGGCAGGTTCCAGCCTGCTACCCCTCAGTGTGTGTAACATGGCTGGTTGGAAGGAGGTTTTCTCTTCAGTTATCTATGAGTGGCACAGACACAGTGAGGTGAAACTGCTCTATTCACTGGTTGTTATCACTTAACTTCCCCTTTCAAGGTACTTGTCAGGAAAATCTTGGTGAACTCGCCACAGTTTTTCTGTAGATCTAGAGGCTCCTCTCTTTTTATGACTGACATCGTGGCTCTGTACTGCTAGTCTGTACAGAATCGCTTCTTCAGTTTGTTAGTGAATGTAACACTAGTCATCTTTTTGCTTCAGTGCCTATGCCAGCTTGTTGAAGACCCCTATGGCATCACATTGAACATAGTGGGCACCTGTTTTCAGTTATGAACAGGCAAGTTTTAAGCTGATTTATGGTCTTTTTTTCAGTTCTTAATCTAACCAAACAGTGAGTGAAAGTAAAAGAAAATAAGAGATAAAGACTAAATTAAACAGCTAATTAAAACTAAAATTGCAAAGCAAAATTCCCACAGAGGACACAAGCTACAGTCTTCTTAATGACATTCTGGTGATTCCAAAACAATGGGTATCAATCTGCTGCTGTAAGAGCCTCCAATCTTCCTGGGAAGGCTGTCAACAAGAAATCTGGCTTGCAGTCAGTGTTGCAATTCATCCCAAAGGTGTTGGTTGAAGTGAGGTCGGAGTTCTGTGCAGGCTTGGTCACATTCTTCTACACCACCCCAGAAAACCTATTTGGAGCTGACCTTGTGCATGGGGAAGCTGTATTTTAAAAGAATGGCCTGCATCTGATTGGCATCCTGTCCAGGGTATTCATCGCCTCTCGCCGTATGGTAGCTGGGATAGCCTCCAGCCTCCCCATGACCCTCATAAGAATAAGCGCAACAGAATGGACAGATGGATATTTATAATTGCGTAGATTGACATTTTTTGCTATTACTGGACACTCAAAGCACTTTATGCCTTTTGATATATTCACATGACATTTTACTCTATGCACTATATGACAAGTAATGTTATGTATCCCGTCTGCATCACAGCCTAGGGATGTGCATTTTACCCACAACCGGAGGTCTGACGAAAAGATATTATTGTAGACAAAGTAGTAAACAAAGGGGGAAGAAAGGTCCTAAAATCAAAGTTTTATTAATAAAGTTACCCAAAAATAACTAATACTTAATGTGTAGTCAATTTAGTCACGTACCATTAAATTGTGCCTCAGTTTTAGAAGGATGGAGATTGTGGTTGACAAATGTGTATTTATTGTCACAGTTCTGGGTCGTTGAGGCAGTGTTTTGAGTTTTGTTCTGTTATTGAACTTTCATTTCATTTCATTGCTCTTTGATTTCTAGCTCCATGGTTCTTTAGTATTTCCTGATTTCTAGTGTTCAGGTTTGGTCATGTGCCTTCCTGCCTCACATTTCAGGTCTCTGTTCTCTGAGTCTTCCTTGTCACTCTTGCCTCTGTGTTTCTGTTTCCTGTTTTACTTTGAAGGTCCGGGTCCTATCTCAGTGTATTCTGTTTTGCTTCCTCCCTGTCTCATCATATTTAATTAGGTTCAGCTGTGTCTCCCTCATGTTTGTCATTCCTTGTTTCCCTTCCTGTATATATAGTGTGTGTTCTCCTTTGCTCCTTGTCGGTCCGTTTGCGTATCATTCTGCCTGTCATCCCCTGTGTTCCATCTGCATTTCATGGTTTCAGGTTTGTTAGTTTGTTTTCCCAGTTTAGGTTTTTCTTAAGTTTTGGTCCCTGCCATCTGTACTTTTGTTAATTTTGTCATCACTTGTAAATAAAGCTCACTCACAGTAAAATCAGTGCCTGCACTCGGGTCCTTGTCTCACCACGTCTGCCACTACAGCCGTGGCATTTATTCGGCTTTATTTTGCTTTGGGTTACACCACTAGATTCCTGTATCCACCCATTCTCTTCAGCTTGGTTATCTAGATTCCAGTAGTTATTTTAAATTACAAATAACTACAAATAGTAGTAAATACTAACAAAAAAGAATAATGTAACAGTTTCAACAGCACCAAAAGGGAAACACGGTTACATAATAGTATATGTTGGTTTATTAAACATTAGGTCTCTTTCTTTCAGGTCCCCATTAGTAAATTATGTAATTGATCAAAATATTGATTTCTTTTACCTCAGAGAAACTGAGTTGCAACAGGATAAATATGCTGGTTTAAGTGAATCAGTGCCCTTGAGTTACACTGTGAGAATCCCTGAAGGAGGAGGAGGAGTGCCTGTAATCATTGACTCGAGTTCATCAGTTAACCAAAGACCTTATGATTTATTTAAAAGCCTTAATCTTTGCCTTGTACACCCACAGTTTTATTTGTTGTTCTTTATCACTCACCTGGCCCTTACTCAGAGTTCCTTCCTGAGTTTTTAGTGCCTAGTTTAGATAAAATATTAAATAGGCGCAACTATAAGAAAATAGCATCCTGAATGCTGCTTTAATTCATTGTTAGACTTCTCTTAAAATGAAAATGAGCAGACTCAGCATCTTAACCACACTCTCGGTTTTGTCCTGAGTTATCGAGCAGAAACTGAACATTACATAGTTTTTCCCGAAAACCTTTATTTTATCTGACCATGTCCTGATAACTTTTAAATTTACAATAATGGATTGCATCGAGAAATAAATGTCATTACAGCAGATATGTCTCCAATTGCTGAAACTAAATTTAAGGAAGTGATTTCTCCTTTGTTATTTTCTACCTAACTTTAGTCATGCAGACTCAGAGTCACAGTCTCTGTAGCTCGTCTGTAAAAGAAAGGAACAAATCAGAGAGCCCTTTACTGGCTCACAGTGAAATTCTAAATCCTATTGTCAACATATAAAGCTCTACCTGGACAGGCCCCTAATTACATATCAGAGCTACTGAGACCTTATCACCACAACTGACTTCTCAGATCATCTGGTTATGATCTAACTTTTCAATGCTCTTACTTTAAAACCAGAGATGATCAAACTTTTGAGGCTGTAGTGCCCAAATCTTTGGAACAGTCATCCTTAGCCTATCAGGTAAGCTCAACCTGTAATTTGCTCTATAGTCATCTTTATAGGTGAACTTCCCCTTAATATTTCTCCCATTATTTTGGTCATAGTTTTTAATCTGTTTACGTGGTTCGAAGAGTGTCTGTTGATGGGGGAAGATGGACTCAAACCTGAGGCGTTGCTCTCCTGTTGAACGTGGTCACCTGCTCACCCACTGAGCTAAAGTAACACCCAAACTGTGAAGCACTTTTTACTGTGTTTAAAAAAACTTATTTAGCACTAAAAACTGGAGCTGCCCTTTAAGAACTAACCTAAAATTAAAAACATTAAAAACAAAAAAAGCTTCAGGTAACTTCTTTACAAAGGAACTGTGAACCCCTCTAACCCCACTCTATTCATATATAGATATAATTAAACACGCTGTACTGGGTAATACAACAGGACCAATATTACTTTAGCCAGAGCTCTGGTGGATTTTGGCCTTGAGGCCCTTTTTCATTTTGATTGCTAATTTTCGATTATGATTAAACCTGCATACAAGCTGTGACTTTTAGGCTCCCCATGGCACCTGCTCCATTAACCCTCTAAGTCAGGGGTGGTGCTTGAAATTCCTAGCCAGAGTATGTGGTAGTAGGCTCAACAGTGGAGAAATAACAAGATACAGGAGATTACCAGAAGATGGCACTGTGTGATACACTTGGAGAGATGACAGATCTCAGTACCATCAAAAACATTCAGAAATGTTCTCAAAACTCTTGTTTACAATCTTATATAACACATGTAGGGGTTTACAGAAGATTAGATTCTATCACATTTTTTCATTTTTCACATCAATGTTTTGTTAAAAAGAGGAATATACGGTCCACCTGTTACATAACATTGGAGACGTGCAGCTCTTAAAGTTCTACTTCTCAGGAAATAGGTTATCATGTTTTTGTAGTTATTCTGAGTTGGTGTAAAATTCTCCAGAATCAGATTAGCGGCTGCAGACAGTGGCATAATGCAAGCCGTGACTTTATAAAAGGCATGAGAGGGGTGGCACTCTTAAGCTAAAATTGTGAACTTTAAGCCCTTTAGAGCACCGAATTCTGTGGAAACTATGAAGGACAGCAGGACAGAAGCAATGAAGGATGATTTACTTCCCTGACATCATACAGCACACCCTGACTGACAATGTGCTACGGCCAGTCTTTCCATTCCTGTGACAGCACCATATAAAGCAGCCCAATTTTCCCATGATCTCCCTGAGGGGTTCCCTCCACTCCATCTCACATCACCACCTCTCTCTTCTAACCATGCACACATATTATCTTTTCATTTGGCACTCCTCTACTCTTTCACCTTTCTCCATTTATCAGTCTATCAGCATTACACTTCATTTTCCTCTCCTCTATTTTTGTATCTGTTTCCACAGCTGGTGTTCTGACAACAAGATGGAGGTGTGATCGTGTTAATTGGTGTCAAATCATTACCTGCTTGACTGGACATGACTTCACACGCACACACTCTGACACACACACGTAAAAGAGAGTGTTGAATTAGCTGTAGATCAGTGGCTGTAACCGTGTATAACATTTGCCATATGGTCAATTAAAAGGCTAATTATGAAACAATTGAATATATTTTAAAAGCAAGCATTGATGTTCATTACCCACTTAATCATTTTCCAGGTTATATAATATATTCCAGAAGGCATTGTCTTGAGGAAATGCTCAGAAGGTCACCATAGAGCTAACACACACATACACGCACATCCACTGATACAATCCATGTGTGCTGCACATGTTGGCATTGTGGAAAGAAAGAAATGCACTGAGTACACATCACAAGAAACACCTGGTTTATCTTATCAGAAGGAAATGCAGGAAGCATCTGTGCAACATCAAGCAAAGTCAATTTAGTAAACTTACAGCTGATCGAAGGCGAACAGCAGCAGTTAGCCTGGAGTGAACAGCAGAAGAATCGCTGCTAATTTGCATGTGTAGTGAAAGACAGCGGTGCGATTTTTCATAGCTAAAGCTAAAAATTAAGTGACAAATACACCAATTCAGTTTTATTTATATAGTTCCAAATCACAACAACAGTTGCCTCAAGAGGCTTAATATTGAAAGGTAAAGACCCTACAATAAAACAAAGAAAACAAAAAACCCCAACAATCATATGACTCCCTATGAACAAGCACTTTGGCATTGTCATTGTACATTTACAACAAAATTGTAGGTGCTCCACATCAACTGTGCTGAATAAAGTATAAATAGTAGACAGCAGGAGTAAGTAGCAAACAGGAAAATATATACAAAAAGGGGAAAAGCACACGTTAGACAGCAAAATAGTTGCAAAGTGCCTGGAAGTAGTGCAAAGAAAAGACTTGGTATGAGTTTAAAGTCCATGTGTGATTGGCTGAGTGATGAGGGTTACATGGTGAGGTGGGTGGGCAGGGGTGGGGTGTTCATTAACAGTCGGAATGACCCAGGGGAAGAAGCTGTTTGTGAGTCTACAGGTGTGGAACCGGATTGACCTGAGGCACCAACCAGACGGCATTGAGTCAAACAGGTGATGGGTGGGGGTGTGAGGAGTCACCTATGCTGGCCCTGGTATTTCTGATTCAGGAGGATCTGGCAATGGCCTCCAGGGGTGGAAGAGGGCAGACGATTATTTGCAGTTTTAATTATCCTCTGTGCAGCCTTTCTGTTCTCAGTTGTAGCTCGTTGTAGCTCTTGCGTACCAAACACCAAGGCAGGAGGAGAGCACGCTCTCCACTGAGGAGGGGTAGAAGGCCAGTGGCAGCTTCTGGTCCACTAGGACTGCGCTCTTCTGGACAGAGATCTCGGATGTTGTTCCTTGGATCGCCTAGCTTGGGAGTCACTGATCGGAGTGCTCTGATTACCACTGGGACCACTGTTACCTTCACACTCCACATCTTCTCGAACTATTCTCTGAGCCCTTGGTACTTCTCCAACTTCTTGTGTTCCTTCTTCCTGATGTTGCTGGCAATTCGGTATCGCTACGTCTATCATTACAGCTGTCTTCCTCTGCTTGTCCACCCCTACTATATCCGGTTGGTTAGCCATTACAAGTTTGTCCGTCTGTATCTGGAAGTCCCACAGGATATTAGCTAGGTAATTCTCAACCACCCTTGGGGGCATCTCCCATTTTGACCTTGGGACTTCCAGGCCATCCTTGGGACTTCCAGGCCATACTTGGCACGGATGTTTCTCTATACTATGCCGACCACTTGGTTATGGCGTTCCATGTATGCCCTGCCTCCTCTTGTTAGATAACAAGGGTCCTCCTCTTGCTCAGGTTTCTGCTGCCTCAGGTATTCACTATCGGTCATGGCCAGCTTCCTGATGTATTAGTGAATGTTCGTTGTCTCATCCTGGACAGACAACATTGGTCCCCGGCCTCCTTCCTTCTGCATAGTGTACAGTCTCAAGGTGCTGGACTTGGAGTAAACCCCTCCATGCATGGTAAGGAGCTTCCTTGTCTTGATGTCAGTGGCTTCTATCTCCTCCTTTGGCCAGTTTATTATCCCAGCAGGGTACCTGATCACGGGCAGGGTGTAAGTGTTGATAGCCTGGATCTTGTTCTTACCGTTCAGCTGACTCCTCAGGACTTGCCTGACCCTCTGCAGGTACTTGGTGGTTGCAGCTTTCCTAGCTTTTTTTTTTTTTTTAGCCTCAATGCTATCTTCATCTTATCCTGTGACACACAACAGGAAAACACATCAGCAGTCGGGATTACTTTATTTAAATAATGAGTGGCAATAGTAGGAGGATTGTAGAATTAGAGTCTAATTAGAGTCTCTATTCCTTTCTTTCTCTCTGTGTCCCAGAGTTGTGGATTGAAGGAGGCTCCACAGTGCGTTTCCACATCAGAAAGCTAATAATGCAGAGCAAGAGAAAACAGCTGCAACTGCCAGAACACAGCAGAGAAGAGAAAGAAAAACAACTACTGCCAGTAATGAGGGATTTATTACAGAGGAGGGTGGCTTTGTGGTGTGTGTACATCTATACGAGTGTGCCCTAATAGTCACCAGAAACAAACTCAAACAAACATTCAGATGGATTAACAGAGGAAACAAGACCCCATAATTGCAGGAAGGGGGTAAATGGATTCCTCTGGAGAGAGTAAAGTGAATTACATCCAAGTGCCACAGCTCCCTTCTAAACCGCATGAACTCTATCTCTGTCCCTCCCTTTCCTTTTCTGTCCCCTCTGGGGTTTGTTTGTTTGTTTTTTTTCCTTTATGTGGTTCTCAGTCTGGGTGGCTGTTGGTAATTTACTTTATGCCTCCTTCACCACCTCCTTCTATGTCTTTTCCTCTTCCTCTCTGTTCCTCTCATCTCTGCAGCTTTCCTGGTGACAGCACATCAATATCAGTGACATTATCGCATTGGGTCTTGGTTGTTTCAGGAGGCAGAATAAAATGCTGGACAGCACCACACAGTGAGAGAGAGGTAGATAATGTGAAATGTCAAGTCAAGAGTAATTAGAGGATGTAATGTTGTAAATGGAAAATACAGTTTGAAAGGCGGAATTAGGAAGCACTGGCTAAGGTTCCTGAAGGAGAGCCATAGCAGTCCTGTTGGCTTACCTGGACTTAAGGATCAAGAATAGGAATGGCCCAGCAAGATCTGAGTGACCCTGCCTATTGACAGACCCAGGAACAAATTGGGTGTGGGCTAATGTAGGAACAAGTTGAATCAGTACTTATACTGGAGTATTTTTAACACTACTATATGTACTTCTGCTTAAGCACAGAAAGTCTGTATTTTTGCAGCCTCTGTCAGGACCAGGCCTAAGAGAGGCAAAAGATGTTTTCACTTGTTGTCTCTGTAGTATGTTTTTCATCTTCTTCAGTACAGGAACTAGACCAGATATTCTGTAACACCGGTATCTTCTCCTGTTTCTTACTTGGGTTATAAATGTGCCTCATGATCACACGCAGCTGGTTATTACAGATCCTCGGAAACTTGAAGAAGCCTTTTCCCTGGTGTAGTTTTATCCAACTCCCTCTTAATCTGGTCAGAAGTCAGTCATGTACAGTGAGGTGAGGAATGGGAAGGACGGATCCAGAGTTCACTAAGGATGAGTGCAGCACCATGTTTATATTTTACATACACTTTTCCATTTTGGGGGCCCCTGACAGGTAAGGTAAAAAGGATCAATTTTGGGGTCCATTTCCAGGATTCAGCACTTGCCACTTTCACATACTGCAAATAGGTTATCCTTGATTACCACAGAAACTGTGTGACTGTCTCAGGAATCTACATTCTAATTTACACCCACTTCATCCTGAAACCTGTCACGTTTCTCAACCAATTTACATCTCCTGTTAGCTTGGTCCCAAAGATCAGCTACTGTACACAGAGCAGAAACATTGTAATCTAACAGTCAAAATGTGCAATGTGGGTGTAGTCTAGAGAGATACCTAATGTGGCACATATCACCAAGCACAGCCAGTGATATCTCCAGAAAGAAGTTTGGGAAGATTGTTACTGTAACGTGAAAACTTTCTGTAGTCATGGAAACCCAAGGTTTGATAGTTACTGATGAATATGTTGTGTGTAGGGTACTCTTCATAACACCATTTGCTAGGTATGTTACAATAACAATGAAGTTTAAACTAAAAAAAGTATCTCCTAAAGTTGTAGAAATGTTTAAACTTTCTCATCCATCAGATGGTAACTTTAAAGTCTATGGCGTAATAGTTCATCTTTAAATTTGAAATGTACAGCATAGTGAAGGTTTTGATGAGAAAGCTTATTTCAGTATTTCAGTAACATTCGTACTCACTGGCCAACAGTGAAAAAAGCCAAATAATCAGCTGAATGCCTCAGCTGGTACTGATCCATGTCAGGAGCCCTGCATCATTAGTCTGAAGACTTCAAAACAGCTAAGAGTGAAATGCACATGATTCACCTCCCTCCACTTGCAATGTGGTTAATGCATCCAGTCATGTTCTGCTTGAACTCATTGACCTGGAGTCTGATTCACTACAGGCGGAGTCAGTATCACTGCCAGATTTTCTTTATTCTCTGAAAGAGGAGAACTTTGTACACATAAGGAAACATGCTCAGAAGTTTCTCGTTGGATCTACCTTCACATGTGAACAAACATTTTCAGTTTAACAAATACAGATACAGATACTGTCTCAGTGATAGTCAGCTGTCTGCTGTCCTTAACACTGAACCTTACTTTAACGCACATGCTCAAGACCAAAATAGACTCGATTTCTCTGACTCAACAAGAAAGTAAGAACTGAAAAACTCCAGATGAAGTAATTAAACTACAAGCAAAATAGTAATAGATAGTAATAAGACTTTTGTATTTTGTATGTTTGAAGTGTTTTGTTCACAACAGTTTTCGGGAAAGCTGATTAAATAGTGATAAAATGTTAGCATTTTTACTCCACCCATTTCACTTTTTTAGTGCTATAATTCAATTTTGTAAGTAAAGATTTGCAAGTTGGTAGTGAGACCTGGTATGATTGAGAAAGTAAACACGATTAGAAATTAATATAATAGGAGGACAGCTCAGTTTGAATGGTTTGGAGACAAAGAGAGGCAAGGCTGAAATGGTTTGGGCATGTGCAGAGGAGGGATGGAGCTGAAAACGGAGCTGTCAGGCAGGAGGAAAAAGACCAGAGAGACGATTCATCGATATACTGAAGGAGGACATGGAGAGGATTGGGGTGAAATGGAAGCAGATTGTTGTGGTTGTGGTGAATCCAAAGTTAGCAGCCAAAAGAAGAAAAAGATTACCTACAGTCACTCTAACATCTACTTTTACCAGTAGCAGTTTCATGAAAGGATAAAATTCATACTGAGCAGAACTAAATCCAGTTTACTGGTTTGTCTCTTGACAGCAGTCCCATTTTCTAATTTGGCCCTTTGGGAAAATGATGTTTCAGTGTAAGATGGACTCTGTCTCTTGTAGTCATTGCTACACACCAAGGCTACGTCCACACGTACCCGGGTATTTTTGAAAATGCAGATTTTTCTATGCGTTTGCACCTTTTGTCCACACGTGAATGCCATTTTTGGTCACTGAAAACGGAGATTTTTAAAAACGCCTGCCAGGGTGGAGATTTTCGAAAACTCAGTTTTTGCATTTACATGTGGACGAGGAAAACGGAGAAAACGCAGCATCAAAGGTGTGCGCCTTTTTTGACGTCACACTATGCGCCACGTTATTGTTTCAGTGAAATGAATTTCTACAATGGGGGACTTAGACAAAATACTGTTACTGTTAATTGTACTCTCTGCAGTGTTTAAATGCTTACACATACACACACAGTTACTGTCCCTCCACACATAGGACTCGGTTCTGCTTCTATGCCCCATCTTTGTTTACTATTTCCCAGGCATCTAGACTTCTGATTGGCCAACATTTCTACATGGTTAGGAATATATCGCCACCTGTTGCTTTGGCATGTTCCTAGCAGCGTTTTCCTTCATTTTTGCGTTTACGTGTGGACGGGATTATTTTTTAAAACGAAAACGCAAAATCTCAGTTTTCAAAAATATCCGTGTACGTGTGGACGTAGCCCAAGAGTGCCGAAAGCATGCAAAAACAACATCAAGCTTTCTGTAAAACACGACGATAACCTACTTTTAACCTGTCTGGACTGTTGGGTCTGATGTTTATGTCATAATTGCAAAATACTTGTGTGATCAATGAACCATCAAAAGGAGGGAATGTAATGAAAGTTTTAGAGACGCTGCTACTTTCCTGTATCAAGCTGACCTTACAGAAGAAAGGGCTCTGCATCATATTAATCTGTTTCCATGTAACTGCCAGCTGTACCACATGTTGATATGTGAGTTCTTGTTTGTACACAATGTTCTGACTGTGTTCTGTGACCCTGGCAGATAGAACACTTGTCTCTATAAATATTCTAGGTTTACAATCCCTCTGTCCCAAAACAATGACAAAATTTAAAAGAAAAAAGCAAACTGTCAAATGACTGCGTAGCAGGCAGTTAGACCAAAAATGCGGGATTTGGAAATGAGGGGTAAGCAAACTAAAAAGCAGCCTTATTGCCGAGCTTTTACAAAAGCACAAAATGACAGCAGAACAGAAAGAAGGAAACCAAAACTATACCTCAGGGAGGAACACAGCTATAAGTGAGAGAAAACACAGAGCTGATGGAGGCTAAGACAACTGATCCTTACAGGATGAGGAGGCAACAGGTGGGAACACAGCTGAAACTAACTACAGATGGTGAGAGAGGAAGTAGAACTAGACAAAGCACAAGAGCTTTAAAGACCACCAAAGTAAAACAGGAAGTCACAACATGTAGACCTGACAGAGACAAAAGACAAAAACAGAGACGAGACTGAGGGAACAGAATGGGAACACTAATGGCATGAAATCACATGAGATACTGCAGATAGTCGAGCTGACCATGACTGCCTGAGGACTGGCTTTGCACTACCCAGGCAAACATGGGACACATGAAAGAGAACATCTACAGAAACAGTAACTGAGAATTCAAATAAAAATCCAAGAATTAGTATTCAAAAACAAAGAGAAACTGTAAGAGGCGTTTGAGAAGAATAACAACAACAGCAGCAACAACAACTAAGACCATAACAAGTACCAGTCTAATGGGTCAACATTAACATTAACTTATTGATCTGCTTATTTCTTACAGAATGACCCTGCAGTTCATTCCATAATTAATGTAGCAATTGCTTATTCTAATTAATTTATTTGCAAACTTCTTGCTCTACTTTCTAAATATCTAGTTTTTGCACTCATTTAAATGTAATTAAAAGCTTGAGTGACATTTCTTTTTTTTTTTTTAAGAAAACAGGTACAGAACATTACCTCACTATTGTTTAAGTTTATAATGGGTGGGAATACAGGCCCCTACCTTTCATTTGTATGCAGGGACCTTGCCGCTGCTGGAGGTCAGCTGGAAGTTGGGCAAAGAAACACAGAAATTAGGTGACAAGATGACTGCACTGAATAAAAGCTGTGAACAGGTAATTATTTCTAAGAAAAGCATGAAAATGTTCACAGGATAGTAGACCCTTAATAGAATAAAAGAGCTAGTGAAAAATGAAAGGGTGGCAGTGGTTAGAGAGGCAGGCTCCATTTCTATCACAACACAGCCACGACTTACAAAGGAGAAAAACAGAACAGAAAAGTAGAAGATGAGAGGGTACAAAAAAAGAAAACACAGCAGAAACCTGCTTTTTTATTTTTTAAGGGTGTAAGAATTGTTTTGTGTTCTGCTTTTCAAAAGAATCTCTTTATAAATATGATGCGGTACACCATGTGCTAAGAGTAATGTGCACACTCTTTCTCTGCAGCTAAGCATGTGGTCTCTTCAAAAACAACATTATCCCAGTACTAATATACATAGGCTCCTTTTGCTGTCATATTTTCTGCTAACACTGAAATGTATGATTTGTATATCCAGTGGGTAGAATGGAAAGAAATCAGCTCTTTTTTTAATTCAATCAATATTTATTGAATTCCCTCATTAGCAGGTGTAATGTCACCACATACATGGTATTAAGGTTTTAGTCTGCAGTATATCTTCTTCTAGTCTACCTACCTCTGCAGATTATCTCCTGTTCCTTCTGCCTTGTTTGCTAGGCAGCCATGCAAGCCTTAGTCCAGGGCCTCCTAGTGTGCCATGGGCAGTTTGTCTGTGAAGGTTCTCAGTCATCCAGGTCATCATAGTCTAAGGAGCTGAAAGCAACTTAAAGAAGTCCAGACGCTTTTATTTGCAAGCTCCTTAGACCCTGGGCAGTTTGGTTACACAGTAGCAACAGTTTACAATTACAGCATGCATTTCACATTTACTCAGCATCTGTCCAATTATATTCATCTATGTCTCCTAGGCTGAGCTCTGCAGCTTACAATAGACTCACATTTGTATAGAACTTTCCTATTTGCACTGTACTCAAAGTACTTTATACTACATGTTATATTTAATCATAGTTTTACTTTATTCTCAACACTGGAAGTACTTTATATACCTCACTTTATCACAAAATAACTCAACACGCACATGGCATGCACATTCTGGACTATGGGAGGAAGCTGGAATAACTGGAGGGAACTGATGCAGGCACAAGGAGAAAATGTAAACTTCACATATATGTTGAAAGTGAGCATGATGTGCTACAGTTTATTATATATGAACTCATGTGTTGATATACGTATTCATGAAGGGAATACTCATGCTCCAAACTTCTGCTTATAGGTGCACATCATTTATAAACAGAGCGATGACCATGTCCCATGATGCATTGAGTATTTCTTCTTCAGTCACCTTTCTTACTCTCTATGTGTTAATAGACCTCTCTGCATTGAATCATCCTTGTTATTAATCTCTGGCTTTCTTCCACAGCATGTCCTTTATTCTGTCTTCCTCTCTCTCCTCAACCGGTCTTGGCAGATGGCCTCTCCTCCCTAAGTCTGGTTCTGCTGGAGGTTTCTTCCTGTTAAAAGGGAGTTTTTCCTTCCCACTGTTACCAAAGTACTTGCTCATAGGGGGTCACATGATTGTTTTTCTCTGTATGTATTATTGTAGGGTCTACCTTACAATATAAAGCGCCTTGTGGCGACTGATGTTGTGATTTGGCGCTGTACAAATAAAACTGAATTGGATTGAATTGACTCACTTTTTAAAATATTCTATGAAGTGAATAATCTATTAACACTGATGTTACATTTCACACTGAAATAATAAATAAAAAAAAATAATTGAAATTATTAACTGTGCTTAGATTTGTTTGGTTGATTAGACTGACAGCTGTACAAATTTTACATCGACAGTGGGTTACCTAATATGTTGTAATTTCAAAGGTGTTCCTTGTAGTTACAAAGCTCAGTGGACCATTTTATTATCTTTCATGATATTTGGTTTTATGGTCTGCAATGCTTCACTTCTTCACTGTTGCAGTTCTCATTAGTCTCATTTACAGCTGCTATTTATGTTCCTTTTGGGAATATCATTTAGAAAACCAACCATCCTCTGAAGACTGATGAATCTCATGAGCACAGAAACATACCCCTAATTTTCAGTGATGATTTTCAAAAGATGACATGGAAACTATAAAGAGTACAGTTCCACCATCATAAATGCTAAGAAAGTCATCACTAACAACCTGGACAGCAGATACAAAGATGTTCAGGACTATCTGCACAGATTTAGTGTCCTGGATACAAGATACAAGTCTCTGCCATACCGTCTATTCTTTTTAAACTGGACAGAATACTTCTGCAACATTTACCTTTTCATTCTATGTAACAATAACCACAACTGTATTATCTCATCTGCCATGAACTTATTTTTGTTATAATAATAATAATAATAATAATAATAACAACAACAATAATAATAATAATAATAATGATAATCATGTGGAGAGCTCCATGCAACAGAGACTAGAGCCCCAAAGCCTTTTTTCACCGTCACTCAGGAGGAAATTATAGGCTGCGTTTCTGTCGTTGTTGAATTTGAGAATCTTATAATTTATGAGAATGCATCAATTTGCTGCAAGATCTAATAAAACACATTATTATTATTGTATATATAATATTTATGAGTACACTATTCTCTCAGAGAAAGAAAACTGAAAAAAAGTTTATTTTAAAGAAAGGAAAGTATAGTGCTGCTTGATCTTATTGTTTACCTTATACTGATGGCCTGAAAATAGCAATAAAGGTCTTTTGTTTGCACTAATTGAGAGATCACAACATTGAGAGCCATTTCCTTTTGATAAATATATCCTGTAAATATCAGTCAGTTCAGTCTTTCTGTGCTGAACTTGCACAAAACATCTCAAAGACAGCAGTCACAGTGTAGTTTAGCATCAAGGAAACATATTCTTTCGTTAGGATTGGAGGGTGAATAATTGATCATTCTCTGTCAAAGTGAATTTAAGGCAAACGTATTTTAAACGGACGCAAGAGCAGACACTACAGGAGATGGAGCTGGTTTGTAAAACAAAAGCGAGGTTTATTAGGGATGAATAAAGGCAACAAGAACGATAAGGAGAAAAACAGAAAACGACAACTAAACTTAGTACAGGCAATGAACAACTATGAAACTGAAAAACTGTGAACACTATGACGATTACAGAGTGAAATAACAGATGACCTGAGAATGAGTGAACGGAAACACAGACTAAATACACACTTGGGGTAATCAGTGGAAGTGGAAACACATAAGGAAGCAGCTGACACAAAAGAACCTGAACTATGGTACAGTTGAAGTGAACCTAAACACAATAATAAAGACACAAGACTCTTTCAAAATAAAACAGGAAACACTGAAAACATGCAATAATCAAAGAATGAAACTAAAATACACAAAACACTGAGTTGCAGACCCAGTACCGTGACACGTTGCGACTCTTTCCACTCCTATGCATAGGGACATTTAGCAGCTCTAGCGCAAATTTTGGATTAATTTTCTAATTTTCATTACATGAACCGTTAACTGTGACCTTCTGAAGAATTCATTTAATATAGTTCTTGATTCATTCCTCATCCCCTTGCTAGTTTTTGGACTTAAACATTTTCAGGAAAGCATGAAAATTATAGTCAACATGGGCTGTGTAGCAAACAGGAGTTGGGACCCAGATGTAGGAATCAGAAATGAAGAAAATTAATCTCAAAAGCTGCTTTATTGCCAGACTCGTCAGGAACAAATGATCTGCAATTCCCCTGTAAACACAGAAGGAAGGACACGGTCATGATGGAGAACATAAGAAAGGACAAGGGATCATTGAGAAAATATATAAATGCAAAGGTTAATGAGGGAACAGGCAACAAGTGTGAGGACAGCTAAATATAATTATGAGACAGGGAAATAGGGCCACATGCAAAGCACACGTGACAAGAGGCTATCAAAATAAAACAGGAAATAACTGATATATGGATACACATACTTGACACAGAGACAGACGATGAAGAATGGGAACACAAAAGGGGATAAATAAACTAAAGTAACAGAAAACAGGATCATCATAAGCCCCAGGAATATAAAAATAACACCAGAAGACTAATAAATAAAGAATTTGAAAGCAAAACAGAAAATTATCATAATAAATACGAAACTAGAAAACCCTTACACATCTCCTTCAAAACCCTGCATCAGTGACACATGGACCATTACACTTACTGTCTCACAGTGTTATGACCTGGAGACTTCAGAAATGATACGTATTTCACTAGTGCATACAAGTCAGAGCATGGAGCTGCTTCTGGGCAAGAGAATGAGGAGTCATTTTTTTTCTACTAACAGCTGTGAATAAGTGAAGTACTGAAGATAGCTTGAATATAAGGCTGGGACAGAAGTGGCTAGAAGGGAAAAAGGAACAAACAAATGAACAGAAGCCAGACAAAATATCCATCTTTTGCTCACGTTCAATTCCAGAAAAAAGGAAATGGACACGGAAAGGTGACATGTACTCAGCTACATCATGCTCATCGGTTCACTCAAACCTTTTATGCCTCATTTCCATAATCCAGTACATCTTCTCACCTGCCATGATTTATGTGTACTGCAGATTTTACCATCCTGGCAGTCATGTCATCAGCTGGTAGAAGGTCAGACCCACAAATGTAGTTCTACAATGTCCTTCTCTTTTTTTTACCCTCTGTTCACCATTTCTTGTTTACTTGCATTTGTAACAATTTTTCTCTTCGGGCTAATGCACCCAAATAGAGAAAAATGATTGTGGTTATTAAATGAATAAATCACAAGTAATGCCTTGGGTTTTTCCACATGCTTGAGTCCTTTTTTAGGTGTGTGTGTCTGTGTGAGTCTGTGTGAGTGACTCAATAAACAACTTCATAGAGGATGCCTTTAGCTCTTCATGTCAAAAGATGAAATAAAGATGAAATAAAGGCTTCTCTGTGTTGATGTGAGCGTTGTGTTTTCTTGCTCAGGGGGTTATCTGTTGTTGACAATTTTTAAAGGTAGAATGTTCTTAAACATTCTAACAACATTAAATAGCAGAAAGGCAGTGGAGGAAAAACGACAGATACTGATGTAAATGTCAGGTTTTGGTGTCAGTTGCTCAGATTCAAAGAGTAACAGCTTGTTTAATGTCTCACTGGACTCAAATCCATCATAGAAGAAAGAAAAACTATTTTTTCCACCAGCAGCCTCATTACTCAGAGCGCAGTGCAGCTCTCAGACATACTGTGGTTTGAAAAATAGGCAAGGTTGTACCATAAACTGTTTATAAAAGATGGCCATAACTTCTTTGAGTTCGGAATTTTGGGCATTTTTATTCTTTGACCAAAAAAAAAAAGTGACAATATTTGCAGGGGTTGAGTGCCAAAGCTGACATGCTTTGCAATAATCATCCATAAATTGTATCCGGACAGATCTAGACAACTGCCACATACAGAAGTGCAAACATGAAAATTAACTTGAAGAATTGCAGTAACTAACTCTATCAGGTGAGCATAATTCAGCACCAAAATATGTCAGAAAGGTCCAGTTCAGTGACTCAAATTCCTTAATGTGTGTTGGCATCAACCTGACACCCAAACCTGCCAAGCTCCAAACAATGGAGTAACTTAACATTTCCCTTGTGTGGCAACTATAAAAAGTACTACAGTCTGTCTCCTGCATCTCAAAAATATTCAATATATTTAGAAATTTTGAGCATGTGGTTTTCGGCCATTACTCCTTGCAAAAACACAACAAAGAGCCAGATGAAATGCACTGTGAAGCTTTAGCATGAACCCATAACACCCACATGATATGAGTAGAATATTGGAGGCGTGCTATTGTTGGCTGTTCAGCTGATGAAATGTGCTTCCAAAGTCTTCCAGGAGATGGAAATGTATATCCAGAATGGCTGAGTTTCTTTGGAGACGATCTTCCCATTCTTATCAGCATGTTTGACAAGCATGGATTCTGATAATATCCTGAATAGCTTGAACTGGGGAGGTACACTTTAAATCAGATTAGATATTGTGAGTAATATAAATTCTGTGTAAATAGTAGAACCCAGCTGATATATTGGCCAGCTGATCTTATCAGCTTATATTAGTTATTTATTTTAGTAATTTTCATTTATCTGTTGATAAAAACCCTTCAATCATTTCATGAGTGTTGATGTTGCATAGTTAGTCCACTAACTAACACAAAGGCACCGACTAATCCTGTCTTGGGAGTGAGTGGGGATTTTCCAGGGTGTGCAAGAGGTGTCCAGACCTCTGGTGGTAACTCGACTTCCTTGGTCAGTTCCATGGTCCTTCTGTCCTGTATCTAATGCTGCTCTCTGTCCTCAGTTCCTACCAGATTTGCCTACTGCCATGTTCATGCTTCAGTGTTGGTCTGAACTGCTTCAGCTACTACAGTCAGATCTAAGGACTTCCATAGTCACATTGTTCACCCGGCTGCCCTCCTGCCTGTCGTCACTCCTCTGGGACTAGATATCCTCCTTCACCTTGCTCACCCCACTGGACACTTTTATGGACACCTCCCCCCAGTCTGCAGGTAAGCACACCCCAAGGCCATACACACTCACCTCTTGGCTCTCCCTGTGCTCCCTGTGTTTAAGTATTTCTCCGCCCTCGACCTTCCTCAGCTCTAGTTCCCCAGTTTCAGTTTCTAGCCATGTTCTTGTTTAAAGTCACATTTTGTTAAAAAAAAAACAACAAAAAAAAGAAACCTTGCAAAACATTCAACTTGGGTATTGAGTCTGCTCTTGGGTGCCATTTTCGTATTTCCATCAGTACCTGACAAATCTGTGCAGAGTCAGGCAGGGTGTAAATCAGTAATCCACAACTTCTTACAATAAAATTTTTTTCTAAAACATGCATCGTTCAGTTCAATATAATTGTATTTATATAGTGCAAATCAAAACAACAGCTCTTTCTGTATTGTAAGGTAAAGACCCTACAATAATACAGAGAGAACCCCAAAAATTAAACGACCCCCTATGAGCAAGCACTTGGAAACAGTGGGAAGGAAAAACTCCTTTTTAACAGGAAGACCTCTGGCAGAACCAGGCTCAGGGAGGGGCACCATCTGATGTGACAGTTAGGGGCTGAGGGGAGGGAGACAGGAGAGCCAGTGATAATAAGTTACTGTCATAAATGATTTCACATCAGCTCAATATTGATCAATATATTGTATTTTTTAAGATCACCACTATCCATGTTAAAAATCTGCTTGGGCTAGGCTAAATAGCTTTTCAAACAGCTAAATGAAGGGCTGGTGGGAGGTTGGGTTATAAGCAAATATGGGTTCAGTAATTGATTTATTTAAAATAGACCCAGTATTTAAATTATATATAAAACTGGCATCCCTGGTCTCATAATCAGTTTTGGGCAAGTTACTTTGAAAAAGTAATTAATTATAGTTAGTAGTTACTTCTTCAAAAAAGTAACTGAGTTAGTAACTGAGTTACAATATTCTAAAAGTAATTAATTACTTGAAAAGTAACTATTGCATTACTTTAAAAAAAAACGTTTAACCCTCTGGGGTCCAGGGTATAATTGACCATTTTTAACTACTTTTGATTTTCCCTCCACATTTTCCCTTTAAAAACTATTTACTTTTCCTTGTTTGGTATCATCCTTTTCAGCACAACCTCACGTGTCTGAATTTACAGTTATGTTT
This sequence comes from Astatotilapia calliptera, assembly GCF_964374335.1. Classification (NCBI taxonomy): domain Eukaryota; kingdom Metazoa; phylum Chordata; class Actinopteri; order Cichliformes; family Cichlidae; genus Astatotilapia; species Astatotilapia calliptera. The sequence continues at coordinate 6,255,720 of NC_137428.1, read as the reverse complement.
TCATTTTGACATACTGTATTAACACAATTGATTTACAATCAGACAAAAAACATAAAATCAGAGTAGAAAAAGTTATAATTTTTACTGTAACAACCACAAACATGTTTAATGAATCATATTTCATAACTTTGAATGCAAATATAAATTGTCAATTTTAAAATCCTATGCACAAGTTTTGCAAACAACAAAGTTATTTGCATCCATTAACCTTTTACCAATAACCATTTCAAACTATTTACATAACAATCAGCTGTTCTGCATTCAATAAGATGCAACAGAAATTATTTGTGCCACTCCAAAACAATAATTTCTGTCCACTATAAAGGAGAACATCACAGCCTGATACCTGCAGGTCTGACAGCAGCAGGTGTATCACTCCTTTTTCTACCTGGAGACAGCAGTCGCCTCATTGTTCTGACCAATGACTGTAGAAAAAATGGACGACGCGACAGCTCCCCAAAAATGAAGCCAAATAGTCTTTATCGTCCCCTGGGCCCTGTTTCAGGAAGCCGGTTTAGTGGAAAAACTGAGTAAGTATACCCTGAGTTAACGAAAACTCTGGGTTTTCGGTTTCACAAAGCGAGTTCAGATGAAGCCTCAGTGAGTCACTATGACGACACACTCCGTGAAGCTAACCTGCCCCCTAGCAGGTTTACTACAACTAACCCTGACTGTCTCCGCCCCTTTGTCGGAAACCTGACAGTAGGAAGTGTCGGACATGGCGTGCCCCGTCCTTGAAGAGCCAGTAGATCGTGAAGCCCAAATTCTCCGCAGAGCTCTCCGCCGGGAGAGAGTGATCAGAGCGCGTTTGGACATTTTATCATTTCCTGATGATTTTCTGTGTGAACGTTACCGTTCTTCAGCACAATCTATAAGTTATTTGGATAACATCCTCAGGCCATATATTACGCATGTGACACATCATGGACATCCTCTCAGTTCTGTGCATATTATTTGTATTGCACTTCGGTTTTTTGCAAACGGGAGCTTTCTGTATAATATTGGTGACGCTGAGCACGTTTCCAAGGCTACCGTCTGTCAGGCAGTCAGGAATGTTACAGTTGCACTGAAACGTCTCCTGTACCCGTTTGTGGTGTTCCCCGGTCACAGACCCACAAGATTCATCAAAGAGGGATGCCACAAAATTGCAGGTATCAGGATGACCAAAACTTAATGTATGATGTGGTGATACTTGGACTACTACTTAAATTGCACATTTATTTTCAGGGTTCCCAGGCGTGATTGGCTGTACAGATGGCACTCACATTCCAATCATTGCTCCTTCAGTAAATGAAGGAGACTATGTGAACAGGAAGTCTTTCCACAGCATTAATGTGCAGGTACATAGTTCCCTGTAGCATTTCAAACTAACAAATTATTTCATTATAGTAATGGATGCTAATTTGTGTTCTCTGCACTGTGAAGATCATATGTGATGCTGCCAACATTATCACAAATGTGGAAGCCAAGTGGCCAGGCTCTGTCCATGACTCACAAATATTCCGTGAATGTACACTGAGCACAAAATTTGGACATGGTGAGTTGAGAATACTTTAAAATATATAAAGACCAATTGCTTCAGGGACATTTGAACTGAAGTGTATCCTTCTGTCTTAGGAGAGTTCACTGGCTACTTGCTTGGTGATAGGGGGTATCCATGTTTACCCTATTTGCTTACCCCTTACCCTGACCCTGAACCGGGCCCACAGCAGCGATATAATCTGGCTAATTGCAGGACAAGAGCCAGAATCGAAATGACTATCGGAATGCTTAAGGCCCGGTTCCAGTGCCTTCAAAGACTCAGGGTCACCCCAGAAAGGGCATGTGACATTATTGTGGCATGTGTGATTCTTCACAACATTGCCACAATTAGAGGAGAACACTGTCCTTCTGAACCAAACATCAGCAGTGATCCAAACCATGAACATCCTGACCCTCCCACGGACATACAAGATGGAAGCGCAGTCAGAGACACCATATGTCACAATCATTTCTTTTGACCCATCACATCAACATGTTGAAAGAAGAATAAACAGTTTTTTTTGTTCAACTGGCTTTATTGGTCGCCTGTGTTTCCTGTACACAAAGTATTAAAAGATGTAAACCTCATAAAGTGTCTCTGTTGCTTCCTCCTCTGTAACAGCTGTCAATGTTTCTTCATTATTTTCCTGTAGTAAAGAAATAAACAACATTGCTGTTCTACTGTAAACTCATAATCTGTGGAGTATTACTCACAACTGCATGTTGGTCTGGCTCAACAGGAGGCTGCACCAGATGCAGTACACCACCACCATCAACTGATAGAATATGAGGTTTATACAGGTCACTTATAACTTACAAGGGACCAAATGGCAATTAACAAACATACCAATCACCTTACACTTCATTGTCATTATGCTCTCAAAGACAACCAAGGCTGAGGGAAGGCAAAATCAGTAGGAAAATAACTTCACTACAAAATAATCCATTATGGTAAAGAGTTTATCAAATGCATGAGTAGCACTGCAAAGGTGACTGTGAAGAAAGGATGTATGCACATCATGTATTATTTTGAATTTACCCCCTATGTAGGCACTTGTGTCTTGCAGGGTTATTGACTCAGAGGATGTCCCCGCAGAGATGCCTTCGGCCACAGGGCGCCCACTGTTTTGGCTGAGGGCCAACTGCTCAGCCTCTGTGAGTGGTGGAGGACCCCCATCTGTTTTTCGGGCCTCCGCTTTTTTTCTGTTGGCTATAACGGGTCACATTTGAGCATACAGAGTAAGCAAATATGTACTTGTAATGTGCTCAGATAATTTCAATAAGTGCTTACAGAAAGAAAATTAATGTAGCCTCTAACTGAAATTGATTTACATAGGACAAACAGACCAAGCACTATGGCTCATAATACAATTACACCTTACCTGTTTGGACTATATTTTTATATTTCATTTTTACTTGCTGCCAGGAACGTTTGGGGCCTGTTGGGTTGCACCTGCGCTCAAATCACATCACAAAATAAAATGTATAAAATAACAAATAAAATAACATATGATAAAATAACGTGTTAAATGGGTGGAAATCCCTAGATCAATGTTTATATTAACACTCACGCATTGACTCTGTCGGCTATGTTTTGCCATGCATGCTCCCTTTCTTTTGCAGCTGTGGCTGTGTTACTTTTTTCCGCGGAATTTGCATGTTATCAGCATATGCTGCCATCAGAATTTCGGCCTCAAGCGCTGTGAAATACATTGACCGCGCCTTCTTTCCCTCCGTCTCCATGGTGACTCGCTTAATCTGTGCTCCGCTTATCAGGGCTTTATGTATCCTCGTCCGCGCGCTTCACTTGGGGTTGACGCAACTCCGCGTTGATTGAACTAATTGTTATCAGCCTTTCTGAAACCGAATATTCCGAGTTGGACAGTTCGGGGTTACTCAACCCTGCGTATCGTTTTTCACTCTGAGTTTTCTAAACCGGCTTCCTGAAACAGGGCCCTGGTGTCTGGCTGCTGGCTTTTTTCCAAAGATTCTTTCTTTTGTTTTCAATAGTTCTCATCACGCTGATTGATGTCCAAGGGGTCTCCTTTCTTATAAGTTTGATTCTAATTCCTACAGCGGCGATGTTAAATTGGGGTGAAACATCATCATAACAGCTTTGACTCATGCAATAGTTTTGCCCCCTTAGCTGCAGGTGTTGTGCTAGACCAGGGGTCACCAACCTTTTTGAAAGTGAGAGCTACTTCTTGGGTACCGATTAATGTGAAGGGCTACCAGTTTGACACACACTTCTCAAATAACAAATTTCCTCAGTTTAACTTAATTATGTGTTATCATTAATAATTAATGATATTCATCTATGTACGGACACTAATTATGTTAATTATTTTTCACCATAATTATAAAGAATGCAATTAGGAAACAAGGTAGGAAACATAAATATCAATATGCAACGCTTTATTTCTATATATCTCTGCAAGTATTTACATTTTGAAGTGATCACTTCTACAACATTTTCACTTACCACTAACAAATTTTAACAAATCATGCACTGTTACATACACTGATACATTATTTTTGTATGTATGTAACATACAAAAAATCAACTTTCAAATTTTACAGAACTTTTCACCAAATTGGCAGCATTTTAAAGCAAATTGTCACATGTTACACTTAACAAACACATTTGTTTTTCAATAATTAAATTCAACTTTGACATGACACTGTAATGTTGCCACTGAGAACATCTAATATGGCTTTCTTTGTCTGTTAGTGGGAAACCTGGCATTGCATGCTGTTCACCAGTGTGTTGTAATCTGGGGTATAACTTGACACTGCAACTCTGAGTGAGTCTTGCAGATGTGCATCGGAGAGGCGTGTTCTGTGTTTGTTCTTGATGAAGTTCATGTCAGAAAAGGCTGATTCACAAAGATAGGTTGAACCAAACAGGCTGGGAACCTTCATAGCTGCTGTGCACACACCACTGTACTTTTCTGTGTCAACAAGGCACCAAAAGTTTGGTGCACCCAGATAGGCTTTGAGGTGGACATCATTTTGCAATGTTACAATTTCGATTTCCACCTGTCCAGCATCCAAGCTGAACATTGAACTTAGTTGCTCAGCAATGCATGTTGTGTCCACATTCATGAAAGGATTGGAAACAAATGAGACACATGGCTCAAGCTGATCAAGGTCACAAAACCTGTTCTCAAACTCTTGACTGTCATGGTCTGGTTGGGCACCTGCAGGTCTCAGACAGCGGCTCCTCCTCCTTTAGGCGGAGTCCGGTTGCCCCTCCCTGGCTGACCACCTGTGAGCAATCGTGCCAGCGGTATATCAGACCTGCGCTCTCAACCACTCATCGCCTGAGTATCTCCTATTCCCATGTTAGTTCAGTGGAGCATCCTAAAACCTTGTCTTAACGCCGTGTGATGACTGACCTGTCTTTTCTTGTCCCCAGCGATAGCACCCGGAGTGGAGATCTTGTTCCCCTCGCTCCCGTCCTCCTGGACCTGGGCCGCCAGCTGCTCACACAACGTGGCCGGCCGACCCACTGCTCACCTGCCTGCCTCCCCACGCCTCGACCGCTTCCGGGTTTTCCGCTCCACCTGTCCCCTCCATCTGAAACCAAGTAAGGCAATTCAATTCAACTGCGGAGGATTATTGGTTGTCTGCTGGATCCCTCTGATCGTGATCTCCTCTTGTTCCAGTGCCCCGGCCCCTACCTAGTCCTGTTTCTACCTCCCCGCTGTCCCCGCTGTTCAGCCGTCTCCTAGAGGTGTCTAGGTCGCCCTCATTTTCACAGACTAATCCTACGCGCCACTAGTGTGGTGGCGTCGCTTTGTGTTTCACATTTGTTTTCCTGTGGGCGGAAATAAATCATTTGTTTTCTGTCACCTCGCTTCCGGGTTGGTTTCTGCGCCTGTGTCCATCCCTGTTCCCTCGTGCCGTTGAGCCGTGACAGTATACTCAGGCCAGTTATATGGACACAGCGGACCCAGCCCGCGTAGCGATCAGTAAGCAGGGGGCTATTATCGGTAGCCACGAACAGACGCTGCAGTACCTACTGGCTCAAGTGCACACACTCACAGACGAGCAGGCTAAAATGCAATCCGACATTCAGTCCCTTCAACCCTCGGCGGAGTCGGAACCCGCCGCCGGTAGCTCAGCGCTGCCCGCCCCGACCGCGCCGTTGCCTCAGCCCGCGGCGGATCCCGAGCCCCAGCGGGGTCACCTGTTTCGCGACGCGGCCTCCCCGGAGCCGGAGCCGTATGCTGGTGACCCAGGGGCCTGTAGCGGTTTTCTGTTACAGTGCGAGCTGGCGTTCGGACGTTCGCCCCGCTCTTTCGTTTCGGACACTGTTCGAGTTTCTTATATAATCGGGAAACTGCGCGACCGAGCCCTGAAGTGGGCCGAGGCTTACCTGAGCACACACCCGTTGCCGTCCTGTAGCTACGATGCTTTTCTCGGCGAATTCAAAAGGACTTTTGCCCACCCCGTCTCGGTGGGCAGTGCGGTTCGCCGGCTGTTAAATCTCCGCCAGGGCCGCCGTAGCATCGCGGACTACTTGATCGACTTCCGCACCGCCGCAGCGGCAGTCGGCTGGCCCGATAAAGCCCTTCAGGGAGTCTACTCGCAGTCGCTTAACGAGGACATGAAGGATCAGCTAGCGTCCCGTGACGAACCGGTTACCTTCGAGGAGTTAGCCACGCTCTCGCTTCGCATTGACAACAGACTGCGGGAGCGAGAGCGGGAGAGGAACTCCAGCACCCGTCGGCCAGTGCGGCGTGCGTCACCTGTTTACATTCCCCCGTCGCCACTTCCGGTTCAGCCATCAGCCCCAGTCGCTGGGGAGAGGGCTGACCCGGAACCGGAACCCATGCAGCTCGGGCGATCCCGGTTGTCTCCGCAAGAGAGAGAGAGACGTCGCCGCGCTCGTTCGTGTTTTTACTGCGGTTCCGCGGAGCATTTCATTGCCGCCTGTCCGGAGAAGGGAAAAGGGGACGCCCGCCGGTAAGTCCGGGGATACGGGTGGGCGGTACCTATAGTGATTCTAAGCCCCGCTTCCTGTTGCCGGTTACGCTCTTGCTCGGCTCCGCAACCCACACGTCCCGGGCGTTAATCGATTCGGGCGCTGAGCAGAGTCTCATTGATATGAAACTAGCCAAGCAACTGAATATTCCCCTGTTCGAGTTGGAGTCTAGTCTCCCAGTTAAAGCACTGGATAACCAAGTTTTCTCCCACATCACTCACCGTACCGCTCCTGTTACTGTAGTCGCCTCAGGCAACCATAGGGAAAGGCTCCCCTTCCTGACGTTCCATTCCTCTAGCATCCCCATTGTCCTTGGTTTCACCTGGCTAAAGCTACATAACCCACATCTGGATTGGGCTGGGCAAAATGTAATAAGTTGGAGCCCGTTTTGCCATGCTAATTGTCTCGTCTCAGCCCCGCCGTCAGCCGTTGCCGAGCCCGCACGTGACGCGAGTGCTGCCGTGGACCTTTCTGTCGTACCGTCAGTGTACCACGATTTGAGGGAGGTGTTTAACAAGGACAAAGCCCAAGCACTGCCCCCGCACAGGCCATATGACTGTTCCATTACGTTGTTACCGGGCTCCCCCCTACCCACGAGCCGCCTTTACAATCTGTCTCATCCTGAGAAGGCAGCCATGGAAAAGTACATAAAGGACTCCCTGGCGGCCGGCATCATCAGACCCTCCTCTTCGCCTGTCGGGGCCGGATTCTTCTTTGTCGGTAAGAAGGACGGCTCGCTCCGTCCCTGTATTGATTACAGGAGGCTTAATGACATAACAGTAAAAAACAAATACCCATTGCCGCTGATCAGTTCCGCCTTTGAGCCGCTTCACGGTGCCACCATTTTTACCAAGTTAGACCTCAGGAATGCATATCACCTCGTCAGAATCAGGGAGGGCGACGAGTGGAAAACCGCTTTTAACACTCACTTGGGGCACTTCGAATATTTAGTGATGCCCTTCGGTCTCACAAACGCCCCGGCGGTCTTTCAAAACCTGGTGAACGACGTCCTGCGAGATTTCCTGGACCGCTTCGTCTTCGTTTATCTCGACGATATTCTGATTTTTTCCAAAGATGTGGTGGAACATCGGGCGCACGTCAGAGCCGTGCTGCAGCGGTTGCGGGAAAACAAATTATACGTAAAGGCGGAGAAGTGCGTGTTCCACTCACCTTCCGTCTCCTTCCTGGGCTACGTCCTCGCGGGGGGGCAGGTGAAGACTGACCCGGCTAAGGTTACGGCAGTCGTGCAGTGGCCCGTACCTGCGTCCCGGCGGCATCTGCAGCGCTTCTTGGGCTTCGCAAACTTCTACCGGCGCTTCGTCAGGAACTACAGCCAGGTAGCAGCGCCGCTGACCCGGCTGACGTCACCGAAGCTCCCTTTTATTTGGAGCCAGGAGGCCGGAGCAGCGTTTACCAAGTTAAAGGCACTGTTTACCTCGGCGCCGGTTTTGGTTCACCCCGACCCCGGGAGACAGTTTATTCTCGAGGTGGATGCATCTGACATCGGGGTGGGGGCGGTGTTATCCCAGCGCTCCGGCACGGCGTCCAAGCTCCATCCGTGCGCCTTTTTCTCCCGTCGTTTATCACCTGCTGAGCGGAATTACGACGTGGGGGATAGGGAACTGTTGGCTGTGAAGCTGGCCTTGGAGGAGTGGCGGCACTATCTCGAGGGGGCGGAGCACCCATTCATAGTGTGGACAGATCACAAGAACTTGACGTACATTCGTGCAGCCAAGAGACTGAACTCACGTCAGGCACGCTGGTCCATGTTTTTCAGTCGCTTTAACTTTTCAATCTCTTACCGCCCAGGGTCCCGCAACGTGAAACCGGATGCCCTTTCCCGGCAGTTTGACACCGCGGGGGAGTCGTCCGCCGTGCCCACCATCCTCCCTGCGAGCGTCAAGGTTGGTTCCCTCACGTGGGAGGTGGAGGAGGACATCCGTCGGGCACTGGAGACCGAGCCGGACCCCGGCACAGGGCCCCCTGACCGCCGCTTTGTCCCTAAGGCGGCCCGCTCCAAAGTGATCGACTGGGTCCACAAGGGGAGATTCTCCTGCCATCCAGGAGGCGCACGGACGAGTGCCCTTATTAAAAGGTATTTCTGGTGGGGGTCTATTGATAAAGATGTCAAGGAGTATGTGGCCGCCTGCTGTGTTTGTGCTAGGGGCAAATCTAACACGCAACGCCCGGCTGGGTTGCTGCAGCCTCTCTCTATTCCACGGCGCCCCTGGTCGCATATTTCTTTGGATTTCGTTACTGGTCTACCTGTTTCTTCTGGCAAGACCGCGATCCTCACTGTGGTCGACAGGTTTTCCAAAGCAGCTCACTTTGTCGCCCTCGAGAGACTCCCCACATCCACTGAAACCGCTAATCTGCTAGTCGACCATGTGTTTAGGCTGCACGGGATACCCTCGGAGGTCGTCTCAGACAGGGGACCGCAATTTACATCGCAGGTCTGGAGGGCGTTCTGTACATCCCTGGGAGCGAAGCCATGTTTGAGCTCTGGACACCACCCTCAGACTAATGGTCAGACCGAACGCCTCAACCAGGAATTGGAGGCCACTCTCCGCTGCGTCGCTGCCTCCAACCCGGCTTCCTGGTCATCGTTATTGCCGTGGGCGGAGTACGCACACAACTCCCTCACCTCGTCAGCGACGGGTCTCTCGCCTTTTGAGGCCTCTCTCGGCTACCAGCCACCCCTTTTTCCGGAGCGCGAGACCGACCTTGAGGTCCCCTCCGTCCAGCACCATCTGCAACGCTGCCGACGGGTGTGGTCGCGCACCCGCCGGGCCTTGGGCCTGTCCGTCGCCCGCCAGCGCCGCTACGCGGATCGCCGCCGCAAGGCGGCACCTGCCTACGCCCGGGGACAGAAGGTGTGGCTATCCGCCAGAGACATTCCCCTCAGGACGGACTCCCGCAAGTTGGCCCCACGCTTCATCGGTCCTTTTGAGGTGGAGCGGGTGGTTGGCCGCTCCGCGGTCAGGCTAAAGTTGCCCTCCTCGTTACGGGTCCACCCGACCTTCCACGTCTCCCAAGTCAAGCCGGTTGTTGTGAGTCCGTTGTGCCCACCTCCTGCTGCCCCGCCGCCCGCCCGGCTCATCGGTGGGCATCCTGCCTTCACGGTCCGCCGCATCCTGGATGTACGCCGCCGGGGAAGGGGCAGGCAGTTCCTGGTCGACTGGGAGGGGTACGGGCCGGAGGAGAGATCCTGGGTTCCCCGGTCCCGGATTCTCGACCCCGCCTTGCTTTCGGCATTCTACAGAGGCCGGTCGCCGAGAGGCGACCCTTGAGGGGGGGGTGGTGTCATGGTCTGGTTGGGCACCTGCAGGTCTCAGACAGCGGCTCCTCCTCCTTTAGGCGGAGTCCGGTTGCCCCTCCCTGGCTGACCACCTGTGAGCAATCGTGCCAGCGGTATATCAGACCTGCGCTCTCAACCACTCATCGCCTGAGTATCTCCTATTCCCATGTTAGTTCAGTGGAGCATCCTAAAACCTTGTCTTAACGCCGTGTGATGACTGACCTGTCTTTTCTTGTCCCCAGCGATAGCACCCGGAGTGGAGATCTTGTTCCCCTCGCTCCCGTCCTCCTGGACCTGGGCCGCCAGCTGCTCACACAACGTGGCCGGCCGACCCACTGCTCACCTGCCTGCCTCCCCACGCCTCGACCGCTTCCGGGTTTTCCGCTCCACCTGTCCCCTCCATCTGAAACCAAGTAAGGCAATTCAATTCAACTGCGGAGGATTATTGGTTGTCTGCTGGATCCCTCTGATCGTGATCTCCTCTTGTTCCAGTGCCCCGGCCCCTACCTAGTCCTGTTTCTACCTCCCCGCTGTCCCCGCTGTTCAGCCGTCTCCTAGAGGTGTCTAGGTCGCCCTCATTTTCACAGACTAATCCTACGCGCCACTAGTGTGGTGGCGTCGCTTTGTGTTTCACATTTGTTTTCCTGTGGGCGGAAATAAATCATTTGTTTTCTGTCACCTCGCTTCCGGGTTGGTTTCTGCGCCTGTGTCCATCCCTGTTCCCTCGTGCCGTTGAGCCGTGACATTGACCAAGTCGGTTTATGACTTGAGTGTACTTTTCTGCAACTTTGTCAAAAGTCTCAGATGCAGAAGCATTGTCTTTCAGCACCATCTGCACAGAGGGAAAGTGCAGCACCTTTTTTCTCTGTAAATGCACAGAGAAAATGTTCATCTGGGCTTTAAATCCATTTAAAGCACTTATCATGTCAGCAACAGTCTTACCTTTGCCTTGCAGCTCACAGTTCAAATAGTTCAGTTTCCCAGTAATGTCTGTTAAAAACGCAAGGTCAAGTGTCCACTCAGTGTCCTCCAGCAGAGATGTGTCTTCCCCTTTGGATTGCATGAACTCCTTGATTTCACCCAAAAGTGACAAAAAACGAAGCAAAATCCGTCCCCTGCTGAGCCATCGGATTTCCGTATGTAGTAGAAGGTCACCATATTCAGCTGACAGCTCCTCCAATAGAACCTTGAATGTTCTGTGCTGTTTAGCTCTGGAGCGGATGCTGTTTATGATCTTCACGACGGGAGTCATGACGTGCTCGAAGCCGATCACCTTTGCGCATAACGCCTGCTGGTGAATGATGCAGTGGTAATGCATGAAGTTTGGGAACTCTGTGTCACCTTTACAGTGAGCGATGAATCCCGTATGTCGGCCGATCATAGCAGGAGCCCCGTCGGTAGTCACTGATACCAGCTTTTCCAACGGTACCTTTTTCTTCGCGAAAAACTCCTTCACCGCGTTATAGATGTCAACTCCCTTCGTTGTTGTCTTTAGCGGCAGTAGTGTCAGAAGTTCTTCTTTTGTGGAGAAACCATCAAATACCATCCGGATAAAGACCATCAGCTGTGCTGTACTGGTGCTGTCGACAGACTCGTCACACTGGATGCTAAACCAACTGCACTTTGCCAGATCCTGATCCAACTGATCGGCCAAGTTCCCAGACATAGCCGACACTCTTCTAACAATTGTAGTTGCCCCCAGCTGGACATCAGAGAGAGTGGAGATTACATCGTTTCCATATTTCTCGTCTTTAAGCACAGTTTTTGCAATTATCATCATTGCTTCTTTGAAATACTCCCCGTCTAAAAATGCCTTCTTTTTCTTAATCATGAAATGTGTAGCTCTAAATGAGGCTTCGGTTGCTTTTTGAGAGTTTTTCACCGGTCTCGTGAAAAAAGACTGCTGTTTGCTCAAACCTGCCTTTAATTCGCGGGCCTTTTCCGCTCGCAGTGTTCTGCCCTTTGGGTAGTTAGCATGGTAGCTTGTGTGACACGTTCGGAAATGTCTCTCCACGTTGTGCCGCATTGCCGTTGCCACAGTTGCCCCGCAAATGAGACACACGCATGAATCTTTCACAGTGGTAAAAAAGAACTCTTCCTCCCATTCACTGTGAAAATTATATGTTTTCTTCCTTTTTTCCGCCATGTTTTCCTCATCTCCTCACCTTTGCCTTTGCTGGTCTTCACGGCAACTGTTTCCGTGGAGACCAGCTAGCACTAAATATTATATCATGATCTAATATTTAATAATAAACATTTTTTTATATATTATCTCTAACAAATTAACGCAATGCAATTGTGATTAAAAAAAATAGCAAGAAAAAATAAAAATAGATGCAGCTTACTGGTAAGTTGTTATGGTGAGCTATTTTTAGAACAGGCCCGCGGGCGACTCATGTGGTCCTTGCGGGCGACCTGGTGCCCGCGGGCACCATGTTGGTGACCCCTGTGCTAGACAGTGATCGTGATTACCGCCCGCGGGAGCGCGCACAGCTGCTTAAAGCTGTAGCGCCCAGATTACTTACACCTACTTCTGTGCAACTGATATAAGATGCGGTAAGCTGAACACAGCTTCAACCGTCTGTTTGTTGAAAAATAGTAACGTACCGCATTTTCTTGTTAGTAACTGTAACGGTGTTGTAACGATAGGAATAGTAATTAGTTAGATAGTAACGCCGTTACTTGTAACGCCGTTATTCCCATCACTGCTCATAATGTGAATAAATATGAGAATTGGTAAAAATAAACAAACACTTTTCAATTCTTTACTTCTTTTTTTGACCATTACAAGCTGAGTTCCAGGTTCTGGGAAGACCAGTCCATGACTAATGATGTTCCTGTGTGTATTTCTCTAACCAGGTATGCTTATATTGCATTGACATGTGTGTTTGGGATCACTGACATGATGTTATTGCATGGTAGATGAAAATCTGACTGTACTTTTGTGTTTTCACAAGTTCATCAGTTCTCAAAAATCCCCAGTGGCACTAGTTGGGGATTTAACCCCAAACCATGAGAGAGTCTCTACCATATTTTACAAACACTCACTGTTTTAGCGCTCTCCTTACGGCCTCCATACACTTCTGGTGAAGCTTTTTGGTAGCCAAATATGAAGAAATGAGGGTGTGGACTCTGGAGAATCCGAATTTTACATAGTACCGTACATAATTTGGCATTAATTAAATAGTTTCCAAGTTCGAAGTAATGTGGGCAGGCTAAATTAATGTTTTAGCCTGCCCACAGGTGCTGAAGACCTGCAAATTGTTTTGCAACCCAGCTAGACTGGACATCTTGACATAAATGTCAGTTTGGTGCAGCAGTATAAATTACTGAAGGTGGAAATATCTTCTTTTGATTATCTTGGTCCTCATTGGACTAGATTTGGATGACTATTACTGTTATTAGTGCTAAATAGCACACTTTAATTTAAAAGATTCCTGGAAAGTAGCTGTAAAACCAAGCTTCACTTTCCTTTTTTTGACTCTCTGTAGAAATAGTCACTGTATGGCAATATGAAAGAAACTGCTCTGTTTTTTCAGAAGCAGCAGTAACGGCAGCAGCAGCAGCAGAAAAAGGCGAATAATAATAATAAGTATAAGAATTAAAGAAGGAGAAAAATCAAATGAAGTAGAAGAAGAAACCACTTCATCCGAATACTTTAGTGCAGCTTTTCATTTTCCGATCTGCAACTTTTCAACCTCATGCATGAAATTAAAAAAAGAAAAAAAAATTTATTATAAAGAATTTTTCGTTTAATGGGGAAACAATCAAATTAGGTCCTGACAGCATTAGTAATGTGTAAGAGCATGTGTGTCATGTTTTTGTACAGTGCAGCAAGCCATTCTTCTCCCAAATGATTTTGTAGCACATCATACATAATTTGTTGTTGAAACAGTCCTAAAATGTTCTTTGTATTATAAAGCATATATTGCCAAAGTCAAATCTAAATAATTGACAGAGTTAACATGGCTCTTGGTGATGAGTTTCAGCCTCCACCTGCAGTGACTGTGCATATCAGATACCACCTGGAGTATTGTGGAAGAGAGGGGAAATGAAGACCATTAACAAAGCAGAGCTAGACATGACTATGAGCAAGGATGCAATTATATCAGTAGCCTGCTGTCATGTTTCTGTAAGAACCTGCTCTCTGCATAGTCCAGGTTATAATTGTGGGTGTCAGGGACGATGATGGATGACGGCAGATAGTCTCCAGTGCTGGGATGCAGGTAATAACTTGCATTAGCGTTACTTCATTCAGCAAGGTAATACAAACAGTCATGCTGGCACATATTGAGGAACTTGCCCATTTTACTTTATGACAAGTAGTTTGATATATTTCATTATCTTTTCTGCATATGAGTGATTTTATAACTCCCACTTTTATTTAACTTTGAAAATAACACAAGCATAAAGATGGAAGTGGTTTTTAATAAAGCTCAAGAACTTAAAAATGTCTGAAAAAAATAATATACTCAACAATGCACTACTCATACTGTGAGTAACCATCAAACAGTATGTCAAGTATGTCAAATATGATGGAAGGCAACTATCAACTCTTTAGGCTGGACTTGAGGGTTTGTTTTCCATGTTAACCATTTTGCCAGGTAAGCACAGCATTAGTTCAGATGGGTTACAAACTCAGTCTCAGTTCATCCAAGGACATCAGCTGAATTTAGTTCCAAGCTTACCTCACCTAATGGCTCATCCGATACACTTCTATACATTCAACTGGCAAATGTCAGGTAGAGTGTTTAGCTACTTTACACTGGTGGTAGACTTCCGCAGGCACAAGCATTCTCCACTGCAACCACTGAACATCCAAGGTATGGACATTGAGGCTGTGGACAGCTACAGGTACCTTGGTGTTCATCTGAACAATAGACTGGACTGGACTCATAACTCAGACGCCCTCTACAGGAAAGGGCAGAGCAGGCTGTACCTGCTGCGGAGACTCAGGTCATTTGGAGTGGAGGGCCCACTCCTGAAGACCTTCTATGACTCTGTTGTGGCTTCTGCTATCTTTTATGGCGTGGTCTGCTGGGGCGGCAGCATCTCTGCTGGGCACAGGAAGAGACTGAACAGGGTGATCCGAAGGGCCAGCTCTGTTCTAGGATGCCCTCTGGACCCAGTGGAGGTGGTGAGTGACAGGAGAACGGCGGCGAAGCTGTCATCCCTGATGGACAACATCTCCCACCCCATGCAGCAGACTGTGACAGCACTGAGCAGCTCCTTCAGTGGGAGACTGCGGCACCCACGGTGTGGGACGGAGAGATTTCGCAGGTCTTTCCTCCCCACTGCTGTCAGACTCCATAATAAAGACTTTAACTGATCAAGCACACACATCCATACATATGCAATAATACTAAGTGCAATAATCCTTTCTGTCATCGTTGTATTTTTACTCAGTTGTATATAGTATTTGTATTTGTATTCTATTTTTATCTTATTGTATATTTATTTTATTTTATTCTACTGTATATAGTATTTTATTTTATTCTATTCTGTACAGTTGTGTACTGTATTTATTCTTATTGTATTCTAATTTTTGCCTCATAACTTTTGCACTGTCCACTCCTGCTGTGACAAAACAAATTTCCCACGTGTGGGACTAATAAAGGTTATCTTATCTTATCTTATCTTATCTTATCTTATCTTAAAAAGCCTAAAGATCATGTAATGGCTAATAGCATAACTGTCACGACCGCGGTGGCAGACGTGTGGAATTGGAGATAGGACCCAAAATGCGGCAGCTCTGGTGCAGATGAGTATTTATTTAACAAAAGAAAATACAAATAGCAATGGCGTGGGTGAAGGTGAAACAGGAAAACCTAAACTGGGTAAAACTAACAAAACAAACCAGAAACGAAGATGCAGGGAGGTCCGGGGAAATACATACGGAGAGACGCAGGGAGACCGAGGGGAAACAACGCAGACGAACCAGCAACGACTAAGACAGAAGACAAGACTTAAAAACACTCAGAGAACACAGGGAGATCACACACAGGTGGGGGACACAGCTGGGAGTGATTAACGTGACAAGACTAGGGAGGCAAACCAAAAACACTCACATAAGACGCAGACCTTCAAAATAAAACAGGAAACACATACACCCAATGACACAACGCAAAAACTTCACACAGACTGGGGAACACATAGGAACATGAAAACAAAACCCAGAATAATAATAACTACACGGAGTCACAAACTCCGGATCATGACAATAACACCAATAACATACTTTAAAGGTAAAGTGTATAAAATATCACCACTAGACTGCAAATTGGAGTCAACTGAGTTTTGTGCTCTTACACATCCCAATTCAAGTTCATAACCCTGGCTACGGTGGCCACTGTAGGACAAACAGCTCTGGCTGCCATTCATCTGTAGTGAGTGTAGGCTGTCAACATACTGTTTACCTCAGCTGTCAAAGCAGGTGCTTGTGTCTATTTACTCTGAGAAGAGGCTGTAAAACTTTGTGAAAGGAGTCCAATACAAGTTTATGAGTCAGTAAAGCTCACTTCTTTCCGATGACAAATACTGAGGTTAGTTGTTGAGAATATCCCAAACTTTTCTGTTGGTACAGGTTGCTATTTTTGCTACTGGTAGCCTCTGTTAGAGGCTGTTAGCTGGAATCAGTGAAACGTAGTTAAAAGTTGACTCTCTCAAAGAATTTGAGAATGTCAAACTGTTTATCAGAGAGCTTTTATGAGCAAGAGTCCACATCGATTTATTTTTAGTGGATTCATTCAAAGTTTCTGAGAATGCATGAATTGGAGGAAGATGTAATTACACACACACCCAATAGATACTTATGAGTAAAATATTCATTTTCTAAAAATCAAATAGCCCCCCAAAAAGCTGACGTTTAACAGAGATTAGGTGGTGGTGGACTCAAATACAGACAATGTCCCACACAAAAAATTGAGGTAATGATGTATGCAACTATCTGAGGAAGCAGCTGGTCAGTTGTAAGGTAATCTAGCATTAGGTTTCTCCAGGTGAAATGGTGGAGGGTGGGCAAGGACGTGTGGCTCCATAGACCTAATCCCAAGCTCTGCATTCTAATAACTAGCAGGGAAACGCAGGTAATCAGGGACATGAAGCAAGGAGACAAGTATAAGGTAAATAGAGGGAAGAAGAGACAGTCAGTCTTACTAGCTGACCTGAAGGACCTGGAAGGGCATTTTACCACCATCAGTTAATGTGTAATTGAATCTGGCAATCAGGTTAATGCATATTACAATTGAGAAATGTTTTATTTGCTGTCACCTAGGATTGCTTGCTGAAACTTAAGCATGTAGCTAGCTACAGTTCAACAAAAATCATCAAACACAAGCTGTTTCTGCACATCTTTCAACAAAATGTAATTGTGAGCTAAATGTACACTTGGTGCATTTCCCAAGGAGAGAAAAACGTCTCAAAATACCGAGAGCTTGCTGGTGAAAATGCTCAGCTTAGGCCAGTATAACCAGACTTGAAATGAATGGGTGACATCAGTGCCTTTTGCCAGCATCACGTCAAAAGGTTTCCCCATTGCTTTTTCTCATCAATGCAATTTAACAGCTATGATATCAGTTATGTTTCAGTCTTGTCAAAGAAGCTTTGAGTGTTCAGAGCATCCATTCTTTTTGTCAGCACAGCCTTATCTCAGTGGGCTCACGCTCACACAGGAACTAAGCACTATTAGTAATGGTGGCTGGTATGAGCACTTGGTCTGTGTCTGGCTCTACTTACTCAGTAGTGTTTCAAATGAAAAGGGACCTGGCAAGTGGCTGAGGCCTCCATAATAACCACAATAATTATTTGAATTGTTCAGTGACTGCGGCAAAGTGTTCATACTTTACATAATAATAGAGAGCCAGGCGTTAATGGCTGCAGGCAGTGGAATTTTGAAAAACGGTCATAACCACATCCCAGTGGAGCAATTGTGAATAATTTATAGTGTTTGTTATTCTGGGAATTCAGAGATTTAGTGCTATTAAGCAAAGGAAAAATTAAAAGATACAGTTTGACCCAATAAAATTATATTTTTTAAAAGAGACTTTCTTTGTATTGGGGACTTTTGGACTAAAATAGGTTTTGTGTATGTGAACAGTTGCAATCTGTATAATTTTCTTTAAAAGCAAAAGAGAAAACTTGGAGACTGCAAAGGGACCAATCTTCTAACCCCTGGGGCAGGTGCTGATGTGTTTACTCATTTACCTCACTGTGTGAGTTTGACTATTACTTTTTGCTGTGTGGGCTTTGTATTAGCTAAGAAATAAGCAGCTTTTTAGCCAGTCCTCACTACCCACAGGGCTGGTTCAATACAAATTTATTTAGTCTTGTCAGTTAGAGTTTTGCTTGGGGTTGAGTTGTGGATCACAATGACACTTTTCTTGCAAAATAGCAAGACAGACATTTTCTTGGGGGCGTCTGGAGGGGTGGAAATAACTGGCAGCCAAAATTATGGCACATCCAGATGATTCCTACAAAGCAAGCCATGGCAAATATCGCTGATTAAGGTGGCAGTGCAATTTTAGTATATACTAAGTCAATGTATTTTTAAAACCCAGAGTTACTCTTTGGAAGTACAAGTAACCACTATTAAGCCCAAACAGTCTTCTTGTCCAGCAGATGCTACAAATAAGTATAAATGTGTTCATATGATCTGTAAATCTGTCAAATTCAGTTTTGTCCATTTACAACACAACAGTAACAATACACATAACAACCCAATATTAGGTAACCTTTTCCATTTGGTTGTCCACCATGTGTCTCTGCCCATCACACAGGCTGTGTATAAAAGATGAATAGGTTTTATATACAACAAGTGCCTTAAACCTGCATCCTTTCTAATGGCCTGTAGGGAGCAAATCCTCTGGCTCCAAAAGAAGAACTCTTTATAGGCTCAGTTCTTATAGTTGCAAAATCATATAGGACATAACATGGTGCACATTATGTACAGATTTCCATTAGAGCATGGGAGGCAGAGCCTTCAGTTTTCAGGCCCCTTTTCTATGGAACCAGCTTCCAGTTTGGATTCAGGAGACAGACACTATCTCTACTTTTAAGATTAGGCTTCAAACTTTCCTTTTTGCTAAAGCATATAGTTAGGGCTGGACCAGGTGACCCCAAATCCTCCCTTAGTTATGCTGCAATAGGTGTAGGCTGCTGGAGGATTCCCATGATGCACTGGGTGTTTCTTCTTCAGTCACCTTGTTCACTCACTACGTGTTAATAGACCTCTCTGCACTGAATCATATGTGTTATTAATCTCTGGCTCTTTCCCACAGCATGTCTTTTATCCTGTCTTCCTTCTCTCACCCAAACTGGTTGCAGCAGATGGCCACGCCCCTCCCTGACCCTGGTTCTGCCGGAGGTTTCTTCCTGTTAAAAGGGAGTTTTTCCTTCCCACTCTCCCCAAAGTGCTTGCTCATAGAAGGTCATATGATTGTTGGGTTTTTCTCTGTATGTATTATTGTAGGATCTAGGATTGAGGTGACTGTTGTTGTGATTTGGCGCAGTATAAATAAAAATGATTGAATTGAATTGAATTGAATTGATTCTAATTCAGTCCAATCCAATTTAGTACAGGTTTATTTATTTAATCCAAATCACAACAACTGTAGTCTCAAGGTAGTTTACATTTGAGGTTCCTTACCCTGCAATATTACAATAAACAAAAGAAAAAACACATGGGAATGGTCAAAATAAAATTTAGCAAGCCTAGGAGGCAGGATGAACCAACCCAGAATCAAAACCAAATTGGATTTTGGAGCTGCATCCATCATATCACTTAAATGATGTCCTTTATACAAAGTGTATTAATGTAAAGAATAACAATTTTCTGCCATCTAATCTACAGAAAACAATGCTTAAAAGCTTTACTGCTAGCTAGTTATCAAGAAAAAATGAGCCAAATGCTTAGTAAAGTGTTACATCCATGTTTGTCACGGACCCAGTTCCAGGGATTCGGGGTCCGTGAGCAGTGTGGACTACTATTGTAGTTATTATTATTATTATTATTATTATTATTATCATTATTGTGGTTGTTGTTATTATGGTTGTGTCTGCTGTCCTGTTTTTCCGTGTTGGTGTACTGTCAGGTGTTTAGGGGTGTGTGCTTGTGTATGTGAGGGTGCGGTCGTGGCAGGCACTTTTAGGCCTGGTGGGTGTGGCCCTGCCAGCTGACCGGTCCCACCCAGGAATCCACACACACCTGGCGCCGATCAAGCCTCGTCAGAGGAGCTTCAAAACAGTGTGGCTGAGAGCTCCTCGACGCTGGATCGTTGAGTGACTTCCCGTCAGTCTTAAGTGTATTGTGCAAGGTTAGTGCAAGTCTACTGTTAGGTTTTGTACTCACGGCTGCCTTTGGTATGCGTGTTTCCTCAGGAGGAATTGTGGCGACCAGGAGGCAGCACACGGAGAGTACACAGGGAACGGAGACAGAGCACGGAGCACGGGATAAAGGAGAAGACACGGAACGGGAGTTGGGATCGCACGGGGGGATTTATTGTTGTTCGGATTGTCACCACTGTAAATAAACACTGTTGCACTGTAGAGTCCTGCATTTTGGGTCCTCCTTTCCCCACATCCCCACGGTCTGCCAGCGAGACCGTGACAGAACGATCCAGCCATTATGGGCCCAGCGGACTCAAGGACCGTCTCACAGGAGGAATTGCTCGCCCAGCTCTGGAAATACTGTCGGAGCATTATCCAGGCAGCGGATCCACATCAGAGACACATGCAGGTCGTATTTTTTGATTCCTTCTTATCATCAATCACCTCATCTGTGAGCTTTTTGGACATTAAGAGACTAATTTCGATTATAACCACGCTGAGGGAAAGTTCCTGTTTTGAGCTGTTTGGTTTGGGCTGTCCGGGCGAGGAGGATATGGCAACCTCCCTGGGAGCCCTTGCTGCCTATTTCTTTTTTCATAGGCTGATAGCCTCCCCGCCGTCGCTTGCAGCTCGCTTGTTGGACCCTCCATTGCGGGGGAAACGTTTCACACGCCCTCTGCACCTCACCACATCTCCACTCACCTCTGCGGCACCTGCTGAGTCAGCAGACCAAGGACCGGCAGCTCAAACTCACACAGCTGCTCTCCTGTCCGGCCGGCTGGTGGAACCTCAGCCTGATACGCTGGCCCCGGCATCGTTAAAGAAGCGACGCTTGCGCCGCCGGCGTGCCTCACCGCAGTCAGACTCTAAAACTTTCCAACAGCCGGCTGTGGTGAGTCATATAGACAATTCATCTTCATTCACCTCATCTGTTTATTCACGGGACTGTGTGAAAGCTAACCTCGTAGCACTGCCAGCTGCCCAGCCTGTAGCCGTAGCACAGCCAGCTGCCCAGCCTGTAGCCGTAGCACAGCCAGCTGCCCAGCCTGTAGCCGTAGCACAGCCAGCTGCCCAGCCTGTAGCCGTAGCACAGCCAGCTGCCCAGCCTGTAGCCGTAGCACAGCCAGCTGCCCAGCCTGTAGCCGTAGCACAGCCAGCTGCCCAGCCTGTAGCCGTAGCACAGCCAGCTGCCCAGCCTGTAGCCGTAGCACAGCCAGCTGCCCAGCCTGTAGCCGTAGCACAGCCAGTCGCCCAGCCTGTAGCCGTAGCACAGCCAGTCGCCCAGCCTGTAGCCGTAGCACAGCCAGTCCAGTCAGCCTCTCGTCTTCATCCTCAGTTGGAGGCTGATATGCCTGCTGGAACTACCCTGCCATTATGTCACCCGCCTGTTGTTTCTACATCGCTGTCCAGTCTACCACGAGTAGCTGCCGCACCATTATCACCTCCGCCCTTTGCAGCTACTTCTCCACCAGCGTCCCATCAGACTGCAGCGACCGCAGAACTCTCGACTTCACCATCCACATCACCCGCTCGACCGTCATCTTCGCCACCTGCAGCTTCCGCATCGCCATCTTCACCTCCGGATCAACGACCATCTATACCCGCGTCGCAGCCGGAGGAGCGGCTCAGCGAGCGGGAGGAGCCCGCGTCGCCAGCTGTGGAGCTCAGCGAGCCGGAGGAGCTCAGCATGCCCGAGCGGGAGCTCAGCGAGCGGGAGGAGCCCGCGTCGCCAGCTGTGGAGCTCAGCGAGCCGGAGGAGCTCAGCGAGCAGGAGCAGCTCAGCGAGCCGGAGGAGCTCAGCATGCCCGAGCAGGAGCTCAGCGAGCGGGAGGAGCCCGCGTCGCCAGCTGTGGAGCTCAGCGAGCCGGAGGAGCTCAGCATGCCCGAGCAGGAGCAGCTCAGCGAGCAGGAGCAGCTCAGCGAGCAGGAGCAGCTCAGCGAGCAGGAGCAGCTCAGCGAGCAGGAGCAGCTCAGCATGCCCGAGCGGGAGCTCAGCGAGCGGGAGGAGCCCGCGTCGCCAGCTGTGGAGCTCAGCATGCCCGAGCCGGAGGAGCTCGGCGAGCCACCAGCAGAGGAGCTCGGCGAGCCACCAGCAGAGGAGCTCGGCGAGCCGGAGGAGCTCGGCGAGCCGGAGGAGCTCGGCGAGCCACCAGCGGAGAGACCGTGACAATGTTGTGTTTAAATAAAAAATTAAAGTGGACTGACGTGGTTTTCTGTTTTTATTTCTGTTTGGGTTTTGTAAAGAACTAACCATAAAACTGAAAATTGTCACAGCTGGGACTATATTGAATGTAAAAGTTTTATTAGTTTGCCACTTCATTATTTATTTAAACTTTTATGTTAATAACCCAAAATAACAACACCTAAGGACTCTTTAAGTTAAAAAGAAGTGCTGTAGTTAATAGATTATTTAACATCTTCAGGCAGATGGAAGTAAGGCTCCGGTGCAGGTAAGGTCTCTCCAAATCCACAGGGGAATATTTCGTTGAGAGTGTGAGTGTGTCAACCAGACACACCAGGACAGAATCTGCAACAACGGAGGATCGGTATATACAAAAGCAGCAAGCGAAGAAGCCTAAATTACTCTACTGCCAGAATAACAATCATAGAAATGGATGGGATATATGTAGATGGTTGATGACATTTGGGTGGGTTGGTGGAAACTGGGGTCGACGTGTCTCCTTCTGGGAGGGGTAAGCAGAGTTAATACTCACATCCACATGTGCACGATAGAGAAAGGAGAGATAGAGCAAGCAGAGGAGAACACAAAGAAGGAAGATCAGAACCTGAGAGGACAAGGAGACCATGATACAAAATGTATCCACATGTGTAGGCTTTTACAGCCAGGCCCTAGCTCAACTTTGGTCAATAACTTTTTAGCACAATAAGTTTTTGACATGAAGTTAGAAACATTTTTTCATTCTTCAAATTCGGCCAATAGGTTCAGTTAATGGATGGCACTAAACCATGACAGAAACGGACTAAACACCTATATGTTCAGATACTGAATAAACTAAGGGGCTGATATAGTCTAAGAGTAAAAGTAATATCCTCCTTTTCAGGTTAGAGTAAAGCGCCAGCATCCTCGGCATCCTCTGGAATTATGGAAACATGGCAGAGTGTCTATATGTGTGTGTGTTTTATGCATTTTGAATGTGGACCGAGTTGGAATAGATGTATGTGTGTATATCTGTATGAACATGTCAATGTAGAACTCCTGTCTGCTGCGTGCTGATAAATGCAGTGCCTGTGTGCCTTTCATCAGAACTGGGAGTCTATTTGCTGTCGCTCTCTCTCTCTCTCTCTCTCTTTTTTATTTGCAGCTTCGACTCAAAGAAGAGTTTTGCCGAAAGCAAGAAATGATTTAACTGAGTTGTCTACGTTTGTAGATCGGATAACAGGATGACAGGAATTTGCAGTGAATGCGAAAATTATATGTAGTCAAAGAGTGCCTGAAAATACTTTTGCTCTAACTACATTTGCATAAGTGAATAAAAGACATTGTTAAATCTTCATAATAAAATGCTTTTCCTTTGTGACGGGTAGAAGTAAGTGAATTTTGGATACGTATAATATTCTGCACATAATAAGGGTTCCATTGACCAAGTAAATCCCCAAAGATTTAAAGGCAAATAAAAGTTCAGGTGAATCATTTTCATCTCAAGGTGTCAGGGAAAAAATTACAATTATAACCACTGTGAAAGAGAGTTAATACCTGAGGT
This sequence comes from Astatotilapia calliptera, assembly GCF_964374335.1. Taxonomy (NCBI): domain Eukaryota; kingdom Metazoa; phylum Chordata; class Actinopteri; order Cichliformes; family Cichlidae; genus Astatotilapia; species Astatotilapia calliptera. Next base: position 6,231,866 of record NC_137428.1, on the reverse strand, counting down.
GAGACTTTAGCAGAAGTGCATACTATACTTAAAACCATGAGACACAAAGTGTCAAGAGAGGCTGTCTTAATGGTTCTCTTTTTAAAATATGTTTAAACACTGGGTTGCTTTCACACTAGGTCCACATAGCAAGCAGGTCTGGCCTGGATCTGGTATCAAGCCGGCACTGCTGGTTGACTTCTGGCATGATAAGACGTATGTCATCCAGATATGGGCCAGGCATGACATAGATGGCACTGTCTATGTGATGGCATGCCACATCTGGCCCGATTGTGGTTTGGGTTATGTGGCTCAGGCTCATAGAAAACAGGTCTGGCCTGGATCTTGCATCACTTCTGACTGACCGGTGTCATGGCAGGGTGTATGTCAACCAGATGTGGGCCAGGTTTGGCAATGATGGCACTATTTATGTTCCTATTTTCCTATTTTAGTTAGAAGACCTAAATGCCATGTTGCAATACTATACTGCTATAGTAGCCAACGTTCCAAATGCAGGTTTGACAGGTTTGTGAGTGTACACTATATCCAAAACCTGGTGACGATTTACTCATCTTTGCCACCGGGTAGCTGTAGCTCAGGAGGTAGAGCGGGTCACATACTGATCGGAAGGTTAGTAGTTCGATCCCTGGTTCCTCCACTCTGCGAGAGCATGAATGTAGTTAGGACACACTCAGTCTAGAGAAAGTGTGTAAATGTGGCATGTTATGTAGTGTACTTTGAGTAATCCGGAGGAGTAGAAAAGTGCTATATAAGAATCAGTCCATTCACTCTCTGAACAGAGTTTCATCATGTTGCTTTTGCACTAATATGTTCCGGCACATGTTGTTATTACATGGCTTGATTAAGGTACACATTAGGCTGACATCTGGGCCAGCACAGGGCCAGCAGCGTGTCTGCAACTGGCCCGTGGCTGCAAACAACTTAAACATGGCCCACATACTGCAAAGAATGACGGCCCTTTGGTGGCCCAGATCAGGATTGCCAGAGGTAATCCACACATAGGCCAGCACAGGACCACCAGTGTGTCTGCAACTGGCCTCTGGCAAACCAGATCTGGGCCACCAAAGGGCCGTCATTCTTTGCAGTATGTGGGCCATGTGTAAGCACATTCTGTGGCCAGATCGGGGCCATACCGATGTTGCTATGTGGGAGGCATGATTGTTCCCTCTCCCCATTTCCTTGTTAGCCCACACTCACACCACAGTTGCATCCCAAGCCCTGAAGCATGTTTCACTTTTTCTCTTTTGCTCAAAATATTTCATCCCACATCTTTTTTTCTCCACCTTTCATTTACCCCAAACTGAAAGACACATCTCAACCACCTCATTAAGATGTGACAGTCTGTGTACACGAAAGTGCTCTGCAGGCGAATTCATCATTCTTTGTAATTTATTCCTTATTTAGATCAATTTTTCTTTTTTTCACATCCATGGTGACTCATTGTCCTCGCACCGTGTAGATTTATTAGTCATTTGTGATTTTTAGAGGCAACTGTTGTGGCAAAAGAATTTGAGGTCTGTGAATGAGCATGGTTAGCAATCACACCAGATGCTTTTTCCAACTGTCCGAGCCACCCTTCTGTAAGTGCACCACAGCATGTCACACAAAAAAAAATCACAGGAGCCATCTAGGCAGGGCTGAAAATAATAGAGGAAACCAAAAGATGAACATGAACTGACAGTAAGATGATTTAAGAGGATGTACTGTATATTATATGCACACACTACAGGCTGATAGGGAATTGCAGACAGGTGGGGAGTTAGATATAGCTGAACTTGTTTAATAAAGGCGGGAATAATGAGTTCAATGACAAGGAGGAGATATAACAACACAAAAAACACAACAAAAAATATACACATTAAAAACACATAATAATACCCCTTTATAACCATAAGACACTAAAGATGGAGACAAGAAGGCTTACAATAAGTATCAAAACAGGGTTGTAAATCAGCAAATTATTAATAAAACCATCACTTAAAACCAAATGTGAACCTCTGGCACCTCTAGACTTTCAAAGTTTTAATCAGTTGTACAGAGACACAGATGAAGCCACAAAAAAAAGAAAAACCTTCAGTGATTATGTAGAATCATATGCATGCCTTTATGTGTCAGTGCCCTGGCATTTTAATCAGTCTGTTTGTCCCAAGCTGCCAATGTTGATTCAGAGCATGTTTGATCAGTCTGCTTTTTCTAGCATCCAATATGGCAGCAGATGATAACACTCCCCCACCGAGTGGGCCTTATCTGAATCAGTTCAAAAGTTTAAAAAGGGCAACCCCCCACTGCATGAGAAAGACAATCAATTTCTTTCCCTATCAGAGATAAGATTAAGATCTGAGATGAGATATTCAAACTTGGTGTAGAGCTGCCCCGACATACTGATTAGAAACCGATTTGTTTTTATGTTCTGAGATAGTCAGCTGGTTAAATCCTCCGGCTCTCAGACTGTGAGCTTATCATCTCTTTCTGTCCATGCTGCCGTCTCCTCTCTCTGAAAGAAGAACAAATTGTCTCTCTAGACACACAATGCCACCCACTTAATAATAAAATGTAAATTATGAAATAGAATTACAATAATGTGACTGGAAAAATTGATGTTTTATATAAGTCTGGCTACTTAAAAAGAGAAAAACTTTTCTAAGAATCACTCCTTAAATACATCCATCTTCTTCCACTATTCCAATTAAGGGTCGTAAGGCGGGGTACACCCTGGACAGGACGCCAGTGTGTCGCACGACCAACACAGAGACACCTGTGACCAATTTAGAATGACCAGTTAACCTAACCCCACCGAGTGCTTTTCATTGAACTATTGTGCTGCCCAGTTCAATTTCATTTTATTGACACAACAGTGTCAAGGTGCTTGCAAAAAATCAGAACAGCCTTTCAGAGAGCTGCTATATTGAAAAGCTACACCAAAAATAGGAGCAAAGACTTTAAGTTAAGATGAGAAATCTAAACTGTAAATGAGATTAAGTTAATGAAGCATTACAGATTGTGCAGGAATCATTTTTGATTTCATTTGAAAACCCCACAGTGGCTTCCTTAATGAATGCCATTTTTTATACCATTTGCCCAATTAAAAAAGATTCAAAACTTGAATTAAAAGAGATTAAAACAAATTAACTTAAGCCTTTGCATTGAACATGCAGACAGGATTTTATTTTCTTAAACCTGTGCCCCGATTCCTTGAGTCTCTTTCTCACATGTTTTGCTCACATATTTGGTGGGAGGGACTGAAAGGATAGAAATCAAGGATGTGCAATGTGGGAAATGTGAAAGAGGGCCAAACTAAATGCCAGGAAGAAGGGTATTAGGTAACAGCTGAACTTCATCTGACACTGACATGGGTTGGGAAAAAAGAGGGGGGCGGGTGTGTAAAAACAGAAAATACACGAGGATCTAATTTTCAAAATAAAACTTAGTTAAAAAGGAAAACAGTCACTTTAAACCCCAGGGTTTAAATTTGTACAATATTAGTCAAAATAGACTAAAGAGAGCTTTTATGACTTCAAATGTTGCTTCATCGCTCTATGCATCCCTGCAGTTTAACAACAATTTTCATGGATTTTTACTCAGCTGTGTGCATTTAACATCTTTGTGTGTCCATCTGGCTGCATCTGATGTAGTTTAAACCCTTTTTAAATTTCCCCTTTGGGCTATTTTTGTGTCAAACTTCTCTTTAGAGGTGGAACTGAATCACAAGCAGTACTTACAGTGAGCACTGTGATGTGATGCAAGTGATGACGTTCTTTGAGTGAAGCAAGACTCTGTGTGAAAATAATTTCCCAAGAACCAGATTAGGATGATAAATTCCCTAAAGATTGTGAAACAAAACAACACAACCAATTGCTCTATAGTCAAAAACATCCACAGAGTTGTAATTAATAACAGAACAGGTGATACTTTCTATAAAGAGTGCATTCTCTGTCAGGATGCCAGCATTTGAAATTAATAATAGCTGCTGAAACACTTGAGCTGAAACTGAAGGAATGAAATTAAAGAACCATTACTCTCTGACATGTGGACCACTGCTGAGAAGAAACCAGCCTTGTTGTTATGAGAAAGGCAGCCCGGGCAGAACGCTAAATAAATCCAACACGCAGAGCTTGATAGCTTCCAAATCACACATGTCATGGATGCTCGTTCCTGTAGTGATCTACTTTCCTTTCATGAGATAACAAAAAGCGTATTTTCCCCAAACAGACTGTGTAATCAAGCTCTTACCTGCATCTGTCTCATACGCACACACAGATATGCACACCTTCATACACCAAGTGACTTTTTGCACAATACTCAGCCTTTTGCACATTTCTATTGCACTGTTGTGTCTGCACTGTCTTGTGTCTATATCGTTCTGTCTTCTGTCTTCTGTCGCGCTGCCTCTGCTTTGGGTTTTTTCGCACATTGCACTTTATGTAGTCCTCTGTTGATTGTCTGTTATATGTCATATGTAGCACCATGGACTCGGAGGAACGCTGTCTCATTTCACTTTACCACTGCACATGTTTGGAATGACAATAAAGGCACTTGACTTGACTTGACTAATTTTTCTAAAGTTGGAGTCTAATTTCCAGTACCTAAAAATACAACAACTCAATACTAACTAAGTTTTCTTTAAAGAAATTGTATATCAAGTATACTCTGAGTATATAAGTAGTGTTTTGATGTATTTTAAATTATTTTAGATGACAAACAGCAGCACAACACAACACCTAACATTTTGTAATGTAAGAAGAGAGAAACATTGTGCTGTCCTCTAAAATACCCTGAGCTACTCTCTCCTTAAAATTATGAAAACTTCTCTTCTTTCCTGTAAAACCTCCAAAATCACCAGAGGGTATACAGTAGAACAAAGGGGTAAGTATTTTTAGGGACTGAAAGTTACATTCTAAATTCAGAAAGAAGTCTTAGAGATTACACTGTAAGTCAGAGACTGTAGTATGAAATGCTTATTCTCATCTCACAAATCCTTGCTCCTGTATCCCTCCATTCTCTCTTAAATGCCTGCCTCCATCTTCCTTCTATTTGCAGGATATATATGCTCACAAGTTATATTTTATACCTCACGATTCTGCACCCTGACTGCGTTTGGAGAAGTTCCAACATCTCCCAAAAGGCCATGAAATGCACCACTATGACAGTCTCAAACTTTCACACGAGTGGGTTATATTTATGCGTAATGATTCACACTGTAGCTGACTACCTTTTTGGAGATGTTCTGCCGTTTTCCCAAAAGGCCTTGGGAAGTATTTTTTTTGCCTCTTAGATTGCATCCAGAAAGTTTTTCCCTCTTGTAAGCAACTTTATGTAACAAATCATTTCCCCTGATACTTTATTGATGTGATGAGAGGAAAACAGGGCAGAAGAGGCAGCAGAAAAAGTGTAAACCTATACCAATGCTTTATTTGTTCACTTACTAACATTCAATTGCATGGAGCTAAAGTAACAAAGCAACCCAGAGAAAACATCTGAACACAGCTGAACTTAAATGATTTAGTACTCGTGACAGTAAAAAGGCGATACAGGGCATAGCTTGGCTGGGTTTAAGATCCAATGCTCCCCTCTGCAGTTCACACAAAGATTTAAGGCAACACTGCAGTTTAGCAAAAACTGAGCCTCTAAATCAGGGGTGGGCAATCTCAGTCCACGAGGGCCGGTGTCCCTGCAGGTTTTAGATCTCACCTTGGGTCAACACACCTGAATCACATGATTAGTTTGTTACCAGGCCTCTGGAGAACTTCAGGACATGTTGAGGAGCTAATTTAGCCATTTAAATCAGCTGTGTTGGTTCGAGGACACATCTAAAACCTGCAGGGACACCGGCCCTCGTGGACTGAGATTGCCCACCCCTGCTCTAAATTGTCTGTGTCCACAGGCATTGCTGTCCTATATACAGTATTTGAGGGTGCAAACATGAATCTGTCCCCTCAAGACTCAAAACTGTCTTTCCCACAGAACGATCACATGTGTTCATAATTTCGGTCTTATGTCCCAGATGTTGCAACAGCTGAGTTACACTGTGGGTTTTATCTACAGTACATTTATATTGTTTGTGGGCATGTAACTGAGCATGTGTAAGTTTCACAACTTCCTGCTTAACTCATTTTAGTTTTCAGACACATCATTATGAATAATCGTGTGAATTATGACTGAATTCCATTCAGGTGCTGTGGACCAGGGTCCATGATGGCATAGCTTACTGGCACACCTAAGTGGAGCAGAGCCACGTTCACCATGAGTGCTTACAGATGTGCGTTTCCCTGCCATGACATGTCAATATCTGCCGTGAGAAAGGTCTGTTATGCTCGTGTCTGTTTGTGCAATGTGAAACCAATTAAATCCAGCTGGACAGTCTATTGTAATTTCCAAGCTGCGGATGTGATAAGTTGGGCTTGTTACAAATTGTCAAGCTGAACTGGGGGGGTTACAACTGTAATTCAGTAACTTCAAAATAGTCTAAATATTGCTTTCAATTGCAAAAGAGTGAAACAATTTATTCTTATGGGAAGGCAATCAGCTTTGTTTTATGTACATGTTTTGTGCTCATGCGGTTGTATTTTTATTGCAGTTCTATGGGATTACGTTAACTGTGAGTTTGTGCATTAAACCCAATTAAGGCTCTCACATTTATTTCTCACTGCTTGTAATGAGAGCTTGGTGAATGTAGTGTATCTTGTGTTAATGATATCAGTGCTACTGTCTATTTACAGTAATGAAGATTTATTCATTCAACTTTTTTAGTGTATAGAGGGCTCGTCAATATCACATTAAGTTTATATCATTAAGTGTCACATTAAATGAGAAATAGTTTTATAATAAACAAAACTAGTTGATGCTATTTGTTTTCTAAGACGGTAAAGTAGATCCTGTGTTATATTATTGTCAGGATAACTGGTCACGGCTGCAGCCCAACACAACATGATCCAATAAACAGGTGTAATAAACTTTCCAAATAATATTCTCAGAAAAAATAAAACTGCTATCATGATATTTAAAGAAGCCTTTAAAATGGATGGAGAACTATTTCAGCCTCATATGACGTCATACTAGTGGAAATAAAACTAAATAGGAAAAACTGACGGGTGTGATTTGGTGCACCCTTGGAAACTAGTTTTGATTTACCCTTCTAAGCTGAGAAAATAGATTTAATTACAGTGTAAATTAGTGGGGAAATTCACACAAATGAACACCAGGAGAAGAGCATTGAAAGTGGATCTTCCCAAATTAGCCCTGTTATTTGCATTTAATGATGTTGCCTTCCATCATGATGGTTACAATGTGTGTCCTCAATGAGGCTTAATTTATAAGATTTGAGTGCTTAGAGCTGCATCACTTTTATCTTCAAAGAGGGGATGAAATTGACAATCAAAAGTTAAGAAAGGTTTTGTGCATTTGTTAAGAAAAAATAGCACTAAAAATACAAGGAAACAATTTTAATGTCTGACTGAGTGGGCAGCCAACAGACAGCCTGCTGCACACCATCTTAGTGCAGACTAGTAGAAAGTGGAAGCACACTTTTTTCTCTCTAAAGAGTTGAAGGAGTTGAGGCAAATAGAAAAGCATGCACATGTGTTTCCTACAGTGCAAACTCATGTATTTACAAATACATGAGTATATAAGGGGAAAAAAAGCAAAAGGGAAAAAAAGGCAAGACTATTTATATCCAGAGACAAAAAGCAAGACGCAGGTGAAAATAATCAAGAAAAACACAAGGAGACAGACAGGAAACAAAACCCCAAGGAAAGCCAATCTTCAAAATAAAAACAGGAAATAACCAAAAAACAGACAAGAGAGGACTGTCACAGGTGTCACAGAGGTTGGACCCAAACACAGGACTTGAACACAAAGGGATTAACTAAGGAAGGTGCTTTATATTGCTGAACAAAATACCCAAACAGTACAAACAAGAAAAAGAAAGCCCCACAGTGGTAGCCCGATATCACGCAGAAATGTCACATGATATTAAACAGAAGCTGTCAACTCCGCTCGGTAGATTGGGCAAACGTAACGAAGCCGTTCATTTCAAGTTATAGATTCAAGCTGCTCTTCACACTGCTTCTGCTTTTCGCCACAAGATGGCACCAAAGAGGACTGTGTTGAAAAGCTTCGAGTAATGAACCCTTTTCAATACAAGCTTCAGAAAGTTTAATTTGGCCATCACTAGAAACTGGGAACTAGGGGCAAAATTGAGAACTGAGGAGCACAGGGAGACACAGCTACACGGGACAACGTGACACCAAGCAGAGAAAGACAGAAGACTTATATACACAGAGGATAAGCGAGTTTAGGCATTATAAATAACTTGGTTAGTTATAGGCACTTAAAATACAATGAAATACAATACAATACATCAGGCCATCTTCAGATGTACCTTGGTCTCAGGTCCCTGTGGTGTAAATGGTTTGTATCTTTTAACCAAAGTGGCTCTATAATGAGGCAAGGTGCTCACCTGCACTCAGGAGTCTTGTCCAAAAGTCAGTCCAAACAACAACCTGCTCATGTACTTGTTATTGTGCAGGGATACACAATATTATAGATACAAAAGATGTATTTCTCTTATCTAACTAATGTGATCTCTTCATTATGTGATAAACCTGTTCCTTGGGCTGCAACAGAAAGATAAGGTTCACCATTATTACATTTGGTAAGGGAAGTAAACAACAACAAAAGAAGATCAGAGACAGCTGACATTTTACTGCTATCGCTCTTTTCTTTGGGCCATCAGACTGATTTTATCTAAGAACAGCATTCAGGCAGATACCACAACTCAGCTTTCAGCACAGAGCTTGCCAAAAAGGTCAGAGAGAAGCTGAATCAGAAATAATGAAAGTTTGGATATGAAAAGAATGAAATACGAAGATTCAATTAAATAGACTTTTGTGCAGCGTAGGCCGGTGTAGGAAGAAGAACTTTATCTGAGTGTATGGAATCTATTCACAGCTAACATGAAGAGCAAGACACTGATATCCTTTGCTATTTTATATGTAGTTCGTTCCCAGAGTTGTCACCCAAGGAAAATCAAATCAAAGTACTTTTCAAGTCCTTTGTGATGAGATCTTGGTGAGTTCTTTGTAGCGGCACATGAACCAGTCCTCTACTTGCAGCATGTTCTGTTTAGAGTGGACCTCTAGAGGACTACCGTCGCTAGGTATGGTGCAAGACAGTATGAATTTTAAACCATACTGTTCACAACAGTATGGTCACCATATGTATAGAGGAAGAAAAGAGAAAGAAATAGTGAATGTTAACTTGAACTTTCAAAATAAGACTGCGGAGTTGTTTATTGGCAAATTAATGTGTATGAAATATTACATACACACAAATCTGCTTGATAACAGTAAATCTTAGACTGGCTTTTCCTTATTTAGTGATGGTGGGTATTAAAGTGTGTGTTAGCAGCACGCATAAAAACAGTCGGGTATGCAGGTCATAACAACACATAAAATATTTCATATTCAAGCATAAGACCATATATTTATACATAATTTGTATCTGTGGATGGTTATATTGCGTGCAGTGACTGAAGCAGGCAGTTATTGTGACACGTAAATATCAAACTGATCACCAGATTGAGCTGTTGGTATTTACAGAGAGTATAATTCTGTCAGTTCTTTAAAACTGTGGGCATCAGTGGGCATCGGTTAGAATGCAGATGATCTTTTATTGATAATAATAATACATTTCACCTCTAGTCTATATGTGTGTGCGATTCTACAATAAGAAAATAATGACATCATAAATACAAGTTGTCGTCTGTTGAATAAATACGCAGTGTAGTACATGTTTATCTTTCTGTCAGCTAAATAGAGAGAGAAGGAGTCAGAATCATCAGCTTTAAATTTGCTTTAGTTTATGCTGGAGATAAATAATAAGTTTCCTTTATAGCACAGTTCGATCGCAATGAATAACTTTAACTAGTATTGTAAGAAAGATATTACCAATTAAATATCCAAAAGCACTGCATTTATCATTTAAATAGATGACCCAAGAATTATTGGGAAATGATTCTTCTTCACATAACGGGCAAGTGTGAAATGTGTGGAAATGTAAGTTGTAGAAGAAATAAACACCTTTTTACAAGATGAACAATTTGCTGGGTGGATTTTGTAAAAGTTTGAAATCCCATGCACAGTTATGCAGGAACAGAACACACAAACATTCACACACCTTGTTTGGAACGATAAGGCTTTTGAAGTCTGCAGCACATCCGCTTTGGAGAAAGAAGAAGGGAAAAACTGACAGTCTAGCAAACATCAGTAAACAACTGATTTTCCCTTTGTGTTTGAAGGTGAGATGTTCTAATTCTGGAATGGATCAGCATCTATTAGCTAATTCTCACATTTTAATTTTTACCTTCTGTGATCACTCCGTTTCAACTGCTGCACATCTGCTGCTTGTAAGAATTTGTATCTCATTGGCCCTTCAAGTCACATACTGATTTCTTAAAGTGCTTCTTTTTGACATGGCAGCTTTTAATATAAAGCATGACACTGTCAAGTGATGAGTTGGGAACAGAAATATTCATATCTTCTCCTGAACTGATTCCATTTCACTGTTAGCACGTTTGCGTGTGTGCGCTACTTCTTGTGCGTGCTGCAGCATTGGTAGGCTGGATCAAACCCCAGTGCAATCAGTTTTTAATTTCCCTGAAATCAAATTACATGGAAGGGCAATAACCAGCGCACTGGACTGTACGCAAGTCATCTTGGAGATTATAAATCGACCCCTGAGTGTGTGAATGTGTAAGTGCATTCAGTCTATATGTGCCGATGCCTCTCCATGTGCACTGCACGTGTGTGTGTGTGTGTGTGTGTGTGTGTGTGTGTGATATACATCCAGCATTAAGTCAGATTGCTAATGATATACGTAGAAAGTTGAATTGGGAAACTAATATCAAAAATGGATTCTGAGCAACTAATCAGTCCTGTAAAAATTTGCTTACTGTTTCCTGTAAACTCCTCACAGCACCGTGGCCATTTAATTAGGTTCTTAAAGTAAGAACTAGTCGAAGTCAACGGTCTGCACTACAATTTGTATCGATTGGCTACAATGAGCTTATATACGCTTTACCAAAAAGATTGTTTTCCCTCCACATGAGTGGATGGAGGGGGTTTGGCTTGCTCAGTTACACACAGACGTACATATTTTGTGTGGTATTTTAAACCTGGAGTTTTTTCTATGCATTTTAGGTCAATGGAAACTGATCTTGACAAAAAGTCTTTCCGAGTTGAAGATTTTCAGAAACTCAGTTTCTCAGACACAAAAGTAGATTTTGTCTTTCAGCATGAAAGCTGTGCACCTTTATCTCCTTTTTTGATGTTAGTCTGTCGTTTAGGCGTCTGACTGACCAACATTTCTACATCATTAGGGTTACATCAGCAGTTCTGCTTTGCAATGTTCTTGCCAGCTCGTTACATTATTTTTTGCATTTTCATATAGACAGAGATATAACACTTTGGACCTGGACTAGTCAATCACTGGCCTTTACTACCAGTAAGCACACAGAGAAATAACCTGAAATCTTAAAGCTGTGTGAATGTATTTCTGCCATTTGGGGGCAGCAGAACAAGCTGTTAATGTAGGAGGTGAAATCAAATCCTCTCAAGATTTCCTGTTGCATAGGAATGAAGAGCAAAGAAGTCATGTGTGGCAGCAGGTCCAGGAATCGGCATTCTGTATGGTGTACAGTACCTGTGTTGCTAGTGCTCACCTGTGTTTTTGTGACATGTGATACTTTAGCCTTCATGTTGAGGACCATCATGTCTGGCTATAATCCACAAACCAAACAAAGAGAAATTCAGAGGCATGCTTATTACCTGGCTTTGATATTCTCCGACATTTGCTATAAATTCATTTAAAATCTGCTGTAACATCCCGATGAGTGGGAGGGAAAACATTCAGCACAAACAACCTAAACTGTGGTGCATTTGCATCCAGGGCTCCATTGTGACTTTTCACTGTCTCACCCAATAATAGCTGGGTTTGTCAAAGTACGAACTGAAAGAATGGATTCAGATAGCATTTGGCATATTTAAATGGTTTATTGAAAGTGTTGATAATGTGATGTGGCAACCGAGGAGGGAAGCAAGTGAGCTGCTTCAGGTCAGGGGATCATGCGGCAGTTCTGCCAGATGAGAGAGATTATTAAAGAAGGCTTCAAAATGAATAAAAACATGATACTGAGTCTTGGTTTATTTGGGTGGCCTTAGTTGAGAAAGAGCAAGCAAGAGCTAGGAGGGGTTGCAGGCCTTGCAGGTGGAAATCCACAGATTCCAGGGTAGAGCAGAGAGTTGCTGTCAGGCCAGCAGTCTCCAGTTCACAGGTGAGCTGAGGTTTAGTCAGGTAGGTTACTGCTTATAATTAAAACCACCGTACTGTTCTTCTAGAATATCATTAAATTTACATAAATAGACTGTGATTTTACATTTCAAATGTAAATTAACGTAAACTCACTGTAAATGTAATAAAACATAATTTTCTTGTTTTTTAAATGTATTTGTCTGCACATATGCATATTTAGATTGTTAAAATACATTCACAAATGTATCATAATTTCACAAATATTTGTCCGTTATTTGAAAGATTGAACTGTTAAATTCAAATGTAATGCTATGGAAAAGTATATAACATGATTCTTATAAACTTGTAATCAGAAGGTTGCCGGTTCGAGCCCCGGCTCGGACAGTCTCGGTTGTTGTGTCCTTGGGCAAGACACTTCACCTACCACCTACTGGTGATGGCCAGAGGGGAATTGTAAAGCGCTTTGAGGGTCTCAAAAAGCGCTATATGAATGCAATCCATTATTATTTAAACCAACTGTTAACTGTATATTTCTGTACATTTAAGTATTTTTATTCTTGCATTCATTGACCTTGTTTATAGGTAATTTCATTGTTTAATCACATTAAAATGTTCCTAATTTAATGTTTAAAAGCACTTGAAAAAGGCAAAATCCCATGTAAAATTAGGGCAACAAACTGTATTGTCATTACTGAAAATAATTGTATTTTTATGAGAAAGTTATTTTCTGTTATTTTCTGGTATTATTTTGGTGCCCCAGCTGCCGGAATATTTTTTTACGGTGTAGGGCATGTCACTGATGACAGTTTAAAGCCTTGCTATTTCTGGAAGTGATTTGAATTTTGCCTTGATTTACTACCAGATAAAAACCAGACTCATACAGAGCTGAGCTTTGGTGAACTGCTGCTTCTCGGCAAGAATAAGAAGGTTGTCTCCTGCTACCAAAGCTTGGATGTTGCTTGGATTAACAACATCTGTCTCAGGTGTTGAAGCAACAGGACATATTGACTTGAAATGGGCTACTGGACTGAGGAGGTGTAAGCGGACAAGAGACGGGAACAGGAAAATGAAAGTGCTTACGTGAAGGGCGTGTGAGACCTGAGGATTCTTCGACACCCAACATCTAGACATTAAAACAACTAGCTTGGCATTCCAATATCTGCGGGACGCAACTGAACACGGCGTATAACCCTGATATTACATCTACAGGATGACATTGCTCTCTTGTATGGAAATCACATTTATAATGACATCTTTTTTATTTCTCTAGCTAGAAAGATGAAGAATAGATGCTACAGAAAAGGTAGCATCATACATATGAATCAGTTCATTTCTAGTTTCTAGAGCTTATGAGGCTTTTAGGGAAGCATTGTACATCAGCTGAGATCATTGCTTGACATTAGGAATAGCTGCTCTATACCTGGCATCGTATTGAAGCATGGGAGTAATTTGCAGATAGATTGAATGCATTTCCATGCATGTTTAAGGAACATAGGCAGACGGGGAGAGGAGAAGGTGATTGAGTTAAAGCTGTTCGGAGAGGACATTTTTGCGGGTTGCAAGAGATTTAAATCAATCAGCATATGCTCCACAGGGAAATCAGAAGGAGACAAATGATTGATAGATTAGGAACAAGACATGTTCTGTCAACTAGTCACAGCCTGCTTCCAAATCCGGGACATAATGCATCCAAGTAGCTTGATATTCATTATCTGTTGAGGCTTAGTCCTTTTTTGTGTGGAGCCACAGAGAGAAAGTGAGTGTGTGTGCGTTTGTGTTTAACCAAATCCTCCTGCATGAATGCAGCCAGAAGGATTTGGTTTAACATTTAGGATGTGACTTGTTTTGAAGCAAGGGAATTTTTCATGCCATTGATCCTCGGCTTAGAGAAAGGCTTTTGATATAGAAAAAAAGTTTAATTGGCCTATTGGTTTCTGAGCTTAAGAAGCCCACTGTCTCGGATTAGTGTTAAACACAAAGCAAATTTTATGTTCACAAATACCTCCATGTACATTCCTTTTTTCTGTCTGAACACAAAACTTTGGCACACAAATTGAATTCGCACAGCATTTATTTTTATCTGTATTCATGCCACAGGCTTTGGAGAGTGAGGCAGCTTTTTCTCGTAATTGTAGAGAAAGTATCCACTCCTGCCTCTGATAACTTTAATCACTATAATCACTCTCGCATTGTCTGAAAAAGCTTTTTTTTTCTTTTCAAACACCATCTTTTGCTGTAGTCTGACTCAAAAGCTTCTATTCTGTTTTTTTCCTGTCACAGCAAAAACATAAATTGATGTTCTCTAGTCACCTCTCTTAAAAAACAAAATAATTATATTTAAATGAATGCAATTAATCACTGGTACAATTATCCCTTATGAGGCTTGACGAACATATTGTGTCTGCATCTGTGTGGTGTTTCAGTAAAGTAATCTTTCTGTTTTAAATCTTTTTAATGAAGAGGTAATTCTTTGGAAAACTTTCCCCTAACATACATTACTGCCACTGTAACACCTTGATTGCAGGCGGCTAGTGTTAAATCAGCTGTTAATGTGCCCCTGATTAAAACAGATGCCACGTAAGGCTAGAGGCAGCTGGTATTTTCATTATACTTTTCACCAGAGAAAGACATAAAAGCAGCCCTGAAGCCGTGCTCAGAGCAGGCGCACAACCAACCTTTGGTGAACACAATGCAAGGACTCATGAATTATTTCTAATTGGTCTATATAAGCCAATATTTAATATCAGTACTGCTAATATAAACCTTCAAAAGGGATATAAATTGGGCAATCATTAATTAATTAATTAATGATACCCAGGCAGTGAAGTTGAAAAATGTAAACTTTCTACATTTTTTACATTTTAACTAACTTGAGAGGCGTCTTTAGAGCTGCTAAACTCTCTGACTTTTCAAAGTCTGTGGTAATACTCAGCTATGGTCTCTTCTATGCAGCAGACCAAAGATCTGAAAATGAAGCTAATTGATGTTTACAAGGCAGGGGAAGGCTATAAAAAGATGTGTAAGTGCTTCCAGCTCGCAATTTCTACCGAGTGAAATGCTATTAAGAAATGGTATTTAAGGACAGCTCTGGAAGCCTGTCTGGTGCTCACCTACAAGTAAGGCAAAGTAACCCCTAAAGATTCAGGAAGGTGTAGGTGCTCACAACATGAAAGAATTGTCAGAAGGAAACCGCATTACAAAAGTCAACCCATTAAGTATGCAAAGCAACATCTGGATCAGCGGTAGTCATTTCACAAAGAAGTGCTATGAAGTTTAAATTGAGCTCTGTGGCCAAAATCACCACGCACCTTGTCAGTTAATAAGCATATGACTGAAAATAGTCTTCTATGAGCTTCTGTTGCAGCTAGCAGCAAGAATCTTTGCATGAATCAAGGAAAGAACAGATTCCAATACATATAGTTCCATCTGAGAACTAACCAGTCAAAAAACTAACCAGTCATTTTCATCTGTGGAGACTTTATTTTAGATCAGACGTAAAAAATTAGCCCATAGGAGTTTATCAGCATGAGGCTCAATTTTCTGTTTTATTCAATTTTATTTATATAGGGCGAAATCACAACAACAGTTGCCTCAAGGCGCTTTATATTGTAAGGCAAGAACCCTACAATAATACAAAGAAAACAGCGGAAACTCCAACAATCATATGACCTCTCTGAGCAAATGTTTTGGCAACAGGTGGAAGGAAAAACTCCCTTTTAACAGGAAGAAACGTCCAGCAGAACCAGACTCAGGGAGGGGCGGCCAACTGCCACAAATGAGCGGATGAAGGATGGATGGATGTGGTAGTAACTGAAAGAATTACAAATCCTCAAAAACTGCTAAAGTTTTACTTTTGCATAAATCCGGAGACAGATGTCCAAAATTGCATTGATATTACTATTTTAGTGTTAAAATGTTATTGTACTGTTACCAAACATTGTTCTTCTCTACTCTTACTGCTCTTTTACATGACTACCTTGTTAATATTACTTAGATATAACACTTTTAATACTAAGTTGTTACTTGATAATTTATTTATTTATTCATTTAATACCTCTTTGATTAATTTTTATGCCACTATTAGGAGGCGGAGTTTTTAATTAGTTTTTTTCATTAAAAAGTCCTCCATGAATATGTATTAACATAACATAATTAATATTGCCATTATTTTATTAATACCTTCCAAAACTGCATACAGTTAGCTTCATAAGTTAGTAAATTGTTTAATATTTTCTTTTCTGACAGCTTTTAAGTTGAATGCACGCTCACTCTTTTTTTTACTTCAGCACCTGTGTTTGAGATGCCAGGCCTGACCTCCTCTTCCTCTTCACTTGTTTTCATACTATCAGCCATGTTTGCTTATCCAGTCATTATCCACAAAATCTAATGTCACTCCTAAAGCAGATTCCTTAAGGTTCTTCAGATACACAATACAATCCACTCCTGTAGCAGATTACTTTGATAACTGCCTCCATTCTCAGTTTCGCACTGATGCAACGCACGAGGGAGTACATACCATTCAATCAGTAGATGTGTGCTCTCCCATCAGATCTTCTTTGCAGCTCAAACCTACTCCTTGTTGTTTCTGGGGGGGTTTTTTTTCAGATGGAGTGCTTGTCTTAGTGGAAGAATTCTTTGAAAGGAGCTGCTCATTATCTAAAGCATACCACATTTTCTGTCAACCACGGTTCAGACAATGGTATGGCACAAGTATGAACGGTTTCCAGTGGAACCAGGTCACTAATGTTTATTGATCATGTGACTGCTGATAGAAATAGCAGGATGAATTCTGAAGTGTACAGAACTATTCTCTCTGCTCAGATTCAGCCAAATGATGCAAAATTCATCATGGTAAATGGACTGGTTCTTATATAGCGCTTTTCTACTCTGTCTGAGCACTCAAAGCGCTTTATACAACTAATTCATTCACCCAATCACACCCATTCATACAAGCATTTCTAAGCTTAAGTACTAAGTATCTAACATTCATACACATTCACACTCCGATGGATGCATCGGAGAGCAACATGGGGTTAGTATCTTGCCCAAGGATATTTGGACTGGAGCAGCCTGGGATCAAACCACCGACCTTCTGGTTAGGGGCTGATCTGCTCTGCTACCTGAGCTACAGCCACCCCACCCTCACAGCAAAGGTATATCAAATCAAATCATACTGCAAAAGTAACCCGAGATTTTCACGGCGAAGAAATGAGATGTCCTTCACTGGCTCAGTCAGCCGATCTTACCTCAATGGAGCATGCTTTTCAAAACTGAAAGCTGGAAGACATCTTAAGGGAGGAAAGATGGTGCTGTCCATGTGTTCAAGAATTCAGACAGTCTTTGACTTCAGAGGGTTTTCATCCAAGTGCTGTCCTGATATTTAAGATTATGTTACTGTTCACAATGCCTTTGAGCCTCCGAAAATAGGAACCTATGTCTGTATAAACATGGCTGTGCTTCCTTAACAGTTAATGTGAAACTTTTGTTGCTTGAATTAAAGCTCAAGATCTGCAAATATATTTTAGCTTGACTGTTTGACTTAAAATCTACAGTCTTAGTATACAGAGGAAAAATTACAAACATTCGTATGGACCTAACTGTTCATGTAATTATTCAGCATTTTCTGGAAAATGGCTAAGAGATCTCATTTAGGGAGTTATGAAGGTTGTTCTCAGGCAGCCTTTGTATCTGATTTTAATAAACGAATGTAGGATTACACTGGTGCAAAGATAAGCCACTGTTGGACTGAAACACGAGGACACGTGTTGTAGTGTTGTAGTGCACTAGTGAAGGTAGAAGATTGCATGATGAAATGAAAAATCAAGTCACTTTAAAAAACCTTGATAATAATAAGGTAACTTTTTCTATAGCAGCTTGTTGAGTTAGAAAAGCAGCACATTGCTAACTTACGACAATCTACTAGCAAATAAAATATGGATGACCATAATGCTAATTATATTCATCTTAAAAGAATATTATTTCCACCTGCAGTAATTTATATCTGGCAAGAGTCTCTGTTAGCAAGATCAAGTCCATTAGCACAGGTACCTTCGAAAGTTTTGATCATCATCTCGACTTTCTATATCTCTATCATTTGGCTTCCCCAGCATCTGTCTCCTCTGATCGCTTCAGCTCCTTCCTTTGATGATGTTACTTCTACCACAGATAACTCTGCTGCCACCAGATTTATTGTCTTCACAGAGCAGGGCTGTCGATTGATTAGTGTAGAGCTTGTTGACCCACAGCTACAGGAAAATTCTTTGCTTGAAAGGCTCAGAGTTAATACTGACTTTCTTCTTGTCAATCCTCTGTGACACTACAATACACAACCAAGCAATTTGGCACCATCTGTAGAATTTTTACATTTACATTTTATTTTGTTGCTGTACAGAGGTTATGGCCACGAGTACTGAAAGGCTGTTAACTCAACTCTTAACACATTGCCAAACTCACCCGTCAATATCTTGGTGACATCATGCAGTGTTTAGCACCATTAAGACCAAAAAATAAATAAATCTCTATTAACTATTGCCCTTTTACTCATCTAATACTTCTGTGGGTGAATAATATACTACTACAACATTGCTGTTGTCAGTGCACTGTTATCATCATTTAGGATTTATTGTTGCTTTCAAATTTTCAATACTCACTATCCCATCTTTGAATACTCCCTTCTAAATCTGGTAGGCTCTGGTAGAGGTGATATGAACAAGATGCAAACAGCTTTAGGTCCAATATCATTGCCTTCTGACAGTAGTAGCATATTAAATACCATCAGTTGACAGTAAAAACAAGTAAAAATATAGTCCAATATAAACTAAATAGCACTTTGAAAACACATATTTTAACAGGGGAAAAAATCCATCCCACTTTGATCTTAAGTGGGCCGAGCGAGTAATACTCCCTTTTCTTTCATTGTAAAGAAGGTTAACTATGCATTTTAACCCTAATATATTTAAATATAGGAAAAAGAAGTGCAGTGGCAAAAATAAATCAGAATCTGAAACTTTGCTGTAGAAAAAGAACGAGGTATGTCAGCACAGCTCTTTGGGCATAAATTGTACTAAATTGTAAAATTAGACGAAAAAAAAGTTCCACTGGCTCATCGTACAGACTTACTGTGAACTCACTGTAAAATAAAAGCAGATGGTAAAAAACAGCGACTTTCTGTCGTATGAATGGTAATAGAAAAGGTCTTCATTTATAGAAAAAAGCTGTAAAACTTATAAAAATACAGTTAGAAGTCTAAAATGTATGCCTTTCCTGACATTTTCCAAGTGGTCCATTGGGCTGGACTAGAGTCTTTAGCGGGACAATTATGACCCCTAGGCCTCATGTTTGACATTAAATAAGGACTGGGTACTATGTTAGGAAAGAAAGGATGCTGGCTTGTCCATTTTGCTGAAATTTCATTGCATTATCTCAGGATGTTACTCTGTAGTTTGTATGGCTTCCACATTCTACTATGCATGCCTTGCAACACTGGGGCATGCTCTGAATGAGATAACAGATGGTGTTCTGGGGATCTCCTCCCAGATCTGGACCAGGGCATCAGTAAGCCACATGAAGCCAGAGTAGCTGTCCTGTTTCCTCAGATTTTTGGTACTTTGGGGAGCTTAATGGAGGCTTACAGTTCCAGCTGTACACTGCTTCTGTAAGGGAAAATTCTTACCTGTAAGTCATCTACCTGCCCATTCGCCATCTCCAAATCCTTCTGCCTGACAGCTACTCCTATGAATCTCCTGCTCAAGATGCAAACAAAGATGGTATCAAAATCAAATCACAAATACTGCAAGATCCACCTCTGACCTTTGCACTCCTCTTTCGCAGAAACACTAGTTCCAGTCATGTATAAATAATAAAGGATTAAATAAATACAAACACTGGCAGGGCCACCTACCTGTTCACTGAATAGTTGTTTCATTTTTACAATAGAAGCTATACAAAATTGATGGGTTCTGCTCTTTGAGTCCAATCTTCAGAGAAAGAGTTCAGGGAGTGATGTATAATTAAGGCTGTTACACCAATTATTGACTTAAATGCTCTATTTTCATGTCAGCATGTGTTTTCAAAAATGCTTCACCTATCTATACCTATAGTTCTATTTTCCTAGCAAAATATAAAGAAAAGAGGGGTGTGAAAGACTTGCACAATATTGTATATAAAACTCATATTTCAAACTATAACATTCCACGTTTCACCTGAAACACATTATATATTACAGAAGTAATTGCAGTGACTGAAATACTGACAAATGGGAAGATAGGAATCAGAAAAACATACGATGATGTCAGACAGAAGTTGGAACAAAGACAGTAAATCTAACCTTATGTTTAACTTTACAGACGAATTCTGCTCTGGCATCCTTTTATTCTCTCTCTCACTCACATACATAGTGGCAACGATCCCAGTATGGCCACTGGCTACTGTCTCACATGGTTCATTATACTGAAGGATCATTATTCCTTCCCCGTAGGTTGCTTTACATGCTGCTACTCTGCACATGAGTGGATCCGCCTGTGTTAAAGTGCTTATGTGCCTATGTGTGAGAATCCAGCTTGTTATATTAAAATGATTCATTGCATCTTGCATTCAAACCTGTATCCGGCGGGCGCTTTTGAATGGCTCTTTTGTTTTGGACTCTTAAGGTGCTGTTTGCTCCGGCAGCACCTAATGGAAACGCCTCCTCAGCGCGTTTACAGCCCGTACACAAAGGACACTCCACCTCGGAAAAACAGACCCTGATCATTCAAGGCACACAATACACTTTAACTGCATCAGCACTCTGTGATGCTATAAAAACCATTTTGAATAGAGGGGAGCATCGAGGTAGTCATTCATAATGGATAATGAACCTTCCCATTTATCTCTCTGCCACTGTCCCGTTCCCATCTTCTGTCTTTCTTTCTCCATAATGGATAAAATATTGTTGGGATGAATATTGGTAGTGTTATTCTTGTTTTATTGAGCAGAAACGGTGGAGATGGGCAAGAATTGTGCTTCCTCAGCACTAAGCAACGTGGTGTGTAAATCAGAGCTTACAGCAGGAGGAGCTCATTAATGTGGATGAAGCGGGACAGATACACTACATGAGGCCCGAGAATATGTGGAGACGGAGACAAGGCAAGACGACGTGTTAATGGAGGTTGTAACTAGGCATGAAAAAGCAATTTAGTGACCTGAGATGAAGTATTCTGCTTTTCAAAACAGCGTTGTTTGTGTGTGATATTTAACCCTTAAGAACCCAGACCCACTTTTACTTTCAGGAAAACTAAGGTTTTGGTCGATATTAAAACTCGAACAGGAACTTTCCTCAGTGCGTAAAGGTGTGGTGACACCTGTGTCACCGTGGGTTGTCCTCAAATAGTGGCACTTTTTATTCTCAGCTGCTGAACGGGGTTTATATGAAGCAGATATATATTAGAGGCAGGCTTTAATTTCCTTCTGCTGGATTCATGTCATTTGCCAAATTTCAGTAAGCTCACTTGTCCTCGTACATGTTGTTAAAGTTTAAATTTTGCAGTGTTTTTCTCTGGGTTCTGCATAATACATATTTTGGCAGCAAGCAGAGCGGCATTCTCAGTACAGGGCACCTGCATTAACGTGGAGATGGTCATCGACTACACCTACCTACTACACTTGCAGTGTTGCAACACGAGCAAACAAACTATAAATCTCCATACATTTTCCTACTGCAGTCTGGGACCCCCCTTTAAGATACAAGTGCAAGATTTCCTATAATTGTGTTCAATTTCTCCAGAGCTACTTTTACAGACCCTGATTGATAAATGGGAACTGATCCCTGCATGCCCATTATATGTGACTTATTAATGCTGTCCATATTTGTTCTGTCTGAATTATTTTCTGGTTCATTTTGTATTGTGTGTTGTTGGTGTATTTCATGCATCTGTTGGCCCTCATATGATTTATGGAAAAAGATGTCCAATATCCTGCAGCTGAACCTGTCTGTTATAGCTATAGAAAAACACATCAGTGTTAGACATGTTGAAAAAATTACATGAACAGAAACAATTAGTGTATAACATTCTCAGTGAAACTAAAACTGACCCATGATGAAGGTCAAAACTATGACAAAAGCAGTTTTAGACAAAATCTTCAAAACTAAATGCAATAAAACCAATAAACCTTATTATAACATGAGCTATGGGATCAAAGAGGGTGAAGTTCCTGTGTGTAGCTAATTGTTTAAAAAAGCTGGCTTGAACATGAAAGTCAACAACAGCTAACACCAGATATAGAGTAGCTATAGTGCTGGAAATGGTGCAGAAAAAGACAAGAATGCGACCTTGAAAGGAACTGCAGCCAAATTCATATCAGGTAAGGTTTCAGTTTCAGTTTACTTTCGGATGAGCATTCAGAACTTTTAAATGTGTATTTATTTATTCACTCATTCATTGTACATTGTATTTAAAATGTCTTAGAAGTGGAATGTGAGATGTACTTTGTGCTTTATTTGATTAAAACTTTGAATGTATTATTAAAGCTGAACAGAAGGCGTATAGTTGGTTTGGTTTGTAGCTCAGCCACCTGACTGCAGTCTCACAGAAAGGTTTATAATGGGGGGGCAGGTAAACTCATTTGCAAACCATTACAAGACTAAACTTAACTAAACAAATAAATAAATAAATGAATAAAATGTGTCTGAAGTGATATGTGAATGTACTGCTCCACTTATCCCACATGGTCTTAAGTCCTTACCATTTCCATGGTAATAGACTTTATATGACAGACCTTTTATAAGAAAGGACACTGGATGTGCACTTAACACCCAGCATCGTAGCACCAGAGCCTAGCAACACCTCTCTTGTTTAATGATGTTTGGAAAGAACTGTGGGCAGTTTTGAAAGTGCCACGTCTGTTGGAGTTTTACAGAAGCGTACAGAGAGTTTCACAAACACTAAAATTTAGAACACTTGGATGACAGTTGCATTATCATGAATTAAAAAAGACATTCAAGCCATTTAGCTCTAGCATCACCAGCTTCATTAACAAAGAGCCACTCTCTTACACAAAACCAAAACAGGAGCACACATACTGTAGCTACAGAAAAACACTGTTAGCAAAGCCATATAATCCTCTATCTTCCTAACATCATAATACTTCCTTAACAAGCTACTGGAAAATTTTTGTTTGAAGTCTCTGGATCAATTATGGAATAATAAAAATAACTTCAAGGGGAGGTATGGACATGTGTACGCTACTGTGTGTCACATTGTCTTGTTTTTCTACCGACTGACTGAGCTCTGATTTAATATCAGGTTTATAGCAGCTTCCCCTGTGTGTGTGTGTGTGTGTGTGTGTGTGTGTGTGTGTGTGTGTGTGTGTGTGTGTGTGTGTGTGTGTGTGTGTGTGTGTGGTTGTGCAGCTTTAATTGTCTTTTGGTTCACTTTCATTAGAATCAACAGTTGCTATAGGTCAAATATGAAACAATACCAAGCAGCTTCTTTTTCTTTTCTGTTCTGTGTTGTTTGGAAGGTAAACTTTGTTTCACTGTATTTCGATGATGTTATCTGTTATCAATAATGTACTACAGAGTGCTTTCCGGTGAAGAAAAAAATGTGACTGTCGTCACATCTTACCTAATTTAGTTGCTCAAACACATCCTGAGGCACAATCCAACACATTTTGCCCTCAAAAGTCTGGTGCTAAGGTTATTCAAACACCTCGTTCCTGCAGGAGCTTTTTTAATATTTGATAAGGTGCTAATTGGAGTGAACTTGTGTGACTTTCACACATGTAGCCATATGGCATTATTCCTTGTCTGAATGTAGGTGACACTAATTAAAAACTTTACTTTTCAAATAATGTCAGGTACAATAACTGGAAAAGTTGACGTCCTGTAGAAGCCACTTCCTCCAGTATTTCTTGCAGCTCTGTGTACTTTTTGATAAATACTTCTCAGCAAGTCAACATGACTTAGCTGTCTCGTCTTTGACAGAGTGGCACACACGCTGATGGTTGCATTCCTTTTCGGTCATTATTTGAGATAATTTGTCAAAATTTAACAGGGACTCTGGCTCCAAAACCACACACTCTTATGTTAAAATCTGCACCTTTACGATAGTAGAAACCATATTAAAAAATGCAGTACTGGCGTTAATGGGTATTGCCTGTACTAGGCCTCACCTGCAGTGGACCTCTCTGCTGTGTGTTTGGAACATTTTAATGATCTGACAAAAACACGGCCTGCTGTGTGGCACAGCCCAGGCACTTTGTGCTTCAGTTTTGCTGAGCGAAATTCTAGTATTTTAGTATTGTAGTACGTTGCTAACCAACCTTGCAAGCATTAGCTGATAAAGACTCCGCTCTCTCATCTAAACATGGTCATCTCTGGCTCGTTTACTACGTACATACAGATGGTAACTGTCAGGCTCAGGAGAGACTCGGAGGCAGACCGTCACTTAAGTTCACAATTTATTTACACACAGACACCATGTCCGGATATATACAGGTGAGGGGGCACAGGAAGAGGGTCTCCGGGGAACACAGGCACGGGAAGGGGATGGCTATGTACACAATCCTTCACTGAAGCTCAGGTAGCTCGGACTCCGGCTGTTTGCAGGTGTCCGAGCCAGGGGCTGGCGCGGTCATGACTCCGCCCCGGTAGAGCGCAGTGCGCGGGAGGGGAGAGAGATGCAGCACAACAAAAACACTTGTGGCCATACAGAGTCAGCCGAGAAGGCACAGGGTCATGCCAGTAACTGACCTCAGAGTGGTGAAACAAGAGCAGGTTGTCTGGCACACAAGTTTTCCATCATCTTCTTGTCAAAGACCAGAGGTTTGTCCCCAATCTCAGCTTGTCCAGCTTACCCTTGTGTTGATGGGTCCATAAAATCGAGACAGATTTAAGTGGAATATAAATAAAAATATAGCACAATAATTAAAAGAATATTCTATCAAAGTACAAACAAATTCTTACAAGTTCTAAATTCTTACCACCGAACACAAAATCGCTGATCCAGCCTATAAATCAAGGTGCTATTCACACATTTAAGCTACTTTGTATACGAATCACCCTGTACCACCTTGTCGAGATATATATAAAAATGTATAAAAATAAACATTTGGTCTCTACTTTGCAAATTTTCACCTATCATGGGGGGTTCTGGAATGTCACCCCTGTGAAAATCGAGGGAATATAAGTTCAGCACTAGATATCTTTGATGTCTTTGGCTTCACCTATCCCAATACTGGTAAGCCTGGAGTCACACATAGATGGTTTTCCAACTCATGATACTGCCAGCATGAATTGGAAACACAAAGAAACCGTCTGGCATCATATTTGACAAGTGAAGACATAACTATAATATTAGAAACATCCAAACATTTCAAACACAATACAGCTGCTGCCTAAGCAGGATTGAGTTACTGTATGTGATGGGAAAAGCAGTTTTTATTTATTTTTGTTAAGGTTTTATTGTTTGCCATAGTAACCAGTAAGACTGGAAAATGCAGTGTTTAAAGGCAGGAGGGAAAGCTGGGATAAATGCCAACCTGACTTATTTGCAACAAAACAGAACAGTGGTCAAATTTTATGAAACTAATAGAAAAAATGCTTTTAAGAATTTATATTTATTGTTGATTGTCAGGAACATGAGACAGTGTATTTTAGACCCGGTATTTATGCACAGAGCTCCCGGGAACTTCCAAGAGTGGGGACAATATTTTTCAGAAAACTGAGTGGTCAGCAGACTAAGGTTTTGTTTTGTTTTGTTTGTTTACATGCTGACTCTTTGGAGCATCTTATGTTCCCGATCGTAACCTGGAAAGCAGTAAATCCTCTTTGACACAATTAAACCCAAATGTTAATGAGGTAACTATGTTACCCCACTAAGCCCTTGTTTTAAACAGTACTCTGCTGAATATATGAAAGTGAGCTTCTGTCAGGTTCAGTGCCCAAACTAGTGATGTGCGATACCACTGATTTCCTTTCCAATCCGATACCAAGTAAAATTCAGGATGGTATCGACGATACTAGTCCGATACCGATACTTTGTACAAAAACTTTTTTTTTTACTGTATCTTTCATTTTATCTCATATTATACCTTCATTATGATTACAGGACATCAGATTACTTGTTCTTATCACTTAATAATGCAGAATTATCATATAGAAATAAAAAAAAACTCCATACAGGTGATCCAGGTGTTTTGTTTGTTTTTCTTTCTTTCTTCCCCCCTTTCTCACCGTCTCTTCTCCCCTCTGTTTTTCTTTGTCATGTCTGTCCCGTCTGTAGCAACCGAAAATAAAATAAAATAAATACATAATTATAATAAAGGTCAATCAAATGGACCAATATGGCAAGGCCATGATGTTCCACTTGGTAAAGTAAATCCGCTTGGCATCTTTCTTGGCCTTAAGACAACAATTCTGATGGCTAAAGATCCAAACGGGACAAATAGAAAAAAAAAAAGAAATAAAGAAATAAAAAAAACTGAAGTTTTGTGCCATTTGAGCATGTTGCCTGGCTGCAGCACTAAAGGACTCCGCAAGAGACATCTGTCTCGACCTAGCAGCACCTGTCCCTGTCCTCTTCTTCAGTTCGCCTCAACATACGCTCGTCATATTCTGTGATATGATTTACAGTGAGGTGTTTGACGAGGTTTGTGGTGTTGCCACAACACCTCACTGTCTTGCCACATGTATCGCAAACCGTGTCTCGGCTATTTGTGGAGGTAAAATACGTCTGCACATGACTCCATTTATGCTCAGCCACTGTTGTGAGTGCTCACGCCAGGGCCTGCGACACATTTCATAGTCATTCACATGACTATGAAAGGCGGAAGAGGAAGTAGTTCCTTCCAATGTAGACAATCCGAATGATATAGTTTCTTTCCACTCTGTTCCTGTTAATGATAAACTACAAATTTACCCTAAATTAATAAAATATCGATATTTTCATATGAGAATCAATTCTAGAACACAAATGAGTGGTATCGGAGGAAGTGATATTTCAGTATCGATCCGCACATCACTAGCCCAAACCCAACAGTAAGTAAGTAAGTAAGTAAGTAAACTTTATTTATTAAGCGCTTTTCGCAGACAGGCAATCACAAAGCGCTGTACACAAATATTAAAATATTAAAATAAACAATAAAATCAATAGACATTATATACAATGTAAAAGATCAAATGTAAATAATGTAAAAAAAATAAAATAAAATATGTAGATCAACAAAAGGCTTGTTTGAACAGAAGAGTTTTTAACTGTTTTTTAAAAGAATCCACAGAGTCAAGCAAACGTAATTGTAGTGGTAAACTGTTCCACAGCCTTGGTGCAACAGACTGAAAGGCTCTGTCCCCTTTTGTCTTCAATCGTGTATGGGGAACAACTAAGAGACTCTGAGTCTGTGAGCGGAGATGACGAGCAGCAGTGTATTTTAAAAGAAGCTTGGATAAGTAATCTGGAGCCTGGCCATTTAGTGCTCTGTATGTTAAAACAAGAATTTTAAAGCGAATTCTAAACTCTATTGGGAGCCAATGTAAAGAATATAAGATGGGAGTGATGTGAACACGCTTGGTAGAGCAAGTTAGTAATCTGGCTGCTGCGTTTTGTATTGTCTGGAGGCGAGAGAGAGATGATTTATCCAAGCTAGTAAACAGGGAATTACAGTAATCTAAGCGTGATGACAAAAATGCATGAATGAGTTTTTCCAGTTCAGCTGAGGAAACCATATGTCGCAGTTTAGATATGTTTCTTAAATGATAGAAACAGGAACGAGACAAAGATTTTACATGAGAGTCAAGGCCCAGAGAAGAGTCAAATATTACTCCAAGATTTCAAATATTTGACTTGACAGATGGACAGAAAGAGGCAAGAACCTGACTGATTTTAGAATGTAGCTCAGGAGGAGCTATGATCATGGTCTCGGTCTTGTTAGTATTTAGAACAAGGTAGTTGCTTGAAAGCCAATCAGAAACCTGGGTTAAGCACTGGACTAGGGTGGACAGCCTATCCAGCTGATGAGGCTTAAAGGACATATGGAGCTGAATGTCATCAGCATAAAAATGATAAGACAGGTTGAATGATACTAGCTAAAGGAAGCATATAAAAAGAAAATAGTAATGGACCTAAAACTGAGCCCTGTGGGACACCACAGGTCAGGGCAGCAGTGTTAGAGGAGAACCTATCAGTCCTAACAGAGAAGGTCCTGTCTGATAAGTAGGAAGAAAACCAGTCTAGGGCAGAGCCAGATACACCAGCCAAAACCTTGAGCCTGTTAAGTAGGATTTTGTGGTCGATGGTGTCAAAAGCTGCACTAAGATCAAGCAAAATGATCACAGAACAGTTCCCTGCGTCAGATGCCATTAACAGATCATTATAGACTCTTAAGAGAGCGGTCTCTGTAGAGTGCTGCTTTTGAAAGCCAGACTGAAAAGGGTCAAGAATCTGTAATTGACATAATAGAGACCTGAACTGATTTTCAACAATTTTTTCAAGTAATTTACTGACAAATGGCGATTTTGAAATAGGTCGGTAATTACTAGCAGAGCTAGGATCGAGATTCTGTTTTTTTAACAGAGGAGTTACCTCAGCGTGTTTAAAATAAGATGGAACACAGCCTTGCCTCAGTGAACTGTTGATGATGGATAGTAATGTGGGACCAATGCTGGTAATAGACCCAGACAGGACAGAGTGAGGTAATATATCTACAGAGCATGACGAGGATTTCATTTTACCTAAAACTATAATTAAGTCATTTAGTGTGATTGGAAAAAAGGAGGTAAATGATCCAGAACAACAAGGGGTATCTTCATAAGGGGAGGCACTTGAGGAAATTTTAGATTTCAAGTCCATCACCTTATTTACAAAGTAATTAAGGAAAGTATTACAATCTTCATCAGAAAGCAACAGAGCATGCTGGGTTGGAGGAGAAACAATACTGTTGATGGTATCAAATAGAATTCTTGAATTATTTTTATGACGGTTTATAAGATTATTGAAGTAAGAGGATCTGGCCTCTTTGACTGATTCATTATATATGTAAAGTAGTTCTTTAAAGTGCTCACGATGGACAGTCAGACCGGTGGACTTCCACAGACGCTCTGCTTTTCGATAGGAGCGTCGAAGACCACGAGTCTGATCATTTAACCATGGTGTCCGGGAGCTAACAGAGCAGTAACTGGTTTTGAGAGGAGCAACCTGATTTAGAATGGCAAGACAGTGTTCATTAAAAGAATTAGTTAGAAACTCAACCTCATTAGAGGAACTTTTAAAATTAAAAAGAGAGGAAAACTCAGAAATTATAGAATCGTCAATAAAGCGCCTGCGCCTAGTAGAACCTTGAGGATGGGACTCTGAATTAACAGATACAGTAAAAGAGACTGACTTATGGTCACTAAAAACAACTTCATTTAAATTCATGTGGTCAAGGGAAACACCATAGGTGAAGACCAAGTCCAGAGTGTGCCCAGCCCTATGAGTAGGCCCTGCTACATGCTGAACAAAGTTGAAAGAGTCCATAATGCTCAGAAACTCCTTAGTGGTACTGTTTGTTGAGTCATCCACATGAATGTTGAAATCTCCAACGATGATAACCTTGCCCATTTTAATAGTGGAAGTTAAAAAGTCTTGTAGGTCTGACAAGAAAGCTGCAGCAGACCCAGGTGGACGATAAATTAAAATGCCGTATATGGGCTGTTCTCTTCCAATTTTTATCATAAGCATCTCAAAAGAGTTGTAGCAACTTGAAGAAATCATTTGGCATAAGAAAGTATTTTTAAAGATTACAGCTGTTCCACCTCCTCGTCCAGATATCCGAGGTGCACAGAGAAATGAGCAGTCAGCGGGACAAAGCTCTAAGAGATGTGAGACTTCATTCTCACGTTGCCACGTCTCAGAGATAAACATGAAGTCAAGCTTCTCAGAGCAGAACAAGTCATTTAAAATATAAGACTTATTGGCGATTGAGCGAGCATTAATTAACATCCATTTAAGGCTGCGACTCACCAGGACAGGGGTAGAGTTTCCAGGAACAGAGTCCGCGCTATGCGGTAAGCCGCGCAGCAAAACAGGGTTCCTGCCGCGATGGGGCTTGGCTTTCCATGCTTTCAGATAGAGCTGGGCGATATGAGATTTTTTCATATCACGATATGTTTTTTTCATTTCAGGCGATAACGATATCTATCACGATATAAGCCAAATAACTATATTTGTAAGATTTAAATGTGCCGTTGCTCACAAGTAAAATGTGTAATAATCAGCAGCTTGTTTTTATTTAAATATTTATTTCTCATAATAAGTTCAACAGGGTAGATGTACTTAAGGAACATGAGACTTTTTCAGATAAATAAAGGCAAATATTGCAAACTACACAAAAGGCAGCCGCTAAAGCGTTTAAGTTTCAAAATAGAACAAACGAAACAGACTAAATTGTCAATTCCACTTAGAAACAAAATATTAATTCTAAAAATAAATCTTAGTTTGTTTTACAGAAGAACAGACAAAACTGACTAACTTTTGTCAATATCAAATAAACTGAGAACTAAAAGGAAATTCTCAATCTCTCCTTGTTGTATAGCTTAGGTTTTCAAACAGTTTTAACAGTTACTTTAGTCTGACAAAAGCCGAATGACGAATTAGCGCTTCCAGTCAGAGACTGAGGCTACGTCCACGCGTACACGGGTATTTTTGAAAACGGAGATTTTCCGTTTTCGTTTTAAAAAATAATCCCGTCCACACATAAAGGCAGAAATGAAGGAAAACGCTGCTATGAACATGCCAAAGCAGCAGGTGGCGCTAGATTCCTAACCGTGCAGAAATGTTGGCCAATCAGAAGTCTAGAAGCCTCGGTGGGTAAAAGTAAACAAAGCTGGGGCATAGAAGCAGAACAGAGTCGTATGTAAGCATTTAAACACTGCAGAGAGTAGAATTAACAGTAACAGTATTGTAGAAATTCATTTCACCGAAACAATAATGTGCCGCACAGTGTGACGCATGCACCAGTTTATTGTATTTCCAGACTTGCTTTCGGCACAATTTACAGTGCATGCTACTCTGTTTTTTGTCAGACTTGAAATAGCCGAAATACCTTCACACTACGGAACTTCTATGGCTCTTCCGTTCGACAATCTCTCCGGTGTTGGAACCATCATCTGTTTTCTCTTCGGTCACGCTCGGTTGATTTTTCTAGTCGGCACACTCATTTCCTCCATTACCCGCTGGCTCCATTACCCACTGGCTGCTTCCCAAACAAACACACGTGCGGCTTGGCACTTGTGCTGTACGTAACAAGTCACGCGACGTGACACTGCGGCTGTGATTGGTTCGGCTCTGCGCTACTTAGTTTGGATTGGCTGTTCTTTTTTTTTTTTTTTTTTTTAAGAGGACAAGAGCGGCGAGGTCTATCGCGATAGCTTAATTTCTCTATCGAGTAAAAGTTATATCGCGATACATATTGTTATCGTTCTATCGCCCAGCTCTACTTTCAGATGACAGCCTGGGTTGTAAACATAGTGATTTGTGGGGATTAATCCAGTTCCGACAAGTTTCAGCCGAATCTCACCGGTAGCAACCCAGGAATAGAGCCCCCGAAGGTCCATCTCTTTCCGAAGACGACGGAGCAGAACGTGAAGGCCGGCTCGCTTCCCCCGCTTTCTCCGACGAGGCCGCTGAAGCAAAAATGAGCTAGCCTGCAAGAGTGGAGGTAGACCTGGTGCTGCGTCGCGCTCTAACGGCGGTAGGAAAACAGCCTCGTTTCGTTGACTCTGAAAGCTATCCATTGCAGATTTGATCGCTAGCAACGCATGACGATCATAAATCCGAAGGGAGGTAACACCAGAAAAAACTGTAGCAAAAACACTTCCATAGCAAATAAAATAAACAAACACACGGACGAAGGCAGCGGCACAGCCAAACACAGGCGCCATCTTGACCTTCTGGCTGTAGCAGAAGGTTCTAAACAGAAAGGAAAAATTATATCCAAGACAAGGAAAAAATGTTAAAATATTGTGACATTCAGCAGTTTTTTGTTAAGCAAGATGGTACAACCCCCATTAAATGATGCACTATAATAATAGCCATTAAAAAGGCTGGTAGCAAAAAACCACAAAACAAAACAAAAAAACATGATTCTGTGTACCTAAAATGTAAGTCTATTTCTAATTTCTGTTTCTTGCAAATTTTACCAGGTTTTCCTCCACTGAAATGTTTTATTTTTATTGTTTGTTGTAAGCAGGTAGAAGGAAAAATGGTTTGATGTGACATTTTAGCTACATACAAGATAAGCAAATTTTCTTTATGCTTACAAATAACAGTGAAAACAGACGACTATCTTTTGTGTCTGTTCTTTTATTTTACTGTTTTTATTTATTTATTCATTTTTACTAATTCTGTTAAACTTTGTATATTGTTTTTAAGAAAAAGGAAATTTAAAACATATTTTAGGAAAAGGTTACAGTGTAAATCGATTAAACAATAGGAATATCACCCTGTCACACTATTTATTAACCATTTCTATCAAGCATACAACCTAATAATTAAGTTACTATAAAACATAAATGTATATTTATGTCACAGTTTGCTAGGAAACAGCTGAAACATAAAAAAAAAAAACCTGAGATGGGAAAAGTGATGGGTGATACAGAGACGAACCAGCAACCAATGGAGGAAAACACAGGATTTAAATCAAGGGCGTAGATTTGGTTTTGTCATTGGTGGGGACGGATGATTCAACCACCGAACTCTGCCCTGTTTCTTTTTTTTTCTTTTTGGCTTTGCTTCTTAATAAAAAGAAGAGAAATATACTTTCCTACATATGCTATTCTACTTGCTTTTAAACCATTTAAAATCACAATTCATAGTTTTATATGTGAATTATATAATGTTAAATTACTATTAAGCAAATGACTAAGTATTTTAGACTTTAGTTTACTTCAGCTATAATCCATATAAATCAGGTATCATCCAAAAATAAAAATAGCTTCAAATACAGTCATGACAATAAAAGGATATGACTTTAAGGACTTAACAACATCACTTCAGTTATAGTACACCAACATCTCTGATAAATTAGCACTAAGGGAACACTGAATGACCTGGTGGTTTTTGTCCATAAAACTACTCATCTAAGATGACCACAAAGTAAAAGATCTCTCAGCAAAATTAGCAACATTTTAGGCACTATTGCCCTGATCGAATCAGTGAGCTGGGATTTTTTATTCTAAACATGAACTACTGTTACAGCAACAGACATGGACTACTGGTGCCCCACACAACAACTCAATGTCCACTATGTGAAGCAGCCAAACACGTGCCTGCTCCTCTCGTTAACTGAGATAACCTGCTGGCATATTTGTTTTACATATATACTGTCCAGTCTCTTCTGGTGGACATGGCAACACGTTATTCACGGTTATATACATATATACAAAAAACTTGAATCTTACAGTATGTAACACACGATACTTTACCACTACTGAATGTAGAGAAAGTTAGGATCTTAGGCTTATGGCCTCTAGGAATCGACTAAGGAGCGAATGACACACAGCTAAAAGAACAGTCAACATTTATTCAAAACAAAACCAAAAACAGTCATTCAACAGTTCACAACAGTTCCAATTGTCCATATTTGTCAGTCTGTGTATTCAGTTTTAGAGTTCAGAGTTCAGTGTTCAGAGTTCTTTTCAGTCTTTTCAGTTCAGGTGTGTGAGTGTGTGTGTATAGTGTTAATGTTAGTAGTACTACCCGGGTAGTGTATTGTTCTGAGATCTCATAAGCTTATCTGTCAAGAAGTAACGCAGTTGTCACTTCTAAGTAGGCTGGAAATCTTTCCTGCATCGCAGCTGGGGATCCGGAATCCTGGCTCGCAACTTTAGACTCCAACAAAAAAAACCAACCTGCACAGGGCAGTGAACATATTTTACATGAATATCATATAACAACTTAATCAACACTAGTGACCAAATGTCTCTCACTCTTTGTATATAACGACTTAATGCAATCAATAATAAAATTAATCAAAGAACCTTAAAACAATTTCCACATCATACAAATTTAACTCAAATCTCATATTTTGTGAACAGCAGTCACATCAATCCAATGAATTGAGAGAATGTACATTACTGATGCACGAGGAAAGTGCAAAACGTGGTCGCAGTACTATTTAGCCAAAGACTGCTCATATTTATCATCTCATTACAATAAATAAAACTTACCTACTAGCTTCCAAAGAAATATTTCCGATTGGCTTAAAACATTCACAAGTGAAGAAATAAAAACATAATACAGCACTTAAAAGGAACACATGAAATTTACATTATACTGAGCTAACGATTAGCTTGCTATGCTAGCGCAGTTAGTCAACTCACCGGAAATGAACAAAAAACAGAGGTACATCAGCATCAACAAAAAGTGTCCGCGTTTCCCAACAAGCGGAAAAGTAAAATCCAATTTGTGTCTTCACACACAATCCTTGTTCAAGAAAAAGGTTAAGGAAAAACTCTGTGAGTAGCTCCGACCAGCATACGTAGCCTTAGCGCTATTCTCCTTCTCTATAGTTCTCAACTCAAGTTCACAAGCACTAAACAATCTCATAGTGCCACCTACTGACATTCTTGGGGAACAGCAGTTCATTTTCATGAGGCAGATTTTAGGTGGGTTACATCCCTCCCCCCCTAAATGGGCATGCATCCCTGCATGACAGCAGTCACTTTAAATGGTTTTTACTCTACCAACACATGGGGAAGGGTTTGAGCCAAGGGCATGTGAAAAAACCTGATCAAGACTGTTTAAAAGAAAATGCATCACTAATGTTAAGGGATTTCCCAAGGTGTTGTAGGTTAGTCTGCTAGGTTCAGTCCTGTTCCTAGTTGACCGCCTGATTTCTCTTGTTTCTGGAGGTTTTTCATCTTTAGCAACTTCTGCCTCCAATCCATATCTATCACTCCCCTCTTTTCCATCCGACAACCCGGTTGTTTCAGTTTGGTACTGCTCCTGAGTTACGTCAATAACCTTTTCCAAAGGTTCAACATCATTTTCTGTAGCTGGATCTATATCAGCACATGAATCATGAACAGATGAATATTCCTCATTAACAATAACACCTGTTTCTTTCATTGGAGGGTCATTTCCAATGTCATTTCCACTAGAACCTTGAAGTGAACCATCGCCCTCATCCAGCTCCACGGGTGCAGAATGAAACTCCTTTACTGCAGGGTTTAGATCAGACTCGTCCCGGTCCACACTTTGTTCTGACACAGACTCAGTTGCTTTGGGGATTTCACTGACAGTAATGAAAGCCGGGTAATTGACTTCTTCGTAAACTACTGGAAAGTCATAATCCACAATGTCATTATCACCCAGATAATGATAGTCTCCTTCAACTTCAGAAAATGGATTCTCTTTGGAGGTGTCGCCTTTGGGTGTCTCTTTCTCTTGGCTTCCATGACTGGGTTCGATTGGCGCTGAGCATGACAGAAACCCACACGGTAACAGTAAGTCTCTATGCAGTGTCCTCTCAGGCCCATCTGACTTGAGTGGAGCAACAACATATACAGGAGAGTCATTGAGCTGTTTTACAACTTTGTAGACCGTCTGACTCCATCTGTCAGCTAGTTTGTGTTTCCCTCGTATTCCAACATTCTTGACAAGAACACGATCTCCAACCTCCAAGGTGGATTCTCTCACTTTTAGATCATATCTTGACTTATTGCGTAGGGCAGCTTTCTCGCTATGTTCCACAGCAAGTTTGTAACTTTCCTGTAGGCTTTCCCTGAGCTTCTTCACATATTCACTGTGAGTTACACTGTCCTGCCTACTCACATTAAGTCCAAAAGCCACATCAATTGGAAGATTTGGCTGTCTCCCAAACATGAGCTGATAGGGTGAATACCCAGTTGTGTCATTTTTTGTGCAATTGTAGGCATGAGCCAATGGCTGCACATGATCACGCCATTTTAGTTTGTCGTCTTCTTGGAGTGTTCCAAGCATCCCTAGCAGTGTACGGTTAAACCGTTCTACTGGATTACCACGGGGATGATAGGGGGTTGTTCTTGATTTTTTTATGCCTAACATTTGGCATAAGTTTTTGATGACTGCAGATTCAAAATTACGGCCCTGATCACTATGCAACCGCTCTGGTATGCCATAGTGAATGATGAATTTGTCCCACAGGGCCTTGGCAACGGTCTTTTCCTTCTGGTCTGGAGTTGGCACTGCAACAGCAAACTTCGTAAAGTGATCCGTTATCACCAGAATATTCTTTGTTCCTCGGCTATCAGGTTCTAGAGACAAATAGTCCATGCACACCAACTCAAGTGGTCGACTGGTTTTAATATTTACCAGTGGGGCAGATTTCTCAGCTCTAGCCTTGCGGCGGATGCACCTTTCACATGTTCTGATTTTCATTTCAACATCTAGGAACATTCGGGGCCAAAAGAAACGTGTTCTCACAAGGTCAACAGTTCTTTCCAATCCCATGTGACCTACTGCATCATGAAGACTTTCAAGAGCTACTTCCCTGTACTCCTTCGGAAGCACTAGTTGAAAAAGAGTCTGGCCCTGGCTCACTCGTTTCCGGTACAAGACATTATCTATTAGGGACAACTGATCCTGTACTCTTAACATGAGTTGGACTTCCCTTTCCTCCTTTTGCCTAAGACGATAGGAAAGGCGTTTTCCTGTATGGACAAGGTCTATGACTCTGCTTATTATAGGGTCACGCCTTTGTTCTGCAGCCCAATCTTGTTGGGAGAGTTGAGGAAGAGTGCTAGTACCAGTCAGAATGTCGGCTTGAACAAACTCGTCAGGTATCGCACTTGCATCCACTGCCAAACACTCCACTGCAGCAGGTAAGTAGTGGCAGTAGTGGTAAGTAGTGTCAGGAGATATGTGTACTTGGTGCTTCTCGCATACAGCTTTTAGAGCATCCTTTGGAAATGTTGCACTATTTCCCTCTTCCGTAAACTTTGCAATGAATTGCTTTACTCTCTCATCCTCAGCAGTTGTACTGTCATCAGTTTCAACAGAAACATGCGGCCGTCTCGATAATCCATCCGCATCCTGATTTCTTTTTCCGGCTCTGTACTGTATGTTGAAATTGAAATTCGACAAAGCAGCAAGCCATCGATGTCCAGTTGCATCAAGTTTAGCAGATGTTAACACGTAGGTCAGTGGGTTATTGTCAGTCATGACAGTGAAGTCAGCTCCATACAAATAATCAGCAAACTTGTCAGTAACTGCCCACTTCAACGCAAGAAATTCAAGTTTGTGAGTGGGGTACCTTCTTTCACAGTTAGACAGCCCTCTGCTAGCATAGGCAATGACTCTTAACCGACCATCTTCTTCCTGGTATAGGGCTGCACCAAGTCCATGTGAACTGGCATCGGTGTGTAAAACATAGGCTTTTCTGGGGTCAGCAAACCCAAGCACTGGTGCAGATGTCAACTTCTCAATGAGGATCGTGAAAGCTTCCTCACATGAGGGAGTCCATTTCTCATTAAAAGGACTGTTCAAGTCGCCGTTTGACGGTGATTTGTGGTGTTTCAGCTTCCTGGCAGGGACATAACCAGCTGTCAAATCATTCAATGGCCTAGCAATTTTAGAATAGTCTTTGACAAACCTGCGATAATAGCCAGTGAAGCCTAAAAATGACTTCAGTTCTGACAGGTTTGTGGGTCTGGGCCATGTGGTGAGGGCAGATATTTTATCAGGATCAGTCTTCACTCCCTGTTCTGAGACAATGTGTCCTAAATACCTCACTGACTTTTGGAAAAAGTGACATTTCTCAGGTGAAAGTTTGAGACCAAATTCTTTTAGTCTGTTCAGAACTCGCAGGAGCCTTTCTTCATGTTCCTCCAAAGTATTGGAGAACACTATAAGATCATCAAGAAAGACCAGTACTTCCTTGAGGTTCATGGAGCCCATGCATTTCTCCATAACTCTTTGAAAAGTGCTTGGAGCATTAGTGACTCCTTGGGGCATCCTGTTGAATTCCCAAAACCCCATGGGTGTGACAAAAGCCGTCTTGTGTTTATCCTCTTCTTCCACCTCTACCTGGTAATATCCAGACTTTAAATCCATAACAGAAAACCATTTGGATCCTGACAGAGCTGTAAATGCCTCTTCTATATTGGGCAAGGCATAAGCGTCTTTGATCGTCTGGTTGTTCAACTTTCTGTAATCCACACAAAGGCGGATCTGCCCATTTTTCTTTTTCACAACTACAATTGGTGAAGCAAATGGACTCTCGGACTCTCTAATAATGTTGCTGTTGCACAGCTGCTCCAAATGAAGGCGGACAGCTTCATAATCAGAGGGATGAATGGGCCTTGGCCTTTGTTTAAAAGGTGTTGGATCAGAGAGCCGAATCTTATGTCTCACCACTGTGGTGTGACCATAATCAAGTTCACCCCTAGCAAAAACATCAGACACGGAATTCAGCTTCTCGGCGATCCTGTCTTTCCACTCGTTTGACAGGGGTGAGTCACCAAAATCGAACTGGATTTTGTCACTTGGTTGTACTTCGTGGGTGGTGTAACACTGAGCATGTTTCTGCTCTGAACTTCCAGTTCGATTCATACATTCAGACCTCGCAGGAGAAACTGAAAGTGGGACAGATATCGCTGCCAAAGGACGGTGAGCTGGCAGAATGATATCATGCGTTGTCTCATTTTTTAGGAGAATGGGAACTTTGAAGGATGTCTGTCGTGGCTTTGACATTACATAGCTGGAAAATATCAAGCCACCTGGTAGGCTGGACTGGCTGTGGGGTTCGACTAGAAGAGTGGATCCAGGGCCTGCACAGACATTTCTGACACGACCATTTAAGGCTATTTTCTGACCAGCTGGAATTACTAAGTTGGTTTTACATTGTGACTTGACTGTCCCCACAAAACTATCAGTTTTTGTTTTACTTCTGTAGATAGCATGCAAATGTCTAATGAGAGGGGCGTAAGCACAATGCTCAGGAATGGTCATTTGCTCATTGAAGTCCTCATACAAGACGTCAAGGGCATTTGTACCAATGAGGACTGGAATTTCCGAATTTGCTCTGTGATCTGGGACAATTAAAGCTAGAATAGTTACAACTTTGTCCTTCCCCGTGAAACTCTGTGGGAAAGTGATGTCAACTTCAATGTACCCAAGATAAGGGACAATTTGGCCTGCAGCACCTTCAACCTCTAACAGATCATTTAATGGCAAAAGAGGATGAGAAGGTAAGTGGGTCAACTGAAATGATTTTGAAATTGTGGTAACCTGAGACCCTGAATCAATGAGGCAACCATGTGATAGTTCCCCAATCTTAACCTCTGCAAGAGATCTTGATCCAACTAATCTATTTGGAAGGTGATTCGGAATGGATTCAGCATGTTGTTGTTTACTTTGACATCTCTGTTCTGACTTGGGACTATTGTGAATGTTCTTGGTTCCCGTATGTCCCCTTACCGGAACCTGCTCCAGTTTAAAGCTTGACCCTGCTGCTGGGCTTTCCATTCTTCCTGTCTGGCTTTTAGTTCTTTGTACTTTTGATCAACCACAGCCTTGTTTATAGCATTTTCACAGTTCCTGGCTATGTGGCCGTCTTCACCGCACCTAAAACAGAACCAAGCCTTGGGCTCAGCTCTCACTTGGGTTCGTGGTGGAATTTGGTGTACCAGAGTTTCAATTACAGGTACGGGTGGCTCTTGTGTTGTTTCCATTGCTTTAACTTGTCGCTTTCTTTGCTTTTTAGATGGTTTTGTCATCAGTTGCAATTGCAGTTCTGCAACCTGCTTCTTTAGACTCTCAGTTTCAGAGATATAGGCCTGCAATACACTTGCACTTGGGTCAGTGTGATGTGGGAAGTCAGGGACAGAATGCATGTGTGCAATTGGTTTTATCTTGGTAGGCCCAAAATGACGTTGCATCCGGTCCAGCTTAGAAGCCCTTCTGTCCTCTTCAGTCCTCAGCTCTAGCAGAAGCTCTGCAAACTCAGGCATGGTCTCTTTCTTTAGTTCCAGTTGCAGGACCAAGTTATGGTCCCAGCAACCCCGTTTGAACTGCTTTAGCAAATGTCGACTTGCATCTGCTGGAATCACACCATTCCTGCTTACAGCAGTGTTAAGGAGAGCTTGCAGCCTCTGTAGGTAATCAGAAGCTTTCTCACCTGGATTTTGATTTGTGTTCAGGAACCTTGCAAATATCTCCTCACCATCCTCCACAAGACCATATGCAGAATCTAACAGCCTGACATATTCTCGTGGATGTGCTGAATAACCAAGTTGCTTCACAACATCTGATGCTGGGGGAAGAAGACTCTCTAGTATTTTCCTCCGCTGAATGTCAACTGGAGTGCCATCATTGAACATTAGTTCAACATGTAAACACCACGTTTCAAAATCCACTTCTCCGGGGGGTTTTGGCACACGGCCTGAGAATGAGCGTAACCATTTGGATTGGCCATGTGTAGCGACAGAGTCATTTCTGATTACATGTTCCACTACTATACGCTGTATCTCTGGTGGGTTTGTTACTTCATCTGTCACCACTGGAAGTCTGGTTGGAGTAGTCTTTGGTTTAACAACTCTACAAGTCTGAGATTTAGTTGAATGGGTGACTGGCCGGGATGTAAGGGGCCGTCTGTGGTTGTACTTTAACTTTGCTGTCTTTATCAAGGGTGTAGTACTGTGGTCAGAATAACTGTCAACACTTTCATCACTTGAGTCAGCCAAAACAGGGTCTGGAGTTTGATGGAGTGCTGGCATTTCAATGCGACTAGCCTGCCATTTTACATTCTTGTTGGTCACATTTTCAATCTCAAGGGGAAAATCTGACTCGTTATCCCCCATTGTAATCTCTGACTCAAACTCAGCAATAACAGTTTCCCCACAATCTGGTTGTGCATTTGGGACCCTCAGAATCCTTGTTACCACCCCATACTTCTCTAAGGAAGCAATAATATCAGCATCAGAATCGAAACTAGTAACTCCAGTAATACTGATGGACCGTTTAAAATCCACCCCGTAATTCTGTACCAAATCCATCTCTTTTCAATGTTGTCTTAGTTGAAAGCTTATCACAATAAATCACAATCTCAAAATTAACTATGCTATTGCAGAATGCTGTAATTTCAATATTAGCTGTGTCTTAATCGCTCCTGGCTGGCTCGCCACGAAAAGGTACTATGTAACACACGATACTTTACCACTACTGAATGTAGAGAAAGTTAGGATCTTAGGCTTATGGCCTCTAGGAATCGACTAAGGAGCGAATGACACACAGCTAAAAGAACAGTCAACATTTATTCAAAACAAAACCAAAAACAGTCATTCAACAGTTCACAACAGTTCCAATTGTCCATATTTGTCAGTCTGTGTATTCAGTTTTAGAGTTCAGAGTTCAGTGTTCAGAGTTCTTTTCAGTCTTTTCAGTTCAGGTGTGTGAGTGTGTGTGTATAGTGTTAATGTT
Source organism: Astatotilapia calliptera (assembly GCF_964374335.1). Classification (NCBI taxonomy): domain Eukaryota; kingdom Metazoa; phylum Chordata; class Actinopteri; order Cichliformes; family Cichlidae; genus Astatotilapia; species Astatotilapia calliptera. Next base: position 6,190,152 of record NC_137428.1, on the reverse strand, counting down.
AGTAGTACTACCCGGGTAGTGTATTGTTCTGAGATCTCATAAGCTTATCTGTCAAGAAGTAACGCAGTTGTCACTTCTAAGTAGGCTGGAAATCTTTCCTGCATCGCAGCTGGGGATCCGGAATCCTGGCTCGCAACTTTAGACACCAACAAAAAAAACCAACCTGCACAGGGCAGTGAACATATTTTACATGAATATCATATAACAACTTAATCAACACTAGTGACCAAATGTCTCTCACTCTTTGTATATAACGACTTAATGCAATCAATAATAAAATTAATCAAAGAACCTTAAAACAATTTCCACATCATACAAATTTAACTCAAATCTCATATTTTGTGAACAGCAGTCACATCAATCCAATGAATTGAGAGAATGTACATTACTGATGCACGAGGAAAGTGCAAAACGTGGTCGCAGTACTATTTAGCCAAAGACTGCTCATATTTATCATCTCATTACAATAAATAAAACTTACCTACTAGCTTCCAAAGAAATATTTCCGATTGGCTTAAAACATTCACAAGTGAAGAAATAAAAACATAATACAGCACTTAAAAGGAACACATGAAATTTACATTATACTAAGCTAACGATTAGCTTGCTATGCTAGCGCAGTTAGTCAACTCACCGGAAATGAACAAAAAACAGAGGTACATCAGCATCAACAAAAAGTGTCCGCGTTTCCCAACAAGCGGAAAAGTAAAATCCAATTTGTGTCTTCACACACAATCCTTGTTCAAGAAAAAGGTTAAGGAAAAACTCTGTGAGTAGCTCCGACCAGCATACGTAGCCTTAGCGCTATTCTCCTTCTCTATAGTTCTCAACTCAAGTTCACAAGCACTAAACAATCTCATAGTGCCACCTACTGACATTCTTGGGGAACAGCAGTTCATTTTCATGAGGCAGATTTTAGGTGGGTTACAAGTATTTATTTATCGGATAAAATAAGTTAAATGTCACCGTTATTATTGTCCGGACGGAAACAGGCTGGGTGTGTCCAAACTCAGAGGCTGCGTCCACCTGAGGACCCGGCCTTCACGGTCTAAGTGGGCCGGGTCCTCCGAAAGCCCGGTGGGCCGGAAGTGAGCGACTGTGATGTTCTAGCCTTCAGAATGACGTCACGAGCTCTCTCGGTGGAGTGAAACTCAGCTGTCTGCTCCTTGCTATCTAAAATATAACTGCCGTAAATTTTCGACCATCTCACACTTCTGTTTAATCAGTTTTCTGTTTTTTTTTTTTTTAAATCAAGTGTTTATTAAAGTTATGCAAAAAATAAAATGAAATGTACAATATTTGATGGCTTCCTTCATTCTTAGACTCATATATACAGTAGTGTGGATGACCGCCATCACATCAAGTTCTTTTTCTACACATGAGTATGAAAGAAAAAAAACAAAGAAAGAAAAGGAAGAGAAGACAAAGCAAAACACACAAAACAAAGAAACATACGTACAGACAGGTATAGTAAGTAACTATATACATCCAGAGAGGGGGCAACTGAAAAGCCAACACTTTCAGCAGCAGGTGGTGACATAGCATTAGTACATGTTATTATCAAAAACAAAATAAGCAAACAAAGATTTACCCAACCATTCCTTCAATGCTGAATATCAGCGATATCTGGCCTTATAGGACTCATATAGCGGAGCCATTTTCCCCAAGTGTTTTACAAATTTCTCGTACTCAAAATTCACTAAAAAAGTAATCTTTTCCATCTTGTAAATTTCAAAAGTTACATCAATCCAGCTGTTTAATGTTGGTGGATCCTGTGTCAACCAACTTTTAGTCAGTGCCTTCTTACTTGCAGCCAGCAGCACACCAAATAAGTATTTATCTATACCCTTTATGTCTGAGGGTATGTACCCCAAAAATATGGATTTAAAATCAAAGGGTAAATATGTACCAAATATGTCTTGCAGCACTTTATGGACTTCTCTCCAATAGTTCTTAATATTCTTACAATCCCAAAATATATGGTAGTGGTGTGCTGTTTCGTAGTTCCTCCAACATTCACAACTTCCTTCATCATAATGTGCCTTTACAGGGAGTGCAGAATTATTAGGCAAATGAGTATTTTGTCCACATCATCCTCTTCATGCATGTTGCCTTACTCCAAGCTGTATAGGCTCGAAAGCCTACTGCCAATTAAGCATATTAGGTGATGTGCATCTCTGTAATGAGAAGGGGTGTGGTCTAATGACATCAACACCCTATATCAGGTGTGCATAATTATTAGGCAACGTCCTTTCCTTTGGCAAAATGGGTCAAAAGAAGGACTTGACAGGCACAGAAAAGTCAAAAATAGTGAGATATCTTGCAGAGGGATGCAGCAGTCTCAAAATTGCAAAGCTTCTGAAGCGTGATCATCGAACAATCAAGCGTTTCATTCCAAATAGTCAACAGGGTCGCAAGAAGCGTGTGGAAAAACCAAGGCACAAAATAACTGCCCATGAACTGAGAAAAGTCAAGCGTGCAGCTGCCAAGATGCCACTTGCCACCAGTTTGGCCATATTTCAGAGCTGCAACATCACTGGAGTGCCCAAAAGCACAAGGTGTGCAATACTCAGAGACATGGCCAAGGTAAGAAAGGCTGAAAGACGACCACCACTGAACAAGACACACAAGCTGAAACGTCAAGACTGGGCCAAGAAATATCTCAAGACTGGTTTTTCTAAGGTTTTATGGACTGATGAAATGAGAGTGAGTCTTGATGGGCCAGATGGATGGGCCCGTGGCTGGATTGGTAAAGGGCAGAGAGCTCCAGTCCGACTCAGGTGGAGGTGGAGTACTGGTTTGGGCTGGTATCATCAAAGATGAGCTTGTGGGGCCTTTTCGGCCTTTTCGGGTTGAGGATGGAGTCAAGCTCAACTCCCAGTCCTACTGCCAGTTTCTGGAAGACACCTTCTTCAAGCAGTGGTACAGGAAGAAGTCTGCATCCTTCAAGAAAAACATGATTTTCATGCAGGACAATGCTCCATCACACGCGTCCAAGTACTCCACAGCGTGGCTGGCAAGAAAGGGTATAAAAGAAGAAAAACTAATGACATGGCCTCCTTGTTCACCTGATCTGAACCCCATTGAGAACCTGTGGTCCATCATCAAATGTGAGATTTACAAGGAGGGAAAACAGTACACCTCTCTGAACAGTGTCTGGGAGGCTGTGGTTGCTGCTGCACGCACTGTTGATGGTGAACAGATCAAAACACTGACAGAATCCATGGATGGCAGGCTTTTGAGTGTCCTTGCAAAGAAAGGTGGCTATATTGGTCGCTGATTTGTTTTTGTTTTGTTTTTGAATGTCAGAAATGTATATTTGTAAATGTGGAGATGTTATATTGGTTTCACTGGTAAAAATAAATAATTGAAATGGGTATATATTTGTTTTTTGTTAAGTTGCCTAATAGTTATGCACAGTAATAGTCACCTGCACACACAGATATCCCCCTAAAATAGCTAAAACTAAAAACAAACTAAAAACTACTTCCAAAAACATTCAGCTTTGATATTAATGAGTTTTTTGGGTTCATTGAGAACATGGTTGTTGTTCAATAATAAAATTATTCCTCAAAAATACAACTTGCCTAATAATTCTGCACTCCCTATATAGCTGGGGTAATGAAAAAACGAGTGAAACTTTTCCAGCAGAATTCCTTCCATACATGTGATTTTGTACTTTTCCAATGAAAAGAACAGATGTTCTGCCATTCCTCTTCTGTGATTGTCTGACCTCCCTCTTTCTCCCATCTTTCTTTTATATACTTTGTTGAATAATTGCTGAGATCATGAACACTTTTATATATTTGTGAGATTATGCCTTTCTTAGTTTCTGACTTATAGGCATTTACAAAGAGTTGGATAAGTGGCCTTGCTGAAGTGGGTGTTTGGTTTTTGATGCTTCGGGTGTAGAAGTTTCTTAACTGCAGGTATCTATAGTGGTCTTGGTTTTCTAAATGAAACATTTAGTTTGGAAACTCATGATTTCATCCTCCTTTACTATACCACATATCGATGTGATTCCTTTATCTATCCAGTTTATAAAACTAGGGTCCATTTGATTTGGTGTAAATTTTGAATTGTATGCACACCATTTCAATATTTTTATATCCTTCTCCAACTTATTTTCTTTTACCACCATTTTCCAGACCCCTAGTGTGGCCTTTACCAAGGGATTTCTTATTTCAGAAATGTAGTCCTGTAGATTTTTATCCGCTAGAACTGCCTGTATATGCATATTGGACAATATTTTGCTTCCAATTTCCTTCCATGCTGCTTTGTATGAGGGATCGCACCAGTGCAGCACAGCCCTAAACATTGCTGAAGTATAGTATCTTTTTAAACCCAGCCGCATTCTCTTTAGGCAGTTGCAATGTTTTGTATCGTATTCTGGGTTGTCTCCCTTGCCATATGAATCTAGAAATCTTTTTATCCCATTCAATAAAGTCTTTTTGATTAATCTGGAGTGGGAGGGTCTGAAACAGATATAAAAATCTTGGTAAACCATTTATTTTGATGGTTTCTATTCTAGAGCTTATGCTCAAACATGGCATATGATTCCATTTTGTAAGGTCCTCTTTGACCCTTTGATATAAATGGTTATAGTTTTTGTCAAATAGTCTACTTGTATCTGTCACGGTCTGGCTAGGGCAGACCGTATGTTGCAGGGAAGGACTCAAGCGCAGACCGAAATGAGATGTGAATAACAAAACAAGCCGTTTATTAAGGCAAGAAACGAGGGTACAAAATAATAGGGAATCGATGAAAACTAAACAATGACCTAAACTGGGTGAACTAAAACGAAACATACAAAACTCTAAACATAACGAACTGACAGGGATACCTGGAGCGGAGACATAGGAACAACGGAGCAGTACAACGGGTGAATACAACGGACGACCTGACAAAGAATGACTGAGAACACACAGACTAAATGGACACAGGAAGATAATGAGGGAAGTGGCAACACCTGGGGAAACAGCTGGCACACATGAACATAATGACGTCACAGTGGGAGAGTAAAACTGAACACGATGAACACAGAAACGCCAGACCTCTTCACAATAAAACAGGAAACAGAGTGAGACATAGACATGACAACCTGAACTTGACAACATAAGCCACAGACATGAAATACATGAAAAGCAGGGGAGACTTAACATGGTGGAAACACGAGGGGAAAATAACTAGAAACACCTAGGCATGAAAACGATGAACTTAGGAAACCTGAAGGCTACATAAACTAAACACAAAACGCTGGGTCAGCAGACCCAGGATCATGACAGTATCTTTAGTAAGTGTTACCCCCAGGTATTTAATTGAGTCTGTGTTCCATTTCAATGGATGTGTTTGTTTAAGCTTTTCAGATGGACTATAATTGTATGGAAGGGCTTCAGTTTTATTTAGATTCAGTTTGTATCCTGTCATTGGGCCAATGTTTTTAAGACAATTCATTACCTCCAGCAGAGACTCCTCAGGTGTTTTTAGGAATAAGAGTACATCATCGGCATAGCATGCTATTTTATGTTCCACATCATTTATTGTAATACCTACGATCTTTCTGTTTTGCCTAATATGTTGGGCAAGTGGCTCCAGAAAGATAGCAAAGAGAAGAGGAGACCAGGCGCAGCCTTGTCTCACTCCCCTCTCCAATGTTAGAGATTGAGTTCGGTGGCCATTAATCCTAAGCCTTGCAGACGGATTATCATATAATGCCCTTATGTTATTTATTATCGGCTCATCAAAACCAAATTTATGCAATACTCTATATTGGTATTGCCAAGAAACAGAGTCAAATGCCTTTTCAGCATCAAGACTGAGGATCACAGCCTGCTCTATATGTTGTTGTATAGTTCATTATGTGTAAAATGCGTCTTGTGTTATCCTGGGTTTGACGTTTATGTATAAAGCCAGCCTGATCATTATGTTTGAGGTTAGGGAGTATTTTTTCCATTCGTTTGGCCATTATGGATGTATAGATACGGTAATCTACGTTAAGTATAGAAATCGGCCTGTATGACCCACACTCATTCTTGTCCTTGGCCTCCTTCGGAATAAGAGATATAATTGCTTCTTTCCAGGTGGGAGGGATTTGTACCTTTTCAAGTGCCCAATTGCATGTATTTCTCAATATAGGAATGAGATCCTCTTTGAATGCTTTATAAAATTCGGAGTTGAACCCATCACTTCCTGGCGATTTGTTAGCTTTCAAGTTTCTTATAGCATTTTCTACTTCCTTTTCTGTTATTTCAGAGGCTAGTTGTTTATTTGGGGTTTCACTCATGGTAGGTAAATTGAGCGTTTCAAGAAATGTGTCCATTTGATCAAGTCCGACATCTATAGTTTTAGAGAAGAGTTGTTTATAAAAAGTTTCAAAGACCGACTGGATCTTGTCCTGCTTACTTTCCAATGTGTTTTTCTGGGGGGTCTCTTATTTTGTATATTGTATTGTCCACTTGGCGTTTCTTGAGTTTCCATGCCAACAGTTTTGTGAATTTAGGGCCATTTTTGTAATATCTTTGTCTAGAAAATAGCATCTTCTTTTCAATTTCCCGAGTGTACATGAAGTTAATTTCGTTTCGTTTTTTAATTCGTTCTAGCCTAGCTGGATTTTGGTTTTGTTCATGGCTGCTTTCTAGCTGTTTCAGTTGTTTTTGGGAATCCTGTAGTTTTTCCTGGTAAAGTTTCTTTTTCCTTGAGGCAGCTGCAATGATTTTTCCTCTTATCACCGCCTTTGCTGCATCCCACAGTATCGGTACCTCTTCATTATCATTTTCTTTCATGTACAGTTGGATTCCATTGCTCATTTCTTTCCTAAAATTAGCATCATTGAGTAGGCTGGGGTTAAATCTCCAGTGTGGGGTGGGGTGGGCTGCTTTTAACCATGTAAAGCACTTTGTGCTACATTTTTTTTTTGTATGAAAAGTGCTTTATAAATAAAGATTGATTGATTGATGGATTGATTGATTGATATTATATCTCTTTTGTTTCCCTCCAAGTCAACTACAATATGCATTGGAGCATAGTCGCTAAGATCTATTGTTCCAATGTCTGAGTCAATAATTCTTGAGCTGTCTCTGCTATAAACAAGGAAATAGTCTATTCTAGTGTATGTTGAGTGATGTGAGGAATAGTAGGTATATCTTCTTGTATTGGGGAACATTTCCCTCCATACATCAATCAAACCCATGTCCTTCATCAGCTCTTTCACTTTTTTTTTTTGCCAATTGCTTTGTTGGAGCCTGTTTGTTTTGATATATCAAGGTTTGGGGTTAAATGTATATTCAGATCACCTCCACAGACCAGGAATCCTTTAGACTGAGTAATCATCAACTCTATTATCTTCTTGTAAAAAGAAAAAGTGCTACCAGGTGGAATATATACACTGATCAGAGTGAAAACAGATCCTTCTATCATTCCCCTGACCAAAACATATCTACCGTCCTCATCTTTCTCTTCATACATTTTTTCAAAAGAAACCCTGTTAGATATCAAAATTGCAACTCCCCTCTTGTGCTTTGATTTATGTGATGAGAAAAACACCTTAGTGAAACCCATCTTTTGTAGTTTTTTATGTTCTGTGTTGTCTAGATGCGTCTCTTGTAAATATCAGCCTTATCAGCGTTTGATAGGGTTGAGTATTCCATTGACATTGAAGGAAAGAAATTTCAGTCTTTCATGTACCATATCTAGCAAGAAACAGTGACCCTGCTACATTCAGCCTCTCTGGAAACAGTGCCCTAATAACTAAGGGAAAGTAACTTTGGAGAATGTTTGACGTTTATTCAGCTGTGTGAAAACCCCAGAGGAACCCACCGGAGGGATTAATAAAGTTTTATTTAATCTAACCTCAAGTCAAGTCAAGTAAGTCAAGTATTTATTTATTGTCATTGTCAAAGAACAATGAAATTGCGTTTGGGGCTTCCGTACAACCCGTAAAAAAACAAAAAAAACAAATACCCCTTAAAACCCAAGTGTAAATATTTAACCCAGTGTGACTTCAGTGCAATGAGACAATCCTTAGCAACAACATGAGAACAAGACAGGTAATGTTCATAGGACATTCAGACAAAGACCTGAGAAACATGACAAAATGCAACAATGCAACCCGTTCAATATTATTGTACTGTGTGATATGATGGTTGTCTATTTAAGAAAGAGGGGGGGGGGGGGGGGGGGAGAGAATAAAGATATAATGCACCAATGCAAACCAGTTCAGTGCTATTAAGAAGTTGGATATGGTTATTGTCCGTGAGAGGGGGGCAGAGAGGGGAGGGGGGCAGAATTCAGGAGCCTCACAGCCTGTGGATACAGGCTGTTGGCCAGTCTGAATGTTCTGGCCTGTATAGACCTGTACCTTCTCCCTGAGGGCAGCAGGTGGAAAAGGTGGCGCGCAGGGTGATGTTGGTCCCGCAGGATACTGTGCACCCTCCTCAGACAGCGAGTGGGGAAGATATTACTAATCTCTGGCAGAAACCTAATCTAATAACTTTAATCTCAGCCAAACTGATTTACTCAGGAACAAATAAAACACTGAAAAAGGCCAAACAATACCATGTTTAAGTTATTTAAGTAACTTCTATATCATGTTTAACCTGAGTAGCAAAAGACCACGGCGGTTTGAAAACGATGTGTCAGGAGTTTGCTGTTCCCGTCGGCTCAGATATTTGAAGTTTACACAGCTACATTCTTGCCTGAAAATATGTTAAAAGTTTATTTTGTGACCAAGAAAGGATTATAAGAGTAATATTAAAACTAAGTAGCTGCAGTAATAGTAGCTACTAGTAATAGTATTGTTGGAAACTGGAATTGGCCAATCTGGGATATGGTTTTTCAATTTTGTTGTGGTGGAAAATCGGGAGAATTTGGGTGGTGGTGGCTCCAGGAGATTTTCGGGAGGGTCACTGAAATTCGGGAGTGTTGGCATGTATGGCCTAGCATAGCCTGTAACGTTATTATGACGGACACATTTTATGAGTGAACTTGACTTTAAGTGACTTACAGGTTTCTTTGAAAAATACTTTCTTGTATCCAGGTTCTTCCTTTTTGCTATCATCCTCTCTTCCTTGCAGGCTTGCCGCTGCTAAAACTAAACAGAGCTCCCTGAAAGGCACAGCCAATCACATTGGCCATATTTGTCATAGGACTCCAGTAGAGAACGTAATTTGACTCTTTGTGTACCGTGGGTGAATGAGACGTTGACAGATCGTTTTTTTTCTTGCTATCGGTTTTGTGATACAAACAACATGGCGCCGAGTATGGCAGCCTCGTCGCGAGCTCCCCCAAGCAACAGCTTTTTTCTGTGTTTAATTTTACTTTTCCTTCATTTTTTTCGCGAGTAGCAGATGTCTCCTTGTGTACGACCGACAAACCTTACTGGACATAAAAGACGGTCTTTCTTATAACTTTCCGGAGTTCAAGTTTTGCAACACGGACGCTCCGTTTGCAGACCCCCCATTCATCTCACCTGAGACGCCTTTGTTCTCTGGCCCTGGAGGCCGCAAACGCCGACGCAGAGGGAGAAGATCTGGCGTTCTGGTTCGACTGAGACGGCACACTAACAGACCACCGTTACCCAGTTTATTACTGGCTAATGTGCAGTCTCTGGAGAACAAGCTGTGCGAGCTTCGGGCACGGATCTCATTCCAGCGAGAGATGCGGGACTGCTGCGTGATCTGCCTCACAGAAACCTGGCTATCGGACAAGGTACCGGACTCCGCAATACAACTACCGGGGTTCTCCGTGCATCGCGCGGACAGGTCACAGGATCTTACTGGGAAAAGCAGAGGCGGTGGTGTGTGTTTCATGATCAACAACAGCTGGTGTGATTATGCGAACGTGCACCCGGTCAAATCCTTCTGCTCACTGGACCTGGAGTACCTGATGATTAAGTGCCGGCCATTCTGGCTACCGAGGGAATTTACAGCAGTGATTATTACGGCTGTTTACATTCCCCCACAAGCCGACACTGACCGAGCACTCAGGGAACTGTACAGCGCGATCAGCAGCGAGGAAACCGCACACCCAGAGGCAGCGTTTATCACAGCCGGAGACTTTAATAAGGGAAACCTGAAGAAAGTCTCACCCAAACTCCACCAACACATCCATTTTAACACTCGTGGAGACCGGCTACTCGACCACTGCTACACCTCTTTCCGGGATGCGTACAAAGCCCTCCCCCGCGCCCCATTCGGCCAATCAGATCACCGCTCCATCCTGCTCCTGCCCGCCTACAGGCAGAAGCTGAAACAGGAAGCTCCAACCCGGAGGGCGGTGCACTGTTGGACGGACCAATCGGAGTCTGCGCTGCGGGACTGTTTTGATCACGCGGACTGGGAAATGTTTCACGTGGCTGCTAGGGACATTGACGAGTACACAGACTCAGTCTGCGGATTTATCAGGAAATGCGTGGAAGATGTCGTCCCATCCAGAACAGTTAAATCCTTCCCAAATCAAAAACCCTGGATTAACGGAGATGTTCGCGCGGCACGGAGCACCGCCTTTGCCTCCGCGAACACATCGGACTACAAACACGCACATTACCAACTCTGGAAGACGATCAAAGCAGCCAAACGTGAGTACAGGGACAGGGTGGAGCAACAGTTTGACAACCCTTGGAGTATGTGGCAGGGACTAAACACGATCACAGACTTTAGAGGGAAAACCAGCACACCGCAGACCACGGCCTCTCTGTGTGAGGATCTAAACGTATTCTACGCTAGATTCGACACAGCGAACACCATGAGACCGGACAGTGTGCGCACCGCGGATGACGTCAGTGCGCACACTGTGTCTGAGGAGGATGTGCGGAAGTGCTTCAGGAAGGTGAACGCACGCAAAGCTACTGGTCCGGACGGGATTCCCGGCCGCGTCCTCAAGTCATGCGTGGCTCAGCTGGCTGGAGTGTTCACACACATCTTCAACCTTTCCCTCTCTCTGTCTGTAGTCCCAGCCCGCTTCAAAATGGCCACCATTGTCCCTGTACCCAAATCCTCCACCATCTCCTCATTGAACGACTGGCGACCTGTAGCCCTGACCCCCATCGTAAGCAAATGCTTCGAGAAGCTGGTCAGGGACTTCATCTGCTCTGCACTACCCGACTCACTGGACCCTCTACAGTTCGCATACCACCACAACAGGTCCACTGATGATGCCATAGCCCTGACACTACACACTGCCCTGTCACACCTGGAGAAGAGAGACACGTATGTGAGAATGCTGTTTGTAGATTACAGCTCAGCATTCAATACCATCGTTCCCTCGAAGCTGGACAGGAAACTGCAGGATCTAGGACTGAGCAGCTCCCTCTGCAGCTGGATCCTTAGCTTCCTGTCTGACAGACGCCAGGTGGTCAGACTGGGCAGCATCACCTCATCCCCCATCACACTGAACACTGGTGCTCCACAGGGGTGTGTACTGAGCCCTCTCCTGTACTCACTCTACACCTACGACTGCACAGCCACTAACAACTCCAACATCATTGTGAAGTTTGCGGACGACACTACAGTGGTGGGTCTTATCACCAATGGTGATGAGACGGCTTACAGGGAGGAGGTCAGCGCCCTGACCCACTGGTGTCAAGACAACCATCTCACCCTCAACGTCGCAAAGACAAAGGAGTTGATAGTGGACTTCTGGAGGTGCAGAGAAGTACACACCCCCATCACCATCAACGGCGCTGCTGTGGAGAGAGTGAGCAGCTTCCGGTTCCTTGGTGTACACCTGGCTGAGGATCTTACGTGGTCAGTACACACAAACAAAACAGTGAAGAAGGCGCAGCAGCGCCTCTTCTTTCTCAGGAGACTGAAAAGATTTGGCATGAGCCCCCGCATCCTCAGGACCTTCTATCACTGTGCCATTGAGAGCATCCTCACTGGATGCATCACCACCTGGTATGGCAACAGCACCGCCTACAACTGCAAAGCTCTCCAGCAAGTAGTGCGGTGCTCTGAACGGATAATTGGAGGTGAGCTTCCCTCCCTCCAAGACATCTACAGGAAGCGGTGCCTGAGGAAAGCGGGGAGGATCATCAAGGACTCCAGTCACCCCAGCCATAAACTGTTCAGACTACTTCCATCAGGAAGGAGGTTCTGCAGCATCCGGTCCCGAACCAGCAGACTGGGAGACAGCTTCTTCCATCAGGCCATCAGACTGATGAACACGTCATAGACACCTCAGCTTCACTACTGGAACTTTAACATTATGCACTCCATACTGTACAGTAATGCCACTGTTTTGTACATGTCTCAACTCTGTATATTTTTATATATTTTATTTATTGTTTACTCTATTTAATTTGTAAAATATGTGTACACACACACACACACACACGTAGAAAAATAATTAGTATACACATCCAGAAATGCATATATTATTATATATTGTACATATATTTATTAGCCATTCTTGTATTTGCTTGTTTACATTATTGTATTTTGCACAACTCTGTTGCTTGTGAAGCTCGCACACAAGAATTTCACTCACATGTGCTGTACCAATGTACCTGCACATGTGATGTGACAATAAAAGTGATTTGATTTGATTTTGTTTTTCTTTACTGGAAGAGATCAAATTATTGGTGGGGACAATTTAATAATCGCTCAATATTGGCGGGGACATGTCTCTTCCGTCCATGCCAAATCTACGCCCTTGGCTTAAATACACAGAGGGATAATGAGGGAATGAGACACAGAAGAGGGAAGAGCACAGCTAGGAGTAATCAAAGGCTGTATCTCAATTCAGGGGCTGCATCCTTCGGAGGACCCGCCCACGGAGACTGCGAAGGTCCTCCGAAGACCAAGACGGCCGGAAGTGCGAGGCTGTGAAATGGGATGCTCTAGCCTTCAGATTTGCGACACCACTGTCTCGGTGGAGTTTAATAAACTCAGCTATGTGCTCCTTGCTATCTAAAATATAACAGGACACTGGAGTAAATTCTCTACCATCTCACACTTCTGTTTAATCAGTTCTCATCAGGGTTTTAATAGTTTTGCAATTTTCATTAGTTTTTATTTTTATTTAGTTTTGACTTCAGATTTTCAATTTTATATCAGTTTTAATTAGTTTTTACCAATTGTTTGCTAGTTTAGTTTTTATTTTTTTGAAAATCCTTAGTTTCAGTTTAGTTTTGATTAGTTTCAGTTATAGTTTTAGTTGTTTGCAATAATTAAGTGTAACAAAATCCCAGTTTCATCATATCAGTCATTCTCTTCTGCTTATCCTTGGGTATGTTGCTATTCCAGCTACCAGACCCTGCACCCTGGACAGGTCGCCTGTCTGTCGCAGGGCTAACACGCAGAGACCGACTACTCACATTCCCACCTATGGGTTCTTTAAATAAATAAATAAAGGCAGATGAACAACCATTGATACCAGGCAACTATAAAATGTATATCTTGGCCGCAATGAGACTATTAACTCTTGAAGAACCGGGTGTTCGTAATTTTGGTTCAAGTGAATTGATAAACTTTTTGAAGGCAATTGACTCACACAGTTATGTAGATATCCCCGTCCTGTTGTCCCGGGATGCATCACGCTGCCTTACCTGGGGTTAGCTTCTGTTTCTGGGGATGAGGGTTGAGTGTGCTCCCTTACCTTCTCAAGGTAAGCTAGGTTAGCCTTCTTGTGTGAGCTTTTCAAGTGCACTTTAAGGTTTGTGGGATTTTTTTCCCTTTAGAAATGTCCCTCATAAGTTGTCTCTTTCCACTACAAGACACTTGCTTTATCCAAAACACAGTCATATTCAAAGTAATCCCAAATTGGACTCTGGCGCTTTCTCCCGACTTTTCCTGACATGATTCTGTGCGTGGACGGAACAGCAACACAGACGACTCGACTAACGTACTGCCACCTGCTGGCATAATGAGACACAGCAAGAAAAAAATCTGGAAACTAAACTTCATTTTCACCCTTGACTATTGTATTCAATGAAAACTATTGTATTCAATGAAAACTAAACACATTTTTGCTATAAATTCAGTTAATTTTAGTTAGTTTTGTGAACACTCATTACAGTTTTAGTTAGTTTTCCTTTTTTTGTTTTTATTTTTATTTCCGTTAACGAAAACGTTTTTTCACTTCTAGTTTTCGTTATTTCGTTAGTTTTCGTTAACGATAATAATCTTGGTTCTCGGTTTGACATTTATTCAGCTGTGTGAAAACTATAACTTTAATCTCAGCCAAACCGATTTACTTGCAAACAAATAAAGCACACAAAATAAAAGCCAAACAATAACATTTTTAAGTTATCTAAGTGACTTATATATCATGTTTAACCTGAGTAGCAAAAGACCGAGGGGTGTTTGAAAATGATGTGCCGGGAGAGCGCTGTTCTCGCTGGCTCCAGTGAGTCTTGACCTCCCAGTCAGCTTTTGAGCTGGTGGGTAACAAACGTCTCCAAAAACATTAGAGCACTTTTGCAAATATGTGATATATTGATAAATCGAGCAGATATTTGAAGTTTACACACCTACATTCTCGCCTGAAAATATCTTGAAAGAGTAATATTTCAAACTCTTCAGCCGCGCTCCTCTGGGATAGTTTAGGCCATGAAGGATGCACCCGACTCATTCTTCAAATTCGGGGAAATGAAAGACGAATTTGTCAGCCGTATTTGGAGCAGTCTTCAAATTGGGACAGCCTATGTCGCGTCGCTGTGAAGTAATCAGCCTTCAAATGCGGCCTCCAAAGGATGCACCCCTTGAACGACGAGACCAAGGGGAAGTAAAACTGACACAGATGCAGACTGTCAAAGTAAAACGGGAAACATAACACAGAGACACAAACTTGACAAGGAGATATGGATGATAGGGGCGACAAAGCAAACATGGAACAGAGAGACAGAAACCAAAAGACTAAGAACTCTAAATAACACTGAAACCAAAGACAAGAGACTGTAAATAAGACAAAAACAAAGACTATTAATAATAAACAACACAAAACACTGGGTCACGACCCAGGACCGTGACAATTTAGGGAAAAAATGTGCAACTTATTTACACATTCAGATGAAACTTTCTTACAAGAATAAAGTTTTGTTTATTAAATTCTTTCAGTGCCTGATAGAAAGCTTTCAATATTCTCGGCCCAGATTGCATCGTTGAAACTGATGAAGACCAAGAGACAGTTCAATCCTCATCATCTTGTCCTTTTGTGACCATTAACAAAGCAATCTTGATACAGTTCTCTTCTACAAGATGATGGGTGTTTTGAGCAATCATTATCAACACAGCCAAGACAAACACAAAGCAATACTGTAATCAAGTCTTTTGTGTGCAGATGGCAGACGTGCATATCCAAAGACGTGCATTTGTGGCAGTGGGTATCCAAATTGTAGTCACTTGCTTAATCTGAAGCTTTTGAATCAGTGTAACAAGATGACAGCTGTGCAGCAGAATATAAAGCAGTGTAGAGAATGATGCCGTAAAATGATATAATACCAGCGTCTACAGTTATCAACATGGCGACGTTCCAATTTATGAGGACTGAATCATTGTTATTACATGAAAATTGGGTACTCATCGGTCACACCACACCCACTTTTGAACAAACATGCTACTTTCAGCTGCTCCCATGTGACAAGAGGTCACCAGCAACGACACTGCTTGTTTGATTTGGCATTGTTTTAAGTCGGATAACTTTCCTGACCCAACTGCAAAAGGAAGCATATATATGACTGTGGCCAAATGGTGGCAGATAGAAGGATGGTGAACCAGTATATACAGGACAACTCCAAGTACCCGTATTCCACAAATGTCAACATGAATGATACTAAAAGCGTAGCCACGGCCAAACAGCTCTAGTGAGTAACACAGGTGCTGAGAAGCTGGTTAAGCCACATGCAGAGATAGATGCCACTAATGTCAAGACAGAAAAACAAAGCACCGGGAGTTCCACTCAAAGTCCAGCAGCCTGAAGCTCTCAGAGCAATGAAAAGAGGGAGGGCGATGATTGGTGAGTGTCAGAGCCACGATCCAGGAAAAAACAAATAACATCTAATATATCAGGAACAAGGCCTCCCCTTAGATGGGCGCCTTAGGCAGCTGAAGACAGACAGTGACAATGAACAGAAGGAGAAACTAATCCCCTCCACTGGATGTGCCACTGACAGACCAAGGAAGTTCCTGACATCAAGAACAGCAGTGGCAAGAAAAGGTTGGCCTAACAGATAGCACAAAAGCTCTGATTATGGCTACACAAAAACAGGCCCTAAGCTCCAGCTTCATAGAGGCAGGACTCTATAACAGCTGACAGTACCCAACCTGCAGGCTATGCAGAGGTGTACAGGAGACAGTCCTGCACATAGTAAAAGTTTATAAGATGCAAGCTCGGATATCAGTGAAAAAGAGACAAAGATGACATCTTTCACTGTCAAGAAGGACATCTCAGTAATTTTTAGAGATGGAGCAGATGCATGGGACAAAAGAGAGAAAGCCCTTCAACTGTAGAGTTGATAAGGCAGCCACTCTGCTGACCCTTCAGACGTAACAGCTATCATAACTGGACCTGTTTAAAAAGTGGCTGAGAAGATCGAAATGAAAGAGAAGGGCCCAGAGGCAGAAACACAAGCGCAAGGAAGAATGTGCAAGACAGCGCATCTGTATGGACTGCAGCATCTTCACAGAAAAGACAAGCACTTTGAGAAATGGGCACCTTAGCAAAGGGTGGACTCCAGAGGAAGATGAGGCTGCGGGAGAAGAGATTTTGTAACAACATAAGATCTTTTTTTTAAAATCCATGAACCAACACACAACCCTGTCCAAAAGATGCGACTCTTCAGACTCCCCGTGCTTCATGGTCTCTGTGGACAATATTTTCTAATTACTTTCACTCCCATCTAGATGGAACATTTCTGTGCAGAGTTTGCATATTCTCCACAGCTGCTTGGATTTTCTCCCACATTCTCCAAACATGCATGTTAGGTTAAACCAGACCTTCCCAAAGTGTGGGGCCCGCCCCCTGGGGGGGGGGGGGGGGGGGGGGGGGCAGAGCCGGGTGCGCGGTAAGAAAAGGAAAAAAACTAAACGCTTGGACACTGCTAGCACGGGGCTCCCACACAAACGCAAAGCAGGAGATGAAGCATAGCTGAATATGTTTCCAAACCAACTTCATTCTAAGCCAAAGACTAGAAAATATGGTGAAGCATATCTTCCCTTTGGTTTCACCTGCACAAGTGCCGAGGTAGGTCTCCCCTGCAGAATTGGTTTTCCCTTTGTTGGGAGCATGGGCTGGGCTCTTCAAATCACAGACAAACAGTATCCCACATTCTTGATTTTTAGTTCACAAACACTTCTTGTAATGACTAACTACTCCTGACTTTTTGGAGATGTTAGCTCTGTATACAGTAAAGTTACAGCGGGATACAAATAATATCAGGCCGATCTTGCCACGATTTCACGGACAAACAGCATCCCACAGTTGTTCATGTTTTTAAACCCATTTTGCACAGAGAGGCATTTTTTGACAAATGTATTGATAGCAATGTTGAATATTATTACACAGAAGAAGAAAAAACAACTACATGTAAAATAATCACATGGTGACGCCTCTGCCTTTGTAAATGGAGGGACAGTAACTGCATGTAAAACCTGAAGACAGTCAGATTAACAGTAACAGTATTTCGTCTCGATCTGCCATTCTGCAATTCATCTCATGTAAACAATAACGTGGAGCACAGCCTGACGTGAAAAGAGGCACATACCTTTGATGTTGCCAGACAAACTCTGTATTCCTTGTCTGCAATAAAGGAGTTTACGTGTGGATGAAACAGCTGGTTTTCAAAAATACCTGTGTAGGTGCGGACGTAGCGTAAAAGAGTTAGTAGTTTATTTTATTACTACCTGTCATTTATTGCAGGTTACTTGTATTTGCTTAATTGTTTACTAAATGTTTGAGGTGTGAAATAAACCGCAATGGAGCAAAATATGAGTGTGTGTGGTTGGAGGATGTCTTAGTGCATGTGCGTGCGTGCAGGCGCAGGGGGATGGAGGGGGCGCGAACGTTTTTCATGTAAAACAAAGGGCCCAGCAAAAAAAGTTTGGGAAACACTGGGTTAAATGATGGCTCTATAATTCAAGGTTTGCTTTAATTACACCCAACAGACATTACTACATCTTTACATGTCACTGACTGTCTGTCCACAAATACACAGACAAAGACATACATCTGCCAAAGGGCGCAAAATACCACTGTTGTATTTTCTGCTACAGTTTTTAAAAATGTTAGATGTTAGACAAACACAAAAATGAAAAACACAGTTAAAATAGCACCAGCTGTGTTACCACATGTGATGAAGTGAGAGCTTCTTAAAAGCTTATGTTTTCTCATAAGCAATAGCCTAGTCATGCTGAATCAATTTCCCTTTTTCTTTGTTGTCTCCTCATTTTTTCCTGCTGTTTGTTACTAATTAAAAAGAAATTAGTAAAAGGGAGCTTGTGCATTTAAAACCGAGAGCCTTTATCTCATTCTTTAAAGCGGTTGCTGTGCAATCACTGATAATCCATTAACAGATTAATTTTCTTGGCCAACCAAGGCCAAGAGATTAGACAAACGGCAATGCATTTTGTAAATAATCCATTGTTTTATTTAGATTAGACTGGTTGATGGTACAGGAGGCAAAATTGGAGGAAAAAATATGGGTCTTGGTTTCAAACCCATGTGACCATTAAAAAATGGATTTTTTTTCTCACACTCAACTATTTCTCAGCAAAGTTAAATGCATTTTCAAATCTCAGCAACTAGCTTAATGTCTTACCCATCTTCAAATTCAGCCTTCGGTTTGCTCTAAGTTATATATCTGCAAAATTTCTTGATTGCACAGACAGACAGATCTGATCTGCCCACAGACATGTAAACACCTTTTGTAATAGTATCTGCTGCTGTAGCTGGACACAATCAGCTACACCGTCCACTTTGGTACTGGAACATGCTGAATTATTGAACTGAACTACTGTTGACTTATAAGGCCTAAAATAAAATTAACAGCAAAAATTCAGAATTATTGATTAGTCTAAGGAGTAAAAGAACAAGTGAACACAAAACCGAAATATTACTGTCTGTAAACACATTTTTGGCCACTTGGGAGACTGATTTGCATCAAATTGGCCTCTGAGATGAGATTGACTATTTGCAGAGAGCTCCTTCATGGACAGCAGCTATTTCTGTAGATGAGTACTGTGAGAATGAACTGAAACAGTTGTAGGTGGGTCAGCTAAATGACTGTGAAACATTAAGAGCCACAAAGATCTGAATCATTACTCTCAGTATATTCCTCGCTGCAACCAACCCTTCTTTGTTTCTTTAGACATTTGTTAAAGTTTTTTTTTTCATTCATTCTCAACAATCATTAGGTTGGGCTCATACTCAACCTTTGTTTCACTGTCATCTAAAATGCCTGTAAAGGTTCAAGATCACCTCAACAACAAATGTAGAAAGTTTGGTCATTGTATGTCATTGTATGTCTTTCACTTTCATGTTGACAAAGTCAGCCCACAGACATACAAACACCCACCACGTGCAAAGGTCTTTTTTCAGTAAAAACACGCTTGCCACATACAGGTGGACAAAGTGAATAAAATACTGGACTTTATCAGACTTGCCGAGCAAAGACCTCCAGCTGGTATGGGTGGTTTGCAGCCAAGTCTGAAGTGGCGTGAGGTCTGAAGTCCTGGTCCTCGTACACCAAAAGGCTGGATTGTACACTCGGGTTAGAAATTAGTTACAAAAGGAGGAGTTCAAGTATCTTGGGATCCTGTTCACAAAGAATGAGTGAGGAGTGAAGGATGGACTGGATCAGCATCTGCAGTGATGCAGAGCCGAGTGAGAAGGTGAGGCTGACGATTTATGGGTCAAGTACACCCATATGGAAAAGTTATATATAAATCTTATAAAGTTTGTACCTGTCTTGTGTGAAACTTGTATGAAAAGCATACAAGAGTAAAAACAGATATAAGATCCCTTGAAAAATTATATAATGAAACTTGTATGTTTTGGATACTTACTAAAACAATATATGAAAGTAATGAGAAAGTGGCCACTTTCATGAGTAAATCATGTAAGCCTTATATGATTTACTCATGAAAGTGGCCACTTTCATGAGTTAAGTCATATAAGTTTTTACTATTTCTTTTCCATATGGGCATTCCTGCACTCATAACTAAAAGCGGCAGAGGGGAGATCCAGATGAGGTGTTACAGCATCTGCTCAGGTTGCCTCCATGATTTCTTCTAAGTGAGCTGTTGCAGGCATGGCCGACTTAAAGATTACTCCAGCTTGGCTGTGCCCACCTAGAAGAGCTGGAGGGAGTAGAAGATCTGGGCTTCTCTGATTAGACTGCTGCCTCTGTGACCTGATCCAGGGTGAACTATGTAGGGATGGAATTTATCAAACACTGTTACTGTAATAGAAAAATGATAACAAGTTTGTCACTCTGAAACATATAGAATATCAAGCAGTTGCTTATTTGGTGCATAACTGAGGTCTAGGTCACCATTGTGATGACTCTAACACTATCCTTTCAGAATGTGTCATTTTTCTTCTTTTTAAATACTGTTCATACCCAACATGCACTTAGAACAAAAATGTGACAAGATAACAAAAGTCACATGCTACATGCTCCCTACCACGATTGGTACATTCAACCTATCTTATCCCCAATCTGCAGCCCCAGGAAGTGGGCAAGTTTGAGCCACTTTATTATAAAGTTGTTTTTAATTCAATTCCAGACATGGAAAATATTCTAAGAAGAGTTTGGGCAGATAGTAAATGTTGGAGCTATTAGCTGAGTACACTGCCTGAGAGTATCATATTGTGCTTTATTCACCGCATCCATCTGAATGTATTTAATGACAAAATTGATGCTGTATTCCGAAACAACTTTTCCCCAAACTTTTTTTTACAAAATCATGACAATGTGCTCAGTTAGCATTATGCAGGGTCACTCACACTGGAGACATATTGGAAGCGTTTATCTATATCCATTTACAAACACCAGAGCTGTGGACAAAGGCGTTTGCTAATGCAGGCTTGAGGAAGAAAAACATATCAGGTACAGAAAAAGGAGGCATGTCTTGGCAGGAAATCTCTCGGGACACCAGGGTTCACTGAGCGCTGGTGGTCTTTAAACTCCCTTGCTGCTGAGGGTGTGTTTTGCTGAGACAGTGATTCATTAACATACATATGAGAGAAGTGTACTCACAGGAGAATTAGAAGATTTAAGTTTTGAACTGTGTAAGGCTTTGACAGGCGTGTGTGTGTGTGTGTGTGTGTGTGTGTGTGTGTGTGTGTGTGCTCTTGAGGTCATATTGAAAGTGTGTGAAAGAGCGTGTTCCCTATTTGTCCTTGATGCTTTATTTCCACAGAAAGTGGTCAATTAGTTCCAAAAGTGTATCAGGTGGATTTAAAAATATGATAATGCATGCAGCAAAGTGGACGAGTTTGCTTAGGCACGATGCTAGGCAATTTAGTGCTTCACAGCTATTGTAGCTGCTTTAAGACTGCAAAGCCTTAGGCTCTTTACAGAGTAATAAAGGGTGGTCAGTCTGTGCATAAAAGGCAGCAAGGAGTTGAGTGTTTAAATACTTAACCGCTATGCATATACATGCAGGTTTTGTAGGAATTTAAATGGGATTTAATGTTTCTATAAAACAGACACCTAGGGGTTGAAAATATTCATCTTATAAACGGCAGTCTTTATTTATGTTTTTCTTTGAAGTTTTTGGGACATGCTGATAAATTATCTAGCTAAAAAAATGAAAAAGTAATTCAAGGATACAAACTATTTAAGGTTGATGCCAGGCAAGCCTCACTTGGTTAGTGTTTGCAAGGGAAACACAGCAGAAGTAGCTTACAAAGCAAATAAGAACATTGTTATGGATTCTTTGCTATACGTAAAAGCATGAGTAGCTGACAGTTACACACCAGTTCATGTTGGTAGTGTTTACTTTGTTATTTGTTATTTAGTTTTGCTTCCCAGTATTCCGTGATTACTGTTGCCTGTTGATAGTTACTTCCACTTTCTTATTTGGGTCTTAATTATTTACACAAAGCATCATTATGTCATAATATTCTTTTCATTATTTAATTCCTTTTTTAAAAAACATGTGTGACCAAATGATTGTACACCACTGCTGCCTTTTTGGTCAGGACACACTTTTAAAATACATTTTTAATCTCAATACTTTCATTTTTTTTCCCTGGATATATAAAGTTTGAATAAAATAAATTAACACTTCTGTAATTTCATATGTGAACCCAACTCATTTACTTAACAGCTGCAGCTTTTTCTTCTTTAACCTTAGTGCATGGGTTGTAATTAACTAGCAGAAACAAATCTGTGATACAGTGACAAATTCAGCCAGTGCATTTATTGGCATTTGTAGCAACAAGGC
This sequence comes from Astatotilapia calliptera, assembly GCF_964374335.1. Lineage (NCBI taxonomy): Eukaryota > Metazoa > Chordata > Actinopteri > Cichliformes > Cichlidae > Astatotilapia > Astatotilapia calliptera. Next base: position 6,167,767 of record NC_137428.1, on the reverse strand, counting down.
CAGTGGAGGAGCTGGGATCAAACCACCAACCTTACATTTAATTTAGAACGCATGATGCCTCCTTTACTCCAACTAGATTACCAAATGTATTTATTAAAAAAATAGTTAGCAGTGTGTAACATAATAGCATTTTCCACTGAGCGAGCAATTACACTCCTTTTTAATAGCACCACAACAATTAAAATTTGTTTCAAGGGAACCTGTAAAACCAAATTGTAAATAATTGTATCCAGACTGAGAAGGTTCATTCAAAACTGCAATAATATTACAAAAATATTTCTGACAGTATTTATGACCAAAAAGGCTTTGGGGGGCTTTCAACCTGGAAGTGCAGGATTCAGAGGCTAGTGTTGCTAAGCTCGTATAATACCCACATTGTGTTGTAGTTTATTTGTGTTGGGTAAATTAAGTTTACATTTACAAATAAGCTGACTCGTCCACTTTGCCATGATAAGAGCAGGAGCAAAGCCAACACATGACACCATCTGCTGCCACAACAAGCATCACCTGTAGGCAGTGCTGTGAGTGGCAAACACTTGTCCTTTAATCAAAGCAAAGGGCTGCCAGTTAATAACCAAGGAAGAGGAGGTATAGATGCCAAAAGCAAAAGACAACACCTGTTGTAACAGGCTAAAACCCTGCTAGCAGCTGTTATAAGGAGAAGTAAGAGTGTGAACAAGCATGCAGACACTTTCTCATACTCATGTGGGTGGAGGTGTTAAACGGTTTGACTGAAGGGTGGTACTAGAAGAAAGGTCACAGGGTTGTTTATCCACGAGGATTGTTTAAGAAAATATTATGTGGCGATTTTGTGTGCAAAAATGGTATTTTGGCCAAAAGGTGAGGGAGATCACAAAATCAATATTTGGTATTTGGCGAATAAGGTGATTACCATTGGAAGGATCATAAGTAGGGATGGGTACCGGTATCCGATGCCATTATGGCACTGGTTCTGACATAAACGGTAGTAACCAGACCGAAAAACAGCGCACATTTTGGTGCTTTTTTTTCCTGAGATGTAATACACTTTGGATTCTAGCCAATCATTTTACCTTTCCAAGGATAGTAGGCGGGCCCAGGTACATACGTTCTTTTACAGCAGAACTACAGATTAAAAATGGCCAAGGTGAAGCGGTCAGAAGTCTTGCTGTACTTCACAGTAGTGATGGGATTTCCGGCTTTTTTTAGAGAACCGGCTCTTTTTAGAGAACCGGCTCTTTCGGCTTGGCTCACTAAAAAGAGCTCTTTCAGCTCCGAACCAGCTCTTCATGTTATTTTGTTGCTTTAATTAATTTATTATTAACAACAATATAAAATTATGCACAAATGGAATTACTAATGTAAAAAAAAAAGTGGTTTTATTTATATATATTTATATATAAATTAGTGCTGTCAAAATTATCGCGTTAATTGTTAAGATCAACGCGAAATGTTTAATTGATTAAAAAAATTTAACGCTGATTTTGTTTTTTTATTAATTTCCTGTAATCTAAGACCTTTAAATTCATGAGCACCTCTGGAGGAGGGGGCAACAGTGTGCTATGCTGGCATTTGGCCTGACAGAAATGATTAGAAGAAGAAGAAGAAGTGACACCATGCTACTATCTAGCTAACACTAGCTAACACACGCAAGCATGGACGAGGGCGGACTTTTGGGTGGAAAGTTTCTCTTTAAGAAGTTGCCTGATGGCTTGTTGGACAAAACGAGAGTAAGATGCACAATTTGCAACGCTGAATTCAAGTACCACAGAAGCAGTTCATCACTGGTGTATCACCTGAGAGCAAAACACCCAACTGAATCCACCTCTACGGGACCTCGCCAGTCTACGCTTCAGGAGTATGGTGCTTGTGGACGAATAACAAAAAATGTGAGAGAAAAGGTAACCAATTCCTTGGTTGTTTGGATAGCTAAAAACTGCCGACCAGTTAGCATAGTAGAAGATGATGGACTGAGAGAAGTCATTCGTGCTGCATCAGGAGATGAGTGTTACAATCTGCCCTCGAGAGGAACCATTGTGTCGAGACTGCACACTTTGTATGGGGACCAGAGGGCTCAGCAGTCCAGCAAGCTTGTGCAAGTAAGGAATGTCGCTCTCACCGGAGACCACTGGACTTCGGTGAACAACGATAATTACTTAAAATATAAAGAATAAAAAAATGTAATTGGAGCCAGGCTATTAATAAAGTAATTGAGATTAATCGCAATTAATAACAGAAAATTGTGAGATTAGTTAGTTAATTTTTTTTAATCTATTGACAGCACTAATATAAATATATGCAGTGGCCACTAGAGACAAAAAGCACGTAAAAACTCCAAAACACATTGCTAGCGTTAACTGAACTTCCAAAACAGAGCTACCTAGATCACTTAAATTAAACAATTGAAAGCATATGTGTATTGTTTGTGTATTTATACACAAGCACTCATATATATTCAAACAATTAAAAAAAAAAAGTTCATTTACCTGTTACTACCACACACCAAATCCAGTCGTTGGTACTTGCTGGGTTGTTTAGCTACTAGGCAACAAAAGCTCAACACTGCGCCCAGCATCCTGGAGCACTTCTGCTGTCTTTTGTACGTGTTTTGGAGTTTTTACGTGCTTCAGGGTTTGTACGTGTTTTGAAGTTTGTACGTGCTTTGTCTCTAGGGGCCACCATAAATATACTTTTATTTATTCACTCCACATAAAATTTAATAAATAAATCATATAATACAAAAACCAACTATTCACATTTCAACTTTTAACTATTTAAATTTTCAGCTTTTTCCTTTTAAACAAATTTTAAGTGAAACATACGGTGGCCCTGAGAGGCCAAACGGACTGCAACTTCAGAAAACACTTGCAAAAAGAAAAATGCTGCAAAAAGAAAAACACTGCAAAAAGAAAAACACCTGCAAAAAGAAAAACACCTGCAAAAAGAAAAACACCTGCAACACCTGTTTAATCCGAGTGACCACCTGGTCAGCTGGTGGGTAACAGGCATCTCCGAAAACATTAGAGCACTTTTGCAAATATGTGATGTCTTGATGAATCGAGCAGATATTAGAAGTTTACACAGCACCATTCTAGCATGAAAATATCTTAAAAGTTTATTTTGTGACCCAGAAAGAGTAATATTTCAAACTCCACCACTCTGTGTTTCTCCACCACTGCCTTGTTTGAGCTTTGGTCGAAATGGATTCTGGGATATTGCATTTTGTCATTTTGAGCTGATTGGAGACCAGAACAGCCAATCAAATATTTTTGCATCCAAGTCTGTGATTGGTTGGTTTTGTGGCACAAATATAACAGTGTACAGAAAGAGTTGAGCATGCACGGGCAGAAATGTTGAGAGCGTGAGCAACACATTGCGAGCGAGCGCAAGTGCAAAAAACTGAGCAAGACAGGCTGCTATTGTGTGTGTGTGGATAATAGCAAACACTGAAATACATTTTTTGCACGCAGCAATGAATTTTGTTCACTCAAATTCAGCTTTTCTTCGCTCAAAATAAATTTCTCCTCAAAATGCAACACTTGCATCTGCAATTTGTTTTTTATGTGCGCTCAGAATAGTGGCACAAAAATAACGCCATATAGAGCTGCAGAAAAGGCTAACGTTGTTGTCTTTTTACAAAAAAAAAAACAGCTAAACATGAGAGGTTTTAGGACAAAGTTTGTGTTTTCCATTGTTTAAGCACCAGTTCCAACCAAATGAGGTATGTTGTATCAACAGAAAAGGCTAACTTGGTTATCATTTTGCAGAAAAAAAGAGACTTCTAAAAATAAAAACATAAGAGGTTTTTGGACAAAGTTTGTGTTCTCCATTCTTTAAGCACCGTTTCGACCACCGTTTAAGCACCGGCACCGTTTCAAAAGTACCGGTTTGGCACCGATATCGGATACAACCTAAACGATACCCATCCCTAATCATAAGGTCACTAAACAGACCACATCATCTACATGTTTGTATGTGGCTCCCGATGAAAGAAAAGGTGCAGGTGTTAGATATCATGGTAAAATTGTCCACTGGGGATAATCAATAACCAGAGTTACCATTCTCTGAGTCTGCGCTTTCTAATTTTATGAATGGCCACACCACATTCAAGATGTTGATGGACAAAAATCTGTCATGAGCCACAGCATGATGTTAAAGGGAATAAAATAATGTGATAACTTTTTTCATATAAAATTAGAAATAAAATTGCAAAAAAAACCCCTAAAACAAATCCTTGTCAGATGCCCGAACCACCTCAACTGGCTCCTTTCAATGTGGAGGAGCAGCTTCTCTACTCTGAGCCCCTCCCGAATTGCCGAACTTCTCACCCTATCTCTAAGGGAGAGGCCAGCCACCCTTCGGAGGAAGCCCATTTCTGCCGCTTGTATTCGCAATCTTGTTCTGTCGGTCACTACCCACAGCTCGTGACCATAGGTTAGGGTAGGGACGTAGATCGACTGGTAAATTGAGAGCTTCGCTTTTACATTCAGCTCTATCTTCACCACAACAGAACGGTACAGCGTCCGCATCACTGCAGCTGCTGCACCAATCCGTCTGTCGATCCCCCGCTCCCTTCTCCCATCACTCGTGAACAAGACCCGGAGATACTTAAACTCCTCCACTTGGGGCAGGGTCTCGTCCCTGACCCGGAGTGGGGACTCCATCCTTTTCTGCCTGAGGACCATGGCTTCAGATTTGGAGGTAAAAACATGAAAATGGAAATAAAACATGTTATATGTTATTGTATGCATTAAATTTTTTTCACACACAGCAAGAGCTACAGAATCTTACTCAGAACCAAAACCCTGCCCATTACCCTTATCTGTCCTTGATTTGGAAAATGTTTATGTATTCACATAGCTGACTAGTAGGTTAACCCTAGGTTTAACCTGAAGTATTTCCATGCTTTTCATGGAAGACACAAACTTATTAAAGAATAGTTAGGCTATTCTTTGGCGACTTTGAAGTTTACTTTAGGTACTTAAAGATATATATTTTGCATTTATTTGCCCCATTAAATACTTAAATAGGAGTCTAAATACTTGGAAAATAATTATCAAAACAAAATTAGGTTTAAACCCAGTCTAGTGAGCATCTTCCGCACGTTGTCCTGCTTCCAGAAGGACAATGTGACCATCTTTACAAAGCAAAAGTAAAGTGTGAATTTTTAATTTTTATCATTAGTAACCAGATCTGGCAGCACGGTGGTTAGCACTGTTGCCGCACAGCAAGAAGGTCCTGAGTTCAATTCCTCCATCAGGCCGGGGTCTTTCTGTGTGGAGTTTGCATGTTCTCCCCGTGTTTGCGTGGGTTCTCTCCGGGTACTCCGGCTTCCTCCCACCGTCCAAAGACATGCAGCTTGTGGGGATAGGTTAATTGATTAATCTAAATTGTCACTAGGTGTGAATGTGCGAGTGAATGTCAGTGTGAATGGTTGTCTGTCCCTGCCTGTTGGCCCTGCGACAGACTGGCGACCTGTCCAGGGTGTACCCCGCCTCTCGCCCTATGACAGCTGGGATAGGCTCCAGCGCCCCTCGCGACCCTGAAAAGGAGAAGCGAATGGATGGATGGATGGATAGTAACCAGATCTCAATCCAACAGAGCACCTTTGGGATGTGCTGGAACAGGAGAGTCACATCATGGGTGTGCAGTCAACAAATCGGGAACAACTGTGTGACGCTATCATGCCTTTTCCTGAATTCTTTTCAAGCATCAGACGCTCAGGATGATGTCCCTGGCTCCGCTCGTGTAAGATAAGATAAGATAAGATAACCTTTATTAGTCCCACACGTGGGAAATTTGTTTTGTCACAGCAGGAAGTGGACAGTGCAAAAGTTATGAGGCAAAAATTAGAATACAATAAGAATAAATACAGTACACAACTGTACAGAATAGAATAAAATAAAATACTATATACAGTAGAATAAAATAAAATAAATATACAATAAGATAAAAATAGAATACAAATACAAATACTATATACAACTGAGTAAAAATACAACGATGATAGAAAGGATTATTGCACTTAGTATTATTGCATATGTATGGATGTGTGTGCTTGATCAGTTAAAGTAACAAAACAAAATGAAATACTTATTATTGATGGGAAAAAAACTACTTGGTGAACAAAGTTTGTTGTGCTAGGAGTTTACAAGAGTACAGCAGTTCATCAGAGATATTCTAACAGTCCCCCCCCCCCCCCTTTTTTTTGTTTTGTTTTCTGTCTTATAACAAGATTTTGCAAGTAATTTTTCTGCCCATTCATCATGCAATGATCCAAACCAGGTGGAGGAAATTTCTGCTATTCCCAAAACAATGGATTGTGAAACCTTTAAGTGAACTGCGACAAACATTACCTTGAATCCTGAAACCAATTATGTGCTGTTTGTAGCAAAATCCTTATATGCATTCTTGCAGGAAATATACAAAATAAAATCATGACTGAGCAGAAAGAATTACAAGCTGGCATTCATTTTAAGTGAGATGTGTGCAGGACAGCAATTCTAGCGTGTGTGTGTGTGTGTGTGTGTGTGTGTGTGTGTGTGTGTGTGTGTGTGTAAGGTATACTTTATTTTTAGCTGAGATCTGTTTGTTCAGGGTTTCAGTTTTCAGGAACAAGAAAAGATGTCATGAACTTTTCCAGTTATATATTCGTGTGAGATTCCTCTGGATGAACCCTGCAGTAGACAAATCCACGGTAAAAAGACCACCAGAGGCAGTGACCCACATGATGAACAGCTTAATTTTTTACCTTCAATCATTCTATACTCATTCTATTATTGCACATGGCAGAGAGATCAAAAGTTCATTCAATATGCTCGAGTATGTTGGCCACAAATGCAGTCTGAAATAGTCATTATGGTCCTGAGCTGCAACAGCAGGCCTCTTTAACATCAAAAGGATTTGCTTTTTTGTCATTGTCCGAGATTTTGGTTTGGGGTGAATTGAAGAAAATTCAGGAAGGTAAAAAAACAAAACAAAAAACCAAGCAGTGAAAATACTGCAGTGCATTTATGGTTAGGAGGTTACTGTAGATAAAAAGCACAGTTTGAGCTTCTTCTGCACTTCAATCTCAGTGTTGTAACAGAAGAAATATCCAGACTGTGTTTGATCCAGGTGGGAAACATTTTAACAATTAACAGTCAGATGAACAAAACAAAGCTTCAACTGCTTCAATTGAGTCTTATTTCGTTTCCAGACCTTGATATCACATGTCCACTGCACTTGCTGCTTTCATAGTTACTAGTCTGTCATATTTTAACCAAATTAAACCCAAGATAAGCATCTTTTTGGACCACATATAGTCCTAATATAGCCATGAAAATCTGATCCCTCTTCTTTAGCATATACAGTGCCTATGAGCCTCACTGAGCACGTTTTCACTGATCATCAAACACACACAGGAAATTTAATAATGAAAAGTAAATGAATGGTGTTTGGGCAACACTAAGAAAAAAAGAGCATGTCCTCTGTATACTATGTTCTGTTACTCAAACTCACGTACTGGAAAAGGTTAACAGCTTTAATTAGCAGTTTAGAACCCAGTGTTTAGAGATTTGTCTAATTTCAGCATTTCCTGATTTCTCTTCATATTGACATTCCTGGGTCTTGTTTCTCATCTGCTTCTATTCAGTGGTTCATTTTATTTTTTATGTATTTTTGCCTCCCTTGTGTTCTCGTGTCAGTTCTGATCCCATCTCTTTGTTTTGTCTTGTTTCCGTTTGTGTCATGTTTGCTGTAATTTCTCTGTTTTTCCCTTTGTTCTTGATATCTTTAGTTTTCTTCTGTGTTTGTGTTTCTAGTTTTATTTATCTGGGTTCTATTTTCAGTTAAGGTTGTATTTCCATTCCATCCCTCGTTTTTGTTAGCTTCCCATCTGTTTCCATTTCTTATCATGTTTTCGTCTGTCTGTGAGTTCGTGCTTAGTTACTTCCTGTTTTATTTTGTTAGTCCTTCATCTTATGTACTTTCTGTTTAGTTTTCCTTCTGTCTTGTTTTGAGTCTCAGCTGTATTCCTACCTGTTTCCACTGCCCTCGTTATCTTGTTTATTGTCTGTGTCACCTTCTGCTCATTGTCATGTTCTCCCTCATTACTGTGTGCTTGTCTGCTCCGTGGTTCCCGTAGTTACTGTTTGCTGTCTTTTCTCTTGCTTGTGCTTCCCAAGTTTCCCTGTGTTCCCTAGGAGTTTATATCCCCCAGTCAGCTTTTCCAATGGATCATTTTGCACTTATTTAAACACCCAGCAATAAAGGCTTGATTATGTGTTCCACTTCCAAGTCCTGCGTTCTGCATTTGGGTCCACTACCTGCTCGCTACATGATAAAAATATTGCATTGATAGCTTTAGTTCACAGGTGAGTTTCTCCAGAGGCCTGCTATTATGTATCCAAAGTTTCAAAAATCCCCTTCTCTGATTAGCTGACCTCACAGGTACTGTTCGTTTTAACCACATTCTTTGTTTAGCTGTGCTCTCAGGTAAGTCTCTTCAGAAGGTAGAAGATAGATAGGTTTCCAGACCCACCGAGAACACTTGCTTGACAAGAAGGATAGGCTGGGTATGTAATTTTAGAAAACAAAAAGCAGTCTGGGCTATTCTACCAGCTGAGCAACTCAACAATCTGGTGATGAATGGTGAAGAAAGCAGGGGTTACATAAAGCAGATAAGTGTAATGACAAACAGGTGCATTAGCTAGAGTTCAGAAGGCCACACCGGCTCCTGGGATGAGGTAATTCAACACACACACACACACACACACACACACGAGGGACCACGTCATCTGTTTCAGTTGTTCCTTATGCATTTAGTGCTTCTCGGTCTTCACTGGCTCTTTCCTGATGTTGTCGGCAGCTGGATTTGGACCTCACATTAAAGTTAAATTGATTTGTGTTGAATTCATTGAATGACAGTCTACATGTTGTTCCATGATACAGTTTCTGAAAATCATATTAACTAATTTTATAAAACAATGTGATTTCAACTTAAATGTTATCATCATAAAATGATTAGTTCAGTAATTCACCTCAACTCGATAAAAGATGTTTCATGGCATTCTGCGTATTTTCTTCTCCTGATTGTATTTTTGGCATGCTGCTAATCAGCCTAAGAGCCGTCTAAAGAAGATCATTAGTCTGGCTGAAGGGGCTACAGATGGCCTTTTGAAAACAATATAATATTTTTAAAGAAAAGAAAGATTAAGAACACAGTGGAAGAGAGGCTGTCAAACGGAGGAGGATGAGAGGGGAAGTGGAGAATGATGAAGAAAAAATTATCAAATGGGGGCAAAAGAACATTTTTATGGCCTGCGATTCAGCTGTCTGACTTTTTGTTATGATGTGAAAGCTCACCAGAAGCAGTGAATGAAAAAGTCAAAGCAATGTTCCAGACACGGCTGTGCTGTATTCAGAGTTCAGCAATCACTAAGGCCAGTGAAACAGTCCTGACGAAAGTGACCCAGCACAGAAAGAAATGATGAATGAGATTTGTCAATGAGGTGATCCACTTTTTGCAGAAACACACTGCAAGTGCCAGTCAGCCTCGAGAACAATATCACAGGGCTTTAGACATGGCCTGCCATAACCACAGAGGAGTCTAAGTAGGATTGCTTCCCAAATATACAATAATAATCATCATTTTTATTATTAAAAAAAATGTATGGCAGCAAATCCTTTTTCACAGCACTGTATGTGCATAAATTTGTATTTTTGTATTGACTATGATTCCAGTTGTATAAAAAAAAGTAGCCATTTTTACACTGGTTTTAAAGGTCAAACTCATTTCCATGGTAAGTTTTTTGGTTTAAATACCTAGATTCAAGCCCTATTTAATGGATTTAATAAGTTTTGATTTTAAAGTGTTAAAAAAAGAGATGAGGCGGGATATGTTTTGGAGGGCTTAGAGTGTGGCTAAATTCTAGGAAACTGGATCCATAATGTTCACTGAATTCAGCCTTTTACATTGTTACATTGTTAGCATTGTAACATTTAATGAATAGCACCATTCACTAAATCTGCAGCTGGTAATTTATCCAAGAAAAAAAACAAACAATTGGTCCAAACTTTTAAAGCTAGCAGTGATAATGATGACTAAGCAAACCCATTATGGACTGAACCTCTGAGGCCCTGAATACAAATGATCACAACAACGCATGACTGTTTGCTAGCTTCGTTTTGTCTTGACAAAATTAAAGTATGAACAGCTCAACCCAAGATCAATGGACCAGGCTGGTGAGGCAGAACAGAAACACAAATAATTGCATGCAGTCAGTAGTAATTTGATAGAAAAATAAATTGGTTGCAGGTAAAGGGGCAGCAGAAAGAACTGAAAGTTGATCACTTGCTCCGTCTCCAAATGCCATCTCAATTATTCTATCTGGCAGTAGTGTTGTGGATTTCATACTGTTCAATCTACATTTGAAAGAGATTTTTGTTCTTATTAATTCTGTGAACTAAGTTATTATTTTTTCATGCCCACTCTCAACATCTATTCCAACACAATTAAAAGACTTAACTATGTTGTATTTTTCTCACGGCAGTCATTAATTGGCCATCAGAAGGCTTGGGCAACCTGAGGTGAAGCCTTTGGCTGGGTAAACACAGGATGAATATAAGCCCGAGTCATTACGTGCTTCTCTAGCCTGTGGTTACTTTAAGTCACTTCTTTTGAATCTGTTTCTTGGTCTTTTTCCTTTTTCCTCTCGTTTTGAGGGCAGTCACCAGCACATTTCCTCCCCCACCTTCCTCCACCCCATCACTGCTTCCTCCATCTATAGCTTGTTAAATTTGATTGACAGAACCAGATATTTGTGGTGAGTGTCAGGGCGCCGAGGGTTTGGAAACGGAACAGAGATGTCCACGCATGGGGTCCGCATGAAAGTCATCTCCATATATGTTCTTTCACGCCGTTTTATCTTCACCATTTGTCATGAATGATTTAACATGAGCACGTGGAAATTACTTTTCAGACATTAAAATATTTTTGAATAAGTGTGGCTGATTGACATCTTATAATAGATGTTCAGCCCCTATAATTTGTTGGCAGACACACTGTTGCATAGCCATCAGCCGTTTCAGAGCAGTGATTTTCACTGGGCCCAAACTCCTGCAATCCAGTGAGAAGTGAGAGAAAAGAAGCAGACTCTAATATAGGACTGTGTGTGTCCCTGTTTCTGGTAGAACAGACTGGTATGTCACTGGCCTATCATCATCTTCCACAATTCCACATGAATATCATGAATTCAAACTTGTTTGCTTTTGGACAGGCAGTCATCTCCAAACAATTTCCATTTTATTTTCTTTCAATCCTATTTATGAAACCAATCAGTCAGAATCCTGCGCTGCAGTTTGTATTATGCATACGACTAATCACAACAGTGGACATTGCTTGAAATATTTGTCGAATTAATCTACATGCAAATGATCATTTGCTTATGTCCACAGACTGTAGCTACATCCACTGCTGCAGGTTTAGGTTTTTTTTTTGACGTTCTCCTTAAAGTTTGCTGTGGTGGGATTTCAATGCCCTGACTGATATATTTAATGATTCTCTTGCAAATATACCTGCAGTTTGGACAACTGATTAATGGCCTGGAAGACCATGAAAGAAAGCTAAAGCAGATAATGACAGAGCTCTAAAATAAATAAAAGTCAAGAATACATTTAAGGAGGTAAATAGTCAAAGTCTACAATTAAGACCCCTCCTTTGGTGAACATTAATACAAATAATACACCTCAACCTGGTCAGCTTGGTTAGCTAGACCAGTAGTTATGAAATACAGTAAGTCCACTTGTGTTGCAAAAGTGACCCTTCTTATGGGATTAGCTGGAGCAGGGATGCCAACTGTTCCATTGCCAAATACATCATTCGGTAATGCTAACATGATGCTAAGGAAGCTGAAGAACTTGGGTTTTAATCGGAGGTGGCAAGACTGTTTAGTGGATTGTGTCTGATACACGGTGGGTGTCACACGATGTCTACATTCAGCAAATAGACCATCTGATTGTTGTCCAAAAAACACAAACCACAATAAAAAAGAACCAAATACATGTCAACTAACATGAAAGCAATTTTGTGCTACAAAGCATGTTCGGTGCAGCTTTCTTTAGCAGACCTGGCAAAACCAGAGATAATAGGTATCATGATTGGTTATTAGGTTTTTATTTTAACCCAGACTTTTTGCTTGAGCCTAAGTGGTGCCCTCATAAAAGAGGGTGTTTCGGTGCATCAGTTGATGCCCCCCCCCCCCCCCCCAAAAAAAAAAACAAAACAAAAAAACAAAACAAAAAAACAACAGTAACAACCGCAACAGTATCAGGTACTATCTGCTGCAAGAGGAGAAATGCTTTATCTCATATTTGGGAAATTCTGGGTTAGAACAGATAATGGATGGGTATCCCAACAAAAAGCAACATTGGTGCCACAAATGAGGCTGGGGAAGAATGCCTTACAAAATCTGTAAGCTTGTAAAGGTTGTAAACTTCAAAACTGATGCATTTATACATGATATTCAATCAAAGCATTTAAGCCTGACGCTGTCCCACAATGAAGGAGATGCAGAAATCACTTTAGCATTACACAAAATCATTATTTTTCTTAATGTGATGTTCTCTGTAGTGCAGCATCAGTGGAAAACAGCCTCAGAAAGTACATCCATCCATCCATCCATTCGCTACCGCTTATCCTTTTCAGGGTCGTGGGGGGTGCTGGAGCCAATCCCAGCTGTCATAGGGCGAGAGGCTGGGTACACCCTGGACAGGTCGCCAGTCTGTCGCAGGGCTAACACACAAGGACAGACAACCATTCACACTCACATTCACACCTAGTGGCAATTTGGATTATCCAATTAACCTATCCCCACAAACTGCATGTCTTTGGACGGTGGGAGGAAGCTGGAGTACCCGGAGAGAACCCACGCAAACACGGGGAGAACATGCAAACTCCACACAGAAAGACCCCGGCCTGATGGTGGAATTGAACTCAGGACCTTCTTGCTGTGCAGCAACAGTGCTAACCACCGTGCTACCGTGCTGCCCTGCTGTATATTTCCACTACACATGTATAGTTCCATACATACTGGGTAAAACACACAAACACACTGTCTGTCGTAATTATGTTTCATTGAGTCTGATCGTACCTGTTTGATCTTCTTTTATCTGTGCAGTGATACGATCAGTGATCACTTGTCAGTGCTTTGGTGGTGCTGATGGTGTGTGTGTGTGTGTGTGTGTGTGTGTGTGTGTGTGTGTGTGTGTGTGTGTGTGTGTGTGTGTGTGTGTGTGTGTGTGCCTGCACTCTACAGTGTTCTATCCTTATTAAAGACATCGTGACACAATGATGAATGCCTCTCCAAGAGAGCTGAGATAACAGATTTTGCTGCTTGGCCTTGAGGCCAAGAGGTTACAAATGACATTTCAACTAACTTTATACAAGAGAAGCCCATAGTCCTCAGCTTTGAGGGTTGTTTTTTTTTTTTTTACTTAATTCAACTTTTCTCAATTTGCTTTCAGTAGTAGATACACTGGATTTCATCAAGTATTTTAATTTGATAAATAGATCTCATTTGTCTCTGATGCCTATCTGGATCCCAGCCATCCACGGTTTCAATGTGGAAAGCCTGTGTCCTACATTATAGTGGGGCAAGTCATCATATAATCTGAAAAGATCAAATTGCATCGGAGTTTAATTTAAAAGCAAAGCTTTTAACCCTAAATTGTTGCTTAATGACAGCAATCATTAAATAATGTCACAATGCTTTTTAGGATTTTAGTGAGGTTCGTTTTAGACATTTTCCAGTATAAAATATTAAAGAAGGTTTTTAAACTTTTTTACATTTAGATACATAGTCTCCATCCTTCCCAGGTTATTCAATATTAAGTATCTGTCAAACAAAAGCATCACATTTCAATTAGACACACATAAATTAAATAAATTAAATAATTGCTGTCAATCCATGACAGTAATCTAGTGCTGTGCTTGTGCAGCTTAGCTCTGGAGCCCATTTAATTAAAACTTTCAGATACTGTCTTATTTCGCGGTGTAATCTTCATACGCTTTATCCAAAGCACACTCTGTGTTGAATCACCTACTAATTATATTCACGGTATTTAGGGATTCACTGTAGCTGACTCGCTAGCAGCATAGCCTCTTCACCTGTCCTTTCTGCACCTGCATGTGCAGTGCAGAGCAGCTCCCTGAGTCCTACTCATACAGAGGTCAATTATCTTGGTAATAGTTGTACATCTTCACTCTATACGACTCTGGATACTGTGGGTCTGCTGAAAAAGAAAGCCTTGAATCAGAAGTACTTGATGTGGTATAACTCTCAAATGTGGACCTTAAAGCAGATAACTCATAAGCTGGAGAGTAAATGGCATCTCACAAATTTAGAAGATTTTCATTTAGACTGGAAACATAGTTTGTTGCTCTACAAAAATACCCTCTGTGAAGCCAGAACCTCTTGTTATTCATCCCTGATTGAAGGAAATAAGAATCCTGGGTTATTCTTCATCACTGTAATGAGGCTTGCAAAAACTCAGAGCTATGTTGAGCCAAGAATTTCTTTAATCATAACGAGTAATGACTTTATGAATTTCATCACAAATAAATTTTTTTTAAATTACTCATAACCATCTCACAGACATAAATGGCACTAGTGAAGGTTATAAATTATCTTCTTGTGGCTTCTGACAGTGGACTCATCTCTTTCCTCGTCCTGCTAAAACCTCAGTGCAGCGTTTGATTCTGCTGACCATATTTTATCACAGCGAGAGCATACTGTAGGTATTCAGTGCGCTGCATCATATCTATCTAATAAATTCCAATTTGTTCATGTAAATGGAGAGTCCTCTTCACACAATAAGGTTAATTATGGTGTTCCACAGGGTTCAGTGCTAGGACCAATTCTGTTTACATTATACATGTTTCCCTTAGGCAGTATCATCAGAAGAATACATTTTCACTGCTATGCAGATGACACTCAACTTTATCTATGCATGAAACCAGATAACACACACCAACTAGCTCAACTACAGGAATGTCTGAAAGACATAAAGACATGGACCTGCTTCTAAATTCAGATAAAACTGAGGTTATTGTACTCGGCCCAAAAAATCTTAGAAATTAGGTATTTAACAACATTCTTACTCTGGATGGCATTGGGTTGGCCGTCAGCAGCACTGTGAGGAATCTTGGAGTTGTTTTTGATCAGACATGTAGGACTGCTTTCTTCCATTTGTGCACCATCTCTAAAATTAGATAATCATCATCTATTTATTGCTTCTAGGCTGGACTACTGTAATTCATTTTTTATCAGGATGTCCTAAAAGCTCCCTGAAAAGCCTTCAGTTGATTCAAAATCCTTCTGGAAGAGTACTGACAGGGACTAGAAAGAGAGGTTCCTCTTCATTGACTCCCTGTCAAATGCAGTTTTAAAACTCTTCTCATCACATACAAAGTCTTGAATAATCAGGCCCCATCTTATCCTAAATTGTACTGTATCACCCTAGTCCAGTACTTTGCTCTCAGACTGTTGTTTTACTTGTGGTTCCTACATGGGAGGCAGAGCCTTCAGCTTCCAGACCTGTTTTCTGTGGGACCAGCTCCCAGTTTGGATTCAGGAGACACCTTCTCAACTTTTAATATTAGGCTTACAACTTTCCTTATTGATATTTGTAAATTTAGAGATTCTTCCCTTACTTACGCTGCATTGGGCCTAGGCTGCAAGAGGCGTCCTATAATGCAATCAGTGTTTCTTTTTTACTCACCTTTTTTGTTCACTCACTATGTGTTTATCCCAAAAGGTTGATTCTGTTCATCTGGACATAGTGTTTTCAGTGGGAGAAATGTGTGTTTATATACCGATCTGCATTTAATCGTTGGTCATTATTTATCTGGCTCTCTTCCACAGCGTGTCTTTGTCCTATCTTCTTCCCTTCACCCCAACCAATTGCGGCAGACGGCTGACCCTGTCTGAGACAGTTCTGCCTGAGGTTTCTTCCTGTTTAAAGGGAGTTTTTCCTTCCCACTGTCGCCAATACGCTTTGTCACAGGGGGTCAAATGATTTGGGGGGGTTTTCTCTGGTTTTTTTTGGATTATTGTAGGTCCTTTTCTTTACACTATAAAGCGCCCTGAGGCAACTGTTGGGATTTAGTGCTATATAAATACAATTGAAATGAATTGAATTAAATAAAGAAAATGCTTTCTATGTGCAGAAAAAAAGGGCTTTGTAAAATGATTAGAAATTCTATTACACACTTGAGCATGATATCAAGAGCTTTTTTAGAATCTTTATGGTCCATTAGAGGAAATGACTTCCACACTCTAAGATCAGTGCAATTTTCATATTTAATACACCCTTTTGGCCTATACTTCCTGCATTAGAACCTTATTACCTTCATGCAAGTCTTATTTAGGCAGGCAGATTGACTAGACAAGACAGATGCAGTGGCTACAGGACTTTTTACACAAAGGAGATATTTTACACTCTCGTATTAACTTATAGTCAGGAGACAAAGGAACTCATTTCATACTACTACTCTGCTGAATTCTTCTGACTTCACTGGTAAAACTTGCATAACCACATTTAATGTAAATACTTAATGAGATTAAACTGCTTCTTGCTATTCTACAGTATTAAGAAAACATGTTCCAGAGGACCAGACTAGGACATTTTACACCAATACTCTCTCCTGAAAAGCTTTGTTTCACTGCAGGAATGTTTCTGGCTAGCATACAAGCAGGCTGTTTTCATTCTGAGAGGCTGATGAGTTGTTCGGACTCCACATCTTGGTCAAAGCTTTGCTACAGACGTCAGACATCCGTCAGATAGCTTATAAAGCAGAGTACCTCCAGATGGGCTCTATCACAGGCAATACCGTTTAATTTAACTATTTCCAGCTCTACTCTGAGTTAGGTAATACTCCCTAGGTATGAACACATGCACACATATTTGGCATGCAGATACAACATGTCAATTATAATTGCATGCAAGTTCAGTACAAGTTTATTTTGTCCAGCTCAATTCTGTGTGTCATCTATTATTTAAACACACACCCACGCGTACATTTGTTCTCCCAAAAAGCTGTCATTGATGATATCGGTTAAATAAAAGCAGAAATTAAAGTTACTCAGAGTTGCTTTATATGTCAGACAGAATAAAATGAGGGCTGTAAAATGTCATAAAGGAACAAGATAAATTAAAAAAAGGGAAATGGATCAAAATATCATCTAACTTAAACTTCTTGCTTCAGCTGAGTCCAAACTACACATTTAATATGAGCCCTAAAACCCACACCCCGCCGCATTTCCATAATCCCTCATACTTTTCTCCATACTATAATAAAACTTGACGAGATGGAAGAAAAGTGCGGTGATGAGAAGAGTGACAAGTTTACCAAGTAGCTTAAGGCGCAAAGATACTTTGGCGTCACCTGCTGGACGGAACAAGCTGCCTCCCGGTTTAACTGACTGGCTTCCATAAATAATTAGAAAGCGGTTGTGGTTAGTGTGTTTGTAGATGCAAGGGGAGATGAATTGGTGCTTTACACGAACTAGATGTGTGAGGGGGAAAGATGGAATAAAACAGTGAAATAAATTATGATGAGAATGACGCAATTGAAACGATCACTTACGCATTTTTACGGTTCATTGTTGTCTGACGGTCAAGCTTCAGAGACTTTAATGTTGTGTTTATGTGTCACATGTGTCATTCATATTAAACTACAGGCAAATGGACAAATACACAAAGTACATGAAAGAAGCAAATGATATCGCTCACATTGGGCCAATGTGGATAAAATGCGCATAGCATTTCAGGAAAAAGACTCACGGGTCTGTTCCTGCTTCACTTTGCAAGTAACTAGACTTTTACGGTTGTAACGACTTCCTGGTGTCTTTAAGAGTGTTTAAAATCTGTTTTTACATTAGACCACCAGGCAAAACATTTGTAATTTCCCCCACGAGAACCACACAGACTGAGTGTTACTGTGCGTATTTCAGGCGAACGGAGGAAGGAGGGTGGGAGGTAAACGGTCCTCATTAAGCTACCGTTTGGACTTTCCCTCAAGTCCTTCAAGTCTGCTTTCAGTCTCTCTATCAGCACCACTGACTGATTTAGGAACAGCAGCAGCGGCAGCAGCTCTTCATTCACTCTCCCCTCTCGGGACCGCTTTACCGTGGTGCGCCCCAGACGCGCGCTCTCCTCACTTCAGGATGGACTCGTCTCCTTCTCTTCACCTTTACCACTGACTGTGACGCTGCCGTAGTTCAGTGGGAGTTCCCGGGGGAGGGGGCAGGAACTGTTCTTCTGTCCGCTGTTTCGCCTTTCCCCTGCTGGGTTGTGTATTGTTTTGATTGAACTGCCAGCGTACGCTCCATCTCCGGGCTGCAGTTCCGAGATGGGGATGTATCTGCATCTGCTGCTTTTGCAGTACTATTTCGTCTCGAGTTTTGTGTGCAACGCCATCGCGTTCGTGGAGGAGCCCTTCGGAGGGAGGTCGGACGGGTACTGCGGGCGGATCCTCCGGGCGCAGACCCACGGGACCCGGAGGGATGGGCACCATGAGTTCAGGCTCAGAGTGGAGGGAGACCCGGATACCTACCGGCCTGGCAGCACTTACAGAGGTAGAGTTGGCTTGTTTTGACACTTTGCGCAATTAGCGCGCAATCCTCAGAAAATTTAGCAAGTGGATTGTTTGCCAAGTTGAAACAGAGGCACGTGTACTTTTCAATTTCTGCTGTGTTTCACTTCCAAAACCACAACTATGTGTAATCACATGTTCTCACTGGCATCAAGGTAATAACCACAGCAATCACATTTTATTAGAAAATTGTAGCCTGAAGGACGCAATTTTCCAAACCCAGTCTGCTTCCTCTGGCCCCTTCTGGGAGAGTACTGGTTTGATAAGGATACTTAGAGTTATAATGTCTGACCTATATTCACTTCCTCTTCTCTCGTTGCCAGGAAATGGACGCAAACACACACTAACATACAAGTATCCACAGGAAGACTCACACAGATCTGGCTCCAATTAAGCTGACCCCTACAAATTTAAACTCCTCCTATCAGATGAATATGAGCACGTTTCAAAAAAGGCCTCTTTGGCCTGTGGCACAGAGATTGTTGATGAGTTTAGAAGAATCACTAATCAATTGTAATCACAATTCACTGGCATGTTTTAAGTACAAAGCTTCTTTTTTTTCTAAAAATTGAAATGAGTCCAGTGGAAGAGTGTTGGATGTGACCTGATGTGCTGCAGTTTTGCTGCAGGCATTTAAAACACGGATTGTAAAAAAAGAAAAGAAAAAAAAGGTCACCTTGTTTTAAAATCTCCCTGCTGTGATCATACCCCTGATCATGCAATGTTTTTGGCTGTGACACCACATTTCAGCAATCCATGTCTAAATTTTAATCAGCTATCAGGGTCCTATGAAGGACACCACCAAAGAAGAAATATCCCCCAGCCTTCATGGTGCTTAAGTAGGAAATAAGTTGACTAAAAAAACCAAACAGATAAAGCTGATAATATTGACACTTCTCCTCAGCGCCAGGAGCAAATTTAAGACAAATAGTATGAAAGTCAAGGTAAGGCTGAGCCAAATAAAATTTCACCCACATCTCATTATCTGGCTCCTGTTCCTGACCTGTTCCCCACACAAAACTCCAAAAAGATTTATAGTTTTATAGTCTTTTTTTATTCTGCTGTGAGATGCTAAACTAGTATTTATATCCCTCACTCTTCCACATCAGTCCAATACTCAAAGGAGTGCTGCTTTTACATGTTTCCCTGGGTGACCCTCTGTAACAGCAAGACCCTGATGTAACAATGTAAACGCCTCTTTTGTGTTATTGTTGAGTTTCTATGCACACATCTTTTACAGTGGTCCTCCTGGCAACCAGCCCTGCTTATTTCAGAGGCTTCACTCTCATCGCACTGAAAGAGGGCAGAGAGGGCACCACAGATGACGACTACACCGGCCAGTTCCAGGTAAGGCTAAGCAGGTGTGGAGAGAAGGAGGAAGGAGGTGGGATCGCTGCATACCGAATGTGCTCTTTGCTCCTTGGGAAAGTTCCCAAAAGATGAACTCATTTGTATGCTTTAATGCACATGGGAGTCGACTTAGCTGCTCCCTGCTGTCTTCTGGTACGGAGGTTAAAGGAGGTATTGCTGACAGATGCAACACAGCTTCCCTGGATGAAGCTAGAAAGCTGTTGTGGTGGAAAAAGAAAGAGATTCTTGCTACCGCTTTGGTGCAGCTCTTTCAGGGTGAGGCAGACATGGCATCATTCCCTGCTAAATAGCAGATATTTCTTTCAGCGGAAGAAGGGGAAGGCAGAGGAGGAGAGAAAGAGGCATATAGGGACGGAGAGAAAAGAGATAAACAAGGAGAGTTAAGAGAGCGAGATGTGAAATGTTTGGTTCAGTAGTAACACAACTCCCACTGAGCGGCAGAGAGCTCCTGAAGAGAGGGCCAGACTTCCTCAATTACCTCCTGCTCAGTGTAAACAGGAACACACATCTGTAGCTGTGTTTCAACATGCTGATCCTAACCAGACTCTTACCAAACATGAGCGAGAGGCCGCTTTCATGTAACCATGGGTTTAAAGAGAGGACTGAGAAGGTTTAACCACTTGTTTTAGCCAGTGAGTGTCAGTTATTTATCAGTCTCTTTGTCCTAAACCACAAGCTTCCATTTCAATCATGCTAGGAACATCTGCGTTTGCTGGACCTCCATGGCTTTGGTTAAACAGCTTAGTGGAAACCCGATGATCCCAGTAGAAAGAGTGAAAGTTGGAATCTGGACAGCCAATCATATATGAACTTTCCCACGTTTGAAGCAGTTATCTTAAATCCGTAACACTGTGCGGAACGACTTCTCTCTCTTTTTTTCAGCATTTGTCTTATTTACTTCAAAACACACTAATTAAAGACACCCCGAGGAGAGTTTGACCACAAGGAGAGCAATGTTTTTAAAAGTGGCTTTTTTTTGAGCTGCTATCAGACGGTGACTGAAATGAAAACAAGTATGTGGGTGGTGCGATGCTTATTCCTGCTGCTGGTTTCACACTACAAAATCAAACCATTAGAATATTGTGACTCCTGACCACTCCACCACCACCGCCTCCATCTGCCCATCAGGCCTAATCACCAGAGAGTTTTCTGTTTTTTAGGCACAAGCTGACAAACTAGCTCATGTATGTAATTAGATTACTACAGCCTTTAACTGTTATTTATGCAGCCTAACAGGCTGAAAGAGCCTCGAAAGTTAGTAGAACTAAAGACCTTCACAAGTAAAATTAAAACAGTAAGTTTCAGGCAAGTGCTATGACTTAACACAGTTTGCCTTAACTTGTTCCGCTGATATTCATCCACTACCAATTATGGTACGCTGAATCAGTCACCGCTTTCTCTGCTCTGGCAGCGGTGTATATGAAAACTGAGTCAGCAAAAGCTTGACCTATGTTGTTCTGGTTTTGACACACACAGTATGCCTTATGGTGGGCTATCGGTTGTTAACCCCCCTACAGAGGTGGGTCTAACAGCTTCTCTGGTGGAATCCCAGCTTCTCATTCTGTTGAACTTGGAAAACAGAGGTCTGTTGGTTGTGCTCTTTTTAAAAATGTATTTAAGTTTCACATTCAAATGCATTTTTTTGGAAAATTTTGTTTCTGTGATTGAATTTCTAGTATTTACTGACAGCTTTATTGTACATTAACATTTGTCATTGCAATGAATAAGCAAATCAGCGACACAGGCGACCAAATGTGCTAATAAAGATGGATGTATGCGAGGCAGTCTTTAAACTTCCTAAACATCACTAAGGGCTACATAATGCTTCAGCTAAATACAGTGTTTAGGATTGTTATAATAATCTTAACGCTGTCTGCTATCTCAGTAGCTTTGCATGAATCACAATCCAAAATAATTCTTATGAATTGGGATATAATTAAATTAAATACAATTTTATTTATACAGTGTCAAATCACAACAACAGTCGCCTCAAGGCGCTTTATATTGTAAAGCAATCATATGACCCCCTATGAGCAAGCACTTTGGCGACAGTGGGAAGAAACCTTTGGCAGAACCAGGCTCAGGGAGGGGCGGGGCCATCTGCCGCGACGAGTTGGGGTTAGCATCTTGGTGCAGCCCCTTAGTTCACTCTTTGTCTGAAACGAGCCGTATTTGCCGTTCTTCATTTAAAGACACTCACTTTTTCCAGCTTGCCTCACTTCAACACCCAAAAAAGTTCACATCAAACAACAACAAAAGACGGTTTCAAGTTGAACTTTACTTGAATAACGGTCAGGAAATCCTTGCCTGTTTATTTTCTAAGAAAAAAAATCCTTCACCTTACCTTTACTTTATATTTTCCACCTGTTTGTCCAAGCCTCACCTGCGGTGTTTCTGCACCCCATCAGTGGGGCTGGCCCTGACAAAAGGATTCAAGAGAAGAAAAAAAACACCTTTATTTCTTATACTGCAGATGCACTTCAAGGTGCTAAAAAATACAAATAATTAAACCTAGACATAAAAATTTCACTTATCAGTTCATCCCCCACATGCAACCTGGGTTCTTGGTTGCACACTGCACACTGTGGTGGGTCCCAAACACAGGTGATTCTGAACATTATTCCATTTGTATTTCTATATTTTTTATAGACAAACTTTAAATGTACTTTTAAATAAATCCATGTTGTGACATTAGTTTTCTTTTAAAGCATCTTTTTAAAGAAATGCATAAAAATGTCCAGGCTTTGCTGAAATATCAGTTTTTTCCAACATTCTTCAGGTGAATTGTTAATTCACAGTCATTTGTTCTGCCCGCAGAGACTAAAAGAGAGGGAGAGATTGAACTGATACTTAATATATTTGTTTACTGGTTCATTGGTTCATTTACTGGGCTGCTTTTGCTCTGGTAATTCTATATAGTGTGAAGTCTCACATGCCTGTCTTTGCCTCCTGCAGCAGAGTTGCCTCTAGGTTTGTTCTCCAACTTCTCAAACAAGAACATTTTTAATGAACATTCTTTGCAAATGATAAATGACAAACAGCAGCCAGAGGATAAACAACAACACACACCCCCAAAAAAGTCATCCATTAAAAACATTGAACACGAAAGAGAAAAACACCAACTGTTGAAACTAGCTGTGTGCTGGTCTGAAAAATTGAGTTCTTGAGGATGAAAGTGTTGTGAAAACCTCTTAAGGCAGAAAAAGTAAACTTTATAAATGTGGATTTTTCTTTCTAGCTCACTGTAGGAAAACAAAGATTCCAGAAACACCCCACATTGTTTGGTCGCTCCCAATAGGACCTTGGTTTTGTCTGAATTCAGATGAAGGACATTCGGTGACATCTAATTCAGCTGGGCAGTCATGCAGTTCAGCTAACTAGCTTTTTGGTTTAAACAGTTCAAACTTCTGTGTGATTTCTGCTCCTTGCACCTCCCTGTCTCAACCTCAGAGTCCCAGCAGAGTCTGGAGTGAAGCTGATACCAGGGAGTAGGCAGAGAGCAGAAACTGGAACAGTGTGGGCTGAGCTTGAACTGAATTAAAGTTGACAATCTGCCTTTGCAATCTGTTTGATACATATTGGTAGAATCCATCAGATTCTCTTTGTTCTTTAATTGACAGTTGTGATTTCCACTTTTCCCAAAAATGTGGGAAATGATTAAGGACCAATGAGATAAGCTCTTGTCAAGACTGCTTGGTTTGGAAAAGTTCTGAAAAGTTAATGTGGGGGTTGAAAAACGGATACCTAGCATAGTTCACTTGATTATCGAAATGCAAACTTTACTTTGGATTCACTTGGTAACAGAAACAAGTTATTAAGATGACTTCATTCATTAAATACGCTGTCCTTTGTGTCCCATTTTATAATAGTGGGTCGATAAGAGAAGATGCAGCATGACAGTGAGTCTGGCTTTTTATCTAAATGACCTAAATCCATCAAGCCAGGCTTCTCTTTATCATTGAGGTTTACATAATAATACTTGAAATGAGTTATGCACAACAATGCCTGAAACTTTATTTTCCTCAAGTTAATTATGCTGCTAGTTCTGCAAAGTCATGATTGTTATTGCGCATAGAAAGAGAAGCCAAATGAACACAGTTGTGTTTCCCTGTATGGCTGTTCTCTCTCCTTGCTCTCCGGTGCTCCGTTGTCTCTGGCAGCTGTCCTGGAATGTGCCCGCCTGCTGCTTCACTAAAACACCACAACTGAGAGCTGCTGCTCATAGTTTTTTTTGCTTAAGCAATAATCTTCTCTTTGTCCCCATTACTACCATTAAAAGACTTCTGCCTTAATGTGTCAGACCTTGGAGAACATGTGCTGCCAGTGTGCATCTGTGAGGGAGACTCGGTATCGCACTCACCCGGCACTCATTGTCTGCTCTGAAATGTGTGCCTTTGTGCTTATACATGCGCTGAATGGGCATACGGGTATAAGAGTGGGACTGCGTGTGTGTTTTTCCCAGCCCTCCTTGTGTTACTGTGGGACGTGGGTCATATTTATCTAGGCCAGCAACGTGTTATTGCTCAGGGAGACAAACGGAGCTTGTTTGGATAAGCGAAGCGTTGAGCAGACGGGAGATATTATCTTCTTCTTTTTTTCTTGCACAGATTATCCGGGGTTCTGAGTTTAGCTGGGGATAAACAAACTCAATCCGTTTAAAGCCATAGGCTTGAGACAGAGGCAATTACACAAGCCAAGTAGAACTTGGAGAGCTATAAAGAAAAGGGTGTGAAGGATGTGTGCAGGGTTGGAATGATGGTGACCTGATATGTAGTGTAATCACCCTCTAAAGTAATCCTGCAGTAATTATTGCTTCTGTTAGCACCCAAAGCCCAAGCACCGCCTCTAACAGCCCGTCTCTGTTTTCTGATGGGCAGAAGATTACAAGGACAACTGTGTGCTTATTGACTTCAAGGAACTTCCAAGAGTTTACACAACTTCTATTTATTATGCCTGGCAAGCTGGTTGCTTCAGATGCTTGAGGTTTGCATAAATAATGCGCGCTGCTCTGATTAAGACTTATTAAATACATTATGCATCAAGACAATGAGTACAGGCCTCTTTGATTCTTTGGGGATTCAGTTCTAGCTCTTCGAGTGTCTGACAAAATGAATTCTCAGAAGTAGGTGACATATCATTTTAGGGCATTTTATAGCCATCCAAAACATATAAATAAATGATCGTTATGCAAATCTGCATCGCAGTTTAATCTAACATTATGGTTATTCAAGCAATACCCAAATACTGAGCAAGAGCATTTGCTGCACTTTGGTGTCTGATAACTTTATTCTGCTGCAATGAATGTGAATTTTAAATATCTGTCTGCAGGAAATATTTATTTGGCATAAGTAATTACAGCTCCATCACTGATTAAACTTAAACAACAGAAAACTGGTTCCCAGTAGGTTAATCTTCAAAAAAAAAGAACTGATCTCATACTTGGTTCCATCACTCTTATAAGAACAACTAGAGATGGCATTGCCAGGAGTCGGACTTACAATGCACAACAGATAATTGAAAATTTTAAGATGTATCAGTTCATTTCAATGACTAATGTCATCGATCAAGAAATGCACAAATCTGATGTGTCACCAACAAGCAGCCCTGATGAGGGGGCAGCTACCGTAATCTACTGAAAACACAGGCACATATTATTATTTGGTAAAATTAAAAGTAACAAAGTATCAGATTTTAAGCACTAAGAGGAAGGCGGGGTATACCCTGCAAAGGCACCATATGTTGCAGGGCTCATATTGGCAGACAACCATTTAGACTCACCAGCTAACCTAACCCTCATGCATGTCTTTGGGAGGAAGCTGAACATACAGAAAGGACCCAGCCTAGATTTGGACCCACGACCAATGAGCCATTACTGAGAGGCAACAGTGCTAACAGTCAGCCGTTGACGGGACTGTATGGGTCCTGCGGCTATTCTGAAGATGAAAACTGACAGCTCACATGGAACATAGGATTCATCAAGAGTGTGTCTGCTTTATTACAAACGTTCCCGACAAATAAATATGGAGTCTGTTTAACAGCTGACATGTTTAAAACGTAGAGAACACAGGATTATTTACCTTCAGATTCTGATCCATCCGGCGTAAAAGATTTTATTGCAAATGCACATATCACTCTTTGTTTATGGATGGTGTGTAATGCTGCAGGTATGTATTAAAATCAAAGGCAATAATCTGATTCACAGCCAGCTATGGGCAACAAACAGGAGATCCACTAATGTTTCTACAAACTCCCAAATTACATTTAGTGAACGATGTTATTCAAACAGGTTCAAACATCAAAAACACTTCATATTAGAAGCTTTGTGATGGATATTTCAGTGTTCAGGATACAATACAAGAGAAAAGTAGCCTAAAAGAGAAAAAACATACATCACTGTCCTCTAACATATGCACACCCAAAGCGCTATTTTTTATTTTTATTACCTAAATCAAAATATTATGTGCTCATGCTTAGATTTTTGTTATAAGCAATTACCAAACTGGTAATATTTCCTTATTGATACATTGGTTGTTTTTGAAATTTTATTTGCTGATAAACCAGAAAAACATATTGGACCCCAAAACCAGTAATAGAAAACACTACTGCAGCAACACCACTGCAAAACAACCAGTGAATAGCTTGTTTGATGGAACACAAAATAGAGGTACCAGGTCTTGCAATTAAACTCTTCTTCTTCTTTTGAAGTAAAGTTTCGCCCTCTGACATTATACTAATTACACTGTTTGACTGACGGTCGATCGCTGGGAAGTTGTGTGCAAAAAATAGCACAACGAAGCTCCAAAAATGAAGACCAAATTAGGATCCAAAGATTTCCTCCCACTTGACAAATTCCTAATAACACAGTATTGTGTGAAATTGTGGTTTAATCTACATTACTGGAAGCGAATGGATGGATGGATGGAGGAAAAACTAATTGCCACTGTTTGCTGTCACGGAAATTATCATCACTTCATTTTTAGTGTTTGGAAGGAAAAAGTGATCGAGGGTGACTGCAGTGGTCTCCACTCTCTGTGACTCACTTTGGGTCTGTGCAGGAGCCTGTATAGTTTGTTCATGCTGTTTCGTGCTGGCAATAGCCTAAACAATCTCTGTGGGCCAAAAGAGGTTGGAAGACAGGCACATGCATACATACACAAAGGGACCCAATGAATATGCATATTAAACATGTTTATCTGTTAGAAAAATGACTGGATAAGGTATTATTCAAGTTAAATTGCTACCGTGGACTCTAGGCGAGGCTTTCTGCCATTTGGAATAAACCAGTAACCTTTCATACAGTTATTCACCTTTTATGTTCCTCCCATTTGAACTGTTTATATATGCTTAATGTTCATTGTACCAGAGATTTTGTTTGACTAAAACTAAGGTCAGCTGCTTACTGACTGATAGATAAAGGTAACTTACTGAAAAAGTCTAATGTTCTGTTTTTAAATGTATTTATTTAGTTATTTTTGTTGGTTTTAACTTCTCCAGATTCACGCATACACAGAATGAAACAGCTGGTTACCATGGAAGCGAAGCCAGCAATCTGGTAACCCATTGGTTATCATCTGATGACTTGTCACTGAGTGCTGTCACCAGAAGCAATGAGTCTTCCTGTGTAACTATCACATATTCAGATATTTGATATCTAACATCATCAAAGCATCCAGGTCAAGACTTCCTGTTTGTGTGCCGGTCATTGTTTACAGCCTGACTGTAACAATGCAAATACATTCTTCAAAATCTACTGTGATATTAAAGCCAAGGGTTTTTGTGGTTGCATTAAGGCCCATGATTTCATGTAGAGAGTACCCAGAAAGCTTGCAGTACCGGGATTTTGCCTGCTGCCTACAGATTCTGCACATTGATATGCAAATGTATATTTGTAGAGATCGAAAAGTCAGTGACTATATAATTAAGTTTGAGAAACAGGTTAAAAACAGTTTTCTGTCATACAAAGTCTTTTTACTGTGGGTCAGTCATTAAGTGTGCCCCCTAAATATGCTGTTTTGTCAAGGTGACAGACTTGTCTGATGTTTTCAGCGCTTTTATCACCACATGTCAATAATGTGAGAAAAGAGAACACAACAAACTGAAAGAAGGGCAGGAAGCAAATCATTTGAGACTTCATAAAAAACCTGGCAGACCATTTCTAGTGTGCATGAACACAAACAAGAGATGAAGACTCTTTGGTCTGATCTTTGTGACAGCAAAACGGTTTTAAGAGTTTCTCTGAAATGACCCCCGCAAACCATTAGTGCTCTATAAATGTGGATATCACTGTAAAAGAAGGAGATTTTAAAAAGAGCTTTGGGGCTTTTTTTTTATATGAAATAGACCCAATGAACAATGCACTCCCTCTTTTTCAGCGTTATTTTGTGTAATTGAATGCCAAAAGCCACAGAATTGGCTCCATTTGCTAGGAAATAGAGCCACACACACACACACATGTCTGATTTTTTTTCTTTTTCTTTTACAGAGTAGCTGTTTGGATTTGTGACACTTCTCCCTTGGTTGGGTGGCTCAGACAAAAAATGTAATATGATGCAATATTGGTGATAGCCCCAAGATCTCGGCGGTGTTCTGCAGTAATAGCACAGCTTTGATTGATGGAAAGCTCAAGGCAAAATGTCGGTGCCTCCAAGGTCTTCATCAAGACAAGAGAACTTTGTTACTTTCTGAAATAAGCTCGTCTTCAAGTGTTGACGTGACATTTCAATCTATCTTTCTGTCTGCTTATGTTTTTCCTCTGAAAAGTTTTATCTTTGCACTCAAGTCCCAAAGGTTTTAACTGTATTCATTCCTTTGTAACTGCTTTGCATTTAATTACTAACTTGCAAAGTCTGTGCACACACCAACCGAAACCAAAAAAAACGCCAACACGCATAGCATTGCACACTAATATCACTCTTATTGTCAGATTTCTCTGGGGATCGTGGGTTTGCATTGTCTGTCTTGAGCTCTCTGTCTCTTTGTTTTGTGTGTGTGTGTGTGTGTGTAAGCACAGTTCTGCGTTTGCTTGTGCAGGGACTCTGAAGCATCTGTGTTTACTGTCTCAACATGGAGCAAGAGATTGAGAGAGCGAGATTGAGACAGACAAACCGTGGCGTGGACACTCGTAGACATCGGGGTGTGCAGTGAAAATAAATGCTGCTTTGCGAGTCTTCTCACACGCCTTCACTCGTTCTTTCAGGGTCTTTCCATTGCATGCACATTTTGGGTGATTGAACAATATGGGTTGAACATTCAATGTGTCTGACTTTTTTAGTAGCTTTACTGTTTACAGAATAGTCATGACAGAAATATCACCACTGTGTAAGTAGTTGTTCTTCTACAAGGCTGTCCGTAATGGGGATTTTATTGTCTGGACTTAAAGCCTCACTGCGATTAGTGCAGTTGCAGATTTGCATACTTGTCTTAATTTAAGACTCGCCTGTCTTCAGACTGTTTTTCGTGCAGTGACTTTAAAGCCAGTGTTTCAGACTGGAGTCTTTACTTGTGACCTTAACCTTCTTGACTTCTAACATTAGATTATCTTGAAGTGGCATTTCATTTATCTCTCTTAACTGTGTCCTTTTCCAGACTTGGGACTTGCCCTTTTTTAGCATAGCACTTCATATTGACATGATCGTATCCCACAGTTGCTGCATGTTTTTCAACTCCATTACCATGATGTGAATCTGCTGGTCCACCAGTCCCAACTGTTCTTTATCAGGTTTGGACTTTGTTACATGGCATATTATCACGCTGGACGTAGCAATCAGGTGATGGGCACACTGTGATCATAAAAGGATGCACATGGTCAACAACAATACTGTCATCTTTAAACAATGCTCATCTGGTACAAGGGTTACCAACTGAGCATCACCTCCGGCCAGAACTGTTAATACAGGGCAGGATGGAGCCACGGTTTTATGTTATTTATGTCAATTTTTGACCTTACAATCCAAATGTGGCAGCAGAACTTGAGGCTCATCATACCAGGCAAAATGTTTCCAATTTTTTGTTGTCCAAATCTGGTCAGCTTTTTCAAATTGTAGCCTCAGTATCCTGTTTTTACCCGACAGGCGTGGCATCCAACGCTGTAGTTCGTCTGCTTCAAGATTTGATGTGTTGTGCATGCAGAGATGGTCTTCTGTATAACTCATCTGTAACCAGGGTTTATTTGTCTTACTGTTGCCTTCCTATCAGCGTAAAGCAGTTTGACCATTCTCCTGACCTCTAACATCGTGAAGGTATTTTAGCCTAAAGACCTGCAGTCACTGGGCATTTTCTCCTTTTCAGACTGTTCTCTGTAAACTCTAGAAATGGTAGCATGGGAAAATCTCAGTATGTCAGTAGTTTCTGAAATACTCAAATACTCAGAGAAGTCTGTCTGAGACCAACGATGTTCAAAGTCACTTAAATCACCTTTCTTCCCCTTCAATGTACAGAGTTGCTGCCATGTGATTGGCTGATTATATATATGTTTTACAAACAGTTAAAAGCATCAACTTAACAAACTGTCTGGTTAGAATTAATTTTTTTTTTTAAGTATTAAATAAAAAAAACAAAACAAGACATGACCGTGATGCTGAGTAAAGCGCTGGGTCAACATGACAGCACTGTTCTGAAAATAAGCACTGCTGTGATGCATTCATTTTTGATCTGTTCTTTAGGCCATAATAAAAGGCTCATTATGCAGTGTAAACGCTGAATAGATCAATGGTGGAATGAGTGTTTTGAAAAGTTTGCAAGGTAGTCATGCTGGATATTAAATGCTCTGAAAGTTGTATTTCAGCCTGGATAAAATGAAGTTAAAGTGCTACAGTTTCCAACTTGAGAAACAGTGAATGATGTCATTTCTGTGGATCAACCTTTAAAGTCAACTTGAAGATTCACATTTAGAAATGAGAAAACTGTATTCTTGTCTTTCTGACATAGATCTCGGGTAGCACCACAGCCATCCTTTGTCCAACTATGATTTTAGCATCTTGTTTTCACTTACACCACTAAATTAGAAGGCAAGCAGGGACAAGTTCCCCTTATAATTAGAGCATGTGCATTTACATGCAAATTAAGTATCTGAAGGCAGTCTTCACTTTACTCTGCAGAGTTAGCAAGTTCACTCACTCTTCAGACAGAGAGCAGTCGAGAACTGCCATTATGAGTTACAGTTGACCTTGGCCTGAAAATTCTGTCTTGACATGGAAATTAACTTTCTTGACCCAGGTGCTTTTTCCTTACCTAAATTTGGACTGGGTCTTCCCTGTGTTCACTTTGACAATCTGAAATATCTATCTTGACTTGTTTTGGGTTGGGTTAAGACGTAACTGTCTTAAATATGCATGGGATATGTTTTAACCTATAATGTACACTATATGCCAAAAGTATTGACTCACCCACCCAAATGATTGAATTCTGGTGTCCCAGTGGAAGTGATTAGGCATGCAGACTGCTTCTACAAACATTTGTAAAAGAATTGGTCGCTCTCAGGAGCTCAGTGAATTCCGGCAGATAGGATGATACCTTTTATAACCCAGTTATGAAATTTCCTCACTACTAAATATTCCACATTCAACTGTTAGTGGTATTATAAGAAAGTGGAAAGACAGCAACTCAGCCACGAAGTAGCAGCCTCCTAGTTCAAGTGAAAGGAACTCTTAAGAACTCGCTTCAGCATACTTAGACAGTTTGGAAAATCGCCTCCTTCCAACTTTGTGTGAACAGTTTGGGGATGGACCCTTCCTGTTCCAACACCAGTGCACAAAACAAGGTCCATAAAGACATGGATGAGTGAGTTTAGTCTAGAAGAACTCTACTGGCCTGCACAGAATCCTGACCTCTGTTCGGAAGTCTATGCAGCTTCTGAACGAAAGGACAAAAATTCCCATCAATAACTCCTAAACATTGTGGAAAGTGAATTGTGCTTCTATTGTAAACAGACTGCAGTGCTGTCTGATAGGCAAACCAATCTGATAACATGAGGAGGATCACACACTCTGTAGCACTGTTGTGCTCTTTCTCTCAATGTTAAATGTTCACCAGCACTGTTACAGAAATTAAGCAGAGTTTTCCTCATGTCTAGACTGCATCTTTGCGCCATCCTTGTACATGTTCTGTTTTGAATCCACCTCGTTATTCTTAATATATGTTTAGATTCCTCTGTCAAAAAACTCTGCCTTTCTCTCAACCCAATGAAGAAGAGTCTGTGACTCTTGTCTCCCTCTTTTTGTCCTCAGGACTTTGGGACTGGGTGTTAGGTCATTGTTATTGTTGAGGCGAAGCAGCTGTAGAATGCTAGCTACTAGGTCAGAGGTGATGTGTGGATGTGTGCTTTTGTTTTTTGTGTGTGTTTAGTCTATTAAAATGTCTGACAAGGTCCAAGTACCGAAGGGACTGTGCTAGACATGTCATGAATACACAAGTTTGTTATTATCCAAAGCCTCTCTCAGGGACTCTCAAATTGTCTGCTTTCCCACAACTTTGCTTTCAGCCCAAACTGGTGTCATTTCTGTGATTCCGAGTAGCAAAAAGCAGCAATTGTCAATGTCATCAAAACTGCTTCTGATATTGTCTTAAGATTAAGCATAAATGGTAAAACAAATCATATTAAAACTAAATTTACACTCTGTTTTCACCATCATATAATACATGAAACATTTCATTTTTCTTGCCGTTTGATGAAGATGAGACCTCTCGTTCTGTGCATCAACTTATACTATAAGCGTATTCTTGTGTTCTGGCTGTCCTGTAAGTATAGTTTTGTTTTTTTGTTTTGTATCTTTAGCCATCAGAATTGTTGCCTGAAGGCCAAGAAAGATGCCAAGCGGATTTACCAATTGGATCATCATGGCCTTGCCATATTGGTCCATTTGATTGACCTTTATTATAATTATGTATTTATTTTATTTTATTTTCGGTTGTTACAGATGGGACAGACATGACTGGGGGATAGGACAGGGAGAAAGAATGAAAGAAAGAGAGGGAGAGAAAGAAAAATAGAGGGGAGAAGAGACGGTGAGAAAGTGGGGAAGAAAAAAAAAGAAACACAAGCAAAACACGTGGATAACCTGTATGGAGATAAGAAAGAACAGAAGAGAAAACAAACAAAAAGAGCAATACAATAAATACAAAGCCATCACAATAAACTAGCTAACAGTAGATAACAGCAGATACTAAATATTACATGTTATTGTGCAGTACGCAAGATTGACAGCACACAATGTGCTTTGAGGCAGCAGCCAAGAAAGGTGTAGTTTGTGTCTGTGAACACCCGTGTGTACACCTGTGTGCACACCTGTGTGGATCAGCACACTTGTATTCAAAAGGTTTCTCCGTGTAACGATCTGCTAGGGAGTGTGGGGAGCCATAGCCCCGTCCCCCAGGCCATGAAGCAGGTATGGAGGAGATCCAGGCCCCAGACATCCAGAGGCCCCAGAATGCGAGGACCCAAGGAGGACCACCAGAGGGGCAACCGTGCCACCCTCCTGGGAAGAGCTGAGGAGAGCCCCAAACGAGAGGTCACCCAGCAGCCCCAGAGCAGAGGCCAGAGGGGGTTGCAGTGACGTGCCCGCGGGCTCTGCTGGCAGCCAGAGGCAGACACAAACGTGCATTCCCACCCCTATATACACAAACAAATACTCGGCACTCACCCGACGTGGAGACAGACACAAATAGACACTGTACAGACATTCACACTCCCCAAACATACTCTATATCCCACGTCCGGGTATGGTTTGTCCCTCTGGGGGTGGGGGTACCCGGACCCAGGAGATTTAACCCTTTTCTCTGTGGTGGAGAAAAGCAGACTGCCTCCTTATCTGCAGTAGCAGGGAGGCCCCGCATCCCAGACCCCAATCCGACGGCCAGCACCTCCTCCCAGCCCCCCAGCCCCGACGGTTAACAGAATGGGGGTGAGTGAAGACCCCAAACCTCCCTCCGCCTGCTCATATGTAGTGTTGCTGCGTGCTGTTCTAAAGTGCATTTAAAACACAGGAGGGCATGGTGCTTCCTGCCAGAGAGCAGCACGGCTCCTCCCGAAAACCCTCAGTGTCTATATGCATTTAAAATTAAAGGGTAGGGCACCAGCGCCAGAGGGGGGTTTGAATACACTGACCATCCTCTGGATGCTGTATAATGTACCCACCCCCAAGCCCCTATATGTATGTGTGATGAGAGTATGAGTAATGTGGATGTCTAGGTTGCGGAATAAAATTGACAGTGTTATTTTTAGAAACTCCCACCATGCTGTTAGAGAAGAGCTGATGTTGACGCTTTTAAAGCATTCATGTTGTTTGATGTTTGAGCTGGTAAATGGTAGGTCTGAAATCTCTAGATTATTACATAGTGCCTGTTCAACATCTATCCAGGGTTCATCTAAGAAGGTGTGTTTTAACCATCTAGAGATGAACTGAAGCCTGTTGGCTAAAAAGTAGTGATTAAAGCCGGTCGGAGGAGGCACGCTCCGTTTTGCGTAACTATTTTTAAATCCAGGTAGCAGTGCAACCACATAAGCTAGCGCAATAGTTTTTTTTTGCATATGAAACCGGAGGAGTTGTACTTACATGTTATGCCATCAGCTTGTCCTAAGTCACAGTTTCCTTCCATATATAGCTTTGCAAAAACTGCATAAAAAGCACTTGCAGCAACAAAAACATAATATTCCAGAAACACGCTTTGCCGATCTGATCAGCTGTTTGTAACACTTCCTATGTCCATCAGCGCGAACTATTGCATGTCCGCCATGTCCTGGAAACCGGAATTGACGCCATTTTGCAGAAATGTAGTTTTTTACCATCAGGGCCTTATGAGCCTGTACTGGTGTTTTTAAAAGTTATGTTTGATTTTATGACTTTCTGTGTCGTTTCTCGGATGTTTAGGACTCATATTGCACTGCTGGAAATAGTTTATTTTGATGCATATGCTGTTTTTTTTTTTTGCAAATTTGCATTATAATATTTATTTTCTTTTTGCCTGCAGTATATAAAAATTGGTGTATTTCAAAAATAAAACTATGGCGACACTCAAAATAAATTTCCTGTGGTGGGAAACTATTTTGTGCAACTTTTTGTATTTACAGTTTTGAGGGATAAGCCTCTTAAATTTCTCTAACTAGAAACAGGGCTCTAGAGTGCGACCAATTTGGTCGCAAATGCGACCAAATTTTTTAGTGGTGCGACTAAAAAAGATATTTGGTTGCACCTGTGCGACCAAATGTTCGGGTAGCAAAAAAAAAAAAAAAAATCTGCAACCTTCCCTGTGGTCAACAACAGACACACATTATGCCCCTATCGTGGACTAAACCAATCAGAGATAGTAAGGGGCGGGACCTCTCTGATTGGCCGTGGTCCAGTTGAAAGTGCAGGTGGAAGTGGGAGGTGAGTAGCTTGAATAAAGCGATATCAATTCATTAAATCCTGAATCGACTTTTAAATATAACTGTGTTTTGCCAGAAACTCCAGATTCTCAGATTAAAGCTCACAAAACCATTTCAACAACAACCAAACAGCAAATGAGAGCAGGTACACGGATTCCACACAGAGACGTAAACACAGAGCGGACCGACTCATCAGAATCAACTTTGTCTTTCTCGGCTTTCTCACCCGACGGCCCGCAGACGGACACGCTGTCGGAGCTTAGCGATTCTGATGCGTCCGGTCCGCGCTGTGATTATGTCTTTTTGCGCTGATTCTGAGCTGCAGGTTTTGTCTCTCCAACCAAAATCCACCGAGCCAGCAGCAAAAGAAGCAGCAAACTGCGCTTCACATTTGATCAATGTCCTCATGAATTTTGCTGTTTTGCTTCCACGACTATTAAAATCACACTTCATGCACAGCTAGCTCTCTCTCTATCTCTCTCTGTACTTCAAGAACAGTTTCCCGTCTCCAATCTCTGTTTTCTGTATTATTCATTCGCTTATTGCCTACCAGTCTACCGTTGTTTACAGCGCTGTCGGCTGCTGTCTTTTTCTTTTCTTTTTTTCACTTAAATGACCTCGGACAAGAAAGCTTGTTTTTTCTGTTGTTCAATACTGAAGAAATTTAAACTTTATATGCAGAACATTGTAGAATATTTTAAGGTTATCTGCTATAAAAAGCCAGACCAGGAAAATCTCCTTCATGTTTTTCTGTGTTTTATTCTCAGTTACTTTGACACAAAGGCATCTGCTGTGATGTTCACAATTCTGATGAAGTCAGTACTGATAAATGATCAGAATTATAATATTTCTGACTGTATGAGGCTAAGTTGAATCGAATCGGGACTTTGAAAACCGGAATCGAATGGATTATAGAAATCAGTGATGATACCCAGCCCTAGTGAGCAGCCTAGGCACGACAGAAGTGGATGTAGCTGTAATAGGAAAGGAACTATTGCTAACTTTTTTGTTAAGTTAAGGCCTGATCCTTCTGAAATTCATAGCCAGTGCTCTGACACGGTGTCATCAATCTTTGAATGCTAAAAAAGCACAGTGTATCCAGAAAAACACATATTATATAAATTATTATAAAATTTGTGTGCGCCTAACTTTGGTGCTGGTACGCCTAACTTTTTAAAGTTAGGCGTACCGGTACGCCCATGGCAAAAAGTTAGTCTAGAGCCCTGTAGAAATATATGTTAAAAAAACAAAAACGATTATGGAAGGAGCAATTAATCGGAAGAACTGTTGATTTTGACCAGTTAATTGTCACGGTTCTGGGTCCGTTGGACCCAGTATTTTGAGTTTATTGTGTTTTGATTTAAGTTTGCATCAGGGATTGTGTTCTTGTTCTCTTGTCGTGTTATGGTAATGTTTATGTCTATTATTAGAGTTCCATGTTCTGTTTATCTGGGTTTAAGATGTGGGTTTAGTTTCATATGTCATTTCAAGTCTGTCTCTGTCTAGTCTGTGTCTTAGTAAAGTGTGTTTTGTTTCCTGTTTTATTGTGAAGGTCTGCGTCTCATGTGAGTGTGTTCAGTTTTACCTTTGTCTCGTCTTGTTGATTATTCCCAGCTGTGTTTCCACCCTGCGTCATCTGTGTGTTTCCCTGCCGTCACCATCTTGTACCGTCGTCCACCTTGCTTCATGTTTGAGTTCCGGTTTGTATTCAGTAGTTTAGTTGTCTCCAGTCTAGTTTAGTTCGTGCTCCATTTGCTGTTTGTCTATATTTATTTCGTGTCCAATAAACCACCTTCACTCCTCCACTACTGCCTGCAATTGGATCCTCATTTATTATTTTTATACGGCTCATCTCACTCGCCGTGACATTAATTGAATAATCTGAGACTCTTGAGAAAGAGTTTATCAATGCAATTACCACAGAGAGATTGGTTTGTGAGTTTTGGAGAAAAAGTAACACATCATCTGCATAAAGGCTGATTTTATGTTCTACATTCTTACATTTTATGCCCTTAATTGTTGTAGCCTGTCTAATTGCTGCTGCTAGTGGCTCAATAAAAATTGCAAC
Organism: Astatotilapia calliptera; assembly: GCF_964374335.1. NCBI lineage: Eukaryota > Metazoa > Chordata > Actinopteri > Cichliformes > Cichlidae > Astatotilapia > Astatotilapia calliptera. The sequence goes on along the minus strand of NC_137428.1, from coordinate 6,130,354 downwards.
AGTGAAGGGGAGAGTGGGCACCCCTGCCTGGTGCCCCTCAGGAGACAGAAGCTGGAGGATGTTTGGTCATTTGTTCTGACACAAGCTGTTGGGGAATTATATAATATTTTTAACCAGCTTACGAAAGAGTTTCCAAAACCAAATTTGTGTAAAGTTGCAAATAGAAATTTCCAGTTAACTCTGTATAGTTTATTATAATAATAGAAAAGCCAGCACACAATCTCACTCCTTATGTGCTGCAGAAAGTCATTAAATACAAGGACAGCACGCAAAAGTGTTTTGCTTCTATTTCACATTTTGTTGAAACCTCAATTTCTGCTACATTTCTTTTATTCTGAAAACCTACAGAATATTTTATGTTTTGTGTAATTGTTCGTCAGTTTCAATAAACTTGAAGAGTGTAATCTGTTGTCACTGATGCCTGCTCTGTTCTGTGCTGCTACTCTACCTGCCTCTGGTTTTTAATGCACGCTCTTCTAAAATAATATAAGTAATCATTGTCTAATAAGCTATTGTGTGTACTGTGTTTGATATATTGTCTATGCTACTTGGCAGAGCATAGAGGTGCAGTATTGCATTGTGAGGCTTGCTTGTAACATTGTTTTTGAATTCCCTTGCCTGGATTGATCTGGGTTCTCTTTTTCCAGGGAATTTTTAGGAACACCAACATTATATGATGCCATAAAGTTCAAAGTGACCTTTTCAGAAGCAAAGCCATTTAATACTGAATGCTCATCCTTTTCTTTCTAGATCATTGATGAAGACGAGACACAGTTCATGACCAACTGTCCTCCCGCGGTGACAGAGAGCACGCCTCGCAGACGCACCAGGATACAGGTCTTATGGACAGCACCACCCAGTGGGACTGGCTGTGTTATACTTAAGTAAGTTTTTTTTTTTTATTAATCCTTTATTTATCCAGGTAAAAATCTCATTGAGATTAAAAATCTCATTTACAAGAGAGACCTGGCATCATAGCAACAAAAGTCACATACCACATAGGTATATAACATTTAAAACAAATACAATATCCCATACAAACATGTGTAAAATATACAATGACAGATCAAATTTTGCTTTTACGATTATTCATCACAGAGACGTTTAGTAAAGTTAAAAGAAAAAAAAAACAGCTGCTTCTTGCGTCAAAACAGGTTTAAAAGTTCAGATTGATAACGCCAGTTAAAGCTTGAATAGTACATGTTTATGGAAAATCAAACCTTAAAGATAACACATAGTGAAAGATTATTTGAACTGTGATAGGCACAGGTGTCTGGATTTAAACGCCATGATGGCAGATTTTAAATCAGTCACTGCTAGCTGATAGGAGTGTTTTGTCTGTGTGTGGGTTTTTTTTTTCTTTTTTCTTTTGTACATGGTGACAAAACCATAAAGGTCAAAGTGACAGATAACTTTACTCAAGCAAGTTTGAGCAAGTTGGTTTTCATGCTGCTGGAAATCAACAGTATCTAATAGAAAGGAGCATAAGAATAGGTCAGATTAACATCCATGTGTCATCTTAAATAATTCTACAACATCAGGAGCACTTTACTCCCTTTTTACTTTTTCTTTTCCTTCACAAAACAACCGCAAAGCAGAATCTCTCCTGTTAGTGAATGTAGTTCACTGGTGTGGTCATTGTTGCTTTTACAGATACTCGTAATCGGTTATAGGCAGCACATTAAGTAAGCTGATGCCAGGTGTTTCTTTAGTTGGTGCGCGCATTAGCTTCTGTAAAGGGACCAGCTCTACAAAGGAGAGATGGATGGTGATTACTGGGGGCAATTTGTGGTTTGAAGCAGGTGGGGCTCTAAACCTCTGTGTAATTTCAGGAGTGTGTGTGACCTTAGCTTTATGTGCATGTGTGAAATGGCGCCAGCGACTCTGAGGAGAAATGCTGTGAAACTCTAAAGAAGGTGCACGGTATCAGGAGGTATTATTTTGTCTAGACACGCACTGGAGGAACAATAACTGTTCAGTGTTGTGCCTTTTATTAGTCATTTTAAAGCCTCCATAAAATAAGAGCTCTTTTTTTGATAACAGTGTTTCCTTAAATAAATAAAAAAGGCGAGAAAATGCACTGTATGTGAATTCTAATGATAGGAAGAACATGCATCGATATATGCATACCCGACATATGCATATATTGGTTGGGGTGTAATATGCAGATGAGCCACAACATTTACACCACTGATTGGAGGATGAAGTGTGGTCTGGCTCTTTCAGTCTTGGGGCTTTTAGGGCGGATCCCTACACAGCTGATGCTCGACAATAAGAACTTTGTTTTTTTCATTGTGTTCCTAGAGTCATTCCTGAGCAGTTTTTGAGGTGTAGCAGAGAGTGTTGGCCGTCTGGGTTGACCGTTGCCTTTGGGTAATGTTTTTATTGTTCGCAATCAGTCAGTAAAATGTTGTTTTTATGTCCATTTTTACAAATGCATTAGCAAAATGTACAGGTGTAGAAACAAAAGGAAAGAAATGTTTCTCTCTGAGATTCAAACTAATCAAAGGCATTTATTCTTATTAGACCATTTTTTTTAAAGGCTACTTGTTTTTCTGGATTTTAATGAAAATTATGGGAGAGAAACAGAGCGGGAACATACAAAGCTGATTTTAGTGAACGAAGGGGATGATTGTTATGCACAATGGCTACACTTTATGCTTCTACAAATTTAATATTCTCAGAAAACAAATAGCTCTTCCCGTTAATACATGATGGAGTGTGACGTATAATTCAAGCCATGTGCGAGGAAAAAACAAATGATGTGTGGGCTCAGACAGCTACAGTGACTTATGGCAATATGTAGCTGTGAGCCACTCTTTGACAACTTGAGAATACAAATGATAAACTGAGATAACTCAGAGGGAGCACACCTCTGAAGGCGTCTGCCTCTCTCCTCTTCTCTCCACAGGTATGCCTTCTTTTTCTTAGCTTTCTCTCTCTCTCTCTCGCTTGTTTCCATCTCTTCAATCCGACTTCCCAAAGGGAATAACCTCCCTGACATGCATCTCTTCCTCCACTGAGCGAGTTGCTATAACTTGCCCTCACCTCCACCGTATACTCACAGCTGTTACTTTTAATTTATCTGCTTTTGCTGTATGACAGATGGCACATAGCCATCCCGGTGTCTGCCGGTTCAATAAATCTAGCCCTATGTAGTGGAACATCTGCTATGCAAATTCACCTCGTTTTTCTGTCACTTTTGTCTGTCAGCTGCGAGATAGAGATTTAGTATTACTTCATTTAACATCTTCGCCTTCCTCGTCTCACTTCGTCTTCTTTCTTAACGGTCTGCTCTCTGCTGTTGTAACGTGCCCGTCATGTTATCTTTGTTCGGATCTATTCTGTTTTTCCCGTGATGCTTTTCACAGTGTCGAGGAGCAGATTCACATCAGCCAGGAAGGAGATACTTTGCAGTAGGTTTGCGCTATAAAACACCGCTTTAGTGGACAACACAGGCAGCTGTCTTAAATCATGTAGCTTTACCCTGGCCAATTCTGAGAGTGGCAAAAAAACCCCGCACAACTTCACTTCTTCTAGCAATCTTCACAGCAAAGCTACACATTTTCATCCCACTGTGGGAATGCTCTTCTTCTCTCCGCCTCTCTTTATCTTGCGATCTGTTTCATCCCACTCAGCATTCACTCGCTTGGAGAAAAAATATGCTGTCCGTCCACAACGTCAAACACATGTCTCTTGGCTCATTCCAGGCACTTTCAAATACAGCTTCCTGCAGTTGGGAGCGTTCCAGTACTTCTTCCCCCCCGTATGAGCCCACTGGTCGTTTCAGTGCTGGAGAAAGCCTCTGGGATTGTGTATTTCATTCGATGCCAACTTCAACACCTGCTATTTTGGAATCATTGCAATTATAATTTTTTGCAAGGGGGGGTGATAAAGCTGTTAGTGACAACTGTAGCATTTAAAAAGAGGGTCTTGTTTTGTTTTTTTAAATTGCAAAATCAGCTGCAGGTTTTTATTTCTTCTTATTAAAAAAAAAATATAGTGGTGAAAAGCAAGATCTGCTTTCAAACTTTATAAGAATAGTTGCTTTGTGTTTTATACACCGAACATGAGCAGCAGCGCACAGGTTGCTAGAAGAAAAACTTGCATTGCATGGAAGAAACTAACACACAGGGGTCAGTGCTTTGGAGATGTTAATTGTTTGTTACAAAAGCAAGTTCTGTTTGTCTGTTTTGGTCTTAACTGCAAACCAAGAAATAAAAGGCTTTCTCTGTGAGCTTCTTTTATTTAGCTCTGTCTCATTATGTTACTTTAGGTTTAACACTTTTTGGGAAGCCTTTTTTGTTCTTATTGTAGTGTACTTAATTGCTATTACATCCACTCCTGTATTTTGCGTGCTTTGTTGCTGGGAAAGTGAACACCCAGTAAACTGACAGGTTTAGAAAGATCTCCAGTGTGTCCTGGGTCTTCCCTGCAGCCTCCTTCCAAAAAAGATGAGGAGGGGAAAAAATGTCAGTGTCCTCCACCTGTAAAACCACTCCTGTTTTGCAGGTTGTCTCGTTGTTGCCCCTCTTGTGCACCTGTTTTTAATTTAACACCAAAACAGCTGAAACGGATTAAAAACAGCCTCTGCTACCTAAATGAGCCGATCAGATTCCCAGAAATTTAATTCATTTGTCACTATACTCGGACTAAAAAGTGTTCCTCTAATTTTTTTGAACAACATATTATTTATTTGTTTTATTTTGTTGTCCAAAGTCTGTCAGACTGTCAGATTAATTTTAAAGAAACTCCCAAGAGAATAAAAATCGTGTCTGTTACTCAAACTGTCAATTATAGAACTCCATCAGAGTTTTGAGCTGTAGTGCATGTAAGGGATTATGTCTGAGGTTGTGAGTGTGCCTACTGTAGCTAACCTGATTGAACTGTAGGTTTGCTTCCTTTCCGTCTGACTTTTAGTGAAACAACTGCCAGATCTTAGCGGTTTCTATGGTAACTACAGTCCTATAATAATCAACATTGATGAATTACAGTTTGAATAATCAATTAATAACTAAACTAAACAATTAACAACTTTTCTGATTCCAGCATCTAGTTTTGTTTTATTATAAGTGATGGAAATTTAAAATGATATTATTGCACTGTTGACTAAACACCTCAGATGCACGTCGTGCCATCACAAAACAGGGGCTCAAAGTGTCGGGGTCAGTTTTACCCGTTACACACTACACACACAGACTCACGTGATAAAAACATTAGTAGCTACAGTGGCGTGGATAGTAATAGCAAACTCAGTCAATAATATAATAATACATTTTGAGAGTTTACATAATAAATGATAAGTAAAAACTGTACTGATTAGGCAATGATGAAAATATTCATGTTATCACGACTGCTATGTCCATACCTGACATCGCTGCTTCTTGGAAAAAGCGATTTTCTAAAGTTCACACAGTGAAGGAATGTGTGAGCTGAGAACACCTGAAAGAAGCCGGCTGTTAAACACGCTCATCGGTTTCTTGGCAAGCAGAACATGTCTGCAGCTTTTAAATAGCGCTCTCTATCATGTGCTATACCTGCTCAGCTCTCGCTGGCAGTGGAACTAACAACAACTGTGTGTAACTTCTCTCCTGGAGGCAGGTAGTGTACCGTCAGGCCTGCCCTCCTCCCCCTCAACTGGTCAAGTTGTCGTCATTCATCTGGCTTTTTTGTCTGTCTGGAAACAATGTGTAGCCTCCGGCTGAGGGAAACAAGCTGTAAAAACCCCTCACAGGCACTGTATGCGTTATTTTCTACTGCATATTTAGCTTCACTGTATTTATTTTTAATGCTTTGGCTCTAATACTACAAGTATAACACTTTTATAAATAAACTATTTGTATACGCTATATACTTAGTGTTATATAAAGCACAAAACTGTGTCTACCATCGTCAGTGTCTGAACGCCTGAAAAGAGGAAATGTTTAAATATTAATTTTGCCAACGTTTGTTGACTAAGTTTGTTTTATCACTGAGCAGAATTAGCTCTGGTGGAAACGCTGCGTTTTTGTTTGTTTTTTTAGTGTTGGCCTAACTCGTGTTTATCTGTGATGACAATATGAGAACAGCTGTGCAGAATTTCAAAATCCGAGGACATCCTGAACTATGCTGTGACATCGTCCAAAGTGGCCCTTTCCTACATGTACACATCTTCCCATCAGATGCATTCTGACAAATGGAAAATGCTCTTGTTGGTCTAGGCGAGGGTGCTGCCTTGTTAGAGAGCGCAGAGAAGCTCTGCTGGGAAATGTAAGAAAAGTATGGGGCGGCCGTGCAAGTGTGAAAGCAGCTATATGGGTGGACAAAAGCTTTACATAGCAGCTTCTACAGGCTTGCTCATACTATGATCTGCACTCAATGTGTGCTTTAAAATGTCTCACTTCTCTTTGTGGTCAGTGGTCAGTTGCAGAGGCTGTGACCCTTTCATACATTCAAATCCAAAAAGGTATCCCTTTTATCATTTCCCTAAATTTAGGGATGTTTTGTTAAATATAAATAATAAATTTTTAAATGTACCTTACATCACTATGTTTAACAGCAAGTTGCTTACTTTGAACATGTGACATCTTCTGAAATGTCAAAAATCAAGATCCATTGGCAATAAATGAGAACAGTAGCGTCACTAGTTAGTAAGGTTTTACTACTCTGGACCTTATATAATGTCAGTGAGAGTGGACATCCCTCACATGCTCATCTCAGGGACAGAACCCTTACCCATCTGTTGTTCAAATCTGTTGTTTAGAAGGGGCAACCTCCCTTCAAGCCTTCAATGTGGCTTGAAGGGATCTGGGGAAGGAAACTAAAATACTTTTTTTTAGACAGAAAATGAACTGAAGAGCTGTGTTGAGGTCTAACATAAGAAAATAAAGTTTATTTGTTGAGATTATCATTTATTTTGAACTGTGATTCATCGAAAAATAGAGTTCACGAATGAAAATATGGCGCTGGGAAGGAGAATAATACGTGCCCTTTAAAAATAAAGCATATTCAATCAATATCTTCTACTTTCAGCTGCTTCCTTTAGGGATCATCTCAGTGGATCATCTGCCTCCATCTCACCCTAACTGTAGCATCCTCCTCTGTCACACCAACGCTCTGCATGTCCTCCTTCAGTTCATGAATCTTCTTTTTGGGCTTCCTCTTATCCTGCTGTTATTAGGAGGCCTATATTCACTATCCCTCCTTTGCACACGTCCAAAACCCTCTAAAACTTGTCTCTCTAACTTTGTGTGCAGGCTCAATATATAAATTGGTCAAACCTAAGAAAAGTTATGACTTGGCACTTGACTCTGATTTATATATAAAAATGCTGGAAAAAATAAGGTAACTGTGTAGCCCACATCTTTTTTGTGCTCATAATGCATTTTTGCTCACAAGTACAGGAGGAAACTACATGAGATTTTCAAGAATGAAAAACACATTTGAAACAACCAAAATAACCTTATCAATTTGAAACACTTTTTCCAAACAACTTTGTTATATAGCCAACTTTGAGCTTGAATATAAGAGAATATTTCAAAAGCAAAAATGCATCACTTTAATGTCTGAAATGCAGTGGAAGAGAAACGAGCATTGATTTGCTGCATGCCTTATCTGTTTTCTGATAATTCAGTGGAAAAAAGAGATTATAGCAACTGAATGATCTGCCTTTTACTTATATTTTGATAACAGGCTTATTCCTCTAGCTTTCATTTCTTTCATGGTCGAATAATTGGCTAATATAAAATATCAGATTCTATTTACTCAAAGAATTAAAACCATGATATTGCTGAGTGAGTCAGGGCTATATGTATATACGTAGCTTGTACCGATCAACTTTTACCATTTGCTGATGACATGAGCCACATGCTCAGTCCTGATAATCATGATGTCATAAAAATAAGATTTTCCCAACACCAACTTAGAGCAAAACACGTTGCGACAAAATATCATTGATTTGGAAACTTGAACAACTGTTGTTTTCACAAAGGAGATTTGCCAGAAAACTTCCAATTGCCAGAGTTTTCAACAAACCCACAGGCATCACATCCTGTCACCACGGCAACTCTTCTGATGGTCTAATTCACACATCTCTGGAATTACTCAGTTCAGTGTTTCAGCCAGTGATGTTGTTGACAATAAGACATCGCTCTCTCTGAGACAGTCCAAGGAACCCACAGCCCATCACACCCAAATCAAACAAAGCTTACTGCTCCAGGTTTACATAGAATTTGAATTTTTAATTATGGTTTGAGTTTCTTTTGAAGTTGATTTGGTTATTTTTTTAACTGTTTCTCAGCCCTGAAATTTTTATGTTGCAATGATTTTTCAGTGAGCTTTAGTGATTTCCCCGGCTGACACAGCAAAAAGCTGTCACTACAACTTTTCATGTATGACATGTAGTTATTTGAGCCGCAAGCCGTAGTTTCTGTAACTTTTAAGGTTTTCGTCTTCTTCTTTTGGTGCTAATATTTCCATCCTTTGAACCAAAAAGCAAAGCTCCTAATCTACCCACATAAACTATCATCAACTATCAAAAGAAAACTCACAGCACTAGAGCACTCGTCGTTTCGAAGTGATCTTCAAACCTCAGTAGATGAAAACTCTTGGCTTTACAGGGTTTTGTTTATATCTTGAGACTGTAGTAAACATGACTTGATTGCATTTCTTTTTTTGTAGGGAAACTGTCAAATCATATCAGATTACTTTAATAATGGTGAGCCACCCATATTTCCCCTCCTTTTCCGCATCTTCAAAGCATCATCCAGACTCAACTGCTGCATGTTATGAAGAGAGCTCTGAGGAGAAAGGTTTTCATATTTCTGCCTTGTTAGGACTTTTATCTTTCAATAGAGTGAGGAGCCTGTATACTAATAACTGTGGATGTAGGATATGTGTTTGTGTATGTGTGTGTTTGTCTGTTTTCCACACCAGGTCACTAAGGTCCTTCTGTATCTCTGATGAGCTCAGCCTGAATCTGTTCTTTAATCTTTACGAACTCCTGAAAAAAATCTTTTAGTGTTGGGAGACGTTTCCCCCGAGAGCTGAGCTAGACAGAGAGATGGATAGCGATGAGAGAAAGTGAGTGTGCATGGGGGAAGATGGGGGGTTGATCACTTTGTTGATCGGGTTTACACTTAAACATCTCCCTCCTCTCTCCAATTCTGCCCTTCAGCCATCTGTTCATCACATTGTCACCTCACATTGACCTCCTGCCTGATCTTTCCATCAGTATTCCAAAGCCGTTAGTGGAAGGACTCCAGGAAGGGGATGAGGCCACAATTCATCTGCTTGCTCAGTGATGGCACGGGTCTGACTGCACTGAATCTGTTTGACAGCAGAGTTTAAACTCTTGTGTCCTGATTCTCTGAGAAACGAGAGAAAATGCTTTTTCACTGATTATAAAACTAGACTATTTAAAGTATGGCCAGCCTTTAAAAACACAGTTCTTGTTAACGTTGTGCTTCTCAGAATACTAAAACAAATACATTCATAGAAAAAGAAATTGATCATTTCTAGATTGATTTTTGCTTTGCCTGCTGTGAGGCCCAAACATGTTGGTGGGTTTATTCAACCTTCACACTTGTCCCTGATTCCTGCTGGACTGTTTGACCTCACATGGGGTTTTGGACCCCGCTGTGTTTAGCCAGCACCACAGGCAGGCAGTGGTGAATCCTGACATCACAATAACTCCCCGTATTAACGACTTGTATTAACAAGTTTTCGGTATAGGCTGCTACAGCAATTAGATGGACTGCAAATAATTCCCATTCAGAAATTTATAGTAAAAAATGGTTTATATAGTTCCTTTTGGTTATTCCCTGAGTTCACCAGATCCACCATAGTGCAGTCAAGGATCGTCTTCAGTTACGATCCTCGCTGTAATGTGCTTCGTGTAACACACAGCTCAAAAACAACACTTAATTTCTCATTAATACAATGGGCATTTAAATTGGCCAGAGGTCCCCAAAAAACATAATGATGGCATTAGAGTTGTGGAGTTAAGTGTATGAAATGAACTTACCCACTTTGACATGCCCTCCAGCGTTTTTCTTACCCTTTAAATTACTAAGTTGAACTCAATTTACAGACACGTTTTTTGCTTTCACTTCCACTTTAAACAAACCAACAAATGCAGCCTTATATAATTAAAAATTTATTCCTGGTGCACCCAATGCGATTCATAGTCGCTTATCTGCAAACTGTAACATAATTACTCTTGTACAAAACGATGTTTCGTCAAACGTTTAATAAAAAAGAACAAGCACTGAATGGTTAATTCATATTTTTATGGATTCGCTCTCATCCTTGTTCATCAATTAACAGCTTCCTATTTGCAAACATAAATACATCATTATGTAACTTATGCCTTACATTTTATTGGATTGTTTCCTGCACATACACAGTTTTTGCTTATAGTTGAATAAATGCTCAGAGTAGAACTGAACAGGATAATTGATTCTTGATCTTTTCATCTAAGTTGAGTTTCCTCTCCTTACTTCTGTGTTGTTTGTTATTGTTCTATCGAGCATTTATCATGCAGTGAAATTGATATTTTTGTGTGAATAGTTGCACAGTTGTATGTATTGGTTTTGCCACCTGGGGCTCTCCCCACATGAATCGAAACAGCATACCAAAGATTCAGCGGGGAGCGCCAACGAAAGCCTCCCAGAAGAAGAGTGAGCAGACATTAGAAGTATGATTAATAAGAAACCTGAAGAGAAGAGAGATGAAGGAAAAGGAAATGCCAGACAGGAGTATAGAAGGCTGGAAACTGTAGCAAAAATGCAGACTGTGTGCATCAGTGATTTTTTTTCTTCATTTTTTTGCTTAAAGGTCAGCGGATGTGTAACCCATAAGTAAAACTTTCTCACTAACAGAAATGCTCACTTCTGCAGTATTCACAAGTGCCAGTGTGGTGTTAGAATCATCTTTCAATGAGCCACACGGAAGGAAGAAGGCAGACTGCCCCTAATTTCAAAAGGTGTTGAACACAACCTGCACAAAGGTGACGTAAAAACCTGAGAACAAAGAAAAACCAAAGAAAAACAAGAGAAATGACAAATAGGAAGCCTGAACTAAACTCAATGGGGAATGCAAAAATAAGAGGTAGTTCAGTAGACAGCCTATGGGGCTGCAGAGAACGGACAAAAAACGCACTAGGAAGAGAAAGGTAATAAAGAAGAGGTGGATGCCCTAAACTTCAAAATAAAACTGGAAGTAGCCTGAAAGGGAGCCAAGAATGAACAAAGACCCAACATGGAAGACAAGAGAAAGGAAAAACCTTCAGCAACATAAAGGGAGAAAGAGACTGTTGATCATTAGAAAGGCTGTAACATAATTGCTGCAGGAGTCCAGACTTAAAAGGTCACTCCCATTAAAAAAAATTAAAATGTTTTATTCACGTAAAACGTATGACAAAGACTGACACTATTGTGCCACCTGCCTGTAAGGCGTGTTAATAATTGTGGTACGCAGAGAACAGCAGAACTACACGTGTTAACTAAACAGGTGACGTTGAAAAAATGTCATCATTCAGCTACCGACAGTAGTTTTAGCGTTTTGCATAAATTGTCCAGCAGATACGTTGCAACAGTTTTCATCCGGTGCCTATAGTGTGTATTCTACCATATAGCCCCTATTTGTACACTGCTGGAATGTTGTATTTGGTCATCTTTGACCTTTTTCGGACCAGCGGGAAAAGCAGCAACAGTGTTACAACTTGTTTCCACCCACACATCTCTAGTGCTCTTTTCTGAGCTTGCACTGGCCTGAAATTGACAAAATTTCGCAACTAAATTGAATAAACATGCAGACTTGATTGCACTGAAGATGTACGTCTAGTAGAGGGAGGATATTATAAAGTGAGGAAAGTGTAGCTGAAGGCAAGTTAAAATGTATCTTTTCATATTATCAGATATATTGTTGTTTATACATTTAACCAACTGATAATTAATGCCAGTCAAACTATTAACACATTTACTTTAAATCTGTCAAGGGCGCCTAAATAATAGTCAGCATATTTCACTTTTGTTTTTCAATTTCATGCCCAGGCAGTCAACCCGTGTTGCAGGGTATATTGCACCATTCAGCCTGTGTAAGATTTATAGGAGCAATATAACCGATAACTCCTACTTAATATCGCCCGTCCCTCCTCTGTCTCCACCGTCACTGTTGTTCAGCTCACTTTCTTTCGGTTTATGTCTCTCTACAATATGAGGTGGAGTCGCTGTGAAATTCCTGCTACTGTGAGACATTATTTAGGATAATAATGGGTGTATGCTGTGTAATTGCATAATATCTGCAGAACCTTAGGCTTCATGACTGAAGCTTGATTACCTCCGTGTGTAGGGGGGAAGCTTGTATAATTTCAGTCCCATAATGCACAATCAAGTTGGTTCATTTTCTCAGGACAATCTATGCAATCAACATGTGTTGCTTTTATGAGGTTCTTGATGTGTGTGATTTTTGGCCTTTGAAAATCATATTTGTGGGGCTGTGGGGGGATTTGAACACACACAAAACAAATCTTTTTTTGTTTTTCTCAAATTCTGCACCACTTCTCTGTGTCTCTGTTGAAGCCTCGCTGGAGAGTACAAAACTATCCCTGGTTAGGAAGAGGTTAATGCAAAGCAGTAACATACTGTCCATTCGTTTTCTGCTAGACCCTTTTTTTTAATGTATGAAAGAGGTATGAAAAATGGCTGCATTTAGTGTCAACGTTATGGATATCGAGTGGAAAGGTTAGAGGGAAAAATCCAAATCCCCAAATTGAAACCTGAATACCTACCTAACAAGCAGATATTAAAACCAAGACACTAAAATCAGACATTAAAGAAAAGACCCACAAACTTAATGCAAGTAATTACATTTTATAATTTAAAAGCCTCTGCATCCGATCGACACAATTTCCATTAAAATGTAGTCGTTCTGGGTTTTTTTAGTCAGAGAAAAAATATGAAGCTTATAACTTATAACTAATCCAGTGATTTATTTTATGTGCAAGCAATACAAACATGAATTATTGAAAAAGCACTGCAAAGTCACAGGACTCAAGATCATCAAGGCAGTTCTCATTCTTTTTCCTGTCCTTCAAAATTTGACCAGGAAGATTTTCTGGTTTTCTGGCAGAGGAAGAAAATCAGAGTTACTGTAATCAAATATTTAAATGCAATTTGAAATTTGACATTGGTATTCATTACTCTGTACTTGTTAACAATGACCTGTTGTCAACAATATGCCTAATTATATATATATTTTTATTTATTTGCCTCTCAAGTCAAGGGTAGTGTGTCTTAAATGATGTGTCTCATTCTTTTTGGCAACTGGTTCCTTCGAGTACATTTATTATATGTATGTAAAGCCATTGATGAGCAAAACTATAGTGATTTAGTTAATTATAAATAAAATTTATATAATACATAAACATTGTTTATTCAATTATCTGTTTGTCTGGAGAGATAATCAACCTTCTTATCCTCTCATAATAAACTACATAAAGCAGTTATGCTTCTTAACTTTTTGATATCTTTTTTTGGCTTTTTCTGGCAAGTTATGCTCTTTAGAAGGGTCTTGTGAATTATTCCAGTTAATGATCACCTTGGTCAGAACAGTTTCTTTAAAATGTCACTTGCAGGTTGTGTGAGAGCTTCGTTAACCATAACCATGTGTTGATCTGTTCTGACCTGTTCCTGCCTACGAAGATGTCCTTTTATGCTGCACTGAACCATTTCACAGACCAATAGTTTAGCTGTGTGAAAACACACCCAGTGTGAGATAGATGCCCTTCCAGAGACCAAGACATTGGAAAAGTAAGTTTAGCGAGTTTTATTGGGAAGAACAAGTTTATCAAGGATAAAACGTGTCTTAACTCGTAGTTTGCAAATGTAATGGCAGCAGCTTGGTGTTCGTGATAGTCAATTTTTCATCTATGAAAAGCTGTACTAAATATATAAGAGCATAGGAATGATTTCGAACTCTATATAACTGTTGCAAATCTATTGCAAAAGTGTTGTAAGACCATCATGCCTTAGTGTTCCTCCAACAATTTCTTCATCCTATTTTCCTGTCCTTTTCCTCAGCGATTCAATAGCAGTGCCAGAGCACACAGAGTTTTATCTGTGCAGTGTGAGTAATGCAGTTCCTTTCTCCTAAAGAGAAATGTAAATAGTACTGGTAAAACAGCCTATTTTCACTGGGGGAGTTTCATTTTCAGCCAGTATTAGCTCATAACTTAGAACCGGGCTTCATCTAAAATCCATGGAAAGATCTATATTCCTTCTCTGACTGTAATCCCTGCTCTCTCTTCTTCATGTCCATGGGCATGATTGCTGTGATACATTTCATATTGCAGCAGGATGACTGTATCATGGGGTTTGGAGAATAGGACGTTGCTCCTGTGAAAAGATGTGTACTCCCTGTCTAACCTCGGGGAGCCCATCACCCTCCCCCTTCCGCTGAAGATTAAATGGATCATGTAGTGGAAAAAACACTTCGGTCACCTATTAACCATCTACTACTCTTATTGCACTCCTCCCACAATCAAACTTTCTCTCTGTTTTCTTTCACTTTTCTTCTGCTTCTTTGCCTTTCTCACTACATGTCTCTCTGTGTCTCCAGGGCAAGTATTGTCCAGAAGAGAGTCATCTATTTCCAGGATGAAGGCTCTCTCACCGTTCAACTGTGCGAGAAAGGTAATAACAGCTGCCCATCCAGTCTTTCTTTTCATTCTTGATTGTGTATCATGTTGCTAGTGTCCTGTGCTCTACGTGTAGTTTACCCCCCCTCCGTCTTTGGAGCACATTACCTCCCTTTATTTCATACTATATTTAAAAAAATCTCAAACCAACAAAGCCAGCTGGGGAAAATTGTGAGGACAACAAATCCTGGATGTCATGGGAATTTAAATATTGCTTTCTGTTTCGCTGCAGAGCCCAGCCACTGCTTTCATGCTACCTGTGATTTCATTGCAGAGAAAAATGGCACTCTAGCTTCCTAAAGCTCACAGCCAGCCTGATAAACACTGCGCTCTTGCGAGACAATAAGGCGTCAGGACTCTCTCAGCTCTGATGCACACATTTATTGTACAATAAAAAAAGAGAGCCTGGACGAGTGGTTTCTCAAACTTAATCTCAGGGGAATTTTACTTTCATAAAATCCTCCTTACCTCTCCGAAATCTAATTTTCCAGGCTATTATGCAAGCCAATCAAGCCGCCCTGTTTCAATTTGCTGACGTAAGTTAGGTGTTGTGAGTCATCCTGCTATAACTTAGATGTCAAGTGAGGCTTTCTTTTTTTAATAATTTGGTGATTCATAAATATTCAAGAAATCCCCTTGACCTACCTTTGCAAAACATTGGTCCTGGGCAAAATCTGAATATTTATAAGCCTGAGTTAAAGCTAATGTGTCATTTTAATACCGGTTTATTCCGGGGATGTAATTTTGTGTCATTCTCGGTGATTCCAAATTGTCAGTTGCCAGGTAATTTATGCAGGTGTGCATTTATATCAAACCTTGCACGTTGGTGTGTCTGTTTGTTTACTCCAGAAATGTGTTTTTTAGGATTAATCAGGGCCCTGCGTCCCGATTAACCTCAAATTTTTACACCCGAGTGTCATTTTGTTTGTGCTGTCATCGTCGCATTCTGTCTCCTCGTAGAGGGTGAAGCTACACAAGCTCCTGCCATTGAGTGCTGTGCCTGTGGAACCGCCAAGTACAGACTCACCTTTTATGGAAACTGGTCGGAGAAAGTACATCCTAAAGATTATCCAAGTGAGTTCAGCTTCTCAACATCTTCTGACTGATGCATACATGTACACAGTGCACTGTGGTACCTGGAAATGCTCTGTAGGTCTGCATGAAAAATGTATAAAAGTATTGTAAGATGGCAGCGTGATGACAGAAACGATAAAAAAACTGTTTGATAATTTGACATTTTGACATTTTTTTAAGTTCAGCTCATAGTAAATAAATAAGTGAATAAATAGGTGGAAGGTGCTGGGTTTGAATCCAGTTTACATGTTCTGCTTGATAAAAATCACTTTTAGCTAGGTAGGTAGAATTAGCGCTTTCTTCATCTTGATGTCTGAAATGTGATTGATGTGTAGCCCAGATGGCAGCCACTGAGGATATGAAGTGTATAGCATTCCTATAACTCAGCTTTAGGATATGCTTGCCTTATACACTCACAACTTGGCAAGTGTAAGTACACTGGTATAGACACAACAAACAAGTCTGTGTTCTATGAAGGTTTAGATGACATATGTCTATATAGTATTTGGCTTATAAAGGTTTCCTCGTGGTAAATGACGAGATTTCACTAAGTCTCTGTACACAGTCCAACACATAACGCATGTACAACTGTAACTTAACCAATTGTGGTAACTTCTGGTAACTGAAACTGCTAGTAGAAATAAATTAAAGATGTTAAACATGAGCACAGAGTCAGGATGAGTGAATGAAAGAACTGAAACAAAAGTTTTCTTTTAAAAAAATCATAAACATGTTGTCATAAGCTTCAGTGAGTTAAGAGTGTTCCTGACTTCCTGTGTTGTAGGACGTGCCAACCACTGGTCAGCTCTGATTGGTGCATCCCATTCCAGAAGTTATGTGCTGTGGGAGTACGGAGGCTATGCCAGTGAGGGAGTCCGTCAGGTGGCTGAGTTTGGCTCCCCCATCAAGATGGAAGAAGAGATTCGACAGAAGGTAGGATTACCATCATACGGATTCTCTGTGGGTTCTCACCCACTCCGTTTTTGAAGTGTCAGTGTTATTTTCCTATCTTTTCATATGATCCTTTCCCATCATGTTGGATTAAAAGTTCTAGTGGCACGACACATCAAAAGTATAAATAAAAACCACCAATTCTAGACCATAACAGTGTATATGGTATAATCATCATTTGAGGCGCTCAGGTTCGAGGGTTATTACAACATACTGTGAGATTAATGACAGGTTGCTCGAAGAACAAGCTGAAATATTGCTCACACACACCAACACGCACGCTGAGCAAACACGCATTTTCAAAGCTGCCGCTGATGAACGTGCAGCACCACAGTGACACTCCCATCTCCACATCATGTCTCGGCATTATTATCTATGATCTTTCTGCTTATTAAAACAGATGCATATTGACAGCTTTTAATGCTAGCCACTGCATGAAATCAGATTCCTTTGGAAACCATCAGCAAACTTCTTTTGACTGAACTATGCCTTTAGGGGATCGGATATTTTTGGAAGGCATTCACTGGATAGCACACTGGGAGGACGAGCTGTTGTCTCAGCTCTTCTTCTTCGTGTGTGCGTGTGGCAAAACTGAAACATAGCGCAGATAGAGAAGAGTGCATAACAGGACACAGCTGACAGGTTTGCTTGAGCATGTGTGTGTGTGTGTGTGTGTGTGTGTGTGTGTGTGTGTGTGTGTGTGTGTGTGTGTGTGTGTGTGTGTGTGTGTGTGTGTGTGTGTGTGTGTGTGTGTAACCCAAATGCTTGGATGTCTGTCAATATAATATATAATTTCCTATAGCTATATGCTGGACTACCAAAAGGCATTTTTTTCATACATTTATGTACTGCAATTCTTAAAGGAACAGTGATTTTTACATCTTGGGATTAGTCCCAGCAACTATAAGGTGGCGTGGAAGGATTCAACTGCAAATTGCATAGCTTCATCCTGAATTAGAATTCAACCTGCCGTCTATAAATGATATTCATTCATTCACTTGGAGTTTACTTGCTGCAATACGTGACTGAGAACTGCATTTCAGACATTTATAATCAGCACAAGACCTTATTTTTATCCTCAATTTTTCCATTCATCATGTAAAATCTTATATGGATGAATTTGTGAATAAAAGGTTCTGAAAACCAGCCTATAAAAGCCAAAATCTTTACCCAATCATATTCAGACTTTTGTTTTTAGATTTTTTAGTTTCCGTTCTGATGACTCGTGCTTGTGTCTCTGCAGTCCACAGTGTTTCTGCTCTGTTGTGTCAAAACAAGTATTTAGCTTTGATTTAGTAAAGTATAGCTGAAATGTAGAAAAAGGGTAGTGTTTAGAAAAAAGACTTTTTAAATCACTGAATTTCTCAGAAATCAGGGGCTCTGTGGCTACAGCAGCAAAATTAAGCAAAAATTTGTGAATAAAATGTAGTAATTTGGAAGTTAGACTCTTTAATTACTCAAGAGATTCCTGGAGATTTCTTCCTGTTAAAAGGGAGTTTTTCCTTCCCACTGTTGCCAAACTGCATGCTGATAGGGGGTCATATGATTGTTGGGTTCTTCTCTGTATGTAGGGTTAAAAAGCAAATGCAAAAGTGTCTGATGAGTCCTTCTGCCTTACATGCTGGGACATTAAGGGTATTATTGGTCACAGACTTTCAAGTGCAAGAGAAAAGTAAAAGTTGAGTTCTTTTTATCTTATAACGTCAATAAAATTACATCATCTCGCTGCATCCCCCGCAGGGGTCCATCGACCACTCCTGGATGAACGAGTGCAGCAGCAGGTTGGGTCATTGTAAGGCACTAATGGTAACAAAGCCCAAAGGCTCCCTTGCAGGATCCTGCAAGCGCTGAACCCCCAGTCTAGATTAATTCTTCTTACCATGAAATTCCATTTAAGCTCCTGGTACAAGTAACTGTTGTGTTGGCTACACAGGTAGCTAATTGCTGCTGAATGTAAAGATTTAAAGTGGATTGCATGTGGTGGAAATCTGATACATTTGATTCTGACTCTGGTGAAAGGACCTAAAAATCTCGTTTTCCATTTCCCTGTTCTGTTTTTTATTTCTTATTTTGGTTGGGGAATATAGCCTCAGTTGCAGCGTCATTTGCCAATAATCATTATGCAGTAACAGAGGATGAGAAAACAGGATTAATGTTAAGAATATAACTTTATGTAATTATAACTAAAGTGCATTAAAGTTACATAAGCAATCCTGCTCTAAGGAGAATAGCTGGAGCCCATCGTTCTCTGTCCAGCACCACTACTATGAACACAATGCCCTTTCTTCCCCTTGCCTGCAATGCAGGTGTGACTGTTTAGGAATTTTGTGAAGGCTTCTCTTCGCAAAAAATGAATTAATAAATACAATTTTTAAATAATACAATGATATAGTTCTAGTTTATTTCAGCCGTTTCTTTCATTAATTCCTGTCTCCCTGTTTGCTTTCCAGAAATATAGAAGGAGCAAAGAGCTGATTTGTAAGACCTGATTATAGGATATTTCCAAACTTTAAGGGAATGTCAAACTGAATTTTCAGGTCTAAAGCACAGAATCACACGATGTACTGTGGAAACAAAATAAGGTTATAATAAACAGATGTCATAACAGGTAGACTGGGGAAAAATAAAATGATGTCAGTGATTGCACATAGCAAAACGTTGGACTGCATTAAAAGAGCCTATTTTGCTGTATACCACTAACACTTTATAACGTGCATTTATTTTACACAGAAATATTCAATATAAATAGTATAAGCTCTCTTGTCCATCTCTCAAAAGAGCTGGCAGTCATTTTAGTTTACACAGTGTTTCAGTTTACATTAACATTAATGTTCAGTATGTTAGTGTGTTATAAAACTGTGATTACTGTGATAGCGCATTTTAGTCTTCTGATTAAAATGTTACATTAATGTTGCTTGTGTGAACTGCTTTGACCTAAAGTATATGGATGTCTCTGCGTGTTTTCTTTCTGCCTCACGCTGTTTCTGTGGGCACTGATAGGTGCGTCCTGGCCATTTGCGAGGGAACAATAGCGTGGTGCTGGTGGGCTGTCAGTGTGGTGTGTGCCTGTCAGTTTAGGTTTGGGCTGTTGTGTGGAGACATTATAAGCTGACAGACAGCCCTAACTCCTCTCTTGGCTGGCTCTGTCTGTCTCTGGGGCTAATAACCACCCTGAGACAATGAAAACTTCAGCCTGTCTCATGGTAGAATGAGATGGCTTGATTGTGTACTGTAGACTGGAATGTCAGCTATCAAGTTGCTGGACTTTGTACCAAGTCTTAAAAACTTTTTCTAATACGCCCATGATTCAAATGGTTGTTTTTTTTTAATCGGTATGTCCTGTTCATGTGAAAATGTACTGTAGACCTGCAGTGTTTCAGTCTTTCAATATGCTAGGCTGGCTTATTTTTATTTATCTAAGATTTTTATATTCATATCCGTTAAGATACACTAAACCTATAACATATATAAGTTAAAAAATATATAAATACAGTATCAACCCAGTAGTTCAAAAATACAAAAAATGAAAATAGTCATATACAGTAAGAATATATTATAATTGTACTAGTAATGTATACTAGTAAATTTAATAATATGGTATAAATTTATGGAAATGTCATTTGGTTTCTGTACCTTTGTCTCTCATTTCTAAAGAGTTTAAAAGATCTGTAGAGTTATTTGGAGGAACAGATGCTAAATGCCTTTATTTACAGTGTTAACACAAAGCTGACATTTCCACTTGGATTTAAAAGTGTTTCCATACTTGTGTTATATGATTCAGTGAATTCAGGAACACATTATCAACATTTTCTTTATTTTGCCTTCCCCAAATGATGACTTGCCTTTGTTAGCTGGTCTTTCAAGCATGCAGTGGTTGAAGTTGCAGTGTGTTACACTTTGTTGACTGCCCATGGTCCATATCATCATCCTGTTTGAAAGCTACTTTTGCGCTGTTTTGGACTGGCAGCGTGTCAGTCGTATCCTGCTCCTCATCCAGTGTGAGCTTGGATAGCTGAGACAGAGCGGCTACACTACTTCAATAAGTGGCAGTGAAACGGATATTTATGTATTGTACAGTATTTAAAATTGATTCCAAAGGAAAAGTCCACAATATGTGCTGAATGCCAAGTGTCTGTTTCTGGTTTTGGCTTTTGTCAGCATCACAAACCTAAATCTGAAGTGCTGTAAACAGCAAATCATCAGCAAATGATCAGGATCTGGTACAGTTTTTTGGTTTTTTTTGGAAAACTTCTAACGCTCTCATTTATATGTGCACTGACTAAGATGAATTTTTATGTAGTTTTAAATGCACCTACTGACTGCCTCAAAATAGCAGCTTGAAATGTGTTTTGATGTTACACTGACGCATAAGAGGGAGAATGGCACCTCTTTCATGTTGCTCTTTTGTTGTTGTACTTTGCTTGAGGTTGTCGATTCGCTAGTTTTTAATCATAAGCCAAGTCAGCCCATTTTTACACTGCTAGAGATGTTGATGAAAAGAAAGAACATCTGCTTTACTCAGCTTGGAACGGAATTTTGTGATACTGGCGTTTACTATACATGTTAAACTGCAGATAAGTATGAATGACATTTTTCCTTCTTTTCAGTTTGAAAGAATGATTTCATATCCTAGTAATATCCTAAAGGTGAACGGTAAAGAGTAAATTGCTATGGACAGTAAACTGATGATTTTGAGTTTGTTGCATGAGCTGTGTTCCAGATACAGCATCCTTGGCCCCTCAACAATCCTGGCCTTTATTGACATGACACCATCACACAGTTGCTGCAACTTTTCTGTAAATCTTCCATATCATCCATGAGGAGCTCTATTGAATAGAGATCTGGTGACTGTGGGAGCCATTTGAATACAGTGACCTCATTGTCCAAAGAACCAGTCTGAGATGCTTTGAGCTTTGCGACATGGCACATTATCCTGCTTGAAGCTGCAATCTCAAAAAATGTGCTTGGTACCAAAATACCAATACCACACAGGGCCCTGTGCTTTGTTATTTTAAGCTGGGTTATGTATAGTTGGGTATCTGTTTCAAAAATATATATTAGTTAACTTTCCAAGGTTTCAGGCACAAGAAAAGTAAAACACAGATACACACATACACATTTTTCTTTCAATTCGCTGGGGCATTAAGGTTCAGACTGGGTGAACATCGAAGTGGCTGCTGTAAAGGTGGGAAGCCGACATGGGTCAGTAATCCCTGTCTTAGCTGAGAATCCCAACCATCCAGAGGAGCAATCAGCTGTGGTGATGTGTGGACAAAGCCTTAAGACCAACCTCTCCATCGCAGCGCCAGCCAATGCTCCCCATCTAACAAACGCCTAAGCCCGGCACAAGACAAGCAGACTGGCAGACAGAGACACAGACAGGCCGGGGAGGGGAGATGAGACCTCAGGGCTCTCACTGTGATGATGTACCTACACTGACATGAGATTTAATAACCTATTGAAAGTTAAACACAGGGTTTTCTGTACATAAACATTTAGATGCTAAATATGATGTTGACAGAGCCGCGTGTGTCGCATTACAAAAGAGTGAACAGCTGTGACATTTTTTCACAAGGCCTCTGCGTTCATTAAAGACACGACTTACAACAGTCCTCTCCTGCTTGGTCAAGCTGAACTTGCCGATCTTGCCGTCCGTCCTCCTCCTGCACCTGGCATCCACTCCCGTTTGCACAAATGCCCTGCGGGCGCAGCCCAACATGCATGAGCCTGTGGAAAATTTGCTCATATCACAGTGCACATAGAGCATTATATTGCAGATTTAAACATGCCAGTAACCTCAAGTGCTGTTGGCAGTTTACTGAAGTTAATAAGCTGCAGACCTTTTATAGTACCTGTAATCCTACGACTACACTCAGGTAGAGTTTAAAGGATTTTATTCAAATTTTTTAAAACTGCCATTCCATTGTTTGTTTAATCAGCATCATTAGCAATATTAGGATATATTTAATGCAAGTTGAAGGAATTTAATTGGTAACACATGCGAATCACCATAAGGTAGAGCTGGGCGATAGAACGATAACGATATCTATTGCGAAATAACTTTTTCTCGATAGAAAAATTTAACTATTGCGATAGACCTCACCGCTCTTGTCCTCTTAAAAAAAAAAAAAGAACAGCCAATCCAAATTAAGTAGCAACCAATCAAAGCCGCAGCGTCACGTCACGTGACTTGCTACGTACAGCACAAGTGCCAAGCCGCACATGTGTATTTGTTTGGGAAGCAGCCAGCCGCCGTGCCGCCCGGGTAATGGAGGAAATGAGTGTGCCGACTAGAGAAAAATCAACCGAGAATGTGACCGAAGGTTACCGAAGAGAAAACAGATGATGGTTCCAATGCCGGAGAGATTGTCGAACGGAAGAGCCATAGAAGTTCCGTAGTGTGAAGGTATTTCGGCTATTTCAAGTCTGACAAAAAACAGAGTAGCGTGCACTGTAAATTGTGCCGAAAGCAAGTCTGGAAATACAATAAACCGGTGCATGCTCAATCTCTCACTGGAAGCGCTAATTCGCCATTTGGCTTTTGTTTTAAGTAACTGTTAAAACTGTTGGAAAAGCTAAGCTATACAACAAGGAGAGATTGAGAATTTCCTTTTAGTTCTCAGTTTATTTGATATTGACAAAAGTTAGTCAATTTTGTCTGTTCTTCTGTAAAACAAACTAAGATTTATTTTTAGAATTAATATTTTGTTTCCAAGTAGAATTGACAATTTAGTAGTCTGTTTTGGTTGTTCTATTTTGAAACTTAAACGCTTTAGCGGCTGCCTTTTGTGTAGTTTGCAATATTTGCCTTTATTTATCTGAAAAAGTCTCATGTTCCTTAAGTACATCTACCCTGTTGAACTTATTATGGGAAATAAATATTTAAATAAAAACAAGCTGCTGATTATTTCACATTTTACTTGTGAGCAACTGCACATTTAAATCTTACAAATATAGTTATTTGGCTTATATCGTGATATATCGTTATCGCCTGCCTGAAATGAAAAAAACATATCGTGAAATGAAAAAATCTTATATCGCCCAGCTCTGTAGTTCCACAGCACAATGTGTTTAATACAGATGTGTGTATAACTACATTTTACCTGGTCTGACTACTTGTATTGCAAATGTTTGTTGTGATTAATGCATTGAATTAGAACACTTTCACAAAACCTGCTGCCTACATTACAAACGATGCAATCTGGGAACCCATTATCGGTCACCTGCTGACTTTGCTTCTGGGGACGCTGGACAATATTTCAGGGCTTTTGGTGTGGCAAGCACACGCGTTGCTGGCACTCTCTCACTGTTAGTGGATGCAGAAACATTTTTTAAAGCTAAAAAGTTATCCATTCCTTCTTTTGTACTTCACACAGACTGTTTATGTGGATGCAACATAATCAAAGGTGATTTACAAAATGCTTCTTAGACTACAACACGAATTAAGAAACGTTGAAGTATAAAAGAATCATATGTTCATATGTTGATAGATGGTTATCAAGATTATCAAAACGCAATTCACCTGGCAAAATGTGAAATCCCTGAAATTCAGGGGTGCTGTGCTACCGTCAGCTGTTGTATCCTTTTAGCGGTAAAGCACAGATGCAGTGTTTGCTTTGGAGTGATGATGGGAACATGGAATCTCTGGGCTTTGTGAGGGCTTGGGCTTGTTTAAAGCTCGATGGGATTGAGATCTGGAGACTAGATTAGCACCTTGTGTTTTTTGTTGATTTTTCTCATTCATAAATTAACCAGCAAGTTTCCACTGTGATGGGGTATGTTATCCTAATGGGAGAGCTCACTGCTAAGGGGAATTGCCACTGTAATGACAACATGCTCTGCTCATGCTGGCTACAGAGACATTAGTTGAGGAATGAGGTCTGCAGCAAACTTTAGGTGGGTGATGCATTTGAAAGTGACATCCAGACAAAGGGTCCAAGTTTTCCCAGCAGAACATGGCATTGTAATGAGATAATGCATATCCATTTTGGGGTTTCTGGAGGTCTTGAGCTCGGAGGCTAGAGGCGGGATTCACCCTTATTATGGGCGAACACAGTGCAGGCTCCAGGAAAATATGCAGACTCCACACAGGCCCCACTGAGCCACTGGGTTTGGACCTCCTTACTGTCGGGAAACAGTGATAATCACTGCACAGTGTAATCCCATGTCAGGTAGTTTTAATCTGATCAGTGTGTGTTTTTAATGTTGACGTTTCGCTTATGGTTTGGCTGTTTAAATCCTGTTTAAAGACGTGGAATCTTCTTATTGGCAAGTTGTATGGGGCAGCTTATTAAATATGCTACAAATTCTTGATCATCCACAAATGATTCCTAAATAACCTTTGGTGCCACCACTGCGATAATAATGCTAAGTGTCTGGTTTTTACTTTAGTGAACTAAAGTGAAAATCACTCATGTCAGCAGGTTAAGAGCAGACAAGTATGAGAGATTTTTGTCCCTTTGGGACCCAAAAGTATGTTTTAATGTCACCACTCTCCAACTCAAGAAACAAAATTACACGCCGCATTTAATTATTGATTGGTTTCAAATGTCACATGAGGCAGAGAGTTTATAACCATCACATGAATGGAGGTTGTAAAATGTAAAGTGCTGCTGGCCAGGGATTACGTTCTCATCCTTGTTAATGCCACAGCTCACGATAGAGGACACAAAAAAAACCTGCAGCTACCTGATTTATTACTTCCACTGAAATGCCACGTACTCTCAACCAGCTGTGATCACGTCAAGATCAGACAGAGAAATGTCAAGAGCTGCTGGCCAACAAGAAATTTGTATCAACTTTAAAATGAAGAAGTGTTGGTCACATTTTAATTACCTTAATTTCGTTCTTTGCCTTAATGGTGATTTTACTTGTACACTCCAGCTTACCTCTGAAAGGATTGGTGAATCGCAATCTTCTTCTTTCCGCATGCATTGCTCAGCAAGCGCTTCAGGGCACTGTGTGTTATGACTACAGCTGTTGTTGTGGAAACCATTTTTTTGTTCAGCTTTTAGCACTGTAGGCAGCAGCCAGAATCCATGTTTTGTTTTTTTCCTTTTAAAACAGGGACACAAAGGAGGCAGGGGTATAAAGAGAGGTGGACAGAGGTGGTCACAGACACAGGTTTTCGCTCCAAACGTTGCCCTGAGCCATAGACCTGACCATTTACTGCCCTGAGCTACTACCTATCAGATCTCCCTGGGGAAAACTGCATCTGACATTTTCTCTGCCCAAAGTGACGCTTTTAAAATCTCACTTTCACAAAAAGTTTGAAATGTGTCACAGTGACCTCTGTGCCACAGAGGATGGTCATGGCAAGAGGTTTGTGGCTTTCTGCTGCTAGTCTGAACCTATTTTCATTATTTCATTTCATTAGGAATTGCCTTTATTAATATCTATTTTCTTTTTTTCCCCATTCCCTCTTCAAAGTGGAAAAACTTTAGTTCCTTAAGTTACTTATCTTATACTTTTATCTTCTGTCTCGCTTTTTGTTTCTCTTTGCAGTTTCTTTTTTGTCCACTTTGTTCAAAATTTAATTATTAAATTTTTTCATCCATCCTTAAAACATGTCAGGAAATTTTATACTTTTTTTTGAAAGTTCAGTTTAAATACAATTTAAATTTTTTTATTATCAGTTTACAAAAACAGTGATCTCATGGTGCTTTATATTGTAGGTTAAAAGTCTTTCTGTTGCGAGGAAGAAGTCCCTTTTAACAGGAAGAGACCTCTGGCAAAACCAGTATCAGAGAGGGTGAAAAGTTGGGATGGAGTGGGGGAAAGGGAATGCTGACCTGCTGTAAAAGGTTACTTTCTTCCTTTGCTATTTCAGCTTTTCCAACTCTGATGTTAAAAGCAGGGACGTGCAGAGAGGTTTAAAGGGGCGGGTGCTCAAAGTTAAAAAGGGGCACATTGAACCATGCTGAATAACAACAACACACATTCATCAAGAATCTAATATGGGAAGGGCAGGGCTGTGTTGATCTGAGACTGTAGACATTAAAAAGTCCACAGGAGAGATGGTAGCTGATTAAACAAGTGTCATGAGATAATAGCAAAATGCAAAGATTGGTGACAGCGCTTGGAACCATAAGGCAACGAAAAACTGTGACATAAACTCGGCTCTGCCTGTGAATCACTCTTTGCTTCTCTTCTTCCTTCCTTCCCATCATTTCATATATCACTCTCCACTTGCTGTCTATCTGAGAACAAGGCACAACTTGCTATTGCAATAAACTATAATCTAATTATCCACACCTAACAACTCTTGCACTTAATCTATAATAAAATGATGACAGAAAAATGTTATAGCACTGCCTTTAGTAGCCTCATACAGCTCCTACTGTTTCCTCCTCATGTCCTTACCAGCCATGTCTGCACAATGTTATATCATGAGTAATATTTTTTTAAATCCAGCTAAATAAAACACACACATGCACACACAGTGACATTTTAGACCTTCTTCAGAATACTGTATATACTATGGGCATCCTTACATTATTATTTATTACTAGAGCTACAATAATAAAGCAATGAGGAGGGGGAAGTAATAAATATGAAATAATGTATTTATGATGATTCCATTTGTTTCACTATCCACTCTGTGCAGGGGCAAAGCTTATTACATTTTTAAACTGTAGAGATACAATCATTTTACTGCTGTAAAATCCAACTTTTGTCTTATTTAAAATATAAATCTAATATAATCTGCTTCTTAATGTATGTTCTTTAAAATACAGCGTGTGTTTTTTAATATATTATAATTATAATAATTATTATGTGGACATGCATATTAGATCGTTTTTTAGTGAAATATAATCCCTCCAGAAAGGCAGGAAATGCCCAGAAACTTACTTTAAAACTAAATATGTTCCCTAAAACGGTGACAGAGCTACAGACCCATGACAGCCTTACACAGGTAGCCAGCAGCTATGACCAGCACTACTTGTGCAGTTAATAAAAGGACAGGTAATGTTTGTCGCGCTGTTGCACACACAGCACGCTCGTTTGTTTCAGTTCGTCAGTTGCAACAAGACAGCTTACCAACGTGTACGTAATAAGCCAATACTCCTGGGTGCTATACACTACAGTGTACGCTGTACACCTACTTACTGGGTTTGTCGCATCAGTCTGTGTCTCTGAGTTAACTTGTGTTTCTCCTACAGCTCCGGACCGCAAAAAATGCGCGTGCTCTTTGTGAGCTCGTTCCCGGCTCGTAACCAGCGCGTTCTGCCGTCGAGGGCGATCATTGGTTAAATGTGATCATGTGACTGATGCAAGCCAGATCCTTTTATTTAGCAAAACTATGATTAATAGTTAAATATTATTGTTGAGGGGCACAGACAGGACTCCGCACGCACACACACATAAAAAAAATAAATAAATAAATAAAAAAAATTTAAAAGTTGCCTCAACAAAAGGGCACTTTGGGCACTCATCAGGAAAGGGGCGGGTGCTCAAGCCCCTCTAGCCCCCCCCTCTGCACGTCCCTGGTTAAAAGCCCGACCTCACAAGTACTACTGTTGTGTATTGAGTGAGAAAAAACTTAGCTGATCAAAATTAGCAGGCTTATAAGAATAAAAAATAAGAAAGAAAAGTTAAGAAAAGTTGTTTGTACAAAGGGTAACAAAGGCCATTAGATGTTGTTCACAAAGCAACCATGGGAGCCCAAATCTGTCAAGAGACTGACGACCATTTTTCAAGAAATTTAAGAGGAAAAGCTGTTGCTAATGATTGGGTCATAGACTCGGCTCTAATAAATAATTAAAATATTTGTATTTTTTATTTTTGGGAAATTAACATGTTTTAAGCCATTTTTATGTGTTAGTTTCTTTTCCATGTCCCAGTCGCCAGTATTGGCGACCAGTGACGAGGCCTCCACTCCTGGCCGCCACCCGGCACACAATGCACTCAACCCCTAAGGCCCCTCCTGCGGGTGGCCTGCAGGAGGATGGGCTCCCATGATACAAGCAGAAGAAATTAGCTTTCTCCGAAGGGTGGCTGGCCTCTCACTTAGAGATAGGGTGAGAAGTGTCACATATGACTGTGTGGCCACTACCAGCTCCACCACCATCATCAAGTTTGCTGACGACACCGTCGTGGTGGGCCTGATCTCTGATAACAACGAGACGGCCTACGTGAAGGAGATTAGGAATCTGGAGAACTGGTGCCAGAGGAACAACCTCCTTCTAAACGTCAGTAAGACAAAGGAGCTGATAGTGGACTTCAGCACTAAGCAGGAGAGGAACTAGCAGACCCCTGTCATCAACGAGTGCCCAGTGGAGAGAGTGGACAGCTTCAAATACCTCGGAGTTCACATCACGCAGGACCTGTCATGGTCCTGTCACATCAACACCGTGGTGAAAAAGGCCCGTCAGCGTCTCTACCACCTCAGACGCTTGAGAGACTTCCAACTGCCCTCCAAGGTGCTCAGGAACTTTTACTCGTGCACCATAGAGAGCATCCTGGCGGGAAACATCTTAACCTGGTTCGGGAACAGCACCATGCAGGACAGACGAGCTCTACAGAGGGTTGTGCGGTCAGCTGAGCGCACCATCTGCTCCGAGCTCCCTGACCTGCACTCAATCTACAGCAGGCGGTGCTGGACCAAGGCCAGGAAGATCGTGAAGGACCTCAGCCATCCCAACAACAGACTGTTCTCTCTGTTGAGGTCAGGAAAGCGATTCCGCTCCCTGAAGACCAACACAGAGAGACTGAGGAGGAGCTTCTTCCCGCAGGCGATACGGTCTCTCAATCACACCACCACACAGTACTGACCCACACATATGGTTCTTACACGCACACTGGACTTTCTGGACATTGTTTTTGCACAACACTGGTCACTATATTCTTCATTTCCAGTTAATACTTGTACAGCTGCTGTTATTGTGTATATATTTATTTATATTTAGATTTCTTCATACATTCTTATATAGTTCTATATTGTGTATTGTGTATTTTGTTGTACAGTTATTTTATTTTCAACTTTAATTTATATATTTTATCTTATTCTTCCCAGTTAAATTTACCCTTCATTCTAATTTGTGTTGTACAGTTATTTCATTTTTAACCTTAATTTATATTTTATTCCTTCCTCGTTAAATTTACCCTTTTTAATTTTTCATATTTATTTCCTATCTTATTCATAGCCTTTTCCTTTTTTGTTTTCTTTAGGTCACGAGCAGTTGTCCAAGCATTTCACTACATATCGTACTGTGTATGACTGTGTACGTGACAAATAAAATTTGAATTTGATTTGATTTGAAGTTCAGCCATCTGGGAGGGGCTCAGAGTAAAGCCGCTGCTCCTCCACATCGAAAGGAGCCAGTTGAAGTGGTTCGGGCATCTGATAAGGATGCCTCCTAGGCGCCTCCTGGGTGAGGTGTCCTGGTCATGTCCCACCGGGAGGAGGCCCCGGGGCAGACCCAGGACACGCTGGAGAGATTATATCTCTCGGCTGGCCTGGGAACGCCTTGGTGTTCCCCCGGACAAGCTGGAAGAGGTGGCTGGGAGAGGGAGAGGGCTTCTCTGTTTAGCAGTCTACAGATTTTATGTGTTGGAGATGCATTATAGCATGACAGTAAAGTCCAAACTATTTCCAGACCACGGACAGCTATCCGTCTATAAAAGTGAAGGTAATATGCTAACCTGCTCCATAGCCAGTCCACAATGGTAGTGCAGAGCTCGAGGAAAATGACCCAGCAGCCAAACAGTGTAATATAATAGTAACAACCAAAGCTTCACTTTCAACAGGTAAGAGAAGCAGAGCTGTACAGGCTTGAATGTTGTAGAGGAAATGTTGCCCTTTTCTGCAGTAGAATTGTTGCTGCTATCTTTCTGCTGCCTCTCACCAACGTTGCTGCCGGCTCTGTGATAGAATTCAATACATAAAGTCAAACTGAAAAAGATGTCACATAATGAGCAGTGTAGCAAATGAATTTCTAGAGGAACTAAAGAAGTTCATTAATTATTGTTTTTTTTTTTCATGTAGCGTATTTATTTACAAAGGGTAATCTCAGTGTTCCTGGAACAGGCCATGACCTTAAATTTGAATGTCATCTTTTAATTGAATAAACTCAAAAAGGCTTTGTGGCTTCCTATTTTTATTCTATTTTCTCAGCTTTTCTTTTTTTATAATGTTACTGTTTCTTCTCGGGATTTTTGCTTCCTTTTCGCCCGTTCATTTTCTTCAAACACCTCACTGCCTAACTGACTGGCATCCCCTCCCAAACACCCAAAAATGTTTTCCTTTTTCTCATGCTCTTATGAGCATGATCAATCAATCAAAGGCATATGCTACATTCCTTTTATGTAAAGCACACAGCATTTACGTGCAATAAAATGTGCATCCAATGTCTTATCGGTTTTCCAGTTTCTTGACATTCTCATCCTAATGTCAGTACTTTTTTTTTCTTGCTTTTTCCTTTCTCTGTAATCTCATAGTGTTTGCATTATCTCTCCCTGCTTTGAAGGTCTTTATTTCAGAGAGAATGTCAGAGAAAGAGGGTGGGGGGTAAGATGAAGATGAATAGACAGAGAGGGAGAAGAGGACCAAGAACTCCATCCTTCACTTTCCTCTCTCTCTGCAAAACACTTCACAGGAAATTGCTACAGACGTGCCACTAGACAGAAGGACAGATAGGCAGGCACGCATGCACTCACACACAAAACCACTCCCTACATCTTTATTGCTTCCCATAGAAGTCAGGAGCGCACCGCTGAATAAAGAGAGACAACGCAAGGCGCTCGGAGAGTGCTCCAAAGCTCTCCTTCCATTCCTTTCTCGTTGCTGACATCTGTCACATTTAGAAGCGAGGAAGTAATGCTAAGTGATGTACTTTCTCTGCATGTTCACAAACCGTGACGCGTTGACAAAATGTTTTGTCAACTCGTCACAGCCTCTAAACTCCATTGAGAGAACTGTCTTTTGGCTCTGCTCAAAAGGCCTCAGTGGGGAAGTGAAAGCTCTCACCTGTGAGGGTACCACGCAAACACTCACATGTGAGGGTAAGTAGTTGTTGTGAATACACGTCATCTGTTTCACATCGTGTGGTCCTTTCAGGGAAACGGGTGATAGGCAGCTGGTCAAGCCTTCCAGGTACAGCGTTTCTTGATGGAGACGTTGGATAATTCAGTTTTTATTACAAGATTGTTTTTCATTGTAGTAGGACTCTCACCTTGATATCTCTTGGTGTCTTGGACGAATTCGCGCTGCTGCCGTACACCACACTGATAATTCACACATTTTCTCTGCCTCCAGGCAGCTTCTTTCTTTAGTCAGATACATATCATCCTCAGTAAAATACAACTAGAATATCTTCTCCTTTTATCCCCAGTACTGCTGCTCTAGAGAAAACAATGCTTAGCTTGTGTATTTTTTATAGTTTAGACATTTTATTTCACGCACTTTATCACCTCATGCATGTTTGTGCTGTATGTGCTCTTTACTGGGTGTTGGGGTGATTTGACAGCAGGTTACTGTGAAGGGTGTTGTCAGCTGCACTATCTTTGGACTTCATTTGTCTGTGAGAGCAGGAGGAGGCTGGAAAAATGAGAGACAGCTCAACCCAGTGTTGGCTGTATGTGTGTCTGTGTGTGTGTGACTTTTCCTCTGCATGTATCTTGATTTGTGAACTCGTGGGAGTAATATTATGGATCCTGCGTTAGGTTTGTTAAGTTAGAGAGCAGCCGATAACAATAGGACGCACACACAGATGCACACATCGTGTTCACAGAGTCAGTCCTGGGGGATTTTTGAAAAGCTTTTGGTGGCTGACAGACAGACAATGTCTCTCAACTGGCTCTAATTGGCTGAGAGTTGCAGGAGGGAGACAACTGGACGAATGAAGTGGGGACGGTGACAGGCAAGACACATCCTCCCTAGTTTTAAAAATTATTTCATGTCAATCTCACTCATGCATCAGTGTGTAATACCAATTAATGACTGCATCTGGCATCTCTCGTCTTTTTGTTTCCTCCTTATACTGACTGTGGAATAATCTTGTTAATATTAAACACAGATCCTTGTCTTCGTAGTGAGGAGCCGGCTTCTTCGAGGTAGCGTGGCATGTGAAGTGAATGAGAGGATGAGAACAGTGTTTCTTTTTTCAGGGTGTTTCTCTCAGACAGCACAATCTGACAATTTGTTTTTACTATAAAAATCTTCATACGTTTGGAGGAAGTCGTTTATTAAAAGCCTCCTTTTTGCATCAGCTGATTCATTTTAAATCCAATATTTTAGTTTGGCAGAGACTTGATTTCCACTGATGGCAACATGAGGCTGCAAAGCAACACCTGTTGACTGTCTGAAGGTTCTCTGTCATCCAGGTCATCGTAGTCTAAGGAGCTTGGAAAGAAAAGCATCTGGACTTTCACCTCTCACCTGAGAAACTTCTTCAGTTCTAAGAGCAACTGGTGGAGAGTCCCAAATTTTAAGCCCTATGTGAGTGTCCCCCAAGAGGGTCATGGGCCCCCTATTGATCCTCTACCTAATCACACGAGCCAAGGTGTAAAAATCGGAGTGAAAATGGGTATTGACTGCAATCCCGAAAAGTTGATTTTGTTCATCTGGACGTAGCGTTTTCAGTGGGAGAAGCATTTCATCACTCATCCAAGTGACTTCTTCAGTCTCAGCTGGTTGCAGGTTTCCCTGACCTTATAAACAGTACATTTGTACAATGACTGAAAGGTCAGTTCTGTGATCATTAATATGCATTAATATGCAAATTGTCAAGACCATTGATCATCATTGATCAATGGTCATGAGTCCCATTCACAGAGAGTTGGGGAATGGCTGCAATCACAGCATTGTAAGGTGGTGAAAGATGTACCCTTTGGCCCCGTCCTCAGTAGTTCACAGATGTTTTTCCCTTTTCACGTCGTCTCCTTGACTCTCTGCTCAAACCAGCGTTCCTCCCTGTCCAGGATGTGTACATCCTCGTCATTGAAAGAGTGTCCACTGGCCTGCGGGTGTAAATAGACTGCAGCGTACTGGCCTGACGAGGTGGCTCTTCTGTGTTGTGTCATCTACTTTGCCAGAGGTTGTTTGGTTTCCCCGATGTATAAATCCTGGCAATCCTCCTGGCACTTAACAGCGTACACTATGTTACTCTGTTTGTGTTGGAGGACCCGATCCTTGGGGTGGGCTGATTTTTGGGGCACCATTTTTTTGGGGTTTGAAAGCCACAGGTACGCAGTGTTTCATGTGTTTCAGCTGTTTCGATACTCCTGACACATACGGGCTCACTATGGTGGACCGACACATCAAGTTCACCATGGAGGATATATGAAAAATGACAGGCTAGCATTCTTAGACTGTGAGATTTCCTGTGATGGGGATTTCCTGCAATATAAAAATGTTCAAGTTAACCCTGCAGAAAAGACTTTCTAGAGTCCAGGGCAAAAATACAGTTTTGGTCAGTTTGAGCTAATTTCCCCCTTCACAACGACTGTAGCGTGTGACCTTTCAGGCTTAAAATTACACGCGCTGCCAATTCGATTAACTCGTGTGCTTATCAAACCTGCCAGATGTTCACTAGGCCTCACTTCTACTAATTTGAGTCATTGACCTGGACTCTAACATTAAAAAGCCGATCAAAGACAAATGCAAATAAATAATTTGCATTTTTTTAAAATACTTTCCTCTCTGATTGAGGCAATCTGATGTACCATTCGGTCTGCTTTGAAAAATGTGTCTCCATCACAGCTTCATCACTTTCGGGTTGGAATATTAGGAATACTTTTTAATGTAGCTGCCTGTCTCTTTTCAGTTATGTCTATAGACTGTTCCCTGCCCATTACATCACATCTCTGCTGGTGTGTTGTTTTGAAATGACAACACTTTATTCATTTATATGACAGTGCCTTGTTTCTTATGGATACATGGGCCCCTCTTTGCTGTACTCAGTCCCTCACCTGTCTTGAAATTGTCTACATTCAGCACAAATGTTACTTTTTTCTGTCACTCGTCTATCTCAATGGTAAAAATACAGTTTGTACACCTACAACATCTCTGAAGTTAGACCCAACTGCACCATCCGGGTTTAAGCTTTTTAAAGTTTCAGAGCTGCACAGTGAGTAATACATCTTAGTTCATTTAGCTCTACTGTAGTTGCAGCACTTTCAGACATTTATCAAAACTCTAACACATTTATTCAGCTTACTGTCCTCCACCCACAAGCGTGTGCACGTTATAGCACCTCAGTTGAAACTTGCTGAGTTCACAGCAACACTGTTGGGTGTAAATTGAAACAAAAGAAATCGAATCATAAGCTCTGTTGTATTCTTCCCAATATTTAGATTCAATGTTCTGTGTAGTAAACAAATGTTTGTACGAACTTGAGAGAATTAAAAAAATTCAATTACAGCTACTCAAGCAAAATGTGCTTGCAGTTATATTTAACACGTGGGCTATCAACAATACTGTGATTTAAACTGGCTGTGTTTTATCTGTGTAGGTGGGATGTAATTATGTGTTTTTGAATACGCGAAAACATCAATGTGTTTGCATGCTGATTTTAGCATTTAGCTCAAGCTACAGCTGTGCCTAAGTACGCCCTCATAGTTACTATTGCAGTTTTAAGCTCTTGGACTGAAACATGCTCTGTGCCTAAATTGAATTCTGGTGTCAGGTATAGATCCTTCTACCCCCCCAGAGGAAGAGACCAATTCAAACTTGAAAAGGCAAATGCAGACTTTCACTAACAGCACTGGGCAGAACTCCAGAGACAGCTGGACTCTCTGACATGAGATATTTCTCACCTTCATCCCCTTTTGATATAAAGCGGGACACATCAGCTAGCCCAGTGAACATAAATGTCCATTTTATGGACATCAGCACCCCGATTTGAGGCATTAAAATTCACTTTCCACTTCCTGCCATATGGAGATTCCGACATGAAAGCTGTTAGTCAGGCTTTCAAA
This sequence comes from Astatotilapia calliptera, assembly GCF_964374335.1. Taxonomy (NCBI): domain Eukaryota; kingdom Metazoa; phylum Chordata; class Actinopteri; order Cichliformes; family Cichlidae; genus Astatotilapia; species Astatotilapia calliptera. The sequence goes on along the minus strand of NC_137428.1, from coordinate 6,094,734 downwards.
AGGCTTTAATGCAGAATCCAGAGACTCCCTGAGACAAATAAAGTTTAGACAGACTATGTAATCCAAATGGGATTTTATAGCATAGTTATTAGCAGCAGTCATCAAAGAAGGTTTACAATTACATTCTAGTGTTAGGCAGGATGACGACGGCGCTCATAGCACATCTCATGCCTCTGTCTGTCTTTCATCTTACTTTGAAAGGCTTTAATGCTTCACTTTGCAGTGGGACTTCATTTAAGCTCAATGCTCAGATGCACTTGGGGAATTTTCGCGTTCACAGGTCTCTGCTGTAACATATCCTCTTTACTGTGGAGATGACTGCTGGCTCTAAAGGGCCCTTTATTCTGCAGTTTTCCCACATTTTAATTCTTTAATGTTTTTTGCGACACTTCAACTGTCTGTTGAATTATCTCCTATCAAATGTGATATGTCACAGTGTTCTTTTTTTTAAATATACAGTATGTGATCCCTATAAATGAGTGATCTTTTTAAAGGCCACTTTGAAATTCAGTCTGTAAAGATAATGTGACAGCACAGCCGAATGGATAATCCAGTGATGTATAAATGATGAATTAGATTAATAGAATTGTGGTTGTAATAACGTGTGCCTGGTCATAAATGTTTAATAAGGTATTTCAAAATGCACAGCACTGACAGAAACCGGTGTCCCCGATGGATTGTTTTTACTCAGGGCTAAAGATCCCCTGTCAGCAAATCAATGGGGGAGATTGAGGCTGTGGCGAGACAGTTTGTTAGGCTGGCTGGCACCGCAGGGCCTGTCTTGTCCTTGGCATGTCTTACTTTGTTTTATTTTGTTTGGTCATTTTATTTCACTGTCAGGGTTTCTTTTCCCTGTTTCAGAAGAAAAGGGAGGGTGGTAAAGGGATTTTACCTAAGCCTCATTGGAACGGAAAAGGCTGAAAATGAGAGCGAGAGGAGAACAAAGGGCATTGAGTGTTCCAAAATTTGCCATTCAAATGATGATAAATCCACAAAACCAAAAGCAGAGCTGTGTTTTAATGTTGTGTCTTTTATTGCAGTTCTAAGAGTGCAAAACTGTTCACACTGAACACATCACATTATAGTCCAAAAAAACCCCCCCAAAACATAAAACCTTCCTTAAGTTCTCCAGTAAATGTCTGAGAGGACCCCATGTACAACTGGAGTATGAAGATTATGCTGCATGGTTTGAATTTTTTGATGTGACTGAAATCTTAGAAGCATTAAAAAAGATTTGGGCCTATAGTGACAAATGCACAAATGTTGGGGACTTGAATCTTTACAAAAAGGCAAAAAGCAAAGGATCGCTTTGTCGACACCTAACAAGCAAATTGTGTTTTTCCTTCCTGCGTTTTCCTTTTGTCCCTCTGTTCTGACTGTATGCCCCATTCTCATTGGTTCTCTTGTTCCCATATGGATTTATAGTCCTGTTACCTTTGTACTTCGCCCCCTCCAAACTTTGTTCTTCTGGAATTCTGGACATTTTTGTGAATTATGAAAAGCTTGCCTTTTGGTCCGTGTCCCTGCTTTCAGTGTTCTGTGTTTGGGCTTTCATTTTGACATGCACATAACCTGTTAATTTTTTTCTTGACCTTATCAAAGTAGCACTGGCTGCTTGTTGGTAGATTGCAGACTTTAATACAACAAATTGCTTAACACAAGTAGATTATTTTGATTGGCTAGTCCCTTTAAAAAAAATCAGCCTCAATGATGTCACCATTCACTTTGAGTACTTTTTTTAAACCTTCTAATAGTGGGAGTAATCCACATCCCTTGCTGCAGTAGTTTTTAATTTGCCTGCAGTTTCTACTTGATGTGTCCTCTTGTACTCCAGCTGTCATAAACCAGACGCAAAAAGGTCTGAGTCTACTTTAATTGCTACCCTGTCCTAGTAGCAATAAGTTTTACAAGCCGTGGAGGGTGAGTGACTGACTTTCTTCTAGGGGTTGAGCACCGCCTCGAGGTGGTTTCAAACTTTTTGTGAAGTGAATTTTATCTGCGGTTTCATCAAGCTATCAGAAGATTGCCTCCCAGGGTGCAGGAATGAAGTCTCTGGCTGACTGTTGAACCAGACGCAGGAAGAGCAATGCTCATTCTGTGGAGCAGCTGTTTTCCCTCCAGCCCCCTAAGTAAAAACCCAGCACTCCCCAACCCACCCGACCCCAAGCATCTGATTATTGGACTTAAACCATTTTGTCCGCAGTGTCTCACAACAGCAGACAACCATTATGTCCTTTTAGTATGGCCAAAGTGAGAGCTGTGTCTGCTCATCATTAAGTCCTACTACGAGCCTAGATTTTGTGCTTTAGTTTAAATATTTTTTAACACGCATAAATGCTGCCTCATTTGCTGCTACACAGGGTGAGTTAACATCTTCTCATTAATTTTGTATGAAGTTGCTCCCAGCCAGAAGTTTGCACTCAGTCTGAAAATGTCTTTAAACTAAGATCTGCAAACATTCAGCTCGACTGAAGATTGAGCTGTAAAAACACACTACAATTATAACACAGGGACAGATAAAATATTAAATGTCATTCAGCAGTTAGGTCAAGTAAATTAACTGTGAATGTGAAAATTTGATTAAAATTGTAGCTGGAATAGAATTGCAACGATAAAGCAGCTCTTATTATAGACGTGAACCAAACAATAATTTAATCATCGAGTTCATAAACACAACACGAAGCAGTAGCATTTTTTTTTACAATTAATTAATTGTTCAAGAGAAGCTAACAATAAAAATCTATAATAACGAATGTCAGGAAATTGTTGCTTTTTCTTGCAGTAATAAGCAGATTAGTTTTGGTCTTCAGAAAGAAATTCAAATTAAAGTTGCTCTTCAAGAAGATTAGCTGAATGTCCTTCTTGGGCTTTCTGCCTCGTACGTTGTGCACAATGTCCTTTTGTTAATTAGAACTTAGAAAAACAACGAGTGCAACGTGGGAAGAGGAGGAAGCAAGAAAACGTGCCAGGTTTAATCACACTCCGCCTTTCACTGTCAACACTTAACGCTACATATTTTAAATATTGTGATGTGTACATGTTTTAAATGCAAACACCGCAGGTTTTTATCATTTTTAAGTAGATATACATTATTTGCATAAATATGATTTTCTAAGTATAAAAAATAAACGTCACTAATATCTGTGTGTATGAAAGAAAGACATGTTTGGGGTTTTTCTTGTATTATGTTTTTTTTGTCGTTGTGGTTAGGGCTGCCACGATTAGTCGACTAGTCACGATTACGTCGACTATCAAAACCGTCGACGACTGATTTAATAGTCGACGCGTTGTTTGAAGCTTTGAAAGATCACAAAAGACGCAGGAATAAGCAGTTGGATTTAAGAGTGTAATAACGGACTGAAACAGAAGATGGCAGCACTGCATGTACAAGGATGCCAGCTGCCGTTAAACCCCGAAGAAGAAGTAGCTCTGTCCCAGAATTCATAGCGCGGCCCAGCTCAGTTTCCAACAATGGCGGCAGCTAGTTAGTTTTAATATTACTCTTATTATTCTTTCTGGGTCACAAAATAAACGTTTAACATACTTTCAGGCGAGAATGTAGCTGTGTAAACCTCAAATATCTGCTCAGTTTATCAAGACACCACATATTTTCAAAAGCGCTCCGATGTTTTCAGAGACGTCTGTTACCCACTAGCTTGATAGCTAGCCGGGTTCAAGGCTCACTAGAGCCCATGAGAACACCGGACTCCCGGCAAATCATTTTCAAACCCACCGCCGTCTTTCGCTACTCAGGTTAAACATATATAAGTCACTTAGATAACTTAAAAATGTTATTGTTTGGCTTTTTTCAGTATTTTATTTGTTCCTGAGTAAATCGGTTTGGCTGAGATCAAAGTTATAGTTTTTACACAGCTGAATAAACGTCAAGCAGACAGCTGATTATCAGAAGTGTGAGATGCTGGAGAATATACTCCGGTGTCCTGTTATATTTTAGATAGCAAGGAGTTTATTAAACTTCACCAAAACAATCTGCAAATTTCATTAAAATGTAATAAACTATAATCTTTTCTTTATTTTTACCTTAAACACTTAAAGCTGTAAGCTAATGATAGTTATATAAGAGCAGATGCTGCTGGTGCAAAAAGCTGTACGTTTTACGTCCAATGGATGATGATTAGTCGACTAATCGCAAAAATAATCGGTGACTAGTCGACTATCAAAACTATCATTTGTGGCAGCCCTAGTTGTGGTAATATGTTCAGTATCTCCTGGTTTGTAAGAGAGTGTCTGACTACACCACCACTGCATGTGGAAACATTTCCTCTGGCCATCTGCCTCATAACAAACTGCAGTTTTTGATATCAGACCTGGACTATTTTTGGCCAGTGGAGCAAATGATATTTACTGGTTTCTTTTTTTCTCCATATGATACAGTGAGAACAATCTGCACTTAGCACCGGTCTATTACAAACCAGCTGGGTCTGCACCTGTGATTTTTAGTTATATTTATTTTTTAGGCAAGCTGTAAGTGGTAATGTACCTTACTGGGCTGCGCGTCTGTTTACTTCTCCATATATAAAAAAAAAATCACATGGAAAAAAAGCTATAAAGAAGTAAAGAACCAGGCAATTTTAATGATGTTTAGCTGACCGCATGTCTACATGTTGAGTCATTGGTGTATGTAAATGAAGTTAAGGGTGATTGTGTGCTGTCCTGCTGGGATGGACATGCTGGAAATAAGAAACAATGCCACCATGTCCCTCTTCTCTCTTCCTGCACATACGATGTCCCACCTCATGCGAGCAGGTAGTGCTACATGAGCTCATTACAGCATTACATGTTTCACTTTATTCCCCACCTTTGCGTTTATTGTACCCTCCCTTTATTGCAGCTGCCCACTTTGGCAACTTTTTATCCAAAATGTAAGAAAATGACAATAAACACTGATTAACAATTCACCAAAATGTGTCATTTTCTTGATTATTCTGTTAAACTTAATCGCATTGTGGTGAACATCTTTTTTTTACGAACTACCACATCCAAGGTCGCCTCAATCTCTGCACTCACTCATAGCCACATCTTCAATTTTAAGCTTTCTATCCAAAGTCAGCGTCGACCTTTTTGAGGCTGAGGACAAATGATTACATACCTTCACTTCCCCTTTGTTAATCCTTTGTTTCTACTCCACAGGGAGCGCCGTTGCGTTTTTACAGCTGCCACTTTTCTATGTTTGCATCTGCAGCTTTTGTGTGTTCGTGCATGTGCGTGTGTGTCCTCTCCTAATTGGGAATTTGTATTCATTAAAAGCCGTGAATGGACGCTAAGATCCAAGTCCACACCTGTTGTTTATGTCAGCAGCGTCTCTGTTGGAGGCGGGTCAAGATTAACAGTGGCCAACCATCCCCTCTCCTCTATCATCAATAGTCACAATCACATCATGAATCTCCAATTATCTCCCAAGCTGCGGGCCCCGGGGCGAGATCCGAGTCTGTCTTCCAGTCTTGAAATAATGAGCAGATTTTTTTTTAACGTATTAGCATGCTTCCCACCATAGATTTTCATCCTAATTATTTTTTTTCCATTGTATCTGATTAGGTTGGAGAAGAGAGATTAAGTTTTGATCAGGAGACGTGTGTTTGGGCGTGTGGCTTTTTGCATGCATGAGAGAGACAGAGGTGAGGTGATCAGTTGTCTAGTTGGTAACAGGAATGCACAGATGACTAACAACAAATAGGGAGATGTACAGTAGCTTGTTAGCTTCACACGCCTACCAGGTAGCAATATGTTGGGAGTTTTATAATGAGGCTGCTTCTTTCATGTGGACCGAAGCTTTAATCCCCAACACATCAGCAGAATGACATATGGTAAACAGTGCATTGTTTGTCACCTTCTTTCTTTGATGCATTTCACTTATTCTCCTCACTTTCTTCTCAAATCAGCTTCTGCTTTCCTTACTTTTTGCTTACATATTATACTTTTCACTCCTTTTTTTATTCTGGATGTTTTACTGTCTCTCTTTTCCTTCCTTATATTTTGTTTTGTATCTTTACCCCTGACCATTTCCTCTTCCTTCCTGCCCTGTTTTTATCAACCTAAAAACTTCTCACCTTAACTTGTTCTTTCTTATTCTTTTGTTGGTTTTCAGATAAAATTGAGATTGTGATTGGCTTTGATTGCTGCTAGAGTGTTTGCTCAGAAGAACATTGTCTTAGAGCCTTGCTTGTTGCTCTTGTATCCAGCCTAAACATATGACTTGGTTTCTTTACAGAAGTTGTAGACAGCACTGTTGCGATTGCTAAATGGTTAAATATTACCTATATATATCACAGGTTCAAAACAGAGTAAATGAAATTAGCCTGTGATTACTTGTTCTTTCTCCCTGTGATAACAATTTAACATTCTGTGCATGCCAGTAGTTATATGAGTATTAACACCTGCTGTCCACAGGTGCCATGTAGTCCTTGAAAGGCCACTTGAGACTTTATTATTGGCTTCCAAGCATATCCAGCTCTCCAGGTAGTCTCCTGCTGGAGGTCTTTTAAAGTTTTTCTTTGGGCATTGGCTGATTTTTTTTTATTATTTTCAGATTAGTATTATTTAAGCTACTTATTCAAGCATAAAAAAGACACCTAACACAAGTGATGAACCAATGTTGTGTCTACACATAACGGGCAGCTTGGCAACGAAACCCATTTTAAATTATATCTTTAGGCACATTTTTACTAGCAGGCTGTTGCCAACACATCATTTTTTCCCGTAAATATTTTAACGAAACTGTTGGACGAAAGAAGTTGATGCCAAAAAATATCCGCAGCAGTGTCTGAAATGTCCTAAAGGGGAAAAAAATCTAGCAAAGACCTGACACAGGACCTGAGAATGCATGTGACCCTTCAGTTTATCCATCTACTGTTTGCTGAAGCTTCATGAGAGTGGTCTCAGTGGAAGGGTAGCATACAAGAAGCCATTCCTAAGGAAGGGAAACACAAGTCATTGTCAGTGTGTACAGAGGAGGTCGGGTCAGGAGGAGAGAGGTTCAACAGTAAGTGTCTACACTGTAAAACAGTGAAAGTTCTGCTGTGGTTTGGAACTGTGTTTGGGGATTTTGTCAGATTTAATGGAACTATGAATGCAAAAATGTGCTCTTATATATTGATCCATCATGCAGTACCATCTGGAAAGCATCTAATTGGCAACAGCTTAATTTTTCAATATGACAACGATAGAAAAACACACATCAGTCATGGATTGGCCCAAAGTCATTTATGTAAAGTATACACTAAATCTGTCCTCACAGTACTTTTCCCCTATATCTCAAGAAATTTAACTTAAAAATAGTCATCATTTCATTTTTGTTGGCTTAAATAATTTGTTCACTTTTCATACCCTGTCACACGCAGACATTATGTCTTCCTCTATGCTGTCGACTGTCTGTGCTCTCCCATTTTCTGTCTCCATTTCTTCCACAGATTTCTCTCTTCCATGTTATTCCTGTCATTCCACTGTTGTTTAACAGTTATCAGTCGGATATTGGATGATAAGGTGTAATCAGGGCCATCATCTCAACCTCAGTGGCTGTGTCATGCGGGTTGACATTTACTGCGTGACAGCAGCTTGACACCAGTTCACATCCCTCTTCATTAGTGACGCTGGAGCCATTTATATTTTGCGCCAATCAGCCTCGGTGTAATCAGTTGTGTTCAACACACCAATCTAGCCCCATGACAAGATAATTACCATGGGTTCCTCAGGGAGACAGGTAGTACGGAGGACCCAGGAACTCAAGTACAAGTTGTAGCAGCAGTCGCATCTTTAGAGAGCAGTGTCATTTCCATCAAGTTAATCAGGGATTTTTAGTGGCTGTTTTTAGGAATGCGTAGGTAGAAATGTTTTCAGTGGTGGTCAGTGTAGAAAGTGCAGAGTACTTGGCAATCTGCAAGAGTGTTCGTAATATGCATAAGAGTGCCCATAAATAATGAGACTAACATGTAGTTTACGGAGTAATTACTTTTATAGAAACTTGTAGCCCTCATTTCAGAGAAAAATATGGCCCCGCTATTTATTTCGGGTAACTTGGGACCTAATTTAATCTGACAGGGTTAAGGGGCCAGAGTAATGAAGCCCTAGTAAGTTTGGTTATAATTTAAGTATTTTAAAATATATACAACGTAACCATATTCCCAAAAAGCTTTTGACAGAGGCGCTCGGAAACGGGCAGTAATCCTGCAGAGACATTCAAATATTTTTGTTGTTGTGAATTTGCAGGTCAAAAACGTGCATTTAACCAAACTGTAATCTGTATCTCTAAAGTTTGCTTATTTTTCCCAGTTAGGCAAGTATGTTGCTGAACAAGTTCTAAGTTCTAATTAACAAAATCTTTTATTTGGTATAATATTGAAGCATGTTAGCCTAGCTCACTAACTTTAGCAACGCTGTGCTGTTTTGACACATAATAACAGGGAGGAAGATGGTCCAGGTGTGGTGGTAAATTGCCCAAACTCCTAGTAATGGTTGCGTCTGCACCATCAGCACATTCTGCTAACAGTGCTGATGCCTCCCAACTGACTAACTTGTAACAGGTACGGCATCAGTTGAGGATTTCCTATTGAGGTTTCAACCTATAATAGAGTGAGTTGTCAGTGATTAGAATCAGGTGGGTGATGGGGTTATACTTTTTCAGTATTTGCTGGTAGCAAAATTTGCAAAGAATCAGCATTTTCTGTTTGATTCATTTTATTAGGTACAGAGTTTGAGAAAATAAACATGCGCTATATTTCACATTTTTTTAAGGGTTTTTCGTATCAAGTAAAATATGTGTCTACATTTTGGCGTTGGTCATCATCAAACTCTTGCGTATTTGTTTATTAGAAAAAAATGAAATTGTCTCGAACTTCAAGGACTTTTTACCACTAGAACAATGTGACATCATTTATGTGCTCGAAACACTATGAAAAGCAAGTCGTATAAAAGGTCATTCTTCATACAGTGGGTGACATGGTATAAGGCGTTCAGAATATGACATTTTCCTGTAGCTGCTATAAGACTTATGAAAGTTTAATGAGCAGGAAAAACCTGCTAATGTGTGCTGGAGCTGCTATAACCCCGGAAAGAAAGTGAAGAGAAGCTCTGCGAGTACCGCTTTCTCCGAGTCCTTCTCCAGAGCTCGGTCTGTCAGTGGTCATAAACATTCGTCTGACAGGTCACACAGCCAAAATAGATCTTCCCCAAACGTGTTACAATTATTTCTACTGCACTTCGTCTTGTTTCTCTGGCCTTTAAGCAACCCCTCCAGCTCACCGTTTCCATTTACTGGTTTCCCTCTGCGACTGTGAAAGCTGCCCAGCAAGGCTCTCTTTCAGCGACTCTTCTGTCCTCCCTCCATATTTTTTTCCAAGTGGTCATAAACAAAAATCCCTGCGAGCGGTGGCTTTATCCCCGCGACAGGGCCGAGGGCATGGAATTCATCACTCGCTTTGACTGAGTTACACCTCAGCTCAGCTCAAGGTCAAAGCAATTACTGGACTTTCACTCCCTCTCTGACCTCCCCCCTCTCCCTTTTCTTTGCTCTCCTCTTCACAAAACTCTACTTTTCTTACTCCCCACCCTGACCTCACTTCCTTCGCTCTCATCGCGCTGCGTGGGCTTTCTCTCCATCGTCTGTTCTTACTTGTGCTTTGTTTTTCTTCCTTGCGCTTTTCTTTTTGCACCTTAGTGAACTTACTCCCCTCTACTTCCTCACTCATGTCTTTCTGCTTAACAAGTGTTCAAAATGTATTTTTTTCAGTCACATTGATGCTTTGATTGTACTCTGTAACACAAATTCAGTTGCTTTTAAATCGCACTTTGTAGTTCTGGTTCACATGACTTTTACTGCTGATACCACAGTCGGGTCAGCAGCAGTGACCTTGTATCTGGAGTGTAAATCAGTCCCTGATTAGATATAACAGACAGATCGCAGCAGATTGGTTTGATTGTGGTAAAAGATTTCCAGCTACTTCATCCAAACAGACCCGGTGATAGCCTCAGAAGAAGTCTGCAGGTCTGATTATCTTAACATACAGCTTGTCATTATCATTACAGTTCAAAGTAAAAGATTTTTTCAGAGGTAACTTTTGACAGAGAACTAACCACTCAGACACAGATTTATGTGATAATAGCTTGGTAGCCTGCCAGCGCTACTTTGACTGTCAGGGAGAGATTACTTTCTACGTAAAAGCAGTTGTATAATGTCTTTAGTGGCTCTAGAGGGAGCTGTGTGAATTGCCTCAAACGATGTCCCTTAGTAAACATTAGTTTAACTTCTACGTATAGATGCACCAACCAATCAGTGAGTGACTGCTGTCTGTCAGTTTCTGTGTAGCCTCAGGTGTATCTTATTGCCTGCTGATCAAATTAGCCATGCGTCTGTTGAGCAATATAACAAAGTCAAACCGGAACAACTTGCATCGTTCCACTTGCTAGAATGAGCTGTGCAAATATGCAAATCAGTACAAACTTGGCAGCTTGATTTGGGCAAAGAGATTTTTTTTTGAAAAATGTAATTGTGTCTAGCTTTCTCATAATGCTAATGCAGCAGCCGGCTGTCCGACGTTTCCTTTGTTTTCGCAGCTTTGTGACTCTAAGTAACTCTCAGCTCTAAAGATTAAGCTTTTTTGTTTGATTTCAGTAAAAGTAGTGAAATGTTCTGCCCGATCTGCATGGCATGAAGCACACTGAAGAAATCATTTTGTAGAAAGTTGGATATACAGATTTTATTTGTGGAAAGATGCCCTGCCCCTGTAACCTGTAGAATTTTTGGTAGGAAAAAATTGAAAAAAGGATAAAAATTATTTAAATGGTCAGTGTTTTATTCAGTACGTGGACTGATATTTACATTAACCCTTTTACACAAAGTGGTCACTACAGTGGACAGCTATTCAAAGGCTGTTTTCTTGTGTTTGTGTCAGTGATGATGGTATACTTGCACATAAACCACTATATTGGACATTGATGTCTCACTCCATACCCTGCCACCTACTGGTCAGCCAGTTGTCCACCTAAGTGGACATGTAAAAAACTCTTTGAAAAGTACATGTTTAAAATTTTTCATGCCTAAAGATGAATAAAAATACTTTAAAAAATCCTGATTGCGGCTGTCACAATTCATGCATGAAAGGGTTAAAGAAAACGTATGAAAATGTTTGATGATGCTGAAAATCAGAGTTATTGTCATGATCAGATTTAGATAATTAGATCAGACTTGGGAGGAAACTGGAAATAAAATTGTACCTGGTGCATTTCTACTAGCAGACCTTAACATCTGCCCTCACCGGCACAAACACGACTTACTGTGAAGACCAAACAGGTTTCCTTTTTTCCTCTGGTGTTTACAAAAACCCGATTCAGGCTCCAAAGAACGAATGGAACAAATGTGTTTAAAGGCAAGGCAAGGCAAGTTTATTTGTATAGCACAATTCAACAACAAGGTGATTCAAAGTGCTTTACAGAGACATTAGAAACAAGAACAAATAAAAAGCATGATTTAAAATTGAATAAAACAAGCAAATAAACTAACTAACTAATTAACAAACAAACAAACAAACAAACAAACAAACAACAGTATATAAAATCAAAACAGATAAAATCAGAACAGTAGATAAAATCAGTAGTTAAATGTAAGTTTTGAAATTTAAGCTTAAAGTGTGGATTTGGTGCTTTATTCAAATGCAGCTGAGAACAGGTGAGTCTTCAACCTGGATTTAAATAAACTGAGTGTTTCAGCTGATCTGAGGCTTTCTGGGAGTTTGTTCCAGATCTAAGGAGCATAAAAGCTGAATGCAGCTTCTCCGTGTCTGGTTCTGACTCTGGGAACTGATAAAAGACCGGATCCAGATGACCTGAGGGATCTGGATGGTTCATACTGGGTCAGGAGGTCATTGATGTATTTTGGTCCTAAACCATTCAGAGCTTTATAGGCCAGCATCAGAACTTTAAAGTCTATCCTCTGACGGACAGGCAGCCAGTGTAAGGACCTCAGAGCTGGACTGATGTGGTCCACTTTTTTGGTCTTAGTGAGGACTCGAGCAGCAGAGTTCTGAATGAGCTGTAGTTGTCTGACTGATTTTTTAGGTAGACCTGTAAAGATGCTGTTACAGTAATCAAGCCTACTAAAGATGAATGCATGGACTAGTTTTTCCAGGTCCTGTTGAGACATCAGATCTTTTATCCTTGATATATTCTTGAGGTGATAGTAAGCTGACTTTGTTATTGTCTTAATGTGTTTTTCTAAGTTTAGGTCTGCATCCATCACTACACCCAAATTTCTCGCCTGGTTTGTGGTTTTTAGATGTATAGATTGAAGTTCTCTGGTGACCTGTAATCGTTTTTCTTTGGCGCCAAAGACTATTACCTCAGTTTTGTTTTTGTTTAGCTGGAGAAAATTGTGGCACAACCAGTCATTGATTTCCTCAATGCATTTACCAAGAGCCTGTACAGGGCCTCGGTCTCCTGGTGACATTGTGATATATATTTGTGTGTCATCTGCATAGCTGTGATAGTTTATTTTGTTGTTGTTTATAATCTGTGCCAGTGGGAGCATGTAGATGTTAAACAGAAGGGGTCCCAAGATGGAACCTTGGGGAACTCCACATGTGATACTTGTCTGCTCAGATGTGAAGTTACCTATTGATACAAAGTATTTCCTGTTTTCTACGTATGTTTTGAACCAGTTTAGTACAGTTCCTGAAAGACCTGTCCAGTTCTCCAGTCGTTTGAGTAATATGTTGTGGTCAACTGTATCAAATGCTGCACTGAGATCCAGTAAAACTAGGACTGACATTTTTCCACTGTCTGTATTCAGACATATGTCATTAAACACTTTGGTCAGAGCGGTTTCAGTGCTGTGGTTCTGTCTAAAACCTGACTGGAAGGCATCGTAGCAATTATTCTGTTTTAAGAAGTAACTGAGCTGTTGAGAAACTGCTTTTTCAATGATCTTACTTAAAAACGGGAGATTTGAGATCGGCCTGTAGTTGTTCATTTGTGTCTTGTCAAGATTGTCCTTTTTCAGTATAGGTTTGATTACAGCAGTTTTTAGTGATTCTGGAAACACACCTGATAATAAAGAAAAGTTGACGATCTGTAACAGGTCTGACTCTAAAGTCTTTGAGATCTTTTTGAAAAAACTTGTTGGCAGGACATCTAAACAGCAGGAGGAGGAGTTCAGTTGACCTAAGATGTCCTCCAGGTCTTTGCTGTTAATAGGTTGAAACTGTTTCATGGTGTTTAAACAGTTTTTTGGTGGACACAGTACATATCCTGGATCTGCTGTTGATGTACCAATTGCTTGTCTAATTTTTTGGATTTTTTCAGTGAAGAATTTGGCAAAGTCATTGCAGGCCATGGTCGAATGAAGTTCAGCTGCCACTGGCACAGGAGGGTTTGTTAGCCTGTCAACTGTAGAAAATAAGACCCGAGCATTATGGCTGTTTTTAGTGATGATGTCAGAGAAGTAGGACCTCCTTGCACTCCTCAGTTGTAAATTATAATTGTGAAGTTTCTCTTTATAGATGTCATAGTGAACCTGGAGGTTTGTTTTTCTCCATCTGCGCTCAGCTTTCCTACACTCTCTTTTTTCATTTTTCACCAGTGTGGAGTTTCTCCATGGAGACTTTTTCCTTCCAGAGATAACCTTCACCTTAATGGGAGCAATAGTGTCCATTACATTTAACATGTTAGCATTGAAGCTATTGACGAGCTCATTGACTGACCCTCTGGGCAGGTCAGGTGTTAATGGGAAGACCTGGTTAAAAATTGCACTACTGTGTTCAGTTATACACCGTTTTGTGATCACTGCTGTTGATATATTTGTGTGGGCTGAGATTTTACTTTCAAAGAAAACACAGTAATGATCAGACAGGCCCACATCAGACACAGTAACCTCTGAAATGCTCAGGCCTTTGGAGATCAGTAGGTCAAGAGTGTGTCCTCTATTATGTGTGGCCTCTGTTACATGCTGAGTCAGCCCAAAGTTGCCCAGAGTGTTACTCAGGTCTTTAGTCCCTTTGTCCTGAGGGTTGTCCACATGAATGTTAAAATCCCCAGCAATAATTACACAGTCAAAATCAACACAGATCACAGACAGCAGTTCACTGAGGTCATTAAAAAAGTCTGTGCAGTATTTGGGAGGCCTGTAAACATTAAGAAACACAACTTTGGATGGGGCCTTCAGCTGTAAAGCCACATATTCAAAAGACTGAAAACTTCCAGGAGATAGCTGCTTACATTGAAATGATTCATTAAATAAGACAGCAACCCCTCCTCCTCTCCTGCTCGCCCTGACCTCACTGATAAAACTGTAGTTAGGAGGGGTCGTCTCGATGAGAACAGCTCCACTGTTACTTTGGTCCAACCAAGTTTCAGTTAGAAACATAAAATCAAGGCTGTGCTCAGTGATTAAATCATTAATTAAAAATGTTTTCCCAGCTAGAGATCTAATGTTTAATAAAGCCAACTTAAGTGTTTTAGAGGCATTACTTGTCCCCTCGTGTTTGGGAGCAGTCTGTGGCACACAAGGTATGTTTACTATGTTTAAAGATCTTTTAGAGTGCAGCTCTCTGTGTTTTGACCAGGCCACATGTCTCCTGTCACCTAAAAGTACAGAAATTTTAAAACCTTCTAGTAAACAGGGTCCCAGCTTCTCCTGGGAAAAGTCATCACTGCCATAATCCTCACAGCCCGGACCCTTCACACATCACGCATCAGACTGCGGAGACAGGGCATGAAGAGGAACTAAGGGGGGCGAGGCTGGGCAATGTGACTTCGATTGCTCTGTTGAGGGTGGGGCTCGATGGCGAACCTTTGGCCGCTCTGGTGAGGGGTTTATGGGGGACAAAAAAGGATTGGGACGGGGGGTAGATCTGAGCCCAGCATTGACCCGCTCCATCATCTCCTCAGTGAATTTCAGGTGTGGGGAGGAGGGAGAAAGGGAGGGGGAGGAGGGTGATGGCCTGTCAGGGGTTTGGGGGACTGGGGAAGGTCGTGGTCCCTGGTCCTGGTCCTGGTCGTTGGTGTTGTTGAGAGAGTTGGAGGCAAATAGGGACCCCTCTTCTTGCCTTAGATGTCTCTCCTTTCTGAGGCTCTTCCCGGGTGGGGGCAAATGGAGCTCCTCCTCAAGGTTTCTGCTGGGCTTTGTCTGTTCTTGGAGTACTGTTTGTTCCTCTTTATGAGATAACTCCTCGTTTATCTCAGCCTTGGCACCGGCCTGTCTCAGCTGGCTTTGTCCGAAAAAATATGTTAACGTTAACCTTAGTAAGGTTCCCAGTCCTACGTCAGGGCTGTGGTGTAACTGGAAAATATTGCCCACCCTCCAGCCAATCGTAGCAAGGCAACGATGCATGAGAACAAATACTAAATCCTGAACGCTTAAGCAAAAACTAGGCGTTAAAAAAATAGCAGCATGTTATCTTCCTTCTTTTATATAAAAAGGTTTCTTTCAGGTCAGTCAGGGCTTTCTTTTCCTTCAGTCTACCATAATACAGCACAAAATGAAACTGCCAGAGGCGCTTTCAAAATAATCACCTTAGCTGCCAGAAGCAAAGAACCAGTTCTCAGCTGAGCACATAATGACCTTTGCCTTCTTCCTAAATTACAGCTAAGGAAAGGTTCAAGATTGCAGTTTTGATCAATTATCTGTAGCCCACTATGCTAAAAGCAACATTTGTAAGCTTGAGAAAATGTCAGAACCTTTCTTTCCCCGGAATGCAGAAACAAAAGAGCCAATCAGTTGAGGTTTACTTGAAATGAGTGATTGCAACAATATGGCAAGAATTGGCAGTCACCACAGGGACCAAGAGGAACAGGGAAATGGACAAACAGTGTGCAGGAGAAGAGGAGAAGCCCCCTAATGGTACGAGACTCCCATTACACAAGACAAGGTACTAAATTACTCAGGTTAATAAGATGAAATTTTCTACCTCTTCTCGGCTACCCCTCCTCTTCTCTTCTCATCTCCAGTAGATCTTGATGATAATGATGTTTCAAATTTAAACCTGAGTGCCTAGTCTAAAAGCCTTTGAGGTGTCTTGGATGAGTGCTCGCAGCCTTGTATGGATAGAAGTCTTTAAAACGTCATTTCCAGATCCACTTCAAATGCAAATTCAAAAGGCTTCGTGCCAAAGCACCCCCATTTCTGCTACTGCAAGAACTCACTTTCAAACGTGCTTTCATGTCAGTCGACTTATTTTTATTGTAATGACAACATCTAATTTCTCATCTGAGCTTCAAAGTATTTTTCTCTTAATCTGTCATAACATGTTTTGATGTTTTCCTCTTTTTCCGTGGATCCGGTGATGAAAAACAAATTCCTTTCTGATTCAGTAGTCATCCATTTTCCCAAACTACCTCACAGTTAATGGCACGGCAAACACATAAACAAACGGCACGATAGGTGTGTTAGCACTTTAAAGTGGGATGATCTGTGGGTGTGCTTTCGCTCGCATTTTGCTCATGTAAATATAAAAGCTCGTGCATATGCTTTACCACGGAGCTCTGTAAATCATGCACGGCGTAAAAAAACCTCGCTCTTCAGCTGTTATTAATTGTAGCTGTTTGGTTGTTTGCGACAGAGAGATTTTCCAAGACAAAACTCAACATTGATCCACACTGACTAATGTGACAATGTTTCCTCAGGTGAACGTATCACATATTACACCTGACACGGGTTTGATGGATTACCAGGCCTCCGGGTTACAGGGAATGTGCACACCAACACAAACAAACATAGACACACAAATAAAAACATTTTTGGCACTGAAACACTGAAACATCACACTGTTGTGATGCCGGTTTTGTTCTAAAATACCAAGCTACACCAGTAGGAAGCAACCACAGTTTAAATGTCATGAAAAGCTACAGTTTCAAATATTTTTAAAAAAAAATATTGCCTTTTTTCCTGTGCCCTTAATGGTTTGGAGAGGGCAGGCCCATGTGAAATCACTTTGGCTGCAGTCAACAAAATCCTGGCTGCAATCCTACCTGCTCCTAAAACAATCAATTAGTCTGCCAAAGTGTGTGAAGTGACTCTACCTGCCAGCCTTTTTAGCCTCAGTAGATTGTAAAAAGACATCTTGGACAGTACAAAAGACTGACACAGCTAGTCTCATGCTGGTTTGTGGATGAGCATTTTGAAGCCTCTGTGCTGTAGCTTTTGCCACTTTTATGTAATTAGAAAAAATTCAGAACAGATTAAAATTAACAAGCTACATCCATAAACTGCACCGGCTAACAAGATACCTTAATTTCATTCATAGAATCTGGAGCTTAAACTCATTTGTAGGACAGTACCTCATAGCAAACCATGTTAATTTTCACGTATTTCTAATAAAAATGCTCCAGAGTGCTCCAAAGGCAGTACTGGTGAATAATGGAGACTGGACTTGATTGTCTGACCAGTAAGAACTTGGTCTGGAAAGCATAACAATTATTGTTTTTAAATATTTGCCTATTCTAGAAAAATTCAATTTTTAAAAAGTTCCCTTGGGTTGACATCAGTACTTGAAGGATATAGTAATGGAGCACACAGGCCTCTAAAACTACACATTATGGATGCCGTGAAGACAGACATGGGAAGTCATGCTTTTCTGAGAGAGATAAAGGAGATGCTCACTGACTTAGGGCCCCTGTCAGGGTTCACCACTGCCCAACCAGAGGTGATTTGCACTGAGTGAATTCTAGATCTGGTCACACATCACTGCAACTAAAGTATACTTAAAACTGTCACAAATTTACAAATAAAAAAATTGGTTTCTAAGTAGTTTGCATGGCAAATGGATAAATTATACAGAGCCATTTTACTTCACTCAGCTGTGCTTTCAACTCTTTACTCTTGCCTTCCAGTTTTGAAATAAGTTGCGATGTCAGCTCTTATAGGACGAATGCGACATACAGCCTGAACAGGTCGCCAGTCTATTACAGGGCTGACAGAACCCGGAGTATTCGGAGAGAACCCACACAAGGATTAGAAAGTAAGGGACAATCTTAGGTGACTTTGCTTTACCAGCAGCTGCTCAGCTAATGCACGATTCCACTGTTCCTGTTAGTAGAGGGTCTGCAAACAGAAAAAGGCTTAAAAGATATTTAGTTCCCAGGTGACTTCTCAAGTTGAGTAGCACCCAGACATGTTTGGTCTAAAAGCAGCTAGCGTGTCTCTAATATGGTTCTCTGGGTCAACCTTGTGACTGTAAGTGGAAAGAAAATGGGGTTTTTCTGACAAAGGAGATTACTTAACTAATTCAGTGCATTTGTTCTACTCTACTCTGTCAAACCATCTCTAGATTACATGTGACACTACATTCAGCACTAGGTTTTAATATTATTGGTAAGGCTTCCGACTGGGGGCCAGCCCGCATTAAGCATTGTTTTCACAGCTGGAACTGTGTTGCAGAGTTTACCGGAACAGCCCATTTATCAGCTCTTTCAGGGCCGTCTCTTTGATTACAATGTGGGACCCACTGATCTCATGAGGTTATGTTATAATTTGCAAAATGGTTATTAACTGTGGAGCTGTGAGATCGAAACAAGGAAACCAAAGTGGAGGGAACTGAGATAGTTGCTGTTTTGCTGTTTGTTGTGCCAACCCTATATGCTGATGTATCTGGAAGAGTTTTTGAGTCTGTTCTAGCTTCTGACAGGATGTTGGGTTTTCAAAAGATGATCTTTGTTCTGAGTTAACAGGAAGTTTTGTATTCATCTCAGAGAAGGCTATTCCTGAGATCCAAACATGCCCAAAGTAAGCTACTAGTGTTTTTAAATTAAAAGAAGTAACAAGGATGGAACTAACAACTTTAACTGGATCAGAAAACTGATTCAGAGGCCTAGTCGTCAAATAATCTTGTGGTTGATAGTTCTGGTCCCAATCTACTATCCTTGCTAGGACCTTTTCCTCTTCAATGTGACAAATCTCTGTCCCCTGAGATTTTTTTCCAGGCTTCAGTAAACCAGCTAGTGCGCTGTGCCAAAGCTGTAATTTGCCTGGTCAACCACCCCCTTCCCCTTGCTCTTCTTCTTCAACCTTTCTTGTGGATACTCAGTGTTATCGGTTATTGCCTCAGATTTTAGATTTTGTGGCTTTAAAAACAGTGGGTGTGGTTTTTGCTGTCACAGCAGATCCAACGCCTATAAATCCTAAACCATGGGGAATTGTTTCTCTGTACTAACACCAGGATTTTAATTGGCAGCGTCAAATAAAACAGTGTGTTTTAATGTGCTGACATTACAACATTTGCCAGTAGCATCATTACAATTAGAAACACAGTCGTAAAGTCTCACTTCTAATGTGGTTTCTATTGCTCCATTACTTTGATTTTGAACGCTGACATCCAATATGTGTGTTTTATGTGAAGTATTAAAATTTAACTCAAATTCCTATAATATGAGTTATGGTGGGTTTTACATGTACACGGAAATGAACAAACTTTCCAGAAGCAAAATTAAAATGAGAAACATTTAAAGCACAAAACATTTCACTGTCACAGTCCATCAGTTGTCTTGGGGAAAAAAACACATTATATGATTGATTTGGAACTAGTGAGTCTTCAGGGGAAAGGAGATATTGGCTTTGTTTATTTGAAATCTGTTCTTGGTTTTGCTGTAGGGGAACACTGGTTGCTATATTGTATAGTACAATTACAGCACCTAGCTTGAGGGACAAGTAAATTACAATGTAATTGGACAGATGATGTGAAATGCCCCATGGCTTTATATCGACGTCGCAGATGGTTGATAAATAACCTCCCGAGCTGAGATACTGTGTGTGTATGCAAGATAATATCTGAGAAATGACTGAAGATATATCCTGTAAGATGATGAGAATTGTTGTTTCTAAAAGGTTAGATTGTTTCATCGTGCACTCACCTTTGCCTAAAACCAAAATGGGTTTCCTGAGTGCGGTTTTGTGCAGCATGTGCATGTGAGAAGAGGATGTGTGTTTGTGTGTGTGTGTGTGTTCCCACACTTTGACCTAAGCTGGGAATTTTATCCGACTGAGTTACAGTTCCACAGCCCCTATGCAATTGTAATTGCATTAGTGCAGTGTTGATTTTTTATTAGACACCTTTTCCCAGAGTCCCCAGGCTCATTTTCCTTTATTAGACCAAGTTTGGAAAGACAATACAGAGCCTCTTGTCGCAGAGTCCCTGCAGACAAAACTTCATTCCAAACTGAGCTGAGTGATAAGTGGGCAGAACTGAGATCACTGAGGGGATTTGGGAAAGAATGCTGCAGGCTGCCTGTGTGTCTGCCTCTGTCCTGTGCACACGAGTATGTTTCAATCTAGCTGACAAACAAAATGTACTCGAAAATCTGTAAGTGTTACACTTATTATTATAATACTTGAATAATCTATTGGTTATCCCATCGATTAATCGAGTAATCGCATAAGAAATTCTTATTCTTAATAATTATTGTGTTATTAATGAGCAATAATAAATATTCAAAAGAGAAAAGAAACAAAAATTACAGTGCTTTAAAGTTTAACAACTGCAAATAACTCAATCCTTTGATTGTTTTTACATGCTACATTCAAATAAATGTTTTTAAGAAAACATTTTCTTAAATGCAAAAATATATAAATAATCTCAAGTACAATGAAACTCAAGTAAAGTACAGATACCTAAAATCAATTCTACTCAAGTACTGAAGTGTTTGTACTTCTGCAGCTCTGTTTTTAGTCGTGAATGTGGGTGAAATGCTCACGTTTACATCGTTTAATACATCGGCGCGGTACAGAGCCATGTGTTAAATGAAGCATCGCAGCAAAGAATTTGTGTCCAGAATTGTTTATTATCGAATTCTTTGAATTGCTCAATGAAACGTTGCAGCTCTAGTTACAATGCAATGTTCCCCTCGTGCACGTTAATCCCCTCTGCTAATTCGTGTTTTGATCAAGTTAGAAAAGATGGATATTTAATACTACGCTTGACTGGATCCATTTTTGGGTGCTGGGCAGCTTAAATGTAGGAGCATCAAAGTTTACTTTACACATTGGAAATGGATGTTTTAGTGATAACGTTTGATCGGATAATTAAAAGTGATGATGTTCACAGGGAATAACTCTAAGTTCAGTTTGTGCAGGTTAAAATGAATGAGCTCTTACTTATTTTTGTTTATGTATTTATTTTAAATAAACTGCTACAAGCTACTCTTTCTAGAGTACGCCCTCTTCCTCCATCAATGCGTTTCCCAATAATTGCCACTTACGTACTGAACTACTAACTAAAAAGTTATCAAACTATTAAAAGTAGGAAGGATGTTAACCAGTCGTGTTGTTGTGCTGGGAATAAAACCTTTAGAACTGCTATTTTGTGACTTTTGACGTTATTTTTACCAGGCTTGACTGGTGATCCTGTAAAAGAAGTTGTGTCCCATTGGATAGTGTAACAGAATATATAATTCCCTCCCAGTTGAGAGACTGTCTTGCAGATAGCTCGCTGGAGGTGTTTCAAAGATGGTTGATAAGTGACAGGACACATATCGCCAAGGATCATTATTTTATGTTACTACGTTATCACTCAAACAATGTGTAATATCGCCATGGCAACTAGAGCCTATATATGGGGAGGGTGGCTATATCGGTCAATATTAGCCATTTGCCAATATCCTGGACTAATTCATGTGTCTAAAGAAAAAAAAAATTATATTGGATTTTTAAATCACAAAGTATCTTTATTGATTCCAGTCTTAAAAATCCTACTCGAAACACTTTGGTTATTGTGTTATTTAAGTCTAGGATCCTTCTGTATCTTTGTTTCTTCACCTTTGGTAATTTTTTTTGTAGTTTAGTTTTTGTTTTTGTAGGATTGATTTGGCATTTTTAAATTACCAACTAATATCACTGGCTGGTTTTTTTTTCAGACCCAACTGGTTCAATCTGCATTATAATCCAAATATTTACATGACCTGATTTCAGCTGAACACCTGGTAGATGTACCAGTTGTATGTTGTCTGAACAATACAAAAATAAACATATATTGACAACAAAATGAGAGCAGATGCTGGGCTGAAGCCAAGCAGACGACAAAAAGAAAAAGATGAACGGGTTGCACATCAACGGGGCTCCAGTTCTACCTTTTTATTGCACCACAAATATGAAAATTCAAGCACAGCTGCTCTCCACCAGTTTACTCAGCTGGTGTTGTCACTGTCAATGGACCCATAATCACAGTATCCAAAGAGGCAAATTTGTGTAGCCAAAACTCAGAAAGGACTAACAAAGTGTTAAAAAAAAAAAAAAAAAAAAGTAATCCCCTAAAGGACATGGACTTTTGTTTCTGCCCCACGTGCCCCAGAATGTGGACTTTCGTAGCTTTTTGTTGTCTTGGAAATCAGTGCTGAAGGATTACTGTGTCTGTGAGAAAATTACACTAAATATCAATAAAATATAATCAAAATATGACCCCAAGTTCCTGCCCAGCTGTCTGTGAGTTGATTGGTTATGTATTTTGGTTCAAGCATTGTTTTTAGCTGTAAAAGGCAGCTGATCATTACATATATACTAGGGGTGCAACGATACACAAAATTCACGGTTCGGTTCGGTTCGATACTTTGGTGTCACGGTTCGATATTTTTTTGATACAAAAAAATGTTCATGCCTTTTTAATTTGTCATTTATTAAAATTATAAATATATATTTTAACTCAAAAGTACAGTTTTTAAATTTAACCCTAACCCTTGTGCGTGTTTTTTATTTTGACAGCGAATGCGCACCTGCGGACCACTTATGTGCAGCCCTGGTTATTTAGCTCGTCATATTGCAGCCACAGAAATTCTTTTGTCCATGAAACCATAAAGCTGCACTTTCTTTTTGCCTTATAGTCTGATTTGTCATAGCTTCTCCGTTTTGTGGTAAGCTTTTCTTTGGCTGTCACTTCTTCACCCTGACCTGTCTTATTTGGCTCAGCAGAACTGAAATGCTTTTACACACTCACTCACATAAGCTCAGCGATTCTCTGCGCGATCAACCTCTCACATGTTTAAGCTTGCTGCGGGAGATTTCACTTGTCATGTTTGCATAGTAAGCTAACGATTAATAAGACGATGTCAGAGGAATTGGTGCACAAATTATCATCACTCACAGATCAGTGCTGTCGCTCTCTATACACAGTTCGCACGATTGCAAAGTGAAAGCAAAAAAACAAGCGCAAATTCAAACGTGACTTCAATATGTCACATATTGACAGTGGCTCACCGATGCCAATGACATAAGTACCCAGCTACATTTCTGAAAGAATGCAAAAGCATTGACATATATTTTTCCTACAATAGCCCGACAGGCAGGGAAGAGATAGATTTTGGTAGCCCGACTGAAAAAATTGCTAGCTTCGGGACGTCGGGCTAGCGATATTGCAAGCCCTGTATCTGATTGAGGAATCACTCATCTTTGGAAAAGAGAGTTTATTACAGAGAAATGGCTCTTTCCAAAATAAAAGCTATACTATCCGCTTCTTCTGGGCTATATTCTCAGCAGCATAAGGAGAATCATGTGCTAACAGCGGTCTAAATGACTCGGCTAAAGTTAGTAGCATGCTTGCTTTTTTTTGCCTGCTTCCACTTGTCTTTGCACTAGGATGATGTCGGCGTAAATGTGCAGTCATATTCGTTGTGTTCCCACTAGTGCATTCAGGTTAATCTCGTTGAAATGACCTTAACGCCACAACACGGCAAATCTCCGTTAACGAGCTACCGCCGATCGCTCCGTGCATGGGGCTAGACGGCCAACACGTTAATGAGCTAACTGCGCTAACACACTAGTTCACACCAATGTAATTGAGCATTGCATGGCACATCCAACATACTGTTTTACTTTAGTCCATGACTCACTTACCTTCAGGGTCATACGTCACATGAAAACCAAAATAATTCCAAACGTCAGATCTGAATGAGGTTCAATTTGCCTGTTGCAAGGAGAGCTTAACTTCTGTCTCGCTAGCTTGCCCTGCGCTCTTCCTTCTGACTATGCTGTCTGTGTTGAGCGCTCAGTGGATCTGCGCTGGACAGTGCAGCCTAGGCGGAGTAGTCAAACACAGATTCACTGAGCGCTCAACACAGACAGCATCGTCAGAAGGAAAATTGATAAAATAAATTACAAATGTTGTATTGTTCGATACATATGCGTACCGAACCGAAAGCACTGTATCGAACGGTTCAATATCGATACGAATATCGTTGCACCCCTAATATATACGTAGTGGAGCATTTTGCAATCCCACCTAGTTTTGGTGGAGCTGTGGACAGGTAGACAGGAACGTGACTCCAGATAATAGCTACGGTACCGCAACTGTTTTCTTGCAGAAAGCAGACACAACCCTAACCTGAGATTATTTTAAGATGCTTTACATACATGCTTTAACTTCAACCTAACCTTCTCAGAGACATTTCTTCAGCAAACACTACCCAGCTCATTGACTCCTCCCCCTCCTTCCGAGCCCAGAAGACTTGTCTGACATACGTCTCATTTCTTCTCTCACGTTGGAGAATGAGATGAAATTCCTGGTTGGATTCATTTCTTTCCTATACTTGTATTGTATAACATTTTCTCTTAATAAATTAAATTGTCTTTTTAAAAACTGCATTTTTTATTTACTTACTTTCTGAACAATGTGACAAATATGCCAAAAAACAGGACAAACACTTTTTCACTGCAATATTAAAATGACTTTTTGCTATCTGAGAGTAGTGTGTGTACCTGAAGTGAATGCACTGATCGTAGTCATTTCATAATCCAAAATAATTTTAAAAAACAACAAAAAGGTTGCATTTGCATTTTGATACAACAGTACAGGAGTACAACAAAATTGCTTGCTGGTTAAATATGTATTGATTTATAAAATTAGGCTGAATTTAAGTCTTTGTTAAAGACTGAAAAAGTCTTATAAAAGTTTGTGTCTTCTTTTGATGCTGATGATTATATGTGGCTGTAAAATGTAATGTAAAAACGATGCATTGGCAGACCAATGCTTAAAATCAAAACTTGAAACTCCTTTCTGAGAAACGGTTAAAAGGTCATAAACACACCCGACACTGGATGAGCAAAGATTGCGGCATCTCTCCCTGTGCATCAGCTTTTTAGTAAGTGATCAAATCTTCACACTTGACTGGCATAACTGATTAAGACCTTACAGCCTTCATCAGCGTATAGGCTGAAGGTTGAAGTTCTGCTATGTCAACAAGTCTGTGAACATTTATGAACCTCCTTGGCCATTGAGCTATTGTGATGCAAGCTGCAGAAACCATTCTGGACAATCGTGGGATGATTTTCTTAATTATTATACTGCAAAAACATTTCAACCCCTGGCTATTTCCTGTTTTATTTATTGATGGCTGAACTGACTTTAAAAGCTTTTTTTGCCCTAATGGGAAACATTAGTTCTCGACTTCTGCCTTCATCATTCAGTTTTTAATTTGGTAAAAATATGCAACACACCGGCTCGTCGGGTGCGCTTCCATCTCTGCTTTTATATTTATCCATTTTGTCCGCATCGCTCTAGATCTCCGTCGCTGTCTCTTGCTTTTACCCTGTCACCATTTTCCCATCCATCAGTCTGATTGTCCAGATATAGACGTTATATTTGCTGTCACAGCTCAGATGCCGCATGGACAGCAGTGAGTCACAGCACTATTTTCCTCAAGCTGCTCGCCTCGGCTCCGTGTGCCCGAGAGTTTGCCAGCAGTGTCACTCACTAATCTTTGTAATTTTGCTGTAATATGTGTCCTGGGCCTCAGCTTTTTCTTCACTGCTGTGACACCTGCTGCTGTACAGTCTGACAGAACACGAATGACATTGAGTCTCTGACAGAGCAGCGCTCACCCAACAGTGGGTTCTCAGTTCAACACTTTGCACACATGAGTAAATGTGCATCTATGTGGAAGACATTAAAAAATGTTGTGATGTTGATTAGGCGAAAAGAAGAAATGTATTGTAATAAAACTATTATAGTTCTCTGCATGTATGTTTTTAGCCAACCTGTATGTGTGTGGACGTCTAATACTGTGTTACCCTGGCACTTCAGTACAGTAGCCCATTCAACTCTCATTTTAAGTGGTAAAATTAGCCACCCTAGCAGCTTAACAGAGCAAGACTCTAATTCATTTACAAAAGGCTGTGGCAGAGAAGATTCATTCACCTGCTAACTGTTTACTTCCCAAAGGCGTCTCTTCTACCTTTCTGTTGCCTGCATTACTAATGAAAAGACTGTAGGAGGGAGCTTTCATCAGCCAAAGTGTAACAATAGTTAGTTTCTGGATAGCTTTAATTTAATTTAACTTAAAGATAAATTAAGTTAGAGTCTAGACAAACCAGCAAGCGGTTTTGTCTTCAGCCCTGACACACAGAGAGAGAACCGACCTGTACTTTTACACCAGTGGCATTTGTTAAAACTATCGCCATGAAGACTCGGAGGTCATCGTAGGTAATAAACCAAATTCTTACCCTGTCCTAACGCTATTTGTTTTTACCCGAACTCTACTTTTTTGGAGAGAGGAAATAATAAAATAGTTTTTGATGGATTTCAGTTAGAATTATTATTTTCTTTGTTCTGCAGTGCTAAGACTTGAAAGAAGAATTTAATAAAAACAAAAATGAAATATTCTGGTGGCCTAAGGTGAGAGTTGGGGTTATCACCAGTGATGACTGTCAACATGAGGTTGACAGTTTTGAGATGTCTGATGAATTATTGGTTCAAATGCATGAAATCCAGCTGAGACTGGATTCATCGATTTCCAGTATTGTAGTTGATAGTAAGACCTTTTATAACTCATTAGCCTGCGCTTTACTTTAGGATTAGTGGGGTTAGTAAAATAGGATACTAAACTTAAAATTGAATCTTTCTTAACTTTTCTCCCCATAAAGATAGGTTTTGACCTCCTCCCCTGTAGTCTTAATGGTGAGCTTTGACACCTCGGTATATATTAATAAAGACGTGGTTTGATGACCATTTAATGACCACCTCATTCCAAGAGAAGCCCTTGTAAGCTGTATAAGCAGAGGTCAACCTCACTAACACCCGGTTATTTTGTTCAGGAATCAGGCCAGAAATATGACTGAACCATTCAATTCAGAAAACAGAAACAAGGGTTACCCAAAGTAGGCATCCAAGGCGGACAAGTTAAATATTAAAGTGAAAAACATTGATTTCTTACAGTGAACATCTCAACATATTTACTTAAGCATTTAACTAAACTTGAATACAGTGTGTTGGAGTACAGTTTCCACTGGGTCTGTAGTGTACACCGGTCAATCATCACCATAAAACCACCTTCCTTCTATTGCGGAGGTCCCTCTCATTTAGCCAAAGCAGCTACATGCTGACATGTTGAGATATGGGGGTGTTCCATCATAATTTGGTCCTTGTCAGAGTTGCCCAGATTCTCATATTTGTCCATTTCTTTGGGCTTCTGTCACATCAGCTTCAAGAACTGACTTTTCGCTTGCTGTCTAATGTAATTCACCCCTTGACAGATGCCATTGCAACAAGATAATCAGTGTTAGTCACTTCACCTGTCAGCGGCCTAATCTTTCGGCTGTTTAGTTCATCACCAGCCACCTTGCTCCTTGTTTCTCACTTATCCTAATTCCTGTTTGTTCCTGCTGCCTGCTTTTGAATTTTCTCCTTCCAAAAATTAGATGACAACTAAATTGCAGTCTCATATCTGTACATGACATCGGTATGTACCTAGAATCAGATGGCGATCAGCCTAGTTTAACTGTGCAGAGAATTGATTCATTGTGTCTCAAGTCCTCAATAAACTACTCCCTGAGATGCTGTTTTACAATAGCAAAATCCATCTTTTATGATCATGGCACGGTCAAGATCACCAAAAATTTAGGCTAGTGACAAATTTCAAATAAAACAAAGCAGTCTTTACTTTAACCTGCCCCCAAATAGCTTATGCTATTGTTTTTAAAAGGCTTCCCAAACCTGAGGAAATGTAATATAGAACAAAACAAGCATGGAGGGAGTAGTTATTATGCTAGGGAAGTGTGATGAAGGTAAGGTCATTTTAATCAAACTAAATGTATGTGTGCATCTCTTTTTAAGCTCTATCCTGTCCGTAGCCTCTCAGATTGTCATTTTCTTCCACCATTAAATTCAGTCTTCTCATTTCCTGCCTTGCTCTTTTTAAAATCTCTCTCCTTTCATCCTCCTTGTCTCACTTCACGAATGCTTGTCGTTTTTCTTCTTCCTCCTCCAGAATCTTTCCCTCCTGTTTTCTGTCCTTACCCAACAAGCGTCTCTAAATCCATGTCCTTCTGTTCTCCTGTTTCTCTTCTCCTCGAAAACATTCGTGAAAATGTAATGTGCATTTAAACATTACTAAATCACAGTCATTTTGTGCCATTACGATAATTGCCATAAACAAACAAGACCATTACAGGAAGATTTGCATCTCCTATGAGCCTCTACAAAGCATTTTGCATTATGCGATATTGGCTGAGGTCTGCCATAAAATGTGCGGGAGTGTTTCACAAGAACAGGGTGCTGTTTCTTTTAGCCTAAATTGAACCAAAACATTCAGAGTGTCTGGTAATGGCAGATGGTGAAAGAACGACAGAGAAAATTGCCTTCATCATGTTTATCCTGAGAATGTGTTTCTTGAAAGTATAAATTGTGTAATTACTGAGTTTCTCATGTTTAAACAAGAAAGATGAAACATAGACAAATGTTTAGTCATGTTTAGTTTATTCATATTAGGAACTAGTAGCCTATTATCCGTCATTTGAACAGAAAAAAAGTACATAATGTACATAATCTTTCACCCACTTTCTCCTTGGTGTGAAAACCTATGTAAACAGCACCAGTGTTGAATACCTCAACCTTTCCACAGACGACTTTGTTGTCTCCTAAAGCCTGGACTGAATTATTACATTACATGTAATGTTGAAATTTTGACAACTTGTTGGGCATAAGAAGTCTGCAAAACTATATGAAAAGATGCTGAAACTGCTTTTCAAAATGAGCCACATGCAATTTTCTTTCCTTCTTTGCTGGACAATTTTGACCCATTACCATCTGAGGCAGCTGGATTCTTTATGCGATTCACAAGATCACGAGAATCCCTCTTGCCAGGTCAGCGAGCCCTGTGTCATTTCCATTTAGTCCAAGCTGCTGATGTCTCAGAGATGCACACGAAGTGCAAAAGTGTGACCAGTCTCACTCAACACACATCATGTTTGAACCAAAAACCCAATCTTTTGAAAAACTTAACCAACGACTTTTTGTATGCATGGATAAATAACTAGTAAAAAGTCTTATAAATGTCTGGCTTACCTTTAAAATAACCTTACATATGTATAAATGTTCTACACAGTATTTATTAACTTTTATAATAAAAGAGATATAATAATCTTCTACAAACTGATTTGTAACCAGTCAGCAACTCAAATAAACTGTCATTTTATCAGTAAGAATACGTTTTAGTTGTTCTCTCCCTTCAAATCTTCTGTAAACGTTGGTCTGCTTGCAAACTGACACTAACTTTTGTCTATAACTTGTCCCTAATCATCCAAAACTAAATGGCCCTAAATGTTGGTAATTAAATGTGTTAATGTTTTTCCAGTTCTCTGTACTTGGCACCCGAACACACCATGTTTTTTGGCAATAGTGAGACGGCTTGGTCACCCTGAACTCATCAAATGTGGATCCTTGTAAAGTACTCCTTGGCTTGTGGTGTGTAAACCCAAACACAGCTAAACAGAGCGAACACAAATTAAAGGGCAATACTCAAAGCACCCAAACGCTGTGGCTTTCTCTATTGCCACCCAGTCGGCTTCCAAATCCAGACTTTATCAGGCTGTTAAAAAAGAGTTATCTGTGTCCAGTTTTGCCATTGCCATCGTATCAAGGCTCTAATGGAAGCCTTTTTGCATATCTCTGTGCTACCAGTTGATGGGGACACTGCAGTTTTGTTTTAGACTCTGTGATGAGGATTTGTTGGATTTTCCTAAACCATCCTCTGTCAGTGTGAGAGCAGTAGCTAAAGTTAAACTAAAATGACACTGAAAAGTGAAATGAGTCATTGCTCTGTGTCTCATTAAAGCAACAGAGAAAAAATGTATTCAGTGACACACCAAGCTGCTGTAGCATGGATCATTTCCTATCTTATATGACTTTGGAAGAAAGTGCCACATAAACGAGGAGAGCTTGTGTATTAATATGCTGATGGATGATAAAATCAAAGCATTCTGTTGTCTATTATACAATCAAGATACTTTTTTTTTTTGTCATCATGACAAAATTGTTTTTCTCCTAAGCTTTTGTTTTTAATTGAACTTTGTGGAGCTGCTGTGGATTCGTGAAAGAAACACAAAAAGCAGATTTGCTTCAAGTGAAAATATGAAAAAAACGCATATATTATTGCTGTCTCTGTGGATGACGCCCTTCCTGTGTTGTTATCCGTTCATGGCTCATGTGTCCTTCTATTTATGAGTCTGTCTCTTTTGAGTCCATCATGGCAGCTTTTGGAGATGGCACTGCATTTCCGCTCCTCTGGCTCTTTGTAGTCATATAAATATCTGCGCGCGCGTGTGTGTGTGTGTGTGTGTGTGTGTGTGTGTGTGTGTGTGTGTGTGTGTGTGTGTGTGTGTGTGTGTGTGTGTGTGTGTATATGTGTGTGTGTATGTGTGTGTGTGTGTGTGTGTGTGAGGGAGAGGAGGTTGGTGGGGTCTGAAGCCAAAGAAGTCACAGAGCCCCGGGCGACTCTCAAGAGAAGATGGACACTTGCTTCTACACCAGTTTTCCTCCATGTACATACACATGCAAACACCCGCACACCCAACAACCAACCGACCAAGATACACGCGCACACGCACGCGCGCGCGCACGCGCGCACACACACACACACACACACACACACACACACACACACACACACACACACACACACCTGAATCAGTTTGGGATATGCCAAAACAAAAAAAAATCCCTTTTTCTGGTTGACTGAAGGTTCTACAGTCGCCTTGAAAGCCTCCTCTCTTCCTCTCTTCCCTGGGGCAGTGAGGAGAAAACAAGAGTGTGTGTGTTACTGCGTGCGCGCGCGTGTGTGTGTGTGTGTGTGTGTGTGTGTGTGTGTGTGTGTGTGTGTGTGTCGGTGTGTGTCTGTGTGTGTTTGTCTTTTAAGGAGAAAGAGACAAAAGATGGAGGTGGAGAAAACACAATAAAGGCTCTTATTAAAGCAGAAAGGGCACATTTCGACTTTCCAATTCAGTTCTAATCAAGTGCTGCGCCACACTAAATTCATCATTTGTCTTCCTGCTTTTGGCTGAATAATTGGATGAGATGCATTATGATAGATAATGTGTTGCGCGGTCCATAAAGTGGCCATAATGCTACCGAGAGACTATAGAGAGTGGTGGGTGCTGCGCAGAGTATAAAGTGTGGCTCTGTGCTAGAATGACAGACAGCTATTATAAGACAGCATCGAGTCATTTTGTCCTGATAAGACACACTTTGTCCAGGCTCTTAAGCCTTTGAAAAGTGGAATACGCTTTGCTGTCCTTGGATGGGAGTACTCACCCTCAGTCATGTCAATTTGTCAATTTTGTCCTTTTCTCTTTCAATGTTTCTTTTTTGTCCCTTTACAGTCATCCATTTAGTGACAAATGACTTCTTGTAAATGTCTCTCTATCTTTCGCTCTGCAGGGAGATGAAGTACTGACCGTCATTAAAACGAAGGCTCAGTGGCCTGCGTGGCAGCCTTTCAACCTGTAAGTATATCTACAGTGTCAGTTTTGCTCAAGGGTGAGATGCATCTTGGAAAGATGTGGTTGGAAATATTGAAAATTTAAATTGAACCTGTGAAACATCAGCCATAAAATCAAATTCTTGATTAAAGTTTTTATTTTACTTTATTATTACCTAATTATTTGTGTATTATTTATTATTTACCTTAACATTGTATTAGCTGACAAAATGATAAAAAAAAGAACCCCAATCAGAGACCTTGGGTATCCTGAACATAGTTATTGACTTTTAAACCTTTTTTGTTAATCTGGGTTAATATGACGTTTGACTCTTCTTCTCTACAAAATAGACAGATGGAGCGCTTCAGACACAATAGGCGATATAAAGAAGGTCAAACAATTTAAAAACAATAAGCAACACTGGTTGCAAATAAGAGAACAGTGTTGCAGAAAATTCTTAATCTTTTGAGTTTACAAGTGAACATATTTATTTTACTGTTTGTGTGAAAGCTGAACGTTGGAGTGGAAAATTCGAAACTTGAACATTGATTATAGGCTATTTGATTCATTCAATTCAAAACAGTGGAAGTCAATTTAGTTCTTCACTCGATCAAAGTGAAATTAATTGTATTTATTGTTTTTTTTTTTCTTCTTGCTGATAGATGGCCTACCTTTAGTTAATAGCAGTGTAGAATGAAAGCAGCAACTTTGGACCAAGCGAAAACAAAACAAGAGGACGCTGCTAATAAAGTTACACAATTACACAGTGAATTTGCATTTATTATTATATTTACAAAATACAGCACCACAGTTTTTGCCTTGGTCGTATCATTTTATTTTGTTGTATTTATCTGCGACACCATAAAGGCCGGTCCGTGAAAATATTGTCTGACATTAAACCGATTGGGGACTGCTGCTCTAGAGGACTGAAAGTCTTTTTGCAGCCACAGGTATCGCCACCTGGTGGCCAATAAAAGGCTGTCAGGTTTTAGCCACTTCCGTGTTGGCTTCACCTTTAAACCAGAAGCTCCATCCATCCTTTATACCATCTGTTTGTGACTAATACAGTTTGCCCTGCTGCAAGGTTCCATTTGTGTTGATACTAATGTGTGGCTTACCAGGTAGCATGTGTATTCCTTCACCAGGAAATATATACTTATCTTACAACATGTCCCCAGGAAAGAAAGCAGTGAAAATGTGGTGCTTGGAGCTGATATTAAGCCAAAATTGGGACTGGGTTATGTGTTTACCGTTATTTATCATGTTGAGTTAGCCAAGTTTAAAGGGAGTCTCCATTAGGAGACAAATCTCACTAGCCCATTAATCTCACTTCCTCGTACATTATACGTGCAGTATTTGCTAGGGAACATTTAACCAGACATAATAGTGCCGTTTGCATGTTTTTTTTCCTGAATGTAAAATGTTGTCCCCATGTTTATGTATCTTTGGCTTGGCCAACTCCGGCCACTGTTGTTGGTAGGTGCACCGTTGTTTTGCAGGGCAGTTTGCATCTCCTGTAGTTGAAATGCCTGGTTTTGTAAATTTATAAAAATATGTTACTTTCTAGGCCCTAAATCAATCTGTCCAATTGAAAAGATTGTTCCTTCAAGCCAAAATTATTTTAAAGTGTCTGTTTTGTAAAGCATAAAATAATCTGTCTGGTTTGAAGCAACGCAGCAAAGAATTAGTTTTTATTGATTTACTTCTTTGTCTTCAAAAGACAAAGCGGAACGAGATTCATATTTCTGTCTTTGTTACTGATTACCAGGTGGCAATTTCAAGACATCGTGACCTCTCCGCAAATGACAAAAAAACGAAAGCTAATCTTCCTGATGAGCAGTATTAAATTCTTAATTTGCAGGATAAGTATCTAAACGTTGGCTAAAAGTTTCATTTCTGACACACTCAGTGAACTTTGTATTATAATTAAAATTCAGATACTATTGTAATGTAATGCATACATTTTAATAAACATACTCGTAATTGTTTTATGACGGTTTTCTTTATGCGCCTCTCCAAAGCCAGGCTCACTTGAATAGTTCCACACTCTGGCATCCTGTGCTCTCTTTGGAATTAGTTCAAGAGCAATTAGAAACTTATCACAATTGTAGCCCTCAGCACTGCATGAGCATGAACACACGCACACGCATACACACACTAATGTACTGTATCTTTCACTAAACATCTGTTTAATTACCCCTCCTAGCGTTGTCTGTCATTTGCGATATATTGTGCCACTATTATATTTACTAATGAGAACATTCGCACACATGCTTGCACAGCTATACCTCCACACACTCACTGGGCGTCTGAAGCATAGGCTCATTTTGTTGTATTTTGTTTGCAGACTTGTCAGGTGATTCTGAAATATTTGTGTTTGCACATATGTCTCTGCTAATACATGATAATTAAGAAGATTTGTTTTGTCTTTTTAAAAGAAAGTTCAAATTGCTTACTTTATTGTAATCAGAGTAGCTTTAGTGCTTTCACTACCGTTTGGACTTGCAAAGCGAATATGTAATGATGAGCAATTTTCAGTCGCTAATTGGACATTTTAGAGCCTCAATTATCGAGCAATTAGCAGTGCAGCATAGATCAGAGGTCATGACATCAAAACTGGCTGTTTTTCACTGAAACTGCAACAGCTGAATGTTGGATATAATGATGACATTATTATGCTCTGCCATTACAGTAGTACTTAGGATATGCTTTGAATTATTTACCTTCTGTGATTTCTTTCTCCACCACCATTCCTAGGCGAGCAGCTCCCTCAGCAGAGTTTTCCGTAGACCGGACACGTCACCTGATGTCCTTCCTCACCATGCTCGGGCCCAGCCCAGACTGGAATGTGGGGCTGTCAGGAGAGGACCTCTGTACCAAGGAGTGTGGCTGGGTCCAGAGACTGGAGACAGACCTCATCCCGTGGGATGCAGGCACTGACAGTGGCGTCACATATGAGGTGGTGTATCCTGATTCTACAAGTGTGATCTTTGCTGTTGGTTAGCAAGATCACATAAAAGGTGCCAGGCTAAAGTTAATAACTGTTGATGCAAATGCAAACTCAAAGCTCTTTATACAACTTGCCTCATTCTCCCATTCATACAAGCACTTTTTCTATGTAAGTGTATCTCACATTTGCAAACATTCAACTTGGGAATAGTATGTTTCCCAGGGATATTTGATCGACCCGCCAACGTTACGATAAGCAAGTGATTTGCTCTACCTCCTGAGCGACATCCACCCCCGATTGAGGTGATTTCATCCCATGAAAATTTTCTGAGTATCTGGATCATTTTCGCTAACATTGTGAAATAAGGCATTGGCCTTGGTTGAAAACACTCTCGGAGAACCTTTCTATTTATTTCAAACGTTTTTGCCACTAGAAGACACCTGTAAAGTGCGACAGGCAGAAGAGGCGTCGAAGATTTGTCACAGTTTAACAAAACTGCCACAGGAATCATTAAGGAATTATGGGACAATTAGCTTTAAGAAATATGCCTTTTTATGTAGCATCAAATGCTCAACATCAGCTCGTGCAGGAGGGAAAATGTGGCAGATCAATCTTTAACTTTTCTTTAATCAACATGGGGTCCAGCATGTAGGCTCCACTCTTAGCACGCTGCACCTCCAGCAGACAAGCTTGTGGCATACCTCTAGACATGGTGTAATACTACTCCATGATGTTCTGACCAGACCAAATATTTACATATATTTTTAACACCAGATCAGATGGACTACGCAGTATAATATCTTCAAGTGAATTCTAAGAGATAAAACTGTTTATTGCCTGTTATTAGAAGGTTTAGTGCTGTGCGGCTGTGCTGGCATTAAACAGAATTTATAGCAAATTGTCTCATCACATCACAGCACTCTCGACTTTCACCTGTCTGTTACTCTGAGAGACTTCTTTAGTTTTCTTCATTTTTGGAATGAAAGGTGCTCATCCATATTAACCCACCGTTTGGAGACTAAAGGGATTTATTTATAGTTTACAAGCTCATGAATAAGCAAGGAGCTTACCCTGCAGAGTGGAGGTGGTAAATACCTTTCAAAAACCTCACTTACATAGAACCAGTCCTCTTTCAACTCACGTCTGTTACTTTGTAAACATGGAAGTGTTTCTTCTTAGTCTTTTATCACATAGTCTCTACCTAAGCGCTCTAACTGACACTGACACTCACATTCATATAATTCAAGGTTTTTGTCTGTATATGCACGTGTATTCGAAGTTATAAAATTAGGGACATTAATAAAAGTGTCGTCAATTTACTCACCATTTTCAAAAGGAAGTATACACAAAGTATACAGTTTCCTCATTAAAAACATGTAACTTTGAGCAGTAGTGAGCTATTTTTGTAACCATGTTCTTTTATTCTGTGTATGAGTCAGCCTTTGTATAAAATGTGGGCTATAACACAAGTAATATATGTAACTATGCATTGCCTAGACCCTGCTGTTTTTTTGTTTTTTTTTTGTCCTTAAATGGCACACATTCCAAGCCGATAATGTCTTCTTGGGTAAAAACAATGTATTGTTGTAAAAGTTTTACTACGAGATAATGAATGCATCGTCCTGTACATCAGACATTGAATTCCTGCCACCCACATGCAGACATATGGAGGAACGTAGTCTTCCAGACACTTTCTCATAAACTATACAAAAATGCTTTTGCAGTTTTTGTGTTTGCAGACATTAGTGAAGCTGTTTTTATTGTTTTTTGTTTCTTCCACAAATACAATTTTTTTTTCAACCAAAATGTAAGAAGAAAATGGTTTTCTTTTTACATTTTGGTCTTAGTTAGATAATCCAGTGGACATGTAGGAGAAAGTAAGCAGGGAAATGACGTTAAGCAGATGGAAGAAAGCTATTCAGTTTAGCAAATGCGAGGATAATATGAATTCAACCAGTAACCAAGGCAACAGAGTCTTTTGTACATGGTCATTTAATAAGCCAACATTGCCAAGCTTGAACTTGATACATTATATTTAAAAGAAAAATCCCCTCTCGCTCCTGCAGGCGGTCTATCCTTTAAGCTCGGGTCCTCTGCCAGAGGCCTGGGAGCTTGAGGGTCCTGCGCAGTGTCTTTGCTGTTCCTACGACTGCGCTCTTCTGGACAGAGATCTCGGATGTTGTTCTTGAGATCTGGTAGAGCCACTTGCCTAGCTTGGGAGTCGCTCACCTAGCGCTCCGATTACCACTGGGACGACTGTTACCTTCACTGAATCGATGTCTCGTTCACTCCTGGCATACAGCTTGATGTCATCCATGTAGAGGAGGTGGCCTACGA
Source organism: Astatotilapia calliptera (assembly GCF_964374335.1). NCBI lineage: Eukaryota > Metazoa > Chordata > Actinopteri > Cichliformes > Cichlidae > Astatotilapia > Astatotilapia calliptera. Next base: position 6,057,778 of record NC_137428.1, on the reverse strand, counting down.
TTGCATCATTCCACAGTCAGTATCCGTAGCCAGTCTTGTTAATGATCTCATATGGGTTCAGGCCTATGCAGAACAGCAGTGGGGGCTGAGCATCTCCTTGGTAGATCCCGGACTTAATGCTGACTTGTGCTACGGGCTTGAAGTTGGCCTCTAATGTTGTACGCCACATCCCCATTGAGTTCCTGATGAAGGCTCTTAGGGTCCTGTTGATCTTGTACAGTTCTAGGCATTCCAGGATCCAGGTGAGGGGCATTGAGTCATAGGCCTTCTTGTAATCAATCCAGGCAGTGCACAGGTTGGTCAGTCAGTGTTTTGCTCCTCTGGTATTCTTGCCAATTCCTTTCTGTGCCCTGCTCATGTATTGTAGCCATGTGCCTGATCATTGTCCCGATTTGTGATTGAGGTGTGAGACAAACAACCAATGATTTTATTAAACACACGTGTGGGAAGAAATACACCATCACAATCCTCAGCATAAATCCCCACTAGAAAGCATACTTAAAATGTTTCATATGTCAGGGTGTCACACCCCCTCTTGCGTTAAGCAGATACATAACATGCATAAGTTACAGTAACCACAATTCTTTTGTTGACAACCTTTAGCCACTATGATGCCTGACAGGAGCTGCCATGTGGTACTGAGGTAGGTTTTTGGCTGAACCATGTCAGGGCCTGGTGCTGTCCAACTCTTCCTGCCTTTCTTGGATGTCTGCCACTGTGATGGTTACTGGACCCTGTTCAGGGAGGTTGCTGCTGTAGCATTTGTGTTGTACCTCATCAATCTCCAGCTGTGAGAGCAGTTCCTTCTTCCTAATGTTGGAACACTGAGCTACTAGTTGTTTTGCCGTCAATCTGGATCCTGGGTGTCTAAGATTCCATAGGTCACTCATGCCATTCATGTAACCCGTTCCTCTCGGATTACTTGTGTAGTAAAATTCCAACAGCACCCTATTTTCATCTCTTACCCACCTATGCCATCTTGTTCCAGAAGCGCACTTCTCATCAGGGTGTCCTGATTCCTCAACACCTGACGCGGACCTTGTTAATCTGGGCGACATCCAAGCCAATATGGACCTGTACTGGATATAATATATGTATAACTATATCAAAGTGGAGATTTTTTTTTATGGCTCTAATTCCTATAACCTTTGAATTAAAAGTAAAGCTTAAATCATTTCCTGTTAATTTTAACATCTTCTGTGGTGGCAATAAACAACTCTAACATGTAGATGTGCACCTGCAAAGCTCTGCATAGCTCCAACACAGCGCCAAAGCGTCACCATGCTAGAGTTATGAAGAGAATCATTAACACTATTGCAGTGGAGATGTGAGTGTAACTTTGTACCTCCTCTAATGGCTTATTTACTGGTGCTGAATATATTAAAATACATCAAAACAGGACGGTGTTAACTTGAGAGAACACAGAGAATAATTCATTATTGTTACATGTTTTTATCTCCTCACTGAACATGGCAACACATGCTATGACACACACATACCTGGAAACAAAGTATCTCCTATTAAGGGTCTGTTTGAATGGATATAAATGATGCATGGTGAGATCAAACAGAAATGAAGCTGTAGACCAGGTGGTTTATGGGAAAATCTGCGACTCGATAAGATCTTTCACGCCTTTTTTACTTCCCCACCTCTCCATTTTGGAACAGAATGGAAAATCAAAATCAAAAAGCTATTGTGTTGCTATTCATTTTTTAAATTATTCTACTATGAATAAGCCACTTCTGTATTGTTTGTTTCACTCAAGAAGAATTATGTTGTTCCCGTTTTAAACGCCTGTTTCACAGACATGCATTCACAATAGGCCGCTATTGGATTAGTATTCTTGTCCCACAAGTAATTGCCATGCCCTAAATATTTGCTGTTTAACTTTAATTACTCTAACCATTCCTCAGTGGAGGACTGGGACTCTCTTCTTTCTGGCATTTTGGATGCACAATATAGGAGAGCAGATGTTTTCCTCTAGGACACCATCTCTTCTTAGACCAAGTGCTTTGCTCAATCCTAATATGGGAGAGTGTGAATAGCTCTCTTTCAGTTCACGACCCGTTCTTTAGCCATTGCATATTATTTGGACACGTCCGCTTTCCCCTGATTGTTAAAGAGCCGTCAGAGCTGATTCACCTTTAGATTCACGTTGAAACTCTGTGACATCTACCTAGGGAGATAAAAGTGAAAAGTAAGAACCCTTTGATTGGGATTTCAGTATAGCAGGTCTGCCTTTAGTTGGGCGATAGCATCTGTCTAGTTTTGCTATGGTGGAATATTTTTGCCCAGAGAGATTACTAAAAGCATAAAAGAGGGATGCAGCAATCTATATAATGTTTAAACCAATAAAACATCTAAAACATAATAGAAATTAATATCATTAGGTTTGTCAGCGTGTACATGTATTTTATCACTTATAATATAAATGCTTTATTATTTTTTATAGTTCATGTTAAACACCTTATAAACTCATCGACACCCTTTCTTCTGCCTCTTTTAGTCACCAAACAAGCCCACCGTTCCTCAGGAGAAGATCCGACCTCTGACCAGTTTGGACCACCTCCAGAGCCCGTTCTATGACCCAGAGGGCGGAGCAATCACCCCTGTGGCCAGGGTAGTGGTGGAACGCATTGCTAGAAAGGTAAAAATTTCATCTGTGTGAATGTGTTTAGGGCTTCAAATAAACACAACTATACATTGCAGCTTTTTACTGTGGTGAGACCTTAAAGGGACCGATTCTTACACTGTTGTTTAATATAAAAATTTGGCAGAAACAGATGCCTGTTAGGTGAGGGCTGTGTGCGGACAGGGATAGGACCCAAGGTGCAGACTCCCGAGACAGATGTGAACTCAAAATCGCTTTAATGTTAAACTCAAATATAACATAACTGGAAACAATCAAAATAAACTAACACCGGAGGACTGACAGAACACACAGCTTGGTAAACGGTAGATCGCGACACTGACATAGAGAAACACAGGGCTTAAGTACACAGAGGGAGCAATCAGGGAATGGGTAACAGGAGGGAAACACAGCTGGGGCAAATCAGAACTGATGAGACAAAAGGAAGCGTAAACTGAACACACAGAGACCTTCAAAGTAAAACAGGAAACACATAACACAGACTCACATGCAGGCACTACAGAGGGAACAGAGACGTGGGACCAGGACAGACACAAACACTGACTGAACACGGGGATATAGGAACTAAGGATACACAGAGACGCGAACTAGACAAGGGGATACAGGTGATAGGGGAGACAGAGCAACTAAAGAAGACAGAGACATAAACCATAAGACAGAACTTAAAGAAACCAAAGACTAAAAAGTATAAATAATATAATAAACTCAAATACCCTGGGTCAACGACCCAGGCATCCTAACAATGCCAATAGCGATTTTGACTTTGGCTCTTATCTATTTTACATGTACTATTTTATGTGTACTATTTTATGTGTACTTTCACGCCTAACTTATTTCATGTTGAAATAAGGGAAATTTGAATCCCAACCACAAATAAAGGCACACAGTTTAATTCATAGGAAATTATGTGAAATTCTACTGTGGTTGATGCCTTTGCTGTAGATCAGGGGTGTCAAACTCAAATACACAGTGGGCCAAAATTCAAAACTGGAACAAAGTCGCGGGCTAACATTAATATTTATTGAAAAAAAAATCTCCCTCCAGATATAAGAATGAATCTTTTCTTATGGACTCAAATAAGTTTTGCTGGAAAACTGAATATGGAACAAACAAAGCTTAATACTAAACAATATAAATATTAGCTGTATAATACCAGTAGGCCAGCTCTAATAGTAATTTGGTGTGGCTTCGCGGGCCAAATGTAATTAGGCTGCGGGCCAAATTTGGCCCGCGGGCCAGAGTTTGACACCTGCTGTAGATGGTTAAACTTTAAAGTTAACATAAAAAAAGTTTTGAATCTGACTAATAAAAATGCCAGTCACACACACACACAGCCATCAGTGAGCTTTTTATGTTAATTGTGGGATTTGTTAGAATCTGAGTTTGTGTTGTAATAATGGTTAGCAAAGCCAGTGAAGGTCAGCAGATGACAAACCTGCTTGCAAATTAGCTCACCAGCACAGGTACTAGTCTTGCCTCATGTGACCCATGCAGTTTTTCCACTGCTTTTTGAAGTATCATAAAGCATCTTTACATTCCCATGCAAAGATACTTCACTGCAGTGAAGATACTGAAGTATCTATGCATGACAATTAAAATTATCCCTAATTACAGGGACCTTTGCTGGACCTTGTTTTAGCTCCTTTTCCCTCCCTTTAGGCCAACCTTTTTCCTAATTGGCTGGCCCTCATAAACAAAAGATTTCAGGAGTAGGTGGGCGGCTGTAAGTGTGAGATCTCACTGAGATCATAGAGAGCCAACTGTAGAAAAACTTTTTGAAATGAAGTACTTTGAAGTAATTTATTATTTAAAATTCATATAGTACGTACATACACAGCAGAAAAAAGGGTAAATGAATAAGCGGTCTGCCTTAAATTAGTGTTACTCATCCTATGTTAAACTACTATTTTTAACTTCAGAAATAAAGTCTCAAAGTCACGCTTTGTCAACATGCTTTTGATAGTGTTTAAGTGTGTGGTCACATCTTTCCTCGTGTGCACAGGGGGAGCAGTGTAATGTGGTCCCCGACACCATAGATGACATAGTAGCAGATATCGGACAAGAGGAGAAGGAGACAGGTAAACACACACTCACATACATTCTTTCCTAATTAAAGTTGTTCAGGGAAAGACCCCAAACAAGACATAGTAGATTACCTGAGAGCCTCAGTGTTTAACTAATTATTCAAACCCCATGATTATAAGATATTGCATTCCTGTGCTTTGAACTTGCCTCTTTGTTCGCAAAACTTTTACTTTAACTATTAAACCTTGTTCCTGGCAAAATGAGCAGCCACAATAGGGATTCAGTGTCTTCAGATTATCAAGGACGCACGCACAGCTCATTACAGACACGACTGGTATCATCTGAGACTCAGATGGAAGGTCACACAGTCATAACACACATCTGCCAGGGCTTTGTCTCCACCCTGCTGTGTGCAGGTGGGCGCCCCACAGCTCCAGACCCCCACAGTTGCGTCTGGAGCAAGCCCTGCCCTTATCAAACATACCTGATATTCTGTGATGCAGCAGAGATGCTTTCAGTCTGGACACTGATGGCTGAGGCTCTGCACATGAAAGCTGTTTGTGAGAGTTAACTGTTTGGCATAAAGTCATAAGACGTTCATTATGACGGTTATGACAGTAGTTCTATTTTTATTCAACCATTAAACTTTATAGAAAAGACAGTTATGTGAAAAAGTTTTCACAGGACTCTGTTGCGTCTTCTACAAATTGTTAAGAAGGAGAATTAAGATGATAAGTAGAAGCAAGGTGTTGCTATTTAAATCAACCTGATCACGAGGTTTGCCTTCCTCTGTAAAAGCACAGGTTTTTGTTTTAATTCAGACTCTACAGGACTCAGTCTGGATGTTAAATCTTAAAGTTCATGATAGTAGGAAAAAGAAACATCAGCATCTGGACAAACCACAAGCCTTTTGTAACAATGTCCTTTGGACAGATGAGACCAAAGTAGAGATATTTGGCCAGAATGCACAGCACCACGTTTGGAGCAACCCAAACACATCATTTCAGCAGAAATGTTTAGTATCAACTGTCAGCACGGTGGTGGAGGGGTGGTGATTTGAGCTTCTTTTGTAACCACACGACCTGGGCAGCTTGCAGTCATTGAACATAAATTCCTCTGGACGCCAAAGTATTCCAGAGTCAAATATGAGGCCATCTGTCCAACAGCTTGTTCCAAACAGGACAATGATCCCAGACACAGCAGCAAATTTACAACACAATAGCTGACAAAGAATTCAATTACCCAATCGAAGTCCAGACCTAAATTGAAGTGCTGTGATGGTACACAGATGCCTGTGGTACCTGTCATGTTTGGGTCAAATCTAATAGATTTACAAATTAAAACACTCATAAATATTGTGTTTTACGTCTGATTGCCTCAAGGCCTTATGACATCCTGCACACTTTGCACTTGAACATTTAAAAAAGTGATGATCACCCCCCTTTTGTTGAATTTTGAGTGTTTTAATCAACCTTGTTGCATCTGTGGTGTTCATAGGAAATGAATGGGAACTGAACGACCAAATGAAAGACCCACTGAACTGAATTTGGTGGTGAAAAATGTTTGTTATGCTAATTTAAGAGCTATTAAAACAAACTGGTCAAATTTGACCGGACCACTAAAGTAAGGGGTGGGGACCACAACTGAGAGGTTGTCCCCAGTCCACCTCTGTCCCAGTCCACATCAAATGACTGACTCAACTTTGTAAAGAAGAGTGGGCCAAAATTTCTCCTCAACGATGTGAGAGACTAATAAAAGTTGTATAAAAAAATGACTTCCACTTTCAAATTTGAGATGCCCGTCAATCAAAATGAGATCTAGATGAATGGCTGCACGGAGGGTGTTTCTTTTTTTCCACCCAGTGTACAGTTATTAAGGAGGAAATTACAGAAAGGAGGCTGTAAATATGTTTTCAGTGCTGTTTTAAATGGCAGTCTGTAAGGACTGACACATGTTTGTAGACACTGAAGCAGTTTTTCAGATCCAGAGGTTACTGCCTGCTGTAACCTGTTTTTTAAATCCTGTTTTTTAATGGTTTAACAGTTTTTAGCCCATATATGGGTTGTCGCATGACATTGTTTATGCTGCACGTAGCCTATTTCTACTAGAAGTGGCTTTGAGAAGAGGGAAGGTTTTTGCCCACACAGCAGAATTCTGCCACCTAATGAATGTCTTCCTCAGTCAGTCATGAGCCATTTGCTTCTTTCCCCTCCTCTGTTCCGCTACCTGTCCTCGCTTTCTCCCTTATCTCTGCATGAGATGACACTACAGAGACGAGTATCTATTTGGGCTGATCCCCCAGGTCCACCTGAAGCTTTGACGCTTTCGCTTACACATCAGCTCAACGCTCCTCTTACCTTCCGCTTAGTGTTGGCAGTTCCTTTCTTCCCTCATTCTCCTGTCATTACACTTTATCCCAGAGAATTGGACCCACTCACGTTTGTCTCTGTGGCCTGGCAGTATATTCTCTCTCGCCTCTCGTCTCATTTTCTCTGCCTTTCTGAAGCCCTGAGGGAGCATTATTAATTGAAGCCAGTACCCCTGCTACTTCTTATAGCTCTGCTATCACTGATAATTGGACAGGACATTCACAAATCACACTCCTCTCCAGCTTCTCCCTTCAGCTCCTTTCTCTCCCCCTCAGATGTCACTTTGTGGCCTCTTGTGGTCGACTACCTGTGGTAATCACCTTTGGATGCAGTTTTTATACAATCAATGTCAGTGCAGTCCCTCACCCCTCCCACTGCATGTGACAAATGACTTCAGCAACTTTGCTGGAGTGAAAGGGAAAATTAAGTTTTGCAAAAGAAAATTTATTTGCTGAAAAAAATGAAATTATTCTTCTCCCAGTCATCCCAATCTTTCTCTCGTAGATGACACACCTGAGACGTGCATCTACTCAGGATGGTCTCCCTGGTCAGCTTGTAGCAGCTCTACATGTGAAAAAGGTCGCCGGATGAGACAAAGGATGCTGAAGGCCCAGCTGGATCTCAGCGTGCCGTGTCCCCACACTCAAGATTTCCAGCCCTGCATGGGCCCAGGATGCAGCAGAGAGGGTAAACACACACACACAGACACACACAGGTATTATTTGACAGATAACTCATGCAAATACACTCTGCAGTTTTTAAATGGCAGTTTCATTTATTAAGGGAAGAACATTATTCAAGCCTACCTGGCTCTGTGTGATAAAAGTAATTTGTTAACTCATGAATTAAATGTGACTAACCACTTTTTTTCTTACTTTCACTAGCTGCACCTAAGACTGATTACTGTCACTTGAACCGAATCTAACAAAGTAAAGTAGGTTAAAAAGAATCCCTAAAAGCAACACATAATACCACAATCGAAAGAAACAGCTGAGAATATTTAAGTTTGAGATGTAGTGCTCAAGTTTTCTTGTGGTTTCTCTGAGCACCGCTCCGACCTTGGAGTGAATTTGCAAGGACGTGAATACCTGGGAAGATTGTAGCATTGCGTCAACACACCCTTAAATTCTTCACACCAGCAAACTGCAAAAGCTTTAGCTTTTATAGAGATCATCACACTTACTGATGATCAGTTAATCAGGCGCATTTGATTAGCAGCACCTGGCTGCTACTTAATACTACTTTATGGTAGTTTCATTCTGTGGCCCAGAATAGATTACATAAAAGTTTTAAATTGATTTGCATGTCATTAAGTGAAATAAGATCCCCAAGCAAAGCATAACTAGTAAATAGGGATGGGTATCGTTTAGGTTTTATCTGATACCAGTACCAAACCGGTACTTTTGAAACAGTGCCGGTGGTTAAATGGTGCTCGAACCGGTGCTTAAAGAATGGAGAACACAAACTTTGTTCTAAAACGTCTTATGTTTAGCTGTTTTTTTGTAAAAAGATAACAATGTTAGCCTTTTCTGCAGCTAGAGGGCACATATTGTATCACTCTTGGCTGGAAGCAGTGCTTAAACAATGGAAAAAACACAAACTTTGTCCAAAAACCTCTCATGTTTAGCTGTTTTCCACTTTTTCTTTGGTCATTTTAGCCTTTTTGGCCAGGGTGAAGGGAGTATCTGCCATCAAACAAGAAGACAGCCGCATGTAACTTCGATGGTGTTTGCTAGTTCACCTTACATACATTAATGTAATAACGTGGTTACTACTCAACGTAAATTACACAGAACAACATTAAGCTACTCACGCAGAGAAGAACGGCTGCTGCCATCATCATCATTTCTGCTACACTGGCAGGGCTAGGGGCCAGGACTCTACTCTTCGGGTTCTTGGGGGATGTTGCTAACTAGGGGTCTGATAACAGGCACCACACCAGCAGTAGGTACGGCGCATTTCTCGGCTTTAAAAAAAAAAACCGCTATGCGTTGCCAGGTGTTTCATCAGTTACCTCCTTTACACAGTATCACAGTATCAGCTTAAAGCACTTGTTGCAGGCTGCAGAGTTTGCATCTTTTGCTGTGAAGTACAGCCAGACTTTTGACCACTTCGCCTTGGGCATTTTTAATCTGTAGCTCTGCTCTAAAAGAACCTACGCACCGGGGCCCGCCTACTATACTTGGAAACGTAAAATGATTGGCTAGAATCTGAAGTGTATCACAGCTCAGGAAAAAAAAGCACCGAAATAAAGCACTGAAATGTGCGCTGCTTTTCGGTCTGGTTACTACCGTTTATGTCAGAACCGGTGCCATAATGGCACCGGATACCGGTACCCATCCCTACTAGCAAATGGTGGCAGGAAACCAGGAGGGGTTCTGGCACACTCCTCTTTATAGAAGGTCTCTAAATCTTTTATGTTGCTTCAGCTCTCTCTACAGATTGTCCATAGGATTGAGGGCTGTTGAAGTTTTGTCTGCATTAATAATGGAGGCTTTAGAAGAGATTAAGATTTCTCAGCCAGATTTATTTCAGTAAATATCGGGTGACTGTAGCTCAGGAGCAGGTCAAATACTGATTGGAAGCTTGGTGGTTCGATCCCTGGCTCCTCCAGTCTGCATGTCAAGTGTCCTTGGGCAAGATACTAACCCCAAGTTGCTCTCCGATGCATCCATCGGACTGTGAATGTGTGCGAATGTTGTTAGAAAAGCACTCAGTTTAGAGACAGTACTTGTGTGATTGGGTGAATGTGGCATGTTGTATACAGCACTTTGTGCACTCCGGGAGAGTAAAAAAGCGCTATATAAGAATCAGTCCATTTAAATAATATTTATACAGTTGTGTAGAAGGACCTCTAATAACCCTGACAAAATGCAAATGCACATCATTTTTCATCTTCCTTATTAAATTTAAAGTAACTGCTTTTGAATTCCTTCTGAGGACGGCCAAAAGAGAAGATTTTTACCTACTAAAGAGCCCTGATTCTACAATTCTACAAATAACATTATAAAAATGATCTAAAATACAAATTCAGAAGTAAAAAAAAGATGTCCTTCACAGTGTGGAAAATAGACATTTATTTCATTTATTTGTTTTCTCCTACTGTAAAAGTTAAGAGCAACTCTTGAGTGGCACTAATTTAGATTTCTTTAATGTCTTTAAATTGTGACACCATTACTTTTAATTAAATACCTTCTTATACAGTAAATTAGGCATTTTAATTAAACATCGTCCATCTGTTTTTGACACGTCTGCCCACATGCTGTGACAGCAGAATAATTAAATGTCTATATTCTTTCCAAACACATGCAGCACACGTCAAAACAAGCTTAAATTGTTCTGTTAAAGCTAATAAGAACAACTGGAGGACTGTTTAAGTATCTGTGCAACACAACTAAATGAACTCCCTCTTAAAAATGTGCTTTTAGAGTTTTGGACTTCTGGCTTCCAGTATGATCTTGTTATTGGTCCTTTAAGCCAGTACAACAGAAACAAAAGATTTAAAAAATTAAAAAACATTTCTGTTATATAATGTCTGTTTATTTTTGTGTTTATTGTTATATTCTCGACCCTTGTTTCATTTCAAAAAGGTACGTTATTATGACTAGTAAGTTTGCCACAAGCCAAATCAGCATTGTTTGTGTCTTCCTGCTGCCCCCTAGTGTAAAATAAATTAAAAGTTGCTGTTAATTCCTTGAGTGACATAAATCGGCTCAAATCTCAGTTTCAATCTGATCTTCAACTAAATGTACTACTGCAGTGAACACATTCACAAATCCTTTAAGCATCTTTTAACCAAGTTATCAACATAAATTACGATCTGTAATAATAAATAAATATAAATTTGTCAGGTGTTAAGATCCCCAGTATGTAAAATGGCACTAATAATGCTGATAGTGTATTTATAAGGCCAAATGGTATTTAGTTTGCGACTTTCTTGGGTCCAAAAGTTTGAATAGAGATTTCAGGTTAACCACAATTTTGAAATTTCATTCAGTTGTTAAAAGTATTAAAATTTATTAAAGATGCTAAAGTGTAATTTTTGAACTCTGATTAATCACTAAATCACTAAAATTCCAAAAATGTTAGGACACTGTGTAAAAAGTAACTATAAAGAATTCAACGATTAAAGTCCAAACTGTACTCACAAAAGAACAAATATTTAAACTGAGACATTTACTTATGTCATAAAATATATTGGTTTATTTTGAATTTTATGACCGCAACATGTCTCCAAAGTTGGGATACGGAAACAGTGTAAATGAAAATGTAAGTGGTACTGAAAACCAACTCATTAGCTTAACTGGCAACAGGTCAGTAACATGACTGGGTGTAAAAAGAGCATCTCAGAGAGGCAGTTTCTTCTTTGCTTTATGCACATCCACATTGTGCCTTTGCAGATGGTCAAGCTGCCAATCAGTGCTGAAAGGTATATACAGGTTTTAGAGGATATGCTCCCATCCAGACATCATTTACATGGATGTCTGTGTGTATTTCAGCCAGAATGAAAACTACGACAAAGAAGACTCAGTGCTGTTGAAAAGCTAGAATCCTGTATCAGAAAAGAATGAACTGTTGCTAACTGTGGTTAAACAGTTAGCAGGTGTTTTCTTGACATTTTACACAGGTTGTATAACCAGAGTTATATTCATTGATGTTAAATTGTTAAGCATTTTCAACCTGTGCTCTACGACAGCAATAATCAAAGCAGCCAACACTCACTTGTCTTCTGCACCCAGAGGAAAGCTGGGGAGTGCTGAACTGTTTTTTACCTCACTCTGCTCCACATCATCAAACCTTAGCAAAACCAGTATGTTGGCATGGTTACACATCAGTGCCCCCTTAAAATGGTAATGCCAGATAGATAAGTTGGTTTCTCGTGGCTGGTTTGGAAAAATAAATCTCATGTCCGATGGAATAGAAATTGTAATGTAAGTGACTGAATGTATAACTAACATGACAACAACCATTTTTAAAAATGCTTCAACAAACTAATGAGTCTCTTCTCTTCACAATTTCAAATTCAGTCTGTTAAAAAAGCTCATCACACTATTCAAAGATTAGCTTTAGCAGGAAGTTTTTGTATTCTGTAAAGGTGTCCTGACCTAAAAAACACAAGTGAAATGCATTTGTGTTCCCCTGAAGAGAGGGCAGAGACCTCACTACAGAAAACCTGGACAGTACACCACCTGGGCTCATTGCTTTTTCTCTTTGCCATTAAGCCGAGTCATCATTTCACAGCTACGACATTGACTACTCTGGCTCTCAGTCTCATTACTGAAATGTTCAGCTTGTTTCAAGTGGACCTAAACCTAAACTTAATAGCGACGAAGTTAAAAATATAATAATACACAAACAATAATTACAGAAATTAACAGAGCAACGACACGTGGAATGTCACAGTCACAAATTGTACTAAATGAATCAAAACACAATTTTGTAATATTGCATTAAAAAAAGTTTGCATTTCCTGTGTCCTAATCCTTTTAGAGTTTGAGACATTAAAATCGGATCAACAAGAGGGGCAATCAGTGAACCCTCGAAATAAGCAGATTAAAGCTTCGCTATTTATCTTATTCCAAAAACAAACCGCACTCAGTGACTCTGGGTGGTTCATTGTGGCTTAAACCAATTGAATTTTGTTCCCTTGGTTATATTTCACAGCCCGGTGAAATTATTTTCTACCTAAATTCCATTGTGACAGTTTAGGTTATTGTTATGAGGGATTACTGTGCGCTTATGGAAGGAAACAGGTGGCACCTTTGTCATTAAAAAGTGAATATACAGAGCTCCAGGTAGTAGTATTGAGACATTTAAAGACTGGATAGAAGAAACATTTATTGAAATAGCTCGCAAAAAAGTTTTCATTTGTGGAGACTTCAATATTGATTTGCTAAACCCAAATAAACATAAAACCACTGAGGAATTTATAAACACAATGCACTGTATGAATCTATTCCCTAAAATTACTAGACCTACCAGGATTACATCACATTGTGCAACTCTCATAGACAACATTTTTGCAAATGACATTGAAAATAAGACTGTAAGTGGACTCCTGATTAACGACATAAGTGACCATCTTCCAATTTTTACAATCTATGATAGGAATTACAAGATCAATAAAATGGACAGTAAAAAAGAGTACAGACGAGTAAGAACAGAAGAAAGAATGAATGCATTTAAAAAAGATTTATTGAAGGAAAACTGGGGTGAAGTATATCAGGAACAGGACGTTAATAGTGCTTATAATAAATTCCTTAGAATATTTACATTACTGTACAATACCAACTGTCCAATAAAGCAATATAGTAGGAAACAGAAATATATGGACTGTCCATGGATAACAAAAGGTCTGCAAAATGCATGTATAAAGAAAAATGCTCTATACAGAGAGTTCTTAAGAACGAGAACTAAAGATGCTGAAATCAGATACAAAAGATATAAAAATAGGTTAACTAATATACTTAGATTTAGTAAAAAGGAATACTATAAGAAGCAATTAGATATAAATAGAAATAATAATAAAAGATTATGGGAAATCCTGAACAGTGTTATAAAATGTGGGACTGGACAAAAGAACTATCCCAAGTATTTCATTTGTAATGACCATGAAGAATACAATATGGATGTTGTGGCAAATAGTCTCAATGAATTCTTTGTAACTGCTGGACCAAATTTAGCAAGAACAATCACTCATCCTGGGAAAGCACAGGAAAAACCCGATACACTGATTGACAGAAATCCATATTCTATGTTTCTCACAGCCGTTGATGAAAATGAAGTTCTTGAAATTGTCAAAAAATGTAAAAATCACAAATCTTTGGATTGTAATGATATTGATATGATAGTGGTTAAAAGAGTCATTGAGGCTATTATAAAACCATTTACATACATCTGTAATTTATCATTTCAAACTGGTCGATTTCCAGACAGAATGAAAATAGCAAAAGTTATACCTCTATACAAATCTGGAAACAAACACCATTTCACAAACTACAGGCCTGTCTCTTTACTACCTCAATTCTCAAAAGTTCTTGAAAAACTGTTTAAAAACAGACTGGAAAAATTTATAGATAAACATAAACTACTCACTGAGAGTCAGTACGGATTCAGATCAAGCAGATCAACATCATCGGCACTATTAGATTCAATAGAATACATCACAAATTCCATAGACAAAAAGCAATATGTGGCTGGGTTATTCATAGACTTGACAAAGGCATTTGACACTATAGATCATGATATATTAATAAGAAAACTGGAACGTTATGGTGTCAGAGGGGTAGTTTTAGATTGGGTCCGGAGTTATTTAAGTGACAGAAAGCAGTTTGTGAAAATAAATGGTGGTTGCTCCTTATGTATGGACATTGCTTGTGGTGTACCCCAAGGGTCAGTTTTGGGTCCAAAATTCTTCAACTTGTACATTAACGACATCTGTAAAGTGTCCAAAGTATTAAAAATGGTTCTCTTTGCTGACGATACAAACATTTTTTGCTCTGGTGATGATCTGCAGAATTTATTGGAGGATATGACTAATGAAATAAGTAAAGTGAAGTTCTGGCTTGATAAAAAGAAATTATCATTAAATTTGAATAAATCTAAACTTATGTTATTTGGAAATAGTAGTTTAAATACAAATGCAAAGATTCAAATAAATGGTGTTGATATTGAAAGAGTCAGTGAAAATAAATTTCTGGGGGTAATAATAGATGAAAAACTTAACTGGAGAGCTCACGTAAGATATATTCATTCCAAAGTATCACGAAGCATTGCAGTACTAAACAAGGCAAAACAGGTATTCGACAGAACATCACTTCATATTCTCTACTGTTCACTGGTTTCACCATACTTAAGCTATTGTGCAGAGGTCTGGGGCAATAACTATAAAACCACATTACATTCACTTTTTACTCTTCAAAAGAAAGCAATTCGAATCATCCACAATGCAGGTTATAGGGAACATACAAACTCACTATTTTTGCAGTCTGAAATATTGAAAATTGACGATATAGTGAAATTCCAAACAGCACAAATTCTATTCAAAGCAAAAAATAAAGAACTGCCAGGTAATATTCAGAGTATGTTTTTTTTGAAAGAAGGAAGTTATAATTTAAGGGGTTTTTGTAACTTCAAAACAATGAAGGTACGTACTACAAGAAAAGGCTTTTGTGTTTCTGTTCAAGGAGTGAAACTATGGAACAAACTGAATATGGAATTAAAGCAACGTCCAAACATAAAACTGTTCAAAAAGAGTTATAAAAATATGATCTTCTCGATCTATAAAGAAAAGGAAAATATTTAAATTAAGTGAATGTCTCTATTTAAAAACAAACAAACAAAAAATTCATGATGTGATATTATAGTATATAGTATATCAGAAATCTGTTCACTATTTTTATTACAAATTATATCAGTAAGGAAGCTGACTAAATATTCACTGATAATTTATGGGACAGGGGTGGGATTAAATAAGTGTATACTTCTTCCCACTCCCTTTCAACATGTAAATTAATCAGAATGTTTTTTTGTATGTAATTTGTATAGTATATTTTTTTTTCTCTCATTTCTTTTCTAAATGTACTTGTATATTGTTCACATGTTGAAATAAATTACCAATCAATCACTCAATCAATCTCCAGCTAGCTACTATGAAAGCTCCATTTGAGAAAAAGGCCACGCATATCTGAAGATATGTTTATATAGTTTCATCAAGGGAATATGTGACAAAATACAGGAAATCCCTAATCACACAGAGTAAACACTGGTAATTGGATACCCTAATTACTTCACTCAAACATAAAAGATTATGTGGATCAGGTCTTGGTGCCGGATGGCCTGCTGCATCCAGGATACTTAAATCAGGATTTGATTGTGTTTATCTCTAAAAGAAATCAAAGCACCGTGCTTTCAATCTTATGTTAAAGCTAATAAGAGCAAGTGGAGGATTGTGTATGTGCGGGAAGCCAATTATCAGTCTGACACAAAGTGAGGGCCCACACACACAAACATATTTACTAAGCTGGCAGTTCACGCTAATCTAGGTTATCAAATTACTTTCAACTTTTTCCACATTTCTTTCCTCCTACTCTCAGTTTCTCTTTCTTCTTGCCAAATGAGAAACTTTTTCGTCTGATTTCAGTCAGAGTTGATGGACCTTTGCTTAAAAAAAATGACAGCAAGCACACAAACAAGCAGAAAACTTCGGAAGTTTGCTTTTACCCGTTTTTCGGTGAAGTTGTCTGTTTGGAACAAATACTGGGAGGCAGTAAAGTCAGCGCCTGTCTGCTCCCCACCCACCTCCTCGCTCTTCTTCTTTTGCTCCCAGGATGTCTACAAGGCCTCAAACTAGTGAAGCTCCAGCTGTTCAAGGCTCAACAAGCCTCTAACACACACATGCACACACTTCCACCCCTCACTACTCCTCTTATTGATTACCAGCCAGCAACATGGATAGCTTTTTGTTCCTGAGCGCCTCTCCTTTGTTTTCATTTAGCGCTCCGTTAGTGTGCAGTGGGAGATGGATAATTGCAGGGTTCATGCTGGGGCTGGATAGAGGCCGCCTCCAAGGGTGATTAATATTCCTGGGAAATATTTTGGCTCTCTAGAGGCCTCATCCAAGCTTCAAATACCTGTATCTTTTATTAATGATTCACTTCGCTCTGCTTTATTAGGCCACCTCTGATAAGTAACACTATTCTCAGTTTGGTAGGAGGCTTATACTTTTCCAAAAAGAAGAAAAAAAGAAAAACCCATGCTAAGTTGCTTGAAGTTCATTCGCTCCTTCTTTTAAAAAAATTCTTACAAAACGATCTCTTTGTATCTGACTCCCTTTTGTCACTTTTGATTCACTGTCTTAGTCGCTATTCTCAGAAGAGGTGTTGGAACAAGATGGCTCATACAGCGTCTCTCTGTAAGTGAAGAACAGGGAGATCCCGAAGCACCATTCTGGCTAATAGTGATAAAATATACCAGAGTGGAACCTTGTTAAGTTCGAGAAGCTGCAGTTCACTTTTCAGCTGATACACAGCGAGGTCATACATATTGACTTCCACTCCCTGAAGGCCCCTGCTGTGAATAAGACTGTCCCTCAGGCAACTCGCCTTATTAAAAGAGAGTTAAGGCAGTGTCCGAGGAAGGGCTTTTTTAAAAGTGACACTTTCAACTCTGAGATGACTGAACAGTCTGAAACCTAAGCAGCTGTGGGGGGATTCTGGTTTGGTGTGTAGAGAGAGAATCCTGTGACTCAAGTGCTCCTGTATGGATTCTTTTTGATGAGGACCTCTTGACTGAGATAGTGAAGCTGAAATAGCTCACTTGGGAGAGTGCTAGACTGAAGATCTGAAGGTCCCATTCCAATACTGGGTTTTAGCAGCAGAAAGGCTGCTTCTGCAGAAGGCACAGGTGGGACAATAAAACACGTTTCCTATTGAAATTACTTTTCTTTGCATGCAAATGTTGGGAATTTTTGAGTCTTTTTTCCGCAATGGTTTAAATCTTCTAGGATAAAATGTAAAACATCTAAAGAAGCTGACATTTCAAAAGCATCTTCTGAAAAAATGAAATGCAGTGATTTGTGTAAAATTTAGGAGAGCTATTCCTGAACTTAAAAAGAAATTACACAAAAGCTTGTCTAAGAGAATTCAGGCTGTGACAAAGAATAAAGGCACTCATATCAGATACTGACTAAACTTATTAGAATTATACAAACTCTGGTTTTGCCTTATATACAGTATTTCCATGTATGTTTGTAAGTTTTCAATCAATAGGTTTTTCCATTTCCCCAAAGGTGGGTAAGGTGAGCTGCTTGTTATTGTTTTAGTGTTAATATACAGATAATTTAGCTTTTAGGCTCCGTTGATCTCATTCCAGTAACCAGCTGTGCTTTGCAGCGGCTGATATCAGCTACCTCACTGTCATACAGGCACAGGACAGCATGGTGGCTTTTTGTTTTCATGGCTGCCACTTGTAAGTCAGCAGATTTAAATAAGGACTCTCTTTAAAATTTAAAAAACTGATTTCCAAAAATCTGACCTTTAACCTCTCCATGTCTCTTTTGAAACAAGGAATGTTCACAAGGAAAAGTATTTTGGCGACAGTGTATGTTTTATGACGTCTTGTGGAAACAGACTTCCAGAGTGTTACTTTTATACTGCATACACTGCGCACAAATTACAACACTGAATTTTGCTCAATTACAAATGCTGGTGTTTACTCAGTAAGAAAAACAAGTTGGTGGTCGTCTGCTTTCTCTTCCTGCTGGACAGAGCCCTCGACGTGCATGATGTCAGAGTGGATCAGCTGGTCGGCCTGCAGCGTGTCCTGCGGGATGGGGATGAGGTCTCGAGAGCGATATGTCAAACAGTATCCCGAGGACGGCTCGCTCTGCCAGCTCAACACTGAGGAGACAGAGAAGTGTGTTGTCAACGATGAATGCTGTGAGTCTGTTTTTTCTCCCGTATGAACAGATTGACCCAACCAACCAAATTAACAATGCCTTTAATTTGAGCCAGCTGCTACATTTCTTTTTCGCACAGAGTTTAATGTAGCCTGTCGTCTTTAAATTAGAGCATCTAATTTCACCGTGTTTAATATGCAAAATAGTCCAACCAAAAAAAGAAAAAACGTTGTCAAAGAAGCATAAAAGAACAAAGTGACAAAATAATGACATAAATGAAATAAATAATGCACATTTAATTGGTGAATAAGGTGTATTTCATGGCCGTAACATAGTTTAGAACACATGTATTTATGCTCCTAATAAAAACATGAAAGTAGCAGCGAAGTTACTTCAGCAATTTTATCTGGATGTTAGCATTAACATGCACTGGTGCCAGAAAATGTGTGTAGCTGATAAGGAAGTTGTTCCTATAGAGCCGATATAAGGTTGCCAGATCGTATCTGTTGGGTAGGATATATGTGATTTTTCTCTGAGGGCATTCAGGCAGCCATTTCTGATATCCATTTTGAAACAGAGTGGGGGGACTGGACTTCTCTTAATGCAGTGCACTTTCTGCAAACATCCATCTGTCCATCTATCCATCCATTATCTACTGCAAATCCAGGACTAGGTCATGGGGCAGCGTTCTAAGCAGAGATGCCAGACTCCCTCTCCTCACCAACACCTCCAGATCACCTGGGGGATGTCAGTGGTTGCATTACACCTACTTTACACACCAAGAAATGTTCTCCAACTCTCACTTTGGGTTACAAATGTAATAACATAAGTAAAGTCACTTACATTTTTACATAAAAACAGGTTTTAGAAGTAGTAAAAAGTAAAAATGATGTGTTTTGTAGTCTAGGAGGAGTCTGACTGGCTCAGATCTCTGAGATCAACAGACAGAGGAAGCTTTTTATAATTCCCCCTGTAGTGTGGCTGAAGAGTGTGTAACTTGATAAACAGTAATAGCAACAGAGGTTATGAGCTAACTGACCCACATGGATGCCTTTTGTGCCTGAGTCTTGTTACACTGTCCATGCCAGTGGCTTCATTGCCGTAGTGTCTGTTGCTTCTTTGTAGTTTGATAGGAGTCGATATTGCACTATTTGTGATCATCTTTGTTTGTGATGTTTTTATTGAATTCATGAGAGACACGCTGAGCAGATATGGCTATTCAAGGTCGTCAGACTTCTAGCTTTGTTCCTGGTATTCACTAAGTGAATGATGGGGAAGGTTATCTGTCTTGTATAAAACATGTGCTCTGTATTTGTAAATTTGGAGAGTAGCCTGTTTTATCTCTTGAGTACATTTGCATATTAAAGGAGCAAGGAGTTTTTCTTATTAATGGTCAGAATTAAGTGGAAACTGAAGGAGAGGCAGATCTATAAGCTCTTTATAAAAATACAGAGTAGAAACCATCGTATTTACATCACAGTGATGGCTTTTTTTTTTAGGTTTTTTTAAAGGTAAAAAGAGTGTTTTTTCTCCTACTTGTCCTCTATTATTGATCGGTCGGTCAAATTTGCACAGTAGTTATTCCACTGTGCTTAAAATACTAACATATATTAACTGAAAGTGAACTAACGATACATTTTTGCCGTAAATGTTCAATTTTGAGCTGAAACTGATGGATGGAGATGGTTTTTGTATTCTGTCCTTCCAACAGCACCCAGCAGCTGCGTGGTGACTGAGTGGGGGGAGTGGGATCCCTGCAGCGTCACCTGCGGGATAGGCATGAGAAGAAGGGAGCGTATGGTAAAGATGCCCCCTATAGATGGATCCATGTGTAAGACCGAGGTAGCTGAAGTGGAGAAATGCATGATGCCAGAATGCCGTGAGTCAACAGTTGCTGTTTTGTCATATGTTGTTTTTTTGCATGAGCATTTGTTGGTATATTAGCACTTCATTTGCATTTTATTTTAGCTGACTGTAATGAATGAGCAAATACTATAATTACGTGTGTGTATCACTTAAACCAGATACCATCCCCTGCATGCTGTCGCCTTGGTCGGAGTGGAGTGAGTGTAGTGTCACATGTGGACGGGGGATCCGAACACGGCAGAGGATGCTGAAGTCTGATCCTGCAGAGTGCACTGAAGAGCTGGAGCAGACAGAGAAGTGCATGCTTCCTGAGTGTCGTAAGTGCTCTTTTGTTGTTGTTGTTGTTGTTGTTCTTCTTCTTCTTCTTAGGTAGATACCGGGTACAGCTCACACTCTCACATCTAAAACCAGTCAAACACAAAAGAGCGCTGAAGATTAAACGATCCCTGTTTGCATTAACTGAACAGGATTACATGAGAAAAGTGGAGACTAAATATTTGAAAGTAATACAGAAAGCCAGAGTATATTAATATAGTAACTAGTTACCTATTAATGCTAATATCTGATCACATCAGCTCAATGCATTTGGAAATTTGGAGGTGGTCAAGATAACCTGCTGAAATTCAAACTGACCATTAAAACGGTGACTAACATTGCTTTAAGTGACTTTATATTTCAGAAACTGCTGATCTACCAGGTTTTTCCCACGTAACTATCGCTACGGTTTGCAAATAATAGTGGGAAAAAGAGATCCAAATATCCGATGAGCAGCATTTCTCTGTGAGAAAATGCCTTGTTGATTCCAGAGGTCAGAAGAGAAAGGCGAGAATGCTTTAAGCTGATAGGAAGGCAACAGTAATTCAAAATAGCCACTTGTTACAACCATGGGATGCAGAAGAGCATCTCTAAACTCGCAGCACATTGAACTTTAAAGCAAATAGGCTACAAAAGACCACATCGAATGCCACTCCTGTCAGCTAATATTAACAAACTGAGGCTATTTTGCACAGACTCACCAAAAGTGGACAATAGAAGACTGGATGTTCTGATGAGCTCACCGAATCTATGCCAGAAGGAGTTAAGGCAAAAGAGATCCCAATATGATAAACTGTGAACTGATTCCTGATTTTTTTGTGTTTTCATTTCAACTACAACTTCAGCTGATATGTAATAATGGTGTCCTTTCTACAAAGATCCCTAAGAATGCAGGAAATAAGAGTCTCATCCTCCATATTTCCTCAGATAGGACCCTGGACTTCATCTGTGCCCCTCCTAATGCTCAAACAAAACCTACCCCCTGAGGTATCAACCTCAAAAGTCACATTTTGGTCAGGCTTTAATGATATTACTAAGAAAGGTGTTAAAACGTTTTTTTTCTTTTCTTTTCTTGTTTGACTATAGAAGGGGCTAGTTAATCAGGGTGTCAGTGATTTCCTCCAGGACTAAAACAGTGGCGCTGCCACACTTACTAGACATAAATCACACACAGCACAGAGTCATTCCCATCTTCATAGCCAAAGAGTAAGATTTATTCTCCTTGCCTACAGTGTATTTCAGTAATTATTTAACATGCCCCCATCACTTTTTCTCAGACTTGGGGACTATGTGGAGTCATATGTCATTGCTTAAGAGCTGAAACTTGCAGAGCAGGGGACTGGCAGAGAATTGACAATAGTAATCACTTGCCTTTGAGCACAGCAAAAATTTTTGGTATGATAAATTAGTCACAAACCGTTTTGTCGTGTTGAAGATGTAGCAACTTTGCATGAAATGAATTCAGCCCATTCACCTAAATTGACCACATGCCACATGTGACTAGTAGCACTATAGTGTGACAAAAACATGACTGAACACCATATTGGATTGGTCATTTCCAATCACGATATAGCATGCACTGCTGGCTTTTAGAAATCTTTTATCTGCATTAACTTTATAATTTTGGTATAAAAGTGAGCAGCTGCCGTGCTCATTAGGAGTTGATCTGTTTAATGTGAATACACTAGTTGCATGTACATCCAGACAGACACAAAAGTTAAGTCTTAGGCTACGTTCACATTGCAGGTCTTAATGCTCAATTCCGATTTTTTGATCAAATCCGATTTTTTTGTCTGCTCGTTCACACTACAAATAAAATGCGACAGAAAACGCGCTCTAGTGTGAACCCTCAAAGCGGCCCGCATGCGCAAAAGAAGACTTCACACACAACGCGCTCTGTTTAGACCCAGAGCAAACAGTATTGTTTGACTGATGGCCGTTAATATAAAGACTTCCGACTTTACGTTTCCCAATTTTTGCTTTAAGTTATTTTGTTATTTACATAATAATGTAAATAACCTAATAATGATCCTTATTGCTGTTTTAGAGGAGCGGTGCTTCAAAGGATAGTTGCAGATTTCTGTCAGAATCTGCAGATTATACAGTACAAATAAAGTTATCACGTTTCTCCAACGTTGTCTTCCCAACAGTTTCACTGACATCTACACGGGATGGCCAGGAAGCGTTCGCGATGTCTTCTCGGGCGCTTCTCCGGTGCTGATAATTGGCGTCTGTCTTGTGACGTAAAAGACAGATTTAATGCGACATGACCGTTCAAACAGCAGTCGCTTTCTAAAACATCGGATATGTATCGAATTCAGTACCACATACGAAAGTGACCCAGATCGGATTTGAAAATATCGGATTTGCGCCGTTCACACTGTCAGACCATGATCGGATATGGGTCGCGTAGGGTCAAACAAATCGGATTTGATGCGCTTTCGCCTGCAGTGTGAACGTAGCCTTAGTTATCAAATTTCAAACTCAAATTCAAATTTTATTTGTCACACACACACAACCATACACAGTATGACATGGGGGTGAAATGCTTGTAGCTGTACAATGCCCGACCATTAAATGACAGAAGAAAAGTTTTACAATATTTACAATTTACAGTTTACTACAGAATTTACAAATTAACTTAGGAATTTACAGTAAAGAATGTGCAAATAGCAGAAGAGATTATAAAGATTATAAATTATAGGATTATAGGAAATGTGTGGTGGTGCGTGTGGTGACGTGTGTGGGAGAGTCCAGTCCTACACCTGGTTCAGGGCCCGAATAGCCTGGGGGAAGAAGCTCCTCCTCATTCTCTCTGTTTTGGCCTTAACGGAGCGGAAGCGCTTCCCAGACCTCAATAGTGAGAAGAGTCCATTGTTGGGATGGGAGAGGTCCATCATAATCTTCCTAGCTTTGGACTTGCACCACTTGGTGTAGATGGACAGCAGGTCAGGGAGCTCTGATTGAATGATGCGTTCTGCCGAGCGCACCACCGTTTGCAGATCTCGTCTGTCCTGCTTGGTGCTGTTCCCAAACCAGGTGCAGATGTTTGCCGTCAGGACGCTCTCGATGGTGCAGGAGTAGAAGTTCTTGAGCACCTTCAGTGGCAGATGGAAGTCTCTAAGTCTTCTGAGGAAGAAGAGACGCTGACGGGCTTTCTTAACCAGGGTGTTGATGTGACAGGACCATGACAGGTCCTGAGTGATGTGGACACCCAGGTATCGGAAACTGTCCACTCTCTCCACTGGCGTGCCACTGATGATGAGGGGTTTGTAATTCCTCGCCTGCTTTGTAGTGAAGTCCACGATCAGCTCCTTAGTCTTGCTGATGTTTAGGAGGAGGTTATTCTCCTGGCACCAGGTCTCCAGGTTCCTAATCTCCTCCAGGTAGGCCGTCTCGATGTTGTCGGAGATCAGGCCCACAACAGCAGTGTCGTCAGCAAACTTGACAATGGAGGTGGTGTCGGATGTGGCTACACAGTCATAAGTGTACAGTGAGTACAGCAGGGGGCTTAAAACACAGCCCTGAGGCACTCCAGTGCTGAGTGAGATGGAGGGGGAGACTTGTTTTCCCACCCTCACTGATTGGGGTCTGTCTGTGAGGAAGTTGAGGATCCACTGACACAGTGATGAGCTGAGTCCTAGATCCGTCAACTTGGTGAAAAGCTTAGAGGGAATTATTGTGTTGAATGCTGAACTGTAGTCCACGAACAGCATCCTAACATAACTCCCTCTGCCAGTGTCCAGGTGACTCAGGGATGTGTGGACCAGGTGAGATATGGCATCGTCTGTGGAACGATTAGTCCGGTAAGCAAACTGAAGTGAGTCGATGGTGGCAGGAAGTGAAGAAGTGATGTGATCTCTCATCAGTCTTTCAAAACACTTCATTACAACTGAAGTCAGTGCTACTGGACGGTTGTCATTGTGGCAAGCGGGCTGTTGTTTCTTTGGAACAGGGACAATAATGGACTGTTTGAAGCACGTGGGAACCACAGCTTGGGCCAGGGAGAGGTTGAAGATCTCCGTGAACACCGGTGCTAGCTGGTCAGCGCAGGCTCTAAGGACCCGGCCAGGGATTGCATCTGGTCCTGCTGCCTTCCTGGTGTTCACCCTCCTGAAGGTGTTCCTCACGGCATGCTCCGTGATGACGAATGCATTTTCTTCACTGGTGCACTCCGAGCACGCGCAGCCGTTTGTTGTTTTAATTGCTGCGGCGTCGAAGCGAGCATAAAACGTGTTCAGCTCATCAGCCAGTGAAGCATCTGCATTCATCATTGAAGAAGCTGGTCGTTTATAGTCCGTTATAGTCCGCAGTCCGCAGTTAGCATGGTGTGCAACACTCTCTTTTTTCCAGACTCTTTGTTCTGGGCTGTAACTGTAAATGTTCATCAGCACTCATGGTGTCATGCTGGTGACAGCACTGAATCAGGATCCAAGCAAAAACCAAGAAAGAAATGGATATAGAAATAGAAAAATGGTATAATAATAATATTTAAGGGCTATGTAACAATGAACCGACAAAGTCAAGACAAAAGCACACTAAGTAAACGCCAGGGAGAAGATAATGAGGTCAAGTGAGCTCACCAATCCTGGAGTAGCTCTTTTTAAATTTTGTGCCTTTATTCCTGTCTTTCCCTCCATGTTTACCTTTTCCTCTTCTCTTCCTTTTTTCCTTCCATCTATCTAGCTGTCGACTGCATGGTCTCAGAGTGGACAGAGTGGTCAGAGTGCAACAAGACCTGTGGTAAAGGACACACCATTCGGACCCGTATGATCAAAGTGGAGCCACAGTTTGGAGGCAGCTATTGTCCTGAGACCATCCAGAGGAAGAAGTGCAAGCTCCGGAAGTGTCGGCGAAAACCGATTAAGGAGGAAGAGGTGCCAGGTTGGTCGTGGTAGTCTGTTGAAACTGCTTCATGTAGCATTTAGACATTTTAACGAGCCGATGTTTTAGATGGTTAGTTGTTTTATTCCAGCAAAGCAATTTAAGTCAGGACTGAGATACTAGACAAACCCTGATATGTCCATCTGCAGCTGTTTGTTTTTGGTGGCATGGCTCCATGTGGGACCTAGCTAGTTAGACGTGAGTAACCGTATCAACAGATCCATGAGGTTACATTGGCTCGCGATGACATCGCCTGAGTTTGATTTTGTGACCTGTTTTAACTAAAGTTGTTTCCTGATAGAAATATAGAATATGTAAATATACCACATTAACAAATGTGACGCACAGACATTAAGTCTTTAGCATCCATGTCCACAACAGAAGATAGTCGATGCAAAGGGTCGAGCAAGAGTGCAGACAAGCATGAGAATACACAGAGCAGAGATGTTCAGTGAAGCTACTTTCAGCTGCTCCCTTATTCACAAGAGACTGTTAAAGTAGATAGCTCCACATGTTTTGATTTGGCCGATCATTCTTTTTGCTCTTAAAAAACACGAGATGCCCTTCCTGACGCAACCGAAGGGATTTGTCTCTCCTTCTGAGATCGAAGCCTCTGTATAAGAGAAATAATGAACAAATGTTTAAGTTCATGCAATTTCTGGATATTTTGCTTTTCCTTGTAATTTTTTCTATTAACTAAGAGTCTGTTTTATTCCATCAGGTTGCAGGATGCAGCCGTGGTCTAGCTGGACAGAGTGCACCAAACCGTGCGGGGGAGGGATCCAGGAGCGTTTCAGGGTGGCAAAGAAAAGAACAAAGTCCAAAGGCTGTAAGGACAGGAAGGAGATCCGTGCCTGTAACGCTCGGGAATGCTAGGGGGCACTGCTAAGCTACAGAGAGGCAGGGAGGTGTGCAGTGGATTAAACATGAAAATCAGAATTCATTAAAAACAGTGGTGACAGAGATTGATTTTTTTTATGTAGCTGGGAGGAGACGTACAGGATTATTATGGGTTATTATTGGAAAAATCTGAGGATTTAAGTAAGGATTTAAGAAAGGGAAGGAATAAGAAGAATAAGACATAATGACATGCTGTTTTAGTGACGATTTTGTGGACATTTAGTTAGCTGGGTTGATTTATTTTCCTTTTAGAGCATAGTGGAAGTATTAGAGAAAGCCTGTGTCCTGCAAAAAAAAAAGAAGAAGAAAGAAACCTGACGCTAAAGTAACCTAATACATATTTTGCAACAAACTTTAACTTTTTAGTTGGGTTTTGTTTACTCCTAGTAGGAAAGTATTTTCTGTGTATTTTCACCAATATCTCCCTGTCCTCTGCAGCACCTACAAAACATTGATTTAGCTACTAAAAATCAGGAGCTGAGCATTTTAATGAAAGCTGGATACTTTTAATGTACTGTTTATGTAAAGGCTCTACTGGGGAGAATTTAAAATTAGCATTAGCTAAGTGGATTACACGCTCTGTATTGGAAATATGTTAACCTGCTTTGTCCCTATTAAGATGCCTCCTATAACACTACCAGACAACTTTAATCTGACCATTAAATGCCATTAATTCTGTGATACTACTTTACTTTGATTTAGTGTTTCATCCAGTGCTACTGTAATATTAAGATTTCTTGCACAGGAAAAATATTAGTTCAGTGAGAGCTAGTATACTCAAAAGAATATTAAGTACATCTGTACTATAAGGTCAGACACATGGTAACAGGAGGAGCAGGGTGGAAGGCAGTTGCAAAGCAGCTTGTAGTGACAGTGGAGAAGCTGGATGGATGAATGTGTAGAAGGGAATCAGCCGGGATTGTGACCGAGTGTGAAGTTGTGATCTGTCTGGAGTAATGCCATGTTTAATTATTACTCTTAGTTTGTGTGGTAAAAGGATGCAACTTCTACCTGGTTGGCTGAGGGAAAATGAAAACTACATAAAAGACAATGAGAAAACGCACTGAGTGGCTCTGTTCAAAAAGCACAAAATCCATCTTCTAGTGTGTCTAGTTCAATGACACATCACTCATTATGTAAAATGTTTAGTGCACACCAGTTTCCACTGGGCTCTGTGAAGGGCTATTTTTTGGACATGTGCAGTCACTGTAAGGGTGACAGTGAAACAGCAATTGCATTGCAGAGCCAGGATAAGTCTTCCCCTTGCTTTCAGACTTCAGGCTAAACAAACTAAGTTGGTTCTCACAAACATCAGAGGATGAGTTTATACATCCAACACAATTGGATCAGTGTAAAAGAAGCCTGTTTCTCAAAATGTTAATGTGCTACTCCAGTGTTATTGTTGTATGAAATAAACTTAACGTCAGATAATGGAAACAGAAACATTTTTAGGATGTATTACCCACTGCTTTAAAAATGAGCTTCGGTTCTAGTGAGAAAAAAATCCCACGGATTGAATAATTGACTGCAAACTAACTGTGAAAATCTTCTTCTTCTTCTTTTTTGCAAGACATAGATGGTAACACAGAAGTCTCTAAAAATCTGAGGACATACGTACATTCACTATCTAACCAACACATATAAATGACACTGCTATGTAATTACTAAAAACCACTTTCCTTATGAACAGACCATTTCAGTGGAGATGTTTTATACTGTTAAAATGAGTCTTTATATACTGTACTGCTGTTTATCTGTCATTTCAGCTGATGTAGCATCAAGCCTGCGATAGCTCTCATTCTGTCAGAAGAGTTTATTTTAGCATGTTCAGAGGTGATTATGTTTTATTTGGACATCACGCTTTATCAGCTGTAGTTGTGGTCGTAAAACACTAGCGAAATGACTGTATCTGCTTTGTTCAGACGGAGCCTTAGAAGTGTCTTAGACATCTTACACATCTGCTGGCTGTAAAAGGCATATGTACTGTAGAGGATATAGAAGTTTCTACAGTATTCAAACCTGTAGGATAGATCAATGTACAGCAGACTGTTACTGGGACCTTGGTTACAACACATTTTTCCAATGTATTGTTTTTACTGCGCTTTGTGAAGATAAAATCGATCTGTAAAATCTTTTGGGGATTTTTTATTTTTATTTTTTTGCATTACTTAGCAGATTTTGTTGCATTTTTTTTATAAGAATGTCAACACAAAGGTGTGTTTTCTGTAGATGTTTTCTCTGAAGTCACTTTCTTTTATTTACAGGGCTCTTTCTTTTGTTTCTTTATGTCTGTACCATGTGACTCTTTTGTAAGAAACCACCTTTACAATAAAAAAAATGGTAAATGTGAGAGTCATGGTGTCATTGCACTAATGAAGCTCTTCCTTCAGAATGTTGTGTAAGAACCAACAATGACAGCAAGGTGACAAGTGAAGATGCAATATTGTCCTTCAAATAAAAAAAGAAACACATACAACTTTATAATAACCACCGCTAATAAATAGTTCCTTGATAACTAATATTAGGTCTTGTATAAAGTGCTAAGTGATGACTACAATACTACAAAATTGATCTAACTTAAACTATATTTGCTGTATTTAAATGCCTTAAGGATGAGAACAAACTTGCTGATCAGTAGTGAAACATTGCAAAACACCAATTTATTATTCTTTTAATTCATGATAAGAAAATGACATATTTTAACAATACTACTGGTAAGTGGATATTAGTTATCATACTGCTGTTTAATGTTAAATAATGTTAAAAGTTATATAAATAAATAGCAATAATAAAAGTAGTTATTGCATCCATGAGGCATAACATTATGACCATCTGCCTAATATTGTGCTAATTCCTCTTTTGCTGCCAAAACATTTCCAGCCTGTGGAGCCCTGGACTTCTTTAGACCCCTGAAGGTGTGCTGTGGTATCTGGCACCAAGATATTTCCAACAAAGTTGTGGAAATTCTGGGGCCATTATGAATCTGACTTGTTTTTTCCAGCACATCCCATAGATGCTCAATTGGACTGACTGGCCTGGAGAAGATGTTGTCAACACCTCAAACTTGTAGTTCTCCTCCTCCTGATACACTTTTGCTTTGTGGCAAGGCGCATTATAATGCTGAAAGAGGCCACAGCCATCAACGAATACCTTCTCCATGAAAGGATGTACATGGTGCGCAAAAATCCTTTGATTATACGTGGTGGTATGTGCCAAAGTAACATCCACATGGATGGCAGGACCCAGTGTTTCCCAGCAAAACACTGCCCGGAGTCCTGGTGCCTGGTCATCACAGTTTGGTCCTTGTCAAACTTGCTTAAATCACTGAATTGTGTCCATTTTTCCCACATTTCACTTGCTCCCTAACATATCCGCCGGACTAACAGTTCTGACTACCAGATGAACAGATGACCTGTGTTACTCACTTCACCTTTCAGTGATCATAATGTAATCTGGAGTCAGATGCGAGGTCCATCAGCCATGGCTGAAACTGTGTGATGCGAAAGGACAACGATCCTAAGTACAGCAGCAACTCTGGACTTGTGCTGTGGTGGGACCTCAAGATAAAGGTGCATAAATGGATCCTCACAAACCTCAATGAACTGACGCAATGTTGTAAAGAAGACTGGGCCTGAATTCCTCCACAACAATGTGAGCATTTGATAGTCGTACAGAAAACAATTAAGTTATTGCTACTAAAAATGGTTCTAAAAGGTTGAAAATCATTGCTTTCACACACTGCATCTACATTTTTGGCTCAGTTTTTGTTCAGTAAATAACACGACTGTGTAATATGTCATGTTGTTGCTCAAAAACGTTGTATTTGCCTAATTTTAGCACCGTTTTAAGACGAGATGATTTGTTTTCGGGGTGTATTTGCTTTTTAATATGACTGTATGCATGGATTGAAAAATATGACACAAAGAGGAGTCCAGGTTCAGTGAGAATATGTATCTTCATTTATTTATTATTTATTCTTACCATAAATAATAGTCTTTTTCATAGTAATCAAGATTTCTGGTTCTTTCCTCACCCCAAAGTTTGTAATTAGTACAGGAGTGAGTGCTGAGTAGCTCATAGTTCTAATATAATTACATTTTTGGGTGGTAGTATATCAGCTACACTCATAGATGATATAATAGCCAAACTGATTTAAACAAGTCATTTTGGCTTGTAGTTGACTGTTATAACTGCACAGAGTTTGGGGCCCTAGTCTAGTCCAGCCAGGCTTATTTGATGAGAAGATACAAGTAATCCAGGAGATGAACTTCAGTGACAGGGTAATTATTCTGCAGTCGGTTTTGTGGTATTTAGTTCTTGTGTCTGATGTACTTGCAATTTAATTCCACTAGATGGAGATACAGGCATGAGGACGGCAGTTCTTCTGTAGGAGTGGACTAAAAATGTAGTCCGATTTATTCAGTGTCTGTTAACATTGTTGGCTTATAGTCAGATTAACAGCTTCATAATGGCTATAACCCTACTCTGCATCTGCTGTCTATCATCTACTGAAATGCTTATACCTGACATTAAAACATGGCCAAAATAAAAGCTGAGGTAGAGCAGTCTGCGTCATTTGTTTTTAAGTTCCAACACATGAAATTATACATTTCCCATAATGGCTCCTTTTGCTGCACCTGCATTGAAAACCAGTTTCTATAAAACGCCACACTTTCACAATGATAGCAGGCAAACCTGACATGTCCTACAATGACATTACTATGACTTCAGCGGAGTTGGTTTTCTCTGTCTAATAAGAAGACCACAGTCATACAATCTGTTATTTCTAATATTCCAGAAAAATGTGTAAAAATTATTATTATTATTATTATTAATTAAGATAAAAGGCACAAAAACTACATATTTAAACTGACTTAACTTAAAAATATAATAACCTCATAAAACCTGAAGCCTCATAACTTGCAACTCTGAACTTTGACTGCTTGTTTAACAAACCTGTGCAATCCAATGAGACTTTAAGTGTCATCAAGTCAGCCCACATATCATATTCTTATGAATAAGAGATGCTAGAGAAAGTACAATATAGCTTTTTATGCACCAAAGATCAATATTGAATGATGTTTTGAAGCTGCTGGGTTTCAGCTCAAACAGTGAGAGCAACAATTAGACATGCTTTCAGCTCCGAACAGAGCACAAGCACTTTATGACAGTTCCCATGACAATGACTGCAGTCACCTTCCTTTAAAACCTTGGACCCTGAAAAGCTCATCTGAGGATAGGTGTCCTGATGCAGTGATAACATTGCTGCAATATTTAATAATTTAACTCCCAAAACTCATGTTGTTATTTTGAATTCTTAGCAACAAGCAGAGGGGCATTGGCTGGGCAAGGGTAAATATATGAAATGATGCCTCCTGTACAATTCTTGAGAAAATCTGGTGTCCTGCACATAGGTGCAATATATATTCTAAATCAAAAAGGCTTACACTAGATGCTGTCTGCCTGCACTATCACTTATTTGTTCACTCAGGCTTGTGTGTTTGCCTTTTTCCTTCATTAGACATAGAGGCTCTAATGAAGCCTCATAATAAATACATACATTCACCAGCCACTTAGATACACAGGTTCACTGCAATTTCCTGCAAATATCTAATCAGCTAATCAAATGGTAGAAACTCATTCCATTTAATCATGTAGACATGATCAAGACAGTCTGCTGAAGTTCAAACCGAACATCAGAATGGGGAAGAAAGGTGATTTAATTAACTTTCGTGCCAGAAGGCTTGTTCTGGGTATTTCAAAAACTGCTGATCTACTAGGATTTTCCCACACCAGCATCTCTGGAGTTTAGAGAGAAGGATCGGAAAAGGGAAAAGATCCGGTGATGTCAGAGGTTAGAAGGCAATGCCAGACTGCTTCAAGCTGGTAGGAAAGCAATAATAACTCAAATTTGTTAGAATAAAGGAATGCGAATAAGCATCTCTAAATACACAACATGTCAAATATTCTCAAAACTATGGCAGTTCTGTTCTTCTGTCTCCAATACAGCTGTTTTGCTCTCCTCTGTAATGACTAATCTGTGGATGCCGTGATAGACTTGATTTCTGCTGCAACATTTGGAAAGTAGAGATCGAAGCTGTTGTATGCATGAAACATGAAAACATACAGTACTGTGCAAAGGTTTTGTGCAGTGAATGAACAAAAGAGAAATCTAAACCGAATCAATATTTGGTGTGACCACCCTTTGCCTTCAAAACAGCATCAATTCTTCTACTTGCACACAGTTTTTGAAGGAACTCGGCCGGTAGGTTGTTCCAAACGTCTTGGAGAACTAAACACAGATCTTTTGTGGATGTAGGCTTCCTCACATTCTTCTGTCTTTTCATGTAATCCCAGACACACTCGATGATGTTGGCATCAGGGCTCTGTGGAGGTCATACCATCACTTCCAGTACTTTTTTACGCTGAAGATAGTTCTTAGTGACTTTGGCTGTATGTTTGGGCTCGTTGTCCTGCTGCAGATTACATTTGGGGCCAATAAACAATCAGTTATATTTCTGAAAGCATTCTTTGTTTACAGCATTTTTTCACACCTGCCTAAAACTTTTGCATAGTGCTGTAGCTCCATCCTGTCCTGTGTCAGGTAGAAAGGTAAACATGCAGTAGATTCATCTACCTTGATAAAAACTCAAGGTAGATAATCCAAATAACTTGGGTCAACAATTCAAAGCAATGGCAGGGTGAAAAAGAGAGTGCGGGAAGGGTGGAGTGGGTGGAGACGAGTGTCAGGGTGGATTTGTTACAAAAGGATAGCGGCAAGAGTGAAAGGGAAGGTTTACAAGATGGTAGTAAGACCTGCTATGATGCATTGTTTGAGGAACAGTAGCAGTGACAGAAAGACAAGAGGCAGAGCTGGATCCTGTTATTTACCCTGCTGGATTTACTCTCCATAAATGCTTTCTGCCTTCTGAGGCTGACCTTTTCTCAAGTTTTTCTCGAGTTAATCTACCTGTTTGTTTTTGAGTTGAGATTTTTAAGTTCACCTTTCCAAACGGAGCTAGAAAATCTTCAAATAGTTTTAATGGTTCAGGGAACATGCTCAATGGATTTCTTGCTGTGAGCAGAACCGTAGTGTTGGAGACCCTTCAAAAGCAGCTGTGGAGCATTCAAAAGAGACGTTGGGATGTCAGCATCTCTCAAGGGAAGGGGGCGTGAGAGGGAACACAGTGTTAGAGCAATCCGATTAAATATTTGTATAATATGGTTAATTCTTGAAGGCAGATTTAAAGGGACAGTGTCTTATTTGTATCTGTGTCTGATACTTCTTAAGAGTTTTGCTAACTTGCAAATTTAAGAAGTCAACTGTTGTTCTACTGTTTGGGTGTCACGTGCACATTATCTCAGGCCACATTCATTCCTTATTGGAAGCAATATTCCTTCTGCACCTCCATCCTTTGGAAGCAGGACACTTCTAATCACTGACCCTGCAATTAAGGGGCAAACTAGCAATAAACTACAATATTTTTAATGAAATAAAAGATGCATACATTTGATTTTTTTCATGGACTTCACACTCATCCTTTATAAAAGTACCTATACTCACAGCAACATCACATACTGTAGAACATTTTCACTAAAATACCCACACCATTTTGCACTTTTGCTTCCATCTCTTTGCCACTCTCGTCCCACTTTTGCTCCATATCTGCTGTGCCCATCACCGCAGTGCTACTCGGACATGCAGCAGGTAATATGTGAATAAATCGAACCGAGCTTGCTTTGTGTCCTGTGTCATTGTGGCTTCTGTGTGGTTCACTGTTTTCACTGAGAGGACAAGCAGAAACTGATGTGGTTTCCACAAGAAAGAAAAAAACTGGGACACAGCAGCATCAACAGCAAAGAAGAAAATAGAACACAAACTAGAATATAAACATCTGAGGTTATGCAAACTGAAGCTGCTTATTCAACACTCAAATTTTAAGCATCTATTCAAGATTTCAGGTCAAGCTGCTCAACATTCTAACAGTAAGATATGAAGTGACTGCACTTTCATGACTTGGTGTTCCAGTAATAGATACATTGTTTCCATATGCCACGTGGGTAATGCTTTATTTAAGAGACTGCACAGCAGCTATGAGTACAAAAAACTTTCTGCAATCATTTAAACTCAATAAAAGTAGGCACTGTTTTGCAAAGTCCAGAATTTCAGAGGCACAGGCCTTTCACAGTCCTGGGGAAATTAAGTACATCCCATGATTTAGTAGCTTGTAGAGCCAACATTAGCAGTAAAAACATGACTAAATTAATTTCTGCATGACTTTATTAGTTCACATCATTGTGGGGGATTTGTGTGGCAGAAAGCTCTTTCCTTTTTCAGCCATTCTGTTGACTCAGATTATTGTTCGACCTTTATCTGTCACTGAGATGGCCTTACATTTGACTCTAGGATATTTGGTAAACAGAGAAGTTTGTGGTCGGCTCAATGACCACAAGGTGCATAGGTCCTGTGTTCGCAAAACAAACCCAGATAATCACCCCTCCACCACCATGCTTGTCAAATGGTATGCAGCATCCAAACATCTCCACCTTGGTCTCATCTTCCAAAGGATATTGTTCCAGAAGTCTTGTCATTTCTATGGAAGCAACTTTTCAAACCTACCATGTGCTACCATGTTAATGTCATGTGCATTTGAATATCAGTCCCTGGCTACTACTTACCTTCTTGATTCCTATGGAGGAAATATGTGCTAAGTTGAAAACGTTCTTTTTACATTATTGTATCTAAAGGTGTAAAATTTAAAAAACCTGGAGAGGAACAGGACAATCAAGCAGAATCCCAAGTTAAGCTATAGGGCAGGTGCTTAGGATGATGATATTCACCACCTAGGTTTGGAATGCTAGACTGTTGACATTTCCTGATTAAAATGAGTAAAATCTTTATCATGAGTTCACCTGTTAAGCAGTGGACGTGTTCAACCCACTCACAGTCAGTGAAAGATTGTAAAATACCAAGATAGTGACCACAATTTCTTTTTATAGGAAAACGTGTGTGCTAAATTTAGTAGCAAAAATATTTTGTCGCATTTTCATTTCATTGAATTACATAATTGTAAACCTCGTGGTAGTGCTAGAGGAAATGACAGAGCAGGGGACCCTCCTGGGACCAAGGATGCAACTGCATCCCACTTCACTGAATAAAATGCACTTGCTGGTGATGCCTGATATGAACTCCCAGCAATCCATCCAATTAAAACAAATAAACAAGCAAAAACCCAAAACAAACAAACAAAATCCCAACGATAATCCACTTATTTTTGTGATGCCAGATGCTCAGGCTTATGATCAGTTAGTAAGAACACTACAGAGAGCAAGTCATAATCATGATCTCCAAAGAAAGAACATACATAAAAATACTGTATGCGGTTCCCTGAACCTCAGAAAGCATTTCTTGAAACCCCTGTTTTATTCAGGGTCATCAATCTGCCTGTCCGTCTGGGCTCTGCTTTATCCAGTTTACTAGCGGACAACTGAAAGACACCAGGAGCTCAAAGTCTAGAGATCTGACTTGCCAGCAGATGTGAAATATGCATGATCTGATCTCATCTACAGAAGTCAATCGAGTCTCTCTGCTTTTCATTTCATGTTCTAAAAATAACATACATGCTTCTTTGCACCTTTGATGTGCTTGAAAATTCATTCGAAAAGATTTATGTGATGCCTATTGCTGAATAGAAATGGATGAATGAATATGTTATTGGCATGGACTGAAAATGACGCTAGAAAGGGACAAAACTGAAATGTTTTGCATGCAAATATTCAGGAAGAGGACTTAACTGGATACAACTGTGTTGTGAACTAAGACGAGGAGAAGTGGACTGCAAATAAGACATGACACAGCTGGAGATCAGATAGGGTAGGTAAACAGACAGACTGAAAACAAACGAAAGGCGCACATGACTCGGAGCAAATACGACACAGATGCAACCAATGAGGGCAAGGAGGGACAAGTGTAGGAAACAGACACAGACAGGAAGTAAAAGCAGCCATGAAGAGCACATGTGAACAAGGAAACACAGGTGTTACCTGGAAAGAGCACATCTAAAGACACAACACCGAGTGGTAGTAACCCAACTTTCCTGTCTATGAGTCATTCAAGTCACCCGTGAAATTTTAAGAAAAGGCTGATTAAAAAAAAATTGTGTTTTAAGATTTGGGTTTGGTTAAACTGTATTCTCACAGCTCTGAGGTTCCTCCGATTTGGACCCACAAACTGGCGAACAAGTTCAATAGGAGATGTGGCAAACTTCAAACAAAGGTGATCCAGTAATGCTGCACTACTGAATTAGACCAACTATTCACTTTAGCTAAAGTTATTAAGTTAGCTAAAGAGTTGGATGCTGTGTAAGGCATAAATAAAGCTAAAACACAAAGGTTTGGGCACCGTTTTGCATGTTTCCCTACTGTAGGGGTCTCTGCAAGCATACAGAGGGGGTACTCTGAGAGGGTACAAGATGACAACTTTGGAATTCTACTAGAAACAGTCGATCATATTTGTTTGTCAAAGCTGAATTCAGGGCAAACTACGCTAAATTAGCGTTTTTAGTAGGGGTGCAACGATACGCAAAATTCACGGTTCGGTTCGGTTCGATACTTTGGTGTCACGGTTCGATATTTTTTCGATACAAAAAATGTTCATGCCTTTTTAATTTGTCATTTATTAAAATTATAAATATATATTTGAACTCAAAAGTACAGTTTTTAAATTTAACCCTAACCCTTGTGCGTGTTTTTTATTTTGACAGCGAATGCGCACCTGCGGACCACTTATGTGCAGCCCTGGTTATTTAGCTCGTCATATTGCAGCCACAGAAATTCTTTTGTCCATGAAACCATAAAGCTGCACTTTCTTTTTGCCTTATAGTCTGATTTGTCATAACTTCTCCGTTTTGTGGTAAGCTTTTCTTTGGCTGTCACTTCTTCACCCTGACCTGTCTTATTTGGCTCAGCAGAACTAAAATATATATCTGTCTGTGAAGGTTCTCAGTCATCCAGGTCATCGTAGTCAAATATATATCCTGCTGCTTTTACACACGCACTCACATAAGCTCAGCGATTCTCTGCGCGATCAACCTCTCACATGTTTAAGCTGCAGGAGATTTCACTTGTCATGTTTGCGTAGTAAGCTAACAATTAATAAGACGATGTCAGAGGAATTGGTGCACAAATTATCATCACTCACAGATCAGTACTGTCGCTCTCTATACACAGTTCGCACGATTGCAAAGTGAAAGCAAAAAAAACAAGCGCAAATTCAAACGCGATTTCAATATGTCACATATTGACAGTGGCTCACCGATGCCAATGACATAATTACCCAGCTACATTTCCGAAAGAATGCAAAAGCATTGACATATATTTTTCCTTCCTACAAAAGCCCGACGGGCAGGGAAGAGATAGATTTTGGTAGCCCGACTGAAAAAAATCACTAGCCCCAGGACGTCGGGCTAGCGATATTGCAAGCCCTGTATCTGATTGAGGAATCACTCATCTTTGGAAAAGAGAGTTTATTACAGAGAAATGGCTCTTTCCAAAATAAAAGCTATACTATCCGCTTCTTCTGGGCTATATTCTCAGCAGCATAAGGAGAATCATGTGCTAACAGCTGTCTAAATGACTCGGCTAAAGTTAGTAGCATGCTTGTTGTTTTTGTCTTTGCACTAGGATGATGTCGGCGTAAATGTGCAGTCATATTCGTTGTGTTCCCACTAGTGCTTTCAGGTTAATCTCGTTGAAATGACCTTAACGCCACAACACGGCAAATCTCCGTTAACGAGCTACCGCCGATCGCCCTGTGCATGGGGCTGGACGGCCAACACGTTAACGAGCTAACTGTGCTAACACACCCATGTAATTGAGCATTGCATGGCACATCCAACATACTGTTTTACTTTAGTCCATGACTCGCTTACCTTCAGGGTCATACGTCACATGAAAACCAAAATAATTCCAAACGCCAGATCTGAATGAGGGTGGGGGAGGTGCCCTGCGCTCTTCCTTCTGTCTATACTGTCTGTGTTGAGCGCTCAGTGGATCTGCGCTCGACAGTGCAGCCTAGGCGGAGTAGTCGAACGCAGATTCACTGAGCGCTCCACACAGACAGCATCGTCAGAAGGAAAGTTGATAAAATAAATTACAAATGTTGTATTGTTCGATACATATGCGTACCGAACCGAAAGCACTGTATCGAACGGTTCAATATCGATACGAATATCGTTGCACCCCTAGTTTTTAGCTAACAGCTGCAATAAGCATAAAGGTTACTGTACGGCTATTATTTGTTAACATGACGCTTGTTCTTATACATGTAGTACATTTATTACCAACCTGAGAGTTTATCCGCTGGTCATTCGACATGACGAATGACTTCTGAAGTCTTAATTCAGCTCAAGACGCTGTAGATTCCCGTCAGTAACACTTTCGGTCCGCTAGTAAAACTTAGTTCTATTAATCTGCGCTTGAACCGGAACCGGATGTAAGTTCCAAAAAACTGAATTTTGGAACTGAAATTGAATTGTAGAACTGAAACTGAATGGTGAGAAGTGAAACTGAAATTATTCGAGAGCTGAATTTTTAAAGGATAAAATGCAGTTTCAAAGCAAATCAATTCATTTTCAAAATATAAAATTCAATTTCAATTTAGTGATGATCATTTTCAAACCATAAATTCAATTTCAAATTAGACTAATTCAAATTCAGTTTTCAAAAGCATTTATTCAAGTTACAATTCAGATTCAATCTGAGCAATTCAAATTCAAATTGAACTTATTCAAATTCAGTTTCTGATGGCACAGATTTCTGCCCATACACAAGCAGCATCTCAGGATTAACTGGGGCAAAAGAAATTCTGTCTTTTACCCCAAGAAGCTAGTAATTTATTGCTGACATTGTACCCTGAAATGCACATCTTTCATTGTAGCCAGGTTCATGTTTTAACAACACTTTCTGTTACTCCGCACTTAGAGGGCATCAGCTCAGGTTTCTGCATGTGTTTCCACCCAGAGATCACAAACAAGTTAGTAACTCAATGTTCAGTGACAGGAAGAATATAATAGATCTCCATAGTGGTGCCATTAGCATGCCTGAGCAATTACAGTATGTGTGCGTCTGTGCACATGTGTGTAGCACAGCTGATGCTTGTTTAAATCCCATCGGTGATGATGTGGTTGCAGACAAGTGACCTCATTTGCTGCTCTTTCAACTAAGTGCTTCTTACTGGTGGGATGATCCCGGAACTGCCTCCCAACCCCCTTTACCTCTCTTCTTCCGCCCTTGTTCTTCCACAGATCAAACACATGCATGCAGTCTCTATTTAATGAGAAGGTAAAAATGGAGCAACATTTACCCCATCCTCTGGAAATGAGTTCTCGGTCAGAATAGGCAGCATTCGTTCACTCAGTCGCTCCCTAACAGCGCCTTAAAAAAAGGACAGTTATGTTCTGCTTTTGCTTGTTTACAGTTATAAGCCTTATTCAAGCAACCAGGATGACCATAGGATTGAGGATCAACTAAGAATGGCTACATGCATGCACAAACCCAAACTTGCAGAAATACACAAAATAATATCATGAAATCCAGTATTTATTCTTAGCCCATGTTTTATGTGCAGTGAATGATTATAAAGTTGATTATAAAATCCTCTTAGGCAATTAAAGGTTGATTTTGCAAGTTCATCTGATTTTGGTTTGCTTCAGCCCGCCTGTAAATGTTTGGCTGAATGAATTAAATGAGCCTTTCAGGTTGAATGTGGTATCCTTAGTGATCTGTTAAAATGGGAATGGAGAGATAAACGGCACAAAGCAACAGAGTGTGGGAGTGTATTCAAATTAAGCCATAGCTCGACACCTACATGTCTGCATGAGCAGAATGAACAACTCTGACAGCATTTGTGATGAGTACCTCCAAATTTCTGAAGATGTCACAATTTAAAGCAAATTTGTAGTTTAGGTTAAAAATGTTTAAATATCACTATAAAAGATCAGATCAGCCGGGTTGAAGAGCAGAGATCTCCCTAAGCAAAGAGCAAAAAGAGGGTGTTTGTGTTTTTATAGACATTATTGAATCTTACCTGATCTGTTAAAGCCAGTATTCATTGGAGACATGGTCTAAACAGCAGCAATGTTAACATTGGTGGCTTTTGAGGTCTTCCTCAGGCAACGTTTGAATTAAATGTTAACAGCTTACAAAAGAAGGAAATGGTGATTGTGAGCACTTGGAATGTTTAGCCTTTGTAGCATACTTGCCAACCT
Organism: Astatotilapia calliptera; assembly: GCF_964374335.1. Classification (NCBI taxonomy): domain Eukaryota; kingdom Metazoa; phylum Chordata; class Actinopteri; order Cichliformes; family Cichlidae; genus Astatotilapia; species Astatotilapia calliptera. The sequence goes on along the minus strand of NC_137428.1, from coordinate 6,017,104 downwards.
TGAGACCTCTGAATTAGGGTGACATTCAAAAAAAAAAAAAAGGGGGGGGGGGGGGGGTATACAGCTGTGTGGAAACCCTTCCGAGGGATCAATAAAGTTTTATTTAATCTAATCTAATCTAATAACTTTAATCTCAGCCAAACCGATTTACTCACGAACAAATAAAACACTGAAAAACGCCAAATAATAACATTTTTACGTTATCTAAGTGACTTATATATCATGTTTAACCTGAGTAGCGAAAGACTGTGGGGGTTTGAAAACGATGTGTCAGGAGTTTGCTGTTCTCGTCGGCTCAGATATTTGAAGTTTACACAGCTACATTCTCGCCTGAAAATATGTTAAAAGTTTATTTTGCAACCAAGAAAGAGTAACAAGTGTAATATTAAAACTAAGTAGCTGCAGTAGTAGTAGCCATGGTTGGAAACTGGAATTGGCTGGGTCAATCTGCGATATGATTTTTCAATTTTGTTGTCCGGGTGAAAAATCGGGAGAAATTCGGGAGAATGGTGGCTCAGGGAGATTTTCGGGAGGGGCACTGAAATTCGGGATTCTACAGGAAAAACCAGGAGTGTTGGCATGTATGTTTTGTAGTGACGCTATACAATCAGCTTTTTTGGGTAGATATACAAATGTCTTTATGCTTAAGCAGCCAATAGTTATTTTATATTAAGATAAGAGATAAGATAAGATAGAACTTTATTAATCCCTCGGGTGGGTTCCTCTGGGAAATTCGACTTCCAAAAAAAAGCACAGCAACGACCGAAGTTACAGTTACAGAATTGTTATATATATATATATATACACACACACACACACACACACACACACACACACACACACACACACACACACACACACACACACACACACACACACACACACACACACATATATATATACAGAGACAAATATAAATAAAATATACAAAGGGGATAAATAGAATAAATAGGAATAAAAAATAAAAATACAAGTGAATTGCACATTTCAAGTATTGAGTCTATTGCACTGTTGACTATTTACAAAAAGTATTGCACAAGGTATTGTACAGTGAGGTGAAGAGGCACTACAGCTTAGTTGTTCCCCCCTCCTTTGTCCTCCTGTTTCCCCTCCCTCTCCCCTCCAGAGAGGAGTTAAACAGTCTGATGGCGTGTGGGACAAAGGAGTTTTTAAGTCTGTTAGTTCTTGTCTTGGGGAGAAGCAACCTGTCACTGAACAGACTCTTCTGATTGTTTATGGCCGTGTGCAGAGGATGCCCAGCATTGTTCATAATGTCCAGCAGTTTCTTTAATGTCCTTTTCTCTGCCACTGTCACCAGAGTGTCCAGCTTCATGCCGACCACAGAGCTAGCCTTCCTGATCAGTTTCTCCAGCCTGGATGAGTCCTTCTTTGCTGTGCTGCTCCCCCAGCACACCACAGCATAGAAAAGTACTCCAGCAACCACCAACTGGTAAAACATCCTCAGGAGCTTCCTGCAGATGTTATTATTATAGTGTATATATAAGTTTGAGGATGACCACAAGTTGTGATGTTGTATCCTGTGAGTATGTTCCGTTGACTGTGTAGTAGCAATCCATCTATACACCCATTAATACAGGTACCTTAATAGCTACAGGTACCTTGTTGTTCATCTGAACAATAAACTGGACTGGACTCATAATTCAGATGCTCTCTACAGCAAAGGGCAGAGCAGGCTGCTGCGGAGACTCAGGTCTTTTGGAGGGAAGACCTTCTTTGACTCTGTGGTGGCCTCAGCCATCTTTTACGGTCTGCTGGGGTGGCAGAATCTCTGCTGGGGAGCACCCACGACGTGGGACGGAGAGACTCTGCAGGTCTTTCCTCCCAACTGTTGTCAAACTCTACAACATGGTCTCTGCAGATAACCACACATGTGCAGACAAACACACACACACACATCCCATACACAAATGTAACTGTCTACCTGATGTGCAATATTACCAAGTGCATACCATTTTTTCCTACTATAACAGAGCATTTTTATTCTATTTTGTACATATTTTATTCTATTTTTTATAGTACTTTATTCTATTGTATAAAGTATTTTATTCTTGTTCTATATTATGTTATGTTATTCTATTTTATCTTATCTTATTCTATTTCTTAACTTTTACTGATCTTAAACTTGTACTTTCTTGTACTTCTTATCTTATCTTATCTTATCTTATCTTATCTTATCTTATCTTATCTTATCTTATCTTATCTTATCTTATCTTATCTTATCTTATTATACAATCCCACCAAAATCTGTGAATGTGTGGCTAAAGGGTCCCCATGCTAGCTTGGTCAAAAGCACATAGCAGCCATCTGATGCCAGAAGTGAGGAAATTATTTAAAAGCTGCACAGGAAATACATGTGGTATCATAGTATTCAGAAAAATAAATTGTCCTGAAATGACTGCAGCTGTCTTCAAACCAAAATTGCACTTCAGCCTGGGCCATACACCTCCAGGACTATCTCCTGCTTTGCTTCTTCTATGGCATTGCCATTACAGCTCTGCTAGCATCTTACTTTGAAAGGGTTTTTGTTTGCATTTGTACAAATGGATAATACATTCATTGTGATATATTCTTTAAATCTGTCAACTGTACTCATTGAGGAAAATCAAAAGTTAGTTTGGGCTGAAACCTATCGCAGCAGTCACAGGGCTAACAGAGAGACAGACAAACATTCACACCAACGGGCAATTTAGAATCACCAGCTAACCCCACTGAGTCTTTGGACCCCCCAAACTGGGACCAGTCCCAGCTTGGAATCTGAACTTATTAGACTTATTATTATTAGAGTGATTAGACTTTAATTTTCCCTTTTTTCATAAAGTTAATAGTGGATCAGGGTTATCTCATCGTAGTTATGCTACTATAGGCTGCACAAGCTGCTCAGGGACATCCCATAAAGGAATTAAGCTCGTCTCCACTCTCTCTGTCTTTAACGCCAGTATTGCAATTTGTCCTTTAGTTATGCCGTGTTTGTTGTTTTCTCATCTGTTCTCTACTGTGAGAGAGCCTGAGGCTGGCTCTGCCAGAGGTCTCCTCCTGCTAAAATTGAATTCTCCTTTCTTATTGAAGTTCTCACTCTAATGTTGTAAATCTTTACCTTAAAATATAACGTGCCTTGAGGTGACTATTTTTCTGGCTGGTGCTATGAAAATAAAACTGAATTGCGTGTAAGTACTATTAGTTATGTTTCATTATTTTCCTCTCACAACTCATGTAATACTGTTGTGTAAGATATAAAATGTTGGTTTTTGTTTTCTTTTTTTCCCTCTCCAAGGTGTTTTATCTGTGCTCAAAACAAAATAACGTTCAATCACAGCACTACAAGCACAACACTTCAGTATTTCAGTAAAAAAAAGTTGGTGTTCGATTTATCTTTATAAGATAAATTCATTCATTCGAGCATGATTGTATTGAATGTTAGTGGAATTAGCATTGGTATACAGTAAAACTACAAAATCACAAAGGCCAAAGGCTAAAGTCATGATGATGAAAGGCATATTACAGTAAAATGTAAATGTAACTGTGCAGTCAAGGTTAGTCGATATTGATGGTAAAATCTTCACAGGCTGTTTTTTGAAAGAGGCAAGACCACGTGTCAAGGAAACAGTGCTACGCTTTTCAACAGAGGAGCTTCACCAGATACTCTGGCAAAGGTGATTTTCAAAGGCTAATAGCAATACATGCATACTGTATATACATATAGATTAAAAAGATGCACTTTAGTGTTGAATTCACCTTTTAGACCTGGAAACTAAATCCGTGTTTTATATACACTGTTTGTGAATTAGCTTTAGCATTGCAGTCGACATGTGCATGTGCTGGGGGAGCCAATTAGAGGAAGACAACTTTGTGTGCAGCTACCATCAGCTATTTGGGCAGCATGTTCACTCGCCTCATACTTGATGGTATAGGCTCAGTATTACAGCATTTTGTTGGTGGAACTGATGTCCACCAAAAAAAAAAAAAAAGACAAACATGATCACAAATTACTGCAGATCTTGATATTTATCTTCTGTTTGCATAAATGAGCAACTATTTGCTGTATAGACTTCATATGTCAGTGTTGTGCTCACAGGTTGTGTCTGCTGCCCCCAAGAAAAAAAAGAAAAGAATTTGTACCAGTTTATGCTGTGCGAGGTGTGGTGGAAGATTGATGACCTAAATACAGGATGCAGTAGATGACAGTTATTAATTCCGGTTCTTTTGGATTCTTCAGGGCCAAGAAAACACGGCTCAAAGTGGTTTTTTACTTTAAAAATGATCTTTATTTTACATATCTGGGATATGGAGACATGAACACAAAACACACAACCCCAGGTCTGAAGCACAAACGGAAGCCTAGTTATTTATATGTAAAGCTAAGTGTTGATTTATTAAGAAAAGAACAAGTACAGGTGGTAGAGAAACAGGTAACAACAAATCTATAAAGCATGGGAAGCACGGGGAAAACCAATGGATACAGCAATGCTAGTGGGACGACTTGATAATGGGCGAGGGGAAACAAAGACAATAAACACACAAGGATATGGGAAACAGTAGGGGAAGACAGCTGAACCTAATCACACAAAAAATCAAAAATGAACACAGGACACACTGGATGCAGCTTACCAAAATAAAACAGGAAATAACCAAACGTGGGGACCATCACTGGTGGAAACTTTACACAAAGGTAGGAAACCCTAAATATAATATTTAAAAAAAACAAGGACCAAGGAGAGAACTAATACACATGGGAAAAAAGACACATCAATATTTACCCAAAGAAATACCAAGAATCACAAAGTCCAAAAGCCCCTCAAAGTCCCTGGGTAATAAAACCCAGAACCAATAACAGTTTGCTTGTTTGTAATTAAAAAAAAGAAAACAAAAAAAATAATGAAAGCAGCAACAGTAACGGTGGCTGTCTGAATGTATTCCCTGTTTTCTGAAGCGACAGAGTAAGAAAGAAAATTCAGTGTGACTGCAGACAGCATGCCAGTGCTGCCCAACCTATGGTGAGACGTGTTTTCATAAGACTCATCTTGCACTTATGCACCCATCGCAGCCATCACAACAACAGGAGCGATCACCAGAGTGCAAAATATCCACAGAGCAACACATACCTCTCAGAAAGTGCTTTGCAGCCGCTTTCTACAAATTGCCTTCAAGAACCCAACAGGGATAAATTAAGCAGACAAATTGGCACCATATGCAGCCTGAAGGTGCCGTGCTATTGGATCATTTCTAGTGCCTGTTGATAAGTTGAATTACATCCAAGAAGCACTTTATCTTCCCTAATGCACCTTTATTTTGAAATGGGCCCCAGATTTGATAGTAATGAATGATCTGCGTCTTGAAATTGTAAATCCAAATGGTTGATGATGTTGCCATGATCAGCATAAATGCTGTATCAGCATTCTGTCTTTGTGGTTTCATCTCTCTCACAGTTGAGAATCTTTTTGGCTCCCCTGGTGCCGTTGTACGCTCCAAAATGGAAGTGTCATCCCATTGAACGTGTAACACAGGAAGCCTCAAACAGAATACATCACTCCACACCGTTGCTGCTTTATTGTCTCGCTGTTGAATCAGCCATCTCTTGTCTTTCTGCTGTGTTTCTGTTTGGTCTTCATTGTCAAACTCTCAGCAGCAAGACAACCAGGGAAATCTGGTTGATTGGCTTAATAACTCATTTTGTTGAAACATTTTCTTCTCATTTTGCTTCAGCAACTTGGCAAAGAGTGTCTCTTCACCACATCTTTTTCAACAGTGAAAAAAATAACCTTTATGTTTTTGAACGTAAACATACGTAACACACAGTTTTAGACTATAAAAGAAATCGGCAACAAAAAACAGTTAAAAAACTGTACGCTTAACTACAGGTATTTAAAATTATGCAGTCTCATTCAATCACAATAATGAATGACAACTTAGGAAGTGCATAGTACTTGTACTTGTTCTTACATGTGAAAAATCACATGGAAATGTCATCGTATACACAAGTTACACACTTGAATTCTTATTTTAGCGCATTTTATGATAAATATGCTAAGAAAATGTGAGTGGTCTAAATTAGTAGACATTCGTACACAATATTGAGATTTTGTGCGACTCAGATACATTTTTGTCACATTCTTGTGCCCCGAACACCACACACTTACAGGAACACAGATTTAATTAACATTTTAATATCCCTGAACACAAACATTGACCAGGCGTCATTGATCACAGCACTGCTAATTTAAGGAACTGAGGTTAAACATTAGATACTTGCATTGCACACTTATTCTGCCCTCAGAAAAATTAAGCACATAATAGCAATAATAAATATGCACACATCAACACAAAGGCAGATAAAACAGATAACTCAATGTAAGCAAAAGTCCTTCTATAAACTACTGTACATGATTAATTAAGGCAAACTAATTAAAATTGAGTAGGGACGTGTTTGCTTTTGCAGTGGGTTCTGCAGGAAACCCTTTCTCTGTCTCAGTGCAATCTGTGTCTTCATCTTCTTCTTCTTCTTCTTCTTTGTAATTATTACACATTACTCGTTACTTTTCTCAAATGTAATGCAATACTTACTTGTCAGAGAAAGTGATTCATAATTTGTGCCAATGAATGTTTGGGGTTTTTGTACGTCATAACAGAGTTTAGTAAATTGTTTAGCCATCACACTGCAGGAGGATTGATATAAGTGTCTCCACAGTCAGAGAGTTGGTAAAAATTGTCAATTACTACAGTAATTATTTAGAATTCATAATTATCCCTGACACACAGAGATAAGATCGATCAGGTCCCACAGCAAATGACATCCTTTACTGCACGGCTATCTCATGAAAAGTCTTAGTTACAGTCAAATTATTTGAAACATAAAGTGGCTTCAGGTGATGTAATCATAAATAGATATCAACTATTGCGTGTTATTTATTTTTTAATTATGCAGAGGCTTTTGTAACACCGGCAGATTAAGTTAAAAAAAAAAGGAGGGGGAAATCAAATCATGGCAGTAATGATCTGAGCGTGAGAAGCATCACAATAAACTTGACTGGCACACTAATGAGATGTACGTCTGTTTGGGTTTCTCTCGACTCCAGCTACAGCTCTAAATTGATTTGAAACTTTTGAGAGCCTCACCAGAAAAGGAACAACTTTAGCCGTGTTTTTCCCCAAATGCTTAAAATAAACTACCTTCAGGCTGATCTAAGGAGAGACTCCCTGTGTTGTTATGTGAATTTTCTTCTGTGAAGAACAAAATTGAATTTTACCATTGGACACAGCCATGGTTTCTTGTAAACAACATATAAAAATAGTTCCAACAGGGGGTAATTTTACACACTTTGTGGACAATTTTTTCTTTCATATTTTTTTTAGAAATAGTTGCAAAAGAATGAAACGATAGAGTCTGAGAAAGAAGACTTACAGGATGCAGCTCCCCCAGTTTAGATGATATTAAAGTGTCCTTTAAATGCTGACTGCTTTGGCTATAACAGGCTTATACTTGAACCTCCAGGAAGCCACTTTCAAGTGCCCATGTTATAAAATTCTGTGGTAAAGTTTTGATTTAGGCTTCAATAAAATTAAATACAGCTTTGTGGTATTGTAGGAAGACACTGACAACTTCCTTCACCCTCAAAAACTCATCTTGGGTTAATGTGGAAAGCTGTTTCCATTTTGGAGAATGTCGCTGCCACCAAGAGAATCTTAACCGTAGCTGCCAGATTGTGCTGCAGTTGCTGGGATAACTGGAAATGAAACACCTGCACATGAATCCAGGAGTGGCAGAGGAGACCAATGAAAGTTTGAGTTTATGAGGGACTATAATCACGACGCAGGGTTTAGGGATCATTATATTTTCATGATAGACAGGCATAAAGCTGCTGTGGCAAATATTGCCACTTTAACAAATGCACAAGACGAATAATTTGTTCATAAATTACAATAGCCTGAAATAACTTTTTCATACTGACGGTAACTGCTGGCGGTAGCACCTTGCAATAACTCCAGCAAATGTAGTTGGAACCTGGACGTCATCTCCCCAGTCAAAACTGCTCATCTTACAACAGACAAAACTCAACCTTGGGCAGATGGATAACAACATTATTTCCACACACAACTGAGGCAGCATCAAACCGCTTACTGAGTGAGATATACAGATCAGATTATTGCAATAGGGATTTAAAGGCGGCAGCACGGTGGTTAGCACTGTTGCCGCACAGCAAGAAGGTCCTTAGTTCAATTCCAACACCAGGCCGGGGTCTTTCTGTGTGGAGTATGCATGTTCTCCCCGTGTTTGCGTGGGTTCTCTCCGGGTACTCCGGCTTCCTCCCACCATCCAAAGACATGCAGCTTGTGGGGATAGGTTAATTGGAAAATCCAAATTGCCATTAGGTGTGAATGTGCGAGTGAATGTGAGCGCGAATGGTTGTCTGTCCCTGTGTGTTGGCCCTGCTACAGACTGGCGACCTGTCCAGGGTGTATCTCGCCCTATGACAGCTGGGATAGGCTCCAGCGCCCCCCCCCCCCCCGCGAGACCCTGAAAAGGATAAGCGAATGGATGGATTTAAAGGCATTGATATCTTTTTTAAAGAACAACTAATCACTGTGAACAGATGTCGGCACAACGTGTCCTGCACGCATTGAATAGTTTTACCAGAGCTTGTTTTGAAAAATAAATTAGTTCACTAACCTAAATGAAACAGCATAGTGATTAAAAGCATTGTGAGCTAAAAAAAAAAGAAAGAAAAAAAAAGCGATTAGCTGATGAAAATTGGAATATTTGACTTTGTAAGATTAAAAACATGGCTCCAGTGCTCATGGGGCCTGTTTAATCATTGTTTGGTCTAGCAAATCTGAAATTATATGGAAATGTTCACTTTGCAGTTTGTCTTTAAAAAAAATTAAATCGGAGCCTTGATATGCTATCGTTTAATGTGTCCAAATTATTGCTAATTGGAAAAATGTTCAGAGGAGGAACACCAGACCCAGACATGTTGATATTTTAAATGTTGACTTTTGAGTGAGCGCGAGGTCCTAGCGCAGCAAATGCATCACTGAGGGTGTGTGTAAGAGAAAGTGTGTCTGTCACAAGGTTTTCATAGGTCTTTCAATCACAGCACTCTGTTGGGAGAGCTCACAACACAGGTGTTAGCAGAAGGCCTGAGGGGGATACACGTCTCTATATCTGTCTCATTCATTCTCTCTCTGAAGCATCTTCTCGCTGCATCTCACACTACCCATAAATCAATCCATGCTATATATAGAAATATTTATTAATAACATCTGAATGGACAATGTACACACTCTGCCTTAGGTTCATAATACATCTTGTGTTTACAATATGATTAGTATCTCACAAAAAAAAGATATTTATTAAAAATGACTCATGAAAAAAATGATGCATGCATGGTACCTACAAACACAGAGGAAACTGTTATTCGTGACAGTGTCCAATACCGAGCCATAAACAATACTGGTATTAATCTGAAATTAAACAGATTTTAGTTAGAAAACAAACAAACACTGGCTTATTAAATTACTATCACAGAGTATGGTTCCAGTTAAAGAAAAGCAACATTGAGTGTCATAACAGTGGGACAGGGCAGCTTCACTGTGGAATCATTCAATTAACTTAAATGGGACCTGTAATGCTCATTTCCAGCTTTGTTTTATTTTATCAGACTTTACTAAAGTAGCTTTGCATGAATCAAAGTTTTAAAACCATCTCAATTCATGCATTGTCTGAAACAAACCTTTTTAGCTCCTCCCTTTCAGCCAGATTTCTTCTGATTGGCTGCCCCTCATAAGGAATGACTTGAACTGTCAGAGCTGTGTGCTAAAATGACCACATTATGGAGATCCCCTCTGTCTGACATCATACAGATCTAAGAACAGATACATCTTTTGGCACACAGGGATTACTATTTTAAATGTTGGCCATCTTTATTATAAACACCTCCTATTGTATATTCTGTATATAACAGAAAACAAACAAACAAAATTTATAGGACCCCTTTCATTGCAAAAGCTCCTCATTTCTCGCAAATTATTAAGAGTTACCACCTTTATGGTCTTCTAAGCACCTCTCTAAATTGGAACACTGAATGGCAAAATGGCAAAGCACATTAAAAAGGCACAAAGGAGTCCCAAAGGGGTTGCACAATAACATCTGCAGTCATTGTGTAGTCCCTAAGGATAACTGATTTGTTACAACATGGGTTTTATTTTTTGTAGCATCTGGGAACATGGTGACATCACTACAGGAGACAGAAAAACATGAGCAGTCACATAATCAGACAAACTACAACAAGCCAGCTGTTTATTCAGAGTATTTAGATCGCCTAAATTCAGCATGTTGAAGCAAACTGAGCTCATGTTGGCAGTAATGCCTCCTGTAAAAGACCCTTTCCATTCACCTTGCAGGACACCGGCCCTCGAGGCCTGGAGTTGAGGACCCCTGCCTTAGCTACTGAAAATAACAACTGAAGTTTACAACCCCATTTTGCTCTGCAGAACTTCTTTAGATCTTACAGTCCACAGATTCCTGTTTATGTTTTGTTTTCATGGCTCATCAGTCTTGTTTCCAGCAGAAGCGCACAGCTGTTTCCAGTGCAACAGCTTTAAAAACAGTCAAAACCTTCAGTCAGCATTTATCTGCAAAAGTGTAAAACATTTTCCAAAAGTAACCATGACAGACGAGACACCAAGTAGAGTACAGTGTCAACCATAAGTCATACAGTTTAATGTAAAACTTTTATTTCATGTTATTAATGTTTGTCCTGAAATTGTAATTGTAAATTCTTGTAAAGCCAAATAACATTAGTAAGTAATGATGACACTTATGTCTGGTTATCAGGATGATGTCTAAAAACAATCATAATTCATTTGCCTTAGATGAGATGAGTGGACTGCTCTTTTTCCACCGATGACAACTTATGTTTCCTTTATTATGACCACACCCTGTTAAAAAAAGGATGCCAATTTAACATGCACTAAAAATGTTCATTCTTACATTTTACAAATTCTTGGATCAAATCAAATCCTCTTCAATTTTACTTCTTAACAGGAAATCGTCTTCGCCCAGTGAAGTAAAACTAAGGTTTGCATTTGAATCTCCTCTGTTCGTGTCTGCTCCGGCTGCCAGTGATAAAGGCAACACAAGATATAACCAAATGCATGATGAGAATGAATCTTCAACACAACAAATAAAACTTTTAAAAGAGCTGAAATGTGTTGATCTGAACAGTGATGCTTTCTAATTCTGCAACTCGCCTTTCTAAATCCTACTATTGAGCAAATATGTTGCCTACGATAGCTGATCACTTGCACAAATCAACCGTCACAGCTGTGCATATTCACCTAAAAATATAATATTTTGGTCCACAAACTGCAATTTTCCTATAAACAAAAAAGAGGCATAAGCTTAATCTGTTAGATAATCTGTTAATACTGTCAGTAACAGCTCAATAAGTACTGTACTAGTTTAGCTGGAATGTAGTTAAGTGTTTATTTGGTTGTGAAGACACAAGAGGAAGTGGGAATCAGACTTTGCTCCAGCCTTATCACACTAACACCTAGTTCAATCTAATGACACACAGTTTGAGTATTGGCTTATAGCTGATGTTAGCCCACTGCTGCAGCCACTTCTTAGCCACACTTTGTACTGTATGTTTTAACATCAAGTAGGACTGTCTGTTGGCCCGTTGTTCTACCACCCTGAGGCTCTATATCTGTGTGTGTCTGTGTGTGTTGGTGTAAGTATACTGGTGCGTGTGTGTGTGTGTGTGTGTGTGTGTGTGTGTGTGTGTGTGTGCGTGCGTGCGTGCGTGCGTGCGTGCGTGTGTGTGTGTGTGTGGGGTTATGGTGATGGTGGTGTCTTCAGGGAATTGGTGGATCCTCCTTGGCTTCCACTCACCGTCGCTCCTTGTCCAACCCACTGAACCACAACAGAGAAAGAGAGTTTTAGTTAAAGACCAAAGGGAACGAAAGTCTAGAAACTTCCAAAGACTGGATTGACATACTCAGTAAATATGCACTGTAAGCCAGGATGGTTTGCATCCAGGTTTGCTATGACTGTTGGGTTAATTGGCAGACCTTAATGTGCTTTGAAAGTTGTGGCAGTTTTTCTAAATAAGAAGATTTTTCAGAAGTGGAAGCCTCCGCAGCTGAGAAATCATGAACTACATGTGGAAATGCCCTTCAAAATTAAATGGGGGTGGCTCACCTGACACATACTGTATCTATATAATGAGTCATGTCAGTTAGTCAACTAGCCTCAGATTTAACAGGTTGCTCTCAGTCCCATTTGTTATATCCCTTGTCTGCTGTATGAGACAGGGCTGTCACTCCCAACACGTTGAATATAAAACCATATGGTAATGAGTGCAAAGTGATGTTTTTCAACCCAAACCACAATATCTTTGTTATGGTAATCCAGTATTTTTAGTGCCTAATCCATTCCAGGAGGTAAAAGCAAAACCAAGTGCAAAACACAAAGGTGCAGGTCAATATTTTTCCGTCTAACAGGCATGTTCCAACAATCACATTTACATTACATGCTTCTGTAAAAGGGACTTTACCATACAATATAAAACGTGTTGTGATTTGGTGCTATATTGAACTGAAGTGCAAACTGCATCCAAGACATAAACTCCACTGCTACTAACACAAAATCGGTTCTTTCCAAACATCTGCACAGACAGCATGATGACCCCAGCAGCCCGAGTCAGATCTTCAACATGTTTTTTTTTAAAAAACTTTTTACCCCATTAAAGCCATTAAAAGGCCGATGGGGTATTGTTGTTACCCTGCTGGGTGGGCAGGCAGACAGGGTGAGTTTCTAAAAATCTTGTGAAATACTCACTGTGTCATGTTTGGTTATGTGGAGCAGTTTAAAGCTTCACAGATGAAGATGAATTAAGCGCCAGTCATCTTTTGTTTTGTAAATTCTCTTTTAAATACTGCTATGACAAGTGCAAAATGTGAAAAATGCATAAACCACAAATTTGTTCCTCACAGAAATCCCATGGAAATCATGCTATATAATTAATTGGTTGGACTCTGTCAAAGTGAGCCTTTTTATCTGAGAGCTGGTGTTATGATTTTGATGTGGTCCTCTTTGATGTGAAATGAACCTGCCCGGGAGCAGAATGAAGGTGCACACTACCATGGAGAAATGTTTTAACCTGAGCCAGCCCTGTGAGACTGAAAATCCAGAGATATAAACTCCAAAGCTGGCTTGGGAACACACTTACCTCACTTCATGAGAGCAGCCCCTTCAGTGTGCATGTCTGTTATCTAGTTACTCATTCATGTGACAAAGTGGAAGCAACCGAGCTTTCAACTTTCTGCATTTACTTTACTTTCTACTCAGTAACGTCTGAACTGTGTGTGTGCAGTGTGTGTGTGTGTGTGTGTGTGTGTGTGTGTGTGTGTGTGTGTGTGAGTGTGTGAGAGAGAGAGAGAGAGAGTTTACAGTCTGGGCCGAAGAGCTCAAGCTGCTGAATTATTAATGCTCTCAGTGGTCAGCGGGTCAGTCCAACACTTTTGAAAAGCCGTAAACTAAAGTGGACAGGAAACCAGCAAGTGTTTGTGTGTGTCAGAAAAACACACACACACAGACATGCACATGTCTGTGTGTGTGAAAGCCACGTGTGTGTGCATGTGTGTGAGTGTGAAAGCCAACTTGTCAGATGTGTTTAGTTTTATTTGTTGAAACATAAATTTTGTGCGAATGTGTGAATACTCATTGCTTACATATTATGCATAGGCTTCAGCTACATATGTGTGTATAACTGTGTGCAAGGATGTGAAATATCCCCCGAGCCAGTTTCCCTTAGGTCTTCTGTGTGGATCTCTACACAAATAAGCCATTAGATGAGATCTCAGACTCTGCTGCTCTAGTCCAGAGCTGCTGCTAATGGCCTTAGACAAGAAATGCTACTGGTGAGTGTTTGACACAGCCCATTGTTTGTGTGGATGGGTGTGTTAGTGCTACACAAATGGCCTCAGAGACAGTGAAAGAGCTCCTCTGGCCTCAACACTGTTGGAAATATCAGGGTCATTGACCTCTCACCAATACTGAAAGTACACAGTGTGACAGCTAGTGCTTCATTTACTTTATTTTAGGATGGCTTCCTTTATGGCTTTATGTGGTTCTTAGTACAACACTTAGCTGTTAACTTGGAGAAGTGGGGACTGACACTGTGGTGTAAAACGAGACTTAACAACCTGCATGTTATTTTCAAAAAGCAGTTGAATTTTGTTTAATTTTACAATATACACACTCAAACTTAGAGGCAGCAAACCATTCACAGGCAGATTATGAGATAGAAAAACTAAAATTAAAGCATCAGAGCTTCAAAAATGATTGACAAGAAAAACAAAATGCAATGAATTACTACTAATCTGAAGCCTACGTTTAATTGACAATAACACAAAGACAAAGTGTTGATACAAAAAAAAGTTTTGATCTTAAAAAAATCACTGCTGAGCCTTTCAGGAGTAACAGAAAAGAATAAATCGAAAAGAATTTAGAGATTTATTCTAAGAATCCCAAGAAATCGGTGTACATAGCAGATAAGACTAAAAACAATGTTTTTTAAAGGGACATGAATTGGTACTTTTCAAAGTTCAAAACTCACCTCCATAAAATACACAGTGTTAAACTAAAGCATAAGACTACCACACAATATAAGGAGCCCAGCTGTCCTAATTCAAAAGTATTTCTACTTACCAAAATAGATTCTTATGTTTATGTTTTTTATGACAATTTGTTTGCATTGTATATAATTGCATTGTGTTTAGCCTCTTTCACTTTGACAGGCAGCTTAACAAATGAAATCATGTTTTAAAAACTGCATTGTGTATTTGCGTTGGTCATCTTTGTCTAAAATTAAAATTTGTTTGATGATCTTGAATTATAAATGAGAAAAAGAAAATAATAGGAATTCATTAAGGGGCAAGCACTAAATTGATGTGCATTTTGTTCTTTTATGCTAATAAATAATTTATGTAAAAATTCAAAATGTATATATACCAATAGTTTTAAAGTCATTGAAATGTGTAAAGTAAGCAACCAGTTAATAAACATAATATTAGTGAATGGGATATTTTATCATCCAGAGGCCCTTTCTAGGGAAATATTAAGTTATAATAAACATCTTTGTTTCATTTAAAATTTATATGTATGCTCCTGGCATCAAACCCCAAAATGATTAAAGGTATCATATAAAAGTCTGTTTAAATTGACAATATCGTTGGAAAAGTCAGATGGTACCGCTGCAGGAGCTATGACGTAACAAATGAATGTTATTAAAAACTCTAGAATCACACATTAATTCTTTGAAATAGTTATTATTGGTTACCATGTAAATTTCCAGGCTTCTGATTTCATAGTGACCATTCTACTTCCTGTGTTAAAAAATCTACAGATAGCTAAATCCAGTGTCAGTAGCTAGCAAGTTAGCCTTTAGCTAGCTGCTAATCACTATAAGGTGCTAAAGTTATCTCATTTCAGTCAAAGTCCTTCTTTAAATTGTGCAAATAAGTGACAGGGCACATGAAGCTGGCAGTTGCTAATGCACGCCATGGCTGATGCCAGTCATTACATTTGCCTGGACAGCTTTCCATTTTGAGGTGTTTTTATCTTGTGACCCCCTTTAGCTGAGTACCAAAATGTTTGGCTTTGACAACTCATCATAAATTTACATGAATCAGTCCAGCATCTGTTTTAGCTTGCTCTGTTTTTTTTTAATGAGTGTGGGCTGGGAATTCAGAAATAGAAGCATCTCACCAAATGTAGCCACCTCTCTGTATGTCTCCCTCCCTTTCTCTGATAGCTAGGCGCCTCTGCTGTGGCAATCACAACAAAACAAGTCAAGCATACACAGGGGTTGTGGAGTACTTGTTTTATTTCTTTTTCATTCACTATATCGTCAAATGAACTATACAAAACATAAATTTAACACGGAATGTGAAGCTTATTTAAAATAAGTTTTCTTTTTATCGCAATAGTGCGCTATTCTGACAGAACTGTTTTTAGGTAAGAGAAGCATTTAAAAGCAGTTGTTTGGGACTGCCTCAGACTACTGTAACTCAATGGATCTCTGTATATATGGTTACTTGAGCATTACACAAGTATATCTGGCTTAAGCATTGCCTCAGAGTGACTTTAAAGGGATGGAGGGGCAGAACATCCAAATCAGCCACTTGAGGCTGGCTGCTAAAACTTTGTAGCAAACATAAACATCTTTAGAGCCTGGTGTCTGCCAGACATAATCTATGGTTACAAAACCTGTGGTTACAAAAAGACTTCTAGTTTTATAAGTGTGTAGGAAATTTCCCTTGGCTATTTTACTTTGTGACATCAATTTAGCTAGTTTCATAGATGGTATAAAAGACATTGCCACAATAATATATTAGGATATAATCCCAATATGTGTACAGTTTCAGTCAGATCTACACCAGGAAGGCAATGACGAAAATGCTGTACTATATGGTTTTTAATGGGCATTCACAAATCAATGGGTTTCATATAATTTCATAAAATATATGTCTATATTTTAAGTGCAATTCATAGTGCCAAGGCAGGCTGTGTCCTAAGCATAAACATATCGAGCACAATGTCTTTTTGTTGCCTTCTGAATGAAAATTTTCTGCAAATTATGTCACTTCATGTCCTTTGTACTAAAAATGCTAGCACTTGACTGTCTGTGTGATATGTTCACAAAGTTTATGGATCTTGCTAACAAAGCTAGCAAATACTAGCTGATAGCTTAGCTCTCCAACCCCCTCCATTGCTACTGCTTGCCAGATAGAGTGTACAAACCATCTTTTATGGACAGTATATT
This sequence comes from Astatotilapia calliptera, assembly GCF_964374335.1. Lineage (NCBI taxonomy): Eukaryota > Metazoa > Chordata > Actinopteri > Cichliformes > Cichlidae > Astatotilapia > Astatotilapia calliptera. The sequence continues at coordinate 6,000,260 of NC_137428.1, read as the reverse complement.
ATGGCGAGTCAGAGATGAGCAGTCAAGCCATATTTGAAATCAAAGCTAATAGAGACATTAGTAGTGAATGGCCACTTAGAAGCCTTAATATTGATATGCTAAATTGATTGTTTTCTATGGCAAAAGCTTTCTTGTCAGGAAACCAATGCCAGTTAGTTGATCCACAGCTTTCCTGCTCAAATGGCATTTGTTTGATGTCAATTCATCCAGAAGCTAAATATTAAATTCTGGACCAGAGTATGAATCCCTTTGACTGGTGATTCCCTCACTTTTAATCCATAAATACATAAAACTCTCTTCAGTAAAATATCTGAATGCATATCAGATATAGACTATCCATTTCTTTGGTTCAGAAATGATTGGTACCCAGAGGATAGATCTTAATGATTGTGGTGACTACTTAACTTTTATACCTTGCATCAGAAGTATGGGGGAAATCTTTATATGCGTGTTTCTCATTATACAGTATAAACCTTCTTCTGGCTGCTTTCTTTAGTGGTTGCCATAGCAGATCATTTGCCTCCATCTCACACTATCCTTAGCCTTCTTATTTTTATGTCCACAATTGTCACATCCATGAATCTTCTCTGTGGTTTACCTCTTTCCTCATGCCTGGTAGGTCCATCTTCAACAGCGCTTGAGCAATATATCTGCTATCCCTCCTCTGCACTTGCCCAAACCATCTCGGGCTGACTTCCATCATACAAACCTTCCCTTTCAATCTGGATCTTATCCTTTTCTCACAAATCTGTTGGAGTTGGTGGAGATAACACTCATCTTCACCAACTCCAACCTGCCTGCATTCTTTACTTCATCTCTCTTGCACATTATCCGTTTTATTGAATGGCTGACCCCAGGTATTTTAACTACGCTACCTTCACAATCTCTCCTCAGTTTATCTTCACTTTTTTGTTTCAAAAAAAAAAAACAACTGTCACACCTACCGCACACCTCACCACTGTTCTGCTGTCCTCATACATTTCCTGCACCACCCTCACATACAGTACTTCTATGCAACTCCCAACTTCTTAAAGCAGTATCACATTTCCTCTCTTGGCATCTTATCATATGCTTTCTGTAGATCCACAAAAACAGTGCAACAGCTGACCTTCTCTATACTTTTGCCTCAACACCATACCCCATACCCATGGTGTGCCTCATCCTGCTGCAGTTACTCTGCACATGGCCGTTGCTCTTAAAACAGCACACTTCATCTCCACTTTTTAGGGGACCTCTCACTCCACATGATTGAAACATCAATCCGGTTCAAACAGTCCAGTGCCTTCTCTCCTATACATAGCTGTCATTGTATATCTAAATTATTGTAGATTGAGCCACACTGAGCCTTGATATTTTCTTTTAACAGTTAAATGTCTCTACATTGTAACCATTTATGATAAAGAATTCGATTGATGGCCATAAAATTTGATGGACACCTTTCTACTCCCCTCAGGACCAACTGAAAAATGGCTTATGGTTGTTCAACCTTTCATCCACCGCCTCATTAGGGACTTTGTGGTTTCTAAGTTATGTCTAGTGCTATGTTAAGAGATGTCATTACAATTAAGAAAATATTCCAGTATCCTCATGAAAAATAATTATATTTTTGCTTTATTTTACAAGACTTTTATCAAGTGTATCTTCAATTTAAAACACCTAGTACACAAAGCAGGCCATACCTCTATGAGCGGGTGCCAGTGTGCGATTGGCTTCCGTGGGTACGTCAGCATCTCATTCCAGTGGTCTCGCCCAAGGCTCTCGGCCTCACTGCCTACCCTGCATACCCCGATCACTTCATTATGCCCAACCCTGGAGGACAGAAAAATCAGCACCCACAGAGACTCTAAAATGTTCTAAAATGCGCTGGCATGTCACATGAGAGTGCTAAATGTACAGAGGTAACTCACCGATCATAGTCCATGACAGCTATTAGCAGGCTGATCTGGTCAATGCTCTCAGGAGGAACATCAAACACAATGGCCTCATTGTACACTGGATTCAGAGTGTTACGCTTAGTCGATGTCTTTCTCTTCTTTAGCCTTCGACCATCACACATCAGAGACACTTTCACATATGGATCTGAGAAGAGAAAAGGTGTTAAGACTGAAGAAATAATTAAACAGATATACACACACTAATGCATGCATACCTCATCTTCCTACACCACCTCTTATTGGACACACTGTACTGTTGATCGGCACCCACCTGAGGCTCCAGTGATGTCCATGGCTTTGAGGTTTCTGGCTTTGATAATTGTGATGGTAAGCCTGCCAGCCGTTGGGAGATAGCACAGTGAGAACATCAGCTCTCCAAGGTCCACATTGTCCTACAAACAAATATATTGTGTTCCTATATTAGCACTGCACATCATCAACTTTAATTAACTTTTTAGATTCAACAATACAGTCACAGATACACAGGGATCTGTATATTGGCAGTTAAGAGGTTTGGTGATAAAATTATACTATATGGGTAACGAAAAGCACAACTGCTGTTAGAACAAACATGAAGGAATAGGAACCAAATAAAAACTAAGAGACATCTATTTCAGGAAACCGATTATGGATAAAAGCAGCTTTGGTTTATAATGAGCAGCACAGTTAAAGCGGATCCAACATGTAACACCAGAGGAACTTCACATATGGATCGTGGCTGAAACGCGGAAGCCTTTCAGAATCATGTCTGGATGATTCATCATTAATCACTAATAACCACGGCATTACTGTATCCCAGTATCAGTCTGTGCTAAAATGTGTGGAATCTACAATCAAGTTTGAGCTACTACTAAGATTATAAAAACGTCACTGCTTCCGCTTCTTATTCACATTCATGCATATGCCAGACTCTTTTCCCAATTAACACATCTGAAAATAACGTGTGATGGTGTGATAGTGAGCAGTGCGTTTACGAGGTACAAGCACTGACAAGATTTATCACAGGGAAACTCTGATTTCTATTTTTATGCCTCCTCTCACATATCTGGCTGGTAGTTAGCTTCGTGTTAGGAAACCTTAGAAATTAAGTGATATATTTACAAAAAGGTTTTTTTTTTCTTCAAAAGACTGATTTGCAGTTTTTAAAATAAGAACTAAAAATACAAGTTTCAATGGATAGGGTAGCAAAGCAGGTTAAGAGTGATTAATACAGAGGATACTAGCGATAATGTGTTTAAGATTCGTCAGGAGAAACCAGTCTACTAGAAAGACTTGTTAAAGATGTAGCAGAGACAGTGGAACACCATTGTTTCACTTGGAAATTAATAAGTGCTCCATCGCATACTGTACAAGATGATTTGGAGTCTGATTATGAGAGCAGCAGAAATGCCCATTAAGAAGCTACTGCTCAGAGTCTTCAGCTGAAAATCACTGAAAATCAAATTGAACAAAATGAGTTAATTCATCATAGATGACAGCATATGCATGCCTGCAAGCACACTGACACACACGCGCGCACATGCGTCGTCCAGGACCTGTGACATTCTAAGTGGGCGATGAGTTGATTCATCACACGTGTTGCTGAGGCGAAATCTACCTCCAACACCACATTATTGGTGTAGCTGTGAGCCTCGGGCATTAATGATATGCAGCTTATGAAGCCTTCGAGGTTTAACACACAAATTGGGGCACAAGCACAGGAATGTACACTCTGACACTCACATAAAGGTAAGCGTGTGCGGGGAAGGTAGATCAACTAGCCCTTCAGCTCACTACAGGATAATGTGATTTCCTTCTCCTATTTCACACATACACACACACATACACACATACTAAAGTTTTCAGACTATAGGATGTCGGTCACTACTCTTATGAGCACTCAAATCAAGCCTGCGGTCAAGATTATGGTCACTTGCGCTCGGCCAATGAAATTAGAGTGGTGCTTTAAAGCGCTCCAATAAAGCAGAGAGAGCATATGGACGGTCCATCTTCTCCAATTATAACACTAACACCTGCTCTCCCTCAGGAGCAGCCAGGCTTTATCTATGAGCCTCTCTCTAGCTGTGTCTTTCATAATCACGCAGTCTAACTTGATCACTCTCCTCTCGTTCATCATTCTGCTTCGTCCTTCCACTTGTAGCCGGTCTTTAAAGTGTCATGTTTAACATTCTGATATGATGAAATAAACCACTGTGTTTGATATTTCTTAGACATCCAGACATAAAAAAGCATATGAAGCACTTTCTTTATGTGCTGCACCAAACAGCAACTTTTTCTACTGGTAATGAGAAGCAAAGAAACATCCATCTATTCGCTTGTGCTTCTCAGGGTTGCTGGAGCCTATCCCAGATGTCTTAGGGTGAGAGGCAGGGTACACCCTGGATAGGTCGCCAGTCTGTCGCAGGGCCAACACATAGACAAAGACAACCATTCATGCTCACATTCACACCTATGGGCAGTTTAGTGTTTCCAATTAACCTATCCTCATTAACTGCATGTCTTTGGACTGTGGGAGGAAGCCAGAGTACCCGGGGTGAACCCACACAAACATGGAAATTAAACTCAGGACCTTCTTGCTGTGAGGCAATAGTACATGCTAACATGTCACCGTGAAAGAACCACGTCTTAAATATATCTTTTATGACACATGGTACATAGACTGGTTCTTATATAGTGCTTTTCTACTCTATCTTGAGCACTTTACACAACGTGCACATTGCACACAGTACTTTTCTGGGTGCTTCCTAACCAACATCCACACTCCGATGGATGCGTTGGAGAGCTACATGGGGTTAGCATCTTGCAGCGTCTTGTACTTGGCATGCAGACTAGAGCAGACTGGGACCGAACCATCAACCGTCCAGTTAGTAGGTGACCTGCTCTACCACCTGGGCTACAGCCACCAAAACAGCACATAGTGGAATGTTAAACAACTTTAAACAATCATTTTGTGCTGTGACAATAAGAGTCTCTGTCAGTTGCTGTTGTTGTGGTAGTAGACCGTACTGTTTGGCTGCCTGATACTGCAGAGCATCACAGAAGTACTGAACAATTGCACTCCAAGGCAATAGAGTTAGTCATTCCATTAGACAAGAAACGTATTCCTCTTTTACTTTATTAAGCAGATTTGCTGTTAAATTATTCATCTAAAATAAAGTGGGTGCCCAGAAAATGCTATCCTAATATTTAGGACCTGTAAAGTTCTCATTGCTCAGCCATATATGTATTTAAATAATTTTACAAACGTGAACTGACTTGACAAAGATTTTGTTTTTACTCAACTTTATACGGCCTACCCATTTCACATGCTTTATTGACATAATTGTATTTTGTACTTCTATAAACTGAATCTGACTGCAAGCAGCTGCAATCTGTACTCAGAAATTTCCATTCCATTTGTAGATTGAGAGTAACTTTTTCTACCACTTAGATGCCACTTAGACTGTGAAATACTCCATTCTTCTTTTTTTAACAATCACTGTATCCATGGCAAACTGATTACAGTTTTACTGGCTCATTAGATCTCCACAGCTTTAAACAAAGCTTTCATTCATGCTTCTTCTACTTTAAATTTTACTGACTATATAAAAAAAAAAACAAACAAAAAACTCTTACGCCCCTGCGGGCGGTTTATCCTTCAAGCTCGGGTCCTCTACCAGAGGCCTGGGAGCTTGAGGGTCCTGCGCAGTATCTTAGCTGTTCCCAGGACTGCGCTCTTCTGGACAGAGATCTCCGATGTTATTCCCGGGATCTGCTGGAGCCACTCGCCTAGCTTGGGAGTCACCGCACCTAGTGCTCCGATTACCACGGGGACCACCGTTACCTTCACCCTCCACATCCTCTCGAGCTCTTCTCTGAGCCCTTGGTATTTCTCCAGCTTCTCGTGTTCCTTCTTCCTGATATTGCTGTCATTCGGAACCGCTACATCGATCACTACGGCCGTCTTCTTCTGTTTGTCTACCACCACTATGTCCGGTTGGTTAGCCACCACCATTTTGTCCGTCTGTATCTGGAAGTCCCACAGGATCTTAGCTCGGTCATTCTCCACCACCCTTGGGGGCATCTCCCATTTTGACCTCGGGACTTCCAGGTTATACTCGGCACAGATGTTCCTGTACACTATGCCGGCCACTTGGTTATGGCGTTCCATGTATGCCTTGCCTGCTAGCATCTTGCACCCTGCTGTTATGTGCTGGATTGTCTCTGGGGCATCTTTACACAGCCTGCACCTGGGGTCTTGCCTGGTGTGATAGACCCCAGCCTCTATGGATCTTGTACTCAGAGCTTGTTCTTGTGCTGCCATGATTAGTGCCTCTGTGCTGTCTTTCAGTCCAGCTTTGTCCAGCCACTGGTAGGATTTCTGGATATCAGCCACCTCCTCTATCTGCCGGTGGTACATACCGTGCAGGGGCCTGTCCTTCCATGATGGTTCCTCGTATCCCTCCTCTTTCTTGGGTTTCTGCTGCCTGAGGTATTCACTGAGCACTCGGTCAGTTGGGGCCATCTTCCCAATGTATTCTTGGATGTTCGTTGTCTCATCCTGGACTGTGTTGCTGACACTCACCAGTCCCCGGCCCCCTTCCTTCCGCTTAGCGTACAGCCTCAGGGTGCTGGACTTGGGGTGAAACCCTCCATGCATGGTAAGGAGCTTTCTTGTCTTTATGTCAGTGGCTTCTATCTCCTCCTTTGGCCAGCCTATTACCCCAGCAGGGTACCTGATCACAGGCAGGGCGTACGTGTTGATGGCCCGGATCTTGTTCTTACCATTCAGCTGACTCCTCAGGACTTGCCTGACCCTCTGCAGGTACTTGGTGGTTGCAGCCTTTCTAGCGGCCTCTTCATGGTTCCCATTTGCCTGCGGGATCCCCAGGTACTTGTAACTGTCCTCTATGTCTGCAATGTTGCCTTCTGGTAGTTCAGTCCCCTCAGTTCTGACTACCTTCCCTCTCTTTGTTACCATCCGACTACACTTCTCCAGTCCGAACGACATTCCAATGTCATTGCTGTATAGCCTGGTAGTGTGGATCAGTGAATCGATGTCTCGTTCACTCTTGGCATACAGTTTGATGTCATCCATGTACAGGAGGTGGCTGACAACTGCTCCGTTCCGTAGTCGGTATCCGTAGCCAGTCTTGTTAATGATCTCACTGAGGGGGTTCAGGCCTATGCAGAACAGCAGTGGGGACAGAGCATCTCCTTGGTAGATCCCGCACTTGATGGTGACTATATATATATATATATATATATTAGGGGTGCAACGATACACAAAATTCACGGTTCGGTTCGGTTCGATACTTTGGTGTCACGGTTCGATATTTTTTCGATACAAAAAAAATGTTCATGCCTTTTTAATTTGTCATTGATTAAAATTATAAATATATATTTTAACTCAAAAGTACAGTTTTTAAATTTAACCCTAACCCTTTGCGTGTTTTTTATTTTGACAGCGAATGCGGACCACTTATGGTTATATAGCTCATCATATTGCAGCCACAGAAATTATTTTGTCCATGAAACCATAAACAGTGTTGAGAAGGTTACTTTTAAAATGTATTCCATTACAGAATACAGAATACATGCCCCAAAATGTATTCTGTAACGTATTCCGTTACGTTACTCAATGACAGTAACGTATTCTGAATACTTTGGATTACTTAATATATTATCATGCTTTTTACAACTACGTGAATGTACTATTGCTGTGTGATTTATTACTATTACTGAAGGTCCGCGACTCCGAACTGTAGTAAAGGGACCTCTGACTAATACGGCGGGGTCCCTGTCGGCTCGTAGCCGAAAAATAGCTTTACTTTGTTGTGTGGGTCAACTTTTCTTGCGAGAGACAGAGAGAGGCGTTGAAAGACTGCTCCAACGGAACTTATTGTTTTCGGAGGAAAACACGAACACGGTGTACAGTTGAGTCTTAATAGCTTACTTACAACTGGGCTCGTCAGGCACTCTTCTTGGCTGAAGTGGTTATTATTATATTTACATGGTTCCAGCTCCCGTTTTTCCTCGATGACAACTCGTACCTTTCCACTCCCCTTTTTCTCCCTCCTCGCGCTCACAGACCCATAACGTGTATGGCAGTCCATTCTCCCTGCAACACGGACTACACTGCCCATGATGCTACATTCTTTAGAGCTATGCTTGTAGCATTCTGTCTGTTAGCTTAGCACAACAACAACGAAAAGGCGCTCTCTCACCCAGGAAACACACAGTCGCAGAGACAGAGAGAGAGAGCGTCGCCCTGTAACCATGGCAACCGTAACGCTGCCGCCTGGAACAACAGAACGTAGCTGTCAAACAAAACCAAACAGTCCTGACCCGCGACAAAATGAAACAGGAAAGTACCGCAGTGTAATCCATTTATTTCAACAAAGTAACTGTATTCTAAATACCACCTTTTTAAACGGTAACCGTAACGGAATACAGTTACTCATATTTTGTATTTTAAATACGTAACGGCGGTACATGTATTCCGTTACTCCCCAACACTGACCATAAAGCTGCACTTTCTTTTTGCCTTATAGTCTGATTTGTCATAACTTTTCCGTTTTGTGGTAAGCTTTTCTTTGGCTGTCACTTATTCACCCTGACCTGTCTTATTTGGCTCAGCAGAACTAAAATATATATCCTGCTGCTTTTACACACACATTCACATAAGCTCAGCGATTCTCTGCATCCTCTCACATGTTTAAGCTTGCTGCGGGAGATTTCACTCGTCATGTTTGCGTAGTAAGCTAACGATTGATAAGATGATGTCAGAGGAATTGGTGCGCAAATTATCATCACTCACCAATCAGTACCGTCGCTCTCTATACACAGTTCGCGCAATTGCAAAGTGAAAGCAAAAGACAAGCGCAAATTCAAACGCGATTTCAATATGTCACATATTGACAGTGGCTCACTGATGCCAATGACATAATTACCCAGCTACATTTCCGAAAGAATGCAAAAGCATTGACATATATTTTTCCTTCCTACGATAGCCCGACGGGCAGGGCAGAGATAGATTTTGGTAGCCCGACTGGAAAAATCGCTAGCCCCGGGACGTCGAGCTAGCGATTTTGCGAGCCCTGTATCTGATTGAGGAATCACTCATCTTTGGAAAAGAGAGTTTATTACAGAGAAATGGCTCTTTCCAAAATAAAAGCTATACTATACGCTTCTTCTGGGCCATATTCTCAGCAGCATATTAAACATAGCAGGTCCCCATAAGGAGAATCATGTGCTAACGGCTGTCTAAATGACTCGGGTAAAGTTTGTAGCATGCATGCTTGTCGTTTTTGTCTGCTTCCACTTGTCTTTGCACTAGGATGATGTAAATGTGCAGTCATATTCGTTGTGTTCCCACTAGTGCTTTCAGGTTAATCTCGTTGAAATGACCTTAACCACAACACGGCAAATCTCCGTTAACCAGCTACCCCTGATCGTCCCGTGCATGGGGCTAGACGGCCAACACGTTAATGAGCTAACTGCGCTAACACACTAGTTCCCACCCATGTAATTAAGCATTGCGTGGCACATCCAACATACTGTTTTACTTTAGTCCATGACTCGCTTACCTTCAGGGTCATACGTCACATGAAAACCAAAATAATTCCAAACGCCAGATCTGAATGAGGGTGGGGGGGGGTTCAATTTGCCATGTTGCAAGGAGAGCTTAACTTCTGTCTGGCTAGCTTGCCCTGTGCTCTTCCTTCTGATGATGCTGTCTGTGTTGAGCGCTCAGCGGATCTGCGCTCGACAGTGCAGCCTAGGCGGAGTAGTCGAACGCAGATTCACTGAGCGTTCAACACAGACAGCATCGTCAGAAGGAAATTTGATAAAATAAATTACAAATGTTGTATTGTTCGATACATATGCGTACCGAACCGAAAGCACTGTATCGAACGGTTCAATATCGATACGAATATCGTTGCACCCCTATATATAGAGAGAGAGAGATACATATATAGATATGTCAATGAATCATTGCGTTAAGGTTATTGTGCTCTGTAATGGGAGGTTTTCGGTTTCCCCAATTCTCTTTCTTCTCTCCCTTTATCTCCTTACTCAATTACTACTCTCAGGGGTAGTAATGGGTCAGGTTCTTTGGATGGCCTGCCCTGTGAGTAGTGGGGTGCTGGGCTCTTTAGCGGTCAAACTCAAGCTATGCCATATTTAAGGACCAGGTGGTGCTCATATTTCTTGCCAGATCATTATTGCCTATGGTGGTGATCGGGCCCTCTGCTGTAAATCAAGTTTTCCTTGTGTGTGTTCGGTCTGAGACCATGCTCTTTTGTCTCCTTCCCAGTGATACTTTGAAGAACAACAGCTGAAGACAGAGTCCTCCATCTTCCCCAGCCTGAAAGATCTCTAGTTTCTCTCTGCCACACTTACCTGCTTAACTCCAGCCAGTCACCTTCTTTTTGGAGGAAGATGTGCTTTGCTCACTTGCCTGCCTGCTCTCTTCTGCTTATTCATTTCTTTCTCTTTCCCTCTGGACTCCATTGGCTGCCTGTATACTCCCCTGCAGTCAGCTGCTAAAGATAACCAAGTACTTCATACTCACGTGGATCTCAGCTAACTCCTGTTTCCCTCTCCGACAGGAAACTTTGACCCATTCCTATAGAGCAGCACTTACCCGATTCGGTTACTTTGATTAATTATTTGGTATTGTTGCTGTAATAATGATCTGTAAACTGACGTAAGAGTCCTCCTTTTGAGTCTTTTTTCCAATTCATTATGACAGAACGATTTGGCCATGCGTGCAGCTGTGTCCCATGTCATGTTGTTGGTTGGCCAACACGAGCAGATTCAGAGCTTGTCAGCTGAGCAGCTACAAGTAGTCCACCAATGGCTCAAATGAACAGAAAGAAATGGCGAAATAAATGAAATGAACAGTGCAATTCAAATCATGAGCTGACACAGCCTTGCCCCACTGAACCCACAGGCACGCCTCAGATGGTTGAAGCTGAACCCCTGCCCTCCATCTGTTCCATGTCCTGAGCCCTTTGGAAGTCATTTGGGTTATTGTGGATGGTTTCTGTTGCAATGGTTACTGTTGTTTAGCTAAACATCTTGCTCCTTTACAAATGACCCCTCTTAAATGCACCACTTAATGAGGCTCTCTTGTGGGAAGAATCTTACCCAAACAATAACCCTGTTGAGCCCTTCATTTATGAATGATTTGTGGAGGATTCAGGATGGTTTTTGACCATCCTTTTCATGAGGAAGAGGCAGCAAGGAGGGTTTAAAATTTATGTCAAGTAAGTGAAAGTGTGCAGCAATTTCTGTTGAGTTTTGGATGCTGAAACGAGAGTATATGTTCTATCAGGTATGAGCTATCTTCTCAAGGTGACCCTGCCAGTTTGGATCATTTAATCTCATTAACCATAAAAGTTAACTATCACCAGCAGAAGCAGGTTCTGGAGAGAAACCTTAAATTCCAGTTATCCGCGGTTCCTACCACCTGATCCTCTCTAACTTCCACTTCCGGTGTCAGTGGACAGGATCATTCTGAGGAGTCAGTGCAGCTCAGCCGTGCTTAAACTAACTTTGCAAGAATTGCAGAAAAGGATCAAGGCTGAAGTCTGCATCTACTGTGGCCAACCCGGCCATTTCATTAGCCCCAGGAGGCCAAAAGAAAATGCCTCCCAGGAGAAGTGGGGATGTTGGTGGAAAGCACCCAATTTAAAACTGTTTCTAAAATGTTGTTGCCAGCATCCTTCTGTTTTATTCAGGATTCTGTGACTTTCCAAGCTGTAATTGACTCTGGAGCTAAACAAAGCTTGTTAGACAGTCAATTTATTCAGAAACTTGGAATACCACAAAGCTATTAACCACTTTTCTCTGGTCAATTGCTATCCCTGCCAGTTCCTAGTCACTCTCTGTCACACATAGCTCTGGATCTTTTTACTGGTCTGCCCTCCTCTGAAGGCAACTATATAATGCTCACCCTTATCAATAGATTTTCTAAAGCTGCTCCTTTTATAGCATTACCCAAGCCCCGTTTGACCACAGAGACTGCTCAACTACTTGTCCAGCACGTGTTCTCCCATTTCTGTTGATACAGTATCAGATAGAGGCCTTCAATTAATCTCCTAAGTAGGGAAGACTTGTTGTGGGGCATTTAGACCTAGTGTTATTAGCTTGTCTTCAGGGTTCCATCTCCAATCAAGCAGCCAAACTAAGAGACCAAATCAGGAGTTAGAAGTTGGATTACGTTGTCTTGTTTCTTCAAATCCTACCTCCTGTATTAACTATCTAACTTGGATTAAATATGCTTTTAACACTTCCACCTCTGCAGTTACTGGAAGCTCTCCTATCAAGACCTCTTTAGGGTAACAACCCCCTTTGTTTCCTGCCCAAAACTCATGGTCCCTTTGAGCCAAGAAATTGTTTTCCTTTTAGAGATGTGGGCTGGGTTACCTTCGCTTCAGTGATCACACCTGTTGCCCGTTCCTGTTCCTGCAGAGGAGTACCCGAGTCTGTTATTCCAACCTTTCATTAGATGTTAGATGTTTCTTGTTTCTGGAATAAATATCTGTAAACTGCCACAATCTGATTGTGACAAATTCTCTGTGTACTATATGCACTGCAGTGTTATTTATGATTACAATCAAATTTTCAAGATTTTTCTTTTCTTTTTCATCTTTTCAGTTTGAATAGTAAAAGAAATGAAAACTACAAGGACCAAAAAGTAAGCATCAGAGCATTTGACTCCCTTAAACACTGGAAATCCTGTTACATGAGAGCCAGTCAGAAGTACAATATATCTGCCTGGATGAACATGGTGGAAATAAATAAATCACTGACTAGGCTGAACTTCAGCTGCATAAATAAATACACCCTGGCAGAATCAGGTTAGGCAAAAGGATCCTTCATAACGTCCAGTCGAGTAAGACTAGTGTAAGACTTTAATCTGTAAAGAAGCAAACTAAATCCATTGCAACTTATAAAGGAAAAGTTGCTCTGTCACATGGGTTCCAGCAGAGATGCATCCATAGATCCGAACATTTCTTCCTCTGGCACACTGTGCATAAAATGCATGCTTACTCTAGTCAATCTAAGATTAACAGACTGATTTGCCCATTCCTAACTTTTTTTGCTCTCTCTTTGCTTCTTCAGCCTAATGACTTGTGAGTTAATTGTCCAATTACCTCTGAGATGTTAGTACTAGAAAGTCCATATTACCTTTTATAGCCACTACGTTACAGCTTTGGCGATTTAGCTTTTTACCCTCTTTAACCCTTTAAGACCTACCATAGAACCAAGCCCGCCAGAGCTTATATTATATTTTTACATGCTGTGGAGCCATTTTTGGGAGCATTTCAAGTTGCTATACATCATTACAACCATTACATCCTAAATTTTAATAATATGTATGCATTAAGTGCATAGTAATTACATAAATTGCAAAAAAGTGCAATAAACTACAAAAAAATTGAAAATCGTTTTGTTTTTTTTAAACATATATTTCTAGTTAGAGAAATTTAAGAGGCTTATCCCTCAAAACTGTAAATACAGAAAAGTTGCACAAAATAGTTTCCTACCACAGGAAATTTATTTTGAGTGTCTTCATAGTTTTATTTTTGAAAAACACCAATTTTTATACACTGCAGGAAAAACGAAAATAAATATTATAGTGCAAAAACAGCATATATATCAAAATAAAATATTTCCAGCAGTGCAATATGAGTCCTAAGCATCCCAGAATCAACACAGAAAGTCATAAAGTCAAACATAACTTTTAAAAACACCAGTATAGGCTCATGAGTATGGAACGCCAGGACTGCCATAATGAATTAATTAAATACACCATTAAATAATTAATTAAATGTGGCAATAATTAATTAAAATTGGAATTAATTAATTAAATAAATAGTTATGACACATGTAATTAATTAATTATTGACACATTTAATTAATTATTTATGTATTTCACATTTTAATTAATTATTGACACATTTAATTAATTATTTAATGATATATTTATTTATTTCATTTTGGCAGTCTTGGCGCCTGGCTCTCATCATGAAATAATTTTATCTGTCAGCCTCACCCATCAAACTCAGGGGGCGGGGTTAACGCTGATCGAGTCAAAACCATTGCTTTGGCCTGGTGGCCATTGTTTCTAGCACACAACAACCGGCATGTGGAAGCTAACAGAACTGAGCTTTGAAAAACCCTGTTTGTGTGTTACCAAATACCGTTTTAATATTTTTTTAGCCGAGAATGTAGTGGTTTAATCTTCATGTGTCTGGTCGGTTTGTCAAGATACAGCCTCTTTGCAAAAGTGTTTCGATGATTTCGGAGATGTCTGCCCAGTCTCACGGCAAAGCGTGGGATAGACCCGCTCGCCTCGCAAGCAATCCCACCGACAAAGCGCAGGCCCCGGTACACAGCTGTAGTAACCCCCGCTGACTTCTTTTACTGAGGTTATATTTATCGATGTTTTATTTCCTGATGTTCTTATGTGTACTACGTGTTTCAGTCGCCAATTCTGAATTATAACTAACATTAAAAACATGTTTAAGGAGGAGAGAGAGCAAATAAATCTGTTTAACATCTGATCTTTGGGTTTTTGTTCAGTAATCAGCGTGACCTGTGTATAAACACATAAAAGAGATAACGTTGGTGTTTCCGTCATGTAGTAACTGCTGGCTTTAACTGTACGAAGGTTGTTCGACACTATGAAACACATACAGACTTCATGATGTTCGGCTAATATTTTTATTGTGAATATTAATCATGCTGACCTCGCTCTGTACACCACGCAGCGAGGTCAGCATATCCACGATATCCTCAGCTCCATGAGTTAACACAAAGTTTCCCAGCTGACTATCTAACTGCCAACTATTCCAGAGACGTGAAAATATACAGCATAAAGAAAAGTGTAAGAGACTCAGCAGCAGATTAGAATAACAGTTATACATTTAATAAATCACCAAATGAATCCAAGAAACGAGCAAACCTGTTCCGACAATTTGAATTTGTATTCCCTCAGCTGCAGACTCGCTGCTGTTTAAATGTTTGAAAAGGAAGATTAGATATAAAAAACGTCAAACATAGACTCAGTCTGCCTTCACATTTGATATGAGGCCAGCACGTATAGTGGCCTCAGCAGGCTATTACTGAAATACACGTGCTATATCATAAACTATGATATAAACAGGGAGGTCCTATTAACATGTTTAGTTTTAAAGGACACCTTCCTGCCTTTAGTCTCATTCATGAGCAGTATTAGTTTTCTTCTAACATCCAGAAGTCTGCACAATGTGTTTCATAGTTTGTAACAAGCCTTTGACAGGTAAACATAACATGACCGAAAAAAAAAAAAAAGAAAAAAAAAAGAGAGAGAGTGTCTCCATAAGAAGAGAAAATTCTCTCAATTATGGAGACAGACAAATGGTTCATTTATGTTTGATGTGTGTTTATTCCTCCCTAAATATCGTCGGTGAAGTTCGCCATGCATGTCAGATTTTCCTGCGCATTTTTATACCTCTGCCAACAGAGAGAGAAAAAAAATCACATTCTAACAGACAGCTGGTGCTTAGAATACAGTTGAATAACTATTAAAAAACAGATGATATTTAGATGATAGTTCAGTCTAACACATGTGCCAGTGAACCATTAAACGTCTGTGAAACTATGCAGTTATGAAACGTAACTTTAACCTCAGCCAAACCGATTTGCTCAGTTGTAAATAAAACAGCGAAGTAAACGTGACCCGACAGACAGAACCTGAGTGAATGAAGTCCAGCGTTTAACCACTGAGAGCTAAAACTCAGCTGAGGTTTCAAAGCTGTGTGCCGGTGATTGGACATCAGCCGCTGATAAAGCTGTTCGCCTATAAAGTGCTCTGTAAGGAAACGAGCTCCAGCAGCTCTGCGCTCGGGGAAAACACTATATTTACTTATCTTGTGCAGAAAAATGCGCTGACATTGCGTTATATCGAGCACCGGCTGCCCAGTTAAACTGTGACTATCACCAGGTAACTAGGCGTGTTTCTTGAATTAGCAGCAGGTGTTAAACAGCTGACAGATGAGGAGGAGGATGCATGCAGGTAAACTGAGGGTCTGTTGAGCTGATCGCTGGTTTCGTGAGAAAAATGTCAGCTCGTTCTTTATGTTACAGAAGCACAGAGACACAAGACCAGGCGGAAAGAGACGATCGTTCGGTGAAAATGAGAATCTGCGAATGCAACATGTGGAACACGGAGAGTGGAATATGTAAACAAACCGGTTAACGTAACCCCCTCGGTGCACTCTGCATGCTAACTGTTAGCAGAGCTAGTGAAATCTCTGAAAACATCTGAGCACTTTTGCAAACATGTTCTATGTTGACAACCTGACCAGACATACGTCGCGACATTCGCGGCTAAAACACTGTTAAAAGTGTAGCTGGTGACAGAAAAACGGGGTATTTTAAAACTACACCACCACCACTGCTGCTTGTGATTTGATCTGCATTCTGGGATAACTGGCTGCCCCAAGTCTACACAAGCAATCGATTTTCTAGGATCGACCTGTTTTGACTTACTTTGCACGGCAACCAATCAAATGTTAGAGAAGCTGCATGGGCAGCGTTAACCCCGCCCCCTGAGTTTGATGGGTGAGGCTGACAGATAAAATTATTTCATGACGAGAGCCAGGCGTCAGGACTGCCAAAATGAAATAAATAAATATATCATTAAATAATTAATTAAATGTGTCAATAATTAATTAAATGTGTCAATAATTAATTAAAATGTGAAATACATAAATAATTAATTAAATGTGTCAATAATTAATTAATTACATGTGTCAATAATTAATTAAAATGTGAAATACATAAATAATTAATTAAATGTGTCAATAATTAATTACATGTGTCATAACTATTTATTTAATTAATTAATTCCAATTTTAATTAATTATTGCCACATTTAATTAATTATTTAATGGTGTATTTAATTAATTCATTATGGCAGTCCTGGCGTTCCATACATGAGGCCCTGACGGTAATAAAAACTACATTTCCGCAAAAATTGCGTCACTTCCGGTTTCGGGCAGGTCATGGCGGACATGCGATAGTTCGCGCTGACATCTATTCCAACGTAGGAAGTGTTATGAACAGCTGATCGGATCGGCAAGGCGTGTTTCTGGAATATTATGTTTTTGTTGCTGCAAGCGCTTTTTATGCAGTTTTTGCAAAGCTTTATGTGGAAGGAAACTGTGACCGAGGACAAGCTGATGGCATAAGATGTAAGTACAACTCCTCCAGTTTCATATGCAAAAAAAATTATTGCGCTAGCTCACATGGTTGCAGAGCTACCGGGATTTTAAAGTAGTTGCACAAAACGGAGCGTGCCCGCTCTGATCGGTTTTAAAGGGTTAACAGGATATTTTAGAGGGTAAAAACGTCTGCTGAGAATAGAGGACTTGGAATGCCAATATCCTATCTGCTCCTCTGAGGAAAGACTGCTATTATATATATATATATATATATATATATATATATATATATATATATATATACATACACACTGAATAGGATATTATTTGTTTCCTATGACCTTCATTGGTGTCTGAACAGGACAAGCAAGCCTAGATTTCACCTGCATGGAAAGGGTTTGAACATTAAACCAGGTGAGGATAGATACATACCTTTCAGGTCAATCACATACACTCTCAGCGTTTTTAGCAAGTACACGTTTTGAGTGCATGCATGAACATGAAGTAGAATTTACCAGTAGTTGTTTGCTTTGTATAACAAGCTACTGAACAGTTTGGGGGGCATTTCATACTCTTATTGTCTCAATATAAATACATTGTACATGTACGTATAAAGCATATACCTTTACAGCAAGACTTAAGAAACGTAGAAATCTTATAATGAATCAGGAAAAATGCCATTATTATGGATAAAGGACCTTGTCGGGAAATGGAAAGCTCCTTTACTGAATTAACAACACACACACTCACACTTTGAATGTACATGCTGACCCCATTCATCATTGTCCTAATTACAGGCCAAGCAGATTGCAGTCAATAGTATTGACTGGCCCTGCAGACGCTGCAGGTTACAGTGGCTCTGAGCTCTTTATTGTCCTTGCTGTCCCCAAAAATCTTTCGCTAAGAAGAAAGAGGACAGAGACGTCTATATGGCAAAAAGTCATCTGCTGGAAAGCAAATAATTCAAGGAAGCTGCATAGCTCAAGGGAGAAAATGCAGATAACATATAGAAAGGGCTTGTCAAGGTTTTGAGTCCCCAACCCAGAATTTTGAGTTTTCTTGGGCTTTAAATTTTTTTTTACTTTTTGGTTTTGTTCTTAGTTATTTATTGTTTATATCAGATTTTCTTCTTCTTTCGGAACTCAAGTCTTAGCTCTTTGTTCCAGTTTATGTTTCCATTAGTATAGTTTAGCTGGACAACATGAATTTTCAAAATCTTATTACATTTAAATGTAAAGGTAATAGTGGGGTGGCTGTAGCTCAGGAGGTAGAGCAGGTCACCTACTGACCAGTTCAATCCCTGGTTAGGAAGCACTCAAAGTTTAGAAGAAAGTGAATGTGGCATGTTGTATAGAGCGCTTTGAGTACTTTGAGAGAGTAGAAAAGCGCTCTATAAAAATAATGTAAGGTAAAGACCCAACAATAATATAGAGAAAACCAACAATCATAAGAGCATGTGGCAACAGTGGGAAGAAAAAACTTCCTTTTAACAGGAA
This sequence comes from Astatotilapia calliptera, assembly GCF_964374335.1. Classification (NCBI taxonomy): domain Eukaryota; kingdom Metazoa; phylum Chordata; class Actinopteri; order Cichliformes; family Cichlidae; genus Astatotilapia; species Astatotilapia calliptera. The sequence goes on along the minus strand of NC_137428.1, from coordinate 5,981,627 downwards.
GAAACCTACGGCAGAACTAGGCTCAGGGAGGGGCGGGGCCATCTGAGTTCAAGGTGAGGGTGGGATCCAGAAATAAATAATAACTTATGATTAAATGCAGAGTGGTCTGTAAACACATAGAAAGTGAAAAGAGATGAGTAAAGACAAAACTCCCAAAATAACTGAAGCAGTTCAGTCAGTAAGCTTTTAGTTTTAGGACAATGTTATGCAGAACTTCCTTTTCACCCATTTGGTAATCCACTGATGAAAACGAAAAGTATGCGTCTTGATATATAATCTGGCCATTTTAACCTTTTCCTAATTCATCATCGCTAAAATCCCCGTATGTATAATATCTTTTTTTTAATATGACTGAAGTCCTTTGCAGTGCTACTGAAAAATAGAGGACAAAGTGAAGCTGCATTCCTTCCTGTGCCAGCAAAGCATTCCAGAGTAGGATTTCAAAAGCTGCTCCAGTAATTAATCACATTAACAGCAACAACAACAACATAACAAGTGTTATAACTCTGACACAAATTCACAAAACATCTTTCTATTACTTGCTTGGGGCTATAAAAACTCTAGAAATATGTTAATTTTAATTAAAAATCAACATGCTAGAGTAACAGGTTCAAGATCTTGAGAATTTGCTTTTATGCCTAACCTTATATACATAACCATAACTTATAGACATCATGGCTCTGATGTCTATAAGCATGCAACTCAGAAACATGTATGCATTAGAGTCCAGTGCATATGGCCTGCAATGGCTAGGGGTTCATTCACTGCCAAGAGCCATGATTAATGCACAGACACTGTGAGAAGACCAACACGGGGTCCCAATCTGTAACCTCAAGGGAGGTAACCTAGTTCTGCTGGGGATAGTGAAAGAGGTAATAGAAACTTTATATTTTTCTTTAGACCTCCCTCATAGACCTAAAATCCTGAGACGCTCACATGGCTGTGCAGACACAAATCTGAGTAATCAAACTGGTTCTCTGTAAAAATAAGAGAGAACAATCATTATCTATGTATTTTGTGCATGCATATAAAAACATGGGATTGTTTTAACAGATTTCTGGGCTTTGACTGCTTTCTGGAAACAGAGAAGCACAGTTACACGTGTAACCTCGTTTATGGACGCCTAATCTGAAGGCTAAGAGAGACTCAAGTTACAGTTTGGATTAACGTTACTTGCTGTACAAGCCGTCAACGTCATATTTTTTAATTTTTTACAAAATTGACATGAATGCAGCAAAATAAAAATAAAAGACCTGCCGAGCAACTTTACAAAAATCCTTTTTAATCCTGTGAAATTTAACCAGCTAAAAGTCAGATTGGGTCATATTAAGATATATGGAGAAAATACTTTGAAAACATTTACAAAATGTTCAGCATGCAACTCAGCATGATCTCGCTCTCTTCCTGTTCTTGTCACATTAAAAAAATAGAAAATGCGGTTTCCACTGTAAATTGATAGAATAGTGTATAACTATGATTTCCTAGTGATAAGCAAGAGTGAGATAGTTTTACCCTCTCTGTTTACCCACTGTGTGACAGTGGCTCTCAGAGAGTTGAGTCAGTGGACACAATATAAACTATGTGATGGAGGCCTTTGTGTTTAAATGTATCCATTTACCAGTTGATTTCATTCATTTTCTAGAGGCTGACATGTCCGTTGTTTTACGTGTGTTGAGTGTGATCTTTTTCATAGTACCAGGGCTCTTTCTGGTCTATTCTTGACTTGATGTGACACAGGTTAAAAATATACTTCAGTGATAACCAAACTCAACCTAATAACGACCACATACAGCTTCACCAATCCAAACTATCCATCTGCCAAAGTTGGTGTTCTTGTTCAAAAAACCCATTCACCAATTCAAAAAATAGAAAGTGACTTCTAATTCAGCCTTGCAGCTTGAAGTACAGGTGATTCAGTCAAATAGAACCTGTATTAATGGCACTGTTTCATTATAACTAAAGTTCACGTATGATTGAGTTTGACATCTTGAACTATACTGTATATCCTCTTGCTTAAAACGAAAATAAAGGTAAAGGTAAACTATGCAGAGTTGGAGATGTCTGTCAGTGTCCATTTTTATCTATGGTGTTAAGGTGGATGGTTAAAAAGGCATTATATCTAGAAAGTGGACGCCTTATGACTTGGACATACAAGACAGGACAGCTATACATCACATATTGAAAGTCTCAGAGGAGGGCCTGACCCAATTAGACTGACCTTATTTAGTTGGCAATGCTGTTGAGTCTGCGCAGTGTGGAAACAATATTTGTGAACCAACGAGATTAGTATGTGTGTGTTTATGAGGTGGGAGTGTTGTCCCACTGCGTCTTCACATCACTGTAGTTAACGAGGCACAAACAGGTCAGAACTGGTTTAACGCTGGCCCAGCTAACGATCATTTTCTCTCTTTGAACTTAATTAGTTGATGAGGAGCAGCTGCGTTGGCCTTGTAAGTTTCAAAGCCTCAAAATTAGGCTGAGTGGTGGTCACAATCCTGACACTTTGGCACACATGTTCATATGCACTGTATTTGTCAGATGCTTTTCTAAAGACGTGCAAACGTATGGGCCTCTTTTATAAACAGAATCACAGATAAAAGCAGGAACACAAGTCTAACACCATCTTCAGCTATGTAAACACTCTTAATTAATCATTTGCATGTAAAATGCTGCTTGCAACAGTTATTAGACAAGGGAACAGAAACAACAAAGAAAAATCACAATTGCACTGAATGCTCAATTGATACAGGAGTTGCATAATAGGACAAAAGGACATGTTCTGTTTGGTGGACACTTTGGTTCTGGAATTGCAATCAGGGCAAAATCTACTAAACTGAAAAATGTAACTCACACTATCATGTCTTTGGTTTCAGAGCAAAGGGCTGCGGCAAGAGGTAAGGGAAAAAGTAAATGGTTTGACTACAAATGCATCAGCAAGGTACCTCAACAACTAATATCAAGGCACTTCATTACAGAAATGTTACAGTAAACAGTTTACGAATAGTTAATAAGAGGGGTTTAAAGCATTTCTGCACAAGCATCACTTTTCACACCCAGAAGCTACAGCCATCGTTTACCTGCCTGAGTGCATCTATTCAACTTGGCGCACAACAACCTCTACACTCGTATGGTAACAGTGAGGCGTTGCTAACTGAGCTAAATGCAAACATCATCATGCAAGCAAGCTTACAATGACAACTGATTATGTTTTGCAGGTGTATAGCATCACCGCCATGTTGGTTGCGTGTTTTATTGTGCTAAACACAAACTATTTCTGTACGACTAATGGATATGTCATTACAAAGACAAAGCACAGAAAACATCGACTGCATCCATAATCAAGAGCCTTGGCCTATTTTTTATTCTGTAAATTGTTTACAGGCTCAAAACGAAATTAATTATTCCACCCTTGTCCTTGACTCACTTGTCTACCTGACTTCAGCATCTCTTTGTTCAAATGGCCTAATTACAGCAGCGTGACTAAGACTAATATGAAGATAAAGTCTGATACCAGCTTTAAATAAAACACGGAATTTCTCATTTGGAGTTTTTACTCTGCTAAATCTATTTGCATATCTCACCAGCCTAAAAATCAGATTATACACTAGTTTGTTTTGAGTATGTTTTGAGGAATAAATGCTATGATTTCTGTTCAATGATTAGTGTAAGGCTTAACTTCTAAACTTCCGTACACAATGAAGCAATGCTTCACTTACAAATGACTAAATATGCAGAACGGTCTTTTAATCCTAGTCCGCCCATTACGATTCCATAAACAGATTACATTTGCTCATAATCAGTGTGATCTGACACTATTTGCCCATAAACAACAACAAAAATGTCTATCCCATACTGTAACTCTTGTTCAACAAGGAGGGAAGATATAACAAATTCCCTGATAGGAGGATCTAACTTCCTAACTGAGTTACTCTGTGTACCAATGCTGTAGATTTATTCCAGTGAATAATGTAATATAGACAGTGTCACTGTATCTCTGTCAAACCGACCCTAATCTTATGTGTAGATCTGGGTCACTACCCCCAAGTGTTCCCTACTGGTTTCATTAAACATTAACTGTGTCTAAGTATATTTTTATGTCTTTGCCTCTTGAAACCACAGATGAGTTCCACTTGGAGGGGAAATGAGATACAAGTCCGCTGACTTATCTCCTTCCCTCTGCTGTTATAACAGGGTTTTACAGGAGTTCTTGCTCTTTTTGATTGTTTGAGCAGATTTGTTACAGACTGAAAAAAAGACAAGGGATTTTGGGAGCTACAGATAGTGTCGGTCTCGCCATCAAGTCTCATGGTACTGACAATAAATAATAAAACGTTTAGTAAATGTAATAAATGTGGCCTTAATATGACGAAGAGAGAGTAAAATGGACAGTCAAAGAATGTAAAGAAGCTAGTTCTCACCGAGGTTACATATTGTATGTTCCGGCACAGTTTTGTCTCCCGGGGAAAGTCGGAAAGATCCAAGAAGTTGTCCACCACCACTTGGCCAATCAAATCATGGCGAGAGAACCTGTCAAAGTCGTAAATACTGAAGTGTAGCTTACGATTCGACAGATCTGCGTACGCCACAGGAAAGAGGAACACTTCATCAAAAACCGGGTTGAGTGTCTTCCGGTGCACCTTGGTCTGGTGCTTGGTTTTGCGGTCGGGCAGCAGGTAGATTTTGACGTAAGGATCAGAGGTCCCTGAGAAATCCTTGGCAGGAAGGTCCTGGGCCTTGTGGATCTTCACGATCAGCTGCTCCAGGTCAAAGTCAAACTTAAGGATAAAGTGAAGGCGCCCACAGTTAGAGGTTCTATGGCCATCTTCTGCATCTATTGAGCGCTGCTTGTAAAGTTCTGGTTTGATCCGACCCAAACCAGACAAAGACTCCTGGCGCTGGAACTGAGCAGGGTTGAAGTCGGGATTGGATAAGTTCATTTGACGACGGAAGGAGTTGTGCCTGTAACAAAGTGGTGTAATTGGAAGGTATATAAGGCAATTCAAATTATTCAGCAAATATATTCTTAAATCTTTGCATCTACTGTGTTCTCTAGCAGCTGAGGCCTGTACTACAAAGTAGGATTTTGGGTTTAACAGGCTAACTTAAGGTCTAACCCTGCGTTTTCAGTGTTACAAGATTGGTACAAATTTTCCTTGATAACTTATACTGCACATGTAAAATGTTCTGGAGGGAGTTATTTTTGAGAAATGAGAGCAAAATATAAAAAACTAAATATTGTCACCGTTCCTTAAAGATTCCAAAGATATAGTTTCACTGACAGTAATAGGTCCTGTAGTTCTGACAAACTATATACAGTCTGTTGTTCCCAGATACGCATCAATAAATATTAAAAACACCTTTATTTCTATGCTAAGGATGTCGTAGTGTAATCACAGCTGATGTGAAGCTTCACCTGGCATTAGTTGAATGAATGATGTCACGTTGGAAGTTAACATTTGGTATGAAAGAACCAACAGGGTAAGTGAAAAAGTTAAGAAAGTTAAGAAAAAGATATCCTGGATATCCCGAACTTGCTTTGTAGCACACATCCCTGATGTATACTGTCACTTTCCTAATTAAGAATCTCTGAACTCTGTCTGTCATCTGTATTTAACCTGTCAGCAACACTAAATACTGGACAACAGTTTTAAGAACTACTTACCGTACAGAAGAGGTAGGTTCAGTAATCTGTCTCTGAACCCTGTCCCTGGCCAGAGTGTGAGCATGGTTTTTCTCCACCTTAGTTTGCGTCTCCAGTGGGATGTCAGGTGATGTGTGGCTTATCTTCAAGGCCGACTCCGGGACAGGCACACCCGAAGGGGGCCCCGAAGGCTCCTTCACACAGCCATCTTCACTGTATTCCCTTTCCTCCCCGTCCACCTGCACAGCACACATCAGTGTCTGCATTACTGCATGCTATTAAAAAAATATAATGTGGGAATGCTTAGTTGGACTGTTAAATTAATTTCTTGGCTGTATTTTTAAACAGAAGTGCCTTAAACCTGAAATGCTTCCACCTCTTTAAATACTTGAGTCATTATCCTTTTTCTTATTTTAAGATAAAAAAAAATTTAAAAGACATGTACTTTTTTGAAACATGATGTGTTTCTGTTGTAGACTTATTCCTGTAGCGCGACTGCCACTAATCACGGTTAAAATGTTATAATATGAAGCTCTAAAGACTGCCCTTCTTGGAAAATAAGTAAAAAAAATAAGTGCATGGCAACAATCAAATAAAGAGATTGATATCTGCAAGGTTGTTAGCTTAGCATTAGAACTAGATGAAATGAAAAATAGGTCAAGGACAGTCCAGTAAGTCTTTCCTAAGTTTCTGGGATCTTATCATCGATGTAAAGTTGGCAGACAACCACCAAAAAAGAAGCAAATCTTTTGACTGTAGCTTTGATTGATTAAGGAAACAATTGTTTTAGCTTCCCTTTGCGCTAACATAGCTCAGACGACAAACACTCAGGATGAAATTTGTACACAATTTGAAAGTAGTGGTGGCAGTGTACTCGCACCAGTACAATGCCAAGTAGAAAACCCCAGTCAAATAGAAAATACACATTATAAAAAGGGCTTCCTGTTTGTGTGTATAATTATACATAGTTCAAATAGCACAACTGCTTGAAACAGATGCAAAATTATGTTACTAAGTTCTCTCTTTAAGGCCATTAATAGAGAACAGGACATTTTGGATCACTCTGGGTGATTAGATCTTTAGTCATGTAAAAGTTGAGTAGAGCTGGAATTATTTTAAGTGAAAAAACTCTACAGACCAAGAAGAATGATAAGGTTACACTGCCCAGTCCCAACAGCTTCAACAAGCCCAACAAAACATTCAAAAGAGCAGACTCTCAGAGACACTGCTTCTTGTACCTGTGCATGACACGTGTGCTTCTTCGTTAGCACCAATGTTAACAGGTTAGTCTCATGTGAGTTGTTTGTTTTGTAGAGATTGGATGTGACACATTTGTCAGCAAAAGTAGACCACAAACCACTTTTCATAGTCATATCTATATCATGGCAATAGCATTACATAATTTATGCTTTTCATTACATTTTTAATATCTAGAATATATAAGAAGATAGCTGTAGCCCTGAACCGTTTTATACATTACCTTGGGTATCTGCATTCTCACGCAAAAATTCCAACATAGTATAGTTAGTTATATAGTTATAGAGAAAGTTGGATGGGTTTATAAAGGGTTTTCAACTTTTCCAGCTTATCTGTCTATTGCCAATGTGCAAAAAGTACAGCAGTTGCACTGATCCCAGAACCTGGGTATTTCCATTCCATGCCACATGTGAGCTGGTGTCACACAGTGGAAATTTGTGTATATCTTGTATATGGGTTTTATTCTGATTTTTAGTGTTTATTTATGAGTGTCGTTTTATTTGCATGGTTTTATTCTGTTTCTATTGCTTTTAGTGTTTTATGTGACATGGTTTTTATCCACTGTGGACTGACTGCACATGGGCATATGTGAGTAACGCTTTCCCCACTGTCATATGCTGGGTGCAGCTGTGCTGGGAAAGGGTTGCCATGGCTATAAGCCAGGGTCTCTTCCGGGACGAGTTTTCTGGCCCCTATTTGTGTATTTGCAGGGTGCTGACGCGAGGGGATCCATGGTGGCATCGCGTGGAGGATTCCGGTGTGAAATGGAAGCTGGGCTGGGATGTGGTGGGCCCAGTGAGTGGACAAGAGGGGGATAGGAGGCTCCTCCTCGTCGGCCTAAGACAGGGCTGGCATGGACCCAACTCATGCAAGGGAATCTCTGGCCTGCTGGTGGACCCATAATGCATCCAGGGTTGTGGGACATTACATCAGGGGATTTTAGTAAATGTAGAGAATTGTATTTTTACTAGCTTTAGCATTGGGTTTTAGCTGGGGGGGCTTTATCTGTCAATAATATTTCTATCGTGTGTGTTTTTAAGGGTGGTTTTTATTGGTGTTTTCTGGACTAGTAATAAACTGTTTCTGATCAGACCTGCTTCATCTCTGTGCCCTTGGTATCTGACTCGCTTGCTCCCCCTTGTATTTTAAAGAATCTTTCTTTTTAGCACGACATTCTGGCGCAACCGCTTTAGTGTCCCCGTTTGTTACACTGGCACAACTGTGACTATAATTGTCAAAGGTAAACTCAATGTAGAAAGACATGGCTGGCAGTAGCAGAGCTGCAGAAGCGACACTGATGGTATAGATGACACCTGCTTGCAATCAGCAGCATTTCAGTTCAGGTTATCATCGTGTACCAATTAGCTGAGCAGCTCTAAATATTGCAGTATGAGGTTGTAGTATGACCTTTAAAATGGATTTTAATTCTAATTTGGCAGTGGCTATCTAACAACATCATTACAGTTTGACAACATAAGTACAATATCAAGTATTAAACTGTGTTGTATAAGAGTTTTATATAAATTATATTCTATAAAGGCCGTATTATTTTAGGAGTAATCTTGCAGTGCAAGTAGACTGATTACATACAAAAAAGCGGCAATAAGACAAAGTGAAATACAATTTTCACTGGAGATTTTTGGAGTATCTGGTTGTCGAAGATGCAGACCATATCACTGTAACAACCGGGTTGGATTTTGGCCGAATACGACGTTGGTTGCATGTGATATCCTCTTGTGACCCCTGGTTTCCTATCTGCATCTGTACTGTGAAATTCAATACTGGCAAATTCAAAGAAAAGTATTCTTTAAAAAAATGATTTTTACTGCTCCTTTCTGTTTACATGATATTCCCATTAAAACTAAATGTTGCTCATACAAGTAATTAACCCTGCTCTTCCTCCTTACCTCTGTGAGGACAGGTTGTTGGTCTCCTCCCAAGAAGTGTGCCCCCTTGAGGACATCTGGGAGGAAACGACCACTTAGTGGCACCCAGCACAGCTTCCATGAGACAAAGAGGGAGACGCTGAAGAGAGCCAGACCACAGGTGGTCACCAGCAGAGACAACAGGCTCACCGATACATCTAGAGATGGAAGAGAAAAAGGAGGCGGAGATGCTCAGCGAACGGTGAACGCAGCTTTGCCTGTGAAAAATGCTGGCACAGATAAACCAAGCTCCCTACGGAGGACAGACTGTGTTTATTAAGAATGCAAAGTTAAAGAAGAAAATATAACATTTTCTCATAGTAGGCTAAAGTTTAAGAAAAAATATGTTTAATGAACTATCCAAAAATCCCAGCAATTAGACAGAGATACATTACCATGTTGATAAGGTGCTAAAAGGCCACATCAAAATATTCTAAACAATCTTGAAAGGGAAAAAATGATCAGGGAGAGATGACCCATTTAAATTATTACCTAATTCTAATAAATAATTATTATTAATTATAATTCTTTTTCAACAGTCATATAATCTTTCCTCTTATTAGGATGTTTTAAAAACTGAATAGATAGAAGAAAATGTGGAAAGATGTCACTCATTCTTTTTTTAAAAAATCCAAATGCACAAATCTAACAACTGACACTTTCAGTGCAACACACATAATTATAGGTGCGCAATGGATGGATATTTTGCAGGTGAACAAACCAATGTATAAATAATTGCAAATAACCTACAGTCAGGAAAACATGTGCAGGAATGTGTTGTGGCCAGACACTGCCTGGTCTGTTGAATGCACAGAAACATAAGAGGGCTTTTAATTTGAAATGGACACCGAACTGTTGAATTAGTGTTAACAGCATAATGCTGAAAAACGAGAGTTTGTCTAGTGGAGGATACATACACTGCATACACTAATCACATACTAATAATAACAAAAGCTTGCTTCAAATAAAGCCCAGCTGCCTTTGAAGCTGTAGTAAATAAAAGATGCTTTAAGAAAATACAGCTTACATAAAGTAGCGGGAGTGCCACTGAGAGCCAACGGAAGCTGCAGAAAATGTATACAGGCAAACAACTGTATACATAAGTATAAGCACAAGTGTATTATCGTATCTTATATCACATTACATGACTTGTACACATCTATGCTAACTGGTCACTTCATTAGGCACACCTAGTTAGTACCAAGTTCCCTGGTGAAACTGGCTAGTTGAGCTTTGTGACATGGTACACTGTAGTCATGAAGGAATTTACATGGTTAGCTGAATAAACAGGCAGGCTGTGGCACTGAAGTCATGCTCAGTTCGTACTAAGGGGCTCAAATTGTGCTGGGAAAATATCTGACAAACTGACCGGACTTCTGCATGAGTGAGGGGCTCTGAATATGACCCAGAAACCAAAGTACAGAAGGTTGTACAGGGTCCAAACAGCCATAACCAGGAGCATGCTTATTCAACATTTACATGTTTACGCATCTTAGAATTCAGACCGAATGTCAATGAGGAGGTTTAATGTGAAACACCTGGATTTTGGTGGGTTCCATTGTGCAAACAGAAATTGTCAAATTAGGTATTGTTTTACATTTTTATCATTAAATTAACAATTAAATTAACAATTGTTAAATTAACAATTAGGGCATTAAATAAACAATGACGCAAATGCTTCAGTTCTTAAAGCAAACTTGAAAGGGTCTCTGGTTGTGACAAACCCACAGAGAATGATTATCCAAACTGTGGTTCCGCACTGCAATGCATTTTAATGTCTCTCACTCATTGTTTTAGGGTTATTGGCCACAAGTTTATTTCTTTGTCTCACAGTCCTCATCAGTGCTGTTTCCAGCCATTAAAAATTGTAATATCCCTGTGTATCCCTCTATTTACAGGGCATCTGTTCTGTATTTCCATCTGTATGGACCACATAAAATATGCAATATTTATTTCCAGACTGCAGTAGTGATTGATGGACGTTTGAGACAACTGGATAAAATGTTGTCGTCCATTAGCTAAGGAGAGAGTTTGCCTCTTATCTGCTAGGTAATAGCACCCTGTAGCTTCAGAGAGATAATGTTTGTTGATACCTCTTTCTTGTGAAGCAGCCTTTTCAAACTCATCTAAAAGCTTGGCTAAGAATGTCTGCTGAGATAAGATGCTTTAAAGAGGAAAACTTAGAGACACGACTGAGCGCTCTGGATCTTCCTTTTTTTCTTTTTTTTTCTTCCTGCAAGTCATTTTGAATCAAACTCGCACAAAAACAAAGGTCTGAAATTTTGAGGCTCCTTGCTCAGTACAATGCCCTGCAGCCTTGATTATGCTTGAACAATAGCAGTGATAAACTCAGCATTCACAATGTCTGCAGTAGTTGTGTACCAGTGGCATGCCATCACATGAGCAAGAATCTGTTCTACATTTTTAACAGCTGCCGAAAGCCATGTTTATATTACATTTCATCTGTGGTCGTGAACCCATTCTTCTTTAACAGTGTTTATTATTTGTCGTTCCTGCTAAGCAGAGCTAAGAGCTTCTCTTAACAGTACAGCAGAGAATGCTTAAACCAGGGTTAGATCAGCTAATTTATGGATGCCATTAGAGTTTAGTACTTGATGTTTTTCTTTGCATTTTACTGTGCAACTTATTTCAACTTCTACTTTTACTTTATACAGAATCACTGAGGAAAGCAGCCTTGCAGAATGATTTATGTAGAAATATTTGAAATCAATTTAGCAGAAACGGGTTCTAAGCACACAGATGAAAACAGCATCCTGAAGTTTTGAAAAACATTTAGATGAGTTTTTTCACACTGTGAAAGTGATTTGCACACAACACCCCATATTTTCTAAGTAATACATATAATTAGTCTTTTATTATAAATATTTATAAATAAAGCTTTTATTTCACGCTTATTGGCTACTGGATGCAAATATCTAACCATCCTCATCACCAGCAACTCTGTGCATTTAGACATGTAGACGTGTTCAAACCAAGCATTGGGTGATTTAAGTGATTTTGAACGCCGACATTGTTGTTGGTGCTGGTCTGAGTATTTGAGAAGCAACTGATCTACTAGATTTTCCCGCACAACCACCTCTAGAATTTACAGAGAATGATCTGGAAAAGAGAAACTATCCAGTGAGCAGCAGTTCTCAAGAAAAAAATGGAACAGTAACTCAACAAAACACTCATTACAAATAAGGTATGCAGAATTCTCTGAATTCACATCATGTTAAACCATGAAGAAGATGGGCTACAACAGCAGATGATCACACCCAGTGACATTCCTGTGAAGCACAGCAAACAGACTCAACAAAAATTAAACAATAGAAGATCTGATAAGTCTCACTTTCTGCTTACACATTTGGATTGTAAGGTCAACATTTGGCATAAACATGGTGATGGTGGTGTAGGAAATGTTTTCTTGGCAATGCTTTAGGCCCCTTAGTACCAACTGAGTATTGCTTAAACACCTACCTGAGTATTGTTGCTGAACATGTCTATCCCTGCTTTGCATGATTGCTTGTTATTGTAAATGAGTATTTTGATACCTAATCAAAAAACAGTTATGTACTGTAATCACTTAGGAATAAAAGCAGTATCATGACAAATGGAAAATCACTTTCATAAAGTCCATATGTACCTATGTTATTCAAAGTGCCCAGTGGGGTGCTGGTTTAGCTTAGTGGGTGAGCAAGTGACCACCTGCCCAGAATTCCCCATGTCTGACCTGTGACCCTTTGCTGTGTCTTCCCCTCTGTCTGTCTTCACTGTCACTATCCAGTAAAGGCAAAAATGCCCCCCAAAAATATAGATTAAAAAAAGAATGTGCACACTGGTTAATTATGCTACACAACTAATGATTTACCTTGGAGATGCTACCTTCATCGAGTCAGGTTATAGGACATTAAGTGGCACAAGATACAGAGATTTCAGTTCTGAATGGTTTCCTTAGCAACAACTATAATTGGCTTCTTCAACAAAGCCAGTGAATGTGAACATGGTCACCATGTGCTCAGGATCAACTTTGTGCCAGTTTCAATCAGGTTGTTGCTGTTGTTTACCTTCACTACGGCTGTAACACATCACTGTAGCATCACGTAGGGATAGGTTGCATCCAACATGTCGATTGCAGACATTAGTACACTCATTACCCGCTGCGTTAATATTGCTGACCTTTATACCTAGTGCCACATTAGATCAATACGATATCACTGTGCAAGATGCATGATGCAAATACACTTTCACTCATGGAGGTTTTCAGCTTGCAGAACGCAAACACTGAAGGAATAAGCTGCTGTGACAGTGAAGACCATTTTAAAGAGAATTTATCTTTTTTTTTACTTTCCAGACTCCCTGCAGTTTTAATCAAGGCTGAAATTTGAATGCAAATAAGTAGGAAATAAGAAGAATCCTGTTGATGAGTTTAATATAAGCACATATTTAATTTCTTTACTGCTTTCATCTAAGCAATCTTAAGATTTACCACTTATTTTTGCCCCTATGTTTTGTTTTATTATCCATGTGTCATATTACTTTATCCCCCTGAATCTGAACAAACAGAACAGCTTTATACACTCAAGAATTCTGCTACTTCCATCATGATCCCAGTGACCCAGTTCCTCCGACAGCCATGAATTAACACTGTCTTCATCATGTTTGATAGATGACGTGATGATGTGCTGTAGATCACAAACCTTTCCTTCTCCCTACTGTCTTTTATCATATGATTCTGGTAGTTTCAGTAACGATGAGCAGTTCTTTCTCCAGAACTGGACATGCATTTAAAAAAGTTTTCTTAAAGCCTAATTTGACCTTTTTCTTACCAAAACCTAGTCACAGTTTACATTTTGTGGGTAAATCCTCTGTATTTACAATCACAAAGGCGCCTCTGAGTTTTGAATTTTGACTCTCCAAGTGAGTGCTTTTAATTTTTTTTCTAAGCCTGTCACTGGTAGTAAAAGTAGATGAGTTAAAATACCTAGGGTCAGCCATCGAAGGCAACAGGCAGTGCACAAGAGAGGTGAAGAAGAGAGTGAAGGCTGGGCAGAGTGGGTGGAGACGACTGTCAGGTGTGATTTGTGACAGACGGATGGCAGCAAGACTGAAAAAGGTTTGCAAGGTAGTGAAACCTGCTATGATGTATTGCTTGGAGATGATACAGACATTAAGGAAGAGCTGAACATGGTATTGATGATGATGAAAAAGATTTTCATTGTGAGTTCCCAGGATGGACAAGACTAGAGGTGAGTGCATCAGAGGAACAGGTCCAGTTGATCAGTTTGGAGATAAAGTTATAAATGCAAGGCAGAGCCAGCTCCCACTACTTTTAAGATTAGCCTTAAAACTTTGCTTTATAGTATATAGTTAGGACTGGATCAGGTGACCCTGAATCTTTCCTTAGTTATGCTGCAAAAGGCCTAGTCTGCTGGGGACCTCCCATTATGTAGGCGAGAAGGAAAGGGGCAGCCCACCTGCCCCCCAAGCATGGTTCTGTTTAAAGGGAATTATTCTTCCCACTGTTGCTAAGCTTGTTCAGAGGCCGACATGTGATTGTTGGGGCTTTAATTTACAATATAAAAGCACCTTCAGGCGACTGATACACTATATAAATACAGTTGAACTGGGCGACCCACCATGGCATCACATAATGGTGCCGAAAGAAGGAAAAGGAGCAAAACCTGTTACTAAAATAGTTAATTATTTAGTTAAAAAATGTGGATTTAGATACTTTAAAAGTTTCTGCTCTTTATGTAAAAGGCTTTTTTTTTTTTTTTTTTTTCTAGCCTCCTCCATATGATTCGAGACATCTTTGAACTGCACGTTCCCATGAGCACCTATCAAATGAACGCCCAGCTTAAACATTAAATTCAACACTCAAATTATAATGGAAAAACTTACTTTTGAACCTATGAAAATAGAGGGACAACGTAAAAAAAATCCCCACTTAATGCCATGCAATATTAACAAATTAATGGTGTGACAAGGCACTTTAATCCCATTTTATTTGCTTCACTTGAAATTCAGTGTGGTGGTGTACAACAGTAAAGACATGCCATGTCACAATAAGACGGGTAAAACATAAAGCTTTCTGAATGTGTCGACAAAGCTCTGCATTACACGGACGTTAGAAGTAGAGCAGAGTCAGCACTATGATTTGTGAAATGAGGCAGGTAGAACACAGTCCTCCTGTGCGCAGCTCTGCACTTTGCAAGCAGCTGGGATGAACTGAAAGCAGAAAAAAATGATCTACAATATGTGTCCCCGACACAGTGCCTGGCTTATGCTCTCAGCTGGCACAAATACAAAGCGTGCAGCTTGTTCTGCTGTGCTCTGGCTTTGATGTGCCAAATAGGTGATGCATTTGCTTCGATATTTCACACCCAAAATCCTGCTTTTAAAAAAACTGAAACACAATGCAGCTCAGAATATCTTTATTTTGTACTCAGATCAACCGTGTTAGATTTCGAGGCTCACCGTGTTCCTTCCAAACCCACTTCTGCTCAATATTTGAATTTTTTTTAAATACTGAAAACACTGTTGTTCTTTGATCTAGTGGTTTCATCCAGTTACATTTGTTACAGCCCTTTCTAAAGCCACAGGGTGTCTCAGCTTGTCAGCTTCTCGTGCAGGGTGCAATCAACGCGCCAAGGCATCAGCTCTATACAGCTGGTGGCAGTTAATTAGATTCAGGAGCTCCACTAATCAGTAAGCTCACTCCTCACTAAAGGAAGTTGACAATTATAATTAAAAAAAGGTCAGAGAGGTTCTGATTAATATAATTGTCTGAGTTGTGGTTTCTAGGGTTTTTTTTTTTTATGTGACTATACATAAAGGAATTACAGGTACACCTAAAAAGTTTCTAATAGCTGCTGGGATTTAAGGGGTGGCGTATATCAGTGCAATCAGTGCAGAAGTGGATGTTAAAGCAGTACAACATGCTTCCTGTCAGCCCACCGCTTCTCTTTGTAGCCTAATTCATACCTAGGCTAATATATTTATTCCTCCTGTCAGAATTAGACTTCATAAGTCATTATCTGGACAACATTGTGTTCATTTTCCCTTGGAAAAAGTTACAATGAAGGATGACTCCAGCCACTGTGTTGCTTGACTAATAAAGTAGCTAGACAGGATTGATCTTCCATTTTTGCTTCTAATATTTTTTAAAGACTTTATTTTATTTTATTAGATAGTGACAGCTGAACAACCAGAAGGTAAGATAGTGATGGATGACATGCAGTAAATGGCCTGCGGTGGAAGACAGAATTAAACCCAGGCTTCTGCTGTGAGAACAGAGGCTCTGCTACATGGAGCACACTCTAACAGGTACTCTGTAGCACACCCTGACTTTTACTTTATCTCATATGTTATTTTTTTCTTTGTTTTTTAATTCTGAAAAAATGCACGCTTGAATATGCCTAATTCAGTATCACTGCATAAGTGGTAGAAAATTGATAGGTTAATGGATTTTGCAAAAAATGACTGCATGATTTTGAAGACAAGAAGGAAAAACATGAAGGATTTCAGAGTATATTTATATACTATATATGCACTTTATATAGTATATAAATATACTATATAAGTGCCTCTAGACACTAGATACATAAAGTTGACATTACAGTATAAAACATGGATGCAGTTAAATTGAAGCCACTATAAAAGTGCCTAAAAGCCTGCATGGAGATAGCTGTGGTTTAAAAAGAAAATACCACTGCTCCTATAGAAGACTGAGATCTCTATAAACACTTTTAATGCCAAGTTTTTGGGCCCAGTCGCTCTTTTTAGGTCAAATTGAACAAAAAATTGAATCTATTTTGCAACTATTGAGCATTTCATGTTTCAAAAAAGAGAACTACCTGTGCTATGAAACTGCACTCTTGACCACTAACACTTTAGGGCAGACAAGTGAGCGCGCAGTTTCACTGTCAGTTCATTCAACCATCCTGAAATCTCGACTTTTGGAACTAACATGGTGACAACAGAAACGCTCATCTTGAGGCTTCAAAACAATATTTTAGAATGTGTCTATGTCCACCTGTCTATGCTCTGTATACCTGTCTGTTAGCGCCATTTATAGTTATTACATGCTTTATTTTGAAAAGCCTGAAAAGGATATGGTGCTTTTGTTGTGAAAGTTTTGTGAGAAATAAAGTAAGCGAATGGCGGAGCGACACGATGGTTTTACCGTCGTTGTTGCACAAACCGACGCGTAAAACAGCCTCTTGTCCATCCAGACTCTTATTTTAGATATAAGAGAAATAGAGAATTCCAAGAAGAAACAAAGATAGCCACTACATTAAGTAAAACCATCATGCTCCCGAGCAAGACGACTGCATCGCTATGAGATCGTGCAAAGTTTGATACAGCAAGTCAGTTAAGTGCACAGAGCTGTATGCATGAAGAATCTAAGAAAAGAAGAAATAAGCTTTCATGGATAAAGTTTTGGACTATGATATGCTGCTAAGCTACAAGTCGTGTTAAAACTGAACAATTGCGATTCTCAACTTCTTACAAATAAGTCAGTGACAGTGTTTTTGGTCTTAAGAAGATGACACTAACTACGAAAGCCTCAGCTTTGTGTCATAGACCATTTTGTTTCATGAACACTTGTTGAATAAGAAGTTGTGTAAAAGGGGCAGAGATGGCAGATAAAGACCCGCAAGGTTGCAGGCCCAGGGCACAGAGCTGCAGTAGCGGGACTGGCCACAAGAGGGCGCAAAAGTACACCGAAAGAGGTTTGGAAGAACAGCTCGGCAGGCACATAAACGCAAGAAGGTCCAAGCTGTCACAATTAACTTCAAAAATGAATAAAATTAGCGGACTGATGAAAGAGAATGAAAGCCTTGACATTGTTGATGAACATTTAAGTAACTTTTCAAAGCTGCATGAAGAATTCTTACGGGCAAATGATGATGTACTGTCGCTGTTGCCAGAAGATGAAAGGAATGTGGACCAGATGCTCTGGTTCAACCCAAAAAAGGAGCAGTTCAGTGCGTTTATGACTGAAGTTGAGAAATGGATCATCGTAACAAGACATCAGCATCACGACGACGTGAGCCCAGATGACAGCGTGTCAGTGACTGCTAGACTAACTGCAAAGAAATCAGGTACCAGCATTGGAAGAAGCTCAGTCAGTAGCCGCTCATCAAGATCGTCCAGAGCTTCTTCGGTATCATCTGTACGGCAGAAAGAAGAAGCAGAGCGCGCTGCTCTGCTCGCACGAGCCGCATCCTTGAAACAGAGACAAGCCTTGGACATTGAAGAATGTAAGTTAAAAGCAAGAAGAGAACAGCTTGAGATCGAGACAGCTATTGCTGCTTCTACAGCCAAAATAAAAGTGTTAGAGGACTGTGAATATGACAGCTGTAAAAATGATGTGGAACAGTGTGAATCGGCTGTTAAGCAATTCAGCTTCCAAGAGCCAAAGGTACAAGGTGAACATGATGGGCATTCAAAGGTAAACAGTCACAGTGTAAAACAAGAAGATGACTTGCACCAAACTGATGCCAGTGTTATTCCAATGAATCTATGTGAAGTCATGTTGAAACAAAATGATATCACTGAGATGTTAGTCAAACAACATAGACTGTCACATTTGCCTCAAAGAGACATTCCCATCTTTAGTGGTGATCCACTTGAGTTCATACCATTTACAAGAGCCTTTGACCATACAATTCATGACAAAACTGACAGTGACAGTGACAGGTTATATTACCTTGAACAGTTCACCAGAGGTGAGCCCAGAGATTTGGTAAGAAGTTGTCAGCACATGAATCCTCAACAAGGCTACAGTGAGGCAAGGAAGTTGCTGTTTTGTCATTATGGTAATGAACTGAGAATTGCAACTGCCTACATGAACAGAGCATTCAATTGGCCACAAATCAAAACAGATGATGCAAAGGCTCTTCATAGCTATTCACTGTTTCTCACTGGTTGTAACAATGCAATGCAAGACATCAGTCAACTGCAAGAGATGGAGATCCCCACGAACCTCAGAGTTATTGTCTCTAAACTGCCATACAAAATGAGAGAAATGTGGAGAGTCTCTGCTTTTGACATTCAAGAAACAAGTGGAAGGAGAGCAAAGTTCTCAGATCTGGTTAGATTCATAAACAGACAAGCAAAAATAGCTGCAGATCCTTTGTATGGTGACATTAAGGATGCTGAAGACAAAGCAAAGTCATCTGCAAATGTGAGAATGACTAGATCATCCAGGCAAAGGGGAAGCACATTTGCTACAAGTGTAACACAAGCTGCAAATGAAAGGTCACCTGAAATTAATAAAAGTGCTTCTTGTCACACTAGCAATGCCTTCCAGAAACCATGCATATACTGTGAAAAACTCCATACACTGGCAGAATGTCAAAAGGTCAGAAACCAGCCTTACAAAGAAAGACTAGAGTTCCTTAAAGCAAAGGGTCTGTGCTTTGCATGTCTGACACAAGGTCATCTGAGTAAGGACTGTAAGAAAAGATCATTGTGTGAGTACTGCTCTAAGAGACATCCAAGTATGCTTCATTGGACAAAGGAGGAGGACAGTAAGGCAGACGATTGCATCCAGAGAAATGTCTCAGACATTCCCACAACAAGTGATGAAACACACACTTCAGGCAGAATTTGTGGAGCCACGGGGGCCGGAAAAGGCATTCATGTGTTATCGATCGTTCCTGTGTGGGTTAAGTTGAAGAAAGGCAATAAGTTGATTGAGACTTATGCATTCATGGACAATGGGAGCCAAGCCACGTTTTGTTCAGAAAAACTGATGAGACAACTGGGTGTAGAAGGTAAGAAGACAAAATTCATGCTTCGCACAATGGGACAAGAAAAGATGGTGACAAGTTACCACCTGTCAGGATTAGAAGTGTGTGGTTTAAATGAGAACACCTATATAGATCTTCCTGACATTTACACTCATGCAGACATTCCAGTGTCTAGAGAGAACATCCCTACACAGGATGATTTAAAAAGGTGGCCACATCTTCGGCAAATCAAGTTCCCACATTCAGACGCAGACATTGGACTTTTGATAGGATGTGATGTGCACAAGGCTATGGAACCATGGGAGATTATTCATAGTAACGATAACGGTCCATATGCTGTTCGAACAGTCCTGGGTTGGGTTATCAATGGCCCTCTCAAGAGAGATTCTTGCTCTACTCCTTCTGACAGAGAGCTGAGTGTTTCAGTAAATCGCATCTCTATCACTAATGTTGAGAATCTTTTGATGCAACAGCTCAACTATGATTTTCCAGAGAAAGCTTCTGAGGAAAAACAGGAAATGTCACGAGAAGACATCATGTTTATGGATTCTGTCAATGGCACAGCTGAAAGGATTAATGGTCATTATAGCATAGGTCTTCCTTTGAGAAACAAAGCTGTCAAAATGCCAAACAACCGCAGTGCAGTAATGCAGAGGGCAGAGAATCTGAAAAGAAAATTAATCAGAAACACAGAGTTTCACGAGGAGTATCAGAGCTTCATGTCTGACTTGCTGAATAAAGGCTACGCAGTTCAGGTACCAAACACAAAGACTACCCCTGAAAATGAGAGAGTTTGGTACATACCACACCATGGGGTGTACCACCCTCAGAAAAGAAAACTCCGTGTAGTTTTTGACTGTGCAGCATCCTTTCAAGGGAAATCACTGAACGAAGAACTCTTGCAAGGGCCAGACCTAACGAACACACTGATTGGGGTACTAACAAGGTTTAGGTGGGATCACATTGCCTTGATGTCAGACATAGAAGCTATGTATCACCAGGTGCGAGTACCTCCAGAGGACAGTGATCTTTTGCGTTTTCTCTGGTGGCCAAATGGGAACTTGAATGAACCTCTGCAAGAATACAAAATGATGGTGCACTTGTTTGGGGCAACATCCTCCCCAAGCTGTGCAAACTATGCACTAAAAAAGGCAGCAGAAGATGCTAAAGAAAAAATGCCACTAGCAGCAGTTAATGCTGTTCTGAACAACTTTTATGTAGATGATTGTCTTCTGTCAGTTTCAGATGAAACAGAGGCATGTACTATGGTCAGGGACCTGACTGCATTGTGTGAGAGTGGAGGATTTCACTTAACAAAGTGGATGAGCAACAGCAGAGTTGTCCTTGCTTCCATTCCTGAAAAGGAAAGAGCAAAAGAGATGAAAGATTTGGATTTGAGACATGATGCACTACCAGAGGAAAGAGTCCTAGGAGTGAACTGGTGCACAGAGACAGATGTATTCAAGATCAGGATAACTGAAAAACCTGTGCCAAAGACTAGGCGAGGCATCCTCTCATTTGTAAGTGCAATATATGACCCATTGGGTTTTTTGTCTCCTGTCATTCTGACAGCAAAAATCATCCTGCGAGAGCTATGTGGCAGGAAGATTTCATGGGATGAGGAAATCCCAGCTGAACTGGCTCAAAGGTCACAAGTTTGGCATTCAGAGCTTTCAAAACTTCATGGCTTTACCGTCAACAGGTGTTTGAAACCTGCTGGATTTGGAGTGGTCATATCTACACAATTGCACCACTTCGCTGATGCCAGTGAGAGAGGTTACGGAGTCGTTACTTACCTCCGTATCACAAACCAGAAAAGAGAAACTCACTGCTCATTCATTATGGGCAAGTCCAGAGTGTCTCCTCTGAAGCAGATAACAATTCCACGTCTGGAGTTGACAGCAGCTGCAGTTGCTGTAAAAATGGACAAGCTCATGAGAAAGGAGCTGCAAATGCCACAAGAAGAATCTGTGTTTTGGTCTGACAGTAGCACTGTTTTGAAGTACATTTCCAGCGAGAACATCAGATTTAAGACATTTGTAGCAAATAGAGTGTCACTTATTAGAGACAACACAAAACCAAGTCAGTGGATGTATGTAAACTCTGAATTAAACCCTGCTGACCACGCTTCAAGAGGAATGAACACAGAGACATTCATGAAGTGTTCAAACTGGATTGCTGGGCCAGAGTTTTTGACAAAAGATAAGAAAAACTGGCCAATTCCACCGGACATTAAAGAAATACCAAAAAATGATGTCGAAGTCAAAGAGGTGATGAGTGTGGATGTTACAAAATTACATGAAAATCCAGTGAACAAACTGATCTCTCACTATTCAGACTGGTACCGTCTAAAAAAGGCAGTTTCCTGGATACTTACGTTCAAGCAGCTGCTTGGCAGGTTAAGTGCGCATCGGAAGCTTCTCACGTCACAAGCAAGTGGCTGTGACAGCAGTAAAAGGAAATCTGAAAAGGTTGCAGGTCAAATGCAGCAGTTCAAAACATGTATTAAGGGATCTTCACTTACCACTGCAGATGTTGCAAAGGGAGAAACTGAGATTGTTAAGTTTTGTCAAAATCAAAGCTTCGCAGAAGAAATTGCAAGTCTTCAAAAGGGTGACAAGCTTAAAAGGAGCAGTCACATTGTGAAGCTGGATCCTTTTGTCCAGGATGGAGTTTTAAGGGTTGGCGGTAGGTTGCATGAGTCTGCACTACCAGCCGATGTTAAGCATCAAGTGATTCTCCCTAAAGGTCATCATGTTTCTACTTTGATTCTGAGACACATTCACCAAGAAACAGGCCATGGAGGAAGGAATTACATATTATCCAGGCTGAGAGAAAGATTCTGGATTCCACAGGCAGATTCAGCAATAAGAAAGATCCTGTCAAAGTGTGTAACATGTAGAAGGACATCTGCGAAACCTGGTGAACAAAGAATGGCAAACTTGCCACAAGATCGCCTGATTCCTGACAAACCTCCATTCACAAATGTGGGCGTAGACTATTTTGGACCTTTTGAGGTCAAGCATGGGCGCAGCAGAGTTAAGCGATATGGTGTATTGTTTACATGTCTTGCTGTTAGAGCAATACACATAGAAGTTGCCCACTCACTTGAGACTGATTCTTGCATAAATGCATTCAGGAGGTTTATTGCAAGACGAGGTCAAGTG
Source organism: Astatotilapia calliptera (assembly GCF_964374335.1). NCBI lineage: Eukaryota > Metazoa > Chordata > Actinopteri > Cichliformes > Cichlidae > Astatotilapia > Astatotilapia calliptera. The sequence goes on along the minus strand of NC_137428.1, from coordinate 5,958,874 downwards.
TCTGTCATGAGATCAGACAATGGCACTAACCTTGTGGGTGCAGAAAGGGAAATGCGTGAAGCAATCAAGGGATGGAATCATTCAAAAATCTCAGAAATGCTCATGCAAAAGGGCATCACCTGGATATTTAACCCCCCAGCAGGGTCACATTTTGGAGGAATCTGGGAGAGACAAATTCGCTCAGTTAGAAGAATTCTTAACCAGATCCTAAAGCAGCAACCTCTGGATGATGAATGCTTGCGGACATTGCTATGTGAAGTTGAAGCAATTGTCAACGGCAGGCCAATAACAAGAGCGTCTAATGACCCCAATGATTTAGACGCACTTACACCTAATCATCTACTTCTTCTTAAAGGGCAGCCAGTACTGCCACCTGGATTGTTTCAAAGAGAGGACTTGTATGCAAAAAAAAGGTGGAGACAGGTGCAGTACCTGTCAGACATTTTTTGGAAGCGTTGGACTAAAGAGTATTTGCCGCTTCTACAAGAAAGACAGAAGTGGTTAGTGACTAGGAGAAATCTGAGACCAGGAGATGTTGTTCTCATAGTCGATGACAGTGCACCAAGAAGTTCCTGGTTAATGGGAAAGGTTGAGAGAACAGTTCCAGACTCACATGGACTTGTCAGACGTGTGTTTGTCAAAACCAAAACTAGCGTTTTGGAGAGGCCTATCGACAAGTTATGTTTGTTGCTTGAAATGGAGGCAACAGTTTGAATATCAGCCTCATGTGTAACAGATATATGTTCAACACATATGACTTATGTTTCATATGTTTGGTTAAGCCAGTTAGATTATGAGTGTTGATATTAAATGACGCTCTATTGTGTTAATATGTAATTGTTATGCCTTAGCAGTAACAATTAGGGGCCGGAATGTTAGCGCCATTTATAGTTATTACATGCTTTATTTTGAAAAGCCTGAAAAGGATATGGTGCTTTTGTTGTGAAAGTTTTGTGAGAAATAAAGTAAGCGAATGGCGGAGCGACACGATGGTTTTACCGTCGTTGTTGCACAAACCGACGCGTAAAACAGCCTCTTGTCCATCCAGACTCTTATTTTAGATATAAGAGAAATAGAGAATTCCAAGAAGAAACAAAGATAGCCACTACACTGTCTATGATGTCTATGTTGCCTCAGCCATTTAGTTAAAAATGAATAAGAAAAGAAATGCATGGTGTTTTAGACCTTTGTTTGAATGCAAGGTTTCAAAGAATTCCAGGCTGTGAGGCCATTAATATTCTACAGTAAATTCATTCACATGAAGTAAAAGCAGAGGTGCTACATGCTGAAAATCAGATATTCATAGAAAAAAAGTATTTCAAGTGGAAATAGAAGCAGCTCTGATAGTAAGCAGAGATGAGATTGGATCCACTGTCATCCCCAATAATGCATTACTGCCATGGTAAGAGGAACAGTGATGATGGAAATGAAAGAATTAGGGCTCATGCTTAATACAAGTGGCTAAATATGATAATTATTATGCACCTGGCAACAGCTTAACACCCATAGTAAGAGTAATTAAGAGATTGGTGTGTTTTGACAAACTGATTTTGTTGGTTGCTGTTTTGTTGCTCACTGGATGCTTTTAATGACAAGCACTTTGCAAATCTGGTCCTGAAAGGTGCCATTTGGATACATCTTTATTACTTTTAATTGCAAATGAGCCACAAGGCATCTTCACGAGTCCCATCAACCACTCGTTGCACAGGAAATGGTGGAAAAAAGCAATGCATTTCAGATTGTGAAACAGAATGCTTTACCAACAGGAAGCACATCAGCAGAAGAGATCAGAGTTAGATTTTCACTGCCCAACAATGCAAATGGATTGTCCTGATAGAAGCCTTGGCGGAGGCGTACTCCTGCCTCTGAACCAATTGAAGCTTAAAACCCCAAAGTGAACACACAGATGGCTGCTTTTATTGATTTGGACTAAATCTCTCTTTGATGAGGCGTTGTTTAAATCAGCAAAACACTTAAGGCCGCCCGACCGTTCAGAAAGGCTGACTTGTTTTGAGGCTCAGAATAAGCAGAAATTGAGGTTTAAAGAGGGCCTCCAGCACTTTGAGACTTGAATGCTCCTGCCAGTTTCATATGTTTAATTTAACATACGTTATTTTGACAGTCACTCACATTTGCATGTACATATAAACCACGTTACCCCTTGTTAAGCAAACACTGTACAGAAATTGAATAATGCAATGTTTAAATATAAATTTTTTTCTGGAAATGTCAGCGTATTAGCCTAAGAATCATGCTAACAAACCCTTAAATATCTGTACAGACTTTTGTGTCTTGCAGGTATCTTGCAGCTATTGAACTATTTGACTGGATGTCCAAAATTTCATGACACTCCATCCAAGAGATTTTTGTGGTTACAAAAGTATCTAAAAGGCTTTGAGACTAACAGAGGCTGCAAACAAACAGCTAATAGCTAATAGCACAATCCAAATAGAAGCATGGCTCAACTAGCAGTTGTTCAAAACCACAAAGCTTTTACACAGTGTATGAACTTTTTCCAAGTTTTCTTTTTTTGTATTGTTTGTTTTCTCCACCTCTTCCTTTCTTTCTTTGAAGCTGTCCACATCTTGTGAGAATGTCGCTTTTGTGAGACCAAATTAACTGTATACTAAGCAGTACCTCGTTAATCAGGACCTCTGCCTCGCAGTATGCAAAGTTTCTCTTTATCTGTCTTTGTTATGTGATGGCTGAAACAAGCTTGCAATCAGAACCTTTTAAAAGGAAGTGGTACATTATATATGGTTGATTTGGGGGTGCTAATGTAAATGAGACTGGGTCTGTAGTAGATCAGACATATCTTTCTACAAACCATTTAATAATCATGTTTAATGTGAATCCTTTAAGACACAGGGCTGTCTAAACATAGCCTTCTCTCTCTCACTGCTTCATTTTGCAGTTCATTAACAGCTCTATACATCCTGATAATAACCTTAACCCTTTATCACCTAAGTATCACACGGGCTGCCTGGACTTATTTGGTAATTTGGGCTGTAGAATCACAAAATAATGGGCATCTTTTAGGAAACATTTGAATTTTCTCCACAGCCCAAAATGACTGAGACGTTACAGTAATGTGAAGCGCACATGGTAGAATCTAGGTGGGGCCGATTCTTGTGAAATAAGCCTGCCATTCACTACTCTAACTGATGTTAACTGTTAGGGGACTTTCTACTCTGGCTCATTATTATTGGCTTTGTTTTTGCTCCTCCGGTGCATTACCGTCTCTGTGGTTGCATGCATTAGTGGTGAAGAGTGGATACCAAGGTCCCTATGCCTCTGAAGAAATCTGATTATCGCCCTCTGTTTAGTCTCTGTACAGAGCAGACGCCAATCAGGGGCACATAAAACACTGTCATGATGATTTCTGTTTAGTCCTGTATACTATCCAGCACACCTACGCAGACAATAACCTGCAATTACACTATTGTACTGATGTAAGCATCACCAGGAGAGCATTTTTGCGTCCTACACTGAAGCTTAATATCTTCGTCTATAAATATCTGTATATAACTGACACATGCTAGCTGAATAGAGGCAGTGTTAGTCAGTTGGTTGGATAAATATCCATGTGATTTGATACAAATTTTCATCTTCTAAGAAAGATCAGTTCTGATCATCTGTTGATCTTTAAATTCTTTTCGTTTTAACCAAAAAGACTATAGTCTCGGGGTCGACTGGTCAGGTGTTTGGTTGATATGTGCTCATCTGACCAAATTATAACTGGCCATTAATCGTCAGTGTCAGGAACAGAAATCAGCCAGGTCGTTATATTGTAAGATATAAAAATATGCTTCTGGAAAATTATGTAAATAACTGACCATTGTTTTGTTTTTGAACTGTTGGTTCTGCTTTTGTTTGGTAAGACAAAATATGTGAGGTAAAGGTGGGAGTACAGCAACTCATTTTCAGTTAGTAGTTTTTAAATCTTTCCAGTAGCGGAGCATTTTATTTTGAAAGGAGAGAAGATCTCATAACTTATTGCAGTTTGGTAGAAATTGTAATGCTGAATCATTTGTCATTAAAATAATATTTTGTATCAAAAAAATGTGTTTGTGTATGCTGTTAGTTGCAGTTCTCAGAATTAAAATCAGAGTAGTCAAAAATCTGTATTGGTTGGTCACATGGTCATTGGATGGTCAACTGGAACTGACCGAGAAAACTGCAGTGTCTCTCTAGTTAAGTTCATAAGTTGAAAATTGGAAGACAAACATTAGCTGAGAATGTCCCAGTTCTTGCATGGCCAGCATACTCACCGGACATGTCACCCATTGTCATGGTCCTGGGTCGTTGACCCAGCGTTTTGCGTTTTTTCTGATCTGTATTAGTTAGGGTTAACCTGAAGTTTGGTGTATTGTCAGCCCTACCTGTGTCTGTCCTTGGTGCTCTGTTCATGTCCCCGTGTTGTGTTGTACATCAGTCTGTTTCCTGTTTTATTTTGAAGGCTCGTGTTCTGGATTTCCTGTTCTGTTCTGAAGGTCTGTGTCTGTTGTTATTGTGTTCAGCTTGTCTCCTCCGGTCCCCAGGTGTATTAGGTTCAGCTGTTCTTCCCTCCTGTGTGTGATTACCTGATTACCTTGTGTGGGTATATTTAGTGGGTGTCGGTCTGTGTTCGTTGTCGGCTCGTCTGTGTTTCTTGGTATCCTGGTCCTCTCTGCTCCGCTCTCCGTTTTGTAAGATTTCAGGTTTGCTCTTTAGTTTCTCCCAGTTTAGGTTTGTCATTACTCGTGCTTCATTGCCTGTTTTTGCCACTGCCACCATGTAAATAAACTTCACTCGTATCATCAGTTTGCTGCATTTTGGGTCCTCCTTTTCCTCCACTCCACACGGCTCACTCCGCCAGCCGTGACAGTACGAGCCGACCAACATGGACCCAGCAGCATCCGCGCCGTCCCAGGAGTTTCGGGAGGAAGTGATCGACACAGTTTCCAGGTTGGTCAACCTGTGGCTCGAGCATGAGGAGGAAGAGCTTCACCACGCCGTAGAAGCCAGGCTACAGCAGCTCATCTCTGCTCACTCCTGGCTGCTGGACTCTCTTCACCCGCTCGCACAGGACTTCATCCTTCACGAGCTGCACCTTCACCCACCAGCCGCTACCGCTTCCCAACCCAGCCCGGCGGTGAAGATTTTGCCCGGCCCGCCGGAGGTTTTGCCCGGCCCGCCGGAGGTTTTGCCCGGGAGGAAGCGACGATCGCGCCGTCGGCGCGTCGCCCCACAGCCGGAGATTAGGACTTCGGAACTGCCGGCTGTGGTGAGTGGAAAGGACACTCCGTCTGTTTCGCCAGCTCGAATGACTGTTTATTCCGGGGCTGTGTTTGTTGAGCCAGCTGCCCAGCAGGTAGCTCAGTTAGCCGCCCAGCAGCCACTAGCTCTGTTAGCCTCTCAATCGCCACCTCCATTACAGTCACAGCCAGACCTATTAGACACTTGGTTACAATCCATAGCTCAGTCAATAGCTCAATTGGCAAGAGACTCATCAGCTTTATTATCAGCTCAGCCACCTATTCAGCCACCATCTTCACCAGCTCCGCCTGTATTACAAGTCGAGTCCATCCAACCGGAAAAGCACTGTTTTTCACCTGTTCATGTCAAGCAGAGAGACACACCACATAACGCAGTTGTCAGTCCGCAACAGCTGGCCAGCCCAGAGACTGTGACACACTCCAGGGCCTCCCCAGAGGCTGGGTCCCAGCCCCCGGCCGACTCTGGACCCCTGGAGATTAAGAAGCCAGCTGAGGACTGTATCCGGCTGTCGCTGCCTGAGCTGGGTCAATGCTCTGTGCAGCTGCAGTCTGCCTTGTGTTTGCCAGAGGCCCGTGCGCCTGCTGGTTCTGATCTGTTCCTGCCAGAGGCCCGTGTGCCTGCTGGTTCTGACCCGTACCTGCCAGAGGCCCGTGTGCCTACTGGTTCTGTTCTGTGCCTGCCAGAGGCCCGTGCGCCTACTGGTTCTGACCTGTGTGTTCCAGGGGCCCCGGTGCCCACTGGTCCAGAGACTGTTTTCGCTGGGGGGCCCGAGGAGCCCGTCCAGCCTCCTGCCTCGTCAGCTGGGGGGCCCGAGGAGCCCGCCCAGCTTCCTGTCTCGCCAGCTGGATGGCCCGAGGAGCCCGTCCAGCCTCAAGACTCATCAGCTGGAGGTTCAGGAGAACCTAGCCAGCCTCCTGTCTCGTCAGCTGGGGGGCCTGAGGAGCCTGTCCACCCTCAAGACTCGTCAGCTGGGGGGCCCGAGGAGCCCGTCCAGCCTCAAGACTCGTCAGCTGGAGGTTCAGGAGAACCTAGCCAGCCTCCTGCCTCGTCAGCTGGAGGGCCCGAGGAGCCCGTCCAGCTGCCAACTGCAGCCTCATCATCCTCGCCAGCTGCAGCTTCATCCACGCCGCGGGCAGCAGCAGCTTCTTCCACGCCTGCAGCGCTACAGTCTCCGGCTTCCACGCCGTCGCCTGCTGCAGCCTCATCATCCTCGCCAGCTGCAGCCTCCGAGCCTTCATCCTCGCCCGGTCCAGCTTCGTCTTCAGCATCGCCTGGTCCGGCTCCAGCCTTCGTGTCTTCAGCATCGCCTGGCCCGGCTCCAGCATCCTCGTCAGCATCGCCTGGTCCGGCTTCTGCATCAGCTTCGCCTGGTCCGGCCTCTGCTTCAGCATCCTCATCAGCTGCCTCGTCTGGTCCAGCCTCTGCTTCGGTCTCGTCTGGTGCTGCGACGGCCACGCCACCTTCGGGTCCCAAACTGCCGCCTCGACATCGGCGGTCATCTGCCAGGCCGCTGGTGGAGCGTCATCTTCAACATGGACGACCTCCTAGACGCCGCCGCTGCCTTCCGCGCGGTCGGCCTCCAGACTTGTGTCATCGCCGCCGTTGCCGTCCGCACGGTCGGCCTCCAGACTTCTGTTATCGCCGCCGTTGCCGTCCGCACGGTCGGCCTCCAGACTTCTGTCATCGCCGCCGTTGCTGTCCGCACGGTCGGCCGCCTGAACGGTTTCCCTGTTGCCGCCGCTGCCGTGTGCACGGTCGGCCCCCTGAACTGCCTCCACTCCGCCACCGCTGCCTTCCGCTCAGTCGGCTTATGGATCTGCGTCGCCGACGTGGCCGGCCTCAGAAGATGAACTGTCCTGGATTTCTGAGCTGTCAGCCCCTGGGCCGGCCTCCTGAACTGTGTTTTTGTCCTTGTACTCCAGCATGTGTGTTTTTGTTTTGGACAATTCCCTCGGTCCGCTGGAGCTTGTTTTGCTCGGTGTTGGTCCCTCCGTCCTGGGCCCCCGTCGCCCGCCCTGGGTTGGTCGTTTGTTTTTGTTTTTGGCTGTCTGGAGCCAGCCCTTGGAGGGGGGGTACTGTCATGGTCCTGGGTCGTTGACCCAGCGTTTTGCGTTTTTTCTGATCTGTATTAGTTAGGGTTAACCTGAAGTTTGGTGTATTGTCAGCCCTACCTGTGTCTGTCCTTGGTGCTCTGTTCATGTCCCCGTGTTGTGTTGTACATCAGTCTGTTTCCTGTTTTATTTTGAAGGCTCGTGTTCTGGATTTCCTGTTCTGTTCTGAAGGTCTGTGTCTGTTGTTATTGTGTTCAGCTTGTCTCCTCCGGTCCCCAGGTGTATTAGGTTCAGCTGTTCTTCCCTCCTGTGTGTGATTACCTGATTACCTTGTGTGGGTATATTTAGTGGGTGTCGGTCTGTGTTCGTTGTCGGCTCGTCTGTGTTTCTTGGTATCCTGGTCCTTGGTCTGCGTCTCTTTGCTCCGCTCTCCGTTTTGTAAGATTTCAGGTTTGCTCTTTAGTTTCTCCCAGTTTAGGTTTGTCATTACTCATGCTTCATTGCCTGTTTTTGCCACTGCCACCGTGTAAATAAACTTCACTCGTATCATCAGTTTGCTGCATTTTGGGTCCTCCTTTTCCTCCACTCCACACGGCTCACTCCGCCAGCCGTGACACCCATTGAGCATGTTTGGGATGTGCTTGACTGGCGTATACGACAGCGTGTACCAGTTCCCACGAATATCCAACAACCTCGCACAGCCATTGAAGTGGAGTGGACCAACATTCCACAGGCCACAATTGACAATCTGATAGACTCCATGCGACGATGTGTTGCACTGCATGAGGCAAATGGTGGTCACACCAGATACTGACCGGTTCTGGGTCCCCAGACCCCCAATAGCGCAAAATACTGCACATTCCAGGGTGGCCTTTTGTTGTGGGCAGTCTGAGGTACACCTGTGCACTACTCATGATGTCAGATCAGCATCCTGATGTGGCACACCTGTGAGGTGGGATGGATTATCTCAATATAGCAGATGTGCCCACTACCACACATTTGGACTGATTTGTGACCACTGTTTGGGAGGGATGGTTATATTGTGTATCTGGAATGAATTTTAGGTCTCTACGTCCATCCCATGGGGAATGGGAGCAGTAACAAAGGTGTTGCGTTTATATTTTTGTTGAGTATATATATATATATATATATATATATATATATATATATATATATATATATATATATATATATATATATATATATATATATATATATATATATATATATATATATATATATATATATATATATATATATATATATATATATATATATGTATATATATATATATATGTATATATATATATATATATATATGTATATATATATATATATATATATATATGTATATATATATGTATATATATGTATATGTATATATATATGTATATATGTATATATGTATATATATATGTATATATATATGTATATATATGTATATGTATATATATATATATGTATGTATATATGTATATATATATGTATATATATGTATATATATGTATATGTATATATATATGTATATGTATATATGTATATATATATATATGTATGTATATATGTATATATATATATATATATATGTATGTATATATGTATATATGTATATGTATATATGTATGTATATATGTATATATATATATATATATATATGTATGTATGTATATATGTATATATATATATATATATATATATATATGTATGTGTGTATGTGTATATATATATGTATGTGTATATATATATATATATATGAAATATCATAATATAATATTTATAATATGATTTCATATATATATATATATATATGAAATCATATTATAAATAATGAATTATCAGAGCTTTTCACAAAATTCTTTTGATTTTGAACGACTTCCAATGCAAGAATTCTCTGCATGTGTGATAGCTTATCTAACTTCAGTAGGTTATACTAGAAGTGTATTTAGATCACATGTTTTATTTTGTCACTTACACACACATTCACACATAATATAAACACAATTAATCAGTCTTAGTGTTTTTGAACATTTGAGCACGGCTTGTCGTAAACATCAAAGAGTGTAATAATCCAAGTGTGCAGTAACCACTACTCTAAATTCTGACGTTTGATTTGACACTGAATCTTAAGTTAAATATTTGTAAAGAGATCAAAGAAACTAGCCTATATATCCATATATATCACTATGCTGATATCACAGCAAAACGTGTAACACCGCTCAGCCGCCTAGACTAAAACAGTAAAACTGTGGCTGTGTGTAACACCTCCCCATCTCGGGTGTACACAGCAGATAGTGGATTGGTCAGGACGGTGAAACACAATCTTTATGTTGGAAATCCTCGGCAGTATAAAGGAGCTTGAGGCAACTGTTACTGGGATTTGGGATAAACTTGAATTGAGTTGAATTAGAAGTAATTGGCTGTGCAGCTCTCTTGCTTTGGGGACACACATACAGATCCTTAAACTTAACTCAAACAGCTGAAAGTAACAAACACAGCTTTCATTTGTTAATGTTAATCATACATCTCAATCTGTACGTCACTCCGGTAACTCAGCATATGAATTTTTGTAATCTGTATTTTGTGTTCTCGGGTGTTTATGCTGAAATGTTGAAAAATAAACCTGAATTTGTGCTGCTTGTTAAACACAGGGCTAATAAATAAAGTGCATGCCACGTTATGTGACAGACTCATTTCATTTAGAAAAATTGTGAATTCTTTTTTTAGTCGAATTTTTTTTGTTGTTGTTGTTGACTGCAACTTCATGGTAATCAGCTGAGGACGAAGCCAATGTTATAACCGATTTATTGAGTGTTGTAAAGTTTCACACTGTCAATAAGCGATCTTAGCATTGAGTCATCTTATTAAACTCTTCTATGTACAGTTGACTTCACTCCAGGGAGTACAGTACTGAGTACAGTTCAATAAGCTGCTACGTTCAAGTCAGCAGTGGGTCAATAAGAGAGAATAGCTGTGGTGAAAGGGTGGAATGGCACAGGAGTGAGGGTTTAAGGGGAAGAATGGGGATAATATCCTCTAAAACACTCTTGAAGTGTCAAGCAGTAAACGGTTGTAGATGGGGTGGTGTAAAAACAGATGGCGTGCATAGGAACAGGGTCCAGCTAAGAGGCAGGGGAAGACTTTGCCTCAAGCTTGTTTTGATGCTTCCAGCTGATAGAGGTGTTAGATTGGGATCCAGGATGTCTGGAGGCTAGGTCAGTGCCCCGAGGTCTTTGTTGCACTGCTCAAACCAATCCCAAATAGCTTTTGTGGTGTGACAGGAGACATCATCCTGCTGGAGTAGGCTGCTGCCAATGTTCAGGTAGGTCAACGTAACATTCGCTCGTGAGCCAGGACCTGAGGTTTTCTGAGCACAACGTTGTTTTGCAAGAGGAAGATCAGTGTTATTCACCTCACAAAGAAGAGAAGAGACATTAACTTTATTGGGCTCATTCGAGAAAATCATCAGAGATTTCTAAACCAAATTTCCAATAATGTTGTGTTGCCTGGCAACAATACCTTGAAAATGCAATCATGGGTGTAATGAACCCAAACCTATTTCTCCTAACATTTAATCAATCACTCTTCTTAGAAAGCATGGAAAATAAAGCTTTTCTGCTTTCGGCTGAACATCGTTCCCATGACTATAACTTGTATCTCTAGTTCATGCATTTATTACTTCCAGGCTGGACTCATTATTATCAGGATGTCCTAAAAACTCCCTGAAATGCCTTCAGTTGATCCGAAATGCTGCAGAAAGAGTCCTGACAGGGACTAGAAAGAGAGAGCAGACTTCTCCTGTATTGGCTTCCCTTCACTGGCTCCCTGTTGAATCCAGAATTGAATTCAAAATCCTGCTCCTCACATACAAGGTCTTAAATAATCAGGCCCCATCTTATCTTAATGACCTTGTAGTACCATATCACCCCATTAGAGCACTTCGCTCTCACACTGCAGGCTTACTTGTTGTTCCTAGAGTATTTATAAGTAGAATGGGAGGGAGAGCCTTCAGTTTTCAGGCCCCTCTTCTGTGGAACCAGCTTCCAGTTTGGATTCAGGAGACAGACACTATCTCTACTTTCAAGATTACTCTTAGTAGAGATAGGCTTAAAACGTTTCTTTTTGCTAAAGCATATAATTAGGGCTGGATCAGGTGACCCTGAATCCTCCCTTAGTTATGCTGCAATAGGTGTAGGCTGCTGGGGGATTCCCATGATGCATTGAGTGTTTGTTCTTCAGTCACCTTTCTCACTCTGTCTCTCTTCCACAGCATGTCTTTTATCCTGTTTTCCTTCTCTCACCCCAACCACTCGCAGCAGATGGCCCCGCCCCTCCCTGAGCCTGGTTCTGCCGGAGGTTTCTTCCTGTTAAAAGGGAGTTTTTCCTTCCCACTGTGGCCAAAGTGCTTGCTCATAGGGGGTCATATGATTGTTGGGTTTTTCTCTGTATGTGTTATTGTAGGGTCTACCTTACAATATAAAGTGCCTTCAGACGACTGTTGTTGTGATTTGGCGCTGTATAAATAAAATTGAATTGCATTGTATCTGTCTCTCCCGGTTTTAGTGTTCAGTGTAAGACAATAAAACAGTAATGTTAACATTCAGAGGCAGAAACTGTTGTGTGACAAAAAAATCAAGTCATTTATTAAATGATTAAAACGGTCATTGTGCATCTCTGTTTCATGTTAGCAGTACATTTGAGCATGAAACGGTTATACAAATAAGGGTGGAATTTTATTTGCATTTTTTATTTAATTTTGTGCATGTGACAACATTTTCTGAGCAGACCACAAGTTTCTTACAAAGCTACTCTTGTTACATGTAAAACCATAAAAGTCTGAGACAGCAGCACTCGATCTCTAGCAATATAATAATCTAGTAATTACTTTCTAATAAGTCTTATTAAAAACAACATGAGTTTGAGTTCATAAAATGTGTTTCTTATTAAATGGTAAATGGCCTGCATTTGTATAGCACTTTTCTAGTCCTTATGCATTGACGTGGGACTAGCACACATGAGCATCTACGGCCCCTCATTCATCATTTCCGAGTTCAAATACCAAACTTAAGGCTTCACAACACCTCAATAACCAATGGGTGATGTCACAGTGACTTCACTTTTACACACAGTGTATAATATCTGATCGTTATTCTGCACCACATGGGTGTGAAAGAATAAGGCATCACAGCTGGCTCATTCTCATCTTACACAATCATACAGGGAGTGCAGAATTATTAGGCATTGAGTATTTTGTCCTCATCATCCTCTTCATGCATGTTGTCTTACTCCAAGCTGTATAGGCTCGAAAGCCTACTACCAATTAAGCATATTAGGTGATGTGCATCTCTGTAATGAGAAGGGGTGTGGTCTAATGACATCAACACCCTATATCAGGTGTGCATAATTATTAGGCAACGTCCTTTCCTTTGGCAAAATGGGTCAAAAGAAGGACTTGACAGGCTCAGAAAAGTCAAAAATAGTGAGATATCTTGCAGAGGGATGCAGCAGTCTCAAAATTGCAAAGCTTCTGAAGCGTGATCATCGAACAATCAAAATAGTCAACAGGGTCGCAAGAAGCGTGTGGAAAAACCAAGGCGCAAAATAACTGCCCATGAACTGAGAAAAGTCAAGCGTGCAGCTGCCAACATGCCACTTGCCACCAGTTTGGCCATATTTCAGAGCTGCAACATCACTGGAGTGCCCAAAAGCACAAGGTGTGCAATACTCAGAGACATGGCCAAGGTAAGAAAGGCTGAAAGACGACCACCACTGAACAAGACACACAAGCTGAAACGTCAAGACTGGGCCAAGAAATATCTCAAGACTGATTTTTCTAAGGTTTTATGGACTGATGAAATGAGAGTGAGTCTTGATGGGCCAGATGGATGGGCCCGTGGCTGGATTGGTAAAGGGCAGAGAGCTCCAGTCCGACTCAGACGCCAGCAAGGTGGAGGTGGAGTACTGGTTTGGGCTGGTATCATCAAAGATGAGCTTGTGGGGCCTTTTCGGGTTGAGGATGGAGTCAAGCTCAACTCCCAGTCCTACTGCCAGTTTCTGGAAGACACCTTCTTCAAGCAGTGGTACAGGAAGAAGTCTGCATCCTTCAAGAAAAACATGATTTTCATGCAGGACAATGCTCCATCACACGCGTCCAAGTACTCCACAGCGTGGCTGGTGTAAAATTATGATATTATTTTATGCCATGTTATACCCCTAATTAAAGATTGTGAATTATTATGTAGTTTTAGTTTGCATTATTCTCCTGAATTAGAAGAAGCTGATAACTATTGCATTAGTTAAACTGATTTGCATTACATTAAATTGCTGACTTGTTGTGAATGAATGATATTGTTTTATGATGCATTATATTGCTGAGTTATAAGAAATACTGTTCGCAGAAGGTTATTGTCTAATTTGTCTGAGTAGAAGAGAACAGAGTGTGCTGGAGTTTTCTGCCCCATTTCAGCAGGAGCAGATAAACAGGGAGCCAAGGTCGTAGCTTAGGCGCTGTGTGAGAGAGAGCATGTGAATGTTTAGGCTTTTTATGATAAGGTGGAGGCACCAGAGGTTATAAAAGTTTGAGCAATGCTCCACCATTTTGAGATTTTGAGGCTGTCTGCATCAGTGTCCATCTCCCACGTGTGTGATCATTAAATCATCGTTTGACTCAACCCGGCCGGACCAGTGTTGTTATTGTGGTTTTTGCTCTTGTCTCCATCCCCAATATTTTGAACCTTAACAGCTTGGGGGCTCGTCCTGTGGTATTGGGGTGGAATTTAAAAGTTTGGACGGTCCGAGGTTGTCGAACGGACAGGCACGAGCCAGTGGTCTGATGTGAGTGGACAAAAGCCGGCTTATCTAAAGGTAAGGCACTACCTGTTGAATTATTTCCAAAATGTGCCAAATTGGATATGACTAAATTAAAGTCTACTCACTGAAATTACTGGTAGAGTGTCTGTTTTGATTTTGATGAGAATCACCGTGTGGTATGCAGTTAAAGTTGCTTAAGAGTATTTAATGAAGTTGAAGAAATATGAAACTGTTCCCAGAAGTAACAGAGAATGTTGGGTTTGAGTCCCTGGATATTGAGCTGAAGGCTCAGGTAGTTTGGTAGGGAAATTAGGACAGAAACTGTTCCCAGAAGTAACAGAGACTGGTTAATAGTTTTACAAATTAGGTCAGAAACTGTTCCCAGAAGTAACAGAGACTGTTTAATTGGTCGTAAAAAAGTTATCTTTCTTCGGTGAGACCCGTTATGGTAAAATTTCTCAAAATCGGTTAGGTGAAAATTATTATAGGACGGCAGCCCAGAAGTCTGCTAAGAAGCACATAGCCCGGAGGTTACGCTCCCTCCTGGCCGTGGACGCGCGGTCTTGACCTGTCGGCGAACAGGGGTAGTTCAGTTTGGCTTTAACTGTGGGGTACAGGGCATCCCGAAATAAGCTAGGAGTTACCGAGACTCCTCATCGTTTAAAACGGTGTCATGTGCTTGTTTGGACAAAGTTAAATTGAGTTAGGGATTTAGAAGTTAGGTCAGAAACTGTTCCCAGAAGTAACAGATACTGTTTAATTGATTACAAAAAAGCGAAGCTTTCTTCGGTTGGACCCGTTATGATAAATTTGTCGAAATTGTTTAGGTTCTTTAGAAATCAGGCCATAGGCTGTTCTGGAGGAAACAGATACTGGTTAATTGATTACAAAAAAGTTGGACTTTCTTCGGTGAGACCCGTTATTTTAAATTTGTCGAAATTTGTTAGGTGCTGAATCTGTCAGGCCTGTCAGTGATTGTAAATATAAGACGTCTTTGTAATATAAAATAATAGAGTTTTGTCTGAGCTTTGTGTGACCCTGTGTGTGACGTGCAGCTGCAGCGCTGCGAGCTATTTTTAGACGGTGTGTGAACATGCAAATGAGCTGTGACGCGCACAGAGGACTTTTGTTGCTGTTTAGCGTGTTTTTGAGTTTTATAATTTTGATTTGCAAACAATGATACATGCCTGTAAGTAAAACGTTGATTTTGCTGATTATGATACTACAAATAAGGTGTTGAATGACTGGGGTGTGAATGATGTTGGAGTTTAAAGCTGAAACTCAGAGAGGAGTGTGTTGGGAGACTGGCATGTAGTCTGCAGTGCAAAGGTGGGCGTCTTGCCTGCTAGTCTATTTAACAGTAATGAAAATGATATTAAATAAATCTCTCAGTGTGTTGATACAGGTGGCTATGGGGCTGGACCAACTGCCCCCACAAGCACGGCGGCCGAAGCAAAATTATAGTAATGGAAACCAAACTCAGCAAGAATCAGCAGCTGTGGAAAAGACAGCAGCTAGCAGAGAATTAAAGGAGAAATTAAGAGAAGTTTTAACACATAAAATTGCGGCCAACAGACTTGTGGAGGTTGGGAAGGCGCCTGGAGCATCACAACAAGAAGGTGAAACAAAAACACACACAAGCAGAGAAATGTGAGAGAGAGGCACGTGCTAGAGAAATGCCTCGTTTGAGAAAAAACGTTAAATTAGCCCATGTACAAACGCACATACACGCAATGAAGAAACAGCTTACACCCATGAACATGTGAAGATTTTCCAGCAACTTTAAAGCAGTGAAACTTAACATACACCCGCCGTTACACAATAAAGTTTATCCACTACTAACAAATAAACCCTCTGGGTTGCAGGATAACAACTTAACTTCAAAAAAAAAAAAAAAAAAATCACAACCAGTGATAACACGACAAATTTAGTGGTTAATAAAAGTCAAATTGTGACATGTTTTCTTCTGATTGATTAATACAAGTGATTACTAAATGAAAGAAAATTCCATTTTTGTGCTTTAAACATGATCTTAAGAATTTTAACATGTACCTGTGTTGTCCTGTCAGCTTGGTGGGTTATGAGAGGATTATATGGTGAAAAAAAAAAAAAAAAAAAGGGGGAGAGAAGGCTGACACAGGGCCTGGTCCCGTTGTTTTTCCCCTCTCTGAGTAACACAGCCAATACAACATGATTTTCCTGTTCGTTTGTTTTTGTTTTGTTTTGTTTTTTTTTCTCTTTATGCTTGATTACAGGCTGCTTTGTCGGCCCGGAAAAGCCGAGGCTGACCCTGGACTCCTGCTCTCCCCTCTACCATCTTTGCTCTCTCCTCTAC
The DNA here is from genome assembly GCF_964374335.1 of Astatotilapia calliptera. Lineage (NCBI taxonomy): Eukaryota > Metazoa > Chordata > Actinopteri > Cichliformes > Cichlidae > Astatotilapia > Astatotilapia calliptera. The sequence continues at coordinate 5,942,422 of NC_137428.1, read as the reverse complement.
CATCTTTGATGTGACCCTGACTAAATGCTAAAGCAGCTGGACCCACAACAACTTGAAAATGTCAACAGTGCTGCAGGAAAATGATCTCATGCAGCAGAGACGGAGAGCGGTAATCCAAGGCCCGTTTCACTACACGGGGAGATTTCTGTCAGCGTGTTTTCTTTATGAGAAGATTGAGAAAGGCCCGGCTCCCACCACCGATTCTGACCACCTTATATAAAGGAATTATTGAGAGCATCCTGAGCAGCTATATCACTGTCTGGGTCGGGAACAGCACCATGCCGGACAGACAAGCACTACAGAGGGTTGTGCAATCAGCTGAGCGCACCATCCGCTCCGAGCACCCTGACCTGCACTCAATCTACAGCAGGCGGTGCTGGACCAAGGCCAGGAAGATGGTGAAGGACCTCAGCCATCCCAACAACAGACTGTTCTCTCTGTTGCTGTGTACGTGACAAATAAACATCTGGATTTGGAAAACGAGGCACTCGCAAAGCCACCAGCATTGTGCCTGATTGGACACACCCCTCTCACACACTCTTTACATTCTTGCCATATGGAAAAAGACAGCTTCAGCTGACAGAGCTGTGACGAGACGCCCATCAAGCCCAGATGAAAAGTGAGGCCGAGCAAAACCATGCTGACCTTAACCACTCTGCATTAAAGCTGTGCAGGACAGTGACGGACCAACAATGACCATCGGGCAGCAAAAAGGGCGTGCCAGGGACAGGAGGAGTAACTGAGGTCACCTCAGAATGGACAAAACACCAGGAGAAAATAAGCTGAAGGCACAGGTGTCGGGGCTCGGCCAGGAGCTGACCTCTGAGAAGAGCCGAACAGCAGAGCCGCAAAAGGCCGTGGAGCAAAGCAAGGAAAACATCAATGGACTTAAATCTGATTTCTACGGAAAAGACTCTGAGGTTTCTGCCCTCAATAAGACCTCGAGGCATCAGAGCAGAAACTGAGCATGGCCCAGGAGGAGCTAGCTGAAAATCGAACCCATCAGGCTTGGAGTCCAAGACACCGGACTTGAAATCAGGCCGGAGCATCCTGGAGCTAGATGAGCAGTGTGATTTGTCCGGTCTGTTATGGAGCGAACGTTAGGGGGATGGCTTCCTGTCGCCTCTGCCGTCCTCCGATCGCTCAGCGTCCTGGGCTGCCCAGCTCTGGACTGAACGCTCGGGCCGAGACACCCAAACAACCATGGACTCCATTCCCCTGGAATGGGACCACGACTACGACCTCAGCCGTGGGCTTGAGAGTGCAAGAAGGGATCCCAGAGAGCCTTGAGGCCTGTGTAAAACTAACAGAACAAAGATTGAGGTCTTCCACTGGGGAGGTGGAAGCTGCAGACTCTCCTATACACCTTCTGGATGTCAGCCGTTCCACCTGCAAACAAACGGACAGCAGTCGTACTTCTGCAAGCAACAAACGGACATCCAGACAATTGAGCTGCGTATCAAAACCCTGAAGGAAGACCGAAGCAAAAGGGTCAAGTTAAGGAGGAGCGAAATAAGGAGAAGATGCTGGACACTGGAGAAAAGGACTGCCTCAATTGGGGCCAGAACCAGTATGGACAGAACTCTGAGCAGCAGCACCAATGGATGCAAACAGACTGAAAAGGGGGGCAGGACCCAGGGCACGCTTCAGGCCGTGGTTTACCCAGAACACTACAACAGGAAAGTGATGAACACAAACACCCACACAAACACACACATCTACATGCACCGCCTCAGAGTGAAAAGAAACATACATATGAACATATGCACTCGTTGATTGAGGGAGAAATGACACACACACACACACACGCTGATGCAATGAAGAATGCTTTACTAACAAATGCTGCACACAAACATCCAAATACGGAGTTGGTTACAACAGCAAGAACTGATTGATTATTTACTGCTTAAATGTATTTCATGCCACGCAGAGGGCATTTGTGTAGATTTAGAGGACATGGTCTGAAGTACTTTGATAATGAAAACAATGTCTGTGCCATGTCTGTGCGTGATGTCTGTTTATGGCTCAAAGCCTCCACTGAATTGTTTACTGTGCTTCACACAGTCTAACAAGGAGCAGTGGTACAGAGCGGAAATGATGAATGAATGGTGTGAGTTTTATTTCGAAGAGATTATGAAAAGGTTGTGTTGATTCAACTTAGTTGTTTACGTTTTTGCCAAGGTAAAGAGTTGGTGTGTAACTAGTGTCCACTATTGAGTCAAGTAAATCCAACATGTTTTGTTGGTGCAAAAAGGAGTTTTGGTTGATCTTTGGGTTTTGTTTGACACTAGGTTGATTCTATCAGTGAGGTTTGGATTGTTCTCTTTCTCTAAGAGAGAGAAAGATGGTTTGAATTTTGGACATGTTTGCAATGGGCCCCAGTATCTGTTATTATATGAGTGTTTAATTGGTTACGTCTGTGTTTGCTTTTGTTACAGTGCACTGAGATAAGAACATCTGAGAGGTGTGATCCACCGGTGGTGATATTTTGGTATTTTGTGAGTTCCTGATTTAATAAATCAGCTCTTTAATCCAGGCCTGAGAGATTGAACTTTAAAGCGCTATAAAATATTCTTATTGAAAACAGTCGCAAAGTATTTTTTCTCCATGATTATAATGGGCTTGGGAGAAAATTGACTTATATGGGACACTGATCCTGAAGCCTAAAAGGATTGCAGCGAGTCAATCCAGTCCAAAGAAGGAAAAACAAACAAGGAGCTGTTTCCTTTAAAATGATGACGTCATCTTGCTGGTGATGGAGCCTCGAATAGGCTGCGCGTGAGACTCCATTATCAGCAACTTTTGGTATGAATGTGTGTGGATGTATGCATATGACTGACGACTAAAAGTCATGGACTGACGACTAAAAGTTTAACTGACTTGATACTAAGACAAAAACGGTGCTGACTTTAGGATTATTGAATGTCCACAGACAATTCACCCAGCCTGTAAAAGAAGGGTGGATGTTTTGTTTTGCTTTGTTTTGTCTGCAAGGACAGAAGAATGACAGAGACTAAAGAGCTGTAGCTTCACAGCAGTGTGAACTGCAGACTGAACCCTTTGGTTGCTAATGTTGAGCTACTGATGTTTGCATTAAGGAAATTGTGTTTTATTAGCTGTGTTTTAATTAAGGTATTACATTATATTGTTGGGAATATTAAATGCTAAAGTGAAGAAAAGGTTTGATCCCACTCATGACTGAGCATGTTATTATTAACCATAGTGGGTCACTATAGAGAGTCAATTAATTTTAGAAAAAAAAACAAACAAACAAACAAAAAACCCTCCACCGAGGCCTATGAATAAGAGGGGAATGATAGACAGCCACACTCAAAATGGAGATATGTAATGATAAACACTGGTCCCCGTCTTTTGGGCGCTCTCTTGAAGTAGTCAACAATTTAAAAGTAAGATAAAATAACAGGGGCATGTGCTGAGGGGTGGTGCTGCACAAGAACAAGAGTAAAATAAAGAAAATATTGTTTTTAGAAGTGCAAATTAAAATGTACCATTACACTCAGAGGATCAATATGAAGCTTAATATTTGTTAATTTTGAATGAAGTACATGACTGGTGACTGTTCTGTCCTGAGCTTTTGTTTTTACAGCACCCGCTTGATCACACCAACAGTTTCTCGCCACCGAAGAGGGGTACTTGAAAAAAATAAAGAACGGGGAGGAATATCATCAAAACTGGAAACAGGTAATCCCCAAAGGGGGTGATAATGCCATAACTTTCACTATGGTCAAATTCTCAAAATTTGACCCTCAAAAATTCTTCTAACATTTAGACACAAAGTGGAGATTTAGATAAATATAATGTCGTAAACCACATAAGCATGAAGTAGTTGATTCAATAAGATGGTGAAGTAACAAGCAGCAAAAGGTTGATCATGTTAATGGTGTTTATTCAAGGGTGCAGAGGAGATTATTATTATTAAAGACAACAAATGAAATAACGAAAAGTAGAACTGGAAAGAATTTGCGTTAACGGTAATAAAATCAAAACAAAAAGGAATACTAACTAAAACTGTACTGAATGTTCACAAAACTAACTAAAATTAACTAAATTTATAGCAAAATGTGTTTGGTTGCATTGATGTGTGCGTGCCCTGCTATAGTGAAATTGAGGGAGTACGTTAGTCGAGTCGTCTGGGTTGCTGCTCCGTTCACCCGCAGAATCTGGTCAGGAAAAGTCGGGAGACAGCGCCAGAATAGAATTGAGGATGATTTTAATATGACTGAGTTAAAAATAAATGTTTTGTAGACATAACAAGAGTCTTGTAGTGGAGAGGGACGTAATGTCCTCCTGAGACCCAGAGAATAAGAAAAAACAGGGAGAAATTATTTTCGTTTTTTCTTTTTTCTTTTTTTCTTTTTTCTTTTAAATGAATCAAGTGTTATTAAAATAACAATCTCATAAGATGAAGATCAGGGGCCAACCCAGAAGTCACTGACACTTCACTAACTGTAAACTATTGGTTTAGGAATAAGTGATGGCACTGACCTTTCTATTTCACAAAAGTCAATTTATTTAGGATATCTGAGTAAGTACTGATTTTATTTGGAGACACAAAGGAACATTTGGCACTTCCCTCATCTCACATCTGTTTCATTGTTGTACCCAATCATTCTACAACTGAAATGCCTTGGACTGCTAACCATTTCAGGCAAGTGGAGTGAACCATATTTTGCTAGATTCTCATCAGATTGGGGCTTCCTTTTATTGATCTTTGGAGAGAAGTCTTCATTACTGGTATTATTCAGGTCTTGTTCACATGTTTGTCCCAGGTTTCTCAGCCAAGAGGAGCTTAAACCCCAGATACTGTGAGTTCTTTTCACACGTTGAGATCACTGATAACTCTCAGCAACGACGTGATCTCGTAGGAACAATTAGGTGTTATGGATTCAACTATAATTGCGACTCTTATTTTTTACTTTACTGGAAAACATTTCTGCATTTTACCCATATTTTATTTTTAACTCAAAATCAAAATTCCAGATTCTACTACATGTTGGTTTTGCACCAGATAGGACGACAGATTTCAGGTGGCCCTGTGTCTTTCTCTATTACATCTGCCACTGCATCTCGATAATCTTTGTGTGGCTTTTAGTGGGTCCTGACCCTCTCATATTTTGAAAAATCTATGTTTGAATCTCCCTTAATAATTGTGTTAAGAATTCTCTCCGCCTTTGTCAAAAGTTGGGTATTAGGAAAAAGTGAAATAAATATAAATATAAAGTCCCAATGTGTAGAGCACACATTAATAAATTAGTCATGTTCCCTGTGAAAGTAAATGAGCCTAATTCTTAAAGACCCCTGAAGTTATTTACCAGATGTTTATTTTTTGAATAAAATAAAAATCTGAGTTTAACAAAACATTTTAATTGTAAATATCAAGCTTACCTTTCTTTCTTCCATAAAATGTGCTTGTGGACACGCCAGCCATTTTGAAAAGGTGGGAAAAACAATTGGCAAGGCCACACCCCCACACATGGGATATAATTTTAAAGGTTCTGTTGTCCTCTCTAAGAAACATCAGGACTTAGAGGAGTGGCAAGTAGAGTATGAGAGCTACAAGCAAAAAACTAAATGTGTACTACAGTGCGCAAAAATGAATTACTGGGTCATCAGGGGGTCTTGAGGGACATTTATAAAACAAAAAATCCCACAAACTTTAAAAGTGCACTTGAAAAGCTCACACAAGAAGGTTAATCTAGCTTACCTAGAAGACCTCATCAGGGGGAGCACACTCCCCCTCTTTGAAGAGCTCACCCACTTAACTCGCATCACAAGAAAACAGCTAACCCCAGATAAGGCAGCGTGATGTATCCCGAGATAACAGGACTGGGACATCTAAATAAAGGTGTGAAACAATCGCCTTCAAAAGGTTATCAATTAACTTTAACCAAAATTAGGAACACTCGGTGCGGCAAGAGTTAATAGTTATTAGTCTCAATACCCAAGGATAATTAGAAGAGCATGACTGATATGATGCAACTGAGATTTTGTTACACTTAACTTTTGCAAAACACAAATAAAACTAAATTGAAACTAAGGATTTTCAGAAAATAAAAACTAGACTAAACTAGCAAAGAATTGGTAAAAACTAATTACAACTGGCAAATAATTGAAAATCTGGAGTCGAAACTAAATAAAAGATAAAACCTAATGAAAATGGCGAAACGTTTAAAACTCTGGTGCAGAGATTGGCAAATCTGACCAGGAACGTTATAAAATGGATTGTCAGAACAGTCAGCGTTAAAGCCACTTTTGACAGTCCATACTAGGATGGCATTGGACATCTTGGGGGTGGAAAGGGGTTGGTGTGACCAAGGTGTGGTTTGGCTTGTTGTATGTATATTTGAGATCATATGGCTCTGGATGGACCAGTTACCAGGGCATGGAAGGAGGACAGACTCATTAAAGGAGGAGAAGGCATTTCCTGGGATTGGAGATCCTCTGGGTGAGTGGTTGATTAAAAGCATGCATAAAATAGAAGTTATCTGTTGTTATTGATTGGTAATAGATTGATAATTGGCCTCATTTACAGCTGTATTGACTTGTTGTGGACGTAGTCGACTTCAGGTTTAAACACTTTAATTAACAGGTTGAAAATAGTGACATTAAAGGAAGAGTATGCAGCGCCACCCTGTCAGACGCCAGTGATGGTGGAGCTCACTGATGAATCAGGTGAGCTGGATTCATGGCTGATTCAAAACTAAGATCCCCCTGCTGTGGTCAGTAAGGGGAGAAAAGGGGGAAATAAAATCAAGAATTAGAGAGGCATTTATAAACGTTTAGGTGTCAAGTGAAACGGGACAAAAGGGGGTGTTATACTGTTATTTTCAATGTCAGCATTATTATTGTATGAGAATCATGCAACAAGTATTGCATCGATGATCATTTATTGAAGCTTTTGACCTTATACTAACATCTGTGTTCCTGTGATTGTTATAACCTCTGATGAATCTTCCATTTACAGGTGTTAGGATAATGATATAATTTTTCATTGCAGGTGTAACCATGATCATTTTTATACATATTGCAACTTGTTGCTCATTGTAGAGTTGTGCTCAAGTTAATAAGGGTTAAAAGCTACAGTCAGCGCGAATGTCTGACTGATCTATTGAGGGGAAAGGCTTCGAGCATAGAAGGCCGCATGCGCTTACAAAACACTGATATCATGTTATTTTTTGTGATCTTTTCTTAAATTATGTCTTTAAGGTTAGTTTAAATAGTGGCAGTTAATTAAACGAGATTTATTAAAATATTAAATACCTGAGTCAGAACGTTACACGCGGATCACCTTAAGAGTCTGGGAAATTCTGTAGCTGCCTAACTTTTTTTTGAATGTTCTAGCTCCGTTGATTTGACACATTGGAATGTGTCAAAAAAGGGGGGGAAGGTTGAGCTTTAACATCAAACCAGGATTATTTGAACATTTTATAACTTCATTTGTGTCTTTAATAATTTAGGAATGGTAAAGCTTAAGCTAATAGCGGTCCGAGAAGACGGACCTTTTAGAGAATCAGTGAAAAAGCATAAACTATCACTTTCATGTTTAATCATTACTCATTGAAATGAACTGAATAGCGTTTAGAAGATTTGTTAATTTTTTGTCTTTTGTTAAAAAGAGGGGTTTTAATAATTTTCAGACACACCTTGCAAATGTGCTTATAACGAGTTGGCACTCGGCCTTTTGAAGGTCAGAAGCTTCGTTCGGCGTGACTGTCCGGACTGATAAAGTGTAAGAAATGCCTTGAGTGCGGAGGGCTAAATGCAAACACTGCTTACACACACATAAGATATGATTAGAATAAGTCCCTGGGACATTCTGAATGTTTAGACCAATTCTGAATCACTAGAAGGTCAGTAGATAACAACATTAGATTATTAGGGTTAGGACGAGAGGTGTTTTGGTTTTCTGTCTCTTACAGAGAAAGGAACAGACACCAGACGAGGTCACAGAGATGCGAGGATCCTCCGTAGCAGAGTCAGACACAGTGACTGCCGAGACATCAACTGGGTCCAAGGGTCATGGCGTTTGGGCTCCAGCTAGTCACCACAAAAGGATGGATCCCATAAACACAGCAATAACCATGAAGGGGTTGGCGGAAATCCGGAAACACCAGACCAACAAAGTTCGAGAGGCTTTTGGGCAAAAAGGGGACACCTTCCTGTTCCTTTTTCTGGAGAATACACAGATCGTTGTTTGAAATCGGAGCAGAATAATCCCCTGATCTGTGTTACGACTGAAGGGTTGTCTAACCCCTAAGGTTGAGGAATTAAGAGCAGAGGATCACCCAACTGGACGACACTGGTAGCTGCAGCAATAAAATAAAGGTTAAGAGCTCTTCGGACAGAGGTTCTAGTCTACGTCTGAATGGTATCAGGGAACATCAAATAAAGCTGTGGGAGAACAGGGGAGTGTCATCTGGACCTGCTATCCTTGTAGTAATAGTTTGTCTTGCACCTGACTTGCGCAAACACAGAGGTCATCTTACATATGGTTCGCCCCTCAGGGGGACAAAGGACCTCAGGAGTGAGAAGAGATGAACCCGGCCACACTGGGCTACAGGGTGTTTGTGAGGTCATTATTCTAATGACCTCATCAGGGGGAATTGTAAAATTATGATATTATTTTATGCCATGTTATACCCCTAATTAAAGATTGTGAATTATTATGTAGTTTTAGTTTGCATTATTCTCCTGAATTAGAAGAAGCTGATAACTATTGCATTAGTTAAACTGATTTGCATTACATTAAATTGCTGACTTGTTGTGAATGAATGATATTGTTTTATGATGCATTATATTGCTGAGTTATAAGAAATACTGTTCGCAGAAGGTTATTGTCTAATTTGTCTGAGTAGAAGAGAACAGAGTGTGCTGGAGTTTTCTGCCCCATTTCAGCAGGAGCAGATAAACAGGGAGCCAAGGTCGTAGCTTAGGCGCTGTGTGAGAGAGAGCATGTGAATGTTTAGGCTTTTTATGATAAGGTGGAGGCACCAGAGGTTATAAAAGTTTGAGCAATGCTCCACCATTTTGAGATTTTGAGGCTGTCTGCATCAGTGTCCATCTCCCACGTGTGTGATCATTAAATCATCGTTTGACTCAACCCGGCCGGACCAGTGTTGTTATTGTGGTTTTTGCTCTTGTCTCCATCCCCAATATTTTGAACCTTAACACTGGCAAGAAAGGGTATAAAAGAAGAAAAACTAATGACATGGCCACCTTGTTCACCTGATCTGAACCCCATTGAGAACCTGTGGTCCATCATCAAATGTGAGATTTACAAGGAGGGAAAACAGTACACCTCTCTGAACAGTGTCTGGGAGGCTGTGGTTGCTGCTGCACGCAATGTTGATGGTGAACAGATCAGAACACTGACAGAATCCATGGATGGCAGGCTTTTGAGTGTCCTTGCAAAGAAAGGTGGCTATATTGGTCGCTGATTTGTTTTTGTTTTGTTTTTGAATGTCAGAAATGTATATTTGTGAATGTGGAGATGTTATATTGGTTTCACTGGTAAAAATAAATAATTGAAATGGGTATATATTTGTTTTTTGTTAAGCTGCCTAATAATTATGCACAGTAATAGTCACCTGCACACACAGATATCCCTCTAAAATAGCTAAAACTAAAAACTACTTCCAAAAACATTCAGCTTTGATATTAATGAGTTTTTTGGGTTCACTGAGAACATGGTTGTTGTTCAATAATAAAATTATTCCTCAAAAATACAACTTGCCTAATAATTCTGCACTCCCTGTATAAAAATCATAGAATACAATTAAACTTTTTGGTATTGCCCACTTTTAAATCTTTGATCTTTTTAAACAATGTTTAACGTATCAGTTTGAAATAGTGTCCTATGCTCATTGTTTTGACTGAGACTTGACCTAAACGCGACATGAAGGTTAAATAGGCTTTATAAGTAAAACTGGACTGGATCTCCTCGTTTTTGCTCTGTTTGAATTTAGCAGTTGATCAAAAGTTGAAAGTTGTTGTTGGGAACAACTCTTCACAAAGGATGAAAGGAGAGGAAAAGAGATATTCCCTTAACTTTGCATGAACATGAACCTGCCTTTTTTTTCTTTGTCATAGCCCAGTAATGACAACATCTGGATAGCTGCTACAATGAAACAGCATTACAGGACATTAGAGCTGCTTAATCATACCTCCCAGTAAGAACTTCATAATGGGTGAAGCAGCTTCTCACGCAGTCCGACTGCAAATCTTCCACGACAGGGGAGATATGTCACACAGCCATCCTGCTGTCATGGAACATATCTGATCCTGTGCCCATCTACCTGTAAGCAACCCTTACTTGCACCATCTCTATGAATAAATTCACTAAACTCTTCCTCCTGGATTGGGACTTCTCTCATGAGGTCAAATATAAGGTTTTAACAGTGTAACCAGTTACAGAAAAACACTAGTTAACAACTAAACTAGCTAGTAGTAACTGAGAATGTATACACAAACATAAAAAATAGGTGCATCCCTGCCCGGATGAAGCAAATTGCAAATTATTTAAATGTTTCTCGTCCAACTCTTTTTCACACACATGTGAGTCATAGAAGTGCTCGTAGGAGTCATAATATAATTGGTTTATCTTGCACATAATTATCCTGAATGAAGCTTCACTGGAAACTAGGCATGTGTGAATTAGTGCCTCATCTTCCTCGGAGATTGGATCTCACAGCACAGCACCTATGTGTACATATTAGTAATACATCTGTTTTGCATTGCAGAATCATAGCACATGAAGGATGAAGAAATTAGTTAGGTTAATCCTGCTTTTGCATTTTATTGCATTCAATACCATTAACATACATTAAAAGAAGTTGAAGCTTGACTCCAAAAATATTTTAAAATCTAAAAAGATATCCTTTTGTTGGACTGTTCTCATGGGCAGAAAGAAGCAGTTTTAGCAAGTGCATAAGAGACGGCAGGGAAGAAAAAAAGCTTGGTGATTGCATCACTAATCTTGCCCCCACAGCTGGTTCCATTATGGAGGTCCAGCATGGAGCAGGCTGCATGCTTAAAAATAGAGATACAGGAGAAGTTCAGTTTGAAACTAAGAAGCATGCTTTTCAATCTAACAGGCACACAGGCCAGCAAGAGCACGGGGGTGATTTGATCCAAAAGCAGCCTCTGATTTCATGAGCTTTTATTCTGAGATCATTACTGTTGGGTAGAGCTGTTTTGCTCAGTTCAGTACATGTGCTTTTGATATTTAAGCTGGATTTATGTGTCTAATAGTTCAGTTTAGTGTCCCCTCAAGCCTTTGAGTAGAAGGTAGAATTACTGGTAATCTCCCATTAACTAAAATGTAAGTTTAACTTCACATTTTGCCTTTGACTCGTCAAACTCATGTCAGTGATAGTTGTGGGTAAGTGTGAAGCGATAAAGTCATCTGCACAGTTCATCCAGCTCCTTTTTTGTTGTCTTTACAACAGAGACATGCATGAAACAGAAGAGAAGTTCATTCTAAGTGGGACAAGTTAAAAAGAAAATGCACTAGTGGAAAATCCATTTTAAAATGCAAAATGCATTGTTTTGTTTTGTTTTTCTCTCTGCTCATTTAATTAGGATCTCATACATATGCTGAGTGGAAATTTCAATATAATTAAGAAAGAAAAAACGTTTTTTGTCTTGAGGTGTGTGCTCTTTTTGTTGTTTTTGGATGTTTTTTTGTCATTTTTAATATATCGTTTCTCTGCAAGTTTACTCAGCCTTAGCCTCTTGAGGACAAGTACTGTCAGAGGCAGTCTAAGAAAGAGAAATGGCATTCAGACAATTTTGAAAAGAAATTGTTGCAGAATTCGGTAAGAGCAAAGTTGAAGGTTATCCTGTCGTCTTTCCCAAAAGAGAGCCAGATGAACTGAAATCATTTGAGCCAATCAGGTTGTTGCACCGATGCATTCACACATTAGAAATTTCTGACTGTTTAAACTGTGTGGTAGCGTATCTACACATTATTAAAGCAGACTACTGTGAGTATAATTGAAAATTCCTGCTTTTTAGACTTTTGATTTCATAAAAGCCCTCACAGGGTCTTCGCAAGATAGTCTAGATTGAATAGAGCCGTATTTTATTCAATTTTTAGATAATATGATACATATTCTGATTTTAAACATAAAACAGCCGGTTGAGAATTTCAGCAAATTTCACTTGATGTTAAATAACAGCAGCTCTATCTGTACTGTGCTGTAACAGCCAGTAAATGAAAAGTTAAAAACAAAAAAGGAGAGACTGAAAAAACATCCTTAAGAGTGGCGATGTTGCAGAGTTTGTGCACTAGAGTGCAATCTGCAACTTTCCTGTTGGCAACACACATAATCAGCAGATCCATGCAGAGTCAGGTAGAGCATAAAAGATGGGGAATGTTGGGGAAATCAGTTTATTCATGTGTTTGAAAGAAAAAAAAATGCTGGCTGAAGCATCGCAATATCAAATTTTTTGCTTGCAAATATTGGTATCAGCATCAGTCTTCAAAATCTTGTATCAGTCAGGCTCTAGGCGTCACCTTCAACCACATCAGAGAGCTGTTTCTTTCACACATGTGATTTTTTAATGCACCAATCAGCATGCATTACTGAAATGCTAGTGATTTAAGGGCAAAATTTGCTTCACGGTGAGAAAAACTAAAGGATATCATAATATTTTTTTATTTGAATTCTGATTTAAATGCAAAGACTAAATTAAATGTGGAAGGGTTTTGGTTTTGGTTTTGTTTTGTCTAGAAGCAGGTGTAAATGTGTCATAATAATGACACACTATTCATCGCGAACTATCCTGAGAGCGCCCCCTGCTGTGCCACTGGCTTAATTGCAGTCAATTACTGTACAACAGAATTATTGCGAAGAAAAATGGATATCCTTGAACTTCTCTTTTAATACTTCCTGGCTTATTATAATCATGATATATCATATATATATATATATATATATATATATATATATAAACCACCCAGCACGCCCCTGCGGGCGGTTTATCCTTCAAGCTCGGGTCCTCTACCAGAGGCCTGGGAGCTTGAGGGTCCTGCGCAGTATCTTAGCTGTTCCCAGGACTGCGCTCTTCTGGACAGAGATCTCCGATGTTATTCCCGGGATCTGCTGGAGCCACTCGCCTAGCTTGGGAGTCACCGCACCTAGTGCTCCGATTACCACTGGGACCACCATTACCTTCACCCTCCAATCCTCTCGAGCTCTTCTCTGAGCCCTTGGTATTTTGCCGTCATTGTGGATGTTGGGTATCGAAGAATCCATAGGTCCCTCATCCTATTCATGTAGCCCCTTCCGCCGGGGTTACTTGCGTAGTAGCATTCCAACAACGCCCTGTTTTCGTCTCTTGCCCACCGATGCCTTCTTGTTCCAGTAGCCCACTTTTAGTCAGGGTGCCCTGGTCCCTCAACACCTGACGCGGACCTTGTTGATCCGGGCGACGTCCGAGCCGGCATGCCTTCATATTTATCTGTCTCGCTCATGTCTGCGGTAGGCTTGCTTAGCATAGGGGGTCTAGCCTTAGGACCCTTACTGGATACAGACGCCCCAGGCAGGAATCGAACTTGCGATCCTCTGCTCCAATATATATATATATATATATATATATATATATATATATATATATATATATATATATATATATATATATATATATATATATATATATATACATATATATATATATATATATATATATATATATATATATATATATATACACTGAACAAAAATATAAACGCAACACTTTTGTTTTTGCTCCCATTCCCCATGGGATGGACGTAGAGACCTAAAATTCATTCCAGATACACAATATAACCATCCCTCCCAAACAGTGGTCACAAATCAGTCCAAATGTGTGGTAGTGGGCACATCTGCTATATTGAGATAATCCATCCCACCTCACAGGTGTGCCACATCAGGATGCTGATCTGACATCATGAGTAGTGCACAGGTGTACCTCAGACTGCCCACAACAAAAGGCCACCCTGGAATGTGCAGTATTTTGCGCTATTGGGGGTCTGGGGACCCAGAACCGGTCAGTATCTGGTGTGACCACCATTTGCCTCATGCAGTGCAACACATCGTCGCATGGAGTCTATCAGATTGTCAATTGTGGCCTGTGGAATGTTGGTCCACTCCACTTCAATGGCTGTGCGAGGTTGTTGGATATTCGTGGGAACTGGTACACGCTGTCGTATACGCCGGTCAAGCACATCCCAAACATGCTCAATGGGTGACATGTCCGGTGAGTATGCTGGCCATGCAAGAACTGGGACATTCTCAGCTGCCATCTGCCCTGAACAATGTGAACCATGATTCATCCGTGAAGCGCACACCTCTCCAACGTGCCAGACGCCATCGAATGTGAGCATTTGCCCACACAAGTCTGTTACGGCGACGAGCTGGAGTCAGGTCAAGACCCCGATGACGACGACGGGCATGCAGTTGAGCGTCCCTGAGACGGTTTCTGACAGTTTGTGCAGAAATTGTTTGGTTGTGCAAACCAATTGTTCCAGCAGCTGTCTGGGTGGCTGGTCTCAGACGATCTTGGAGGTGAACCTGCTGGATGTGGAGGTCCTGGGCTGGTGTGGTTACACGAGGTCTGCGGTTGTGAGGCCAGTTGGATGTGCTGCCATGTTCTCTGAAACGCCTGTGGAGACGGCTTATGGTTGAGAAATGAACATTCAATGCACGGGCGACAGATCTGGTTGACATTCCTGCTGTCAGCATGCCAATTGCACGCTCCCTCATTGCTTGTGGCATCTGTGGCATTTTGCTGTGAGACAAAACTGCACATTCCAGGGTGGCCTTTTGTTGTGGGCAGTCTGAGGTACACCTGTGCACTACTCATGATGTCAGATCAGCATCCTGATGTGGCACACCTGTGAGGTGGGATGGATTATCTCAATATAGCAGATGTGCCCACTACCACACATTTGGACTGATTTGTGACCACTGTTTGGGAGGGATGGTTATATTGTGTATCTGGAATGAATTTTAGGTCTCTACGTCCATCCCATGGGGAATGGGAGCAAAAGCAAAAGTGTTGCGTTTATATTTTTGTTCAGTGTATATATATATATTATGTTTCATTTCA
Source organism: Astatotilapia calliptera (assembly GCF_964374335.1). Lineage (NCBI taxonomy): Eukaryota > Metazoa > Chordata > Actinopteri > Cichliformes > Cichlidae > Astatotilapia > Astatotilapia calliptera. The sequence continues at coordinate 5,927,308 of NC_137428.1, read as the reverse complement.
TGCCAAACCCACTAAAGATTTTTTTTAATCAGATTTTATCAGATTTAATTGATATCAGAAAGTTGTGCCCAGCTCCAGTCTCCCGCAATTCCCGAAGGGACAGTTGTTTGCTGTGTATCAAACAGTGCACGTGCATTTTTTAGAACTCTAACACAAGAGGAAGTGGGTCAGAGCTCCTCAGAGGAGCCAGTGGAAGCTTGAACTTCCGCCTCATCATATATGCTTAATGATGAATGTGTAAAGGATGCGGTTATCTACAAAAAACAACATATGTGTACACAGACACAAGGACAAGAGGAGGGAAATACACTGAGCCACAGCATTAAAACCACTGACAGGAGGAGAGGAGAAAATTAATCACCTCTTTATAGTGCAATGCTCTCCCATAAACCCTCAGGTCCCGGCCTACGTGTGGATGTTACTTTGACACGAACCAGCCACCTAAACACTGACATAGAGCAATCAATATCTGAGAGACTGGCCACTAAAAGGTTTGGAGGAAAAAAAGTGTTATTTTCAGACTAATGGAAGTTTGAAGTGTCTGAATCAAAAAGAGGATAATAATAGTTTAATGCATAATGACATCAACTGAGTTGATTTTTCATACGCTGCTGCTTGGCATTCGTTCTAGCCGATGCCACGGAGATACTCACTCAATAAATCACAAAGTAATGTGTCTCCATGTTCCAGCATGCACACTCTCCACACATCCTCTTTTCCTTCTCATCCCTGTTATGCATTCATGCATTCAGATCTCAATAAAGTTGTGGCTGCAGTACATCAGCGTCTAGCAACTGCAGATAGAGTTGAGTGAGTTTAAAATGTGGTGATTTTTTTTGAAGCGAACCACACAAATGGCTTAACAAATATCACCAAATACAGTATTTTATATGCAGTTTGGCACAAAATCTGTCTGCAAGCTAAAGGCACAGTAACGATATTTGAAAATTAAGTTTAAGTTTAAAAAGTTAAAGTCAGATAACTGTGATGTAAGTTTGCTCGATTTTTTTCATCAGACAATTAATGCGTAAATGTTGTGATTCTGAAATTATGTGGTGATTTTACTGCAAATGACTGACTTTGGCTGAAAGGTTATACAGGACAAGCCAAACTTTTCAGTAATGGGTACTGTAGATCCGGTGTAGGGTAGACTGTGTTTACTGTCCTCTCTGCTCAGTTAAGTTAAAGGTAGGAGTTATTCGATGAAGTGCTTCAGCAACACCAAATTCCACCTTTATATTATCTTTTTACTGGCTAATGGTTTAAAAAGAGCCCACAATGACTCATGTAACATCTGCAAGACCACAAGGAACAATAAATATCAGAGTTTGCTGCAGCAACACAGGTCAGATGATCACAGCCTGTCCACAAAGAAAAATCTACTGCAGCTTACAGTAGAGAAGATTAAGTCAATTATTTTTCAGTGAGTCATTTCACCGCACTTCACCGCTCCATCAGATCTTAAGGAGTGCACACCTGCCAAATCCCACTTTAACCCCTGACCACATGGTATTTAAAAGAAAGAAAAAGAGTCAGTCAAACCAAACCAAGATGTGGGAGGCACTTCAGAAAACACGGTGTGAAAGTGACAGCTGCAGGGGTCTGCGAGGCTGCGATGGCTGCAAATGGATGATTCTTAAAAACAAACAAAGATTGAAGGACATCATATCAATATGTAGTAAAAGTAACTCTCTAAACTTTCAAATTCATTGATTTTACACTTCATTTTATCTCTAAAGGTTTTGCTGAAAAACTTTAAATTTATTGGGTGTGCCCAACAGATTGTGTAAAATACAGTAACTAATTTAAGTTGTCGATCCTTATTTCCTTTTGCTGGAGCTATGTCTGCACAATGATGGCAGTTATGTGGAATTATCGGGTGGGGCTTTCTCTCTGCCTCTCTCCAGGCTGTCAGAGTAAAAGAGAAATCAAAGCAGCACTCCCTTTCAGTCTGCGTGAAGAAACTGATGGATGCCGCCGGAGCATTTGCAAACAAACACTCACACTCACTTATAGATCCGAAATGTTTTGTGGATTCTGCTGGCACTAATGGATGCAAGCAACAAGTTCACAATTCACACTCTTAATGCATTTGTAGTGAACTGGAAAAATAGTGAAATACAATTATGTGCATGGAGCAAAAAAGTTCTTTTCTGTTTAGACTGACTACTACTGCAAAAATACAATTAAAAGGAAAAGGTTCAAATGCTTTTTTCCCCTGAACGTTTCTCTTAATGTGGTGATTGTACAGAGCAACCGTTTTTCCTACAGTTGGAGTCTTGCACGCACACACACACACACACACACACACACACACACACACACACACACACACTGGAGGAATAAGGTTTGAGGGTTTCGTGTATTTTGGGGAAACTGGAGTTTGTTTAGTGCTTTCCTAAAGATAAAAGCAAAAACTAAAAAAAACCTATTTGTTGGAGCTCCTGGAGCTCATAATAAAATTAAACTGCCACGAGTTAGTGTTGGATATAATATAACTCTATCCTACTTTATCAAAGAGAAGACCGTGGAGCCTTACCTGAGTCCGTGTAACGGGGTCTGGCCAGATCCCTGAAGTAGTAAATGAAATCCAGGCAGTTGTCGTCCTGCACCTCTCCCTTGGAGCAAAGGTCCGAGAGCAGTTCCAGCGCCTTTCGACAAATCTCATCCTCTCTTTCTGCAGGCATTGCCCTCCAGCATCCTTCTGGCTGGTCGGCCACTCCGGCTGATCCTCCACCTCTATCTGTATCCTCCTCTCTCACACACACTCAGTCACACACCACCTCTAACAGCGCAAAGACGCACGACGGGAATCGCGGCTACACCCCTGGATAGCTCCGGTGCGCATCCGTCAAAATCCGCTGCAAACCGAATTTCCCGGAGTTTAATTGTTTTTTAAGTAAAATCAGAAGGTTTTGGCCGCGATGGGAGAAGTTTTCACCGGCTTCTCTCTCTCTTTTCTTTAAATCCCCTTTCACTCCGTGTTGTTAAGCGATGAAAACGCGGCTCCAAATCGGCGCGCGGCTCACGTTGTTCACCTCCTTCTTTTGAAATTTCCTTTTCTCTTTTTTCCCTTTATTCCTTCCTTCTCACCACCACTATCTCCTAAGCGCTGCTCCGCTGCTGCTGAATCACTACTGAGCCTCCAGGCTTCAGTAGCGCCAGTCAAGGTCTTTGAATGAATGCTCGGCTTTCACTGCACTCAATTATTTCTCCACGCACTGGGATGCAAAAAGACAGACAGGAAGTTCTGCCTCCATCAGCGCCCCCCTTCCCACACCAACGAAGTCCTTTGAGGAAGAAAAGCCGCCAAGAGATCTGTGTACCTCTTCTTAAACAACGGAAATGTCACGGAATCTCACCCTGGTTATCTCCTTATTCTCTTTTATCTCATGCGTAAAGTCAAAGATCGGATTCCTTTCACCAGGTAATCACATGAGTAATGTGATATCCGCTTGCGCTCCTGGGTAGTAGATGTAAGGGGCTCAAACACCTGCGAGGGCCCACATGTACGAGCCTGACCTTTACTGATGGAAGTAATGAAGGGCGAGAACGACGGATAAATGTCACATTAAAGCCTTGGCTAAAAACGACCTCCACATCTTAGCCTCGTTCTCTGTGTTTAGAAAGTGTTAGAAGAGAACCTTTCAGTATCTACAAAGTATCTCCGGTGCTTATATTATATTATATTATATTATATTATATTATATTATATTATATTATATTATATTATATTTGTTGAGAGTGTTTCAGTTGCAAACTTGGAACAAAACTGTTGTAAAGAAAGAACCCAGAAACCCAGAAAATTAGGGGAGAAAAAATGTATCATAGTTTTGCTTTTGCACTCTGTTCACATGAAGATAATCACAGGAAAAAACTAACGCAATGTCATATTTTCAGTTTTTCTACAAATGTATTTCAATTTCATGCTAAATTTTGATGGAAACTTGGCTTTAAAACAAGCTTCTTTCTTTCGAAATGACTATTTGGTTCCATGTCAATAGTAGGCAGCTCTTCTCAGTGGAAAACAATTACTGACACCCCACCAACGCAGTACTCTTGCCTAATCTAGGATGGGTTCCATGCATTTCCACCAGCAAAAAGACTGGTGTTGGTCAAAAAAGCTAGCAAAGCACCATAACTTTGTAATGCATAGTTGGATCGAGAGAAATGAGTGAGCCTGTTAAGAGTTACTGCAAAAAACAAAACAACAAATAAAAAAAAGATTAGCCAGTGATTAACAGATGCAGGGGCGGCACTGTGGTGTAAAAATGCCCTGAATTCAAGTCCACTGGCCAGCAGGGGCCTTTCATGCATCTGCATATCCTACATGCCATGCTCTCCCACGGTCCGAAGACATACTTGTCAGATTGAGTAGTAATTTTAAATTGGCCATAGTTGTGAATATGGGAATGAATGATTGTCTGTCTCTGTGTGAAGCCTGCAATAGACTGGTAATCTCTCTAGGGTGTACATCTCTTTTTGCCCAGTGACAGCAGGGATAGCATTCAGCAGCACTGAATAAGCAGAACATGATGGATGGATGCACAGAAGGATGGCAGGTTGTCCCGATTTATGTTACAGCAGAAATTACCTCAAGTTCTTCTAGTTACTCTACATCAGTTGTCAAAGGTCTGCCCAGGCAACAGTGACTTTAATGTGACGCTATAAGTGACCACAGAAAATAATCAAGTAAATACATTCTCTCTTAAGTTGGGCATTTTAACATGTGATTCCACGGAAATTGAAGCAACATCATTTGGAAGAACTTCTGTGGTGTTTTTTGGCACTTAAACAGTGGCTTTATTTTTCACGCCTTGAAGTTTCTGCTCAGTTGAAATTTAAGAAGAAGAAAGTTGCAGCTGGAAAACTTTTGTGACAAACACAATCTTACCTCCAGCACAAAGCACAAAGCCAAAAATTACAAACTCCCCAGAACCCAGCGTGTGGTGCCAGATGCAGTTTCTAACACAGAGTACCTATCAAAATTTGACACTTTCAAATAGGTAGGGTAGCCTTATCACACCTTTTATTGTTAGACACAGCTTTAGCCCGAGCTCACATGGATCCAGTTTTCTGGTAATAACATTACTTCAAATTTGACCAGCTTTCTGAAATCAGAGTCTTTGGAGACGTGATTAATTTGCATCTCTGAATGAAGCTCGCCGACTAACCAGGTGTTTTTTTTAATGAAAAACATAATCCGTTCATCTTTTCAAAGTCTGAATGAAAAGGTTGTGTTTTCAAAGCTCAATTGATTTATAGTGCTGAGAGAGAGGTTACACCATCATCTAGAGTACAAATAGAGTCGTTGATGCTGACATGCCATCACGGAGTGGCGATGAAAGTGCAGCAGCAAGTGAAAGTGCTCCCGTGTGACACTACTCAAACTTTGATTTTTTCACAACCGGGGGTCATGTGGAGTGTTTTCAGTGTAGAGTACCTGTGTGTCCCACTTCTCAGCACATACATACACAAACTCATTGCACCACTGTTATATGACTGTGCTGTAGAGCTGCTTATACGCTGAAGTAACCACTCAAGATATTATCTCCTTATATGAGCCAGTTGATGCGATCCTGTCAGCCTTAATGGTCAGAGGCTCCAAAATTTCAGTGCATGATCAAATAGCAAGTGCTGTGCATGGCAATGCTCTGTTCAGCTGTGTTCTGCAGCTTGATTTGTGTGTGTGGGAGTCTGTGTGGGTGCCTCTGCTTCCCTGTTTGCATCTCTGTACACATGTGCACATTACTTGTTCTTTTCTAAAGTCTCTGTACTGCATTTATGTATGCGCATGGACACATTACTGCACCTGTGCGTGTGTTTGTGTGTGTGTGTGTGTGTGTGTCAAACTGGGGTGTGTCTGTGTCTCTCGTGGATGTGGGTGAGTTTGATTTAGCATTATTTGGAGGATCCAGCCAAGGCTCACAGCCAGCCCAGCTGCCTCAGAGAAACAGAGGGCATCTGTTCGGCCTCCACACCAGTCTCTCTGTTCTTAAACGCCTCTCGAAGCAGAATCCGCACATGAACTTCTAACTAAGGTTAAAAGGATAGTCACTATGATTCTCAATGTCTTTCAGCTAAAACAAAACAAAACAGCAATGTATCTAGTAGTTTTTGTTTTATTGTCAAGCTTCTGTGAAGCACTTTGTGATTTTATCTTGAAATGTGCTATATAAATACGATTTTACTTACTTACTTTACTTAGTAGTACTTTGGTTTATAGCAGGATGCTATTGTGAAGGGAAAAGCCCACAGCAGCCATAATTCAGTAGTCAGAAAAGATGTCATGAATTGGAAGTGAATATAATTTGACACTTGACAAATTACAAGAATCAACAGCCGCAGTTATTGCAAGATCTGTGATGTAGGCAGCATGTGTTTGCTCACATGTGAAAACCCTGTCACATTACCTGATCTTAATGCCAGCCCACATGAGCTCATGGCTCAGCTGATACCCTTCTGCACATCCATGCATCAATTTTCTTAACTTCTGCTGTGCGACATGTAATAATAACTTAGATTTGTATAGCACCTTTCGAGAAACTCAAGCATGCTTTACAAAAAGTAAGTAAATAAAAAAAGGTTAGAGGTTGAAGGTCTTGTTGAAGAGGTGAGATTTGAGGAGAACTCATTGCTGGGCTCTCTGCAACGCCCCCAGTGAACAAGCATTGCAGAGCACAGATAGGAGAGAGGGTAGGCGCTGCCACACTGAAGGCTCCATCCTCAAAGCTGTGGAGGTTGGTGTGAGGCACAGAAAGCAGAGCCGTGGCTCGGCGTCTGAGGTTGTGTGGTTGGGTGAAGGAGGTCTGGCAGATACTGAGTAGCCGGGCCACTGGGAGATTTGTAAGTGAGAATAAAGATCTTCTAAGTGATGCATGACTTGACCAGGAGCCAGTGGAGATCTGTGAGGACGGGGGTGATATGTTGCCAGAGTTCAGTTTGTGATAGAAGCCTGGCAGCTGAGTTCTGGCCTTGCTGGAGCCTTTCCAAAGCTTTGCTGGAAATCCCAAACCTCATTTAAGCTGCTTCAGCTTGACTGTACAGTTGCTGTATATCTGCTAGCTGCTTTGCAGCCCACCTTTGTGCTGTCTCAGACATGAACAGCGTCATATCTGTTGTCACTGACACCTGCTCTGTTGTGTCATGAGAACTTGCACTTGGTGTACATGAAAATAAGTATTCTTTTCATTTTAGTGGTGCTAACCAAATATAAATGGGCAACACTGTGTAGCCTGGTGAAACTTAGTATAAGCAGACCACTTAAGAGGCTTGAACAGGCTGACAATCCCCCAAAATAGTCATGAAAACATTATGTTGAGACTGTGTAAATGTGCTGGACACCCACTGGTTTGAACAGGTAAGTTTGGTTTCTTTGTTTGTACAAATGTGAGCCAGCAAGAGACACAGGAACTTATATTTACTGACTGATTCAGCATCATTGATATTTCCATTGGGTTATGTATATGTGTGATGTGTTGTATAGTGATTCAGTCTTTTTATACACTTATTCACTCCTTTAGGACTTTATTCGAAACATCATGCTATAACTTGGTAGGCCCTCACGCTGTTCTTTGTGATATGGATTACGTATATTACGAGTATTCGATATTATTTTGAAATTGGATACATGGACTCATGTTGCTGCTGTCCAGCCACTTCAGTCTTCTGAAGAAACTGAGATTCTGCAGCTCAGGGTAAACATTTTGAGTTCACTTTTGACAACTCTGTGTCAACAGCCGCCTCTCATTCTGTTCTTGGCTCACAGCAGTGGAACTCTACTCAGTCCTCTGCTGTTGGAGCTCATCTTTCTCAAGGTTCAACATGTTGTGCATTCTGACAATTTTCTGTTCACTATGGCGGCTATTATAGCATTTCTGTCAGCCCACACCAGTCTCATCTTTTCCCTCCTCTCTGTCATCAAAAAGGCATTTCTGTCCACAGAACTGTAAAGTTTTTATGAGAAAAATATCTGGCTCTTTAGCTTCTAAATGCAACTCTGTGTTTATAAGGTATAGGGCAGGTTTAAGGGTCTTACTGCATGTGGGAACAAATGAAAGAGCTCCTTGAAGTCACATGATAATTAGGTTCATCATGTATTGGTCAATTAAAGAGGGAAAACACTCACAACATGGTACAGGGTTTTTCATTAACAAGAAAGATGCAAAGACCTCTGGTCAAATCAACAAGGACTCTATCATATGTAATTGTTAGGTATGGCTGTGTGCAGGCAGGAATAGGACCCAAGGTGCAGACTCTGGAGACAGACGTGAACTCAAAAAGGCTTTAAGACTCAAAATATAACATGACTGAAAAAACTCAAAACAAACTTAAACTAGAAAAATGACAAAACACACAGCTTGGTAAACGGTAGATCGCGACACGGACACAGAGAAACACAGGGCTTAAATACACAGAGGGAGCAATCAGGGAATGAATAACAGGAGGGAAACACAGCTGGGGCAAATCAGAACTGACGAGACAAAAGGAAGCGTAAACTGAACACACTAAGACAGAGACCTTCAAAGTAAAACAGGAAACACATAACACAGACTCACATGCAGGCACTACAGAGGGAATAGAGACGTGGGACCAGGACAGACACAAACACTGACTGAACACGGGGATATAGGAACTAAGGATACATAGAGACGCGAACTAGACAAGGGGATGCAGGTGATAGGGGAGACAGAGCAACTAAAGAAGACAGAGACATAAGCCATAAGACGGAACTCAAAGAAACCAAAAACTAGAAATTATAAATAATAACATAAACTCAAAAACCCTGGGTCGACGACCCAGGCATCCTAACAGTAATAGAGTACTGTGTAAAAGTATTGAGCTTGTAATCGGAAGGTTGCCGGTTCGATCCTCGGCTCTGACTGTCTCGGTCGTTGTGTCCTTGGGCAAGACACTTCACCCGTTGCCTACTGGTGGTGGTCAGAGGGCCCGGTGGCGCCAGTGTTCGGCAGCCTCGCCTCTGTCAGTGCGCCCCAGGGTGGCTGTGGCTACAATGTAGCTTGCCATCACCAGTGTGTGAATGTGTGGATCACTGGTTGTGTAAAAAGCATTGAGGTCCTTAGGGACTAGTAAAGCGCTATACAAATACAGGCCATTTACCACAAAATATATTCCTATTTTTTAGCTGAATCTATTAACAAGGTCAAATATAGCATAGTTTGGCAGGTATAAAATAGTATCTTTTGCACCAACAAGCTGCGAACAGCTAAATATTTGGCATATGACAGTATGGTGGAGGACAGAAGAAGAAATGATAGGGCTAACTATCTACAGAGTCTGTTTGGTAAGGACACCAAACAGGTAGATTATGCTGAGGTGTGCCAAAATACACAAGACCTGGACTGAGAATCGGTGGTTTATATTGTCAGATATTATGGAACGATTTCAAATGTTTGGTTCAAATCTTTGTCACTATGTATAGAGGAGATAATGAGAGAAGTAAAGGCTCTGTAATGGTTTGGGCCTACATTTCAGCCAGTGGTGTTAGGGATCTTTAAAAGTTAATGGAATCATGAAAACAGTAGAGTGCCATCAGATTTTGATACAGCATCCAGCACCATCTTCAAAGATGGCTTCACTTGTCAGCATGATGCACTGCCAGTGCACTTATTACATCCTTTTATTTTTGGATTTTCTGATCTCTGATAAGATGATTGGCTGGTACCACTGCTTGTGGGCTGGCCGTTTGTTCAGATCTCTCTTTCTCCGCAGCCTACAGTAAATATTGTCATGTAAACTTTCATTGTGGTGTTGTGTCCATTATTGTGTTTGGTTTGAGCCGGCTTTAATATAATAATGTGGTGGTGAACTGTTCCTGAAGACTGCTTAAAGAAATGACACAAAAACCTGCCTGAGAGCGATCAGGCTGTGTTAAAGAATAAAGCATAAGAGAATTGAAGAAACTCTCACTATTTCTTTGCACATTTCAGTAAATTACTGTACCTATTTCCCATTTTGCTGGCAAAATAAAAAGAAATTATGGGTGACTCATGACATTGTATATATTAATATCAAGATTCTAAACATCCACATGGGTTCTTTATCCCAAACCTTGCTACTGCTCATACAAGCTAAAGAATAAATAACCCTTTATATGGTGCAATGATAAAGGTTTGTCTGTGTATGATGGTTTGAAAGAGGAGTGAAAGAAGCCATCTAAGTCCACTGTAAATGACAATCCTTGAACAGAGTGGGTGGCTTACATCAACTGCCTGCCACCTACAATCCAGTTTTGAGATCCCGTCCCAGGCGCCTAAAACCCACCAATGGTTACATGATAGGGTAAGGCAGTTCTCCTAATGGTTTCACATGAAACACCCTTTTTCACCCTTTGGCTCATATAAAGATAGACTCTCAATCGCTTTTCTTTCCAATGTCCTTAAAGCGGTAGAGGTTTGACTAGGTTTTAGTCATCACAGCTTCTTTATTTACAGAAGCACATGGCAGGAATGGAACACCCAGAACCCTGACAATTTCATGGATTAAACATAGAGATAATGATTTCATGGGAGTTACAATACTAGAGAATGCCTAACTATGGCTGTTAATCAGATGGTTACACAAAATCATTTTTCTGTTCCCTATATTAGACGATCTTGATCCGAGATTTTATGTCCAATCTATGTCAAAAACACCCTGAAGACAGATCCTTCAAACAAATCCTTTCAGTAAAATCTATTTTAATATAGTTTGGAAATCTGCCACTGTTTAAAAAACACTCAATTTGCTGAATTCATAATTGAATCTGTTCACCTGTCCCTATCTGTCAAAGGATTTTACTAAAGGTTAACAGGAGAGAAAACAGGAAGAAAGGCAGCTATTATAGAGAGGTCAAACGAGGAATAAGGAGGTAGGACAGGAACCAAGCGCTCAGTGAGCAAACAAGTGAGTCTTTGAAGGCCTTGGCATTTGACAGCAGGATGTGAGAAGGTAGAAAAAATCCGAGGTGATTTGCTTTAAACAATCGAGACAGACTGAGTGAACTCTTGAAGCGCTTCTTTCAGCCGTCTATCAGTCTGGAGCTTTTATCAGCCCAGCGATCAGCATATTCTCCTTTAGAATGTTTCTGAACAGCTAAAATAAAAGTTCAGCAGTGGTCATGAAAGGGTGAGTTTTATTCTTTTCTTTTTTTGCTTTTTGGCAGCACCGTAGGTGCTTCAGATGGCTAAAGCTGATGAGCCAAACAATGAAGATATGGGAAAGAGTTGTTAAAATTAGGTTAAGAAGAGAGGTGACAATCAGAGGGCAGCAGTATGGCTTCATTGAGAGAGAGAGCGCTACAGATGTGATGTTTGCTCTGACTTAGAACTACATTATCATCCGTAGCGAGAGCAGGGACCGGGGGAAGAGAGGTGGACGTATGCTCTGAGAAGAAAAGGATTCAAAAACAACAGAAGCAAGTCAGAATGCATGTGCGGGAATGAGAAGGAGTGAGGTGGAAACGTGGAACTGCAAGGGTTAAAAGTAGCAAAGGTGTGTGAGTTTAAATACCCGGGATCAATGGACCACGCACAAGAGAGGTGAAGAAGGGAGCACAAGTAGGGTGGAGTGGGAGATGTGTGTCATGAGTGATTGTGATACAAAGGGCTGTGGATAACATCCTGAACCATTCTTTTTAACTTGTCAGATGTTCAATGCAAACACGACAACAGGGAAACTTAGTTTTGCTCTCACTCTGAGATTTGTTCCCTTTTTTACTCTTTTTTAACTTTTAAATTTCAAAGTTTATAGAAAGATTTAAGTTTAACAATACTAAGCCTGTGATAACAGGTCTTCATACGTACAAGTTTAAAAGGTCGATCTCTCCCTGTCTGTAACCTTTTTTTGCCATGATTGAAAAGACACTTTTTTTGATAAAATGTCAGTATTTGACACATTGAAAGTGAGAATGGGCTTAAAGCTGAATTCCTCATATAGTTGTACCTGCACAAAGCATTTCCAGCATTTAATGAGACCTTTTCCTGCTAAAGTGTTTTCGACTCTGGACGAACTAAAGACTTTTAAAGAACCCAGCAGCTTTTGGAAATGTTTTCCTGGAGTGCAGACTTCCAAACTTCCCCTGAGGAGTCTATTTTACCATCCTTTGACTTTTCTGCCATTCAGGCAATGTATTTAAATTCACCCAGGAAAATGTATCCAATTATTAGAGTTTGGCCTCCAGGCTTTGAGCTAATCACTCCCCAGAAATATGTTACATATAGAGACCGGTGTAAACACTCCACAGTGCCTACAGATGGAAACTGGGGTGGTGAAGGTAGATACAGCACGTGCTGAAGCAGCAATGATGTGGCAAGGGTAGAAATTATTTCTTTTACTTTATTATTATAGTATTTTGCTTTATAAACAAATGTGCACTTGCAAGTTCTGAGTTCCAGGAATGAAGCTTTAAAAGATTAAACCTTCATCGGATATCAATTTGACTAAACTCGTGCTCAAGGTTGTTTTATCTTGTCCTTCTGTGCTGTTTGAAGTATGGCATGCTGGATCTACTCTGGATCCCCTGCAGTATGTTTTTCTTCTTGATTTCCATTTTTGAGAAGTGGATGAACTTACGCTGAGTCAACTCTGACAAACGGGGTGTGTGGCTAACAAGGATTACTTGCACTTTGTACTGGCACACAATGGAACACACTGTAGTTCAGAGTAATGCTCTGACAGTCTCACCCTGGGGGACCAATTCATGGTACACAACCACCTGAGTGTAAGAAAAAATAATGATCATTCTCCTTGTCCCAGTCTTCACGTGCAGCGTGCAGCTTTGGAAACTGGACTCTTCGATTGAAACTGCTGAAAGCTGCCCAGCCATGGCTAGATCCTCCACATGAAATCTGGCTGACTTTGAAACAGGAGTTGAGGTTTACTCTTTGCAAAGGTTTAAAGTCAGTGGTGAAATAGGTGAAATAAATTTATATTTACATGAATTTCTTTTGTGAGCTTCCTCTTTATCACCTGCTTTGAGCCAGTTCGTGACAGACTTGGTTCTCAGGATCTGGAGGATGTGTTGTGTGGTTTTGCCTTCGCCTCTCTTTCATCAGGGCGGAGCTGGACCTAGCTCCCCGCCTCTGAACCCACCTTCAATGCACACTGTTGCTCATCTGGCTTCTCTTCGTGACTCTTCAGACTACTTAAGACGGCAGGAGGCTAAGCTTCTTCACTAGATCGTTGTGCTAACTAGTGTCAGTGTAGCCCCGGCCTCTTAACTATTTTCCCTTGTGGTTTCTCAGTGTTTCCCCAAACAACCTTCTCTTCTTTGTACAGACTTTCCAGACCAACCAGTCTGCCTGTCTCCCTGCTTTTTGGACCCCTGTGGATATGAGTGAGCGTATTGGATTGGACTGCTTGAGTTTTGAGTCAAAGACGGTGTGAAGAAGATTGTGAGCATGTGCCTGCCCTGGACCACCCGCCCCACCCTTGGATTCCCTGGAGCCCCGTGTTCTCCCATTACACTATGTATATATCTTTACCTGGTGCTACACTGTAAATAAACCGTCCACTTTTTCACTAGTTCTGAGTCCTGCAATTGAGTCCTCCACCAAACATACTGTGACACAGAAGCATTCTGGACAGCAAAAATTAGATTAACTAAGGTATCTGATTATTTTGTGTTCATTCCCAGAAATATTTGGATATATTTCACAGATCAACCAATTGGCTGTGAAATGTAACTCTGTAACTGCTATTACCATTTTAATGGGATAGGTCCTCAGGGCACTTTGTGTAAGATAAGGGATAGATCGTGGTTTTAGAATTGATGGGGAAAAGAGGCATTTAGCTAAAACTGCTATTATTTGCTAACTTAACCCAAAGTGCTTTTATTGGCTATTTCTAACCACACATGGACTCAAGTTCCCAGCATAAAGCATAATGTAACCTTTGCAGCAATTATGTTTCCCTCATAATGTGACTGGCTAAACAAATGTAGATAAAAGTACTTTCCAGGAACAGGTTTTCTCTGGGTTCTTTTATTAAATAGCTACAGTAGAAAGGAGACAAGTAATAAGGGAGAGAGAATCAACAGAGGTCCCCATTTGAACTGGATATGTCATTGTTCATAGTCATCACCTTAACCTGTATGTCACAGAGGACAGGAGGGTGCTAGCAGGTTAATCAGTTCCCTGTTGTTTCTGTAATGCAAACAGACACTTTTAAGATGGATCACTTCAACCAGCTATAAAAATAAAATAACAATAATCATCAATTAATGTGAAATTGTATGTTTCTCTCAGGGGGAAAAATAAATCTTTTATTTTAGAAACTAATAATTTAACAGCAGTTTGAAGCTCTTCTTGGAAAACCAGAGATGGAGCACTTTATTTTGTGTTAACCCTTTCAGGTCCTAGAAACAGGATATATATGTCACAAAAACCTAACCTGCCAATATTTTTGAAGGTCACAGACTTTCAGACTTTGTTATATTCAAAGTCTGTGATATTATTGTACTTTGTTCAGTAGCTGAAAGGTTTTATTATGTCTTCACATTTTCTTCATTCCGATTTAGTTATGAGGAGAAATATGTCGTTTTCCCATTTGTGTCCTGGTGTTGGAGATGAAGGTTGTTAATTCCAGGAATAATTTTTTTTCAGCTTGTCTTAACGGATGTATATTAACAGGAGCTGAGGACAGAGTTTGGAGATGAGTGCCTAAATGAATCATCCAGGTGTGATTTACTTTGTTCTGTGGTATTCACTTTACTGCAAAATGCACAAATATTCAACACTAAAACAGAACATTGGGTCATCCTCTCTGCATGTGTCACACTGTGCGTTTCACTTACCCGTCAGTTACACCGATCAGCATTTAGATACAGCACACTTGTTTATAATAACCCAGCTGTTCTCTGGAATCATGCACTCCACCTCACCTATCAGATTTATCCAGAGAATGGCTTTCTCCAGTTTCTACGACCCAGCACCAACCCCCTACCTCTCATCAGAACATATCTTCAGCTCTCTCTTCTTGATCTAAAGAGAGAAACATATGCACAAAAACGACTCTGCTCATACAGCATTATTGTAGCTGGTAGATGACTCGCTCCACGTTTTTGACCCATTATTTTGCACTGCCCTCAGTAGATTGTGCAGGTCATTAATGGAATGAAATGGCTGCATCAGTGCTCATAATTGTGTGCATTGTTAATAGATGACTTTCAAAAACTTTCTTCTCCCATCCCAGTCTGCATTAAAACCCCCACTATAAGTTACAACAGTCTACACTTCTCTGAAGAAAAGAAAGACACTAGAATTTCTCACAGCGGCAACTGTGTTGATAAAAATTTGAAAGGCTGCATTAGAAGAACAGGGGTATGTCCAATGGGCGGAGTGTGTTTTTTTTCCTGCTCAACATAAGCTGACAGGGCTGCCTCTCAAAGGAATTCAGATGAAATGAGGAAAGACAAAGACAGTGCTCCCTGCTTCTTCTTTTTTTTCACTGTTTCTAAGTGGGAGTACCTGCATGTTGACATTAGCAACTGAAAGAGCTAAATAAGTAGCAGCACCATTTCTGTTTTAGTGCACTGTGACATAAGAATAGAAACAGCCATACAGAAATACAGCAGAATCAAGCTTACTTTCTTTGTGTTTGATAGATAAAAATGTCTTAGCAGTTTGAGTTACACAGCTATGCACAGCAGCCAATGAAAAGCATAGACATGCATTGTTGAATTTCATGTGTTTGCAGTGCCATCCACTTTAGGGACAACATTACAGTAGTTACAATATTCCAGTACAATGCTAATGTATCCAACTGATGGCAGGACTATACACCAAGGAGCATTCACATGGGCTGCTGAGACACAAGCTATTTTGTCATTTAGTTATAAGGACTCCTGACCTGGATCACCATCCTCCAGCAGAAGGACAGATGCATTATTTGTGCACAGTCGACTGTCAAGTGAAAAGCATTTGAGTTCTGCTGATAGGAGACGTGATAAATATTAATCATTCTCCATTTTGCTGTCTTCACCAGCTCCCGAGTCTGAGTATCCCTGCAACTTAGGGGTTAGTGATTACAGGGTTCAAAAACTATAGACCTCTCTGGTAGATTCTATGTGAATAAAGCATTGTATATTTTCTGTCAGTGTCTTCTATATTCTGTAAATGCATTCTTTATTGTTCATTCAGTGTTTAAATCAGTGTTTGCTAGCTAGCTGTCTTTTTCTCTCTCACTTTAAATTGGTCATTTCTGTCAGTCAGAGGTCCAACAACCGCAATTTGTATCACACTACTTTTATGCTTTGGAAAAATTGCCTTAATGTGATACAAGTTGTTGAAAAATCCTCAGCTCACCTTAATACATTTCATTATGGCCAGTATTAAGTTGCTGACTTTGTCTAGGAGCTTTCCATCAAGATGCAATAGCAACACCGCCTACCACTCTAAAAACCTTTTTCTATTTCATATTTCTATTTGCCTTGCACCAAATAGAAATATGAAATATAAAATATCTTCTGAACCATGCAAAGCATGTGAACTGCACTATCCAGTGTGGAAAACTGTGACCCATGCCTTGCCAACAGAAACAAGAAATCCAGTCAGGAGCGAGCAAGAAAAGCAAATCAGAGGGAAAGGTTACAGTGTGCTTGTCTGAATTCTCCAAATTATAACACACAATTTAGCATTTGAGATCCTGGCAGGAAAGTCCTTCTAGATGTGTGTGTTAGATGTGACTGTCTCCCTAGACGGAGATAATATGTAAATATTAATTTTTTCCTACTTTAGTACAAACATTAGCCTAAACAAGTTCCAGGCCATGAAAAGATCAAGTTTATCTGAAAAAAGTGGAGGAGGTGTAGATGTACTTTTGACTTATATATATTATTCATGAGGAAATGTGATTTTGATCCCCAAAACTTCACTAAAAAACTACTAAAAACTTAAAAGCATTTTGTCAATTCGATTTTTGTCCTTTTGCTTTTCTGGAACCTTTTGGCATCTTGTTGCAGCAGCTCCAACCCTAACCTTAACATCTTGACTTCCACCAGGTCACCTCCCTCCAACTTTGGGAGGATCATATTCCTTAGCCTCTCCTGGAAGTTCTGTGTCGGGGTACTGGAGAGGAGAGCTGAACATCAGATTCAAAAGATTAAGTTCACCTATACAAGCAGAAGAAATGAGGATCTTCTGAGGGGAATCAAGAAATGTAATGTGATTACACTAACATGTTATTTTTAACACCTTACATTGTTCATGAAGTACTACAGACCCGCTACTCCTCCACATCAAAAGGATCCAGTTGATGAATCTAACTAGGATGCCTCCTGGACACTTTTTACGGGAGATTTTTCAGAAATGTCCCAATGAGAGAAGATGGATGGACAGATGGATGGATGTTAGCCTAATCCAAATCTTCTAGCAGAAAGCTAAGTGCATGTAAACAACCTGATCTGAAAGGTAATACCTTCTAGTTTCTGAAACTATGCCTGTTCAGCAGGTGGCTAAAATGCATCCTAACCTGACCCTACTCTATTGTAATTTCTGGCCAAATTACTAGATGAACATAGTAAAAAAGAAAAGAAAAAATAGTCAAGGGATGATTTCATAAATTTGATGGTGATTGCACTCCAGTATAAATGATTGCAAAACTTCACAAATCAAAGAAGCTTCATGGCTTCAATTTAAAGGCTACTTGCATGGCTTTTTTCAGCTTTGTGAGTCCTTTTTTCTAGACAACAGTCGATGAGACTCAGTTACAGCAGAACATAAAATAATGGGTTGATCATCCAGCTCTCTCTCATAACAGCATCAGCTCCACGTCTTCCAATGCAGTGGCCAAACACACTTCCTAGTGCAGAAATTGTTGAGCATGTGTGGTCTGTCACTGAAGAGAATTCAATACATAGACCATATGCATAGATGCTGTTATGTGCATCCTCCGCAATTGTTCCTGGCTAAGTATTGCAGGAAAGTGCTGTGT
Source organism: Astatotilapia calliptera (assembly GCF_964374335.1). NCBI lineage: Eukaryota > Metazoa > Chordata > Actinopteri > Cichliformes > Cichlidae > Astatotilapia > Astatotilapia calliptera. The sequence goes on along the minus strand of NC_137428.1, from coordinate 5,909,377 downwards.
GCCACATTATGTTCTTAGAGAGCAATGGAGCATTAAATTATTAAAGGGCAAATCAACAGCAAATGACGTATGAGAAAAAAACTGTTGCACGGTTACAGGATCTTTATCAATCTGTGTGCTTTCTCTTATTTCAGTACCTTCTTTGGACCTTAAGAGATAAAACACATGCTGTCACATGCCTGGTTGGGTTGTCTATGGAGAAATGGTTTCATCATATTTGAAGTAAAATAATGATCTTGTGTCCAAGCCTTTAACACACATGCTACATCTGTCACGGTCTGGCTGGCAGACCGTGGGGATGTGGGGAAAGGAGGACCCAGGCGCGGTGCTCTATGTATAAACAGTGTGTTTATTTACAGAGTGGAACAAAAACAACAATAAATCCCCGTGTTCTCCCAGACTCCCGTGTCGTGTCTCTGCGTGAATAGTTCGTGTCTCTGTGCTCTCCGCTCCCGTGTCAGCACCCCCCGGTGCTCGCTGCTCTTCGTGCCTTCCACGCTCCTCCTGCGGGAAACAATAGACGCAGCCGTCAGGACACAAATAACCGCGGGCATACACTTACACATATTAACTCAATTCAATGGGACGACTAACGTGGAGTCTCAAGGAAATGATCCCGCGTCGGTGGGAGCGCCAACTCTCTCCTAAGTAGCTCCCCCGACGAGGCCTGATCAGCAGCAGGTGTGTGACTTCGGGTGTGGCCAGTCCTTCCGCAGGGCCACACCCCTCAGGCCTGCAGGTGGCTGAGCTCCATCCTCCAAGCATACCCGCAGACACACACACACACACACACTCACATCTACAAGCATGGAGAAGAGCAGCAGCAACACCAAAATACATATAATAATAATAATATAATTCATAACTGCTCAGGGATCCTGGGTTGCTCAGACCCAGGACCCTGACAACATCACATTTACGATGACATCACAGTCTGGTCTCCCTTATGGCCTGTTGGTGTGGCAGGTCTCGTTTGTGGGCACTGGGGAGCTGTTGTGGCTTCTTTCCATCAGTGGCACCGGCAGCACCTGGGTCCAGTCTGTCAGCATTCTATAAAAGCCCTCAGAGCTCAGTTGTGTGGTGATTTTGATTTAGGTTCTTGCACCAAACAACATTGCATGCACGAATTCTACACCTGCTGCTCTGATTATACTGACTCAAAAATCACATTTTAGATCATCTCAACAGATATTTGAGATTCAGGTATTTGTTTTTGCTTGATCTTTAAATGTACAATTTTCTACTGCTCTGCTCTCAACGTGTGAGGACCTCAGAGTGTTAAAGGTGACAACAAGGTAACTGTAGGTTATAATAATAGAGCAATCTCTACAAAGCAGTTGCTATAGAATTGCAATCTCTTTAGCTGTATTTCTATAGAAAAAATGTTTTCAACTCTGCACCGACTGTCCTGGGGTCTGCACATAGACATCCAGAGCCACACACAATGACACAGGAATGTCATTTACACATAGATCTATGTATGTGGAGTAAAAACTCAAATGTCAAGGTACATGTTATTTTAACTGACTGGACTAAACTTGGGCTATTTTCAGCACTCAGACTCCACATGTGCCTAACCTAGAATCTCTCCAGCTAAACATAACCCACAATATGATTGAATGTTTTTTTGTAAATCCCTGGATATGTTTAGATGTTTTGGGAAAACAAATAGAAAATGTAATATCACTTCACGTTACATTAATTAAACTGGTGTGATGTGAAAGTGATCTTTATTTCACCAAAGCACTTGTTAGATCACACCTTGTATTTGGTCTATGATAGTTTGTTCAAATGTTTTAAGTTGTGAGTGAACAAGGTAAAACAGATTGGCCTAATTCCCTCGTTCAGCTATTTTTTGTGACTTGAATGTCTCAAAAGAAGCCAAAGAAATTGTGTTGCTCTTGTTTTGTCAGACAGAGAACTTGTGGCTTGACTGTTGTTCTTTGGAGAACGCTGTTCAGACAGAAACTGTTACCATTCATAAAAATCTTTCCTTCAAGTGGTGGTTAGCACTCCCGTTCACACAAAATGACCTTCAGTGCAATCAAAACCCTTCAATGCCTCCTTTTATCCCTTCAGCCTCCAGTCTGATTTGGACAATGGCCACGGTGGATTCATTCAATAGCCGCTGAACCATCTCTCTGATTATGTGTAGTGTTTTGTGTGAATGTCAGAGATATAAATTCCTCAGTCTCACCAACCTTTGTATTCTTGAATAAACCTGCAGATACATTTGCAGCTCTTTAATTGGAGAAAATGTCTAATTCAGCTCAATAAAACAATATCACAGCATTCATTGGAATAAACTGGAATACTTTCATAATTTTATCGTTTCCGGGAAAAGCTTCAGCCCATCCATTATCTCCAGTATCTGACACACCCCATGAATTGAAAGGTTCTTTTCTTATGGCCTGGAGTGAATTCATAATGTAATCTAGACAGGATTTGAATTAGATTTTCCTATTAGCCATTCCCTGACTGAACCAAGACCTCTGCTTTGAATCTGACCTAATACAATAGAATTATCACTGACTGTTCACTTGATGTCTTACCCTCCCATATTTCCTTCAAGCACAGCTCTCCTTTGTGATATTCTTTTCCTCCCTTTGAATGCACTACTGTTGATGCTGTACTCATTTTAACATGCACTTGTTTTGGATAATGAGCAGGTAAAAGTAACAGATTTTACTTCACTCGTGTCCTGATAAAATTATGGATTGTCTAAAACTTTCATCTGTGAATATATCCTGTTGATGCTCTACATCATGCCTATTCAACTACGAAGTTAGTTGGGCCAGATTTTCAAACCGAGGAATTTATCTGGGCCAGATTTTTTTTTTTTTTGAAGCCAGTAAGCAGCAGATCATGATCAATTTCAAACCCACACAACTGTACTGAAAAACAAGTATTTTTTTTATTCCTTTTCCCCTGTAAATCTGGTGGTGACCTCTCACAAATGCACACCAAAAGGTCCATTTAAAAAAAAAAGGGAGCTATAACTAAACTATTTTTTGCACATTTGAAATAATAATAACAAAAAACATTTTGATAATTCCCTTTCAAATTAAAATAAATATTTCGCTGACCACTCACTTTTCCTGCCATGGATGGAGCCCCATCGGTCACAAGTATACAGACACGCTTCATATCCAGACCATTTTCCTCAAAAAGAGCTTAAATCTTCTCAAACATCATTTCGCCAGCTGTGTGTCCCTCTAACGGTAGTAAACCGAGCAATTTCCCATCCAAAAAACGGACATATACGCACAACTGTGCATTATCAGTTCTGTCTGTGATCTCCTGCTATAGACATTACATCAGTTTTCTTCAGGTCATCTAACAGCATTTCAAACTCGTCTGACGCCAGAACTTCAATTCTACTAATATTTGAACTGTCCTACAGGGGTACGTTTTTAATAGCAGATGTCACCCTCACTTTTCACCGCATCCACCACGGCCAGCATGCAGTATTTCATTGTTTCAGAATCTGTGAAAGGCCTTTTCTTCTTCGCCAAGAAGCAAACACGAAGGGAAGCTGCTGCAGCTCTCTCTTGGGCTGTACAGGACCCCCACCATGGTAGTACAACTCCGGTTGTAAGATTATTAAACTCGGTAAAATGAATAAGTATTTGTCAGTCCAGGCAGGGTTAAACCGACAGTTTTCATTGTCAATTTTGCGCTTTTGGAGTGAGAAAGACATGCTGTTGTCGCATCATATATTACGATGATTGTTTAATATGTTTACATCACGGTGCATTGCGGGTTAAATATTGCTAGGCTACTAGGAGTGTTGCATTCACAGTCTACACTACGCTGTAGGAATTTTTAATTTTTTAAAAATTAATTAATTAATTCATTTTTTGCGTTTTCTCTGTGTTTCTGCCAGGACCACAGGCAGGGCCACTCGCAGGTTGCTTCTGGGCCGCATTTGGCCCGCGGGCCGCCATTTGAATAGGCTTGCTCTACATGAAAGGTGTTTGTTCTTTGCCCGTCTCTTACTCTCATTCTGAAGAAATGCAGCATTTGCTTCATGAATACATCAGTCTCTAAATTATCCAAGACTGTTTATTCTTTTCTTTGGCATGTATATAAATAAGATTAAGGATTCTCCATATTTCATACCACTAATGATGCCTCTCTCATGCAAACATGAGACCTAAAGTTAGCAGCTTTTAAACTACTTAAATGTTTAAACATCCTACAGAGATAACATGTACACAAGGGTTTTTAAAGCAGCAGTTAGTAATGACTTTCTGAATTGAAAAAGCATTAATAATTCAGTACGCTGTATTCAGGGATTTTGGAAACGTGCTTTCTGTAACACAGCCATTAATAATTATCATTTTGAATTCATACTATATAATATGATACACTATATAAATAAATTAGTTGAATTGCAGCTTCAACATTGCCAAACTGCACCTCGATGAAGAATAAATCAGCATATTCTGCAGATTCACCTGTTAACGCTTAGCCAGGGAGCATTGTGCCAACTTATGGAGCATTTATGCATTTCACCAAGAACACAGTGTCTACTCTGAGCAACGAATTCCATGATTAAAATATTTTTATGCTAATAGCATTTTTGCATTAAATAGTGCATTAAAAAGACTTTGGCTTTCTGCCTCATTAAAAGCAAATGTGGCTGCTCAGGCAGGTGCAGGAGTGTGCGTAATGTTTTGTTTTTAGTAGACAGATATCCTAAAGTTCGGAGCGAAACACAATTTTAAGTTCACCTTAATAATTTAACCTGACATTGTGTTGATACTGTAAACAACAAAACACTAAAAACTGCATCCTTCTAGTGGCTCCAAGGATATGGTCCCCCATTGTATGCTTCAATCCGGTAATGGGCATCGAGGTCATGGAGGAAGGAAGCAGGAAGGCTGTTTTTCCACATACTTGAATACAATCAAGTCTCTTTAAAAAAAAAAAAAAAAAAAGACACACACACACACCAACAACTTCTCCGTTGCCTTCACTTTTCAACCTTTGTATTTCTGTGACATACACAGAGAAACCCATTAATTTGAACTTTTCACTTTGAGAATAAGGCTGACATTCAGTTGCAAAAGAGCTATAGATATAGCTGTTACGGAAGACCAACAGAGCTTTTAAGAGAGGCACACCTTTTGAACTCGATGCTAGATGTGCTCATCATGAGTACATCTAGCATACTTTTATTCCTCTCTGCTTCTTCGGCCAGACGCACAGGACTCTGCAGAAATAATGCTGCTTTAGTTCATAGAGCAGCATATAGACATTTTCTGGCAGAAGCTATTCTTACGATGCTTGTATGTAGTTCATGTCACATGAAAGAGTCTTCGCTGTTATTAAGATGTCAGCTCTGTTTGTTGCACTAAGACTTTGGAGTTCTCGATCCCACACAAGTGGCAGGAAGAGACTGTACAGAACAATAATTGGGTGCTAAATAAAAATACATACTGGGCTTCCTGCTGTGTGCTCATATAGGATGTGTCGTATATGTGGTCAGTACCAAAACTGGACAGAACAGAGACAACAGGTGGTTTTACAAAATATTTATTGGTTAGACAGGAAAGTAGCTTTTTTTACTAAATACTTTTTTATTCTTACTTGAGTAATTTCTTGGACAGATACTTTTTACTTTTACTTGAGTAAAACTATGTTGAAGTAGTGCTACTCTTTCTTGAGTACAATTTTCGGCTACCCTACCCACCTCTGGTTGTGGGAAACTTGGCAACCTACACAACCCAAGCTGTGTGAAATTTTAAAAAAGCATGTACACAGCCAAGAAAAAGTGTTAAGTTAAGTGAAAATTGTGTGTATCAGGCCCCCAACGATCAGCACAGAGGTGAGGAGTCAATGGAGGGGGACTAGGCTTACAAAATGCCCAGTTTTTTTGTTTGTTAGCTTTGGGGATTTTTTTTACACTGACATAAACTATTCAGTAGTCCAAAAGAGTTCCTCTCTTATTTTATTATGTGCAAAATTATGAAAGGCAATACCTGGAGTTTAAATATTTAACTTCAGTCAAACACTATAGAGGACCTTTTTATCTGCCAAAGCTTTGGCTTCCTGGTCCCTGTAGGTATGCTACCATCTGATTTATGCAGGAGGTGTAATTAAATGGAAGATAAAAGCCTGTCATTTCACTATTATAAATATATTGTGAGATCCAATACTAATACTGAAGAGGTTAAAGGGGCCGTGTTGCATAAATGTAAACTAAAAGACATAATGAGACTTAATCAGAATGTAAAGGAAATGAATGACCATGTTTTAGCTTTCTGTTTCAGACTTTACTGAAGAATAAGGAGGAACTAAACCTTTAAAGAATTCATTGTTTGCATGCTTTGTTTCCAAAGAGGATGTGCCACTATAGTCATTTATAATAACTTACTGCAGGTGCATGAGCACATCACTGAAAAATATATAAAAACATATTTAAGTCTTATTTTTTATTTCTTGGTTCCAAATACAATAAACAGAACATCTGTCGTGTGATTACCTCCCACTCAAACTCACAACAGGGATCAGTGGCTACACCTGAATGCACACCACACTTCGGTGAGCTGCATTCCCGGCTGATTGTGAGTTTGTTTGTCCCTGAACGAGTAAGAGCATTTGCTTATTAGCAGGGTGTGGTTTCCTGCGCAGCCACGGTGGAAATGAACTCCTAGCACTTTGCTGGGAGTGCTGTGATGGATTAGATGCAGAACCAAAGCCTTTGTGGAGCTCTGTTGAAAAAAATCTCAGTGTAAGGGGATGACTCCGTTTGCTTGGTGTTTCTGTTTATACGACGTCCAGCCAAGTAAGCTTAAAAAAAAAATCACCCAAGGATTTCTCCTCAGTATAAGGCACTGGAAAGTACAACCAGTAAAGTAAGTGTATAAGCTGATTATGTGTTCTTAAGCATCATGCACTGGCTCTTAAATCAAGTGGCAGCAAGTACAGGAGCAGGTTCAGTGAATCTCTGCAGAAGCATTTAATGCAATTATGACAATGTAGATTATGAAATTATCTTGTTATCCTTATTGACTTTTGCTTTAATTAGTTTAGCATTTGGCTACAACGAAGATAAAGCACAATATATACACACACTCGGACATTCTGTAACCAGAATTATACTACATAAAGTGGGCTTGTTGTTTGCCAGTAATCAAGGTTCATCATCGTGGGGAGTGATCACTCTGTTTTGTAACCTTTCAGAATGTTTTTAACTAGTACAATCAGCAAAACTAGAAACTTAGTTTGTGCCAGTTGCTAATGGAAGATCTGTTAACTGAGCCCTCTGTGGCTACACTGCAGTTTCTCCAGAAGCAAATCAATCCCCACAGACTCCATTTTTTGAGCATTACAAAAACACTACAAAAATAGTTTTTATCTGAGTGGAGTGATTTTTTTTATATAACTCATCTCCTTGGATACTGGAGTTAGGGGCTGCTTTGTTTGGAAGGTATCCCCATATAGGCCATTAGAGCCAATCCACATCTGCAAGGCCCTACCTCTGCTAACTGGAGTCACTAAACTGAAATTATGTAACAATAATATGGCTTGGTGTTTGGTACAGACTATCCAATATGTTTGTGCTTATGAAATTCTAGTTTTTTTATTAATCTGTTACTTGGCACAAAGTCTTCAACCAACTTAAAGAAGTTGAGATGCTTTTCTTTCCAAGCTCTTTAGACTTGGAACAAAGTTGCAGGTATCTGCATTTTCCCCATATCATTTATATATGCAGCTAGTTAATGATAGCTATCTCTATCAAGTCATCCAAATATTGTAACTTCTGGGTCAAAAAAGGGGAAAAAAAAAACACTGATATGGACACTGAAGCATCAAAATGGGTGAGATCACAATTGTTATGTCCGTTTTTTCTGTTGTTCATTTACATGACCACAATCAAGCACTGAAGCAATTGATGTGAATCCTCCCTACTCAGGATTTGTAGACACTAATCATATCTTAATTATCTTAATAAGATCCCAGTTACACAGGCAGCCACTGGTCATAAGGAAAAATATAGCTGGTTTGCACTAATCTTCTTTGGTTGCTACAACAGCTGCCCAAAGTTTACATGGTACACAACTACCAGCTGCTCTAACAGAAGAAGTAAAACAATGGAAACTGAATGTTGCATGATGAATGCAGTGCTAAGGTACAACATTTACTTTAAAGGTGATCATTGTGCAGTTACTGTTACGATATTACTTCAGGGAGCAGACATGACACCGTCTTAGGTTTTAGCCATCACTTTTTTGTTATCTCCCTCAAGGCAACCTATCCCCTCAAACACATCAGCAAATTCTTTGAAGATGTCTTTGAAGAGTAATATCATCTTCTCTTAACAGCCTTTCTCTCATTGCATCCGATGTAATTCCACACACTACGCGATCTCTGATGAGGGATTCTTGCAGTTGTCCAAATTCACGTGACTTGGCCCTTAGTTTTAGCTCTGTGATGTATTGGCTAATTGGCATATCCCCTTGCACACACGTGAAAAACTTGTACCTTTCATAGGTTATGTTCTTCTTTGGGTTACAGTATTCCTCAAATTTCTCCATTATTTTCTATTTTCGTCAGCTTATGCTCATCACCATTTTCCGCAAACGTGAAGGTATTGTACACTTCAACCGCTTCCTCTCCAGCAACGTGAAGAAATAGTGAAGACTGTACCTTGGGTGGCTTGCTAGCCCCTCCTGTAGCCGCGAGATACAGCTCGAACCGTTGCCGAAACCGTCTCCAATTTTCCGAGAGGTTCCCTTGCAGCAATTCAAGTCCAGCTGGCGGCTTAAGCCCTTCCATGTGTGCGACACTCTTCTATAGCCTTATCAGTTCACTTCTGATACCATGTTACGATATTACTTCAGGGAGCAGACATGACAGTTACAGTTTGCACAACACCTTTCTCAAGTTTTTTCAAGTGAGTCTTGGCAGACAACTTGGTGTCATTCATGCAAATGACAGGCAATCGTGATCTACTAGTGACCAAAGAAATCACCAAAAGTTTGTTCTGTTTATCTGGATGTATCGTTTTCAGTAAGAGAAACATTTCCTCACTTATCCCAGTGACTTCTTCAGTCTCAGCTGACTGCTAGTTTCCCCAAATCTTTAAACAGTGCATTTGCATAATGACTGAAACTAGCACCACTGACTAACAGTGGGCTGTGGGGTCAGTTTCTTGATTACTAATATGCAATCACAATATTCTAAGATTCTTTAACTGGATGATTAAGAATGCACAGGACAATGTGATTTTCTGTTTTGTTTTTTTGTGCATTGGTTTACGAGTGACGGAAACCGCTCACCAAACAGTGGGGGAATGCACAGTTTCCCCTCATGTCCACTGATTGTATCACACTTAATGTGCAGAAACCTCTATACTGTATATCCTTTTACAGACATGTCCATTCAAAATGTGTTGGGACATGTTTTTTGGTGTTATGTCCTAAAATTTTCCATGTAATCTTTCTAAACTTAAAATGTAGTTTTCAGTGCCTAATAAAACTTACTGGTTCTTAATGATATGATATGTGTTTGTTTCCTGGAAGCATTAATCAATCTGGATGAAACTGAATTTAATAAACTGCCTAGGTCATCAGGATTATCAATACCTAAACAGCTTTTGGGAATTACACCCAAATCCTTACAAAGTATATTATATGTAGTACTGCTGTCAAAACGAATGGCATGATTACATATACCCTGCATGTAGGATTCTTGGAATTATGTGTCGGTGTTGGTGTCTGTAATTGATTACTTTGTGTTATACAATAAACCTGTTGTCATGGTCCGCGGCCCGGCGTCTGAGGTGCTGATGGGATGCCCACTCCCGTGGGCGTGGCCGCTGACTCCACACCTGCATCCCATCCCAGGCGATCACCAGGTGGACCATTTAATCCTGCCCAGCCTGCTGCTCCACGCCAGTCCGTAATCGTCCTTCAGCGGTAACGCACACCTACGGGAAAGTCCTTAGGCAATCCTATCCGTGTGAACTAGTACTAACTCTGCCTTGTATACCCAGATCACTGCTCGGCGTGTTTTGAGTCACCAGCCTGTCCACCTGCCTGTCCAGAATTTGGATCACGATCAACCCCAGCTGCCTCGCCCTTTCTGGAGCTTCTCCCCACGGACCCTCACCCCTCCCTCCGGTTCCCTTGGCCCCGCTATCATCGTAAGACGCGTACACTACCTCCCCTCGTATGCTGCCGGTTTACCCGCACCCCAATAATCCTTTTTTCTTTTTCAGTTTCAGCCTCCCACGGTCCCGCTCTCGGCGTTTCCTGCGCGATTCTTCTCCCGGTCCCTCGGTTTCTCTGGTTCCGTGCGTTTTCTCCCTTCTACTCTCCCGGGACACTCTCAGTTATAATAAAGTTTATTTTTTCTCTCGTACCGCTGTGTGTGTGTTCTGCTCCTGGGTCCAGCTTGTGTGTTGAACTTCGGTTCTTGACACCTGTAGCTTGTAATAAAGAACAGCAATGAATATATGCATTTATTATTGATTTGTTTGGTTATGAACAGGAGTTTTTGTTACAGTAATATAAAGAATATATATAAGAATATAAAAAAAACATGATAAATTAATATACATGTCTGTGTGTTCATACAAGTTTTTTTTCCAACTCTTGTGTGAAAACACAGTTTGTTTTTATAGTTTAGTTTTTAGTTGAATTTTTTAAAGTAGATTTTTTCCTTTTCGTCTTTGTGGGTTCTCTGGTTTCCTTACACTTTGTTATTTGAGTCTCATGTTCATGTATTTGTTAGGTTTTTCTTCATTTGCTGGAATTACTGGCTTTCTCCATTAATCAGCTGATGTTTTCTTTCTGTAAAGTTCACCCACTCTTTTAGTTTTGATTATAATAATATTGTTTATACCTTTGTCTAGGTTCTATCCCATTTCCACTTTCCTCCATACCTTCCCCTTTTGAAGTCCCCCCACCCAGATTGCTCTTGTGCTCAGTTGTCATCTCTCACTTGTTGCAGGCAATTTTATCATTCTGTAGTTTTAAAAAAATATATTTTACACCTTCCTTAACAAGCCATCATTCTAGTTACACAACAAAATAATTCCAATTAATGCAAATCAGTACTATGAAAGAATGTGTGTGTCTTGGGGGGGGGGGACCCTTTGTGTTCCCAATTAGATGCCACACCATGAAAGCAACATTTTTTCCTTTGCAAAATAAGGTAGTTTGTCTTTCCCAATGTGATTTGTGGTTTGCGAAAATCTTGAAAAGGTCGCTCAATAAATCTTCAGATTATGTGTTGCTGTTCATACCGATGGCTGTTTGTGTGTGTTTGGAGAGGTGTGTTGCAACCTTACCATTACATTCCTTCAGCCATACACCTATACACCTTACTAGTCTCTATGGTAACTAATGTCCTGAATGGAGACAGTGCACTCCATTTTTTTCTGAAGTCTACCTCTCTTTCACATTCCACTTGGTGATTAGGCATCACTTTCTTCAGTACTGCTAGTTCTTTGTGTGCTGCACTGTGTTGAAGGTTTCTAATATTAATAGCCTAATGACATGATCCTGTCCACCCCTAATGCATGTCTGATGTCTCCTGTGCTTTTAGAGCCTGTTATCCACAGAGCCACAAATTGAGGTGAGAGAGAATAAGGCGTTGTAACATCTCTTACAACGGGGCACTGTAAAAAGAAACTACTCACAGATGGAGACATGGTGGGAATCCCCTTGTTTGCAAAACTAATCCAAAGCATAACTTTCCATTTACACAAGCTAGGCTGCAGAAAAAAGGAGTATTAAAAAGGCATGACTAAGCACTGAAATGGGCATGAAAAGTGTCTTAAGCATCACTGTATTTGTAATGCCCCTGAATTTCCTGTGATTTTAGCACCGCAGTGTGAAGATTGTGCCGTAAGCTAAATTCAATTCAATTCAATTTTATTTATATAGCCAAATCACAACAACAGTCGCCTCAGGGTGCTTTATATTGTAAGTTAGACCCTACAATAATACATACAGAGAAAAACCCAACAATCAAATGACCCCCTATGCGCAAGCACTTTGGTGACAGCGGGAAGGAAAAACTCCCTTTTAACAGGAAGAAACCTCCGGCAGAACCAGGCTCAGGGAGGGGCGGGGCCATCTGCTGTGAGTGGTTGGGGTGAGAGAAGGAAAACAGGATTAAGACATGCTGTGGAAGAGAGACAGAGATTAATAACAAGTATGATTTAATGCAGAGAGGTCTATTAACACATAGTGAGTGAGAAAGGTGACTGAAAAGGAAAAACTCAATGCATCATGGGAATCCCCCGGCAGCCTACGTCTATTGCAGCATAACTAAGGGAGGATTCAGGGTCACCTGATCCAGCCCTAACTATATGCTTTAGCAAAAAGGAAAGTTTTAAGCCTAATCTTGAAAGTAGAGATAGTGTCTGTCTCCTGAATCCAAACTGGAAGCTGGTTCCACAGAAGAGGGGCCTGAAAACTGAAGGCTCTGCCTCCCATTCTACTTTTAAATACTCTAGGAGTTAGTGGCAGTTGTGAGTATGTGCACATGCTTTACTAAAGTGGAAAAAGGCACAGTTCTTGCAAAGTGGGATTCATGTGAAAATATCAGGATGGTACTGTTGAGTTTATTGACTTGTAAACAATGTAAAATTTTAGTTTCAGCACTACGGACAGCTCTGGGGGTTACAGTATACTTAATGTGACCACATAGTCAGCTAACATACAGGTACAACACTCCAACACACATATATGCTAATAAGTGCAAAGTAGCACCTAAGTGCCAAAAAACTGGAACAAACTTCTGGAGCAGTCCCCCACACAACTGATTATATCATTTGTCAGCAAATGCCATTAAAATGTTCCAAAAGACACAAATGTAAATGAGAGGTTCAGTTCAGTGACGCCAGCAAGCAGACACAGAAGAGCTCTGTGCCTCTAATTCCAGCATCCATGTTATAAAAGAGCAAACTGTCGGTGATGGCCAAAACAGTTTGTATACCAGATGGTAAACATGCTTTTAAATGCAGTAAACTGTGTATTTTAAAATGGGAGTCTATGGAGATGCACTCACTTTTGGAGGAAGCCTTAAGTGGCCATTAAAGGAATGATGAGCATTTGTATGGAATGATTCATTCTTTCCACCTTATGAATGTAAGTCCCGCTGTTCTCTTTATTGGCACAGTTGCCCAACTTCGTCTGTCTTGTGGTATTGGACAAAAGGGGTAACAAGGTGTAACGCATTATAAATTAGAGGCTTATGGTAATCAGATTAATCAGTAGTCAGATTACTTTCTATTCAGTGTAATGCTATACTTTTGCTTTAGTCAGTTTTTTATTTACACTTTCCAATAAACACTGATAAAAAACATTTTTATTTGCAATACAAAAGTGGAAAAAAAGTCTGACACATTTTATGCGTTTGCCTCCAACTATTTGGTTCACAGCTGAAATAGCTGTATCCAGGAGCATGCCAGGGTCAGCTAGTGTGAGCGCAGAGAGAGGACAGCGTTCAATTTTTGGAAGCTACTGAAAGCCATCAATCTGGTGGAAATTAACTTGTTGTTGGTTATGTGGTTGAGAAAACGGCACAACTCTCTATGCAGTGAGTGACATACAAAATCATACTGTTATGTGATCATACAACCAACACGTGTGTGCTATTTTTGTTAATAAACTCATATTAAACCAGTAGGTCACATTGTGACATAACAGAGTACTTTGTAATGGCAGAAACACTGTAATTTAAGATTTAAAGAGTAACATAACAGTATGCAAAGATTTCATCAAAGCTTTATTTACAGAAAACAGCTGACTGATGATGCTGGGAACAAGGCAAGAACTTTGAGACAGAGCATACACGGTTGAAAGCAAAACAGTGAATTCATTTCATACTTCAGTCTATCAGTATTATTGAAATATTATTGTATGTGCTTTTATATGTGCCAGTGTAAGCATTTAAAGTTAAATTATCTACACAGCAAATGGAATTTTATACTTTATATAAATCTTGCAAGATGTCAAACTTCAAACTATCTCTCAGTTTACCATCCAGGAAACAAAGAGCTATGAGGCTGATGAGAGCTGACAGTGGAACAAAAAAGTGAAAGCATCTCCACATTATTCTGGGATTTATTTTGTGTTGGCAGATATACTCACTGCCCTTCCCTGAGCCTGGTTCTGCCTGAGGTTCCCTCCCGTTCAAAATGAGTTTTTCCTTCCCTCTGTCGCCAAAGTGCTTGCTCAAGGGGATTATATGATTGTTGGGGTTTCAACCTTACAATGTTAAGCACCTCGCAGTATCTGTTGTGATTGGGCATTATATGAATTGAACTGAACAAAGCACAAGGGACAACTGAGACATTATATACATACCAGGTAATTAGGGAGATGGGAAACACCAGGGAAGACAGCTGCAACAAATCAGGATAAACAAGACACAGGAAGTCAAACTCAGTGTAAAGCACACAAGACATGAGACTATCAAAATAGAAAAGGAACTAAAACACGCGCACACACACAGACCCAAGGACAAAAATGGAGATATCAAAGGCAAAAGCAGACAATCAGGGAGGCAGAACACAGTGAGACAAGGTAATGAAGTTGCCAGTGAGTGTGAGAAGACAAAATAGAAACATCCATCCGCTTATCCTTTTTTTCAGGGTCACAGGGGGCGCTGGAACCTATCCCAGCTGTGAGGGTGAGAGGCAGGGTACACCCTGGAAAGGTCGCCAGTCTGTCGCAGGGTTAACACAGAGAGACAGAAACCATTTGCGCTCACATTCATTCCTGCATTCACACCTATGGGCAATTTGGATTAATCAGTTAACCTATCCCCGCAAACTGCATGTCTTTGGACGATGGGAGGAAGCTGGAGTACCCAGAGGGAACCCACGCAAACACGGGGAGAACATGCAAACTCCACACAGAAAGACCCCGGCCTGATGGTGGAATTGAACGCGGGACCTTCTTGCTGTGCGGCAACAGTGCTAACCACCGTGCCAACCACCGTGCCACCATGCTGCCAAATAGACACATAAACCTCCTATTTCCATTGTTCTCACAATAACCTGTAATTAATATTTTAGCCTGAGGTTGACACAACATTCACTTTGACTCGTGGCAGCAGGTACCATCCTGGTAATGAAATTTTTAGAAGGGGAGCCATGGGAAGTCAGATGACCCACAGAGTGAGAGAGAAACAGATGAGGGGAAAGAGTGCGATAAAACAAAGGTCAGGGACCAATAGTGAAATAATGTTAGGAACAAAGGGAGCTTTGGCACGTAGCAGATTATTTCTTTTGCATTCTGAATGATGGCGAGTCATACTGTGAGGAAAAAATAAATGCAAAGGACACTAGGATCTACTGTATTGCTAGCTGTTCTGCAGTAAGGCTGCCTTGAACTGAGCATTTCCACAACTGCCTATGCTGATGTTATGCAGATGTATGCATATGGTACTCACCGTTATATTGATAGTAAACAAAACAAAAAGCCAGATTTTTTTTTTTTTAATCTGATACAAACTGTCTAGACACAGTACTAAAAACCAAAAATATCACTGTAATGGCAAAGCGGGTGAAAGGTTAAAGCATTTATTCAGTTACTCTTGAATATTTGTCACACAATCTCTCTCTCTCTCTCTCTCTCTCTCTTTCTCTGTATGTATTTAAGTGTTTTGTTACAGGGAGCAGTAATTTCCTGGAGTCTTGTCAACAGATTCACCAATTTGTTGTGACTGCTCTGGCCTGTCTAAACAACTGCTAAACTAAAAGGGCATCAACCAGGAATGTGTGCTTTAAATGTACTCTAAAAAGTAGGAAATAGGAAAAACTGCAACTCTGTGTGCAACTGCAAGGAAGCCTAACGCCTTAGAAATACTGACTTGGGTACCTTCTGTGCTAGCTTAGCTGTTTCACCATGTTTCATATTTCATATTTATTTCAGTCTGTGCACACAGTTCAAAAGCTATTCTTTACCATACAGTCATTAACGTGGCATTTGGCAAGAGTAAATAGTGCTATTCTGTGCATATGAATTACTACTAAATGACAAATTGTGACTATCCATAGATGACCAATTTCAAAACCAAATATTCAAGATAACATAACCATCTCAAAATAACATTTAAAAAACACGGCGTCTGTGATATATTAGAAGGAATATCCTTTCTATGTCGTCCATCTATAGTTCTACTCTTGTAGTTTAAACAGCAGGCTTATTAGTTTTCATCTTCCACTTTACAACCCAGTTATTGTCTGCCACCCCTTTAAATGGAAATGCAATCAATACACACTCTCCTCAATACTGTGTTGCTCTCATTCTGTTGCTCATTCTGTACAACTTTCTCATGCTTGATCTCGTCAGATCTTACAACTGAGTACAAACTGTGTCTGCTACCTTGACATTGTCTGCGTTTTTGACACTGATTCAGTCTGATGAAAGTCAAATATATTTAAATATATTTTACATCATTAAATATATTTTCACCTACTGATCAGAAGGTTAGTGGTTCGATCCCTGGCTCCTCCAGTCTGCATGTCAAGGGTGAGAATGTGTGTGGCTGTAGTTAAGAAGCACTCAGTTTAGAGAAAGTGTGTGAATGTGGCATGTTGTATAGAAACACATTCAGTGTCTGAACAGAGTTTCGTCATGTTACTTTTGCACTATCATGTTACATGGCTTGATTAACCCTGGAGAAACCATGGGGTCAAATTTGACCCCATGGTTTCCCTAGTAAACCAATGGGGTCGGCTCTGACCCCATGGGTTCTCCAGGGTTATGGTACACATTAGGCTGACATCTGGGGCCAGAGCTGAACACACTGCTGGCACAGGGCCAAATTTATTAATTTGTTGTTTTAGTGAAAAATCCAATTTAAATAGAAATCTCTCATTTAAGAGAAAATTGGGAGGCCAGATTACAGCTCGTTCATCATTGGTGAAATAAATGGACTGGTATTTATTTTGCACTACTATAATTCTCGTTCACACTCATACTCACACTTCACATGATGCATCAAGGGCAACTAAGGGTGCACTACCTTGCCCAAGGATATTTCAGCATGCAGACCGGAGGAGTCAGGGTGCAATCCACTGACCTTTTGATAGGTAGACAACCTGCTCTGCCACCTGAACCACAGCGGCTTCTGATTTCCACTTAGAGCTGATTTCATACATATACTCTGTGTTGTGAAAAACAGGTCAGGTTAAAACCATTTTCTACATAACACACAACACATTAAAATATCAAAATATTATCAAAACACTGTTCTTAAATTAGACAGCGCCTCCATACAGTGTCGCAAGAGGTAGGAGGCAGGACACAGAAAAACCACTTGCAAGCTGTGAATCACATTGCTGCAAATCAGTGCATGCAGACATGAGATGGACTTTTTATAGTGGTAGCAGTATATCAATGAATAATGACAAAAAATATGAAAGAATTGGATAGGTACCTTTATACACAGTTTGTGTACATTTTTTCAAAAACGTTCAAATCACTGTTACTGTTACTTAAAGGTTTAAAGAAGAATTAAAAAGTTCAGCACTCATCTTGATTAGGTACGGCCCACGAGGGTATTTGTAGTGTTGTTTTCCAGGCAAACACACATATCTTGATTAAGAGGGAGTTTTTGTCACCACCCTTCTTAATTCCTATGATTCTGTTTTAAAAGTATGTAATGATGATCGTTGATCTGTTTTCCTCATCGAAGTAGCATTTTGTATTTTAGATACGCAAGCTCAGACTTGAACCATCATCTGTTTGCATTTGTTCAGTCTATTGTTTTATAATTGTCCATTCATTTACATGACTCAATTGAAATCTTGAAAAAAGACTATTGTACATTCACAATGAACTTTGCAGAAATTAAATTAGCTTCTTTTTTAACTAAAAGAAAAATCTACTGGATGTTTACTTTAGAAATGAGAATGTCGAAATGTCAATGAAAACTCAATTTTAAAGACTACCAATGACATGATGGACATTTCTTTCCCGCTGTCTGCCTCCCGTACTGCTCAGTGTAAGCTGTATCCTGATGGAACCTGTCTGCACTGGCTGGCATTAAAATCTCATCATCTGCTAAACACAAAGACTGGTAGGAAAGGTCAAGAGACAGAGGGTGGTGGGAAGCTGGCATCACTCAATCAATCACTCAGACACACATACACACACATTCAAGAACACACACTAGTGCACACTAGAAGTAACATACATGGCGGAATACACATAGATGTTGCATATGTGCATGCACACAAACCTACCCAGCTTTTGGTATGGTGCTTACATGTATTTAAAGACACTGTTAAAGTCAGACGATGTAAATGAATGCATAGCTCATATGCACACATACATAGAAAAGTATAAACCCATACAGTATAAATGAGCAAACATACTGCAAACATGCTCCTTTCTTACATAAATACAGACTCATACAGAGAAACATGCACACACACACACACACACACACACAAAGCTCTAGGGATTACTTCTGGCAGCCCTGAATGCAAACTCAGATGTTTTGCTGTGACTCTATGGATATTTTATAGGACTCCTGCGCAAATTGTAATGAATCTTTCATGAGGTTACATCGCATTGTGTGTTTATGTGTGGTTGGGCTGTGTGGGCCCACACGAATGTGTCGTGCACAACCAGAAGATTATAAAGTCGTGGTTAAGAGAAATGAGATCCACTTAAACAGGGCAAGAACCATTACCTTACTTCACCTCACATACCTAATTTTAAAAAAGATTAAATTCCAGCATTGAACTAAATATGCTATGCCTGTTGTTATTGTCTGTGTCATGTTGTCAGTTTTTTTTATGCATTGTTATGTGACAATGAGAGCTAAGAAACATCTGGAGCCCAGTATCATATATGTGTACAAAAAAAAGTCAAAAAAGCTGATTATGATTTAAAAATGTAATAAAAGAATCTTCATATCTGCCTATAATGTGGGTTCAGCAGGGGTAATATTAGGTGAAAGAGATCCTGAATAATTATTTCACTTTCACTTTATTTCTAAAGCACTTTAGTGCTGTACAGAAATAAAAAATAGAAAAATGATAGAACAAGAATAAAAGAATATATCAGTAGAGGTACATACAAAGGGCAAGAAGAAATCGAAAGCATTACATAATCCTTTCAAATAATTAAGCGCTTCACTGTGTTACACTCCAATAAAGTGAATGACAGTGTTTGTCTTTGCTGAAATAAATTACTAGTGATGAAACAGTGAACGATATATGATAGGTAATTTGTCAAATCGTTCATGCAGCGTTAACAGTAAAAAATAATAATAATAATTAGGAAGGAATAAATAGCAAAAAGCTCTTACAATATGAGATTGAGTTGATTATGTGTAATTTTTTTATATTTTGATCATAACTTCTCTCTTTGAGATAACGAAGAGTATACCTCTTAAGATATTCCAGATGGAACCATCCAAGAAAGAAAAAGCTGTTAAAGTGCTTGTGACCTATAGACATGCAACAATAAACCATGATTTGGAGTCACTAATGGGCAATGTTTTATTTTTTACAGCATGCAAGCCCCCAAAAACCGTGGTAACCACAGCAATGAGTAGGAGCCTCATTATTACCACTGCACCACACAGAGGATTTAGCAGCAGGCTGTTATTATAGACCACAGGTGAAGTGGTGGGGGGAGTGGGTGTTTGACATGGGGGTGTGGTGTTAAGGGCCAGTGCCTACTGTCGGGTTGTACTGTGCTGTAGTATTGTGTGTATTCTTTTTATGATGTGGCGCCATCTCATGGTTAAAACCTGTAATGATGACAGCATGATATAGTGTTGGTGTTTTTTCACAAATAGGTTGGGTAGAAAAAAAAATTTCTGTCTTAACATGTTAGAAAGCTCTCCTCTATCATCTTTTATTGCTCGCATGTAGTTGATACTCTAACCAGACCTCTGCGTTCCATGCAGCCCAGATCGGGTGTTTGAGAAAGCTGATAGCCAGATGTTGTCTGTCACCACAAAAGCCAAGAAAACAGTTTCACGTGCCTCTGAAAGGCAGCCAATGGAGACTTGTGGAAAAACAGCAGCTAAGCAAGAATTATCTGGCAGCGATAACATTTGGACCTAAATCAGTCAGAATATTACATGGATCAACAGGGATGGGAGCAAGGGCAGAAACCTCGCAGCTGAAATAGTTTAAACTTGGAACCACACAGTAAGATATCTTAAAGGAAGATGTCTTAAAAGCTTATCATTAATATGTCTGCATGATAAGTGGCATTGATTTAAAGTTTTCCAGAGCAGCACTTACATCAGGAAATGTTAATGACATATAATTATAGCGTAATTTTAACAATTGAGGGTAAAGAAAATTGAAGCCAATACAGAAGTGAGGCTGGCTACAAAAGTGAGTTAATCCCCAAAACTCCCAATTTACAGCTAATTAGCTTATAGCTAATTTCCATCCTTCGTATTCATCTGGAGTGATTTTTTATTTTATTTTAAATAACTCACCTGTTTAGGTAGATCTCAACACAGACACCTGTAGCCACTAACTGTGTGCCTCACATTTGCTAATCTCAAACGTGTTTGTGGTGCAAATGAGTTTTACAGCATTTTTCATGGAGTTATCTGGCAACCAGTGAGCCCTCGATTTTGGTGATTTCAGTTACTCAAGTATTTTATTTTTTGTTACTAATTGGCAGCGATCTGTGTGTTCCATCTATAAAAGCATCTTGGTAACAAAGCTCATTGGCTGATAACTTAACACTCCGCCTTCTCGTCCTAATACGGTCATGAGGATAAGATGGCCATGATGCTAAAATGTGATGTAATGGTGGCTACTTCTATTTTCTGTACAGAATCTGATTTTTTTTTTTTTTAAGTTGTAATGCGTGAAAGAGTTCAAAGTTTTGTTTTTAACCTAACTTTCCTTCATTTCTTCAGAATGTGGGCAAGGAGCTTGTCTTTATATTTATCATCACCAAAAGACTGCTACAGCCTAGAAATGATCCAAAGCATGACCTACATGGTGCCTGATGATACACTAACAGCCTGTGTGGGGTGCACCTTTCCTTTTTGCTCAGTGGCACCTGTGACACATTCCAGCTTCCCTGTGACTATAAAATGGACAAGCAGTTAAGAGGATAGATGGATGGGTGGATGGCCTATGTGACAGCTGTATCTTTTTCTCCTTCTTCATCTTTCAGCTGCATCTTTAAAGGGTCACAGTATCATCTGCCTACATCTGGTTGGATTTATTTATTTATGATTTGCATATTTGATTTGACAAAGATTGTACACCCGATCCCCTTCCTGCAGCAAACCTCCCCTTTTATTGGAGGCTGGGCAAAGTAGGAGTACACAGGAATGTGGCCCCTCAGTGGCTGCCTTTGCATGACAATGGATAAGCCTTGTAATTCTGGACCCCTGTAGCGACCAGATCTCCAATCGTTGGCTGATTGTAAAAGGTATGTCATGTGCAGTGTGCAACCAAGCATGGCACAGGGTCAGGGGTTCAAGCTATGCTAAAACAAAGCAGTTCTATGAGACTGGAGGTGATGGTGCTAGTTGGCTCGTGTTTTATCACCACAAGATATCCCTGTAACACAAAACACATTTGTTATTTTGACATATTTTCACATATGGTAAATGGCCTGTATTTATATAGCACTTTTTACTAGTCCCTAAGGACCCCAAAGCGCTTTACATATCCAGTCATCCACCCATTCACACACACATTCACACACTGGTGATGGCAAGCTACATTGTAGCCACAGCCACCCTGGGGCGCACTGACAGAGGCGAGGCTGCCGGACACTGGCACCACCGGGCCCTCTGACCACCACCAGTAGGCAACGGGTGAAGTGTCTTGCCCAAGGACACAAAAAATATCTTTGTTTGAGAGCTAAAAATGTTACCAATGTTAAAACCCCGGTTGTTTCCTAGCAGCAAGAAGATCCTGAGTTTGATTCCAGCAACTGGCCGGGTACTTTCTGTGTGGAGTTGTTGGGGGATGTTCTCCCCATGTTTGTGTTGGTCCTCTCCAGGTACTCCGACTTCCTCCCACAGTTCAAAGACATGCAGTTAATTGGTAAATCAAATTTTTCCATAGGTGTGAATGGTCGTTTGTCTCTATGTGTTAGACTGGCGAGCTGTCCGGGGTGTACCTGCCTCTCCTCTTATGGTAGCTGGCATTATCTCCAGCCCCCCTGACAACAATAAGTAGATGGAAATTAAAAGACAACTTTGTAATTATTGTTTTGTATCAGTATATTCAAATAAAGCCTGTAAATCCTGCCTGTAAAATACAATTTGTGTGTTTATGAATGAGTTTAGTATAAATGGCGGTTGTCCTCATACTTCAGAAATATTTACAGACAGGTTATAGAGCACTGATTTGGTTAATATATCCAACTGGTAACTTTATTGGGTCATGGTTTGCTCTGTGGGAGAACTGAGGACGTGTCAGTGGGCCATCTGGAGAGTATTACAATGGAAAAAATGTTGGATTGACCAATGGGGTATAAACTGTCGGGGTTATTTCTAGCGCTCACTGTCTCTCTTTCTCCCCCTCCTCTGTTGGATGGTTCTCTCATACCTTAAATGCACAAAAAACAGAGTGTAGAAGGGTGGGCGAGAGAGGTAGACGGAGCAACTAGAAGAGAGAGAGACTGGGAGGGACCGTGGGTGAGGTTCACTTGGATCCAAAACCCAGTGTAGCAACAACTTATTAGAGGAACAAGGCAGAACGTTCTGGAGCAACAACTTTTCCTGAATAAAGCAGAAGAAGAAGAATTCAGTCACTTACGGAATCTGGGATTGCTTTTAACACAGCAAAACTGTTGTATGCTCTCACTTTGGAGAACTTTTACTGAGCTCTGTGCTTCAGGAGTGCTCCGGAAATACAGGAAGTGGTCTCATTAATACTGACAAGTTTTTCAGAAACAAAAAGACTAAAGTTTCCCTGCAGCTGCAGAGGCAGTGAAACTTGGGCTGACTACTCTGGCCAGACTTATTGAGTTTTAGTCATGTCGGGCATGCTTCCCCTCTTTCTCGTATCTTTGTGTCTGATCGTGGGCTCAGTCCAGAGCCAAAGCTCGTCTCAGGATGCCTTTATAATCCAGTACCTGGAGAGGAGACTGGCTCAGATGGAGGTAAGCTGATGTTGGTTCTTCTGTTTCACGTCAACTACATGTATGTGCATCTGGCACGAGGTCAGAGACACAAAGAGCATAGACTCAGCCCCCACTTATTAACTGCTGTTTGTAGTGTTACTCACTTTGCTTTGACATTTTGCTGAATGGTGCAGTTCAGTTCAGAAAATTTCCTCTTTACTGCATAATCTGATCATCTAGAGTTGTGGAAATCTATATGAGGCAACAAAAAATATCAGTCAGTATGTTTTTCCAATCTATAGAAATACAACATGTCTCATTATGGTGGGTTTACTACATTTTGAAGGACTTTCAGGTACTAGCTTAGTCTGTTATCAAAATCCAGAAGTTTTGCAGAACTGGAGCAAATAGAGAAAAGACTGATCAGTGAACTTGTGCAGTTAAAGAGTGTTTGGCTGGAGGCTGTCAAGATACAAATTATGCCAGTTCCATCATTCTTACTGTTTATGCAGTGTGGGATTACAGAACAGCTGGAGCCAGCCCCAGCTGTCATAGAGCGAGAGGGAGAGAATACCCTGTACAAGTAAAAGAAAGAGAAGAAGAAAGAAAGAAAAAAGTAGGGAGGGGAACAGAAACACAACTAAATCAACATATGATGTAAGCCCCAGACATGAACACTAACACTTAACAAAATGTCAGACAAGTGAGCACAGGAGAACCAAGACATAAACACAGAGGCTAGACACAGGCAACATTAAGGGCAACTGAAAACTACTAATAGAAATCAAGACATGAGCCAAAAGGCAGGGCTGCAAAACTGAAACTCATCTCTGGAATAACTATAAAAGCAAAAACTGAACTCAAACACAAAATGATGTCACGATAAAGTTTCCAGTTTATTAGCAAAGAAAAACCAAACCAGGAATCCAGAAATCCAACAAACACAAAACTTGCTCTGACAAAAAACGGGGGTGAACTGTGCAATCTGTGGAGGAGAGAGAGTGTAAGCGAGTGGTAGTGAATGAATCCCAAAGCAGGCAGTCAAAGTCTTCAGCCTTACTTTTGCTGTGATATTTCCATAACCAGGAAGGAAGAGTCCATACTACAATCCAGGGCACTGGGGAGTTTGGCAGAGAGTGGGCAGGTGGTAGTGGTTAGGAGGGCACGATTTTCTGGTTCCGAAAAGCGTTTGGAAATCACCAGGAAAGAAGGCTGGAGATCAAGGACCGTTTGAGTTGAGTTCAGCTGACGGCTGGTGGGCACCGAAGAGGTGAAGACAATCTGGCGATGATCTGCTGCACACGGCGCTCTGAAATACTGCCCGCTACATGAAGAGCAGCAGATCAGGTGTGAAGGAAACCATCCAACTCCCAGACCCTTCCAAAAAAAAAACTATTTCCACACAAAACAAAAATAAACAGGAATGCCCTGATCATGACTTAAAACAGTGAAACCAAGAATATGAAACTGGGATCAAGACAATAAAGTGTTTCTATAGATATTCCTCATTTGGTTTTTTGATGGCAGTGGTGGTGAATCCTGTCTAACACTATGTTTTCCAAACAAGGTTGAGATCTGGTGACTGTGTAGGCAATAGCAGAGAATTCACACCATTTTGATTTTCATTAAACCTTCAGTAAGCCTCCATGCCCTGAGGCTGAGGTCACTGTCATGCTTAAACAGACCACTATGATGTGGTCCACTGTGTTTCATCTTAATAGAGGTGAATGCTAAGAAAAACTTTGTGACACCTTCCATTAAGGGAACAAGTGATCATCAAACTAGATCCCATCACAGTGGGAGGCTACAGTTCAGTTTTTACCTCTGAGCCGTAAAAGGGCCGATGGGGTATTGTCACCCTGCCTGGCAGACGGCCGGGTGGGTGGGTGACATGAACAGTGAGAGGTCAACTTTTCTTGTGAATGCAATAACTTAAAAACAAAGCAATGCATCAAGTGCTATTAATGTACAGAATGAGTGGAGCAAGACTTTGTGGTATTGTTCCTGACCAAGTAAAATTTACGTGAACCTTTTTAGGTTCCATCAGTTCTCAAACTAAATATTCTCATTTTAACTCCTTTTCTCATGAAACCAGGAACGCCTGAATCAGTGTGAGCAGAGCACCACAAGCGTCACCCAAAGAACCTTTGACCTTTCCAGTGAAATCAGAGGTTATCTGTCTACACTCAGTGTTCTCAGGTAACATATGTGAAAGATCTCCTTTACAAAGTTTCTCTCAGTACACACTATTTAAATGAAAAGTGAATGAAATAATGACAAATTTCTGAGAAACTGAATGAAATTCATGAAATAAGCGCTGTTTTGCTGTACAGATCAGAGGTGAAGAGCCAGATGGACGGCATGTCTGTACGTGTAGACCGGATGGAGAGAGAGCTGGAATATTTGGAAAACAAAATTCCCAGTCAGTCTGAAATTGAGATGGAGGAGGCACTGCTGGAACAGCAGATAAAAGCGGCAGAACTCGACCTACTGAAAAGGAAAGCCAAGATCAAAGTGCAAAACGGTGCTTAAATAAGACGAGATATTTAAAGGTCCACATAACATAAGTTTGGAAAATAGAAAGAAACAACAAAATGTTCATTCCTGCTTCTGTGCTTTTTCCAGACTGCAGCACTGGTCTGAGTCAAATCAAGTCTCTCAAGATTGTGAAGAAGGCAGGAGACACCTATGGTTCCTGGTTCAAGGACCCCTCGGAAGGATCAGCCAAGGTCTCTTCTTTTTTTATAGATGATGAAATAACTGGTTGTTTGCAGCAGAGGTAAAGCTGTCTTTCCTTCTGAGCTGCACTCTTCTGTTTATCTTTCTCTCACTGTCGCTCTGTTAATGGACACTCACTGATCTGTTCTCTGAATAATCAAAATGAATCATGCTTTTTGGACTATTTTGTCCTATGTGATTGGATCAGCTGTTATCAGATGACCACCTGTGATGGAAATGGCTGGCTTAAGGTGATAAAACCACATACAATTATTACCAACTGAGCAGCTTCCCTCCATTCAGCAAAACATTTTAACATCTTTGAGCTCAGCTTCAGATCATTTGGTTTTATAATGCATAATTTTACTCCCTTGGCTCTCACTTTCCTTTCAAGTTTGACACTAGCTGTTGTAACATTTGTCACTTTGTATCTGAAGAGCCAGATATTTCCTGATAGGAGTTAGTGACAAAAAATATGGTTCAGCAGGGTAAGAAAATTGACCTCTGTTTTTCAGGGAGCCAGAAAAACAGCTCCCAAAGATGCTAATTTTTCGGTATTTCTGTTAAATATGTATGTTTTCTTTGCTTGCAGTGAGTGAGCAAGTGACTAAATAATAGTTCACAACTTTAATAATTACAAAGCTACATTTAGCCAGTGCTTTAGGAATTCCTCCTGGGACTGAACCAGGAATCTTTGGCTTGTTAGGCAAATGTGTAAACTATGGAGCTCCTAATAATTAATAATTCCACCCAGATGTAAATGGGTGGGTGTATTGTAGCTATATAAGATTGGCCAACAGAATAAAACCACCTGCCCAATATTCTGGAGCTGAACTTAAAAGCTGAGGCCAGACTGCAGTTTATTGTTTGGCCAATTGAGGCTTGTTCCAAAAGTGAGACAATTCCCATGGACTGCTGTGTTAAAGTGGCAAAATTTAGTGCTTTAAATGAACATGTTTACAGCTGCATGATCAGGTGTGTTAACAGACTGTCCAAGAAGTCTTTTCAAACTTTATAAGTGAGTAAAATTCTATGATTTTATTTAAATGTTAGTTAGAATAAAACAGTGTCTGCGGCTGTTCACACATGCACCCTGCAGATGTACATTACTAACCACACTTACTAGATTTAGGTAATAAACAAACTTTTCTGTGCAAAAGTAGTTTTTCTGGCTCTAAACACTTAAGATGATGCCAACCAAAATGCTAAAAGCTTTTTAAAACAGCCTTTTTATACAGTTTATTGTAAAGAATAGAATATAAAGCTGAGCTGCAAAATCTCAGCTTGTCCCAATGTGAAATCTTTCAGATTTATCTGCTCAGCGGAATTCGTAACGACACCATGCTTGAGTACGTTTCCCTGCAAAGCTTCACAGAGAGGACTTCATCTCCAGCAAAGGTGGTGCAGCTGCCTTTCCACTGGCAAGGATCGGGTCATGTGGTCTACAATGGATTCCTCTACTACCACAAAGCAGATACAACAAACCAAATAGTGAAGGTTTGTAAGTGATTTAGCAAACATGAATGTGACGTTGTTCATGTGTACTTCACATCAAGGCATTCTTGTGTTGATTTGCACTCTGTGTACAAAAGGGGTTGATTAAAGTTGTTCATGTCGCTTGGCAACAGTTCCTGGATACAATTGCAGTTTACCAGTTTGAGACTTCATAACAGGGAGCTTAGTCACTGAGGAGTCGGTCTTGTTTTCTTTCCTTCACTTCTGTGTCAACTGAGGTCAGTGAGCAGAGAAAACAGTTTTGTTCCAGTAGAGCTAAAGACTTTTGTCAGGATACTTTAGGGGGATTTGAAGAATTTCCAGTATTTTATTCCATTAATCACAAATATAATACATGTCTGTGAGGAATGTCATATTTGCCTCAGTTGTACTTAATATCACTTTCTTAATAGTAAATAGTAAGCAATGTGGTGTCCCTCTCATTGCCATGCAAGTGATTCTGACCTACTCTAGCTGACATGGGAGCATTGCTAACACAGCTAATTTGTGTAAGGTCGCTCATGTGTGCACTGGTTTTCTTTCTTTTTCTTCTTACAGAAGCCTTCTTTAAGTAGTACATAAAGTAACCACATTTTGATAGTACTTGGCTTGTCTGGGATTTTTAAAGCCTTTGGTTTGTACAAGCCAAGTACTAGTCACCAAAATTAAATAGAGTCTACATTAATATTCAATTCATTTTATTATTATTTATATACCACCAAATCACAACAACAATCGCCTCAAAAATGCTACTCTGAAATGAATCTTTTGTAAGCTTGTTAGCATGCTAACGTTAACTTTTATCTTAGTCCAGTTTCAACATGCAGTACCCTCCAACTCTGTGCTAATAAAGTGACTAAAATAGCACACCACTGTTCACATACTTTCAGTAGTTACTCAATCTAATTATGTGGTTAGATAAAGTGACTTAAACAAAAGGCCCTCTATGCTATAATGATGTCCATTCATATCAATTAAATTCCTAAAGGTAGACCTGCTGAATGGCACAGTGGTGGACAGCATGCTTCTTCCAGGAGCTGGTCATATGCCTGTTTACAGTCTGAACCCTAACACTTACCTGGACATGGCTGTTGATGAACTTGGCCTCTGGGTCATCCATGCAGATGCTGAGTATGGAGGAAACCTGGTCATCACCAAACTGGAAATAGGTAAAGTACTACTCCTGCTACACATACACAGTTCTGTGAAAAAGGTTTTGAGTCTCTCTCTCTCTCTCTCTCTCTCTCTATATATATATATATATATATATATATATATATATATATATATATACATATATATATATATATATATATATATATATATATATATATATATATATATATATAATAAAACAAGCATCAGAGTGGTTTCTGATCCGTAGGCTGTATTAGAAAAAAAAACTTTTTTTATGGGCAACAGGAGGCGAAATGTACGGGAAAACAGGCATAACCTTATTTGCTCTTTAAAAACTTATGCGTTTATGCTCTCAGGTCATTCAACAAGTCAGAAAGGAGGACTATACAGATCTAAAGGTCTTTCAAAGTTTTTCTGTACATGGGCTGCTTGTTCACTCATTCTAGTTCTTGCTCCTAACAGTTTTCAAAGGAGTGCTTTAATTATTTATTTGGACAAGTGGAGGTCAAAAGAACACGAAAGGCTAAAAAAACAACAGCTATTGCAAGTGATTACTAAAAAAATTGGAAAAAATTCTGGTAAAGACCTGATACAGGACCTGAGAAATGCATTTGGCCCTGCAACTGACCCATTTACTGTGCAGTTTATCATTACCATAAATGGTCTCATCAAAGCATAAAAGTAGCACGATTTTGATTCCCCATGCAATAATATCTGTAAAGCATCTGAAAGGAACTGGCTTCATTTTTCAGCATGACAATGATCCCAAACATACTGCTAATGTAGTAAAAGCATACCTGGATAGAACAACACACAATGCAACACTATCAGTCATGGATTGGCCTTCCCAGAGCCCAGAAACATTATTTAAGCAGTATGGGATAATCTTGAGAGAGAACATAACAAAAGGCAGCCAACATCAAATGTCCTTCAAGATGCCTGGAGAACTATTCCCCTAGACTACTTAAAAAAATAGCAAGAAGGGTTCCCTAACATAGAGTTCAGGCTGTGTTGTGGTCACAGCAAATATTTGCTTTAAAACTATAAGAACTGCATAAACTCTATTTTTTCCTATATACTATGTAAATTTAATAAATGCACCTGTATTGCATATTTTTTGGGAAATGACTGGTGACTCAAAACTTTTGCCCAGAGCAGTAAATCCATCTTTTGTACCCTCTATGGTTTGATCTCGCCACTTACATAAAGCAAGAACATATATCCATTCAGTCCAGCTTTGTTTCTTTATATGTTAGGAACCTTGGCAGTAGAGTCTGTGTGGGACACACAGTGTAGAAGCCATGACGCTGAAGGAGCTTTCCTAATATGTGGCACCCTTTATGTGGTCTACAACACACGCTATGGAGGACGTTCCACCATACAGTGTCTCTATGACATCCATGACACCATTCACAGGTTGGCTTGTACACATGCACATGCATGCACAGTATACACCTGCATACATACATACAGTATCTACATGACAAACCACTTTCTTTTCCCTGTGCCATCCCGTTCCCTGTGCAGCAATGAGAGTCCTGTGATGTTCTTCCCGAAACGTTACACCAGCCATAGCAGCATCCACTATCACCCCGGAGACAAGCAGCTGTATGCCTGGGATGACGGCTACCAGACGATTTACAAAGTGGAGACACGCAAGAACGACCAAGTCATTGCAGACTAATATTACAACAGTGTTAATATACTGATGTTTGTTGAGGACATAGCTGCTTCGCATTGTAATGTACTGGGTACCCCTTAAGTGTAATTATTCAACATTCCCAAGAAAAATTGCTCTACTGGTGTTGTTGCTGTTGAAAGATGTGGTAACCAAAGAAATGTTTTAAAATGTTTAATTTTAATGTGTAGTTCAAGGAAAGATGTATTTTAACCTAAAACAGGGTTGTTTTCTGTCTTGGTTTACCAAAATATAAGATTTACACTTTATGATTTTTGTGATCAAAAAACCTCACCATAACGATGTTATCACTATATTTAGAGAAAAGTTTTATGAGGCAAAAAAGCAGAAATTCAAATAGAAAGTTTGCATTTAAACTCAAAACTGCCATTAACTGTGCCAACATATATAATGCATGCTATTTTATGCGAATTTCTGACCCTATACTGATTTGCTGATATCAACTAGGCACCCCAGTGTTAAAATATGACAAGAGGCAATTCCAGAACAAGTTTTAGTGTGTGATGAGTGGGGTGTGAGAATGTGTTGGTTAATTCTGCATCCTGTATTAAAATCTCTATTATCACTTGAAAATCATGCAAAAAAAAAAAAAAAAAAAAAAAAAAAGCACGTCTAGGAAAGCTAATCATAGGGTATTTTATAATCTGCTGTTGTTTAGTGCTCCTTTGCTGGCAATGGATGCTGCCTTTATCACTGTGAAGGGTTATAGAAATGAATTCCATGTCTAACTGAAGCCTTTTTAAGCATTGTACTTTATACTTTGTAGCAACACAATAAAGAGCATTTACATGTCAGGGTTTTCAGTATGTTTTTCAGAATGATGAATTCCATCTTAAAAACTGTTTGAAATATGTAACGTAGAATATGTCTCTGTCAGCTGAATAGCTGAGTTCTCCCAAAAATGTTGGCATTATTTCATTGCTGAAGTTGGTCAACAGTCTACCCAGTTGTTAAAATCTTCCAATCCCTCATGTATACGTTGCTAATATAGTAGTATTGTAAAGCTTATTTATTGCACTTGAACACAGTAGAATTACACAAAAAAAAAACCCTACTTAAATCAGTATTGAAGACAATGAGGAGTGAAGATTCGCGGAGGCAGAGCAAGGAAAGGACAACCAAATGTCAACATTGTATATTCTGCAAACAGTAACAAAATAGTGCTGGAAACTCTCATTTCCTTTACACTACACATTCTCATCGACATCAAACATTATGCCAAAAAGCAGATTCAGTTCATGTAAGTGTTGAGATGAGTGATGAAACGTGTCTCCCACTGAAAACGCATCGTCCAGCTGAAGAGAATCAGCTTTCTGGGATTTCCTTGCATTTATGATTGAGCATGCATCAAGACATCAAAGAATAATGTTCTCAGTTTACGCAGAACCAGAGTGCATGCTGCATTCATTCTCTGCACATTTGCATCTTCTTGTAGAATGCTCTTAAAATCAGAATCTTAAGAGGATTTACTTTTACATTATCCAGTTCTCCTCAAAGTACAGCAGGCATTCAGTAAGACTAGACTAAAACTTCAATACGACACATAAATTGTGGAATCTGCTTTTTACAGATTGTGTTGCCATAATCTGCAACAAACGTTATTTATTAGTTTGATATAGATGAAGGTTCTATTTTGAACTGTTTGTGACTTTTAGTGTGAGTGCGCTGAGATGGTTGGAAATGCATGTGAATCAGATGTAAATAGTGCGACAGCGCCCTCTCTTGGTTATGACCGGTTATACGTTTACCTTCGTTGTGTCCCCTTTGCATTAAAGTCTCAGAGTGGATTACTTCATTTCCCTTGTTTTAAACGTGATAGAAAATGGTGATGTAAAAGATAGTAATAATTAACTGTGACAGAATAAATATATTTCATTTATTTGCAAAAAGTCAAAGTCAAAATACTGATAATAAACCACCATTTTCAAGAAGTTTCAAGAACTTTGCTCTTTCTTTTTTTGCTTTCCCCATTAATTATCACATGGCCTAACAGGTGTACTCGGGGACCCTTAAGGGCCTGACCCCAGGGTGGAGAACTGTGAAAATCAGCTCCATGCTGACCAGATACATTCGAATACTGCGTTTGCTTCAGTGCATTATTATTGTTAAGTCACATTTCACTATATATATCAGGTCTTAAGCTTCTTTATCTTAGAAGAATTATATTGTTGTTTGATGTTTAGTCATATAGATTTAGAGCATTTTCGCATCACTCATTTCAAAGTTTCTGATTTACCCGCCCATTTTCGGTTGGAGATGACGTAGGGAAAGGGGGCGGTTCCAGAGCGGCCGGTTACTTTGACTGCAGCGGCAAGAAATCATTTGGACGGTGAATTTCACTTTTCCTTTTTGGGAACGGATGAAGTAGTGTTCGAAGGATTTTCTCATCACCATGAAGCGGAGAAGCAATACCAACGTCACCAGGAGGAGTTCAACAATTAAAAGGCGCAGTGAGAATTTGCGTTTTGATGAATTCGGCTTTGCTCTCACTAAAAAAAAGGACCAGAAACTTCATCACCGGTGTCACGATTACAGGTGCGGAACAGGTTCACGATACATTAGCTCCCGTTTAAGCAACTAGCCTGGCTTATTATGCTCCTCACCCGAGTCATTTACTCCTAAACGCCAGTTATTTCAGTATTCACTGTCTCAACTGTGTTCTTTAACTGTATGATTTTAATCTTGTTGTTAAAGTAAACTAATCACTTCAGTAAGTTATAGTCGTGGTAACATTAGCTGTCGGCTTTAAGAGTTTCTAACTATCTTGTCCTTAAAAGTGTAAACCTCGTTGTATTAATAAGGTTAAAGTCTTTTAAATTATTTATCGCCAACTGTATTGATCCATTTATTAAATAGAATCTAAGTTCAACAAGTTGCTGAAACAAACAAGAAAAGCTGAGTTAAGCGGAATATTTATAATGTTAGACAAAGCTACTCTGCTAAAAACTATTTCAGGTGTACCTTGCAGGCTTACATGTCCACACGTCATACACGTGAAATGATAATGAAAATGCAAAAATCTCTACTTGAATACTTCCTTCAGTGAGTATTGTATTACACTCTGACTAGCTGCAGTCATGGTTTGCCAGACACTGAGCACTTAAAGCCCAGAGTTTAGAATTACTGAAAATGACACTATCTGTCTGATTGAAAAAGCTGATGAATCAGCCCAAGCTCACCATGTTGTGTTGTCTATCAGCTACCCCCAGCTGAGCTCAGTGAGGGTGAAAGAGCTGTGTGAGCTGCTCAGCTACTGGAATGGAGCCAGCTTTATCTGCAAGAGCCAAGTAAGACTTGTATAAACTACAAAAAGCACTGATGAAAATCTTGTGTTTTGCACATTTGGCAACCATTCGAACATGCTTGTTTTCTTCGCACTCTTGCTGTGTTTTCAGATTGAGCGATTTATCAAAATGGGTATCCCTCCAAGCCTGCGCGGCAGAGTATGGAAGTGCCTGCTTACCACTGATATTTTGAGAGATGCCAGTGACTTCAACTACCAGGTAATATACCATGTGACATCCAAAAGAATGACATTGCAAAGCTGCACACTTTAACACTGAATTGTCATCATAAAGTTGCCCACAACGGTGTACAACCGCTGTAAAAAAGTATTTCCATGTTTGCTTTGTTTGCTTTTTATTTACTGGTGGAACATTCTGGCTTCATGGAACATGTCTTAAACAAATATAATTTATATGGCATATTTTTATAGATTGAGCAAAAAGATGGAATTGCGCAATATTGAGGGGGGGAATATTTGTCAGACTGATATCAGGACTGCTGGCCATGTCACTGAGTTAACACTTTGTGGAAAGGTGCATTGTCACCCTAAAAAAGTAACTTCATCTTCACCAAATATATTTTACAATAAGGAAAGGGAAAAGGTGTCCAAATTATGAGCTTTGAGTTTAGTGTTGATGTCATGCTTGCCATCTCCTCTGGCTCTTTATCTGGCATCAACCCCTTGTCACATGAGTGGAGGAAAGTCCCTTTTTTCCTTCTCACAATCGGTGCAAAAGTACCAGACAAAAGTATGAGCATCATCTCTTGGCCAATATAGATTGATGATTCATCAGTGAGCATCGCTTTCAACTGCAGCCCAGGATTGTTTCTCTTTAGCTCACTGTAAGCTTATTTTCTTCTGTGTGCATGTGAGTGCTGGTTTTCGTTTCAGTTTTATAGCTCTTTGCTTTTTCAGCTGGGAACTCTCTTGATGAGCTTCCTTTAAATCACATGCAAACTACAGACTAGTTTACATATTTAGGTTTCTGCAAGTATTATTTGCAATGTGATTCCATAATTTTCTTTTTCATCTACTTGATGTAGAGAAGGACAAAACATGCTATTAATTAAAATAAGTGAATTTAATATGGTTTAGGTTTGTTTTGTGAAGCCAGAATGTTCAGCTCTTAAACAGAAATAGTTTTGAGACATATTTTTGATTTCTTTATTTGCTGCAAAGTAAAAAAGTTGAATAAACATCCTCCAAGAGTGGCGATTCCGTATATTTTTTCAATCTATCCGTTTTGACCAGGAATTTTAAAAGAATTTGGCTACCATTTAACTTTAGTTGTGTCATTGAACCATTGATTAGTCTTCCTTGGAAAAAAAATGCTGGCAATTTGCCAAAGAAAACAACAAAAACAACAACAAAAATCCCCTCATTTCAGATTTTAGATGTGTTGACTAAATATTAGGATGGTTTATACTTTTTATTTGAAAATAAATTACAAATACTCCCATGAGATCTGGGCACTTATTTCGTTTTTAGTCATTTTTGAAATTTCTGCAACCTTGGAAAATGGATGAGAAATGTTTCTGCCCAACTGGACATGAATGAGAAATTCTTGTGTACCTTCACATTACGTGCAGTGTCACAGGTTTGAAACCCATGTGCTTTTCCAATGATATGTCAGATTCAGATTGTACTGATACTGCAGTGTGTCACTGCGGGAGCAGCTCCAAGTTTTCCACACAGTAGTTACTGTTTGAAAAACATTTTATGTGAAACAGTGGCAGCCTGGAAGCGCACAAAAAAGAATAATTTTGCAACTTCACTGTATGAATTCAAGTGAAACAAAAATGTGTGAACAGCTCGTGAGATGAAGTTGCAAAGAAGGGGATAAGTTCTACATCTGCTGAATCAAACCCAATTTGGCAATTAAGTAATGTTAACTAGCCAACATTAGTAGCTGTGTTATTTCCTGTAACACTAAGCAGTAGGACTGCATCATACAATAACTTGGCTAACGATAATGTTAGCTAAGCACAGGCCTAGAGACCTGCAGCCTGTAGTTGCTGAATCTCACTTAATTAACCAAAAATAACTGAGAAGGGGGGGGGGGGAGAGAGAAAATATCTCTCCCCTTCTCCCTTCTTTACTTGCAACATAATACCAAATAAGAAAAATGTATTTGTTAATTACCTCTCTGGTCGATTCACTAGTGGTGTTTGAAAAAAGTCTGTAAAACATAGTTTTGCATATTTTGCATGGTGATATTGTATCGATACAGATACACCAAATATCAGTGTTTTATTAAATAATTTAAAGTACTCTGAGAATAATACAAACAAGAGGGCTTATCTCTTGCACCACCATCCTGAAATAGTATTAGTTACACAAACTTGCATTAAATTGATTCAACGAGGGGGGGGGAAAAGCATCCAACACTGAACATACTTAGTTTGACATACCTACCTTCTATGTCAGAGAGTGCTAAAAGCTCAGTCAAACAAGTAAAATAGGTCAGCAAGGTCCTTGCATCTACACAAAAATAAATAAATCTGTGGCTGCCAAGTAGAGTTGGATGTCTCGAGACCATTTTACATGGTCTTGGTGTTGTCTTGGTCTCGGATCCCTCGGTCTTGTCTTGGTCTTGCTGTCTCAGTTCAACATAGTGGTCGGGAGATTTGCAGTCAACAGTATCCATGACACACAACGTAATGTTTTATAATGTGTCATGCGCAAAAGCACCAGCTCTAAGAGCCGTGCTTAGAGTGCTTTGTAGTGAATCAGAAGAGTCGACTCCCCTTGAGCGAGAGCCGGCTCCTCACTTAATTTCCTTTCGCTGCTCAGCTCTCACACAGTGGCTCCGCTATGCTCCAAGCCCTCCATAATGTGGCCAATCACATGCGAGGATATAGGATAATATCATCATGTGAAAAACAGAGAGGGTGAGAGACGCGACAGTCAAGTGGAGCGTGTGTCTGTCCCCTCAGTGAGTGAGTGAGACATTAGACAGCAGTGAGGAGGGCTGTGCGAGTGTATCGCAAAAACACATAAATATGCCTGACACCCGTAAACGAAGCAGCATCTGGCTGCAGTTTAAAGACTTTTTTTTGTCTCGGTCTCAGTCTTGGTCTCATCTCGACTTTGTCTTGGTCTTGGTCTTGATACTCTCTGGTCTTGGTGTTGTCTTGGTTTAGGCGGTCTTGACTACAAGTCTACTGCCTAGTCATTTTTGGGGGGAATTTTTTTGTAACTTTCATTGATCCATTTTCTTCGGCTTATCCAGTTCAGGGTTGCTGGAGCCTACCCCAGCTGTCGTATGCTGAGAGTCGGGGTGCACACTTGACAGGTAGCCAGTCTGTTGCATGGTTACCACACAGCAACAGACAACATTTGGCCAATTTAGAATTGGAAATTAGAATTAGAGAGATTGTCAAAGGTTTGCAAATAATTGCTCTTTAATTTATATATTCAGACAGATTGCCAGCATGTTGCCATCAGTCTGAATGACTCGAGTCAACTGGCTGCCAGCTGGTTTTATTCTGATTATATTCCTATATAACCGGAAGGTTGCTTAGTGCAAATTCAGTAGTTAGATGTGAATTTCATTTATTAAAGTCAATAAAGAAGAACATAAAGACCCTGCTGTATCCACTGAAATGCAATTTCATGGATAAACAATATACATAAGATAACAACTGAACTTTTTTAAAATGTTTGAGCCAATACGCTCTTTACCTAACACCCTGTTTTTTAATACCCTAACCCAGCTGCTCTGTAGAGCCTCAATGCGTTCAAATGCCACAGTTTCATTGAAGTTTTATTCATCCATGTTACTCTGCATGCATTTAGTGTCTTTCTCCTTCAACCATTAATGTTATTGATGGATTTCTAGCCAGAGTATATGTTGTATTCTTTTCAACAGACATGTTTGTCTGAGGTGCGAGGACCTTTGGTCGACCTGGGAGTCAGTGAATACGGCATCTTGTCTGCAATCACTACACTGAGCGACACTCAGAACAACCTGGGCTTAAACCGTCAACAGTCCACCAGCCCTTCAAAGCCCCGCTACTCTGTCGATGACATCACACTCTTCAGACAAATCGCCCTGGACCTTCGTGAGTTCAGACACTCACTTTACATAGTGTTTCTGTATGTTGCACCATGTGTAGCTGAAACAAATAAAAGTAATGCACTTCATTTGAAATGGTCCATGCCAACAGAGCGTTCCTTCCCTACTCATCGGTCCTTGATGGGAGAAAGTCCCGAGGCCATCGAGGGTCAAGCGAAACTCTTCAGGGTCCTAATCGCCTGCGCCAAATACAACCCAAAGGTTGGATACACCCAAGGTAATGGGACGAATGACTGAACTGTTTGTGCATGTTTTCACTTCCCTGCATTTTAACTGGATATACTATAGTGGTACCCTTTCCTTTTGTCTGCCTGTGCTACACAGCAAATAATATCAATAAATTAGAAACATTTTATTGGTCTTATGCTACATATTGTGGGAGATTTAAACCTAACACTGTGCTCCCTCATCAGTCAGCACACTTTTTTTGAAAGCTGCTTCAGTTATTCTATAGATACCTGCAGTACATCATGTGACCACTTGATGGAGGTAGATGACCTTTTAATACAGAGCAGAGTTGACGCTGGTCAAGTTGTTTTTAAAAATAGCTCGGTAATAATATCTTTTCCTGTATTAATTGCACATTTCTGTCATGATGCACTTTAGAATAATTTAGTCTTAAAACCTAAAGATCTGCAGAAATAACTACATAAGCTTTTATACCTGCTTTTTTGTTTTGGAATTCTGAAACATCACCATCACCTTTTCTCTGTCTTCCCAATTTTCTTCTTAAATATATAACATCATGGTTAGAATGGCATTTTAATTTTGTCTCTGTAAGAATACTGCTTAGTGTAAAACTGTAGAGAACATTTGTTATTTTGTAAATCTTATATAACCGAAAGCTGATCCCAGTTATCTGCACCAAATAGACAATACTCATAATTACATTTTGTATCTTGTTTGGGAAATGTTTATTAGAAAACAATGTTGTTTGATGGCCCTTTATGAACAATGGTTTCTAGTGATCTTCTGCATGACATTATATATTCTAGAAGTCCTATTTTGAATGTCTTTTAAAATTTATGGGTGGGAGAAAAATTTATTTATGGCCAGTTTCATTGTCGGTGTTGGTGCGCTTGACAATGTCATTGTGCAGCAAGAAAACAATTAACTGATGTCAGACTAATCATCCAGTCAAAGCAAGTCAAACCTGAGGATAGACACAGCATGTGTCTGAAATTTTTCAGTTATATGCTATGTATAACATTATTTACATGATGTCTGATGATTTAGCACAGTACAGAGATCATAAGCAGCAACATTCTTTCTTTGCCTGTGCAGAATGTGGTGACACACACCCGTGATTAGCTGGATCTTGAGCACCCCTATAAACACGTGTATATTTTTCTTGACAAACCATATTAATGCTACCTTTTACCCTGTGCTTCATCCAGGAAAAAATGTGTGTGCATTTTACAGGGATGTCCTACATAGCAGCAGTGCTGCTGATGGAGTTGGGGGAGGAGGAGGCCTTTTGGGCTCTGGTGGCTTTGTTGGATAAACCCAAATATCTGGGTGAAATGCTTGACCTTAGTCTCACCAAGTAAGAAAACTTCAGTTCTTATTGTTGGCCTTTATACAAATACAAAGAAAATACAACCAGAGGGTGGTTTATGTGTAGATATAACTGATGTAAATTAAGGATAAGAAAAGAAAAATTCAGTTTTATCTGATAGTTGGGTTATCATGAAACGATCATTACAAACCTTTTGTTGTTGGGGTTTGTTTTTTTTGGTGCCCCTGTGTGTCCCTGTGTGTCTCTGTGTCTGTGATCTGCTAAACTGTCTGGCTTTTTCTCTTCTTGTTGATTAGGGTGCAGCACCAGGTAAAGGTGTTTGACCAGTTCTTAAAACACAGGAAGCCTGAGCTCTCCAAGCACATGGTGAGTCGTTTTACTTTCCGCGTTTCACTTTTTGGGTTTCTGCAAACAATGAAAGTTGGATGATAAACTTTAATTTTTGTTAAATTGCTATCTGAGTTACAAAAATCCTGGAAGTAATTTGTTTCAGTTTAGGGATGCCCAAAAGTCACATTATTTTAAAGGGGGGGACAATTTAGTGTCCTGTTGTGCCCACAAGAGGGCACACCAATACAAAGAGACATGCAACTGTTATATAGGTAGATTTGTCTCTGCATGAACATCCTTACACATCTCAAGGTAAAGAAACAACATGAATAAAATTACAGAATGAAACATTAAACACCCTGCTTAGAGCAGAGTTTTGTTGTGAACTTTTTGCTAACATTACTACAGGATTGTTTATGAATTATTCGAGCCCTAAATTGGCCCCATGCTGTGCCTGAAAATTAGAGAATTTTGTATTTTTAAAATGTGTATTAGACACAAGCTTTAACTGTCTGTATACAGTTATTGTTAATGGGTTTTTACACATGCAAAAACATGCTGAAAGAGTTGTTAGAACCAAATTCGGATTTTTACAAACAAAGCAGAACTAGTAAAATGTTAGAAGTCAGGACATTTGAATTTAGTTGCCCATGTAATGTCCATTCAATTATGCTCCCTAATTACAGTGGACCAAAACATTGTCATCTATAAGAATCAGGAAGAGATACACAGCTGTTCTGACTTTGTCACTAAGTAGAGTGATCATATAAGTGAATTATATTAATGCAACACTTTGTATTCTGTGCAGCAGACACATGGTGCTTTTTGCCATCAGATGAATATTCCATTTCACAGTAAAATGTTTGTTTTTACAACTAGCAGCTAGAGTTGAGAATATAACAGGGTGCTTGAAATCCTTGAAAATGCTTAAATTTTAATATTGTCTTTTCAAGGTTTGAAAAGTGCTTGAATTTCAGATGTGGTGCTTAAACGTGCTTGAAACCTTATTTCATTCACCACAAATAACTATCTGACCAAGCAGTTTTCTTATCAGATAGAGAAATTAAATGAGTCGCAAAGTGTAAAGCAAAATTCCTCCGCCTGGGCCGCCTTGCACCTCTGCATCGTCAGTCTGTTTCAATGCGCCACCTGGCCCCTCCCCCCGGACAGTCTGGGATGAGTGCACAAACTTGACGTTGCTGTTTTAATGAGCGTTTGATAGAAAACGACACTGGTGGAATTTGTACTCTTGAGTCACATGACAGATGAGATGATTTTCAAGTATACATACATAACACATGCTAATTTTTAAAACTATTATTATTATTATTTTGCTAGCTATCAAACTTGCTGGAGAAATGATTGAAATGCACTGAGTGTGATGCAGTATGGCAGCGCTATTATAGTAGTTAGTTAAGGCATGGTGATATATGGAATATGCTGTAAGCTAACATTACTTAGCAGTAGCAGTAATGTGAGCTACTTCACTCAAGTGAAAGCTTTAAATGTTAGTCCGATATTTAACTAGCCAACTTATGGCATAAGCAAATAATGGTAATAAGAGGGACTGATCAATATGGGCAATGGGAATAGCCACTTTTCTTTGCTATTGAAGTTCCCTGGCTTTCACTCAAAATCTGTTTATTGTGAGCACCTACACATTAAACAACTTAAAAATTATAAATGGCTTCTAGTTCACATTGAGGCCTGTGGGGCACTATCAGCCACTGAGACAACAGACAAATTTAAGTGTTTGCATAACAGGACCTGACAGGAAAAATGCGTATGAACCCTGATATAAGCAAACACTGAAAACTTGGTGCTTATTTGGGTGCCTTTGTTTCTGCTGGCATTATTTGGGGAATCTAAATGGCATTGCTAAAACCACAATAACCGAAAGATTTTAATGTGTGTATGTGTATATACACACATTTGTGTTTGAGACCAGATACAGCTATGTGATGAATGATTCATCTGCAAGCTGAGGCCCTGTAATGTCTCCATCATCAGTTGGGCCTCCTTTCCCATTCAGTCTGTTGGTTCGTTGCTTGTCAAAGTTGTAAAATGAGTGACTTTAGGCGGGGCAAAGACCTACAGCTGTGCAGATTTCTGCCACCAAGCCTACTGTTACTGAACAAGTAACACTTTTTTCATTTAGTGAACCACAGATTGTACTTTTTTTTTTTTTCATTTGAGCTTTTCTTTACAGATGTCAGTTTATTCTGTGTACCACATACTACACTAGACATTTTTAAAATGTCTGTATCTAGGCTCAGATTTGCAATAATGATATTCATGAGAATATAGCAAACCAACTACAGAATACTGCTTTATCTGTGATTGCAGCTTGAAGGCAGCAGCATTTTTATTAGTGCAAACAAAGTGAAGGGTGTTTTAGATCTTTCTTTTCCAACCATATAAACTCTGTATGTGCAAGTCAAATGTAAG
This sequence comes from Astatotilapia calliptera, assembly GCF_964374335.1. NCBI lineage: Eukaryota > Metazoa > Chordata > Actinopteri > Cichliformes > Cichlidae > Astatotilapia > Astatotilapia calliptera. The sequence continues at coordinate 5,867,617 of NC_137428.1, read as the reverse complement.
CGCAAAAGTAGTAGCGCTTACCCCAGAAATGTTAAGTAAAAGTATATCACAACTGTTTAATACTTTATTCATTGTTAAATTAAAGTCACTTAACCTCATAAGTCTTCAGTAGCCTGCACTCAATTGTCTTGTATAATAAACCTTACAGATATTGCCTGCCAAGGATGCTTTATCTTAGGTTGTGCTTGTTAACTAGTTGCTTAATGCTCTGCTTTTCTACCGTGTAGCTGCGTCAATTTCCATTCGTCACTTGCTCTTTCTGTGCAGCATTCCTTCGTGGCCTGGTTGTATTTTGCAGACTGCAGTGCTTTGTTGGAGGTTGTTGAAGTAGCTCGGGTTTTAAGTCGTCATCTGAGGCTTATGCACAGCTCTTGTTCTCTTGTTGTTGCTGTAAACCATGGCCTATGCCGGCCGCTGTGGGCTTTGGGGGGGCTTTTTTGTCTTTTTTTTTTTTTTTTTTTAAATCAATATACATGAGTTTACCAATTTAAAAAAAAAAAAAAAAAAAAAGAATTCATTATTTAGATGACTAATGAACAACAAATAACATCAACAAGGTCTTGTTTTCCCTACAAAAGTATACTTATTCAAATTAGTCTCGCTCTGTATTTTCCTGTGTCATCCACACTCCACCTGCAGTGACTCTGTTCCATTAGTGTGGCCAGCCTCAGTTTGAGAACCACCATAAATTTATTCACTGATACCATTTGTGCTGATTAATTGTCTCTGAAGGCAAAACACACACACACACCAGGGGTTTATTGTAGGCAGTTTTTTCCTCTCCAAACAGAAGAAGCCTATTAGAGATCAGGGGTCAGCATTTCCTTTGTAGTAGAGCTGTTCATCAGAGTCGAGGCAAACCAGCTGTAAACAGATTTTTGTACTTGTGCTGCACACACCAGACCTGAGCACACACAGCCAGGAGGCATCTTGAATGCCACACTGTCATAAAATAACCAGAGTGTGTGTTCTTTCTTAAAGTATATAGTTACAGGAAAACACCAAAAAAGCCTTTGCAAGGTTGCGTAGTTTGATTTGATATACCTTTATTAGTCCCACAAGGGGAAATTTCCTTGTATGACTGTTATCATTTTATGTAGTGGAAGGATTTTTCAGTAAGGAAATTGGCAATCAGTACTAAAGGGTCATGCCAAATCAGTCCTTCCTGATTTTTTTTTTTTTCCATCCTCCCTTCAGGAGTCAGTGGGAATCTTGTCAGTCCACTTTGTGATGCCGTGGTTCCTGACCCTTTTCACTTCCCTGCCCTGCTGGGACTCTGTTCTGGCTGTCTGGGATCTCATCATTCTACACGGTGGGTGCACAGTCACAGAACTTCACTTGGGTAACTGGCTGCTGGCCTGCAGATTTCAGTAAAGATGACAGTAAAAGTGATCTTCTAATCTAATTCTGGGCACAAAAGCAAAAACTGCTAAAATGTTAAACTACTGCTCTAACTTCTTCCCACAGGCTTGTCAGCTGTCTTCCGTACCGCTCTGACCATTGTTGAGCTCTTGGAGCCCCGACTAATGGACCTGAAGGATGAAGGAGCAATATTACCCCTGCTCTTAAGAGTACCTGTTGATGTGTAAGTAAAATGAGACTTGAGCTTGAGCTTTCTGAATGCTCTGCTGTTGTAGCATTAGTGCACAGTTATCCTTCTATTTCTGACATCTATCATTGTCACATGTCTTTAACTTTCATGCATTAATATTTTCCCAGACCACCCTCATGCTTGAGCTGCATGGGTACAATGTGCTGCACATTTCTCAGAGCCAAGGGCTCAGTTTTTAGGCACTAAATAAAACTCCAGGCAGCTCATGAATATCAATCAGCTCATCAGACTGGACATGTTTGACATCAAGCATTCCAGGAAAAATAGAGTGTTAGTGTTTTGGCGAGGTTGTTTTCGTCCATGTCTGGATTAAACATCCTTTCTGCTAAATTAGTTTCTTCAATGGCAGCCCATGGTGCTTTTGGTTGAAGCCCTCTGTCTCTCTCTCACTATGCTGAATATAAACGTCACATGCCGACGGACATGTTTTGTTGACATGGAGCTGTAGTTATGGAAACTCAGCAGGGTCACTGGGTTTGTGTATACAGTCTGTCTGTGAGAGACGTGCAGCTGCACAGTGAATATTAAAATTCAGTTTATCATATTTGTTTTAATAGATAAGCTCCCTTCAGCTACTTGAATTCTACCCTCCTGTGTGCTTCTCATTGTAGACAGGTGACACTGTGTGGACCCAAGGTTGTTTACCTTGGACAAAGATCTGTAAAGTAGACCCTGGACAAATGGAGGCAACGCAGCCAAGTAGTTTCTATAAGTGTAACTGTGTCACAGGTAGTGATAAAGCACTTTATCATGAGCCAGAGATGGAGCATATGTACTAGATACGCACGAGTGACTTGCAAAGTAGATTAGAAAGGACCAAATATGCAGGACTATTGAGTGTAACAGCTTAATAACTGTTTAATCATGCTGTACTTGTAACATTTATAGCTAACTTACATTCCGCTTAAAAAAGCAATCAGTTGTGTTTTCTTTTATGTTACAAGGAAAGAAACAGAACATTTCGATCCATCTGTGAACCTCTTCTGCAGTTTGTAAAAGCATGCATCAAGGGCAGCACTGACAGGCCCGTTTTGTTCTAGCCCTGGCGTTCAGTGGGCAGCCTGCCATCACGTCACATTGAGAAGTCCTTGTTGCCTGCTTGGCATCATTGCAGAAGCTTGGTCAGAAGTCAACACTAAGTGGTCCGGCTGTCTCCCAGGGCAGGATCTCCTTACAGTGGGAAGATACTGCTGAAGAAAGAGTGAAAGGGGGCAAGTGGGGAAAGGAAAAGGGATGAATGGGGGGGTCAGAGAGGGAAATGGCTTGGGAGAGATGGTACAATTTTTTTATTTTTTCTATTTATTTATTAATTTTTTTTTGGGGGGGGGGGAAGAGGGACAAAAATGAAGGAGGAGAGGGGCTGAGACCTTCAACCTCTCCTTAATTTTCTTTAAGCTTCTCAGCTCTTCTGCTCTGTGAATGGTATAAATGGGTGTTGTCATGCAGCCACATAGGCCATTCTGATTAATGAGTGGTTGAGAGGCTCATCCATCTCATGTGACTGTCTGTCTACACTTGGCTGTCAGTCAGCTGTCATCTCAGACATAGGCTATAATAATGACTCCAAACACAGCCTATATCACCAGTCAAGGAGCAGCTTCTGTATTTCATACCGGTACATAGGGCTGCTCAATTAATCGAATTTTAATCACGATTACGATCTGGGCTTTAAACGATCATTAAAAATGACTGAGCCGATTATTAGCCCCTCCCTCATTTATCCGCGACACCTTAAAGGCCGGTCCGTGAAAATATTGTCGGGCATAAACCGTCCGTGGCGCAAAAAAGGGTGGAGACCGCTGATTAAGAGGACCCGAGGGAAGCTCGGAAAGCTAAGCAGAAGTTATTTGGAGAGGAGAGTGACTGCCGTTGGTTGAAAAGAGAGGTAAAAAAAAACTTCAGTGGTGTTGCACACTATTTTATATTATTTTTTTAAAGTCATTGTTAACCCTTTAAAGCCGGTCAGAGCAGCACGCTCCGTTTTGCGTAACTATTTTTAAATCCCTGTAGAACCTGAACCGTGTAAGCTAGCGCAATAATTTGTTTTGCATATGAAACCAGAGGAGTTGTACTTACATCTGATGCCATCAACTTGTCCTCGGTCACGGTTTCGTTCCACATATAGCTTTGCAAAAATTGCATAAAAAGCGCTTGCAGGAACAAAAACATAATATTCCAGAAACACGCTTTGCCGTTCCTATCAGCTGTTCGTAACACTTCCCACAGTGAAATGATGCACATGCTGTTTTCTTTGCAAATTTGCATCATAGGATTGTTTTTTGTTTTTCCTGCAGTATATAAAAATTGCTGTATCTCCAAAATAAAACTATGAAGACACTCAAAATAAATTTCCTGTTGTTGTAAACTATTTTTTGCAACTTTATTGTATTTAAAGTTTTGAGGGATAAACCTCTTAAATTTCTCCAAGTAGAAATATATGTAAACAAAACAAAAGCGATTTTCTATTTTTTTTGTAGTTTATTGCACTTTTTTGCAATTTATGTAATTACTATGGACTTAATGCATACATATTATTAAAATATGGGCTATAACAGTTGTATTGATGTATAGCAACTTGAAATGCTCCCACAAATGGCACTACAACATGTAAAAAAAATAATAATATAAGCTCTGGTGGACTTGGTTCTATAGTAGGTCTTAAAGGGTTAAATAAATATCGTCAAATAATCGTGATCTCAATTTCAGTGAAAATAATCGTGATTATCATTTTTGCCATAATCGAGCAGCCCCATTATTTTTCTTTCTTTCATTTAAACTTTTGCTATTTGTTTTTCAAGGGACTCTTAGAACCACTTCTCATTATTCTTTCTTTTCATTCACATTTTTAAAAATCTCAGGTGATTACAGATTAAAATGAGATATCACATTCTTATGCATCAATATGTATAAGCTGTTAAAACTCTTGAATTACTCACAGCTGTTCTGCATGTACAGGGAGTGCAGAATTATTAGGCAAATGAGTATTTTGTCCTCATCATCCTCTTCATGCATGTTGTCTTACTCCAAGCTGTATAGGCTCGAAAGCCTACTACCAATTAAGCATATTAGGTGATGTGCATCGCTGTAATGAGAAGGGGTGTGGTCTAATGACATCCACACCCTATATCAAGTGTGCATAATTATTAGGCAACGTCCTTTGCTTTGGCAAAATGGGTCAAAAGAAGGACTTGACAGGCTCAGAAAAGTCAAAAATAGTGAGATATCTTGCAGAGGGATGCAGCAGTCTCAAAATTGCAAAGCTTCTGAAGCGTGATCATCGAACAATCAAGCGTTTCATTCAAAATAGTCAACAGGGTCGCAAGAAGCGTGTGGAAAAACCAAGGCACAAAATAACTGCCCATGAACTGAGAAAAGTCAAGCGTGCAGCTGCCAAGATGTCACTTGCCACCAGTTTGGCCATATTTCAGAGCTGCAACATCACTGGAGTGCCCAAAAGCACAAGGTGTGCAATACTCAGAGACATGGCCAAGGTAAGAAAGGCTGAAAGACGACCACCACTGAACAAGACACACAAGCTGAAACGTCAAGACTGGGCCAAGAAATATCTCAAGACTGGTTTTTCTAAGGTTTTATGGACTGATGAAATGAGAGTGAGTCTTGATGGGCCAGATGGATGGGCCCGTGGCTGGATTGGTAAAGGGCAGAGAGCTCCAGTCCGACTCAGACACCAGCAAGGTGGAGGTGGAGTACTGGTTTGGGCTGGTATCATCAAAGATGAGCTTGTGGGGCCTTTTCGGGTTGAGGATGGAGTCAAGCTCAACTCCCAGTCCTACTGCCAGTTTCTGGAAGACACCTTCTTCAAGCAGTGGTACAGGAAGAAGTCTGCATCCTTCAAGAAAAACATGATTTTCATGCAGGACAATGCTCCATCACACGCGTCCAAGTACTCCACAGCGTGGCTGGCAAGAAAGGGTATAAAAGAAGAAAAACTAATGACATGGCCTCCTTGTTCACCTGATCTGAACCCCATTGAGAACCTGTGGTCCATCATCAAATGTGAGATTTACAAGGAGGGAAAACAGTACACCTCTCTGAACAGTGTCTGGGAGGCTGTGGTTGCTGCTGCATGCAATGTTGATGGTGAACAGATCAGAACACTGACAGAATCCATGGATGGCAGGCTTTTGAGTGTCCTTGCAAAGAAAGGTGGCTATATTGGTCGCTGATTTGTTTTTGTTTTGTTTTTGAATGTCAGAAATGTATATTTGTGAATGTGGAGATGTTATATTGGTTTCACTGGTAAAAATAAATAATTGAAATGGGTATATATTTGTTTTTTGTTAAGTTGCCTAATAATTATGCACAGTAATAGTCACCTGCACACACAGATATCCCCCTAAAATAGCTAAAACTAAAAACAAACTAAAAACTACTTCCAAAAACATTCAGCTTTGATATTAATGAGTTTTTTGGGTTCATTGAGAACATGGTTGTTGTTCAATAATAAAACTATTCCTCAAAAATACAACTTGCCTAATAATTCTGCACTCCCTATAAGTCCTAATTTAGCTCTTAACTCTTTAATTTGATTTGCATCTGTGATCCAGGTATGTGAGTTTAATAGATGTTTTTCTCACTTTTCTTAATTTTTCTGTTCTTTAAAAAGATTTGCATAGTAAGTTAGTCAGCAGCTTATGGAAAATTGTTTTTCAATTATCTACCCTAAAATTGTATTACTGAGCTCCAGTTGAATTCATTAGCGTACTTTTTCTTTGATATTATAAAAATCTGTTTTCTTTATCAACCTAAAATGGATTAGAATTTTTTTTAAACTCTAGTATGTACTTTTGGCTGCCCCTTTAGTTCCAATTGGTTGGCACAGCAGCTGGATACACATGTTTTGATTTGGCACAGATTTTCCACCAGATGCTTTTCCTGACACAACCCTCCCTATTTTTAGGCTTGCGACCAGCACTAGGAATACATTAGCTTGTGACCCCCTGAGGCTGGGTTTAATGACATTCTCCCTTATTGTTAGCTGTTAGCTGCCACGTGTCTTGAACACAGTATTTGTTATGATTATGCTCATCGCTAGGATTTTATCGATAATGATCAATATTCTCATTAATATTGTTGGTATAAACAAAACAACATAATGGTGATGATGGCTCTTTAAAAAAAAAAAGATATATGTACCTTTTGTTTACAAGACCTGTTAAATGTATACAGGCTATAGCAGTCTGTCAGCATAAAGCTGGCACCTTAAAAACAGCATAAAGAACTTGCAGATTGGCAACTTCAGCAAATAAATTAAAAAAGCAATAACTAGATTTTAAGCTAAGTGAAATTGGTCAGAATGCACTACACCAAAAACCTCCTTTTGATTGGTCACCTTTGTTTGCCTGGAAGACGCTAACTTGTTTGCAAACACTCACCACCTACTCGTTTTAAGTTTCACTGCTGCTTAAAGTACAACCCAAACTGGAAATGAAGAATGTTCACCTTCAAGTTAAAAGCTGTGCGGACTTATTTCAACGGCCGGTTTTCGATTTGCATTTGCTTTTGTTTTTGTTTTTTTTCTCAGTTTCAGTACTACTTGGTAAGACGTTTGCAAGTGTTTGCAAACAAGTAATCCTCCATGTGAACTATTTGCAGTACTAAAATGAGCTCCATTGCGCTTCATGTCATGAAAACTCTGGAATCGTGTCCTGTAGCGTTCAAGTTTGTGCAACCCCCACACACCCAGCTCACGCAATTCCTACCGCTTGGAGTCACTGCCACCCTCTACTGCACAGAACACCAAGGCAGATTGCACAGAGACTTCCTTGTGTGGTGTAATATGTGTTGATGAGGGGAAATAAAATAGTGCTGCCTAAAATTCACACTTTTCCATCTGAGTTGTAAAAGGCCTGCATGACACACAAATTCACATATTAGTTTTTCAAACGCGCGTTTCAAAAAAACGTTTTGCATGAATTTAGAAAAAAAAATAGCCAGGAGGTTGCTGTTTAACTACCTGCTGTGGCTGAGTAAAACACGTGTTCTGGGTGGAGCAACTGAAAAGATTCTTTGTCTACTCGTGTGTGTGTGTGTGTGTGTGTGTGTGTGTGTGTGTTTGATAAACATTTCAGGCTTTTTAACCTCAAAGGTTTTAATTGAACTTTCAAAACAAGAGTTCTTATCTTTAAAAAGACATTATCTGTCACTCCACCTTGGTTGTTTCCATTATGTCATTTCTTTGTTGTGTGGGTGTGTGTCAGCCAGAGAGAAGCCTGCTGTGCACTGTCCAGCTCTGAAATGTTTTCACTCTAATCTTTTTTTTTTTTTTTTTTTTTGGTTTGTTTTTTTCTTTATTTTGCGGGGCGGGGATTGATTTTTATGTCTGCCCACTAACAAGCTGTTACCTAAGCTGTTACTGCCACAAACTACAGACATATTTTGTTAATTATTTTTATGAGTGTTGTTATCTTGACTTGAGGTCGAGTCAGCCTCATATTTAGCTGGAGTCAGGAGGCTGCACTATAGAACCTCTGATAAAGCAGCCAGATGCACTGCATTGCTTTTAAATAGTTTTTTCCAGAGGCTGCTGGCAAACCTATTCAGTGCTTATTCAGTATGTTGCTTTTAGGTGCATTTGGAGAGCACAGCATGTAGAGACACAGTAAAACATATAAAACTCTTCAAGTTAAAAGTTACTTATTTGTAGGTTTATAGTCTTCATTTTCAAATAAAATTGGCTTGAATTTACTTTGTTTTTGTTTTAAATTTTGTTTCAAATCACCTTGAAACTTTCACTACCCCTCCGACTCATTTACCGCTTTCTTTCAGTAGCTACTTTTCATTGTGCCGTCTTCAATATCTCCTGTGCAGAGTCCTGTCTCTGTGCTTCCCCCTCTGCACCCCCTCCCACTCACTTCCCATACACAGCATTCTTAGCCACCAGTACGATCTCTTTCTTTTTTGTTTACCCCCTCCTTCGTCAATTCCCATAAAACAGTGTGGGTTATCCCTCCTCCCCTGTGTTCTCATTTTCTTTTCTGCAACCCCCTTTCCTCTCCTATGCGTTCTTTCATTCATTCATTTATCCACACTGCCACTCTAGTTCAGCTGGAGGGGTTGACACATCATTTGTTTATTTCACAGTGACAAGGGTGGCTTACAAAAAAGTCTCTGCTGCATTCACACTGAGGGTTGCTCAGTTGCTCTTAGTGAATCAAACTTTTTAAAATACTTTCTTAGAAACCTGATACAAAAAATGTCTGGGATTGATCAGCCTTGTGCTGTGTCGTATCGAGCATGTTTGCTCTTTGAGAAATTCAGTCTATGAAAGAAAGTTGACAGAAACGTCTCGGTGGTTTCTTTAAAAGATCTAACACCATCTGGTATATACTTTGAACTACTTTAAAAGTACGTTAATTCCTTTTTTTTAAAAAACAACAAAAAAACAACCTTATTGTATATTTCTACCATATTGATAATGCGATGCGTTGTATTGTAAAGAGTTATTAGGTACTGTAATGAATTTTCTTTCCTTTCCCGAATCTCTCCCTGTGGTAATAGAGCTGAAAACGTCTGTTGGTGAAAGTGCTCTGGTCAGTGACCTCCTCTTAACCACACCTTCACAATAGACCATTGAAGTTAGTTTGATGTAGATCACATGTTATTTCCAAAGCCATGTCTTATGTCTTTCACTTTCACTGTGTTCCTCTTAAACACTGAAGTTCAGCGATGATCTTTAGCTTTGAGAGTTTGTAAGTAAAGTGGATATGGATACAACTTCAGATCATTTCAAATTATACCACTATAGTAATTCTTTGTCCAACTAAAGAACTCTTATCTAACTTACGAACTTGAGCGGGCAAAGTTTCCGTAAAAGCAATACTGGTCTGCTCTGTTTGTTTCTTTAGTGGTGCAAGCTTCCGGAGGATTATGGTTTATTTAGTTTTGTAAGTAAAGTTTTGTGACAATTGAAAGAACCGTTCTGCATCTCTTGCCTGGTCTTCATAAACTGGAACGTTTTTGTGTGCCGTGTATGTTTATGGCATCAGTTTGGTTTGGTGAGGAAGGATTTCTGCTCATCATACATCAGCAGCACATCACCGGCTCTGAAACGTTTGCTTGATCTTTTAATGAGCTGACAAAAACCCAGATCCATCAGAATTCTGCCTCATTCATCTATCTTCTTCCCACTCATTTCACTCAATTTTCATTTTCCGGAAAGTGCTCTGGCTGTTATGTGCAGCCATCTGTCATTCTATGCTGGGACATGGCTGAACCTTGTGATCTATCCCAATTCCAGTTAAAAATGGTTTTTAACTAAAATTTCTCGTCTGCTTTTCGAGTGAACTGAAGATCAATATGTGTATTAGGACTCTGTGTTAAGTACATATTGAAGTCGGGTTTATTTATGCTAGATGTTCTTAAAGCTGATTCCCCGAAGCATAAATCATTCATACAGATAAGTTATTCTTTATCCAAGATCCAGTTTTTACTTTACAAATCTGTATGTTACAGATGATCTGCCTCTAACACAGATGCCATTTGCAGTGAACTCTGGGGCTAGCCTGACACTTTCTTTCTCACCTATCAATCATCTTCTCAGTTACTGTTAATTTCAGTTTTTTTTTAAAAGCTGGAAGCAATAAACCCAAATTAAATTATAGAAACCATACCATATCGAATCCATTTGAATAACTTTGGATGCAATTGTAAGCAGATTGAATACTACATCAGAAGTTGCATTATCATATGTCCACTTTATTTTCATAGTAATGTGTCCTGTACTGTCTCTTAATCAAAGGGCCCAGTATACTGTGTTGGTTCCTGCCCTGTGGAATACAGAGGTCCAAGACTGGGAGCTTAAATGCATGAACAGCCTGGAGCTGGATGAAAGCCACAATGAACCAAAAGCAGGTACTCATGCACTCACAACCAGAACATGTTTTGTTAGGCAGAAACTTACAAAGCAGAGGGACACTTTGGGGCACTCCGCAAATAGCCTTTCAAATTCTTGTAACTCATTCATCACTTAACCTTTAGTGGCACACATGCTGATCCTGTTACTTACACACACACACACGCACACACACACTTTATTCACAAACCTGTTTGTGAGAACTCTGCTACAACAGGGTGAAAACAGTTGCCCCTTGTTCACCTCAGTCCCTTTTTTCCTACAGTTTACCGCTTTATAAATGTTAAACTGCTTGTTAGGTTTTTGTCTCCTACTGAAGGGCTTTTGAATGTCTGTTGTTTTGCTGCTTGCCACAAACAAATCAAAATATTTAGCTTTTATGGAAATGTTCAAATTAAAGTAAATATATATGCTGGTAAGGCACACTCTGACTCTGGGTGTCAGTTGACATCTTATAGAAACTGATTTAAAAAAAAAAAAAAAAAAAAAAAGGCTTCTCATGTGTGCATGCGTGTGTCAGTTCAGCTGTCCCTGGTATAACTGAACATAACAAAGGAGCTTATCTCTTTTGAAGGTTGTTCAGGTATCACCTCCACAAGACATGGAAACCCCTCACCACTGGAGTCATCTTCGCAAAAGACTGTTAAGAGTGTGTGTGTGTGTGTGTGTGTGTGTGTGTGTGTATGTATTTGGGGTGCATCCTGACAGACTCAGAAAGGCTAAGAGATGAGTCACATGTTGGTGGCTGCAGGGCTGTTTGTCAGTGTAGTGGGGAAAGCAGAAAGAAGGGCAAGTGCGTGCGTGCGTGCGTGCGTGCGTGCGTGCGTGCGTGCGTGTGTGAGAGAGAGTCAGGATGAGTCATCCTTATTTGCCAGCCTGTCTGACTGTCTAGCCCTGAAGACAACAGGGGGGGGGGGGGGAATGAGCTGATTCATTTACTGCCTCTGACAGAATCCAACAGTCTGTTTCTTTTACATTTTCACTCACTCTGTCTGCCAGTGACGCTTAAGAATAATCAGAATGTCATTACACATTTCTTGATGTGTGGTCCACACTCTCATTAGCATTTCAGCCTCTTGAATCTTGAAACAAAGTGCCTCAGCTTTAGAACATTATTCATTTTGGAAAATAGATCTGTTCATGAAGCAAGACTTAGACATAACTTACAGTCAACCTGAACTTCCCATAACAGTCTGCCACAGTCACAAAAAACGTTCTTCGGCCCAAGAAGATCAAATTATCCTCCATCAACAAGTACATCCCCACAGAGCACTAATCGCAGCATCAAGAAGTCATACTGGTATTACATGAAAAAGCCAAAGACAATAAGACATATTAAACCCACAAAAGAATTGTGGCAAGTTTTCCATAATCTGCCTGCCACATACCCGAAACTATGCTCGGAGAACATTGATTAAAAAAATTGAAAATGAACTTTGGCTAAAATGGAGAAGTTACAAAATACTAAATTAGAAAGATTTAGCAAGTAACTGTCTGATTTTAAAACTTTGCAGCTGGCTACAACAAAAGATAAAACACTTTTTAATAAATTATTATAAAAAGAAAATTGAAAGTGTCTATTGAGTAAATGTCAAATTTTTAATGGCTAATGTTAACATGTGTACCAGATAAGTTAACATTTGTTCAGTGGTGGGTTTAAAAAATCAGTTTCTCAATTCAAATGGACTTTAATCCAATATCCATTCAATAAATCCTGAAAACATTTTTTTAATATAAATGCATTTTGCAAGAAACGTCCCGATCTCAGCTAAAACCTCACAAGACCATTTCAACAACCTAAACAGATAAAACACCAAATGATTAAAGCACAGGTAAGCACATACACGGACACGCCATCTGGTGCTGAAAGCCGACATCTCGCAGAATCTGAAACTGTAGGTTTCATCTCTCTTCGATCAAAGTTCGCTGAACCAGCAACAAAAGACCAAAACTATGCTTCACCTTTGGAAAACATTGGTGTGAATTCTGTCCTGCTACCACCACGATAAAATCTTCCTTCATGCTCTCTCTCAGTGTACGTCAAGGCCAAAATCCACATGTTAAGTTGTGGTTGATTCGTGGTTTTCTTCATTTTTTGATCCACTGCAGCATATTTTCAGTGGGGTTATATGCCATAAAAGACCAGGCCAGGAAAATCTCCTAAATATTTTTCTGTGTTTTATCCTGAGTTACATTGACACAATGGCATCTGCTGTTATGCTCTGAAGTGTCAGCTTTATTTTTATACCAAGATGGTTTACACAGTAATTGTAATTTTTGTAAAATAATTTGTCAGTTTCCACATGAAATTGTCCTTTTGTATGTGCATGCGTGTGTCGTACCATGAATTAGGACTGGGCGATATATCGAGTTTTTAAATATATCGATATATTTTCATACGAGATAAGAGATGTGACAATATCGTTTATATCGATATGTTACATTATAATTATACTTGTGGGACCGCAAGTTTGCCTCTCTTTCATCCACTTTTGTCTCTACGCTGCGTTACTCTGCCTCGCCTCTCTCCTTCACTGAACACAACTCTCCCTCCCGCATCGCTTCACCTGCAGGTAACGACAAGATGGACCCGGCAGTTATCAAAGAGGAGCTGGTCGGTAAAAAGAAAACATTTGGAGATTACTATTTTAGTGCTGCAGCGTTACTCTCGTATTGTGGAAATGACAGTCTTCACTAGTGTGGATAGTTACAAAGCTTTCTTCGTTATGAATGAGCATACATGTTTTTATTGAATATTTGAAGAACCAGCAAAAAAACCAAACTCTTGTAGAGGACATAAAGTCAGAGATAGAAACGACAAGGACCAGGTGCATCTAGTACAAGTAGAGCTGCTGCAAAAGCATTAGCAGCACGTGCTGCCTCCGATGTGAAAGGACCTTTATGCTGCGCACTGTGACTCACAGCCATGGTCCCAGGTCAGCCCTGACTTTGTGTTAAACTAATCCTAAAGTAATAATGGTATTTCTAACCACTGATATACCACAACTTTATCCTTTCAACAGCTGCTGAAAGTTAGGGCACCTAGCTTCTATCGGATGTTACATAGAGATCCTCCAGCTTCAAACTGTATTACCCTTCAAGGACCTGCAGTCAAAAAAGCGCCCCTCCAACAGCCAAACCCATCTGTTCTCTGATTGGATAGTTAAATTTGACCAATGTCATGTCAATCACAATCAGATGAAAGGAAGAAAAACAGGGTCAAAATTCGTACTTGTAACTTGAAACTTGAGTGCAGAGTTTCACACGTATTTTTTGGCTAAGTCCACACACAAATTCTTTTTACACACACAAATTCTTTTTACACATGCAAATTCTTTTTACACACGCAAATTCTTTTTACACACACAAATTCTTTTTACACATGCAAATCCTGATTTACAAGTACAAAATATTTATGACCACAATTTTATGGCGTTATTTTTGTGCCACTATTCTGAGCGCACGTAAAAAAAATTGCAAGTGTTGCATTTTGAGGAGAAATTTATTTTGAGCGAAGAAAAGCTAAATTTTAGTGAACAAAATTCATTGCTGCCTGCAAATTTCAGTGTTTGCTCGCAATGTGTTGCTCGCGCTCTCAACATTTCTGCCCATGCGCGCTCAACTCTTTCTCTATTTGTGAACAGGCATCTCCGAAAACGTTAGAGCACTTATGCAAATATGTGATGTCTTGATGAATCGAGCAAATATTAGAAGTTTACACAGCACCATTCTCGCATGAAAATATCTTAAAAGTTTATTTTGTGACCCAGAAAGAGCAATATTTCAAACTCCGCCACTCTGCGTTCCTCCGCCACTGCCTCATTTGAGTTTGAGACGAAATGCATTCTTGAATGTTGCATTTCGTCATTGAAATAAATTTTTTGCACGCAGCAATGACTTTTGTTCACTCAAATTCAGCTTTTCTTCGCTCAAAATAAATTTCTCCTCAAAATGCAACACTTGCACCTGCAAATTTTTTTTACGTGCACTCAGAATAGTGGCACAAAAATAACGCCATACAATTTGAGCCCATACAATGGTGGCAAACAGAGGAAGTCACGTAAGATTTGCGCATGCATGGTATTGATCGGGTTTCCGGTACGGATCGGGTAGCAACAAGGACCACAAATGGCACCTGTAAGAGACGTGGTTACAAAGAGGATGTCAAATTCCAGGCTGTCAGTCACGCAGTAGAACTTGGGAACAGAGCAGCTGTGAAATCTGTCTGTCTTTGTTATTATGCTCGGCGTCTTTTAATTTACATTTTGACTGCGCAATTGTGAGCGTTTTGTTATGCACAAAAACAACATTGTTTTAATTTATTTATCCAGAATTATTATTATTTATTAAATGCTCATAATTTATTTCTGAGTAATTTTTTTCATGTACATTTGCGCTGTATGTTAATAAAAGTGCCTATGTGAGATCTGGGGCAACAGTGGCTCAGGGGGTTGGGAAGCATATCTGTAACCGGAAGGTCGCCGGTTTCGATCCCCAGGCTCTCTGTCCTGGTCGTTGTCTCCTTGGGCAAGACACTTTACCCTACCGCCTACTGGTGTTGGCCAGAGGGGCCGATGGCGCGATATGGCAGCCTCGCTTCTGTCAGTCTGCCCCAGGGCAGCTGTAGCTGCCTCCACCAGTATGTGAATGTGAGAGTGAATGAATAATGTCATTGTAAAGCGCTTTGGGTGCCTTGAAAAGCGCTATATAAATCCAATCTATTATTATTATTATTATTATTATTATTATTATTATTATTATCTGGGACACAGCTTTGACTAAGAACTCTCTTTTTGTTCTTACTTTATGGCTTTAAAAAAATATCGAGATATATATCGGATATCGCCATCCAGCTAAAGAATATCGGGATATGAATTTTAGGCCATATCGCCCAGCCCTACCATGAATATCCAGATTGGTTCAAGAAGGAATTTCTTTTCTTAGTTTTTTTTGTTTTGTTTTTTAATAAAGGTAGGTTTTACTGTAATCAAAGCCCCAAATGCTGATGCTCAAGATTCTTGACTAGCAAAATACTGTGGCATTAGAGCGCAGGATTGACAGAGAGATGGACCTTTGTACAGCTTTTTTGACATTTCATTAAAAACCATGTGATTCATGATTAACAAAAATAATTCCATTAATCATCAACTATGATCTGTGCCATTTCTCACCAAGTTCATGTCATATTGGAAATGCAGTTTTCTTTGAAGCCACTTCAAGCTCATTGTTTTTAAAAGTGGTAATGTATATATAAAATCTTTAATTACAACCTCTGTTATTTACAATTATAACTGCATAGCATATTAATGAGCATTTTTCATGGGAAAAAATGTATATCCTGTGACCATAGGGGCCTTGGGGTCACGTCCAAAAGCAGGCTGAGTCAGCATAATCTGAAGTCACTCAATTCTCCCTTTATTGCTGAGTCAAGCTGAGAAGCACTGAGAACGCATAGATGTTGTTCTGTCCCTATCCTGGCCCCTCTTAGACCTTTCTGCTTTCTGTCCTCTTCCTGTCCTTCTCTGCTCTTCTATTATTCTCCTTTTTTATTAGGTTCTCTGTTGCCCTCTTTTCACCCTTCAGTCCTCTGCTGCACTTCATCATTTCTCCTTTCCTCTTCGTGCTGTACTTCCATTTCCTCTCTTGCCCTCATATGTCTCTTTCCTTTTTCTTTTCTTTTTTTTCTTTTTCCCACACCTCCCCTGGTGTAGTAGCAGATGCCAGTGTCCTGTTCTCGTCAGCAGGCTCCCATGATACCTACGCTGTTTTCTTCCTGTCCGCCTGCTTCTTGAGCCTCAGTGCAGTGACTCAGCATTCATTTTATTCAGTGCCCCCAAACTGTTTCCTCCAACCAGTGCTGTGTATCCTGCATACATTTGAATTTAAATACTGTCATATAATGTAATACCCATTTTGGAACTCTGAATGATTCAGTTATTAACTACCATTAAAATTACCACATCAATGACTAGGAGAGGGTAAGGAATGTTATTAGTTGAGAATAGCAGAGGTTTGCTGCAAACCTGAATAACATAACATAGTCTACTGGCTCATCCAGCAGTGTCTAGGAAAGTTTTGTTAATATCAAACCTTCGAGTTCAAATTCTATAATTGCACTAATTTTACCTCTTTTTTTTTTCTTTTTCTTTTTTTTTTTTTCTTAATGTCAAAGGTGTATTAGCCACTGTTTTATAGATCTCTTTGGTATTAGTTAATTTCTTTTCTATTCATATTAATCATTTATAACATCCAGCACTACAAACAGTTTTACATTTTTGACCCAGATGAAAGTGGGGTTTTGGGGGGTTATTTTTAAGGCAATCATACTGTTATCATTTTATTTGGTGAATTTTGTGTCCATCTGTTCTCTAAATCTGTTTTATCCCCTTTTCACACCATTTTTGACCTTGACTCTTTGTCCATCTGTTATTTGGCTCCTGCGGACACACTGCAGTAGTTTATGTATATTAGCGTGTGTGTGTGGGGGGGGGTGTTTGTGTGTGTATGTGTGGCTAGACTGCGTCAGAATCTATTCAGGATCATTTAGTGAAAACTGTAACGGCACCATTTCCTCCCTCTCTGTGCTTCCTTGGTTTATGATAAATGATTCAGGCACACAATACTACCTTTGCAACTTGGTGTATTACATTTTTTATGCTTTTGCTGTCATTTCTGCTAAAGAGCGTAACAAGGGAGTAAGACAACATAAAACAAGTATGATTCTTTCACAGCTCATAGACCTTAACAGAACATTCTCTTAGGGTAGAGGGGTTTAAAATTAGTCTGTTTAAATAGTTGAAAATAGTCTGTGTTGGAACAAGCTAGCAAAAAAATAAATGGCCTCAGAACTGGAATGACCACACACAAACAATGACAAGAGAGGTGCTTTTTTTTTTTTTTTTTTTTTTTGTGTCAGAGTCCAAAGTTTGTGACCTATTTATATATATTAAAAAAAAGAAAAATTAGTCTTGCACAACTACTGCAAGTGTCCAGATGAGAAGCTGTTTGAAAAGTTGCTTTGTGTTGTGCATTATGAATGATGTACATTGTTCTACAGTTCATGACAACCACTTGAAAAATAGTTAAGGATCAGCCAATAGCTATAATCTCTCCACTGTATCCTGGGTCTAGTACGGTGCGTCCACTTGGCAGGACACGCTCAGCCAGAGTTTCAAAACATGTTTTCCGGTGTTTGTGTGTTTGCGTATATTGGTAAATAGTCTAAAGTCAACAGGATTTCCAAAGGGGTTATACGTAAAAGTAAAGAAATGACCTGTTTTGCAGATGTCTTTATGACTCTGCATTATTGTACATACTGTTTTCCACATCATTATCAACTTATTTTACACTGGTTGCAATTTCTTCTACTCTCTTGGCTTGATCTCTCTTGTAAAACACATTTTTAATGTCAGAATTCTACTTTTGTAATTAAAGAATATATATAGTCTTGTTGTCAACAACTGATTGCAGCTTCTGCCTCATGACAGAAATGTTCTTTCTGGCTTAAAATGGCTAGATAGCATTCACAAGAGATATGTGTGACAAATATTTCATAGATTTTAGGCCAACAAGACATTCACTTTTTGCTCAGTGATCACTTTTTGGCACACCGGAACATGAACCCAGGAGGTGACCACCTCAACAGGCTCCTTTCAATGTGGAGGAGTAGCAGCTATACTCTGAACCCCTCCTGAATGACTGAACTCCTCACTCTGTTGCAAAGGGAATAGCCCATTCGTCCTTTGGAGAAAGTTAATTTCCACCGTTTGTGTCTGTGATCTCATTCTTTCACCCTTGTTATTTATTTATTTATTTATTTTCAATTTTTCTTTTTAAATCTTGCTAGCAAAAAGGTCAGGCTGAGATTAATATATTTATTGCCTTTCTCAACAGCAATCGGAGTTGCTAAAGTAAAATATTGTATAGAGATGTTTGAAGCCCTGTGATAGACTGACGACCTGTTCTGAGAGCACCCCGCCTCACCCTGTGATAGTTGGGATAGGCTCCAGTCCTCCCTCGAAACTGATAAGTAGAAGCGGAAGAGGATGTCACCTTTCTAACCTCCATTATCCCACCTACGACCTTTCAGTTGAGAATGCTTTCTAGTAAGCTTTTCTCCTAAGGCTTTGTTGTAATTGTCCTTCATCTTAATTTGTCTTTGGTAGTTCACTTGGAATGACACCTACTCAATCAGTCCATGATGTAATTCTCTATTAGCTGAATTTGTGTTGTAAGGCAGAAGAAGTTGGTCAGGGTAGTTGTTTTGGGTAGTCCTTTCAAAGTACACCTGTCTTTACCAGGAAATCTTTATTTCACTTAGTCTACTTACATTCCTCTCCTCTTCCTTTGCTTGATTGTCATTGGCATCATTGGAATTCCCTACCCAACAGCGAATCTCACCCAGTATTCTTTGCTAATTTTAAAAATGTTTTGAATTCATATAAATTCTTTTGCCTCCATTTTCACCACCACTTGTCTTTACATAGGAAAAAAACACACCTCAAGAAAGCAGTGTAGCATTTGCAGTTTAACATAGTGCTCAAAACTAACACAATAAAATACAAAGTCACACAATAGCGCAAATTAACCAATCAAGGAAGTAGTAGCTTCCATATTTTCTAAGGTACAAAATGGTTTATGTCACTGGAGTGGTCTACAGTTCCTTGGCCTCTCTGATGTCTTGCACTACAACATCTTTACTATTACATATGACCTCATTTATAATGGGGGCTATGTACTGTTATTTCAGTGTGCTCTGTCCCAAAAAAACCCCTTGAAGAATCATTTAATTCTACCAATGGTATATGACATGAGACTGAAATTAAAAGCACAGCAAATCAACATATGACAGAATTAAAGAAATGGAAAATGTCATTTCTGTTCAAAATATCACTGAC
The DNA here is from genome assembly GCF_964374335.1 of Astatotilapia calliptera. Taxonomy (NCBI): domain Eukaryota; kingdom Metazoa; phylum Chordata; class Actinopteri; order Cichliformes; family Cichlidae; genus Astatotilapia; species Astatotilapia calliptera. The sequence goes on along the minus strand of NC_137428.1, from coordinate 5,848,233 downwards.
ATAGTTGTTGGATTACTGATCTGTTCTGTTAATCAGTTTATAGGCTATCCAACTAATCTGTTTTATCATGTGCATAGTTTGTTTTAAGTTAAAGAATAGTTATATTGATATTGCATCTAAATATGTTTTCATAAGTTAGGAGTTGTCACAGAAAAAACACAAAGCAAGAGACTTTAACACAGCTTCCGTGTCCTCATGTCTCCTCATTAAATGAGACGCAGGCAGCTGGTTTGAAATTCTGCGCTTGTTTGCACACGGTCCTTAATTAGATGAAATTATGAGCCTTATTAATTATTTGTGATTTGTGTATAAATGTGTTGGATAATGGGATTAGAGGCTGCAGGTGGGAGAGGAGATAAGACTGTGCGAAGACAAAAGCTTATCTTTTTATAGGAAAGAAAGGAAAGCACTGCTGGCTCAGATCATACTGAGCCCCGGATACTTTCCTCCAGGGTTAGACCCTGAAGGTTTTCCTGCCTGGTTGCTTTCCTTTTCTCGAAGTATGTGTGTGTGTTCACATACTCCAACACAACATTGACCTATTCTGCTGTTACACCCTGTGGAGTCCCTCTGGCTATCCTGGCGTATGTGTGTATTGCTATATAATTGAGGTAAAAGGAGAAACGTGCTTGTGTGGGATCAAATAAGAGCAGGAAAGAAGCACTGTTTTGTGCTCATGCATGTGAATAAAGCACCTTTGTTTACATTGTGCTGGAACTTGGCTTTCAGGCTCGAGCAGAGAATGTGCCATCTTAATAATTAATGGATTGTCTTAATTATGTTTACTTCCGTTAAAATCTAGGGCATAATTTGTTAAAGGGGTTATTCATGTTTTGCATACACATACATTTGGGTCATCTCTTTTCTTGCCAAACAGTGTAAAATAGTTTTCTCTGCTGCACTATTTTAAAAATAGAAAATGCTAAAAAAAATAAACACACAACAAAAAACGGTAAAACAAACAGGATGTAAAATCGGCATTCATACTGACCCACAGAGAAATTGCAGGGTAGACCTGACTGTTGCCTCCATTATCACCAATCAAACTTACCTTTATCTGTGTTGGATAAAGGTGTTGTGTTAGACCAAGCTATTATCATGTCACAATGGCATGGCATTAATGTTGTGGGTTTAAATGAGCAGCATCACATTCTGTTTAGATTCTTTCATCTGTGTAGTTTGACAGTTGTAATTACATGTTAGAAAATAGATAAATGACTGCTTTGATTCTTTTCATGCACTTCCTCTTGTTTATTTTTTCAATGAGCACATCCTCCCCTTTTTCTCTCAGTCACTGTACTAAGAACATTAACAGTGTCAAAGCTAACATTTATCATATCCTGCCTTTTACTTGTTACTTATTACTCATGCATCTCAGCCTCTGGAGTTCTTGTTAGAACTTTAGCCCTTTGGGGATGAACTTTGACCTTGCAGTAAGGCTTAAGCCATATTAAGAGGCACACTTTGAATGACAGGGTGTGGTAGAGGTCAATACCCATGGGTCAAAGGGGATCAGGGCCAAACAGGCCCACTCCCATCCATTATGTCCTGTTTTCTCTCCCAATCCTCTTTGTCCAAGTTTCATCAGATTAAGTTGTTATAAAAGTTAGTTTCTTGTTTGCACAAGATAATTAACTTATTCCCTGAAGTTATTATCACGAGTTAATAACTTCTTCCTACAAGTTATCATCCCCAGACTTGTGGGGTCCACTGTCTCTTGTCCTATTTTGTTTTTTCCTCCAGTATTCTGGTTCTTACATAAGCTTTACCTTAAATGTAGTTTATGATTAGCTCAAGCTTAGTTCATGGTTAAACAGAACAGTTACAATTTTATTTCTAACTTATCCTCTCCTGTGAAACTCTTTCCTACTCTATTCAGCTTGTCCTCTCTCTTTCTCATTTTGCCTCCATCCTCCTCAGCCTTAGCCTTTTCTTTGCTGTTATTTTCCCTCCTCCCTTCTTCCTACCCTGCAACATCTATTCTCTTACTCCTGCCCTGTCATGGCCTCTATACTCTTAAGCCATTGATATACCAATACACTAAAGGGACTTTTCATTTCTTTGTCCACATTAGTGACTGAATCAGCGCATGCGAAGACCTTTTTGTTTTTGTTTTTTACCCAACTCCCCTGTCATCAGTTACTGACTGCTGTTTGCAGTTCTAACCACCGATTAATGCCAATAATAATGGAGCTTCTCCAGTCTGTCGGTTTCATGCACGCAAAGCGACAAACATTCAAAAACAAACCACAAGAATGATTTAGTTGCTGTCTCCTTTTTGAAAAATGACAACATACTGTCTGAGAAGAGATGATCTCCTCGGCTATTTAAGTGTTTTTGTAAGCCCAGACTGTTGTGACAAATAGAAGTGTAGGTGTATGTGTTTGTTTGCTCTCATGGAGCCTGATGCTTGATGATTGAGTCCTTTTGAGGCGTAATAGTTAAGAGGTTAAGATTAGATATTGTAAACACATTCAGGATTTAGGACATAACTCATAATGGGAGTTAAACAAGTTGAACCATGTTTTGACTTAATCACTTCCCTGTTTAAGGTAAATTGCAGAAGGATATCAGGTGCCTATGATGCTGGATGTTTATTTACTATACATCATTTGATCATGCCAAGACTAACACTTGGCACTATCAAACACAATTTGTCAGCTAAAAGGAGCGTACAAGAGCAAAGGGAAGAAAACACAAAAAATAAATTCAAATGTAGGAACTGAAGCTTATAAGAACCTAAGAATTAGAAGTTAAACCCAAAACTCTGTAGAAACAGGGGCGTAGCTCAAATTGAATAAGAATAAATAAGAACTAATTCTCTAAATTACTATAATGAAAATGAAATGGGGTTCTAAGTCCTCAAGTAAGAAAAAAAGGTCAAAACTCTGAGATCACAACATGTTTGAAAGGGTGACTGCCATCGGATGAAAGGAATGGTGCAGACAGCCAATCTGCCAATCACAGGCCTAAAATAATTTACTGATCTATGTTTCAAAATCTAACATCTTAACACAGAAAGTCTTCAGCAGGAAACAAAAGGTCTCATCTTAACTGAGTTAAATTATGATTAATTAAATGTTTAGAAACTAAATGTTTTAGTTTCTACACAAACTGTTCGTAAGGGTGAAGTTGAAGTGTGTTTTGTTGCATTTTCCTGAATATACTGGGTTTATTTTTAACCCCTTTATCTAATTTCCTCCTGTCGTCCTCTTGCCTTTCTGTAGCCAAATGATAATTCTTTCCTACTGTACCCTAAGATACATGCAGACACACAAACCCAGTGAGTAACATGGCACAGCAGTTCATAGGAAACAGCCAGTTATTTCAGTACTTTCAAGACCTTAACGGTCATGTAAGTAAACTTTAAAATCAGTATTGTATTTAAACTAGATTTAAAATTGCTAATAATTAAGAACAATTTCTGATTTATAGTGGTGGCTTTTAAGAGTATGTCCAGAAAGGTCTTTTGTGAGTAGTAAAGGGGAGGGTCTGTGTTTCTTTCTTTAAGTGGACCGTGGCCTCTTTGTGGAAATCCCCTTTCTTTTTCTCATAGCCACAGACTTCAGAGATTATCTCAGTGTTCATTTGTCTTCGTCTTTCCTACTGTTTTTGTTCTCGTGTTTACCTTTTTGTCTGCCTTTTTTTTTTCTTTATTAGTATTAGCTGTATCGTTTTTGTTTTGTTTTTTTTCTGCTTGCCATTGCTCTAGTCAGCCTATTTAAATAGAGCCTATGGAATACATTTCTAACTAAAATGTAAAATATTGAAGCTTTATTTACTTTTCTATAAGACTGACCAGAGGCAGACCTCTAAAATCAATCAGTTGTTCTTGGAGCCTTTTATTTAACCATCTTAAGAATTTAAGATGGTTAAATTCTGTTTTTATTTATTTATTTATTTATTTATTTATTTTTGTTACTTCAGCTAGCCTCTTCTCTTTTTTTCTTCTTCTTCTTCTTCTGGAGACTTCCCTCAAAGTTTAGGGCATTTAGAAGAATGCTTCTAAATAAAGGCTTTAAAATATTGATTTCTTCCTGTTAGAAGGGAGTTTTTCCTTCCCACTGTCGCCAAAGTGCTTGCTCATAGGGGAATCATATGATTGTTGGGTTTTTCTCTATATATTTTTGTAGGGTCTACCTTACAATATAATGCATTTAGGCAACCATTGTTGTGATTTGGCGCTGTATAAATAAAACTGAATTGAATTAATTTCAGGAATCAGCCAGAGACATAAAAGGACTACTTGTCCACTTGTTGCCAACCAATAGCATACTAGAATTTTAGTGTCTTTACCAAAGCAAATATTTAGAGTAAAAAATATGTGTCCTTGTTGTCTGATTTATTAGTCTGCAGACTTAAGATTGATTAGTCATGTCTAGTAGGCTAAAATAACAAGAACTTTGTTAGGCCATCTATCTCATAAGAGATTATGCCCCTGGTTTAATGAGTATAACGTATGACGTGCTGAAGAATATCCACAGACATGTTTCCACTCGAGCAGGTTAATTCACAGTTGGGTGTTTTTTGTTTTACACTTAGTTAACTGTAATGTCCGCTCTGAATGCTAGAGTTGTTTTTCACTTCAAGCACACAGTGTCAGTGCTGTTAATGTATACTCAAAATGTAATAATTATAATTTGAAATCAGTCATTTGACTGTGAAAATCAACAATCAGTTATTTGGTTCCACCCTGATTCTACGAGCCATTCGATCTCTACAACCACAGTGAGAGCTTGGGCCATAATTCTGGCCCTTGTCCACCTTAAAACATAGTTATCATCCTTCATATCTTGGTGCACACATGGATAATGTGTCTTCATGACGCATGAACCACCGCGTTCTTTCTTTCTCTAATAAATAAACGGAAACGACTGAGGGTACCTTTAGCTTACAAATAAACTATTGTGAATGATGTGACTGATCAGTTGATTATAGGGCTGTTCGATATAACAATATATATCGGATGACGATATAAAAACATCTATCGTTTCATTTTACGCTATCGTTTGTTTCGTGGTGTCGCAAAATAAACTGTTTACGGCAATATTTTTTTCATCGTTTTGATGGTCACTGTAGTGGCTATATTAATTTCTTAGTTCTCTCTTTCTTTTATATTTAATATAACCACACTACGGACGGACAAGCGCCTGTTTTTTATGCGTTGTGGTTAGCAACAACGACGGTAACAGCATCGCGTGTCTGCTTGTTTATGTTCCACATAAACCTTTCACAATAAAGCTCAAGATCCTGTTGAGACTTTCCAAAATAAACTGAATTACGTGAAAGAGCAGATTATTTACGGATGAGAAGTAAAAAAAGAGCCGTCAGGTGCTAAAAAATAAACCTTAGACTCAAACAGGCTTTTTCCCCGCAGCACGCCGTGTAATAAATACTCACAAAGAAAACGGCGGCCGTTACAACTTGTGTCTAAAAATGTATAGTTTCATACATCGGTTAAAACACTCAACTCCAGCTACATGACGTGCAGCTGGAAACACTTCCCGCAAGACTAGCTGCCCGAGATTCACAGAATTTACAGAAAATGTTACATTTTTGTGATTTATATCATTATCGGGACGATAGAATTCTTATATGGGGATATGAGATTTTGGTCATATCGCACAGCCCTAGTTGATTACTCACAATGCTGATTTAAATAAGAAATGATATTTTTCATCATGTCTTGTTTGTCCTGCAGGATTTTTTTTTTTTTTTTTTCTTTTGCAAAATAAATTGGGTTGCACACTGCAGAATCTAAGGTCAGCAGTCTGTGTGTTTATTACATCACCAAACATATGAAAAGATTGCTTAGTAGACAGAAGTCCTGTCATTTACCCTCGGGTCATTATGTCACACTAGAATTTCCAATTTTCAAAAATGCTGGCTGACAGCTTTTCTGCTTACTACTCGTAGTAAAACCTTGTGTTTTCTGCGCTGACTCCCAGGTGTCACATGTCATTTCCAAACTTATTGCACAGATTAAAGAGAAAATGGAACATGGTAAACGTCAAACATGAACATGGCTCTGACTATTTGTCTCCATGTTTCTCGTCCTCTTCTGTGTTTCTTCCCTTAAGACATTTTGTGTGTCCATTACCACCCCTCCTTTTTGTAAATGATCAGCACTTCAAAGCCTCCATTGAGCAGTGTCAGTAAGCTCCCAGGCTGCAGGATCTGCTGAGCCCAGGCTTACATTAAAGCTTATCCAATCCCAGCTACAGGTGTGCTGCGCTGCCTGTTCCCAGGGGACAAGAGACGCTTCAAACACACCAAAACACAACCTTCAAAAGGCTGCGTGTCATCAGCAGTAATTCCTGAACACTGAGGAATCAGCAGAGTGCTCTGTCATCTGAAACTGACATTGAGAGAGTGAGAGAGAAGCAGAGAGAGTGTGGGCAGAAAAACACACTGTCATTCATACCTTCTCATTATATCCCTGAGTCACAGAGAAAGCCCGGAGCTGAGCTTTCCTACACTCACATTACCAACCGGTTGTGTGGGAGTTGGGATTTTGACCATATGTAGTAATAGCTGCAAGTAACCACATCACTATGTTTGTGTTGGTTTTGTATATTTGTCTTTCTGTTTGTGTATATACATGGATATGCATGTAGGTGTGTCTAAAAACAGACCTTGAGGCATGCTGTGGGCATGTGGGGATTGGAGGTGGAGGTTCTGGTGGGGGATCATTGTTCCTCCAAGGTGATGAAGGGAACACTCGTCTATACACTTAGCTATACATTGTAAAGAGATGTTCTAAACCTGGTTACATTGTATATCGATGATCTATAGTGAATTCAGGTCGTGCTTTGAAACTCTTCACAATTGTACATCTATTGTCCTGTAAATGTGAAGGTGATCTGAAAGTATATTATTTAATTTTTTTACTTGTTCAAAGTTTTCAATGTTTTCTTCTAACAAGGTTACAAAAAGCTGTTATGTCCTTCCCACTTTACTTTGAAAATGTTTTAGCTGTCTTTGCTGAGTCAAACGTGGGAAACTGTGAATGCCTTCTGTTCATCTGGACGTAGCGTTTTTGTCACTCATCCAAATGACTTTTTCAGTCGAATGCCTTATTAAGTTTGTCACCTTCCAGTTGGAATTTCTTGATAATCTCAGAATATTTTCATAGTGATCCCTGAAATGGAATCTGCCTCATCTTGAGCTGTTGTATCTCTGCGCGTAGCTTGAAGTTAAGTCTTAGCTAGTTTTAATTAAATAGATTTCCATTTGGCTTGATACTCAGGGATACCCCAATATACCATACATAACATAATATTCTTTTAGGTCGACCAACTCTGTTCTTTCCAAACTCTTCAGTTTTCAGGATCATAGCATCATGTTAACTAATGATATGGACTCAGCTTGTGAGTTTCAAAACAAGATCAGATTTTGGATGGTGGTTGTCTCCCAAATTTTGATCAGTCAGACCAAAAAACAAACGACATGAAGTTTTCACTGAAAGCTGCAGAGGTATCAGGCATTAATGCTCTCTTTGTAAGCTCGGACATATATTAGGAATAACTAAGATATTGCAGATCACAACGTAAGCGCAACATTACAAGTTTTCTCACATATCAGGTTTTTTTTTCTCCTTATAGCTAATTAATTTGTCCCTTTTTGTAGAGCCACTCAACACCACTCATTTACCTTACACCAGATCTTATTAGATTAGATTAGACCAAGTGCTGGGACATGAACTTTTCCCTAACCCTCTGGAGAGGCAGCTCCATTAATCTCTTGCAATTTGAGCCTGTGTCAGCCCTGTGATAGACTCTGGGCTTTTCCAGCCTGTAACCCACCTTTTCCTAAACATGTGCCAAGATACACTGCACACTCTTCTGACTCTTCTCAGTTTAAGGGAATAATTGATAGTGTTGATACATTGAACTGTATATTGTAAGGTTTGGTCTGATACTGGACAGTGTAGCTTTTGTCCTGTAATGCCTGCGTGTATTGTTTAAATCACTGAGGTTCTGTGAAAATGCCAACTGTTAGGTGGCAGCTCCAGTGAGGGTAGACGTGCTTCTAGGGTGAGTTTCAGCAATAAGTCAAACACACACAACCATTTGGAACTTCTAATTATAACACTGAGTCATACAGAAACTTTGAGTTGAGGTCACAGGTGTTCCTGAATCCATGGTTAGTTTTTATATACGTATGTTTAACTGTTTCAGCTCTATGATGTCACAGATAAAGTATATGTCAGAGACAACTATTTGTATTTGCTATTAAGTCATTCCTAATTTGTACCCATGCATACACACGACACAACAGCAGTGAACATACTTTCACGTTGTAATTTATTTTAAAGAGGCGATGAGCTAATGCCACATGTTCTCATCCTGTTAGTCTTTGGGTGGCTAACGGGAGACATGCTCTAACATGTCAGTGTTTTGAAGTTGGCATTTGGCTATGGAAGGTAACCTCTCCTTAACTGATGTCTGACAGTGATTGAGATGGATCGCAGGGAGGGAAGGAAGCAAAGAGAGACATGAGGCTACTGGAGAGAGCCATTGGCAATAAAAGGGGGGAGGAGGGTGTGTCTGGGAAATGGACTTGTTTTAACATCAAAGATAACTGTACTCAGGACCCAGAAAAGACCTTGCATTTGATTGGGACACACTGCGCTTTACCGTTGGCTCTTCCTGTTTGCCAGAAGCCTTATCCTTATAAATTAGAAGTCTAAACCACCATTCCCACCCACATGGCACAAACCTGAAATAAATTCAGCATCTCAGACCAAGTTGACATTTTAGAAGTGTTCATTCTGCAGATTCTTGCCACATGCTACAGGTTAAACCCAGTTACTGCAACCATACCACAGCTTTATCTGGCTAGTTCCCAAAATGAACACGAGAACAAGGCTTATTACCATATCATTATACAGCATCTCATTTGGAATTAATGGTTAAAATGTAACATTTCGTGATGCAATTTTGAATTTATTGTTCTCTTGGTGTCCAGGTTTTGTGGTAGCAAAGTGAGGCACAAATCATAATGCTTCCTCCACCATGCTTGACTGTTTGGGTTCAGTTCCTTTTTCCTCCAAGCCTAAACATATGCTTTACACCAAAAAGTATAATATAAAAAACATTTTAATCTGTCCAGACAACATTGTTTCAAGCATCTTCAAGTGTTTCTACGTTTGTTTGTTTTTTTTTCCATAAACTTAAGACATGGCAGTTTTTGGGTGTTTTTGGAGTGCTTAACATCATTCTTATTTTGTGTTTTACTGCTTAGACTTTAAGTAACCAGACTGTATGCTTTTACACACAGAGAGAGGTACCTTTTTATAACCCACACTTTCAGCCTCTTCTCCTTAATTTGGAACACTTTACTCCAAGTACCTTCTGGAAGAGTCACCACAGAGATTCACTTACTTTCCCAGCTTGGAAGTGTGATTGATTAAACAATGTATTCAGTAAAGACACAATAATCCAACTACTGGAATAAACTAAAAAACACATACATTGGGTTGTATATAACTGTGACTTGGTTGCAAATCAGACAATTTTATGGCGAGTAATGAGTGCTGAAAATTCTGGTAGTTTTGGTAGATTTTGTGTGTATGTTTCATGTGTCGACAAAAAACCAACTGTAAAAAAAAAAAAAAAAAAAAAAAAAAAAAAGATTTTCCTACTGTTTGCCTCTAATGTTGTAAACTAAACTATTGTGTCTAAAATTTGATGTGCTGTTTTTAGAACAAAGTGAAACTCAGGGCACACTGTCTGGTGAAGTCACAGAAGGAAAAGAGAAAGAAAATGTATCACCATCATCTGTGGGAGAAAAGACCACTGAGAAGGGTGAGTTTCTGTTGTTTGCCCTTATGTGCACAAATGTTCATGTGTTCATACATCATTGGTCTACATAATGTTTTGAAACCCTCACATCCATGTATTGAGCGGAAGTGCTGAAAGGGCCATACTAAAACAAGAAAAAAGAAGTCTAATTTAGTTGAGCTGGTTCAAAGTAGGGTAGAGCCATGCAAAACGTATGACAAGTAGAAACTTGTCTAATAGTTCCATTTAAGCCACAGTACTGTTGCAAGACAATCCTCTCTAATATTTTAGCTAAACTGCTTGTCATCAGTTTGCTTAAGGAATTAAGGCCTCAATTGTAGAGGAGAGACTCCACAGTGAACTACAGTAAACATCATCTTCACTGCAGCTGGGTTAGCCGCTTTTTTGTCGAAACACTGAGGCTGCTTTGGCTAAATTTTGTAATACTTTATATCACACACATGCTCCTACATATTTTACAGTCAGCATACATCTATTTTAGTTAGAAATGCAAGTGAAGTGTTGTCGAGCACAGCCAGCATTCCTGCTGAGTTTTCGCTAATAACAGCCTCCTTAACACAGTAACCTCACAGGCTTCCTATAATGTGAAAATTGGCTACTGAAGGCGAGAAAAAGAATTACTGGTTGGCAAAGGTCACTTCAGCCTGTTTGTTTCACACAAGTCACAACAGTGGTTGGTGGTGACATAATCACTGGCCCCAACGACCCAGCAGCTGGCCAATCAGCTTGCCAGACGGTAAGCTGATTTTTTTTTTTATTGATTTTTTTTACTCTGGGCTGCTGATCATGTCAAACTTTGAAATACCTTATTGGAACAGTCACTGGTCTGTAACAACGAAAAGTTCCTGTCCCAGGCATTTGAGCCCCAGGTCTTCTGAGTAATTCAAGTTAACACATTTTACAAGATGAACGGAAATCACACAGCTGTCTTCAAAGTTGAACCTTACTAGTAGGCTAAGGCTCATAAACATAGCTGGTACATTGTTAAAATGTGATGGATGCTTTTTTTCAAAATCGTGCTTCTGGATTTTAAAGTCAAAAATGTTACAAGAATATTAGGATGTTAAGGTTTTCACAGGTTTTCTTCTAGCACAGCTTGATGACAGAAAGATTTCAAACTGCTAAATTAATGCTCACTTTCTGATGTCCTGTTGAAATGGTATACTATATCAGGGTCTCCTTTCAGTACATTGTGAAAAATTATCACAGTCCTTTAATCACTTGCATAAACATGAGATGCATCTACAGAGTCTTTGACTGTGATTGTATGCATCAGTGTGCCTGCACACAAACATGGACAGTACACTTTATAAGTGAGTCTTTGTGTTCACAGCTTGCCTAAGCAGGCAGATTCTGCCCCCTGAGTAAATATGGGAAGCTACTGATAACATTCATTTGTGTATAGCAAGGACGCATACACACACCAAAACACACACAGTACACACACGGGCATTTTAGTAGGGGCAGCTCTGTCATGGAATGATAACTTATTTTGTTACTCCAGCATGCTTTGCCTACAGCACTATCTGTACTGTGTACCTGAGATTTTGTTAGTGTTGTGTTCAATATCCGAGTTGAATAAAATGTATTACAGCAGATTTACACCATCTTAAATGACATTCCCTGTTTTACAGAGCCAGGAAGCAAAAGGCAATAGTTCTTCTGAATGAAAGATCTAGGAATTTCTTCCAAGCAGAATGAGAGATTCTTGTGTTGTATTTTTTGCCTACAGTCACACTTCCAGGTGCTGTAAATATACTGACACGGGTGATGCGCCTGGCTCAACGGCACCTTTTGGACCCAATGGGGCGACAGCGGGTCGAAAAAAAGAGTTCACAAACACAGGCAGCACCCAGACAGCAGAGTCCTGCAACTGGACGCTTTTGCGGGAGTCGGACTTCGGCTTCATTAACACAAGCGCAGGTAAAACTTGGAGACATCTTGCTTTGAAATACAGCTAAACCATGACAGTAACAGTAGGTTTTAAAGCGTGTAACTCACAGCACAAGCCTTTTTGTATGGAGAATTGTTGTGTCTTCTACTCAGAGATTTAGATAAGATGTTTATTATTACTCATACCTGCATGTTCTGCAAAAAGCTATAGATTGTAAATTACAAGTCCTTTAAGTTTCCGTAAGACAGGTCCTGGACCTTTTTCTTTTTGTAGGGTTTCTCTGATTCACCATTTGATTCCATTCCAGCATAAAACCTTTGATAAAACTGCCCATGTATCATAGTCACACCTGAGTTTTACAGACCTTGTGTATGAACATGTCTAGAGATAAGATTTAGAGTTGCTGGTAGGGAGGTTTTATTACCATTGGACAGGCTTGCCTGGCTGCTTTCCTGTCTTAGTTTGTTGCCCTGAGCTCAATGGCTGCTTGCCGTAGACCTGTTTTTTACTGGACAGATATCAGAGAGGACCTGATCTTGACATCTGTCATATTTTTCTAAATGCCAAAGCCTTACTTTACTACACATGCAAAAGTATACATTTATTATGAAAACTCACTTGTTCAGTATCTTTTTCTTTCTTTTCCATTGTGACTGACACAAGTGTTTGATGACTGAGAAGATAATGATTAATAACCACATCCTTTTAATTATTTTCCATTTAACCCACCACAGAACAAAAATAGAAGGTGTGCTTGGAAACCCGATCACTGCCGTTGTACGTTACTCTGGTTTTTGTTTTGTTTGGCTCGCTAATAATAAAGTAATATAACGTTCGTATTCACAGTTCATTCAGATTCAAACTTTCTTCCAAGCTGTTCTTTGAGTGCTCATTCCCCTTCACTTCAATTCTTTGCAAGATTTCCTGCCGTTTGGAGACTGATTTTTCTCACCTAAATTGAGTTTTCTTTTGTTTTTAATTTAACCAGCATTCACTGAGTGCCAGCATCTATGAAAGCCTTGAACAAAAGACCAAGTGTCTGACGACAAGAGTTTCAACAGCTCCATTCACAATCCAAAATCCTTTAGCTAAAGCCAATCTGGGCAGCAAGAATCACCAATTTGGCATCTCATGTAAATCACTTGTGACACAGCAGGGCTTATCTCTATAGTCCCCATAATGACTTTACATAATGTTTAGTAACAAGGATTTTCTGAACTTCTAACCACAAGTGTTTGTATCCTTACATGCCAGCACAGAAGCAGCTACAGTAAATTTGGAAAAAGAGGATTATTTGTCGGGGCACATTCCTATATCTTAAAACAAATGCTTATTATTTCAAGCTTGGTCTACTTAGTGTAGTTCTTCATTATTAGCCTGATGACTGAATAAATAAACTGGTCACGTTCAGCAGCACAGCTCAGTTAGACAGTGCTGTGAGCATAAAATTGATGGAGCTTTGGGTTATGAAACCACACAGGTCACTAAATCTCTGGAGGTGGTTGCATTTGGACATCCAGCTCTGTTCATTCGTTTGGAACTGCACTTTGACACCACAGCTTGGTACATAAAGGATTTTCTGTGAAAACAACTTTTTTTGTTTAAGTGACCTTTTTGTCACAAACAAACTGTTTCTCTGATTGTCCATGAAGTAAGTGACAGAATAACTGGATTTCTTAGGGTTTTGTGAGAGACTTTGGGCATGCAACCTGGAAACAAATCGGAAGAAATTTAAAAAAAAAAAAACCATAAAGATGATCGATTCAAAACTGGAAGTGAAAAATAATAGAAATAAGAGCAGCGAAAAAGAATTGGAGGTGTCCAATTGATCTAGTGTGCCACAAGCAGACAAAGTTTGAAAACATAAAAGTGCAAAGAAGCTTCAGTTAATTCTGTTGAATAACTCTTAGAGGATTTTATTAGCTTGTTTTCTGTCTGCCAATCACGATCCCCGTTCATTGTCTATAAAAGTGTTGAAGTTCAGTTTTGGCACAATCAACATCAACAACAGCACTTTGTGGTAAAGAATCAAATTGTGTAGCATTTAATTTGTGTGTTTGTTTGTTTTTAATTTATAGAAAATGCGCACAGTTGGTATGACACAGTACCGTCTTAATACACATTCATAATTAATGATATTGTGTCACTAGCTGATGAGACAGAATGAGATACATCTCATCGCTGTGATTCAGCCCCAAATCATCTGGTTTCAGCTCCTTTACCAGCTCCTTGTTTCTTCTTTCAGATTCGATCCAGGAGGCGAACGCAGCAGAGAGGCGTCACGAATCAGCCAGTAGTGGAGGAGAGCAGTGACGATGTTACTGTGGGAGATGCAGAAGATTGCGAAAAAACTGAAGGGTAAGGAAGTTTAATTTTGAGATCTCTGTACTCAGCCATATTATTTAAAACTTTATGCTTGACTGTGGTTTAGAACAGTGTCCACTGTTCCACAGTGGATGAGTCTTTTGTTTGTTTGTTTGTTTGAAAGGAACAGCACAAACAGATACGTTTGTCTAGGATTTTCCAACGAAATATGTACAATCCACAATAAATCCTTTAGAAGCTTATACACATTAACACCTTCTGATATCATCATTACTCTTCTCTCCATTTCAGACTCCCTTTGTTTATGTACATTAAACAAAGTCATGAAACCCTCTCCTTTCATCAACACCTTTTCTTTTATGCTCATTTAAGTGGTGGGCTCTTTGATTCCCACAATCCGGTAAAATTTCCCCTGCAGCTGTTTGGGCTGTAAGAAACCTTTTGTGCATGAGTCATTAACAAATTGGAATGTGAGATTATAATTTTGTCCTGAGGGCTGCTCATCATCAGTCCCTTTGTCAGACTATGAAACATTTTCATAGTTAGGTGTGTACAAACGTAATTTGGTCTTCACTTTGTAGGGCTTATTCAAGAAACTCTTTATCTCATAGGGACTTTACTGTATGAGAGGTTTTCCCATGCATACTTAAAAGTGAGTAGTAGATACTTTCGGTTGCTCCGAAACTTTAATGGGGTTCCCTCTGCGGATTCATATGCATATTTACTCCAGACAGCCTTAATGCCAGACATGTTTATCCAGGCTTGGGACAGGCACTGGAAGTAAATTGATTTGTGACCTCCACCGCCCATGCATATTTAAAAGTGGTTATGCACACACGCAAATTAGCCCACACATACATAATACAGTTAACAATTAAAAGCATGAGGAACAACACAAACAGATGCAAAAACTCGTATTTAAACATGCATGTCCTAAACTACAGGATTGGGCTAATGTATTTTTTCTTTTCATTCCTTTATTTACAGTAAATATAAAGGGAAACTACAGAAAGGGGTAATTTAATGTCAATGTTATATTTTCCCATTTTATTGGTTTCATTTGTTTCACTGGCCCATTAAACATTTAACTGGTTTTAATTACTTTTAAATATGTTTGGGTAGCTTAACCTTAAATATTTAGTGTAGAGCACTAAGATTTTTAACAATCAAAACCTTCAGTTGTGTTAAAATCTTAACAATATATGTTTTGGAGTAAACACTGTGCCCCGTGCTCTTGCACTCACACCTGCATGCTGCAGGTACTGACATAGAGGCGGATGGTTGATGTCTTCCTGCATGAAATCTGCCAGATTTGCAGTTTATTTGCATGGGCAGACAAACACAGGCAGCTTTTGTCTTACCTCATTTTAAAACAGCTTTTTCACAGTGTAAAACCAACCAGCACTGGATGGAAGTAAGTGAAAAGTGTGTATGTGTGTGTCAAAGAGGAGAGTTGGCAGCACCACAATGAACTACCACCATAATAACATGATTACTGTCACTGCTTTTTTGGTTATTTTGTATTTGTTGTATGTAAAAGTGAGAGTAAGAGGCTGCCTGGGCTGATACTCATTTGCTTTTGTTCGTGCACGTACTCCTAAATACATTTAACAGTCTGGATGCTTCTATTTTTAGTCACAAATGCAGGTGAATCGCTTACAATGTCCAGTTTTGCACACCCTTCTTGCTGTTTTTGTTACCTGGGATACTTTTTTTTTTTTTTGTTAACCTGCCAATCAGGCCGCTGGTTTTGCCAAACACCATGTAATGAAACCTTAATCCTTACATAAGAACACACAGTTACAATTTGTGCTTGCTGCATGGTAGCATACAGTCATTTAATTTTTTTTTTACTTTTACAATTTCACAGTCACTTAAAGTATTGTTCTCTATTGTGAAACCAACTCGGTTTTCAGCAGCTTTTAGAATTTCACAAAAGTCTTCTAATCCTCCCATTGTAATGGTTTTTTTCCCCTCTCATAGGCTGTCACACTCATGTTAGTGGTGTGTGTGTGTGTGTGTGTGTACATGTGTGTGTACTCATGCATGTGTTTGTGCTCATGTTTCAAGCATACTTGTCATTCCTCGCAGCTTTTGTCTTCGTGTCAAGTGGTTTAGGTTGTTGTAACCAGGCTGTGGGTCACCAGGGGTCACCACTGGGATTATTGTAATAGGGTGGCAAATTAGGGGATGAGGGTTAGGACCAGGCGGTGAAAATGCCTACTGTCTTAACAAGCTGACTTGTCTCACGCTGACTTACCTTTGTTTGAATGATGACGTATTCACAATGTGGAGGTTTAAAAATAGCCAAATCTTGCACCCAATCCTTGGTGAATTGGATGTGCGCCTCCAGAGATTTATGATTGCAAAACTGGTTCGCCGTGTATGACTCCACAGACAAGGTACGAGAATATATCATGGTAAGTCAATAGCGGTTGGTCTTGAGGGTTTGTACTCCACTGCTGTAATTCATATGGGTCCACATTTCCAATGCACACTATTTTTTGCAAGTACCGTCTCTCTGCATCCGGACGCAATCTGTCTCTATACCGTCCTTTTTCTTTTGAGCTGCTTTTAAGTATGGTTCGTAGCAATCTTCCTTCCAACACAGTGTTTGTTTTAATTCGTGGCCTGCCAGTATGGCTCCCACAATGCATTGTTGCGTTATGTCAACTCCAAAGCCCTATAAAACCAAACTGAATCCCCTTCAAGATGAGTTGCGTTCCAGATGCGTTTTTTACAGAAGGAGAAATATTTTGGTATTTAACAATAACGATAATAATACAAGTGTGACTGGATGATATACCTTTTTCAGAGTCAAACACTAATGCAGGTTTAGGATGATAGCATTGGTAATTGTTTTCCATTATCTGAGATGGTAATAGAGCTGTTATAAGTTATTATACAGATTAATTAAACCTCATATTAGCCTGTAAGATTGTTGTCACATTAAGAACACACGTTTTAAACATTAGACCGATTTCTCGTCACGGCAGGTCAGTGAAAATGAAGCAGTTCACACCACCCAAGTGTGAAATTAAAATGTTCAGTAACAAAGACAATGAGAAAAATCCTTTGCACATCTCACTTGTGCGGAGTTTTGCATAATTTAAGTCTGATCCAGTTTGTTAGCTTTGTTCTTTTCTTTTTGTTTCTCAGCAGGGCTTCAAGGATTCAGTAAAAATAAATTTTTAACATTGCTTACTGCAAAGGATTTCTAAAATGTTCTTAATTTAATCAGCAAGTCACTGAGAGGGTGGGCTCTGTTCTCTTCTCTTGAGGGCAAACAAAAATACTCAGTTTGCATCAGGATTATTTTTTCTGTATAATGTGTTCACAAACGATTCATATGTTGAACCAGGACTTGAGAGTTACTGTGTGCTCACAGCAAACATCAAAGAAAAACATCTTGCTTAGGATCCTATCAGGCTTGGCTAAGTAGGGCCAGCTTCAGCGGGGTCAAAGTTCAGGGATTGGTGGTAGTGTGTGACCCCTGTTACACTAGGAGGTCACACTACTTGAATACCACAGTCACTTGGCATTATACCAAGACTGCGTGACATACCTATCCCTGTGCAGTGTTTGAGTATTTTTGCTTAGCCTTTGTCTCAGAGGTATACTGTCAGACATGTTGAATTTGTTAAGAAACCAGTAGACAAAACATGAAGCGACGTACAGGAGGCAGTCCATCAGACAACAGTAGGAATGCTCTGCGTTCCTTTGTGGCATTTGTCCCTCAGAATTCCCCCTGGCCTCCCTACCTGCCTAAGCAGGCTTACATACATTCAACAGATGTGATACTTTTAATCTTCAAATCTGGATCCAAAATCTATTTGGGAAAGTTCTTTATGGTATGGAATAACTTTTGAAGTCTTGACATTAGCATCATTTTTATGTAATCCCACCCCAGATATTGAGTTTCATTGTATTTTCCATTACAGTATATGCATGTTTGTCATGAGATGGAACAAGAAGCTATACTTGCCCCTAGCTGAGTTTGCTCAATAACTGCAAAAACTGCAAGATGAGAAGAAAAGGTTTTTGTTTTTTAAAGTTCAAATAATCAGGTGAAAAAAGAGAGAGAGGTGAACATGGTGGGCGTGGTGGTGCATCTGTGAACGATCCACAGATTTACTTGTCAAAGCCTTTTACTTTGGACCTTTTAACTTTTGTTCATTTGATGTAGATCTTATTTTTTGTTTTTGTTTGTGTTTTTTTTTCCTTTTTGTCATGTTGTCTCTGAGATGTGAGTTTTAAGGAAAGGTGACATACACATGATTGGGACAAACCTGATTTATAACATAAGACCAAGCTTCATTCACTGAATCACTGAAATCCAAAATCATAATTTAAATTAAAGTCTGATTAACCACCCAGCCCCAAAAACCTGAAGTTAGTGTGACAAATTGTCATGATTGTATATTTAACACATATACATAGAAGAATGTTTGGTGTATAGTAGTGTAAGTAGCCTAAAGGTTTGAAGTACTTGCCCACATCAGGTTTTGTTTTTGTTTTTTTAAGTATTTTTCATTCATACTTGTTATGAAGTGTGTTGGTGGCCTACATAATGATCATGTTATGAGGTTACATGCATGAGTAAATGTAAGAGGAATCATAATGTGGTTGAGGTGAATCTAATAAGGCCCTCCACAAGGTCTAGCTTCTTCCCTTATGCTCCCAAAACATTACATTGCATCTTCCTGCTTCATATTCATATAGATTCTCTCACCCCTTGCTGCTGTTGTTTTTATGTATTCATTCCCATGTACAAGTAACTGCTGATCACTTTAGCTGCATTGTATAAATGTTTACATTTCAGATTTAATTGTAGAAATATCCCTCAGTGAAGTGATTCAAATTAACTACAGCCATGTACGATTGTATTTCAGGTCAGAGCAAACTTTAAAGAGGGCAGGTACAGGACCTGTTTGCAAGGTGGTTCACGGTCGGAGCAATCACAGCAGAGTCAAGTCTTTCCGTCTTCTTCGAAGCGTCAAGAGCCCAGTTAAGCAGGCCCCTCCCCCCTCTTCCTCCTCTGTTCCCGCTTCATCCTCCACTCTTCCATCTACCCATAGTCCACCTTCTACTCTTCAGCCCTCCAGTGTTCCTAAAAGTGGGGAGCAGAACGACTCGCCCAGGACAGCTCTCATCAAGTAAGATCCACAAATTCATTTTTCACCTTCAAATGCCATCAGACTTGCCATACCTCCTGCAGTGAAAAATTAAGAACTTTATTCCCCAGAGTTATACAAGCTCATTTGATATCACAGAATATTAGATTCTTGAAAGTGTTAAGTGTTGTGGGTGTTTAGTTGTACACAGCCTGAGAGCATAAAATTAATTTCATTAAAAGACTAATTTGACATTGTCATTAAATCTCCTTCCACCCAGATTGAATTATTTATCCTCCAGTGACCTCAAATAAATGTGCTGCATGATAATGTGTTCTCTGAATGAGTCCCACGTTACAAAGATATGAAAAGCTGAAAGCACTGTGAGGTTTATAGCATATCATTGTGACTTTTGTATAAACACCTATGTTTTTCTTAGTTAAAAGTGGCTTAACCCAGTTTGAAACAACTTGTACAGTTATTATTTTGATTAATCCACACTGAATAATTTCAACACTAACAACTTAATTTGGGGGAAAAAATGTTAGTACGGGATCTAGACAGACGTGGATTTTTAAAGGTAAACTAAAATGGCCAGGCTTGATTGTTTTCAGTCGTATGAATGTATTCAAAAAGATACAAAAGAGCTAAAAACTTACTACATTTAAAATTTGACAATGTTCCATAAATGGTTTCACTTACTGTGGATTTGCTGGATCGTAACGAGTACGTTGGGACAACCTTACTGCTAATTAACAGGCTGTAACCTGCCCAATAAACTCTTTTTATGGGCTGATAACGGATATGGAATAAGGCTGGAGACGAGCTTAAAATTAGTTTGGTAAGCAGAGCGTACCACATCACATAACATATCAGGTTTCACAGTATCAAATGAGCCGCTTGTAATTCTGTAATAATGTGGTTGGAGGAAGTGTACTTATTTTACAGGCAGTGACAGCTGCCACAGAAACCAATTTCTTTTTCAGCTTTTGTTAAACAGAAAATTCCAAAGTTGACTGGAAGCCAGATTAATGTTAATTTCCATGCACTGCCATCCTCTACACCCTCCAAGATTCCAAAAACAAGGCCAAGACACATTGAATGAATCTAAACAGTAACAAAATATTAGATCCCAGCTTAGTGCATACAGATCTACACTTCTTAATTTACTATATAGTATAATTTTACTATCTTTCATAAAAAATTAGTCTAAAGGTACACACTTGTGGTTTGGCTGGCTCTTACACTGAATGTTTATGAAGTAATGTCTCCCAAACCCAGCTGTATAATCAATATCAAGAGAGTCAAAAGTTTGAAGAAGTACAAAGCCATTTTTCTTCCTATTTCTATACCTGCCATTCAATAAAATTTCAACTAGTGATGCAAATTATGATAATCAATGTAGAGCAGCCACTTAAATATTCATGAATTGTAATAATATACCATTTTGAGGTACTTCAAGGAGAAATTCAGACACAAGTGCCACAAGTAAAGGTAATACTGCTACGAGTTACAAGAAAGTGAAAGAGAATATTGGCTCACTCCTGCTGCCCACCATTACACTGACATTTAGATGTGTTTCACTGGACTAACATGTAAAGATTGTATTAACAACTATATCTGAGAGCACAGTGGCGTTGAATATCATGATATTAGCATGAAAAGCTGTGCAGCACTAATAAGACCCTGTATCCACCTCTGCCTTATGATTGTTAGCTTGTTTATACTTTATGATATTATGTTGTTGCAGTGAATGTTATATTTATACTTTACAGACTTTTTCAATGATATATGAAATCCATTAACCTTTCACTGTGTGCACTTTTCTAGAAACAGGTGGTATGTGGAAATGGCACCAGACTTACTCACCATACAAAAACATTCATTATTCATTTGCTTGGTTGAAGTGCAACTTTTTAATCTTTCATCCTATTAATATTTATGGGACAGGAGTGGTTAATAATACACCACTGATGTTTCTTTGCTGTCATGAATGTTTAATACTATAAATTGTCATATTTTAGCCTCAGAAACACACAAACGTCCGGCTGCCATGTTCCACAAACCTAAAGCTAGATTTCCCAGTGATTATAATCCTTATTAGTATGTACTGTTTCATGCTGTAAACACCAGTGTGTTTATGGTGGGTCTAATGGTTTTATAAGATATGTTGTATGCGAGTGACAGACTACGAGAAAGTGTTGACCCCCTCCTTCCCTCGTTGTGATGCATTGTTTTCCAGTGTTTTACAGTAGGTCAGGGTGGGGACACATAGCACTAAAATAGAACAGTACTTTCCTGTTGAGTTGGTTACGCACAATGCAGGTTTTGTACATCGTGTCCCTCCCAATAATCAAAGGAATCCACATGGTTAACTTACTTTCTTTAATAAGTTAATTGCCATTAGGAATTTTATATTAATTGACAGCTTAGTGACAAATTGAGGAATGAGCAGTTGAAAGTGTGGGAAACAAGGCAATAGGATTGGTATGTGCAGGAAGATGAGCTAAGCTGTCCTGTATTCAGTGCATCAGTGATGGACACTATCTGCCTGCCAGAGGCCCTGACACTCCCAACCTGAAATTACTTTTCCCCTTTTCATAACTTCCATCATGCAGCTCACATCAGGGAATGATTTCTTTTTTTCTTTTTTTTAGATATAACCAAACCAAAGATGTGAAGCTCATATTAAACTTGGCCAGAATTTCTAAACAGCTTCTTTATGTTGGTAAAAGCAGGCAGGCACACAAAAACACAGAAGCCTCGCCCACATGCTGATTAAATCTAATTGGCTGCCCCTCATAAAAGAAGAAGAAAAAAGGGTTAAAGGGTATGTGAACAGGGATGACTTAAAAGCCCCTTTAATTTAAATAACAATAATTTTGGACTTTGAAAGCCATTGGATAAAAGAAGGGACTTGTGCCTATATTTTCTATTTTGATGCCATATTGTGAAATACAACATTAAATACCGCACACTATAACCTATAAAAAGTATAAATAATTTTTTAATCGGGGGTTTGTGCTTTGCTAGCTGTATTGCCTTAGGAATAACATTTTTGCAGTTATTTTCTTTAAAAAAGAAGGAAAGGGCTTTCTAACATTTTGTTCCATTCATAGTCACCAGATGGTGATTGACTGGGGCGACTATTGCTTGAACCATAATAAGAGCAATGATGGTAATGGATTGTCATGACATTTGATGAATGTTTCATTTAAAACGACTTTGTAATTTCTTTGTGGTGATCTCTTGACTCTTCACACCATCATCAGTACAAAATTGAAAATTACAGTTATGACAATAATTGATAAATTGACCATAGTTAGCAAATAATAGCATGCTAGTCCTTTAAATCAGAGGTCCTCGAAAATTTGATGACTGCATACAAACTTACCCTGATGTCATGGCTGCAAAATGAGTGTACACATAAAACACATGTTTGCTCACAGGATGATTGTTTCCAGTATTGGTTATTAGTTGTGTACTGATTGTTCCTTCTTTTAAACAGTAAGTGAGGTGGCATTTTTTTCTTTGACCCAGCAGTATTGGTTAATGTTAGGAATGCTTTAATCAAAGCGACACAATTGCTAGAGCTCAAAACTTGAAGCTGAAGAAAAAGGGCTGGAATTCCTTTTGGGGTTTTTAATGGGGGGTTAAGTTAAATTTGTTTATTCGATGCCTTGCCAGGACAGATATTTTCTGTTTTAGAAATTGCTTTGAATTCAGCTTTGGTCTGTACTTAACACTCTTCTAAAAACCACTAGATCTTGGCCTGCTCACAGAACTTCCCATACTCCTGTGCATCCTCCTGTCTCTCCGTCCATCTGCTCTTTTCTGTCATGTGATCATGTGAGAAACACAAGATAGACACACTAGGAGACAAGAAAACATGTTTTTCTCTCAAGTGTCATAAAACCAATTATTACTGACACGGTGCCAAGTAACTAGTTCAACCAGTATTTTGTCTGCAGTAGAGACAGACACACAAACACTCTTCTTTGTGCTTGAAGTACACATTTGCATTAGGTACAGTGTGTTCTACAGTGTATATTGTTTATTATGAATATTGTTTTTATTGTAAATTTTCAAGGTAGGTTTTTTGTTTTGTTTTTTTCCTTAGAGCAAACATATGTGAGCTGACATTTACTAAGAAACACACATTGTGTCTCTCGGCCATCTCTTCACAGAAACTGGGCGTGTTAGTTTCTTTAATTAAATCCAACTGCAGCCAGGTTCACTTTCAAAGTCTGCTAAAGGATTTCTTTTTAATCGTTTGTATTACTTTATAATAACACAGATATCGTTGTATTCACGACAAATAATGGCATGTATTTTGATTTCACCTTCACTGACTAGTTTACTAAGAAGTGCTGGCTTTATATCAAGGCTACAGATGTCTTATAAATCTAGTGAAGTGTGTGTCTCTGTAGGCAACAATACAGAGTCACACAGTAAAGCGGTCCTCATGTGTTGAAGGCTGTAATAAAAGTTCACACACATTATTGCAGCAGAACATATGTGACTCTGCAGCGTGGCAGAAGTGTACAAGCCGTGTGTGTGTGTGTGTGTCTGTGTGTGTGTGTGTGTGTGTGTGTGTGTGTGTGTCTGTCTGTCTGTCTCATCTGATCCTCATCTAGGACATATATGCAGCAGCGTAGGAGCCACTACACATGGTACTCACCTCATCTTCTCCCCTCAGGGAAATGTGTTATATACACGTTTTACATATGTGTGCCTTTGAGTCGTACATGCTCCCTATAATGAAATGTGGTGTAAAAGGAAAACAAAAACCTTTATGTGCATGAAAAAGTCAAGCGCTTGCATGGATGTACTAGATTCACACGCACACCACCTTTACCATTGTTAAGATGCAGGTGTAGCAGTGTTATGTAACAGGGTAGTGAGGATACAGGATGAATGAGTGGTCAATCACAAGGAAGAAAGGGACAGTGGGAACATTACTGCAGTGTGAGGTGCTTTGGCCAATCACGTGAGACCTTCATCCCCTGAACACTACCAGTAAAGTATGGATTCTGTCACTGGATAGTTTGTTACTTTATAGGATAACGTATTGAGCACATTTAGTCTTTTTTATAATATCTTAAAGCCTTTTTTACTCTGTGTAGTCACAATCTTAAAACATGAAACAACAAAAATCCCAGAAATGATAAACTGATGACCGTACATTCACTAAACTTCACATAAGATCTAGTGTGAAGTGTACTTGTGATTAGCTTTTTATGTTTAGTGCCGATTGTTCTCGGTGCTTATGACGCACTGTTTGACTGAGTCTTATACGAAAGCTCCTTCTGTTAGTAAGAATATTAAAGTTTATACCAAATGAATATGTCCACACTATAAAGACAATGCACAGCCATAGCAAACACAGCACTGAAAATGTACACTAATGTAAGCAGTGAAAGTCTGCTAAAGCTTTTCAGCTAAGCAGCGGTTTTACTTTTCATTTTACTTACCTGTGTGCTACTTTGCCATCTAGTTTACTACTAAAAAAAACTGCCAGTGAAGCAAGCTTCTACTTGGCTAACCTTTTTTTGCAGTAATAACCATCATCACTCACTAGTTTGGTTTTGTGTTTTTGTTTTTAATAAGAAAGAAAGAGAGAAATAGAAATTCACACCAAACAAGACCTGAATTTGATAAAAATTTAAAATTTTATAGTAAAAACCACTATTACAGTATAATATCAGCATCTGTCCTTTTTGTGTCTTATTACCTTCTCCTTTCCTCGTAGCAAATTTATGTATTTTCATTTGTATATAATTATATCTCTCTCACTGCCTCTGGCAGTTTAAAAATATTAAAAGACTGTAGTATTTAGTACACGCTGTTCCTAAACCCAGTTATGTAATGCGACAGCCAAAAGCAATGTGCCTCTAAAAAGTTTCAAGTCTGGTCTCAACTTGCCTGTCGCTCCTGTGACAAGTCGCTAATCCTCTCATGCTCAGCTGTTGTTAAACATGACAGGTTCAATTGATCATGACAGGCTATACTGTGTCATCATTACTGCTGTTTTCCATGTTTTTATTTATTTATTCATTCATTCAGTTTTCAGCTAAGTGCTGTTCCCTTGATACAGTACACCACTCTACTCTTAATCATTCATGACATCATTCCAGATTTCCCAGCGATGCCCGGCTGTCGTTTGTGTGTTTAAACTGGCCTCAACTACTGCAGAGATATGAGCTTATGCACCTGGCTGTACCTGTGTGAATTTTAAGGTCACACATGCATAAAAACATAGCAAAAAGAAAAAAACAGCAGGAGTTGCACTGATATCCCACGCAGTGATTATGGCTTGATCATACATACCTTATATAACACCCACTCTACTTGGCATGTCATCCCTGAAGCCTGGGAGGCTTTAATGACAAAGTAAAAGGTGATTTTTGGCTGTTTTGGAACTGACGAATGTTGGCGTACTGTTACTTCTGCTATTACTACTTCTATTTACCATATCACCAGAGTCGATTTTCCATGTTGACAGTATTATAAGGGCTAACCTTTGCACTGTCAGGGGTCAGCCTCAAGGCAGCAGGATGGCATACTGTAAATAAATGGCACCACTGGCCCACACCTTGCTATGTATCTAGAAAAGCAAACAAAAGCTAACAGGTACAAATGTAAAAGTGAGTGAGCCATGAATGGACTACACCTCACTGTTTTTGTAAGGGTTGAATGAAAAGGATACCCCCTCCCACCCCCAAATGGAAGTAATAAATTGGATTAAGCATAAATTTCTCTGTTAGGTACACACTCGTCGTCCGGTTTAACAAAGAAAAATGTCATTTTGTTACTGAAAAATGGAAAAGGCAGCAATGTTGAGATTTCAACCAGAAATATGTCATAGGTTGTTGTTTATCTGCAAGCATAATGAAAGGCTTTGGTTTGAATGATAGTTACAGCAATGAATGGAACAGGTTAAAGTTGCTGACTGTCACACTAAGACCTTTGTGATTGCCAGTAAAAGAACAGCCTGGATAAAAGAGCTGTGCAATCTGTAATTCCTCTGGTCAACAGCCAACGGGGGTATTTTGTGCAAAGATATTAATTCAAGATTTTAGGAGGCTTTATGTCTGAGACTCATTGTGATTTAATCACCAGATTCAAGAACCAGTTGACCCAGCAAAGACCTTCATTTATCTGATCATTTCCTGGGAAAAGAAAAATGGGCAGCATGATATAATCAGCAGGCATATATATATCTGATACTTGTTTAAGTTTTATGTGTTTAAAGATATTTGTGGTACACAGTTTGAAGCTGGAATAATGAGCATGTGTAACTGCAGTAATATTCCTGAAAATTCCTCCCACTATGCATAAAATTAGTCCCAGCATAAGAATTAAAGGATATCTGGATTAGTTTATCACTTGATATTTCTCAATACTTTTTTCCAATTTCATTTTATTGTATTTATTTATTTTAAAGTGAAATAAAACTAATTTTTTTTTTTTTTTTTAAAGTGTTTGGGGAAAATGAGGTGGTCTGTGCTTACTCTGATCGGCATCTTACTTGTCTTAAATAAACTGTCATGCTCGAGTTCTTTAACTTCCCAGAGCTTCCTATTACCCGTAGCCTAGATTGTATCTGATGTCTGCTGTCTTGAGTATAAACACCTGCTGAGGACAGGATGAGGGAGCTGTAAAGGTTGATGTATGACTGAGGTCTTTGTTTCTGCTTGTCAAATGCAGAACTTGCCACTGACGTGTTAAAATGGAGTATTGTATGTTGGTTAATAAAGAAGAGAGGCCACACAGGAAATCTCTGACAAAACATCACAAAGATACAGCCATAGTGAGTTTTCTCGACACTTGAGTAAGAGTCAGATATTCTGTTTGTAAACCCCCCAGTACAACTGGCCTACTCTTCTTTATCCTCTCGCTTGCATTTATCACAGGTGTGTGATTTCAGTCCCGTCCTTGCACTATTTTTTTTTTTTTTCCTTCAGATGGTGAAGATGTGATGAATTTCTCTTTATAAATGTTTTTTAAACCACCAGCTTCCTCTGTGCTGTGCGAAAATGTTGTCATGCTAACATGCCACTTCAAACCGTGAATACCTACTTGTTAAACATCAGAATTTTGCAGTTGACATTTAGTGAGTGTAGATGCACAGAGCATGTGCGCCACCTGTAAAGAGAAAAAAAAAATTTGTAGATCTGTTTAAACGTTTTTGCTCTTGCTAGTCGGTGCCAAAAATACTATTTGAATAAAGCTAAACAACTTGATTCTACTAATATAGAACAGCAGTTACCTGTTAGTTCAGATATGTTATAATGCCACCTGTTAGATTTTTTTCTATGTAATAGGAAGTGGGTTTTTTTTGGGGGGGTTTAAGAAGGTGAAAATTAAGATAAATGGCATCTGTGCAAAACCAACACGGTTCTGCAACACTTTAATGTAGAAAATGAGCTGTTGTATGTGAACTGTGTCAGTGTAAAGTAGCATATAATCATTTGATGGATGAAATGCATAACCACATTCTGCACAGGCTTCTGAAGGCTGCTGTTCTCGCACTCCTGCTGTTAGCCACAGTCAACTAACTAGTACGATGTTGTGTGTGTGTGTGTGTGTGTGTGTGTGTGTGTGTGTGTGTGTGTGTGTGTGTGTGTGTGTGTGCAGGTTAAAGAAAAATAGTAATATTAACTCAACTTAAATTTAATGCGCTTGTACCTGGGGACCCGTAAGTGCAACAGTGCCCATTTCCACAGTGGTTCTCCAAGTGTATCACTGGTGTCAGGTGTCACAGACGCATCATGTACTAAGAAGCCAGTTAAAGCAGGAAGCACAGAGTACCTGAGCCCAGCTTGTGGGTCTTGCTGAGTCACGGCAAAGGAAATGGTTTTACTGGTGCAGCACTGTACCACAGTTTCTCTCGCTCTCCCTCTCTCTCTCTCTCTCTCTCTTCCCCCCCCCCTCTCTTTCTCCCTCTCTCTTTCCCTCTCTCTCTCTCCTGTTTCCTTTATGTCTCCTTACAGTTTAATTGAATTTAAATTATGCATGGTGTGTCTGCTAGAGGAGAGTGAGAATAGTAACAGAGTAAGAATGACTTTTCTTTTCATGCCTGTATGTGCCGTCCATATCTGTGTTTGTATACATTACTGTATATTCATCAGTTTATTTTGTAACTTTCCCTGATTACTTTTGTGCACACAGCCTCTAGAGCCTAAAAGCAACCTGAGCTCAGTTTAGCTGACTGATGTTACCCAGCTCATCATTCCCCATTACTGCGCCACACACACAATAGGCTTTACATGATTTATTGTACGAGTGTCTGTGTGAGACGGAGCTTGACACAAGTATGTCACAACCATCTTAGTGTATTTTTAAAAAATAAATAAATTTTAAAAAAAAATCCATCTCTCTGTAGTGTGGTCCCAACCTGATACCCACACTAAATGTTCTAGTAGTGCCATGAAGCTCCTCGTGAGTGCAAACAGCATTAACGCAGCAGTTTTTGTTTGACACGACGGTGAAATATGTTAAAATATGTCAGTGACAAACAGTCTGACAGTTACAGACTATCAGACTGTAACATGTCAAGAGAGCTCATTGTGCTCACTTTTTGTTAGATATGTTTGGATAAATGTATTGCATATAGAGCTGATGCTTTCACCTCTCGTTCCCTTAACAGAACAAATCAATGTGTCCCTTGTGTATTGATTTAGGGGTCAGAACAATACAGCTCAAATGAAAACCCTGTGACGGGCCCGTATAAAAGCTGTGCACAAATGATTGCCCACAAATCTCAGTGAGCTAAAGCAGTGTGCATTTAGGCAAGAAAACGTTCTCTTAATTAAATATTCTCTATGCACCTTGTGAATTGAACCATGCGTGCAACAATGTCAGATTACAGGCAACTTTATACTTTTTGTTGTTGGGTTTTTTGTTTGTTTGTTTTTTTGTTTTGTTTTTTGGGGGGGGGGGGGGGGGGTGTTCGTTATTATTTGGTTGTGGTGTTTTTTACATTTATGTGGTCTGGGGGAGGGGTAACTTGAGTGTGGTCAATGTAATGGCAGGCAGGAACGAGCAAACTGAATGGTGACTCAATGTAACTTATAGTTGTAGCATGTTCATAACATATTTCATACGTGTACATATTACATACTGTAATAGACCCATTCTGTAGTATACTTACATATCTATATTATTGCTAATATATATTGTAATATATCTATCATGGCTAAAGCACTTCTGGATGGATGCAAACTGCATTTCGTTGCCCTGTACCTGTGACATGTGCAATGACAATAAAGTTTAATTCTATTCTATTCTATGTGGGTTGTTGCATGGAGAAAGGGTTTTCACAAGTTTAGGTTTCCACCTTGAATGAAGGGAGCACACCCATATGCGCAGGCATGTAGACTGTCCAGCTGCACACACAACAAAAAAATCATTAGCCATGCAAGTCCAGATCTAGCAATTGTTCAACAGTGTTTTTCTTGTTTAATAGTGCTTGTGCGTGTGCATTATTCTCCAAATGGTCATTTCTTGTTTTTGTTTGAGCCATGTGTTTTCATTTCTTGTGCCATTCAGCTGTCTCTGGAGGGGGGGGGGGGGTTTCTTATAGGATTTCTTTGCCTATATAAAGTAATTATTTGAGTTCATTTAAAGGCTGAGCACTGAATACTGTGGGGTTGCTCCATGGGGTTGTGCTGCTTAGTGAAACATTTAAATGGTTATAAAGACCACCTTGGCCATATGCTTGTATAGTATGGGACCAGGTCAAGGAGCACCATTACCATAGTGTCAATTCTTCCACTGAATTACCTCCACTGGCTTGTATAGTAAGACAGCCAGACTGAGGGCTGGTCACAGTGAATGGCTGTTTTGCATCAGGTTGGGGCTGTCTCCAACCACATGCAGCTAAAGCCACCATAGCTAACCTGCTCAGTCTAATCACTTCTCACACACTGACAGAAACACACAATCAAGCCAAACAGCACTGAGTCAATCAAACACAGAGTTGAGAAAAGGCATATTCCCACAGACAAACTTTCATATCTCTTCCAGCCACAAGTCCTCCTTCACATCATCACAGCACAGTCAGACATTTTAATCCAAGAAACTCAATTGCTGTTTATTTCATGTGGAGTTGATGCAGGCTGGGTTATTATTGGCTGGCAAAGGAGAGTGAAACGGCCTTGACGGTAAAGACGGGGTCTCACTGTGCAGTGAAGCATAGCTAGAATTTTCGATAATACTTTGTGTCACAGGCAATGCATCTTTTTTTAATTTTGTTCAAAGGCTGTGTATCTATGAAGTGTTTTTGTGTCAAATATTTAAAGTCCTTAGAAACAGAAACAATGAAAAATAAAGGAAGGACAGATGGCATCCGAAATATTCAGAGCGCTGCTCTGTTTGGATCCAAACACGCTTTGTATGCATAACCTCTTTCAGGATGTTTGTACAATATTTGATTCCACGTTGCTTTGTTTTCGCCTGACGGATTCTCTTAGATAAGCTGCTGGGTGGGGACAATTGTTTGTGGTTTATTTGGACCCAAGAACATTTTCTACGTCTGTTGGCTTTGGCAGATGAGCTAAATGTCATTTGAGCTCCTGAGAGTGATCATCTGTGGTGCAATTTAAGAGGAGCTGTGGTATGGATGGGATGGGATCATTTCAAATAAATGCCAGAAACCATAATTAATAACTGAATAAACCCACAGAATTGGTTCTGATATCCAGGAAATAAAATGAAATCGTTTTATATTAGTTCACTAAATGAACCAAACTAAATATGTGAAGTCGATCGGGTTAAACTGCTGCATCTGGGTGTAGCAGTCAGATCCCAGAACATAATTATAACTCACCAGTGTTGTTTGTGTCTGCTGCCATGTCACTTATTAGTCTGGAAGCTTGGGTATTAAAAAACTGTTCCCATGAAATGAAACCTGTCCTACAGTAAATGTTCAAGATGGAAAACGGCATTAATTGAAAATCACGTTATTGGATTCTGCTTAGATGATAAAGCTTAAGATCTCTTGCAGTGTGTAGGTTTTGTAGACACGCATGTGATGAAGCAACATGTAGGCATTCTGCCAAAACAAGCTTATGAAGTGTTCCAGCTGTGTGTTTGTATTCTCATGATGCTAACTAATGCTAAAGCTAGAGAACCAACCCAAGTTATGATATAAGAATAATGTAACAAAGCAAACATTTCTTCTTGTATATTAAAAAGTAGATGTCCCATTTTCATTGTCATTATTGGTTGCTCACCTCTGGAAAAGGCTGTGTCACACCTTTATTATGTTCTCTTTGAACATTTAGCACAGGATTGATTGGACACATTAGACGATTGTCGAGTAAACGTTATCTTATTCTAGGATTCTATGATGCCAGTGTTTGGCTGATCCCTAGTATTTATGGCAGAGTGACAAATTCACTATCTTTACACACTGAACGTACTTGACATTTAAATGTGTACGATAATGAGAAATGTTAGTAGAGAGATGTTTGGCTCAAAAACTGCAGCACTTCTGTATCACAGTGCCATCAAGCCCTTGGATCTGTGTTTTTTTTTTTCTTTCTTTTTGTTTAGATAACTTGCTAGGATTTGTCATTTAATGTAATCTCCACTTTTTGTTTTCCCCTAAAGTTGAATATTTCTTCACATTTATTTCTGTCTTTCAGGGAGTTGTCATCCAGACAGCAGAACAGCTTCCCGTTCAGGAAGGCCAAAGAGTCTAAGCTGATCTGACACTGAAGGAAGAAGAAAAGATGTGATGGAACAAGGGAGGAATACAGTGCTTAAACCTTACTATGTAGTTTGGTTTGGGATCTGGAATAGTTGGTAAAGGATGTGTGATTAAGTTGCGCCTCAAACACACCCAGATCATCTGAGGTCAATCTGATTTTATAGTTTGTGCTGAGCTGTATAGCCAATCTCAGATCAGCCGCAGTGTGAAACCTGCTAACTGTTTTATGTAGTTTGATTGTGTAACTGAAATTTTATTGTGTGCTTATTTTCTGTCTACTGGTGCAATGTATTTCTTCTAGTTGAATCATAAATGCTTAACACTGACATTTTATTCCCTTTAGCAGCTGACACTAATAAATTATATTGTTTTTGAAAGTGACACGTTATTTATTTAGGAGCATGCCCAAACTGCACTCTGCGTTGGTTGTGCCAGTTTTTCATCAGACTATCAAAACCACCGTCTTACTATGTAATTATTTTGAACCAGTATTGGAACTCTTATCAGTCACACCCAGAAAGTGTCACCAGTGCTCAGTCTTTGATGTTTGTGTTCACTGCATTTAAATTGAGTGCAAAAAGCTTTGGAAATTGGGTCAGTTTGACTGGTTATTGGTGCAGTTGTGCTCCAGGATAAAAGCGGTGGCTTCTGGTTAAAATGCTGAAAATGACCACATTCTACAGACGAGGACTGTCTTGTTAACATTAACTGTCATTCCTCCCTCGGACTCAAAAATAGCAGGAACAGAAAGAGCAGAATGTTTTTGTAGCACTGCAATAAATATCAATAAGTTCAGGGTGTTCAGTGTGTGCCTTCGATACTGGAGACTGTGGTTTACATTTAATATGACAAAGCTCAATATTAGCATCATTTAATCAGACTTTAACGTAAAGAACTGTGGAAAACAAGAAAACACAAGAACTTTGGTTTGGATTTCAATGATTGTGGCTCCCTCGTGATTTAAATTTTAACCAGGAAGCTTGTGCGTAAGTCTGACTCGTCCTGGTGCTACTTTACGTTAGTATGTAACTCTCTGCGTTCCAGCCACTGAAGACAGCAGTCAAAGCTGAGCACTGGAAATATTTTGAAGCTTATGGTTTAACATCATTAATGGTTTACGTAGCCTTCTAGTAGAAGAACATTTGACTGACATGGAATGACTGAAATAGATTTTTGGGGATGACCCTCAGTTAGCAGCTGGTTGTACTGAAGCTAAGCTGGCAGCTTCTAGCTGCATTGTTAGTTAGCATGATCTTAACATTTGAAACTTGGCAACATTTCAGGCCAGTATGTGTATATAATCTGATCTCTCACCTCCCACAGTTCAAAGTAGAATAATGCAAGTTTATGTGAGTTACAAAAGCAGAAGGGAGTCAACTTGTTGAATGTCACAGATGTGTTTGGAAATGTCTTTAAAAAGGGTTTCCTAATAAGTAACTTTTCACAATATCATGTCTATTTCAGAGCATGCAACTGTTTTAATTTAAGATACTGTAGTTAACTCACATTTGAAGTAATTAAATGACGTGACTGGTTTTGGAAGTTAACATGACTGCAAAGATTAAATTTTTAAACTGATCTACTTTGTTTAATTTTAAATTCTGCCTTTTCATTCAAATTCATATTTTATTTGTCACACACAACCATACACAGTACAACATGTGGTGAAATGCTTATTGCTGTGCAATGCCCGACCATTAAATGACAGTGAGATTTAGAGATTTACAGACTACAAAATTTACAGATTTTAACTTAGAAATTTACAGTAAAAATGTGCAAATAAATAACGATTTACAGAGGAAATTATGAAAGGGAAAAATAAAATTATAAGAAGTGTGCCAATAAACAGAGTGTGTGCGGTGATGCGATGTGTGTGAGAGAGTCCAGTCCTACACCTGGTTCAGGGCAAGAATAGCCTGGGGGAAGAAGCTCCGCCTCATTCTCTCTGTTTTGGCCTTAAGGAAGCGGAAGCGCTTCCCAGACCTCAACAGTGAGAAGAGCCCATTGTTGGGATGGGAGAGGTCCATCATAATCTTGTCTGTCCTGCTTGGTGCTGTTCCCAAACCAGGTGCGAATGTTTTCCGTCAGGATGCTCTCGATGGTGCAGAAGTAGAAGTTCTTATTCTCTCTAGTCTGACTTGTTTCTTTCTGCTTTGAAAAATTCAATGTCCCTTTTCCAGTTTATCCACTCTCCCTCTTCTGCACAGGTCCAAACCATCTGTCTTTCCACTCTTTCTCCAGCTGTCACTCTCATATACTTATTTGTAATCCCGGCCACACGCAACAAGAATCTAAACACCTCCAACTTAACAACCTTCACCACCTCTGCTCCTTGTATACTCATCATTTAGTCTGTCTCCCTCTCAGTCACACTAATGTATTTTGTATTGCTTCTACTGACTTTCATTCCTCTAGTCTCCAGTGCATACCTCCACCCCTCCAGTCTCTCTTCCACCTGCCTGTTACTCTTACTACAGATCAGTACCATCTGCAAACATCATGGTCCATGGAGACTCCTGCCTGACCTCATTTGTCAGCCTGTCCATCATCACTGCAAACAAGAATGGGCTCACAGCTGATCCCTGATGTACTCCCACCTAGGGCTGGGCCATATTATACCGTTCACGGTAATACCGGGGAGTAAAACGCGCGTGCGCAGTGCCTTTGTTTTCATATGCACATGGCCGATTGTTGAGTGAAACAGATGAACCAGAATTGGTTTGTAAAAATGGTGCAACTTCAGTGATGTGGAACTGGTTTGGTGTTTGTCCGTCAGATACACAACAAAGCACATTTTTTGCAGAACATGCAAGCGGCCGTTGTTATTGTCATATTTGTCGGACTAAGATGCTCTTAAATCTGGGAGTAATCTGGGTCCTAAACTCCGTATGCTTCAGGTCAAACAACACTGCAGCATCACTTAGAGTTAAAAACTGTCTAAATTCTTTCATCTTTAATAAAACGATCAGCATTGCTGCTTTACCAGGTGTAACTATGAAGTTTAACTTCCAGGCATCCATGAAAACAAAAGTTATTACATTTAACGGAGTTAGAAGTTAGCAGGAAGCTAGCGGAAGTTAGCTCGCTAGTTTCGCTAGTTACCTAAGCATGATATTGCATGTTCTGACCGAGAGATTTCTGAAAAAAATCAAACGTACAGCTCTGCTATCACTTCCAACATAAATGAAGACAGGAAACTAAACAGCAGTGACGTTTGCAGGGTTACTGAAGTTGGGCTAGCTGGTATATAATGATGTGCTACGTGATCGCTAGCGACACAGCTATGTTAGCATAACATAAACAGTGAAGCTGGAGGACGAACACTAACACTTTTCCACTTATAAAAGTTAACGTGAAGGTTCTTCATGGTTAGAGACAAATGCAATCGCATGGCAGGATGCTGTAAATGGACCAAACTTCAGTCAGGAGAACAACTGAGATAATCCATCCACAATACGAGGTTAGTCATTAATATACTGCAACAACATGGGAATAGAGCAGCTGCCAGAGAATTCAACATTAATGAATCAATGGCACAGAAGTGGAGGAAGCAAGAAGAATGAGTTTAATAAAGTTTGATTTATCTGACTGCTTTGTTTTGCTTAATGTGCCTTATAATCCCGTGCACCTTATGGTCCGAAAAATGCGTACTGCACACTGCAGTTTAATGTTGCAAAGCACCTCTTTTTAACTTCAGTGGATATTATACATGGTTATGCTCAGGATATGTCAGCCCATTTCTACTGGAAATGCCTTTTGGTTAAACTGTCAGCAAGGAATTTGCATTTGCACTGTTACATTTTTATAAAGCTTTAATGTACATAAAAACCAGCTTCTTGTTTAAGTGAAAATAAATGGAAGGTTGTCTTTTTGCGCTAGTAATGTTGTGGAGTTGTATTTTGTCTCGCATCAATTATATCGTCGGTTATATCGTTATCGCAAATTTTCAAATATATATCGTGATAAATATTTTTGGCCATATCGCCCTGCTCTACTCCCACCCCATCCCATCTGTCACTCCTGCCGCATGCTTCACCACTGTCATGTTACGTGTCCTGCACCATCACATACTGTACTTCTCTGCCACTCCCGACTCCTCATGCAGTACTATAGCTCCTCTCTTGGCGCACAGATGTGCAACTTCTGATCATCTGTATATTTCTCTACCAACACTCTCAAGGCAAGCATTGCATCTGTAATGCATCTGTGTCAAACATATGAAACCACAATCAGCAGCTGATTTGCTCAGCTGACTGGAGCGATGGTAACGAAGCTTAATTTACATGTAATACAATAATAATAATTTATTTTTGGTCTTATACCAGATAAACACTAGATTCTGTTCTAGCATACTCTAACTGCTCCTTTGTTTCCTTGTTTACCTGGAAAGCCCAGGGTCTCCCTGTTTATTAACACCAGGTTGCAGTGTCACAACAGAAGAGCTTGATTTAGTGCTGGCATTAATCTATCATGTCGCAGCAAACTGCATTTTCAGAGGATGGGTGAAGGGCATAGTCTGAGACAAGCAGACATTGTTCCTGATACTTGGCTCACAGATGGCGGAGGCTTTTAAATGGGGGAGCAGGTGAAAGAAGATAGACTGTGGGAACATTTTTGTATCCTTCACCTCCTCTACATGTTTGCTCCTCGTCCAATTAATAATTTTGTACATGCTCTGTCATTCTTTCCAGTGCAAAGTGTTGTAGCAGTGACCTATTAAAAGCTGTGGAATGTACACTGTGGACCCTCTGACCTTGAAATTAGTTAACCCGGTAGTTCAGGATCAAAGACAAACTGCACAACCTGCCCAAAAAGGCGGGGGTGCACAGAGCAGGTCGCATACCTGTGTTCACTTGGCCTGCACAGTTTCAGTATGTCATTATGAAATCAGCTCTCTCTATGAGAAACATTAAGCCTGTGCTTAGTTTTAAACTGGTTACAGCAGGTATTTTGTCCCTGGATTCACAGGATACTAAGTCTGTTTCTAAGCTGAGGTAAAACGAAACAGATCACATTTTGGTCAAACATTAAAACTCTGATGTTTTTACACATTTCCCCGAAGCCCCTAAAATATTGTCATGCTGCAGATTAAGGATTTGTATTTATTGTAGGAAGTCTTAAAACAACAAAAGAACACCAAACCCATTAAGCAGACCTTCCTTTTACGTATCATAAGGGCTATATTTTCAGTGTAAAACATTAAATTTCTGGATTTAAGTTTAATACAGAAAATTGCTGTTTGGGATAATTATATGTAAGGCACCTAACATATTATTACCTCCACCATGGAGGTTTTGTTCCCCATCCTGCCTGTGTAAGTGTATGCTCGATGTTTAAGGAAGTGCTAAAATTATAGGTCATATCAGTTAAATGGTAATCAGATGCCCATTATGAAGCACTTTCATTTCTTTTAAATACCAAAACTGGGATTCACAAATATCATGAAGGAGACAATATTTTTTACAACTATCTGCAACTATGGTTAATCCATCGTTGACTGTAGTTCAACCAGTGCAGAGGCTCTGGAGCTGCACTTGAATGCAGTCCAACCAACAGCGCTGGTTACCTATCCCGTGGGTCAAATACAGATTTGTTGAAAAATCTTAAACAGAAAAGGAACACACACCCCCCCCCCCCCCCCCCCCCCCCCCCGCTAAAAAGTGAAGCCAACACAAAGTGCAGTTCCTCTAATGGCCACTTGAGGCATCCTTTAAAATGCCCAATTTAACAGCATTAAAACGTTTGTTTAAAGCAGGGGTCCCCAATCCCAGTCCACAGGGGCCGGTATCCCTGCAGGTTTTAGATGTGTCCTTGATCCAACACAGCTGATTTAAATGGATAAATTACCTTCTCAACATGTCTTGAAGTTCCCCAGAGGCCTGGTAATGAACTAATCATGTGATTCAGATGTGTTGACCCAGGGTGAGATCTAAAACCTGCAGGGACACCGGCCCTCGTGGACTGAGATTAGGGACCCCTGGTTTAAAGCCTGGTATAAAAAACACCTTTGGCCTCTGTGGATTATAATTATTATAATTTTACCCTCCATAGCCGCTCATTAGTTATCCATCTGGATACTGTTGGGGATTAAATTTGATTGTTTAGACTGATAGTTTTGCTGCCTAAAGGCCCTTTTACAGCATGCATGACTACTCACCGGCTCGTCCACAGGCAACCGTTATTGCCTCATACAAGCAATGGAAAAGACTGGGTTTCAGAGTGTTTGCCGAGTCCTACATGAAAGGGGCTTAACCTGTAGCTGCCTGATAGACTCCACTTTTACCAGTCATTGAACTGAATCTCTCCAACAGGGTTGTTCTTTTGCTGTCGTTCTGAGCAAGTATGCTTGTTTTGCACATACAGTTTATGAATGCAGCTTGCTAACAAAACATGCTAGCCTTATATAATGACTTAGCACTGAGCCCTATGGTCCTGATCAATGACAGTGATTGGTCCTGATGTAGTAACTTCTTGCTAAAGTAAAGACAAACATTGTGGTGGCCAAAGTGCTGACATTGAGGCTTCAAAATGCAAAGTTCAACACCAATTTTGAACATAGACATTTCTATGTCCATGTTTGTTTTTTTTAATCATCTCTATCTATTTACTTTACTAAATACATTTTGTTTTATGTTTTAAGTTTTGGGTTCTCAGCAGCGAGCTAAAGGACCAGCAACAATAATGAAGCTTTCCTGTAGAACGTATTCCATATGTTTTTGACACTGAAGTGACAGTTTGCAGTAACAGTATGTAGACACTTGCCTGCAAAGCTCTTTGTAACATACAACCGTGATGGGACATAGACTAAAGCAAACACACCCCACAGATGTACAGTTATCATTAAAGGTAACACGCTGCTGCCTTAATACCCTTTTTTTTTTTAATCAATGCCTTCAGCAAACATTTTTCCCATGGTTTCCTTCAATATTTACAATAGTATATTGTAGCACGATCTGTTGTGGCTGAGAATGTGAACAAAGCTATTTTAGTTTCAGCTTTCAACTAACTGCAGGTTTAAAATTACTTTTGGCAAGAGTGATGCCGCTCAATATATTTTTTTCACCAAATTCTTAAAGGTTGGACTAATTGTTTTGTTACAGTTTCTCTGATGGTTACAAATGCATTGCACAAACAAATTAGTATGAATATACCATAAATACTGTCACTCTTGCATATGGAGCAGGGAAATTTATGTGACAATTCATAGTTTGTTGGATAGGAACCGGAGGTTAATGATTGCCACCTGTTTCTTAACTTCCCCTCTCAGATAATCTACAATGGCATTCTTTCATTCCAGGGTAAAGTGGAGGACAGTCCCTCTGAACCAAATATCCCTGCACCATGCTGAATGTGCGAACTAACCGTGGGAGTGTCGGTTTCAACCCAGGCAAGAACTGCAGCTTCTTAACTAATCATAAAACCATAAATAATAATGCCAAGTCTGTATACATAATTAGTTCAAGTGCTGGCATGACAAGACCCAGAAATACGGTTATACAAGAGGTTAGCACAGTGTACAGCGTGGAAATGTACGCAATACGTGTAAACAGCTACAAAATTCAAGTTATATGACTGCACTGGATGATTTTGAAAACCTTTCACATCATTTGGATCTGAGTCAGTGCGCGCAAGTCTGAACTTGATATGAATAACCTTGTAATTCAAACAGTAGATGGTTATGTGCAATCTGACTTAACCATTAACCAAAAGAAGTTTTAATTTGCAGAAAAAACAAACAGTGTAGTTAAAGGAGCTTGCAAAGAAAAGCGTCTGGACATCTTTAAGTTGCTTGAAGACGTTTCACCTCTCATCCGAGAAGCTTCTTCAGTTCTAAGGTCAAATGGTGGGGAGTTCCAGATATAAACCTAGTGGGAGTTTCCCCCCACAGAGGGACAAAAGGACCCCCTGATGATCCTCTAATCGCCTGAGCCAAGGTGTGAAACTGGGTGTGGGTCCCAATCAGAACTGAAGAAACTGAAGAAGAACTGAAGAAGCTTCTCGGATGAGAGGTGAAACGTCTTCAAGCAACTTAAAGAAGTCCAGACGCTTTTCTTTGCAAGCTCCTTTGACTACGATGACCTGGATGACTGAGAACCTTCACAGACAAACAGTGTAGTTCTGTACAAACTGTGATATTTGGAAATACTGAGAGTTTAAAGTCTGGGTTAAGAATTTTAAAGTAGTGAAAATGTAAATAAAGATGTGAAGATGTAGATACG
The DNA here is from genome assembly GCF_964374335.1 of Astatotilapia calliptera. NCBI lineage: Eukaryota > Metazoa > Chordata > Actinopteri > Cichliformes > Cichlidae > Astatotilapia > Astatotilapia calliptera. The sequence continues at coordinate 5,808,157 of NC_137428.1, read as the reverse complement.
GTTGCTCTAAGAAGAGTACTGATCTGCTAGTATGCCTGATTTACCTCATAGAAACAGTAAACTGTCAGTTGCTCTGAGAAAGGGATTTAAAAACCATCAAAGAACATAAATTTCCCGAATTTGTATTTATTCTTCAAGTTTATTAGCACTAGTCTTATCTCATTATCAAGTTAAACACATTAGAGAAGAAGTAAAATAATATTAATCAAGTTCACAGCTTCTCAACGTGTAATAAACCAGACTACCATCTTTTAAATTACATGAAGGAGTGAAGCAAGGAGTGAAGCCAAAGCTTTTCATGTGCGCTCCTTTAACCTCAGTTTCCACATGGAAAAGCTGTTGTTTTGCTGATAGGTTCCTCCTGACAGCATCGAGTGCTGCCGCTGTTACTTTGCAAAGTAAACAGAGAACAACGTAGAACTAGACTGAATAGATCTCCACCAATCTGTCACCGACACATGATTCTGGTTTTTGATATCTGAGCATCAGCTCAGATTGTTCCACTTTACCGACATGTTTAATTTGATGCGTCACAATACGTAATCTTTCTTTTAATCTGATGTGATGTTTACTTTTCACTAAATTAAGCTGAGCCTGGCTCATGTCAGGTACGATTACAACATGAACATTTTGATTAATGAATCAAAAGCATGTTGAAAAACCAGGTTATCGGTCAGTGATGTCGCTGTATGTGGTAATAATCTGCTTTAGAAGCAGAGTCTTGCTCTAACATGACATACAGTAAAAGTTCATTTATTTACCTGACTTTTATATAAATACAAAATATGTAGAGTGACATGATGCTATTTGGATAGATTAGTATGTTGGCTGGCTTCTCCCTTAGAGATAGGGTGAGAAGTTCGGCCATCCGGGAGGGGCTCAGAGTAGAGCAGCTGCTGCTCCACATCGAAAGGAGCCAGCTGAGGTGGTTCGGGCATCTGACAAGGATGCCCCCTGGGCGCCTCCTGGGTGAGGTGTTCCAGGCATGTCCCACCGGGAGGAGGCCCCGGGGCAGACCCAGGACACGCTGGAGAGATTATATCTCTCGGCTGGCCTGGGAACGCCTTGGTATTCCCCCGGATAAGCTGGAGGAGGTGGCTGGGGAGAGGGAGGTCTGGGCCTCTTTGCTTAGGCTGCTGCCCCCACGACCCGGCCCCGGATAAAGCGGATGAAGATGGATGGATGGATAGTATGTTGAAGTAAAACTTGAACTTGGAAATTATTTAAATGATGCCATAATCCCAAAATATTTCCCATTTTACAATCTGTTTTTGCAGAAGAGCATCACATAAAAGCAACCAATATTTATCCAGTGCTTTTAACAGACAGGAACCATAAAGTGCTTTAGGGAAAATATATCTAAAATAATATAAAATAAAAGTAGAAAAGGCAGTGTCAAGGGTAGGTGATAAGCCAAATTTATTCAGTGCAAAAACCTTAACTAGACAATCATTAAAAATGTTTTGTCAGTGGAAGAATTAAAAAAAATATATATATATAAAAAAACAACAACAATCTTTCTTGAATAAAACGTTCATTTCAGTTCATAAACACATGATGTTTGCCGACTAGAGAAATCTCAGAGGTGCAGACTTGTTATAATTTTTATATTTAAACATCTTTAAATATTATATGACAGAACTATTCTGATTAATATCATTATAAGGTGTAAACGATATTTATGCATTTACCTGGTATTTGGTGCCCTGCGTATAGAGAAAAAGGAAGTAGGAGTTCAGGGTTTAGGGCCTGTCGTGCCCTTTTACACACCGACCCCCATTTGTAGCTGTGCTGATGATAGTACACACACACCCCTCTTATGTAAGTGCGCACACACTGCAGAGGTAATGGGAAGCGACAGACAGGAAAGAAAAAGGCAGCATCTGTTTCCCTCTATTCATCTTTTGGTTAGGACGATGGCGAGGCTGGAGACCTAGGGAACATCCTGCCTGCCTCTTCCATACTCACCATGCCCATCCAGATTTGCAGCTTTTCCATTTTTCCAGTTTGCATCATTCGTAAAGTCCCTCATGGGGGTGTTACTACACACTTGGTTGTGCCAGATCTGGAGTTGCTAGCACTAACTTGGCTCTGCGCAAACTCAGTCTTTGTACCATCAATCATTCTACTGTCCTGCACAACGTCTGGGTTAGTTATCAAGGATCTTTTATTTTCTTACATCTCAAACAGAACATTTTCTCTGGCCATTACTAATGCAAGCTCCTGAGTTGCCGATACTTAATCGCGGAATCCCTCAAGGCTCTGTTCTCAGCACACTGTTATTTTCAATACTCAACATGCATCCCATCTCAGCAAGATCAATCCTAACTATAGAGTGGCTTGTAAGTGTTACGTAGATACTGCAACAACCTCAGCACAAAGCTTTCGAAAATTTAGTGACAGTAAATCAGAATATAAGAAAGATTCAGCCACCTTGACTTATACGGATTTTGGTTCATTTACCAGAAATACTGACTAACACTGAGCTGTTTTTGATCCTGATCTCTGTTTCATGAGGGCATGATTTGTCTTTTCTGTCTCTGATTATTGCAGACTCTGTTGATCATCTCAACTGAAGAGCAACGTTGGTGTCCTAACTATGTTCTTCTTTACCAGGAGAGTCATTGTTGGTTTTGATTGAAAAACGTGAAAATAACATTTTCCATAAAATTTTGCAAAACATTCTTTGGGGATCATCCAGTATCAAAATCGCGAAACACCTCTTCAGCTTTACCATAAAACGTAGTGTTTCTAGTTATTGTATGTATGATGATACATACAATAACTACATACAATAAGTATTTCCATATATATATATTACACCTACTGTCATTATACAGATTTTCTTCTACATGTGAGACGGAGCTTCTGTCAATAGTGTGGGAGTTAAGCCCCCATAACAGCCTTCGTATTGGTTTTCTAGATATAATAAATGGTGTCATTATGTAATAAGCATCCAAATCACATCCATCCTTTATACTAATACATAATAGGTACCTATCATGCCAGCAATGGTAATGAATGGGTAGGTTTCTTTGTAATCCAGGGGAGCCTGTTAATAACACCCGGCCTCAATAGTCTCCAGCTAAAGGTAGATCATCTCTAAATGTACATACCTTTCAACAGTCTCCTAAGGCTTTGATTGATACCCCTCAGTCAGCTTTGCCTTCTAAGCCCCTTCCTCATTTATCTCAGATTACACTGACATGATGACAACAGTGTAAACAACAAGTGGTGACTAACAGACTGAAAAGTGTGCCTGTGGTTTTCACTGGTCATGTTTTTTTTCCTCCTTAAAATTGACTTGATTTAAATATTATTCGATTAAAAAAATGGTGATTTTGGTGAGCAACAAAAAAAATCTTTTCCACCACTAAACAGTGAAAAAGAAACCCTTTTGTTGTGGGGGAGGGGTGCACGTGCATGTGTGTTGTCTCTAATTCCACTGTGGGATGATTGATAAGTTGTTGGTGCTCAGCTCTGATACCACCCACCTGTGGGAACGAGCTCGCACACATTCACACACCACCGCAGCCCATCGACCATTTTCCTTCGGAGAAAATGTGAAAGTCTGGAGAAAAAAAAAAGATTCTTCCTTTTTCCTAAGAGATCCTGTCTTTCACCAACCCACAGAAGGAGAGTTGCTAAATATAGTATTTAGTGTTTTAAAATAATGATTTTTTAAACCCTAACATCGGCTGGTGTTTGTGCTGTTGACACTTTTTGAGGAATGTGAGGTTAAGGCAGCTTCAGGCAGTGTGTGTTGACTCCTGGCTGATGTTTAACTGGGTAGAGTGCTGTTCACATACATGCATAACGATAGAGAGATAAATAATCAGCTATTTCTATTTACATGGGATGTCCTGCCGCAATCACATTCAAATGTTCTCAGCTTCAACATTTGAAATTTTCTGTGTTCTACTGCAGATAAAATATTGGTTTATCACATTTGCAAGTCATTGTATTCTACTTTTATTTACATTTTACAGTTTTCCAACTTGGAATTGGGCTTGTAGTCCTGAGTAGCACAGTCAGAAGTAATAATGCCTCAGAGTGATAGTCAGGTTATGACGTACGGAGCCGGTGAGTCATGGAAGAACATTTTGACATTTATTCGTTGGTGTGTCCTTAAGGCGGTGCCTCTTTGAGACTTTCCTTGGTACTTACGTTGCCCAGTAGCAGTCGCTGCCTGGCGCTAGGTTCAGCCTGCACAATATTTGTGTCTGATAAGATAGTCACTGCGTAAAATGATTAGTCCTAAATGTTTGAGGCATTACAGACTGAGAGGCCAGTCATATCTTCCATACTTTCACAACCATTCAGGCATCATCAGCTACAAGAAACACATGAAAGGAAAAACAGGACCTGAAATTAAATGGGTCTCACGATTCAAAGCAGCGTGTAGCGACATTCATTTGCTACACTGAGCGTGAACGAGCTCATTGGGCTATTGGTGATTAATGCTATAAAAGTGTGCTACAAAAAACAGATAATGTCATGTCACTGAGCACTGAGGGCCTAAACTCAACTCATTCACAAATCCTCTAAATCAGATGCCACCTTCATCACAAATCGTACTTCAAATGAAAGAATAATTTTCTAAATGAAAGTCATCCTGTGTTGCAGAAAGCCTAAAAGTAGCAACTGAGACTGGAAACTGTTTAGTGAGATAACAATCCAAGTGAGAAGTTTTCTTATTTCCTCATAGACTTCTACACTGTGAGACTTCATTTTGAAACCAGATCAGTCGCCCCCTGCTGACAATTAAAAAGAATGCAGGTTTAAAGCACCTCCTTTACTTCTCAGATCAGAAAGCTGAATCTTTTATGGTCAGATTACTTTCATACAGATATCATGTAGGGTGAATCTGGGACTAACCTCAGATAACTCCCTAAATCCACCTGCTTACCATCACTAAACTTCAGAGCCATATTTTATGTCCTGCCAAGCAAATAGTTTTGGGTTTAATATCATCGCAGTAAGCAGAGGGTGTCTTGACCACCCATCGATGCAGCTCTGGGTTTTTTGAAACTTACAGCATTTTCTGTTAAAGATGTAAAGCGGATGTTGCAAAACTTCTGCATACAAAACTGAAGCTCTCTGTATACGTGAGCCTTCAGAACTGAGAGGTTCATTTGATTGGCTCCTTAGTATTTTTCACCTTTCATCACAAATCGATTTCTTTCTATCAGTGTGATGGAGAATCGTGCTGTTCCGCTCCGTCTGACCCGGCCCTGCCCATCTGGAACAACGATGACTAAAATAGACGAGTGCTTTTCCTTCCTGTGATCCACGAATGATGTCAGGACTGCTCTCGTGTGCGATGCCATTTTTTAGCTGCTCTGTCTTTTATCTCCAATTTCTCTAACAGATGAGGCTCTCTACATTTCATTGCGTTCTCTCTGACTTGCTTTGTGCGTCCTCAGCTGACATTGTCATCCAGACTACAAATCTTTTTCTGTCTTTGCTATTTTGGTGTGGAGCTCAGACGGAGCCAGAGGATTTTCACCATCTTGCCATGCTGGAAGAAGATGGGGTGCAAAGCATTTTCCTCCTGCTATATTCTCCATTTTTATTACACTCAACAAATTCCATTAAAAGACAAAAATCAATAATGAATTGATCCAACTAATGTACTGTGTGTGTATCCAGAGCCACAATACTGAGACAAGGTTGCAGCCACTTTAGAAGGTACACTTCACATGAAGTCAGCTTATGAATAAAAACTATGGGCGGCACTATTTTTGAAAGCCTCTTCACTTTATTTTAAATGCCTAAAATCTTTGCACAATACTGCATCTCTTCCATGTGGAACCTTTCCCAGCTGTATGTCTTAAAGAGCAAATTCACTGACTTTTAACAGGGTTTTTATTTCGGTGTGCAAAATATTCATTAGCATGCAAAATTCCCACATCAGCCTAATCAGTAATAGTCCCCTATTTTCTTTCATTTTCAGAATGATTGCACTTTTCCACAATGCAATAGGATTTCCACATGGTGTACTAAGATTCATTCATAGGCCTTAGGAGACAGAAGTGCAGGTGACACAATTCAGTGAAATGCTAAAAGCCTCTGAACTGTTTTCATTTAAGTTTACTTCTTGTTTCAATTTGTTTTCTGTGTTTTTACTTCGGCTTATGGCAGTGTTAGCGTCACGCTCTGGGGCTGTTTTGCAAGTTGTAATAGTACAAATCCAATAATGAAGAATGAGAATGACTACATCCAAATGTTTTCAACTTCACCTGTATTAACAGAGAATTGAAACTTGGACATATTTGGATGTTTCAACAGGACGATGATCCCAAACGCGTGGAGTGGATAAAGCATGCTACCATTAAGCTTCTGGGCTTCCCAAAGCTGAACATTTGTGAAATGTCTGGACTGCGATTAGAAGCCACGTCTGTGCTGGAAAATGAGTTGAAGCGCACCTTGCTATTTAACCAAATGTTGGCGTATACTTGGATTAGAGAAAATCCTAAAAAGATCAAATTCTAACTTGTTCACCCAATTCTTGGTTTTTAAAGTCATTAAAGACATAAGCTGTACAGTGGTCCAATTAAACAAACCCATTCATGTTCATGAGTGTATTTAAAACTTTGACCACAACTATATCTGGTATATATATATATCTAATCTAAAGGTGCACTTTAGTCAGTATGAGTATGTAGGAAAGCTTGAAAGGGGCCGCTAACCATCCCGCTCCAAAAGTACTGATTATACAAGTTTATCAAAAGAGGAAATCACTCAAAAGTTCAAACTTCTCATCAGAATTTGCATGATTTTGATTAAACATTTGATTAGAAAGTAAGTGCACAGACTTGAAAAATGATCTCATCAGCACAAAAAGAGCCCACGCTCTTTGGATTTTCTATCATATGAATTTGTGCGCCGTGGCTTGAAAATAGAAAGGCACCTGATGTTTGAGCGATACGTTCTTCAATTATCTCATCGCGCTTTGCCGCACACTACTAAGTTATTATCAAACTGAGTCATTTTCCTCTGTGGCTACACCGACTGAGTGAAGGTCACAAAACACTGGCGCAGGAAGAGCTAATGAAAAAGTTAAGGAGTGCAGCATCAGCTTTCCTCTGGCACTGAAGCAGAGTAACAGCAGTCAAGTCATAACTACTGCCTCAACAACTTTCATGCAACTTTTGAGATTACAGAGGACATCAGCAGCTGAAGTCTAATAAATCTTGTGCCTCCGCTGATCAAACCCACGCCTCTCTGTTCTGTTCACGCCAACTGATGGAATTCGTATATGGGACTGACTTTAGTTTTTGGACTCTGGAGCTTTTTGTTTGTTTGTTCGTGTCTTTATGTCTCTGGCGTCACCACCGGCACTCGCTCTGTCTCGCTGAGCTGCTTTCGTGAAATATTGATCATCTCTCCGCCCTCCTTGCTGGCGTCTGCCTTAATTGACTGGCAGCAACAGAGCCGCAGAAATGATTGAAGAGTCTGAATGAAGCGAAAGAAGAGGAGAAAAAAAGAACCGGCTCATCGAGTTCATAAACGTCAAAGCCCAGCTCCCTCCTCCTCGCCGTATAAATCACAGTGTCTCATTCCTCTTGTTTATCATCTGCTCCTGCACTCCCCTCTCTCCGTCTTCCTCTTTTTCTATCCAGCTTTTTTTTTCTTCTGGAATAAGTGACTAAATCTGACAGGACACTTTCAGGAAGGAGTGCCAGAACAATCCAATGCAAACACAATTCTGTTGGATTATGTTGTACATGGATGGGATTCCAAATTTAAAGCTGCCCTCAGCACAGGGGTCATGTGAAAGATTTTACAAATCTGAGTTACAGTTAACAGAGCAGAGTTTTCTCCACTTCACAGGTTATATGAGTTCTTTTTACAGAGAGGAGTCTTTCTCCTGGCAACCCGTCCAAACGAGTCATACTTGTTCAGTCTTACTGTCATGAACTTGAACATGATTTAACGCAATAACCGAGGCCTACAGAATCTCAGGTGTAGCTCTTGAGATTGTTTGCAGTTTCTCTGAGCAGATCTTTCTGGGACGATCACTTCTGAGAAGGTTGGCAGCGATCCTGAATGTTTTTTATTTGTGAATAATCTCTCTGTAGAATGATGGACTAATAACTCTTCCTAGACTAAGACCATTGCTGATGCATTTGCTAATCCTTGCTCCAGAGCATCAAACTCCAAAATTTTCTGCTTTTATAGAGGTGCTCACACCAGCTGATGATCAGGAGTACATGGCTGCTGCCTAACCTCCATGTCCTGATGCATAAAACATAATCATTTCTTTTTTAGCATAAATGTTTCATATTTTTGTTTTAATGAGTAAATAAACAGTATTGGTCACAGAGAACCAAAACAGCGGTTCTCTGTGAAAATGAATTTATTATACCAATACTTGTATTAAATAAGCAAATGGATCATTAGATATATTAGATCCAATAATCAGCCAGGCTGATAATCAGTCTACTGTTCCAGTGAGTTTATCATGACTTCTCTCACAGTCGTGGCTAAAACTGTATCAGGTGTGGCTATTTATAAATGTGCTTTTGTTTCTGTATCTCTTACTTATGGACAGGATGGATGTGTTAAAAACAGCATGTTATTATTCAGTTATGAGTGGCCTTGGGTAACATTTCACCAGTAGCACTGATTCTTGTCATTGACCAAATCTAACAAGCCTCACTAGCTGGAGACGCTGGAGATGAACTTTGTACACTGAGATAGTAACAGCATGTAACTCCTTCTTAATACCACTAAGCTAGAAAACTGCGAGGGATAAATCTGTCTTCTCAAAAACATTAAGGTGTGCTCAATAAATGTTTCTCCTTAACTGCAGCTGGTAAAAATGTAATCATCTTTTTTCCTCCTAAAGACCTGGGGATGTGTTTTCAATACAAAAGCATGAAAACATTTCCCTGCCTGTTTTCTTGCTCTTCCAGAAATGCTGCGACAGAGCTTAAGAACAGAACGTGTCAAAGAGACACAGAGCCGAGAAGGAATTTGTTTGTATATTTGCAGTTGCTTCAATAAACCGGCATGATGAGTAGCCAAAGGGTGAACGTGGTGTTAAATATCAGCCGTGCAAAACAATCAACTGTTCTGATGCATTTTGGCCTCCAGACACTGTCTGTGACACGACTGTGGATAAGAAGGATTGAAGGATTCGACACTGTCAGACAGCACTGCTGCAGCAGGCAGACAAAAGCAGTCAAAATAAAACAGAAGTAGTTTGTGTTGAGTCAGATTTCATGCCAGAAAACAGAAGCAAGCTTATTTCATCCCTTTCCATGACTGGAGTATCTTGTTCCTGTCATTGCTCTCTGCACCTGCATTAACCAATGCGCTGCTGCCAGCTGCTTTTATTATTAAGGAAAAACCGTCACAAAGTGCTAACATATCTGTAAATCCCCGATGCTGCAGAGGATTAAGTTTCCCTCTCGGCGTCAGGGACGCTTGCTCTTTACTGAGTTTTAACCAGTATCTTCACGTTGAAAGTTGTAAACCACACAGCTCAAATTCATGCCATTAAAAACTCTTCCCTGGTATCTTTTTGCCTGCTGGTCTCTTAAAGTACAAGCCTGCTAATGCATGTTGACATGCTCATTAGTGTTGCCACCAGATTGTGATTCTCTAAGTAAAACGTATGATTACGTTCCACCCTTGCTGTCCTCATCAGTCCCTGTCTTAATACAGGCTGACATGGCAGAACAGCAGCTCTGGCCCTACAAGCTGTTTCTGCTTCATTATTTATGGCCTGACTCTTACTCGGTTGTCAGCCTTAGTGGATTTCATAGAGGATGTGTATTTAGACACATTCTACCCTGGGGTAAAAATGTGTTTAAATAAATAATATCACTGACAAGCATTATAAATCACGAGCTAAGTGACTTGTTGCACGGGGTCAGGGCTCTGTGTAGGCTATGATAAAAGGTTAATGATGGAGGGAACTCTAATGTGCCAGAGTGACTGCACAATCCTACTGCAGTGTCTGATGGAAGGTGTTCTTGTAGTTACCCACTTGATGGACTTTTTTCTAATCCAGCATGCACATTCATATTCTCAACACGATCACTTTTATTGGGGCTAGTCTTATGACTCTGTTAGCTAACCAACTTAGCTGGGGGTTAGTTAGATTTAATATCTCATTTAAAAGCTCTAAAATGAATTAATTTAAGACTTAAATTGCCACTTTTGACGTGCTTAGCAGTCTATACTTTTAAACATAATCTCTCATCCTCCTCTGCTGTCTTCTCTGTCTCCGTCTCTGTGTTGCACATTAATGAAAACTGTATATTTAGCTTGTAGATTCATTGTGTGGCAAACTGCAGAGAAACTCTTTTCCACAGGATGTGTCTGCTAGCTGAAAGTACAATTTCGAACACATTCATCACATTTGCTGAGCTTCTTGAAATCACGAATCTTTTTATGTTCGCTAGCTACTGTGCTCACTTGCTAGATGCTAGCTAGGTAGTACCACAACCACAACTTCATTTGCATCTGCACCATGAACGCATCACTGGGATGAGAAGAAAAAAGGGATGTGGTGAGCTTGTAAGTGGGCTCTGGGATGTCGTATTGCTTTGCAACTTCAGCCCCGACTGTATATATTTAACTTAAGTTGATGCTATATACCAGCTTTTTGCTAGTGCTACACTGTCTGATTTGAGACACAGCATATTTGACAGTGGATTCTATCCTACATCTATTAAAATAAACATTTAAACTGCTGTCTACACTTAATTTTGACTATGAATGACCACCAATTTAAATGCAAAAAAATTAAATTAATTAATAAATAGATAAATTAACTAAAATAGATGAATAAAATAAAATTGATAAAATAATTTAAAAAAATGAATAAATACATTCTTGTGTGACATAAGTATAAATATGGTATGTGAGGCAAAAGAATTATTGTATGACAGGCAGTAAAAATATTAATCAAGTTATGCAAAAAGAAAAAAGTAAAATCTGCTTAGTTTTAATATTGGCAGCCCTGGGATTCCATAAACTGGATCAATGAAACTGTTTTTATTTGCATTTTTGTTGTTGTTGTTGTTAGTGGTGGTGGTGGTGGTAGTAATGGGGGGGTTCTGTGCAAAACACCGTGTAGCCCCATAAAGAAGAGTCCTGCACGTATAGCATTCATTTTTTCTTTTATTCAGTAAACATAAGTTGATGTCTCATCCCTTTGCAGGTAGTTTCCGACAAACTGGCTTCTGAAAAGCGAGAGGCCAGTTAAGGACACAGCAGAAAGACGAGCTGTGGCTTTCAGTCTTATCGCAGTGGCTGATCGCTGCCAGATAAAATCAGCTGAAATGCACAATATCAATCAGACACCGAGCATAAACACATCCTAAGAATACCTCCGCCCCTTTCTCACACTCCAAATTAAATTCTGTTAAAGCCTTTCAATGAGGATTAGATTTTGACATGGTGAGCTGCTAACGAGGTGTTTTTAAAATGCTGCACTAGAAATTAAGCTGCATCTGTCACCAGCTGTGTGACCGACGGGTGCCCAACACACACACGCTAACACACACTCGCAGCTTTAAAGGGCAAATGAATGGATTGCTTTAACAGATCAGATGCTCTCTCCATCTATTTTACCTTTCAGTCTCACATTTCCTGACGAGGATCTGGTGCCCAGATAGTGTTTGAATGTGTCTCCACTGAAATGTGCATCAGATCTGTTGTGACATGATTTGGAAGACACGGGGTGACCATCTTACTCCACAAATACTAAACACACACACACACAGCTCTGTCTGTATGTCTGTCTGCAAGCTGTCATCAGGGATTAACTTAACACACAACTGCACGTGCACACATACACACACTCTTTCAAACACTATCCTCTTTTGTCCAGGCTGGACAGCTGTTTGTGTATCCACGTCCTCGGCCTGAAGGACTCGGAGAAACTCATTTATTCAGTTTGCTGTGTGGTTGTAAGCTTTTGCCTGTTTTTCTTTTGTTTTTCATTATGAGGTTTTCAGTTCATTCTACGTAACAATGTTACATCATTGTTGTGCACGTGCTGTCCATAAATCCCTGCCCGCCTGTATGTATGTATATAAACTCAGGTTTTTTAAGACCGCAGAGGCAGATGGCCAATAGGGTGAATCCAAAAATCACACGTAGATTTTCTATAGTTTAAAAGAAGGAAGAAATCATTTATCTGTGGGATAAGCAGCGAAAGAGCTCGACAGCTGGTGAAGACATTCACCGGCTGCAAAATTAAGTTAAATTCAAAGCATTTCCATCATTGAGAGGTTCAAAAAGTACATCAGTGCTTGCATGTTGCATCTCTTTGAGATAATTTACCTGAATATCAGCAACAGAACCACAACTCATACACTCATTCACTACATATGTCTTTTTTTCTCATTCTCATGCCCCACGCTCTCGCCCCGTTTCTCATTTCTTGTGTCCCTCAGTATTGCATCTGGTCCCTGCAGGTGAGTTTATATATAATTATAGTAACTCCATGTCGATAAACTGCTAGTTAAGTCCTATTTACACTCATCCATTGTGCATAGATAATGCATGTTGTCCTTGCACGTTTTTCCAGGTCTGGTTACATAAACCGTGGTGTTTTTGGTATAAAGATGTGAGCAGCTGCTGCTAACTGGGCCTTATACCACCCCACACTGTCTGTGCCAAACACAGCACCAGGGGGTCAAGCACACACACAGTTGCACACACACAAAACACTCTAACAAAATTGCATAATCTAACTGTATCGCCCTCTCCTCTTGTCTTCTCATCACTGCTTGTCTCTATTTATCTCAGTGACACACACACACACACACACACACACACACACACACACACACACACACACACACACTGAATGTATCCCCAGAAGCCTAAATGCCAAGTTACATAATTTCCAGTCTTTTGAGTAAATTGAATGGTTTTGCAGTGAGTATGCCAAGCATGGCACCAGGAGGTCAGAAACACACAGACACACACATAACCCATGTAGTTAGTGGCTGTTTAAGAGTAATTGCAGCCTTCCTATTACTGCATGTTTTGTTTGTCTGATTGCACAACAGTGTGCAGTTTATTCTGTGGTTCACTTGGATACATGTTGAGCGCTACGAATTCTTACAGTGACCAGTGTTTACAGTGGAAAAAGGCACGTTCGTGCAAACCGAACCGCAAGCTGTGTGTTTAGACACACTTCAGTGAGAAAAAAGAGTGGCTCAGACCTCGTTACAAGTCAGCACACTATCAATTCCTCCAGGATTAAGATTTGGTTTCTGGATGATGTTCACATTGTGAGTTTTGTTTGTTTGGTGTCGTTTTGGAAATAAAGCCTTACTTTTATGAACTGGATCAGACTAAGAGGAAGATGCTGGGGTTGGTGGACATGCAAATACACAACATTTATACCAAAAACTGTACTTTTTTAATGGTGTTTGTTAAAATGTTTGATAACTGCCTCTCACTATGGGTAAAAATTAAAGCCCTAACTTATTTCCTGTTTGCAAACCTGGCCGATCTCTGAGTGGGAAGTCAGATTGTGGAGTCAGTGTGGAGTCACAGTCCAAATGGGATTACCCTGGTTTTTCACATAAAGACTAGAAGTGCAGGTGAACAGCTGGCCTTGTTACGTCTAAAGTTAACTAACACAACTGTCAGGGCTCTGTGTGCAGGCGGATGGAGAGGAGGATCCAAATGCGAGACTCTGAGACTGAATTGAAACTGAGAACCTTAGCTTTATTGCTGGTGATAAACAAAAACATGAACTGAACACACAGGCATAATTCTGAGGGTACGACACGACACTGAGAACAGGAAAACACAGGGCTAATATACACAGGGTGGTAATCAGGGAATGGGCAACAGGAGGGAGACACAGCTGGGAGAAATTGGACTAACGAGACAGGGGGAGCAAAGCTGCACACACTAACATAAGACATAGACTTTCACAATAAAACAGGAAATAAGACATAAGGACGCAGACTGAGAAACACAAACTTAACACGGGGAGAACTAAAAATAAACCAGAATAAGCTGGAACATAGAACATCATCATAATCATCATCACAAGCACTAAGAGAATAAGAAAACAATCAAACACACCAAAGTACCTTGAAATGCAGATTCATCATTCAAAAATAAGCCAAAACACAACTCAAAATACTGGGTCAAACTGACCCAGAACTGTGACAGTAACTCCCAATCTCTCGAAAACTGAACTCTCACTCAGTGTATTTAATTTCTTTAAACCAATTCTGAACCCAACAGTTAGACGACCGATCTGGTTTTACATGGAGTTACAAGATTTTCTGATTTTTCAGCTTTTGTTTTTTGATGCAATCAGTAAGTCTGTGTTTTGACGTAGCAGAGTTATAACAATTCACAGTATCAGTTTTCAGTATATTCCAGTACTTTTTGTTTTACAGAAAATGTACATGTTTTCTTAAAATTGGCATGTTCTGTGCAGCTGTCATTGCTGGAAAGAGAAAACAGACAAACCTTCTGCATTGCCAAAAAAAGTCTCACTCTAGAATAAAACATGAGACAGGTGGTGTTTTAGCTTCACTGATTATGAAGTGTGGATAAAAGTATGAAGGAGGCTCAGGAGGCCTCCCACCTTTTACTGGACCTCATCGTGCTCTGTTGTCCACTGATCAGCTTTTTTTTTTTAATCATTTAAATAAAATTCATGTTTCTGAAAGATCCTTAAAAAAAACCAAAAAGTTGATTTCTCGTTGTCTCACTTTTGAGCTGAGCCATAAACTTTGAATAGAGTTAGACTTTAGCAAAGCCCTTTTAAAAGCAACTTTTACTACTTTTTGGCAGTTTTGCTAACACTACCAGGGAATTAGTTTTAAGAAACTAAATAAGTGAATGCAAAGAGATCCATTAATTTGATTTCTAGTCATCACTAAGACATAAACTGCATGTATAAAATCACCAGTGAACTTCAAATCGAATTAAGAACACAAAACAAAACATAGAAAGACTTTAAATGCTGAAAATGGTCCAGAGGTGAATGCGAAGAATACTCTGAATGTGAGATCAGCCGCTTTTAAATTGGGTAAGGGGTTTGAGTCTTGTGGACCAGTTCTTAGAACTTTTTATTTAGACCTCATGCATCTCTATTACGACAGCCAGTCGATATGCCTGCAATGTTTCCTAGATGAGCTATTTCAAGGCTATTTTGTGGGGTGTTGTAGGACAACTGTCATATTTGCCATTAAGGAATTATTTTATAAATTACTTCATATATAGTATAGTTATACTGTCTCTGAGTTTATGCAAAGGTAAGCAAATAATATTCTCTCCTTTAAAAAAAAGCAGCAAAATGCTCTTTTTATGCAGACATTCATGTGTAAAAAATATTTATCTGTTATCATATTAAGGGGCAAAAAATAACCTTAAACATGTGGAGAACAATAATGGGGAAAGAGTGTCAAAGAAAGCAGAAAGAAAAGAAAGTAAAGAGGAAAAAGAAGAGCTGCTGGTGTAACTGAAACTCTGTTCCTGAAGACACAGGAGAAAGTGGGTGTCGTTTGCCAGCTTGGATCACTCCGACGTCTTACGTCAGTCCAGCATGGATGGACTCAGCAGAACCACTGGTGGATTTAAGCAGTGAATGAGAACCCAGATGAATTTAACCCGTCAGAGCAGGAATAAAACAGATGGTATCAGATGACTGCAGGCATCCTGAGTGACACGTTTAGATGAGACCCAGATCAGCAGGCTCACAGTTGGCTGAGATGTGAGACGACCCCTCTGGGAAAATGTCTTATCTACACATGACAGTACTGAAGTTTGAAATATGCTTCGCTGCACGTAGACTCTGTGGCGTTCGCAGCGATGCTGATGCAGCCATTCAAAGAGCATCACACTGTCACAGAATTAATACACGTGCAAACACTGTCAAATCTGTTTCACCCTTAAGGGTTACCAATTCTAAAGTTTAGGCCTAGCGTGCCCAGCCTCATGCATGCACCATGAGGCAAACATCCCCCCAGTTTAGACCCCGGTTGTAAAGTTTAGTTACCATTAACTTCTTCCAAGGAAACCTGATTTATCACTTGTAACCTTGGGGATGAAGAATGAAATACCAAAAACATGACTTCCTCTAATGGCTGTTTGAAGGTGGCTCCAAAAATGAGTTTTATCCTGTGATAAAATGTTCAACTTTGCAGCCTTAAAAAGCATGTTTACTGTCACAGAGAGCAGAAAAGCCACCACAGGAAGTGAGTCTGGATTCTGGGGGAGTGGCTGTTTTGATTGACAGGTGTCCTAGTGAAGGTTGCTGTAGCCAATCGGTGTCTGTGAGGTCTCAGTTGGAGTCACTAAACTAGACCTATCCTGCACTTCAGAGTGCGGTTCATTGTGTTGCACGCTTACAGCTGATGGGAAACAAGATAACTGTTTGGCAGCCAGATCTCACATTAAAGCCTCAAATTGCAGTGTCCATCACTTATATACAGTCTATTATTTCACCTGGTATTTCATTGAAAAACTGTATTATTTTAACGTCAGTTCACTCCACATTTAAACTTGCTTCAATGGCTACCAGTTCAGCTGCTTTCATTGGTTAACATCTTCAGCACCACTCCCACTCCTCTCTTCATTCACTGTGTGTTTTTACTGATTTCTGATCTAATCTTTTAATTTGTATACTTTCAATGACATTCTTTCTTTCAGGACTTCAACTTTAATGATGCTTCTGTTAATCAAAATCACTCTTTTATGCCCATTGACTTCAGCTGAATGGTTCTACTGAAAGCTTCACTCAAGGCTAAATTCCTATAAAATTGAAACTTAGTGTTATCACCCAGCTTTAGCCTCAGCTTCTTTCAGTGCCTTCAGATCAAATGATCAGTAGAAGTAAGCACAAATTTGTAGTTCCTGGTTCTTTCCACATCTCCCTGGGGAACAATTGTCCACATTTTCCATCTCACACACTTTTCTGGAATTCCCACAAAGATGCTAATACTCTGTGCCTGTTTGGTAAACACGTTTTCTCTCTACACTTAAGACCATTTCCCCCGTTGCAGGTTAGGTTGTAGAAACAAGGCTTATTCTGTAGACACAGGCTCTGCAGATAATACTAATCATGCCAACGGCAGGGAGGGGAAAACTGATCAGAGTGACACATCACCAAACAAGGAAAACTTGTACCAAATTACAACCTATGTTCGAGGAAATATCTCGAATTCTTTTGGTTAAGCTGACAGGAGCACTGACTTGTCCGCGAGGCCTGAAGAAAGGAGCGCGAGCTAGTGCATTAAGGAAAAGTACACACTATATGATATTGAGACTACAGCTAGTCTACCCTTAGATATGAATCATTTTCTCTACTCGGTTCTGAAAACTCATTCTTGACTTTGGAAACAGGAGTTGGAAAAATAGTTTTTGGAGCTTTTGACTTAATTAAGTTTGCCTTGTTCTTGGATTTGTAGAACCAGCACAGCAGACGTGAATGGAGCACTCCTGTTTCATCTAAGAAAACTCTTCTATCCAAAACTATCCACACTAAGGTCTGTGGATGATCCAGACACACAGGACAGAGTTTCTAAAATAGCATTGTACTTATGAATATTTTAAAAAAGCAATTTATCATCAGTGTGAGCGCCACAAAAAGTGAGATGATACGGAGTAAGATGATAGGACTAAGTGAGAATGTACACTTTTAATAAAGTGGTTAATTGACCCTTTAAGACACCCCCTGAGGACCATGTGAAGGGAAGTGTTACTAACCAGTAACCTGAGCTGTACAGCTGTGCTCTGTATGTTCAGATCTCCGTTTCATCCTGTCATAATTAATGTAGGAGTTCATGCAAGAGTGATCAAGAGGCAGCGATTAAACACAACTATGCATGACGAGTACGAAAGGATAACAGGAGAGGTAGTCCACAATCTACCAACACACACACACATGCACACACACATGCACACACACACACATCTTCCACTGTCAAGCTCTGTGGCCTAGAGGTATGCAAAGTATCTTCCTATCCCTAACCCCTGCATGCAGGCTAAACCCAAACTTGTGCGTGGAAAAGATGTTTAGCAGCGGGAGGAAGTCATCTTTTAATCGAGGTGTGAAAACAATGACGTGCTTGAGATCAAAATACATTCAGCCCTGTCAGTCATACCGAATAAAGCCACACACTGATCCAGGTTTTTTTTCCCCCATTTATTTCAACACTAACAGTCATGTGTAATATTGTGCTGACTGGCGTCATGTGACTTCTGTTGCTGTAGCCTCACAGTTGCTAATCTAGAGCCGTCTATCTAGAAAAAGCAGGCTGAATGTCCCAAACTAAGAAACCCAAACTGTTCCTGATCAAGCGACATAAATGAGCTACACGCTGGTCATTTTGGTGTGAGGAGACACATCACAGCTAACTCCACAGACACAGTATTATCAGCTATCTGTCATAAACATGTTACTTTTCACCATTTACAGGTAGACAGAGTCAAGATCTGAAATCACACAGTGCTGACATAACACAGGGTAAATGATTTATTTGAAGGACGATCTTAAAATAATAATGATATATATATATATATTAGCTTCTGTTTCTGACCCCTCCCCTTGCAGCAGGGGCGCCACCAAGGGGGCCTCCGCAGTGGCACCCCTGGCAAGACTGTCCTATTTTGGTAATAATTCTAATAAATGTGAGCACAAGTGAGAGGAAGACAACCCCAAAACAACTTTAAACATTAAATTGTTATTTATTCCAGCTTTAAACAGATTATTATGGATGTCAAAATCTGATGTGGTTTTCATGTATCTATTTTCAGTGATGTCAACTTTAATAGCAGGAAATTATCTAGGCATATCATTGTTTTCTGTCTCTCTTTTTTGGAAATATTTTTGAAGTAACATGTATTTAACAACAGCATAATGAAACTGGAAATTCAGTTTTTGGTGTGCCACCCCAATATTTTTAGTGGCCCCCATTTGGCCACCCCTATGCAAAAATTCTGGAGGCACCCCTGCCTTGCAGATGTTAGAGTAGCATACCAGGCAGCACAGCTAACACTGCTTTGGAGCAAATATTTCCAGAAAAAAGATGAAGAGAGTCTTAAAATAGTCCAGTGGTCGGCTACGGAGGGACTGCTAAATTTTGGGGTGCTGAATCTCCCAAAAAGCATCTTAAAGCCTCACAGGTGTTATTCAAAGAGGTCCGCCAGCATGTAAAGGTTTAGATTAGACAGTTTTCTAATCTGTTTCTGTAAATAAGTGGGATGTTGTCATGCCTATTTAAACTGGAAATAAAAACAAGTTCAAGATTAAATCTCATTTATGGAAATGTGTGGAATGTGGCCTACGTTTCTCTTGTGGGGTTTTTTTTGTTTTGTTTTGGTTTTTTTTGGGGGGGGGGGGGGTATTTTGCTGATTGGGCAAAAAACATATCCACCATAATGTAAATAACTAACGTGCAGGTTCACACATGTAAACCTGCTGTTTCAGTTTGTTACACAAATGCATGTGGCGTCTGATAGGGGAAGTAATTCCTCGACTTAAACTTTGATATAAACATCTGGCTTTTCTTGTCTGTTCACATTGATTATGCTTGAGTAAGAAGCTTTTCATGTTAACAACACTGCTCAGAGCAGCAAACCGATGTTCCATTACAATAATCCAGACCCAGATTTAAAGGAGCACTCTGTCAGTTTCGCTAACCAAATTCAAAGTACTCATCAGGAGGCGCAATCCCCAGCTGATGTAAATAAATTGCTGATGTTTTCTGTTTCTGTCACTCCTCATGACAACACCTAGCTTATCTCATGTTTATCTAACATATGGTCTGGTCTAAGATTTAAAAGCTGTGGGCATCGAGGGGGCAGGAGGGTCTAATTAGAGATCATATCCAGTTGTATTTTAGGAAATCCTGAAGATTCAGAGGTTTGGGATCTGTTTGAGAAACAGGAGCCTCTGCTGTTTCTGTTTGTTTTTCAGTCCGTTTCCTGTGATTCCCCTAATCTGTTACTACATTGCTGGAGTTCCCCCTTTTTCCATAGCTGTTTCGTTAGAAAGATGGCACTTTTTTTCTTGCTGTTAACTCAACCTAATAATCAAATAGATAAATCAACTTAAAAAAAAAAATGTTTGGAAACCTGGTGCTTGTTCAGGGCTATTCATGACATAACACTTGGCCTTCTCTGGCTTTGCTTACTTGAAACGCTAAGAGCTCATGGAAATATATAATGCATGATGTTGACTTTGCATCGGTTTAAAGGGTCACAAGCTCACAGCAATCAAAAACCACAAGAATCAAATAGTTCATTTTTTTCTTTTTAAGTCTAGAATGTGAGAGTTCAGCAGTATGGTTAAATACGTATGACTTCTTGTGCTTAAGAGACACGCTATACTGTATGACAGGACAATATCGAGCAATCTATCAGCTCTGCTTAGCCGACTAGATCAGGGATCAGTATACGTTCATAAACTTTACGGTATAATTGCTCCAAACCCTGATATCATTCAGAATATTAGGCAGTTCTGGGTAATAATAGTCAGCGCTTATAGTTTCCAGTCTTATTTTGAAAAGGAAGCAATGAACTGATTCCACATTTACTTTTTTGGAGACTGAAAGAGCTGTAACATGTTCTTAGCTGACTCATCTATCTGTATAGTAGTGGATAGCTGACTAGTCTTTACTGTGCATTAAGATACATTTCATGTTGGCCTTTTAAAGGAAACTTTGCATGGCCATTAGACCTACTTTCAGCATAACAACACTTAGCCGTGTCTTTCAGTCGCTTCAGCGAGTTGTTGGACTCCCTGACAAAAGCGAGCTGTTACCTCTGAGCCATCCTTCCATCAATGACGCCTTAAAGTTAATTTGAGGACTACAGATTTTAAGAGGCTTGTTATAATACTCTTCTAGGTTATTTCGCCTAACAAGTGGTGCTTTGTTGACCTTCCTCTTACAGGTCAAAGGTCAGCTATAGAGCAGCATGGCATCTCTCTCTATAAGCATGCTGTCCTTTCTAGCTTATTGTGCATGACTACATGTCAGAATTATTGCTATAGAACTACATCATCCATACAGAGGTGCATTTTGGGTAGGGGAGAACATCTCCCAGTATTGCCAACACTGATTTCTCTGCCCCTGAGTTTATGGCATTGCATAAAAGTCCAACATGCTTCCAAGCAAAGTGAGTCTATACGAGTGACTCGCACACAGGTGTGTTGTCAGAGTCCTGGCTGTGCATGGAGCTCAGCCCCGTGTCCGAGTCCTCATCGTTTGTGTTGCAGGCTTTGGAAAGACCTCGGGCCTGTTCCACCCAACCGCCGCTCTTCTCCCCTGATGCTGGTTCTGCATCAGCGCTCACTGCACCCAGCTCCCCCTTTCCATCATCGGTCAGTGTGTTGTTTGCTTGCTCTATCTCCATGGTTTCCACTTTGGCCAGCAGGTCCAGTAGTTCACTCTCCTTGGTTTCCCAGAGTGCCAGACTTAGGTCCAAGTCCCCCCTGATGGCGTCCAGATCTGTCTTCAGTCTCAGGCCGATGTAAAGGCTGGTGTCCAGCTGCGTTTTGATCCTTTCCTCTTCCAGTACGAGCTCATTTTCAGACAAACTCTCAACATCTGGTTCCACAGCTGGAGGGGCGGACACAGTGAGACACATCTCCTCCGAAACACTGTCCGTGTCCTGTGCTGCTTCTGCGCCTCTCTCCTCCCGCCGACGCTTCATCCACCGCCGATTCAGCTCCTCCTGGATCTCCCCGGTGATGCTCTCCACGAGCGCCTCGCGTTCCGTCAGCTCCTCCTGCAGCCTCACCACCTCCTCGCACCGGCGCGCGTATTCCTCAAACTGCGCAAGCGTCTCCGACGTGCACCGCGCGTCCTGACGCTCCGCTTTGCGCTTACAATCCGAAAGGGCAGGAGCCCCTGAAGTGGAATCTACGAGGTAAGTGTCCTGCACGTAGTTCACCCCGTGTCTCTTAATGCGGTCGAAGTGCACTTTGGCCTCGTAGCGCTCGATCTCCCGGTCCAGGTCCTTGATCCTCTGGATCTGCTGGCGGATGGTGTGGTCCTGAGAAATCACCAAGTGGACCAACGTCTCCATCTTTTCCACCGAGCTTTTATCTTTAGAAACAGTCTGCTCCTTCTTTTTGTTCATTTTGTCCAACTTTCTGAAGGCCTTCCTGACGATGCGCCGCTGTTTCTCCTGGGACAGGTTGGCCGCGGCGGCCGCTGCGGTCCAGCAGGTCCGGGCGGTACCCTTGAGCAAGCCGCCCGGACCACCACTCTCCCGGCTCTGGACGACTCGGGCCTCGGCGCTGCGGGGCCCGTTGTTGGGCAGCGAAGCCTCGTTTTTCACCAGGACAAAGCGAACATTCTCTTGCTCGTCTCCCCAGGCGCTCCACAGCCGAAGGATTTTGGTCTTGTTGGGTAAAATCCTCTCGAAGCCTCTCCATTTCTCCACCACGCAGTAGGACTGAGGAGAGCCAGACAGCATCGCTGCCGAGGCGCCCTGCTGCAGGTTCTGATCTTCAAGCAGGACTTTGACCACGTCGGCGCAGGTGGTTCGCTTAGTCAGCCCCGAGACCAGCTTCTCCTCCCGGCAGACCCATACCGAGATCTTTCCCTCCTCCGGCTCCATCTCCGGCTGAACTCCAAGAAAGAAAGAAAGAAAAGTTCCCTCACTGAATCCTCTCTGCTGCCTTCGTCTGCTGCAACTAAAAAAAATAAAGGAGACAAAAATATTTTTATTAATGATGCAAAACATTCATCAGGAATTCTCTGCGCAGTCGTCTGTGTCAGCTCTCACTTTAAATGCGCTCAGAAGTCCGGACATGTAACCTCATTACGCTTAAAAATATCTGCCTTATTTCTAAAAAGAAAAAAATCACATATATTTATTTACCTCCGTGGTCTGTTTTGGGGCAGTCTGCTGGGACCTCATGGCTCTCTCCCCGGCATATCGATCTGAGCCCTGCGCACTGCTCCGGAGAGGAGATGAGGAGTGCGTCCTTGCGTCAGGGCAAGCTGCTCTGGTGTGTAGGACAAAACAGGAGGGTGCTGTAACGCTGGGACACGCCTCCTGCCTCCTCTCTCGCTCTCTCGCCCCCTCTCTCTCACTTACACACACACACACACACACACACACACACACACACACACACACACACACACTTTCTCACTCTTGATAACAAAGGTAATCTGGACTGATATGCCAGCCTTTGTTAAGTAGAAAGTCGGTACTGAGGGTTAAGACAAAGTTGCCTTCAGATAACTGTCTGAAACACACTTATCAAACTAATTCCGTGCGTGACTTAATAATCTATGGGCCGGTGTGTTTACACGGTTAAAAGTCAGCGCTGTTATCCACGTTTGCTTAGAGCTCTGTAGTATTTTTATTAATGTCACAGGTTTTATTCTTGAGATCAGTCTGGTCTACATGAGAACTGCAGTGAAGTCAAACTTGATATCTGGGATGTCAAATAATCAACAGTTATTAAGTTCGGTTGGAAATAGAACCGTCATCTCTCAGGTCAGCAAAAAGGGGTGAAAAAAGTGCGGTTGCCAAAATGCGCTATAATATTTCAAAGTCTTAACTACAGCTGACGAGAAACACGTCAGATTAGTTCCTGATCATCTCCATCTTTAACGCGACTTTCTGGCCTTTCATGATTTCTGCAGTCTTCTTCACTTTTCACTGTGAATCTGTTCACAGACTCTGAAGTGTTTGGAAGGGGATGTCAGGTCAGGCACATGCAAAATATTTTAACATAATTCCATATTGTCCAGTTTCTTCACAATGTAAATAGACGGATGTGTTCACAGATGTCTCACAGGAGTGGGAGGGCGACACAGAGTGGGCCTCTTGTCTTCTCTTTCTTCGTGGTGGGTGGGTGGAGCTGACCTGCTCAGCCATGCAGCACACCTGTGCAGGTTGAGCTCAGGAGATTATCCAGCAGCCCCACCAGCTCCTCTCACTTTCTCTTCCTCTGGCTGACTGAGCGAGATACCAGTTTGCAGTTTGTGCATTTGCTCAGAAATGCAAACTGGCTCGTGACCGTCCACACGTTTAATGTTTGGTTTATTTATTTTAACTCAAATACTTCTCATCTAAAGACTATGAGGGTAACTGCAAGACTTGTCATTATAATTTCTGACGAGGTGGAATTTCATGTTTTTACTTTTTTTCTTTTTTGCTTGCAACTATGAGATTTTTTTGTGTGTGTTTTTGTCTGCCTCATTAGGTTAGTACAATCTCAAGGTAAGCACAGAGCAGAACCTTCAGTCTTTTGGCTTTGCTTACTGTGTCCCGCACAAGACAGAGAGAGCTAGAGTTGGAGCAGAGAGGCACTCGGACTGAGCTAAACCGCTGATGAAGCTCTTACTCAGCAGTGTTAAGACTGCAGTATGTATTGTTACTCAGTTTCATCTTCATAATCTCCACAGAGCCGAATGTTTTAGAGCTCAGCTGGATTGGGTAAAAAGCGGAAGGAAATCCATCTATTACACCCCGCAGGGTCCTCATATAGCGTCTGATCCCATAATCGGCTCTTTCAACTATTTCAGGACAGAATATGGTCGACCAAACTCGTAAAAGGATTTATGTGCATTAAGAGTGTTTTGGTGTGTGTGGTAGTGAACATATTGCATTGATGGCAAGCGTTGATCCCCAGCAGGCACCATTAGTCTGTTTGAGTACTGTCAGGAGTGATACATCAGGCCGGGTTTGTTGGTAAAATAACTGCTTAGGAAACCATCTGGGAATATGAACACACGCACACGCGTTAAGGCATGTGAGTGTGCGCACTTACTGGATACAGAACCATGTTCACATACGTTCTGGGCATGCGTTGCAAACAGTAGATTTGGATTAAGAGGACTGTGGGCTCTGCGTCTGGGATGCACGATAACGCGGAATGTTTTTCTTATCTTGGATCTTGTTTCCTGTGAGGTCACTGTGTCTGTCTGTGTGTGACCTGCAGACTTGTTATTGGCTGTCAGACGTTTGGAGTTTCCAGTCTCACCACAACAAATATGCCCACAAAGCCAGCTGTAGCATGAAAAACATTTTACTTCACAAAACGTCACGTTCACTGTTGATGAAAAATAAAATGTTGTAGTTGAGCTCAGTTATGGATAAAGCCTCAGTTAAATACAAACTTTTTAGTTTTAAAACAAATGAATCATTGTCTTAATAACGTGAACAATCAAAGATTTTTATGCATTTTTTTCTAACAAATTCTTAAAAGTGAAGTGACAGAGCAAATGCAGTTTCAATGACGCTTTGGATGCATTTCTTTGAGTAGAGCTCCCTCTGGTGTTTTTAAGGGAAACTGCTTGGCTGACGTTCACTCTGTCTCAGCTACATCTGGAATTGTGGGTCCAGATGTTGTTTTATGTTTTGTTATGCGATTCTGATTGGCTGCGTCATTGACTGTTAATCATATACAGCTAGAGAAAATGTACTGACCATTAGCAAGGGGCACAGAAATTAAGAGGTCATCCTGATAGATCTCTAAGATGTAGCATCTTATAACCTCAACACTATGTGAATAAAAATTGTCAGTGCCAAAGACTTCCATTGTTTCCTGTAAGATCCTAAAGTCTTAAACATTGTTGGAGGTAATGCGTTGCTACAATCATATCACACTTGCTACCATGTGCGGTCACTTAATCCATATGTTCTCCATTGATCTGTACAACAGGAACAAAAACCCAATAAAATCTTTTCAGCAACAATCATTTGAAGCACATTACTTGAAATTCATTGTGTGTATCTGTTCTTTTAATGAGCGCAGGGATTAGTGCTGATATTTGAATATAAGGAAGTTCTAACTTTAATGTGAAGTAAAATTCATGTAAAGAACAACAAAAAGGTTTCAGCATATATTAGTTGTTCTTCAGTTTTGTTTTGAGCTGACTTGGCAGCTAAAAAATAATGGCAATAATTAAACAGGGTACAAGTACTTGAAAACACTGCTCCAGTATAATAAGCATACTATATGGTTACTTTCTTAGCCTATTTAAACTCCAGATGGTTCAGGTTTGATTTGCATGTTTTGTGCATTTGCGTGTGAGCTATGCATCGATACAGTTTGAGCTTCATAAGACATATGTGTGAACAATTCTTGAGTTCATAGTTCATTCAGTCGGTGTGGCAAACACAAAACTGGAATAAAAATCTTCCTGAATGGATTCTTGATGCAATTAACCAAAAAGGCTCTACATGGTCAAGATGTCTAGTTCATTGGCTCGAACTGCTAAAGTTTGTTATTGAGAACAGTTTTCTGCACCGGGCTGTAAACATACAGCATATTTTACAGTAGAGTTTCACATTTTTATATGGAAGTCTTGTATGGGAGGGTGTAGTTGGTTTCTTTTAATATATCAAAGCTTCTTTGAAAGCAAATTCCTAAAAAAACAGTGTGTGTCTCTTAATGCTGTGGGAGGTCTCATGACAGAGTCAACTTATAACAACGACTTGATTAACCTCAATCCTGAATTTTATCAAAAGGTTACAAAAAGGGGTTAAGCTTTAAATATTGCTGTCACCACTGAGCTGTAGCTCAGGAGGTAGCGCAGGGCACCTACTGATCGGAAGGTCGGTGGTTCGATCCCTGGCTCCTCCAGTCTGCATTTCAAGTATCCTTGGGCAAGATACTAACCCCAGCTTGTTCTCCATCGGAGTATGAATGTGTATGAATGTCGTTAGAAAGCACTAAGTGTAGATTAAGTGCTTGTGAGAATGGGTGTGATTGGGTGAATGAGGCATGTTGTATAGAGCGCTTTGAGTACTCCATGAGAGTAGAAAAGCGCTATATAAGAATCAGTCCATTTACCATTACCATAAATACTTGAAATGTAATGACAATAAAACTAATTGGAAAATACGAATCTATAACAGCTCTGCTGAAACCTCCCGTTGCTATTCTGTATGCAAAGAAGAATTCTGCATGTATCATGTGAATGCATTCAAGCTAAATTAATTAATGACAACAATAACAGCAAGTTCAGAGATGAGACTAATGAGAAAAGACAAAACCCACGAGCACAGTTTAGAACTGACCATTTATTTAAACTGAATAGCATATGCGTACAAAGTCTCTACAAAGCTAGAAAATATCTAACATACCTTTAGCCATGAGGGGGGAGAAAGTTACAAAGCAAAGATCAGACCCTGTGCAGTACCAATAGACACACATCACTAGCTTTTGGATTTCTCCTAAATGTACTCTCTTCACAAAATAGGATAAACATTAGAATATCAAAGATATACACAACATCTGTAATAAACGTTATTGTCACTTTTATACAAAGCACCTTATCAAAAACCCCTCGGTGCACGACACACGCGTGCTGCACCGGAGCGAAAAAGATTCAAGGCCATTTTGGAATTGATTACAGACAGGATTTCTGCGCCTCACGTGATCCGTAATAGAAGATAATATCCAACTTGCACATACAAGACGACATTAACAACACAGACGACGATGACTGAAAAACTCAGTGCTTCACTGGACTTTGTGACCTTTTGAACGACCTTTTAGACTTCACTGCTTTAGTGTTATTTCATTGTCACCACATATTCTCCAGCTGATTACAGCAAATGGACAGTTAACAGTTAAGCTGTGCAGCTGAGTCCTTGTAATGTTTAACGGACAGTTAGAGCATTTTAATGAGTCACAGTTTAAAGAAGCCTTTTCCTGACAGCCAAGATGGTAAGGGGCGTCCATTTTTGATTTTGTTTTTTTTATGTTCATTAAGCGAGCTTTAATAAATCACTTTCCTCTTTACTTTGTGTCACATGACTGTCTTTGGTAAGCAGGTGCTAGATACTGTTTGGACAGAGGGTCATAGCTGCAGCTTTTGTTGGGCTATCACTTGCACGTTACGTGTCCATCCTCCTGCAGAAGGCCTAGTGTTCGGTCTACAAACAACAAATACTGGAGTGTGAGCCACAAGTCTGGGAAAGTCAAGAGCAGGGGAATTTCCTAGCGGGATGATTCACGAGTGTGAGGGGGGAAAGCGTGGTTTGTAATCCCGACAGACACCCACAGGGGTCTTTAGTTTAACAGAGTCAAAACCTAGTGGTTTTGGATAAACACTAATCCATTTCAGCACAAAGGCAGGAGACGTGAATCACGTGTGAGTCATAACTTGTTGAGGCTAAATTTTGAACAGCTGGCCATTTCTGAGCAAAGATGTGTCATTTGAGGTTTGAAGTTCCTACAAGTTACTGGATCTTCTGTACCGCAAAGCATTTTCGGCCAACATCATTGTATCAAGGTTTTCTTATTAAAACATAAAAATCTCTGGGCCTCATTTATTCACATTGCTTCATTTTTCCGACCTTCTAGTGTTTAAACAGATTCCCACATGTAAACAAAAAAAAAAAAAAAGAAATCTTTAAGAGCTGCAATGAGTTACAAATCATGGATTTTAATTCCAAGAGAAAGAAGCTTATCCAGATAAATCGGTAAACCTAGTCAGTGTAGCTTATTATAGCTGCCTTTTCAGTCTAACTTGAAAGAATCAGTTTGGCACTCTAACAAATACATTTCTTGTTCGGTTTGTTGTGTGAAAGCTGCTAATGCCATGAGTTTATCACACCATGAAAACATGTGGAAACAGCAAAGCTAAAAGTGAAACTGCCTACTTCTCAAAAGTATGCTTGGACTGCTGGAACAAGTCTGAGAGCAGGCAGTCTGACTCAGTTTTAATTCATTAATCTATTACTTTTTAAAACTAGCCTTCCAAACACCGGTGGTTGGGAATACGGGCCAAACTTGCAGAAAATCTGCAAAAGCTAATTATGAGTACGCTAAGCTAAGCTAACCAGCTATAGGTATGCGAATATATAACAAGACAAGATGATTTGAGAGCTGGTTGACTTTTAGCATTTCTTCTTATTTTTTAAACTGCCTAACTTGACTATATGCTTTTTTTTTTAAAACATACCAAACAAACACAATATAATATGTGAATTTGCTAGCTTTAGAAGGGATTATGAGCACTGTTTCCACTTGCTTTCATTGCTATGCTAAGCTAAGCTAACCTGCTAGCTGTAGCTGTATCAGACAGAGATATTAAAGTTGTAAAAAGTTAATTGATGGCATCCACTACTTTTAACAGCGTCTATATAAAACAGATAATCAAAATGATTCTACAGCAGGTTTGTAAGAGCAGGTCGTTCAAACAGTGACAAGTCCAAACAATTGCATTTTATGAACGAGGCGCCAGGTAATATCTAGTGCACAAGCTCTGTCTACATGAATCCGTCATACATGTAATAAACAAATGCAAATACATGGAATAAATACTGCCAATAGATACCACATGAACAAGAATTTATCCCAAAGACATCAGAAAAAATTGAAAAATTAATCAGGACTGTCCACAAATTAAATTAAAGAACCACTTTTACATGGAATTTGGATAAACTGATCCCAGGACACAGAAAACAGGGGCATGTGGGACCAAAATGTTCCTGTACAATAAAATGTTTTTGTTTTTTTGTACCCATGCACCACCTACAACATCAAATTATCAGGACTTTTGGGAAACACAATAGAAATGTCTAATGCTGTTTCCAGCCAAAGGCACTTCATGCTGCTGGGCATGACACAGACAAACCACCAGACGACACCTGCTACAGTACACTCCATCGAGAGTTTTTGGTTTTTTAAAATTCATAAATTACTTTTTAAATATTATATAACCAGAAAAACCTGTGTTGTAGTGGTTGAGGGGAACTGTGTCATCTAGAGTTAAAATAACCCTGACACTGAGGTGAGAATGCTTCTGGTCAGGGCTGTCCCATCTAAATATGGATGTAATATTCAGGCTTGCTTGTATGGGCATGGTCATCACACTTACCTAAGATAACATTAAAGGGGACATATTATACTTTTCCTTGTTTTCCATCATATATAAAGTTAAAATGGTGGACACTTGGAATAAACTAGGCCAACATTTTAAATAATATGTCCGGGTATGTATAAGTAATCCCTGTGAACCAAAAGCTCAGGTTTCTGCTTCAGATAGCAAAAAAACAAAACAAAACAAAAAAAAAACAAACCTCTGTGTACAAAAGCCCCGCCCACCTGCTGAGCCTTCTGTTTGCAGGAAGTGGCCAATTAGAAGAAGTTGGGTTTAATAATGGGAGGCTGACTCAGACATTGAATGAACTGGAGGGCTACATCAAGGACCAAAATAAGATAAAGGAGGATTATTTTGAACTGTGACGCATGCAAAGCTACTCTAGGAGACTAAAAGAATGAAAATTTGGAAATGAACACAATAGGTCCCCTTTAAGTTGCAAAAGTAATTTACACAATAAAAACAGCAGTAAAACTTTTTTCCCTACGTGTACACCATGAATGGCAATGTATAAGGTTTAAAATTCACAGTGCTTTTCAGTAGACCAGAGTATGCTTCAGATTATAATCCTTAAGATCTGCAAACTCATATTAATAGTTGATCATAGTTTGTAATCACATTTCTATCTGTTAATCACCCCTCTGGTTGACAGCTGTCACGGTTTGGGATGAAGCCTGCAATTCCACGTTGAATCCATTTATGGAATCCAGTTTTAGCATTTCTAATGACGTCTCAGTGACGTCAGTTTCACCGTTTGCCGTTCTCCCACAGAGCTGGCATTTCCTACAGCTGCTGCTTCACAATAAAAGCCCACAAAACAGGATTCTGAAATCTTGAGGATTATAATTTCGTTAGTCTTTTAAGCAAAATAAAGAGTCACCTGTTGCACAAAAAAAGCTACCTGAATTGTTCAATTTCACTTATAGTTTCTTATTATTAACATAAGGTTTAGATAGTGATTGTGGAATTAAAATAGAATCTCTATGCTATTATCAATAAACAACTCCCCAAAGTTTAGAAGATTTTTTTCTTTTCTTTTTTTTGTAAAGAAAACATACAAAAAGGTAAAAATTTGATTTCTTTTTCTTTGGGACAAACCTCTTGTATAAGAATTCAGCTCACACAATTTGCAGTGTCCATCTGTACAAATCCACCTCTATATTCTACTATATGATAATGCAGTAGTGTTATTTCCTCCAGCTTTCTCTGCTTATTGATGATACACAGGGTCTGACCTTCAGCGCCTGTCAGTTTCCTGACAGATAACACACGGGGGGGGGGAAATTATGAGATCTCACTCTCTCTGTTTTTTGTTGTTTTTTTGTTTTGTTTTTCTCCCCCTCTCTTTCTTTCTTCTCCCTGGGTCGACTTTCACCAAAACTCATGACAGAAACACCACTTTCATTTCCATCATCAAGATAGGAAAGAGAAAAAAAAGACAGAAAAGAGAAAAAACTGGGAGAAAGAGAAGAAGGAACCAATTAGTGGAGACGTGACATCCCCTGGTGATATCAGAGTCAGGATGTTCTTGGGGAAATGCACCAGGTCGATTCTGATGTGTTTTTATGGCTGCACTGCCACTGTGCTTTTTTTATTATCATTATAGCTAATGAGCTACCGATCACCAGGTTTGGAGTTAGTGTGGATATGCTCCTGTTGAGGAGGTTTCTGCGGTGTCACATCTGGTGTTAATTAAAAAAAATATTTTTACCCCCGTTATTTTCAGTGAAAATGCAGCCTTTTTCTTTTTTTCACGAATTTGTTTGGCTGAAACTAATTTTTAGAGACATTTTTAGCTCTGATGTCACAAAAAAGGAAAAAAAAAAACACCAAGCAAAGGCCATACATGTGTTTCAACGTGAGTGTGTATATGTGTGTGTGTTATTCCTTGATGAGTCGATAGATGTGGTGCTGTGCTCCGTGCTCGTTGTTGGACACCTCGAACACACACGCCATACACAGCAACGTTTCCTGAGTGTCTCTGTTGCTCACCACCTGGAAACACACACACGGGAATGAAGAACACACAAGAGGTCAAGGTTAAGCACACTCGTATACATATATCATTCGAGATCAAGAACTGCACAAGTATACTTCTAAACTCTTATCCTCCTTAAGGCAACAACTAATATTTCAACATGTATTCACAGCTGTAGGATATAGAAGACAATATGCTTATACAAAGCACATGAAACAATTACAGCACCTGAACAAAAGCACTTTAAAAGGTCTACCAATGCAGAAAGGTGCCACTGAGAAATTCACATGCACAGTTTTAGTAGCACACTGAAGGTGCTGGTTTATGGAGAAAACCAGAGTTTGGTTAATCCCATTTGTTTTGGGGTTGTGTGATTTTTGCAAAAAAAGTGGATAAAGTAGCAGCGAGAGCTCTGCACAGACGCTGAAGAAGATTCTCATTATCTATTCCCAGTGAATGTAGTGTCACAGAGACCTGGCACCGGCTGGTGTTAAAGGGGACCTACGCTGCTCATTTCCAGTTTCATGTTTTTATTCTTGGACTCCACTAAGGTGGCTTTGCATTAGTTTAAAATCACTCTTGTTTATTTTGTACTGGATCTTGGTGCTGCCCCCAAGTTCATTCCATAGACTGTATATAAAAGTAGGTCAACACAGATGCTGACTAGTGAAATCCTGTTGTGAAGTCTTGAGCTAAGCTTTTTCACTGCTGTCATCTTCCCATTTTAAAGCCAGACATGATGAGGGAGGGGTTGGTCTGCCTGGGAAACTGAGACACACTGAAGCTCATGTTGTAAGAACTGCTCCATCACCTTCCCTGCCTTATCTTCCCGTGTGTTTGATGGGAAGTAGGATCTTAATATACTCCTCTTTGCAACCAGCTTGATGAATCAACCACTTTGATGTTCCATTCCTTTTCCAGACCTAGAATCTGTGTGTGGCGGGGCGTGGTCTGTGGTGCCGTTGCAGGGGAGATGGATGCACGTGCACGACATCGGCAGTCACGCGTCGTCGGCTGGAAGATCTGCACTGGGTCCTGGGTTATTGTTGTTGGTGATGCGTGCGGCTGGCAGCGGGAGAGCTGAGGCCATTCGTGTGTGTTTAACAGCAACCGAGTTAATAAAGAGATGCTGAAAAGCACAAGCCTGTGGTCGGGTCCGTCATTAATGCCACACTGTACATCTTTGATATACAGTCTTTACCTTATCCACTCTCTAAAGCAAGCGGTTTTAGCTCTTCTCCCTTTAAAATCTCCCTCTCTGTAATCCAGCTTTCTACTGATTGGCTGTCAGTGTGAGATGATCATATTAAGGATATTAATAATTAGCTTCTATGACTCTGACATCACAGAGGTCTAAGAGTTTAAAAACTCAGTTTTTAGACAGGATGAAACTGGAGCTTTTATCTCATGGGGATTACCTGTACATATGTTGACCTCATTATTTGAAGCTTCATGTTTAATATAAGCAATCGCCATGATAACAGTAACGATATAACAGAGAATGAGGAAAAGCGGAAGAGACGTCCCAGACTTGGATTAACTGCATTAGTGTAACATTTTCACCCATCGAGAGAAGGAAGGTGGTAAATATATATTTGCATAACATAAACAGTACAGCACACAGAGAGACGCACCAGCAAAATAGTGAAGTTCTCCAGCACGCTGTTCATCATGTATTTCTCCGGCAGGTGTTTGAGCTTGTGGACGAAGTTGATCATGTATTCGCACATCGGCGAACGACTGATTCTGTAGACAAAACGCCCGTTTTCAAACCTCGCGTACTCCGTCTGTGAGAGAGGGGGAAGCAAAGGAAGATGCTTTAGCCAAATAATATTACACAACGCACCAATGAAAGGCACCTCCATCAGTTTTACACATCAAAAGCAGCTTTCTAGCGAAAAGCTCAGCCTTTGAAAATGGTTGTGTAACATTATGTGCAGCTGTGGAAAACTGTCAGGCCTGACATAATCATTTTTGCTAGTGTCATAAGGGATTATTTGATGCCATCGAGGGCTTAAGGTGAAGAAAATGAAGGATGTGGTGGTTTTAAAGCCCACATAGGGAGTTACAGGACATTTTGCAAGTATCAATATTTTTTCAGTCTGAATGCAGAAATCACCTGCTGTGTGAATAAACCCCACATGTTTCTATTTAGCAGTTATCCTCAGTCCTCACCTCAACCTTCTCAACCACCTGCTTGCCAAAGGAGCAGACCTTGGTGGAGCAGGTGATTGTCATGTTCTCCGAGCTCTCGTACTGGCTGGTCACACCGTAGAAGGCTGCGGGGTCGTCCTGCACGTTATAATTCAGGTCCGCCTGGAAACCACAGAGCAAAGACGACAACGCAAACATCAGGTCACAGAAAACAAGCACGTTTAGTCCTGTTGCTTTTCTGAAGCTAAAGTTTTCCGACAGTGCCCTCTGCTGGTACTGCACCATAAAAGGTCTCCAGAGGACGAGCAGATCCATGATTATGATGCTGAAACTGACATGAAAATGCAATGTGCAACCTTATTTTTCAGTACATGAAGTAAAAGAATCATCTCCGAGACTCTTCCTCCATCCATCAGTGCAGAGTGCTGTTTTAATTGGGCACTAAAATGTTCTGAAACCTTGCATATGCATGTTTATCTCCTTAATCACCTCATGAAACAGTTAAAATGCAATTTGTTGTGTAATCTTTAGAAGAAGAAAAAATGTATTGTTGTAAAATGTGGGGATTGACCTTTATAACATCCACATTTGTTTGTTTGTTTTTTTTATTTGAACCAAACCTTTATGCAGGTGTTTTATGAGACAGGAAAGAGGCAGGTACAGGGGGGAAACAGAAGAAAGAAACATTTTCTTATACAACTTTGTGCGACTGAAGTTGAAGCAGAAAAATGTTTAATCAGAGCAGAGAGAACACGCTGCACCTGGACTGCAGGCAGGGAGGAGCGAGGAAGGGTTTGTACTGTTTGTAATGAGTCCTCTGAGGAGCACCGTGCGTCTCGGGGCTCAGAGAACACACAAACACAAACACCATATGCTTACTCACTTACATTTACATCCATTCACGTGCACACAAACATCAAACCGTGCTCTATTAAAGCTGCAGATTATCAGAAACACACTCCATTGTGGTAGATCTGAGAGCTTTTTAATTAAATTCTAGGGAAGGCTCTCTACATGACACACACACTCTCTCTTTATTTGTTCGCATGCTGCAAGCACACCTCACCACTTCACAAGCCTGCAGGCTCCTGTCCTCTCCTGGATTATTTCTACTGTCCAACAACCTCCTCACCTCACAGTGATTTTGTCGGTTGACCAGCCCCACCCCAGAACAGGAGTTCTCCAGTCATGGAGCTTAGCAGCTGCAACTAACAGGAAGCCTTGGATTTCTGCTCATGTTGAAGCAGTGCAAGTGTAACACATGCAAAGAGGATGGTGTCGTTTTAGAATTACATTTATGACAATGACGGAAAGAGGAAAAGATCGTCTGCTGTAACATGAGCTCATCTAGCTAGCAAATCAGTGTGACTCCTACTAAGCTAACTTGCTTACGAATTAGGGCTGTGACAACATCTGATATCCAACTCGAAATGCTTGTGGTTAAAAAGAATTACACAATATCCACTTTATTTTACTTCTCCAGGCAAGGATTTTAGCTACTCTGATTAGCGACTAACAATACAATGTAGCCACACGGTCACAGAACATCAACTCAAAGGCCACCACAATGCTACAGCATAATAACTATGACATAGCATCATCAGACTGAAGTACTGTCTGAAAACATGAAGATAAAAGCCAGTATGTTTTTCCACCGTGAGCACTGAAAGCATCCAACAGCTCAGTTTGTCAATCACCAAATCCAATTACTTTAATTGACCCATTCATCTGAGATGATTCTAAGAAAAACTACTTACTACACCTTTACACACATTTAATTCATATTGCAAATGACAATGACGTTTTTATCTATAGATCACATTTCATTACATGTAAACTCAATCCACCTGACGCAGAAGATAGAGACATAAAAACCTGTGTATGTTTGCAATGCCTTAAGGCAGTCAAAGCTGCACAACAAAACAACGCCAACGCCTATTAAGCGAAGATCTGTGTAAATAAAAAGGTTTGGGGTCTGTTGTTGAATGTATGCACACATGTAACTGAGAAGAGAGTAGCTTGTTCCAAAAAACAGCAACACAATAGCTGAAAGCGTCCGCCTATGGCGTTATTTTTGTGCCACTATTCTGAGCGCACGTAAAAAAAGTTTGCAGGTGTAAGTGTTGCATTTTGAGGAGAAATTTATTTTGAGCGAAGAAAAGCTGAATTTGAGTGAACAAAATTCATTCCTGCAACGCCTGTTACCCACCAGCTGACCGGGTGGTCACTCAGGTTAAACATAATATATGAGGCTGAACTGACAAAAAATCACCGACTACACCACCAGGTATTATAGGAAAAACAATAAAGCCTTTGAACTAAAACAAACGCTGTTGTGACAGTGACGTACACTGTCTTGTTGGTATATATGTATGATTTATTTCACCTTCATGTTTCCAAACCGATATGATGAGCAGCAGCTTTTACAGCTGTGGCTCCAGCAAACATCAGCTGATACTAGAAATTAATTTTAAATAAATTCTAACAACAGCTGATCAAGCTTGAACGTGCTGCTGTTGTTGTTTAGCGCAACATCTGCTGGTTTCCTGTTTCTGGCACAAAGTGGGAGATAAATAAACAAGAGAGACGATCAGCTGATCATTGATCAGTTTCATGATTGAAGTAGCAACAGGAGAGGGAGGGGAGAAGATGAGAGAAGAAGAGGCAGCTCACAGCGTAAAGACAGAATAACTCCAGCTTTGTGTCTTTTTCATTGTAGCTGAAGTCCGGGACTAATCGCGTTCCTTTTCCCCTCAATACGGATGTATTGTAATTGGTCCAGCCCAGAGTTGATCATGACGAATTGGCTAATCCACCACCTTTCATTGTTTATACAGTTACAAAAACAAACAAACATAAAAATGAAAAATCATCATCGGCTCACCGGGGCCGGTTCCAGTCCAGCTATGCGGTCAGCTGGTGGGTAACAGGCATCTCCGAAAACGTTAGAGCACTTATGCAAAAATGTGATGTCTTGATGAATCGAGCAGATATTTGAAGTTTACACAGCTACATTCTCGCATGAAAATATCTTAAAAGTTTATTTTCAGACCCAGAAAGAGCAATATTTCAAACTCCGCCACTCTGTGTTCCTCCGCCACTGCCTCGATTGAGTTTTGGACGAAATGGATTCTGGGATATTGCATTTTGTCATTTCGAGCTGATTGGAGACCAAAACAGCCAATCAGATTTTTTTGCATCCAAGTCTGTGATTGGCTGGTTTTGTGGCACAACTATAACGGTGTAGAGAAAGAGTTGAGCGCGCACGGGCAGAAATGTTTAGAGTGCGAGCAACACATTGCGAGCGAGTGCAAATGCAAAAACTGACCAAACTGAGGGGCTGCTATTGTGCGTTTGTATGGATAATAGCAAACACTGAAATACATTTTTTGCACGCAGCAATGAATTTTGTTCACTCAAATTCAGCTTTTCTTCACTCAAAATAAATTTCTCCTCAAAATACAACACTTGAACCTGCAAACTTTTTTTTACGTGCACTCAGAATAGTGGCACAAAAATAACGCCACAGGCGCCCACTTAGATCCAATTATTGTCATCTTACTGGGTTTTTTGTTACTGACTTTTTTTCGTAGAGGCTATAAATTATTAGTTTGAGAGTCGGATTTTTGGAAGTCCTATGGTACAGAGGAGTTCTGAGAAAGGACAGTAAAGTCAGCACACACACACACACACACACACAGGTGAAAACAGCTACCTGTGAGTCTGGAGGTGAGCAGGTGTTCAAACAAAGCATCTGCGCTTTCATCAACCCACCACCTCCATATTCCAGGTGGACAGATGGAACTCACACAAGCACACACACACAGATGGAACTCACACAAGCACACACACACACACACAGTGCTGCGTAGAAAAATAAGGGAACTTTCCCTGGGTGGGGGCAGAGGTGCATGGAATGCGGTTCTTGCTGACCCTACTTGGTGACGTCCAAAGCATTTTCAGGAGGAAAAAACATTAACCTTAGTCCAGAAATATTTTTAAGATATTTGACAGGTACTGGAAAAAAAAACTCAAGTAAACAGGAAACTGATTAAAAGTTTGTCTGCTTACCCAGAATTTGATCAGGTAGAAGGCGTTTTGTGGGCCCTTATCAAACAGCTCCTTCAGACCTCCCTTCTTCTCGGGGAACTTGTCGTAGATTTGCCGGATGTCCACACACTCCAGCAGCGGATCGCTGTAGCTCAGGCTGCTCTGGCTGATGTGCACAAAAAGGTGCTTGTTGTACTGAGAAGAGAGAAACATTTGAATCAGACGGACGCCAGAAATGTGGAGATAAACACACTGGGTACACCTAAAGTTACTTCAAGGATCCTGCTATAACTTTTCACTGTAATTTTGAACCTAACAGAGAAACAGAAAAATATAAAGTTAGATCAGCAATCTGGTGGATTGTTAAAAGAAAGACTGCACGTCATCACAGCACAACCAAAAGCCAACAAGACCACAGAAGTCATTGAAAGTGCAACGAGTTATCTCCATGGTTTAGAAAAACAACTTATCGACATGAAACACAGTCAAGAACACTCTAAGCATGAATTGAGACGCTACCGTTCATCGAGGTTGTCAAGTTCTGCAACCAAGAGACAAGCTACTCTCTCCCCCCGAGGACCCAAAAAACCCTCAGAAATGTTTCTATCACTAGCTGTGATCTCAACCCAGCAGATCATGTTGTTCATTACTGAACTAATGGCAGAGAAAACACCCAAACAAGCCGCCACTGAAGGAAGCTGCAGTAAAGGTCTAGCAGAGCATCTCAAGGGAGGAAACACTCGATGGTGTCCATGGGTTCTCCACTTCAGGCAGACTGCAAATGGCTTTCATCCAAGCAGTGAAAAAATCCTCATAATACCTTTGAGCCTCTGAAAACAGGATTGTGTATAAATGGCTGTAATTCCTCAACAGTTAATGCAAATTTAGTGTTAATTCCCCTGAATTAAAGCTGAAAGCACTTCAGTCAGATCTTCGTTGTTTGATTTAAAGTCAAACGCTGCAGTCGCTGCACAGGCAAAGCTGCAAAAACTGTCTTTGTCCAAAAGATTAGGAACCTAAATGTGTGGTTATCATTTAATCGTTAAATTTAAGTCAGGTTTTATCAATTATAACAAACTGAATGCAAGCATAGCTGCTAGAAGTTATGGCTAAAACTACAAAATTAAACCGAGGGATAAACTGCTAATAATTCAACTGTAATCTCAGTATCCATGTAAGCTGCTGATTAATACGCTTATGTTGAAAGCAAACTTCAAATTTCTATTTCTGAGCTCAAATAGAGGCTTTACTGACTTACTCCCACTGACCAGTTTCAGAACAGGACCACGGCAACTTTACTGGGCTGTTCTCTGACCTGCTTTTCTTAGACAGGGTGTGAGTTTGTTTGGCTTTGCAGCACAATAAATCATACAGTTTAATGCAATATTGGCCAGCTATACAGATCACAGAGGGCAAAAAACTTAATAGAAAGATCTGCTAGTCTGGTTGGTTAAAAAAAATACATAATTTTCTGCATTTTTACCCAACTTTGTCTTTGCCTACTGATAAATCTGCATGTTAAATGTGACTTCAGTGGGATGGATCTACATTTAAGGACTCCATTTATTCCCACTAATGTAAATGATGCCGTTTGACAACAGAATCTATTTCACTGTACAACAAAGTCACTGTACAACAGTTTTTTTCCCACTAAGCAAACAAAAAGCAACAAGATGAATGCCAGCTGTCTATGAGCCCAAGGTAGAAAAATGGCAGTGAGTACGCAGCGTGGCAGGATGACAGATAGACTGAGCAGACAGAGAGATAGAGCTTTACAAAGGTTATTCATACTAGGCGACACACAAAGGGCTTTAACGCTGTTCTCTGCTGTGGGGTTATCTGTCATCTCTGTTTATGGGACAATAGGGAGTGCTTATTGTAGTCTGGTGCTGGATATGTGTGCATGTGTGCAGAGTAACTCACTGCCTCCTGGTCCCTCTGTGTCTCCAGGAAAGATGAAAACTCCACCAGTCGTAGTTTGGTGGTGCCGATGGAGCGACCCTGCCATGCCGGCTCTCGGTGCGTTTGGGCTGCACTGGGAGGTTCATAGCCTTGAACACACACACACACACACACACACACACACACACACACACACACACACACACACACACACACACACCATTTAATCCCACTTCACCACTGCAACATGTTCAATCGTGCTTTTTAACGGGCTTAGCAGTAATGTAAACGTGTAAAACTTTAAGCCATTACTGGAGGCCTGAGGACAAAAGCCGGCTGAGGTAAAGGCGAGGCACTAAAAAGCGGTTAACAACAGTATATGTAAAGGGGTAACAATGCAGGGGCCACAGCGAGACCCCCGGTTGCTGCCTCAAAACTCACTCGCTCCATTTTCAAAAACCTCGCCACTCTCGTCACTTAGTTTCATGCTATTGTAACTAGCACACCCCATCATCCAATCTGAAGAGAGGAAGCTCAACAGTGCCGGGTGAGCCAAGTGACGCGGCGCCTTCTTAAATTCATGAAACGTAACTTTTGTTGACCTCATCTGTGGTCAGTCATGTGGCTGGCTCAGTTCTGGCTCAGTCTTTTTCTGATTTGTCATGAGTGGATAAAAGATTAGAGATGTTTTGGGGCATTTCCAGTGGCCGTGGTTACCTAATTTTCTGACAAACTGTCAAATTTTAACTTTTTCAAGTCAAGCACGCACTAAGGAACTCGTTAGTTTGGGTGCCCTGTTCCACATTTGAGAGGACAGGCCACGCAGCTGAGGTTGTTTTCCACTCTGAAACAGCAAAGCTAACAAGGTGTGTGCAATCAACAGGTCAGCCAATAAAACTAACTTTTGTCATTTCATTAGTTTTTCATTGTTTGACAGGATCGTAATATAAAAATTAGTTAATATATTTAATAAAAATATTAAAAATGAGACCACCTCCAACTTTCTCAGTTGGTACCATCATGTAGCGATGGTGAACAGAGGCCACGCTAAACCTAAACTTGCTGAAGAAACTGGCTGTGCGCTGCTTGTCTGTCATCTTAACCTCAGTGACGTTCCTCGCCACATACAGTGGGGCAAAAAAGTATTTAGTCAGCCACCGATTGTGCAAGTTCCCCCACTTAAAATGATGACAGAGGTCAGTAATTTGCACCAGAGGTACACTTCAACTGTGAGAGACAGAATGTGAAAAAAAAATCCATGAATTCACATGGTAGGATTTGTAAAGAATTTATTCGTAAATCAGGGTGGAAAATAAGTATTTGGTCACCTCAAACAAGGAAGATCTCTGGCTCTCACAGACCTGTAACGTCTTCTGTAAGAAGCTTTTCTGTCCCCCACTCGTTACCTGTATGAATGGCACCTGTTTGAACTCATCATCTGTATAAAAGACACCTGTCCACAGCATCAAACAGTCAGACTCCAAACTCCGCCATGGCCAAGACCAAAGAGCTTTCGAAGGACACCAGGAAAAGTATTGTAGACCTGCACCAGACTGGGAAGAGTGAATCTACAATAGGCAAGCAGCTTGGTGTGAAAAAATCAACTGTGGGAGCAATCATCAGAAAATGGAAGACATACAAGACCACTGATAATCTCCCTCGATCTGGGGCTCCACGCAAGATCTCATCCCGTGGGGTCAAATTGATCATGAGAACGGTGAGCAAAGATCCCAGAACCACACGGGGGGACCTGGTGAATGACCTGCAGAGAGCTGGGACCAAAGTAACAAAGGTCACCATCAGTAACACACTACAACGGCAGGGAATCACATCCCGCAGTGCCAGACGTGTTGCGCTGCTGAAGCCAGTGCATGTCCAGGCCCGTCTGAAGTTTGCCAGAGAGCACATGGATGATACAGCAGAGGATTGGGAGAATGTCATGTGGTCAGATGAAACCAAAGTAGAACTTTTTGGTATAAACTCAACTCGTCGTGTTTGGAGGAAGAAGAATACTGAGTTGCATCCCAAGAACACCATACCTACTGTGAAGCATGGGGGTGGAAACATCATGCTATGGGGCTGTTTTTCTGCCAAGGGGACAGGACGACTGATCCGTGTTAAGGACAGAATGAATGGGGCCATGTATCGTGAGATTTTGAGCCAAAACCTCCTTCCATCAGTGAGAACTTTGAAGATGAAACGAGGCTGGGTCTCCCAACATGACAATGATCCAAAACACACCGCCCGGGCAACAAAGGAGTGGCTCCGTAAGAAGCATTTGAAAGTCCTGGAGTGGCCTAGCCAGTCTCCAGACCTCAACCCCATAGAAAATCTGTGGCGGGAGTTGAAAGTCCGTGTTGCTCGGCGACAGCCCCAAAACATCACTGCTCTCGAGAAGATCTGCATGGAGGAATGGGCCAAAATACCAGCTACTGTGTGTGCAAACCTGGTAAAGACCTATAGTAGACGTTTGACCTCTGTTATTGCCAACAAAGGTTATGTTACAAAGTATTGAGTTGTATTTTTGTTATTGACCAAATACTTATTTTCCACCCTGATTTATGAATAAATTCTTTACAAATCCTACCATGTGGATTCATGGATTTTTTTTTCACATTCTGTCTCTCACAGTTGAAGTGTACCTCTGGTGCAAATTATTGACCTCTGTCATCATTTTAGGTGGGGGAACTTGCACAATCGGTGGCTGACTAAATACTTTTTTGCCCCACTGTATCTCTTGTGGTCGCGTGTGGCCTCCAGCTTCACCCTTACGTGGACTCTCACT
The DNA here is from genome assembly GCF_964374335.1 of Astatotilapia calliptera. Lineage (NCBI taxonomy): Eukaryota > Metazoa > Chordata > Actinopteri > Cichliformes > Cichlidae > Astatotilapia > Astatotilapia calliptera. Next base: position 5,765,475 of record NC_137428.1, on the reverse strand, counting down.
CTCCTCTGGGAGTTCACTTCTTCCCTGTCACCTTAAAGTGTTTCTTCTTTATACTAAGCAGTTTTTGTGGATGGCTGCGGCTCAGGAGGTAGAGTGGTTTGTCTACTAATTGGAAAAGTGGTTCGATCCCTGGCTCCTCTGACACCTGTATGTCAAGTATCCTCGGGCGAGATACTGAACCCCGAGTTCTCCTGATGCATCATTTTTTTCAGTTAGGCAAAGAAAAAGCACTTTTGTGAATGTGTGTGTGAATGAGGCTTGGAGTAGAAAAACACCAAGAGCTTAAATTGAATAGAAAACAAGTACAGTCCATTTACCATTTCTTTTAGGTCACTAGGTATCCCAGGCTTGGTCTCAAAGTAGCATACAGGCCTGGCTCGTATCATCACAAAATTGGATCTATTCTTTGATGCAGCCAGTCGAACTAATAATGTCGTCTGATGTAGATTCCAGACTGTAGACTCAAAGCAGCTCCTCTGGATAAAGGTTGTAACAAGAGGAACCAACTTCGGTGTGAGCAGCACTACATTATGGACACGTCACTGGGTATAGTTGTCTTTCTTGCTAACATTATCGGCAGCAAAATCATATCCGAGGGATATTTCTATCTGGATAGCTTGCCAGCTGTTTAATGGCAGATGTATAAGTTGACTTTTTGCAGTAATAGTCAATGTGTGAGCACGAGCTGCACACTAATGTCCTCAACACTGGAGTTCACTCAGCGGCAATGGAGGTCATTATTGATAATGGTTTTCTGAGGTTACACAGAGTTTTTAAGTTGACAGGACCAAATGAACGCTGCTTGCTATCCTGCTACTCCTTGTATTAAAGGGTATATGGCTCCAAGATTAAAATTACTAGCATTTTCAGGCAGTAAACAGACAGGCTCAGCAGCTGCACGCAAGCTGCAAAAGCTATGCCAAGCAATCAAAGTGCAATTTTCCCAGAAATTGCACTTTCCACCTGATATTTTCAAAGCTGCTTCTAGAAAAAGCAACACAAACTTTTAGTACAGATGACGTAAGAAAAGTCAGATCGACACCTTTTCCCTCTCACGACCTCTTCACGATACAAAAGCGGGAGTGCTGGAGACCCAGGTGTTCAGACAGATTCAAAAACCATCCTGTAGTGAGGCAGCGGTCTAAATGGCAGGAGACAGGACTGCGAGTCCGCTTTAAAAAAAAGAAGATAATTGCGCTGTGGTCCGTCTCACCTGAGATCGTGGTGGTCCCTGCTGTCTGCACAGAGTAGGCTTGCTGAGAGAAAGGCTTGATGCTGAGAGAAACAGAGACAGAAGCAGAAAGGAAGCATTGTCACTGTACTTACATTATACAGCGAGGAAGTCTGCTGTGCGTCTTGTATGAACAGTAGTAGAAGCACAGAGATCAAGAGCAGCTCCAAGTTCAGTAAAAGCTATACCAGCCCTATTTCCAACCATTATCATCATCTCACGGGCACGTAAGAGCAGCAGGTGATGAAATGAAAAAGGGGTTTGAACTTGGTGCAGCTAGCCATGTGAACAGAAACTAGGCCAAGAAACCAGCTTAACCATGTTGGAAATCAAATGTACCGTTATTTTCTAAGGAATTGGAAGATTCCACGTGTCACTCCTGCAAACTAATCAGATTTATGACTTCTGAATTGCCACCTTGTTTAAACATCCATTCATTTATTCTGATTGCATGCATCTGGATGTGTCTGCGAGACTCTTGTTATGATTCTGTGTGCTGCAAAAAATGCATCAATAACTTTAAGCCAAATCCAGACTGACAACACTGAGAAATCTTTGTGTGTTTGAGTTCTGGCTTGTCATATTTCAAAAAGCACTTAGTAGTAAATGGGATGAACCCTCTCTGACATTTCAAAAACATAGCGAGTACTCAGTAATAATGTCTACAGCCAGAGGAGTGAAAAACTCCTGATGTGAGGGTTTACAAGTTCACTTAAATGAAACAAAGTGCATGTTTCACTGTGTTTAGTACAGTTAGTGGTTAGTATGGCCACTGTCGGTGAAAATGGAAATTACAGAGCAGTTTAAGATTTAAAAACTTACAAATTTAGAAGACATCTCATAGATTTTGGGGGGGAAAAATAGGTATTTTTTTCTCTTGGTCAACGAACTATATTGTGTTACTTTGCAAAGGTGTAACAACCTCTTCACACCAGTGCTGCTGCCGGTGCTTGACATGTGTTATGCCTCCAGTGGATGAACTAATCAAATTTTAGCCTTCTTGGCAATCGGATTAAGCCATAAAAAATTACCCGTGATTTTAGAATGACCTGTAACCACATTGAGCATACTATCAGAAGCATCCCGGCTTCACGGTGCTGTAAATTGGGCCTATTTAGAAGAAAACAATACACTGATTTGGGAGAACTGACAGCTTATCAAGTTCCTTGACTTAAAAACGAAAATCTCCCAAGTGTTTGCTTGTGAATTCTTAACTTTATCGACAGATTTTACTTTCAAATCATCGCAATCTTTCCATAAAGTCGTGAATTGATCTCAAGTTATTTCTCAAATCCTATCCCACACCTGCAGACCAGTCGCTGTTATTTCATTTTACTACAAAAGGGCATAATATGCATGATAGTTTGCAGTTGTGCAAGCATGGACAAAAGAGAAAACATGTAAAGTTGGATGAGAACGTGTAAGGTGACTGCGACTCACTCTTCTGCGGTGGAGCTGGACTGTCCTCCAGGAATCATCCCCTGCCACAGCTGGAAAGACACACATGCACATTAATACACTGGACTGAGAATGCAAACCATGCATGCAATGCAATCTCTGCATGTTTTTTGTGCACTGCCACTTCAGATTGCTTTATTTCTATTCATCCCCTACTCCCTGTATTTATTCACAGAGAATAAATACAGCACATCTGTGTATGTATGCATGTATGTATGCACGTGTGTGCGCAAGTATTACCTGTGCATTAGCAGGGAAGCTGGCACGGACTATCCCAGGCAGCAGCTTGCTGTGTATGGCCGTGGCTGAGACGATCTGAGCAGAGGACATGGAGGAGATGCTCTGCAGAGCTTTCTCCTTGGCATTCTGGTCCTGCATGTAAACAAACACCACACACTCATTAACATCGTCATTCCTCTGAACATTGTCATTACCGTGCAGCTTGTGCAGATCAGCAGTGAGTCATAAAAAGCCGGAAAATTCATGAAATTGAGAAGAAGAATCTGAATTGTCTTGAATAATGGAATCTTAAATATTAAAGCTTGAGGGGAAAACACTGTCCCTGTGTGACTGGATGTGATCAGGCTGCCACTTTCCTGCTACTTTTTGATTGCACAAATTAACGTACAGCAATTTAAGTAAACTGCCCAACATGGAGCAGCTCATTTGCCAACAAAACACCGTGTAGCTCCAAGCGAACAATTACAGGAGCTTCTTTTACACCCTTATCAGGGTCAGACTACATTCTTTCGTATCTAAATCTCTTGCTTTGTAAAAAACTGTCCCTGTGACGTTTCAGAGCGATTCAGGGGACAGGGCTTTGTCTTTTTGTGCGTGTCATTTGGGTGTGGTGATGTTGCTTGTGGCCTCGAGGGAAAATCATGGCGACATGAGTGGTGAGCGGCGAGGACAAAGTGTACAGCAGAGCTGAATGTGCTTCAGACGGCGCGGTGAACATTGCTGATCAGAGCTGCTGCCTCGGGGCAAACGATAACATATAGCAGATTTATAAGCTTGATGGTGTGGGCTTATTTATAACGTGAACAAAAAGGCAGCATGAAACTCATGAAACAGCTGAAAGAAATGGAATTAGAGCCACTGCCATAGCTGGAGAATCACTAATTGGCTGCTTCACTCAAGTTAATTGGCACTGAGAGAAATCTCTCCTCCTAGGGGAGGTAATAACATTATAGGAGGCACTGAAATGGGAATCATGCTGGATTTTCATATTAAATACCAGGAGCCATATGGGTATGATAACCACCTTGACCTCAACTCATTCCTTCAAAATCACCAATGATCCTGTTCCTGTTGAATGAGGAAGTATTGTGAAATCCACACAAAGAGTCGCATACGTAGTTTGATTTTTAATAGATGATCAGAAAATGTATTAAATCTGCGAAGCAGCAAATGTTACTCGGACAGCAGACACACTATCTGATGATCTTGTATCTTGAATGGTCTCATGGTCTGGGATGTGATCTACACTGAGCTCACACTTTCCCCATTCTTCCCACTTTTCTACAATATTTCGGTTTTCTAAATGGTCAAGTGTTACGCACAGAGGGTGGCAAAGAGGACAAACTCCACCGAAACTCACCGGAGCATTGGTTTTGGCAGAACAAAAGATCAAGCTCAGCCAGCAGTACCGGTAGCTCAGTCGATCTCAATCCCTGCCCACGTACGCTGACGCCTAAGCTGATAACCATCTTCACAACCAATTGGGAAATCTTGCATGTGTAATGATACCTGCATACAGTTGCTGCCTGCCCTACAAACTACTTTGCAACCCATTTCCTGCCATTTCTGTCCTAATCAATCTCACAGGTGGCTTCTAGGTGCTGTTAAAACCTTCAGGGGCTACAGGTCAATTCATTTTAATGGATTAGTGACGGGCTCTGTGACCTAATCATCTGATCAAGCCTTCATTTTACTCCAAAGACTGTCATACAACCTTTTGGCCATAAGAGCCATCCATATACACAGTTAATCACGTCACACGTTACAGTCACGTAAGAGATGCGTGCAGCTCTTCAAGAAAGCCACGTGGTGACGAAATTAGCACTCACACATACACGTTTGTCTGTTATAAAACGTGTACGGCCCAAGAACTCGCGAGCATCATCAGTGGCGTGATCTCATGTAAGATTGTCTACGGTTAAAGAGGTCTTTCCACCTCCTTTGTTGACAATTACCAACTTATTTGTGGGTTAAAAGGTATAATATTCAAGAACTGAAATGAATGTATAGACACATAAAGAAGTACTTGCTCTCAATCGTCACTTATACCCCACTAGAAGCTTTTTGTCATTAGATGTGTAACCAATTAGAAAATTGTTAAGGGGGGTAAAAAATAAATAAATAAATCAGAAAGCAACACTAGAGACATGCACAATTTTTCCTAAACATATAGTGTATCATCAACAAAAGGATCTATATGAATTTGAATAACCTTTATTATAAACTTCAATTAACCATCTGTTGTTTCTTTTATGAAAGCAAACAATTGTTCTCATTCCGACTGCTCTTCTCGGAAAACAAGCGCTCCCTTGTTGCTTTACATAAAGTTAATTACAACCAACTGTGAGGAAGAAAAGGAAAGAGGGGTGAAGAAGGACAAGATACTAAGGACACGAGATTAGCAGACTCAAAGAGAGAGAGAGTAAGAGGACAAGGACAAAATAATGTATGGATACAAGAGAATGACAGGAAGAGGAGGAAACATGAGAGAGTGAAAAACCTAAACAGACCTAATTATACACCTAGGAAACTGGTGTCAACGTGACAGGCGTCCTCCCAGCTATAGCGTCACATTAACAAGCAAAGAGCAAAGCAGCCAGCTACAGATTCCCACTGCTTCTTCAGGACAGCTTCAGAGACTCCAAATTTTAAAAAGTGATTTTTCTTTCATTCCATTTCTTAATGTTAACGTAGAAAAATCTGTGTGGATGATGCTGTTTTCACTCTGTTCATCCACTGTAGTCATCACAGCAAATCCTCACTAATCATCTGTGTTTATAGCAAACAAACTGGAAAAGAAAAAACAGCAACACTTCCTGAGCAGCAGAGGATTTTTCTGGAAACGTTTCTGTGCGGTCTCTTACCTTTAGCTTGGACTGAAATTCCCTGGATTTTCTTCGGGCCAATACTTGGATGTGACTGGATACCTGGGGGAGAGGAGACGAGAGGAGAGGACGAAGTGAAGGAGGGGTTGAAGGGTAGGAAGGAGAGGAGGAAGAACCAAACAGTGAGTTGCCATGGTTATGAAAGGACTGTTGCTACACTGGAAGGGTGCACACACACACACGCACACACAGACACACACCTACCTCCCCTGACAACAGTGAATAGACCCATCTATGCACATCTTTTGAGCAAGCAAAATGACACCTGGGAACACGGGCCAAGAGCTCAGATACTAAGATTACACTTCACTGACATGCAATAATTAAAAAATAAATAAAAATCCAGACACCCAGTTAGTGTTTCTCAACAGACGGGTGGTATAATCTATCATTCTCCTGTATTTATATCATTGCTCAACTTGTAACAGTAGCGCAGCTGCTAGGCAGTTAGTCGGACAATACGTTCCTGGTTTCCTTTCTAGTAGCACAGAGAAGATGTCACATTTGGTTGTTGTGACAACAAACACAACACTTTCCAACACAGTTTATTTGACTGGACGACCGTTATGTTAAAATGAAATGAAACTGCAGAATAAACACATTATATATGGCACACAATATGACATAATACACATATACTCCAATTAAAATCCATCAATGGAACATAACCATAGTCAACAATATGAGGTCCAAAATGCACGTGTATATAATAAAAAAGGATGGTTGGTCGTCAGTAAAACTACAGTTATACTGTAGTTACATCAGAGGTTAGCTTGCGCATGTTGGCTTACAGCTCCAGCTGCACTATCACACTTACTAAGCACACGCATCTTTACCTCGAGGTAACAATGATACAAGTAAAATCAGGATCAGTAATCAGCGTGGCCAGTGTTGGGAAGGTTACTTTTAAAATGTATTCCACTACAGATTACAGAGCACATGCCCCAAAATGTATTTTATAACGTATTCCGTTACGTTACCCAATGAGATTAACGTATTCTGAATACTTTGGATTACTTAATATATTATCATGCTTCTTACAACTACATGAATGTGATTTATTACTATTACTGAAGGTTATTCGCCATACCAACACCAACTAGATGTTTAAATCTTAATATAAATGAGTAACAGTAGGTGGACATTAGGTAAGGCTGCACTTTTTGCAGCGATCTCGTATAGAAAACTATTCCTCCCCAACACTGAGTATAGCTGACTGTAGCTGCACCTGAATGGGCTTTTTTTGCACTGCTGAATCAACAGCTAATCGGGGAAACAATATTCTTTAAATCTCTGTGCTTTTTTCCGACAGTTGGAGATCTTTTTTTTTTTCCAAGCTACTCTTTGTATAATGGGATACGTGGCGATCCATACTGTAGGCGGCATGACTAGATTTAAAGCGCACTCCCATTATTACCTGTTTCCTTGTTCGCGTCTTCCCCGTTCGGAGTTTGATGTATCTGGCTATCAGCTCGTTTCGACCTGGAGGCACAAGACACAGAACATAGTAATGAAACATTATGCATGCCCACATGCATGTTAAACCCCATTTGACCGGTCTTTCGTTTACGCGGACAATCGCACGCAGAAATCATATGACCCTGACAAACAACTTAGTGGCTGATTTAGAGCTGTTGACCCAGCGGCCTGGTTGACGTGCAGTTTCACATAGAAACGCTGTAATCACCGATACCCCTGTTGAGCCGTCCACACATACACACATGCACATAAAATCACACACGCCACGGCCCTGAATACACATGACCCAACAATACAGGCATTCATGCGGACCGGCCGTCCCCTGATTAAAGGAGCCAGCAGGCCAGCTGTACCCGTGTTTACGCGTGCACACATACACGCACACATAAAGACACACACGCACGCACGCACGCTTACGATGCTGAATAATTCAACCCATTCAATGGGGAGCACAGCAGACTCAGCATGACCTGGCTAGTATAGATTAGCCAGGGAGAGGGAGGCAGTGAGAAACAAAGCAGAAAAACACAACTTTTACATCCAGAGAAACTGCGAAGGGGAGGGGAGGGGTCGTTTGCACATATTAACTTAGGCCTGCTCCGCCTGGCTATATTACAGCTTTACAGTCCTTAGGAATTAAGGACGACAGACCATTTTACAGATTTCAGGAAATTATGTAATTTGACTGTAATTTTATTTGCTAACAAGCAAATGCGGTTCAGTTTGGTTTGGTTTGGTTTGGCTCCCGATCTGTTCTCTGTTGCAACCAAGTGGAAAACCAAAGTCGGGCCAGCTGGCCAACTGATGGTCAAGATCAGCACAAAGCCAAACCTCTACACACTACCCAAATGGCTTGCAACAATAGCCCTAACTAACTAGCAGATGGTGTGTGTGCATGCGTGTGTGTGTCTGTGTGTGTGTGTACCTTCTGAGCAGTCCCACTCTCACTGAGATATGGAGCTTAGACTGATAAAATCTACAGCTCACCATGCAGGTGTTTTCCTTCGAGCAGTCAAAAGCTGTGACTGACGACAGCACGCAGACGCACACACACACACAGTACACATAGATGTATACGCAAACATGAGTGCGTGCTGTGAACGCGTGCACAGAAACACACACACACTGAGTAGTCCTGGCTGTGGAGGCTGACATCTGACTCCAGAGGGGCCAGCTGGTCTTTCTAGGAGGCTTAACGGTGAATTATCATCCTTCACTAACCCTGCGGCACACATCCCTCACTCTCACCCTCCCTCTCTTTCAAAAACTCTCCAGCACACACACACGCACGCACACACAAACACACTTTCTTCCCTCCCTTCATTCGGCCATCCATCCATCCTGTGTTCTGGCTGTTCCTTTTCCCCCCTCCTCTGTCCCTCTTGTAGTGAATGGGCTTCCCGTCTGCTCCCTCCCTCCCTCTTCCACTCTCTGTCTCCATCTCTCTCTACTCGCCCAGTGAAAGACTTCAAGGCCAAAGTCAGATGGTCATTAACCGTGACGAACAGAAGCAACCCCCGTGCTCCCCCCAGCTCCCTATCTCTAGGCTGAGGCCACTGCGTGCAAGCCGATATTAATGGAGACGACAAACTGGGAAGAAAGAAAAGTAATGAAATTACATGTTTGTTATGTGATTCTGAACCATTTAGAGCTGATTTGAGAACACGAAAAAAGTTCCAGAAAACACAGGAAACAAGAGCCGGGTTGGTGACGTAATGCTACGACGACACAGGGTTACAATACAAAAGTGAATACGAGGTGGTACGAGGCAGAACGAGTGAGAAGGAGAAGCTAAATCAGACGCTTCCTGCAGTTTGTGTGGTTAGAAATGCGCCTTTTCTTTCCTGTCCGCTAGCCGCAGTACATTACTGTTACGCCGTCGCTCTCTTAGTGGGGTGATTAAGAGCTTCAGCTGCTTCATAGAATAGCTCAAAACCCCTTTCAGAATAAGGTCAAGGCCTCGCTGACCGCGCTCGCTAACAAGGCTGGAGTTGAGTGGTGTGTATTGTTGTGTACCCTGGACAGACCTCAGAGACCACAGGGGCCAAACACTGGCCTAGAGCCTGGATTCGCAGCAGCTTTGTGGGAGTTTCTGTTCGTTACATCCAAAAAGCAGTTTTTAAAGTGCTAAACCTTTAGGATTTGCATTTGCACTCATTTGAGGCTCTTCCCTTTGTCCTCCAAGGCACAATCCCTGAAATCCTGGTTGGTGCAGACTGAAGTTAATCTTTCATTTATTACAAACAAGCTGCCAGTTCTTTTAAAGAGTAACCAAATCCTGTTAATCTTTTACTGCCAGGTGATGCCACCTGCAGAGATTTGGTAACATCGACTTACTCTAATGTTGGACGACCGTAATATGTAGCGCATCACGGTATCCGACTTGTTTCAAAGGAACCAAGAAGTGTTGACTGAGTGTTCCCAGCACCGTGTAAATATTGTTTTTCAAAGTGCTGATAATAGTATGATATTTGTTGCCGGTGTCAGGGAACGGAATAATGTGATGATTAAAACATGCAACAAGAAGAAGCTGTGAGGATAGAACCAGTAAAAGACTTAAACCCTCAACTCTGACAACAAATAAAGCCTTTAATATTCATTTTCTCCTTTCATTCTGAAACCACTCCAAAATTTCAGTATTAATACCAGTTTATTCCAATTTAGTTACAGTGCACACTGAAATTAAACGTGGACTAAAAATGTTTTTTCCGTATTACAGTGGTCTAAGATGACTCGTTATTTGTGGGGGAATGATCGCAGGACTCGGCGGTTCCTCTTTGCTTTGTTTTTGCGTCTCTTTCTTTTCCTTCGGTCTCATAAATCCTGTTACTCGCAGCAGCACACGTCAGCTTTGACGGCTGAAGTCACGGACTAGCTGGAGAGCATTTAGCAGCTTAAAAAAACAGATATTTCCTTTTAAAAGTGTTTGTGGAGACAGCTAAAAGGAGAGCGAAGGCTACCAGATTTCCATTTGCCAAACAGGGCTTAAATAAATGCTAATGCAGACGCGTGCTCACGCACATGTTCACCATAAGGTGATAAGATCTGGGTGTTGTGCTTAAAGCTTGTCAGCACTGCTGATCACATAGTGAAAACCACACTAATCTGACCAGACACTGGCTTAAGAGTAAATTTGTTTTCTACTGAATTATCCTTTAAAAAGAAATTTCTTTACTTTTATGTGATTTATTAGAAATAAAGACAAATGTAGCTGAAAAAAGCGGCGATTTGAGGAACTTTTCTCTTAATAACGTCACATAAAGTAGGCGGCAGTGAGCCTGAAATTTAGTGAGTCTTATGATTAGTATTTTATTATTACTGGAAAACAAACTTGGGTAGGTTACAGCCCCTAAGAAGGTAAAAAACAATATAGATACATCGGCGGGGTACAGTAACGCACACACAGGAAGAAACATTTAAAAAATACAGTCACGCATCGGGCACGTGAGGAGTCAATTCCTCGCCATCTAAAGGATTTCGAAATGAACAGACAAAGGCAGAAGGGTAGCTAGCCCTTTGTCTTAGGGGAAGATGAAGAGTATCTTCAAAATGAGTCATATAAGTCGAGTAACTGGTTTCGCTGAAGTTGATTTTGCAACGTTGTTGGTATGTCGACTGGAAAGAACCAAAACCATTCAGCCCCAATGAAGGATGCAACCTCCAGTTTAAGACGATTACATTTTTACAATGAAGAAAATGTAGGTGTGTATGACACCATGTGACTGGAAAACTTTTGCCAACATGTGTCACAGTCTATACTTCTTCCACTGTTATTCTCGATAAGTAAAGCCCCCTGTGACATAGCTGGTTTGAGCATGCTCGCCGCTGAAGAGACAGATGCCGTTCTGTGTATTAGTCAGTAGATCTATAGGATATGTAGGAGACAAAGACACTGGTCATTATATTGTACTTTTGATGCATCTTTCCCAAGGATAATAGAGCCATTATTCGCCTTTTCATTCCCTGTTATATGCACCCACATTATGATGTTTCTAAACTTCTCATCCACTAAGTTTATCCCGGCACTTTTTGTACCCGTTTCTTCTTCTTTTACGTTTCACTCCATTTTCCTCCACCCTGTGGGGGGTGTTTCTAGAACCGCAGTAGTCCCCTGCCTATCAGGTATTACTCGTTTCTCCTCTGTACTGTAAGACAACTTACCAGCCACTCAGTGTGCCTTAATGTAATGTCAAAGAAAGCGAATCTACCCTTAAAGATGTTTAAGTTTGCCTTTAATAACTAAGCTTGTATTTTGCTTCTGTGCAAGCAGGAAAAAAAGCAGAAAAATCATTAAAAAACAAAACAAACTCAACAAAGCCTCAAGAGCCCGATTACACACCAGGCATGAAATAAAATAAGAGCCTATTCAATCCTGCAAGCTCCATTAGCTAAAAATTACAATAAACGAGATACTGTTTTATAATTCCGCTTTGCACAGATGTTGTAGGCAATGATTAAAACCCCTGGTCTCTGTGGCCAAATGCTGCTCATCCCTTCTTGCCATTTCGCCTTTCCTGCTCTGCCTCTGAAAACAGACACCATCTAACTCGATTAGGTCACCATGATAAACGTGTCAACAACCTGCACACAGAGTCAACAAGGTAAACAACCGAACATGCCACCAAGGCAGAGAACAGAATGAGTCTGATTGATCGGCAACTGATCGGGAACACAAAGGAGGTCGATCGCGAGGTTTAGCATCAACGCGACAGGAGAGCGCTGCTGCTTCCAATCTGTGCATGTCCGTAGCGTTTAGGGTTTTTTGGGTACACCTCTCTCTGTTTCTGCTCTATTCAGAGAACAGCAGCAGTGCATCCATGAATGACCAGGGGATGTGAAAGAACATTTAGCTCATTTCTGTTGAAAGCTGGCTGGCTTTTTTTGCATCACAACTCAGCCAAATAATGCAGCGAGATTATTTTTGTTCCATAGCCCTCCATAACAACACACGTGGCCGGATCTACACATCAGAAAATGTATTAATTTTATTTTCACCTTTATTTTGGACAGCACAGTAGAACAGCAGAGAGAGAGCAAGGGGAACAACACACAGGAAATGGCCCAGGGCGGACTCGAACCCAGAAGCCTTTTAGCAAATAAGTCACCTGCTCAACCACTGAGTTATACCAGCACACAGAACATTAGTACTGTTGGTTTAAGACATCTAATTATAGTAGATCATGTTCCTCATAGATTATCATAGCATTAATGTTACATAAGTTTGCTTTACAGGCTTAGAAACTCTTCTTATTGTGTGTCTGGGGTTCAAAGAAAAGGACAGCTGAAGCAAAACAACAACATGAAGCTAAAAAAAGAAGACGATTCGCTAAAATTGCAAAAATTCCGAAGGAAACTGTGACGTTGGGACAATTCACAAGTTTTTAAAAGTATAACTTTAAGGTGCTTTAAAGAGTCCTGACCTTAACCTAACCAAACACCCTAGAGACGCACTGGTACACAGACTGTAAGCCAGATCACCCATGAACAGGACCTGACCTCACTAATGGGACAAACAAATATGGCCGCCCTCTTTCAGGGCTCATATTTAGCGTTCTAGTCTGTGTGGGACCTTTAACCTAGATGATAGAGGAAATAACTATCTCATATTTAGGATACTGATTTTGATTTTCTCTCGATTCCCAAAACTCAAGAAGTATTCACTAGAGAGCGATACGACGAAAGAGAGGAAAAAAGAAAAACAACAAAGGTGAAAGGGAGGGGGGACGCAGCTGGTGGCAGCCAGAGAACCATCTGTTCCTCACTCTATTAGTTCACACACACACACACACACACACACATATAAGTACTCTCTCTTAGTCCCACGCTCACACACACTGCGCACCTATAGCCTGCTTCTATTTCCTCTCTTTTACGGCTCTTTCCTCCCCCTGCATCTCTGACACTTTGCCCTGCGCGACAAGCCTCCGCCACAGCCGTCTATGTCGTTATTCGCACCGTCTGACACAACAGCGAACATTTCAACAGCTCGGCCAGTCGCTCGGTGCGTTTATATCACATTCTACCACATATACCGTGTGAATTAGTGACGAACTATCAAATTTATTCACACTTATTACATATGGCCCACGGTTGTAGAACAACACAAAGAAGTGACCTCTGCTTGTTTGCGCCTTCGTGAAGAAACCAAAACAAAGCACACGGGGTGCATCGCACTTTCACAACAGCTCCTGTAATTCGCAGTCCAAAGCAATAGGAACATTTATTAAGCGAGGAGTAAAACTGTTTTTCATTGTTTATCTACACTGATATGAGAAAAAGACCTTTTTCAGTTTTTCAAGTGTCAGTAACTTGTACTGATTTATACCCAGCCCTGATTTCCCATCACTCACCGTACATCTTCCCTTCATCCGACAGTATAATCTTCCTCCTTCCACAGGGCGGATAGATGGCCAGGGCCTCCTGGAAGCTCTGCTCGATGTCCGGGCTCCAAACTCCCTCGGGATCCCCATCCATGGTCTTGTCCCCTCCAGAATCACTCAGTCTGTCCATGTCCTCCCCTGGACTCTCACTGCCACTCCAGCTACTGCGCTCCATACTGGCAGCTAACGGTAACTAGCTGATGTGTACTCAGTGCAAATGCCTTGATGCCAAGTTGATAAAGTAATTAAAAGTCTAGTGATAAACTGAAGCTAAAATGAACTATAATGGTAATAATTAACTCCCAGTAACAACGGCCAGCTGTGGCCAACTAGAAACTGACGGTAGCTCCAAATGGTAACTACCAGTAATAAAAATTTAAGGACTAGTGAACTGTAGAAAAGTGAGTGAGCCGCTCCAAAATCCAACCTCAGAGCTCTACAAGAAAAGAGGAATAACAAAGAAAAGTATCGTATTAGTCATTAATATTCAAACTTGATTCTTCCCATATATGCAAATTAAATTTTACTGCAGCAACACAAGCTCACGTATAAGACAAGACAAAGTGGCACGCTATTGAAAAACCTTTTAATATTGAAACTGCGAATAATTTTACTGTTTGGTACAGTAGGGGTCTGCTTATAACCACTGACTGTAAACGACGGATGCAGCTTTAGGGTCTGGAAACTGAAGCCAACACTGACCAGCAGGGGCCGATTCCTCTGGTTCCAAAAAGACTCCCGATTGTATAGAAGTCTCTGGAAAAACGTCCCTCTGATCCCTTATTCTGTGAAAGCGATCAGGAGAGTGTTCACTGCGATCAAACTCTTGAATAAAACATTGAGTTCTGTTCCACAGACAGATGCGCCTCTCGCTTGTCATGTCCGATTCCAAAGCACCAAGACGGCGACAGCAAAAACAAAATCAGCTCGAGGCTTCATAAGGGTGCCTCGCTTTTCCAGCGAGCAGTCTTACTGTGGCTGTGCCTATGTTTTATCAAAAAACTAACACAAAAAAGAGCAAGAAAAGGACAAAAGAAACTAGAGTCAAAGTTTTGATACAATTACACCCCCAAGCCCAGAGGAAAGGATCAACTGATCACCCAGCGACTTGCATCCAATGAGCTTCTCGGTCATGTTCAGGAGACAAATACGGATTTCACTGCTAAATTTTGCTTTTCAGCTTGCATTGTGCAGGTGTGATCACCACATCCCAGAATTTCATTTCAGAAAATGGGACAAACATAATGGAGGGGTGCCATTCTTCTCTCTCTGCAGCCTGCTTTGTGATTCACACTGATATTAAGTCAGATTTTTTTTTTTTAAACCAGGAAAATATTTTTTAATGTAGCTTTAAGTTCCGATCAACATGTAGCAAGCCTGTATTCCAGCTGCAAGAGGTAAAGTATTGCTTCCTTTCATGAAGGAAATTGCCTATTTTGTTAAAACCGTTGTGGTACATCAAATCCATGCACGTAAGGAGTGCAAGCGTGTGAGGGGCAGGCTACTACTACACACAGCGACAGACTCAGGGAGGGGAAAAAAGACAAACTGAAGGGGCTTGCCAGCTGCCTACAATTCTTCTAAAATCCCCCATGGTAAACAGCAGGGTTGGCGCAGTACACACCACACTCAAACACCACCACCATATGCACACACACACACACACACACGCACACACACGCACACACACACAATTACTGTGCCAGCCCCTTGGGCGAACACATGTCATTTTGTCTGGTCTTCTACTGTTCACACTTCCCATGCACTGTCCCCTTGCCACAGCCCGAACAAGCCTGCAGTGTGAAGTAGATATGTGTGTGTGTGTGTGTGTGTCTATACTTAACACAATTATATTTGACAATAAGCACACATGCAACTGAAGCATGTAAAGCAGCAGGCAACATTTTGGACACATTTTAACCCCGTCTGCACACCAGCGTTCAGCTTGAGGCTTTTTAACACCTGGAGGAAAACGCTGCGAATCCACAAGAAAACATCCGCTGGCAGAGAATTACAGACATGTGTAATGAAAGGGATCTGCTGGGTTTTACTAGAGTTTGTCCCCAGGTTCTCTCTTCATGCTCATTCTGTTCACCCTCGTTTCCGTTTCCTCTCCAACTTCCCATCGTGGCTTTCTTCCCCGCCTCTTCCCGCCCATCCCTCTCCAGCAGTTTTCCCCATTCAAACAAAGATTCATTCATCCAGCAGCCCGCACCAATGAGCAGCAGCAGCTGGATTTCTTACAAGTTTCGGTGTCTCTGTGAGACTTTTCGTGCTGAAGTCAGAATACAGACGCTGTGATCGTCTAGTTTCACGTTACAGTCATTTCACTGATACGTCAATGGCAACATTCTTTAAATAAGTCAGTTCTTGTTAATTTGTTGTCAACCTTCAACCTTTACGCTTAAATATGTTGCTTCTATATGGTAGCTAACAGAAGGTGATAGCACAATATTACACTAGACTCATTTTTGTTTGTAAAGTGCTTTTTAAAGCCCATCAGAGTCAGTCACTGACATTGGCAGCCTATTAAAATCAAGGTCTAAAGCATCACTGAGCAATATTTTATAATAAATAGAAGATAAAATGACTAGTTTTGATTTCTACTACTGATTAAGGTCAATTCCAGCTGCATCTCACAGCTGTTTAGAGACAATGAACCCACAGCACAGCACAAAACCAGCATGAACTTTGTTGACTTTTCTTACTTTTCGTCATAATTTTCATCAGTGACTCTTTGTTTCCTCACAAAAACAACATAATAGCCAAGTTAAAAAACGATGATGACTTTTTGTCGATAAATAAAAACGAGATGGAAATATTCTGGAGAGACGAGATCCAATCAGAACTGATTACGCTACAAAATGTCAACGATTTGAAGGAAGAGAAGAGAGTAAACATGTGGACACATTCTGCATTTAAAGTCAAGGGAAGTAAGACATTTTATAAACTCTCACCATTAAAAACATTTTGTATTTTAATCAATTGAAAGACTTCAAATTTTTAAACTTCATAAGTTTAGACAACTTAAATTTGACTGAAACTAAAGAGCATTTTAGTCAAAAGACTACAAAAACGCAAATCAAAATGTACTGTCAAAATGAACACAGCGGAAATATACAGTCCGAAAAATACTTCTTAGAAGAGTAACCAGTGGACGTGCATTTTAAATTTTAATGCTACATTTTCAGCTAAAATTACTTTATCTTTAAAACTAAAGAACTAATAAAAACATGTATAAATCAACTGACCTTTGAGGAGCTGTTAGCATTTTCCATCCATCTTGCTCATCTTACCCAATTCAGGACAAGACGAGAGGATTTTCTTAACAAGAATTCTGTTCTGTGCAGGATTTAAGTAATGAAGCACATTTGGCTGAGTCTCTTATATGGATTCATTTAGTAGATTTTATAAGTTTAAAAAGCGTTATTTGTGCCATTGCAAAGAAAAAGGAAACACAAAATTAAAGACAAAAGACAAAATTAACTTTCTTATTTAAGATGAAACCTGGATTCTCTTATTTGTGTTCTTTTATAGTTCTTACAAGAAAGGACCGTAAAGGGGCTTAGAAAAAGGAAGAGACAAGCAGCAACGTGGTGACCAGAGATTGTGGAATCTCAGTGAAGTTTAGCACAGTCGAAATAACCATTAGCGATGCAAAATGAGTATCAGGTGAAATTTACAAACACCAACAGGAGGTGAAGACAACAGCTGATGTATGACACGGCGCCTTAGTGGGTCGCCTAAGCACTCATACACTCAACAAAAATATAATAATAATAATAATAATAATAAACGCAACACCTTTGTTACTGCTCCCATTCCCCATGGGATGGACGTAGAGACCTAAAATTCATTCCAGATACACAATATAACCATCCCTCCCAAACAGTGGTCACAAAGCAGTCCAAATGTGTGGTAGTGGGCACATCTGCTATATTGAGATAATCCATCCCACCTCACAGGTGTGCCACATCAGGATGCTGATCTGACATCATGAGTAGTGCACAGGTGTACCTCAGACTGCCCACAACAAAAGGCCACCCTGGAATGTGCAGTTTTTTGCGCTATTGGGGGTCTGGGGACCCAGAACCGGTCAGTATCTGGTGTGACCACCATTTGCCTCATGCAGTGCAACACATCGTCGCATGGAGTCTATCAGATTGTCAATTGTGGCCTGTGGAATGTTGGTCCACTCCACTTCAATGGCTGTGCGAGGTTGTTGGATATTCGTGGGAACTGGTACACGCTGTCATATACGCCGGTCAAGCACATCCCGAACATGCTCAATGGGTGACGTGTCCGGTGAGTATGCTGGCCATGCAAGAACTGGGACATTCTCAGCTGCCATCTGCCCTGAACAATGTGAACAATGATTCATCCGTGAAGCGCACACCTCTCCAACGTGCCAGATGCCATCGAATGTGAGCATTTGCCCACACAAGTCTGTTACGGCGACGAGCTGGAGTCAGGTCAAGACCCCGATGAGGACGACGGGCATGCAGTTGAGCGTCCCTGAGACGGTTTCTGACAGTTTGTGCAGAAATTGTTTGGTTGTGCAAACCAATTGTTCCAGCAGCTGTCTGGGTGGCTGGTCTCAGACGATCTTGGAGGTGAACCTGCTGGATGTGGAGGTCCTGGGCTGGTGTGGTTACACGAGGTCTGCGGTTGTGAGGCCGGTTGGATGTGCTGCCATATTCTCTGAAACGCCTGTGGAGACGGCTTATGGTTGAGAAATGAACATTCAATGCACGGGCGACAGATCTGGTTGACATTCCTGCTGTCAGCATGCCAATTGCACGCTCCCTCATTGCTTGTGGCATCTGTGGCATTTTGCTGTGAGACAAAACTGCACATTCCAGGGTGGCCTTTTGTTGTGGGCAGTCTGAGGTACACCTGTGCACTACTCATGATGTCAGATCAGCATCCTGATGTGGCACACCTGTGAGGTGGGATGGATTATCTCAATATAGCAGATGTGCCCACTACCACACATTTGGACTGATTTGTGACCACTGTTTGGGAGTGATGGTTATATTGTGTATCTGGAATGAATTTTAGGTCTCTACGTCCATCCCATGGGGAATGGGAGCAGTAACAAAGGTGTTGCGTTTATATTTTTGTTGAGTGTACGTCCACTAGTGAACCGACCGTGAGCTATGGGGTGTTCACGTGTCTGCCTTTAGTCACACACATAGAAAACTGAACTTTCTGAGATTTGCGGCATGAACAGAGACCTGAAGGACTCCACAGGTGAACTGTTAGCAGAGGATTAACTTCCAATGGTCAAACTGAAATATCTTCTTTACAAAAATAAATAATCAGAAGACCGACCCATTGCTTAGGACAGGAGATCAAAAATAAAATAAAATAAAGGTGCTTCAGAGCTGTCAGTAATCAAATATCATTACAATCTCTAAGCAGCGTATTCAAACTGTTTCGCCCCATTCTGACACCCTAATAAAATGTATCAGCGTCTGCTACCTCCGTGTAGTCACTGAGCTCTTTGTTCCCCATAACCTTGGTTAAAAAGGAAAGTTTAAATAATATTTCAGCATAAAAGCATTCCTGCATTCAAAGATTCACCCAGGAAAAAAAAGACTGGAGATGAAGCTCTCAAA
Source organism: Astatotilapia calliptera (assembly GCF_964374335.1). Taxonomy (NCBI): domain Eukaryota; kingdom Metazoa; phylum Chordata; class Actinopteri; order Cichliformes; family Cichlidae; genus Astatotilapia; species Astatotilapia calliptera. Next base: position 5,746,181 of record NC_137428.1, on the reverse strand, counting down.
CCAGTAGGTTTAAGACGTGTTACAGAAATGTGGAATTTCTTCTTCATCTGAAAATATTTCTGCATTTTTCTGGAGAGCTCTTCAGAAAACATTTGACCTCTTTAAAGACCCTATGCTGAAGTGATGACAATAGACCACCTACGCTTAAATTCAAAGGCGTTTTAATTCTCACAGCTACATTTATAACCTCTATTGCATCTAAACACTCAACACTACCACTTTTATCACTGTGCAACAGGCTTTAAATACCAAGCTCAGCCTGAATAAATACTTGCTATATTTCACTTCTCTGCACATGAGGTCTGTGAACCTCATTCTTGGGGTTCATAGTGTAAATACCCATTCAAGTAAAAATGTACTTAAATTATTGCTAAAAGCTTGTACTCGTCAGCATTACAGGAAGACAGACTGTGGTTCCGATCTCACACGAATTACTCCATTACGGTACACTCATCAGCATAAAGAAACCATGCAAATGTTCTAATGAGAGGAATTTTTGCATAAGGCAAAAAAACCCAAACTGACAAGATCACGTTTGCATAAACTGGAGCTTCATCCACCAGCTGTTAACTGGTTAAAATGGCATAAAGGCTGAAACGATATGAGATTCTCCAAATTTTTCCATCTTCGCGAGTCCTCGCAAGCCGTTTTTGTACACGGGGCTCAACTGTAGTTTAACAAACCACAATCATAAACAAATGCTTCAGATCATGAGCCACTCCAAGCCTTTTCTAGACTTGTGTCCTCCTGCCATCTTGGTTTCACTGAATCTAATCTGGCCTTCCAGTTCAGGAGACACGTTTGCACTTTGTGATGAATCCTCAGTTTGTGAAGTTTCCTCTTTTTGGTAAACCTGGGTGATGATATGATGTCCTGGATGGATGCATGTTTTACTTTGGTTGATGTTGGGGGGGGGAAAAAACACTAGTGTGCACTTCAACCACATCATGAGATTGCATCATCTACTGTGGTGGAATACATGAGAAAATTATGCAAAGTATATCCCGGTGTGTAGGGATTACGTGGTATTAAACACGAATACGTAATAGCCGCCAGGTAGAACAACAAAGCTAACATTATACTGCCAACATGCCCAACAGATGCAGCACTGTTCATATCATTTGCAGAATGAAGCAACTGTGTCAAAGTCAGTAAAAATAACTTTATATTTATTTACCGAGATGTGAGATTTACATGATTTTGCACCAGAGAGATCTGCAAATCAGAAAGTCTATTTTCAAAGTTCGTTGTGGGCTTTATGGGTAAGAAGGAGAAGAATGTGCTGTAGGTCAGTAAGTAGACCAAGAATAGCCTCTAAATAAGAATATAAGAAATGTGAGTCTACAGAAGGACAAAGCCAGCCATTAAAAGCCAAACATAGACCGTGCAGTGGTGAATAAGGCCTGTGAGATTTGTAAGTTCCATGTAAGACGGCACAGTGTGTAAGTAACAATGGCACACCCCAACTTTAAGTCTTTTAAAAGTAAAATTCTAAGTATTTGTATTTAGAGGATAATTTAATCTCTACATGAAAGGTTCTCTGGGTTTGGTTCTCGGCTGCAAACTGACCTCGAACTTGGTGTAAAGCTCCGTGAAGAACTTCTGGTTTCATCACTGTGCATCCATTATCTCGGACTAAAATATAAACTTGCTCAGAAATTGCAGAAAGGGAAAAAAATCTTTTTCACTGTAAAAACTTTGTTATATTTGTCACAATAAATAACCCATTTGAGATTCTTAATCTTCCTAAATACAGCCACTGTATCTCAGGGAATCCAGTAGTTTGATATTAACATTGATGTTTGTGTGGACGAAGGTTTTGATGAAGAGGAGAGGTTAAAGAATAAGAACTACAGTTAGGCTCATGTGAGCCATGAAAGGGGCCCAGTAGCAGATGGACGCTGGAGAGAGACATTAGTCACACAACAATCAACTCTGACTACTGGGCGACTCTTCTGCACCCCGGGCACCCCCCCCTCCCTGCGTGTCTCTCTGTCACCAGGCAGGCCCGGGCCACTCGAGCCAGGACAGCAGGCTTCATAGTGTCAGTGCCAGCCCTCAGGAGAACACACACGGGGCATACAGCCACAATCCTGCAGCTGCCTCGGACTCTCATGTTTTCCCCGTGTGTCGCCTTTCTTCCACTTTCACTTGATTCTCACAGCTCTTCCACAGGCCTGCTACATGCGTGTGTTTGCAAATATGCAACGTTTATGGAGGTTATAATGAAGATGGAAGCTTTTACTGGCGTGCGATTGTCTGCATTATCAGACGAAACCTGTTTGTGTGTGTAATTGTGCTTGTATGTGTGCATCAGCAGGAGGTCTAGTTGCTATACAAGTTGAATGTTTTATCCCAGCCTAGGCAGTTCCTTTCACTCATTCTTCTGTTGGACCACTCAACGGCATCTGTTTCAACTGCTTCCAACATTTGCACACACACACACACACACACACACACACACACACACATACACACACACACACACACACACACACACACACACCGGTTTTTATAAAAGGAGGATTTTCCCATAATCCTCAAAGCAAACATTGTTCCACTTTATAATGTTTAGCCATGTTTTAATGTTGTAGCCCATATGGCCCAAAGAGAATTATTCACCATCAGGGATGACATTTCTTGTACTCTGCTTATTTTAATATTGCTATTTTACTTCAAGGACCATATGGCACAATATTCATTCTTTACAAGTATGCAAGTGTGACTAAAGCATTCAATATCTAAGCAGACTCGGGGGTGCTTCATTCATCTTCCTATGTTAATAGCCTCCACTACAGAGGTCCCAAGGTAAAAATCATTCAAGTACACCTCATGTTATTCAAGCAGTCAGAATGTATTTAAATGTGTGATTCTGGGCCGAGCTGATGTGCCGTCCGTCCCTGACTTCCACCCTGGTCATCACTATAGGAACAATTCTGAAAAAGAGAAAAATGTAGTTCTATTTTCTCTTACTAATGCATGCACATATCTACTACTCTAGTAAATTAAACCTTTGAATATAAGGACTTTGCAACATCTGAGGTGGGATTTGCTACAACATGGATGTTACAAAGACCGGGGGCTGCAGTACTGAACTTTCCTAGCACTTATCCAACAGATGTGCAAATGCCAATGAATATTTCACAATCTGTTCAGACTTTAGGCATTCCTTTACCTGCCTGTCCTCTAATCTGTGTGATGGGGAATTATTGTCCTTGTGTAAAAATCCAGAGCATTGCCTGCTAAAGTAGGCTTCATAGACTGTATATAAAGGATGGATGTTACCATTGATACACCCTTTTATTAGTGGACGCTAACGGTTATATATTGGCTGCTACCATGTGATCAGAAGTGACCATAGTTGAGGGTGCATTAGCATTTTGGTGAACGCACATATCCCAAACAACAGGCTAATGGAGGGGTTGTCCCACATGCCAAGCACTTCTGGTCAACAAAAACAAATAACTCCAGTTCAGTGACGTCAGGTCAGGTCGCAGTGGCTACTACTGTTACACGTGAGGAAAATATTTGGAAATGATTCTTCTAAAACTGTTTGTGCGTCAAAGAGGATTTACACAAAGTTTTGTAACTGTTTGTGGTCATGTATGTGCTTAGGTCCATTTAAAACATACCCCATGCTCTGTAAAAATAAACATAAATACTATGTAAAGCACTGCTACAAATAGTTAAATATGTAAATGAGTCCAAAGAATGTTTGGGGGGGGGGGGTCTGCTTGATTGTTTGTTTTTGTTTGTCTCAGAATCAAGTATTTGAAAAATGTAAGTCATTTGGAGATTTCTTATAAATAAAAGTTAACAGATAGGAACATTGCACCACAGCGCTATAAGTCTTCTTTTTCTAATTATTAAAAAAGAATACTACAATTAAAAATAATCTCAAAATTTAAGTGTTTACTGTGAAAAAAAAAACATCTACATTGTGTGTGCTGCACTACTTTCAAAGCTTGAACTTTAATTTACAGACTCAGTCCCCTAGGAGCAAGCACTGGGTGACAGAGTGGGAAGGAAAAACTATATTTTAACAGGAAGTTCGGGTAGAACCAGGATCAGGGAGGGTCGGCCATCTGCCACAACTGGCTGGGGTGGGGGCGGGTGGGGGCAAGAGGCAAGAGAACAGAAAAAAACAAAGATTTTTTTTTTTTTTTTTAAAGGACAAAACACAGAGAGACAAGCATAAAACCATAACTATAGAAGAGAGGGAAGACAGTCACATATTCAAAGGTTTGGTCCAGAACCTTCCAGAATAACAGACTGTGACTGTGTTACAACCGTTAATATATGGCATCTCAAATGTACTGGGAATAGTTCACTATGAGTTTTTTGGTTCCCCCTTCTTTCCTTAACACTGAGCACATGCCATTCATGCAATGAGCACAGAACATTGTGCATTTTATACTTCTAATCAACCAGATTTACTTTGCTTTTCACACATTAGAGTGAAGGTCATCCTAATCTCTACAAGCAGATATCTGCTGCGAACATGCAGACATATGGACATCCAAGGAACGAAAGCAGGCAATGAATAGGAGGCATTGTTTCCACGCAGATAAACAGCCCATGTTAAGAGTTAAAGAACTGAAACCAAGGGTTGAAACCTTTAAAATGTTAAAAAAGAATCGACATTCAAACACAAATACACAGAACAGAAAGTCTTAACTCATACATCTATTATCCAGGGCATCGAAGGTTTAGAGACTGGATGTCTTTAAGGGTCAAAAAGGATAAACTACACATAAAACCTTTCAAGGATGCAAGCCTTTGTCTACTTCTGGCTTGAGCAGCACCTGCTTAAGCAGGTACATTCCTACCTTAATGTACTGATGGCATAAAATAATATTAAATGTTACTGCGATATATTGTACACTAGTGCCAAACACTAACAAATCGAGTGAAATAACGTGATCAGCAGTCAACTAACTAAACAGCATGTCTTCGTCTCATCTTCCACCACTCATTCCCAACTAGTTGCATGAGATGGCCATCCCCACTTGAGCCTGGTTCTGCTGGAGGTTTCTTCCTGTTGAATGGGAGTTTTTCCTTCCCACTGTCACCAAAGCGCTTGCTCATAGGGAGTGATCTGATTGTTGTGTCAGCCAACAATTCTCTGTTTTCTCTGTATTATTGCGGCGTCTTTACCTTACAATACAAAGCCCTTAAGCAACTGGGCAACTGTAGTTGTAATTTGGAGCTATATGAATAAAACTGAATTCAACTGAAAAACTTACAGGGAGAAAGGATTTTTTCCAGCACTGATGGACGTCACCGGAACTCCAATCCAAGAACTTGATAATTAAACTGAGTGGATTTGAACTGAATACACATACTGACCACATGAATACAAAACTCTGCTTTTTTCCCTTTTTACACCAACTCTCTTGCAGTTTAGAAAGTATGACCAGCCCACTCTCATTCCAGAGGTTACAATTAACACTGCTGGTGTGCCTTTGTCTACAAAGGCATCCTTTTAGGAGGGGGTTATCCTACCCAAACTAGGATCATTCCATTACTTTGACTAACCCCAACCACGGAGTGTTAGTCAAAGTAAAAAGTGATAAAAAAAAATAAACTGAAAAAATAATCAGCGAGTGGGGGAAAAAAAGTGCAAAAACACAAGAGTCAGATAAGGACACAAACCGCAAACTCATGGTTGATGAACTCCCATCTGCACAGCCTCTTAGTACAGCCTCTGTAGGTCACAAAAGCAGCACCTTTATACATCTATAGAAATACATACACACACAGCTGTAGCTGGTGCATCAAGGAACCGACACCAAAAGAGAGGTGTAATGACATTACTTGCCAGAACTGTATTTTGTAGCACCCAAGGGTGAGAATGCGTTGGTATGACAATATCACAGTATGACTGCTTTGATAGGGATCTTGTCCTTTGTGCTCGTCCACTCCCATAAGACACAAATAAGAAAGTTGTAGTGAACGAAACCCTAATATCAAACGGCTGAAATGACCACGGCGCAGAAGACAGGATATAAAATTTCATCTAAGATATTTGTAAGAACGGCAGCATTAGATACCCTGCATTGAACAGCAATCAACAGAAATCAGTATCGTACTAATTAAATTCATTATACTAACAATATTCAGCAGCGTTTCTCACGTGATCTGAAGCTGGAAAGGTGTTTTGTTTGGTTTCACTAGTGGCTACCTACTTTTATGGATAATCCATATGAGACCCTACAAATGCCTTCCATTCAGACCAAGCCGATTATTCTTGGTTCCATTTCTAATGTAGACTTTAATCAGTTTTCTACTCCGTCACATGTGATTTTTGACTTGGCATTGATGCACGTGTCCGAGTTCAGACTTTTTGATAAAATTTGGTCACGATTTCAATTAATCCATTACTGATAAGTTCATTCTGCTGAAGACAGACTGAAAAAAAAAACCTTTATCCACGTCTCCAGTTCTTCTGATTAGTTCTGACCCGATTTCATTTTGTAAAAAAAACAAAACAAAGACATATTCATCAGGCTGAATAATAAAGCTGCATCAGTGAAAAGAAACCTGCAAAGCATCTTTTATTCTTTCTCGGCACTAATACGCACTTGAGTAAGACAGAGAAAGTTGCTTTATGAGTGGTGAAGAGGCTGTGATTCACAGCATGCGCTCCTCATTATTTCACCATCTCTTCTCACGGAGGCATTACCATTTATGCACACACGCAGTAATTGGTCACAGATTGCACACTGATACAGTGAAGTGCTTATTTCCTCCTGAAATATGACGGTAAAAGGTTCAGCTAGCAGCTCTCCTCTCTGCTCGCCGTCCTTACCGTTATTCCTCATCCACCAGCTTTAGGTTGGTTTTTTTGCTGAGTCAGACAGAGTCATTATCCAGTCTCTTCCTTGGGAGGGTGGAGGGAAATTGGAGGATGAGGGGGGTGGGGTCACACGTCACACAGACACACACGCAGGAGACAATATCCTCCACCAGAGGAAAGGGAGGCCTGGGGAGGTTACAGCAATACAACACCGTTTAATAAGTGTGAACACAGGAGCGTTGTGCCGAGGCAGACACCACGTGTGCTGCATGTGCGTGCATCTGTGAGTCTTAACCCACACCTAGTAAAGGAACAGCGTACGGCTGCATGGATGCGAAAAAGAGTACAGTGACCTCCATCTACCCATCTCGTTGCCACGATTACATCCTCTAAAGCCAACACGAGCTCCGCTCTCCTCAAAACACACGTACAAAACGAATTAGCCCCTGAACTGTGTTTTCCATCTGTGGTCCATTAAAACTTGGGTACTGCTTTATTTAGACAGTAGCAGGTAAAGAGGCAGAGATTGTGGCGGCTGCGCACCCCTTATTTAAATATAGTGCTTTGTCAGCACTGTTTCATTTGTTTGTTTGTTTTGGATTCCTCTCTCCTAAGCTGAAACTCCAGCTGGACTTTATCACAGACCACAAAGGATCAGAACAAATGGTCTTTAAGGTGATCCGGGGGACAAATCAACAGCGGAATAATTACATTTTTAAAAAATGCTGCTTTATGTTGAATCAGCTCAATTGTTTACTCACTGAAAATCTACTATAATGTGCCATTAACTCATATCTCTGAAAGTAAGTATAATCATCAATCATTTTTTAGGGTAACTTTTATTTGAATGATTTTTGTCATTTTATTGTGCTCTCAGAGGGTCGTCTGTCCCTCCCAGAGTTTAACTTTGTAAACAAAAAAACTAGTTAAGGACAACTTGAACGATCTAAAAAATAATTTGTAAAATTTGAGATTCTAGCATTTCAATAGTCTCTGTTGCTCGAACTGAGTTTTAAACTAGTTTTGGTTTTGTGTCGTCTCCCTACGCTTTCCTTTTTCCACCCCACACCAGTCATGGCAGGTGTTTGCCCTTCACTGAGGTTGGGTGTGCCAGAAGTTTCTTTTCTCTTGCCAAGTTCTGCTTACAGGAAATCATCTGATTGTCGTTTCCCCTCTAATACTCCAAGTGTCTTTACTATACAGTATAATGCGCCTTGAGGCAACTGTTATTATGACTTGCTGCTACACTTAATTTCACTATATACAAATATGGGAACATAGCAGCAGCTAAATCTCTAATGTTGAGGCTTCAAAATACAGCCTGGAGAGCTGACATTGTGCGATCAACATTAAGTAAGGCAGAACAAAGCACTGGTTTGAAAGTCTTCATTTGTGACATTTCTGAGCTACTGTAACAAGCTCAGAGCCCATGGTAGGTAAGCTAGCCTTGCGCTGGTAGCTTTATTTATGGATGTTTGTTGTATGTCATTCCCTATCTCTCCTTCCACTTCTATGTAATGCTATACTGAAACTTACATAATAACATAAACTGCACAAAAAGATTAAATTTACATGTAGTCATACTATGACTTCTAAGTGTCCCTTGGAAGTCAGAACTGGGAAATTACTTTATTCCCGAGTTAGCGCGTTCCAGCAGAAATGTCATAAAAGTAAAAAATGGAGTTCGCACCACTCAGGTCTCGCTAACAATACACCGTGAAACTTGTTGTTTTGCACAGAAAAACACAGCTACAGCACGTCAGATAAAGCCTGCGTCACGGAGTATTTAGCGAGTCACAATACATGACAGTGGCTGTACAAACTAAAAGTTTTATAGCTTTACTGAAGTCTAATTCAATGCCGCCATCTTGGACTCTTAACTTGGAGATTCTCCAACTTTCCAAGTAAGGAATTCAAGTCGATGATCATTCCAAATTCAATTTATGATTTGAACGTTAGCATTATCTAGCTTGAGGTTGCGAGCATTAGCTAGGCTAATTGGCTAGGTGCTACATGTCAAGGCTAAAAATAAAAAAAATATTGAGACAGTAAAATTAAAAGCCAGGTTTTAATTATAAATTGCTTAGCTTTAAATGTGCAAGAGGAGAAAATATAATTTCATCTTTTAAAAATGAAAAGGCCACAGGATTCTTTTTTGTGCTATTTTCTGCTGCTGTTCACTAATGCTAATAGCAAATCTAAAACACAAACCAGTGTTAGCTGAATTACCATAAAAAGGATATAAGTTCAAAGAAAAAGAGAAATAGACTTCGTACTCTGTGAAAACTTACTTGTTTCCAATTAGGTAATTATATATCATTTTTTAATAATTTATCACACTCTGCACAGAGTGAAAAGAAATTATCAGAACAAACAACAGTGAGTAATCACCATCAGGCCTGCTGAACACAAAAACCGAGGTCGTGAGCACAACAGCAGGGAAACATTTTTCCACTGTGGGAGTTTTCAGAGAGCAGAGCGAGCAGTTGGCCCACTCTGTGGAGTGTTTATCGTGTCAATTCTTCCAGCCGGGAAAATACATAAGTAGTAGTTGAAATCTAGACTTCCTTTTCACTTCCTGCTGAGGTCAGGAAATGTGAGGGTTGATTCAGACTTCCCACAGTGGGATGGTTGGACTCATCCATTCCTCTGCTTGGTGCTCAAAACCCCCGAAAGGCTGAGATCCTGCTTACAGTATTTATTTCTGTTCTTACTTTCGAAATAAAATATGTGAACTTACTGTTCTCGGTGGTATTTTCAGTATAGGTTAAATGTAGCTTTAAAAGTAATGTGCAAAAATTCTATTTTTATCTAGTTATTTATTTCCGTTTTTGCAGAAGAAAAACAAAAACATAAAAGCTTTACAAATAAAATAAGATCACGTGACTCAAAGGGAATATCAAAGACATCAGCGTCTTTATACACGAGCTCCATTCTGCAGTTTATTCACACAATGGCTCAGCTCCCGCGACAAGGATTAAGCCAAGTCACTTTTTTCAGTGGAGATCTTCATTGAGTTTTTTAAGTTAGGGATTAGGGTTAATCCATGCCTGCCTTTGTATGTTCAGTAAAAAAAAATGTACATGGATTATGATCAGTGTACACTGATCAGCCACAGCAATTATGCCCATGACCGGTGAAGTGATTGCACTGCAGAAAATTGCAATGCCAGCAAATCTTGATGTTTTGCTGATGACCACCTAAACAATGTTAGAGAGAAAACACAGGACCCCATAGCAACAACCCTCCCCGGTGACTCTTCCCTCCTCTGGAAGGACAGTGTGCCTCATATCGCTTAAAAAACTGCTCAGCTACAAACTCAAGGAAAACAGCACAGAGCCCAAAGGTGTTAATTGACCTCCATGTTTTCAGGATCCACTCAAGCATACACCAGAATGCACAGGACCCAAAATCACGTATCTGTGTCCCGATGTATCACACGATATCGTTGACTAATATCAGCTAATGACATACCATTTACTGATATTGCTGGGAAATATTTAGCTGTTGTGGCACATCAGGTTTGGGATGTGAAATGTTTAGGAATCAAAACAGTGAAATAGTTTTTTTGTTTCATTTAAATGGGGCTATATTAGTTTAGATAGAAAAAATTGATAATTACAAATAATAAAAACTAAATTTAAGTAAAAAGAAAAAAACTGTTATTAGCATCAGAATGTCACAATGAGTGCATCACTAGCTTATTATACTGCAAAAAGTAAAGCCATGTAAAGCTGGTTTCACGTCTTGTGGGTATGAATGTGCTTTTATGGGCTATTTTGTTTTATTTTTGCTTGTTTGCTTCTAATAGAGACATGTTGCCGTATCTTACAACATGTTGCAGAATCACACGTTCGGTAACAGCATTCTTATCATCTTCAAAGTGCAACAACAGTGTTGTTGTGTGACTCAAGTGATTATTGGCACAGATACAAACAACGAAAGAGACACATTTTCAGATACAGTCACATCTGTGTGGATGTGAGAGACACACTGAAAGACGAGGAGCTCGGGCAGTCAGGCAAGCCAGCACAGGCTCCGCCAGCCTCCTGCAGCCACAATCCAGCCACCACCACCACCCCCCATCCGGCTCCCTTGCACACCAGCATCCCCTATTCCACCCTACTCCCCCACCCCACCCAGGAGGATGCCTATTGTTCCCCCATCTCCTAAACAAAGCCTGCACCCTCACAACCTCACCCCCAAAACCACCCTCTCTTTCCCCATCTAACCCCTTTGCCCTCCCTCAGCACACACACTCACACACACACACAGCTTTGCTGCTCTAATAAACCGGCTCAGCTCCCTAAATTTCATTACATACAAGCCCGGACCCCCACCCACCCAGCCACCCCCCCCTTCCCTTCTTTCTTTTACAGTTTTTCCCCTCTTGGCAGAGTTTATCTTTGCGTATCGTGCTGCATGCTAAATATTGGGACATCAGAACAGAATGCACTACAACAACAACAGAAACTGCTCGATGAAAAACCAGGAAGCTGAAAAACTGGACTGCAGTGACACTGGAGGAATTAATTTATCGTGAGAATTAAAAGGAAGATTGTGTCTTTTTTTTTTTTTAAAAAAAGAGAAATTTAAAAAAAAAAGAAAAAAGAGCAGAGCAAACATCTTGCAAGCCAGCAGCATCCGTTCATTTGCAGGATTTACTGTATCACCTGTTGATTCAGCCAAAATGACAACTTGCACTGGCAAAAAAAAAAAGAACTACAACTACATTTGAAATTATAAACGAAACAAGTGGGACGTCACAAGACATCATTTCATTTGCCACGAAGATTACTCCTCCTAATCCCAGTTCCACAAAAATCTGTGTGCCGGATTTTGTCCTCCTGTTTAGAAATGAGTCGACAGATGAAACAACAAGGAGGACGGCAGCGAGCAGCGCCACTCCAAACTCCACCATATTGCAGCAGCATTGGTGAAGTAGATGAAAACACACACACACACACACACACACACACACACAAACATGCACACATACACAGCGGTTGTGACTAAAGCACACAGAGGCCATATGGTGCGTCCTCATCCACCAACGCCTGTTGCTGCTTCAACAATGGGGCTGCCTGGCCTGGACAGCAAGAGGCAAACACACACATCCACAAATGCGTGTGTACACACACACACACACACACACACCAAATGGTCGTTAGTCAGTCAGTCTGCGTTGCTTAGGCCCCGAACAAACGCCTGGATTTGCATTCTGCACCTCCCTTTATTCTCCTCCTCCCCTCCCTCTCCCCCTCACTCACACACACACACACACACACACCCCTGGTCTCTACAGGTGCACGGAGCACTCAAAACAGATGTCAACGGACTGGAGAAGGAGAGGCACGGGTGAGTGAGGGGGAGAGGGGAGGAAAGTGGAGGCTGTTTGCCCAGAGCGACTGACAAAGCTTTGTACACTTGCGGGCCTAGACACGGCAAAGACAATGACACACACACACACACACACCTTACTCTGTTACACATTCAGGCCGGCCTGATTTGTCACTGTTGGAAACTTTAAAGGGGGGATGAGCGTGAATAGAAAACGCAATTTGCATCCACATTCAGATTCGCCCTCTTAAAGACAGGTTTTAAAAGTAACCTGCTCCACTTGGAGAAATCCACATTTCATTAATGATTCCAATGTTATAATTTGCACATCTGCCAAAACAGAGCCTGAACAAAGTAATTGTTCACACACTTTTAAAAAGGTGGAATGAAATATTTGGAATACCTCTGCAGAAAAACTCTTTTGTTTTCCGGATCATTTTAAAAAACACTTAAATGCATCCCACACTTTTTTTGGCACTGGCTGTTCTGAAACTGGGGCAGTGATGAAATTCACCGCTTGATCGACAATGTCAGGTGTTACTTCATCATTTGGACCATTTTAAAAGGCAGAATATGCAGAATAGTCTTTCCCTCCTTGTTTTTTATATATTTCATGAACAAAACGATACATTCAGTGACGTGGGGAAATAGAGCACCAGACATCTTTAAAAAAAACAAAAACAAAAGAGACAAGAATTAGAAAATTACACTGATAATGGAAACAGCTACAAGTTACATTCCTCACTGATTCCATTGCAATTACTGGACTTGTTGCACAACTTCACATTAACAAAACATTCATCTCCAATATCCCCAATTTCATTTAGCCGCATCAACTCTATTCAAAAAGAAGCCCAAACTAATATTCTCTGAAATATAATCCTTTTATCCAACATCGCCCTCCCGACATCTAACAGAAGGATTACTGTAACAGAATTAATGCATCTACTATGTTTCATCCTACAGGCTGTAATTTTCTCCAATAATTACATTGTGGTTTGGCCCTGCTTTGCCACACATCTCCAGCCATAGAGGACAGGAGCAGTCCTTTGATCAATATTAAAAAGGAAGTACAGAACACAACTACATAGGCTCATGTGAGGAGCTGCTGGAGAACAAGGACACTTGTGATTTGTGATGTGTTTAATTTTTGCAGGCAGCTTTTACTCCAAACTGACAGACGCATGGAGTGGAAGGAGTGTCAGCATCACAGATCTCCATTTAGACATACATATATATATATATATATATATATATATATATATATATATATATATATATATATATATATATATATATATATATATATAAAGAAGAGCTTTAAAGCTCTTCATAAAAGTCATTTTCTATAAAGGTGGAATAAGAAGTAAATGCGTTAACAGATCTCCCAAACGGGCTGTGTGATGGTGCTGAGAGTGAGCGTGTAATGTGTTCTGTCCACTGGGTAAACACTGGCTGTGTGCATGTTATCAGCCTATGGCCTGTTTCTGTGACTGGGGCCTGCCTGCCTGCCTGCCTGCCTGCCTGTGTAGGAAAAGAGAAAACCCCGCCGATGCAACAAGTCCCCCATTCACTCCCAGCTTTGTTAAGCTGCCTCCCAGCGCTGCTGCGAAAAGCTTTTCATCCACAATCTCTCAATCTCCCGTGGACACATTCCCGTTTTTAAAAACAGAAAACACGTGATTTTTAGCTTACGACAGAAAGAAGTGTTAGGAAACAAGGTTTGTTTTCTGGTGTCGGAAGGAAGGGGAATAAAACTGTAGTGAAAGCGACATCCCTCGCTTTGAAGCTCAACACGGCGCAGTATTAATAAGCTTGTTAGACTTGTTCAGCGTGTAGAATAGGTGTATTTGTGGCGATTTGTATTCCAGTGTCGCCGAAACTGTTTTAATTTGAGCTTCAGTGACCACTTCAGGATTTTAGAAACAAGCGAAACGTCCGGGGGCTTTCAGGCTACAGGCTGAAGAGAGCGAAGGGAGGGAGGGGGGGACTCCTCCTAGGGAACTTACCTCGATTCATACGCCTCTTTATGGATTAATTCCCACACTTTTCACCGGATCGGAGTCGCTACAGCAGCGGGAAGCCCTCCGCCAACTCCAGAGTCTCCTCTCGGTTTTGGTTTGAGGAAGGATCGGGCGCGCTGAGTGCGTAAAATACGCAGCGTCTCTCCAAGGATGCGAAATATGCGCGGAATGGGAGCAGGAATGAAATGAACGCAGCGGACTGAGTTGAACGGGGCGGGGTGAGAGGGACTGGCGTCACCCTGGATGGATGAAATAGAGTGAGTGAGAGATGGGAGGATGGGTGGAGAGAGAGAAAAAAAAAGAAAGAGAAAGAGAGCGAGGGGGAAGGGGAAGGGGCCGGACTGTACAGGCTGCGTTCAACAACAAAAGAGTGGAGCGCCCAAACTCTATTCAGGAAGAGGAGGAGGAGGGTCGAGATAAAACACAGTCTGCTGTGCGGGGCTGACAACTAATCAGATAAGGTGACGCTAAAAGAAAGAGAAAAACACTTTGGATGGGAGCTTTGTGGCAGGAATTCAGAGACTCAAAAAGTTAGTCAACCACAACCTAGAAATATTTTTTAAATCTGATTTATAATCAATAAAAACGTGACGTGTGTAACTTTCGTCTGCTGTTATGCAAGCCTAGGTTTGAGTATTCGTGTTTAATGGTCTGCAGTTAAGTTTAAACGCAATATTTCACCTAACAGACTGAGTACTCACACAACTACAAAAGTCTGCGTCCACAGTAAATAAAAGATGGATGTAGCCATCACGCAAGTAGTGTTTTTGGACATGTTTGAACCAAAGAATTTTGAAAAGTTATAACTTAGGGCCATCCTTAAAATCCACGTACAGCTATAATGCACAAATACCCATAATTGCTAATCAATGCTAAGTAAAATTCTAATAAAAACACTATAAATCAAGACGCACAGCTCTTGCACCACAGAGCAGAGACTGACACATATATTTGTAAGATGATTAACAACCTTTTCCCACTTAGTCATTTACAAATGAGGTGTCCACATATAATAAAACATAATATGTAGTTGCACGGGTTGTGTTTTTTAAAAACCCCAAAAGAACAACCTGTTACACATTTTTAGTAATGCTACGTCTGTGCCATTAATGCTAGCGAACTGAAGGGGAAATGCTTGACAGATTGATGGACTCCATGCAGGAACAGCAACAGCTGGGGCAAACCACTAAAAAGACAAGCAAGCACAGGCTTGACATTAAGGCTAATTTAACATTATCAGAGGCTTGAAGTTAATGCTGCTTTGTGTTGGTTTAACGTTACAGACCGAATGGAGCAGGATTTATGAAGGCTAGTCACTCTAAATCTTCATAACTTTAAAAGAACAAGTATTGGGATTAAACTTCTTTGGCTTTCTATTATGCACAAAGCCCCAGAGGGCTTATCCTGACCTCACTTTTAGGAGCCACTGCCCTAACCAGAAAAAAAAAATCTTTGTGTCTCTATGAGATCTTCGAATGCGGCAGACAGCCGCCTCTGCCTCATAAAGGAGTTGTTGTTTACTACTAAGCTCTGCCTATCTCAGGTTTCATCCCCTCGGGCTCTGCTGGACTGTCATCTCCCTAGAGGGAGGGGCTGTGACATAAAACAAACACAGATATGCCAGGGTCGCAGCCTCCGGAACACCTACTGCAACCCGACACCACGGCCAAGCCAGGCAAGCCAGCAGACAAGCATTCCACATGGCAGCATGTCTGTGTTTGTGTGCACAGGAACAAATTCTCCCATACACACCCAGCCACACAGCTGATTCACATGTGGACCGTACACAGTGTGTTTCTGAGACATCTTAGAGGAGGCGTGCGTGGCTCGTTCCCAGACTCAGAACAATGCAAACACAGGAGCAGCTAGTAAAACCATTCAGCTCGGTGACCTAAAGGTCAACCGTCTGACCTCTGATCTGACCTCACCTGGTTTCCTGATGTTTTATTAACGCTCTGTGTGCCCGGAGTCCTGCATCTTCTTCACGCCTGCGTACAGAAGTGACGGTCTGCTGCACATTTGTTATTTAAAGAACACATAATAATATGCACGGAGCTGCTTCTTCTCTCATCAAAAGATTAAAATCACAGCTCAGATCTTGTCAACCAGAAAATCCGAATAGATCATGGTGCCACTCCCTAGAAACTTGCTTTGAGGTGCTAAAAATAATTTTGTGGAGAGGCAAATTGGTCCCGCTCGCTGTACTTTGAGCAGCACAGATCGAACTGGAGCTCTCTCTGTGCTTGTCCTTTAGGCTTCGGTGCAACACTGGATACTCTTCATCATAACATTTACCTTTTTTTTTATTAAAGTAAATGCTCTGTAATGGTTTGAATCTGTACACAGAAAAGTTAGACACAGAGTTCCACAGGGTTCTGTGCTTGGACCAACACGATATACATTATACCAGCTTCCCTTAGGCAGTATTATTAGAAAATAATACCCAGTTATATATATCTATAAAGCCAAATGACAGAATGGCACGTCTGAAAGACATAAAGGCCTGGATAGCCCACAATTTGCTTCTAAATTCACGACATTGTTATACTTGGGCCTAAAAATCTTAGAAACATTGTGTCTAACCAGATATGTGCTCTGGATGGCTTTACTGTAGCTTCCAGCAACACTGTGAAGAACCTGGGAGTCATTTTAAAATATGTCCTCCAACGCACACATGAAACTAACATGTCGGACTGCTTTTTTTTTACATTCTCACAGTATCAATAAATCTGGAAACATTGTGTCTCAGAGTGATGCTAAAAACTAGTTCATGTATTAATTGCTTGTAATCTTGACTACTGTAATTCATTTTTTATCAGCTTGTTCTAAAAGCTCCCTCAAAAGCCTCGAGTTAATCCAGAATCCTGCTGTGAGAGCGCTAACAGTGACAAGAAAGACAGAGCGTGTCTTTCTTTCTCCATGTTAGATTCTCTTCACTGGCTCACTGTTGAATCCAGAATTGAAACTCAAATCCTTCGTCTCACATAAAAATTCTTGAATAAGTCCCATCATATTTTAGAGACCTCATCAGTACCATGTTATGCTAACAGAGCACCAGACTCTCAGACTGCAGGCTTACAGGTGATGACCCTGAACCATCCCTTAGTTACGCAGCTATAGGCTCAGACTGCTGCCAGGCTTCACGTTGTGTACTAAACACTTCTCCACTCGGCTTTTTTCAGTCCACGCAGGTTTATTCACCACAGCAACATGTCATTACATTCTTGTCTTCTCTCTCCCTTAGTCTGCCTTCATATGCTCTGTGTTTTTACCTCTTAACCTCTCCAACCAGTCGCAGCAGATGGCTGCGCCTCCCTGAGCCTGGTCCTGCCAGAGGTTTCTTCCTGTTAAAAGAGTTTTTTCTTCCCACAATTGCAAAGTGATTGCTTATAGGGAGTTACTTGATTGTAGTTTTTTCCCCCTGAATACTGCAGGGTTTTTACCTCACACTTTAAAGCATCTCGAGGTGTCTGTTAATCCTGAACTGAGCATCCATGTGAATAAACCTGTCTCTATTTTTGGTTTTCTCTCCACTCGAAATGACAGCAAGAAAATAAAGACTGATTGCAGCCACAGCTCTAAAAGATGCAAGAGCCCCATTTGTGGTCTGTGGGTAGCAGCGTAAACAATAAAGGTGTGGAGTCTCAGGTATATGTAAGGTGGGTTCCACCTCATCTACATCCATGAAACTTCCACTAATCCATTTTTAACGGCTTTCATGACCCCTGTCTCTGCCTCACAGTTTATTCTTGACCTTATTTTGAAGGTTAGATCCACGTGTAGCTTCCTGTTTTTTCCCTTTACAATTATTGTGTCGATTGAGTTTATTATCTATTTGGTGTGTATTTAATCTTCTCTCTCAGTCTTTGTTAGTTGTTTCTACGCCTTGTTCCTGAGTCTCCTCTGCTGTTTCCTAACGCAGCAGCTTGTTCCAGAAAGCAGGTTAAAGAAATTCAAGGTGTAACCTTAAACTCTGAGGTTGGCAATTCCTTTTTAATCAAGTTGACTGGAATCCAGTTCACATTTAAAAGAGAAAAGAGAAGAAAAAGCTTATCAAAAGGTATAGGCTTGCACAAAATTTAGTGTTTTGTATTTAAATCAAATCTTAAGCTGGCAGGGACAAAACTTATGCGATGATAAAAATGTGGATCAGACAGATAAGCGACTGTTTACCTGGGCGATTTTAGGCCTAGTGAGACTTATTTGGGGGATTTGCAGTGTGACAGATGCTGAGGTTAAAACAGGGTAATTGTTTCAATGCAGGGGAGCTGGCAGACAACCTGGCAGGTGCCTTCATGTCTACAGAGTCGCGCTGTCCAGTGATTCCTGTCTCTCTATGAGTATAAAAACTAATGAACTGACATGTAAATGGTATTTCATTGTTTTAAAAGACGTAAACTTTTGCAAATGCATGCGCCTCGATATTTACTACGCTATTAACTATATGAATGAGGAAATGAAACAGAGTATCAGACAGCTGGTTCAGGTGTTCAAGAGGGGAGGAGTCAGAGTTTATTGAAGAAGCTTGAAGACCTGCCAGGATAGCAAGTTAGGTTCAGAGTCTGTTATCACGGTAACCGGCTCTGGGTTCAAGTTAACCTTCCTATTGGAACAGAAAAGCCAAAGTCTCTTTCATCTGAGAAACATAACAATACATTTTCTGCTCTGGGAAAAAGAAAACAATCCTTACAATTTGTTCATATTATACCCACCAAAAGTACAGTAGATTGAAAAAACCAAAACTTGTCCTAAAAGAGATACGATAAGCTTTGTATGCTTTGATCACAAAATAAGTTATTTAACAGAACAAATCGAATCTTTTTAAAAAAAGGCAGATTGAACTTTTATTAATCTTTAAACCGATGCATTGTATCCACCAGTGTGTGAATGCCAGAGTGAATGAATAGTGGCATTGTAAAGCGCTTTGGGTGCCTTGAAAAGCGCTATATAAATCCAATCCATTATTATTATTATTTTTATTATTATTAATGGTTCTATTTTTCACTCAAATCCTTAAATCTGCACAAAAATATAGAAAATCTAAAGAGTAAAGATAAAAACATCCATCTGTAAATTCAATGGAGCCCAACATAATTCCATCATTCTGTAAAAGCCTTCAAATCACTCGCTGCTTTGAAACACCTTTGGACACTTATTTGTGCAGCTGTTTTCGTGGAGTACCTAAATTAACTGATTTCAATGGTCACCAGGACATAACACCAAACACCGAAATACAAAATCAGCACCACCAGCGGTTTAACCAGCAAAAGATTAAATCTTATTTTCTTTCCTTGTTTTTATGGAAATTCATATATGACTCTTTTAGAAGGAAATCGGGCTACTGTCTGAAGCAAATTTACATTTCCACTGGTCAGCACTAACAGCCGCATAAAACTGTGTGATTTTTACGGTCATTGGTCACAGCTAAGACCTTTGGACTTTATCTGTTGAAAAATGCTATATATATATATATATATATATATATATATATATATATATACACACACACACACACAGTGGGGCAAAAAAGTATTTAGTCAGCCACCGATTGTGCAAGTTCCCCCACTTAAAATGATGACAGAGGTCAGTAATTTGCACCAGAGGTACACTTCAACTGTGAGAGACAGAATGTGAAAAAAAAATCCATGAATCCACATGGTAGGATTTGTAAAGAATTTATTCGTAAATCAGGGTGGAAAATAAGTATTTGGTCACCTCAAACAAGGGAAATCTCTGGCTCTCACAGACCTGTAACGTCTTCTGTAAGAAGCTTTTCTGTCCCCCACTCGTTACCTGTATGAATGGCACCTGTTTGAACTCATCATCTGTATAAAAGACACCTGTCCACAGCCTCAAACAGTCAGGCTCCAAACTCCGCCATGGCCAAGACCAAAGAGCTTTCGAAGGACACCAGGAAAAGTATTGTAGACCTGCACCAGACTGGGAAGAGTGAATCTACAATAGGCAAGCAGCTTGGTGTGAAAAAATCAACTGTGGGAGCAATCATCAGAAAATGGAAGACATACAAGACCACTGATAATCTCCCTCGATCTGGGGCTCCACGCAAGATCTCATCCCGTGGGGTCAAAATGATCATGAGAACGGTGAGCAAAGATCCCAGAACCACACGGGGGGACCTGGTGAATGACCTGCAGAGAGCTGGGACCAAAGTAACAAAGGTCACCATCAGTAACACACTACAACGGCAGGGAATCAAATCCCGCAGTGCCAGACGTGTTCCGCTGCTGAAGCCAGTGCATGTCCAGGCCCGTCTGAAGTTTGCCAGAGAGCACATGGATGATACAGCAGAGGATTGGGAGAATGTCATGTGGTCAGATGAAACCAAAGTAGAACTTTTTGGTATAAACTCAACTCGTCGTGTTTGGAGGAAGAAGAATACTGAGTTGCATCCCAAGAACACCATACCTACTGTGAAGCATGGGGGTGGAAACATCATGCTATGGGGCTGTTTTTCTGCCGAGGGGACAGGACGACTGATCCGTGTTAAGGACAGAATGAATGGGGCCATGTATCGTGAGATTTTGAGCCAAAACCTCCTTCCATCAGTGAGAACTTTGAAGATGAAACGAGGCTGGGTCTTCCAACATGACAATGATCCAAAACACACCGCCCGGGCAACAAAGGAGTGGCTCCGTAAGAAGCATTTGAAAGTCCTGGAGTGGCCTAGCCAGTCTCCAGACCTCAACCCCATAGAAAATCTGTGGCGGGAGTTGAAAGTCCGTGTTGCTCGGCGACAGCCCCAAAACATCACTGCTCTCGAGAAGATCTGCATGGAGGAATGGGCCAAAATACCAGCTACTGTGTGTGCAAACCTGGTAAAGACCTATAGTAAACGTTTGACCTCTGTTATTGCCAACAAAGGTTATGTTACAAAGTATTGAGTTGTATTTTTGTTATTGACCAAATACTTATTTTCCACCCTGATTTATGAATAAATTCTTTACAAATCCTACCATGTGGATTCATGGATTTTTTTTTTCACATTCTGTCTCTCACAGTTGAAGTGTACCTCTGGTGCAAATTACTGACCTCTGTCATCATTTTAGGTGGGGGAACTTGCACAATCGGTGGCTGACTAAATACTTTTTTGCCCCACTGTATACACAGTGTTTTTACATATAAACAAATAAGATGTTCTTATGTAAAGAAGAAAAGTGTGGCACACCACTGGTCAGTGTCTACAGTCAGTGTTACATTTTATTATGATGTTTTTGCAGATGTGTTAGAATATCCAGAATCACAGTGCAATTTTTTCTATAGAGAGCCTCAGATGCAAAGCAGAATATGCATGTATCTGTGCAGGTATAAGAGCACAAGCATGTATATGATCAAAGGGAGAAGGAAGTTGATAATCCTCTTTGCATGTTTTGTGCAGATCTGGAACCGAACCATAAAAACATGTTCACCGATCCTGGTGCACGAGTTGTTGGCTTATTGAATACTAAACCCTATAGCCGTGTTTTCACATCAAAAGCTGTGCTTGCCTGACATTGCACTTATTAGAAGAGGACTTAATCAAGGAGTTTTCTGCTGTTTGTGTTTCCATATGAATCAGGTTGCAAATATTTTTGGAACTTAAATGTGATTAAAGCCCTAACTTTGGCCTTGACATGTTCCCATTATTGAAGCATGCCAATCTGAATGGAGAAGAAATAAAAGTAACACTTGAGTGCAAAAATTAATCAAATGTTCAACTGATGGAATTTATTCTATTGCACTAGATGAGCCTCAAACATAAAAAGAAGCATAAAGTGCAGTAGCATTCATTACTATACAGCGACTTTTTCCTGCACTGAACTGCAGCCTTGAGCCTTCAGACTGTCACTCACCTGCACATTAGCAGCTATGATCCAAGGGGAGGGGTGTAGGTTTGGATTCAACCTTCACTAAAGTGTGTGTGCGTGCACTTTACAAGCCTTCTCAGACAAAGACCACGGTGAATACATCCACAGGCTCCAAGGCTTTATAGGATGAGAATTTCTATATGGAATGTCACTACTTTTTACATTTCTTCTGGCAGCATAAAAATTCCACAAATGTCTGAAAAGCAGTTCATTTAAGCTTTTCTTTTGCTTTTTTATGTATGTATTGCTTTTTAAAACGAGTTATTTCATCAGTAACAGCCTTGAAGCAGTCTGACAAGCTAAGACCACAAAGTTATCGCCAATAAATAATAGCGTTTTAAAGCTGCCTCACCGCACATTGGCTATCAGAGCTGTTCTCAGTCCACGTATAGATCTGAAGCATATAGATAATGCAATCCTATAAGCCTGCTGTCTACACTTTGAATTTTTAAAAAGTTTTTGTTTAATATGTATAAAAGTCGCTACTAGTCCGTGTAGTGAGTGTGTTGTGTTGATCACACATTTTTCATTTGGTTTACATTAAAATTGTAAACTGCACCTTTCAATCATTTTATATTAATAGCTGTATAACAATGTATAATATGAAAACAGGTGCTCACGTTGTTCTGTCATTTATGAAACTTCAGAAATATTAAACTTCTTAAACATCTTAAACCAACGCAAATAAAGCACATTTTTGTGTTTTTAGCACAACTAATCAGTCCAAATGACTCACAGAAAAACTGTAATGACATGCACTGCATGCCACCCACAACATGCTGATATCCTTCATTTTCCTTTCATTTCCTTCATCCGCCCCTCCCTGAGCCTGGTTCTGCTGGAGGTGTCTTCCTGTTAAAAGGGAGTTTTTCCTTCCCACTGTCGCCACAGTGGTTGCTCATAGGGGGTCATATGATTGTTGGGTTTTTCTCTGTATGTATTATTGTAGGGTCTACCTTACAATATAAAGCACCTTGAGGCGACTGTTGTTGGGATTTGGCGCTGTATAAATAAAATTGAATTGAATCTCAATCTAAATGCTTCTTTTAGTCTGCAGACGGAGACTCTTGTGGTTTAACAATAAAAGTTGAACTGTACAAAACGACCCTACATCTTACTTTGTTCTGTGACCTCAATAAACACTTTTCTAATGATTTTATGGGCTAAATCACTAGTTTAGTGATTATTGATTGATTACTGATTTGATTATTGATTTCAACATGATGGTCATTTAATAAATTATGGTCCACATTAGCTTCACAAAGGAGAATAAACGGGTTTACTCATTAAGTCCTGCTGCAAAATGCAAAAAGCACAGCTTAGGTTCCATCTGAACAAAACAAAAGACTTCTAGAACAATGTCCTTTGTACAGGAAGTCTGTATGACATGAGGTGAAGCTTTCTGTTTTCTCCGCAGGGCTCAGTTTTAATCGGATCTACTTTCTGAGGGCCAAGGTGACTCTTCCTTATGGGAAGCTGGCCAGGCTCCACTTTTTTTTTTTACTTGAACACAATAAATTCACAATGAACCCTCAACAGAGTATCCTGCAGTAAAAAAAGAGAAAATGGCAGATGGATTGTGCCAGTGGAACATTGGGATTCAGGTAGACCGAGCCTCCTCTCCTTTTGTGTTTTTAAACGCTCCTTTTTATACAAAGGGGGTGCAGAGCAGCCTCCTTTTGAATTTTTGACATTTATTTGATGCGTGGATAGTGAGAGCCATGCAGACATGAAAGATAGCAGTTACAGGATCGAGGTTTATGGGGCTCAATTTCCATGATCGGCATTGATCAGGCTGCTCGGAGAGGGACAGAGGATGAATGAACGAGTCAGAGGAGGTCCCAAGCGCCTTTGCTCTTCTGCTGATCTAATCAGTTTACCTTTTGTGTCATTATGTGCATGATAAGTGGTCAGGGACAACATTTCAAATAGAAACCAGCCTGTACTTTCCTGTCCTGGTGGGTTACAGCTGCAGGAGAGATGTTCCAGGGATGAACAACTGATTATTCACGAGATACTAGAAGGTTAACTATGATACAGCATATCTTACTTAGGATTTAATCTTTTAAGATAACAGACTGTCCAGCACGCTCATATCATGGTTATTGCTATCCCAGTCATACAGTGTATATATAGCTTGTTTAAACATCACAATATTGCATTGTTGCTGAAACCTGGACAACCTTATCTTTGCACTGAGGGAGCGAAATATGCTAGTAGGAGTACTTTGTTAGAAACATGGGTACTGTGGCATGTTAATAACGTATCTAGGCTTTTTTTAATTTGCTATTAGTGCGGCTCCATGGCAACACTAGCCTCTCGGCCCACTGTTTCAGAGCAAACTGAAATAGCTCAACAACTACTGGAAGCGTTGCCTTTAAATTTTATAGAGACATTCCTGGTCCTGAGAGGATGAATCCAGCTAGTGCTAGTTTTCAATATGAAGTCTCAACAGTGGGTCCAGAAAGCAGCAGTCAGTCGAGGGGCTTCTTCAGGAAAAATCAACTATGCTGACCAGTCAAGCCAAGAGAAGCTTGCAGTAACGTGTATCAAGAAGGCCATAATACAGATATTATACACTTTATGATGTCATCCATTGGTTTGAGGACCTCTTCTGAAGACATGAGTTTGACAGTTTGGTTGTTTGATCTGTTTTGTTTGGTGCTGGATGTGAATGTATTTGAGTAAAAAGCTTGAGAGGGGAAGTTATCAGTGATATTAAATAGGATGATAATTCTAGTTAGCAAACAACACTTTCCAATACAACCAAATGCTGAACGTGACAAAATTGCCCTGACCTAATGGTGATTTTCTAAAAGCCATAGATCATTGACTGGGGCATTGTTTGATTCTCCTTAACATCAACTATACCAGTCCACACAGTCCACACACACCAAAAACTAAAGAAGCTTTTTTGATGGGAGGTGAGACGCTCTGAAGAACCTAAAAAAAAGTTCAGTTGCTATCAACTCGAGTGTATAAGATTAATGACCTGGTTCTCTTGGCAGCCATTAATTCTCTTCTGGTTTTCTTTTTTAGATGTTTTCTGACAAAGTCTAAATTGGAACTTCCTGCTTTTAATTGTAATCACTGGTTTGGTCATTTTTATTGTCGAGGTCCTTTTAGACCTCGACAATAAAAAGCCGACCTCGCCAAGAGTGTTCTTGTCTTGGTTAGATATTGTGTTGTTTTTCAAGGAAATAACTCTTCGATCATCCACTCATAATGTGGATCATAATAATCCACTTTATTCAGTTTACTTGTCTTCTTTTTAAAAATGTATCAGATTCTTGATTTGGCCATTTCTTAATTTGTTGTTATCTTTATAATAAGCTGATGTTGGGTGTTGATTTACTTGCTTAACATCTCCTTGGAGCTCATTATGAGATTTTCACTGAACAGGTTTTAAATCAAGTACAAATCTTTAAGTGGCTTCGTTTGATATGAAATAATGAGGGAATGCCTAGTCAGGTTACTGTCCAGTTACTTTTGACCCTCTGAAAAGGAGAGATTGTGTATAAAAATGGCTTTAATGCATAAATAGTTAATGCAGTTATTTTGTTAAAGTCCCTAAATAAAAGCTGCAAGTCTGCACTTTAATCACATCTTGATTGCATGATTTAAAATCCAGATTTAAAAATTTACAGAGGCAAAATTACCCCCCAAAAAAGTATAATTATTCAAATACTTATGGACCTAGTTGTACAATCCCACCTCTCCAGTGCTGCAGTGCTTCATAGGTACTCTGTGTTTTATAACTCTTTGGAAATATAGATAATTTAGAGTGACCTACTTGCATTACATGTTAGTTCCCCATGTATAATAAGCAGCCTTTGTCTGCTGGCCTTTATCATGATATCCAAGAGCTCTTTCTGCGAGAGTACTTCACACTAGTACCAGGGACTGCATATACACACAAACACATAATGGGATATACTGTACTATAGGAGTGTCATCTGATAATCTCTGATCATCTCCTGTTTCTCTGCCTCTTCACTGTGATATTGTCAGACAGCTGCAGCCGACATTCGTCCAGAGGACTGGACGTGAGCCTCGAGGAAATAAGAAGGGAAGCCAAGTCAGGGCATGAACATATAACATCAATACATTTATTACTGATGAGGCAATCCTGCTCTGCTTTGTAACATTACCTAAGCGGTAATGTTTAGTGCCAGCAAAACATCATTGGACTATATGGCTGACCCTTTCATCTAATGTCACATAATATAATAATGTGATACTTTATTGATCCTCGCTAGCAAAATAGGCTCATGTCTTGACCCAGTTCATAAAAAGGTCAGACGTCAATGGCAGCTGCAGAGGATTGTGGTGCCTCACTTGATGACAAAAATATGTCATGGAAAATGTCAAAAACTGATAAGAAAACTGTTTTAAAAGATTTATGACAAGCTTCAATATGAATCATGCCGCTGTGCAGCACCTTGCATTGTGCATTATCAACATTACATGTTATACTCCAGCCAATGCAGAAGAAAAACACTTAACTGATGATATGAAAACGTAACTATGACAGATGTTCACGTATTACTAAAATATGACAACTTAACACCTGAAAAACGAATAAATTGTGACTGAAAGGTGTGGGGTGACTGACAAAGTACAAAAGAACTACAGGACTACAGCAATTCATGTTTGCAGCATTCAAACGTTTGTCAGAGAAACATTTTAAAACATTTGGATCCTTTTCATGGTCACTGTATCCAGACTCCAACATGTCTCAGAGAGAAGATCAAAAAAGGCAAGAAATTGACCTCAGCTCGCTTCCCTGGGATGAACCACAAGACCCTTTCCTCAGGTCTCTTCCTTGGGATGGACAAGTAGAACTAGAGGAGAAACGCTTGAAAGAAATGCAGAATGAGAGCAGAGAGAAGATTATGTTCTTGATGCAAGAAAATGAGAGAAAGAGCGCTGAATTTAAAAAAAATTGTCTGACCAGGTTCAAGAAAAGGAAGGTATTATTGAGGAGAAACAAAGGAATCTCCAAGGCATGGACAAAAAGAACCAGGAGCTCCAAGGAAAGCTTGATGAAGCTCTGGAAAAATCAAGAAATCCAAGAGAAGAAACAACAGGACATAAAACTGAGAGATTCAGGTGTGTCAGTACAAGGATGCATCTAAAAGCTGCAGGACAGTCGCTCACCTTGCTCCAGATCTTACTGTGTGACAGCAAAAAAAAAAAAAAAACAGGTCAAAAAATTAATTCAGGATCACAGAGCAGAATAGTTTAGAAATGTAAAATAAATGAATTAACAAGTTATACAAAGTTAAACTAAAAATGAGCATGTGCCTTTTTTTCCTTCACTTGTCTCTTTGGATATTAAAAATCGAAAATAATTCAGGGTAAATTCATCCAACCTCAAAAAGCAAAGTGAAAACTACACACACACAAAGAAAAAGAATAAAACACAAGTCGGTGTAGCCATAGCCTGATATTAAATAAGCTTGCTAGCGAGCAGCCTCCTGATCAAACTGTGTAATAACACAGTTTAATTACATTCATGCTCCAACTCTCGTAACAAATTAAACTTTTTAAACCAACATTCTCATTTCAAGGACTCCCCTATTTCTCCATTACTGCGGTGCCTTCAATCAAAGGAATGCGTCCGTTGTCCCCATGTGACCCCCGCACAGAGCGACAATGTAACGATAATACAATAACAATAATGTAACTAGGTAATAACTAGAGCAGCTGAATTGTTCCCTGGGCGAGGCAGCGGGGAGGAAATGATTCTAACATGCTTTCAGATCCCTCAGGATCTGTTGCAGACAACATGAGAGCATCTGAGAGGGAAAGCATCACCGGATAATGTTACTTGTACCGAACGTCACGTCATGCTCGACGCACAATTACTTTATATGAGTCTGTAGCTTATTTTTCACGTCAATTACCAAAATGCAGAGGTTTTAAAAGCTTTTTGAAGGTGAAATACTATGCGCCATATAAAACAACAAAAACAACACACACATACAAAAAACAACAACATGCTGCTCAGGCTCTGTGTCAGAAGCCTTTTCTTACAAACTCTCAGCTGAGGATTAAATTAGAGCCAGCACAGGGCTCCCTCTAACAGTGTGCAAAAGGATTACTTGCGCAATGTTTTAGGGACTACACACAATCACACAGGAGCTCACAAAATACAGTTTGTGGTCCAAAGTCTACGTACAGTATTCATAATAGACACGAATGTCATGGTAATTTTGGGCTTCGAATGATTTCTTTAAGAACAAGATTGGGATGTAGAGTTTGAACTTTCTCTAACCCACTCATACACACAAGCTCAAATATATAAATACACCTCTTAAATCTTTTAATAAGTATGCTGAAGGTTCTACGCTGTCTTTTAACTTGACAAGGCCAAGGCCTATTAACTTCCCGTTAGTGATCATGACTGACTATAACTGTTGCCACCATAAAAAGGATTTGTTATACAGTACACACTGGACAGACCAATACTTACAATGGGATAGTCCAGGGAACTCAGCGAAGGTCTAAAAAGAATTATAGAAGTTGTATATAGAAGTAGCAGTTGTGTAGAATTGGCTCCTGGAGCCATTTCTAAACAACTGCAGATCCCAAGATCATCAGTTCAAGCAGTTGTGCGTGAGTACACATTATTCAGGTGTGTCAACACTTTGCTAAAGTCTGGAAGAAGACCTTGGTAAAAAACTTTCCCCCCTCGGAGGAGAGGAAATTGGTCAGGATGTTCGGGAACAATAAACGAAACACCAAGGCTCAAGCTTGCCATGAACTGGAAATGTCACTGTCGAAATTGAAGCAACATCACCATGAGTCGCAACCAGTGTTCCAGCACTGACACCTTTAAATTCGGCTGAAATTTGCAGCTGAAAAGTTTTATGGTCAGACGAGAAAAGGATTGAGCTTTTTCGCCACAAAGACACGAGCTATGTTTGGTGCAATAAAGGTGAGGCTTTAAAACCTAAGAACTCTGTACCAAGTTTCAAGCATGGTAGTGGTAGCATCATTGCTATAGGGCTGTTTTGCTACCAGTGGTACTGATATGCTGCACAAAGTTAATGTAATAGTAAAAAAGGGTTAGATTAATTACAATTGGGTGTTCCCAGTGATCCCAAGTACATTAGAGGGTGTTGGAATGGATAAAACAGGCTAACTTTAAGCATTAACGAATGAACTGCCCACAGACCCAACCTCGTCTATGCTGCAGCGTCTGTGCCCAGAAACCAACCAGTTTCAATTTGCTCTAGCAATCCTGCCAAGAACAGCGGTTAAATATTCACCCAGAAACTTGCTGACGGCTATCAAGCAGTATTAGTAGGGCTGTGCGTATGTATACTTTTGATCCTGTGTGGATTAGACAAATCCAAACTTGTGCACACAATTCCTCTTTTCTAAAGTCATTAAATATGTAAGCTGTAAATAATTCCACCCTGTAAAAGGAACAGTTCAAAGAAATCAGTAAAAGCCCCAAAATACTGTGACGTTTGTGACCAAAATGAGTGTATTTGGACTTCTGATCACAACATAAACACAGAATAGTGAACCGAGATCGCCAGCAACACGTCTGCATCTACAGGATGAATACTGCAGTGCCTCAGTATTATCAATAATAACGTCAACACATACGCGGCATACACACACCCATCCCCACCCCCTGCCTTTCTTTTTAAAGGCTATTGTGGAATGTGTGAGGGAAAATGAACCTTTTCATCCATTCAGTAACTGTCCTATCTGTTTCAGTCTATGTTGGGGTCAGCCGCAATTCAGAAAGCTTTTACACAGCTTTTCTAACAGTCCATCTCAATTTAGAGGAAAGAAAATTGTTGTGGAGGTTCACTTGTCTTTCTGTGCGGACAAAATTGGAACCAATCTGACCCCAATTTTTGTTTTGTTGGAAAAGCTTTCCTTTTGCTTCCTTTGAGGGACATAAAAAAACGCCATTGCATTTAGGGATTGAAGTATTTATTGAATTTAATGCACTAAAAACATAAACAGATGCATTATAGAGAGCGTGTCTGCACAGATGTGACATTGGCTTGAAAGTAGAATACAACATACATTTAATATATTCAGTCAAATTTAACTGGTCTTATAGAAAGATGTGAAAACTTATAAAAAGTGTGATTAATGCATATGCAATTTATACTAAGATAAATTTAACAATATAAAATACAGTAAAGCGAGCAGCTGCTGAGCAAAACAGAGCTTTGGTCAAAATGTTTTGAAAGGAAATCTGGAGCATTAAGACCACTGCGTAGCTGGTTAGCACAGTATCAACGTATTAAGAGCTGACAGTGTTCGCATGTTTAAATAAAGGCACTTTCCACATTTCATAAAAAGCAATATGAATGAAATAACAAAAGAAAAAACTGGAAAACCAAGTAGTGTATCAAAATGTACAATAAATACAATTAAACATTTTATTTTCTGAATTAAAAACGTACAAATCCGCCTCACAGGATTACCTCTGTGTCGTAGTCAAACACCAACAACGGCTGTTATTTAGTTCAATGTTCAATTCATATTGTAGAGTCAGAAATTTCAAAAATAAACAAGACAGACTTGTGTTTGATTTATTATCCAACAAGCAAAATGTGAAGCATGCACTGAGTTAAAAATAGTTTTTCATAGCAATACAAGGAAAAAGGTATTAAGCTTCAGAACGTGGTCCATGTTATATAGTGTTCCCTGCTGATGCACGTCACGCTCAGTCTACGTTTCTGTACCTGGAGAAGAGGTTATAGAGGACGCGCAGTGTTGATTTGAGGTCACAGTTCACAATATCTGAAGGACAAAGGAAGGAGAGTTACACATGGGTACATATATTCAACAAGGGTTCAACCTTTTAAAAGCAGTCAGCAGTAGTGTGGCTAGATTTCAGTCGAGGTGTATGACTGTCCCTTTTTCTGCACAGCAGCAGCGTAATTAGAAGGAAAAGCAGCACTACGGATGATGGTTTAAGTGAGCTTAAGCCACTGGCACAGTTGGAGATGTTGTGGCACCACAAACTTATAAGTCACTACTTTGCACATGGGCAGCTACAGATACCTGGATGACATGATGATGATTTTCATCATTCTGGTCTGAAAGTATGGTTCAGTTATTGTGATTCATATGCGATTATAGACGAGGCACATACAATCCTTTATGAGGGATGCTCGAACTAACTTGGCTGTGTTTTAGCGACTCCCCTGCCAAACAACCACATCTCAAACAAGTATCATACGTGCACGTTGGGTTTAAGCTCAGTGACAAAAAGATCAAGTTAAGCTCGAGACATTTAATCTCAAAAAAGTCTCAACATTATTACCTTCTTGCCATCACCATCTTTTTCTGCTTTTATGATTTTTTTGGGTACTTTACTTTGTATTCTCATTATGATAATTCTGTGTTTTTGTTGTACTAAACAAATGATAGGACCTAAAAATGAATGACAACTGTTTATACTTTTTTTATAAACCGTTGTCATCCAAAATAAAAAAGCATAACAAATGTCAAGTGGAGGAAAAAATATCGATTAGCATGTTTGGAGCTACTTAGAGCTGTAAATGATATTTTGAGTCATGGGTTTGTGCAAACGAATGAAAAGTGGCCTACTTGAAAAATAAATTTAAAAATAGCAGTTTAGTAGCTTTACAAATGATAAAATATTGTAGAAAATATTTTAAAAATTTAGCAGCGGGTTTAGGATATGATGTACTTGTTTACACATTGTACACTCAGTAATGTAAAGAATTATAAAGACATAATAAATACAATTTAAATAATTAAAATTAAAATAAGACTTGTTCATATTTATTTATTTATTTTGGTCAAAGCCAAAGGAACATGGCAAAGGTTTGTAACCCCAACTCTAAGCTGGAGGGATCTTTATCTGCTTGTATGTCATTATAAGCAATCTGATCCTTGGCTAATAAAAGATGATTGATTACTGCAGCTAAAAAGTGAACAAAAACTAGTGGACCCTGGTGTGTCACCACATACAGCAGTGTATAAAGAAGCAAAGGTTCAAAAGCACAAATATGTTGAATGAACATCCTACCCTCAGGTCGGGGCTTTGGTCTCTCCAAACCTCCATCCTGCATCAGCTCAAAGGAGAAGGACACATTGTGAACCTGCAGACAGAGTGAGGAGGCTGCTGAAGGAAACACGTCGCATACACGCAGAAACACAAATCGTACAAACTGCACACAGGTCCTCGTTGATAAGGGAACATCCTCTGTGGGCCGACGCGGCAAACACAGCACGGCTCTGTTCTGTAAGATCATGAGCCTTCAGCAGCTGCACAAACAATCTGCTCCCTCATTTATCAGTGGATACATTACACCAGTGTCACTCAAAAAAACCCTCCTAATGCTGGGAAAGCGATACAGTCACATTCTTCATGCTATCAAAGGTGAATGAGTAACAAAGTATAACGATATATTTCAAATAGCTGCTTGGATTTCTTTCCTGTTTGTTTACTATGATTTTGTTCTTATTAACTCTTCTAGGTGCCCCAAAGGAAACAAAAGAATCTTTAATGGCGGCTTTAAAGTCCTTCAGCTCATCTTTACGCTGCCTTTGTACATTTACCGAGCAATGTATGCCAGTGCAAAGTGGAGACATGGGATTTCTCCAGAAAACTGATAATTATGACGCCGGGAAGCTGAGCTGATATTAATGTGGGTAGGACCGGACTTGTGTCCAGGTAAACTGCTTAAAGGCGGTTAAGATTTTTCACATATAGTGCATTTAGACGAGCAGATGTGCTCTCCTGTTGAGGAAAGACTTCTCAGCCAGTCTGACTCAAAAAATGGGAATCCAATCACAGGGAAGAGGTTGAAAGATGTTTTCCATTCCCCGCACATTGTGTCTGTCGGTGTATGCTCTCCCTGCTGTGAAGTACTAAAAGCTTTGCCCAACAAGGGCTTATTGTGTGAAAAGCGTGACCTTAGCCCATCTAATAGAAAAAAGAAAGGAAGAGCCTGGAGTAGAGATCCACTGAGCAGAAGCAGGAGTGCTTTCTTGATGCCTCGTGCTACTTTGCACAGCCCACCCCTGGTGTATCGCCCACAGGCCTCTGGGGCCTACACACACACACACACACACACACACACACACACACACACACACACACACACACACACACACACACACACACACACACACACACACACACACACACACACACACACACACACACACACACACACACACACACACACACACACACACACACACACACACACACACACACACACACACACACACAGAGTAAGAGCTGAGCCCCTAAGCCACTCCAGTGTTTCCCTGTGCAATAGGAGATTACAGATGCTGTGGGGCTGGTGCCTGTTCTTCCGGGCCAGGAATGTCTGTGTGTGTGTGTGTGTGCGCGAACGAGCAGTTGTGTACATTGAAGCACCCGATGCCCATTTTGCTTCGCAGCTTGGCAAGGGCAGCTGGCCAAAACCCAAACAAAAGGCTACTGTGGTGTCTCCGCAGATTGCCTGCTCAGAATACCGTAGTACTACAGAGGCCAATGGAGAGGAGAGATGGCTCTGCAGTGAATGGGCTCCGGGGAAAACGGATGGCATTTATCAAGCTATTGAGAGGAGAGAGTCTTGGCTCCAAGTATGTGAGGCTCCTCAGAAATGGAGTATCGATTTAGGCGTGTTCCCTAAACTATAGGTCAGGACTAAAGATTGGTGTCGGCCATGTTTCTCACAGATCTCTGAAAGAAAAATATTAGACGGCGGAGCTCACAACAACAAGTTTACTATCCTGCTTCAAAAACAAGCTAACAGTGCTGCATTTGTGTATTCTGTGACGTCTGTGCTGTTTTATGGGTGAACGACTCATCAAATGTCACGACAGCCTTTTTATTCAGCAACAAATACAAAATAAGTGTGAACTGACCCCATACAGATATGCACGCACATCTCTAGACACTGCACTACAGGGGGCATCAACCATGCATACCTCTTCTAGTCTGACGCTTAAGCCCCGTACCTCTCTGCCTTATAGCTACAAAGGTAAAGTCCTTGGAAAATAGTGATCATATTGAGGTACTGTGTTTTTGGTGAGACATTTCTTTAACCTCTGTTTACCTTTTGGTCAAAATTCTCTGGTGTGAGAAAAAAGTTGTAGAGCGGCACAAAGTATCCTTCCAGCAGCCCCATCAGCAGCACCAGATAAACACCATCTGCAAACTGAAACAGCAGCACAATAGCGGGGGCGTGTAAGAGAATTGTTCAAACGAGTCGAACTGGTTTATAGACATGTGACATTGAGCACGGTGTTTACAGACTTAACAAAAGAGATGTGACCTCATCAAATGGCTATTAAAACCTACAAATATCATTAAACAGTGAGCCTGCGTGTGTGTCAGCGTGACAGCTTTTAATCATCCAAACGGGGTAACAGTTGTCGTTGAAAATATCATCTGTCAACCTGAAAACCGATCACATCGTTTCTGTGTGTATTTAGGTGTGTGACGTACCTGCGTGTCCAGTTCAGACACCTCCAGGTTGAGCTTGTTCAGGTGTTTGTTCACAAATGTGATCAGTGTCTGAGAAGAGACAAAGGAAGGTGTCAGACACACAAAAAAAGTGCTTCAAAGATGAAGAGGAAATAGTCCAAAGAAACAACAAGACCCTGCAGGGTGTTCCAGACGGACCGGCAACAATACGCAAGGTTTTCACAACTGACACTAAAATATCCTCAAGCTTCCTAATTTTACAGCGTCTGAGCAAAAGATAGCTTTAGATATTACTATAGAATTTGTTGTCAAAGGAGCAAAAGCGTCTGGACTTCTTGAAGTTGCTAGAAGACGTTTCACCTCTCATCCGAGAAGCTTCTTCAGTTCTAAGGTCAAATGGCGGAGAGTCCATTTCACAATGAGCTCACCCGAAACCCTGGCTGATTGGGACCCACACCCGTTTTCACACCTTGGCTCATGTGATTAGAGGACTATCAGGGGGTCCTTTTGTCCCTCTTTGGGGGGATACTCCCACTGGGTTTAAATCTGGGACTCTCCGCCATTTGACCTTAGAGCTGAAGAAGCTTCTCGGATGAGAGGTGAAACGTCTTCTAGCAACTTAAAGAAGTCCAGACGCCTTTCTTTCCAAGCTCCTTTGACCACGATGACCTGGATGGTTGTGTCACGGTTTGCAGCTGCATTTCAACCAGCGGTGTTCACATCTGATCAGATTTGAACACAGAAAAGTACCGTCAGATTCTTAACCACCATGCAATACCATCTGGAAAGCATCTGATTGGCAACATCTTCATCGTTCAGCATGACAATGGTCAGAAACACACTGCCAATGCAGTTAAAACAAACAAAACTACCTGGATAGAAAAGCACATAATCATGGATTGGCCTGCCCAGAGGCAGTGTGGGATCACCTTAACATAGAATGTAACAAAAGGACACCGACATCCAAAGAGGAGCTTCGAATGTCCTTCATGAAGCCTTGAGAACTATGAAGACTACCTCAAGAAATTTCTAGAAAGCTTCCTGAGAGAGTTAAGACTGTGTTGAAGAATAAAGGCAGTCACTTTCAAGCTCGTATCTCCCCAGACTCAGTTTTTGCCTCATCTACCGTGTTTCTATCTATGTTTTGCATGTTTAAATAAATGACTGCCCTTTTCACCATTTTGCCAGGAAAACAGAAAAAGTAAAGGGGTGGCTCGAGACTTGCACAGTACTGTATTTAGATTTTTTTGTAAAAATTCAGTCTTCCATAGTCCCACATAGTACAATGCTACTGCAGAGTCTCAGTACCTTCTTCACAACACTCAGCTTATCAGGAGCGTGGTCAAACAGGGTGTCGAAAGCATCACGCTCTGTGGAGAATAAAAATAGATCACCGTGAATAAATCTGGGGAAAAAAGTGTTACATAAGTCACTTCTTTCAAGAAAACCTACCATGTCTGCCAGAGAAGGCCCTGAGAAAGAAAAAAGGGAAACAAAATGTGTCAGGTAAACTGATTTTTACATCATCAATTTTGCAATATTTACACCACACAAGAGGGAAAAAACAAAACGAAACACAAACGCTTCCAGTTCAATCGCAGAGGAATGCAAAAGGATTATGTCACAGACATAACAATACAATAATGTAGCTGCGGTCTCATAATTTGATTAACAATAGGCACATGTATACTTTGGGTATTCAAATAACCTGGGTATCATCAGTGGCATGGTCACACTGAGCACATACTGCAGCACAATACAATAATCTCAATAGGACAACAATGCAGGGAATTAATACAACGAATGAAGATGTTCAGGTTTTCTATGGGAATGGAGGGCCTCTTGTCTGTTATTACAATGTTAGCACTTTGGAGGACGTTGCTGTTGTTGGAAAGGGTCAGGTGGTTTTGGAGGGTAGGGAGCAAGTGCAGCACGAGTGTCCCGGAGGAAGAGATATCGCAGCGGGCAGACCAGCAAGAAATGGCAGACACACACACACACACACACACACACACACACACACACACACACACACACACACACACACACACACACACACACACACACACACACACACACACACACACACACACACACACACACACACACACACACGTTTATGGTGTAATCTGTGATGGCAAAGGCAAGCAGGTCTGGGCAATGGTCCTGGTGGTGTGGTAATAACTGTATATCCACTGTGACCATGTGAGTGTGTGTAAGCCTCAGTGCATGTGTGAGTGCGTGTGTTTTATTAGCAGCCTCCATCTACCATGACAAAATGTGTGTGTTGGCCTGCCGTTATCACCCTCGTTGCTGCTGTCAGGCTGCAGGACAGCCTCACAGGGAGACAAACAGTGTGTGTGTGACAGAGTGTATGTGTGCGATTTAAATCGTCTAATTCTTCGGCTAAGGGTGCCATCACATCTCTTGTTCAGATACAATGGTTGCCTGCTCACCAGTGCACAATATTTCTTCTGAAAGCCCTCATAAAACACAGGAGGCTACTCAGATTCTGGTTTTTGGGTCTACAGTGCTGTTATCATTGGGACCGGTGTGACAAAGATACACAAATTCATCCATTCGCAGTCTTGTTTACTTCTTTGTAATTATATTCGGACATCCAGTATATCCATGGTTACTAACCTGGCTAGACTATGACAATCGACCAAAAATAGACACGGGAAAGGATTTCTGTCGAGGTCTTTAGTCGGGCAGTGTGCTCCTTTTTATTAATGTGGATAATGTTTTAATGCAAAGAATCATATCGAGCTGGTTCCTTTTTATCACCAGCACTAACATGTGTCAGGCTGAGTGCAGCACATGTGTTGTGAGGTGTAAAAACTGAGTCACACAGTGGAGCGTACTTACTCTGTGTTGCCTGTGATTTCCTCTTGAATTTGCCTTGATTGAAGGATGCCCTCTCTTTTCTGGAAAAGATAAAGGGAGGATAGTAAGTTCACGTGCAATACATTGTTTAGCTTGATACAAGTAGAACCTATTTTGAGCCGTTCACAAAGTGACACCACAGCAGGTAGCCCTACATGTTTGACTGATATGGGATCGAACCAGGAATCATTCACTTGTCAGCCTAATGTAAAAACCACAAGGATTACAATATACATCTTATGATGTACCTTTTTTTATTGTTTCTTAATCCAATTAATCTATTTTTATTTTTAATTGTTCTCAAATTTCAGTGGATGTGCCTCAGGGTTAATTTTATTTTAATTACTTTCCTTTGTTTTGTCTTTTTAATTGATTCGAAATTGGTTATTTGTTACTTTTTCTTTTATTACTTTGTGCTCCGTCTTATAATCTGCTTGTCAGTCATCTGTGTACATGAAAGGCGCTATGCAAGCTAGTTTCACTGACTGACTGATTGACAGATATTATGCTAACTAATGCTACCTCAATGCTGGGGATAATTTAAACTAAATAATCTATAAAAACCACTGTAGAGTCACGTATGTAAATGTCTCCATCGTGCAGGCTGTCTGATGCAGCAGGTTTTTAATATACGAGAAAATGCTGACAGCAACTGTTACCTCAGGAAGTCAGTCAATGTTTGTGGAGTTTATATAGTTCGATATAACGATATATATCGGATGACGATATAAAAACGTCTATCGTTTCATTTTACGCTACCGTTTGTTTCGTGGTGTCGCAAAATAAACTATTTACGGCGATATTTTTTCATTGTTTTGATGGTCACTGTAGTGGCTATGTTAATTTCTTAAAGTTCTCTTATATTTAATATAACCACACTACGGACAGACAAGCGCCTGTGTTTATGTGTTGTCGTTAGCAACAACGACAGTAAAACCATCGCGTGCCCGCTTGTTTATTTTCCACATAAACCTTTCACAATAAAGCTCAAGATCCTGTTGAGACTTTTCAAAATAAACTGAATCACGTGAAAAAGTGTGCAGAGTATTTACAAATGAGAAGCAAAAAAGAGCCGCCAGGTGCTAAAAAAAACAAACAAACCTTAGACTCAAACAGAACAGGCTTTTCCCCGCAGCGCGCTGTGTAATAAATACTCACAAAGAAAACGGCGGCCGTTACAACCCATGTCTAAAAATGTGTAGTTTCATGCATCAGTTAAAACACTCGACTCCAGATACACGACACGCAGCTGGAAACACTTCAGCTACCCAAGAGTCACAGAATTTACAGGAAATGTTAAATGTGATTTATATCGTTATCGGGACGATATATGTTTTATATCAGGATATGAGATTTTGGTCATATCGCACAGCCCTATAAGATGCCATCTCTCCTTCTTTCTAATGATTTATTCCAAGTGTTGATTGGTTGTGGAAAGGATTAGTCCAGGAATATAAACCCAAAGGAGGCGGGGCATGTGATCGGGTCTTCGTCCTTCTCTCCTCCTACCTGATCTCCATAAGCACCAGCTTTATTCATTTATTGCTGCTATAGCTTTGTATATTAAGTACAGGCTGAGTGGGAGTTACTGGCAGTGTTGCTTATTTTTATTTTAGTTTTTCTGGACTAGGTTGAGGGAGAAGCTGGAATGTGACGGCCCATTATGTGGCTGGTTCATGGTCTTCTTCCTCTTTTGTTTGTTCTAGCGCCCGTGTTCTTTTGTTTCTTTCTGTCCTTTTGTGAGTAACTATGTTCCTGTTATTAAAAGCTTGATGAATGGCAGCAGCATCTCACATGTTGGGTTCCTTTGAGCCATAGATTTAGGGAGCGTAACATCAACAACCTAATTTCTACATCAATCTATCCTGTCACTGACTCCATCTTCATTGTGGTAAAGCCTTTATTGAAAAATTGTCTTCTACAGACATTTCAATCTTTACTAGATGTCAGATTTTACAGCTAAACTCAGTAAACATTAACGGTGCTGAGACTTTTGTGTGTCCCTGACAATTAATGGTGGAGAAAAAAAAATTGATGTTCAGACCTCGTCTGAACATCATCGAGGTCTGAACCTCGTTGATGTGTGTGCAGAACAAAGCCCAGAAAACACAATCACGTATTTTAAAGTGCTAACTCGCTCGTAAACATGCAGGAGAGACACAATACGCTGTGTCTTGTTAATGTGGCCGTATGCTGCATGCATTCAGACTTATCCAGTGTTTAAAATAATACACAAATACTGCTCAGTAAAACCTGGTGCTCGTGCCGAATTAAGGAGAACATGCCTGATTTTTTTATAAGCAGCAGATTAAAAAAAAAGAAAGAACGTTCACCAACCTGGACGACGACTACTTGAATCGAGACGTGATCCGGCAATCTGATCGGTGCTCTGAAGTGTTGCGACAGCGCCACCAGCAGGTGCAAGATGGCAACTATGCTCTTAGCATGAACCGCTAATGTAAGAAAACAGAAATAATAGTTAGAAACAATAACTAGCAGATCTGTGAGATCAGGATTTTGCTTCACACGGGGGTTTCTGATAACGGTGAGGTAAGTCTGTAAGCTGTAGCATAAAATGAGAACAATTAGTGTTTTATTTACATCATTATAGGTACATTATTATTATTTAAATGTTAAATATATCAAAAATCATCCCACAGATCATACTGTGGTGGCCCTGGAAGCAAGCACTCACGTAAAAAAATGTGAACCAGAATTAGCACCTTTATATTTCTATTACAAACTTTCTCTGTCATATCTTCTATTTTTGTGGCATTTGATAGAGTTAAGTATTAGTATTTACAGTACAAAAGAGTTTTGTATTTGTGTTGTGCGCTACCGATTTAGTCAACAATTTCAAATGTCACATAATGTCGTCATTCTTCAACTAATGTCACCGACACACAGCTCTTTCTACACCATTTCTTTCCCCAATCTTTAGCCTTTGTATTTTTTAAATGTGAATACCTCACCCAAAGCATTGGGATGCCAAATAACAAGGCACATATTTTCAATGGTTTTTTTTTTAATATCGTTCAAGGAATTTAGAATGAAAAGTTTTACGTGGCAAGGTCGTGTACATACAAACACAAGATGCCAAAAGTTGCCTTGAAGCGATATTATAAAAGCTACAAAATACGAGCTTCAGTGAGGAGGGAGAAAGCACAGAAAAACAGAGTGATAATGGCTGCAGTGATCAGTCAGAAACACTCAAGAGATGTGCAGTTAGCCATCCAAACAAAGATTTACCTTTGGATACATCAATCAATCAGGATCAATTAACTGTCTAAAGCAAGCCTTTGGTTGTTCCAAATGGTATTGGCAAATAAGAGAGGAAGCTAAAAGCATTCATAAAACCTTAGATCCCTGCTGCATGAGGACCTAAATAGGCAGCATCAGGAAGGGTTTTCTACGGCCTCTGGATGTGAGATGAAAGCAGGCACAAACAAAATTGATTAAAAGAAAGCTCCTCAAATAAAAGGACAGCCAAATCAATTACATTCTGTGCTATTAACTGTGCTCTTTAGCATATTTGAAGACATCTCGTACTTAATATCTTTTCAAGGACACAGTTTCTACAAGAGGCGCATTTAGGAAAGCCTGATTTTTCAGTTTTAAAAGAACATAACAAAATCAGTTGTGTTCGTTATCCTAAAGATTTTCTCTGTGTGTTATTACATCATTTTTTAATCTTTCTTTTGTATTTTATACCACATAACTGCTTTCGGAGGTTTCTGGGTACTTAAGTACTCACTGGGTAACCCAAGAGCCTGAAACATTTTTACTGCTGCAGTCTCACATTTTTCTTTTAGTCTTGTTACAATTTGTTATAGTTCCTTTGTAGCATACTGGAAAGCCTGGACTCTGTGCGTCCTGTGGTGGACCAATCAATGTACACAGTTCATCTAAAGACTAGAAAGTACTCCCTTGGCGACTCCATTGGTTGCAAAAGACACAGCTCTCAGTAATCCTATTCCTGATCATTTTATGGGCTCAATCTCTCGTTTCAGAACATACGAAATGAACCTCATTCAGTAAATTATTGTCATTATTAGGATCAGAAAGAAGTTTTACTCAGGGTATGCTCATGTTCGAACAACTAGCTGTTAGCCAATGAGCCTGCGGTGTCCTCAGCTTCACAGTCAGATCCACATCTAGTTTCAAAACACCAAGTCTGATCTCAGTACTAGGGAGCCTCACCGTGCAAGTTCTCCTTGCTGCTTGGGGAAAACACAATCTGCCAAGTACCTTAAAAATCTGTAAGTATTCTTTGTTGCACTCGTGTGTGAAGTTAGCTGATGAACAGACTGTTGATGGCATTATTTCTGGGCTCATTCACACTTCATTGTCAACGTCCAACTTCCAGTACTATATGCTGCAGCTAATGACGAAAGTAAAAAGGCAGTGTGCAGGGAGCTCAACAGTAATTATTGTTACTCACTCTGTCAGATCAAAGAGTGCCATCAAAGGACAGATGGAGAGCTCTCTTAACATGCGCGGCTACACGGTTACATCTCAGCAGGAAGCATATTAATCCAATGGACAGATGAGTACATTCAGACACAAATCCTTCAAATACCGTTTTCCACACAGGAAGGAAACAATGAGGGTCATGACAAGCGCCAGATTTATACAGTTTTTCTGTATAAATAAATAATAATTCACAGAATAACAAAACCACCACTCCACCTTGTCAGTGGAGACAATGCGTGGTAGTGGCTGATCGATGGGTCAGTATTAGTTATCTGCTTATCTATCAACCCCAGCATTTATACTTGATGATGAAAATTTAAAAGTAAAGAAGAGACAGGAGAAACACCTTTCTCCTGCTATACGTGCTGATTTGACATAGTTTATCCAACACAGAGGACTCTGCAACTCGTGTTTGGAAAGTCACAAACACAACAACCAGAGGGGTGTACTACAAAGCCAGATTAACGATTTGTGTCGATGTTAAAGCCCAAACTTATCCTGAACACATGACCTGGTTGATAGCCGGTTATGTTACAGTTTCAGTTCAAAGCTAGAAGATGGAAGCGGCGTGTTTTCGCTGGTTCTTTTATTTGCAGCTTGTTCTAAACTGCAAATAAAACCCCTGGATCGAGTGCAAACTGTCGATGCACTGTAACTGTATTGTGCATGCATTTGTTTGGTGATGCAGAAAATAACAATATACTGTGAAATAACACAGTATATAGTACATTACAGTGCAGTATAGCATAGTAAAAAAATCTGTGTAAACCAGTGTGGTTGTTCTTTAAAAAAAAAAAAAAAAATTGCGTAATATTAGATTCTAGTAGAGTAACTTTGTATGTCACAGTTCAATATAAGCCTTATTTATCTGATATTGGCTCGTGTTGCAGCCCGTCAATTCAGCCTCTAATTGAAACAAGCTGCTTTAGCCGACCTCCCTTTAATTCGACTTTCTTCTGAAGAAACACGTCATTTTGGATTTGTTGGCAGTAACACGTCTTTTCCTCTTCTTTTAACAACAGTCTGTAAATGTCCATGAACTGAGGAGGACACAAGTCCTGGGACTTTTGGGAGAGAAATGCTGTCCCATTGTTGTCTGATATAAAATTCTATCACTCGACAATCCTGGGAATCTTTCGTCATATTTTACGTTTCATATGTTTTGCAGCCAGACTCTTCTACTGCAAACTCATGCTATTGGAATAGACGCAGTATGCCGTTTATCATTGTCTGCTGAAACTTGCAACACTTTTCCTGAAAAGACGGCCTCGGGACACTGATGCGGAACTAAATTAGCGCTGATACC
The DNA here is from genome assembly GCF_964374335.1 of Astatotilapia calliptera. Lineage (NCBI taxonomy): Eukaryota > Metazoa > Chordata > Actinopteri > Cichliformes > Cichlidae > Astatotilapia > Astatotilapia calliptera. The sequence goes on along the minus strand of NC_137428.1, from coordinate 5,703,031 downwards.
AAGCACGGCAGTCGATTTCCTGTTTAGTCTGTTTAGTTTAGTTGTTTTTTTAGACATGTTGCTGCAATCGAAAACAAAAAAGTACTGGCAGCGACCAGTGCTACCCCTCAGCCTCCTAGCAATTGCAGCTATGCTATCAATTTAAAACTGTCGAGTCGCCTCATTCTCAAGTTATCACATTCACAAACTCCGGTGTCCACTTCACCTCATTAAAACTTTGTTTGATATGAGCATTCACTATTATAATGGTATATACATGACAGAAGATAAGAAAAAGCAGAAAAGAGCCACAATCTATTTTTGTTAGTGTTGGGTCACTAGATGATGAATATGAGTGAAAGATTTCTACTATGCTGTATCTGCTGTGTGTGAAAATATTTAGTTTTTTTAATTTTATTTATTTTTTGCCATCTATCCTTCGACTGTTTTCCTCTTGTAGATGCAAACATCATTTTCCCCACAGGGATTCATTAGGTCCTGTCATATCATCGCAAGTGTTACATAACAGCATATTGTGTTTCACAACAGTCGTTCAAATGACTGGAGGACAGATGGCTCACCGTCTTAAAAGAAATTTCAATTTCATCAAATTAAACTAATACATGGAGATAGCGGTGCAAGGACTTCACACAGCACAAATACAAAATGCAGCGCATCTCACTGTAGTGTTTGCACTGCATTCTCAAGGCTAAATAACTGAAAGTGCACGACAACAAGACCAAAACCAAAAGCTGCCTTTGGCGAGACGACATTACTGTAGGAATTAATAAAGAAATAATGAAACTTTCTTACAGTCAACATTCCAGCGGATGTTTCTGGTGGAGAGTTTGAGAGACTCGTTGATCCGCTCTAAAACCGTCTGCAGCTTCTGTTTCTGGGCGATCTCTGATTGGGTCACCTCTGCCACGTTCAGTTTCTCGCCTTCAAGCTTTTCTAAAAGAAGAATTTACAGTAAATTTTAAACTCAGAATTTCAGCTATCAACTACTAATCTACTACTTATCAGATCGACCATCTGCCACCATCTTACTCTATCCCTAGCATGTTATCTTCATTATATCCAAGAATCTTTTATTTTCTCCTGACTGGCAGCATCGTCTACAACATCCTTTGTCCAGTATATCCCATCCCCTCCTCTGCGCATGTCACCCTTGACTGCTGTCTTCAAACCGCTCAACCTGAGCTGCCCCTCTGATGTACTAATCTTGTCCATTCTGGTCATTCCCAGTGGAAATCTAAGGATCTTCATCTCTGCCACCTCCAGTTTGGCCTCCTGTCCTTTTCTTAGAGGCACCATCTCCAAACCACACATCACAGGAGGAGTCACAACTAGGGCTGGGCCATATCATACCGTTCACAGTAACACCGGTATAATGTCAGGCAATGATAATGAAATATCGCAATAGAATATGGCATCCGCAGTGCCTTTGTTTTCATACGCACATGGCTGAAAAAACATGGCGGCGACGGAGAATGAGTAGGGCGAAAACGGATCGTTGAATGAAACAGATGAACCAGGATTGGTTTGTAAAAATGCTGCAACTTGAGTGGTGTGGAACTGGTTTAGCTTTCGTCCATCAGATACACACCAAAGCACATGCTAGCGGTAGAGCATGCTAGTGGGCCGTCGTTATTACCGTGTTTTTCAGAAAATACGGCACACTTAAAATCAGCCTTTGATTTTCTGAAAATCGACAGTGCCCCTTATTCCCGTGTGCCTTATGTATGAATTCTGGTTGTGTTTACTGACCTCGAAACGATTTTATGTACACGGCGCTCGAAAATCTGTCAAATGTTTCAGTGCGACTTTCGTAAGCTACGAAGCCGCACCGCTTGATGGATTATCGGAGGAGCATTACGGCTATCGTAGGCAGGAGCCTGGCGGAGTGATACGTGCTGTGCTTCAACATAATATTACCGTATTGTGTGTATAACCTCTTTTTAAGTTTTGTGGATATTATACATGGTTATGCTGAGGATATGTCGGCCAGTTTCCACTGGAAATGCCTTTTGGTTAAACTGCCAGCAAGGAATTTGCATTTGCACTTTTATATTTCTATATAACTTTAATGCACATAAAAAAAACAGCTGCTTGTTTAACCTCCTAAGACCCGAACTCTTTCATGACATGCATTTTTAATTTTTCTTTGTTATTTGGGTTGATTGGGACCTAAAGAATGTAAAAACCAGATTTTTTTTCTATCTAATTTTTGTTTTTGAGAAAAATGAGATCCACATAAGAGGACATTTGTTTCAAACAGTGGCAGAATAATGTCCTCGTAAGTGGATATTTGGTGGAGGATTTTTGCACTAATAAAGCTGTGGAGTTGTACAGTATTTTGTCTCGTGTCAGTTATATCGTTATCGCAAATTTTCAAATGTATATCGTGATAAATATTTTTGAGCATATTGCCCTGCCCTAGTCACAACCATCATGTAAACCTTCCCCTTCAATCTCGTCACCATCCTTCTGTCACAAATCTCCACCAGCTCCACCCTCCCTGCACTCTCTTCTTCACCTCTCTTGAGCACCGTCCTCTGTTTTGAATGGTTGAGTGACCTACACTACCTTTACTCCCTGCATGTTCACCTTTCACCTGTCTCCCTGTTATTCACACACATGTATTCTTTCTTGTTTCTAATGACTTTCATTCTTCAGCTCTCTAGTTCATACCTCCACCTCTCAAGGTTCTTTTCCCACCTGCTTCCTGCTCTCATCTGCAAACTCCCATCTGCAAACTCTTTGTCAAACCACAACAATGTGCGAAGGTTAAGTTACCAAACAGCTTCTGCAGAACTTGACCATCATACAGATCCTCAGCCAGATCTTTAACAATGATCCTCTCGCCCACCAGAACGTCATTTATCCAGTCGATCAACACCTACGCAGGCAGAAGAAGAAACAGGTGCTTCATTGGGGGCTTACAATGTTATATTTTTTTATGATACAGCTCAGCTACCTTTAAATATACCTCAATATATCCTTTAAAGAAACACAAAAAACAAATAAAACGTAGAAATTATTTTCAAAGCTTTACTCGGGCCCTTAGTCTAAGTTGTTAGGAGATGTAGCAATATAGAAATTCTTAAATGGCAGGTCAAAAAGAAAAACCTTCATGAGCTCCTGCAGTTTGCGGTCATTCTTGGAGTTTGGGTCCACCATGGTGCGCACCTCGTTCTCCTCTGTTGGATGAGAAAAAGTTGGCAAAATAAACCAAACAACAGTACAAAGCAATGGAGCATTAAAGTATCTCAAACTGTAGATCCCAAAATGCTTTGGGTTAGCTAAAAATACGAATATATCCTTCATTTATCCAGGTACGAGTTGGAAAAATCTCTTTTCCAGGAGGCCCAGCCGAGAGGGCAGCAGAAATTACAACAAATATAACACGATTAAAGAAACAAATACAAGTGACATTCAGCACATTGAGTGATTTAAGCTGATTACCGAGCATGGTGTCCTCAGGGTCCAGCTCATAGTGTGAAGGGCTGAGAGGAAGGTTGATGGCATTTATCCCCTCCTCCTGAAGCTCAGACACTAGAACAAATAAGTTACAATCACACCATCAGAGTAAAACAATCACATAAACAATCAAGATATAAGACATGCTGAATTTTTGTTAGCCTGTTCTTTAAAAAACATGTATTTACATCTCATGTGTCAATAAACATCTAAACTATGAGAAGAGTGAAATTTTGTGGGTTTTTAAATGTTAGCCAATTGTAGAAGAATAACCAATAATTCAGAAGTGCTTCAGACTTTCACAAGCAGCTGAGCACTCTCATTTTAACAAATAATTATTTAGTAATAGAAAAATCATTTCCATTAACCATTTCTGCCATGAACAGACATACACGGACACAGATAGGCAGACACATACACACTGGTCTACAAAAAAGTTTTTGTTTCTAATCACTGACATTTTGACACTTTTGAATATCAATGTATCAACAAAATGTCTGGAATTTCAACTCTTGCCCACCAAAAGTGTTTTAATGTCATTCTAAAAACAGGCCAGAAGGCAATATCAGAGACATGCAAAAGATGTGTAGTTCTGTCAATTTAGCTCAAAATAAAGCAAGCCCAGTATGCTCAAAAATCTTTGACGCACCTGATTTTGTGCTTGTTCTGAACCAAAAACATTTACTCATCGTGCTCGGATTCAATTTTCTTTGATATCAGTTTTTCACTTTTATACCTTGATGAAATCTTGCCCTATGCTCATTGCTGTCATCCAGATTTAGTGGGAATACAATACATGAGGATACAAAAACTGCATCTTCAGTAACACTCTGATACACTTTCAGAAAGTTATCCCAACCCAAAAAACCCCCAAAACAAAACTGTTGACAACCTGCACGAATGCTGCTGATGTAGTTGGCTTCAGTTTTCCTTTGAACCCATCGTCAAGCATCAACGCCTTCCTTAATTTTAGCTCCACTTTTTTCTTAAATGCTGAAACGTGACCTCTTTTCTGTCCAGTCACACTAGCTGTCCAATACTTGGAACACCATAACTAAAAAAACCAGGACGTGCTAGACGAAAATAGTCACCAAGTGAAATTTATTAGAGGTGAAAGAATCCCAGCAGCACTGGCTTGTTGGCCAGTGTTATCAAAAGCACCAGGAGAAGAAATGAAACCAGCTTTACTTCAAAAAATAAACAGTAAAAAGCTGTGTGACACATCTTTGAAATGCCAATCAATCTGATAACTCTACATGCAAGGCACACCAGCTAAGACAAAGACCAGAATTATAATCATTTGAGGTGTTCAGCAGTAGTTCGGACGTCCCCCCGATTCCACGAATAAGTGTTGGGAGCCACTTGACGTCAACCAAACACAGAGCAGTGCTGCTTCCTGCTTCTCAGTGGGCTTTAAAGCAGCCCAGCATGCCCTCCTTCACAGCATGTCAGATACCTGAGGAGGTTTGATCGCTGCTGATCTGTATGTGTGTGTGTGTGTGCACGCAGTGGAGTGAACATCCCGTGCATTACTCTGCCTTCACTGGAAAAACATCCTCTTAATCAACACCATCCACAAGTGCCTGGATGTACACTGTGTCTCCATGAGCAGACATCACATCACACAGAGGTGTATGAGAATATTCCTACAGAGCAACACACACCTCACCCTTTTCAATCCGTAAATTACCACCAATTTACCCACTTTTGTTTCCCCTGGGACAACGTGTTGTGGAAAAACGTCAAGCTTCAATGAGAAGGTACAGTCAGTGATGCAAGTGGTAATACCCTCCACCTAATTCCCCTCAAGAAAGTATTCAAGATTGACAAGTCGTTTGCCAGCGAGCATATCTTGAATCTTATAATGACCAGAAGTCAAAATGACCCCAATTTTCTTTTCAGTATGACCCCAAACAAACGACTGATCCCATAAACACATCAATGTTACCCACAGACTCTTTTTGCAACCTTTGCAACTGTATTTTGTAGATAAAAGTGGTTGGAAATCAGGTGACAACGAGCTAGTCACCAAGGCTGGTGAACTTTTTTCCAGTCCTAGAGACTCGGGATGGGATAACCGATAAGTAAGCTTGAAGTTACTTAATTTGAATGCAGTCCAGCTAATATCTGCTGCTTGATTTACAAGGTAACACAAAAGAAAATACCCCCAAACTGAAAAATGTTCTCAGTTTGCTCATCTACAATGATTTAACATGAAGTTATAGCAGGCATACACCGGCCTGTTTTAATAGATAACAAATAGCTGCATTGCTGAGGGGGGCATGCTGTTGCATGTATACACAAGATCTATCAGACAACCCCGTATGTATGCAGTGGTAAGACTACGAGAGAGGCTTTTTAGCCCTTTATCTCAGCCAGAATCATTTAAAATCATTTAAACCTTTGTAACCTGAAGTACACAGCAAGAGTACACTCACAAGGTATGCGTGCTTTCTTGTATTTTTCTGCCCACTGCAGATCTGCTGACAAAGACGCAGAAAGTCGAATGGTCATCAGGCCAATTAGGTCTGATTGTAATCTGGAAAACCCATCAGCTACTCTGCTCGCTAAGTCTCTGTGGAGAAAGGCCAATATTTCCGGGCTCTTGGTATAGCCGGCGGATATCCGGGCAAGTACTTCCTGTACCATGTCCTAATCATTGTTTACAAATATGGCCTTAATTTTAAAAAAGCTAACAAAGAGGAACGTCATTCCCAGATGTACAGCTACACCAGGGAACAGCTAAAGCACCCACCCATTATTGGCCTGAGTAAGTTGATTGTTTAGTGTTTTGTTTGCGTGATTTTTATTTCTTTTTTATGATGGCAGTTATTCTTATTTATATTTTCAATCCTCCAGGAAGAACAATGTTTCACTGTAAACCTATACAAAGAGACACTCATTCAAATTTATTTTAAGTTATCATAAAAGTGCGATATTACAATTTTTGGTCATACTGCCCAGTAGGTCTGCACAATAAATCGAAAATTTATTGTCATCACGATATCAGCCTGCGCGATGGGCCCATCGCAAAAGACGACGTAAACTGCGATAATTGGGTACCTTAAAATGTTTACACACGTGCTTTAAAGAATTTACCAATCAAAGAAACCCCTTTACACATTTGACCAGTCGAATAGAGCCCTTCACGGCATTAACCAATCAAATGGATTAGAGGCCCGCTTCCTACGCAGGTGGGGAGCGAACAACGCTGCAGCAACGAGTCACAGTTGTAAAGGCTGAGAGCGAGACGCATGACGAGAACGCTACTGACTATGAACTCGTGCCTAAAAATAAATAAATAAATAAATAAATAAATAAATAGTACCTCGCTTGTTTGGAGGTACTTTGGATTTGATAAAGACGACGTTCTCCAAACACAGGTACTCTGCAAAACTTGCCGAACACTCGTGGCAACCACCAGAGGAAACACGACTAATCTCCACCATCATCTTCAATACAACCACAGAGAACTGTTTGAAGAGTTTCAGAAAGATAGGGCTAGCCAAACAAAGGTTGCTAATGTTAAGACAAAGAGCACAGCAGTCCAATAGCTGTCTCTGTATCAGAGTTTTTCAAGTGGAACAACTTATGAGAAAACGTCGAAGCGCTACAAAGAAATAACAGAGGCCATTACACATTTTTTGACAAAGACATGATGCCTATAAATGCAGTTAGCAGAGAGGGCTTCACCAGTCTGATACATAAAGTGGACCGGAGATCCCCTCATGAAACTACTTTTCCCATGTCGCCATTCCACAAATGTACGAAACATGCCGCAAGACCGTCACGTTTGAACTGAGCCAAGCTGAAAACTACGCAAGCACTACAGTAAAGTTTCCTCTCCAGTTTTGACTTGCATCATAAGTACTTGGTGAGTGGTAAAATGATGAACAACTGCATTGAGATAATTTGCAGTATAATTATGTTTATTTAAAACTAATTCTAGAGACCGGGAAGGATGTCTTTCAGAATTCAAGCCTCAGAAATCTTTTTATGGGGGCAATGTTTCAATGTTAAAGTGCACTTTGTTGTTACACTGCTAATACAGCAGCTTTCATTAAATAAAACTGTTGCAGTAAAACGGAAATTATGTATTCATTTTTGGGGGTTGTTTTGCTATTTATTTTATCGCAAGTCATATCGTTATCGCAGTATTGATCACAGTTTTCGCACATCGCAGGTTTTCCTAATATCGTGCAGCCCTACTGCCCAGTCCTACGACAAGCAATGCCTTTGGGACTCACAAATGCAAGATCTCTTTTGCTCTTTACATGGGCTCCTTACCTTTATACATTGAAAGCCTGCTCAAACGCTATTGGTCAGTATTGCTAAGAATACCAACAGATACCAGTACCAAAAAACTTGTCTCATGCCTTTGGGTTCTACATATTTATTAGAATTAGATAATTAGATAATTAGAAGAGATGACCACGTTTTGAATCAGGTTATCAAACCCACCTTCAAACCAGGTTTCTCTCACATTATTATTATTTTTTTTTTTTGCAAAACAAAAGTGTATACTGGGTTAGTAACATGTGCCACTAGGCTACTAATCATCGCTGTCATCACTGGTTGGTACCAAATTTACTAGTCGTTTAATCTAATCATTTAACATTTTAACTAACGCTCAATGCCAGTAAATGATTGTGTCCTAAACATTACGCAGCCTTCTGCCACCAGGTGGCGCATTGTTGTTGAGAAACATTAAAAATCTGTTAATCTAGGCCTCGTCTTTTTGCTAACACTATTAGAATGAGATCGCGGATACAAGCAACAGAAATTAGCTTTCTCCAAAAGGCAGATGGGCTCTCGCTTAGCAATAGTGTGAGGAGTTCGGTCTGCCTTCTGAATAAGGCGTTCCAACGACCTCCTACCAGGAGTAGGCCCAGTTTATTCGTTTTTCATATGTTATTATTTCTTTTTGTAATATTTTAGTAATACGTGAACATCTTTTGTAGTAACAGGTCTTCATATAATATTTAACATCAGGTTGTTTTAAGTGTTTTTCTTCTTTGTTGCCTGTTTGGAGTATAACGTGTAAGGTGGATAACGCAGGATACGAGGCGCTGCACATTTAAGTGGCATGATTCATTATTGAAGAATGTGATTAATGGTTTCAATTATCTTTATTACTTGTTTTTGACATTTCCTATTAAACAGCTCTTAAATTTAACTTAACACCTGAGTGATTCTTAGTTTTAGATTAGTCGGTTAGTCTAGTTTTATTTTCCTTATTTAGTCGACTGAGAAACTAGTCGCCAGGAACATCCCTAATGGGGCTAGTTCCTCTATTCTTCTATTTCAATCACAGTTCAACAAAGACACATATGGAAAAAGGGAATAATTTTTGCTTTCTGTGGTCTACTCTACATTTTGTAACTTACAAATAACCTGAAGACCTGTGAAAGCCACCCTCAGCGGCTGAAACTTCAGTGTCTCATGTGGGGGTACAGCTGCGGTACAATAACACCATACTAATTAGCACAATGTGATATTACTGTTAACCACCACTTGTGCTATTTAAGGTAGAGCGACTTTGTTTAACCCTGGCTAGGTGCTGAGGAAGTATGGCGGGTAGATTCATCTGAATATGGCATTAATTCACTCCCCTGTTGGGATTCTGCATCGAGCAAGATTTTGCTCACCCCTTTTTGCACAACAGATTTCATTTAGTGACATTACGAGCGCACTGAAAGGGATTAAAAGGCATCCCGAGTCTTCTCACCACACATCACTCCACTCCACCCCCTCCTCAGTCCACTGTCATAAAATGAGGATGCGTATCCATCCGCTTGGTTAAATAAGGGTAACACAATAAATAGCTGCATGCCTCCTGTCCAGTGCTACATATGGGGGAAAGATTGCATGCTGATGTCCTACCTGGAGGGCATAACGCTCCACAGCCCATGTCTGTCTGTCTCCGTCCCCCAGTCACAAGCATCCTCTCCTGGCTAGCAGGACCAGCTCTGTCCCCTGCGTCTCATTCTCCACAGGCTGAGCTCTCTAATAGCTTTAATACACCGACTGACCCCAAGATAAATATTAAAATTGTTTGATTTTTCACAGAGGATATAAAATTACCTCCCCTGATTCATGTATTGTATTTGCTCCATACTCAGTGTACACAGTTCTGCAGAGCCCTCGCTAATGCTCTGAAACCTCCTGACCTTCTCCTCTCTTTTCATACCACCTCGTCCACATCACATAGCTCTCCTTCCCTTCCTTCACATCCCCTCCAACCTGTTCCCTTTCTTCCTCTCATCCAGTCATTACTCCCGTTCCAGTCGGCGGCCCCTCTCTCTCCCCGGCACATGCAGAGACAGCCATAAATGTCACATGGACCTAAATTTATTCACTGATCAGTACGAGAGCGATCAGCCCACGTTTTCCATCAAATCATAGAACACACTGCAGACGTCCTACACACTGCTCTGTGCATATATACTCTGTGTGTGTGTCTGTGTGTGTGTAGGGGACATGAGCCCGTATTGATATAATGAGATTGCATGCATGTCCTATGGGCAAAGCAAACATAAAATGGGGCTCAGCTGTGCAACAGTATCCTGACTGACAGAAAGTAATCATCCGACTGAAGGGGACCTTTCTCATTCCATGATAAAACCTGGCCTTCAACAATGAATGTCATCTGTGGAGCCTGTTGTATTTCCAGTGCAAGCCGGCATGGTAATAAACTGAATTGAGCATTTAAAAGAAGCCTTTTGGAAGACATTTATTTAAAGCACGTTCCTGGTAGTTAAAATAGAGCGGGGTTAAAGAACTATTACAGAGGAAGATGAAGCGGGCAGAGGTGTCCATGAGAAGTCGAGTGAATCGCTATGAGCTCCACAGCTGCTATTCTGTACCTGATCCTGACCTCTGACCATGTGGAGCAAAGCGAGTAAGACCGAGTGCATTACAGATAACTGCTGGTCAACCAAATAATCAGTGTCTTCACCAGCTTTTATGACAAATGTTTCCAGAGATATGCTGATGGTACCGAGACATCATTCATCGCTCACAAGCTGACTGATCTTAGTGTTTTGAAACCAGACGTGCTCTGCTATCTATTAAACCATTGTAGGATTCTACTAGAGCATCTTTAAAGGATTCACAGTTCGAAACAAGCTGTTTTACCTCTCCTTCCTTCAAGCCAACTTTCATCTGTAGCCCCTCACAAACAAAACTTTGGCCAGCAGGAGGGTGGTGCTTCTGTGTAATAACAAGAGCTGAGTTCCTGGACCTTACCATATAAATAAGCTTGAATTCCTTGTACATACTCAATATTTGGAACTTTGCCCATGTTTAATATGATCATCCACAGCTGAAATAGTGCATATATGACAAAAAGGTTCACTTTAAATAAATACAGACTGAGGCAAATTAAAACAAGCAAATGACGCACACTCTGTTAGACTTTTGCAAAGTGTCCTGACATCATAAGGGCTTGCATGGCTCTCCAGTTTTTAGAAGAAGCGGTTTTTGGCAGCACCACTCGCACCACCCCTATAGATCTGGATTCCTTGGCCCAGTATATCAAGCCAACTATCACAAAGCTAGGGGTCAAAGTGGACGCTGACCTCTAGCTTGACGTCAGGGCAGCTGGCTAAAATAAAAGCCAATTCTTTCTAGGCAACACTTTGACACAGTAATCCACACCGTTGTCACCACTCGGCTGGAGTAATGTAATGCACTTTATATGGGCGTTAGTGGTTCCTCCATCGCTCGTCTCCAGATGGTACAAAATGCTACTGCCGGTCTTTTAATTGGCACATGTGAATATGAGCACGTCTCCCTCCATTGGCTGCCCATTCCTTTTAGAATGAATTTATTTGCTAATAAAGCCCTCAGTGGTCTTGCCTCACCCTCCTTCTCTGAGCTACTATGTCCTTATGTCTCTTATCTAGTCTTCTGTACAGCACTTTGGTTCCTTGTGGGTCGTTTTTAAAGTGGTTTACAAATAAAGCTAATATTGTATGGTAGTAAGGCATTACTCAGTCCTCCCTGGAAATAATTCTCCATGTTTTTGGAAATATACTGAAAGGAGAGTGGAGAGCTTGGCCTAATATATCAGACCAGAATGAATGAATGAATGAATGAATGAACTAGGTTGCCAAAGGGTCCACTGGACATGCAGAATATAATTTTTAAAACGGAGGACAAAACTGACATTTTTGGACTTTCAGCACCAGGAAGCTTTAAGCTGCAAGTCATTGATAATGAGCCCATGAGAGTGGTAACACAACAGTTAATAATTTCATCCAAGCCAGAGGTCTGAACTACAGATGTTTCCAAAGTAAGCTGGTTATGCCAAGCAGCTCTGCTGGTCTGTTTCTTTGTAATGACAGTCGACTAACTGAATGTGGAAAAACTAAGATGAAGTGTTGAAACTGACCGTATTTTATATTAACACATCTCAGCCTGTTTATCGTCTATTTAGTAAACAAATGATTCATCAAATGTGAACGTTTTTGGGACATATTAATATTTCCCTTCAGTAAAAGAAAGGGATATATTATTTTAAGTGTTTTCAGGATTCTACCTCTTTGTGACGAACTCAGCTGCCGCGTCCTTTCCACGGGCTATGTGTCTGTTTTCTTTATGAGTAATGCATGCCAACACATCTGTGTTTGTTACATAACAATCATCCTTTCCTCTGCATACCCAAAGACCAGGCGGACACAGACGTGAGGCTGTAAATTCCAATTTACACCAGACAGGTGGCCAATGACCTGCTGGATGTTAAGAGGTTAACACATCTCAATAGTTCAAATCAAAAGTTTTGTAAGTGGACGTTTGATTACATATAACAATAATCCAATAGTTTGGAAAAAAAATTTTTTGTTACTATTTAACTGTTTTTACTGTTCTTGCCCACCTGAGATCAAATTTAGTGTATGTCACCCACAAACTACAATGAGTTTGAACAAGTGGCCCCAATTTGTTACCGATCTGCATCTGTATGTAGCTTGTAATTATGCTGAAATAACTGCAGCCTGTATGTCTGATCCAAAGTAAATTTCTCTGTTGTTAAAGTGAAATGTTTCTTAGCTGCAACACAAAATGTTAAGCTGCTAAAAGCATGATCCATAAAACCAACCTCACATGAACTCTTTATTACCTAAATGAAATTAGTTGACCCGGTGGGAGCACTCTGGAAGGGGAAAAAAAGAGACTAATCCACATATAAATTGTCTCTGTATATGTATACCTCCTTTAACAACTAGTTTAACGCCCAATGTGTCTCCTTATTGCCTTCCAACTAAGTCAAACTAAAAAAATAAAAGCTGTTGTGAAAGCACGATGGGTGCTGCCTCTACAGTGGTTAGCGGGCCTGTGTTCCCTCTTGCCTCATTCCTCACTTATTACAGTAGTAGCGGATTCAATACCTTACATGGGTACAGACCACACAGCCTGCGGCCATGAAAGCACACACAGGACACCACACGTTGTAGTTAAAGAACTTCTTCTAAGCTTAAACATAACCAAGTGCTAAATATGTCGGCTCTCTGAAACTTCAGTGCGTAGTAGTAGTGACTTTTACTTTTTTGGAGGCTGTTCATAGAGTACAACGCTGTGTGCACATACTATAAAATGTGTCTGTAAGAGGGTTTAGTTCAGAAAACAGTGCATTCAGAGGAGCAGAAGAGTTGCTAGACTGTTAACTTTGTTAGCTGTTTACCTTCTTTGGCTTTTTTCCTTCTTACCAAAGTTCCACCAAGTTTCCCAAGGAAAGAGTCATCTTTCTTTCTGGAAGACGGAGATTTGGGCGTCGGAGACTTAGGAGACGAAGGGGACTTCTGAGGCGAAGAAGCCATGGCCGAAACGACAACTAAATCCGGGACAGTTAACTCAAAACTGTCCGAGTTGACGTGGAAATCAAAGTTTGTTAGAAAGTCAAAGTAAAAAAAAAAACTAAGGGAAAATCGCTGTCCACTCCCTAAAGCGGAAACGGAATTCCAGACATTTTCTCCCGAGGTTGGCTGGAGTGCGTGGCCCCTCCTCTGCGGAGGAGGGCTGGGAGCAGGCGGGAGGCTTCTGACCGCGGGAACAGGATCCAACTCGGTCTAGAGCTGTCCTGGGAGCAGCAGGAGGTGAAAATAGGAGGCAACAGAAATAGATGCAAAGGACCCTAAAAGTGACCTCGTTATAATTAAAGCCCTTTAATTTTTACTTGGGTTTTTTCTAGCTTCTCAAAGTTACCCAATAATAAACAAACAGGGCCATACCTAGAGGGGTGGACATGGGGTGTTACCAGCCCCTCCTGAAATATGACCCCCTCCCCCACCCCCCATAAGGACCTTTTTCTAAACTCTTGTCTGATTAATTATTTTTTAAAAATCTTTTTATTCCACTCACTTTATTCTTTTGTTCAAGCCTCCAATTAAAGTTTCTTAGCGATGTCAAGTCCACTTTCTTTAAGAGTTGTCCGCTATACTGGATGGGGTACAACCACTGGTTCCTGTGTAGTCTCTTACTGGCTGACAGTGGTTCCTGGAGGTTGCTGCACCAAAAACCACCGTTGCTCATAGTTTTTACTAAATGCTAACAAGAAAACTTCAATTGAGGGGACGTGGTTGACCTTGAAAATAAAAGTTGGGTCTCAGCAGTGCAACCAGTGTGTTCCAAGACTGTTTGTGTTGCACTTTTTTATAGTTTCACTACAGCTTGGAGAGTAGCCGGCCAGTGTTTGTAGAACATTTCCATTTAAAGCACAACCACAGCAATATGCTAGCACCCACACCAATCACAAGTATGTTTTGTTAATAATATCAAGTGGCTGCCAGAGGGTCTGTAAGCCTCTGTGACTGGGGCTTTAGCAATTATTTTCCCAGCAACTGCCATCAAGCTCCAGCAACCACTCACAACAGGTAGGGGAATACTAATTTTTCCCTCATGACCGGTTGGGGACCAGTCTCTAAGCCTGTGTGGCTGGGGCCTTAATCACTTGATCCTACATCGTCACATGTTCAAAATGGCAGACAAGTTAACATCATGTGGTTAGTGGTCATGTGTCTGTAAAACCACAACAGCATTCCAGAAAGTTGTAACATCAATGCCAAAGAAAACTGAGGCCCAACAGCTTTTTAAGACTGTTTATATGTCTTTATGTTGTTAAGCAGTAAGAAATAGGTTGCTTTTATAATCAACAGAGGAAGACAGAATAAAACAGTACCAAAAATCCAAAAATTCATTTTTATTTAAGATAATTTCATTTAAAAACACTCAAAGCAGCATTAAAATAAAACATGAAAGTTTTTTGCTAAAGAAAACCAAACTTACAGATATTTAATTTGCATTCATTTGTATTATAAACAAAATAACATTTAACGCCCGAGGACCGAGAGAATAGTATGGCAGTTTGCATCAGCATTAAAACTCATGTAAACACATTCATCTTTTCATGAGATGACAATTTGATGGCATTTTGACTCACAGCCCTTTACAGTGAATTGCAGACAGATTCACAGTAGTTAACAAAATGATGAATCCACTTTGGGCACGCTGCTTTCAGGATGTCACAGCTAGTGGTATGCCTTACTGGAGCAAGGCCAGAGATATCTGCAAGTTTCAACAAAAGTACATGAGAACTCCCACTCTGTGGACTTCCAGTTTTCCTACACGGCGGTTCAAAGATAGTCCAGAATGAGTGAAACTTTAGACCAAAAATTAAATTTTGTGGAGTGAAGATTTTTCCTCTTGACATTTTCTTTATGCTTGTGATAAAGGGGATCAAGAAGTGAGTAAATTTTTAGAATAGTCCTGCTTTCAAATTGTAATAAATTACCTCTGTGTAACACTTGGGGACAACAAACAACATTCCAGCACTGACATTTGAATTTCACAGATGAAGCGAGCAACAGCAGCCGTTTCTAGCAGCAGTTTTCTGATACCAGTCGTCTTCCTCAACCACGATAACCATTTGATTCTTAAACACACAGAAAGTGAATCCCATGTTAAAATGTACATTTTTACAGCAATAAAAAAACTAAACAAAAATATCCGGTTACAGCCTCCTGTTTTGGTCTTCATAGAAGTTTCTTTAATTTAATACTAGAGAAGGTTGCAGCTGCTTGCATTGCCAGGTGTCCCAACACAGGAAGCTGCCGCCCATCTGTGTTTGCTGGGCTTTACCTTCTTTAGTTTAAGTCTCGGAACTGGACCTCCACAGTGTTTGTGCTGTCGGTGCCTTGCTTACAGGGTGGTGTAGTCTGTCCAAGAAGTTGGTGCTTTAGTTTTGGTGAGTGAAATTCAACCGTTGTATTTGTCTGTTACTTAGCACTAATTAGCTTCAAGTCTGACAATATTAGGCTAATGAATTCCCACTCCAAACAAGATCACGATCATTTTGGTTCCAAAAATTTACACAGTGGTACCAAAATGCTGATTTTGAGAATTCAACACGAGGAGTAAGCGGCCCATCCATTTTTATATACAGTCTATGCTTTTACCATTCACTGTGGACTGTCTTGCTACTGCTGTTTGCTGCTTTTTTAGCTGAGCTCCAGCCAACTGTACAATGAGACAAATAGGAATGGAACGGCTCCCCTAGATATCTGTGGTTTCAGTCTGTGCAGCAGCTCCATGGCAGATTCCATTTCTCTGGTGTTAATTAGTGCCTGAGCATACATAAATATATTTTATTTGATCCAAAGAAAAGTGAATAAATTTAAAATATGCACAAGAGTTTACAGTCACAAACAAGGCTGCACATAAAGTGACTCATAGTGAAATACTTAAAGCATTTTTCTGGTTTTATAACAACTCACGCTGTGCAAGAGTCTCCAGAAAAACTTTTGACTCCTTCCACGTGCTATCCAGTGAAGATACAGTGTTACAGTAATAACCAATCTGTCGCAACAAGTCCACTCTTATGGCTAGCAGCCACAAATAAGGCAGTTTGGTTTGTGATGAGTGCAGGCATTCAAGGCAGTGGCTCACATTATCAGAGGTGGTTAAGCATATCATACATCAAGTTTCAGGTCAGTATCAGCATGGGACATTGCAGTTACACTTCTGAGTGTTGAGAAAAGTTGGCAGAAAAGTTATTAACCCTCGTGGCTATACGGGAAGCCATTATCTAAGGGTCAATTTCTTTCTAACACGATCAAGTCTTACAATCTTCGTCAGTGTTTCAAGATTCCTTCAACATTTTTCAGACTTGTAGCTTTGCAAAAAAAAGCCAAAAGCAAACTATTGTGGGAACCTGTTTTCCTTCTAATCTGTCCTCTTCAGAGTGAGATCCTCGGTTTTCAGCCATCACTCCTGCTTCTCTTGGCCCCAGCTATCATCCATGCGGGCCCAGTGGAACTCATAGCCCTTGGAGAGCACAAGGCTCTCGAGGTCCCTGTCCTCAGCCCTCTCCTTGAGCCTCTGCTCCTCCAGAATAGAGACCAACATGTCTCGTTTCTCCACTGTTCTCATGATCTCTGCGAGGATCACCTGTTCCTCCTGCAGCTCTGAGGCACTCTTCTTTGTATCTAAAAAGAGTAGGAGGAAGACAGAAATAAGAGCAAGCTATATTATATCAGACTGCAGCGCTGTGTGCTCAAGGCCGTACCCTCTACTGCCATTTTGCATCGCAGATCCTGCTGCAGCCGACTCTGTGTGTCCTCCAGCTCCAGCTCCTGAGCGCTGAACACAGGAGAAAATAGTGAGACCTCTACATGTGAGAAAAGGGAATTGCTTTCATAATGCATTCGCTTACAAGATCATGAGTTCAGACTCATAGCGTGCCAATCTGTTCTTCTCTAGGACGAGCTTAAACCAGGACTGATAGAGCTGGGCCTCGTCACTGTCGTCCGTCTGAGGAGATTCTGTAAAAGGGAAAGAGGGAACGATGTAGGGAGGAAAAAAGAGGTTTGATAGGGATCAAAAAAGAAGAAAGACATTTCAGAATTTATATCAATTATTTAAAAACCACTGCAAGAACTTCAATGACATACACATCATGTCACAGGGTCATATACTATTCACAGGAACACAAACAGAAGCTTGTATTGTAGAAAGATGAAGCAACAATAAAGTCCCTAGTGTCTATTGTGAGCACAGCCATTAACCGTATGTAGAGGCTTTTAACCAGACCAGGATTACAAGGCAGTGCTTTTCTCTAAATGGTCTGAGAAGTATGGGCAGTGCAATTAAACAGAACGAGAAGGAAAAAAAAGAATGAAGCTTTCACTGTGGAATTCCATTGAGCTGTAGAGTAGAGTGAATCAAGGTGTTATGGTACAGACTTCTGTCAAATAAAAGCAGCTACGCAATGCTGAGACTCACAGGTTTGTAAGGCACTGGTCTGAATGTACCTGTTTCTCCTCTTATGATCTTTTCTATGGCCACTCCTCTCTCCTCCAGGTCCCTCTGCTTTTCTCCGACTTCCTCCAACTGTCTCTGGATCACCTGTGCAACGCAACAACGTCGCCGTATGACACATGTAGTTAGATGTGATCAAAGGAGATTAATCAACGGAGAAATCGTTCTTTGAAATTTCTGCTTTCCCCTCCATACAAAGGATCTAAATTGATTTGTGGTGTTCACAAATAAAATGAGCCCTTCTTTCTCTGAAGTGTCCTTGTTATTCTGGGTAATTCTGAGAACTTGTAATGAACAAGTTTAAAGGCCCCATTTCTTTTATAGAAAACACTGCCGTTCTTCTTTTTTTTTTTTTTTCTGTGAGCACTACAAACAATGTTCCATTTGCCATCCTTGTAATGGGGTTTTCGAAGAAATCTCAGAGACTGATATCAGCAGGGACCGTCTGCAGGGAAAGGAATATTGTGACATTCTTTGGGAAATAAACAAGGATAACAAACTGAAGGAAAAACCTGAAGCACCGACTCTTACAGTGAGGAGTGCTTCTGTTTGTGAAAGGTCACTGCAAATAAACATTAAGCTGGTCATTTTTATCCTTTGATGAAACATTTCCGTCACGGTGGGAGTAGCCTTTTCCCGGGTGATGATGCCCTCATCCATAGGGCAAACAGACTCCCTGAAAGGTTTGATGGAGAATGGAAATGATGTTTGGGGGGACGTGTTAGACAGCAGTCTTCCCCACTATAATAATAATAATAATAATAATAATAATAATAATAATGGATTGCATTTATGTAGCGCTTTTCTAGAAAAGCGCATCCGTGTGGTAGAGCTCAGGAGACGTGAAGAATCACTGCCAGCAAACATTGACGTCTGGTGTCACATGGTGGCCCACTACCTTATTAACATATGTTATATTGATTTTTTTCCCCCAATTTGTTCATGCCTGAGTCCTTTTATATAATCAGATGCATATATATATAAATACTCAAATAGCATCATTATTAAATTCCTTTAGAGCGGCTCCATTTGTTACTAGTCAAAGCATTTTTCCATAGCCTGCCCTGTTTTATTCCTTTTCATTCTTTATGGCCAAGAACCAGCTGGTGTCATATGTGAAATGAGAAAATCCTAATAAATACCACACCCAACCACCTGAAAACTGGTTGAATGCGAGCTCTAATTATTTCTTCTCATGGTTGGATTGATGGGGATTTTGTCACAACTGATTGGATTATGAATGCAGAAAAGTGCCATCAAATTTTGATCCACCGTGCAATGCCATCTGAAAACATCTGATTAGCAACAGCTTTGGGTTTCAGCATGACAATGGTCCCAAACACACTGGCAAAGCAGTCAAAGCATGTTGGGACAGAAGAACATACAACAGAACACCACGAGTCATGGATGGGCCTCCCCACAGCCCGGATCTCAACACTATCAGAACCTAACATATTACTTATGTTAGGGGGAAACTGGCACGGGGTATTGCCGTCCTGGGGAAAACAAAGCAAATCTTGGATCAGAAAGCACTGCACATATTATACTGTGCTTTACTACTACCATATATGAGCTATTGTGTAGAGGTCTGGGGAAAACACATACAAAAGTAATACACAACCAATAACCATAACGCAGAAAAGAGTCATTAGATTAATAAATAATGCAGGGTACAGGGACCATACAAATGCACTCTTTATCAAAATGCAAGCCATAGAATTTCAGGACTTGGTGAAGTTTAAAACAGCACAAATAATATATAAAGCAAGAAACAAAATGCTTCCAAAAGAAATGCGTAAATTGTTTATAGAAAGACGAGGGGGGAGGAAATGGAATTTAAAAATACAAAGTGCTAGAACAACTTTAAAAAGTATGTCTATCTCAATAGTGAAGAAAGTAACAACATAAACCAGTTTAAAATAAAATATAAAAAAAAAACTCATTTTAAACAAATATAAGAATGAAGAAAACGGGGTTGACCCAGGACAGTAACTGAAGTGATGTTTTGGTTTATTGTGAATCTGCTAATTTACATATTCTGTCTTTTATTATATGAAAGAAACTATATTGTGATGATTTGTGTTTTGTTTTTCTTTTGTTTCATTGTTTGTTTGATTTAAGACTAAAAGAAAACTAAATGAATGAGATGAAAAATTTGTGGGGGTAGGGACTAATAAGTGTATACTTCTGTTTACTCCTTTTCAAACAAAAGAATGGAATGATATCACGAAATGATGGTGAATGTACACGTTTGAAATAAAAATGAACTGAACTATTCAAGCAGTTCTAACGGTGAGGTCTGAATCCTCTGGACAGAAATTGGGACTGGGACTATACAATGAAGACTATAGAAAAAGCTGCCAAAGAGATTTAAGACTGTGTTGATGATACAGGCAGTCATACCAAATATTGATTATCAAGCTCAAAAGAACTGCACAGAATCCGTTTTAGACTTTATATTTCTTTGTATGTTTTCACATGTTTAAATAAAATCAATGCACCTACTTATTATAAAATTAATAAGAAACGAGGGGTGGCTCAACATTTTTGCACAGCACTAAAGATATAAATGTGCTCATAGACATAAATTAACTTTTGACTACAGCAGAAAGTTGAAACATAATAACACCTCTCTGTTAAAGTCATAACTGCTAGATATTCAGTGTCATCAGTGTGGGCATACTCTCAGATAAAAACATCGTGGATCTTTTTGAGCGAGCAGCAAACCTTTGTACTGTAAAAGCATCAGGTAAATGTAAAATGTATAACTATGACTGGTAGCAAAAAGCTCTTCAGTCAGGGGTTTTTACATTTTTGTCAGGTCAGACCAATGCACAGCTTTCCAGCACAAATCTCTCTATTAACCACAGACTGAATTTAAAAGGAAATTACGATACCTGAGCTCTGTGAAGCCTCTTTAGCTGTTCTCGTTTAGCCTGTTGGGCCACTGTCTTTTCCTGCTTCCTCCTCAGTTTCTCTGAATGCAGCTGGGACAGGAAGCGTGGAACATTTCACAAAATGTACACATGGAAAAAACCAAAAAACAAACCCAGTACACGCGGGAATAACTGGAATGTGCCGTGTCTCACTCAACAGGAATGTACAAACCTTCTGACTGGATACCAGGTTTTCATTTTCATCATCACTTGAGGAGGGCTCCTCCAAATTCTGCTGACTGGATGCTGGATATGTAAGAGTGAAAAGTTAAAAAGTGAGGATAATTAGAAACTCTTAGCATTTTAGATTTGCAAGAGGAAAAAAAAGAGCCTTTTTGGATTATACAGATAAACTTTAAAAGTCAGCATGAAATTTTACTATGATAATCCCATGGATGAAAAATTCTTCTAGGTGTTCAGAAGCCTGCACTCCAAAACACAAAAAATTGGCTCCAAAAAGTATGGAAACCACACAAGCATGAAGCAAATAAGCAATAAAGGGGGCCAAAAACCTCTTCCTTCTTTTCAGCAGTGGATACTGAAATTAAACATGGCAAGACTTTTAAATAAGGAGGCTTGAGATTGCTCTAAACCCTCAATTTCAGATGGCTTTCTCTATTGCTGGAGCTGTACAACACAGAGCAGAGGAGCTTAACGTGGTCATCTCAGGCACACAGCTCTGAGTGTGGGCAGTAAACCCCACCCGCCCGCTGTTTGAGCCTTCTGTCTATGAGGGGCAGCCAATTACAAGAAAGCTAGCCTAAATGGAGGGTGGTATTAAAGGAAAAGGTGCTAAAGGCTTGTTTCACACAGTGGATGACCAGATGGGCTACACTAAGGGCTAGGGTGTGCAAATCATGCAAAACTACTTTTATTACACCCAGTAGAGAAATCAGAGACCTAAAAATGAGGAGAATAGATCCCCTTTAAACCTCAAAAACACACGTTTAGTAAAACAAGGTCCTTTGATTCTGTCTGGAGGGTTTTGCTTAGTTCACTTCTCTGATCATCAGACATTATTGCAGTTGCAGCTGCCCACTGACCTGAGTTAAAGTGCGGAACTTGTAAATTGGATCAAGCTAAAGGCAAAAAATCCAGAGGATTTAAAGCACTGTTACAAACAAGCTTCGGAGTCCCTACACTAACCTTTGTTTCTGAGGTTAGAGAGGATGTTTGTGATTTCCTTTTGAACCTCCTGGTCTTTCCCTTCACTCCCAGACAATTCCCTCTTCCTCAGCCTCAAGGAAGAGAACAAGTTGACCCTTTTGCGTGCAAATGGGCCAATGTCATCAGCGAACACCTCTCCAGAGTCTTTACGGCCCTTTAAGGACACCTGCTGCAACAGGGAAGGCAGGTCCTGCCCCGCCCCCCATGGATCTGCCCAATGAGCTTCACGCATGCTGGCCTGG
This sequence comes from Astatotilapia calliptera, assembly GCF_964374335.1. Classification (NCBI taxonomy): domain Eukaryota; kingdom Metazoa; phylum Chordata; class Actinopteri; order Cichliformes; family Cichlidae; genus Astatotilapia; species Astatotilapia calliptera. Next base: position 5,680,911 of record NC_137428.1, on the reverse strand, counting down.
TCCTCTCGGGATGACTCTGGCGCTATGGCACTGAAGCGTGAGCTAAAGCTAAACGCTCCCTCGGACATGGGTCGCCGTTTGCGGGGACCGTCGTGTTTAGGTCTCCTGTTAAAGCAGAGGAAAAGTATCAGAATTTAATCTGATTTGAAGCCCATAGAGAGCAGTAGAGAAGACAGCTTGGTTTATATAACAGCAAACTATGAGCCAAGTATTTTATACATTATGACTGCAGTGTTGGAGCTGCTGAGTTGATTGGTCCCGCTAAATGTCCTCCTGAAGGCGTTGGCTATAGCCTGGAAGGCTGAGGGGGATGAAGCTGAAGTTTGGCTCGGGGAAGCCTCCCCGCTCTGGATCGAGTTTCTCCGAGGCTCATCTAGTTGTGCCTCTGCCTGTACCTGATAAAACATGAGAGGAGGATAAATGTATTCAATATAATGTAGGATTAATTCCTCTTATATCTCTCACATCACTGTCCGTGAGCCATTCTACATAGCATAGAAGGAAAAGATGAGAAAACTATCTTTCATATCCAGGCTCATCTTCTCTCAGGTTAATAAACAGATCAAATCTCCACCTGGTCCTTATGTTGTGGTGCGTTTTCGGTGGTTGTGCTCACGGGAGTTCCCTCTGGGTTGACCTCCACGTCCCAGTTCAGAAGCTTCTCTTTGGCAGAAAAGGACAAGGCCAAGCGTTTCCTTGGCGTAGATGTTCTGCAGACGGCCGAGCGCTCCTCACTCGTCTCATTTACCTCTGGAGGATTCAGGGTATCCACTGAGGTTTTGGAACTGCTGTCCGAGTGCTGAAAGAAGAGCAGAAAATAGTCTTTTTTGTTCACACTGTGCAACGTCAATGAATTACACAGACACCCTTGCTCTTAGTTATATTCCTTAAAAACAAGACCGTTCTGTATCCAGTGAATGTAAATTAGTCATAACATACAGGTTGTTTTTCTGCTGAAGTGATCTCCTCATAGTCAGAGTCGGCTTCAGGGACGGTATCAGGTCCGTCTTTGTCCAGCTGTGAGCTTTTGGGATAGCGCTTGATGAAAAGCAGAGGGAAGGCTACATAAAGAGACACAACAGGGAACATTTTACAACAAAAAAATATGCAAATACTGCAACCATTTTTCTGTTACCCAGCAACTATTAATTTACCTGAATATAATACAGGCACGAAACACTGTCTTTTTTCTTTTAGGTTCAGCATGCAAATGCAAATGTGAAACACATCAGACATCAAAACTTCAGCTTCACATTACTTCTTACATCTTTAAAATGTGAATGATGCCACTGAAGTGACTGACACAATTCAACAGGGTTCTTACAGCTTAATGCAAGTTGTATGAATTTTAACACCAACTTTACAATATCCAGAATTAAAGGGAAGAAGTGCACCAGGTGGCAGCTCTGAAATAAAGCCACTGTTAGCATCCACAATAAGCAGATCCGAGGTAGTGTGCTAATCCAAAATGGCTGATGTTTTGGCTTTCTTATCTGAAATGTATGCAAACGTATGTGCATCCTATGGGATTCCACTGCAAAGATTTCCACTGTGTACTTAATACAGCACACCTCTTAAAGAGTGGCTGGTACCACTTCAGTCATGCAGCAAAAACTTGGTTCAAAGCGCAATTTTCTTTCAATCTGTGCAGTCAGTACAATATGATAAATTGACCTGCATTTACACAACGCTTTAATCCTAGTCGCTCACACACTGAAGGGCACACGAGGGGCAGTTTGGGGTTCAGTATCTTTTCTAATGACAATCCTTGGAAAAGATCTTGAATAATCAGACCCCAACTTATCTTAAAGACCTCATATCACCCCAATAGAGCACTTTGCTCTCAGACTGCTCTATTGGGGTGATAAGACTGTTGGCTTACTTGCGGTTCCTAAATTTTTTAAAAGTAGAATGGGAGGCAGAACCTTCAGCTTTCAGGCCCCTCTTCTGTGAAACCAGCTCCCAGTTTGGATTGGGGAGACAAACACCCTCTCTACTTGTAAGATTAGCCTTTAATCTTTCTTTTTTGATAAAGCATATAGTTAGAGCTGGACCAGGTGACTCTGAATCCTCCCTTAGTTATGGGCTGCTGGGGGACTTCCATGATGCACTGAGTGTTTCTTCTTCACTCCCTATGTGTTTACATGCCACTCTACATTTAATCATTAGTTATTATTAATCTCTGGCTCTCTTCCACAGTGTCTTTTATCTTGCCTCCCTCGCTCAGCCACAACCGGTTGTGCCAGATGGCCGTCCCTCCCTGAGCCTGGTTCTGCCAGAGGTTTCTTCCTGTTAAAAGAGAGGTTTTTTTTCCCCCACTGTCGCCAAGGGCTTGCTCATAGGGGGTCATCTGATTGTTGTGGTCTTTACCTTACAATATAAAGCACCTTAGATGACTGCTGTTGTGATTTGGTGCTATATATTATTAAAATTGAATTGAATGGAATAGAGTAATATTTAGCTTTGTCCAACTCACAGCCAGTCAGTAAATCATTTCAAACCAGTTAGTTTTAAATTTTAAAAGTCCAGTGTCTGACAAAAGTATGCTAAGATATCACAATTCAATTGAAAGATTGATTTAAGAGATTTAACACAAAGTAAGCCCCTTGTTTCTGTTAAGACCTTTTCGTAAATGTGACAAATGAAAATACCTGCTGCAAGTTATTTTTAGAAACCTGTATCTTAGGGTTCGCTAACTAACGACAGATTAATGAGTACAAGTGTAGGTGTGTAGTCTTCAAAAGCAGTGTGAGCCAAACCACCTTGAAACAGGTGGCAGATTGAATAATGCTAAAAATATATGGAAAGAAGGAAAACTTTTTGTTTTCTGAGGATTTGTCAGTCATGGCTGCAGTTAGGAGGAGGAATACTGTCTGTCCATCACGTCACAGGAATCAAATCACTCTGCAGAAAACAACAAACAGCCCAGAACACTACAAAGTTGGGAAACAGTGACCTCTAGTGTTGAATACATTGGATGACAGTTTATCAACTACATAAAAACCACAAGCCTACAGTAACTGTAATTGGGCACTTTCCCCACTGACATCTGGTTTGTCACATCACGTTATTTGTGCACAGATATTGTAGAGTGAAATGTTTTATCAGTAACAGCCTGCACTGTAAAAACAACTAAGTAAAGTCTCACAACCAAACTATTAATAGCTGTCAGACAAGAAACAAGTTTTCGGTTCTCATTGAAACGATGACGACAACAACAGGAAGATTGATGATGATGGCAGAGGCAAGACCGGAGTGAAAATCTGAGCTACTCACTTGCTCGAATCTTCCGCTTCCATCTGTTGTGTTTGTGTTTGGGGTTACAGTGATCTGCAAAACAAGGGAAGAATTTCTATAAGTTGCAAAGGTTAACATTAAGCAGAAATGAATTAAATGAAATGAAGGCTGATTAAGTGAATGTGGGGAATGCTGTCAGGTAAGAATTTGGTGTGGAACAGATCAGGTGTGGGTCACATGAAAAAGCTCATCTCACCAGGTAAGAAAAAGAACATTTTTATAATAATGTGCGACATTTTTGAAAAAGTTGGAATATGGTGTGAAATGTAAATCCAAACAGAATGCAATAATGTGAAACTAATTTAAAGGCGTATTTCACAGAAAATAGCACAAAGGTAATATATGACATACCATTTGTAAAATATGTGATATTTTAAATTTGAAGCTAGCAACGTGCTTCTAAAAAGCTGGGAAGAGCTTTTTCATGCATTCCTGCAAGCCTTTGGTTTGCTGTAAAGGAAACACATTTTGCTTCCTTTCTTTATTTTAACAAAGAGCTTCTTAAACAGGTGGAAAAATATCCATTAGAAGTGGTAATAAATGGATTTGAGTGATATCTCAAGCACATCTCATGTTGCAGGTGTTACTTGTCCTATTTAAATAGGGAAGAATAGCGAAATTGAGATGTTCTGTATTCTGCTTTAGAATCTCTTACTGGATAAGAGGAGATACTCTGCGAATACTAAGAACCTCAGCTTTAAGAGTTTGCAATGTTCATGTGGAGAAATCTATGTAGACCAGAGAAGAGAGGTTATATTTCAAAAGGTACAGATTGCTCAGTGACACTTGATGAGCTGCACATTTAAAGATTGCACACAATGTCATCCTTTTTAATCACGTGTTGGATCTGTATAGATAAATTATGTTTTTTCATATTGTGAAATGTCCTGCGAAACAAACTAAGCACACCAACGTTATGTTATTCAAACGTCGCATGAAAGTTCTGGGAAGTTTTGTGCAGGTAAACAGCTTAGTTTGCAGGACTGTGGTTAGTTCGCAGTAAAGCCCTGTGTTAGACTGGTAAGGTCAGAGTGTTGGGTTACATCAAGTGTAGCACAGATTCATTTACATTTAAGTTGATGATGCTTGGATTCATTCACTGAACTCAGTCGTTATAACAACTTAACGTCTGGTGTAAAGACAATAAAATGGAACAGAACTGAAACATCTGCTTACATCTGGTTGAATTCAGTTGTGTAAATCCACAAAGAGTGTCTGCACTCACGTAATAATATTATATTGTATTATATTAAAAAAGCAGAAAGTCCAGTTCCTGTGTCCTTTTTCACTTTTACTTGAGCAACAAAGTTGAACCAGTGCTTTAACTTTTACTGGAGTATTTTTCAACACACTTCTACTCACAGTATGTCTGTACTTTTCCACCCCTGATGTGGACAGACTGTTACAGTGGTGTGGGACAAAAACTATAAAATCAGTCACACCCCTGTCTCCCACACATAACCGGAGGAGGGTCTCCAACACAAACAAAGTAAAGTCACGAGTTAGAGTTCAGCCAGTTTGAGATTCTCCCTCAGGGAATATCATGCTATGAATGAAACAACAAACATAAACTTTGGGGATTTAAAAAGCCATCCGAGCAACTGGAAATCGTTGTTTTTCCTCCAGCCTACCATCCTCATTTCTTCAAAAAAAAGAAAATCGCACTGACCTTTGGAAGAGTCCTGGCTTTGACCTTTTGCTGCGGCGGTATCTTGCGTTTTGGATTTTACTAAACAGGAAGCATCGTGAGCTTCCACTGCCACATCCACATCGTCGGGAACTTTTTTATCAAGCGGTTCAGAGAGTGAACTGGAGGCCTCGTCTGCAAGTAACAACAGTATGCAGCCATTACATTCAAGTTCGTGTTAAACTAATCAGCGGTGCAATGTTATTAAACAGCGCGTTTCATGCCTGTGATCTTAAGAACAGACTTAAGAACTTCAGCACAAAAAAGTTGACAGTTACAAGAACTGAACTACTAGTCCTGCATCTCAAAGTAAAGATGCTAGGCGCTAATTAAGCATTGCAAAATTAAACAGAACTATTCTTAAATTCAAGAATTTAATCTGAAGCATATTTTGGCTTCTTAGGGACACAGAAGCTGTTTAAACACACAGAGTGAGACGAGTTCAGTCAGACAACCAGAAATGTGCTGCTTCACGCGCACACGACTGGTTTGTTTAAGCTGCATTTTCCCATCTCTCCCCAATTTCTACATGCAAAATATCTACATGGACTGTTGAGCTCGAAGCTTGAACGACTAACTACACAGTGCTGCTGTAAGAAGTAAAAGGTAAAGGTGAGTGGTCTGACTGAACTGCAACTTCACAGAAAATCTTCATTTCCATACAGGCATAGATAAAATACACAGTCACATATTCATGAGTACTCACAGAGTAACGAAGTCAACATTGTACAGAAGGGGATTCCACTTGGTAACAGCAAAGAAATGAAAAGATGTCGGTATAACCACAGGTATAAATGGGCCCCTAGGTATTTTTCTTATTTTTAACACTGATGGCACCAGTTATCCATTTTTGGTTTGGCTCAAAAAATTTACTTGAAAGGTTTGGGATCAAGTGAAAGTGAAACAATAATAATAATAATTTAAAAAACAAAAAACAAAAAAAACCTTTAAAGCTAGGATTCAGAGATGTCAAATTTGAAGGAAAGGACAGAGAAGACCCGCTAGCAGAACCCATGAGAAAGCTAACAGAAGATTCACTTCAATTCTGTTTAGGTCTTGAGCTTTTTCCAATTATATGCAAGCTTTTGCATGAACCTTGTTCTTCCTTGTTTGCCTTTACAGTTATTATTGTTATTAATAGCCAGCATTTTTTGTCACCTTCTCAAAAAGCTCAAGTTAATGGTTAACAAAAGCTGTGATCGTGAACATGATTTGTGTGGGTGATGTTAGCATAAAAGAAAAAAAGATTTCCTATAAAAGAAGTTGTTTGTTTTTAATTTAACTGCTCAATTATGAGACAACCCCTGTTCAACTGTAACAACAAATGATGACGCGAGTAATTTATGCAATCAAACTGATTTATTTTGAAATATATTTACAGCTTATAAATATCATAAATTAGCATTTTTACAGGAATTCTCAATGTGGAAAAAATAAGGCTGGAAGGCTGCGTTGAGATAACATAACTGCGTAACACAGACAGTAGCCACAAGAAGGTCTGTGGCAGTGTGCAAAAAAACCAAAAAGCTGCTACTGGGCTGCTTCACTCCTGAGCAAAGACTAGGAGGTACATGAGAGGGACCTGGAGAGGGGCTCTGAGGGGGGGAGGCTTCCTTCTGAAACAGAGGGAACCACAGACAGACCACAGACATGTGGACACGTGTTACCGTCGAACGGGCCTAAGAAGAAGGGAGGCTGCTGCTGTGTTAGAGAACAAATCAATCCAGGGGCATTCACGTCGGTGCTTGGTGTTAGAGGAGTGAGGGACAAGCAGAGCACAACGTGAGCATTACGAGGGTTAGCCTGCGCAAACTGGCTAAAAAAAGGTGCTACATATGCATCCGTTAACCATAAGATTATGAAGTTTAATCCAAGGTTTTTAAAAATAGTGGACCTGCAACATTAACCTTTATATGTCCCTTCCCTTAGGTGAACAAATCCAATTAAACCACTAAAAAATAAAAAGGTTAAATTAGATATTTCTATGTATCCAAAGTTTAAATACTTCAAAGAGCAGGTAGGAGCCTGTGTCAAACTGATACAGTTGGCCAATATCAGCCATTAATCCTGAAGCTCCACCAGTACTGGTGTCTGTTGTGTTGCATTATCATATGAGCTTTGGTATCATCACACAGTGATCTGCTCTCTCTGCACCGTTTGAAATTTCTCTCAACACTTTGTGCAGCACATGTAGCACCACGGCTGAGCAGAGAGTCAATCGCCATGTTTCAGTTCAATTTCTGCCTCATTTGTGAAGTACAGTGGTAGAAAGTTGAACAATGGCCCAGCACATTTAATGGGGACCAAACATCGGACACAAAAATCCACCACTGGTTTAACTCTTATATTTATATTGGTCAATAGAAGGCTACATTAAGTTAGCTTATTTCATCTGTAGGCTCTGTGAAGAGAATCCCTACAAATGTTGTTGGTCAGCTGACGTCAAACCAATAGCGCCATCCCTAGATCCATAGACTGTATATAAATGATGAAAGCATTTTGTAAAGCCTCAAACTGAACATTTTTAGCACCTTTTTAAAACCAGAGTTCACAAGCAGAGGGTGGCACTGCACAGCCTGCTAGTTCTGGACACTAAAATATGCAAGATGATCAAACGTCTTTAGTGAGACTTGAAACTGGTGACAATGACCAAAAAAAAGAAATGTATCAGGAAAGTAATTACGAAGGAATCGATCAACGGAGGACTATTTTCCATATTTCTATACAGCTGGACATGTTTTTGCAACTAGAAGATTGACCCCCTGCTGGTCATTCGAATTAATACTGGTTTATTACCATTTCACATTTGTTTCACTTTGCAAGCTCCATCTTTTATATACAGTCTATGCACGGGCCAAACCGCTAGCATGGCTAAAAAGAAAAGCTAATTTCAGTTTGATGCACAGTTTAGATACCAAAGAACTGAAGATAATGGCAGCTTCATCCTTTCATGTAAGTATTCTTGGCGAGTTGTTTGCATGATACTGTTCATTGCATAATATTTAATATAGTATTTAACATACCACAAAGCTGCACATAACACCTTTATCAACTATAGCATGCGATACGTGTGGTTCATGCTGGTTACTCTGGGTTACACAGAGACAGTACAGAGCTACGAAAGCAGACAAGCTCTTATGGCCAAAGCCAGCCAATCGTCACCTTCACAGGACTCAGCCAATCAGAGGGTGCAGCATTGGAAACTTGAACGGACTGAACAAAATGAAGTGAATGAGACAGAGGAAGTGAATTTGGGAGGGGGAGAAAAAAGGAGACAGATAAGATAAAGGAGAATGAATGGAAAGATGGAAAAAATGCACAATATAGTGAGAATTACAGGAAATGGTACAATCAGCACTGAAATTCTCACGTTACGATATTAAGCACTGAATACACCTTAGGTATCATTAACAAAACAGAATATAACAAATAAGGCTCACATTTCACAAAATAAAAGCGCTACATTGTTGCAAAGCTAAAAACAAAGTGAACATTTTCACTGAGTCAAGAACTTCAGTAGGTTTGGATTCAATGACTTTGGCCAACAGGGAGGCCGAAAGAAAAAAAAAAAAAAAACAGTCTGAAATGATCATTATATAAAGAGTCTTTTTTTGTTCTTGTTTTATTTTTTAAGAAAAAGCAATAATGTGCTTTTGAGTTAATTTTATAACCCAATGCAAGAAAATACTGCAAAAAACCCCAACACAGAGTGGGTGCTCTCGTGACAATTAGAAAACAGAAGTAGTAGAAGTTTTTTTAAATAATTTGAATTCCATCCATATTTTTAAAATGATTTTTAACAGAAAACAATACAATAAATAATGAATCCTGAATAAATAAAGGGACATCGGTGAATTACCTTTAAGAAAATACACAAAGTGAAATACTTTGAGATTAAAAAAAAAAAAAGATATACAAAAATGAAAAGCACTTCCTGAAAAATGTATTTATTATAAAAAAAATAAAAAATAAAAAAAAAAGAAAGAAGAAAAGTTTGGTATTACTATTGCACACTCTGGTGTTGCAGCGTTACGGGGCAGCAGGCAGAGTGCAGACACCACAATTACTGGTTTAGTCCACTGAGAAAAACCAACACTCAGTCCCGATGGCTTAAAAAGATTGAAGCAGAGAGCGTGTTCCAGGTCACTCTAGTGCAATTACTATAATACTGACGATATATTAACTAATCAGATTCTTGTTTAGAGTGTCTTGCGGTCTGGGTTGGACATTTCTGTGACAGCCCAGTGGGTAAAAATCTGCCTGGAACAAACCCATGGGAGTCAGAGAAGGTTACAACACCAGGAGAGCCTGATGGTCAACAAGCATGTACCAAAAGAACCCGGGTAGAGCGCTCAACATGGCGTCCTGCTTCATAAATTACTGATGGCTTCAAAAACACAAGACTAAAATGAAATGAAATGATGGAAAGCATTGCACATTTGACGCTTTTTTGGGAAATGCAAAAGAAAAAGAAATCCATCTGGGCTCCTATCTGGCCACCTGGCTCCATGACCCCCCCGTTAGTCTCCCTCCTAAGTGAGCTGGTGGCCGACGAGATGCTGCTGGGCCATCTGGGGCTCCTGGTAGATCTGTCCCAACACCTCATGCATCATGTAGAGCAGAGGACAGCCCAGGCTCAGCAGCTCAAACAGCAACACATAGTCATGCGAGTAGCTCCTTACGTGCGACCCCACAGCTGAGAAAGACTCACACACACTTCCCAACAGCTGTTGAGGCAACACACACACAGCCCGGCTAGCACGCCTCGGCAGGCTCAAGCCTCGCCTAAGCAAGGAAACCAGGGTACCTGGGGGTTGCAGCTGGGTGCTGCCCGTGGTGGCGGTGGTGTAGCTCCCGCCGTCCATGGACGAGGGTGCGACACGACTTTGGGGTTCCTGTACAAAAACAACACACAGAGAAAGAACTCAGAAACGCAACACACTCTTCTAAAACAACAACAACAGGGAACTTTTCAACAAGAAGATTTAGACAACCACACAAGTTTACTCCACTAAAACTACCGTTTCACACCGATGCTCTAACACTGCTATTCTTTTCATGCTGAATATAGGGTAATCCAGAATTAGAGTATGGAGGACAGATACCCACACTGAAGGTTTGATTGTATCCTTTAAGCAGGGTGGAATGCCATCCCATAATAATAGGTACTCGTTCATATGAATAACAGTGAAGAAAACCGTCTGAAGGTTCTCAGTCATCCAGGTCATCGTACTCTAAAAAGCGTCTGGACTTTTTCCTTGTTTCCTTGAAGAAGCTTCTTCAGTTCTAAGAGTAATTGGTGGAGAGTCTCAAGCCCTATGGGAGTGTCCCCAGGAGGGTCATGAACCCCCTATTGATCCTCTACCTAAAATATCCAAATGTCCAAAATGTGAACATTAGCATCCTCTTTAGAGGAAAGTGTGAAAGAAGCCATCTATGTCCACCGTGAATGACCATCTTTGAACAGAGGCGGTGGCTTACGACACCAAGTGTCTGTCATCTATAATCCAGGTTTGAGATCCTTCCCAGACACCTTAACGCCAACTCACATCCTGGACCATTTGACCACAGGAAATCACATCATAGGGCGGGGCTAGGCTTCACAATGGGTTCACCTGAAACCTTGGCCGATTGTGACCCACACATGTTTTCACACCTTGGCTCGTGTGATTAGGTAGAGGATCAATAGGGGGTCCATGTCCCTCTTGGGGACACTCCCGTAGAGTTTAAAATGTGGGACTCTCCATTGCTCTTAGAACTTCTCGGATGAGAGGTGAAACTTCTTCAAGGAAACTTGGAAGTCCAGACGCTTTTCTTTCCAAGCTCCTGATAAAAGAGGTTAACATGAAACATTTCCTTTGTGCTATAAAAGAAGATCTTTTCTAAAAGCTAGCTAATAGAACTGAACAGTGATATTACATATGGAGATTACATTGTGTAATAAACATTTACTTTGTAATAAGTAAATGTTGGGTGTTGGGTTCCTTACCATTCTCCTCCTAACTCTTCCTGGGTTATTGCTGTACAGGCGCTGTGCATAATGCAGCTTGCAGTAGAATTTAGCTGTACAGAAAGCAGAAAAAAAAATATATTTTGAAGTGACGTCTCCTACAGGTTTTAAAGGCAAGTCCAGCAAATGCAACGTACCCTCCTGTGAGTCAAATGTGTGTCCTCCCAGGCGGAGAGTGCAGTTGCAAGCGTCGCAGCGGAAACACTCTCGGTGGAAGAAGTAGCCCTCGGCGCTGAGTCTCTCCATCACGTACACCCGCTTGGAGCAGAAGTGGCAGATGTCGCTGCCGCCCAACCCGGGAGGGAAGTCCTTACGCACCACACACTGAGAGGAAGAAGGCCAGCATAGGGTTAGATTTTTGAAAGATTCTTTCAAGCAAGCTTTTAGGATCGTTTTCTTCCAAGAGACACCTGAGGAGGGGAAGAAAAAGAACCCCCAAACAAAAACACACATATCAGGAGCAAACAGCCAGATTGCAGCATAAAGAAACTGTCAAAGCTGCAAAGCTGGTCACAATCACAGAAAGTGTTGCTCTTGATAGCTGTCAAGTTGCTGAAGCAGTATATGAAAGTTTTTAGGGACACACAGTATAATTTTGTGCAAGAGTCAATAACAAGAATAAAAAATAAAACAACCACTTCCAGTTCACAGGAACAGTCTGGATACTTATTCTCAGGCGATATTACAGGACTGTAAAAAGAGCAGAAGATTCATGGACGTTTAGACCTGCTCCAGGCCTGTGTATGTGTCAAAGCAGGGAAGCAAGTACAGTCATTTTTTGTTAGTTATGAAAGATGCTGTTAAAGAGAACTTCACCAATTTAACATTTTATTATTTGTTTAGTTGTCATAAAGGTTCTAAGTCCTGTACCAGAACCAGAGAGGACATCCTGCCTACATCACCCAAAATGCATCTTACACCCGTGATTATGGCGTACACATTTCCCATCAGTTCATGAATATTAGTATCTGGAGTTGTGTTTGCTGTGATGAAATAGTATTAAATTGAATACAAGCTGCAGTTTTAAATGAACCCCGGCAACACAGACAAAAAAAGACTCGGGGCTAAAGCCACATGCATCTTACCGGTGGAGCACTGGGCCTGTGGTCTGTCTCATAGAGGATGGCCAGTATCTGAGCTTTAGCATCTATGGCTGATGATACCTTTCCAACTGTACGCTAACATTAATGACAGGTGAAGAGGACGGGAGGACAAAAAGACGAGAAGGGGAAAAAAGGAAAAAGGGTGAAAGTTTGGGAATCAGACAGGAATTATCAAGAGGGCAGAAGGAAAAGGCTGAAAATGGATGATTTGTATTAAACGGTATCACACTGTATTCAGACTGAGGCACTGCTTGGTACCTCTTTGCTGTAACGAGGAGCCCCAGTCGGACAACTTATGGAGCGAGCGAGCGACTTTGGAACGATTCTCCTGAGGTCCTCAGGACCAGACCTCTCCGAGTGCTAAATGAGCAGCAGAATGAGCAACAGCTTGATGCATTTCATAAAGAATAAATGTGTTATTGAACACATGCGAATGTGAATACAAGAGGAAAAACAACGAGCAGGACCCCCATGCTATAAACTATAAACCTAATGCCCCCATGGGGTTTATAGTTCCTGGTCATGAAGTCAGTTTATAAAACAAGCTTTTTTAAAATAAATTAATTGGAAGGCAACATTTTTACTTAATAAGCAGGTTTAAGGTTAATAGCCTTAACACTTTAATTTTAACAGAATATTTTTTACATTCTCGTGAAATGTTTCCATTTTATCCATTGGGGAGATAGCTAGTAAATTAGTTTGTTATGAATTAGACTTCCAAAAATAATATTTGTAGGTTCACAATAAACCAGAAAAAAAAAGAATTTTTGCAAAAGAATACTGTGAATTTGAATTTTCATTAACATAATGCGATTTCTTGCTGTATACTGAATGTTGAAGTATGTTAGAGCTGTTAGTTTTCTTCCGTGACATTCACAAGTTAACACAACAATGGAAACTCATGCAGGCACAGAAATGGGTTACTTTGCAGAAGGTTTAAAGCTCATGCAGCTCAGGCAGCGTTACATTTATATTTTGTTAGATAAGCAGTACCGACTACCAAGTGGTCTTCATGCAGGCCATCGACGTGCACAATGACTCTGTTACCTCCGTGTGATTATTTTCAGATGCGTTACTATCATCAACTGTCACAGTTTTGTGAACCTTCTCCTGCTCATTTTCCACATCGTTCTGTGAACTCTCACACATATTCTCATAATTCTGCTCGAGGCCTGACGAGCCGCTCTGTTCATGTTCACAGCCAGCGTCCGAGAGCGGAGAGGAGCTCTTTTGGGTCCCAAAGCAAGGCAAGGAAAGAGCAGCAAATGTTTCGCTGTTGGGTGCAGAGGAATTAGGATGAAGTGAACAGATTTCCTGTGTTTTTTCAGAGTCAGTGGAAGAGGGAGTGTGTGTCTTGTCCTTGTGTCCAGGAGTGCAAAGTGGGACAGAGGAGAAACCAGCCTGGGCTGTGGGGTCAGGGACAGGGTGGACCACAGGGTAGACGGTGGAGCTCTTAGGTATAGACAGAACAAGAGGAGGTGTTGACAAGGAAAGAGGAGAGGAAATGGATGATTCCACCTAAAGAAGAGGAGTCAGAAACATTAGGCTGAGTAGAATAAAATGATGAAAGCGCAGAAACAAGATCATTAAAAGGTTATCAAACTCTAAAGTGAAGAGGAGCGGTGTAACATTTACCATCTTAGAATCACTGCTGGGAATTAAACTGAAAGTTGTTGTTTTGCAGGACTTCTAAGTGTCAAAAACAAAAACTGCAAACTGTCTAAACCTCCCAGATGATGTCATTTTGTCAGACAACCAATTAAAGAGCAGAAAAGCAGCCAGCTGTACATCTCAAACGAGCATTAGTCCCAATTTAGCCATCATGAACATGCAGCAGTAAAATGATTAAAGGATGAACATTTTCATGCCAATAGTGTGTATAATACACAACCTGTGGTAGACAAAGAGGAGCTGCTGAGGGTGATCTGCTTGAGCCTGGAAACATGGAGGAGAGGAGGCTAGCTCTCTCTTTTATACTCCTCCTGGAAAAGTCCCTAGCAGACAGTCTCTGGTCTTTACTCTAAAGGAACAGCAGGTGGCGGTCAAAGTTGGAACGGATTCAAAATAAATAAATACTGTAAAGAACTGCTATGACATTCACCTGCCGCATAACCCCCCCTGATCTCTCAGAGGACTGCCCAACACCCAGAGCAGACTGAGGAGAGGGAGAAAGACGAATAGGTGAGAGGTCTGGAGAGGTGCGTTCTGGGTAGTAATGTTCAGGAGTGTCAGGGCTCAGTGAGCGAGGAGGACTCAACGGGCTCTTTGAGCGTGGGGGCGATGGAGACCGACTGCAGGCGCTCCGAGTGTGAGAGAATTTGGGGGAGGAGAGGAAAGTAGCGGGATTCTCAAGCAACTGAAGGTAGATGGAAGGCTGGGTCAAAGGCAAGAGGAAATGGATTATGCACAGATGCGCACAGATGCTACATGACATAATGGAAGAAGTTCAGAGGCGCTCAGAGGCAAGCATACCTGCCACTTGGGGCGAGTGGGAAGCAGACTAGGAGGAGGAGGAGGAGGAGTGTCATCTTTGGGCTTTGCAAAACGGGGATTTTCTCTCTCCACTTCCCCATCTTCCTCATCCTCCTCATCTGATGAAGGAAGTGGGGAAGTTGGAGGAGACTGAGCAGGAGAGTAGGATGGATCTGATGGGTCCTGATCCGACGGAGGCGTGGATAGGAAAATAAAAAGGAAAGTAAAGGGTGAGAAAAGGGTGTGCAGAGCATGAAAGGGTTACTTCGCAAAGAAGCCAGTTTGTGATATGAGGACAGCAAGCAAAAACAAATGCATGCATGAGGAAGATACAGGCATTAAATCAATTCTCCAAAGTAAAAGCAAAAAATAGATTTTTGTCAGACTGACCAAGATTTGGATGTAAATGCTCCATCATGAGAAAGGAAGTCTCATAATATCAACATACCACGTTTACCATAAGATAGTATTATTGAATTTAAGTGAAATACACTCACAGAAAATACTTCAAAGATGAAGTATTGAGTCAGACACTTTTTCCTTCTGGTGTACCATCAAATAAACCTGCAAACAGCATTCTTTAACCAGCTTAAAACTGCATCATGTTCTCCGTTAAAGCTAAAAGATTACAGACGGATACAATGACAGCCAACTGTTCTGCAACACATCCGATGCAGGCAGGCAAATCCCAAGTAAATTAACAACCTTTAAGACCCTTTACATAGTCAGAAGGCAGAAACCCCACAGGCGACACAGACTGCTCAGACAGCAGAGGGAGGATGAGGAAATAAATACCAAACTCACCTTTGTTCGAGCCTTTACTGTTGCGGAGTTCTCCTCAAATTTGGCCAGCAGCTGAGTTGCCATGGAGCGGACTTTGTTCTCCCGTTGTTCCCCATCCTCACCAGCAGGGGGAGCACTGTGACAGGACAACTGGCATCACACAAAGGAGAAAGAGAAAGTGAGATCAATTTGAAAAGCAAAAAGTGGCATTACCCACATTGCTTGGAAGAATGAAGCTATTTCAAAGAAGAACCTACCTCTGTGAGGTAGTGGTTGCCCTTTCGCCGTTTCTTGTTATCAGAATCTTCCTCCAGTTTCTTGTCATCCTGCAGCATCAGACAACACAAACATATACAAAGTGCATCTCACTTTCATCCGTTAAAAAAATAAAATAAAAAAAAGACTTTAAAAGAGGCAAACCTGTGGGAAATTTCAAAATAAAAGGCTGTTGTACTCTCAATAAGCCAAAACTTGCAAACCTGCAGGAGTATTAACCACAAAGCAAACCTATTTATCACAACAGATGCTCTACACTAATACGCCTTTTTCCTCCGGCACTCATAAATCCTATGCACACTAACAGCTAAGATTCATGGTTAGATAACACACGCATTACAAACACTACTTTGACCTTTAATGCTACCTGATCTCTAATCTAATTTATATGACTACTGTTGAGCAGCAGAAATGTTCAGATCAAATCAATATCACACAAAAAGCAGCAAAATGCAAGAATCAGCATTTCTCCTTACCCTGGGAATCCTCTTTCTGGGCTGAGGCAGGTTTAGCGCCTTGTGGTTGGTTTTAGATTGATAATCTTCACCATTTTCATCTCCTTCTCTGGAAACTGGAAAATAAGCACAATACAGTTTACATACAAGTTATCCAATCTTTTCAGGAAATTCTGCTAAAACAGTTCAAGAAAATGTAAAATTACTATTAAGATCAAATGTCATTACAAGGCTTGCTGGAAACAGTAAAATTCCTATTTTAGAGGTGGATTTGTTTGCAAGTGCGACACTTGTTGATTTGAGTAATGGAAAAAAACAAAAAAAACCCTGTATGCGTCACATACAAGGCAGTGGGAGAGAAGGACACAAAAGCTCCCTTTACATGAACAACCACCACTGACAGGTGGAGTAAAAATCGCTGATCACTTGTTTTCAGAGCAGCTTTAATGGGACTTTCTGGGTCCTGACAACCTAGAGGAAAATTAAATTGATGCAGACACTACCCTGCTGAAACAGCAGTCCCCAGCAACAGCGGTCCTCCCATAATTAGACAACGCACTGGACAACACTGTCAAAAATGGTTTAGGAAAATAGCAACACAGAGGACTCAAAACTACCAATGCCCAAATCGCAAATTCCAAAAAACTAAATCTCAGAAACTACAGGTCAAGTTCATGAAAATAGAGTTTCATTAAAGAAGCATGACTTGTTTGGACAGGTTGCCAGGAGCAAGTTTTTCTTAACATGGCAGCGCAGCCAAGTGTGCACAGTCGCATCTGAACAAACCACAAGGCTTCTGGAACAGTGTCCTTTGGTCAGACGAGACCAAAGTGGAGATGTTTGGCTATTAATGCACAGAGCCACGTCTGGCAAAACCAAACAGCATGTCAGCAAAAACACCTCACTCTAACTGTCAAGCACGGCGGTGGAGGGATGATGATTTAAGCTCGTTTTAAAGACACGGCACCTGAACATCTTCAACCACAGACTCCTGTGTATGCCAGGACGGCACTGAACACAGAACTGTGCACAGAACTCTGCCCTCCTGCATGATCCAGTCAGCTTGAAAAAAAAAAAAAAAAAAAAAAGCAAAAAAACCATTAAAACCCCAGGAAGTCACACTTTAAGCACCATCTTTGCTATTGTGGAATTGTTTGAGTGCCGTGTAACATTAGCATAGGGGAGGTGGGCGGAGATCCGTATTCAGCAACTTATCAACTCCCTGAAGGCCTTTTCCACAAAGCTGATGCCCAAAGCGCTTGCTTCACATTTAGAGTCTAACACTGCTCTACATGTTTATCTCCCTCACTATTTTTTTCTACTTTTGGTTCTGTTTGATGTCACTAAGTGCAATATTCTTTATAAGGCCATCTCAGGCTTGCTGTGTTGGCTATGAATACAGAAATCCTGCCCACCTACTGCTCAAATCTGCCGTTTGCAGAGCCCACTTAAAAGTCAAAAAATGGGAACAACTTTTTTTTTTTTTTTTTAAAGCTAAGGGGCAGCAGCATGGCCTAATTTCAGAAAAATGTGAATTATTTTGATATAAGCTATTTTATTTGAGTCCAAGAATAAAAACATGGGACTGGAAACAAGTCCTGTTTAAACTTAGATAAGTCTAAACTTAGATAAGGCCAAGTCTGAGCAGTGGACTTAATTAGACCAGGGTTCATCCTTAGACTCCAAATAAAAAAAGGAACTGGAGTAAAAACCACTAATGCATCTTTCCAAAATAACCCGAGGCTATTCAGCAGCACAAAGGGGCCCAGTGTAAAGACTAAATATAACTCAAGTCATGCACTTAAAGATCCTAAATTCCCACCAAATAAACTGAAAGTCAGTCATTTTTCCATCCTTTGAGTTCAGCAGACAGCAGAAGTCTGCAAACACCAACATTAAAGTGCGTTAGGTAAAACGTGGCTGAGGCTGCAGTGGTGCTGGACCTGAAGGCGTCCAGAGTTACGCCAAGCGACTGGATATGTCTTCCACAGACATAGCTCGCATACCACTCAGGTCTCTGGCAGGGACCAACTCAACCACAGTTGTGTAACATGTAACTTTAGCTCATGTAGAAGACTCAGCTGGGACTATAATTTAGCAGAGGGACTTCTCCACAATTTAAAAAGACAATGAAAATGTGTCCACAGCAGCAGTAAGCAGCATCATTGTCTACCAACCAAAACACTAGAAGGATCTTGATGTGATCCACGTGAGGATATTTTCTCAAGTATCGTTTTGCCCTTTAAGAGAAATAAAGTGGATGGAGAGCCTTGTTTTCACAGCTTTTTTGGGTTACATACAGCATTTCACATTTTTTGGCAAATGGATAACTGCCTCGACCGCTTCCCCGTCTGTGTGTTCAGGGTTAGATCAATACACACGGTTAAATGTTAAATGATCATTTCCTGTTCCTAAACTGGGGTCAGGAGGTCAGGTTTTAGGGCTACCGTTTCCAGTCCAAGAAATTTACATTTAAAGACACGATGAAGACTAACTTTAAAAAACAAAAAAAACAAAAAACCCAACAACATTGGGTTGTTCATGATTGAATTAAAAAAAAATTCATGTAAGAATCTTTGTGGTTCTGTGAGGAAGAAGCTGACCTTTGTTTGCTGGCGAGTTCCTGAAGGCCTCGTAGAACTTGGAAAGGTACAGGACCATCAGCAGCTTATCAGGTTGAGAATCTGCAGCCATCTCCTTTCCTGTCGTCACCGGTTGGATGCCAAACTCTCGCTCAGCCACATCAAACGCCAGCTGATTGTTCCCCGCCACGTCCTCCTCGTTCAGAGAGTCATAATCACTGAAATGGAAAAGGAGATGAAGGTGAGGTTAGGAGATGTGTGTATACGCTCAGGAGGTTTCTTCATATATATATTCCATATACTGAAAACAATCTAGAGATAGAGCCGTTTGTGGAGGATAACTCAAGCCATTTATTTAGCTTCTAGATTTTACAGATGTCCCGTAAATGCTTCACACATTAGAGCAAAGCTGAATAAAAACAAGGAAAATATGACAAAAATATAAGTCATTAACCAAAATACAGATCTGCACTGTGTTCAGAACAATTTCAATAAGCCAAGATGGTGACAGCTTGAGGCTTCATGACAGCATACATAAAGCAGTCTATGCTTGCTGACTATTTGAGGGCATTCCAGTTACTGCTGACGGCTCCACTACAGCAGGAAATCAAGCAATTATCAAGCAAGCAATTTAAAAATTGAGCATTGCACAAGAAGAGTCAATTAAACTGAGGAGAGAGCCAAAGAGACATGGCTCTGAAAGGTTTCTTTTGTTTGTTTTTAATTTGCACAATCATATGACTCAATTACTAAGCTATTCTAAACCAAACATTGCTCTTGAAGCTGTTGACGGAGCATGAGTATGAGAAGCAAAAATCGTCGCCTGAATTATCACGAGCATTAGTGCAAGTGTTTCCTGTTAGCAAGCTTTGGCTCTCCTTACATGAGCTCAGGCTTCTGCCGATGGATGAGAGCACAGAGGGCCAGGCCATTCCTCCAGGAAGATGCGAGGTTGGTGACATCGACTCCCTGGTACCCATGAGTCTGCCTCTGACACCAGTTCAGCAGGCGGCCAGGATGGACCTCAGATTCTACAGAGAGAAACAGTCTGTCAGCATGCAGCATCACAGGAAAGGGCATCTTCATCGTCACCATTATTTCCTCAAGGCTGGAAATGTTCCTCAGACAGTGCTGACACTATGGCACGTTAATAAAGTACGGGTTGGTTTGAACTTGCAAAACCTGAACGACCTCCCAGGCCTGAAGCAACACTGGCAGCAGAGCACATGCAAGGACATGCTTTAAATCATGACCGTAAACTCAAGCAACACAAACAAGAGAAGGAATTAGAGTGTCCAATGGGTCCCAGTACTCTTTCTGCAAAAACACTATAGGTAGCGGGACTGGGAGCAGTGGGGTATCAATGCAATCCCCTGCTTCTGAGAAAACACCAGTATCCTCTTCAGTGCATGATTTTAAACAAACTTATGAAATAGCACAGGCTTAGTGAGAATTATTAATGATTTTACATGATAAAAAGCATGTGATACTAATATGTCATGTCATACGTCATGCATCTTCCTTCCTAGCACAAATAACAAGACAGGCCCATGCAGCGACAGCTGCTTGTCAGCCTCGGACAACAACTTAAAAGAAAACAAAAATGCAAGAAAACGGACCGGATTCAACAAACACCGAGTACAATCAGATCACGAATCCTTCATATGATGTTAAGCTAACAACAGCCAGTTCTCCATTCTTGATGCACTAGTTAGTTAAACTCCACACAACAGGAAGAGCAACCTGTGGGAAACCTTTATTGTGCAGCTCCTGAAGAGCTGAACTTGACTTAGCTGTTGTTAAACTAAAGTTTTAAGCACTTTTTCTGGGAAAAACGCTACCTTGGCTACGTTTGGGCTTGACTTATGCTGTGTCACTACTATTGCTATATAATATGTTGCTGGTACTCTGTGGCCACAGATTTACAGAAGCTCACTGCTCTTCATTTTGGTGCGGCCTGCAGCACAGCTTTTATTTATTACAGATTCGATCCATTTTTTCCTACATTCTCAAAAGTATTACAAATTTCCTTTGAAATAATACAATATAATTTTGAGGCTCTATTGCAAAACCCTAGTCCTAATTAGTATAATATTCCCAGGATAATCGCAGCTCTTTACCAACTCCATTTTTTTTTTAGCTCTCCAGTTAATCCTGTGCTCCAATACTGCCATCATATTATTACAGGGAGGCCGTCTCAGGGCGCATCGTTTATGGGGGCAGGAGACATGAACACTGTTAAAATTGTTAATATTTACCTTTTTTTTTTTTTTTTTATTTACAAATGCAATGTTTGATTACCCCTGCATCCCAGGTTTTAGAACAGATACTTCCATAGTGCCTCTGAAAAGTACGACTTCATGCAACATAACCAAAAGTACTAATATTACTAAATTGAGCAAATTTAAATGCAAAGCCCTACACTGTGTGCATCTGCTCTTCCAGATCATATCAGGTCAGCTCATGCATGAAAGAGGCCTCATGTTGGACCCTCGTGCAGGTGTAATGTTATCCACCTGTATTGTCTGCAATGAGGCGTGTCGAGCCTGTGACTGAGATGGAGCTAAAGTTTCCCCTCAGGAGGGCTGAGCAAGCATTCAGTATGATGTCAGCGGCCTTCCTTCTGTGAACCAATCTGAGGAATTTATTCAGACTCTTTTTTTGGGGTATTAGATGACATTGCCAACCGGTGCTAAGATGTTTTTGGAAACCTCGTATGAGCTTCTCAATTTGATGTTTCAAAGAAAGCTTTCATGCAGTGTTAATGAGGATGCAGATGCATCCAGGTCTTACTGATGAGTCAGAATGATCAGATTACTATTAAAAGAAGACTGGGAGCTTTTACAGACTAATTAAGTCCCACCTGAGCAGTTGGCAGCAATCCTTTATGCCGCTACATATTAGGCACATCTACAATCTGCTCTTTGTTATAGCTCCGTGAACAAAGTAGATTGGCTGGGACTGTAATCTCCAATTTGTGACTATTAAAGACTCACACAGCAGAAAATGAAGCTGTTCGACATGCTGGGTCTGTCCAGATGCATCAAATGCTCTCAAAGTGCAAAGGTCCAAGAACACGACGAGGAGAGCTCGATTATCATCAACTGTCTTTTTCTGTAATGCACTATAACGTTGAGGTTCTTTGATGTTACCATTGGTTACAACTTGACACGATTATAATTAAATCCATTATTCATGTTTGATGGTTGGAGTGCACTTTGTAGCTTGGAGGAACATCTACCTTTCCTGGACAGGTTGACTGATCGACGTGCTGGTCCTCCTCTTTCTATCTGACCTGGTCCCTGATGACCATCAATGAACAGGTGACGCACCTGGAAGTACAAAAATCAGGAGGCCTAATGACATATAGGTTCTAGGGATGTGCAGATAGAAACTGTAGGCTGTCGACTAAAATTTGTATATTTTTTTTCTTTAAATGTTACATTGGTACATGGCATTTGAACTGCAATATATATGATACTGACCACAAAGGTTTCTGTTGGAAGAAAATGTACTTGGCACTCTTTCATTTCCACATTCAGTGGAAAGATTACATGATTGTGTTGACTGCACAAAAAAAACATTTGAGTTTTCAGAGTCTGCAGGCTTCCAGTGTCACGAGAACCAATACTTTGAGAGATGTTTTCTCATTTCCTGTTTTGATCTTTTGAAACTGATTGGCTGTTATTGTCCAATGGCTATGAAGACGAAAAACAAAAGACAAAATTTGGGGGTGGCTGTAGCTCAGGCGGTAGGAGCAGGTCATCTACCGATCGGAAGGTTGGTGGTTCGATTCGCTTCCCCCAGTCTGCATGTCAAATATCCTTGGGCAAGATACTAACCACAAATTGCTCTCCGATGCATCCATCGGAGTATGAATGCGTGTGTGAATGTTAGAAAGCACTTAGAAAAATGTGCTTGTGTGAATGGGTGAATGCACAAGTTGTATAAAGTGCTTTGAGTGCTCAGAAGAGTAGAAAAGCGCTGTATAAGAACCAGTCCATTTACCAAATCCAGGAATATTTGTGTGACATCGGGTTTGAAGATGTTTGGTGTTGATGACTACTTATTTTTTTGTTAATGCAATGAAACAGCCACATAAGTTTGTTTATATCAATGTAGGGATGTCAGATTCCACCCTTCTTGATTTCACCAGACAGTCCCCATATTTTTATATTCAGAATCATAGCAATTACTCCTTGATGACCCCTCTCAGCTGCACCATAGTGCTGAATCATCAGAATTTGTGATGGCAAATGTGATATATTTGCATAGTTCAAGTGAGCATACTGAGTTTCCCCAGTGCCCTTATTTGCAGAGCTGAATATTATCGATGTAAATCTAGAAACGCAGCTCTCACTGAGGGTGTAGTTGGTTGGTGCCAAAACACCAGCAGCAGTAGAGATTTGATCTCACACTGCAGAATTTGTAGAGAATTTGCTCAGAAAAAGTTTGAGCTCGTTGTCGATGCCTTATGGAGAATAACTGAAACATCTAAATCTCTTCAAACGCGGGTTTATTTATGTGACATCTACCATATTAATGTGGAAACGATCCCCTAACATTCTAGTTTATAATGAGGTAGACAAGTAGAGATTTCAATCCAGTATTTCTGTTAAGTGTAGAAGGCAACTTCTTGACTACTTCCTTCACAGGTACCCTGTTGAGCACAGGACTCACCTGATGTGGGCGCACACAGCTGGCGTTGAGGTTGGGGTAGCGGGTAGCAGGGTCAATGGAGTACTGTTCAAAGTTTTTACTGATGTTCTCTGGGGTGGTCTGGGGTAGAAGACGGTAAATGCTCTCCCTGGAGTAGAAAGAAAGATTTAACTATCAGACTTAAGAAAGAACAGCTTTTAAAAGGAACCCAGAGTTCTATGACTTAAAAGTGCATTCATGTGGAAACAAACCAGCTCAGGCATTATTAGAAGACATAATCCGTTTGAATCCATGAACATGCTCACACACCTCTCAGCCAGGATCTCCAGTGGGCTCTTTCCTTTTGCCCAGCCCTTCACCATCCATGCAGTGTCAAAGGCAGCCAAAAAACCCCGAGCGCAACCCGTACCCATCGGCCAGAACGGCTGTAAACAGAAAGCATGACACACACAAGCTGAGCCTGGCACACAATAAGAGCAGTGTCGGACAACTTTCACGACACTGATAAATAAATACACAAGTACATTTTATTCTAGGCACCTGTCAAAAACACTCAAGATCACATTAGAAGACTTAAAAATATACATCTCATTAAGTCAATAAAAGATTCAATAAAACAGTTAATAAAACAAGTTTACAATACATAAAGTCATTATGACCAGAGTAGCAGGTGGGAAACGATCAGACTGTGTGTGGATTTTAACGATGGTGTTTGGAGATGGGATCTGAAAGCAGAGAGTCGGTGTTATGGATGTCTGGTGGGAGGGAGTTCCACAGGTGATGGACGGACAAGGTGAAGCCTGTCGAGCCCATAGCAGTCAAACGGGTGGATGCCACAATGAAATGGAGAAACGCACCCAGAAGTTCAGGGAGGCACTTAAGGTTAGTGACTGCCTTGAAAGCTGGGAGCAGAATTTTGAACTCAATACAATATTGAACCAGAAGCCAGTGAAGCTGCTGAAGGACAAGCATGATGTGGTTAATGGACGAGCTGGTGATGGTGCGAGCAGCAGAGCTCAGGAACAGCTAAAATTTATGGTTGAACTTGAACACGCGGGCACGGCAGTACTGTTGGGTGAGACGGATGGAAGCGATTAATGTTACGAAGATCAAAGTACGATGTGAGGGTGGAAGGACAGTGCGCCGTCAAGGATGACACGCAGACTCTTAACCTGAGCGGAGGGAGAAACCGAGCGACTGTCAATGAAAAGGGAACGCTACAACTTCTCATACCTCAAGCAAACTATCTCCCACCAGTGCAACCAGCAGCTGGTGTCCATGTTTCTCCCTGATCAAGGCGGCGTTTTCTGAGGCGTACATGCAGGTGAAGTCAAACATGGCTACATCTGGCTGTCCGTAGTGGTTGATGGCGTAGTCCAGGGATGGCAGCTGGTAGTTTGTGCCAAAATCAGCCGCTTCACGAGCATATGAGAGCAACGCTTCCTGATTGACGTTGTCAGGACTCAGAAGCCGTTCAGTTTCCATGTAATCCTGCATTAAGAAGAAGGAGACAGTTAGTTTTAGGCACATTGTATTGACAGTTGCTTTTCCACCATATTTAAAAAGTTAGTGTTATCCCATCATTTTTAATCAAAGCAGCAAGGCTGATGGTCAACGAAGAAATATTAACCGGGATAATTCAGAAATACGTTTTATATTTCTGCTAAAACTTGATGTAAAAAAAATTAATTTATTAAAAGGCTCAACACAAAGACACCGTCTTTCACTGAACACATGCGTCTTTACCTATATTACTCCCACTGTGGGGGAAAACATCTGCCTTCTTTTACACTGTGGGGACCTCATCGTCACAAATTATCTTAAAAGAAATAATTACATTTTTTAAAAGAAATAGTTGTAACAGGTTTAGGGAGAGTTTCCAGGATCTTAAGAGAAATCCATGTAATGGTCTTGAACTGGTAATAAAGGTATGTGAGAGGGGAGAGAAAGAAAATTAATAAATAGCCCTCATACGTATGCCAATCCATCCCCAATACTCTAATACTCTCGTGTGTGTGTGTGTGTGTGTGTGTGTGTGTGTGTGTGTGTGTGTGTGTGTGTGTGTGTGTGTGTGTGTGTGTATTTTCAGATAATTGGTTTGGCAGACATTACTGGGTGGTTAGACTGAGGGTCACATGGAGCCTTTCCAATATGATCCAGTTGATGTCCTAATGCAACTGTAATAACCGCATTTATAATGTCTAATCTCTTTAATGGTGTGTGTGTGTGTGTGTGTGTGTGTGTGTGTGTGTGTGTGTGTGTGTGTGTGTGTGTGTGTGTGTGTGTGTGTGTGTGTGTGTGTAGGTGTGTGTGTGTGTGTAGGTGTGTGTGTGTGTGTAGCGCATGAGCGTTTAATTAGAACCCCATTCATCAACCTCCTCTATGCCGACCCGTCACTCACTGGTCTGGCGAGCACGCACGCATTCCTGTTTGGGAACGGCCTTTGAATCCTGGAACCAGGGTTAACCACAGAGGGAGGGTGTGAACTGTGACCCATTGGAGTCTGGAAGAGTCGAATCTATGTTTGTGTGTCTGATTAAATCAAAGTCAGCTGAGTAAACTTACATTAATGATGACCCCTTTGTCCAGCAGGCTCTGCTTTTTTGCAGTCATGACAAAGTAGTGGGTGTTGTCTTTGTAGTAAACTATGTTCTCCAAGTCGATTCCTGCAAACATGAACATATTTACTTAACAGAGGACGTTTAGCGCAGGAAGGAGCAGCATTTAGAGCGGGAGAAGCTGTCATTTTCCCACTGCAACATTCTTTCCTGACTCACCCGTGTCCTCTTTGAGTTCCAGAAAGAACTTTTGGTTAAAGATGAAGGCCACGCCACTTATTTCTTCTACTTTGGCCTCTGCTGTTGTGTTCCTATTGACAAAGTTAGCCGTTATAGCGATGGCCAGCTTCCCACGAAACTCCTTGCGCCTGAAACCTGCAGAGGTGGGGGAGGAAAAACAAAAAAACAAAAAAAAGGGTTCAAACATTTCAAATCATTTATTATTTCCTGAAGTTGGTAAATCAATACAAAAGTATTGAAAATACAATCCACAAAGCTTCACTTTGTTTGTTCCAATAGTGGGAAAACAGTAAGCTTGCTCCTGATGACCTCAGCGATCTGGATGTTTTGTAAGGCAAAGGCTGAATTAAAAATGTAACTCAGTAAGAGTCCATTTAGTGCTTTACACATGAGAATGATTTTAAAAGTTATTCAAAGGGAATGCAGTGATTTATTTTTTACTGAGTAATGCGCTCCACCTTTTTGATGTTTGTTAGATTTCTGCAGAATTATGAATGAGCTGTAGTTTTACTATGACCTGTAAAGACACAGTTACAATAATCCGCTGAAGATGTGATCATTTGAATACTGTGCAAGCAAGATTTTCTGCATCTGCTTCAGACTGAAATCCTTTAATTTTTCCAATATTTTTCCTATGGTACTAGCACGGTAGGGAAATGCACTGTTGCCTCACAGAAATAAGGTCCTGGGTTTGAATCCAGGCTGGATTTACAAGAGATGCCTTTTGTGGAGTCTCCAGGTACTCTGGCTTCCTCCCCAAATACATGCATGGGGTTAAAATAACTGGTGTCTCAAGTGGTTATAGGTCTTTCTGTGAGTGCGTCTCTGTGCCAGCCCTGTGATAGACTGAAGATCTGTCCAGGGTATACCCTGCGTCTTGGCCTATGACAGCTGGGATAGGCTCCAGCACCTCTGATGTAAGGCTGAATTTGTGCATCATGTTTTCTAGATAGGCTGTTTTCTTTGGGGGTGAAAACAACCACCGATTTGCTTAATGCACTTTTTGTTTAAGTGTAGGGGAACTGCAATCATGTGGTGACACTGATGTGTAGAGTTGTGTGTCATCTGCATACTTTTGACAATAAATGTTATAATACTCTGAATGAGAGGGAGCATGTAGATATTATTCCCTCAATACCGCTAATGTACTCTCCAAAATCCAAAAGTACTTATCAAACAGGCTCCAAGTGTACATCACATCCTTTATCCCGGGACAAGACTCAGCGGTCCATCTGCAAGGACAGAGGTCACTCTTTCGAAGATGCCAATGTTCCCATTTTGGACAGAGAAGACCGACGGTTTGAAAGAGGAGTGAAAGAAGCCATCTATGTCCACTGTGAACGGCCATCTTTGAACAGAGGCGGTGGTTTACGACACCAGCTGTCTGCCATCCAGTGTTGAGATCCCTTCCCAGATGCCTTAACATCACATCCTGGGCCTTTTGACCTCAGGAAATCACATGATAGGGTGGGGCTAGGTTTCACAATGAGCTCACCCGAAACCTTGGCTGATGGTGACCTACACCCGTTTTCACAACTTGGCTCGTGTGATTAGGTAGAGGATCATTAGGGGGTCCCTCTCACTCCCACAGGGCTTAAATCTGGGACTCCCCACCATTTGACCCTAGAACTGCAGAAACTTCTTGGATGAGAGATGAAACGTCTTCAAGCAACTTAAAGAAGTCCAGACGCTTTTCTTTCCAAGCTTCTTAGACTCTTTGCCATCCTCATCATGGATATGTAGAATTACTCCAAGTCTGAAGAAAATCCCTGCAGGGCCTAACCATTGGGGAATTTAGTATTTTTAATACAGATGCTGCAATTCTCAAGTTATCTAGTGTAGATGACAGTCAGGAGTTAGTCATAATGTTGTTCTTTCCCTAACAAATAATTTGCACAAACACCCCCCTCCTACTAGTCGACCATTATAATCCTATTTAGAATATTCCTTGGAGGAAAGTCCCGGAGCAACATGCAGTTGAAAGAGTTTCTCTGCAGTCATGGAGACACCAAACCTTCAGGAGGATGATGCTTCCCATCAGTCGTCCTTATGGGAAAGTAAACATGTTCATAACACACATATGCCACACACACTCACACACGAGCAGAAAATAAACACTGCAACTTGTACGCTTTGACAAAGCCAACAAAGCTCTCCAACAGTTCATGAACCAGAACACCCCTCTGACCCCATACGCACCATTAAGCCTCCAGCTGAAACTATGTCAGCAGGAAATGCTTTACCAAGTGGCCGAAAGCAGCTTTGCGCCACCTCACCTCATTTCCACAAAAAAAACAAACAAACGGAGCTTTGACTCCTGAAATGTAGGTCCATAACAAAGTATGACCCACAGTACCACTCGCATCTGTAACCTATAATCTTTTCTCACCATCTAATGTGCTTCTGCGTCCGTCAGCTCCAATCACCACGTCAAATTCAAAGTCCGAGACAGGATGGCCAGAGGGTCGGATCTCTGCCCGCCAACCATGACCTGAGGAAGAACACAAGGAACCATATATGATATTCAAGGACAGTGCAAGAAAACACAAGCAGGAAGGCAGGAAGGCACGCTCAAGTGCTGATTTTAAAGAAAAACACGAAACAGAGCAGATGAGGTTGGATCTCAACTACCCTCTCAGTGTCACATAGTTGTGTCATGTTCCTTGGAGTGTTAGAGTGAGAAAGTTTCTGGACATGCTGTGTGGGACATGCTATTTTAAGACATTCAGAAAACACAGCACAGAGTTCAACTAAAATTTAACAGCACACTCAGTTTCTTTATTCTCCACACAGTTTATTAGAAATACTCTATATACACTTCAAATGTGCGATCATTTTAACATGCACTGTGTGTAGGGAACTTTCCTTATATAGCCAAGATATGCAGGCGGGTCCCAGCATGTCACTGCCACTCGTGACACTTTAACATACAGATAATACCACAAATACACACCCACAGACACACTTGTCTTTCTGTATTTGTGAGGATACTTACTGACTTTGGAACTGAAAACGGCTTCATAGTAGAGCAATGCACTGACTCACACACTGGTGTAATGAATTTGTTCATGAGGACATACTCACCGACATCTGTCTGCTCCTCTGGTGGCTCCAGCAGTTTGATGAACTCAACATTGACGTGAATCTCGACACCAAGGATCAAGCTCACTTTTACCAGCATCAGTTGAAGCTGGCGGATACCTGGAGCAGGGGCAAAGAGACAAGTATGTTCACAGAGCAAACCAAGAAAAGAACCATCTCTACTGGCAAAAAACAGCAATTCTTCATACTTAGTAGTTATTGACACACATCAATTAAATCTCCAGAATAAAACTGGGAAATTTAAAAAAAGCCAACGTCCTCCAAGATCCATGATTATAAAAAAAGGCATTCTTCTAACCAAGCAGCAACTTACAGGGATAAAAAGAAATTATGCCAACAGAGAAGTGCCAAAAATGACCCGAGCCCATTCCAGGGTGGATTTTAAAGTTAGAATGAACTTTACAGGCTGTAAGCTGTGCTCTAAAGCCTCCATAACAACGCTATGGTGGGTGGATTTTCAACAACTAACCCTTAAACTTTAGGAAGGCTTAAAAACAGGTGGCTTTTCATTTATTGTCATTTAGCACTAATTAACTAATGACCAAAAACTGTTTAAAACCCCCAAAATCTGGGTGTTGATGAGCAGGGGAACAAATATAACTAAGTTTAATATATACAACCTTTGGTATGGAATGTGGTTTACTGATGCTTTCGTGCTGATGTTTATTTTGCTGAAATTGGACTCAGATGAGTTTTTAATGTTATTTATTCATGAAATAAATAGTTTGGGGGTTTGAACCTTTTTATGCTTCTTAAGTAGGCCATGTCACATAACTCGAAGAACCGCTGACACAAAAAGGTAATCACAAGGATTATAAAAATAGAGCTTTGCTGCTGCTGCGACTGAATGAATCCAAAGCAACAAAGACAAGGACACCGTACTTGTGTGGATCTGTCACATACAAATCTGGTACAACAGAGTACTGCAACCAAACAGACCATAAAACAGACTGACAAGAGTAGATACTTGCAGAGACATGGCAACAGACTCTCAATGAGTCAAAATTTAAAATCAACATAAGCATGATTTTTTTAGTTTTTAGAATAATATAATGCGAGTTGTTTGTACATGTTTCCACTTGTGCTCCAGAATGAATTAAAGTTAGGAGAAGGACATGCAGTGGGTGGGTGTGGCGGAGGAGGATGCTAGGGATAGGATGAGATGGAGGCAGATGATCTGCTGTAGCAGCTGGAAGAAGATTCCCCCTACACTACTGTAAGAATCTGATATGCCGAAGCATTTACACTGTACTCACATGCATTAGCAAAGAATGCCCGTACAGTACAGATGTGACGAGAAGTGAAGAGAGTCAGCAGACATCTTTGAAATGAGATACATGACAGTTACTAAAGCTGGAGAGCAACAAGTGCGAATGGAAATGTGAATGGTAAATGGCCTGTATTTGAATAGCACTTTACTTAGTCCCTATGGACCCCAAAGCGCTTTACACTACATACAGTCATTCACCCATTCACACACTGGTGATGGCAAGCTACATTATAGCCACAGCCACCCTGGGGCGCACTGACAGAGGCGAGGTTGACCACCACCAGTAGGCAACGGGTGAAGTGTCTTGCCCAAGGACACAACGACTGAGACTGTGGGAGCCGGGGCTCGAACCGGCAGCCTTCCGATTACAAGACGAACTGCCAACTCTTGAGCCACGATCGCCCTGCTACTTGCAAGCTGCAGCAAGTCAGGCTGCAGGAAAAACAATCCTCCTCTCACATGACACAGAGTCACACATCCACTTCTGTGACGTTGGCTTTGGTTTTGTGGCCAGACAACATCGCATTTACTGCACAGTAGTGATTTCTCACACACACAGTGCACTTACTCAGAGGCAGGAACCATTTACATGTTATGGCTTCACAGTACTTTGCATGTTTTCTCTGTTAAAGCACTACTGCGGTGCCACTCTGAGGACTTTACAGCCCATTTTATTTTTACAAATGTGCTTCAAACGCATCACATGCAAGAAATCATAAAGATACCGCTCCAAACAAAAATAACATTAGAAATGAAATTAGATTAGAATTTGAAAAATCTGATTAGAATGAATACATTAAAAAAAAAAAAAAATCAAACCAATATTAGAAAATTTTCAGAGCGATTAAATGTTCTATAACGTAGAACTTTTGCCAGACTTGTTTTATAATCTGACACCTCTTCAGCTGGCATAGGAAATTCACGTTTAGTTAAGACTAAGGGGTAAGAACCCTGGGCATCCACTAATGTCTGTGCCCCACCCCTTACACACAGAGTGGAGAAAGTAGCAACTTCCTCTGGGCTAAAGGATGGTACCAACTTTCAGCCAAAGTACAAGCCCGACATCAAAGCTGGCACTGCACTTCCTCAGATCTCCAGAAATACACTCACAAAAACCACATTAAGAGATAAAAGATGGAAAATTTCCCAAAATATTATTATAGCTTAATAAAATTTCAGACAGGCAGAGCAACTGAATTTTAATTCATTTTTCTTATGTCTCAAATGAGATTGTTTCATGACTATATTATCAAGATACCATGGGACTCGTGTTTTGTTTCCTATTACAACCATTTAGAACCTGGTCAGTAAATAACTTTAAAAGCAGATGAATTATTCAATCATAAATTGGAGCCATTTGAAAAGAATTAGGATGAGTCTTCCTTCCTAGAGCTAAAAATCAAAGAATGTGTGTCACAGTTTAACTTTCAGTCAACTTCAACAAGTCTGCTGCGCTGTTTGTTTGGAAGATTATCATCAAAGCTTAAAAAAAAAGGAGACAAATGATGTGTGCACGCTCACTGATGTGGTCGATGGAGCCAGCACAGAATTTTCCGTAGAACTTCTTGGCCCCGAGTCCCCTGAGGTCGTGAATGGTGTAGGGCCAGAGGTGGAGCACATTGTTCCTGGAGAAGGTGTCTCTTTTTTCAATCACCACCACCTTGCAGCCCAGCAGAGTCAGCTCGATGGCCGTCCGAAGGCCACATGGACCGCCGCCAATGATCAAACACTGAATGGGAGAAGATTTCAGTTTTAAGAATCTGTACTGCAACACAGGAACAACTCCAGCATGTCGTCTGCCTGTCTGACTCTCACTGTCATTGTACTAGCTTGTTTAACACTAGCTTATAAAACAAGGGAGCTCACAGAGAGGTCTGAAGGCAAACGGCAACAGACAGTAACTGAAATGTTCTCTTGCATGTTATTCAACCCAATCAGGTTGTGAATCACTCAACATACCTAAAATATCAGCATGTAAGCTTAAACATATACTTTACAGATTACTGAATTTCAACCCCTAATGCAAATATGCCATGCATGCAGCTGGAGTGGGAAAGCATCATTCAAATGTCTTGCAGCAGCTAGCGCCCCTCTTTTTAAATCACAGTCAGCGCCTCATTTCCAGATTGGCACGCAGCTATTTTACAGCTACACAGGAAATTACGTAGCCAAACAGTTAGCACAGCAATTTGGATAATTTTTGTTAGGGTACATTTCTAACGGCTACCTTATTAAAAAGAACAACGAAAAACCGATAGATTCACAGAACTCTACAAAGTCCCAAACTGCTAAATCCTCTGCCCTCATTTTGAGAACAGATACAGTTTTAAAAGAGAGATCGCCCACCCAGCCTTAGGCCCACCATTTTTCTCCTGGAAAAAAAAAAAAGCCTGAAATAATAGTTTGTTATTTTTGGCCAACTCCCAACCCAGCCCTTTTGTGTCAATCTCCCCTCTGTGAGTCTCTGGCCTCATTTCCCTCCAGACTTCTTATCTTCTCCTTCAGAAATGAGCTTTCCAGTGCTGCGTTAAACACAGTGCTCAGAATATCCATTCGTTTATGGCGAGACAAAACTCACGTGACAGAAAATACCAAAGAGGAGATCCTTATTGTATCACATGAAATGCATATGTGAACTTTCATAATGTTTTTGAGCAAATAATACTAAACTCCCAGAGAGCAGCCATTTGGTAAAAGCCTGGGGATGCATGTGTTAAAAACACAGGTTACACTAAGTAAATGTTTCTGCATGCATCTCAGTCATCGATTTATATTAATTCTACTCCTCAGAGTTTGGATCATGTGTTTACTGCTGTTCAACAGCCTTCAACACTATCAGAACAACATCACACAACCACTTCAGAACCTTCAGAGGTCAGTCGTGCTTGGTCTTTCTTACCCTCGTGCCTTGGCAGGCCTTATTCTGGCTGTAGACCTTTTGCTGAGCTCTCTTGTCCAGTTTGGTCCAAAGGGCTTTGACTTTCCAGGTGCTGACTGCCGCCTTCAGTGAGTTATAGAAGTTGCTGTGGTCCAGTGGATCCAGCTCCAACTGCCTGCAGAGGATGCTGAAAGCCTGCAGAGTCCCTTTACAGGTAGATGCCTGGACAAAGTTCTCAAATAGCTGGCTGGCCTGAGCCGTACGCTCATCCTCTTTCTCACCCATCTGCCCAGTTGATGACCGGTGTGTCCACTCTCCTTTAATCATTTTCTTCCACCTTTGCTCTCTCGCTTTTTTTATCCTCTCCTTCCACACAGTCAGCACGGGACTCCCAGCATTTGTGCAGTGTTCAGCTGAATAAAAGAAAACAGATTTTTAGAAACAGACACAGGGGAAGAAGACCAAGAACTTGTTACAGAGTTCACAGAAGTAAATCTGTCAGCGAGGGAAAGGTGAGATTATCATTTGGTGCAAAGTCAGCAAACTAAAGTTTTGTTTTGTTCCCCAGGTTTAGCTGGATATTCTATATAGAGAGTTTTAATGTCCTGGTGATTTCTGAAATTAAAGTCAATTTAGATACAACTTTAAAATAAATGCACAAATAACCGCCAGGAAAGACTTCAATATTTGTCAAAGGTGACGAGATTACTTTGTTATAATAATTACAAAAAGATGAGGTGCTTATGCCCTGCTCCGTTCTGGTCATGTTTGCGACTGCAGTGACATCTTTCAAGTATTCATTTTGCATCGCTGTCTGGAAACACCCTTGTAGTTCCTGCAAGGTCACGTTTCAAACGTAAATTGCAGAGGTCAGCATGTTGTCTCATATAGCCAGAGTGTCATGTCCTGCATTCTGTGTGAGGTATCCGGGGACTAGCACTGCTTTACCAATACATCCCTGTACAGGCCTACACATCCACCTCCAGCCAACGACAAGCCTGTGGAGTTCAAACAGTCTTAATAAGCTGAACATAGTTTTTGTCCACTGTGCAACAAAGATATTTGCCCCGACTACCTGATAGGATTATGACCCCATGTGCATTTGGAGGGTTCAGCTGAGCAGTCATGGGAGCAGCTCAAACCCTGTAGCTGCAGAAATACAGAGAAAACACTTTCACAGTTATAATTATGTGCCAGCAGCAACTCAGGGAGGCTCAAAATGTGGAAAAAGCAAAAGCTAAGGAAGAATACATCACTTCTTCTAAACCGTGCAAACTGATTTATGTTCATAACTAAGAGCTCATGAAGATGATGACCAAATATCAAGATAGCAGCACTTCTCTGCTGAGTATTTATCCTGAGACAGTTCGTTCCATAAGAGATGTTATAAGTATAGTCTGCACATGTCAAGTCTGGACATCCTGTCCCAAATCCATGAGTCTCTATTGTTGAAGTCAACAGTCGCATCATAAAAGCATTGATAGCTGCACTATTCAATTCTTTAAGGATGGATTATGTGAATATTAACAACTTAATCCCAAAGTTTGAAGAACATTCATCCACCCTGTAAAAGCTTATAAACGGCTTTCTGGGAAATGCTTCTCAACTCATTTCTCACAACCTGACCAATTAATCACCACAAAATGTTCCTATTCAGGAAAGTAAACACCCACCTTGTCACTGTCGATGTAAATGCAACGCTGAAAGAAAGCAGCCTCTAAATTTGTCATGTACATGTACTGTTCAGCTGGTGGATGTTCATGTTAAACATGGAGAGTTTCAGATTACTAGGTCAGCGAATGCAAAACTAGTTCCTGTGATCCAAAGGCTCAGGTTTTAAAGAGAGCGCTCTGACAGTTTCCCAGTAGTTTCGTTTTTTTAATTTCAGGAGTTCAAGAATTAAAATACGAAGCTTGAAAATAAGATTAATGATATTTTCACTTTAATATCTCAGTCATTAATACTGGACCTTTGTTTTTGATGTCACACTTTTCTTTTTTTTAAATAAATGATTAATAAGTCTAATGTTCAGTGAGACATAGGCTCATACTGCCTTTAGTTAACATGTACTTGCCTTCACTTTTGGCGATTCCAGTGCTTTGAGGGCCAAAAGTCGTCAAATGTCACAACATTTGACAGTTAAATTCTACGCTTCAGCTGATTTCTCTGCATACATAACACTTCCAAGCATGCACACCACATTCACTTCAACTGTTTGACATTTCAAATGACAAGACATCTGGCTGAGAATCCCTACTGCTGACTAGTGCATTCAGCAAAGCACCACGGGAACATCAGCATGAGTATAAATCCTCAAAACAGTACTAGTCACTTGCTTAAGATATGTCATTGACCCTAAATTAAGCTTCCCTCATCTCCACAACTACATCCCTACTATTAGGCAAGTGGCCAGCACCAGTGGATGAAAGCATGAGCAGGACCGACTCACAGGATCCAACAGTACATGCACTCAAGTACTTACAGGTAATGTTTTAATGTACTTGTATTTCTACGTCTACTGAATCATATTTTGCCATGCAAATGTTGTGCTTCGTACTATTTAGATGCCTGGTAACTCTTTATTTTCTTTATTTAACTGTTAAGTAAAGATTCTAAATACTCATTTAACAACTATTCAGTGTTTAACTCTTGTATTACTTGCTGTGTAATTCCATCTGTATGAGGGCACAGGGTTGAAATCAGCTTTTCAGACTTCCTGTGGGCCCCATCGCTTTTCTGTTAGTCCTCCATTGGCCACGCCATGACACCCCCGACTCTGTTATGTTTGTTGGAACGTGCTTTGGAGCTGCTCGGCTGAATAGACCATCTTAAATTACCCCAAACATCTTTTTTTGCACTACTTCCTCCACAACAAACTGTAATACGCAATTATCTCTAGCTTCAATCTCTACTCTTTAAATAAAAGTTTAAACGTTTCAGAATTTTACTTTGCTTAATACCTCCTTGTATATGCTTCGACTCAGTAACTTCCTTAATATTAAAAAGTATTTTTTATTCTATACGTCTCAAACTATCCCCAAAAACAGGCTTGCGTGTTATTTGAAGCCAAAGCCAAACCATTTCCTGGATAACATCTCTGTCAAAGTATCACATCCCAATCGCTGGAAGCCTCTCAGCATCACCGTTACAGTCATGGAATCTGCTTTCCTGGAGGAGCTGCGAGAGGGATCGCATTTCTTTCATCTACAGACGGGAGCCGACGTGCGCGCTTACGCACGCAGCACACGGCATCCAAAAGACCTGAAACAGAATCGCATGAAAATCTGTGTTTGTACAGGAGAGTGTGCGTCACGGCAAGGGATGTGCATGCAGCAGAACACCTGGTGGGGCCTTCACTTTGTGCCAGTCACATTCCCCACACTCCGCAAGAAAGACAGACCTTCCCTTTAAATCCTAGAGTGGCCCAAAGGGGGGCTCAGGTCTCTGCTACCGAACAGTTTGGCAGCAGACAGCAGCGTCTCAATTACTATTCCTCCCCCGAAACACTCACACATGCTTACTTTAGACCCTTCGTGCCATTTTAATGGAGAAAGTTTTCTAAAGCTTTGTTGCCGGTTTTCCCATCTAATTGAAATAATACATGAATGCATTTAGCAGTTTGCCTAGCAAAACACCCATACTAGTTTCACATTTAAGCTCCCTTCCATATCAATTCTAAAGGAAACTTGAGACACGGCTCAGAGCAAATAAAATTAAAAAAATAAAAAATATCGAGGAATGTGTTTGGAAACTGCGTCCTGAAAACAGCACGGAAGCCAACTGTTCTACTTGCAGCTCCCACTGACCAGCTGGGTCAGGAGAAAAATATAGTAATGTGTGTGTTGAGATTCACAGAGCTGGAGGGTTATGGGAAAAGTCCTAACCTTGGAAGCTGTACTACTACTGTATATAACCACATCTGGCAGGGTGCATTCTGGGAAGCATGATAGAGGAAGTGGTTTACTTTGTATCGCCTTCCAAGCTCACTTCTGTCTCACAGTATATCCATATCAGCCTGCATTTCAAGGCCTGTTTCAGTCACAAACTAACGCAACAGATGAATGTCTGCAGCTTTTTTAATGCCTTTTCCTCCTACAGCAAGAGGAATAAAGTTTACGGTGCAAGGTCATACTGAAGTATCGTGTTCCTATTTTATGCAGTATGCACTTAAAGTTTACAAATGAATACAATTTGGGCCCCCAAGTCTCACCGCCCTGTAAGTGGAACCTACACCTGACAGCCCCTCCACACACACGTCCAAGTCTATTGACACCAAGCATTCATACACTGTATATTTCTATTCCCGAGTACTTGAATGAGTGACCTTTTAATTAGGTTAGTCATTTTAGTTGTGTCGGGTGTCCACAGTGATGATGTGATATGAAATACAAGAACACTTCAGAAGTAACACAAGGCTAGATCACTTATGGATAGTTATTTATGCACCGTATGCATACATTGTGTGTTTGTGATACCATCCTGATACATGTTAAAGGCATGTGTATGTGCACTTGTGCAAACTACAGAAAGGAAATGTGCGTTTAAAGAGTTTCTTTGAGACAAAAGAACCGGCTGCATCTAAAGGCTCCATGTCAGGTTTTGTTTTTTTTAATCCTTATCTCTAGATGATGTCAATGACAGTGGTATTCCTATCATAACTATCTAAGGAACACAGCACTGGCTGTGCATAGTACCCCACCCAGCAGGCTCTGTTTACAGGCAGCAGCCAGTTAGAAGACAGGTGGCTTAAAGGGAGCTTAAAACAGCTCGTTTCAGACTCAGGGTGAACTGAGAGACTGCACCAATGACCAAAGTAAGAGAAAGATTATTTTTAAGTTAATTTAGTACAAACTAAGCATACATAGAAAGAAAACACAAATCTAAAATGAATTTAAAAGCCATTTTCTACTTTTCAAACTGGTTTTGTAGGTCAGGGTTGACTCAGCGTGTGAACGTGTGTGTTGGGGGAATCTGTTTAATGTAATACTATCCCTCTTTGAGCCTCTGCTTAGTTAGCAGTTGATATCGGAGAGACGTCACAGTTTATTTTTTTCCACACCATGTGGACAGAACCTAAATAATTTGAGCTGCACTTGTCAAAGTGGGTTAAATGTCTTGATGCATGCTCAATCATCCAGGTAAGGAAACCCCAAAGCGTTGATTCTGTTCATGTGAATGGCAAAGCACAATCAAAGCTAAACAACAATTTGTTTCATTCACAAATAAAAAGACTATTTTGCATGATTACCTTGTTCCAGGCTTTACTATATACTTCAGATAAAAAACTATATGCTTTTACTATAACCATTGTTTCTTAAAGTAATGGAAAAACACTAAATGCATCCTATAAACACTTCATCGTGGCTCTTTGCACTGATTGTTCTGTATGTTAATGAATGCACAAAGTCAATACCTGTGGAGACTATTTCAGGCATAAAATAAATATATATCCAGAGGTTGTCCATTACATTAAATGGGCTGAGATGGCTCTGTAACGACATTTAAAGTGAGCACAGAGAAGGCCTGAGGGAATCTGTGTGGTTAAAAATCAAGGGCTTTCCTTCACTTAGTACTTATCTGAATCTTGTCTTTCAAGAAAAGCTGTTGCAGCATTATAAATCTTGACAGCAAGCTATATCAGCTGCTTTCAAAGTGACACACCCAGACAACACCCAGGGTTTGGGATTCCCAAATCCTTCACATCTCCAGGAAGTCAAAGGAGGTCAGAAATCAGAGCAAGTTTAGAGCTACGTCTGTTTACCTAATTGCAAACTGCACAAGATAACAAGTCCCTTAGTTACAAAGAACTGGAGCGTACAGGTGACAAGCAGAGCAGGAGAAATGTGTCCCTGGACTTCAAACAAAGCAACACTTCAGTCACAATGACAACACATCATTACCCATTATAACTGCACTTGCTGACTCTCAGTTTTCCTTTGTATCCTTTGGAAAACGTGTGATCTGTAACACTTCTCAGTTCATTTAAAACAATACAGAGTACACATTGCTCTTTCCCATGTGACTGATACCACGATCTCTGGTACAAATGAGCATCTTCCATACGTCACATACTTCGAAGAACTGGCTAGTTTCTGGATTTATAAGATGAAACGCTCCCAAACGTTACAACACTGGTGGTCATTTGTAAATGTAATGCAAAGCTGTATACTACTTTATGTTTCATTACACAGAATCCTACATTCATGTGGAGGAATAACTATAAGGAGCACTGACAGTAGATTAAAGCTTTTAACTTATAGAAATGATTTTTTTTTTTTTGATTGATCAATCAATGGTCAACTTTCAGTTTGAAGGATTTGTGGACACTGTCACATTTTTTATAAATCTGAAATAATGTTAGAGTTTGAGGACTTGCTCAGTCAAGCAGCTGGCATGGGCACAGTCAATAACTGTATTATAAAAGGGACTGAGCTTTTGCAGCCTAAATAGCCAAGTTTTAGGATACTGACCTCAGCTGCAAGTCATGCTCCTTATAATCATCCTCCAGTCTCTAAATTCAGAGAGCATGATTTTTCTAGTTAATATCAAATTACTGGAACAAGACAAATGTCGAGCAAAGGTGGAAAACTGTGGAAAGAAACGTTTGAGTCAAAAACGGTCACTTGGTGAGTCAGTGAGTTAGCTCAGCAACTGCAGCAGCTCAAACTAGTCCTGCGAGTATAGTTACTAAATTAAAAAGCATCTAGATGCAAATATAAGATCCAGAGAAAGTAAAGCTACCCGTACCTGTGTTTAGAGCAGATTAGCCAACACATCTGATAGTTGAATAAAGTCATCTACCATGAAAACTCACCGACTGTGGTCAGGTATTCTGAATGTAACGACTGTCTGCTTTCATTTGTTTTACATTATAAGTTTTGTGCTGCACGCTCAATCTGAAAGGATCATCTACTGAAATTTTGTCGGACACAGACTAAAGGACTAATTAACATCTGTACTTCTGGCGTTACCCATTACAGTTTAGTGGTGTAGTAGTAATGCTGGTGTATGCAACAGATTTTACCTGGGCAGGCAACCCAAGTGGCATATTTGGCAGCTAATCGATTGTGTGGTTTTGTTGTTGTACTCTTTAAAAAAAATCTGTCAGAGAATGAAACTATTTGTGGTCAGTTTACAAAGAGACAGCGCTTTTACTTTTATTTTGAAAGTTTTATTGTCTAGCAGTCCTAAGTATAATTCAAGAGCAGATCTTGTCTTATGTTAAGACTTGAACTAGAACCCAGAACCTGCATCAGGGGGAGAACCGATCCCTGCACCTTATCAAAACTATGGAGCAGAACATGACCGCTGTGGCCGGCTGCAGTCGGGGTTCGTTCTCGTTTCACTGGAGAGGCAGCTAAATATATCGCGCCATTTATTCATCACAAAGTAATTTGCAAATAAAATATTTCCAGGAAGCTTTATTCCCTCCCACCCTTGGGAACAAAGAGTTTGTGTTTTTGTGGAATTGGATATTCACAGAAACCAAAATTAGACGCTTACATTTTATGCTTTTTGAAACTGACCTCTGAATGACAACAAAAGACTAATTGGAAACTCACTGACAGAATGACAAAGATGTATATTGAAACCAGTCTCCAACCCTCAATGACAGATGAGGTGTTCGAGCCTATTTTAATAATCTGCCACAAACAGTGTAAAAGCTTTTCAGTTGTAGGTCACAAGACTTTGTTTGAAAAAAATTAATTACTTGCCACGTAACAGAACTGTAGTTGTGTGAAGTTAATGGCCTGTCCAAGAGTGCTCTGAGAGAGGGATCAAAGCCGAGTCAACACGTTTCTACCCAGACAGACTGGATGCCAAAACAGAGCGAGAAATGACAGGGAAAAATACAAACTGGGGGTGTAGAGTTCAGAGAACTGAAATTTAAGGAATTTGAATCTGATTGGAGTGCAGGACTTGGCCAGGAGACAGCAGCAGGGATTGGTTATGAAAAACAGGAAATATGAACAGCTGGAACGTGTGGAGCTGCTGTCTTCAGAGACGCATCACACAAAAAGTGACTGCATCAGACCCTACACTAGCAC
Source organism: Astatotilapia calliptera (assembly GCF_964374335.1). Lineage (NCBI taxonomy): Eukaryota > Metazoa > Chordata > Actinopteri > Cichliformes > Cichlidae > Astatotilapia > Astatotilapia calliptera. Next base: position 5,639,491 of record NC_137428.1, on the reverse strand, counting down.
AAAATGATCACAAATGAGTGAAAATTAAATAATGAAAGGACAAACACCTCTTAAAAATCTTACAGTTCGAGAGACACACACAAGCTAAAGCCATTAAAATGACCACACTAAACAGTGTCAATAAAACCTCCAGATGAAGATTTGATTTATTGCAGGGTTCCTGGATCCAACTGCATTAGGCTTACATTAGTATCATTTAGTATTAGTATCATTTCTAGCCATTCATTTAGTAAGAACTGAGCCAGTGAACTGAGCTCAACCTTCTGACTACGTAAGACTTGAAGGACAATTTCACAAGGAAAACAATTTCCCTTCTTCCTCCCATAAATCACTCACAGCCTTCTGTATTTCTAGTCCATTGTTAGCCTAAATCGCTGCTGTAAGATCAACAGATTGAATCCATCCGAGTTGGCAGTTCGTCTTGTAATCGGAAGGTTGCCGGTTCGAGCCACGGCTCGGACAGTCTTGGTCATTGTGTCCTTGGGCAAGACACTTCACCTACTGCCTACTGGTGTTGGCCAGAGGGGCCGATGGCGCGATATGGCAGCCTCGCCTCCGTAAGTCTGTTCCAGGGCAGCTGTAGCTACAACTGTAGCTGCCTCCACCAGTGTGTGAATGCGAGAGTGAATGAATAGTGTATTGTAAAAGCGCTTTGAGGGTCTCGAAAAGCGCTATATAAATGCAATCCATTATCATCATCATCATCATCTTGCATAATATAATAAGGAAAACAAAATGACAGTGAGTATAATTTACACATTCATCTGCGTAGCACCCAGTCCCCAACACCTACTTCCTAACTACCTGGTGCGTCATGAAAAGACTGTAAATAAAAGCTGGACATAGCCACTGCAAAAATCACTCATTGTGTTTGGAATCTGCAGTTAGACGTCTCAACATCAGCATTTTCACCATTTTGGAGCCAGAAGGGTCCATATTTAGTTATCAGCTAACGCTAGCAAGATGCATCCATAAATTGTGTAGCTGCAACACAGAGCAGTGCACCAGCTAGTAGAAGGTGAGCTACTATAGCAAAGAGGACGCTAAGATCAAAGGGTTACCATCTTTTGTTGAGTTCTTTTTATTATGTGGCCTCCTATTTCACATAAGCCTAGTTTGTTAGTATAAGAGGAAAAGAGACCGAGAAAGCAGCCTTGGTCCTGCTTTTTCCCCCCTCACATTATTGCCATTAGGACAAAAACAGACAAATTTGCACAAGAGACATGAGACAGCTAACAAGGAGACACAATAATGTGTGTGTGCAGTTCAGACTTGTCCCATAGTAAGAAGTTGTTTTAGATTTTCATTTTATTCTTTACTCTCACTCAGCAGACGCTTTCTGAAGAACTAAAGAAACATACAAAGTCATTGCTGCTCACGCTGCTAAATGCCTTTCACAGGGACAATATCTTATAGGCACATCAGTTAAGCCCACATCTGAAAACGACACACCCATACTTAACCTACAGATAAGGAGCTCAAAGGGGGGCCAAACTCTTCGTCAGCTACATATTTGGTATCCCCTGGGTGGCAGACACAGTGAAGTGGGTCATTATGTAAAAGTACAGGATACAGGCAAAAAGGTATTTGTGCATTTGTGCAAGTAGACCTGCAAGTGTAAAATGAGTTAAATTAAGCAAAAAGGTTTATATTGTTAAGCTCCTTAACAAAGACACATGGAGATACTGGAGATTCTGCTGCAACTTGGATCATGTGATCTGCCATTGGGTAAGTCACACATGTCATTTTAAATGTACACCAAGCAACAACTCTGAGGCCTATAAAATTAAGCCAGAAGTGCCAAAAACATTCGATCCTAGAATGGCCACTTGAGGCTTTTCAAGTGCCCACCTCCAAATCTGAAAAATAAAGCAAAAGCTATGATTCTTCTTCACTTTTTTAATTAGACAAAAGCCTAACACTACAACTATTATGCTAGCGTATGTATTTTATTAGACAACTCTTCCTGTTAACCATTTTATCATAGAAAATGGGGGGAAAACTAAAGATAAGATAAGATAACCTTTATTAGTCCCACACGTGGGAAATTTGTTTTGTCACAGCAGGAAGTGGACAGTGCAAAAGCAATTAAACAAAGGAATAAAGAACCAAGCAAATGTTATGATGATGTAACAGATTTACTGATATTCGTGCACACTAATTAAAGGGTTAAAAGGGTTCAATTTAAATCTGTGCTCTCAACAAGCGCTGTCCTACTGTATGCAGAGCTATCAACACACACTTAAAAATTAGTAGCAGTCCATTTACCCTGTGCAACATTAAGTTGTACTGAATCATTTCCCACTGTTTGAGTTTCTGGCAGAAACCCTGTACATCCATCTTTTATGTACAGTCTGTGATTTCTATCTGCAATTTCACAACCTTCCAAGGACAACCACAGGAAGAACAATGAGGTTGACACGTATCCTAGCACACAGTCGACAGCTCTCAGGTTCCAATTGTGATCTTGAGCATGTGCGTTCTGTCAGTCAGACCTATAACTGTACAGGACAACACCTGACCCCTCACTGCCACGTTTGCATTCCTCACCTACATGAAGCCCACAGACGTCAGGGGATACATGATTACACAATCCTGTGTTGCAGCGAGTTTGATTGACAATGAGTAAATTAACAAGAATGTATTCTAAAAGAATATATCAAAACAATTATTGAGCTTGTTCCAACACAGAATAGTTTTACCAGATTTACTAAAAGAGACTCACCTGTAAGAAAAGTGTGTTACATTTTCAGGTTTATAACGGCACATCTGAAACTACTGCTTCCTGTTGCATCTCAGAACTTCTTACGTTCCCCAGTGTCCTCCTTAAGTATTGTATTTTAATACTGTCCAGGCCACACGAGTCAGAGATACCAAGAACTGTGTTTCTTGAGATATCATACACACGCTTATCACAGCTTAAGAATTTCACTTCTATAAGTTACCACAATGAAACCAATAGTGAGCATAAAGCAGAGGGGCCACATGAGGAACTGGGACTACTGTGGAGCGCCATACAAAGAAGCTGAACTCAGTTCTGCTCAATAATAATTGCATCTCTACACATTTATTCATGCATTTTTGGCCCATTTGACAAATTCTGTTGCCCTTCCAGCTCCAAGGATACAGCTGAACCTTTACAGCATAACTTCCATGATGGTAAAGTTCAGTCATATAGCATTTCAAACTGCTGCCGACTGAAACAAATACAGAGTTACAAACTGAAAGCAGGATAACAAAGTGCCACGAAAAAAGTAAAGAATCATATAGGAGTCCAGCAGACTGTTAGGCTCAGAGGATTGTGTCACCATATTGATTGATTTTTCAGGAAGTCTCAGTGAATTTTAAAAGAAAACAAAAAACCCCAGATATACTGACCAAAAGCATTCAGGAAAAAAACATGAATACAATCGGACCCATCATTGTTCCCTCTTCTCCTTACAGATGAAAAAAGGAACTACGTAAGGAAGAAAAAGAAAGTAAGATTTGCATCCAGTCTGGCTCATCACATGTAAATAAGGCAGCTGAAAGCTCCAAATATCCACAATTCAAATGCATGCAAATCCCTCCAGATTCATATGTACAGAAAAAGCAAAGTCACAAACCAAAATCAGATAACACCTGCTCTCAAACTCAGGCCGATGGGTTAGTGCCATCGTCGCACTTTGCAAACTACTAACAGAACAAAACACAGAAAATGTTTTTGCAAAAAACTGTAAAGATTTAGACTTTAAGTCACGAGCGAAAAATCTCTGAAAAACGCAAATAACTATTTTCTAATCTCTTTAAAAAGATGCACAGAGATATTTTATAGGAAATTTTTTTCAAGCCACCTAAAATCTTACAAAGGTAGACTGGGTCTGCATGTGAATGAAGCACTAAGATAATACCCAGCAGCAGTAACCAACTACTACATAATCCACATGATTTACTTGTTTACTTTTACTTCAGTGTTTCAGTACAAAAGAGCCGATTCTTTAGAGCTGATTAAAACTCAAAAGCTGTTATTCAGTGTTAACATGTTACATTTTGTACATACCATGAAGTGAAGAATGACACATGGTCCGAGAACTCTGAATGAGTTCTGCTCTTCAGAATTAACAGGGATATATATCAAGACCAAGATAAAGTCTGTATTCAACAGCCAGTCAATTTTCAGAGTTTAATTTGAAGAGCTGAAATTTCCTTTTAGGGATTTACTATACCACAATGGGTTTGTTTCTGTACATACAATCTACTAATAAAGGCATCGTGTTGTTAGTCCTCTTTGGTACAAAGGTTGCACCGAACAACAGGGGAGTGTTCGAACACTCAGTAAACAGCAATAAAACTAATCTGACTGTAAAAGGAAAGTCTTAGCGACATAAATTGCCTAAATTGGTATTGCTGAGACCAGAAGCATCGCAACATGTTCTGTGACATCAGGTGCTTTATTGACAAGGAACACCACAAAGGTGGCCGAAGGTAGTAGCAGGAAACGGCCCTTTGTTATGGAGTGTTTTCCAGTCTTATGGGACGACTGAAAGCCTTTTTCACCATGCAAACAATTCAGCTTCAGCTAATCTGACTTTTATTTACCTTCTTCTTCCTCCTCCTATCTTCTAAAAGAATGACTGTAAATGAGATCAGCAGCAATTATTCCTCGGTGTGGAATCTTACACAGATACTTGATCAATTTACATGATGGAACATGTCAGAAATATGCCCAGCAGCAGAAGCGCCAACAATAGCAGGGAGTTTACAGTGTGTAAACTGTAGTATTTATACAGCACTTGTCTCAAAAGGGGAAACCCTGTGATGTGATGAGCTAAGTGAGTTCAGCTGGTAAACCTGCATTCACGTGGATGTTGATGATTGCACAAGCTTTGTGTCAGACCAGGTGGCAGTGTAATTCAGCGTGCATCACAACAGCAAAACTTGCTCAAGAACTGCGTGAAAACCAAAAAGATCTCAATCTGATCAACACTGTGAGATGTGCTGGAAAAACAACTCTATGCAAGTCCCACCTCGCAACTGAAGCTGCGCTCAACACTCAACTGCTATCTGAAGAAGACACGACACATCTAATGAATGTTTTCACTGACTGCAGCAGATTGTGCTCTTTGATAGTCACAAGAGCACTAACGACTGATATAGACCACTACAGAAGCACAGAAGGCCTGAAGTGTGAAGCTTACATGGAAGTGCCTCCAAACCTGCAGTCTTTTTAGTGGCCAGCAGGGGGCGACTCCAAAAAAGACTTCAGAAGAAGTCTGAGAAACGGCCGTTTCTCTGGCTCACTTAGTTAATACTTTCCTGATAAGTTTGAGGGCTAAATCAACGGTTTTAAGTAATTAAAGAATCATGAATGCGTGCCATTTTGTAAATTGTGGACACAGAAAGGAAGATTAACCAGCTAACAATGTGTCAGACATATTAGCCAATGTGGGCTGTACTTTGTTTCTCAGGAACCGCCTCAGGCTTGTGCCGTCTTGTTCAAAACACCAAAAACCAACAGCTTAAATCAAGTGGGTGGCTTCAAGTTGGTCATGTCCATCACAACACAACACAAGACAACATAACACTGGAAATTCTGCCGGTGGACAATCCCACAAATAAAAAGCAAATACGTAATGTCACAACATGAATTTACCATGTTGTGAAAAGGTTTCAAAATAATGAGTTTCTTTGCATTGGTCGGGGGAGCATCAAGTAAAGAATTACATAAAGTAATCGCACATGGAGAATTAAAAATCCATTTCCCAACACAAGCCTGCTTCAAGTAAAACTTCAGCTGCTAAAAAAATAAACAGAAGCGCTTTCAAGTAAATTAGTACACACAAGTCAAACGTTTTAGTGTCAAAAGTTGGGAACCAAAGAACACATTTATACATTTACCATAATATTACTTTTGTTATTTGTACACCAAATAATAGTACATTTGTGGAATTTCGTGCCTTCTTATTGGGTTGGAACCATCAGTTGTGTTGTGGAGAAGTCGGGTTGGTACACAGCCAACAGCCCTATTTGACAACTGTTAGAATTCATATTATGGCGAGAACCAATCAGCTAAGTAAAGAGAAACAACAGTCCATCATTACTTTAAGAACTGAAGGTCAGTCAGTCAGAAAATTACTCAAACCTTGTCCCCAAGTGCAGTTGCAAAAACCATCAAGCACTAGGACGAAACTGGCTCACATGAGGACCGATCCAGGAAAGGAAGACCCAGAGTACCCTCTGCTGCTGAGGATAAATTCAGAGTCACCAGCCTCAGAAATCACAAGCTAACAGCACCTCAGATTAGAGCCCAGATAAATGCCACACAGAGCTCCAGTAGCAGACACATCTCTACATCAGCTGTTTAGAGGAGACTTTATGGTCAAATAGCTGCTAAGAAACCAAGACTAAGGAAAAGCACCAAGCAGAGGAGATTTGTTTGGGCCAAGAAACACAAGGAATCGACATTAGACCAATGGAAATCTGTGCTTTGGTCTGATGAGTCCAAATTTGAGATCTTTTGTTCCACCTGCTGTGTCTTTGTGTGACACAGAAAAGGTGACCGGATGGTCTCTACATGCATCGTTCCCATCGTTCCCATCGTGAAGCATGGAGGAGGTGTGATGGCGTAGAGGTGCTTTGCTGGTGACGCTGTTGGGGATTTATTCAAATTTGAAGGCTACCACCACAGCATCCTGCAGTGACATGCAAACCACCCCATCTGGTTTGCGTTTAGTTGGACCATCATTTAACTTTGAGGAGGACAATGACCCGAAACACACCTCCAGGCTGTGTGCGGGCTATTTGACCAAGAAGGAGACTGATGAGGTGCTGAACCAGATAGCCTGGCCTTCACAGTCACCTGACCCAAACCCAGATTATTTGGGATGAGATGGACCACAGAGTGAAGGCGAAAGGGCCAACAAGTGCTCAGCATCTCTGGAAACTCCTTCAAGACTGTTGGAAAACCATTTCAGGTTTTTTAGGACCTCATGAAGCTCATCAAGAGAATGCCAAGAGGGTGCAAAGCAGTAATCAAAGCAAAGGGTGGCAATTTTCAAGAATATAAAGCATGTTTTGAGTTATTTCACACTTTTTTGTTTACTGCATAATTCCATGTGCGTTCATTCATAGTTTTGATGCCTTCAGTGAGAATCTACAGTGTAAATAGTTGTGAAAATAAATAAATAAACCATCAAATGAGAAGGTGTGCCCAAACTTCGGACTGGTAGTGTACATGTTTAGCCTGATCAAAATGTGCAAACACAGAGATTCTGTTCAGTTTACTTCTTACAAACATTTAGCAAAATGTCTCTTCCTGTGTTTGTTCATCTTCTCCTGGGCAACACCAACTGCACTGACTCTCAGTTGTAAAGATGTTTTTCAGAAGTCTTAAGAAGAGATGACTTGCTTTGATTGTTCTTAAGAATTAAGACTGGAAGCGCTACACACAGTGCATGACTTTATTTCCCAACTGTTAACACAGACTGGGCTTGATCAGTCGTCACATCCAAATCGCATTCGCAATCGGCCCGACAGTCGTTAAATGTGCGCCCAGCTTTAGAGGACTTAAAGGATCTACTGCTAATGTCTCGGTGCCTGATACCACAGGAGACCATCAGAGAGTTTGCTGAAAGCTGTTATTGCACGAAGGGGACCCACGCAACTTTAAGGAGGTGGTAATATTAAAAGAGTGCTGTACATCACAAATGAATGACAAATGTCATAAACTGAAATGTTGCCTATCCATGCCACTTATCCTTCCAACTATTATTGCACAATTAGCTCACAAGTAGAGCATCACAGATGAGTCGCATCTTAGTGGTGAGTCGAGCCTGATTCAGTCCCAAAGGCTACTGCAAATTGGCTTCAATGCCATATGTTTGTTTGTACTGAGCAAAGCTTTAATTGGTTCGTGTGAGCCCTGAAATCAAACCCTTAATCCTCACGGGATTAACACCGCACACTGTTGAGGTTTAAGGCTTGATTATGTCCACAACTTGCAGGCAGTTGTGACATTAAATGCCAGACAGTATGTCCACACTTAAAAGGAAGTGAATGACAAGCTTTCAGTAAATTATTTGCAAGGGTCCAACATCAAAGCATCTGTAGACATGATAACGCTGCAGTAAATACTCATTTCTACATATTTTAAATGGGTCTAGAGTAAATTTAAGACCACAACTTATGGAAGGATTTAGACCCATATGTCCTGCAGAGGTATAGGATTTTGCAGGCTAAGAATTAGACCTGTGGACTGCTGCTGTACAGTAGCCCTGCCAAACTTAGCTCTGTGTTATAAGGCAACTCAAACCTCAAGAACCACACAGCTCTGAACTTTGACTGGAAATAAGATAAGATGCTTTGGAGCTACAAAAAAATAAATAAATAAAGGCATGAAGGTGAAAAAAGTGAAGCAGTTACCACCAATATCACTCCAAACCTACAAGCTGCAGGCTATATTCTTTAGTAATCTTAAATATCATGCGCTTAACCAATTTAAGTTCTCAGCATAACCTTAGAAAAACCCTCTGACACACTCAAACTAAACTTGGCCTCTCTCATTTGATAGCAGCACCTCTGGTCAGCCAGTGACAGTGACGCCTGGCTCCCTGGTGTATTTTTGTCTCGCTGCCCCCCGTAGCTGATATGTGCAGTGGCACCCCCTTATAAGTCAAATGTTCATTCCAGGAAGTGAACGCTTGTGCAACAGCTTTTTTCCTTTCCCCACTGGCATCAGGGGAAAAAGGAAACACCAGTTTAAAAAGGGCTGAGATTAACATCTGAAGGGTTGGCATCAGGATGTGAAGATGAAAGTCTATGGAAAAAAAACTTCCACAGACTGTTACTGTCACATTTAGGTCAGTTAGGATTTACTGAAAGAAAAGGAATCTCTGCCAAGGCCATAAAAAGGGAATCTAAACAACAAATGACAAATTTCAGTGCCACCAATTAAAGGACAAAAGGTTAAAGGTTTTATTTTTTTAAATCTCCCAGTAGGCCAAGGGCAAAACCAGCATTCATGTATAATAGTGCTTCACACTATGAAGCCTAATACAGTGGAATTGGACTCCCAGTGTAAGACAAGAGACAGCTGACAACCATAACAGCAACCTGTCCAGCAAACCAACCAGAGGGGCAACACGAGAGGGAAAGGGTGGGGAAAAGAAGCAAGTGGATTGTCCACTAATAATTTAAAAAGGATAAAATGTTAAACCTGGAAACGTGGAGCGTGCTCGTTGGAGCAAAAGGATACACAGAGAATGCATGAGTAACATTAAACGTTCATTTAGTTTGTTGGTAACAGATTTGAGTCAGCTGCTGTGGGTAGTACAGAGTGTGGAAATGCTGAATTTAAAATTTGGTTTCCTTGTTCAGCAGACAAAAACACCAACAACAAATAAAATCTGGAAGATTGAGAACAAAGCAAAATGTGAGATTCAGAACAAATACCAAATAATAATTTGCCTCGTCTATACACAGGTTTGTTTGTTTTGTTTTTTTAACGTTTACCCACCACTTGTGACAGACCCAGCCAACGATATTGGTAAATGCTATCTTATCTGCCGCCAAGCCAATATCAGTCAGCAAAGCCAACAACATGAAAGCACTTCGAGTGTTCAACCGAGTACAAAGACACTATATTAAGTACCAGTCTACCTCACCATCAGCTAATTTATCAGTGCATTTTCCACTTAGTGTTGCCACTGGGATGTCTCTACAACTTTGTGTGGTTGCAGACGGGTCCGTGCTTCCTACTGATGTGACAATCTCAACTCCTGCTGTGGAGTTTGTTTCATTTCACCTGAAATCAACTCTTTTCTGAAGTTCTGCACAGGAGCACAGCCAACAACAAATATTTTCCTCCCTGCAATTACTCGTGTTCAGAACAGTCATTTAGGACTTATCTAATTCCTGCATCTCTGACTTTTTAGGCCTCCATGGTGACCAAGCTGCTTCTGACCAACACTCACATTAAAAGCTGTAAGCTACTTGCAATAGGTGCTACTAACAGCGTACGAAAAGTTGGCTCCCAGCTTTGTTTTTCTCCTCAAGTCCAACAACCGAGAACAGTCTCTTCACACCATGGCGTGGTTATGTAAAAATGGAGCGCGTAAATCTTTATTGTAATGATACTAATCCAGTTTTTTGTTGTTTTTTTTAGAAGAAGAATAAACTGAGTGTAATTCTGTCCAACTACTGAAACATTAATCCACAACAACTGGGCGGTTCTCAAATGAAACTAGTCATCGGTGCCTGATTGAATTTCACATCTCAGAGGACAGAAGGAAAAACACCTCACTACAAAAGTTTTAATGCACCTACACTTGTTGGAAACTTCAGTAAATTAGTAAACCTCTTTCCTGTATGTCTGATGGGAGAAGGGTCCATATGTTAGTCTCCACTATAGAAACTTCTCTGCTTTCAACAATATAAAGCCTTGCAAAGGCTCTTGCTCAAACTCAGTTGTAAAACCTCAAATTTAATGTCTTTCTGGCTATAAATAATTGCAAGAACAGAGAGAAAAAAGATAAAGATAATAAACGACATAAATATGGCATTTAATTGATGTATGGAAATTGTGTTGATTCATATAAATGCATTCAAATGTTAAAGAGCAGTTCTATAACAGGCCACGCACATTATTTATTTTCTCGACAGATTTCAAAATAAAAGTTTAACTTCTTCCTTTTTTCAGATTCTCGGTGATTTGAGCTTGTTCTTGTCATGCCACCTGTTGCGCGCTTGCGACGTGTTAAGTTGCAGCAAATGCTAAATAATTTACCAACAGCAGCAACAGCAAAGCCTCATAAATGAGGGGGCTCAAGATCCGACTTGTCAGCAAAGTCACCAAAATATAAACCCGTGTTAACCTGCCATCCCCGTATGTGTGTCTGTGGGTGTGTGGTAATAGTGTGGGACTGTTGCTAAATAAATAAATTACCTGCAGTTTCTTACCAGCACCTTTAAGGTATTAAACAGAGTAAGGAAGACTGTTGCGGTGAAAGTTAAACATACGAGGCGTTTAAAACCAGCATTCGTGATTAGCGCTCAGTGGTGCGTTCGCTGTCAGATACTCACACCGGAGACTCCATGAAGCCCAGCGGCCGGTGAAATGTCAGAGGTCCCGCCGCAGTCCTCCACGGCTAACAACGCTCAGCTTTCGGCCGTGGAGACGCGGCTTTATGTACTCCGTTGGCGGTTAACAGTGCAGCGCGTCCGTGTCTGCAACCTGCTCCTCACAGCACAGTCACCGTATCAGCACCGATCCCCGCGACGAGCGTCTAGTTAAGAGCGAGACTACAGAGCGAGGTTAGCACTTCCGGTTACTGCCCCCCCCCCGCCCCGAGGCACACAAAAACCTCAACTAGGCAACTTGGAAAGAGATTCATTACACAGAAGTGTGAAGTTCACTGTTACACTCCGAATTTAAAAGGTTTAAAAATAAACATTCAATACCTTCAACAACTTGTGACGATGTGAGCTCCACTTTATTATAACATAATATGAAAATACTGCAGGGTCCTCCTAATGAAGAAAATACTTTTGTCTTTTTATGCAAATGTACTGTTTATAAGATTGGGGAAACCTGCAGTCAGCTGAGACTGAAGAAGTCACTTGGATGAGTGATAAAAAGTTTCTCCCACTGAAAATGCTACGTCCGGATGAACAGAAATAAACTTTTGGAGACTTTTTTCTTTTGTGTGCAATATCTTCTGCCACAGTTTGTCTGAGCTGGGTTTAAAAACATATATGAAATTACATTCTTGTTTCAATTTGCATCACATATGGAAATAAATGGTTGAATGGGCTGCTATTGGCACGTTTCTACTCAGTTTGACCAAATCAAATACAAATTCAAGTCTCATTTACCCAATAATACACACATTCATACAGGGCTTTTATCTAACATTTCCTCACACTCTGATGGATACACTCTGAGTTGAGTATCTTTGATACATGAACTGGAAAGGCTGAGATCAATCAGCTGTCCTTGTTATTGATGGATGATCCGCTTTACCACCTTACCAACAGCTGGGTCAAATAAAGGCTGGGTTATGGGAGAGATTGGAAATGCTCCACCGAAATGATTTATTGCATTGAATCGTATGACTATGTCTGCAAATGTTCTGAAAAACTCAAAACAATCTCAATTTAAAAATATTAAAAATATATATTTTTTCCATCTTGACTGATATCTTAGAGGAATAGGCTGACTATAATTTAAAATAGTAATTTCTGTTTTTTTTTTCTGCAAAAACAATGCATATTTTGTTAATGTTAACAAATCACAACCTTAAATATTTAGCCAATCAAATATCTATTATACAAGTCTATAAACTCAGCTACATAGTTAATATTTTTCATTAATTAAAAAGACAGCTCTACTTGCTGCAGTTTTAGAGTTCTTACATGGAAGCCCCATTTTTGACAAGTAAAAATAATCACCAATGTCAGAAGTTTGGGCAAGAACACTTTATCCAAGGTAATTTAAAGACATTGCTGTCCTTACAGAGTTTATTTACACCAAAAAGTTTTTCCATAAAGCTTTCCTAGATAATGTAAATATTATATGCCAGCAATGTTAACACTTAAATGTAAATTGGGCACATGGCATTAAATCTACAGGTTCAGACTTTTATTTTGAAATTGAATTTGCTTTGTACAGTTTCCTGTATCTCGGCTACCTTGACACAGAAAAAGGCGGGTCTTCCAGCGTCTCCAATCATATCTAATGGGGAACTGAGTGTTAAATTCAAATGTATTTTTCTCACCTTGCATTTAAATCACAGAGGAAACCAAAAGTAACGCAAGTACAACAAAGACTTCTGTAGTACTCGCTATACTTATAGCGCAATACTAAAATAATGTAATCAGCTATTGATTTTAAATAGCAGAAGGAAAATGTAATAATAATAATAATAATAATAATAATAATAGCAAAAACAACAATGGTCTTTCTTGGCTAACCTACTTTCCTGTGGAAGGGAAACTGAACTTACCAAATAAAGCTCTCCTACACTTGTTCATATTGTGTCATGCAATACATATATCACATATTTTAGCATTGAAGATATCTTACAGGTTGTGTCATCTTACCGAGATGACAACTCACACACTAGAAGCTACCGAACACATTCCTCTTGACATTGTCACCTTTATATTTCCAGCTTTCAGCGGTCAGACTCTCTCCCTGCGATGCTTGGTCCTGCTCTGCCATCAGGTGGTGGAAAACTGCTATATCATCCTGATAGAGCGCAGTGTGTGTGTTATCCTAACAGAGCAAATATTAAATCAAGCGACAGGGACTTCTGGATTGCACAAAATGACCTCTGTGAAGTTTGGGTGGATGTGTATTAATAAAATAGTCGATTCACTATCACAATTCCATAACAGGTATCTCCTCAGAGACTTTGTATCCAGTTATGCAAACAGGTGAGAGGAACCTTTTGATGCCATTAGATTATCCTCACAATGTCAACACGTGTTCTTTGAAAGAACACAATCATATTGTCAGTTGCTGGATCTCCAAAATCCATTAAACTGAGCGCCTCATCAGCTCAGCACCTTGAGTTTTTACAAATGTCAGTGATGATGCCAGTGTGGAGGTTTTTAAACCTTATTGAAATCTCACTCCTCAACTTTAAGCCAGATTTTCTTAACTGACCACCTGATCAGGCTAATGGTGTTTTTACAAGGGCTGCTCTTCTTTAATGATGTTATAGCCAAACAAAACTACACTTTGTACACGTGTGCTCATAAACATATTGGATATTTCTTCCTTTTCTCCTCCATCCTGCCCACGTTTCCAATCAGATGTGTCAGCAGCCTGTGCACAATTTGCAGGAGGCCCATTAACCACTTCAGGCTCCACAGAGTCTGACGTTAGTTCATCTTCCAGTGGAGGCGGTGCTGTGATTTGATCATCGTCCTGACAGTGGGTATGAGTTTGTGTCTGCTGTACCAGTGGATTGGATATTTTATGGACTAAAGACTTTTGCTAAAGTTAAAGTTACAGAGTTTACCTCTTTATTGGCTTCTTTTAAATAGTCTGTGATTGCTTTGTTTTTCCAACAGTTATACTGCAGGATCTCATTTTCCTTCTTCAGTGTCTCCAACACTGACTGTGAAATAAACATATGATTGGTTTTCTCAGTTTTCCTTATATTATTATAGTGTCTTTGCCTTACAATATAAAGCACCTTGAAGCAACTGTTGTTATGATTTAGTGCTATAGCTTTTGATACGTCTAATAGCTTCTTAAACATGTCATCTTTCTTAAACAAGTTATAAAATATCACTTTGGTAACTGATAGATTATGACCAGTTGTATTCACAGAGCAATAAAACAGTAATGGATAATAAGGGGGAGCTCAACATACCTGCAGTGGCTTATTACAGCAACTTGTCATTAATTAATTGTAGACACCAGGAATTTTGAAATAATCTCTTGATATACTCACTACCTGAGCCATCAATAGTGAAAGCATGAGGAACTGTTTCTCTACTGAGATTAAAAATCCATTGCTGCACGATCATTTCTGCTGTTGCTTTGGAAATCCCATGCACAGTCCTCTTTGTTTTGGAGAAAGAAGACATGGCTGATTTTAGGTGGTTTAACCTCAGCTGTCTGTGAAGGTTCTCAGTCATCCAGGTCATCGTAGTCTAAGGAGCTTGCAAATAAAAGCGTCTGGACTTCTTTAAGTTGCTTGAAGACGTTTCACCTCTCATTCGAGAAGCTTCTTCAGTTCTAAGGGTCAAATGGTGGAGAATCCCAGATTTAAACCCAGTGGGAGTTTCCCCCTCAAAGAGGGACAAAGGACCCCTGATGATCCTCTACCTAATCACATGAGCCAAGGTTTCGGGTGAGCTCATTGTGAACTTTATAAACGCCTGGATTCTGGATTCCAGATATTGAAAGCATGTAGAATATCTATGCTGTTACTGTGTGTGTGTGTGTGTGTGTGTGTGTGTGTGTGTGTGTGTGTGTGTGTGTGTGTGTGTGTGTGTGTGTGTGTGTGTGTGTGTAAATCACAATAACAGGCTCTCGTGTAGATGCAGTGCTGTGTGTACTACTGGTTTCTGATTTGTGTTTGCTACAAAGAAAACAACAACAGCTGTAACACGTTGTTTTTGTAGAATTTATCACATCAATGGCGATATTTATTTAAAAAAGTAAATATTAATAAAGAATGCAATCAGTGATTTTCTTGCACTGATAATGTACACTCAAGTATAATTATGACTTTACATCACTAGATGGCAGTGTTTGATTATAGAAAAAATAATAATAAAGCGAAGCTAAACATAAAATGGACATTTTTCCCCCCACGTTGTTTGGTTGTTTTTAGCTGTTTGCAATTTCGGATGTTACTGTCTCAACCTCTTAAAGATAAATTAATTGTTATTATTATTATTATTATTATTATTATTATTATTATTATTATTATTATTATTATTATTCAATAATATTATTATTTTATTTCAAATTTCCGATTTTTAATTTAAATTTACTTATTGTTTATAATATTTTGCACAGTCAAGGAGCAGTTCAGGAAGCATTTCCCTGTGTGTTGTTCTTGTATGACTCTATGAATCTTGAAATCTCGTATTATTACTATTACTATTATTACTATTATTCTCATTATTATTGCTATTATTAGTAGTAGTGGTATCACTCCCCCTCTTTTCCCTTAAATGCAGAGCACATATTTCAGGTTCAGGCAATGTGAAGAACCTTTTGGACAAACGTTTGAGTTTGGAGTCTTAAAACCAAATCGTTATCCGGATTACCACAGATCGATGCCTCGCTGCGTTCATGAATATCGGAGACATCACTTGTAGGATAATGAGGCTAATTTAAGACGTTAAAATCTTTGGCTTATCATTTGAATAAAACACAACAGCAACTTTGACTAGTACTGCACAGTATTACAATCATCATTGGTATTTGTTGGATCCAAGAAGAAAAGATACAAGTACTACAATTAGATGGTTCCTTTTCATTCTCAACTATGAGCGCACTGCGAAACATATCATAATGTTCAATGTAGATCTAAAAGAGAGAGAAATAGTTTCAGGAGTTCCGAGGAGCTCGTAAAGGCATCGTGCGTATCACATGGCAGGTGATAGAGCTGAGGGAGCTGGCGCTACAGTGCAGCGCACAGTACACACAGACAGACAGTTAACACAGGTCAGGGCACCTTGCGCGCACGACTGCTGTATGTACGCGTAATGGCGCGTTTGTGCCCTCTCACTTTATCTTCAAGCGTCTCCCAGAAACGCAGTTAAAGGATTTGTTTGGACTGCGCGTCAGAGGGTCGCACAACGTGAGTAACATGACTTTAATGTAGTAGTTTCCCCGCATCTCTAATACATTTAAACTCCAACTTATTTTTGTGTGAAAATAGCTTTTTCATTTCGGTAATTACATTTTACAAGTTGTTGTTTTGCTGCAACAAAAAAAGCACCAAATATTTGACAAGTTGTCTAATTCCTGAGTAATTAGCGTTCAATATGTGCGAGTTAAAGTGCGGCTAATGTTTTTGTCTTCTTTTACTTAAAAGTGAATTTGTGGTCCGAGGTTCGCAGATAGTGCTTATGGTGGCACTCAGTTATGTCAGGAGAGACTTCAGCACAGCCTGTATTTCAAATATTGTATTAAGTCTTAAAAAATGCTTCAGTGATAATCCTGCTGGGGTTGTGCTGCGAGCATATCAGCCTTTCTATTAAGAGTAATTGGGACATAAGGTTGAATGGGACAGTATAAGTATACATGGTTTGTTTTCTTCCTTGTACATGCAAAATGACAACTTCTTTTGTTAAGGCGGAGCTCTGAAACCAAATAATGAAAAATAAATGTGCAAGCTGTTGTGGCATACACGGGTGGGCGGGGCTAGCTTCAAACAGAAAAGCATAGGCTGAGGAACTTAGCATACGCATAAAGGTAATATGCTGCTGTTGCTGCTGCCGTAAAAAGGTATTACATAGGTATTTTTGATTGGTCCTTTCACCTTACTAACTTCGCAGTAGAGACGAACTTTGCATTTTGCAGATCAGTGACCTCCGACACCCAGTCACTCAGATCTTCTACAGAATGTAGTGATGAAGTCTGTATTCTGAGTCACTACATGGCACAAATGCATGACACACCTAACAGACGTGGGTACTTTAAAAACCCTCACCTCGCCCACTGAGGGCCGTAACAGTACCATGACAGTACCCTATTTCCACTAGTAAGTGATTTCCTGTGAAAGTGAGGCAGTTTTATACCGTAATGACTGTGGACAGAAATATGATAGAAAAAAAAGCAAAATTATGTCAAAGTAAAGGACAAGTATGACACAAACTGTGCAACATGCTGTAAGTTTCTAGCAAAGCTGAAATAAGTAGTCAAATGTTCGGTCCCAACAGGGAGATGTTACGAAAATAGCGCTTTGGGTCTTTTTACACAAAAAGGGTTTGGTGTGCTTTCTTGGAGTATGATCTGCTCTTAATTCCAGCTCAAATAGATGCTAAACCTCTTCATCTTTACAGAATATCACATAGTGGGCTGAAGCTTTTCTTAGAATTTACAACAAGAAAGTTTACACAAGCCAGAAATTCCAAAATCGTCCCCGTCACCCTTAATTTTGCCTACATTGTATATCCCATTATATATATTTTTCTACATAACAACAAAATGCAACATGGTCTGTTGGAGACAACATGGTAGTTTCACTGTGACACGGGTGTTTCTCCGCTTGCTTGCTCAGTCATGTACTGTCAGCTCGGAGCTATTAAATGATGTTTAGTTGCACCGACACATGCTGTGTAATTGCAGATCATCAATTTCTGACAGCGTGAGTAAAATGGAAAGGGGGCGGGTGAAAGAGGGGGGACGCTGATATGCTAACAGCAGAATATCAAGGTTGATGTGTGGCCCCCCTTCGCTGAAGCATCTGTTCCATCTAAGGCTGGAGACAGAGTACACACACACACACACACACACACACACACACACACACACATGCACGCATAAACATCAGAGACATGAGAGAGCTGAAGGAGCCTCCTGCCAGTGAATACATCAGGCCGGTGCCTCCTTTCTGTTGCAAATCTCATTTTAAAAAGAGACGGAGTTGAAAGGCATCATTGCCGCTGACGACAGTGAACTGATTAACGCTGCTGAGGTTGGCACTTGGGTGGCATTAGCACACGGAAACAGAAGAAATGTACACAGGAGCTCGGCTGAAGTGGCAGTTGATAAAAGCCCTAAATTGGTAACATTTATTGTTGCAACAGTTTATTTTTGACAATAGCGCTCATCGGCTTGTCGTGATAGGTTTACGCAGGGTGCACACACACTGGGTCAAGCAGATGATGGCACTCATTTCTGTGATCAAAGCTGCTCGTCTAAGTCCCAGAGCGGCCATGTTCAGATGATTGCTCTGTCATCTTTACAGCCGCTGCCGTCCACGGCTATGGTGTAGTTCCACTGCTGCTTAGAGGGAGAGACAAAGGAGAAGAGGAGAGATATGGGTGAGAGGAATGAAAGCGAAATAGCAAAAAGAGGAAAAGCGTAGAAACCTGAAAAGACAAAGTCAGGCTGTTAATCTTGCTGAAGTGAAGGAGTGAAAGAAAAGTGTCAGAGAGAGAAAGAGGAGAAACTCTGGCTTGTCCGAGGCGATCTTTGGCTTTCTTTGTCGAGGAATGTGAAGAGGTGTTAGAGAACAGCAGAGGCTAGATGCTGCTCATGCTGTGTTGTCCCATTTAAGAGAAAATAAAGTAGTAAGAAATTTGCGGATTCCAGGAGGAATAAGCAGAGCAGAAAGAAGGTAAACGAAAGGATTAGGTTTTTCTTTGGTTTTTCAGCCGTTATTTTGCTCCTTCTCAAATCCTCGCTGCAGCAACGCAGTGTGCAAGGGATGAGTTAAAGGTTTAACATTTGATAAAAGGGAGTACTGTGTTGGTGGAAGTGCTCGGTAATGTGTAAAAATATGCAAATGTATCATGTCAAAGTGTTATGGAACTTCAGCACATCTTTAATCCACCTACTCGAGTGCAATAAGTGTGCAGCCTGCGGTGTGTGGATACTGGAGGCTGCTCTAGAAAGGAGGTAAAACTAATGACTCACTGAGGGTGTTTGACATTGTTTCAAAAACCAAGCATGGCTATGTTTTTTGAGGATTTCTGACCTGCCAAAAAGAACCTCCGCCTCTCAGGTGTGATACCAGGTGATGCTTATGACTATAATTCCAATGTCTGCGTCCACCAACAATCAACAGTTTACTATATGTCCACGAATTGTGCCTGAGCCTTCCAGTCATTGTGACTTACACTCACACTTGACACTTTATTAGGCACACCTTGCTAATAACAACCCTCACCCCTCTTTTTCCTTGAGAACTGGCTTAATTGATCAAGGTGCAAGATTTGGGTCCATACTGGCATGATAGCATCACGCCGTTACAAAAAATGGAGACACTGTGGTCATGGCCACTGAGAATAATGAAATAGGCTGGGTGTTTAAACAATGCTCGGCTGACAGCAGGATGTATCGAAGCTTTCATGTTGTTCATGCCAAATTCTGACCCTTCCATCTGAATGTTGCGGCACAAACTCATTGGACCAGGCAACATATTTCCAGTCTTCTGTTGTTTTCATGATCCTGTGGGAACTGCAGTCTCAGGTTTTTGATCCTAGCTGACAGGAGGGGCACCTGGTGTGGTCTTCTGCTCCTTCTTTGCCCATCTGCTTCAAGGTTCAAGCTTTTGTGCATTGAGAGATGCTCTTCTGCATAACTTTGTTTTCAAGACAAGAGTGGTTATTTGAGTCCTGCTTTGTTACTGTAAAACTCCCCCATTAGCTTTTGTATGACAGCCTGAAATATCATTTTTATGCTCATTATGCAACTTGATCTGATTAAGAAAAAAAGGTGGGGGGTTGTTTGAGGGGGTTAAAGCAGCTAACGTTTGCATCGGGGGTTTATCATTTACCCTTTGAAGAAGGGTAGATGATAAACGGGGCACAATAAGATTTAAAAGCAAGTAAAAAAGTCAAACATGTTTAAAAATAATAGCCCCATATGAGGGGGCAAACCATACCCGCTCTGGTGGCTCTTTGTGCTGTCTCACCTGCCTTCCTAGAGGCAGGGAAAGAAAAGACAGAAGGCTAATAGGCAAGTGCAAATGTAGAAAAATAAAAGCTGTTTGTTAAATGAACATTACAGTAAACTTATATTCATACGTATTGATTTACAGTGTTATTTAAGTGGATATCAAGAAAAGCCATTGAAGATAAAAGCTTATATGATTTGATTTTGGTAGGTAAATCTTGTTGAGTTGTTCTGAGACTGTTAGATGGCACTGCACTTGAGCAATTTTGTCCACTTTTCTGGATTAATGGGAGTAAACATTTGTTTTTTAAGGGGTAATACGTTCAAGTGTTTTGTACTGAAGCTGCTCGGTTTTTTATGGCATTGAAACACTCATGCACATGCATGGGTCTGGGCATGTGAGCGAGTCAGTGATCAAATCTCACAGTTAGACTTGTCAGAAATGATATCAAACAAAGCAGCTGATGAAGAGAGCAGAGAGGAGGTGAAGAAGAGCTTTACAGGGCAATAAATCGGGAAGTAAGGAGAGGGGAGGTGCACATTTAAGGTAAAGAGTGGTGAGTTTAAGGACACTTTGACAGCAGGAGTTACGTAATAAAGTGATTCATTTAATGAGATGCCAACTCCTAGGTAGATTGTGACATAGTGTTCACGCGCACTTTAATGCTGCAGACCAGCGAGCTGCCAGAAATCCTGCTTTTATAGATAATCAGTTAATCAGATGCTTGATTGGCAGCACCTGACTGCTATTTACCTACTAAATTCCAATGAAGCACTAGTGGTGTGTTCACTGCATAGAGTCCTATAGTCTTGATTATTAATATATATTAGTATAAAGAAAAGGTATTCAGAGCAACATTTGCACTATTGGTGCATGGATATTTTTATATTTTATATTAAATAAGTCTTCTTTTCTTTTCTGTTTACATCTTTGAGTAGAAGAAAGTAGAGCTGTGTTGATATCAGATTTTCACAGACCTCTCTAAGAAACTTATAGTGGCTCAAGATTTTAATAGAAATAATAATTTAATAGCAATAATGCTGTGATTCAAACTAATTTATCTAGAACTTGGTTTATTGTTCTTTTTTTTAATGTTTTGGATAAAACATTTAAAAAAATGCAAAAACTGTTTGGTCTTTGAATCTTGCAGCACGTTATTGCTTCATCTCCTCATGAACAGTGAAAATGGTCAGAATACAGCGTATACCTAAACCTACAGTGATTCCTTTGAGTGACTGACATTTGCTGGGAGTGTCCACAGCAGTATGTGGCTTTATGTCCTCCGCTATGTACACAGATGGACTGCTATACAGTTCATCTGTGTACATATGTATACATCAGTACATCTCTCCGTAGTACATCTGTATATTTGCTCTTTGTATAGCAATATAAACATCTATATACTTCACTTATTTGTACATAATCTGTACATAACTATTCCCACCTTTTATACTACCCCTTTCTGTATATAATCTGCTCTTATTGCACTTATTGCTCTTTGCACTTCTAATTAGATGCAAACTGTATTTCATTAGCCTGTATTTATACATGTGTAATGACAATAATGTGGGATCCTTGTACTTGTACCACATAGACAGTTATTTTTATGTATTTTCTTCTGATCCTTCAGAATTTGGTCTATAAAAAACAAGTGTGTGATGTGTAGAAAATGCAGAGATATGTGTTGTGTATCAGCCTTATAATGTCGAGACAATGTTTGTGCCCTTATTACCCAGCCCAATGTCTGCCAGCAGTGACTCTGTAAGGACAGTAAAATGTTAAAATGTCTATAAATAAAAATGTTGCCCTCTTTATCCCGATTTTTAAATAATTATTAATAATAAAAGCAATGATATCAAATATTTTACCATATTATGACATTTTAGCCTTTTAGCTGCGCTGCTATGCTGTGTTTCAGTTACTCTGTGAATTTGGCTTTTGTTTTCATTTCTGCTTCTGTGCTGTGAGGATATAATCCTCATCCTAGTTTAACTAAGTCCAGTACCAATATTCACTCCTGAATACTTGGCCAATGTCAATATTTGTATTGGATTACATTTCAGTGTAGTATTTGCCTCTGCTCTATCCTCTGATGCAAGAATCGGAGACGCCCGCTGTGTTCACTGCAGCGGCTGAGCTCTGTGCTCAGTTGTTTTATTCCAGGAATTTGACCACTAGTGTTGTTTAAGCGTCACTTTTTTTGTTTCACTTGGGACTTCAACAAGTAATAAAATAATAAAGACAAATTTATAAACACACAAGAATGGGTTGCAAATATTTGGCCCAATTACTTGCTCTTTTGATGTAACTGAAGCTTGAGTGTGAAGGAAGATAATCCTGTAATTTTCCTCTTCAAATCAAAATGGAAAACTGGACGTGTTGCGCTGTGTCTGCCCAGGAAGCAGTCATGTTGAGTGTCCATAAAGCTTTACATTAAGGTTGAGTAAGCTGAAATTAAATGAGTTTGTGTGTCAGACTGTCTGCGTGTCTCCTTCAGGATGACATTTACCTGAACCACACAGAGCTTCTCATGCGGCTGTAACATTATCAGGTAACGTGATCCGTCTCTGATCATGTCCAGATAGCTTGTTAGGAGGTTGTGACTCGGACTCTGTGTAACCATAGTCTGCTGCAGCCGAGGTGCTGGCCTCTCGCACTTCACTGCTTCTTCCTGCTCGATGTGCTCGACTTTAGAAGCTTAGAAGTTTTTACTATCCTGCTAACTTGTGTTTGGTGTTTTATTTACTCCGTGGAAAATCGTTCTTTTCAGCCTGAATTTGTATGGAGGGTAATAAGGATGCCAGTTGACTGCACTCGACCAGGCTGGCGGCCAGAATCCTTGAGCTCCATCTGAATCAGCTGCAAAGCACCAGTTGGCTTGCTCTACTGGGACACACATAAAAAACCGAATTGATGCATAATCAATTCTTCATGTCATAGTTTGAGGGTCGTGCAAATTTGTGGACTATCTGTGAAACAGGGAACTAGGAGGTGGTCTTCAACTGTGGGAAAACTGGGAAACTATGAGAGTAATGGACAGCATAGAGGTGGTTAGCCAGTTAGCCTTAACTTTGTAGCAACGTTGTGATACTGTATGTAATATTATATACAATGTATATTAAAAAAAATTTAAAGTTACATATAGCTCCAAACTGTAACTGTAACTGGAAAAAGAAGATGGGGAATTTTGAAGAGGAATCATGAGAAAAATGCTGTTTCTGCTTCTTTGACCTCCTTCAATTTTGCACTTGAAGGTCAGCGTACTGGTCATGACACGCTGCTTGTTACTCTGAAAATAGAAAGTGTTGTCCTCGGCTAAAGGAGGAGGAGGATGATCACAGTTACATCATTGAAACTGGATCACAAGGTTGGACAGATCATTTACCAGGTAGTTAACGATCACACAAAATGATGCTAAGAGTTCTGGGAAATGTTTTTAATTCAGTGTTTTGGATTGTTAATCCAAAATTATCTCTCTTTTCACCTTTTTATGCCTTGCAGACGGTGGCAGGTCTCTGTGGTTGGCGCTGTGGGTCTGTTGAACGATCACTATATTGATCGCCATTGAATTTGGTCCTGATCTTTAAATACACTTCACTGACACTGGTAATCCTCCAGCTTGAAATGTAGACACATACCTTTTGGGTGACAGCTTTAGAATAAATTGGCATCAAATATGTTATTGCTGTAGTGTCCAGGTCGACTGATCAATTGATTTGTAAACAAATTGTGATTGGTTCCCTAAACCTTTACAGCGCAGTGGTTCAGTATTCAGCACCGCCGCCTCGGGTTCTCGGGTCTAACCTCCTGGTTGACTGGGTCCTCTCAGTGTGCATTTTGTACATTCTGCCTCTGTATGCTTTAGTTTCCTCTCAAAGTTTAAAGATGTGCTTGTTATGGTTAACTGTTTAATCAAAACTGGCTGTAGGTGTGGAGAGTTGGTGGTTGCTTCTCTGTGTGCTGCTAAGCCTGTCCAGGCTGAACCTTCTCTTTACTCTGAGCTGGGATAGGCTTCAGGATAAAATGAAAACTGGCATCTTCAGAATTTGTTTCATTAAAAAACTGTATAAATGAATTGTTTTTAAGTCATTCAGCTTTTTAAGGCTAACTGGTAGCTTGCACTCTGAGCCTGTGCTGGTCCCCCTGAGCCCCTGTGTCCTCCTTTGATGACGTTACATTTTGGCTTTTCTGCACCTTTGTTCATTATATTGCTCAATAAAGTGGTTTATACTTTGCTAAACAATGGTAACTTTATTATTCTGCAAAATAAACCTATTTTCCCATCAGTGCTTATCCTTTATCTGGACTAATTCTGTATAACTACACGAAATTGAAAAGTATACCAAACAAACAAAGAGCTTTGGTCACAGGGGGCCATGAGAAGCACATTCTTGTGTTTTGAGTAAATATCACAACTTTTGTGTACTTAAGTAAACTTACTTGTGATTTGTAACTCTTATGGTAGGTGGAGTAGATATGAGAAGTGGCAAAGATGCACTATTTTCATATACCGCAGACAGATTTAAGTGGTTATTTGGAAACAGATGTATTATTAAACAGGGAATTATTGTCTGTCTTCAGTATCCTACCAAACATTTTGTTAAGTAGCTAATTACACCTGCAGGATTCCTTACTCCCGTTGAAAATATAACATTTTTGCTTTGCTTTGCCTTAAGCAGGTTACTGTTGGAGTAAGTAGAGCTCGCATATAACAAACAATCACCATTTTCAGGGCACGATGCCTGTGTGCCAGTTCGTCCTGTCATGTTTTCTCTGTCATGTCATCAGCTTCATCACATGGCAGAATGAGTGCACGATCTTATTGTGGCCTCACAGGGACTCTGATTGGCTCGTTTTTATTCCCTCCTAAGTGCTGATTGGTTAGTCACGCCTGTCACATGAAGTTGTGGCCATCTTTAACGTGTATGTATTAACTGCTGTTGACATGTTGTTTTTACAGCACTGGCTTGCTGACACTGGTGTTTGAGCTCCCTGCTGGTTTCTGCACCCGGGGCCACATCAGGGCTTCAGAATGAGCCGGAAAATCAAATCCGAGTTTGCTTTGGAAAGACAAAACTTCGTCCAGCTGGACTTCCTAGTCCAGGTGTTGCTTCAAAATAACCCTGTAATTTTTTTTAACTGGGTTAACAGCTGGATGAGAGATTTTTTTTAAGTTTACTATTATGAGGATGACTTTATTTTTATTTTAGTTTCATATATTTACTTGAGGCAATTAAATGATGTAACCAGGCGAAACAACAACATAAATATGCTGAATCCATCATCTATAGTCTGAACACTTTCCCCCATAAAGACGACATTTGAGGACCTCCCTGTGCAGTTAAAGGCGAGTTTAAATAACTCTTTCTGGGCTTTTGCAAGGGTACTCGTAGTTGTACAAGCAGAGATAACCCTCACTAATTTCTAATGCACACCCAGTCGGTTTGTCCTGGAAGCAGACATGAAATATGACAGAAACTGCTCAGTTCAGAAAGTGGAAACAAAGGTTACGTCTAATAGGCAGCCTATGGGAGAAGAGTTAAGGAAATCACTTGAAATTCTTGCATGAGTAAACCTACATTAGCTTAAAATGCTTTGTCTTGAGCATAATGATCTGCTTTATTGCTGCTAAGTTGTGTTCTTTCGTGGTGTGTTTTGGATGCTGTTTCTGGAACAGAGCAAAGCAAACCAACTCCTTTCCATGTTGCAATGTTTTTATTGTATTTAAATTAATGCCAGAAATGAGGAGTGCACAGGGTGGTAGTAGTAGGAGTGTTATTTTTTTTTCTTTAACCTCATGCTAAGAATGAGGTTAGCCCATAAACTTCTACCATATGTTTTCTCCTTTGTGCGGGCAGGTTTATAGCCTCTTAAATGAAAATTATAACAACAGTGAATCTACTGTAAGTTGCACAAAGCTTAACTTAGCTGATTACATGCCTACGCTGAGAAAAATATAAAGGCAGTGTTGTGTGAGCAGTAAGGGTGTCACAGTTTTACCAAACCAGAGTTTATGCAGTCACTGTAAAAAAACAACAGCAATAACGCCCTCTGTCATTTCTGAGGTTTTACATATCAGGATGAACATCCATTCTTCCTTCAGCTTCCACTTACGTAATTTGGGGCCGTGGGGAGGCTGGAGCTTTTCCCAGTTGGCATAGGGCGAAAGGTGGGCTACATCCAGGACACGTCACCAATCTGTCGCAGGGCTAAACAGAGAGACAGACCGCCAACCAATTTAAAATCACCAATTAACCTAACCCCACTAACTGCATGTCTTTAGATTGTAGGAGGAAGCTGGAGTACCTGGAGAGAACACAGACACAGGGAGAACATCCACATAGAATTACCTAATACTTATCAAGTCAGAAAATTAATTACAAAAACCTCAGATGAACTAAAATATGTAAAATATTACACATCGTGTTTTATTTTATTAAAACTAAACCTATAATAAAGAAGCAGAGTTTGAATAGCTAAGTGCAGCCCATGATTCAGGAGCCTGGAGAGCTGGTTTTTGCAGCAATAATATGAAAAAATAGTTTTCTGTATTTATTGGCCTTTCATATTGTTGTGGAGGAATTTTGGCTTGCTATTCTTTATATTCTATATCTTAGTTCATTCAGGTTTTCGGGTATTTGTTTGCGCACAGCCAATCAGGTTGAGGTCTGGACTTTGACTGGGCCATTGCAACAGCCTGATTCCGTTCTTTTTCAGCCATTCTGTTGGAGATGTGCAGCTGGGCTTGGGATCATTGTCCTGCATGACCCAGTTTGGGGACAGATTTTATCTGTCAGAAAGATACTCTCACATTTGACTGTAGAAGACTTTGATATACAGACGAATTCACGGTCAGCTCAGTGGCTGAAAAGTGCCCAGGTTCTGTGACTCCAAATCATCACCCTTTCATCCCCATGCTGAGCTTGTATGAGGCGCTTGTGCTGATATGCCATGTTTGCTTTTTGATAAATGTGATGCTGTGTGATATCGCCAAACATTTCCATTTCCACTGGTCTTGTCTGTCCAAAGGATGTTGTTTCAGAAATTCTTCTGGTTTGTTCAGATGAAACTGTGCTGAACAGAGAGTTTCTCCTGGTAACCCTTTCAAACAAGCCATACCTGTAGAGTCTTTCTCTACTTTTACTGTCATGAACTTTAACAGTTAACATGCTAACTGAGGCCTGTAGATTCTGAGAAGTAGCCCTCGGCGGGATTTTTTGGGAATGTCCCCTCCTGGTCAAATTGGCGGCTGTCTTGAATGTTTTCCACTTGTGCATAAAGTTTTTTGTTGCAGAATCATGAACTTCAAATTGTTTGCAAACAGCCTTACATGTCTTAGGTGTTGTGTGGCTGACAAAGGTAGGACCCAAACGCAGGACTCAGAACACAGACAATAAACTAACAGGTGTTTTTTTTAATTAAACTAAAGTACAAAATAACAACAATAGGAAACTAAAACCTTTGCCACAACAAGGAAAACATACTAAGGCTACGTTCACACTGCAGGTCTTAATGCTCAATTCCGATTTTTTGATCAAATCCGATTTTTTTGTCTGCTCGTTCCCACTAAAAATAAAATGCGACAGAAAACGCGCTCTAGTGTGAACGCTCAAAGCGGCCCGCATGCGCAAAAGGAGACATCACACACAACGCGCTCTGTTTAGACCCAGAGCAAACAATATTGTTTGACTGATGGCCCTTGATATAAAGACTTCCGACTTTACGTTTCCCAATTTTTGCTTTAAGTTATTTTGTTATTTACATAATAATGTAAATAACCTAATAATTATCCTTATTGCTGTTTTAGAGGAGCAGTGCTTCAAAGGATAGTTGCAGATTTCTGTCAGAATCTACAGATTATACAGAACAAATAAAATGTTCACGTTTCTCCAACGTTGTCTTCCCAACAGTTTCACTGACATCTACACTGGATGGCCAGGAAGCGTTCGCGATGTCTTCTCCGGCGCTGATAATTGGCGTCTGTCTTGTGTCAGTGACGTAGAAGACGGATTTAATGCGACATGACCATTCACACAGCAGTCGCTTTCTAAAACATCGGATATGTATCGGATTCAGTACCACATACGAAAGTGACCCAGATCGGATTTGAAAATATCGGATTTGTGCCGTTCACACTGTCAGACCATGATCGGATATGGGTCGCAAAAAATCGGATTTGATGCGCTTTCGCCTGCAGTGTGAACATAGCCTTAGAGGGAAAACAAAACAGCAAACAGAGAGAAATGCAGACAATATATACACAAGGAGGATAACGAGGGAAGAGGCCACAGGTGGGAACACAGCTTACACTAATCTGACTGACGGGAATACACATGAAACAGAAGACTATCAAAATAAAACAAGAAGTACAAACACTGACACCGAGACTAAGGTGCATGGGCCTGACACAGGGACCGGAGAGAAACATACACGAAGACAAGACAGACTGAGGAGGCAAAGGAACGAAACACAGAGCCTAATTTTGAGAGTGATAGGTACCAGATGATTTTTAACATATAACTTAAAGAGGATGTGCTTATTATTATCGTAATTAATATTATTCTTTCTGTCTTCCATTAAACTTCAGTTTAATTGTTTGTTTCCGCTCGTCCGCTTATCACCTGAATTATTATGATAGCTTTCACCAAACCAGTATATTTTAAATACAGTATGTCAGGAATTCCCAAACTTGAGAATGCCGTGGTTCGCTTTGGAATCTTCTGCTCACCCAAACCTTTAATTACATCTGTAATTAACACACGAGATACTGAAATTCAACAAGCGCGATTCCTGATAACCACTGCTCCATTTCTCTACCACTAACGACCCACTAACTCTCCGCCAACAATCAAGACAAAGAAAATGCTTTTGAGCAATAAATTGACCCAATAAAAGAAGAATAAAACAAAATTTAATATCACATGGATTTTTGAACGTTTTGGATAAAAAATCATTTTCATGGTAATTTAAATAACCTCACGTGACCCAATCTCCAACCACCCACAGGTCTGCTGCCCAAACTTATGTTTGTTGCTCATGTTAACAACCTGAAAAAGGAGGCATGCAGATGAGTTTCCATGATAGAAAACATTTCTGCTGAATACACTATATAAGCTAACAAACTTAGAGAACTGATCACTCAGAGTCCTAGGCTAGCAATGACACCCAGTTTGTGGTTAGGCTGCTGGCCATGGTGCTTTGCCAGCCTCAACACTAGTTATTGTATAACCAAGTCCCAAAAGCAGTCTTTGAATGTTGCTTTGCCACTTTGTCTTGTGACTTATTAATATAAAACCAGTCGGCTCTGATTCCCAGGTCATCCAGCAAAATTACTCGCCAGCAGTGGAATAAATGAGCAGTGGAAAAAACCCCAGACAAAGTAAGCCTTCATTATAAAATTATTTTGTCCATACACATAAATGCATAGCTTGTTTCTTAAGCCCAAAACAATTTAGGTGTCTTTGCTAAGTCCTGCTTTCTTCTGTAAAGATAACCTCACATGTTGCGTTTATGATTTTCTTTTCATATGCTCTAATGTAGAGGAAAAGGTTGAGACATCCTTAAGAGTTTGGGGCCAACGAACCAAAAGAACAACATCTGTCCCATTTTCCTTCGGCAAAAGCTGCTGGAGTTGCAGATTAAAATCATAGATTATAAAAAGCAAACTCCCAAACAGAGGCTTTGTCCATTGGAAGTAATGCTGACTGAAATTTTGCATCGAGTTACACGACTAGAGGAACAGGCTAGACAGGAACTATATGAAGTAACTGAGCAATCAGCTGGCCCACCTGGAATTTAGCTGTTGTTTCCTTACAGCTTTATCAGTGTGATGATCAAGTGATACTTTTTAAAGTCTAAACAAAAAGTCTGATTCTGGAGAAGTGCCTTGCCATTTTTTGAGGGGGTGGGGGTGTTATTTTCTATATTCTTTCTATTTAAACTGTGGCCGCTTTGTAGAAAATCTTCGGCAATCAAACCTTTTGACAATTAAATTGTGACTTTTGCTTTTCTGCTGCAAAGCTGAGCATTTTAACATGGGAGTCTACAGGGATTTACTTGCTTTTGGAAACAACCTTCAGTGGCCAGTAGAGGAACTGCAGCTTTTTTGCACTTGTGGATTTGTTCAATCTTTCAGTCCCAGAAGCTGATACTTAGGATTTTCATGCAAAATTTCTGTAACCGTTGCAGCAGAAAGAAACGCTAATGTTTGAATACAAATAGCAGAGTTGGAAGAAAGACACGGAGACATAGAGAGAGAAAGAAGGGAGAACTAAAGGACAGAACAGGGAGCGTCCTGGTCTTAAATGTCAGTGGTGCTGTCGCGTTGATGTTAATTGGTAAAGAATCTGGTGTTTCTTGTTGGCTCTGCTCCACGCGCACACACACAGTTGTATTTACCCTCTGTGACAGCAGGGGCCTGGGGGGGTTAGGTCTGGCCTCTAGCTGGTGACACTAATCTAAACAGGCTAAGTCAAATGAGGAGGAACGGTAACCCCCTCCCACCACCACCTCTGCGTGTGTGTGTGTGTCTCTTTTGTCTAAGTGTTAATGTTTAACTGTGCAGGTTCACAGGCATTCTGGCTTTTCCTGTTTGCACAAGCCCATCGCAGTAATTGTGTCTTGTGAAGGTTTTGGTGACGCTGGAATTTCTGACTTAGTCGTTCCCATTTTGCAGCAGCTTTGATGGCTTTCTAAAAAATGTTTGACAGGAAGCTGAGATTGGGACCTCTGCTGTCTTCTTGTTTGGAGAAGAAGTGCATTTCTCCAATGTTTTTAATCTCTGAGTAGAAGGCTAGCGTTAGGTCAGTGAAGGTAGAATAACCTGACGCACTTATGTAACTGTAAACATGTTTTTAAGGAAATTTCATCATTTGCATTTGTGATGTATGCACATCCAAATGTCTCGCCCAGAGGCTGTGCATATGTGAACATGTTGGAATAATGTTCCCGACCTTCTGTTCTTGTAAGGCAAATTAGAAAGCAAACTATCCAAGCAGCGTTTTTCTCAGCTCTTCACGCTCCTCTGTAAAATATCCCTTTGTATTAGAATCAAAAGTGTAGTGATGGGTGAACCCAGCTTTGTACTGATATAAAAACAAATACTGAGATGGTTTGGACATGTGCAGAGGAGGGATAGTGGATATATTGGATGAAAGATGTTGAAGATGGAGGTGCCAGGCTGGAGGAAAAGAGGAAAACCCCAGAGAAGATTCTTGGATGCTGTGAAGGAGGTCTTTCAGAGGGCTGGTGTTGGTGTAGAGGATGCTAGGCTGTGGCAACCCCCAAAGGGACAAGGGACTGCAAATGTAAAAATATGGTGCTAAATGAGTTTCTCATTTATCGTCAATGTCAGTAAATGAAGCAGTAACCCAGTGATGGATGAAACTGTTGGAAAACGACCACTGGAGTAAAGGGTTAACGGGAGCGCTGTACAGCGAGGGTCAAGCTTCCTCCCACATCCCTTCCGACCTCCTGGTGGGAAACAGGAGGTCGGAAGGGATGTGGGCCCCACAGCAGGCAGAGGTTTTGTAGTTTCTCCAGCAGAGAGTGTGTGAAAGACTTTGATGGTGAAGCAGTGAATGCCGGTCACTACAATATTCATGTGCCCTACAAATTAAGAAAGCTTAGTATCCAGAGTGATTGCATGCCACTGTGACACCACATAGTCCACTGTAGTGTTCTGCATATTACACCTTTGAGACCTTTGGTGCAATATTCAAAAACACAAATTCTTTGTGTCACGTTCCGCACAGGAACATCATATTTCCACTGTTAAATTCTTAATTGCTGTAGTGGAATATTAGATTCTTGTCACTGTGGCAGTTTTCCAGAGCAGTAAAACATATCTTGGGTGAACAGCAGGCATGTCAAAGGGCCTGGCTGCTAAAACTTTTGCTTAATAAGCTTAGATTACTCCTCTTTATTTTACTGATTTTATGAAAACGACATAACAGGCTAAGATCCTGTAAGAAAAGAAAACACTCTAGTTTTAGTTACATTTTTTCACATTTGAATTTGAAAATGAAATGGAGTGCCCACGTTGAGTCAGGGCTGAGTTCCTGCCCCAAGTGGAGGAGTTTAAATATCTCGGGGTCTTGTTCTGCAGTTCTGCTGCAGTGATGCGGACGCTGTACCGATCCGTCGTAGTGAAGAGAGAGCTGAGTATAAAAGTGAAGCTCTCAATTTACCGGTTGATCTACGTCCCTTACACTCACCTATGGTCACGAGCTGTGGGTAGTGACTGAAGGAACGAGATCACGGATACAAGCGGCAGAAATGAGCTTCCTCCGAAGGGTGGCTGGCCTCTCCTTTAGAGATACGGTGAGAAGTTCAGTCATCTGTTTAGCTGCTGCTCCACATCGAAAGGAGCCAGTTGAGGTGGTTCAGGCATCTGACAAGGATACCTCCTGGGCACCTCCTGGGTGGGGTGTTCTGGGCATGTCCCACTGGGAGGAGGCCCTGGGACAGACCAAGGACACGTTGGAGAGATTATATTTTTCGGTTGGCCTGGGTGCGCCTTGGTGTTCCCCCGGACAAGCTGGAGGAGGTGGCTGGGGAGAGAGAGGTCTGGGCTTCTCTGCTTAGGCTGCTGCCCCCGCGACCCGGCCCCGGATAAGCGGAAGAAGATGGATGGAATTTAAATGTATTTATTTAAAACAGATAGTGCCTAATAATGACCATATTGTTTGTAGTTCCGGATATAAAAACAATAAATAAGAAAATTAACAAACTGTCAGACAATGAATAACAATCCAGACAAGAAAGACATAAAATTATAACATCAAAGTCCGCAGTACAATAAGAAAATACACTGTATTTCATTGCGATACTTTTTCAGTCTATGTTTTCAGACCGTTGAATTCTCTGGACATGTAAAAAGAAGTTAGTCTTCCTCTAAGGTAATGCCCTCCTGACTGTATTTATCATCTGCTGCTGCTACTTACAGTATGTAGCATTTGAAGTGCATTAAAGCCAGTAAGTATAAATCCTCCCATATTGTTTTCGTTAATATGCTGTTTTGCTTCTGCCTTCAGTGCCGCTCTGTCTCTGAGAATCATTTGTAAAGCAAAGGCTGCAATCTGCACTGAATTACATGTCAAAACAATTTCTTTAGCAGAGACTCTCCGGAGCTCCTCTGGAGATGATTGAATGACTAGCGGGCTGAGAAATTACTGTGACAATGAATGTGTTTCACTTATATGTAACCCATTTGTGTGTGTGTGTGTCTGTACTTCTATCATCCTCTTCTGATGATTAGTAATAAGCTGTGCTTATGATGACAGTCCAGAGGCTAAGTGTCAGCTCCTATCAGCTCTGCTGTTTGCATTTGTTGAGGAAGCTCTGCCTTGTGGGTAAAATCTCTCTTCTACTGTCTCTTTGTACTTTGTCTTGTCTTCATGTGCATTTGGTTAAATTATAGTACGAGTGATAATCTGGCCTCGTTACTTCATGGTGTGTTGATTGTTATGATCCGAGTTGCATGTTATCAAAGCTAGCCGAAAGTTTGTGCGCTAAATGGCAGTTGGTGGAATTGAGGGTTTGCTAAGTGAGAAGATTATTTTATGTTTTTTTTTAATGGTATACTTCATGTAATTATGACAGAAATGCATAAGTTTCAGGTAAAAGAGCCCAGATCCATTAGCTATGAGCCAGTCAGAGGCATGAACTTCAACATTTGGGCTTTTTAGATGCTTCTTCTGATTGTTTTCAGTTCGTGAAGTCATAGTTCCTGAATTCTGTCAAAACGGAGAATTATTTGTTTGCTCAGCTGCAGCATTTTTGGAGCTTGTCTTTGTTAGTGGCTCAGATGACAGAATCTTATCTTGTTTTGGATGTTTCTTGGGAGTCATATTTTTTACTTTATCTAACTCATAGTTCAAAAATAGCCTTTCTTTATCTTAGTTTAGCTCTCAGTTTATTCCCTGAAACAACAAAGCATTTTAACTCGTCTCAATTTCAGCCAACTTTGTTCTGCCCCAAAAGCTTGATTCTGCTCATCTGGATCTTTCAGTGGGAGAAACATTTTGTCACTCATCCAAATGACTATTTCAGTCTCAGCTGAAGAAGGGCATTTGCACAATGACTGACACTAGCATGCATCAAGCATGCATCAAGACAACTTTGTTCTGATTGTCTGCCCCTCATCAAGAAAACCCTTCAACAGGTGGATGAAGCTTTTGTGGTCAAAGCTGGAGCTGAATGCCCAGGATGACAAAATCGGTGATGTCACCTCTATATAGGTTGACATCATACAAAGGGAAGAGAAGACAAAGTTTGAAACTGTGCATTTAGGATAGACTGAAGTCTGAGCCTTTGGCTTGCTCAGTACAAGAAAAGCCATGATAGGCTCTTTAGCTTTGAACACTGCTGCAGAAGTGCTTTAAATATGTATTACACAACGACCAATAGAGAAAAATAAATGACTAGATTTTTAGCCAGGAATGCCTTAGATGCCGCATCTCGTCCTAATTTCCACCTGTGCACTGATGGTTAAATCAAAGATCATTCTTTGCACTGTGCTTCTAAACTGTCAGCACAAAAAAGGCACACAGTTCTTTCACAGCTTTAATCTTTTGATCTTAGCCGTTGGTCCCCTCGGGCAAGTTGTTACACTGACAATTACTACAGTCAGGCAGCTCTGCAGCTGACATTACAAGAATGTGGAAGTACTCGACACCTTCCTGGTATGTGTATACTGACACAAGAGGGGCCTGTAACCTCTCCTTGAGGCTGCTGCTACAAGTTTAACTATGTACAGTCAAAGTCGATAGGCTTATTCATCTTGGAAGAAATTATTTTTTATGGTATTCCAAGAATGTCAAATGACTGATCAGGATTTTTGAAATTAGCAATCTAAATAAACGATTTTATTGTAAAGGTTTACTGTTATCTATCAGCATTAACATTAACTGCATTATATACTCTGACCGTTTTATTATAACACAGTTGTCAGAACTTGGAGTCAACATGCACTCATCATAGACATGAATGTCATGGTAGTTTTGGTCTTGAAATTATTTCTTTGAACTGTTACACATGAATACATCTTTAATGACTTTAAAAAACTAGAGTTGGGTGAACAAGTTTGAATTTATTTTAGATTTTCTCTAAGGCTCAAAAGTATAATATATATATTATATATACTTAATTGTGCTAACTGTTCTACAGTGTCTTTGAACTTGACAAGATGAACGCCTATAAGCTCCTCTTTAAGAATGATGGTTGACAACAGCTGGTAATTTCTCTTTGCTGACATAAAAAGCCACCAAAGTGAGTGTTGTCAAAAAGCACTCATTGCATTGACCAATACTCAGAAAATGGGGAAAGTCCAAGGAACTCCGTGAAGATAGGTAGGAGAGTTGTAGATTTACAAAAGCTAGGAAGGTCTCAACTGAGATTTCCAGGAATTTCTATTCATCTGCTATTCATCTTACTTTTCCAAAGTCTCAAAGAAAACCCAAACTGCCCCCCAACATGAGAGAAAATTGGTTAGGATGTCGAGGAACAACCCAGGAACCAACAGGAATCAAGCCTGCCATGACCTGGAAACTGCTGGCACACCAGCGTCACTGTCGACAGTGAAGCAAGTTTTATATCGCCATGAGCGTCCATGCTTAGGCTGCTGCACCCGCGATCCGGGTCTGGATAAGCGGAAGAAGATTTTTATAGTGAAAGAAAACAAAGACTGGGCAGTTTGGCCATAATGACAACAGGTGTGTTTGGTGGAGTAAAGGTGAGGCTTTCAAACCAAAGAACATTGTACCGGCTCTCAGTCCTATTGACAATTTGTGGACTATTATTAAAAGCTGGGTTGGTGCCAGGAAACCAACCCATTTAAATGAACTCTACTAATTCTGCCAAGACGAGTGATCAAATCCAGCCAGCCAGAATTATGCCAGAAGCTTGTTGATGGACAACGAAAGCTCTTGGTTCTCAGTGAGTTTTTCATTTTCACTCTGCCATGTTGAACTGCAGCTGCAATGGTAGTTCATCCTCTGCTCGGAAGATCCGCTTGGACCTGGGCCGCTCTAACCAGACCCAGCAGCATTTTGAAAGCTGGATTGTTTGCACTATACACAGACTACATATTGAAACAAGGACAATTGGTGCTAACTGCTCTCTAATACCACTTAGCAAATTTAATGTTTGCAGCAGAGAAACATAACAATTAATTTAGGAAAGCCCGTGTGCAATACAAGGAGAAGCACTCAAGTAGTGTCAAAAACAGTGCCACGGATAGAATTCATATCTCTGGAAAACATTTGATATGATATGACTCCTCTGACTCATTTACTCTTCCTGTGACTCTTGTCAGTGGCAGCTCAGGCATGGAGTTATTATTCACGCACCGGATTGGGAAAGATTTGGACCCGTTTAAAAAAGAAATGTAGGAAAATCCATGTTGTTGATGTGTTTTTTCTAAATGGAAAATACACATGTATATCCTACTGTGAGTAGTAGTGCCTACTTAAAGGGAAAAATCAGCTCTGCAGTTATAAAACATCCTCTCATGGATCTAGGCGATGTCCTCTAAAGAGAAAAAGGACACATTTCATTAGAGGACACCAGGTCAGTCTGCCTGTACACAGTAATAACAGCATGATGGTCACAATGAATGCGTTGTGACAGTGTAAAAGAAGCCTAGTTAACAAATAAGTACTAATTTGTTACAGCTCCAGTTTACCTGCCCTTTTATTTACCTTTTATGACTTGCATAGATTGTCCTCACTTCATGTAAATAACACGAAGCTTATGAAAAACAGACTGGAAATAGATTTGAAGTGATGTTTGGATATTCCCATTGCTGTTTGCTGCCCTCATGATTATCATTGACTGGAAGTCATGTGTTGTTTTGTGTTATGGTTCATTACCCTCACTCTGAGGACAAATAGATTACAGTAGAAATGAGAGCAGAAGTCAACTGGACTGATGGAGTATAACACAGTTGCAGGAAAAAAGAATCAGATGATCCGCAGAGAGCTGAAAACAGAGCCACGTTTCACTGAGAGACCTGAACGAAGCAGAACCAACTTGAATCAAAAGCACTTCAGCAGAACTAAATAGGACAAAAAAGAGCTGAGCAGTTCAACACGGAGCAGTGCGGCGCTGCGAGTCACATTAAACTATATATTCTTGGCCACCCAGCAGCAACGCATCAGCCACGGTTCACGGATCACACCCACAGTCACACACTAGAAAAGATAATCTAACCCGTGTTCAAGCCCACAGACTTAGCTTTGAGAAGATGCTTTTTATAGCTTTTCTCTCTGTATGTGTCTGTGTGTGACGCTGGTGGTGAGCCTGAGGAGACAATAGCCCACTTACAGAGACATAATCTTCCTTAAAAAAAGAAAGAAAGTTAGACTTCTTGCTGTTTTGACAAAGCAGAAACTCAACCATAGGGCCATGGAGGCTGAGGTGCTGGAGAGCAAAGCTATCTCAGAAGGCACAGTGTCACTGTAGGAGTTCAGTTTTGTCCAAGAGCACTTTCCTCTACATCAAGTATATGTGAATCTTGACTACGATGCAAATCAGTACAGTTAGTGGAAGTGTTCATGTCTTGCTCCAAAGCTAGCGCTTTACCCCATGTCCCGCCAGGACCTGAATGTGTCAGATATTTGCATTTGTAATTTTACCAGTAAATTTCCACAAACGTATGTGTGTCTGTGTCTTAGTAGATATTATCAGTGGACTTTAAACTTATGTTAATTTGTCTTTTTTGTGCTTACAATGGATCAAATGAGTAAGTAAGGTAAATATAAAGCGAGAATGGTCACTTATATTCACTCTAAATCAAAGAATGTTTGTAAAATTTGCTTACGAATAGAAAAAAAAGCACTTGAATGAATGTGTGTGATTAATTGAATGAGGCAGGTAGTAAAAGGTAGTCACTTTGAGTTTTCAATTGGATTGAGAAAGTATCAATCATTTGTGTAAGTTGGAAATGAAGGTTTTTAATTCATGCTGCGGATGGGTCGATCGATGATGGTCAGAGTGAGTCGCGCTAGCTTATAAACAAAACCATTTTTTTTAAAGTTTGTTATCTAATGAATGCATTAAGTCTGCCTTGACTGTGTCCTCCCCACACAGAGACATATTTTAGAGATATAAAATTTTAATGAGTAAGCAGCACTAGAGCCCTAAAGTAGAATGAAAGAAGAAGCAAGCAGATGTTAAGAATTCCTACTGTGAGCTAATACCCATTGCATTGCTGTTCACTAACTACAGTAGGCTGTATGTGAAGTAGGCTCTGCACTTTCTTTCTCATCATGCTGGAAGTGGAAAATAAACTTCCTCCTGTTGTGTTTTTGTGTTTGAATCATACAGTCTGCATTATGGAGGGTGGATTTCATCATGAACACTGTGCCCCCTCTTTCCCAGCAGTGGTGGTATTGGCCTTTGACAGTTGGCAGAGTGATGGGGGATGACAGGAGCCCAGGGTTGGATCATGTAGTCTAGCATGTAATGACTATATAGGGAACTACTGAGTCAGATGCTGAGACCAAAAAAATGCTGCAAACACTTATTATTATATTAGGTAACTGTTGGTTACAGCTGGTTCTGCTGCCCCCTTGTGGCAGAAAATCAAGTACTGCAGCTTTAAGTGTCAGAAACTGCAGTTCCTCTAATAGCCACTTGAGTCTGGCTCCAAAAGGGAGTCATTCCCCATAGATTTTGTTTCGATGCCTGACTTTATATATGGAATTAACACGTCTGCTGCCTAAAAAACTGTGATTTCCATATATTTAATTTCCTCAGGCGAGTCAGAGACTGTGGTGGGACACGCATGTTGGGAACAAACCTGCATGATCTAAATTTTGCTTGTGCATTTTTTCTGTTCTCAAACATTTCAGCACACACATAGTTACTGAGGCCTTTTGAGATTTGCTGTAGTGGGGAAAAAGAAAGGTCGTGCCATTTAAATGGCCGTTTCCATTGTCAGGTAAAGTTTTCAGTGCCAGTTTAGAGGCACTAAAAACTAAAATACTCCCATGACAGTTTGGACCAGGTCTGATAAGATTTCATTTTCTGTTAACCTCATGTTTGAGTAACGGCTAGTCTGAGTTTTCTCTGCTGACTTTGCTTTTTTTGATTTCTCGCCAAAGACTGAAACATTCGGCCAACCAACACAGAGTTACACCATTAGATGTTTTTATTCTTTTGCTTCTTTGTTTGATGCTGGACTTCATCCTATTTTCCTCATAATTACTTTGTTTCGACATTTTCCTCTGTGCACTTTCTCTGTTTGCTTTTACTTTATTCTTGTAAGCAACACTTGATTTATTTGCTTGCTGTACTCTGGATATGTGGTTGAACACATGAACACACATAGACGTACTAATCTAGCTACCCTTTCTGTTTATCTTCACAGTCTTTACCTCCTGACTTTCATATGCAGTGTCTCTTTCATACAAGCTTTGGCAGTGTTGTTCAGTTGCACAGAGCATGAAGGTGACGAGGGGGGAGCGGGTGCGATGGCATATAACAGTAGACAAACTCCCTGGTTTTCAATGAAGTGAACGGAACAGATCTCTTGATATGAGTTCACACAGGCAGATGTTTGATCACATGACACACTCGTGGATCAAATGCATGCTTTGTTTTGAAGCCCTCGTTGGCCGAGTCAACAATTTCAACACCTGAATCTCGTCCGGCGCCAGAAGATTCTGTTTTATTTCTTTGAAGGGTTTTTAAATCAAAGCACTTTGGATTTTTTTTTCAGTCTGAAATGGGAAGTGTTTGGTTCTCAAACCTGCAGCAAGCATATAGAGTCGCTTTGTGAGACAAATGTGCTTGGATTGCAGCGTGCTGGATTTGAGGATATTTAGATAGCAGTTTATCCCCACTTGCAGCAGGCTGCAGGGCAGTAGGTATTTCTAAATGGTGTGAATGCAAGAGGTGGCTATGCAGAGAGGTGCTGACCAGTCGTGCATTGTTGTTCGGAAGCTGTTCTGTCAACATGGAAACCTGGTGAAACTGGAGCAGTGGCTACAAAGCAAGTTTACCCACTTTTCCTTATCTTTCCCTGACATCAGAAATCAGGCTAGGCGGTCACAAGAAGGTGGTTATCAACTCTTCAGTATAACCCAGGATTTCCAAATCTAACTGTGAGCACATTCACAAAAGAGGCAGTATTGGCATCACATGACCAGCTGAGAGCACAGACAGGTCTACTTACAGCAGTATAGACACAGTGTTCATCTTTCCATAAAGTTTTGTAAACTGAATAAAAGTGACATGCTTTCTTATGCCAAAAGAAAATGACCACTGACCGGATGTGTAAGAACCATAAACCTTCTCTCTGTCTGCACACAAAGGTCCAAAGCAGCTTCCAGGAATGTCAGCTCTGCTTTCTGTTTAGGCTTTGATTTTGTACATGTTCATCTCTTATCTTGAGCATAACTTAAGTGGAGCCTGTTAGTTCTGCACTATAAGTTAACATAACGAGATACCTCAGTAGGATGTGAGTCGCTGAAAACCCAGCGTTAACCCTCACTAAGTCCCAAATCCTGCATCATAGCACAGGCCCCTACTTGCTTAGAGGACAGGTTGTAATGGTCTGAGTAATGAGATGTGTTGGGCTCATCTTACTCATGAAACTGGTACTTGAATTAAGCTGTAAAAGTAGTTTTAAAAAAAATGTGTATTTTTAGCTGTAGACGTGAAGTTTCGGATATGTCCCGTCAGCACATGAGGTTAGAGACCGGATTAAATTTGGCCGAGTATCCGCTTTCCTTTTGACTCAGGTGAGAGAGCTGTCAACACTGAGGAGGGTGTAGCTGTAAGAAACAGGTCACATTTATCTCCACGTTTGACAAACATGTTTTTCTGGAGTGCATCTGCGATCGTGGGAAAAGGCGTGTCTGTTTTCTCACATCCATGAATGAGCAAGCCTGTCATGTTCACACACACTACCTAATTGCTCTTTGATTGTTTGACTGTAACAGGCGACTGATGGGATATCAAACACCTTAAATAAGCTCTCCAGTATGTACTTTCTCTTTTTTAATAGCTTCTTTCTGCAAAGTAAGTTTGAAAATTGTCATCTTAGTTAAGGTGCTTTAAGAAGGCAGTGAAAAGATGATAAAAGTGAAAATATATTAATTTTCAGTTAGTGTGAAGCAGTTTCAGTGTGACACATCTCTTTAGCAAGAGCAATCTATCCACTCACACGCAAACTCAGAGGCTCTCACACACACACACACACACACACACACACACACACACACACACACCCTGACCACTCAACCCTCTCACATAGAAACTTCTCTCCACAGTGGATCTTGTTCTTTACACTTTGTATAGTCAGCTCTGTGGAGATCAGTAATCTCTGTGTATCAGCACCTTTATATGCAGTCTCACTGTAAAACTGTGATTACCTTAGTTTCACACACTGTGGCCCTTTCAAGCTCACACACACACACACACACACACACATACAGTGGACACAAAGGCGATGTTGTTCTGTCGAGGTCAACAATGCAGCTGGACAGAGACAGTGTGTCACAGTATCTGAATGGTGCTGTCACCCTCGGCCTGCGCATGCTAATATGGAGTCATTTATAATGAACATAACACTGGGCATTATTTAAACACATGCTTCTTCATCTGTGCACACAAATGCACACTGTAGCTCTGTCCAGTTACCAAAAAGTAATGTTGGGGTAGTCATTTGTAAAAAAGCACGCAGGTTTAAACCATTTAAAAGTCAGTTTGTTCCCACAGAATGGCAAAATTATGGAAGCCCTTTTCTGCCGCTAAAAAAAAGTATCCATAACTTGAAATTTTGAGTTATTTTCTCAAATTTTGACTTATTATCTCAAAATTTTGAGAAAAGTAACTCGAAATTTCAAGTTAGCATTGCCAGTCAGTATCAATCTGCGGGAATTACGTCATTTCCGTGTTACCCGGAAGCCCTCAGCTACAAATGCTACAGCTAAGCTACCAGTATTACAGCCAGTCACGAATACACAAATTGCTGACTATTTTCAGCGTGGCTTCACAAATTATGAAATCCTTGTGTTATTAGCTGAATCGCATGGCGTTATTATCAGCAAACGTACTCTCGATTTTTGAATGCGCATTCCTCTGCGCCGTATCCTTCTGGATAACAAGAAAATGACGTCATTCATGTAGATTACCGATTGGCAGAGCTAACCCGAAATTTCGAGTTACTTTTCTCAAAATTTTGAGTAAATAAGTCAAAATTTCAAGGACGATAACTTGAAATTTCAAGTTATGGATACTTTTTTTGTGGCAGAAACGGGCTTCCATATAAAATACTACAAGCACAGTTATATTTACTAATATGACTGTAATAAGTAATAAACACAAGGACCTTTGGATGTTCAGTCATCCTATTATGTTCTCTTAATTACAGTAGGTAAAGTCATTCATTAGTCTTTGTCTCTGCACCTACTCTACCCTGCTGTGTTATTATTATTGTTATATTTTAAATGCTTTCAAAGGCTCCATTAACCCCCGGAGTAGTAGCCGCCTGCAGCGTACTGCAAAGCTCCAGAGGCAGACAGCGGCCAGCTTTGCTGTTTCTTTCTTTCTTTCTTTTTTAACAATCGAAGACTGATTTTGTTCGTGTATTTCATATTTTATTTGACAGTCCTGACAGACAAACTCACACACACAGACACACACACACACACACACACCCATCACATTACATCATGGGGAATCTTTGGGGAATTCTGATGCTGTCTTACAGAGTAATGACAGCATGTTACTGTAATTCCATTCAGTGTGTTTCATGTTGATTTTCATTGTCACTTGTCATGATGATGTGCCAGTTGGTGCTAATGCAGATGAGCATTAGTGTGCTGTGCAGGGGGGTTTATTCTCCCACGCGTCAGTAGATTACATCACCGTCCTTCCTCTTCGATTTGAACATGATGATGTCTGTTTGTTTGTAAGCTGGCATGACAGCGTGACAGCAGTGTGAGAGCCTTGAAGGAGAGATGACAGAAAAAGGATGAGTGCCAGGCAAAGAAGGGAGGACTGGGAGGGCTGAAAAGCAGGAAACAAGGATGTCAGGAGTCGGAGGGCAGCCGGAGGCGGTGATGATGGATGGAAAGCCATGGCTGTTCTTGTACGGTTGTTCCTAGTTACATGTATGCTGCCTCTGTGCACGTGAGGATTTTTTAAAGAGAGTTTGTGGGTTATATCTGTGTCTGTAAAATAAAACAAAACACAAAACAATGACGTACGCTGTGTCAATGCAAAGACCTCAAAACTCAGCAAAAAGCCTGAGAGAGATTTTTAATCAAATTAAAAGAACATTTAAACATTTATCGGCATTTTTTGGACCCTGGTGGTGACTGATGGTTAATGCAGCTTATTATTTTTATTAGTGCTTTATTTATCCAGGTAAAAAAATCTCATTGAGATTAAAAATCTTACTTCCAAGAGAGACCTGGCATCATGGCAACAAAAGTCACATACCACATAGGTATATAACTTTAGTCCAAAGTAACTCTTTGTTGTCCTGTGAGTCACTGTTAGGGACAAAAATTGTTAACCTCAAAAAACCCATTGATGCAATTAAGCTTTTACTAGCGGTGCACCAATATATCGGCCTATTGTTGTTGTTGTTATTGGCCCTGTTGACCGATACTGGCAGAATTTATGGTTATTATTAGTAATATTAGAATCAGAATCCACCATCAATAATCTTCTTCTGCTTATCCGGGGCGGGGTTGTGGGGGCAGCAGCCTAAGCAGAGAAGCCCAGTTTATCCGGGGAAACACCAAGGCGTTCCCAAGCCATCCGAGAGATTATCAGAATACTTAATCCGTAAGGAAATTATGTGGTTACAGTTGCTCCAAGACAATAAGAACAGTTACAGACTGAACTAAATTAAGGAATTCAATATATTACAACATTATAAAATATAAGGAATAGCTCTAATATATACAACAGCTCAATTTTAAATATCCAGAATATTATATAGATTAAATATATATGATAGATCTTTTACTCTAAACTGTAAAACTTTGTTATTTTCATATTAGTTGCCAAATACTAAAATCCATCCATTTTCAACTGGTGAAATGTAAGAAAAATCATGGGAACAGCTATAACTACTTTCAAACAGACCAGTTTTTAAAAAAAATAAAGATTTGTTTTCTTAGCACAAAAAGAATCAGATTTAGTCTTCTTTTGTATCTCCATATGAATATGCATAACCTTTGGGTAAGTAAAACCCTCCCTGTCTCTAGGAGTGGTGCAGCACTGGTCTCTATGTTTTGGTTTGGGGAACCACTCGCTACTCCAGAAATCCACAAATATATATTTTTTTCTGTCAAAGTCTTGAGTACGTTGTACAGCAAGTTG
The DNA here is from genome assembly GCF_964374335.1 of Astatotilapia calliptera. Taxonomy (NCBI): domain Eukaryota; kingdom Metazoa; phylum Chordata; class Actinopteri; order Cichliformes; family Cichlidae; genus Astatotilapia; species Astatotilapia calliptera. Next base: position 5,595,071 of record NC_137428.1, on the reverse strand, counting down.
CTACTTAACTTATTTTTTTTATTTCTTCTGTAGAACATCAGAACACCTGAGATCTGATGCTACCTGCCATCACCATGGAAACAGAGGCCAGTCACATGCTCGAGGCGGCACTGGAGCAGATGGACGACATCATTGCAGGTAAAGGCTAGAAAGCAACAGGTGTAAACTTTGAGTTAGTGTTTAGAGGTGAGTGGAAGTCTCAGCATGTCATGAACCAGTATCTGCACACAGGTTGGCTTCTCCAGCACCGTGTGCTACAAATAAGCATCATCTGGTCTGTATTAATGCTGTAACACTGCTCCGTACTGCTGTTGTAATTTGGGCAATTAGTGATTGTTACTGAGAACTAAAGTGGAAACTTTGTGCATCAGCCACAGCAACATAATAAAAAAAATGTGTTTGCCGGCACCAGAAGCGTCCAGAACGTAAGTGGTATATTTGTTGCTACTCATAGACTGTATTAGGGCTGAACGATATATCGCATTTGCGATAATATCGCGACATGATCAAGTGCAATTTTCTAACCGCAAAGGCTGCGATTATACTGCGATTATATTATACAATTCATGGGCTGCATCCTCCTGAGGCCGCATTTGTAGACCGATTACGTCACAGCGACGCGCCGAAGGCTGTCCAAATTACTACCATATCCCAGAATTCATAGCGCGGCCCAGCCAAACTCCAGTTTCCAGCAATGGCGGCCGCTACTAAGTTTTAAAATTACTCATACTAATCTTTCTGGGTCACAAAATAAACTTTTAACATATTTTCAGGCGAGAAAGTAGTTGTGTAAACATCAAATATCTGCTCGGTTTATCAAGATATCCCATATTTGCAAAAGTGCTTCGACGTTTTCAGAGGCGTCTGCTACCCACCAGCTCGACAGCTAGCCGGGAGCTCGAAGGTTACTGATGCGGCCGAGAACGGCACAACTCCCGGCACATCATTTTCAGATCACCGCGGAGTTTCGCTGCTCGGGTTAAACGTAATATATAAGTCACTTAGACAACCTAAAAATGTTATTGTTGGGCTTTTTTCAGTGTTTTGTTTGTTCGTGAGTAAATCGGTTTGGCTGAGATTAAAGTTATTAGATTAGATAAAATAAAACTTTATTAATCCCCCGGGTGGGTTCCTCCTTGGTTTTCACACAGCTGACTAAACGTCAAACAGAAAACTTATTAAACAGAAGTATGAGACAGTCGAGAATTTACACCAGTGTCTGGTTATATTTTAGATAGCAAGAAGCAGACGGCCGAGTTTATTAAACTCCACCGAGACAGCGGTGACGCTAATCAGAACTAGACCGTCCAATTTCACGCCTTTAAACTTTAAAGGCGTGTTTGTGTGTGTGTTTATACAATTGCTATTATGTTTGCACTTTATGTGTAATGTTACTGACTGCAGAGATCAGTAAGATGTGTGTATTTTTTATTTATTAGTTTTATTTATTTAATATTATTTTTTAATTGAATGACTGTCTAGTAGTTCACAGATGTCGAAAAACTGAGTGTGGTAAAGCCACTGATTTTTTTAATGTATATTTCTGCAATCTGCACATTGTACTGACTTTCATTTTAATGTTTACACCAGGGTTCCTTGTCAGCACTTTATGCTCAGATGTTTGTAAGCTAAAAATAAACTATTGTGTATGTTCAAATATACTGTTGTGATTGAAGAAGTTAAATAAAAATGTCAGTCATCAATTCATGCATCACCTCATGTCATCATAACAGAGGTCTGTCTTCCAGGAAAGAACAGTTTAAAATTAATGTAATATAGTATTGGCCATACTATATGATGTATTGCTTGTCTTTGTTTAATAATACAGAAGACAAAGACCTTAAAAAAATAATCGCATATCGCATCGCAATCGCAATATTGGGGCAAAAAATCGCAATTAGATTATTTTCCATAATCGTTCAGCCCTAGACTGTATGTTAAAGATGGACTGAACCACTATGATGTCACGCACTCTGGTTCATTTTTACCATTCCGACGTAAAAGGCTGATGAGGTATTGCTGGGTGGGTGAGGTGGGCACCCAAGTTTGTGAAAGTGATAACTTGGGAATGAAGCAACGCAGGAGTTTTAAAATGATACCGTAGGCGTATCTGCTAAACATCTTGGATGAGTCTCAGTGACCTCGACCACAAGGTCAGAGGTCAAATTTTCTGAAAATCTCTGAAAATCTTAGAAATGCTATAACTTAAGAACAATGCGATAAAGACTTTTTAAATTGATACGATAGGCGTGTCTACTAGGAGGCTGACAGGTAGCACTGTCCGTGGCCTGTATTTTAAAGCCTTGGCCTGAGCTTCTTGTTCATTGCTATCTGAAACCAAGAGTCAGCATGCTCATGCATTAGTGGCTTGTCAGGCAGAAAATAGGCCTGCTCTGAAGCATGCAATGCTTTATCCTCGTTCTGAACATTGATGGGGAACATAATTTACAAAGTGAAAAGTATTTTTGGAGTAGTTACTGAAGTCACATATCAAGGAAACCTGAGGGTGGTTTCCCCTTATCCGTCTATACAGCTGGAAGTCTGTGTTTTTGCAGCCAGAGTCGCTGCCCTTGTCTAATCCATCTGATTCATATACCTTCAGGCTTGTCGATTCATTTGTCAGTACTGGGTTTTCCCTGCACCCAAAATTGATCAGAACCCAGTAAGGAAGCAGACATGAGAGCTGAGTCGTTTGTGGCAACTGTATCAATAAAATCTTGTCAATATCCATCCCCAGTCATAGGTGTATGTGTGACAATGCATTTGTATTTATTTTTTTACAGTAGAGCTGCAGGAAATGATTATGTACAATATTGATAAAGCTTCAACTTATGACAAGCAAACACATTGTCAAGCACATTATTTGACCTATAAGGTCAAAGGTCAAAAGGGCTACATGAGTGCAGATTGTTTACCATTCTTCATCCGTAAAATATAACTTACTAGAGCTAAAAATGATATAGTTCAGTGTTTGGGTTTGCTTTGAGTTCAGCTCATACCTTTTTTTTGTGATCCATAAGTTAAAATTTTGGCCTATTATCTTAAACTTTTGACTTGCTAACCCCAAATTTCAAGCTAATTTCTCAATTTTGAGTTATTTTCTCAAAAGGTTGAGTTAATAAGATAACATTTTGAGATATTAACCCCATGTAACAGTGTAAAATTTCTGAACACAGCAGGTTAATAAATGGCAGGCTTGCAATGGTGAGACTGCCTCGTTTTCTGTGTTTGTACAGTATAACAAAGTTTGTTGCAGGCAGCTCAGCCTTGGACAGAAAAGATTAGACTGACAGTGGGGTAAATGTTTAATGTGATCGAGCAGCATGATGTGGGAAAACACATCAGTTCAGTCACAAGGATAGGGAGAGAAGGACCGACGCGGAGGATTTCCTGTGAATCCGTCAGAATCAGAAATGTTTTGGTCACTAATGAAAGTAAAATTTTGGTAAATGGTAAACTATTAGTAGTTACTTTACTATCACTTGTGGTGACTGATGAAACTGTTTTGATAGTGAGTTAATCATTTTTTGTAATTTTCTCATTTGCTGGATATCTGTGGAAACTTCAATCAATCAAGTAATTTTTAAAAATAACACTGTCAGTTATTCCCAGTTTTGTTAGTCGAGGCAGTTCATCAATTGAGAAAATAATCAGCAGATGAAATAAAATTGCAGTTGTATTCTCACAGTTGCCCTGCGACTTATTTTCACACAGACAAGTGGAGAAAAGAGGCTTTACTGCTATCATTGTTGTAATTGTTGTTACTATTTGCCATCAATGTGCTGATCTCACCCAGGCCTTTGAGCTTGCTGTTCCGGCTCTCACTGACCACAAATAGAAAGACATTAAAAATGCCATTAGCGATAGCATCAGCCAGTCGCTAACGAGGAAATTAGAGCCACTTATCAGGAATTTAGATATGTCGGTCATATTGCATTCCATGATCAAGACAGCTTTTTCTGTGCTTTTGGGGTCGAAAAGCTTCTTGCGGTAATACTTGTGAAAGCACTCTGCTGGTTAACGATTTTGGTGTTGGTGTTGTTTTTGATCTGTTTGCAGGCAGAGGAGCAGCTGCAAACCTTTATCACAGCTACCTTTTAATAAGTTGTCTATATGCTGCCAGTCCTGGGATGTAGATGTTATCAGACGCAGACGAGTCACAGAGTAAAGGCTGTTAATGGTGCAGAAATAAATTATTAGGACTACCTCTGAAATTAAAATGCTTTACAGTTGTAATCAGTTACATACACATTTACTAATACAAGGCCTTGACAGTGTACTAAGTAGCGGGCAACTTGAACTTGCCATTGCATCACAATTTGCATGCTTTGCTTACCTGACATTCAATTCAATTCAATTCAGTTTTATTTATATAGCGCCAAATCACAACAAAAGTCGCCTCAAGGCGCTTCATATATACAGAGAAAAACCCAACAATCATATGACCCCCTATGAGCAAGCACTTTGGCGACAGTGGGAAGGAAAAACTCCCTTTTAACAGGAAGAAACCTCCAACAGAACTCAATTTCGCGGCCCGCATAATGACGTGACGAAATATTTTTAAAAATTATTATTCAAAATAATTATTCAATATGAAGGCAATAGGTAGAGTGTAAGCATGTAAACATAATAATAACCACTGCAGCCTGAAGTGAAGAGTGCCTGACGAGCCCAGCTGTAAGTAAGCTATTAAGACTCGACTGTACGCTGTGTTCGTGTTTTCCTCCGAAACAACAAGTTCTGTTGGAGCAGCCTTTCAATGCCTCTCTCTGTCCCTCGCTAGCAAAGTCGACCCAGGCGACAAAGTAAAGCTAGTTTTGGGCGACGAGCCCGACACGAACCCGACGTATTAGCCAGAGGTCCCTTTACTACGGTTCGGAGCCGCGGACCTGTTTTATATACGAGATCGCTGCAAAAAGTGCAGCCTTACCTAATGTCCACCTACTGTTACTCATTTTATATTAAGATTTAAACATCTAGTTGGTATTGGTATGGTGACTATCCTTCAGTAATAGTAATAAATCACACAGCAAAAGCATGATAATATATTAAGTAATCCAAAGTATTCAGAATGCGTTACTCTCATTGAGTAACGTAACGGAATACGTTACAAAATACATTTTGGGGCATGTATTCTGTAATCTGTAGTGGGATACATTTTGTAAGTAACCTTCTCAACACTGATTATAACAGCCATATCTCCAGGGTATAGTTATAAATGACAAAACAGAACAAATTATAGCCCAGAAGCACAACTTTAACAAAATAAAAGCAACAGGAGACACATTAAAAACACTGTCTCCAAAATAAAACAGGAATCGGCTACAAGTGAGACATGAGACCGTGGACAGGGCAACACAGGAAGCACAGGGAACAGACACAATGAAGGATATCAGATTAACTCAACACAGGAAGCTAAACCTTTCAAACTCTCTATAAAATCCAAAGACCATGACAAATAATAAAAAAAAACAACAACTTTTGTTTGATAAAGCTTTTGTTTTTCTCGTTTTTTTCCTTATAGTGCAGATAAAATAATTCACTTTAAGAATTCTCAGCATTTCAGCTGAAATGTCAGCGTTGATCTTTCAGAAACATCGCACATTAGAAGCAGTTCTGACATAGATACCAGCTCAGTGGTGCTTGAGCATCCTAGATTTTCTCTCTGCTTATTTTATTTCAAATAAAGTAAGCCCACAGATGTGTAGCTTAAACTCAGCCTCTTCATGATAAATGGACGCAGCTTGTTTCTGTTGCGTGCTCTTTTGTTAATTTTGGGCTCTGTTTGCTGTTGTTTTAGAGCCACGATTGCTTAAGTGCATCCAGATGTTTGTTAGCTTGGGCCATACAGTGCAGGGAAATGATCCAGGTGACACATGGACGGTTTGGAGGCCATGTATTAGAAAGATGTATGGCTCTGATTAAAGTTTGACTTCCTTAGTAATATTAATGTCCTCTAATCCTCTCCTCCTCCATCACTCACACACCAGGTTCAAAAGCAGCAGCGATGGAGTTCTCTAACAGCATGTATGACCTGGGTTCCCCCGTCAGTGCTGGACCGCTGCAGGTCCTTCAGTTAGCTGAGGACCTCAAACTTTCCTTGGAGCTTCGACCCAGCCAGGAGGAGCGAAACAGCCTCCGAGCACAGCTGCCTGCAGAGACCGCACAGGCTCTTGTAGACTGGCTGCAGAGTGGAGCTGTGAGTACACCGTGTGATTCATTTTGATGTTATCCGTCATTTCAGTGTTGATCGTCTTCTACAAGCAGTGTTTATGCACAAAATTGTGACATCAAATGGAAATGTGACTTTTCCTTTGTCTGTATTTGAGTTTGTATCAGAGGATTTCAGTGTGATGGATCGGCTTTGACTCTTTATGCCATTGTTTGCCCCGTGTTTAGTCTCTGCAGCTGAAAATGAGCATCATTCCAGACTGGAGAGTCTGCACAGCTCATTTTGTTATTCTCGCCTTCTAAGCATGAGAATTCCTGTGTTCTTGTTCCTGTAAAGCATTTTTATATATTTGTTTCTTCTACTTGAATTTTCAGGCCCTTTATGTTTGTTAGTGCATGAACGAGGCTGAAAGGCATTTTACATGCACCAAGTCTCGATGCAGCCTTTCCACTTATTAGTGCGGTTATTTAACAGTCTTGGATGTGTATACAGATTCTTCCATGAAAAATCAACAACTGACTGTTTTTTTTAATAGACTGATAAAAATGTTCATGCCTTTATTAAATACTTGTTAAATATTTAATGTGCAAAGAAACCATATTCTGTGGGGGTTTCAGCGTTGACTCACATGTTTGTGGTGATTTCTTCTGATGTTTGCAGGGGAAACCTGAGCCTAACAAAGGCATGAACTTATTAGTACGTCTTTGTGTACATGTTCAATATCTCAGGTTTTCTGACATACTCGAATTACATCTCACACTTAGAAACTCAAGTCATTTTAGCAAGATGACAAGCAAGCAAACACTCCCTTGCTTTCGTGCTGAGGTAACAATTATTGTGTAGCACATACTCGATATTTAATTTACTTGCAATGATTTAAAGTGCTGGACATTTTCTCCCAAATTATTATCAGCTAGTTGAAAAGTCAGCTCGACAACTGGATTACAGTTCAGTCTGAAGTATGACCGGGTCAAATACCTGTGAGCTTAATGCATTTGATATTATTTTCTGTATGAAATTAAATTAGGCTGTGGCTATGTGATGGCAAAATGACTTCTGACTTGTTGTCGCTTAAAATCCCACAGCCAGGGCTGACAGAGCCACAGTCTTAAAGCTGACGTTAGTTCATAAATTGGACACGGTATTTGTTAAATTAATTTTTATTTGTGTACAGAAACTCCAGTTAAGCGCTGAACAGTGGTCTTAATGTTTCTGATATAACATTTTCATTATGTTATATTCTATTTTTCTTAAGCATATAGTGATGTGAGTTTTTTAACCTTTCCTGACAATCCTGGTGACTTATTTCCTCTTCAGGAGAATCAGGGGGAAAAAAATCAGACTAATAACTCATCAAAAACGCAGGAAAGAGTCAAAATTAAACGCAGGTCAATGGACAAGGTTCACAGATGTCTGTACAAATACTGCATGCAATGCTGCTTACATGGAATTTTGCATAATTCATTGCATTCACACATTGTCAGACTCGCAGTGCTAGCTCCAGCAGCCTTCTTTTCTTGCAGGTTAACTTTTTCACTCGTGCAGAATGCGGTTGCACACTTGATACAGACTACATACAGCAGGGAGGAATCACTCATGTTTGTACAGATGACTCTCCACCTGGAGTGCTACCATCTACCGGCTTTGGTTAGTGGCAGGTGGTTGTTTAACATCATAGATCCAACAGCTAACTGGTGCTGTTCATTAATAAATTAGGAGCTGTTGGTTACATTCACCCACGTTCTGAAAGGGGGACCCTGAATGTGTGTACTACAGCTGTTGTGATATTTCAGGCTGGATGTAGCGATGAACAGACAGACTGCCATCCGTAGAGCTGGAGCGCTATCAAAGCTGAAAACACACTATTACACGCTTTGTGAGATCTGTTTCGTCTCTCTCAGTAAACCGGGAGTTCATTGAGCTGTTCATTTTAAATTTGCAGTGAGACTCTCGCCATCCTAAGAGATTACACAGATGGGTTAGAAATTTGCACTGTATGCTGAGTGTACATGTCTCTGTGGAGACAAGTTATGTTTACTTGCACTCAGAGCAGGGTAGACTGGCTGGAGATGCAAAAGTAATAGCAGCCGATTTTTTGTTTGTTTTTTTTAGAGGAGGATAGCATCTGAAAAATGAAATCAGACATGCAAAATGTTAACAAAAAGAACCAGATGTTTTGTTTTTGTTGAAGCCTCTCTTACAGGGTGAATATTTATTTTTGTAGCAAGTAGATCGGAATGCATAAGTAAAGAAAAGCTGGATTCATCTGTTCGGTCAGCAGTGATTAGTGCAGGAGCGCTGGTTCAGGATCACAAACAGACTGCTTTCATTAGTGCTTTTTGAAAGTCATTCAGATTCAATCCAAATCCAACGCATGTTTCTTTAATCTGCATATTGTGCGGAGGGTGCTGTAGCATATGCTAGTAAAGACGAGGCTGCCTGCGTCTCAGAACTAACGGAAACAAGATGTTCAGCTTTGAAGTTGAGTATGATCATATTCAGTGATTTGACAGTGAGGGAACTCACATGCAAGTATTGCATTATCTAGTGTTTTCACAGCATGGGGACAGTTGCCTTGGGGTCAGAGGGGTCAGCCAAAAGGTCAGGAGAGGAGGAAGAGGAGAGGAATTTGGCTGCTGTGCTACAGAATAGTTATTCTCTGCTGCACAAGCTCAGCATGTCTCTGTGAGGATGAGCTCAGGGCTCATTTGGTCTCTGTCCCAGTCCGACACCACGTTTCATCTATTCCTGCTTTCTTTCTTGCTCGCTTCTTTTCCTTTTTTGGTTTCCTGCTTGTTGTCGTGCTTTTCCTACAAAGTCATACTTGAGCTAATTTGGCATTGACAGCTAGACATATACAGTGTGCCAAAGACAGGACGATACAGCTAAAGTTACCCTCCCGATGTCTGACTATAGCTTTGATACATCATCTGAAGTTTGGTTATATATCAGTGAAACATGTTATCAGGGTGTGTTTTGCTCCACATATATTAATGTTCCTTTTCTTTTTTACTGTTTACACTAAAATACGCTTCACATCATGGGTTACCTCTCAGCATGTTTCATCTTTATTAACCCTTTCATGGATTTCATCAAAAGGAGGAAATAAGCGGAGAGATTTAGGACAAGTTCCATTAGGTTCTCCTCAGAGACATCATTACATCTCCATTATTATCAACTTCCTGTGCAGCTTTCCCTCCCTCACACCCTGTCTCTGTCCTGTGTGGCCTCTCAGCCTGTCCAATATCTCTGTTTATTGTTTACTCTTTGCTATTTTACCCCCTCTCCCTCTTACTTTTCCTTCATCCATTCTTTTTCCCTGTAAAGCTACTGTTCTTGCTCACTGATACTTTGCATTTATGGACACATTCCATTTAGTTTTTAATGCAAGCTTGTTTGTAAATGAGGTAGTTTCTATTTAGGCACTCAAATGTCTGTCGAGAGGATTGGATTGCTCAGGGCTGCTGCTGTAAGGTAGGTCTAACTGCTCCAATACATTATAGCAAATGTGGTACGGTTTGATGTTTGAAACCTTGCAGCTCAGGCGGATCTTTTGGTATTTTGTGAAAAATGTAGTTTTTTGACTTTCCTGCTTTTGTCATTTGTGAGGTTTTTTTCTTCTTCTCTTGCCGAGTTTTGTCCTGCAGCAGTGCAAAGTTTTACCCACAGTTATTGAGATGGAAAGTAGATCTTGGAAAGCAGCGTTTTGAACTCCTACTTTGTTTCAACAGCAGATGTCTCACATGTTGCACTCAATCACTGGCCAAGCCTCCCTCCACCCCTCCCTTCCTCCCTTTTGCCTTCTTTGTTTCTTCCTCTCTTTGATTCACTGCTGCTTTCCTCCACAGTGCTGTCCCACTTTTCAGTCCAAGTTCAGTGTGATGTGCACAGTGTTGTACGTGACACTTTTGTCTTTATTAATATGTTATTTTAATTCATGCGGCTCAGCAGCACGAGGTGGGTGTTTTACAATAAGGTGCTGTTTTTGGTCACCATTTAAAATCTAACACTGTCTGGAGGCTGTTAATCATCTTCAGTGCCAAAGGCTTTTTCCCAATGCATTAATGCGGTATCACTCCAGTTCCCTGCTTCTTCTTTTTAAGCATTTTATTTAAAATGAATACTCAAAGAGGTCAAGGTAGAAGAATTACTTGTTCTTTCTGTTCCTCTCCCTTTGTGAGTTTAAAATTTTAAGCAAAAGCCAAAACTGTATTTGATCTAGACTACACCGTTCTCCCTTCCAAGTGTTTTCATCCCTTTGAGTCTCCGGACCACTGCTTTTAAAAAAAAAAAGGTCTGTGGAAATGTATTTCTCCTCATCCACATCATCCACTGGAGTCCCTTTGGTGGTTACTACACCCAGTTTCACAAGTTAAACTGCAGATGCTCATGAAGAAGTACACACAAGGTGACTTTAAGTTAAAAGCACTGTGTCAGCGCTGAAAGCTGTAGAGGAGACAGGAAAATGACTTTGAGGAAAGAAGCAAAAATAAACACAAACATGCTTTTCTTCAACTTGGAAAGTTCATGCATTAATACAGTGTTCAGTTCTTGCGATATCCTAATCTAGCACTTTTTCGAGTTGTGTATTTGTAGAAGGTTATTACTAACTAAACAAAACAAAAACCATTAAAAAAGTTTCTCGTAAGTTATTTGAGTCAGTAGATCAGGGATTAAGGAGTTAAGTGTGGCATTTCTTTACAGGAACAGTGTCTCACTCAGTCTGGATAATCCACAGTCAACAGTTTCCAGAGGGACTGTTCCTGTAGTGGAAAGCTGCTAACATTGCCTGAAAATTTCAATAGCAGATGAACAAAAGCCTGGCAGATAATCAAGGCAGCTAGAATGTAAGGCTGGCTGCTTCCTCTCAAGCTCATCCTGTCCACCTTCTCCCCCCTTCCGTCGGCTCTTTGTTACTTCGGGAACATGGCGCAAACAATTTCTCTTCAACGATGTAATCCGATAACAACTGATCTCTTTACCCGTCGGCTTCCCGTGGCTGTCATGCCACCGGCTATTGTAGTTAATAATACAACAGCTTCTTGCCATTTTTTGTGTTTCTTTTTATCGCGGTGTAACTGATTTCAATTGAAAGCCTGCGTGCGCTAGTACCTCTTGCCACGAGTTCCCAGAATCCTTTGCGGTTTTACCCCTGAATGACGTCACATTTTCAATCTCTATAGCCTGAGCAACAGGATCAAAGTCAGTTGTGCTCTGCAATTAGTCTGCACCCCACGGCCTTCTCTCCAGAGCATACTTCATGGTGAAGCACATGTAAACACAGGAAGCATCATAAGTGTATTTCTGGCAGGAAGTTGTGATAGCCGGTGACGGCTGCTCATTACTGCTGACCCAGAGATGGTTGTCTCCTGTGTTCGTGACGCAGATGAACATTTTCAGTTTCCCCAAACCTGCTGAAGAGAAAATATACAAAAAAAACCTGAACTCTTCGATTTTTTTATACATAGAAATACAACTATACAAGTTCTTTCAGCAGAAACTGTCAAGAGTTTATTAAAAATGAGATGGAATGAAAGAAAATAGGTCAGGATTTTGTTTTTACAGAGCAGGGTCCCCGATTTAATGTTTTCACTCAGTAGTTTATTATTTTGTTATATTTCTTTTTTTTGTTTTTGTATTTTACATTGAAAAATGGATTTGTCTATAATACAGCCATGTGTTGACAGAAGATGCCAGAATACTCTGTGTAGCTTAGGACCCTATTTAACGTTACACATAGTTGTGCGATTTATTACGAGTTTTCTGCCCGTCCTGCAGGCTGACAGTTGGTAGGAGTGGGTAGAACTATTAGGAATTAAAAAGGAAAAGAGAAATATCGGGGTGCTGTTTTACCCTCAGCTGATTTTGGTCCCCCTTTTGTTCTCAAAGCACAGTAGGTTAAAACCATTCACTGCATATAAACAAGGTTAACTGGTCTATAGACATTCTCTTCATGTCTGGAAGACAGACCTAAACATGGAGACCTTTGACAATCTCTGAGAGTGACTGCAGTCGTCAGGCTGTGACTGTGTGCAGGAATGTTTGCTCCTATCAGGTGACCTGAGCTTGTGATCAAAGTGGTCATGAGTGTTCAACAGCCTCAGGGTGTAGGGAACCAATTAGTCACCACAAGTTGTGATGAATTAGGAGCTGGCTTTGTCAAACTGAATGTGTCCAGTGTTCGATGGTTTTTCGTGTGAGCCGATTTAATGCAAGTTTGCTCGGCTAATGTCATCTCAGGATGGTGCTGCGTGATGGTGATTATCTCTCTTGTTCACAGTATTCACAAAGTATTTTCCTTTATTTGATAAAATACTGAGTATTGTCACCATGCAAAATATTGCAATACTATGTTGTAGCTATACATGCCACCCTGTAAAACGATTATATTCACTTATCTCATGGGGTTTAACAGTTTTCTGCTTCATTTGAAAAACCTATTATGTGTTTCCCTTTCATCATTTTTATATTTTTCACCATTCTTCATGCCCCTCCCCTTAACTGAGGACAGAACAGAATTTAGATAAAGGTATTTGGCAGTTAGGCTCTGATGGCCGTGTTGGTGTTAGAGATTAGAGCAGGACCTCCCGGAGGCTGCTGGTGGAGATGAAGCTGGAGACTTGAATGGAGCCTGAAAGATGAGAGGCAGCGATGGGGAGGAGGCAGATTGCATGAAGGCGACTGCAAAGGAGAAAGATGCGCAGTGAGATTTAAAGTACGCGGCGTGAATGCTGATTGGTCTGAACAAGGCTGGGAGAAAGATGATTGGACTAGACCACTGATGTCACAAACAGCTTGACAGCTTGTAAAAGTGGAAGAGATTTGAAGCTCAGATTTAGCCGGCAACACCTGGGAGCAGACAGATGTGAGACTGTAGATCTACCTTATTGAACTTGCGCATAAGCTTCGTTAAAATGATGCATGAGACAGACCTTCTGCTTGAGCATGCACAGGAGCGTGAAAGAGGCAGAAAGATTGTATTAAGAGACAAAGTTGGAGGAAGAAAGTGTGGCCATATCAAAATTTGCAGTATTTTGACATATTACAGCTCTTTTCAGTAATACAAAACATGACTCCATGAAATTACAGTTTACATCCAACTTTTTTTTACATTTTAGGACTTGAATCACTTGTAATCACCTGCACAGAAGCGCTATTTGTTACTGGGGTTTGTGTGGCTGTAAATAAACTTGCCGTTCAGACCAAATGGCTGAGATTGTTGTGGTGGACTCTGTAAAATACACAGGAAATGGAAACCTGAGCTAAAGGGCTTAAACATGTGGAGGATCACACACAGAGACAGACGAACAGGAGGCAAAGAAAGTGAGCCAGCGTCTCCCGGCACTGTGACTAAATTAAAAGAGCACACGAAAAAAAAGGAGGGAGACGGACCTCCTGGCATGATTTGTGTTTGTGCTGACAGTACAGCCTGTTGCTGCTTTGCCCACTTATCTGACATCAGACGCTGCTGCTTTAGAGGCTACATATGAGAGCGGGAGAGAGGAAACATAGGCCAACACTGAGACACAAACAGATGACAGAGAAAGAAGAAAAATGGCAAACCCTCCCACCGTCCCCCCTCCTTCTTTTTCGGTTTGACCATTTGGCTGTCAGATGGACCTCGGCAGAGAGCGAGAGAGAGAAAAGAGGGGGAACGATTCAAAAGTGAAGAAAGGAAGAAAAGAGAAGGAGAAGGGGAAAGGAAGGAGGGCAAAGGAGGGGGACCGACAACTCCAACCAAACGGGAATAAAAGAGGGCGTGGAGAAGGCAGAGAGCGTCCAGGGAAAAGGACAAATAAGTTGGAAAGTGAAGAAGGGGAGTAAGTAGGGAGAGGGAGAGAAAAAGAGGGAAAACACAGTGGGACTAAAGAAGGAAAGAGAGAAGTAGGAGGAGGGGGACCAAGCAGGGGGGAGTTTTCCCTCTGAGGAGGCAGAGATCATAAAAAGCCCTCCTCCACAGCTGTGAACATCGCAGTCACACGCACACTTGCATGACAGTACTCACATGCTGCAGCAGTTTGCTCAGTCCACTGTTAGTTTGTGAAACTTGCACATAAGACACACTCAGAGGCTGATAGTCCCATAAGAACACAAGAAAATAGGCAGGGCAGCAATGGGCTGGGAGCATGGAGACTCCCATTGACTTCTACAGACACTTCTCCTGGCTGAAAAAGGTGAGTTAGGGTTTGTTTATATGCTCCTTCTCCTGCGTCTTCTTCTTCCCCCCTTTTTAAATATATTCGTGTCTGTCCGTGTTGCACATTCCTTTCATTAGGTTGATGCCTCGGAGGAAACTTTTAGTTGGAAAACAGAGAGAGGGGAGAGATGTTTGAAGGAGAAGCTGCCGTCGCAAAGCAGTTGTTCCACTTTAGATGCCTGACATTGTCCTGCTGTTATTGTTTTATTTCCTGGCGACGGACTTTGTGATGTAATTTCCCTCAGCTCAAGAGCTGGACTGCATCTCCTGTTGTTGTTGTGTTATGAAGGCACGCATCCACGAGGACTGTGTTATCAGATTGGAAATATTCACTATCAGCTGATTGTTGTTGTCAAAGCAGTGTCTAATGCTCTGGGGGTTAAGCAGAGAGAGACTTAGCGCTGCAGGATCTGTGTTGTAAAGACCTGTGAGCAAGTCTTTAACTGATGAGATACCACATTTGTCTGATTTACTTAGGCTTATTTAATTTATCTTTAAAATCGTGAAGCTATGCTGCTTTTAAGCATGCTAGTGTTTTACATTATTGCAGTTTCTTTCTTCAAGATGTGACCTTTAAACTAACATTCACAGATCATTCACAGAGTTCCAGCAACTGCTAAGGTCAATGGCAAAGATCTCAAGGTGACAGTAAATCAGCTTATGCTGTTTTTATTGATGCCTCTCTCTGGGATTTATTCTGTGAATATATATGATAAGAAATTAATTGTGCAAAGTTTTCTTCACTGAAGGTGTCGCTCTGTCTCTTTTAAGGGGCTTCTTCACATGCTTAAAAGATTTTGCTGCATTTTGCCTCATTCACATTATTCTGCATTACTTCCTATCTGTTTCTCTAATATCTAACATTTAACGCTAAAACGTTATTCTACTCGGACTTCTCTGACACAGTGACTCATCAGAATAATAGAAAGTTTAAGCCTGTCAGTGAGTCCCCCTAGACTTCCATGAGCCTTGTGTCATTTTTATGGATTATTATTTTATATTTTGCCACAGTGGACGTATATTTTGAGAAATGACTCTTCACCAGGGCAGAGAATGTGTAAAAACAGGCTCTTTGTTTGACTTCTTGAAGTAGACCTGGACTGAAGACATGTTGGCCAGTCTGCACTTCATCACACTAATTCAAAAGGCTGTGAGAGGGTCAGGACTTGGTTATAAGGTTAGATAAGAGCATCTTACCACTTGGCCACCAGATGGTGAGTTACACTTCTAGGAACGTTATTAGGTCAGTTTTATCTTTTAGCTAAATGAGTGAGATGAATAACTTTCATTTCAAAGTTTGCTGGGATAAAAAATATCCATTCATCTTTTACTGCTTATCCAGGTCCGGTAGGAGGGTTCAGCACTCTAAGCAAAAAAGCACAGACTTCCCTCATTGCATTCATAAAGTCACCAGTCAAGAGGTTTGCTAAACTTACCCCAAACTAAGGTTTATTAATGGCTCAATCTGGAGCACTGATACAATCAGTTGTCTACCTCCAGTGCACTGAACAAATGTGATGCTACTTCATGTTATAGTTACAGTTGGAAAGAGGAACTTGGATGACAAAGTTAACCATAGACTGAACCAATAACTAGTAGGCACGGCTACAACGACCCAGCTGAAACTGTCCTGAACTCTGTTTTGCTCTGTCAGTGCATCGTTGTGATTTTCCTCTTAGTGTTTCAAATCGTCCAACAGATTACTGACAGGATTTGTTTTACTGCCACGTCTGCATCTTATAATGTATCTGAGGTAGAGTGAAGTTAGGGGTGGAGTGAAATAGCATTAAATAAATGAACCCTTACAAAGGTGCACAGATGCATCTGTGTGTGAGGATGTACATCTGAGTTCTTTTACTTGCTGTTGACCTGGCCAGCATGTGTGAAATAAACATTAGCATGTTAAAACGTATTTAAATTAAATTAACATTATTTATGCAATACAATCTCTTTTCTTATTTTTTAGTAAGATAGCTAAGTTACTCATTCAGTCTGTTTTGTTAAAAATGGAATAAAGCCTTTGTTAGCATTCAGCAGATTAGCTTGATCTCAATGCTAGCCCATGTGAGTTGATACTCCCCTGAGGCTACACATCTCATTCTGGCAGTTATAACTCTCATCACGCTGCTTCAGCCTTCACAGTTGCTTTGCGACTCACTTCTGCTCTACAACTGATCCACCTCAGTGTCCTGCATATGATCATTTATTCCTGATTTGTTCTGTGGGTGGGTGTGGGCTTTCCACATATGCTCAGAGAACATCACAGGGTCCCACAACAGCAAAGCTGCCATTTATAAATTGTTCCAGATACGACTACAGTGATAAACAAGTTTATTAGACCAGTGTAAGGTTTTTTATGTTTCTGTAATGATCAATGCACCAGTGTGCAGAAGTTCAGGCCTTTTGACTTTCTTCTGTTAATTATTTTTATTCAGTTTCACTCACTTCTCTATTGATATTAATTGTGTTTTATTGTTATACAGCACTTTGTGGCTTTTATGTCTTTGAAAAGCACCATATAAATAAAGTTCACTTCCTTACTTACTAATCAAAATTCTATTTTTAAAGCTAAAATACAATTATCGTTGCTATCTATGAATTTTCAAATGTAGTGCTTTACAAAAAAAACTCCAGAGAGCACAGTTATTTACTTGCATTTGAAAATTTTGTTTTAATGTTTGAATTGATTAACTTTTGATTTCTCAGAGAAGTCCAGTGCGCCAGCTCAAATTTGGGCATCAAAATCGGAACTCAGTTAATTCAGTGTTTTTATGACAGTTGGTCTGATACAATTGTTAAATAAGCACCGTACATATTTACTTCAGATAATGAGGACCAAATTAGCAAAGAGTTTTAAAGAGCAAATTAGGTGATCATTTTGTTTAATGCGTGTGTGATGGTTACTTCCAGACAGAGAAAAGGCCATTTATTTTAGTAGTATACTAAACCAGCTATCATTCCCTTCTCCCACACTGCCAGCTTGGTCCTGTTTCCTTTTTCTTTGTCTTTTTTTAAACAAACGTAACAGTAAACAGCTGTTTTCATCTTCGAATTGCTGAGGCTAACGTGATTATAGTGGTAAGATCAAGATGAAGGTTAATCAAACTTGGATATGGAGAAACAGAAATGACAATTCATCCTAAATGCCACTGACTCACCTTCAGATTCACTTTCCACACTCAGTGGGACTGTTTACTGTCAAGTTGAGCAGACAGCAAATTGAATTGGACTTTAAATTGCATTTAGAGACACTGTGGTGTGACTAGAGAGAATACCTAAGCTAATGTGCTGCACACGCTGCTGCAGCGCTAAATCGAATGAGCACTCACGACTCAGATTAGGGCCAACGAGGGACGAAAACCAAAAACTAAAAGCATTTGGTTTTGGATAGAAGGTCAGGCTTTGACTTTGAAAGTGAGCAGTAAAATTCTACATGAATTCTGTGGACGTACATGTTACCTGCTTACAGAGCGCTGACCTTTGGAGCACTTTTATGTGAATCACTTAAAGTAGGTGGGTAGTGTGCTGCATGCTGTCATGCATTCTTAGACACTGGGATCACGCCACTGTATGTCATTACAGTTCCACCCATTCCACTGGCCACAACATTTATTGTGAATACACCGAGAAAAGTACGACTAATAAAACATGTCTGTATTCATTCCAGTGTAATCATTTATATTGAGTGGATAGTGTTTCCTCTCCTCTTGTGCAAAGCCTTGTTAAATATTTGGTCTGCTGCAGTGAAGTGTACTCACTTTATATAAATTGTACTAGAACTATGATTCGAATTTCATTAGTGTTGAATAAAATATGAATTTTATGGTCCTGTTTTTTGAGAGAACATCCTGAAAAAACTCAAAAGGTAATTTCATATTTAGCTCTAAATGATTTAAATATTTTCCTAGCTGATTAGAGGAATTATTTCACTATTTCACTATTATCATAAATACCTGATTTAATATATTTGAATAAAAATGTGCTGTGTAAGCAAAAACCACTCAAGGTAATGGGTCAGTATTTATTTAACTGATGCTCCACCCTGTTTTTACTTGTACTGGAAGCACTTTTACTTCATGATACAAACTGAAACGCCTCTAAAAACGTAATATTTTCTAGGTTCACAGAGAGAACCTGTTTAATTAAATTTTTACTGCTACTAATATTCTAGTAGTTTTCAGCTAAATTTCCCAGATTTAGTCAGAAGTGCTAATGGAAAACTCAAGGAAACTGAAAAAACAACTGCAGAACTGTAATATATAATGATAGTGCAAAGACATTACACTGTGGCCCCAAATCGTCTTGCTCTGTCCATTCTCACTCAATCCACCAGGCGATAACAGATAAAAACAGACTGGCCTGGTTTCTTTTATCGGTCCATTCAAACGCTGTGTCATCACCACCCTGAAATGGCCTTGCTTCTCTTCGGTCTTCTGATGGGAAGATCTGTGATTACAGCAGATTTCCCACTGGAATGAGAAACTGTAAATGTAACATTATTACAGCCTTACATTTTATAACTTAAGAGACACTCTGAAAGAAACAGTTTGTCCCCCACCCCCTTTCTACCCCCGTCTCTGTTTAATTTCAAGTCTGATAATGGGTTTAATGCATCCATATGGTCCACGTCAGGTGACCTAGCTGGTGTACATCCTGTGACCTCAGCTTCAGACAGTTCATCCAGGATTACAGGCTGATTTTAGGGTTTTTCATCTGTGTGCTGAGACGGCCTTTGAGGGATGAAAGAGACTGATAAGGTTTTGGAAGCTCACTAATGTGCCTTGAAGCTAAAGTTTAGAGTAGTTGTTGTGGCATCAGATAAGAGTTTTAGCTAAAAGCACAAAAAAACCCCTCGATGTTTACGTTTTCTTTAAAACTGGGTCATCGTCATGATAGTAGGAAAGGTCGGCTTCTTGTAGCAAACAGTTACATTTACACTGCTGCATATTTTAGCCTAAAGGCGTTTTATATATTTATTTTTTCTGGACTTTGAAGCTAGTTAAGCTAATCGTAGTTTAGATGGGTGTGGAGTGGATTTTTGGCAGTAAGAGGCTTAAATGTTGATTGCTTAAATGACAGTAATGGTTGTGGGGATTGTTGGCAAATCTGGGCCCCCCTCAAATCTTTAGGGACAGATGCAGAAAGTTCCACCGACACACGATCATCATTGTACAAGAAAACACTGCAGATGCCATAATCAGCATAGTCTGTGGTTAAAAATGAAATATCATTTAATTCCACCAAAAACACGATGAGCTTTTCTTGAAGAAAAATGTTTAACAAATGAAATATATATTTTTCCTGTCCTCTCTGGACTGTCTCATGCCCTACAGAACATGGACGCATTCAGTGTTTAGTTCTTTGTAGTAATCCTGTAGTAGTCCTGAGCAACCTCAGCATTCATCTAAAATGCAATTTGAACTCCTACAGGACAAACGCGACCATCTCATGTTTGCAAATTGGTTGTTAACTTAAGCTTTAGTATCACCAGTGGGATGTTTGATGAATACAGCTACCTGCTGCTGATGGAAATCAGTGGTAACCAAGTTCAGTACTTCAGATATTAAAACAAACTAATTGTTTTAGCCAAAATGTGCTAACAGCTGAGGTGAACTGCAGTGCTGAGCGATGACAATGTGGTTTTACTACTACAAGTGATTTTAACATTATCCACAGTCATTTGATTGATTGTAATAATTGATAATAATAATTGTCATACTTAATTCAGGCCTAAATTTCACACACAGTCTTGATATATTACCAGAATGACCATCAGTTCCTTTACAGCTGCTACTGCTTTCTGTCATTTCAGGTGGAAACAGATCTATAATGGACTTTTGGGCTGGTGTCAATACTAGTGTTTCAAGTAGTCATATACAAGGTTCATACTTTTATAGCATATATCCACACTGGATGTTTGGTGGTGAGAGGGAAAAACACAATCAAACATGTAGAAGCAGGTGCAAGTGAAATTATCTTAAACACAAGTAAACACAGACATGGTTGAGACGAGCACCAGAATGGAGAAGAGAGGTGATTTAAGTGACTCTGGAAATGGCACGGTTGTTGATGCCAAACAAGGTGGTCGGAACATTTAAGAAACTGCTGATCTACTTTTCCCAAATAAAACAGAGTTTGCAGAGACTCACTCCTTACAACCAAGATTTGTTGAAGAGCACTTCTGAATGCGCAGCACTTCAAAACATGAAGCAGATGAGAACTAGGAGAAGACCACACCAAGTGCCTTCCTGATTGCTGATCACATACATCCCTTTAATGACCACAGTGTACCTTATCTCCTGACAGCTGTTTCCAGCAGGATGGCACGCCATGTCTGAAAGCTCAAATCATTTCAAACTGGTGTCTTGAACATGACGATGCGTTCACTGTGCTCAAATGGCCTCCAGAGTCACCAGATACCAATCCAGCAGAGCACCTTTGGGATCATAGATGTTTAACTGACAGCTGTCATGTCAGTATACACCAAAACCTCTGAGGAATGTTTCCAGCACCTTCTTGAATCTGGTTTAAAAGAAATAGCAAGATTTCTGTTAAGGGCAAACATAGTGTTGAAGCTCCAGTTTTAAGAGCTCATTCGGTTTGAGCTGTAATGTAATATTGCTGTTTCCCACACAGTCTTTGTTTGGCATTGATACAGTGTTACTGGCCAGTACACGTCACTCTGTTTCTTAACATTATGTAGGGTTAGCACAAAGCTAAATCTCAGCTGCAGTTTAACAGGCCTGCAAGTGCAAACTGATTTAGCCAAAGTGTTTCTAACAACAGGTGGTATTTCTAATCTTGCTGACAGAAGCAGAAAATATCATCTTATCATAAGAATGTTTTCCTCTCTTTCCAAATGTTTGCAGCAGCATGTTGGGGAGCGGAGGAGCCAGCAGCATTCAAACACATTCTGACTCTTAAAGCTGAGCAGAGAAATGGAAACAGGACAGACATCATCATTCAGGAATAAAGCCATTTAAAAATTGTTCGGCTTGACTTTCATTTTCACTTCCTGAGTTGTGGAGTGCATAATTCTGCCATAACCTTAATAGCAGGGTAATAAGGAACTGGCAAAAGAACTTCTGACCAAAGGGAAATGTCTCTTTCACTGTTTGCATGTTCTTAAGTTCACATTAGAAAGCATTTCTATTTCGACACAGAGCCTGACACGGCTTTTTCTCCTGACAGGCTGCTGCAAATACATTGATATCTGATATGTTTTGTTAGACTTACAGTAGTCAGAGATGAAAAAGGTGGAAATTATAGCACAAGCTTTAGCACAATGTCGATGATTTGGCTCCGCTATCCTGCTATTTCCAGATTAACAGAAGTCAGATGAGTCAGATGATGTTTCATAACTTCGTATCATGTGCTTTGTGAAAAATGTGTATTTATACAGCATCGGCTCTGTGAGTTCCTTGTGCAAGAGTCAGCAGTCTTGCCCAGACCAGCTCTGGACATTAAGCGAGAGGATTATGTGTACAGCTTGGTTCTTTGTCAAACTCTGAAGCATCAGCAGCGCAAAAATCAGCAATATTCTGACATTTATATGCATTTAACGTTAGCAGCTAAGCCATATTACTGGCTGTTTATAATCTTACTGTATAGATATTTCAGTCTGACTACCTGTAATCTAACAGTTTATACGTCTTTGTATTTTAAATTCAACATTGGCAATATGTATGTTTGCTGAATCATGCATTTTGCTTTTGTTCAAAGCATCCCAGACAAAGTAAATAAGTTATTTTCTGACTTCAACAGCACTTTTTATAATGTATTTGTGCAGTTTTGTGAATAATAGATACTCTTTTCTGCTTTAGAGAACCTAGTTGTATCTGGCTTATGAGTAGCTAGATGAAATTGCCCCTGTCTTGGGGAAGCGCATCCCCCCCGTTTGTTGGGTGGTTAAGGTGTAATTCAGCATCAGACCTGCCAAATTTAGCTTCCATGTGCCAAACTAAGATGTTTAGGATGAGCAGGCATCTATTCATCTGTGGTTTAGACAAATAAACACTCATTAGGAAGCTTTTGTTGCAGGCTAACAAGTTGTCATCTCCACCTCTCACATACACACCAAAAAAGCCACTGACTAAAATCCGCTAACAGAAGCTTGGAAACGGTCACCTTGGCTACCTTCATTTTTTCTATACAGTCTTTGGTGTAAACAAGACTGCAGTTTTGCTGATTTAGGGACAGAGGATGTGCCTCTCTGCTTCAGTGCTTGAAGATAAAAATAAGCCATCCCTTATCTTTCATCCTTAACCTCTTCATGAACTTTGTGTGTTTCTTCTGTGTGCATTTGTCCAGGTGAACCTCTGTTCTCCAGCCAACAATGAAACTTACCAAGAACGACTGCTTCGCCTAGAGGGAGACAAGGAGTCTCTGGTGCTACAGGTCAGATATTTCTTATCTATCTAAGTTATAGACGGTGTCAACTGAACATTTAATACAAAGACACATACAGTATGTACGCAACGTGCCTATGCTGCCTGTGTACTTTCATATCACATTTTCAGAGTGTACTTTTTCTTTGCTGTCCCAGTTTGCTTGTTCAGATGTGGTTGTAATTATTTTGGCATGCACAACTACATCTAACTTTTTGATCCCTGCCATAAATGAGCCAGGAGACTGTCTGGCAGGATTTGTTCCACGCTGGAAAAACATCTTGTCCTTTAATCTGTAATCCTGTGAGTTCAGATATTTCGTGTTATTTCATAACAAAACATGTCCGGACACCTTCGAAAGCATGTGAGGGTGTTTACATACGACTTGTGCAGTAACCGCCAGCGCCTAGTCGGCTGCAGTAAAGATGATTATATGTCATCTAACTATATGATGTCAGGAGGTGCTCTGTGCTGTCAAAACTCTTTAATAGCCAGTTCATGCAGCTGTGATTTCCACAGTCTGTCTTTACATCCCTCCTAGTTAATTTGTCGTTTTGGAACTGCCCCTTTATGCTCTCCGTGTCTCTGTGTATGTTTGTTTTATGCTCTGGGGAAGCCCACGCGAGCGGATGATTTTTTTTTGATGATAAGTGCACCACCCGTCTGGACAACCCCGGTTTGCAAAGTTTTCACAAAGTCCACATCTCGTTCGTTACCACCACCACCACCACCCGCACACCTACTTCTTACACATTCCTCAACTGACACTGCCCGTGATTGGTTGAGATCCAAGTGAACCGGGGCTTGTTTTTACTGACTGGTGATTTAATTGGCTGTGGACAGTTTGCCCCTCCGTAGTGCCTTCCTGCCTTTTCACCTGCCTCTACTTTAAGACTGCTTATGTGAAGCTTTGTCTTGCTTCAGCGTGTGCTAGTATAGACACACTCTGTGGTTAGTAACTAACTTCCTTCTAGCTTTGTCGAGAGCATTCACCTCTGTTTGTGTGTGTGTGGCTCAGAGGAAGGAGGTAAGGGGTATTTTTAACTTTTGTCTTTAGCATTTGGAGTTTATACAGTCATATCAAGATCACGCCGTGTTGTTTCTTTATTTTTACTTACTTTATCTTTGCGTCATGTTTGTCAAGCGTTAGTGGTATCCATGTTTTTGGTGCGAAACCTAACACAAGGCTCTTAGACGTGACTCATTCAGATACTTGTTCATTCATTTACTCACTTGTTCATGGTTCATCAGTGCCAGGGAGGGCAGGTTTAGCAGACCAGTCCCTCTGTAATAACACATGTTCATGTTCTGTTAGCGGTTACAAGTGTCAAGCCAAAAACTTGACAAAATATTCTTTTGTGCCAGAGCAATGTGCGACAGGACATGGCTGCAGGGGTAAAAATCAGAGAAACTGAAGTGACAGAGAGTCAGCTGCTGTCAGATGGATTTGGCATCGTTTAGGTGAACAGGAGGGATCTTTGAGTGTGTGTGTGGGTGCACGTTTGGCAGGAGGTGAATGGGTTGTCAGAGAGATTATAGTAAGTGTGCAATACATTCCTAGGTGACAGACTGCTGAGTAAATGTGTGTGTGTTGGTTTGGAGTTGAAGTATGTGATGATGTGTTCTTTTATGTGGATTGAAAGAAGAAAAAGACATAAAGACACAAACATAAACCAAAAGCTGTGGACTTTTGAATATGTAGGGTAGACTCAAACTGATAATATTTGTCTATCACAGGTATTAGTACTATTATACAGTATATATAGCATATTATATAGTACTATAGTAATAGTAATTCTATCTCCCATAAAAACTTGTATCAGTGACTAAAATCCAGTATCCAGTGTAGCAGAAACAATGTTTACCAACTAAAACTCCTGCATACAGTGGGGCAAAAAAGTATTTAGTCAGCCACCGATTGTGCAAGTTCCCCCACCTAAAATGATGACAGAGGTCAGTAATTTGCACCAGAGGTACACTTCAACTGTGAGAGACAGAATGTGAAAAAAAAAATCCATGAATCCACATGGTAGGATTTGTAAAGAATTTATTCGTAAATCAGGGTGGCAAATAAGTATTTGGTCAATAACAAAAATACAACTCAATACTTTGTAACATAACCTTTGTTGGCAATAACAGAGGTCAAACGTTTACTATAGGTCTTTACCAGGTTTGCACACACAGTAGCTGGTATTTTGGCCCATTCCTCCATGCAGATCTTCTCGAGAGCAGTGATGTTTTGGGGCTGTCACCGAGCAACACGGACTTTCAACTCCCGCCACAGATTTTCTATGGGGTTGAGGTCTGGAGACTGGCTAGGCCACTCCAGGACTTTCAAATGCTTCTTATGGAGCCACTCCTTTGTTGCCCGGGCGGTGTGTTTTGGATCATTGTCATGTTGGAAGACCCAGCCTCATTTCATCTTCAAAGTTCTCACTGATGGAAGGAGGTTTTGGCTCAAAATCTCACGATACATGGCCCCATTCATTCTGTCCTTAACACGGATCAGTCGTCCTGTCCCCTTGGCAGAAAAACAGCCCCATAGCATGATGTTTCCACCCCCATGCTTCACAGTAGGTATGGTGTTCTTGGGATGCAACTCAGTATTCTTCTTCCTCCAAACACGACGAGTTGAGTTTATACCAAAAAGTTCTACTTTGGTTTCATCTGACCACATGACATTCTCCCAATCCTCTGCTGTATCATCCATGTGCTCTCTGGCAAACTTCAGACGGGCGTGGACATGCACTGGCTTCAGCAGCGGAACACGTCTGGCACTGCGGGATTTGATTCCCTGCCGTTGTAGTGTGTTACTGATGGTGACCTTTGTTACTTTGGTCCCAGCTCTCTGCAGGTCATTCACCAGGTCCCCCCGTGTGGTTCTGGGATCTTTGCTCACCGTTCTCATGATCATTTTGACCCCACGGGATGAGATCTTGCGTGGAGCCCCAGATCGAGGGAGATTATCAGTGGTCTTGTATGTCTTCCATTTTCTGATGATTGCTCCCACAGTTGATTTTTTCACACCAAGCTGCTTGCCTATTGTAGATTCACTCTTCCCAGTCTGGTGCAGGTCTACAATACTTTTCCTGGTGTCCTTCGAAAGCTCTTTGGTCTTGGCCATGGCGGAGTTTGGAGTCTGACTGTTTGAGGCTGTGGACAGGTGTCTTTTATACAGATGATGAGTTCAAACAGGTGCCATTCATACAGGTAACGAGTGGGGGACAGAAAAGCTTCTTACAGAAGACGTTACAGGTCTGTGAGAGCCAGAGATTTTCCTTGTTTGAGGTGACCAAATACTTATTTTCCACCCTAATTTACGAATAAATTCTTTACAAATCCTACCATGTGAATTCATGGATTTTTTTTTTCACATTCTGTCTCTCACAGTTGAAGTGTACCTCTGGTGCAAATTACTGACCTCTGTCATCATTTTAGGTGGGGGAACTTGCACAATCGGTGGCTGACTAAATACTTTTTTGCCCCACTGTATTTCTATCTATTTTTTCCTTATCTTAAGCATGTGATCAGCCAGCGCTCTCTGAGGACGGTGTAATACAGTATGACTGTGTCACCCACCAGGTGAGCGTTCTGACCGACCAGGTGGAGGCCCAGGGAGAGAAGATCAGAGACCTAGAAAGTTCTTTGGAGGAACACCGCCAGAAACTGGCCTCCACTGAAGAAATGCTCCAACAGGTAAAGCACGTGTAAAACACCATTTATAAACCTGTCACAGAAAAATGTTGAACAGATGAAATATTATTGTTTGCATGTTGCTTGATCCACCCTGGAGGGATTCTGATGCTACAGTACAGACAATATGGCAAGAAAATGGCATTTGTAGTAATAGACTGCATAAAAGGTGGACATGGCCTTTGTGGTTTCTGGATGTCATTGTTAGCATTTTGGCTAACTACTACTAAAGGCAGCAAGCTAGGCTAGCAGAGAGTGAAATCATCTGTAAAATTTAGATTTCACCACTAACTTTGGGACTTTTAACAAAGGAGCCAGTGGTAATGGTGACTCACTTTGTGGAACTAGCCTCAAGTTGATTTTAGATGAACTGCAGTTTGTTTGGTTCTCTGTACTAGTTTAATTTCAATCAATTAAGAAAGCTGTTTTAACCCCCGTATATAAAATATATTGCTATAACAGTATTAACACAGGGTCTCTACAGAGGGCCGTAGCTGTTTGTTCTCAGTGCAAACTGCATCAGCCTAAAGAGGAGAGTGTATTATATTTAAAACACTAAATGTGGTCTCAAATGGTGCCCAGACAGATGGTAACTGAAAATGAAACTATGACAGAGGTCATACTTATTGAGTTGACCTTGTTGTCACTTGGCGTGTCTTTTTTCTGTTTTACGTTAGAGCAAATACCAAGTCGCTGACTTCAGGTGATAGCAGGGAGTTATCCAACAGGATGTTCAGAGTGACTAAAGTGCAGGAGTGAGTTGTTACTGTAAATGAATAAATAAAGGAGTGGCGCAGTGTTTTATTGAGGGTTCCAGTTTGATTTTATGCTCGCTGGCCTCCTTTGACTCTGTCCCTGTTTAGCTGTGTGGTGGGTATAACAGAGACATCAAAACAACTAGATTTTAAAGGGTCAAAGCTCGAAGTTACTCAGTGTTCAGTGAGATGTAATGAGATTAGACAGAGTTTACTCTTACAGTACAGTGAGTTTGAAGGTGACCTTTTTAGATAAAGGATGTAAAATGTTCTGCTACCAGCTATGTCCCATTCATCGGATGTAATCCACTAATGTTGACTTTACATTAATGCAACTGCTGTCGGTCCTGGAGGGATGAGAATCAGTCAAAACATAGAAATAAAGCCCAGATTTCAGCAGCAGATACACGAAACCGAAAAAAGGTTTCCATAAACGTGGTTTTTAAAACATGAGCAGCGGTGAAATCCTGTGTGTTTCAAAAGCATTACTGAAAGATGTTGACAGAAAATGGGCCAGTCTGATTATTAAATATTCATTTCATTACAACATCTGGTAAACTGTGAGTACATTTATAACATAGGTTAATAACAAAGGGATATATTTGGAAACCGACAGAGCACTGAAGGTCTATTTAAACTGGACTAAGAGCAAGCGAATAAAAAGAAGAATACACTTTGAATTGATCAAAGCCTTTGTGTCGGTACAATGTGGCCTATGAGTTATCAAAGATTTATTTTTAACATCAAAGCAATTTTCATATAACTTCTATATAATCTATCTCTCTATATGTACATACTTTGTCCTTAACTGAAAAGAATTGTCAAAGCATCAAGCCTTTGGGGTTTTTTGAATATGAAAATTAATGTCAAATACAGACTATATTAATCCTGCGTGAAGATCTCAGTCACATGTTGCAAAATGTGTGCAAGGCGAACAGAGGCAACAGTTGAATCTGTATTGTTTTATAGTTTTGTTGTCTTCAGTATCAGGAAACAAGTAAATACTATCTCATGTGCATCAACGTCTGTCCTTACTGAAAATCCCATTAGTATGCGCTCCTAAGCACTTAGCACTTTAAGGCACTGCTGGACAATAATTGTAGAGCAAAGTGCAGTAAATGGAAAGTTTATTCAGCCGGCCAGTCTCTGGATTTCTCTACTGCTGCCCACAGTAGGTCATAATTCTGAAGCAGTCTTCTAGTCGTTTCAGTTGTTTTGGTTGCCGTCACCAGTGAGGCAAGCTCGTGAGCTCTGCCAAGCTGGACACAACAAGCCTGCAGCTCTGTGCATCACAGAATCAGGCTTCTGTTTAGACTCGTCAACAGGCTCTTTGTCCTCCTCGCTGTCGGCACAGAGGATAAAAAGGCCACAGCCCCCAAATAAATACCCCACCGCGGCCGTGACGTTTTTCTCCCTCATCCAGCCACCCTTTGTTATCTATTAGTTATTGCTGTTGATGTTTTTTCAAGTGATCTAAACCAGTTTTAGGTAAAAACACAGGAGGAATAAAACATCTCTCTCTCTTTTTTTTAAAAAAAATCTCTGCTGCTACTGATCTTCTTTTTGGTTTGTGACTTGACGTTTGTGGTGTTTCCTGGTTTTAGCTGCACTGATCTGCAGCTGTCGTCCTGGTTTGTGGTTGTTTGTTAGTAGCTGCGAGTGGTTCCCTTTTACAGTTTACGACCGCTGCTCAAATAGTTAATCTGATATGAGATGTTTGGTTTGCAGAGATGAGGGCTGAGTGAGGAGAAAGATAACTGTGGACCGGTGTTTTCAGTTTCTATCTCGTCTGTTGTGTCTGTTGTATTTTATTATCAGTTATGTACCTCTTAAATCTTCTCCGTGCATAATTACAGGGCATGTTTGAAGGATTTAAAAGGTGGCAAACACGTCTGCTTCTGCAGTGTCTAATACACAAGTATGAGTACACTGGTTTGGATCATACCGAGGTTGTGACACACGATAAATTCATCTTCTGATTTCTGCGGGTTTATGTTTTCACATAAAATCACATTTATATTTTAATGCTTTCATTAGCAAAAGTGGGGAAAAAAAACAAAATGAAGATTTTGAAAAACAAAATATCAGCAAAGCTCCGGATTGTTGGATGCTAAGTTAGTTGACTTTACCTCCTAGGACATTTTGGGTTATTTAGACCAAAATACTCAATTTTGCTCTACAAGGGCCTGATATCCACTTACGAGGACATTATACTGCTACTGTTCTTTCAAAATTTTAAACGAATATCCTAATACGTGGCTCTTATTTTTCTTAAAAACAAAAGTAAGGTAAAAAAAATCTGGTAATTCTTTGTTTTTACATTCATCGGGCCCCAATATGCCCAAATATCAAAGAGAAATTAAAAATGCATGCTGTGGAAGAGTTCAGGTCTTAGGAGGCTAAGGCAGGGGTGTCCAACTCCGTGCCCGGTGTCCTGCAGGTTTTAGATGTGTCCTTGATCCAGTACAGCTCATCTAAATGGTTAAATGACCTCCTCAACATGTCTTGAAGTGACTGGTAATGAACTAATCATTCGATTCAGGTGTGTTGACCCAGGATGATACCTAAAACCTGTAGGACACTGGCCCTTGAGGCCTGGAGTTGGACACCCCTGACTTAAGAACTCTCCACAGATGTTTGAAGCTTAGATTATTCCCAGAAAATGGGAAAAAGTGAAGTGCAGCACCTTCAAGTGGACAGTCAGCATGAAACCGAAAAACAAAAAGTTGTACAGGGGTAGAAGGACACCTGAAAACGCCTGAAATTAAGGGACTTCATACGGCAGCACATTGCCAACATGAGCGCCTCCGTTAACAGACGTCAGCTGGGCGTGGAGATGGATGCTGTACGTCTGATTCTGTGTAGTGTATTCACAGGATAGTATTCACATGAGCAAACACAAACAAGTTGTGTGTCTGTGTGTGAGCGAGAGAGACAAGCGACAGGCGAACAAGAGTTTATCCAGCCATGCAGCATTATGTTTCAGCGCTGCAGGGCTGCTGTTTGCTGTGGGAACCACAACTAATCTAATAAGAAATAGCCCTCAGGGCACACACACACACCACAGGGTGCAGAGTTCTCATGCTGGAGGATATCCACCCACACATGTAGTCATACTGTGACTACATGTCCTACAGTGCCTTTATTTAGACATAAAAATTACTGTACTGAGACATTTCTGTCTACACGGCTTACACTGTTGTAGTTACACAGTATCCTAAACAACATACAAGACAAGTATAACGCGCATAAACATTCATGGGCCATTATGTTTTAATATTTTGCCATGTTCATTAAAAATGTAATTGACTCAACAGCAGACGTCATTCACTGTCTTCATTATTATCCAAAAAATATCAACAGCCCAGCAATTTCCCAGTATTTTTGGTTTCCATGCACTCTCTGGCTAATGTTTCTTTATTTTCTGCGTTTTTGGCCAAAACAAAAAGGCGGAGGTCTCTAAAACAGTCCGTGATTTGGCAACCAGAGATTGAGAAATATCAATAATATAATAATAAAATAATAAAATGTTGCAACTTGCAAATGATGATGATTGCCACATCCTACCTACAGTTATGGGAATGGCTTGAATCAAATGAGAACCACTGAGGCTGAGGATCCTGAAAGTGCCAAAATTGCTGTTGGCACTTGAGGTTGGCTCTAAAGGTCACGCTTGAGTTTTCTTTCTGTGGTGAATCTAAGCAGAGCCTTGAACCTACTCAAAGCTGAAGCCATGCCAGCATTTATGCCAGTGCAGGCTGCGTCAACGTCCAGTTGCATGTCTGAGGACATTAGCTGCTTCCATATTTCCCAAGGGGTTGCTGTAGTGGCTGTGTCCAGATTTTTAAACCAGAGCAGATTTTACACAGGACACTCCTCTTGACGCAACCATCCCATTTATCTGGGCTTTGGATCGGGACCAGGAGTGCATTAGATTGTCACCCCCTTTGAGGTTTAGTTAGTGTCTCCTCTGGGTGTTGAGCCGGGGATCTTTCATGTGAAAGATGAATGTGTTAACATTTGGGTAGATTTAAGGTTAGCCTAAACAGCCGACTGCTTGGATTAACAACTATGCCAGCATGAAGAGTCATAGCTGATTTTGGTCAGGCCTCATTTCAGCTAACTGTAGTCACTGAACTGAGCCTTTCCACTGTGTTGGCAATCTTTTTCTGTCATTTGGGACCATGTCACACAGAATGCCCAGTGAATCTGTGCTTTGCCTTTTGGTGAGTGAAATGAGGATATTTTTATGTATCTTGATTTTGCACCTCTACATTTTATAGATGCAACATGAAAACCAGAGCTTGCAAGCCTTAGCTTATAACTTAGATCTCAACATTCTCGTCCAAATATGGTCACGTCTGAGTCAAAAAAGCTCACCTGCCTGAAGTGAAGAACTCATATCTCCATAACCTTTTGGCATGTCAACACATAGCGGAAAAACATAAAAAATGAACTGTTGCTAGGTTTAAAGTGCCTGATGTAACTTTTTACAGGGGAGCAAGCAAAGGTGCTCAAACAGACCTAAAACTGACGTGTTAAAATCAGAAGCAGTGCATATTTGAAAGGGGCTGAGAGTAGATGACTACTTATGACATGACATAAAATGACGGGGTAAATATATAAGAAGATTACCTATGCACCAGAGCCTACTGTAACATATAATAGGGCAGCATGCTAGTTACACCGAGAGAATAGAACAGCATGGGATTTGTTTTCAGAACATAGTGAGCGATGTAAAGGTAAGTTCACAGGCAAAAACAGTACCAAACTTCTACTTCTGCGATTTTATTGAGTGTTTAATTTTTAAACAAATAGATAGTAAATCTCCAAAAAGTTGATTCTGTTCATCTGGACGTAGCGTTTTGTGGGAGAAATGTTTCGTCACTCATCCAAGTGACTTCTTCAGTCTCAGCTGACTGCAGGTTTCTCCAAATCTTATAAACAGGACATTTGCATAATGACTGAAACCAGCCCACTGAAGGAACAATGGGCTGGGAGGTCAGTTCCTTAATCTTAATTATGCAAATTCTCATAACCATTGATCAACAACCACTGACCAAAACCCACTGATCAATGGCCATGAGTACCATTCACAGAGAGTTGGGGAATGGCTGCAATCACAGCATGTAAGATGGTGAAAGATGTATCCTTAGGCCCCCTCCTCGATTCAGAGATGGTCTTTCCCTTTTCACGTAAATGGCCTCCTTGACTCCGCCCTCAAACCAGCGTTCCTCCCTGTCCAGGATGTGTACATCCTCATCCTTGAAAGAGTGTCCACTGGCCTGTAGGTGTAAACAGACTGCAGAGTCCTGGCCTGACGAGGTGGCTCTTCTGTGTTGTGCCATCCGCTTCGCCAGAGGTTGTTTGGTTTCCCCGATGTATAAATCCCGGGAATCCTCCTGGCACTTAACAGCGTACACTATGTTACTCTGTTTGTGTCGGGGGAGCCGATCCTTGGGGTGGACCAGTTTTTGGCGCAGCGTGTTTTGGGGTTTAAAAGCCACAGAGACCCGGCGTTTAGAAAAAATGCGTCTCAACTGCTCCGATACTCCTGACACATATGGGATCACTACAGGTTTTCACTTGGGCAGCGGTTGTCCTTCTCTCCTGGATCGGCTGGAGCTTTCTTTAGGTGCCTTTCCCACTTTGACAAAAGTCCAGCTGGGATAACCACATTTACTCAAGGCCTTCTTGATGTGCAGTTCTTCTGCTTCTTCTTCCATGTACAAATTGGCCACGATGGGTGAAACTGGGGAGCCCATGGCACACCCATGTTTCTGCCTGTAGAACTGACCCTTGTATGTGAAGTAGGTGGAATGAAGACACAGTTCAAACACACTTGGTCGATGCTGAGAGTGGTCCTGTTGCTGAGGTTGGGGTCATCCTAATCTCTTACGGACTACCTCCAACGCTTTCGTGACTGGGATGCAAGTGAAGAGAGATGTAATGTTGTACGAGACCATGGTTTCATCTGCCTCCATAATGACATCTCTCACCTTCTCAACAAAATCCAGGGTGTTCTGGATGTGGTGTTCAGAGCTGCCCACCAGCGGGTTGAGGATCGAAGCCAGAAACTTGGAGATGTTATAGGTGACAGAGTTGATCATGCAGACAATCGGTCTTAAAGGTGCACCCTGTTTATGTATTTTCGGTAAACCATACAGGCTTGGTGTAGACTCCCCTGGGTATAGCCTGTGGTATGAGGTTAAGATTAAGGAACTGACCTCCCAGCCCATTCTACCTTCAGTGGGCTGGTTTCAGTCATTATGCAAATGTCCTGTTTATAAGATTTGGGGAAACCTGCAGTCAGCTGAGACTGAAGAAGTCACTTGGATGAGTGACGAAACATTTCTCCCACAAAACGCTACGTCCAGATGAACAGAATCAACTTTTTGGAGATTTACTTTCCTGGATGATTGAGAATGCATCAAGACGTTAGATAGTATATACTTCAAGTTCTCCTGTCTAGTCGTGCCATATTTAACTCTGGAGATGAGCACAGCCTCTTTAAAGGGATCTATAAATTCTGTGGTGCATATGATAATTAGTCACATGCACGGCACGGCCTCATTATTAAAGGAAAGCAAATGTCAGGCAGCTGAGCCGTGGGCCATGACCACAGCGTGTGGATGAATTACCTCTAAATATTGCGGCTTATCCCTCTGTAAGTGACACTGGTGTTAGATTGCAAACTGACAGTCAGCTGCCATAACGAAAGAGATTTTCTAAATGTGTGTGTGTGTGTGTGTGTGTGTGTGTGTGTGTGTGTGTGTGTGTGTGTGTGTGTGTGTGTGTGTGTGTGTGTGTGTGTGCGTGTGTGTGTGTGGCTGCTGAGCTGGAGTGATTATGGGGTTTAGTTGTTCATTTGTGTGGCTGTGGTGTTGACACAGTTTGTTTACTGTGTGATGTTTCCGTTTAGAAAGAAATTCCTTGTCTGACATTTAATGGACAGTAATCTACTTTATTTGACCGCTCACAAGTCATTGAATTTCTGTCTTAAATATATGTTATTTAAAATAGGCTCATGTGAGAAGTGTGTGGCTATAATTCTAAAAAAATCCCAGCATCTTTTTTATTGAATTTGATTCATTTGGCATTTTGAAAATGTGCACGCACAAATGAAAAAATAGAGAAGCAAAAAATGATTCTGATTGTTGTTCTGCTCCAAAACCATCTCAAAAAAGTTTTGCATTAATAATACGTTTATATAGCTCAACTATAAGGCTACAAGATGCTTCACAAGACAAGATAGTCACGGTAAAACAAATCGTAATAAAACGTTTGAGAAACATTTAAAGGTTACAGAAAACTGGGAGGGAGAGCACAAGACAGTTAAAAGCAGAACAAAGAAAATGAAGAATTACAAACAAGTACAGTAAAAGCACACAAAAATAATCAAAGGCTCATGAAACACAAGTGACAACATAAAAGTAGCTCGATTTGGAGGCATTGAGAAAGTCTGCCTATCCGATGTCTCTACGAGAGATTTAAAACAAGAGTGTGATATATTAAAAACTATTAAACAGCAGAAAATGTATGTTTACAGCCTCAGTTTGCACTTCATCACAGCTCTCTGCTTTCTCAGTAAAAGACTTTCAGTACCTACTGCTGACTGTGACTAAAGAAAATATGACTACCTCTTACAGCAAAAACATTTCTGTCAAAGCGGCAACTTCTACGGGAAAATCACTTCCCATAACAAAGCGGTTACGTTACACTGACTCACTCACTTGGCTTTTGTTGCTTTTCTGACTGAAGAACTGGACTAGAAAGAGGTGAACTTTTGCGAGCCTTCATTCAGTTAGTTCATTTTCAGATTTGTTTGTGCTCTTTCTAAAGCTCCCACTCCTCTTTGCCTTCACAGCGCTCTGAGCTAACGCTAACTGCTCGGTTAAATACCCAACTGTGTGTTTTGACTCGCACATGTGTGACTACAGGGCGTAGCTGGTCTAATCGAGTGCTCTGCTTTAACTGGACAAGCTGAGTCCTGCATATATCAACGACATTTGTCCTGTTTAGCAAAGTTAAAAGTAACAGGGATATGGCAGCTTTAGCCACCGCCATTCGACACCATTGCCCCAGAACCAAACCTCCTGGAATCATATAAAGTTGTAATTTTTTTTCCACAGTTATTGTTATATTATCATGAGTGGGGGTCACACTTGAGTTGGCAGTCCTAGTTTTTACACGTGTCCCAATTTTGTTTTTCCTTATTAAGCTTTTTAAATTGGTGCACAAAAAGCTGGTAAGTTCATATTTGGTCTGTTTGGGGGTGTTTTTTCTTCCCATTTCTTTCTAAATGTTTCATACTAAACAAGTATGGAGCAAGAAGATGGACGTTAAAGGCTTAATCAGCAATCCAGGTCAACTGTAGTTTGAGTTTAGAAAGGAGGAAGTGCAATTTAAAGGAGTTTAGATGAGGAATTGAAAGCAACAGAGTTTTGTATGAGTCAGAAAAACGTTCCTTCATGTCCAGTAGAGTGCTTTTTTTCGTTCTCTCTCTTTTTTAGATGCTCTTTCTTTTACTCTCTCTCATACCAAAGAAGGCATATATTAATAGAGTCTCTAGCACGCTTGTGTGTGTGTATATATTTAGCTTTGTGGGGTCTGGGCCCCAACCGCTCTGCTCTGTTAGTGTGGGAACAATAATACGCTGAGTGGAGTAGCCTGCTTAGTCTCACAACACCGATCTCCAAAAGCTGCGTTGCTCTAGCTTGAGTAAGTTGCGTGTTTGCTTCCCATGCATCTGACTTAGATGGTGCACATGTGATTCTCCCAGGAGCTGATGAGCAGGACCTCGCTAGAAACTCAGAAGCTGGATCTGATGGATGAGGTGTCCTTTCTCAAACTGAAGCTGGTCAGCATGGAGGA
The DNA here is from genome assembly GCF_964374335.1 of Astatotilapia calliptera. NCBI lineage: Eukaryota > Metazoa > Chordata > Actinopteri > Cichliformes > Cichlidae > Astatotilapia > Astatotilapia calliptera. The sequence continues at coordinate 5,558,993 of NC_137428.1, read as the reverse complement.
GACGCAAACCAACTCACACCCGCAGGATTCGACAGACACAAAGCAGAACAAAGCTGAGGTACGGAAAGTCAACAAACATGTTTTCAAACACATTCAAGTCTTTGATCTAGAAATGGAAAACTTGTATGATGTCTGTGTTTAATGGGCTATAAGCCAAGATCCCTGCCACACTTGCCTGAGTGGAAGTTTTCCCTTCTGTGTACATATTGATGTATTGTAGAGTTAAATAACAGGAGGATGAACATTTTACTTTGCACAGTTAATCCTGTTTATGGTTGGGAAATAAACCATTATCTAATTTTAGGGCACAGATTAAGAGTATTATTTTAACTTACTTGTTGGTATTAAACAGTTATTGGTACTTTGATTATACACATTGATTTTCAGGTACTTCATTAGGTGGAAAGGCCAGATACCAACTGTCTCATACTTTTCATCTTGCCCAACTCTAAAACTCTGTAATGCAACATCAGAATATGTGATATTAGCGTCTTGAATAATCACAACTGTCATTAACTGTTCAGCTGTGTTTGCCTGGGTGATCCTTCACTACATTTCTGCTAGTTTGGGCTATTTATCAGCTGCAAAGAGCAACCAGTGGAACAAAAACATCATCGCTGGTATGATCAGGTCTGCAGCCACCGCTTGGTTTGAATGAAATCACCTTCAAAATGCACATCAATAGACAACACAATTGTTTTTACCACTGTTTTTCAAATAAAGCTTAATAATCTTTATTCCGTATGTTCCATGAGGGGTTATTTAGGGACACGCATCCTGTGGTACGAGCAGTACCACAGGATTGGGGAGTTCAGACATGCTGTCTAAGGATGTATGGAAGCTGTTTGTCTGGTTTTATTGTGTTTTTTGTCTCAAAGCCAGGAGGGAACATGCACATTCACCAGGGGCTACTGCTGTCACAGTAGAAAGGCACAGATTGGGGGGAGGGGGGATTATTATGTTATTGTATAATATGTATTTGCAATATTTTGGCTTACAGATATAACAGTAACTACATGTCTGCTTTTTAACTCTTTCTGCAACTTTGGTTTCTGCGTCTGTGCTTGTTCTCACAAGTTATACTCTCTCATCCAAGCTTTTTATAAAGAAGGAAAACAAATGTTAATGTGTGGATTAAACTATGAGGCGCTGATTCCTCCCGTCTCCTGTCTGTGAGACCTCACCTGTCGGCTGGTGGCAGACGATCCCGCTAAAGAGGAGTGTGATTGGTGGAATGTGTGTTTGATGCTAACCGGGTCTATTCACAGGGCTCTTATCAGCCTCAGAGTTGTAAGTACATTATTGTATAGGCAACGGCTATTTCACACAAGGCACAGTCTGTACATGAAACCTTGTACACTTGTCTGTTGGAAATTTATGCAAATTAGTACAGATTTCATAATTTTCTTATTCAAAGATTTACTTACAGACCTCTTGCTATCTTTCTAAAAAAAATCCTTTCAGTTGCTGAAGTTTCATGGTAACGGTTAAACTTTTTACGCTTGTATAGCGGTTTGTCTTTAAGCCATGTGTAACCAAAAGGAAAAACCGTTACAGCTTTCTCTAGAAACTCTCATGTTGACTCTCGTTTCCACAGCAGCAGCCTGCTGTTACTTTTGTTGTTTTTCAGGTTTGGTTTACCCACTAAACCAGTGAAAAAGTCACACGAGCAGGATTTTCCCACAGTTTTTGTCCCACATTTAAATGGAAATCGTAGAGGCCAAATGAAGAATCTGTCCTGCGATCCTGAAATATCTGTCACCCAGATAATAACCAGGCAGATGGTGAAAACATGCCCACCCTCTGGCCAATTTGACTGGCAAAGGTAATGATGAAATGTGTCTGGATGGGGTACAAACTTCACTGGTGAGGCTCTGAAACAAGCCAGAACACATCAAACAGTAGTTTAAGCACCACCCTGCTCACATCCTGCAAAGAGTCAGCGGAACAGTTTTTGTTTTTGATCGGAGACTTTAGAAATAATTAACTGAAACTGTGAAAAAACACCTGAAACTCACGAGCCTCACTAATACCTGGTGCACCTAAAGCCCTTCCACCTTGTGAAGTCAAGAAATCAATAATTCTAGTATGGCCGTCATGACTTTTACAGAAAAGTGAACACCCTCCATTTAAGTATTGTGAGCTCATTGTCATGTTCAAGAAACCATTTTAATACAATCTGTGTCATGGCACATTATCCCGCTGGAAGCAGCCATTAGAATATGAGTACACTGTGGTTATATAGGGATGGACTTGGTCACCAACAGTACTCAGGTAGGCGATGGCATTTAAGTGAGTGTGTCATAGTGCGTCATTAAAATATCCCCCAACACTTTTACACCACCAACAGCCTGAACTGTTGATGCAAGCCAGGCTGGAGCTTTAATGCCGTTCACACCACATTCTGATCTAACCAGGAATGCTGCGGCAGAAAACTCATCAGACCAGGCAGCATTTTTCCAATCCTCTCCAATTTCGGTGAGCCCATTTAAACTGTAGCCTCGGTTTTCTTTTTCTAGCTGACAGGTGTGAAACCTGGTGTAGTCCTCTGCTGCTGTAGTTCCTCTGCTTCAAGCTTTGACATGTTGAGAGGTGATCTTAAACCTTGGTTGTGAGGAATGGTCATTCAAGTTACTGTTGCCTTCTCATAATCTAAAAGCAGCTGCTCATGTCTGACCTCTTGCATCAACAAGTTTTTTTTCTCACAGATAACTGTCACTCACTGGGTATCTTCAGTTTTTTGGACCAGCGGTCCCCAACCCCCGGGCCTCGGACCGGTACCGGTCCGTGAGTCGTTTGGTACCGGGCCGCGAGAGTTGAGGCTCAGGTGTGAAATGTATGGTTTTCAGGGTTTTTATCGGTTTTCAGCGTCATTTTGTTATCGTTTTTATCGTTAACTCTGTTTTCCTGGGTCTTTTCACGTGTTATGAATAAATCTTCTTTTCTTAAAACTTCTTTTATTTTGTTGTATTTATCCGCGACACCTTAAAGGCCGGTCCGTAAAAATATTGTCGGGCATAAACCGGTCCGTGGAGCAAAAAAAGGTTGGGGACCGCTGTTTTGGACCATTCTCTGTAAACCGTAGAGATGGTTATGCAGAAAAATCCCAGTAGATCAGCACCCACTGAAATACACCAACAACCATGTAGGTCCTCAGTTTTAACTTCAGCAGGTCATCTTGACTATGCATGCATGCCTAAATCCATTGAGTTGGTGCCATTTGATTTACTGATTAGCTATTTTGATTAGCAAGCACTTGAACAGGTGTACCCAATGAAGTGGCCAATGATTGTAGGTGAAAACGACTGCTCAGCTCAGCAACAGGTTTGGGCCTCGGTGAAGGTGAGAGTTACATTAGGACGCTGTTTCCCTCACTGACAGAACGCACAATAACGATGCACACATACACGCATTCCAACCAAGTCCGGCTGAGCAGCCTTTGCTTGTCTTCACTAGTTTCTTTGTGTGGACTTTGTTCATTGTGACACCCAGCTGCTTCCCACTGGCACAAACGGATACTAAGGCTGCTCATGTGGTTTCGCTGTGTGTGTGTCTGTGTGTAAAGCTATCACAAGCCATCCAGGGCCGTGCTCTGATAGAATAAACACGATACAGCATTTTTGACACGCAGGGGCCCATACTCTGCAACCGCACATGGATGGAGTGTGATAAGCATCAGCGGAAGCAGACAGAGGGGAGGAGATAGTGAAGGGAACAGATGAAAAGAGAGAGGACAGAGAAAAAAGAAGGAACAGACGGCTGATGTACAAAAAGTGACAGGATGTAGTTTGAAATATTGTTTTCTGACCTGTAAGGTGCACATTAACTGAACGTGCATGATAGCCACACTGCAAATCCTGCAGGACGTGACTGCCAGCGATGTCGGATTCTATGAGAAAACCAAGTGTGAGCTGACTTTGCTTCTTGTGCAAAGCTCACATTCACTCAATAACAAGAAGAACATTTGTCTTAGCAGAAAACTTTTTTATTCAGTCAGGAAGCCACATTCTGTCAATAAATCCTGGGAGCTGTCCAGTATTTCAGATACCATTTCAGGTACAGTGAACCTGAGTTTAGTGTACCTGACATGATCCTTATTTCATAAGAAAACTGCCTGCAAACCCTTGGTTTGAGTAGAAAGTGCCAACATCTTGGCACTTTCTACTCACGTCATGCTAGCTGCACCACTTTGTCTCACACTACTGTTAAATTGATGTTTAAAATGTTGGTTTAAAATAGTGATTTACAAAAGTTGCACTGTTTGCTTAGCACGGGTGGTCAGTTCATTTTAATATCCAGCACAAAAAATGCAATACCTGTTTTCAGCATTAAATACTGGTGCAATTAGCAGTAACCTGCATATCGCAGATGTTAGTAAATCCGTTTGTGTGCTCCTAGAAATATATTTGCAGCATGTTCCCATCTTTTACATGCAATCTTGTCACTTTCTAGCATGTGGCTACTGTTAATCCAAGGCATCATGCCTGTACCTAACACAGTAGTTTTGGTGCTGAAATGTATCCAAAAAATCCATTTAGGTTACATGCATGAGTTCATGTAGCCAATGAGCTGGAACAATCCGGAACAGCATTTCGGCACCTTCAGTTAATGAGTCATTAAATCTAACAGGCAGATTAAACAAAATAGTGCAGGATATTATCAAGCAGTCCTTTTTTAATAGGTTATATTGCAAAAAATGTAAAAAAGCAGCACAAACTTCAACAGGAATTGGGCGGCACTTATTCACTTTATCTAGTCTGTTTTTCAGGCTGCTTCAGGGATCATGAGGCCTATTCTCTCAGCTTGAGGCTCCACCACATAAATCTAACATCAGTCCTGTCAATGAGCCGTTTTTATAAGTTGGTGCTGTCTTGGTTTAGTATTGATTCAGTATTGAGATGCACATACGTACTCACCAGAATCCAACATGTCCGGTGTGCAGCTGAGGTGCTTTGCTTTGTTTACGTTATGATGGGGCTGCATTTTTGTCAGTAAAGTCAGGATGTGTGTGTCTGTGCGTGTGTCTGTGTGTGTGGTTAGTAACAGCTGCGAGGCTCCGGTAGGCTGTCAGGAGGAATGGCAAGCATCCACTCTGAGCATTCCTCGGGGCCAAACACTTTCACCTCAGGAAACCACACCAACACCACACACAGGCTCGCTGCCGTCTCACGAACACCTTTAAGTACTAAAGCAACCACTTTTCAGGAACAAGATTCCCCTGAGCTGTGACATTTTCTTAGACCAACAGTTTGCTCAACATTTAATGTGTGTAAACAAAAAGAACAGTTAGAGACTTTGCTCTGTGCACCTTCATGTCTCTTCTTTATTGTACGCTCTGTTTTTTTCCTGTCTTTACATCCTGTCTTGTTCTGTTTTATTGGTCTAAATTCTGGGTTACGGCTCTGTTTCCCATGCGACTAGACTTGGATGGAGCTCAGGCATGATATAATAACCCTGGTGCGCCAGATGGGGTTATTACTTATACAAAATTATGCTTTAGATGCCTGAAATGTGGATTTTATGTAGTTTAAAACAGCCCTGCCTGCTGAGCTGCTTTTCATGTAAAATGTAAAATAGGCCACGAAGCACAATGACAGAGACTGAAATCTTGGCAGCTTGTTCCTATTGCCATTTTTTATATTTACAATATGGTATCATACTTATATTGTGCAACATCAGAAGTTGCCATGGAAACTATTCTAATGTCAGCAGAAGACAGATGTTAGCCCTGATCTGTCCTCAGTGGATACGCTCGACATTAGCTTAACAGCCAGTACAATGCAAAATCACTAAGTGCATCAGCATGACAGACTTGTTGGTTGAGGGCTTTTGGAACGCCTAAAGTGTCGTGGTCGTATCACAACGGGGCGTGTTGTGTTTGACCTTTCGATCTTTAATTCCTGTACAAAAGCTGGTTCGACTGGGAAAACCCTCTGAGACAAATTAGTGATTTGTGACCACTGTCTTGATTTAATTGGACACAATGATTCATCCACTCAGTTGGAGCACAGTTCGCCCAAACAATACAACCCATTCTTAACCACCCCACTCTAATTCTGGCTGTCAGGAGGTGTTTGTCTGCTCACCGCTGCTCTCCAAACTCCACTAGACTTCCTGCTTTTTCCTCTGACCCCAGACTAACCTTAAGAATAACGTGGTCGCTCCTTTCCTGTCAGTGGTCACATTGAGCCAGCAGGGAGGTGGCGCAGAAACACTCGCGCTGTAGATGAGCACAGATCTGTTTTTCACACTATTTCAACAATGTAAGACGGTGAGGCATGATGCCTTGCCTGCATCTGTCTCCCACAATCTCACCGTTACAGCACTAATACAAGAGGAGGGCATTGCATAATGCAAAAGTTTTTAAAGGAGTAAAAGTTACTCTTGTGTTTTCAGTTGTTTGTCAATGTGCTGAGGTGTAATGCTCCTTCTTTTCTAGGATTCTAACATTTTCTCCAGTTGAATTTAAGCATTTCTTTCTTCCGCTTCAAGTGTTTGTGTAAATCTTTGTGCTTTGTGTGTTTCACAAGATTTTTATGTGTTTTCTGAGTTTCTACTACAAATGGCCAACAGTGATCCAGATGTGGCATCAACCATTTTCCCTGTACTGACTGATTAACAAATAAGTTCATGTTTTATTCTCCTCTCCTCCTCTCAACTGACTTTCATTTATTCCTCTTTTCTTCTCCTCATCTCACCATTTCACCTCTTCTGCCACCCTTCATTTGTCTTCCAACCCTCCCAGTGTGTGGTAAATCTCATCAGTGAGCTCCAGGAGCAGATGTGCAGGTTTCAGGAGGAGATCAGCACTCGCATTCAGGAGAAACGGGCCCTGGAGGAGAAGGAGGCCCAGCAGGGGGAGCCAAGAGACGGCCAAGCCCAGGGCTACAGCCCTCAAGTTGGGTTGGTCGGCTTGGACCTGAGTCTGTCTGGCTCTGATGCCCGGCAGCACAATGGAGGAAAGACTGTTCACGTAGGGAGACTTGATGGATGAACTCATCTTACCCTCCTTCCCCATCATTTCTTCTCTTCTCTTCTTCCCTTTTAACCAGTCCACACACCACCCGGTATTTGGAATATTCCACAGAATCAAGCTAACAACCTCTCTTGTAGTGTCTGTATGTGTACTGCAGGATGTTGGGGTCACACTCTGCTCTGGTTCTTGCAGTGATTGAGGCTTTCGATTGGGTTTTCTAAATGCTTCCATACATTTGAGGAGTTATTTACCTAAAAAGTCTTCCAGCAGTATGACGTAGAGTGAACTCCTCAAGTATTTGAAACATTTGGAATGTATTTCAGCACCGATCAGGATGTTGTCTCTATAAATCCTTTCAAGCTTGCCTTTAGGACCAGAATTGTGTTTTGTATTAGATTCGATGTGGTTTCCTTGCATGACAGTGATTCCTCCACTAACAAAGTTTACATCTGTCAGCTTCCTAATACACTGACCAGGTGGATGGGTCATGTTACGGTCCCTATAACCCTGCTGTCCAAAGTTTCCCCCAGATGGTGGCAGTGCGCAGCTGGCAGATGTGCGACCCGGAAGGCTTTCAGTAGTGTTCTGGGTTTCCTGGTTGTTAACTGCACGTTGTGGTGTCTGTTTCAGGAGGATCTTGTTCCCTTTATTAACCACTGTCTGGCCCCGGGGACCTTTATAACTGCACTGAATGTGAACCTGGTGTTTGAATACCCTCCCATTTATATGCTGGCATGCGTGCCCACTCATGTAGATGAACCTCGTGCCGATTGTGACATGTAGATGAAATGTATAACTTTTTTTGAGAATTGCTTGAAACATCAGAAAAGTTTCGTAATTGTGCACATGTATGTAAAGTGGTCTGGCTAACTGAAGAATGCTATGGTTTGGCTTTTCTGCAGGATTTGCAACAAGAAGTTAAGCAGCTGAAGAGCAAAGTGGATGAGTTGGAGGGAGAGAAGAGCCAGTATGAGAGGAAATTAAGAGCCACCAAGGTACTCGCTAAAGCACACAGAGCAGTGTAAAATGCATTTTACATGCACTTAAAATCTGTTTGTAGAAGCTGGGATGCTGTGTAACATATACAAAAAGCATATCAAATGTTGAAACTGAGAAATCTTATTATATTTTTGAATATGAAGACTTAAAAATGTGTTTCACTACTGCTGGAAAACATGTAAATTGTGGTTTGGCATTGTCTTCTGTGCGAAAGAAGTTCTTTCAATGTTACTCCAAAATCTGTAAACATCATTTAGTATTAGTGGTGTCTTCACAGATGTCCATTTCACTTGTCGTAGGGCCCCAAAATTGCAGCGTTTCATTGGTTTTTAGCCTTGGTACTTGGTCTAGAGGTGTCTCCAGAATCTCTGGATCTTTAAATGTTATGATGCAATGCCCCAATACTTTGAACTTCTCTAATCTTTTGTTATTTTATGAAGCTTTTACCCTTAAATTGTTGAACTCTTTGCCCACATAGTTTTTCACGGAGCAGTTAGTCCCTTCCGAGTTTTTCTTCTGAACAGCTCGGCCTCTTTAAGATGTTTTTTTTAATATCCAACAACATCACTAATTGAGCTCATTAGTCTCTGAGATCTTCCATCTGGTATTTTCTTGGCGTTTCTTAAATTTAAGTTAAATTGCATTATTGATGTGAAATTGTAAGGAGCGCATATATAGTTTTGAGATTTGTTGTGTTTTTCCACTATTTTTAATAAAATGCAGCTCTTGCTTTTTTTTCGAGAGTTATTTTGTGTAGAATACAATAGAATAAATAAAAAATGAATAAAAAAATGGGACTTAATGAGCTCTGAAGTTTTCATTAGGGTGGGTTTCCTTTGGACAAAGCCAGGCGGCTTGTTCCCCTTTTCTTCCAGACTTACATTAAACGAATCCAAACATTGCTCTAAACTAATCTGACTAACTTCATATCATAGATGTGAGTGTGGTGTATACTTCTCATCAAACTCACTGGAAGAAGACTTTTCAAAATGTGGAAACTGGCCTGTGAAGTCACTCCAGCAAACCTGTGTAAAGGACGGACTTCCTAATCTGATAATTGCACATATGAAAAAGGAAATAGAGCAGATGTAGACAAGAATGGATGCTGGATACTGTAACAGAAGATAAAATTAACAGCTGGTGTTACTGTGATGTTATACGTAAACGTTCGATAATTTGATCAGACTGTCACCAGGTGAATTTCTTTAACCTTCATTCATCAGGATGAAATAATCAGAGCTTCACTCATTTGTGTTTCTCAGCAGCAGAGACGTGCAGCTTCATTTCCTTTGTTATGACAGAGTCTCTCTCTAACATATTGTTGGATATTGTCTGAAGGAGGTCAAACTGCCATTGGTTTCTCTGTGCTTACAGTGCTTCCTTCCTCCTCTCTCCCTCCTTCACTATCCGCCTCCTCTCCTCTTCTCTACTTACCCCTCTCTGCGGCTTGCTCTCTTCACTTTTTTCCGCTCCTCCTTTCTCTTCACATCCCTAAATCTCTCCCCGTCATTACTCTCTTCCTGTCCTCTCTCCCTCTCTAGCTCTCTATCTCTTACTCTCTCCATGTGTGTTACCAGTCGCTCATGACCCAGCTGTCCAGCCTCAAGCTGACTGTCGAGCACACACAGCTGGAGAAGCAGCATTGGGAGGAGCGCTGGCGCAGCGCACAGGTGCCTCCTCTTCCTCCTCTCCTGCTCTTGCCGCTTGTCATCTCCCCGTGTTGATTTCTTTCCTATGATTAGTGTTATGTTTGGCCTCTTCTTTTCTACTTTTCTCGTCTTGCTCCTCCCCTTCTCGTGTTTTTTTCTCATTTCTTTTCTTTTCTTAGTTTCCTTAGTTGCATTTGTTTTTGTTGGTCTTGCGATAGCTGTGAAGCTCTGTCCTGTCCCTTTGAGCAGGAAGGGACCGGACAGAGAAACCTACACAATAAATAAATAAATCAAAACCTACACTGGTTTTGATAAGGACAAGGTTTGTATTTTTTAAAAGCAGAAACCAGTAGATTCCATCCTTTTACTTGTGGCTTTTTCTTTCCCGTCGTTGTGATTTTTAGTGTGCGTTTGCATGGATTTTGTGAATTTATTTGATTCTATCAGTTTTGTGTGTTTGTGCGACCCTACTGTGTTCATATTGTGCACTAAGGATATAACACGGTAATGATGGCTTCCACATAGTCTCACTTCAGCAGATTTCCTGGCTGGTGCCTTTCATTTTATTTTATATGCTCTGTAATATTTGGAGCCTTCGAGACAAACACAGATCTGATGGTAGTAACAAAACCCTGCACATCTCTGAGTTATTCTCTGGCTTCCCCTGCTTCTTACCCTATTGTAGGTTTTTGCTTCTGGGTTTTATTGCAGAGCAGCTGCAGGCATTGTTAAGTTTGCACTTATAGCATGCCACCATACAGTCTGTGCACACACCTGTTGTCTTCAGCTGTTGCCTCCACTGTATTTGTTAGCATAATGTGTGATTACTTTTTTTTACTATTCTTTTCATCTTAACTCAGATTAGGTTGTCATAACATGTCAAGGCCTCAGAGCAGACACAAGCAAATAGCTTAAATAACAGGGTCCACTTTATGATTTTTTGGAGATAAATGTTTTCCTGTTTAATTCTTATTTTGGCACTTTAGTCATTTAATCTGATGTCTGAGAATAGGAAAGTTGTAATGGATAAAGAAAACGTGGATTGCATGTGACTGAAGGCAGACTGAAGTACAGCAGTTTTTATTATATTAGAGGGTCAATACTGAAAAATAAGACAGAGGCTTAACGCTTGCATATGTATAAAATATCAGTATTATTGTTTCTTTTAAAAAATGATACTGCAGAAGATGTTTCTTCCTTTGATGCTAACATTCCCTTTTGCTGTTGTATTTGAATTTTCCCTACACGGAAGCATCGGTACCCTAATTTGTCCGTTTGTGTTGGCTTCAATTAAAGTGATGAGAGGTCTGACTGAGCTCTTAGCTCTTAGTCACTAGGCTGTAGACTGTATATAAAAGATGGACGTGATTGATAATCTTGAAATGGTTATTCTTGAAAGTTGTCACTACTGGCCGGAGAACAAAAGTTCACCTGGACAAATGCACATAAAACAAACGCACATATGTGGGGGTGTTCTGTGTTGTGTGGGGCTTTAAATATGTCCTCTGCCCCAAATCTACAAAAACAATGTAGTTTTTACACCATCTGTATATAAAAGATGGACATTATGAAAGTGATGCCACCTATTGTTTCCTGGACCTCAAATTTTGTTTGTTTGACCATTGCCATGTTGTTTTTGGAGCCAAAAAGAACTATATTAGCATGAGAAGGTGGCATGCTATGCTATCAGATAATGCTAGTAAGCTAAAGTTACGTAAACTGTATGAATGCAGTGCACAGAAACACACATATTTGCTTAGTGATAGATCAAATAAATATCAGAATGTCATTCAACAAAACTGAACCAATTATTCAGAGGAAACAATCTGTCAAAACCTTTTTGTACTATGCTATAAATTTGTTAAGAAGTCTTCCCACAGCCAAGTGCAGTTTATGGCACATCGTCCTGGCCTCATTTTCAGCTGTTTGGGCACAATGCAGTAGGGATGGGTATTGATAAGATTTTCACGATTCCGATTCAATTTTCGATTCTGTTTAACGATTTGATTCTTTATAGATTCTCTTATCGATTCTTTAAAAAAAAAAAAGGAGTACACAGAGGTCGATTAGCTTAGAACTTTGTTTTATATCTTCTCTTTGAACAAGATAGAAATTTAGGAGTAACATGGCCTTACAAACCCAACAGTGAGATCTTACGAGATCCAGCCTACGGCTCTTCATTGGGGTCACAGAGTCCCCAGGAAAAAAAAATTGTAAATACAAAATAATAAAATAAATAATCTTCTGTAACAATAACAAAGTATAACATAAATTATTCTGTAGCAATTACACAAGAATATCCAGTAATGTCCCTGCCTACAATTAAACACATTCACTTACCAAAAATCGGGGCATCTGCTGTGGCAAATGGGTGCAAGCCTTTGACCACAAACTCAGACACTGCTCGGTGACATTCGTCTATCCCGGCCTGAAAGGAGACGCTACTGGACACACACACCGCTGCAGCGACAACTGCCAGCATCTGAGCCAGACTCTGTCTGTCTCTCTCATCATGATCACCTAAATGCACAGTAATGGCAGGTTTGTAATAAGGCAGATCGCGCTAACATAATATGCACTGTTAGTTGATTATTTACCTGCCGCATTAACGGGAGAGGACGTGCAAACGTTACCGCTGCTGCTGGGTTGAGATTCACGAGTCGAGCGGGATTAAAAACATGACATTCATTTAAGGTTATCGTGTGTTTTGTGAGCAAATGCTTTTGCATATTCGTAGTGTTTCCTCCCTTAAATGAAATATCTACTTTGCAAGTATTGCAAGTTGCCCTGTTGTCATCTGTTCTCGTAAAGTATAACCAAACTTTTGAGCGTTTGAGCCGCCGTGTTTCCTGCCAGGTAAATGATGCTCCGGAACATGGTGACGTCATTTGGGGCGACTGGAATCGATAAGGGAATCGTTTGCAAAAATGGCAAACAATTCCAAGGAATTGAAACAGTGGGAACCGGTTCTCAACAAGAACCGGTTTTCGATACCCATCCCTACAATGCAGTAATGTCAGTCATGTTACAGTTAACAGCTGAGGGTGGAGACTGTAGTACGTGTCAGAAATTGTGTTTTTTTGCCAGAAATACTTCCATTGGATAGATGCTTGAGTGGTGATGCAGGTTCCTTAGATCGTGTGGAGAAAGCTGTGGTAGAGTTTGTTTTAACAAAGTATTGTAAAAAAGTGAAATAGTGGGGTTGATTTAAAGCAGAAAACCAAAATAACTTGTGGCTACATGTGGCTTTCAGTGCTTGTTTTATATTTCCATTGTGTAGTTTTTATTTGAAAGAAGGTGCTCAGTGCCAAATAATAATAATAATAATGATGATAATATAGAATAATCTCAGAATTCACAACTCATTTTATGTGTTACTCTGATGGCTCATCAGTTGGCTGGTTGGTTTTTAGAAATGATTCCTTTTTAAGAAAAATGATTTGCTTAGTTGCTTCACACTTACAGCTCACAGACATCCACTGACCTGGAAGATCGACCCAGTTCACAGACATCTACTCTGACTTCCTCCACAGGCAGAAATCTCAGAGCTGCAGCAGCTCCTGGCCTCCAAAGATGCTGAGATCGTGTGCCTACAGACCCAGCTGCTGGCCAGAGGCGGCAGCGCCAATGACAACGCAGAGAGAGGTACACTCAGCTGACAGTCTGACCAATCAAATCTGTCAGTGCAGATATGTGTGAGAGGCAGCGATGTGCACGTCTGTCAACTCTGATTACTGTAACATCTAATCAACAGTTCCTCTCTTCTCTGTTCTCCACTTGGCTTGTGTTTTTTTCCACTCTTTGCTGCCCTCTGCTGTAGAGGAGGTGTATATCAAGCATCTGATTAACAAATGTAAGGCATTTATGTTGCTAATGGGGCTAATTTCTAAGCAACCTCCTGGACAGCTGGATTTTTCTGTTTTGGTCATTTATGACTCAAATGTGAAACTTAAAACCAAACAGGGAAACACTTTAAATGTCGAGGCTAAGTAGTCTCTTCATCGGGAATGTGGACCACAGCTAAGCTTCAGTGTGTGTCTGTGATGTGAGCCTGTACATCCTTTCAAATCAAAAAGACTCAGAAGAGTGTCAGGCTATGCAGCGTCCACTGTCCTGTGCAAACTTCTTATACCACATCGAATCATCTTTATTTAACAGGAGTTCACCCAAAGTGCCTTCCGGTTTGGGAAGAACACATAGAATATAAAGTACAGTATAAAAGTACCACACAAACACGCTGATAAATGCACACAGTGAGGCATGTAAAAAAATAGATTCAAATCTGAGTAAATAGAACATAACAAGCACATTGAGAGGACTATAATATAAACATGTCATCTAAAGAAAATCTCAGAAGAGAGTGGGACAAGTAGTAGATAAAACTATGCAACTAGTTTATTGATTCCTGCAGGAGGAGTCACCAGAGAGCGTTGCAGTATCCTGACATTTTGTGCTTTGTTTTTCCTCCTGGCATTGTCATATTGCAGTTCATTGCTTTCTTGTTGCCTTATAAATGCTGCTCTAAAGCCACCGATGACATGCATATCATTTCAAAGCTGAGTCGTTTGAATAAACAAAAAAAATCCCATTTAGATAAGTTTCTGCATTTGAAAGGATGTTAAATGAAATCTGGTGCCGGCTCGTGTTTGTGTGGCTGATACTGATGCAAGCCTCATTAGTTCTTCTCTCGGTAATGGTGCTGTTGACAATGCTCAGTTTCCACGTGTGTCCCAGGTGATGCTGCATGGGCAGTTGTGCTGTCAGCATGTATTTGTTTTGCTTGATTAGTCCTATTTGCACGGCTCTCGTGTCTGTCACCAGCACCGCTTCGTGCACCCATCAGCTGCCCTGATCTAACTAGCTAGCGTGAGGGTACAATAGGATCCTTTTTAACTTCTTTGTCTTCTTTGTTAGACCAGGAATACCAGAGGTTAAAGGTCGGGATGGAGTCTTTGTTGGCTTCAAATGACGAGAAGGTAATGAAATAATTTTTGCCACTGCTACAATATATATCATTTACAACAAGATTAAATAAAAAGAGAATGACCATTTCTGCCTTGGTGATAACAGGATCGGCGTATAGAGGAGCTTACCATTCTGCTCAGCCAATACAGAAAGATGAGGGAGGTCATGGCACTCACACAGGGTGAGCTTCCTTTTTCTGTATTGTGAGTTTCTGCTTGGAAACCTGTCTTTTCTCTCTAACGTCACTATGCCGCCAATTGTTTTGGTTTCTATCTACCAGGAAGCAGTGAAGAGGAGCTGAGCGGCAGTTTAAAGCTCAAAGCCATCACTCACAAAGCACACTCTGACATCCTCAGATCAGAGGTAGGATTCACAAGAAATTTTAAATAAAAGTCAAAGAATTATTGGGTTAATAATCTCACTTCCACAAATGCTTTGAAAAAATGTTTTTTCCTTCATAGCTATCATCAAGAGGATCGTCACCGCTTATGTTGTCCTCATCGCCGTATCAGAGGGATTTGGATTTCAGGTATGAACGTGCAGTGCACGTACTGTACGCGATGAATGAACGCCAGACTCTGAGTTAACTCTGTGCGGTGTCTGTTGCAGTTTCCAGAACTCTGTGGAGACATCGCTGGTGTCCGCTGCTGACCCAAGTTTGTTTAATGGGTCTTGGTAAGCCCTGCTACAGTACAAGCACATTCAAAGTGTACGTCTGCTTAACCAGATGTCAGTGATACAATATTTTTTCTGCAGGCATCGACGCCGGTTGATGTCCAGCAGTCTTGAAGAGTTGCAGAGTGGATCTTTACAAAAGGTCTGTTAGTGTTTGCCTCCACGATTCGCTTGTTTAATATAAACATACTAATCTCTATCTAATCCAGCCTATCACATCTGCTTACTAAAAAGTACTTTAAATCAGTCCTTTCTAGCTAATCTTTAACGTCCTGTTAATCTGACTGTGTGATTGCTAACCTTCTAATTCTGGGTTTGTGTGTGTGTGTTCTCTGGTCTCTCCCGTCTCTCTGTTGGCTGTAGGCTGTAGAGATCCAGCCACTTGAAAGTGAATCAGATGTAGGGGCCGAGGTACTGATCTGCAACATGATGTCACACATTTAGCTACACAAATCCCATGTATTCATTATACATCTTTAGATTGCAGGATTAGTATATATTTTTTGTAAAGAAGATGAAATAAATCAAAATATAAACAAGACTTGGGCTGTGGCCAAATAGTCAAAAAAAATGACTCCTAATCAGTTTTTCCATGACCTGTATGGAAAACACCATGAAGTCAGGGGAAGATGTAATTTCATAAGGAAAAGAGAATCCGACTGCTCATTAAAATGTTGGCGTGGCACAAAAAGAGCTTCAAACACATATTGGATACTTTGCCTTGTCTGTTTTTACCTTGTTGTTTTATGCAGGCTGTATAAAAATGAACAACACGGTGAATCTTACTGAGGTAACCCTTTAATGTAGTCGCCACCACCTGCTCATATCACATTGGCTATCTTACTTGGCGAAACTACAGGTTCATACGTTCTGTGGTCTCTCGTCTCTACTACATCACTAATCTTCTCCTGTGTAGACTCCCCGCAGGAAATCTCACCCTGCTGTCCACTCGTATTTTCTCTTTCGACTAAAGAGATGATCCTTTGTAGTCGTTGCCTTGATTAAAGCAAGAATTTTAACAGAGTGGTTCATAGTCCAGCTTTGGGCTAAAACATATCCACATATTTGCATGTTATGTAATAAGAAAGCAGGATTTATTTATGTGATAATCTGCACCAAACGTCAGTTACTTTGATCGTTTATTGTTGTGAATGGTCTGACGTGCGATGCTTTGAATTGTCAAGATGATCACCTTTCCTTTCAGAAAGGGTGGATTAGGGTTTCCTCTGTTAAATGAGGCAATAAATGAAGCACTGAAGCACCTTTTCTTCAGTATTAAGAGAATTCAGACAGTTCTTATTACAGCGGCCACAGGGATATATTAGGGCCACTTTCCTTCTCTCCTTCCTTAACTAATCTTCATGACCAACTCCCCCCCCCCCGATTGATAAGAAACTGTATCTAAAGATATATTCACATATATCCCTCTAAAATTTGGATCATGACCACATTCTTGCTTTTGCTGTTTTTTTTAATGCCAAACATAATTTTCACCTATCATGTCATTCACCTGATGATTTTTGACTTCTTTTTGGCCACCAGCTTACATTTTTCAAGCAGAAAATCTATTTATTTATGAAAGGGTAAAATATTTGTTGGCTATAAAATGTGATTGTGACTGTTTTTGTCCAGGTAATGGGCAACTTTCCTCTAAGAGTTCCTAAATTTTCTGTTATTTTGTAGTTATTATAAGTAAACAAATAGTCTAAAATGTCTAGAATGATGCGCTCCTTTTTCTATCCTATTCAGTGATTTCTAACAGGTTCGCATTATTTTGTTTGTGCCAGCAAGTCATCCATCCTCATTATACGTGTTTCACAAATAACAGGAAACACTTTAATACTAAGTTTTAACTTTAAAAAAAGTAACTTTAATAAATAAAGGTTAAGTAGAGATTGGACCCCAGCTCTCTAGCAGGAGGGTGAAATGATCTTTTAATAAGCAGTAAAGAACGTTCTACTGTGGAACCAATCAGGTGCAGGGGAAGGAGGCAGCAGCAGGACAGGCAAGTGGAGGAGCCAATCAAGGGCAAGGGGACATACTAATTAGTATCAAGCCATATGAATTAAGACTTGAACATACTAATTATCATACATTGAAAGTACACAGAGTGTTCGTCATACAGAAAGAGGCAGAGTACTGAGAGATGTAACAGAAAAGCAAAAAGTAATGGAGTAGTTTCTGTGTGAGTAGTTATATGGCTGCATAAAAAGATCCACACAAGGCAAAGCATCTCTTAAATATACCCGATGCACTTACATCAACAAGTAATGACTGATGACCTAGTGATATGTTCGAGGGATATAATAGACAAAAACAAGCTCACAGCGTTGTCGTCTTTTCTGTGAGGCCACTTATAAACTGCTAGAATGTGTAGTAATGTTGTGCTTTATAGCAAACAGTGATGTAACTGTCCTGGTGCCCTCTGACCTCTTGTTCTCAGCATGACAAGTTCACAGTGCATTATAGTCAATATATAATCGTATAATCATACTGCGTCTACACTAACAAACACACACACAAACGCGCACACACACACACTCACACAAAAGGGCCAAGACCCACCTGAAGTGGCTGTCGCTAGTACTTGACATCACAGCTGCCTCCCAGCTGTTTCTTTCTGCTGGCCTTTCTCCAGTTATTCTCTCAGACCCCGATGACTTTAATGTGCGGTTATATTCCAGCATCATCAGACATTCACTGTCTAAAGGACAGACGGTTATGCAACAGAGGAAAAACACAAATCACCTCACGGCCCCGCTGTGATCTTATGAAAGCCATCGGGTAAAGCCACTAACTTTCAGTGTAGTTAAAGAAGAATGTAAAAAAAGAGAATCGGAGCCACATAGCAACACTACAGAGATTAAGGTGTCCACTTTGTTAGAGTCAGAGGTGTCTGAAAATCATTTTAGATTCAAAGCTGCAGTGAATTTATTGAATTGTATACATTTTAAGATTATATCTGGAATGTGATGCCAGACTTGGCTGAAAGAGTAACACACTGTTTGCTTTTTATATTGTACAGAATCCCCACATGGAGCTGAACAAGTACCAAACTCTGCCGGGGAAACTGAGTAAAAAGAACGAGCCGCGGGCCGAGCTGAACGGCGACGGAGACGGAGAGTATTTATCTCCCGTCCAGCTCTCGCCTGTCCACAGCCACAGCCAGGACTACAGTCTGAGTTAGTGTTGTATCTGTTAAGCACCATGTTTTAATCTGTGAAATCTCAAATGCAGGTCTCTCGCTCTTTGTAATTTAAACCTAAAAAATCTGCATGACCTTGCACTCAAGGGAAAAATTTAAATGTTTGTATATTTTGGGGAATACATTTATTCGGCTGAGCTAATCAAGCAGCCTTCTGGCTGTAGCTTCATAGTGACCGTACACATCTTATTTAGCTTTGCAAGAAAGCCAACATGCATATTTCCCCTCTTGTGTAACTTTTCCTTGGAATAAAAAGCAAGTGATTTTAGTGAACAGATCATTTGGCACTGCAAAGCAAAACAAAACAAAAATATTTTTTGTCTTTGTCAACTAACTCTTCGCCCACTGCTTCCTTTCTGTGCCTTTTCTTTCTCCTCCTCCTCATGCCTGCTCTGCTGTCGGATTGCTCTTGTCTCCTGTTTGTGCTCTGACTGCAGTTCGCTGCAGGAGTGCCAGTGCTCCGGTTTTAGGTACTGTATGCCCTCACAGAAACGCAAATGTCAAAACTGAAAATACACTTTCAGAAGAACTGAAACGCAGTGTTTCTGTGACTGTGAAGTTACTGAGAGAAAGCCTCTTTGAGCAAACAAAAGCATCACCTATCTTGTGAGCAAAACAAGATTTTCTGAGAGGTGAGCGGAGTCAGGGTGAGCAGCCGTTTTCGCTGAGGATGAAGCAGCTTTAAAGCCCAGGATTATTAGGACTCCCTCACGACTCAGAGAGCTGTCGAAGATAATGCCCGCCTCTCTCGCATCAGCATTTGCTGAATTAAACATACGCTTTAAAGCTAATAGGCATAAAAGCACACGGCCACCCGTATATATCTGCGTACACAGAGCCAGAGCTTAAGAAGGCAGGAGGGTAATCAGAGGACTGCGAGAGGGCGAGGAGTGCAAGCTTAAGTATGTATGAAGTTCAACTAGCTAAAACACCCCAAAGTAAACAAAGAAGGATGCAATCTGACATCCGCTCCCACTCGCTCTCGTGGCCTCACTGGGGTTGCACTCGCTCACAGTCCACAGTTGATGCTCCCTGTTGAAGGAGCAAGTGTTCAAAATCAAAAGGTAGCTGCTTCAAATAGGTTTCACAATCTGAAGACTGTTGTGGGGAGAACATTCATTTTGATCCTTCACAACAAGGCTGCACTAACCAGTCTGTGGTACTGTGTTGGCTGTGTCCATCCTTTCTATACAGTCTATGAGAGCACTATTTAAAATACATTACTGTTCTTATTCAAGGACTTTTAAGAAACCCTGTATATTTTGCACTTATCTTAGAAAATCGTTTTCTGGTTCTAGAGTTTTTGGGCAGATATTCTTGATCCTACTGCTGAGTGGCAGATAGGATGGATAGATGTAGCATGGACTAGCATGCATATTCAGAGGTCAGCGCATATTAACTGAGACAGATATTTAGAGTAATGGGCTTGAAGCAGTAATTTAGAGTACTTCTAAAGACTTAACCGTCAACAGCTCTGCTTTACAATCAAACATGTATTCAGCATTTATTTCGGAGATAAAGACGCTTTGACTAATAATGCCTTCTGCTTTTTTTCTGCTTGCATCCTTCTCACTTAACTAACCTCTTCTGCATCAGGATCTCCTGGAAAACATGACCTCTATGATATTGGTGGGTATATCATTTCACCCCTAAGTGTAGGAGTCTTACAAACCTGTTGAGAAGAATTTGCCAGCTTGTCTGTTTCTGGGGCTAAATAGGTTATCTGCATCATTTTATGTAGCACTGTCAAATATTGGACAGTTTAACAGCCACATTTGAATTCTGACACAGTAAGCACTCCAACATAGGAGAAAGACACACAAACTGTAGTTTTGAGTCTTTTTCTAACAATTATGTCTTTGTTCCACTTAGTAGCTGTTTTCCTTTGGTGTCTTTTTTCCAGCTGCTCTGTGCATCTTCCTGTTTCTTTGTGTTGTTGGTTGTACCAAGTCACTTGGTATATTTTTTTATGTTTTTTGCAGACGTTTCAGATTTGTTTCTAGCCTTGTCTAAGGCCTTTCTTGCAGCAATTTAGCATCTCTGTGGTCACTGTGGGATGCAAATCTTTGGAGCTTTGTTTCTTTTGTTATTTTGTTTTGTCTTTTGCATATCTTTATGGTTATTTGTGTTCTCTAAGGTAGTCCTGTCTCTCTCTCAGACACAAATTCGTGTCTCTTTTGTAGTGAAATTCTGTTTTTGTGTATAGAGCCTTCTTTTTGCAATTGTTCTCTTGTGTCTTTGTGGTCACTTGGTTACTTTTGTGTTGTCTTTGGATGTGTAGTGTTTGTGCTGTGTTTTGGGATTTCTTTAGAGTAATCCTAAATCTCTTTTTGAGTTGTCCTTTGACTATTTGTAGTAGGTTTTAGTATTGAATATTTGCTTAAACACAAAGCCTATGACCTAGAAGTAGCCAGGAAAGTAATTCCAGAACAGTGACTATAGGTATGAGTAGGAGCTTTAATATTGTGATCAGAAATAGAGGACCTTACTGGGAATTTCAAACTGTTGGTTTGGTGCACATAAAAGGTGTAGTGCTGTACAAAAAGTGGTTTATTATTGCATGTATGAAAAATCTCAATGTGAGACGGTCAATTTTCCAAACAGAACAATCTCCCGTACGTGTGATTTAATTTGTAGCAGCAGATGTTCATGTTGTTCTTGTCCATAGCAGGAAACACAGATACTCTGGATCCCAGAGCTCCCCTCAGGTTCCTGCAGTGATTCCCCTCCTCATTGTTTTTTTCCCTGTGGCAGAGCATTCAGAGAAGCTGGAGGAGTGCTTTCCATCAGACCAGTCCCCGCTGTCCTCTGGAGTGGATTCTGGACAGCAGTCTCCTGTCTCACCAGAGAACAGGAAGGGTCACAGAGGAATTAGGAAACTCTGGGGGAAGTATGTTTTAAGGATATACAGAGCACACACTTAACAGCATGTTTGGTGTCCTAAACTTTTTATATTTATACTCATGTTCTCATTTCTGTCTGCAAGGATCCGTCGCAGTCAGTCGGGTAGTCCTGTCCAAGTTCATGACCCAGAGCTAGGAGACTTCAAGAGGGGAGGATTCAGAGCTACAGCTGGACCTCGATTGGCCCGTCCAGGGAAAACACAGTATATTAATTAATAAAATATCTATATTAATAAAGTGAATAGTAGTGATTAGGTGCACGGTTCACTTTTTGGTGTTTTGTTCCTATGCAGAGATCTGAAGACGCCATTTTCTAAGTGGAACACAGAGCAGGTGTGTGACTGGATTGAAGACATTGGACTAGGTCAGTACAGCATCCTCGCTCGCCAGTGGGTCACCAGCGGTCAGACTCTGCTATCAGCCACGCCACAAGACCTAGAGAAGGTATACACACTCAAACGCACACATCACTGCTTTATAGAGTGTGGTTCCTAAAGTGATGCTTCTAAGACAACCGGCACACACAATCACACTGTGTTGGTTTTCCATACAGCGTGTCACATATTTTCCATTTCTACCTGTCTGATCATTGTTGCCGTCTGTCTGTTTGTTTGGTCTTTAGTAACGCCTGCCTCTGCCTTTCAACCAGCTCTTTAGTTTCGCCTTCAACACTGTCACATCATACACCTCATCTCCACCTCCAACCTTTCTCTGCATCTCATCCAGATCATTTTGATCAGTTCTGTTTCTTTCTTCGGGTTAATCTATATTAATACTGTGATCCATGGAAACTGTCAAACCTTGGATCGCCGTATCAGGAGTTTCTGTTTTTCTTTTTAAATACCTCACCTTATATATCCTTCTGCTAGGAGTACACAACTGTTTGTTTATTTATGTACTGTGTTTACCTTGGTTTTTGACCATTTTGTTATTTTTCTTTAAGTTGTTCTTCATTAAATTCTTCATCTTTTTAAAAGAAAGTGGGTCTTTGAATATACTTTTCAGATTTGTCCTTTATGGTATGCAGCTTGCAGTATTTCTTTAAATTTAGGTGCAACCAGAACTTGAATGGCTTTTATTACTAAAAGGTTAGTTTAATCATTTAAATTCAATGAAATTACCATCAGATAGTCAGATTGAAAGATAGGGTGAGAAGTTCAGCCATCCGGGAGGGGCTCAGAGTAGAGCTGCTGCTCCTCCACATCCAAAGGAGCCAGTTGAGGTGGTTCAGGCATCTGACAAGTATGCCTCCTGGGCACCTTCTGGGTGTACTGGGAATGCCTTGATGTTCCCCCAGGCAAGCTAGAGGAGATGGCTGGGGAGAGGAAGGTCTGGGCTTCTCTGCTTAGGCTCCTGCCCCCGCGATCCGGCCACGGATAAGCGGAAGGAGATGGATGGATGGTCAGATTGTCAGTCATTTTATCAATGATTGAATTAATATTTTGCAGGTTTACTAATTTATGGGTGCTCCACATTATCTGCCAATTTAACCACTTTTGCAGTAGAAGAGGCTACTTCAACCTGTTGCTTTATTCACAAAGGGTTGCTGCAGCACGGGCAGCACGGTGGCACGTCATTGGCACTGTTGCCTCACAGCAAGAAGGTCCTGAGTTCAATTCCACCCTCTTTCTGTGTGGAGTTTGCATGTTCTCCCCATGCGTGGTTTCCTCCCACAGTCCAAAACACAGGAGTAAATGTGAGAGCAAATGGTGTCCCTGTGTGCTAGCCCCGAGACAGACTGGCAACCAGGGTATATCTCGCCCTATGACAGCTGGGATAGGCTCCAGCACCCCCCCACCACCCTGAAAAGGATGAGCGAATGGATGGTTGCTGCTGTTGCAGCAGCTCTGCAAGTTATATTTGGCAGATTTGTTTTATGTTGGATGCTTTTCCTGACGCGAACCTAAAGGGATTTGCGTCTCCTCCCATGATCTGACCAGGGATTTTTCACTTGTTCGATGAATGTATAAAGCACTAAAATATTTTTAAACAATAATTTCACAGATAGGAGACTTTGGAGAATTTGGAAAACTCTTTCATGTTTTGCCTGTTATTGGAGTTATTTCAGCATCATTCCACATTCGACTATGAGGGTCAATTTTTAAAAAAAAAAGGTCCGCCGTTCATTACAGCACTTCACTATGCAGACGATGCACCTTTGCTGATCGTACACGCTAAAAATGGATGTCATTAGACTTTACGAAGAGATAGCAGAGGTTCTGTTGTTCAGACCTTCTCCCCACTCTTAATGGCATGGGAGTTGTAGCATTTTGACATACTACTTGGCGACTACTGCAATAGTTGAGTGTAAGCAAGTCTTTGATTTCACATCTGCAGCTGCTCCAGAACATCGCTGCCTAGCCACATAAAATCATGAAGAACCTTTACGACAGGACCCTTGCTGTCGCTTTTAAACTGTGGTTTACCTGTTCACATCAGAACCTAATCAACAATGGAAATGTTTTAAAATCCATTCAAAACACTGGCTTTTAAACTAAGCCTCAACATTTGCTTTTATTTATTTGTAAGATTTTATTAATTTTGATATTCTAAAGAGTTCTTTTTTGGTAGTACAGCACTTTGACCAATGTTGCTTTTATATCTGGTTGACTTGACTAAACTGTAACAGGAGGAAAAAGCCAATCGTTTCTCTTTGTCCACAGGAGATGGCCATGAAGAATCCACTCCACAGGAAGAAGCTTCAGTTGTCCATCAAAGCGATCAGTAGCAAACAGCCTGAAAAATCTGCAGAGCTCGATTACCTCTGGGTTACCCGTATGTAAAGGATTCTTTCTCTCACATACGCACAGACACACATATGGGAAAATCTCCGAGAAAACAGTTATGTTCTTTGTTCCAGGTTGGCTTGATGATATTGGCCTTCCTCAGTACAAAGACCAGTTTAATGAAGGAAGAGTGGATGGGCAGATGCTGCAGTATCTCACTGTGGTGAGTTTGTAACTAATTAATTCATGTAAAGTTAAATCAGCGTTACCATATGGGGGGAATGAGCTTACAGTTGCCCAAAAATAAAAGGGATGTATGACATGTTTCCCTTCTTGTATCTGTCTCTGCTCTCCATGTTAGAACGACTTATTATTCCTTAAAGTGACCAGCCAGCTGCACCACCTCAGCATCAAGTGTGCCATTCATGTTCTCCATGTCAACAAATTCAATCCCAACTGCCTCAAACGCAGGCCCGGCAATGAGGTATTGTTAACTCATTTATACGGCAAAGTACAAAGATGGCAAAAGAGCCATTAGTGAGTGAACTCTTAAATTAAAACTTCAAATCAGATCCACTGTCTTCTTCTTTGTAAGTTCTTTTTGTACATTGTATTTGTATCTCACGCATTTTTCATAAAGACTCCATCCATGAAAGTCAAAAACTTGATCACCCGTTCAAGGTCATCACTTGTGGAAGTCCTTGTTCTGACTACCTGTATGTGTGTGTGGCATCACATGGTGTCACATCAGAGTTAGCTAAGTTCATAGATTCCTGCTCACAGATGCACATGTTGGTGGTCAGAATGGGACATCCACTTGTGCCACATTTGCACATGCAGACTGAGTACAGTTTATATAACTATGTTGGTTTGTATTTTTTTAATCAGTTCGTGCAAACAAAATTTGCCAGAAAACATCACTTTGTAAGGCTGGGAAACTGTTAAAAAGTCAAACTAGAACAAAAAATACATTCATTTGTGTGTGTTACAGAGCCAGTTCACTCCCAGTGAGGTTGTCCAGTGGTCTAACCACCGAGTCATGGAGTGGTTGAGATCTGTGGACCTTGCAGAGTATGCCCCAAACCTGAGGGGCAGCGGCGTGCATGGAGGGCTGATAGTGAGTACATAAAAGCAGCCGGCATCTGGAGCAAAATGGAAAACAAGAATTTAAAAAGCATCTGACATCATTTCTCCTCAAATAGATGCTGGAGCCTCGGTTTAACTCTGATAGCATGGCCATGCTGCTGAACATCCCTCCTCAGAAAACTCTGCTGAGGCGCCACTTAACCACCAACTTCAACAACCTAGTAGGAGCACAGGCTCAGCAGGAGAAGAGGGAGTACACTGAGGCGACAGGATACTCCCCACTCAGCATCACCGCTAAAGTCAAGGTAAGAAAATACAAGAAAAGACTCAATTATAAAGCTCAGAGTAGCACAGGCAGTAGGTAAAATAAGGCATCATAAGAGACCAGTTAACACCTTCCCTCTCCCTGCAAGTGTGAGAAAAGCGCCTTAATCCACGGTGAGACCTCAGTGTGTCAGCTCGGTTTCTCCGAGCTCTTCCAAAAGTTTAAGCCAGTGAGAACTGCTCTGCTGCTCCTCACATCTTTAAGACTCAGCCATCAGCCACAGCGTCAGCTCAAAGTGCCTCTTGAAGAAAATAATTAAGTAATAATAGAAGAATAATTCATCATAAGAGAATTCACGCTTGCATTTGATCCACTTATGATCTTGGACACTTAGACATCTAATGCAGGAAGTATGTATGTGGATGTTTTTGTGGAGGTATATAATACTGTGGATGGGAAAAAAATCCCAAAACGAAATTGTTATTGTTAAGTTAGATTTTCCCCTCAAGATGAGCCAGCTATGAAGTAAAATCCAGCAGTGCTTTGTGACGATATCACAGATGTTAGAGGACACATTTGATGAATGTTGTTGTGTGTCGCTGCCCGGTGTCCCTCATTCACATCTACTAAACACAAAAAAGAGCAGATATTAGGGAAATCCATACAGATGTGATTACAGGAAATGGAACAAAACTGAGCACAGCATTGTTTTGATCTCAGTGTCAGCCTGCATTTCAGAAATAGCGTTTTAGCTGCAAGCTCCTTTGCAGCCCACTGCAATGCCAGCTTCCCTTTCATGCTGCTCTGGTCTTTTCACTTGGCAGTAATACCAGTGCAGTGTATCAGTTGAATTACAAGTATTCAAGATATTCAGTGCATCTCAAGTTTCCAAGGTGTGATCAAAAGAACCAGGGAACCAAAAACCCCATTACCTGATTTAAATCTGATCAAGGAAGCTCTCAGAGTTGTTTGTCCTTGCTGTAGTTTTTGTGCATAGGACTGGGAGTCCACCCCTTTGTAGTGTTGGTGTTAAGATCTCCAGTTTGCATCTGAATAACTTGTAACAATAACATTTAATCTACAACATCTAAGGAATCTCCTTTTAGCTCTGTTTTGGTCTCCATATAGTCCTCAACAGGCGGCTGCATCTTCCATAAAGTTCAGCTGCTAGTCACAACATCTGTTTGTGGTTTGATGCTTGACACGCGACGTGCAGTTTTATCAAAGATTTAGTTGCCTGCAGCTGTTAATGATGGCAAATCAGTAAAGAAAATCACATCAGTGAGTTGGGTAATCATTCTTATTGACATTGTTGATGTAGGAGTAGTGATTGGCACGCTTTAAACGTGTTGCTTCTTGTTGTAGAGCCTATCATTAGTCACATTGTTCTAACATTAAAAGTCTTCTCAGCAGTCACTGTTGCTTTGTTGAAGCGTGACAGCATGACGATGCTTTTGTTCCTGTTTCACTGCAGCCGAAGAAGTTGGGCTTCTCTAACTTGACTCACCTCAGGAGGAGACGGCCGGATGAATCTACAGACTATGTCTGCCCCATCGAGTCCTCCTCGCCTCAGTCGGGACAGTCTGCAGTGAACGGGGTGCAGATGCGGCCCTACACTGGCTTCAGAGGCCTGAGCCCCATCCTAGACCGAGAGCCTGACCGCTCCAGGGACCAGGTGGGGCTAGAAGATAGCAGAGCCGACCCATCTCCATGGCAACAACTGTAACGCCAACAACACGGATGACTGTTGTCATCCTGTCTATTAGCCATTCAGCTATCTCTGCTACTACTCTGCTTCCTTTGCTTGCAGCCCATAATACCTCAGTCCATCCCCTGATGTGCTTCTTTAAGCCCCGCCCATCAGCCCGACCCTGTGCCTTACATTTAGAGATTGTTTCTCAGTCAGCTGCTTGTCACGCTGCAGGGAGTCCTGAGACGAGCACAATTCAAGTATTTTGATTTCAGCTCCGGTCAGATGCCTAACTAACCCAACCTCAGCCTCAAACCTGTGCCATGACTCTTAACTCATCACGAGAGAACACAGCCTCTCTCTGGATTCCTGTGACATCACTTCCTGTAATCCATACAGCATATACAGACATGTCTTCTTGTACAGTATTAAGCCAACATGTGTGCACCACCAGTAGATTATTTTTTATGTGTGACCTTTGATTTTTCTAACCAGGTTGAATGCAGTTCTGTTACATGGTCGAGATGAACTTGTGCAATATTTACATAAAATAATGGAGGGATTTTATTTATATCATTGCAGAGAAAATCATAAAATAGCATGTTTTGTTTGAAACTTGAGGTGGTGATTTTTGTACCGTTATTTTTCATATTTGACTGTAATAGTATTTTTATAGCAAAGAAAGGAAGCTAACGTGTGGTTTATCAAATCATTTAATAAACAAAATCCGACATGAGCAAAGTTGATTCATTCTTTCTGATGATCAGAGTAGAAGCAGATGTGTAAAATGTTCAATGTCCTTTATTTATTTAGTTTTTAGTTGTACATCGGTATAGGGGCCTGTACTGGACATTTTCAGTGTTTCCCACAGAGGTAGATTGCACGTGCAAAAGGAGGAACATCCATGCTGTCTTAACTTATAAGAGCCATAAATTGTTGCCATTAAAGTCAATTTCTCATTCTATGTAAGGACTCAAAATTTACCGCATGTAGCGACTCCAGCTCTTGTTCTGCTCTGTAACATCATCAGTTCACAAAGTGATATTTGGCATTTCTGGCTTGCTGCATATAACCGCAGTAAGTTCAGGTTAGTAACCAGAACCAGCTGTCCCTCTGCTTCAACTTCCAGTTGACAGCAGTTTTCCAGTTTAGAACAGGGATTACCTTTACCAGCAGTCCGAGGTGGTAGAGTTGGAATCTGTTCACCGCGGGAACAAGAGACTGACTGGAGAATAGCTCAGTGACATCAAGACAGCAACAACAGTGACCCGGCTACCCTGCCAATGTCAAAGCATGCTGCCTGTTAATGTGGTTGAACTCACAAACTAAGAGTTAGGTGACTTCATGTGGAAAACACTGAATTCCTCAGGAAGCATATTCTGTATTTCTGTAAGATAACGTAACAGACTACGCTGCTGGGCGGAGCCACGAGCAGCAGCATGCCTTAATAACCTACAACCAGCACTAACCTGCTTCCATCATCATCATCATCTCCATTCTCACCATCACAGTGGCTGTCATTGCTGTTTATGACGCCACGTTTCCCCCCTTCGGCTGAGCGGTCTGAGCCAAGATGGCTGATGATCATCACCATGGTAACCCTGTTAAAGGTGACATGGGAAGTGCATGTTTGACTATGACTCAGCTGCAGGTACAATCCTCATTATCAGTGATCTGTTGCACGTTTTCATATCTTTCTACGGTAATTTTAAAAGGTTTAAGAAACATATTGTTTTGATGATAGTAAGCCTGTAATTGTGAGTTGTAATGAGTTTATAAGGAATCTGTGTGTGTGCGTGTGTGTTGCAGATGGAGACCACAGAGGGTACCATTTTGCAAATAGAAGCTCTTTCTGAAAGCATCAACAACCTCACAGTAAGCGCCAACACACACAAGCTGCTGCCTAATGACTTGTGCAGCTGATTCGCTCACTGGGAATCTGCTTGTAGTCTGCTGTAAGAGAAGTTTGAGTCACTCAGATGGAAAACTGCAGATACTCAGATGGAAATGCCATTAAAACACCACGTCTTGTGTCTGTGTACAAATTAAAGCAATGCTGCTAGTGTGAAACCTGCTCGCTGGTACTTGCTTCTTTATTACTTGCGGCTATCATCCAGATGCCAGGCTTGGTTCTTTAGCATTTGTTCTGTTCGTTCAAGTCAAGAAAATCATGACAGTAACTGAAGTCTGAGATGTTTGATAACACGTTTGCAGCGTCAGTACATCAGTGAAGATCTTGGTAAAAAAAGAAATTTGAGCATTATTCATATCTTTTTATTAGTTGAAGTTAAATTTTAAGTCCAAGAATCTGCAGGAGTTACATCAGAACAAGGAAGGGCGAATTTAAACCTCAGATTTATTATTTGAAATAATCACAGTAATTAGAATCAACAAGCTTCCATTGCACTAGAGAGCAGAGAGACGATAACCAAGGCATACTTTTTTTCAGAGCAGACCTTTTAAGATGTCATAGAATGAAAAGCACAGTCTTTTTACAAACATTAATAATGTTCATATTTGCTAAGGTGAGTTAGTGTCACACATTCAAGGTAGCCATGTCTGAGGATTTCCTACAGATTCATCTTCATGTTGGGCATCTTCATTTTATAAATTCCACCTATGCTTCTCCTTTGTGACATGTCATAAAACAATCTCACATCGGATCTGATGTTCTCATTTCAGTAAAGTATACTGACCCCAGCTCAGAAGCAAACACTAACTTCTAATCTCTCTAACCCATTGCCACTCCCATGATGCTCTGCCCCCAGTATCTGCTCAGCCGAGATGAGCTGCGGAAGGAGATGAGGCGTTCACAGACGGCGCTAGTTTGAAGGACGATGACCCTAAGCTGTAGGCTGTCAATCAACCACAAAGACCTGTAGCGACCTGTCTCACAGCTGAATTGTACCTCAGCCCTCAAGCTAACACTGCAGCGTGGAGCTCCTTGTATTTACGTCTACTAGCCCCTGATACCTCAAGTTAACTCAAGTACAGAGGACTGGGAAACACAAACGGACCTACACATTTTGACAACAATCAAAGGTCTTATTTTTATTTTCTAGAGTGCTGAATTGAACAGTTATTTATACACTTTTTTTGTTACTGCTTTCCTTAATTCCCTATGCAATGTAGCTTTTAATGAGCATACTGACCACTGCGTACTGTAAATACTGTGCTGGTATTTCATTGGGGAGGACTGTGCAAAGCAGTGAACATGCAGTTTAGAATGGACAAACTGGACATTCCATCAAAAATGGTGTTGAAGCCATTTTTAAGAGCAGAGCAGCCAAAGAAGAAGGAGCTGGTTCCTCGACATTGTCATTCTATTGTTCTGCAGAGAAAGATGCTACATATCACATGTTGAAATAAAGAAGTTACAAGAACTACCAATGCTTCCTAAATGACTGTATGGAACAAAAAATTGTTGAAACTCCTCTTTTGCCTCAAAGTAGTACTGGCCATGATAGAGCACTACCCCTCCCTGAGCTTGGTCCTGCTGGAGGTCTCTTCCTGTTAAAAGGAAGTTCTTTTTCCCCACCTTCACTCAGAGCTTGCTCTAAGTGAGTTGTGTGTTGTCTGATCGTGGGGTTAAGCTAAATACCTGAAGACCCATACTTTTGTGAACAGGAGCTATATAATTAAAATTTAATGAAAATGAACAAGCTGCATTATTTCAATCATGAAACATAACTTTTTTAATTTACTACAATATAAATTAGATGGACAAAATATTAAATTATTGTTGTTTGACTCCATTAATCCTGAACATTTGGATACTACATCCAGCTTTGCAGTTTGGCTAAAGAGGACACCCATCATGAATTTAATTTCATTCCCTAACTCAAGGGAATAAGTTTACAGGTAGAGATCAAAGATTGTGCACAGGAAAGAGAAGTCTGGTTGCTTGTAAAAGAATTTAATCCCACAGTGTTTTCAGCATACTAAAAGTGGCCAAAACCTGGACTTTGCTCTGAAACATCATATAAATTTATGTTTCTGTGGCTTTAATTTCTATGGCTATTCAGCTATTTTAACATGATCACAAAACTAACACCAGGATTTACTATGGTTCATTTAACCCTCTCCAGCTGTGATGTGAACACTTTACTAAATTTACTTTTACAAGTAACTTTTTAAAGCACATCCAAATATATGGTAGAAGTCTGGAACAGTAGGACAGTAGTTTGTGATATTCGGTTGACAAAAATCAAAGAAAAATGATAAGACTGGGTCCTCTAAACGGTTTTGTAGGATTACAGTTCACTGTAGTCCTACATTAACCTCTACTGGTCAAATCTGGGATTTCTCCACCTGTGAAACTTTTATCATTTCCTAAACTGACCTTGAGAGCCTCCACACTATAAGTTGCTGTCCCAGCCTACCTGTCCTCATTGCTGCTTCTTTCTAAAAGCAGACAGTTACACATTTTGTTTACCCGCCAACCCCTTCAGGCTCACCCCAGTCCTCAAGCTGCTGCACCAAGCTAACTGGTAAGATGAGTCTTTTGTTGACTTACCTAAAATTTGACAAGATGCAAACACCACACCCTTGCTGCCACTGTCAGCGAAAACTCTGCGTCAGCAGAAAATTCTCAGTATTCTGCTGGAAGTTCTCTACACATCAGGACACAAACAACCATAAAACACTCACACAGACTCTGTGTATCTCAGCAGGACGAGGGAGAAGAAGAAAGGAAATGTAGTGTATTTGGAACTGTGGAAGCTCCCAGACCAGTCCTGGTGAGTATCTGTACTGATTGACAATGCTCTTTCTGTTTATGTGCAACGCGCTGGTGGACCAGAAACTGATCAATATTTAATGTGGAAAGTAGTGTCAGAGTCAATTATGCTCTCAAATAAATGAACAGTGACACTAATTCCATGTGCTGGGACAAAAGCAGAACAGACAGTGGGTTCTTTTGCTCCTCAAAAATGCAACTGATTTAAATATAAAGCGATAGCAGTCACACAGCAGTGCTTAAACGGTTGTGAAGCCTTTAAATTTTCTTCATTTCTCTGTATATATGACCTCAGAATTAATAAAAGTAGATAAAGAAAACCCATTTAAGCAAATGGATCCAAAATATGGGTTGTCTGTTTACTGAGAAAACCATCCATTGTTACACATCTGTAAAAGGTTAACATTTGACCTCTGTTTAGAAAAAAATATGCAACTAAATCTAAGTTTAAACTTAGGAAGCCTGCACTTTCTCCAGGGCTGGTTTTTCACAAAACCAACGCTGTCCTAAAGGTAATGGATGGACGTAGCTGCTGTGATGTCATTCACTGGTTTGAGGACCATATTTGGAAGAGAGAAGAGTGCTAAGTTATTGGCTAACACTAGCAGTCTTTGTTATGAACTAGAAGGCACTGACAGACACAGTCGTGAGGTCGTTTTTAATGATTCTAATGAATAGAACCGAAGCCTAGCAGACTCCAATTGGATCCAGCTGCATGTGTCCGGACAGCTGTCAGAGTGACCATGCCACTAACTCAAGTATTCATGTGAAATATTTATTTTATTTAAAAAAAAAAATCTGAGGGAAACTATCCATAGAAGAGTCTCTGAGGGATGATTTGCTTTAGGAGTCAGCCTCAAATGGTCATTGGAGGAACTGCAGTTTTTGGAATTTTCCACATGTAATGTTGGCTCATTTTTTTTCTCAAACGACCAACTCTGATATTTCTAATTTTTTTAACTGGGTTTGTTTTCATCTATATTTAGAACTAATGTGAAAATCTGAGTATGTTTTAGCACCAGTATGTGCATTTCAGCTTAAATTTTACACCAAAATCTGACCATTATCTTTCCAGTGTATCAGGGAGACCAGCTTGTGATCTGCTGCCCATCATCCGTCAACCATGGGTGCAAAATTCAGCAAACCTACATCTAACCCACTGAGAAACGTGTTTTCCTGTTTCAAATGTGGCCAATCCAGGCAACCATCCTTTTATCATAATATATCCCCCCAACCGAGCATCTTTGCTACACTAAAGAGGCGCAATGTCCCCAGGCCCAACGAGTTCATACATCTTTTCAGCAACTGCATCTCTGCTGCTACAGCCAGAACCCAAGAGTACCTCACCTTCAAGGATCCAGAGGACAAGTTACGCCCGAGTCCTGATGTGCTCACTCAGGTAGCAACACTTATTGAACAAAATACGTCATCAATATCCAAGACATTTTGCTTTAGAGAAGTTACTGAAATATCTCACGCTTTAACAGGTCTTCCTGATGACCTACATCACTCGGAGTGTTGAGGTCAACCTGCAGGATACCCTTAACTGCACAGTCATGACTCCTGAGCAGCGCGTCCTCCTGGGTGCTGACTGGGTTTGGGCAGTGCTGGAGAGGCCGACCAAGAACCCCAAGTTCCAGATTGTCGTGCAGGTCCTGCACCTGTCTGAAAGGGAGGAGGCTGAGCAGAAGGTCTCTATGGACACCTGCAGTGAATCCATCCAGATGGCCCAGATGGAGTCCAGCAACAATAACATGTACGAGAGAATGGTGAACTTCTGCACCTCCATCGGCAAGGACTGCTACGCTCTCTTCTTGTTTTTTGGGAAAAAAACCGACAAGGTGAATATCTATGGCGTCCTCAGCAATAATTTTGAGGCGGCCAAAGGAAAATGCAGGATTGACAGACCTCTGATCGAGAACTTCTTTAAAGGTTTGAGGTATCTCCATACGCCTTTAGGAATGATGCAGGCGATTATGACCAAAAATAAAGGCGAACCCATCACTGTCATGATTAAATTCAGCTGAATCACAGTAAGACGAGCAAGCTGAGCTACGTAGTTATGTTGTATCGAAGAGGTCAAAGGTCACACAAAATCTGGTCCTCTCTGTCTGTCCTCTCCCCCTTCCTCTTCACCCTCTGCACCACAGACTTCAGCCACTGCACAGAGACCTGCCATCTTCAGAAGTTTTCTGATGACTCTGCGGTGGTTGGATGCATCAGCAGGGATGATGAGACAGAGTACCGGGCTGTGGTCGACTCCTTTGTCACGTGGTGTGAGCAGAATCATCTGCAGCTCAACGTGGCAAAGACCAAGGAACTGATCGTGGACTTCAGGAAGACCAGGAAACACTTGACCCCTGTTTCAATCCAGGGGGTCAGTGTTGACATTGTGGAGGACTATAAATACCTTGGAGTACACATTGACAATAAACTGGACTGGGCTAAAAACACCACAGCACTTTACAGGAAGGGCCAGAGTCGTCTCTATTTTTTGAGGCGACTGAGGTCCTTCAACATCTGCCAGAAAATGCTGAGGATTTTCTATGAGTCTGTGGTGGCCAGTGCGATCCTCTATGCTGTTGCATGCTGGGGGAGCAGGCTGAGGGTCGCAGATGCCAACAGACTTAATAAACTAATCCGTAAGGCCAGCAATGTTGTGGGGATGGAGCTGGACTCCCTCAAGGGGGTGTCGGAGAGGCGGATGCTGTCCAAGATAAAGACAATGTTGGATAACACCTCCCACCCACTCCATGACATGCTGGTCAGTCACAGGAGCTCGTTCAGTGAGAGACTGAGATTACCGAAAAGCACCACTGAACGACACAGGAAATCATTCCTGCCTGTGGCCATCTCCCTGTACAACGCATCCACTTAACACACTGTTTACTACTCAGCTACACATGTTTCTTTTCCAGCTATTTATTTATGAGTGACTTATGTATGTATGTATATATATGTATATATTGTACTATTCTTAGTTAGCGTATTGTCTGTCTTGTCTTAATGTTGGTTTATAATGGAGCACTGTAACAAAAAATAATTTCCCCCAGGGATCAATAAAGTATTCTGATTCTGATTCTGATATGCACACACTGATCCCCCCTCCCTTTCCATACGCCTTCGATGATTGTGCCCTACCGGGGAAGATGGCAGTCAACTGGACCAGCGCAGATATGCTGCAGGACCGGATGCGCTGTCTACACCGGCTCTCTCTTACCCTTTACCTGCCCCTGTTGCTTGTCTTGTGTTTCTATGGTGTATTGATAGTCATGTGCTTTTGTGCTGAGGTGTTTTTTCTGTTATCAAACTGTTCTCCCACTAGGAGCTCAGTCTGAGTGGAGTTTTTTTCCCTCCTCCTCTTACCTCATGTAGTGTATTTTCGTTGTTTTTTCCTATCAGCCTACCTTTCTTACATGTCTCCCCAATGTGATGTTTGTGTAAAGTTGGTCAGAAGGTTCCTTTGTAAGTGCGCATGTGCCATTGGCGTGCTGCCTGCTGTAACCCTAATTTCCCACGGGATTAATAAAGTATTCTGATTCTGATTAACAACTAAGGTCCAGTTATTTGTCTTAACAAACATTTCAGGCACATCCTCTAGTCTATTTGTAGGATTGTTGGCTGTCCACTCAAGATTCAGAGTTCAGAATACAAAAAGCAGAATAAGAGATTTTTGACTACCTGACTTCTGTCTGTATTAAGAGTGGCCTTTGGTGTCATATTTCAGCTGCTGCATTGGTTAATTGATTTAATAGACTTTAATATTTGAGACTGCTATTAAGCAGGTCAAAAATGAAGTTTCATGCTCATCTGAGGCTACATATATACAAACCCGATTTACTTCACACCAGATCATTTCTCATATGTAGGAAAAGGTAAGTTCATTAGATGAAACTTAAAGGATCTTTGGCTCACGACTTCATCTGGATGGTACAGCATAACCAGGTTAAGACATCTCTAAAAAATATATATTTTTGAGTGTTTTTGGGTGTTTTTAAATTATTTATTTAAATTTTATTTTCCATTGTTCACTGTGGCCTGTTAAGCATTTTATCAATATATATTTCGTTAAATATTTACAAGAAATCAGGCATTATACAGTGTAAACTTCAGTCCAGTGTGATTTGGATGCTCACCAGAAAATTTAGCCAGATATCAGCTGGGTTTAGATACAGTTCAGATAAGTTGGGAAATTCAAATTGTTACTGCAGCAGAGTACACAAGGCAGGAACAAATGAACACATGCAGCATACCTAACAGCAATAATGCTTTGCAAAAATAGAAGAAATATGGACTATGCAGGTACAATGAATAGATATGTACTTATATATGTAAATCACTCTGTCTATCTATCTACACACACACACAGACGTACACACACACAAATACACACACATACATATACAGACATACATATATACACATATATGATGCAATTATACAGATTACTAATAGAAGAAGAATGAAACATAGTGCAGTGTTTGGGTGTTAATAGTAGCAGGTATTTAGTATTGCACACTGATATATGTAAAGACCCCAGTGTGTTCATATGTGGTGTACATTCACTGCTGTTGTGCAGTGTACAGTCTGACAGCAGCAGCAGCCTGTCACTGAAGGGACTGCTCAGTGTTGTCAGGGTGACCTGTATGGGATGGATCGAAGATGGGGTATTTTAATCGAGTATATAGGGAAATGTGAACTCCTCTGACAATCTGAGTAATTGGATAACGCACTGTTATTGAAATTTCCAACTTCTGAGCCACAGAAAGAAATAACAGGCTTCATTAGGTTACCTTCCACTTGTTGACAGCAACTAAATAAAACCAACATATCCACATAATAACACCTTAAAGCAGGGGTGTCAATCTTAAATGAGCTGTGGGCCACTGCTGGTACTGTCATGTCATTGGAGGGCCACTTTAGTGTTCAAGTAGTACAAAAACAAACAAACAAGAAAACACCCACAAATCTTTCAGAAAATGTAGTGTTTTGTTTGTTTGTTTCAAATATTGTATAACAAAACTGCAAATGTGAATGCAAAAAACTTCTCACTAACTGAAACCTTTTTATTGAACTAACAAATAAAAAGGAAAGATACTCTCTTTCTGGCCAGACACGTGGAAGCATTTCTACAATAGTTTTGTCCATATTTAACAAAATAAAAATGCAGACATAAGTGAACACATTAGTTTTTGACTGCTAGTGAAAATTGTTTTCTTTACATATAACTCTCTCACTGAACTAATACAGCCAATCCCTCAATATGTTTTTACTCTGCTCATATTGCCCTCATTTTAAAACATTTTTGCTTTTAAAACAACTTATTTTCAAATTGCACTCAACAACAAAACCCCTCGTAACAAAAACGAACTTCAAGGGCCAAATTGTATTTCCTTTCTTCACGTCAACAGTAAGGGTGGCAAGTAGGGCTGACACGGGCCTCACGCAAGTTGGCCCCGAGCCGTGAGTTTGAGACCCCTGGTTTACCTACTGTCACTGCAGTGATATTAGTGTTTTTGTTTTGAAAGGTTACTAGTGGATGCTGGCAACAATCTTGGAAGAGAACAATACAATCTGTTATAAGGCCTTCACTGGAAAATTGTGTATTTGGAATATAATACCAACATGTCATTTGAAGATAACATATAGTATTCCAGTGACCAAATAGTATTTGGGTAAAAGTCACTGAATAGTGTTGGAATAAAGTGTGAAAATTGTGAAGGATTAAAATATCCAGGAGCTCAAATTGGATATTTTGTTTCAATCAAACTTTATCAACACAAATTGCACAGGTTTATTGAATATGAATAACTTCACCTCAGTTGTTTAAGCTCCTGCCAAAGCAAAACATCAGTGTGCAACCAGTGTCCACTATTGAATTAAGTAAACCCAACATGTTTTTTTTAGTGCATAATCACATTTAGTGAAATAAACTATTAAACCAGAATTACATATTAGGATTTAGCCAAGTGTTAGGATGTAATGCAGAGTAGTATTTCTAGTAGGCTTGTTTTGATATGCCTGTTTTCATTTTATTTTCTAATTTTTAAAGAAGGCTTTAGAAAGGTCAAAATAAATCTTCTGTAAGGGAGTATCAGCTATTCTAGTAGAATTTATTTTACCAATGCAAGGGTGCATTAGTACCTTGTAATACAACATATCTATTTCATAAAGGGTGAACACAAATGTCCAAAGAGACTTCCTGGCAGCTGCCATTTTGAGTATAACCTCTGGTACGGGTACGTTCAGTTTGCAGCAGCTATACAACAGTGGCCTCTAGAGGTGTTTACACACTACCACCAAATCAGACAATGCAACACAACACGCAGGTCGCCCCAATGAATAGATTAGGCTGGTAGCAGTGACTTGTTAACTTATCATTTATCAAACATGTCTCCCATGAATGATGTGAAATAAATTTGAGGCATAACATTTACGTCACAAGTTAGAAGTTGCAATCAGTTTTTAGGAAAGTGAGTTTAATAAGAGTAGGTAAAATAATGCAGTAATTTCTTAGATTTTATAATCATTTTATAAATCATGTTGGCTACAGCCTATTTAGCAGTGCAACAAGAGCATTAGACAAACAAACAAATAAATAAACAGTCAGCAAAAACAAAAAAGTTAGTACCCAGGGATAAAAATGTTGAGTATGAAAGGGAAACCTAATGGACAGATGTGATGCCTGAACAGTGGTGGCTTTAAGTGATGTATCAACTTAAACATGCATCCACAGTCTATGTTACATAAGTATGATGATCAGTGGTGACGGCTGGCGCCACTTTGGAAGCAGAAACTGTTGGTTTGAAAGCCTTTAGTGTCTCCTTGTGGCGGGACTCTTATACTGTACTGTGAGATCTCGAGCAGTGACCCCCCCCCTCCCCGTCACTCTGGCTCCTACCTCAAAGCACACTGTGCGCTGTCGATCTTACGTGCTGCACAATAATATTCAATAGTTAGTGTTTACTGTTATATTCACATAGATCATCGCGATGATGTTATTTATTAAATTGCTCTCTTTTTTGCTCGTTTTCTCTTTTTTTTCCTGACAGGTGATCCAGGTGATTGATATATGTATTTTTTTGTCTGTTTGTTTTTCTTTTTTGTCCTTTATCACGTTCATCTTCCCCGCTGTTTTTCTTTTCCTCTTTCTTTCTCGGTTTTCTTTCCCCCAGTCAAATCCGTCCCATGTTCAGCAAGTGAAAATAAAACAAAATAAACATTTGGTACTTAATGGATTGAAAAGAAAAATGATGGCACTCTTGTAGTTCACACAGGTGTTGATGATTCAGGGTTTTAATTTGTAAGGTTTGAATTTTGAGCCATCATAAATTTTAAACCAGGAAAGTATAATATTTAACATATGATAAGTTAAAGCTAATACAGCTGCTCATATATAGGTAATTTGAAGAACTACCTACACCAATGAGTAGACTTCCCAGAATGGAAACAGCACTCTTTGTGTGGTTGGAGAAAACAGTCAAGTTGTTAAGAACTATGACTGAGAAGAATCCGCCTGTGTACAGCAGCAGGCTGCCTTCCTAGAATTTGGATATCCCCCGTGCGCTCGTCTCTGTATTATGTGCATTACCTCTCTTGGAAAATTAAAACCACAGCAGCTTTTTATAGTTTTCTTCATTCACTATCATCTTACACCAAAAGTCTACGCTGAAGAAGATTATTCAAAACATGCAACACAGTCACCAATCCCAGCAAATCCACCCCTAAGTCAGACTGTACAATACAGAAAATAAAAGAGCTACATCTCAGACTCTACAGGCTTCAGTTAGCATGTTAAATGTGAAAGTTCAGTTAGAAAAAGACTGAACAAAAACGGCCTGAGTTTAGCAATTAACCAAAGTGACAAACATTGCTCTAAATAATTCTCCCCTAATCCAAGTAGTCACCCAAACCTGGACGTGGATTTAGAGGCCTGAGGGCCATCTCACACATTTATTCAGAAAAAAAAAAACAAGTTTCAATTAAAATTAAACAAATCAAAATCTTGTGGACGTGTGCCTTTTACATGTTGGTAAAATGTTTAGGATGAGATGGAGATATAACACTCATGCACCGTGAAAATTATGAAGGTCTAAACATGTATCAAAGGGACTCACTGAACATCAGTGGATTTCTATGGGGCAAACGTACTTAAACAAGCCACTGTGACCATTGAGGCAGAGCAGAATGAATGATACTGATGGGAACTATGAGGGTTTGTAGTTAAATTCCTGCTCTTACAGGATCAGGGAGTGTCTGTTTAAAGATTATTAACATACACTGTAAAATTTAATTAGTTCCCAGAACTCAAAAAAATTGAGGAAACTCATTGCCTCAAAAGAATTGAGTAAAGCTTAACTTAAAATGACTAAATTAGGACAACTTGTTTATTTTGAGTACTCTGTACAAGCTCATTTGTTCCCAGAACTCAAAAAAATTGGATCAAGTGAGATGACCAAGTTAGGGCAACTTACTCATTTTGAGTACACTGTACAGCCTTGTTAGTTCCCAGAACTCGTTGCCTCAAAAAAACGAAGTAAAGCTTACTTAAGATGACTAATATTGCAAGTCTGCAGTATTAAGAATAACTTGATATTTCTGACTGTACAGTACTAATTGTTTACTTACTGACAAACATTTCAAGTTCAACTAAATGAAAAACAATTTGTGGTAACCTGAATATGATTAAAAATAATTAACAACACTTTTTGTAATGATGTTAAAATCAGACCAACTTTTATTTTCAAACACAACAAAGTATAACAGCCAACATACTGGACACTGTTCTGCTGAACAACAAACAATTATATTGCCATCACGGTTATAATCTTACAATGAAACAAAGTCTCAGATTTAGTTATTCTAAAAATAAGTTTAGGCCTACCACAACTTTGTTTTGTACTTAAATTACTTATATAATCAAAATAAAATATTTGTTGTTCTGTCACAAGTGTAGTCTCTAATTTAAACAACACATTTGTTTTTCATTCCAACACATGAGCTGGAATGTTGTAATATTTTAAGGATGGCTTGTTTCCAGTCCAGGCATTACTGCCTGAATGACTATCACGGATCGAGGTGATCCAAATATAGGTGCAGAAGAAAGTCTTTAACTTCCCTTAAGTACAGTGGCAGTGGATGTGGGTTGGAGATGCAATGAGCTTGAACCTGCAGGCGACCATCTTCACTGACCACACCATCTGTGACGGAGGACTCATCTCTCCTGTTGTCCTGCAAGCAAACAATCATATTTTTTGGAACATGAACTTAATTGCTTTCTTAAAACATTTTTTTCTGCATTTCGTATGAAACAGACTCCAATTTAGACAATCTCAGGCTCCCTCCCCACTGGAGAGGTGACATTCAATGTCCAAATTGTCAGTCTGGATAGCCGTGACCCCCACCCGACACACAATAATGTCATGAAAGCATAATTTTAAAAAGGGCTATGCAAAGATGGCCAATAACTTTCATTCTAATGATGTGCAAAATGATTTGGGCACAAAACAAATTTTGCTGTTAAACTTGCAGACTTCACTATATTCAGTGTAGACCCTGTAAACTAAGTTTGGGGGATGTGATCTTTCAAGAAATGCAGACCAAACTGTTGTTGTTTGTTTACTTACACAGCATGTCTTGTAGAATTAACTGGAGTCACCAGCAACAGCCTAGTGCAGTCATATCTCAAGTCTAATAACAGAAGACAGGAAAAGATCAGTAAAGAAACAACTTCCCCAAACCAAAAAAGAAGTAAAACAATAAGTAAAACAGGCTGATCTAAAGTATGATTAAAGTTCAGCCTGATTAATATAAATGTCACTGACAGTTGCTAATATATTGGAAAACCAAAATACTTACCACTGAGTTGATGTCTTTCTGTCCAACAGCAGGAGTGCTGGTCCCGAGCCTCAAAGACAGTATGAAGCAAGCAGAGGGAGAAAAAACAGAACATTTTTCAGAAACCGATTTGATCCTTAATGGCTGTGCAATCATTGTAACATAGAGTTTGCTTATGTTGTTAAATAAAGGCTAGATTTGACATTAATAGATGCCACAGATGTTCAAGGTGCCACAAAGCATGAAAAAAAATGGACGTCTTGGAAAACGTCTGGGCATTTTTGCAAATATGTGACGTCTTGATAAATCGAGCAGATATTTGAACTTTCGACAGCTACATTCTCGCCTGAAAATATCTTAAAAGTTGATTTTGTGACCCAGAAAAAGTAATAGGTTTTTTAGCCGCGCTCCTCCACCATTGCTGCGCTTACAAGTACGCACAGGCTCCGACGAGAGCTCTGTTATAGCTGACCGGGAGGTCAAGGCTTGGTAAGAGTCCGCGAGCACAGCTAACTCCTGGCTTATTGTTTTCACCCCCCCCGAAGAATTTTGTCTGGGCTCTTATCTCACTTTTTTATTTCAAACAATCAACAGAAAATTTCACAGACACATTTTTATATAAGGTTTTTAAGGCTGTGGTGTTCA
The DNA here is from genome assembly GCF_964374335.1 of Astatotilapia calliptera. NCBI lineage: Eukaryota > Metazoa > Chordata > Actinopteri > Cichliformes > Cichlidae > Astatotilapia > Astatotilapia calliptera. The sequence continues at coordinate 5,516,634 of NC_137428.1, read as the reverse complement.
TTTCTAAGTAACATGAGCCCAGCCGCAGCAGCAACGCTAGGCTAACACTAACTAGCTAGCACGGTGCTAAACTAAGAGAAGCCACAAAATCAGTTTGAATAAGAGTAAACATTTACTCACCAAGTCAGTGTATCAGGTAAAGATCCACAGCAATGACAACAATAATCTCTTGAGCTGACGCTTTCCTAGGTTTGCTCAACATATTCCATAAAAAATGCTGGCACCATGAACTTGCGGACTGATCCGTGCTAGGGAGGAGGACGGTAGTGAGTGGCATTTTCAAAACACATCTTTCATCCCTCCGCACTGAGAAGAAAAACTTCTGTCTTACTTAGTTTTTCTAAATTAAGACAACTCAAATAAATTGAGTTTATCAGCATTTCTGTAGCGGACAGAACCACCTGCTTTAATCTACCATGATGCTCTGTGTTATGTTGCCATGGCAATATGAAGTCAAATAAATACAAATATATAAACTGCACATTTGAAGGAGGACAAGAAGACAGGCAACTGGAAGAGCTTTTGAAGCAGGGAAACTTTTCTGGATTACTCTTAATTTAACTGGAAATTTTGCGAATACAAGTCAAGGAGGAAACAAGGAGGCAGGTTGGATTATATCTGAGGACAGGACGAATGAAGGAGAAGCATGAGGAGAGAGAAAACAGCAGAGCGATGGTGCAGAGCTAATCGTGGATCAAGTCGAAGAAGCAAGCATCAAAACTGTGAGTAAACATAACACATAAAGACTTAAAAATTACTGTGCTGATTAAGGAAACATTAAATTTGGTTAGTTTGGGGTCTGCAGCTTCAGGTTTGTGGGTTCAGTTGGTCTCAAAATTGAGGAAAGACAAAAAAAATTCTTTTGAAAGGTTGTTGGAGGATTCTTACTGTAAGAAATATCTGGGTTTATTAACTGCTTTTATTAAAAAAAAAGTTGCATTTTATTTAGTCACATTGGAAAGGGAAGATTGGAGGATCGGGACAATAATGTGGCCAGATTTACTGTTTCCTTAATCAGAACAATAATTTTGATCTGAACTAGAAACTTCACTATGATCACCGTGTTAAAGGTTGAGTTACTTGTCAGTCTACATTTATGTTAAAGGTACTTTTAAAAAATGCAGTTTATTCGTTATTTTTTAAAAAAAGGCTCCGCACCTGTGAAAAAAAGAAAATAGGTATCCACACCCCCAAAATTGCTGTGGATCAGAGTAGCTAAGCCCTGGTTAACTGCAATTATATAACAGGAGATGAAAAATATTGGAATGATTGAAAGAAACAAAGATTGCTTTAGGGTTTGAAGATTTGACTTTCTTATTGAAAGAGACGAAAACTAATCCATGTGTAACACTGAGAAAAAAATTGAAAGCTTAAAAGATCTGGAGGTCTGACTACTGTTATTCAAATGTGCAAACTTGTTTTAATGACATTAGAAAGAAAATGGGATGTTTAAAAAGGTAATATATAAAGATGATTTTTATATTACTTGAAAAAATGATGTTGGTTAGTGCTTCTGTACTTAGAAAAATGCTGGGTCACTAGTATGCTGAGATTTAATGTGATAAACTGAGGAAAGGTAATATAATCTACACACTCGCTATTATTATTGTAATCCATACACCAGGTAATATTTAATCAATCATCATTCATAATTGGTGATCTATGCAAGTTTTAAGGAATAATATTTATTTGCATTCCCAATTAATTTGCAAAATCTAAAAGCGGATCTTGGTTGTTTTTTTTGTTTTTGTTTTTTAAAAAGACGTTTCTAACTGACTTCAAACTTTTTTCAGCTGTAGAGTAAATTGAGGAGCACACAATAAAGTGAACATGCTAGGGAGAGATTGCCATGAACTCAATTTTGATGACAAAAACAGCTAAAAGAATGAGCGTTTTGTTGACACTGATGACAAAATCCTGGTCAGATACAGACAGACACATGCATACAACACACACTACTGCTCAAAAGTTTGTGGTCAGATTCAAACAGTTGTCTTTTAATTAATAATTTACATTTACTTTAACATAATATTACATGAAAATGATCAGAAATGTTTTCAATGATGTGTGTTTAATGAATCATTTATGTTAAATCACCCATGATGCATTAGGAAATGTCTACACATTTATACATGGGCCCATTTTTAGTAACAATCACTGCTGTGTGGACCAATCACATGGTTATAAACCAGGTGAAAATTGACTTCAAACTTTTGAGCTGTAGTGTAGATTGCAATGATAGTGTATAGTTATCTATTACAGAAGAATATATAGAAGTATGAGGACAGGGAGACACTGTAAAAAAGTTATGAGCTGTCTTGCTGCAGAGAAAGTGGAGTCTGTCATCCTTGAAAAGCTCCCAAGATAGGCAGCTGGCAGGTTGAATGATGCTCTGCCTCTGTGGTCAAGTACAGACATAGGCCTTAAGCAACCATGAGCCACTGATAAGTGTGAGAAATTAGTGCACTTAATGCAGCGGTCCTCATCCCCCGGGCCTCGGACCGGTACCGGTCCGTGAGTCGTTTGGTACCGGGCCGCGAGAGTTGAGGCTCAGGTGTGAAATGTATGGTTTTCAGGGTTTTTATCGGTTTTCAGCGTTATTTTGTTATCGTTTTTATCGTTAACTCGGTGTCCTTGGGTCTTTTCAAGTGTGTTATGAATAAATCTTCTTTTTTCGGTACCGGTACTAGTTTTATTTTGTTGTATTTATCCGCGACACCTTAAAGGCCGGTCCTTGAAAATATTGTCGGGCATAATCCGGTCCATGGCGCAAATAAGGTTGAGGACCGCTGACTTAATGCATGTTTCCTAATTATATACGTATGAGCCACTAATAGGAGAAAATGAGCACGCAATAAAGTGGACTTGTTAGGGAGAGATTGCCATCAGAGTTAAAACACTCCACCTCAATTTTGATGATGGACACAGCTAAAAAAATGAGCGTTTTGTTGACACTGATGACAAAATCCTGGTCAGATACAGACAGACACATGCATACAACACACACTACTGCTCAAAAGTTTGTGGTCAGTTTCAAACAGTTGTCTTTTAATTAATAATTTACATTTACTTTAACATAATATTACATGAAAATGATCAGAAATGTTTTCACAGATGTGTGTTTAATGAATCATTTATGTTAAATCACCCATGATGCATTAGGAAATGTCTACACACTTATACGTGCGCCAAATCTTAGAAACAATCACTGCTGTGTGGACCAATCACATGGTTATAAACCAGGTGAAAATTGACTTCAAACTTTTGAGCTGTAGTGTAGATTGCAATGATAGTGTATAGTTATCTATTACAGAAGAATATATAGAAGGATGAGGACAGGGAGACACTGTAAAAAAGTTATGAGCTGTCTTGCTGCAGAGAAAGTGGAGTCTGTCATCCTTGAAAAGCTCCCAAGATAGGCAGCTGGCAGGTTGAATGATGCTCTGCCTCTGTGGTCAAGTACAGACATAGGCCTTAAGCAACCATGAGCCACTGATAAGTGTGAGAAATTAGTGCACTTAATGCAGCGGTCCTCATCCCCCGGGCCTCGGACCGGTACCGGTCCGTGAGTCATTTGGTACCGGGCCGCGAGAGTTGAGGCTCAGGTGTGAAATGTATGGTTTTCAGGGTTTTTATCGGTTTTCAGCGTTATTTTGTTATCGTTTTTATCGTTAACTCGGTGTCCTTGGGTCTTTTCAAGTGTGTTATGAATAAATCTTCTTTTTTCGGTACCGGTACTAGTTTTATTTTGTTGTATTTATCTGCGAAACCTTAAAGGCCGGTCCTTTAAAATATTGTCGGGCATAAACCGGTCCGTGGCGCAAAAAAGGTTGAGGACCGCTGACTTAATGCATGTTTCCTAATTATATACATATGAGCCACTAATAGGAGAAAATGAGCACGCAATAAAGTGGACTTGTTAGGGAGAGATTGCCATCAGAGTTAAAACACTCCACCTCAATTTTGATGATGGACACAGCTAAAAGAATGAGCGTTTTGTTGACACTGATGACAAAATCCTGGTCAGATACAGACAGACACATGCATACAACACACACTACTGCTCAAAAGTTTGTGGTCAGTTTCAAACAGTTGTCTTTTAATTAATAATTTACATTTACTTTAACATAATATTACATGAAAATGATCAGAAATGTTTTCACAGATGTGTGTTTAATGAATCATTTATGTTGAATCACCCATGATGCATTAGGAAATGTCTACACACTTATACGTGCGCCAAATCTTAGAAACAATCACTGCTGTGTGGACCAATCACATGGTTATAAACCAGGTGAAAATTGACTTCAAACTTTTGAGCTGTAGTGTAGATTGCAATGATAGTGTATAGTTATCTATTACAGAAGAATATATAGAAGTATGAGGACAGGGAGACACTGTAAAAAAGTTATGAGCTGTCTTGCTGCAGAGAAAGTGGAGTCTGTCATCCTTGAAAAGCTCCCAAGATAGGCAGCTGGCAGGTTGAATGATGCTCTGCCTCTGTGGTCAAGTACAGACATAGGCCTTAAGCAACCATGAGCCACTGATAAGTGTGAGAAATTAGTGCACTTAATGCAGCGGTCCCCATCCCCCGGGCCTCGGACCGGTACCGGTCCGTGAGTCGTTTGGTACCGGGCCGCGAGAGTTGAGGCTCAGGTGTGAAATGTATGGTTTTCAGGGTTTTTATCGGTTTTCAGGGTTATTTTGTTATCGTTTTTATTGTTAACTCGGTGTCCCTGGGCCTTTTCAAGTGTGTTATGAATAAATCTTCTTTTTTCGGTACCGGTACTAGTTTTATTTTGTTGTATTTATCCGCGACACCTTAAAGGCCGGTCCTTGAAAATATTGTCGGGCATAATCCGGTCCATGGCGCAAATAAGGTTGAGGACCGCTGACTTAATGCATGTTTCCTAATTATATACGTATGAGCCACTAATAGGAGAAAATGAGCACGCAATAAAGTGGACTTGTTAGGGAGAGATTGCCATCAGAGTTAAAACACTCCACCTCAATTTTGATGATGGACACAGCTAAAAAAATGAGCGTTTTGTTGACACTGATGACAAAATCCTGGTCAGATACAGACAGACACATGCATACAACACACACTACTGCTCAAAAGTTTGTGGTCAGTTTCAAACAGTTGTCTTTTAATTAATAATTTACATTTACTTTAACATAATATTACATGAAAATTATCAGAAATGTTTTCACAGATGTGTGTTTAATGAATCATTTATGTTGAATCACCCATGATGCATTAGGAAATGTCTACACACTTATACGTGCGCCAAATCTTAGAAAAAATCACTGCTGTGTGGACCAATCACATGGTTATAAACCAGGTGAAAATTGACTTCAAACTTTTGAGCTGTAGTGTAGATTGCAATGATAGTGTATAGTTAACTATTACAGAAGAATATATAGAAGTATGAGGACAGGGAGACACTGTAAAAAAGTTATGAGCTGTCTTGCTGCAGAGAAAGTGGAGTCTGTCATCCTTGAAAAGCTCCCAAGATAGGCAGCTGGCAGGTTGAATGATGCTCTGCCTCTGTGGTCAAGTACAGACATAGGCCTTAAGCAACCATGAGCCACTGATAAGTGTGAGAAATTAGTGCACTTAATGCAGCGGTCCCCAACCCCCGGGCCTCGGACCGGTACCGGTCCGTGAGTCGTTTGGTACCGGGCCGCGAGAGTTGAGGCTCAGGTGTGAAATGTATGGTTTTCAGGGTTTTTATCGGTTTTCAGCCTTATTTTGTTATCGTTTTTATCGTTAACTCGGTGTCCCTGGGCCTTTTCAAGTGTGTTATGAATAAATCTTCTTTTTTTCGGTACCGGTACTAGTTTTATTATGTTGTATTTATCTGCGACACCTTAAAGGTCGGTCCTTGAAAATATTGTCGGGCATAAACCGGTCCGTGGCGCAAAAAAGGTTGAGGACCGCTGACTTAATGCATGTTTCCTAATTATATACGTATGAGCCACTAATAGGAGAAAATGAGCACGCAATAAAGTGGACTTGTTAGGGAGAGATTGCCATCAGAGTTAAAACACTCCACCTCAATTTTGATGATGGACACAGCTAAAAGAATGAGCGTTTTGTTGACACTGATGACAAAATCCTGGTCAGATACAGACAGACACATTCATACAACACACACTACTGCTCAAAAGTTTGTGGTCAGTTTCAAACAGTTGTCTTTTAATTAATAATTTACATTTACTTTAACATAATATTACATGAAAATGATCAGAAATGTTTTCACAGATGTGTGTTTAATGAATCATTTATGTTGAATCACCCATGATGCATTAGGAAATGTCTACACACTTATACGTGCGCCAAATCTTAGAAACAATCACTGCTGTATGGACCGATCACATGGTTATAAACCAGGTGAAAATTGACTTCAAACTTTTGAGCTGTAGTGTAGATTGCAATGATAGTGTATAGTTATCTATTACAGAAGAATATATAGAAGTATGAGGACAGGGAGACACTGTAAAAAAGTTATGAGCTGTCTTGCTGCAGAGAAAGTGGAGTCTGTCATCCTTGAAAAGCTCCCAAGATAGGCAGCTGGCAGGTTGAATGATGCTCTGCCTCTGTGGTCAAGTACAGACATAGGCCTTAAGCAACCATGAGCCACTGATAAGTGTGAGAAATTAGTGCACTTAATGCAGCGGTCCCCATCCCCCGGGCCTCGTACCGGTACCGGTCCGTGAGTTGTTTGGTACCGGGCCGCGAGAGTTGAGGCTCAGGTGTGAAATGTATGGTTTTCAGGGTTTTTATCGGTTTTCAGCGTTATTTTGTTATCGTTTTTATTGTTAACTCGGTGTCCCTGGGTCTTTTCAAGTGTGTTATGAATAAATCTTCTTTTTTCGGTACCGGTACTAGTTTTATTTTGTTGTATTTATCCGCGACACCTTAAAGGCCGGTCCTTGAAAATATTGTCGGGCATAAACCGGTCTGTGGCGCAAATAAGGTTGAGGACCGCTGACTTAATGCATGTTTCCTAATTATATACGTATGAGCCACTAATAGGAGAAAATGAGCACGCAATAAAGTGGACTTGTTAGGGAGAGATTGCCATCAGAGTTAAAACACTCCACCTCAATTTTGATGATGGACACAGCTAAAAAATGAGCGTTTTGTTGACACTGATGACAAAATCCTGGTCAGATACAGACAGACACATGCATACAACACACACTACTGCTCAAAAGTTTGTGGTCAGATTCAAACAGTTGTCTTTTAATTAATAATTTACATTTACTTTAACATAATATTACATGAAAATTATCAGAAATGTTTTCACAGATGTGTGTTTAATGAATCATTTATGTTGAATCACCCATGATGCATTAGGAAATGTCTACACACTTATACGTGCGCCAAATCTTAGAAACAATCACTGCTGTGTGGACCGATCACATGGTTATAAACCAGGTGAAAATTGACCTCAAACTTTTGAGCTGTAGTGTAGATTGCAATGATAGTGTATATTTATTTATTACAGAAGAATATATAGAAGTATGAGGACAGGGAGACACTGTAAAAAAGTTATGAGCTGTCTTGCTGCAGAGAAAGTGGAGTCTGTCATCCTTGAAAAGCTCCCAAGATAGGCAGCTGGCAGGTTGAATGATGCTCTGCCTCTGTGGTCAAGTACAGACATAGGCCTTAAGCAACCATGAGCCACTGATAAGTGTGAGAAATTAGTGCACTTAATGCAGCGGTCCCCAACCCCCGGGCCTCGGACCGGTCCGTGAGTCGTTTGGTACCGGGCCGCGAGAGTTGAGGCTCAGGTGTGAAATGTATGGTTTTCAGGGTTTTTATCGGTTTTCAGCCTTATTTTGTTATCGTTTTTATCGTTAACTCGGTGTCCCTGGGCCTTTTCAAGTGTGTTATGAATAAATCTTCTTTTTTTCGGTACCGGTACTAGTTTTATTTTGTTGTATTTATCTGCGACACCTTAAAGGTCGGTCCTTGAAAATATTGTCGGGCATAATCCGGTCCGTGGCGCAAAAAAGGTTGAGGACCGCTGACTTAATGCATGTTTCCTAATTATATACGTATGAGCCACTAATAGGAGAAAATGAGCACGCAATAAAGTGGACTTGTTAGGGAGAGATTGCCATCAGAGTTAAAACACTCCACCTCAATTTTGATGATAGACACAGCTAAAGAATGAGCGTTTTGTTGACACTGATGACAAAATCCTGGTCAGATACAGACAGACACATGCATACAACACACACTACTGCTCAAAAGTTTGTGGTCAGTTTCAAACAGTTGTCTTTTAATTAATAATTTACATTTACTTTAACATAATATTACATGAAAATGATCAGAAATGTTTTCACAGATGTGTGTTTAATGAATCATTTATGTTGAATCACCCATGATGCATTAGGAAATGTCTACACACTTATACGTGCGCCAAATCTTAGAAACAATCACTGCTGTGTGGACCAATCACATGGTTATAAACCAGGTGAAAATTGACTTCAAACTTTTGAGCTGTAGTGTAGATTGCAATGATAGTGTATAGTTAACTATTACAGAAGAATATATAGAAGTATGAGGACAGGGAGACACTGTAAAAAAGTTATGAGCTGTCTTGCTGCAGAGAAAGTGGAGTCTGTCATCCTTGAAAAGCTCCCAAGATAGGCAGCTGGCAGGTTGAATGATGCTCTGCCTCTGTGGTCAAGTACAGACATAGGCCTTAAGCAACCATGAGCCACTGATAAGTGTGAGAAATTAGTGCACTTAATGCAGCGGTCCCCATCCCCCGGGCCTCGGACCGGTCCGTGAGTCGTTTGGTACCGGGCCGCGAGAGTTGAGGCTCAGGTGTGAAATGTATGGTTTTCAGGGTTTTTATCGGTTTTCAGCGTTATTTTGTTATCGTTTTTATCGTTAACTCGGTGTCCCTGGGCCTTTTCAAGTGTGTTATGAATAAATCTTCTTTTTTCGGTACCGGTACTAGTTTTATTTTGTTGTATTTATCCGCGACACCTTAAAGGCCGGTCCTTTAAAATATTGTCGGGCATAAACCGGTCCGTGGCGCAAAAAAGGTTGAGGACCGCTGACTTAATGCATGTTTCCTAATTATATACGTATGAGCCACTAATAGGAGAAAATGAGCACGCAATAAAGTGGACTTGTTAGGGAGAGATTGCCATCAGAGTTAAAACACTCCACCTCAATTTTGATGATGGACACAGCTAAAAAAATGAGCGTTTTGTTGACACTGATGACAAAATCCTGGTCAGATACAGACAGACACATGCATACAACACACACTACTGCTCAAAAGTTTGTGGTCAGATTCAAACAGTTGTCTTTTAATTAATAATTTACATTTACTTTAACATAATATTACATGAAAATTATCAGAAATGTTTTCACAGATGTGTGTTTAATGAATCATTTATGTTGAATCACCCATGATGCATTAGGAAATGTCTACACATTTATACATGGGCCCATTTTTAGTAACAATCACTGCTGTATGGACCGATCACATGGTTATAAACCAGGTGAAAATTGACTTCAAACTTTTGAGCTGTAGTGTAGATTGCAATGATAGTGTATAGTTATCTATTACAGAAGAATATATAGAAGTATGAGGACAGGGAGACACTGTAAAAAAGTTATGAGCTGTCTTGCTGCAGAGAAAGTGGAGTCTGTCATCCTTGAAAAGCTCCCAAGATAGGCAGCTGGCAGGTTGAATGATGCTCTGCCTCTGTGGTCAAGTACAGACATAGGCCTTAAGCAACCATGAGCCACTGATAAGTGTGAGAAATTAGTGCACTTAATGCAGCGGTCCCCAACCCCCGGGCCTCGGTCCGGTACCGGTCCGTGAGTCGTTTGGTACCGGGCCGCGAGAGTTGAGGCTCAGTTGTGAAATGTATGGTTTTCAGGGTTTTTATCGGTTTTCAGCGTTATTTTGTTATCGTTTTTATCGTTAACTCGGTGTCCCTGGGCCTTTTCAAGTGTTATATGAATAAATCTTCTTTTTTCGGTACCGGTACTAGTTTTATTTTGTTGTATTTATCCGCGACACCTTAAAGGTCGGTCCTTGAAAATATTGTCGGGCATAAACCGGTCCGTGGCGCAAAAAAGGTTGAGGACCGCTGACTTAATGCATGTTTCCTAATTATATACGTATGAGCCACTAATAGGAGAAAATGAGCACGCAATAAAGTGGACTTGTTAGGGAGAGATTGCCATCAGAGTTAAAACACTCCACCTCAATTTTGATGATGGACACAGCTAAAAAAATGAGCGTTTTGTTGACACTGATGACAAAATCCTGGTCAGATACAGACAGACACATGCATACAACACACACTACTGCTCAAAAGTTTGTGGTCAGTTTCAAACAGTTGTCTTTTAATTAATAATTTACATTTACTTTAACATAATATTACATGAAAATGATCAGAAATGTTTTCACAGATGTGTGTTTAATGAATCATTTATGTTGAATCACCCATGATGCATTAGGAAATGTCTACACATTTATACATGGGCCCATTTTTAGTAACAATCACTGCTGTATGGACTGATCACATGGTTATAAACCAGGTGAAAATTGACTTCAAACTTTTGAGCTGTAGTGTAGATTGCAATGATAGTGTATAGTTATCTATTACAGAAGAATATATAGAAGTATGAGGACAGGGAGACACTGTAAAAAAGTTATGAGCTGTCTTGCTGCAGAGAAAGTGGAGTCTGTCATCCTTGAAAAGCTGAAAAGCTCCCAAGATAGGCAGCTGGCAGGTTGAATGATGCTCTGCCTCTGTGGTCAAGTACAGACATAGGCCTTAAGCAACCATGAGCCACTGATAAGTGTGAGAAATTAGTGCACTTAATGCAGCGGTCCCCATCCCCCGGGCCTCGGACCGGTACCGGTCCGTGAGTCGTTTGGTACCGGGCCGCGAGAGTTGAGGCTCAGGTGTGAAATGTATGGTTTTCAGGGTTTTTATCGGTTTTCAGGTTTATTTTGTTATCGTTTTTATCGTTAACTCGGTGTCCCTGGGCCTTTTCAAGTGTGTTATGAATAAATCTTCTTTTTTCAGTACCGGTACTAGTTTTATTTTGTTGTATTTATCCGCGACACCTTAAAGGCCGGTCCTTGAAAATATTGTCGGGCATAATCCGGTCCATGGCGCAAATAAGGTTGAGGACCGCTGACTTAATGCATGTTTCCTAATTATATACGTATGAGCCACTAATAGGAGAAAATGAGCACGCAATAAAGTGGACTTGTTAGGGAGAGATTGCCATCAGAGTTAAAACACTCCACCTCAATTTTGATGATGGACACAGCTAAAAAAATGAGCGTTTTGTTGACACTGATGACAAAATCCTGGTCAGATACAGACAGACACATGCATACAACACACACTACTGCTCAAAAGTTTGTGGTCAGATTCAAACAGTTGTCTTTTAATTAATAATTTACATTTACTTTAACATAATATTACATGAAAATGATCAGAAATGTTTTCACAGATGTGTGTTTAATGAATCATTTATGTTGAATCACCCATGATGCATTAGGAAATGTCTACACATTTATACATGGGCCCATTTTTAGTAACAATCACTGCTGTGTGGACCAATCACATGGTTATAAACCAGGTGAAAATTGACTTCAAACTTTTGAGCTGTAGTGTAGATTGCAATGATAGTGTATAGTTATCTATTACAGAAGAATATATAGAAGTATGAGGACAGGGAGACACTGTAAAAAAGTTATGAGCTGTCTTGCTGCAGAGAAAGTGGAGTCTGTCATCCTTGAAAAGCTCCCAAGATAGGCAGCTGGCAGGTTGAATGATGCTCTGCCTCTGTGGTCAAGTACAGACATAGGCCTTAAGCAACCATGAGCCACTGATAAGTGTGAGAAATTAGTGCACTTAATGCAGCGGTCCCCATCCCCCGGGCCTCGGACCGGTACCAGTCCGTGAGTCGTTTGGTACCGGGCCGCGAGAGTTGAGGCTCAGTTGTGAAATGTATGGTTTTCAGGGTTTTTATCGGTTTTCAGCGTTATTTTGTTATCGTTTTTATCGTTAACTCGGTGTCCCTGGGCCTTTTCAAGTGTTATATGAATAAATCTTCTTTTTTCGGTACCGGTACTAGTTTTATTTTGTTGTATTTATCCGCGACACCTTAAAGGTCGGTCCTTGAAAATATTGTCGGGCATAAACCGGTCCGTGGCGCAAAAAAGGTTGAGGACCGCTGACTTAATGCATGTTTCCTAATTATATACGTATGAGCCACTAATAGGAGAAAATGAGCACGCAATAAAGTGGACTTGTTAGGGAGAGATTGCCATCAGAGTTAAAACACTCCACCTCAATTTTGATGATGGACACAGCTAAAAAAATGAGCGTTTTGTTGACACTGATGACAAAATCCTGGTCAGATACAGACAGACACATGCATACAACACACACTACTGCTCAAAAGTTTGTGGTCAGATTCAAACAGTTGTCTTTTAATTAATAATTTACATTTACTTTAACATAATATTACATGAAAATTATCAGAAATGTTTTCACAGATGTGTGTTTAATGAATCATTTATGTTGAATCACCCATGATGCATTAGGAAATGTCTACACACTTATACGTGCGCCAAATCTTAGAAACAATCACTGCTGTGTGGACCAATCACATGGTTATAAACCAGGTGAAAATTGACTTCAAACTTTTGAGCTGTAGTGTAGATTGCAATGATAGTGTATAGTTAACTATTACAGAAGAATATATAGAAGTATGAGGACAGGGAGACACTGTAAAAAAGTTATGAGCTGTCTTGCTGCAGAGAAAGTGGAGTCTGTCATCCTTGAAAAGCTCCCAAGATAGGCAGCTGGCAGGTTGAATGATGCTCTGCCTCTGTGGTCAAGTACAGACATAGGCCTTAAGCAACCATGAGCCACTGATAAGTGTGAGAAATTAGTGCACTTAATGCAGCGGTCCCCATCCCCCGGGCCTCGGACCGGTCCGTGAGTCGTTTGGTACCGGGCCGCGAGAGTTGAGGCTCAGGTGTGAAATGTATGGTTTTCAGGGTTTTTATCGGTTTTCAGCGTTATTTTGTTATCGTTTTTATCGTTAACTCGGTGTCCCTGGGCCTTTTCAAGTGTGTTATGAATAAATCTTCTTTTTTCGGTACCGGTACTAGTTTTATTTTGTTGTATTTATCCGCGACACCTTAAAGGCCGGTCCTTTAAAATATTGTCGGGCATAAACCGGTCCGTGGCGCAAAAAAAGGTTGAGGACCGCTGACTTAATGCATGTTTCCTAATTATATACGTATGAGCCACTAATAGGAGAAAATGAGCACGCAATAAAGTGGACTTGTTAGGGAGAGATTGCCATCAGAGTTAAAACACTCCACCTCAATTTTGATGATGGACACAGCTAAAAAAATGAGCGTTTTGTTGACACTGATGACAAAATCCTGGTCAGATACAGACAGACACATGCATACAACACACACTACTGCTCAAAAGTTTGTGGTCAGATTCAAACAGTTGTCTTTTAATTAATAATTTACATTTACTTTAACATAATATTACATGAAAATTATCAGAAATGTTTTCACAGATGTGTGTTTAATGAATCATTTATGTTGAATCACCCATGATGCATTAGGAAATGTCTACACATTTATACATGGGCCCATTTTTAGTAACAATCACTGCTGTATGGACCGATCACATGGTTATAAACCAGGTGAAAATTGACTTCAAACTTTTGAGCTGTAGTGTAGATTGCAATGATAGTGTATAGTTATCTATTACAGAAGAATATATAGAAGTATGAGGACAGGGAGACACTGTAAAAAAGTTATGAGCTGTCTTGCTGCAGAGAAAGTGGAGTCTGTCATCCTTGAAAAGCTCCCAAGATAGGCAGCTGGCAGGTTGAATGATGCTCTGCCTCTGTGGTCAAGTACAGACATAGGCCTTAAGCAACCATGAGCCACTGATAAGTGTGAGAAATTAGTGCACTTAATGCAGCGGTCCCCAACCCCCGGGCCTCGGTCCGGTACCGGTCCGTGAGTCGTTTGGTACCGGGCCGCGAGAGTTGAGGCTCAGTTGTGAAATGTATGGTTTTCAGGGTTTTTATCGGTTTTCAGCGTTATTTTGTTATCGTTTTTATCGTTAACTCGGTGTCCCTGGGCCTTTTCAAGTGTTATATGAATAAATCTTCTTTTTTCGGTACCGGTACTAGTTTTATTTTGTTGTATTTATCCGCGACACCTTAAAGGTCGGTCCTTGAAAATATTGTCGGGCATAAACCGGTCCGTGGCGCAAAAAAGGTTGAGGACCGCTGACTTAATGCATGTTTCCTAATTATATACGTATGAGCCACTAATAGGAGAAAATGAGCACGCAATAAAGTGGACTTGTTAGGGAGAGATTGCCATCAGAGTTAAAACACTCCACCTCAATTTTGATGATGGACACAGCTAAAAAAATGAGCGTTTTGTTGACACTGATGACAAAATCCTGGTCAGATACAGACAGACACATGCATACAACACACACTACTGCTCAAAGGTTTGTGGTCAGATTCAAACAGTTGTCTTTTAATTAATAATTTACATTTACTTTAACATAATATTACATGAAAATGATCAGAAATGTTTTCACAGATGTGTGTTTAATGAATCATTTATGTTGAATCACCCATGATGCATTAGGAAATGTCTACACACTTATACGTGCGCCAAATCTTAGAAACAATCACTGCTGTGTGGACCAATCACATGGTTATAAACCAGGTGAAAATTGACTTCAAACTTTTGAGCTGTAGTGTAGATTGCAATGATAGTGTATAGTTAACTATTACAGAAGAATATATAGAAGTATGAGGACAGGGAGACACTGTAAAAAAGTTATGAGCTGTCTTGCTGCAGAGAAAGTGGAGTCTGTCATCCTTGAAAAGCTCCCAAGATAGGCAGCTGGCAGGTTGAATGATGCTCTGCCTCTGTGGTCAAGTACAGACATAGGCCTTAAGCAACCATGAGCCACTGATAAGTGTGAGAAATTAGTGCACTTAATGCAGCGGTCCCCAACCCCCGGGCCTCGTACCGGTACCGGTCCGTGAGTCATTTGGTACCGGGCCGCGAGAGTTGAGGCTCAGGTGTGAAATGTATGGTTTTCAGGGTTTTTATCGGTTTTCAGCGTTATTTTGTTATCGTTTTTATCGTTAACTCGGTGTCCCTGGGTCTTTTCAAGTGTGTTATGAATAAATCTTCTTTTTCGGTACCGGTACTAGTTTTATTTTGTTGTATTTATCTGCGAAACCTTAAAGGCCGGTCCTTTAAAATATTGTCGGGCATAAACCGGTCTGTGGCGCAAAAAAGGTTGAGGACCGCTGACTTAATGCATGTTTCCTAATTATATACGTATGAGCCACTAATAGGAGAAAATGAGCACGCAATAAAGTGGACTTGTTAGGGAGAGATTGCCATCAGAGTTAAAACACTCCACCTCAATTTTGATGATGGACACAGCTAAAAAATGAGCGTTTTGTTGACACTGATGACAAAATCCTGGTCAGATACAGACAGACACATGCATACAACACACACTACTGCTCAAAAGTTTGTGGTCAGTTTCAAACAGTTGTCTTTTAATTAATAATTTACATTTACTTTAACATAATATTACATGAAAATGATCAGAAATGTTTTCACAGATGTGTGTTTAATGAATCATTTATGTTGAATCACCCATGATGCATAAGGAAATGTCTACACATTTATACATGGGCCCATTTTTAGTAACAATCACTGCTGTATGGACTGATCACATGGTTATAAACCAGGTGAAAATTGACTTCAAACTTTTGAGCTGTAGTGTAGATTGCAATGATAGTGTATAGTTATCTATTACAGAAGAATATATAGAAGTATGAGGACAGGGAGACACTGTAAAAAAGTTATGAGCTGTCTTGCTGCAGAGAAAGTGGAGTCTGTCATCCTTGAAAAGCTGAAAAGCTCCCAAGATAGGCAGCTGGCAGGTTGAATGATGCTCTGCCTCTGTGGTCAAGTACAGACATAGGCCTTAAGCAACCATGAGCCACTGATAAGTGTGAGAAATTAGTGCACTTAATGCAGCGGTCCCCATCCCCCGGGCCTCGGACCGGTACCGGTCCGTGAGTCGTTTGGTACCGGGCCGCGAGAGTTGAGGCTCAGGTGTGAAATGTATGGTTTTCAGGGTTTTTATCGGTTTTCAGGTTTATTTTGTTATCGTTTTTATCGTTAACTCGGTGTCCCTGGGCCTTTTCAAGTGTGTTATGAATAAATCTTCTTTTTTCGGTACCGGTACTAGTTTTATTTTGTTGTATTTATCCGCGACACCTTAAAGGCCGGTCCTTGAAAATATTGTCGGGCATAATCCGGTCCATGGCGCAAATAAGGTTGAGGACCGCTGACTTAATGCATGTTTCCTAATTATATACGTATGAGCCACTAATAGGAGAAAATGAGCACGCAATAAAGTGGACTTGTTAGGGAGAGATTGCCATCAGAGTTAAAACACTCCACCTCAATTTTGATGATAGACACAGCTAAAAGAATGAGCGTTTTGTTGACACTGATGACAAAATCCTGGTCAGATACAGACAGACACATGCATACAACACACACTACTGCTCAAAAGTTTGT
Source organism: Astatotilapia calliptera (assembly GCF_964374335.1). Taxonomy (NCBI): domain Eukaryota; kingdom Metazoa; phylum Chordata; class Actinopteri; order Cichliformes; family Cichlidae; genus Astatotilapia; species Astatotilapia calliptera. The sequence goes on along the minus strand of NC_137428.1, from coordinate 5,499,949 downwards.
GGTCAGTTTCAAACAGTTGTCTTTTAATTAATAATTTACATTTACTTTAACATAATATTACATGAAAATGATCAGAAATGTTTTCACAGATGTGTGTTTAATGAATCATTTATGTTAAATCACCCATGATGCATTAGGAAATGTCTACACACTTATACGTGCGCCAAATCTTAGAAACAATCACTGCTGTGTGGACCAATCACATGGTTATAAACCAGGTGAAAATTGACTTCAAACTTTTGAGCTGTAGTGTAGATTGCAATGATAGTGTATAGTTATCTATTACAGAAGAATATATAGAAGTATGAGGACAGGGAGACACTGTAAAAAAGGTATGAGCTGTCTTGCTGCAGAGAAAGTGGAGTCTGTCATCCTTGAAAAGCTCCCAAGATAGGCAGCTGGCAGGTTGAATGATGCTCTGCCTCTGTGGTCAAGTACAGACATAGGCCTTAAGCAACCATGAGCCACTGATAAGTGTGAGAAATTAGTGCACTTAATGCAGCGGTCCCCAACCCCCGGGCCTCGGACCGGTACCGGTCCGTGAGTCGTTTGGTACTGGGCCGCGAGAGTTGAGGCTCAGGTGTGAAATGTATGGTTTTCAGGGTTTTTATCGGTTTTCAGCGTTATTTTGTTATCGTTTTTATCGTTAACTCGGTGTCCCTGGGCCTTTTCAAGTGTGTTATGAATAAATCTTCTTTTTTCGGTACCGGTACTAGTTTTATTTTGTTGTATTTATCTGCGAAACCTTAAAGGCCGGTCCTTGAAAATATTGTCGGGCATAAACCGGTCCGTGGCGCAAAAAAGGTTGAGGACCGCTGACTTAATGCATGTTTCCTAATTATATACGTATGAGCCACTAATAGGAGAAAATGAGCACGCAATAAAGTGGACTTGTTAGGGAGAGATTGCCATCAGAGTTAAAACACTCCACCTCAATTTTGATGATGGACACAGCTAAAAGAATGAGCGTTTTGTTGACGCTGATGACAAAATCCTGGTCAGATACAGACAGACACATGCATACAACACACACTACTGCTCAAAAGTTTGTGGTCAGTTTCAAACAGTTGTCTTTTAATTAATAATTTACATTTACTTTAACATAATATTACATGAAAATGATCAGAAATGTTTTCACAGATGTGTGTTTAATGAATCATTTATGTTGAATCACCCATGATGCATTAGGAAATGTCTACACACTTATACGTGCGCCAAATCTTAGAAACAATCACTGCTGTGTGGACCAATCACATGGTTATAAACCAGGTGAAAATTGACTTCAAACTTTTGAGCTGTAGTGTAGATTGCAATGATAGTGTATAGTTATCTATTACAGAAGAATATATAGAAGTATGAGGACAGGGAGACACTGTAAAAAAGTTATGAGCTGTCTTGCTGCAGAGAAAGTGGAGTCTGTCATCCTTGAAAAGCTCCCAAGATAGGCAGCTGGCAGGTTGAATGATGCTCTGCCTCTGTGGTCAAGTACAGACATAGGCCTTAAGCAACCATGAGCCACTGATAAGTGTGAGAAATTAGTGCACTTAATGCAGCGGTCCCCATCCCCCGGGCCTCGGACCGGTACCGGTCCGTGAGTCGTTTGGTACCGGGCCGCGAGAGTTGAGGCTCAGGTGTGAAATGTATGGTTTTCAGGGTTTTTATCGGTTTTCAGCGTTATTTTGTTATCGTTTTTATCGTTAACTCGGTGTCCCTGGGTCTTTTCAAGTGTGTTATGAATAAATCTTCTTTTTTCGGTACCGGTACTAGTTTTATTTTGTTGTATTTATCCGCGACACCTTAAAGGCCAGTCCTTGAAAATATTGTCGGGCATAATCCGGTCCGTGGCGCAAAAAAGGTTGAGGACCGCTGACTTAATGCATGTTTCCTAATTATATACGTATGAGCCACTAATAGGAGAAAATGAGCACGCAATAAAGTGGACTTGTTAGGGAGAGATTGCCATCAGAGTTAAAACACTCCACCTCAATTTTGATGATAGACACAGCTAAAAAAATGAGCGTTTTGTTGACACTGATGACAAAATCCTGGTCAGATACAGACAGACACATGCATACAACACACACTACTGCTCAAAAGTTTGTGGTCAGTTTCAAACAGTTGTCTTTTAATTAATAATTTACATTTACTTTAACATAATATTACATGAAAATGATCAGAAATGTTTTCACAGATGTGTGTTTAATGAATCATTTATGTTGAATCACCCATGATGCATTAGGAAATGTCTACACACTTATACGTGCGCCAAATCTTAGAAACAATCACTGCTGTATGGACCGATCACATGGTTATAAACCAGGTGAAAATTGACCTCAAAATTTTGAGCTGTAGTGTAGATTGCAATGATAGTGTATAGTTATCTATTACAGAAGAATATATAGAAGGATGAGGACAGGGAGACACTGTAAAAAAGTTATGAGCTGTCTTGCTGCAGAGAAAGTGGAGTCTGTCATCCTTGAAAAGCTCCCAAGATAGGCAGCTGGCAGGTTGAATGATGCTCTGCCTCTGTGGTCAAGTACAGACATAGGCCTTAAGCAACCATGAGCCACTGATAAGTGTGAGAAATTAGTGCACTTAATGCAGCGGTCCCCATCCCCCGGGCCTCGGACCGGTACCGGTCCGTGAGTCGTTTGGTACCGGGCCGCGAGAGTTGAGGCTCAGGTGTGAAATGTATGGTTTTCAGGGTTTTTATCGGTTTTCAGCGTTATTTTGTTATCGTTTTTATCGTTAACTCGGTGTCCCTGGGCCTTTTCAAGTGTGTTATGAATAAATCTTCTTTTTTCGGTACCGGTACTAGTTTTATTTTGTTGTATTTATCTGCGACACCTTAAAGGCCGGTCCTTTAAAATATTGTCGGGCATAAACCGGTCTGTGGCGCAAATAAGGTTGAGGACCGCTGACTTAATGCATGTTTCCTAATTATATACGTATGAGCCACTAATAGGAGAAAATGAACACGCAATAAAGTGGACTTGTTAGGGAGAGATTGCCATCAGAGTTAAAACACTCCACCTCAATTTTGATGATGGACACAGCTAAAAAAATGAGCGTTTTGTTGACACCGATGAGAAAATCCTGGTCAGATACAGACAGACACATGCATACAACACACACTACTGCTCAAAAGTTTGTGGTCAGATTCAAACAGTTGTCTTTTAATTAATAATTTACATTTACTTTAACATAATATTACATGAAAATGATCAGAAATGTTTTCACAGATGTGTGTTTAATGAATCATTTATGTTGAATCACCCATGATGCATTAGGAAATGTCTACACACTTATACGTGCGCCAAATCTTAGAAACAATCACTGCTGTGTGGACTGATCACATGGTTATAAACCAGGTGAAAATTGACTTCAAACTTTTGAGCTGTAGTGTAGATTGCAATGATAGTGTATAGTTATCTATTACAGAAGAATATATAGGAGTATGAGGACAGGGAGACACTGTAAAAAAGTTATGAGCTGTCTTGCTGCAGAGAAAGTGGAGTCTGTCATCCTTGAAAAGCTCCCAAGATAGGCAGCTGGCAGGTTGAATGATGCTCTGCCTCTGTGGTCAAGTACAGACATAGGCCTTAAGCAACCATGAGCCACTGATAAGTGTGAGAAATTAGTGCACTTAATGCAGCGGTCCCCATCCCCCGGGCCTCGGACCGGTACCGGTCCGTGAGTCGTTTGGTACCGGGCCGCGAGAGTTGAGGCTCAGGTGTGAAATGTATGGTTTTCAGGGTTTTTATCGGTTTTCAGGTTTATTTTGTTATCGTTTTTATCGTTAACTCGGTGTCCCTGGGTCTTTTCAAGTGTGTTATGAATAAATCTTCTTTTTCGGTACCGGTACTAGTTTTATTTTGTTGTATTTATCCGCGACACCTTAAAGGCCAGTCCTTTAAAATATTGTCAGGCATGAACCGGTCTGTGGCGCAAAAAAGGTTGAGGACCGCTGACTTAATGCATGTTTCCTAATTATATACGTATGAGCCACTAATAGGAGAAAATGAGCACGCAATAAAGTGGACTTGTTAGGGAGAGATTGCCATCAGAGTTAAAACACTCCACCTCAATTTTGATGATGGACACAGCTAAAAAAATGAGCGTTTTGTTGACACTGGTGACAAAATCCTGGTCAGATACAGACAGACACATGCATACAACACACACTACTGCTCAAAAGTTTGTGGTCAGTTTCAAACAGTTGTCTTTTAATTAATAATTTACATTTACTTTAACATAATATTACATGAAAATGATCAGAAATGTTTTCACAGATGTGTGTTTAATGAATCATTTATGTTGAATCACCCATGATGCATTAGGAAATGTCTACACACTTATACGTGCGCCAAATCTTAGAAACAATCACTGCTGTATGGACCGATCACATGGTTATAAACCAGGTGAAAATTGACCTCAAACTTTTGAGCTGTAGTGTAGATTGCAATGATAGTGTATAGTTATCTATTACAGAAGAATATATAGAAGGATGAGGACAGGGAGACACTGTAAAAAAGTTATGAGCTGTCTTGCTGCAGAGAAAGTGGAGTCTGTCATCCTTGAAAAGCTCCCAAGATAGGCAGCTGGCAGGTTGAATGATGCTCTGCCTCTGTGGTCAAGTACAGACATAGGCCTTAAGCAACCATGAGCCACTGATAAGTGTGAGAAATTAGTGCACTTAATGCAGCGGTCCCCATCCCCCGGGCCTCGGACCGGTACCGGTCCGTGAGTCGTTTGGTACCGGGCCGCGAGAGTTGAGGCTCAGGTGTGAAATGTATGGTTTTCAGGGTTTTTATCGGTTTTCAGCGTTATTTTGTTATCGTTTTTATCGTTAACTCGGTGTCCCTGGGCCTTTTCAAGTGTGTTATGAATAAATCTTCTTTTTTCGGTACCGGTACTAGTTTTATTTTGTTGTATTTATCTGCGAAACCTTAAAGGCTGTCGAGGAGGGAAATTATTTTACTGCTATTGTTAAATAATTGTTATTGCATTAATAATATAATTTGCAGCATGGATATTGCATTCCAAGGTTTAGACAGTGTCTCTTTCAGAAAGACTGAGTTGCAGGCTGACAGGAAGTTGTATGCAGAAAGAAGACAGGAAGTTATTTTGAGCCGCAGGCTAAGACGAGGCTTTAATAATGTAACAGATAGCTTTATCATTTTATATTAAGGTTTTAGTAGAGGTTCTTGATTAAAACATTTATTTAGTAGAAGACATACACATAGTCTCAGTGAGCTTCTGGTCTGGTAAAAGGTCAGAAGTGCAACAGGTGAATTGAGAAAGAGCATGTGAGGTCAACACACACACACACACACACTTTAAATTAGATTTATTTAGAGGAAGAGGTTAGTTATGTTTGGCTGTAACTACAAAATTGTCTCGGTAAAAGAGGAACCGTTTCTTGTTGTCTCGACAAGAAAGAGGAACAATTCATTTTAAGATAAGAACGGAAAGTACCAAGCCATGAAAATAGGAGATGATTTTCTGGGTGAAAAGTCATGATGATGTTGATCTGATCTATGTATAAAATGTGTCTGTGACGTATGAAGGGGCGTCAGTAAACAAACCCTGATGCTATAAAATATCTGTTCATGCTTTGATTAAGTTGAAGACTACTTCCTGTCTGCGTACAGAGTTTTCTTCCCACGCGTGTATTCATTAAAATCTTCGTTTGACTTCACCCGGCCGGACCAGTGTGGTTATTCTTCGATCACCTCTTGTACCCTTCCTCAATATTGAATCTTAACATTTGGGGGCTTCGTCCGGTTATTGGGGAAGGAGAGTTGGAGGTTTGGACGGAGAAATCCGGGGTCTTGGGTGGTCTGACGGGCAGACGTGAATTCCAGTGGTCTAAGTGAGTGGGCATAAGCCGGCTTATCCAAAAGGTAAGGCACTACCTGTTGAATTATTTCCAAAGTGTGCCAAATTGGATATGATAAAATTTAAGTCTACTCACTGAAGTTACTGGTGGATGTCTGTTTTGATTTTGATGAAAATCTCATGAGTTGAAGCAGTTAGAGTTCTGCTAAGAAGAAATGAAAGTAGTTAAGAGTCTGATAAGAAAAGTTTAAATAATGGGTTGAAGTCCCAAAGAAATTGAGTTAGAGTCTCAAGTAGTTGGTAGGGAATTGGTTATTGTGTTGGTTAGAGTCCAAATTTGGTCATAAGAGTGGACCTGAGCGGTCAAATTGGCCACTAGGTTGCACCTGCCTCAGTTATACACTTGTTTCGGGTGTTGATTGTTGTTTCAAAGTATTATAAATTATTCTAGAACGGCAGTTCGAGTCTGCTAGGAAGCGCAGTGCTCAGAGGTAACGCTTGCCAATGTCAAGGACGCTTAGACATTGTCCTCGAAGAGGGATAGTCAGTTGGTCACTGTGGAGTTTGGGGCACTCCAGAATAACTAGGAGTTAGAATCTCCTTACCGTTTGCAACGGTATCTGCGCTTTTTTGGCCAGCAGAAGTGGACTTCGGGCGTGTAACTTTAACCTAAAACTTCAAAAAAGTTTGGGTTGGTTGACGCTTTTAAATTGAGTTAGGGATTTTAGAAATGAGGCCAGAAACAGTTAAAGTCTTGATACTGGTTAATTGGTGGGCGGTTATTTTAAATTTGTCGAAATTGGTTAGGCGCTAAAGCTGACAGATCTGACAGTAGTTGTAAATATAAGACGTCTTTGTAATAAGAGATCTCTGTGTGTCGAGTCAGTAATGCACTGACTGCCTGCTGCTATTTTTGGAGGTGTGTGTGTGAGTGAAAATGCAAATGAGTAAGCAGTGAACTGTTTAAGCCACAGTTGGTTTTACAAATACTGCTGCAAACATTGTAGAGTGTGTGTTTAAAATGCCATTTATGTTTAGTAAAGGACTATAAATAAAGTTTTGAGTTGCCGTAGGGGATGCATAGTAACTGACTGAGTTTGGATGTAGATATATAAATATATTGAGTGCACTGTATATACTTAAGACTAACACATCACTTTCAGTAGTAACTTTTCTCCAGCATTAGTTGCTGGTGGGTTTTATTTTTTCAATTTCTTGTGTGTGCGGTGAGAATTAATGGAGGTTTCAATTTTTTGTTTGTTTGTTTTTTACTTGCTTTTTTGATTATGACAAGCATGTCTAAAATACTCTTAGGAAATTGTGTTTTGAGTTATATTCTTCAACTCTAGTCACAGTTTAAGTGTGAATGCGGTGACTAGAAGGTTTTGAATGATGAATGAAGGTGTGAGAGGTATTTCTTTGGTGATGTAAAGTAGGAGGTTTTAAAGTTTGAAAGTGTTTTTAATTTAAGAGATGCATGAGTGATGTTATGAGAGTTTTGAGTTTCTTTTTCTTTCAGTTTAAAACACATAAGTACATACACTTGGTACACCTGTTTACTCTTTGACTTTATTAAAACAGATGGTGTATTTGAGTTTGAATTTCAGTAATTGTATGTTGATATGGTAATTTAGTTTTATGTTAGGTGAAGGAGATGTCCATCTCTGCGTCTTGCAGGATCGAAAGTGAAAGTTGAAGGTTGTGATGTGAATGCTGTGAGTACTCGATTTGAATGATTCTGTGTGAGGTGTACAAAATACTAAATAATAATAACACTATGAAAGTTGATAGTAGAGTGAGTGCAAGGTGATGTGTGAACAGAGGAAGTCTGAGAGAGAAGTGTGTGCGTAGGCAAAATGCAGAGTGTGTGCGTGAAATAAGGGAGTATTGTTTTTTACATCAAGGTTTAGTAGAACTAAAGTAGAACGTTACAAACAAACAGATAAATAAAGTAAAATGAAGAGAGAAAATAACTGACAATTACATTAATGAATAGAAAACACACATACACAAAGTGCCATATGTGAAATTATTCTAGGAAGGAGTCAGAATTGAGATAGCTTATTATAGAGATAGTTTAACATAAGATGCAATGAAGGAAGCAGCTTACATTCCTTTAATTCCCAGAGCCAGTGTGTTCCCTCCCCTGCCCACTTGGGCCCCGTATCAGGCGAGTATGGAAGGCTGGATAGCCCATGACGGGTAAGATCCCACCTCGAAACCCTGGGACAACCTAAGGCAGGCACAGTCACGAATACTCTCGGACCTGACGGGTAAGACCGCTGGGCTAGGGTGGAGGTGGAAAGTGGCAAGTGGAGCCCTACCTTCTGGCTGAGGACAAGGAATGCTGCTATTTAAGGTAGGAAATCAGAATTTGGGTTAGTAAATTTGGGGAGGAGAAAATTGACTGTTTAAAGGCAAAATTATGAAGGAGTCTGACACACTGTAAAAGCACCATATGCAAATTCACACACACAAACAGGAAATGCATTAAACTTATAAAGACAAGACAAGACAAGCTCATGGAGTTTAATGCATAGACACTGATTAAACCTAGCTAAGAACACAAACATAGGCAATGAAGAACAGCTTGCTATTTTGTATGAATGATACAAGGGTGTGAATGTTTAATAAAATACATTTGAGTTTGTAATTGAGGAATAGAATAAGCCATATGACAAAGGGAGTTATGAAAACGAAAAAGGGATTAAAGTAGTTTTAAAAAAAGAGTGACTTAGGAGTGCTCTCGTACTGAGTGATCAACACTAGTGATCACTGTTGGAAGAAATAAAATGATTTAATGAGTTGGGAATGTTTAAACATATGTTTCTGTTGTTACAGCTTCTTGAGAGATGATTCAGTATGCAAATTAGCTGGAGTGTGTGGTGACGAAGGAACTTCCTGAGTGTGTGTGTGACTGTGACTTTCAGGAAGAGGAAGCATAGCAGAGACGAGAAGTGCAGATTGGGGTAGGAAATTTATAGTTTAGTGATATGTTGTTGTAAGGGGGTTTTATGCTGAATTGAAGTATGTTATAGAGCATAAGGGGGTGATTTTTGTGTGCAAATTGAGTGGGTTTAATGGGACTTTTGGTGTATTGAGGAGGTGAAATTATGTGGTGGCAAGATTTGTGTGTTTAAGGTTGTTGTGGTGATGGGTTGATTCTGTCAGGTAGGTTGTTGTTGGTGTTTTTGTTTTAAATAGAGGGAGTTTTAGGAAACATGGACATGTCTAAAATTGGGCCCATTATTTTGTAACAGTGCACTTAAAGAAAACCTGTCAGGTGATTTTGTTTTGTTTTTAGGAGCTAACAATCAGCTCTATTTTTTTTTTCATTTCTGTTTTAAGCAGGCCTGCAACAGTGAATAACGGCGCTGAAAGTTCTCGGGAGGAGCAAATATAAGGGGGCTTTCCAGATTACAATTGGCTGAGGAGAGCTACCTGTGGGGACTGATCAAGGTCGTAAGTCCCTGTAAAAAGGATTTTATGCGAGTCAATCCAGTCCAAAAGCATAAAGAAATATTTCCCTATGGAAAATAAAAATGACTGAGCTCATTTTGCTGAGGGTGGAGTATCTGATCGTGCGGGAAGCTCCACTATCAGCAAATATATGGTGTGACTGCATGTGAGTGAATGTGAGGGTGAATAAATGTGGACAAACAATTTGTTTTTACCAGAGAAAATTTCTGTTTTGTTTTATTAGGTGGGGTTAGATTATGAGATTATAGTATATTGTTGGGAGAATGCCAAATGCTAAAGGGGAAATATTTTTTGATGTAACTCAGTTACCATTAATTGTAGAAACACATGACTGATAACTGTTCTGTTTTAAGTTTATTTTTATGACATAGATTGGATCATGAGTGGGGAAAACTGAGCAGTTTTAAGTTTTGTATAGTATCTTGACACATGAAATGTATCAAGATAAAGGGGGGTTTAGGGTTTAATAATTTAATTGTTTAATAATTTAGGATCATTTTAGGACCTTTTGGGTTTTTGATCATTTGGATATGGTAAAACTGAAACTGGTATTTTTAAGTTAAGGTTAAAGGATTAAAAGTGAACTTGTCACGGTTTGCGAGGCAAGCCGTGTGGAGTTGTAGAAAAGGACCCAAAAGGCGGCAGCTCTGGTGCAGGTGAATATTTATTTACAACGGTGGGCACAAAACAGCACTGGTGGAAAAACAAGAAACCGGAAAACTGGGTAAGCTAATAACACAAACCAGAAACGAGGATGCAGGGAGGTCCGGGGAAATACACAAGAGACGCAGGGAGACCGAGGGGAAACAATATAGACGAACCAGGAACTACAATATCAGAAGACACAACTTAAATACACCCAGAGCACGGGGAGAACACAGACATAACAGGCTGGGGGAAACATGGAATAAACACAAAGAGAGACGAGAGCTCATAAATAGACAGAGGGGCACAAGGGGGTAAGAGTCACAAAGGGAAAAAACACTTAGGGAACACCACAACAGGACACCTCAGAAAACCTGGCCTAAATAAGGAGCGAAAATACAAGGAACCAAGAATGCTGGGCCAACATGGCCCAGGACCATGAATCCTGTTTAGAAGATACAATGCCAGTTTTTCAAAGCTGTGAATAAATCTTAGAGGGAAAATTAGTGAGGGTTGAAGGGGTAGAACAGGTTTGATTTTTTGATCTTTAGAAGAAGTGGTTATAATGTAGGCTTACACATACAGATATTACATAGGAGGTATTTTTAGGATAAAAGGGGGAGCTTATAAATAGAAATGATTTTTATACATATTGCATTTTGTGCTTTTAAAGGAGTTGTGGCTCAAATTTGTCTCTGGAGGGTCACGAGCCTTTGGCTAGCGCTATGATTAGCCAATCTACTGTGAGGATAATATGAGTTCATGAAGGATTGCACACGCTTACAGACACAGAGTTAAGAAACACACATGACAGTATTGATTCCAGGCAAAAGGCCTTAAATTCATTTAGCTTTTAACTGAACTTAAAGAAGGACCAAAGAGGAAGGAAAGCATATATTTTGGTTAAGTCTGATAAATTAAAATTAGAAGGTATTGTTACATTAAGGGAGCAAAATGAAATAAAAAGGTTATACCAAAACAGGTGATAACATAGGAAATGTGAGGTTTTAAAATGAAGTTAGTGTTAACACATAGGAGTTGTTTCAAGGCAGCATTTAGCTATGATGAAATGTATACAGGAGTAATTGCTTATATGCTTGAACTTAATTGATTAAAGTGGTTGTTTTCTTTTGGAGTAGATTAACTTGCAGCAGCGACAATTTGTGCACAGGATGTTGATGATCAGATAAGGGAAAATAGAGCGAGCAACTGGACGTGAAAGCAGGGCTCAAAGAGTTTAAAGTGATGAGTAACGTTGAAGAGTATACATAAATACAAGTCAATAAGTTAAGAGCATAATTAGGATCAGGCTTTTAATTAAAGAGTCCCAGATAGGATAAGTTAGGGAGATGCAAGAAAAGGTGTTTTGTTTCCTTTGCAGAAGACTGATCTCGGCGACCACAGGAGGGGCGAGGATCCTGGAGATCTCGAGGTTCGAGACCACCAGAGAAGGGTCTGCGTGAGGACACAATGTATTGTGACCTCTGGTTTTCAGAGGTCAAAAGGGGGAGTGTCGAGGAGGGAAATTATTTTACTGCTATTGTTAAATAATTGTTATTGCATTAATAATATAATTTGCAGCATGGATATTGCATTCCAAGGTTTAGACAGTGTCTCTTTCAGAAAGACTGAGTTGCAGGCTGACAGGAAGTTGTATGCAGAAAGAAGACAGGAAGTTATTTTGAGCCGCAGGCTAAGACGAGGCTTTAATAATGTAACAGATAGCTTTATCATTTTATATTAAGGTTTTAGTAGAGGTTCTTGATTAAAACATTTATTTAGTAGAAGACATACACATAGTCTCAGTGAGCTTCTGGTCTGGTAAAAGGTCAGAAGTGCAACAGGTGAATTGAGAAAGAGCATGTGAGGTCAACACACACACACACACACACTTTAAATTAGATTTATTTAGAGGAAGAGGTTAGTTATGTTTGGCTGTAACTACAAAATTGTCTCGGTAAAAGAGGAACCGTTTCTTGTTGTCTCGACAAGAAAGAGGAACAATTCATTTTAAGATAAGAACGGAAAGTACCAAGCCATGAAAATAGGAGATGATTTTCTGGGTGAAAAGTCATGATGATGTTGATCTGATCTATGTATAAAATGTGTCTGTGACGTATGAAGGGGCGTCAGTAAACAAACCCTGATGCTATAAAATATCTGTTCATGCTTTGATTAAGTTGAAGACTACTTCCTGTCTGCGTACAGAGTTTTCTTCCCACGCGTGTATTCATTAAAATCTTCGTTTGACTTCACCCGGCCGGACCAGTGTGGTTATTCTTCGATCACCTCTTGTACCCTTCCTCAATATTGAATCTTAACAAGGCCGGTCCTTGAAAATATTGTCGGGCATAAACCGGTCCGTGGCGCAAAAAAGGTTGAGGACCGCTGACTTAATGCATGTTTCCTAATTATATACGTATGAGCCACTAATAGGAGAAAATGAGCACGCAATAAAGTGGACTTGTTAGGGAGAGATTGCCATCAGAGTTAAAACACTCCACCTCAATTTTGATGATGGACACAGCTAAAAGAATGAGCGTTTTGTTGACGCTGATGACAAAATCCTGGTCAGATACAGACAGACACATGCATACAACACACACTACTGCTCAAAAGTTTGTGGTCAGATTCAAACAGTTGTCTTTTAATTAATAATTTACATTTACTTTAACATAATATTACATGAAAATGATCAGAAATGTTTTCACAGATGTGTGTTTAATGAATCATTTATGTTGAATCACCCATGATGCATTAGGAAATGTCTACACACTTATACGTGCGCCAAATCTTAGAAACAATCACTGCTGTGTGGACCAATCACATGGTTATAAACCAGGTGAAAATTGACTTCAAACATTTGAGCTGTAGTGTAGATTGCAATGATAGTGTATAGTTATCTATTACAGAAGAATATATAGAAGTATGAGGACAGGGAGACACTGTAAAAAAGTTATGAGCTGTCTTGCTGCAGAGAAAGTGGAGTCTGTCATCCTTGAAAAGCTCCCAAGATAGGCAGCTGGCAGGTTGAATGATGCTCTGCCTCTGTGGTCAAGTACAGACATAGGCCTTAAGCAACCATGAGCCACTGATAAGTGTGAGAAATTAGTGCACTTAATGCAGCGGTCCCCATCCCCCGGGCCTCGGACCGGTACCGGTCCGTGAGTCGTTTGGTACCGGGCCCCGAGAGTTGAGGCTCAGGTGTGAAATGTATGGTTTTCAGGGTTTTTATCGGTTTTCAGGTTTATTTTGTTATCGTTTTTATCGTTAACTCGGTGTCCCCGGGCCTTTTCAAGTGTGTTATGAATAAATCTTCTTTTTTTCGGTACTGGTACTAGTTTTATTTTGTTGTATTTATCCGCGACACCTTAAAGGCCGGTCCTTGAAAATATTGTCAGGCATAAACCGGTCCGTGGCGCAAATAAGGTGACCGCTGGTGACAGTAAGACCGCTGACTTAATGCATGTTTCCTAATTATATACGTATGAGCCACTAATAGGAGAAAATGAGCACGCAATAAAGTGGACTTGTTAGGGAGAGATTGCCATCAGAGTTAAAACACTCCACCTCAATTTTGATGATGGACACAGCTAAAAAATGAGCGTTTTGTTGACACTGATGACAAAATCCTGGTCAGATACAGACAGACACATGCATACAACACACACTACTGCTCAAAAGTTTGTGGTCAGATTCAAACATTCTTGTCTTAATTGTAAAATTATATTTGCTTTAACATAATATTACGCAAAGTTTACCAGTAATGTTTTCACAGATGTGTGTTTAATGAATCTTTTATTGGTTAAATCACTCATGATGCATTAGGAAATGTCTGCATATTTATACATGGACCAAATTTTAGTAACACTCACTCCTTTATGGCCACATGGAACACACTTGATTCAATCAGATTACAAACAGAAAATGGGATGATCCATCACAAACCTCGATATTTTACTGTTTTTAATCCACACAATGATTTTGGTTTGTGCTGATATCTTTGGAAAAAGGTTTCTTGACTGACAAGTTTGGATGTAACATCACAAACTGACATCTGGTGACACGATGTACCAAATAAAAATGGGCCTCTGTAGATGTCACGGTTCCCTTGCCCTCTTTTGCTGGCCTGCTTCTTTCTCTCTCTCCTCTTTCGGTGTATGCCTGTGTTGTTGTCCGTGTGCTTGTCTTTTTTAGGGGATGCTCCTCCACCTTCCCGTCCCTCAGTCACTTGTGAAGAATCAGCTGATTACTCGCCTGTTCCTCGCGAGGTCTTCATGCTGGCTTCTAAACAACCAGATCATTGCAGTACCAAGGTAACGTATCATGCCACAGTCATGTCACATTTTCCATCAGTTCTTGCCTTTGCTCACTCTCTGTTTCTGTGCAGACGTTTCAGCGTTACGGATCTCCACGACCTTCTGTGACAGTGTCTGAGTGTGCCTCCAGACAACCTTCACTACCATTGAATCATACCTGTTATTAACCTCTGTCTCTCTTCCACAGCATGTCTTTTATCCTGTCTTCCTTCTCTCACCCCAACCGGTCGCAGCAGATGGCCGCCCCTCCCTGAGCCTGGTTCTGCCGGAGGTTTCTTCCTGTTAAAAGGGAGTTTTTCCTTCCCACTGTTGCCAAAGTGCTTGCTCATAGGGGGTCATATGATTGTTGGGTTTTTCTCTGTATCTATGAAGCGCCTTGAGGTGACTTTTGTTGTGATTTGGCGCTATATAAATAAAATTGAATTGAATTGAATTGAATTCTGTTGTTTTCATAACAGTACACTGTAGAAGTAATGGACTGTGTATTAGGTATTGAGGTCATAGTGAATGTAGTTTATTAGTGTGTGTCGTAGTATGATTTTGTTGTTGATAGGATTTAAGATTACAAAATAGAAAATAGTCCTGGGATGGGAACAAAGAACTGAGGTGCAGGGAAGTGCGGCAGTTAACCCCCAAACACAGGACAGTAGCAAGATTTACTGAGGGTGAGGGGCAGACAATTGCCAATGTACATTACCTTAAAAGGAGATGGGGGTCAGGGTGTCAGCACCCCAGGCCACTTTACCAGTGTTTTTCCATTGTGGGGGATTTACTGTAGAAATTGGAGACCAGAGACTATAACTGTAATTGTTGTGTGAAACCCTTCAGATCAGCCTTTAGAGTAGGACTGCACAGGATGCAGTGTGCTGATCTCCAGATGCATCTGTAAGGAAAATGGGTAATGAAAGGATTGTGTGAAATTTGGAAACATCTCTGCGTGATCTCTACCAAGACAAAAAGAATCGGAGAGACCGACGTTGTCTCAACAACACTAAGTAGATATTCCACTAAATCTCATTTGTGATTTATGCTAAATGTTACCATTAATTATTTATATTTCTTTACGCTTCTGATTAATTTAGTAAAACATCAAAAGATTTTCACTGTTGACAGTAAATAAGACATTTCTAATTCTCTACAGACGTTTGAGCTGTAGTATAGATTGCAATAATAGTGTATGGTTATTGTTTATAGCAGATGAAATAGCAGATGAAGTATCAGGACAGGGTGTGAATAAAAGTTATGAGTTGCGTTGCTGCAGAGAAAGTTGTTCACTCTGGTGAGGTCTAATGAGTCTAATGGGAGGCTGAGCCTTCAGCTTTCCTGTCCCTGTCCTGTTTAACCAGAAACGCTCTCGTCTTTTAACATTAAACTCATAACTTTCCTTTTTGATCAGTCTTACAGCTACAGCTGGATCAGCTGACCCTGTCCCATCCTTTAGTTATGCTGTTATAGGCCACAACTGCTCATTAACTTCTGTCGAGGAGGGAAATTATTTTACTGCTATTGTTAAATAATTGTTATTGCATTAATAATATAATTTGCAGCATGGATATTGCATTCCAAGGTTTAGACAGTGTCTCTTTCAGAAAGACTGAGTTGCAGGCTGACAGGAAGTTGTATGCAGAAAGAAGCAGGAAGTTATTTTGAGCCGCAGGCTAAGACGAGGCTTTAACAATGTAACAGATAGCTTTATCATTTTATATTAAGGTTTTAGTAGAGGTTCTTGATTAAAACATTTATTTAGTAGAAGACATACACATAGTCTCAGTGAGCTTCTGGTCTGGTAAAAGGTCAGAAGTGCAACAGGTGAATTGAGAAAGAGCATGTGAGGTCAACACACACACACACACACACTTTAAATTAGATTTATTTAGAGGAAGAGGTTAGTTATGTTTGGCTGTAACTACAAAATTGTCTCGGTAAAAGAGGAACCGTTTCTTGTTGTCTCGACAAGAAAGAGGAACAATTCATTTTAAGATAAGAACGGAAAGTACCAAGCCATGAAAATAGGAGATGATTTTCTGGGTGAAAAGTCATGATGATGTTGATCTGATCTATGTATAAAATGTGTCTGTGACGTATGAAGGGGCGTCAGTAAACAAACCCTGATGCTATAAAATATCTGTTCATGCTTTGATTAAGTTGAAGACTACTGGCTGTCTGCGTACAGAGTGTCTTCCCACGCGTGTATTCATTAAAATCATCGTTTGACTTCACCCGGCCGGATCGGTGTGGTTATTCTTCGATCACCTCTTGTACCCTTCCTCAATATTGAATCTTAACATTTGGGGGCTTCGTCCGGTTATTGGGGAAGGAGAGTTGGAGGTTTGGACGGAGAAATCCGGGGTCTTGGGTGGTCTGACGGGCAGACGTGAATTCCAGTGGTCTAAGTGAGTGGGCATAAGCCGGCTTATCCAAAAGGTAAGGCACTACCTGTTGAATTATTTCCAAAGTGTGCCAAATTGGACATGATAAAATTTAAGTCTACTCACTGAAGTTACTGGTGGATGTCTGTTTTGATTTTGATGAAAATCTCATGAGTTGAAGCAGTTAGAGTTCTGCTAAGAAGAAATGAAAGTAGTTAAGAGTCTGATAAGAAAAGTTTAAATAATGGGTTGAAGTCCCAAAGAAATTGAGTTAGAGTCTCAAGTAGTTGGTAGGGAATTGGTTATTGTGTTGGTTAGAGTCCAAATTTGGTCATAAGAGTGGACCTGAGCGGTCAAATTGGCCACTAGGTTGCACCTGCCTCAGTTATACACTTGTTTCGGGTGTTGATTGTTGTTTCAAAGTATTATAAATTATTCTAGAACGGCAGTTCGAGTCTGCTAGGAAGCGCAGTGCTCAGAGGTAACGCTTGCCAATGTCAAGGACGCTTAGACATTGTCCTCGAAGAGGGATAGTCAGTTGGTCACTGTGGAGTTTGGGGCACTCCAGAATAACTAGGAGTTAGAATCTCCTTACCGTTTGCAACGGTATCTGCGCTTTTTTGGCCAGCAGAAGTGGACTTCGGGCGTGTAACTTTAACCTAAAACTTCAAAAAAGTTTGGGTTGGTTGACGCTTTTAAATTGAGTTAGGGATTTTAGAAATGAGGCCAGAAACAGTTAAAGTCTTGATACTGGTTAATTGGTGGGCGGTTATTTTAAATTTGTCGAAATTGGTTAGGCGCTAAAGCTGACAGATCTGACAGTAGTTGTAAATATAAGACGTCTTTGTAATAAGAGATCTCTGTGTGAAAGGAGTCTGAGGCAATGCTGCTGCTATTTTTAGACGGTGTGTGTGAGTGAAAATGCAAATGAGTAAGCAGTGAACTGTTTAAGCCACAGTTGGTTTTACAAATACGGCTGCAAACATTGTTGAGTGTGTGTTTCAAATGCCATTTATGTTTATTAGAGGACTATAAATAAAGTTTTGAGTTGCCGTAGGGGATGCATAGTAACTGACTGAGTTTGGATGTAGATATATAAATATATTGAGTGCACTGTATATACTTAAGACTAACACATGACTTTCAGTAGTAACTGTTCTCCAGCATTAGCTGCTGGTGGGTTTTATTTTTTCAATTTCTTGTGTGTGCGGTGAGAATTAATGGAGGTTTCAATTTTTTGTTTGTTTGTTTTTTACTTGCTTTTTTGATTATGACAAGCATGTCTAAAATACTCTTAGGAAATTGTGTTTTGAGTTATATTCTTCAACTCTAGTCACAGTTTAAGTGTGAATGCGGTGACTAGAAGGTTTTGAATGATGAATGAAGGTGTGAGAGGTATTTCTTTGGTGATGTAAAGTAGGAGGTTTTAAAGTTTGAAAGTGTTTTTAATTTAAGAGATGCATGAGTGATGTTATGAGAGTTTTGAGTTTCTTTTTCTTTCAGTTTAAAACACATAAGTACATACACTTGGTACACCTGTTTACTCTTTGACTTTATTAAAACAGATGGTGTATTTGAGTTTGAATTTCAGTAATTGTATGTTGATATGGTAATTTAGTTTTATGTTAGGTGAAGGAGATGTCCATCTCTGCGTCTTGCAGGATCGAAAGTGAAAGTTGAAGGTTGTGATGTGAATGCTGTGAGTACTCGATTTGAATGATTCTGTGTGAGGTGTACAAAATACTAAATAATAATAACACTATGAAAGTTGATAGTAGAGTGAGTGCAAGGTGATGTGTGAACAGAGGAAGTCTGAGAGAGAAGTGTGTGCGTAGGCAAAATGCAGAGTGTGTGAGTGAAATAAGGGAGTATTGTTTTTTACATCAAGGTTTAGTAGAACTAAAGTAGAACGTTACAAACAAACAGATAAATAAAGTAAAATGAAGAGAGAAAATAACTGACAATTACATTAATGAATAGAAAACACACATACACAAAGTGCCATATGTGAAATTATTCTAGGAAGGAGTCAGAATTGAGATAGCTTATTATAGAGATAGTTTAACATAAGATGCAATGAAGGAAGCAGCTTACATTCCTTTAATTCCCAGAGCCAGTGTGTTCCCTCCCCTGCCCACTTGGGCCCCGTATCAGGCGAGTATGGAAGGCTGGATAGCCCATGACGGGTAAGATCCCACCTCGAAACCCTGGGACAACCTAAGGCAGGCACAGTCACGAATACTCTCGGACCTGACGGGTAAGACCGCTGGGCTAGGGTGGAGGTGGAAAGTGGCAAGTGGAGCCCTACCTTCTGGCTGAGGACAAGGAATGCTGCTATTTAACGTAGGAAATCAGAATTTGGGTTAGTAAAGTTGGGGAGGAGAAAATTGACTGTTTAAAGGCAAAATTATGAAGGAGTCTGACACACTGTAAAAGCACCATGTGCAAATTCACACACACAAACAGGAAATGCATTAAACTTATAAAGACAAGACAAGCTCATGGAGTTTAATGCATAGACACTGATTAAACCTGGCTAAGAACACAAACATAGGCAATGAAGAACAGCTTGCTATTTTGTATGAATGATACAAGGGTGTGAATGTTTAATAAAATACATTTGAGTTTGTAATTGAGGAATAGAATAAGCCATATGACAAAGGGAGTTATGAAAACGAAAAAGGGATTAAAGTAGTTTTAAAAAAGAGTGACTTAGGAGTGCTCTCGTACTGAGTGATCAACACTAGTGATCACTGTTGGAAGAAATAAAATGATTTAATGAGTTGGGAATGTTTAAACATATGTTTCTGTTGTTACAGCTTCTTGAGAGATGACTCAGTATGCAAATTAGCTGGAGTGTGTGTGTGACTGTGACTTTCAGGAAGAGGAAGCATAGCAGAGACGAGAAGTGCAGATTGGGGTAGGAAATTTATAGTTTAGTGATTATATGATGTCGTAAGGGGGTTTTATGCTGAATTGAAGTATGTTATAGAGCATAAGGGGGTGATTTTTGTGTGCAAATTGAGTGGTTTTAATGAGACTTTTGGTGTATTGAGGAGGTGAAATTATGTGGTGGCAAGATTTGTGTGTTTAAGGTTGTTGTGGTGATGGGTTGATTCTGTCAGGTAGGTTGTTGTTGTTATTTTTGTTTTTAATAGAGGGAGTTTTAGGAAACATGGACATGTCTAAAATTGGGCCCATTATTTTGTAACAGTGCACTTAAAGAAAACCTGTCAGGTGATTTTGTTTTGTTTTTATGAGCTAACAATCAGCTCTATTTTTTTTTTCATTTCTGTTTTAAGCAGGCCTGCAACAGTGAATAACGGCGCTGAAAGTTCTCGGGAAGAGCAAATATAAGGGGGCTTTCCAGATTACAATTGGCTGAGGAGAGCTACCTGGGGACAATTCAGGTCGTAAGTCCCTGTAAAAAGGATTTTATGCGAGTCAATCCAGTCCAAAAGCATAAAGAAATATTTTCCTATGGAAAATAAAAAATGACGGAGCTCATTTTGCTGAGGGTGGAGTATCTGATCATGCGGGAGGCTCCACTATCAGCAAATACATGGTGTGACTGCATGTGAGTGAATGTGTGACTGGATGAAGGTGAGGATGAATAAATGTGGATAAACAATTTGCTTTTACCAGAAAAATTTTTGTTTTGTTGACTGGGGTTAGATTATGGGATTATAGTATATTGTTGGGAGAATGCCAAATGCTAAAGGGGAAATATTTTTTGATGTAACTCAGTTATCATTGTTTGAAGAAGCACATGACTGATAACTGTTCTGTTTTAAGTTTATTTTTATGACATAGATTGGATCATGAGTGGGGAAACTGAGCATTTTTAAGTTTTGTATAGTATCTTGACACATGAAATGTATCAAGATAAAGGGGGGTTTAGGGTTTAATAATTTAATTGTTTAATAATTTAGGATCATTTTAGGACCTTTTGGGTTTTTGATCATTTGGATATGGTAAAACTGAAACTGTTATTTTTAAGTTAAGGTTAAAGGATTAAAAGTGAACTTGTCACGGTTTGCGAGGCAAGCCGTGTGGAGTTGTAGAAAAGGACCCAAAAGGCGGCAGCTCTGGTGCAGGTGAATATTTATTTACAACGGTGGGCACAAAACAGCACTGGTGGAAAAACAAGAAACCGGAAAACTGGGTAAGCTAATAACACAAACCAGAAACGAGGATGCAGGGAGGTCCGGGGAAATACACAAGAGACGCAGGGAGACCGAGGGGAAACAATATAGACGAACCAGGAACTACAATATCAGAAGACACAACTTAAATACACCCAGAGCACGGGGAGAACACAGACATAACAGGCTGGGGGAAACATGGAATAAACACAAAGAGAGACGAGAGCTCATAAATACACAGAGGGGCACAAGGGGGTAAGAGTCACAAAGGAAAAACACTTAGGGAACACCACAACAGGACACCTCAGAAAACCTGGCCTAAATAAGGAGCGAAAATACAAGGAACCAAGAATACTGGGCCAACATGGCCCAGGACCATGAATCCTGTTTAGAAGATACAATGCCGGTTTTTCAAAGCTGTGAATAATTCTTAGAGGGAAAATTAGTGAGGGTTGAAGGGGTAGAACAGCTTTGATTTCTTTTTGATTTCTAGAAGTAGTGGTTATAATGTAGGCTTACACATACAGATATTACATAGGAGGTATTTTTAGGATAAAGGGGGAGCTTATAAATAGAAATGATTTTTATACATATTGCATTTTGTGCTTTTAAAGGAGTTGTGGCTCAAATTTGTCTCTGGAGGGTCACGAGCCTTTGGCTAGCGCTATGATTAGCCAATCTACTGTGAGGATAATATGAGTTCATGAAGGATTGCACACGCTTACAGACACAGAGTTAAGAAACACACATGACAGTATTGATTCCAGGCAAAAGGCCTTAAATTCATTTAGCTTTTAACTGAACTTAAAGAAGGACCAAAGAGGAAGGAAAGCATATATTTTGGTTAAGTCTGATAAACTAGAATTAGGAGGTATTGTTACATTAAAGGGAGCAAAATGAAATAAAAAGGCTATACCAAAAACAGGTGATAACATAGGAAATGTGAGGTTTTAAAATGAAGTTAGTGTTAACACATAGGAGTTGTTTCAAGGCAGCATTTAGCTATGATGAAATGTATACAGGAGTAATTGCTTATATGCTTGAACTTAATTGATTAAAGTGGTTGTCTTCTTTTGGAGTAGATTAACTTGCAGCAGCGACAACTTGTGCACAGGATGTTGATGATCAGATAAGGGAAAATAGAGCGAGCAACTGGATGTGAAACCAGCGCTCAAAGAGTTTAAAGTGATGAGTAACGTTGAAGAGTATACATAAATACAAGTCAATAAGTTAAGAGCATAATTAGGATCATGCTTTTAATTAAAGAGTCCCAGATAGGATAAGTTAGGGAGATGCAAGAAAAGGTGTTTTGTTTCCTTTGCAGAAGACTGATCTCGGCGACCACAGGAGGGGCGAGGATCCTGGAGATCTCGAGGTTCGAGACCACCAGAGAAGGGTCTGCGTGAGGACACAATGTATTGTGACCTCTGGTTTTCAGAGGTCAAAAGGGGGAGTGTCGAGGAGGGAAATTATTTTACTGCTATTGTTAAATAATTGTTATTGCATTAATAATATAATTTGCAGCATGGATATTGCATTCCAAGGTTTAGACAGTGTCTCTTTCAGAAAGACTGAGTTGCAGGCTGACAGGAAGTTGTATGCAGAAAGAAGCAGGAAGTTATTTTGAGCCGCAGGCTAAGACGAGGCTTTAACAATGTAACAGATAGCTTTATCATTTTATATTAAGGTTTTAGTAGAGGTTCTTGATTAAAACATTTATTTAGTAGAAGACATACACATAGTCTCAGTGAGCTTCTGGTCTGGTAAAAGGTCAGAAGTGCAACAGGTGAATTGAGAAAGAGCATGTGAGGTCAACACACACACACACACACACTTTAAATTAGATTTATTTAGAGGAAGAGGTTAGTTATGTTTGGCTGTAACTACAAAATTGTCTCGGTAAAAGAGGAACCGTTTCTTGTTGTCTCGACAAGAAAGAGGAACAATTCATTTTAAGATAAGAACGGAAAGTACCAAGCCATGAAAATAGGAGATGATTTTCTGGGTGAAAAGTCATGATGATGTTGATCTGATCTATGTATAAAATGTGTCTGTGACGTATGAAGGGGCGTCAGTAAACAAACCCTGATGCTATAAAATATCTGTTCATGCTTTGATTAAGTTGAAGACTACTGGCTGTCTGCGTACAGAGTGTCTTCCCACGCGTGTATTCATTAAAATCATCGTTTGACTTCACCCGGCCGGATCGGTGTGGTTATTCTTCGATCACCTCTTGTACCCTTCCTCAATATTGAATCTTAACACTTCCCATCATGCACTGAGCACTTCTGTCTTTTACTCTCAGTGTGTTAATATATCACTACTGCGTGTCAGTAACGTTGGTCCTTTTCCTCCCATCATGTGTGATCCTCCACTTCTTTTAAGTGTCTCCCAGCACAATTCTTACCATATTTTGGTTCCTGCAACTGGTCTGTCGGGTTATTGTCTCCCCAGAAACACTTTCCTTGTGCTTTTGGAAATCTATTTTTTCCTATTTCTGTTTTGTTTTTCCTATTTCCGCTGTGTTTTGTGTGCTTTTGCAGGGTTTTTCTTATTGCTGGTGTTTTCTTAAGTTGCAGTCCGTTCGGCCTCTCAGGGCCACCGCAGTACAGTCCCCCCCAATTTTT
This sequence comes from Astatotilapia calliptera, assembly GCF_964374335.1. Lineage (NCBI taxonomy): Eukaryota > Metazoa > Chordata > Actinopteri > Cichliformes > Cichlidae > Astatotilapia > Astatotilapia calliptera. The sequence goes on along the minus strand of NC_137428.1, from coordinate 5,476,523 downwards.
TTAAATTTAACCCAACAACATAGTTGGTTAAATTATACAAAAAAAAAATCATATGTGCCCATAAAAGAGGTCAAAATCACAGAACTCTACTCAAAGTTAACAACAACCAATACTGATACCTCAAACAAACTGACCTCACTAAAGAAGACAAAGGGGGAAACTTAAATAGTGGCTGATCAGCCCACAAAAATCACAAAAAGGGGTAAAACACACAAAAACCTAACTGAGACCAAAACCAGTTATTTATTATCCTGTAAATTAAACCTTATATTTAAGGAAAGACCAATGTGGATGCAGTGTTGTGTGTAAGCCTCTACACTGATATTACCACTGTGTGGCTGTAACTGCAGCCATCACACCGCCTGACCACGTTAAGGTGGTAATCTCTCAGGGGGAAAACAGAAAAACAAAACAACAAAAAATAAAATAAAATAATGCTCATCAGATTCTAACAATTCAAAACATGACATTTACCTTAACTGGATGACCTATATAATAAATATTATCGAACCCAACAATAGTACTTCACACTATTGCCAATATTAACAAAACCAAAAAGGGTAAGCCAAGTTATTTAAAAAAAGACAATTCACAAAGTCTTGAAAAATAGAAATAAAGAATAAAAATCTTCAATCCACTCTATAACAGCAGTCTCCTGCTTCCCTGCAGATCAACACGTTCTCACTCCTAACTCGTCATATGTGCGACGCCCATACAGCATGTATCACTTCTCAGTTATTTATTGCACTTCTTGCTCGTCAGTGAGGCACTTTTAGTGCTTTATCTATGTTTGTGTGGGGACTTGTTATAAATCAGTCTTCAACCTTTAATCTCTCTCTGAAAATGACTGGGATTAAATGCAGTATAATAAACTTTCCTGAACGTGTGTCTTGTCATGATCTCCAGTGCTGCCATTTCATAGGATCTCCTGTCCAGGGCTTCTCAGACGTTGGTTGTTTTTATAACTCCTCTCACCTTCTGCTCTTGTGTCTGCTGTGATAAGCCTTTTATACTCCATCCATCCATCCATCCATTCGCTTCCGCTTCTCCTTTTCAGGGTCGCGGAGGGCGCTGGAGCCTATCCCAGCTGTCATAGGGCGAGAGGCAGGGTACACCCTGGACAGGTCGCCAGTCTGTCGCAGGGCCAACACACAGGGACAGACAACCATTCGCACTCACATTCATACCTAGTGACAATTTGGATTATCCAATTAACCTATCCCCACAAGCTGCATGTCTTTGGACGGTGGGAGGAAGCCGGAGTACCCGGAGAGAACCCACGCAAACACGGGGAGAACATGCAAACTCCACACAGAAAGACCCCGGCCTGATGGTGGAATTGAACTCAGGACCTTCTTGCTGTGCGGCGCCTTTTATACTCACCCATTTTATTTCCATTTCTGTTTCTCACTATTTTTCTTAACAAGATTAAACCAGAATCAAGGTATGACTCAAGTATGTGAGGAAATTCTACACTAATTGGTACCCGCGGTCTTTCTTATGTTACATACCACACCCCAAAGAAAGGGCACACATAATGCAGACACATTTTCAGTGACCCAAATAACATTCAAACACGCTCCGTATCATAACCTCCTTTTTGTTTGTGTTTATTTTAAGCAGTTGATTTAACATAAGGATTAAAATAGAAAGAACAATCCTTGAAATAACACATGTGTGTGAAATACATAATACAAAACATAAAATAAATAAATATGTCAAATCCCCTTAGATCCAGCCTCACAATCACTTGTTCTATGACGACTAAAGGAAGTTTATTTACGTCACAGACCCAGTGACGCCCATTCAGTTTCATTATCCAGGAAGTAACAGCTGATGCTCACTTCTGTTTAAGACACAGTCCAATCTTAGGTTCCTCATCCTGAGTGGAACAATGGGTCTATGTGAGTACAGCTGCCTTTTTCACATCATCTTGTTACGGCCCTAGCAGGGCCTCCTCCTGAAGGTGCCTGTGTGGGCGTGTCCCACCACCTCTTCTGCCTGAGGTGCCACCTTTCCCTGTTACACAGCTGACTCACATCAGTAATTAAAAGTATTTAAGCCCAGGGAAAGGTGAGCTCTGGGCCAGAGTGCCAGTAGTGTGGTTACAGCTTGTGAGCTGAGTGGTTGTTGTGTTTGCAGCTAGTGAGCTGTGTTTTTGGTGGTTTTCAGCTAGTGAGCTGCTCTTTCTTTTTGGCTTACGTTTTACTTTATTGACCAACGCCTGAGTTTTGTTTGTTTTCTTAAATGGTAATAGCGGCTTGTCCGTCTCTTTTAGTTAGTATAAATTGAAACTTTAATAAAACTCTTTAATTGAACCCCTTTGCCTCCTTGACTCCTTTTTCTGACCCGGTCCCTTTTGTTACTTCCCCCTCCCCGCCTAGACCCCTCAGGGGAACGTAACAATCTCTACATTATATGAGTTGATGATTCTAGCATTACAGAAAATGTCTTAATATTTCCAGACTGAGCTGTGGTGAGATCTTTAGTTTTCTTTCTTGTGTTTCAGTGACAGCCTTAGCCATCACAAACCTATTTGCTTATTTATTTATTTTTATCTCTAAAACTCATAGGTAAATACATATCAATACATGTATTCATCGTGAAGCATCCTGATGATCAATAACCAAGTGTTTCTTCCTGAAACAATTACATGTAACCAGTGTTGGGGAGTAACGGAATACATGTACCGCCGTTACGTATTTAAAATACAAAATATGAGTAACTGTATTCCGTTACAGTTACCGTTTAAAAAGGTGGTATTCAGAATACAGTTACTTTGTTGAAATAAATGGATTACACTGCGGTACTTTGTAGCCACAGCTGCCCTGAGGCAGACTGACAGAAGCGAGGCTGCCATATCACGCCATCGGGCCTCCACTAGTAGGCAGTAGGTGAAGTGTCTTGCCCAAGGACACAACGACCAAGACTGTCCGAGCCGCGGCTTGAACCGGCAACCTTCCAATTACAAGACAAACTGCCAACTCTTGAGCCACGATCTAATGGACAGATGCAAGGTTATCGATGGTTACATCCTCGTGCAATAAAGAGGTTGAATGTTGTATCACACAATGCCTGATCAATTTGTTTCACTAACTCATCTAAATAAGTAATTTTGTAGCAGAAACAGTAATTATAGCAGTTTGTTGTGGAACAGTAATGTCCATATCAACAACTTTTTTCTTGTGGCTCTAATACTCCATCGTAACATAAAGCCTCCCCGTCTTCTCTGTAGCTCAGTTACTTGATCTAAATCCTTGATCAGCTGTGTGCTGAGCTATGGCCCAGTTAGATGTTAATGTGTGTTCTTATGTTGTGTTATAGTGACAGCTGTGTGTACTGCTGCAGGAGCAAGTAAGCAGTTTATTTATCTTTAACTAATTTGAATCAAAGCCCGATCCATGTCTGATACATGTCTTGTCTTCCTGCAGTAGGTGCTGTAGTCACTGCTCCTGCTCTTCTGGGAGCTGCAGGTTTCAATTCAGCTGGAATAGCTGCAGGCTCCTGCGCTGCAGGCATGATGTCGTCTGCTGCAGCTTCTAATGGAGGAGAAGTGACAGCCGGAGGTGTGGTGGCTGTTTTGCAGTCAGCAGGTAAATAAATAATTAGACGTTTTATTAGGATTTTAACTTACAACAACATGCAAAAAGAAGAAGTTCATGGCTTTGGGCCTTGGATTCCAGGCCGGAGTTGTGTCCTCAGCCTGTAGTCTGACTTGGAGGAAGAAAACTAAATCTTGTGGACCCCATTGCAGTGTGAGTGTGGTGGTTTCTTACTGGTCAATAGTAGACCTTACAATGTTCTTGTACGGGAGTCATTTTGAACCATACGTAACATTTGACGTTTGTTGACAGGATTTTTGACCAGCATACAAAACCACCTGCCTTAGACTGATCAATATGGCTGATGAACCATCTGAAACCGTTAATATGGTGTCACCATTTTTTATTGGTGCACCCTGTGTACCAGAATTTTGTGGCTTAACACGAATTATGAAGACCGGGAGAGCCAGATTAGTGCAATGCTCCATGCTCAAAAGTGGTCTATAGAGCAGCAGTGTGATTTTGTGCTGAGTGCATTAGGAGAGCAAGTGGAGCGGGATACGCCAGATAAGATCTTTCTTCAATTTAAAGAACTGTACGGGGACAAAACAGCTGTGGGTACCTTGCGTGCCATGTTTTATGACTGCAGACAAAGGCCAGAAGAGCCTATTAGAAAGTTCACTTTACATTTAAGGGAGATCTGTAATTTATTACTTTGGTTTGATTTTTCAGTTTTTCTTTACAGGAAAAGATGGATAAGCTTGGTGTTAGTCCTTTCCATCAAGTTTCCTTTGTTAAAGCTGTTTTCTGCTTACAGTATGTGAATATCAAATAAAGTCTTATGAATCAAATTATGTCAGTCCTTCATCACATGTATCACTTGTTTTTTTGGAGTGTTTTTTTTTTCTTTGTTTTTTAATTTTGTTATCCCACATGAAAAATTCCAAAACTGCAGATTTTAGACACTTTAGACCTAAAATGTATATTCATTAGGGGAAAAAAACATTCATTTGTGATAGTAAACGTAAAACAACCTGAAAGACTTCATGTGACAGTCAGAACATTGAGCTTATCAAATTTGCGGACCCCCATCACGGTTACGACTGTTCTTCCCATCCCATGCAAGGCCACCTGGGTTGGCTGGAAGACTGTTTACTTAGCCTGTCGGGGTGAAGGACACTGTCTCAGCTGAACTCTGGGGACACACACACACACACACACACACACACACACACACACACACACACACACACACACACACACACATACATACATACATATGTGTAATACACTATCAGTACACTATCAATACACTACCAACATTCAAACAATATGTGGACTGTCCCACCAGGGGAGAGAAAATTTTAGACTTACTGTATGCTAACGTCAAGGATGCATACAGCTCCTCCTCCCTCCCCCCACTTGGTAGGTCAGATCATAACTTGATTCACCTCACCCCCCGCTATGTGCCAATTGTGAGGAGGGAACCTGTGACCACCAGGACTGTCAGGAGGTGGTCAGAGGAGGCAATAGCGGAACTACAGGGCTGTTTCGAGGTGACCGACTGGGAAACACTCTGTGAGCCTCACGCCGAGGACATCAATGGGCTTACTGAGTGTATCACAGACTACATAACTTTCTGCACCGACTCCATTGTTCCAGCTCAGACTGTTCATTGTTACCCAAATAACAAGCCGTGGGTGACTAAGGACATCAAAGCCCTCCTCAACAACAAGAAGAGGGCTTTCAGAGGGGGCAACAAAGAGGAGGTGAGGAAGATCCAGGTGTTACTAAAGGACAAGATCAGAGAGGCTAAGGACAATTACAGGAGGAAGCTGGAGTGGAAACTCCAGCAGAACAGCATGAGAGAGGTGTGGAGGGGCATGAAGACCATCACTGGATTCAGGCCAACCAACAGCAGGGGAGCTGAGGGAGGTGAGAATAGAGCCGACGAGTTGAATCTGTTTTTCAATAGATTCGACACCACAGTGTCTGCTCCCACCCCCACAACCTCACCTGTAGTCAGCCTGGAATCCAGAGCCACACCACTGTGCCAGCCTCTCTCTTCACATGTTGCCTCCTGTGAGATTCCTGACACCCCTCCCCCACCCATCACCTTCACTCAATACCAGGTTGAGATGCAAATGAGGAGACTTCACTCAGGCAAGTCTGCTGGACCAGACGGAGTGAGTCCCCTTGTCCTCAAGACCTGTGCCCCCCAGCTGTGTGGAGTCTTTCATAAACTGTTTATGCTGAGTCTGAGTCTGCAGAGGGTCCCGGTGATGTGGAAGACATCATGCCTCGTCCCTGTACCAAAGACGCCACGTCTCAGTGGCCCCCAGGATTACTGACCTCCCACATCATGAAGACCCTGGAAAGGCCCATCCTGGACCAGCTGCGACCCATAGTAAGACCACATCTGGATCCCCTTCAGTTCGCTTATCAGCCTCGTCTCGGAACTGAGGACGCCATCATCTACCTGCTCAATCGTGTCTACACCCATCTGGACCAGCCGGCGAGCACTGTGAGGGTCATGTTTTTTGACTTTTCCAGTGCTTTCAACACCATCAGGCCGACCCTCCTGGGTGATAAGTTAGCAGCGATGCAGGTGGATGCTTCTCTGGTGTCCTGGATTGTTGATTACCTGACAGGAAGACCACAATTTGTACGTCTCCCACAGTGTGTGTCTGACAAGGTGATCAGCAACACAGGGGCACCACAGGCACTACAGATAGAAACACCCCAAAAGAGGGTCTGCATTCTATAAATATATCAGACTCTTATATATGATATATAAAAAGAATTATATCATAAACATATAAGAAATTGAAACCTAATCCATTTGTAACAATATAAAAGGTATTCGAGCTGAACAGAAATACTCAGACCAGCCCTTCTGACACCAACAACTACGCCGCTCTTCCCCATTCTGATGCTCGGTTTGAACTTCAGCAGGTCGTCTTCACCATGTCTACATGCCTTACAGCAATCAGCTGCTGCCATGTGATTGGCTGATTAGATATTTGTCTTAGCAAGCAGTTAACAGGTGTACCCAACAAAGTGGCCAATGGGTAACTGTATGTTTGCCGTTTGGAACAACCTGCCTGAGGAACTCCACTTAGCGCTTCCTGAAAATCTGTTTCACTTCTTTGGTGGTGCTTTCTGCATGTGGTTCTACTTTTTCCCCCTCATGTTACCTCTTTTCTCTTAATTCTATTATTTAATTCATTATTGTTTGGAGTTCTATCTTTTCATTTCATTTTAACTTTTACCTTTTTAATACTGTTTTTGGAAAGCATTTTCTAACGCTGATTTTGATACGTGACATGCAAATAAACTCCTATTAGGTATTACAACAACTTCAGAGTCATGTTTTCAATCCTGGTGTTAGAGCTTAGTACAGCTTGACCAGTGGTTAAGCTACAGAAAGGGGCGGACACAGTAGATGTACTTACCCACTCAAAATGTCATCAAAGGAGACCACTAACATGTTCCACACATCCATTTATTCTCTTCCCCTCATCCAGTTATGGGTTGCAGTGCAGCTGGAGCCCATTCCAGTGGTCACAGGGTGAGAGGCAGCCAACCAGTCACAACTACAGCCAATTAAGAATCACCAATTATCATAACATGCAGGTCTTTGGACTATGGGAACAAGCTGGAGCACCCAGAGAGAATCACAGGGCCTTAGCTGGCCGGTAGATTCAAACCCAGACCTCCTCACTGTGTGGCGATGGTGTTAACCACCGCACCACCACGCTGCCCACTCAATTACTAATGTAGCTTAGTGATTCAACAGAGTAATAACTACTCGAAACTGCAGTGAAAGCTGTATGCACAACAATATAAAAAAATCTGCACTTGTTAAATATTTTAAGACAAAGTTTTTAGTTTAGATAAAGCACACAAGTATCCAATTTAAAGGTACATTTACACTCATCCAAGTTCCTCCATTACTAAACAGGTATAAAAAAAAACTCCCACAACAACAACATAAAACACATTTTAAAACATTAATGCTCACATGATCACAGATTGTTTTTGAGCTCGATCTCAAAATTTCTGACAGCTATGGTTTTATCATAAAATCCCTCTACTGTCCAAAATTAAAGTGGAATGCTGAACATTCATATGCCCTTAGGCATCAGGAACATTACGTTATCATCTTCACTCTTTAGATATCAGGAATGTTTTCACACAGAAAAAGAGACTCGAGTGCTTAAAGACTAAAGCCAGAGCCCGTCATAGTTCATCCTTCACGTCCGTTTCTTCTTTGTAGCTTTTACGCTCACATTTGCAGGCAGCAGTGTGGTCATCCAGCTGAGGCACCAGCTCCATGTCTGCGTGTTGTGTCGGCTGTCCCGTCTGTCGCTCTGAATACATGTGCAGCACTTTGTAGTAGTAACAGTACAGCCTGCTGGGCTGCAGCAGCTCTCTGGCTGCTGCCTGGCCCGCTCTGGCGATCTCTTGTGCTTCAGCGTCGTTCTCTTTAGCCCATCTGATCTTCTCCAGAAGGTCCGACAGGTTTCTCTTCACAGGAATGTAATGTGTTCCTGCCTTCAGGTGGCTGTAGAAATGTTCATAGTACTGAGAGTCCTGTTTCAGAACCAGACTGTTCCCGAGCATCAGGTAAGGAAACCGGTACGCTGCCACTGTTCCATCAATGTTCACCTGATATTTGTACTGCAAGATGAAGACAAGGTGGCACGAGTTGCATACACACGTTATGGATGTATTAAATCTATTCATAAAGACGAGGCATCAAGGAGCTAAACTAAATCATTGTAGTGAAGTGAGTAACGTATGGATGTATATATTTATAATTATATTTATTAAAGAGAAGACTATTTTACGCTTCCTTACCTTAAAGAAGTCAAAGAATCCAACAAGTGATGCTTTGCCAACGTGTTTCTCCTGGTCTCTAAAGAAGAACCACGCAGTGATGCCGGCATCAAGGAGCTCTGGGTTTTTTTTGGACAGTGATACAAGCTGAAGACGCTCCTCTCGACTGTCCCGACCCCGGAAAAACGCCCGCTCAGTTTTATTCACCCACGGAGGCCCTGATGGAAGTATATATTACTGAGTGGGAAGAATTGTCTACATTTACATACAAATTCACAGATCATAACCATATTTCTCCTAAAGGTGTTGACTGCTTCTCATCTATCCATCTATCTGACCTGCTTTCCACAGATTCCCTTAACCACACTTCCAATTTCTCATGCCACCACACCTCCTTCATTTTGCCTTTCTCTGTCCTCCCTCCGAGTCTGTTCCCGGACCTGCTAATTCAAAGACCAAGCGGCACCTCATATGTGCGATCAGTCGGGTTTAACCAAACTCCCTTAGCCTGTCGACACATCCCAAGTTCAAAGAAGACAAAAGGAAGAGTGGCTGTGGGAAGAGTCAACCCCCTCCCTTTCAACTCCCATAAATCTTTTAATCATCACACTGACAGGAAGTGTTTTTTCCCCTTCCATCTCCCTTGATATGCCAGTCCTTCTCTTTCTTCTTTTGTCTCCAACATCTCCCGTGCTCTCTCTCCTCGCCTCTCCTCTAAGCCGTCTTACCAAATAGCCAATCCTTCTTTTTCTCTCCCTCTCCATTTGACAGCACTCTCCCTCCATCCCACCCACCCCCTCGTTGTCTGCCTACCGTGGAGGCTTTAATGAGTACACTGGCAAGGTCTGTAAATTATTCAATAACTGGGAGAAGAATCTCTGATTCCTCCCCTCCCCCCTTGTTATTCTAAAAATAGATTTCCTTATGTTGGGAGTGACTCTGAGCTATTAGAAATTAAGACGCTCATTGTTGTCTCCTGGTGGGGTGGAGATTTGACACCGTATTTTGAAATAATAGTTAAGCTGTGATTTCATTACTTTAGATTTATCATTGGCTATGAAACTGTGAAATCAGGTTAAAACAAATTCCGCTGTTTTCATTGAAAACAGCGGAATTTGAATGAAAACAGCGGAATTTGAATGAAAACAGCGGAATTTGAATGAAAACAGCGGAATTTGAATGAAAACAGCGGAATTTGAATGAAAACAGCGGAATTTGAATGAAAACAGCGGAATTTGAATGAAAACAGCGGAATTTGAATGAAAACAGCGATAGATAGATAGATAGATAGATAGATAGATAGATAGATAGATAGATAGATAGATAGATAGATAGATAGATAGATAGATAGATAGATAGATAGATAGATAGATAGATAGATAGATAGATAGATAGATAGATAGATAGATAGATAGATAGATAGATAGATAGATAGATAGATAGATAGATAGATAGATAGATAGATAGATAGATAGATAGATAGATAGATAGATAGATATATATATATATATATATATATATATATATATATATAGATATATATATATATATATATATATATATATATATATATATATATATATATATATATATATATATATATATATATATATATATATATATATATATATATATATATATATATATATATATATATATATATATATATATATATATATATATATATATATATATATATATATATATATATATATATATATATATATATATATATATATATATATATATATATATATATATATATATATATATATATATATATATATATATATATATATATATATATATATATATATATATATATATATATATATATATATATATATATATATATATATATATATATATATATATATATATATATATATATATATATATATATATATATATATATATATATATATATATATATATATATATATATATATATATATATATATATATATATATATATATATATATATATATATATATATATATATATATATATATATATATAGATAGATAGATAGATAGATAGATAGATAGATAGATAGATAGATAGATAGATAGATAGATAGATAGATAGATAGATAGATAGATAGATAGATAGATAGATAGATAGATAGATAGATAGATAGATAGATAGATAGATAGATAGATAGATAGATAGATAGATACATTCATTCATTCATTCATTCATTCATTCATTCATTCATTCATTCATTCATTCATTCATTCATTCAGTCAGGGTCCTAAGGCTAGACCCCCTATGCTAAGCAAGCATGAGCGAGACAGATAAATATGAAGGCATGCCGGCTCGGACGTCGCCCAGATCAACAAGGTCCGCGTCAGGTGTTGAGGAACCAGGGCACCCTGACGAAAAGTGGGCTACTGGAACAAGAAGGCATCGGTGGGCAAGACACAAAAACAGGGCGTTGTTGGAATGCTACTACGCAAGTAACCCCGGCGGAAGGGGCTACATGAATAGGATGCGGGACCTATGGATTCTTCGATATCCAACATCCACAATGACGGCGAAACAACTAGTAGCTCAGTGTTCCAACATTCGAAAGAAGAGACTGCTCTCACAGCTAGAGATTGACGAGGTACAACACAAATGCTATGGCAAGGAGGAGTCAGGACGCCAGGTCAGGGGGGAGATATCATCACCCCCACCCGAGATTGGGTACATAGCCCCAAGTGCTATAGGAGAAGGATCGTTGAGTGCGAGAGGAACTGACCTGAAAAATAGGATCATGGCCAAGCTTGAAACCTGTATCCCCCATAGTCGGTTACCAAGATTACGTGAAGTACCCTCAGAAGGTCTGCTAGATGATGTTAATGCAGCACTATGGGCAATACCTACAACCACGATTACCGACAGCAAGCTGATCTACAATATGGCATCAGTGATCAGTGAGATGCTTGGCTACAAGTTGAACAGCGACAAGGGGCAGTACCCTCCATGGAGAAGGAGGCTAGAGGGCAAGATCAAAGTAGCACGGAGGGAGGTTAGCCAACTAACGGAGTTGCAGAAAGGTGCGACAAAGAAGGTGCATAAGAAATACAGCAAGCTGTCCATACCTGAGGCCTTGGAAACTGCCAAGCAAAGACTCACAGCCTTGGCCAGCCGCTTGAGGAGGTACACCAGAGAGATAGAAGGCAGGAGAATAAACCAGCTGTTCTCCACAGAACCAGCAAAGGTGTACTCTCAGTGGCAAGGGAACAATAAGAGAACAGCACCACCAAGGCTGGAGACGGAGCAATACTGGAAGAGCATATGGGAGAAGGACGCAACCCATAACGGCAATGCTCAGTGGCTAGTGGATCTGAGGGCTGACCACAGCGACCTCCCTGAACAGGGTCCAGTAACCATCACAGTGGCAGATATCCAAGAAAGGGTCTCCAGTATGAAGAGTTGGACAGCACCAGGGCCCGACATGGTTCACGCCTACTGGCTAAAGAAGCTGACTGCACTCCACGAGCGTCTGGCAGCACAAATGAAGCAGCTGCTAGTTAACAAGAGACACCCGGAATGGCTAACCGAAGGTCGGACGGTCCTGATCCCCAAGGACCCCAAGAAGGGACCGGTCCCCTCCAACTACCGACCAATAACCTGCCTCAGTACTACATGGAAGCTCCTGTCAGGCATCATATCGGCTAAGATGAACAGGCACATGGGTCAATACATGAGCGGGACACAGAAAGGAATTGGCAAGAATACCAGAGGCGCAAAACACCAGCTACTGGTAGACAGAACAGTCAGCCAAGACTGCAAGACCAGACTGACCAACCTGTGCACTGCCTGGATTGATTACAAGAAGGCCTATGACTCAATGCCCCACAGCTGGATACTGGAATGCTTAGAATTGTACAAGATCAATGGGACCCTAAGAGCCTTCATCAGGAACTCAATGGGGATGTGGCGTACAACACTAGAGGCCAACTCCAAGCCCATAGCACAAGTCACCATCAAGTGCGGGATCTACCAAGGAGATGCTCTGTCCCCACTGCTGTTCTGCATAGGCCTGAACCCCCTCAGTGAGATCATTAACAAGACTGGCTACGGATACCGACTACGGAACGGAGCAGTTGTCAGCCACCTCCTGTACATGGATGACATGAAGCTGTATGCCAAGAGTGAACGAGACATCGATTCACTGATCCACACTACCAGGCTATACAGCAATGACATTGGAATGTCATTCGGACTGGAGAAGTGTAGTCGGATGGTAACAAAGAGAGGGAAGGTAGTCAGAACTGAGGGGATTGAACTACCAGAAGGCAACATTGCAGACATAGAGGACAGTTACAAGTACCTGGGGATCCCGCAGGCGAATGGGAACCATGAAGAGGCCGCTAGAAAAGCTGCAACCACCAAGTACCTGCAGAGGGTCAGGCAAGTCCTGAGGAGTCAGCTGAATGGTAAGAACAAGATCCGGGCCATCAACACGTACGCCCTGCCCGTGATCAGGTACCCTGCTGGGGTAATAGGCTGGCCAAAGGAGGAGATAGAAGCCACTGACATAAAGACAAGAAAGCTCCTTACCATGCATGGAGGGTTTCACCCCAAGTCCAGCACCCTGAGGCTGTACGCTAAGCGGAAGGAAGGGGGCCGGGGACTGGTGAGTGTCAGCACCACAGTCCAGGATGAGACAACGAACATCCAAGAATACATTGGGAAGATGGCCCCAACTGACCGAGTGCTCAATGAATACCTCAGGCAGCAGAAACCCAAGAAAGAGGAGGGAGACGAGGAACCATCATGGAAGAACAGGCCCCTGCACGGTATGTACCACCGGCAGATAGAGGAGGTGGCTGTTATCCAGAAATCCTACCAGTGGCTGGACAAAGCTGGACTGAAAGACAGCACAGAGGCACTAATCATGGCAGCACAAGAACAAGCTCTGAGCACAAGATCCATAGAGGCTGGGGTCTATCACACCAGGCAAGACCCCAGGTGCAGGCTGTGTAAAGATGCCCCAGAGACAATCCAGCACATAACAGCAGGGTGCAAGATGCTAGCAGGCAAGGCATACATGGAACGCCATAACCAAGTGGCCGGCATAGTGTACAGGAACATCTGTGCCGAGTATAACCTGGAAGTCCCGAGGTCAAAATGGGAGATGCCCCCAAGGGTGGTGGAGAATGACCGAGCTAAGATCCTGTGGGACTTCCAGATACAGACGGACAAAATGGTGGTGGCTAACCAACCGGACATAGTGGTGGTAGACAAACAGAAGAAGACGGCCGTAGTGATCGATGTAGCGGTTCCGAATGACAGCAATATCAGGAAGAAGGAACACGAGAAGCTGGAGAAATACCAAGGGCTCAGAGAAGAGCTCGAGAGGATGTGGAGGGTGAAGGTAACGGTGGTCCCCGTGGTAATCGGAGCACTAGGTGCGGTGACTCCCAAGCTAGGCGAGTGGCTCCAGCAGATCCTGGGAATAACATCGGAGATCTCTGTCCAGAAGAGCGCAGTCCTGGGAACAGCTAAGATACTGCGCAGGACCCTCAAGCTCCCAGGCCTCTGGTAGAGGACCCGAGCTTGAAGGATAAACTGCCTGCAGGGGCGTGCTGGGTGTTTTTTTTATATATATATATATATATATATATATATATATATATATATATATATATATATATATATATATATATATATATATATATATATATATATATATATATATATATATATATATATATATATATATATATATATATATATATATATATATATATATATACACACACTCAGATTTCCTGAAAGTTACATCTGAGTCAATATATGTATGAAATCCATTAAAAAAACCACTTCCTTGTCATTTCTATCTTTAAAATGTTAACAAACAACAGCAGAATGTGTAATTTAGAAAAAACAGTGACTTTAGATGAAAACTGCTTCTGACTCCAAAAATCTAACATGTCGGCCGACATTGGGAATGTTGTGCGCAGAAAGAAGTGCCATCTTATATCTATCATTCATCACATGGACAAACGTATTGGCTCACACCTCTTAATCTTTGAATTCATCTGTTTTCAGTCCCACTGCAACAGGCTTATGATATTTTTACAAACAAGTGTTGCAAACTCAAAAACTCCACAGTCCCAAACCGCCTCTGGAATCAACATCAAAACAGAAAGTGTGCTCTGGGAGGTTGATGACATGGCTCAGCAGCTCCTGTAGGTGTAATGTGTAGGTTTTGTTCATATAGTGTATAGAGCAGGGGTAGGCAACTCCAGGCCTCAAGTGCCAAGTGTCCTGCAGGTTTTAGACGTGTCCTTGATCCAATACTGCAGATTCAAATTGCTAAAAGACCTCCTCAACATGTCTTGAAGTTCTCCAAAGTCCTGGTAATGACTTTTGATTCAGCTGTGTTGACTCAGGGTGATATCTAAAACCTGAAGGACACCTGCACTCGAGGTCTGCAGTTGCCTTCCCCTGGTATAGAGTCTATGGACTGTGGTGCCCTCTGGTGGACAGTTACAAAAACAAACCAAAGGAGAAACTGCCTTCATAACGTGACATCACCCTCATAGATGGATTCTTTGGTTGGGATCTTTTGGATCTTCGTTAAACTAGCTGCAGCTAAACATACAGCTTCTACAACAAGTTCAACCTCTATACTGCCTGAAGAAGAACAGCCCACTAAGTTGGATTATGTAGTTCAGGAAACCTTGCACACTGTAGATTTTTTAAAAAAGGTAGTGCTTTATGGCTCTTGAGAACATTTTGGGAAAATACAGCAGAGGCAGCACTTTCTTTCTTTTTTATTTTATTTTTGCTGAACGCTGGCAAGTTCAAAGCAATAAAAGGTCTTAAACTGCTGCACAGTATTAAAAGCAATAAATCAATAAAAAGTACACCTCTGTGTAGAAGTACATCCCAACATAATTTACTCCTGCCAGTTGCAGTTTAAGTGCAATTTCCTTCAAACTCAGATACTCAATAAGAAGTTTTAACAACTTGTAGCACAGACAGAAATATACGAATGATGATAACATAAACTGAGGGCTGTTTTGCTCAGGAGTATCAAAGTTACCTGTATTCCCTTGGACAGATAGGAGGTCATTAGTGACCCCTCTCAGTGTCTCCAGGGTGGAGTGTGTGACCTCATAGGTAGGGAGGACGATATCCCGTGTGTCTGTGGAGCCACACCACGATAAGATCGGAACAGCAGCCGACGTCTTTGTCTCTAGCGGCCAGTCACCCACATTGATGTAAAACTCCACATCAGGCACCCTCACCTGCAACAGAACATCGCTGTGTGACTGTAAAGACTTTATATATATATATATATGCAACAGCACAGCATGGAAAAAACAGCAGAACAACTCTACCTTCCTCGTCAATGATAGCAAAATTTCATCAGAGAACATCTTGAAGTCGGTGTATTTTCCCAGCGTGCGCCGGTACACGTGGTTGTTGATGATGGCGTAGTGAATGAGCCCTCCTCTGTTGGAGAATCTGTGAGGCACTTCCTGCCTGAGATGCTGCAGGTCGATGGTGGGAAAAGACTTAAAGTCAGCTAGAATCTGTCGGTCATCGGCAGGACACTGCATGACGCTCTGCCAGACGGAGGCATCGGGCTCAGGACAGTCACAGTATTCATGATGCACTGGACCTGAGCATGGGAATGAGCCATCAGGGTTAGATACACGTATAAATGCAATGTGGAAGATGAGGAGTCACTGTCAACTTACTGAAAAAAACAAACCCCAAAATATCTGGAACAGTCGATGAAGTCAGTCAATGTTGATAAATCCCAAAAAACACAAGTTACTGGATGTAAAGCTGTGTTAAATCTAGCGTATGTATGTGCACTCACCCCCAAATGTGACTACAAAGCAGCACAAAGACAACACTTCTTTATGCCAATGCTATAGTTAGTGTTCTTCTGCTCTATACATATGAGCTGGCTGTAATGAGGAGGTGGAGCAGGTTATCTAAGGTTGGTGGTGAAACATCTGGTTACTTGAGTCTGCATGTCAAAGTATAATTGGGCAACATACCAAACCCAAAGCTGCTCTCCAGCGTGTTCATCGCAGTGTGAGTGTTAAATAAAAAGCACTTACGTGTAGAGAAAAGTAATTGCATGAACCAGTCTATGTAACATTTACTGCATTCTTTTTAAAATAATTTTAATAGCTCTGACAGTCACTCTGCTCTTAAGTCTTTACTCCTTCCTGTGCTTCAGTAAACATCAGTCTTCCAGTAGTACAACATGAAGTGGACAGTGTGACTCGTGATGGAAGAGTTTAAGTATAAATGCTGCAGTTCTAGGATGAGTATTTTGAGGTCCCTTTCATATCTATCTTCATCATTCATTGTGTGGGTTACCCATGGAGTGGTGAGACTTTAGTTTGTGGCCACTCTTGGGTCTGTTATCAATCCTGACTTTATTTTTTGTGCAAAACACTGGCATCATAATTAAGAGCAATGCACTCTGGAGATAAACTTTGCATGTAAAAGCAATTCGTCATTTTTATCCCGATTTCTCACCATTAAATTGATTTTTCACCTTCGTATAAAGGGTCTGAGGACAGAAGGTGATGCAACAGGTTTTCTGACTAACCTTGGATGGTGTAGGGTGAGCTAGCCACAGCAGCATCTCTGTAAGAGACCTGGATCTTCAGACCCTTGTGAGCAGTGCTGTAGAGCCGATACCTCAACAGGAAGGAGCCGTCTCCTCTGTCCAGAGGTGGAGGGACGTGGATACGGAGGTACTCATTCTTATCCAGTGAGCCGATCTTCACTTTAAACGTGTCTTTTCCTGAGCACCACATTCAAAAAGCATTTCAATGAACAGTTTGAGTGCTAACGCAAGTAACAGTTATGCATATTCGGCCGCTCGTGCACGTTTTCGTTAACATTAGCCCCCCAAAAACTTTAAACGTAGCTTGCTAGCCACCGGGTTGTAATAACAAAAGAATGCTGCAAAAACAGTTTAAGGTTAGCTTAAAAATACTGCAACAGGACTTTAGTGAGCTAATAATGTCGCGTTGGTGGTCATTTACCTGGAGACAGAGTCAGGTTTTCTCCTTTTGAATTCACTGCCTGAATAAAGAAGTAGCGGACTGGTAACACGGTGTCCGGGTTTAGCCCCGGACCCCATATCAGACACCTCTCTGGACTGATTCCTTCAGAGTCACAAACCGGGAAGCTTGTACTTTGAAATACTAGTAAAATTACAAATCGGCTAATTAAACCACTCGGAAACGGCTCGACTACATCTACGTTCCGGTAACACGCCATACTCCAGCAGCTGGCACCAAGTAAACGTGTACAGTCACTAAATTTTAAGTGAAAAGTTTTGATAGAAACTCCTACTCCGACATATTGGTGAAGACAACACGCCCACTGGTGATGGCCAGTGACGCCTTCACGGGAAGTTGGAAATTTTGGGGGTATACATATTGTGAACGCCCCCTACAGACTTAAATACTCCACATTACTGATAAAAAAAAAGATCTTAACACTAATTAACCACTCCTTTGTTGTTGTTCTTGTTTTTTAACCAACTTTGCAAAATACTGCAGATAACAGCACCAGGATTAGTTATTGTCAGGGGTAAAGGAAGTCTTCAGATTTACTACATCAGAAACTTATATTATTGCATCTCATTTACAGGTAAAAGTTCAAGTTCTACTTGAGCAAAAGTACACAAGTACCGTCAGGCCAATATATGTGGCTGACCTGTGCTGCGTTCATTTCACAAATCCCTTTACTGTTGTAGCTGGTGGGGTACTGTTATTTATTTATTTATTTATTTATTTGTATTGTTATTGTGTAGCAGCGCAGCTCTGTTTGCATAATATAAACAGTGAAGGTGAAAGCTGAACGCTAACCTTTTTCCACTCCATATGTTTTTTTTGTTTTTTGTTTTTAATTTTACCAGTATGTCTCAAATTTTATTCCAATGGGAAAGTGCAACCATCCATTGTATCAGGAACAGAAATGGAGAAGAATACAGTACAAGTAGTGTAAGCAGAGCACTTGTCTTATTTTACATCAGGTGTGGTTGCTTCAGTGTGCTTTAAGCTTTGTTCTTTGTTTTAAATGTTAACTTTGTGAGGCAGGATGTTGAATCCATCAATCATGGAAGGAATGAAAAACAGGATGGACAAAAAGTGAAATAAAGGACTCCCATTTTGTGGTTAAGTTAGTTTCCAACTTTTGCTTCATGCCTTCATCTAAAACTTAATTTAGTTTATCTGGCTCCTCTTAAAGAGGATGTGTCAGGGAACTGTTTCCAATAACATTAACCTTTGGTACAGGAAAAACACATCCCCTTTTCACTGTACTAGTGTCAATAAATTCAAGCCAAGTAGAGTAACATATTTTTGCTTATTAAGAAGCTTGTAGTGCTAATTTCAAGATTGTACAATTCAAACTTTTAGTACAAAGCAGCGTCTTTAAAATAATACACACAATATTTAAATAAGTACAACCACCGTGATAAATATTAAATATTGTAGTGGTTAAAATGTAAGATGACACGCTTCTGCACAGGCCAGGTATCTATGTGTGTGATTGCATTAGCTGTTTTAGTGCTTCTCAGAATAAAAGGGTGTTTTCAGTCTTTTCAAAATTTGCCAGCTGTGCACAAGCGTGTCTGGGAAAACATGTAAAAACACTCAAGTGGTAATAAAAAGGTGCAAGTACAAAGGTTTGCATATTTAAAAAAAGAGCCGAGTCTGAGGCCTCAGGAGAAGAGCAGTTTCTGGAGCCCTGAGGATGTTATCAAAGCTAGAAGTTCAGAGTGGACAGCCACATCTACGCTGAAAATCACTTTCCTCTATTCCTCTAAGCTTTCAACAACTTACTCTGGTTTTTGTGCTACTACTACACCTGACATTCATTGCTCCTACAAATGTACTCTAAAACTCGAAAGAGACATTCAAAAACACATCTAAAGCTGCCACTTCTATCCATTCTAGCTCTGCACATCTCCTCAGGCCAAATGTAGAATGTGGAGAAGCTGGCAACCAGAGAAAGGCGAGCGCAGCTCCTCTGGCAGTACTGTGTAATGTACTATAGGTGTAGCGGACTGGAGAGAATTGTATGAGTGGTTGTGTGTGAGGGTGGGTGGGGTTTGCAACATCATGCATTGGCCAGTTCCTCAGCTTCATCTCTGTTTTCATTGATCTCAGCCAGCGTCCTGACGAAGCGGGTCCACTCATCCGCTTTGGGAACACAGATTTGCTCGCCAACATCATAGACCTGAACCTGTCCCTCTGAGTCCCCAGTGGCAATCTCCTTTCCAGTGTGAGACCATCTGACACGGTTCAGTGCCGGAGCCCCATCCACATACACACTAGCAGTTGGAACTTCGGTATCATTGTTGAGGTTCCACAAGTCCAGACGTCCAGCTAAGTCCACACAAGCAAACAGGGCAGGGTGTTTTGGAGACCACATCACATCGTAGACGTAGTCACAACTGTCCTCAAAAGAGTATAGTGGACGGGTACTCTTAGTGCTCCAGAGTTTGACGGTTTGACAGAATTTTATAGTAAATTCTTTGATCTTGAATTGAACAAATTCCAATTTCTGTATAATACACACTATTGATTCCTTATTTTCAGTATCTCTGATTATATGTCTAATTTTATCACGATATTCATCCCTATTTAAAAGGCTGGCATTGAATTCCCAATATTAATATCCCCTGCTACTAAGTTTCTTCCTTGTTGGTTTTGGCTTTAGAGATTTTAGATTGTGAGGTACACCAAAAAATGGCATCGCTCACCAACCAATAATCAATTCCTGACCTGCTTTCTCCATTAGGTTTAAACCACGAATATTTCTTAAGTCCAGGATTCATACATCTCCAAATGTCTGTGAAATTATTATCACAAGCAAAGTTCTCAATAATGTTATTCTGCTGCCTCCTTCCTAAGCGAGGCGCCCATCTGTCCATCCATTCATCTGGTGTCACGTTCCCATCGCCTCCAACGACAATATAATCTGTGGGGTACATAACTTTAACTCTGAAATCACATTTGTTAAATTTTCCAATAGACTTTTATTTTGACCCTGATTATTTATGTCCATAAAGCCTTGTGACAATAAGGAATAAACCTTCGCATTTCAACACTACAGTTAACCAGTGGCCCTCTCTGTCAGCTTTGTAAGTTATAATTTACCCTGGGAATTTATTAAAACAAATCGCCACACCTCCAGATGGATTAGATCCATGGCTGAAAAGAATCTGGTCTCCCCACCGATTAGTCCAAAATGTAACATCAGCATCTACAGAGTGAGTGTCTTGTAGAAATAAAGAGTGACATTTTTGCCCCTTGCAAAATAAAAGTGCATTTTTTCTTAACAAGGTCCTTCAAACCCTGAATGTTTAATGAACTAAATATAATTTGTGAGTGAACCATAACAAGTAAAGAAAAAATGAAATGGAAAAAAATAAAGAGGTATGAGTTTAACCCATAACTCTTGTCACCCACTCAGTGACTAGTAACCTCTCATTTTCAGCTGAGCTCTGTTGTCCCATTAATAATAATCCACCGTATAACAGTCTGAGCCTTTCATTTAGCGTCGCCAATCCTCTGTCCTTCAATGTATCCACGAGGACCTCGGAAAAAGGTCAGTCTTGCTTGCTTGTTCAATTTGAGGCCACATCTGCTTCCTCTCTTCCAAATCCTCCCGCGGCAGTACCTCAGCAAAGTGAACAGACAGCCGAACCGACTCCTTCAGATCGTAGTTGTCTTTGGTCAGCTGCTCATATCTTCTCTTTAACCTTCTGTCTACATTCTTTCACCTCCTCCAAGTTGAACTGAACAGCTTTCGATAGGATGGCTAGCCTTTTTAAAAAGTATAAAAAATATACAAACCAAAGATATAGTTGTAAAGAGCAGAAATATTCTAAAATTTGAAAAAACATACGAAGGCAAGAAGAATAATAAAGAGAAAGAATAAAGAGAAACAGGAAAGTGTGGATGCCTACAACATTCACTCAATAAACAAAATAACAGGGTTATGAATCATGCATCGTGTGGCAACAAAATAGAAAATGTAAATAATTGTCAGGTCTGTCATTAAACAATTTCAGTTATGAATCAGTTCATTCAACAGTTTTTGCATATTTGATTGGATATGTGAAAAATGCATGGATGGATGGTTTCCTGTTCAATCTATTGGAAGAAAATAATCAGATTTTAAAAAACTTATATGGTAAATACATTTGCAATAAATTTTTTAAAAAGTGATGTGAATAAACTGTGAATACATTTTAATTTTCACATTTCTAACAAAAGCAGACGTTTGTATATTGCTTCAGCTGCATGTTATGTTCTGCACTTTTTCTGTTCACCTTTGCTCACTGATTAGCACTTGAGCAATTAAGTGGTAATGTGAAGAATAACAAAAACACTAATGCAGCATGATGTATACACAAAATCAACACTTGTTTTTCGTCTTTATTTTGCATCTTTTACACGTGGTAGTGTCACTGATATCAAAACTCACACATAACCTGAATGAAATACAGAAAATTACAAACAGGTCATTTAAATGACAGTCGTTTGTGATTTTGAATGGAAGGAACATCTGCAGCGACTGCTAAACGACGAGATACTAGTATGTAAAGATGTTTTCCGTTCTGTGTCCCAGCTTTTCCAGATTTGGCAGACAGGCATTCTGGATCATAGGCGCAGGGCCGCAGAGGACGATGAGGACATCGTTGGATGCAGCGGGGAGGTGGTCCTTGATCATGTCATAGGTCACAAATCCTGAGCTGTAGCTCCAGTCTGGAGAATAAGATCAAGAACCACAAAGCTGAATTTTCACCAGTATGTGCACAATTCGGGTCGTGTTTTTAGCACATGCTTACTGAAATGTGAAAGCGTTTCAGTCGTGCATGATGTCATAGGGTTTATTGTACCAAACAGCCACAAGAAAAAACAGTACAGCTGATCTATATATGGCTTATTCAACATAGAAGCGTGTCTTTTATTCTGCTTTTTACTCCTTCTCTAAACGCTGAATATTAAACACTTCTTCTTTCTCTCATTTTGAATCTGTCTCTGTCCTCAAGGCCTCAGAGGAAGGAAGGGAGGCCTTTTGGTGAAAGGCAGGCAGAACTAAAAGACAACCTCCATTAACAGATAAAACAGGAGACATTCAAAGAAAGATGACACTGTCTGCTGCGGTTTTTGGTGAGACGAAGATTTTAGTGTCAATGAAGCCATTTGCTGAAGATGCTTGTTCAACAACAGTCATCTCTCCATCAAAGGCCAGCAAATAATGGCACTGCTAATGAAGAGCTCTTCAAATAAATAATGATCAAGGGCTGATGTGTCCCCTTTCTGAGGGGAGCTAATGAAGACGTGACACGACAAAATAAAAGGTCTCCACAACAGAGATTATGTAACAATAATATGCTTGTTAATTCAAGCTGGCTTTAAGGATTATACGAGAGAAAACGGGAATGTTTTGCTAAGCTACTGTAACACCTCGTGGGAAGTATCTCCCTCCTCAGCCCGCAGGGATTTTCCTTCAGCTGAGGCGTCTTTGTTTGGTGTCAGCAGTGAAACCAAACGCCTGAGTATCAAGATTTATCCTGCTGCATGTAGCCTGGAGAGTCTCTAATACTCACATACAGGCCTGCCGTATATCCTGTGTGGTAAAATGATCAAATTAGTCACAGAAAATGTTTCTCAGCATCAACTTGAATGTAGTTACAAAGTTATAAAGCCACTGTAGGACTTAATTTGTATGTATGTTTGGATGCTGTCTGGCCAATATGTTTGGAAAGGTTACAAGTATCAGTTTGAAGTCACTATTGGTCATTTTTAACAATAAAGGTTTTCCTTAATGGATAATCTGAGTAAGGCTGTGGTCACAGCAATTTTATCATCTCTAAGCATTTTAAGCTTCATCTGGGGCTCCAAAAGGTTAGGGTTAAGGTCAGGGTCAGCTTGTTCATGCGACCTGCATCTCAGTCTGTTCTCTAAAACCTAAAAGAGGAATTATGGATTGGATCAACTGGTCCCTAAATGCAATTGACACCCCTTTCTCAACGAGAAGTTTGGGCTTGGGTGAGCCTGAGTGCTCCGGATCCAACGCCACCTCCAACGCTTACCTCCCCTCTGATGTGGACATCGGGTCAGTTGGAGGCGCAGTCGAAAGATTGCAGCGGTCCCAGATCAGATGTACACACTGGAACTCTTTCCCATGTTGCTTGTCTGTGTTTATTGTGCTATGGTGTGTTGATATCTTTGCATTCCTGTATTATCCTTTTGTGTTACACATTTCAATGTTTTTTTCCTCACTACCTGGCCTGACCTGTCTCCCCAATGTGATGTTTGTGTATTGTATGTACGGTCGGCAAGGTCTGTCATCTCGGTTGTGGGCAAAAGACCTGCGACTGACATCTCATCATCATCTTCTTCATTTGCTATTTCCTGATATCAGGCGTATTTTTAAAGCCAAGAAAATATTACTCATATCTGGTTTACTTCACAAGAAAAAGGGAAAAATACTAGTAATGATTTATCTTCATTCCCTGTTGGTTTTCTAAGACAACAAAGACATCTTCAGAGTAACATAAATAGAAATGAAATGAAAGACTAGGTGAAGATAAGAAGGACCATATTCACATATATTCATAAAACAAATGGTGAAACTCATTATGGATTTACAAACATCTTCCTTTTCTTTTTGCAGAACTTCTTCTGTACAACTCGTGCACTCACACATCACAGGTGAGTCACACAGGTGCACTGCTACATGGCAGTCACGAGTGAGGGAGTAAAAAAACAACACTGGCTGGGAATTTGCAACACAAAGGAAGTGTTGTCTCTGCAGACGGAGCAGCATGAGAATTTTGTCAGAGTTGTGCTTCTAGGCACCTGATGAACTGAAGCTGCCAACTTGACCCCATTCATATGCAGACTGATATCGACTTGACTCCATCTTGTGGCAACATTTATGGCAGGTTTTAGAGCCAGCGTTGGTAAGCGTGGGGGAAAACAATCCATACAGAATAATATTGGAATATTCTGTGTGGTGATTATGATATTTGCAATATATTACTTGAACTGTCTCAACTGAAAAACATTCAGTATTTGAACACACCCAGCTTTTCCCTTCTACCTGAGAGCTCATGGTTAATGGTTCAGTCACACAAGGAAAAATAGGACAGCAGCCTCTTTGCAACTGAAAAATATCATCGGCTGCCTGCGTTTGTCGTACTGAATTATTTCACATTCTGTGAGCGATTGCAACTTGTGGTGACTAAATAGTTCCCCTTAAGGATGTTGCACATCCACAGCTGCTTTTGATTGCACAAGTTGCCTGATAGGAAGAAACATTTCTGCAAACAGTCGCCGTCTGACTTTGACTGCAATCATTTTCTCAGAGATTGTTGAAGGTTTGCAAATAGTTGATGTCTAGTTATAAATGCAGACAAATTACCAATAAGTTGTCATCAGTCTGAGTCTTTGTCAGTGAGCACAGATCAACAGGATTTGAATCTGGTTGTATTCTGGTTAATTTACTATAGCACGGTTAAAATTGAACTTCTATGAAATTGAACTTTCTGTCTATGCAGACTCCAACAGATATGTGATTTTTGCTGATTTATCACAGTTAGTTGCTGTATTATCAGAAACTCCGATTCAGGCTGATATTAGTCTGGCAACATTTATAGTCTGGCAGGTTTTAGCGACAGTGCTGGTATGCTTGATAATTGCATTTTGCAGCAAAAATAAATGGTAAAAGAAATAACTGTAGTGATATAGCTTTATCTTATTGAATATACTGTTTTATATATGCATTAAGTGTATTGTAATCGTGGAAGCATTTGTCTCAATGCTGCTTTTTTCCACATTCAGACTATGAATTAGTGCTTAAACTGAGCCTCCCACTCTATTCTGGAGTGAACATTACACAGAGTGAATTTTAGATCCATAGATGAAGACATTTCCTCTTACTCTGTGGAGGTTTGTCCAGTGTGAACCACAGCTGAAGTCTCTCAGGATGGTTCTTCTTCACCTCCTCCAGCTCCTCCCTCAGTAAGATGTCTTTCTCAGTCTAAGATAAAGTAAAACCCAGTAAAGCGGTTTGACCACAACACTTTCCCTTTATATGCAGTTATAGAATTCAACCGAGACAACGCAATATCCCGCACACAGCTGACCTGGTTGGCGAATATGAGAGAGCACTTGGTGTTGTCAGTGGAGTCTGATGAGATACTGCGAATTAACTGCAGCATAGGAGTGATACCTGGGAGGGTGAAAGACACTGGAGTTAGTCTCAGAGGTGAAATACAGACTTTTCTCATTTTTCCAGTGAACTGAATGTGTCAGCAGTGCAAAGCAAATATCAAAACTTTCTAAAAGTTAAAGCATGTCACAGATTTGAGGACCACACGAGCAGAACAGCTCTTTTCAAACGCTCTGTATTACATCCCAGTCGTCTAAAACACACTAAAATAATAACATGATGCAGTAAAGCACTTGAAAAGTGTGATTACACGCAGGCCTTAGAATCACTTTAAGGTAAATAACACTTCTGCAGATTTTTGTCCTCTGTGATGTTCCTCTGAATGAAGTGCGTGTATAGTTAAAGTTATTAGAGTGATCTGAAAATGGACCTGTTCCGCCAGCGATCATTCCCACGTGCTTAAACTTCCGAACCTTTGGCTCCGACTTCTTATCTGGTCTGATGGCAAACTGACCTGAGTGGATGACACAAAGTCTCAACCAAAGCAGATCACACAGCGCCTCCTGCTGGTGTCAGCAGGTTAATGTAGAAACTTCTTTTTTTGGTTCTTTTCATAAAAAACACCATCACCACACCATTGCCCTTATACACCAGGAGTCCATTGGGCCCTCTGAAGTCAATAGTGTCTCCAATGGTCATGCCGTCCAGGTACTGCGACATCTTCCCTCCATCAGGGAAAGACGGGTGGGTGTTCTTGTAGTAGACCTGGAGGAGTTTACAGAAGGACATCACATTTTTATTTTCACCTTCTTATGCAGTCTCATTTTCCACAACAGTGCAATAAAAATGACTTCCAGGCTCTCAAATGATCCACTCAGCCAGTAATAATCAAATGTCAAACTTTAGACATATTGTCTAATATTACTATTGATATGGCCTTTTTCTCTTACTGGAAAAGCTTCCCTATAATCCAGAAAACAGAAAAAGAGTATGTAAAACCAATATTCAAAATTTTATTTATGCTTTTGGAGAAAGCATCACGATCACAGTTATGTGACAAATGATAAAACCTGTGCGGTACAAAGCATCTCACAACATTGTGCTTCAGTTTTCTGTATGAATGATATTCTAGTGTTAGCTGTTAGCTTAGCACTCAGTAATTTTATATACATATAAAATTACTCCAGAACATCGACGTAACTTTGTGCTAGACATTGGGGAGGGTCAAGATCTCTGTCTAAATAAATAAATATGGGTAAATTCCCAGATGATTAAACATGCAACTGTTTTGTTGGTAATAACTGAAACGAGTAAAGAAAATCAACAGCCTATTTATGCAAGATAATTCACAATTTTATTGGGGGGGGGGGGGGGGGGTATATATTGGTTGGGTCTGATTATTGGAGGGGTCATAACCCCCCTAACCCCCCTGGAACTTACGCTCCTGCTCCAACAGGCTCAGTTTTTTTAAGGTATTATTGCTTCAGACTTGGTTGCCTATTAAAAACAAACTCATGGCCTTTCATCAGTTTCTAGGGCTTTGTACAAATGGCTTATAGTGTAATAAAAGTGATAAAAGTGTTTATTAAGCAATGACTGACTGTCCAACTGATAATCTCACTGATGATAGTAGCTCAGGATGCAATACAGACACTCAGATCTTTACCAAATTTCTTAATAATTGCTCTACAGATCAAATGTGAACATGTTAAGGTTAACCACCTTAACCACGAGGTCAACATATCCTTGGTGCTCATCACTGGAGACTGGAGTGTAGGCTCTAACCGCCAGAACGCCGTTCACCTTTGCTGACAAGTACACGTGCTGGCCTGCACAGTGGACAGAGACGGGGAAGAGAAGTGGCAGGTTTGGTGTAGTGTTGGGTTAAAGTGAAACAGGACGGTGGGGAAAATGTTGATACAGGAAATGAGGGCAGTTCTACGGCTGCAGCAAGGAATCGTGAGCATCACTGTCAAGTGCTAATACTTATCTATTCTAATCAAAGTCCAATAATTTTTTATTTTTGATGTTTAACCGGTGTAATCGGCAAGTGAGCTTGCCTTCTTGTTTTTTTTGTCTGGTTATACCGCAGCATAAGTATGAGGAAGTGCTAAAAGTGCTGAGTGCTCAGATAAGAAAATCTGCATGCTTGCTTTTTCTACTAGGATTTTATCAGAAGAGAGAAAGAAAAGAGCTGGTACAGTACCTACTGGCAGCCCAAGGATGTGACTTGCAGATGGAAGGCCAAACCGAAATTTCTTTGTGTCATGACTGATTTCCTGCACAAGGACACAGCCACAGTACCATAAAAAGAGAAAATACATATAATATTATCCTTCTGGGCTGGCTAAATAAATCTCCCATGGCTTCTGTTTGAAGCTTTATGTTTATGCAATACATTAACAGATATTTGTCCTATTATGTAACTGCATCTTAAGGGTATTTAAAACATAAAGACCGTTCCAGGCCTGCAAACCGGTGCACTGCACAAAAACAGAGCTGTTACAGCTAACTCAGTGAGAGCAGCAAATCTATCACTGCACCCCCAATAATACTTTCTTATGATGGGAATTTTTGATGAAAGAATGAGTCCTACATTGCCCACAATGCAACTCAACAGACCTTAATGTTTAAAATGTGGTGTGTGAAAGGATTTACACGGGCTCTTGGTACACTAAATCTGAACTGTTCTTTTTTAGGGTCTTTGAGTGAATTTCAAAGATTACTGAACAGAAATCTTGTGACTACAAATATGCAAATCTTGGTTTTTTTTGCAGTCATTTAAAAATGTACGTGCTTATTTATCATAAACATAGATGCAGGTCTAAACACACACTGGATTTTGTTAAGCCTGTAAGTTTGTATGCAGCCCACCTCTTTGCGTATAAGTGGGAGAGGATATTTCACTGTGGGATCTTGGAGAGTGACGGGCAGCTTCTTCGTCTTCTCACCTGAAGAACCTAGCAGGAAGTAGAAAACTGTTCCTACCAACACAAAGACAGCCACCAATCCAGGGATCACCTGCAGGACAAAGATCAAAGTGTGAACATGCTGCATTCAGCCGTTTGTAACACGCATAGCGACTTGCACAACAGTTAAGATAGAGAAACAGTTTACATTCAATAACTGAAAGGAGAAATAAAGCTCATTTTTTTCTCACCAAGGTCTCGTCCATGTTTAACGTGACAAATTAGTCAGTCAGAGCCTCCCTCTCCTCCCACAGACCAGAGTCCACACAGTTAAGGCAGTGACAGCCTTGCCGCATTCACTCTACACACAAATCTCAAAAGGGGCTTGGCTTCCCACTGAGGTGAAAGGTGACACGGGGCCCGAAGCACCAATAGGAAGACAGATTTCATCATGACGCTATATAGTACAGAGGTGGTATTCAGACAGTGAGGAGCAGAGCCTTGAAATCACACCACTGACAGAGGGGAGGAGAGACAGGCATATCAGATTATATAACAAAGACCTTCACTGCTCTGTACAGGGGCACAAAATACTTTACTCACTTCAGAGAAAAACATGCTTTTCAGAAAATAATGAACTCATGTATGAATATTTCCACAAAAAGGCCTCTAATTCATTAATTTATTCAAGTTAAACACAACAGTGATAAAAGTTTTAGCTGGCATTAAATATGTCCTTGAGTTAACTAGTAATCTTTAACTGTGAGCCCAGTCTTAATGAATCACTGTGAAGCAAGTTCTTTCTTTCTTTTTCGGTACAAAGTAACCGAAATACAAAAAGGCAAGAAAAACAAAAATCAGCCTTTCCACCATATCTCATGATCAAACTTAGTTTGGTTAAAAAAATCTGAGAAATTAGAGAACAATGTTCAAAAACTTGTTTTTTTATACTAATGAAAGAAAAAGTGGGGCAAATATTATGAATCCTTACATTGTTTTTAATGCATTTGTGTTTGAAGAACAGTAAAAAGTAAAAGCGCTCAATGCAGCAAAAGTCACTGTGAATCTATTGCATTAACACACTCTATCATTATAATCACTGAATGCATTAAAACAATAGTATTTTAATGTTGTACTATGTTGCATGGATTAATGTATCTTATTCTATCATTTAAGAATTTTTACAAATGCAAAGTACACAAGAGCATATTATGGCAATGCATGCGTAAGCTGCAAGTTCATTGAATTTGTGCTTAAGTATAGCTCAGTCAGGACTATATTTATTGACAATCACAAAAATTATATTTGGGAAAACAAAGCAGACATTTATGATATTGGGCTGGGTGGAGGTGGGTTGCAAAGTGGTTTGCTCAAATACTGCATCCTGTATGAGATTAGCTGGTTGGGAGTGTAGACTTTACCAGCTGACCCGTCACCTGATGTGGTGTTGCACTGAGCTGGTGTCCAGTTGATCTCCTGGGATTGAAGCTGAGTTTGGCTTTGTGGTCTTTTGTTATACGCCACTATATTCCTTTTATTAGATACTATATTTTATTCTTTACAAAAATCATGTTTTTGGCAGTTGGAATTGCTAAAAATCAATGTAACATCCAACTGCGTGTCTTTGGGAGTATCCTAAAAAAGATGAGCCAATTTTATTTGTACCCAGTAACAGTTGCAGCATTTTAATCATTTTGTTTAGTCACAGTCACCAACACTGATAAAAACATAGCACGGGGTAGAATAATGCACTCTGTGTCTCTGTGTCAAGTCAAATGATTTAAAAGCAACAAATGTTGACCAAATCGTTGCAAAAAATTATGAGGCAGATTTTTAATACAGTCTTTAATACTTGAGCATAACTTCAGGGTAAGAAAATAGCAAGATGACAAAATGGTGCGAGGAATATCCTGAGGTTTCTGTAACAAAAATGACTAAACTAAACTACCAGTGTGGTTCTTGAACTATCAGTATGTTGAAAACTGGAGAGCAAGCATTCTAGGAAACAGCAACAAGTAACAGACAAGCGATTGAAAACTCCCGTTTTTGCATTCCCAAGCAGCAGCAGCAGACTTAAAGACAGCAGAATTTAACAGGTAGCCTCCTTCCTGCAGGTTACTGTGCCAGCTCTGATGATTCCCTACTGTAATCTTCATCTACACTCCGGTCCACATTTAAGGTAACATCCTCTGAGGCGTCATGGTCCACATCGGCCCGGTGAGGCAGGGCTCTGGTTCTGTACTGCTGCACAACTAGTTCTGCAACACAGATGTTAAATTAAAAAAGATTTATGTGAACCAGTCGTAATCTCATTATGTAATTGTGGGATAATGTGAAAGCAAAATACTACATGAATATAACTAAGCCTGGAATGTCAAACCATTTTACTCCAATTTTGGACTCGAGTTTCCATCACTGTAAAGAAGTTAAACTACACATTCAGTTTCTGAGACACAGAAACACAATTTTGACATTATGTCTCAGTTTTTCTATAGATAATGAAACAGTGCAGTAATAAATGAAAGAAATCTGTCAGCATGACTCTGGGCCTAATTTGTAAGAAGAAAATGTGTAAAATTACACAAATCTATTGTTTAATTACTCTGGTGTATTGTGAATGGCCATGACGAGATCGTTATCAATAGGAAACGCTGTTAAACTTGTAAAATTGTTGTGAAAATACAGTTAAAAGTCCTAACTCACATTTTCCAAAGCCACCCTTCGGGCTGGATTGGAGTCTTTGATTCAGGAGCCTCATGTTTGACACCCCTCGTCTAAACAATAGATCCTGCATTAATAAATCTGTGCATTATATTTTGAAATGGAACTGATATAACTCTTGTTGTATCAGTTGTGTTCATGTCTTAAAAAACGTTTTGGCTAACACCTGATAATAATCACTAATAAAAGCTTGACTCACTGCAGCTTATTTTACAGTATATACCAAGGAGGATAATAACCTTCACAGTTATCAAGAAACGCCAGCAAAACGGGTTTGTTTGAGATGATCTGCACGTTTCCTGAAAACTGCGCCTGTGTGCACAGAAAATAAAAAAGTACTAGAGATGGGTTTTTTTTTTTGTTTTTTTACATTTGCAAATATTAAAGCAATTTAAATGGCAAATGCCGAATCAGAAATGGTATTTAGCAACAGCAACTTTTTTAAACTGCTTTACCTTCAGTACCCATAAAATATCACTAGAGGGCGCTCTGTACCCACACATTTGCACAGCCGCCTCAGTCAGGCGGTCTGAACCAAGACTTGTGTCTAGAAAAAAAGTTTGATTCGCTGATCACGTGAATCCTTTTCATGCTTCCTGTTGAGGACGATGGTTGATGATGGGTTAACTAAAAATATTTTAGGTACTCTCAATACTCAGCATGTGAAAATATATATATAAAACACAAAGCAGCACAAAGAGAAGCATGAAAACCAAAAGATGCATCTCAAATGCTTAACATTTTAAAGTCAAACGCTATCACTGCAGGTTATCACTGCAGGTTACTCATCACCCTCTTTTAATATCAAATCAGTTAAATATTGTGAAATGAATCTAAAAATAATCTTTGGGGGAAACAGGGAGGCTATGAGGCCATAACAGTGGTGTGCTGTTGCATCATGTGATGTTTATCTCTGCCCAGCGCCTGTTGTGTTTACAAGCACCCAGACAGCCTGGTAAAAGAGAAAGCCCTGAACCGGTCTAATTTTCTTAATGTAATTAATGGATTTGTGATTGAAAGACAAATAGCTATGACCTTTTTTTTGGTAAAATATACACCCGCCCCTCATTTTGTTAGGTCAGCTGCACATCAACACAAATATCTAATCAGCCAATCACTAAATGCATTTAGGCATATAGACGTGATCAAGACGACCTGCTGAAGCACAAACTGAGCATCAGAATGGGGAAGAGAGGTGATTCAAGTGAGTCTGAATGTGGCACAGCTGGTGATTCCAGACTGGCTGGTCTGAGTATTTCACAAACTGTTGACCTACTGGGATTTCCTGACATAATCATCTGTAGGGTTTACACAGGATAGTCTGAAAAATACAGGAACAAAGTAAAAATCCAGCGAGTGGGAGTTCTCTCAGCTAAAATGATGTATTGATGATAGCTCAAATAACCACTTGTTACAACCAAGGCATGCAGAAGAGCACTTCTGAAC
Source organism: Astatotilapia calliptera (assembly GCF_964374335.1). Classification (NCBI taxonomy): domain Eukaryota; kingdom Metazoa; phylum Chordata; class Actinopteri; order Cichliformes; family Cichlidae; genus Astatotilapia; species Astatotilapia calliptera. The sequence continues at coordinate 5,443,881 of NC_137428.1, read as the reverse complement.
ACAAACTTTGAAGCAGATGGGCTGCAGCAGCAGAAGACCACCTGGTACCTCTCCTGTACCTAACTAAGAAAAGGAAACTGAGGCTATAATTAACACAAGCTCACCAAATCTAGACAATACAAGATTGTAATAAAAGAAAAACTTTCACTGGTCTGATGAGTATCGATTTCTGCTGCAACGTTTGGCTGTTTGCATCAGAATTTGGCATAAAAATGTGGAAACATTGATCCACCTGCAAACTGTATCAACAGTTCACGTTGGTGGTGGTGTAATAGTGCGAGGGACCCTTGGTACCAACTGAGTGTCGTTCAAACTCCACAGCCTACCCGAGCATTGCTGCTGACCGTGTCCATCCCTTTATGACCAAAGTGTGACCATCTTCTGATGAGGACGTCCAACAATAACATGTCAGAAGCTTAAATGAGCTCAAACTGGTTTCTTGAACATGACAAATCAAACTAGCATCAAACTGGCCTCAACAGCCGCCAGATCTCCATCCAATAGTAGTCGGGCTTCAGTCCTGACATCATTAAATAAACAACATGCTTTGAGAAGTGATGGTAAATCACAGAAAATATAAATTTCATAAAATTTTAGAGGCTAAAACCTGAAAATGTGACTGATCAGTTTTTACTTCTTGCTTCATGTGCATCGTTGAAAACCGTCAAACATTCAAACACACCTGCCACCTACATTCATCCTGAGTCATTTCATTTAATCAAAGTCTTTGAAACGGGGTGGAGTTTCTACTTTCTCAGAACTGGGAAGATGAGGTTCAGTTGGGAAAAAGCAACAGCAAAGCAACACCATGGTCTCACAGGTACTGGGTGTGGTTGGCGGTTAACCCGGCAGACATGCAAAGACAACTAACAGGTTTAGACAGAGAGCTGATGAAAAACAGAACAGATCAGAAAAAAATTACAAAATGTTTTCAATTAAAATAAAAGGTCATAACAGATCTGAATCCCAATTCAAAGGATTAAAAAAAACACTGAGAAGCGAGACAGTGAGAGAGGTGAAGGTGGAACCACACACACACACACACACACACACACACACACACACACATGCACACACACACACATGCACACACAGACACAGGTGGAACTACCTGTTTCTCAGGTGCTGTTGTCATGAGGGGCAGCCTGCCAAGGGACTCTGTCTCTCTGCAGTGCACAGTAGAGTCATTAAACATGGAAAGCTCGACTAAATGACTAGCATATACTGTATGTGATGAATGCACGTGTCTCTTCTCAGAGGACACATTACATCAAGACTGGTGGATTTGATTCTGAAAACTGATATGTTGCACCCACATACTAGTAGTAATGCCAAAGGTCTAATGCTCTTTAACAGCAGCTCACAGGAAACCCTCAGAGCTCTACAGGGTATGAACTCAGTCAGAAACTGAAAGCCATTTCTGTATCAGTTTTGGAACAGCTTGCACTCAGATATTTAGTTTTTACAGAGTATTTCTCAGAAAATACCATGACAAAAACAAAGGAGGGAATTCATGAAACAATATCATCTGTTACAAAGATTTAAAAAATAGTTCAGTTATCTCGGCCCCTCAAGAAGACTGTTTGAAAAAAAGTAATACTGTGTTTGACAAATTCATGAAACAGATAACATATAAAGCTGAACAGTCTTTTGGAAATGTGTTCATCAGCCTGCTTTATACAAACTGTTGTTTCTCACATTGTAAGCGGTGACGCCAGTGTTAAATGTCTTACTGCCATTCTAAATGCCAATGACACAGCTTTGCTGGGCCCATAACACCACCGGTGGATAAGCTCAACACTTGGAGTTGGCAAATACCATTCATTCATTAATTCATTCACTCATTTATTCACTCATTCCACTCCTGACCAGCGAGCAGCTCCACTGCAGCAGCTCAATATTTAATGCCTTGCTCAGGAACTCCTGAGCAGCACGGACAGACCGGCCACTGTCACTGTTCCTTATTTCTTAATTAACAAAGAAAAAACACATTAAAGACAAAAAAAAAAAAAAGAGCAAAGCACCAACCAAAAGTTGTCAAAACATCTGGCAGATCCTCAACATCTGTCCTCTTTTGGTTCTGAAGGTCTGCAGAAAAATGCAACAAGATTTGTATCATACTTTCATGGGTAGTTATTACCTTTATAGGTTTTACTTTTTAACTTTATGTCCTGAGTCTGATGACTCTGTGTTTTGTGTTTGTTTATATTAACTTTTGTTCTCGTTTATTCTGGTTATGTCTTTTGTTAAGATTTGCTGTTTGGTAGGTTTCGGTTCTGTACTCCCTCTGTTCCTGTTCTGAGTCTGTCTCTGCATATGTGTTGAGTTTCCTGTTTTACTTTGAAGGTCTGTGTTCCTCCTTCTCGTCTGTGTAATGAGTGTCAGCCCTGTCTCCCAGCTGTTTCCTCTCAGTCCTGTTCACTTCTTGTATTTAGTGTCTGCGTCTCTCCCTGCTCGTTGTCGCGTCATTCCCCACTGTGCGTTTTGTCTGCCCGCCTGTTTGCTTGTTTAGTTTAGTTACTTTGCCAGTTTTCTGTTTTGCCTGCTGTCGAGCAGTAAAGCTGAGTAGTTTTAAGTTCACTTTTGCCTCCACAAGTTTGCTCTTGGGTCCACAATTCCTGCCTTCACACAGTCATGAAACTTCATTCCAGTTACATTTGGAACACCATAGTTAGAAAATAATGTCTCCAATTTGTAATTTTGATATTTGTATTTGGGGACATGGCTCTACTCTTGGCCTGAGACGTCAGAGAGCAGGGCAACAGGACTCGAGCACCGAACAGACGAGAAATATAACAACTGATAAAGTTTCATGTGTAATGAAAGGGTGGGAGATGGCACTGAGCTCATCAGCTGACCTGCCAGACTTGGATTTAATGAAAGGTAATTTTTAAGTGCAGCCATCATCAACTCAAGTGTGCAGGCATAAAAGAATATAAGGGAACGTGTGATATATATTGTTTTAAAACTAAAGGTTTGTTTATTCTTGTTGGCCAGCATTTTTCAGAGGCTCATGCTCACTAGGATACGGTAGATGAAGATAATTACACAACATTTAAAGTATTAAATTAAACAAAGCTCCACAAATTTTGTAAAGACAACAGATTATTGGGCTGGCTTACAATCATTGGTATTACTATTTACTAATAGACTCATATTACTGAATGAAGGAAAAAATCATATTCACAGACAATAACTGTAACATGTTAGTCTGCACATGTAAGTGGAGTGGCCTCCAGTGGGACAGAGTTCATAACATCTTTTACTTTTACAGGGAAATAAGATGGGGCACTGATATGGTCTGCGGGCCGGCTACATTTAACCCATCACTAATCCACTAAACCCATATCGCTAGACCTTTGGTATGTTAGTAGTTACTCAGTGGTGGGAAACACACGTGCAGTGGGGTACCTGTAATGCTGATGAATGTCAGTGTAGCCCTGAAACCCCTACGAGCGATGCTGCTGTCCGACGTAAACCGAAGCACCATGGTGCTGTGGTAGGAAAGGACAGGAGGAGGGATACTGCCGCCACACAGCAAGGCTAAACAAAGAAATGCAACAAGATACTGAGTGATACAGGTATAAAAAGATGAATTCTGATTTGATGTATCCATCCTACCAATCTCCTCTGTTCCTTCAACATCTCCCAGGACAGTGAGGGAATCATACAAGCATCTCTCCGACTCCTCCAGGTCAAAATCAGTAAACTCCAGCTGAAAATATAGAAATCAACCAGCTTCTAATCACACATGTCCTAATAATACCTTAAGAAGAATACCAGGTAGGTAAGTTGTGCAGCTCACCTTAACCACATGACCCAGAGGAGCATGGATTACCCAGTGGAGGACACAGTCATTACTGTAGGCTTGTGGGTGATTTGGACTGTGTATAGAAGCCTTATCGTCAACCAGAACAAGTGTTCCACATCCTGAGTGCGCACGCACACACACACACACACACACACACACACACACACACACACACACACACACACACACACACACACACACACACACACACACACAAGCTTACATTAGACAGTTCAGTTTAAAACATTTAAAAACACTCATCTGCACAAATGTGCTGTTTCTAAACCTAGAGCGTGTGTGTATTTTTTAGAGTCCTCAGTTAGCCTGTTGATGTCTCAAGCAGCATCCACCTGCATAATTTGCTGTTTGTTACAAAAACCACAACCCACAGACACAGCAGAAGCTAAAATTGTGTATGAGCTGAGTACGCAGTGCGTGCATCACTCTGCCAGCTGTATAGTGTATAATCTGGATTGCACAATGCGCTCGTGTATGTTTGCAGTGTATGTTGTATTTCCCACCAGGATGAGAGTGTCCTTTGACCGCATGGTGCCTAATTACAAAGCCACTTCCTGCTCTGCTAACATCAGAGGAAAAGAGAAGTGTGGCATTGTGGGAATTATTTAGAAGAACTGGGCCGGGCAGCACACTTCCACAGAATATCCCTGAAACACAGAGGCACATGAAGACGTTTAGATATTTACACACACTTTTCTTGATATGTATTCCATGAACAAGATTCTCTCGTTGTCAGTGTGTGCGTTTGGGGTGTCATTCAGTGTTTTGCAAAGACTAAACCTGTGCTTACCAGCAACATTTAGCTGCATGGTCATCAAAAAAAATCCTACAGAAAATCCTAATCCTACATTCATCAATTCATGTGAAAGAAAGAATTAGATACACCGTCAAAGCTGTGGGAAGCTTCATGTTTTCAGCCAAGCTGTTTACGATAAGATATATTATGTAGGCCAACCACATCCTGACCCCGGCAGTTTTAACTCACAGCCAAGACACAGAAAAACTGCTACCTCTTACAGCCATTTGTAAATTATTTGAACTGGCAATAGGAACATACCCTGTATATAAAAGATGGGCATAGCCTCCACAATACCAATCACTGGGTTGGTGGGCTCTGTTTGAAGCCTCATAGTGGTTTAGCAACCATATTCACTTCTTTTTAAGCCACAAGTGACCACATTTGAAGCGGAGAGGGTGGAGTGCTGAGTTATCAGCTCCTACTGGCAATGGGTGCAACATCCACATCTGCTACTTAGTATTTGTAACAGGCTAACTTACCAGAACAGACGCACAATTTTCTTAGGTCTGTGCCAAATAGCAGGTCATGTTATTTGGAAGATAATTAAAAAAAAAAAAAATCCAATAAGTGACTTAGTGAAACTGAAGCCCAGCAGAGAGCCATGAGCTACAGCTGCATGTGTCATCACATGTCACTCAGTGTGGCTGCGCTTCTAATTTTAAGCCTCACCTGCATCCAAATGGATGAGGTGTAAAAACAGAGTTGTTACAAAAGGGGAGACCACATTATTTTGTTCACCAACATGTTTTCTAAAGGTATTTTAACATCGCGGTTTGAGGTTGCCATTGTGGGCACTTCTGCATGAAGCCCAGACATATCAGAAATATTACTTCTCATTTCAAAGACGTGATATATAAGAATGTATTTTTAGAAATGTTTCACATGTCCTTTAACACAGCCATCCCCAGAGGTCCAGGCTGGCTCTGATGCATCTTTAGTACAGTATAAGCTGGTGTATTGGATTCCTTTCCCTTACAGTATCTGAATTCTTTCACCCATGAAGATGACATTTCACAACTCCTCCAATCGGGCTCCAAGTGGGAAAGAGTTAGGAGAGTCATTACTTCATGACCCCCATGGTTGCTCGTATTAAATGAATGAAGGTGAACTGAACAGAAGCTCAATAACTGGCTTTTTCTTTTTCAGTTGCACATATATTGATATTTTTCATTACATTACTACAATAGACTACATATAATGATAGTATTGTGAGACTCTGCGATTCCCACAACATACAAACTAGTTGTTATTGTTGAGGTTAGCCAGGAAATGATTGTGAGTCAGTGCACTGTAAGCTGAAATGAAGGTGTTTGAAACTCACCAACAGGCCGATGGCTTCCTACTGAAACAGTGAGTCGATCATACCGACAGTACGAGTCGTTCTCCAAGTCAAAAAGATCGAACTCCAGCAGAATACTATAACCTGGAGGAACGCTGATGCTCCACAAACACAACCTGTGGGAAGGCATGAACAGTTTAACCAGGGCACTGTATTTCCCTTCTTTACATCCATATAATCCTGAGCTAAAAGTCAAATGTTCGTTTTTTAGAGTTTCTCATCCTCACAGAATTATAGGAAATATTGATTGCCAGTTATCTTATTAAGCATGGCGTTAGCTCAGGCAGCTTCTGGCACATCGGCTGATCTCAGTGACTGCTCATATCAGCACATCTGATTCATTTGCTTTAGGCTGCACATCTGTAAGCCACCTCATAACCCACCTCCACCCCAGCTTGTCCATTCAGTCTGCATCGAAATCAATTGACATCGCATCTGTTGCATGGACTGGTTGTTGCTCTCTCTGCCATCTTTTAAATTTATGCACGTAAATGGCCTCAAATATAAATCACTACAGATGGATTTACAGTGTTCTCTTGACTACACTGATTCTGACTGAGCAGGCAGTTAGCACCGCCGCTTAGTTCTTCTCTGAAGTGTCACTCACTGGTTGTTGTCATAGCGATCGCCATGGAGCCTGGGATTTTTGATTACCCCGTTAATGTCAGACACAGGCCCATCTCTCACACTGCAGAGTCCTGAGACACACGCAAACATCAAAGAAGCATGAGCACATTATGAAATATAGATGAACAAGAGTTGGTGTAATGAGTGGAAAGACAACTCACTTGATGAAACCGTTGTCTGCTGCTGGTGCTCAGCTGAAAGAAGTAGAAAGATGAAAGAGAGAACATAAATATAGATGGAAGAAGTTCATCTGTCATCAGAATATTTGTTTCTGGAGGAACTGTGGACAAAAATCCACAGAGTTAAACCGCAGATTAACGTAATCTAAAATGTTCTAATTAGTTAATTCATATTTATTCAATACAAAATGTTTTTTCTCCTAATTTTCAGAATGACACTGCTGAGTTTAAACAATTCAAAAATGCCTACAGACGTGGTTTTTGTAACCTTTTCTTCTCATAAAAATAATAATAAAAATCTGTTCTAACCATGATGACAGCATCAGATTAAGTCCAGCATGCTTTGATAAAGCTCAGCCTCAAAAGTTGTCTTTGTTGGGATCCACAAAGTGGCCCCATATGGAGAAGCAACAGCTTTAAATTTTATCACGTTAAATATTAATAACAGCAGCAGCTGCTAAATGAACTGCAGACAATCTGCTGCTCATGTTTGTGCATCACACACTGTGTGAAAGCTAACGTCATCATACAGGGATGACACATACAAGATGCTATGCGTCTACTGTACAAAAGTCCTGAGGAAACCCTCATTTCTTCATATTCTGCTTGGAAAATAGGAATAATATGTTATTGTTTTCATAGATCCAACTACAGAAAGGCAAGAAATGAGACATTTTTGTGACAAACAGTAGTAACAAAGTATCAGATACATCTTAACTTTTGTTTATTGTTTATTTGAGTTATCTGTTGTGTTTAGACAGTGTTAAGTGGTTTTCTTCAGAGGAAAGAAGCACTGCTCTGATAAGGGTCCGATACGAGGGCCGGAATGAAAATGAGTGACAAAGAAGTCACTGTATAAAAGGAAGACTTGGAAAGGTCTTCAGAGAGCCGAGACAGCTATTAAGACTGCTCTTTAAAAACAGTTACAAGTAAGTCGGGCTCCTTGGAAGCAAAGTATAAAGAAAGGAAAGGTGACTCAATGCTTTTTCACAGTACTGTACTCACAACACTTAGAAAGCTGGGCGATTAGTTAAAGGAATGTCACAAAGGCAAGTGTGTTTGTATATTACGTCATGAAGGTCTGTTTTTTAAGAACATATTTGAATCGATTGCTGATGAGGAAACAAAGAATCTTTACCTTCATCTCCTGATATTTCAACAAACAGACATTGTTTACATTCCTGTCTGTTACATCACATTTTGATGGTCAAGCAGCACTTTAAAGGTTAGGAAAACAGGTTTCTCACCACCTTGATATGTGGGTGGAGGCATATTTACTGCAATATGTTTCTACAAGCTTTAGCTACTTTTTAAGTTTGTCCCTGACTAAACTACAAAGTGACATTCAGATGTTATCAGATGGATCTCAGGGTGTAATAGGCACTTTGTAGCAGCACTGTACTACCTCCATATATGGTTATCATGTGACACACCATGTCTATCACACTCTTTAGAAGCAAATATGCTGTATATGCTGTATCAAAACCTACCCTCTCTCAATTTACGCTTGATCCAAGGCAGCAGCAGCCTGACGTCAGTGAAAATCCCCGGAGAACCTCGTTTGGAAGGGGGGCGGCTGCTGTTGTTTCCCCAGCTCCTACCACATCCTTTACCCCAGGAAGTCACGCCCAGCGCCACCCAGCGATGACCTTCTGACCCTGCTGGACACACCAAAGGACCTCCTGAGTCTCCCTGGACAGAGGATGAAGTCGTGGGTCAAGGGATGAGTCAATTATTTAAAGCTCAGTGGGATAGAATGACTGATTTACGGCACTGAATTGTGCTGTAAATAGAGCATCTGTGAGGATGGAGAAAAAATCTGAAGTTATAGATAATGAAAAGATTTTTAATACCTGACAGGCATCCCTCCCTCCTGTCTCTGGGCCGGCACACAGAACTGTCATGCTCGGCTGAGGCCGGACGAGTCTCTGGTTCATCATAGAACCTTTAAGAGTTTGGAGGACATATTTACATTTGGCTCGGTCAACCAAATCCAAATGCACCTCTCTCAGAACCATAGGAAGATGACCCCCTAAGAAACAGTTACATAGATTGGAATAGATTAAAAAGCTCCAGTCTAATTTAACAATATTTAAAAGTCAGAAAAACGACATACGTTCCTTTATCCTCCCCCATCCAGCCGTCATGCAAGCGGTCTGAGGAAGGATATTGTCATTAGGTAAAGGCAGACATATCGGCTGGACACGAGCTCCTGTTGAAAAAGTCACATCAGGTCAAATTAAAAACCATGGTGGCCCGAAAGTACAAAACACAACAGAAACACAACATTCCTTGTTTCTGTTTTCACATCATTGCATCATGCTTGAATGTTATTCTCAGCAGTGTCCTTGTGTGACTTTTGTCATTGTTGAACCTGACAAAGAATCTGTAAGTTTTACTTGCTTGCATGTGAGCTATGTGTGTCCTGTGACGAGCTATGATGCTTCAAGCAAGCATGCAGACTGCATACACATCACTGTGCTCTGAGGATCTGAAGGAACATCTTAGAGCCATTACATGTTAAAACTGCACTGACCTTCAGTCTGCTGCTCCCTTCTTTGCAAAGGGTCACCGCAGCAAATCTGCATATCCGATTGGTCGGACGATCTTCCTCACAACTCTTGAGGAATTTGTCTCAAACAACGAGTAGTCACATGTTAAGTGAATGTGTTAACCATGCACCATGTAGCCATACCATCCCAGCATTTCAAGCTTAAAAATTCAGTGCAGTCAGAAAACTTCTAATGTAACAGAGACCTCCCACCTAGATTCAGATACCCGGTTCTTGTGAAATAATCCAGAAGAAATTGGTTTGTTTTTTTTAAAATTTGATAGAAAGAGTTGATACAAAAGATATAATTCTATTTTTATAGTTGATTTGATCCATTTGTAGCCACATAGCTTTCTGTAATAACATTTTCTCCTTTACCATATTGATGTCTTGAAACCAGATGTGACAGATGAGGTGTGGATCTGAGAAAACATGCTGATCGACTCAATTGCAAATCATCGGCAAATGAGCAGAACTGGACTGGAATTCACACAGTAGACTTGATTTTTTACTCAATATGACCCAAAATGCAGGTTTAAGGCACTTGTTTGAGTCTCTGAGTCGAACACAGTGATCAGTATGACACGTTATTTGATTTTGAACCAATGCGAACAGAAAACTTGCCCATCTGGATGCGTTGGTTCAGCTCTATGAGAGCTATGTCATAGTTCATCGGCAGAGCAGGGTTGTACTTTTCATGGACTGAGACAGACTTGACCAGAAAGACTTGCTCCTCCTCATCGTGTACTCTCTGGTCAAACTCTCCAACAAGGACTCTCACACCACTGAGAAACTCTCTAGAGAGAACATTCAAAGCTTATCATTTATTCCCGTTAGATAAAATGTTAATTCAATTCTGCTCAATTATAAGTCGTGTCAGCGACATAACGCTTTATACTTTGACAAAGATGTGAAGCAGTGTGCAGCAGTCATTATCCAGCAGTCACTCAAGATGGATCCTCCACAGAAATGAGAGCCCCTGTTCTGGAGGGAAACCTGAGGACAGACGATCCATAAGAAGATTAAGCAGAGCCAACAGCATGAGTCAGTTTGTCACTAAAAGAAAAGGCTGGTTTACCCTTTTCTTTGTGTTTGCTATGCCAGCCTTAAAAATGACACTTTTTTCATGCAGACCCATGAATGCAAGATTCATGTAAAATGCAGCAGATGTGTGAAGTTTAAATGTTTAAAATGATGAGCAAAGTTGCAGTCTCTCATATTGCAGGACTGCGGTGCTGAATAAGGTTTTTTTTTTTTTTTTAATAGCAACCCTTTAAAGCCTGAAACATTAAATAATAACCAGAGAAATATATATATTTTTGAAAGTGAAGCATTTATTGAACCTTTTGATAATTAAAAAAAAGAAACAAGTTTCAATTCGTATTTTGTTTGCTACATACTTTATATTTTTGTGTGTGTAATTTATTTACATTTTTCTAGGGGAAAAACACACGGATGATTTAGAAGTTTTAAAAAAAACTTTCAAAAGTTTGTATGTGTCAAATATGATATACTAGGGGTTTAAAGGGGTTAAACCGAGCAATTGAGCAACGAAGCAATTTATCCACAAAATTCCACGGAGCTGTCCTTTTTGGTTCATAGTGTAAAAGGTTACTCCCATCTCTTTGTCATTGAGTGATCCTCAGGAAATACCAGCATGAGCAACCATGTCATGTTTGTGGAGGACAGAATACGTGGTGAGCCTGCATGGCCGCTGATAACCATCAGGGGTGAACAAGAAAGGAAAGTTCAACAATAACTTTAACCACTGATATGCATCTTTAAAGATAAGCAAAATAGCAGTCAGATCAGACAGCTAAGCTAAAGAAAAGAAAGAAAGAGAGAAACCTGAAAGAAGAACTAAATAACTGACCAACCACGGGTGTGATCCGTACATGGCTTCAGTTCCTCCTACCACCCTCAGAGAGGAAACCGTCGGGTTCCACACTTGAGAAATTCCACATTTCGAACCTAACAGAAAGCATCAATACTTTTGAGACCACTGACAACATTTTCCCTCAGCTCTGTGTCATTTTAAGACATGAAAGGTTGTGTGTTCCTTTTTTCAGCACCCATCCTATTACTCACCTGTTTGAGCAGCATGGATGTCAGTGTTTACCCAAAAATACAGAGAGAGCAGAGCGGCGGTGGTCCTCATCATAACCCGAGCATGGAGAAAAGGTCTCATACTGGGCAGACAAAAAGGTTTATAAGGACTAGTGTGATGTGAGGGTATACTCACAAACAAACCAGTAAAGGCTGGCCGTGATGGTGATTGGTGAGTTCAAATGTCGCAGTAAAAATTAGTTGGAGAAAAGTGGTGAAAGTGTTTATCATCTCAAGGTCAGCTGTGGTGAGGTGTGCAGAGTGTTATTGGTGCCTCAAAAACAGGGCAGCAGCTGTAAAGCCTTCAAGGGGGAGAAACAGTCATAAAACACGCACAAAAGGACAGAGAGCACACTTACTGCCGCACAGCCTGTGTGAAAAGAAGTGCTGACGTAAAAGCAGCCAGAAAGGGAGGAAAACGGGGAAAGCAGAGAAATAAAACGACAAAATCTTCCAAAGCTGCAGCCTCTGTGAAGGAGTCCTCTGAATCATCTGACATTCAGAAAAATATTTACATTTTTAAAATTTCACACAAATCTCATTTTCAGAGATGTTTGCTTTATTGGATATTAGATTAACACCACTTACTGTATTGCTTGGTCAAGAAATGTGTTGTAAAAGCTTAAAAATAACAAGTCCTGATCGCATTTGTCACTTTGTGATAACAAAAACGACAACAGGCAGCTGAAAAGTTATTTTACTTACCAGAAAGCAGCACTGTGAGAACGTTTCTCTTTTTCTTAACTTGTGCTACAAAAAAAATACCTCAACATGAGAGTTTCCTCTCCCAGTTACATTTGCAAATGACTGAGAAGTGCGGAGGAGTATTCTGCTCTGAGAGGTGGAAATTAGATACACACCGAGTGTGAAAACCAGAAGAATCGAGCTTGGTTCTGAGTATACTTTTGGTGTGAGCGGCTGCATTATGAATAATCCGAAAAACATTTTTAATGCACGAAAGATTCACATGGATTTTACGTGTCCTGAAGGCCTTGAGAGTCAAAAAAGGTGGATTGTGCAGGATATCACCATCAGAATCGACCCTCACTCATCACACCAGGATGGCGACACTCATCTCAGGGTTTTTAAACAGGAGTTCACAAACCAGTGGGTAGCGACGTCCATCTTTTGTACGGTCCATGGCCTAAATCATAAAAAGTAGCATTGCAGGCCACGGAACCACGACGACGAGCTGAAAGACGTTAAAAAGCTCCACAGATTTGAGGTGAACTGCAGATTACAAATTTCTCATATTATTACATGACAACTCAATAAATTACATGACAATGACGACAGGCACAACCATAGCCACAAGTATCCCTGCTATCAACTTTCCACATTCTCATTTCCCGGCTTTACTCAGCAATCCCACGGAGGGTTTTCCAAGTAACTCACATGAAAACACTTCCAAAAGCTTTCATAAAGTACTTATAGATTGAATCGCCATTTTGTTAACAAGTACACAAATGAGCAGCTATTGACCACGAGTGTTTAAAAGCCTGCACATCAGCATTCCCTGAATTAAAAAATGGAATAGACGTTTAGTGTGTATTTATGTGAGTGTTTTCTGCCTCGGGGCTCCCACTCTAAGCCTTATAAGCCCCCTGCTTCCTGTTTATGCAGCCCAGTGGCCCAGACCCCACAGGGTGTACATGGCTGGATGTGACTCAGTGCTTGGCATAGTTGCTTGGCCACAGTTGCCGGGGCTGCTGTTGCCAGGTGTTGCAGAGAGACGCGTAAAATACCGTGCTGTCGGTAACAATTGGCATAAACAATAAATGGAAGCGTGAAACGAGGTCAGCCTTCAACGGATCATTGTCTTCATTTCTCTTGTTTGTGTAAAGCTGGACAAGAGGAGCGATGAAAGGTTCCCTCCTCACACATAAATCCAGATCAATGTCTGAGCAATATGTAGTAGCTGTACACAATAGCATCCGATTGGTAGGAAGCAATTCAGTCTTTATAAATTCTTTATGTAAAAGAGGAAGCATTAACATGCGGGCACAGAAGGCTTAGCACTTCAGTAAACAAACTTTAACCTCAATCAGACTAATATTGTTTCCAACTTCAGGTTGGCCATGTTGTGCTTAAAGAAGCCTGATTATACAGGTAAAGTTTACAGGTCTTGAGTACAATAAAAATTAATGTTGTGTTCCAAATATTAAGCCAATTCTTCACACAAGGATTGTACATCTACTTTCAAACCAAACTATGTTGCATGTTTACATCTGCTTTTTCCCCGAACTCACTGTGTACGTTTATCCCAGCCTTGTTAGTGGGATTCTGGATCCAGTTTCTAAGAGCATTTACTAAGTTAAAACATATAACTTTGTTCTCTTTATATCAGAATACTATATTAACTAAGTACCTGCAAATAACCAAAACTAATGTGAGCAAATGTGCAGTGTTAAAAATTCCAATCAAATTAGAAACCATGCTGGTTCTTCCACATAATGGTATGCATGTAATATTTGTTTTATTACTCTCCCAGTCAGATACTTGAAATTAAGGGTAAGACTCCCTAATTAAGGCCATGTTTGACACCGTCTACTTGAACTCACCTCCACAAATTCAAGAACCAAACCCCTCGACCACTTTGAGCTTTTGTAACCGAATTATCTGGCAAAAACATAGGAGCTGCGATGCTGTACAACCCATCCAAGAAGTTTTTTGCTACACTTTTGGTGAGAAAACTTCTAGTATTTTATAATTCTCTTGCTTAGCAGTATTTAGCTTGCATATCAAACTTTGCAGAATTAGCTGATAACTCCATCCTCTTGCTCAGAGATCACTATTGGCTCCAAAACACCAACATTGAGGTTGGTAAAGCTGATATAACGATGGCAACATCCATCTTTAAAATACAGTTTATGGTCACAGTAGCTTGCTAATCTTTGATTGAAGTGCAGACTTTCAGTTTTAATTCAAGTGATTTAACAAAGTACACCATTAAATGTTTAGGAATTACAGCCATTTTTATACACAATGGCCCATTTTCAGAGGCTCAAACACTAATTTGACAACTATATGACAAACAGCACCTTTTCCTTTTTTATTCAAGGACAGACAAAACAGAAAAGATCTGGGATTGATCCAAGTGAATTTGGGAGCCGTTTACGGGAACTCAATATAAGGTCCAAAGAGAAGTTGATGCAAGCGAAGGAAGCCATTGTGTCATTGTCCCAAAACTTATGGATTTAGGCCAGTCCACAGATTTACAGTGCTCCGATTTTATCAATACAAAGAGTGTGACGGAACTGTGTGAACATCTGAGATCATAAATCGGAGTCAGAAAATTAAACAACTACTTATCCAAATAACTGCACTTACTCAGATCTCCAGCAATACGCCACCAGGTCTGAAATAGCGTTGATGAAAGGACATTAGTGAAGCATACACACCAACTGTGGCGCAACAAACTGCATGTTGATAAAACCTGGTAAGATGGAATCTCTCATGACTGCAGTCTTGTTGGAATGCAGACTCCAGCATCCACAACCTCTCTTCTGGAGGTGCTTTTTACTTACATTAATCATGTTACCCGCTCCTGTCCGGGCTCACACAGTGTGACTGAGCTTTCAGAACTGTGGCAAGACTGCACACTTTTAAGTCTAAAACCAAAGTAAAGGTTAACACAGTGCAGCGTCAATGATTGGCTTCTGAGCTTTATTAGAAATGCAGCCCTTCCAGTCGTGGTTTCTAGAAAATGAAAACGGCCATCAAAAATGATGACAGGCCAATCCTCTCATCCCTGAAGTATAATCCTGATCATATTGAATCTTAATGGAGCCGTCTAATAGCTTCCACTTTAATCTGGCTTCCAGATACAGCGCGTGAGGTGGAGTGCTGATCTGTAATGCACTACAGGAAACAGGAAAACAGGTCAGCTGGACAGATTGAGACTAATGCTTCAGTCATGTGATTTACAGCTGTGTGCCAGAATGACTCAACTACAAAAGAAAAACATAACTTCTGAACTAGGAGAAGATTAAACATTGTTTATTCCTTCTTTTTGGTTTACAAACAAAAGGCACCCATTGATATATTTTGAGGAGTGTCACATTAAAATGAATGACAAGAATCCCTTTCCCAACTTCTGAGAGTAGAGTGGGGCCGATATTCATCACTGCACTCAAAGTAGGAGCGATTAAACAGGCCTCCCCTCAAGAACCTCACATTTTAAAAATCAAACACTGAAACTAAATCATTTTAAATGCATTCACAACCACTGATGAAAGCTTTATTCTGCACCTTAAACGTGCCCTGCGATCAACTGATCATTTAAAAAGGCCAAATAAAACTACCGCTCCTCCTTTGATGCAGGGGATAAATACTCAGGACATCGAGTCTTTTTAAAACCCCTGAAAACACATTTTAATCTTTTTGTCCCTTCCCTCTATGAAAAGTAGGGTTCTGCTTGATTGCATTTTTTTTTTTCCTGCCAGGTTACGAGAGCTAAAGTTGTTTCACGTAAGAGATTTTGATCTCGAGTCTGTTGGAAATAGATTGCTAGGAAAATGAAACCACAGTAGAAATGGCAATAATTGCAGTTCCTTGAATGGCCACTTGAGGCCGGCTCAACGCAATATACAAACTTGGCATCTTATGAAGAAAATACTTTTTAAAACTGCAATCATGTTTAAAGATATGCACTTAAGTGGCCGTTCTTTTGTGTTCAGTTTTCTGCCAAGTTTTTAAGCTAGCCAAACATTAGCATAACATTTGACCTTTGGCACTTTACCAAGTTATCTAGCCATTAGTAGCAGTAGCATCACTTTTCCCGCTCAACCTTTTATCCAAATATGGTCACATCCTGTTTCAAAGAAGTCAGTGGATGTTGGCACTGTGGGTACATCTTTTATCTACAGTCTATGGATACCTCTCAAGTCCCAAAATGTAATTTAGCTTAAAGGAAACTGGCATCACCTACTCTATCAAAACGTACAAACGTCTGTTATGCATTGTGTTACATTATTTCTTTGCCAAATTTCTGCTGCAATCAGGTTTGGCCCTGCAGAAACTACTCTGGTGGCTGGATTTCGTTTTGGACAGAGGCACACCAAACATTTTTCCCTAAGCTGCTTGTATGACATTAAATTCCTCTAACATGTACCAAAAAATAAAAAAAATAAAAAATAAAATTCTTGCAAGCAAGCTTATATCACAAAAATGTAAATGTCCCAAAGAAAAACTGGTTGTTGCAAAATAATGCTATAACGCAATGCAATTCCTAAACTGTTCAAAGCTGTGATTTCAGAGGTTTACAATCATTTCAATGCTTGTGTGCAATGCCCCGTTTTAACAATCCACTGGTAGGATTCAGTAGTTCCTGACATCAGAAGTGAGAAAACCCTGAATTAGACATGGCGGCGCTTTATTTCCCCTCCCTCCCCCCACCACACTACACAAGAACAGTCATAATCACACCAGAGACTTCACACCCTCGCAAGGAAACAGAGTTAAGCAAGAATTCGTCACATGGTCCCTCAGCTTTTCCCATATTAAAATCACAGGCAATTACAGAATTTTTCAGAGCTCAGTCAGGGAGAATCTGGCTGAGCAATGAAGTCAGGCTGTTGAATGTCTACTACATTCCGTGATGGAAAAAGTTAAAATGTGCATGTATATACAAAGTGATATGACGAGCAACTTGTAACAGCCAAATTCAGTATTTAATCTACTGCATTTACATTTTTTTAACAGGTTAAATTCTTTTTTTTCTTTTTTTTAAAATATACAGCAGCTGAAGTTGGTTCAGTTAGCTCTTTATCAGTAAACTAGTCACAATGTTATCAGCATAAAAATACATCTGTTGTGTTATATGTCATCTACCTAAATAGAGTTATACAGAAAATAACTAGAAAACAGATTTGATTGCTTTCTTTTCACATTATCTTGACAAAAGTTCAGGCACAATTCAGGTTTGAGTCTTGGACTTTCATACGATCTATGCAAAATGACTCATGCTGTGAGATTTGGGAGAAGGGGAGAAAAAATAAATAAATCACACTCCTCAGTGACTCTGGCACGACAAACATGTAGGTGCTTGAAATCTCTATGGCCTAAGATGCAAGCAAACAGCACGCAGTCACACCCTGCTTCATTAAAGCTCGGGGAAAAGACAAACATAACATAGTGCGCAGATTAGCTCAGTTCCAACAATATGAGACTTAACATGGCAACGAATGGTCCAAGAGGTTATAAACAGCAGCAATAGAATACAGTATGTCCCGCGAAGTTACTCTAACACATGCACACACAAGCACTTGCAAAGAAAAACGACTTAAACCCTTCACAATGTTGGCGAGCTACAATTAGTGCTACCTGAAAAGTAGTGTACTAAAAGAACAGTGTGGAACTCAAGATTTGTACCGGTACAAGAGCGTTTAATTTCAAAGCATTCGAGAAGAAAGAAATAACCATCTCACCCCCACCGTTTCACAGAGGTATGAGCATGTTAGCCAAGATGCATTTTGGCAAAAGTGTAGCTTAATAACTTTCAGACGTGATTTAAAACAAAAAAGGAAACTGAAGAAGAAGCTGGATATCTGCTGATGCAAGAACCGTTGGTTTGTAGGCACTGGGTAAAGCCACTACAGTACAATCTACATTGTGCTTTGCTGTAATTAGGGAGTCTGCCAACGTAGTCCACTGGAGGAACATGCAGAGGTGCATCATTGCTGACAGTTTCTTTCTCACAAGCAGCGAGAGGGGCTAAAGGCCATTCTTTTTGTGGGACATAAAAATCAGCATAAGCAAGCCCCTCCCGTGTTTATACTTCAGTTTCCACAAGCCATCGCTGCAAATGTCACGTGTTAGCTAAAATGGCTTCGCTCTTGGTGTTAGGTCATGACAGAGTTAAACAGTGATCCCTAGGTCAGCCGGTCCCTGAATAAGCCTCTTAAAATGTCAAATCAACCAACTGTTTAAGCATCTAGCCAACGCTGCTGTCAGGTGAAAAAAAACAAAAAAACAAAAAACAAAAACACAAAACAAAACAACCCTGATTCTTACAGACTGCTTTTAAAAAAAACGTTCCATAGCATAAAAATGACACAAACCACAGACAATCCGGAAGAAAAACAGCAAAACCAGTTATCTTTTCAGATGACAGATATACAACTTACACTTGCAACTTAAAACATCTGACGCGACTGAAGCCTGGACTGATTCAAAACCAGCTGGGGATTTTTGCAGCAGCATCATCCAATGCATAGCTTCGTTTTGCAGGAAGACAGCCAGGCGAGCACAAAGATGCGAGATGAGCAGGTTTAGAGAAGGTTGCTCTTGAGCAAAGCTGGCGCCGAGGAGGAGGACCGGACATGCTGGGAATAAACAGAACGAGGCTTGTTCCAACTAGTCCAAGTGCTATGAATCGGAGCTGTATGGTGCAATAAATCCATGCACTGAGTTTCTATGAAATGCCAGAGATCCAGATAGCCAACAGACCCCTGTGAACTCCAGGCTTGTCAGGTAGTTCCATCTGTATTTGAGTTGTTAAATGGTTTGGTGGTGTCAATGAAAAAGAGACCAGAGACTGATGTTTTTATTGTTTTTTTTTTCTTTTCCAAGCACTTTGAACACAAGCACCTTTCACCATCCACAGCCAGTCTTTTCTTAATTTCTTTTGTCGCTCCGCCTCGCAACCCGCCACCACGTCCCTCGGTCACTATCTCATGGTCGAAGAAGCTTGGAAGTAGGACAGGAATTTGAAGCAGAGGCTCACCACAAAGTACCAGATGTTTCTGGCCATCTGGGATCGGGCAATGAATATGCGCCAAATAAACACCACCAGGATGGTGTTGAAGGTGTAACGAATGTTCCTCAGCCTGGAAATAAAACAGATTGTGAGACATGCGATACACCACCTTAGACTGTTTCATATTGATAATGTGTCATTTCCAATGAATGCTCTCTAATAATAACCTAATTAATAAGACTCACAGGCGTTAAGACATGCTTGTAAACTGTGTATAAGCGACCAACCAAACAGTAATACCATATACATCACACTGTCCTGCAATGGTCGAGTGCAGCATGTACCAAAGTCCTGTACACTGTACACGAACTAGGACACTGGTGCATATACCCTGTGTACTCTTGTATCAGTATAATAAGAGTGAGTTGGATGTGCCAAAGTAATACTAGACAAATATTGTGTAGCCAAGTTATAACTAGTTGGCCATCTACCCCAGTGTGGGTCTTGCATAAACACCCCCTCCCCAAAGAGGAAAAACAAAAAAACAAAAAACAAACCACCCTGCATTTTTACTTTAATCAGCCAATACAGTATTTGGATTTGTGAGCAACAATTCTGCATCTTTTGTGCAAATATTTAAAAATTAAATATTAAAAAAAATATTTAAAATATTTAAAAATAATTTTTTAAATATTGTCAATAAAAAGTTTTCAAACCCATTAACGAAAAGTTGCATACAGCACATTTAACTGGCGATGCAGAAAAGCATCTTTTGTGTGGTGAACTTTAAAGAGCCTGCCAGAGCCCATCACTTTGAATGCTACTACTTCCTGTGTCTCTGTGTTGGAGGAAAGGATGACAGATTTAATTTCATAGACTTCTTACTTGTTGAGGTGTTTGCGTGCAGCAGGCAGCCCCGACAGCTCTTCGTTGAGGACATATTTTTTGGTGCCCATACAGTAATTTTCCATGTACTCTGCCCAGTGCAGCTGACGCACGTCAAAGTTAAATATCTGCAGCAAGAGAAACAAGAAACACCCTCAGTATGCCTCAGCAGCAACATTTGTTTATGAGAGATGTACTCATGACAAACCTTTATCGATTCTGAATTAACAAACATTTAAATCAACTCTCAACAGGGGACGCTTTCATGTTAAGAAGGCTGCATTGTGGATCTGACAGTGTTCCAGCTTACTGTGGCAGTTCCCCCCCCCCAGTGGTGCCTTCTAGGAAATAATACAAGCGAGGCACTGTGTGGTCAACTGTTGGGGGACGTGGGAACAGAGTCTCTGCTTCAGTAAGGAAATTCAAGCCCTTGAATCCTCCGTCTAAGGAGCCTGTATCCTCGTTAGGCGAGACAAATGCACTAAAAAAATAAATAAATAAAAAATAAATTCTGTGAAATTAAAAGTTTAACTTTGCTAATATAATGTAAAGCAGAGGTGTCAAACATAAGGCCCGGGGGCCAGAATCAAACCACTGGACAGCTTGGAACAAGCCCAGTATTTTTAAGTTAACTGTATTTTCATAACCGTTACAGCTTCTCCTACATAAAAACATCTCAGATGGCCATTCATGCTACACCTAAATAACGGAGTAACCCATCCACTATAGAAATTTCTGTTCTTTGCAACAGAACTGCCGTAGAAAAAGTAGTGAATTCATTTAATAATTTTCATAATTAGTCTGGGCAGTGAGCTACCAGAACTTTCTGTGAACTTGCACATTTATTTATTACTTTAAGCTCAAAGAGGCATCCCAGGAGATTTCCTTCTTTGCTACAGCAACATTAGAAAAACTGTTGAATTTGCCCTTCTTTCTTAAATTACTAAGACATCAGGGATTAAATGTGTAGCTAAAGTTCTGAGATGAAAGTATGCTGTATGTGGCCAGTGTAACATGAATTTGACGCCCCGGATTGAAAGCATCTGATTATTTTCTCGAAAAGACTCCACAAGACGTCAGTGTCGTAATGTTGAGTCCAGATTCCTCCAGACAGTTGCAACGCAGAACAATGATCCCGTTCACAACAAACTGACGTCAGCAGTGAATGAATCACGCTCTGCCTTACCAGCAGACTACTAGACATTATCACTCTGGCACTCCACTCTGCCACAGCGTGTAAACGACTGCAGCGTGGGCGGGGCAGGCACGGGTAACTGAGGCACGGAGTGTGAATGAAGCAGTGTGCGGAGCGATGATTAAACATTGTTTAATCATCGCGACCCTCCCTACCTTTTTATCCTCAGGGCTCATCTGGGCCAACAGCATGGCCATGTTGTCAGTGTTCCACACCCAGGAGTGACTGGTGAAATACTCCAGTACCATCATGGCTTTGTGGAGGCGAGTGATCGTCTTCATCATCCTATGGCAAACGGCATGTAGCGGAGGGGCAGTGTAAGGAAAAGACAGCAGTGTTGTGGATAAATAGTGTTTGCAGAGTAGGACCAGAAGGAAGATGAGGAAGAGGACAGGACAGATAAAAAGTGGTGGGATAAAGAGGCAGGATGAGAAGGAAAGGAGAAGAGTATGCCAAAGTGTTTGGGAGCAGGGGCAGAGGTTAGACAGTCTAGAGAAATATTAGGCTATAAAAGACAGGTACCAGAGAGAGCAATGTATATATGTATGCATATAAATTAACCGTTTGCAGTCAAATTTGTTATTCCTGTATATCTCAGATCGATTTGACCTCTCCGATTACGCTATGGGCATGACTTCACTGATTTGCACATTTGATTAAGCTGATCTTGATTTAAAAAAGTGATCATTTGAGCTGTACAGTGCTATGAGATTGCATACGGTAGCCATCAGCCACAGCGTTAACGCAAATGACAGAAGAAGTGAACACTCAGTGTTACAAACCACATTCTCAAACTAGTGCCAGAAACCAAAGGTACATCTCAGCTGATGTTTGCCCATGACCAGATTGGTTAGAAAACTCAAATGAAGCAATCTGAAACTATTAGGTAGGTGGAGTTAATGCTGTGGCTGATTTATTGATCTAAACTTTGAACTTTTATTGTTCCCATCCTGTCAAAATCTTAAAAAGTGCCAAGAAAAAGTTTTAAGCTTTGTGGAAAACAGATTTGTCAGCTACTCCACATCATTTTCTTTTGCCAGCACTTTTTAAAACTTTCTTACTCCTGGAGAGAACAAAGGAAGCATGTTGTAGTTTTTCCAGACAATTTAAATTCAATCGTGTAATAATTTTATTAAACCCCAGATTAGGACATTTGGAGGTCATACTTTTTTCACAGTTTTTGGTAAGGTTATAGCTTGCCTGAAAGATAGGAGTATTTTCCAAGCTTTTTCATAGCACTGCAAGTCAAGGTGGCAATTTCTTCCCTGCGGCAAAGTGAGTCACACAAATCAGCAAACAAATCAACTGGATTTAATCTGTTTATAGGCCAGGAGGACAGACAGTTCACTCAAATGAACCCATGACCCAGTCTAGGTCAATATTTTACCCAAAATAATTAAAAGCTCAACACAAAAATGAACTAAATCAGCTTAAGTTCCTCAGAAAATAAACTTACAGTGGAGGTGATATTGTCCTCCTGGTAACACAGATGAATCCAGTTAGGATACTTAATTTTTGTGTTAGTTCAGATGGAGATAATCAAATTTTTAGTAGGAATGATTCAAGGTGATGATGTGATCAGTGTGCAAAGAAGCAGCCAATATTGTTAGCAGGATAAAAGGGATCCGAGTCTTCAAATGCCACCTTTTTTGTCATCCAGTAAATTGTAAATGTTAACCACTTTTGGATCAAATTACTTCAGACATTTCAATTTGTCATGAACAGAAATGGCAGGCTGCAACGCGAGGCCTGTAATGCTGTCCTTTTAAACTGCTACACTAATGAAGGCAGATTGATATGACTCAGATTCCTTCTGCGAACACAAATGATTCAAAGATGTGACAAACATGCATGGTTGATCAGCATACAGAAGCAGGGATAATCATTTCTTGTAGCTGGTGACAAAGCCAGTTAGGTTCAATACAAATTACCCATTCAGCCATCCATGAGTATTTCAGACAGTTAAGCACAGCAAGTTTTGTCCAATTCATTTTTCATTTATTTTTATTATTTATTTATTTATTTATTTATTTAGAATCAGAAACAGCACTGCTGATTTTAAAACTATAAAGGTGTCACTTTTGCCGTCTGAAATATTTGTGGCTTTAGAATTTAGACTAAGAATGAATTACCAATCAGTTTGCATGCAGTAGTGTTGTTTTCAGTGAGACACAAGATGTCCAACTGAGCACAACTTTCTCGATTGGTCAAGAAGTCTCGTGGTGCCTCAGCATTTTCCATGATTGGGTGAAGACCGGCGGATAATGGATGTCATGTTCACAGCATGGCTTGTTCACGAAAGGAAAAAAAAAAGAAAAAAAAAAAAAGGCACGTGGCATCTTCTTTGAATTGAAAACACATGCTCGGATACTGCCTACATTAACAGCTGACGTCAAGAAAAGACACTGCAAACATTGTTCCTTCTGCCCTTGTTTCCACCTTCCCAGGAAAAAAAAAAAAAAGACATTCAGGGAGGAGTGGAGTGTGGGGAAATTGGGAGAGGCAGGGGGCAGACTGGCAGACAGGAGAGGGTTGAGGGGCAGTTGCAACCTTACCGGGGCTTCCGGCCCATCAGCGTGAGATAGCCATCATAGAGCAGGGCTGGCAGCGTGTGGCTGACAGTGGTCCAGTACTGATTAGTAAAGGGGTTGGAGCGTAGATTGACATTGGGCCTTCTGAAAGCCTGCTCTAAGGGATTGGTCTTGAAGGACATGTTTATACAGTACTCTGTAGGAGAGAGAATCACATATGACGGAACAGGAAGGACACAGAGGACGAGAAGAAAAGGAATGCACGTTCATTTTCTCCTCCTTTTGATACAAGGAAAGACGCAGGCCCACTGTAACCGTCTAATTAGCAGCACAACAGAACACTGGATCTAGTCTTTGGAAACAAAACAAGACAGTTTGAGTCCACTTCAGTCCATTTATGAGCTGGACTGAAGTGAACTTGGTGCCAAGGTTTTGGAAATCTAACTGAAAATACAAACATTAGAAAGACGCAAAGAGTGCAGAATCCAGCATGTTCAGGAGAACAGCTGGGTTATACATTCTTCACCTGCAAAACTGCACACAAGCATCTTTAACACAGCAGCACTGCAGCTATGACGTTAGGCTACTTCGATAAAGGAAGGGTGACAGTGTAAGCCGGCGGAAATGCGAGTGTGTGTGTGTTTGGGGTAGGGGGTTCTGTTAGAACAGCAGCGGCACGGCACATCCGAAACGGCAATGACGAGGTTACCTGGGTTCTCGTCCAATCAGCCTGAGGTACAGATCATAGAGGAAGGCCGGAGCTTTGTGGCTCACGGCGATCCAGTACTGATTGATTAGGTGATTGGATGTGAGATTAACATTGGGCCGACGGAAGGCCTGCTCAAGGGGGTTCCTCTTGAATGTGGATATTACATGGTACTCTAAGAAACAGAAGGTTGTTCAACACAAGTCATCAATGAGCAGCTTTAAGATTGCCGTTACATTGTTTTGCCTTTATGACTGGCTAGAAGGTTGAGCCATGTGGGAAAACTATACTATATGTTCTGCAGATATACAAAGCCACAAGGTTTGTACCGGAACTAGAAAAAGTTCGATTTCCTAGTTTTCAACTGCCTTAGCTGTTAGGAAACTAGCTAGACAAAAGGGTGCTAATACAATAACAAATAATGTAAGGTGAATAACATCAGGCATCTAAAAATGGCAGCATTACAGGGGATGAGGTGTGTCATAACAGCAACTGATGCAACCAAATGTGCACCTCCACCACCTGTGTGGCGATCAGCCTGCAACTGCTGCGATTGGCCTGTTCAGTCCTGTTGACTCCTCCTCTACATTTGAGCTACTCGTTACCGCTGTTGAATGGCTCAGTGTGAGAATAATCACACTTCACCTCAATATGAGAACTCAGCAACCTGTCCAAACTATCAAAATGGATGTGAATGCATGCTCCATGTGGAGAAAAAATTTGTAATTTCTTTAATTAGTCCTCAGGAACTGTTCTCCAGGGTTCTTTAAGGGCATTTAAAGCTCTTCTTTGAATTTTGGGTGCCCTTTGTTCCATTCTCTGTCGAGATGATCCTACACTTTTCCATCCAGGTTTACTGTGTGTTCAGGATCATCGTCATGCTGAAAAATGAAACTGTTGCCAAGCAGATGGTACTGCATAGTGGATCAGTCTACAGAGGCACGTTTGTGTTCACAGTTCCAATTTTGACAAGATATCCAACAACACTGGGTGAAATGTAGCCACAAACCATGAGAGAGCCTCCACCCTGCTCTATAGATGGGTGTAGACACTCACTGTGAACCTTTGACCAGCTCTGTACATACTAATGATTTGAACAATAATTTCACATTTGGATGAATCGCTCCATCAGACCTGTTGCCGCTGGTTTTTGCTCCAGTTTTTGTGCAGTGTCCCTGTCTCACTTCTTTTATAAGTGAAAAAAGCAGCTAACAAAAAAAACTTTAAAGGACCTTTAGAAAGCCTGGAGAACTGTTACTCACGGCCACCAATAATAATACTAAAGAAATCTGGCAACTTGGAAGCAAACTAATTAAATGAGGGGTGGCTCAAGACTTTTGCACAGCACTGTATGCAGCAGGAGTTGTCAAGATCTGCAAACTGAGAAATTGTGTAATATCATTTAAACCCTGAGGCGAGCCTCTACATGATCTGGATAAAGTCATTTCGTTCTCAGTTCCTATTTGAAACTGTGTCATGCTGTTATCTGTCACCTTTTTAATGCACAGTGCAACTTTAAACAAAGGGGAGTGACTCTCAAGCTCGTTCTGTCACGGTCGCTGCCACCCTAATTTTATATATGCAAGCCCTGCACCTGGCTCAGTAATTTAACTGCCAGCACACCAGAATTCAAGTTTTAGGACATAGCGGTTTTACATTTAAAAGCTTAAAACACTGCACTTAGAGCAGGAGCTACAGTTTAAACCATGAAATTTAAATGCAAAGCATTAAGAGAATTCAGCACAAATACAGGACATGATGAGATTATGAACAGTTTTCCAAAATGTGCAACTTCTATACTGGGGAAAGATGCGCTTGGGATACTTTACTGCCCCAAATCAATATCCATAAGGGACAGGTAAACAAAAGCTTCTGCTTTGGGTGTGGCAGGCCAGGAATCAAGTTACAGTGAGGGTATATCATTAGACGCCACGTTAAAGCGCATAAGCTTCCACTGTCAGGGGCTTCCCCCTCATAGGCTGCGTTTAGGCAAGAAATTGTCTTACCGACTTCTCCCCAGCG
The DNA here is from genome assembly GCF_964374335.1 of Astatotilapia calliptera. NCBI lineage: Eukaryota > Metazoa > Chordata > Actinopteri > Cichliformes > Cichlidae > Astatotilapia > Astatotilapia calliptera. The sequence continues at coordinate 5,417,413 of NC_137428.1, read as the reverse complement.
AAACGGGTTAATCCCACCAGTTGTACAATTGTACACGGGTATGCTTTTAGGCCTGCCGTAAAAAGGGAAAGATGTCAGAGGAACTAAGATGAATTAAAAAACAAATATTGACTAAAGTTGTGTTAATGTGTGGGTCTCTCACCTGTTAAGCACCTGTGATCCTGAGTACCAGCCTGCAGCCAGCGTAGTGTTGATGACCACATCTACAGGAACCAGGTCAGCCACAGCATTATTAGATGCTCTCATTGTTCGGAGGATCCCTTTACCAGCCTAAGAGGGGGTGGCGTAGAGGAAGTATTAATGCAACCGATTTGTGGAAAACACACCACAATCACAAATCACACCACAGACTTTATAACAATTAATAAACCACAACTAGCTCTTCAAAGCAAACATACGGCACAGTTGTTTATGTAACCAATCATCATGAATAACAGTAAATTACCACCAGAATCTTAAATACTTCAATACCACTCAAAGCTCTCTGATTGTGCTGTAAATACGAGCAATCATAAAACAGTTTAGGCTTCTAGACCCCACCTACAGTTATTTTTCCTGTGTACTTACTGCAATGAAAATCCCACTGGGTCCATTGAAGTTATCAATCCAGCCCTGAAAGATAGAATATTAATGTTGAAACAATGCGCTTACTCACCAAAGCTGAATGACAAAGTTTAACAAAAGCAATGAAAATATTAAAGCTGAAATATAACTTTCAGGCAGATGTTCAACTGACTTAATAAAAAAAATAAATCAATCACACTGCTGCTTAAACTTTAGGAGAATTCCCACAATTGTGCTTGGCAAAAAGGAGAGGTGAAGAAGACCAAATTTGGGGGGGAACAAATCCAAATAATATATAAAAGACACGATTATGCATTGTTCTTTACCAATTTAAGGTTCTACAGTAATAATGAAAACGCAGCGTAACACCAGCATCTGGAATTACTCACTGGGAAGGGCTCTTTCCAGCTGGCTCCAACTATGGAGGGTCTGACAATGCCTACGTTGAGGTCTCCAGCCTCCTGCTGCACCATATATTCGGCCAGAGATTTGGTGAAGGTGTAAGTGTTGGGATGTTCTCCAATTAGCTTGGGAGTCAGTGTAGATACCAGATCGTCATCCATCCAGCTGGACCGAGAGAGACAGAGAGAGATTAGCCCTGTATTTGCTTAATTTAATTTTATGACCTGCAGGGCTTTCCAGTCTGAAGTAAACAGAAATATTGCTCATTCTCCAGTACTAATCACTGTGTGGGTGACTGCCCCAACAATATTTAAACCCAGAGAATATCCAAAAAGCAATGGCACATTCCCCTCAACACTTTGCAATACGTAGGTATTGTAGGTTGTCACATCTGTCACTAGCACTACTGCTGCTGTTCAGAAAAACTCTCTTCAAGTGTTAGGAAGCCACACCTCCAGGGGAGCCTTACTCACACAAAAAAATCAAACCAGCTGTAATTACAGGACAAAAGTATAACAGCCAAAACAATATTCATGTCCTTCTTTTCACTTTATTTTCCTTTAGACTTAGAATTCACCAACTGCTTAAACCCGTTTGTGTAAAATGTCATCGTCTCTCCCACGCTGCACCACGCTCTCATTACACACAACATTTCACTAACAAACACACCAGGGGAAAGGGCAAACAAGTAGTAATGAGCTACATTAAGCTCAAATTAAAGCCAAACCAACAGCGTTCACTCATCAAAGATTACTCTAAAACTACAATGAACAAAGAAGGGATTTTGGGACGGCCGTCAACACCAAAAACATCCAAAAATCTCTACAATGTGGAATTCAGAAAGTTGTAGGCATCTCAAAATGGCAACTTCCATATTTTTGCTTTTTTTAATAAAAAAAATAATAAATAAATGGACATGTATACATATCCATTTTTTATATACAGTCTATAGATAATGCGTGTAAAGAGAATAACTGCTGTTTGATGCACAAGTTCATTAAATGGACCAAAATACCTCATTTCATTACCAGTGCCCACAGTTTTATTAATTTATTCAGTCTGCAGAAAGTCTGCTAAGCAATACGATTTGCTCTTTTGGACTGTTCTCAAGCGTGAGAGAAAAAGAAAAGGAAAAAAGTCTCCAACAGACCAGGTGGGAAAAGAGTTTAACCCTCTCTTCCATGCAAACCACATGTGATTACACTCCTAAAAATGTGCTCAGAACAAAGAAATGCAAACACGAACAACACAGTTGTCATGATTACATAACTGGAACAAGGTAAAAAGAGAAACCTGAAGAGCGAATTACGTGTGCCAACAATGCCCATCTGCTCCACCTTCCATATAAAATCCAGAGTTGGGCAAAAGGAAAAATTATATTCCAGCTCATTAGGTCGTTTCACTCATCACTATTCAACCGCTACACAACAACCTCGAGCAACTCTGCCCATCCAGAAGATCAGTGTGTACTGTACACAACAAACTCTGCATGCTGTCTCTTTGCACACGCACTCAAACGTTCACTGAACAGCTCTGTACATAAAATCCCCCAGAATCATAGCACTAATCTCTACTCCACAGACTTTACTAATCTATCTTGAGCCATTTACTGTAAAGCCAGAGTTAAGCTGAAGTGCTTCGCTTTATTTCACTGGCATTAATCTTGAAATGCACTTCCTACTTGCTTTTAAATCCATCAAAGTCTGGAAAAAAAAAAATAAAACTATTAAACTTAATGCTGCCATTTAGCAATGACTGCTACGTCCTCATATCTGCACACGTGAAGCAGACGTTTGGTGTCAGTGCTGTTTGATCACATTCCAGATCAGCTTACTCCAGAGTATCGATGAGTTTTCGGTAGTCTACGGAGGGAGAGTAGACAACTTCCTCGATGAGCTCTCGGTTACAGTTGGCATAGGCTGTGGAGATGTGAATAAAAACCTCCAGGTGCTTCATCCTGTGAGCCAGGGCCAGCATCATCTGAGTGGCCAGGACATTCAGCTGCACTGCATCCCTGAGTGAAAGAGGGTAAAAGACAGGATAGTACATGTCAGGAAAGCAAGACGTGATTGCAGCTCCACCTAAAAATGCTTACTTCCGTTTTGATTACATAAGGTTCACATATCTGTCGTCGCAAAACACAGAAGTATCATTTAAGCTTCCACAAACAAAAGTTCCTTATCAAATGTTTACCTGACTCCTAGTCTGACTCAAAATCTACACTACACTGATGTGCACAATTTCCTGCTTGCACACTGCCCGAAAACTTTGAACAAGAACACAAATGTCCACAATACTAATTATAAACAACATCCAATTCCACCCATTTAGCACAAATAATTTCCTCCAAGCATAATGTACCATCTCCAAAAGGCTGCAAGAGTTAAATCTCAAAGCAGCTCCAGGCGTGCCCTTTGCATGCCGGGTCAGGTGTCATCAGTCTGTGTGGTTCAAAACAACAGTGGGCAGTCCGTCAACATTGCTGTTTTTTTCTCGTGCCGCACCAAGCAAACACTGACTCCATCACCATTCATTTGAATAAATAACAGCTATTTTTAAAAAAGGCAGTAGATCGCACACACTAAGGTGCTGCCCTTTACCAGGCTCACAGAATTTAATAAGAAGAAACTAAGCTTTTAGGAGAAGCTAAAAGCAGCAAGTTTTAGGCAAAGAACGAAGGAAGGTGCAAGGTCAGAATATAAATGAGCAAAGCTACAATCAGGAGCCCCAAACATAAGACCATACAGCTTAAAACTAATATAGAAATTTAACCCTTTAAGACCTACCATAGAACCAAGTCCGCCAGAGCTTATATTATATTTTTACATGCTGTAGTGCCATTTTTGGGAGCATTTCAAGTTGCTATACATCAATACAACCATTATAGCCCAAATTTTAATAATATGGATGCATTAAGTGCATAGCAATTACATAAATTGCAAAAAAGTGCAATAAACTACAAAAGAAATTGAAAATCGTTTGGTTTTTTTAACATATATTTCTAGTTAGAGAAATTTAAGAGGCTTATCCCTCAAAATTGTAACTACAAAAAAGTTAAAAATAGTTTCCCACCACAGGAAATTTATTTTGAGTGTCTTCACAGTTTTATTTTTGAAATACACAAATTTTTATATACTGCAGGAAAAACGAAAATAAATATTATAATGCAAATATGCAAAAAAGCAGCATATGCATCAAAATAAACTATTTCCAGCAGTGCAATATGAGTCCTAAGCATCCCAGAAACGACACAGAAAGTCATAAAGTCAAACATAACTTTTAAAAACACCAGTACAGGCTCATGAGGCCCTGATGGTAAAAAACTACATTTCCGCGAAAATTACGTCACTTCCGGTTTCAGGCAGGTAATAGCGGACATGCGAAAGTTCGCTCTGACGTCTATTCCAACGTAGGAAGTGTTATGAACAGCTGATCGGATCGGCAAAGCGTGTTTCTGGAATATTATGTTTTTGTTCCCGCAAGCGCTTTTTATGCAGTTTTTGCAAAGCTTTATGTGGAAGGAAACCGTGACCTAGGACAAGCTGATGGCACAAGATGTAAGTACAACTTCTCCGGTTTCATATGCAAAAAAAAAATTATTGCGCTAGCTTACGTGGTTGCAGTGCTACCGGGATTTAAAAATAGTTATGCAAAACAGAGCGTGCCCGCTCCGACTAGTTTTAAAGGGTTAAAAAGAGGAAAAAAATAACTCACTTGAGTGGCTCACTAAAGCGGACAGTGGCAGCACAGTGGAAGACGATGTCAATGTTTTCAGCAAGGATGCTCTGGTCCGCTTTACTCAGATTCAGCTCCGGTTGTGTGAGGTCAGAGTTCACTGCAATGATCTTCTCTGCAAAGTCCGGCTGATCTTGTTGCAATTTTTCAAACAGCTAAAATAGTGAAAAAAGTAAAGTCAGTACGACATGGAAATTACAGAAGACCATAACCATAACCAAATACAGATGACTGTCATGCTGTAGAAGACCCCTTTTTTTTGACCTAGTCACAATTTAGTCGTCACTTCTCAGACCAGCCTGTTTTTCCTTGTTTTTAAACATTGCATTTGGCATCAAACTGGAAAACTGTTCCCAAAGAATGTGGTAGTATCACGGTGTGGGGGGTTTCTGCACAATCTTTATCAGAAGCTGCTTCACCAACATGTTGCTGCTTGTCACTCTGCAAAATTGGCTGAAACTAAAATAATGACACTGCGATCCCAGAGCCTGATCTGAACCCCACTGAGACTCTGAAGATGACCGAGGACAAATTTTGGCACACGCAAGCCACTACAGTCTCCAAACTGTGGAAGTGATGAAGTAAGAGGGGAGAAAAAGACCAAACTAGAGCAAAATGAGAAACTGCTGGACTTTGCAAAAGTGCAAAGGCAGTCCATCCAGAGGGTGTTTGTTGTCAATGTGGCAAAAATATGCAGTATAACATTTCTGTGCGCCATTTTTGTTCCATCTGCCAGCTACAGAAGAGCCTCAAAACCATTCATCACATCACACCATCCTCTCTTTGCCCATTACTCACCTTGCTGTTGACGATTTCGGAGATGCGGGCTTTAGGGCTTTGACCAGCTTTCGATCTGACCAGCACATAGACTGATCTGACTTCTGGACAGGACCTCAGCAGCTTCTCCAGCAGCACCTTCAATAACAAGCAAGCAAAATGACTCAGTTTGGACTGAGATTGTTACAACTGGTCAGTCCTGCTAAATCTTCACAAAAGACAAACTGATACAGAACAAAAAAGTTTTTTTAGCTTCTCTCTTGTTTCAAAGAGGTTGCATATTTTATTAGGCAAAGATTTTGCACAAGAGTCCTCCTTATACAACTCCCACTTATGTGCGCTTGGTACTGGCACAAGGAGTACACTAGCTTGTGAACACAGTGAGGCTGACTTCATGTCCCATCCCCATCTCAAACTGGGGTCTGTCACATGCAAGTTGAATGTGTTAACCACTACATGGTGGTTGACTAAGAGGCCTTCTGACTCTCCTCTAACAGCTTAAGTAAAGTGGAAGTAAGAAATTCAGGACATGACTCTTATCATCACCATGACTGCTATACAGTCACAAACCAAAAGCAGCTTAGAAATTGAATCCAATAAGCCCTAACAAACCAAAAAACTCAAACACTGTATATCATTCCAAACATATATATACACTACTAATGTGCAACATTTTTATTAACCATATAAAAACACAGTGATAATAAAAAGATCACATTCGAAAACGCTGAAAGATGTTTGAAGTTGGAACTTGAGATTTGCAATGCATTATGGGTTGAGTAATCATTTTCCTCTTGCCAAAAATTTGTTCTGTACACATTCTTGCACTTTTGCCTTCTTCCGGTTCCCTTTATTTTGAGGACCCAAATCAAATATTTTTGACTCACAGCTGCTCGGCTTGGTTTGACGCTTAAATCTTTTATATAAAAGTTGCGATGCGTCACTGGAGGAAATTAATGAGAAACTCACTTCTGGAACCAGAGCCTTTTAAAATGAGAGGTCACTGCTGAGCTCTATATTGCAAAATAGTAGCTGACAATAGAATTCGATGTGTTTGCATCATCACAAAACTGCAACACTGCAGTTCACTGGATGGCTGCAGTTGTGCAGAGACGTTCCAGCTGATGGAGAGTCATCGTGTGTGCCACTTCACTTTAACATACAACTCAAGTCAAGTGTGTGTAACATGCTTCAGACTGGAAACTCTCCAGATAGCCACTTTAAAGATTACCAAAGTTCATATTGCTGGGCTCAGTCCTGCTGGCTGCTAGATGATGAAAACCACAACTGTACCTTGCCCATGAAGCCGGTCGCTCCGGAGATCAGCACGTTTTTTCCTGCATAGTATTCTGGGATGTTCACCATGATGTCTGCAGTCTCTCAATACCACACGACCTGCATAGACATGATAAGAAAAAGATGAGTAAAATAAAATAAAGCTGTGTTCCAAGGACAGTGAAGTCCTACACAGACTCACATTTGAGGAACTTCAAGGTTGCCAAACCTGTTTTGTGCAAAATTTTAAATCAGCCTGTAACATCCGCTTCATTCTGAAAACACACCACACCAGGAAATGCTGCAAACATGAAAGTGATTCTGCACTTTAAAATCTAACTTCATTTTAAAGTCTCCAACATAGCAATGTGTAAAGTTTTTAAACATGCCTGTGCTTTTCTAAACTGGTTTGAAGTAGGTTTAGCTGGAGAACGGCAGCTGTAACTGAACCAGTCTGTATCCACAGCTTGACTGGGAGGGTTTTCCAGTTATTTTAGTATGTTTTGATTATTTAATGCTAAAAATAAGAACATGGTGGCTTCATCAATTATACAACTCTTTAAAGTAGAGACCAATTAAATGGTTTTCTTACTATAAATCAAAAGGAAGTAGTTGGACCTGGACAATTTTATATATTAGGAAAACAAAAGTCCAAAGCGCACAACTTTGCTGTCCTTGAAAGACCTCCAAATATGCAAATATAACTTTAACAAGCTGAATAATTTCCATGAAGTATAGGAACAGTATTGTTTATTTTTAGAATAGTGCTGTAATACCACTAACAAGGATTTCCCCAAGAACATAATGGTTCACAGTGAGTTTCTGACAAAATAATGAATTGATAACTGCATGTTATTTTATGTATTTACTCATTTTTTAAATGCACCAAATTATTAAATGATAATCCAAATATGAAACAAGTGTTCTGTGGCCTGGCTTATAAAACACAAACGCACACAAAATCAAATCAGCTGTCGATTGCAGCTCTAAACCCAAGTCTGCAAACACTGCAGTAGACAAAGCACTTTGATGTGTGTCAACTTTATCAGTCGCATTATTGGCTTTTATGAAGAATGACACCGTCCAGCTGATAACTGGCCACTAGGATAGATATTTCACATAATCATTAACGCAGGTGGTTTTCTCCCGTCGGCTGACTGGAGCCGATTATTGTACGGCACCGTTACAGAAATCCAAATCCTTCTCCAGTTTTACTATTAGGGTGTTGTACTGCTAGAACTTTATACCGTGCAGCGTGTCTGAAAGTGGCTTTCAGAACAAACTGCATTATTGTGAATATAATTCATATGATTTTATTTATTATGAAGCATTTTTAGTTGTGTGCATCGGTCTGCCTGTGTGATAACACACAGTAGCTGGCTTTAAATGAGATCAGAAGGTCAACACCGCAAGCTTCCCCAATTTCCACTGGGAAAATGATATATTTAGAGTGATGATAGGTCCATTCAACCAATAAACACACAAAATATGAGAAACTAATGTTTGGAAAGCTATTACAATTTTCTATTAGACTTATGTATACTCTAAGCCATTCATCCATCCTTACAGGAACAACAACCATGCAAATCGTTATCATGGTCTGCTTGTACTGACTTTATCTTTTATCCTTTCCTCTGAGCAGTTTCCGCCAGATCCAGAGTTATTTCTTTGCATTAAATGGCTTTCTAAAATTATTACAAAAATACACATAGCTGCAAATATAAACTGCAGGTTTCAGATTATCTCAGGTTGTTTAACCACTGTAGATTAAAGTGTATAAAGTTTTAAAAGAAGGGGGTAAACTAAGATTCCATGTTAGCTATCCAGCTCTTTTGTTCACATTGACAGTGCTAAAGGGCGATTCCGTGGTCATTCATGTTTGCATTTTGGCGCTATCGCCACTAGGGATGGCTATCGTTTAGGTTTTATCCGATACCAGTACCAAACTGGTACTTTTGAAACGGTGCTGGTGCTTAAACGGTGCTCGAACCGGTGCTTAAAGAATGGAGAACACAAAATTGGTCCAAAAACCATGTCCAGCTGTTTTTAGTAAAAAGATAACGATGTTAGACTTTTCTGCAGCTATGGGGCATATATGGTATCACTCTTGGCTGGAAGCAGTGCTTAATCAATGGAAAAAACAAACTTTGTCCAAAAACCTCTCATGTTTAGCTGTTTTCCACTTTTTCTTTGGTCATTTTAGCCTTTTTGGCCAGGATGAAGGGAGTATCTGCCATCAAACAAGAAGACAGCCGCATGTAGCTATGATGATGTTTGCTAGTTCACCTTACATGCATTAATTTAATAACGTGGTTAGCCTACTCAACGTAAATTACACACGAACAACATTAAGCTACTCGCCCAGAGAAGAATGGCTGCTGCCATCATCATCCGTCATCATTTCTGCTACACTGACAGGGCTAGGGGCCAGGACTCTACTCTTCGGGTTCTTGGGGGATGTTGCTAACTCCGGGTCCGATAACAGGCACCACACCCGCAGTAGATGTGCACGGTGTGAGGTCTCGCAGCAAGCTATCAAATACGGCGCATTTCTCGGCTTTTAACAAAATGCTATACGTCGCCATATGTTTAATCAGATTCGAGGTGTTACCTCCTTTGCACAGTATCACAGTATCACCTTAAAGCACTTGTTGCTGCTGAGTTTGCATATTTTGCTGTGAAGTACAGCCAGACTTTGACCGCTTCGGGCATTTTTAATCTGTAGCTCTGCTCTAAAAGAACATACGTACCTGGGCCCGCCTACTACGCTCGCAAAGGTAAAATGATTGGCTGGAATCCAAATTGTATGACATCTAAGGGAAATTTTTTTTAAAAAGCACCGAAATGCGCGCTGCTTTTCGGTCTGGTTACTACCGTTTACCCATCCCTAATCTACTGGTACCCATCCCTAATCGCCACACACGTAGTTACAGTTAAACTGGTTATTCAGGTTTGCACTGTCAGACTAGGACGGGGGTGGGCAACATCCTCCTCTATCTCGGTGTTGCCCGAGGAGAAATTGTAGCTCTACACTCTCCTATCTTAGTTTCCTTTCAGTTGTTATATAAAAGGTTTAAATTATACTCCAAGCATCTGGTAAACATTACAGATCGCTTTACAGGAGTCTCATTTCTAAACCAGATGGCTGGTTGCTTGAGAAAACAGCACATCACGACATGCAGCATAAACTGATTTATTACTTGAAAACTAGACACCAAGTCAAGGGCTACATTGACACCTTATTTTCATTGTCAGCTGGTGGAAAAATCCTGGTGGGCACAATGCTCACTGAATGCAAAGAGCCACTGCCACCAGCCTGAAGACTTAAACTGTCAGTGAATTCTGCTGCGATGCAGAGTAATAGCTCATACACAGCAGATGATTAAAAATATCAAACAAACATTAACTCTGGACACTGATTGCATAACTTTTGCTAACACGGTACTGCAGCTGCTGGGCTCTGGAGCTCATATGGACTGATGTGAGGAACAACTCCCCAGGTCCCACTGCTGTAGACGCTCCGTGGATCCCTGGCCAGTGCTGCAGATGCACAGTTTGCTGCATCACATCTTGTGCCAAGTGCCAAGCTCCAGCTGTACATCTGTCTGATCCCTGCTGCAACTAGGACCAAGTTTCACTGTGTGAGCGCAAAACAGCACTCACACCAGAAAGAGATTATAAAAGATCTTTATTATAAATATCTATATTATAAAAACAGATATTTTAGTCTGATATAGCTTGTGGGTTATACTGGGCCTGAGACTGACCTTATTAAAAACATCACACAATGCCCATAATGTGACTGGCCTCCAAACTCAACTGAAAGGGGAGGGAAAGACTAGCTTAGACTAAACGCTGACAGGAAGCATGGTTCAAAAACTAGTTCTGTCAGGACCAATTTGGTCAAAAGTATTGTTACTGCATCTGCAATCATTTCTATAGCATGGTATTGCTCTGACCCCAAGTGATAAGTGGAAAGCTGAAAGGGGTATTCACACCATGTAACGTCCATGAAATTCAGCAGCTTGAAGCAATAACAGGGAAAATACGTTTTAATAACAGTAAAATACAAAAAAAACCAAACTAGGATTTAAACATGCAAGAATAAGAAATTTATTCCTTACTAATACGTTATTAGTAAGGAAAACTGTACAGAATATTAAAAATGCCACATTGAAAGGCCCACTAATGGGAGTAAATGACAACACTATTTGACATGAACCGAGCTTGATTATCTATTGTAGTGACCAACTGTCAGGGTAAGGCAAGCGGGAGCACATTAAGTCAGAAATAGCATGAAATGGAGAAGCTGGGGAAATTTGCCAACGGGATACACAAAAGGGTCTCAGCTGAGCCATCAGCTGATGTTACAATCAGCCTATCAGGACTGCGTGAACTCCATGAACTTTCAGAACCAAGGTTAAATTAAATTTTCGGTTTCAATATGGAAAATTGAAGCCGCTTGTCTCTTATCTTCTATTCAGCAAACCCAAACATCAGGTGTAGTTTATTAAACCTTTAGTCTGCACTCTAGACTATTATTCTCCCACCGTCTCAAACTCTACGTAAGATTTTATTGATAAGGTTATCCGATCATTCCCACGATGAATCTTACGATACGGAAAACACAAGCAGAAGAGGCACCGTCGCTTTGTGTGCATTTCTGTCATTTATCTACTTTTAGGATCCGTCTTCTTTCTGAGCTGATCCACAAGGTTCCAAATATGCAAGTGGGCTGTGCTCTTGCTGAGCAGTTTAACAATTTGCACAAACTTCAGTTTACACATTAATATTAAGAAAAAAAAATTAGCTTAAACATGTTTCAAGGAAGAAAACCAAAACAAAAAACACCCACAAAAGCTGTCAATACATGAGGTCATTTGGGGAGGAAGTTGGGCTCGAGAGGCTGGAGCGTGTGCACGATGTCCGTGACACACCTAAACCCACTGGCAGTAAAAGTGGATGACACAAATGTGAAGCTATTTGACCGGCCAGCTACTGTTGTCATCTTTCACTTGTTGCTGACAGTAGTTGGCTTACCCCACAAAGCTAAGTCTGCCTTTTGAAGAAAACGAGCACCAGAATGTCACAGAACAGCCAACTGCTGGCTTCCTACGCCAGATTTCTTTTTTCTGTTTTGGAGAGGGTCAAAGTATCAAGTATCTGCATCAAGTTAAGAACACACATATCTGTGAGAGGATTATTTTGGATCAAAAGAGCAGAGGTAATGGGGACAACATAACTGCAGGTGTCCAGCAGAACAAACTCTTCAAACTCACACTGCAGAGCAACTTCGAAAACAGCAGTGTCACAGCTAAACTAAGGAGGACGTACATATGCTTAAACTGGATTATCATATGAATTAAAGTGTGTGGAAAATGTATTACATAACACTAAGATGGGTCAAACCAGTGGCCAGAAAAACAAAGTACCAGCTAAAGAACAGGAGCCAACAGGATCAGTATTCAATCATGCAAAGGTTATACAGGCCACAGAGTTTAGAAAGTCAGGAGGTGTGTCAGCCTACTCATCCTGGCATTTAAACCGCAAACATGCAAGACAATTATTCACATCACGCTGCTGTGTTATGGTGCTTTAATAACCAAGACTAGAACAACAAGCCAGCTGTATTAAACCCCCAGGTGCCTTCTGCAAGCATTTATTAATTCTGCTGTAGCTGTAGATTTGCCCCTTGTTTGTGTCTGTGTGCGAATAACCATCCTTCTAGTTTTTCTTGCTTTGTGTTTAGGGCCCTTGAAGGATCTGCAACATAAAAACTAAAGAGTGTTTAAGTGCCTGAGTAAAACCAAGTGATTTTACAAACCAGTAAATGTGGGCTATTCCACATTTAACTGTAAATGGTCAATGCAAAGCACCTCCTGAAAGATGAACACAAATGACCATGCTGATCATTGAATCGATCACTCATGTAGTGCAATCTGCAGCTAGTTACTGCACTCACTGATTCACTACATGCCTAAATTATCATTTGAATTTAGCAGTATATCCAGCAGCCAGTTTTTGTATACATTTTGCATGGTAGCCGACAGTTTGTAGGAGGGGGGGGGGGATTAAAAAATTTTTATGTCGAAGTCTGACCTTCAAAGTAGGGCTGAACGATATATCGCATTTGCGATAATATCGCGACATGATCAAGTGCAATTTTCTAACCGCAAAGGCTGCGATTATAAGGCTGTCCAAATTACTACCATATCCCAGAATTCATAGCGCGGCCCAGCCAAACTCCAGTTTCCAGCAATGGCGGCCGCTACTAAGTTTTAAAATTACTCATACTAATCTTTCTGGGTCACAAAATAAACTTTTAACATATTTTCAGGCGAGAAAGTAGTTGTGTAAACATCAAATATCTGCTCGGTTTATCAAGATATCCCATATTTGCAAAAGTGCTTCGACGTTTTCAGAGGCGTCTGCTACCCACCAGCTCGACAGCTAGCCGGGAGCTCGAGGATTACTGATGCGGCCGAGAACGGCACAACTCCCGGCACATCATTTTCAGATCACCGCGGAGTTTCGCTGCTCGGGTTAAACGTAATATATAAGTCACTTAGACAACCTAAAAATGTTATTGTTGGGCTTTTTTCAGTGTTTTGTTTGTTCGTGAGTAAATCGGTTTGGCTGAGATTAAAGTTATTAGATTAGATAAAATAAAACTTTATTAATCCCCCGGGTGGGTTCCTCCTTGGTTTTCACACAGCTGACTAAACGTCAAACAGAAAACTTATTAAACAGAAGTATGAGACAGTCGAGAATTTACACCAGTGTCTGGTTATATTTTAGATAGCAAGAAGCAGACGGCCGAGTTTATTAAACTCCACCGAGACAGCGGTGACGCTAATCAGAACTAGACCGTCCAATTTCACGCCTTTAAACTTTAAAGGCGTGTTTGTGTGTGTGTTTATACAATTGCTATTATGTTTGCACTTTATGTGTAATGTTACTGACTGCAAAGATCAGTAAGATGTGTGTATTTTTTATTTATTAGTTTTATTTATTTAATATTATTTTTTAATTGAATGACTGTCTAGTAGTTCACAGATGTCGAAAAACTGAGTGTGGTAAAGCCACTGATTTTTTTTATGTATATTTCTGCAATCTGCACATTGTACTGACTTCCATTTTAATGTTTACACCAGGGTTCCTTGTCAGCACTTTATGCTCAGATGTTTGTAAGCTAAAAATAAACTATTGTGTATGTTCAAATATACTGTTGTGATTGAAGAAGTTAAATAAAAATGTCAGTCATCAATTCATGCATCACCTCATGTCATCATAACAGAGGTCTGTCTTCCAGGAAAGAACAGTTTAAAATTAATGTAATATAGTATTGGCCATACTATATGATGTATTGCTTGTCTTTGTTTAATAATACAGAAGACAAAGACCTTAAAAAAAATAATCGCATATCGCATCGCAATCTTGGGGCAAAAAAATCGCAATTAGATTATTTTCCATAATCGTTCAGCCCTACTTCAAAGCACCTTCAAACTCTAAAGTCAACCAGCACAGACTAACCACTCAAAGCAGCAGTTGGCAAAGAAGTCGATTGTTGAGTGTGGTGGAGTGTAGCTTCACTTCCTCGTGAAACATAACCTGACAGCCGGTAAAACAGGTCATTGTTGTGTGGAGTTCTCTCACCAATGCTGGTGACGCCAACACTTTGAAGAGTTTCATATTACAAAGTCAGGTGACTGTTGTTTTGGTGCTATACAAATAAAACTACATAGAACATGTTCTATATGCCACATAAATATAAAACAATGATTCTTGTAAGTGGCTTAAGTCCTTGCTGCTACTAATAGGTCCTGTCTGCTTGGGGGCATGCCTGCCACCGTCCACTGCAAGTAAAGGGCAAACCACACGGGCCTAGGCACTGCTCAGTGACCACCTGCCAGTGGTTGTCTCATATTCTGGTTTGCTTTGCACTTTTGTAAGTGTTTTCAGAAGAGTCAGAATCAACAATCACAAGGTTTATGGTGCTCTTTGTGAGCGATTCCACCTAGCATTAGACACCAACCTCCAGCAACCACTCCTCAAGTGGTTGAGGAGTAATTGAGGTGTAATTTTACAGTCACTTTTTGGCATCCAACCTGTTGGTTTCTCAAAAATAAAGACGCAAATCCCCATCCACTATACTAAAACTGTCATTTTTTTTTTAATTTTATTTCTTTTTTAGTTCACCCAGCTCTATTGAAAAAACATTATCAAAGTGGCAGTATAGAATGATAGACCAAAATATAGACAAATACCAGCATGTGCCCACTTATAAATGGTATTTATAAGGATAAAAACCCCACCAGAGCCTACCTGGAAGCACTGCATGCCTCTTTTGGCCAATATATCCAGGGTTGGAGGAGGACAAACTTTTTTGGCTAATAGCAAGAATTGCTGTGAAGCTGCTTCACAGGCAGGAATCTAGTAATGCTCATGTTTCCTTGTGGTGCCTGGTCTATGATTATAGAGATGAGATAATTGAGAAAAACAAACAAGATGTGATTGTGAAGAAAAACGGGAGTGCAGGGGAGAGAGGGGAGGCATGTCTCTTAGCCTGACCAAAAAACAAACAAACAAAAAAGGATCATGCATGCATTAACCCCTTTAAAGCTGCAGAGAAAGTGTGCACATCACAGGAAAAAAAAAGAAAAAAAAAAAGACCCTGGAACAAAAGACTGTAAAAGCTTTCTCTCCCCGAACATATCTAGCATCCCACATACAGCTGCCCTTGAAAACTCATCAGCCTACACTGAAATACTCCCTCAAATCGTGTGTCTTCATGTGAATGAACAGAAAGCTCTGTCCCTGGATGTAGCCTTGCAGGGCCTGCTAAGGCGTTTGATCAAATGTTTGTGAAAGAGCTACTGAAGCCTACAGGCAGGCAGGCAGACAGCAAGTTGATCCCTGATGCTTCACTCTAAATAATTGATCAAATGCATTATAATGCCCCAACTGGGCACCTGTGGCTGAGGTTTAATTGTTTACAGACAGAGGAAGTCTAAGCTTTTGACAAATGCTCTCAGAGGAACAATCCACACCTGACTGATGTGAAACCCCACCTAATGCCAAACAAGTGGGAGAGCGATAGATCTTTGAATTAAATGATAAAGCGTTACAGACACTAAAATGTATATATTCACAACACTAATCTAACCAAACTCAAAGATATTAGAGATGATAATAATAAAAATGTCATGATATGAAATGGTAATTCACTTTATTCATGCTTGAATCCTTAAAGATCCTTGCTTTAAATTTAATGAGAAAATCCTTTAGCGTTGCGATGGGTAGCCAACAAACGCTATAGTTTAATACATGTTTCACACGTTTGATCATGCTTTTATTGAAAGTGTGTTGACTGTATTATCTTTGGGTTTGTAACAGCCTCTGAGGCACAGAAAAAGGCAATTAAAAAGATGGTAACAATAGCTGGTAGGTTGTTGGGAATTGGATTACCAAGCTTAAAAAGCATTTATAAAGCAGCAAGGCAAATAATATTGTGATTGATGGGAGGCTTAATCCTCAGGCCATCAAATTTCTTAACAAATGAAACACGTAATTTGTCCAATTGGTTCTGGTTAAAATTATCCATGCGATGCAATGATAGTCAAAGTATTTGTATATTGTGTGCTTTCTGTCTTATGTTGTGATGCAATCAAATATCCAGACGAGGACAGATCTACCTACATTACACTGGGCTTAAGTTATTGAGTTTTGCTTTAGGATGCTGTAATGCAAGTCTGTGGCAACTACAAAACTTAACTGGTACAAAGAGAAGACAACACTTCGCTCCCGTTTAAGCTCAGCTGCACTGGTAAAGTTAAAAATTGTGTTTTCAACGCTCTCTGTGCATCAGACTATATAGCACTTATATTACAAGTCTGTTAACTTGTATTATGACTAAAGGTCACTGAGGTAATCACCCAAAGAGTCCTTTGTGTGTCTTTTCTCTCTTATTCTCCATTTGTGGAATTTTTCATATATTTGTTCTCCTTTTGTAATGTTAACATTTTCTTTGTAATTTATTCATTTAATTCTGATTAGAGATTCTCTTTTTCCATTTCAGTTGCACTTGATTTCCCTGTAACTGTTCTATTTACCACATTTTATGTAGATTTTGCGGTTCAATTTTGTTTCACACGCTTAAACGTTAATACATTTGTTTCAAACGGAAAGTACTTTCAGTTAGCTCTCATTTTTGAATGTGCTAAATAAAATTTAGAGTAATACATTTAAATTAATTCAATTGAATTCATTTATATAACACCAAATAACAGCAAGAGTTGCCTCAAGGCACTTTATATTGTAAGGTAGTTCCAACAATAATACAGAGAAAACCCCAACCATCACAGGATCACCTATGAGCACGCACTTGGCAACAGGGGGAAGGAAGAATTCCCCTTTAACAGGAAAAAACCTCCAGCAGAACCAGGCTCAGGGGGTGGGGTGGGGCATCTATTGTGACTGGTTAGTGGTGAGGGGAGGAAGACAGAACAAAAGTCACACTGTAGAAGAGAGCCAGAGAATAATAACTAATGATTAAATGCAGTGTGGTGTATAAACACTGTGAGCAAAAAGATGCAAATTAAAGAAAAGAAAGTGCATCATGGGAAGCCCCCAGAGGCCTAAGCCTTCTGCAACTTATCTAAGGGACGGTCATCTGATCCAGCCCTATGATCTTTATCAAAAAAGGAAAGTTAAAAAGCTAATCTTAAAAACAGAGGGTTTCTGAATGGCCTGAAAGCTGATGCTCCCTCTTCTTGAAAGTAGTAATGAGTGAAGACTTAAGATTTAAGTAGGATACTTCCCCACACTAAAGACAGAATCATAAACTGATGCAAAAAGTAACAAAACAAACACACATCTCATGTGCAAAACATCTTCGGTGAGGACCCCCCCCCCCATTCCCCGGAGTCTCCAGGCTTAAGCGAAACCTGGACACCTGGACAGCCTGGTGTTTGCAGAAGACAACTGAAATAAAAACAATATCTCAGGCCAGTGTGACGACAACTTTAATCCTGTGCGTACATTTTTTAAAGCCCTTTACAACATCTTGAAAGCACCAGTTTAACGTCCAGTCTTCCGATTAGTTAACTGGTTTATGTGTTTGCATTTCTGACTGCATGTTTTTACACTTGAAGATGGACAACTGGGGTTAACATCGTTTTATTACATGGACAACATTTCTGGTGCTCCTTGGCAGTGCATTTTTCCTTAGCTAGCCAACAAATGAGCAACCACAAACAAACAAACAAACAAAAAAAAACAAAAAAAGGAAAGAGGATAGCTGGCTTCCCCTTTTGAAAAAGAGAAGTAAAACAAAGGCAAGTAAAGATTTAGCAGAAGTTTGTTTGCTAACAAACATACTTGATTTTATGATGTTGCACAAGTTATCTTGCAAGAGGGTGAGACTGCAGAGATGCTGAATGAAGCTTAACTGATAGAAACCCATTTTGTTTTTTCCATCTGACTTTTTGATTGTGTAGTAGCATCAATATCTCCAACTGACACCATCCTGGTCCCGTTTTTAAATGAAGATTCTACTAAATGTGCTTAATTGCAACTTTCAGTGATTTATACTGAACACAGATGTTGCGATAAAGAGGTTTGCCTTGCCATTTTGTTGCTGCTAGGCAGGTTTTTTAAGAATGTGTTCGTAGAGGTAGTGCAACTACCGGGGGGGGGGAGAATCATGAATCACTTGCTCGCTCTCTGGGGAGGCCAACAAGCATGCGTTGACTTAAAGTCCTGCAGGTGCAAATGCCAACAATGTGCTTATTCCAGTCAAAATCAACTTCCTGCCTGTAATTGTTGACAAAGCACAGCCATCTATGTACTAGTATTGCAGGTTAACTTAGTTTCAAACTAAGTATGCCAACCAAGTGGGAACAGAGCCAAATCCTAGAGCACTTAATAAACATTTTACACATGTGTGTGTTAATCATTGAGAGACAAACCTCTTCTGAAAGTTTATATTTGTAGGAGACCTCAGAAATATCTCTGAGGGGAAAAAATTCAATAAACCCTCTGATGATTGCAACAATTCCATTTTCTTTCAGTCAGCATGTCACCATAATCATCGTGATGAAGTAATTCTTTGAGATTTTACCTAAGCCAGTGTGTGTAATTAGAAAAAGCGTGAAAGAGGAGGGGGAATAAAAAAAGGCAGACTCCATTAGGTAGAGTGAGCAGTGGAGCCCGTGATTCTCATTACACACAGCTGCCTCAAATCATTATCACGGTCACCACTCACTCTCCATTTGCACAGTAGGCGACGATTAAACCGACCACGCAGACTAATGTTTGGCTGTGACTGCCTTTAATGTGATTAGTAGCAGAATCTGCGAGGAAATTAGAAGGTGTGCGCCTCAGCTAGAGCCTCGCCACAAATTAAGAGTCTCCTGTGCTGCTGAAGTAGTTCCCCCTTCCTCGTTTAAGTAGTAAAAACGAGGAAGAGTGGCCACCCCACAAGAAATGCTGCACGAGTTTCGCGGTGGCTGGCTGCCACGTTTGTGCGCGATGTGCGAGAAATGCCAGCAGAGTCGCAGCTGGTCCTCATATCTGCGTAATTTGTTGGAGTTGCGCTACAGAAGCCTCGAGCCACCCCTCCCTTCTCTGTGTCGCATCTCTGCCTACACGTTGACAGCCTGTCGCACGGGCACTTGAAGCTCTGAAACCCCGCTTACAGTTACAGGAGCACGAGCATACACGGACAGAGACGCACACAGGGGCGCGCGCGTGTCTCCACAAGGCGATTTGAAGCGTGTACGTACCAGAAATGTCGGCGCTTTTCCTCCCGGCGTGAAAACTTAGGAGAGAGTGTTGAAGTGAGGCGGGAAGCGAAAAGTAGCGAGTACCGCTACGAAAGACTGAGTGGAGCCCCAGCAGGAAGCCAGCGGAATAAATGAACCCCGTGACGTCAGGGACAGCGGTCTCGCGCACAGATAGGAAGAAGATGAGGTCTCACTCCTACCTGTTTCAACTACTCGGCCTACGGAGACACGAAAAGACTTTCGACTGAGACTTTTCTCCTAATTATGACTTACTATCGTTTAATTATGAGACAGAGGTCATTATTACCTGAGGCAAAACCTGCAAGGCTTTCTAAGCCTTAAATCATCAATTTATTAGGACATCACGTTCACAGTAACACTTTCGTAGAAACTGGAAGTATCCTCGTGGTACGTTAGATGAAGAAAAATGGCAGTAGCTAGGACTAAATAAGTTTTCTGTGCAAAACCTTTTGTTGTTTCAGCACCGTTGGTGTGAAACCACTTCATCAAATTTGCATCTTTAACATAGCAAAAGTGGGCGGAGTAAGCATCAAACAGTTCACCCTGAAAAGCATGGGCTGAGGAAAAGGAGACACAATCAGGTCATAACATTTTTGTAACTAGCGCATTTCTCAGGCGTGGGCAGTTAATTTCCCCAAGGGGCCTCGTGAGAAACTGGGACTGTTGTGGAGGGCTGCATCAAAACACAGAGCCCAGTTCAGCTCATATTAATGTTATCCTCCTTACTGTATGAGCTCATTGCTGAGGCCCTCCACAGCAGTCCTATTTCTCATCTGGCCCCTTGGGAAAATTAGTTCCTTGATAGAAACTGAAATATGATGTACTGCTGCAACAAAAACGGCAAAAGTGTGCAATCATATTTCTATTTTTGGAAATGGGTTTAATTGGTCCCATTCACTGAACCAGTGATGAGGTGGATAGGATGGTTTTAAAAGGATTAGATAATAAAAAAAAAAAAGTGGCATGTAGATGGGTGGTTCCCAGACTGCAAACACTATACTAGCTACATGTAGTTACATGTCTCCACTCTGGGTCACATGGCACACCTAACAAAGGCAGGTACTTTGAAATTCCTCACCCTGCCCAGTGAGGAAGGAAGCAGGGCCATTAAAAAGCCATGGAAGTTGTTCTAAAAGTGAGGAAAAGTAACATTATGCTGTCGTAGGCTGTCGATTTCATCGAGCCTCTTATTCCTAATGTAAATGCAAAACTCACACCAGTCTATAAGTACACTGCTCAGAAAATTAAAAGAATGCTCTGAAAACACATCAGATCGCAACTGGATAAAGAAAAAAAAATTATTCTGCATATCTATACTGATATGTACTGGGTAATGTGATATGAATGAAAGGATACCACATCGTTTGATGGAAAAGAAAATGATCAGCCTATAAAGGGCTGAAATCAAAGAGAAAAAATGATGTGGCAGGCTAATCCATTTTGCCAAAATTTTATAGTAGCAGCTAAAAATGGTACTCAATAGATTGTATGTCCCCCAGGTGTTTGTATGCATGTGTGACAATGTCAGGGCATGCTTCTAATGAGACGATAGATGATGTCCTGGGGATCCTCTCCCAGATCTGGACCAGCATCACTGAACTCTTGGACAGTCTGAGGTGCGACCTGGTGGGGTTGGATACTACGAAACATATTGTTCCAGAGTGTTCTGTTGGATTTAGGACAGGCGTCTGAGGGCCACTCAGTGGTAGTAATTCCTTCATCCTCCAGGACTTGTGTGTATACTCTGGACTGGACAGTGGTCTGTCTGATGTGCAGTGCAGGAGTCTGTACTGTCTCCATTCCTGTTCACCCTGTAAACCTCAGACTTTCAGTACAACGCCTGGTCATGCCAACTAACGAGATAATATGACAAAGTGTTGGAGTGCTTGGAAGTATTAGTGATGAGCATAAGAAAGAATACAGAGCATTAGTAGGTAATTTGTGGAGTGGCCTGAAAGGAATCATCTGGTTATGTGTGTGAATAAGAACAGAAACGATGACTGACTTCAACAGGAAGAGGACAGCTCTATGACCCGTGTCTATCCTGACACAGGATGCTGATGTAATGTTTGAGTACAAGCACTGGGGCCTCCACATTAACAACTGACTGAACTGCAACACCAACACAGATACTGTGTATTTCCTATGAAGCTGAGAGTCTTGTGTGTGTGCAGTAAAATTGAGATTTTCCATTAGTCATGTATGCAGAGTGCAGTGTGCTGGAGCTGGTGACACTGTGGACTCTCATCTCTCTCCCTCTTTTCTCCTCTTAAAGCAGACAGTGTTCTGAAACTTTTAAAGCTCTGCAGAAAGACTTGAGAACTGTTGCGCAGCACCACTTAAAAAAATTACTCCTTGGAAGCACAATATGAAAAAAAGAGGGATGTCTTGAGACATTTGGACACTAACCTCTGTCATATGTGGTCATTGTTAAATAATACACCAATCATCAGATAGCTTTATATTTCTAAATATAAAAATTTGGTGAATCTGATCAAACAGATTTTAAGTAAAAGAGAAATGCAAACAAGTTTCGCAACTTTTCCCTAAACAAAATGTACAAAAATGGGCTGATATCAGACAGAGTAGCCATCTGAATACACTTTGACTTTTATACTTCGACCAAGGAAACAAGAAAGGAGGACGAAACAGTAAAATATG
Source organism: Astatotilapia calliptera (assembly GCF_964374335.1). Classification (NCBI taxonomy): domain Eukaryota; kingdom Metazoa; phylum Chordata; class Actinopteri; order Cichliformes; family Cichlidae; genus Astatotilapia; species Astatotilapia calliptera. Next base: position 5,395,193 of record NC_137428.1, on the reverse strand, counting down.
CCACTGTGTTACCTGATTTTTGTGTTTTTCTTTTACATAAATAAATGTGCACTGTAAATGATTGCAGAGAAGGCACAAATCAGTGCACAAGGAAAACAAATATCATCAGAATTCAGGAAATGAAGTGTTTGAAGGTCAAAGTTTCCTGGGGAACATCCAAAAGCTACGCTCATTCTTCCCTATTCTGCCTGCACGCTGCAGAGAAAACAGGTTAGCTTAGTTGTATCTACTGAAACCCAGAGCTAAACTAGCACTCTTACGCTGAAATAATACAAAATGGCCCCATGTTAAGTTAACAAGGACATAATAGTAGATCATCAGAAGCAAGAGACTGTGCTTTTGTTTAGCTGGGTGGACAAACTAGTTTAACAGAGACTTGTTTCATTCTGGATGAATACTGAAAGAGTAGTGTTCCAGCTCCAATATTACTCATAGACTACATTATTAAAGATATACCTTGTATACTTATAGTACAAAAATTAGAAGCTAAATGTACAGAATCACAGGCAGCAGGCTCCAGATGCAAGAGCAGGGCATGAGCAGTCCTAACGAAAGAGAAGGATCTGAAATTTTTTTCCATACTTTACACAATATAAGCCAAGAGTTTACAGAAAGGCTTACATCTGCAATATCCATATTCATGAAAGAATCAAAATCTAAGTAGAACATATGGGAGTCTGGTGTGTATGTGTGGAGAGGTTTGGAGATATCACATTTATTTGTGGAAAAACACGGGCTCTTAATGTGGAAATCAAAGAAAGAAAAAAAATCAGCATCAGTCCACGGTATGATCATGTGGGGATCAGCCTCTTAGCATTTTCCCAGTGTGGGTGGTTTGGTGGGTGCATGTGTGTGAAAGAGTGTTATGTGCTGCCAAACACAAAGCAGGCAACATTTCGCCCTCTAGTGTTCACGGCTGTGTTTGGACTTGATTCCGACGCGCAAATAACTGAGTGCTGCTCAATGAAAAGTACATAGATAGATGAGAAAAGGTCACAAAGTATTAAGGTACTTGTGATTTTTTGGGATTTTTTAAACTTAAATATTTGGATTCTCTTTGTATTACATAGTGTTATAGTGTAAACATATACAAAACATATAGCATAAATGCATGCATGTGCAATAAAACTAGCAGACCTAAAACCCCTGATTATTTTAACAAACATATAACCATTTACTTGTTTGATATCACTAAACAATATGTATACTTCACGCTTATTTACATATCTGAACGTGTATATCAAACACACAGTTGTTGTATTCACATTTCGGCATGGTGATGCTGCTAATCCATTTTTATGCCACTGTCATTGCACAAAACAGGTGTTTCTCTGTTCTTTTGTGTTACACTGGTATCTCTCTTTTGAATACAATTACACAGTGCTTTATATTTGAATTTGCAACCCATGTAGATGAGCTAAAGTTAGAGGGCGGGACAACAATTGGATCAAAGCAGGTATATCTTTAGTATCATATGTAGCAGTTTTTACTCTTTCTCTGTTATGACAAAAATCTGTAATCATAGAGCCAGTTTCATGTATGAGGGGACAGGGTTCAAGATGTGCTTGAAAATCATGTTCAGATCTTTTTAAATTACTGACTTCATACACTTAATTACTTTTGGATCAAATGGTGATTCCCCCTTGGAACTGTAGCTAATAAATCTTGAACAAGAGTTACTTTTACTGGAAGTTAAAAACTAGGATGAAGCGATGACTTCAGAATTGAGCTATACGTGGCGCTGACTCTTAGCTCAATTACTTTAGATTCATAGAGATATTATCTTATCGTTAACTGTATTACTGTGCCAACACAGTATATTGCTGCCAAACAGACCTATCAGATCTGCTGAGGTACGTGTCCCTGTAGCATGAAGCTACATTTCTGAGAAAGTGTATGCTAGGATGAGGCTTCCATGGGTGGGCAATTCATTCTCCAAAGGGGCCACATGAGACACTAGGACTGTTGTGGAGGGCTGCACCAATACGCTGAACTTAATTCTGCTCATTATTGCTTAGGCTATGCTGTAGTGTATAGAGTTAAGATGAAGCTTTCTATTTCTACGCAGTGTTACTGAGCCATGACTTCATGTTGTAGCTATGAACTGTCACCAGGGGACAGTATCAGACAATATTTCCAGCCACCTGTTTCTGTTTTTATTGGCTCTAGCTTAGCTCTTGCCCCAGAGAAAACAGAAGTCGTAGCATATGTAATACTCTGATAAATATCAGTGGTATTTATTTTGTTTTCATGAGAATAAGTTAAAGAGAAAATAATTGTTCATGGTGAGGTTAAGAGTGGTATAAATATGTGATATAAATGTTTGTATTAAAATGCATAAATCGTGTGTGAAAAAATCAGTTATGTTAAAAAAACATAATTTCATGGAATGTGAATGTCTGTTAAAAGAGAGGAGGTGTAACTTGTCTTATATGCTACGTCACGAGAGGTCATGACTTGCAGATGACTTCCGGGGGAAAGAGACTCGGGAGGAAGAGAGGAGAAAAAGGAGGATTACTAAAATGGCATAGACGAAGCACAGACTTCGGGACTGCTTATGTCACCAAAGTTGTTCGGCAACAACATATCACCCGTCTGCGGACTTCCCGGTAATCATTCGGAGCGTTTGAGCCGGGCTTCCCGTATCCTTTGTGCTTGGCTAAGCACGAGGCACGTTTGGCTACGTTGGCTAGCTGGAGCTAGGCTAACGCCACGGTCCTGGCTAACGGAGATTCCGCCGGAGCGAAGAGACGGAGTTTGAGAGTTGTCTCGGGAGAGAGTCGCTAACCGTGGATGATTTGCTGCTATCTAAGGAACCGGAGATTCGTTGCTCGCTGCCGCGAGTGGAGACGGTTGCTACCACAACGAGCGAGTTATTCATCGGAGGAGGTGGAGACATCACGGATACTCTGAGGTATTGTTGTTATTATTAAGAGCTCCAACTAAAGGGCGCCAACAACAAAAATAAACTAAGAGTGCACTCTGGGGAAAGAATAACATTGGACAGGTTAAGGGAAAAAATACTAAAATCTATCCCCCGGGGGTTTATTGTATGTTTTGTATATGTGTTTTTTTCATGAAGAAAAAAAGGGTTGGATGTGAATTTCCTGCAATTGTTTAATACATTTTCTAACCCTGAGATCCTGTGTTGGGTTTATTGCATGGTGTCTTATCATTTGAGTATTCACATGTATTAGCCTTAATCGGTTAAGTGTATTTCCTTAGCCTCCGCTTGTCTGTGTAGACACGAGAATCATATGAACCTTAGACTGATATTTATTTTTCGAGATGTATCTTTTATCACAGAATGTTTAAGTAGAGTCAAGACTGCACCCGAGGGCATAAGGGGGGAGTCTTGTCACACGAGCCGGTGGTAAAAGTGTTACATTTTTGGGGGCTCGTCCGGGATCGCCGCCTGCTACAAACATACTGGGATCTACTGCAGAGTCTATGTTGAGATTGCTGAAGGCTGCAGAAGGGCCGCCGATATCTGACAGGGCTCTTCTGGCGGGGGCAGGAGGGACCACTGGTCTGGGAAAGTCATACTCGTAAACATCCTCCACACTGGCCTCCTCCTTTTTGTCCTGCGGAACAGCTGAATGCTGAGGATGGTAGCTCAGAGTTCTGCGTCGTCTCCGACGAGCCGGCCTGGGCCTGGATGTTACACATGGATTCGTAATCCTGGGGGTCCTCAGAGTCTCTGTCCCCCACCTCACTGCCGGAAGGTCTGAGCATGTTTGTTGATCTGCCGGTATTTCTAACAACTCAAGATCTATATTTTTCCCTTAAAGACAGCGCCATATAGCCCTGTTGTGGTGGGGCCTTCGTTGCAGGGCGTGGCACCATGTAGTTTGCTGCCCAGGCTGGCTGGTCCAGGGTGGAGGGGAGGGGTCTCCTTTCGAGTCTGGATTCCTGGCCGACCAGGGAGGGGCGCTCCGGTGGGGGAGGAGGGGGAGGCTCTCTCAGTGCTGGAGGCAGAGGTAGAGGCTTGTCCCTGTGAGTGGCTACCATTTTGACTGTGGCTCCCTGACTCAGTGCACTATGGGAGGTGGAGGACCTCTGCTGTAAGAGGTCCAGTCGCAGAGGCACCGGAGGCAGCTGAGACACTGGAGACGGAGGGCGCTCCACTTTGGTGCAGGCCAGCCTGATCATGACAAGTTGCTGGTCTTCCAGCCGATCATCCTTTTCCTCTTCCTTGCCTGCGGCTTCTGCTCTGCTCGACCCCTGGAAACCAGCAAAGGAAGCCCCAGTGGCCTTCGGGTGAAAGGGGTCCACTACAATAGGCTCTGTGCCTTTAATCTCACATCGGCTAAACGGGCAGCCCTGACCCTCCGATTCCTGAGTAACTTTGATGTGGTCCTGTGGAGACGGTTCACACAACCCTGTAAGGTCTGGGTTCCGTACACGGCCATCTGGGAAAAGATAGAATCCCTCTCTGTATCCATCAATGAGTGCTTGGAAGAGTGGTTTGTTATGCGGGATGGTCTGCAGGATGTTCCCATCATCTGTCACATAGCCAATTACCCACTGGCCCAGCCGAGTGCAGCTCAGCCTGAAAATATAGCTGCCAGGTATGCGGATGAACCTGTGCAGTCGAGCCTTCATCTCATCATAGGTTAAGAAGGCTATATAACCAGGGTGTGTAACAGCCAGGCTGCTCCAGTTCCTTAGAAGAGATGACCATGGCTGAAAGAGCCTTGTAAAGATGTCAAACTCGAAGACGGAGATGTAGTCGTTACAGGTGAGGTCGATAGTGGATTTGAGCGCCATGGCCTCCAGACCTGAGCTAATAGGGTGAAACTCATGAAGAGCCTGCCGAAATGTCCTCCATGGCACTATGGTCTTGTCCCTGAATGACCTTCTCCAGAATTCAGCAGCATCAGCTTTGGTAATCCTGAAGTTGTCGCCCTGAAATAGGCCATTGGGGAAGATGGCTTTTAACTCCGCTAGCATGTGACTGAAGATCAGAGATAGCTTGGTAAGGTTTTGCCTGGGCTGGGAGTTCTCCTCGTACATCCTCTTCTTGGCCTCCTTAAAAAGACTCATGGTCTGCTTCGTCTTGTTCGTCAAGTTGTCGATGACCACGCGGAAATACTCGTTCTCGCCGAGGATCTCTATTTTGCCCTCATACCTGGACAGAATGGTGCGTAAATGCTGGTAGGTATTCGGCAAAAGATCCGGGATGTAGGGCAGATTGCTCTTCAACGCCACCTTGGGGTTCTCGCACAGATGCACCACCTTATCCATGAGTTTCCAGCATTTTTCCACCATTTTCTTGTCAACCACTGCGGGCTGGTGAGGCTGGAGAGCTTGCTGGTGAGGCTGAAAGGCGTCCTTCATCAAGCCGATGAGACCGGCGCCCCTTCTCGGATTTCCGGCCATTAATTCGGTTGGTGACAGGGGGTTAGCCCGGGGCTCTTCTGGGGGTGGGTGGCTGACAACCTGACAAAACTGACATTTATCCAGTGACAGCTTCAGTCCTTCGTCCTTTAGACGGTCAAGCACCTTCAGCAACCGGATCTCATGCTCCTCAAGTGTGGCTCCAAACACAATGAGATTGTCGAGATAGACCAACACCTCAAGCAAGTTCATGTCTCCAACAGTTTGTTCCATTACCCGCTGAAATGTAGCGGGAGCCCCTGTCACTCCCTGTGGCATTCTTTCAAATTGGAAGAATCCAGCCGGGCAAATGAAAGCTGTCTTTTCCTTGTCGGAGTCTGCCATGGGCACTTGATAGTATCCACTCCGAAGGTCAAGCACACTGAACCACTTGCTTCCACTGAGACATGCCAAAGCATCTTCAATTCTTGGCACCGTGTATTGGTCGGGAGTGGTGTGGCGGTTTAGGGTCCGAAAATCCACACACATCCTTATTTTCCCATTCTTCTTTCTCACGACCACAATGGGTGAGGCATAAGGACTGCGTGACTCTGTAATAACACCAGCAGTTTTTAGCTGCGCTAGATGCTGTCTCAATGCCTCTACGTCAGCAGGTGGCAACCGACGAGACCTCTCCCGAAATGGTTTGTCCTCTGTGGTTTTAATAGTGTGCTGGGTGCTCTTACTGCATCCGACATCAAACTCATGCAGAGAGAAAACTTCACTCGTTATGCTCAAGCTTTTCCAACAAAAGACCAGAGAGCCTCTACGGTTGCAAAGGTGTTGCTGGAGAAGTATTTCGTTCATTACGGACTGCCACGGAGGATGCACAGTGATCAGGGCAGAGATTTTGAAAGTCGTCTTGTTCATGAAGTGTTGAGTTCGCTTGGAGTTGAAAAGTCAAGAACGACGCCCTATCATCCTCAAGGAGACCCTCAACCCGAGAGATTTAATAGGACGTTGTTGGACATGTTGGGGACCCTGGAACCGAACAGAAAGAAAAAATGGAGTCAGCACGTCGTTCATTTGGTTCATGCTTATAATTGCACTCCAAATGAAGCTACAGGTTTCTCTCCTTATTTCCTTATGTTTGGGCGTGAAGCTAGGTTACCTGTGGATTTGTGTTTCGAGACTTCTAGTGATGGCACACCACAGAAAACTTACCTCAAGTACGTTTCTGACCTGAGGAAGGAGTTGAAGGCTGCCTATGAACTAGCAGAGTCCGTCGCGGCCAAACAGAATGAGAACAATAAGCAGCGGTATGACAAAAGAATCAGGTTCACACAGTTGTTACCTGGAGACAGAGTCTTGCTACGAAACCTCGGGTTACAGGGGAAGCATAAACTGGCCGATCGCTGGGCGTCAAAACCATATGTTGTGGAAAGCAAGATGCCGAACCTACCAGTGTTCCGGTTGAAACCTGAAGATGGTGATGGACCAATCAAGATCCTCCATCGAAATCACTTTCTGCCTCTTGGGGAGAGGATATGTCTAGACTCTGCATCCCATACGGATCTCACCCCTACAAGGAGAGTCTTGCGATGGAGGAAACAGAAAGAATGCACAGACAAGCCTGGAAAGGAAAAGACACTATCGCAGAGAACGGCAGATAAAGACTCTGAAAGGGAAGGAGTCACACCCAGTGATAAAGATGAGAAAGAGTACACTGACTCCGAAGATGAGGATTTTGGCCTTTGGTGTGATCTGACTGTTGAACCTCTCAGGTGCAACATGGATAGTGATACTCTGGAACCATTCAGTCTGGATTTGGGTATTTCCTTAAGCGACGTAGCTGAACAACCAAAAACAGTTGGGCTGGGAGTAACACAGGAATGTGTAGAGGAACCTGAGACGGACAGTGTAAATGAATCTGAGTCTGTTGAGATCACCGAAGCCGAATCACCTGATACTTGCGAGAATCCTGAGGAGGCAGGGAAAGAGAAAACACTGAATGCAGACCTTATTTCGCAAGAAGAAGATACTGGATTTAACTCTGAGACTAATCCTGACTTTGACATTAAGACCAGACCTCAGAGGTTAAAGAGGGCTCCTTTGAGGTTAACTTATAATGAACCAGGTCATCCCAGTGTGGTAGCCGCCACTACAGTGAAATATGTCTCTTGTTTTTATAAGTGGATAGGTACATCCATCTTTGCTTAGTTGTGTGTTTTACTCACCTGTTGTGCCATAATGGTTTATGTTTTCAAGGTACAAAGTCATGAGGGCATGCTTTTCTTTGGTGGGGGGAGAGTGTAATACTCTGATAAATATCAGTGGTATTTATTTTGTTTTCATGAGAATAAGTTAAAGAGAAAATAATTGTTCATGGTGAGGTTAAGAGTGGTATAAATATGTGATATAAATGTTTGTATTAAAATGCATAAATCGTGTGTGAAAAAACATAATTTCATGGAATGTGAATGTCTGTTAAAAGAGAGGAGGTGTAACTTGTCTTATATGCTACGTCACGAGAGGTCATGACTTGCAGATGACTTCCGGGGGAAAGAGACTCGGGAGGAAGAGAGGAGAAAAAGGAGGATTACTAAAATGGCATAGACGAAGCACGGACTTCGGGACTGCTTATGTCACCAAAGTTGTTCGGCAACAACATATCACCTGTCTGCGGACTTCCCGGTAATCATTCGGAGCGTTTGAGCCGGGCTTCCCGTATCTTTTGTGCTTGGCTAAGCACGAGGCACGTTTGGCTACGTTGGCTAGCTGGAGCTAGGCTAACGCCACGGTCCTGGCTAACGGAGATTCCGCCGGAGCGAAGAGACGGAGTTTGAGAGTTGTCTCGGGAGAGAGTCGCTAACCGTGGATGATTTGCTGCTATCTAAGGAACCGGAGATTCGTTGCTCGCTGCCGCGAGTGGAGACGGTTGCTACCACAACGAGCGAGTTATTCATCGGAGGAGGTGGAGACATCACGGATACTCGGAGGTATTGTTGTTATTATTAAGAGCTCCAACTAAAGCGCGCCAACAACAAAAATAAACTAAGAGTGCACTCTGGGGAAAGAATAACATTGGACAGGTTAAGGGAAAAAATACTAAAATCTATCCCCCGGGGGTTTATTGTATGTTTTGTATATGTGTTTTTTTCATGAAGAAAAAAAGGGTTGGATGTGAATTTCCTGCAATTGTTTAATACATTTTCTAACCCTGAGATCCTGTGTTGGGTTTATTGCATGGTGTCTTATCATTTGAGTATTCACATGTATTAGCCTTAATCGGTTAAGTGTATTTCCTTAGCCTCCGCTTGTCTGTGTAGACACGAGAATCATATGAACCTTAGACTGATATTTATTTTTCGAGATGTATCTTTTATCACAGAATGTTTAAGTAGAGTCAAGACTGCACCCGAGGGCATAAGGGGGGAGTCTTGTCACACGAGCCGGTGGTAAAAGTGTTACACATACAAAGAACTTTATGAAAGAGTGAAGCTTGCAGTAAACTTTAAAATACTTGACTATATTTTTACATACAAAAAACTTACAGTGTTCACACGTGATGTATGCCGTACCCCTCTGGATACACAGTATGTCCATCCATTCTCTTCCACTTCTCCAATTCAGGGTAGTTGGGGGGCTGGAGCCTATACTGGCTGTCGGAGAGAAAGAGGCAGGATACACCCAGTCTGTCGCAGGGCTAACACATAGAAACAGACCACACAGCATATGTCTGTACTATATTCAAACTTGTTTCATATTTCTGCAAGTAAGATTGGAGTCACTGTAGCCGCAGCTGTTGTTATGCTACCTACCGGTAACCATGTGAAACTCACAAACAGTACTCCTTCCAACAGAACGTGTTTGGTCTTTATTGGTGAACGGCTGTGGAATCAAAGCACTTTGAAATCGGATGATGCTTTTTTAATACACCCTGTACAATCAGACAGTCACTTTATTGTACTGACATATGTGCACAATGTACTGAGGTTCACAGTTGTTTCAGGACGTGTAAAGTTGTGAAACCTCATGTGTAATGTGCAAAAGAATAATCTGACCAGGAAGTTGTTCTTTTAAATCTCATTTTGGGGGCAGAATCACCAAATATTTAACCTCCGGACAAAAAATAAAGCTCTCAGACACCTGGAGTTGATCCAAGATGGTTGCCAAGTTGTGAAACTTGCTTCTCTGGGGGAACCCCAAGCATCATTTTGAGTGGGTGCAATCAGCTCAGGTGGCTAAGGTAGGTAACCCAGAATACAGACTGATCTAAAAGCAGTAAGAACAAAGACTCCAGCAGGAGGAAACACAGTCAAAAATACAAGGCAAGACTGAAACAAATGTAACTAAAAGATGCCATAACCATCTGAATATGTGAAACATATAGGAGAACAGCGAGGGATATTTTAAGAAAAGGTAAGCGTTTCTTAAAATACAAAGTCCAACAGGTGAAATCTAAAACCCACAAACAAGAGACTTAGACATGCAGGAGTAACACAAGACTATATACACAAACAGGACTGATTAGACAACAGGACACGGGAGGAATCACCTGACAGCAGACGATAACAGTCAAGGAAACATAGGAAGAAAGAGACCGGAAGTAAAACTAACCTTCAACATAAAACAGGAAATAACCAAAACATAATAAAAGACATAAAAAGTTACAGACAAAAGAACACAAAGGGACTAAAACCAGACGGAGGGAGGCACTGGAGAGCCGACCTCTACTACTACTACTCTATTATATTATTATACTACTATAATAATGTAATATAATATTATACTACTATTATATTATTAATACTACTACTACTACTACTACTACTAATAATAATAATAATAATAATAATAATAATAATAATAATAATAATAAAGACATTAACCCAAAATTATAATACTAAAACTCATCATCAGGGTAATAAGATCAAACCAGAACCAACACTCAGAAATGAACGAAAAACCTCAAATTAAGCCTCATAAACTGAGGAGACTAAGTATCCAAGCTACACAGTATCAGTAATGAAACATCGAGTTGCTCTTCATCACATAAATATAACTAAAATCAAATCTTTTTTTCTGTAGGATTGTGCAAAAGAGTCCAAACTTTGTCTCGATTTTCAAAAGAACGGGCAGACCTTCACTAAAGCTGTCTGACATGATGTGTATTTCTTGCTGTCAGCTCCACTGAAGTGACCGGTGATTAAGCGCAGGCCTACGTGGGAACTTGCCTCTACAGATCACATCTGGCATTCGTCTGTCAGCCTTTACTTCTGTTTGTTTTACAGTCCGGTTCACATTTATGTCTTTATAAAGGCCACTCGCCTGTGTTTGACGTTTAAATCACGAAATGCAGCGTGAACTTTTTCCACCCCATTAAACCTGATCCTGCTAATACCCCCCCCCCCCCCCCCCCACCTTCCTCCCCTCCTCCGCCTCCCCCTCACCACCGCTGCTGCTGCGCTCCTCATACTTTCCAAATAAAACGGATCCAGCTGTGTCCAGCTGTGTGCCCTGCGTGCGTCACACCCGTGTGCTGCTCGGTAGACAGACTAGGTGGAAGAGAAGGAAAGATGTCCGGCATCGCGCAGCTGTCGGTGTTCCGGGGTTTGTGCTTTCTGTGGGCAGCCGTCGGCACGGCGAGGAGCGGGACCTTGTTCCCGCGGGAGAGCCTGGAGCGGGGGCCGGTCAGCTTGACCGATATGTTCCGAGAGGTAGAGGAGTTGATGGAGGACACTCAGCACATACTGGAGGAGGCAGTGGACCAGGTTGGCGTCATATTTTATCCATTCATATAAAGCCAGTGCTGACTGGCAGAGAAATCCAATGTGTCCATATTAAAGTAAATACGCGACAGTTTTATTAGAAAGCAGGGGGATAAAAAAGTGTTTCAAATTATTTTAATGCTCAGTTACTTTTAGCAGACACATAGTTTCCGTGTCTGCTTTAAATCTGACCCACGCCGTGCTGAGTACCACCGTCACTCATCATGATAGTATTTGCTTAAAATAGAGATTTCCCGGCCAGACACTCAGTTCAATAAAAGAAAAGGCAATATGGAAGAGCTCCTGCAAGAACTTCATACAAACAGCTTTTTCTAGACAGCCTTCAGTACCTTGTGTTTGTTATTTTCCTTCCCAAGAATTGAATTTCAGCAGGTCCGATACATTTCCTGATGTCAGTGAGCGTCTGGTTTTAATCATTTCTGGGCTACTGGGAGGTTTCCCTGTTGCATCAAGCAGAGAATGCAAACTATCCATTTTTATAGCCCCCTTAAGGATCCATATTTTCCAAAATATGAACAACAGATGTACAGTATAACATATGCTGCTCTTTATTTAAGATTTACCCTAATTTTCCTTCCAACAGATCACTACAGAGAGTGCAAAATCCTCTTCAGGCTCACTGGAGCTGGGTCCTAACTACCACAATGAGACTACGATGGTGATAAAGAACGGAGACAAAGCAGTTAAGGTGCTAGACAGAACTGACAAGGTAGGGATTCACTCATTACCGTGTAACTTTCGCACACAAGCCATTCACTTCAGTCTACAGTGTCTGAGTGGGTTTAGGATTAATTGGTAAGAAAAGAAAAGTTGTTTTTCTTCCCCAGGTCTGATACAGTATTTCACCCCCTTACTGTTTTTATAGGACACTAACAACAACACTGGGGAGACTCATTTGTCCCATGTTCATATGGAGATCTCCAGCCAGTGGAACAACATGAATCATGTGAGTCTTTTACCTCTTGTCCTTGATCCAGACCTAAACCTAAACCAAGTTTTAAACAAGGTTTTGTCTTTTTCTTCTGTGTCCACATTTTCCCGATGCTGCCATGAAGCTGCTATTTTTATGTGAGTCAGTATTTTGTACTGAGATTAATAGTTTAACATTTTGGCTTGTATCAAGTTGGGATTCTGGAAATATTTTGGAGAAACACAAAATCCAACTCACTTAGTTTCAGACCTCTTTTCAAAGCGATGGAAAGTTTACAGGCTGCCTTTTGGAAACAGATAAAAGCTCAAGCCTCTTTTTTATTACATTCCAATGAGAATCTGTCAGTATTATTTTAAATATTTATCAGCTTTTAGAGTGCTTGATTTCAGATGCATTTTCCTTCAGTTTGGGAAATATTCCACATTTGTAAGACGAGACAGAGAGAAAGAGAGGTTTTTGAAACCATGGGACCATTGTATTAATACGTTTTTTCAAAAAAAAGAATGATCTCATCCAGCAAAGAAACCTACCATATACTTTTCATAGTTTTCACCAAGAGGAGGCCAGTTTGGATTGAGGTTGCTGCTGCTGCTTGCTGCCTGCTCTTTACTTTACGGTGGTGGTTTTGATCTTTTTCTTTCCTGGCAGCTGTACAGATGGTGGTTATGTTAATAGAGGAAAAAATGCCAAGGAAGCAAGGAAGATTGTAAGCCAAAAAACTGTACTTTTGTAAAGAAACTACTAAAACAAACAAGCAAACAAATTAAACAACTAATGCCATATGTATTTAACCTTATTTGTTAAGTCACAGTAGAGTAGAGTCAGTTAATCGCATGGCACTGTTGCTGCTTCAGAAAAAAAAATTAGTCAGCGCATGGGGAGTTGAAGAAAAGCACATGTAAGCTAAAATGTGGAAACATTTGGTTAAAATGTGGATGCTTTTTGGATGAGTAGAGGCAGTCTGCGATTAATGTGATTTAAGTGAATAGAGGGTCTAGATAATTTCCTACAGCACTGCTGTCCATAACAATTGTCAGTCAAATGCCTTATTGTTGCTACAAAGCGTTGCAGACAACTGTGGCTACTACATTTCAGCTGTTGCGTTAAATGTCCCGTATTTTGCTCCTTTGTGGTTTCATAACTCTGGTCTGTGCTCTTTTTACCCTGATTCTGCATACCTCCATTTCTGCTGCTGAATTTTCTGATGGGTTACCTAGCCCAGCTAAGACACTGCGTTGGCATGAGTTCTCTACCTAACTCGTTAAGTAGCAGTGCAGCATTCTTAGAAAATGTCAGTTGCCAATAAAACTGCAAGGCATGCGCTCCCTCTTTGTTCACTCTTTGCTTGTGAGTGTGCTGAAAGAGCTACTAGGCAGAAACCGTGCCTTTGTGTCAACTTGTAAGATAGATAAGTAATGAGAAGACAAATTGTATTAAGCTGTGTGAGAGAATAACTGAGCTTCTGCCAGGAGCACTTCAGACAAACCTAGGATTGTTTCTCCATTTTCAGACATTTATATTTGGTGGCATTTCTGGGACCTCCCCGCCATTTGAAAATCATACGTAGAAAGCCTAAGAGGAGGGGGAACAGCAGCAAGATCCTCCTACTGTTATGATTTAACCGAAGCAGGACGGGACACAAGAAAAGCAGTTGACAAGGTTTATTCACCAATTCATAATGTGAAGTGGAATTTTCAGAGGCAAAGCCAGAGAGGAGAGACATTGTAGGAGAGTGGTGAAAACAAACAAGCAGACTAGAGAGCAAAACAATAAAATACTGTGTGGAATTCCTGGCACACAAGGAGGAAATCTGGAGCACAGCACAATTCTAAGGTGTTAACTTGAAAACACAAAAAAATTAACACTAAAGAGTATGAATTATATTATAAACAATCTGTAGAGTGTAGGCGGAAGAGCTGGCGCCATGGTGGATGGGACAAGTGCACAATCCAGGGAACCAGTGATAACAGTTGTGTAGCCATGGCTCTGGGAAACACACAAATGTACACAAATGCAGGGAGAGAAAGGTCAACACTGCAGGCAAGCAAGGATTGCCCACAGAACAAAGCAGACAACCGACAAATAGCGCAAACAGGTTGAACAATATGGGGTGGTGGTGGGTGACAAAGCAGCTTGCAGCAAAATAGCACGCTCCTATAAGACTTGCTAATAGGATGAGCAGAATAGAATCTGCTAAGCCGCCAGCTGATGAGAGCTGGCATCTGAAATCTGCTGAACTTGACTGCCCGACCTGCAAAAAATAACAGTTGATTTCCAAGCTTTGCAACTTTGTCATGTTACATTTCCTCAGAAAAATATAAAGAAGAAACCCCCAGAAAAGGATCATAGAGGAACTTTAAGTCATCCATTCCTCACAAATAAAACCAGGACTCTGTAATGTGTGATTAATATCTAACCTTTTAGCTTCATTTGACCTGTTTTCCTGTATTGATGAGGTAGAAACGCAGACAGTAATAACGCTTTCGGGCAAGAAAACTGAAATCTAAATTTACAGTGGGAAAGGAGGTCTGGTTTAAAGATGTTCTTTGTTTGCTTCCTGTGTTAAACTTTCACAGGCCACACTTTCAAAGATAAATCAGAGAAATCCACCCATGTGGCTGGGATGGTTTTTGGCATGCACTGTTTCCTCTCACCACTGGAAACAACTCAAACTAAATCTCAAATATCTCATTAGCATAAAGACTTGTTAACTTCCTCTGCTGGAAAATCCACCCTTAAAAGCGCATTTTTCAGCATGCACAATATTTGTCGCTTTGTTGCATGGTGTACACGGTGTTCCTGCAACAAACTCACAGTTAGCATCATTTAACAACAAGTTTATAATATTTCCAGCTTGGTCTTAAAAGCCCAGATTGTTTCAGGCATTAAAAAAAATTGTGTTTTCTTTTAAGCACCGTTTCTTTCTGTGAGTCATCCTAGAAAGGGCACATATTTGAAGATAATTTCTTTACCTTCAACATGCTGGAGTGCAAATCAAGTGTAGAGGACAGAAGGAGGGGATACTCTAGAGACCCAGCCCTTCTGTTGCATTCGGATGCCACTGATGTTATCCTTAATGCAGTTTGCATGGAGATGGACCCAGCAGATACCGGGAAGTCATTATGTGGGGGTGCAGTGGAATAACGTACGACTGTTATTGTGATACAGGCAAATAGCACTCAGCTACACTGAATTCTGTTTGGCTGAGTGCTTCTTGATAATGATATCCATTGTGAGATGAGATTATTTTCAAGATGCATGTATTTCTTATCTAAAACTATATAAATACTTCTGTTAGGTTCTTCATCACTTCATATATTTGTAATTCATTTTTCTCATCCCACAGGAATGCATGGTGGACGAGGACTGTGGCAACCTGAAATACTGCCTGTATGAGATTGAGAACTCCAAATGCCTCCCCTGTATCCCAACAGACATGGTGGGGAGACAGTTAGTGTTGTCTTTTGTGGTTGCGATGAGCTACTATAATCAGTGTCTTTGCTTCAAGTACAGCATCACTAGTCACGATGAACCCACAGACGATTCACACTTCCCCTCTAATCGTTGTATTGCCTTTCAGCTTTCGAGGGAACAACCTTCCAGCTACAGTACAGTGTGACTGGCTGCATGTAAAAGTAATCACCATAACTTAACCTGGTGGTTTCTGGACTGTCAGTCCCATTGGTCTGAAAGCTCAGCTTTAGCCTCCATGTTGTTTTTGTTGAGCTACAAAGGAATTTGGGCAAAAAGAGTGGAGTACAAGTTTATCAGTTATGCTTGAAAGTTTGAGTAGTGGATGCATCCATAAATGGTTTGGATGATAAGTGCTAACAGACTAATAAAATACTGGAATTTCACTCACTGATAGGAGCTCTGCCGTTGAGAGGTTCAGTTCAGTCACTCAGATTAGCAGTGCTTGGCTAAAACCTGTCAGTCACAGAGACAACATGGCTAACTTTGTCTCAACATAATACATACAGGGGAAAAAATTAAAATTGAAAAATCACAAACAAACAGTTGTTATCTAGGAGAAACGTCCACAGAAGCTAATTCTGTTCTAAGCTGTAAACATCCTTTATAATGCTGATAAGTTGGACAGCATTGTTACTGTGTTACTGTGCCTCCCTTGTGTCCATTGTGCTACGTATTGATAATCCTTGACTCTACGTTTGTGTATTTCCTGTTTTACTTTGACAGTCTGTGTCCTGTGTCAGTGTATTCTGTTTTCCTTCCTCCCTGTCTGGTCTTGTCTGATTAGTCACAGCTGTGTTCCTCACCTGTTTGCCATTTCCTCCTTTCCCTCTGTGTGTATATATGTTTCCCGCTGTTCCTCATTGGATCATCTGCTTGTTCTTCATGTTCTTTTGTTTAGCTTCTCCCAGTTTAGGTTTTGTTAGTGTTTTCAGTTCCCCTTCCGTTAAATGCTTTACAGTGTTTTTTACAGCCACCAATGAAAGGCTCACTTTCAGTTTAAACCTCCACCTGTTTCTCTACTTGTCTGCACTTGTGTCTGCACCTCTCATCTCCACACAGTCTGCCCTTGCAAACCATGACAATATGGGGACTTATATATTTGAAGCCTCACGTGGCCAATAGAGGAACTGCAATTTCTGCAGTTTTTTTTATTAGAAATATACAGCATAGAAAATATTGGACATAGTTTTAATGTTATGTGCAGTAGACAAAAAGTAGCACTGAACTTGAGTTTAAAGATAATTTGTGTTGAATGTTTGTTTTGAATAAAACATTTTCTATTGTAAAGTGGCAGAAACAAGTATTTAGATCGTTTACATAATACAATCCATAATCTTGGTTAATTAATGGTACCAACGTTTCTGAAATAAATGATGTATACTACAATATGTGCAATATTTGCTCCTAAATAGCAGATTAGAAGCGGAATGTAGCATAACATAGAAATACCACCCCATGCCCCCCTCTCCACACACCCCTGGACTTGAAAATGTTCAAAAGTAACATAAGTGACATAAAAATGCATCAAGCAAAAAAAAAAAAAAGTGCCCTTTATGCCGTGATGTAATGCTATCTACATGAATCCAAAAGGATGCACTTGACATACTTTTTTTTAACATATCTGATTGCGTGTCCTCACATAGCCCTGCATCAAGGATGAGGAGTGCTGCTCTGATCAGATGTGTGTTTGGGGCCAGTGCACAGTGAACGCCACCAGTGGAACAGAGGGAACAATCTGTCAGAGTCAGAGTGACTGCAGGCCACACCTCTGCTGTGCTTTCCAACCAGGTAAGTTTCATCTGGGTTGGAACACCAGAGAGACTACCTTAAAGTGCCTAATTGGATCTGTTTGCTATTTTCAAGCAATCTGTAATATGTTATTATCTCAACCTGTAACCAGTTCTAAATGCTTGGTGACAGAATTTAGGAATCAAACATAGTCCAAGACTAACAAAGTCAGAACGGGGATAGTCTAAGTGAGACATTGTGATTTGGACTGACCAGTCAATGACTTAGAAGATTCAATAAAGGCAATTTTAAACTTCATGTATTTTTTTCACTGCTGCTTCCATCAGAGCTTTTGTTTCCAGTATGTAACCCCAAACCGGGCAAGGGGGAGTCCTGTCTAAGCCACCCCAACCTGCTGATGGATATGCTAGCCTGGGACCAGGAGGGTCCCCGTGACCACTGCCCCTGTGCCGATGACCTTCAGTGCCAGCCTCATGGGTGAGACCAAACACAGCAGCACACGTTTACAGTGAAAAAAGAGCAAGTGTAATTTTTTTTTTGCTTGAAATTCACATTTTTCTCTTTTCTTGCAGCCGTGGGTCTGTGTGTGGATAACAGTACTAGAGATTTACAGTGCAGCAGAGTTAGATTAAATGACCTTAACGATCCAAAGACGGACGCCTCTGCTGATCAACAGCTGCTGAAAGTACAGGCTGTTGCTTCAGGACTGAACTTGCACTCACTGTATTATTTATGCCTTACTGCCAGTGTATATTATATATATATTAAAAACAACAACAACAACAATAAATGACTTGTTTTCAGCTTTGAGAACCAAGGAAAGCACGTTCTGTTATTTACTGGTGATCTTATTTTTGGTTTGTCAGCAGTGAACACTAGAGGGCGAACTTTTACACATTTAAAAACTTGGTGGGTATCTCTTTTTGTAATGACCTTTCATTGACATTACTGGAAACTATTAAATGTCAAGAAAATGTGTGAAGGAGAATTAATAAGGAGGAGAATCAGTGAATCAGACTGCATGTGCACTCGGCTCCTTAACCTTGTGATATCTGCTGGACTACAAAATGCACATCGTACTTCAGCCTGACTTTCTGACTCATATTATTTCATGCAGGTCACATAAAAAAAGAACCAGAGGTGAAAAATATCACTTACAAATTCAAAAAGTTGGATCCATCTATCCACTTATCCTTTTCAGGGTCCTGGGGGGCGCTGGAGCCTATCCCAGCTGTCTTAGGGCGAGAGGCAGGGTACACCCTGGTCAGGTCACCAGTCTGTTGCAGGCGACCAATCATACTCACATTCACTCCTGCATTCAATCCTATGGGCAATTTTATGTTTTCCAGTTAACCTGTCCCCACTAACTGCATGTCTTTGGACTGTGGGAGGAAGCCGGGGGAGAGCCACGCAAACAAATAAAATAGATCCTGGTTTGTTTGTTTTTTCATTTGTTTTTGTGTTTTTTGCTGGGAAGGGGATCCTTTCTGTGACTGAAGAAAAATTTCTTCCACTCATCTCTTATCGAGTTCAGGCTGGAGGCTGTCTCATATTACCCAAAGTAAAAAATTTAAAATGATGCCTAAATGCTGGCAAAACAAACAAATGTGCATAAAAATGCAAATTAAACTATAGTTAACTTTAAACAGTTATATAGCTCATAATCTGGATATAAATCTATGTTCTTCATGCAACACAATACCTGGATATGAAGCAGATGTTATTACAGCCGCATAATCAACAGGCTGTTGATCAGGTTATGACATAAAATATTAAATGTAATTTTAATCAACATTTACATGATTTGTCAGTCCTTTTGATAGTTTGTTTTCATTAAAGGGCTGATGGTGTGTTGCTATAAATTATGGATTTAGAAAATTCCAACTGTTGCAATGAATTTGTATGAACAAGATATAGTGTAATAAATTGTCAATGTGACAAGATATAATACAGCAGAGGGGGCAAAAGCGCAGACATTTGTCACGTACGTAGCAGAAAAGATGTGTTAAAAATACTCTGGCAAAACTGGGAGTACTAATTCAACTTCTTCAAGGGAAAAAGTGTATTTTAAATTAATAAAACATTCAACTTAAACATCTGTTATATAAAACTCGACCAAAGAAAATAAAGGGAATTTAAAAAGATATATCTATATTTTCTGTTGCCTACATTGTAGAGCGGTGACTCTGCATGCACACCTAAAAACATAGGTTGTAACGGTGCAACATGGGCAAAACACTTACAAAGAAAGATGTCACGCTTTCCATTTATGAGTGTCTGAGCACTTCATCTGTAAGTAGAGCAATATCACCACCTGCTGGTGCTCACAGTCAGACACACACTTTTCCTCTGACCTCATTACAGAAACACTAGAACAGCGATCCCCAACCTTTTTTCCGCCACGGACCTGTTTATGTCCGACAGTTTTTTCACTGACCGGCGTTTAAGGTGTCGCGGATAAATATAACAAAATAAAACCGGTACCAAAACCAAAGAATGTTTATTCATATCACACGGGAAAATCATAAATTTCACACCCGAGCTTAAGTTATCGCAGGCCGGAGTTCTGGGAATCCATCCTACCTGGAAAAACATTCTACCCAATGTTTCTGCGCAGACGCGGCGCATGCGCACAACACCAACGCCAAATAACAGCGGTACCAAACGACTCACGGACCGTTTTTTGTTTTTTTTAATCTTCGTCCTGTATTTAATAAATTCAAAATGAAGTAAAATCGCTAAATAAGGCAATATTTTAATTAGGAAAAAAGTGCATTTATGTCAGTCATCCGGAAATATAGTCTTTTAATTCACCCGTTTCCTTACATTATATTGTTAAACTGTTTTAAAATCCAATGACTTGAATCCCAAAAGACTTACTGGTGAAAACTTCTTTGATTGCCCATGCCAAATCATAATATTACAAAAAGGGAAAAATAACACTGTTTGTTATTTAAGGATCACCAAGATTACAAACGTGCTAAAAAATAAAGCTAAGCAGTGCTACATGATCAAAAATACAACTACAAATCTAATCGTGAAGAAGAGAAGCGTTGATTAATAAAAAAAAATTTTTTAAAAAGTCATTTTGACTCAAACCTGAGCCCACCTCTGTTTGCAGCTATTTATCTTTAGCTCATGTTGATTTTAGTCTAAACTCTAGCTCATATGTACAACAGTTACATTTACATCTGCAACACAAGAATTTCACTTCTACTTGAGCATTGCTTTTTTAAATCCAGAAGAATATTGAAATCATCCTCCAGAATTTTTAAATATAGTTAGTAGTGTCAGACCAGTTTTGATGTTTTGGTCTCCCTGTTTTTCGTTGATTTTTTTTTTTCCATCAGGATTTGGCAGTCACTGAACCAAGCAGAGGAGATAGCACAAACTGCATGGCAGCAGAAGCAGTAGCTGCATAGCTGGCCCCTGGTTTGTTCCCTGTTTTGGCTGTTAAAAAAAGAAAATGAAGATATCCAGTAATATCTGAAAATAGCCTTGTTTATTCCTTTAAAAAAAAAAACAAGTTAGAATGTGTCACAGCTTTTCACCTTAAATTGATTTCATACCACTGTCAGTACTATATATCACTTTAATTTCCCCTTTAAGTTTATATCCTGTTTCTAATGTTTGTAGTGTGGAAGCCTCTGTCATCTGCTGTTGATGAACTGTATGAAGGTGTTTGACGGATCGGATGGCATAAACAGGCATTTGAGATCATGTCTGAGGGGTCTCCGGGAGTGGAAAAATTCATGAAAGTTAATGTTTCTCATTCCATTCAAACTGTTTTTGGTAGAAAATATAAACATAGTTTTGCAACAGTAATTTATTACTAACATGCATTATTGTCTAAATTGGTGCATGTGTCTGCTGTCACTAATACCCCAGAGCATACAGTTCATTCTATACAGGAAAAATAAGTAGACAATAAATAAATCATCCATGCCATCAACACACAGCAGTGTAAGAGTGTAATTACTGACTCCTTCTTCACAGTCAAGACAACCCGTTGTTAGACTGGCTGTCTCCATCAGTCTATATGTCTGTGTCTCTGTAGTTTACCTCTGCAGGCTGTTTCTCCAGCCTTTCTGATTCTCACTTTTCCAAGTATTTTTGATGTATTTATTAATTATGCTATGATTCTTTTAGTGCAGTTCTGTTATGAAGTCAAAAGGTAATGTTTTAAAACTGAGGTGACGAGCAAGAGGCAGATCTGACTGAGAAACTCAATTACAAGTATACTGCACACTCAAAGGTTACCAGCATGGGAATTATACAGTAAAGCCCTCTTCATTTAAAAAATGAACATCTTAAATTTAAATTTAACTTAACACTAGTGATTGAGCTTATGACGTCATCAGGAAAGTGTTTCAGCTTCTATACAGCTTTCTTTTTGTAACTCCACAAGTCGCCCTCTGCTGGCCATAAAAAAGAAAGCAAGTATAATAGACTGCATTCTTTCTCGGAGCCTCGGTGTCCTTTTGGTGTATCACCTCCTCCCTCCTGGCACACAGCTTCTTCTTCTTCTTCTTCTTCTTCTTCTTCTTGGTTGGCAACCAATGTTAAGGCGCATTACCGCCCCCTGGCTCACAGCTCAGTGCACATTTAGATGAGAAAATATATATTTGACACATTTAAGGAAAATACTAATGAAATAAAATAAAAATGTTCCCTTTAGATTTTTTTTGCTCTATAAAATAGTTGTTTTCTTTTACAATCATTCATCTTAGCAGTAGGATTTACATTAAAAGAGAAACAAATTAAGTTTGAGTGAAAATATACATTTTTGCACTCTCTGGTCAACTGACTCATTGACTCAAATGACTCAAGGAAATCCGATTCACTTTGGTGAGTGACTCATTAAAACGCGATTCAGTAAAAAGAATCGAATTTACCATCACTAGCACATAAATAAGTTACATAATATTCAGTACTTACTTTTAAAAGTTTACTCTTTGGCCTCTCCGATTCAGCCGTTTTTTTCGGCAAAATTATCCACACCCACCGCAGCGCTATGAAGTCTGGGATATGTTGGGCCATGAAGTCTACACCGCCACATCCTTAAAATTCAGGGAAATGAAGGATACATTTGAGGGCTGCATTTCGAGCAGCCTTCGTCGCGTCGCAGTGACGTAATCGGCCTTAAAATGCGGCCTTTAAGGCTGCAGACCCTGAATTGGGATACAACCTGTGTTTCCTGCACCCTCTGTACTACTTGAACGTCATCTTCAAGAATGTCTCAATTCCAGAAAATAGTTACTCCATATTAAATTAACTACTTCTGAAAGGTGGGTTGTATAGTGTATATAGTATATTATATAAATGGGTCCAGCTCTTTTTTTTTTTTTTACCTTCATAACTTTTGAAGTACAGGAGACACCCACCTGAAAAAAGCCACAATCTTCTTTTGCACAATTAGTTTCATTATCATAGTTTCAAGTGTTACGAAATCAGTTTTACCCCGGTTCTTTTTATTCCTCAGGCATCCAGAGACGGCACCGGAACTCAGTAATTATTTCACAAAACCTTTATTCATCTTTATTCATCTTCATTTAAGCATGCATCTTCTAGAAGGGAAGACGTGCAAGGCCGGTGTCCCTCTGCAAATCTTCCACCTCTTTGTTAGTTACAGCCAGCTTTATAGAAGTGACCCCATCATAAAACCCCCATGATGTGCTGCAAACTCTGTGTGTCTGTGTGTATGCACGAGCACGTGAGTGCCTGTGTGTGCGCGTACCCGTGTGTATGTGTGTGCACGTGAGTGAGTGTGCATGTGGGTGTGGGTGCGTAACAGTTAAAGCACTGTGTGTGTGTGTGTGTGTGTGTGTGTGTGTGTGTGTGTGTGTGTGTGTGACTTCCTGCCGGTCAAAAGTAATCTCCTCACCCAAGCTACACCAGGTTCCTTTAGACAACAAACAAAACAAGTTAACATATTACAAACACTGAGACCCCCACTCTGCCTCCACTGGGCCATTGGCCTCTTGTTGTTTTACATTTACAGATAAGCATGTGGAGAGTCTCCTGCAAACCTACTTCTAAGTTATAACAATTATGCATTTTTATTAAAGGTACAAGCATCAGCATCAGCAACCCCCAACTGTAGCTTCCTGTCTCCTTTTATGACACCAGACCCCCAGTGTCCATAAATTCCTTTCTCTCTAAACAATTTCACACACTCTCAGGCCTACAGCTAAGCCAAACTAAAACACAGACCAATCCTTCCTTATTCCTGTGATCTAAACAAATTTAACACATCATATTATAATAATTATTTTCTTGTACTCACACAAGTAACAATACTGCACCAACTTAATGTCTGTGATTTAGAGTAAGAGGAACAATCAGTGGTATACTGAGTCCCATGTCATTCCCCAATTCGTTACTGGACCAAATGCACTTTAGGAATTGAAATGTCCTTCAAAATGTGTAATGAAATGTGTTTTCGGATTACGGTGAGAAGAACGGAGGAGAGAGGAGGCAGAAATGAGAGAAATAGGAAAATCCCTTAGGTTAAGTAATTCCTTTTGTTCTGTTCCCCTCTTTTGGTGTCTCTTGCTCACCTTTTTACATCTGCATTTTGGTGTGGTGTCTGGACTCCAGGATCTACAAACTTTGTTTCAATAAAATTTATTTCAGGCTGTTAAGAAAGACCAAACATAACAAAACAGAATCAAATAATTGAAATGAAGCTTCGTGATAAACAAACAAGAAAAATTGAGTCATAAATTTACATTTGTGGTTGTGGAGCTTGAGAAGGACTTGATATGTCACATCAAGTTAAGCCACCGTCTTAAGCAAATATTTCTGTAGTAAATGAAAATTTCAGAGAAAAAAAATTAATAAAAAGTACATTAATGTTTTTTCTAAAATGATGAAAAATTATTCAATTAAATGGGATTTTTTTCTGAGCACTAGTTACGGAGCAGAATAACCTCCAGGACAACCTGTGAAATGAGAAGAGAGGTTAGGTTCGTCACGAAGTGGGAGGGCGCAGTGGACGGATTGGACTCGGGCCTACGGCTCACACACGGCTAGCGTCTGCGTTCCCTTCATCTCCGACCGTCATTGGCTAATGAGCACGTCGGTCATTGTTTCCCAGCCTGAACTCGCGTCTGATTGGCTGACAGGACACCTACGACGGTAGGGCAAACGCTATTGGTTGAAAAACTAGGTTAGTGGTCCGACAGGCATGACGGTGAAGAGAAACTGGGTCACCGATTGAAAATCGTTTATGTCACACTTCTGTGTGTTGCTATTACATATTACCAGCGGCGTTCAATGGATGGATTAGTCCCCCTGGATCTTTTGTAAGTATAACACAAGAACGAGGATATGTTTGTTGACGCCGCGTCTGTGTGACTTTGCTGGGCTTCAGTCTGTGATGGATATCGTCGATGTTTTCCCAGCGCTGTGGTCATGTCAGTGTGGTTTTCTAGAGCAGGAGGAGGGACTTTAGCTTTGCTGGCCAAGTCTTGACAGTCAGTAGCTAGCAGTGAGCTGTATGCTAATGTTAGCAGACGGGGGAGAAATGCCGTTATGGTCAAAAAGTGCGGAAAACGCCTTTAGTTTGGCGGGGTTGGTTTAAGTGGTGCCAGGAATCGCCGGGACTTAGAGGAAGCTCGGGCGTGGGTAAGTGCCGGTCAGTGGCTTTCAGTTTATTAACTGAACGTGACCCAAGTGAGTAAAGCTCCAGTGCTAGCGCATTAGCTGTGTAAAACGGGCCTTGGTGGGTATACTCAGCAGCATCTATCCTGCTCCGGTAACTTCAAAGCCTCCATTGCTTGTCTCTTTAAAAGGCCTCAACGGTACTGTGCTATTCTTCTATTTATTTGGAGACCTGTGCTTGTCTTAAGTATCGCGACGGTGTATGCACTTGCTGTGGAAATGTGGCCACCGCTAGGTGTCTCTGCTGTGGTTGATCAAAGACTATTTGATTGGGTTGTGGTTATACTGTGCATGTAATTAGTGTATTATTGAAGCAGGAGGATATGGGGTGTGATAGATAATATAAAATCCGAAACAAAACCTAACCAAACCGCTCGAAAGCTGAGTGAGTGACGATTTTAGTTGTTTGTTGTTACACATCTTGGGCATCATAAAGGGTGGACGTGGCTTAAAAGTGAAACAAGTGCAGAAGGCCTAATACCCAGGGATGTCAGCTGGCAAGGCTAATGAGCACCAGAGGGCGATACCTGTGGTTGTAGAAAAGCCTTCCTGTCCTGTATAAGTCTATGGGAAAACAGCCCTCTGCCCTGGCATCAATAAACACTTTCCTTATGTGTTTATGGGCACAGCAACTAATTTCAGGTCACATTGAGTAAGACGTCAAATACATTTTCTAATGTACTGTCATTATTAGAGACAGACAGGAGGATTAGGTGTTAGCCAATGAGCATGCAGGTCTCCTTGCATGTCATACCTGGTTTCAGGCGGGTCCTGCTGAGGACCAGCTGGTTTTGACTGGGAGGATATGAAATGGTCTTGAGCAGGATAGGAAACAGTTGGTTGTCACTGTTGATTCATCATCTGAGTCACTCTCACCACACTGAAGCCTTTTTTTTAGTACACAGGGTTTATGGATCTATTTGGGGATACATCATATTAAACCTTTGTTGTGTTAAAGGCAGTTTGCTGTTAATCTTTTTTTTTTGTTGGATTACTGTCTCGTGTGTTAGTTTGACAGGTGCACCTTGTGTTTTTGTAGTTTCTCATGCCTGCCTTGAGTAGATTATCCATTAACTGTTTCACCACATGAAAGGCACTTGCTGTGAACTTCAGACTGTGTCTTTGTTTTTGTTTCTAGCCAGGTAGCAACCTATATCAGATCTTATCAGTACGGATCTATGTAGCCACAAAGACATTTTTACAGCAGACATTTGTTGTGATGACTCAGAAGGGTTGCAGTTAACCATCCTGTTGATCATGAAGGCCAGATGACAAACTTCTGGTTTCTATGAGGAAACTGTATGATATAAAACGTTATAGAGAAAAAGATCCTTGTCATGACTATGTGGATGGTAATTTAGATTAACTAGAGATCATTCTAAGTAATTATGTGAGAGAGACTGTCACACTAAAAGTTTCTTGTATTAAAATGTATGTGGAAAATTCTTCAATGCCTAATATTGTGGTAGAAGTATAACGTTAGTGGGGGAAAAGCTTTTTAAAACCTTATTTTAGGGCAACCTTAGTAAACTTATTAAACATATTTTTTTTAATGAGATTTAAGTTGTGATCCTACACATGTAGCTGTTATTTCCTGTTAACCATTGTAATGAATATTCATTTGGATAATTCTTCAACATAAGAGCCCACAAGTGCTCAAGGAAAGTTCCAATTGGTGAGGCTTGCTTAAATGAGATTACGGGACACAGTTTATTTAGAGGTGAATGTATGAGAGCTACTGAAAATGTCCTTCTTAAGGGGTGAATAGCATTGTCAGTAATGAATAATAATAAATAATAAATAATTTCCCCCAGGGATCAATAAAGTATTCTGATTCTGATTCTGATTAAATAAAGGACATGGCATGGAGGTGTAGTTTGTAGCGCTGATGCCTCACAACAAAGTTTGGATCTTCTGATCTGCTGAGGTCTTTCTTTGTGGAGTTTACACATTCTTTATGTGCCTACATGGGCTTCTTCTGGGTACTCCCACTTCTTCCCAAAGTCCAAAGATATGCATGTTGAGTTTACTTGTGACTGCAGGTGAGAGATTGTGTGGTTGTCTATCTCTGTGTCGGCCCTGTGATGGTCTGGCAACCTGTCCAGTGTGTGTACCCGGCCTCTGATCTTATGATAGCTCCACCGCATTTCCCTAAGTAGGATAAGCAGTTAAGAAAATGGATGGATGTAACCAAGGCACCCTGCCAAGTTTAATAAAGATGCCTCCTGTCTAATTCCCAATAGGAGATGTTGGCCACAGTGACTGGCCATATGCTTTGGCCGGACAAACCTAACGAGCCATGCCATTGACTAAACAGAGAGGTTCCACATCCATCAGGAAACCCTTGCATGTAACTAAGAAGATACGATGCTTGACACTTACTTATTTCTCCCCTGTAAGCTTCTGTGGTTTAAAAAAGGGAAAAGGTAAAGAATTGTTGGGGTTGAAAGGAAAATTGATCAATAAATGTGTTTATCTAAATAAAAAGACACAAGTGGAGATAACAAGCCAAAAGATTTTAACTCGTGTAAATACAATAAATAAATAAAAAAACAATTTTTTCCATTGTACTTCAAATAATGCATTTTAATGTAATTTTTTCCTGATATTAAATAAATTAAAATCTAATTTCTCTAAAAACAAAATGTTCTCAGGTGTATGTTTAAGTATGTTTAAAAGGAAACTTAACCTTATCCTTGGCTGGACTAATTTTGGTCTCCAAATATGCAGGTTTTTCAGGCCTGTATATTATCAGGCCTGATTGGTCAATTTTCCTGAAATCCCAAGGATTCTTTCTGCACATATTGCTCATTATTCCCCATTGCATATAGATTGCATAAGGGATTCGAAGCATCCATCCATGCATCGATCTTCTTATGCTTGTCCAGATCAGAATCACAAGGGTGTTGGAAGTCTAACCCAGCTGTCCTATTCTATACACCATACATTTATTCTGCTGGCATACACAACACAAAGTGGGACATGTATTTAGTGTTTATAAAGGGAGCTACTTCAACAAGCTCCACCAAAAATGCCAGCTTATAAATATGCAAAACAATAAGCAAGAAAACAGTTTCCACTACATGTGGAAACAAGAAACGTGTTTACCACCTTAAACAGGCCGTTGAGTACAACTGTGAAATTGAGGTATACAAGAAGGGGTTGCTAGGTGGATGGAAATTATTTACTGCTTTTGTACTCAAAATTGACTTACAGTCACAAGTGGAAAAAATAAAGTACACCCTCTTTTCAATTCTCAAGTTAGGGAGATAATAAACAATCATCTGGTCCTCATCAACTTCTAAAAATTTTTAAATACAGTTTGTGTTGAGGAACAACTCACAACATATTGCACTGTCATTTGTTTAACAAAAACTAAAGTAAAAACTGAGTATACCCCATGGTTCAGTAGCTTGTTGGGACAGATGGCCTCACATTGGGCTCAAGAATACTTTGCTTACAAAGGAGCTCGTGGTTGCCTTAATTACTGCAAGGTGCCCACATCATCACCCCTTCAGGTATGAGGTGTTTGTGCCGATATGCTGTGGTTTGGTTTTGACAAACGTGGTGCTGTGGATTTTGCCCAGACATTTTCAATGTCCAATGAACATTGTTCCAGAAGTCATGTGGTTTGCTCAGATGTAATTTTGCTAATCTAAGTCATTTTCCATGTTCTTCTTAGAGAGATTAGGTGTTTGAAAACCCTTTAAAATAAGCTGTATTTGTTCAGTCTTTCTAATTTTACTGTTATGAATTTTAACATTTAACTGTTAACTGAGAAGTTTCTCTGACTTTGGGGTGAATTGGCTTGGACGACCACTTTTGTGAAGATTTTATGAATGTTTTCCTCTTGTGAATAACTTTGTCAAATAAAATGATGGACACTGTATTGTTTAGTAGGGCTGCCACAAACGATTATTTTGATAGTCGACTAGTCACCGATTATTTTTGCGATTAGTCGACTAATCAGATCATGCATCCATTGGACGTAAAACGTACAGCTTATTGCACCAGCATGCGTCTGCTCTTATATAACTATCATTAGCTGACAGCTTGAAGTGTTTAATGTATGTGATAACTAAAAATAAAGACAAGATGACAGTTTATTAAACTTTTAATGAATTTTTCAGATTGTCTCGGTGGAGTTTAATAAACTCGGCCATCTCTTCTTTCTATGTGAAATATAACAGGACACTGGAGTAAATTCTCTACCATTTCACACTTCTGTTTAATCAGTTCTCTGTTTGACGTTTATTCAGCTGTGTAAAAACTATAACTTTAATCTCAGCCAAACCGATTTACTGAGGAACAAATAAAACAAAAAAAAAGCCAAACAATAACATTTTTAAATGATCTGAGTGGCTTTTATATCATGTTTAACCTGAGTAGCGAAAGACTGCCGCGGGTTTGAAAATGATGTCCCGGGAGTTTGCCGTTCTCACCGGCTCTAGTGAGCCTTGAACCCTCTAGTTATCGAGCTGGTGGGTAACAGACATCTCCGAAAACGTCGGAGCTCTTTTGCAAAAGTGTGATGTCTTGATAAACCGAGCAGATATTTGAAGCTACACAGCTACATTCTCGCCTGAAAATATGTTAAAAGTTTATTTTGTGACCCAGAAATAGTAATAAGAGTAATATTAAAACTAAGTAGCTGCCGCCATTGTTGAAAACTGGAATTGGCTGGGCCACGCTATGAATTCTGGAATAGTTTGGGCCACGAAGGATACACCCGACCCATCCTTCAAATCTGGGGAAATGAAGGATGCATTTTTCAGCCACGTTTGGGGAAATCTTCAAATTTGGACAGGCTTCGCCACGTCGCTGTAACGTAATTGGCCTACAAATGCGGCCTCCGAAGGATGCGGCCGCTAAATTTGGACACAGCTATGAAACCAGACACTGCTGCTTCTTCTTTGGGGTTTAACGGCAGCTGGCATCCCTGGACATGCAGTGCTGCCATCTGCTGTTTCAGTCTGTTATTACACTCTTAAATCCTACTACTTATTCCTGCGTCTTTCAGGATCTTACAAAGCTTCAAACGACACATCCACGATTTTAATAGTCGACGTAATCGTGGCAGTCCTGTTGTTTAGTAATGGCCTTTCTATTTATTACTTTGTATTGTAATAAATAAATATAATGTCATGGCCATCTGTAATAATTACCTGCCTTCTGTCAAAGTAGATTTCAGATATCATGGCAACAAGAAAAGCAAAGATTTAAAACTGGTGTCTGGGGCTGCTGGTGCTGTCATATCATTGTGATGGGTCTTGATGGATGGGGTCTATTATTACTATGAGGAAAGAGGATCGGTGCTTATTGTGTCACTCAAAAGTGAAAGTTGGTTTCGCTCTTGTTGCTGCACATGTTTGTCGCCACCAGCACTGGCTTGAGTGATTGCATAATCTCTTTGCCATTTGAGATGTCTCTCAGTTAAGGTGCAGTTATTGACACTCGCTCTATGTAACAACAGACTGGGCACTATGTGACGTTTTCCCTGTTGAACACTCTCCAGCTGTAGAGTATTAATTCATTACTTTTTCCATCATAAGCTTATGCCTTTGTATTTGAATAACAGCAGTAATGACTGCTATGTTACTCAGCACAAGAACAGAATATATACATTTCTGCATTTTCTAGCCACTCGTCTCAGAACACAAAAAGCAGTGTGTGCACAGCATTGTCATGAGTGCCGCCATCAACCGAGGTTGGACTTGTTGGCATGCCGGATGCCTGCATGAGTGTCCCAGCTGGATCAGCAGCCATGCATATCCATGAGAGCACAATCTGTGATCTGATTGTTCGCAATGGAAATGCTCCAACCTGTACTCGGGCCATTTTTGTAGCAGCACCTTGACCTGTGCTTTTTTTTTTTTTTCAGCTGGACAGGGCGCAATCTCATGCTGCCAGAGAAGCACAGGTCTTTCTAGATAACAAGCATATCCAGACACTTACTTGGACCTGTTGCCCTGAATCTGAGATTATAATTTCCACATACAGCGCTGCTAGGGTCTTCTTGGGTCAGCAATGTTGAGCCCTGAGACTTGACAACCAGACTTTACTTCCTTGTCAGTGCTTAAATTTAAATTGGTTGTTTATCATTTGTTTAGAAATGTAGCTGGGATTGTTATCGTTTGGCAAGACCTGCCCAGTGATGATGAAAAACTCAAACTCGGCACACAGTTAGTTCTTGGCTGTAAAAAGCTGAATGTGAGCACACTGCACTCAATCTATGCAGTAAACCCTTTCACATCCTTGCAGACAGGCTGCTACACCCTGACTGCTGCAACAATACAAACCCCAACTATGCACGTAAGATTTGGTGACCTCACGTAGAGAAATTCCCAGAATAGCTCCACCCACGAATAGAATTAAAAGAAAACACCTGTGTGAGTGTGCAGGGACTTAAAGTCTGACATAGTTGTACCTGTATATCAGGTTGTTTTACAGGTCAACTTATTGTAGTCTCTTGCATATTTCAGAATTGCCTGTATTGTGATGTTTGTCCAAAAGGTTTGCATTGTACTGTGAGTTTTATTTTTAATTTTTTAATTAAATTAGTCATTCAAAAGGGGCACATTTAAAGCTTTATGAGTTTAAAAGTCACCAGTTAAGAGTTAATGCTGAGTGAAATCACATTACAAGTACCCACAGAATTATGTCATGCAGATTCCATCTGTGGAGCTCTGAAAGCTGTAATAATTTTTTAAATTTTTTTTTAAATGACTCATGTTGGGGTTGAAACTATTAAATCTCACAGGAAGCTGGATATAATAGCAGTCGTTAAAATATTCCATTTTATTTCACTGACCAGAGGTCTTTGCACAAGCCAGTGTACAGTTTTGATATTTCTGGGTAAGAGAAGATGAGAGTGCAAGGGTTTCGGTTCATCCCTGTTTGAAGCATCGAGTATTAATTTGTAGTGTATTTGATATTTGTAAAATCTTTTCACATCTTTACAAAAACGTTCCATCACTGGCCATGGTGGAAGTATTTGGGAGATTTGGCAGCTGACTTGCCGGCTGGATGCGTCTTTCGTGTATGAACGGGCTTTCTGCCTGCTTCCTGCCTGTCTGAGTGGGTGTTTCCCTGTTCAACAGGGAATCAAAGCAGAATGCCTTGCTGATTCACTGATGAAGTAGAAGTAGGTGGTGGATGGAAATCGATGCTGGCTGGTTAGAGACCATAGAGATTGGCTGACCCACTTTTTACTCCAGCACCAGTTCCTTTCAGTGCTCAATCATGACATAGTGGTTTTCCCCTTCTAGCCCAGGGCTTTGTCCCAATAAAAGAGCTCACCAAACTCATCCTGACCTAGTACTCTCCTGCCTGCATCTTGAGTTTCACATTGTGTTGTTACTGAAAATTAGATAGTTGTTTTATGAACCCGATCGGCACTCATTCTACATCTATCTTCATCTACTTTTTCTAATAAAGGTTCATTAATATTACACTCTTAAGATTGGAATTGATGGATACACCTGTTAACTAAAGCTGAAAAGATCTTTCTCCATAACTTGTCTCTGCACACAGACGTCATTTTGACATTTTCATAAATGTAAAGTAGAATCTTTACCCAGTTACTCCTCACATTTCTATAGCACAGTGGGAACAGCTGGGTAGCTCACCGTGTTGGAAAATACTTTTTCTTAAATCTCATACAGATCTATGTTGGCAGCCGTGTTGCCACCTTGATGTGCTGCGCTTCTCCCATCTCCATCACTCAGGCATTTTCTGAAGCAATGTATCCAGTTAATATAAAGCTACTGACAATGAAACTGAGCTTGAATCTGTGCAGGAGATATACTCCAAAAAGTGATTCATTAATTTGCTGGGACTAATGAGTAAATATTTTGCAGAATGTGACTTGTAGTTGGCTTTTATCTCGTACCAGAATGAATGTTTAGCCCTGGATTTTGAGTGTGTTACTTGAATACATTTTGCTTACATTTAGAGATTGGCGACAGATTGATTTTGCACCTGACTCACAGATTTCTCTTCATCCCCCTGCAGATGTAGACGGGCCCCAGCTGCTTAAGGATCTGATCATATGAGGGGAGACCACTTCAAAGTGGATGAAACTAGGTCAGGCTGAATCAAACCAGACTCAGACCAGATCACAACCGAGCAGACCAGATTGATTCAGACGATACCAGGCCCGTCCAGGAAGCCTGTTCCAGTTTCCTGTCCAGGTAACTGAAGCCGCTCTGCACGCCATCTGTAGGAGGTGCCTACTCATATTTCAGAGATGTGAATTTGAACCAAGGAGTCCTCCTTCACAGTGCGAGAAATAATTAACATATTTGAAAACTAGGCCAGCATTTGCTTTGGAATAAGTGTGACATTAAAAATGTGATATTTATGTATTTTTATTTCCATGTAATATTTGTAGTGTTTGGTTCAATTTAAGTTATCAGTGAACTTATGTATTAATACACCTCTGTTATATTTGCTTACACAATTTAAGGACTAAATCTGGTTTTAAAGGAGTCATGTTTTCAGAGCAGTGACATGTTGCATGCATCTGATTCTGGCTGACTGCTGTTTAACTTTATCAGCATTCACCCCAGAAAAAAGGCTCACCGCCTCCACATGCTGCTGACATTTTTAGCATCTTATAAAAACACAGCACTCCCATTGCAAAAAATTTAAATGGTATGCTTGGCCTTGAACAAGTGGTTTAGTGCACACACCTGCTTGCGGTTGAGTGAATAGATAATGGCATCGAATATCTAGTTTTTTTGTCTTTGTTTTGTTCTTGTTTCGTATCCTGAACTCCTGAATGACGAGGTGATGCCTACTTCCTTTTTTTTTTTGTGGTGTTGAGTTGCAGTGAGAGATAGAGATTCCTCTTTACTTCTCTTTTCTGTCCTCTATATCACCTGACCTCTCCACTCCCTGAGCCTGGTTGTGCTGGAGGTCTCTTCCTGTCAAAGGAGTTCTTTGACAGGCGTTCTTTAACCGTACGGGATGATCTGATCTTTGGGTTTCTCTTTGCTTTTCTCTAGTCTTTAGCTTACAGTATAAAGCTCTTCGAGGCAAATATTGTTTTGACCTGGAGCTGTATGAATAGTGCATTTACTTGGCAAACTCATTCAATAGCAAAGGTTTGTTCGTTTAGAGCACGTGTCCCGTGAGAATATTTTTTATAGATGTACTATTATTGTTATGCATGGCCCGGCAATATGAGGTGCTAATGATATACAAACTACAGATTCCATAATGCAGCACTGCAGCCTCCTTGCTGAACGCTAGGCTAACTGGGAACATTCCCGCCTCAAACAAGTCAAACTTCTGTTATTGCGAAGCTAGCCGCTCACAATGGTGGAGAGAAAAGTTGATTCTGAAAGCAGAGCCTTTCAGCGCCAGTGGGTGACTGAATATATGTTTACAGACATGCTGGTAAACCCGTGTGTCTTATTAGTGGAGCTAATGTGGCTGTAATTAAGGAATTTAATTTAAGACGGCACTACGAGACAAAACGTCAGGATAGCTGAAAAACCTAAACGCAGAGCAGAAACTACAGAAAGTAGAAGAGCTAAAGAAGAATCTGACATTTCAGCAGACGTTTTTCACCAGAGCAAAATCACAAAGTGAAGCTGTTGTGAAAGCAAGTTTTATTGTAGCAGAGGAGCCAAATTAGCCCGGTACCACTCTGAAGAGCTGCATGATGAAGCTGTGCGACGTCTTGTGTCCAGACAAAACGCAGATTTTTGGCAAATGTGAGCCTGAGGAGAAATACGATTGCTGATCGGGTTTGTGAGATGGCCACTGATTTAAGAACACAGTTGTGTGAAAGAAGCAAAAACTTTATCGCATACTCTCTTGCTGTGGATGAAAGTACAGACATGATGGACATTGCACAGCTGATTGCACAGCTGGCCATCTTCATCCTTGGAGAGGAAATATTGAACATTAAATCGATGCACAGGACAACGACAGGGAAAGACATTTTTTAAAACGTATGTTAAAGTGTAACCGACATGAAACTGCCCTGGGACAAACTTGTTGGACTTACAACAGATGGTGCGCCGGTGTTGTGCGGTGAAAAAAGCAACTAGTCAGCAGGTTGTGAGTAAAGATGCAGGAGGAGAACTGTACCGGTGAGTTAACAGCATATCACTGCATCATACACCAGGAAACGCTGTGTGGTAAAGTCCTAAAAATGGAGCATGTAATGATCACCGTAACGTAAACCGTAAATTTTATCTGAGCTAAAAGTTTAAATCACCGTCAATGTCAGTCTTTTATGTGGGAAATAGATTCAGAGTTTGCCGACATGCCATCATACAGAGGTCGGTTGGCTGAGTTGGGATAAAAATTCTCAATAGAGTTTTTGAGCTCAGCAAGGAAATCTGTCAGTTCATGGACATGGCATGTATGATGCGGTGAAGGCATTTCAAGTGAAGCTGTCACAAATGCACCAGTGCAACCTGCCTCACTTTCCCTGTTGCCAAGTAATGTTGAACCAAGTCAGCGGACTTTGCTGAACTGCACCTGTGCAGATTCAGATGGAGCTGCAGTGTAATGATACACTCAAGGGAAAGTACGACACTGAATGGCCCGCACAGTTTATTATTTCCATTCCTGAAGCAATGCCTCAGCTCCGTCTACATGCGGCTCCAACCTTGTGTATGCTTTCATTTATTTTTTCTGGGGTTTTTGGCAGCATGTTCATATTTCTAACTTGCATAATTTTGACAGGATATATTTTTATGAAGAGCAAAATATTTAAAGTTAAAGTTTATTTTTTTAAGTTTATTTAATCTGGAATAATATTCCTGTCTGTTTTTATTCATATTTATGTTTAAAAAAACATAAACATGTTCAATAAATGTTTATCTTGTTTGGCCCGCGACCTAAAGTGTGCCTTGAGTTTTGGCCCCCTGTGCAATTGAGTTTGACACCCCTGGTTTAGAGGCTTCACAGTAAATACATTTGCTTATATTGTTTTTTTTTTGGGGGGAAACATTAGTGTGGCTCTTGATGAGTCATGCCACCTGTTTGCGCATGCATGTGCTCGAAAACTCTAATCGAAACCTTTACAGAAAATGACTGAATAATTAAGCAAGAACTCTTGTTAACGACAGGCCTTCTTCAGTCAGCTCAGAGTCACTTGGGAAGGTTTCATCATCTCTGAAGTTTAAACACTTGCCAGGGTTGTAGTTGGCGAATTGGAATGCACATGGCACATCTCAACCAGTCTGATTTATGTGTCATGTAACTGATACGGTGCGACCTAAATAGCTTACAGTATTTCAATACATGCAGTTGTAATAGTGACTTCCTGTTTATTGCGCCTGCACACTTGACCCAGATGACACGATGTTTGCTGCATGTGTCCAGGCAACAGTTACTCTGTCTGTATTTTCTTTGTTTTGGGATTTCTTTGTTTTTGTCTTTGCAGATTCTCAGAATGATTCCATCTTAAAGTGTTGCTTTTGTGTGTTCACAGTTGAGGGCTCCAGAGTGGATGGAAGGAGATGATTTTAACACACAGGCTGTGATGAACATCTGTGGTGAGTTTGGCCCTTCCTAAAAAATAAATTAGTATTTCCCTCTGTGCATCTCTCAATTAAGTGTGCACGCTTTATTGAAAAAAAGGTCTGTGCAGATAGTCACCTCCGTTTCTCACAACTACAGTATTTCCGCTTTGATCTTGACCTCAGACCGTTTATAGTGATTTCTTGTCAGCACGGATAATATGAGTAATCCCGCACATGTCGCGCTTATTATTTGTCAGTTCATTTACATACCCAGTAGTTTCGGTCTATGCATGCATATGCATGCGACATTTGTGTGACTGTCTGCTCTGTGTTGCTTATTTTCTTCTGCAAAGAAACAGTGGATTGTTTCTTTTATTTTAGCTTCTAATACACACAGACGCCTGCATTGCAGCTATTTCTTAAAAGAGAGGGTTTAATCACCAAAAGACTGAATAACAAGGTTGCACACGGGTCTGTTGAAATCTGGCACAAGAGCCTTTTTAGATTTGCAAATGGATTTTTATATTTCTGGGGAAATATTCGTCCTTATGTTGCAGCTGTCATTTAGCAAGAATGTGTTTGTGTATGAACCGTAGGATCCATTCATTTTCTATTAGTAAAGTAGACCTGTCTTAAAAATATTTAAAAATTTAGTTCACGAACCACAGAAAACATCTTTAAGGCAGCAAACCTGTTTCATAATTACCTGCCTTCGTCTATGAATAAACATTTTTTCTTCCTCCTACGATTGAAGCAATTTCTCAGCGTTTGTCAGTGCTGTTACGCTGACGTTACCTCGCCATGATTTACATTTAATGAACAATTCTGGATATTAATGAGGTGAAATTTTCACACTTTGCAGTGCCATCCAGGGAACCATAGTGGATGTTTTTGCTGGCCGGTTCTGTCCTCTGAGCAGCTTGTTTAACGCCCCCTGGTTAATACATTTACGTGTCAGATTAGCGTCAGCTCGGTTATTCATGTAATTGTGCTACATTGTCAAAACAGCAGCTGATACGTTTGTTTAGCTGTTGAACTAATCTGGCAATCATGACAGTTGCTGGTTTATTGTGCTGTATTTGAAACTGCTGGATAGTCCTTTTGGATTTTTGAAATGTGTGCCAGAGGCATCATCCATCTGGTTTGCTGTCTACAACAACAGACTGTGGTTTAAGAATCTTTACACCAATAAAACAATATATAGGTCCCCTTTAAATATGTGCATTTGTCCTTCAATTTAAAAAAAATAAATAAGTGAATAAAATAACATTTACCGTACTTGGTCAAACTGCAAGAGCTTTATATAGCCGCAATGATGTCTCATACAGGAGTGGGAGCTTTTGTTTTACTTTTTGCTATGAATATGAGTTATAGACTCACACAGCCACCAACTCGTTTGGGGCAAATGTAATTATTCCAACCACGCAGAGTGTTGATCTCAGTCAGCAGTGGCACAGCAGTCACTCCTCCTCATCTGGAGCCCTGTGCAGGCAGGCGGCTTGATAACCACTGCAGAGTCACCCAGAAAGAGTCACAACAAAGAAAGTCGTCAACTGTTGTTATTCTGGTTTGGCAGTGTGGTTTACTAGGTTGCCAGTTTGTCTTAAGATTATGTAGCTTCAGCAGCCGGTGAAATAAAAATGGTTACTAAAAATGTGTATGTAGTATTTTTTTTAAATTTGGTGAAACACTTGTGCACTGGTAAAGCCACAAATGCGGTGACAAATAAATGAAGGAAAAACACCAACTTTTGCAGTGCATTTTTCACAAAAACAGACTGCTTTCAGTGTGTATACGCTTTACACGACCAGTTCGTACCTACAAAAACCCCCAAAAACAAACCAACAAAAGAATGGAATCTTGGGTTTTTTTTATTTATTTTTATTTATTTTTTTATTTATTTTTTTGTGACACTGTGTATAAAGGCCTTAAATCCGCACACAGAGAGATGTCTGTTTTTAAGCTCAGTGTCTCATTGTGCTGTGCAGATGACCTGATGGCAGACCAAAGGATGGACATCTCGTCTACAATGACCGACTTCATGTCCCCCAGCTCCACTGACCTCATCTCCAGTTCCATCAGCACGCCTGGCATGGACTACACCCGCAAAAGGAAAGGCAGCACCACCGACTACCAGTAAGTAGACAAGGAAGAAAGAGAAGCTCAAATGCTCACTTTATTGGTAATATAAACATATTTGCTACTACTGCTTGACTTACCAGCAGTGGTAACTGTAACATCACATAAATAGACCTTGAATTTATTCTTGGCAATAAGGTGCACAGAGAAAGGGGAAAAATATACAGACTGAGAATTATGGGAAGAAGTGATAAAGTGAAATGACTAGATAGACAGAGTGTTTCTGGTCCTATTAACCATGTCTGATTATGGAGACACAAAGTCTTTTGCATTCATTAGTGCAGGTGTGCTACAATATTCATAACATTTGTGTCCTTAAACACTGTTAGCCAATGTTGCTAACACTTTACACGTTGTTTAAAAAAAACATAATGATCTGAATCATTCAGTGACAAAAAATTGATTGATAAATTTGTGTTTCTTTGCAGAATTGATGGCTTCTCATTTGAGTAAGTTCAAACCTGACTCGATGTTAGTAGATCTAGCAAACTCAATTAATCAGCCTGAAATGCCACTGAACCCTCACACATAATCTTTTGCACCATGAAATATTGAACAGACTGAAAAGCAAACCTACTCAACCCAGTGAACCCTTTGTGAAGTGCTCTGGTTATTTGAATGTGTTCCTGTGGTCTTGCTGAAACTTATATCTCCTGTTTTCTCCTTCTCAGTGACATGGACCCAGATAAAGATAAACTGGGCAGGTAAGGCGCCATTATTGCCATGGTGATAGAGCTTTAATCTGCTGGATGTGTCTGTTTATTGCTCTTGAAATATCCTGCTTCTGGCACGATTGGGTTCCCTGTTGATTTCAACTTAAAGGGTCCGTTGAGCCAAATCATAACGTTCGTGTTTTCACACTCACATTTGTGAATCTCAGAGATCTGTATTTGGATGTTTCAGTGCCCACATAAACACAGAGGAGGTGAATGGAGGTTTTACACTGGATGCTGCTCAGAGTATTGAGAGATGTTATTTTTAACAACAGCAGCTCTTACTAGAATAAAAATCCATGTTGCTCTGAATATTACACAGATTCCAAGGTTTGTCCTTTAGAGCACAGTAGAGAACGATCGGGTAATAAACACCCAGTAAAGATGTTTAAGTTTTCCGCCACGAGGACTTTTGCCATGATCTATATGACCAAATCTGACACGTCAGAGTTTTTCACCATGTTAGGACTGCATGTTCGATCATTTTATTGCATCGGACGTCATCAGTGCAATTTAATTTCACTTAACAGGGAAAGAAAGGCAGTGATGGGTGTATTAAAATAATTTTTCGCAGAAATGTTCATAAAGTTAAAGCAAAGTTGAATGAATGTAATAAGCTGCACAGGAAAAGTATCATAAACTACTACAGCTGCTGTAATGCATGTTACTCTCCAGGGGAAAATCTCTTGCACACTGCACTGTGACACCAAAGCCAATCGAGGAGAACCATTTCACTACTGTACAGACATGTCTGCAGTTCAGCTGGGGGTGCAGTAGGGAGTGCTGCCTGAAGGAGAGTGAATGACGTAGTCACGTTACATAGCAACTTAAGGGGCTTTGGATGTATTACTTTAACCCTTTGGTTTTACTGAACTAAGTGCTCGCCACACACTGGATTAGACAAATCTTCCACTAGCAGAAATAACCCAAAAAAGACACAGACAACGCCGAGTTTGGAGAGATGCTTTATCTCAAAATAAAGTCAGTCTCCTGACTTTTTAGACGAGTTTAACTCGTCCTAATTGTTTTTGGAAAGTCAAGGAATCATTTGCATGTACTATGAAGTCATCGTCTGGGTGTGTCTGTAGAGTGGAGTGGACATTTTCCTTGTTGTTGCTCTTTTTTCCTAACTGTAAATATGAGATAAAGAGATGTGTCATGTTTGTACTGCATTAGTCATCAGATTTGCCCTCTTGCTGCCCTTTTAAAGTATGTGCTATCGCATTAATTTAACAATCAAACCCTTCAGTCCTCTCTAATTTCTCTCTCTAATTCTTTCTCTGTTTTGTCTTTTCAGTGACCAACAGGGCAGGATTAAGAATGCCAGGTATAAACACTCCTTTTCTTTCTCTCTCTCCCATTCCCCCTTACCTGCTAAGCTCCCTTGCATGAATTAAATGTCACTCTGTGGATGGGGACAGAGAGATCTTTGTGCACACTGATAATAAGAAACTTTATACATTGAAGTGTATAGATCCAAGCATTATGTGGAAGGGGACTGTAAAAGCAAACCTAATTGCTAAAGCCAAGCTGTCTTTCTCTTACATGGAAAGAATTCTCTTTTATAGCTGCTTCTGTGCAAAGCGAGAGCAGACAAGCAGGAAGGATATAACCTTATATTCGTGGAGGATCGGCAGAACAACAAAAACTGGATTTCTTCATGTCTCTTGAGGCTGTTTTCTTTGCGTCTTGCTAGCTGATTTATATCATGTTAGACAGGACTATGAATGCGTAGACAGTGGAGTCTGTTGGATAAGGTGCTAGGAGTTTGTATTTTGTAGAGCAGGTAAAGTTCAGCCAAGCTGGTTTATTATTATTAGTGTGAATGCTTGAAAAGCATTCACAGTATTGTTCTTCTAATCTTTATTATTAGTGTGAATGCTTGAAAAGCATTCACAGTATTGTTATTCGAATCTTTATTATTATATTTTATCTATTCCGTACGTTTTTTGAAAGCCTACTCCTTCAAAACCATTCAACTTAGAAAAACCATTCAAACATCGTTAGATTCCTATTATTTTGGACAACATTGCTTGTATTTTTCTCATTTTTAACATTTATATTTTTAATTTTATTCAACTTTATTCAACAAAAATTTCCCATGTATTTCAATGGGGAGACCCTTCAAATTCTCATTCAACTTACTCATTTTTAAACTCTTACTACTTCAACATACGTTCACATAGAGCCACCATTCAAACTTTAAAACGAAGACAAGACATTCAACTATTCAACTTGTATTTATCTTTTCAATATCTATTATACTTTTTCTTCAGTTCCAGTTTAAGTTTCATGATGTTTTTTCACCCGTTTCAGAGTTTATAATGGGTGTGTATGGGACGGAATGTTGGGGCTAGAGTGAGGCAGCTCAACTGCTAGAGTGAGAGGAGCAAAAAAATTAATCTTAAAATCTTTTTTAAAACTGCTGCTGTGTCCGCAGCGTTTGCTCTACAGGTATGATTTTACCCTCAAAACGTAGCCATGGCTGTCCTCTTTCATCCAATGTGTTTACTATTGTCCTAGGTGTTATGGTTCTTTCGTAAATGTCACCAATGCACAGCCTCCTCCCTCCAACTCTTCCATAGACTCTAATGTTAAAATGGCTCAGAAGGTTCGTTTGAAAATCAGAAGAGCATGGTGTCTTTCCACTGTCACCACGTCCATATAATAAACTCTACAGGCATGAAAACTGAGAATTCAGTAGACTAGAAGCTGCTGTCGCTCACGGTGAAAGAATTTTGTCAATACGACTTTTACTTTTCATTTGGGAACGATTTGTTTCGGCCTGACTTTTCTGTTCATTTTAAGCAGCAAAAGTGAGGCGCATGTCTGTGTACGTGTGTATGGAGCCATTGGGTGCGGTCACTATAGCAACCAGGCTCACACCTGCCTGCTTAACGAGCTCTCTCTGCCACTCTGCCAAAATTCATCTTAAACACTTCTCTTTCAACTGCTGCTGTGTCCACAGTGTTTGCTTTACAGCCATCATTTTACCCTCAAAACGTCGCCATCGTTGTTCTTTTTCCAACATCTTGTCTTTCAAAGCTCAGAGATGTAAACTTTTTAAACTGTGTGGGTCCAAGTGGAGGGATCACATTTTAGTCATTCAGTGATTCAAAGAATATGACCTTTTAATATTCATTCAGATGTTTTCTGACTCTAAATGTTCTTTTCTCATTTCTTAGGTTTTTCTAATTTACAATTAAAACATTTTCAGCTTTTTTCCAACTTCTTCTTCTGTGTAACCTTCAGCTTTTAGCAGTTCAGCACCTTTGTTTTCAGGTTAAATTCGTTTTTTTTTTTTGTTGTTTTTTTTAAATCTCATTCAATATTTTTAACTCAAAATTCAGCAATTAATTCATTTCAGTGCATACATTCAGATTCAAGCATTCACACTGCAGTTTCTTCAGAAAATGCACTTTCTAGTTATATTTTATTCTGTATTCCGTACGTTTTTTGAAAGCCTACTCCTTCAAAACCGTTCAACTTAGAAAAACCATTCAAACATCGTTAGATTCCTATTATTTTGGACAACATTGCTTGTATTTTTCTCATTTTTAACATTTATATTTTTAATTTTATTCAACTTTATTCAACAAAAATTTCCCATGTATTTCAATGGGGAGACCCTTCAAATTCTCATTCAACTTACTCATTTTTAAACTCTTACTACTTCAACATACGTTCACATAGAGCCACCATTCAAACTTTAAAACGAAGACACGACATTCAACTATTCAACTTGTATTTATCTTTTCAATATCTATTATACTTTTTCTTCAGTTCCAGTTTAAGTTTCATGATGTTTTTTCACCCGTTTCAGAGTTTATAATGGGTGTGTATGGGACGGAATGTTGGGGCTAGAGTGAGGCAGCTCAACTGCTAGAGTGAGAGGAGCAAAAAAATTAATCTTAAAATCTTTTTTAAAACTGCTGCTGTGTCCGCAGCGTTTGCTCTACAGGTATGATTTTACCCTCAAAACGTAGCCATCGCTGTCCTCTTTCATCCAATGTGTTTACTATTGTCCTAGGTGTTATGGTTCTTCCGTAAATGTCACCAATGCACAGCCTCCTCCCTCCAACTCTTCCATAGACTCTAATGTTAAAATGGCTCAGAAGGTTCGTTTGAAAATCAGAAGAGCATGGTGTCTTTCCACTGTCACCACGTCCATATAATAAACTCCACAGACATGAAAACTGAGAATTAGGTAGACTAGAAGCTGCTGTCGCTCACGGTGAAAGAATTTTGTCAATACGACTTTTACTTTTCATTTGGGAACGATTTGTTTCGGCCTGACTTTTCTGTTCATTTTAAGCAGCAAAAGTGAGGCGCATGTCTGTGTACGTGTGTATGGAGCCATTGGGTGCGGTCACTATAGCAACCAGGCTCACACCTGCCTGCTTAACGAGCTCTGCCTGCCACTGTACCAAGATTCATCTTAAGCACTTCTCTTTCAACTGCTGCTGTGTCCACAGTGTTACAGCCATCATTTTACCCTCAAAACGTCGCCATTATTGTTCTCTTTCCAACACCGTATCTTTCAAAGCTCAGGCATTTAAACTTTTTAAACTGTGTGGATCAAAGTGGAGGGATCACATTTGAGTCATTCAGTGATTCAAAGAATATGACCTTTTAATATTCATTCAGATGTTTTCTGACTCTAAATGTTCTTTTCTCATTTCTTAGGGTTTTCTAATTTACATTTAAAACATTTTCAGTTTTTTTCCAACTCCTTCTTCTGTGTAACCTTCAGCTTTTAGCAGTTCAGCACCTTTGTTTTCAGGTTAAATTCGTTTTTTTTTTTTTTTTTTAATCTCATTCAATATTTTTAACTCAAAATTCAGCAATTAATTCATTTCAGTGCATACATTCAGATTCAAGCATTCACACTGCAGTTTCTTCAGAAAATGCACTTTCTAGTTTACTGTGGATTTCTGCCAGCAAGATGGGTGGAAAATGACTTTGTTCATTGACACTTTTTTGATGTCTGATGTCTTCTCCTGCACAGAGAGGCCCATAGCCAGATTGAGAAACGTCGCAGAGACAAGATGAACAGCTTCATCGATGAGCTGGCGTCACTGGTGCCCACCTGCAATGCCATGTCCCGCAAGCTGGATAAACTGACAGTCCTCCGGATGGCTGTCCAACACATGAAGACGCTCAGAGGTTAGAATCAACTGGGAGGGTTGGGGAGGCAACGAAGTGAAAAGTCTTCTCATTCAAACACTTGCTCGCATCAGTTTTTGTACTAACATGTGAAATATGCGCTGTTGAGGACCTGAGGGTTTCCATCCCAGTTAAATAAAGATTAAACAACGAAACATATTCATAAACATGGGAAACGTGAGAGGTTTTTACTGATCAGGTGACAAATAAAGAAGATAATTGATGATGGTCAGTTGATATTGGTAATCCTTTGGTAAACATTTCCAAATATGGAACTGTGTGTAATTCTTAAAGGGAGATAAATTCATGGTAC
This sequence comes from Astatotilapia calliptera, assembly GCF_964374335.1. Lineage (NCBI taxonomy): Eukaryota > Metazoa > Chordata > Actinopteri > Cichliformes > Cichlidae > Astatotilapia > Astatotilapia calliptera. Next base: position 5,350,446 of record NC_137428.1, on the reverse strand, counting down.
TCAAAGCAAATAAGATTAAGTGGGAGCATACAGCTTTCTAAAAATGCTCTTATGTGTGCATGTGCAATCTGAATAGTCACAGGTGTGACCTGCGTGTGTTTTAATGTTGTGTGCAGGTGCAGCCAACCCGTACACAGAGGCAAACTACAAGCCTTCCTTCCTCTCAGATGATGAACTGAAGCACTTGATACTAAGGGTGAGTGGAAAAATCAAAAATAATTAAGGTTCTTTTTATAACTATACAAAGGGGGGGAAAAACCTCCAGAAATGAACTTTTAATCCAGTTTTTAACGTTCTGTTTAATAATGCAGGCTGCTGATGGCTTCCTGTTTGTGGTCGGATGCGATCGTGGCAAGATCCTGTTTGTTTCTGAATCCGTGTACAAGATTCTCAACTACAGCCAGGTACGCTGACAGCCTGAGGAATGAAGGGATCTTTTTGTTAATGGTGGATGATTTTTAAGCCACCTTAAAAGGCTTTACTGTGGATCTGCGACAGGCATGCGTTAGTTCCTTTACAAAGCAAAAGAAGGATGCTGTGAATCTGCTCAATCACTATTACTACACAAACAAGTGGACAATTCATAGCCAGCAAACATCTGTCTATCCATCCTAATTTGAAATTCCACAAATTAAACAATTCAAATTTATTCATCTTTCTCTCTCCTCTCAAGAATGACCTGATAGGTCAGAGCCTGTTTGACTACCTTCACCCCAAGGACATCGCCAAGGTCAAAGAGCAGCTGTCGTCCTCTGATACAGCCCCACGAGAGAGACTCATCGATGCTAAAAGTAAGCAAAAATGGACGTGTGTAATCTGTTTTGTAGAGCCAAGAGTTTGGTCAATGCCGTTAAAATCTGTCACACCAAATGGTGTGAAAAAGGAACCCCATATAGGGAACTGAAGGCTAGAAACAGTCAGTGCATTTTCTCAAAGGAAAAGCCTGTTGATTTAACGATGGCAAACACAGCTGGAGGTAAAACAGGGGAAGTGTGCATCATTCAAGGCACTAAGAATAGAAAATGCAACCAAGAGCTCCAAATGGATTTATTTTCCACATGTGCGTTTCCTTTGTTATTTGTGTGCAAGTCCTTCTTTCTAAAATTGCTGAGGCTTGAAAGAATAGTCGTTTTCTGTTGACTGATTATTTTCTTTCCTTTATTTTTGCAGCTGGTCTTCCTGTGAAGACGGACATCACCCCCGGTCCTTCTAGACTCTGTTCTGGAGCTAGGCGGTCATTTTTCTGCAGGATGAAGTGCAACAGGCAGTCTGTCAAAGTAGAAGATAAAGACTTTCCCTCCACCTGCTCTAAGAAAAAAGGTAGCGTGCCATTGTCTTCATTAAAACCTGACAACCTTCCTCTCTGTCAGAGCACCACCTGAAAAAGCTCTGTGCTTATCAGCTCTCTGGTCCCTTTCTGACATCCACTCATTTCTGTAAATCTGATGTCTCTGCTTGTCAGTGCTGTTTCTGTATGGGTGGACTGATCATAGCCTTGTGAAAAGCTGTGACAGCAATCTTATGAAGCACGTGCAGTCAAGTTACCACTTACTCTTTTGGAGATTGGTGTCTAGATCTGACAAAAAGTAACAGCTGAAGTTAGTTTGTTGTTCCCAGTTGCTTCTAAAACTCTTTATTCTAAGTTAATGACATACCTGCAGGGTCCGTGTGCAAGCATCTCTAAATAAAGAAGGATGCACTCATTTATGCACGCAGCACTACAGCAAGAACTTAATTACCCTTGACACAGAGATAGGACTGGTCAGGATCTAACAATAAATGACATGGTGTGTTTTTCCCTTAACAATTATCTAAGGGTGTAGATGCACCATCATGACTACATGTAGGATGTAGCATCTGTAATTACCAAAGTATCGTCGTATTAAACAAACTCTAATTTCAAGCATTTTACATCACTGTCAGGCCTAAAGGGTAAAAGGTATTGCTGCTGTGGCTCGTTTCTCCCACATCGTCTGACAGAACGGGTGAGGAGCATTAACATAAAAATAAGCCACGTCTGAATTGCGGAGAGCTTCCACTATATCAGCTCGATGAAGCCAGCAGTGTTTTGCATCCCGTGTCTTAAGAGACCTTTGGAGCGGCTTCTCTCTCCTCTCTATTTACATCTCACACAGTGCTTTGTAAATATCTCCATCACCTCCTTATGAAACCAAAAGCCCTCATTTCCTGGTGTTCCTGTTCTTCTATTTTTAGGTTCACATCCTTTTCATAACAAGGAATTGCACCTCAGTTGGCATGAGAGCATGGTGTTTATTTAACCTTTATTTACCCGCTCTATATTGTCAAAAACAAATTCTAGAGAAAGACCTGTCTGCTTAGATTTTAGTGCTTGAAAAGGTTAAATTTTTGGTCGGCTTCTGTTAGTTTAACTATTCAAATTTTTCATATTATAATGAAAACGATACATTTGACAGTTATCAGCTTTTTTCTTGTCTTTTATACTAGAACTGGCTAAAATAGATGCATCCTATTTCGGTAATGCATGAGGGCTCAGGTGGGGAAGCTATAACAGTAATGATGGAGCAGTGATTATTTATTCATGTTTCAGGTATTTCTTTTGTGTTTAAGTAGTTATTTGAATGATGTGTTTTCTGTGTATGAATGCGTCCTATTACCCGATGAGAGGACAGAGTTTATTTATTCATTTGAAAACCTTTTAATTAATCAGCAAAGCTTACACGCCATAAAAGAATCTCACCAGTGATAATCTTTGAAAATAGGGCTGCCTCTGAAAGTCAGAGCTATGAAGCATCAATCAAAGATGCTTTCAGTTGAGTGAGACTGCGAGCGCTTATCTGCAAACAACATGCGCTGCACTTGTAGATGAGAGGAGCTGAAACCTGAGGCGCAGGGCCTTTTTTTCCTGATAGGCGGTTGCTCGGTAAAGTCAGATGAAGAAGATTTTTGCCGGAATCTTTATGATCTTTATTAACTGCTTCTATAATTTAAAGGGGAAGAAGAAGCCAGGTGCTGATAATCAAATGCACTTGACAAACTGATGAGCAAGAATGACTACCTCTGTAAAAGCAGAAGTTGTGCAGTTTGCTTCTATGGAGCATTCAGGAGGGTGATAACATAACGCTATAATCTTTCCAGAATTCACCCCAAGGTCAGACTGTGCAATGCTCAAAGGCACTACAAATAACCCAGGAGCTACATCTCCGGCTCTACAGGCCTCAGTTAACATGTTAACTGTTAAAGTTCATAACTTTATATTTAGAAAAAGATCATGAACTCAGCTGTATACATAGGTATTCTAGAGACATATCTGAGGCCGTCTGCCCCTTAATAAAGCTTGGAAATGACGAAGTTGGGTCGTGTGACACGACAGCGATCCCCTGCACAGCAGCAAATCTACAGCTGGGTGGCTGGAAAGAAAAGTATCAAGCTGTTTCTTCACTCTTACGATTACTTCAGTTGGACTTTTATTGTGAAGAGATCCACAGAGTGAAAATGTGAAGATGGATTTTTATTCTCGCAAGATGACAACGTTCTCATTAAAGTGAACTTTGGCCTAACTACCTTAACAGTTTGCTTTGTTGTTGATGAACAGTTGCAATGGGCCAGTAAAAGTCCAGACCTCACCCTGAATGTAATGATGTGGTTGGACCTTAAGATTCAGCTGTGCTGAGCAAATGCCTAAAAATCTCAATGAAGTAACACTGTAAGGTAGAGTGGGCGGGCCAAAATTGATCCGCAACAGTGTGTAAGGCTGATTAAATCATACAGAAAACAGTTTGGTTCTGCTGGTGTCACGCTCTGCCTCCGGCTCATTTCTGCAGAGTTGGTCCAAACAGTAAAAGTTAACACAAAAACGGCTAAAGCCAAAAATGAATTTGAACTCTGAGCAAGAACCAGACTATCATTTAACAACATCACAAACTACAAGAAAATGTTATGTTGCAATTAAAAAGCACTGAGGTAGTTTAATTTGAACAGAAACACGTGATGGCCCATTAATCAAGTAAAAAAATATGAACGACAACAACACATGGGACCTGCTGAATCACATTTAACTGACCAAATTCTGATTTGTGTGAATCTTATTTGGAAATTGCACCTGGGCTGTTCTGGCAACCTCTATATCACACTTCATTAGCTGTGTGCCAAGCAGGTCAGGGCTGAAAGCAGTCTGAGTCAGCTTGGCAGACGGTGGTTTCAGCCGTGGTGAATTAGCTGGAACACATTGGAGTGCAGTGTAACATCACGCCTGGACTCGAGTTTTTAAGATTAAAAATCAAAGGTTTAGAACAAGACATGAACGGAGCCTGGGTCGCTCAATTTTCCTCGTCGGAAAGTGACGCACGGGACATTTGCACTTCGATCAGTCAATATAAGAAGATTTTCCTGGAATACATTGCAGCATCTGCTCCACTGGTCTAAGAGCAAATGAAAACATGGCTGGCTGCGTTTGGAGCTACTTAGTAGCTTATTGAGGAACTGGAGTGTAAAACGTCTTTTATAATCAGAGGAACATTTGCAGGCACATACATGCAGCTGATTGTCACAGTTTTCATGTTAAAAAATGTTAGCAGTTAACGTTCATGGAGACACACTTCTCTGTGTTACATGGGGGGGGGCTGCAAAGTTCAGTACAGCTACAGAAGTGAAACCGCCAAGAAGGTATTTTACTTGTGTAACATGTGTTGAGGAGATGGGAGAAGTACTCCCGTCTTCATAGAGAGTGGAAAGGTGTTCCAGATGGTTTGGGCGTTTGCAGAGGAAGGATGGCAGATATACTGGACAAAGGCTGTTGAAGATGAAGTTGCCAGGCAGGAGGTTCTTGTAGTTTCTAATCTTGTAGTTTTATGGCAAAGAGCAAGAAATAAACAGCCCTGAAAATCACAGATGGGCTCATTTGTCAAAAATAGTTTAAAGAGGGTACAGGCCAAAGTCCACACAGCACTAGCTGATTAACTGTGATCCTTTAATCCTGCAGGGACGACCGTATGATTTGTCTTCAAGGGTTCAGCCTAGTGTTTTGATTTGTATTTGATAATTAGCTGTAACTGCATCACTGCTGTGGCTTCCTCAGCGTTTTGTAAGAGATTTTGAATCAATCAGCCAAACTGTTCAGATGTGGGTTCATAATCAAAAATAAATCCCCATCACATTCAGTTCAGTGAACTGTAAAAAATGCTCCATCATACCCCACAGCATGGTGACGGTATCCCACTAAGATGGCCCTGCTTATTTCTAATTTTAACGCCTCTCTCTCGCGTCTCTTCACTCTCATTACAGCGGACCGTAAGAGCTTCTGCACCATCCACAGCACAGGCTACTTGAAGAGCTGGCCACCTACCAAGATGGGTCTCGACGAAGACAATGAACCCGACAACGAGGGCTGCAACCTGAGCTGCCTGGTGGCCATCGGCCGCCTGCACCCCCACATCGTCCCCCAGCCCAGCCTGGCAGACATCAGGGTGAAGCCGACAGAGTACGTCTCCCGGCACGCCATCGACGGCAAGTTCGTCTTCGTTGACCAGAGGTGAGAGGCAAAAGGGGAGAGCCGAATAGGTCACCTCGTCTTGATTTATGTGACAGGACAGTAAAGTTCAGCTGCTTGCAAACTCACATGATTTTCAAGGTCGCATTTCCCTCAGCTTATCCTCAGAGTCCGCCTGCTTGTTGATATATTTAGAGAGCAAAAGATTGGATAATAAAAGGATAAAATGGCCAAAAATTGAACAGACTGTAATTTTGATATGAGAGTTTGATATGAAATTGCCTCCTGAAGGGTGGAGGGGTAAGAGCTGTGAGGAAATATGGATTCAGAGAAATCGAAATAACTTGTAGTGCATAAAATGTCAGAGTAGAGCCACAAATAGTCTGCTTTTACCTGCAGCGCTGTGTCATTTAGCACAGCCTTTGTTAGCAACAAACACGATGGAGTCAAATACACCCCTGTTTAGGATGCGGTGATTTTTGAGTTTTTAATTTTAGCTGTTTAGATGAACACATTATGTTTCAGTACACACTGTTTTACCTTGGTGCTGTGTTACAACCGGCCTTTAGTACAGATGAAAAGCTTTTCAGTTAAATGAGTTTTATTCTTGCTCAGTGCATTAAGTGCAGTGAGGTTTCAGGACACAGTGATCTGTTTTTGGGTGATTCACTATCTTAGAAAACCTTTGTTGCCCATAATTAAGACTCTCACCAGCAGCTGCAAGCGAACAATCCTCTTTGTGTCTGTGTGTTCTTCCAGAGCCACAGCCATCCTAGCCTACCTACCCCAGGAGCTGCTGGGAACTTCCTTCTATGAGTATTTCCACCAGGACGACATCAGCCACCTGGCAGAATGTCATAGACAAGGTGCCTTCTGAGAAACCTCTAGAATCCTTGTTAGAGTTTAATAGAGAAGATGTGAATGAATGAATGCGTGTGCTCACTGCGAATGTATCGCAAATGTCCACAGTGCTACAGATGAGGGAGAAGATCAACACCAACTGTTACAAGTTCAAGATCAAAGATGGCTCCTTCATCACGTTAAGAAGCAGATGGTTCAGCTTTATGAACCCCTGGACCAAGGAGGTGGAGTACATCGTGTCTACCAACACTGTGGTGTCGTAAGTATCTGAAAACGCATTTTATTTGCTTTACCTGGAAGTTTTTAAGCTATAAACAAAAATATTTTGGCTCTTTGAAGACTCGGGTACATCACCTGTGCGCTTTCCCCCCCTTCTTCAGGTGTCCTATGATGGAGGGATCAGATTACCCTCAGTCTGCTGCCTCTCCACAGAGTATGGACAGCGTCCTGACCTCAGAGGGTAAATGACTTCCTTCATTCTTTCACTCCCTGCTTATTTATCAAAAACATCAGCCCATGTCCACAGTTATTCTTCACAGTGCATACATTCTTCTTCTCTTGATTGCTGCTGATTGGTAGGTGGGGGGAGGCGGGCGCTGCAGACGGTGCCTGGTATCCCCGGCGGCACAAGAGCGGGAGCTGGGAAGATTGGACGCATGATTGCTGAGGAAGTGATGGAGATCCAGAGGTGAGAATAGGAGAATTTCTGTGGTTTTTACAATCTCAAACCAGTCGAGCAGAAAACCAGCGTTAGTGCTCTAATGGAAAATCACCGTGGCCTAGTTTCTTACTCAGATCATGCTGATAGAGGTGACACAGAGAATGAATTATCAGGTATTACAAGCCAGCTGTACACACTGGCAGGTGAGTATATGACAAACCATATGCAGGATTTTACCTCATTTTTCTGCACTGAATCATTTCAAATGTCAGGTTACAATAAAATGGAGAATAGGCACATGTTCTGTGCTGTCTAAAGTAGGACAGTGTGTTCGCGCTGCAGGCTCTTCTCCTCGCTTTGTGAAACTTCAAGGCTGATGATGAAACCCAGCCAAAATACCACAGACTGTCTCTGCTGATAAATGATCGCCCGATTGTTATGGCAGTTCTGAAAAATGATTGTGTTCAGTGAGGCTGATAGAAGAGGGACTTTTTTTATTTGGGGTTTTCATGTGCTGGAAGATTTTTTGGCATTTTAGGGAAAGATGCTGTTTGACCTTCTGAGACTGGTCAAATTTGCAGACCACATGAATTCATGCCTGATGCAGCGATACATACAATACATACACGCGTGTGTGTAATTACTCATGCAGTACGTGTGAACATGCACATTTTCTTTTATCCTTTAGGACAAAAAAATAACAAGGCAATAATTGGCTGCCTCTTTAGCAAATACACAGAGGATTAGTCGTCCTTGTTCTGCTCTGGCATGTCACATAAGAGAGTAGCATGAAGACATTCTCCACCTGGTGCAGGTTCTGAGGCAGGAAAACAAATTATTGTTGCCAGCTGCAAACCTCGTAGAGTCTCTCCAACCATGACGAGGGATTTACCGACCTGATATTTAAATCTGAAGTATGTTTGATCTGGACTCACAAAGCTGTTTCAGGTATAATCTGTTCAGTTCCCTTGTATTTAGTGTGTGATACCTCAGCGCTGCACTGGTTGCTAGGAGAAGAAACCACAAAGGATCAGCATACATGCAATGGAAAAACCTTTCTTTAAGTGTTTGAGAGCAATTAACATAGTCACAAAATAAATAGGCTTATTGTAGCACTAGCATCGTGTTGGTACTTGATATCGACTCTACGAGTACCTGGAATGGTGTACTTGTTGTGTTTCATGTACTTGTACTTTTCAGTTCATTCAAAATGGCGAGTGTGAATACAGGAATAGACGATTGGAGACAGCCTAGATCTGATTCAGAAACACTGCTGTTATCTGTTTCTCCCTATCAGGATTCGAGGCTCCTCCCCCTCCAGCTGTGGCTCCAGCCCTCTGAATATTACCAGCACACCTCCACCCGACACCTGCTCCCCAGGGGGCAAGAAGGTAACACACACACACCTAATTGACCTGAAAGCAGTTGAATTTGTGTGCTTCTCTGTGAATGTGCACTGTGGTGAGGGCCACGTGCTCGGGGTTCCTGCAGGACATTTAAAAAAAATATTCATATATCTGTAAATAAAACGTGAAAAATAAAGTCTTTAGATGTCCTTTATTTTGAGATGGTGTCTTTAAAAGTCACTACTAATAAAATAATTCTGTAAATCACTTGCTCGGTATTGTCATCTCTCTGTTGTCATGCACATTTATTTATTTTAGGATAAAATTAAACAGTTTGACCCTCCAGGGCAGGGATGTCAGACTCCTTTTACAATGTGGGCCAAATCCAGACTCTGACTCTGAGTGAGCTGAATCAGTGAAACTACACGATGAATGTCTGTGATGGTTCTTAGTCATTCAGGTCATCGTAGTCGGAGTTTCTTGAAGATGATTCACTTCTCAGATGAGAGGTGAATCATCTTCAAGAAGCTCCTTAGACTTCACGATAAATGTGTATAATTACAGAAAAGGTTCTGGTAGTTCTTTGCCCAGATGGTCCTGAAATTGTAAAATATTACATTTTTGTTAATTCAGAGAAAATGTCCTGTGTACTTAATGTAAAAATCATAATTTTATATAGTAAATACGGAAAAACCAGGAACTTTATGTCATTTAAGTGTTTATCTATTACCTAATTACTTTGCTGTGTGAATGGCAATTAATCTGGGTTCTTTATCATTAGGAGAAGTTGTAAAAACTGTTAAAACTTCAAATCTATGCACTCCTTCACATTTTTCAGAGCCATCCAGTGGGCTGGAGTCTTTCAGAGGCCAACTCTGGGCCCCAGGCTTCATGTTTGACACCACTGCTCTAGCTCCTGCACTACCCTAACAGAATAACTGTCCTCGTCTCTACTTTAGACATAATTGCATTGTTGAAACACCAAACTCGTCTGGTCTAATCTTAGTATTTATAGTGCAGGAACTTCATGGGTCTGTCTAAAACCTGAAAAAAAAGCCCCTAGAACAAACCCAGAAGATCAAAATGTACAAAATTATTTTATCCTGTTTTAATAATGATAAAAATGCTGCTTAACAGTTTAACATGTGTATACAAGTTCATGCTTCCGCGAACCTCAGTGTTCGCTCTCACTGAACAAGTTCAATGTTTTTACATTGAACTGATGTTTACTCATGTCGTCTCTGCAGATTCAGAACGGCGGGACGCCCGAGCTGCAAAGCACGGGGATGCTTCCTGGACCCGACTCTGTTGGCTACCCCTACTCCAACCAGTCCATCATGAGTAAGTCACTGAGTAAATCTGTCATTTTATGATTATGACCTCTTCATCAGTCATCTTCTTAACAAGTTGCTCTCTGTAAAGGTGACAACTCCCACCTGAGCATAGACATCATGGATGAGCCCGGTTCCAGCAGCCCCAGCAACGACGAGGCGGCCATGGCTGTCATTATGTCCTTGCTGGAGGCGGACGCTGGCCTCGGGGGGCCCGTCGACTTCAGCGACCTACCCTGGCCGTTGTGAGGAAGCTGGGAGGGACGAGCCGGAGCTGCTGACGTGGGGTCGACGTCTGGTTGCCACGTTTTCCAACCTGTGTGCATGACGGCACCGCAAAAATGTCCATCTTAACAAAAAAAGGAAGAAAAAAAACGCTCTGTAGATACAGAGGAGATCCTCTCTCTTTAGGTGTCCATCAGACTGGATGGCCGTTAGGTTTCACCCCCAAGTTTTTGGTTCGTCATTCCCTGCAGGTGGAGCTGAGATCCTGTTAAGATGCTAATTTTTCCAGTGCTGGTTTTCTAACGTTGCCACGGTGAGAAACCATTTCTCTAACAACGGCGGTGCTGACATGTCAATGCTCCTTCACTCTCTACCCCATCAACGCAAATTAACAGAAGGCCCCCCTCCCCTCCCCCAAGACACTCGAGACGGTGGCAGAAGTTTAATGGTGTTGTGTTGGGTGGTGAGCCCCCTGTCTCTGAGGTTTCCCTGTAGGATACTGTACAAGCACGAGGACGTGAACACACAACAGAAGATACTCAGAGGACCTTTATTCCCAAAATTCCACTACCAGGTGTATCTCATGTATTTAACTTCTTCCTTCTTTTTTGTAAAGACTGAATTGTTTTGGAAGGCACCGCCCAGCTGCTGTTTCCAGAGTTTACGCAAACTTTTACTCCAAGCTGCTCATCCTCGTCTGTTTCCTCAGAAATACCGAACTTCTCAGTTTCCTTCTGTGTTCACTCAAACAGCCTGCAGTGCTTCTGAGAGAGGCATTAGGAAGCTAGAAAAAAAGGCGAAAGCGCTGGAATTGAGGGGGGGGTTGTTGGGTTGAGGATCCCTGTGCGTGTGCCTGTGTGTGTGTGTTGAGAAACAGACCAGTAAGGTTTAACAGGTTGGCCTGTGTGGCCTTGCTTATAAATCAAACTGATCTTTTTACTGTTATTTTCTAGTGAATGCAGACATGCTTCCTATACGGAAGAAGGAGGGATAAGTTGAAACATTGCAAATATAATAAAAATCCCAGCAGTAAGCGAGACGGGTGTGCAGAGCTCCGTTAGGTCGGGGTTCCCTGCGTCACGTGTTCCCGTCTATTTAAGAGGCGCTGGTGAAATAAAGCAGGCGATTAGAACAGCCTCGGGATCGTGGATAGATTTAAGAGGGACTAAACACAGCCACGGGTCTAAACTCACACACCAAGGACCAAACGCCACACGGCTGCAGTAATAACATGACGTAGTCGATGGTACTGCCACTGTCTGCTTGCATATGAACATAAAAGATGCAGAATAAAAGCGGACAGTGGCTGCAGTGGTTTTAATACTCTGGTTCTTGTTTTAGAACTTAGTCTTTCTCTTCAGCCCACAGAGCGGTTCTTCCTCATACCAATCCAAATGCTCTCTGCAGGTAGACGGGCGTGGACGCAGTGTAGTGTAGATTCTCCACAGATGAGTCCATGTGGTCACAGAGAACAGGCAGGCGAGCAGACATCCACACAGATCCTCACACTCACTGATTGCAAAGCCTCGAAGGTCCGTTTGGTTCGTAATTTGTGACAAATTTGCATCACTCAGACTCGAGCAGACTCCAGAATCGTATTTTTTCAGCGTCATCTTTACTGAGTTCCCAGCTCGCCTGCTGCACTTGCAGTTTTAAATCTTTGCATTATTGGCAAGTGATGCTTTATTAACCAACGTTAAGCTTTTTCCTTTCACCACTGAAGCTTTTTAAATGACTGGTGCTCAGTAGTGATCTTAAGTCCAAACTACTGAAGCCATCTATTTAAAAAAAGAAAAAAAGTGCCAAATCTTTTATTTGCGTTAAGTTTCTCCCCGAAGAAGAAAGAGGAGGGAAAAACCCAACCGATCCAAGACCCAAACCTTGAGAGAATGTCGGCAGCGTCGGCAGCGTCTGCAGCTCCGACGTGCTGCATGAGAGTCAAGCTCAGTCCTTAATCAGCTTAGCCAACTGAAAATCTCCAATCTGTCATAAACGTTTTGATTTCTATTGGACCAAAAAGGCTAAAAAGTGTAAATCTACTCCCATCATTCATTATTTCAAAAACAAGGCCTATAAACACGGGTGAAACTGCACTGAACCTAATCGAGCAGCACAGTCCCACAGGGAGACCCATAAACCAGCTCTGAATATAAGACAGTCTTGGTGCATAGATTGAAAGACTCCAGCATTGTAGGTCAAAGGAATAATAAAAAAAAAAAAGACCATCAGCGAAGATCTGTTCCTCCTCGTGGACGGCCTCCTGCTCGTTTATCTCTGGTGGGCTTCTGAGCGTTTGCAGCGAGCGCTCCGCAGGAGAGGAGCGAACAGCTGGAGTGAAGCTCTGACAGCTGTCAGAACAAAGAACGAGGCTTTAATGGGGGGAAAAGGTGGTTAATTGAGTCCGGTGGGAGCAGCAGCTGTATGGGCGGGCACACTCGGTGTGCTCGACAGCAAACCAGGACTGTTCAAGTGCTCCTCCATGAGGAAATGTTCTTCACTGCCATTTTATTGACAATGCGGGAGGCGACGCGGCGTCAGCCTGCTAACATAAAAACCAATAAGCTTGGGTTACAGGGTCTCCACCTGCTCACCCCCTCACTGATCCTTCAGCCTCTCAGTCTTGTGTTGAACTGTGTTCTCAGCAGAGGGGACTGGATGGGCTCTTTGGGCTTTACTTTACACCACCCACAGAAGGATCCACCCCCTTTTTTAACCAGCCTGGGTGGGGCTAAAAGAAGCTGAAAACCCCCCCCAAAAAACCTCTCAGCTGATTTATTTGCAGACTTGCCAGACTGCATTTACTCTTAAATTTGGTCTTTTTTTTTTTTTTTTTTGCCCGTTTCACCCAACTGTTAATTCAAACTACCTTACTAACTGCTGGTGAACAAAGAGGACTTTGTAACGAAGATGGAGCTCATCAACATCTCTAATCACTTCCTGCAACAGTTTCTGGGGGTCACGAGAGATTTTTAATAGACTTTTTTTTCCCTCGATGATGAAGATGATCCCTAATTTGACCTCTTCACCTCTCTGCTGTCACAGCCCCAGGCCTTTGTGTTGTCCGATAAATTAGAGGCAGACATGACAAAAACCAAAAGAAGCAAAGACACAATCAGATTTGCCTTTTAACTTTCTGAAATCAGTTTTGGAAACAAAAAAAAAAATCAAATTAGATGTTTGGAAATATTTTTTTAATGGTGCTGCATTATAAATACATTATGAAGGCTCCGGTTTGGAGGCGCAGCGATAAAGCCTGGATTTGAGTCTGAAAGACGAAATCCCAGAGATGTATTTAAAAAAAGTAAATGAATAAAAAACACAGAAACAAAAGAAGTTTTCTTCATCGCTCTATTTGCAAAGCATAAACAAAAGTAAACTGTGTTCTTGTGTATAACATGAAAAAGGTCTTTAAAGGGCTGATGTATAACTTCTCAGCTTCTCACAGTGACCAGCACGTTCTTATACAAACACGAGGCTTCCTGTCAAACTTAGAACACTTTTGATGTGGGCGGGGCTAACACTTGAGGAAAATACTTTTTCATGATGGGTTTTCTGTTTTTAACTTTCAAAGAAAATACATGTGAGACACAAGCTGGGCTAATACAAGTCCCCTTTTTTATTTCCACGTGGGCAGACAATGTTAACATCGACCAACTGTGGCAGCAGCTTTTAAAAGAAATCCTTATTTGAGGAGGCTGAATGCTGCGAGAGTGGCAGCTGCAGCACCAGCTGCTGTTTGGACCTCAGCCGCTTAAGTTTAAGCCGGGCTCAGACTCCGCCTCCGCCGTCCTCCTCCAATCAGGCAGCAGCTGGCAAGGTCCCCTCTGTATCTGTTCTAGTGGGTTTATTTCTGTTTTAAGTGTTTCTACTCTACACACTACAATAAAGTGTTCTCCTTGTTGATATCTCCCTGCCCCACCTGACGATAATGTATCAAATCTTTAAATATTATCATGTTAAGAGTATACTTTATGCAAATATATATGAGTATGATGAGTGTATTGTATGTATCAGCAGTGAAATATTTTTCAAATAAAATTATTTGTTTCTGTCATCGAGATTCGCCCGTGTTTACAGTCGCTTGCTGGCTTCATTCACAACTCTCAGCCAATCGGTGAAGCCCGCTGGTATTTTTATATGGTGTTGCCATCCAGCTCGGGCAGAATCTGCAACAGAGAAACGCTGCTGCTGCTTCTCCACCGCCACATGCAGCTGAATAGAGCTGAGCGGTTAAAGCACACTTCAGCGGGACAAAGAGCTTGTAGGTTAACCCGAGAGGTTCGTCGTGGTTTGCTTCCCGCGGCCCTGTAAAGTTGCTCAAAGCATGAGCAGACACTGTGGACGCACATTAAATAATCATGGTTACAGTGGAAGCAGCGTATCTATATTTGATCTGTCCAGCCGAGGTTGGGTCGTTTTCCTGTTACTGAGCATTTCTTTCATCCTCTGCCAAAGCTTCACAACACCTCAGATGCCGCTTTAAAAATTGAAAGTAAAGTTTCTTCTTGAGACTCTGCGTGTTATGCGAAGGCATCTGAATTTTAATATTTCAAAACTTTCAGTGCTGCTGCATCTGGAGGGATGTCTTCTAAAGCTGAGTCACTGCACGCCGATCACATCTGCAGGCTTCAAACATCACTAATCACGCAGCCTGGATCAGTGTGCGGCGCCAAGACCTGGACGTGAAGCTGTTATAACAGCAGAAGGCTTCAGCAGGACGGCTTGCATTCAAATGACACAATGTTTGACTTATTAATGAGTGATTAACATGTAAACAGCCAGTGTTGGAAACATCTGAGGTGGAGATTTTAATCACCATAAGCACCTTAGGGTTCGAGAGGACTCATTTTCTGCCATGTATATACTTATAGCCACTTTATTAGGTACACCTTTTCAGCTAATTGTTAATATATACCTAATCTAAGTAAATCTATAATCAGCCAATCACATGGCAGCAACTCGATGCATTCAAGGTGACCTGCTGAAGCTCAAACCAAGCATCAGAATAAAAAGAAAGGTGACTTTTAATGTTGTTGCTGCCAGATGGGCTAATTTGAGTATTTCAGAAACAGCTGATCTGCTGGGATTTCCCCAAACAACCATCTTTCAGGTTTAGAGGTTCCAGTGGTCTCAAGTATTGCTGCTGACCATGTCTACCCCTTTATGACAGGGGTGGGCAATTCCAGGCCTCGAGGGCCGGTGTCCTGCAGGTTTTAGATCTCACCTTAGGTCAACACACCTGAATCACATGATTAGTTCGTAACCAGGCCTCTGGAGAACTTCAGGACATGTTGAGGAGGTAATTTAGCCATTTAAATCAGCTGTGTTGGTTCAAGGACACATATAAAACCTGCAGGGACACCGGCCCTCGAGGCCTGGAGTTGCCCACCTCCAAAATCTGAGGAATGTTTCCAAGACCTCATTAATTCTGAGACATGAAGAAAACAGCTTAAATAATAAAGCGACTGTGATTCTTGAAGGTGTTGTAAATAGCATTTATTTAAAAAAAACAAACCAAAAAACGTGTTCAGCATCTTTTCTGACATCCTGTGTGCTCGCAGCAGTGATGATGGATCTGTGCAGAGTTTCAGAGCACCGCGGTCAAGACTCAGGAGTGGAGCAGAAAATAAACAAGACTTAAACTAACACCTAACTTATCAGAGGGGTGTACTGCAAAACGAAAATCAGTCTTCAGTTAACCGGTGATGATCATATAATCTGATCCGGAGCAAATTATATTCAGAGTTTTGGTTTAAAATCTGTTGCAAGTGGCACATTTCTGTTTGCAGAGCATACCATCAAGTCCTGCCGTAAAGCTACAGCTCTGCAAACTGTGCATGACACAGTTTCATAGCTCTGATATCCAGCTGTCCAAATAAACAGCAGCACATCGAGCATGCTGAGTTCTAATTTATTAATCCACAGCAGTGTTGCCTTCTGCTGTTTTATTTATATTACTTATACACACACACTATTTATCCCCTCTTTATAATATCTCAGAGTGAGATATATGGCACTCGATCAGATTTGTGAGGAAGAAGAGTAAAAAGCCACATCAAACACCTGGTTTTATGGAAGCGTGCAGAAAATCTGTGTTGACAGAGAAAACTTATAACCACCATTATTACCGTCATCTCTGGGATACTGGGGGTTTTAATTACTGTCGAATCAGCTAACTCAAAGTCTGGCAATGCTGAACCCGCTCTGTAGTGCACCCCTCTGAAGTAAACACATGTATGTTGTGTGAAACGTTGTGACACAAGAAAAAGAGTCCATCTTCACATCAAATTATTGCCCCCCCCCCCACAGAAATATGCAGAGGCACTGAAATCCACTTTCCCAGTGAGGTACAGTATTCTACAACACACACACAGCACTCAGCATTCACACATGTAAAACAGATCTTTCCTCACGTGTACACAAAGGTCCACTAAAAACTCTCCTTTGGTTGACAAATCAAAGAGTAAACAGAGCTGGGAGGGGAGGTTTGCTGATGTGCTTCTAGTTCTCATTCATTCGGACGCCGTGTGGACTGAAAGCAGCTGCAGCAGAGGTGCAACACAAGGCAAACTGGTGTTTTGCCACTCAGGAGGAAGAGGTGGTGGTGGAGGAGACACTGGAAAAGTCTGTGCTCACACTGAAAGCAACACGCCGCTTAAACTCTACAACTTTGTGCGCTTGCTGACTGCTAAAGGCCAATCACACGTGTGTGTGCTTCATTAGGTGGCAACATGTGTGCAGCTGTGATGAGAATGCAAGAAGCCTTGTTGGTGAAGGTGAAAGCATTTGTTGCTGGAGGTGTGAACACAGAGGTGGAGGGGGGGAGTGTGTAGCAAACCGTCTCATGCAGAGGGTGACGGCATGTCGGGGTCCGGCTCGTAGCGGTAAGTGGCCTGAGTCTGGCTGCCGCTGCTATGCTGCTGCTGGTTGCTGTGTGCGGCCGGGCCTGAGCCGTCCTGAGCCTGCTGGTTCAGGCCCTCGTAGGCCTGTGCTGGCTGGGGGGCTGCACTGCTCTCAGACGCCGGCCCCAGCACCACCTGCTGGGGGAGAGTGTCCAGCTCGTCCACCTGCGGCCCGGGAGGGTGCATGACCACCAGCTGGTCCTGCGGAATGTCTGCGGCCGCCGCTGCCAGGTTGGTGGTCGACTTGGACTTGACGCACTGAAAGTCCACATGCCGACTCTTGCCTTCCTCCTTCTCCCAGGACATCCTGATGAAGGGGCGCTGCACGTAGTTGTAGATGACTTCCGGACGGCCTCCAGGTCGTCGCTTCACCTTCTCTTTGTAGGTCGGGTATCCTGGGAAGGAAGGAACAATATGTAATCGGGACAAAACAAGCTCGAGTGGAGCTGGGTTGCAAAATAGCTTGCAGACAGATACGCACTAACAGCATCTATTGGTTGGAGGATGAGGAGAAACAACTACTCACTACAGGTGCGAGTGCACACAAGTTAATGACATACTGTTATTGGTATAAAACCATCATGGGTAGCTTCCTCCAGCAGTCTGAGCTTAGAGCAGTGTAACTAAGCGAGGATTCAGAGTCACCCGATCCAACCCCAACTATGTTTTATCAAAAAGTTACGTTTTAAGCCAAATCTTAAAAGTAGAGGCTGTCTGCCTCCCGAATCCAAACTAAGCAGCTGAACTATAACTAATGACTCTGTGAGATTCACCATTTGACTCAAACACTGTTTGAGTCAAATGGTGTTTGAGTTAATATAATATGATGGGAAAATAAACCAACAAGACTCTGCTGATGGCATCAAACTAACCTATATTTAAAAAAAAAAAATTCAACTTGGATATTGTTAATTACTGATAATTGAAAAAATGTGGGATGTGTGGCCCTGATTCTTTTCGAGCTCCAGCTTTGAGACATGCCAGAAGAAAGTGTTACTTGGCTTCACGCATAGAGGCGAATGTTACTGAGAGTTTTAGCATGAAGCTAGAGCTTGTATTTAACATTTTCCTAAAAGTCATGTAATGAAAGCCACATTTACTGGCATTTTACTGTTGTTGTGGAAATTCTTGCCTCAGATTTGGCCTTTTAGATTTTAACAACCTGTTAAACAACATCATTTACTGTGTGTAGTGTGGGTAAAAACGTCCCTCTGCAGGCCCGCAGGAACGCTCCCGTTTGTTCCTGTGAAACTGTTTCCATGACCTACAACTGTTTTTCCTTCCAGGTTTGCTGTTGTGTTTTTTAGCTTGGTAAATGGAGTGATTCTTACATAGCGGAGTACTAGCTAACATTTATACTCCAAAGGATGCATCGGAGAGCAACTTCCTCCTGAACTACAGGAGGTAGAGCAGGCATAACAAGCCATCATGACAAGTGCTGTAATGTGAGCTGAAGTACTCTGCAGACTTTTATGCTGCTTATGACGATTAGATAGCGGTCCATCATAAAGCATCATCAAGAAGGTGACTGATGTCTCCTAAATGAATTCATTCCATCCTCTCCTCACACAGACATGACCTCACCAAGTCACTTGTATTAGGAGACGGTAGATACCAATGTGGTCTAAACATAGAGAAGAACTAGGGCAGGGGTCTGCAACCTTTTACACCCAAAGAGCCACTTGGACCCGGTTTCCACGCAAAAGAAAACACTGGGAGCCGCAAATACTTTTTGAAATCTAAAATGAAGATAACACTGTATATATTGGTTTTTTTTACCTTTATGCTTTGTGTGAACAACTAAAGTAAGTAAGTAAAGTTTATTTATTAACACAAAGCGCTGTACACAAAATTAAAATAAACAATACAATCAATAGACATTATACACAATGTAAAAGATCAAATGTAAATAATGTAAAGAATATAAAATACGTAGATCAACAAAAGGCTTGTTTGAACAGAAAAGTTTTTAACTGCTTTTTAAAAGAATCCACAGAGCAACTAAGGTGTGTTGCTTAAGAAATCCATGAAGTGCTACAGAGAAAATTACATTACATTACAAATATGTATTTTACCTGGTTAATGTGTGTGGCGGGGCGTGGTCTGCAGCGCCGCTGCAGGGGAGGCGGACGCACCTGAGCAGCACCCGCAATCACGCCTCGCCGCCTTAAAGTCTGTGCTCTCTCTGCTGTTGTGTTGGTGTGTCGGGCTGTGAGCGGAAAAGCTACAGCCGGCTGTGTGCGTACAGCAACCGTGTGTGAAAAGTGGTCAATAAAGAGATGCTGAAAAGCGTGTTCATGGAAACATCGTCGGGTCTGCCGTGACATGTTTACAATAAGACTTATGGTCCCGAACCTCTGCGCACAGAGCGTCTGCAAATCGGGGCTTTCATCTTTATGCAGGACTGTAAGCTGTAATCTGTGAGGCGTGAGCGGCGTTTGTTTTTAACATAGTTCACGGTGGAGAACAGCTGCCGACATAATGTGGATTCGAAGATGCATAACTGGGGTCTGGGGTCAAAAGTCTCGATAAATGCACGGGTTTCGGTGGGTACACCGGTTTCCGCGAGTGTGGCGCTTATTTTGAGCGATGAAAAAATAATAAGATGTAATTTTATTTTTATATTTCAAAATCACAATAATCTTAAAAGTTAAAAAAAGAACTAAACACAAATAAAATACACTTCAGCTAAATACTTCTAATTTATTTTCCCAAACCACCCGGAGCCGCAGTATAAGGACAAAAGAGCCGCATTCGGCTCCAGAGCCGCAGGTTGCCGACCCCTGAACTAGGACAAGAGCTCACCAATTTAATTTTATTTTGAAACTCAAGGGAAACAGGTATAGGGTGAAAAATACTGGGCCCATCATAGGCCCCTGAGGAACTCCACTGACAACTGTGGCTGTGCCTGTGCCAGCCTGGCTATGAAAAAAAGCAGTCTGTAGGAAGCTGATAAGGACTCTTTGTGACATCATCTTTGAAAGCAATTACTTTTACAAAATATTTTACATTGGCTTTAGACATTCAAGGACCAGACTGCATTTGAAGACAAAAACTATTCTGAAAGCCACGAGTAACAAAAAAACCCCTTTGTGGTGTACCTTCAATTCCCAGTCGGATCTTTTTCAGTCCTCTGTCCTTCAGCACCGACTTGGCCACGTCTCTGTTCTCGATGTACTTGAAGAAGCGGTAAAGTTTGGTGCTGTAGATGACTGCGGAAGACAAGAGATACATTCAAAATCGAACTAGTGAGCGCATTAAAATATGAAGCAAAACCGACAACTCTCCGGATGCACGACTTTCCTGCCCTATCTGAGACATTTAAAAGGTGAACAAGAAAAAGCCACACAAACAGAAAGTAAGCGGGAGCTGCAGGAAGTGTTCGTGCCACTGTGGCCTGCTTTCACACACCGAGGCACCTTAGCCTGGTTTCTGTAAAGTGGAGCACGGCCTCCATCAGATTAATGTCACCCAGTTATGAGGCTAACAAACCAGATCAGTGGAGCAGCAGGGTTCACTATGAAATCTTACTCTGCGAGTACTCCTCTCCCATCTGCGGTGGGTACTCTTCGTCCCAGTCCACCACATCGTCGTCAGTCAGCACCACCACGTGACACTCCCTCTCTCCGCTCTGGGCGCTGGCCACCATCAGCGGCAGCACCATCTCCTCCAGGTAACACTCAAACTGATGCCGGGCTCCGTCGTTGGACAGCTCGTGCATGAGGGCGCCTGAGGACGAACAGACCAGACGTCATTGTGGACAGAAAGCAGAAGCCAGAAACGATACTGAGCTGTGATTCTTGCTCTAATCAAAGCAAGTAGAAGACTTTAATTACCCCACATGAACGACTATCTGTATCAAACTTGTTATTGTATTGGATTAATAATAGAAACAGTCGAGACACTCAGATAATCCTGAATAGAAGCATATGGAGGAGCCTTTTAACTGTGGGTTGTTTTTTTAATCAAATTTGACTAACAGTTCTGAAAATGCAGTTTGTGTCCACAGAAGTTATTTCTAAGGAAGACTAGAAGCTTTAGGTGGTGGTGGAGGCACCACATGATTCAACCTTTAGCAGGAATAATTGGAAATCGGGCTGGACCATATCATACCGTTCACGGTAATACCGGTATAATGTTCGGCAACGATAAGAAAATGAAATATCGCGATAGAATATGGGTAAAACGCGCATGCGCAGTGCCTTTGCTTTCATACGCACATGGCGGCAACGGAGAATGAGAAGAGCGAAAGCGGATCGTTGAATGAAACGGATGAACCAGAACTGGTTTGTAAAAATGCTGCAACTTCAGTGGTGTGGAACTGGTTTAACTTTCGTCCGTCAGATACACAACAAAGCACTATTTTTGGTAGCGCATGCTAGCGGGCCGTTGTTATTATCATGTTTTTTAGAAAATACGGCACACTTAAAATCAATCCTTTGATTTTCTGAAAATCGACAGTGCCCCTTATAATCCTGTGTGCCTTATGTACTCCTTGCGGAGTGATACGTACTGTGCTTCAACATAATATTACCTTATTGTGTGTGTATAACCTCTTTTTAAGTTTTGTGGATATTATACATGGTTATGCTGAGGATATGTCGGCCAATTTCCACTGGAAATGCGTTTTGGTTAAACTGCCAGCAAGGAATTTGCACTTTTATATTTTTTTACAACTTTAATGCACATAAAAAAAAACAGCTGCTTGTTTAAGTGAAAATATACTGATTTTTTTTTGCACTAATAAAGTTGTGGAATTGTAAAGTATTTTGTCTCGTGTCAATTATATCGTCAGTTATGTCGTTATCACAAATTTTCAAATGTATATCGTGATAAATATTTTTGGTCATATCGCCCTGCTCTAATTTGATTTAATCGTTCATTGAATGTCTTTATCAGTCTCTCAGAGTGTTGTGGAGGAATTGTGGCTCACTCTTCGTTACAATGCTGCTTCAGTTCATTGAGGTTTGCGGGCATTTGTTTATGCACGGCTTTCTTAAGGTTCCACCGCAAGCTTTAGCTCTCAGACAGATGCCCTCACATTTGACTATAAAATACGCCTCAGTGTGGCTGCAAAACAGGCCCAAAGCATAGACCTCCAACGCTGTGCTGCGAGTTGATACGAGATGTTTGTGCTGATATGCCGTGTTTGATTTTCACCACATGTGGCACGGTGCATTAATGCTGAACATCTCAACTTTGGTGTCGTCGCTTCGAAGGAGATTGTTCCAGTAGAGGTTTGCTCAGATGCAACTTTATCTAAACTGTGCAGCCCTTTTCTTTTCAGAGGGGAGAGGCTTTCTCCTAACAACCTTTCCTTGTTCAGTCTTTTTTATTATACTGTCATGAACTTTAACATTTAACATTTAACAAGCTAACTGAGGCTTGTAGAGCCTGAGCTCTTGGGATTTTTGCAGTTTCTCTAAGCATTGTGCCATCTGACCTTGGGATGTATTTCCTGTGGCATCCACTCCTGGGAAGAACTGCAACTGTCCTGAATGTTTTCCACTTGAGGATAATCTTTCTCAGTGTATAACGGTGGACTTTGAAATCATTAGAAATGGCCTTATAACCTTTCCCAGACTGACATCATGGCAGCAACAGTTGCTGTTCTAAGATCTTTGATGATGATTTACTTCTAACTTTTCAAAAGTGCTCACACTTGCTGATGGTCAGTTAATCAAGTGCATTTGATTAGCAGCACCTGGCTGCTGCTTACCTTCTTAGTTAACTAATTAAGTCTCTCTCAGACTGTGGGCTTACTTGTGGATCCTAGCGTGTATACCAGTAGAATGGGAGGCAGAGCCGTCAGCTTCCTTTTGTGGAACCAGCTCCCAGTTTGGATTCAAGAGACAGGCACCCTTTTTACTTTTAATCCAAACTTTCCTTTTTGATAAAGTATACCATCAGGGCTGGATCGGGTGTCCCCTTTCACTCACCATGTGTTCATGCACCACTCTGCATTTAATCATTAGTTATTATTAATCTCTGACTCCTCCCCCTCACACCAGCCAATCATCTTGTCATGTGTTGTTGCTCACCTGTGGTTGTATTTACTTAATGTTTATTAAGATTTAAGGTTTATTAATTAATATTTGTAAGCTGTACTGTGACACAAAAGATAAATATCAGCCAGTGACATCGGTAAATGTAATCTTATTTGCCAGTATCACTGAACAGGGTATTCTGATACTGAGCTGATATATCAGTACATCCCTGGTGTTTCTACCTGGAACAGCAATCAATTGAAATCAGAGACATGCTGACTGAAAAAAAGAACTCTAAAAAGCAGAATTAAAAAAAAATCCCATCCTGTTGTGGATTAATTAACTTTACCAGCTTTGGCTTGTTATGTGCCTGCATAACAAGCACTGAATCTCACAGCTAATCATGACCTACTTTAGAGCTCAGCATAGAGCAGCAGCAAGCAGCAGGCTGCGCGCTGAAGCCACTCCTCCCACACACTCAGACACACAAACAAGAGGCACAGCCATGCACAACGACAACAACAACAAACGTCCATCACACGCAGCATTGTCACAAACCAGTACAATGTAGCTGTGCAATAAATTTAAGCAAACAATGTTATTTCAGCTCTTTCTTTTTCACAATAAATCAATCGCATAATCCGCTCCACATTCAACTGATGGCTTCAGTAAAGGACAGTGAACAATATCCAGCCTGTTAGTGTGAAATTATTGCTTTCCTATTCCTGAAGTAACTGCCTGTACCCATGCAACATGCAGAGACGTGTACTTTTTCCCATTAAAAAACAAAAGAAGTAAAAAACCAACACACTCACCAAACTGTGCACTGACAGAAGGAGGAACTACATCAGTGTGCATGCAGTAAATCAACAGCTAGCCATTTAGATACTCACTGAGGTCTCTGCACTTGATGGTGCTGTAGTTGAAGGAGATACAGAGGTAGTCACATGCCTCCCTCAGCTCGGGAATGGAAACGCCGTCAGGGCAGCGGATTATCCCCGACTTGTAGTAATCCTGCCATTTTCAGCGGCGCGATCGCACACATAAATGGACGGAGCGGTGGATGTTCGTGCACGCACATGAGCAAGGGAGAAAAAACAAGGCGCCATTATTAATGCTGCTGCTGCTGAGAGAGAGCGAAAGAGAGGATGAGGAGAGGGGGGAGGGAGGGATGGAGAGCGAGCGAGTGGAGATGAAAGTAAAAAGCAACGTCACAGAGGAGAGAGAGGCTTAGAGGAGAAAGGGTGAAGGGTGATGAAAGTAAAAGCTTCCGACGTCAGCCTCCCTCCCTGCCCCACTTTCCATCCTCTGTCTGTCCCTGTGCACCCTCACGGTGGCTGTTACCCAGGAGACTTTCTACTGATGGGGAGAAAAAGAAAGAGTGGAGACACTCGGGGCACACAGGACAGAAAGTTCTGGCACATCTCATTTCCTGCTCTGCCTCATGTCTCCTTGTGTAATTCCCACAGACATGCAGGCTTTTGCCAAAATCCATTATACCACGACCACAATCGAGCAGCTTTTCGCCTGTTGTTACTAATGCTCTCCCAAAGAGAAGAGGCAAACACATAACATTTTACACCTGCCACAAACACTTTTGGAAGCAGACAACTTGGACGGCTTTCAGAATATTTCCTCTCCTCAGGCTGCTGTTGTGCTAATGATTATTTTGCTATGAACAGATGAAATCAGCATTAATGAATGAGCATGTTCACTGCGGTCTGTGCACTGGGTGCTCTTTCAGCTGGACAGTAAATAGTCCAGGAAAAAGAAGCAGCAGTATGCTGTAACACATACCAAACATTTCAAACCACAACTGTATTCATATCTGTGCATAACAGTCTTTACGTTATCTCACATTATTTTCACCAGCAGTTCCTCTTTCCATTGTACTCTCAGATAAAAACATGCAACGTGACACCTGCAGTTTTTTCCCCTCTGTAAAAAGCTCCACTAACATAAAAGTTTCCTTCGCGGCCTTACGAGACACTTTTACACGATCCAGCAAACCAGACAGTCCTGCAGCCTCTGGGTCAGATTCACCTTTTAAAGCTGGCCAAGTTTCTTTCAGAAGGGATCTTTGTTTTCAGCTTGTTCGCACAGTATTAGCATTATAAGCCAGCTTCTCCCATCAAAGCATGCCCCAAGGGGCTGTGGGTTCTCGACGTGTTGAGTGCTTTTGCAATAGTTTATACTGACAGTTTTGTTTTTTTTCATGTTGGGGGTTAGTTGTCAATTGGTGCATACAAAAAAATCCCTACCTCCCGCTCCTTCTTTATCAGTTTTGCTTTTAATTACGGCCGTCGACGTGTCACGCTGTAATAATTCTCCCCTTCAGTTTTCTTTTAGCAGAAAAGAATTTAAGGGTATAAAATCTGACTTGATAAATACCTAAAAACTGATATGTGTTATTTTTCTACACTTAGCCACTGCAAAACTTTCATGACAAAAGCAGATAAATGAGGGACAGTGACACCGGTAAATGTCACCTTATTTACTAGTTGCTTAGCAGCTGATACGCGACAAGACACTTGGCTGATGTATTTTTGCATCCTCACCGGAAGTACTCTGCTGCACCTGGCACAATTTAAATTCTGCAGTATTTAATTAAAGTGATTCTTTCTTTCTTCGGGCAAAACAAATGACAAAAGAGTAATAATCTATGTTAGAGGAAAGAGCAGGAAGCATTTAGTTCCTCTCTCTACATTTAACTGCAATGCCTCAACTTTAATTTGTATTAGACGTCTTTAGACGGCACAAATTGACATTTTAGTGATACTAAAACTCACCTAGTACAACTGCACATAGGACTTTCACATGAATCTACCTCTGAGTGTGAGCGTGTTAAACTGTTATCCCTGTTACCTGGTGATGGGCTACAGAATGAAGAAGCAGACAGCTAGTGTGGGGACTAAAGTGCATGGTGTGGTATTGTGCTGGTAGTTTATAGGTGCAGTGTGTGAAAAATACGTGGAACAAGCAGTAATATGGTAATATTCTTGTTCATGTATGTGGTGACTATAAAAATAATATACAAAGAAATTCTTTGTAGTGAAGCGGAGTGTTAAAACAGATGAAAATGTCCACTGTGGCGATTTTTAATGCTACTTCTTCTTCTTCTACTCTACTCTCTACTATTCAAGTCAATTTTAAGCCAACCAGCATTCTACCTGTGGATAAAGTCCCTGCTGTCAGGCCACCCGCTTCTAGCATTTTGGAGGACTGAATGTCTCCGTCACACAATCCCTCTCTAAAAGGGACACAAATGTAGGACCATAAATCATTCGCAAGAGTTGCTGAATTGCAGCAAAAGCCCCCAAAATCTTAGCAAGACTATACCAGGATAGGTGGATATGACTGAACTGCACTGCAATGTACGGGTGCTTCTATTTAGCCCACATCATATGAACAGATGGAAGAAGAGCTTCAATTTTAAATAAACTCCCATCAGCTTCTTATCCTCTGCAACCCACTAGAATATGCCAGCATGTGGCATACAGGTCTGACTGTAACTATAGGATCCCACCAGAAACAGACACTTTACTGAGACTGCAAATATTCTCAGCAGATATACGACCCCAACTTTCCTCAATGAGCCGTGCTTCTTAGAATAAAAAGAGCTGATGTTGTGTCTTTAGGATACAACATCAGCTTGTTTGAGGTACTTTGCTGCTTCTGTAATTGCAATCCCTGTGTGGGTAACTACATATTTATTTTAGGACCTATGATAACCATAATAAATGAGAGTTTAGATCATGCAAATAATCCAACGTTTTCAGAGAGGTTCTGGGCCCCAAACACAGGATGGAAAAAGAGAGAGAAAGGTTACAAAAAAGAATGAATATGCCGAAATAATCACACAGAGAATACAAGAGAAGACACTCATTGGGTCTGTGGTTAATAGAGGGGAAATGGAAAAGTCTGAGACAAAGTCAGGGAAAGAAATGACAGTGAAGCAAACACTAATGAGAGGATTACACAGAAAGTGACCGACACACAGACACCGTGTACATCCTTTCTCACCAGGATGGCTCTGAAGACAGTGGAGCTGATACCATCTGCCACCTCAAACTCTCCTTTTTCATTGGGCCGAGTGAAATTGTTGTCCCGCCCAGAACCGAACATCCTGAAAATACACGGCAGGTTTTTTTTAATGACTGCAAACAACGGCTGAACAGATAAATGACCATCTATCTGTACTGCCATGCTTTGTGTTCATTAAAATGCATAAGCTGCTGATGATATACCTGGCCTGTGTTATCTCTATGCAGTTATAATCTAACAGAGAACTTCTTTTTTTGCCCGTCGTCTGATTTTCAGAGTGACTAACTCAATACTTATTTTTGTTGGTAAAATAATAAAACTTAAAAGTTAATGTGCTCTGATGTGGTCTGGACAATTACCTGCCCAGCATGGTGTTAGGCTGAGCTGTGAAAATAGCAGGATCCACCACAAATCGTGTGTTGTCCACAATGAGTGTTACTCTTTCTCCCAGTCTCAGCCCACTGCGATGTCCTTCTTTACTGCTCAGGTCATAGATGTAGATCATATCAGAGGATCCTTGGCTCAAAGTTTTGGAGTGGTGGTCACCTCCAGGGGAAGCCAGGGAACGAGGTATGTGTCCTACGTGGGAATGGGGAAGAGAAACCCTGGGTGGACGTGGGCTGGAGGACCTGGATGATGAGCCTCCTTCGCCACGTTCACGGTCTATGGATGGAGAAATGTGGACAATTAATGCAGAGAATATTTGGCCTGCTTTTACCATCTACAACAAGCACCTTTATCCTCCTCACCGTGCTGCCGAGTGGGAGAGGTAACATTCCTGATGCAAGGCGTCAACTGGCTCTCTCCCCGCTCATGGGAGGAGTCGCGTGAACGATCGCTGGAGCGCCGCCGCTGCTGTTCCCGGTAATGTTCTGCTCCTCCTCCTCTTTCTCTCGCACCGCCACTGGCACCGCCCCCGTACAGACTCATGGTCCTGACCTCCGGCCGCTGCTGGTGGTTGCAGTCCAACGCTGACACACCACACTGCTCACTTGTGAAGAGATGGGAGGAAATCACAATGACGCACATCTCGTAAAGTTCGATTATTAAAAATAAATAGTAATAGGATGCAGTAGAATAAAACTAGAGAAGATTAACAGAGTTTTTTTAGGAACACTTGATGCCTCCTACAGTTATACATGTCAGGTCAACTAGCTACAGCTGTGTAAGGTACATAAAACCCTGCAATGCTTTTAATATGAAATGGATGCAGAACATGTCGAGTTATGCGCTAATAGTGTAATGCAGTAACATGTAAATGACCGCGAAAGTGCATCAACACAAAGACTGACTCGTACACTAATTAACCAGGTGAGATTAGACCTCGAGTCCTGACTCTAATATAAGCCAGTTTCAGATTAAGACCTACGACCTTCTCCAGGTGAAGCCAATAAATGCCCACATACTTTTAGACTAATTAAGGCTATTATTGTTTGGCTCCGTATATTTATCTCTATCACTTCTGTGGCTTTTATATACATAAAAACAGCATAATCCTGCATTTCTTTACTGTCTTATGGAAATCCATGATTGCAAAGATTAAACAGGTTTTTTTAATTTAATGAGAGCAACTGCCAAATACTGGTTCTCATAAATTAAGAGTGGAATCAATACAAGTCAGAAATTGCATTACTTTGTTTGTCCGCTGCAATGATGACCTTCATCTGCCCTTCTCATTTATTCCTTAATATTTAGAGCAACTAGCATCATTTCATTAGAGCAAAACGGAAAATATAAGAAGATTTGGTATTAATTATTAGGTCGCAAAACTTTAAAGTATACCAATCTCTAAAATGTTTATCCCATATATATACATATATTAAGCGTTTCATTAACTGTGTCTGTAGCTCTAGAAAAACACCTCATATCTGACAGCTTCTCATCGTCTTATACTTCATGGAGCTGAACAGTGAGTAGATAATCGAGCAACTCCATAAAGGTTTTTATATTTAAAGCATCCCTTTAGAAACTCATTCAAAGCAGCCATTCAGGTTTGATGTGCTCAAAGCTTCGAGTCCAAGTGGGACGGCACTAATGATCGCACAGAAACCCAAAGTACTGATGCGTGACTTCATGGAGCGGCGAGGCACATTACTCTGTGCGTCGACTGCATCCTCTCTAGACTCATTCACACTGTCGTGCAGAAATCGCTCGAGGAGCAAAAGAGTAGTTTTTTTACATGCCGAGCCGCGGGACGAAAAAAGTCTGCAGTCAACTCGCGTGAACCCCAACAGGCCCTAAGTGCTGCAGAAACACAACTGCACCAAACTGTGAGCACCACCGACCTCAGCCTTCAGCTACAGGCACACACTACATCAGCATCAATTAGAGGGTGCATCCATGTGAAACAATCTGAGTGAGACGAACTCACTTGGCTACAGGACAACAAAGAGAAATCGTCTTGATTGTTTATTTGCTCCACAAGCTGGTTTTTCACAGGTTTTTGACAGATAGGTAACGACCGATCCACCTTGCTTCGGAGTGAGCGATGCTTCCTTGAGTGTTTTTTCCAGAGACAGACAAGCAGCCCTGAGAGAGCTCTTACAATATCTGCCCTCCATTTCAGAAAGGAGTTAAACACACAAGCTCCTGCGTGCATTAATGCACTCGAGAAATGCAGAAGCAGGCACGCACACTCAAGCGAAAAGCAACTCGCTTCCATTATTGGCTTCAGGCTTTCATTGTTTTAAGACTGAAAGAGAAATACTTGCAAAAACGGATCTTCAGTCATGTTAAACTACATGACAAATACCAAATGTAAAGCATTATCTATACTTTTACATATATAGGTGCTCATATTAAACACTGACAAAGTTTCAAAAAGGTACAAAACAATCCCCAGGAGCCCAAAGCTCAGGTTCAGATTGTTCTAAACACTGTTTCAGACATTTTATCTGCTCGTGAATCTTTGTGATGTCACAGAGCAGGGATTTCTCACTCTATCATTATTTTGAACTGTTAATCATGCAAAGCTATTATATGAGCTGGACACTAGCTTAACATGTCCCCTTCAACCAGATCTTAGAGATGTGAACATCAATTTTCTCCACATTCTTCCCCAAAAAAATACTAAAATTCAGATGCCGTCAGTACATTCTGTTAATTTTAACCCAGGATCAACAAATATGGATTTGTTTGAACTGTGAATCATACAAAGCTGCCTTAGGAGATTCCCAAAATAAAAAGATGGAGCTAAAATGAGCTTACACAGAATACAGGTGCAGTACACTGAAGTCATATAATGTAGTTACAAGCAGACGAATAGGATGAATAGGGAACATAAAATCTGCTTGGATAGCTGTGTGATAATTATATCACTGCATTTACTATTAACACAGGTCTGTACCAAACGGTTAATGACAGTATTGATTAATCTGACTCAATTATTTATTTGTTTGAAAGAAAACTTGAAAAGGACTATAAAATACATGAATGTCTTTAGCCTAATAACAGTCCAGAACCTAAAGGTTGACAAATCACTGAAGTGTACAAAAATGTAACCAAACAGTTACTAACACAGTACTGTACTACCAAAGGTTCTGATAATTAAATCATTATTTAGTTATTACTGATTGATAACTCTGTTAGATGTGTTGATGAATGCACCCATTATAGATCCACTGCGACAGTACAGCTGGCTCTTTGATCAATAGCACTGAGCTTATAAGGCAGAAACAAATCCAGGTCTCAGTAATGAAGAGAGCTGGGTCTCCCGAGAGGAGTCGCTATGAAATATGATGATGACCGTCTACTGGAGGTGATATCATCAGAGAGACATAAAATGGAAGAAACAGGCTGACTTCTTCCATAAAAAAGACAAGGTCCTGTAAAAGTGGCTTCAACTCTGACAATGACAACACATATAAGTTGTTACATTAACATACACTAAAAAGCGTCTGGTCTGGATTTCTAACATGTATTCTGTTCAGTCTTTTCAATTTGAACTTGAACATGATCATCGAGGAGGACAACATTTAGGGCATCACTCAAACTGTACATCAAAATAAAGATGATAACAGAGAAGAGGTGAGAGTGTCTACTTATAGTAACTAGCATCCACTGCCACAATGTGGGATACTTTTATTTAGGATGTGAATGTGTTTGAACATTCAAATAATCATTATTCTTAAATGAAATTGTTTGTGGGGACATTTTTTCCACTCTTGATGTGACATAACACACTACAACCATGAAAAGGTGGCAGTAAAGCACAAAAAAAGGAAAAAGAAATCAAATTTTGGAATAAATGTCTACAGTATTTTTGCTATTAAAACCCATCCAAACTTTACATTACAATAGTTTTGATTTGTGGTCACAGGCAGCAGTACTTCAATATCTGTGCTTTATTTGGTTTTAGTCTTTGCGTAAAACAAAACAAACAACAGCATTTGTGGCGTGAGCTCTTTTAGTCGAGTGAATACACCAGGAGAGAAATCCATCTTTTGGAAGTTTTCTCCACAGGAAAGCTGTGAATAGTAACGTCTCTTGTCTCGTTTCCTTTCCACCTGAAATTACAACCTTTAAAAAGTGCACTGTGGCATTTCTGGATACTTTGTATACCCCAGACTGTTAGATATAGCAACTCTATAACTATAACTCGGGAGTGCCACCAGGGATTTGTCATCAACCCAGAGTGGAGGACTGCACACTCTAAGTACTGTCGCCCTTTGGATGGTTTTATATACATCTAGGATAATTCAAATAATGACAGCACTTTGTGTTTTTAACAAGACACTAAGTGAGGAAAATCACTGGGGTTTATTCTAGAACCAAGGGTTAAGTAAGCTGTTCAATAACACAGCAGAACTGAACTTTATTTCCCTGCACCATGCCCACTAAACAGGTTTTGCATGTTTTGGCAGAGCTTCAAAGGCTGGTAATTAGAAAAGGCTCCCTGGATGCCGGCTGAGATCTCAGCGTGCCGGACAGCCGGCTTGCTGCTGCTGGTCAGACGGGTTGACCGGCTGGCTGACAGACTGATTGAGTGGTTAATTGGTTAACTGTCTGGCTGGGTCAGCGGGAGGGTAGACCATAATGTCAGAAGACAAGCAAACTGATAAATTAAAAAAAAAAAAAAGAATTCTCCGCAAAAGCAATGCAGCAATGACTTGCCTCTATGGCGATTCAAGGTCATTTATTCATTTTACCAGACGGCAACCCATCAGTCTTGTGAAGCAAAAAGCTCAACTGTTTGCGCACAAATTTCTACAAATTTAGCGTGTCTAAAATAAAAATAAAAATTTAAAGCCATGCACATGGAGATAGTTAACTTCTCAAGCAGGATAACCTCTCAGACATCAAAGTGGAAACAAAAATTAATAATAATTTCCGTATTAATACAGAGCTGCAGACTCCGCCAGTGTCCTTGAAGGGAAGGGTCACCATAGTAGCTGAGCAAAAGGAGAAACGGGTGCAGACACACACAAAAACACCAATGTCTGCTTCAGGTTCAGTGTCTTCAGGTGAACTGTACGACAGGCGCACACACAAAGCGGGCACTGACCATTGCTGAAATGTGAAAAACACCATTATTCATACAGAGAGCAGCAGCCCGGCCCGTCATCCAACACAGCATACCTCGACTCATGACACGCTCATTAATAATGAAGTCTCCTTTTCAAAAACACCACAGTTAAGAGTTCTGGCAAGATGTGGCTGATTATGTAATATATGTATTTACACCAGTGCCTGACACAGCATGAATCTCCAATGGGATTCTAATGCTTGGCCGAAATGGGAAATTAAGAATAAAAGCGGGTCTTGCAGCCAAACAGGCTGCCAGCCAGCAGCCACACCAGCAGAGTGGAGGGAACAAAGGAACTGAGAAGGCAATACTTCACTCAGGGCAGGCAGATCCTCTCATCTTTCACATGGCAATGCAAGTCTACAGAAGCCACGATTTCACACAGACAGGGCTAACATTTCACTTGTCTAATTTCCTGCTACTGGACACCCCTCCCTCCCCCCTCCTATACCACCATTTCTACTTTCTTATTCATCTCAAGAGGTACATTGGTTCTGTGTGTGCAGTTTTAATGCAAGTCAGCAACCCATCTAAGACACAGTAAGACAGGCAACGATGCATGGCGTCCTGGCAGTCTATTAAAAGCATGAGGTGAGAGCCCCAAGTGGTGAGGGTCCAATCTATTATTTAGGGGCAGCTGACACTACTGATGGGCGAAGGCAGGGAAGCTGCCCTGTACAAAATAAATCCAACAAAAGGACAATTAATTAAAAAGGCATAAAAATGGGAATTACCATTCATAACAAGGATATAAATGCCACCCCTTGCCCAGGATGAGTGGATGTGAGACTACCATAAATATCATTATATCATCACACACTCCACAGAGTCCCATCAAGGATAAACCTCCTGTCACTGCTCTTCCTTTTTGGACCACTATTATAATTCTTTTCGTGACAGGGAGGCATACCGAGAGCAGAGCACTAACACATGTAACACAATGACAGAGCTGAAAAGCCTCGGTGCTTTGAAAGCCGACGTGCACCTACCGCTCGGTATCAGAGGGCCAAGTGAAGACAAAGCAGCAGGGAACGAGCTGCGGGATGACAGCGGCACAAAAGCCTTGCGCTCCTCCGAACAAAGCGGGCTTGCCGGCAGCTTCAGCATCCTCGCTCATTACTTTCCAACTTCATCAGCATCGTTTCACACACACACACTCAGGCCAGACTTAACTCGCTGGTTTAAAAAAGAAAAACACAAATAAAAATCCACCAAAAGCGTTTAACGTGTCTGGATGGCGAGGGGGGGAAGACTCGCTCGGGCTAGTCATTCAGAGTCACCGGAGGGACCTTAAACTGTGAATGGCCGCGTGCTTCGCTGAATCAGAGCGGTGCTGCCTTCACGTGATCCTCGTAAGTTGCCACTTCTCAGGGCTCCGTGTATTTTTTAATTTTTTATTTTTTTTTTGGTTTGCTTTTAAGTCGTTCTTTCTTTGCGCACAACAATTATAACGATTTATTTGTTTGACATTATATCGTAAAGAAAGTTTACCCTGGCTTATCCAGAAGGTTACTGAACTTTAAAAATTATTTTCAAAACTGTGATATTATCTAATAAAACGGAAATCCTCCAGTTTCCCATTCCTCATAAATATATTTGAAAAACCGCAAATGAGATTAATTCTTCAAATTTCATAGGCTCTGGATCCTAGTTTGATGAAGATGAAATGCAGAGAAAACACAGCCTCTTTTATACTTAACCCTTCGCATGAAATAAAAATGCATTAATACGCTTTTTTTTTCTTTTTCTTTTTGTTTGTGCCTTCAACAACTTCCAGTTTGAAGTGACTGAAGAACAAACAGGATGAATTCCTGGATAACAACATCATTAGCAGAATCTCCCTCACTGTGCTGAATGCTGAACTACTGAAACAGCAGAAACCCTGGACTTGCATCTGAAAGCAATATATTTTATCTCCTTGCTTTGTTTCTTAATTTGGTAAGTTTAGTCCCCAGGCGTTTTATAACTGGATATTCTTGTATTTTGCTTATTTATTGTTGTCTTTTTATCTCTTATTCCTCCATTTCTTTTTGCCTAATATATTTCCTGTGGGGGAAAACTTGTTTATTGTGCCTTGTAAATGGGTTAAAAATCTCTTTAGATAGGACCACTAAGACATGGAGCTACTTTTGTAATTATTACTACATTTTACACATACATTTTTTTAATCTTGCATTTCATGGGCACTGACTGTTCAACACAGCCTACTTCTATCTTCAGCTAGATGTCTAAGGCATTACACCTACTTAAGTGCTGCATACTACAAATGCTAAATTCTTTATACCCAATTCGTAACTCTTGAACTTTCAGCAACCTGGCAACAAATCTTTTTTTTTGAGTCTTGCATAGCCTTTTTAAATATTCTTAACACGGTGGTCAGATAATATTTGAGTTGAAGAAATGTCAAGAAAACATACACTCACTGGCCATTTCATTTGGTACACCTGTTTAGCTGCTCGTTAACACAAACATCTAATCATCCAATCACGTGTAGACATGGTAAAAAACAGTTAAACTTGAAACCAAGAATGAGAATGGTAAGAAAGGTGATTAAGACTTTGTTGGTGTTGATTTAGAGGTTATCAGTGCCAGACGGGCTGGTCTGAGTATTTCAAAAGCTGTTGATCTACTGGGATTTTTTCACCCAACTAGCTCCAGGTTTAACGGAGAATGGACTGAAAAAGAGAAACCTTCCAGTGAAGGCAACGGTAATTCAAATAATCACTCATTACAGCCCAGGTATGCTAAAAAGCATCTCTGAATGCACTACACGTCAAACCTTAAAGCAGATGGGATAGAGTGGTAGAGGATCACAATGTGTGCCACTCCTGTCAGCTAAGACAGCAAACTGAGGCTTAATTTTTGCTGCAGGATTTGGGCAGCATAGTCAAAATTTGACGTAAACAAAATTAAAGCATGGATCCAATCTGCCTTGTATCAGTGGATCAGGCCTCTGCTGGGATATTTTCTTGGCACACTTTGGGGACCATAGTCCCGTGTATTGTTAAAATACCGCAGCTTACCTGAGTACTGTTGCTGACCATGTTCATGAAATTCATCAAAGGGGTTTCTTAAACATGACAGTGAGTTCACTGTACACAAATGGCCTCCATGGTCAGTGAAGCACAACTGACAAATCTGCAACAACTGTAAATATGACATGTCTGTAAAGAGTCACCCAGGTCATGGTAATCTAAGTCTTTAAAAAACATAAAGAAGTCCATTCGCTTTTCTTTCCAAGCTTCCTAGAGTGTATGATATGACAGCATTTATCAAAGTCTGAGGAATGTTTCCAGTACTTTGTTGAATCTGTAGCATGAAGAATTAAGGTGGAGAAGACTAAATGTCAACAACATGTACCTTGTACATGGACTTGCCAGCTGCACTACTTAAAATTATTTGCTCATGTTTGTGAACACAACTTGCCACGTTTGTTCTGTGAGTCAGCAGATATTTTGTGCAGAAAGTTCAACACGTCACCATCGCAACCAAGAAAGCTGAGTTTTAAAGCAGTGTTTCTCAAACACTGTGCAGCGGCACATAGGTGTGCAGTGAGAAATGATCAGGCGTGCCGTGGAAGGTTATCTGGTTCCACCTGATTAGTACTCTATAACAGCGGTCTCCAACCCTTTTTGCGCCACGGACCGGTTTATGTCCGACAATATTTTCATGGACCGGCCTTTAAGGTGTCGTGGATAAATACAACAAAATAAAACCAGTACCGGTACCCCCCAAAAAAGATTTACTCATAACACACGGGAAAAGACCCAGGGAAAGCGAGTTAACGATAAAAACTATTAAAAAAAATGATAAAAACCGATAAAACCCGGAAACCATTAATTTCACACCTGAGCCTCAACTCTCGCGGACTGGGGTTGGGGACCGCTGCTCTAAGCCATCGGCGTGAGTAAGGGGCAGAACAATTACATTCTCTTCCACTAGAGGGCAGTACAACTACCTGCTCTAAATAAATCAGAATCAGAATACTTTATTAATCCCTACGGAAATTATGTGGGTTACAGTTGCTCCGAGACAGTAACAGTAACAGACTAAACTATTTAAATAATACAATATGTTACAGGGTTTACAAATTTAAGAAATAGTACTAATATATAAAAATCGCTCAATTATAAATATCAAGAATATTGACAAAGAATTACAAAGCTGAGAATATTACAGGGGTGGAATATTTATGATTGACATTTGACTCTAGCCTGTGAACTTCTTTTGGACACATGTGCTTGTATTTGTCTTACTTTTAACTTTTATACTTTTTCAATTATTAAACTTTATTCAACAATAATTTATTATGTATTTCAGTGGGAGAATCTTCAAATCTTCATTCAACTTACACATCTTTCAACTTTAACTACTTCCACATACTCACCTACGGACACCATTCAAACAAAGACAAGACCCGGGTCTCTAAGAGTTACCGCTGCATTGACATGAGTAGCAAAGGGGGACAAAACCTTGTTGTCTCTCAGCAGCTTTCAAGCTGGAAAAGTGCAAGATCACAGAAACATCAACACTAATTACATAATAGTGATGCTGTGAGACGACGCAGTGTGTAATAGCAATAGATAAATATTTAAAAAGAAAAAGTAGTCAATCTGACATGTGTCCTGGAGAAAATTCGGACCCAGCTGAAGGCCCTCGCATGAGTAGTGGTCAGGAGAAATCTTTTTGAAACCTAGTCCTGGACACTTACCGACAAACCCCAAACCAAGTTGTCTGTAATGTCAATTAATAAAATTAACTACATTTTATTTAAAAAAATCACCGGTCTTAGCTGAACTGTGTTCTCTGATATGAGCAACAAAATAATTAATTCCTGCATCCTCCAAATGTGGGCGTAAATACTAAATTCAGTCTACATGCACACAAATCGGTACATATGAGACTGAACGGATGATGATGCATGTTTGTGTTTGACACCGTGTTAAATTTTTATATCGACCGTTTCATCAGTATACCTCGGTATACTCTCACGGTCTTAGCACTGACAAGGACACTAGCAAAAATCAAAACTCGAGAAAAAAAAACAGTCAGGAAAGATATGAAGGGAGCAAAGGTCTGTGGCTATTCCCTTTAACAGGGGTTGTCTTGTTGTTGCCTCTCCTGTTTGACCTGTTGTCACTTTCATCTGCACAAAAAGCAGGTTAAATAGTTTCACAATGATTTATGTGATCCATGAGCTGACTTTGTGTTATGCTGTGATGATCCAGTGTTCCCTTAATTTTTTTGGAGCAGTGTATATAGCTAATCCATAAAGGTTTTAGCCTGCAACAAGACTCTTCTTACTACTTATTCTATCTCACCCCTATCCTTAGCATCCTATTCTGCTGTCACGGCAACAAGACAGTTCATTAACCTCCAAGATAAGCTTCAAAGCGCACTTATAATAACTCTCACCATCATGCACTGATAAGACCATTCCTCAAAGATCTGGACAACAGCAAAAATCAATACAGACAGCCTTCCTTGCATTAACAACAGCACTACCGCCTCCTCATCTACGGGAAAATTAGCTGTTTTTGCAAAGGTCAACTCCCAGCTCAGTAATAAATTTATGGATCCAGAAGTAGTGGAGCCATCAAACTATTTCACAAATATTCACTCACTCAAGCTGGGATTAACCATTACATCACCTGTCTGTCCATATGGATTGCAATGTACCCTGCTTTCATATCGCATAATGGTGAATTATCACATTAGCTTCTTATTTTACAGCAACTACAAACAACCACCCACTACAGAGTTTTGACACTTAACAGAACTACACTAAACACAAAGTGCAGCTCCAGCTCAGCAAAGAGTTGAGTTAATATCAAATTAAGTTGGTTAACTTTAGTTGAGCTGCGTAATCTGATAAAATTATAAGAAACCAGGTTAGCCTATTAAGTTAGCGCTTACAGCATCTCCTGACTGCTAGGAGCTAACTGCTACCAGAAAAAGGAGTTTATAAAAGCTCCCTGTTACCTTTTTGCGTTACATTCCGATTTGTAGTCGTGACAGTTGCTTAAACAGCCCGCTGCACCTTTAACCGAAGATTGGAGAGGCAGAAAAAGACGAGCGTTTTTGTAAGAAAACCCTCTGTAGACAAACTACTGTTAGCTTGAGGACTCTTTGTTTTGGTTTGGGTGAGCGGAGTTAGCGTGGAATATCGCGAGAAAACAGTTCAGCGTGCTGACACAGGCGCACACTGCACATAATAAGAATTACAACAATGACATGACATTTAAATATTTTATTCCGTTTATTCCACTTCATTAGTGTCATACTTCTTACTAAAGTCATTTAAACTATATTTTTTATATTTTTGAAGTGCATTGCAGCCTACTTATTTATTTTGGCTTTGCAGTCAAAAGTAAAGTAAACAGCGCGCAAACCTGCAATGCAATCATATAAATTAATTTATACATGTAAAAATATATGAAATTAAAAACACGACACATTTGGTCCAAAATTTTATCTCCTTCAAGATGTAGAAGTCGTTTTTATGAGTGGCCTACACACCACCTGTCATATAAAAGTGCACGCACAACAGGGAAGCTTTGCCTAATCCAAAAAAATTCATAAATATCAGTTTAATAAATAAAATCAGTCTAAATAAATAGAGTAAAAATGCACACTGACAGTAAAGGCAGGCTAACACTTATAAAAGAAACAAGAATCTACAAAGTAGCCTCAAGTTTTGCACCGTGAAGGTTCTGGAAATGTTGCTGCGGTCATATAATAATAACAATTTAAAAAAAAATCTAAACTCATTCTGACTTGAGGAGCTCGTCCAAAACGTTCAAAGCGTGCTGGATCTCATCAGAAGTCAGATCGCTCAGCTCGTCCAGCTCCTCCAGACGCAGCGGCCACCTTCTCCTCCTCCGGCTCGCCGTCTCCCGACTGCTGTTCCGGGCCCCTGCCGTGTGGATACCCCGGAGTCTCATCTGTAGCCACTCCCGGCGCTCCTGCACCTGCTTGTGCTCTCCGAGGTTGTGCATGAACTGGACCTCACTCACTGTCCTTTTACTGTGCACAGATATGTGATATAGATAGGATCTAATAGTGATGAACTTGTTATGGTGAAAAAAAAATCATCTTAAATGGTCTGTGAGGATTACCTTAGTGGTCGTCCTTGACAGTGAACGGAGAAGTGTAAAAGGCAGAGTGAAATAAGTAGAATCTTATAGTCAGTTTTTCCCATTTTGATTACCTGTTAAAAACAAAAAATACAAAAAGAACAAAACTTCAATATTTTTTTTAAAACTGCCTGAAATGAAAAAAATATTTGACCTTTAGTCTTAAAAGTGTCAATTTATTTTTAAATTTAATCTACCTTGAAACCACTGCATCCTTTATCTCAACATATATTAATTTTATTAATGTATTAATGTATAAAAATGCTAATATATTACAATAAAGCTTACACAACTAATAACTTCAATTAGATTCAAGCCTTAGTGGGCCTCCGTTTTAGCCCAAGTATAGCCCAAGATGAACTTACCTGTGTTGTAAAGTGAGTCAGCCTGCTTTGGTGGTCTGCTCCTATCAGTTATGATTAGACCAGGACTCCCCAAGTTCCTTTTTATATCCTCGGGCTCCTGCCATTGATGAGCTGCCTTCATTATTGCTGTTGATGTCACACCTCTAGCTCGTGGAGGGGGCAGAAGAGGAATGACAACACCGCCTCTGAACTCCAGGCTTTCACTTTTGTCATACGAGAGCAAATAAATGCTTTTGACCCCAAATACCCACACACACTTATTTTACACGCACAAACTTTTGTCAGAATGAATGCATTGTTGGTATATTGCAGATCCATTAACTACTTTTATGCACAGGGATTTTGCGCCTGGAGACATTTTATCTATGTGACTGTGACAGTGCAGTTTTTCTAACTGGCACAGAATCGTGTTATGAAGTTACTTATTGTAATAAGATGATGGTAGTGGGACTACACAGAGGGTCTTGTTTCAGGGTCCAAAACTACACATTCCCAAGCTTCAGTTCAAACTTCTCTCCACATTCTCAATTTAGCATGCTTCTCTTTTGTTTTTTCTTTATTTCTGTGAGCCATCCAGATCTATTAGTTCACATCTGAAGTGACCTTTTTTGTCTGACTCCCGTGCGCCTCACAACAATAGCAGCAACATTTGGATGGGTTTATGACCCTCATTGACTTATAGGGAGTCGCCCTGGTTACGCCGACTTCTTACCCAAGAATTAACATTATCTTAATGAGTTTGTCTCCCAAAAAAAGAGCTTTTGCACCAAGTTGACGTCAGAGGAAACATCCTGAATCAAAGAGTAAGCAGTAGTTCAGGAGGTGCATGGCTGGGTGATGCCACTGCCGTCACCGTCTTCACCATGACTGGCAAGCATACATGGAGAGTTACACATTTTTCTTTTTTATTAAGTTAAAAAACATTTAAATAGTGGCGATTTTTATTAAAAAACAAAACAAAACATCATTTTCATAAAGATTTCTTGGTGATCGCGTACAATAACACCATCAGTGAACCATAAATCTGCTGCTTCGATCCTCTAAAAGATTTTCCCTTATTCAGCATTTTGATTATGTGTTACGGAGTGCTCCGTAACACCCTGTAGGTGATCAGTGTTAAGAACTGGTGACTGACCATTTATATACCATCCAAACCATAAAAATGTTGCATTACAGGAGAAAGGCAATAGTTCAGAAAATCTGTGTATTGATTTGCAGTGTCCTGTTCCCTCTAAGGGGACATGTGCATCTGAACCATGCCAGCAAAATGCCCCCCCCCCCCCCCCCCCCCCAACAGCATAACAAATCCTAACCATTCTTAAAAAAAAACAAAAAACAAACAAACAAAAACAACAACTAAAAAGTGGTTCTGCAATGGCAAATCTCAGGAGCTTGATTTCCCAGTATCAAAGGAGTTGCTTGTATCCTATGAGCTTCACACTCATTAAATTTCTCTATCAGCCAAAACTGATGTAT
This sequence comes from Astatotilapia calliptera, assembly GCF_964374335.1. Lineage (NCBI taxonomy): Eukaryota > Metazoa > Chordata > Actinopteri > Cichliformes > Cichlidae > Astatotilapia > Astatotilapia calliptera. Next base: position 5,309,121 of record NC_137428.1, on the reverse strand, counting down.
TTCCCATTGATCTAAATGCAGATGTTACTTTAGTTACAGTGCTTAAAAGATGAGCCTGTTACCTTTCGTTGTCTTAATCAAGATCAAGTGTCACAGAAAAAGATGGGATGTCAGCTGTGCCTCGAGGTGACTGCCATAGTAGGTTGGTGCAATATTAATAACACTGAATGAATACGGAATTTTTGCACTGTTGTTGAACTATTGTATCATCCAGCATACCAACATGAATAAACATTCATTTTATTTATTTATTTCCTATTAAAGGAAAAGGACGCCCTGCGACAGACTGGCGACCTGTCCAGGGTGTACCCTGCCTCTTGCCCTATGACAGCTGGGATAGGCTCCAGCGCCCCCCGCGACCCTGAAAAGGATAAGCGGAAGCGAATGGATGGATGGATGGATGGAAAAGGACACCTCGTCCCTCATAGAGTTCATGGTCTCAGTATCATCCAGACACTCAGGGTTTACATGAAGAAATATGAAGAAACACACGATAGAGCTGTTTTCACAAACTGAACAGAAGTGTGGCAAGAAAAAGACAAACACCTCAAAGACGCAAGCTTTTATTCCCTGGTCTACTTTTTGACACTTATAAGTAAACGGGTCAATTTGTAGCTTGATTAGTTTTTCATTGTCTCCACTTTACAGTGTTAATACTGAACCACTATAATGTTGTCTGATATTTGCTGTGCTTGTTTTGTTTAATACATTTAATTTTTTTTTAGTATTGTTTACTTTACAGTTGTTTTACTTGGAATATTTGGCTTTTTAATAAGAGCTCCTTTATTGTATTTTTACTTCTTAAATATGCACTTTTGTTTTGAGTAAAACAATTTCTCTTGAGCTTTTCAACTGCTGTAACACAAGAATGAACACACTACACATTTCTCTTCTTTTACATTAGTTTATCTTTTAAACTATATTATAATATACAAATATGTATAATATATATTTTTTGAGTTGTCCTGTTAGTTTAAACCAAATAGCCCAGTTCCATTTATTGTTGCATTGTTTAATGATGTCTAAAAGTTGCATTACTTGCTGGATGCTTGTTGTTCCCTTTGTACTGTATGAAGACATTTAAAAAAAATACTCTTATTACAATCAAAATGATCATTTCTCTCTTTGTAAAGCGTCAGACTCTGACTGGAACATGTAACTGTACTATGTATTTCCTTAACCTTATTTATTGCTTCTCTTGGCTCTCAGGCATACCTCCCATAAGCTTTGATGACAGTTTTGCAGCATTCAGAAGGTAAATGTTTTAAACTATATTAGACAAAAAGCAATATCGTTTTTTTTTATCTTTACAAAATCTGAATAATCCTAATTCATCCCTTCCCTGTCTCACTCAGTGCAGCTCTGTCATTTAGACGTCTGGGTTAGTTTTCAGTCACAGGTGCCCCAAGGGTAATTGAGCCACGGGACCAAATAGCTTATACTTGAAAGAAGAAGTCTAGGCCTTATTACGGGCACATACGCTGCATATTAGGTAAGCACAAAGGTATGAGTTTTCTAAATGTGGAGGAGCCGAAGATGTCTATGTCATGACACGCTGTCGAATTACAGTAAAGTACTGGCAGCTAAATTTGCCAGCATTAAACTGATATTTCACACTACACCTACTGTAATCTGAGAGCTGTTCCTTACTGTAAATTAAACAAAAAACAACAAGTGTCTTATTGCAACGCTTCACAAAGTGCAGAAAAAATCATCTCTCGTGAAATGTGATCATCCCCGGTGGATATACTGACAATTGTTTGACCTCTTTTTGAACGAGTAAAAACGGGAATGACGGCATCACTAGTTATGCCAAGCAGCTCAAGCATTCATAACTAAAACGTGAGCGAAGAAGTAAATGTGTCTTATTTATAAATCCACACAGAGACAACAAAGCCAAATCATTGGTTTTAGATTTACCTGCAGAGCCTTTTGTGTTTAACCATCATGCAAAGCAAACATGTTAATTCATAAATATTGGCTTTACTCTGAAGTCTGCTGTTGAACCCGTTGATCCAACAAACAGGTCTCGTGTTCAGTGATTAAAGTTGTTTGCATACCAGCCCTGTAAGATTTATGGGGTCTTCTCAGACGGGCTGACCTCCACTCGCCTTGACACTACTACAGCGACCTCTGACCTTAGCTTAGGACCTTGTCATTCTTATTGCCTCATGCTCATTCAATGTGTAGAGACTTTCTTATGGCACGCAAAGCCAAAAAGACAAGGAAACTGACAGTGTTGTATTTTACCTTCTGCTTTTCTGTGTTTCTCCTGATATTCTCAAACTGGACAGGAGAAACTGTCTGAGACGGATGTATTCTTTTAATCCTTATTTCTGTCTCCAAGTAAGAAGATGGTTTATTTCTGAAAGACAAGGAAAAGACTTTCTCTCTGTATCACCAGAAGGGCAAGTGAGGCTATAAACAAAGAAGTGAACAGCATTAATGCTAAATAATATAAGCATTAAAACTAGGTAAAGGGGTGTAAATAAGGGGATTCCTATTTCAGTTGATGTTTTGGCTTTTAGAAGGTCCCAAGATGACGGCTGACATTGACAAACGACGGAGTGCAGGAGTGGCTCTTTCCAACTGAGACGTAGGGTGTGATTAAAGGCTGTGGATTGTCACACATGTGATTTAAATACTAAAATCTTGAGTTATGGATCATTTTGACCATTTGTGGAAAATGGAATACAGTGAAAACACAGCGTCTGACATTATCACCTTAGCAAACACCATCACCAGCTGGCTACTGTGTTTCCACAGCTCATCAGTCCAGTCAATTCATATCATCAGATGTTTTACACTGAAAACAGTTGCCATGGGCAGTTATTTAGAAGTCTATGAAGAAATGGTTTTCTTTCTCTGTAATCTCAGTAAACACTTTCCTGACTTCACATGGGTTACAATCATATTTCTGTCTACGGGGACGTAGGACAACCAACGTATTCCCCGTAGGAAGCTGTAAACACTTGTTTCAGATCATCAGTAAACTGAAGGGCAGCACCAAAGCCCAATAACAAGATTATTTCCAACTGTAAATCATGCAACATTAGAAGAGTGCAAGAATAAAAAATATGATGGGATTTGAGCAAAACTCATGAAACATGAAATGATGATATCTATAACAGTTTACTGTAATGTTGCACACATATATAAGGGCTTTTGCTGCAGATGAAAATAGTAACAAAAAGGTCAGATGTCCTGTGAGTAAGTCTGCTAGAAATATGCAGTTTAGTATAAAAGATTGTGACAGTTACAGGTTTTCACTAATGTAAGGCTTTCACAAAATACTGAGGATTGCATTAGTTAGGTGAAATGTTATCCCACACTGACTAATGTCTAATCTGAAGCTGAAACTGCTGTGCATCTGTGGGCCACTTTGCACCACCTCCACTTAAGCCGTCTGCTGCCACTGATGCCTGCTCTATTTGGGGCTGAGGGTCTTGCTGTTGCTCTTCTCACCTCCTCCTTTCCATGTATGCACACAGAATGGTGAGGAGGTGGGATTTATGATGTAGGGGTTACAAGCTGTTCATGCCTCTCGCTTCTTCTCCCAGAGATGCACACTGCCACCTGAGGCGTGGTTTTACTACCACACTGCACTGGACTGGACTGATTGCTTTGATAAGGCATTTTCACATTCCACCAATCTCTGCGATTTTGCCAGAGTACATCATTTAATGCTGAAAGAGAAAGTGTTTGTCTGACAATTTGAAGCAGTCTAACTGCTGAAAAGTAGGTTATTATGATTCATCAGATTCTGGCTTTCAGCTTCATACAGTTTTCTTTTAATAAATTCACTTTATTCTGCTGCACTCAGCTCTCTGATTGTGAAAACAGCCAAACTGATGGATAAAAAATATCTTGGGAAAGCTGTTACAAGCTAACACTCTTGCTAAGGAATCCTGAAACCAATTTTTAAAAGCTAAGTCAAGGCACCAGTTTTGAATGTTATCAATCCAACATGGACTGGGCGGTTAAGGCCAGCAGTGACTACCACACAATGTGAACCTGACATCTGTCGAAGGCTTTCAAACTAGAACAGGTAGCTATAAAACTGAATCAAACCAAAGTAAGGCTTTTAAAAATGCCAAAGTGTTGGTATCTGTCAGAAATCAGTTAAATTGATTTATGTGGATGCTCTGAGTAAATAAATTATATTGACTTTGGTGATGCCCTTATTGGTGCTGTAGTGATGCCAAGAAGTCAACACTTAGAGTACTGACTGGGATGAGAAGGCAGTTGTTTTATTTTATTATTAAACTATCTTTCTATCCCCCTCTCCCTGTCAGTGTGTGTATGGTGTTTGAGTGTGTGCAAGTTAACCACGCCTTGTGTTTCAGAGGCGGGTCCTCCTTTTTTCTCGCTCTTCAGCTCCCACACCTGGGATGACTCGGCTGCTCTCTACCTAAGGTGGAGGATTTGATTGTTGATTGTTGAATTGCAAACAGTTAGTGGAATTGTCTCTTATGAATTCTTACGTTTGTCTGATTTGGCGTTTGTTTTCCTGTTCCTTCCTGTACATGAAACCTATTTTATGAGTTCTGCATTGAGTCCAAATCGGACACGACAGGAAGACCTGTCTTTTAAGCTAGAACACTCTGGAATAATTCTTTGGTTACTTTAACACTCTAAAGCTTTTTTTCCCCCACTTTTCTTTGTTTTTGTGTCTTGTCATCCTTTTTTTTCAGTGTGTTCCGCACTTTGGTCTTCCTCTGTTGTTTTTAAATTTGCTTATGAATAAATTAACTTGACTAATGGCAAAAGAGCCCAAACTGACAGCAAAATATGTTACAAACATGAGTAGTAGTAAATCTGGCAAATATTTCATACACACTCAAACCACTGTGACGGTAGTTTGAATGTATATGAAAGACATAAAGTCCATCTATCTTCTTCTGCTTACCCACTTTAGGGTCGTAGAGGAACTGGAGCCTGTCCCAGCTGCTATAGAGTGAGAAGCGGGGCACACACACTGGGCAGGTCGGCAATCTGTTACAAGGCTAATGGAGAGCACCATTTATACTCACATTCACACCTATGGGCAATTTGAAATAGCCAGTTAACCTGACTCTAGTAGCTGCATGTAGGAGTCTGAGTACACAACAGTATACAGGGATATTACACAAAACTACAAATATCAATAAGGAAGGGGACAAGAAACATGTGAAAGTAATCAAGAGAACAGAGTAAATAGGAAGTAAATCCCATAATACACTATCAAGGCAAACAGGAAACAATCCAAAAGACATATTACTGAATACAAAGTCGAACAAAAGACCGAGACAAAGAGACTCTGGAGGGAGGACAAGGGAAAAAATACAGAAAGACGAGACAGTGAAGGGAAAACACAGGGACTGAATTCAAAGACAGCACCAGAACTGTAAACCATCTAAATCCGCATCCAAAAGTCTAAAAAACAAACAAACCTATAACTAGAGCTTAACTACAACAAGAATAAATGCTTAAAATTACTCAAATTATAATTGAAATAATTCAAAACCTCAACCTAACAATAATAAAAATCTTAAGGCTCTCAAAAAGCAGTGAAACCAAACACACTTAATAATCACCATGAGTGCCAAAGATAAAAAGTGAAAGTTTTTAAGTAGTCCATCGTGAGCTTTAAGGAAACAAGAAAAAAAATATGTCTGGCTTCAAAGTCAGATTTTCAGTCAGTTTGAAGGAATGAATGAATAATAATGAAGAAATATGTGATGTGTAAATGTGGATGTTGGAGACTTTTTTACAGGGAGTGCAGAATTAGCAGGCAAATGAGTATTTTGTCCACATCATCCTCTTCATGCATGTTGTCTTACTCCAAGCTGTATAGGCTCGAAAGCCTACTACCAATTAAGCATATTAGGTGATGTGCATCTCTGTAATGAGAAGGGGTGTGGTCTAATGACATCAACACCCTATATCAGGTGTGCATAATTATTAGGCAACGTCCTTTCCTTTGGCAAAATGGGTCAAAAGAAGGACTTGACAGGCTCAGAAAAGTCAAAAATAGTGAGATATCTTGCAGAGGGATGCAGCAGTCTCAAAATTGCAAAGCTTCTGAAGCGTGATCATCGAACAATCAGGCGTTTCATTCAAAATAGTCAACAGGGTCGCAAGAAGCGTGTGGAAAAACCAAGGCGCAAAATAACTGCCCATGAACTGAGAAAAGTCAAGCGTGCAGCTGCCAAGATGCCACTTGCCACCAGTTTGGCCATATTTCAGAGCTGCAACATCACTGGAGTGCCCAAAAGCACAAGGTGTGCAATACTCAGAGACATGGCCAAGGTAAGAAAGGCTGAAAGACGACCACCACTGAACAAGACACACAAGCTGAAACGTCAAGACTGGGCCAAGAAATATCTCAAGACTGATTCTTCTAAGGTTTTATGGACTGATGAAATGAGAGTGAGTCTTGATGGGCCAGATGGATGGGCCCGTGGCTGGATTGGTAAAGGGCAGAGAGCTCCAGTCCCACTCAGACACCAGCAAGGTGGAGGTGGAGTACTGGTTTGGGCTGGTATCATCAAAGATGAGCTTGTGGGGCCTTTTCGGGTTGAGGATGGAGTCAAGCTCAACTCCCAGTCCTACTGCCAGTTTCTGGAAGACACCTTCTTCAAGCAGTGGTACAGGAAGAAGTCTGCATCCTTCAAGAAAAACATGATTCTCATGCAGGACAATGCTCCATCACACGCGTCCAAGTACTCCACAGCGTGGCTGGCAAGAAAGGGTATAAAAGAAGAAAAACTAATGACATGGCCTCCTTGTTCACCTGATCTGAACCCCATTGAGAACCTGTGGTCCATCAAATGTGAGATTTACAAGGAGGGAAAACAGTACACCTCTCTGAACAGTGTCTGGGAGGCTGTGGTTGCTGCTGCACGCAATGTTGATGGTGAACAGATCAAAACACTGACAGAATCCATGGATGGCAGGCTTTTGAGTGTCCTTGCAAAGAAAGGTGGCTATATTGGTCACTGATTTGTTTTTGTTTTGTTTTTGAATGTCAGAAATGTATATTTGTGAATGTGGAGATGTTATATTGGTTTCACTGGTAAAAATAAATAATTGAAATGGGTATATATTTGTTTTTTGTTAAGTTGCCTAATAATTATGCACAGTAATAGTCACCTGCACACACAGATATCCCCCTAAAATAGCTAAAACTAAAAACAAACTAAAAACTACTTCCAAAAACATTCAGCTTTGATATTAATGAGTTTTTTGGGTTCATTGAGAACATGGTTGTTGTTCAATAATAAAATTATTCCTCAAAAATACAACTTGCCTAATAATTCTGCACTCCCTGTATATAAGGACTGTGCAGCATGGCATTAAATATAGACCTCACACCTAAAAGCTTCTTTCAGGACACAGAGACACACACACACAGTAATGCTGTGAACTGTCATCTGGAGTGCAACAGTGGTAGATTGGGAGGGAAGCAATTTAAGACCAAAACACCTGAAGGGAAATATACCTCCACACACACACACGTAGACACACACATACTCGCACATACACACATACCCCTTCTCTCTGAGCTTCGATGCCTAGCTCCATGTGGTTGGCATGGAAACAGAAAAACTCCCCCCAGATGAAAATGAGATGCCCCCAATACGATTCACGTGGGAGCACAATGGGAACATTAAGATGAGGAATTATAGGAATAACATCCAACATGCTAATGCCTTTGATAGGTCTTCATTGTCAGTCTTCACATGAGGAGATTTAAATCAGTCCACATGTTAGACCCCACCGAAAAACAATGATTATTCCACATGTGTCAGAGCTTATTGTTGCTGTTTTAGTATCTAAATTCTTTTGTAAACCCACAACAGAGTGAAAAGAGTAGAAATCTCACCCTGAGGCAAAGTATCGTCTGAGTCATACGTGTTAATCACCCCCATCAGCCCCCACAGACTGCGGTCATTTAGAGCTGCAGGGCAGCAAAAGTCTTACTCATAGCATCCTTCAAACTCCCAGGCAGACCAAAAATAGCTGACAATTTTGGGAGTCTGCATGGCAACACAAAACATACTTCTGGTATATGTGCAAAGTTCCCAGGGAAAGGGTTTTATACATATATATATATATATATATATATATATATATATATATATATATATATATATATATATATATATATATATATATATATATATATATATATGTATGTATGTATGTATGTATATATATATATATATATATATATATATATATACATACATACATACATACATCTCTCTCTCCCTTCTCTCCCTACACACACACACACACACACACACACACACACATATATATATATATTCCTGAAGACTATTGAAAGAAATTACAGGAGCGCTTTGCTAAGACAGTTCAAGCTGTGTTGTTTGGCGGCTCAAGACTTCTGCACTGTATATTGCTATGTTGAGCCCCAAATCTGCCCATAAGTTATAATAGAATCACAGTACAGTAATTTCTTTAGAAAAAGCAATGGTAGAGGGAGATTTATATATTATATATCTAAATATATAATTATAGATATATTTAGTCATTTTCTCACCAAGTTTTCACGCTTTTTTTCTCCAAAATTTGCCACTTTAATGTGAAAAAACGTTATTTTTTCATGGATTTTTATACCCACCAACGCCATGCCCCTTAATTTTTTTTAATACGTTGTTATGAGTACATGTCTTAAACTGTAGTTTAAAATACTATTGGTAAAAGTATTTGGTCTACCACTAGGTGACAGTGTTTCACTAGGTGAAAGTGTTAGTGTGCTTGCCCTTAGTGGGAAACAAGAAAATTGCTTACTTGTTGGGTCCTTCTGTGGAGTTTGTATTGTTCTCTCACAGTCCAGAAACATGTTCATAAAGTCTGATGGAAATAAATCAGCCAGTATGAGTCTAAACACCTCTCTGTCTTTCTTTGTGATGGACTGGTAACCTGTGACAGCAGGGAAATGTAAACTATTTACAAGCAATAAAAAACAAAACCCCATTTTATACACTTAGCTTTTCTAATGCATTATGTCTAAATATTTTAATACGCGTTCCACTAACTCTCAAGAGTCGGGATTTAACAGAAGTCCGTGAACGCCGCATGAACTCTCGGCGGTCCCTTTGAAGTGCAGTTTGTGGCTGGAGCTGAAGCTGCCCTCGGAGGTAACAATTAGCTTATGTTAAAAAAAAAAGGTTTCTGTATAATGATATTATAATTTTCAGGCTCTAAACAGGTAATAGCGCCCTCCGGAATAGTTGACCTACGAAATTGACTTTTAAAACCTCAACTTTCAGTCTATTCTTCTGATAATTCGCCACGGGTTTTTTCCCCTTCTTAACCTGGGATAGGCTAAAGCTCCCACCCCCACCCGCCGCCACCTTGAACTGGAAAAAAAAAGTGAGTGAACATCCATTACCCTGTAATATAGTCATTTTAACTCGTGTTGCTAATCCCCAGATTCAGTTACACTGATCGCTACAATGTTACACACTCCACTTGTACTTAGAATCTTCAAATAAAAGTAAAGATAGCATAACCTTGCTTGGTCCTACAACCATTAAACAGTTTAGTTTGAAACGTCAGTAGTAACCAGTTATATAGGAGCTTACTGATTTAGGCACCATAATTTATAATAAGGTACAGAAAGGGGAAGAAACGTGTGGAGAAGCACACGAAATACTTCCATTCAGTAGGTTTCAGTCGCTGATTCGTATCATTCCCCTCACCTTTTAGGATGGAGTGAAGTGTTAAAGGCAGGCTAGAGGATGTGAGTAAAGTTGCCCCCCCCTTCTTCAAATCCAACAAAAGTGGTATCAAACGTTTGTGCTACGTTTGTGCTGGTTTGTGCTGCAAAAATTTTCTTTTGTGCTGCTATCATTTTAAAGATATTAATAAAAATTTCTAGAGGTCATCAGAGGTCAACCAGCCCCCCCACGTTAATTAACCTCCTATGAGCCGAACTCTTCCACGGCATTCATTTTTAATTTCTCTTTGATATTTGGGCATATTGGGGCCCGATGAATGTAAAAACAAAGAATTACCAGATTTTATTTTTTTAACCTTATTTTTATTTTTAAGAAAAATAAGAGCCACATATGAGGATATTCGTTTAAAATTTTGATAGAACTGTAGCAGTGTAATGTCCTCGTAGGTGGATATCAGGCCCTTCTAGAGCAAGATTGAGTATTTTGGTCTAAATAACCGAAAATGTGATGTCCACATATGTGGACGCCAGGTCCTAGGAGGTTAAATCAAACAAAATGGGTGTCAATCAACTGTGCTACGTTTGTGCTGCTAAAATTGTTGTTTGTGCTGCTTCTGTTTTAAAGATATTAATGAAAATGTAAAGGTCAAAGGGTCAACCAGCCCCCCACCACCACATTACCCAAATCAAACAAAATTTATGTCAAACGTTTGTGCTATGTTTGTGCTGGTTTGTGCTGCAAACATTTTTGTTTGTGCTGCTATCATTTTAAAAATATTAATAAAATAACGTCTTGATGTGTGCTTAATCATCCAGGTAAGTAAATCCCAAAAGGTTGATACTGTTCATCTGGACATTTTCAGTTGGAGAAACGTCACTCATCCAAGTGACTTCTTCATTCTCAGCTGACTGCAGGTTTCCCCAACCTTATAAACACCCGTGAGTGAAGTTGCCCCCCCCCTACCTTCTTCAAATCGATCAAAATGGATGTCAAACATTTGTCCTGCAAATTATTTTTTTTGTTCTGGTTATGTTTCCCTAATTTTATAAACAGTACATGTACAGTGAGAGAGAGATGTTACATCTGTCTTCACTTGCATCCCAGTCACGGAAGCGTTGTAGGTAGTTCATAAGAGATTACAGGATCACCCCAACCTCAGCAACAGGACCAGGACCACTCTCAGCACTGATCAGTTGTGTTTGCTTTTGGAACTGTGTCTTAATTCCACCTATTAGGCAGAAACCTAGGTGTGTCATGGGTTCCCCCAGGCCCCTGGTCAAAGTCACCAAACCAGTTCATAAGCAGGTACAGGTGTGGCCAGAAGGGTCCTCAGAGGCACTGCAAGACTGCTTTTCCACCACAGGCTGCCACACATGACAACACCACAGACTTTCAGGAATATACAGAAACTGTCATTGCTTACATCCCAAAATGCATCGATGATGTCACAGAGATCCCTTGCCAAAATCAATACACGCAAAGCTCCAGGTCCTGATAACATCCTTGGACGAGCACTGATGGACTATGCTGTGGAACTCCCAAATGTCTTCACAGACATCTTTAACACATCACTAGGGTCAGGCCGTCGTTCCCACATGCCTCAAAGCCTCCACCATCATTACTGTACCCAAGAAGTCATCTACCTCCTGCTTTAAGGACTACTGTCCTGTCAAACTCACCTCCATCATTCTAGAATAGAATAGAATAGAATAGAAAACTTTATTTGTCAATTTCTTCAAATGTACTTGCCATACAAAGGAATTAAAATTACGTTTCACACTGTCCCATGCGTAGACATTGACAACAATAAAGTGCAGATGCACAACAAAAAACAGCCCTAACAATAAGGTAATATTAAATAGGTAACAGGATAGACAAAAAAATAAATAAAAGTGTTCCAACAGTGTTCCCTGGAAAATAGTATACTAGTCTACTTGAGGTAGTCCCAGGTTGTGGTTGGTAGGGGTATTTTGTTTTAATGCAGCATAAGACTATAGCAGCAGTAATAGTAATATAATAATACAAATAGTGCTAAAAGAAATACTAAAAATATATAGCAGCAGGTGTGTGCAATTGCAATGCAGAGGTAGTTGTTTCCAGTCAGGAATGTTTTCCAGTTCTTAGTTCAGAGAGTGTTTCCTTGTTGGAGAGTGTGCGTGGATGGGGGTGGGGGTGGGTGGGAGGGGTAGAGTCCAGTCTGTCTTCCTATACTTCTGCCAATCTGGTGATTCTGCTGGCTGGGAGCCAGGAGGGAAGAGAGTTCAGCAGTCTCACAGCCTGGTGGATGAAGCTGTTGGTGAGCCTAGTAGTGCGGGAGCGGAGACTTCTGTATCTCTTTCCAGAGGGCAGGAGGCTGAACAGACAGTGCGCGGGGTGGGTTGCATCGTTGACAATTGTGATGGCTTTGCGGGCGAGGCGAGTGGTGTAAATGTTTTGCAGGGAGGGGAGTGGTACACCAACTATCCTCTCAGCTGTTCTCACAATGCGTTGTAGAGCTTTCCTGTTATAGTCAGTGCAGCTACCGCCCCACACAGTGATGCAGCTGGAGAGGATACTTTCAATAGTTCCTCTGTAGAATGTGGTCAGGATGGGTGGTGGAGCACTTGCCCGCTTGAGTTTGCGCAGGAAGTAGAGGCGCTGTTGTGCTTTCTTGGCCAGTGATGCTGTGTTAGTGGTCCAGGAGAGGTCCTCACTGATGTGGACCCCCAGGAACTTGGTGCTGCTCACCCTAACCCTTATTAAGTGCTTTGAACGGTTAGTCATGCATCAAATCAAATTATCGCTTTCGCCCAACCTGGATCCATTTGAGTTCGCATACCGAACTCAGCAACTCATTCACAAACTGGATCTGCTGGGGATCAGCACCTTGCTGTATAACGGGCTGCTAGATTTCTTGACAGGAAGACAGCAGACAGTACGGGTCGACAGCAACACCTGCAGCCCAAGAACACTGAATACGGGGGCTCCCCAAGGATGTGTGTTGAGCCCCCTTCTCTTCATTCTGCTGACCCACAACGAGATCTACTACAGGGGTGAAGTTAACCATCTTGCAGAGTGGTACAGCAACAAAAACCTGTCCCTGAATGTGGAGAAGACCAACAGCGACTCTACTTCCTCTGCAAACTGAGAAGCACAAGAGATTCAACCCCCATTATGAGCACCTTCTACAGAGGCACAGTTAAGAGTATCCTCACCAGCTGCATCACTGTGTGGTATGACTCCTGCATTGGGTTCTGCAGGAAAAAATGACAACGGGTAGTGAGAGCAGCCGAGAGCATTGTGGGGACCTCTCTTGCCTCCCTCCCCAGGAGATCTACTGCACCTGCCTCATCTGGAAGGTTCTCCTGCAGTCAGCTGAGACTGAAGAAGTCACTTGGATGAGTGATGAAATGTTTCTCCCACTGAAAATGTCCAGATGAACAGTATCAACCCTTTGGGATTTACTTACCTGGATGATTAGGCACGCATCAAGACGTTATTTTATTAAGATTTTTAAAATAATAGCAGCACACACGAAAATTTTTGAAGCACAAACCAGCACAAACGTTTGACATGAATTTTGTTTGATTTGGGTAATGTGGGGGGGCTGGTTGACCTTTTGACCTTTACATTTTCATTAATATCTTTAAAACAGAAGCAGCACAAACAACAATTTTAGCAGCACAAACCAGCACAAACGTAGCACAGTTGATTGACACCCATTTTGTTTGATTTAATTCATGTGGGGGGGCTGGTTGACCTCTGATGACCTCTAGAAATTTTTATTAATATCTTTAAAATGATAGCAGCACAAAAGAAAATTTTTGCAGCACAAATTAGCACAAACGTTTGATACCACTTTTGTTGGATTTGAAGAAGGTGGGGGGGGGGGGGGGCAACTTCACTCACATAGAGGCAGAGGTGGCAAAAGTATACACATTATGTACTTAAATAAAAGCGCTGAAAAAGGTACAGATTCAAATTCTTTTCTCAAGTAAAAGTGAAAAAGTACAGGTTCTGAAATGTACTCAAAGTAAGAAAGAGATAAGATAAGATAAGACTTCATTGATTCCACAACGGGGAAATTTTTGCGTCACCTCAGCTCAGGTACAGACATCAGAAGGAAATACAAAAATACAAATAAGTACAATCAATGAAAAAAAGTAAGATAATACACTATATACAATGGTAGCATACACAGTATGTGATTATGGATATGGTTGGAAATATGGAAGACATAAACTATATAGCTTGACATAACTATTGTACCACTACTATTCCTATGTATAGACATGTACACACACACATGTACACACTAAATATACATATGCATACATATACATACATATATACCTGCACATGTCCGTACACATGGAAGGTCCATTATGCATGAAGTGGTGACCGTGGATGTTCAGTGTCCAGTGACTTATGACATCGTGATTGAGGAGTTATAGAGTCTAACTGCTGTTGGGATGAATGATCTGTGAAAGCGCTCCTTCCTGCAGCGAGGGTGTTTCAGTCTCTGACTAAAGGAGCTGCTCAGCCCACTCACATACTCGTGCAGTGGGTGATGTGGGTTGTTCGTGATGGATGTCAGCTTTACTAACATCCTCCTCTCGCCAACCACCTCCACAGACTCCAGGGGACATCCCAGCACGGAGCTAGACCTCCGCACCAGTTTGTCAATCCACTCCCCCAGCAGGCCACTGCATAGAAAAGGGCAGATGCTACCACAGTGTCATAGAATGTCCTTAACAGAGTCCTGCAGACTCCGAAGGACCTCAGTCTCCTCAGCAGGTGGAGTCGACTCTGGCCCTTCTTATACAGGATGTCTGTATTTGTAGTCCAGTCCAGTTTATTGTTGAGGTGAACACCCAGGTACTTATAAGAGTCCACTATCTCAATGTCTTTCCCTTGGATGTTCACCGGTGTTGTAAAAGTAAAAGAAAAACTTCATTTCAGTCTAAATTTTTAATCTCATAAATGTCTTCTGCTTGAGTCACTAGTAGAACATGAGATGGTGGCCACACATCATTGCTTCTTATCCCTTCTGAGATATGTTTTAGTTTAGTTTAGTTTAGTTTTTTATGTGTTTTTATCACTGCTGGCACAATGAGACTGCGCCTGCAGCCTTTCACGTTGCACAAGTAGTCCCGCTCCTCCCTGACACCACATCCACGCATGTTGTTGCAAGAAGGTTTGCTGTGTCTCCCACTACATTCTCAAGAGATAGCAGGAGAAGTGGTGTTACGTGACAGGAGCTGGTCAGGGCTACAAAATGACATCAAACTAGCAGCAGGACCAGAATCTGCCCAAGGAGCACTGCTGGAGGCCTAGAAAAGGACCTCCAGCAGGACCAAAACAGGACAATTCCCAGCCTCATGTGGCGTAAGGGTAAAGGCAGTTCTTGTATAATGAAGGTATTCATTTCACTGATGGCCCTCATGTTCCCCAGATTTGAATCAAATTAAGAATCTGAGATGTTACGAGCATCCAAAGCTGCCAAAAAGCACCACAGAGTTCCAGGAGCCCATCAGTGACCTGATTTAGCTCTGAGAGGAGCCTGATCTTTCGACAGTGTCCCGGAGGGTCTTATGGACATGGGGTCCATAAACATGACTCATCCACATTATGGCACAAGTTTGATCAGCCTCGGATTTCAATTTTTAATGTTGTTGGTATGATTTTGAAAACAGTCCTCAAAGCATTGCTGATTTTGGTTTCCAATGACTGTTGTTACCTATTAATCTTCTCATCAAATTATGTAATGCAAAGTATTCAGGATTCTTTGAGTGTCGTGTCTCTTTCTGATATAATGTAAAGTGTGGGAGAGTTTGTGTAATGCTTTAGGCTCTTGGTAAGGCTCTAAACAAAAACATAGCACACTTAGTGATATGACATCAATATTATTGAATGGTATGTTTGTCTTTGCTGTAATAAAATTAATTCGTTATACAAAAAAGAACCATAAACTTGGTGTATTTGAGAATAATCTACTTTCCTTTTCCTGTTAAACAGAATCATGATTGACTTTGAGGAGACAGACTTCATTTTGGAAAATCAGAAAAGAAAAAGAAAAAAAGATCTCAAAAAAGACAAAAAACACAAAACCAACATGACTGTGAAACCACAAGAGAGCATCCAGAAGAAAAAGAAAAACTCCCAGCTCAAAGAAGAAAAGAAGGAAAGGAAACAAAAGAAAAAGGAAAAGAAGAAAGAAAGGCAAAGAAAGAGACTGGCCTTAGAGCTAGGCAGCAGTGTTGTATTTAAACAGTGCGGTAGTGCCCAGGAAAAACCTTTTGAGAAGCCTGAAGCATCAAAGCCGCAACAAAATGAAAAGCTGAAGCCTGATCGTCTGACTCAAGACTCCAAAAAGAAATGCAAAAGAAAAAAAAAAGTGGTGTTTGAAGTGTCACCCTGTTACATCCGTGTCAAACGGCCTAAATTTGCGTCATCCTCCACCAAAGAGGAGGCGGCTGTGAAAGGCGCTGAGAGCTGTTCACAGGACGCAGTGACGGGGAACAGCCGCGATCAGGACTCTCAGGGCACCAGTGATGACATCAACAGCCAGGACTTGTTTATTACCCAGAAGACTTTCAGAACATCGCTCTCCGAACCCTCCAGCGGGGAAGTCAATGACGGAGCCCTTATGCTATCTCCTCAGGTGCGAACACAGCAAGGCGAGTGCCAACAGCTTAAACAATTTCATGAAGAATCAGAAAAATGGCCACATGACTCACAGCCTCATCAGCTCTTTGTGCAGCCAAACCCAGAAGAACCTGAAGAAGGTAAAGGACATCCTAAGATACATAAGCAGAGAAAAAAGTCCCTTCTGAAACAAGAAAACACAAACTTATCTGGAGAGCAAAGAGTCTCACGTTCAGTGCATTTAAAGCTCAGTGAGGGGCATCCTTTCCTGGAGGAGCCAATCATTGTCGACTCCTCCCTGGATCTTGGAGAGCGTTCCCCTTCATGCCTGCCACATATTAATAAGTCATTACTTCCTGCCAGGTCCACAGTGAGCTCTTCCACACAGACAGAAAACTTCTTCACCACTGAGCTCTCCTCCTACCTCAGCTTCTGCCAGAAAAGTAGACCAGCTGTTTGTTTCGATGACGTGAAACCTTTAGACCTGAGCCTTCCACACAGGGTGAGAAAAGACCACAGGAGCTGTTTGTCAGTAATGGAGGTCAACCGTGAAGGAGAAGGAGGCATGGGTCCATCTGGGTCTTCACTTGTGAAAGAAAATCAGGTGCTTTTGGGTCGAGGAGAAACAACTCCCAGTCCGCAGTTGTCAGAATCTGATCAAAAGTCTGCTGATACAACGACATCCAGCGAGGACAGCGAGCAGCCGTGCCGCGCTGGCAAGCTGGACCTGATTCAGGTGATACCACATGATCCTATTTGTGTAGTTACAGAGCAACAGATGATAAATTAATTCATCTTACATATTGAACTTTATATTACAAACTTCAGAGCTAACACCAGATATCTTTTTATGTGTTTTTCAGCTTCAAGCCTCTTGAAATCGCAGTTCTCTCTTTTTTTTCACAAAAATACTGAAAATACTGGCGTAAGATGTCCCACTGATGGGAATTCTGCTGTTTTATCCTGTTTGTGGAAAAAAAATGTAATGTACAGCTCTTTTAGGAGATTACTGGGAGATTTAAAAAAAATAAAAGTATGACTGTAAAGATTAGTTTGTGGAAGATGTAGGTGTAAGAACCATGATAAAATATGAAAAACAGATTTAACAGTTACAAATTATTGATATTTATTTTCCCATTCTTTGCCACTCAAAGCCTATCCTGTATCCTATTTTTTACTAAAAGTATTCAATATAAACACACACTCACCAGCAGAGTGGCGGCAGGGTCAGTTAACCAGCTCTAAGGACACTCTCACGCTAGTAGCGACCACAGGTGGGTTTTGATTATCGATTTATCGATTAAAATCGATTCTAGCTTGGATAACGTGATATCGATTTATTAAAATGCTGAATCGATTTTTGAATACAAATTTATTTTGCCCGAAATGCAAGAATCTCAGGTTAAACCTCACAAAATTTCAGCAACCACCAAACAGCTAAAGCAGTAAATAAGAGCAGGTACAGGGATTCTGCACAAAGACGTAAACACAAAGCGCGGAGATGTGGCTTTCTCACCCGACGGCACGGACACGGTCGGGGCTGGAAGCCGACAGCTCGCTGATTCTGATGTTTCGGCGAGTCCGCGCTTTGTGTTTACGCCCTTTTTGCGCTGATTCTGAAGCTGTAGGTTTTTATCTCTCTCCAAACAATATTGACTGAACCAGCAGCAAAAGAAGATCCAAACTACACTTCACACTAAACATCGTCATGAATTCCCTCCCAGTTTTGCTGTTTTGCTTCCACCACAATAAAATCACACTTCATGCAGAGCTCGCTCGCTCTCTCTCTCGCTTGCTTGCTTATTACACACAAGTCTACAGTTGTTTACAGCGCTGTCGGACACTGTTTTTTTCCCCTTTTACTCACTTCTAAAAACAAATCCTCATTTCTGCTGTTCAATTATGAACAAATTTAAACTTTTTAAAATTATGCAAAATTGCAAAACACTTAGCTGTGTTGCAATTCTGTAACTTTGCTCTGCTTCACTTCAGCAGCATCAGGTAATGTTCATGTGTTGATTAATGGTTTTCTTTCGTTTTGATCTACTGCAGAATATTTTTAAGGTCATCTGCTATAAAATCCCAGGCCAGGAAAATCTCCTTCATGTTTTTCTGTGTTACTTTGACACAAAGGCATCTGCTGTGATGCTTACACCTTTGATAAAGTCTCGCAAGTGTCAGCTTTCTTTTTATAGATATAAAAATATGGAAATGTACTGATGCGTGATCAGAATTATAGTATTTCTGACTGAGGCAAAATTTCCCCGATTAAAATCGAATCGGATTGAATCGAATCGTGGATCGAATCGATTCGGGACCTTGTGGATCAGAATCGAATCTATTCTAGAAATCAGTGACGATACCCAGCCCTAGAAGCGACCATTGTGTTGTTCAAAGTTTTAGGAGCAGGGGTTGCTCAGTAGGTAGCGTGGTGGCCCCATGATTGGAAGGTACCTGAGCAAGGTACCGTCCCTACACGCTGCTCCCCAGGCGCCCAATGGCTGAGTGAATTGGTTAAATGCAGAGAGGAACTTCCCCACAGGGATCAATAATGTATATATTATTATTATTATTATCTTTCAATCAGTGACAGACGTTCTTTGACTAGTTCCAATAACCAAGACTAGAAAACCATTGTTGATATCGTATGTCCAGAGCACTAATAAGGATTACGTGCATGTACGCTGACTTCAATATTTGAGGCCATGTTGATTATGAGTAACACCTTGTAAAAGTACATATATAACACAAAATAAGGATAAAGATAATATGGTCACCTTTAATGCTTTTGTTTAGGACTCTTTTGACAAGTTGCAAAAATTAGTGTCACGTAGATGTCCGAGTTGTTGGCAGGGCCGATAAAAAGTATTAATTCAGTAAGGACTAGATGTTACAATCCCAGACAATGCATGAAGATTCATTCACTTTTTTAAACATCTCTCAATCTGTCAGATTTCTCTTATCACCCTTAAAAATACTGGTGACCAGCAGTGCTACCCCTCAGCCTCCTAGTAGACACACTACTAGGAGGCTGAGGGTATCAAATTTAGGCATCTTATTGGGGGCAACTCATGTTCAAGAAAGAAAATTATCCAGGGCTGTGCATTTCAGTTGGTTCGTGTATTTTGACATTATAAACACTTAAGAATTTCTGTTTTTGCTGAGCAGTAAGAAATATTTATCAGGAGAAAAGGAGTAACTGAAGTTTCTTCCACTGTTCAGTAACACTGTGACTTTTTTTGGTCCTCAGGTCAGAGCGGTCCAGATGAAACTGAACGAATCCTTCTTTTTCAAACCCAAAGGAGAGGGACGGTCACCCAGGCCTGAGTCACCGCTGATGAAACTCTCTCAGGGCAGAGACACTAAAAGGAGGAAGAGTCGCTGAGGTCACAAGGTTTTAATATAGGCTGCTATTAGCCCTGTTGGCTGACGTCAACAAATAAGATGTGACGTTTGTGTTGACGTTAGTGGCCAATAGTTATCTGTTCAGTCATATCAATTTCGTGCTGACTAAATGTTCAGAATTTCATCTGAAAGCCTTTAAAAACTTTTATATAAGATTTTTTTGCTTCCCTGGAACAATTAAATGAAATCGTTACTGCCACACGAACAAACAAAGAAGACTTTAAAAACAATTATTTAACACATTAATATGGACCTAGAACTTCACAATTGCTCCAATTGCTTAAACTTTCCTAGCAGACACCATCTAACGTCTGGAAAACTGTTCAATTTTATGAGCTTCAGCTGAGAAGCAGCGTGTGTCAAGTGTCGAGCATTCCTGCTGAAACTCAGCCTGTGCCTGAGGGTCTTTAAGTAGAAGGACAGCTACATTAACACTATCAGTGAGCTCAGGTATTTTATTATATATGCTGTAAAGTTCTGATCTACATTATATGGACAACAGTATTGGGCCACACGCCTCAGTTCAGGTGTTTTCGGTCCCATTATCATAAGGTTAAAACATCATACACCCAGATGTGCAGTCTGCCTTTACAAGTATGAACATGGTCCTGCAACATCAGCACAAACACTGTGTGCTGGGAGTTTCATGGCTGAGCAGCTCCTGTACGTGTAACGTGTAGCTGTACGTTTATCCAAATACTATATGTTAGGAACATGAACAGAAGAAACATGCTTCCATTAAAAGAAAAATAAACTTCTGGGATAGAAATGACTGATTACTGTCTTTTGACCTGTTGTTCTAAAGTTTTTAGTATTCTGTCATGTTTTTTTAAATTGCTCTGTAAGTTTGTCCGGCAGTGGCAGTTTTTTGATGCCATGTCGCTATGACAGCATGTCGTAGTTCATAACATCATAACAAATAATCTGTTGTTAAAGTTTATTTATTGTGACGTAGTAGAAGTTCACTTTCTGTTGAGTGTTGATGCAGTATTTACCAAGTTCTTAAATGGTGCTAAATAAAGATCTTTATTATTTAAGTCTGTCTGCCAGCAGAGTTTGTGTGTTCTGCTATGAAACATGGAGAATATGTGAAGATGAATTAAGACCTTATATTCAACCAAGTGCTACAAAAGGCAAGCTACATGAGCAACAGATGTTTTAAAATGATCTCAGTGTTTTCAGATGGATTAGTGAGAGTACAGATCCAGAGGTGGGCCAGACCCACCATCACAGACAAGGAGAACATGCTTGCAGATAAGTTCTGATGCACAAACTACTGAATAAATGCCAGCTGATGTATTACATGTGTTTTGCTTGCACAAATGAAACATACTCTTTGAACATCAGAGCCGAACAGCAGTGGTGCAGAGGTAATCCAGCACCTCCGTCTCATTGGACAAAAAGCTTTTGGTCAGAGTCCAGTCGGTTTTCACTTTGGTCAAGCTGTTATTGCTTAAATGTGTCTAAAGCATCCTAGAGTCTGATCCTGGGAAAGCTTCACTCCTCACTGGTCTCAGCCTCACATCTCACAGCAATCAGATATGGAAGATTGAATTCAGAGCTCTCTTTTTCCTAATTATTCTTCTGAAACCAATTTTATTTCAATTCTTACTTTTAATCATTCTGGAAACAAGATTAAAAAAAAGATAAAAAAGTTACTTTGTTGAAACACACCTCTTTCTTCTCCGCTTGTGTTTTCACGTTTCCCTAAAATCCTCCAAAATCAGTGTAATTCAGTCCAAGTCAAAGTGGCCACCAGGGGTCAGCTGTTGCCCTTACAAGATGGGCTTAACAGCATGAAAACAACACAACTAGTGTCACTTTAAATATCCACTGGTCCCGTCCCAACTAATGGCCTATAAAAAGGTATTTTACCAAGGTGTCACGCAAGAAACATTTCACTATGTGTAAAACCAATGAGCTGTCTCAAGACCTTCACAACCTTATTGTTGCAAAACATTGCTCCCTTTTTTTGTGATAGCCAGCTTCCCGCTTGCTTCCCTAACTGCAGCTGATGCGACAGGGCTTCGGCGCGGGTTTGCTGCCGTTGCTGCAACTAGGAACCGGGGAATATGGAGGAGAGAGGTGTGAATGTTTTTCATTTTTGTTCTCCGTTGTGGGTGTTTGTGGAGTGCATGTTCAAAATAGTTGGGAATGGAAGCAGCTGAGGATGCTAGTTGGTTATGCTTTTCATATCTGAAAGTGCAATTGTTAGTACCTTGATATCTTTTGAATCAGATATCTGGGCCTAAATCCTGAGAAGCCATGAAAACTCTCCAGTAAGCTCCCATCCAAAAGTATGGCGTGGTCTGCTGGTTCCATTCTGCAGCCGTGTCGTTCTTTAATGGTGAGGCAGGAAATGGACCCAAAGATGCAGACTTGGAGGCAACCTTGAATAACCAAAGACTGACCTTTATTTAGTTGGCAGCTGCAAATCCATAGTACAAATGAAGACAGAGATGAACTAAATCAAGGAAGTACTACAGCAAAACAGAACTAGGCATGGGGAACATAGGAGGACAGGAAAAGCTTAACACCTAACAATATCAGAATAAAAACATAACCTAGGCAAAGGTAACATCCAAACTGAAAACTCCAAAAATATAAAAAGGAGAATATAAAACAGGAAACTGGGTATGCCCGGTACAAAACCCAGGCTGCAGCTGTCTTATAAAATTGCTAGCATGGGTTAACATAACACAAAGCTTTATTATGCTTGATCGTGAACTCTGAAGAGCTTTATTCATCATCGTTCTGCAGATTGGTCATTGATGCAAAAGCTTCTTGAGCCCAGGTGACGCTCTGGCTCACACAGATGCGCCTCCCGGTGGCTGTACCGATCCTGCAGGAAGATTACAAGAGAGTTAGGATAGAAGATACCACGCTGTGGCTCGTGTTTTCATGCATTCTGTTTTGTGTTCAGAAATTACGATTACTGAAATTACTCATTGTGGTGACATACACAAATGCTTTTTCCAGACAGGCGCTGTGAGACTTGAAGACAGAGACTATATTCTTCTGTGGTATCCTTCCAGTAAAGAATTTGAAACAGCATTGTCCATGAGACATTTCAAGCAATTGTTGAGCTAAAAGGAAAAAAAATAATAAAAAGACAGTAAAAAATTCAGTTTCATAGCAGCATGTGTCAAAGGTGTTGAGCATTGTTGCTGAAACTGACAGTCTTTAAATAGAAAGGCAGTGACATTAACACTGTCAGAGCGCTCAGGTCCTTTATGATATACACTGATGATGTTTTGAAATAACTCATCAGCCCAAGATTAAATTTTAAACAGAGTGGAGTTGCTTTCAAGTTTTGTAAAATGTAAAATGCATTAACAATAATAAGTTAAAGTTAACAACCAAATATAATCTGAGGTTCAGCTGATCTGAACATTGATTGAACTGAAAGACAATAAAAAAGATTTTTAAACACCACAGCTATTTAGGGATTTCTTAAAGCCAGCAGAACCTTTGTTCCCTTCTGACTCTACTAACACTCACTGAACATGAACTATCAGCTCCCATTAAACCCTTCAACCAGAACTCATGTGACAGTAATCTGTATTGATTAAAATAAACACAACCTTAGTCATGATCATTATAATGGTCCTAAATGACTCATGGCAAGATAACTAGCTAATACTGCAGAATTCCTCTTAGTTGACGCTGTTCTTTAGTGATGCAAATATCCATTTGGGGCTCATTTAACCAGCTGGTAACGCAGCTGTGAGGATGATATTATTTTCAACATGTTTTGTAAACTAAGAGAAAAAGGTGATTCAGAATCTTGAAATTGACATTTCTAAAATGCAGTTGCACAAAATAAAATAAAAAATCATAATAAATCCCTCCAAAAAGTTTCATAACAGATTAAAATGCAGCATATAGAACTGATTAACAACAATAAGTTTATTTAAAACCAGATAAAAACAGGTATAATTGGAAATAATTCGTCTAAATTTCAGGAGCAGGAGCGTTCCTCCAAACACTCCCCTGCACTACTATCTGACTGGCCCAGGAGCCGCCACCAGTCCCCTCTGAAGCCTTCCTCAAACCCCAGCCTCAATTCATGCTCAAACCATCTGCCATTATCTACTAGAAATGCTGTCAAACCTTTTTGCAGATGTGGTCCCAGTTAATTAATCTGAGGTATAATGTTCACTCATTTTCTCAGTGTAACTTGTAAAAGTTACGACCAATCAAATAAAAACATTAAAGGGCCTCAGATTACATTTATCTTCAGACTGTGAAGCAGACTGACAGACTTACGTGCAGCAGCGCAGTAATAAACCGTGAGCAGCAGAAGCAGCAGTCCCACTGTGGCCTTCATGTTTACTCCTCTCTGGATGTGATGATGTCCTTCTGCTGTTGCTGTAAGAAGTGATCTGAATGTTTAATGCAGTCTCACGCTCACTTAAAGGGCCGTTATATGTTTGTCATGGTGAGTTTTTACTGTCACTTAAACACAAAGATTAGAAATCACCAACCAAGCGACATCTCTGCAGCTACTCCACACTGCATACAGAGACAGATAACATCAAGAGATATAAATGTATGCGACTCAACTAAGTAGTTACATTTAAAATATATTAATCTGAAATGAGATGACCCAAATGCATACTGTACAAGGAGAAAACGCACCTTTTATGAGGACAGTCCAAAGTCCAAAAGATGCAACAAGTCCAGACAGTGCAAAAAAAAGCAAAATAAGTCCAAGAAACAGACAAGAAGCACACAAAGGCAGATCACTGAGGAGTTAAAGAAATGCCACCTCAAAGATTAAAGGGAGATGGCTGTAAAAACAGGATTATGTAACAATAGGAAATGGGAGGGAAACTAAGGAGAGCAAATGGAAAAGAAGAAAAACAACACAGAGGAAGTAAAACTTGACACAAGACACAAAAGAAACAAGCTAACACATTAAAACAGGAAGTAAGTAAACACTGAAGCCAGGACACAGAAAATAGACTCTGGGAAACACTGGAAAAGGCTTTGAGAACACAAAGAACTACAACGAATAAACCCGAAGGCAAAATACTAAACAGAAAATAAACAGGAAACAAAAGTTAATCAAGAGATTACAATGGAAAACTAAAAATGAAAGTAATTGAGAGAAAAGCTCTAAATAATCCTAAAATCCACAAACTCCCATGATGGAAAAAACATGAACGTGACACGAAAAGAAAGGAGTGAAAGAATAATTCCAGTTTTTTTCTTCCACGTGTATTTCTTTTTTCTAACACGCCTCTATTAACCCTTACAATCCATATGGGCTTCACTAGGAAACAACATAACAAACATTTAGCAGAGTCAAATGACTTCACAGCAGTCATGGGCACCTGCTCCAATCAAAGGCTGGGTGGTTCCATATGTCCCAAAATTACACTCAGTTGACACTTTCTCTGGTACAACGTGCCTTTATCAGGTTTTCCCCATTTTACCATCAGAGCTGTCTCAGTTCTTCATGGCACAGATTCAAAAAGATGCTGAAAACATTTCAGAATTTGGTGAGCAAATTGTGTGCTGTACATCCATGATGTGTCTCTCCTGTTCCAGCACATCCCAAAGGTCCTCCTTTGGATTGAGGGGTGACGTGGAGCCCATTTGAGTACACTGACCTCACTGTCATGAGCCTTCTCTATAAGAAGTCATTACTCCAGGTCCACAGTGAGCCTTTCCACACAGACAGAAAACTTTTTCACCACTGAGCTCTCCTCCTATCTCAGCTTCTGCTAGAAAAATAGACCAGCTTGATTAGAGGACCTGAAACCTTTAGACCCGAGCCTTCCACACAGGGTGAGAAAGGCCCACGGGAGCTGTTTGTCAGTAATGGAGGTCCAGGTGTCTGATATGGAGTGTCCTGCAGAGCAGTCATAGAGATTACATGAATATACGCTGACCTCATTATTTGAAACTCTGGCCATGTTTAATGTAAGTCTCTGCAATGTAACAATACACATGTAACAGGAAATAAGGATAAAGACAGTAATGCAAGTAAGTAATTTTATTTAGGACTTTGTTACCAGGTCACAAAAATAAGTATGGATGTCACAAAGATGTCTGAGTTTTTAACAGGGCCCATAACAACTATTAAAAAATATTTTAAAAAAAACCACACGAAGTTTCATTCACCTTTCACTCCTCGAGTTAAATTCAATTTTATTAATACAGCGCCATACATCTCGCAATCTGTCAGATTTCTTTTGTCACCTTTACAAATGGTTGAAGTCGCATTCTTTTAGCAGCCAGCAGGGGGCGACTCATGTTCAACAAAGGAAATATCACCGCTGATGAAACTCTCTCAGGCAGATAAATTAAAAGCATTAAAAGCAGGAAGAGCCGCTGAGGTGACTGGTTGCTAAACTGCAGTTCATGCAAAGATATATATATATCTATATTTTTTAAATTATTATTATGGGGTGATATTAGCCCTGCTGGCCGATATCGACATATGAGCAAACAAGATGGCATATTTTAATGTGAGTAGTCAATATTTATCTGTTAAATCATATCAATTTGGTGCTGACTAAATGTTCTAAATTTAATCTGAAAGCCTTTAAAATTTTTATACTAGATATTTTTCTTTCCTCGAACAATTTAATGAAATTATTAAAACACAAACAAACAAAGAACACTAAAAAAATAAAAAATAAAAAATGTAATTTCACACGTTGATTTGGACCCAGAACTTTATAACCGCGGCTATCTTAAACTTCTGTAGCACACAGCGAAACGTCTGGAACACCGTTCAGTTTTAATAGCTTTAAGCTGAAACGGTGTTGAAAGGTTAATCAGAACGCGAGAGTTCATGTTCAGGTTACACGAAACAACCACTGTTTTCGGCCTCACTCCTAATCAGAAGGCCCTGTGTCCGCTACCAGTATGATAGGCTACTGGATTTTTTTTTTTTTTTGGTAGGGTAAAGATGAAGTGTGGAAATTTCTCCTTAAAAAACAAAACAAAAAAGTAAACGCCCGATTCAAAGCCGAACATTTTTATTGAAAAAACATGCGTGGGTTGTTTTTTTAATATATATACACAAAGCATTTTGGAAAATACAGTCATTATAAAATTGCTGCTAGCATGGGTTAACATAACACAGAGCTTTATTATGGCTGATCATGAACTCTGAAGAGCATTCATTCATCACCGATCTGCTTTTGCTTAAAAGCGTCTTGAGCCCAGGTGACACTCTGACTCACACAGATGCGCCTCCCGGTGGCTGTACCGATCCTGCAGGAAGATTACAAAAGAGTTAGAACAGAAGATACCACGCTGTGACTCGCGTGTTTTCATGCATTCTGAGTTTTTTTGTTTTTGTTGCTGTTGGTGGGGTTTTTTTTTTCGGGTTTCTTCTTCTTCTTTTTTTTTGCCTGTCCCATTCAGTACTTAACAATAATTATTATTACCGGGATTATTGTCTGAAGGACAAGAAAGATGCCCAACTGATTTATTTTTCCATTTATTTTTGGTCATGGCTTTGCCAAATTGCTCCACTTGATAGATCTTAATAATAAAATTATTATTATTATTGTTATTATTATTATTATTATTATTATTATTATTATTATTATTATTATTATTATTAGGTAAAGAAGGGAAAGAAAAACAGGTGAAGAGGGACAGTGAGAGAAGACCCTAAAAAAGCATGCACACGGTTTTGTGTTCAGAAATTACGATTACTGTAATTACTCATTGTGGTGACATACACAAATGCTTTTTCCAGACAGGCGCTGTGAGTCTTGATGACAGAGACTATTTTCTTCGGTGGTATCCTTCCAGTAAAGAATTTGAAACAGCATTGTCCAGGAGACATTTCATGCAATCCTTGAGCTGAAAGAAAAAATAAAAAGACAGTAAAAAATTCAGTTTCATAGCAGCATGTGTCAAAGGTGTTGAGCACTCAGCCTGGAACTCAGTCTTTAAATAGAAAGGCAATGACATTAACACTGTCAGAGCGCTCAGGTCACAAAACTGTGTGCTGGGAGCTTCATGGCATTGCTCTCCATGGCTGAGCTATATGTGTAATTTGTTAGTGACCCAGTAGTGTTGTACATATAATATATATATATATATATATGCTTTCTTTAGAACAAAAATAAAGTCTTTCTTCCTCTGATTATTATCTTTCGACCTGTTGTTCAGGTCAAACTGTCACTTCGTTTCTAAAAACGCAACAGCTTATTTTTTTTATCTGGATCAAACGGTCATAAAGTAAACACATACATAACCTCACGTCATGTATGTGATAAAAGCAAAAGTTTGTCTTCGTAACATTTTAACGTGTTTTGTCATCAAACTCAAAACATTTGAAAATGAATTTTTAAAATAACTCATCGCCCTTTTGAAGTTTTGTAATAACCTCACCCACGTAATGTGAAGTTCATTCACAATAAACAGTAAACGTTTTTAACTTGTAACTCATTTAAGTTATGAAGATTACTAATAAAATCAGATAAAAATCTAATAAAAACATTCAAGAGGGCATTTATCCCCAGTTAAAAGCAGACTGACAGACTTACGTCCAGCAGCGCAGCAATAAACCGTGAGCAGCAGAAGCAGCAGTCCCACTGTGGCCTTCATGTTGACTTCACTCTGATGTGATGATGTCCTTCGGCTGTCGCTCTAGAAAGTTAACTGAATACTTAATGCTTTGTCACACTGATACAAAGGGCAGTCTTAACAGATCTATTATAGTGAGTTGCCTTTTTGGGTAAAAGGAAGTGTAAGAGACACACCACCACTTAAACATGTAGATTAAAGATCACTCACCAAGCAACACCTCTGCAGCTTCTCCACATCGATTATGGAAACAGATAACATCATGTTCCATCTATTCAAGTCAGCTGAGAACGATGACCACATTTTTAATTTTTTTAATTAAAGTAATTTTGTTTGAGAAGACATGCGTAACAGCATAATGTCTGTTTATTTCTGCCATATGATTCTTTATAATCCCCCAAAGCTGATTCTGTTCATCTGGACATAGCGTCTTCAGTGCAAGAAACATTTTGTCGCTTATTCAATTACTTGTTTAGTCTCAGCTCGACTGCAGGGTTCCCCAACCTTATAACCAGTACATTTGCATAATGACTGAAACTAGCACCACTGACTAATAATGGGCCATGAGGTCAGTTTCATGATCATTAATATGCCAGCTATCATGACCTCCTTTATAATGTTTGTGTGACAAAGTGGGTGAGAACACCTTTTGTTCAGAGTTAAAAGCTGGATATTCTTAGTTAACATTCTTGTTTTGATTTAGCCATATCTCATATGTATTCTGTAGTAGGCAAACGTGTACTATCCCGGGTTTGTTTATGTTTCACACTGTTGCAGATTATTTAATGTAACATCTTGGTTTAAATCAACTCTGACAAGTTTGTTAATTGTCTAGTTTGAACTCACCTAACCTACCTGTGTGCCAGGAACAATAGGAGGAAATGTAGTTTCAATTCCCCGTATTTATAGCGTCCAGGTTAGTCTGAGATCACAGGAAGAGACCAGGTCAAGAAGGGGGAGAATTCTTGTAATTTGATAAAGTCTTGTAATTTGACTTTGTGTTTGTTGAGAAATGGATTTATTGTTGTGATATGTATTGACTATACCTTAGTTTTTATAGCTAATAAAGAGTAGCATTATACGTTTATGAGAATGGTAACATTTGTCTTACCTACTGCATGGAATAGTTCAGAGGAGAAATTGTTTGGATAGCAGAAGAACTCTGGTGTTAGTGGGAGAAAGGACCAGGTCAGTATAGCTGTGTGCATGTGACCATAATTTCTGCTGATTTAAGTTCAGTTATGTTTATTTTTACTGAGTTAACTATGAAGTTGACTTTCTTATTTATTTTTGTAAATATTGTTTGGTCACAAAAATGGTGAATACATCACTCGCTACACTGGACAGCACGGTTACTACTTATTCTCCAGCCAAATGACTCTGCAGTAGTGGGCACCCGCTACAATCAGCAATGACAGTAACTCGTCACTCGGAGGGTAACAGGTTGCATATGTGCACACATATATGCATTCAGTGAACACAGTTATGCACACTGTACTGAGTTGGACCATATTTATTGTATCACGTTTTTCATTGTATAGATTCAAAAAGGTGCTGAAAACATTTGGAGAGATTTTTTATCCATGTTGACATGATAACATCACACACTTCCTGCAGATTTATTGATATTATTTATTAATTTGAATCTTCTGCTCCAGCTGTCGTGGAACTTAAAGTCTGCAACACGGTAGGAGCTGTGATCAAGCTATTTATTACTGCACGCAGGAGGTCACACACACACATCAAAACATAACAGGTTCATAGCAATGAGTGTTCTAACCTTGCAGCGCCCCTTTTATAACACCGCACAAACACTACTCTCCCTAGTGTTTATACTGTCAGAGTGCAGGCAGATTCAGTTTTAGACCGTGAGAGTCCACATGTGTCCAGTGAGCAATGTCATTTGTTCAAAAACACCCTGCAATTAAAGCGTATCCTTTTCATTCAAAATTTCCGTGTGTTCATATAGTTGTGGTTTATGTACACCCAATCTGGCCATAATGAGTGTATGTAAATTTCTGACCACAGTATTAGAGAGATTCCTGGAGGGCATCGAAAGCAAAACAATTGTGGGTTTACTTATGCTTTGCAAAACATCTTAGAAAATACAGTCATTATAAAATTGCTGTTTAATCTGTTCACAGATTAAAATAACTAGAGCTTTATTATGGTTGACCATAAAAAAGCTGGCCTCCTGAGGGATCATGCTGGGAATGGGCAGATGGTCTGTCTCATAAATCTGGAAGACACTTTTTCTAGTCGTTCCTGTTCGTTTTTGTAATTTACTCCATAAAAGTCACAACAAAAAGAATTTCTTTCCTGAGATCTTCTTCTTTGACTGCAGCCGCCATCAGTAAACTCTGTATTCCCATTCATGAACGTTTCTCTTGATTGTCGAGTTTGAGAATGATACACGTTTCTCCTCAAGATGTGAGGGAAGATTTTCTGCAATCATCCACTTTTTAAAAAATCTTCTGTCTTCTCTAAGACAAGTTAGACATTAAACTGCTTATTTGTCACGTAATACCAGGAACAGGCCTCACTTGGCCATGAAACTGCTCTCACTCAATTATTCAGTTTCTTTAAGCCTCTGAAAATGGAGGACTGTGAATAAAAATGCCTACAATTCTTAATTAATATTATACATCTGTTGATGCCCTTCACTGTTTCAGTTAAAATCCAATGGTGAAATTGCAAAAATATATGGTAAAAAAAAATAAATGTCAAAATGTAGCATGTACTGTTCCAGGAGTGAAAAACTTGTGACCCCATATCAGGCTATGTTGTGCTCAGTAGGTAGTTGGAAGGTCAGGGTTCGAATCCACTGAATGGCTACCCAGAAGCACCTGAGCAAGGTATTGTCCCTACACACGGCTCCCTGGGCACCTGATTAGTGGCTGCACACTGCTTCACTGAGTGAATGGGTTAAATGCAGAGAGATTAATTTCCCCACGGGGATCAATAAAGTATACATTATTATTGCAACATGAACTTCTGTATGGATGTTGTTGTTCCAGTAAGGACTGTATATTGCTATGCTAACAACAAGCCCTGGATCACAGGTAATGTGAAAGTTGGTGATCAGCAGGAGCTCAAGTGCATGCAGAAGGTACTCAGAGTCTAGCCGAGGGAGGCAGAGAAGCCTTGCAGGAGTCAGCACAGACTCCTTCAACATCTGCAAAACGCTGCTGCAGATTTTCTATCGGCACGAAGAAGAGAGGCATTTCACACCTGTACAAAATTGTGAGGAAGGCAGGCTTCATTGTAGGAGCTGGATATCCTGACATCAGTGCCTGTCTGTCTATGTTGTGACAAACTTTTCAAATGTTTTCTCACTTCATACCCGGGACAAACGGCTGACCTGTGCGGTTTTAATGCTTCATTAACTATTCACTAACTTTCTTAATGTTTAATTACCCACGATGAAACCTCTTTCACTAAGTTAAAAACATCCATGCATGTTCTTACAGTACACAAGTTCATGTACACTCGTCCTGAGATTCCTGAGTTCAAAAAAAATAATTAAAAGTCCCAAAATTAATGTGACACTACATACACTCATCATCGACATGAAACTTCTGACCACAACTGCAGATGCTTGTTTTTTGTTTTTTTTTAATTGAAACATTCTTGGAGAGGATCGCAAGCAAATCAAGAGAACATGGGTTTATTTATGCTTTGCAAAGCGTCTTGTAAAATACAGTCATTATAAAAATGCTGGCAGTGAAGAGTAACATAACAGAGCCTGTTATTATGCTTGATCGTGGACACTGAAGAGCATTGTTAGTCACTGCTCTGCTCTTTCATAAAAGCATCTTGAGCCCAGGTGACACTGTGGCCCACGCAGAAGCGTCTTCCTTTGGCTGTATGGATCCTGCAGGGATATTACAAAAGAGTTAGTACTGAAAATATTACGCTGTGTCTCAGTAAAATGTTCGTGCAATTTGTTTTGTGTTCAGAAACTGTTATTATTAATCTAATTACTCATTGTGGTGACATACACAAATGCTTTTTCCAGACAGTTGCTGTGAGTCTTGATGACAGAGACTATGTTCTTCACTGGTATGCGTTCTGTAAAGAAATGGAAACAGCATTCTCCAGGAGCTGTCTCATCCAATGCTTCAGCTGGAAGAAAGAAAAAGAGCCACATCAGTTCAGTGACCTCAGCATCCTTCATGTTAAAATTACGTGAATCAACCTGCTAAGAAGCCTCTGGACAAAAAATAGCCAGAGGCCTTCTGACTCTATGAGTGATTAAACACAGCCTTAGTTATGAGTGTACAACTCATGATAACAAGCTAACCCTGCAAAATCCATCTTAGTTGACACCATGCAAAACCTCATCCTTGAGGTCCTCATCCATGATATTAGGTTTTCAGATGTCACTTTAACTCTGTAACATGACATCTGAA
Organism: Astatotilapia calliptera; assembly: GCF_964374335.1. Taxonomy (NCBI): domain Eukaryota; kingdom Metazoa; phylum Chordata; class Actinopteri; order Cichliformes; family Cichlidae; genus Astatotilapia; species Astatotilapia calliptera. The sequence continues at coordinate 5,276,423 of NC_137428.1, read as the reverse complement.
AACCTAATATCATGTCTGTGGTACAAATGCATCTTTGTTACGCATGCATATTTTATAACCAAAGCCAAACAACAACCTTTTTAAATGTATTTACTCAAAATAACAGCACACCAAAAACCATAACTAATCTGAGGTTAATTTAGTCAAATGCAAACCTTGTAAGTCATGCAATTTATGATGATTACTATTAAATTAGATGAAAATTGAAATAAAAACATCAAAGTGCCTCAGGTGTAATTTATCCTTAGCCACATGCAGACTGACAGACTTACGTGCAGCAGCGCAGCAATAAACCGTGAGCAGCAGAAGCAGCAGTCCCACTGTGGCCTTCATGGTGACTTCTCTCTGGATGTGATGACGTTCTTTGGCTGTCGTTCTAAAAAGTGATCTGAAAGTTTAATGCTTTGCCACACTCATAAATAGGGCAGTCTTAACAGATCTGTCGTAGTGACTTGCCTTTTTGGGTAAAAGGAAGTGTAAGAGACACAGATGTCTTTGTCACTTAAACACGTAGATTAAAAATCACCCATCAAGCAACACCTCTGCAGCTCCTCCACCTTGAGTATAGAAATAGATAACATCAAGGATGTAACATGGATTCAACTCAACTAACAACGATCACTCCATTTTCACTACCATATGTTCTCGAGTCACATGACTCTACAGTACTCATAGGCACCTGCTTCACTCAGAAGCAATGGAAGCAAAATGGAAATTTTCTATTTCTAAAAACTGAAATGATAAACAGCTGCTGGTATGAGGTTCCAGACCCCCTCAACATCACAGTCACCTGACACTTTATCAGCTATACCTTGATCACACCAGGTTGAATCAATCTGGCTTATGAACTGACTCAAGCACTCATGCCTCAGGTTCAACGAGATACTGGAAACATTCCCCAGAGGTTTTGGTCCATGTTGACATCAAATATTTGCTGCAGATTTGTTGGTTGCACATCCATCAAGCCCCAAAGGTTCTCCATCTGAATGTGAAGGCCATTTGAGTAACGTGAGTGCGCTGTCATCTTCAAGAAACCAGTTTCAGATGATTTGAGCTTCATGACATGGCACATGGGTGTGGACCCAGGGTTGTGAGTTTTTTATGGGCAAGCCTGGGACCACGACACCCATCCTGCTGGATGCAGCTGTCAGTCAATGGGTAAACTGTGGTTAAAAAGTAATGGATGTGGTCACTAAGAGGCCCAATAAAATATCCCACACCCCATGACACCACCACCAGCAGACAAGGTAGGATGGATCTCATGTTATTTGAACCAAATTCTTAATCCACCATCAGGCAGACTAACCAGACAAAGCCCATCTTCTTCATGCTTTGATATGTTGTGTGTTCAGAGATACTCTTCTGTATCTGCCATTGCCTTTCTATCAGCTCGAAGATGAAGAGGCTGCTTTTAGCTTCTTCCTTGACACAAGGGGCCACCACAACTAGTTTAGTTGTTAGTAGTTTGATTTGGTTTTACACAGGATGCCTTTCCTGACACAACCTCAAACAGCATTTGAGCTCGAATCAAACCAGCATTTTTTTTTCCAGCCAAGCAAACGTGACAACTGCAACGAAAGCTAGTTTGGCCTCTCTCCTCTGACCTCTCACATCAAAAGTGTATTTTTACCCAAAGAACCGCTTAGAAGATATTTTGTATTATTTAGACTGTGACTAATCTATGTGAACTCTAGACATGGCTGTGTGGAGAAGCTCCCAGCCCATCTGGCACCAACAGCCAAAGTTCAAAGCCACCTTAATTCACCTTCTTTTGTCATTTAGACGCCCAGTTTAATTTTCGTCAAATTGTCTTGACCACGTGCACACGCCTAAATGCACCAAAGTACCGCAATATGATTGGCTGATTAGTATTAATAAGCAGTTGAACAGGCATACGTAATAAAGTGGGTAGTGCACTCTTTTATAAGTCTTTGCAACTTTGAATTTGAATTCAATTGTGAAAAACAGATTATCCATTTTTATATTCCAGCATGCACGTGTGCTCTTACTGGTGCTTCACTGACAGCTGAGCCTTAGTCAACGTGGTTGCATGTGGTGTGGATTTATTTCTGAAAGCATTATTTAATGAATTCCACAGAACAGAGTAGCTATGGGAAAGTCATGCAAAACAAACAGAAACAAACACCAGTCAAAACTGTTTTATTCACAAGTGAAGGACAGTTCAGAGATGAACAGGCGCAGACAAATGTTTAACCACAACCTTTAGTTCCTGTTCATGTGTTGGTGTGACGAGCATTAGTCGGTCAGACCGTAACCACTGCAACTGTTATCACAGGAACAAATTTTCTCTCTTTTGCATCAAACATCATTTGGGTTGCTCTGCACCAGAAGAGACTTAAGTAAAACACAAAAAGCAGATACCTTAACCCTGTCGCTGGCCTCCGTGCTGCTTTGTGGTTGACGCCCCAGAAAAATATTCCATCACCATTTTCTGAAGTTCAGCTGTAAGTGAAGCCAGAAACAAAAAAACTGCATTTATACACTAATTTCACCATGAAATTTGAATAGGAGTTTGCACTTTCCTCCTTATCTGTAACGATTTTGGAATTATAGAGCCACAAAAAACAGTGTGTCATCACCCCATCCCATTCCCCCACTTCAGAAAAGTCTTAAATATATATATTTAATGTAACTTTAAGAAAAAAAAAGAAGTCAGTGCCTCAAAATGTTGGAATTGTGATTAAAACAGTAGAGTGGTCAACGAGGTGACTGAAGTGCACTCTGAGGAGGCGTTTCCTTGAAAGAAAGCAGTGAATCATTATTACGAGAAAACTGAAACAATGATGAAGTAAAAAGTTGCAGTAAAATGTCTCTAACCTTTTAGCAGCCCCAGTAAATGAGAGGCAGATCTGAGAAATTAGAATGTACTCTTTTAACCACAGCCCAGCACCTTTCGTGATACCATCTCGACTGATATAGATGACAGCGACAAACAGAAAAGATTGTGTGAGATTGCTATTTGTGTGTTCCATTGTAAGCCTGTTGCCCCTGATCTTATCACAAGGAAGCAGCTTGTGGTTCAGAGAGGAATCCACACAACGACTGCATATCTGGGTATTGTAAAATTGTAAAATATAATACCCATTACGCAACGCATGGGTCTGGGTACATGTGCGTGGTGCGTCTGTAATTTCACACATTTGCGTGTGTGAAATTCCACAGATCAGCATAAAATTACAGCTATGATTCTCAGCTCTGGTCTCACCTACACAGTTTTAACTAAAAAGTAAAGCTAAAGGTTATTCAAAGTAAAAGCCTCCAACTTTAATACACAAATACACATATCTGTCCTTTTTTTAGCATAATTCAGAGTGAAATTATTTATTGTGTTTTTTCTTTGTATTTGATCATGAGACCGGATTGGCCTTTGGTTTCACATAATCATTGTTGAACATGTTGCTTCAGCAAAGTGAGGGAAAAGGCTCACGTGGATGGACTGCTGTTATTTATTTCATTTATTTGTATTTATAATATTATTTATATATTTATATTTATTTATGCATTTTCTTTATGTTACCTCTGCGTGTGTGTGGTTGTGTGTGTGTTTTATAAATCAAGTAATAAATATTATCAACAGACAGGAGTTTTCCCTCTTTCTCTCAAATGCGCTGTATCTTTCAGTTTTGAATAATTATAGATTTTTTCTTTATATCAGCAAAATATTTGAAAACATTTTTATTTTTAATCAGCTGAAGGAATACCTTTTATCTCATGGTCTTTGTGATAAGTACCAATCAGGTTTCTAACCAATCATAGCACAGAAATAGCTCTTACTAAAGATAAAAGTAACCTGTAGATCAACAGTGACTCACACGGAGTTTCAGTCTGAGCTCGATCGCCATTTCCTTTGACTGCGTGTCATAATATTTTAATTCAAAGGCTTCATTATTCAGTTTCAATCAGTAGCTTTAGATCGGCACAAGCCAATAATCAGTAAGGGGTCCTCGAGCCTCGGCTCTTGGCGTAACGCTCTATTTGGAGGATTGTCCAAATCATCAGCAGTCAGAGTTCTTACACATGCAAAGCACTTTGCCCCCTCAGTGCAGCTCTGACTTGCTCAGTGTCTCTAAACCAATTAGTCCAATTATTTCGGGCTCATGTGCAGTCCCGTGCCCTGATCGTACAGTGTCGATATAAACTGCATGAACTATGTGCCCTTTGCAAGCTGACTCAGAGCTGCATGTTCTCACATGAGAATCTGTTTTTAGAGACAATGTGCTGTAGTTCTGTGAAATTAGCAGTGATTCTGTGGTTTCAGCTGACATTTATCAGTCAACAGTTGCACAGTCTATGCATGGTGATAACGTTTAATGTCATGTTTGCCAGATTCAGGAACTTTTTGGTTCCAGCATCAAGTCCACCGAGCGTCTCAACAGGAAACGCTGCACTTTCTCACCTCACAAAATTTGCCTGACAACATTTCTTCATTTTGTTTATAAATAGTTTTGCACTCCAAACATGGTGACGAAGCTGCGCCCATCAGAGTGTGTAAATGTGTGTTTGAAAAAGAGCCTGAGTGAATGAAGCCTATAGTAAGAAATCACTATTAATGCTTAAATACAGCTAATACCAAGCACTTAATGAACATGAAACAAGACTGCAATGATTCATTTTAGGTTTTTTAGTGGTTGCAATATGACACATGAAAAAAAATCACTATTTTTTAAATTTTCTATGAATTATTTTTAACACATTCTTAATGGTTGTAAAGACATGTCACAAAGAAAAGCAGCTTTTGTCTCTGGATAACTATGAGAGCATTTTTTCTGATTTGTAAATGTTTAGTAATGTTTAGCAAATTAATCTGTAAAAAAATATTAGTAAAATATTAGTAGCAGCTTTTTGTTCTATTTTGTCTCATCATTTGATTCATGTTTCCATGTGAACCCCAAATGAATCAGAAATATTGAATTACAAGATGTTTTTACGTGCCAACTGTTTCTAGATTAGATTAGATTAGATTAGATAGAACTTTATTAATCCCTCGGGTGGGTTCCTCTGGGAAATTCGATTTCCAAAAAAGCACAGCACCGACAGAAGTTACAGAGTTACAGAATATTATATATATATATATATATATATATATATATATATATATACACACACATATATATAAATACAGAGACAATATAAATAAAATATACGAAGGGGATAAATAGAATAAATAGGAATAAAAATAAAAATAAAGATAAAATAAAAATTTTCTCACTCAGCGGTGGAACTCCAGCAGATTTGATGCACTGATCATGTTTAAAATTGGTCATGTGACACTTGGTTCAATTCAGGTTTACAGAAAATAGCATCGGTTCACCTCAAGGTGCTTTTTATTGATTTGAATAAAGATTTTCTAGTATTAGTCAGAGAACCTCAACAATCAGATAACATGCTTGAATCTGTTCCAGTGAAAGTTTCCAGCAGAACATTGATGATACAGTAACACTGTGCTGTGATGGTTGGGAACATGCCATTAGATGGAAATGTCTGCAACATAGACTGTAAGTAAAAGTTAGTCTCTAGGTTTTTTTCTAATGATCAGCAGGAGGCAAGTTGGTGTCTGGAAGCTGATGAGGAAATGACTCAGAAAAAACTTTCCTGATGAGCTGATGTCATCAGTCAACAAATTTCAGTCTTTAATAAAGTGTGTTTGTAAATTATGGCTCTTTTTTAATGTAAAAAAAGAAATAACAAGCTTTAGGGTGTAACTACCCTTTGATTGATAAGTGGCTAGCCTGGGTCATGATTGACTCAAGCTGAAATATGATGCCAGCATGGAAGTGGCAAAAGTTACAGTTACTTTCAGCAACACATGAGGCGGCTTCCAAAAAGGGAGCTAATCCCCACAGACTCATTACTTTACAGCATTAAAAAGCTTATTTATAGCTTGGTATATAACACAGTTTGGGCCTCTGTGGGTAGTTTCCCCCTCATAACAAGCCTGAATGGCTTGTTCTGACAGGCAGCTGGAGCCAATCGGTGGTCTCATCTCTGCACAATACTGGACCTCTTCACTGTATGTCATTAACATATTCATAAAATACAGTCCAGAATCAGAGGATGATGTACAGTTCATCCTCTGATTGTTCCCTGTTGTGTGAAGTCTCGTTTTGAAGCCTTGAAGTCTGTGTTTCCAAAGTCGTCATCTTGGTTTTCTGAAACCAAACGACTTAAGAAAAGGTGGAGCTGACTGCATGCTCACTGAGCATACCCTGGGTAATTCTTCTTTGGACTTAGAAAGAAAAAAAGAAATAGAAAATACTTTTAATGTTTTATTCAGCATGTCCCAAAAAAGAGATTGAGCCCATAAACTCATCAGGAAAGTGATTATTTAGGTCAGGTTGGGGGACTGGTGGAGTTTCAAACATCCAGATGTTTGACAATGATGGATATGTAAAAAAATAGAAATCACTGTGCATGATGACTGCCTTAAAGTCTTTTATTTAAACAGATGGAATACAGATATGTTTACTAGTTACCTCAGACTTTTGTACTTTCTGACCATTAGGAAGAACTCGGCTGTGTTTAAATGTGTGTTATAAGAAAATAAAAACATATTAGGCAGGAGAAAAAGTCACATCATACACAAAAGAACTAGACATAAACCCCTCAGTGTAAGGAGTCTCCTTTAGTGAAAATAGGTCCAATGAAACGTAAATGTCCCGTGCTCATAACCAATAACTGACAACAAACAAATCTTCACACCTTTGAGATTCTAAAACCAGACAGCAGCTTATCAAATTATTATGTAGTAAAAGAGCTTTAAAACAAAGACTGATATAAACGTTATTAACCTCCTAGGACCTGGCGTCCACATATGTGGACATCACATTTTGGGTTATTTAGATCAAAATACTCAATTTTGCTCTACAAGGGCCTGATATCCACTTAAGAGGACATTATGCAGCTACTGTTCTATCAAAATTTTAAATGAATATCCTCATATGTAGCTCTTATTTTTATTAAAGACAAAAATAAGGTAAAACAAAAGATCTGGTAATTCTTTGTATTTACGTTCATCGGGCCCCAATATGCCCAACTATCAAAGAGAAATTAAAAATGCATGCCGTGGAAGAATTCGGGTCTTAGGAGGTTAATACCACATTGGGGAAATTTGCTTGTTACAGCAGCACAAGGGTCAGGAAGAAAAGGCAAGTTAGATGTACACAATAATATATTTTATAACAATTATGTACTAATAGTATATTAAGTTGTTATGGGTTAAAAGACATGTATCTTCATGGTGGCTAGCAGCTGCCTTCAGTTTTGTAGCGCTGATAGAGCTCCTGAGCCCACGGGAAAGTTTGTTTGCAGCAGATCTTTTCCTGTGTGGACTCTGATAAACATGCAGATGGAAAAAATAAAAAGTACAAATCTGTTTACTCACTTCTTTCTTTAGTTTTCTGTGGGTCATAAATTATTCATCTTTCATTTTGTCATCGGTTTCATTTAAAAAGTATCTAAAGAATGACGTACAAACTTACATGGTGCTGTGCATCTTGATGACTCTTGCAACCTTTTCTTTTAATTAGGAGCTTAATTCCTCAGAAAAGAGCTCATTCAGGTCGCAGAGGTAGTCCACTGGAATGTTTACTATGTCTCCCACCACTGTCAAAGAAGGAGAGCCAGACACGGCTGTAGAAGGGCATCAACCCAAGAGGCGTGAGCCTCCTTGTGAGAGGAAGAAACAACAGGAATGCTGCTACAGCAGGTTACTTGTGTGTATGTTTCTGACCAGTGTGACCATGTGTTAGTGATGATCTGGGGAAGCAGATACTTGGAGGTTCACACAGATAAAAATAATGCAACACTGCAACAACAAATTACACGCAGCCCGAGGACCTTAACCATGTTCTTTGCTCATTTTAACACTGGCACTAGACACACGGCTCAGTTGGAGCCGGATCACCTGGAGCTGAGACCGAACAGAAGGAAAGCAAGGAGTGCACTGCGTGGAGTCAGAAACTGGAAAGCATCAGGGCCTGACGGTGTCCCAGAACGTGTACTTGAGGCATGTGCAGACCAGCTAGCTGAGGTATTCAGGGAAATCTTCAACCTCAGCCTGACCGAAGCAATCATGCCTTCCTGCCTCAAATCCAAAACCACTGAGCCCATACCTGAGCAGAAACATGTGAGTACCGGTAGTCTAAATGACCACAGGCCAGTTTCACTCACTTTGGCCATAGTGAAAGGATGACTCTGGTCCACATGAAATGTCCCCTGAGTGTCATGTTTACACCCTGTCACCCTGAACCTTGGCATTCCCCATGGATGTATGCTGTTCCCTCGCCTGTATGCTGTCTTCAACCACGAAACCGTCCATGTGAAAAACTCCATTAGATGGAGATGACACAACAGTCGTGGACTGATTACTAACAATGATGAGGAACACAGTCTACAGGAACACAGCATCTTACAAAAAAGCACATGTCTATCTTTCTACATACAGTTTACACTGTTTATAGAACTCTATATAGTCGTTCATACATTTTTGCTGATTTCCACAACTGAATATTTTCTTTTCATTTCAGCCTCATGTGTAGTTTTCAGTAGTGTTCCTCACATTTGGATGTTCACATTCTAGTCAGTTTGACTGTTCGCTAAAGGAATAGTTTTGACTGTATGTGTTGTTTATTCTTTATATTATTGTAAAAACTTGTATTCAAAGCTAAAGATAAGATAAAGAGGTGCTTTAGACTGCATAATGACTATTGCATTATAAATGCACAAACAAAACCACTAAAACATGTTTGTCATGAGTCATTCCCCCATTTTAATGAAAATGTGTGTGTGGTGAAGTGAAGTAATCGTAACTTCATGCACACAAGATCTTATCTGTGTTCAGTGGTGTAAAGGAGCAAGTGTGCATCTAAATCACTTCCGTGCTTGCATCTGCAACCTTTTCTTCACGATCATTCTGTCACCTTGATTTAGTTTTTATTTAGTTTTGTGTTTGTGTGTGTGTGTGTGTGTGTGTGTGTGTGTGTGTGTGTGTGTGTGTGTGTGTGATAATAGATAAAAACACATGAAAAAAACATGTTCTATGTTAAAAAAAACAAAAGAAAAATTATTTCCTCAAGTTCTTTACAGTTTTTCACACTTGCTAAGGCCTATTTATTTTCTCAGAAGCTACCCACTTCTTATAATGTGACCAAATCACTCAAAAAAATGAAATTGGGTGGTTGCTACATGCACAAGATCCAAACTTGTAATTTCAGCTAAATAATTCAATGTTTCTATGGTGAACGGAATTAAATCATGTAGCATCTGCACGAAATTCAGCAACTTAATTTGTTCTTGTTGAGATGACATGATACAATCTAGTAAGAGTGGCTGGATCCAGGCAACTAACCGCTCTTACTAGATTGTATCATGTCATCTCAACAAGATGACATGATACAGGCTGACAGATGCTACATGATAGAAACATGGAATTATTTAGCTCAAATTACAAGTTTGGATCTTGTGCATGTAGCAACCACTCAATTTCATTTTTTTGAGTTGACTCACGAAATTCTAAAGAATGACGTACAAACTTACATGGTGCTGTGCATCTTGATGACTCTTGCAACCTTTTCTTTTAATTCCCCAGAAAAGAGCTCATTCAGGTCACAGAGGTAGTCCACTGGAATGTTTACTATGTCTCCCACCACTGTCAAAGAAGGAGAGCCAGACACGGCTGTAGAAGGGCATCAAGCCAAGAGGCGTGAGCCTCCTTGTGAGATATTATGTTATTAATATTAATATGTATTAATATTATGTTAAACCTACAAACATATATCGTGTTGAAACAACACAATCAAGATAGATTAACATAACATGATTTGTTTAGATGGAATATACGTGGCTAGATAAAATGAATTATTTCTTTGAGTGCAAGACTAAACTAAACATTAATTCTTTTACACTTTGAACACGAACTACATTCACCTCTGAGTCTCATGGCTACACCGCACAATCACATCAAAACAATTTTATCAGTGCTGAGAACCGCATGTTATCAGATTGCACTCATAAAACGTCAGGATAATACCAGAGCTCAGCACTGGTTACAAAAACAGAGTCGGGACATGTAAATCAAGCCTTTCCAGCTTCACGTGGCGTGTTGTCATCTCCAAAAATGTGCAGGAAAATCAGAAATCAATGTATAAAAACATCAATGTACACTACCTTCAGAGATATATTTACATATACACAAAGTCTATGTCTCATACTGCAGTTTGCTTATGAAAAAGGGCAGCTTCACACGTTTTCTCGTCCTGTGTGTTCAGCATTTTTTTATTTATTTTTTTTGTATTGCTAAAACACAAACTCTGGTTCTCCAAAACTAACTCCCTGAATCAATCACTCTTTTGGCAAAACCTTAAATTGTTGTCATCTAGTTAGACACAATTTTCAATTCTTATTTAAATTCTTTTCAAAAAGCTCGAAACAAATTCTCACTCAATGGTAACAACAGGAAACACAACACGACTACAGCTCTGTTGTCATTCCGTGAACGCGACAACTCAAAATCGTTCACACTGATTGCTAATAAAGCGACCGGCGAGTTCCAGTGAGCTGAAGGTTTGATACCAAGAACGGGAGGAAACAATCAGAGAGGAGGCAGATGAGGAGGAGTGAGATCTACCACAATAAATCACTTCTAATAATCATGATGAAATTTGATTCTCTGTGATAAAACTGTAACAACCCAAATGAAAGAAAGTAGAACACCATAATTTTACTTATAAAAGTAATCTACATAATTCATTGTTTACTATAATGTTTCCTTGACTTATGCGTCTCAAAACCAAGCAGGATGAGAGAATGTGAAACTGTCCGCATTCATTAGTCTAAGACTGGAGCCATATACAGCACGTATCACCTGTAAATGAGGGAAGTACAATGCTACCATAATCTTGAATCTTTACACTATACTCGTGTTTTGGTACATCACTTGCTGCGGTGTGAAATGGATGCTCAGTAGAGTTATTATCTTGACTGGTTGTGTATGTGATCTGAAGACACTGTGTGGTTTTTATTGCTGATAAAACTGTTCCCATGCAATCATGAGGTTTTGTCTGATGAGTCAGAGGTTTTGAGAAAGTAGTTTGAAAAGAGAAAGTCAGAGATAAGTATTATTAACAAATAATTAAATGCAGAGTGGTGTATAAACACACAGTGCATCATGGGAATCCCCCAGCAGCCTACACCTATTGCAGCACAACTAAGGAAGGATTCAGGGTCATCTGATGCAGCCCTAACTATATGTTTTGTTAAAAAGGAAACTTTTAAGCTTAATCTTAAAGGTAGAGATAGTGTCTGTCTCCTGAATCCAAACTGGGAGCTGCTTCCACAGAAGAGGGGCCTGAAAGCTGGAAAAAAAAAGCTAAAAAAAAGTTAAAAACCCTAGGGACCACAACTAACCCCGCAGTCTGTGACCAAAGTGTTCTGCTGGAGTGATAAGGTCCTCTGAGGTCTGTGACATAAGATGAGCTGATTATTCAAGCTTATATGTGAGAAAGACTTTAAATTTGATTCTGGATTTAACAGGGAGCCAATGAAGGGAAATAACCAGAGTTGGCAAAAGTGCAGACATCCTGTACTTAAGTAGAAGTACAAATGCTATTAGTAAAACGTACTTCAGTAAAAGCTGAAGTACTGATTCAACGTCTTTACTCAAGTAAAAGCAAAAACGTACAGGCTCTCAAATGTACTAAAAGTAAGAAAGTAAAAAGTTGCTCTTTGGAGGATTGGCTGAACTTTGTGCTTTATTAACATAATGATAAAATAAAATAGATTAGGATAGATAGATAAAATAGATGGGAATACAAACTTTAGGCTATTTTTAATTCTACTTATCCTCAGCTTGAACCAAAAGAAAAAAAATCTTTGTTTTCTGTTTCCTACAGAGCCAATGTCTGATTTAAAAACATAAAGACTTTAAATTACCAGTTTATTAAACCCCATTAAGCAGTCCTTACCTTGAAAGCTAAGCTTTCCTCTTTCTCTCTTATCCTGTCTTCCTTATCTTTCTCCATCTCTGAGTGAATTTAGCTCTTTTTTTCTCTCCCTGTTAAACAGAGCAGCTGGACCTTTAGCCAGCAACACACTGTGAGACAAACGCCACACAAACAGTTTGTATGTTGCTGTCACTGATAGAAAAGTTCATTTGAAAGACCTAACGCTTAAAAAATTCACTGTCTTTATTTATGCTCGCTCCTGTTCAGTAGGGCTAAGTGTTGTGGCAATAACAACAACAACAACAACAACAACAAAAAGCACCTTCACACTTTTAACCCCTGAGTTTGGTACACACGTCATCTGTTTTTATGCCACATCCTCTGGTGATTAATAAATGAACAGGACCGCCTTTTATGTGTTTCTGTTCAGGCTCAAATCGGTTTAAAGTTTGGATGTTCGCAGTGAGGAAATAGTGCCTCCCCCCAAATAATAATAATAATAATGGATTGGATTTAAATCAAACGTTTACGTGCCTGTTTTGAAAATGCAAGGAGCAGAAAGTACAGATATTTGTTTAAAAATGCAGGGAGTACAAGTAAAAAGTAGTAAAAAAAAATACTCAAGTAAAGAACAGATATCTGAAAATTGTACTTAAGTACAGTACCAAAATATTTGTGCTTTGTTACTTACCACCTCTGGAAACAATGCAATTATATACAATAGACTATCAGGATGAGGCTCCTTGCCACTTTAAAATATGTGATTGCAGACAGCCTGGGCAGCTTTAAAGCGGACTTAATGTCTATTGCAGTCACTGACTGCAGTTCTTGTTTCCAAGGGTGACACAAGCAGTTATTAGGTTCAGGGGTCAGTTACAGTTTTACTCTGACGTGGAAGTCCTGTAAACGGTATAACAGCCGTGTGTACTGATGTGTGGAAGGAGTCAGTTTTGAAAAAAGAGAACATGTTTTGAGTGCTGTTTTTCATTTTGGCAGTGAGTCTGTGTGTGGAGGTTTGTGTGTGGAGTTTTGACAAAGCAGTTTTTGTTTTGAGAAACTGAGCCACACTTTCTGGAAAAAAATTTTAACTTTTGAGGCGAAAAAAGAAACAGACAAAATATATTTTTTCTTTAAAAAAAAGATGTAGAATTCTACCTCCGGACTCTTCTCTGTGGACGGCAGGTGGCGCTCTCGGGTATCGCCACTCTGTGTTTTGTTCCGGTAGCGCTTCCGGGTTCTAATGTTTACATCTGGGAGCAGCTACAAAGCACACAGTTTGTTTTCCAGGCTAATGAAAACCTTCTTGCACGTTAAGAACAGCATGTTTTCCAAGTGCTAGGACCTGTGCACAGTCACGGTAGGCCCTCCATGACGAGTGCTGTAATTATTATGTCACATGTGTTGTGTTTTAACACGTCAGCTAACAAATGTAGCAGGCTCATTCATGCTAACCAGCTAACGCTAGTTGAATTAATCTGTAAACAAAATCATGTTGGAGTGTAAAAACTATCCGGGACCATTGTCACGGTTTTTGTTTTATCGGGGGCTTAAATCAAAGGTGCTACGGCTTGATTGGCATTAGTGTCCTGTTAACTTTATCCATGGATGGAGTTCCTGTGTCATCAATGTTAAAGATTTCTTAGAAAAAAAGATTAAACGTATCCCAGAAGATGTACAGATGGACTGATTATGTTCTTTAAAGTAAGACGAAGGTTTCAGAGAATATTAAATGAGGTTAAAAAAATGTTGTATTTATTATACAGCTGTTTTTTTATGAGGGAAAAAACCTCATTCTGCCCCATGGACTCACCGACCACTTCATTAGGTATAGCTGGTCGTTGACAGATATCTAATCAGCCAATCGCGTGGCAGCAACATAGTACATTTAGGCATGTAGACATAGCCAAGAGGACGTTCAAACTGAGCATCAGTGACATGGCTGTTGGCGGCAGATCTGCTGGTCTGAGTATTTCAGAAATTGTTGGATTTTTCCACAGAACCATTGCTAAAGTTTACAGAGAATAGTTCAAAAAAGTGAAAATATTAAGTGAACAGCAGTTCTCCAGGTGAAAACACCTTATTGATGTCAGATGTCAGAAGAGTTTGGCCAGACTGCTTCAGGCAGATAGTAAGACGATGGCAACTCAAACACCCACTCGCTACAGCCAAGGTATGCAGAAAAGCATCTCTGAACGTTGAAGCAGATGGGCTATAGCAGCAGAAGACCGCACGGATTGTCACTCCTGTCAGCAAAGAACAGGAAAATGAGGCTACAATTTGCACAGGCTCACTAGAACTGGACAATAGAGGAGTGAAAAACATTTCCTGGTCTGAATTTGACATAAAAAAAAACATGAAAATCATGGCTCTGTCCTACTTTGTATCAAAAGTTCCGGCTGCTGGTGATGGAGTAAAGGTGTAGGAGATATTTTCTTGGCACACTTTGTGCCCCTTAATAGCAGCTGAATATCACTGAAATACCACAGCCTACCTGAGTATTTCTGCTGACCATGTCCATTTCTTTATGACCATAGTGAATGCATCTTCTGATGCCTGCTTCTAATAGGATAATGCACCATGTCACAAAGCTCAAACGATCTCAAACTAGTTTCTTGAACTGGACTAAAATTACATCCACAGTCACAGAGTACTTTTGGGGTGTGGTGGAACAGTAGATTCACATGATGGGTATGTAGCCAACAGTCTGCAGCAACTGTGTGATGGTTTCATGTCAGTATGAACCAAAATCTCTGAGTAAAGTTTCCAGCACCTTGTTGAATCTATAGCAAGAAGAATTATGGCAACTGAAGGACAAAGAGGTCCAACCTGCTACTAACATGGTGTACTTAATAATAATAAAAAAATAAAGTGCTTGGTGAGTGTATGTACACGTTGATCCACGCTTCCTGCCTCCTTCCTCCTTGTTTGAATGATGACAACATTTCATAAGTTTTTACATTTTACAACTGGTTCTGGTTCTAAATGAAACTTTGGAGCAACATAATAAACAGGATTGATCAATTTGTAGTTAAAGTAAATAGTCTGCGGTACCTTGCTTGACAGAACATATAAATTTTTCTGTTGTTGGCCATAACAAAATGTAATTTAATCTTTAGTAAATGAAATCTCATTAAAAATAGGAAATGGGTTAAATATTTCTATATTTCCTGATGATTTTGCTTTTTTAGAAAGCCAAAACTCTTTGGTGAGCACAAAATATGCACAAAAAACCCTGATATGTACCTGTGGTTGTGTTTAAATGGAACTAAAACTCAGAAATGCTAAATATTTTAAATATTTTATTGTTTATTACACTGACACAGGCAGCCTTCACGAAATCAGCTGCTGACAAAAATAACAGTAAATGATGAAGAAGAAAAGTAGACATACAAGGTCTTCTGAGACGCCGCAAAAGCTCAGCAGGACGCCGATGCCAGTGGATGTCACCAGTGAGAAGAGGTCACCTGGAAACAGAGGGCGACCTCGGAAGACTGCCGCTGTAACCACAGACAGTTTCTACCTGAATGACTGTGCAACAGAAAAGACCACCGATGCAGACTTCAATGTGACGACAGTCGAAGACGCCCAGAAACATCCAGAGACTAAGTCCAGATCTTCAGGTTAGTGGCTCACTACGCCCGTTTTAAACACAGAAAGTTGATGTTAGTGTAAGCTATTGTGGGATATTTGTCATGTGATTCTCAAACTATTTAACTTGGCAAAGCCAGTGCTGACATCGAGTGCAGAAAAAACAATGTTACGGGCCTCTAGTCAGAGGTAGATCCTGTGTGTTTGGCACAAACCAAGTAAAATAGAGTATACTGTATATTTCTCTGTTAATGTGGACACTAGTAAATTGTATTATTGGAGCACTGTAAGATGAAATCAAGTTGTGATGCCCCCTCAGGTAGACTCTCTGCTGCTGTCTGCCGGCTTTGTCACGGGAAGTTTTCTCCGCGCAGCTTGCGGCACGCCTTCAACAAATGGCCTCGGGATTCCCTCAGTATTGTAGACGAGGAGTCAGACGCCGTGGCCCAGTCACCGCTTCTGTTCCACACAGACTTCCAAAGGCTGGTCGGGGTCCAGGTGGACCGTGACCCTCGGCTTTCGGAATTTATTTGCAAGAAATGCCATGCAAAGTTTTATAAGTGCCAAAGCATCCTGATCCGGTTTCTGCAGAGAGTCAATCTCCCGCCTGTGGGGAAGGAGAACCTGAAAAATCAGTGAGTCAATAAAAAAACAAATATATCTACCTGAGGGTGACCGTAAAGTGTTTTTACTGCAGAAAAACATGGGGAAGTGTTTGTGTCTGTTTCAGGAAGAATGCAAAGGGTCCAGAGTCCTCTGTAAACCATTGCTCATCAAGTAAGTAAAACATTACTTCCTCACTCCATCTTGCTGAAGTTCCATAAGTTGAACTGTTTTAACAGGCTCTTCTGTTTTCTTCAGCTCCCTCATCCTTTACCTCAGACACAAAGTGCCTCCACAGTCTGGTGTCCTGGGCTCATCACCACGGAGAGGCCTGCCGCTCCTGCCCCGACCTGAAGGAGGTGCTGGAGGGCCAGTGCCTGGGCGCCATTAAGGCTGTTTGGGGTTGCGTCAATGGTCACAGATACATCATGGACACTCACCGCAGCACTACCTCCAACCAGTGCTCCAGCAACAGAGCATTAGGGAGTGGGAGGGGTGATGGAGCAATGTCAGAGGAGGAGGAACAAGAACAAGATGGCGAGGAAGACGAAGAGGAGCAATCTGGCGGGAACGGAATGACCTCATCGAGAAGTACTAGTACTGTGGTTCAGCGCAGTCCACCTGCAGCAACGGCTCAGACGCAGAGCTCAGCGCCTGATGACTGGACGGGCGACAACGAAGGTGGGAATGCTTACAGTCGTTCAGACTAACACTGAGACTACCGGTGTATCAGCCCTCTTCAGTTCTTTCAAGATGTTTTATGTTGTACAATAAAAGACTCGCACAAGATCAGAGATAAAACCCCAACAATCAGATAATCACTGTGCTCAGTGATGGGCAGCCACCTCCTTTCGATGTGTAGGAGCAGCAGCTTTACTCTGAGCACCTCCCGGGTGGCTGAACTTCTCACCCTGTCTCTAAGGGAGAGGCCAGTCTCCCTTCAGGGGAAGCTCATTTCTGCTGCTTGTATCCGCGATCTCATTCTTTCGGTCACTACCCACAGCTCGTGACCATAGGTGAGGGTGGGAGGTAGATCGACCGATAATTGAGAGCTTCGTTTTTACATTCAGCTCTCTCTTCACCACAAGGCTGAAGAGGCTGAGGAGTATGATCCCCCTATAGTTGGAACACGACCTCCGGTCCCCCTTCTTAAAACTGGGACCAGGAGTCCCAGTTTTAAGAGGAGTTTTTTTTTTTAACTCCCTCAGTGACCTCGCCCCCGGAGATAGGTGAGTCGTCCCCCTTGTCCCAAGACTCTGCTTCCTCCATGGATTAAGGAGGTCCTAGAAGTATTCCTTCCAGCACTCGACAATCTTCTCAGTCAAAGTCAGCAGCGCTCCACCAGCACTATACACAGCGCAGGTAGAGCACCGCTTTCCCCTCCTGAGTCGCCTGACTGTTCACCACAATCTCTTCGAGGCAGTCCAGAAGTCTTTTTCCATGGCCTCGCTGAACTCCTTCCACACTCAGATTTTTCCTTTATCCACTGCTCGAGCTGTGTTCCGCTTGGCCTGTCGGTACATATCCCACAGGCTAACCAAGCCTGATAGGACTCCTTCTTCAGCCTCATGGCTCCCTTCACCTCTGGTGTCCACCATTTGGTTGGGGGATTACCACCACAACAGGCACCAACCACCTTGCAGCCGCAGCTGAGTGCAACGGCTTCGGCAATAGACGTGCTGAACATGGTTCATTCAATTCAATTTTATTTTATTCATATAGCACCAAATCATACCAACAGTTGCCTCGAGGCGCATTTGGACTCAGTGTCCTCAGTCTCCCTCGGGATGCTGTTGAAGATCTTGCAGACCATCTGCACTTAAATGTTCATATTTTTTATTTTCATCAAATAAAAATATATGATTGACTCACATCAGCGTGTCTGAATATCAGTTCATTTTGAAGAAATGAGAATGAGTGTTTCCAGGAAGATAAAATATTAAAGATGTGTATTCATTTTTGGAGACTCGAGACTGATGTGCACAGACATTCCAGCTGAAATATAGAAAATACTTTTTCTTCTTCTGCACATACTGAAACCCATGTTAAGACCTCATCATTGCTCATATTAACATTTTCTCCTCCTCTCTCCTTCAGATTACACAGGTCACGAGGAGGCCTTGTCTCCTGCTCCGGGTCAGCTGGAGGACAGAACTGCTGGCAGTGATCTTTCTGACAGGTTGGTCCCACAGTTCATATTTACTGGTGGTTTGGCAATTATTAGAAATTGAAATTTTTCAAATTTTGTGTTTGTGTGTGTCCAGGGTCATCTCTGAAGATGAGTTTGATGAGGGTAGAAAAGGAGGGCTGTCTGATGAGGAGTTTGAGCCATACTCGGAGAAGAGGTGGGTGCAAATAGAAAAGATGGGCCTGCTATGGTGAAGTAAAGGGAGTGGAAACACCGCCTTATCTCACTATCTGTTATCACCGGTCTACGGGGCCTTTAGTGTAGATCAGCCTGTGAATGTAACACGATAACGGCCGATGTAGATTTGATTAGTTTAGTGTTAAGTCTTGCCAGTCAGCAGCTGTGCAGGCTGTTATTATGAAGCCTCTAAGTTTGGGTCTCCATTGATATACAAGCAGCATGTAAAGAATCACAAGTCTTTAAAAGGTTTGCTGACTGGCCACAGTCACAGTTACACTCTGACAATAAAGGGTAAAAGAAAGAAAAAACCTTTACTACAGTAAAAATGAGAAGCCTGTGCCTGCTACCACACAGCTGCTCTGTAATGAACCTCAGCTGTGCACATACATCAGGGCAACAGGCTCATGTTTCCTGGTTGAGCTGTTAATTTGCTCTTTGGATGGGACAGTGACCACCTTTGCAGTTACAGAATATGTTCCATGTCTTTCTCTCATAAGCTCTCACTGAATTTATTTTCCCCTTATCCTTCTAGAGCCCACAGGGTCAACGTCCCAAACAAGAGAAGAAAAAGCTCAAAGGCCCCAGAGGAGCCCAAAATCAGAAAGAAGCCTGGACCCAAGCCAGGCTGGAAGAATAAGTTCAAACCTAAGGGGTACGTGATGCAGCTTCCATTAAGGTCATTTTCAGCTTGGGTGTAGTTTATTCTTTGCTTCAGTTTTTTTTTTAGAAGAAATGCAGATTAACAATCTGTGTGTTTCTTTTTCAAAGGGAGGAGCTCCCCAACATCTACAAGTGTCCATATCAGGGTTGTACGGCTGTCTACAGAGCTCCCGATGGTCTCAAGGTCAGAATTCACTGCTCACTGTTAAATGAAGCCACCTTCAGTTGTGCATGTTTCCGTGCACTAGTTTTGATCTCCTGTATGAATAATCTTGGCTTGCTTTTCTTTAAAAATTTGGGATAGCGGTCTCATGTGACTGGAGAAATGCTTCTTTATTAAATATTGTTTAACTGTTTTCAGCAAGGTGAAACAATTCCTGAGCATAGCGCTGTCAGAGGTCTGTTTACTGCTAACTATAAAGTGAAATGAATTAAATATGTATGAATGAAATAAAAACAGATGAGATTGATTGTTGCAGATTGGTAATAGTATCAGAGATTAAAGATTAATAATGAGTTATTTCCATTTAAAATGAATTGTCCTTGACTGAAGGCAGTTAAAATGAATGAGAGCAAACGTGCTCTGCCTTCATCTGTATATACGACTGATTGTGTTCCTGTTTGCTGACTTTTTAGAAACACATCAAGGAACATCACGAGGAGGTGAGGGAGCGACCGTGCCCTCACCCTGGCTGCAACAAGGTTTTCATGATCGACCGCTACCTGCAGCGGCATGTCAAGCTCATCCACACAGGTGAGATGTCAGGTTTGACTGACTTTCTGGCTTTCCAGCTTTAGTCATCCAGCTTTGAGTGAGAAATAATTCGTTATAGCTGTTTTTATGCATGCTTTTCACATTTAGGCTGTTTCTGAAGAATGATACACAAATCTAAAAGCTTCCTCAGACACGTGGAACGCAGTACTGATGTTACTAAATCAATCATTTCCATTTCTAAGCATTTATTGTTAGCATTGCATAAATTAATGTTTATAAAGATGGTTTTTTTTACCTTACTTTAATGTCTGAATTTGTGGCTCATGCTCGTCGTGTCTGTGTGCTTCCAGAGGAGAGGAATTACATTTGTGACCAGTGCGGTCAAACCTTCAAACAAAGAAAACACCTATCAGTTCACCAGATGAGGCATTCGGGGGCCAAGCCACTACAGTAAGTCCTTTAACATTTTTGTAGCTCATGAGCCGTCAAGCTCTTTTGGTGGCTTCAGATTGATTTTACAAACCTTTAATTGCTTCCTGTTTTCATCACAGAACCACAGAATATGCTTTCAACTGAACAAGTCATATATACCATCAAATGTATGCACATAGATTTATGTATCTCCAAGTTGGGAGATCATCTTGCTCTGGTGCATCCTGCTGACAGACGGTCATACTGGGATCAAGAGTTTGATAGCCAAGTCAAAGTTTCAGCCTATTTATCTCTCCCCCTCAAATTCAGGGATTTGGAAAACATTGATAGAACAACGAGATCAGTAAATGCCCTTTTTGACTGATATCAGAAAACGGGCCTCATCATCGTTTTTCTGGAACTGTTTTTACAGTATTTCAAATGTTTAGTCACTACAATTTTATATGGAAAGTGATGAGCTCGGAGCCTAGAGACCAAAGTCGTCTTCTGTTATTGGAAATAAATCTTTGAAACGAGACTTTCAAAAGTCAAAATAAAATAGAGAAAAATAGTGGCACAAGAACTGAGCCCTGAGGAATTCCATAAGTGAACTGATAAGAGGACAAACAGAAATTCACTTTTTTGAGAGAGCGAGAGGAATGAAACCCATGTTTCCCAGTTTAAAAGCCAGAACCCCATCAGGAGAAATGATAAATGCTTTTGTTTTTTCCTCCTATCAGATGTGAGGTTTGTGGCTTCCAGTGTCGCCAGCGAGCATCACTGAAATACCACATGACCAAACACAAAGCCGAGGCCGACCTGGAGTTTGAGTGCTTGATGTGCAGCAAGCGTTTCGAGAAGGCCCACAACCTGAACGTGCACATGTCCATGGTGCACCCGCTGACACAGGCTGAGGCTCAGAGGGGCAGCGGGCAGCAGCAGCAGACATACCCGGACCTACACACCATCACGCTGACCGGGGAGGTGGTTCAGCAAGAGCAAGACAGATGACAGAAGGAAGTCTTGATTCAAGGCAGAGATACTTGAACTGTGGCACAGGACCCAGAAACAAAACAGCAATGTAGCACGGAGTTTCATTTTAGCATCAGCAGTTGAGTTTTCATCCAGTGTTCCTTCACACTGACGCTCATGACCTTCTTAAGACTTTTCAGCCGATTTGTTGACGACACAGCAGAAAAGACATTAGGTAAGAGTTCAGTGTCAAAGCAATGTTTCTTTACATTGTGCAATTAATATAACGATTCATGAGTTATATCAATTACCTGATATTCAAATCATCCATCTTCTGCAACAAACACATTGCTTCCTGTAACTGTTTCCAGAATAAAACGGATTGTTTATTTGCTTTTATTGTGAAAGAGCAGCAGTAGGAAATGTGAGGCTGGCAGTCAGGATGAGTATATGGAGTGGTTCACCATATATCATATTAAAAGCTAGTACAATTATGACTCTGTGAAATCTGAGGATAATAACTTGAAAAGAGAACAGTACGGTGGCCCTGAGACCTCAACGCACTCATCACGCTGACTCTTGAAAGATAAAACAACCAAAAATTCCAAATACTGAAAAAGATGCTGCCAAGTAGACCAGACAGAAATATTAGAATATGAACTAAAATAAAATTTTACAGTAAGTTAAATCAGATGTTTTACACTGCTGCTCACAGTCTGACAATAACTGATTTCGTAGGCTTTGTGAGTAATCAGCTGTTAAGACCACCGTGTTGTTAATCTTGAATACCTTCATTTAATATCTGACATTCACATTACTGACTGTGTAACCGGCTTAAATGCAGCTGTAATACTGAGACCTTCTCTTTGCCTGATCCAAGTAAAGCGTCTGTATGTGCTGCAATTCCAGGAAGTTTTCTTATCGGCTCACTGCTTTTATTAAGTTATTACAAATCAAAGTCTTCTTTTGAATTGTAGCATTGAAAGGGCTTCAGGTGTACATGTGTGTAAGAAAGCGTGTAATGTGTAAAAAAAAGAAGAAAAAAAACCCCCAGTGTGAATAAAACAGGTTTTCTTTTTACAAAGCTGAGTCTGAACAGTGCAGTGTTTCCACGTGTTTCTGTTGGAATATTAGCGTGGAGAGATCTCGGTCGATTAGAGGAAGTCCATCTCTGGGCTGGAAGGCTCGAGCTGCACAGACAGCGCCGCTGCCAGCTCCGGGTCCAGTTCTGCACTCAAGGATTCCAGCTGGACCGAGAAAACCACAAGCAGATAGGCGGGACAGGAAGGAGATATGAAGGTGTGAGACAGGTGTGAAAGGGGCAACGGGTAATATACATGCTGATGCACCTTCTGCTCACCTGTCGGAGCTGCCCCGAAGAGAGTAAAGTCAGAGGCGTTTGCGAGATGGCTCTCAGAAGAAACTGCTTGGTGCGGCCAAGGATGTGGGAAGGCTCCGCCTACCAAAAGAGATGATGAACGTGAGTCCAGAGCAGTGTGCCAACTCCAATACTGCCATATGACCAGTTAGAAGTTAGAGTACAAACCACCAGCTGCTTCTTAGAGGATTCAGTGTCCAGTGATTGAGTGTTTCCTTCCAGGAAGAGCTGCAGCATGCTCAGGTAGCAGACGATGGCAGTATGGAGGAACCCTGGACAACGCACAGCTCTCTGTAGGAGCTCGGCGCTTTGCAGGAGCAGCAAACTGATCGGCCACGAACACAAGGAAATTTAGAAGGTACAACAGGTACAAATAAGAGGTGAGGTTGGAACTTCCATCTTGTCACGTTTGTGTGTTTTGGCCTGTTGTCGTTCCTAATGCGATGGTGTGTCAGCTTTAGTGCAGAGCAGCATTTAATTTATGTGGCATTCATGAATCAACCTAGCTGTTTGCAAGGCCCCACCTCCACTAAGCAGCTGCAACACTCACCTGCAGAAAGCCCACGGCATTAGTTTTGTAAAGTCATCTGACGTCACCATGGTAACCGACTGATAAATGCTTTGCTCTAGAATTGAGTGAAAAATAAAAACGCAGCACATCAGTTCAACCACATCAAATTCAAATCAGATTTAAAAGATGACCGGAGCACCGAGCTGCTGTTCACTTTACCGCTGGACTTAAAGATGAGCAGCCAATCAGGAGAGTCCATCAACACAGCCAGGAGCTCTGTGCATAAAGCCCGGCCTTCTTCATAGCTCCTCTCCTAGAGGAAAAAAAACCACGCACGTTATAAAACACAGACAGAAATAACAATACAGTCTTGTCTTTTCCTCTTCAATTTATTTTCCATTCATATCCATTTCCCTCCTATCCCAGCTCTCATTGGTTGACGGGCAGGTGCTCACATGGACACAAATCCATAAAAAGGACTTTTATACACGCAGAATATCAAAAGCAGCACCAGGGTCCAGAGGTTGGGGTCAAGACCATACTGCTAATAAAATATTGTTATCCTACAAATTGAAATAAAATAAGCAATTATCATATTTAAATTGCTAATGTTATGTTCATATAAGTTGTGCATGTCTTCACAGTCAGTTCCTGTGTTCCTGGACTGTTTCTGTGTAGGATTCGTGGAACAAAAACAGACTAGACAAATGCATTGGAAAGACCTGTTTCCACTCTGAGAACTTGTTTATGAGTGTGAATGTTGCACAGTTCTAAATTCCAGCATTGTTGTTTAGGTGGTCAGTTACCTGAGGATATAGCAGTGTTGTCAGGTGGTCGTTAACGCACAGGAAAAGAAGGAAAACGAGCACCTGGAAGCAGAAACACAACAGCATTTTTGAAAAAGTGACTGAAAGCTTTGGAGACCAAATAAGCAGGATGGAGATGGGCTCAGTCAGACAGTGAACCTCTCAGTGTGATACTTTTGTTCTACTCTTCCCTTAATCAGAAGTTTAGATTTATATAACTTTCATCCACATTATTAGACTTTTTACCTTTACCCACTGTAAAACTGGTTCTATTATGTTGTAATCAAACTGCCTGTATGTGAATTGTATATAATAAATTTAAATATAGCAGCCGAATTAACAGCTGCTGAGAATGACTTCATAAAACCACCCAACGTCAGAAAAGGGCAGCAGCTGCAAGTCTTTTGTTGCTGTTGATTGGCTAACTTTGGATGCTCTGTTCAAAAGAGCACAGTGGATTTGTCTTATTAAACAAACCCTTTCAGCTCCTCTCACTTCTTTTAAGCCAGCTTTCGTCTGAGTGGCTGGTGGTGGGTGGGGCTTCTGAAGAATTCACAGTCTTTTGCCCATTAGATAGAATTAGATGGTGCACTAACTGTGAAAAAATGGACAGCATGCAGAATTAGTTTTATGCTCTTACCTGTCTGTATTTGGAGTCTCTGTCTGGTCGCAGGAAATTCAAAGCAGCTTTGAAGCTCGGCTTGTTTGCCTCACAGCCTCGCCAGACACGATGAAGGCTGGCCGCCAGCAGCAGAGCTGCAGCTGGAGGCATCTGCAGCAGCTGGCCTTTCTCCAAACTGCAGAGCAGATAGAAAGAAGAACTTTAACATGGGGTTTCTGTAGGGTTCACCAAGATAATTAGACACTTTTGAGAACTATTATAACCAAAGGAGGATTCATTTAATATGTTTCACCATAAGTGAAAAGCAACAAGCATTTATGTCTGCATCACATTTAAAGGACTACGCTGCACTAATGCAGCCACAACAAACCCCATGAAGCTCATGAAGGTGGCTGATACGAAGAAAAGTGTGCAAAGCTGTTACAGACATCAAGGCAGTCTAAGATGTGAACATATTTCATGTGACTTGTTCAGGTGTGAGCAGCTGTGAGGAGGTGTACATAATTTGCTGACAGTGGTTCATGAAGGAGGCGTTACCTGCAGGCCCAGTGCTGACATTCCGTGAGGAGCTGCAGCTGCTCCGGCAGCGTCTGTTCATCACACAGACGACGCCACAGTGACAACAGGACCGGACGGAGACGCTGCCACCAGTGCTGCACACGGACACACAACAAAGACGCTATATTCCTGTCATGTCTCTACACAACATCGCAGGCTTCACACAGGCTCTAATAGATCACTGATCTGTGATTCCAGTGATAAAAGATTTTAGGACTTTCTAAATATTGAAGGTGCCAAATGTGTTCAAAGGCATTTTAGTCAGAATGAACAGACAGTACCACTGTGGAGATCAACAAAACAGGACATTGCACGCTGATCTGAGACCAGGCTTTGTTGACTTCATATGTTGGTTGTCCACAACGTACACTGGCACCTAACAGACCCTGGAGAGGAAGCACACCTCTCAATAATCTCACAAGCTCACCTAAAGGTACAACCTGTATGAACTTTAGATTTCAGAAAGATTCTTACTCTCAGGAAGTGTGCAGTTATCTTGCAGGACAGCACGCCTGCTGGAGAACACGCTTTCCTCTAGTGCATGAACAGAGGGGAGTGCAGGTGAAGAAAGAGGTGAGCATAAAAAGTACTTTTTCCAGCCAAACATTTAAATCAGATTAATAAAAGACATTAAATGAGCTGCTCACCTGATGCTGGTTGATGTGTTCTATTAGCCTGTTGCAGCTCAGTGTTGTTCCCCCTCCATCAGTGTTTACTTTAATCAACAACACAGCTGGAAGAGCCAGGAGCACTCTGACACACACACAAACAGTAATTCAGTGGATTAACAATCGCAATGAGCCGACACGTATCACAGAACGAGTGTGCCAACAATACCCCATCAGCCTTATACAGCCCCCCCTTTGGCCACGCCCCTGCAATGCCTCCCTTCTCATATTTAACAGCGTACCTGTTCCATGTATGCAGCAAGCGCTGCAGGCTGACGTCAGTGCTGATGCTCTGTGAGGTCACTGTAGAGGAGCATCTCTGAAACAACACCTCAAACAGGAAGTCACCCACACCAGCTCTGCTGCCATGGCTGCCAGACCGCTCCATCATGTCCATCTCATAGACAAGCTCCTGCACATACACAAGCACGTAAGTGTTATTCACTAGTTTAACTGAAGTCACACAGACTGTACACTAATGAGTAAAACACAACATGGAAGCTGATGACGCTCCAGAAGCTGCTGTGCAACTTCTGTGTACGAGGGCTTTTATTTTTTCTGTTTTTACGTCTAAAAAAAGACAAACTTTACTACTACTGATATTTCTGCTTGTTCTGCAGAGTGAAGTGTGACACTTAAGGAATTTTTACCCATTCTGTAGCCATTTTTCACAAATCCACGCTCTTTAATTTTCAGGGCTTTTATTTTTTATTCATTGAGCATTCAGAATTTTTGTTGCATGTTTTTTAAATCAAATAAAAGGCTAAGATTATATTATTTTATTATAAGAATATATATGTAAGAAGATCACTTCACTAAAATATTTTTCTTGATCACAAAATGTTTTGTGTGAAGTTGCTAGCTTTAATACAATATACCTCAATATAAACATTATTTTTACCACACTTTATTAACTATAATGTCTACACAGCCCATCCATATGCTATTGCTGCAGAAATGGGGGGGAAAGGAACTTTTCAAAGTTACGTATCATTTTTTATAGTCATGAATACTTTTTTAAAATTTTACTAGCTGTTTCACCAATTGATAAAACTGCAGAAACAGTGATAAACATTAGCATATAAAAGTCCAGATGGTGTTACTGATACACAGCAGTTTGACTGTTATACAGAAACAAAGCAAAACCGCCTTCTTTTTTTCCATATGTAATAATTTCTTAAATATTACATTAGATTCTTTGTTTTTACCAGGTTTATAATAAACAAGCTTTTCCGAGTGGTGCAGTTAGTGTACACGCACCTGGAGTCGGGACAGGATGTCTGGTAAGCAGGTTCCTCTTCCTGGCACTCTGTGCTGTTGTGCTTCCAGGCTCTGCCAACTGCTGACATCAAACATGCACAAATCCATAAACACTGTTTGTCAGGTTAACTGAACTTTTCCAAGCTCTAAAAGAGGTTTTTAAGTTACCACAAGCACTTTGCCTCTCCCACCGTGCCCTTCCTGACTTGAAGAAACATTTTAATTTGGGTTCTTGTCAAATATCTGACAGGTTCATTTTAAGGACTTCGCACATTAATGTTAACTACTAGTACCTTAACTGCTGGTCCATGATGGCATTAAGCAAATGAGAACAGAGGTTTTTCATGTCTCCTCCGCAGCCTCCCTGCTTCTCTGGACGAGTCAGATAGAGCTCCATGCAGGCCCACTGCTGATACTCCTGACTGCAGAGAGGAACAAATAAATAAAAGCAGGAACCCAAACAAGTTTTTTTTCCTTTAGAGGTGCAGGGGAAGAAATTTCATCACAGAAAGAAGTATTTCAGATTTTAAGTTGACCAATCTCTCCTTCAAAGTCCTCTTCTGCACCTCTAGACCACCACAGCTTCAGTATTTTTGCTTGAAAGTCCTCTGCACAAGTTTGAGGTCTGCGGTGAAACAGCTGATTTGCAACAGGATCATAAAATTAGCAGCACCGCTTCAACCGATCTGTACGTGCATAAGGATTCATCCTGGAAGTGGAGGCTGGGCCAGTAGGGCATGTTTTTTTGCCTTTTGTTTCATTTTAAGTGCAGAGTTTCTAAACTTTAGATTAAACTTCCTATTGCTTTTTATGGCATAGATTTTATTTTCTAAACTCACACGGTGTGTTTGCCGTCTTACCGTTCAGCGTCAGGCAGGGCGTCCTCACTCCTCAGTACTCTCAGCTCATTAGCTAACCATTCTGAGAACAATAACTAGACAGACATAAGGAGACTTCATGATTATTACATCAATACAGCTACTCCATGAATCATTTTCTACATGCACTCAAACACCTGTGCTCATTAATGCAAACAATGTTTGCACAGGTGTGTGTTTAATGGAGAAACAGGGGACCCAGCACAGACCTGATACTGTGGTATCTGTCTGAGCTGCTGGAAGGCAGCGTTCCTCCACAGATGCCAGGCCGTCTTCCTCCAGGTGTTGTTGGAGTCAGTGATGCTGCTCCACAGCCCGGTCTGTTTCTCCTCCAGTTGTTCACTTAGCCCAGCATCAGCTACAGTTCCTCTGGCTTCAGGTAACAGTCGTGGGATGAGGTACAGAAGCTAAACACAAACACAGAATAGTATAAGTAGGTTTAAGTAATGAAAGGAGGGAAGGCCCAGAAAGCTGGTTAAGACTGACGATACACAGAATGATGTAATAAAGGCAGGAGGTGTTTTTAATGAGTTTTAAGACTTTATTCTATATCGCACTTTGTTTATTCGGGCTGTTTGTTTGGCTTTATTGATTAAATAAAAGGTACAAATGCAAGCACTGAGCAAAGAAGTGGTTTGCACTGTGACTGTGCAGCGTCTGTCATGATATTTGCATTTGTTCCGCTTCTTTTTACACAATAAAATCAAAACTTTGCACCGCCCTCATTTCATAGCCAAGGCCAAGCAAGTGTGGAGGAAACATAAGCTCATTATAAACTATTTGATCACATGCTTTTATTTCAGCTTCTCAAAGGCAGGGTGCGAGGTAGTTCTGCGTTTCTGTTTTATTTTATTGCAAGTCTCAGTTTTGGACACATCTGTTTTCTAGATTTAGCCCTCAAATTTAACCCTGTGCTTAAAGGTGACCCATTATGCTCATTACCAGCTCCATGTTTTTATTCCTGTGCTGCACTAGAATTGCTTTGTGTTGGTTACAGTTAAAAGAAAAATTCCTTATTTGTCTCTTTTCTGTGACTTTGTGCAGCCCCTTAGGTCACACTCTGCCAGAAACCAGCTGCTTTACATCCATTAAGGCCACCTTTGACTCTTTACCCAGTGACAGCCTATAATGAATTATCATCAAAGCTCTTTTTCTGAAAAGAGTGATTTCTGTCATATTTCATACCTGCTTATAGAACAAAATGTTCGGGTTTGCATCAGAAATTAGAGCGAGTACTTTATTCTAATAGCCCTCAAACCACATCTTTGTTGATATATACTGAGGTGTCAAAACTTGTCATTAAGGCTACTGGGCAAAGTCATCAAATGTCATCTTTATGGGGGAAAGAGTTAAGACAGCTTTCGTCTGATTGGCTCAGTGGGTGGGGCTTCTGTGCTCACAGTCAGAGCTGTGAGTCTAAAATGGGCAAATTAGGGATATCTAATATTTAACAGTAAAAGTTCACATAGATTACTTTACATACACAGAAATCTTTAATTAAAAGTTTCCAAGAATATGAGCATCCATATTTGTCGCAGTATGTATATGACAGGAAATAAGAAAAAGCATAAGACAAACAAACGGCCACCAAGAAATTATTCTGGAAAGGTTTGCATAAATTCTGGAAAGAAAAGCAATAAGCAAACCTCATTACTTAATCACATGTCAAATAAAAAAGGTTACCTTCTTATAGAGACTATGGGGGATACAGTCCTGCTGTTGAGGCAGTGAGTCCTCTCTGCAGATCCCATAACAGACAGCTGCTACACACAACCTGGACATCCACAATGAGCCAAATCACTATTACTGAACATATATTGTAGATGTAAAGATGTGGATTGTATGCATGGCCAATCCTTGTTAGTTACAGGTGCAGGACATTATCATTAACAAAGGAATTAAATATGATATTCACATACATTAACCAGTCAACTTTCTCTGCTGTAGGCACATAAAGAGAGCATGCAATCATTAAAACGCTCCATTAAAAGTCAACATCCATGCATGGAAAGCCTCACCTGGCACAGAACAGCATGTTGGCGTGTGTGCTGCAGGACAGCGCCAAGCTCAGAGCCTCTTCAGCCGGCACTGGCTCAAGCCGAATGGGCAGCACCAACTGAACCAGAGGACCACGAGACACCAAGGAATACAGGTGGACCAGGAATGCTGCCAGGCCGAGTATATGGGCAGCATTCAGCGACAGCCACTTCACATAGAAGAATAAAAAAACTTTTTTTTTCTTAAGCATGAGAATAAAATTAAAAGTCCACGACACAAAGTGAAAGTCAGATATAAATAGAGGGAATAAATGTGGGTTTATGCACCTGGTTGTGAAGCAGGTCCCAGAGTCTGTGTATGAGGCTGGAGAGGAGCTGTGTGTTACCAAGCAGAGCGCTCACAAACCTCGAGGCCCATGGGCTTTGTCTAAAGATGCAAACAATTAGAGCAGCAGCAATTAGTCGACTGAAAGGAAACTGGTTAGGATGTAATTTGACGACCAAATATAACTTTAATTTATTGTTTTCTATAGCTCTTTATTAGGGGTGCAACGATACTCGTATCGATATTGAACCGTTCGATACAGTGCTTTCGGTTCGGTACGCATATGTATCGAACAATACAAAAGTTGTAATTTATTTTATCAACTTTCCTTCTGACGATGCTGTCTGTGTTGAGCGCTCAGTGAATCTGCGTTCGACTACTCCGCCTAGGCTGCACTGTCAAGCGCAGAGCCACTGAGCGTTCAACACAGACAGCATCATCAGAAGGAAGAGCACAGGGCAAGCTAGCGAGACAGAAGTTAAGCTCTCCTTGCAACATGGCAAATTGAACCTACCCCACCCTCATTCAGATCTGGCGTTTGGAATTATTTTGGTTTTCATGTGACATATGACCCTGAAGGTAAGCGCGTCATGGACTAAAGTAAAACAGTATGTTGGGTGTACCACGCAATGCTCAATTACATTGGTGGGAGCTAGTGTGTTAGCGCAGTTAGCTCGTTAACGTGTTGGCCGTCTAGCCCCACGCAGGGGTAGCTCGTTAACGGAGATTTGCCATGTTGTGGCGTTAACATCATTTCAACGAGATTAACGCTGACAGCACTAGTGGGAACACAACGAATATGACTGCACATTTACGCCGACATCATCCTAGTACAAAGACAAGTGGAAGCAGACAAAAACAACAAGCGTGCATGCTACAAACTTTACCCGAGTCATTTAGACAGCCGTTAGCACATGATTCTCCTTATGGGGACCTGCTATGTTTAATATTGTGGCGAGCTCAGACAAGGAGGAGACGGAGGTATCGTTTGGTCTTGCTTCCCGTGAGCCAGCCAGGAAGCACAGCCGTTTATTGACATCTGCAGAAGAACACTGCCGCTAGCTAACTGCTCAGCGCGGCAACCGCACAGCAGCAACAACAACAACACCACACAGGGCGCCCTCTGACCCCGGAAAGACACACCGTCGCAGCGAGAAGGCGTCACCCGTCACTATGGCAACATAAACAAAACATAACTGTACAAACAGAACCCCGAACAGCCCTGACCCGCTACATAGCCCCCACCTAAGGGGTCAGTCGTCCCCGACGACCCCATTACCCCACACAAAGTCCTGCAAATGTCCAGGTGCCTTCTTTTGGCGCACCGGCCGGACACGACTGGCGGGGGAAAAGTCACTCGGGTCAGAACATGGGGTGCCACCATCATCCCACTTCTGACACCAATGTGGCGAGCTCAGACAACGAGGAGACGGAGGTGTCGTTTGGTCTTGCTTCCCGTTAGCTAGCCAGGGAGCACAGCCGTTTATTGACATCTGCAGAAGAACACTGCCGCTAGCTAACTGCTCAGCGCGGCAACCGCACAGCAACAACAACAACAACAACACACAGGGCGCCCTCTGACCCCGGAAGGACACACCGTCGCAGCGAGAAGGCGTCACCCGTCACTATGGCAACATAAACAAAACATAACTGTACAAACAGAACCCCGAACAGCCCTGACCCTCTACAATATGCTGCTGAGAATATAGCCCAGAAGAAGCGGATAGTATAGCTTTTATTTCGGAAAGAGCCATTTCTCTGTAATAAACTCTCTTTTCCAAAGATGAGTGATTCCTCAATCAGATACAGGTGTTACCGCGCCAGATCCGCGGCCCCGAACCGTAGTAAGGAAACCTCTGGCAGTTACTTGAAGGTTCCGTAACTGACTCGTAGCCGGCAACAGCTTACTATACAGGTCAACTCCGCTAGCAAAAAGATCGAAGGAGGCGTAGGAAACTGCTTCACCGAACTTTATTTCTTCTCTAAGGCACGAACACCGCGTACAGTGGGCTGAAACAGTTTACTCACAGCGAGCATCGCCGACACAACTCTGGCTGTCGAGGGAGTTGTTATATTCCTTTTATTTATTTTCTTTTCGTCTCTTCTGTAGCTAACCGTTACTTTTTCCCCTTCTCCGCTCTCTCTCTTCACACACACACCAGGCAGTCCCGCTACACACATCCCGAATACATTTCCCATCAGGCTTCATCCTTAAAGGGCCATGCCTGTAACGCAGGGCTCGCAAAATCGCTAGCCCGACGTCCCGGGGCTAGCGATTTTTCCAGTCGGGCTACCAAAATCTATCTCTGCCCTGCCCGTTGGGCTATTGTAGGAAGTAAAAATATATGTCAATGCTTTTGCATTCTTTCGGAAATGTAGCTGGGTAATTATGTTATTGGCATCGGTGAGCCACTGTCAATATGTGACATATTGAAATCGCGTTTGAATTTGCGCTTGTTCTTTGCTTTCACTTTGCAAATGTCCAGGTGCCTTCTTTTGGCGCACCGGCCAGTCACGACTGGCGGGGGAAGAGTCACTCGGGTCAGAACATGGGGTGCCACCATCATCCCACTTCTGACACCAATGTGGCGAGCTCAGACAACGAGGAGACGGAGGTGTCGTTTGGTCTTGTGTTCTTGTGCAGTTTGCCACAAACGAAATCATAGACCCCCTATATTTGCTTCCCGTTAGCTAGCCAGGGAGCACAGCCGTTTATTGACATCTGCAGAAGAACACTGCCGCTAGCTAACTGCTTAGCGCGGCAACCGCACAGCAACAACAACAACAACACACAGGGCGCCCTCTGACCCCGGAAGGACACACCGTCGCAGCGAGAAGGCGTCACCCGTCACTATGGCAACATAAACAAAACATAACTGTACAAACAGAACCCCGAACAGCCCTGACCCGCTACAATATGCTGCTGAGAATATAGCCCAGAAGAAGCTTATAGTATAGCTTTTATTTCGGAAAGAGCCATTTCTCTGTAATAAACTCTCTTTTCCAAAGATGAGTGATTCCTCAATCAGATACAGGGCTCACGAAATCGCTAGCCCGACGTCCCGGGGCTAGCGATTTTTCCAGTCGGGCTACAAAAATCTATCTCTGCCCTGCCCGTCGGGCTATTGTAGGAAGGAAAAATATATGTCAATGCTTTTGCATTCTTTCAGAAATGTAGCTGGGTAATTATGTCATTGGCATCGGTGAGCCACTGTCAATATGTGACATATTGAAATCGCGTTTGAATTTGCGCTTGTTTTTTGCTTTCACTTTGCAATCACACGAACTGTGTATGTCACACAGTGGAAATTTGTATTTATCTTGTATATTGTTTTTATTCTGATTTTTAGTGTTTATTTATGAGTGTTTTATTTGCATGGTTTTATTCTGTTTCTATTGCATGGTTTTTAGTGTTTTATGTGACATGGTTTTTATCCACTGTGGACTGGCTGCACATGGGACAAATTAGCTGATAGGGACCACCTGCTGAGGCAGGGGTGTGTCCAGAGGTGGCCTATCAGCTGTGTAAAGACCTTTTAAAAACAGGCTAGCTGAGCACTGGAGAGAGAGGCTGGAAGGTTAATGCGAGATGGCCAGTGTGATGCGGCGACCAAGTCCTGACCTCATGGAACGGCAACAGTAAGAGACAACGCGTGTGATTGGCAGCAGGGCAGAGGTTTACCTCTGCCTGCATTTGTGAGTAGGGTCTCTACTGTTGTTTACTGGGTGCAGCTGGATTGGGAGAGGGTCACCATGGCCATGAGCCAGGGCCGCTTCTGGGACCATTGTTCTGGCCCCTATTTGTTATGTTGCAGGACACCGACGCAAGGGGAGCTGTGGCGGTGGTCACATTATGGATTCGGGTGCAGAACGCAAGCCGGGCTGGGAAGTGATGGGCCAGCGGAAGGACAAGAAGATGGGTGGCTCTTTCTTGTCTGCTGAAGACGGGGCTGGCGTGGACTCTGCTCTAAAGGAGGAATTCCTGGCCTGCTGATGGACCCATAATGAACATGTGGCCTAATTATAGCAAGGGGGGTTTTAGTGAATGTAGAAAATGGTAGTTTTACGGGTTTTAGAATTGTTTTTAGTAGAGAGCAAACATTTTATTACATACATTTTAAGGGTGTTTTTATTTGTGCTCCCTGGCCTAGTAATAAACTGTTTCTGATCAGACCTGCTTCCTCTCTGTGCCCGTGGTATCTGACTCGCTTGCTCCCCCTTGTATTTTAAAGAATCTTTCTTTTTAGCGTGACATTCTGGCGCGACCGCTTTAGTGTTCGCCACGCGCTACATGTATAGAGAGCGAAAGCACTGATTGGTGAGTGATGATAATTTGCACACCAATTCCTCTGACATCGTCTTATCAATCGTTAGCTTACTATGCAAACATGACAAGTGAAATCTCCCGCAGCAAGCTTAAACATATGAGAGGTTGATCGCGCAGAGAATCGCTGACCGTTATGTGTGTGTGTAAAAGCAGCTGGATATATATTTTAGTTCTGCTGAGCCAAATAAGACAGGTCAGGGTGAAGAAGTGACAGCCAAAGAAAAGCTTACCACAAAACGGAAAAGTTATGACAAATCAGACTATAAGGCAAAAAGAAAGTGCAGCTTTATGGTTTCATGGACAAAAGAATTTCTGTGGCAGCAATATGACGAGCTATATAACCGGGGCTGCACATAAGTGGTCCGCAGGTGCGCATTCGCTGTCAAAAAAAAAAAAAAAAAAAACACGCACAAGATATGAAGTTGCAACGCGTGTTTGCATACATAAGATTTTCTGGAGGAGGACAGACATTTGTTTAGAACTCTTAAAGATGTCGAAGAAGCTCCTTTAAGCAATTACTTTGGTGTTCCTCCACCTCCAAACAAATGTCAGAAGGAGTCCGAACCACAAAAGAAGCGCGTATTCTCGGAAAAGTGGTTGCAGGAGGTGAGCTGGCTTCAAACAAATGATGAACGCACAGAGATGTGGTGCGGAATGTGCCGTGAAAATCCCACTCTAGCGGACAAAAACAGTGCTTTTTATATGGACGCAAACGTGCGTTGCAACTTCTTATCTGGTGCGCGTCTTTTATTTTGACAGCGAATGCGCACATGCGACCACTTATGTGCACCCGTGTAAATAACATAATGTTCTGCCGGGTGTGTTGTTGGTTTTCTCTCGATTTCTGAGTCGACAAGCGCCTTTGTTACTGGGACCAGTCATTTTAAGAAAGGCCCCCATTAGAACCCATGAGAAATGCAAGAAATGCATTATTGCTCAGTCTGCAATATCTTTCCCAGAACAAACACCAATTGCAAATAACATACTAAAAATAAACCTGAAAAATCAGTTTAGAACAGCTACTATGTTGCAAAGAGTGAACTACCACTGGCAAAATTTAGCAGTCTTTGCAAACTTCAAAAAGCAAATGGCCTAGATCTTGGTTCCACTTGTCTCTTACCCGTGACTTCAGCGGAAATTTCAAATTCAGGATCTGACACAGACTGATTCATGTCCTACACAGTTCTTACAAGTTCATAGAAGTTTCTGTTCAATTAGAACCAAGTATTTGAGTTGATGATTGTAATTTTTATACAATGTTGTAATTTGTTTTTCAACAATTTTTTGATTAATGTTTTGTTTCCTTTACAATATTATACTTTAATGTATAATATTGTAAAGGAAACAAAACAGGAAACAAAACATCAATCAAAAAATTGCTCTTTTTTATTCGGGCTACTTATATTTATTTTGGGCTACCAAAAACGGAAGAGTCCCTGCCCGAAGGGCTACCAGGGATTTTGAAATTTTGAGAGCCCTGAGATAGATTTATTTTTTTAATTACTTTTGTTTCAGCAACATTAAATTTAAAAACTGTACTTTTGAGTTAAAATATATATTTATAATTTTAATAAATGACAAATTAAAAAGGCATGAACATTTTTTTTGTATCGAAAAAATATCGAACCGTGACACCAAAGTATCGAACCGAACCGTGAATTTTGTGTATCGTTGCACCCCTACTCTTTATATAAGAAGACTCTGAAGGTACCCTGGACAAGGTTTTATTTACATCTTGCAGAGGTCAACTTTCATTTTACAGGCACTAGTTAATATTTTGGCCTTTTAATTGGACAACACAAAGGAGACACATGTTGGTTTTATCACACCTTCAAATCAGTCAGAATCAGGATTCCAGATTCAGTGTTAATGATTAGAACCTATTTAGAAACTTGCTATCTGTTATTGCAAAGCTCTATTAAAGGCTTTGAGTCTGGCAAGGCATTTAAAAAGAGCTCAGGATTATTTAAATATACGATTTGCAACTTTTCCTGAAAGTTCCTACTCACTTATTCGGAGGGTTTGATTTGGAAGAATTTAGCAAGCACTGGCAGAAGTTTCTTAGGATCATATTGACAACCTGAGAGAGAGTCAATAAAAATGCATACTAGTTAGCACACACATACAGCAAGAGGGCTGCTGATTTATAGACTTTCATCAGTGCGTACTTTGACATGGAGCTCGGAGGATGGAGGAGCGTCAGTGTGAAGACTGATGACCTTTTGTCCAATCGGATCGTCGGGACGACCAGGGAAGATGACACTGAGCGTGTGTGAGATCCTGGACAGCTGGGCCGACATGTCTGAGGACACGTGAGTGTTGAACAAACTGTGGAGGAACCTGAAGGCCTAACACAGGCTAAGCCTTCATCAAAACTATTTTGTATACTTTTTCAAACGTACACATCATTCAGTAGCTGAGCCTTTATAACAGACACTCACTTCCTGAGGGTCTTTGATTCACATACTGTGGCGCCATCTTGTGGTTCACAACACAACAAGCCAAAAGCAGCAAACAAAACAAAAAAACTCTTTATTAGAGTGAAAAAGGTGGAATAACGTGGGGTATGCTTTAGGACAGGCTTTAGGACAGGCCTGCCTTCTGACTGACAAGTCGGGGCCCTTTGCACGGTGAGGCATCTGGAGGCTTCACAGTGGGACATTATTAACCAGTGGGCAACATTATTTTGGCTATGCCCATTTCTTATGTACAGAATGTGTACTTGTTGTTTAGCCCTCTTCTTTTTGTAAATCCGAAGTATTATATATGAGGAACCCTATAATTAGGCTCAAATTAGTTTAATTTGATGTTTAGCAACTACATCAAGGAGTTTAAACTATCAGCTAAAATATTACTAACCAAATGAAAGTACAGACCTGAAAGTGAGGTTTGTACGCATGTTGCTTAAGTTTAAATGCCACAAATGAAAAGTATATATAAATAAATAGAGATAAGATCAGAAAGACCTAAGAAACTGGTCTCTGTGTGAATCTCTATTATACACTGGTGAAGGGTTTTCCTTGACAGAATATAAAACGTGTGAGTGAGCGCATGAACACCTTCCCACCTCCATCATTTCCATCAACGACAAGTTCTGCAAACTCCTGCAGCTGAACCTTCAGGACCTCCAGGGGGTCATCATTGCCGTCTGAACACGTAGCATTCACTGAAAACAGGAGATGAGGATCAGTTTCTGACTATGAGATTGTTGTATTATATGAAATAAGTGCAAAGCTGAGGCTGCACAGGTCAGCTGCTTATTATTTATATGTTCAGGGCTGAGAGTGTGGAGACAATTAAATATAATCAGCAATCAGTCTAACCTGTCACTCTCAAGCACAGCAGCTCAACTAACAGAGTCTCTGCAAAATTATACCCACGCGTAGACTGAAAAACACAAATCTGTCAAAAGGTGACAGAATTTATCGCACCGGTTTTCACTCATCATAGAGTGAAACCTCATCTTACATCTAATCTGACTTTCCCCACATAAACTCATCACACTGAGACATCAGTGAGTCAGTGTGATGAGTGCAGTGCTGAATGATCATGTGTGATGACACGCCTCTCTGATGCAGCACTTCTCAGATCATGAGTGCTTTGCTTCCTTCAGGAGGCTGCAGGGATAAAATCGACTCAACACAGAGGTGTACATGCACACCCAAACCCTTCAGGGTCTGGAGACGAAAGCTGATGAAGCAGCGTTTAAAACGTGCATTCTCCGAATGCCCAGCAGAGGGAGACTACACTTGCTGTTATGAAAGTATGTTTTCATTGATGTTATTGATTTTTTTATTATATTGTAGTCAAATAAAAGATAAGTCACCATATCTTGTAACTTATGCTTGACCATTCGTTACAGGTTGGGGATTATTTTTTTAAAGTCAGAGGCAACAAAGTTTCCACAAGACTAGCCCAGCTGTTTGTCTTCATGCTTAAATTGGGAAATGAAGAAAGTCTCCAGCGTCTGTCTCTGGTTTGGACGTGCAGATCAGCAACCCTGCCGTTCTGTCTGAGCCAGCACACCAATAGCAAGTAGAGCTATAGCAGGCAGAATGCACTGCATTAATCCAATTTACCTGTAGTTGTTGCTGATATATCTCCACTTATAAACTCTAATCACTGATCACTTCCCTTGAAAGACATTACCAGTCATTCTGTGCTCTCTTACTTTCTACTAAGAAGTACATCTGTTGAATGTCTCTCTGTCTGCTAAACCAAATAGAATTCCAAATTATATCTATTATGCACTATTTTTATCTTACAGAGGTGCTTTGCTGCTTCAGGGACAGGGTGACCTGTCGGAGAAACTTGGATTCTGGCTTCTGACAGAAATCCCAAAAGGAGAACATCAAGTTATCGGATTGTCAAATAGAGTTGGAAATCTAGTGCCAGAACAAGGATAAATCCATGTCTGAATGACTTTAAAGGAAACATTTTAGACTGTCAAAGAGCTCAGACATGCATCCCAGTGAGATGCTGAGGCAGGACCTCCAACGTACAAGTATTTCAAAGATCACTGGGTCAAACTTCCACCACAGCAATGTGTGAAGATGTTTGACCTCTCATCTTTCAAACTGTTGCAGCATGTATGTATGCTGTATGATCTGAGCACTCAAGACCACCATGACCTGACAATATGAACTTTGTTGTATTTAATCAGGGTTTGTTTTAACTTTCAATTTTGAGATGCACACAGAACAGAAGAAATCAGGAGGCCTTGAATACTTTTTCACTGCACTGTGCTAATAATCAAACAAATAATGTCCATCTTTAAAATAAATAATAATAAATAATGTCAGCGGTCCTTTAAAAGAATACCCACTATTCTGTTGTCTCTGCTTCTGGCAGGACTCCATGTAGGATGAATACTGTGCAGCAGGGATCTTATCAGCTCTAAACACACACAAAAAGTAACAAATAATCATATTGTGGTGATGATGATCAATGTTATCACTTAAAACAACTAGAAACTTAATTAAAGAAGAAACTCTGGGAACAACCTGCTGACATTTTCATCTCTCTGATAGAAACTCACTTTTTCAACGCTTCGATGAAACTCATTCGAGCATCGACTTTCACAGGAAGCTGCAAATAAATGACAGTTCATGCATGTCATGCAACAAAAACACAACCTCACACATGAGAATGCACAGAATATCGAGAGGGATAACAGGAAGCGCTTACCACTCTCGGAGTGAGCAGCGCGGGAAGGAACCGAGTCAGGAAATACGGCCTCCGGAAAATACTGTGAGAAGACCAGAGAGGACTTTCAAATAACATGTATTTTATATTTAAAACAGATTATGAGAAAAGGGCCTCCTGAGCACTGACAGGCTGACTGGTTGGTTGCTTCATGTATATTAAAAATACATGTAAAATTGAGTTATACCATTCAGATCTTCTCAAGAAAATATCACAAAGTAATCCAGATCATTCTGTGAAGTCTGTTCTCATACTTTTGTATTTTCTATCCCTTTAATGTCTTGTGTCACTTTCAGACCATTAAAGTCTCTTCGTGGTTGTCCTGCTTTCGAATAACACCTTTCTGTAGCTGCTAAATTCTTTTAAAGAAAACACCTTAAAGCTCTCTTAAGCCGAGGGTTGGGGGCCCTGGCTCCTCAGCCCTGTGTCTGGTATAAATGTGCTGTAGTTTACCTGGCCTCCATGACTGTGGCAGAGATTCTGCCTGTGCTCTCAAACAGAGACACAGCTTTGTCCACATCCTGGGCAGCCTGACACTGAGGCTGCAGACACACAAACATTGGACTATTAGTCTTATGTCAACCCAGGACTCAGCGATCCCTAATTACACCCGTGTCCACACAAAGTTTTGTGTTGCTTGTTACTTAAGACGTAGAAGATAGTTTGGGTTCTGATGCCAGTTTGCGGGTTGCAGAATAGAATAACAGAGCATAGAAAACAGAAGGAGGGCACAGCATGGAATAGAATATGTATCAAAAATTAAAATTATAATAGAATATCCACTGTGTGTCACTGTTACCTGCACCGATGTACCTGCAGCCGAAACATCCTCATATAAACCCATGTCCTCCACTGACTCCTGCACACACACACACACCATGATATTTAATTCATGTGTGCTACACTATTAACCACAATCCACTCACAGTGTTGTTTTTATTGTATTATATGGAAAAATCAAAGTAACACGGTGATAACGACCTTCTTCTTTCCCTTTTCTTCTTACCTTGAGGTCAGCCAGTCTGGTCTTAGCCAGTGAGACGTACTCCATCAGCAGGCTGCGGTGTTTCACAGGCACATATGGAGGGTGGAGGATGTGAACCTAGCAGGGGAAAATGACAGTGAGGTGTCAGAGCTGGGCTATTCCTCTCAGTTTCTAGCGTTTTCTTATAGTGTACGCTCTCCAGGAAATGCCATAATTCTGCTAGCATTTGTTCCCAGCAGACATGTAGTTATGAATATATAAAAGTATTCATGGGCGATCCATTTTTCATAGCAGATATGTTACAAAAAGTAGAAAATAGCAGCTGAAAATGATCATTAACAAGCAAAACAAGCAAGCAGCATGAAAGCTCAGGAGAGCGGCTGTTGACAGCAACGAGCAGGCAACACAGAAAACCTCCTGGAGCGATTAGCATCCCCAGAACCAGAGGGGACTTTCACGTGGAAATGGAAATGCTTTGTCGAGAGGTTTAAATAAGTAAAACTTAAGACTTTTTTAATATTTAAGATATTTAAGTGGTTATTCTTTAGTAGTCATAAATATTCTATAAATGTTTTGACATATTGTTTTTTAATTGGATTTTTTAAACTAGTGTATTTCTACAAATGGCAAATAAAAGCTTTTATCTTCTGTACATGAAGTTTTCATATCACCGTGTCCATTGAATTTAATGTTTCAACTTCAATAATTCTTCAAAATATGTGGTCGGACCTGCTTCTGCTTAACCTTGAGTAGAATTGAAGTCTTAAATCTAAGAATTAATACATTTGCCGTGTGTAAACAAATGATGAATAATCTTATTTTCCATAAGCAAAACACTGCTGCATTAATGCACTCCGATAAGCATTAAGATTTCAGTGCAACAGCGACTGAAGTAGCTTCAGGTTTAACAAACACTGCAGCTACAGCGCTCAGGATTCAGACAAGTCAAGTGAGTTGAAAAGACTGAGAAGATGCACTCACAGTAACAAAACCGGCAACATTAGTGCTACTGCAAATCAAAGCAGTCTGCACTAGCAAAACAAATAAGGGAATATAAGCATATTAATACCCTGTGCATTCCTACTAAGTGTAAACTCAGAGACGCGTGGATGTCACCTTGAGGTACTGTGGAGGTTCAAAAGGCACGAGGTCAGAGAGGAACTTCAGCAGGAACACCAGCGACTTCTTACTGCTTGCATGATAGCTACTGCCACCACCGAACGACATCTGGAAAGGTAGAAAAAGATTCTGCTGGTATTAAAAATATTCAAATAAAAGGTATAAAGCTCTCAGTGTTTCAGTCTATGGCAGAAAAGGTAATTCCCAAAACTATTAATAAACTAGAAACTATTAATGGATGTTAAAAGGCGAAACCTTGAACCAGTCGCTGTACGAGGGGAAGATGCCGGGTCCTTCCAGTCCACCCTGTCGAGCCAATAAGAAGGCGGTTATGAGGTTCTCAAGGTCATAACCTTCGAATGCAGAGTTCAGCAGTCTGGACAGCAGCTCTATCGGAGACACAGAACAGGACAGATATCACTGTGCTCCTCTCTCTCTGAAATACTAGTTTACTGCTACAGAAACTCGAGTTTATTTCAATATCACTACGCTGGTTTGGAATAAAGGTTGTGCATGATTTTTCTTTAAATTTGGTTTTTCTTTTTCCTTTCACACATAAGACTTCCACCTGTCTGTGCTGATAGACCATCAGCACGCCTACCTTTGAGGCTGGGCTGGGCACATTGGTAGTACACCAGCAGGGTAGAGAGGAAGCACAGGACATGTTTCCAGTTGACTTCATGGGTTTCCAAAACCTGCTGCAGGTGACGCAGCAGCTGCTCCACGCTGAAGACCACAGCCAGCTGTTAGAGGAACAAAACAGCACAGAACAGTTACTCAGCAGTCCCTGCTGACCACTGATTTGTAAACTGTGGGTCTTTTCAGCTTTTTAGTGAAAGCGTTAATCCTGAAGAGGAAACCACTGATGTTGGTAGATAAGCGCTTGTGAGCTGGCAAAATGTGAAAGAGACAATATCATACAAATGAAGGTCTCAAAGTTAAAAGCAACTTAATACCTAAAAGTCATAGTGAAACCAGCATCCTGCCGCACCTTTATAATTGATCATATTGCAGTGCAAAGCTTTGTTTTAACTTGTGATGAGGAGATCGATCTGAAGAAAGTGCGCTTAAAGGGAGAAGGAAAGGAGCTAAAACTTGACTTCTAACAATCAAATCAGTAGTTTCTTTACTCCGCCTCCTCACTTAAAAACCAAATGTGGCTGATCGTTCTCGGTTGTTCCCCCAACCTCGGGAATAGTTTACAGTCTCACATAAAGTTGACAAAAAGTTCAAAAGTATTTCCACCTATTTTTAGTTAAGAAATTAATAATAAGAAATTCACATTTAGCTTCAATTCAGACACAGAAAGAAAACAGATATAATACAGAACATGTTTTCTTCTTCTTAATCTTAATTACATGTGACAAACTGACAAACCCAGTTACAGTTACACATTTACCTGACGGAAGAGAGAAGTCAGCAAGCGGCTGGCTTTTGCAAAGGTCCACTCATTCTGCAGGGTGATTGCATCTGACACTGAGAACATATCAGTTATGTCATTTCTGCAGCATAAAAATGACTTTTAAAGATTTATTTACACCACATCAAATATCGCTGGACCTACAAGTGATTTGAGTTACTTAGACCTTAATTTGATGCTTTTTGTGATGTTTCCTAAAAGAGTTTTTATTAAACCTATTGTGCAATATTTATACCACATGGAGAGTTAAATAATTCTTGCAAAGACAGATGTGTTATAGATGTTTGCAGATCTGTCATGTCTGAAGCAGCCAGGGATTGAACCATCAATCTTCCAGTGAGTAGATGACCTGCTCCAGGTAACCAGGCTTGATCCTGCTTAGCTTCCAAAATCAGACGAGATCGGGCGCGCTCAGGGTGGTGTGACCTTTAAATAGTCATTGATCATTTATAGCTAAATAATATAAACTGGTAGCTAAATGGGTATTGATTAACCCATTAAAGTTTTGGAAACTTGATGATTTAATCACCTTCCTTAGTACTATTGATGACAGTTTAAACGTCACCTGCACAAAAGGCATCAACAGACAAAAACACAGATTTTTACATTGTGATCAAATCTCAGTAACGATTTTTTTACTGCGTACTGTAGATCAAGAAAATCTTTCTGAAACTGAACTCTCAGTTCCCTCTTAAAGGTCTTGCCAGATGAATAGAGGTGGATAGGTTCCAGCTAATCTTCAACATTAAAAAAAAACTAAAGCCTCAGTCTGTTTGAAAGGGCCTGTGACAAGTCTTTACCTTTCAGTCGGGGCTTGTAGGTGAGAGTCTGCGTGAGG
Source organism: Astatotilapia calliptera (assembly GCF_964374335.1). Classification (NCBI taxonomy): domain Eukaryota; kingdom Metazoa; phylum Chordata; class Actinopteri; order Cichliformes; family Cichlidae; genus Astatotilapia; species Astatotilapia calliptera. The sequence continues at coordinate 5,232,249 of NC_137428.1, read as the reverse complement.
GAGTGTTTGAAGAAACGCTGAAGGCAGTCGGCTGACACTGAAACTCCACACAGTGAGGCATCAAAAATCTGAATCCTGCAGAAGACACCGAGCGAGAAATTACACACTGCATGTAACAGCAAGACTAAAACTGGTGTCAGGCACCGTGGTTTCAATAAAGTTTATATAAATCAAGCTCAGCATTTGACATCCAGAAGATCACCATTTCTCCTGCATATAAAAAAATGAGCCGAAACCTAGAGGTTATGTTAGTGTGACTATTTGTAGGTAAGTATAAATCCCTTTGCCCGCTCTCCTGCCTTTGATTCCTGAGTTTTGTAGGAAAATCTAAAATTTAGTTTTCTTCTCTGATCTTGCAGTGACATATATATAAACGCAGGTCTCCTTTCTCAGACAGAGACCTCAACAGTGCTGTCTGATTGCAGGAAAGGTAAATAAGAAATAAATTTTTAAAAACCCAGAACCAAAGCTCAGCTCCTGCTTCAGCAGACTCCAGCATCAGACTCTCGTCCACAATATCGAGAACCCCTGAAAGACGACAGAAAGCAATAAAAAGTGTGGCTAAAAATAAAGAAAAGAAGGTACTACCTTTACACCAAGACAACAATTAACAATCGAAGAAGTCAAAAAAGATGTTTTCCGCATGCAGAAGTGTGAATCAAAGTGCTTTAGTTAATATTTTATCGACACAGGACAGGCTAAGTGGGACAAGGACACGCAGACTCACAGAAGAGCAGGTCGTCTAGAATCGAGCAGCAGAGCAGGGAGAGCCTTCTGTCTGCAGCCGCCGGATCGCGCCTCAGCTCAAAGCCTGCTCCCACTAAGACGCCAACCACACCTGAAACAGGAGATGTCCCTAGTGCTCTCATTTCATGCATATAGCTCTGGCTGTGAGCAAAGAAGCCCCACCCACCTGCTGTTCAAACCTTTTGTTTATGAGGGGCTGCCAATCAGAACATTTTATTTCAGACAGTGGATGAACTGAGGGGCTGCACGAATGCCATGTAAGGAAAAGCTAATAACTGACAGGACCAAAGACCAAATCTCTAAAACCTGAAGCAGCATTAAGAACTGAACGATTTCTTGAGTGAAAGCTACAAACATATGAGCGTCTCCTACTTGACAACACTTTCTGCTGAAGCTGTTTGGTCTCCTCTTCTTCCTGTGGAGGCCTCCATCCACACAGGAGCCTCAACTGGGACACCAGCCATGATCTCACCTCTTCATCACTAAACAAAGGTAAAAAACAAAACAATGACTGTGTGTGAGGAGTGGGGGTATTTAATCTGTCAGAACAGCCCAGATCATAAATAATCAGACAGTTACACCCTGTTTTGATCTTCATCTCTGTGAGACTGCGCAGAAAGAAAATCATTAACTGATATTTCTTACCTCTCTAAAATGTACTTCAGATTGAGGATGTTGTAAGAGTGAAGATAGTAGACCATCTCCAGTTTGGGTAGCCTCTGAAAACCCCCAACAAATTCTTTATTTTAGCAACGTTCACCAAGTGAAAGACTTTTTTTTACAAAAAACAAGAGCACAGTTTCAATCTTTATTAAATATAATTCAGTCCTGAGTGTAGAAATATTAATGGAAACCAGGAAGGTTATCATGAACTACATCATCTCGCTTTTGCAGCTGTGTGCAACACCTAGAAGGTTACAGACAGAGCTTCTCCACAGAGGCCTCTCCACCAAGTTTCATGTAACTCTCCAACTTGTTTTTTAACTTTCTGATACAGAGATACAGCTAAATAAACTACTGTGGCTTGGACCCAGAAAGCAGAAAGGGATGGATCCAAATATTGATTCTTTTTTTGAGTCCAACAGAAAGTTGGTTAATATTCCACCAGCAACGCTGGGCAAAGTCTAGAAAAGCAAAATAAATTAAACATATGAGGACGGTTGTTCTGTGTCAAAGTCAAAGTTTCGTTTCTCTTTTCTCACTATCTCACTGCTTCATTCAAACTACACTCACCCGACTCTTTTTCAGGTTCACCTTGGTCGTATCGGGTTAGACCCCCTTTGTCTCTCAGAACTTCTTTAATTCTTTGTGCCACAAATTCAACAATGTGCTGGAAACATTTCTCAGACATTTTAATTTTATTCTCCCATTCCAACACATCCCAAAGGTGCTCTAATGGAGATCCGGTGACTCTGGAAGCGATTTGAGTACAGTGAAGTCATTGACATGTTTAAAAAACCAGTTTGAGATCATTTGAGCTTTGTGACATGGTGTGTTGTCCTGCTGGAAGCAGCCGTCAGAAGATGGGTACACCGTGGTTATAAAGGGATGGACAAGTTCAACTACAAGACACAGGTAAGCTGTGGTGTTTTTAAATGATGCCCAGTTGGTCCTAAGGGGTCCAAAGTGTGACTGACTGACTGACTGACTGCATAGATGGCAGCAACTCTCCGCTCAAAAAGAAGTCATATGACTTTATCAAGCTGCAGAGTCCCTTGATCACACAACCTGTCCAGGGATTGTGAGTATGTGGTTTCAAAGAGCTACACCTATCTTCTCAATGGGTGATACAGCTGCTTATTTAGTCAAAGGAGCTTGCAAAGAAAAGCGTCTGGACTTCTTTAAGTTGCTTTGATGTAGTCTCTCTCTTCACTTGCATACCCACCACGGAGGCCGTGGAGACTGTCAGAAAACGACTACAAGAAGACAGCTCCTTGGAGGACAGGACCAACTTCACACCCGATCAGATCTGCACACTGTTAGACCTCTGCCTCACCACTACATATTTCAAGTACAACGAAGGCTTTTACAGACAAAAGCATGGCTGTGCCATGGGCTCCCCCGTGTCACCTATTGTAGCCAACCTTTACATGGAGGAAGTGGAAAGGAAGGCTCTTGGCTCTTTCAAAGGAAGAGTACCCAGCCACTGGTACAGATATGTGGACGACACCTGGGTCAAAATCAAGACACAAGAAGTGGAATCCTTCACTGCGCACATTAACGCTGTGGATAAAAACATCAAGTTCACCAGGGAAGACACAAAGGACAACTGTTTGCCTTTCCTGGACTGCGCTGTGCACATTGAAGAGAACGGCAACCTCAACATCGAAGTTTACCGGAAGCCCACACACACGGACCAGTACCTCCTCTTTGACTCCCATCACCCTTTGGAACACAAACTTGGAGTAATCAGGACCCTACACCACCGGGCAGAACATGTTCCCTCTAAGCCTGAAGGAAAAAAGAAGGAACACACACATGTAAAGGAAGCACTCAAAACGTGCGGCTATCCTAAATGGGCGTTTTTAAAGTCAGCAAAGAGGCACAGAAAAGAAGATCAGACACCAGGGAGGGAGGATAAGAAGGACAGACGCAACAACATTGTCATCCCCTATGTAGCCGGTGTATCAGAGAAACTCAGGAGAGTTTTCTCCAAGCATGACATCCCGATGTATTTCAGACCCAGCAACACGCTCAGACAAAAACTGGTTCACCCGAAAGACAAAACTCCTAAACAAAAACTTAACAATGTGGTGTATGCTGTACAGTGCAGCGAGGAATGCTCAGACCTCTACATTGGAGAGACCAAACAGCCACTTCACAAGCGCATGGCACAACACAGAAGAGCCACCTCCACAGGACAAGACTCAGCAGTCCATCTGCATCTTAAGGATAAAGGACACTCTTTCGAGGATGCCAATGTTCACATTTTGGACAGAGAGGACAGATGGTTTGAAAGAGGAGTGAAAGAAGCCATCTATGTCCACTGTGAGTGACCATCTTTGAACAGAGGCGGGGGTTTACGACACCAACTCTCTGCCATCTATAATCCAGTTTTGAGATCCCTTCCCAGACGCCTTAACGCCCACTCACATCCTGGGCCATCTGACCTCAGGAATTCGCATGATAAGGTGGGGCCAGGTTTCACAATGAGCTCACCCGAAACTCTGGCTGATTGGGACCCACACCCAGTTTCACACCTTGGCTCAGGAGATTAGAGGATCATCAGGGGGTCCTTTTGTCCCTCTGTGGGGGGTCACTCCCACTAGGTTTATATTTGGGACTCTCCACCATTTGACCTTAGAACTGAAGAAGCTTCTCAGATGAGAGGTGAAACGTCTTCAAGCAACTTAAAGAAGTCCAGACGCTTTTCTTTGCAAGCTCCTTTGACTACGATGACCTGGATGACTGAGAACCTTCACAGACAGCTGCTTATTTACAGTATACAAGCTCCTGTGTGTACACACACCTGATCTCTCATGTACTCCTGCCAAAGCAGTTTGGGGCAGATGGCTCCTTGTGACAGCAATTCTCTGCTGGATTCCAACAGAACACACAGCTGGACCTGGAAGGAGGACCGGAACGGACTTAATTCGGGGAAAAAGGGATAGCTGGACTGGGCGTGATAAAGAGAAATTTCAAAATTTAAAACAAGAAGGAACAGACTGTTGCTTCTTTAGCCAGAAAGTTCCAGACATCATATACAACAATATTTGTCTTTTTTGTTGCTTGTTTTTGAGCAAACCGTGGAGATCACCATGTAGATATGAAAGTTTGGCAGCTATTAACAGATGAATCCACCACTGCAACAGATGCTTCCCCACCATAATCACATTAGATCAGGGGTGTCAAACTCCATTCCTTGAGGGCCAGCCTCGTGCTTGTTTTTGAGATATCCCTGCCCTACCTGCTGCTGATTACCTGGATCAGGTGTGCTTTGCCAATAAGAAGCTACAAGGGCAGGTTAGTTGGAAAACAAGCAGGACAGCGGCCCTCAAGGCCTGGAGTTCGACACCTGTGCATTAGATGGTCAGATGCTCTGGCAGTTACTCACTCTCTGAGAGGAAGTGAGCATCTCTCTCTTTGTCTCCTCTTCCTCCCTTTCGCTGGTTTCCTCTGTGATCTCCTTCAGTCTCTCCAACACCGTCTTCACCGACAGCACTGCCACTGGGACACCCAGCTGCACAGCTTGACGCCTCAGCTCACTCGCTATCCACACAGTGGAACACAAAACATTAACTTTATGCCACAATTACGTTGGTTTTAGGTGGCACTCAAATTCCACAAGTCACATTAAGGGATATGAAAGCACAAAACAAAAAAGAGACATCTGAAGAAGACAACAACATTTCTGATATTTTTTCACACAACTGAAGGACCACAGATTCCATTCATAATAATCACTTTCATGCAAAAGCATTTTGGCATTTTTGCCCTTCCGTGGAATAGAGGTATAGAATAGCCCTTTATAGTCATTGTACATGTACAAAGAAATTTTGGGTGCGTCACATCACTTCATGTGTTTGCGCAAATGTTTCAAGACAGATTCACTGGTAACTGCAGCAATGAGCTTATTTCAGCCATTGAATCCCATCATTGATGAGAGCTGTGCACTACAGTACAGTATAATCAAGAAAAATTCAGATGTTTTGCTTTCAGCAGACACAAACATAACTGATTAAAGTGACAATAGTTGTATTAGAGCAATAAAAACACTTTACCTAGTAAGGTGTCACGAGGGGTCACCCCAGCAGGAAAATGCATGTTTGATTTGTCAGTTTTTTACACTGAACTGACGCAACCCCAGAGGGGATTTATGCCTCCAGCTGGAATCAAACCAGCATCCTTCAGCTTGCCAAGACAATATATTAAGCACTACAACCTGGGATCACCTGTAATACCTGGAGTCAGTGAATAAGACCTCTTCATTATGTTTATGCTGTTGGTGCTCACCGGAGAACTTTTAAATGAATTATCTGACTGGTATTATGGCTTATTGTCGTGTACAGGCCATCCAAAAAGGTTAGTGCTTCAGTTTTGGAGAGTGAAATTGTAGAAAGCAGCAGCTTTCCACACATTTAACAAAAGCGGCGTACAGCTCAGAGAGCATTTCAGAGTGCTCGTCTCACCCAGCAGTGACCCAGTGATGGTGGATAAGAGACCTTCGGACGCCACTTGATTCTTCTCTCCATCCTGATGAGAGGACAGGTTGCATGTCTCAGATTGCTACAAAAAGTGTGAAAAAACATATATGTGATATTTGCGAAATAGTGCAGAGTGATACTGCTTCTTTTTTTTTTATCTCTAAAAGCATTTCATGCACTTCCTGCAATCATTCTGTGCTTGTGTTTCCAAGTTGAAGGTTATCGTTTCTCTTTTAAACTCCTGACAGTCGTGACATTGTGCGTTGTTACATGTTCAGTCTACAGAATGGCCTAAATAAAATCTTAATGAAATGACTCAGTGTAGGCGCTTAGCTTCTCTCCCCTCACTCACCCCGACCTCTCTGAACAGGCTGCAGATGTTCTGCTGCTGCTCCAACAGCTGGATCGCTGCCTCCTGCAGCCTCTGGGCATCTGTCAGCTTAGGCCTCTTCAGCTCACGACCAGCTAGGAAGACAACAATAAAAAAAATAATAATAATAATACTGCACGAAAGGCTTGTTTCAAAACGTTTCAGGCAAGTTTTGTTTTTTGTTTTGTGTATTTTATGTTCAATATAGGTATTTGTTGTGCCTGAAAATGAATAAATAAATGAAATGAATGAATGAAATGAATGAACGTTTTTATTATCTTCGTGTTCAGTGTTGACGGTGGGTGCAGCTGTCAAACTCACCGAGGAGGCTCGACAGAGTCCTTTTCTGAGACACCGACTCACACGTAGCACTCAGAGACATTTCACTCTCACTGTCCGCTCACAAAACGCCTTCACAGAACCTTCACTCAGTAATAGCGGGCAAAATAAATCGTCTTAAATCGCATTTTTTAGCTTTTACAGTAGGCAAAATCTCTGTTTTGGTTCAAGCTTTCCTCCATGTTTCACGCGCCTGCCGCTCTTCTCTCTCATTGGCCCGGACTGCAGCCAATCAGATCCCTCCAACTGTGGGCCAAACAGAAAATATGCCGGAGTGAGTTCATAAAGGTTTGCTTTATTTCTTTAGTCTTTTCGTTTATTTTAATGGTTTTGTTTCGTTATTTTATTTATCATTATTATTTTTTAAAGATATAAATAATATGAAAACCAAAAGGTTGAACTGTGTACATATTACTGTGTCTTTTTCTTTCAGTTGCTTCCTATAGGTGTCTCCACTGAGGAGCAGTGTCTCCTCAATTTCACCCTCCTGTATGTCCTCGTTCACAACATCCATGAACTGGTGCTGTGCAATACCACAAATTATTGTATAGATCTGATACGAAGTAAATACAGGGCCAGTATTACAAATACCATTATCAATACTTTTGACCTCTAGAGGCGGGGGTGCAAACCTGGAATGATAATGTTCTTGTCTCTAAAGCACTTTGGGTCTGCTTCTGTTGTTTAAATGTTCTATAGGCTGTGAATAAAAAAGAAATGACAGTCAGTACAAAAGAGTCACTCATTTCATAAAGAACGTTTGAGGTATATTTTTTCATTACAAAAAATATTAATTAATATTTACCACCCTCCCTCCTCTGCACATTCCCAAACCATCCAAACCTTGCCTCTCCATATGGCTCACCCTGAGTTGTCCCTCTGATATTTTCATCTGTTGGAAATTAAACAAAACCTAAATTTTAAACAAAAAGGGTTTTTAAAGGTCTTTTAAAGGTAGCAGGCAGGTCTCTTGAAACCTGCCTGCTACCATGTATCATGACCACAAACATTCAAATAGCCATGCAACCTTCTTTTCCATTTAAGTTTTCAATCAGAGACAGCACAGCAGTACTGCCATTTACTATTATCACTATTTGCTCAAAGCTTTCAACGGAGAACTCTAAGCAAGGAACTTTTCTTGCCATTTAGGAGAGCTGTTAGTGTTGGGATAAGAATACAATAAATAATTGACACAGAGCGCAGGTCATTGCTCTCGCTTCTTGGCCTCGTGATGTTTACCATGCAGGAGTGGCTCCAATTTATCATAGCGCTCTGTATTATTAACCCCGATTCTTTTGTCCCCATGATAGAACAGAGAAAACCGACTCATAGTGTGTTAAAACATCTATATTTCTTTTTATTCAATCATCTTCCGGAAGAGAGAGACCCCTGCACAGCTCAAACGCCAGTTGCAAGAGCTCTAACATTTTTAGCTCAACATGTGTCTTATATGGTGTTATTTCTGTACTTCAGACGTCACACACGTCACACACAGTTTCAAACATTGCTTATATGGAAAGTTCCTCTTTTCTGTGTCTTATCTATTAATATGCCTGTGCACTAAAACTTCCTGTTTTTTAGTCTGGCTGAGCACTTAGTTTGTGAGTCAAAAGTGGCCTTGCTCTACAAGCCTTCATTATTAAAGTACATAAAACAATATAATAAGAAAATAAGGATACTAAGGATATTGATTTCATGACAGTATCTGTATTATTATTCTGTAATAGTCAGAATAATGTATTGTTATTCTGTACTCTTTATGAATGCTATTTTTAAATTTTATGGGTTCTTCTGCATAAATGTTAACAAGTTTTCATCAGGCTATTAACGCTTGGCATATACTAGAGCGGTTTAAAATAATCCTTCCACTGGTCCTTGGTTCAGTCCTTGAGCTTTTTTCTCTGTCTGAAATAGGCTGTTATAGCTTCTCTTTCCATAAGGCCACCTCCCGCCTTCTTGTCTATTACTGTTTGTTTTGTAAAGCGGCGCTACGTCTTCAATAAAAATTGTGTTTAAAAAACTGCCACAGACTTTACATTTTCAGGCATCATTTATTCTGGGTGATCTCAGGAGCCCCCCTGGAAGCACTGAGCGTTCTTGAGTATTTAGATGCTATCTAGCTTCTTCTGTGGGATATCTGCTATCTCTGACATGACAGAGCCACAAGTTTTTTAAAAAGCTGTCTAAATCCAGCCAATCTGAGGCTATACTATCACTTACACATAAACTGACCTCATTATTTGAAGCTTTACCCAGGTTTAATATGAACATACATTGCTGGAACTGTATATATGGTAGAAAATAAGGGAAATGCTTAATCTTATTATGATGCTATTTTCCAATAACTTCTGACTGTGCATTGTAAATCTCACTTCACCTGCACCTTCTAATGATATGGTTACAAACTCTGTATTTTTTTTCCAATGAGTTTAATCCACTCGTGCACAAAGCAGCAGAAGTGAAGTGAATACAACATGTCACAAAGCATTGACTTTTCCTCCATTTCCTCTTTGCCAGATTTCAGCTGCGAAGTTCAGTACTTGAAGAAATGTTCAAAGGCTGTACTTGAGTAAAAGTACTCCACATTTAAAGTATACATATACACATTTTAATTGTATTTGTAGAATGAAAATAAAGGGCTATTCCATTCTATTCTATTCTGATCTGTCAGGTGTTACATTTTTCTTCTTCACAGAGAACTTTAAAACAGAAAATTCTCCAGAATAAAACAATTATTCTATTTCAGGATGATGAATTAAAGAGGTAAAAAAAAACAAAAAAAAAACTGAAAGTATTTCATTTATTGAAAGCATAAAAATGTGACTTAAGTAAAGAAAACTCTTTTTGCATGTTTATGCTTGATGAAGCTCTACAGTTATACTATTACCAGACTGGTATTTACAGTAATCAGGGCACACAGCGTAAAAGGAGAGGCGTTACTGTAATGTAAGTATCTTTGTTTTCATACAGCATTTTTGTCAGTGTACTGTGAGAGTTACATGTTCAATATTTCCCAAGGTACTGCAATACCGTTCAATATAAGCTTAGCAGTTATTTCTTTGTTGTACTGACCTTATGGTGTTGGAAAGCCTGTTTATTTCCCCGTCAGTGGTGCCACATTAATAAGAAAAATGCATTTGTGGGTTGAGAAGCAGAGTTGAGAAGCAGAGTTGAGAAGCAGAGTTGAGAAGCAGAGTTGAGAAGCAGAGTTGAGTATGCAGGTTGCGCCCATGAAAAACTCTGCCAAAACTTCTCTACCAGTCCCAAACACCTTATTCTGCTATTGATCTTTATTTGTTATTGTTTATTGATTTGGATGATTAAAGTCTGAATAAACAATACATACAGGTCATTTAACAAGTTCTTAATTTAACAGACAAGGACCACAGAGGCATGTGGAAGAACCATACACTGCTAGAACAGCCTGCTGGTCACCTGCTTGTTCACACACTGCCGTTGGGTGCATCCCATTTTTTCAACCAGCATTTTTCTCAAGTCAACCAATGCGGTTGTGTTGGTCACTCTACCACAAAGAGCATGTTCAAGCTGATCCCACAAGTGTTCAGTGGGATCCTAGTAGCCCTGTAAGGCTGGAGACTGGCTGCATGCAGTCCTTTCCGGATTGTCTGGGTGTAGAGCGGTCAGCCATATCGTTCTGCAAACCTCGATTGTAAATATGTCGAAGAAGCCTACAGGTCCTAAGTGCTGACAGGGCGAAGAAACTGTCTTCTTGTGGTGTTGCCTTCTTGAGAGGCCTGTCAGGGATCCCCCTTTATAAAGAACTTGGCATTTACTCTGGAGATGGTACCATGGCTCACTCCAAATAATGCTGCAACCTGCTTTTGGGCAACACCAGCTAGATGTAGGGACTGATCGGTCCCTGTCCAGATCAGTCAAAGGTGGCATGCTTCTCCAATGTGTATGTTTCCTGGTTTCTCTCATAGGCTGTATATAAAAAAATTGATTTACTGCCAAGGTCTAAAAATGGGAAGCCAGTGCTTAAGTTTTTGTAATGGCCAGCAGGGGGCAACTCTTGTTCCTTTAAAATGAGCTCTAATTATTTGGAAGTGTATCAGGGAATGACCCTTGATCTGTGACCTCAGTATTTACTTACCCAATGACTCTATGGTCTCAATCCTGTAATCGAGTGTCACTTTAAAACTGACAGGTTGACCTGTACCCCACAGCAGGCCATGTCATAACTTCATTATAACGTTTTAACTTTGTAAACACAGCTGAGAGGTCCAGTTCATTCTCAACACAGTTTTATTCTGGAACATTTTTCACACTATGGTCTAAAAACAGATACCATAAACCATAAACATGACATCAGTTACATTTTTGAATACACAGAACACAATTTAGTTCAAAGGGGGGGGGAGGCACGAGAGGGAAGGGGAAGATTAAAATGGCAGAGACTCCACAGGGTTAATAGTTGAACAAATATGATTTTCACTCACATCAGGAGTGGCCTGCTGAGTGCCACACCTTACCAAATCGCGCTGTAACAATGACTGTACAGCAGCAGGCTCCATCTAGTCTTCGGTTTAGATCTACCTCACTTCCTTTCCCCTCAGCCACTCATGTGTTTTCTGGATTTCCCAGTTTTATTGCTGCAGAGCAGGCAGCAGGAAAACCATCCCATGGGAGCCGGTGAAAGGAACTCATGAAAACTTAATGCAGTGGTTCCTCATGAATTTTTAAGAGCCCTCTCTTCCCATTGTGGCGCTAATGTGCAGGATAGGAATATAAACAGTAGTGCTGATGTTCAGAGAGGAGTTTATCTGCAACAGCAGCAGCAAGGCAGCAAGACTGAGCGTCATCACCTGTCAGCCTCCTTAAGAACAGCCCCAACTGATACCTCAGGGCACAAACACACACGCAGCACTAGGCCTGTCAGTCACAGCTAAATCCTAACCTGAACCTAAAGCTTTCCTGACCCGAAGCTGACCTTAATATACCACACGCCTAAAGCTCACCTTAGAATCAACCTATTCTGATTTTTATTATTTTCTGTCGATATTAGATACCCATGTTAAGCATGCTCAAAGTTTCAGCATATGTATCAATATCCCTGTGAGCTAAAACTTCCTACCTATGATCTGTATCAAGAATAGATATCCCTAAAATTGCCATTTCAGGCAAAGAGATCCAGCTCTGAGCACAGAAGCTCTATTTGCTGCTCCTACTTATCAGAGTGATCACTTACCTCATCAGCTGCCCTCATGACCTCGTGTGGGGTCCTACCGGGCTCAGTCTTTTGACCTGTTTTATGCACATTACAAGCGTCCTGATATTGTTATGTTAATTATTGCCAGCTGCATTTTTTTAGAAAAACACAAATCCAGATTCCCTTTACCAGTGTATGATCAATGCTTCAGAATAATACAACTGAACACGTATCCACACCCTCATTTGCTCCTCATTAGATTATTGCAATTCATTGTGTACAGGCCTGAATGACGCAGCCGTTTCCTGTCCACACTCAGCGCAGGAAATGCATCACTCCAGCCCATTTGCTACAGAATCCAGTTAAACATTATACTCATTATTTTCAGATCACTTCATGCTATAGTTCCACTTTATATTTCAAATTCCTAATCAAATGTCCTAACACCTTATGCTGCCCAGTCCCCTCAGCTCTGAGAATCAGTTACTCTTATCAATTTGAAACAAAGGTGACAACACACCACAAAAACACCACATCTGTCACAGATGATTGTGACATACATATTTGATGCTATCTCTCTCTGAATACTGTGGAGGTGTGGTCACCTGCTGCACCTGTGATCTCGTTAAATACCTGTCTAACATCATTCCAGCTCTCCTGCAGTGCAGAAACGTGTTTTTTCTTCTTCACTTTTGTCAGTTTATTTCACCTGTTTGTGGTAACTTCATGCTCTTGGAAAAACATTTGTTGCTTTAACCTGCACTTACTTACTGCCAGTACTTTTGTATATTTACCTGCCTGCATCAGAGTAAAAGTGTTACATATACAAACTTGGTAAACTGCTGAAATCACTCTATTTGTAAATAAATCTGTTGACCTGATCCACTTGGTTTTGTTATCATCTTAGTAACATGACGCTGTGTGTTCCCGTGTCAGGATTACCTGCATTTTAATGTACTTACATTGTATTTTTTCCCGGTTTTGCTTTTTGGCTCACATGTTAAGCTAAGTGAGAAGTAAATTAACACTTTTTGGCATACTTGTACTTTACTGAAGTAATCCAGTACTCTAACACCTTTACACTAAAACATTTCAGGAAACAATACTTTACTTTTTACTAGATTTATTTGCAGTTCTATTACGTATTTAGTATTTGCTTTTTGTCTCAAAATGCAGTTGTGCACGCAACTACAGTTAAGATAATCAGTCCTTTAGAGCTGACAAATTATATTAATTAATTATAAGGTATGAATTATTATTCAGTTCAGTAATAATTAAATTAAACTGTTCTTGAAATGAGATTTAATTTATTAATTTTAATAAAATGAAATTATCCTTGTGCTACTATACATGCAGCAATTTTTGCTAATTGTTCTACAGAAATAAAATTTACTATTATTAATCAGGTAGCCTATTTTTAAAAAACTAATTCTTCTCCTACGTATTATTATTAGTCGTAGTAGTGGTAAAAGTTTTATTGATGTTACTCAAAAGCAATACAAAAGTAAAAATATAAATCAATTAAATAATAAAAATAAATAAAAACACATTAAATATTTAATTATATTAATAATTATTATTTCCTTATATACTTTTAATTTAATATTTTTCAAAACAAATATTACTTTTAAAAAAGAATTTATGAATGTTTACAAATCAGTTAAAGGCAAACCCCCCTCTCCATTCTCTGAATGCGTAACAGTCAAAGAGGCTTATATTGTGACAAAGGTTCATTTTCATTGACCCCATTATTGCATTTACACTTATCTGGGTCACATTTGGCCTCTGCTGGCTAAACGACACATGTTTTAATATTAGAGGGAAGAAAAAAGCAGTCGTGACTCAGACATCCCATGTTTCTCTTCTTCTTCTTTTGGTGGTTGTTCTGTAAGAAACGTGGATCTCTTGGCCTCGTGCTCCTCTGCAAGTTGAAGCAGAGGTCTGGCAGTTTTACAGCTGCACCTCCCTCCTGAGAGCTCTCTGAAATCTGCAGCAGGCCAGGCCTTTGTTTTTCCACCACAAATCACTCCCAGAGAGTTTCCTAATGAAGGCACATAAAAGCCTGGTGCTGTAAACAGGAAATGCACATCTAAACTTGCATGTTTTGCAAAAGAGCTGCAGGAAGGGGAGTTTCTGTGGTGCTGTGCAAACTCTGAATTTCGAGCTTGCATTCAATACTTCAGTCAGCCAGAGTGAGTTTTTTGAGGTTTCGGGAAGTCACACACAAAAAAATCCAAGCTCACCTGTAACACTACGACCGTTCAGAAAACTGGTTTTGTTTCCTTTTTTTACACTTTTATCATCAGCCCAAGTGAGGCGTGTTATGCTTCAAGCACTAAAAAAACACAATCATTTGGAAAACCTCCCAGCAGCACGTTTTTCAGAGACAGCCACCCGTAGGGTAAACACTAAAGCTTTTTATATGATGTTGCAATTGTGTCAAAATTATGTACAGACGTGGCAAACGCGTGTCGTCTTTTCAGCTTCGGTTCGCTTCAGCTGTGACAAAGAAAGCCTGGCTATGTGGAACTTCACTGGACAAACAACACGGGGAAATTAGAGGAAGTGTAACATGATGGATTGACACACACATACGACGGTATATTTGTCGAAGCCGTTTCATCAAAGGTGAAATACAGACAAATGTTTGGTCGCTTATGCAGTCGACATGGAGTGAATGTGAATTTTGGCACAGCTGGGACCTCATAAACTTAAAACTTGATGTTTTTAGATAATGTAACACGGTCACCGATTCCTCGATTTTATCAATCTCTTATTATAGTAGATGATTAAATTTTCTTAACACTAAAAGCAAGTCAAACTAAACCCTGTTGACCCCACTGTAGCAATCAAACTGAATATAAGTAAACACTGTTTGCAAAAGTAAAAATCTTACTGTCACAGTTGCACTTATATGAAGAATATCACTCATATGTGCTTGAAGGTGAGTTACAGTGCCTGTGAAATCCTGGTGCACTAACACCAAGGTGCTACTGGAGCCATCTGGTGAACTGTTCAGTGGTTTCAAATATATTTGCTTCCTCTAAGCACATCGATGTACCACACTTTGTCCTAATTACATATGAATGGCTTAGCCCAAAGAAAGCCCCTCACTAACTGTGTGGTTGATTACACAATTTGAAAGAGGCAAAAACGAAAGTTTCAGTATTAAAACACTCAACAGTCAGTTTCACCATCTTCACGTCAAAGCGAAACCAAACATTTATAAAGGTCGTGACTGTGTGAAAGCAGCCTGGCTTCCGTTAACTTCAACAAACAGCCTGTTGGGCCTCAGAGGGCACTGACCTGTTTGGTAGGTTTTCTCTGGCACATGCTCACATGCATGCATACACACACACACTCAACAAGCCAAGTTCTGCTTTAACAAGAATTTTTTTTTTATTGACTTTTTCTGAATTTCTCCTTGCAAATATTCAAGTACATGGATTTAAAGATCCCGGACACACAATCAGAGGCAAA
This sequence comes from Astatotilapia calliptera, assembly GCF_964374335.1. NCBI lineage: Eukaryota > Metazoa > Chordata > Actinopteri > Cichliformes > Cichlidae > Astatotilapia > Astatotilapia calliptera. The sequence goes on along the minus strand of NC_137428.1, from coordinate 5,216,999 downwards.
TACTTTCAAAATAATTTCACCATGTTCCTGTTTGAGTCACAAAAGTTTCCACTTTAACCCCACCCCACAAAACGTCCCCCTCCACAGGCTAAGACACATGGACCGCTTGTAAACATGATACAAATATCAGTCTTTGCTTTTTGATCACAAAAAAAAAAAAAAAAAAAAAAAAAAAAGTAATCTGGTAGAAAAATATCTTTTCTTTTAATAGGGATTTGTCTTCTTAAGAATATTTACATTTACCTCACAGTATAATCTTATCTGAAAAAGTACGTACTGGAAAATAAACACAAAAAGGGGTAAAAGGCCTTTGGTTTTCATGAAAAAAATACCAAAACGACAACAAAAGTCCCATAAAAAGTCCATTCACTGTCCTGTGTACAACAACAGTGATGTTGGGTTGGTGATTGTTGGGCGTCTTGAGGCTGAGACAGAGGGACACCAGCTTTCCACAGGATTCAAACGGTTCATTCTTCAAAAAACGTTAAGAGCAAAACTGCAGCTACAATCAGGCGTCGCTCCTGGGGACGGCCGAGCCGCACAGCCTCCGCTGGGTGACGTATCCCAGCACGATGAGCAGCATCTCCGAGGTGCTGCTGAGGGCCACGATGAAGGGCGCCTGCGACGCAAAGTCTGCCTCCAGTCGCCGGAAAGACAGCTGCATGACCGCGAGAGCCAGCAGGCTGTTCTGGACGCCCACCTCGATGCTGACCGTCTTCCTCTGTGGCGGAGAAAGGCCCGCCAGCTTGGCCAGGACAGCCCCGACCACCAGGCCCAGCAAAGGCACCGTAATCCCAACGACCACGATTTGGGGCTGGACGTTAGCCAGGATGGACGCTCCCATTTGGTAGGCCATGAAGATGCCGCCCACAATGAGCACGAAGCTGAAGGGTTGGATGAGCGCCAGCAGGACGCGAGTGAGGGCAGGCAGCCGCAGCTTCACCAGCATGCCCAGTGAGATGGGGATAGCAATGAACAGCAAGGTGCCCAAGATCTTCACAAAGGGCACGTGCAGGGCAGCATGGACACCCAGAAGCCAACCGTACAGGGCTGACGACAAAGGCATGGCTGCCGCCGCCACCACTGTGGAGACCAGCGTCATGGAGATGGCTAGGGTGACGTCGCCTCCGAGCAGCAGGCTGTACAGGTATCCTCCCCCTCCACCTGGGGCAGAACAGGTGATGACCAACCCCAGAGCGAGTGCCTTGGGCAGTGAGGCCAACTGGGACACACAGTAGGCATATAAAGGCATCACCAGGAACTGACCCAGTGCGCCTAGGAGCAACGGCATGGGGCTCTTCAGCAGGCCCCGCAGCACCTCCACCTCCACCTTGCACCCAAAGGCACACTTGTTGACAAAGATGAGGGGCAGCAAGGCAAAAAGAACGGGGTTCTCAGAGAAATGGGACAGACCACCCGACTGGATGAGCCGGGTGGCCGGGTCATCCTCACTGGGCTCCACTTTGATGCAGTAATCTGTCCTCTCCTCAATCAGAACCGGCACCGAGCCCTGGTCCAGGTCCAGCAGCTGGATCTGCAGCTGAGCCCTGCCCGGCAGCCCAGAGCGGATGTTGATGATGTAGCTCTGAGCCTGTCCTCCGTGGCCGCCGTCCGTCACGTTGATTATCGAGAGCACCTCTGGTTCCAAGGAGTGAACTCTCACAGTCTGCCTTAAGCTCTGGCGGCCGGTCCTGGCGGCCGCGGCGCTCCGGTATCGGCTGGAGATTACAATCACGCCGTTGGTGTATTCAGGGAACTCGAACTCCTGCAATGACCCGTCCCCGATTGTGATATACCTGCTGCTGCTGTCGGCCGTCGCGTTGGTCCTGTTGCTGCCATCGACAGTGAGGTTTCCGGTGGCCCACGCCCGGTCCGATCCGCCGGTAATAAGGAAAAGACAGCAGAATGTAAAGATCGTCCTCATGGTACTGGCGGATGAGGGGCGGAGGGACGCGGCAGCGACACGCTTCTCCCCCGCCAGTGGCCTCCCCAGACGGTTATACCGCCGCCCTTTCACACCCGGGCGACCAACTTCTCATTCTAGTCTCCGAGATAAGAGCACAGCGCGGGCTGCCGGCTTCACATCTCGTCTGGTTCCCATTTTGTCGCTGCCTTTATACCGGAACCTAAACATCACCCCGCCCAGCCTTGTCGAGGCACAGCTCTCCGGCGGCAGCCCCGGGAAGAAAACACTCGCACAGGTCTCCTTTTGGCTACTCGCTGCTAAGATGTCGGTCACGCTGAGGCACACCCGCACCGTTTTCTTCCGTCCTTTTTGTCTCTCCGGTTGGTGAAAACAGAAAACATCGTAGCTTCGCAGCCGTTTGTTTGCTGCTCGATGATGTTTTGGTGAAGCGAACGTGCACGAACAGGGTGTACTTCCGGGCAAGGGATGTCAAAATAAAAGCTAAAAAAGAAAACTTCACTTTCACCCTTAGTAAACATAAAGCAAAAAATTTGGAATTAAAATCCATCTGAATTATATCTAATAAACACACTACTGTTCTGACCCCCTTTTTGTTTATAATGTTAACGACAGACTGACAGAGGAGGCCAGGCAGACATTTCTGCTGACTATGATGTTCGCAGATGACATTGTTCTTCATAGTGGGAGTAGGGAGCAGGTGGAAGAGAGCCAGGAGAAATGGAGGTAGATGAATGCAAGACAGAATACAGGTGTGTAGCAGTGAAGCTGCAAGGAGCAGAGGCAGTGAACATAGTTGAGTATCAACCATCCAAAGCAGTGCACAGTCCACACGAGACGTGAAGAAGAAAGTGTAGGCAGGTGGAGACAAGTATCAGGGGGGATTTGTGACAGAAGGATGGCAGCAAGAGTGAAAAGGAAGGTTTACGAGATGACGGTCAAACCTGCTATGATGTATGGTGGGACGAACAGATAAAAATGATAAGATTTCCATTAGGAGCGACCAGGATGGATAGGGTTAGAAATGAGTACAGTACATCAGTGGCACAGCTCAGGTTGAGCAGTTTGATTTTGGGTGAAAGACTTGCTGAGAAATTTTCCTACTGAAAAACAGAATTTTGTGTGCCTGTTAAATTGCTTTATGTTACATGTTTAAAATTCTTTGTCATCTGAAAATATTAGTTAATCAGCAACTTAAAAAATGAAAAATGAATAATTAACAATGATAACACAACAACATAAAACATACTCACCAAATTCTGCCAGTTCACAGGTGTGTTATAATATAAAGCACCTTGAGGTGACTGTTGTTGTGATTTTGCGCTATATAAATAAAACTGAATTGAAAACTGAATTGAATTGTTGTTTGTAATAGGTGTTGCTGTAGTAATCGGCCCATTTAACACATGCATTTATTTTGTAAAGAAAAATCCCAGCACTTCCTGTTAGTGTTTGGGTGAGTGTGTTTACCTTAGCGCAGTCCTTCATTAAGCCAATCAGAGCGGTCTTCGGCTTCAGCTCTCCCTGCTCAGACAAACAGGGGCGGTCACATGGGAAAGAGAACATCGTGATTTGTATCCACAGGAGGGGCAGCCAGGGATTACCCACTAAACACAAGCAAAGGAGGCATTCAGACCAAAACAGCTGACCTGCTGGTATCTGTATTCAGGCAACCGGATCCTCCAGTCAAATCAAATTAAGAAAACATCTTGAAATCCAGGTATTAATATTAACAACTTATGATGGAAGCAATCATACAAATATACTATATTATTTAATTCACACATTATTGATGCATTTATTGAACTCAATCATGCTTTTCAGCAATCAAGGTAGTAAATATAATGAATTTTAGTACAAGCTTCTTTTATTATCGTCATATCATATCAAATTTATTTGTATAGCACATTTAAAGACCTAAGTACACCAAAGTGCTTTCCAGTAAAACCATGATACAGATAAAATCTGAATATAAAATCTAAATTACAGATATAAAATAATTACATAATATAAATGCAGAGCCAGATAAAAACCACACTAATTAGCCTTAAATGCAAGATTAAACAAGAACATTTTTAAACGTGATTTAAAAGATTGGATAGAATCTGATGCGCGAATGTCAAGAGGAAGATTATTCCATAATTTGGGTGCGGCAGTGGCAAAGGCACGGTCTCCTCTGGTCTTCAGCCGAGCAGTTGACCCGATGATCTTAGAGCTCTCTTAGGGCTACACAGACAGAGGAGATCCGCTAAGTAATCGGGGGCCATATTATTTAGGATTTTATAAGTCAACAATAAGAAATTTAAAATCGATTCGATTATTAAGAAGAAACTTCTCCCATTCTGCATTTTAAGTAATTGGCTTGTGGCAAAAAAGGACTACAAAGAGTTGAAAAACAGAGTGCAGCAAAGTGACAAAAAAAATAGATGCGACGTATCTACAAATGCATGAAAAAGAAACAAAGAGACACAAAGCAACTCATGAGGTGCAAAATGTCTACAAAGAAAAGACAAAACACTCCCAAAAATATCCATGACACATAAAACAGCTTCAAAGCAATACAAAATGAAAATGGATACAAAAAAGGAGTACAAAGGGATGCAAAATGACTAAATAGGCACAAAATAACTAGATAAATTTGCTAAACAATTATAAAATTACCAAAACTGGTCAAAAACAGCGGAATTATAATAAACAACCACAAAGGGATGCAAAATGACATACAAAACATTAAAGAAAGAGATACAAAAAGACTACTAAAGGCATTTAATTTGATTGCAAATATGCACAAAATGTATTAAAAAGATACAAACGGCAGATACAAATAATGAAGAAAATCTGCTATCTCTCTTTGAATTATGGTTCCTGGCGTAGGAAGTCTGTGCTGCTGAGGTCTGTGTCACAATCCCCCCTGTGTTGAGATGGGACAATGCTTTTGCATACTTTAATGCACTAAAATTAAAACATTTTTGAAAAGTGGAATACATTCTGTTGTTTGCCATTCGAGCAGAAGGTTTAGTTGCTGCCCAGTTCACCATGAGGTTTGCTGGAAGAAAAAAAACTGACCAAAACAGTGACATTTCACACGTCAACGCCTCTCTCATTTTTTTCATAACAAGGGAGTCATGCTGAAGTGCCCCACTCCCCTGTAATGCTCTTAGTTTACTGTAAACCTTTGATCGGCTTGGGTCTAATCCAAACTAACAATAAAGGGCGATTCTTCTATTCTAAACTTTCACCCAGAGTTTCATTCAAGGCTGCCTCCTCACCTTTTATTCCAGGAGTATATTGTGACAGTGATCAATTATGCTCATTCAAACCTGCTGTCAAACAGGTTAGTGCTTATTTGTCCTACACATACGGCAGAAACCTGACACGGGCGCACATTGCAGGACTCTGGCATGAAAGAGGAAATCCCTGCTGTCGACATAACCCTGCCCGCATGTCTTTTTATAGTAACCGGCTTCTGCTGGGACTCACTCACATATTTAAAAGCCATTTTCAATTCATAACCTCCAGTTTTGCTTCCCTGTGGAAGGTGAGCAATGTCACCGCAGGCTCATCTCTCTCACCACAGGCTCATCTCTCTCACTGTGGTCAAGTCACTTCTGGGAGGGCTTGCTCATCATCTATTGTGTTTTCATGAGCTGTGCGTCCTCCTTCTGTCACCACGGCTAAGTCAAGGCTTCCAAAAAAAGAAAAGGCGGGGGAGTCCTCAGCAGAACACGCGGCGTACGCCCAGACAACCTGCTGGGGTGATCACCGTGGCCTACACTTTGACATTTCATGGAGTGACAGCCAGTTTGTTGTAGAGCTGCCAGGCACGCACATTTCCTGCCTGGCATTTGTGCCGCTCCCCCGAGCTGTCGAATTATTTATCCATGGTATGATCACTTACCTCATTACTTTATTTCACAAACACAGAGAAGGAGACAGCCAGGGAGAGTAGGAGGAAATAAAGGAAGAGGAATTGAAAAACGCCACCCATCTTTACTCTTCAGAGGGAAATTGCATTTTCTGTTCCTGATGTGGTTTCATCGGTTTACCCAGAGAGCACAGACGCCTGTATTTGCACAGTGTATGAATATTCATAAAGCCACTGTCGTGATCTGCCTTGTGCTGCAAATTAGATCACAAGCAGCCATGATGACTAATCGAAAAGCATTGTCCTGAAATGCCAAATTTGCACCAGGCAACACAACAGTAATCCTACTACGAGCAACGTACTGCCAGCAGAAGTTACAGCACTTTAATTTTGCTTTTCAAGCCTTTAATGCACAGAGGCCTAAATATTGGACATCAAGGTAACTGTATAAAAGTATAAAGCATAAAGTACACTCTCTTTCCTTTACATATCAGGACATTAAAAAAAATCATCTGGAAAAATGTGGATGTTCATTTTAGGTTTAAGGTTTTACTGTTTCCTCTTATATTTAAGGTATATAATAATAATTTTATACATTCTTATAACATTGAGCCTGTATTTGTCTTGCTTGGGCTATTGGTATTATAATAACACAGTACATTCTTCTTCTGTGACAAACACACACAAACACCAACCAACACTATGGCATGCAGTTTGACTTGCAGTGCCTACATGCCTGTCCTCTATTTACTGGCTTTACATTGTTTTATTGTCACCAGATAATTGTAATTGTCTTTCCATCGTTGTAGCTCAGTGTACAGAGTGTACAGTACAAAGTGTACAGTGCTTTACACTCCAACTGTTTGACTGAACCAATCCTTAAGGTACTCTCAGAGCACTTCATGTAGATGTACTTGATTGGATTTCACATTGCCCAGATTTGATAACCTCTGGTTGGTAAATGCCTGGGTAAGGCTGTCTGACTATAAACTCTCATTTAACCCAGTTAAAACAGCATCTTCGAGTGTTGAGGTTGCTGCAGAATTTACAGCCTGATATCATTTACATGTTATCATATCCGTTACAGGTGATGTTTTACTGCACTGCTCTGTTACTTCATCTCTTTAACAATAACGCTTTTGTGTCAGTGGGTTTATCAACATCTGAAGCTGTCTGTCCCATTAACATCACGAACTTGTTCTTATGCTAGCAGAACAGTTCTCCTAAGGTAACCTCAATGTAAAGTGCGAAGAAATGATTGGATGCTGAGCATGAAGTACAAGTTACATTCAGTATTTTGACCTACGGCAGGCAGAGAGGTACAACAAAAATGAACTTTAACATGAGGTTTCCTGCAATAGTGATAGAAAGAGGTTTCCTCTGTATGTAAAATACCAGCACTTTGTCTAAGTGAAATGCAGCCATTATTCATTTTCCTAGCAGCAAGTAACCATTTGCTGTTATTACGGAGGGGTAATGCATCCTTAGCAGAGAATGAAGTCACCTTCCTCTGTGATGTTTTAGTCCCAGTTTTCTCTCCTTTTAGCTTCGGTGGACATTCTAAGTACCTCCCCACCGTTATGAACTAAGAGAGTCACCTCCTGCACTGTATATTCAGAACCCATAGAGGTCAGGTGGAGGTGAGCTATCAGATTTTCATCCAAAGAAGTAGACGTGTCCTTTGGCTAATAAGTTTCAATCTGGCTTTTCTAAGGTGTCCTTTGGTGGTTAGGCTGCACACACACTGTCCTTTCAAACTCATCATTTTTCTCTGTGCAAGGTTACTTGATGGTTATCAAGTAGAGGACAACGGGGTAAGGTGATCCACCACCAGTCTCTAGATAATCATACATGTTATTTGAACCTAATTTAATAGTTGTAGTATTTTGTAGTGCCTAAAAGTACTTTTTAATACCTAAAACTAATCAAGTTGTTTGTATTGCCTAAACAAATCCAAGCAGTTTTGGGTATCTAAAGCTAACCAATTACTTTTTAAAGTAAAGTGAAAATCAAGTAAAGACAGAAACAACTGGGAAAAAGCAGCCAGTATGTTGCAGGACAGCTGGTGCATAAAGCCAATGGTATCAAAGGAAACCGTGAGGGCAGAGGTGGGATACAAGAAAAATGGATACATCAAATCGAGGACTGAGATCCCACTCGAGTGCATCTTTGAACATCATGAATGGCGACTTCAAAAGAAGAAAGCCTCAGTGTGACTGTGTAGGTTCTCAGTCATCCAGGTCATGGTAATCTCAGGAGTTTGCAAAGAAAAGCAGTGGAGACTGTCAGAAAACGACTACAGCAAAACAGCTGCTTGGAAAACAGAACCAGCTTTACTCCCGATCCCATTTGCACACTGTCGGACCTCTGCCTTAACACCATATATTTTAAGGGTCTTATACAGACAAAAACATGTATGTGCCACGGGCCTCCCGGTGTTGCATATTGTAGCCAACCTTTACATGGAGGAAATGGAAAGTAAGGCTCTTGAATCTTTCAAAGTGACAGCACCCAGCTACTGTCACAGATACATGAATGACACCTGGGTCAAAATCCAAACCCAAGAAGTAGAAACTTTAACCAGGGAGGATACAAAAGGTAATAGTTTGAAATTTCTGGACTGTGCTGTGTGCAGTGAGGAGAATGAAACCTCAACACTGAAGTTTATCAGGAGCCCACACACACAGCCCAGTACCTACTGTTTGACCGGGAAGAAAGTGTTCCCGAAAGAGAAAGAAAAGGAACACGCACATGTAAAGAAAGCTCTTAAAACACGTAGTTATCCTAACTGGGCTTTCATCACTGTACAGAAGATCAGACACCAACCAGGGAGAATCATAATGTGTTAATAGACCTCTCTGCATTTAATCATATCTGTTATTAACCTCTGTCTCTCTTCCACAGCATGTCTTTATCCTGTTTTCCTTCTCTCACCCCAACCGGTCACAGCAGATGGCCCCGCCCCTCCCTGAGCCTGGTTCTGTTAAAAGGGAGTTTTTCCTTCCCACTGTCACCAAAGTGCTTGCTCATAGGGGGTCATATGATTGTTGGGTTTTTCTCTGTACCTATGAAGCGCCTTGAGGCGACTTTTGTTGTGATTTGGTGCTATATAAATAAAATTGAATTGAATTCAAACAAAACAACACTGTCATCCTTTATGTAGGTTTATCAGAGAAACTCAGGTGATTCTTCACCAAGCACAACATCCCAGTGTACTGCAGAGCCAACAACAGCTGTACATCTGCACCTAAAGGTCAAAGGTCACTCTTTCAAGGATGCCAATGCTCACATTTTGGACCAAGAAGACAAATGTTTGAAAGAGGAATGAAAGAAGCCATCTATGTACATTGTGAACGACCATCTTTGAACAGAGGGCGGGGCTTACAACATAAACGGTCTGCCATCTATAATCCCGTTTTAAGATCCCTTCCCAGAGGCCTTAACGCCCACTCACAACTTGCCTCAGTTGAGCTTTATAGGTCACAGGGTGAGGCAAAATCTCACAATGGTTTCACACGAAACCTCTGCTGCTAATGACCAACACCCCTTTTCACACCTTGGCTCACGATCAATAATAGGTCAACAACCCTCAAACGGGACAACTCCCACTTGTGTTTAAATACCTAGGATTGTATTTGATCAATTTGATCCTAGAACTTAAAAAGCTTCTCAGATGACAGGTGAAACGTCCTCCAGAAACTTAAACAAGTCCAGTCGCTTTTCTTTCCAAGCTCCTTAAATCCTCAGTGCCTTGTGAAAAGGTTTTCACACATCTCACTAGAAATTCAGTATTTTTGCTTCATTACAGACTAGGCATGCTCATGATTTTGGAATAATTTTCTTTAAGTTAAAAATAAATATATGAAAACATATCTTCTTTATTTTTTTAAACCGCAGACACCACATAAAAGAGGGACATAGCTGCCGTTTCACTGTTGGTTTTTACACGTCGGCACGCAGCAAACCTTTATCAGTGGCTGCGTTTGGAAGAGAAGACTTGAGTAATGCTGACGTCATGCCCTCATCACTACAGTTCCCAATTTTGCAGTTTGGTGCGCTGACACAGAATGATAAACATTTTCACAATCAACTTTGAGGTTCAAAGTATGTCCCTCGATAAGCAGGCAGATGAGTAAAGTTTGTGCAGTGGAAAGAAACCTCTGACCTTCATGCTAACGCATCACCACAAACCACAAACAACAAGCATGGGTCGGCGTAATAGGGTATGACTTTATTTTCACAAGATAAATATACAAAACAAAAGTGCTGCAGAGTATGAGGAACCAGAGTATAAATAAACCCTCCTGTTAAAATGGAGAAGAAACTGAAAACATTATACCGAGGGTGAAGCTTCTCTGTTATAGGTGGAGGTCTTGCTTCTTCCAGTTCGCCCGCGTGATGTCTACACTCAAAGAAGGAAACACCAAAACAAGCCAAAGCCCTCAACAAGTCAACGCTGAGCTACGAGCGTTCAAAACAAAAAATGGGAAGCAGTCTCCTGATATCTTGTTAACACATTCTGACGCTGTTGTACATTTTATTTTAAAACGGCTCCTAATCTAAACCCTCCTCCAGTTCATTTCCTGCGTAACCAAAAAGCAAATGTGTGGTTTGCAAGGCAAATTAGGAGTTCATCACATGCCTGCACATCTGATGTGACTACTCTCCTGAAACCATTCAGGGTGGAACGGAGACAGATGGGGGACGATCGTTTTATTTTGAAATACAGAAGCGTATGAAAATATCTCAATGCCACTAAAAATCAAAAGCTCAGCCTTAAAAACCACAAAAGAGATCTGGCTACAGAGACGCAGATAATAAATGTAAACCTGAGGCCCTGCTGTTCACAGACAGCGTAGAAGTTGGCTGGAACAGGACAAAAGAATCTCAGGCTCTGCTGGCAGGAAGAGCAACGGAAAATTCCTCTCTCGCCTTCTAAACAACAGACTGTCCATCAGGCACTGGCGGAGAAGCACCTATGCAAGCATCTGCATTCCAAATAAGGCGTTCAAAGCAAAAAAAGTCTGAATACAGGCATGAGAAACAATCCAAAATAAATCCTGAATAAAAATAAAATAGGAAAATATCACCCTGAAACAAAGATTGTCCTTTGTTGTTTGCAGTGTTACACAAATGAAGATTGGAAAATCTGACAAAGGAAGGAGTTCAGTGGGGTAGTGTTTCCAAAGTCTATTGTCAACTGATATTTCCTTTCCTATCACTTCCAAAGAATTTAAACCCTTTCTGACCCCCACCCAACCCCCATATAATCAATACAACTACTCTTTAAAACTCATCATTTTGTAAAAGGTGTTTTTGTTTTTTTTAGAAATCTTCAACCTGAAAGCCCGTGATTCGACAAAGGGGATGAAAAGGGGAAGGGTGAAGGTAAAATGAGATTCCAGCGGGGAATAACAGAGGAAGATGGATCGAAAAGGGAAGGTGAGCCAGAGAGAGACGCCCGTGCCTTCTCAGGTGCTGCTTCTTCTGCTGTGTGTTTGTGTGTACTTATTTATAGAGCAGACGGGGGAAGGTTGGTAAATCAATAGGCTCATTAAGTCCTCCCAGTAGGAACAGTTCAATAGAAACACACACAGCTCTCGTTGCCGCCATCTTTGAAGTTGTCTGTTTCCACGCAGCCCCGTCGCCTCTCCTGCAGCAGCTTTTAGTTCCGTAGAGCCGCCAACCTGGAAGAAAAATATGAGGAAAGTTAAAGGTCTTTGTAACATATAGAAGCCTTAAAAACATGTTTCCCTGTCAGTGTTTCAGCGCTCGCACCATTGACAGGGAAAAACCTACAGATATACTATAAGTAATGCTGGAATGCACAATTATTTTCATTGTGCATTGCAGGTCACTCATTATTTCACCGTAACACCTTTAAATATCATTTCTGCTTGGCAAACGTTTCCCAGCATACTTTTTATCATATCCAGTCAGAAAGTTCTGAGACTTCTGCTGTGAACAAACAGAGAGTGAAACAATTAGCTGCGTCCAACAGGTGCCTGCAGTAACTCGTGTAACCACCGCCAGGTGTGCTTTTATGATTTGCACAGTACAGCATGGAGGAAGGTTCTGGGTGTGAATTGACCCGTCAGTTGAGGCCTCTCTGTGTGGAGATGATGATGTTCAGGTCACAGGATCCTGAATATTAAAGTGAATGGCTGTGCGTGCAATGTGATGGGCTGGTGGGCAATGCAGAACTGGATAAGTGGTTAAAATAATGGTTGCATACAAAATAAATATTGACCAGGAATAAAACATGAGAAGTTACACACTTGTAAAGAAATGATAAAGATTGTGTTTTTATTATTACAGTTTCATCTTCTCATTGTTATGTTCGTGTGCGGTTCCTTGTTTATGAAGTGGTGTGACAAAGTTTTCTAACATCAGAAAACATTTTCTTTAAAATTGACCTTAAATTCTGGAAATTTATGATTTTTTCTTAGAAAATCAAACCTAACGTTGTGTTAAAGCTGATAAAATGAGCGTTAGCACTTGTAAAAGACAATTTTTTTTCCAGAAACAATTACTTGGATGATACCACAATCAAACATTAAATCAACTCTCACTAACAAGATGCACAAACAGTGTTTCATCCTGGCTGCACGTTTTCCTGCCAGAAACCTGTCGCTCACAGGACGACAGCAACACCTTTATATGTTTATAACACCTACTTAATGCCTGGCTGGTGTGTGAAACTATTCCTGTTGTGTCCTAATCATGCTGTCTCGGAATAACTTGATGTCAGATACAAGGACTGCCACAACAGCACGCAGAGAAATCATTTAAACTCAAGTCAACAAATTATTTTATGCAGCGTTTACTGGGCTGGGAGATACAGTTAACTCCTATACAAAAAGAAAAAGATGCAATCTAAAAGGTTGAAGCGATGTTGAATTGCTTGCTCTGTTCAACTACTGGTCACTTTTGGTTCATTTAATAGAAAAATCTGCTTGTTTTTTTACTTTTCAGCCCACATTATCGCCCATCTGCAGACCTACAGTAATGACTAAGTAACTAACTAGTACTAAAAACAAGGAGACAACAATTTTCTACACTTGGAAGCTTTAAAGCAGAATTCCATTTTCTTTCAAAAGCTGATTTGATTATTCTGATGAGTCATATCTGAACTGAACATACTGTGCCTTTCTTGTTCCCTCATGACTTTGCAACCGCAACAGCAGTGTTCAGTGTGGGGGCAGGGACTTGTGGAGTAATCTGATTTCCTGATCTCGTGCTCTGTTGTAAACACAGAAGCGCGGGATTGTGTGTAACTTATTAAGTTTTTGCCAGAGTATGAAAACCAGGTGAGGAGGGGGAGGATTCAGTGAGTAAGGGAAACGCGGAGGACACTTTGAAGTTTCTTGTTATCAGAAGTTATAACACAGCTGCAGGGGCTGAAATAAGACACATGTAATGTCTTTTTTTAATTTACGCCAGACTCAAACAGGTGTTGCACAGCTCCATACCCAGCTCCTGCACAAATATGGTTCTAATTTGTTGTATAATGCTACGATTTGTTCCAGACGCATCAGGTGTGTGGGTTAATGGGAGGATGCATGGGTTAGGAGAAACTGGCAGGCCAGCTACCTGTCTGCAGATGACTGACACCATTTTGTCACAGAATATAAAAAGAGCTAAAATGGTGCTATCACAGTGCAGAGGAAATACTGCAAAAAGATATTTGCACCGTGTGTGTTGTTTACATTTAATAAGCAGTCATTGCTGTGGTGTTTTTTGGTATTTAAACAGATAATTGTTTGAGGTTTGTACATAGAGCCATAGCTACTGGGGACATGTTTAACTTATAGAATCTGGTTCCTACCGTCGAGACAGCTGGTCCTCCTTATCCTGGCTCCGTGAGCTCTCTGCGCCCACTGAGGTAGCCCCGGCAGGCAGCTGGTTGAGCTGGTCCATCACCTCCAGGCCGTTCTGTTCTGCTATTTGGTGGATCAGGTCATCCACCTGCTCCTGAGGCGTGGTCAGCGTCATTGCTGAGCTCATGGAATCCTCCATGACCTGGTGCACAAAAAAAAGAGGTGAGGAGAGAACAAAGGGAATGTGAGGTCAGAGAGTGCAAGGCTGGGTTTGACTTATTACATCCTCTAGCGCTACTGTGGAATTTTAAAAAGCATGAAAAAGTGCTCTACAAACAAAGAGTGAAGGCACTCACTGAGGTGTGGACATCGAGGTTCTGGACTTGGCTTTCAAACTTATCCATGACTGCAGAGACCTTCTGGAGATCCATGGAGTTCAGAGCTTTGTCCAGCGCCTTGGTGACCTGACCCATGCTTTTGGTCACCTGTTGGAAGGTAAAGAAAAGGCATTTGTAACATACGTCTCATACACACTTTGTGATATGAAAATAGTTGATTTAGAATCTTTCATTTCAACATAGAAAAATATGTCTTTGATTCAAACTGTTGAGCTGACTGAACACTAACTTACGCCTTTCATGGTAACAGCGGTCTGGACTTTAGAGGCCACGGCATCGACTCGAGACGCCATGCGCAGCCAGTTAAGGCCTTCGTTCTTTTTCCTGATGGCATTCTCCGCGTAAACTCTGGCACATTCCACATTTTTCTGTTGCAAAGCCTGTTGATGAGACAAAGATGCTGTTAACACTTTTCAGCTTCAGAATAATCCTTTGTTTATGTGCACAGACAGGGTGGATACATCCTAGGACTGATACACAGAACATCACTAGGTAAATTTTACTGTAGACACTCCACATACAAGCGACAAATGAACTAGAACAATTACAGGAATTACAGCCATAAATGTAACTAAACAATTGTTTACTAAAAATATACTTAGCTTTGCAAGTTTGGCTCAGTGTTAGCACAGCATAGACGCTGCAGGTTCAATAATATCAAAGACATAATCAGCAATAACCTTGCATCTTTACTGTGTATTCCTGTGTTCTTCCTCATACACCATAACTAACAACTCAATAAATTAGCATTTGTTTTTCTTTGGAATGTGCTCAATTCACACCAATGTCTGTTAAAAGTCCAAATGTTTATGATGTTACTGTGATCCTGGTTGTATAATTATGAAATGTATAATAAACAGCAACCATCTCTGTTGTGATTAGAGTGACCCAACCTTACACGTGATCCACCTCATTTAAAACACAAATAATTTACAGCAGAACAGATTGCATGAAGTTGGCAATAATCATATTTCTTTCAGCAGTGGTAACAGGAAACAGCAGGAGCATCAAAGAGCAAACTTCCATCTTTCCTCATTTCAAATGCATGTCAGCTTTTCAACAAAGCAAAGCAGGAGGGAAACCTGTCATGACTGAACAGTGAAATATTTCTGACGTTTCAGATAATAAAAGCTTTGTCATGTCAGAACCCCGTTGCTCGAGAATGCGTTTGAATAGCACTTCTGTATTCTCTACGGCAAACATACATTCTAATTGGGACAGACCTGCCCAATACCTAAAACTAGCTGAGCTAGTGTTGTACTGCCACCTGCTGGTTCATGTGTGCCACTCCACGTGTCAGCAGACTGGTAAAATGATCAGCATAACTACACCACGATCACTGAATTGTAAGATTGTGTTTCTGTTTTCTCCAGTTTCAGTTTAATTTCACTGAGTTTTCTTGACTGAGTCGGAGGTTTCTTTTTGTTGGATTGTTATTAGATTAGGGGTGTTGTTAGGGAGTAAAAAGTACTCATTAGGTCAGGTAGTTAGTAGTAGTTAGTAAGTGTTGAATGTTATTTTATTCAGTTCAATATCATTTGTATTTATATTTATTAACTGCATGTATTTACATTGACTAATAATCAGAAGAACCTACAATATGTTTACTTTTTATTTTTTTCCCTTGAGTCTTGTCTTTAGGTCTATAGTTAAACTCACTTCACATTTTCAGTTATTGCTTTAATAATAATGGCCTCAATACTGAGTCACAAAATAAAATTACTAATAAATATTTCAAAAAGGTTAAAAAAAAAAAAAAAAAAAAAAAAAAAGCTTTTTATACTTTCATACTTTTTATTGGACCCTGTCATCACTGTCTGCCAGCTGTTTTACCACCTGAGCAAAAGGCTACGAACTACAGTTCCTTTTGCTGGGTCACCCATCAATCAAAGCAGTTTCACTTAAATTGAACCACTGGAAATGGCAGCAAATAACTTGGTCTCTGTCTTCAGTAATTAGTGAGGATTTCACTTGTGCAGAAATTGATATTAAATTCATTGATTTTGAGTAAGTTCTCACAAACATTGTGGTAAAAATCTAGGAGAGTAACGAGTTTAGAAACACACAAATCAGTTCATCTGACACTAAAAGTGAGTGATCACATAGTTCTTAACTCACACATTTGATGCAAACACTAACTAAAGCGCTGATTCTTTACCAGAAGATTTTTATTTATTGCATGAAAAGTCGCTGGATATTTGCTGCATGAATAGGCCGCTGTACACAGGTTGCTAAAAAGAGCTTGGTGAGTATTTTCTGGATCATTTGCATTTTTGTTAAGTGCTAATGATGTCCAGTTAAAATAAATTAAAAAAAAAAATCTCCTCCATGGAGTAGTCTTTCTACTCACTGACTCATCATCTTCCATTTACTACAACACACAGCCACACCCAAAGCTTATTAGCAGACGCTACTGCACAACTGCACAGATCACAAAGCACAAAGCATTACGTCACAAGCATTACCTCATATCATGTCAAAAAAAGAAAGCAGAAAAATGCAGATAGGCTCCCTTAATGTTGATGATAACAGACTGGATGTTTTACATTGCTCACATCTGCTAAACTTAGAGCTGATGACGAAGAGATGGTGTTTCCGATTATTGTACTTCAAATCTAACATTAAAACAGGCTCCTGTTTGTTTTGTCTGTGCTATCCAAATTTCCACTTACACTGACATTGTTGTCTGCTGGAAGTCACTTGCTATTGAAAGGGAGGTAAGGTAAGGTAAGGTAACTTTATTTATACCTAAAGGCAAGGTAAATTTGCTTTACAGAAAAATGACAGCATTTGACATCCCTTTAAAAACACACATACCTAGTAAATATATAGTTCTTCATCACCACCCTTACCAAGTGGTGCTCACAGGCAATAATCTGACTGCTGGGGTTCTCCCTCTAATACTGTACAGGGTTTACTTTACAATACAATAAAGCACCTTATGATGACTTAGAACTAGTAAACGGATGCCAATAAAAGTAAAGAGCAGACATACAGACATTTCATTTTGTCTGTATTAGAATGATGACATGTGTGGAGCAAGAAAGATGTATACAGTGTACTGTGGGACCGTTTGGCCCTTACGTCACCCCAGCTAATTGGCCTGCTTACCTTCTTGACCTTTGCCTGCTCTTTTTCAGAATCCTTCTCTGCCTTCTTGGCCAGCCTCTCCAGCTGCTTGGAAGTGAACTGTGATCCACAGAGAAAAAATGTGAATACATTAATAAATATCCCACTTTAAGTTATCTGTTGTCTGATATAGGTTTAAGATTTTCACTGGAACATACCTTTAACTGAAAGAGTGTTTCTGTGAAGAGATGGTGAGAGACAGAGTCAGACATTTGGAGTGTATATAACATAAACTGTCACATAGACTATATGGACAAACGTGCTGGGCACCTTACTACACATTACATCTACAGGAGCTGCTTGCCATTGAACCCCATACCATGCAGTTCCCAAAACAGTTTATGTGCTAATGTTAATGCCAGAGGGACACTGGAGATAGTTATTTAGTTAGCAGAGCGTTGACGACTTTTACATCAATGGGCCACAGCCCTCTGCAAACCCATTATTTATGTGGTCTGCCACTGAGTGGTTGTGATTCCTAAACTCCGATTTTACAAAAATACCACTTCAAGCAGATCGTGGAATATCTAAGAGAGAAGAAATTTCACAAACTGGCATTGTGTTAAAGTACGCACTCGAATTCAGTGAGCTATTTAGAACGATCACGTTGGGCAGTTTCTGTCTCTGGCTTAGCACCACAATAGGTATTGTGCTTATCATATATTATATAAATTATCAAAAGTTCACATTAAACAAGATCAAAGTTTTAAATAAGTGTAAGTATATGTCCAGCTACACACTATGAACCAAAAGCTCAGGCTTCATATTGCTTTAATTAAACACTCAAATTCAGGCAGGTTTTTTTTTCCCGACCTTTGGATCTGTATGATGTCATCGAGAACAGCCTGCAGTTTTATTTAACCGATGTCACATAATAAATCATAGTAAGTATAGTAAGTATCAAGTATAACAAGTCTACTTTAACAACAATGATAATGTAGAAAACAGCGGACGGTTGTAGATACCGGAAATACATTTATATATTTATTTTAAGTTCATTTTTTCCCAAATCAAGCCAACTGAACCAAATGTCTGAGTTATATTTATATCTGTAAGAACAGGTACATGCATAAATATAAGTTAAAGAAACACATCTTGAGCGTTTAAGCAGGCAAGAGGAAGCTCTTTTGTTTTTGTTTTTTTAAACTTTTATAGCGATGACTTGTATCTAACAGGACCGGGGGAGAACGATGAAATGTGTCTCCGTCTGTCAAAGTTGTTCCAATCAAATTCTGGCTGCTGTATCACATTCCTACTGTAGAAGTCACTGCTAAGAAAAGACTCTGGCACAGCCCAATAAAACCCATTTAATAATGAGTCCGTAAACTCAGTGGACGTCAAATGTGATAAACGGAAAAAACCCCAACAAAAAACAGGTCAGACAGCTAACCCGGCTAACCACACACCCAAGCTAAAGCGCTAATTTTAGCTATCTAACGTAGTCTGTCGCTTTGGCTAAAATAAAGAACCAAAGGCTACTCAGACAGACAATTCAGAAGTTAACACACGACATACCATCCATGTCCAAGTGAAGATGATACCAGGAGACGACTAAGAAGTTATTTGTAGCGCCTCTACAAGGTAGTCCTGAGTTGTTTTGGTAACACCGTGGATCTTCCTGGTTCAACAGTAGTCACGTGATTCGAATTCTTCTTCTTCTTCTCCTTCCTCGCCCATTCTTCGAAGGTGGCATCTTGCCTCAAGTGAAATGCTGCCACCTATTATCATAACTAGATACAGCAAACTGCATAGCATAGAGCAAAGGTTTTTAGCCACACTTCGTTTCTCTACATTTCTTTTCTGCTTTTTCACTCATTTTCACTTCAGTTCTTGTACCTGAAGATCTTCATATATTTTATATATTTTTATATAATATACATAAAAATATATTAACACTGACCTGTGAGTCATTCAGTCATAAAAATGCACCTGACTCAAGAGATGAATCATTGTTGTCACATATCAGATAACTTAGCAAAGAACCAATTTCAAAGAACAAAATCTATCTACAATCTATCTGTCTATCTGCATATTTCAAAAGTATATGGTTATATGTTTTATCAAATGTATTCTCTCCAATAAACAACAACAAAACAAATAGTTTAAGGTAGTGGATACAAAGCTAAAAGAAATTTAAAATACAGTTGAAATAGGTAAATAGGTGATCTACACTGGAAATCAGTTTTCCTAACAAGTTATCGATAGGTGAAATAGCTATCTAGAAGTCGATAAATAAAAAATTAATAAATAAATAGCAGACAAATGGTGGCTAAACTCAAAGTCAAAGATGAACATTTGAAATTAAAAGATAAAAATAACTGAGAAAACTAATGATAATTATGTATTGTATCACCCCTAATTTTCTTTATATTTTTCTACAGTGATATTCAATGGTGATCACCTGTTTCTGCAGCACAGGGATGTGTTTTCTTTTGAAAGAGGTCTCCAACTTGGTACATAAGGACTCAGTTGACTACAGTTTCAAATTGCAGATAATCAAGACACGAAGAACTGCAGAGTCAAAGCCTGAAGCTGTTTTGCACGTCTGTCAGTCAAGCTCACAGGCACATCTCTGTTTGATTTCAATAGCGGGAAAAGGTGGAGAAGGAGCCCTGTGTTAATGAGTGGATGGAGAAGCTTCCAGCCAGAGGAGAGCTGCTGGTGAAGAAGAAAGAATTTATGAAGAAGAAAATTGACCACCTAGAGTTTTTTGCCAAGAAAAACAGCACAATAAACAGAAGAGGTGAGCTATTTTACAGAAAAATATATTTCTTTAAATAAAGAAAGAAAAGAAACGGGTAGGCAAGCAATAAAACATCAGTCTTAGCTAGCTAAAAGCTAATTAGCTAGGTATTAAACTAACTATCGTTAGCCACACAACTATGAAACAAGAACTAAAACTGGTTATACATTTATTTTGACTTGTTAAAAGTAATGTAAAAGAAGATGAACGTAGTAAAAAAAGTACTGGAAAGGTTCAAATGAATTATATGTTTGTGCAGATACCTCAACACATATACTTGAGTCATACTCTACTCTTTCTACTCTTTCTACTCTTTCTAGTCCCTGTCAGAACTATTGCTGTCTTGCTGCAACATTTTGGCTCAACTGAAGGCTTTTCATGGAGTTTTTAGAACATCCTGAATTACAGTAGTCCAGCCTAGAATTAATAAATGCATGAACTAGTTTTTCATCATCAGGATGCAGGATGTTAGAGATATTGTGCAAATGTTAGAAAGCAGTCCTACATATGTGTTGCATTGAAAGACATATCCTGGTCAGAAATGACTCCAAGATTACTCTAAGTGTTAGTGGAGGCCAAGGTAATGCCATCCAGAGTTAGTGTCTGTGCTATTGGCCTATAATTAGTTAAGACTGCTGGGTTTGGCTTTTAAAGTAATGGTTTAACTACTGCCAGCTTGAAGGTCTGTAGTACATAGCTGATTATTAGAGCTAGGTTCATCATATTTAAGATTGAAGCATTAATTAATGGTAGGACTTCTTTGAGCAAAATGTTTATGAACCATAGATCCATCTATTAACTAAACCTCACAGTTTTACAGTCTCTATTTTGGGGGTTTTCTGTTTAAAAAAATACTGAAAAAGCAAAGTTAAATCTATTCCTGCTCATGTGCTGTTTTTGTTTCACCGTGCTCTCCTACCAGCGGCTCTGCAGGCGCTAAGAAGAAAGAAGTTCTACGAGAAACACATCAATTACATTGACTGCGCTTTAAAAGCCATGAGAGCCATTTACGAACACATGTGAGGAGAAACACTACAGGAATGTGTGAAATAAAGCTATGTATGAATGAGAAAGAAGTCTGTCATGGCCTTTGAATGCTGAGTACTAAGATAATTTAAAAAAACAAAGAAACTGTCTGCTGGCTGTTGCAGAGAAATCATTAACAAGGTGAGTGACCTGATGAAGGATATTGCAGAGGAGGAGGATGAGACTGGAGGCATGCTAGAGAGCCTCTGCACACCTGTGGGCTTTGAAGGGGAATTTAATGAGGTAAGAATGATCTTAATTTTTTGAAGACTTCTGCGATTGCACTGATTCTGTGTACCAGAGTTGTCACTTGTTGTGTGCCTGTTGCTGTGTCTCTGTATGTTTTTTTTCTCAGGGTGAGCTGCTGGCAGAGCTGGAGAAACTGGAAAAGAATGTGGACGAAAACCTCTTTGAGGCGGATGAAGCAGAGGACGGGAACCCTTGTCCCAAAGTGCTGACCACTACTTTGCCTTCCCATCGTGGTAAGACTTGTTGGGAGAGCTTCGACTTTATTCTTGCAGTTGGCTGTGGTGTCTGTGAATTCATGGAGGTTGTGCAGGGATTTATTTTCTTCCCCAAAGCCAAGATGAACAAAAATAACACAAACCTGTCAGGAAAGGTGTTTTACCTCAAACTCAAACTGTGGATGTCTGTGAATGTTCTCAGTCATCCAGGTCATCGTAGTCAAAGGAGCTTGCAAAGAAAAGCGTCTGGACTTCTTTGAGTTGCTTGAAGACGTTTCACCTCTCATCCGAGAAGCTTCTTCAGTTCTAAGGTCAAATGGTGGAGAGTCCCAGATATAAAC
The DNA here is from genome assembly GCF_964374335.1 of Astatotilapia calliptera. NCBI lineage: Eukaryota > Metazoa > Chordata > Actinopteri > Cichliformes > Cichlidae > Astatotilapia > Astatotilapia calliptera. The sequence continues at coordinate 5,195,289 of NC_137428.1, read as the reverse complement.
CTAGTGGGAGTGACCCCCCACAGAGGGACAAAAGGACCCCCTGATGATCCTCTAATCCCCTGAGCCAAGGTGTGAAACTGGGTGTGGGTCCCAATCAGCCAGAGTTTCGGGTGAGATCATTGTGAAACCTGGCCCCACCTTCTCATGCGAATTCCTGAGATCAGATGGCCCAGGATGTGAGTGGGCGTTAAGGCGTCTGGGAAGGGATCTCAAAACTGGATTATAGATGGCAGAGAGTTGGTGTTGTAAACCACCGCCTCTGTTCAAAGATGGTCGTTCACAGTGGACATAGATGGCTTCTTTCACTCCTCTTTCAAACCATCTGTCCTCTCTGTCCAAAATGTGAACATTGGCATCCTCGAAAGAGTGTCCTTTATCCTTAAGATGCAGATGGACTGCTGAGTCTTGTCCCCAGACAAAAACTGGTTCACCCGAAAGACAAAACGCCAAAATACAGACTTAACAATGTGGTGTATGCTGTACAGTGCAGCGAGGAATGCCCAGAGCTCTACATCGGAGAGACCAAACAGCCACTTCACAAGCGCATGGCACAACACAGAAGAGCCACCTCCACAGGACAAGACTCAGCAGTCCATCTGCATCTTAAGGATAAAGGACAGTCTTTTGAGGATGCCAATGTTCACATTTTGGACAGAGAGGACAGATGGTTTGAAAGAGGAGTGAAAGAAGCCATCTATGTCCACTGTGAGCGACCATCTTTGAACAGAGGCGGTGGTTTATGACACCAACTCTCTGCCATCTATAATCCAGTTTTGAGATCCCTCCCCAGACGCCTTAACGCCCACTCACATCCTGGGCCATCTGACCTCAGGAATTCGCATGAGAAGGTGGGGCCAGGTTTCACAATGAACACACCCGAAACTCTGGCTGATTGGGACCCACACCCAGTTTCACACCTTGGCTCAGGGGATTAGAGGATCATCAGGGGGTCCTTTTGTCCCTCTGTGGGGGGTCACTCCCACTAGGTTTATATTTGGGACTCTCCACCATTTGACCTTAGAACTGAAGAAGCTTCTCAGATGAGAGGTGAAACGTCTTCAAGTAACTTAAAGAAGTCCAGACGCTTTTCTTTGCAAGCTCCTTTGTCAAACTGTGGATGTTTCAGGCGAATAGATGAACGTGTTGACCACTACTGTCTTCAGGGTTTTGCAGAGAAATCATCACCAAGGTCAATGACCCGATCAAGGACATTATTGAGGAACAAGACGTGACCGAAGACTTGCTAGACAGCCTCTACACAGCTGTGAGATTTGAAGTGGAATTTAATGAGGTAAGGATGATTTTAATGTTTTTTTGGAGCTTTTGTTTTTGCAGTGATTCTTGGTTTGTCTGATATCTGGAGTCTGCTTACATTATTGGCATTTGCCTGATGTGGCTCAGTGTGATTTGCTGAATCATTATTATTTTTAAGTCAGGTTTTCCGCTTCTGTGACACTTCTTGACACTTGCTGAGCTGCTGTGTGCCTATTGCTGTCTCTCTCTCTCTGTCTGTCTCAGGATGAGCTGATGGAAGAGCTGGAGAAGCTCCAAAAGAATCTGGATGAAAGCTTCAATGATTCGGATGGAGAAGAAGCTGGGGTCCTTTGTCCCAAAGTGTTGACCACTGGATCACATTCCCATCCCGGTAAGAATTCCCAGGAGAGCTTTTTCATGATTCCTGCGGTTTGCTGTGGTGTCTACAAATTCACGCAGGTTGCTCAGGGTTTTGTTTTGTTTTGTTTTTTCTTCCTCAAAGTCAACACGGACGAAGAAAACATTGAAGATGATTTAGAGTATCTTCGACGTTGGGCGACTGCACCTCGTGAACGCACCATCAGTTACAACATTTAGAAGAGGCGAGGGAAGCACAGAAAGGAATAAATGGGCAGCAGTTTATTGTATTTGTTCATGAGTGTTTGTTTTTTTAATTTAATTTTCATGGACATTTGACTTTCTACCTACTCCAGAGATGCCAGTGAACATGTTGATGTTTATACACAGGACACTACAGAGACTTCAGAATTCAAATTGTAAAATTAAGTATTATGAACACATCCTTATAGTACCATCATTAGTACAACACTACTGGCTTGATAACTAATTGATGTTATGACTTTGATGTTATCTGAACTCACTGAAACTAAGCTACTTTTGCTTTCTTTAAACACAAAACAAAACTCACCAATGACTCCCAGCACATAAGTGTTGCATGTGTTTGCTGTCTTTGAGTCTCACCCTGTTACCTCTGTTACCTGTTGTGTTCTCTTCTTCGAAGACTGTTTCAAAAATAAAACACTTCACTAATGGGGAGGGGCTTTTTTTCCACAGGCCCTTAAAAAGATCTTAAGACAATGGAAAATTAAGCTCAAGGAGGCTAACAGTCCAAATTAAATTTGCCTATGGTTTAAGACTTAAAAACATTATAGCCAATAGCATTAATTTTTACCCCTCAGGCATAATAGGCTGATGGTGTATTGTCATCACCCAAGTTTGCGAATGCAATAACTCAAGAACAAAACGATGTAGGAGTTTCAAAGTCATCTACTAAAAACCTTGGACGAGGTCGAATCCCGGCGACCTTGACCTCAAGGTCAGAGGTCAAGCTTTCTGAATGCGATAAATCGAGAACAAGGCAAAGTTGGATTTTGGAATCGATACCATTGGTGTATCTACGAGGATGGCTGCCAGTATTTTCAAAATCTTACTGCCTTGATTTGTTTATATCCTTTTATCGCATCAAAGTATTGATCGGAAGATTCACTCAAAACATGGAGGTAGCCTCCAAGACAAAATTAAGCCAATACAGAAATGCCTAAAAACCTCTATCTGCAGGCCACCAGATGGCGATAGTTGCAGTCTGCAAAAAGTCTTCCCAGTATATAGAAATCTACGAAAAAACAGGTTTCAGTCTTGACCTCTGCTGAATTTATGATGTCATACAGTCATTTTGGCTGTTGTGGATAAAAACTTACGACCGCTTTGTTAGTCTTGGTCTTACCATGTTTCCAAATATAGGCTTATCTGTGGTTTGAAAACACAGTGATTGGTTAATAAGTTGCCTGTCAGACTCACCCTTCTTCGTTTCATGTGGGTTTTTTGTAACAAACATGGCAACAGCAGAAATGCCCAACTTGAGGCTTTAAAAAAAGGGCTTTACAAACCAATCATGTCCATCTATCATACGGTCTACGCTAATAGCATAATTGGGCTGTCTTCTCCTGGTCCATTAGCGGCTTCAAAGTAATATTTAATACAGTAGATTCTAGCACAACACAACCAATGTCGATGTCCACATTATTTTCCTGTTTGGTTCAGAAAGGGAAAGTGGGGTGCTGGGTTAAGAAGGCAACCCATTAAAAAAAAAAAAGATACATAACAGAAAAGGTGTGCAAGAAACTACACACACAAAAAAAAAGAAAGAAGGCGACCCATTTATCCAAAGGCCACAGCAAAGGTCTGGGTTTGAGTCTGTCCTTGGAAGAGCCCATTTCCCACCTGCTCTCCTTCTTGTGTACTCTACTGTATACTATAAATAAATAAAGATAATAGAGCCATGATAGTGCACAATAGACCTTGATCAAAAGTAGTATAGCAGCACTATAGTTAAACATATATAAAAAAATAAAATAAAATAAAGAATTTCAAGATAAAAGGTCATGCAAAGCTGGAAAAAAATGGATCAAAGCGGCTTCTTCCATTTTCTTGTTGAGTATTTTTTTTATCAAAGTGCTAGTACTGGCTTGTTCATAACAGCCTAAATTAAATGCACAATTTTGTCATTGTTTATTATAATTAAATAAGAGTTTATAAAGCCTTAATCCTGTGCTCCCTTTAAATCCAGCCCTCCTTACTGCTGCTCTGAGCTGGTGCACAGGATTAGTGTCACTCAACCAGACAGAGGGAATGACGGAGAAGAAAAGAAGCTGATTAGCCAAGCCACGCGGGTGTAGACTCTACGTAAATGCGCTTTGGTGCTTTATGTGCTTTTGTGTGGACTCACTAAATTGTAAGCGTCATGTCGGTGGATGTAGACGAACAGTGCCTCAGCTGACTGAAGACTGATGGGGTCTGGAGCAAGTCAGAGGCAAGATTCAGGTAAGGGACATGATCATCTCATCAGCGTTAGGACTGATAAATTTATGGAGCCATGTTCTCCAAATGTATGATGAATGTGTAGACAGTAGTTTTTAATGTGAAATCACCTGTCTTTGTGTGCAGTGGTCAGAAGTCTATGATAGCTGTGATAACAGTTTAGTTATGACAGGTTGACTGAAAGAAACAGTTATAATACTTCCGCTTTGATCTAATCTGTGGTGTTAAAAAACATCCAGTTAAAAAAACTCTTCAAATAAACACAAACAGCGGCAGGTGGCTCAAGTATTTGTACTTAGATTAATCTAACAAGACTGTGTATGTACAGATTGTTAAAGAAGAGTTGAGGCTAAGGTGTTTTGTACCAAATATTTGTTGATGATCATCAGTAGTTTTTTTTTTTTTTTTTTTTCTTAAATGTAGTTTTAATTGTGGTTCTTGTGTGTTATATTTGTATGATCTTTAGCACCTTGAGGTGACTATTGTTTTGATTTGGAGCGATATTAATACAACTGAATTGAATTTCTGGCATAGACCCAACTCTAAGTACCATATTTACAATCCAATTTAAAAGGTGCTATTAGCGTAAGTTTATATAATGTAACAAACTGACAACATTAAAGCAGTTGCGCCAGAATGTCATGCTAAAAAGAAAGACTCTTTAAAATACAAGGGGGAGCAAGCGAGTCAGATACCACAGGCACAGAGAGGAAGCAGGTCTGATCAGAAACAGTTTATTACTAGGCCAGGGAGCACAAATAAAAACACCCTTAAAATGTATGTAATAAAATGTTTGTCAATCCACTAAAACCAAATAAAACAATTCTAAAACCCGTAAAACTACCATTTTCTACATTCACTAACCCCCCCCCCTGCTATAATTATGCCACATGTTCATTATGGGTCCATCAGCGGGCCAGGAATTCCTTCTTTAGAGCAGTTTCCAGGCCAGCCTCGTCTTCGGCAGCCAAGGAAGAGCCTCCCATCTTCTTGTCCTTCCACTGGCCCATCACATCCCAGCCCAGCTTAAACCTCTGCCGTGCTGCCAATCACACGCGTTGTCTCCTACTGTTGCCGTTCCATGAGGTCAGGACTGGGTCGCCGTGTCACGCTGGCCATCTAGCATTAACCTTCCAGTCTGGGGCCTCTCTCCTTCAGTGCTCAGCTAGCCTGCTTTTAAAAGGTCTTTACACAGCTGATAGGCCACCTCTGGACACACCCTGCCTCAGCAGGTGGTCCCTATCAGCTAATTTGTCCCATGTGCAGCCAGTCCACAGTGGATAAAAACCATGCAATAGAAACAGAATAAAACCATGCAAATAAAACGACACTCATAAATAAACACTAAAAATCAGAATAAAAACAATATACAAGACAAATACAAATTTCCACTGTGTGACATATATATACAAACAAACGCACTGGATATCTTCTAGGCAGCGGGCATACGTCACCTGAACAGGTCATTACCAGGTCTGACTGGTAGTAGGCCAATGACAGCCAATAATGATGTTTTATCTTTAAAGGTTTCACTTGGATGTCCAATAAAAACAAAACTCAACTGTATAACCAAAGTGTAATTACTGCAATTGTCATTTCAAAGAAAACAGACCTAAATCAGCTACTCCTGAAGCTCCTGGAAATATCTGGACATCTTTAAATCCAAAGACAAGGACTGAAAATATGACTTAAATGGGCCTCTTTGGAGACATTGCATAACTTAAATGTAAATTGTTAGTGACTGTTTACCAGGCTTTATAGTAATATTCTCTCACTTCACTTGAGCATTTATGAGGGTAGGAGGCTAAGTTAATGGTTTTCTACCTACCAGTTTCAGAGAGCCCCCCCAGTTTAAAACCAAACACTGAGACAGAATCGCCTGACTCCTCACAGCGAACGCCCATCATACTCATCACAGCTCCATCACGGGACGACATCTACGCCACGCCATCCAAAATCACGATAGCTGATGCCATAAAAGAGCAGCGGCCTGGGTCTGCACCCTTCGTAGTGGGGAAGAAACTACCAACCAGACAGTAACTCCAAATGTCTATCACAAGAGGTAAACTGGAAGGAGAGATGACTGATTATTTGCTGAGCGTGATGAAGAATCACCCCGAAACTGAATCATGACACTGGTGTGCGTGTGAGAGCAGCTATGAAGTGCTGAACAGTATTGAGCTTATCATTTTTACCTGCAAATCTTTTACACTAGCCCAACTTACTTTTACTTCTTAAATGATGTGCTTATTTGAAGAATTGTGAGGGCAAGAGATGGTTTAGTGCATGTTTGACCTATGTTGAGCCATTTTGTATCTTTTTGTACAAATTTGTTCTCTTTGAAGTCATTTTTATCCTCCCATTGCAGCAATTTTGTAGGTCTTTGGTTATTTTTGATGCTTCACAGTCGTTTTGAGACTCTTTGCAGCTCCTTTGTTGCACTCTGATTTTATGGGCATTTTGTGTGTTTGCAGCTTATTCTCTGGTTGATTGTAGTGGTCACATTCAGTCAGGTGAACATATCCAGTAATTAGGTTAATGACAAAAGAGGGTGACTTTAGTCCACTGTCCTTTGTGCGAGTTTTACAGTGTTCTATTACTATTATTATTATCAATCTACAACAGACTGGACTCAAAAGGGAACTGATCTTATGAGCTCCTTATTGCTGATGCACTTCTGGGTTATCTTGTTGTAGAAGTAGAGATATGGGTATTTACAATACAGTGTGTAATGGAAAAAGACACAATTGGTTTGTTAATTGAAAGTGGAAAAAGTCTTGACCTAGACAAAGGACTAAAGGCCAGGATATCTTGGAATCTGCTACTCATGCCAAGCTTGAGAAGATTGGATTACTACCAACACACGCAACTGGCCAGGGACTGGAAACTCCCAACAGTTCAAAGTTTACTGGATATAATAGGCTTATTTTTAACCTGTGGAGGAAATTATCTTCCTCTGCAGGGTGTCTGGGCTTGGTCTATCTGATAGGGTTAGAGTTACGGATTGGTGTGTGGTGTGATTGTGTTTCCACAATGTAAAAAATATGATATCATTACAATATGATTGGCCACCTGCAGTATTGAACATGGGCCAACATTAGTTTTATTGATCCAGGAACAATACCAACATGATGATATTAGATTGTGTATCCATGGGTCCCCCATCCTCATCTTGTGACACTGTTGTTGTGAAGGAGAGTTAATCTGTTTATTCTGTAATAATTTATAATTCATTCATTCACATCCCAAAATATTTATTTATCAATTGTTTTTACCTGTATGTATAAAACATTTCTGGGCATCCACCACAAAAAATAATATAGTTTTTAAAAGACCTCTGTATGTTGTCCAGTCATAAAGTGTAGTCTACCTCCAAAGGCCTATTTTCGGCATTGTTCACTGTCCTGAAATACAGCATTCAGTCAGTTTTTCCTATATAAATATATTTCAATGTAGATATTTTTTAATATAAAATATAGTTTTAAAACTATATATTATAATAAAAGGGCAATCATCAGATATTATTGCCGCTTTATCAAAGTAACATTTAGCAAAAATGTTGAGTTTACAGTAATAGAAATGTGATAAATAGCATATTTAATTCACTAATATTTTGTACGGCTGTATGTGGCCTGTTTTTCTTTAAATGTCAATTATTTCATTTTCCCCCTTGTTTTACAGTTTTCCAAAAATGATTTTTTCCGGAATTGACAGGTATCGGTCCAGGTATGGGACGCAGAAGCCGTTCACAAACTCCGGGAAAGCTGTTGGTTGTCCTCCCCTTACCAAAACAAACCTCAATGGCGGCTGAATGAGGTGCAGCTGTTTGTAGATGTGCTTTCTTCGGGACTTATTTTAGTCCAAAAACTGCATTTAAATAAAACAATGGACGCGGCTGGAGAGGACGAACCGGACCCCATAAAGCTGAAGTCTCTTAAGGACAATAAAACTTTCACAGTGCCTCAAAATTACAGGGTAAGAGAACGAGCTCCTTCCGTGTGGGTCCGTTCATGACCGTGGTTGTTTAATTATACTCTGCCATCAGCCACGATATTTTACATACAGAATACCAACTGACACAACTTTACAAGTCTAACTCTTCTGTTAAAAAAACCGGCATACATTTAAAATAATAAAGTTCACTGTAGAGCTTTCTTTCAGTCAGTATTTACGATACTTTAGCCCTGAAACTGAATAATGCTAACTAAACGCTAGCTGCATGCAGCATGCTCCCCATCTAGACTTTATCGGTAAATAAACCGCTTATGTGTGCATAGACGTAATTGATTAATTAGCGAGGCGCCTTTAAAGGTGAAGTCTGCGCACATTGTTGCCTTGTTTGTCTCCAGCAGCAGCCAATCTCATTACTTAGTTCAAATGGCACATAAGCCTCCAAGTTCAAGCACCCAAATCCACCTCCTCCAGTGATTCCCCCGGCATCCAGGATGCCTTTTAGGAGCTCGAGTCTGGTTGAAAAAGTGATCACAAGACATCCAAGAATGGCCGTCTAATGCCTGTTGGCTTTTAGTTAATTTGTGGGGGTTTTGTTTTGTTTAACGTCCTGTCCCATATAGATAATGGTAAAGTGCCCTGAAAGTCAATTCTTCTTGTTGACTCAGTGTGGTTTGACAGTCAGTGGGAGCTCCCTTGACTTGTCTCTTGTTAATTATTTTAGTTGAGCATCATTAAATCTAAAGGATTTTCACACTTCATGAATGGTTGTAGAAATATCCTTGGGCAAAATACTGAACCTCAATTGCTCCTGATGCATTCATCAGAGTGTGAATGTGTGAATGAATGGTTAGGTGAATGGTTGAATGAGGCTTGTAGCAAGAAAGCACAAAGACAGAGTAGAGAAGTACCAATCCATTTATCCGTTAAAAACCGTAAAAACTGCTTCTTTTGACAGGACTGAAGGCTGCGACGTGTTCACTGAGTCCCAGTTTCTTTATCTTGTTTTTCTCTCTTCAGTTTGGGAGCTGCAGAAGTGTCAGAGAGTTTGAGAAACTCAACCGAATAGGAGAAGGAACATATGGCATTGTGTGTAAGTTAGACAGCAGAGGAAATACTGAGGACTAACACTTCAGTTTGTCCACGTGACATGCTCTGTAAATAATCAATTCCCTTTTCTCAATGCAGATCGTGCCCGCGACACCAAGTCAGATGAGATTGTTGCCCTGAAAAAGGTGCGAATGGACGCAGAGAAAGATGGTGAGACCATCGCATGCTTTATTTTTTTTTTATGGGTATCTCTGATCGAGAGCTTTATTCATACAACTAGATGTAATTTTAAAAAATCACATTTTTGCACCACCATCAACTGAAAAGATCGGTGACATCTGTTCCTCATCTGTCAGGGGTCCCCATCAGCAGCCTCAGAGAGATCACACTGCTGCTGAGGCTGAGACATCCCAACATAGTGGAGCTGAAAGAGGTGGTTGTCGGCACTCAGCTAGAAAGGTACTGCACGGACACACCCACAATAAATGCTTTAGTATATAGATTGATCTGATACTAGTCTTATTGTTGCTTCTGTTGATCTTGCAATGTGTGGCCTTTGGGGCCAGTTGCATCAGCTGCTCTTTACTCATATTTTTAACTATGCCTGGGCCCTGTGGTGCCAAACCAGTTCAGCATAGCCAGCAATTTAAAAAAAAAAAAATCATGTTTCACTTACTTTGACTTTTTTAATGAGGCTAAGCTGATGAATTCAATGTTTCTCATTTTCACAGTCACATGAAAGGGAGTAGTGTCGTGGCATGTAACAAATAACAAACATGGACATGACTGCTGGCAGCAGAATGAACTATCTTACAAACAAAGAGAAACTATAACACCAGAAAGAGATGGAAATACCCAGGACCCACTCAGGAAGGGCTGTGAGTGGGTATGACAGAAAAATCATTATATTAATGTGTGAATCTGGCTTCCAGGGGAAATTGCTTTGAGTGACCATTAGGACTTAGTTACGCAGGATTCATTAACTGTGTCACTTTATAGATTCTGTGTCAATGAGTTAAAACCAGTAAGAAGCTTTACTTACAAATTTAATATAATTTTATCAAGCACAAGACTTAGTTGCCTGTTTTGGGATTTTCTTTCCGTGTTAAGGCTTACACAGAATAACAAAATAGCTTTAAAAAAGTCTAAAAGAATAAAAATGAGTAATACGTTTTCTTGTGAACGGTCTGTTTTTCTTATTGTTGCTCTTCAAGGAAAGACAAAAACATTAGACAGTCTCTAAACACTTTGGACACCTTTATTATTTGTGCAAAAAAGTCTAGCTCTCTAAGATGGTGACGAAAAGAGATTGGTCGGTAGGCTCTGGTTTTGTATATGAAGATCTTGCAGAATAAGTTATCATGGCAATGTAACCAGGTAAGAAGGAAACCACCTTAGTATAAATGAACACCCAGGGTTAAATCTGATGTTAACTTGCTGATTACCAAATCCTGCTTCGTACTTCAGAGCGGTGGTATAGAAATCTGCTGGACTGTGGTCACACACACAAACCAGCAGTCCAAAGAAAGTCACGTTGTGCGTCCAGCACATTTCATCCTAAAAGTCTGCTTGTTTTTGAAGGGTCTACGACATTGGTACAGTTTGAGTTTATGTTCACTTTGTATCAGGTCCCTGAAAAAAGAAGACTCATGTCTGAAAGATGCCACTGATTTAACTAAAACTTCGACTTAAGCTCAGGTGGTTAAACTGGTGTGTAGCCGGTATAATATAGATAAGGAATTATCCTCATTGTTTGTTTCCCCAGTTTTTGTGACCTTAGTCGCCTGAATCGACTGTGGTTGTGATTTGGCGCTGTATACATAAAATTGGATTTAATTTAATTGTTTTACTGTCTAACATAAACTTTCTTAATCTTTTTGGATCTTTTCAGCCTATTTCTGGTGATGAGTTACTGTGAACAAGATCTGGCCAGTCTGCTGGAAAACATGCAGACGCCATTCTCAGAGGCGCAGGTAAATCAAACTCATACATTCCTGCAAGTTCATTTCTACCTAAAGTGATTGCTATTATTTTCTTGTGTCTGCATGTGAGTGTAAAAATGGATGTTTTGCTTTTTACATGGCCTCCATATTCATGTACAGTAGAAGTTGATGCAACCAGTTATTCCATTTTTTTTTTTTTCTGTTTTGTTGTGTTCCAGGTTAAGTGCATCGTTCTCCAGTTGCTTAGAGGTTTGGAGTATCTCCACCACAACTTCATTATTCACAGGTTGGTCTCACACCATTACGAGGACCAGCTGAAGTTTTAATTTGTTATTATCATAATTGTTTAAAATTTGACATTTTAATTAAATAATCTTAAGTGTAAAGTAGTGGACCTTACACGTACGATTACTCTAATGCAGAACTGCCAGTGACTGCAGTTCCCCTTCTGTCCACTGGGCTGTGTTTGTGCTGTTGGTGCCTTTTAGAGTATTTTAACACAATTATCTGACAAATAATCTGGTTTGCTACGAGGTTCAGATCATCCAACAAGTTTTTGGGTTTTGTAAATGAAATCAGAGAATTTAACATTTTTGTTGTACCTTGTTGTTGAGCCTTCCTTTACCAGAGTTAGAGTGTTGGGATCATAGTCTGAGGTGAAAGGCAAGAAGCTATTTACTGACTCTCTCCATTCAGCTTGACTAAGCCTGAACAAATCTTCCAAGAGAAAAGACATGCTCCTGCTGCAGGACGAGTTAGAGCAGAGCTGTGCTGCATAATGATCTTCCTCTAATCTTGTTATTAGAGACCTGAAGGTGTCTAATCTGCTGATGACAGACAAAGGCTGCGTAAAGATTGGTGAGTCACCTCTGTTATCATATCTCTTCTGCAGCTTTTACTGTAATCACCTTATACTCCTACTGACATGCCTCCCAAACCCTGCCACTGCTGAACTTTGACCTGTCACACATTGACAGTGATGGCTGAAGTGTTTTTTTTATCTATCAGTGTTGTTGCCACCATGATTTAAAAAAGAAACACACACACACTTTTTTCATTGTCAGTTTTAAGGACAACTGTAATAACAGGTCTTTTTTTAAAAATCGTGTAGACAAGTTTAAGATGGCCTGCTGGGTTAAAATCAGGCACCATAATGGGGAAGAAAGACAATTTTAATGATGTATTGTTGTTGGTGCCATGCTGGTCTGGGTATTTTTCAGAAACTGGTGATCTACTGGGAATTTCCCACACAACCATCTGTGGAGTTTACAGAGAATGAAGAAGAGAACTAGAATTAAGGAATTAATTCTAGTTCCATCACACAGCTAGATTTATGTCAGCTCTGAAGGGAAATAGGGGGTCCAACCCAGTAATAACAAGGTGTTCTTAAAAAAGTGGCCTCTAAGTGTATTTGCCGACTCAAATGTCAGATTATTTTATTTATCTAAATTTTACTAGACAACAAAGTTTTAACTGTTGATTAATGAACTGATGGTAGAAAACATTTTTCTAATATAGACATTATCTAAATATATTATTATTGCAGGTTTCTTTACCATATAATAATAGGTCCCTTGAGGGAACTTCTGATGTGATTTGGTACTCTAAATACATACTAAATAAATAAACAAACCTGAAATGGCTTACGGACTCCAAAAAGAGATTCTAGCAAAACGTCAGGCGACTCTGGATGTTGTACGGCGGTCTTGGTTGACACGCCTCTATAATGTTGTGTGGAGATCAGGGGCATTACCTCTAGATTAGCAAATCGGGGTGGTGGTTCCCATCTTCAAGAAGAGAGAACGGAGTGTGTGCTCCAACTATAGGGGGGTCTTCATCCCCCTATAGTTCCTCAGCATCCCCAGGAAAGTCTATACCAGGGTGCTGGGATGGAGAGTCCATCCGTTAGTCGAGCCTCAGATACAGGAACAATGAGGTTTCCGTCCCAGTTGTTGAACACTGGACCAGCTCTTTATCCTCTCAAGGATACTTGATGGGTCATGGGAGTTTGCCCAGCCAGCCTACATCTGTTTTATGGACTTGGAGAAGGCATTCGACTGTGTCCCTCGGAGTGTCCTGTGGGAGGTGCTTCAGAAGTATGGGGTGTCTGGCCCATTGCTACGACACATTCGATCCTTATACAACCGTTGCCATAGCTTGGCTCGCATAGCCTAGCATAAGCCAGACTTGTTCCCGAATGGTGTTGGACTCTCAGACACAACATTAAAACTGCCTCCCTAACATTGTGCACTTTTCTGCTGTTTAATCCCACTGTAATCAGGAGAAGTGATATTTAGACATTCTACCTTTGATTACCCATAAAAAATAAATTGAAATCAGATAAAATCAGATTACTTGATGTTGAACTGATCAGTACTCGTTATTTTCTGCACACAGCTGATTTTGGTCTGGCCCGGATGTACGGCATTCCTCAGCAACCCATGACACCACGAGTAGTTACGCTGTGGTGAGTGTTTACCCAGTTAGTCTAACTCATTTGAGGTATTCTGTGTGGGTGTTGTGCCCTGCATATAACCCTTGTGTTGCTGTGCTGGTGCAGCCTCAGTGGAAACTCCCTTGTAATCCCCTCACAATAATCCTCCCTTATTAGCTCCATTACCTCGGGCCACTATCCTAATATGCTCTCCTTCGTGCAGGTATAGAGCACCAGAGCTCCTCCTAGGGACGAAGACTCAGACTACGGCTCTGGACATGTGGTGAGGAAATACATGTGAAATCTATACGCTTAGGATCAGTATACTGCACAAGGAAGCATCTAATAACCAGCTTTTAACCACTCTACCTACACTGCGTTCTTATCATAATCTCTTTAGGAAACTTTGGTTATAGGATAGTAATTACAGCTGTACTATCAAAGCACTCTCTTTATGGAGGCTGTGCTTATTTTTGTTGAAGCTTTGTTTACCCTCATACTAAAAAACGTGGTCTGCCAGTAGAAGAAACAAAATTAAACAGAATATGATATGTATAATTGTCCTAAGTTAATAAATTCTGCGCCAAAGGGAAAAGGCCTCATATCCCATGAGGATCCGTCAGGAAATTAAATCCAGACGTGGTGTTTCCTTTACAGGGCAGTGGGCTGTATCCTGGCTGAGCTGCTTGCCCACAAACCTCTGCTGCCTGGAACCTCTGAGATCCAGCAGGTCGACCTGATCGTTCAGCTGCTGGGAACACCCAATGAAAACATCTGGCCGGTAAGACTCAGCTTTCACACTGTCTGATGTTAAACTATTGAATTGGATGCATTTAGCTTTTATTGCTAAAGCACTCTTAAACTGATATATTTCTACTTTTTTGTATGCCATCAACAAGTTCAGCAACATTAAACCCATTAAGGGAAAACAAGGTAAAAGCAGCCGATGATTGGCACAACTCAAAAGCCTTACTGTCTCAGTGTTTGGTTCTTGGTAAAATCACTCAGGTCTTTCCTTCTTCTGCCTCCAACTACAAGAACCGACTTTCCATCTAATACTCTAATATCTAGACATGTGATATTGATACAAATCCTCAGTTATTCGTTTAGTCTAAAATAGGTTGCAGTCTGCACAAAGCTGAGAAATGAGATCTGTTGTGTGTGTTACAGGGTTTCTCTCAGCTTCCCCTCATCGGTCAGTACAGCCTGAGGAAGCAGCCATACAACAACCTGAAGAACAAATTCACCTGGCTGTCTGATGCTGGACACAGACTGCTTAACCTGCTCTTCATGTACAACCCCCAGCGCAGGTACATTTAGCTCTACTGGTTTCTGGCTGGAATCTAGACTACAGCTCTGATAAAGCTAAGCTTTTTTTGTGGGAAAAATGAAGGAGTCTCATGAATTTTCATACGAGGCATCACTAACTTCTTGTATTTTTCCTGATTCTCAGAGCTACTGCTAAAGATTGCTTGGAGAGTTCGTACTTCAAAGAGAAACCTCTACGTGAGTATAAAGATTGCGGATATGCACAAGCTGACGTCTGTCTGTCCTCCGACCTGCCGTGAGTCATTCTGTGTGCCTCTGTGCTTCTCTTTCCAGCCTGCGAACCAGAGCTGATGCCAACATTCCCTCACCATCGCAACAAGCGAGCGGCTCCTCCAGCAGAGAGCCACTCGAAGAGGAGCAAAGTGTGAAGAAACACTGAACTTACAGGCACATCTCTGGTGGGAAAATGGCCACAGTCATGAAGAGCTTTTACTGTGGAGCTTTGAGCTAGTCCAAACCAGAATCAGCTTCAGCACAGCTGTAGTGAAACAAAGTCAGACAAACTTATTGCTGGACTGTTAAAAACAGGAACACAGAGTCTACAGCAAGCAGTCAAGAAAAGGCTGGAAGTACAACCTGCTCTGTGGATCCAACGGTGTGGTCTGAGAGCACAGCACATTCATCAAAGAAAGAGAAACGGCCCCATTTTAGATTTTGTGTCTGAGTTATCATTTCCAACGGCAAGTAAGATGCTACAGTTACGAGAAGAAACTTCATAATCGCAAATTCTAGAGTAGCTTTGCATGGTTCACAGTTCAAAATCATCCTTGTGTATCCTCTCAGTTCATCCTCTATCAGAAACAAGCTGTTTTAATTCCTCTGCCTTTTAACTCTTTCACCTATATATAATATGTGGTGTGAGTAGCCTTAGTAAGCTATATAGGTGGCGATCAACTTCATTAACTTCTGATTCACACACAGCCCTTAAAATATGACAGAAAGCACTGAGTTCAAAAAAGAAAAAACAAGTGTTTACCCATAGTAGGCATCCAAGGAAGAAAGAGTTAAGGCAGCTGTCCTCTGATTGGCCTTTCCTTCATTAACAGACGGCCTGAAAAGCTGGCTGTGCCTTAGACTAACATATAGGGGATAGTCCCTCTCTGACATCTTAAATATCCCTTTTGAGAGCAGCTTGAAGCCTGAGCTTTTGGCATATTCTTATTGAAAACTTTGACAATGTTTAATTTGAATCTAATAAAGTTTAATAAATGTCTGGAACAGGAACAGTGTATAAAAATATAAAAATAAGACAGAATAGCCATTTAATCCATTCTGATCTCATGAATATGTGAACACTATCTAAAAATGACAAAATAATCCATACAGCATTAGCCACTATTTTATATATGCTCACAGACAGCAATGGTCCTGTGATGGACAAAAGCTGTCTTGTTATAATAATGTCCTTTTGCTCACTGACATCAATAATATCCCTCACTCTATCAAACCAAGGAGATAAAAGCTGGATGTTGTGACTGTGTAACACTTTGTCTTCTCAGATAGTGGTGACCTTTTCTTGTAATTATGAGATTAAGCATGAGGCCTCGCTTTCCTATTTTTGCCAGCAGTGAATGTAGTGCTATAGTGTACACCCTGACACATTACACATCAGTCTGTGGATGTGCTGTTATAATTATCTCTGCAGCTCTGTGACCAGGAGCTTTGGGGTCTTTGCTTGAGTGCTGTCTACAGCTTTATAGCCTCCATGTTGTTCTTGTTGATGAATTTAGGATTAATTTAAGAATATCTGCCTTTAAAGTCTTTGATGCACAATAAAGATCATCTCAGGTTTGATCCTCACAGCTGGAAGACAGTGTGTCCTGTCCAAGTGTCCTTGAGTAAAATATTGAATGCTTGATTTTGCTTGGTAGACATTAAGGAGCTCTGTGTTAGCATGCAGCACGGGCCAGCAGGGCCAAAACTGTGATATGATGTAGCAGCTGTACCGCTTGTCTTAGTATGTGCAATAAGCACAGTTTACCCCATGTAGGCTGCTTTGTGCTATTACATACTTGGTGCCATTTTACATTATACATCAATCACTTAAGCTGTGGAATAAATTGTAAAGCTAGTCAAATAGCTTTTCTACTTATATGAATTATAGTTGGACTATACTGACAAGGAAGATATAGTTAGCTAGCTAGCTGTAATTTAGCTGTGATACAGGACTCTGGTGATGGTTGGTTGGTAATAGTGGCTGATGAAGTAAAAAAAAAGAAGAAAATGGACTGCTAAGTTACCTGATCAGCCCTGAGTCACACCAAGGAAAACAGTGGGCTGGAGACCACCGCACAACCATACACAGTGAACTTGCAACTATTTCAAAAGTTGCTTCAAGATGGTAACCACTCGCAGTCAACCGCGTCTTCAAAGCGACTTCATACGTCAAGATGGCAATAAAACATCAATAATAAACTGCAGCAAACTGGTGAAAATGGTGAATCATCTACATAAACAGATTGCATAAGTTGCCTCCCACAAGGCAATCCATGCAAGCACTGCAATCGAAAGTGGTTATCCAGAGCTTCCTGGTCTTCTGAAAACATTCTGCACTATTTTTAATCTAGTGTGACTGAGCCAGTGTTTTGCTTCATGAAATTTGTCAGTGCATATGATGTTTGGAGCTGATTAGGACTGGACTTCATTTCCAAGCTACTTTTAGCTAATGAGGTGGTTGCTCTAGGTCAGGGGTGTCGAACTCCAGGCCTCGAGAGCCGGTGTCTTGCAGGTTTTATATGTCACCCTGGGTCAACACACCTGAATCACATGATTAGTTCATTACCAGGCTTCTGGAGAACTTCAACACATGTTAAGGAAGTAATTTGGCCATTTAAATCAGCTGTGTTGTGTCAAGGACTAAAACTAAAACCTGCAGGACACCGGCTCTCGAGGCCTGGAGTTCGACACCTGTGCCCTAGGTCTTTCCAGTCTTGTGATTATAGCTTGACATTTGCTGTATAGATATGAGATTGATGTAAATGTAAAAGGAAGGAGTTTTTATCAGAATCTTGAAGATTTTCCTTAGAAGGAACAGCTCAAATGACTGCAGTAAATGAACAGTGGCCTCAAAGTTGACTCTGTGTAAATTTAAATAAAATCAGAAAACTGACTGCTCCACTTCTGGTATTTTTTTGTTTCATCGTGCTGCAAATTCTTTGAAATGTGTGACAGGATGGGGCTGCGGGCAGGTCCGTTAAGAACCTGTTTGCAACTCCTTCCAGCAGTCTAACCCATGTCAATACAGCAAACAGGAGATTTGCATCATGAACGCAGTGTGATGCCGTCATTTCAATATGGGCCTAAATCTCTGAAGAAAGCAAAAGGTGATCCAACCCAGTACACGGAGAGTGTACCTAATAAAGTGTCTGGTGAGTGTATATTGTTGAACATTTTGTTTGCGTAATCTTTTAATTGTGGTGAACTCCTCTCAGGCTTCACTTTGACAGATTGTTTCTAAATATTTGAGATCTCAGGTTTTGTGGAAACTCTTATTGGTGTGCACTTAACTGTGTGATGGTGGTGGAAGTGTTAAATTCCAAATACGTGAAATGCACAAGAATAATAAACCATGTCAAAGCAGCAGTAGTGTCTTTTTTTCCATTTGAAATTTCAGTTTTTATTTATTCAGGTTAAATTAGTAGTAATGGTAACATGGCCAGCGTCAGGTTAAATCCCCGTACAGGGACGTTAATAACTGAGCTCCCCTGAACAACAGGTACCTCCACAAACACGCAGCGATTCTACTGTAGCTTCCAGAAGTCCATCAGTGAGTCCACCAGGCACGCCTGCAATCCTGCCATAACAGCAGGAGGTCAGAGTCTGTGCAGGACAGCTTTCCTTAAACTCCCTGCTGAAATTAGGACAACAGCAATGAAACGTTCAGCAGCATCGCCCCTGGAGGAGAACTCTGTACATTTGCCTCCAATAAAGGGGGGGGGTCAGGCCTCTCACTGGTGCTCCATCATGAATCACAGAAAATTAATACATAAAGAATAAACATACTGTAGCTGGATTAGTTACACATCACACGTGACCAGTAATTTATATAAATAATGTTCCATAACACTGATTGACCATGAATGCAGGGCAACACAAAGATGTGCTTGACTGATTCTTAATCCACTAACATGTGAATATTAGTGGATTAATTGCAGTCGGCGTTAATTAGCTTGTGCTGTTAAACCAAGTGAGGGAGGTTAGTTTCCTTAAAGTGCCACAGACACGATGTCTTCAATTTTCATGTTTAATGAGACTGTTTATTTTCCACTGCACTTTGTGGCATATTTCTCCCACTCATGTATCCGCTCAGTTTGAATATTTTCAATGAAGAGTGGAAAACACCCAGAACACAAACTCAAACATCAAAAACAGAACATCCATAAAAGAAGGACTTCGCAGTTTAAATAAGATTAGGTGTATTCTAGGAAATGTAGTGAAAAGACCAAAAGGACGCTTTCTTCCACACGTAACGGCCTCCTAAACATGAAGCGAAAGTGTGACTGTTTGCCCCACGGTAGCTGTTTTAGTTTGAAAACTCCAGAACAAGCCTCACTGACCACAGCTGAAAAAAAGGAAGCCAATGGCAAAGATCCAAAAACTGCATTACTAATGGCCACTTGAGCCACGCTCTAAATGCACCGCCAGTATGGCCAGTTACAGAGAACAAGCTTTGGTTTCTATAGCAGGTGAAATTTTTTTTATTCACCTGATTGGATTTTAACTTATGGGTGCCGCAGCTGTGTCTTCAAAAACACCACAAACTTTTAGCAGCTAATACTTGGGCTTCAATATGTGAAGACTGAAGCCAATGAATGACATCACCGTGGCCATGTCCATCATTTATGTACAGCCAATGCTCCAGAAAAGCTACCAATCCCACCAACTGCTGCTTCAAAACAGGAAGTGTTGATGCATCGTCTATCAGTTTATTCGCTTCGAAAAGAAAAAATAAGGAAAAAAAATAGAGCCATTGATCAGCACTTGGGCTTTCTTAAAAATCTATTTTTTTAAAGTATTCGTTGCTTTTTTGTTCATGTTGATTAAATGCTGTGTTAACAAATGGCTTTTCAATGACAATCATCCATCTCCCAGAGTGTACATCCTTTTCAAAATAAAAGACATTCAAGTTACAGAAAACAGAGAAAAGCAGGAAATACTGATTTTTTTCCCCCATCTCATTTAAATTATCACTCTTGGTATTTTCAGATTGAGGAACTGCTGCACTTGGCTCCCAGTCAAGCACATCTCTGGTAATGTAAATGCTTCACTCAGACTGTTGCGAGCACGGAGCTACAGGCCTCAACCAGACACGCTCACTTGGTTTAACTGCATTAAATATCAAAATAACATTTAGACAGAAACATTAAACAGAAACAAGTTTAATAAAAACACTTAAATGCATACTTCCGCATGCCTGGCAGAACAACTAACGTCTTCTCTTCACTGTCCTTCATGGCGATACCAAAGGGAGTTGCATGACGGCAGCAGAATGTATGGCCCTTCGGTCGGAGACGAGACAGGCTCACAGTGGGACAAACTTTATGCATTTCCTCACATTAAATGCGGCGCAGATGAACAGTTCTTGTAGTGAATATGCTGTAACGGAGCACAGTCTGTAAAGGGTGGGGAAAAACGCGGAGGCGACAGGGGAGGAAGTCTACAGTCCAGCTACCAAATCACACTGAGATTTTCTACTTCTGCATTTGGTCAATGTCCTCCAGGGATTCAAACATCCGGGCCTGGACGAGACACGAAGATGCAGACTGGTGCCATGTTATAAATCCAGGAGAGGCAGTGAACCAAGTGCTCAGCTGAAGATGAAAGCCTACAGGATGGTGCAGAGGAGAGGGGTGGAGTGTTGGTACTGGGAGCAGTCTGACCCTTCTGCTGGACTTGGGGATGGAGCGGGAGACGTGGGGCTCTGTCTCTCAGCCCTCCATCCCAAAGTCCTCTGTGAACTTCTTGACTTTGAGAAGGTCTTCGGTGTTAACTGTGGGGCGGGTGGTGGACAGAGAGCGCAGCATGTCCGACTGCAAAGTAGGGACACGGACACACACACACACACACAGTTCATTATTGTTATTTCATTACTGTTATACTGCATATTTAAATACTGTATATCACTGTGAGGTCCTTTCAATCCAACAGAAGCTTTCTTTATGCAGAAAAACTGTCCAACATATCCTTTATCCCTTCTCTGCACACAGCCTAATCATCTCAGCCTCACCTCTCCAACTTTGTCTCCAAACTGCTCAATGAGCCGTCCTTATGATATTACTGGTTAATAGTAATATTACTCATTAATAATCCCAATGAAAATCTTAGTATCTTCATCTCCACCACCTCCACCTTAGCCTCATCTTGAAACCAAACATCACAGGAGGTCTTATCTTATAAACCTTCCTTCAGCAGTTTTACATGTATAATGAATCTGGCTGATAATCTATGTCATTGTTGTTCATTGGTGGTGGAAAGGAAGATGGTAATATGTCACAGTTTAAAAGAAAATCAAAGCTGCTGTTAGTGAAACAACAGATTTTCCTTCACGTTCCTGCATCTTACCATGCAGACTATGGGCTCCAGTAGCTTATCACTAGGTACGTCCATCCAGGTCATCTCTATAGCCCCAGGATCGCCAGGGGAACATGGCGTCAAGAGGTCATCCACCATCACCTGGTTGTTGCTTCGGGATGGACCGCGGACCTGCAGGAGTAAGGGGGAAAAAAGCTCCTGTGCAGCACCGATTAATCACACCAAACACTGCAGCCTCCACGTGAAGGCTTCATCGAACCCCGCTGAGTCTATGGGCGATCTTTGAGACATTAGTAACTCAATCTCAACTACATACTAAACACAATAACTTAATTAAATTCATGTTAAACTGGTTAGTTTGCAGTATTCTGATAACATTTACAGTAACGGAGTCTGTTAGACTGCTGCACGCCTGAGTGATGATGCTCTTTAATAGTAATATACTGTCTAGTAGCTGAAAAGCAGCTCTAATTCCTCATTCCTCAACATCTGCTTACATACCATGGACAGATTTGACTAAAACCTGACAGTCAGCAGAAGCACAGGGCAGCTGATCACAGGTACTGGAGCTCACAGGCTTGGTTTTTTGGGGTGATTTCTTTTACAAACAAGCTTAAAACAGCTAATTTTTAACAGAGGATGAACTGAACTTTAATCAAGACTTATAAAGACCTTATAAGTCCAGGTAACAGGGCCCCTTTCAATAGTTCATTTATATCACAAAGATCCAAGATTGAAGATTTCACAGGTTTCTTTCTCTTACCTTTTTGAAATGTGTGGCAGATTGGACCTTCCTAACGGGCTGCATGAGAGCATCCCGGACGATGATGCTGATGTCGGCACCGGAGTAGCCTTCTGTTTTGCGGGCGAGCTGCCGCAGGTCGGCCTCGCTCAGGCTGTGCGGTGTGTTGCCCAGATGGAGGCGAAACATTTGAGCCCGAGCCGGCTCCTCTGGCAGAGGGATGTAGATACGCTTCTCAAATCTGACGCACAACAAAAATAACAAGCCCGTCTTACGGATGCTCCTCAACACACGTACACTTAAACAGCACACAAGAAAAGGTATAACAAAGCAAAGCGTAGCTCTAAAATCAACTCGTTACTATTAAAGTTTAGAGGAAGTGAAGCAGGAGTCGGATACTGGGTTCACTGGCTGTAGATTGACCGCTTTTCCTTATTTCTGCCATAAATCCCACTCCACTGGTCGATGCTTATATTAAACACGACCAAAGTTTTAAATAATCAGTCTATGTAGCTCAGACTTCAGGATTATATATAGAATTAGTTTTAGACATTTTTTATATGCTTGGCTCGATATGATATCATCAAGAATGGATATCCCTAATAAGGTCTCAGGCACGCAAATAGCAGCCAGTCAGATGAATAATAACCAAAGTTGGCTTAAAATGTGGGTAGCCTTATAGACACAGGAGCTAAAATGTTTTATTTCAGGCAGATGATAATTCGATGGGCTGTTCCAAGGCGAGTATATCGAGCTCTGAATCCTACAAAGCTCGTTTAGTGGAGTTCAAGAGCCGCATCTCTGATTTGTTTAATAATTCTATAATACATAATTTGTATTACATATGCTTCTAACTGGGTATACATTTAAGATTATGCTTCCACAAGACACCGAGTGGATTACAAGTTTAAGATGTTATTAATCAGCTGTGGATTTCAGTGCCACTTCTTACAGGAGCTGTCTTCTTTTTGCATTCCCAGCACTATTCACCAAAAATGCAAGCCTGTACAGATCTGACAGAAAAGCTGATAGCTGCTGGGAACTCTTTAACTCTATTTCCCAAGAGGAGGCAGGATGATTTTTATACTGCCTGCCCTCCTCAGTGAGGTGAGAGCTGTCGATCAGAGCGATCTTTCACTCTGTTCAGTAACAATTACAGAAGGAACTACTTCCTGTTTGAAGCCACATCCTTCTCGTTTCAAGTGAAACGTTTCTTTTTTCCACATTTTAATTTAACATTGAATTCAGCTTTTGTGCTTAAATGGAGGCAAAATGTAGCTGCTGATGAACGTGTTGTTGGGTACTGCTGGTTTCTCCAAGTGGCCATCTAAATAAGCTGAACTATCCCCCAGCAGCTTGTGTTTGTAATGTGCCCATGGTAACATAACAACATGATGAGCCTCAGCCAACGTCTTCTAACAGATCACACACACAGTGCACTGTTTCCAAAGCACAGACTTTTTTTCATAATTGTTCATCTAGCCGAGGTAATGCGCACTTATTTTGAAAATTCAGTCGCTGTCAACGAGCAAGCTCTGGCCCTTCCTGTTTTCCCTGTGGCAGGTCTCCTGAAATCTTTTCTTCATTTAACACTTTATATAAATACCTCATGGAGGTTGGTCTCTACTCTTTGCTGGATGATCTGTAGGGGCTTTTCTTTACTATAGAAAAGATCCTGTCATCACCCATGTCTGTGGTTTTCCAGGTCTTCCCATGTGCTTCCATGTGTGTTTTCCTCAGTATGTACAAAATAGTTAGCCACTCACGATCTTAATAATATCCATACTAAATTCTTTTTCTGTATTAACAGCCACAGCACACTTGAAATCACTTCCTGACCAAAGTGTTAAAGTACAGATGCAACACTTCAGTGGTCAATGCAATATGATGGGTTAACCCCTCAACTTAGAATTGAATGTTTGCACTTGAAGCTTAAAGCATTTAGCAGTAACCCAAGTATGTTTTGATACAAAGGTAAAAAGACAATAATGATGCCACTGTCCAAAAATATCTGGAGCCAACATTAAATTCTAAACGTCATAGAGAACAACTCACAAGAAGTTTGGACAATGTTTTACATGGTCAGCATTCAAAATGAGAGCTGAAGCTCAGGTGTGTGTCCACACAAATGCTTTGTTAACAGCTGAGTAGTTTAAAGGAGGAGAAAAAACGACATCAGACTGTGACACCATGGTCAGCAGTCAAAAAGCAGTATGAATCTTAACATTAACATGCGTTTAGACAAACAGATTAGAAAATCACTTTCTGAAATATTCCCCAAATGCAGGAGGATTTAATAAGAATTTAGATTTCAGATTCATCCTAAAACAACAACACTTCAAGCCCTGTGGTTTCTCCATTTGGGTTCAAACTAACAGCATCAGAATCTACCCGAGTTCAAAGGTTTGTGTTTTCTTAACACACCAGAATTAGAAGTAACATGACCAGTGTTGGGACTAACGCGTTATTAAGTAACGCGTTACAGTAACTACGTTATTACTGTGGTAACGAGCACGGTAACTAGTTATTATGCCAAAATCAGGAACGCGTTAATCGTTACTGGGATTTAGATAGGCTCGTTATTTGTTACTTCATGTGGTGGCTATCACGGAGCTTCCACAGATTCAGTAACATTAGCAAGTGATGGAGGCCAGCAGGTGGATGAGGGAAAGGGGAGGCAAGAGGAGAGACCCGAAGCGGCCGCCGGTCCGAGTGTCAGGTGAACTGAACTTCAGGTAAGAAGTTATGACCTGCAGTCCATCTGGGTCAGATATGAACCAAGTTTAGTTGGAGTTTATTTTCGTTATGCTGACTTTTTTGTACTGCGTGCTAGCTAGCATGACGGAGTTTCTATACAGCTAGGTGGGTGCTATGATGTTACTGATGTTGAACTTTATTTTGTTCATAAGGTTAGTTAGTAGAGTTGCCAACCATCCTGTAAAAAACGGAATCGTTCCGTATTCAGAGAAAATATTTCATATTGAGCTGAAAAGGAACACAGTTTGTTCCGGACTTCAGCTACAACGAAAAAGACACAAAGCTGGAGTTATTCTGTGCTGCACTTCTTTGCTGCACAGCTGCCTCTTCTTCTCTCATTCTCTCCCCTCCCTCTCCCGTTTCTACTTCAATCATGAAAACTGATCAATGATCAGCCCACTTTGCGCCAGAAAGAGGAAACCATTGATAGATTGATACATATATACCATCAAAACAGTGTACATCACTGTCACAACAGTGTTTGTTTTCATTCAAAGGCTTTATGATTTTTCCTATAATGGTGGGCCGGTCAATCAAAATGCCCGTGACGATTTTTTGTCCCAGTCCAGCTCTGTATGCAGCTCATCTGTAGTCTGGTGTTACCTACATCTTCCTACTCAGAAGGCAGAATTTCTGAGTTCTGAGTACAATCGAAAGCACCACGACTGCAGTTTTTGTGTTGGATGTAAAAAGCGCACATGACGCTGTGACGTAGGCTAGAATCACGGCGGCGGTCAATGACGGTCGAGGCGTGGGATTTCTCTCATGGAAATATGCACATTATCTTTTCCTTGCTATTGGTAGGTGGCACAGTGCACTTGTGGCAAGTAAGCAAGCTAGAAGACTGGCAAAGTTATGGAAGCAACACATTAACAAGAGCATTCTGAGTAAAACCAAAGTTACTTTCCCTAGTAACTAGTTACTTTGAAAGTAACGAGTAACTTGAAGTAACTGAGTTACTTTTGATAGAAGCAACTAGTAAAGTAACTACGTTACTAATTTAAAGTAACTTACCCAACACTGAACATGACAGAATTACCATTGTGATGAATAATAACAGTGCAGCAAAAGTACATTTTTTGGAATAAAAAGCCCCACAGAATATAAACAAAACACACACACACACACACACACAAACATCTGAGATGACCTCTGACCTTCTGCGGATGGCGGCGTCCAGCACCCAGGGGATGTTGGTGGCTCCGAGCACCAGAATGCCATCATTGTTGTTTCCGACACCTACAAAAGCAGAGTGTCAATCTACACAAGCACTTCTTTTGAAACTCTGGAAAACTCTCTTAACTGACTGTAGCAGGAATAACGGTCAGTGTAATTTATTTATACAATATAAACAATGATGAGCTACTGATGCCACACAATAAAATTGTTTATATTCTGTGGAATGAATACCGTACTAACAAGAAAAGTTATGAAAACAGAACATGCCTGACATCACCACAGATCGTTCAACCTAAAGACAAATAAGTGACAAATAACTAAGTCTTCAACTGAGAAATGTGTTGAAAACAATCAGAAAACTGTTTAAAAGGATTTTTCACATATGATGGTTACCAGTGCTGCCACCACATACACTTACATCCAGAAAAATCACCAAACATTTGTGTTTTTTAGAAGTTCCTCTTGTGGTGCAGAGCAAGCACAGTGAAGTTCTGTGGTTCTGTATGGTTCTATGAACTCTGAAAAGGCTGCTGTGGTCTTAAGGTCCCTTATTTCAATCCATCACGGTGATGTGATCCAGGTTCCACAAAGTGTTAACAAGATTCGCACATTCAGTCTGACACAGATGTGAGGCTGAAAAAAGCCCCTCTTTGCTCACATCATCAATCTGACTTGAAACACTGCAGACGCCATGTTTTTCCAAATGGCTGTGCCTCAGGTTTCAACAATATTATTTAATACTGCATATTCCTCACACTTCATATATCCGATAGCACTCGTGTGACTCACCCTGCATCTGGACCAGAAACTCTGTCTTGATGCGGCGGGCAGCCTCGCTTTCATTCTCGTTCCTCGAGCCGCACAGAGAGTCCACCTCGTCGATGAAGATGATTGAAGGTTTGTGCTGGCGAGCTAGATCAAACAGGTTTTTCACCAGCCTGAGAGAGACGGGCAGAGACGGAGTAAATATGTCTGAGGGATAGCAATATTAGACCATTAGTTTTTTATTACTAAGAAATCGATTTAGTCTTTGAAGTAACAAATGTTGTAATTATTGCTCATCACCTTTATGCAATTTAAGATGAGACCTTTAAAGATTAAAATTCCAAAATACTCAGTTATCAAAGTTGTTTTTTTCCAGTATTTCTACTTGCTAAATCACATATCAATCTGTTTATTAAAAATATACTTACAAAACTGTTTCAGCTTTATAAGTTCAGGTTTCTACTCTGATACAGTTGAATATTTATGGAGCTGTTTAATTGATATTCTGCTAGGATAACAAAACAGCTGTCCCCAAGGCTGTGAGGAACTTTAGAAGCATTTCTGATATTTCCTTTTTACCTCGCTTAAACAAGTGTACAATACTAAAAATTAGAAACACTCCTGACTCAGAGTGATGCTGAAAAACTAGTTCATCCATTTTCCCTCTCCAATATTGTACGGCCTTTACATGACAATTTATAGCACGTTGAGATGAGAGTTGTTGGGAATTGGCTCTATGTAAATTACACTGAATTGAAATGACGCATTGAAAACATACTTCTCACTCTCTCCCAGCCACTTCGACATGAGGTCTGAGGAGGAGACAGAGAAGAAGGTGGAGTTGTTGGCCTCGGTGGCCACCGCCTTGGCCAGGTATGACTTCCCTGTTCCCGGAGGACCGAAGAGCAGGATGCCTCTCCATGGGGTCCGTTTGCCTGAGAAACAAAAGACACAGAAGAAAGGTTTGTCTTTAAAGTAGTGTTGATATCAGTGTATGACTGCTTACTGGGTTTAAACAGAATGAAGAGACTTGAGACCTACAGTACCTGTGAAAAGGTGAGGAAATTTGATGGGCAGGATGACTGCTTCCTTCAAAGCTTCCTTAGCTCCTTCCAGCCCAGCAACATCATTCCACCTCACATTGGGTTTCTCCATTACAATAGCACCTACACACACAAAAAAAAGTAATGATGACACACCTACTGGGATGCAATTAATAGACACAGCTGTTTGATTATGACAAAACCAAAGAAAATTGTAAGAAATAATATCATAAATAAATATTTAGCTCCACATGATGGGGTTAAATCCCCCCCAAGGCCACTCACCCATAAGCTGTTCCTGCAGTTTTTTCTTCTCAGGGTTTTCACCCTCACTGTCACTGTCACTCCTAGAACACGGAACATAAAAATCCAATAAAGCCTAAAATGTTGGGTTTTTTTTTTACATTTAAACATACAAAAAAAGGACATCGTACTTGTCATTGCTCTGTGCTTCTTTGACAGGCTTCTTGCCCTGTTTGTCTTTATTCTTCAGATAGTCCTTCAGTTTCTCTGCTCTGTCCAGGTACTGCATACATTTTGCTCGTATACTCTCCTTCGCCTTGTCGCTGTGGGCCTCATCTGGAGTAAGAGAAGATGTTGCCATCAGCAAGGTGTATGCAAAACACAAAGAGCTCAGCTACCTGTCAAGATAAGATACTTACATTTTATGGCATGTAGGAAATATTCCACAGCATGCTGGTACAGGCGCAGAGCCTCCTCATAATTTTTCGCCTTGTCCTCCTCTGTGGCTTTAGTGACAAGATCAATGGCTTTCTGTAGCAGATGCAGAGATATAATGTTAAACCATGGAGTCAAAAACAGGCAATAAACACATGTCATAAACACAGTTTTGTTTTCACTGTGTATATTATACCTGGGCCATCTGCTTAATAGCTTTAAATGCACCTGCTATCATTGATATGCACACAATACACAGCTGTACCTTTCTGTTAGTTCAAGCTCAACAGCCTTTGGTACCCGAGGGAATGCTTCACTGCCATACTAACTTTAAAATATTTCTTTCATCTCAGTCCTGACAAAACCAAGGCTCTTGTGTCCGGCCCTGACTGATTCACCGAGGAAGTTAGCCAGTCAGCCTGCTCGCTGATAATATCAAATCATCTGCTAAGAACCTTAGCATCATTCGTTATTATCTAGTATATTTAAATCTCACATTTCAAAGCTCGCCCAGCTTTCTTTCATTAAAGAAACATTGCAAACATGAAACCTTTTTTTTTTCTTCACCCAATCATCCAGAACTTTTAGTTCACACTGTAACTGTCTCCCACTTACTTTTGCATCCCTTCACTGGCTTCCAGTGAAATTCAAAATTGTATTAATAGCATAAAGTCCTACATGGCTTAGCTCTCGCATAAACATGGAGAGCTACTGAGAATTTACAACATCTTTAAGAATCTCAGATCATCTAATCACGCTCTTAACTGTTAAAAACAGAGGAGCCCACGCTTTCAGGTTACACCTCCTAAAGTCTGGAACAGCATTTCTCAGTAATTCAGGTCAGCTGAACCTGTGGTTTGTTTTATAGGATTACTGAGAACTTTATATAAGTTACTTTAAAAAAAAAAGAAACGAAAAGCAAAGAAAAGAAAAACAATCTTTCTCCTATTATTTTTGGCTATAGGTTTACATCTGATGTATGTATAAAAGTTGCGTATATATATTGCGATAAATGCAAGACCATGTGCTGGAACATATTCACTTGTCTTTAATGTGTGGTTTTATTTAAACTGTGAAACACTTTGTAACTCTATTTATTTAAAAGTGATAAACAAATAAAAGTTGTTATTATTATTAAAACAAAGAACAAGCTATTCCTTAAGACAAATATTCACTGTGCTGCTTATAAAGCCAGTCGTCAGACTAAAATAGTCCCCCCAAAACAGCAACGCTTTGTTTGCTGTCCTTTTAACTGAGCGAGCAGGACCACACAGGCCGGCTAACGGTGACAGCAGATACCGTTAGAAACACCCTACAGGCGAGGCACAGCCAGTAGTACCCGCAACAAAGCCTATCGTTTCTATAATATGTAATCTAGACGACATATTTATTGTAACACCAAACCAAGGCAAGCTTACTATCAGCTGTTTTGTTAGCAATTTAGCTTGCAGTACATCCAGCCACCTTAGGGTTTAGGAGCTAACCGTTATTTTGTATGAAGGTAGCCGACAGGCTAGAAACTGTGTTTTGAATTAGAATCTTTCTTTAATTGTTCAGTGGAAAAAAAATAAATTATCTACCAAATGGCTCGAAGAGTCTTCGTAGCTTCCAGAAAATTCTTCCGCACGCAACCCAGTGTATTCAGAGTTGTAAAAAAACCCGCTTTTTGCTCCAATTATACACAAATCAAAGGCTAGCTCTGTGACCAAACTGAAGCGGGCTAACGTTAGCCAGCTAACAACAGCCTACCTGTAATGTTGACGTTGTCATTTCATCTCACTTTAATGTGACACGTGCAGATTTCTGTCCTCTGTTCCTCCCCAAAGGTGGACACCCGAAGAAGTGATGTCTTTACCAGCCCTGTTCTGTACGAGGACTGCACGCTCCTGTCATGACAAAACAAAACAGTGGCTAATGCGGCGGCTAGCAAAGATGACAGCTCGACCCAACAAGACGTCAACCAACAGGGGCAGTGTTGCCAACTCCTCAGTAAGGAAAATCGCTATTGGTTGTCCTAGAAGTCGCTAAATGACGTCATCGCCTAATTTGCATAATTGGTCATGCTAATCTAATCGTAACCTATGTTGTTGGAGAGAGAAATAACATCGTGGAAGAGACATAAAGTGAGTAAAAAACGTCCTAAATGCATTTAGAGTTTATTTAGAACTACAAATTAAATTTCTTTTAGCAATTATTGTTTTTTTTTAATGTCACAATTCCAACCCTGCTCCTTTACCCGGTTTTGGGCCGGCAAAAGTGACCCAAATTAGGCACTCTGGTGGAGTTATTTTGGCTACGTTCACATTGCAGGTCTTAATGCTCAATTCCGATTTTTTGATCAAATCCGATTTTTTTGTCTGCTTGTTCACACTATAAATAAAATGCGACAGCAAACGCGCTCTAGTGTGAACGCTCAAAGCGGCCCGCATGCGCAAAAGAAGACGTCACACACAACGAACTCCGTTTATACCCTGAGCAAACAATATTGTTTGACTGATGACCGTTAATATAAAGACTTCCGACTTTACGTTTCCCAATTTTTGCTTTAAGTTATTTTGTTATTTACATAATAATGTAAATAACCTAATAATTATCCTTATTGCTGTTTTAGAGGAGCAGTGCTTCAAAGGATAGTTGCAGATTTCTGTCAGAATCTACAGATTATACAGAACAAATAAAATGTTCACGTTTCTCCAACGTTGTCTTCCCAACAGTTTCACTGACATCTACACTGGATGGCCAGGAAGCGTTCGCGATGTCTTCTCCGGCGCTGATAATTGGCGTCTGTCTTGTGTCAGTGACGTAAAAGACGGATTTAATGCGACATGACCATTCACACAGCAGTCGCTTTCTGAAACATCGGATATGTATCGAATTCAGTACCACATACGAAAGTGACCCAGATCGGATGTGAAAATATCGGATTTGTGCCGTTCACACTGTCATACCATTATCGGATATGGGTCGCATAGGGTCAAAAGAATCGGATTTGATGCGCTTTCGCCTGCAGTGTGAACGTAGCCTTTGTGTGTGTGTGTTTATAAGTAGTTTTAAACCTTGTGATCCACAAAACAGCATAAGAGAAAAAGAGTAAAAGAAGAACTGACTGCGTTACAGCACCCGCTGCTTGTTGAGAGTAAAAGTGGTACGCGCTTTCACGTCGTTTTTTAGCGACTTTTTTTTTTTTTTTTTTAGAAAAAAAGTCGCTAAGGGGTCTGAAAACTCGCTAAATATAGCGACAAAGTCGCTAAGTTGGCAACACTGAACAGGGGAGCTCATACGTGACAGCTTCCGGCGAAGACTTCCAAAGGGCCGTGCCGTAAAAAAAATAAATAAACAAATAAAAATCAGCAAACATGTAGTCACCACATGAATTAATAATACACCAAGGTTATTATATTCTCAGAATTACATTTATATATAAATGTAATATTTTTCCGAGACTATAGAGACCATTTAACTTGGAAAACAACTTCCGGTTTTGTAGCTAAACTAATAAACTTGACAAACGTCAGGGACCTTAGCAAATGTTCAATGGCCTGCAACTACTGCCACCTAGCGGCCACAGCCACAAGCCTTTCTTTAAAGGCAGGAGTAGTTGGAGAAACACTGCGCTCATGTGAAATCAAGTATTTGGGAACGTTGTAGAGTACCCAACTGAACCATGCGAGAAAAAAAAATTATGGGATAGTTAAATTATGTTTGTGTGTGGTGTGTTTTAATCTGTACATATATTGTGACTGTATTATATAAACCCAGAACACAGCAATATAAAATTGGATTTTGAGTGTAATGTTCACTCACACTCTGATGGATGCATCAGGGGCAACTCGGGCTTCAGTGTCTTACCCAAAGATGCTTTTCAGCAAGCAGCCTGGAGGAGTCAGGAATCGATGCACCGGCCTTCAGTTGATCTTCCACCTGATCCACAGTCATCCCTGACAGACGCACCGAATTATGACCCCCACCAAAAATCTTCCTGACGCTTTTCCTCCACAAACACGTTGAAAGATCTATGGGTACTTCTTTGAGCAGCAATTTTGAAAAATTATAAATAACACATTATAAATAATAAATAAATGATAAAGGGAAAAAAAGTATTGAAAAAAGTACTAAAAGTAATCAGTAACTGTCCAAAAGTCCAGCCAGTCAATGTAATTGTGCCATTCAGACTAACCTGCCACTAATATCTGGATGTCTAGTCAAAGTTCACTAGAATGGAAACAAAAAAAATGTTTATAGCGTGTTTAGTATTAAAAAGGTTCAGTTATCATAAACACAAAGATGCTCTGGTTCATCTGACTGAGCTGTGGGCCACAAGTCACACAGAAAACCACTGAAAAACAACACCTTGGTTTCTGTAACTTACAACAGTTTTATTGGTAGGTATGTACATTTGAGATTACTACATTGTTATCATACATTGTATACCGTCTCTTGGAAGGAAATCTAAAATACTTTGCATATGACAGGTTGTCGCAGCAGCATTTATCCTCGCGACTTTTCAGTTTCATGATTGTGTTGGACGCAAGCTGCCACAGATAATACCTTTGGTTCCACAAACCCCTTCTTTGAAGCGTTGCATAGACAGAACAGCCACGATTTGAGAACAAAGAGAGGAAGGAGATAAAAGGTGTACATTCACAGGTTTAAAAGGGGTTTGACAGGTTAGTGCATCAAGCTCAGAGAGGAACAGGACGGCCTCGAAGCTTCTTAAACTTCACATAATCAGATCAGGTAGGAGCAGTTAGAGTGACAAGAAAGCAAAAGTGTGGTGTAAAAGCGTATCCCTTTCACTACTGCTTCAAATGTTGCAGAAACTGACTTCATGCCAGGCTGAGCATAGCTCAAACTGTAACGTTTTAAGAGAAGCAAAGCTTACTTCAGCTGTAATACAGCCAACATTAACTGTAGCTTGAAAAGGCTTAAATCGCTAAACAGGAAGTGAGTGTACTGTGATGAATTTTCACATTCATTAAAAGAAAAAGAAAAAAGCATCACAAGGACACGATGTCCCAAATGGGACAGAGGTCATTCAGGCGGGTGACTGTGCTCCGTATCAGAGAACCGGGGTTATCTTGTTTTCCTATGTTGCAGTCAGTGCGCACAATGGCACATTGTGTTCTTTTGGACCTCAGACAGAGGCTCTACTGAAGGGTAACTTTAGCTACATGTACCATGAATAAGCTGACAGTGATTAAAATGTGTTTATTACAGTCACGTTGAACTCATTAACCAGCCAACGCAGGCAAAATGAACTGAAGGGGGAAGAAGGGTCAACTTGCATATATTGGGAAAAAAAAATAAAAATCTGGTTCAGTCAGTTAAATATCACGTGCATCACATTGTGTCTGTCAGCACACTGACTACATGAACACCAACACTGCTGCGAGTGACCAATACGACTTACAAGCGCTCATCATTTCTCAACATTTAACACAATTTTAGCACATCGGAGGGATGAACAAGAATGAATGGCTGGCATTCTTTTTCCCTGTGCTAACTTTGCATTATAATCAGTATTGTTGATGTTAAAGGGAACACCTGCTGCTCTTTTCCAACTCGATATTTTTATTCTGGGACTCCACAAGAGTAGCTCTGCTTGATTTACAGTTTAAAAAAAAGATAATTTATCTACTAGACCCTCAGATGAGTCTTGATCTGCTTTAAATGTATAATTTTAGCCACAGGCCCTTAAAAGACACCACCACCCTTTCAGTAAAGGCTAACTTTATTCTGATTGGTTGATTTCTGAAAGGTTGCTGAGGGGGGGGGGGGGGGGGGGGCTTAAGTTTGAGAATCATAACTCTCAATCAAATCTAATCTGGAAAAAAAAAAAAGAGTGGGGAGGACAAACATCTGCAGCAGGTTATAGCAGAAGGTTTCTGTTAGGTGAATATCAAACTAGAGCTTTTTACATGTGTACATATACTCTTTTCTTAACCTTGCATCCTGTTTTTTTTTTTGTTCCTTGAACTCAACCCATGAGTGAGTGAAAATGAAATTTAAATGTGGTCACCACATGTGCACCTGGCTGCTTAACACGAAGTCTGTCAGTCTGATAAACTGGAAATATCGAAATGACGTTTGTCGGCTTTGTTGGTCTTTGGCAGCAGAGTCACAATATTTGTTAAATGAAGAAACTGTTTTTACAGAATGAGTCATTAAGCTGGCTGATTATTTCGAGCAAACAAGGAAGCTGAGGAAGGACTGACACTTTCTATTCTTGGACCCATCATTTCCTCTGTGCTCATTAACTTGACCAAACAGAGTGCCGAACTTTTAGTTTAATAATAATCTGACTTCAAGGCAAAAAATAAAGATTTTCACATAATTTGGCTGAGACTTCAAACTGCTCTCTGCTTTAGGTTCAAACTGGGATCACAGGTTTATGAGACAATAATTCCTAAACTGAGGTGACTATAAAAACAAGGAAATTCCAGCTGATTGCATACAAGATTTTCAATAAGCTACATGGGCTTTCATAGCTGGCTTCTAGGTGCTGCCTTTCTTCAGGCTTTCAGAATTGGACCTATGAGAAGAAAGTTTGATTTATGGGGAGGGGAGCCTTAAAGAGACAGGAGAAAAAACGTCTGGCTGAAAGAAGAGGGCAGAGTAGTAACTCTAAACTGACTGCTAGAGCAGTGGTCCCCAACCCCCGGGCCTCGGACCGGTACCGGTCCGTGAGTCATTTGGTACCAGGCCGCGAGAGTTGAGGCTCAGGTGTGAAATGTATGGTTTTCAGGGTTTTTAATCGGTTTTCAGCGTCATTTTGTTATCGTTTATATCGTTTACTCGGTTTTCCTAGCTCTTTTTCACATGTGTTATGAATAAATTTTCTTTTTTTCGGTACCGGTACTAGTTTTATTTTGTTGTATTTATCCGCGACACCTTAAAGGCCGGTCCATGAAAATATTGTCGGGCATAAACCGGTCCGTGGCACAAAAAAGTTTGGGGACCGCTGTGCTAGAGGACAAATAAAGAGCTGGAAGCGAGCGCAACAGGTCCACCTAATATGAGAGACTTTTTTTAAACTTCTGTTAAGGTTTAATATTTTTCACTTTGGGTGCTTAAAATGAGAAAAATTCACTGTAGAACTTGTTGGGTAAACTCGGCCATTCATGGTACTCCAGAGGAACACTGATCTTTGAACATTCAATCACCCAGAAATAAGATATTACAACTTTCCTGAATCTGTTTTTTGTTTTTGTTTTAGGAGGTGAGGCAGTTTTAACATTCACTGTCAGCTCACTGTCAGCTCACTGTCATGTGACGCTCCTGTTAAAAGGTATTTGACCACACAAATGCTGATGTGGGCATGGCAACCAGAGAGGTGTAATCACAAGCGAAGCAGAATGAGATGAGACGATGTGGTAGTGTAGGTGTCTGAGTCGCGGGTGGGGGAGGTAACGCACGGTCATGTCATATATAATCGTCATATATAAACATCAGGAAGTCATGCTTTCAGGAGATACACACTAAAAAAATCGTAACATTGTTTACACTATAAGAGTAATACTATTGCTTGTGCATGACTGAAGCGTAAAATTCTCTTATTGTGTGAATTTAAAAAAAAAGGGAACACTATAAAGAGTGTCTCTGACTACAAGTAACAAGGCACAGTTGGTGATCCTGATTACAACAGTAGTTTGGGATAATGTGCTAAAACTATGAGGCACACTATCAAGCCAACGGCAGCGTGCAGCGAGGAAAGACACACTCGTCCGCAGAAATCTTTCACGCGCACAACCTCCGCTCGGGTAACTGCATCGCGACTCTAAAGCAGCGTCTTCCTCTCACAAAGACAAACACGCACGCTTTAAAAAGAGCCCAAAATACACCGGAAGGCTGTCGTGGAATGATAGGCAGAGTAAAAACTGGGAGCGTTTACCAATCTGCGCTTGGTCAGTTAAAAAAGCCTTCCTTTAGTTCGATGCACTTCACTAACACGTTTCTTAGAGCGCACAAGTGCTGCAATCTCATAAGCACATCGGCTGCATCAACATCTCATCGGATATTTATAATGAAATATATTTAAAAAGAAAAAGCCCCACAATCACGTGGAATGTTATGAGATTGTTAACTGCTATATATATGTACACACTTTTTGTTTTCTGTGAAAACAGTCTCCCTTCACCTCGTGACTTAAAACAAAGTGCCCCTTCCTTGTACCTCGCCTCGCAACGCAGCTGACCACAAGGGGCCGAGGAGAAGCTGGAAGAGAAGGCACATTTTTGAGACAATCAGACAAAGCACCTCCTTGGGTTAAGGTTCCCCCTGCAGCACCACGCCAGGCCTGACTTCAGCTGTGAGCGGACAAGTTGGAAAAACGAACAAGATATTAAAAAGAAATGAAAACGAGAAAGAAAAAAGAATCCTCTCATCCACGCTGTCAGCATTTGGCAGGCTTCACGTCAGAAGACCCATGCGAGTGAGTTTGGCTGACAGGAAGGAGTGCAGGACGAACACCACTGGCTTTGGACCCGAGTGGAGATCAAACACCTGTAGGGTGGAGGGAGGGAGGAAGTTGAAGAAAAGAAAAATTCAAGATATCCAAGATATTCCCTTATTCAAATGCAGATTATTGTTTTATTTGTTCCTCAACACTTTTATGGAAAATGGAAAATATTCCAGCTTTAATGAAATGGGCTGAATAGAAACAGTTTTCCAGTTAAAAAAATACATTTTAGTATTTTACTGTATAACACTGACCAGAAATATCTTTATTCCTGTTCTACAGATCCCTGACAGGTTGCATTTTACCTTAATTTTATTTCATATTATTTAATTTTACTGATCTTTATTTGCACTTTGACTTGCCTTCTGTGGATGGAAATGTAATTTCTTAATCTAAGGAATATAGTCCACAATAAATAAATAAATAAATAAAATCGTAATCACAATATGTTACAACCAGTGACAGTATCTCAAAAAGTCTGACATCATAATACAATTGAAAAACAGAATTAACAGCACACTATCCACTACTGCATACTGTGTGGCACAGCTGGAACAGCTATGTGGTGGAGGTTCTTTAGGCATACCAGCTCTCTCAGGCTAGTTGGTAGACGGAAAACTAAAATATGCAAGTGGGCTTCCGGTCAGTTTGACTGCTGTAATGTAAATTACTGTTTGTAATGCACGGGTAAGTGAGCTTTCACATCTTTATGATAAATGAACTGTAATTATTCATGTACCATTAGCTTCAGTTCGCCTTCTTGTTGACATTCTTTTCTCTTTTTTCCCCATAATGAAAAACTCAACATGATTTCGGCTGGTTTAGCGTTTCAACACGCAGACGGTAAAAAAACATTGATGGAGATTCTGTGTTGAAAAAATGAAGCCAGTCCTAAACCTGCATTCTACCTGAAAGCCACCAGATGGCGATAGCAGGGGCTGCAAACACACTTTCAATCCTACTGAAGTCTACGGAAAACAGCAATCTTGCTGAGGACTTTATGGACTCAGTCACGTGCTTTGGGTCATTTTTTTAAACTATTAAATTCAGTTATTTAAATATTGGTCAAAAGTTGGCTAACCACTTGTGATAGACAAGTCATTGGTTGGACCCGCCCGCCTTGTCACCACTGTTCCCTCTAAGCTGAGCGCGTGAGCAATCGTGCACTGCTGACACAGTCTTACTTTAATTCCAATTCAGGCTGGACTTTTTCTTTGTGCACAGCGCAGATTATCTGTGTGGGGAGACTGTGTCAGCACTCAGCGCGCTCAGCTTAGAGGAAACAGTGCTTGTCACAATCAAAACAGCAGAAATGTTGTGGATTTAGAACAGACTTCAGAAACTAACCGGAGACGACATGGCAGCTACGACCATCTCTTATATACACACATGGTATATTTGGTACATAAATATTTCAGCATGACGCAAAAGTTTTAATAAAACTGAGATTTAGGAATATTTTTGACATTCTTAGGTTTAAAAAGATTTTCCACTCACAATACATTCATAAACTGACAAGTTGCTTTACTACAATTTACCATTTCTCCCTCTGGACCTCCGAAGTCAAGGTACAGGTTGCGTATTCCATCGTCGGCAGACATTTTAAGCTTCTCGTAGGGGTATCTGTACAGCACAGCCCCCCCGCTCGGGTCGGCTGGCTCCCTCGTCACAGTGAAGCCTTTTTCATAGTGTAGAGTCAGCCTAACTTCCTGTCTGTTCAATGTGCAACCTAGCGGAGAGGGCGACAGGGGAAAGAGCTCAAGAAAAACTAGTGCACAGGTGAGTCACAGGGAGAAATGTAACAGTGCCGATGTGCAGAGGCTGGTTCTGGAAAACGTTGGGCTGAAACTAAAATGTTTTTCATTCTATTATTACTTTCCCAGTTTCTCAATTATGTGAAGTTTTCTAAAACTAAACAGTTCTATGTTCAAATGAATTTTTTTCATTAAACTTTTCAAAACACAACAAATCAAAAAGTTTAATGCAGTAAAATATTTAAGGAAAACACAAAGAGTGATAAACAACTGAAACTGATTTGTTTACACATAAATGAACATCAAGCTTTTGTATCAAACTGAGTATGAAGTCAGATTTATTATTGTAACAAATCCACTCTTACAATAACAGTGCTGATTAACAGTTGCAGTCCAATCCAGGCAGCCTGCCGCAACGTGACCGTGAGGTCATCTGATCTGAAAGCATTTCCATGCGCATTACTGTAACCTGAATGGCCCAAATGTTTCTGCACAACTGTGTGTTTGTGTAGCAGCGGGACAGGGAAGGAGAATAGGAAAAAAAAAAGGCTGAGGCTTTCCAGTGCTGTTCCGGCAGCCAACTATTGTTCTGCACAGAGTGGAAACATTCCCCTTTGCTGCCTCCCATTTCTGCCTTTCCTACACAGAGCTGCTCTTTCTGAGCAATGGCACACTGTTGTGAGTCAGCTGCTGTCAGAAGCTTCCTGTCACAGTCCAAAGTACACAGGCCTATAGACAGGAAATATTTTATCTCTTTATTCTATTGCTCTTCTTCAAGTGGCATAGACTGTTTAGTTCACTGACTAATATTTCTTGATTTCCACTTAACATTTACTTGGAAGGAGGTAAAGGTGAACCCACATCCTCTGGTTCAAGGTCTGCTTACAACACGCTTCTGCTAACATGTGTGTACCAACACAGAGCACACACATCGAAACACGTACACATGCCACAGTGACGTAATCCACTGTGTTTGTACAGAATAATAAAGTGCCTCCTGTGGGCACAAAACCATCAACCTATTGTAAACTTGGAATAAGATACACTGTCAGAAAAGACCCAGGTGACTTGGGTCACCTGGGTCTTTTCACGTGTGTTGTAATTAAATGTTCTTTTTTTGGTACTGGTTTTATTTTGTTGTATTTATCCGCAAGACGGTCCGTGAAAATATTGTCAGACATAAACCGCTCCGTAGCACAAAAAATGTTGGCGACTGCTGGTCTGGACCACACTACTAAGTTTTGCTCTTTCAAATGAGCCACAGTGCTCAAAGGGGCACAATTGTTGTTTCTCATTTTGTTTTTGTACTCAGGAAAAATGCTGCTGTGTTCAGACACCAAATACTAAAGAATAAATCAAAATAGCAAAGAGAAATTAAAAATGCATGCCATGAAAGAGTTCGGGTTTTAGGAGGTTAAGAACGCAGAGGTTTTGGTCCATATGACATGACTGTGTCACGACAGCATGACATGTGGAGGTCACGATCCAGCTGATCAGCAGTTTCTCTCCCTCTTCTCCAGTCTGATGCTCAGTTTGAGCTTCAGCAGGTCTTGGCCATATCCACATGTCAAAAAGCTGTGATGTACACTTGTACCTAACAAAGTGGCCTATGATTTTTTTTTATAACCATTTAGGCTGACCGTGCGGTAAATGAATCAGAAAGCCAAACTAATTTTATATTATCAATAGAGTATTTTCAAGAGACTATTGTGATTGTATTATATTGCCACCTGTTACAGCAGTGCGTCACCTGTTATTCATCAGCCATTGCTGCTAGCAGAGTTAGCATTTAAAGCTGCAGATACTGCTAGCACACCTGACCTCAGATACCCCTGTCAGTACTTTATCGTGTGGTCGTCTCTTTCTGCTACATGCTAAGATGGTGGCTGCAGGTTCACACTTATCTTAATGCCAGTTATGACGACACATTTAGGTTTCCATGAAGCACTTAATTCAGCTGCACCTGAAACTGTGAGCTAATTATTTAAAATAGCAAGTGGATGTTAAGAAAAACAAAACAGGCAATCATTCAGACCCTAAAACTGTTATGCTCACAGTTGGTGTGGGCCACAGCTTGTGAGTTTTGCTTGATGTGTTTTCAGCTTTGCTCATGATCTCCAAACTAAAGACTATAAATGACACCCACTCACCAATGGAGACTTCTTTGATGATCTCAGCGGCCGTGTGCGTCCCCTGCACGAGGGCTCGCGTCCATGATGACAGATCCCAGTGGGTCTCCACTCGGAAGATGTGGGACTCGATGCCCCGGCCCGTTCCAGTCCGAGTGGCAAACACCAGGTCTGAACCCTGGGCGGGAGAACTGCGGGCGCTGCCTGAGTGAACCAGTCTGGGGAGACATGACGATACAGGCAAAGAGAACGTTATTGAAGGAAGAAAGACAGAGGAGGGTTCATTTTACTTCCCCATA
Organism: Astatotilapia calliptera; assembly: GCF_964374335.1. NCBI lineage: Eukaryota > Metazoa > Chordata > Actinopteri > Cichliformes > Cichlidae > Astatotilapia > Astatotilapia calliptera. The sequence goes on along the minus strand of NC_137428.1, from coordinate 5,154,155 downwards.
ACCCAAACTACATATTTAATGATTCTCCAACTCATCTCTGTGCTATATACTTCTTCTTCTGGTCAACATGTGGAAACCACAATATCTGTAATGTTGCAAGAGCATGCAAAAATCTTCAGCTTGTCTCCCAACATGTCAGGCCTGTGTTTGTCCGTTTAACCCAACTAAATGCAGCATTAACGTCATTACGTTGCAGTTCCTGATTATAAAGAAAAAAGGCACAATGTATTCTGCTGTAATTGCAATCAAAGATAATTCTGCTTTCTTCCAACCAGCCGTTCTTCCAGTTAACATATCTATGATGTTTCTGTGGGTCACTGCCCCCTCCCATCGGTAGAGATTTGGAAAAGATTAGTTGCTGCTGTTGAGAGGAGTTCCTTTGATGCCGGCAACTAGAAATTTCCAGGTACTTACCACAAAAATTACAGCTCGTCAGCAGTTCCAGGAAAGTTTCTTTTGACACTCAGCTGATCTGCTGTTGAATATTTACTCACGCTCAGGCTCAAAGGCCAACAGTTCTCATTTTTAGCAAAAGCAGAAACATCTGCACAATGAAAGTGAAAATGAAACCCACTTTACGAATACAAATGTAATAACAAACAGAATGTAAGGACCTTTAACCTCCTAAGACCCGAAGTCTTTCACGGCATGCACTTTCAATTTCTCTTTGCTATTTGGGCTGATTAGGACCTGATGAAGGTAAAAACCTGATTTTTACCTGATTTTTGTTTCTAAAAAAAAAAAAAAAATCCACACGTGTGGACATTCGTTTTAAATTTCGATAGAACAGTGGCAGTATAACATCCTCGTAAGTGGACATCAGGCCGTTGTAGAGCAAAATTTGGTGCTTTGGTCTAGACAACCCAAAATGTGATGTCCCCATATGTGGACGCCAGGTCCTCGGAGGTTAAATATCATAAATGTTTCTGTTCAGCAGCCAGACTCTTTTCAAAAACAATTTTTTTTTAACCAATTTTATCAAAATCGTATGATAACAAAGGTTTATTTATTATATATAATACATTACAGAGCATATATATACTTATTACTGTCAATGGCATAAAGCTCTTTTTAAGGATTTAAGACTTTTAAAAACCTGAAACATCTGATAAAATATGACAAAGAAAAAAATGTCACAAAACTAAAAATCTGAAAGCAGAGCTGTCAGTAAAGATGTGAATAAAGACTGAATGTAACTGCTGGTGTGTTTACCTGGTGGCGAGCAGCGGGTGTGTGAGCACAGGCATGGACCAGGACTCTCGGCTCCACGGCACCGATTCAAATAGCAGGATGTCCTTCTCGGTCAGCGCCATGACCACTGGTCTAAACTGCTGGCGTCCACCTTCTAGCTGGACCTGAAGAAGAACGTTGAGTACTGCTTAAGAAACCTGGCCTTGATCACACAGTTTTAGCGAACTATAGGCCTATTTCCAAGCTGCCTTTAGTCTCCAAGGTTTTAGAGAAAATTGTTTTTAGTCAACTGAAAGATTTTCTAGATGAAAATGGAATCTTTGAGGTTTTTCAATCAGGTTTTAAAATCCTTCACAGCACAGAATCTGCATTATTAAGGGTTTTGAATGACATCCTTCTGGCATGTGATTCTGGTAACCATGTTGTTCTTGTCTTGCTTGACCTAACTGCTGCCTTTGACACCGTAGACCACAATATTCTAATTTCTCGATTACATGATGTAGTGGGTATTGGTGGCACTGCACTTAATTGGTTTAGGTCTTATTTGTCAGATAGAACTTTCTCTGTCAGCCTTCTCGGTTACGAACCGTCTTCTGCTCCTCTGTCATGCGGCGTCCCACAGGGCTCAATTTTAGGGCCACTGCTCTTTTCACTGTATCCATTGTCTCTGGGTTCTATCCTTAGAAGGCATCGGATCTCATTTCATTGTTATGCCGATGACTGCCAAATTTATTTGCCACTAAAGCACAGGGATGGCATCTCCATAAAACCTCTCTTGACATGCCTAGATGACATTAAAGCTTGGTTGGCTCTAAACTTTTTAAATTTTAATGAAAAGAAAACAGAGCTGTTGGTGTTTGGACCCAGTGGTACCTCTGAGTCGTCCTCTGTAGATTTGGGACCCCTGGAAGTCTATTTTAAACCTGTTGTTACTGACCTTGGTTTTAAGTTGGACAGTGATTTTAAATTGGACAACCAAATCAGAGCAGTGGTGAAGTCCAGTTTTTATCATTTAAGGCGACTGGCAAGACTAAAATCTTTTCTTTCGAGGCAGCACCTTGAAACAGTGATCCATGCTTTTATTTCTTCCCGCCTGGACTACTGTAACTCAATTTATGTGGGGGTCAGTCAGTCGTTGCTCTCACGTCTGCAGCTGGTTCAACAGGAACTCGAAAAAGAGAGCATATAACCCCTGTGCTGGCCTCTCTGCACTGGCTGCCTGTGTCTTTTAGAGTTAATTTTAAAATTCTTATGTTTGTTTTTAAATGCCTTCACAGTCTTGCCCCGCCTTACCTCTCTGAGCTTCTTCATCCCCACATACCCTGTCGGTCTCTCAGGTCAGCTGACCAGCTGCTCCTGGAGGTACCGAGATCCAGGAGGAAGCTCAGAGGGGGCGGGGCCTTCTCTATTGTGGCTCCAAAATTATGGAATAATTTGCCCATTCACGTTAGAGAGGCCCCTTCACTGTCCACTTTTAAATCACGTCTTAAAACCCACTTTTATTCCTTGGCTTTTAACCTCAGTGAGACTTAGTTTCTCTTTTAATTGAAGTAGTTATTTAATTAATGATTTCACTCTTCTTTTATTTGGTTTTTATTTATATCTCATGTAATTTTATTTTACAGTTCCAATGTACAGCACTTTGTGTCAGCTGTGGTTGTTTTAAAGTGCTTTATAAATAAAGTTGATGATGATGATGATGAGTAGAGATGGTAGAGCCGACATTTTTTGTTTTTCACTTCCACTGACTTTTCTCCAATCCTGCTGTTTACACAGGTATGGGTGAACAGATTATAAAACAAAGCAGGCTTTGGTTGATAAATTTTAATCATGTTAATTATGAAGGGAGAAAAGGTTTCATGATGCTTCTGTAGATAAAAATCTGGCCAATTAGATCAATTACACCAGTCAGGGTTCAAATCAGGAACCTCTTGCTGTGAGGCAACAGTGCTACAGCCATTACATCACCGTGCTGCCGTAGAGTATAACAGGGGGTGTAGTCTGACAGGATATGGATGCTGTGGTGCAGTTTGCTAATGTAATGATGTAGTTTTTACAGAGTACAGGTGTAGCAGAGGAGTTAATCAGGTCATCGTGACAACCTGACCTGATTTTTCTTCTAGCTACGTGGTAAAAATAGGGCAATGTGTTCATCCGAGTCATTACTGCGAGACTGGAGTTTTTTCAGTGAAAAGCAGCAACACTAAAACACAGAGTGTGTCTGCGGTGCAGAGGTGGGCTCTGCAGGATATAACGTAACAAGGGAAACTTCTATCTGTGCTTCCTGTTCCAGCCCGGTCAAAATATACAGAACTAGACACTTCAAAGTGAAGTCACTGTTCCTGTGTGCGATAAAAGTATAGCCCTGCTTTCAGAGGCCACGTGGAGAGGTTAGGACTGAGGCTAATATGCTTCACATACAGAAGTGCCAGCCTCCACGTCTGAGCGTCAGGTTTGTTTAGTGACATACGAGCAACAAAGAAAACCACAGATGCAATTTCCTCTTGAGGGCAGCTTGTGCTTCAACTCTATTCATCAGTACTAATAATACCCTGGATTTCCACTTTTACCATGTAGACATACTGATGATGAATACAAAAATATTTCAGTTAGATTGGCTTCCTGTTAATTCCAGAATTTAAATTACATTTTTGATCCTTGCATAAAAAGTCCTGAACGCTCTTAAAGACTTCACAGCATAATGTTACCCCTGTGGAGCACTTTGCTTTCAGGATGCAGGCTTATTTGGAATTTCTAGAGTTTCTAAACATAGAGTAGGAGGCAGAGCCTTCAGCTATTAGGTACCTCTTCTGAGGACCCAGCTCTCAATTTGGATTTAGGAGACAGGCACCCTCTCTGGATGATTTCTTTTTGGATAAATCTTCTAGTTTGGACTGGTTCTTGTCACTCTGAACGACCCCTTCAGCTATGCTAGCATAGTTTCCCACTGCAGGGGGACTTCCCATCATGCAATGAGCACCTCTTCTTCCTTACATGCCTCTATTGTCTACCCTCTCATGCAGTCTGTGTTTTGCGCATTCATTGTATGTTCTTCTGTTTTTTTATAAGTGCATTTACTTACAATACAAAGTGCGTAGAGGTGGATCTGTGTTTACACTGGGTCTCCTTAAGCTTTGATGCAATTTTGCTGCTGGATACAAAAATATCCCAGGAAAACTAAGGCTCGGGTGACAGTGTATTTTTTTCCCCCCAACACAGTGGCCTTTGGTAGCTTTTCACAGGTACCTAAAAGGTGGGTGGTGAAACAGTTGGGGTAACTATGGAAATTCTGCCCTGTTAAAGAGCCATGCTGCTGCACATCGGGCAAAAAGAGAGGGTGATAGAAAGTGAAAGTAAAGCCTCAGTAGAGACAGAGCAAGAGAGGGTTCAAAACAAACAGTTCATCCATTAAGCAACAAAACCTGGCAACGAAAACTTTTTCTCCGCTTGTCTTCCAGCTCAAAGTCATCTGGTCATGTGTGTCGTTGTTTTGGGGCTTTTTGGTCTTTTTTTAATGTAGTAACTCATGTACAGTACAGCACGCAGGTAAAAATACCTGTTCAGCCAGCCAGCCGATGTGTTTGAGATGGGGGTGTGTGGAGGCTGAGGTCGAGGCCCCCAGGTAGGCGCTGATGTGAGCCAAGGTCTGTGGCAGCAGGGCGGCAATGTTGGTGTGGATGGCAGTGAACCAGGTGTTGGCGGTGGGGCCGTCTTTACATCGCAGCACCACCGTGTGCTGGCCGTCTGGGGAATGGAGCTCTAACAGTCTGGATGAGAGAAAAGGGAATCATCAACTAGATCAGACTTCAATAATTATGATAACGATTAAAGGTCACTTTCTTTAAAATTACCTAACAATGAGCCGTAAAAGAATAGTGCAGTTTGGAAATGGAGGAAGTGATGGTAGCCACTAAAACCAAGTACCTTCTAGTGGGTTATTCATGATGAAGTTAAATCTAATTTCCTCAGTAAATAATCATTTAACTGCTGCATGCTGCAGTTTAGAGCTTTTAACTGCAGCTGGCATTCCTTAGTTTTGTGTTTCAAGCTGATGATTCAGAAATCCAGCTCACTCCTCGCTATAAAATTCCACCCACTCAGCAGTTATATTCACAAACACGCTTCGATCGATTCCCGCAGACTCGATTTGCAAAAGGGCGACTCACTGTTTATCTGAGCAACAATTAGGATTTGCATCATCTTTATGGAAACTAACTGTTAAAACTCAGATTATAATTCTTCCCCCTGTATGTTTGCCTGCTAAGACCTTTGTGGCAGGAATAGTTCAAACTTAAAAAACAGCGTTGAACTGAGGTGAGAAAAACTCTACGCAGAGTCAATCCACGTAAAGCTGCTGGACCAGACAACATCCCAGGCAGAGTGCTCAGAGAATGTGCTGATCAGCTGGCAAATGTTCTCACGACATCTTCAACATCTCTCTGAGCAGTGCCGTTGTCCCCACGTGCTTCAAGGCCACCACCATCGTCCCCGTGCCCAAGAAGTCTTCTGTGTCCTGTCTCAATGACTACCGCCCTATCGCACTTACACCCACCATCATGAAGTGCTTCGAACGGCTCGTCATGAGACACATCAAGACCCTGCTGCCCCCCTCACTGGACCCAATGCAATTTGCATACCGCCATAACCGCTCAACGGACGACGCCATCTCCACTGCACTCCATCTTGCCCTGACACACTTGGACAAGAAGGACTCACACGTCCGAATGCTGTACATAGATTTCAGCTCAGCATTTAACACGATCATCCCCCAACAACTGATCGGAAAGCTGAGCCTGTTAGGCCTGAACACCTCCCTCTGCAACTGGATCCTGGACTTTCTGACCGGAAGGCCTCAGTCAGTACGGATCGGGAACTGCACCTCCAGCACCACCACACTGAGCACTGGGGCCCCACAAGGCTGTGTGCTCAGTCCTCTGCTGTTCACACTGCTGACTCATGACTGTGTAGCAACACACAGTTCAAATCACATCATTAAATTCGCTGATGACACGACCGTGGTGGGTCTCATTAGCAAGAACGACGAGTCAGCGTACAGAGAGGAAGTGCAGAGACTAACGGACTGGTGTAAGGACAACAACCTGTCTCTGAATGTTGACAAGACAAAAGAGATGGTTGTTGACTTTAGGAGGACACGAGGCGACCACTCACCGCTGAGCATCAACGGCTCCTCTGTGGAGATCGTTGACAGCACCAAATTCCTGGGCGTACACCTGGAGAAGGACCTCGGCTGGTCCCTCAACACCAGCTCCCTGCACAAGAAAGCCCAACAGCGTCTCTTCTTTCTGAGAAGACTGAGAAAGGCCCGGCTTCCACCACCGATCCTGACCACCTTCTATAGAGGAACTATTGAGAGCATCCTGAGCGGCTGCATCACTGTCTGGTTTGGGAGCTGTGCCATATCAGACCGCAAGACCCTACAGCGGATAGTGGGAACAGCAGAGAAGATCATCGGGGTCTCTCTACCCTCTATTGAGGACATCTACACCACACGCTGCATTCGCAAAGCCACCAGCATTGTGGCTGATCGGACACACCCCTCTCACACACTCTTTACACTCCTGCCATCTGGAAAAAGGTACCGAAGCATTCGGGCACGCACATCCAGACTGTGCAACAGCTTTTTTCCACAAGCCATCCGTCTCCTCAGCAAAAAGGGACTGACTGATAAACACGCACACACACACATACACTAACATTATCACTCAGCTTAACTCAAATACCTCAAAACATTGAGACTGGACTGACTAACCAACACAAGCGCAAACACACTGACCTACACCACCAAACCATCGCACACACCAACCTGTAAATGCTCTTTTGCACAATATTATTACTAGATATATTATATATATTTTTTTTTTTTTGCACTAACTTGTCTTGTAGCACCTTGGTTCCTGGAGGAACGTTGTTTCGCCTCACTGTGTATTTTTAAACTGTATATGGTTGAAGTGACAATAAAGTTGAACTTGGAACTTGGAACAGAATCATAATGTGGCTGAAGGTGACAGATCAGCAGGAATCCCAGAGAATGAGTGCATCTCAATGCCATCCCCCATTGGTTGGGCACTTTCTTATAGCCTGCCCACCGTTGCTGCACAGCTGCACATGTGCAAGCTGCTTTGCAATGCACCTCCGCCTCAGTTCCTCCTTTTCATACCTAATCAAGGGGATGTCTGTTTTTGCTTTGTTCTCGCTGTTCTGTTTGTGCTGCCACCAAATATAAATGACAGATGAAGATAACAGTCCTCTTTGGAAGATATCGCTTGTGAATTTGACTTTTTTTTTTTTAATGCTTTATTAACTTATTTTGGTGACTCCGTTTAGTGAAAGGTGATACTACATTAACCTCTAAAATCCTTTTGTAATCAATCAGCTATCATTGCTGTATCATTGCTAATACCCTTTAGTATTTGGTAACAGGTGCATATACCTCAGTGCCTCTCTTGTGTGCCATTTCCTCAGACCTGTCTGTCCTTCTGAAATATCAAACTAATCAAATGGACGCAGCACTCGTTGTGTTACGCTTTGGAGCTGTAGTGGTAGAGCTTTATAGAACTGCTACGATAACATCAGTGTGAGTGACTCAGTGTGGTTTTACTTTGGCAGTTTTCAGATCTCACTCTGACCTGGTGACGCGGCCAAGAAGGCTCATTGTGTTTCAAATTTCTCCCAAGTGTCTGTTATCCAAACAGCCAGACGTTTTTCATTCGCCCTGCAGATTTGCAGCTGTAACCGGCTGAATCTGGGCATGTTTTTTAAGGTGCAATTTTTAAACTATAACCCACCGGCTTAAAGGGAATAGGCCTTTTCTGCAGGTGCTGCTTTACTTGGACATTTTCCACCATTCTCCTATTTATTGCGCGATAAACACAGAGAAACATTTGTACTTCTGCATTCTTTCTTGGACAATTAGGTGAGTCCATTACTTGATTTGTCACTTTTTATTTCGCTAATTTTATGGAATTAAACTCTGGTAATAATTATTATTGTAATTGCTGAACAGCACCGGGGAAGAGTCTCTCCTCAGTTTTTGTTGCGTTGCACTAGAGAGACACGGGAGATTCTCATCAGCATGAATAGTGAATGCAGCGACACAGAGAACTGGCACTATACGGTGGATGCTAAGTCATGCAGAACAAACAGCCAGTGTGCAAGTCTTGTTCCCATGTCCGAGAACTTTCTGAACTAACGAGCTATCCCAGAGCCCGCGCTGAAGTAGCTGCACACTGCAGGACGCCTACCCATATATAATGACAACTTCATCCCCAAGTGTTGCTGTCAAACAGTTGGGCAGCCATAATTGGCCCATCAAAGACTAAATTCTGGACTTTTAACTCATTAATTTTACAGCTTTTCTTACTGATAAGACCTCCCCCATTGCCAACCATACTTTATGTGAATTAAATAAAACGGTTTATAATTACAGGACAGCTATCAGAACTAATTCTGAAATTTTACACATGTATTTCTTACAATTCAGTAGATACAGTAAAGAGTGTCAGGGGTGGGGCACTGCATGCACGCATATATTGGCGGCTTCTAGTTTTTAAACTTGCCCAACCTGACTCAACAATGGCCTTATTACATGGAACAGCCCTGTGTTAGGATTAGCTCAGCCAAAACTGCAGCAAATCCATAGTTAGAACTTTTCTTCACTTTTCACTTTCCTTCTATTTGCAAACAGAGTAGAAAGCATTCGGAGACGCACGGAGCAGGTGGATGGAGGCCGCTGTGCTGAGAGCTGAGCTCCTTCTATAACCATCTAAAGGAAATGCCCTCTGTTTGACATTAACCAGGCCCAGGAGCACAACAAAGAAAAACAGAACTTGTTGGCCAGTGTTGGGAGCATTCTGTATATACACAGGTCTCCTTATTTGAAACTTTGGCCATGTTTGGTGAAAGCATTCGCCGCTGTTGATATATATCTGAACAGTGGTGAATCCTTTCGCTAAATATATGACAAAAACTAAGGAAAAGCATTGCAGGCCCACTTAAATATTCACAAAGACACAGGAGTGTGTCTGTCGTGCTTTTTATCTCTTTATAAAACAAACATTCCAATCTAATGAACAGAGGTTAGGCACTGAAAACGATTACACACCCAACCACACCCAACCTCCCACATACACAGGTATTTCCCTCACACACACACACACCTGTTCTCCAGGTCTGGCATGGTGAGGTTTCTGCAGATGAAGCACATCTTCAGACTGATGACCTTTCTGTCTTTGGATGAGGAGGAGCTGCTGCTGTGTTTGGGCGACCCTGAGTCATCGCTGCCGCTGTAGCTGGGTGACTGTGGGCGGACGCCGTCCCACGGCAGGTCAGCCACCAGGGATGGCTTCTTGAACAGTGGAGAAACCTCACGGATGTACTTCACTGTGGAGTAACAATAGAAGAAGCACATCAACCAATGAGGTTGTTTTTATTTTGCGTAGTTGTTATATTTTTTTTTTACCCTTTTATTACATTATTTCAGCATATTTATATTTTTATGTTATCTAAGGTAGATTTAATTATGCTTTAAGTTTTATTTACTTATATTTTATTTATTTCATCTTGATCTTAGTGCAAACTGTGGCACCATTAATCAAGAGAAAATCAAATATATGAGATGGACATTTACCCCTTCTTTTTCATCATCGAATAAACCAATCATGTTGCTGTTTTTGAGAAGCTGAATGTAAAATAAGCTAAAATAAGACAGATGCTTGGTTGCGATATTTGGAGTGGCCATCTTTAACCCAAACCATAAGGAATCTCTGGGATGTTTTCTGAAAGAAGTCAGCTTTTAACCTGCTTCTGAAAACACGCGTGGAGAGCACTTCTTTCAGCCTCAGGTTTGATCCTGTATTTATCCAACCTGATATCCAACCTGATGTTTTGAACATAATAACATCATATTTTGGCCGAGAACCCAGAGGCCGTCTTTATTCTTTAAAGTGGTCTCCTGCGTGAAATTATCTTAGAAAAACAGGACCTGACTCGGCCGTACGGCTTCGAGGTCAGCTGTTTGTAATAAAAATCACTTTTGCTCCGATGTGATGGATTCACTTTCCAAATTTGGACTTTTGCCGCCTTCTCACCCCCACCTTGCCTTCACTTATTCTTCTTCATCCGTTTTATCCTCCTGTGCGAATGAACACTACATTTGCTCCGTGTTCAGTCCTGTGCATGCTCTCGTAGTCCATTTGTGTGCAAAATAAGTGAGTATGGGAGCTAAAAGAGAGAGTCTGGAGTGTATGTTGGACAATGAGTCGGTCTGCTCTGCATGAAACCTGAGACGAGGCTCTCGGGAGGTGAGGTCATTCTTGAATGTAGACCAGGATATTAGGATTGTGAAGGTATGCATGCGCAAGAGAGACCTACAATGGTTCAAGAGAATGTGAATCCAATGGCTCAAAATTATGAACTGAGGTATGAATAAATATTCATGACAGCTTTAATACTTGAACAGTACACACTGACAGTGAGAAGCTGGTAAACCTATTTAGCAATCATCTAAGAAAGGCATCCAAAGATTTAAGCTTTATAAATGAGTCAGATTTTTAGGAAATGTAAAGAGTAATCAGCTGACTTGGTTATCTAAAAGTATAAACTGTTGATGGGCTTAAAGATATGGGTTGTTAAAAATTAAAATTTAAAAGAAACTGAAAGAGAAAACGAGCAGCAAAAACTGCATGACAGATATTTAAATAAGCTGGCTAAAAAATGGATGTGGCAGCTGAAATTCAAATAAAAGCATTTAAATGTTGAAGAATAAACACAAAAGACCTTAAATAATAAGTTATACAGTTTGACTGCAGATTAAAAAGCAATACATGACTGAAATTTATGGATGCATTATGAAAAAGTTAAAAGTAATGAATAAGTACTTAAAATATTCAAGAAAAAGCTAAAGCTGTGTATAAATAATCATTAAAGTTGTCGTTTCAGTTGTTCTCGACGTCTGGCTAAAATGTCCAGCTTCTCTCACTGCTATTGCAAACTAAATAAATACATAAATAAATAAAATGACAACACAGATATGATCTTACAGTGTCAGTGAAACTGCATGTTTCAGAGTGGTGGGGTACCGGAAGCTTGAAGGTGGAAAACCACTAGAGTGCCTGTGTGTGACCCTGAATCACTCAGTGAGATACAGATTGACTGATATGTAGGTGCAAAGCATGCTGCACGGTGACTGTGTACATTACACGTATGAGTCAGAGGGAAGGGTGGAGTGGGGAGTAATGCTAAGGCAAGAGCAAAGACCAGCCATCCTAACCACACCACCCACACCAACACGGTCTGGGGCCATTTCTGCAAACCTAAGTGGTTTGGACTAAGTAGGAGAGTGTGAAAGCATTCCTGAATGCCAGTGTTTATGTGTGAGAGTTCTAGAGAAATGCATGTCTCTGCTGCAAAGCCCCACTCTCACACTAATAATCAGATTTGGTGCAGAGATGTTCAGCCAAGATATTTTCCGTCAGCAGACCCTGGTCTCTTTGTGGTTCTGCATGTTTATATCTCTGCATGTGACCATCTCACTGTGGATCACCGGGCTGTGATTGTCTGTGTGAACGTCTCTGTTTCCTAACAGCAGCTTTCTTTCTTGAACTGTAGACAGCGACAGAAAGCATGCAAGCTGTGGAAATTGGCTTTTTTTTTGGGTGCTGCTACCGCAGTCATTTGGTAGCCTCTTCTCATCCACATCAAACAGAGCCAGTGCAGAAGGTTTGATCATCTAACCCCGATGTCTCCTGGAATCGTCCCAGGTGAAGCGTTTCAGGCATATCCAATAGAGAAAAGGCTCCAGGACATACCAGAGAGATCATGTCTCAGCCCAGAAGAGCTGGAGGTGCTGGATCTCTGTTTAGACTGCAGCCACCATGAATCAGGCTCAGATAATCAACAGAGAATGAACCGGTGGACACTACCTAATCAACAAACAGCAAATATTCACGTCCAGCTCCATCGATCTCTGTGACGGGAGGAGGAAAATCTTATAAGCCAAAGTCCCATCTCATCAATTAAATGGTGCTGCTTCTTCCTGCCAATGGAACTTGCAAAGTCACCAAAGAGCTTTTCATCCTGAACAGGCAGAATATCTTCAACTGTCCGAGTCAGTCATGTCAACTCAGCCTACCTGAACTGCAGGCTACACGTTGACCAGACGAGACCAGAACAAGTCGAGACCAGAGCATCTCAAGTGTCCTTCAGATCAGTTCATTTCATTTATCAATATTTGTTTAAGGTACTGTGGACCAGTAGAGACCATTTTCCCTGTCAGTAATAAAAAAATCTTGCTCTTGGCTCTTTAAACAAACAAAGAAAATGGGGGACATGAAAGCAAATGTTTCCTTTGCAATATCAGAGTGTTTCACAATGATGTCAGCTCTGTGTTAAAGGGTTCATCTTTATCTTCTTTATGCATGAGAACCAGCAAGGTTCACGTAATAGATCTGTACACATTTTTCCTTTTCTTGAACTTCTAAATATTGATCTTTTCAGTGGATTTAAGGTGTCTGATGGCCAGCTTCTGCAAATCAGATACATTTTCCCTTATTAATTATTTTTTTGAGTTTTTATTTGTTTTCATGAACAACAAACAACAACAATTACTGACATCCTTGGTAAAAATCAGTGTATTATACAGTCAGTATGATATGAGGCTTGTAGTCTAAAGCCCTTTGAGTGTCTGGTAAGATTAGAAAAAGACTAAATAAATGCTAATGCATAACATTAGGATAGCTGAAGCCCAGTGCATTGTTCTGTCTTAAGCACAGCTTAAAAACAAAACGACAACAACAAAAAACCCCATCAGAATCATTTTAGATCCACAGTGTGTAATCTGCTTGAGGTCTCCATTTTAAAAATCTGACCAGATTCTCATTGGTGTGTCTGCCCTCCTGTTCTCCTAGCCTGTCCCTGCAGCTTGATAAAACTTCCATGAAATATAGACCTTTAATTTAAGCCACGCAGTGCATAGAGCAGCTGTGCCCGGTGGATTCCTGGGGTAACGACTGAAGAACTTAGTGACATATGCCATATAAATATTACATCTGTATATGTATGTGGCATTCCCATTCAGCAACGAATGATGTTGCTGATGGTGCGTAAGCAGAGGCCTGGCGGACCGCTGGGTTTGTAATAGCTGGCACACACCCTGAAACCCGAACTCTCTACCCACAGGAACCTCACACAAAGATGGCAACAGCTACGGCCAAAATGTTTAGAAGACCTAAATTACACCGAAGCTGAAAAGAGACTAAAATTTCTCAAATGACCAAAAATCCAAAACTAAATCAGGGGCCAAAAGTCATACTTGAAGATAGTCCACTCTGACAGACTTCTTGTGTTGGGCATGGATCATTGGCCGTAACAGGACAGGGTAGGATGGGATAGGATGACCAATGTTTTCAGGAATTTAACAATTTTTTATATTGGAATAAACTTGAGAGTATCTGATACACTCTCAGACAGAAAAAAGGATCAAAATTATAGCAATGCAACTGAGATAGAACTATTATAATTCTCTTATGAACTAACAGATATAATAACAAGGTTGAAAAGTCCAGCCATACTTATGTTTCAGCTGCAACAAACCACTATATAGATAATAATAATAATTTGTCTTAATTAATCTGTACTTTTGTTTAATCCAAAAAAAGAGACATTAAGCCCCACATATTTTTCCAGAACCCAATCCAACATCCTTAAAATGCTGGTTTTGACCAACCATCTCTCCCAAAGCCGGAGATATTCAGTTAAGCAGCAAATTCCCAAAATAGTTGTGGTTTAATTCTGTTTTGACTAATGGTTGCAGCTCTAATCTCCATGCACTTTTGAAATTAAAAAGAAAAACATGCAAATATTAAGGGACGAATAGATGACGATGGAATAGACCTGAAATGCTGATCTCCATCTCCATTGTGTGTAGTTAAGTTGTTGTCCGGCTGCAGTGAAGCTTGTGAATGCTCTGTTGTGTAATACATTGGCACTGTGGGCCACTGTACATCTGCTTCTATTCAGTTTTCCTTGTGTGTGTGTGTGTTTTTGGCCGAAATGAAAGGCCTTGCAGTGGCTGCACTCTTTGATGTAGCCATCATCGCTGGTTGTTGTCTCTCTTTAAAGCTGAGATGCCACAAACAAGCTTTACCTCTTGTGCAGTTTCCAGCTGCTGCGATGTCACCACATTGTTACTCTTGGCTGTAGCCTACTGGCAGATACATATTTCTCTGAACTACTAATTATGCAATCCACTATACAGCTGAACATGAGGCATGACAGCAGATTCAGAGATCTTTTGAGAGCTTTCTGCAGCACACTGTGTATGTGGAAGCTCGTGCATTACAAGTCCTGATAATGTTGTGTTGTAAATTATGGTGTTTTTAACAGGTCACTGCAATATGCGCGCGTGAACCACCTCTGCAAGTCCAGTTACAAAATATTAAGATGGTGACTGCAAAAACACTCAGCTCGAACCTTCTGTGACTTCACTAACCGATGGGTGATGTCAGCCTGGCTACCTCCACCCCTTATATAGAGTCCATGGCCAAGACCAATTAAAGACCAGCAACTCCTAAATCAACGTTCCAAGTCAAGACCACCTAGTACAAACTCTTGGCGGAGACAGGTGGGTTTTCCAAGTATCTGTTATAGATTGGTTAAAAAGATTTTCCCCTCCTTCCGTTTTTCTGCCAGAAATAATCACTCTTCCTCTTCACAGTCTGCAACTTTGTGATAAAACACTGTCTTCCTTTTCTATCGTGGCAGGCAGATTCAGTGCTGTCTGCCTCTGCTTCGGTGCTGTTGGATGAACTCATTAGTTCTGTAGACCTGTCGCTCAGCTCCACTTCTGCTTTTAATTAGGCCTATGCACAGAGGACTCTCGCCTCTGTTCATGTATCGGTGCGTCTGTATGTTTCTACACTAACGTGTGTGAAGGAAATTCCCCGGAGATGCCGACCAACATCCCCGTGAGTCTGGCTCATCTGCCTCTCTTCATACCTCACTGCCTGAAAGGAAAGAGGATGCACGGGAAAAAATAACATGTAGAAGAGAAAGAGTCTGACTCGACACATATTTGGTTGTGGCAATAGTTGTGGTACAAAGCTACCAGAGAACTACTCTTCTTTACCACACACACACACACACACACACACACACACACACACACACACACACACAGAAGTAATCATCTCATGGTATGGCTGAAATAATAGCTTACAGAGCAGCAAGTCACTCAGTCAGACCCCAGCCTCTGGATTTTCCCCCCAAACTGCCCAGAAATTCCCCTGTGTTTTGGCCAGCAAACCTCTCCACACTCGCTTTTGTCTC
Organism: Astatotilapia calliptera; assembly: GCF_964374335.1. Lineage (NCBI taxonomy): Eukaryota > Metazoa > Chordata > Actinopteri > Cichliformes > Cichlidae > Astatotilapia > Astatotilapia calliptera. The sequence goes on along the minus strand of NC_137428.1, from coordinate 5,138,621 downwards.
ACTCACTCTTACTCTCTAAACTCCGCTGCTAAGTTGCCTTTCTGTCTGTCCTGTTTTCCTCAGTCTTTCTCAATCTTATTCTTCTTTCCACACATCTTTCACAGTCCCACCTCTAGTTTTTCACCCTCTCTCTCTCAATTTCTTCCCTCGAGCGTTTCTGCCAGAAACATAATGAGAACAATGTGTCAGAAAGCAGATCCAACAAAGAGTGTGCGCACACGCGTGTTTCTGTGTACGATGTTCTCGTGCAGTCATGTCTCCAGAACACACAGCTGCAGTTACACTAACATGTATGAATAATTCTATTTTTTAACTAGTTGCTGATGGTTATGTACAAAGGGTTAAAAGAACAAGTCAATACCAACAAGATTGTAGCTAAATCTACGGTCAAGTCCAGAGTCAAAAAACAAGTCAAGAGCAAGTATTCTTTCAAAGCATCAAAAACTCAACAGTATGAAGTCAAGTTGTATATTCAGAGTACAATCCAAGTTTAAAAATCAAGCTAAGAACCAGTAAGCTCCAAGTCAACTCCCACTACAAAAGTGCCAAAACTTCAGCTAATACGAAAGAGTGCCACGTCAAGTAACAGTTAAAACCAACAGTTCAAAGAGCCATTCAAACCTATGATCAAACCAAAAGTTAAATAAAGTGAAGTCAAGACCAACAGGTCACAGGTTTAGTCCTTGGGGAACTATAAAGCCCAAATCACATCGCGAATTTAGTCCAAAAACTCCAAGTCAGGCTCAAAATACCCAAAGTCAGGACCAACAAATCGCCCCAAGTAAAATATAAAAAAAAAAAAACAGAGTCATGATGAGCGAGTTCCAAAATGTAATATCAACAAAGTCCCAAAAGTGCTGATGTCCTACTCACATTCTTGCCAATGAAAGAGTCAAACTCATAATAAATGTTATAGTAGAAAAATATTTTATATCATAAATCATTTGAATTAATCAGAATCAGAATCAGAATACTTTAGTGTTTATTTTAAACATTTGAGTCTTTGATTTCAATTTGCCATTTCCACAGTGATGATAGGTACTGCTTTAACATTTAAGGTTGCCTTTAGCTATTGGAGGCAATGCTGTCAGTACACAGCAATCATTTATGCTAATGCTGGATTTACAGCATTTTTCTTTTAAAGCAGTGTTATCCATCACGTGATTCGCAGGATATTTAACACACTGGATTATCCCAAAATACATTCCATTAAGGCATTTTATCTATAAATGGTTTTCCAATTTATTTGGCATACCCAAAGGTCAGTGCATTCAGTGTATGGCATGAAAGTGTATTTTTATCTGTGTCAACTTTCTACCAAGGATAAAGCAGATTATGGACAAAAATAATCACATTCACCATTGTTTGCGACTACTAAAGATTACAAATGTCTACCTGTCATTGCTGCAGCGGGGCACAGAGTGATGCTGGTTTAGCTGTAGTAGGTTCTTACAGAGGACAAGCAGGATGCTTTCTGGTGTAGTGGAGCATTAGGCTATGCAAGTCAGTCACACATGAGAAAAAAAAAGTCCAACCTTTCTAAAAATTGAACGCCTGTCAAAGCAGATGTAATTGCATGAAAACCACAATGGCAGGGCAATGAGACCAGACACACCAGAGCTTATGGTTAGAAGCTCAGCATTCAGTATTCAGACCAAATGCTGCTCTCTTATGTCCTAATGCCACAGTCACGCTGCAGCATGACCAAAGTTACTGTGGCCGTGTGTCACTTGGGAGCCTATTGCTGCTCAAATGGCTGCTCTGAAGACGGAGACATGTCTGTGATCACTCGCAACCACATTATCTTCTAAGGGGCTTTGCAATAAAGAGATGTTAAGACTTAGTCAGTCTGCTACCAGTTCACAATTGAATGGGACCAAGTTGGGACTTACATGTATGTATATCAAAAAACACAAATCAGTAGTTGCAATCAAAAGTGGTTACCAAGAGGTTCAGGTTGTTGCACAGCCAAGAGAATAGACTTTAAAGCAAATTAATGCAAAACAAATACACTAAACAACAACAAAGAAACAAAGACTGAACAACTACAAACTCTGATCAATTGCAAAAAGAAACAAATCGCTACAAAGTGACTTGAAACAACTATAAAGAGATTCAAAGAGCTGCAAATAAACTCAGAACACCTGCAAAGACTCAAAATAATACAATCCAAATGCACCCAAAACACTTGGTGAGACTCAAAAGGATGCTAAACAGAACATCTAGAAACAGGGACACAAATTAAACACAAATAAATGCAAAACGACTACAAAGAGATAGAAACCATGTCTGCCCTATGCGTAGTAATTTAGTGTCACTCTGGGGGTCTTGGAAGGGTGAGGGGCCTCAAACATGTCTTACAATGTCGCTCTGTCAGTGCTAATACAAACATGTCTTCCTAATTTCATTTTAAGGTCATTTATAATTCCCTTGGCAGCTGGAAACCAGAGACTTATCCTCAGATTGGTATCAAAGGCAACAGAGTTCAGAGCTGAGAAAGTGGCGGTGGCCTATTTCAGGCAGTGCAGACTCATGCTCCGTGGCAGATCGCACCCCGTGAGGACAGTAAACGCACCGTCGGCTGAAAAGAAAAGAACCGTTCCTCATCAAGGCTGTCCCCGTTTTATCAATGCCCTTTGTGTCTGGTTTTTTTTTTTTTTTTTTTATTCCATTCAATTACTCACAAAAGGCTCATCTCGTGTCTCCTTCCACCGAGCAGAAGGCTAACCCAATAAGATAGAAAGGGCTGCTGCAGCAAGCTTCAACTAATCATTTGGACATACGGGATGTTGTGTCTTCCAGTCAGCTGCTGAGGGGAGGGGGATTAATCAGCAGCGTGTCATATCTGGATTATGTATGTCATGCATTAAAAGGTCAGGCAACTTCAGTGTGCTTATCGAGACCTCCCTACCTGTGTGGCCTTGGAGGGTGAATTCAACCTCGTGCAGCAAATGGCCTCAACTCGTACTCACACGCAGCCTGTGTTACTACAGTGCAAGAAAGAGCAGGATGCTTAGGATTTAATGTAAATTCTTCCATAAATTCTACTTTACAAAGCTTTAATATTTTCAGTGACAGTGGAGTCCAATTCACTGCGATCCACTTAGACTTGAATAATGCAAGCAAAGTAGAATTTCCAAAAACTCAGAAACAAACAAGTAGTCTAGAGCTTTATTAGGAACACTCGTTCAACAGATCAACAGCACACATATTGCATGGCACCGACTCAATGCATTTAGGCATGCAGACATGGCCAAGACAAACTGAGCATCAGAATGGGGAAGAAGAATTGCTTTAAAAGACGTTGAATGTGGCATGGTTGTTGGTGTCAGACAGGCCGATCTGAAAGTTTTAGAAACTGCTGATCTCCTGAGCTTTCCCACCACAAGCATCTCTGAGGTTTACAGAGAATGGTCAAAAAAAGAGAAAAATATCCAGCGAGTGCCAGTTCTCTGGGTGAAAATATCTTTTTGATGTCAGGCATTGGAGGAGAATGGGAAGATAGTAACTGAGATAACCACATTACAATCAAGGTATGCCGAAGGGCATCTCTGAACCCATATCACATTGAGCCTTGGGCTACAGCAGCATAAGACCATACCAGGCATATCTGCTGTCTATGATGTCACAGATCCAAGAGTAGAAAAAGAGTGTCTGAAAAAAACTATAAAAAGTGGATGTAGCCACTGTGACACCACCCACAGGTTTGTCAAGTCATGTTTTGAAGCCACAAGCTGAATGTTTGCACTGTTGCCAGCTTGGTGTTTTGAAACCAGGTGTGGCAAGTGAGGGATGGATCTGACTGTGAAGATGCCGCTCATGAGTACACCCTGGATAATCCTCAATTCTGACACTTAGAATGCTAAAAAATGACAAAATATTTAGTGTGATCCAAAAAGAGTGTCCGAAAGCGTATACTGAGTTCATGTTAAGGTGTTGTGTGGATGTCCCATCAGCTTCTCCATCATGGATGCTGGGGTTACTAAGTAACCAAACAAGATTTTTCCAAGAAGAACAGCCCAAGAGTCCTGTGATAGTCTGGTTACCTGTCCTATGATGGCTGGGAAAGGCCGCCTAATCTGGATAAGTGGAAAAATGGATGGATGGCATACTTTGTACAGTTAAATAAATGCCATGGTTGCTATTGCCACTTCAACTATAAGTTCCTGTCATTGAGAATAGTTCTGTTATAATTACTTTGTGTTTTACATCAGATGTCTTATTTTGTCTAAAAAGTAAGTCTAAAACACAAAACCATTAGAGTTCAAAGAAAAGCATCAAATCCATATGTTTGAAGAACCGGAAGCCATTAAATGTGCTGCATTTTTGTTTAAAAATTGCCCAAATGATCATTTAACTACTCATTGATTGACTAATTGATGCAGTTGGACATCCTCCCCTGTAGTGCAGATGATAAAACTTACATAAAGTGTGGTGGAACATGTGGAGCAGCACGAATCATGCAAGCCGGACCCACCAGTTTTGACCTTTGCCCTACATAAAAACATGCGAGCGGAGGTCAGGAATGTGGGGCTCCCGTGCTAATTGTCTGAACATTTTGGAGGTTTGTGTAATGTGTACATGGCAGAAAGAGTCTGGAAACTCGAGCCTCATTCTGGCTCACTGCTGCAGCGGCAGAGCCACAAACAACACAGCTCACTGCCGTCAAACTGGCAAACAGTGACAGGCAGCTGACACATTCCTAGAAAAAGACCTCTCAGTCTGGACTGTAGATGCATCCGGCACATCTTCCTGTGTGCACCCGAGGGTGACTGCAAATGCTTTTTATGTTGATATCAGATCCAAAAGGCTGGTTTCCACCAGAGGTTTCGAAGTGATAATTATTTCTGTGTTACCAGAAAATCCCGATACCACATTCACAAAGACGCCTAAGCTTTTATTTGGCACAACGGAGAGCTTAAAAACAGGCCTCATTCTGACTTTAGTGGAAATGTGTCACTCATTGATCAGTTCCTACAATCACTGCTCGTCAGTATTCACCCGGCGTTCATTCCAAACCATTAAACACTGCATTTAGCCATTCCCAACTTGAAGTTTCCGTATCCCAAGGGCTCTGTGGCCAGCAATCCATTCTTTTTCCATTTTTTCTAAAGATTGAACAGTTCAACGTCAGTGCACTTTTAGGCTCTGAATGCATCTCAATGAAGCTCTGTGGAGCCACATAATGAGCCAGTAAACAACACATTCTCAGCCCACACCATAACCCCATCTACACAAATTATGTTTTTAAGGTTTTACGAAGTCTAACCAGGAGTCACTGAAGACTATTGCAGCTGGCAAATATGATTGCTGTAGACTAATTTCCTGTCAGTTGGTTTCACTGACTCAGCTCTCATTTACCTACAGTGTGCGTTCAGGCTCTTTTATCTGGAGTTTAGTGGGTGTTCAGGCTTGCTGAAAAGTGCGTAGGTTTTAGGAAAGCGTGTCTGCACACCTAACCTTTAGCAGACCTACCTTTTGTGGAACTGTAGGTGTGATAAGCATTCTTATAAATACAAAAACTTTTCAACCACCTGTTTCCCACATCAGACGGCACCAGTTAGTCTTTAAATAAGTGCGGTTTTCAAACTTAATTAAATTCGAAAATAAAAGAAAACTACAAGTGCTGCTGCGCGTCGAGCAACTTCGAAGCACCTTTAGGCGCTTAGTTTGAAACGTGAATGAAGTTTAATTTCAATGAGCGCTTGGACACAAAATCTGCGTGTTTTGACGTGCTGCAAATTAAAAGCCATTTAGATTCCCAATACTGCAAGTACCATGGACTTCTTTGTTAAAATAACTCTGCTTTAGGTTTTCCTCCACAGGTGTTTATTCCTTGTTAGCTTATCAGCACCAGAGGACACTATTTTAGTGGTGTCCATCTACACCATGATGATTTTTAGATCCTCTTTATAACCAAATTGTGATTTTATGCCATATTTCATGAAAGCACTCAAATACCTATGTTTATGCTTCTATTTCCTGCAGTCTGGTCTTGGGAGCGCATTTTCAAATAGCAGAAATCACACATCATGTGAGTTGTGTGTCACATGACTACCAGAAGAATTTTACATGCAACTCTCGTTTCTCTTGACACCCTGCTGAAGATTCCCTGACCCCTATATTTTTTTTGATGGTAAAGACAATGAGCTCGATCATCTTGGTCAATATTAAGATCAGTGTAATGTAAAATTTTGGTGTGCTTGTTGAAATTGTATTTGTTGATCCTCGCTTAACTCCTAAACTAAAGTGCTTCCTCTTGTTGCCAAAACTTGTTAGGAAGTCAGTTTGGGTGTGCTGGATTTGCAGTACAAAACGAAAAGAGACCCCTCCTGTGAAAAGGAAGCCTGCACAGTGATTGTTTTGTTCTGCTTATGTCATTTTTTTAATTTCTGGAAGCCATGATTGTAACCGAATAAACATTTCTATTAATTGCACAGCCGTAATATACACCTAGCAGCCTGACACCTTTGAAGTCATTGTTCTAGTAGACCGCCAAATGTAAATGAATGTCATTTACTCTTCTTTTAGCTTTGTTTTGGTCTCCACCTACTACTTGGAGAAACATCTGGCTGTGCAGCTTCTATAGCCTTTGGCTGTCTGCCAGAGGCTGACGAGTGAACACACCAAATGGGCTGTCAATCTAAAACAAGCATTAAAGATTAAAGACACAAAAGCTGCTCAGAGCTGTAGTGTTAGCTGATAATTCTCTCTAATTCTGACACAGCGGTCAGCACGTCACAATACACAGTCTTTTGAGTCAAAGCCAGAGCAGTTTGAAACTGGTTCAGACCATTTTTTTTTAATAAAAACATTTTTTTTTGTTCTGGTGCACTATATAAATAAAAATAACAGCCTATTAAATTACATAAAGTATGTAAACTGTAGGGATGGGTATCATTTAGGTTTTATCCGATACCAGTACCAAACCGGTACTTTTGAAACGGTGCCAGTGCTTAAACGGTGCTCAAACCGGTGCTTAAAGAATGGAGAACACACAATTGGTCCAAAAACCTCTCATGTTTAGCTGGTTTTTTTGTAAAAAGATAACAATGTTAGCCTTTTCTGCAGCTAGAGGGGATTTATGGCATCACTCTTGGCTGGAAGCAGTGCTTAATCAATGGGAGAAAAAAAACAAAAAAAACAAAAACAAACTTTGTCCAAAAACCTCTCATTTTTAGCTGTTTTCCACTTTTTCTTTGGTCATTTTAGCCTTTTTGGCCAGGATGAAGGGAGTATCTGCCATCAAACAAGAAGACAGCCGCATGTAGCTATGATGATGTTTGCTAGTTCACCTTACATGCATTAATGTAATAACGTGGTTAGCCTACTCAACGTAAATTACACACGAACAACATTAAGCGACTCACTCAGAGAAGAACGGCTGCTGCCATCATCATCATTTCTGCTACACTGGCAGGGCTAGGACTGTACTCCTCCGGTTTTTGGGGGATGTTGCTAACTCTGCGTCCGATTACAGACACCACACCCGCAGTAGATGTGCACGGTGTGAGGTCTCGCAGCAAGCTATCAAATACGGTGCATTTCTCGGCTTTTAACAAAATGCTATACGTCGCCAGGTGTTTCATCAGATTCGAGGAGTTACCTCCTTTGACAGTATCACAGTATCACCTTAAAGCACTTGTTGCAGGCTGCTGAGTTTGCATCTTTTGCTGTGAAGTACAGCCAGACTTTTGACCGCTTCGCCTTGGGCGTTTTTAATCTGTAGCTTTGCTCTAAAAGAACGTACGTACCTGGACCCGCCTACTACGATTGCAAAGGTAAAATGATTGGCTAGAATCCAAAGTGTATGACATCTCAGGAAAAGAAAGCACCGAAATGTGCGCTGCTTTTCGGTCTGGTTACTACCGTTTATGTCGGACACCGGTACCCATCCCTAGTAAACTGTGGATAGAATAATGACATGGGAGATTATTTAGCACAGAACTAATTTGAAATAGTATGTTTAGACACTTTGTCATTCGTCACAAACCATATCGTTTGGTGACATTTGTTTAGTTGACTCTATGAAAAACATTTCAAGATAACAGTCTGACACGCATAAAATTTTACTTTTGCACCAACGAGGTGATTCCCAAAGAGCTACAAGCTGAAAACTTGGTATAGCTCAACATGGTGTGCAGTCTGTTCTCAAAGATTTTGAAGAAACTGGACAAGTGAAGGACAAAAGAAGAAGTGGTAGTTCTAAAATACAATTTATACCAGATGTTCTTAAAGAAATAGGGGATAACTTCCTGCAAACACTTATCACAGCACCCAAACGATGCATCACACCCTTCAGCTGAAAAGAAAAAAGCATTGTCAAATTTTGAAGAACCATTCAATATGACCTGGAAGGCATTTGATTGGTAACGGCTTCATTTTTCAGCATGGCAACCAATGTGGTATCATCTTAACGGAGAACGGAAGAATCAAAAGGAAGCAAACATCCTAAGAAGACTTTGAATGTCCTTCGAGACCCCTGGAGAACTATTCCTGAAGACTACTTAAAGAAATTACAAGAAAGCTTGGCTGAGAGTTCAGGCTGTGCTGAAAAATAAAGGTGGTCACACAAAATGGTGACTTTCAAGCTTGTTAGGATTGTATAACACAGCCTTATAGACTGTGTTACTGTGCATGTTTGCATGTATTTCCTATTTTCCCAGCAAAACACAAAGAACTGAACGGTGGCTCAAGACTTTTGCAAAGTACAGTACATGCAAATATTTAAATTTCTAAGACAAACCAAAAATCCACGCACGTTTTATGTTTTAATTCAAACTTCTACAAATATATATTTATTTTTAATATATGTATACATAGTTTATTTTTTCTACCCTTTAATTTATTTTGCCATAATTTTATTCATCACATTACTTACCTTTTTCCAAATCTATCAAAATTGACCTATACATTATAGCTTCGTATTTATTTTAGGTGCACGAAATGTTATTTCTAGTACTTGCCTTTTCTTTTCTAACTGACACGTGTGCAGAGATAACATGTTCGTACAGGTGCAGATGGTGTTTTAGTCATTTTCTTTCTCAAGGCATGAGAAAGAAAATGCCTTATTCCTGTTTTCCACATTTTAAATGTGGAAAACAGGAATTAGACTGAGAAATTCCTCAGTGTTCCAATTTGAGGACGTGTGTGCACTTTCTGAGACTTTACATTTATGCATTTTTTCATTCATATGAGATAGAATATTGATTTATTTTTAATTTTATTTTTATATCGCTAAATCGCAACAGCAGTCGACTTAAGCCAGTTTACATTGTAAGGCAGATACATTACAATAATAATATAGATCAAGTCTGTTTATCACTTTCTGCCGACCAGCACCTTCAACCACAGACAAATCTCTGCTCGTGTTTACTCTGACTTCTCATCCTTTAGTAATCCACAACTGTTCAGACACAGAGTACAATGTATCCAACTCTGACTGTGACCACAGCTGTGGTTACATTCCTGTTTACACTAATCAAAGACTCTCTGTTCTGTTGATATTACTTAAGCCCTGCTCCTCCACAGCCTCCTCCTCCTCCACGCCTCCTAGTCATAGATCAACTGGGATTGTGTGTGTTTATGTCTATATTATAATGTGTTATGCAAACAATTATGTGTGGTGAAAGTTACAAACCCACAGGACGTGTGTGGAGCGATCCAAAAAGCGTTTATGGCACTCTGCACCACGCAGTGCCATGAGGGAGCGATGTGGTGTGCAGATTAAATTAAAAGTATTACTCCAGAAGTGCTTTTTTAAAACTCAGTCCTGCTGTGTAACTGGCGACTTGTGCAGTTTTCTTTTTACTTGCGTGCTCCAACATGTGACGTGTTTCCACAAATGGTTTGAAGCTATTAATCCAAGTATGGGAACTGCGCTCACCTTTCGAACACGTGCTGGAATACGAAGACCCGGAGCTGAACTGAAACCTGTGAAAGTTCCTGGAGATGTGATAGAGGTGTGCAGCCTGACCACAGGACTCTAATCTCGGCCCTTTCAAATCCCCGCTCTCGCGTGGGCCAACTTACCCTCCAGCGTGACTTCTTTGCCTGCCTTCTTGAGCGCCTGGACCGCCTGGTCGTGCGTTGCCTCCCGGAGGTCGTTGCCGTTCACCGACAGGATCGCGTCGCCCACCCGGAGAGCCCGGCTCTGGTCTGCGGCGAGCCCCGGGAAGATCTTTGAGATGAGGATGGGCATCCTGTTCTCGCGCCCCCCCTTAATGCTGATCCCCAGCCCGCCAGACTCCTGTTTGACAACCCGGACTTTGCGCACAGCTTCCGAAGACCCGTCCAGGCTGACGTGGAAGTCGCCTGGTCTCGACCCGAAACTGGACCCGGGGCTGCCGTAGCTGGAGCCGGGGCTCCCGAAGTCTGAGTTAGTGCCGTTATTCGGGTACTTTCCAGGGCTGTTCATGCTGTAACCGCCGTCGTACTGACCCCGACTGACCCCCCCGCGCCCCGGGCTGCCACTGCGCCCCCGACCCCCGTGGCTCTGGTTCTGGAGTTGGTCCTGACCCGAGGAATGACCGCGGCCGGGGTTCCCGGGACTTGTTCCCGGGTCGTTTCCGTTTGACATGCCATTTCGCAGGCCCGCCGAAGAGTTGCTGTAGTCCCAGTGATTGGTCCCGGGGCCGGTTGCCTCCGCGTCGGCCGTCAAAGTGAGCGTTTCTCGGGTGAGCTCGGCGGTCACTCGGATCCAGCGGTCACGGAGCAGAAGGTCCAGCTGTCCGTTTTTGTCTGCTCGGGTCCAAACTGCCATTCCGGGACGGTTAGCCTGCTCCGAGGCGGGCCGCTTTCACACTAAACTCATCATCAACTTTTTCCTCTTTTTCAGAGCGCGCACAAGCAGCGACTAGGCTCCACGGGCCCGCATTGACACACCCACTCCCGCCGTGACTGCAGGCAGAGGTGGGGGGAGACAGAAGGACTCCCAGAACACAGAGAGAGAAGAGGAAAAGCACAACTGGCTGTGATGTGCCAGCTTGTTGTTGAGTTCAGGCTCTGAGGATGTCCAACTTCCACTGGAAGTTAGAGCGACTGAAACGAGAAAGCTTCCTGTCAACCCTTTCAAAATAAAAAAAGCGGTCAGCGTAGACGGCTCCTGCCAGTGCAGGAAACCAAGAAAGAGAAGACGAGGCTCAAAATATGGACTAAAAACACTGACATAAAAGAAAAAGGGCAAAAGTCCACAAGAAAAAGCAAGGAATTAAGATTAAAATTCATCATATTTCTTTAAAGAAAATATATAAAACATAAAAATAAATCACACAATTAAGACCCCAAGTGAAAACATAACAAATTGAAGTCAAAACGATTTACATATTAAGTCCAAATTTATTTATTTATTTATTTTTTTTTTTGCCTGTCCCGTTTGGCTCTTTTGCCATCAGAATTGTTGTCTAAAGGCAAAGAAAGATGCCCAACGGATTTACTTTACCAAATTGACCATCCCAGCCTTGCCATAATGGTCCATTTGATTCACCTTTTATTGTTTATTTTATTTTCACTTACTGAACATGGGACAGACTTGACTGGGGGAAAGAAGGGGAGAAAGAAAGAGGGAAAGAGAAACAGCTGAGAAGAGGGACGGGGGAGAAGGGCAAAAACCAAAAACCAACAGAATGAGCAGAAAAAGAAAAAAAAGAAGAAAAAAAGAAAAAAAATGCATATATCAATCACCTGGGTCACCTGCTGAGAAAGAAAAAAGAAAACAAGCAGAAGAGAACAAGAGTAATAGAATAAACAACATCACAATGATATATGGGAATATGACAGTAAATACTAAATATTAAACATTATTGTGCAGCACATAAGATCAACAGAACACAGTGTGCTTTGAGGTAGGAGCCAAAAAGGGTGTAGTTTGTGGGTGTGATCACCCGTGTGTACACCTGTGAGCATGGACGCGCTTGTTTTTTGTTTTTTAAAAGGTTCCTTCATGTAATGATCTGCTAGAGGGTGTGGGGGGGCCACAGCCCCATCCTCCAGGGCATGAAGCAGGTATGGAGCTGATCAAAACTCCAGACATCCAGAGGCCCCCAGAACACAAGAGACCAAGGAAGACCAACAGAGGGGCAGCCGCGCCACTGTCCCAGAAAGAGCTGAGGAGAGTCCCAGATGAGGGCTCACTCAGCAGCTGCGGAGCAGAAGCCAGGGGGAGTTGCAGTGACGCGCCAAATTAAGTCCAAATTTAGAAGAAAGTACACCAACTGACAATTTTAAGATTTTGCATATCAGGAAATGTTAAATAATAATAATAATAATAATAATAATCCTCACCAGGTCTTACAACTGCAGGAGAACATCAACACATGACTTACTACACAATATCATTATTTATTTACCCCAGAAACAATGTCAGAAGCAGCTTGTAAAAACGCGCCATCGTTCACAGTTCATAGATTCACCTTTAGCATTAATAACTTGGAGAAATAACTTTGCGTATAACTTCTGTCTGTCACGTGGTTGTGGGAGATTTCAGCCCACTCTTCTTTACAGTGTTGCTTCATTTCATTGAGGTTTGTGGGCATTTATTTATGCACACCTCTCATAACGTCCCACCATAGAATTTGAGGTTGAGGTCTGGACTTGGCCATTGAAACACCTTGATTCTTTTCCTTTCCCCCCCCCCAGTCATCCTGTTATATACTTGCTGCTGTGTTTGGGGTCATTGTCCTGTCGTATGACCCAGTTGGGCCTTTGGGCTTCACATTTGACTCTGAGTTTATGGTCGACTGTGTGGCTGGTAGGAGCCCAGGCCCCCATGGCTGGAAAATAAGCCCAAATCATCACTCCTCCATCACCCTGCTTAATACTTGGCAGGAGGTGTTTGTGCCTAGAAGCTGAATTTGGTTTTCTCCAATTTCTCCAAATTCCACTGTACACCGTTCACTTTGGTCTCATCAGTCCAGAGGAAATTCATCCAGAGGTTTTGTGGTGTTTTTAGATGCAAATTTGGAAATTATTTACAAAACTACTTTCGGCTGCTCCGTTGTTCACAAGGTGGTCGTCACAGTGGGTAGCTCTGCATGTTGGATTTGGCAGATGTTATAAGGATTTGTCCTTCCTGATGGAGCTCTGAAGGGATTTGTGTCTCTACCTGAGATCAAACAAGGTATCTTTCACTTGTTAGGCGAATTTGTAAACCACTACATGCCAGAGCCATTAAAAAAAGGATTATTTGATATTGAAAAAATCAGGATTTTCAAGTGAATTTTAAACAATTTTAAAACAACCCAGGGTGTTTAATGTCAAAACTGTGAGATTTTAAGTCACATTTTGACTGAGGATGTCGATATGTTGTATTTTAACTGGTTTTAAGTTACATTTTTATTTTATTTTGAATGAACTAATATTAACAATAATAATATTCATGACAAATAATTAAATAATAAATAACCAAGAATTAAAAAAAAGTTTTACTTTTTAAAATCCAAATTTAGTTACCAGTCATTTGCAGTCTAATTTCTGACTTACTAGGTCAAAATTACAGCTTAAGTTTGTGTGAGAGAAACATCTGACAAAAAATTCAAAATTTTACTAGAAGTACAGAATATAAGATAGTTAATATTTTCACTTTGAAAAGTCCAAAGTCAGTTTTCAGTTATTGTTTGGGAGCATTTGGAGCCAATATGAAAGATAAAAATATTTAAATTAATTGCATGAATTATGTAAATATAAAAAAAAAAATAAGCCACTGAAGACAAAACTTGTAAAACAGTTTAAACTTGTCGTGATAATAAAGGTGTCCTGAAACCCAGAGCCTTCATTAGGTGGACCACATACTTGAACGCTTTTATTCTGAAAGTATAATCACCCACCTTCCTCTTTTAGTCCCCATAAAGCAGCTTGGACTCATGCGGCTTGTCAGAGTAAACTCAGAGCTGGATGACAGGCACACGCAGCCAATGGACACGTAGACCTGTAGATTATTTATTCATGATGGCAGAGGCGGGGAGTCCATAAAGCCATTATGGATCCACTGAGTAGTGGGGACAAAGCCTTCTTAAGTTCACTCACTGCGGTGACTCTATTAATGGATCCTGCTGCCTAATGTCTACTTTGATAGTCCCAGTACTACCTCACATAGTCAGATAGCCGTAACTACAGGAGCAAAAATATAGCTAAGTTATATAAACTCCAACACCAATAAATAATATGCATCAAAACCTGATATATGTTTTTATTTATATTTGATTAATAAAATACAGGAATGTCTCTCTGTTCACTATGAATGTGGCATGGGTGTTGATGCCAGAGATTTTTCCACTTCACCATCTCTGGAGTTTACAGAGAATGGTCTAAAAAAGAGAAAATATCCAGTGAGCAGCAGTTCACGTTGATGCCAGAGGTCAGAGGAGAATGTCCACACAGGAAGGCAACAGTGAGTCAAATAACTACTTGTTACAACCAAGGTATGCAGAAGAGCATCCCCGAAGACACAACATGTCAAACCTTGATAGGAGATGGCTACAGAAACAGAAGACCACACCAGGTTCCTCTCCTGTCAGCTGAGAACAGGAAACTGAGGCTACGGTTCCCACAGATTCAGAATACTTTATTAATCCATTAATTTAATTATTTTTTAAAAAGCACTCTGTTTATTATTATTAAAATTAGACTGTGGTAAGATCATCATTTTATCTTGATAGCTACTTTTGTCATTTATAATCTGCTGTTTTATCCGTAATCTGAACCAAAGTGGGTTCCACATTAGAGCATCATTAGTTTCCATTATAAAGACATTTTTAATGCGCTGTGGAGGAAAAACCTTTTGTTCCTCATGTTCCATATCCACATCACTTGTGATCACAGTATGATAAGTCATCATTATTATTTTAACTGTTCTCATTATTACCCTCTGGCCTGATGGAGATCAGTGATAGTATGACAGGATTCTTAACGTTTGTACATTAAAGACATTTTCCTTTTACAGCAGCTAATCCGGTTACTGTAATCAGATGTTCCTGGTTATTAAGATAATCACAAATTACATGAGGTTTCCCAGCTGTTAGCAGAGGCTGGACTAAGTGTAGGTAAATACAAAAATATTTGTGTTGGTGAGACCTACAGTGTCACAACATGACTTCTCCACCCTTGTGTCTGTGCTCTTTGCCACCGGCAGAGTCACATCTGTGACTTGATTTACCTTCATCAATTTTGAATGAAAGAAGCTCAGCTGCTACATCAGTCATGTTTCCATAGATCTTTCTGTGTGTAGATAAAACAACAATACGCTCGCTTTCAAAAAAGGGTTCAACATTATAACCGTCATGAAGGCAGGGTTTATTGTAGGACTGCTGCACCGACTGCCTTCAGGCATGTTATTCTATTCAAGTGAGATCTCTGCAGTTAGCAGGTGGGTTGTTCAGCGGTTCCAGTCTTTAAGTAATACTAAAGTTGTTAATTTGAATTTTGGATTTACTTTTGTCTTACATAGAAAATGTTTTCTGGTAAGGTTTTTAGAGCTTCGAGTCTCTGCAACTTTCCCGAGACACTCCACCTGTGGACTGAAGGTTTGAAGGTGAAGTCCCAGGTTGTCCAATCCCAAAGCTGGATCCAAACCATGCCAGAACAATCCTCCCACAGCATGACAGTCACCGGATCTGGCCTGTGCTGTCCTCAGGAAGTACACCTCACATGCACTTGCCCGCTTGTTTAGAATATAGCGAAGGATAACTCAGCTGACTCTGTCAGTTTTTCCACATCTGTAAAGAGCAGTGATTGTTCTACAGCATCTGAGGAAGAGCCGCCCATCTGTTTTCCCTTACATGTTCCAAGCTGGAGCGTCAAAGTCGTGAAACAAGCTGTTTCCTCATTTCTGTCCCATAGATCCACACGGCCGTGTCACATTATTCACATTGTCCTATTGAAACAGCATCAAACTGCTTCACCCGTCCTCTGTTACCCCAACAGTGATTCTTCTGCCACAATTCCAGCTTTTCCTCGTGACTTCTGAGAGAATAATCAGACAAATGCACTGCAGTCTGAGAGTTGGTGCACTTTAAGGCCAGCATTTACATGTATGTACTGTAAACAGCTGAGCATCATGAGCAGGTGAAAGAAAACTGTGAGAAAAAATGGAAAACTACCTGCCACAATGGAACCCTTATTTTTTTTCTTTCCTTTGTAGCTGGCATTTGTTTGTTGTAGAGTTTAACTTTGGAGCACATCTGCCAGCCAGTCTGCCTGCATCTGCGCTGGTTTCTTCCCACAGTCTCAAAACACTCATGGTGTGGATGTGACTGTGAATGGATTGAAGTGGATGACCGGTTAGATAAATTGATACTTAAGTATTATCAAAGTAACTCCATCCATGTGACGTTTACTGCTTTACAGGGACATGTTCAGGTCACATGACAGTACGGTGAAGTTGCTCACACGATTTCTGTGATCTTTATTAATTCCTCAGAGTAGCAATTTTAGTCCACTAAATGGGTTCAAATTAAATTTCTTGAAAGCACTACTTGAACATAAAAGGGTTAGTTCACACTGACGATGTGTGTTTGGATGCGTTTACAAGCTGGTGATGCAGTCCTGAGTACCTGCGCCTCAGCAGAGTGTGTGTATTCTCTCTATTACATAAATGTAGTGTGTATCTGTGGTCCCACTCATTTATTCAGAATCTTCCGTTAACTTGTAGTGAAATAATCTCTACCTGCCTGCTTATTCCTTTCACGTACTGCATTAGAACCACAGATGTGTCAATTTTTAATTTTTTAAAGTATAAATGATCCGTCAACAAGGTCTTTTACCCACCTGCTGCTCAAGAACAGGCACTTTACTCCTGAATTATGAAGCAGCGTGTTGTGTTTATTCGTGAAGCTCGGGTCTACTGAACACGTCAAACAGAAAAACTCGGAGCTGGTCGTGTTTGTCGTTAGATTTTATTGCAGCCGAGGTTTTCTTAGTGTTTACAAAACCAGAGCAGATTGCAAGCGTCCACGGGGAGTGAAGGGGGGGCGGGAGTTTCACATGAGCATCGTCACGCTGCGTCAGTTAAGGGTGCAGCCTGCAGCTTCACCCCGTTACATTCACAGTGTCGCCGCTGTCGAAGCCTCATCCAGCTGGAACGGGAACTTTTTGGATGATTATACATAAACGCTGAGGGTCGTGTACAAGCTTTAAATTTACAATTCTGTTTCTCTAAGTTACATTCAAAACAAAAAACAAGGCAACCACAGAGTGCTAAAATGAGATGCTGACTCTCTGCTGTGCAGCTTTCAACCTCACCTCCACCCTCTCTCTTCTCTCTTACAGCACCCCCCTCCCCCCGGCACTCTCCCGATCTGCCCTCTCCTCAGTCTGCAGCTGTGAGCGTCGGGGAGTGTCGTAGTGCTGTTGAAAAGGCAGAAACAGAGAGAGCTACTCACTCAAACCTTAAAAGGTCAAGAGCTCTGTGCATGTGTGCATTTGTGATGGGTAAGATAAGGAAGATAATGCAGCTGTGTGACGGGTGAGGCGGTGGTGTGTTGGAGTCTCTAGTTTCTTACTAAAAAGGCTCGAGATACAGCCCGAGAAAATTTGTTTTTTAAGCTTTATATATCATAGCACAACCATTCAACCCAGTAATATTTAAAGAACCTTGAAGCACCTCACTGGATCGAGTGTTCTCATTACGATTTATTGGAGCCAATCAGATGGCTCGCTGAGTCGTTACTGCTGTGCATGAACCCACTAGAAGCCTAGTTTGTCTGTGAATGTGTGCACAGTGTCCATCAGTCTGCTCATTGGCTTGCATTGTTGATCGTCTCGGCGTGGTGGAGCTGCTCTTAATGTTGGGAGTGGGGAGGGAGACACTGTGGCTGAGGGAAAGGTGGAGGGTGAGAGTTTGCTTGAGGGAACGCCTCGACTTGGGACTGGCGTTGCAGCTGTGGTCTCTGAGCAGCAGCAGCAGCAGCAGCAGCAGCTTTGGCCTCCCTCTTGGGAGTATTGTTGAGGATGTCCAGGCTCCGGCGACTGGAGGAAATGACATCGGCGACGAATTTGGTGCATTCAGCACAGACGTCCCGCAGTGTGCAGCCGTGAGCGTACAGGTGGGGGAACTCCTCCTCCACTGAGCGGCGGGATAAGCTGCGCAGCGACCTGCAGAAAAGGGTGGAACAGTTTTATTAGAGCAGACGTGAGGCATTCAAAGAAAGCCGAATATAAAACTAAGGGAGATTTCCATAATGACTACATGGTTCTTTAACAATAATTTAACTCAGGGGTGTCGGACTCAAGGCCTCGAGGGCCGGTGTCCTGCAGGTTTTAGATCTCACCCTGGATCAACACACCTGAATCACATGATTGGTTCATTACCAGGCCTCTGGAGAGCATCAAGACATGTTGAGGAGGTAATTTAGCCATTTAAATCAGCTGTGGTGGATCAAGGACACCTAAAACCTGCAGGACACCGGTCCTCGAGGCCTGGAGTTGGACACCCCTGATTTAACTGCACATCCAATAAGCAATCAGGGCCATCCCTCACACCCCCAAAACAAAAATGTTTTAGTTCACAAGCCATAAAAAACTGAGGGCTGACCCCCCCTCCCTTATGACTTACAAAAATAAAATGCTTTTTTAGATATTTAATAAACCACACATGTTGTGGAAAAGCTACAGTACTACTTTAAGTTTTTCTTCTTCAGAAAAAGCCACTAATTTATTTCTCTTTTTATTTATCTATTTATTGGCAGCACTTTTAAAACCAAACTGACAACAATGACTGCTCAGCAGAGACACATCAGCTGAACATCTGGAAAGACGGAGCTACACTAGATCTTTCCAAGCTTATCCAAAGTGGCTGAAATATAAACACAGACATGCAGCAGCGCTGGGGCATCACAGTCACTAACGAGGAGATTAAGGTCAGCTTCTCTGATTGAAAAAAACCAAAACAAAACAACTCGCTGTTACAAAACTCTGTGTGTTTCTGTGCACGGAGCCGCATGGTCGGGTCTTGGTGACAGGTGTTAGAGAGCGGCTCAGCACAGCACCACGCCAGTGGCCCATTTCTCTCGTCAGCTCGCTGTTTGGCTCTCTCTGTCCACTCTCTCTTCCACTTCTGTCTTCACAGGGCCAAAAACAGCGAGGATTTTGATGACAGCTGGGTAATTATTACATAATGGCTGCTTAGAGGCCCTGGAAGAGGCACTGCACTGATTACATAACTAAAGAGAGAGAGAGAGAGAGGGGGAGGTAGGTGGAAGTTGGTGATTGGATTGAGTAGGCAATCTGCGATTGGTTGAGGTAAGCACAGAGGCTGGTGCTGCTTAGGCTCGAGAAGGTTAGCAGTCATTGGCTTGAGTTAGAGGCAGACTTAAATAGATTTGACCTGTTTTTCCGTCTAGGTGTCCACTGTCTCGGGATTGAACCTGAGCAGTGAGCGGATGACAACACTGTGGGGAAACTGGTGTGTTGGAGTCCAAATGTCAGGTTGGCCTCAGGTTTGGAAACAAAAAGGTGTGCAGCTCAGAAGGTAGTACTTAACCTAGCTTAGCTACGCCAGGTGTTTCATATTTGCTACATGGCTTTTTGAGACCCATGTATCTGTCTGTGCAATAAGTTGCACAAAAATGCCAGAAGTAGCAGATATGATACAAATTAAACCTCAGATATTTAAATTAATATTTAATTTATTTTTTAAAAATTTAAATTTTGGGGCAATTGTTTCAGGGTCCAGGCCTTACAGGGATTAAACCTTTGAACTTCCTTATCAGCTTTGACGAGCTTAAACTAAGGCTGTAAACATGTTAAAAAGGACCTGTTCTGCTTCTTTAGTATTCTATGTAGCACTGCATTATTCACATTTAAAAATAAAACAAAACCTGAAAACATTTTTCTCTTCTGCCAGCTCCTCATTTGAATCTGGGCTTTCTTTCCTTTCTTTCCTGAAGCCTGCAGAGGGGCAGCAGGCATTGCCTGGGAGAGTGGGAGCCTTGAAGTTCCAATTCTAAGTTAATGTTATCAGAAAATGGCAACCAGAGTTATTATAGTTTTCTCATTAGTTTTTATTTAGAATTTTTGTTTTAACCCTCTCGAGGCAGGCGTTGCCGATTTGCACCAGTTAAAAACTAACAACCTGATTACCCCACATACATATTTTATGAGTTTTTTTTACTCAGAAGGACTGCATGTTACTGCAGGACTTGGTTGTGCATTAGCAACACAAAGTTTAATTTGAGCCTGAGAGGGTTAAGTTCAGTTTGTCTGCCACAGCAGATTTTCTTGTTTCAGTTAGTTTTAGTCTTTTTAATTATACATGTATAGAGGGCAAATCAGTGCAGGTATCACAATCAAAACAAAGAGCATATATATAATATATATAATCATGTATAGACATCCAGAGTCTATATTAACACATCCATCATCAGACAGATACTAAAACATTTCCTTGGTATAT
Source organism: Astatotilapia calliptera (assembly GCF_964374335.1). NCBI lineage: Eukaryota > Metazoa > Chordata > Actinopteri > Cichliformes > Cichlidae > Astatotilapia > Astatotilapia calliptera. The sequence goes on along the minus strand of NC_137428.1, from coordinate 5,118,235 downwards.
TTTTTATTTTAGTTTAGTCAGTTTTCAAAGTTAACAAAATAAAACAAACTGGAATGATCTTGTTAAGTCTAGTTTTTATTTTTTATTTTTGTTTTTCACATCCAGTTTTAGTTTTTGGTTTATTTTTTGTTTACTGAAATCATCTTGATGCTACTTTTTGAAATGAAAGATGTGGAAGGCTGTGACAGCTGCAAACATCTGCAGCAGCTGCAAACATCTGCAGCAGCTGCAAACATCTGCAGCAGCTGCAAACATCTGCAGCAGCTGCAAACATCTGCAGCAGCAGACACTCCAACAGGAACTTTACGTTTAACACCTGCTTATTTTGAGCCACACCACTCACACATATTTTAGTTGCTTTCTAAAACACAAAAGTGTTTGAAGAGAATAAGCCTCTGTGCTAACAAAGGAGAAACAGTGACTTGCTATTTTGAGTATTTTAAGTTCCTGAGAGGTTCCTGTGGTTCTTCTCCCCACATGGTGTGACTGTCAGCGGGTCTGTCTGAACTGCCATTCCAAAAAAAAAATATATATATATATATATATAATAAAATAATAAAAGAGCAGATCAGGGCACTGCCAGTGAAAGGTGCCAGACACCAAAGATGTGAGATCGACATCTAGGGACATTTTAGAGAGTTTGATGTTAGAAAAACGAAGCTTTTAATTAAAAAAGGCCATGTCTGGCAGAGATCGAGGCGGTGTGTGCCCCTGCCAGGCCTCTACTGCTTGGCTATCATAGCCGTTCCCAAATCCCCCTCTCATGTAGATTTTAGGGGATAGTGGTTGTCGCCGGTGCAAACTGCACCCCTTTTTTAAGAGCTCTGCAACAGGCACAGCCTCCATAGGAAACTCATCAGTTAGATTTGGAAAGGAAGGTATGTTAGGTATGCTTTTCACATTTCTTTTGATCTTTCTCCTGGTCCTCAGTGCATACTTCAGAAGAAAACTGTCGTTTTATTTTCAGCCAGCTTTATAATCTTCTCTACAATAAACAGACTCAGCTATTGAAGACAAACACAGACTCACTTGTAGACTTGGCTTTTTTGTCCATGGCTCTTTGGAGTGCTGTGAAAGCCCACAGTGTACACAGGAATGTGGGCCATCTTCTTTGAGGGAATCTTCATCTGGAGCACAGAAGAGGCAGACCAAGAGGAAAAACAATCAGGCAGAGGAAAGAGAACCGAGAGAGCCTGTGGTGGGAGGCACTGCAGATGACTTTCACATTACAAGTATTTCTAGCCTCTACGACAATAGAGATTCAAAACACATGAACATCAAGGCCACGAGCCGTACAGTCACAGAGCAACAATAAGCAAATGCACATATTTCAATAAAAACGAACCACAACTGTAAAAAACAACACACACAAATTAGCCACAGCACACAAATCACACAAAATCCAAACCTACAGAGCACAGAACCACACATCCAACACGGCCCGGGACTGAGGCAACAAATCAAAACCAGCAAACGAACAAAAGAAGAAGAAGTGACGTCAATAGAAATGACAACCAGGCTCAAATAATGCGTTAATAAGCACTAAAACATGTCATTTAACCCCTTTCTGCAGCAGCTCCAGCAGCCTCTTTCTTTCTCTTTTTACATGTAAAAGCTCCACATAGCTTTACTTAACAGGTCAACCTGAAGCATAAATGACTTCATATGTTTATTCTCATTCAAATGTAGCCCTTTAAATGCAAGTTCTTTGTTGTAACAATGCTTCTTGGCAATAAATCTTATACCATTACCAAAGCCTGCTTATTTCCCCTTAAATGGCCTTTTCATCCTCTCCACTCAGCCTCTGATGAACCCCGCTCTGTAGAGCATAGAGTCCCAGACATCATAGACGTTGCAGAATCTCATCTAGATATCTCTGTGAACTGAGATCGCCTGCAGTGATGACAAGCCTTGTATTTCCAGTGAGGGAGATACCACCCCACAGCAGTGCGCTGCCTCCATTAAAAGCTGTTACTCTATCAGTCCACTCCACACTCTGATGATCCAGTGGCCGTAGGCAGAGTCTGAACTCAATGCTGAACGAAGCTAATCAGGCGCCAGTCAGACATCTGACGGTCTCCAGAAGCTCAAAACAAGAGCTAATGGCAGAATAAGCAGTTTGGCAGTGGCAGAGAAGATTTAGCGAGTTTCTCATAGGTCCAACGCACATACTCTACTCTGCTACTCGACCTACAATCGTGTTTCCAACAGTTTTAAGACTTAAGACATAAGATTTGCCAAGAAGAAGCATACAACCAAGAGTGTAATCGACCAAACTAACATTGCCTTTCTTTTTGTGTTTATATGAAAAAAAAATTACAACAAATTTTATTATGAATATAATGGTGACACTCACTGCACACAGCTCTGTCTGTGAGTGCAGAAGCTCCACCCACTCCGTGCCAAAACCTTCTGTTTATGAGGAGCAGCCAATAAGAAGAAAGTTGACTAAAACGGCTTTAAAGGGAGTCCAGATGCCAGAGTCCTCACACCAGAGTGATGCAGAGAGCGGTTAAATCTATATCTATTACACTGTTTTATGTTAAAAATAAAATTTGTTTTTCATTTTTTGTAGAAATATTTTTTAACTTAACAATTCACAGTGTGTAAGAATGACAGTTCAGATGTGAAAACATTATATAACTTTATATACTTTAATTAAAAAGACCTGGTATTAAATGACATAACATGTATGAACAGAAAAATTTAAAACTACAGCAGTAAAAGTAATGACATGAAAAGCGAGGCTAAAAAGGCTGAGTACAAAGTCATACACAGCTGAATAAAAACAGAGCCAAAAGAAAAGATTTGAAAGTTAGAAAGTTACCTTTGCACTGCAGGAGCTGCAGACAGATCTGGGAGAAAAAGAAAAGATTTTACTACTACAGCACACATGTCTGCACACTTTCCTACTGCTTAAGCGGGAACAGGCTGCTCTGATGGCTATAAACCCCCCACCCCGGTAAGACCTGTTCTCATGCTACTTGTTCTAATAATCCTTAATTGTAGCATTTGGAGGTGCAGCACAGTCACAGCACGGTCCCTGGTTCCAATCTCTTGCATGAAAACCTTTGAATTCAGTAGTGATTAGTGGGAGCATAAATGTGAAGGGTACAGAAAAAAATCAGTGGCACTGAAGGTCGTAGTAAGCACAGTGGTGTCCATCGTGGCAGGAAGCAGGAACTGGGAGAGTAGAGAAAAATGAATGCAAGAATGAGCAGCTCCAGAGCACTCTGGACCTCAGGCTGGGACAAAGCTTCATGTTCTGACAGGAAAACCACCCTAAACACACAGCCAAGACAAAGAAGTGGCCTCAGGGCCACTGTGTGAATGTCCTTGAGTGACCCGGTCAGAGCCCAGGCTTGAAGCCAATTGAACATCGTTGGCAAGATCTGAAAATGGCTGCGCACCGACGTGCCCCATCCAGCCTGATGGAGCACGAGAGGCTCTGCAAAGCAGAATGGAAGAAACTGCCCACATATATGTCTGCTAAGCGTGTAACTGAGTACCACAAAGGCTGAATGCTTATGCACATGTTATATTTAGTTCTTTTATTTTCATACATCACAGCAAACTTTGTTCACTTTGTCTTTATGAGATATTGTGAGTAGATTTCTGAGGTAAAAAATGAATCGCACTTTGGAATAAGCCCGTAATTTGACAAAATGTGGAACAAGTGAAGTGCCGTGAATACTTTCCGCATGGACTGTAAATATGCCCGGGTATTGATTTGTGGAGACTCATGTTTCAGCTGCAACCTTGGAACAAACGTTTAAACATCAACAAGAGAATGAAAGACTTCCTTCATACCTTTTGCACAGTAAGCAGGTAGACGGCCACGAGAAGAGGGGGAATTTCACTCTGCAGCAGCAGCAAACCTGAGAACACACACTCACAGTCAGTGAATCCCGTTAGTGTCAACAGCACAAAGAAACACTGCACTGAGAGAAGTTCTGCACTGTTACCTTCCCCCGCTTCAGGTTATTGTAGAGCTCTTTGCTCTGGAGAAACTTTTCCATCTCCGCTTTGACCAGTACTCGCCGCACGTTGATGACCTCGTCCACGGTTAAGGCGAGGCTCTCAACAGGGTGGCTGAACTCATCCTGAACACAACCGAGAGCAGTTAAAGAGAGGAAACCCATCATTCTGAGCTCCTGTCCACGGTTTATTTTAAAGAAAAAGCTATAGATAAGAGATTACAGAGGAAAACTACAAACCGGCTGAGGTCAAAGCCAAAATGTTATCATCTGCAGTTTTGTTTGTGTGAAACAGTCAAAGAAAAGTTTAAGCTCCTGAACACAAGTCTTTTCATACACATGAAAGACTTGTGTTCAAAAGATTAACTAAACCTTGCAGGAAATTGCCAGAAATGTAACATTTCAACACAACAGTATGTACTACTCCTTTTACAAAACTGAACTATCTGCCAGTCTCGTGTCCTCCTGCACAGTTTCGCACCTGAGCCTCCAACTTCCCTTTCTACTGCACGGATACATGTTGTGCATATCTGTGAAGGGAGCAGTACACACCCATGCAAAGGTTTTTTGGGGCGGGCATTTTTCTGCAAGGATTAGCCTTCATTTGAAAAATAATATGGCAACTTTCAAAATAAAGTCATTGCTGTTGATTTAGATCAATATTATCGATACTGCAGCACTTTATACAGTAAAAAAATGGAGATATAACCCCGCCAATCTAAGCTCAGTAACAGATAAAATTGGCTTGACAGGATGAATATTTCTGCAGTGATGTCACATGAAGCCGAGGACCATCCTCCAGTGTTTTCATCTCACCATCCACTGGTGCTCGTCTCCAGCTCTGGACTCAAACGCGGTCTCGGATCCCTCTGTAGTCTCATCGACCGAGCTCAGAGACAGGCGGGCCGGAGAGGGCGGCACCCAGCCGTGAACCGGGAAGGAGGCTGGCACGTGGACATGAATGAAAAGTGAATGAGACAGAGAGGGAATGATGAGCTGAGGACAGTAGAAAGTGAATGAGAGAAAGCCACGAGTCGCGGTCTGAAGAATCCATGAATTACACATCAGCCTCTTTCATTCAGGCCCGTCTCGGATCTCAGGCCTTCAGAGAGTTTGTCAATCCGACTGGAACGCCGTCATCTATTATTAATCTGATTTCAGTGGAGTGATTGGCCCATGCTGCTACATCTGTAACTCAGATCACGGTGAGAGGTCTGCTCTTAACACAGCAGACCTCACACAGTTTAGACTGGGTGCCTCTTCGATCCTGCAAATGGAAGGTGTCAATTTGTCTCTAATGGAAAGTAAACAGGGCAATGGGAGGGCTGGAACAGGCCAGTAAACATGATCAGCACATATAATTTGGATCAGCTGCCGATGACAGCCGGCTTATAGGCTTACCTCCTCTCACTGGCACACTTGAGGCTGGAGAGTCCTCTATTGGCAGAGCTGTGCACTGCAAATTAAAAATCCTGCTATTGTCCAGCTGAGTGTAATGTTTATGGCACATAAGCACTGTGGATGGCTTTGCAGAGTGGATCAAAGTCAGGATCGTTTTTCAAACAATTACCTCTGGATATGGACACCGAGGCTGCTAATGCACGAATCATGGCTATCAAACACATAACATCCTTCCCGGGGCTTTCATGCAGCACACAATTCAAAGCCATTAGCTTCTACCCTCCTTCACCCAATCACTTGATTTGATTACAATCCATCTCTGAGCCGTTCCACGGCCGACGTGAATCCAAGTCAAGGCTGCAGCGCGGTGAACTGACACAGCTGTTCTGTGAGGTAACGTGGTTCAGCAAGGTTGGAGATTGGAAGCAGTGGTGACATAATGTCTCCCAAACCATTAAATCATTTCATTACCCCGAGGGTTGGGAATCGAATAAACATTTCTTCCTAGAGTTTTGGTTTTGTAGCCGTAACGGTAATTAGTAGATGCTGAGTTTTGTCATGACTGTTTACTGCTGCTTTCCTTCCAGGCCTCGAGGCAGAAGAGGTGGAAACTTAAAAAAAGACTTCAGTATCCCCTGCACTCAGTATGATGGGTCTGATGTCTGTTTGGAGGCATTCTTCATTCAAATACAGTGATGAAGAGAAAGCCATCAGGAGGCTCATCAACACACATCTCTTTGTGGCTCTTCATATGTCTGTGAATGTACAGACAGCTATTACTGTCTGTACATTCACATTAAAAGAAACATTAAAAATGTCCAAGTTTTAAACTTTTTTAATGATAGAAGGTGATCAAGGGAGGTTTGTGGTTTTTGCTTGGTTTGTCCTTCTGAATTCACATATCTATTACAGACCAGGGTCTCGGGGTCTTTTATAAAGACAAACTTGATGTAAGAATGTACAGTACAACAAATCTGACCCATGCACAGAGACGTTTGAAACCTGCTGACACAGATGTTGAGGCGGTGAATCAAAGCCAAACTAATAATTGAATACAAGCTATCAATATATCCGATACCATCTGATACATTTATATTAACTTCAGACAACACACATCCTCCCACGATGTGAAGTAGAGACTTAGAAGGACAGACTCTACGGTGACCAACAGCAGTAGAGCCCATGTATAAATTACAGGGAGTGCAGAATTATTAGGCAAGTTGTATTTTTGAGGAATAATTTTATTATTGAACAACAACCATGTTCTCAGTGAACCCAAAAAACTCATTAATATCAAAGCTGAATGTTTTTGGAAGTAGTTTTTAGTTTGTTTTTAGTTTTAGCTATTTTAGGGGGATATCTGTGTGTGCAGGTGACTATTACTGTGCATAATTATTAGGCAACTTAACAAAAAACAAATATATACCCATTTCAATTATTTATTTTTACCAGTGAAACCAATATAACATCTCCACATTCACAAATATACATTTCTGACATTCAAAAACAAAACAAAAACAAATCAGCGACCAATATAGCCACCTTTCTTTGCAAGGACACTCAAAAGCCTGCCATCCATGGATTCTGTCAGTGTTTTGATCTGTTCACCATCAACATTGCGTGCAGCAGCAACCACAGCCTCCCAGACACTGTTCAGAGAGGTGTACTGTTTTCCCTTCTTTAAATCTCACATTTGATGATGGACCACAGGTTCTCAATGGGGTTCAGATCAGGTGAACAAGGAGGCCATGTCATTAGTTTTTCTTCTTTTATACCCTTTCTTGCCAGCCACGCTGTGGAGTACTTGGACGCGTGTGATGGAGCATTGTCCTGCATGAAAATCATGTTTTTCTTGAAGGATGCAGACTTCTTCCTGTACCACTGCTTGAAGAAGGTGTCTTCCAGAAACTGGCAGTAGGACTGGGAGTTGAGCTTGACTCCATCCTCAACCCGAAAAGGCCCCACAAGCTCATCTTTGATGATACCAGCCCAAACCAGTACTCCACCTCCACCTTGCTGGCGTCTGAGTCGGACTGGAGCTCTCTGCCCTTTACCAATCCAGCCACGGGCCCATCCATCTGGCCCATCAAGACTCACTCTCATTTCATCAGTCCATAAAACCTTAGAAAAACCAGTCTTGAGATATTTCTTGGCCCAGTCTTGACGTTTCAGCTTGTGTGTCTTGTTCAGTGGTGGTCGTCTTTCAGCCTTTCTTACCTTGGCCATGTCTCTGAGTATTGCACACCTTGTGCTTTTGGGCACTCCAGTGATGTTGCAGCTCTGAAATATGGCCAAACTGGTGGCAAGTGGCATCTTGGCAGCTGCACGCTTGACTTTTCTCAGTTCATGGGCAGTTATTTGGCGCCTTGGTTTTTCCACACGCTTCTTGCGACCCTGTTGACTATTTTGAATGAAACGCTTGATTGTTCGATGATCACGCTTCAGAAGCTTTGCAATTTTGAGACTGCTGCATCCCTCTGCAAGATATCTCACTATTTTCGACTTTTCTGAGCCTGTCAAGTCCTTCTTTTGACCCATTTTGCCAAAGGAAAGGACGTTGCCTAATAATTATGCACACCTGATATAGGGTGTTGATGTCATTAGACCACACCCCTTCTCATTACAGAGATGCACATCACCTAATATGCTTAATTGGTAGTAGGCTTTCGAGCCTATACAGCTTGGAGTAAGACAACATGCATGAAGAGGATGATGAGGACAAAATACTCATTTGCCTAATAATTCTGCACTCCCTGTATGTGAGTATACAGATACGTTAGGCAGGCCTGATATATCTCAGGTTTCAACCACACTGTGCAATGCGCTAAACTCTGTCGTGCTTGTTAACCGCTGAACTACGCAATATTACATCTTATTTTGTACTGCTTTACTCATATTTCTTGTATGGTGTACACGTTCCCTATTGTTGAATATAGTATTATTGTTATAATACAGAGAGGTGAGCCAGATATTGAGCAGACAAAGCCACATTAAGTTTCCAGGGCTGATAAACTCTTTCAGATTTGTGTCACGGTTAAGGTTTTGGTCAGAACTTTTTTTCCGAGCATCAATATCATGGGATTTGTTGTCATTTTCAACAGCAGGACTGCACAGATTTTATGCAGGTGACGAAGAGTAACAGAAACAAACACAGCTTCCTTGGACGCGTTCTGTTTCCTGATGATTCACTGCAGAAAAATGTTTTCAGTTTGAGAATTTCATATAGTATAACCTGTTTTGATGAGCCACCTATCCCACATGATGACATTAAGTGTTTAGCCAATAAGAAAACAGATAAAAGATCCAGGTAACCAGTGCTTGTTGTAGTTCAAAATCCTAGAAGTTTAGTTGGTGATGTTTTGCTACTAAAACTATGATATATCGTATATTCCATCTTAATGACGGACCCCACAAAAAAAGGAGCTGATCGGACTGCATGCTCTCCACATCATGTAGCTCACAGCAGGTGAAACGATGGCAGGATTCAGGGAAGTCTGGCAGCTTGACATGTCAATACACAGAGTGCTTTTCACCTCAAGTCAACAATTACCTTCACTGGTTAAATGCAAGATAACATCCCGCAACTTTAAAGTATTTTAGAGTGATTTAGAATGACTCAAAGATTTTCCATTCAGCTTCAGTAACAAAACTCTGCAGGCGACGTGACTGCCCACAGACCCACAGGACCGAGTGGAGACTGGCCATCCTCACCTGGCTCATCATCAGCACGTCACATATGCACAGTCTGAAAATAAAGCCAGTGGCAGTTCTTGCACATCATTACACTGCACGTCCTCATTATGAGTAACGTAGGCTAAGTTTACAGTTAAACCAAACATGAATAAATCACATTTACAAATGATGATTTTGATCACATGATATCGTGGGTGGGTGAGTGCCAGAGGTCAATGTGATTTTAAGAACCAATCAGCGGCCTCATTTTTACGTATTAAAAGTCATGAGGTGTTTATGGTTGAATGTAGGTGTTTAGAGGGTGGGATACAAAGCTGATCCACGTGCACACATTTGCCTGAATGTATCCACGTATCTGATTTTTGTATGCTTTTAATCTGAATACTAATTCACTCTTTTATAAATGAGACCCCAGGACTTGTCCTCTGTCACGTTTAGAAACTTGCTGCTTAATCCCACTTTTTTTTCTCCTTGAAGGCTCAAAAACTGGCCCTGTGTCTCCCCCTATGGGAGGAGACTTAGCATTGCAGACAGGTGAATCATCAGCCACGGCTGGATCAGAGTCTGAAGACTTTCATAACAAGGAGACTCTTAAAACAGCTTATATCACTAGTGATTTTATTTCAAACAGGAAGCTCTAACCCCCTAAAATGAGCTGCTGCAGTGCTTGGCTGGGATTAATTCACAGACAACTTCTGAATGGTGGTGATTGTGAAGCACTGCCACACTGCTCAGTGCAGGCTGAATACACAACAAGCTGTGGTCCTGCACTGAAAACTGATTGCAGCTTCTTTTCAGTCCTCTGAATGAGACAGCACAGCTCGTCAGGGTCTATCGTTATATGGTAACAGTTCAGTACCTGTCAACTCAGACGCACCTGTTCATTTAAAGTTTAATTTCAATTAGTGTTTTTCTAGAGAGTAGTGTGTAACCAACATAGTTTGGAAAAAAAAACCCAGAGAGCACCTAGATACATAAAGAATTACGCATTTGAGTACTAGCATAGAGGACATTCTGACCTCTGTGATGAGGAGGAGCACCGGCGCTGGTTAGAGTCCTGGATCGAGGCCTGTCGACCCTCAGCTTGACCACCCCGCTCAGCTGGGCCGACTCAGAGAGCGAAGGAAGCATTTCCCCACGGAGCACAGCCAGGTCGTGCTCCGAGAAGGACCGATCTCTTTTCAGAGGAATCGGGGAGCTCTCAGTCCTCCGCAGCTCCCCATTATCTGGAGACTCCTCCTCCTTTGGTGGAAAGGTGGTGGGTGAGGAAAGATTCGGGGTGGGGAGGAAAAGTGAGGGACCAGGGAGATGAGCAGGAAGAAAGTAAAGAGAAGTCACCAGATAATAATGATCTATCAGCTTTAATTCTCAATTTTCTTCACAGTTTAGGATGCATCTATCCTGAGCAGTGTTTTCCAGCTCTTCCTGCAGGATCCTGTGTGTTCCCAGGACAGAATAAATCCAGTACCTTGCAAAACTAAGCTAACTAATATGTTATTTGCTGTTTTTAGGAAACTGAATTTGATATGTGGCTGGAAAACGCCAAAAAGGAAGCAGCTGACACGGAGGAACAGCAGATTCACTCCGAAAACCTTCAAACATTCAATTTAATTATGAAGCTTTTAGTCTTCCTCAAAGCTTCTCAACCTAAAGGTCAGGACCCCATTTGGGTCCAAGCAATATACAGTCTGCGAAGTTTTATAGACGCACCACAAGTGCGGGTTATTAACTTAGTACTGGTTTACTTCACCAATTCGTTAAGCTCAGATGGATATTGTATGGGAATATGGGAGACTCCTCAGTAGCAATTCCACCTGAAATGACCTTCTTTTTCTTTCTTTGTTTTTTTTTAAGCAGGAGGATCCCTTTTTATTCTCCTGCATTTTATCAGTTCAGTGTGACATTTAGCTTTTGAGTGAAAATGGAGGAAGTGAAAATTAGTTTTTGCCTGTCAAACAGAAATTTAACACCACTATGCAGGCCTGTCTGGGAAATTTACCCCAGAGTGGGAAGAAAGATGTGAGGAGAGCTGCACCCTAAAGTTTGACAACAGGTTACTAAAAACACGTTTTTAAATATATTTAAGGAGATTTAATAACATAGTGTTGCTCTCTGAATCTGAGTATCAATTACAGACCATAAGAGAGCCTGCCAGCATTGGGTCCAGTTTTGTGGGATTAAATAAGCATTCTGATATTAATGTATGAGCTGACACACCTTATATACACACACTTGATAAATTAAAGCAAAATCCTACAATGCCATAAGTCTATTGGAGTCTTAAAGAGGGAAAACTACTATTATTACAAAACATATTCTGACAGTTGGTGCTTTGATTGGGTTAGGATCTCGTGTGCTTGTACCCTGTGGGCGTCAGTGGTCTCTTCCACTTTCATCAGGACAAAATATTTAATTATAGGATGATGGAATGTATTGATGTAATTGGATGGAAGTGTCATGTGGACATTTCTGCTCTCAGGTTTTAAAGCCAAACAAGCATGATACTTTAGGAAAACAATGCCACAAAAATGCGTTTATAGAGGTATTGCAGACTAGATCTCACTGCTAAAGGAGGAGCTCTAAACACAACTGCTTAAATAGACAGTAAATGGGATGTGTGGCACTGGCAGATCGTGTGGACACATGTGAGTCTTCCCTCTAAGGCACACGTGTCGAACTCCAGGCCTCAAGGACCGGTGTCCTGCAGGTTTTAGATGCGTCTTTGATCCAACACAGCTGATTTAATGGCTAAATGAGCTCCTCAACTTGTCTTGAAGTTCTCCAGAGGCCTGGTAATGAGCTAATCATTTTATTCAGGTGTGTTGACCCAGGGTGAGATCTAAAACCTGCAGGACACCGGCCCTCGAGGCCTGGAGTCCGACACCCCTGCTCTAAGGGCAGGGTGCTCAAACTGGTGGAGGCCCTTTGTTCTGAATTTCTGTTCAGGTTCTACTCATTTGTCAGAGCCACAGGGAGAAACTGGAAATGAGCAAAATAGCTGCATGAACCTCTGGAGGCCCCTCCTCTGAAGCACATCCTGTAGTTTTAAATGAAAATCCTATTTGGACAAAAAGTCAAATTTCCAGGAATCCTAGAATCCCGGGCTAATGTTAATCCCATCCAAACTGACTCATTTTCCTGGTCAATTCAAACAGAGTAACATTGAAAACATCACCCCTGTGGAAATGTTTGCACAGCTTAAACTATAATCTACTTTAAATTAGTTTGGAACAGCTGAGATATTACAGTAAGTAGTTGCTGTCTGCAGTGCCTTACAGGATGGCCACAGACGAGGTTTAAAACGCTTGAGAGACTCGTTAAACCGTCACAGATGTACTCGGTGCAAGGAAAGAAGCAGGAGAGAGATTGTGACATATACCCAATGCCTCATTTCCTAACCAAAAACTTGCAGCACGTAGCAGTAGTATAATATGAAATGTGAAAGCAAGGTGAAAATGAAAGAAAGGACTGAGGAGGCAGACTGTAAACATGTCATTCCCTCTGGATTAAGCAGCAGTCAGTTTTGACCTGCAGATATCTCCCCCCATGCACATGTGAGGATATTTTTTAAAGTGCTAAAGCGTAGGGGAGCTTTAATGTTTGATGTAACACAGCAAGAGCAAGAAGAGAGAAAGAAAGAATTTCCCAAGTTGCTGAGTCTTTGTGCAAAAGAGAAAGCGATTCTTCCCAGTCACTGTTTCATTTTCCTCCTCAGAGAGGAATCTTAACCCACTTAGATTGGGAAACAGAGCGTGTGCTGCTGTTAAAAACAACACTGAGCCCACTTTCCTATTCCCCTTCAAGATCACAGAGTTCCAGCTCACCTCTGATATGTTCATCTCCTCCATCTCGGCCAGGGTCGGGGCCTTGAGCAGGATGCGAGGACGGGTTGGTGGCCGGGGTCCGAGCTCCGACACGGATAGGTCGATGCATGAAGTGGATTTGACATTGCAGGGACACGTCTGAGCCAGACAGGGCAGAGAGCCAAATGCTGAGGGAAGAGAAACCAGAAACCAGAAAATCTCAGGTGTGCTGAGATCAGAAGGGAGTAATCAGACGCACCCTGTGTACCACTTTGGAGTCAGTGCAATGAAGCAGCTCCGCCTTATTCCATAAGTTGCAGAAAGGTTCTGTTTTCAGTTTTGTTCATATTGTCAGAAAGGGTTAATACTCATAGGCATCACGACCTTCCAAGAACAGCAAATTCTTGGTGAGGACTCAGTGAAAAGCTCCAGGCCGGAGCAAAAGCCTTGGCACCAAACTCATAACTTTGACAGTCCCCCCGAGCCAATTCTGAAATTGCTCTTCCTTCATAAAAAATACAAAAAAACAAAACAAAACAACAAAATTAAAAAAAAAACAAAAAAACAGCCAGTGGATACAAACAATGACATGAGACGTGCTGTTCTGATGTAATATTATGGCTCAATTTGTCCTAAACCACCTGCCACAAACCTCAGTGAATCATGTTAACTGTGATTAATTTAAATTTTAGCCCTATCCAAATTTATTCACACTGAAATTCCTACAAATACACTATATGGACCTCACCTCTTAATCTTTAAATTCAGGTGTTTTCAGCCTCATTGGCACAGGCATATAAGATCAAACACCTCACCTGGAGTCTGCCTTTGAATAACATTTGTGAAAGAATGGGTTATTAAAAAGAGTTCAGTGAATACTATAACAGCACGTCACACTTGCAACAGATTTATTCCCTCATAGATTCCTCCTGTGGCATTAACATCAGCACAAAAGCTGTCCACTGGGAGCTTCACGACATGGATTTTATGTCCAAACAGCTCCGGTAGGTCTAATGCGTAGGTGTCATAGCACTTTGGTCCATTTAAGGTAAATATACAATAAAGCAAGCTAAAACAATTAACAGCATCAACACCTTTCTGTCACAAAACTGAGAGTACAACTTCTTTATAAAGTCCCTGCAGAAGCAGACCACTATTAAATGGCTGAAAAAATCCTGTAGGAGTTTGAGGAGACCAAAAAAAAGGATAAAAATAACACAAATACTGGACTTTTCCAAGTAGCCAGTCAATCCATGCTTCCATAAACTTTTAAGGTGGTATAAGTAAAAACTAAAGGAAAAAAATAATAATAAATGTGTGTGGATCAGCCAAAACCTGCTAAATTCATTGGTTTGATGGTTGATGGTTTCGAAAATAACTCTAAAGTCTGCATTTACACAGCAGTAATTGGAAGTCCTCTAAAAGCACAAAGCAAGTGATTGACTTTAATTCTTAAATTGTATTTTACCCACAGACATATCAGCATAAAAAACTCCCTTCAGATACAAGTCAAGACATTCGATTCCTCTTTCTGAATAAAAGCATGCCAGTCCCAGTTGACTAATTTCAGTCTCTGCAAGGCAGCTTGCTTTATAAACAGTCCGCACACTAAAACACGCTGACCTTGATCTGAAAATAGCAGGTCAATATTTATGAAACGTGAGATGACCTTCATGTGTACTGCAGCTCTAAATAGAAAAGTATTGTTGTGACTCTCAAAAGCTACAGTACAGAATGTCCAGACTCACTATGATGCAATTATTTCATCAGTTTAATGCAACTGTATTCACCTCTGAAAGGGCAACTGCATGCAGCTGCAAGCCAACTAGATCAACAAACACACGCTGTAGACAGGCTTAAATTTAAATATAATATTCATTATAATGAGAACATTATTGAGCACTTGCAAGGACTGATGAGGTTTCTGACAATATAAATAAACTTTCATTACTTAATCTATATACAAACAATAGATTAGGCAGTAGTTTAATATGTACTTGTGAGTGCTTTATTCTGCAAGTGCATCCAGTCAGAACAACAAAACACAATATGCAACCACTTTATCAAAGAAGTACTTTGTAGGTCTTTCTATCCAGCAGCTTGCAGCTTGCATGGTACAGCTGGACTCTACACAAGCGAGCTCAGTTTTTAGGTCATTGACAGGGTTTAAAAACCATTACAGAGTCCCAACTCTCGTCCCCTGTGATGGTCCTTATAACGAAAATAGGGCCAGCTTGACAGAGAAGCTGATACTTGCTCGGTGCCTTGGTTTTAGGCTCATGGTGACACTCAGGGAGTGACCCAACAATAGCAGCAGGTTATTAAAGCCCTGTCCAAGGAGACTATGAATATGTTTGTTTGTTTTTTAACTCAATGTTAAAGTTAACTTAATGATCACACTTTACATGGTAAAAACGATCTGTGTTTTATCTTTACTGCTGGAATGACCCAGTCACAGGTCCCTGATGCCTAATAAAATACCTGACCGTACATTCTCTCCATGATATTTACATTCTTGTTAAAGACTATTAGCAGTGTACTGCTTCTAAAATATGGTCTAAAAAATTAAACCATGTGTTTGTTTGCTGGGATATGGATTGCAGAGTGGGAGAAGGGTTATTTTTAAAAAAAATATTTTTGCCTTTATTAAACAGTGCAGTGGTGGAGTGTGAAATGTAAAGTTGGGAAAGACCTGCAGAAGGCCTTGGGTCGGTACAGGCATTTTTGGCAGGAGTGCCTTAAACCTGCATTCTTTCTAATGGTCAGCAGGGGGCGACTCATGTGGCCATAAAAAGAACTAGAGAATATGCAGGCGTCCGTGAGGAAAGGAAAAAATGCTCACTTGATCATTGACCTATTTCCTGTAAGCACTTTCCTGGTCGGTTTGTGACCTCAGTCACTACTTTTACGTCTTAATTATAACAACATGGATTTCCCTCTTCAAATAACTGTAATTGCTGTCTTTGTGACTATCAGTCTCTTACACCATTGAGGGAGAATTTTGGCCCAATCTTCTTTACAGCATTGCTCACTGAGGTTTTTATGCGCAGCTCTCTGTGGTATTTCAGTCAGGTCGAGGTTTAGACTTTGACTGGGTCACCGCAGCACTTTGATTCTTTACTTTTAGAGTACCCGGGCAAAATGTGGATGCAAAATGAGCACAAATCATCCCGTGCTTGAAGTTGGTTTGAGGTATTTGTGCTGATGGCGTGTGTTTGGTTTTCGCCAAACATCAAACTGAAAATAAAAGTTTATTTAATCACCCAGTTCTTGGTATCTGGTATCTCTTTTGGGCAAAAGCAAATGCTATGGTGAAATGTGCAATATGAAACCTGTCCAAACTCTCTTTTCCCAGCTTATCCAAACTGAGTGGAGGGATACCAAACAGCAGAAATTAGGTTTACTTGTGTCTAGAGCTGGGCGATAGAACGATAACGATATGTATCGCGATATAACTTTTACTCGATAGAGAAATTAAGCTATCGCGATAGACCTCGCCGCTCTTGTCCTCAAAAAAAAAAAAAAGGTCAGCCAATCCAAATTAAGTAGCGCAGAGCCGAACCAATCACAGCCGCAGCGTCACGTCGCGTGACTTGTTACGTACAGCACAAGTGCCAAGCCGCACGTGTGTTTGTTTGGGAAGCAGCCAGCGGGTAATGGAGCCAGCGCGTAATGGAGGAAATGAGTGTGCCGACTAGAAAAATCAACCGAGCGTGACCGAAGAGAAAACAGATGATGGTTCCAATGCCGGAGAGATTGTCGAACGGAAGAGCCAAAGAAGGTCCGTAGTGTGAAGGTATTTCGGCTATTTCAAGTCTGACAAAAAATAGAGTAGCCTCACTGTAAATTGTGCCGAAAGCAAGTCTGGAAATACAATAAACCGGTGCATGCGTCACACTGCGCCACGTTATTGTTTCGGTGAAATTAACTTCTACAATACTGTTAATTGTACTCTCTGCAGTGTTTAAATGCTTACATATACACACAGTTACTGTCCCTCCACACATACGACTCGGTTCTGCTTCTATGCCCCAGCTTTGTTTACTTTTTCCCACCGAGGCTTCTAGACTTCTGATTGGCCAATATTTCTGCACGGTTAGGAATCTAGCGCCACCTGCTGCTTTGGCATGTTCATAGCAGCGTTTTCCTTCATTTCTCCCTTTGTGTGTGGACGGGATTATTTTTTAAAACGAAAACGGAAAATCTCCGTTTTCAAAAATACCCGTGTACGTGTGGACGTAGCCTCAGTCTCTGACTGGAAGCGCTAATTCGTCATTCGGCTTTTGTCAGACTAAAGTAACTGTTAAAACTGTTTGAAAAGCTCAGCTATACAACAAGGAGAGATTGAGAATTTCCTTTTAGTTCTCAGTTTATTTGATATTGACAAAAGTTAGTCAGTTTTGTCTGTTCTTCTGTAAAACAAACTAAGATTTATCTTTAGAATTAATATTTTGTTTCTAAGTGGAATTGACAATTTAGTCTGTTTCGTTTGTTCTATTTTGAAACTTAAACGCTTTAGTGGCTGCCTTTTGTGTAGTTTGCAATATTTGCCTTTATTTATCTGAAAAAGTCTCATGTTCCTTAAGTACATCTACCCTGTTGAACTTCCATCCATCCATCCATCTTCATCCGCTTATCCGAGGTCGGGTCGCGGGGGTAGCAGCCTAAGCAAAGAGGTCCAGACCTCCCTCTCCCCAGCCACCTCCTCCAGCTTGTCCGGGGGAATACCAAGGCGTTCCCAGGCCAGCCGAGAGATATAATCTCTCCAGCGTGTCCTGGGTCTGCCCCGGGGCCTCCTCCCGGTGGGACATGCCTGGAACACCTCGCCCAGGAGGCGCCCAGGGGGCATCCTTGCCAGATGCCCAAACCACCTCAGCTGGCTCCTTTCGATGTGGAGCAGCAGCTGCTCTACTCTAAGCCCCTCCCGGATGGCCGAACTTCTCACCCTATCTCTAAGGGAGAGGCCAGCCACCCTTCGGAGGAAGCTCATTTCCGCCGCTTGTATCCGCGATCTCGTTCTTTCGGTCACTACCCACAGCTCGTGGCCATAGGTGAGGGTAGGGACGTAGATCGACCGGTAAATTGAGAGCTTCGCTTTTACACTCAGCTCCCTCTTCACCACGACTGACCGGTGCAGCGTCCGCATTACTGCAGCCGCAGCCCCAATCCGTCTGTCGATCTCCAGCTCCCTTCTCCCATCACTCGCGAACAAGACCCCGAGATACTTGAACTCCTCCACTTGGGGCAGGAACTCATCCCCGACCCGGAGTGGGCACTCCACCCTTTTCCGGCTGAGAACCATGGCCTCAGATTTGGAGGTGCTGATCCTCATTCCCGCTGCGTTACACTCGGCTGCGAACCGCTCCAGTGCGAGCTGGAGGCCCTCACCCGATGAAGCCAACAGAACCACATCATCCGCAAAAATCAGAGATGAGATTCTGAGGCCACCAAAGCGAAAGCCCTCCGCCACTTGGCTGCGCCTAGAAATCCTGTCCATAAAAATTATGAACAGAACCGGAGACAAAGGGCAGCCTTGGCGGAGCCCATCACCCACCGGGAACGAGTCCGACTTATTGCCGGCAATGCGAACCAAGCTCTTGCAACGGTTGTATAGGGATTGAATGGCCCGTAGCAATGGGCCAGACACCCCATACTCGCGCAACACCTCCCACAGGACGCCCCGAGGGACACGGTCGAATGCCTTCTCCAGGTCCACAAAACACATGTAGACTGGTTGGGCAAACTCCCATGCACCCTCAAGTATCCTCGAGAGGACAAAGAGCTGGTCCAGTGTTCCGCGACCAGGACGAAAACCGCATTGTTCCTCCTGTATCCGAGGTTCGACTAGCGGACGAACCCTCCTCTCCAGCACCCTGGCATAGACTTTCCCGGGGAGGCTGAGGAGTGTGATCCCCCTGTAGTTGGAACACACCCTCCGGTCCCCCTTCTTGAAGATGGGGACCACCACCCCGGTCTGCCAGTCCACAGGTACTGCCCCTGATCTCCACGCAACATTGCAGAGACGTGTCAACCAAGACAGCCCTACAACGTCCAGAGCCTTCAGGAACTCGGGGCGGACCTCATCGACACCAGGGGCTCTGCCACCAAGGAGTTGTTTAACTGCCTCAGTGACCTCGCCCCCGGAAATCGGTGGGTCACACCCCTCATCCCCAGACTCTGCTTCCTCCCCGGAAGACGTGTCAGTGGGATTAAGGAGGTCCTCGAAGTATTCCTTCCACCGCCCGACAATTTTCTCAGTCGACGTCAACAGCGCTCCGCCAGCACTATACACAGTGCAGGTAGAGCACCGCTTTCCCCTCCTGAGACGCCTGACGGTTTGCCAGAATCTCTTCGAGGCAGTCCGAAAGTCTTTTTCCATGGCCTCTCCGAACTCCTCCCACACCCGAGTTTTTGCTTCAGCCACTGCCCGAGCCGCATTCCGCTTGGCCTGTCGATACCTGTCGGCTGCCTCCGGAGTCCCACAGGCTAACCAAGCCCGATAGGCCTCCTTCTTCAGCCTGGTGGCTCCCTTCACCTCTGGTGTCCACCATTTGGTTCGGGGATTACCACCACGGCAGGCACCAACCACCTTGCGGCCGCAGCTCAATGCAGCAGCTTCGGCAATGGAGACGCTGAACATGGTCCATTCGGACTCAATGTCCCCAGTCTCCCTCGGAATGTTGTTGAAGCTCTGCCGGAGGTGTGCGTTGAAGATCTCGCGGACTGGGGCCTCTGCTAGACGTTCCCAGCACACCCTCACTACGCGTTTAGGTGCACCAGGTCTGTCCAGCGTCCTCCCCCGCCACCTGATCCAACTCACCACCAGGTGCTGATCAGTTGACAGCTCAGCCCCTCTCTTTACCCGAGTGTCCAGAACATATGGTCGCAGGTCTGGTGATACGATTACAAAATCGATCATCGACCTACGGCCTAGAGCATCCTGGTGCCACGTGCACTTATGGACACTCTTATGTTCGAACAGGGTGTTCGTTATGGCCAAACTGTGATTAGCACAGAAGTCCAATAACAAAGCACCGCTCGGGTTCAGATCAGGGAGGCCGTTCCTCCCAATCACGCCCCTCCAGGTCTCGCTGTCGTTACCCACGTGAGCATTGAAGTCTCCCAGCAGGGCAACAGAGTCTCCAGGTGGAGCACCTTCCAGCACCCCCCCCAGGGACTCTAAGAAGGCTGGGTACTCCGAACTGCCACTCGGCGCATAAGCGCAGATGACAGTCAGGACCCGTTCCCCGACCCTAAGGCGCAGGGAACAAACCCTCTCGTCCACCGGGAAAAACCCCAACGTACCGGCAGCAAGCCGAGGGGATATAAGAATACCCACCCCAGCCCGCCGCCTCTCACCAGGGGCAACTCCAGACTGAGACAGAGTCCAGCCCCTCTCCAGGAGACTGGTTCCAGAGCCCAGACAATGCGTAGAGGTGAGCCCAACTATATCTAGCCGGTACCTCTCAACCTCACGCACCAACTCAGGCTCCTTCCCCACCAGAGAGGTGACATTCCATGTCCCTATTGCCAGTCTTGGCAGCCGGGGGTCGGTCCGCCAGGGCCTCCGCTCCTGGCCGCCACCCAGCTCACAATGCACCCGACCCCTATGGCGCCTCCTGCGGGTGGTGGGCCTGCGGGAGGATGGGCCCATGTCTCCTCTTCGGGCTGTGCCCGGCCGGGCCCCATGGACTAAGGCCCGGCCACCAGACGCTCGCCCTCGGGCACCCTCCCCGGGCCTGGCTCCAGGGCGGGGCCCCGGTAACCCTATCCCGGGCAGGGTAAACTGTTCCCTCGATATTCTTTTCATGGGGGTCTTCTGAACTTGTTGAACTGTTGAACTTATTATGGGAAATAAATATTTAAATAAAAACAAGCTGCTGATTATTTCACATTTTACTTGTGAGCAACGGCACATTTAAATCTTACAAATATAGTTATTTGGCTTATATCGTGATAGATATCGTTATCGCCTGAAATGAAAAAAACATATCGTGATATGAAAAAATCTCATATCGCCCAGCTCTACTTGTGTCACACGCTTTAAGCCTGTGAACCAGGACTCGCAGGTCTCCTTTGGCACTTTGTGTCTTAACAACAATCTCTAAATGCAAATCTATGCAGAGCTTTTGAACCTCCTTTTGATTAGTGGCATTCTTTGTTCTGTTTATTTTGTTTTATCTATCAACACCAACATCAAAGATTGTTCCCTTACGTCTCGAGCTGGGTGGAACTACTGGTCTAAGCTTCCTCTCCTGCTTGATCTCAGCCAGGACCCGGTCATGGAGGGACTGCTGCTGTGGGGGAGGAGGAGGGAGGCTGCGCTCTGAAACCTAAAGAAGAGAGGCAATTAGGTCACATCCACGAGTGAGAAATAAATATAAGTATATTACTTTTGTACTTTGAAGAGAGATTTTGATTACTCAGTACAGGTTATGCAGTCCATGTCCAGATGTTGAAATTTAAAAACCATGACACAACCACACAGAAGAAAACAGCACTGTGCTATGATATCAGTGAATGTTAGAAATGAGGCTTAATAAACTTCCAAACAAAAATAAGACATTTACTGGACATCTAAGTATTATTTATTAGCATGTATCAAAGAGGGCAGCATTAAGAAAAAAAACCTAAACTAAACATTGTCCACTGGAGGTAGTTTTTATTTTTATTGCACAAAAACACGAGCGCACGATGGTAAAGTGGAGACTGCATCCATGACAGAAGCATTACACTGCTAACATAACTTCAGCTCTCTGCAAGCACCTGCACAGACAGCGTGCTAACACTAAGCTAGCCAAGAACGCAGAGAGAGGAAAAAACCCCTAAACCCACTTACTGGTTTAAGTGGAGGTCTTGATCTGATGAAATCCAGGATCAGTTCATGAGCATTTCTCTTCACTCTAGTAGGAATATCACCGTCCACCTGAATAAGCCAGGAAACAATGCAGAGCTTACTTCCTAAGTCTAACTTTTGTCAAGATAGACAGAAGGCTAAGATGGATAGCAGCGACTCTTTTTTGGCCTCTTGATCAAAGTACATTGCAACATGTTATAAACATCACATAGTCAAAGCAGATAAAACAGACTCCACACATCCAGGAGCATATTCTGGAATCCAAAGCTGCCTATAAACTATAACAGAACATTAGAAATATCCGACTCTCTCACCATACTATACTCATTATAATGTATAGAAGTTAAATAGAAATTGTAATCACAATCACAGCACATGCTGTAATCTGCTGGTATTTTCAAAAAACTGCAGCTGCTGCCAAAACAGCAGAAGGCTGAGAAAGGCCTTTATTAATATTTGCATTGTAAAGCTGAATTATGCATCTGCCTGTGTAGAAGGCCTCGAGATGATTCACTGCCACATGCATGCCTCCCATACAACATTTTCTTTCTGCAGTGAAGCCAATTTACAATACATGCATGATGCAGTAAGGTGCCTGAAAAAGGCCTCTAGTCTGATTCCTGTCTGCCCTGAGATGACTCCTATCAAGTTTCCAGTGAAAACATTTCAGAGCTTTAAGTGCTTACTCTGCAAAAACACCTCCACTGATTTCAGCTTCTTTACATCATGTCTGAACTCTCACCATAACTTTGCGTAGCTGGAACTTGCGAGCTCGTATGTCCTGCATGAGCATCTCGAACGGCGTGAGGCTGAACTCGGTGGGCAGCGGGTTGAACGGCTGCTCCTGCACCTTCTTCAGCTTCACTCCCTGCCTGAGCTCCTTCATCAGCTGCACCCACAGACGGGCCTGGCATTAAGCAATACGCAAACAACAACACCACTCATGTGCATGTGTCAGAGCAACAACACTGCTGTCCTCCCTGTCACAGACTGAATTCTCCCCTCACCCAGTCTCTGTGTTTCAGAGTGTCCAGTTCAGCCGTAGATCTGTCTTCCAGAGATTCCTCTGATGAGATCTTCTTCAGCATCTGGGCAACAAAAACATTTTTTTGTAGACAGCAGCAGTTGTCCATGACGACTGATTTTTACCTCTAAAACATGCCCACATCCACCTATAGTAAGTAAAGCAGGTCTGTGCTTCAACATAATATTCCCGTATTGTGTGTGTATAACCTCTTTTTAAGTTTTGTGGATATTATACATGGTTATGCTCAGGATATGTCGACGAGTTTCCACTGGAAATGCCTTTTGGTTAAACTGTCAGCAAGGAATTTGCATTTGCACTGTTAATTTTTTATATAACTTTAATGCACATAAAAAACAGCTGCTTGTTTAAGTGAAAATACATTGATGGGGTTTTTTTTTTTGCACTAATAAAGTTGTGGAGTTGTATTTTGTCTCGCGTCAATTATATTGTCAGTTATATTGTTATTGCAAATTTTCAAATGTATATCGTGATAAATATTTTTGGCCATATAGCCCTGCCCTAACATAAATTACTGCAGAGATTCTGTTGACTTTACAAATTTAGAAAAGGTATAAAATGGTTAAATATGACACTGGAGACAAATCCAGTTACCCAAAGCTTATTTACAGAAATTCATTTATAAAGGCCATGAAAACCAAACGTTCCAGCTCATCCTGCTTCTTCCCCCCCTGAATTCTTTGAATAACTTTAACTTATTTTAAAAGCATCCACAAATCAATTTGTCAGTGTTTTGTCAGAAGTGTTTACACTTCAGCTGCTGATGTGACATTTTAATTGCTTTCAACATCTGCAAGTCCACTAATACTTCAACTGTTTTAGCACCTAATAAGTGTACATGAAAGTATCAATTGAAGTATTTGTGATAGAGATGCTTCGGGAATTTTTCAGAAAACCTATCAAGATGTAAGCAAGTCAAAAACTTGATAATATATCAAGTTGTGGAAACCAGAATTACAGCATATTGCACTGACTGACTCGGAATAAAGTCTACATTCATTAGTCTTCCCATATGTTCTTGATGGGACAGCTGTGAGCGTGTCATTTTGGGTGAATGCTAATTAATAAACCATCACTAATGTTAGTTGCTAACAATACATATGAAGCCATTCATATCATTTTTGTTGCCCCGCCTGAGTAAATTATTCAGACAGTTGTCTTCTTCTTCTTCATTTGGCTGCTCCCTTTAGGGGTTGCAACATCTGCCTCCATCTTATTCTAGCATCGCTCACATCGTCCTCGGGCACACCAACCCTCTGCATGTTCTCCTTCTCTACATTCATGAATCTCCTCTGAGGTTTATTTTCCCCCTGCCTGGAAGCTCCAATTTTAACACCCTTTTAAAATTATTTTATTTTCACTCTTGCTCATATCCCTCTGTCACAAGTCATCCCTGACACTCCACCAAATCCACCCGTCTCATGCTCTCTTCTTCTCCTCTTTTGTGCACTGTCCATTGCTTTGGATGGTCGACCTCAAGTGTTTAAACTCATCTAAACTTCACCATCTCTGCGCCTTGTACCCTGCTCTCACTACAGATCACAATGTCATCTGCAAAAGTTTCAGCTCAAGGAGACTCCTGCCTGACTCCTGTCTCCTGCCTTTTTAAAAATTTTTGGGTTGGGTTGGAGGGTAAAATCAGGCGGAGATACAGCTGCTGAAACAGAAAGGTATTAACTAACAACGACTCTGGACTGAAGGCTCTCTGCCTCATCTGGATCTGCTAGAATGACACAGTGTCAGTCTACCATCTGCATGTACTCATGTAAACAGCTTTCTGCACCATGTTTCTGCTAAATATCGACCAAAAAGCAGAAACACTGCAGTGACACGCCGCAAGTCAGATTTAAGGTTGAGTAGTTGGAGGAAACTGTGGAGGCGGCTTCTTCAGTCATTTATCAGTCTGCAGGATGTAAACAGGAATATTAATGGAGAAAGGCTGTAAGAATTTCACATTTAGAGGGCACACACAAACACTACACCACTGAAGCAGCAGCTGTGGCGTGTCAGTTATTCTTGTTTACACCTGTTTACAGGTGGCACACACCTGATGCTTTCAAGGACAGCTGAAACCTGAGATTGCATTACGCTGCTGAGTCAACTCTTTATTGTTTTTCTTCTTTTTAACATTCCAGTCTATCCTATGAATACAAAAAACAAAACATAAAATGACGAGATGATAACAAACTCAGCGTACCTCCTTTGCATCTCTGATCTTGACGAGGAAGGTCTGCAGCTCCAGGGTCTCAACAAACAGAGCCCTGCAGACGGCCTGGTAGTGCTCCGGAGCCAGACTTGGGTTTGCCAGTCGAGATGCACACAGCGCCATCACCTGGCGGAACGTACACACCGGCCTGATTATGTCCTCCCGGTCCTCCTCTTCCTCTACCTCCTCCTCCTCCTCTTCCTGTCCACTGTACCCCTCATCTGTTGTTGCGTTTCCGGCGGTGCTGTAGCCCCCTCCGCTTTGATCCCCTGCCGCCATGCGTTCGATGAGGCGCTCCAGCTGTGGGCTGAGCTCGCGCTCCTCAGTGTCATCCAGCCCCCAATCCAGGGCTCGGTAGATAGCCACGCCGAGCAGGTGGACCAGCTGGAGGGATGAATGAGGAGGAACACAGAAAGTCAGTTAAAAGTATTGCTAATAACTGTTTTACAGGTCCAGATAAATATAATCTAATTCACATAAAAGACTCCCTTTTAAGCATTCTTCACCCATGTTGCTGTTGCGAAGCTGGGATGTCAAACATAAGGCCCAGAGGCCAGAAGCAGCACCGCAAACACTCAATCTGGCCCACTGGATGACTTTGGAAAATGTGAAAAGGGACGTCAATTTTGGACTTTTCACTGAATTTTTACAGTTTTTAAAGTTTTACAGTTTTCGTGGTAAAGACATCCCCCACTAGTATTAAATAAACAATTAATGACAACAAAATTTCCTTTTTTCCCCACCAACTACTATAGATTTGTAATTATTATCATTATCATCTATTTATTTAATTTTTACAGTGGGTCCACTGTAAAATTGTGATTACAACTTAACCTGAAGGTGGCGATGTTGTCTCACTGTCCTAATCCCTGCCTTCCTGTTGAAAGGGATTTTTCCCTTCCACTGTCGCCAAATGCTTGCCCATAACATTCAGACAGCCTGATAGGATTTCTTTTTAACTTTGTAGAGTCTTTACCTTGGAATATGAAAGTGCCTTGAGGTGACTGTTGTTGTGATTTGGCGCTATATAATAAAACTGATTTGAACTGAATCTACCATTGTTTTCAGTAACAGCAACTTTGACCCCAAGGACAAGGGACAAAAAAGTACTACACACCTTTGAAAAGCCTGACAGTAACTTATGTCTAGAGTTTCTTTCTCACCTGGCACTCTGTAGCAGGAGAACGAGGAGGCCCATCAGTGTCATCTAAAGAGACAAAAACAAAAAGATGAAACCAATAAAACCAATCTGCAAAGGTTAAGATTTTGCAATATTTTACACCTACTCCTTTTCAATCTCTAAAGAACAGAGAAAAAATGCAATATTGATTTATACACTTCACCCATCTAAAAAGTTTCATTTCCAATATGATTAAAAAAAATGCTAATAAATTGTATAAAGTAAATCCTTTGTACAATATTTTAATATACAGCAAACTAAATAAAAATATCACCTCATATACCACCTAAATGTAAAACAAATAAAGCAGTCTCCACGTGCAAAACACGAGATGTTGATTTTCTCAACAAGTAAACCCACATTAAGGCGTTCTGTCCTAATTCTCCTCTGCGTCGTGGATCTGGCTCATTTGTTGATTTGATTTTATGCTATTACAAACTTTTTTCCCCACCTCTCTTCTGTGGTGCTGCCCCATTATTTAGCTTTAATGACTGAGCTTAACTTTTGAAACTTGAATCCAAACTAAGATTTGTTCTGAGCAGTTCGCATCTCACTTTTTTAATACACCCCTCAGGTTCCCCCCCTTGCCGATGTAGCCTCGTTAAAATGTCCCAAAGCACAGATTTTATCATTTAAATTAGTTTTACATAAATTTGAGTATTCTGGAACATCCTTCAGGCAGGAAAAAAGGACAAAACCAGTCTCACTTATTATTTGTAATTTTTGAGTTTTTCCCTTTCCAGTATAAATATTTAAAAGCACTCTGCTGTACGATTATGGAGATGGATAGGACTCTTTTCTGCAGCAGCCGTTTTTCACCCCGATTCACTTCCATTTAATGCTCGTCACTTGTCATATAACACACCAGAGACATGGTTAATGGGCACATGAAGCAATTTGCACCTGTCCCTGCTTCACTTTGCTCAAACTACAACGTCACAAAGATTGATTACGAAAAAGCACAATTTTAAGGTCCAGCTGCTTCTCAGACTACATAAATGTGGAGAAGCCTGAGAAAATATCTATCAAGGTTTAAAAAAATTATATATTAATCAAAAATGTGAATGAAAATATTAAGAAATGTCCACTTTCTACTGAAGAGGTGATGCTGTTAACTGCTGCATTTATCAAGGCATCCAGTGTCTTTGAGTAAAATTAATGATTCTGAAATCTGGAAATACAAAAATTAAGACAAGAAATGAAATCTGACTTCCACTAGAGCTTGATTTTTTTTTCTAATGATCTTTATTTACAGAAAATACATAAGACCACTCCCACTCTTCACACGAGGGAACAAGTAACATAGTGGAAACATTACCATGTGAGTTTATCAAGTTTTTCAAAGTTTAGTGATGGTTTCAAACAAGGTGGGAAATACAGCAGCAGAGCAGTTTGCATGATGAGCTGCATAAAAGATTGCATGGCTTTATTGCTTTTCCTCTGATAAAGGATGGTGAAGCACCCCCCTTGCTGAAGGAGGCAATAAAGGAAACATTGAAGCACCTTTCTTTAGTACTTAGAGACACAAATTCAGTTAAGAGCTTTCTTAAGCAGGGTCAGTTTGACTGAGAGTACTGTAGCGTCACATTTCTGATTAGGAAATACAAAAATAGTTTACCCCAAGAGCTTTTTGAGCAGGTGACTGGAGTTCCCTAACATTATTTGTGCCTCGGCCCTGCTGAGGACAGCATGAAGAGTGAATGTGCTAAAATGATATAATAGTCGAGCACATTAGTAATTTTTGAAAACTACAAACAAAGAAGACTTTGAGTTTGTAACAAAATAATTGAAAGCTGTAAACACTTCCCAATAAGCTTTTGTTTTCCATGCAGGTACGATGGCAAAAGCATGAAAGGTTTTTTAGCTTCCAGCGCCAATGATTCCTGAACCAATAAGGATAGAGTATAACTGGGACCACTCAGGCTGGGCAGTTTGGAGACACAAAGCTGAGATTTTTTAGACACGTGCAGAGGAAGATGCTGAAGATGAAGCTTCCAGGCAGGAGGAAAAGAGGAAGGCCACAGAGGAGGTTCATGGATGTAGTGAAGGAGGACATGCAGAGGGCTGGTGTGACAGAGGAGGACGATGGAGATAGCGTGAGGTGGAAGCAAATGAGCCACTGTGGTAACTTCTAAATGGAGCAGATGAAAGATGATGAAGCTGGTAATGGAACCCACAGTTCCCATTATCCAAATGGATTCAGTTAGACTACAGTTAGACTCCTTTCCAGGGAGCTTGTTTTTATTCATCTCAGATCGAGGAATAAATTCCACTGGTTTTCTTTAAACTGTGAGTGAGAGCATGTTATACCTGAAGATATTTTGTTAAAGAGCAAAATTAGGTTCAAGTTCACCAAAAAATTTTGAAAGAAAAATGTTTATGAGCCTAAATGTCGGAGAAAGTGGCTTGTATGTTTTTTATTTCAAAGTCTTTTGATGGCTTTATTTTCAACATGTAAATAAAAATAAGCAACAAAAGTGCATTGTAAACAGGTTAAGTAGGAAACGGATGGCAAATTGCCACCAATAGCACTACACCACCTAGCCATTGCTTAACCTAATGGGTTGAAAGGAGCACATTGTAGTAGTGCTCACAATAGTTTTTGTTGTTTCTGGTTTAACAAGCCCTGCTTTCTTCCCAGTGAATGTTTATTAAATCATGTTTCAAGTCAAGGTTGCAAGTTATTATTTTGTTATAAAATATTAAAACCAACTTTTCAGCTTTTTATTTTATGGCACGACGCATCCTGGTTAGCAGGATGTGTTGTGCCGTTTCCTTTCAGGGATGTTTTTGCAGTATTGGTATCGATGCGTGGGAGGGGCGAGGCAGCATGCCACAGCATTCACTGATGTCAACAACAAAGAGCCCTTAGAGTGTGATGTGAACCTTAGACAAACAGAGAGTTTCTCTGTTCCTTTGAGCAGACATAGATGCTGCTTCCATTTGGCGACAAAAGAAACTCTCCATTGTGATGCACACCCCACACCACCGCCTATCTGCAGGGGTGAGACGATAGCACGAAGCCCAGTAAACCTGTCAGACAGGTTTGCATAATACTTGACCGGGGTCACACAGTGTAACCAATGATACCTTCATCTGTTTCCCACAGTTACAACCCAATAAACACAAAAGGGGAGATAATTGTGCATTGAAATCGCTTCCAAGAGCCCTCCAGCTTAGATTCAGGGAAATGCAATAACCCAGTTATCCATATGCATATATAGCAGAGACGGGGCATTACAAATTCTTGGCTCTGGGGCTTGGTTATGGTTAGCATCAGCTTTAGCCATAACAATATGTTATGCAATAGGTTCTTGCTCTTGCTCTTGATGAAGGCAGTCGCACTTCACTCCTCTCCTCCTCTTCCTCTCCCTTAGCTTCCCTGCTTAGCCTATGTCCTTGTCTAGTCTCGTGTTTTTTGTATTACTTTTCCCTGGAACACTCTCTCACAGTCTGTTCTCTAAAACCTAAAAGAGAATTATGGATTTGATCAACTGGTCTCTGAATGCAATTGACACCCCTTTCTCAATGAGAAGTTTGGGCTTGGGTGAGCCTGAGTGCTGAAGATATCTACCTATTCGGAACCATGATAACAGGGTTCTTGCTGATAACGACTGTGTTTAGACTGTTCTTCCCATTCCATGCAAGGCCACCTGGGTTGGCTGGAAGACTGTTTACTTAGCCTGGCAGGGCGAAGGACACTGTCTCAGCTGAACTCTGGACACATACACACACACACACACACGCACACAGACATATATACACATGCAGACATACACTCATCCCCCCTCCAAACGCCTTCGACGCTTATTCCCTTCCGATGCTGGCGGTGGATCAAGGAGACCAGCACACAGGCTGTGGGCCATGTACTGTCTAATTGGGCTGTCTCTCACCCTTTACCCACCCCTGTTGCTTGTCATGTGTTTCTTTGGTGTATTAAGGGTTTTTTCATGATCTTTGTGCAGAGGTGTTTTTTTCTGTTCTCAAACTGATCTCCCTGTTGGAGCTCAGTCTGGGGGGAGTTATTTTTTCTCTCCTTATCTTTCCTCATGTGGTGCATTTTCCATTGTTATACCTCTCTGACCTGTCTTCCCCATGTGACGTTTTTGTGTAATGTATGTATGGTCGGAGGGTAAGATGGCGCCGCCATTGCGTGCAATAGGTCGGCAGCCTTATGAAATTTCCCCTTGTGGGACTAATAAAGGAATATTAAATCAAATCAAATCAAATAACCAGTTGCTTCCCATGTTTACCTGAACAGCTTTAGCTACAAGTTCATGTTAGTTAATGGCCACATCATGACAGCTGAAACTCAGACCATCAGTCTTCAGCAATGCTACTGGATTTGTAAGCTTGTTCAAATTCTCGTGGTCAAGGAAAACAAACTTTGATTCATGCACACACACTCGCATTCTGATGGATGAATCGGGGGATGCTGGGGATTTTCCTTTGGCACTGGTAATCTTTCGTAGACCATCTCGACCACCTGAGCCACAGCCTCAAAACAAGTACATGACTGATACATATATATATATATATATATATATATATATATATATATATACATATATATATATATATATATATATATATATATATATATATATATATATATATATATATACACACACACACACACTCTCTCAGAAATGAGATTTTTAATCTCAATGACATTTTTACCTGGATAAATTAAAGGCTAAATATAGTTAGTGAAAGCACATGAAATCAATAATTAGATGTTAAACAAACAGATATACTTACACACAACATCCTAGACATTTCCATTTAACTACCACAACTATTAGATCATGTTATTGTGGTGTCTAACTGCCATAAGGTGAACCCACAGTGTTCCTTCTCATTAGCTGTAAGTCACACATGGTCTCATAGCTAATGATGGAAAATGTTTCCTAAAAAAAAAAAAAAAAAGGCCTGATACCCACACTCCCAGTCACATACAAACAGAGACATGCACTCACACACAAACACACACACTCTGCAAAGATGGACTTTGCCATCTGTTGCCATAGAAATAAGGTCTGAGAGACCAAATTCAAAAGAAACCATAAAATGACAGAAAGACAGCTGGGTTAGGAAGAGCAGGGCTTATTATAAATGCATAAAGTACATTTGAAATATGAAATTTACAGATGCAGCCTAAAATTTGCTTTTGGAAAACAGACAGCAAAAAAAAAAACCCAAAACAAAAAAACAACACTACGCGCACCACATACCTGTTATCCAATGTGTAAAGATAATATAGCAAAACTGCATAAAGACTACAATATCTATACACATGTTTGGCATTAATAAATCTTATCTTTTGCACAACTGATAACTGACGCTGATCAGCTGGTCACCTCAGGAGTAAAGCTGCTAGCTTATTGACCAGTCCTCACATGTTTATCACCTGGTCCTCATGCAGCTCTGAATCATTGTCGAGATATTTAATGTAGAACTGTTTACGTTAGACGTGAATCTTTTCCAAGATTGCTACTAGACATAAAACAGACTGTATATTAAAGACGGATGCCATCACCAATACCTAATGTTTCTGTACACATCAGCTGAGTTAGTGTTTTACTGTCATAGTTTCAGTTTTTTCATATTTGGAATAATTAATTAAATCTGACAATTGTTAATTAAAATTGAAAAACAAAATAAATAATAAATATAAATAAATTCGATAATTATTCATCCATTCTCTTCCGCTTATCTTTGTCAGGGTAGTGGGCTCCCACTACCAGCATGTCTTTGGACTGTGGGAGGAAGGCGGAGTACCTGGAGAGAACCGATGCAAACATGGGGAGAACTTGGGTAATTATGCATTTCAAATTTTAATTAATTAATGACACATTTGATTATTCACATTTTAATTATTACCGTAATTGTCGGGCTATAAGCCGCTACTTTTTGCACCAGCTTTGAACCCTGCGGCTTTTAGTCAGGTGCGGCTTTTCTATGGATTGTCCATGATTTTGTCATATCGTAAGACAATTTGTTTTGTTTGTTCCGCTGTTGTACGGCACTACGTTGCCTGGCGGAAGGGCATGTGATCAGACACACAGTATCGGGGTTCAAGAGTGGTATGTTGGTCACATGTCCATCCGCCAGGCAACATAGTGCCGTACAAGTAGCGCGAAAAACAAACTCAAAGTAGCGCTACGCGTTCAGCGGGAGGTGTGGATGATAAACTTGCGAAAAGCAAGTTATGCTCAACTCCACCGGTGGAATCTAACAGCGTGGAAAAGTGTGAAAACATCCATGATCACCAACGGATTTCGAAGGGCTGGACTGCTGCATGATGAAGAGGAGGACACCGCCACGGCCCTTCTGAGGGTGTTCGACTCTGACACTGACAACGAGGATTTCTTTGGTTTTGAAAGTGACAACGAAGAAAAGGAGCTGAGAGTGGATGACGAAGCCATCCTGAGCCTGTTCGTTTCGACACTGGAGAAGAGGACTTTGGTGGTTTTAGTGCGCAGGAAGATGGTGGTGAATGACTGACTTTTCTTCTTGTTAAAGCCGTGTCACTGCACCTGAGCCTAAAAGGTAGGCCGAATCTATTTTTCTGATGTGCTGTAGGTTATTGTTATGTACTACATTTGTTACTCGTTTATGAAGCACAGTACATGTTTCGTACTTGTAATTACTGCTACTTTTACATATACCTAAAAAGTTGTGCAAATATGTACCCATAACTTGTTTTTCAAAATATTAATAAAAGGGGTGTGTCTCCAAACAGCCATCTCTTTCCTGACAATTCCTTTTGTGCATATTCTCTTATATATGATAAGTCAACATTGAAACACCTGCGGCTTTTAGTCAGGTGCGGCTAATGTATGTACAAAACAGGATTTTCCCCTGATTTTAGCTTGTGCGGCTAATATTCAGGTGCGCTTTGTAGTCTGGGAAATACGGTACATGGTTCCTGTATTGTACGGAGGGCTACTATGGAGCGCCAAAACACTTGTCAAATTTTATTAGATTATAACTTTTATGACCAACATTGCACCCTTTTTTATGGTGATGATTTTATACTGTATATCATAAATAGGGATATTCCTGGCGACTAATTTCTTATTCAACTAAATAAGTGGGGGGGAAAATAGACTAACTGACTAGTCTAAAGCTAAGAAGTACTTAGATATCAAGTTAAATTTGAGAACCGCTTAATGAACAACATCAAAAACTAATAACACACCTCTGTAATAACAAATATATTTATTTTCTTACTTCTTTTATATCTATTTATTAGGTTTTTTTGCACTGATGTAACCGGAGCCTCGTCGTCTTGTCTCTCTATATGCTGCATTGGATATAGCGGAGATAACAATAAAGTTTACTTTGACTTTGGCCAAAGGCACTGGAACCATTAATTACATTCTTCAGTAATGAATCATGCCTCACCTCGCATCGTGCATTATGAACATACTCCAGACAGACAGCGAAGAAGAAGAAAAACACTTAAAATAAACTGATGTTAAATATCATAACAAAACAAGCCACTACAAAAGATGTTCACGCATAACTAAAATATGACAAAAAATAACTTTAGAAAAACGACTAAATCGTGACTGAAAAGTGTGGTGCATTGTGTCTTGCATTATGAATGATGCACGTTGCTTGAAAATGAATGAAACGATTTCAATAAAAGTTAAAATATAATATTAAAAATAATAAATCATCCAGCTGATAAATGTAATCTCTCCTGGGTCTACACTGAGGCCTCCTCCCAGTAGGACATACCTGACTGGAACACCTTACCCAGAAGGTGACGGCCTCATCTGTCTCCTTTTGATGTGAAGGACTAGCGGTCTCTACTCTGAGCCCCTCCCAAATCACTGAATTCCTCACCTTATCGCTAAGGAAAAGCCTGCCCACCCCTCATACTAAGCTCATTTCTTTTGCTTGTATCCGCAATCTCATTCTAACAGTGTTAACTGTTAAAAGACGAGGCCTAGATTAACAGATTTATGGCATTTAAGACCACTAAAAGACTATCTAAAAGATCTATCTCCTCTGGTCTTAAAATGTGTTCGTGGGACTACCAACAGCCTTAGATGTTCTCATGGTTCCAGAGAGGGGCGTGGGGTTCTAAAAGATCAGAAATGTAGGCAGGAGCATCATGATTCAGAGCTTTAAAAGTCAATGCTAAGATTTTGAATTCTAAAATTTACTGGAAGCTAGAGCTGGGCGATAGAACGATAACGATATGTATCGCGATATAACTTTTACTCGATAGAGAAATTAAGCTATCGCGATAGACCTCGCCGCTCTTGTCCTCTTAAAAAAAAAAAAAAAAAAAAAAAGGTCAGCC
The DNA here is from genome assembly GCF_964374335.1 of Astatotilapia calliptera. Taxonomy (NCBI): domain Eukaryota; kingdom Metazoa; phylum Chordata; class Actinopteri; order Cichliformes; family Cichlidae; genus Astatotilapia; species Astatotilapia calliptera. The sequence continues at coordinate 5,083,753 of NC_137428.1, read as the reverse complement.
GATCCAAATTCAGTAGCGCAGAGCTGAACCAATCACAGCCGCAGCGTCACGTCGCGTGACTTGCTACGTACAGCACAAGTGCCAAGCCGCACGTGTGTTTGTTTGGGAAGCAGCCAGCGGGTAATGGAGCCAGCGCATAATGGAGGAAATGAGTGTGCCGACTAGAAAAATCAACCGAGCGTGACCGAAGAGAAAACAGATGATGGTTCCAATGCCGGAGAGATTGTCGAACGGAAGAGCCAAAGAAGTTCCGTAGTGTGAAGGTATTTCGGCTATTTCAAGTCTGACAAAAAACAGAGTAGCGTGCACTGTAAATTGTGCCGAAAGCAAGTCTGGAAATACAATAAACTGGTGCATGCGTCACACTGTGCGCCGCGTTATTGTTTCGGTGAAATGAATTTCTACAATACTGTTACTGTTAATTCTACTCTCTGCAGTGTTTAAATGCTTACATATACACACAGTTACTGTCGGTCCACACATACGACTCGGTTCTGCTTCTATGCCGCAGCTTTGTTTACTTTTTCCCACCGAGGCTTCTAGACTTCTGATTGGCCAACATTTCTGCACGGTTAGGAATCTAGCGCCACCTGCTGCTTTGGCATGTTCATAGCAGCGTTTTCCTTCATTTCTGCCTTTATGTGTGGACGGGATTATTTTTTAAAACGAAAACGGAAAATCTCAGTTTTCAAAAATACCCGTGTACGTGTGGACGTAGCCTCAGTCTCTGACTGGAAGCGCTAATTCGTCATTCGGCTTTTGTCAGACTAAAGTAACTGTTAAAACTGTTTGAAAAGCTAAGCTATACAACAAGGAGAGACTGAGAATTTCCTTTTAGTTCTCAGTTTATTTGATATTGACAAAAGTTAGTCCGTTTTGTCTGTTCTTCTGTAAAACAAACTAAGATTTATTTTTAGAATTAATATTTTGTTTCTAAGTGGAATTGACAATTTAGTCTGTTTCATTTGTTCTATTTTGAAACTTAAACGCTTTAGCGGCTGCCTTTTGTGTAGTTTGCAATATTTGCCTTTATTTATCTGAAAAAGTCTCATGTTCCTTAAGTACATCTACCCTGTTGAACTTATTATGGGAAATAAATATTTAAAAACAAGCTGCTGATTATTTCACATTTTACTTGTGAGCAACGGCACATTTAAATCTTACAAATATAGTTATTTGGCTTATATCGTGATAGATATCGTTATCGCCTGAAATGAAAAAAACATATCGTGATATGAAAAAATCTCATATCGCCCAGCTCTACTGGAAGCCAATGTAATGGGCATAAAACTGGTGTAATGTACTCTCTTTTTCGTGTCTTTGTTTAGAGCTTTGCAGCAGCATTCTGGACTGACTGGAAACGATCAAGATTATTTTTGCTCAAAGAGACAAAAAGACTGTTACAGTAATCTAAGCATAAAATAAAAGCATGAATAACCATTTCTAACTCTGATTTAGACAACAAAGTTCGTAGTTTGGAGATAGTTCTTAGCTGAAAAAGGCAGTTCCTAATTAACTGACGAGAGTGTTGCTCTAGGGACTTGGCGGAATAAAAAAATAACACCAAAATACCTGAGACTCGGCTGGACAGAGGAGCCAAGAGAACCAAGATGCTGTTTGATTATAGCTATTTGGCTGTCGGGGGCAATAATGAATGTTTCTGACTTCTCAGAGTTCAGCTGCAAGTAGTTGTCTCCAAGCCACTGTTCAATGGAAGCTAAACATTTTATTAAAGAGAAAAGTTTTTGGACTTCCATCGGCTTAAAAGAGCAGTAGAGCTGAATATCATCAGCATAGAAGTGATAAGGGGAACTGCCTAATTATAAGTCCTAGAGGTAACATGTACAAGAGAAAAAGAATAAGTCCCAGAACTGAACCCTGCGGCACCCCATATGCCAGGTCCTTAGAGTATGACATAAACTGATTTTCAAAAACACTAAAATTTCTATTGGAAAGGTATAACTGAAACCACTCCAGAGCAAGACCAGGCACACCGACTACATCCCGGAGCCTGGTAACCAGATGGTATAGTCCTAACTTTGATAAGGACCAGCAGTCTTCAAGGACTACCAACTATAATGCTGTCAGGTAGGGTGTAGCACTCGGTTGTCCTTTGTACTTTTCAAATCATTAAAAGTGGATTTATTATAGTACAATAACCACCACGGGAAAATCACGTCAGTGCAACTCTGTTTTATTTATAAAGCCCCTTTATGAATCACTGAAGTAACTCTACATGTGTACAAAGAACTGAGGTAATATCAGGTGCATGCTCTAAAGCATGAAGAACAGAGTGAGCACTATAATGGGAGGACTGCGTGTTTCATGTTTCAGCAGCGCATGGTCAGAAAGCTGAAAAACTGCCTTATGTTTCACTTCTTGAAAAGTGTAGTTAAACATTTGAGTGGTGCAACCTTTTTATCTGACAAGAGCAATATGCGGACTTTGACTATGAGCTGGCCTTAAGTACACTTAGTGAATCCCTCTTAATCTCACCCTGTAGCCTGACCCTTGAATGTCTTTCAGCAGCCATTATATGAAGACCTTCTGACTATATATATATACATACACACACACACACACACACACATATGCACACACACACGCACATATATACAGTGGCTTGCAAAAGTATTCGGCCCCCTTGAACTTTTCCACATTTTGTCACATTACAGCCATAAACATGAATCAATTTTATTGGAATCCTGCTGTTCACAAACGCTGTCCATCTAATCTGACTGAGCTGGAGCTGTTTTGCAAAGAAGAATGGGCAAGAATTTCAGTCTCTAGATGTGCAAAGCTGGTAGAGACATACCCTAAAAGACTGGCAGCTGGAATTGCATCAAAAGGTGGTTCTACAAAGTATTGACTCAGGGGCTGAATAATTATGCACACCCCACTTTTCAGTTATTTATTTGTAAAAAAAATGTTTGGAATCATGTATGATTTTCGTTCCACTTCTCACGTGTACACCACTTTGTATTGGTCTTTCACGTGGAATTCCAATAAAATTGATTCATGTTTGTGGCTGTAATGTACGGTGGCCCCTAGAGACAAAGCATGTACAAACTCCAAAACACTTACAAATTCCAAATAGCACGCACAAACTTCAAAACACGTACAAAATCCAAAACACATGCAAACTCCAAAACATGTGCAAACTCCAAAACACATACAAAATCCAAAACACATGCAAACTGCAAAACACATGCAAACTCCAAAACACATGCAAAATCCAAAACACGTACAAACTCCAAAACACATGCAAACTCCAAAACACATGCAAACTCCAAAACACATGCAAACTCCAAAACACGTACAAAATCTAAAACACATGCAAACTGCAAAACACATGCAAACTGCAAAACACATGCAAACTCCAAAACACATGCAAACTCCAAAACACATGCAAAATCCAAAACACGTACAAACTCCAAATCACAACGGAAGTGCTCCAGGATGCTAGGGGCAGTGTTGAGCTCGATTTGCAAAATAAACGGCAAGTTTGTTGCAAACACATGGGCTGTATGGGACGGTCTAGTCTCCGTCGCGCTTTCCAGGTTGCCTAGCAACCATGATACTAACCGCTGCAAACGTGTCATACAACTTTGTTTGACAGAAATGAAGGAGAACATATTTTTTTCATTTGTTTGTTTGTTTCTACAAGAGCTTTGTGTGATTTGATAAGTATCTGAGGCTGAGACCACAGGACAGTAAAACATAATTTTTGGGCTTCATTTCTGTACTGAACAGTCATTTAAGATTAGCTAGTAAATAACAATTAGCTCCCCTCCTTGAATCGCTACCTTATCGTGGTGGAGGGGTTTGTGTGTCACAGGGATCCCAGGGGCTATGTTGTCTGGGGGCTTTTGCCCCCTGGTAGGGTCTCCCATGGCAAATTGGCCCTGGGTGAGGGACCAGACAAAGAGCGATTCATAAGACCCTTATGAAAAGGACACCGAGGGAACAGTTTACCCTGCCCGGGATAGGGTTACCGGGGCCCCGCCCTGGAGCCAGGCCCGGGGAGGGTGCCCGAGGGCGAGCGTCTGGTGGACGGGCCTTAGTCCATGGGGCCCGGCCGGGCACAGCCCGAAGAGGAGACATGGGCCCATCCTCCCGCAGGCCCACCACCCGCAGGAGGCGCCATAGGGGTCGGGTGCATTGTGTGCCGGGTGGCGGCCAGGAGCGGAGGCCCTGGCGGACTGACCCCCGGCTGCCAAGACTGGCAATAGGGACATGGAATGTCACCTCTCTGGTGGGGAAGGAGCCTGAGTTAGTGCGTGAGGTTGAGAGGTACCGGCTAGATATAGTCGGGTTCACCTCTACGCATGGCTTGGGCTCTGGAACCAGTCTCCTGGAGAGGGGCTGGACTCTGTCTCAGTCTGGAGTTGCCCCTGGTGAGAGGCGGCGGGCTGGGGTGGGTATCCTAATATCCCCTCGGCTTGCTGCCGGTACGTTGGGGTTTTTCCCGGTGGACGAGAGGGTTTGTTCCCTGCGCCTTAGGGTCGGGGAACGGGTCCTGACTGTCATCTGCGCTTATGCGCCGAGTGGCAGTTCAGAGTACCCAGCCTTCTTAGAGTCCCGGGGGGGGGGGGGGGGGGGGGTGCTGGAGGGTGATCTGTTGTCCTGCTGGGAGACTTCAATGCTCACGTGGGTAACGACAGCGAGACCTGGAGGGGCGTGATTGGGAGGAACGGCCTCCCTGATCTGAACCCGAGCGGTGCTCTGTTATTGGACTTCTGTGCTAACCACAGTTTGGCCATAACAAACACCCTGTTCGAACATAAGAGTGTCCATAAGTGCACGTGGCACCAGGACGCTCTAGGCCGTAGGTCGATGATCGATTTTGTAATCGTATCAGCAGACCTGCGACCATATGTTCTGGACACTCGGGTAAAGAGAGGGGCTGAACTGTCAACTGATCACCACCTGGTGGTGAGTTGGATCAGGTGGCGGGGGAGGACGCTGGACAGACCTGGTGCACCTAAACGCGTAGTGAGGGTGTGCTGGGAACGTCTAGCAGAGGCCCCAGTCCGCGAGATCTTCAACGCACACCTCCGGCAGAGCTTCAACAGCATTCCGAGGGAGACTGGGGACATTGAGTCCGAATGGACCATGTTCAGCGTCTCCATTGCCGAAGCTGCTGCATTGAGCTGCGGCCGCAAGGTGGTTGGTGCCTGCCGTGGTGGTAATCCCCGAACCAAATGGTGGACTCCAGAGGTGAAGGGAGCCACCAGGCTGAAGAAGGAGTCCTATCGGGCTTGGTTAGCCTGTGGGACTCCGGAGGCAGCCGACAGGTATTGACAGGCCAAGCGGAATGCGGCTCGGGCAGTGGCTGAAGCAAAAACTCGGATGTGGGAGGAGTTCGGAGAGGCCATGGAAAAAGACTTTCGGACTGCCTCGAAGAGATTCTGGCAAACCGTCAGACGTCTCAGGAGGGGAAAGCGGTGCTCTACCTGCACTGTGTATAGTGCTGGCGGAGCGCTGCTGACGTCGACTGAGAAAATTGTCAGGCGGTGGAAGGAATACTTCGAGGACCTCCTTAATCCCACTGACACGTCTTCCGAGGAGGAAGCAGAGTCTGGGGATGAGGGGAATGACCCGCCAATTTCCGGGGGCGAGGTCACTGAGGCAGTTAAACAACTCCTTGGTGGCAGAGCCCCTGGTGTTGATGAGGTCCGCCCCGAGTTCCTGAAGGCTCTGGACGTTGTAGGGCTGTCCTGGTTGACACGCCTCTGCAATGTTGCGTGGAGATCAGGGGCAGTACCTGTGGACTGGCAGACCGGGGTGGTGGTCCCCATCTTTAAGAAAGGGGACCGGAGGGTGTGTTCCAACTACAGGGGGATCACACTCCTCAGCCTCCCTGGGAAAGTCTATGCCAGGGTGCTGGAAAGGAGAGTTCGTCCGTTAGTCGAACCTCGGATACAGGAGGAACAATGCGGTTTTCGTCCTGGTCGCGGAACACTGGACCAGCTCTTTATCCTCTCCAGGATACTTGAGGGTGCATGGGAGTTTGCCCAACCAGTCTACATGTGTTTTGTGGACTTGGAGAAGGCATTCGACCGTGTCCCTCGGGGTGTCCTGTGGGAGGTGTTGCGGGAATATGGGGTGTCTGGCCCATTGCTACGGGCCATTCGATCCCTATACAACCGTTGCAAGAGCTTGGTTCGCATTGCCGGCAATAAGTCGGACTCGTTCCTGGTGGGTGATGGGCTCCGCCAGGGCTGCCCTTTGTCTCCGGTTCTGTTCATAATTTTTATGGACAGGATTTCTAGGCGCAGCCAAGTGGCGGAGGGCTTTCGCTTTGGTGGCCTCAGAATCTCATCTCTGATTTTTGCAGATGATGTGGTTCTGTTGGCTTCATCGGGTGAGGGCCTCCAGCTCGCACTGGAACGGTTCGCAGCCGAGTGTGAAGCAGCGGGAATGAGGATCAGCACCTCCAAATCTGAGGCCATGGTTCTCAGCCGGAAAAGGGTGGAGTGCCCACTCCGGGTCGGGGATGAGTTCCTGCCCCAAGTGGAGGAGTTCAAGTATCTCGGGGTCTTGTTCGCGAGTGATGGGAGAAGGGAGCCGGAGATCGACAGACGGATTGGGGCTGCAGCTGCAGTAATGCGGACGCTGCACCGGTCCGTCGTGGTGAAGAGGGAGCTGAGTGTAAAAGCGAAACTCTCAATTTACCGGTCGATCTACGTCCCTACCCTCACCTATGGCCACGAGCTGTGGGTAGTGACCGAAAGAACGAGATCGCGGATACAAGCGGCAGAAATGAGCTTCCTCCGAAGGGTGGCTGGCCTCTCCCTTAGAGATAGGGTGAGAAGTTCGGCCATCCGGGAGGGGCTCAGAGTAGAGCAGCTGCTGCTCCACATCGAAAGGAGCCAGCTGAGGTGGTTCGGGCATCTGACAAGGATGCCCCCTGGGCGCCTCCTGGGTGAGGTGTTCCAGGCATGTCCCACCGGGAGGAGGCCCCGGGGCAGACCCAGGACACGCTGGAGAGATTATATCTCTCGGCTGGCCTGGGAACGCCTTGGTATTCCCCCGGATAAGCTGGAGGAGGTGGCTGGGGAGAGGGAGGTCTGGGCCTCTTTGCTTAGGCTGCTGCCCCCGCGACCCGCCCCCCGGACAAAGCGGATGAAGATGGATGGATGGATGGATGGATAACAATTAGCTAATGTTGTTCATGAGACTAAAGTCATATCACTTTGGTAATGTAAATATAATATGGCCAATATTATAGTTATTATATTAGTCATTATTAGCTATTACAGCAGTGAACATGAACTCTGTGTCAAATACTGAGCTTCAGTACAGATTCAAGTTGCAGTTATTTACATGTCTTATCACCTTAAATCTTCACTCAAAGACAAGTATATACGAATGACTGCCAAATTTATTTGCCACTGAAGCAGAAGGATGGCATCTGAATAAAACCTCTCTTGACATGCCTAGATGACATTAAACGGAACACCGCCTTTGCCTCCGCGAACACATCGGACTACAAACACGCACATTACCAACTCCGGAAGACGATCAAAGCAGCCAAACGTGAGTACAGGGACAGGGTGGAACAACAGTTTGACAACCCTCGGAGTATGTGGCAGGGACTAAACACGATCACAGACTTTAGAGGGAAAACCAGCACACCGCAGACCATGGCCTCTCTGTGTGAGGATCTAAACGTATTCTACGCTAGATTCGACACAGCGAACACCATGAGACCGGACAGTGTGCGCACCGCGGATGACGTCAGTGCGCACACTGTGTCTGAGGAGGATGTGCGGAAGTGCTTCAGGAAGGTGAACGCACGCAAAGCTACTGGTCCGGACGGGATTCCCGGCCGCGTCCTCAGGTCATGCGCGGCTCAGCTGGCTGGAGTGTTCACGCACATCTTCAACCTTTCCCTCTCTCTGTCTGTAGTCCCAGCCTGCTTCAAAATGGCCACCATCGTCCCTGTACCCAAATCCTCCACCATCTCCTCATTGAACGACTGGCGACCTGTAGCCCTGACCCCCATCGTAAGCAAATGCTTCGAGAAGCTGGTCAGGGACTTCATCTGCTCTGCACTACCCGACTCACTGGACCCTCTACAGTTTGCATACCGCCACAACAGGTCCACTGATGATGCCATAGCCCTGACACTACACACTGCCCTGTCACACCTGGAGAAGAGAGACACGTATGTGAGGATGCTGTTTGTAGATTACAGCTCAGCATTCAATACCATCGTTCCCTCGAAGCTGGACAGGAAACTGCAGGATCTAGGACTGAGCAGCTCCCTCTGCAGCTGGATCCTTAGCTTCCTGTCTGACAGACGCCAGGTGGTCAGACTGGGCAGCATCACCTCATCCCCCATCACACTGAACACTGGTGCTCCACAGGGGTGTGTACTGAGCCCTCTCCTGTACTCACTCTACACCTACGACTGCACAGCCACTAACAGCTCCAACATCATTGTGAAGTTTGCGGACGACACTACAGTGGTGGGTCTTATCACCAACGGTGATGAGACGGCTTACAGGGAGGAGGTCAGCGCCCTGACCCACTGGTGTCAAGACAACCATCTCACCCTCAACGTCGCAAAGACAAAGGAGTTGATAGTGGACTTCCGGAGGTGCAGAGAAGTACACACCCCCATCACCATCAACAGCGCTGCTGTGGAGAGAGTGAGCAGCTTCCGGTTCCTTGGCGTACACCTGGCTGAGGATCTTACGTGGTCAGTACACACAAACAAAACAGTGAAGAAGGCCCAGCAGCGCCTCTTCTTTCTCAGGAGACTGAAAAGATTCGGCATGAGCCCCCGCATCCTCAGGACCTTCTATCACTGTGCCATTGAGAGCATCCTCACTGGATGCATCACCACCTGGTATGGCAACAGCACCGCCTACAACTGCAAAGCTCTCCAGCGAGTAGTGCGGTGCTCTGAACGGATAATTGGAGGTGAGCTTCCCTCCCTCCAAGACATCTACAGGAAGCGGTGCCTGAGGAAAGCGGGGAGGATCATCAAGGACTCCAGTCACCCCAGCCATAAACTGTTCAGACTGCTTCCATCAGGAAGGAGGTTCTGCAGCATCCGGTCCCGTACCAGCAGACTGAGAGACAGCTTTTTCCATCAGGCCATCAGACTGCTGAACACGTCATAGACACCTCAGCTTCACTACTGGAACTTCAACATTATGCACTCCACACTGTATATAAATGCCACTTGTTTTGCACATATTCAACTCTGTATATTTTATATATTTTATTATTATTATTATTATTTTATTTTATTTTTTTACTATTTAATTTGTAAAAATGTGTATACACACACACAGACACACACACACGTAGGAAAATATTTAGTATACACATCCAGAAATGCATACACTATTATATATTGTACATATATTTATTAGTTTCAGGTTGGCCATTCTTGTATTTTGCTCATTTGTGTTGTTGTGTTTGCACATCTCTGTTGCTTGTGGGGCTCGCACACAAGAATTTCACTCGCATGTGCTGTGCCAGTGTGCCTGCACATGTGATGTGACAATAAAAAGTGATTTGATTTGATTTGATTTGATTTAAAGCTTGGTTGGCTCCAAACTTTTTAAATTTGAATGAAAAGAAAACAGATTTGTTGGTGTTTGGACCCAGTGGCCCCTGTGAGTCCTCTTCTTTTGATTTGGAACCCCTGGAAGTTTATTTTAAACCTGTTGTTACTGCCCTTGGTTTTAAGTTGGACCAGTCCAGTTTTTATCATTTAAGGCGACTGGCAAGAGTAAAATCTTTTCTTTCTAGGCAGCACTTTGAAACCGTGATCCATGCTTTTATTTCTTCCCCTGTGGACTACTGTTAAGCACTTTATGTGGGGGTCAGTCAGGTGTTACTCTGACGTCTGCAGCTGGTTCAAAATGTATATTGACAGTGCATATATAGGTGTATCATATATAAGAGACAAATGTTGTTCCTTCAGTATGTTGGCATTACTAAATTTGGCTCAATGCTTACATACATGTGTAAAAAGAAAATGTACAAGCTGTGATAACTGTTTCTGATAAAATGAAGAGTAGACTGATACATTAAATATTCCTTTATTGGGTGAGAAAATCAGACCATGTCATAACTGCTTTAAGTCATACAGAATAGATATCAGAGCCTTAAACAGGCGGACTTCTACTAAATGGGTCAAACTGGGCAGAAGGTATACAAACACATAACATCCTTATAGAATATGATGTAACACTACAGATCAACTTACCTCAGAATATATAAAGCAAATAAACAATTACAGCAATATGATGCAACAAACACAGCAGTGCTACTAATCCAAAATACTCAAAGCTTCATAGAAGTGAAACAAACATTTATTTTTAGCTCTATTCTGCTGCTGATACATACTTTATTTTTCTGAACATTAAACTTGTTGCTGCCTTTCATAGTGTGTAACTTAAAGGCCCTGAGTACTTTCTCCCACACTGAAAACACTGGAATGATAAAATTATTTGAACATTACCTAATAAGACTGTTTCAGGACAGACAATAAGTTATGTTAAACTTTTCTATCAGTCCTTCACAAACAGGGAACAGTCTGTCTATTCTCTCCATCTGTCAGCTGCTGCTGGTTCTTCCTCCTCCTCTTCCTCACACACTGCTGAGTTTGTCCTGGTGGATCATCAGGGGTGCAAAGCCTCACAGATGATGTGCAGCAGTGGGTCCCTCAGTCTGTCCTCACTCTGGACACTTGCAGGTGTCACACATAGAAATCAAATGTGTGATAAGCTGCAGGATTCAAACACAAGTGTAACTTATAAATACATGTTCTTCCTTTTTTACACAATCAACAGAGAGAGAGTGCAGGACAGACAGACAGGTGACAGTCTCAGGTGTACACACTGCTACAAAACAGCACAAAAGAAGGAGGATTTAGTTTGTGTTATTACGAAACAAAAAGAGTTCCCAGATGGTACAGTGGACACATGTGTGACTCCTGTGATTAAAGCATCTTTCTTTCAGCTTAACGAGTGAACTGTCAGCTCGTTCAAACACACGTTAAAGTCCGTTTGGCTCGACACCACTGAACAGAGGCAGCAATATAACATAGCTACCATTAACAGTGCAGTGAATCCTGCTTGTGCCGTGATATTCAGGACTGCAAACCGAGCAGCATCACTGACTTTCAGCTTGTTGTGTTTGTGGATATATGACTGACTTTAATTATCCATAAAATCATCACAATCTCTGTAAGATTAAAGTCAACTATTGAACGGCGTATATTTTGAAGTAAAGGCTTTAAAACCAAGTCACATAACTTTCCTGACATGTGGCCAACACTAATGTTTTAATGTTCTTCATTATAAAAACATTTGCGCATAAATAAGTGACATAATATTCACGACTTACTTCTGAAAGTTTACTCTTCGTCCGCTCCGCTTCCGCCGTTTTTTTTCGGCAAAATTATCCACACCACCGCTGCGCTATGAAGTCTGGGATATGTTGGGCCATGAAGGCTACACCGACCAATCCTTAAAATTCAGGGAAATTAAGGACGCATTTGAGGGCCACATTTCGAGCAGCCTTTGAATTGGGACAGCCTTCGTCGTGTCACTGTGACGTAATCGGCCTTAAAATGCAGCCTTTAAGGCTGCAGACCCCAAATCCGGTCATTGGTACTTCCTGGCTTGTGTAGTTACTAGGTAACAAAAGCTCAACACTGCCCCTAGCGTCCTGGAGCACTTCCGTTGTGTTTTGGAATTTGCATGTGTTTTGGGGTTTGCATGTGTTTTGGATTTTGCAAGTGTTTTGGAGTTTGTACGTGTTTTGGAGTTTGTACGTGTTTTGGAATTTGCATGTGTTTTGGGGTTTGCATGTGTTTTGGATTTTGCACGTGTTTTGGAGTTTGCACGTGTTTTGGAGTTTGCACGTGTTTTGGAGTTTGCAAGTGTTTTGTCTCTAGGGGCCACCGTAGTAATGTGACAAAATGTGGAAATGTTCAAGGGGGCCGAATACTTTTGCAAGCCACTGTATATACATATATATATACACATATATATAGTTATGAGATTAGGGCTGCCACGATTAGTCGACTACTCACGATTACGTCGACTATCAAAATCGTAGACGACTAATTTAATAGTCAACGCGTCGTTTGAAGCTTCGTAAGATCCAGACCCAGGAATATGTAGCAGGATTTAAGAGTGTAATAACAGACTGAAACAGAAGATGGCAGCAATGCATCTACAAGGATGCCAGCTGCCGTTAAACGCCAAAGAAGAAGAAGCAGAAGTAGAAGAAGCAGTCTCCGATATAATAGCTGTGTCCAAATTCAGGGTTCGCATCCTTTGGAGGAGCGACGCGACAAAGGCTGTCCAAATTCAAAGACTCCTCCAAATGCATCCTTCATTTGCCCAGATTTGAAGGATGGGTCGGGTGTGTTCTTCATGGCCCAACCTATCCTAGAATTCAGAGTGCGACCCAGCCAATTCCAGTTTCCAACAATGGCGACTGCTACTTAGTTTTAACATTACTCTTTCTGGGTCACAAAATAAACTTTTCAGGTATTTTCAGGCAAAATGTAGCTGTGTAAACTTCAAATATCTGCTCGAGTTATCAAGACATTACATATTTGCAAAAGTGCTTCAACGTTTACGGAGACGTCTGTTACCCACCAGCTCAACAGCTGACCAGGTGGTCAAGGCTCACTAGAGCCCGTGAGAACAGCAAATACCCGGCACATTGTTTTCAAAACCCCTGCGGTCTTTCACTACTCAGGTTAAACATGATATATAAGTCACTTAGATAACTTAAAAATGTTATAGTTTGGCTTTTTTTCAGAATTTTATTTGTTCCTGAGTAAATCGATTTGGCTGAGATTAAAGTTATTGTTTTCACACAGCTGAATAAACGTCAAACAGAAAACTGATTAAACAGAAGTATGAGATGGTCGAGAATTTACTCCAGTGTCCTGTTATATTTTAGATAGCAAAGAGCAGACGGCTGCGTTTATTAAATTCCACCGAGACAATCGGCAAATTTCATTAAAAGTTCAATAAACTATAATCTGCTCTTTATTTTTAGTTGGCACATACCTTAAGCACTTCGAGTTGTAAGCTAATGATAGTTATATGGAGATCGACAGACCATGTGACTTTCGTGCATTGCATTGTAGGTACGAGTGGCAGCAAAATCAAAACACTGCATCGAGTGCTAGCATTTCCAGCACCGGTAATCATTAATTCTGCGGTTTTAATCCCTACTTGCATTTTATTTGCCCCCAAAACAGTTCTGTACAAAACGAAGGAGAACACAGCAAGTCCGTAAAAAGGCAAAAAAAAAGGTACGAGGAAAAAAATCTAAGGAGTGAAAGGGTCAGACCCATACGAGCATACAGAGTGGACTAAAGACGTTAGCGTGCTGCCCAACTTTCATCACGCTCATATTTATAATGATATGGTCCTAAGTGTGAGTGTTGGGCTCACGAAATGTTTAGTAACTTCCCTGCAAAGAGCCCAGGTCCAGTTTACTTTGGTGTATCTATTTTCTGATTTAGACTATTTCATTTCACAGCTGTTGTTAAAATTTTTTCTTTGTCTCCTGTACAGGCCAACGCAATCTATTTGTCTTTTCAGGTTGTAGTATTACACAACATTAATAATTCATTAAATTTATTGTCTTTATATATAACTGGCATTATTGTTTCATTTTATTATAGAATCTTAAAAGAAAGAGGCAAAATTGTATTCCATTATGCTTTATTAGCTGCTTTGGTGAAAAACAAATCAGCACTGCAAAAGAAACAAAGAAAACCATTTCAAAACAACATACTGGAAAACAGTTATTCATCACTTGATTGCTTCTTAACCGATCAAATCTCGCTGTGGTAGTGCTTTAAACTCGGTATGACCCAGGTTGACAGAGGGTGCCCGGTCTGGATTGCATTCCAGCATTTTGTAGGCTGGTTTGCCTACAAAACACAACAAACATTAGCCCGCAAAGCCACAGTGAACAAAGCAGCATAGCGCAACGAATTCAGTTCAAATCAATATAAGACTTATTTGTAACCTACAGCAACAATTATGTTATGATAAATTACGTATTAATTACAACAAAAGACTTACCTTCGTGGAAATGCTTGGAGCAGACTAACATGTGAGTTGGAGTGTTCTGGAACATTATATTTGGTCTTCGAATAGTTGCAATCCAGGCCATCCATCACCTCTTTGTGACTTCGGAAACATGACCTGAACAATTTGTCTTCCACGACGGAATCTGATAAAAACCGATCTCTTTACCCGTCGGCTTCCCGCGTCTCTCATGCTACCGGCTATGGCAGTAAATAAAAAAACAACTTATTGGCATTCTTTGTGTTTCTGTTTATCTCTGTGTGACTGTTGTCTTGTAATAATCCATGCGCGCTAGTACCACTGCCACTTGTACCAACAATCCTTTGCGGTTTTACCCCGGAAATGACGTCACATTTTCTATCTCTATAAGGGCAGATGCATGCTGGTGCAATAAGCGATACGTTTCACGTCCAATGGATGCATGATCTGACTAGTCGACTAATCGTAAAAATAATTGGTGACTAGTCAACTATCAAAATAATCATTCGTGGCAGCCTTATTTGAGACACTCACAAACAAACAAAATCACAGTTTAGTGAAGCGGTAACGGAGCCTGCTTATGGGAAACCGTGATCTAATTAGTTTTTTTGCAATAGTAAGTAATCGGATTACAGTAATGCGTTACTTTTAACGCGTTACTGCCCATCTCTGTATAAATATACATGTGTGTGTGTTAAACTACAATTAAAATTAAAATTGACATTAAAACTACCTTAAATGTTAAAAATACACTGTGTGTTTAGAAAAAACTACACCGTTAAACCGTTAAGCACAGTGGTGGTAGCATCATGCTCTGGGGCTGTGTTGCCTCCAGAGGAAATTATGCCCATTTGATTCCTGTCGATTGGGCAATGGATATGGACTACGAGTCCATGACGAGAGTGCAGAAGCTTTTGACCAGAATCAGATGCAGAAGTTACCAAAAACATACTTATATTCTTACAATCTCACACTCTTGCTACTCAATTCAAAAGAACTTCAAGCTGTAACTAAGATATCTGCCAGCACAATTATAATAAGCCAAACAAGAATTTTCCACCCAAACTGCAGAGCTGTCCCCAACATGTCAGCAATAACTGCGTTCCAGATGGCAGCTGGTTCATGAACACTCCTCATGCATTTGGAAAAGAACATTTCAGTCTGACATCAGCTTGCTGCAGTACCATGAGTCAGTTCATCTTCTGGGTGTTTCACTTTAGATTTGTGCTTCTGCAGGGATAGTAGGTGCATCATCTCACCAACAGGAGCCATCAATGACGTTTCAACTAAAGGTCGAGGTCAGGAGAGGGAAGCAGGTTTTAATTTTCCTCTCACTGTTCGTATCAGATGTCAGAACTGAATTTGATAAACAGAGTAAATTTGCAGCATATCAGCGAGGATGTTTTCCTCCGTTGCAGTCTCACTGTCTCAGGTTTTTTTTTACATCAGGTGTGTGTTTACATTAAAATGCTGTGTAGCACAACATCAGTCTGAGTTCATATCAGGATTCACATTAACCTCCTCCTCTGCAGATTGCCGCACTACCTGATGGGGTTTAGATTTCCAGGAAATTGTTATTTGAGACAGCTGAGGCCATGTGCCGTGAATGCTAACGTTACTGTGCATTTATATTTCCAGCACACAGAAGCAGGTAAAACAGTCAGACTATCAAAGCAGATCAGTTCAGAGACAATGTTCTTTAGCTCAACTATTTTTTCTTGTGTCTGGCAGGCATCGGATTCATCAAATCCAAATAGCTTTCTATTGGATTTCACCAGTTTTCCCTGTCTCAAGGTGAATCAGCTCGTTCTGGAAAGAGAGTTTGACTAATGAAGATAAAAATCTCCCGAACAGCTACTAAACTGACATTCCTGTTTTTAAGTGATTGAGTTTAAGGTCAAGAACAAACCCCAAGTTTTCAAGGCAACACAGAGAAGATGACAAAATCACAATTTCCATTTACTGGGGCCAAATATTTGAAGGCAGTGGTTCTTAAGTCCAGGTGTAATTTTAGGTCCCAGAGTGGGGTGTGGGGTTAGTTGAAAGGAATGCAGAGTATTTCAACTACAAACTACAAGAAGTTGGGGTGATGATCACACATGAGCTGCTGAAAGAGGTATTTTATTGGTTTCTTTTCTTCCTAAATACACTACTCATAATAAATTGAATCCAGTGATAGGTTTCAGAAAAGGTAGGAAAGGAAAGAACACTGGAAAAGTAGTTTAATGTTAGAAAAAGAAACTGACAAACAAGCAAACTTTGTTGTTTCCAGATAGACTGCATCTTTGACAGGTAAGGAATAGGAAGGGTTTGGGATCGGGAAGACTGTGTGAGTAAATAGTGCCACATTTTAGTTGTAATGTGTCTCAATGTACAACTGCAAACAATTTGAGGATTGTATAATTTATTTAATTATGTCCCATTCAACTATAGGGAATGCAGACAAGGTTGGGCCCTCGGATAGCACTGCACAAAAAATATACATAATTCTTCAAGGAAATCATCACATAGGCACAATAATGCCTCTGAAAACCATTCAGTGATCAGTGTTCTTCACTGTTCCATCCATGGTTATCCAAGTATAATTCGCGAGGGCTGCAGTCTTAGCAGAGATGTCCACACCTCTCCTCTCCCCAGTCACCGCCTGTAGTTCCTCTGGGGAACACCGAGGCCATAAAAGCCAGCCAGAGACATAATCTCTCAAGTGAACCCTCTGTCTCCCTTGTAGTCTGCTCTTAGCTGGGCATGCCCAAATCACCTCACCTAGGAGGCATCCCAGTCACTGCTTCTCAAAATGTATTTCAAAAGATAAATGTAAATGATATATAGAGCTGAATATCAAAGTATATATCAAATATATCAAATATCTGATATCAAAGTATAAAATGACATTTACACACAACTTACTCAACGAGCAAATAACAGGCTGACATTTACCCGAAAGAAATAAAATGGAAACAATTTGACAGTGCTAAAAGCAAAGAGGTAGATTACTTAAATTACGCCCACATAAATTACCCATCAAATTAAAACCAAACACTTTTCACAGTCAAGGAATCAGGTGACTATTGAAATACATAAAACAAACTAAACCTCTCAGAAATCAAAGCAGTTTGTTTTTGACATTTTCTTGTATATTGCAGAAAGAAAAAAAAAAGAATATCAAGTAAATTTTGTCATCTAAATTTTGACAGAAGAGTTAATAGTGAAACAGATTAGATGTCAGAGGCCTCATTACATCTGGAGTAAAACAAAAGCAGCAGCAACAACAACATGACAGTAATTGCCAAGCATGGAGATGGGACTATAATGTAGTCAGGATGCTTTGCTGCAGCTTTCCACGTCTGAAGGGCAGTATTACAAAGTAAAGTTTGGACTTCAGATGGTGTAGTATGCTGTTCTGGGTGAATACGGCCACATAAAGAAAGGAAAATGTCCCTGTAGCCAACGAGCTGCATTAATAATGCAGACAGACTATAATAAACTCACCACCTCATGCTGGTTTAGGGATTTGCATCACTGCTTTGATTTGGACCGTTTACTTATGGACTAGCAGAGCGTAAACCAACACAGGCTGCAAGGATAGCCAGCTCTCAGTTAATGGGAGCTAAACATCTGAGGGTTCATGATGCCAAAGTTTGAACTGCTGTTGTGTAAAATAAAAACAAAATAAAGTGATGTGCAGATCTCATAAACTCATATTTTTATTAAAAGAAACAGAACATAGAAAACATAAGTTTAAACCGAAAAATTCCCCATTTCAAGAAAAGAAAAGAAAAAACTCTAAAAAGTCAAGTTTACCACTGTGCAGCAAATCGAGCGCACCTCTCTGCGTTTCGAACACGCGTCACAACAATTAAGAGGACCCGAGGGAAGCTCGGAAAGCTAAGCAGAAGTTATTTGGAGAGGAGAGTGACTGCCGTTGGTTGAAAAGAGAGGTAAAAAAAACTTCAGTGGTGTGGAAACATTATGGGTTCGCGGAGTCAGACGTGGATCAAGTAGACATAGTGTAAACTTTGCTACGGTGTCATAGCTGCACCACAGAGCAACACTGCAAAGTTCACTAAACATAGATCTTTACATTTTTCATTTATTCCTTATACTGCAAACATTTGCACTGTTATCAGTATTTGCACACTATTTTATATTATTTTTTAAAGTCGTTATTCAATACATTGTTATTGTTAACCCTTTAAAGCCGGTCAGAGCAGCACGCTCCGTTTTGTGTAACTATTTTTAAATCCCTGTAGAACCTGAACCGCGTAAGCTAGCGCAATAATTTTTTTTGCATATGAAACCAGAGGAGTTGTACTTACATCTTATGCCATCAGCTTATCCTCGGTCACGGTTTCCTTCCACATAAAGCTTTGCAAAAATTGCATAAAAAGCGCTTGCAGGAACAAAAACATAATACTCCAGAAACACGCTTTGCCGATCTGATCAGCTGTTCGTAACACTTCCGACATTGAAAAAGACGTCAACGCGAACTATCGCATGTCCGCCATTTCCTGCCCGAAACCGGAAGTGACGTCATTTTCGCGGAAAATGTAGTTTTTTACTTGTAGGCCTTAAAATCCTATACTGGTGTTTTTATAAGTCATGTTTGACTTTTCTGAATAGTTTCTGGGATGCTTAGGACTCATATTGCACTGCTGGAAATAGTTTATTTTGATGCACATGCTGTTTTCTTTGCAAATTTGTATCACAGGATTGTTTTTCGTTTTTCCTGCAGTATATAAAAATTGCTCTATCTCCAAAATAAAACTATGAAGACACTCAAAATAAATTTCCTGTTGTTGTAAACTATTTTTTGCAATTTTTTTGTATTTAAAGTTTTGAGGGATAAACCTCTTAAATTTCTCCAAGTAGAAATATATGTAAAAAAAACCCAAAAACGATTTATTGCACTTTTTTGCTATTAATGTAGTTACTTTGGACTTAATGCATACATATTATTAAAATATGGGCTATAACAGTTGTATTTATGTATAACAACTTGAAATGCTCCCAAAAATGGCACTACAGCATGTAAAAAAAATAATATAAGCTCTGGCGGACTTGGTTCTATGGTAGGTCTTAAAGGGTTAAATAAATATCGTCAAATAATCGAGATCTCAATTTCAGTGAAAATAATCGTGATTATCATTTTTGCCATAATCGAGCAGCCCTACCGGACATCATCTAGATGGGAGCACATGTTGCTCTAAAATGTGTTTATATCTTTCAGGATTGATGATGGCTATCCAGATATGCAAGCTGACAATTCTATAGGCACTAATGCACTTTTGAAATGATTGTTGATAACAAGCCGGATGGCCTTTCTCCCTTTAGTCTGGAGAATGTGGTATCCATGTTTTCCAAAGAGAATTTCAAATTTTGTCTCACCGCAGAATGTCCATTTTAAACAACATGATCCAGACAAGACACTTCATGTTCCCATATGGCTTCTTCTTTGCATGGCAGAAACCTAACCTGCATTGTACACAGCTTGGTGAACCATGTTCATGGTCAGTGATTTCTGTAAGTGTTCATGAGCCGATGCAGTGATTTTCATGACAGAATCACGCCTGCTTTTGATGCAGTGTTGGCCTCAAGGATCATATCCAATACTGATTTTCAGCTTTGTCCTTTGCAGACATAGATTTTATCTATTTGTATTTATATAGCGTCATATCACAACAACAGTTAACAATCTTCTAGACTCACTAGTGTTGCCACAGGTCGTCTTTAGTTTCTAAAACAGCCCCACCTTGAGATTCGATTAGCTGGTCTATCCTGAAGCCAAAAAGCTGCACCGTCATATGAGTCAAGCAGTGAGAGGTGGCCAAAAGACTCCTTATTCCCTTATTCTGATTAAAAACATAGTTTTCCTCCTCAGTGAACTATTGTAAATATAACTGTGTATTGCTAAATAACAATATTGAAAAGTCATGTGCTTATTGTAGATTAGAGATGTAAAACAATGCATTATATGCCTATCAGTAGTTTGGTCCACTGCCTGCCAAATCCTGTACTTTGCAACATCAAACTTAAAACTAACGATGGGTCAGACATAGGGCTGGGCGATGTGACCCAAAATTCATATCTCGATATTTTTTAGCTGGATGGCGATATACGATATATATCTCGATATTTTTTTAAGCCGTAAGGTAAGAACAAAAAAAAGAGTTCTTAGTCAAAGCTGTGTCCCAGATGTCACACAGGCACTTTTATTAACATACAGCGCAGATCAGGGGTGTCAAACTCAAATACACAGTGGGCCAAAATTCAAAACTGGAACAAAGTCGCGGGCTAACGTTAATATTTATTGAAATATATTTATTCCTCCAGATATAAGAATGAATCTTTTCTTATGGACTAAAACACGTTTTGCTGAAAAACTGAATATGGAACTAGCAAAGCTTAATACTAAACAATATATATATATTAGCTGCATAATACCAGTAGGCCAGCTCTAATAGTAATTTGGTATGGCTTCGCGGGCCAAATAATTAGGCTCCGGGCCAAATTTGGCCCGCGGGCCAGAGTTTGACACCTATGGCACAGATGTACATGAAGAAATTACTGAAAAATAAATTATCAGCATTTATTAAATAATAATGCTCCATAAATAAAAGAAAACAATGTTGTTTTTGTGCATAACAAAAAGCTCACAATTGTGCAGTCAAAATGTAAACTAACAGACCCTGACCATAATAACAAAGACAGATTTCGCAGCTGCTCTGTTCCCAAGTTCTACTGCGTGACTGACAGCCTGGAGTTTGAAATCTGCTTCGTAACCGTGTCTCTTATGGTCCTTATACACACACAATACGGTAATATTACGTTGAAGCACTGTACGTATTACTCTGCGACGCTCCGGACTACGGTAGCCGTAATGCTCTGACAATCCATCAAGCGGTGCAGCTCCGTAGCTCACCAAAGTCTAACTAAAACATTCACTGACAGATTGCTGAGCGCCGTGTACCACCTAAAATCGGTTCGCGGTCAGTAAGCACAACCAGAATTCATACATAAGGCGAACAGTCGATTTTTGAGAAAATGAAAGGATTTTAGGCCATGCATGTCGTTAGCGCGGTTAGCTCGCTAACACGTTGATGCAGTCCAGCCCCACGCACGGGGGCGATTCGCGGTAACTCGTTAACAGAGATTTGCCGTGTCCATCTTGTCGTTGCCTGCAGGTGAAGCGATGGGGGAGGAGGGGGAGTTGTGTTCAGTGAAGGAGAGGCGAGGCCGAGTAAAGTTGCATAGAGACAAAAGTGGACAAAAGAGAGGCAAACTTGCGGCTCCACAAGTATAATTATAACGTAACATAGACTATATCGATATAAACGATATTGTCACATCTTATATCTCGTATGAAAATATATCGATATTTTTTAAAAACTCGATATATCGCCCAGTCCTAGTCAGACACTCTACCTTCCCCCTTCTTTACTGTTGTAACCACGCTGCATTTTGTTAGCTCCATTACCAACAGGAGGAATCTTGTCTTAAAAAGTTTTCTCCCTTATTGTTTTACTGCAGTCACATCTTCTAATGCCTCGTCATCAAGATCTGTCCACAGTAACAATCATTAGAAGTCAATTTTCAACCAGTTCAAGGGGTTTGGCTTGCTATTTATTATTTATGACACATTCCGCTGATTGCCCGTTCCCCACACCTGTATGACAGCTTCTAAATCTAAAGCAGTTCACTCCAACAGCACTGCCATAACATCTGATAAAAAAAAGCGATAATCCTACTTTATGTTTATTATTGAGGTCACAGTTCAGGATGATGGTGTAATGAGCTCATATTTAAAAGGTGTTCCTTGAAACAGTGTAACCATTTTATGCAAATTAATGCTGTGTTTTTCAAAAAGGTTACATTAACTTTACTTTTTCTTTATGATCATTTCTCATGTAAACATCAGAACCATGACTGACCCATGATTAACTAATAAGCATATTATATGACATTTGAACAAATGGCAGAAAGAAAAGTAAAGTGCCATCCTCAAACATGCACACAGACCCTCCCTGTTTGATCTCTGAACAGCTGTTACAACAGCTGCTACTGTATATTCACCTGGAGACTTTATCAAAAAAGGAACTCAGCATTTCACAGTTTTTCCTGAGATTTGATATCCAATATTCTTTTCTTTTGCCCACATTTCTCAGTCATATGTTAAAATGTAAAAGTATCTTCTCTCAGGGCTGCTGGCAAGAAATATCCTTGCTGTATTTTGCCTAATTGCAAAATAAACAGGTTACAGACATGACTTTAAGCACAAAATATGAATTTCTGGAGATATTGTGTCGCCATTGCCTAAGATAAGATTTTTGGAGTGAGAGGTGAAAAAAGTTTGAGCACAAATTTGCCTATTTCGGATTAAATTGAGTTTTGACTTAAGTGTCTCCGTGCAGCCTCCTCTTGAACTGCAGTGAGGACATAAATACTTTACATGCAGCAGGATAGTATGCAGGTACGGGCTAATTTCAGCACGGAGGGGACAAGAGGAAGGCTGCCTAAAATCCTCTGGGCTTCTAGCCACCCTTTGATGTCTCCAAAACAGTCTTTGCATAAGGAGATGCTAGGGGAAAGCGGTGCTCCATGAATAATTTATCATTTACCGGCATAATACGAGTCATCCTTGCTGGCACGAGTAGTGCGACAAAATCTAGATGGTGTAAAATATAAAAACACAAAGGCAGTTTAAGTAAGTGAAGCTCGGGGTTGCGCAAATGACCAAATAATCCAGCTGAGGGTCAGCAGTGTAGGGATTGATGCTGTTTGAGACGGGACAGGTTAGCACCGCGGCGTCCGTTACTGAGCAAGACGTTGTGAGCCAAACTCTGTATTAAATGCGAATAACTTAGGACAAAATGCTTTAGATTTTCTGTTCCTGGTAGATAAAATACGACATAATGATACTATATGAAACAATATTAGACACTCTTCAGTTCCGCGTTATTATTGTGAACAAAGCATGGAGCACTTTAGTACACTTCTGGATATAAACACAAGCGCTGCTCACTGAGGCGGAGTAGTTTACTGGGAGAAATCATTGCGGTGCGGATGAAAAAAAGCGGTTATTTATTTATTTATTAATTTTTTTACAAAAATGGAAATTAAACTACGCCGAATTCAAAAGTGGGTTTTAATATTTAAAACTAACGACAGGTAAACCTGCAAAGGCCATGCTGCTTCTGGCAACTGGTCTATCCTGTTAAAATGCACTTTTTCCCCACTTGCTTTTAGTTATCAAGATAGCGGAAAGTTGGGAGTAACCGCGGCCGCCTCTCCTACCGTCATATCCTTGCTCCCGCTGTAACGATACGGTTCCGTCCCTGTGGAGGAGGATGGAGGACGGGTCCTTCACCCGGCTGACTCTCCCTGCCGGCGGGCGGGGCACCCTGAGCCCGCTGCAGCACTGGTAGCACACCGCCCATGCCTGCTCCTCGTTGATGGGCTGCTCGTAGGACTTCAGCACCTCCTCCAGAGACAGTTCCCGGGGCTCCGCCAGGTCCCGGGAAGCGTCGCGGTCCGTGGGGGCGGTCACCCGTGGGTCCCCATCCTCGCCGCTTCTGTTAGTGGATCTGGCCATGGCTGCGATGCCGTGGAGCCCATTCTTTACTCCGCAAGCACCGGAGCCATTGATGCTGACCGTCTCACGGCCCAGTCTGCTGTGCAGTCCGCGGCTCAGACGTCTTCAAGTACCGCAGCTGCGCCTCGTTATCGCAGTGATGCCGTCAACTTCGCCACCGGAAGCGCAGCGTTTCCGGATCACGTTTTCAAACAATAATAACTTTTCAAAGTAAAATATTTTGGAACCGGTGTTTCAAAGGGTTTTTGTTTTGTTTTGTAAAAAGCCAATCAGAAGACCTATGCGCATAAAGTAAAAAGAAAATAAGCAATACAATTAAGATCTGTTAGTTTTTAGTTATTTTCTTCTGTACAATATTGTATAAACGTCTATAGTCACATCTCATTTTGTTTTATTTTGCTTCCAAGAATGTCTATGCATTGCATCTGGCCCTTCAGCAGATCCATCTACTCTTCAATGAAATCTCATCTGAAATAGTCTAAGTGGGAGTCAAGAAGCTCTTCTTAAGGAAGGGAAATAGCTGAGGTATTCCAGATTACCCAGAACTGGACTAAAAATGAGTGGCAGGTCTGATGGAGTGATGAAATTGTGAGGCAGCATTTTAGTCAATGGTGTTGGAGATCTTGTTAAAACTGATGGAATTTTGAACACAGAAATGTACCATTAGATTTTAATATCCCATGCAATTCCATGTGGAAAGCAGATTAGTAATGATTGGTAATGGCTTCATTTTTCAGCATGACACAGCAAACACAATGGCAATGGAGTCAAAGGTATGCGAGATAGAAAAACACACAATGTAACATCTTTAGTCATGGATTGGCCTCCTCAGGACTTGGCATGTTAGTTGAGCGCCACAGTGTGATGAAGAATAATGTTCAACTGACTTTCAAGCTTGTTAGAATTGCAAACCTGACAGAGTCAGCTAAACTTTATGTATTACTTTATACAGTATTTCCATGTGTGTTTGCAAATGTTTGTTAGCAGGCAGGGCATACATGGAATGCCATAACCAAGTGCATACTATACAGAAACATATGGCCTGGAAGTCCTGAGGTCAAAATGTGAGATGCCCCAAGATTGGTGGAGACTGACCAAGCTAAGATCCTGTGGGACTTCCAGATACAGGTGGAGAAAATGGTGGTGGCTAACCAACTGGGCACAGTGGTGGTAGACAAACAGAAGAAGATGAAATAATGATGTAGCGGTTCCAAATAACAGCAAGATCAGGAAGAAGAAACACGAGAAGCTCGAGAAATACCAAGGGCTCAGAGAAGAGCTCGAGAAGATGTGGAGGGTGAAGGTAACGGTGGTCCCAGTGGTAATCGGAGTACTAGGTGCAGTGACTCCCAAGCTCTTCGAGTGGCTCCAGCAGATTCCCGGAGCAACATCGGAGATCTCTGTCCAGAAGAGCCCAGTCCTAGCAACAGCTAAGATACCCTCAAGCTCCCAGGCCTCTTGTAGAGGACCCGAGCTTAAAGGATAGACCACACGCAGGGGCGA
The DNA here is from genome assembly GCF_964374335.1 of Astatotilapia calliptera. Taxonomy (NCBI): domain Eukaryota; kingdom Metazoa; phylum Chordata; class Actinopteri; order Cichliformes; family Cichlidae; genus Astatotilapia; species Astatotilapia calliptera. The sequence continues at coordinate 5,058,586 of NC_137428.1, read as the reverse complement.
GAGGGGAATTTTTAATATATATATATTAAGAAGGCTAGCTCAATATTTTCCCACCATTCTAAATTATAGACTCTTTTTATTCCTTTTTTTCAAAATAGTATAACTTGATTTTCTCCCAACTTCTCATATGCCAGCTCATCGGCATTGCATGTATTTACCTAATATAAATGGTGTAGGGTTCTCCCAAGTGGCATCATGAAAGCAACTTGATATCATTTAATAGTTTTAATAAAACAAATTCAAATGCTAACCACTTTGGAATATAAAATAAATATTTTTCAAATATTTTTCTTTTGAAATGCATATTTTTTGTTGTTGTTTTTCATGTATCATGTTGGATTTAAACCAGAAAGAAAATCATGTTTTTTTGAGTGGTGAAAACAAACACTTGTAGAAAATAAGTAGCTGCCACAGCTCTACTTCTTCTATTATTGAAGCTTGCAAGCCACTAAAGTACAAAAAACAAACAAATCATTTTTTGCCCTTCACAACACAATATTTCAGGTAATTATCACTGAATTTCTAACTCAAAATTGAGAAAATGTTGATTTATTAAATAACTTCCATAAGACAACAACAGTTTACCACTCCAGCTCTGTTTAGCTGACTCTGTCAAGTCTTTTGAAAAGCAGTGAAAAGTTAGACACTATCTCTACGTTTAAGATCAGGCTTAAAACTTTCCTTCTTGCTAAAGCATATAGTTAGGGCTGGTTCTGGTGGAGATTTCTTCCTGTTAAAAGTGAATTTTCCTTCCCACTGTCGCCAATGAGCTTGCTCTTAGAGGGTCATATGATTCTTGGTTTTTCTCTGTATGTATTATTGTAGGGTCTATGTTACAATATAAAGCACCTCGAGGCGACTGTTGTTATGATTTGGCGTTGTATAAATAAAATTGGATTGAATTGAATTTTGGAATGAATAAGTCGAAATTTACCAATAATAAACCACTGAGTTCTGTTTAATTATTCAGCTAATACCATTGTAATATAACTTGGATTTCTTGGTAATATAAAGCAGGTAATGCTGGCATCACCTTTGTCAAACGGATCTGGCTGGTGTTCAGAGAAGAAGAATGATCAAAGAACCATTTATTTATTTTTAGTTTTTCTTTTTAAAATTTTCTTTATAAAACCTGCAAATGACATATTTAAATATCAGTAAATTGTACAGACAGCACGTGTTTCAGGCCTTTTTTTTCCTTTTAACTGCTGCTCTGTAGTAAAAATTATTTCTGTTGCATTTATGGTCCAGTGAGTGTGGGTATCAAGAAAGTTGTTTTATTTTATTGCACATCTGTGCACATATTTCAGGTTCTTTCTAAATGAATATAGCTTTGCTAACTGGATATTCAGAAAAAGAATACAAAATAAAAATTATATTTATTAGTGACTCAGCCAGCAGATGGCGCTGCAATGTACGTTAAAGGCTAATGAGACACCCTTATCATCCTCTCACAGTGTGAAGCCATCAAACTTCTTAGTAACAGACTCAAACACACAGGAGTGTATGGCAACATTTATTGCTGTCATTAGTCTCATTTAGTTTCTGACTGACTCGTCTTACAAAGTAAAATAAAAACAGAAAACACAGCAAGTTTTCACTAACATGTAATGAATAACACACATTGTTCCACACTTTATCTCAAATCGAGTCAGGACACTAAAAAATAAAACAGTGACGTAATCTGTCCTGGTGTTTTTAATACTTGATCATTCCTGCTTGTGCTCAGATGTTTGACTCTTCACAATGACAACCACAAAATATGTGCACCCCCCCGCACCCGGTCCTCCTGTGCCTTGAATCATATTTGTACAATTACTTTTGTGGGTAGATGCTCAGCTGTGATTGGTTCCTATAATTAGTGGAGGTTGGTCCAAGTGAAAAAGCCATAAAGTTTGGTGAAGATCCGCATTGATAAGATATTCCAAAAAGATCTCTGTCAAACTGGTTTGGTCCGGTGTTCAGAGGACAACAATGGTCAAACAACCAGATACTTTAAAACACAAAATCTTTATTTGAAAGCAGGTTTATTATAAGTTGTCATTAAATGTACTTATATACATTCCAACCTAGTCTTTAGTAAGCAATCTATAATTTACAGGTCTTTCCCAAATCCCAGGACTCACCCACCACACAGCAAGTGATTACCAAAGGGATCACAAACCACGGCACACAAGAAAAACCCACAGCCACAAGGGCTCAACCAAAAGGACAACAAACAAAGGCCACTGAAGTATACAGGGCCAACACCAATTATTATGGAACAGGAAAGCCCCTGACGTTAGCCAGGAATTGCTTATCAACCTCTAACCAGGTGAAGAATGAGGAAAGGGGCTGATGAGGGAAGTACTAAAGGGTAAAGAAGGAAGGCCTAAATTTGTCACACAGGAAAAGAAAGAAAAGAATCAGTCATAAGATAGATACGATACTCCAGTAAGATCTTTATCAACCATCTTTGCCCAACTGGTTTGGTGCAGTGTTCTGAGAACAACAATGATAAAAAAAACAAATGCTTTAAAACACAAAATCTTTATTTGATAGCATGTTTATTAAATGTTATCATTAAATGTCCTTATAAACCTTCCAACCTGCTACTGATAACAATAATGACAGTAATAAATATAGAAATAATAAAGCTAGATAAGAAATGAACTCCAGCTAAGATGCATTTGAATCTTATGTCTGAAAAGAGAGTAAACATTTTATAAACAATTTTATGAGCTCAAATTTAATCAGAATGACATCTGTATAGGGAAACTGTAGATTTGAAATGAGTTTGAGTTGTGCTTATGGACTTCCCCTTTCTTTTAACAGCATTTCTATGTATACAGCATGTAGGGGAGTATTAATAAATCATTGGCGAGCCATATATTATATCATGACTGAAGTGCAGCTTTAATTGAAGGTTATTTAAAAAGTATTGCATTACCTGGTTAGGAATTACAGCTGTATTTTATAGTCTGTCATTTTCAGAAGCATAAAAGTAATTTGATAAATATTTGACCGGTTGAGGCTTGTTTCTTCATTATGTTGTGACAGATTAAGCTGATAAAATATTTGGAGTTGGTCTCAAGGGTTTGGTAGCATTTCACTAAAATGCATGAATGACTGAGATTCAAAGATATGTCAGCTGAAAGGAATGAGGGTCATTGCTACATTAGCATCAGTGGCAGAGTACCAGCAGGATCAGCAAACAGATTCATGAAACTGGAACCATCACTGGCCAGAATCTGGAGATGTTTGAGCGAACTGCTGTCCATCAAGGAACACCCATCGCACACGCTCCACTGTACTATGCTACTGAGGCAGCACGGCTCCTTTCCCCCCCTAGACTTATTAAACCCTGCTGCCAAGAAAAACGCTTGAGGGAATCACTCCTAACATTCTCTGTGAGACTATTTATAACTTCTTTCTTTGACAATGTTACTTTTCACCGACAGGACATACCTGTTTCCCATGTGAGACACCCATCAGTGCCATGGGTGTTCACCTGTCAGCGACAGGAGTGTTCACCTATGTTTCTTTATTTACCCCCTAATTTTAACATTAACCGTATAACAGGAATACGACAAAAATGACCAGTTTGCATAAAGATACAAGTACATGGTATATTATTTGTTTGTATTCAATTAAATTACTTTTGTTGTCTTTGGTTTCTGGTGAAAAATAACTTGACTCACTCATGATAATTGCACAGCCACGTCTTGCAGACACACACATGCTATCAAAGAGCACATCCTTAGAGCTGCCCTCTTGTCCAAACAGTAACTTTATGATTGCCTGCAAACAACACATTTAAACATCAGTAAATTGGAGAGACCAGAAAAAATGGGCACTGCACTTTGTTTAAAAAAAAAATGAAAGACAGACAATCTCTTGACTCAGCAGGTGTTTCCAGCCTTTTTTTCTTTTAACTGCTGCTCTGTAGTAAAAATAATTTCTGTTGCATTTATGGTCGAGTGAGTGTGGGTGTAGGAGCCATAATTGAATGTATTGAATTCTGATGATCACTGGGTTTTTATTTGTTTGGTTGTTATGGGAGTCACGTGGGTGCTAGCGGTGACATAAATGGGCGTTGTCAGTCTGTCATTCACTGGTTTTGATTTTGACAGAGAGGAGGGCTGGGTAGCCGTAGTTTTTGTTGACCGCTGCACAACATGTTTCGCTTCGTTATATTAGAGCCTGTGACGTTGTAAGAGTCTGGATTGGGATCCGATGACATTACTCTGTAAACTCTCAAAGCACTTTAATAAACAAGCAAACAATTCCACCTCTCGCATTATTGCGTAAAGTTGACAGCGCGTCAGGCAAATAGGCAGGCTTCATCCCCGGCCTCTAGCGACTGTGGAAGTCACTACATGTGGGTATCAAGAAAGTTGTTTTATTTTATTGCACATCTGTGCACATATTTCAGGTTCTTTCTAAATGAATATAGCTTTGCTAACTGGATATTCAGAAAAAGAATACAAAATAAAAATTATATTTATTAGTGACTCAGCCAGCAGATGGCGCTGCAATGTACGTTAAAGGCTAATGAGACACCCTTATCATCCTCTCACAGTGTGAAGCCATCAAACTTCTTAGTAACAGACTCAAACACACAGGAGTGTATAGCAACATTTATTGCTGTCATTAGTCTCATTTAGTTTCTGACTGACTCGTCTTACAAAGTAAAATAAAAACAGAAAACACAGCAAGTTTTCACTAACATGTAATGAATAACACGCATTGTTCCACACTTTATCTCAAATCGAGTCAGGACACTAAAAAATAAAACAGTGACGTAATCTGTCCTGGTGTTTTTAATACTTGATCATTCCTGCTTGTGCTCAGATGTTTGACTCTTCACAATGACAACCACAAAATATGTGCACCCCCCCGCACCCGGTCCTCCTGTGCCTTGAATCATATTTGTACAATTACTTTTGTGGGTAGATGCTCAGCTGTGATTGGTTCCTATAATTAGTGGAGGTTGGTCCAAGTGAAAAAGCCATAAAGTTTGGTGAAGATCCGCATTGATAAGATATTCCAAAAAGATCTCTGTCAAACTGGTTTGGTCCGGTGTTCAGAGGACAACAATGGTCAAACAACCAGATACTTTAAAACACAAAATCTTTATTTGAAAGCAGGTTTATTATAAGTTGTCATTAAATGTACTTATATACATTCCAACCTAGTCTTTAGTAAGCAATCTATAATTTACAGGTCTTTCCCCAATCCCAGGACTCACCCACCACACAGCAAGTGATTACCAAAGGGATCACAAACCACGGCACACAAGAAAAACCCACAGCCACAAGGGCTCAACCAAAAGGACAACAAACAAAGGCCACTGAAGTATACAGGGCCAACACCAATTATTATGGAACAGGAAAGCCCCTGACGTTAGCCAGGAATTGCTTATCAACCTCTAACCAGGTGAAGAATGAGGAAAGGGGCTGATGAGGGAAGTACTAAAGGGTAAAGAAGGAAGGCCTAAATTTGTCACACAGGAAAAGAAAGAAAAGAATCAGTGAATAAAAAGATTTTGTTTTTAATTCCTCACATGACCTGTAGAAATAGATTGATCCTGGTTTTCTTTGGTCACAACTCCAAGCCTGTCTGAAGAAGGTGAATTGAATGGAAAATACTAATAGTACCACTATTACTACTGCTACTAACAATAAGGACAGTAAAAAATATTGAAATGAAAAAGCTAGATAAGAAATGAACTCCAGCTATGATGCATTCAACTCTTACGTCTGAAAAGAGAGTAAACAATTTATGAGCTTTAATTTAGTTAGAATTATATCTGTATAGGGAAACTGTACAGGGTGGGCCATTTATATGGATACACCGTAATAACACGGGAATGGTTGGTGATATTAAAGTCCTGTTTGTGGCACATTAGTATATGTGAGGGAGCAAACTCCTCAAGATGGGTGGTGACCATTGTGGCCATTTAGAAGTCGGCCATCTTGGATACAACTTCTGTTTTTTCAATAGGAAGAGGGCCATGTGACACATCAAACTTATTGGTAATGTCACAAGAAAAACAATGGTGTGCTCGGTTTCAACGTAACTTTATTCTTTCATGAGTTATTTACAAGTTTCTCTTTGTTGACAGCTATTGACATGTCAAAGAGGTTAACACGTGAGGAGCGGATCGAAATTGTGTTGATATCTGGTGAACGCAGTAACCGGGTCATTGCAGCAGATTTCAATGCAAGACAGCCTACGAGACCACCCATCTCCCATGCTACAGTTAGCAAACTGCTTGCTAAGTTTTGTTAAACTGGTTCAGTGTTGGATTTGCCAAAATGTGGACGCAAGAAAACTGTCACTAATGAAGAAACATCAGTGGCTGTCCTAGCTTCATTCAGCAAGAGCCCTCAGCGTAGCACTCGCCGCATGTCACTGGAGAGTGGCATTAGTCGAACATCCCTTCGGTGGATATTAGTTACTCACAAATGGCACCCTTACAAACTCCAGCTACTGCAGTATCTCAACGAGGATGACCCAGATCAGCACACAGAATTTGCAGAATGGGCAAAACAAAAACTGGAACAGGACCCTCAGTTCATGCAGAAGATTTTGTTCAGTGATGAGGCGAACTTTTATGTGAATGGTGAAGTTAACAAACAAAACTCCCGCTATTGGTCTGACACTAACCCACACTGGATGGATCCCTCCAAGACTGTTGGAACAAAAAAGTGATGGTTTGGTGTGGTATATGGGGTACAACGATAGTGGGTCCATGCTTCATCTACATGATGATGTGTTTCCCTCTTTATGCACTGAAGCTGGCACGTTCCCTGAGTTTTTCCAGCAAGCTGGTGCACCACCACATTATGGGTGCCAGGTCCGAGCATTCCTAGATGAACAGTTTCTTGGAAAGTGGATTGGTCGTCGTGGGCCAGTTGAATGGGCCCCAAGGTCTCCCGATCTGACCCCCTTAGACTTTTATCTTTGGCAATTGTCTATACAAGATGAGCAGCACCTGAAACTACGGATACTGGATGCCTGTGGTAAATAGCCTGTATTTGTATAGCGCTTTTACTAAGTCCCCCCTAGGGACCCCAAAGCACTTTACATACCCAGTCATCCACCACATTCAAGCTACAAGCTGCCCTGCGCCATCAGCCCTTCTGCATTAGTTCTTCTTCACAAGCATTAGTTAAGTTCATTCCTAAAGGCCCATCAGCTTGAATGTTTTCCTTGTCTCCCTGCTTTATCACTCCTAATTTGACTAGTCAGATAGTTAAATCATGTGTTTGGGTGATCAGAAACATTTGACACCAAGTTAATACTGCAAATATACACAATCAAAGTTATTACAGTTATCAAGGATGGTTAAGTTGTTTTAATAGGGAGAGAAGGAAACACTAAGCATTCAGGAGGGTAAGCCTGTAGGGGTCAGTAACCATAACACTGAACTATGTTCCTGTTCAGCTCTTCCATGAAGATGTTACATTTTTAAATTTTTGTTCTTTCTTCGTAGATTAAGCTTCTGGATTCATCGCTGGTGATACTGACACATAGTCAGTGCTCCTGTGTGGCAGGCGCTGTTATGTGCAATCACACAGTGGCACTGCTCTTCCAAACAGCACACTACTCACAACTCAGCGTGCCGGTTGTCCCCCCTGTGCATAGCTGCACGGAATCTGAAAAGCAATGGCACAAGCCACGGACAGTGATAATTTAAATGAGGTTAAAGTTTTTGAATTAGTCCATGTTTGCATATGAACAGCAACACCATCCATAGTAAATGTGTCTTCTGTTAGGGTGTGAAGCCAGGACCCATCAACTCCATGATCTTCACTAAGCCGGTACCAAATAGGATGGCCCAGACTGGAGTACGGTAATTAGATTTGTAAAATTTGGTTTCATGTTGCTATTTGTTCATACATACATGTGTCACAATTAGAGCTGGGCGATATGAGATTTTTTCATATCACGATATGTTTTTTTCATTTCAGGCGATAACGATATCTATCACGATATAAGCCAAATAACTATATTTGTAAGATTTAAATGTGCCGTTGCTCACAAGTAAAATGTGAAATAATCAGCAGCTTGTTTTTATCTAAATATTTATTTCCCATAATAAGTTCAAAAGGGTAGATGTACTTAAGGAACATGAGACTTTTTCAGATAAATAAAGGCAAATATTGCAAACTACACAAAAGGCAGCCGCTAAAGCGTTTAAGTTTCAAAACAGAACAAACGAAACAGACTACTAAATTGTCAATTCCACTTAGAAACAAAATATTAATTCTAAAAATAAATCTTAGTTTGTTTTACAGAAGAACAGACAAAACTGACTAACTTTTGTCAATATCAAATAAACTGAGAACTAAAAGGAAATTCTCAATCTCTCCTTGTTGTATAGCTTAGCTTTTCAAACAGTTTTAACAGTTACTTTAGTCTGACAAAAGCCGAATGACGAATTAGCGCTTCCAGTCAGAGACTGAGGCTACGTCCACACGTACACGGGTATTTTTGAAAACGGAGATTTTCCGTTTTCGTTTTAAAAAATAATCCCGTCCACACATAAAGGCAGAAATGAAGGAAAACGCTGCTATGAACATGTCAAAGCAGCAGGTGGCGCTAGATTCCTAACCGTGCAGAAATGTTGGCCAATCAGAAGTCTAGAAGCCTCAGTGGGAAAAAGTAAACAAAGCTGCGGCATAGAAGCAGAACCGAGTCGTATGTGTGGAGGGACAGTAACTGTGTGTATATGTAAGCATTTAAACACTGCAGAGAGTAGAATTAACAGTAACAGTATTGTAGAAATTCATTTCACCGAAACAATAACGTGGCGCACAGTGTGACGCATGCACCAGTTTATTGTATTTCCAGACTTGCTTTCGGCACAATTTACAGTGCACGCTACTCTGTTTTTTGTCAGACTTGAAATAGCCGAAATACCTTCACACTACGGAACTTCTTTGGCTCTTCCGTTCGACAATCTCTCCGGGATTGGAACCATCATCTGTTTTCTCTTCGGTCACGCTCGGTTGATTTTTCTAGTCGGCACACTCATTTCCTCCATTACGCGCTGGCTCCATTACCCGCTGGCTGCTTCCCAAACAAACACACGTGCGGCTTGGCACTTGTGCTGTACGTAACAAGTCACGCGACGTGACGCTGCGGCTGTGATTGGTTCGGCTCTGCGCTACTTAATTTAGATTGGCTGACCTTTTTTTTTTTTTTTTTTTTTAAGAGGACAAGAGCGGCGAGGTCTATCGCGATAGCTTAATTTCTCTATCGAGTAAAAGTTATATCGCGATACATATCGTTATCGTTCTATCGCCCAGCTCTAGTCACAATAGGTATTAATTTACATACAACATTACACTTTCTGAAGACGGCTAACTCAGTCATGTACATATATATCCCAGTCTCTAACTTATGCACTGTAGCATGTTGACCTATGTTTGTATCAGCCACTAGATGGCACTGTGTCGCTGCAATGTGTGTAATTCACTGGCGAGCAAGAAGCTCCACAGAAAATGGAGAAGTAGACGAAATAAAGTGGAATCGGAGCAGAGATTGGTGTGTGCGTGCAGTTAGTATGAAGCTCGGTATACATACAAAAACAACACATGGTGTCAGAGTAGCGGATTCTACGCATTCCCTCGCCGTCGGACAGCGCAGACATGGAGGCTTACGGCGTTCCCACACCGCGTATGGATTGGGACTCCAGCAACCTGCCCGAGGCATGGCGGCGTTTCAAGCAGCGCGCCGAGCTAATGTTCGCTGGTCCTCTTCGGGGGAAGGAGGAGGCAGAGAAATGCAGCTACCTTCTTCTATGGGTCGGTGAGAAAGGACGGGACGTCTACAACACGTGGACGCTCACCGCAGACGACTCCCGAAAGCTTCAGACGTACTACGATAAGTACACTGATTACATCATACCGAAAGCTAACCCAATCTACGCCCGATATAAGTTTCATGAAAAGATGCAGGGTGAAAATGAGACATTTGAACAGTTTATTACGGAACTGAAACTACTTGCTAAAGACTGTGGGTACCCAAATACAGATGAAATGGTCAGGGATCGCATTGTATTTGCAACTAACTCGCCACACGTCCGAGAAAAGCTACTCAGCCAAGGCGCAGAGCTCACGCTAGAGAAAGCTATAGATATAGCACGATCACACGAGCTAGCAAAGCAGCAGCTAAAAACTATGGGTCACTCCAGGGGCCAAGAAACTGTGCACGCCATCGGCAGGAAATCGCACAGACAAGAATATCAAACAAGAAGCGTGAGACCAAAAGAACACGCTAATGCAACACTAAAAACGTGCAGCTATTGTGCCGGACAACACAGTAATAAAGACATCTGCCCAGCAAAAGGGAAGCAATGTGCAAAATGCAAGAAAATGAACCATTTTGCAAGAGCATGCAGGTCAAGACTCCCTTCGCAGACAAAAACCCACCTCAAATCAGTACACACTGTGAGAGAGAACATAGAAACGACAACTAAGGACACAGATGAGGACCAAGACTGTTTCTACATTGATAGCATCACCATAGAAAATGAAGGAAGAAAGGATGAGCAAGCATATGCAGACATGCAGCTTGGTTCCCCCCCACAGACAGTGAGGTTTAAAGTTGACACTGGGGCGCAAGCAAACACAATTCCAGCCAACATGTTCCAGACACTCTTCCCACACGTGACACTGAAGCCTGTCACACACAAGCTCACAGATTATGGGGGACACTCACTCAGCGTGGAAGGAAAATGCCAGTTAAAATGCAAACACAAAGACAAGACCTGCACGTTGGAATTCCATGTTGTTAACACAAGCGCCCCACCTGTATTAGCAATGAAAGCTTGCCGTGACCTTAACCTGGTAAGGATCGTGATGGCAGTGACGGAGGAAAGAGGCAAGACAACCAACAGTTCACAGGCAATACTAGACGAATATGCAGACGTATTCAAAGGGATAGGAGAATTTCCTGGTGAATGCAGTTTCCATGTAAATCCAGACGTTGCACCCACAGTCAGCCCACCTCGTCGGATTCCCATTGCTCTGCGAGCCCGACTCAAAGACGAGCTCGACAACATGGAAAGGAACCAAATCATATGCAAGGTCACAGATCCTACGGACTGGGTGAATGCACTTGTTGTCGTGGAAAAACCCAAGACAGGCAGACTCAGAGTATGTCTGGACCCCAGACCCCTCAACAAGGCTATACAAAGACCCCATTACCCTCTACCCACCTTGGAGGATGTCACCACAAAACTTGCTGGGGCCAAGTATTTCAGTGTTTTGGACGCCAGATCAGGCTACTGGGCCATTAAGCTAAGCCACGAATCATCTCTGTTAACCACATTTAATACTGTGTTTGGCAGGTACCGCTTCCTCAGGTTGCCATTCGGCATAATCTCAGCTCAGGATGAGTTCCAGCGACGCGTGGACGAGACCTACGAGGGCCTGAGGGGCGTGGCAGCCATTGTGGACGACGTACTGGTCTTCGGAGAAACCAAACAGGAGCATGACGACAATCTGAGGGCCATGCTGCAGCGCAGCAGGGAGAGAGGTGTAAAACTGAACCCTGACAAGTGCACCATCTGCGTCAAAGAGGTCAGTTACTTCGGTCACACATTGTCACACGAAGGACTGAAACCAGATCCACAAAAAGTAAAAGCAGTCCAAGACATGGCGCCCCCACAGAACAGGGCAGAATTGGAAACAGTGCTGGGGATGGTTAATTATCTAGCAAGATTTGCCCCACACCTGTCAGAGATAAATGCTCCGCTCCGCCAGCTGTTAAAGCAGGACAGTGAGTTTGTATGGGACAAGAACCATGACAGAGCCTTTCAACGAATGAAGGAGCTGATCACTAAAGAACCAGGCCCAGTTCTCTCCTTCTTCGACCCCAAGAAAGCGCTACGACTCCAGGTCGATGCATCCAAAAGTGGCCTCGGTGCTGTGATGCTGCAGGACGGCAAGCCAGTTGCCTACGCATCCAAGTCACTTAACAGCACTGAGCAGAACTATGCCCAAATAGAAAAAGAGCTGTATGCTGTTCTCTTTGGTTGCAAGCGGTTCCACGAGTACATGTACGGTCGACATGTGACCATTGAGTCGGACCACAAGCCACTTGAGTCCATACTCAAAAAAACACTAGCATCAGCACCACCACGGCTACAGAGGATGATAATACAGCTGCAAAAGTACGACATCAGCATCATCCACAAGCCAGGGAAAGACATCCCGGTAGCCGACACGCTCTCCCGGAAATCCATAGAGTTTCACGACAAATCACTATGTGACGGGATGGATGCGCAGATCCACTCAGTCCTCAGCAACATGCCTGTCAGTGATCAGAGACTCTCAGAGATAAGAAACGAAACAGCCCAAGATCCTCAGCTCAACAGCCTGAGACGGACCACATTGAGTGGATGGCCTGATAAACGGTCTCAATGTCCGCCTGACATCCAGGAGTTTTGGAACCACAGGGATGAGATCTCACTGATAGACGGGATCATGTTTAAAGGAGAGAAAATGATCATCCCAAAAAGGCTCAGAAAGGACATGATAGAGCGGATTCATTCCAGCCATATGGGTATAGAAAAGAGCAAAAACAGAGCCAGAGACCTTCTGTTTTGGCCAGGCATGGGAAAGCAGATTGAGGAAGCAGTCGGAGCCTGCAGCACATGCCAGGAGAGACAAGCTGCTAACCCCAAGGAACCCCTGTTGTCACATGCAATACCAGAACGACCGTGGCAGGTCATAGCCACCGATCTGTTCACTTGGAACTCGGAAGACTACATCATCGTGGTAGATTACTACAGTAGATTCTTCGAGTTGGAAAGACTGCGCAGCTGCACTGCAGAAGCAGTGATCCACAAACTAAAGTCAGCCATGGCTAGGCATGGTATTCCAGAGTCGGTGATTAGTGATAACGGTCCGTGCTATGCTTCGAGTAAGTTTCAACAGTTCGCAAAGTCATGGAGTTTCACCCACACCACTACTAGTCCCCATTACCCACAGAGCAATGGTCTAGCCGAGAAAACAGTCCAGACAGCAAAGAAACTTCTGGACAAGGCCAAAGCGGAACATAAGGATCCCTACTTGAGCCTATTAGAATACCGGAACACCCCCGTGGACAACTTAAAGTCGCCTGCACAACTACTCATGAGCCGGAGACTTCGCTCCATCCTCCCTGCAACACCAAAACAGCTGGAACCCCAAGTAGTTTGCCAGCAAACAGTGCGTGAGAGGAGAGAGGTCTGCCAGCAGCGCCAGCAGACTTATTTCAACAAAGCCGCCCGACCTCTGCCTCAACTATGTCCTGGCACACCGGTCCGGTTCCGGCAACAAGACGGTTCCTGGAAGCCAGCTGTGGTCACAAGTTGTGCCGACACGTCCAGAAGCTACAACATAACCACAGATACAGGACAAGTTTACCGGCGTAACCGCCGACACCTCCGCAGAAGCAGGAACAGCGTAGGAGGTGAGGAGTTCATTCAACCAACAGGCATCAGCGATGACAGCCCTGTGGTATCTCAGCCCCCGCCTGTGGAGCCCCCTGATAAAGACATTACAACACCTGGATACACGACTCGTTATGGGCGTGTTACCAAACCAAGACAGGTCTTGGACCTGTAATATTGTAAAGGGTGCAGGCGGATCGCTGCCCTAGAAAAAAAAAAAAGGGCTGTTTATATGTTTGTTGTTCCAATGATGTCACTAAATGCATCTGTTTATTATGTTTGTGATATAGCCAGTATTGAGTCGAATGCTATGTTATCAATGGATGTGCTCAGGATGTTATTCCTGTAATTTCAGTTGCCTTAGAAATTTTACAAGCCTGAGTTGTGTTTTTTTTTTTTTTTAAGAAGGGAGATGTAGCATGTTGACCTATGTTTGTATCAGCCACTAGATGGCACTGTGTCGCTGCAATGTGTGTAATTCACTGACGAGCAAGAAGCTCCAGAGAAAATGGAGAAGTAGACGAAATAAAGTGGAATCGGAGCAGAGATTGGTGTGTGCGTGCAGTTAGTATGAAGCTCGGTATACATACAAAAACAACACATGCACCACTGTTTTACACCTTTTAGTTTAGTTGTTGTTCAACTGCTCATCAGTGGGATGTAGTGGTGTGACTTTGTGTGGGCACAAGAGGACTACCTAGTGCAAACAATATACATGGATACAGATGTGCACAATGCAACCAGAGGAAAGGCAGACTATTTCTTTTTTTACATATATATGCCAAGATACCTGTGTTTGGAAAAATGAACAGTGAAAACATAGCAAAAAGAAAAACAGATCCTTCAGGCTTGCTGGAACAAAATAACTGATGTTTTATTTGCAATGTATTTCATGAATTATTTTGTTGTTACATGTTACTTTTATGTGAAATCAATAAACTGTTATTTAAGCAATGGCATCAATTTTATTTTTTAAAAACACACAAAACATTGAATTTGTGTAGAACTTATTTACATGGTATTTAAAACTCCATGCCTAGCATACTGATATACATTTAGACAATAACACAACTGAATGAAGAAAATGACAAATGGTATTTTTGATGTTACAAAAGCACAAAGTCACTTATGATTTTAAAACGATTTAGTGATTTACTTTATAATTTTGATAAACAATTTTGTTGAATCTGAATAGTAATATAGTAGTATAATTAAAAAGTATTAACATTCAACATTTACAATGAATTTGAATTATCAGTAACTTAAACTCAACTATCAGCACTCAAGTACCAGTTCTGTAATTAAGTATTGTCAGCTAAGAAGTCCATGTTGCAATAATGCGGCTAACTGTGGACTGGTGTATGTTAAATCGGTGTGCCAGGTCCCGCTCCTTCAAACCAACTGACAGGAAAACCAGGAAAAGGAAAAAACTCGTCAATTGGCTGTAGCAGCTGCCTCTGGAAGGTGAAAACAAAAGGGAAAATGTTACTCCTTAAGCTATGAACTAGTAAAATTATGCTTTTCTTGGCTAAATGTTTTGTAATGGTTATGCATACCATACTGTACCATGGGGTAAACAATGAGGTGCTGTAGTACACAGGTGTATGTATGTAGGATACTGAGTCTAGCATACATACACCTGTGTATGTATGCTATTGTACATTATGTAATGTTATTGTACATAAATACAATAACATTACACCTCTAGTTCTAACTACCAACAAACCCATAACCTACCGTTGATGTGCGTGCAGGTGTCAACACTTCTTCGTTCCGATTGGCAGCTGACTTGGCTCTTGAAACCCGGATCATTTTATAGCTGCAAGGCTCAATCAAAAACCAAAATGCCATCAAATGAGCATAGCTTGGAAATCTATTCACGAGAGAGACATACATCGTGTCAATCATTAATTAACATCCAACATTGGCATAAAATAAACTGTGACAAATATGCTAATGGTATGCTGTATAAAATAGTCTGATTAAGAGTCTATTTGGTGTTGTATTTTATCTGTAGCATTAGGATATCGTTTAAATACTAAAGCATCTACATGAAACGTACAGTCAGCAGAGAAAAAGTAAATTTCTATTGTGTTTCATTAAGACTTGTTACACCCCGGCCTAGGCAACCGGAGTGCAACACGAAAAAAGTAAAAATAAAGAAAAAAAAAAACACACAAAAAAACCCCCCACTAAAGCTCACCACCAAAATCCCAAAACGAAAGTATCGACAAATCTATTTACAGCTATTTAAAACAAACTATTTATTTACAACAAAACACCAAACTATTTACAACACGGGGGAGATCGCGACCATGACACACTGAAACACAGGGTTTAAATACCTAGAGGGAGCAATCAGGAAAATGGACAACAAGAGGGAAACACAGCTGGGGCAACTCAGAACTGACGAGACAGGGAAACGTAATCTGAAAACACTAAGATAACACAGACTTTCAAAGTAAAACAGGAAACGCATAACAGAAAACAACACACTGACAACACCGAAACGTAACAGACTGGAAACACTTGAAATTTAACTGATGGTGACCTTGGTATATTTTAAACAGTTAGCTTGAATAGAACTTAGGTGTACCTGGTATAGAATCGGATGTCAGTGTTGGAGCCAGCAAAAAGCTGTAACCCAAATTCTCGCTGGACACGTAACTCCTGTATTTCCTTCCTCAGAGTCTCCACGTCTTTGAACAGGTCTTCTGCAGCTGATGCAGATACTGTATGTCCAATGCAGACGGCTCGGGGACTGAGCAGTAGTCATGATCTCTTGTAAGACGTACTAGTTCAGGGCGTCGCTCCGTTCTCTCCCAAACACTACGCCGCGGTGGTTCAACTTTATAGCCATTCCACTCAAAAAGTGTTGGTACAGCACCTTTAATAAGCCGCCTTCGACCATCGAGGGTTGTTGGCTCTATGAGTTGATCACTGGCAAAGTGTCTGCAGCAGAGCCTGGTGTGAGAGGTAATCGTGAAATGATCCCGGCGTATGTTTACCAGCCATTGTCTTCTCAAGTCGGAATGGGTCGGAAAGCCATGAAAACTTAGTATGCCGTTAAATTTGGCTGAAGCCGAACAAAATAAGACACAGCAATGCTCGGAGTATTTCTTCTCCTGTTTTTGAAAATGTTCTGTTTTAAATACTTTCCTTTTTATACTCATTCTGAAGGGACATTAGCATAGCTACCGACAGATAAACAAACATACCGGAAACGCCCAAGCGGTAGTATTTGGAAACGGAAATACGTCACATGCCCTAGTGCAAGTAGTCCATTCTACACTGCAATCATCGAGTCCATCCTCACCTCCTCCATCACCGTGTGGTACGCTGGAGCCACTATCAGGGACAAACAGAGACTGCAGCGTGTTGTGCGCTCTGCTGAGAAGGTGATTGGCTGCAGACTCCCATCTCTGCAGGACCTGTACACCTCCAGGACACTGGGGCGTGCAGCTCGGATCTCAGCTGACCCTTCTCACCCTGGACACAGTCTGTTTGACCTGCTCCCCTCAGGCAGGAGGCTCCGGTCCATTCGCACCAGAACCTCTCGCCATAAGAACAGTTTCTTCCCCTCTGCTGTTGGACACATGAACAATAAACGTACGACTGTTCCCACCACTAACACATGACCCTACGCTGTGTTCACTGCATCATTCCATGTTTGGCACTGATCACCACCTGCACTCATGTATATATCTTTCTACGTAGCACTTTTAATTCTTATTCTTATTTTTATTTTTTCATGTCTATTTAAGCGTAATTTATGACAGTATGTTTGCACTGAAGCACCGCAGCAATTTCCTAATGTTGTAAACCTGCTCAACATTTGGCAATAAAACCCTTTCTGATTCTCTGATTGTATTTTCATTTATACTATTATGTTTTACTGCAGGCAGAGGTTTTTCTGTGTGGAGTTTGCATGTTCTCCCCGTGTTTGTGTGGGTTCTCTCCAGGAACTCTGGCTTCCTTCCACAGTCCAAAGACATCCACTTAGTGGAGATAGGTTAACTGGAAACTCTAAATTGCCCATAGGTGTGAATGCGGGAGTGAATGTGAGCGCGAATGGTTGTCTATGTCTATGTGTTAGCCCTGCCTCTGTCCAGGGTGAACCCCACCTCTTACAGCTGGGATAGGCTCCAGCGCCCCCCGCGACCCTGAAAAGGATAAGCGGAAGCGAATGGATAGATGGATGTTTTACTGCATATTTATTGACAGCATTATTAATTGGCTTTGTTCACACTGTTGCAGAATTAACGCTGTTTTTTACTTATAACAAAAGAAGTTCAACTTTAAAAATAACATCTTAACCGGTAATAAGAGTCACCTGTAAGAAGTGCCATATCTAATCCCTGTCACCTCAAAAAAGAAAAAAAGTACTACCAAAGGGAGGAAAATGAATGTCTGGACTATATTCAAACAAATTATAGAATTCACGTGTCTGCAACACTGTGTGCTTCAGGTCCCAGAATAATACTGGGATTTTCATAAAACAGAGCACAAATGAACTGAACCGAGCTTCTTTTTCACCGAAGTGTGCACAGAGTGAGGGACTTTGCTCTATTGAATGTGTAACAAATAAAAGTGAAATGTCTGTAAATACAGCTATCAATTAATCTTATCTTCCTTCTTATTCCTATACAGTTTCTGACTGACTTGTCTTACAGAGTGAAATAGAAACAGAATGCAAACATGTAATAATGAGTTATTCTGTACTTGTTATTCTGTCATAATGAATCATTACACTGACTGACACATTTCATTAATGCTGGTGTCTTGACAGACAGAAATTACATGTTTGTGTTGCACAAAGGGCACTTTAAGAGCAATTTAAGAGCCTCAGACACTTAAATGGAGCCAGGATGCAATGCAATTAAGAGCTTAGTGCTGGTCTAAGAAAGGGCAGGTAAACTAACCCATGTTGGGAGACTTTAGTCGATCACATCTAGAAGTTTTGATGCGTCACTTCTGGTGGGAAATATCTGAATTAGTGAATTTTTGGAAATGATATCCAAATTCAAGAGTTTGATGAAAATAATTCATATTTTATTAAACTTTATAAAACAATCCACAATATTTTTTGAAGGAAAATGTCCTTCACTCAAATGTTTTCCCTCCACTCAAATGAAACATTCTTTGTCAATAAGCTTTTGATGAACTCGTGAAAATAAAATACAATTTTAAAAAGCCTTTGCAACACTTTCCAGCAAATTCATACATACAGACCAACAAGCTCAAGTAAAACAAATCAACATGTATTTCTCACTGTCCGTGCCGGAATACCGCCCGTAGAGATGCCAAAGCCAGAGGTGGGAAGTAACAAAGGGCAAATACTCCATTACTGTACTTAAGCAGAATTTCCAGGTATCTATACTTTACTTGAGCATTTCTTTTTCTGGCAACTTTTTACTTCCCACATTTCTGCACAAATATCTCTCGGCTACCTTCTACTCCATGTAACAGGAGAGGAACAAGACAGGTTGTATTTAAAGGTAAGGACTGCTCAAGAGCATTAAATAAACTGTAAAGTTAAATATTACACATCAGTTGCTCATTTTGTAAATCAGATATTTGATCTGTATGATATGCAGTTATGTTTTTTTTCCCTTTTGTTAAACACCCTGCAAAACAAACTGAGCTTTATAGTTGCTTGTGATATTCCGAGGTTGCAGGAAAACCGGTTCAGTGCTGAATAAACAGGTTAGTTTGCTGTGCTGTGGTGGGTGTACTATTTTTCTGTGTAGGTGGTTTATGATTACAGTAATTTGGTACATTATTTAGACACGAGTCTCTTGTGGAATTTTCCTTCAAAAAGTGCTACTTTTTAACTTTGTGTGTGTTATTATTATTACTATTATTTATGGTGTATCTATATTGAAGAAAATCATGAGATGACTGTTATTTAATGTTTGATTTGTAGTACAAAAAACATGGCATCCATCCATCTTCTTCCGCTTATCCAATTCAAGGTCACCGGTGGGAGGCTGAAGCCTGTCACAGGGTGAAAAGCGGAGTACAGGTCTGTCGGAGGGCTAACACAGAGACAGACAACCATTTGTTATCTAAAATCATGGGGAACATTGACTGTGTGGATCATTATTCATCCAACAATTAGCATATCTCTGTCATACTCTCTCTGTCGTACTTACAAAAAATACATATGAAGATCTAGTGCAAACCATCTATGCTGTCTTCAGTGTGCTGGTTCAGCGTATTCTTGAATCCTAGTCTGTACAATTGGCCTCCTCAACACAGCCTCTGATTGGCAGCTACAGGCTGACCTGGGTAAACGGCTAAAGTTCCCACAGTACATTGTAAAAACATCTCTCCAGACATGATCATTATGTCTGAGGCCTCAAAACATCTGATCATAAAGCAGTTAATGCAGTACTTTTGTTAAAAATGGGATTGTTTCTGTCGTGCATTTCAATGATTTTATAAAAGTCAAAAACGTCTTTCAGAAACACAATGAGCAAATTCAGACCTGTCTTCATTCTGGTATGATCTAGTGATTGGGGGGCTTTCCTGCAGTCTGGGTGAAAGATGGGCTGATCCTATATACAGTATCCAGTATCGGTCCGATCCTGACCTAAATTACTGGATCAGATATCGGCGAGAAATAAAAAATCAATTAAATATCACAAAAGCGCCTCACAGAACGTCCGACATGGCGTAACCCAGCTAGTGACCTTAGCACGTCGGAGCAGCAGCTGTTGCGTGCGAGACCTGTCGGCGGACTGGAGTTGCTTCACAATGAAGGCATCTGGAGCCTTGCACAGGAAAAACGTTTCTCCCACAGAAAACGCTACATCCAGATGAACAGAATCAACTTTCGGAGATTTACTTACCTGGATGATAGAGCATGCATCAAGATGACCATACAATGGTTAGACTCACGTCTTGAAACTTGAAATGTCTGAAAATACAGCCGTTGATAAATCCATGTTAGTGTGTTAGATTAATGCCTGAATGTTGCAATGCGCCATTTAAAAAAAGAACAGATTTACACACATGGCGCATTAACATAGTTACTGGGAAGGCTCATGATCTCATGCAGCAATATCCTAATGTTGTAAACCTGCTCAACATTTGGCAATAAAACCCATTCTGATTCTGATTCTGATTCTAAATAATGTCTTGTGTTGTTCTTCTGCACAGGGGCGCTACCAAGTTTGCTGACCACCCCAGTGGCCCCCTCCTTGACAAGACAGTCCTAGGTTGGCAAAAATGTTAATAAACGCGAGCACAAAAGAGAGGAAGGCACCCTAGTTGAAACATAAGCTTGTTATTTGTTCCTGCATTAAAGCATATTCTTAGCAGATCATCCAGCGACTGTGGTGTTGCAAGAATTTGCCCCACTTCATAAATCTTTTTTTTTTTACCCTTGTGTTTCTTCTTCCTTTCTTTCTGTGTTTCTATTTTTCTCTTCTTACCCCCCTAATTCCAACGTGAACCGTAAAACCTTAGCCCTAGACCATGAGTAAAATTAAAGCTCTAAATCTTACAACATTTTTTACTCAAATCTTAAACTGGTGTGAATAAAATACCCAATAAATTATGCATATGCTATATTAAGGGAACATCAGTAAACTGCTCAAACAGAAAAAATGGGTAAAAGAAAAGACAGAAAGGAAATCCCTTGCATGGTATTTCCAAGTTTGTTTGTTTAGTTTTTTTTTGCTGTGTGTTAGGAAAGATTATTTCTGTTGCATTTACAGTCCAATGAGTATTAAAAAAGTAGTTTTATTGTATTCCAAAACTAAACAACTATTCCAGGTTCTTCCTTAGTTTCACTGAATATCGAGCTAACAAAGATGAGGAAGGATGACAAGATGATACTTATTAGTGACTCAGCCAGTGGATGGTACTACAATGCAAATTATCCTTTGATGAGAAAAGCTGCTTATCACCCCCTTAAAATGTGAAGTCAACAAGGTTCCTAACAATAGACTAAAATACACAGGAGTACTTGTCATTATTTATTGCTGCCAATAGTCAGGAACAGTTTCTGACTGATTCATCTTACAAAGTGAAATAGAAACAAAAAGCTCAGATATAGAATCACAGACAAGTCTTTCACACAGTATAGAAAGATATTTTACTGCAGTGGAAAAACCTTCCCAGATAACTAATAATAGCACACATTACTCTACAGTAAACCTCATTCTCTCACAGTGAGTCGCTGTACTGACTGACATTTATTCTATACTAATAACTGCCTTGTGTTCAGTTGTTTCACTCTTCAGTATGGGAAGCATCATGCCCAAGGGCAGCCAGCAAACAAACCGCCAACGTTCTAATCAGTAGATAACATGCGCTATGTCCTGAGCTACAGCGCTTCAGCCACCCCTGATAATAGAAACATATTTATTCAATCCAAACCTTCTTTGTTTTGTCTTGAGTGATACTTTGTATCATTACTTTTGAGACTCTGAGAATGTAGGTTAAAAGTTGCTGAAATTCAGAATCAGTTAATGCAATACTTTTGTTAAACACCTTTATCTGAAAGTCTGTGTTTCAATCACAAGTGGATTCTTTAGTTTAAAATCCATAGTGATGGCGTACAGAAGTAAAATTACAATAATTATGTCACTGTCTAAACACTTGTGCATGTAACTGTATCCTGCATATGTTAGAAACACCCACTTTGGACAACTTACTACAGATATACATAGATTTTACAGTATATGACAAGTACTGGCTTTCTAAGACAAGCATGCATATTCCTGTAACTCCATTAAATTTGTTTTTCTTTTTTCACGGTAAGGATTAATAGATGAGCCATATTTTGCTGTAGTGTGTGATACATATGAGGAAACATGACAAGTGACGCCAAAAGCAGCAAACCTGTCTACAGCAAAGTCTGTCATGATAAAGTGGCAAGTAGCGTTACTACTCCCTCTTGTGCTGACAAGTTGCAATAACACCAAAAACATGAAATGGCTCTAACACACCGGCCCCTAATTGTTCTTTGGCAGAGCACATAACAATTTCACATTTCACAAAAATAACAGAGCCATTACTTCAATAATTACGAAGGCATCAAATACTTAACGAAGAAAGAACGAAACCTTTTGCAAATTAATCATCGTAATTTGTATTGACTTCAAAAAGGTGCCGAATTTTGGTCAAGAGCCTTTCAACGATCCTTGTCTTAGTTTTTTAGACCCCAGATCAAACGAGTCCTCCTTTGTCAGGATACACCTCAAGCACTTTTCAAAGGAATGTGGGGACAACGTGGTGCTTTGGGATGAACTACGCAACATCGTCTCCAGATGAAAGGCTTTTTCTTTCTTTGTTCCATTCTTGCCTTTCTTGCAACAATGGCAAATATTCTCAAGTCCATCTTTTCCAGAAGAGATGGCCCAATTATTGAATTTGTTTCCATCTTCTTAGATATTGCTCAATCCTTTTGAAAACTCCTGGTGGGAGAACTGGTTTTCCTTTCAGTAAAAGAATGATTTGGCGTAAGTGGGATATTTGTTGCGATCATCAATTAATGTAATGGGACGGTCATTCAAAATGTTTTCGCGCAATATAGTGCGTAGCCCTTTGTCGTCGTTGCATTGTCTCACTCACAGCATGACTATTTTCTTCAACCCATTTAATTAGAGCAGGTAGGCATCCATGTCAGTCAAGTCGAGCAGCCACCTCTACTTTTTCTGGTATACCGAAAAAGTAAATTGGGTGGTTGTTACATTAAAAAAGTCTAACTTGTAATTTGAACGCAATAATTTCGTGTTTCTATGAACGTAATTAAATCATGAAGGATCTGTACGAAATTCAACAACTTAATTTGTTCTTGTTGAGATGACATGATACAGTCTAGTAAGAGTGGTTAGTTGCTGAACTCATAAAATTCACAAGATCGAACGAGATCTCAAACTGCAGGAAAATCACTGGAGTTAAAAGAGGCAGACAACTACACACACACCACGTGCATGCTATTGCTATTTATTGTGGATTAACCTGTCAAGGACAAAAAAAAAAAATCTGCATCAAATACAGGAAATCATAGCTTTCCTGTGTTTCCTAGATTGTTGGCATGGTGGTTAGTGCTGTTGCTTCACAGTAAGAAGGTCCTGGGTTCAAATCTACATTCTGGCTAGTTTGCAGTGGTTTCTCTCTGGGTATTCTGGTTTCCTCCCACAATTAAAAGTCATGCAGTTATTAGGGTTAACTGGTGATTCTAAATTACCTGTGAATGTAAGTGCAAATGGTTGTTTGTTTCTATGTGATAGACTGGTGAGCTATCCAGGGTGTACCCTGCCTTGTAACCTATTGCTTCAGGGTTATTTCCCAGCCCCCCTGCAACCAGGATAAAAATAGAAGGATTGTTGAAGACCCATTCAATTTTTATGGTAACCAGGATCTACACTTTGTTGAACATTATGTAATATGAAGACAACATGTAGTATTTAAGTGACCAAGTAGTATTGGGGTAAAAGTTATTGAATACTGTTGAAATAAAATGACAAAATTGTGAAGGATTAAAATATTCCAAGAGCTCAACTTACTTCATCTAAACATGTTTCAATCGCGTTTTATGAACACAAAATGCACAGGTTTATTGAATATGAAAAAGTTGTGTTGATTTAACTCAGTTGTTTAAGTTTCTGCCAAAGCAAAACATTTGTGTGCAACCAATGTCCACTATTGAATCAAGGCAATCCAACATGGCCTTTTTTTCAGTGTACTGTGAGCTTCATGAACTACCTGTCCATTTAAGTCTCTCTGAAATGGAGAGTGCTGTGATCTTATGTGTGTGTATTTAAAACCTCAACTCTGCTGATACAAAAGAGACCCAAACCAGTGCAAAAGAGATTCAAAACCAGTGTTTTAATGAGTAGAATAAGCCATTTAAAGTTTCCATTGATTGAATAAACCTCAAATTTGAGTGCTTATCATGTAAAATATTGCAAAATATAGCAAATTTCCAAAAATGTACAAGTGAAGATATTGTTTTATTCAGAACACTCAGTCATTTAGGAAAACCAAAACTCTCACAAAGTTGTGACTGAAGTCCATCTTTAGTGTAAGTGTTTGGCAATTTTTCATGTGCTCAAAAAAATCACTATCAACATTTTCCCAGATATCACCCTAAACACAATTAATAGTAGTTAATTTACCCACTTTCTCTTACTCTGAAGAGATAAATCAACATGATTTAACATTTGCTACTCATTCAAGTCATTTCAACGTCAAGCCTAAATGTACCATCACAGATTAAATGTTCTATGATGTTTATATGTGATGTTATTCTGTCTGTGCAGACAGCAAGAGATATTTGATTTTCATTAATTTCTCAGAGTTGGTTGCTGTATTAAAAGATGTATAACTGTGAACTTGACTCATTTGTTTTCAGACTGATATCAGATGAGCAACATTTATGGCAGGTTGGTTGGTGTACTTTACAATCTCTTTTTGCAGCAATGAATAAATAAATAACTATAAGTTTTGTCTACTTATAGAGACACTTCAGGAAAAGTCATGTGATCGTGGCACGCAAACACTAAATGTACATTAACAGAATACTGTGCTGCCTTTTCACATTTCAGTCTTCTTACAGTGTCCGTGCTTTAAAAATGGACATTATGACAGTGTTCTCTGTTTTTAATAGTCGTACCCTAATGTAGTTTTTTGTGCGGTCCATCTGTCAGAAAGTCTTTGTCATTCTTGTTGTAACTGTTGTCCATGTGCTGTGTTTTATCAGGTGACCAGCTGAGCTGTTCTTGTGGTACCAGCAGATCTACGTAGAGATTCTTCTGCTCTATTTCACTGTTTACCATCGTGTACCCGAGATAAGACATGGCCTCTTCACACACTTCCTGTACTCGTTTGACCGTGTTGTGTGGCAGCATGGTGCGCCAAGCCTGAGAGATGTCAGTGGCGCTTCGCGATGTGATGTCAAAAGCCTCTTTAATGGAGCCTTTGCCTTTTCCGTGGGTCACCTGGTAGATCCATGTGGCCAGCTGTGTGGTCATCTCCAGACCTACAAACTGATACAAGGATTTGATCTCCTTGACTGGGTTGCGCGTCACATCCTCGTAGCGAACCAGTTTGTAGCGGCCTTTTAGAAACGGAGGAGGCTTCAGGACCGCCCTCTTATTGATACGCAAGTGGCTTCGACAGATCTCCTGCATGACCTGATACTGTACCTCTGCTTCATTGATGGGTTTCTGCTCCAAGACGATCGCGTTATCACTCGCTAAGTATTCAGCTACCTTTTCCTTAGACCGCATCACTCCCCGTGGGTCTCGGACCAGGTGGATGATGCGGAGATTTAAGTTTGGGTCCAGCAATAGTGGGTAGAGGGATTCTAGCTCAAAGATGCGCACTTCCTTGTACACCACATGAGAGTAAAAGCCACACACCTGCTCTACAATCTTCAGGTCCCGAGGTTTACAATTCTGTTGGCAGTGTGTCTTGTTGCTGAGCTGATTACGTGGCATGAGAGGACAGACCGGGGGTGAGCACAGAGCTCGACTGTGACTCCACATAAACAACTCTTTCTGGTTCTCTGGAAGGTAGGACTCCATCACTGAGAAGTCACACTGGAACAGGCTCCGTAAGAGATCCCTCAAGGCCATTCGAAGTGCCCGTGCACCATTTTGCCTCAGCTGGGTCCACACATGCCAGCCAGGCTCCATAAGATAGAAGACAGACGGGTGCTGACTGAATACCTGGCCCAGGAAGGATGAGCCTGATCTCCATGATGACAACAATAGAACGTGGACTTTGTCATTGGAGGGTTGTGGGTCATAGAGGCTGAGCTGCATGTACCAGCCGCTGACCAGCAACAATGCTGCCCCACATAGGATCACTTGGAACTTCATGGTGTTGTGGTTCACTCTGTAGCGCAACATTATGGCTGTGAGCTGCTGTCCAGTCAGTGGTGCTTTGTGCGAATTCTTCTCTCTTCAATCTTGTCTTAAGCCGTGTCTCTTTTGCTGCATAAAAAATACACAAATAATATTAATTATTTTTTATAAAATACCAATTTGTTTGCAAATCCTGTCTTTGCTGGAAAACCTGGCATGCCACTGGTTGTGAACCACCTTCTTAAACATTTTAAATCACATGATACAATTTTGTATATGGTGGAGAAACTAAACCGAAACGGCAAACATTAACCAGTGATACTTTTTGTAAGGGTCATTTCATCAGCACAGAATTTTAGCTTAAAAAATCTTGCATACTCCTTCTGTTTCCCTTGTTTGTCTCTCACTGTGTGTGTGTGTGTGTGTGTGTGTGTGTGTGTGTGTGTGTGTGTGTGTGTGTGTGTGTGTGTGTGTGTGTGGTTTTACCACAAAGGTCTGCTACCCAGTACCCAGTTGGAATTAAAGTTTATCCAGTATTCTGGGCTGTAGAATCTACCGTAGCATCGCAGAACAGAGCGTGTCCACAGTCCTTTGAGTATCCCAGGGGAGCTCTCCTCTCCTTCTCCGCTTCCTCTGTCAAATGCTGCTGCTCGGATAATTATTTTCTTTAGTCCCCGGGCGTGTAAAAAGCGGAGATTTTGGGCGGAGTCTTGCATGCACAGAGTTGACGGTGTGGCAGGGGACTGCCACAGCCGATGCTATCTTCACCTTCCGGCATAACAGGTCAGCTGGGGGATGTTCGAAAGCTGGAACAGAACTGTTAAAAAGCCGTAATTTACATTTACCCAAATGCCGACATCGTTTAAGACATTTGCTCTTTATGTGTTAATTATCTTGTGGTTCTGTCTGTGTTTTATATCTTCTGGTGTGCCAAAATATGATCATCTGCCAAACAGTAATTTCGGATGTTCCCAAAAAGCGATTGCCCGTACCTGTAAAATACTTGTTTGTTGAATTATAATATATGAAAAGTGTCTAATGCCTCACTCACGAATGGTATCAATTCATCTTGAGCTACAAACAACATTCTGGCTGCATCAGTTTTTAACACAGCAACTTTTATATATGCTCAAGAGTTAAAAAGATATTTTAACTGGCCTAAAGGGCTGGATTGATTAAATTGTAGGTACAATATCATAAAGATAGCCTACAAGTCATAAAGATAAAGAACGGGTAATGTCTTTAATTTATATATAACCTTGTGAATCCTGTTCGTTATTTAACAATATGAGTAAGACATTACACACACACACACACACACACACACACACACACACACACACACACACACACACACACACACACACACACACACACACACACACACGCAAAACAAGACATTGGACATGCAAACGTAGCAGCCACGATAACACAAAAAAACAAATATATATATATATATATATTTATATTTTCCTCCCCCCCATTTCTTTGTACTTTCACGTCCATTCCGAGAATTCTGGCAATTTCCCTTAAGGAACTCGGTGACATTTGTGAGTTCTTATAAGCGATGATTATTATTTTCTCCGAGGTCTGCAGCAGATCTTATGAACTAGACCAGCAAAAATGCCACTTACTGCCGTTGGGGGTGAGTGGATGAAAACAGGACAAAGATACGGTGAAAGAGAGGCAGAGGTGAATAACCAATGATTAAATGCGTAAAGAGAGGCGTAAAAACACGCAGCGAGTGAAAAAGGTGAGTAAAGAAACAATGCGTCATGGAAATCCCCCAGCAGCCTTGACCTATTGCAGAGTAAATAGAATAGAATAGAATGCTTTTTATTGTCACTATAAACATATACAATGGTATACCCGTACCTGTAAACGTGGTATACCCGTACCGCAGACATGTTAGAAAGAAAGAAGAGTGAAGTCCATAGTTATGCAGCACTATATACAGATGAACAGTATTCAAAAATAACAAATATTCAAACATCGGGAAAAAAGTGTTATATATTTACCATTAATTAAGTATTGCACAGTAGTTATGGTAGTTTAGTGTGTGTATAGAGGGAGGTCCTTGGATTGGGTGAAGCAGGTTGAACAGGTCAACACCAGGGTGGGAGCTGTCCTTGATAGTGTTTGTTGCTCTGGTGAGGCAGCAGGATTAATACGTAAAGCTGCTGGACCAGACAACATCCCAGGCAGAGAGCTCAGAGAATGTGCTGATCAGCTGGCAAATGTTCTCACCGACATCTTCAACATCTCTCTGAGCAGTGCCGTTGTCCCCACGTGCTTCAAGGCCACCACCATCGTCCCCGTGCCCAAGAAGTCTTCTGTGTCCTGTCTCAATGACTACCGCCCTATCGCACTTACACCCACCATCATGAAGTGCTTCGAACGGCTCGTCATGAGACACATCAAGACCCTGCTGCCCCCCTCACTGGACCCAATGCAATTTGCATACCGCCATAACCGCTCAACGGACGACGCCATCTCCACTGCACTCCATCTTGCCCTGACACACTTGGACAAGAAGGACTCACACGTCCGAATGCTGTACATAGATTTCAGGTCAGCATTTAACACGATCATCCCCCAACAACTGATCGGAAAGCTGAGCCTGTTAGGCCTGAACACCTCCCTCTGCAACTGGATCCTGGACTTTCTGACCGGAAGGCCTCAGTCAGTACGGATCGGGAACTGCACCTCCAGCACCACCACACTGAGCACTGGGGCCCCACAAGGCTGTGTGCTCAGTCCTCTGCTGTTCACACTGCTGACTCATGACTGTGTAGCAACACACAGTTCAAATCACATCATTAAATTCGCTGATGACACGACCGTGGTGGGTCTCATTAGCAAGAACGACGAGTCAGCGTACAGAGAGGAAGTGCAGAGACTAACGGACTGGTGTAAGGACAACAACCTGTCTCTGAATGTTGACAAGACAAAAGAGATGGTTGTTGACTTTAGGAGGACACGAGGCGACCACTCACCGCTGAGCATCAACGGCTCCTCTGTGGAGATCGTTGACAGCACCAAATTCCTGGGCGTACACCTGGAGAAGGACCTCGGCTGGTCCCTCAACACCAGCTCCCTGCACAAGAAAGCCCAACAGCGTCTCTTCTTTCTGAGAAGACTGAGAAAGGCCCGGCTTCCACCACCGATCCTGACCACCTTCTATAGAGGAACTATTGAGAGCATCCTGAGCGGCTGCATCACTGTCTGGTTTGGGAGCTGTGCCATATCAGACCGCAAGACCCTACAGCGGATATTGGGAACAGCAGAGAAGATCATCGGGGTCTCTCTACCCTCTATTGAGGACATCTACACCACACGCTGCATTCGCAAAGCCACCAGCATTGTGATCGGACACACCCCTCTCACACACTCTTTACACTCCTGCCATCTGGAAAAAGGTACCGAAGCATTCGGGCACGCACATCCAGACTGTGCAACAGCTTTTTTCCACAAGCCATCCGTCTCCTCAGCAAAAAGGGACTGACTGATAAACACGCACACACACACATACACCAACATTATCACTCAGCTTAACTCAAATACCTCAAAACATTGAGACTGGACTGACTAACCAACACAAAGCGCAAACACACTGACCTACACCACCAAACCATCGCACACACCAACCTGTAAATGCTCTTTTGCACAATATTATTACTAGATATATTATATATTATTATTTTTTTTGCACTAACTTGTCTTGTAGCACCTTGGTTCCTGGAGGAACGTTGTTTCGCCTCACTGTGTATTTTTAAACTGTATATGGTTGAAGTGACAATAAAGTTGAACTTGAACTTGAACTTGAACTTGAACAACTGTCCATCAGGGAGGGGACAGGACAGCCCATGATGCCAAGGAAGGATTGAGGGCCACCTGATCCAGCCTTAACTCTAAGCTTTATTAAAAGAGAAGTTTTAAGCCTAATCTTAAAAATAGAGCGGCTGTCTGTCTACCAAATCCAAATGTTTTATCATTGAAACTTTTGCTCGTCTTTGGGAACCTGTGACGAATGGCTTCACTCCTTCATGTTTTCAGAGCAACATCTCGCACACACAGACACACTAAAACACACTCACATGCAGTCATTGAATGTATTTACTGTCTTGCTTTCCATACAGTAACTTCATGATTGACTGCATAGGGAACATCAGTAAATTGCACAGAAACATATAGTCCCATGAATGTGGGTATTAGGGAAATTCTTTTATTATATTGCAAAACGAAACACATATTC
Source organism: Astatotilapia calliptera (assembly GCF_964374335.1). Classification (NCBI taxonomy): domain Eukaryota; kingdom Metazoa; phylum Chordata; class Actinopteri; order Cichliformes; family Cichlidae; genus Astatotilapia; species Astatotilapia calliptera. The sequence continues at coordinate 5,028,072 of NC_137428.1, read as the reverse complement.
CAGGTTCTCTCTTAGTGGATACAGCTTTGTAGACTGGATATTCAGAGAAAGCATGAAAATAAGAATACGATATGTTTATTAGTGACTCAAGCAAACCATGGCATCCCAGTGATATCCTCTGTTAAGAAAACCTCATCATCCTTTTACAGTGTGACGCTGTCAAGGTTCTTAAAAACAGACAGGGATCCATTTCAATATTTATTGCTGTCATTAGGCCTATACAATTTTTGATTGACTCATTTTACAAAGTGAAATAGTAGTAGCAATAGTAGCTAGCACACTTCATTCTCTCACAGTGTGTCATTACAGTGAATGACACATTTATTCTATGCCAGTGTTTCTACTTCCAGGAATTGTCTGTTTGTGTTCAATTGTTTTACTCTTAAAAGGATCTTGCTCAATGATATTTGGCATATAGATCAAAGCAGCTAACGGATCAAACTGCCAACGTTCCAGTCAGTAGATTACCTTCTCTACCTCCTGAGCTAAAGCCACCCCACGTAACAGGAGCACATAACATATGTACAAACACTTTTTTCCCTTCTTTGTTGTGCCTTAAATCATAGTTTGTACGATTACTTTTGAGTGGAAACTGACTTCAATAACATATCGTTTGATTTCAAATTCACAGTGATGGTGTACGAAGTAAAGTCACAACTTCATGTCACTTTCCAAACATTTACGGATGTAAATGTATCCGACATATGCTGGAAACCGCTGCTTTGGACACCTTACTACTTTTTATTGATTTTACAGTTAAGGACAAGTACTGGCTTTCTTAAACACACTGAACAAGTAAGAGCTAATAGCAGAAAACCTGTCTACAGAAGACACCTAGTAGTCTTTAAGTCCTTAAGACACAGGGGGAAGAAATCTAGATGCCAGACCTGAGTGATGTGTCTGGCCCTTCGGTTGATTCATCTACTTTTCACTGACGCATCATCAGAAATGATTTCACTCGAACGGTCACTGTGTGGAACAGGGACGAAAGGCTGAGGGATGCCAAAAGAACTGGACTCAAAAATCAGTGACAACAGGTCTGATGGAGTGATGCATCCAAATGTGAAATTTATGATTGAAATAGTTGTCAATATGCATGGAGGAAGTTGAGAAAGGTACAGCAGTGAGTACAACAGCCATACAGTTCTGTCATACAGTCTGATCACGAAAACGTAAATACCCACATCAAGGCTTACTGCAGTAAGAACCAAGGTCAGGTTAACTATTAATTTAACAATATCTAGTGCATCTGCAGCAGTCGTGATAGCATGACACAGTGGGACACTGATTCTTAGAGCGCGTAAGTCTATGGAACGCCAGGACTGCCATAATGAATTAATTAAATACACCATTAAATAATTAATTAAATGTGGCAATAATTAATTAAAATTGGAATTAATTAATTAAATAAATAGTTATGATATATGTAATTAATTAATTATTGACACATTTAATTAATTATTTATGTATTTCACGTTTTAATTAATTATTGACACATTTAATTAATTAATTATTGACATATTTAATTAATTATTTATGTATTTCACATTTTAATTAATTATTGACACATTTAATTAATTATTGACACATTTAATTAATTATTTAATGATATATTTATTTATTTCATTTTGGCAGTCCTGACGCCTGGCTCTCATCATGAAATAATTTTATCTGTCAGCCTCACCCATCAAACTCAGGGGGCGGGGTTAACGCTGATCGAGTCAAAACCATTGCTTTGGCCTGGTGGCCATTGTTTCTAGCACACAACCGGCATGTGGAAGCTAACAGAACTGAGCTTTGAAAAACCCTGTTTGTGTGTTACCAAATACCGTTTTAATATTTTTTTAGCCGAGAATGTAGTGGTTTAATCTTCATGTGTCTGGTCGGTTTGTCAAGATACAGCCTCTTTGCAAAAGTGTTTCGATGATTTCGGAGATGTCGTCCCAGTCTCACGGCAAAGCGTGGGATAGACCCGCTCGCCTCGCAAGCAATCCCACCGACAAAGCGCAGGCCCCGGTACACAGCTGTAGTAACCCCCGCTGACTTCTTTTACTGAGGTTATATTTATCGGTGTTTTATTTCCTGATGTTCTTATGTGTCCTACGTGTTTCAGTCGCCAATTCTGAATTATAACTAACATTAAAAACATGTTTAAGGAGGAGAGAGAGCAAATAAATCTGTTTAACATCTGATCTTTGGGTTTTTGTTCAGTAATCAGCATGACCTGTGTATAAACACATAAAAGAGATAACGTTGGTGTTTCCGTCATGTAGTAACTGCTGGCTTTAACTGTACGAAGGTTGTTCGACACTATGAAACACATACAGACTTCATGATGTTCGGCTAATATTTTTATTGTGAATATTAATCATGCTGACCTCGCTCTGTACACCACGCAGCGAGGTCAGCATATCCACGATATCCTCAGCTCCATGAGTTAACACAAAGTTTCCCAGCTGACTATCTAACTGCCAACTATTCCAGAGACGTGAAAATATACAGCATAAAGAAAAGTGTAAGAGACTCAGCAGCAGATTAGAATAACAGTTTGTGGCGTGAATAAGACACGGCGGGACCACGGAGCAACGTTCAGAGTCATCTTTATTTACATCTCACCACACCACAACACCCCCAAACCCCTCAGTCCCCGTGTTTTTAACTAGGCGGGCGTGATTAAGGATGCCGTGCAGGTGCGTCCGCCCTCCCTGCACGGCACCGCAGACCACGCCCCACCACATACCCCCATCGCCCGATTGAGGCCGGGGAGCCATCCGGCCGAACCTACTCCCCCACCGCCAGTGGGAGAGGGAGTCAGCCCGGACAGCTGGCACCCCCAGGCCCCGGCCAAGCGACGGGGAGGTGCGAGTTCAGGCGGCCGCCCGCGAATCCAGCGGCGCAGGCAAAGCTGGTTCGGAAGTCGGACACGTGACAGGTGCACCCGGCGCGGCCGGCACAAGCGTGAGCCCCAGCTCACAGGTGGCTGGGCAGAGGTGTGGCGTGTACAGGCCTCTGGTGGTGGTGAGGCCGGTCTGGCGAGCACGGCGATCTCAAGCGTGGCGCCCGCCTCGCTCGCCAGTTCCACTCGAGCAAGCTCCCCTGGCACTGGGACCTCCAGCTCCTTGCGCGGCCCCTCCGTCACCGCTGTCGCTCCCTGCTGGAGCAGCCCATAGCGCGACTCCTCCGTCACTACTGCTCCCTCCGCCGCCACTCCCGGCTCGAGCAGCCCCTCGTGCAGCTCCTCTTTCTCCAACCGGCGCAGACCCTCGCGCACCTCGTCTGCCGCCTCCGGTTGGAGCGGCTCATCCACCACTCCCGGCAGGAGCAGCCCTTCACCTGGCTGTTCCCCCTCCTCCGGCAGGCGCAGATCCCCGCGCGCCTCGTCTGCCACCTCCGGCTGCTGAGGTGCCTCACGCGGCTCCTCCACCGCTTCACTGTCCTCGGGACACACCTGTGGGGGTGGCGCCCAGGCCCAGAGCAGCGCCGCCAGCTCCCCAATCCTTTCCAGGTGCCGCTCGGACTGGTCCTGCAGCTCTTCCTGCTGGCGACGCACCTCCGCCGCCTGCTCCCGCTGGGCGGCCGCCATTTCGGCCACCCTCTGGGCCAGCTCCTCCATTCCCTGGCTCCGATATGGACCCGCCGTGCTGCCTCCTGGGTTTCGGCACCAATGTGGCGTGAATAAGACACGGCGGGACCACGGAGCAACGTTCAGAGTCATCTTTATTTACATCTCACCACACCACAACACCCCCAAACCCCTCAGTCCCCGTGTTTTTAACTAGGCGGGCGTGATTAAGGATGCCGTGCAGGTGCGTCCGCCCTCCCTGCACGGCACCGCAGACCACGCCCCACCACACAGTTATACATTTAATAAATCACCAAATGAATCCAAGAAACGAGCAAACCTGTTCCGACAATTTGAATTTGTATTCCCTCAGCTGCAGACTCGCTGCTGTTTAAATGTTTGAAAAGGAAGATTAGATATAAACAAACGTCAAACATAGACTCAGTCTGCCTTCACATTTGATATGAGGCCAGCACGTATAGTGGCCTCAGCAGGCTATTACTGAAATACACGTGCTATATCATAAACTATGATATAAACAGGGAGGTCCTATTAACATGTTTAGTTTTAAAGGACACCTTCCTGCCTTTAGTCTCATTCATGAGCAGTATTCGTTTTCTTCTAACATCCAGAAGTCTGCACAATGTGTTTCATAGTTTGTAACAAGCCTTTGACAGGTAAACATAACATGACCGAAAAAGCAAAAAAAAAAAAAAAAAAAAAAAAAAGAGAGAGAGAGAGAGAGAGTGTTGACATAAGAAGAGAAAATGCTCTCAATTATGGAGACAGGCAAATGGTTCATTTATGTTTGATGTGTGTTTATTCCTCCCTAAATATCGTCGGTGAAGTTTGCCATGCACGTCAGATTTTCCTGCGCATTTTTATACCTCTGCCAACAGAGAGAGAAAAAAAATCACATTCTAACAGACAGCTGGTGCTTAGAATACAGTTGAATAACTATTAAAAAACAGATGATATTTAGATGATAGTTCAGTCTAACACATGTGCCAGTGAACCATTAAACGTCTGTAAAACTATGCAGTTATGAAACGTAACTTTAACCTCAGCCAAACCGATTTGCTCAGTTGTAAATAAAACAGCGAAGTAAACGTGACCCGACAGACAGAACCTGAGTGAATGAAGTCCAGCGTTTAACCACTGAGAGCTAAAACTCAGCTGAGGTTTGAAAGCTGTGTGCCGGTGATTGGACATCAGCCGCTGATGAAGCTGTTCGCCTATAAAGTGCTCTGTAAGGAAACAAGCTCCAGCAGCTCTGCGCTCGGGGAAAATACTATATTTACTTATCTTGTGCAGTTAAACTGTGACTATCACCAGGTAACTAGGCGTGTTTCTTGAATTAGCAGCAGGTGTTAAACAGCTGACAGATGAGGAGGAGGATGCATGCAGGTAAACTGAGGGTCTGCTGAGCTGATCGCTGGTTTCGTGAGAAAAATGTCAGCTCGTTCTTTATGTTACAGAAGCACAGAGACACAAGACCAGGCGGAAAGAGACGATCGTTCGGTGAAAATGAGAATCTGCGAATGCAACATGTGGAACACGGAGAGTGGAATATGTAAACAAACCGGTTAATGTACCCCCTCTGTGCGCTCTGCATGCTAACTGTTAGCAGAGCTAGTGAAATCTCTGAAAACATCTGAGCACTTTTGCAAACATGTTCTATGTTGACAACCTGACCAGACATACGGCGCGACATTCGCGGCTAAAACACTGTTAAAAGTGTAGCTGGTGACAGAAAAACGGCCTGTGATTTGATCTGCATTCTGGGATAACTGGCTGCCCCAAGTCTACACAAGCAATCGATTATCTAGGATCGACCTGTTTTGACTTACTTTGCACGGCAACCAATCAAATGTTAGAGAAGCTGCATGGGCAGCGTTAACCCCGCCCCCTGAGTTTGATGGGTGAGGCTGACAGATAAAATTATTTCATGACGAGAGCCAGGCGTCAGGACTGCCAAAATGAAATAAATAAATATATCATTAAATAATTAATTAAATGTGTCAATAATTAATTAAATGTGTCAATAATTAATTAAAATGTGAAATACATAAATAATTAATTAAATGTGTCAATAATTAATTAATTACATGTGTCATAACTATTTATTTAATTAATTAATTCCAATTTTAATTAATTATTGCCACATTTAATTAATTATTTAATGGTGTATTTAATTAATTCATTATGGCAGTCCTGGCGTTCCATACTGGCGTTCCATAAAGCATGAGCTCACATCGAAATTGCAAAACAACTGGAAAGACTGTCCAAGTTTGTGGTACGTCACCAAACAAGAGCATGTAGCAGAACAAGCTGCGTGTCACTGTAAGAGAGGATTTGACAGGTTTTTCATTGTTTTTGCAACCCGCACACACTTAAACACTCAACACCCCTGACTTTCTGAAGCTTCCCATTATACCGGTTATACTTTCTGTAACAACATTTAATGTGCTGTCTTTTATCAAGAGGGATGATTGGTGGAAGACAATGCATGTTTTGATAATCACTTAATTATTTCAGCTATTTTACAAGCAGATATGCTGACTTATCAACATCTGCTTTTCTTTGTCTGATATGACAAAGGTCTAGGTAGTCTAGGTATCATTCTGCAAAAGACCAAATAATTAAAATAATAAAAAATAATAATTATAGGCAGTTTGGCGATTATTAGAAATACTTATCTGCAACCACAGTGCTGTTATCCTCCAATGATTTCAAAGGGCAGCAAAGTTGATTCTCAGAATCAGAGAGTCATCTGAGTCAATTAATATTTTAAGTGACTTGGCATTGTTAAGCTCGTTTTCTGAAAGATTATGTCATAATTGTCCTGAAATTTGCTGTCCAAAGTCCAAAATTTCTGCTGGTGTCTGTTTGTGGTGAGCATCAGATCAAAGTTAAGAATTATAAATTGTAATTATAATTAGCTTCTAGTGCACTTTCAGGCCCGTGAGACTCATTTAGACTCTCGGACACTAAGCCATGGCTCTTTGCGAAGTGCACACATTTCTGCATATCTGCCATTCAAAGACACTTTTTATAGAGTTTATTTTATGTAATATTCAATACTGAACTGTATGTGGGAGCCAAATCTTCAGCCCTGCTGAGAATCCATGTGGGACTTTACTTCCATGGGCATATCATGCAGGCCAGTTACATGCAAATACCAAAGGGTCATTTATAGCTGACATATGAAATTATCTTGCAGACCAGTTATATATAACAGAATAGTAACTGCTCAGCTGGGGTTCCAAGCAATTCAAGCAGGTACTAAAATATGACATCATACCCAGAGTGCGTGCCACCAATTGGCTGGTCAGTGGTATCACTCAGTGGGTTATTCACAAAAATCAAAGCTGCTATTTCTGAAATCCAGCAACGAGGAAAATGGCTACAAAAACAATGCTCTGTTCATCCAGTCTCACAAAAAACCACAGACTGAGCAACAGTTACATCGTTGCCTCGACATCCACCTTTGTTGTAGCATTCATGTCACATACTAATTATGTCACAGGACCCTCGTCAGCATTGCTATGACGAAGACCACACACATTAGGTAGATTCCTATGTGAACAACAATATGGTGAAATGTACATTTATTCAACTAGCATTCTCACATTCTCTTGCACAATCTTGCAAAATCAAATACTCTCAGATCCATATGTTTTTCAAGGGTCTTCTGAGCCGCTTTCAGGCCTTTTTTGCATAGTGAAATCTTCTACAATGATTGAACATGAATATCTCAAAGACTGTCAAAGATAACCTGCCATGGTTACTAGAATCAACAAGTGAATGAAAATGGCATTTTATTTACAATAAATGCCATTTTCTTGTTGAAAAGTATTCTATATCCTTAATTTTGTATTGTAATGAAATATTAAATAAATAAGAAAGTTATTTTAATTATTTGTGCTCAAATATGCAACTTTCCAGGACAGCTTGAAATTGTTTTTAATATTTTAAACAGCCATTTCACATTTTCTACCATGAACGTAAAACAGAGACAGTCGAACAGCAAATGTTCTGAACGTTGGCTGTTTTGAAACAGAGTAACCCATGTGTAAATTTTTGCATCTCACAGTAAATGTTAGGCCCTGACAGTGTCCGGCTGTGACCTTTTATTTTAACTATGTTGTTTATGTATTGTGAACGGTACTATTTTTATTCTTTACTCTTCTGAGAACATGCTTCCTAGTACAGGGCTCTATGGTCACATGATTAGTGGTGGTATTCTCCAACGCATGTTCAGTTTCACGTCAAAATATGCCTCTAATTTTTCCACTACTCTTTGCTCTGCTTTGAGCTTGCTGGACCGCCCATCCCTTCAAACTGGAGAGCACTAGTTTCCTTTTGAGATCTTGAGTCTGTGTATTTAAGATTTTATCTTTGCTTATGGAAAAGAGACCCAAACCAGTGCAAAAGAGATTCTAACCAGTGTTTTAATGAGTAGAATAACCCATTTAAAGTTCCCATTGATGAAATAAACCTTAAATCAGAGTACATATCATCTCAAATAAACAATATTTTGTTATGTATTTTACTCCATGATGTAAAACACTTCTGTACTTCATAGCAAGTTTCCAAAAATGTACAAGTGAAGATATTGTTTCAATCAGAACACTAAGTCATATATGAAACACAAAACTCACACCAAGTTATAGCTGAAGTCCATCTTTAAAAAAAAAAACCCATGACAATTTTTTATGCATTAAAAAAAATTAATGTACATTTTTTACTACAAAGCACCCTAAACACGATTAACAGTAGTTCATTTATCCTTTTTCTCTTACTGTAAAGATATAAATCAACGTGATTTAACATTTGCTACTCATTAAAAGACATTTCAGTGTAATCAAGTATTAATCAATAAAACAGACAGATCCCGTAAACAAATGTAAATAATGACACTGAGCACTTTTATTCAGTTTAAGTAAACATGTTAATTCCACTCCTTCATGAATGTATACCTTCATAGCTACAATACACTGTGGAAGTGAGGAGTTTCAAGTGGGAGCAAAAAAAATAATGTTTAAATTCTCAGGCACTTAAATGGAGCCAGGATGCAAAATAACGCTGTTAGTTCTGAGCTGAGAGCAGGTCTGAGAAGGAACAGATAATCTATCCCATGCTGTGAGGCTTTTGTCAGTTACATCAATATATTTTGATGTGTCAGACATTCATTTGCAGAGTAACAGGAGACTGACTCCATCTTAAAGCAACATTTATGGCAGGTTTTAGTAACAGCGTTGGCGTGCTTGACTCATTTTGGAGCAAAAAAAACATGATTTTTTGTCAATACCTGTTTTTTTATACTGCAGGGTGTCTGGTGATTTCCGCCCATTACTTTTTACTGCGGGATGAATTAAGCTTGAGTCCAGTTAGTGAGTTTCCTGGTTGTACCGTATTAATAACATGCACATTGCTAAGAGAGGGTAGGTGCGTTTCATTGTGCTAATGCATTTTCTCACGGCTCTCTGCAGCTTCTTAACTTTTCTCACACTATCAGCATGAGAAAAGTATGTGAGGTGCCAAATGACTAGCCCTTCAGTTCTAAGTGCTGTTAGTGCGTTAACACATCAGGTGCTGGTGATACTTGGAGGCTGGTCAGTATTTATGCATCGTGTTGCACCATTAAAGACTTTGCATAGGAAACATTTGTATTTATTTGTTCTATGCGTCTTGGTTGTCCTTGAGGTGCACATAAGGGATTTGAAGAGCAAGAGTAGCCACTAGAAAGCATCAAATAGCATCATCATCATCATGAATCAAGCCTTCAGGAGACAATGGTTTGATGCATATGCTTAAAACAATGTGGCATGCAACGGCCAATGGCCGGCTCTGTGTGTTTAATGTGGCACATCATAAATCAGGATTTTGGTTATGTTACATCGTTTTGTCATAAATTGTTTTGTCAGTGAGTCTGTGGACTGTTTTTGTGTGTGGTCTGTGCCTTTAAGAGACTATACATGTCCCTTGTCTGATTGGGTGAGCTGTTTTGGGCTGGCTTCAAAATGGCATCTGCTGATTGGCCCCCACTGTCAACTGGCCACTTCAAAAACTGTGTCTCCATACATCCCCTGACAGCAGCTGACACCAGACCTAGTTTTGATTAGTTTGATTTCTTGCTTTTGACCTTGGTTTACCCCAGAGTTAATGGTTTCAGTTTTGGTATTATTGGTGTCCCCACTTCGGCCTCCAAACCAGGAGAACCAGGGCAGGGTGGTACCGTTATCCGGTCCTTTGAGTAGTCCATTCTTTAAAAAGTCTGTTTTTATTCCTGTTTTAACAAGTCTTTGTCATTCCAGTTCTAATTGTTGTTAGGGTGCTGTGTTTTATCAGGCAACCAGCTGAACTGATAGGGTTCCCGTGGCACCAGGAGATCTATGTCAAGCCTCTTCTGTTCCTTTTCACTGTTCACCGTCCTGTACCCGAGCAACGACATGGCCCCTTTACACACTTCCTGGATTCGTCTGACCTTGTTGTATGGCAGCATGGTGCGCCAAGCCTGGGAGACGTTGGTAGCGCTCCTCGACGTAATCTTGAAGGCCTCTTTAATAGAGCCTTTGCCTTTTCCGTGGGTCACCTTGTAGATCCATGTGGCCAGCTCTGTGGTCATCTCCAGACCTACAAACTGATACATGGCATTGATCTCCTCGAGTGGATTGCGTGCCATGTCCTCGTAGCGAACCAATTTGTAGCGGCCTTTTAGAAACGGAGGGGGCTTCAGGACCGCCCTCTCGTTGATACGCACATGGCTGCGACAAATCTCCTGCATGACCTGATACTGTACCTCTGCTTCCTTAATGCGTTTCTGTTCCAAGACGATTGCGTTATCACTCATAAAGGCCTTGGCTGACTCTTCCCTAGACCGCACAACTGCCCGTGGGTCTCGGACCAGGTGGATGATGCGGAGATTTAAGTTCGAGTCCTGCAAAAGTGGATAAAGTGATTCCAGTTCAAAGAGCCGCACATCTTTGTACACCACGTGAGAGTAAGAGTCACACGCCTGCTCTACCCCCTGCAATCCCTCAGCACCACATTTCTCTAGGCACAGAGTCTGGTTGCTGAACTGATTACGTGGCGTAAGAGAACAGATTGGTGGCGAGCACAGAGCTCGACTGTGACTCCACATAAACAAAGACGACACATTGGGGTACTCTGGAAGGTAGGACTCCATCACTGAGAAGTCACACTGGAACACGCTCCGTAAGAGATCCCTCACTGCCATTCGAAGCGCCCTTGCACCGTTTTTCTGCAGTTTGGTCCACACATGCCAACTGGGCTCCATAAGATAGAAGACAGACGGGTGCTGACTGAACACCTGGCCCAGGAAGGATGAGCCTGATCTCCACGATGACAGCAGCAGAACATGGACTTTGGCGTTGGAGGGTTGTGGGTCACAGGGGCTGAGTTGGGTGTACCAGCTAAAGAACAGCACTACTCCTGCCCCCTGTAAAATCACCAGAAACATCATGGTGCTGCAGTTCACTCTGTAGCGCGGCATCGTGGCTGTGAGCTGCTGTCAGACAGTCGTCCTTTGTTTGAATCCTCTCTTTGGTCCTGTGTTGAGGTGTTTATCTTTGCTGCATGAAAAAGCAAGACAGACAGAGAGAGAGAAATTCATATTCAAGATTTGACAATCATGTTTATGCAGCACTCAAAATCTCTTGCAAATTATTATCAAGCATGTGTCAAGAAGAGAGAGCCCATACGCTCTTATAAATTAGCTGACTTTGGGACATTAATAGTGACACAACATTGATTAAGAAAATATGACTTTTGTTATCAGTTTTTTTATCTGATGAAAAGCTCAAATAATAAATAAATTAGATTAATTTTACTTAGAGACTAGTTATACTTGCTCCAGTAAATGAGGCCTTGTGCAGCTTTAAATGCTAAAAAAAATTACATGTATAGTGGAAGTATTTTAAACTGTTTTAATTTTGATGATTATGGCTCATGAAAATCAGAAATCTATTATCTCAAAGTGTTAGCATATTTAATTCAAAGTTTGCATATGAATGGCGTGTATTTCTCAGTCTATTTTAGCACTAAAACCACAATCATGGGGACAACTGCCGATGCAACAGTTACCCAAATGATCATCGACATCCTGTACAAAGATTTTTGTATTTCATTTCAGGTTCATATCGCCTAGGTACAGGAGTCCAGGTTTTTGAATGGTTTGAGATACTATGTCCTCTATGTTGGTGGTGGTGGTTGGTCTGCTGTGTTTCATCGAGTCCAAAGCCAACACAGCATTTCCCAGGAGATGTGTGAACACTTCATGCTTATATCTCCTGACAAGCTTTATGGACATGCTGCTTCCCTTTTCCAACATGACATAGCACCTGCCCACAGCTCAAAAACATCATTACTGTGTGTGACTGGCCTGACCTGGCACCCCAGCAGTGCAACAATGTGATCGCCTCCCTGCCACACCACACGTGCTGAAATTCTTGGCAAATAAGTTTGTAAATATGGTTTAAGTCAATTTTAAATACTTTTATCATGTGTCTGACAAAACATAATCCGAGATACTGAAATGATGATTTAATGAGCTTTAAGCCCATAATCCCTGAGTAAAGAAACATTTTACATAGATGAAGAACCTAACAATAAACTAGTGCAGAGTGAACTCAGGTCAAAGAAGTGGAGCAATATCCTTTAAGAGCACTACTTAGAAATCCATTGCGTTCTTATTCTATTACAGTTTTGTTTTCATCTAAAGTCTCACCTTAGACATTTTATAGAGATGTCTGCAAAGATTATGGCTAATGTCAGTGCGTCAAATTACAAGCTGAGCAAGTTTCAACAATTTAAAAGGATTCAAATGACACTCAGCCAGTCAGACTAAGTCACTAGCTTATATCTGTTATAGCCCATATAATGTTTATATCTAACTTTGTAAATAATGTGTTGCTAATATTATTAAGTGTACTGACAGCTAATAAACCAAAGATAGGTTCATTTGATAGATACACTCCTCACACTTGGAACACATCATGCACTGACTGTACCTGACAAAGTCACGTGCTACACACAGCACAGTCAGACCTTCCGGCACAATCTCAGCAAAAACTGTGAAAAGGTATTTGAATCATTCATTACCTTTTCAGGTTTATTTTTACCCATTCATGTTCGCACCTTCATTTTCAGTGCAGATAAAACAGATAAGCAGATAAGATTGCAAAACGCTCTTGCAAATTTTTCCTGTTGTACTTCTGTGTTTGTAATTAGCTCAGTGCATTTTTACCTCATTCTTTCTACATATACGCACGAGCATACATCCATCGTCACAGTCTATTTTAAGTGACTCAGTTTCCATTACAAAATCACATGAATCCCAAAGAACCACCTCCCATTCTGCTTGCTTTTTATTATTATTATTTATTTATGATGTGTTCTACAATATTTGTCAATTTAACCAATTTTGCAGGGCAATCTTCATATACAAGATTAATTTTCATATATGAGAGACCTGACAGAATATGGAAATGACTTTTGTGCTTTTTCCTGCCTATCTTGAAATCTTTGAAGCATTTCCACTGGACTAAACATGTTAAAAACAAAGACTGTGCTGAGAATTCAGTGACATTTACAAGCAAAGCTGTCATCCAGAGAACAAGTTAGAAGCATGATTGCATCTTAATTGGTGGATTTTGAGACATTTGTTGGACTTTGTGTCCCTCGTTGCTGCAGGAGAACTTCATGCTGGTTTGGAATGCAGAGAGAGCTCGGGTTAGTGCAGAGAGAAAACTGCAAACACTGGCACGGCTTCACTGAATGATTTTTCCTGCATCATGCCACTGTAGCAAGCGGCCTTTATGTAGCTGTTCAGTGTACATTTTTAAGGATTGAAGAAAAAAAAAGTTCATTTACATTAAATGTGTTTTCATAGAAAATAAAGGGACCAGTTTTATTGTTACTTCATTGCATATGAGATGGTTTTAGTAAAGTTATGACTTTTGGCCACTTTTAAATGCGATACTTTCTATTGATACTTTTTAGATACTTTTAAACCAACCCAATACAAAACTCTGATCTCTCCCCTAATGTTCCAATGTCACGCAACATGCTAACATGTGAGGCGTGTCACCTCACCGGCGGCTTATGACAGGAATGCTGTCACCTGATGACAGTTGAAAATACTGGCAGCATTCTTCTTTCGCCGAGTGCAGGAAGAAGGAAGAAGAGCAAGATCCCTGATGATAAAGCAAATCATGGTAGTATGTCATAAGATGTCTGAACAGGCTGGGACACGAGCTAATCAACTTTTGACCCTCGAGATAGTGAAACAGTGATAGTGAAATCCTAGTGTGGCAATAACTACCTAGTTAGTTGGTAACTGATGTGAACCACCCTTCTTAAACATTTTGAATCACATGGGCTGATTTTGAACATGGTGAAAAAATCAGACCTAAACATCACACATTAATAATAATAATAATAATGGATTGGATTTAGCGCTTTTCAAGGCACCCAAAGCGCTTTACAATGCCACTATTCATTCACTCTCACACATTAACCACTGAAACTTTACACAGGTATTAATCACGCCACTGTATTCCTGCTCTCTCTGTTTCTCTGGGTCGTCTGACTATTGGGAATTTCCCTCTGTATCAATGTAGAGTCATTACCTTACATACAAATTGCCTCGAGGTGATTGTTGCTGGGATTTGGTGATATATTTAAAAAATCTATTTCATTTATTGAAACTATCAGGTGTCAGGGCATTTAGCCACCTGCTACTCACAGATAGAAGGGCCTGAGTTTGACTCGTGAATCTGGGGCCTTTCTGTGTGGAGTTTGCATATTTTGTCAATGTTTGTGTGAGTCTTCTCTGGGTACTCTGGCTTCCTCACACAGTCCAAAGTTCGTGGGAATTAGTATTTAATTATTTAATTATTAATTAGTGATTCCAAATTTCCCATAGGTATGAATTGCTGTGTGTCTCTCTGTGTCAGCCCTCTTTCAGATTCCAGGGTATGCCCTACCTCTCAACCCTATGACAGCTGGGATAGGCTCCAGCCCCCCCTGGTGCATGAAAGTATCAGTCAAAGATTCAATCCTCAAATATTTTCAGACAAGCACTTATTCATCCACCGAAAAACACACGCTAAGCTCGACATTTAGCTAATAACAGAAGATGAAACCTGAGAAAGTTACAGTCTTGTTAGCTGCTGATCCTTTCCCTATAAGAACCCCTTACCTGTTGAGTAACCTTCCTCTTAAACTTTCAGATAAATGCAGAAAAAAAATCTTAAAATTAACAACTTGTGACAACTGGCAAAAGAAATCTTTCAAACCATATTTACTCACTTGTACTGAAAGGCAGGATTTTATTGTATTATTTTCTAACTGAGCTATCACTAAATACTAAAATATCTGGATGAATGTCTTGCTTAAACTGTAATGCGCGTCCACATACTTGCATGTGGGCGCAGATCTGATGTAGAGGCAATAATGCCAGGTAATGTCAAGTTTCAGATCACTTTGTACTCTCTTAAATTTCAACAGGCTGCTCAGCTGAAAAAGTGATGCTGCACAATTTAGCATTGTAAGACTGAAGTGCTGAATCGTCAAAAAAACGAAAATCCCGATTGGCTTTCAACCCTCTCTAACAAAGATGCTGTTAAATGATATTTAACTGCTGAAAACAGCAAGCACTGTGCACTCAGACATAAGGTGACATGGATCCATCACATGCAAAACTGCCTGAGGCTGTAATCTGCCCTTTAATTTGAAATGCTAACATGAGCCTGCAGTGTCACAGACACAGTGGATAAACAGGGACAAGCCTGCAGAATGCCGCCCAAGATCAACATCATTTCTGTTAGAAATATAAAGAACATTTATACTGGAGATGAATTTCTCAACCCACAATTAAAGGAGCGATGGCAATCTGTCTTAAGTTTGGGATCACAGAAACTAAAGCGGGACAAACCACATATGAAGCTACAAGTGTGTTGGTGGAGCAGATCAGGTGTGATGGCGCAGTGGGAAAAAAAGATTATTCTCAAAATTGTCAAATTCTTTTGTACTGTGACTTCAGTAGAACTGTTTTGTTTGTAGGGAGACGAATCAGCTGACCAGGGCACTAGTCAAATGAAGTTTATAAATATGATTCCATACAAGAGGATGATAAATGACACTGGCATTTTGCTGCTGGGATTCTTTCACCTGTGCTTTGACAAATTTCATTTACTGATTTTAAATCTGTTTTCGTCTTGCAAGTTCCCGTTTTTTTAGTTATGTTCCAAGTATTGGACAGCTGGACTGGACAGAAACAGCGACTCATTATAAAATTAAAGAAAGTAAGTGTGCTCTGCAGAA
Organism: Astatotilapia calliptera; assembly: GCF_964374335.1. NCBI lineage: Eukaryota > Metazoa > Chordata > Actinopteri > Cichliformes > Cichlidae > Astatotilapia > Astatotilapia calliptera. The sequence continues at coordinate 5,012,159 of NC_137428.1, read as the reverse complement.
AAGTAAGCCCAAAATTAATGAAGGTCTTTTTGTTGGTTCTAAAATCTGTGAACTGATACTTGACGATGAGTTTGAATGGAAACCGGAGCCAAGTGAATCAGTAGCCTGGGAAGCATTAGTGCAGGTTGTCCAAAATTTACTTTGGAATCACAGAGCAGAGAATTTTGCTAAAATCACATCAGCTAACGAGTGCAAAATGTCACTGAAGATGCACTTTTGTTCACCCAAACCTGGGCAAAGTCAATGATGAGCGTGGAAAAAGATAAAAGATCAAATAAAATGTTGGAAAACTGATACCGGGGACAGTGTAATCTGAGCTTGATGGTTGACTGCTTCTGGTTCTTTGTAAAAGACATGCATGCTCAGTACAAGTGCTAAAGTAAGTGGCTAAAACATTTTTGAGCAGACATTTTTTTGACAGTCTCAAATGTATGCTCAACTGTGAGGTTCAACCATGTGCACCTCACAGTTGAGCAAAAGTTCAGCACAGTTCATTACTGTAAACGTTGCCACAGTTCCCTAGCACTAACTAATCCCAGCAGCCTGCACACGCAGCCTTTAAATTGATCTGAATGCAGTGCCCTGATCAGGCTGCATGAAGAACATACTTGACATTAGGTATTACCCCGCCTCTTAGATTTAATTACTCATGAAGGTGCTGACATGTTAAGACTTTCTCTCCTGTTTATGTCTTGAACAGATTAGACAGCACACTGAACAATGGAGAAGTAAACAAAAGGTAAATGCTTTTAATACCCCAATCTTCATCTGGATTTATATAATTTATGACTGTGTGATATTATACACACGCACCTTGTGTAAACATGGATCTGCAGCGTCTTGTGTGCAGACATTGTGCGACGCCTTGCGTGCAGCTGCTCGTGCACTGTTTGTTTGCAGTGAGACTGAGTCTGGGAACAGATGCGTCTCTTTCTGTTTGCCAGCAGAGACGTGGTGAGTCCAAGTGCAGGAGACACTTTGCTGTCTTTGTGAGGAGAACAGTGCTGGCAAGCAGCACCGTGAACTACAGCGCTGCAACACCGAAGAGATCCAGATATTCGTCTGCTAAGAAGCATACATTATTGCACCTGCATGGCGAGCTGCGCCAGCTGCAACCTTTCCTTGTGATTATCATTTCTGACAAAGCGGCTACTCGAAAACACTCGCTGCTCGTCCTGCTCAGCTCTGTGTGCATGAAAGAACACAGGCTCTCAGGGTTGTTTCGGGGTGTCTTGCAGCTGCTTGATCAGTGGATAAATAAACCACAGAGTCAGCCAAACCTCAACAATCCACTTAAATTAAATCACTCGCTTTGTTCATGAAGTCTGCCTGAAGGTGGCCATTCTTTAATTGTACTTTCTGATGTTTGTAGTTGGTAATGGAATGCATATAAGAGCTGCAGAGTGCTCTTTAGACCACTCTGTATCTTGTAAGTGTACAGATCCAACTCTAAAAAGCTTCTTAAACATATGACAAAAGATTTGAGCCGATATGTGTATAAACAAAATCAATGAGCCTTTCAAGCTGGCCTATCACATACTCTGTAGTCTTTGTGAACCTGAACCGTACTTGTTTCTGAAAAGTAAAAATAAACATTTGCTCAGTTTTGACGTAGTTGTTCACACATTGGCCAAACAAGCAAAAGATCCCTAGTTTGTTCCCAGGAGAAGGAGAGTTTGTGGGTGCTCTTGGCCCATCAGCCAATCGTGGAAAAGAGTAAACTTCTTAAGTGCAAACAGCTAAAATGAAGCCAAATGTTAAAAACCGTGAAAAGTGCCCGTTGTCCCTGTCTGTACTTTCAAAAATGTATATTTGGATATTTTATGGGGGTTTTCTCCTATGAAACTCTGCGTTCACCTTCTATGGATGCACAATCTGATACTGGACACAGGTTCAGTCCTATTCAGTTCATTGTTGCTCTGCATTTATAACTCTACATAGCAGAAGCGTTGCTCCTGTTACCAGCAGCACAGCTAATATAGCATGGAGGAAGCTGGCAGCACAGGTTCAACAGTCGGGAGGTATTCCAAGCATACTGCATCAACAGCTTTACATATTTGAAGTGGTTTTTACTGCTTATCAAAGCGTTGCCAAGTGGGGTGACTCAACTGAAAATCTCCAACAACAGTGCTTTCTTTGTTGGTTTCTCTCTCGCTCTGTTTACTTTAACACATGTTGGGAGGCTTTTACTATACTCACTGTAACATAAAGTGTTGATAATCTTGGTTAATATTAAAATAATCTCTCATTTCACCTGCCTCCTATTACACCAGTCTCCTTCCCCTGCTCTGACAGCAGGGTGCAGTAAAGACCTGGTCGTTTTCTTCTGTAAGCAGACCTGAAACAAACATTGACACTGAAAACATGATTCATGTGTGTTTTCTTTCCACCTCTTCTTTCTTTTTGCATTTACATTTATCAGCTGTTATAAATGCTGATATTCAGCAAATCACCAGCCACCAATTTTTTGCAAGCTATTAAATTTCAAGACTTGGTGGCGTTTAAAACAGCGCAAATAAGATAGAAAAGAAAGAAATAAAGTGTTCGCAAAAGAGGGAAATGGAATTTTAAAATACAAAGTGTTAGAACAACTTTTAAAAATGTCTATCTCAATAGCAGGAGTTAAATTATGGAACAGTCTAACAGAAGAAATTAAAGAAAGTAACAACATAAACCAGTTTAAAGTGAAATATAAAAAACTGATTTTTAACAAATATAAGAATGAAGAAAACGGGGTAAACCCAGGGCGGTAATGTTGTTCGTAATAGTGTTTTAGTTTGTTTGTCTCATCATTTGTGAATCTGCAAACGTTGCCACTCAGTCCTTATTTATATGAAAGTAACTATACTGTGGTGGGGCTTGTTTATTTGTTTTGTTTGTTTGTTTGTTTGTTTTGATTTACTTTTGCTTCATATGTTGTTTGTTTAATTTAAGGCTAAAACAAAATGAAATCAATGAGAGGTAAAATTTGAGGCGGTAGGGACTAATAAGTGTATACTTCTGCCTACTCCGTTTCAAACAAAAGAATGGAATGATATTTTGTAATGATTGTGAATTCACGTTTGAAATAAAAATGAAATGAACTGAACTAAATCATAAATAAATCAGCTCATAAAATTTGTTTATTTTCTGTAAATGTTCCTTAAGCATGTGCTTATATAGAAACAGTCTCTCAGCTATCCTCCGTCAGAAACACCTTTGACATTATGACTCATATTTCTTCTCATAACCTGAAACACTCATAGACACATCCAGTATTTCCTCTGATGTCACAGTCCCTTGATGTGTTTCTCAAAAATTAAATTGTAGTTTCCTTTAGAGTACGAACAACGTAATAACAAAGCCAGTGTTCTTGGTTTGCTTTGTTCTTGGCCGTTACTGATTCCCCCTTTCGTGTTATCAATACTGCTTTGTCTTTTATCTCCACTCCCTTTGAATATTTAACCAGTTTAACACTAATACGAAAGCACACATAAGTAATGGTCAGTGGTACCCATGCACCAGTCAGCTGGGATGCATCTTTTTTTTTTTCAGACATTATTTGGTAACTTTATATTTTTGCTGTGGATTTCTACACTGTCACTATCACAAAGTGCTCTTAATCCACTTACTATTATTATTGTTATCTCTTCCATTGAATAGCGATTTGTGTGTTTGCAGATCAGCTGAAGTAATCTTATCAACTACCCACTGGAAACGCTATAGAGGAAAGCCCACATTTAAGGATGATTGACACGGGCACTTGAGCAGAGCAGGCTTCCTCATATTACCTCTATAAGTTTACAGTTAGTTCAAACACTCAGTCTCAGGAGTACCCATCACCATTCTTTCTTTTATATATATATATAAACATTATGTCAAATTCTGTTTCAAAATTGGGGGGAAGAGAAAAATTTTAAATGAAAGGCAGTGTGACAAATTTAATAGCTTTACACCTGATGTTTTTGAAAAAAAAAATATAGCTATATATTCATCTGTACGACAGATAGAGTCTCACATTTTAGACTGCTGCTCAGCGTGTGGCCCGTATAATGTCTGTCTGTGAAGCACAAACGCGACATGAATATTGGCAGCTTTTAATTACTTCATTCATTCACTGCCTTCAAATGAACCCCGTGGAATCTGGTAAATATTGTACAGAATAAAAACGGCCGAAGAGGCTTGTAGCTGGCACTTGTAATCACATTACAGAAGACTGTGTAACGGCACAGACCAAACTAACTCTGAGGGGATAAACGGGGGGTAATGGAGTCCCCTGCGCCTACCTGGGTGGTCACGGATTCTGATCTTTGGAGTTTCGTTACATTGTTGCGTTGCTCGGTCTTAAAGACGAATTTATTGACATGGTTGTAAAAGAATCGCCAAGATGGGCAGAAAAGAGGGTCGTAACCGTAGAGAAGCGAGCGGGTTGTAGTTTATTCGTCTTTTTTTTTTTTTTTTACCTCTTATTCCACCAAAGAGAAAGAAAAAAGTCTCACCTTTTATTTTGTTGTCGGTCGCGCTGTCTGACAACGGAGCCGGTCCACAGTCCTCTGAACTCTCCTCTCCTCCGCCGCCCTCGGTCACCAGCTGCTCGGAGAACTTTCTTGTAGTGGCCGTGCACAAGGCGCAGTTTTGAGACGTGGCCGGTGGCAGTGCAGGGCTGACGGGCTGGCAGAGGGCTGGGCGGGGGCTGCTGGTCACAGAGATAGGAGAGTGGTGGAAGGTGGGTGGGTGCGTGGATGGGTGTAACGGAACAGTTATAAAGGCGACATTTACGGCGCATCGATGGCAGACATCCTTCCCAACATTTATTCTTGTGTGTGGTGCAGTAGGCTACAGATGTTAACTGCCCTGTGGTCCAGTCCCAGTGTTTTATCTCCGTTACCAGCTGCAATGCAGCCACTACCTTTATAACTCTGTGTTTATTGTACTTACATTTTAACCCATCCGATCTTTTTTGGCCACTGAAAACATGTTTACAGAACTATTGTTATGTTTTATATTGTTATATTTGTGCTGTCCTCTTGGTCAGATTACGCTTTAAAAAGACATTTTTAATGTGAACGAGATTTTGATATCATTCACGAGGGATACATTTGACATATATTTCACATATCCTCCCGAGAACCAGCAAACAAGTATCTTCCAGTTTAACGTTTTTTGTGATGCCCTGCCTATTTGAACGTAGAGGCGACTCAAAAACATGAGGTATCATTGGAAAGGCACAGATGTCCCCGTTTGAGCTCACTTTAGGGCTTATTACAGTAGCTTGAATAAATCAAAAGATGTAGACCAAAAACAGATGTCCATTTGTCCAGTTTTTGGCAAATACACACTTTCAAGTCACTTTTCTATTCAAAAATAACTTTGCAAACAGGAGAGACACTAGATCAAAACTAGATCTAAACTCAAGGACGCGTGAGGAAAGTTGACATTGTCGTCAGAACATTTCCATCCTATTTGTTTTTGCTATTTTCAGTACAGTCAAGCTTTGAAACTAGCTACACAAGCTGACGGGTAGCCTCTCTTTACTTTCAAAGATAAATGAGGGCTCCTCCTCTGCACTGGCTCATCGGCTCAGTGTCCTCCCCAGTTATGCTGGTTATCATCATGGCTGCAGAAGCACGAAGCTGCTGAACTCTACTGAATCTCCAAATATTGATTCTGTTCATCTGGACGTAGCGTTTTCAGTGGGAGACTACTGAATAATTCAACTGAGCTCGCATTGCATTAATGTGGGGGTTTTAAGTTTTCATTACAATGTCTCACTGTCTGCAAGGGCCCCTCATCATAACTTTTCTAACAGGCTACAATTTCAAGTGTCCATCCTCCGTTTTGATAAGGGACTTAACCAAGGTGTCGTTGAGCATTGTGCCAACAGGCAGGAGAACACACAGGGCTTAAATACACACAGCAGCAATCAGGGGATGACTGATGTTTATTTACAGGGTGGTGTAGTGGCAAACAAGCAGTGAGGGATGACAGGGAAGTAAAGAAACCTAAACTGGAAAAACTAAAGAGCAAACCTGAGAACATACAAAATGGGGAGAGTGGCAGAGAGCCACAGACAGGGAAAAGGACACTGTGGAACACAGACGAACCAACAACAGGCAGGAGAACACACAGGGCTTAAATACACACAGCAGTAATCAGGGGATGAGAGACAGGAGGGCAACACACCTGGAAGAAGTCAGAGGTGACGGGACAGGGGAAACGTAAACTGAACACACTCACACGAGACAGGGACCTTCAGAATAAAACAGGAAACTCAGACACAGAACCAGACAAGACACTGAACTAACTAAACAGACAGATTCACAAACAGACAGTGTGACAGCATAGACAGACAGAACACAGAAGTGGGACCAGGGTAAGCACAGAACAGAAACCTAACAAACAGTAAATCAAAACAGAATACATACTCAGGATAAACAAAAGCATAAAGAAACACAAAACACTGAGTCGGCAGACTCAGGACCATCACACAGTAAAGCAGCATCTGTTTCGTCCAGCATCTGTGCTTGTTGCACCTTATAGGTTTCACCATCCTTTTGTTTTGCAGGTTGTTGGATTATAATATTATTTTATGCCATGTTAGACCCCTAATTAAAGATTGTGAATTATTCTGTAGTTTTGGTTTGCATTATTCTCCTGAATTAGAAGAAGGTGATAACTATTGCATTTGTTAAACTGATTTGCATTACATTAGACTGCTGATTTATTGTGAATGAATGATATTGTTTTATGATGCATTATACTGCTGAGTTATAATAATAATAATAATACATTTTATTTAAATAGCGCCTTTCAAAGCACCCAAGGACACTGTACAACAGATAAAAACTGGAAACATACACAATGATAAAAATAGAAGATAAAAGTTAAAACATACAGAAATTTAAGAATAGGCAATTTTAAACAGATGAGTTTTGAGGGTGGACTTAAAAAGAGAGAATGAACTAATATTTCTGAGGTCCGGGGGTAGGGAATTCCAAAGTCGAGGGGCAGAGCAGCTAAAGGCCCTCCCTCCCATTGTGATCAGACGAGCAGAGGGAACAGAGAGAGAAAGAGAAGATGAAGATCTGAGGCAGCGGGATGGGAGCTTCATCTGTAATAAGTCAGAGAGGTACGGTGGAGAGAGAGAATGAATAGCCTTGAATGTATACAGAATTATTTTAAAATGGATGCGAAATTTGACCGGGAGCCAGTGAAGTTGCTTCAGGATTGGGGAGATGTGGTGGGTAGAAGAAGTCCTAGTAATAATACGGGCAGCAGAGTTCTGGACACGTTGGAGCTTGTTGATAGATTTTTGTGTAAGGCCAAATAATAATGAGTTGCAGTAGTCAATTCTAGAGATAACAAGATTATGGATGAGAATGGCAGTGGCGTGAGGTGTGAGGAAGGGGCGGAGGCGATTAATGTTACGGAGTTGGAAATATGCTGCACGTGTAATATTATTGATATGTGAGTTAAAGGATAATGTGCTATCGAGAATGACACCCAAGCTTTTCACAGAGGGAGAGATAGGGACCAGCGAGTTATTGATGGTGAGAGAGAAATTGTTAATTCTGGATAGCAGTCGTTTAGTGCCAACCAGAAGAAGTTCCGATTTATTGCTGTTGAGTTTAAGAAAGTTGGAGGAGAACCAAGAATTAAGTTCAGCTAGACAGAGGATGAGGGAGGGTGGAGGAAGAGTAGAGTCAGGTTTGGTAGAGAGATAGAGCTGGGTGTCATCGGCGTAGCAGTGGAACTGAATATTATATTTACGAAAAATATGTCCGAGTGGAAGAAGGTAGATGATGAAAAGAAGGGGCCCGAGGACAGATCCCTGGGGCACCCCAGTGGATAAAGGAGAAAGCTGAGAAGTGAAGGATTTTAATTGAATGAACTGAGTGCGGTCAGATAGGTATGATTTAAACCAGGCTAGTGGAGTGTGAGAGAGACCAATAGAAGCTAATCTGCTAAGGAGAATGGGATGAGAGATGGTGTCAAAAGCTGCACTCAGATCAAGAAGGATAAGGATGGAGAGGAGACCAGAATCAGCTGCTACAAGAAGGTCGTTTGTTATTTTTATAAGAGCAGTTTCAGTGCTATGTAGAGGACGAAAGCCAGACTGGAACTGTTCGTAAAGGTTATTATCAGTTAGGTGAAGATGGACTTGTGAAGCAACTATTCTTTCAAGGATTTTTGAGAGAAATGGTAGATTGGAGATAGGACGAAAATTATTAAAGTTGTTGGGATCTAGACCAGTTTTTTTCAGAATTGGGGTAATAGCAGCAACTTTGAAGGAAGCAGGAACAGTTCCAGTGGTGAGTGAAGAGTGAATAATAGCAGATATGAGGGGAAGGAGAGGGAGTAAGCAGGCTTTGACGAGGACAGTGGGGATAGGATCGAGCTGGCAGGTAGAAGGCTTTGATTTATGGATGAGATCAGCAATATCAGCTAAGGATGGAAGTTGAAAAAAAGAGAGGAAGTGAGAAGGGGGAGAAGTTAGGACAGAGAAGCTACATTGAGCATTAGGGTCCAGGTCTAAGTGTATTTTATGAATTTTATCAATAAAGAATAGCATTAGAGCATCACAGAAGTTAGATGAATAGAGATGAGCAGGGAGAGAATCAGGTGGCCTGTTAAAAGAGTTGAATAGTGAGAAAAGGGTCTTGGTAGAGTTCTCACTTGAGCAGACAATAGCAGAGTAATAAGCAGATTTGGTTTGACTAATACATTCCTGGTAAAACAGAACGTGGTTATTAAACATATCCTTATGAATAGTAAGGCCAGTTTTCTTATAGAGACGTTCAAGCTGTCGGCCTTTAGCTTTCAGTAGCCGGAGTTCAGGGGTGTACCAGGGTGCAGAGCGAGAAAAAAGTACAGTTCTGGTTTTTTGTGGAGCCAGGGAATTTAAAATACTACTAAGGCTATGATTATAAAAAAGTACCAGGTCCTCTTGAATAGCTAAGTTGTTAGAAGACAAGCAGCTAGAAAAAGCAGAGGAAAGGATATCAAGATTTATATTCTTGATATTCCGGAAAGAGATAATACGGGGATTGTTAATTACAGAGAGGGTCATGTGAACATTAAAGGAGAGAAGTAGATGGTCCGAAATTAGCAGTTCGTCAGCTCTACAGATGGAGGGGGTAAGTCCAGAACAGCAGACTAGGTCCAAAGTGTGGCCCTTAATGTGGGTAGGGAAGTTTATGTATTGTTTAAGGCTGAAACTATCAAGGCAGGATAGAAGGTCCTTGGTAAGGGGATGGTCGCAGTTATCCACGTGAACGTTAAAGTCACCCAGCAATATTATATTAGGGGAGACAGTAGCTAGATTGGTCAGCAGATCGGCAAAGCCACTGATAAAAACAGAATTAAATTTTGGGGGGCGGTAGATGACAGCTATTACAGTTGGGGTAGGTCCTGAAAGTTGACAGACAACAGATTCAAAGGAGCTGTACGTAGGGGCGGACAGCGGCGAGACTTTCCAGTTCTTGCGATAGATTATCGCGAGGCCACCACCACGGCCGGACTCGCGAGGTTGGCAGGTGTAAACAAACCCCGGGGGGGTGGAGTCGTTGAGTTGCGAAAAGTCACTGGGCTGTTGCCATGTCTCAGTCAAGCAGAAAAAGTCAAACTTAGGAGATCCTGGATGAGATGTCCTTTGTTTGTAAGCGAACGGATATTAAGCAGGCCAAAGTTGACAGAAATACTGTCGGACTGGATGAGAGTGTTAGCCGACCTAGGCAGACTAGTCAGAACATTGTGGTCAATAGACCTGCAGGGGTTCCGTTGAGAGCGACCAGAGGTGGACCAGAAGGACTGAATTGGTTTGGAATTATCCTGATGGAAATACCGACGGGAGCCTCGATGTACGTACTTTCGACGAGGGAGGAAGGCAATGTCCGTGTGGAAATGAAGAGCAGCCAACGGCGGAGCAGCTAAAGAGAAGCGGAGCCGGAAGAGCTCATCAGCTGTATATTGATGAAGTCCAGTGCCGAGTCGGTAGATCGATGACATAAGGATCCAGACCCACACTGAGAGTACATAGATCCTGAAAGGCCACATCATGGACAGGAACAGCCGGGTAGGGACACTGACATTCTGTTCTGCAATTGTTATTCACTTGTATTTTATAATTTGACTTTACATACTGCTAGGTGGTTTGTAAAGTTTACAATAACTAGTATTATCATTATGCTATATTTTCAAAAATATATAATAATCTCCAGAGGTGTGGACTCGAGTCACATGACTTGGACTCGAGTCAGACTCGAGTCATTAATTTTATGACTTTAGACTTGACTTGAAAAAATGTTCTAAGACTTGTGACTTGACTTGGACTTTTACACCAATGACTTGGGACTTGAATTGGACTTGAACCGGTTTACTTGAAAAGACTTGATATTTTACCCCAAATATAAAATTTAACATGCATATTATATGGAGATTGAAAATGTGACGTCATTCACGGGTAGAACCGCAAAGGATTCTGGGAACTCGTGGCAAGCGGTACTAGCGCACGCAGGCTTTCAATTAAAATCAGTCACACAGCGATAAAAAGAAACACAAAAATGTCAAGAAGCTGTTGTATTATTAACTGCAATAGCCGGTCGCATGACAGCCACGGGAAGCCGACGGGTAAAGAGATCGGTTGTTATCGGATTACGTCGTTGAAGAGAAATTGTTCGAGCCATGTTTCCGAAGTAACAAAGACGCGACGGATGGCCTGGATCGCAGCCATTCAAAGATCAAATATAACGTCCCAGAACCCTCCAGCTCACAGGTTAGTCTGCTCCAAGCATTTACACAAAGGTCAGTCTGCTGTTGTAGTTAATGCGTCATTTTTCTTAACATAATTGGTGATATAGGTTACAAGCAAGTCTGGCGCTGAACAGAAATTGTCGCGCTATGCTCCTTTGTTTATTGTGCATAAATAGTAAATTATCCTGACACAATATTGTGTTTCGCTTCTGTTATTATGGTACACTGACAAAAACACATACTTTTATTCACAGGATAAAACAGGTTTTTTGTATCACTAATTGCCCAGTACGATTACAGCATACAGTATTATTGTCACTGCTACATTTCTGTGATGGGTACCAGAAATTATTTCCACTACTAATTAATTACCGTTGAGCTCAAAGGTCCTATTAATAAACGGTTAACGAATGTGTATTTATGACGACGATTTGTGAGACTGGTAAACTTATGATACGTACGATGGTCTTTCGTTCTACACGGTGCATTTCAAGGTCCTGCACCCATCCGTCGGTAAACTGTACCTGGGCTTGTTGCAGTGACCTGAAGTTACTAAACTTCATGAGTGTATGCACTCACTCCAAGAACCGTATGATTATAAATATGCATATAAATATGCTAAGATGAGATAGCTGACTTCATCTAACTAGCAAATGTTGTCCAGGCTACGTTGGTGATACAGTTTTTTTTAATGTGTATGATATTTTTGTCATGCGATTTTAAAGCCGGTCCTACAACCGCATCCAAGAATAACATGCAGCTTATCTCAGAACTGTCGGTGAAAATTATTCTTGGAGCTAGGTTTAATTGAGCTGCATTTTAAAGAGGTGCAATTTCACAATTTGTGTATATTTTCTAAGTTCACTATTTTGTATGTGTTGAGAAAAACACAGATTTTAAAATTACATGGTCTAATATTTACATTTAGCATAACTGCAACATTATTTTTTCGTTTGTTTTTTTTAAAGACTCGAAAGGACTTGAAATTCAAAGTTTCAGACTTGTGACTTGACTCGGACTTTTACACCAGTGACTTGAGACTCGACTCTGACTTGCCTGACATTACTTGAGACTTGACTTGAGACTTGAGGATAAAGACTTGAGACTTACTTGAGACTTGCAAAACAATGACTTGGTCCCACCTCTGATAATCTCAAAAGTAATGCCTTGGAGTAGAAAATAGTAATGCTTTATTAAAATTTAAAACTAAAGTACAGTATTTGAATGTGTGTATTGTGTCTACTGTTTGCAAATATTTCTAACTTTTATTTGAATATTCAGTTTCCTACCATCTTCTCTTAAAGGGTAATTGCCAGGTATCCCGCCCTCCCCCTTCGCACACACATGCACACAAAGAAAACACACAGTATAATTCACAGCCTCATTATAGTGAATAAATATTTATGCCATTTACACCATCAAACTTAGATTGCTAAGGATGAAGAACCTTTTGTTCTTTAAAGAACCATTTGTAATAGCTGAAGAACCATCCACAAAATAAAAAGGTTCTTTGACGTATGATGGTTCTTTAAAGAACCATGAAGACATCTGAAGAACCATTTAAGAACCATAATTTTTCTGAGTGTAGAGGCGACCCAAAAACATGAGGTATCATTGGAAAGGCACAGATGTCTCCGTTTGAGCTCACTTTAGGGCTTATTACGGTAGCTTGAATAAATCAAAAGATGTAGACCAAAAACAGATGTCCATTTGTCCAGTTTTTGGCAAATACACTTTCAAGTCACTTTTCTATTCAAAAATAACTTTGCAAACAGGAGAGACACTAGATCAAAACTAGATCTAAACTCAAGGACGCGTGAGGAAAGTTGACATTGTCGTCAGAACATTTCCATCCTATTTGTTTTTGCTATTTTCAGTACAGTCAAGCTTTAAAACTAGCTGCACAAGCTGACGGGTAGATAAATGAGGGGTCCTCCTCTGCACTGGCTCATCGGCTCAGTGTCCTCCCCAGTTATGCTGGTTATCATCATGGCTGCAGAAGCACGAAGCTGCTGAACTCTACTGAATCTCCAAATATTGATTCTGTTCATCTGGACGTAGCGTTTTCAGTGGGAGACTACTGAATAATTCAACTGAGCTCGCATTGCATTAATGTGGGGGTTTTAAGTTTTCATTACAATGTCTCACTGTCTGCAAGGGCCCCTCATCATAACTTTTCTAACAGGCTACAATTTCAAGTGTCCATCCTCCGTTTTGATAAGGGACTTAACCAAGGTGTCGTTGAGCATTGTGCCAACAGGCAGGAGAACACACAGGGCTTAAATACACACAGCAGCAATCAGGGGATGACTGATGTTTATTTACAGGGTGGTGTAGTGGCAAACAAGCAGTGAGGGATGACAGGGAAGTAAAGAAACCTAAACTGGAAAAACTAAAGAGCAAACCTGAGAACATACGAAATGGGGAGAGTGGCAGAGAGCCACAGACAGGGAAAAGGACACTGTGGAACGCAGACGAACCAACAACAGGCAGGAGAACACACAGGGCTTAAATACACACAGCAGTAATCAGGGGATGAGAGACAGGAGGGCAACACACCTGGAAGAAGTCAGAGGTGACGGGACAGGGGAAACGTAAATTGAACACACTCACACGAGACAGGGACCTTCAGAATAAAACAGGAAACTCAGACACAGAACCAGACAAGACACTGAACTAACTAAACAGACAGATTCACAAACAGACAGTGTGACAGCATAGACAGACAGAGCACAGAAGTGGGACCAGGGTAAGCACAGAACAGAAACCTAACAAACAGTAAATCAAAACAGAATACATACTCAGGATAAACAAAAGCATAAAGAAACACAAAACACTGAGTCGGCAGACTCAGGACCATCACACAGTAAAGCAGCATCTGTTTCGTCCAGCATCTGTGCTTGTTGCACCTTATAGGTTTCACCATCCTTTTGTTTTGCAGGTTGTTGGATTATAATATTATTTTATGCCATGTTAGACCCCTAATTAAAGATTGTGAATTATTCTGTAGTTTTGGTTTGCATTATTCTCCTGAATTAGAAGAAGGTGATAACTATTGCATTTGTTAAACTGATTTGCATTACATTAGACTGCTGATTTATTGTGAATGAATGATATTGTTTTATGATGCATTATACTGCTGAGTTATAATAATAATAATAATACATTTTATTTAAATAGCGCCTTTCAAAGCACCCAAGGACACTGTACAACAGATAAAAACTGGAAACATACACAATGATAAAAATAGAAGATAAAAGTTAAAACATACAGAAATTTAAGAATAGGCAATTTTAAACAGATGAGTTTTGAGGGTGGACTTAAAAAGAGAGAATGAACTAATATTTCTGAGGTCCGGGGGTAGGGAATTCCAAAGTCGAGGGGCAGAGCAGCTAAAGGCCCTCCCTCCCATTGTGATCAGACGAGCAGAGGGAACAGAGAGAGAAAGAGAAGATGAAGATCTGAGGCAGCGGGATGGGAGCTTCATCTGTAATAAGTCAGAGAGGTACGGTGGAGAGAGAGAATGAATAGCCTTGAATGTATACAGAATTATTTTAAAATGGATGCGAAATTTGACCGGGAGCCAGTGAAGTTGCTTCAGGATTGGGGAGATGTGGTGGGTAGAAGAAGTCCTAGTAATAATACGGGCAGCAGAGTTCTGGACACGTTGGAGCTTGTTGATAGATTTTTGTGTAAGGCCAAATAATAATGAGTTGCAGTAGTCAATTCTAGAGATAACAAGATTATGGATGAGAATGGCAGTGGCGTGAGGTGTGAGGAAGGGGCGGAGGCGATTAATGTTACGGAGTTGGAAATATGCTGCACGTGTAATATTATTGATATGTGAGTTAAAGGATAATGTGCTATCGAGAATGACACCCAAGCTTTTCACAGAGGGAGAGATAGGGACCAGCGAGTTATTGATGGTGAGAGAGAAATTGTTAATTCTGGATAGCAGTCGTTTAGTGCCAACCAGAAGAAGTTCCGATTTATTGCTGTTGAGTTTAAGAAAGTTGGAGGAGAACCAAGAATTAAGTTCAGCTAGACAGAGGATGAGGGAGGGTGGAGGAAGAGTAGAGTCAGGTTTGGTAGAGAGATAGAGCTGGGTGTCATCGGCGTAGCAGTGGAACTGAATATTATATTTACGAAAAATATGTCCGAGTGGAAGAAGGTAGATGATGAAAAGAAGGGGCCCGAGGACAGATCCCTGGGGCACCCCAGTGGATAAAGGAGAAAGCTGAGAAGTGAAGGATTTTAATTGAATGAACTGAGTGCGGTCAGATAGGTATGATTTAAACCAGGCTAGTGGAGTGTGAGAGAGACCAATAGAAGCTAATCTGCTAAGGAGAATGGGATGAGAGATGGTGTCAAAAGCTGCACTCAGATCAAGAAGGATAAGGATGGAGAGGAGACCAGAATCAGCTGCTATAAGAAGGTCGTTTGTTATTTTTATAAGAGCAGTTTCAGTGCTATGTAGAGGACGAAAGCCAGACTGGAACTGTTCGTAAAGGTTATTATCAGTTAGGTGAAGATGGACTTGTGAAGCAACTATTCTTTCAAGGATTTTTGAGAGAAATGGTAGATTGGAGATAGGACGAAAATTATTAAAGTTGTTGGGATCTAGACCAGTTTTTTTCAGAATTGGGGTAATAGCAGCAACTTTGAAGGAAGCAGGAACAGTTCCAGTGGTGAGTGAAGAGTGAATAATAGCAGATATGAGGGGAAGGAGAGGGAGTAAGCAGGCTTTGACGAGGACAGTGGGGATAGGATCGAGCTGGCAGGTAGAAGGCTTTGATTTATGGATGAGATCAGCAATATCAGCTAAGGATGGAAGTTGAAAAAAAGAGAGGAAGTGAGAAGGGGGAGAAGTTAGGACAGAGAAGCTACATTGAGCATTAGGGTCCAGGTCTAAGTGTATTTTATGAATTTTATCAATAAAGAATAGCATTAGAGCATCACAGAAGTTAGATGAATAGAGATGAGCAGGGAGAGAATCAGGTGGCCTGTTAAAAGAGTTGAATAGTGAGAAAAGGGTCTTGGTAGAGTTCTCACTTGAGCAGACAATAGCAGAGTAATAAGCAGATTTGGTTTGACTAATACATTCCTGGTAAAACAGAACGTGGTTATTAAACATATCCTTATGAATAGTAAGGCCAGTTTTCTTATAGAGACGTTCAAGCTGTCGGCCTTTAGCTTTCAGTAGCCGGAGTTCAGGGGTGTACCAGGGTGCAGAGCGAGAAAAAAGTACAGTTCTGGTTTTTTGTGGAGCCAGGGAATTTAAAATACTACTAAGGCTATGATTATAAAAAAGTACCAGGTCCTCTTGAATAGCTAAGTTGTTAGAAGACAAGCAGCTAGAAAAAGCAGAGGAAAGGATATCAAGATTTATATTCTTGATATTCCGGAAAGAGATAATACGGGGATTGTTAATTACAGAGAGGGTCATGTGAACATTAAAGGAGAGAAGTAGATGGTCCGAAATTAGCAGTTCGTCAGCTCTACAGATGGAGGGGGTAAGTCCAGAACAGCAGATTAGGTCCAAAGTGTGGCCCTTAATGTGGGTAGGGAAGTTTATGTATTGTTTAAGGCTGAAGCTATCAAGGCAGGATAGAAGGTCCTTGGTAAGGGGATGGTCGCAGTTATCCACGTGAACGTTAAAGTCACCCAGCAATATTATATTAGGGGAGACAGTAGCTAGATTGGTCAGCAGATCGGCAAAGTCACTGATAAAAACAGAATTAAATTTTGGGGGGCGGTAGATGACAGCTATTACAGTTGGGGTAGGTCCTGAAAGTTGACAGACAACAGATTCAAAGGAGCTGTACGTAGGGGCGGACAGCGGCGAGACTTTCCAGTTCTCGCGATAGATTATCGCGAGGCCACCACCACGGCCGGACTCGCGAGGTTGGCAGGTGTAAACAAACCCCGGGGGGGTGGAGTCGTTGAGTTGCGAAAAGTCATTGGGCTGTTGCCATGTCTCAGTCAAGCAGAAAAAGTCAAACTTACGGTCTGTTAGGAGATCCTGGATGAGATGTCCTTTGTTCGTAAGCGAACGGATATTAAGCAGGCCAAAGTTGACAGAAATACTGTCGGACTGGATGAGAGTGTTAGCCGACCTAGGCAGACTAGTCAGAACATTGTGGTCAATAGACCTGCAGGGGTTCCGTTGAGAGCGACCAGAGGTGGACCAGAAGGACTGAATTGGTTTGGAATTATCCTGATGGAAATACCGACGGGAGCCTCGATGTACGTACTTTCGACGAGGGAGGAAGGCAATGTCCGTGTGGAAATGAAGAGCAGCCAACGGCGGAG
This sequence comes from Astatotilapia calliptera, assembly GCF_964374335.1. Classification (NCBI taxonomy): domain Eukaryota; kingdom Metazoa; phylum Chordata; class Actinopteri; order Cichliformes; family Cichlidae; genus Astatotilapia; species Astatotilapia calliptera. The sequence continues at coordinate 4,995,116 of NC_137428.1, read as the reverse complement.
CAGCTAAAGAGAAGCGGAGCCGGAAGAGCTCATCAGCTGTATATTGATGAAGTCCAGTGCCGAGTCGGTAGATCGATGACATAAGGATCCAGACCCACACTGAGAGTACATAGATCCTGAAAGGCCACATCATGGACAGGAACAGCCGGGTAGGGACACCGGTGGGCCTTAGAAACAGGAGTAGGACAAAAGTCCAGAAGTCCAGAGTTCAGTAGCGTTAGCGATAGTGGTGAGTGGCGGCCGGTGAGTAGCGGCAGCCAGTCGCGCCAGCGTTCACTCAACCGGAAGTGCAGATGATTATTGGGGTATACCTGATAAGAAATACTGTTCGCAGAAAGTCATCGCCTTATTTGTCTGATAAGAAGAGAACAGAACATACAGGAGTTTTCTGCCCCATCTCAGCAGGAGCAGATAAACAGGGAGCCAAGGTCGTAGCTTAGGCACTTTGTGAGAGAAAGCATGTGAATGTTTAGGCTTTTATGATTAGGTGGGGGCCACTAGATGCTATAAGAGGTTGATCAATGCTCCACCATTTTGAGATCTGATGCTGTCTGCATACAGTGTCCATCTCCCACGCGTGTGACCATTAAAATCATTGTTTGACTCAACCCGGCCCGACCAGTGTTGTTCTTTTGGTTTTTCCTCTTGTATCCATCCCCAATATTTGAATCCGTAACAAGGTACATAGATTTTACAGGTTCGGATCACTGAGCTTTTGTGAATTCTTTGCGTGTCCAGTAAAGAAGTCACTGATTCTGTGCTTTATCTTAAGCTACAGTTTCTGAATCACTTTTAATGTATACTGTACCATTGCTACTTGGTGGGGTAAAGTTATGTTTCACATATTGTTTTGATTGCCCAGATTGTGATAATATCGTGTAAAACAACAAATGAATACTAGAAAATACTGTGCATTGTTTTTCTGGAAGCATGGAAAACACTGAGGACAGTACACAGGTTGCTGGCAAATGAATGCCAGTATGTTATTGCCAACCCAAAGTATTTACATTACTGTAAATACATTTGCAGTAAAAATATCCTGCCTCACTTGAATTTACATGAAAGTTGCTGTAACTGGAATTTACAGTAATTTGCTGTGAGTCTGCATAGAAGTTTGCAACTCTGCCTGCCACACACAACTTAACACGACATATATGTCTCTTAACTTGGACATAATAGTAATTCAACATGTAGAGCTATGTTAATATTTACTACAGCAATATAGCTGACTTGTCATTAGCTAATCTGAAACCGGCTGGGTTTTTTTTAAACCCTGGCAGTTTGTGATGTCTGGTTTGCATTATTGTGCCAAACATATTTGCTTTTCCAAGATGAGCTCCATAAATTGTCTATATGCTTCTCTTGTTTGTGTTTTTCTTTTATCTGTTTATTTATTCATGTCCATCATTATTTCTATAAATAGCCTAAGGAGTTTGGAATGAAGGTGACTAGACTTTAAGTTGCTAATAATTTAGGGGTTCAACAATTTAAAAATTCTGTTACCTGTGTGGGCATTTCTGAGTTCAGTTGCCAGCAGTGTTGGTCAAGTTACTTGAAAAAAGTAACCAGTAACTAATTACTGATTACTTCCCCCAAAAAGTAATCCCATTACTTTACTGATTACTTATTTTCAAAAGTAATTAATTACTTAGTTACTTAGTTACTTTTTAAAAACACGATTTACAACCTGAATAGGTGATAAAGCGATAGATCTTTCAGCCCAATTCTACTTTTTCTACGTAATCCATCATACAAAATGTAATCAAATGGAAAAGTCTCTTTTTAAAACTTGTTTTATTAGTTTTAATCTTTTAACTTTATGCATCAAGCAAAAATGTAATTATATGCAACATTCTCTGACTGGAAGAAATTAGTTTAACATTTAAACCTATTTTCTGCACATTCCAGCACATAAAATAATTTTTTTTTGTGTTTACACTCAGTCTTTCAAACAGATGCAAGTAAAACACAGCAGAAAATAAATAAAATCAAATACTAGCAGTCCTGTTGCTCTATTTTCACCTGTAAAGCAGGAGCAGGGTAGGCGGAGGTTTACCCTGGTGCAGGTGTGCTGCAGCGGTGTGGAAGAATCCGCGAGTTTCTCTGTGAGTTTCCCATTACGTCATAGCTACTCGGTGCTTGCTCGGAGGTTTAGGGGTTTCTTTCGCTGTAAAAAGAAGTTTTCTTCCCACGCACAGCGGACGCTAATGTTTTTGTCACTTTTTATGGAATCAAACTCAAAGTAAGGTCAGTACTTCCACGCTTTAAACGCTGCACGCTCATACTCTCTCTGCACTCAATATATTATTCACTGTTGATCTGCACACAGCTGTTGTCACGAACGTGGCACTTGCTAACTTCATTGTCATGAGACATTCTCGCAAAAATTCACGGTTTTAGTAACGCAGTAACGCAGCGTTCCTACGGGAAAGTAACGGTAATCTAATTACCGTTTTTGCAATAGTAATCCCTTACTTTACTCGTTACTCGAAAAAGTAATCGGATAACGCGTTACTGCCCATCTCTGGTTGCCAGGGATTAAATCTTTTCTCTATGCTGTTCATCATTTGCTGATATTTAAGAAATCTACTGTTGGTGAGCCTATATTTTGATATGCATTCTTGGATTTATTTTTTTTTTAAATTGTCATGAGTAACATGTTCCAGATTTTTTATTCGTTTTTATGAAATGATGGAAAATTCTGTGTTTTCTTTTTCGGGCAAACTATCTGGATTGTCCCACACCTCCAGACTCACAAACCAACCTCTTCTTCCCCTGGGCTTGTGTAGAACTACTAGTAGAATTTTCCAGTCACCCTATGAGCTATGAGCATGTTCATGTGAAAAGAATATTATTGGCAAGATCTAGGTCAAAGTTACCATGGCAGAGAGTAAAGTACCTTTGGAACACTGAAAACCAGGGTTTAACCTAAATTAACCTCACTAAGTCCATATCCTGCTCGCAAATACAGGTCTCTGGTGTGCTTTTTTGCAGCACAGAGTTAGCTGTATACAATACAGCAATATTTCCATTGCAATAAGAATCCATTAACAGGATTCATGCTTACATAACCTTTCAGAAACCCTGAGAAGACAGAAATGTTTGCAAATGGAAGTCAACCAAATAAAAGCACTGAGTCGATCATAATCATTATGCTAAACCAACACTGCACACATGTGTGAACAGGAATACAATATTTAAAAAATAAAACCAAAACAAATATGCCTGCATTTTTGTTTTTTTGTTTGTTTGCTTTCTAAATTGAGCTTACCTTCAAACCCTGCCTGTTGCCAACCAACCAGGTAGATTCTTCAGATTTGGTACTTTAGTACATTTTCAGCTCATTACTCCCTTTCAACAAAAACTGTCTAAAACCGATTGTTTAAAGCAGTCTGGTGGTTATGTTTAACATGAACATCCACCACTTTAACAGCATAAATAATGACAAAAATCACCTAGACAGAAAGTGAAAATCATAGCAAATTTGCACATTTCAAATGATTTTGATTTTTAATTCCCCACTTCCTCCTTTTGATAATGAAAATAACTTGCTTGGTACCTTAATGGCACCAATGTTGCCTCACTGCACAGGCTGCACTTCCAGGCTGGGGACCTTTATGACTCTGCACATTCTCCCTGTGCATGCATGAATTTTCTCCAGGTTCTCATTCTTCCTCCCAGAGACATGTGTGTTGGTTAGGTCAGTTGGCTGCTTTATACTGGCCTTAGGAGTGAATGGTTGTCTGTTTCTCTTTGCAAGCCCTGCAGCACACTGGCAACCGGTCATAGGCCTCTCACGCTATGCCAGCTGTCACAGTGTCTTCCTTTCTTGTGGCATTTAGTGAAGCAGAAGTTCTTACTTTGCTGCTCTGACAAAAATGGTAATAACATAAAAATAATTTAAAAAAAAAAAAGCAAAAATGTGAAAAATAAGCAAAATTTGCCACATGTTCTCTTCTTGATTATAATAAAACTTTAATAGCTGGGAGTGTTTTCATAAAACTTTGAGATTATTTTGGCATTGTTTTCATTGGGATGAAGAATTAGAAATCTGTATGTTGATGCTCTGTCTCTAGAGCAAAATAAAGTGGAACTTGGGAAAAGCAATGAAACACTGAAAAAAGAGATGCAAACAAGGGATGCACCTGTTTCCTGTAAGACCCAGACTCATATCCTGTTTTCCTTCTCTCTGCAGCTGAAAGAAAAGCTTTTTGGTGACCAGTAAGAGCTGGATGGAGGCGGAGGAGGGACTTTGGGCAATGATGTGGAATTAGTTGTAACAGTTGCAATAAGGTGTTAAAAAGAGTGCTCTTTCATTCAAACAGGAGACTTCCAGTTTGAAGTGAGCCAGCACTGTTATTGGTTATATGGCTCTTTGTTACTTTGTCCCTGCATTCCCAAAAAACAATGGTCTACGACCCTGTTTTGTGAATGGACCTGTTGGCCCATCCTTAGTAATTTCAACATCTATTGGTGAGATTCCCACAAGATGCTGCATATACGCCCATGGAAACAGATTGCATTTAACAGGGTTGTAGAAACACTAAGCTACTGTTACTAATAAGATCACAATACTAACTTTATTTATGTTGACTCTTTATAAAAAGCAAAATAACAGATTGCAATATTGAAGCACAAAGCCAGAAATTATAGATTAAATTAAAGTTAAGGTAGAAACAAAACTTCTTAATTTCAGCTTCTCCCTTTAGGGGTCGCCATTCTGGACCATCTGCCTCTATCTCAATCTAGCGCTACGATCCTCCTCTCTCATACCAACCCTTACACATCCTCCTTCATTGCATCCATTAACCTGCTTTGGATTTTCCCGTTTTTTGTCTGACCTGGCAGCTCCATACTTAACATCATTTGCCCAATCAGCTATTCCTCTTCTGCACATGTGCAAACCATCCCAGCCTCACTTACTTTGTCTCCAAAGCATTCAACCTGAACTTTCCTTCTGATGTGCTCATTTCTAATCTCCCTCCTGATCACTCCCATCTTAACATCTTCAGCTCCACTCCTGTCTTTGTGTTAGTACCACTGTCTCCAAACCCTACCTCATACCAGCCTCACTACCACCTCTTCTGTTACAAATCACCCAACACTCTTCATCACCGCTTGCGTGCACTGTCTGTTGCTTTGGCTGGTCGATCCCAGGTATTTTAAATTTACCTTGTCCATCACCACTCCAAACAAGAAGATGCTCAGAGCCGATCCCTGATGTACTTCCACCCCGACCTTGAATCCATCTGTCACTCCTACTGCATGCCTCAACACTTGTGCGTTTTCTTCCTACAGGTCCGTCCTTACAGACTTCTCTGTCAGTCTTGACTTCCTCATGCAGCACCGCAGTTCCTCTCTTGGGACTCTACCCTATCTCTCCAAAGTTACTGCAGCTCTGCACGTCACCCTTGAACTTGAAATTGGATTTCTCTATTCTTCAGGAATCCTCTGACCAAAATTATGTTAATCAATCTGTTTAAAAGAAGCCATCTCTCCTAAAGATCTTCATATTTCACAGACATGCCATCTGAACCACCTTTCCACTCTTCATAGTGTAATATGTGAAATCTGCACTTCCTGACTCACTTTCCTCCATCCATCCTCCTCTCTTTCTCATTTTCATCATTCATTAGCTCCTCAGAGTACTCCTTCCATCTTCTCAGCACACTCTCTTCATTTGTTAGTACATTATGATCTCTATCCGAAACCACCCTAACTCAGTACACATCCTTTCCAGCTCAGTGTCTGTGCTGCCTCGTCCTTTCCTCAGTGCCCAGCCTCACATGTAATGCCCATAAGCCTTTATCCTTTGGCACCCTCTCTCTTTGCCGTACACCTACCCTCTCAGCATTCCTGCCAACTTTCTTCATCTCCTTGACTATCCCACTTTTCTTTGCTAACGTCTTCCTTTAAATATGTTCCTGTACTTTGTCAGTGCATAGAAAGTCACAAATCATCAGCATAATGAATGAAATAATAAAGAGCAAAAATTGTGAGGCTGTGAGGACAGCAGTCCACCTCTCTTAAGCTAAACAGGCATCCTAGTCAGAAAAACGCACCCATTTGATTTTTTTAAGGCTTTAAGTTAGGATCGTCAGGTATAATATTCCAGTCACATATTCTACTTTATGTTTGTGCTGTTGTGGTGATGCAAAAACATCCTTATAATAATGAATCTAATTGACTAATATGAAACATTAACCAAATATAGCAGCAGCGTGTCCTTTCTGTGTCTCTTGGGTAAAGTTTAGTTGATAATAAAACACCTTTTCTTTTCTTGTTTAAGAGCATGCAGCACGTTTATGATAAAGATAATGACATCAACAGGAAGTGAGCCAAGACTTATATGTTCAGATAATCTGACCTTGAGAACGAATAAAAGGTAGTACCCACAGAATGGTTAAGACATGATCTTTCTGAGATGAAGTTGCTGAGCTGCTTGGGTGTTACTAAATCGTTTCGTCCAGCACAAACTTTGACTGATTGGTTTAAATGAGCTAATGCTCTGGTACAGGCACAGAACCACATAAACACACATGCACACATTAAAAAACTTCTCCCTGGTGGATGAGTCACAGGGAGGAAGAGAGTGCAGTACTGCAGCCTATACGCCCAAAGTCAAAATGAAGTAACTACAGAGCCTGCTAATAGTGTGAAAGATACAGTACTGTGCAAATGTCTCGAGCCACCCTTTGTTTCTGCATATTTTGTTCCCAATGGGCCAGATTTTCCTGTAATGTGTAAAAGTGTTCTTAAGTTAAGCATTCAGGAAATACTTTTTTAAATCCACTGAACACCGATCTGTAAATCATTCAACCATCAAAAGGCTCCTAGCTCAGTCTCTTGATGTGTGGAAACCAGTGTGGTTTCCAGTGTGTAGAAATCAGTGTGTGTAGAAACCAGTGTGGTTACTACACATAACAGACAACTTAGCAAAGGACCAATTTTAAATTGTATCTTTAGGCATTTTGTTACTAGCAGTGTATCTCAGAAAACATCATTTGTTGCCTTTTATTTAGTTAAATCTATGAAAAATGCCCAAAATAACAACAGTGTTTCTGCACCTGTATCATTAAAAGTTTTAAGGAACCCGGACAAGTGCACAAGGGTTATCTGAAAATGTTGTCCTTAAAAAAAATGGGGATAACAGACATCAGAGACAGAGGTAATCAGAGGTCAATTGATCCAATTCATCTACTGTTTACTGAAGCCTGATCAGGAATTCTCTCAATGCTGTCAAGAAGCCAAACTATCTATATAATTGGTTTAAAAAGTTGTCATACTAAATATTGACTTTCAAACTTAGATTTATACAGACTCTATTTTTGCCTTATAATCTGTATTTCCATGTATGTTTGCAGATGTATCAATAAATCGCTGCTCCAATTTCCCATTATCTTATCAACAAATAAAAAAATGGGGGGTGTTTCATGAATTTTGCAATTAACAGTGAGAACTTGGTGACATATTAAAAGGCTTGAAAGTGAAGTTGGCCATTCTAAACCACTCTGCTCACAGTCTGCTGGCTGTCCATGTTGTACGCACACTGAATAAAAACATCTGCTGTTTGTGCAAAGCCCTGAATGGCCAAAAGGGGAGAGACACAGAGGAGCTTGGACTGCTACAAAAACATCGGTCAAGCCAACCAGCAACACACACACTGCTTCTCCTCCAAGCACCAAAGCTTAAAGGACGTGTAATAAAACATGAAATGCTTGTCACCTTTTTATTTCCAAGAGTAAATGTTAATGAGAAACTGGTTTTTGCACCACCAGGAATGCTTCCTAACACACAAAGAAAAATTCTTCTGTCCTAATCTTGAGGATTAGGGCTGTGACAACTCCAAGACAGGGAGAGAATCATCCTTCAGCCAGTTCGAGCTGTGTTGGCCATTTGCTCTGTCTAAATATTCTGATGATAGGATCGGTTAACCATTAATTCTTTTGAACCTCATGATTAACATTATCTCATTTTCTCACACTTAGTTCCTTCTGGTATTTCACATGCTAGGATTGCACATTTATGATCTCTGGTTACTTGCAGCCCTCCATTAGCTCGGTTGTTGTGAACTCCTTTGAAGTGCTTTCACACAGGAGATCATTAGCTCATTGGTTATTAACCCTATGATATAAAGTGTCTTAAGATAAATATTGTTGTGAGTTGGGGTTATGGCTTCGTGAAAAAGTCACAAAACATTAAAAAACAACAGGTTGCTTCAGAAAAAGTCTGAATACTTAAAAAAAAAAAAACAGGTTTTAGTTTTCATTTCTTAGGAAATCATCACACACATGTTATGGTTAAAGCAGACACACATAGTTAAAACTGTAAAAAATATTTATTATCCATTATGCCACAACACAAAAGACTGATTCTGCCACATACACTCACACAATAGCACAAACTCTTCTCATATTTCCTAAACAGTTGCTAGAAAACAGCAGCAGAAAGAAAAAGATCCACTTTTCAGAGAAACAACTATTCAGCTTTATTAGAGGAGGTTGCTTCATTGCTCCTCAGGTGGTAAAGAAAAAAGCAATAAAATTTTAAAATCTTAAAGATTTGCTACATGGGATTTCATTCATACAGAAACTCCTGTTTCTCACAAAAAATATCTCCAAACTGCCAACTACAAATTCCTAACTACAGCAGACAGTTTGTTTTCAACACTGCCACGCCCATGGATGTTCGAGATAACGGGACATCTGTGAGTCGTATAACTTCAGTGCGCTTTATCGTATAGAGGCAGCTGTTGAGTTGTGCCAGCACAGGTCAATCAGCGCTACGTGCACTGTTGTCTCTGCACAAAAGAAGGAACCTCGAACGTGTCTAACCTTTCAGACACTACTTTTTGTTTTTTAAGTTCCTGCATGCAACAAAAGACAGACTGATTCTGCTTTCTAACAAATATCAAAGCAGTTTTAAAATTGAATGTGCAGCATGGGTGCTGGTTGTACTGATGTTGCGAGGATGCTGCCTGGTCCTAATGTGTGAATGTGTTTCAGATCACCAAAACAGGTTTTCTGGACGATGATGGGGCAGCACTTACTGCTAACTGTAAACCTGAGTTAACACATGAGAGGCAACAGCAGAAAGAAGTTCAAAGAAGAACAAGGAAAAAGAAGATTGTGGGCAGGCTGCATAAGGAGGTTGAAGCACTACCATCATGACATGTGAGGTTTTCCCACTGGGACTGGGACAGTTGTCAGAACCTGGTTCTGGAAAACAAATCTCTGGATGCGTTCAAAGACCCAGAGGAAGATGAGGAGGATGCTGACATATTGAATCCAGGCAAATTTGATGGTTTCCCAGAAGCCGGGGCGATAGGTGGAGGGAGAAGTCAAGGCAGAAACAATGACAAAAATTAGACACCACACCCCAAAATCAGGGGTGTCAAACATTAGAATCAGAATCAGCCCAACAAAGACTCCAGTCTGGGCCTCTGGACTGCTTTGGCAGATGTGAATGCACCGGCACACATTTTTAATTTTTAACTGTATTTTGGCACGGTTTACAGCTTCTGCTACTACTAATGACCTTTTTTAAGGTCATTCACACTACACCAAATGAATTAAATAAAATACACAAACAATTAAATGACAGAGGTTTTTTTTCAGGATAATTACATGTTAGAACAATGAACTACCAGAACTTTTTCTTTTAACTTTTACACATCTGTTTCTCTACTGTGCAGAAAAATGACGTAAATGTAATGTTGTATTTGCACTTCTTATTCTTATATTAAGACATCTCCAGGATTAAATGTGCAGTTAAACCTCTGTACAGTGACAGAAAGGGGAGTCTAACACCTCTGGCCCACTTAACGTTGGAGCGTGGGCTGAGCGTGGGTTGGAGAGGGGCCGATGGCACGATATGGCAGCCTCGCTTCTGTCAGTCTGCCCCAGGGCAGCTGTGGCTACAACTGTAGCTGCCTCCACCAGTGTATGAATGTGAGAGTGAATGAATAGTGGTATTGTAAAGCACTTTGGGTGCCTTGAAAAGCGCTATATAAAATCCAGTCCATTATTATGTGGCCCACTGTATAATGTGACTGTATTATGTTACTATGCTGTTTCTTGTTTTATTGCTGCTGGCCTCTGTGAGCTACCAAACAGATTTTGTTGTATAACTACAATGACAAAAAAGTTCTTCAAGTCTTTAAGTCACTTAAGTCACTTTAATGATTTTAACATCCCTGCTCTAAATTTTCTGTACTCATGTTTTACAAGTTTCTTAATTTTACCTGACTTTTCTTTCACCCAAAACTTCATAGCAAAGTTTAGCATGTGAATAAGTAAAGCACTGAATGGGACAAAGAAAACGACATCCCAGTCTCCTGACATAAAATGTTAATATCATGCAAACGGAGCTGAATTACCAGCTAAATTAAAGCACTTAGTTAATTAAGCTACTGCATGTTATTCTAACTCACCACATTCATTTTACTTACTTTTTCTGATGCAGTGATTTTGCAGAATTATTTTACAGTGCTTTGAACAACAAAGCTATGTGACGCCTGATTGAGTAAAGATGAAATAATATTTGATTTTTCAGAGAATAAACATTCAGAGGTTTGCTGCTACAGCCTCCCTTTACCTTCCTAGTTTTATGCATGCACAGTACTGCTGTGGAAAACATGTCCAATAAAAGCCTACTTACATGAGATAAAATTTATCATAAACCTCTTTTTTATTATGAAATGTTTCTGGGCTTCTGGAGACATGGAGCTAACATATACTGACAGAAAGTTTACTTAAATTATTTATAATCATTTTTTACATTACGAGGTTTCACAAATGTCCAAATGAAGGATCACCCCAAATGAGTTCAAGGTTTTTATAGAGGTAGTGTTTGAGATCTCTCTTTATCGCTTCATGAATCAGAAAATACACAATGAAATCCATATTCTATAGCCAAAAAGGCCATACAAAGCATCACGATACAGGCAGGAATAAAACAGGAAACTCTGGTGTATGCAAATGACGTAGAAGAGTATGTCAGAGTGTAAGAAAATGACTGTTAAAGTTTTGTATTGGGAAATGACAGTAATTTACATACATGTGCATTACCAGAGGTGTAAAACAAGCACCTCAGTGTTTGTTCTGGACATTTCCTTTGTATTACCATCTCAAAAGCATGTCAGAGGACTGACAAGACTATATAAAATACCTCGGAAGCTCAAAATTGAACAGTCCATGAAAAAAACATGCTTTGTCTGCAGCGTCCCACCTTAAATAAACCTTATCCATAGAAAGTATTCAAAGATATATTTATTTGAAGGTTACTCTATGTGAAAACAAACATGTCCATTTTAATGTATTTATCAAAAGGATATCTGATGACCTCCACAGGGTAGCGGATTTCAGCTTTAAACTCAAAGGGAGCAGCAGCAGCTCGTCCTATAGTCCACACGGGGATTGGGCAGGACAGCACTGTGGTCACTGTGGCAGGAAAAAAAAAATACACACTTGCAAAATTTGACTAAATTTACATTAAACCGAACAAGAGCAGCGCCTTTGTCAACTCACAGTTTCTGTTCTGGTAGCTCCTGATTATATTCTCGAGGTCATACGCGCTCGCAAAAGGGCTGGAGCCATCGATCACCGACACCTTAGCATCAACGCGGAGGAAGAGAAAACAGCACATTAACGTATAATCATCCCCCATAGCATGTATTAACACTGACACAGCAAAGATGCATGGTGTACTGCAAATATATTTTTATACGGGGTTATTGCGATGGCTAAAATCACTAGCTGAATTACTCTGATATTGAAGTAAACTTTAGATTAATACTTCAGGAGTATTTTATGCAGATTTGTTTTGTTTTATGTGGAGTTACATTTGCTGTGGATGTCTAAGTCACACATATTCTAAAAAATGACACCATATGGATACAAATTTGGGCAGGTGCCTCTCTGACACCATCATGCATACACCCAGTTTAAAAGCGCGTTTAGTGGGCTGTTACAGTGGTAGTGAGTGCTTAACAAATACACGCCTTTACAGAAGACAGAAAAGATAAGAAGCTACTGTTCTGCTGTGAATGACCCTTCTTGTAAAGCAAGACACTTGGGATGTGGTTGGTGTGTTTAATTTAACATTAGCAAACATTGTTAGCAAACCAAACACATGCATACTACAATGACGCTAACCACTGAAGCACGAAGCTTTTGGATATCAGATCTTAAAAGTGCCTTTCTGCTCCGCTCCAGGCTCAGAATGTGGTAGCAAAGCACTCATCTACTCTAAAGGGTGTAGCGAGAGAAAAAGGTGGTGATCCCGTGTCCTCTTACATTATAAATATTGTAGAGCCCCCTGTGAGGCAAAGGCGTTCTCTGCTGCAGCCTCAGGTCTCCGCTGATGAACAGCTTAGCTCCGGGGACAGAAGAGGAGTGCTGCATGTATGCCAGACTCTGCATCACCACGGTGGACATCCGCTGGGAAAACAACAACAACAAATATTACGCTCTGCTTTAGCTGAACCACCAGCCGTAGACGGTCCTGAAGGCCCTACTTTGGTGCTGTCACACTGAAGGCCACATTTTATTATTTACAGCACTTTGAAATACCTGTTATTAAACAGGTAATATTTATTACCTGTCTGAAAAAATGTGTTTACACATGTAATAATTGGGGCCCAAACACTAAAAGTGTGAAGGTTATTGTATCTGCTTTGTTGTTTATCAATATTCAGGCAAATGAATCGCCTATTTGAGGCTCAAAAACTCGTGAAATTGTGCATACGCCTCAGTTCTGCTGAAAATTTACATAAAATCTACATATTTTACCGATTTAGCGTTTCAAAATGGCTCTAGAGCGCCACCGATGCTGGCTATTAAGAAGTACTACAGACACATAGCTGAGCTACATGAGTCAAATTTGGTAAACATGTATAACATGAGACAAACAAAAAGTCCCGGGGCCCATTGACCTAAACCTAACAGGAAGTCAGCCATTTTTAATTTAAAGTGGAATTTTGCGGCAATTTCGTCCATTTTCAGGCCTCGTACGTTAGCTAACTCCTCCTAGGGTTTTTATCAGATCTACATGAGCTTTGGTGAGTACAATCTAAAGGCTTCGGTGATGTTAAATTGCAAAGCTTTTGAATTTTCACGAAAAGGCGTGGTCCTGGCGGCACGCTAATTTTCACTCATTCGCCACAGGACACGACATTGTCAAATCTCAGCTAAACATCGTCCAGTATGTCCCAAACTTCACAGCTTCGATGCGAGTCTAGAGACATCTGTGTGCCAATATTAGGTCACACTTATGGCGCCACCTAGTGGAGACAGGAAATACACAGTAGGTTATTTCCCGTCTTCACTTGTGGTTCAACGTCTGATATGCTTCAGAGATCTTTAGATGGTATTCTCCATCGCCACCTAGTGGGCATAGGTGTCCAGCATGGACACCTATGCCCGCAGCGCACCTGGATATACGCCAGGGTGCGGGGGCCCTCTCGTCGCTGCTTGCAGCTTTAATTCTATTTTTAGCAGGCAGAGTGAGAGAAATATTGACATTTAAAACTGCTTAAAAGGCTTTTAAAAAATCCCCAAAGCTACTAAAACTGATAAAAATCACGTGGTGATCTGTGCCTCTTAGCTCCAGCCCCACCATTACCTCACAAGTTTTATCACGTTTCATAACATTAGTTTCATAAGTGAAAGAAATAAACTTTTTATGGCTCCTTCTCAGGTTTAAAGTTAGTAGAAAGCCTTGTCTGATGAAAAGGTGTTTCCTACGGAGGAAAGGTCAAACCTAAACTATCTAAAGTCAGTAACGTGGACCTCTTGGCCATCTTATTGCTGTTGGTGCCTTTTTGGAGCATCTTTAGTGGTGAACCATGTTATTTATGGCCCAATGTGCAACCTTTAATTTGCACTAACTAGCTTAACAGATTCATGGAGTGTCTGTGCGAGTGGGTAATGCTGTGGGATACATACAAAGAGCTGGTAGCTGAAGGTGAGCAGCAGCTGAATGCTGTACACCTGCTCATTGGGTTTCAGAGGAAGCTGCAGCTGAAAGACCAGGAGGTCCAGTTTCCCATCCTGGTTCTGGTCCTCTTCTCTCACCTGCAAAGTGCAGTCACAGAAGAACAAAGCAGACTCTACTGTTATTAAAAGTAAAAAAAATCATATCTGTCCACTGTTCAGTACAAACATGATGTTTATTATGCAGGAACGGACACTTTTTTAAACCAGGGCTCGCTACTTAATACGTTTTCCAGCTTTTCAATGACAGTAAACTCAAACTGCTCACTGAGCAACTGGACTACAAGGAAAAATAACATAATTGACATTTCTAATGTATTACACACAGTGAAATCATTAATTATTGTATGAAATAAGAAAATTAAAGTAATTGCCATGTGAGGCCTTTCGGTACTTTTGTGATGGTACAATGCAGACTTACCTAATGTTTTTGTACATTTATTACAAGTTCGTATTGGAGCTGAAAAATATTAAACCAATACATAAATGCCTAAATCTGCAGCTATTCTATACTGACTGATTTTGTGAGGCAGTTTTGTATCAACGTGGGGACACCAAATATTGATATTGTATTAAATAAATTTAATAATCACTAAAAACAAGAACAAGAAGCTGCATCTCATGCACCACCATCCTGAGATAAACGAGCAAAATTTACATTTAACTGGCCCACCTGAAAAACATTGCTTCACTGGACACACTCGCCTTAACAAAGCTGCCTCCTAATTCAAAGCAAGCTAACGGCTCAGCCACATAAACGAAATTCAACAGCAACCTTGTGACATTGACAAAAACTCCCCACAGCACTAAATGGGAGTCTATGGAGACTCCCTTACTCTTTGAGAAGGCCCCAAAAGGGAATCAGGGGAACTGCATGTTCATTTCTCAGCCCCATAAGTTGCTGCTTGGGTCCTACTGATGAAAAACACTGATGCACTCACTAACAGCTACTTTGGTCACAAGCACCATTCACAAATACACAGAATGAGCATGAAAATGAAGCTTACACCACGGCCAAGTTTCTTACTTCTAAATTCTGATTTCAGCATAAACTCTAATCACCTGTCTAATCTCATCTAATCCAATCCAGTCATCTGCTCAAAAAACTCAACTGTGAACACAGTGCTTTAGTTCATTACTTAAATATCATGTCTTCTATTAAAACAGGATCGATTCTGCTGTAGTTTGTTACCAGAGAACATAAGCACCGTGCTGATTTGAGTGGCGTGTTGTGAACACATTCTTACAGTGACAGCAGGAATCCGGAGGTTGGCTCCTAGCATGTTGTTAAGTTGGGGGAAGGTGCTCCAGGCGACATATTCTCCCCTAGTACTGGTTGCTGCAACAAGCAGAGTCTGATACTGGAATCTCACAACTGGCTGTTCCTCATAAGTGCTCCTTTTTATCCAAAAACCTAAAATTAAAAACAAGTTTGAGAACAAGGAGCATGTATTTGTACCACTCAAACTGTTCAGTTTTCTACAACTACTTACTTGGTGTAATTACAGACATATGCAAAATAAATCAGACTAGCACCTATTTGAAATAAATAAATAAATAAATGAATTGCTGGACCACTCCTTGGAGGTCAAGAGACTGGAGTTGAGATTTTTGTGTGGGGAAATCCCAGTAAATTCCGGTAAATCAGCAGTTTCTGAAAGACCCAAAACAGCTGGTCTGGCTCCAACAACCATGCTGTATTCAAAGTCAGTGAAAATAATACTAAAATACATTTCTTAAATTATCCTCATTTAGAAAACAGAAGCAGCTTGATGATGTCACTGAAGGCTTCTGTTTTCAACTCTGTTGTCATTTTACACATGGACACCACCAACCACTTGTTTATCAGTTGTAATAATAAACGTGAAAATAATTACTGCCAATCAAACAACCACGTACAATGCTTTCTATGTGTTTTCTGTTTAAAGCAGACATGAATTAAGCGTTTTAACATGTTTCACAGTCATACGAGAGCAATAAGAGAAACAGGGAGCCTGTGATTCCTGACAGAGATAAATGAAGTCTGATAGTGCAAAATGAATCTTAATAGGTGTATAAAAGCTTCAATCGGGAGTTTTATAAATGTAATTTAAAACTTCATGGCTTGTCCCATGCTTTGATACCTAGCAGACTTGGGAGAATAGAGGAAGTGCCACTGGATTTTGCCTTACCAGCAAAATCTATCTATGAAAATTCCATGGCGTGGCGCAACCCGGGTGTTTTTCCATGAGTGACGTGCAAACAAATATTTTGCTTCTATTAGCGTGGCATGTGTTGCTGTTAAAGGGTGTAGTTTTTAGAGCGCATGTAGAGTTTCTGGACCGTAAATGTACCTTGGCTCCTGTAAGCAACCAGCAGAGGCGGGATGTAGGTGAGGCACAGAACCACAACCAGGAACAGCGTGGCTTTCGTGCACACGCTCGTTTTGTACCGAATCAAAGCCGGGTGAGAGTACACCTCATAGAAAGCCATAAGTGTGCTGGAGGTATAAACAGCTCAGTCTTCCAGATAGCAAAGATGCTAAACCGACGGAAAGCCCTCGGAGGATCAGCGTGGGCAAACCGACAATAAAATGCTAAGCAACCACAAATTATCCCTTAGTCATCTAACCGCTTCCGTAATGAAGTGAGTCTAGTAGGGCACTGGTCAAAAACACAGCGAATTAACATGCTATTTATGTTAGCACCAAGTACCGCGCCATGTTCCTTCCTAGCTTAGCGTCTGGCGGTTACCATGGCTGCCAGTGTTCGCGTTTGTGCTGCATTCACGCGATACCAGCACGGTGAGGAGCACATACACACACACACACACACACACACACACACACACACACAAAACGTGTACAGAAGCAGAAACGCATTACAGGCAGGGATTCTATATTTTTGTGGTTATTGTGCATTTATTTCTTGTAATTTTGACTTTTGAATAATTTCATCACCGTTTTCATCAGTTTGCTTCGCTTTGCGGCCCTTTTTGTGTCTGTTTCAAGTTGTTTGCGGGTTTTTTTTTTCAATCTTTTTGAGGATAGGGGGGTCTCTGATTATTTTTTAGTTTCTCTTTGAGGAGGTTTTGTGTCTCTTACTTTGTGTCTTTTTGCATCTCGTCAATTTGCACCCGTTTCAGGCCACTTCCTGTATTTGCCTATGTTTTCAGTTGGGTATGTCTGCAAACACGTGTCTGTTGGGTTTTTTCTATCACTTTCTGTTCATTTTGCATTTTCCCTTTACATGCCAATCTAAATATTCTTTATTTTTCACTATGCAGTCACATAATGAAATTCTGTGTGGTAGTTTTCATCTTAAAATAAGATATTAATTGCTACATAATATATAATTGTACACAATAGAAAATAAATCATCATTAAAGATAATTTTGTGTTTGTTATTATTATTATTATTATTATTATTATTATTATTATTATTATTATTATTATTATTATTATTATTATTATGGATGGTTGGATGGGTTCATTATGCATTAACACCGATGTCAAATTCATTTTACATTGTGGCCCACATGCAGACCACTTTGATCTTAAGTGGGCCAGATGAGTGAAACTCTGCTTATTGTCATTGACCAGAGGTTTAACTGCACATTTACAGTCCAAATCGGTTTTTCTACATGATAACGTTTTTGTACTGTAGTTAGTGAAAAAGTAACACCAGCCTTAATGATTCTGGGCTTATGTTGTAAAAAAAAAAATACATGTGTAAAATTAGAGAAGCAATTCTGCTATCTCATTGCCTAGACTGTTCTGTAATTATATAACAGAAAGTTTTAGTTGTTAATTTTTTTTTTAATTTTTTGTCTGTGGACTTTTTGCAAATCAATAAATTGCTCTAGTAGAGCATCATTTAATTGCTTATTTGTTACTTAATTACTTTGTTATGAATGGCTATGAGGTGGGAAAAGCTGTAAAAGGTATGAAAATACAGTTAAAAGTCCAATATTTGTCATCTTTCACATTTTCCAAAACCCCCCAATGTGCCTGATTACACTCTTTGCCCGGCCGAAGATGGCCCCCGGACCTTATGGTTGACACCCTTGCATTCGTAGCTGGACTGAGAGCACTTGAAGGCAGCACCAAAACCATCAGCACCTCCCCTGTGTCAGACAGTGACGTCACCTCCCTGATAGACGGACAGCTGAAAGCTCCTGGCTCAGCGGGGTTGTTGACGTTTTGTTTTGACCGCTTTTGTCTGGATTTTTGGACATTATCCGCAGATTCAGAAGCCCGCCTTTCGACCCTGCCGTCACGCGTCAGTGCGGGGATCCAGCAAAGATGAAATGGATGTTTAAAGAGGACCATTCCCTCGGTAAAGGGGTTTGGATTGTTATGAAACGAGAGATCTTGTCATGTCACGCACCCTCCGTTCTGTCTTTTTCTCCGCATCCATTGTTGCCATCTCATCCCATATAGGTGTAGAAATGTATTGCTTGCCTCAGCATATAAATCCATGATGGCTGATGCTGCATGGCTAGCAACTAATGCTAAGATTATTCTTGCAAGTGTTATGACCGCTGTCAAAATCCGGCTCACCTTTCATATCCCTGATGCATCCAATCAATCCTACCCCGAAATGTGTTTTTCCACTGCATGCATGTTCTTAACCAAAATGCATTTAAAAATCCCACAATTTAATGTTGCTTTGCCTATATGTAATCACTACTTAAAACCCTGTGGTAATAACATGATTAAGGGCTGTCAGGGACTGTTGTGGCAAATTCGGCTGTATGCAGTAGGGCTACAACTTTTTGTGTTGGTTCATGCTGCTGGGTAACCCCCTCCAGGGTCTATTTAACTAGGCCTTATAACTTAAATGGGTACTGAAGAGGGCTTCCTCAGTGATTCAGAGCTGGTAACACCTAACACAAACAGTGTAAGTGTTATTATGTTTATTAATAATGTGCCAGAATTTGGAACTGAGTTTGGTGTAAAGTTCTCTCCAAATTTAGATTGCTGGAACGGCTTTGCTCCTCAGCCTTTGTCTCCATACTCTCTTCAGATAATCTCGAAGTTCCTTTTTAAAGAAACACACAGCAAAAGTAGGCCTCTTAACTGGGCTAATGAAAGTGTGCACCTAAATGAAGCACACATCTTCTCACCCATCACCTCATCCTCTCTGACCTCTGTTCATTGTTTTCCCTGCTGCATGCAGTCTTTCCTCCAATAGATGCTCTTTCCTCCTCCTGATATAATAATCACTTAATAAAAGCTGCTGATGTGACTTACTACTGATCTGTGACAGTAATGCCTTTAAGTGTCCACTTTAACACACATGATCACACTGTGAGTTGATGTTAGAAGGCATCCGCCGCTCTGTCTGCGTAAACTGCAGCCAACCTTAATGCTGTGCTTGAATGTGCATTTGAGCCGATATATCTGACTAGCCTTGGCTTGAAAGGCCAGAGGAATCCCAAGAGGCCTCGCTCAGCCCTTTAATCTCTGACTTCCTGTTTGTTTCCTGTCTCTCCTTCAGAGCACCGATGTGTGGAGTCAGCCAAAATACGCAACAAATATCCTGACAGAGTACCGGTGAGTTGTGGGGGAGGGCAGTCACCCAAAACCTGCTAAATTCACATCAGGATTGGGTAAATGTGCAGTCCTCTGGCATTGTTTAAATAAGCAGAGCTGTAGGCCCGTAGCAAGAAGGATGGTCCTTCTCATCTTTAGCCTGGAGGATGCAACATTCACGGTTTCCATAAAGAATTTGAGATTCTGATTGACCAGACCACCATCCATTTTCTTCTGCCTATCCGGGCAGAAAATGACCACAGGACAACTTTCCATTTCTCCTCAGTCTGTCTTAATTAAGTTAGACCCCAGCAGAGTGCCTAGGTCTGTTCAGTTTGTCTATTTTTTCCATTGACCATGGTTTACTAATGTATTCCTAAGCCCATGCAGTGATTACTATAGAGAGCAATGTCTGTCTCTAATGCAGTAGAACATGAGGACCCCAGAGATCAAAATTTAAAATTAGTTTTCAGCCTTGTCCCTTGTGCAGTGGGATTTTCCCTCCTTTGTCTGAATCCTTTAATGATGTTGTGCGTCACAGACGCAGCGACAACCTGGGCACACTCTACCTCTCGCACTATGGCAGCTGGGATGGGCCACAGTTATGGCTCTGTGACGTTTGGTGTTGCATTCAGCCAGTGAAAATTGCAAATGCAATAAAAACATGCGTGGATAGAAGAAGGACTATCAGCCATGGATTGTGACGCACCTTAAAACCTTACAAGTACCTTGCTGCTGAGGGCTTACTGGTGACATATGTTCTTACAACTTCACTCACAGACATTATTGTAAGGCTAAGCTTAATGGTCAGCCAGAAGCTTTCAGATAGGGAGTGCAGGTGTTTGCTACAGTATTGGGAGATTTGTGGCCCACACACAGCATGACCACAGTGTGTAAGAATGCATTTGTCTGTTAATGTGTGCACTCCAGGTGATAGTGGAGAAGGTTTCTGGCTCTCAGATAGTGGACATAGATAAGAGGAAGTACCTGGTGCCCTCTGACATCACTGTGGCCCAGTTCATGTGGATCATCAGGAAACGCATCCAGCTGCCTTCAGAGAAAGCCATCTTCCTCTTCGTTGACAAAACGGTCCCCCAGTCCAGGTGAGAGTGCGCTGCGTTCTGCAGCAAGTCAGTAGATTTAAAGGTCAAACTCATGAGTGTGCACCACAGAGACCAAAAAACCTTGTGCCAACTCATTCTTCTCGATAATTTTATTGAATGTAAATGTGTTAGATGATTTGAACTTTTTTTGAGTTTAACAATACCTTTGAAATAAATATTTATGCTGTATATTGTTAATATTTACTTTGAATTGCATGAATTGTACTCTGTAGTTGTAGCTTAAGAAAGAAATGTGAGTTACGTTGATTTTTTTAGCATCTGTTCTCCTCACTCAGATGTCTCCTGGGAACCAAGAATTAACTGATTCGAGTTTAGTGGTTTTTGGCCACATCGCCAGAATTCATTACATAGTTACAGCAAAATTTCTGCAATAAATACATAAAAATAATTATGTTTAAAATCTGTTAGCCACATTTTACCCTGGATCAACAGCCTGACGTTATCAAAGCTGTAATGTGCGCACTGTGTGTTACCTAAAATGTGTTTAACCATTCATCTTGTGTAACTGATGAGCAGGATCGTATGTAGAAGTATTTCTTATCCAGCTCCATTTGAGTCTGAAGCTACACTTTCACCTCAATCAAAACTTTCACCAGTTTTAAGATGGAATAAGCTTCATGGTTGTTGTAAGGTTAAGTAAACAAAGAAACTGGAAGCACAGCTGAACTTGGTGTATACAGACAAACATGAACAAGAATAAAAGAGTAATATATTATCATAATTTAAAACACCAAGTACATAGGGGCTAATCCTAATGTTAGCAGCTTTATCAATGGTATGGGTAAACAGTGGAATAGATGGAAATAATAGAGGTAGGTGAATATTATAGAAGGGGTGGGGGCGTCAAGGGTGGATCGATCCAAATATCGGTAGTATCGATACTAGCGCTGGTATTGGTATTGGAGCAATATTAGTGCGATAGCATCGATACTTTGTTTCTCTCCTCTAAGTTCTGTGCGTTGCTCCCATTCACCAGAAAGAAGTCATGTCTGTGTAAACACTGCTCCTCTTTGGACACTTTGCTGTCCTGTGTTTAGTTGCCCTTGGGTCACGTGTCCTACCGGCACTAAACAGCTGTAAATACTAAAAACAGTGATACTGTATGTATTCGAAGAAAATTCTCTTCTGTGGCTACACCATCAACCATAAAAGACCATGAAAAAGCACAAGAAATGAAGAGAGGAGGTAATGTGTATGTAAATTCCTCAAATTGACCCAGACAGACAGAGCTCGCTGTCACAGTCCTTTCAGAGAGGCAAAGAATATCCAGGTAGCTCACGTAGTGGTGAAGCTAATGTTAAATAATTCAGTTCATCAGCGCAACTTAACGTGGACGTGTTATTGTCCACCGTAATTGTTAGTGGTCATTGAATTATGTTCATGATGATTCATCTTATAAATCATGACACATCACTCTCCACCATATATTATTTTTACTATAGTGCTTTGCACTTAAGGTAGATATTGCACAGGGATCAGCAGTTTTCTAGGTGTGAGTGTTGAGTAGCCTGATGGTCGATGGGAAGAAGCTGTTTTATGCTCTTTATGCTCCTGTACTTTCTTTCATAAGGCAGCATGAAAGTCTCTGATCTATTCGTCGTTTATTCAATTAAATCCGGTTTTACTTATATAGCACCAATTTCTAACAAAAGTCACTTCATTGTGCTTCATATTGTGAGGCTAAAACCCTGCATTATTAGAAAGAAACCCCAGCAATCCCAAGGGACCCTATCAGGAAGCAGTTGACAAAAGTGGGGAGGGCAAACTCCCTGTTAACAGGAAGAAGTGTCCATCAGAAACAAGTAGGTGCAGCCATCTGCTCTGACTGGTGGAGGCGGGACGGGATGGGATCAGAGAGAGGCGGCTTATCAAAGGAATCTGCTTCTGAGTGCTTTGTAGCACGCTGATACTGCTCTCCTTATTAAAGTCTAGCCACAGCACGTATGCCACCTCTTCACTAACAAAGCAATAATGCTGGAGCCAAATCTAGAACCAGTTCCACAAAAAAGACTGGCTCTGGGACAACGTTTTTTGGCATCGTCTCTACTGATGTGGTTGCTCCAAGTAGTTGTTTAGCAAGAGGATGTCAAAGATGTTTCAGAAGCACAGCTCCTACAGTCCACAGCTTTGATAAATGGAACCAGAAGGAAGAACCACTAGCGGCTCTTTTTTATTTTTAAAACTTAAATTCATTTTTTATGAGGAATTTATTCCACACGTAAATCAGCTGTTGTGAGGAATGTTCATGTTCATGTTGCAAAAACATGCATCTGGCTGTAATCGCTGAGCTCTCAACCTCCCATTGAAGGTGTTAAACAGACGGCCTGTAGTTTTTATCAGATTTGACAGTGAGTCTAATGAAATTTAGACACACCGACACAGTAGGGCTTAACATTGCTCAGGTCTTTGTCATATTTGACATGACATAACCACTGGTTGCTAAGGAAATGTGCAATGCTAGACTGGTTGGCAGATTTCCCAGGTAATTCTCAGTAATTACTAGTTGTTGTTGTTGTAAAATCGACGCAGTTCCCACCTTTAAAGTAAACGCTGCAGCTAACTTTTACTTTTAAAGGCACACGGTCTGCAGTTCTGCTTCTGCAGTTTAACTTTGAACAGTGTGAAAAGTGCAGGTTTTCTGCAGGCAAACCCATCATTGGTTCCCCACAGAAAACCACGATCTGGGCCTTGAGGGTTAAACTAGGCTAGCCCATAGCAGGTTTGCCCTTTTGGGTTGGCAGTGGGTCTATCCACAGATCTCCCGCATGAACCCTGAGGAGGAACATTTGCTAGAATGATTGTCAAATGCCCAAAACCACAGACAAGTTATCATCACATATCAACTTGTGTCTACAAAATCTCAGTACATGCAGTTAAATCCTGGTACTTAGATTACAGTTTCAAATTACTTTTATATCTGTTCCTCCATTTAAAGGGTGGAGCTGCCCAAATAACTGCTGGGTGGAATTACCAAGGTCACTATAGAGTGGTGAGAGTTGCTTCAAGAAGGATTTTGATATATCTGTGCACTGTATATAAAGAATGCACATAGCTAGTAGTATTGGGCCACACCTCAGGCTCAGCTTCTGAATCCGGTTTTCAGTCTCATTGAATTTCAGTCCTGTGGCATCAGCACATTAACTGTGCACCAGGAGCTTAATGATACGGGTTTCCAAGGCCGAGGAGCTTCTGTCGGTGTAATGTGTTTGTTGCCCAGGCCTTTTTTTTATACGGTGTTGGCCTAAAAGTGAATCTATTCCACAATATGCATTTGTTTTAATTGCCAGCAGGGGGCGACTCCTGAGGTTCTTTGCTCTGCGACTTCACGTTCCTGATTACTTAATGGGCTAACTCAAAGTAGTTTGAAGTGATACTGAGTAAAACCTAAATTTAATTTAATAATTATGGTCATGATATGAGTCAGAAACCAGGATATCCGATAGCCGTCTTCCAGCATGTTATTCAGAAGCTCACACTCATGACCTCTCAAAACAAAAAGATGAAGGTGGCATAAACACTCGGCGCAGTAATGCAATGGTGTCGAATCTGTCTTTAGGTAAAGCCTGTAGACATGACTGACTCTGTTTTGTGCATCATCTAACTATTCGGTTTTTACTGTGTTTCAGTCTGACGATGGGCCAGCTGTACGACAAGGAGAAGGACGAGGACGGCTTTCTGTACGTGGCCTACAGCGGAGAAAACACCTTTGGTTACAAGGCCTTTTATACAGCACAGGGTTAATGCATAACTGATTACTAGTTTCTCTCTCACACGCTTGCACACACACACACACACACACACACACACACACACACAAAACCCCAAACACACCGACACATTAGGGCTTAACATATACTGGTGCATAGTGCTTCAGAAATTGGCCTTTACATGTGTTACACAGGTAACGCACCTACACATTTGGCACTCGCATTTCTGATCAGCTTTTGATACTTAAAACTGCTCATTTATGATGCGAGTTTGCTACAATAAACAAACTTTTTTCCCCAGATGCTTGGATGATGTAAAAAACAAACAAACAAACAAACAAACGCTGAACTTTATCATGATCTCCATTTCAAGGCCAGTTACTGAGAGAATTATCTTTAACACTGCCGCGAATCTGAATAACAGTCATGTACATTAAAGCCACTTCAGATACCATTCATCATCCTGGCACTGTTAATAAACACACACACACACACACACGCATGCACAAACCAATCATTATGTGACACAGTCATGCTCCATTTTATTTGTTGTCACAGATATTTATGTTCAGTGGAAGTGAGAAAGAGACGCAGTAATCCTGTGACTAGAATACTTACCCGCATTCTTTGTATTGCTCATCATATCATGTATGAAATGTTCACCACAAGACAAAAGATACTCGTTAGAAGGCCCAGGATAGGCTTGAAGGTTGATCATAAGCACGTGAATGTTAGCCGGCGCCACTCCTCGGGATGTTACCGAGACTGCCCCAGCCCGACGGTAGTCTCTCGGCACAGGATGTTGTGCTGGATAAACACGAATTCATTGAACTGCTTCAAAAAATCCAACACTTTACTTGAAGTTTTAAAATACCGTCAGAAAAAACAACAACATATAAACAAAATACAATTAATGACAAAACAACCTTATAATTAATAAAACCTTAATGAATATTTCCTCAATTTAGAGACACAAACAACCGAAGCCTCGTTATTTATTATTATTAATTCACTGAACTTTTAAAAATGTAACATTTCTGTTCAAACCCATTAAGTTCTGAAATGTTCAGTGGGAGTTATTCTATGAATATTACACTGACAGCACTAATAAAATATTCCAACAGTCTTCTGATTCCCCCTGATTCATAATAACCTGTGAATGAGTTTAGCTAAATATAAATGATGTAATGGTACAAGTCAAACATATTGACCGCACCCAGATAGCAAGGAGACACTGAACAGATGTTGATTTTCCATCTGAACCATCAGAATCGTCAGGATGGAAATGTCAACACAAAACCAATGTTGAAACAACATTGAAATACCGATGAAACCTGACACTGACATTGAAATAACATTGATTCACTGTTGTTCTGTCATCGTTGGTTGTTGATCTATTTCTAGTTGACAAGGTGACAACAATCACGTTGAAAAACCATCGATTTATGGTTGAGCGGGAAATTAAAGCTGCTCACACTCAGCTGCGGTGTATATTTAGCACTGAGAGTTTCATGTTCCTGCCAACTTTGTTGTCACTGCACACTCAGATTTGCACATGTGCTGGTCTGTCACCGTGCAACATGGATGACCGGAGTGTCGCGTTACCGTCTTAGCCAGCGTGCGCAAGCGTGAGCGGCCGGGAGGTGACTGCAGTTCACAGCTGTGGGTGAACTTCTCTCTTTTTTCTTTTTCTAATCCAATATTTAAATTTTAGCATTCAGTGTTTTATTTTTACTACCTGTGTCTTGGGGTGCAGCCGAGTCCTTGTGTGACATTTAATTAAAAAGTAAAGCTATTTGAATTGTATTAAACTCGTGTGAACGTTTATGTTTAAATCCTGTTTAACATTTAATTATGGGCTCATTAACCACAATAATAAAGAGCTCACTATTTATTTGCGATTTTTATTTCTGGGAAACCTCATCCCTCATGAAATGTGATTGGGAATTGAATATTCACAGATCTGTAATTAAATTGTTTTGCGCGAGTCCTGCTGTGTCTTTTGTGTTATTAATGAGCTGTGATAACTGGGATTTACACTTCAGTGCATTGCACCATTTCACTTTAGGGAGCTCAAAAAATGGACAGTAAAGAGCCAAAAGGATGAAATCGTCATTAAAACGGAAACTTCTTGGCTACTCAGAAAACACACTTAAAACCAGGGCTGAAGGATGTATTCAGGTCTTTACTTAAAAAAAGTAATTAAGTAAGTAAAACTATATTTATAGGGGCAAGGATTAAAAAAACAGCATTAAAAAATGAAAAATGTGACAAAACAATCACCATAAAGTGATTGAAAAACTTACAATTCAACAGAATCTTTTCTGAATGTGTCATGAGATTTAAATATGAATTTTAAAACAACGGGAGAACTATCGGGTTAATAAACACGGAGGTCCCACTCTATTTTTGGCTTTATAGGCTTGCAAACATGGCTGGAGCGAAACCTGCGTTTAGAAATGACGCGCCGTGCTTTGTCATTAACTTCAAGTAAAGTGTTGTTTGTCTGCAAAGCATTCACAGCCTTTTCATCTCTCAGCTCTCACGTTGCATTCAATATGACTTCAAGCTTGTAACTGAGATAATAAACTTGTATTTAAAAAGTTTAACAAATTCAAAGACCAATGGAGCCAAAGGATGACGTTTCATACACACAGACTTATGGCCGGAGGAGATGCCTCCTGCTGGCAGGTTTAAGACTCGCACTGGCTTCATTTTGCACACCTGAAAGTTACACCTGTCCGCCCACTGCAGAGCGTCTATGGATGACTCTGAGGCTGAACTTTTAGTTGCACCTGTAGTTTCTGGTGCTGGTTTCCACCCATCATTTGACCTCGTTGCAGTTTTCATGTCTGCGCTCCACAAAGCTGGTTCACTGTCTGATGTTGTGTAATATGCATTGGTAATTCTTATTTCATCAGTGTTGTATGAATATAAAACATATCTTAAAGACATAAATAAATTTTAGATATCTGATAAAGGGAAGGTAGCTGGAAGACCTGACCAATAAAAACTAATGTAAAATTTACGGTGTGGTCTTTGACTTGGTGGTCGCACTGTAGAGTTTCACAGCTGTGTCCCTATTTTTAATGCTTCATACACATAAACACTACATGATGATGTAAGGGGGTCCGAGGAAGAGGCGCACAATTAAAGGCAGAATCGTCCACTTTAATAAAAACCTAGAGATTTAATGATGAGCACTGATCGTGTTGACAGGCTTGTAAAAAGATGTAACACAAAAATGCTCCATGCAGCAAAAGCTGACATTTCCTAGTTTTTTTTATACTTTATGTCTTATAATGCATCAACGTAGATTAACTTCATTAGCCCTCACCTTTCAGACTTAATCTACTGGAAAAGCATGAAGTTTTCAATCCGACGCCTTTACAGCAGAGTTCAAGCTCACTTCTTTTTAAAGGGGACAGTTTTAAATACTGTTGCTCTTAAAATGCATCACCTCATTTATTTCCCTCAAGCCCCTGGTCTTTCTAATAAATCCATAGTCTTTGCTGATAACATGAGTTATTCTCTTGAAATCATTTGGAGCATCTCTGGAAGTCGAAGCTCCAACTGGGAAACATCACAGTGGAATAGATTCACACATAGATACACAGAAGTGATCATTAATCTACTGAGTCAGAGTTTATAAATAAATTATCCTAATATTTGTCAAATACTGTGTGCCACATTATCTGTGACAGATATTCATGTTCTTCAGGTTCAGTGATATCGAAGTCGGCCGTGGCCATGGACCCTTTAAAGTCTAACTACTGCCAGATACATTTACTGGCTTAATCAGCCACTCACGTGGCAGAAACTGTGCATTTAGGGTCAAGATGACCCGTTGAAGTTTAATCTGGGCATCAGAATGGGTGATTTAAGTGACTGTGGGTGGTTTTCTTCAGGAAATGTTTCCAGCACCTTGTCGAATTAATGCCACACAGAATTAAGGCACCTCTGAAGGCAAAAGGGGTCAAGGTGTGTCTAAAGAAGTGAGCGTTTGCCCCTGGTTCAGTTTTCCTGTAAGGTCTGTTTAATCGGACCTCATGGGCTGAATCAATACTTCAAATATAAAACTCTGCTTTTTCTGTATTAGTCCAACGCTCACAGACTAAAATTATGAAGCTGTTAAAAGATTCTCTTGAATCTAAAATATGATTGATATTGTTTTCCCTTGGCTTGTAGTGCTTTTATTCATCTGATTATTGAATTGTGCAGTTCTGGAAACATCAGCTTTCTCTCTAATGGAAAAGAACTACAATGAATCCCCTCATGCCAAGGGAAAAAAAATCCAACCGAAAACTTGCATTAACCTCAGGTTTATTTATGCAACTATCCATATATTTAAAAAAACAATATAAAGAATTTAATTCAATTTTATTAATACAGCACACAAAACACAATGAGGTGCTTTATATTGAAAGGTAAAGACTCTATAATAATACAGAGAAAACACACAGCTTTCTATGAGCAAGCACTTGGTGACAGTGGGAAGGAAAAACTCTCTTTTACCAGGAAGAAACCAGGTGCAGGGAGAGGCAGCCATATGCCACGACCTGTGGTTATTTTTCCCCTGAGCTACAGACGAGCTTGCACTGATGTAATCAGATGTCTGCAGCCCAGTTCTCTGCATCTCTACGATGGATGTGACGAAAACAGCTCAAAATCGCTGAAGAATGAGAATGAGAAAATTGAGGGCATCCTGGACATAAGCCACCATGTGCTGTTTGTCATTAGCAGAGAGGAAATAGCAGGAATCAGCTGAGCCACATCACCAACTGAACTGATCCTCTGTCCCTGCACCGTGGTCCTGAATGAACGACCTAACTGTTTGTGCAGAAATGTGCAGCTTTACCTTTTTCTTCACAACAATGTGTCCTACACAGGCCGAGTTAACAAACTGGTGCGAAAACGTTTTTGCAGGGTTCAAACCACTGCCAGAAAGTAACTGCTGGTCGTTTCCTTACGATGAAATTAGAAAGCTTTTCCCAGAATTTGCCAGTTCAACCTGATAAACCAACTAAAGCAATTCCTTTGATTCCAAATTTTGACATAGTCTGGGACTTCAGGAGTATCTTCATGTTTTTAGTGCAGGACGCATTCAAACTAGGAGTGAGACTGGAGGCTGTGTTTTCCTGTGCAGGTATAAATGGCTGTGCGCTTTTAAGAACACCAGGCAGCTGGAGCCACGACATGCACTGTGAAAATAAGCCATCGTGTGTGCTGCATTACCAACAGTTTCAAACAGCGTGACAGCGCAGAGCGTCCTGCTGAGGCAAACCTGCACTGCAGACCAGCTGAGCCAACACACACACAGGAAGAGAGGAAAAAGACAGCGCAAATTAAAGAAGCCAAGCTTGTCCTTTCATTAAAAGGGTGCCGCAATCCTTTCTGTTCTCTGCAGCATGTTTGAAATCCGAGTTTCACAAGGTCAAACCTTGGGCGACCCTTGACCTCTGAGTTTCTCCTACAACAAAGCTGCTTTGTCATCAAGCCTGTCGAGAGTGAGTTGTCAGTGGAAGAGGAGGAGGTTTCTGTCACTGCGCGGCCACAGAGGGAATGCCTGACTGCGCAGCTGCTGCCAGGCCTGCTGGTACGACTGGGAGGCCTGCTTGTAGTCCCAGTAGGTCTGCAGCTCTGCTTTCCTGGACACATGTAAGAAAAGAAAATCCTCGATGTAAAGCAAGAAGCAAAAATTATTACTCTAAGTTACTTTTAAACCACTACAGAAGTACAAAAAAACCCCATTGGCTGAAACTGTTCGTGCAGATTGCTGCTACAACCTGTTAGCACGTAAAATGAGCTGAAGTTTAAGTTCTGTAATAAAGATTCAAAATACATCATTCAAAGGGAGAAAGTGGATTACTGTGTGTTAGATAGGAGAAACAGATTGTTCAAATATCTGCTGGTTACCGTGGTTACTTGAGCCACTGTAGTAAAGAAGAACATCTTGTAGATAAAGTGATCAGGACTGGCTCTCAAAAGGCAGATTAACGATTGATTTCCCTCAGCTGCAACTTCCTCCTTCGTCTGCCGTTTCTCCTCCTCGGACGTACCTTTGTCATTAAGTCCTGTCATTGTGCTGAGCTGAGTGTTTACAATATGTCTGTTGTGTGTGGGCCGTATCAGGTTTTCTGACAAACACAAGGACCTTTGTCCTCCATTGTTAGTCATCAGAGTTTCATTTTCTCAGATTCATTTTCAGGAGACCTACTGTCATCCTGAAGCCAGTCTTCCACATAAATGTAGCACAGCACACTATGTGACAGGATCTCCAAAAACAAAGACGATGAAAACAAAGTAGCCGTGTGACAGACTTAATATAAGTACACAGCCAGGGATTCAACTGCAAGGACCAATTTTCACAGAAAAAAACCTTACAGATTCCTGTCGAGTGCAACATGAAACCGCAGCAGCCTTGGACAGTCCTTTATTTGGCAACAGCCTGGCATGACTGCACCACGGTGGTGGTTTTATCCATAGTTTAACAGGTAACAAAATGAGAGCAGAACAAAGGCACCAGCCGAGAGAAACAGTACCTCCAGCATGTCCTGGATTGGCCCTTTAATCTCCTCACAGCTGGACACCACATCCTCAGCTCATCTCTAAAGGAGAGCCCGAAACCTGCCGAAGTCCAGCCGCTACCCGGAACTCATGGCCAAAAGTGAGGTAAGGAACAGAACACAGCATCCTTCTCCACCTAACCTGGTGCATGTGAGATCCACATGGCCTTAGATTTGGAGAAGCTGCTAACTCTGAGCTCAGTCACTTCAGACTCGATTACAACTTGCTCCAGTGCAAGCTAAAGGTCACTGCTTGATGAAGCCTTAATACGAAAGCTTAATACAAAAAAAATCAAAAATCACCTGATAACTTCATAAAGTGATCAGTAAACATGAAGCCAATCAGCAGCAGCATAGCACACAAGTCTGAAAAAGTGCACACACAACATTTTAACCCACAGCAGGCTGGAAATCTAAGACTGAGGAATTCAAACCAACCCCACCTGTTTAATACGAGCGTAACAGTCAGATTGCATAACACGATTTCCAGTAATGAACATTTCACAGTGATGTGAACATTTCCTTAGTGATTGGTGCACGTAGTTTTATGTGAATGAGAGTTGCACAAACTGAGAGAAGCTGCACTGTTCTTCAAATATTGCAGCTCTCGTTGGAGCGTTTTCAAAAGCTGCAGCGAGTTTCTGAAAGAGCCAATTGTTTGTTACCTGAGAGAGTCGGGGAGAGCCGAGGGATCGGTGGCCGACACCAAAGACAAGAAGGAATGAAAAAGCTCTGATTTGCACAGAAGAGACCTGAAATCAGAGAAGCACGCCGGGATGTTTGAGAACACAGCAAACTCACATGGTACTCATGTATGATGACAGTGGATTGGTTCTACCTGGCTTTTGCTGTTCCCAGGGCCTTCTTGGTGACTCCGTGTTTGTAGCCGTTAGCGGTGACATCTAGTGGCTGCTCTGTTACGTTACACCAGCTGATGGCTGAAACACAGGGAGCAAACCTCAGATACACGCCGAGATTGCAGCTCAGTGCTGGAGCAGTTTAAACACAATTAAAACTTTAATTGAAACCGTAAAAACTGCTTCACTGAGTGAATGGGTTAAATGCAGAGAGGAATTTCCCCACGGGGATCAATAAAGTATACATTATTATTATTATTATTAAAAAACTGATACCATTAACAGAAAGAGACAGCTGCAAACTGGACCTAAACTGAGAGAGGCCTGCAGCGAGGCAGACACCCTGAGTCTAGCAGATACTCTTGATCTGAAATCCTTTCTCATCTCATGCTCAGTTCCTCCACTAAAGCAAGTGGAGGAACTAAAGCAATTTCCCGATTGGGTGATCCTCACAAACAGAAGGTCTAAGCTGCAGGTGGGTGTGGCTTCTTTGAGATGACTATATTAGGGATAGTCCATGGTTGATGTCAAGTGTTGACATCTAGTTTTTTGGCACTTACAAATAATTTGCAGAATACGTGGACAGTCCTACCTGCCCCACAGGGGGAGATGCGGCCCTGGCCGGCCTGGTGCTGGAGCTCAGTTTGGGCTTGGCTGAAAGGAAACTCCAACGTGGCCTGGAGCAGCTCGGGCGGACGTACGGCGAAACCGGCAGGGAGGTCCGATACACAGGCGCACCTGACAGCACAGAAGCACTGCATTTAATTGAGTGTGGTCTGATTTGATGAAGACTATTCACTGCCTAACACCTGCAGTGCTGCAGGTGTTCCACTAAATTCCACAGAATTTAGCAGCTAGAAAATTCCCACATGATTAAAGTGATATCAAAGCAGTTCTTTATTGTTGCATACTGAGGCGTCAAAATGCATTATCTTCATGGGTGAAAGAGTTCATTGTCTGTGTAAATAAGTGATAATCACACAAACTGACAGCTACCTTGATGTAACCACTTAGCCCGATTACAGATGTTAGGCTGTCAGAAGGCAGATAAAGGAAAGATATCCTGGTTATACGGCCCAAGGAAGTGGTTTTTAAACCAGCACCAGTTGGTGCCTGTCCAACATGCACACTGCAACAAGAACACTATGCTGTCTTAAGTATTTGCTCGTCTGCTTTCACGTGCATATGAACTTGAGTGACATCCCATTCTTAATCCATGGGGCTTAATATGATGCTGGCCCACCCTTTGCAACTATACCAGCTTCAACATTTCTGGGAATGTAGGAGTGTGTTAGTGGGAATTTTTGACCAGGAATCCCAAATACAGGAAGGTCTGGAACTGGCTCTGTTTAAAAGCCCTAATCTCTGAATCCCATGAGCATTACCCAGTAGGCAAACACAGCTTAGATGGAGGAAGGGAGGAGACTCACCCAGCTCAAACTGGTACTCAGCCCTCCCGATGCTGATCCTGAAGGTGTGCTTGCCAGGGTGGCTAAGCCCGCTTCCTCTTCAGCCACACCCATTACCAGCAGCTCTCCTCTAAATCTGTGTACTTGGTAACTGACTGGTTTAAATGCAGTAGCTTGGAAAATTAAGCCCCAAGGATCTGTTCATTTTTAAGGTTAAAGTAACATGTAAGAACCCACTGAGTGACGTTCTAATTAAATGCAGATTTTTACCTTTGAGGTTTCACACAAGGTTAAAAAGGAAGTGTCCACTGTTAAAAACGGTTCTTTTGATTCTTAGGGCCAAAAAGACACGGCTCAAAAGTGGTCTTTTACTTTAAAAAATGATCTTTAATCTTACATATCCCGGGATATGGAGACTGAGCACACACAGAAACGCCTGCTCACATCAGCCAGTCTCAAGCAGAAAACAGGAAGCCAGGTTATTTATGTACCTCTCGACGTCACATACAGTTTCATTACACACAAAACTTCTTCTATTCAGTTCCTCTTTTCTGTGTCTGATTTATTAATATGCCTGTGCACTAAAACTTCTTGTGCAGCTTGCAATAACTTCCCCTTTCTAAGGTCTGTTGCCAGGGCAACCTGTCTTAGTCCCACTCTGTCGGTTCCTCATATTCTACAAAAAACATGCAGTTTCTGGTCAGCCTGTAACCTAGTTTTACACTGAAGTCTGGGCCTCTCTTATATAAACCAATAATAATCAGCATAAAAGCATTTAAGATTATATATATATTACCTAACACCACCTTTTAGACTTTTTGAATGCAGGATGTTTTACCAAAGCAATTTAGCAGGAGCGAACTAGAGCCAAAAAAATCTCTTGAATCATACGTATCCAATAAACTTCTCTAAGCTAGTGCTGGTTTTGTTTGATTTTGAGAGAGATTGACCAAATAATGAGCACATCCAGGTGAGACGATGCACTTATCTCTGTTTCGTGTTGACATAAATAACCCCAGAGGAATACAGGGGAAATCCAAATCTGCTCAAAGTTATCAGCTGCAGGACATCAGTGGAATTCGTTGGAAGCTGTAATCTAGCAGGAAAACAACAGAAATCCAGATCCTCTTCAATTTATAATCAAACATGACAAAATGAGTAGAGAAAACCCCCCAAAAAAAATTCCAAATGTGAACTCTTTGATCCAATCTTCTGTAAGGCTCGTCTCCCAGGAGACAAAAGGATGAACAGCTCGTCTCTTCTGCTTAAAACAACAAGGCTTCGCTCACGGTCTCCACTCTAATTCGCTCCAAAGGGGTTCTGTCAGGCTGAGGTTAGGATTCTGTGCAGGCCAGTCAAGTTCTTCCACACCAAACTAGCTCATCCATGTCTCTATGCACCTTGCTTTGTGCACTGGTGCGCAGCCGTGTTGGAGAAGGAAGAGGCCATCCCCAAACAGGAACAGTCTTGGTGTGCTGAGGCATTCAGGGGCCGAGCCCAATTCCTCCAGAACAACTCCACACCATAACCGCCGCCCTCCACCAAACTTTACACATGGCACAATTCAGTCAGACAGGTACCGTTGTCCTGGCAACTGCCAAACCCAGACTTGTCTGTCGCATTTACAGACAGGGTAGCATGAACATGCAACATTGTTCCGGAGTCCAGTGGCCTCATGCTTTACAGCACCGATGCTTTGCATTGCACTTGGTGACGTAAGGCTTGGATGCAGCTACTCCACCATAGATACCCACTCCATGAAGCTCTCTGCAAACTGTTCTTGAGCTAATCTGAAGGCCACATGTAGTGACTAGAACACCTGAATTCAATGATTTAGATAGTTGGCAAAATAGCTGAAGAATTAAGTTCACCATTTAGCAGTTTTTTCTCTCAGGAGTTGGTGGAGAGGACGTGTCTTCGTTCATTGAAAGGCAACTGTTTGCAAACAGGTCGTTTTTCTGGCAGAAACCAAACTGAACTGTGAAGTCATTGCACTCATTTCACTTTCATTAATATCTGCTGCATTTAGCTTACTCTAATTGAACCTAACGTTGTTTTACATCAAGGAGGGTCCTTGACATGCTGGTCATGACTGGAACTGTTACATAAACCTTCAATATCTCTATTTGGTGTTTATTATTATCACGAGTTGTGATTACTGGCTCTGTATCTGTTTAGGTGAAGTTTTCACAGCGCATGACTAATAAAAATATAAAGCAGCCGGTTCAGCATTACCTTGTGACCAAAGCTCTCTGCATGACTTCTTGGTCATATGGACACTTTCCCACCACCATGGTGCTGAAGTACAGCGCCTCCTGTAGGTAATGGGACAGCAGTGCACCCTGGAAGCCCAGCACCCCCCAGCGGGCCATCTTGTCGCTGCAGGAGAGGGAGAGAGTTGGCTCTCCTCTGCCGGGCTTTACCCGGAGAACGCCCGGACTGTGATACCCCACCCCAGGCTGCAGAGGGTCAGCTGGGCCACCCGGTACACACTTGGCCCCTGTTCTGTGAATGTCTGAGACCTGATGATGCAGGCCAGTGCCATCAGTTTGAGCCAAGACTGCAGAGCTACTGGTTTGTGAGGATGTTTCCGATGTTTTGTTAAAGTTCAGCGATCCACGCTGTTCTGTGTCTCCTCTGTCCTCTTCCTTTGTCTCTGCCGTCTCCTCCAGATGAGGCTGCTTAGAGATTCGCTCCTCGCCGGATTCCTCTGCTTTCCTTTTCAGGTCTCCTCCTCCATCAGTCTGTTCATGGCCCTTTACTGATGTGACAGGAGGGCAGGGCTGAGGCTGGCTGTCAGTCATGGGGATGATGGAGGCGTCGCCACCTGGTTTCAGATCGGACAAACAAATGGCATGAGGGCACACTTCTGCATGATTAAAGCCAAGATAGATAAAGGTATGGTTAAAGGTAGAATGCATATGTCTGAAAGACAACAAAAAAGAAAACGCCTGCAAATGCCTCACAGCTAATAACAAATACTACAATGTAAGGCTACGTCCACACTAATGCGTTTTAGTTTGAAAACGCATCATTTTCTCTCCGTTTTGGCCTCCCGTCCACACTGAGACGGCGTTCTCGCTCATGGAAAATGCAGCGTTTTGAAAACGCTCTCGAAAACGCGTAATTTGAAAACGGTGCTTTATGTGTCGCAGTGTGGACAGCGAAAACTTTTGACAGCCCTATTAAAGCTTAATATCAGTCCGTACATGCTCCAGAGAGCTTTTCTTCAAATTCTTTAATTCTCACTCGCTTTTGCAACTTTGTACTTTTGCGTTACTCGCAGCAACAACTTCACCTCATTGTCAGTCCATTTAAAAAACTCGGTGCTTTCTCAACGTTTCACAGCAATCATTACAGGTGTCCAAACTTTGGACCATAAAAGTTTCGTGTAAATCAGACATGATTGAGCAGGTGAGCAACGATGATTTGAGAATTACTTTCTCTCTTTGTTCCCACAGAACTGTGCCGGTCTCAGTTATAGCGCAATGTGCTTTATCACAAATGATCCCTGTTCTCTGCATGAAAAGGCTGGACTGACTTCCTTCACAAACAAGAATAATCATGTCAAGTCCTCAATTATTCATCATCTCATGGAACTAATTTTACCATAAAGAGGTTGGAGAGTTAAACATTAACAATCCTTATCAGAAATGCATCTTTATTATTTATGGGCTAACAATGCCGCTGCTGACTAATATTTAGGTTTACTGCTTAATAAGCGGATGTTAAATGTTATCAGTGGTGAATATTTAACTGTTGCCATATCAACTCTGCATCAAAGCTCAAGAGCTGAAAGACTTTTCAGGCTATTTGTTTGCATCTCTGGCACAAACAGGAGTTATTACATGTTATCATTTATAAAGACCTTCATTACACTCTGCTAGAATGGGTTATGTAATCAAAAAACAGAATAAATCTAAACTGGGTAAGTTACCAAACTACCTCACATTAACTCACAGTAACTACAGCTGATAACCTAGCCACTCTCTGTGTGAGCAACACAGATCTGGTTTGATTTCTTTCCATCTACTTTCTGCTGTGTGTAACTGTATTCGTTATTGTCGCTGTCCTGTGTGCTGACACTCACAGGGAGTGTGGCTGGTAAAAAGGAGGAAGGAAACTCTGGGCCGAAGCTTCCACTTTCCTCGCTCATCTGCTGCACAAAACACAGAGCTGCCCCGACCGCTCACAGCCCCGTGCAGCTCCTGGATCAGGTACCTGCAAATAAAAACGCATACATATACATAAAGCAATCAGCACAGTCAAACAGCCTGCAGTGACACAGGTGGGTTCATACACACACCTGATACATCCCCTCCTGGCAATGACCTCTGCGTGGCTGTCGTTAAGTACATCACCTGAATTAAAAAGGAAAACAAAATTTGGTTTGCACAATCGACACTTTCAGCATCTGAGACACAAAACGTCCATCTGCACACACCTGTGGGACTCATGGCGGTCTGTCCAATACATTTGGTCCCAGTTCCCAGAGAAACAACCTCCATAGCAACTGTGATGGAAAAAGAAAAATATCGCATCACTATACCTCACTCATATCAGTGTCTACAGGTCCGCTGAAATATACATTATGGACATAATTTAGAATAATTTAAAGCCTTTTCCCCATCTTCAGAAAACTTTAAATGTCTTTTTAGCACTGACGTTTGATAGAAATGGGGAAAAAATGAATGAAACCGGGGTTTCAGAACAGTGGACTGGTCCATCCTGCCGAACAACCTGAATGAGAGTCAGCTCCGCGGGTGATCTGGAGCACAGCGGCCAGCAGGGTCCACTCTCTGCCCGGCTCAGGCTTCCCTCTGCGGGGAAGCTGACTGAAACGCTCGTAGCACAACTTGGCGACTTCATCCGCGCTCACCACATTAAAGCGACGGGGAAGGCGGATGTGAGCACCAGTAGGCATTTCAGATATGATTAAATTCACCGTTAATGTCCCGGTGTCATCCGAACACTACAAAGGTGGCATTTTCATTTAGAACTGCGACTAACTCCGGTGCACTTCCGGCGAATGAGAACGAGAAGTTACTTCCGGTCCCAGCAAAGGAAGCGGTACTTTCACAATAAAAGTCCTCTCT
The DNA here is from genome assembly GCF_964374335.1 of Astatotilapia calliptera. Taxonomy (NCBI): domain Eukaryota; kingdom Metazoa; phylum Chordata; class Actinopteri; order Cichliformes; family Cichlidae; genus Astatotilapia; species Astatotilapia calliptera. Next base: position 4,956,848 of record NC_137428.1, on the reverse strand, counting down.
TCAGCACCCTATGTCAATACATCCACCAACCCTCTTCTGTACGTCACCAAACCACCTCATCCTTACCTCTTGCCTGTGTCCAGTGGGCTGATTAAGTAAACCTCTCCAGCGTACTCACTAAATTTATTGTCTTTCCACCGCTGTAGACATAATCTGTTGTGCCCAGAGCCACAAACTGGACGGCCAATGGGAGACTGAGAGTGAAGATTCACTCAAAGTTTGCGTGCATGGTTACATCCAAACATGCATTTTCAATTATTGTGACCCAGTCGGCCAAACCTCAAACTGCTTCGGGCTGAGCTCTAACTGGGGGGCCCAGGCAGAGTGTAATCCCCCCTACAAAGACAGTGAAATAACATATGTCAACATTCCTCAAGCCGTCTCAGGAAACTTGTCAGTAAAAAGGTGACACCGCTACCCTTGATAATCAGTGTAAAACACCTTTAAAATATTTTTTATTATCTGATTTTTTTTAAAACAAAAACCACAAACAAAGCTACAGAGATGGTTCGTTTTTTTAAATTTTCCCTAAACATTTCAATAATATCGTTGATTATTTTTTTAAACACAGTAATGATGGCAATCACGACAGCAATTGTGACATGGTGAATTTTTCTATGCAAAGCATGTTTTTATAAATATTCTATTTTGGGGAATTAATCATAAACCACACATAAAAATACATTTTGAGTAAGGTTATCATTTCATCTTTCTTCAACAGTACAGTATTGTTATTGTGAAGTTCAAATCTGACATCTGGACATTGCTAACCTCCATCATCATTTGAATTTTCCTCTGTAAAGAAGTTATATACACTTTAATGATTGTAAGTCATTATGTAATTTCTGTGCAAAAGTCTCAAGCCGCCCCTCATGGGTGCAAACATATTTACAACTGGAAATACAGTATATAAGGCAAAAACAGTACAATTCTGTACAATTCTAAGGGGCCTGAAAGTCAATATTTGGGATGACCACCTTTACACTTCACCATAGATTGAACTCTGAGGCTGCTTTCATGTCATTTCTTTAAGCACTCTTCAGGAGTAGCTCTCTGAGCTCCTTGAAGGACATTTAAAGCTCCTGTTTGAAAGCCGGCTGCCTTTTTGTTCCGTCCTCTATCAGAATGATCTCACACTGCTTCAATAATATTGAGATCCGAGCTCTGGAGAGGTCACTCCATGACTGATAGTGTTTGCTTGTGTTTGTCAAACTGTGTTATCGTTGATATTTTTCATAAATTCAACAAAAGAAATGGGAACAAATTATGTGTCTTTGCGAAATGCTCCTAGTACCAAAGTGCCTAAAGATACCATTTAAAATGTTTCTTTGCCAAGTTGTCTGGTACTGGTTGAGTTTGGTGCCTTTTTATTCTTGAATGACTCAGAGTTTGGTGTCAAGTAGCTTAACAAACAAAAGAAATGATCAGGTTCAAGTGAAAAAGCCGCCAGTGTCCAAAGAAAAGCTGTGAAAAACCTTCAGAAAGCCTGCAGAACGATTGCTCAAGAGCACTTTAAAAAAGAAAGTCTGATAATAAAGAAACAAAGGGTGGCTCGAATTGTTTGCACGGCACAGTAAACCAATTAATGCTGAACCTACGTCACTCACACTGGATTAAGCATTTTAAAAAGAAAGCCTCACCCAAACATCTTATGACTGAAATCTCATTTATTTGAGTTATATACAGGAGAAATCGACTGAATTTCACAATCAACAGAAAAAATAAAATCGCATCTCATCTCTCTGACCTCTGTAACAGAGGCGCACTAGTTCACGATAACAGCTTCCGCTCACACGCTGCCGTCTCGCTGCTTTAATATGCTTAAAATGTACGTCTCTCTGGTAGATATGTTGTACTGCATTTGCGGGTAGCTGTGCTGTCGCTGTGAGTCGCTGCTGACATTAAAACTATCATGTCGTCTGGTTTTGGTGCGGTTCTAAGCAGTGAGTAAGGAGGTGGGGGAGTGGTCATCCTGTTTAATCCACACACATACACACCATTTATATGCAAATACACAATGGCATTAACATGAGCAACCACACACACACCCACCCACACACACACACACACGTAAGCATTCACTCTTCTGTGTTCCTGTGCCTCAAGCCTGATCCCATGATTCAGCTCACTAGCTCACTAACATGATCCTCGCCCAGGGAGGGCTTGTTTAGCTGACAGGTGACTCCTCAGCCCTGTGATGAACAAACAAACGCAAAATAAGACCAATAACAAAAAACTATTCGTCGATTTAAGTGTCGTCCGTCTCTGCCTCCTCGTCTCACTCCTGTCCAAATCCCTCCGTCTCCTCGATGGCGAACAGGAGCTTCTCTCGGAGCTGTTCCAGGCTTCGGTAGGGAGGCAGATCCAGACGATTGAAGCTGAGGAGGAGGAGACAGAGTTACACCTCAGCGTGGATTTACAGATGGAACTTCAGGGTGACATTTATCTATTTTTTTAAACGCTCCCAGGCTGCTCACAGCTCAAACAGAGGAAGTGAAATCCTGATTTTTATTTTTCCCCCCTGTAGTAACCGTTTTAAATCCTACCTGCCCTGCTCAGTGGCTTTAATTCATTTTAGATCATGTGTATTTTTAGCTGAAATTACTTTTGTAGCTGAAATCCTGTCCGAATCCACGTCCTTAAATTTCAACTGTCTTTTTCTTTCTCCTTTAAAACGAGAATTCCCTTCGAAATGTAGCAGAAGCGTTACAGCTAAGATACAAGCGTCTTCTCCTGATACTAATCCAGGAGGTGAAGGTGACAGAGGGGCGGTCCTGAGATGGTAAAACATGCATAAAAAATGTGACTCTTGTCAGGGAGGTTCTGAATACTATGTGGCTTTAAAAAAGTGAATTTATCAGGAATAGCTGCTCGTTTCAGACAGACGATGACCTGAGGGACTGCACAGAGACCATCTACAACATGAAGAAGGATTCTAAATTATGCAAAGCTGCTCTAGTAGAGTCCCAGAATAAAAACCTGGAGCTGGAAGTTGAGTGAAATGAGTCCACTTTAAGACGTTTAGTTAAATCTGCTGATCTGTCTATCAGATGTCTTTTTGTACATTCATTTTAGCCTCAGAGCGGCAGCTCTCTGTACTGTGAAAAGACTGTAATCTAAGGAAAGTGATTTAAGTAGAGAGAGGTGAAGAAGAAAGTGCAGGCAGGGTGGAGATGGGTGTCAGGGGTGATTTATGACAGAAGGATAGGTTCATAAGATTGTTGCGAGAGCTGCTATGATGACAAAATAACAGGAGGCCGAGCTGAATATGTTCAGAATTTCATTGGGAGTGAGCTAAGTGGGCGGGATTAGAAACGAGTACATCAGAGGAAAAGCTCAGGCTGAGACAAAGTTAGAGAGACGAGTGCAGAGGATGGATAGTGGATATACTGAAGACAGGATGTGGAAGAGGGAGCTGCCAGGTGGGAGGGAAAGAGGACATGCAGGGACTGATGTGACAGAGGAGGATGTTGGGATAGGGTGATGGAGGCAGGTGATCCGCTGTGAGGTTTGTAAAGCTGTCCTTCTCGTTTGTAACCTTGCTAGTCTTAGGCTATTTTTAAGTTTTTCAGAGGAGCGCTTCAATAAACACCTTGCTTTTTACCCTATAACAGCTTGAACAGGCTCCGCCCCCTCGACCCTAAATAAGATCAGCGGGAGACGATGAATAAATGGATGATTCGGAGAAGCAGAACATGAGGCAGCATCTTACCATGTGTGGCTTCTTGGAAGCCAAGTCTCCTTCCCCACTTTGTCTATGCAGAACTTCTGGGGACCATTACTTCCTGCAGGACACACACACACACAAACAAAACTCAAACCCTGAACAGGAAGCTGAATGCTGCCGACTCGCATAGCAGAAACTCAAACTGAAGATGATTAAGAAAGTGAGTAATTTTATTATATCTTATGAAAATGCTCTGGGATTTCCAGCTCCCAGAGCAGCATGGAAAAGCTTTTGTTTCAGCACTTTGGTTTGGAGCTAAATGTCTGCTCAATTTCCTTACAATTGCTTGAGAATTTCCTGTTAGTGTCTGTAAACATCACAGGTCCCTCCATGCAAAGGCAGAGATCTATTTACAACAGTATTAAAACCAGGAGAATCCTCATAACCAGGACACTCCTGTCCCTGTAAACGCAGTCAGTACCTATGAGCTCGGAGAACCCTCCGACGGGCAGCCGACAGGTTCCCGTTACAAACTGAAGCAGACGGATTCTCTTCTCATTGTCCATCTCTTTCACCACCTGCAGAAAAAACGCTCAGGTCAGCGCTTTCCTAGGAGCATCAGTGTGGTAGGTGTGTGTGTTTACAGGCCCATACCTGCCAGAACCAGTGGATCTGCTTGCTGTTCTTGGTGTAATGTCTGTAGATGGTGTTCTTCTGCCAGTCGGCCAAATCGATCTCCTGCATCCCACAAAGCATCAGCTGCAAAAAGGACAAAGACGGGGGGGTTACTTTAAAATTTGGAGTTTAAACTACTCACATGTGACTTCACTCTGTGTGCTCAAAGACATTTTTGCATGTGGTGGTACAGAACCCTGACGTCCTTTATAAAACTTTACTGATTACAGCCCAAATTCTCACATTTCCTCCTGATAAACGGGGCTCCTGCAGCTCAAGTCGGATGAGATTTCAGACTTTTCAAAAAAAAGAAAAAGAAAGAAAAAAAAGTCCAAGCTTACCCCCCACCAGCTTGTTTTGGGGGTTTTTCTCTTGGCTCATGAACTCTTTCCCTTCTGTTCCTCTTTTCTGAGTTCTGTTGTTTTAGGTCTGCTTCCAGAAAAAATGTTTGCATATGAGGTCAGCGAGGGTCTGTGCCTATACAGCTCACTAAAGCTATGATTGGGGAAAACCCAGGAAACTATTCTGATGGTCGTCACACCACGTCTTTACTGATCTCTAAAGAGGTGTCAAAACGGCTCAATAAGGGTGCAGGGAGGTCCATCCCTCAAAGAAAAGCTAATGGTGTAAAAGGTTGAGACATTTACACTCAAATAACTTTATTTGAGTACATGGTGTGAGATTAAACTGCCTCAGGCTTTCACTGAATTCACAAAATATCAGTGTCACACGGATCCTGATCCGTGTGACTTTAAATCCTCAGTGGAACCCTGGGGCGCAAATGAGTGGCATTATGGTGCGATCAGGCAAAACACGAAGCATCGTTTTCACGTGGTGTGATTTTTGCTGGGAGACACACACAAGTAAAACGAGCTGCTAACAGCTGGATTCATGACATTTTAAGCCTAAACACCAATAAATACAAGTCTTCCTCACCTCCAGCTCCTTCTCGTCAAAGTAGCGAAGCCACTCCAGAGGCACCACCTCGTTGAAGCCGTCCAGGAAGGCTTTGGTTTGCTCCTCCACCCCGCGGGTGAACCTCCAGTCTGTCAGCAGGCTGCGTGAACAAAGAGGCTGCTTTTTATGGTTTGCTCTCCACCACAGACCTTGTTTCTCCTACGCTCATCCGTCTTCATCAGCCCAACTGTCCCCATTTCTGCTTACTGACCTGATGTACTCCTCCTTGTTCTCCTCGGTGACCAGCTCGTTCTCCCCGTCGTCCTTCAGCTGGTGAGTGGAAACCTTCCCGAGGATCTCCATGTCCTGTGCAAAATAGAGCTCCACACCGCACTCCTCCAGGTTGTTCTCTCTGAAAACACAGACGCACACATAATGAAACTAAAAACATTAGCACCTCGTCCTCTCTGTGTCGCCTGCAAGACTGACCTAAATCCAGCAGCCTTCTTGGAACAAACTGCGACACCAACTCCTTTATGTGGCAGTTCATACATAAAATATAAAAATATCAGAAATATAAAAAATTTTTTTTATGTATTTACTAATACTGTTAATTTAGAGAAGGGGTGTCAAACATAAGGCCCAGAGGCCAAAATTGGCCTGGCAAAAACTGCAATTTGGCCCACTGGATACCTTTAGAAAATGTAAAGGCGGGCATAAATTTTTTACCTGTATTTTCCTGCTGAGAGTCATTATCACTCAAAGTAGCAACAGATAAACATGCTTCTGTTCACCATGTTTAGAAATGTATCTTAATAAAATTGAATAAAAGTGGCTGTGAATCAACAAAAACTTCATGTTTTACAGATACGGGACAGGCTGGGCAGCTGCCAGAACCTTTTCTGTAATTTTACACATTTATCGTGTAGAGAAACTGAGGCGTATTGTTGAAATTGCACTTCCTAATCTTATAACAAGACATCTCAGGGATTAAATTTGTACTGAAACTTCTTTACACTGACAGAGTTTCACTTGTTCAGTCAACTTCAGATCAAAGTGGGCTGTATGTGGCCCTCGATGTAAAATGACCTTGACATCCCTAATTTAGAGTAAAACCTCACATTAGGTGGTGGTCTGATAAATTTTGTAGTCTGTCCAGCTGAGGGCGCTCCTACTCCACTGTTTGTGATCAGCACTGTCAGCAGCACATGTAACAGAGCAGCATCTCAGAGTCTTATCAGCTAAGCTTTTAGCTGGTTTGTCAACTAAAAGTCATTTAACAATTACTTGATATATCAATGTGGTTTGGGAGGCATTTTAAGACTTTCAGACTTCCTGCATCCAGGTTTCTGTTGTTTGGATATAACTGGCTTAGTATGACCTATTCACCTGGACTCCTACTGTTCATTTCTTTTATTAGTTAAAACTAACTAACTCACATGCCAACCTCTACCCTTGTGAGCATAAGGTGGCCAGAGCGCACAGATTCAGAGGAATCATAACTGCATTACTTACTTGACCCACATGATGGAGTTATAAAACTCCGGGTCTATCGACTCCAGGTCTTTGAGAGTGGGTTTCTTGTCCAGCATTCGCTTGTAGAAAGGCAGCGTGAAGCCGGTGTCGATGAACTTTCCATGATACAAAGCCTGCAGGGAGGATTTATTACATTAGAAACCACAATAAGAGACGCCACCTGGTGTTCACCGCTCACATTTCATAAAATGTAATTGGGTTAGGCTGATGATAGCGCAAGTTTGAGTTCCTGGATGTAACAAAGCAGAGACAGAGGGAGGTTATTTTTGGCCTGCTGTAATTCTGCGATATTAGTGTTTTTTTATGGACTCTGGTTGCACATGTTTCAAATTAACGCCCGACAAATTACACATATTTTCATCTCGGACGCGCGCCATGCTGATGATTCACACGGGGGCCGTTTTGAGCTCATTCAAGTGTTAGAAACGCTTTAACAGCCAATCACACTTGCAGAAAAAATGAATGGGGCTTTTATTTCTGAAATCACTGCAGCCACAAGAACAACGCAAATCATTAAGACTCAGACGTGGACATAAACATGTGCAGCGACCACAAACGGCTCCAAACCACATCTTAATCTTTCCTTCGTGTGTGTGTGTGTGTTTTCAGAGAGAGCACACTCAGTCAGACGGAGCTGTTTAATGTTAAAAACCCTGTGAGAGTTCAGAGCTACGATGAGCCAAGAACAACACAGACGCTCACTGACTCAGTCACAGACTATCCTGTCCTGCTGACCCACCGCATCTGTGGAAGCAGAGCAGAGGGTGACCGAAGTGAGAGCAAAGCAGGTAAGGAAAAGACACGAGAAATAAAGTCAGAGAGGCTTTGGGAGCTGGGAGTGGGTAGAGACAACGATCTTTGTGAGGAAAGTCAGCAATGTGCAGTTTAGGGCTAAATATAGGCAGCTGCTGCCGGGTGTGGGCTGGGTGCGGCAGTGAAGTCATGGTGTGGGTGAGGGGTGGGGTAGCAGATGGAGGGGAAGGTGGAGGGTGACGGCTTTGGGACCTACAAATTTTTTTGAGTTGACCCCAGAATGCCGTGCATGAATGCTTCAAACTACTTCAAAATGAAACCTGCTCTGAGCGAGAGCTTTCCCGGCTGACAGCCTGTGGAATGACTTTTATGTGACGCACTTTCAGGAAAAATCCAAAATATGTGATATCAGTGAGCAAAACTAGCTAACCAAAGATTAGAAATGCAGTCATCTAATCACAAAGGTTAGTTAAACACACAAAGCCTACATACGTGCGGTGAAATCCATTTTTGCTGCTAAAGTAACAATATTACTAAGATCGCAACACGATAGAGGAATGTCTCAACTACATCACATCTGCATTTTGGCTTTCCCAACGTGAGCGTCGCTTCAGTTTATTAAACTGAGGTTTCACTTTAAACACATCTGGATACAATGTTGCCGTATGTGGCGATCAAGTGAAAAAAAATGGCTCAGATGTAACAAAAGAACTGTGTTTTTGTGCGATTTCAATACAGCTCACCATAGCGATGAAGCGACCGATGAAGCGAAAGTACGTGAGGTGGTCGGGGTTTATGGAGGATGCTGGGTTGATCTGCAGACAGTAGTTGTTCTTGCCAGCATACTCAAACAGGCAGTACATGGGATTCAGGACTTCATGGGACAGCAGGAAGAACCACTCCCTGTGGAAGAGGAGAAGAGGACGTGAATGCACGAGAGGAAGACACAAGGCTGTCATCCTGCAGGGACCTAACAGTAACATACAACACTGAAATTAAACACCTCAAAACTATTATTTTATTTTAAAAACCCCAAAACACATTCTATACTAGCTGTACAGTCAACAGAAGAGCACATGATCACAGGGAGTTTATAAGAAAAGCAGGAAAATGAAAAAGCATTTCTCCCACACGAGAACGAGGTGCTTTTTTTCATTGGCAGCATATAATTACGACATTTATCATCCTAAACTTCCAGCGTCTTCATTTTTCACTCATTTGCTGCTTTTAATCTTCTTGTCAAAAAGACAGGAACCAATTACAAGGTGTTGCCAAGCTCAACTCTAAAATTACTGCCAAACATAAAGTCCACTGGCACGGCTTAATACTGATGTCCTGTAGACACGATGATTTCTTTAAGCTCATCGATGCCTCGTGTAAATCAAATAGAAGACCAAATAAGGTTGGGTTTAATTCTCTTTATTCTGCTGATCCTTAAGATGATGTTCATTTCTGATAATGGATCTCGCTGACCAGTTATTAATCTAAATCAATTCTTTTAACTGAAAAAGAAGATTTTTCTTATGACTCTGAAGTGGTTTAGATGGGAATAGAAAGTACATTTATAGTTATAAACACATCCTACAAGCCAAATCTGACACATGAATTACATGGAGACAAAACATATAACATTTAGGATAAATACAGCCAGGTAGAACTAAATAAAAAGACACAAACAGACTGTGGAAGGATGCACGTTAGAGAGAATGAGGGCCCCCTCCACCAGCTGCAGCACCAGAACCAAGCACTCCCAAGGCCCCTGCCCTCTCCCCTTTGGGAATATTAGGGAGGAGGGTGTATGGACTGACGGACGCAGACACCTCCCAACATCCCGTCCGTGGTTCTACCCTGTGGTAGAACAGCATGATGTCACCTACCATAGGGTAAAACCACTGACGTGACACCGGAGACAGAGACACAATGCAAAACCAAAGAGAACAAAATGAGGAAAAATAACAACATGTACAGAGAGGAAGACCTGAGTGACAGCAGACGCAGCGGGCAGCATGGACACGTGTGATGGACGGATGGAGAGATGGAGGAGGACAGCAATGTTGTGAGAGGGTGAGAGAGAGAGCAACAAGTAACCCAACACTATCACACACGTCTGCACTTCTAGAAGGCAGAAAAGGCAGTTTTATATCAAAATGATGTTGCTGTAACAATTTCAGACAAAAACAACAGATTAAAATCTGCGCCATTGTGTTACTGCATCTACAGGCTGGAAAGACACACATCGGTATCACTGTGTCTAGGTTTAGGCATCATAACGGTGACAACGCTACCACCATCAGGTCAGGATGGAAACTGTAACGATGCCCTATCTTGCAGGAAATTGACCTTAAAAACAAAATTTCTTTCTCACTTTACTTACAAAAAGATTGTAGAGGACAATTTTTAAAATAAAACAATGAAGCTGGGGGAAGAACAATGCAGAAAACAAAGATTTTCAGAGAATCGCAAGTTTTGAAAAGCAGTCATTTAAACACCACTGGTTTTTCCGTTGCTTTTTTACCCAACAGGAAGCTGGTGCAAAGATTGAGAAGCAGCAGGAACAGACGAAATACACCATCACCAACGTTAAAAACCCCTGGATTACATAACAAGCTTAACAAACCCATATAAAATGACAGAATTTGAAGATGTAAAGAGAAGCTGCAGGAAAGAGTTTTAGGCTGCTCTCACCTGGCGATGCCACCGTAGTCCAGCCCCTCCTCCCCTCTCATAATGATGTAGAGCCGGCGACGAAGATCGTATGGCTTCACGTTCATGATCTGATGACAAAGCACGTTATTTAGACGTTGATGGTGTCCAAGAAGTGGCCTCACTTTCAGCCATTCCTAGACTCGCTTCTAAAGTAACTAAATGATTCTCCTGATACAAGAAGCTCTTTCAAATTAAAAGCCCTCAAAAAATTCACCACACAGAAACCCTTTATTCCTTATCACAGTGTTTTTCTATATAACATAAAGCACCAATGCAAAGCAGAGATAAGATAAGATGTAGTTATTAAATGTTACCATTATGTAAACTAGAAGAACAAAAAAAAATAACAAGTGTGTTTCATCCGTCTCTGACCTGCTGAAACGAGTCTTCAAACAGCGTCTGTCTGGACACAGAGATCTTCACGTGGCTGGGTAAGGCATTAGACTGCACATTACAAAAAGAAAAAAAAGAACACCACCATCAAGGCGAGAAGAAAACCTCGGGATATTTCTGTAATCCCAATCCTAATCCCTTTCTACAATTCACATGTGTCAGCATTTAAAACAGGTACAGCGTTTACAGAGCACGTCACTGCTTGATCTGTACCATCTCATTACTGATGTTTCTCTTTTTAGTCTCAGGCTGCTGGGTGTGAAGTATACGGAGGATAAAAAGCGGCAAAAAGTGAAGAACACTATGGCTCACAGACACACATAGTTCAACTTTTAAAGATTTTTAACAAAATGGCAAATACATTTAAAATAAAGCTATGGCATCTTCATCAAATCTTCTTGAGTATGAATCAGAACACTGAGATTAAATGAAGACTGACAGGACAGATGGGAAGAGCTTGATGCTGGAGCATACCAACTAACTCCAGTTCATCCAGGGGGCTTAAATAGAAGCTAGTAATAAGATTTTTCCAGACACCATAAGTATAAACAAACTGGTAACGATGCCTACATATGCAACCTGAGATTTTCTCTTTTTTCGAGACGGTATCTGAAGCTGTCTGTGGATCCATGGATGCCTCCCCCTCTAAGACCTCCCCGTAACCACAATGACATCATGTGGCTTAGCTTAGCTCAGTCTGAGTTCAGTCACAGTGGAAATGTCACTTGACAGATATAAAGCGCTTGCCAATCAGTTTGGTTTGGTTCACATGCCGCTAACATGTGAATGCTCCTAAAGCCGTGTCTACTACAAAATAAAAGCCTCCTGAAAGTCCAACTTTGCGTTAAGAATGTCAAAGACTCGAAGATTTTATATGAGGCTAAAACCAAAAAAATCTTGCCGTTTTTGAAATACTCTCCAATTCTGAACGTGCACTCTGTTCTCCTGTTCAAAGGCTTGCACCAGTAAACAGCTGCGCTTCTATGACGGTAATGACTGAAAGTGGCAGCACTCTAACGCCACAAACTGACATTTTTCCCTTATTATCAGGATCTCACAGGTTTTCTTTCTACAGTATTAGAATGTGCACAAGCAGATGTAGCCTTCAACTCCCAATCAGTCTAAACGGTCTATGCAATAATGCTTGTGATGTGTAAAACGATAGTTTCTCTCTAGTTTGGCCCTATACTGCTGTAGCTCGTGAGGAAAGGTGTGCAGTTTTAATAAAGAAAGTGATGTTTTGTCTTGAGTTTATGTAGAGAGGAAATAACTGCCTGAAAACCAAGTCGTCCAGAAAACAGAAAATATATTTTTTGGCCACACTTTTCCAGTCTTAGAGTGAATTATGCTTTTTTTTCCTTCTCTGGGTGAACAGATCCAGACTGCAATAATCAAGGTGAGCAAAGTGGGGAGTTTTATTGTGGCTACAGACTCTATTTAACACTTACATGGCACAGGAAACGGAACTGGTGGTATTTCCACCTGAAGCTGCGGTCGTAAGCGCCTGGTGAACCGCCCTGCCGTGACCTGCACGCGCACACACACAGACACACACACACAGAAAACAGAGAAAGTTGGTCAATTTTACAAGTTTCAACAGAACTCTAAAGGTCAGCTGACCAACAGAAATTTGGCGTCCTCTTTTGAGGAATACTTAATTTGCATCAGCTCTACAGCCCTCGAGTGTCTGAGTCGCAAAGACAGAGGTGAGCCTGGCCCCGCAGCTGTGTTAGTATAAGCTCCACCAACCCACTGTATGCGCACACGCACACACAGTGGATATCTGCCTTGTCAGCAGCACAGAGGCTGAGAAGCAGAAGTAGAGTTAGACAGATGATTTGGGGGGGAGTGAAGAAGAAGGAGGCCTCTAATGCGTCGGGTCTGTGCTTGCCGAGCTGCCAGGCACATCTCGGTTTGGGTTAGGAAATGGCGACCGCAGCAGCAGAGCGCTGGCCGCGGACGCACACTCCTGCAGGATCCAGTGTAAGAAAACAGTGAAGGAGGCCTCTGTGAAATAGCAGCCTAAAAATACGTGCAAATATCTGCATGAAAAGCAGCTCGCCGATGCACACACACACACACACACACACGTCTTCAGCACTGACCACACAAGCAAATACACACTTGCATGCAGAAACACAGAAAAGCACAAACACCCACACAGATGCCAGCGCAGTCTGCAGTGGATGTGTTGTCGCACATCTGCACATTCTGGGATTTGAGACTGCTTCAAGGCAAAGCAAACACTCACAGGCTGAGGGGAAGAGCAGTGTGTGTGTGTGTGTGAGTTTTCTGAGATCCTCTGTGACACTGATTCTCTCTGACTCAAAGAAATATTCAAAACAGGAGAGAAAGGAAAGGTAATGGATAAAAAGGAACAGCAAAGATGATGGAGTTTAGAAAAAAGATTATTTTCAGGTTTTCACCAAACGAGCGGCTTGTGTGACTTAATATTTTCAATGCAGTTATGTCAGGCCGAGGCAAAAATCACTTAAATATTTTGGAGAAAGTGTCGAATGATCATTTAATTAGGAAGTCTTTGCCTCGGCCTGTGACAGCTTTGGGAGGAAAGGGCTGAGAGAATATTTACCCTGACTCAAACCCAGGTCGAGGGTCTTTAAAGGTGGTGGTGCGCGAGTTGTGGTCCACGAAATATCGGACTCCCTCGGCGGTGTACTTCATCTCCCAGCCCGGGGGCAGGGGGTGCTCCTTGATCATCCTGCAACAGGGGAGAGGGCAGTGAGCGCGGTCCCGGCTCGAGGGGCCCCGTCTCGGGGGATGAAACTGACATACCTTCCCCTGCCAACTCGTGCTAAAACCAGAAAGCCTGCGCCGGTGTGCCACAGTGGAGTTTACCTCCTATGAGCATGGCAATGGTAGGTTTGATTATTCAGGTGGCTTCAAACCACAAGAACGCTTAGAGGACACAGAAGCAGCATGTTTGGCTTTAAGGTGAAAAGCAGTTTTCTTTCCCTGATGCTTTAGTCGCTCTATTTAAACCTACTGTGTTGATCCGAGGTCTAAAACTCTAAACTTTTGTCACGGTCAAGGTTGTGTTTAGGTTAAAGTTTAGCACCCCGTGTTTAAAAAATACAAAGTGTATTTTTTTATTTGTTCAATGCGATATTTGATTGATCTTTTATTTAGTTGTGAAATGGTTTCAACTTTACACAGACACACACACACTTATTAAGGAGTGCAACGATACTGACGGAAAACCTGATCATTTAAAATTAAATACGGATGTATAAATGGTGTCAGCAGTGTGATATTAATCTGAGTAATTGTTCTTTTTGTATGCTTTTGTGTAGTTCTGACTGAGTCTCTCACCAAATCCATGCACTCCAACGCATTATGGCCACTTTTTTTTTTCTTTTCTTACATGCTCTATATTTTTTAATCACAATAAATTTCATAGCAGTCGCCCTGATCTGCCTGTGAATCTGTTTCCTTTCTATCGTGTTCCCGGATGCTAGGCTAACACAGTGGCATCACCACCTCACAGTAAGAGGTGACGATGCTAATACAGCTTTGTAATAGATTCCTGTCTTAAAAAGTGCTACATAAATAAACTTTACTTACTAAGAAGTGCCTGCTTTTAAATCTGTCTGTTGTCCGAGGAATTTGCAGAAATGCAGAGGGGGAACAGCGTTTTTCACTTTTCAAACCAATTTGGATGAAAATTAAGAAGAACAACACAGCTTTTCACCTTTTCGTAAACGTTGTCTTTTTAACGTGTTTTTGCTTTGCTTGGCTAGCCTGAAAATTTGAATCAAAGACTCTATAAAAGGGGAAGGGGAAAATAATCAGTTGGCTGCATGCTAAAAAATGAATAATTTACAAGAAGAAAATCATGCTTTTAGGATTCTAGAAAAGATCTAGAATGGCAACAAAGGTGTATCTAACACACCGAGGAGAGCAACTGAATCTCCAGAAGAAGATGCAAAGAAGGCTCAAACTCTGAAATGTCAGCGGGTCAACTAGTATGGGTGAGACGAGAGGAAAATCAGGAAAGTGAGCGAGATGACCAACAGCGCATCAGACCTGTGTCCAACATAATGTGAGGTAAAGCTGCTTTTTTTTAACTTATGTCAGGCTGTGAAATAAATGTTCCTCTCGGGGATAATACTCTACTCGTGTTTATATCATAATGTAGATGAGTCACTGTGTTGTCATACTAAACTGTGCATGACTACCACGTCTTGAGTATGAGCAAACACCCAAAGCGGCACGCCACCTAACAAGCAGGCCAACACATGCACGCACACAGAGATATTTTCCAGCTCGCTGTCTCACCCTTGGGTCCGAGGATCATCCCACTGCGTCGTCCGTGTGTTGTGGTTGACGAAATACACCCTGCCATTGTCCTGACGCTTCTCTGTGGAGACAAATGGGGCAGAAGGAGCATGCTCAGTGGGCTCAGAGGTTCTTGGAAAACTCCACACTCGACGGGATCAGAGGGATCACCTGACCGAGAGGAGAAGAAGAAAAAAATCTCGCCGCTATGAGAGAAAAGCAGCGAGTCTTTGTGGCATTTCGCTGTGGGGTGATCCAAATACCTCACCGGGGTAAAGCAAAATATGTGTGTGTGTGTGTGTGTGTCAGAGTGACCACAGACATACAGCAGAGAGTGTACACTGGTGCCCCATCCTCCTCCTCCCGCCGCTGGTCTGACATCTTTTTCTCATTAACAGGAGTGTGTGGAGGGTTCAGAAACAGTAGTGCTCGCATTGCAACTCCTACTCACTCCACCCCCCACTTTACTATAACCACCCCACTTGCCACTTTCCCTTCTTTTCTCCTCCATCTCCCATCTTTCTCTTTTTCAAATCGGAGCAACCGCAGATGAGAAAAAAAAAAAAAAAAAAGCGCACCCGAGAAGCAAATCAGAGCCAGCGATGTAATTGAGGTTTTGAGGTACCGCAACATGTTGAAAAGGCATCACGGGCAGAAAGCTGGGGGTTTTTATTTTTTATTTTTGGAGAGAACACGGCTGTGATGAAGTCTGTGAAAATGTTGGCGGGCCGGGAGCCGCCAGCAGTGTTCGTTTATGAATGAATGTGCGGGGGACAATTCGCCGTGGCTCCGGTTACATTGCTCTTTTGGGGCAGCGGTGGATGATGAAGAGCCCCATCAATAACGCAGCCCTCTGTAATTTGTGGATTTCAGAGCAAAAGGAAAGCGTACAGTGATAAATGAGTAGAGCGCTGAAAAGAAACCATGAGACACTTTATCCAGCTTTTCTACACGGGAATGAAAATCACCATCAGTGGAGGGATTTATCAATCAATTAACAGTTGGCTGGCTCACAGGTCAGTGATTCAGGACAAATGTAATAGCCACAGAACCAGAAGAAAGGTTTGAAATCTCCAAAAATGTGCTTTGAGATCTGTAAAAGGGAGGGAAAATTTCACCGTGCAGCAACTGTTTTCCAACACCTCCACCTAACAGCTGCACACACATAAGGAAAGCGCATTTTGAACCATTAAATCGAAGGTTCACGTCAGGTAGTTTGAGTGTCGCCAAACCTACCTGCAGGACCGGTGAGGGAGGCAGAATCACTCTTTTCAAACAGGCTGTAAATCTAGCACACCTGGAGACGATTTTAGAATATTCTCGTCTTTGCCTGGAGTTTGTTAACAGTCGCAGAAGTGTGTGCATGTGTGCGTGCGTTAGATGAACTCACCCCATCCAGGAGGCAGCGGGCCCAGAGGGTCATTTTCCACCGGAGCACCGGATGGCTGAGGGGGGGGGAACACAGAGAGAAAACAAATCCGGTTAGGACACCTTTAAGTGTCTCCTCTCATAGCTTGCTTTTGCTCCGGTTTTCTCTCGGTCCTCGTCGCCACCATCGCAAAAAAGTTGTGGAAAACAAAAACACACAACATGTTGTGAATAAACCAATCAGAGCTCAGGTGGGTGAAGAAAAACTGAGAAAAACTCATACAGGTGCTCCTAACTGTCGCAACCAAGTCTCTGCTCGACCTCCCTCCCTCAGCGATATCTGTGGCTAAGTGAGGGTGTATGTGTGGGTTATGGGGAGAAAAGGTGGATGAGGACGGGGTAGTGGGGTAGCTCCTCTCTGCCTCAGCACTGAGGGGCGACTGAGAGAGCTGGCCGGCCGGCGGCTCGTATGCCTTCCAAAAACTACACGCTCGGTAGGAGGATAAAACAACAACGCTGTTCCAATGAGCTCACTGGCTGGATGCAAGCCCCACCCCCCCACCAGCTTCCCGCTCACCTCCTCCCTACCCCACCCAGAGGTCCTCCTCCTCCACCACCGCCTCCTTTCTCTCGCTCTCTTCTAGCGCTGCTGTGAAAGTAGGCAGGGAAGTGCGATGTCTGAGGGAACTGAGGGAACATTCATGCTTGTTCCAGACTGGACACCACCCACCTCCCTGGCCCCCACCCACCCCACGCCTGACAAAAGGCACCTTTATTCACCCTGGGCCTGGAAACCACTGTGGGGTTTACTCAGCCTGTACTCATACACACACATACACACTGAAAATGAAAAAAAAAAAAAAGAACATGTGTGCGCCATGGTGTGGAAAGTTTGTCCATGACAAACAGTCAGTCAGTGTATGTTCTTATGGGGGAACACACACACACACACACACACACACACACACACATATACAGGAATATATTAGCATGAGTGGAAAAGCAGCTGAAAAGATGCTTGTTAGGAGTTAGCAGAAGATTTTTATCAAAAGGGACGATTTAGGTGTGTCGCAAGCAGCTTCAACAACATTCCCTGCACCACCAAGCAGAGTGCTCCTCATTCTCATGACAACATGTTGTGGTGCTGCTGTAAATAAAAACGCTGCTATTTAGCCATAAAAAGCTCCGCTTGGGAGAAAACCCCCCCGAAATCAATTAGAAAAACTTTTAGGCGGATTCACGACCTTTCTGATCGACACTCTGCCAAACTTGCTGGGTGTGTTGCTGAGGACGTGAGTGAGTATGTGCAGTGCCATGAGGCCCACTGTCATATTTTGGGTAAAAACACTTTGTGTTTCTGCTCCAACATGTGTGGAGAGATGACACACAAACCAGGGACTGTATATAAAAGATGGACGCGGCGACTTTATACAGGTTGAAGCCTTAATGTTAGCATTTTGCTAAGTTGTTGCATTTGCATGATTCTAAGTTGACTGTGTGGGTGCTAATAAATGAACTACCACAAAAACAGAAGCACAAACCTCTTTAAGGTCTGTGCCAACTAGCAAGCCACCTAAACAAATGCTCCAGTTCCAACTATTGCAGTTGGGCAGCCCACCAGTTAATTACAGCCGCCACACCATTAACTTTACATCATCCCAGCACACAATAGTTATAAAGGGGACAAACTATCAATGATTTGGATTGTTTGGATTCAACCTCTTACCCCTAAGTTTAGTGATTATAATAGTGTGTCTTTTCTCTCAGTTCCCTGAACTTCAACCAGTCGCAGCAGATGCCCCGCCCCTCCCTGAGTCTGCTCCTGTCGGAGGTTCTTCCTGTTAAAAGGGAGTTTTTTCTTCCTGCTGCCGCCAAGTGCAAATTGAACCGAATTAAATGTGGAGCCCGAGCCTATTTCTAACACGAAACCTCTCAACTCAAACATGATATTGCATTATGTCTTTGGTTTCCTGTGTCAAATGATTCAAATCACTCATTCATGTTTGGATGAGCAGTTCCTCAAAAACCTGCAACTGGACAGTTGTAGCTGCAATAAATAACCTAATTTACACTCTTAGAAAACAGGCTGAGCACTGGTTTATTAAGGGGCGGGTTTAGACAGCACAGGTAGTCTTTGTTGTCTTCTGTTGGCTATGAAGGGAAGGTGGCAAACCAGCATTTTCCAAATGAAAGCTGGTGAACCTTCAAAGATTTTTTTTCCCCACATAGACATATTGCACCACACAAGCAATGATTATTTCCTGAGTAACCATAAAGTGGAGTACTATCCACCGAATGTCAGCATCACCTTAAACACCATCCCGCCCCCCCTCCCTCCAAAAAATGTGACTGTGCCCATTTAAAGAAGCTGTGTCATGGAAACAGTGAGGGAACTGGGATGGAAAGGACTGGGCCTGCTGGAGGAGCAAGAGTGGGCACATAGCAGGGTTAAAGGGTGTGTGTGTGTGTGTGTGTGTGTGTGTGTGTGTGTGTGTGTGTGTGTGTGTGTGTGTGTGTGTGTGTGTGTGTGTGTGTGTGTGTTGTTCCCATCGACAGCCAATCTATGCCCCGGCGCCCCACCCTTATGGGTTTTCTGTGACTAAAAAAGGTAAAAGGAGAATATAATGATATAAAGACACGATGACTTCATCTTGGCTCTGACCATTCAGCTCTTCAGCAGCTTCCAGACGCAGTGAGGCTGGAGGGAAGAAAAGAAAAGGAGGCTGAGAAAACAAGGGAGGGGAGAGGAAGCGAGGGAAAAGCGGCGTGCTGGCACAAAAGTGTGAAATAAAGGTTGGGTATTATGGACCTGGAAGAAATACGCCACAAAGGCCTCGTTCAAGGCCAGGCACCACAGGTGAAAATGGCAATTTCAGCTGGTTGCTTTTAACACTTCAGAGGCAAGTTAAAAAAAAACAAAAAAAAAAACACACACAAAACAAAACTGAAATGCTTTTGCACTGTGAAATCCTTCGTCACATTTTGGTTGCAAAGAGGACTTGTTGCTTGCTTTCCACATCTGCAGAGAGCAGAGAGGATGGTGTGTGCACAGCTGGAGACGGGAAAATCTGAGGTCAGGGAGTTCATGAGCCAGTCGACACTTTATCTGTGTGGGTCTTTGAAACTAACACATTCAAACAAATTAATGGCTCATAATTGTCCAGTGTTTATGGTGCTGTGTGAATTTACAGCTGCACACCTATATGAGATTTTTAAAGATACTTTTACAACCTTAAACTAAAAGTGATGATTAACCACTCTTTTTCTTGATGTACTGAAAGATTTTCGGATTGATTATAATGTAATTTTCTGTGTTATGTGATGTATTAACAATATGCCAAAGAACATCTGACAGTGAAGTTAAAATGCTAAAAAAGAACTACAACATTTGAAGAGCAACACATTAAACTTGACTGACTTTCGAACATATTTTTGTCATTCTTTCCATGGGTAGGTGTAATAATGGGGCTAAACTGCCATGTTATCAATAACCTACTGCTGGATATTGATATTTTTCAGACTCTATGACTGTGACCACACTCACTGCTCCATCACTCTTGGTGTTAATCAAATGAACAGAACCTACCGTATTGAAACAGGAAAAGACTCACTGGGAGACAGCGAGGGAAAGCTCATCAGGAAACCTTAATAACTGATTAAAACTGAATTATAAACAAACAAATAAACAAAGACATGTGAAACATGTCCCGGGAGCCGGTTTTAAGCCCTCTGCCTTTCACTACCTCCTGATCCACACTGCGGCTGAACAATCCACGGGAGGGCTGGCCTATGTGGCTCATTCAGGCTGAGGGCCCCAGAGGCTCGCCAACCAGCACCTGCCCCACGCCTGGATCCAGGGTAGGCCTGATAAACATGGTCCATTGTTTCAGAGGTCACTTTGACTCTAAATCAACCTTAGGCCAGCCCCTCACCCGGGACCAATCTGCCTTGGGAGACTCTACCAGGGGCAAAGTGACACCTGCTGGCATCACCAAAGCTCCTTTAACACAATAAAGGCGTGATTCATGGAGGGATTCTCAGAGGTTCACAGTAGAGGTTCTACTCCTCCACATGGAAAAGAGCAAATTAAGGTGTTTTGGGTATGACCAAATAGAAGGAGACCTCAGAGTAGAGCCAGGACCCAGGCTTCGGACAGTGGTGCCCCTGAAGAAGAGCTGAAGAAGGTGGCTAGGGACAGGGAGGTCTGGGAGGTCTGGTAGTTTAGGTAGCTTAAACTGCTACTGCCCCGTGAAGCAGCCAGAAATGGACAAACATTTATACTTACTTGCTGCTCTTTTCCTTCTAAAGGACAGTCTTCAGTTCAATTCAGCTCTATTCTTATCGCACCAAATCACAGCACCAGTTGTCTCAAGGCACTATATATTGTATGGTAAAGACCCTACAATAATAAACTGATACTGTGATGTATGGCAGACATGTAGGGCTGACTTGAGGTGTTGTCGTTATTATAGGTAACAGATACAAACACGTTGTTGTCACTCTGTGATTTTAAATGGTGTACATAGTGTGGAAACTAATTATTTTCAATTTTCCCAAAAAATATTTGAATGATTTTCTCAATTAATTGACTTTTAACTTGACTTAAATTCCAAAAATTATGAAGCATATTACACACTAACCTACTATAATGTCACATCTATTTGTGTTGTCTAGTCAAGTCTACAACCACACGTTAACTTCGCAAACGATGAAGGAAAGCAGCAAAACAAGAACGTTTCTGCTTGAAAGTGAAACACTGTTGCTGATGAATAAGTGATGTGAATAAGTGCATTACTTTATTACTTTTTATTACTAGTTCTAAACAATGTTGTCAAGCTGAGAAGACTTCTTTTTCTGAACGAGATTATTGGCCAAAATGTCTTTGGAAATTGAAAGGATACAGCACTAGCTCTTATGAAAACTGCCATGAGGGCTTAAAGACTCGATTTGACAGCACACAGTAAGTTCCTAATTGGTTTAAATCTTCTAATTTCCATGAATAAATTCACAATGATATAAAGACCAGCATGAGTGCAGTTTTATAGGCTCTGTTCATTGTTCCTTTCCTGTTATAAAAGTGCTCTATGACGAACTGAGTGTAAACAGAAGTCGACGTCACATCCAGTCATGTGGACTGTGTGAGTTTTCTGTTCAAGTGATAAAACACAGGGCTGATTCAGGTAGAGCTGTTAAGGAGTCCTTGTTGCAGCCAGAAAGGGCCAAAAGTTAGAGGGCAAGGGGGAAATGAGGGAGGGAGGAAGGCCTCTGAGGGAAGGTGAGGGGGAGCGAGTGAATGAGTGATGTGAGAGCTGAGAATGAAGAGGGTAAGAAAGGGGGAGGTTATCTGAAACGAGTAGAGATAAAACTACAGATATTTTTGAGGCGAAGCAGAAAACGGGGATTTTGGAGAGGGAAACGGGAGATTGGGGGGATTCTGGAGAGGCGACAGAAAGATTGGGGAGGGGTTAAAGGAAAGAGTAGAGGTAAATAAAAAGGAAAGGCAGAAATGGGGGAGGGCCGGAAAACAGCAGTTAATGACTGCGAGCTACTCTCACTGGGGCTTCTAACGAGCAGCAATTACTCGCCAAACACACATTTGGAACTTCTATCACTGCGAGGACTGCAGCTGCAATCATTATTTTCATTCCACATTAATGTGACAGTTATTTTCCCTCCTAACTGCTTTGTGGCTAAAATATCACGAAGGTAAAAATCTGCTCAAAGAGATATACAATCTTTTTTTTTTTACAGTCATGCGATAATAAAAAGTGCACAAAATATTCACATTCGAGTTAAAAAACTCACAAAGCAATTTTTTAAAATATCTTTTTGCATTTGTTGCAAACTCTTGGTTGGTTGGGATGAATCCTCTTGTACCATCAAGTCAAAACTTTTTGCCGTTTGAACGATGTTAAGATCTCACTGAAAACTGAAAGTTTAAAAGCTGTTTGTTTTTTCCACATCACTGTAAAGAGAGCTAGAAAAAGACAGCCCTCTACAACCCAACTGGCAAAGGTGGACCGCTTCCTCGTCAACTCTTCTACTACAGAACTGCGCTGCCCTGGCATGTGGGGACAGTGACATCCGATTTCATCCGTGTGTTCAAAAACATCTGTAAAGATCAGTGGGTGCTCTGTCATGGATTGGGGCTGCGTTTAACCCAGCGGTGTTGGAGATGTTGTGAAAATTGGTGGAATTGTGAACACAGAAAGGTACAGTCAGATTTTGACCCGCCATGCTATATCATTTAGAAAAGCTTCAGATTAATATCACTTTCATTTTATAGCATGAAAATAATCCCAAACACACTGTGAATGCTGTTAAAGCAAACCTCGGTAGAAAGACACACAGTGGAACACTCAGTCATGGGCTGGCCTCCCCAGAGCCCGGACCTCAATGTTACTGAAGCAGTGTGGGATCATGCTCACAGAGAATTTAAGAAAAAAAAAATCAGCCAACATCCAAATAAGAAATTTCAATGTCCTTCAAGAACCTTGGAGCACTATTCCTGAAGACTACTTCAAGAAATTACAAGAAAGCTGCCTCAGAGAGGTCAGACTGTTCAAGGATAAAGAGGGTCACACCAAATATTGACTTTGAAACTTGTTACAGTTGTACAGGCTTTATTTTTCACACATATATATTGTAGCTCCATGTATGTTTGCAGATGTTAAATCGTTGTACCTATTTTCCATGTTCTCAACACTTTTGCACAATACCGTGCAGTAATGTGATGTTAAAAAAAGCCCAAGTGGCAGATACCACAAAAGCAGCTAACCTTAAAATCTCAAGCATTCTGTTCAAAGTAGGGCTGGGCCATATTATACCGTTCACGGTAATACCGGTATAATGTTAGGCAACGATAGGAAAATGACATATCGCGATAGAATGGGAGTAAAACGCGCATGCGCAGTGCCTTTGTTTTCATATGCACATGGCCGATTGTTGAGTGAAACAGATGAACCAGAATTGGTTTGTAAAAATGGTGCAACTTCCGTGATGTGGAACTGGTTTGGTGTTTGTCCGTCAGATACACAACAAAGCACATTTTTTTGCAGAACATGCAAGCGGCCGTTGTTATTGTCATATTTGTCGGACTAAGATGCTCTTAAATCTGGGAGTAATCTGGGTCCTAAACTCCGTATGCTTCAGGTCAAACGAACACTGCAGCATCACTTAGAGTTAAAAACTGTCTAAATTCTTTCATCTTTAATAAAACGATCAGCATTGCTGCTTTACCAGGTGTAACTATAAAGTTTAACTTCCAGGCATCCATGAAAACAAAAGCTATTACATTTAATGGAGTTAGAAGTTAGCAGGAAGCTAGCGGAAGTTAGCTCGCTAGTTTCGCTAGTTACCTAAGCATGATATTGCATGTTCTGACTGAGAGATTTCTGAAAAAAAATCAAACGTACAGCTCTGCTATCACGTCCAACATAAATGAAGACAGGAAACTAAACAGCAGTGACGTTTGTAGGGTTACTGAAGTTGGGCTAGCTGGTATATAATGATGTGCTACGTGATCGCTAGCGACACAGCTATGTTAGCATAACATAAACAGTGAAGCTGGAGGACGAACACTAACACTTTTCCACTTATAAAAGTTAACGTGAAGGTTCTTCATGGTTAGAGACAAATGCAATCGCATGGCAGGATGCTGTAAACGGACCAAACTTCAGTCAGGAGAACAACTGAGATAATCCATCCACAATACGAGGTTAGTCATTAATATACTGCAACAACATGGGAATAGAGCAGCTGCCAGAGAATTCAACATTAATGAATCAATGGTACAGAAGTGGAGGAAGCAAGAAGAATGAGTTTAATAAAGTTTGATTTATCTGACTGCTTTGTTTCGCTTAATGTGCCTTATAATCCCGTGCACCTTATGGTCCGAAAAATGCGTACTGCACACTGCAGTTTAATGTTGCAAAGCACCTCTTTTTAACTTCAGTGGATATTATACATGGTTATGCTCAGGATATGTCAGCCCATTTCTACTGGAAATGCCTTTTGGTTAAACTTTCAGCAAGGAATTTGCATTTGCACTGTTACATTTTTATAAAGCTTTAATGTACATAAAAACCAGCTTCTTGTTTAAGTGAAAATAAATGGAAGGTTGTCTTTTTGCGCTAGTAATGTTGTGGAGTTGTATTTTGTCTCGCATCAATTATATCGTCGGTTATATCGTTATCGCAAATTTTCAAATATATATCGTGATAAATATTTTTGGCCATATCACCCTGCTCTAGTTCAAAGTGTGTCCTATAGTCACTACCAACAAAATCGTCTCACCTCCCACTCTAAAAAAAAAGGCAGACACACAAAACCATCAGTAAGCAGCTGAAAAGTTTCAGTACTCGAGTGTCCAACTCCTTTACAACACCCAGTGCATGATTACTTTGGTGCCTGTGTTTATGGAGCTTTAGACAGTCCATGTTTTTGAGTGTGTGCACAGTCTCATTGCAGCGGCATGGTCCATTTAAGAGGGCGACTGGCCCCTTGGCTCTCTTTAGTTGTCATGTGCTTCAGAGGAGAAATGTGGCACCTGACCTCAACATTACAGCCCTGTGAACACATCTGCACCAACACACACAGAGGAGGAGCACATGACTGCATGGCAAGATCATATAGCTCCATATCACAATATCATCACCAATATTGCAAACTTGACTAATGGGACATTTACCAGTAAAGTTCCACCACAAACAAAAAAAAATGTAATTGGGGGGGAAAAATGGAAGAAAGCTTTGGAGGAGTCATGGTGAGAGTGTGAGCCAGGCAGCAGAACATGTGGCTGTGTTCACAGGAAAACTATGAAGAGTTTGTGTGTGTGTTCCTTGTTCACACACACTGGGACCATAAATAGTCGCTGCTATCAGCAGTGTGGGCATTCCAAGACAGAGCAGTGTACTATCAACACGGAGGGCAGACCTGACTCTTGGGTTTTCTCACACACTTGGAAGGAGAGAGGGAGGAAGGGAGGGGCGAGGAAAGAAAAAGTTTCCAGCTCGAACTGAACCTTTCTGTGCGGACATTAAAAACCTGAATGAATAGTGACACCGCTTATAACTTTGTTTTTGTTTGTTCAACTATTTTTACGTTACTTATACAATCTGACATCACTGGAAATGTTTACATATGGGCTAAGTTGGCCATTAGTCAGCCTCTGCTTAGTCTGCTCAAGGACCTGATTGAAAATATTCTTCACATCATCGAGTATCGGGGCCAAGCTCGGGTGAAGAAGTGGGGTCTGTTCTCAGACGATGCCTCATTGAAGATGCTGATCGTGTTGACACAGACATACACTTTGCTGGGAAATTCAAATGTCACAACAAGACAAAGGTCAGGGAGAAAAGGTGAATTTGAGGTTTATTAGAAAAATTTAATTAAAAAAAATATACAAAAATTTGTGCACAAATTAAAAAGCCAAAACACTGCACTGTTGCACTGATTAGCTAAGACGAAGAGGACGTCTGTGCTGAAGATAACAGGTGACGCAGACGCCATCAAATAATCAGCAGACCACGAATCCTCCTTTAAATTCACTAGTTTGCGTGAAAAACACTGCTCATTTCCTCCTTTAAATATTTATTCTTGAACTCTACCTGGGCAGAGAATAATCTTTGATAATGTTCATTTATCGTACACTGGAGCTTCAAACTATTCTAGCTGCATTTCCTCCTCCCTTTAACCCTTTCTTCTGATTGGCCGTCCCTCGCAATTAAAAAGTATGAAGAGCAGGTGGGTGGGGCTTCTGTCCCCATAGCTACAACTGATACAGATGACAAAACTCTTACCCCCTGTATGAAAATTTGATTTTCCAAGTACTGTTAAACAGTGCAAGGATTTTTAACGTAGCTTTTCCAAACACTGCTTTCATTATTTTACTTTATTTTACATTAAAATAAAATTATTTCACAAAATCAAAAAAACTATATTAATCAAATTAAACTAAATTATTAGCCTCCCTGATGCTAAATAGTCAGACGTGTATCCTCTTTGCTGGATAACAGCTTGAAGTTGTTTGTTGTAGTCTTACACACGCCCCCTGTTTTGTTTTTGGCAGGATGTGCTCGAGTGACAGCTCAAAGGTTTTTATACTGTGTGTAAAATAGGTGTCAGGCTTTAACTTGATTTTACAAGCTTTGAGCATTACAAAGTCAAAGCACATCATTGGACAGCAGTGATTTGTGCTGTGGTTCAATAAAAATGTCTAATAATCCTGATTTTTTTCCCAAAATAATTCTGTTGTTGTGTGCAAATTTAAATAATTTATGCTTTCTAAAGAAAAATAAGATATTTAGAAACGGTATGTTAAAATCCACTGCTCTGTTTAAAAAAAAATAATTAAAAGACTCATCTGTCTTAGGGATATCCTCGTTCTAAAGTCACGGCTTTCAGCCAAAGGGATTACTTTCACATAGACTTTGACCATGTATAATACAGCCATCCACCATTGTAACAGGATTGTGGAGAATAAATCTGACAGCATTCAGTATCAGATCGAGATAACAAACACTGATACAGCTTTCATCTTATATGAGAATGTGAAAAAAAGTAAAATAAAAGGAAAGACCGGTGATGTAATCAAAAGAGGACTGTTTCCATTTGATACGGACACCCTGTCTATGCATATCTGCTGATAGAGAACATCAATCCAATATCAGTGTTAAATGAATTAAATTAAAATTAAATTAGCACCTGAGAACAGGACCAAATAAACAATAATTCGCCTTCTTTATAAGCACTTCTCTCATTTCAGCTCAGTATTAGAGCCTTTACTACACAGGCTGTAATTTATGATCATGCTAATTTCTCCTCTCTCTGCTCTCATTCCGAGTGCACACCTGATAACAACATTATGCTTTGTAATCGTAAGAAGCTGACAGATGAATGATCGTTTTTGAGATGATTAACTGTGCAGGTTCACTTGGCTGCTGTTTTCAGTTTAGTTGAAAACTTCTGCAAACATAGAAACAAAGGAAAACTGCTGACGCAGCAGCTGGAAAGTATCTCCAACCTACCTACTGTTTGCTGTTGCTTCGTCTGTGCTATGTATAAAAGTCAAATGAGGAGATCGTGCCATTCTTTTTGGAGATTTCAGAGTGATCTGATCAACATAACACATCAATGCATCCCTAACAACTGCAGCAGTCCAAAGTAATTAACGTGTGTAGACAAGAAGTCAGGAAAAATACAAGCCACAATGAAGACCAAAGCTAACTTTGACAGTGTTTTCCATTAAATGTTTTGCCTTCAAGTTCAAACTCAGATCATGTCAAACAGATACTGTCCATCGTGAAATCAACAATGAGTGAAACAAGTGTAAAAAGGGAGGGACTCACTGATGGATAAAAGAGCTGAAAGATGATGAGAGCATTTAAAAAATGACTGGAGCAAAAAGGACAAGATGATAAAAAACAAGTGAAGGTTGTTTCAAAGACGACAAACACGACAAAGGAATCAGGCAGCTGGAAGCATATAAAATAAGCCGCCACAAGCAGACAGAGTAAAACAGAAAGACTGAGACGAACACACAGATTTCATAAAAACTGAAACACCAGCACGGGGAGTGCAGGGCGGGGTGTTTTTATAGAAGCCTATAAGAGTTTTAAGGCGTTTTTTTACTAATGGTCCATTGAGAAGGCTCTGTTGTTTTAGCCCCATAAGTTTTTACTGTCTGGCTGCAATCTGACCTTGGCTGCTTCATGGAGAAGATTGTGATTGTCAGAAGTGCGGCCAAACATCAACTGGCTGCGCTGGAAAAATACTATAAACAAGTCTCAAATATCATCCCTAACCCCCCGCAGACGACGCCTTCAGACTGCTCGACTTACTCAAATCATACAGACATTAGTCTCGTGGTGCCTGCGTGACAGTCATGTCCAAATCTAAACAAAGCAAACGTTTTGTGCCAAATTCAAGAATTTCACCGTCTCCTCAGTCTAAATGAAGGACGGCTTTTCCAAAACATGGAATCTTCCGCCTCAAAAGTCTGGTGTTTTTAACCAACTTTATTTTCCTCAATTTCAAACCCGCCAGAATGGGGGAGGATAGCTGTGTCTAAACGACACAAAGAGACAGCTTTACTGAGACTAGGTGGCTATTACATTAATGTTCCTTATAGCTTGATTCAGACATACCAAGATACATTACCGCGTTCCCTCTCGTCTCAGCACTTGACCAATTTATAGCCACTTTTCAATTCATTTCAGTTGTATTTATGTAATGCAAATTTACAACAGCATTTGCCTCAAGGTGGTTTATACTGTAAAGTAAAGGCCCTACAATGAAACAGAGAAAACTCTAATAACCAAATGACCTCCTTGGATTTTGCACTCAGCAACAGCGGGAAGGAAAAACTCCCTTTTAACAGGAAGAATCGGGCTCAGCGAGGGCAAAACACACCGTGGAAGAGACCCAGAGATTTTTGCAACCTCACTAGTGTAGTGCATGTTCATAAAGAATTTAACCCTGGGTATCTTTGGTTGCAACAATTCACATAATAAGAAATAATAAACTTCCAGGTTTAAAAAGGGGATATGTATCTACACATGCCTGCAAAGCCCTAAATACTGTGTAAATTTAGGGTTATGAAATCTGGGAATACGGTAAACTCTGTGTGCGTGTGGACCCTGTCCTGTGGACAGAGTGGCGCATGCAGTACTCAAAAAAAACTTTTAGCCAAAACATGAGAACTGCTCACCACTGCACTTCGTTTAAGTCCTAAACAGTTTAACCAGCAAGTTTAAAGGCGATCAGATGATCAGCTGTTGAGATAGATTTATGAGGAGTTGGATGGACAGACACACGTTTATGGTTTGGCTCAAAGCATTGACCAACACTGCCAGAAAAATAACCCAGAATATGTAAGTAGATGCTTGGTGTTATCTGGAAATGCTGTCACCACATAGGTTTATGCATCAGAGAGATAACAAGAGTCTGTTGTAAACATTTAAGGGCTTTAACCACCAAGGTTATTTGTTCTCAACTTGCAACACTGTAGCTTAAATGGATATATGCTACTAGTGGGGTTACTTTCCAATTGTTCCAACATTTTTAAAGTATTCAAAAACATCTTTGACTGAGCTCTTTAAAGGCCAGTGTACTGCATGCTGGAAACCACTAAAACCCTGTGGTACCTGGTAGAGGAAGCGCTGGCTGAACTGGTGCATGGCGCCCTGCAGCTGGCTGCGCTGGCTCTGCCACTGCTGGTAGTTTCGCACAGACTCGGCTGTAGGCCTCTGCCACGTGGTGGTTCTGGTGTTGTGGTCCACATAGTAGAACCTGCCCCGCTGGTCCACTCGTTTCTCCCAGCTGCAAGGGGGGACGCAGAAAGGGTTAGTCGGGGCAGCAACGGGCGCTGTGCCTTTCAACAAGATTTTATTAATCGCTTCAAGAGTGGGTGGTTGCATCGAAAAGCTGCTGATAGCAACGGTACTTATTTATGGAGACGAGGAAAGAGAAACAGACGAGAAAAGGAAGGAAAACACAGTGAGGAGGCAGACAGAGAGTAGGATTCAGGAAAGGAAAAGAGGCAGGCATAAGGAATGTTTCCGATGGAAAACTGTTTAATGCTTCCTTTTTAAGGATGTTTTAAGATTATTCCAAAGTCTCAATCTTGCTTTGGATTAGTGCTCCAGTAAATCACCTAAAAATCAGCTGTAAGAGACAGAGACTGAAGCTAGCTGAATTTTGTTTTAGTACGTTATCACTTTAGCTTAGCCTGAAATATCAAGTAGTTTATTCTCCTTAAGCCGACGCCTGGCGTTACGCATGATGAGTAAAAACAATGGAATATGTCAGGTTTCTGACTGAGACTAACCATGTCCTTCATGTGAGTGCTCAGTTGTTTATGTACATGCTATTCTTCCCCTGAGACAGGAGGTCTGGACTTGGACTGAGATAGTGACAGTCTACTTAAAGACAAACACACAAAGAATAGACCCACAGAGGACAAACGCATGAACAAAGCCCCCCTCCCCAACACACACAAACCAGCTCCCCAGGCTCACCAGGACCGACTGCTGCTCTGCTGCTATTCTTGTATCTCTGACTTAAGTTCAACAGAATTTGGTAAAGAGAAAACAGCATCGACTTCCGAAGGCTAAAAACACTCACTGCAGATACAGACTAGCTTAAAAAAAATCCAAATGCACACAGACAGCCTCAGATAGAAAATAAATAGTCGTGCACAGCAGCACCACACCTCCACTCTTGTCTTGCTACATTTTTTCTTTTTACCTTTCATATATTTGGAGAACAGCACAACTGCTACTTAACGACTGATTGAAATCAGCATAATACAAGCAGTGTAGCTGGCTCACACAGAATCAGTATGACTGGAGCCGCTGCCTTTCAGTTTGTCTAAAGTCCAGGACCACTCGCTGCAAACCTGAGTCTCTAAACAGGCTCAGTTTTGTTGCACTGAAGCATATATGCAAACTCACATTCAGGCTGCAGGAGGAGAACTGCATGGAAGATTTAGTTTACCAACCGAGGCTAAGAGTTTACTTGCTGCATCATGTTTTATTGGATGCCTGCATATTTATATAACACAAAATGGTAATAATTTTCATCTGTTGGGTATTTAAGCCTTTAGTGCCCAGCAGAACAAGCTCACAGTGAGATGGAAGAAAATAAAAGACATGCAACAGAAGATCCTGGACTTGGTTACATCTTAGGACAAAGACACACATTACGCATTTCTCAGGACAAACAATCTTCTTGAAAAGTAACATGCATAGTTAGGTCAAGGTAAGTGGAAATAATTAGTTTTAATGCCGGCCCACAATAATAATTTTTCATCTACTTGTTAAATTGTTAATGATGGGGGAAAAAGTACAGTTCAAATTCTTTTTTAAGTCAGGCTTTTTGGTTCTAATAACCAGACAGCAGCCCCATGTTCAAAAGTTAGTAACTAAAAAATGGTAACAAATACAATGAAAGCAAGCGATCCAATAAGGTGTTTAATTAGATAAATTACTATTACATATATAATATTTAAAAACACTGCTGAGCTCTCTAAGAACTTGATATGATATTTTATATGATACTAATGGGTGACGCAGTGCATGAATGTAAACACAGACAAACCAGGAGGATCATGTGACAGCCCCGGCAAAGAAGTCTCTTTCTCAAGGACACTTCAGTAACACGGATGACTGCAAACACAGCGAGTTATTTGGTGGAGGGACAGTCTGTCTGACCACGATGCCTCTGAGCTTTCTTTAAAATGCACAAGAAAACTCTGCTCCCTCTCTGATATTAGCGCTGGCTTGTTATTTACTGGAGCCGAGGAAAATCCCAGAGCCCACAGAGGCCCGTCTGAGTCTCTCCTCAGTTGGGCTATCTGTCTCTGACGCTCTGTACCAGTTATGGTACCATGTCATTAACCATCTACTCTGTGTATTTCCTGGAATTTGTAGACTACAGTCCCATCACCATGTTCAGATCACACAGTGCAGTGTTGAGCTTTGTTTGAACAGTTCAATCATTATTTATAACCGTGTCAATCAAAAGCAACACTTATTAGCTCCGTCTCCTGTCTGTGCTTGACTTACTTAAACTGCTGAATTATTGGTGGGAAAAAAAGGTAATAATGAAAAAAACATTAGGTGAACAATATGAGCATTCAGTGTCGATTCCATTTTGGGTTATACTCCAAGCAGAAAGAGTTAGTTGCATCTTCAAGCGGCTGAGATGATTTCTTCTGTAGAGTGGACTCAGAGTTAGTGTGAGGAGTGCAGACAGCCTGGAGCCGCTGCTCCTTATATCAAAAGGCCAAAGCTGGTGGTTCAGGCATTGGGATGGGACTGGGATGCCACCTTGATGCATCCTCTTTTGGAACCTTATTTCTCCCATATTAGATTCTCTTCATTGGCTCCCTGTTAAATCCAGAACCAAATTGAAAATCCTTTTCATCACTTAAGGTGATGACTAATCAGGCTGCGTCATATCTCAAAGACCTTATAGTACTGTATCAATCAATTAGAGCACTTTGCTCTCAGACTGCAGGCTTACTTGTGATTTTTAGGATATTTAAAAACAGACATCTGGAGAACCAGCTTCCAGTATAGATCTGGAAGAAAGACACCCTCTCTACTTTTAAGATTAGGCTTCAAAGTTTACATTTTGATAAAGCATATAGTTGGGGCTGGACCAGGTGACCCCTGAATCCTCCCTTAGTTATGCCAAAATACGTCTAAGCTACTGGGGGCTTCCCATGATGCACTGTGTTTCTTCTTCACTCACAATGTGTTTATATACCTCTTTGTATTGAATCATTAGTTATTATTAATCATCTCTGTCTCTCTCCCACAGCGTGGCTTCGTTCCTTCTTCCTCACCTCACCCCCAAACGGTCACAACAGATGGCCGCCCCTCCCTGCTGGAGGTTTCTTCTAAAAGAGAGTTTTTCTTTCCCATTGTCGCCAAGTGCTTGCTTATAGGGGGATGTAGCACTTTAAGATGACTGTTGTTGTGATTTTGTACATTATAAATACAATTTAATTCAAAAGAAGTAAACTGAACAGAATTAAAATGCAAGAATTTATACCTTTAGGTGTATCGTTAACCAACAAAGAGTGGATAGTCAAAAAACAAGACAGAAAAGGTAATCTCACATGGGTTTCCCGTGGAGGGCAGAATGAGATTAAAGCTTCAGGCCGGGCTCGGTCATGATAGCTTCAATCTGAACTCTGGTTTGTTTAGCGTCAAAGAAAAAATACTGTTGCTCAGTAACACAGCCGCAGATCTGATTACTGCTTAAGGCTTTGTTAAGTTTTTCAGACTGACTTTTTAAGTGGAAATCACGGCTACACTTTGGTCTGGCATGCTGTACTTCTTCTTAACTCTAACCATTTTAGTCAAGATGTAATCATTTGATGTTTTGAAATGCTATACTGGATATAAACAAAAGCTTTTCAGTTTAGTCTGTTTGGTCTAAAGAAATTTTTGAGCTTGTGACGTGTTACTGCTCACAAACCCTGCAAATGATATGATGAAGAACAATGTGAGAAGCTCTCCTCAGTCTGGCTTTGGATTGCTTTCTTTAAAAAACACTATTGCCTAACTACCCCAACCTCTAAACAGCTCCTGATGTGTACATCTGGAGCGTTAGCGCGGTATTAGCTTGCTAATTGATCCTCTGAAGGGCCACAACGGCCATCCGCCAGCACAGTGGTGGATGGAAGTACATGTGGCATGAAGAAAGGACTTTTGTTCTCTGGGCCCCCACGCTCTCGTTCCTTGTATGGAAAATCTGAGGTGGAGGTTTGGGGGGGGCAACCTTTTCCTAAAAACAGCCTCTCTTTCTCTCTGTCACCCAGTCAAACGCTCTGAAAATCAATCAATACTCACTCCAAGTAAAAATGTGGTAAATGGGCTGAACTCTGGCAGAACACTGTACTCCAGAAGAGGGAGAAACAGTGTTCTCGTTACGATGCCTCCGCACACAAACACTACGATCAAGCTGCAGCGTTAGGCACAGTTACACTGCAATGTGTGTGTTTATGCCAGAGAACATATAACGTGCTCTTAATAAAACAAGAAGCTTTGATCGGGCAGAAACCAAGACTGGGAGGGAACTTTATATGTTCAGCTTTAATTTTAAAGTCACAGTCCACCCAGAACTGAAATTCTTGTGGCAAGTTCACTTCAATGGAATTGCTGCAATCAGAGCTCACAGGGGTCAGATGCCCCTCCCACCAACTCAGAGGCTGTTTTGGCTCGTTTCAACAGAACGCTGTCAACTTTAGCAGCCAGTCAGCTGATGTGCTTCACAAGGGCCTCAGAACAATAAAGCGTCTCTCATTTCCTTCTGTCCCACAACACCTCTGCTTGCTTTTCCATCGTCGACACTGCTGACTCACACACTCCACTGCTGTTTAGTCATAATAAACTCCATTCTCTTTTGGCCAGTTTTGCTTTAAGTTTTACTTTTTTCTTTGATAAAACATTCTTTTTTTTTTGTCATTTTGACTTTGATGTTTCAGGAATGATTTAGGCGTCGGCCTAAATCATTGTGGCACAGGGCATTTCAACCAAGTCCAGTTTGAACCTAATGTCCTCAACCGTTCGGTGCAAAGCAATGAGATCAAACTGCGCCTTTATTGTCTACCTATGCTGACGTGCAAGCCTGGAACAGAAACAGTACGTCATGATTTCAACCTGGAACAGAACACTTGTTTATCTTCAGTGGGGGTTTTTTTGTCTAGATGCTGAACTCCGCTGTTGTTCCTTTTCCCGGACAAGCCAACTTTTTACACAATCAGCTCTCAACCTACGCAAAGTGTCATTACCACTGGGCAAGGACGGCACACAAGTGGGCCTCTGTATCTTCTGTAATTACCATAATCCTCCTCTCTATGTAGCCAAATAGACACAAATGTCAGACCATTAATCTGAATCTGGCATAAATGGTTATTTAAGGACAGATCCTGCTTTTCCCCAGTTACGTTACTGTCAGATGGTGAAGCTAAAAAAAGTGGCCACAGATATCAGAGGAAACGGTTATTTTCAGACAGGTGATGACTGAATGCCCTTTAGTTTACAGAAAGGAATGTTGACACATGCATTAGCCTAACTTTACGTAACCCTAAACAACCAGTGCACTGATGGAGAAAACACATTTAAAAGTGCTACGGGCGCACCCCGGTGGCAGTGGTCTCTCCCACGTTGTGGTTTTGGTGTTGTGGTCAACGTAGTACACTCTGCCATGAGGCAACACCCTCTGCTCCCAGCTGCACAAAGAGAGAAGAGACAAGCACGCACAAATATTCATTTACTATCACACCGAATACATTCCAGCAACGAGATATCCAAGATTTTCTTGGACTGCCAAATACATCTTAAGTTTTTTTGTTTTGTTTTTAAAGTAGTCAGGGAGTGTCCCTTAATGTAATAAACCTCTAAATGCATCTCGCTCACCTGCAGCCATCCACACACTTAAGCTTTTTAGGGGCACTGACTCAACAAGTGTTGCTGAAGTTTTATCCTCTATAAAAAAAAATCATTCACCTCGACCTCTGTAAACACACGACTCACACTGGAAACACCATTTTAGTCTATCAGTAAAATATTCTTTTCTGACATATTGGTGGCAGTCATCTCATTCTGTGCTTATTCATCTGATAACTATTAATGAATCCCCACTTTTAGGTTGAAACTGCAAATATACACACACTACGCAGATTCTTACAAAACTATTGGAAGATTTGACTGGGTTCAGAGTTTCAGAGGCAAATATGGTGCTGGTAATAAAACGAATAAAACTGAAATAGGTGAAGTAAGCTACAAGAAGCAAAAATATATACAGAAGGCAGACTTCATTTTATTACAGGATGAGGAATGAAAAGGAAATGAAATGTTTTAGTATGGGAGGACTCAACTTTCTCACAATTAAATACTTATGACGCATTCACAGTTTACACGAAAGATCCGGGCCTACTCCAGCATCCATACAAAGTTTATCTATACACAATAACAGATTATTAATCACTGCTTACTTTTAACATTTAATGTGCTAGCATTTTTACATGTAGATACAGCAGTGTGTGTTTAAGATTTTCTTAAACAATAAATATTCCTCTCGTTGTTTCTGTGGCAGTCTTTCGTATCGTTTATAGTTTGCTGCTCAAACTACAGGCTGACTATGAGATGCTGTGACACACTGGCTCTTACCCTGCTGGGAGTGAGTCTGTGGTGGGCTCTGTGGTGCTGTTGCTGGCCTGCTCTGTGCTAGAGGTGGTGTTGGAGCTGGGCTCCACTGAGGCAGCTGGACCCAGGGCTTCCTGCTGACCAGGAGAGGGGCTACTGCTGCTGCTGCTGGCAGCTGGAGACCTGCCCGAAGGAGAAGATGGAGGAGGCGTGTGTAGGGACACGCCGCGATTGTTCTCCAGTCCATTAGACGTCAGCTCAACCTTATCTGAGAGAAGACACGGGCAACAAGAAGCATAAGAAAAGCTGGGAAGATGATGTGATGCGTTCTTACTGTCAATTAAGAAATTACGGTTTAAGAGTGAGTGGACTGATGGCTGCATGAGAGATGATTTGGGACCAAGATAGACAAACAAACGTTTTTTTTGATTGGTTGATTACAAGTAGCTGAAGCATCTGCTGTATATTACTCAGCTACTCTCTTTTCCCACATTTCCTTTCTCTCCACCAGTGCTGTCAAATAAAGGCATTAAACGCTTCCAATGACCTTTAAATTAAATGTTAAGTTTGGCAATCTTTAGACGGTAACACAATTTCAAGCTTCAAGTTTGGCATTTGCACTTGGAAGGTGTTTCTAATTCCCGAAAATGAGTGGGCGATCCTTAGGCTGCAAAATAAACAAAAATCTATCTGCCTGTGAGAAAATCACCGAAGGATGCACACATACAATGTTTTTATTGACTGAAGCCCCTGCAGTAGCCTTTCAGCATATTTTTCAGCCTGCTCATCTCGATAAGTTGCTTAATTGAATCATTTTGTTTAATTTTGTTTAGTGTGTTGAACGTCTTTCAAAACTGTGACACTACGCATATCTAAAATTGTCATGTGACATATTTAGGAGTGGATAAAAACTTTTTGATTATTTTCACTACAGCTCATCTCCTCATAATTCTTTTTTATCACCTAGAAAATGGTAGAAAGTGTGAAGAATTCCCATTATCTCTTTTATGTTTCTACTTTTTCTGACCTAAAGTCCAAAATTTCTCTCATTTGTGACAAAGTAAAGCTTAAAATCCATTTTCCATACGAAGCATATATAAAAGCTGCTGATTAAATTTCTGTAAATAAACAGCTGAAATATTATCTTAGCCACATCTACCATTCGCTGTAGCGTGGTGTAACGTGGTTATTTTCTTGGATGCTCCCTTTTAAAAGCTTCCTCAGCAGTGTAACCACGTAAATGTAAAAAGCCTGTGTTCTTAAACTGTGCGTGACACCGTGGCGAGGTGAGCAGACTTTCCTACCTGCGCTGTTTCCGGGGCTGCCGTGACTCTTAGAGGACTGCCGGCGAGCAACGGGTCCGGGGATCTGCTCCTCACTCAGATCCCCATTTGTCAGAGAGCTCCCTCTGGAGTCCCCCGAGGACTCACCCTGCGAACCCCCCACTGAGTGCCTGTTGCTCCTGAAAACAGAGAAAGAAAAGAAGAAGACATATCAACATCTGCACTTACTTTATTCACCTCGTCCTTTTATATCCTTTGTTTTGACGACTCACAATTCAACCACACACGCAGAGGTGTCAGCTGCTTTTCCTCTCTGAACACTATCATATTTTCCCCAACGCTAAATATAACTTTGCTTTTCTGACGAGAAAGAGAAAAGCACGATGGCTTGCCCCCCCAGGACTGAGGAATGCTGGGGCCGAGCTTGGACGGCGATCTCTAGATTCAGTTGTTTACGCAGCTCAATAAGGAGAACTAACAGTGCAGTGTGCACGTCTGCATGTTTTTATGACCATGTTCATGCAATGAGAACACTTGAGAACAGCATAAGAAGCCTCTCATCTTGTCTGTTGGTGGCATCTCTTCATATGCAGTATAGAGATGTTGACTGCCTCGCCATGACAGCAGCGGTTTAGGCTCTTGGCTGAACTGTGCTTAATGCCCCCCCACAGTGTTTAGAGGGAAATACCATCTGACCCCATGCACTCCCGCAGCAAAGCTTGGAAATAAATGCAGCCTGCTCCACTATTTATTATCTCGCTACCATTCTAGCCAGTGAGAGCTGCGTCTGAAACCACACTTGGGGGGGGGGGATAACATGCTGGCACTCTGCATAAGTGCTTCAGTCGAGTGGCTTCCTCCACTCGACCCTTTTCTTCTCTTTTCTGCATTTATTTTGATTACAATTACGCCTGGGGTTTATGACTTTCATAAACAGTTTTTTAGAAACGGGTTTGGAAAGTTTAGCATTGTATTTATTATTATTGTTCTTACTGTACCACAACGTCTGCAGACTTTCTAAAGCGGTGGGATTAAAGAAGCCTCTTTTTCTTTGAAAAGGCATTTTTGGTTTGTTAGGCTATAAAGAATCACAAAGTCTTTTAAAAATCTGACTTATGGAAATAAACATTAAGACAGAATAATGCTGAAATGATGGCTTTTATAAATACACTCTATTATTCTGGTGTTCAGCTATTCAACAGGAGATAATCATGACTTGTATTTGATGTTTTGCTCGCCTGATATGCCAGAAAAGTGAATCTCTTTGGAGTTTTATTGCCTATTAGAAAAAATGAGCTGATTTTTATTTTTTTTTATTTAATGTTTTAGACATAAGCTATAACTTTAGCTTATCTAATGCAATATATCCCGCAGGAGATGCCAGTACAGTCTACAGTATTCCCCACATAACTCATAAAGAAGCTCTAATGAAAGCTGGCTACAGTGTATGCACCTCCTTTTGTATATCTTGTTATATTTCATGTTATAATTCAGAAATTTTATGAGCCTAAATGTCACTGTTCATTATGACAGCCATGGAGTTATGACAATTAAGAAATCCCAGACTTTTGGGCCATCTGTCCTGCTGTGTCACCCCAAGCTCTTCAGGAGCTGGAGAGCAAAACAACAATATCCCACGACGTGCTCTAATAAAATAATAAAATAAAATATCAAATTTCCCCTAGATGACTGTGCAGATCCAGGAACCCAAAGTCCGTTTTATGCAGATGCCAGATGGTGGGAATTATTACACCGTGACGCAAACGCAAAATTTTGGGAAGGGGATAAATGATCCCCTTTCTTGTGTGGAGAAAACCACAACTAACCACCACATATGTTGGTAGAAAAAGATTCAGAGTCTTGAACTGAGCTATTTCCCAGAATCCCCCGTTACATGTGTAACGGCACAATGAGTTGGATGTTAACCATAGTTTTACTCCATTAAAATATTGTTGAAGCATTGTTGAGGACTGTACCCAAATCCCAAACAGTCACAGTGTGTGTGTGTCTTTGTGTGCGTTTTCTGACCTGGCCTGTGATCCCGCTGTACTGGGAGTCTCCTCGCTCTGTGTCCTCCTCAGGTTGGGTCTATCCGACTGAAGTATCTCTGCAACAAAGACCGATTACATCATTAGTGGACAGACATACACACGGACACATCCATATCACGCTCCTACCAGCACAGTAACAGTTCAGCAGTGAATCCTTGACTAGATAAAAATTAGTCAAGTCTCCTTTAGCTTGTGACAAAACAGTGACAGTTCGGGCTGTTTCTGTCTCCTGCAGTAGACAGCCCTGTTACTATAGCAACCCAATGCAGTCCAATAAAGAAATAAAAGAGGAGGATGTAGAGTCAGGTTTGGTTTAATTCACTAAACAGTCACAGGGCCAAACAAGTGCACGTGCAAGGTTTCTGAAACTAAAAATAAGGATGTGTGAAATTAATTAATTTAGTGTACTATTTAATTCACGCAATATTTCTGCAAGGTAAAACAGAAGGTTTAACCTCAGACACCACTGTTTATCTGCAGGAAATATCACACTTGGTTTTAGGGCAAACAAAAAATTCCCAAAATGTGTAAAATGTCCATCTGCATCTAAAGGTCAGAGGTCACTCTTTCGAGGACGCAATGTTCACATTTTGGACAGAGAAGACAGATGGTTTGAACGAGGAGTAAAAGAAGCCATCTATGTCCACTGTGAACGAACATCTCGGATGAGAGGTGAAACATCTTCAAGGAAACTTAAAGAAGTCCAGATACTTTTCTTTCCAAGCTTCTTAGACTATGATGACCTGGATGACTGAGAACCTTCACAGACATAAAATGTCAAATATACAATTAGAAATGTTATATTTTCCATAATAAATACACTATAGTGAGAACTGGGCTCACATCTGTCAATCTGGACCAAGTGACAATCCTCAGGGCCGGGCCCAAATGAAGCAAACACATACTATAATCATCAAAACCTGCAGTTCCTCCAATGGCCACTGGAGGCTGGCTCTAAATTTGAGACAATCCCCATGGACTCGTATGAGAAAATGTCCATTTTCAGCAATTAAATAAAGAGGTTTACAACCTGGCACTAAAACATTGTTTGTCTTCTTTATAACGGCTGCACATGGATAGGAGTCTATGACTGACAGTTGTGCTAACAGGCAGCAAATCACTCAAATGAACCTCTGAATGGTTCAGATGTTTGATCTGGACAAAAAAAAAAAAAAAAAAAAAAGATGGATGGATGGATGGATTTTGGATGAAATTATCTCAATAATCATAAAACTATACAAATAGAACATACACAACTGATTTGCTGCTCAAAAAAAACTTCAGTTGCTAGTAGGGCTGCTCAATTAATCGAATTTTAATCACGATTACGATCTGGGCTTTCAACGATCATTAAAAATGACTGAGCCGATTATTAGCCCCTCCCTCATTTATCCGCGACACCTTAAAGGCCGGTCCGTGGGGTATAAACCGGTCCGTGGGGCATAAACCGTCCGTGGCGCAAAAAAGGTTGGAGACCGCTGATTAAGAGGACCCGAGGGAAGCTCGGAAAGCTAAGCAGAAGTTATTTGGAGAGTGACTGCCGTTGGTTGAAAAGAGTTAAAAAAAAAAAAAAACTTCAGTGGTGTTGCACACTATTTTATATTATTTTTTTAAAGTCATTGTTAACCCTTTAAAGCCGGTCAGAGCAGCACGCTCCGTTTTGCGTAACTATTTTTAAATCCCTGTAGAACCTGAACCGTGTAAGCTAGCGCAATAATTTGTTTTGCATATGAAACCGGAGGAGTTGTACTTACATCTGATGCCATCAGCTTGTCCTCGGTCACGGTTTCGTTCCACATATAGCTTTGCAAAAATTGCATAAAAAGCGCTTGCAGGAACAAAAACATAATATTCCAGAAACACGCTTTGCCGTTCCTATCAGCTATTCGTAACACTTCCCACAGTGAAATGATGCACATGCTGTTTTCTTTGCAAATTTGCATCATAGGATTTTTTTTGTTTTTCCTGCAGTATATAAAAATTGCTGTATCTCCAAAATAAAACTATGAAGACACTCAAAATAAATTTCCTGTGGTGGGAAACTATTTTTTGCAACTTTATTGTATTTAAAGTTTTGAGGGATAAACCTCTTAAATTTCTCCAAGTAGAAATATATGTAAACAAAACAAAAGCGATTTTCAATTTTTTTTGTAGTTTATTGCACTTTTTTGCAATTTATGTAATTACTATGGACTTAATGCATACATATTATTAAAATATGGGCTATAACAGTTGTATTGATGTATAGCAACTTGAAATGCTCCCACAAATGGCACTACAGCATGTAAAAAAAATAATATAAGCTCTGGTGGACTTGGTTCTATAGTAGGTCTTAAAGGGTTAAATAAATATCGTCAAATAATCGTGATCTCAATTTCAGTGAAAATAATCGTGATTATCATTTTTGCCATAATCGAGCAGCCCTAGTTGCTAGTAAACTATATATAACTAGCGAATGATTCCACGTGGTGATTCTCCTTTATGAGCAAAGTTTGCAGAATAAACATCAAGTTGCATTCAATAAAAACTTAAACTAGTGAATAAAACCGTAAACCCATCAGGATGTGTTCACTTACACCACACAGTAAAAGAGCCAAGCACTGTTCACAAAGGAAAGACTTTGAGTCGCCC
Source organism: Astatotilapia calliptera (assembly GCF_964374335.1). Lineage (NCBI taxonomy): Eukaryota > Metazoa > Chordata > Actinopteri > Cichliformes > Cichlidae > Astatotilapia > Astatotilapia calliptera. The sequence continues at coordinate 4,914,931 of NC_137428.1, read as the reverse complement.
CCTGCTGGCCATTATCAAGAATGCAAGATCAAGGGACTTCACATTAGCTTAGCTTTACAGACTCTGAAGATACATCTTGCGAATACAATCCATGTTTCCTATCACTTCGTTACCATCGCTGATAACAGGCGAAAAACTTTCAGACAAATTAACTTTTTAAAAATCACACTTTGAAGCAAGTATTGACAATCCTGGCTAAAAAACTCGAAGCAAACTCACTAAGCAATAAGTTCAGCTTCCCTAACATCATCATTATCAGTCCCAGTGTCTTCTAAGACAGCGGTCCCCAACCTTTTTTGCGCCACGGACCGGTTTATGCCCGACATTATTTTTACGGACCGGCCTTTAAGGTGTCGCGGATAAATACAACAAAATAAAACTAGTACCCGTACCGAAAAAAAGAAGATTTATTCATAACACACTTGAAAAGACCCAGGAAAACCGAGTAAACGATAAAAACGATAACAAAATAACGCTGAAAACCGATAAAAACCCTGAAAACCATACATTTCACACCTGAGCCTCAACTCTCGCGGCCGGGACCAAACGACTCACGGACCGGGGGTTGGGGACCGCTGTTCTAAGACACAGATTTATCGTCGCACTATGAAATTTGCGGTGGTTACCTGTCCCTGCATCTCAGAACTGTACAGTAAATGACAAAGTGCTCATACTGAGGCTTTGTGTGCACAAATAAAACAATAACCCTGAAAACCATACATATAGACCTGACACATGTGGTGGTGGAAGCACAGTTGGCGGTTTAATAGAGACCATTCATGCTTGTATGTATCGAGTAGTCTGTGCTGGTTTGTGTGCGCAGTGGTATGTGGTCTTGGCGGTGTGAGGGACTATACAGTCCCAACTGTGACTGAAAGCCACAGGCCTGTAACGCGCTTTTCATTAACACTCACTTTCTCCTTTACACACCACCTTCCTTCGTGCCGTGGGCACGACAGCCTCAAATGGCATCCATGTTTACACATTTACATATCCCGCTATCTAAGGTAAAGAAAACAGGTAAAGTCTCACTGACTCACACACACACACACACACACACACACACACACACACACACACACACACACAGCACTATTTTAGAGCTATGAAAGAGCTTCTTGTGAGCAGACCTGGTGGACATACAGAAAAATAAACAGTGGTCTTGAGGAGAAACCATTGTGTCATAGCCCGCTCACTGAGTTCATCATCCCCCATCCCGCGTAATGGTCCAATTACTGCTCTGGTGTGTGTCTGTCTGAGGTGGTATGCCTTCTCAACATCTAAACTTCAGTGAAAATAACAGAGGGCACACATTTCAGTCACACAGCTGCTATGGAGAGACTGGAAGCTTTGGCTTACTTGTTTAACCTCAGTGTCCACTCGGATTAGCCCCTGTGAAAGAGAACACCTTTGATTTAAGACTGCAATAAAAGAGGTCGATGAGGCCGAGCCCAGAGGTGTTCACTGATGTTAACAACGACACAAAATGAACACATTCACACAACTTGCAGCCAGGGCGACAAATGAACTGATTATGACAACACTTAGATGAGGGTCTACACCAGAGGTATTAAAGATAAGGTTCGGGGCCAAGAATCAGCCCAGCAAAGACTCCAATTTCGCCCACTGGACAGCTTTCAAAATATGAAGGAGTGGAACTTAAACACAGACACCAACCCTAATATCCTCATTTGCCACACATCCTACTCCAAGGCAATTAAATAATAGATAAACAATTAAATTACAGAAAAGCTGCAGTTTTTCCACAATTTACTACAGAAATGTATGTTTGTTTAATTATATAATTAAAGGACGTTTTTAGCAAAGGACTACAGGGACCTTTTCTGTAATTTTACACATTTATCATGTAGTTTCATGCTTCAAGGCCCAATTATCAAAGTTTGATGTCCCTGGTCTACATGAAGCACCGGGGAGACGGTCATCAACTGGCCATTTGTTATTTGTAATGATGATCGTAACAGGTCTTCATTGCATAAAATTTCATTGCAAATGGAGCTTATTTTTAACCTGTATCGTGATATTAGGATTTATGAGTAACTACAAAAACAAATATTGGCTTTTTAAAACCATGAAATATCGGTACTGGTATCGGTCTTAAAATTCCTACACTGCCTAAACTCTACATAACAAGTAACAGGGCTCGCAAAATCGCTGGCCCGACGTCCCGGGGCTAGCGATATCTCTGGTCGGACGACCAAAATCTATCTCAGCCCAAAATGCGCAGTTTGTGTTTAACTAAGCATTTATGAAATCACTTTATTTTTTTCCCAGTCTGTTTATTCAGTGTTGGCCACACCACCCTTTAATATCAGTCCCTATATATAGACATCATTGGGCAGTGACTGGGATTTTCACATCACATAGTTGCCCTCGTTTTGCAGACTGTAACGTCTCATCCATGGACATTTTCTTGTGGATACATGCTATACCGCAATATATACATCTGCCAGTGACACTTTTGGCTGAATTTCTGTCTCACGCTCTTAATGAGTTCCACAACTCTGGCACATTTAGCCAGTTAATTAACACAGTCTAGCGTGACGTCTCAGTGTTGACCAGTGTTAGTCAGTGGGTCGGATAATCTGAGGGTGTCTGTGCTGCGGTTTACATGTGTCTCCTGCTTCTGTGGGATAGGAAGCTGTGAGTATGTGGAGTGTGTATGTACGAATCTGACAGTTACAAAGTTTGCCAAAAGTTGAAATATAAGGGTTTGTTTATGAAGCCCACCACATGCGTGCGTGTGTGTGTGTCAGAAAAGCTGCCAGGGGAAGTGAGCAAACCCCCAAACTAACAGAGCTGCGTTCAGACTGAGAACACAGAGCCCCTTGACATCACCAGAAGTAACACACTCCCACCTTTATGCACTTTGTATATTCAAGCAGCTCACATACGGCTGAGCACACACACTCTGCAGAATGTAAAACACATGTGCGCTCACACACAAGTGCAAAAAACCCAAAACAAAACAACAAAACCCCCACACATCTGCATCGACACTCAGGACAACATAAAAAACACACACAAAGTCAAGTGCCTCAGCTTGAAACCCAGGATCTGGAGGGCACACTTCAGGCCTCTCCTCCCCCTGAAACACACACACACACACACACACACACACACACACACACACACACACACACACACACACTTGCATTCAACTTTGTCATCGCTGCCCCTGCAAGCTTGAAGAGGAAACCCCCCCAACTCTCGCTACCATGCACACTGCTCCAGGATCACAGAAGGCGATTGTACTACTGAGCTGCAAGCAATGAGACTCAATTACGCAATTCTCTGCAACAAATTAGACAAAAGCGCTCCTGATGTTGGTGATTATGTGTGTGGAGAGGCTGCAGATAACAGAAAACTGGGGGGTGGAGGGCTCTTTTCGTTGTACGTCAACCTTTGACCTGCACACACACTCAAATTACGGATGCACGCTTGTTTAACTGCATTATGAGGGCCTCGTTTTCACTGCATTCATTCGTTTATATCCAGAAAATGGTCTTACTTTAAAGCATGGTTCCACATTTTTCCATAAACGCGCTCACTCGCTTCCACGCCAAGACTTTGGTGAGAAGATCAAAGTCAAAAGAGCAGCATGCAAGCTTGGCTTTGTATCACAACTACTCAATCTTTACAAAATTATGCGTAAAAATGAGATGTTCCCACTAACCTTTCTGCAGCCAGCTCTAGCTGCTGGATGAAAGGATTATCCAGAAAGTCAAAGTACTCTGTTAAAGATCTGGATATTCAATTTTTTTTTCTGTTTATTTTGAATATGACAACACTGCATTTAGGTTGTTTAGGTTGTTTGGGCTGTAAAATTACATAATAATTCTCACCTTTCAGGAACCATTTGAACTTTCTCTGCAGGTTAAGGAGTTACAGTCATGTGAAGCACGCATGATAAAATCTAGGCCGAGCTGATTCTTGTGCCTGTGTTCAGCCAACAGTACCTTGTGAAGCTTTTGTGCTGTCGTGACAAACAGCATATCTCTGTAAAGCCTGTCTTTTCTTCTTTTGGAAACAATCTGAATTTTGTCTGTAGCACAAACGGGAACGGACGGACGCTTGTAGCATGGGCTTGCCACCAGGCGGATAGTTTAAAAAGGCATTATGGGATAGTTTGCAGACTCCTTGTTCTTTATGCACAAAGTGTTTTCGATCGACGACGGGTCTGCAGAGCAGTTTAGTAAACTGCTTTATTACAGAGTTATGCTGTTGGAAAATGTGCCGAACGTGTTTAAGTGAGACTTTGCAGAAAAAAGCAAGACCTTCTTTTAGCTTTAGATAGCAGCTCCATAACTTACATATACACATGTAGTATCAAAAGTGCCAACAAGCTATAATAAACTTTGCAGTGAAACTTCAGCTTCCTTTGAAGGCCTCAAATCCACATGGGGAAAAGAGTTGGGTGTCAGATGAAGTTTGGGATTCAGTCCTCTCTGGTAAATTCCACATCACTCTGCGCTCCCTATTACAATTTAAAGTATTTCGTAGGTCCACTTATCTAAACCCAAATTAGCTAAGATTTATCCTGGCTTAGGCCCCCGCTGTAATAGGTGCGGGTCTGATGATGCCAATCTCACCTCACCAAAAATTTGGTGAGGTGGAAGGCTGCTGCCCCGCCCACCTACAGTATGTTCAGTGACTTGCTGATCTCATGTCGTGTCTTAGTCTTGAAGTCTTTGCAAGGAAAGGTTTTTGTCAACATTAATCGGCCCTCCCGAGTTTTGGTGTTCTGTTAACTTTCTTTACCTATGAGGAGTTCTGCTCTGCCTTCGATGCAACCAGTGTTTATGTTTCCATTTTTTTTTTTGTAAACTGTATGTATATCTTAATAAAAATATTTCGAGTAAAAAAAAAAAAAAAAAAAGTGCCAACAAGCAATGCGGTCTGATAATGATTTTCAGTTTCCAGAGCCCTGAGCAGTGATTTTCACTTCCACGTGAGGACACCAAAGCTGACCGCCCTTCAGGATTCTCTGCATCTCTTTGATTTTTTAGTTTTATTTTTTGTTCATTTTGTTGCAACACATATCGCTGCATCTATTTTTCTGTGCTGAAAAAAACCACACTGTTTGCATTTTGAGCGAATCAATGCTGGGAGAGCGTCCAGCCCACCCCACGACCCTGAACTGGAGAGGCAGTTAGAAAACAAAAAAAGGATGGATGAATTGTTTCATTGCTGTTTTTGTACCATTTTCAATTAAACTCAGGGTTTATAGAATTTGCAGATGATTGCATTCTGCTTTGATCCACATTTTACACAGAGCACCAACCTTTTTGGAAACTGGGTTGATGTTGGAAAAACACTGTAAAGAACAAATAATGCACCAGAAATTTATTTTAATTATCTTTTAAAAGTCAGAAAATTACAGATAAGTCCACAAAATATTAGCGGACAATGTTTTTCCTTTTTCGTGAACTATTAGATTCATTGTGTCCACACTGATTTAGTGGAATTATTCATCTGGTGCTAACTGTGATGAAGTCCTGGCATGCAAATATGGAAAGAGTTGCCGCAGAAACAGCAGGGACTTTGGCGACTGTGTCCTTACAACTTAAAAACATGTACGTGTATGATTCTTATGTGCATTTAAATCCAAACAATTATCTAATTATCAAAGAAAAGCCCCATTTACAGGATTTGTTTTTCCATCTTGTCCCTCTCGGGGAGATATATGTTACAACAGCATGCACACACTCACACACCTCCTCTTAACCTCTCTTCACATCTGAACAGTCACAAAGAGACACATTTACGCAGCCCATGCTGTGGCAGGCCTCAGGCCTCACTGCTGGCTGTGTTCATTCAGCAGGATACACTGCGGGCTCTGTGTGGCGCTCTATGAAGCCTTGTGTGTGTGTGTTGCACAGAGAGAGGAGATGGATGCATGGAACCTCGCTATGGCTTTAAGAGCAGATTAAGAACACCGTATTTGTTTAAAAAAACATAGACCCAGTCTTTGCTTCCAAACCATAAAGGAAGGCAAAATGTTAGTGTAGTGCTTGGGAGCGGAAAATTCTGTTGACTGAGAGTCAATAAGTGTGTGAAGTGTTTGAAATCCTTCCTGGCAAACTATGGAATCATTTTATATTGGTTTGGGAATAGCAATACATGAATGTGAAGATAAAATATCAACTGAGGCCACAGTTACACAGTGTCATATATTCTTTTAATATCATGATTTAAGTGTAACGATATTCTTGTTTTGTTATTCTTGGCCGGACAGACAGACTACTGGGACACTATTTAAACATCACCTAAACTCTCTACTAAAAACAACAACCGACTTTGGTGAAATGAATAAATACTCTCTAGTCTAACTTTACAGTAACTGTCATCAGGTATGACACAATACACCTGAAGCTAGCCACTGCATAACAAATGCTTTATCCAAATTCTTCAAAACTGTTATCTTTATACAGTTAAAGCAGATAAAAGCAATACAGAGAATATTTTCTGATGATCCAGCGCTTTCTAAAACTCAAAGTGCACTCAGTGAAAAATAAGAGTTTCTAATGAGCAGAAGCCTGAGTCACTGGGAATGTGACGGCAGAAGGCGGACAGAGCGTGGAGATGTTTTTGGCAGAAGCGAGCTGGCACAAGGGCAATAAAAATAAATTTGTTGAGACTAACAAGAGCGTAGCCGCTTCTGCCGCTGCTTTTTCAGACACTTTCATTTGTCAGATATACGGCCTGGAGGCCAGGCCCTCTGCTTGTCTTTGGAAAGTGTGAAAATGGCAGAGGTGGTGGTCAATTTTTAGACTTTTTACTGTGTTTTGCACCAGGAAGCATTGTGTTCCAAGACATTAAGACAGCAGCTGTCAAAATCCGGTGCAGAGGTGTGATACAACATCAATTTAACAGCCTTCATGACATTACCCATGGCCTGCTGTGCCACTGGAAGGATGTTAAAACATGTCAAAGTCACGGAGGCATGTCAGTGCTTCTCTGACTTTCAACAGCAGCTCTTTTTCTAAGTGGAAAAAAACGACTTTGCACACTAAGACACCTCCAGCTGTTCATCGTATGTGTTGTGAGGATGAATCCTGAAATGCTATGGTGTTTACACTGCAAAAACTCAAAATCTTACCAAGTATATTTGTCTAATTTCTATTCAAAATATCTCATCACACTGGAAAAAAGACACAATCAGCTACAGAGTGACATTTCAGTGAGATATGGGAACTTGTTTTTAGTGCATCTTGGATCTGGAGAAACATCACTTGTTCCATCGGCAGATTTTTTTTCACTTATTTCAAGCAAAAATATCTTGTATAAGTGAAAAAAATGATTAATTAAATTCTATTTTCTAGATATTTAGAAATATCTGAAGCAGCATTGTACTCTCAGAAAACATCAAAGATCACAGGTAAAATGCTGACCTTACTTTGACTGCTGCAAAGGAGACCAGGTCAGGTCACATTACTGCATGTAAAGGAGGCAGGAGGAGGCCAAACTACTTGTCAAGCTAATGAAATCTTCATTCATATAAATGTACATGAAATTACCATCAAATCTGACTTTTTCTCCATAATTTACGCCAAAGCCAATATGGCCGCTTTTGACAACGCACTTTAGATTTAAAGACTAAAGAACATGAGCAAACGTGTGTGTTGCCTGTTAGATAAAATAAGTGTAACACCTCTGGTCAACACATTAAAAGGTTATCAAAATGATCCTGGTTCTATGATAGACGTTACTTGGAATTACAGCTTGAATGACTGATGGTGATTATACTATAAACAATATAATCAATATAAACATAAAAAACAACATTATGGCATTTCAGACATGACAAACACAAGCGGTTAAATACTTTACATGGAAATAACAGGACATGGAAAGGTACAGTGCTATTACTGCTAACATTAATATAATTAATAAAACTGCAAAAATGTGAAGAGGGCGCAAACGCCTTCGCTGTCGCTACAAAACAAACATCCATTTAATGCACGCTGGTATTTCCTAATGAAATAAGTGAAAAATGTCACAGTATAGGATGTTCAAAACATCAGTAACAACTAGTTATTGATTACTCACACCTACTGACAAAGGATGGAGTCTGCTGGTTAAAGTCTACAATACTTAAACAAATTCCGATAAAAAAAAAAGCAACAATAATTTAAAACAATTCGATAATTTAAAGCAATTCAGTTATTGAAGCATTTATTTTCAGGTTATTCACAACATTCATGCTTCAAACCTGCAGCAAAGGTTTACTTGTTTTTTTGGTGTAAAAGTGTTGCTACATAGCAGAACACTGCACCACCATCACACCACAGTCTGCTGAATCTTTAAATTTCAAGCTGAATCTTTTTGCAGTTAAACTGTTTCTAGGATTAAAAAGACAAATCAAATGCAAAGTTGCATCAGTCTACCAAACCTTAAGGCTCACCTTCACTATTCCTGCTATTTTTAATTGCACTATGAAATGAGGTTATGGCTCCCTGGAAACGTTTGTTATTGTCCTAAGGCCTTCTCCTGCGTGGGAACCAACAAATATTTTAATTTCCAAAGGTTTAGGCAGCCGCGTAGAGAACTCAGTGACTGTGGGTTGCTGGGACAAGGTTTCGGGAAACAGAGTATTTATGAAGCTTTGAAATTTGAATCACCTCCCTAAAAATAATTAGAGTTAAATTAACTGAGGTTAAAGGTGCTTTTTGGACACTTACATTTTTAAAAAGAGAGAGGGAGAGAGAATAAAAAAATAATCTTGCTTTAAGGCTGAAAACAATGTCAGCTTTTACTCGGCTGTCTTTAGTAAGACTAAACACAGTAAAATGTTAAGGCATGCTACTGTACAGCCACAGCGTAGAGCAGGAGGCAAAGTAGGCCAGCAAAACATAGAAGGCTTCCAGTCCCACTGTTTTTAATAAACAGTGGTTAAAGTACTTTTAATAAAGTAAGACTGTTAAGCATCTGCCTAACGTTTCATCTGATTCCTGTCGACACCCACATCTGGATAACTTTACAGATGTGGGTATCTTTAGACTTATTTGTTGATTCTCAGTAGACCATCTAAAAACTAATACAAATGAAAGACAACAATCAACATTAGATTAAAACAGCATTCGGCTGTCACCGGTGTCACCACATAAGCAATGTACCAACAAGCTGTCATGTCACCATGACGAAAAAAACTCCACTACAGAACATGTCAACAGCAACTGTATTTAACCTGAGAGCAAAGAGGGCAAGAAGAAGCGATTTAGACTATTTTGAACCCTTTGGCTTTTTCCAGCACTCATTACCAGGGCGGCGAGACACACAAGCATCTCACTGTACAGATATATCTGTGTGTGTGTTTGCTTTCTGGCAGTGCTACAAATTATTAAAGAGAAAGAGCAAGGGGAAAGAGGGAGAGGAGGAGAAAAACTTTAATACTGCGGTGTATTCTGTACTAATAAGCTGTCTGGGCTTCTGTGGGAAACTGTGTGTTTGTTCACTTTAATATAGCTTGTCTGACCGGTGTAAGCTTTGCCATGCACTTCTGTGTGCTTCTCCAAGGCTTCATGTTTGACTGAGAGCTTTCTTTGAATGTGCTGCATGTTATTTCATTTTTATATTGTGCACGTTGCAGCTGTGAGACAAATCTTCACATCTGTGGTGTGACTGCTTTGCGATGTGCTTTTCAGGTCATTTCTGTGCGATTACCTTTACCCTTGTGTATGTGTGCACGTGCTTGAGAGATAAAGGCAGGACTCACTGTCTGCTGCCGTGCTGCCGTTGGGCAGCGAGCCCAGATCAACAACCATGCCGTCCAGACAGACGTTGAGCTCGCCTCCTGCTACAACCGAGCCTTTGTTCTCCGTCTGCAGCACCAGACTCAGCTGGACGTTCTCCACTAGAGGGTGGAAGAATGACAGACAAACAGAGAAAGAGGGGATGAGTGACTGAGAAGGCAGAGGGACAAAGGAAAATGGATATCCTCTGTTATTGCTCTAACAGAGGAAAACAGCGTGAAGTCACCGAATACCAAAAGGATTGTTTTCCAAAGATGTCGCCCCCCATTTCACTTGGAAAATATTCTGCATGTTAACAGATATACAGAAGATCTGACTGATCCCCTCACACGTCCAGTGTGTAAAGTTGTTTTTAATTGCAGTATTTACATGAAGTAAGTCGTCTAGCTGCCAGATTAAGTTCCACACTGCACGTATGCACTGAATCTGCCCACAGCTTCCTGCTGGGCTCAGAGGCTTTGCTTTCACATCCACTTTGTTTTTGGTTTTGGGGGGTTTTAAATGCTCAAACCATTTCACAGTTAGAGAGGTAAGACTAACATGGTTTGGACATGAGGAGAAAAAGAGAAAGATCTCAGAGGAAGTTCATGGATGTATGAAAGGAGGACATGCAGAGTGGTTGGTGTGACAGCGGAGGATGCTAGGGATGAAGGAAAAAAAACATCCTGCTTTAAATGTTTCTCTAAGATATTTAAGTTAAAGTTATATATTGCAGCTTTATTTCATTTTAAATTAGATGAAGGGTTCAGGCTTTAAGAATTAAAGCTCTTGAGCATGTACCGCTCCCTTTTTTAAAGGACAGGTGTGGCATTTCTTCATCATTGACCCTGTGCACGAGAAAATGCTAACTTCCTGGTTTGAGACCGGATGTGGGGTTGTACATTACTTTGCGGTCAATCGCTACTGCGAAGATATACTCCAAAATCATGTCCAAAACTCGAAAACGGAAAGATCACGTTAAGTTACAAAGAGGAGAAGGTGGGAACACTCACCGCTGTTGTGTCATAAAAAATCTAATGATCAATTTTGACGTTTAAAGCGTTTAGATCGATCAGTTGCTTACATCACTCAACACAAGCAGAACTGCATCACTGCAGCAGAAGACACATCGTCCACATTCAGAAGCACATCTCTGTATAGTGACTGGTCTTATGATTTAAACAGGCAAATGTAAATCGCCGCTTGATTCATTCATTTGCTTAACTTGCTTTGGACCGTAAACAGGGCGCGAATAGGACACCGGAAACAAAGCTCCCCACAGGAGTTTCCGCACCGGAAGTAGCATATGCTAACGCACACATAGTCAATAGAGCTTCCATCGTATCTGGAAGCCGTCGCTGTGAATCCAAAACACAGCTGCAGTTGAAGTACAACTCAAAAACCGTTAATCCTCAGACTTTAAAAATAAATCCATCGGATATAACAGGAACACTAGTTTAACAGGAACATCGGTGGACACAATAAGGAGCTTGGCAACATGAAGACTCTGACATCCAAAGAAAAGAGAAACGTGGTGCATAATCACAGGATCCTTTTTACGGTAAAAGGTCTTCAGAACACGTAGCCAAGCACACAACACTCTCCAGGAGGAAGGCTTAATACCATCTACACTTAAGATAAAGACCGGGATGGGAAGTAGGCAGTAAACAAGTGTCTATCAGGCTCTCAAACACATATGCCAAATTAGACTTTGCCTAAAAATTGTCTACAAAGTTCTCTGTACAGATGAAAGCACGACAAAGCACCTAAACTAAAAATGTTTTTATAAATATTTTCATTTGTTCAATTACATCTAAGAAGACCATGTATAAGATATAAAATGTCTGTAATAATGTGTCCTTTGATATTTTTGTTAGAGAGTGGGTACATCTTTTAAGATGAGTAGCAAAGGGAAGTTCACTCTCTTCAGCTTGAATGTGCAGGCTCAAGCAGGAGACGCCTAAGGCCATTGCATCCTAGTGCTCAACCTACCCCAATACAGGATAAGAGATCAAGATAAGCAAGATCCATCCAGTATGGCACCATCTTAGACATACTTACATTACAGTCTTATAACTCTAAGACTCGTCTGACTCAGTCAAATATGCAAGGGTAAAGAATATTAAACGCTTACAGAGGAGTTATTTAGCAGTAACCATCAAGCCAAAAGTTACAGAACACTGAAATCTTTTCCGAGGAGTTCATAACAAAGTTAAGTTAAGCTTAGCTGGCAATGTGCCACCATCACTGAGGCTACTGAAAAGGTTTGAGACATCCAATCAGTGTTACTGTTCAGTTTAAGTGTGAATATCAAATAAAACTCTCTGTCTCAGCACTGTTAACAACAGTTATGCACATTTTTACTTTGAAAGTAAAAAGAAAATTCAGGTGTTGCGCCAGTTATACATCTGCATGCCTTACCTCACTAAGTGCCTCTGAGTGGATGAAAACCACAAGCATGTGAACAAGGCTCTGGCACCCTTGGTGTTAGTTAGCACATCGTTCTTTAAAAGAAACAACTTATTCTGTAAGCTTGAGTACTTTCAGTTTTTTGCCAAATCTGCTGGTGATAAAGAAAGTTTTTTATTAGTATCCGGTTGTTCAGTCTGACGTCACTAGCCGTGTCTGGGTCTAAACTCCGCTGCAGGTCCATATATCAAACGATCACTATGGCATTACTGAGAGTTGAAAAACTGTCTAAAGTCTTTCATCTTTAATAAAATGATCAGCGTTCTGCTCTACCAGGTGTAACAATTGAGTTTAACATCCAGGCATCCATGAAAACGGAATTTATGACATTTAACGGAGTTAGAAGTTAGCAGGGAGTTAGCTCGCTAGCTTCTATCTAAATACAATATAGCATGTCCTGACTGCGGGGTTTTGGAAACAAATTAAAACGTACAGCTCTGCTATCACTTCCAGCATAAATGAAGACAGAAAACTAAACAGCAGTGACGTTTGTAGGGTTACTGAAGTTGGGCTAGCTGGTATATAATGATGTGCTACGTGACCGCTAGCGACACAGCTATGTTAGCATAATATAAACAAGCTAACTTTTTTTCCACTTCCAAGTTAATGTGAGTGTTCTCGGTGGTCAGGAACAAATGTAATCGCATGGCAGGATGCTGTCAAACTTCAGCCAGGAGAACAACTGAGATAATCCATCCACAATACGAGGTTAGTCATTCATATACTGCTGCATGGGCTGGGCTGTAGTTACATCGTAAGGTTTTAAAAACTGAGCTTAAATAAATGATTAGCGGTAATAAAAGCCGAGGGAGGTCAACAGTGGTCGCTGACTGTTTTAGGAGCTTTTTGAGATCAAATAGAAGAAAATACAAAACATTAAACATGTTAACAACACAAAAGCCATATTAAACGCAGACTACTTTAGGCCCGGAAGTAGGATTCGTCGCGTCATCACTGAACAACCGGATAGTGAGCTTCTGTCAAAGTGGGTTAAGATAAGCTGCAACAGCCTGATTAAAATAACTGACAAGTAACTATCAGAACTTCCAATGCTACAAAGAAAAGTAAGAAAAATTTAAATTCTATATATTCCTTGCAAGGCCTCGGCCACTGCGTGTAATTTTTAAGGTTATTTGATCTAATCTAACTAATGCACATGGATTTGGAGTCGGCATTTTAGTCTCAGCAGCCTCTCTCTGACCGTGTCTGCCGTGTATTTACAGCAATATTTTCGAATTTCCTTCATAGATGGTTGGTCGTGGCTTACATGATGATGTGATGAAGTCTCTGGAAGACACAGAACCTTTCTGTATATGAATGTATATGTCCTGTATACAGACTTTAAATTCCTTATACTGCTAATAATTTTGGTTACACGAAAGCAAACATTGTTTGGGTATGCTGCATATCATCAGAGTAATTCTGACAGTTCCAAAGAGGCTTTGGAAATTCACCAGGACTGTAATAAAAATGCCCAAGTGCAATTTTTAGGTAATTTTATTTACTCAAAGTAATATAGAGAAAATTTATTAAAAAGAATTTTTTTTTTATCATCAAATAGCCAGGAAAAAAACAACGAGGAAAAACGCACAAACCTCTGTTAAGTAAGGTAGAGAAACACGTACAGCGAAATTGTGCTCGACATGCATGGTGACTCCAAACTGTGTGTGGGTGTTTGTGTGCGTTTTTTTCTTACTCTTGCCATCGTGCGAGCGCAGCGTGTCCAGCAGGTCTATGGTTGCGCTGCCCAGTAGCTCCTTTCTCAGGGTGTGGCAGCTCCACAGCTTTAGATCCAGACGACTCTGTGGCGTCACATTACTGCAAAACGGCATGAAAAATACATCAGCTACAAATGCTTCTGCTTACAGCAGCTGCATTTTATTATTGCATCCTGCTCTTCATCGCCTTTAGCGACGGTACGCAAGTTCTACCTCAGACAAAATGCTTTAAATAAGCTGACGGGAAACAAGTACAAAATCTCGATTAAATTTTATCTGTGTTAGAGCGCTACCACAACAGCAGTACAGTCCAAACACTGTCAGATGCATGCAGTTAATTTAATGTTCTATTGAATTGTTTTAACAATAAAACCCTGGCTCTCATGAGAGTCCGAGTGTGTGTGGTGCTCACTCACAGGGTGAGGTCTTCGTTCCACTGCAGCTCAAGGTGCCCGCTACGTTTGCCTGTTTTTTTGGTTTCACTGGTGAGGCCGTCTGCAGTCACCTCAACGAAGGAGCTCAGCCGAGAGTGCCGGTTCGGCAGCTTTGGGGACTGGGGCTTCGCCGACACCACTGCAAACACACACACGCATAAAGCATGTATCGTAGTGGAAGAACACATCTGTGGTTGTGACAAAACCTCTGCCAGCAGTGCAGCAGTGCTGTCATTTATGGCAACAAAGGACAATAAATGTTAACAAAAGAGAAGCATTTCTTTTTTCATTGAGGTTTAACTGACTGCAGCTCTGGTAAGAAAGAGTCGGAGCTGATCAGATCCTCACGTGGAAAACGACAGTCTAATCACACTAAAGAATTTTAGTTCAGAATCAGAACACTTTATCAATCCCTGCGGAAATTATGTGGTCACAGTTACTCCAAGACAGCAAGAACAGCAACTACCTGAATTATATTAAATAATAAAATATATTGCAAAGTTACAAGATGTAACAAAATAGCTTACAAATAGTTCTAATATTATAATAATAGTTCTAATAAACAAATATTCCAGTACATTACAAAAAACTAAATATGACACTGAGACGGCCTTCTTACTATACCGACATCCTCTGTAAAGGATGTTCAGATCGTTAGGGTGTGTGCACTGTATGCTGTGCATTAGATGGAGGAACTGAACAACAGGAATGACTTCCTGTGTCGTTCGGTGATACATCTGGGCCTCACTGAACAGCTCCTGTGACTCGCCAACAGTGGGTGAGCGGGATTGTCCAGCATTGTCCTTTTCTTGGACAACATCCGCCTCTCCGACAACACCTTAAGGGAGTCCATCTCCGTCTCCACAATGTTACTGCCCTTGTGGATCAGTTCATTGAGCCTGTTAGCATCCGTGACCCTCAGCCTGCTGTCCCAGCATGCAACAGCATAGAGGATGGCACTAGCCACAACAGACTCGTGTAAAATCCAGAGCGTGTCCAACAGATGAGAAAAGGCCCCGGACAATACAGACGGCTCTGACCCTTCCTGTAGAGTGCAGTGGTGTTTTTATTGTCACTGTGTAATACAAGGCAACACCCTTCTTTTTAAATCAGACTGACTGGTGATTGTATATATGCAGTTTCTTCATCCGGGTGACCATGGTAACTAAAGCTAATGCAGCAATGCTTCCAAAATAACTGGCCAAATAAGTCTTTGTAGGAGTGTTAAGATGGCTGCCAAGAGGCGATGTGTACATATAGGATTCTGGATCCTGATTTTTATGAGATTGTTTTCTATTTATTATGTAATAATGTGAAGCAGCGTGGTGTACACTACCGTTCATTTTAGGTCACCTGGAACGGTTCTCAGCGGTGCTGGAGTTAAAAGTTAAATAAGTGGTTCAGTAAATTGGACAAATGTTACAGCGTACTGCAACACCCTAACAGAAACTCCTTGGACTGTGTGTACTCCTGCATGTATACTGGCTGTTGTGAGTATTTTGTTACACGCTGTGTGCCACGGCCTGTTCAGGATGGATTTGAAGTACACGGAGTGTATCAGACAAATACAAACTTTGCCCTCTAGTGGAAGAAAGGAAACCACCTTCATTTATTTAATTTTTATTTATTTAATAAAACGTATTTAATTTATTTAATTTTGGGGGAAAAAAGAATTGACTGACCACAATAAAGCCTTCATGTTAAAAAAAAAAAAATACAAACAAAAAACATTGCACTGTTTACTTATGCTCCATTTAAGGTAGAATGAATATTTGAAAGTAAAGAAACTTTTTGCATCCACTGATTTCAAGCTTTTTTGTTCTCTTTTTTTTTTTTTTTCATTTGGAGTGGGGTAAAAGTGTACATCCGGACATTGGCAAGCTCAGAGGCTTGGAATTCTTGCAGGCCTGCTGAGACTCTTGTTATCGCATGTATCAGTCCTCAGAGGAGCTGATTTCTTCACACTGAATCACAAAATCACAAGATTGCAAACTGAAGAACATGCTGACTAGCAGCGTGTCGCAGAGGGCCTCTGATCAGGACTACCGACTGAAAGAATAAATGTGACAGATTAAGATTTAAAAAAAAAAAAAAAGACAGAGGGGTTTCCATCTGTACTTTTTCCTTTGCAGTGAGACCTTAGCAGATCCACACTGGCAGCAACATGTTGATGACCTCAGATCTTCTGAACATCTGGCATAATAGAACATGACTCATGTGAAGTTCTCTAGAAACAGGGAGGAAGTGACACGGGGAGGTGGGAGGTGTGCCAGAAATGGAAGAACTGAAGTAAGTTTCAACAGTGTGGGAGGATGTGGGAGGAGGTGGGAGAGGTGGAGGAGTGGTAGACAGCCTTTGAGAGCAGATCGGTAAATAAAAAGGTGAGTCAGTGTTCATATGATCAAACCTATGGTTATGACTCTGGTGCAGTTCAAAGACATAATTAAGGAAAAAAGTTCTGATGAACTTTTTTTCGTCTCTTTAAAGATAAGGGGCAAGAAAATTCATTTTATTCCCGGCAGACTCAAGTGATTCATGCAAAAACAAAAAGTGAGTCAATCACCTTATAGCTTCATGTTAAAATATTACAGCATAGTACAAAGAAAGATTTATAGAGGTGGAGTTATCTGATGCATGGACGCTAGTTTCAATCAGTAAAAAAAAGAAACAAAAATGCTAAGCTATGCCTGACTTGAAATTTTGATTCAGATCTGCCAATCAGGAAGCTCTACAGAGGTACGTCATTTCTTTATTATCCAGAAGGAGAAGGCAGAAGGTGTCGGCTATCCAGCAGTTCAACATGAACACAGTGACTCCATATCCATGCAGTTATCACTGAAGCCATTCAAAGCTCACACACCTGGCGCCAGTTTGTTCATACTGATGCTGTCACTACCTAAGTTTGCATTTGCACCATCTGTTTACAGGTAACGACAAAACAACAGCTCTCATTAGCAAAGCTAACTCGAAAGTTCGAGTTACGGATGGGTTTTCTTTTTCTCAGTGGTGGAGACACAGTCTTTTGTTCAATATTTATTAACAGGCACAAACAGGCACTTTGTGTTGTGTTGTAGGTAGCACACTCATCTGGTCACCTTAACCTCCAGTGAAAAACCACCAAAACCTCAAATCAAAATCTTTTATGTGCAATTTGAAAGTCGCATTAAATGTCGCATTAAAACCCCTGCAGCTCTGCTGAAGCTGCGAGCCCTCCTGCTGCCTCAGTCGTAAGAACATAAAAAGTCTATCACAGCCATCTATAGTGAATCTTTTTTGTTTCCTGACTCCTCCGTTAATTAATAAAATTCACTCAAGTGAACATGATCTATAAGCAAAAGGCTTCCTCTATTCTCCAAGCTAGTGTCAGGTCATCATTTGGCTCTGTTTCTCCTGGGTTAATGCATAAAACTAACAAAACATCACCATCTGTGGGAGATCACTGTCATTCTGCAGGTTAAAGTGCACCGTATCTATATTTTCCTTGATTATCGCAAGTACAGATCAGGATTTTAAATATGTGATATTTTCAATTGCAAATCGGATTTGTGAAAATGAAAATCCATCAGTAGATGTGGCATTTACATTGATGCATGCACCAGCTGCGATGTAGGTGTTCAGCTGATGAGCTGAGAGGTGTTAGACTGCATAACTGCCTGGATGGATTGAAATTATTTATTTAAACCACGGAGGGAAAATGCTGCAGTGCAAGGTAAATTCATCCAACGAACCAAGGTGTGAGCTAAGTGAACTTTAAACTTTGCGGATCCTGGTCTTTACATTTTATCAAACAGTCAAACAAACTAAACTAGGAGAGAAGCCTGAGGGTGTCTGGATTGTTCCCCTCATTTCCTGTTTTATTTTCTAACAGCTGTTTGTCTTCACCTTTAGTTATTTCTATTTCCGCCTCTTCTCCAACAGCGAATTACACACCTACACACCTACAGGTAAAACCCCCAGTTTCCCTTTCTTTCTTGCCAGGTCACCTTTGTACTTCTGGCAGTTAACACCTCTGGGCACATCTCCGGTTTTCCAGGTAAAGTTTTTCCTCTTTGTGGTTTGTTTGAGTGTTTCTCTGTTTAAATTTTTGCCTTTTGTGTTTACATTGTGCTGAACCCTGGACTGACATGAAGTTGGGGACTTTTTGGACCTAACTTTGCCATCTTGCAGTTGGATCTTCATCTCTGTACTGAATCCTGGCAAGAAGATAATATTGCATTACATTAAGAATGAAAATCCTCCTTTATCTCGCTTTATAAGTCAACGTTTATGTCAGGTAGCGACCAACGCTGCTTTTCTCAAGTCAGCAAGCTAAAAAAACCCCAAATATTTGTTTGCACAACAACAAGTACAGCCCCGCGTCACTAAACTGGCCCCTCCAAAGCTGGTCGCAGCTCATCATTCATGGTTTCACAACCAAAGCAGCACTAC
Source organism: Astatotilapia calliptera (assembly GCF_964374335.1). NCBI lineage: Eukaryota > Metazoa > Chordata > Actinopteri > Cichliformes > Cichlidae > Astatotilapia > Astatotilapia calliptera. The sequence continues at coordinate 4,896,130 of NC_137428.1, read as the reverse complement.
TTCAAACAGAAAGGACATAGTCACATTATGAAATATGTTTATGGGTAATAACATATTGTCTTATGCTTGGAGAAGGGATAGCCAGATAAAGAGATTAAAAAAAAAACAGAAGTACCTGTACCACACTTCTGTTTGCGGTATCAACATTTTGTCTGTGTGAGCAATAAAGTAGAAAAAAAAATTACCTTTCAAGGTCAACTGAGACTTCTCAGTGGTCTGGGCACTGCCAGGTCTGCTCACGCTGGCAGCTGCCATGACATCACAGCTCTGTAACACAATCACAAACACACAAAATATTACAGTATACTGTCACTGCCTTCCAATCAGGTGTGTGTTGGGTGATACAGCTCTTCTATGCAAAAAATATTGTGGTGGAGGCAGAATTTTACTGCATTAGATGGTAAATCTGGAGCAAGAGGTGGATGACATAGCTTGATTTATGTGCAGTGTCTTGAACGACAATCTTGAAAGCAACGCAAGTTGTCTCATATTATTTTAACATCACCAGCAGAACATAACTCCTCCTTCAGACAGAAAAGCATAAAACTCCCACCACACTGCACCTCCAGTCCTTAAACACTCACTCCAGGGGAGTGAGAAGTGACGTTGTCTAAGCACATTTCGCAGCATTAGAGAGAAAGCTAGCTGGGATAACCTAATTCAACGGGGCAAAACATCATGACATGCAATCACGCATCACTTATAACTGCACAGTTACAAAACTCCCACAAGCAGAAGGGAATTCTGAGTCTTTTAAATGACTGGAGAGGTCGTATCACTACATTCACCGGCAGCAGAGAGAGACACGGGATGAACAGGATAAAGAAGCAGCAGAACACAGGTGGCGCTACCCCACCCACAGCAACAGGTACCAGGTGGTGATAGTAACGGGTGTTTTTCCTCAAGACATGACAATTTATGCCAAAACATCTGGAAGAAAACATCCAAATGGAGTTTGTTTCAAAGCAGCTGTGCAAACATTAAGGCCAATGAGCCCGACCGATGTTTACTTTAAAAACTGTGGCGTTAGATTCAAGTCAAAAGCAGGACTCAATGATTTCCACAGCCAAATATCCACCTTCTCTTAACACAGCAAAAAGCTTATTTATTGCTTTAGTTATTTTATTATTATATTATTTTTATGGTCACATTAAAACACTTAAAAACAGACGTTACACATACTTAACTCAGCAGTCAGCTCAGATATGTTAATGACCACCCAAGCATACACACCGACTTGTTTCAGCATTTTCTAGTATAACGCTTCCCCCACTAACTGGCTCAGACTTCACTGCCATTCAGCTGTTCCCACAAAAAGGATCTCTCGCTACAGGTCTGCTGCTCTCTCCTGAACTCCACCTGGCAAAGGTAGTTCTACTGCTGTAAAGATCTGCTGAAGGGCCACTTTAACCACAAGCTACACCCTACAGCTCACCAAGCCTACAGAGCAAACAGGGCCTGCCGTCTCCAGCTCCAGTCCAAGATAGTGGAGGTGAATCTCAATTGAGGCAGCCCATTTTATCACTCTGTTTAGGGATTAGGGAAACTGCTTTTTGTAAGCACATGTACACACTCAGATTCCCCTCTATGCCACAAACAGAAATCAGTAGGACACTATATTCTGGCAGAAGCCACAAGACACTTTAAAACTATACAAAAGGGCCACTCATGCAAAAATAATATAGAGTGAGACATCTAGACTCTTGCTGGTTGAGTGTGCATACTTGTTCTCCACTCTGATCACACTGCCAGAAACACTAAATCAGAGCGCATTCACTGGGAATTCAGCTGTATTTAAATATATATATGAACTCAGACATCAGGAGGGAAGATCCACAGACCCAGTAAGGAGTCCTCTCATATCATTATCATGAATGAACAGCTTATACAGGCACATGTTTGCACAATTCATGGATGCTGTAATAATGTTCACTTACCCTGGTGTGATTACAAACCTTGTTCCACTATTGTAACTAAACCGGATTGTTTTCATGTACATGCAGATTGCAAGGGCTTTAACAACACTCAGGAAATTAAAGGGTGAATCACTATATTATTTATAGGCGAGATTACCTACCCCAAGTTGGAGCTTGTCTGAACTATTTTGTACACTCTGTGTGATCTGTAAGACACTAACTACTTATCACAACACTGGAGTACAAGGTATATAAAGCTGATTAAAGGTGTACTGAGTAGCCTGTCCTAATGAATTTACATTAAAGGCGTGAAGTTGTTCTCCCTGTAATATTAAGTAAAAGCTATGACTTTCATCAAACCCCATCAACATCACCTTGAGCAAAGTCAGAGCACCCTGCTGAATTTAAAGCACCGCAAATACAATGCAGATTAAGGCTGGACTCTGCTCTGAAGGTGTGCTTATACTGATCTGTACTATATGCATCAAGGAATTAAAATTAAAAATAAAACCCCGATTCTAACACTGCTCTGCGAAGGGGACCCTCGTTTTGAAGGTGACATGCTGCAGGCACTGCAACCGAAACCAAGACAAAACCCAGCCAGAGGTGACCTGGTCCGAGTCAGAGTGACTAACCGGGTGTTGGATTGCCAGAATATCCACCTGAGGTCTGTCTCAAGGCTGCAGATAAACAGACGAGAGCTACCAAAACAAAAAGCGCACAGCATCCTCCGTCAACCTTGTGAAAGAAGCTGGATGCTGCGCAGCGTTTCTTGGCCGCTGTGAGCTGTCTGAACTTCTCAAGAACCAAGAGAGGTTTAAATGATCCTGACAAACTATTTTATCGCTGCCGTATAAAATACCTTTGGCTGCTGCGCACATAATACAAACGCGGAAGGTGATCAAGGTTTGTATGCATCACCGTCAACGAGAGCAGACCAAAACGCTAACGCTTCTGGTCACGTTTGCAAAATAAAATCTCCTGTTTTGTTTTGTTTGGGTTTGTTTGCGTTGAGAGTGCGGAGACAATAAAACAGCAAATTAATCCTTTTATCAGCAAGTAGAAACTGTCGAAGGTGAGCTTCTTCTATTGAAAAACACAAATGTATTAAGAGACTCACAATTTATACATTGATCTTTAAGAATCTGAATATTTCAGTCGAACTCTAGTCGCATTTATTTCGAAAGAAAAGCCAACACACTTCCGCTTTGACTCAACGAACTTCAGCTAGCTTACCTAAAAGAAGCTAATAGCTAGCCAGCGAGCTTCTTGGTGGGATTTTATAAAAGGACATGCGGATAAAACCCGTTCTAATCACCTGACAGCAAGTAAAGCCTCACCCACAGCCTCACTGCTCTCCTCATGCCATGGTACACGTATTGACACGATAACAGTTGAGGCTTATGTGTGATCCTGGACGTACCTTTTTCAGCTGTGCTCCGCCGCTGTCGCTAGTGAACTTTCATTTCCGCCTCAGTGACAGTATCACGTGACCTAGCGTTCTCATTGCACAAAGGATTGTGGGTCGTAAACAATAATAAACAGCCCACACAATTACCTTAAATCACCTTTAATATATATATATATATATATATATATATATATATATATATATATATATATATATATATATATATATATATATATATATATATATACACACACATACATACGGCCTCTTGCTTTCTTACAAACCATGAAAAAATATTAAAATATGGAATGAGGAAAGCATGCCCCTACTTTTTAACAAATCTGTGTATCTCTATGTAGTTTACATCTTTATCTAAGCTCTGAATGATCCCTGGTTTGATCCCAGGAGGAGACACAAAACCCTAATCCTACTGCAAAAGTATGAAGTTTGTTCGAGGTCAAATGCTTAGCCAACCTTTGTACTCATGTCCCCCAAGGCCTAGTATGTTGTTATGAAGTTTGAAGACGATCCTTAACAAATTGTGGGTAATATAAAGCTTTTAGTACTTTCTACATTTGGTGGGATCTTGACCATGACCCGATTTTTTACCAAAATTAAATCAGCTTCAGCTGTTTTTGGCATCTACCGTCTCCCAAAATTGAAAACAATATCTTGAAAGTGCATGAAAAGTTATAAGTTTGAAAATTTTATTTTCTGTACATTACCCCAACTCCCACTCTCCTCCTTCGACTGTAAATATCCTGATTGATTAACAAACTGTTTAAACCTGTACTGTTTAAGTTTGCACTTTGAGTCCACCTGCTTTCACTTGCATTCATGACAGATGGTAAGTGCATTTGAAAGGTCTTGAGAACCAGCTAACGGGAGCAGTACGTATCTGCGCAAGTGGGAATTTGTAACTGTGTCCTCCAGCAGCAGGCAGCAAGTGAGCAGGTGATTTTAGTGTTGAACAGGCTGTATTCCTATCAGATGGCAAATGTTAATCCACAAAAGAACCTCCAGAGAAGAGGAACCTGATGGGAATGTTGGAATATGCATCTAGGATCTACGACAAGGAGAGGAGATGAGGCTAAGTAACTCAGATGGCTTTATTTGAAAACAATAGCCTGAACAAGTAACGATCAGAGGGGTATACTGCAAACAAAATTCAACAGCGCCAGTCTTTCTTTGTGTTAGCTGCCTCGACAAAACCTAAAACCTCAGTCGGAGATAACAAGTAACAACTTTCTGTTGAACTTCGCTTTCTGCTTCAGATTCTGTGCACACGCACATAAGAAGAGGCAGTCTGCGGTTCTTGTGATTCGGTGAACTTATATAAATGAAGGCCTCTTAATCACACGTTGACGTGGCGGCGTCCTAGCAGCAACTTTGATTACAGCAGGAATGGTCACATCAGGAAGAGCTTTACAAATTGATTGCAGCTGAGTCACCACCTCACTTTGCTGTCCACATTCAGAAAGCACGAATGTACAAATTTAAATAAAGAAACCTTAAACAGTCATTTATTCCAATAATATCAGCATGATGTATATGCATAGTAGCATAACTCAGGTTTGGTGTACACAGAATAATATGTATTGCTGAAGTGAAACATCAGGCATGTGCAGCTTTGCCTCACAGATGAATTCTCAGCCCAGTCATAAATGCAAAAGTGTAGGAATATCTGCTAGACTGCCTTCACTCAGTCAGTGAAGCTGCAGGAAAACTCTCCGCTCTGATGTTGGTGGTGACTGTGACGGGCAATGCTGACGGTTAACGCGGAGGCTGACGTAGTGGTCGTGAAAGTAAGTGGCCACAGCTAGAGGAGGGCCCAGCAGCAGGAACAGCCACACTAAACCGTTGCCATAGTTTCCCTGGAAATAGTTTCGGAGGAATACTGCGACCAAGAGCTGCAAGAAGAAGACATAGTGTCAGCTCAAGACACGCCCCGATTATAATAACACAGTGCATTGTGTTAGGTGTGGAAGGCCAAAAACAATAAAGTGGATCAGGTTTAATTATTAGGACTAAGATTTCAGTGTGTAATCTATGTCTCCATTTAAAGCCTTTTTGCATTTGTTAACACTGTTAAATAAAAGAGCATAAAATTCATCCATGAATGATAAAGTTGGATCCCCATACAGCAGCAGCTGCCACCAGTGCAATAATCTCACCTCAAACACCATCATGAGAAAGATCCACAGACGGCAGCTATGCAGTGGCAGAGCAATCATATACTGTGTAGGAGAGAGAAGAGAACCATCACGGCTCATTAGTACTGGTGTTTATCCAGAGGTACCAGCTTAATTTTATTGTATAGAAGTGGGCTGCAATTCAATCCTAATCTCTAATCTCTTTTCCTTTTCCCCAGTGGGAGAAAAAAATCACGAAGTCAAGAAAAAATGTGAAGTCTGACTCAACTCCAGAAACCAAACTACCTAATAAAGCGACGGTGGATGTCACTGACGTGGGTCAGCTGTGGTGAAACTACAATGTCCCACTGATGGACTACAAAGACTCATCTCACACTGACTGCTCTGTTTCATGCAGCTTGTAGGTTATAAACAAGGTCATAAATCTCACTTAATTACCAGACAGAGGAACAGAGGAATAAAGATATATAATAATATACAATAAGAATGGTAGGATACAGTAATTTACAGTAGTATACAATAGCATAATGCAAATATAATATCAAACAATTCAAACAAAGTGACGATATAACTATTCCAGTAAAATAAATAACATAACAATCAGTGCAGGTGCTTATAAAAAAAGTGACATAGTATTGTGCAATGAATAAAAAGAGAGTAGCAGCGTATAATGGAATGAAACAAACATTCAATAACATACTGTTAAGTAATATTGCACAATCTGAATGAGAATAAAATAACATTGATATTAATCTTAAGAAATGTCACCCGTTTAAAAAAAGTCTTTCAGCGTCTGTCACTGATGTAAAGTCAGTTCATAAGAATCCTAAAGGCCAGAAATAGTTTTACAGCGAAAACTTAACCAAAGTGTGAAAACAGATATTTTTAAATCTGAAAACACGAGTTCAGAGAGTCTAAAATAGTTCCACATTTACTTTTAGCTTCACATGGGACACAAACCAAAGTTTCTGGGGCTAAAGATCAATGTTTGGTCCTTGAAAGGTCACCTGCAATCTTGGAGTATATGAGATCGTTCAGAGGTAACTTCTGGGTCTGAAATGGGAAGAAATGCAGAAGTTCCTTAAACCTGCATTCTGGTTAATGACCAGCAGGGTTGGCCCTTGGATGTTGATTCACCTTTACAGTGTCTCTGGCCAGTTCTGCACAAACTTAGTCTGAACGTTATTAGATTGCTGTAACTTATGCTGGATTCCCCGTTTATTAAATGCTAGATTTGTGGGACTAAATTCAATAAAGCCAAGGCCCTGACATTCAAGCCTTACACTCTATAGTTGCAACGATGGTCCTCTAGCACCTTAAATATGATACTGTAGACCAGTAAGGTAAGAATCAGATACTGCCATAAGCAAGGGTGCAATGTATCCTGTGCCAAAGGAGATAAGGAAGCATTGATAGTTCCTTTCCAAAGATGCCAGAAGAGTGGACTGTACCTCACAAAGCGCAGCAGACATCAGGAAAACCAGCAACTCGGCATGTGATGGGGAAACATTCCTCTCCACCAGACGAGTGTAAATGTGTCTTTTTATGCATAAAAAGAAAAACATGTAAGCAAAAAAAACAACCCATGTCAAACATTCAAGCACACAGACCAAAAAATGTTGATAATACCTGTGACACCACCTCTGAAAGGGAATATTCCAGTTCTTCCAGAAAGCAATCAAAGTTGTAGCGTTCCTGTAGATAAAATATAAACTGCATTACTTCTGAGATGCAAAATTAACACAAATTACAGTAAATGTTCTGTACAACTGACCACCAGTCTCCATAAAAATGGCGATCACCAAAGCGCAGCAGTTCTGCACAGAAGTTCAGGTATGAATGAGTCAAAAAGAAGAAGAGGAGCCACAGGAAGTGGGTCGGTGCCTGACAAGAAAGTATGTGTTAGCAATGCCAATATGCCACACATACAAACTCTTATCTCTAAGTATCATGGACCAAGGACAAAAGAAATCACTAACCACCAGCCCCACGAGGTGCTCCACCCTCGTAGTGATGGCCATGCTCTGGATAAAAGTATACAAATAGAAAGAAGGGTGGATTCAGCAAGGGTGGGAGCTGCCCTTGTTTTAATGAGCACACTTCAGAAGATCATGTTTCACTTACAGAGAATGAGATTTCTGATCTCTGGAAGATGGGTTCAATCCACTAGAATGAAACAAAGGATTCTAGAATCATGAAATTCAACTTGGTTCTTGAAGATAATAGTCATCGATTTCCATGACTCCCTACTCCATGAAATACCAGCTGAAGATTTTACCCATTTATAGACAGGACATTAAAATCACTGAGAGGTGAATCAAATGCACTGAAGTCACTTTGATTCAAATAATGCTGCAATAATGGCACGGCATGTCCAACCACACCAATGAGGAACGGGTTGAGGAACACGATAAAGAGTCATGACGCAGTTTTCTAAACTCCCGAGGTCATAGCCCAGTGCCTGCTTGACGCCCTGTGCACAAAGGCTCGTGAGTCCAACGAGTGGACTGTAAATGCTACAGTGCTGCTCCTAATTCACACATACCCCCCAAATCAACCTCCAGAGTGAAACATGCTCTCACAGCCGTGCAGTGCCAGACTCCCTGAAAGGTCTGCACATAAATGCAGTGATACTAAGCTACTGTATAACAAAGAAAGGACTTCAGCGATCTGCTGTACCTGCTGCACAATGCCAACCATGATCTGGACAACCACCACCTAAAAACAGAAAATTATGTTTAATTATCCCATGTAGTGTGTGCACAATAATTTTACATTTTGTTGAAAAAAAAATACATTAAAAAAAAAGACAAATATTCAACACGTGATTTAATGTGGCATACAAAACAAATCTTAGATGTCGGGACTTTAAAATGTAGTAGCTAAGTCCTTACGTTTCGAATTCTCTCCAACAATAGAGAATTTAACAGGAGAAAAGACAGAGGAGACAGGAACAAGGAGCAGCAGAGACTACAATACAATCAAATGAAAAAGAAATAACGAAACAACAAGGATTTATATCAGGAGCAGTCACACTGACATTAGCGGGGACAGAAAATCCCCTGTGCAGTGTCAAAGTATTACAAATACAATACTTCTGGTTAAAGGTTCAAAGATAATCTGATTAAAGGGCCTGAAGCTATCCAAGAAAAAGGTTTGTTAGCGCTCGTTTTGTTACCATGCCAACAGAGGATGAAGAACGCCACGGAGCGCTCAAGTCTAGACTTGTAAAGAGAAAACTGAGTCATCCATATCAGCGCTATTAATCCTTTTTACTTTTTCTATTCTCCTCTCTCATAGAACAATACTGTGTAAAAATAATGACACCAGTGTTCAGCTCACCATTTCTATCAGTCTGTGAAGCAGCTTATTAATGCGGACGTTAGGACAGCAGGGGAAGCCCCTCTGGAAGCAGAGAGTGGGGGCGAGGAGGAAATAATAGAGCTCTGAGAAAATAAAGACAGAGTTAAAAATGCTGAAACATCACTTTGAGTCACTATAAAGAAATGAAGCAGCTGTTACCTCTGAATGTCGGATGCTCATTGTGGTGTTTCTGTGATGCAGGTCCATTCTGATCTTTCTCTAAAAATAAAACAGAAGCAAAAAGCTGCAGCAGCTGCTGTTCTTCTGAGATGGGGTCAATGAAAAGTTTAGAGTTGCACAGATACCTAAATGAGCCAGACGATACCAACGATTTGTTTCCTGGTAGGAATAAAGCTTCATCCCCAGAATAGTGAAGAACAAGAGAGAGAAAAATGCTCCACCTGGTGGACAAAGCATAAACGTGCTTTTCAGACAATGAGACACATACACATGGAAGTCCTGGAGTCCAACAAATCTGCAGTACCAGTGCGATGCTGTCACGTCATCCCCTCCCCTCACCCAAACCGGTCACGGCAGGTTTGGTTCTGCCACAGGTCTCCTTCCTAATAAAGGGAGGTTTTCCTTCCCACTGTTGCCAAAGCACTTGGTCATAGAGTGGTCAAATGATTGTTGGGGTTTTCTCTGTTTTATTTGTATTTTTGTGTGGCTTATAAAGTGCTTTGAGGCAACTGTTTTGATTTTGTGCTATATAAATAAAACTGAATTGGATTAAACTGAATGTCAACATGGATCAAAATCTGACCTGAATCTGTTTCCTGGTATACTTAATGAAGTGGCCAATGACTGTATTTTATAAGGGAACTCAAATCTATCGGTCTGGATTACAGTAAATATGATGCAGGTTTGAAGTTACCTGTTGACATTGCAGGCTCGTGTACGATGACAGCAGGAGGAAATAGAACCAGCAGCCCCAGATTAGTAAGGTGTAAACGATGTGCGTTGGAGAGAGACAGCATTGCCTGACAAACAAAGATTTGTTATTTTTTCTGTGTCAAAAAGTCCCTCTCTGGAAAGATACATCCTTTCACATCTAAAAGAGAAAATAATAAGCTCTCACCTTTTCCTGGGACCTCTCCAGAAGCAAAGCTATCAGAGCAAACGTGTTGGCAGCTGGGAAAATAAGAAATTTATTCATTCACAACAACAAGTGTGCTGCTGGAGACACCTATTCTCTCTACTCTAAAGTAATTCTGTATCATTCATGATGTGTTGTTTCTCTGCCACAGTCCTACGGATACCAATGGTTCTCACCCAGAATGAGGATGACTGACGGCCAGTTGCAGTTGTCCTCAATCAGATGTCCCAAAACCTTTTTGACATCTATCAAAAATCCATGTCTGTTATGAAGAGGAAAAAAGTAAGCTTTAGTAAACAGTAAACAGAGAGCAGGGATGTATTTAAACTGGAAAAAATACTGTAATGAATAGAAATTCTTGGTTTTTAGACCAAGAGGTTTTAATATGTTCATGTGACACATTCAGTGTGGCGTTTCTCCTCACAAATTATCATCCAAAAGTCTTCTAGATTCAGAGTGTGTTGTGCTGTTGTGAAGCGCAGTGCTCGTGCTTTTCTTCCACTAAATGTGCCCGCAGAGTCCCAGCATATAGATTTTACACTGGAGTAAAGCATGGGAGGTTTACTAAACATGAAACTTTAATGGTTTACAAAAAAGCAAGTGTGTTTGTAGGTGAAGGGTCTGTTTTATAGATGGATGTGAAGTCCACCAAATCTGAAAATTCAAACCAAAAAAAGGACAGAAGCCATTTATACTCACTGTATGAAATTCTCCAAGAACAGGTGAGCATGAGTCAGGACCTTAAAAATCAGAATGACAGCGTTTTTATAACTCAACAAAATCTTAAATGTATTTCCACAAATGATAAGGCAGGGCTGAGAAACTAACCAGCAGGATGATGATCCAGTTGAGGATGCCTCTGTATCCGGTAAAGCTGCTGTTAGAGCTCAGCAGAGAGTCTTGGATGCTGTGGCAGCTGCACAAAAACACATTTTCATCTTCATCAGGCTTATTTTTTTTTGTTTTTTCCTGTAAATATTATCCTGTCAGCTCTAATATGACTGCATCGCAAAAACATTCCAGGTCTCCTCCAGTGGTAAACAAATGGAAAACCACTCAGCTGATGGTTTTTTGTTGGTTATACGAGGCCCTGGGATATAAAGAAACTAAACATGTCTACATCTGATTGTGTGTTTAATATATTTTAGCCCAAATTCAGAGGATTTTAAATTAAAAGTGACACTCAAGAGTCTGAAGATGGTTTACTATTCATTAACTGTTAATTTTGTAATGATGGTGCTGAATAAGTATTTAACGGGATGATCTCTGTGTAGTTATGAAACAGGGTGTTTTGGCTCTACAATGGGCCACAAAGACCACACGGTACGAAAACACAATGTCAGAGAGGTCGGTGTAGTTGTTATCCACCACCAAAGTTCAAGGATTCAAGGATGCCAGTGTTCACATTTTGGACCAAGAAGACAGATGGTTCAACCGATCACCTTCTTTTGAAGCTTTTAAGACGTAGGAGAGGGTTTTTGAAGCTGTGTGTGAGATTAGAGCTTCAGAATTAGATGGCCACGCCTGCTGTAACGTGTGTCGTTACTTGTTCACCAAGATGTCAAGTATTATTCCTCATCTACGTTTCACGCTATCCTCCTGAACAGTTATTTCTGCACAATGACAGCCAGGTCTGATGGGTTCTGTGAGTTTTTATTATATGATGCCTTACACGTATATAAATCAATGCATTCATAATTTTTTATTTGTGCTTTTTATTATTTGAGTAAAATATGTGAACATTTCATCTGCTGGTGAGGTCATACATCTGCCACATGGAGACATGAGGAAAGCAGCAGAGAGCTTACCAGAGCAAAGATGCGTAGGGGTGTTCTTCTTCACTGGTTAGATCAAATGTAGAAAAGGAAGTGCTATCACAGAGGCTTATACCGTCTTCTTCGACTGAGGAGGAGGAGAACCTCTTCCTCATCGAAGCCATCTTTAACTCCAAGGATCAGTCCACCGAGGTGGAGGTTACAGATGTTTGAGTCCACTTTAAGAGTCAGAAAACAGATTTATTTAACTCTCACAAATAACATTCTCTTATTAGATATTTGATTTGAAATATTAAGATGATCAAAGAATAAACATAAATATTACATAGTGTCATATTTTTATCTGAATTTCATGCAAGAAAAAAAGTGTAGACCAAACTCCGCAAATTCCTATTTACGTACACTGCTTAAATAATATCAAAGTTTCTGTTCTATTCTATCCTAAAACTGGGCTCTGAGGAGGTCAGCTGATATTGTTCCAATGGGTGCTTTTTATATCCAGTTATGCTTTCCTGCATTTGCAGTGTGTTTGGGATCACTGTCATGCTAAAAAATAAAAACCTTTCCCAATCAGATGATTTCCAGATGGTATTCCATGGTGGATTTTAATGTAATTGTACATTTCTGCATTTCCATCAGTTTTCTCCAACACGACTGGCTGAAATGGAGCTCAAACCACGACAGAGCCTCCACGTGCTTTACAGATGGCTGTACACACTCACTGTCGGGCTTCTATTTTGAACTCTTCTATATACAAAAATTTCAGATTTCCTGTTTCCCTTCATTGAGACAGGATGTCCCTTAACACCTACCCATCCTGTGCAGTTTCCTCAAAGTTTTTGAATTCTGACACAAGATTGACTCCAGAATTTTGCACAGTTGTTTACTGTACTTGTTAAAAATTTCTGCAATGATTTATTGTCTTTCTAATCTTTGCCATGTTGAGACAATGAGGCTGTAGGTTGTGCAGAAAATACGAGCGCATCATCAGATCATTTAAATGCAAACTGCATCTTAGAAAATAATTCCAACCAAATCGCTGTAGTGGATTACCACTTTGGTGTTTTATCGCTTGTATACGCGGGTGAACATTAAGTAAGATAAAGTTTTAGCCTTTACCCGAGCTTTAAGTTCAATTTGTGAAAATTCGGCAAGCATACAAATTATTATTAAGCCATTTAGTTCATGAGAAATTAGACTTTAGATGTCCTTTCTACCTCAAACGACCCGTTGTCGCAGGCATCTTATGCTTAAAAGCCAAGAGGTTACATTTTTGTGTTGCTGCTTGTCGATAAAATGTACGCCGAATGAAATAGCTGCCCGAAATACATTAGTCAGTCTAACCAACTCGTTTTACAACCACTGTAACACCGGGTGCTAACAAGTCAAACTTTTAATTTCCGCATTTCCTAAAGAAGCTCGGTGTGACCTTCTGAAGCGAAAGAAAAACGTCCTACCGCGTCATCCTCCGCGTGCAGCATCCTTCTACCAGGTCCACATCTCAGAGCATCCGCCGCCTGTCAGCTGACTGCCCGACACAGAGCTTCTCTGACCTCTGAGCCCTCTGAGGACTGAGGAGGTGCTATTCGGTGTGAAGCCACGAGATCCTTTTATTGTGAAACATTCAAAATAAAAGCCCACTTAAAGTAAAAAAGACTTTAATTTCTGAGATGCCAAAATAAAGGCCTGTAGTCTGATTGATTAATTGTCATTTTGGTGCCTTATACGGAAGCCCGTGGTTTATATACATATGTCATTTATTGTTCCTCCAGTATCCAATTCATATTTTGCACACAGTAAATGTCACAACAGCAGATTTAAAGTATTAATAGATTCATAAGATAAACATTTTACATAAAACAATGTTTACAGAAATTGTTACGCTTTAAAACATTCATTTCTTTTGTACCATAAAGGGATTGTAAACAAACGATTAACTTTGTGCATAAAAAGCAAAGAGTTGTCTGGGAATAAAGCCTTCAACTGATTTAAGTTTAAAGGTGTAAAATAAAAAGCGGGGAAATAGAAAGCAGGGTTCCCAAATGAGTTTTCTCCCAAATGACTTGAAGAAAACTCCTGCCAACCAAACATTATGTTTTAAGTCAGATAACTAAATGTGTAACTGTTAATACTGAAACTGCTCATTTCGATCATTACTGAGGAAATAATTGATGCAATTTATATGAAAAAAGTTATACGTTTTTCCCTTCATCCACTCAGCACCCAAAGAACTGTACGCCTTCACTTATATATTCCGACTCTTTAGACCTAATTAATTACATTTAACCTTGATTAAATATATCATTTTAAAAACAGCTAAATCTGGTATTAAAACCACATATTTATTCACAGGCTGCAGATGCAGGTTAGTTATCACAAGCCCAGAAAAACTGAAATAAGGACACTTCATGAAAAAAGATAATTTCCTTTAGAAAATATTTATTTAAAAAAGGAACATTTAAGGAAAAATAACAGTTTAAAGTGTTACACTGACAGCAAAAAAGATCAATATGCATTTGGCTCAAACTCCAAATTAAGCAATGATCTCGCAAACTCATTGAATTTTACATTTCTAGTGACTGAGACTCAATTTATTTATTATGAGCAGAAAACACAACCCACATTTTAATGGATCAGATCTCAGTGATCCTGCCAGCCTGCAGGGAGGACACAGCAAAGCCATTTCTGGATGTGAAGATCAAGCTGGTGTGGAGGAAGGTCCTTTAGTTGATGATCAGTACGTCGTTCTGGATCTCGTGGCTCAGCTGGGTTTGGAGGTCACTCAGCTTCTTCTTCAGGACAGCCAGCGCTGACATGACAATGGTCTCTGGCCGCAGGGAGCCGCATGACTCCACGTTGTAATAGAACCTGTGCAGGGAGAAATGTGAGCCGAGCTGCGTGCAAAGTTTCCTTATAAAAGTCAAAGTCATTCAACTTCAGAATTTAGTCTGAAACTTCCTGGATTGCATTCAGAGCCTAAAACACATGCACGGTACTGAACGTGCTAATCTTTGCTTGTGTCTGGAGTTCATTTCAAGCTCGTTTTGGTAGACCAAGCAAAAATAAGAGAAGGTAAGCGATCACAGCCATCTCATGCTTCTTTATTGACAGTAGATTCTGGCCATCTCCAAAAGCCTGTGTATTGATGTCTTTGTGAATATTTAGGGTGGAAATATGCAACACTCCTCATAGGCTTGCCTCAGGACATTTTCATGCAGTGGGAAACACTAGTGTGAATGTTCGATTCAAATAATTCAGGAAACTTGTTTGGTTTCAGGGATCAAAACAGACCTAGATCCTTCTGGCTAAGGTCAGGTAATGCAAATCCCAGTGGGCAGAATAATAAAGATGAGAAAACATCATGAAGCTCTTTGCTAACCGTTCCGGTTTCCCGTTGGGGTCGTAAGGGGCCTGAAACTCGTCCTCTTCGATCTCTGAGTACTCGCTCTTCGGCCTGGGAATCAGTGCATTGGGTGTCAGTATTTTTATGATAATTATTCGTTAACAATGTAGTTTTTAGATGAGCCAAACTGGGAGGAAAACCTACCACTCCTCGGGTCGTGGATAAACTGTGTGTCTCAGTGCATTGTCGGGGTCATACTCGAAGGAGACCCCCGCTGTTGGGTTCCACTTGGCGTGTTCCTTCCCAAAACCTTTCTTAGCGTAAGCTCTGAGCCGAAGTTCCTGACCTTTACGGAGCTTCACCAGCAAAATGTCTGCGTGGTATCAGAGCACAAGAAACATTTATGAAGTGATGTGAAAACAGACACCAGGCAGAGACCTCAGCAGTCGGTATGTACTCGTGAATACAGCTTTACCATCTTGCTCGACGTAGTCGTTGGGATCGTTGTCTCGACTCCTGGAAGTCACCTAGAAAACCACAATGCACCACAGTCAACTTCACCTCTGCTTCCAGTCAACTAACGATCCTAGAAAAAGGAGAAAAGCCTCACCGGGATGACTCTGGGGTTGTTAGACAACAGGTCACGCGAGGTCACGTGACGCGTCTGGTCCTCGTTACATCGAACATCCAGGGTGAGCTCCACAGAGCACTCCTGACAGAAATCCTCACAGGTGCAGTCCTGCAGGAGAATTTGACGTTGTGGTGTTAAAGCCGGCGCCCGCATTCAAAAGTTAGGAAGCTCTTGGCTTTGTTCACAATCTGATATCATGTATCGTTCACACCAGGGAACCATCAGGTTAATGACCAGTCTGAGTCTGTTTATGTTGTCACAGGCAGCTGACAAATCGTGTGTAGAAACCACAAATGTCTGAAAATTAGGAACAGCATCTCTGAGTCTCACGAGCAGGAATGGCACTCTAATCTGGCAGGAGGAGTTTTTGCAGGAAACAAGAGAGAGGTGTCCCCTGAACAGCAAGCGTGGCAACACAGATAAGCTTTTAAAAATACGTTGGAGAAACAAGGATAAATTGAAACTGTGGTTGGCTGTGCTACAAATGTCTGCTTACCCTGGAATACTGCATTTTGTCCACGATGTCGTCGCTGGTGAGTGGTATGAGCCCTGAAGATACAGGAAACACTCAGGTTTTTACAGCAGCCTTCTTTGATCTCTCGCACTACCACAGGTATTACACACGCTCTCATACATACCCACTCTGTGGGCGATAAACTCATCGTGCAGTACAGACGAATTGGCGTCGATCTGGATCCAGTCGATGGCTGGAAATGAAGCAGTGCAGTGCAAGTCAGTCATTTAGGCTTGCAGAGGTGGGTTTGATACTGAACGCTTTCCCCAGAGTTCTGGTGAAGCTACACAACTTTATCCAACACAATATCCGTTTTGTTTTGCTCTCCATATCATAACAGCAGCTGAGACTTGACTGTTTACTTATATAACTGTACAGAGGACCCCACCAGAACTTGGCGATGTTAAGCAACGACACACACACACACAAAGCTACTGTACCTATTGTAGGAACCTCCGACATAAAGACACGGCGGAGGGAGTTTGCAACCCTGAAAAAGAGAAGAAGAAAAAAAATGGTTTCAGATGAATAACACACCGTTAAAGTCCCCCTTAAACTCCAGACTGTGCTTTCAGGTTTTTATGTGTGCTTCATAGAACGAATTCTAATAGTCCAAGATCACCTGAAATCTGCAACTGAGAGGGCTGAATTATACAAACATTTAAAAGGGCTTCCAGTGACGAACGATGAACGATGATTAATAAGTCAACTAGCAAAATACCAAACTATTACTGATGCTGATTACTGATCAAAGTTTTGTTTTTTGTTTTTAATCAAAGAGGCATTCCTTAGTCATAACATCAGCAAACTCTGTATTTTCAGATTTTGGACTGTTCAGACATTAAAAAAAATTGTACTCCACATTTTCACGTTGTGATGTCACAGAGGCGTTAAGATTTTTATCTGGAATGACTATAATGGACAAGCTTAGAATTGATGGATAGCTAGATTTGAATTATGAGGGACATTGAAGACTGAGTAATATGGAGACAAAGTTAGAGAGGGAAAGCTGATCTGCTGTGGCCAAACAGTCACTGAAGTGAGAAAATAATCAGGAGACTAATTAAAGAAAGGAAATATTCTTCTAGCGAGAAACAGCTGATTTTTTTTATGATTGATTGCCTAATCAATGAAATGTTTCTTTTAATTATCAGACAAAACACATTTTACAGAATTGCAAGACAAAGAAAACTAAATTTTAAGATAGTGTCCAATGAAGTTTCCTCAGCTTTAATTGGTGTGTTGTTAGACTGCCAGTTAAACCTGGTAATCTAACAAAGGAAAGGCAGGAAAATACTTTAATCTTTAGGAATTTTCATTTCCTTATTTAAAAAAAAAAAAAAAAAGATTAGAGAAAAATGTACATTTTAATCAACGCTGGAAAATATAAAAAACTAATGGAATAAATGTTACTGTGCAGTAAACTAGCCCATTTGACTTCTACTTATATTTCTTTATTTTTACAGCCTATGTATTTACTTATTGGTTATTTGTATATGAAACTTTGTCCTAAATGGTAATTCATTCACAGTAGACTAAAGACCCATTTAAAAACATGACCTAACTAATGTGAAGCACCTGCGTTTACTTCCACATTCAGCTAGCTTAACATACACTTAAATAATAATTATATTGTATATTAAATATTAGTTATACGAGTTAAACGAAAGC
This sequence comes from Astatotilapia calliptera, assembly GCF_964374335.1. Lineage (NCBI taxonomy): Eukaryota > Metazoa > Chordata > Actinopteri > Cichliformes > Cichlidae > Astatotilapia > Astatotilapia calliptera. Next base: position 4,878,257 of record NC_137428.1, on the reverse strand, counting down.
AGCTTTACACTGTTACTCAGCGTGTGTTTTGGTGCTGAGAATAATGGCCGCCCTCGTCCTCCTCACACACTGCACAAGGGAAAATATACTCGTACTTACGCCAAATCCGTGTTTTCGATGACAAACTTGACATTTTCATCTGTCAGCTCTGTGATCTTTACCGTTGGCTGGTTAGCATACGGCATTACTGAAGCTAAATGAAGCTAAACTAGACGTTTCACTATCAACACACTTCACACTACCGCTGCTTCTGCTTGAAGACCTCCACGGAAATATTTACGAGGCGCTGATTGGCCTCGAGATGTAAACGCGTACAGTGATTGGGTCAAAAGAGGCTCGAAGGCGGGTCTTCTTTTAACCACCGGGTTACAGACGACGGTAGCTCCCTTTTCAAAACAAAAGCACAAACTCTCAAGTTTGACTTGCTTGCAAACATTATCTGCATATTCCTTTTCAGGCAAGAACTTTATTGTCTCACATTAATCTAAAACAAATATTTCAAGCGTTTAGATTGGTGGGCAAACCAAGACATTAACAGACAATGTATTGACGTTTCAAAATTGCTTTTTCATTGTAATACAGTTAGACCAATTACAATTAATGCAAACGTCCCAAATCAGACACTTTAAAGTCTCTATATACAAAACTTTAACTGCAGAACATTTCAAATCATTCTGGTGGCACAGGGTTTTCGCTCTAGTAAAATATAGCGACTTTGACCTGAAACGTAGTTCTTTAGTGGGAAACTGATTTCACAACTGAAGACAAACCAAAAAAAAAAAAAAAAGTTAAATATACAATTACTATTTTATTGAACTTTCACTTGATTCAACAACTAAATTGCAGATCTGTGTCCTTCTGTACAAAGGAAAAAATGATCTGAGCAGGAGAGTGAAAAGATCAGCGGGTGAGAGTTTCTGCAGGTGATCAGAAACAAATTTGCTCCTTCTATTGTTTATTAACAGCCATAGTCCAATATTTCAGAGTTCTGCTCATCATGTGGACGGTCGGGATCGGTGCTTCATCTTCTCTGGTTCAATCCTGTGAGGTTCTTCAGCTGTGAAAAAGAGGCGTGCAGACATTAATGAACACAGTTTCCTTCAAGAACGTGAGAGTTAAGAGCACAGATCAAAGAAGAGGGTGAAGACTTAAGTATCTCCGCTAATCCTGTGGCAGAAGTTATGAGAAGAGTGAATTTAAATGGTGAATATAACACAAAAGACTCACTGTAACAGCAGCTCCCATGAGTCCCTGCACCACTGCTTCACCTGTTGACTGCACCTACACATCAAAGTGGAACATACAGCTTACACATGGCTGAAGAACAGGTTCAGGTGTCACATAAAGACTCATTTTTACATGATTTCTCTTAAAACGCTAAATCTCAGGTCATTTATTTGTTATTATCGTTGCTGGGTGATGCTGCAAAGCGATTAAAGATGTGCTTCTGCAAAAACATTCAAAAGAAGTCAGGAGTGAGTCTTTAACAATGTTTCACTCTCTACCTGTTTGGCTGTGGTGGCCATGTTGACTACATCTTGGATGCGGTTATCGAGGAAGGCCCAGGTGTCCTGGTAGTCTGGAGAGGAATCCTGAATCATCACCAGCTCTGTGGTGTTGTAGATGCCCGTCAGCGCCGCACGCTTTGTGTACCAATTCATCTACAACAGAAATGAGTCCTGCAGTTTTACTCCTAGTCCACATTTATTTCAAGGTAAACTCAAAAGTAAAGTAAGTAAAACGGATGCAGTGGCACATAAAACAACTAAGCTGTAGTGCCTCTTCACCTCACTGTGCAATACCTTTTGTGCAATACTTTTGTAAATAGTCAACGGTGCAATAGACTCAATACTTGAAATGTGCAATTCACTTGTATTTTTATTCCTATTTATTCTATTTATCCCCTTCGTATATTTTATTTATATTGTCTCTGTATTTATATATATGTGTGTGTGTGTGTGTGTGTGTGTGTGTGTGTGTATATATATATATATATATATATATATATATATATATATATATATAATATTCTGTAACTCTGTAACTTCTGTGCTGTGCTTTTTTGGAAATCGAATTTCCCAGAGGAACCCACCCGAGGGATTAATAAAGTTCTATCTAATCTAATCTAAAAGGTCAGCTTTAAAGAAGAGCACACAGGAGACTGCACCAGAAAACAGTGCTGTGCAAAAGCCTTGAACTGCCACTCATTTCTTTAGATTTTGCCAGGAAAATGATTGCACCGATTTATCGCAACATGCAAACTTAAATGTAAATACAACAAGAGCCAACATGGGGCTGGTTAGTTAGCTACAGCTTAGACAATACGTATGTGATAGTGGTGATTTTGTCCTTGCACACAGTGTGAGAGCATGCATTGCCTGCAAATTTAAGCACGACTGGAGTTTGTGTTACGGCTGCAGGTGTCAATAGTTTTCCGAGGTTACACCTTTACTGAAACAAATCAAATATTACCAATTACTACAAATGTATCAATAAAAAAATGGAAAACGATCACTCATGAGAAGGTCGTTAGCCCTCTTTTTCTCTTTGTTAGTTAAACAGTATCTGTGATATAATCTGCTGACTGGAGCGATCATTCGCTGTTTTTATATAAATGCTCAAGTGGCACCTGCCAGCTAATAAGAAACAAGTATTTTCAGTGTACCAGCAAGGACAAAGTGAGGTGTCGATAGGGGCAGTAACCTGGGAGGTGGCAGGTCGGATATTTTGAGGGTGGTGATGAAAGGGGGACAGGAAGCTATGAGGAGGAGGAGAAGAAGAAGAAGAAGAAGAAGGGTGACAGGATCCACTCACGTCTGTGGATCGGTCTCCGGCGTAGTACCAGATGTCGTCCATCAGCGTGGAGAGGTGCTTCAGGCTGTCGGGGATGTTGTGGGGAAGCAGCAGTAGGCTCATCGCCTGAGAAGACAATATCAAGTAAAGCTTCCTGACCTGTGAGCACACTCAGAAGCTCATATTCTCAGTGTTCCATGCTGTACCTGTGGCCATGTTTCGATGTAGGGGATGTACATGCGCAGTCTGGTCTCTACAGCGTCTCTTATAAAATCTGCAGTCTTCTTTGGTCTGCAAGAGAAATCTGTCTTTACATCTCTCACATTTTTTCATATTACCTGTCCCGCTGAGTGTTTTATTTTCCAGCCTAAAGCGTAGGTGAATAATCGACCTGAATTAAACCTGAGCTCAAGCTGAATCTGCACAGTTTTCCCTAAACTACTCACTCATCCATCCAAATCATTGAATTCAGGTGTTCCAGTCACCTCCATGGCCACAGATAAATAAAATCAAGTCCCTAGAGGCCTGTAGGCTGCTGTCAGTCAATGCAAACCTCCAAACTTCATGTGGCCTTTAGATTAGCTCAAGAACAGTGCACAGAGAGCATTACTGAATATGTTTCCATGGCCGTGCAGCTGCATCCAAGCGTTAGATCACCAAGCACAATGCAAAGCATCAGATGCAGTAGTGTAAAGCACAATGGCACTGGACTCTCGAGCAGTTCAAACGTGTTCTCTGGAAAGATGAATTACATGTCTAGCAATCGGATGGATGAGTCTGGGTTAGCACAGTGCAGACTGACAAGTACCGCTGTCCTGGCAACCGGCAAAGTGTAAAGTTTGGTGTAGGAGGGATTATAGTGTGGGAATGTTTTTCAGGAATTGGGCTCGGCCTCTTAGTTCCAGTGAAAGGAACTCTTAATGCTTCAACACACCAAAAGGTTTTAGATAATGTCATGATCAAGTGCATACGTTTGTGAAAGCAGAGAGCAAATACTTGTGACAATATAGTGTAGCTGAACTGCAAAGTGAGCTGCTGTGTATACATACTCAGCCTGGCCCAGCTGGACCTGATTGTGCTGTTCAGCCAGGATCTCCATCAGCTGCGCATTGCACTGAGCGATGAAATGTAGGACCAGGTCTCCGGATCCTTTCTCGAACATACCGGTGGAAGCAGAAGACAAACCCAGACTCTGGTACAGACACAACAACCACAGCGTTAACGGTGCAGCTTACATACGAACACAGGGCTACACGATAAAGTCTTTGAACTACTCTCTCACCTCAGCACCAGCTGCGATAGCTTCCATCGACCAGCCGTGCAGAGGAACAAACTCCAGAGCGGCAGTCAGGATTCGAGCCTGAAGCTGCTCCTCTGTTTCATACTCCTCATCTTGCTCCCCGCTCTGATCCTGGTAACTTCACAAAGACAAACGGCAATGTGAGACCAAGTGTAGCTCTCCCACATCAGAAAGCATCTTGTAAAATCCCTGTTGAATGACAGAAGTGACTAATGTAACGATTACTGACCTGGTGTTTGGATCGGTAGACTGGTCGACTGCCGGATCGGAAGCAGAAGCCGCCGTGTCCTGTTCAGCAGAGCGAGCCTGGTAGTGCTCATGGTAGGTGGTGGATGAGGAGGTTGAGGAGGGAGGCTTGTCAGATTTGGACTCATCCTGAAGCCTCAGCCCTGCACAGCGGAAGCCTCGTCTCAGACTGCCGCACTGAGGGTTTGTTGCTGTTGGTGCAGCCACCACTGGAGCATACAAATATATGGATTTACTTCCACAGATTCATTTTTAATACGGTGTACTTGTTTATTTCTCGTAATAATCGTGCTGTATCGAATCTCTATCGCCTGTCACTTTCCTCCCAGTGTGTGCTGTTGTTGTTCACACTTTTACCAAACTTTTAGAAAAAGGATTAAATGTGACAAACCACAGTACAAAGTCTCACATTTACATTAAACTCAAGCTCAGTGAAACCTGTACAATTTATCACATGGTATGAAGTACTTTATTTCCCCATCTGTTACACTTAAGAGAAATATTGGTGAGAATGCTGCACTAAATACTTATTATACTACACTCATTGGTCACTACATCAGCTGCTTGTTAAGGCAAATATCTAATCAGCCAATCATGTGTCAGCTATTCAGTGTATACTGGCATATAGACATGGTCAAGATGACCTGCTGAAGTTTACACTGAGCATCAGAATGGGAGGAAAAATGACTTTGAAAGCGCCATGGTTGTTGTGAGAGAATATTTCAGAAACTGATGACCTGCTGGGAATTTCCCCACACAACCATCTCTAGTTTACAGAGAACGGTCTGAAAAGAGAAAATATCCAGTGAAAAGCAGAAGAAGATCTCTGAACGCACAACACTGGAAAAATGTTGCCTGGTCTGATGACTGTCGATCCTCGTCTCAACAGTTCAGGCTGGTGGTGGTTTAATAAGGTGGGAGAATTTCCCTGGCACGCTTCTTGAAACCAGCTGAACACCATTCAAACACCACAGCCTATCTGAGTATTGTTGCTGACCATCTCCATATGACCATCTTCCGATGGCTGCTTCCAGCAGGTTGAACACGTCACATCATCTCAAACTGGTTTCTTGAACATAAAAAGAGTTCACTGTACTCAAATGGCCTCCAGTCACCAGTCCTTTGGGATGTTGTAGAACACATTCATATATGTGTAGCTGATAAATCTATAGTCTCGGGGTGATGCATTCATGTCAACATGGACCAAAATCTCAGAGGAAAGTTTCCAGCACCTTGCTGAATCTGAGCCATGAAGAACTAAAGCACCTCTGAAGGAGAAAGGGCGTCTAGCACAGTGCTAGCACCTAATAAAGTGACCTGTCAGTGTAGGACATATGGACTTAGCTTTATTCGTTTATTCATTAACTATTTTATATATATATATATATATATATATATATATATATATTTTTTTTTTTTTTTTTTTTTTTTTTTTTTCTATCAAATTATTCCAATAAAATGTGGGCAAATTATAAAAAATACCCCAGTATTCCAACGGGAGGATTTTAAAATTGATTTGTTATACTAACTCAGTATAAATTAGGCTGTTTAGGTATCAAACGATTGATAGCTTTCATAGTTTAAGTGTGTATTTCAGTGGAAAATGTGCGGTTTGGTACATTTTTTGCAAACTCTAATCAACAAATACTGAAGCTTTACCGTAGATACACTTCAATAGGAGACTGCACATGTGTGTTTCACAGAACTTGCAATGATAAGAGGAAAAGGGAGCTATAATTAGGGGTTTCATTAGAAACGCTCAGACAGCTTGTATAACTGCAGACAGCACGCCCCCTCCCGGTGTAGGAACCTGTTTACCCTGCAGTCACCTGTGAGGTCTGCCCGGCAGAGCCAACCCGGACACTACAAACCTCCTAATAGCCCCGTTTTTGGAGCTACACTCAGTTCCCTGTTGCTGATATCGTCCTTCATGATCACCTTTGGCGCGATCAGCTAACGCTAATAAAACGCTCGTTCTAAAGGCGCTGATAACGCAGACACAGACACGCGTTCTGGAAAACGTGTCCCCGGCTCTCCGGTATAATCACAAAACCAGCAGTGACCCCTTCTTACCGCTGCTCAGGCCACGGAGTGCCCTTCCAGCCCGCAGACCTCTTAGCAACGCCGCCATATCAGCTGTTCACAGCGGCGTCACCACCGCGCAACTCGCTCCCACAGCGGAAATCCAGTCAGAGCATTTCAAAATAAAACGCCTGAATTAGGTGTGTATGTTTGTGTGTGTGCGTTTTTCACGTCTGTGTCCCAGTAATCATAAACTTGTAGCTAAAATTTACATATAGAGCATTTAATTTCCCAAACGCGAACACTCTTTTTCAGTGTTTATACATTTAAACTCAATCACGCCTGTAAATTACAATAAAACTAAGACCATCGAATTGTGCAAAAAAAAGAAGTAATTTTAATAAATTTAATAGTTAAAAACTTTTCCATGAAAAGGTTTGAAAAATATATTTTGGATCATCCTGTATTAGGTAAGCATAAACCTATTGCGTCTAAATTAATTTATATTAAGTCAAGTATACATAATGTATGAAGAACCTTCACACAGCCTGTGGGCCCGTGGGCCAGGCTCAAATACTTTACTTTGAAAATAGGAACCGGAAACACGCTCTGACGTAACTGTAGCTGAATTTAACTGCCATCAGGACAGCAGGCAAGTCTTCGTGTAGGCTCGGTTTACGTTTTGTTTCTTTAGTTAATTCTGCCACCAGAGGCCTTTTAGGAGAGCAGTAGACAAACGTTAAGCCTTTGATACTGCGGGTAGCCGTGTAGCGGGAGCTGCTTGGTGTTCACGCCGTCGTTAGGAGCTGATTACGAGCCTCTGCCGGTGCTGCGTCACGTTGTTTGCTCCTCGGAGCTCCTGAAACACCGGAGTCAAGAACAAACCTCTAATTATTGGTATGTCACGTAAGCGGTTTTTTCTGTTTTGCAGACTTTAAACACATCTCTTCACTGTCACTTACAGAGCGACAGGGAACCTTCTAGACCTTTGTACGATAACATTAGAATAACATTTTGTAATTTGGCTCTGATTGGATCTTAAAGGCTTTTTATTACACTCATTTGCACTTCCACGTTTATATTAGAATAGCTTTACATTAAGATTCACACTTGTATAAATACCCCTTTGATTTGATTTTTACTGTGATTTTTACTTTAACTAATAATTAGTTAATGTGAGAAAACATGCCTTTCATGTATATTGATACTGTGTTTTTAGGAAATCTCGAATGATATTGTGCCCATCTTTGAAGCACTTTGGGTCAGCTTCTGTTCTTCAAATGTTTTGTAGGATATGAATAAAATAAACGTTACAGTCAATACAAAAAATGTCAGACATGTTTCACAGTGCAGGTATGCGGCCCAGGACAGATCCCCTAAAGCTTCCTCAACATCATCTACCGCTGAGTAATTACATGTCTGAGAGGATGGTGTGTCATGTATGAGTGCTTGAACACAATATGAGGTACCTGTGCTTTTGGTAAATACACCTTTAAAGCTCACAGAACATGTGGAAAGACAGAGATGGCAGTTTAAAACTATTCCCACATACAGTGGGGCAAAAAAGTATTTAGTCAGCCACCGATTGTGCAAGTTCCCCCACTTAAAATGATGACAGAGGTCAGTAATTTGCACCAGAGGTACACTTCAACTGTGAGAGACAGAATGTGAAAAAAAAATCCATGAATTCACATGGTAGGATTTGTAAAGAATTTATCCGTAAATCAGGGTGGCAAATAACAGAGGTGGGACCAAGTCATTGTTTTGCAAGTCTCAAGTAAGTCTCAAGTCTTTATCCTCAAGTCTCAAGTCAAGTCTCAAGTAATGTCAGGCAAGTCCGAGTCGAGTCTCAAGTCACTGGTGTAAAAGTCCGAGTCAAGTCACAAGTCTTAAACTTTGAATTTCAAGTCCTTTCGAGTCTTTAAAACCCCCCGAAAAAAAGCATGTTGCAGCTATATGCTAAATGTAAATATTAGACCATGTAATTTTAAAATCTGTGTTTTTCTCAACACATGACAAAATAGTGAACTTAGAAAATATACACAAATTGTGAAATTGCACCTCTATAAAATGCAGCTCAATTAAACCTAGCTCCAAGAATAATTTTCACCGACAGTTCTGAGATAAGCTGCATGTTATTCTTGGATGCGGTTGTAGGACCAGCTTTAAAATCGCATGACAAAAATATCATACATATTAAAAAAAACTGTATCACCAACGTAGCCTGGACAACATTTGCTAGTTAGATGAAGTCAGCTATCTCATCGTAGCATATTTATATGCATATTTATAATTATACGGTTCTTGGAGTGAGTGCATACACTCATGAAGTTTAGTAACTTCAGGTCACTGCAACAAGCCCAGGTACAGTTTACCGACGGATGGGTACAGGACCTTGAAATGCACCGTGTAGAACGAAAGACCATCGTACCTATCATAAGTTTACCAGTCTCACAAATCGTCGTCATAAATACACATTCGTTAACCGTTTATTAATAGGACCTTTGAGCTCAACGGTAATTAGTCAGTAGTGGAAATAATTTCTGGTACCCATCACAGAAATGTAGCAGTGACAACAATATTGTATGCTGTAATCGCACTGGGCAATTAGTGATACAAAAACCTGTTTTATCCTGTGAATAAAAGTATATGTTTTTGTCAATGTACCATAATAACAGAGGCGAAACGCAATATTGTGTCAGGACAATTCACTATTTATGCACAATAAATAAAGGAGCATAACGCGACAATTTCTGTTCAGCGCCAGACTTGCTTGTAACCTATATCACCAATTATGTTATGAAAATGACGTATTAACTACTAAAAAACACTGACCTTCGTGTAAATGCTTGGAGCAGACTAACCTGTGAGCTGGAGGGTTCTGGGACGTTATATTTGATCTTTGAATGGCTGCAATCCAGGCCATCCGTCGCGTCTTTGTTACTTCGGAAACATGGCTCGAACAATTTCTCTTCAACGTCGTAATCCGATAACAACCGATCTCTTTACCCGTCGGCTTCCCGTGGCTGTCATGCGACCGGCTATTGCAGTTAATAATACAACAGCTTCTTGACATTTTTGTGTTTCTTTTTATCGCTGTGTGACTGATTTCAATTGAAAGCCTGCGTGCGCTAGTACCTCTTGCCACGAGTTCCCAGAATCCTTTGCGGTTTTACCCCTGAATGACATCACATTTTCAATCTCTATATAATATGCATGTTAAATTTTATATTTGGGGTAAAATATCAAGTCTTTTCAAGTAAACCGGTTCAAGTCCAATTCAAGTCCCAAGTCATTGGTGTAAAAGTCCAAGTCAAGTCACAAGTCTTAGAACATTTTTTCAAGTCAAGTCTAAAGTCATAAAATTAATGACTCGAGTCTGACTCGAGTCCAAGTCATGTGACTCGAGTCCACACCTCTGGCAAATAAGTATTTGGTCACCTCAAACATGGAAAATCTCTGGCTCTCACAGACCTGTAACGTCTTCTGTAAGACGCTTTTCTGTCCCCCACTCGTTACCTGTATGAATGGCACCTGTTTGAACTCATCATCTGTATAAAAGACACCTGTCCACAGCCTCAAACAGTCAGACTCCAAACTCCGCCATGGCCAAGACCAAAGAGCTCTCGAAGGACACCAGGAAAAGTATTGTAGACCTGCACCAGACTGGGAAGAGTGAATCTACAATATGCAAGCAGCTTGGTGTGAAAAAATCAACTGTGGGAGCAATCATCAGAAAATGGAAGACATACAAGACCACTGATAATCTCCCACGATCTGGGGCTCCACGCAAGATCTCATCCCGTGGGGTCAAAATGATCATGAGAACGGTGAGCAAAGATCCCAGAACCACACGGGGGGACCTGGTGAATGACCTGCAGAGAGCTGGGACCAAAGTAACAAAGGTCACCATCAGTAACCAGTGTTGGGTAAGTTACTTTAAAATAGTAACTTAGTTACATTACTAGTTAGTTCTCTCAAAAGTAACTCAGTTACTTCAAGTTACTCGTTACTTTCAAAGTAACTAGTTACTAGGGAAAGTAACTTTGGTTTTACTCAGAATTCTCTTGTTAATGTGTTGCTTCCATAACTTTGCCAGTCTTCTAGCTTGCTTACTTGCCACAAGTGCACTGTGCCACCTACCAATAGAAAGGAAAAGATAATGTGCATATTTCCACAAAACAAGTCCCACGCCTGGACCGTCATTGACTACTGCCATGATTCTAGCCTACGTCACGGCGTCATGTGCGCCTTTTACATCCAACACAAAAACTGCAGTTGTGGTGCTTTGATTGTACTCAGAACTCGGAAATTCTGCCTTCTGAATAGGAAGATGTAGGTAACACCAGACTGCAGATGAGCTGCATACAGGGCTGGACTGGGACAGAAAATTGGCCCGGGCATTTTGACTAGAGACCGGCCCACCATTATAGGAAAAATCATAAAGCCTTTGAATGAAAATAAACACTGTTGTGACAGTGATGTTCACTGTTCTGATGGTATATATGCATCAATCTATCAATCGTTTGTTGTAAGATTCAGATAATTATTTTTTAAAAGCTAGACATTTTAAATGAGAATAAGAAAGAAAAGTATTTCTTTGTGCCCCCCTCTCCCTGTTAATGCCCTACCTGGCCCCCTGGCAAAACTTTGCTAGATCCGCACCTGCACAGTTACCAGCTGTCAGCTACAGTGGGGCAAAAAAGTATTTAGTCAGCCACCGATTGTGCAAGTTCCCCCACTTAAAATGATGACAGAGGTCAGTAATTTGCACCAGAGGTACACTTCAACTGTGAGAGACAGAATGTGAAAAAAAAATCCATGAATGCACATGGTAGGATTTGTAAAGAATTTATCCGTAAATCAGGGTGGCAAATGAGTATTTGGTCACCTCAAACATGGAAAATCTCTGGCTCTCACAGACCTGTAACGTCTTCTGTAAGACGCTTTTCTGTCCCCCACTCGTTACCTGTATGAATGGCACCTGTTTGAACTCATCATCTGTATAAAAGACACCTGTCCACAGCCTCAAACAGTCAGACTCCAAACTCCGCCATGGCCAAGACCAAAGTGCTCTCAAAGGACACCAGGAAAAGTATTGTAGACCTGCACCAGACTGGGAAGAGTGAATCTACAATAGGCAAGCAGCTTGGTGTGAAAAAATCAACTGGGAGCAATCATCAGAAAATGGAAGACATACAAGACCACTGATAATCTCCCACGATCTGGGGCTCCACGCAAGATCTCATCCCGTGGGGTCAAAATGATCATGAGAACGGTGAGCAAAGATCCCAGAATCACACGGGGGGACCTGGTGAATGACCTGCAGAGAGCTGGGACCAAAGTAACAAAGGTCACCATCAGTAACACACTACAACGGCAGGGAATCAAATCCCGCAGTGCCAGACGTGTTCCGCTGCTGAAGCCAGTGCATGTCCAGGCCCGTCTGAAGTTTGCCAGAGAGCACATGGATGATACAGCAGAGGATTGGGAGAATGTCATGTGGTCAGATGAAACCAAAGTAGAACTTTTTGGTATAAACTCAACTCGTCGTGTTTGGAGGAAGAAGAATACTGAGTTGCATCCCAAGAACACCATACCTACTGTGAAGCATGGGGGTGGAAACATCATGCTATGGGGCTGTTTTTCTGCCAAGGGGACAGGACGACTGATCCGTGTTAAGGACAGAATGAATGGGGCCATGTATCGTGAGATTTTGAGCCAAAACCTCCTTCCATCAGTGAGAACTTTGAAGATGAAACGAGGCTGGGTCTTCCAACATGACAATGATCCAAAACACACCGCCCGGGCAACAAAGGAGTGGCTCCGTAAGAAGCATTTGAAAGTCCTGGAGTGGCCTAGCCAGTCTCCAGACCTCAACCCCATAGAAAATCTGTGGCGGGAGTTGAAAGTCCGTGTTGCTCGGCAACAGCCCCAAAACATCACTGCTCTCGAGAAGATCTGCATGGAGGAATGGGCCAAAATACCAGCTACTGTGTGTGCAAACCTGGTAAAGACCTATAGTAAACGTTTGACCTCTGTTATTGCCAACAAAGGTTATGTTACAAAGTATTGAGTTGTATTTTTGTTATTGACCAAATACTTATTTGCCACCCTGATTTACGAATAAATTCTTTACAAATCCTACCATGTGGATTCATGGATTTTTTTTCTTCACATTCTGTCTCTCACAGTTGACGTGTACCTCTGGTGCAAATTACTGACCTCTGTCATCATTTTGGGGGGGAACTTGCACAATCGGTGGCTGACTAAATACTTTTTTGCCCCACTGTACCTAAAAAAGGATCCTGATGTCATTTGTCTCTCAGAAACAGTTCATAACTTCCCTTCAACTCATTCATGTCACCTAAAAGGTAAAACTGTTTCTCCATCACAGCTCTGATGATCCAGTAAGGACATCTCCTGGTTTCATCTTCATGTTTCCCTCTCACCAGATATACAAACCGATATCATGACCAGCAGCTTTACAGCTGTGGCTCCAGCAAACATCAGCTGATACTAGAAATTAATATTAAATAAATTCTAACAACAGCTGATCAAGCTTAAACGTGCTGCTGTTGTTTAGCGCGACATCCGCTGGTTTCCTCTTTCGGCGCAAAGTGGGATAAACAAACAAGAGAGAAAAGCCGATCAGCTGATCATTGATCAGTTTTCATGATTGAAGTAGAAACAGGAGAGGGAGGGGAAAGAATGTAAGAAGAAGAGGCAGCTGTGCAGCAAAGACACAGAATAATTCCAGCTTTGTGCCTTTTTCATTGTAGCTGAATTACGGGACAAACTGTTCCTTTTCACCTCAATAAGAAACGCGTAATATTTTCTCTGAATACCAGACGGGACGGTTGGCAACTCTAATAACTTATGAACAAAATAAAGTTCAACATCAGTAACATAGCACCCACCCAGCTGTATAGAAACTCCGTCATGCTAGCTAGCACGCAGTAAGGAAAAAGTCAGAATAACGAAAATAAACTCCACCTAAACTTGGTTTATATCTGACCCAGAGAGACTGCAGGTCATAACTTCTTACCTGAAGTTCAGTTCACACTTGGACCGGCGGCCGCCTCGGGTCTCTTTTCCTTCTGCGTCCCTTTTCCTTCATCCACCTGCTGGCCTCCACCACTTGCTAATGTTACTGAATCTGTGGAAGCTCCGCGATAGCCACCACACGAAGTAACGAGTAACGACCCTATCTAAATCCCAGTAACGGCTAACGCGTTCCTGATTTTGGCATAATAACTAGTTACCGTGCTCGTTACCACAATAATAACGTAGTTACTGTAACGCGTTACTTAATAACGCGTTAGTCCCAACACTGTCAGTAACACACTAAAACGGCAGGGAATCAAATCCCGCAGTGCCAGACGTGTTCCGCTGCTGAAGCCAGTGCATGTCCAGGCCCGTCTGAAGTTTGCCAGAGAGCACATGGATGATACAGCAGAGGATTGGGAGAATGTCATGTGGTCAGATGAAACCAAAGTAGAACTTTTTGGTATAAACTCAACTCGTCGTGTTTGGAGGACGAAGAATACCGAGTTGCATCCCAAGAACACCATACCTACTGTGAAGCATGGGGGTGGAAACATCATGCTATGGGGCTGTTTTTCTGCCAAGGGGACAGGACGACTGATCCGTGTTAAGGACAGAATGAATGGGGCCATGTATCGTGAGATTTTGAGCCAAAACCTCCTTCCATCAGTGAGAACTTTGAAGATGAAACGAGGCTGGGTCTTCCAACATGACAATGATCCAAAACACACCGCCCGGGCAACAAAGGAGTGGCTCCGTAAGAAGCATTTGAAAGTCCTGGAGTGGCCTAGCCAGTCTCCAGACCTCAACCCCATAGAAAATCTGTGGCGGGAGTTGAAAGTCCGTGTTGCTCGGCGACAGCCCCAAAACATCACTGCTCTCGAGAAGATCTGCATGGAGGAATGGGCCAAAATACCAGCTACTGTGTGTGCAAACCTGGTAAAGACCTATAGTAAACGTTTGACCTCTGTTATTGCCAACAAAGGTTATGTTACAAAGTATTGAGTTGTATTTTTGTTATTGACCAAATACTTATTTGCCACCCTGATTTACGAATAAATTCTTTACAAATCCTACCATGTGAATTCATGGATTTTTTCTTCACATTCTGTCTCTCACAGTTGACGTGTACCTCTGGTGCAAATTACTGACCTCTGTCATCATTTTGGGGGGGGGGAACTTGCACAATCGGTGGCTGACTAAATACTTTTTTGCCCCACTGTAATCCAGTGGAGCCATGTTCCAAAAGACTTGAAGCTTTAACAGCTGCCAAAGAGGCTTCTGCAGAATACAGAATCAAGACTCTGTAAGTGGGAGTGGAGTTGAGCACTGGATGAATCTGTTGTGTCTTAATGTTACAGACATGCCAGTTTGGCCTTTCTTGCAGCCTGGCTGATTCATCAAGTTACAGACCTTGGGTTGAAATTTTACAACCTCCACAGACACCAAAACTGCAGTTTCTTTTCATTATTTTTTCCACTGCTGCTTGTTTCTAATGAACAGCTTAGCTTTGACCCGGCTGCTGTTTACAGAGTCAGAGAGTCTACACGATAGCAGGAAGAAAGAGTTCTTGCTGTTGATTTTCCCAGAACAACAAAATTTACTTTTTTGTTTTTGTGCAAGTACATGTGGGATTTATGTTGTCATGGTGGAGGCCACAGCAGCAAAAGGATGGAATGCTTCAGTAGTCATTACCTACACCTTTAAACACACAAACTTTGATGCTGCACTTTCAGGTATAAAAACTTGAGTTCACTTCCTCCAGGGAATCATGGCAGACCTTGGCATCAGAGCAGGAGACAAAGTGGTGCTGGTGTGGGCTCAGCCTTCAACACCTACGGCCCTGAAGCAGTACGCAGAGGAGCTGGGAGCGGTCGTTGGTCCGGATGGTAGAGTGGCGGTGGAGAACATGGACAGGCTGCTGCTGTGTAAGTTCACCTGATAATTTCTTTTTAACACATGCTCTGACTTAACCTCTTAAGGAAAACTGCTGAAACAGCAGCTGTAGACTGTCATCATCACCACAATCAACACGCGTTAAATTCCCCTGCATCTCTGTCATGAGTTCATGTGTGCAAATGTCTAAAAATAGTCACAATTACAGTACTTATCGTAACTGCTACTTAACTACTCGGGAGAACAGCTGTTAAAGAGAGGTGCTTTCTGAGGTGGCGGGAATTTAAAATGCACTTCATGTACCTGGTGAACACAGATCTGCCTGTAAGAGGTTATTGATGAAACTTGCAAATGAATATTTCTGAATCGATAGAACTTTAAGACAAAGGAAACTCGAATTCACAAAGAATATCCATTTTCTTCCAGTGCACCTGCACACTGGGTCTTATGGTTAACCCACCTCCTACGTCTCACTTTGAACCCCTGCTCCATTGTGAAATACTTTAGTTTGCAGTTCAGAACATAGCGTATTTCACATTAATTGTCTCCTCCTGTCCTCTCCTCAGCCTCTCACGCGGCCTCCACCTTCAACTGGGTGCTCTCTTGCCTTCTGGCTGACAGCTCCTCCATCCACACTTCAGAGACTCTAGCAGAGATAGCCAGAGTGCTCAAACCTGGAGGGCAGCTGGTCCTTGATGAACCAGTTACAGGTAAGAGACAGTAGTCCATTCATCCATTTGCTGCTGGAAGATAAAAAAGATACTCCAGATGTCCCACTTAGCAGCTCCTCCTGAGGGATGGTGAGATGTTACAGAGTCTCATGAGAGTCTGGATCAGAGTGTTCTTGACCCTGTGATCTAGTGTGTAAACCTGTTTGAGCTTCTAGATTTTTGCTCTGAATTCCTTCGCTGCCCTTTGTTGAGCCAGCATGGAATCCTTTTGACCTGTTACATTTAATCCTAATAACACTGGGACTTCACTGTTATTCATTTTGTCATTGTTTTTTTTTGTTTTTTTACTTTCATGGATTTTTAAAAAATATGCTTGGCCTGCAATAGCATTTTTTTCACATCTGAACCAATCACTGTTCAGTTATTAAAAGGTTAAACACCTCCTGAAGTAGGAGCTAAGAGACCCCAAAAAACAGGGTTCCAAGAAATCTTCTAGTACCTAATTCCTGCAGTCATAAGAGCTGTGAAAAGGTTCCTGTGCCCCTGGAACTGGGGCATTTTAAGGAGCTCCAGCATTACTCTAACCTCTCCAAAAGTTGATTCTGTTCATCTGGACGTAGCGTTTTGTTGGAGAAATGTTTCATCACTCATCCAAGTGACTTCTTCACTCTCAGCTGACTGCAGGTTTCCCCAATCTTATAAACGGTACATTTGCATAATGACTGAAACCAGCCCACTGAAGGAACAGTGGGCTGGGAGGTCAGTTCCTTAATCTTAATTATGCAAATTCTCATGACCATTGATCAACATTAACAACAAACCATTACTCTGACCGCTCTCTGGAGCCTGCTACTCGGTCCCGGCAGGTGACTGGTAAGGATGACAGGTGAAATAGTAACCACTGGCAATGCAAAGTGTCAGGTATCAAGTTTATCTCACTTCAGCAGCATGACTGACGTGACTTTGAATGAGAGTGAAGGACACTGTTGTTTGACACGTGATACAAGAGTGGCCTAAGTGTGCACTGTTACAGTGGAAACGCATTATCGACAGCAGTTTAGGTGTATTTATCCTCGGTGTCGATGTGTTTTAATGTGCTGAGTATATCTGTGTTACAGAATCAGAAGGACAAAGTGTGAGGACAGCTGAGAAGCTGGTGTCGGCTCTGAAGCTGTCCGGCTTTATGTCAGTAACAGAGGTGAGTAGTTCACACTAGGGCTGTTCGATATAACGATATATATCGGGTGACGATATAAAAACGTCTGTCGTTTCATTTTACGCTATCGTTTGTTTTGCAGTGTGGCAAAATAAAATGTTTACGGCAATATTTTTTTCATCGTTTGATGGTCACTGTAGTGGTTATATTAATTTGTTAAATTTCTCTTTCTTTTATATTTAATATGACCACACTACGGATGGACAAGCGACTGTTTTTACGCGTTGCTGTTAGCAACCACGATGGTAAAACAATGGCGTGGCTCCGCCGTCTGCTTGTTTGTTTTGCATATTAACCTTTCACAATAAAGCTCAAGATCCTGTTGAGGCTTTTCAAAATAAACAAAATCCTGTGAAAGAGTATGCAGTATTTACGGATGAGAAGCAAAAAAAGAGCCGTCAGGTGCTAAAAAATAAACCTTAGAGTCAAACGTTAGAACAGGCTTTTCCCCGCAGCACGCCGTGTAATAAATATTCACAAAGAAAACGGCGGCCGTTACAACTTATGTCTAAAAATGTATAGTTTCATGCATTGGCTAAAAGTCATAACTCCAGGTACACAACGCCCAGCTGAAAACACTTCATGCAAGTCGAGCTGCCCGAGATTCATGGAATTTACAGAAAATTTTAAATGTTGTGATTTATATCGTTATCGGGATGATGGATGTCTTATATCGGGATATGAGATTTTGGTCATATCGCACAGCCCTAGTTCACACTGTGGAGTAGAGGGATGTTTTCCCCAACATCTGCAACTGTGTACTCCAGCAACATGCATCTTCAGGACATTATTCCACTTAGACCAGCTGATCGGAGCACTTGAGGCACCGGTTGACATGTTGTGAAGTTAGTTTTGGGTTTAAATTCCTGGAAGCTTGTCTCTGTAAACAGATTTTGAGTCTCCAGCTGCTTGAACAGTGAGGAACATGATTGGAAGAAAGAAGTTGGTATGGGTCTTTCAGTTGCTGGCTTCTGAGAATCCCCTTACTGAGGAGGTCTAATTATTGTTAATAGTTTGACCTGATGGTCATTTTTGCTTCCTCATTCACACGGAGCATCATCTGCCTCCATCGCATCCTATCCCTGCCATCCTCCTCTGTCATGTCCATATTCAACATCCTTTGTCCAATATATCCACCATCCCTCCTCTGCACATGTCACAAGGGTTTTCCCTAAAACCTGCATACCTTTTTAGTTTTATTTAATTTTTTTAAATTTGCTGAGATTAAAAAAACGTGAACTTTGGGCAAAACGCTACACTGCCACTTTCTTCCCAGCCCAATAACGGTGTAATAGGGACAGGTGTAATAGGGACAGGGAAAGTGCTACACCGACATGACGCCACATCCTACCTTAACCAGTGCTGACTAATAAGGGAGGGCACAGTATAACTGCTGCTCTGAGTGTGCTGCACATCCCAGAGTGTTAGTATGAACATGGAGGAATCCTCAGTTCACTGTGGGTCCATCAGTTAAGCAGCGAATTTAGCTGCTACACGTTATTTCTGTGGGTCTTCACGTCACGGGTGGGGAAAAAAAAATGCTCCCAGCTGGGCGTATTCACAAGGCTGGATCCAGCCCCTGATTTTGTGCCATGCTTATATCAGTTTGCTGTCTCGTCATTCAGATCAGCAAAGCAGAGCTCAGTCCTGAAGCGCTGAGCTCCCTCAGGGCAGCCTCTGGTTACCAAGGAGACTCCCTGTCTCGAGTCCGCGTATCTGCCTCCAAACCCGACTTTGAGGTGGGGTCATCGAGCCAGATCAAACTGTCGTTTGGGAAAAAGACAGCCAAGCCAGGTAGGCTTCATAAGTACGCTTTGTTCTTTCTCCTGTTGTCTCTGAATCCACAGCTCACCGTCTCTGTCAACTATGATCTAATATAATAGGCTACAGATGCCAGATTCCCTTTAGTTTGTAGAGAGGTTTGAGTTGATGATGATAGGGACATAAATCTGTAATTTTACAGATTACAGATTTATGGCTTTGTTTATGGCTCTAACAAAGGAGAAGTTACTGTCTGGGCATTAGGAATACTTTATGTTAATAAACTGAGTTCTGCTCAGTTTAAAATGAAAGAAAATCCAACTGAAGAAACAAGAAGTACCACTATGAAGTCAAGAACAATCAAGTTAGGAATCTGCTGACCAATTTGGAAAAAAAACCCCAAACGTTTTCACGTTTTAAAGACTATCAACAGAAGACGAGTGACTTTCTCGACTCTTTATACAGACACAATAATCCAGTTTGTCTGCGATCGCTTCTTTTTTATTTTTTATTTTTATGAATAATGTAATTTCCACTTGGAGGACGAAACTTCATTTCCTATTCGGGCTGTCTGTCGTCCTCACTACAGTAACATTTTATTTTAATATTTTTTTTAACAATGCTGCATTTGCATCATTATAAGTGACGAGTGAGTCTGTGAGCTCCTCAGACTGTCTGTGCTGTGAAGCTAATGTTGGTTAAAATGTGTGATTTCAGCAGAGAAACCTGCTCTGGATCCCAACACGGTGAAAATGTGGACGCTGTCAGCCAACGACATGAACGACGATGATGTGGTGAGTTTGTACACCGACTGAAGCGCTGAACCACGCACACGTGACCGTTTATTAGGCAGACTGAAATCCTCTTTTAAAGAAAAATATATGTATTTCAGCACGATGTAGTTTGTGGGGAATTGCTGATTTTTCTGCAGTTTCTCAAACCTGGAGTAATGCAACACATAAATGACACACTGATGTTTTTCTTGTCCGTCGTGTTTATGTTCTGTGTAGGATCTGATGGACTCGGATGCTCTGCTGGATGAAGATGACTTGAAAAAACCTGATCCAGCTTCTCTTAAAGCTCCGGCCTGTGGAGAAGGAGCCGACAAGAAGAAGAAAGCCTGCAAGAACTGGTGAGGTTTTGTTTAAATCTCACATATTTTGGAGAGATTTAAGACCAAGATCCGAGCTTTCAGAAATGTCAGTGCACTTTTAACCAGATATTACACGATTTACCCATGCACAACCTTTGGGCTCATGCTCATTTTCAGCTTCATGACTTATAAAATTTATGTTTGAGATGTCCGCATTAAGGACGTCTGCTCTCACTGACAGCATACAGATCCAGTGTTATGAGCAATCTGAAGTTTGCGGCGATCTGAAACTTTTGCATGAGCATGAAGGACATCATGTGACGTGATGCTGTACTGTATCTTTGTGTAGCACGTGTGGGCTAGCTGAAGAACTGGAGCAGGAGAGTAAAGGAAAACAGAAGACTGACCTGCCAAAATCAGCCTGTGGAAGTGTGAGTGTATACTTTCAAAAGCCTGCATTGGTTCCTCATCCCTCCTCTGATTCTAATAAAGAAATAATAATTATCTTTGTTCTGTTTGTGGCAGTGTTACCTTGGCGATGCTTTCCGATGTGCCAGCTGCCCGTACGCGGGGATGCCGGCGTTCAAGCCGGGAGAGAAAATCGTTCTGGACAACAAAACACTGACGGATGCTTGAAACACAACTTCAGCAACGCGCACTGCTCAAACCTCAACACGTGACATTCCTCTCTTTTCCAACCCTGTAGACACGATTCCCTCTGATTAAACCCCGAGGATCAGTGAGGCACCTCGCTGATCCATTTTGTTTATAATCCACACGGGAGTAAATATGCACTGAGAATGTTTGAGTCCTGCTGTGATGAGATTTAAAACATAAAGTAAACTCTCAAGATGATCAGTGCAATTACACCATACAGAAATGTTTTTTTCAATCTGTCAGCTAGATTGCAGTTTCCATCATTGCAGCTTCAATAGAAATGATTCATCATTGACTACAAAGTCTATAGTGAGAGCGCCTTCACCTGAAGGCTTTCTAGGTCATACTGAAAAGCTGACATGCTTTCTTTATTCCTTGAATTTAACTTCCATTTACACCTGATCGCTAACAGCTGAAGAACAGAGTGGCTGTTTAAGATTTACGAACGCTGACATCGAAACCAAACCGCATTTAAACCGTTCAAATGAAGGGTCTGTATGTGGAAGGCAAAGAAGTGTTGTTGCCTCTCTTTGTTTCATTGCAATAAACTAAAACCAGCCTTACAATGTTTAAACATATCCCATTTATTTCACTGCATGTGACTAAATACTTAAGAAATGGTTATTGGTATTGTGACTGCAGGTGGCCCAGGATCTAAATGTAATCCCTTGCTTTAACAGCAGCTTTAAACACTCGTTTTAGAATATGACTTCTTTCACAAAAACTCTTGACGCCAATTTAAAAAAACAACTTTATAAACAATTTCCTGAATATCAAATAGTCTCTCAAAACAACATTTGGCTTTACTAGACTGTAACCTGCTGACTGACAGCTGCTACATCTCTTCTAAGTTTTTGTGTACTAACCTTTATTGTAATGAGAATTAAAAAAACGACTTCAAACAGACTTTTAATGTCCAGCTGATACAAAATATCCCGCAGCTGTATCATCTCAGAAAGTAAAAAATAGAACTGGTGACATCCTCACTAAGCTTCTCATGTTCCACACTCTGAATTATGGTTAATCATGGAGATTCAGTCAGAACAAAACATGTTAAATGTCAGGTTTGGCAAAAAGTGAGCTGTTCAGTCGGTGATTGCTCGACGTCACTGAGATGTGACACTGAAGTCCATCCTAATGTCTCCTAAACTGGGTTCAAAGGTGAAGCTGTAGGACACCGCGGCCCTGCCGTCACCTGAGATCTCCCACGGCGACCCGAAGAAGTACACTCCCTGCTTCCTGTGTCGACTCCACTCGCAGTCGCCCTGCAGGAGAAACATCTGCTGTAAAACCCAGCAAGTCCACTGTGTCCCCAAACTTCACACTCCCAGTGAAACGCTCCACCGAGGACCACTTTTAGTAATCTTTAGTGATTCTTTAAACTTATTTTGCTTTAATTGTTTTTCATTTACAGTATTGTATATGCACTCATAATCACTGTTCTTCTCATTGAAACAAAACAGCCCTACCAAATAATAGCAGGTAAAATCTGTTGACATTAGAAACAACCAGGAGTACTGACAAGCAGCCGATGAGGGTTAAGAGGGTGCAGACACCCGGTCTCCTTCTAAACTACTGCAACTACAAAAGAAGACTAAAATTGTATAACAACTACACATCTGTTGGTAGTGCTGGCGAATGCCTGGATAAGAGGTTCTCCCTGTGGTTCCTCCCACAGCCCAAAGACATGCAGTTAGTGGTGATTCTAAATTAACCATAAGTATGAACGTGAGTGTAAATGGTTGTTTGTCTCTCTGTGTTAGTCCTGCAGCCTGTCCAGGGTGTACCTCTCCTCTCACCCTGTGGTGGCGGCTCTTTCAACACTGTGTTAGCAATTAAGTGTTAGCTCATTCAGAACTCTGCTGCTCGAGTCCTCACTAAGACCAAAAAAGTGGACCACATCAGTCCAGCTCTGAGGTCCTTACACTGGCTGCCTGTCCGTCAGAGGATAGACTTTAAAGTTCTGATGCTGGCCTATAAAGCTCTGAATGGTTTAGGACCAAAATACATCAATGACCTCCTGACCCAGTATGAACCTTCCAGATCCCTCAGGTCATCTGGATCCGGTTTTTTATCAGTTCCCAGAGTCAGTTTGTTTGCTTGTTTTAATCAATTTTAAATCGTGCTTTTTATTTGTTTTTGTTTCTAATGTCTCTGTAAAGCACTTTGAATCACCTTGTTGTTGAATTGTGCTATACAAATAAACTTGCCTTGCCTAAAGAAAGAGTCATTTAGTAACGAAATGAAGCTCTAAACTGAGGCAGATACCTGCTCATTGATTGGTCCGTTGAGACCTGCGCTGACAGTGATGTCATCTGTCAGGTGGTACTCCATCCACAATGCAACACCATGGCAACGACCTTCCCTGAAAAGCATGTTTAACATAGAAAATATGCTACTG
Organism: Astatotilapia calliptera; assembly: GCF_964374335.1. NCBI lineage: Eukaryota > Metazoa > Chordata > Actinopteri > Cichliformes > Cichlidae > Astatotilapia > Astatotilapia calliptera. The sequence goes on along the minus strand of NC_137428.1, from coordinate 4,855,154 downwards.
ACTCAACTCTATGAAGCAGAAGATGAACGTCAAACCTCACAGTAGTATTTTAACAGCATCAAAACACAACAATAAAAGGAGCTCTACGGGGTGAGAGAAAACCCCGAAAATCAGACGTCCCCCGCGAGCAAGTATTTGGATGGTGGGAAGGAAAAACTCCCTTTTGACAGGAAGAACCAGGCTCAGGGAGTTGCTGCTTCAACCATTTGGGACTCAGGAGAAAGAGAAGAGACAAAACAAACTACAGAAAACAAAAGACAAATAACACAACAGCCACAATGATAGAAAACTGACATATTAGACTGACATGTATGTCTCAAATTAGTTCTGGCACTGATTAAAGTAACTGTACCTAATGAAAGACAGCAAGCCCTGGCTGCTGATTGGCTGCTGAGGGAGGCACTGTGTGAAGTCAAAGGTCATGGTGGCGGTGGACTGGGTGAGAGCCCGACAAGGATACTCCCACAGGGGGTGTGGCTCCGCCTCACGGGACTCGCGGAAATCCAGAGAGCGCTGAGGGGACATAAGGATTTATTTGGACACAGATAGTTACAGTTGTGATCAGCAGGAGTCAATGAGCTTCGAATTTATACCAAAAATTAATTAAAGGTGTTTCACACGGCTCATTTGTAGATCCACTTCTTTTTGTAATATATTTTTATTACATTATTTCATCGTCACAAATTGGTATGTACATTTATATGCAGATGACACAATATTTTACTGTACTGTTGATTCTGCATTGAAATCTCCCAAATCACTCATTAGTCACTAACTGCTTTGCTTTCATTATGTTTTCTGTTCAGTTTTTGAAGGCTGAAGTTCAGCAGTTTGAAATGATTCAGCAAGCTTGTGCACATGAAAGTCCTCTCTCAGGGTCAAACTAGTATTTAGAGGTGTCTCTGTTTGAGTATTTGTCTTATTCCTGACACCTTCAATCCCAAAAGCTAATAGAACTCACAAAATAGAAGTAGCACAGAGCACCCTGACGGTAAAGTTCAATAAAAACGACTACAGATCATCTCTAATGAGTTTTTAAGATAATGCTTTTTACTGATCCAAATGTTACAGTGTTGCCATTAAAATAGAAATAACTCATTCAAAACCTCATTTAACATCCAGTGAAATCATCTCATTTTACCTGGACCATTTCATCCATGGGCGTGACATCGAAGCCCTCGCAGGTTCCACACGGCGCTCTTATCCTCCACAAATCCTACCAGGCGGACAAAGACAGAAACAACGCGTTTATTTTTTTGGTTAAATAATTGGATATACGTCTAAAATAACTGAATCTCAAATCACAGTCATTCCCCTCCACGTGAGAGGAATCTCACAGCATGTAGAACTGAAAGATGGAGATGCAGAAAATGATCAGAGTATTTAACACCTTCACTCACTGGTGTGAACAAAACAAAAACAAACAAACAAAATAGCAACTTGTTTGTTGCCATTTGGATGAAACATTTAACAGCGCCTTCATCTGTGAACAGTCTTCATGCTTAAAACTAATAAGTATTAACCACTGAATATGACCTGAATTCACATAAGCAGCCAACATCTGATAGATTGATTAAGTATTTATTTGATTGGTTAAAGTGTAAAGTCTGAAGGATCATCGCAGAAACAAGTGTAAGCTGATTTCCACAAAGAGAAGATTTTTTGGTTTATGGGTCCCATTCTGGGAACGTTTGATCGCCCTGTATACAGATGATAACAACAATCATAACGGCCTCACCTGGAACTCCACAGCCACCATGTGAAGGGAGGCAGAGCGGGGCAGGATGCTGGCGTCGGGTCGCAGAAGACCTGCCAGGGCGGTGCGACAGTACCAGAAGAACAGGGAGTGCCACGGCAGGAGGCTGGTGCTGAAGTACGGTTCACCCATCAGGACGGAGATCTGCACAGGAGAGGCCAACATCACCTCACACATTTCAGTTTCCTTAGCACTCATGTGGGTGGGACTCCTGACGTAAAATCCTCTCTGTCATAACAGATTAATAGATGCTCCCAGTTTGACTGGACTGGACCAGGTTATGTGTTACCACAGTGATTTAGCCAGGTCAACACAGAAAACACAAGACTTTAAACTTGTCAACCCTTTAATCCTGCTTTGAGGTACATCCTTCTAAAGGAGTCTAAATGTGTTGCATTCAGATGCTTCCTGGTTGCATCGGGAAGACGACGGTACCTGTTCTCCTCCTACATCATTACTGGTCAGCTGCTCCGGCCTGATCTCCAGCAGCTCAACACGTCCTTTCATGGAGTTGGCTTCCAAAACCTGCAGAGAAAGATGCTTTCATGTTGATATACAGGACGTAACAAGCAGGATAAGACACAGTTTTGGTTATATGAAACCATTTTATCATCTTTTTACCAAAATGAAACAAGAATAAAAATCATACAGTGCCTGAAACATTTCAAAGCATCACCGCTGAGAATGATCTGAATGATTACCTCATCAATAACCTGTTTAGACATTTGGGAGTTCTCCAAACCGAACACCTGAGTAGAAAAGGAAACACAGGGAAGTGAAAACAGGCGTGACGCTGATGATGTCACGGAGCGACAGTATCTGTGAGGTGAAAGCGGCGTACCTTCTTGGCTCCGAGCATGTGAGCGAACACAGGAAGCAGACTCCCGTCACTGACGCTGAGACACACGCTGTCCTCTCTCAGCACCTGAAGTTCACCCAGCTCGTTAAACCGCAGTCGTATTTGAGAATATATGAATTTACACAGGCGGCCTCGATGCCTCCACTTACGCTGCGCAGAGCGCTGACGTAGCTCTCCGTACGCCGTCTGTCGTTAAGTTCGCCGAAACGCGGCCGAGTCCAAACCAGGTGAGCCTGGCAGGTGCAACATGGCCGAGAGGGAGGAGCCTCAGTCTGTGAGCCCCGCTGGCTGAAACAATCGACATTCAGACCAGTTTGTGACAATTCCCAACCAGGAGGACATGTTTGTGAGTAATGTCTGATAATTCAAGTTATTGCTGTTAAACGTGGTTCTACCATCCGCTGAATCATAGGGTGCAGCTTTTCACATGAATCTTTTCACTCATATTCAGTGAGAACAATCGCACTGATGTCTTCTTGTTGAGCTGCAGACAGATTCAAGAAGTCTCTTAAATAAATTGTTCAAAGCGTATACATGCGTCTGAGCAAACTGTACCTGCGAGGCTGCAGGCTGTACCACAGACTGTAGTCATCGTGGCAGACCATCAGGCTCAGCTCCTCTCCTTCTGTCACCTGGCTCTCCACAGGCAGGAAGTACACGCTCTGCATCCAGTGGTCGCGCCACTGAAAGACACGACAGTGACCGATGATTTATCGACTTACTTTTTGCCGTGACCAAAAAAAATGTCCCACGTGTGGGACTAATGAAGGTTTATCTTATCTCATACTAAACGCAGTGAGTCAAACCTCAGCTGTTTATGCAAAGCTAAGAAAATACCTTCATATATTTTAGCTTTAAAAAATATCAGTTCTGGCTTCTTTATCCTGTCAGTTGTGGATTTTACTGCAGTTTCATTATTATGTACAAAATCCATGCAAAGATGAAGACTGCCAGGCACATTTTCCTACTGTTTCTCCATGCTGCACACACCACAAAGAATCATGTCACAGATTTTTGCTGGCATCTTCACTGAATATAAAGTGAGTGCACTGAAGTGTTGTTCCCTCTGATATTTAAGAATATTTGTGGCACTGCTGCCTGAGCTGTTAAAGAGCTTGCTGTAGTCTGATGCTACTGGCTGCTTAAACACAAGCAGAGCAGTAACTCACCGGGGCCATCTTTGGCTCTTGGTAAGTCCAGCTGGGTGCCATGGTGCACACTATGGACCCAGTGGGGTCCATGTCCAGGTCCCACCAGGACAAAACCGCCTGAGCCCGGCCGCTTGACTGAGCCACAAACTGGGAGGAGTGGGCCTGGAAGGCGCTGCTTACAGGTTTTCTAAAATCCACGCTGAAAGGAAAGGATGACAGTCAGAGAGGGATGTGAATAACTGCAGATGCATACGAGCAAGTGTCTCCTTTCTTACGTGAACATGGTGCAGACGGGACCCAGCGGGGTGAAGCTGGCAGGAGACACCTGGCTCAGCTGGATGTCACACACCGCGTGAGCTCCGGCACACCGGCCCACTGCGGGCGGAGGGACCAGCCTGGCCCCCTCCACCTCAACTGGCTGCAGCTGAGCCCAGCTCCACAGAAGCTCCGACTCTACCAGCTGGGCGTAGACGGTGGCCCGGTGAGGGACGGCCTCGCAGCGCTCCTGCGGGGCAGCAAAAGGAAAGTAAAACTACCGGAAACAGTCCAAACCTTCAGCTGTGAGGAAGCTGCTGACGAATGCAGGAAAAGTGTGACAGCACACACCTGCATCAGGTTTTGGTGGGCGTGCTCGTAGCTGGGCAGCGCTCCTTCACCGATCAGCTCAGTATCGAACAGCTCTGTGATCAGGACGTTGGCCTTCACCTGCATGTCTCCATCTGGAAAACAGGGTTCTGGTTATGAAAACAGATGCACTGCTGTGTAAGTAATGAATGCTGTTTTTTTAAATGTCCTCTGCTTGTTTGGTTTTGTGCTTGGAGTGAATCGTTACAGTTTGGGAGAAAAGAGTGATGTTAGTAAGTTAATATATGGACAGAAGATTTAATTGATTTAGGGTGAGCTGTGAAGTTGAGATTCATTAACACACAGCCTGATGCAGTACTGCCGTGTCTGACCTGGTCCCACAGTGACGTCTGTGGAGTGTTTGTTAATAATCTTGATTTTGTCGGAGAAGCCGTTCTTCTCCACGATGCACTGCGCCGCCTCGGCCATCGGCTTAAAAACCTGCAGGGAAGCATCACAAAGTTATTAACTGATATTAAAACACCACAAGGGGGAAATGAATCCATGCTGAAGGAGAGCGATCAGTGATGTTCACCTCCACGGCGTAACAGAAGTCAGCCCCGGCCGTGATGGCCATCATCGACAGGAGGCCAGTTCCGGTGCCGATGTCCAGCACGATGACCCTCTCGCTGCGAGCCTTCACTCTGGCTACAGCAGCCCGGATGCCCTCATAGTATTTCTTATTCTGCAGTGGAAGACATGTTAGCGGTGTTGTTCTTTTATTTCTGCTGTCAAACACGACACTTGTTATATGTGTTATCCATCTATTTGGGTTTATTATTAGTAATAATAAAAGCACTTCTGAGAGTTCTGAGGGACTTTTTCTCCAGGTCTTACCCTGTCGTGATCGTGCAGCATGTCTGCATAGGAGGACCTGAAAGATAAACCGATGAAGGATCATTGTAAATTTTAAAAAAACTGATTAAAGAAGAAAAAGATAAAAATTAGTCACTAATGCAGTTTAAACGTATAAAATCATCATTTTTGAAAACATAACCAACAAAGAACATGTGCCATAACAAAGTCAGTCAAAGGAGCTTAATTAAAACAGAGGAAAGTTAAGAAAAAGATAAATAAGAAAATGAATGTACAATTTAAAAAATATGTTCATGTTCTGTTTACATTTGGATTTAGAAAGACAAACATATAATTTTTTTTAAATTTTATTTTACAATTCTCATTTTTTAGGCCATTTTTTCCATGATATTTTTCACTTCAGTTAACGTTGATTTTTCAAAACCTTTTATTGATCAGCAGCAGTGTAGAGTGAGACTGTATCTGTAGTTTGTTTCCATATCATTATCTGTGCTTTTATATCTCATATTCTTATCTTTATTGTGCATTTTTACACGTTTAAGTTGAGAATTTTCATGACAAACGTTACAATTTCTTTTGCCGGCATTACTGAACTTCCATACAGGATCACAGAGTGGCGAATATCTTCAGTGTTTCTAAGGATCTTTGTTTTCAGGGTACGCAAGACATCTGTAAACCACATCTGTGGTCACTGGACGCCCTGAGCATACCTGGCTATCTCCTGGTGGTAGTCGTACTCCTCGCTCTCCTCCACCCAGTCTAAAGCCCCGGTGGTCGGGTTGGCTCTCCCGCAGAAGGTCTTCATCTCCGCCACGACACTCGGACCCCTCTGCGGTTGAATGACGGCTGGTTTCACCTGAATATTCTCTACAAGTAGGCAAGTAAACACGATCACAGCAGCAGCGTTTCTCCAAAGGAAGCCGCCATCTTGCCACGTGACGTCACGTAGGCGGAGTCACGTGACGCTTTGCGTCGTTGATATTTTCTTTTTTGGTATTTGTGTCGTTATTGAAGTTGTAATTTAGGAGTTGGTTATTAAATACATTTATAAAAGATAATCGGCCTTGTGAAAAGCTAAATTACGAAAATAAAAATGACAATAAAAATATTAGAAAAACATGAGAAGAAAAAAACAGAATAGAAAAGAATAGAAATTGTACGTGTACAACGAAAGTGTGGGTGCTCCAAACAGACTGTAAATAGTAGACAGCAGGAATTTAAACAGCTAAAAAAATATTAAGAAGAAACAGTATAATAATTCATAAAATAAAAATATAAATGATTTCAAAAGTGACTATATTAGTTACTAGAAACAGCCTTTGCAAATAAAAAAACCTGAATGAATAAAATTAAAATTCACACCTAAATCTTGCTTTCATTATCAAAATAACGTTTCATCATTCTCTCGAGATTCAAAGATTTTTACTGTCAGTTTGCTGCGTGTACAGGACATCCAGCAAAAATGAAATGCTGTTTCTCTCACACACCGTAAAGAAGAATTAAGAGGCAAGAAAGATAAAGGACACTCTAGCAAAATATATAAAAGTCAAACACATTTACAGTGCAGTAGTTCAAGATATAAATAAATACTTTATGCCAAGTAAAGAACATAATAAATAAATAACACTGCATCTGCTGATTGATAGTGATTTCATACTTAATATGTGCCTTATGCTTTTAATAATAGAAATACAAAGTTTACTTGATAAAGACTTTATTAAAACACTTATGGAACAGACTTTATGCTCTTTAGAGGCTTTGAACCAGAAATGTAAAACCAATAACAAAACACCAAACAAAAGACAACAGTTGACTTTGTTACATAAATACAATAAATACTTTCTAAAAAAATGAGATAAACAACATTTGGTACAAACAGCAAGCTTGAAATGAAAACACAGTTTCAGAGTGATTACAGAGCAGCTGCTCTGGTGGGATGTTCACAGCTGGGAAATCTCAAAGAGAAACCACGTTCATCTTTAAATAATAAACTATAACTTATACACACTTTCATTTGTTCTTTTTTTTAATGTATGCACTTTCCTAATTTATCATCCATTTTTATGTCACCTTAATTTTAACATTTCAATGCATAATGCCATTGTTTCATGTCATATTTTTATATTTGATGTCACTTATATATTTAATGATTCATCAGTGTCTCATTTTTATTAATAATCCAACCACGTATTTAATATTTCTTATTTTCAGTTTAATTTCATTCTCATCTTTTATTTTTTTGTCACTTTTCTTTCATAATGCCACTTTCTATATGATCATTTCTTTATTTCATGTCTTTTTCTTTCATTTTGAAAGCTTTGGTTTTCAATATACATTACATAAGAGTTATGCTTTATCTGAATTTCTACTACACCTTTTATCTATTTTACCATAGTAACTTTGACTCAGCGGGGAGCAAACCCTGCCAAACACCCACGCTGCATTAATGTGTATACGCATGCTGCACAGCCAATTTTATTTAAATTCAACTCAAAGCATTTTTATGTTTGAAGCCCACCAATATCATAAATCTGTCCCATAACCTCTGTCTTCCCTCAAATCAGAAGAAAATCTCCACAAAAAAAGTTTAAAAGTGTCTTTTTTTCAGTAGGAAGTTTTTAGTTTATATAAAGATATCTAATATGCAGCAATTTGAGTCTTAAAAATGTTTTCTCACAAAGAAATGATCAAAAAACTTTGGTGCAGTTTATCCAGGCAGATTGTTTGTTTCACATAGAAACGTTTATGCTGATGTGAGATTTTACTCATGCAGGTCAAAGCAATGCTCAGCGCTGACTCTTTAAAGTGACAGGAAGCAGAAATAACGTTTAACCAGTAACATGGTGGGTAATGAAGAAGAACGAAGGCAGCGTGCAGGCCTGTTTGTGCTGTTTGTCACTTTAAACCTGAACCAAAAGTCCCATTTGGACACGAATAACATCAACAGCTTTTTAAAGTCTGTGAAAATATGACAGCGTATCGAGACTATTGAAGGTTAAGGGAAAATCACAGTATTTAAACTCCTTTTGAAACGTAGTTTGTTGTTTCTCTTAATGACTGGAAAGCTGTTGCTTGTGTTCTAACATTTCCTTTTAAAGATATTTAAACAAATTGAAAGATATAAATTTTACCTACATTTTACTTGGAAATTGTTAAATTAGATGTTTTTCCCATCATAAAAATTCTGTTTTCCTTTTCTTTCTTGTGTTGATATTATTTTTTCCCCACAAATCATACATGTGTGTTTCTCAGAATTGTATGACTTTAATCTCAGGATTTCTTCTTGCTTTACCCAGTCGCTCAGTTTCTCTGTTTGTATTTCTTTACCTTTAGTAATTCGCTCTCATTGTAATGGACACGAACATTCAGGTAGGAAAAATATAAAAAACAAATAAATGTTAATAGATGAACACATTTATTTATCTTCTATCATTTGCTTAGAAATAACAGAACTACAGGGCGTCTGGTCGCTGTTAATGTGACAGTTTGAGAAAGTGGAAAACAGAGTTCAGAGAACAGGTTACTTACCTGAAGCTGAATACTTTTTCACTTTGATCATAATATAATCCCCAGAGAAAAATAAGTCATATATGGTGTGGACTGATAATAAAATCACCCAACCTGCCAAAGAGAAATAAATTCCATCCAAATGGGGCTACAGAGAGTGTATGAAGTGCACAATAGTCCTGTTACCGGACTTTAAAAATCATCCACGTCCTGTTAACTCTGTTGTATAAACTGCAGAAAACTCTGACAGCGACTTCTGGAAGTATAGAAGACTTAAGGCAAACAAAACAACCCCTGCCTCGCAGCTGATATTAGACCTGGACCAGCAAGTCGCCACCTCAAACCCCTGGTAAGCTGGAGGAGAAATAAATTCATGTGCATCACCGAGATCTTGAATAAATAAGGAGAGCTGGAGACTCTGCTCAGCACTGTTTCTAAGTGTTTATTTAGGAGCTCCCTGCTTTTTACACGAAACCCCTGCAGCTATGCACACTTGGCAGTTGGCAGGCAGAAGGCCATGGTGGAGGGAGGCACCAGGATGTCAGTGAAGATGGGTCGGTATCCGACGGGAAGAGGGGGAGCGCTCTGCTCCAGCAAATCCAGTACAGCCCCTTTGATGTCCCGAGAGACGTCGCCTCGGATTTCCAGCAGCACGGACACGTGCTCCTCACTGAGAGAACAAACACAAAATCTTTTTCTACATTATTCACCAAAGGAAATGGACTGGTTCTTACACAGCACTCAAAGCACCTTACACAACTCACCTCATTCACACAAGCTCTTAGGTCTATGTAAGTGCTTTCTATGTAACATTCACACACATTCATGCTCCGATGGATGCTTGGGGTAAGTATCCTGCTCAAGGATATTTGGCTTGGGCAGGGATCGACCCGCAAACCTTGCGATTAGCAGATGACCTGCTCTACTTCCTGAGTTACAGCCAGATCATTTTAAATCGTATGGCATCGCTTTGATGATACCTTTTCTTTCACAATGTCACTTGATTTTAGCTTTTCCTTCTACAATGTTTATGCTTTTGATCATTCTGTTTTATATATGAGTTCGTGTTATGGCTCTGTTCAGTCTGGGTTTTTCGTTTTGCAGCTTTGTTCAGGTAAGTTATTTTCCTACTCCTGTGGTGCGTGCAATCATAAAAAAGGCTTTTCTCCTTTGAAACGTGCTGACTGACTGATTATGAGATGAATTAAACCTCAGAAACAACCCAAAGACTTCTTGAAACATCCCGTTTTGTCTGCTCACTTTGGAAGAATTTGTTCTGTTGTTTGTTGTTTCTTCACTCACTGAACAACCAAAGACAATCAGGGCTGTGGCAGCTTTATTAAAGACGGTGTTTCTGAAAGCTGACGTATGACGTCTACAATACAACTTTCTTCTGAACAACACTGGCAGTATTTGTTTTACACATCAAGCTTACAGAATGAGCAGCAGTTAGGGTGGAGGAGGTGCTGATTACCTGATGTCAGGATATTTGGCTGCAAGTCCAGACACCTCCAGTGTGAGCATGTTGGGGTCTTTGAGGCGGATGAATTCGGCCAGGACAGGGAGTAAGGCCAAAGGGTTCACTTCAGGTGCTGACCCTTCACCTTCCTGCTGAGACAGATCGATGCACGTGTGGCTTTGAGTGATCGCGCACGGACAGGTATGAATATTCTGTGGAAATTATTCAGTTAAGACATCGCAGCAGACGAAAACACGATTCTCATGCAGTACAACGGCAAACTATATGTATACGAATACCCCAAAGTGCTCAATGTTAAATAAATAAATCAGTAAATAAAATACTTGTGTATGATTTTTCTACTCAGCGTGTTATTATCAAAGAAACTTATTTGACCACTTCTTTAAAAATAATTGTTCTACCAATGAATTTATTAATTAATTTGTAGTTAACAATAAAAGTATTAGAAGTATTTAATTTTGTCATGCAGTAATTCATATTACGTTTCTATTTCACAATATAGCTTTAAAAATGTGTTTATTTCATAAAGCTATAATCCCACGTTTCATCTTTTTTTTAACTTTGTTCGTTTCATTTATATATTTTTATTTCTACATTTTTCCATTTTTTTCTCAATTTCTTTATGTTATGTCATATTTTAGTTTTATTATACTTTAGATTATTCAATTTAAAAAAAAAATTCATCATATATTGTTTAAATGTTCAAAAATGAGTTAAATTGCACGTCAATGTTTATCTAATTATGCATTTGTAATTTCATGATTCACATGATTACTTTTCTACTTTTACATCCTTTGATTTGGTCTCTTTTTTTATGTTAATCTTATTTTAATTATTTCATTTTTATTTCAAACTATCACTTGATTTTGTTCCATTTCATTTCATTTTTATGTCCTTGTTCATTTTATAATGTTACATGTCATGTGTATTTTGTTAATCTGTTAAATTAATTGAATATTGACCAGCACGGGCCTAAATAAAATACATTTTATTGTAGTATGAGTAATGTAGTACTCATATTTCTACAAAGTCTAAACCTTAACATACTGATATTGTTCAGTGTTACATAACCTGGTACAGTTTTCTGAATCATGTGTAATAATATTGTGTAATAGTACTTTATACCCACCAGGCTGTGGAAGATTTCTCTGAACAGCTGGTCGTCCTGAAGCATCTGCTGAGCGAGCTGCCTCCTCTCCTCGCCACTACGACACACCAGCCTCTTCTGCATCAGAGCCCTGACGTACTCCACCACCATCAGCCACTGGGCCTCTTCCTGCAGACGCTGTACACACAGAATGTATAAAATAAATATGCACTATGAGACTTATTCCTGTCTTTGGAGGTTATTTACACTTTCTTCGGTTATTAGGTTCTGTACCTTTAGACCACCTTTACCCTCGACACACACAGTACATTTCTAAACCGCTCTCTGAATCTGATACCTGCCGGCAGGGAGGCCGAACGCGCAAGTACAGCTCCAGGTGACGCTCCAGGACGCGGCAAAGTTTGGGGGTCGGGTCTCCCTGAGCCAGCCAGGGTCGGGTGAGCAGGCCTGGGAGGAAAGGCTTCAAATCCAGCAAGAGCTGATCCATGACAAGCCGGCACGCCCGCCGCACCGCCCGGTCCAGAGCTGCCAGAGGGTTAGGAGGAGTGCGAGTGAACTGGCCTGCCGACTGGGACGACTGCTGCTGCTGCAGGCTCTCCGTGGACTTCCTGCACCGACAGTGAACAACGATTAATCCTCTCTGAGACCACACACATCTTTGCTCCTCAAATCGATCTAACTGTTCACTGCACCGATCTGGCAGGTCACTACAGCTGTCTCATACGGCACTAAACAAGCTGTTTTTAGGACACTCAGATTCCGTGCCATGATCTTCATCTCTGGAAAACTGAAAGGCGGTGCTTCGAGGCTCCTGAAATTAATCACATTTAGAGCAAATACCGTTTCACAGGCGCAGCTATTCACTGTGTCTCACATGACATACACCCTCATGTTGTGATGGTCTGCTTGCTTGCTTATAACGTTTCCATGCCGATGGGTGGAGCAGAACATCAGCTCAACTGGAGTGTTTCCTCAATTAAACTCCACCCTTCCTCAGACCATCAGCGGCTTTTCTTTCACACAGATCTTTGCTTTGTGCCACTCAACATGTCCAGATACACACGTCATCATTACTGATGATTCTCACCTCACAGTTAGGTTTTTCTTTGTCTATTTTTAATTTGATACCAAGATAAATTAGTATTTAGTGGCCTTCACCCTGTATCTTCCTCTTTTGTCATGGCTTTAGAGCCAAGCCAGTGTGCAGAAAATTACATTACGACAGTTAATTATTAATGGCTAACTGTTGTGTGACTTATAGCTAAACTCATAATAAAGATCAGGACTCAACCTGTGCATCGGGATTATGTCCAAAGTCTAAAAATATGCAAAGGAACCACTACTGCATGTAGAGGCACTGGGATGTCTTTGCTTCAGAACTTCCCAGTGGAATTCTTCCATTTCTATTTAAGTTTTTTCAAAGTGATATTAAGAAATAATAAGTGACCCCACACCATCAAATGATGGATCGATTCAACATGAGAGCACTGAGAGTGTGCACGTCCTGGAGCATTTATCAATCAGAAGCTCCTGTGTGTGGTGACTACTTACTTCCACACCTGCACTGATCTTCCACTACAAACTTACTTGAGGATGATGCAGTTGCTGATGGAGGCCAGCAGATAGTGGAGGTAGAACTTATTTTTGCTGTTGCTCAGATCCCTGCGATGCTCCTTTCCGAATTCCACCAGAGCTTCACGAAACCTGGAGGTTAAAGTAGATGTAATGATTCACAAAATTATTGCAAAAGGAAACCTCCGGAGCTGAAAAATGCAGCAGGGAGAGCATAAACTGTAGTTCTTCTAACTTCCCACTAGAGGCATGCTCCAAAAAAAGAGTCAACCCCAACAGACTAATGAATCCAGCTGGATACTGGATTTAGGGGCATATCCATGCTGACTGAAAGGTATCCTGACAGAGGTGGCATGAGCTGATCCATGCTTGCTAGGCCTCACCTCTGTTAAGTGGAGTCATTAACCTGAACCTTCTACCACACTGGCTATTCTGCTTTGACTTTGAGGCATTCTCTTCTAGAGAAACTGGGACATTTTCTCTTTTTGGACCATTTTCTTTAAACCCTAGAGATGGATGTTTGATGTTTGATGTGACTGAAAGTCTCAGAGCAGTTTGAACCTTAGCAGGTCGCCTTGACCATGTTTGTATGTCTAAATCCACTGAGTTGTTTTCGTGATTGTTTGTTAATAAGCAGTTAAACAGGAGCATCTACTGAAATGACTGGTGAGTGTACAAAGCAGCAATAAGGAAATGATAAAACTTGATCTGACTTGAAGTCTACAAACAGTGTAACCTGGTCTAAAGAGCAAATACTAAGCAAAAGCTGGGTGCAGTATGTTCAGGAGCACAGACACACAACGTCCATGCGCACACACCTGTTCAGGAGGTTCTCCATCTCATACAGTCCCATCTGTATAGTCTGATCTCGCAGGGACTCGCCGATCATCAGAGCCACCCGGGCGTTCTCCTCCAGCATCTACCACCGTGACACACAAATCCACACAAAATACACAGCATAGTTATATAAAACACTCCGAGAAGTCCACACCAACTCTACATTCAGTGGGGAACTTGAACTAAGTTTAATAGCAGAGAATGTGAGATCTTTGTTTCTGCCAGTGCATTTCCAAGAAGCACATAATTTCATTACATACAGAATCTGCAGGGTGTGGACAGGGATGAAGATCATCATTGTGATTACATTATCACGTGATTACATTATCCAGCTCCAAAACCAGGACAGAATCCACAGTCATGCTGCATGCGAGGATTGTGAGATGCTCATTTAAAGGTTTATTAAAGAAACTTTCAAATGTGTAAAATTTGCTCCACGTCATGGATCTGTGATTGTATTTATCTGATGTTTTTATAGCACTGGTTACCTGTGTGATGATTGTGGGCAGGCTTGTTTGGTAGAAGCCCTCATGGTCTGTATCTGGCTCCTGGTCCCTCTGCCAGTCCTGCAGCTCCACCTGCAGAGCTTTGTGCATCCATTCAGATACACTCTTCTACAGCAGCAATGACACACACACACACACACACACACACACACACACACACACACACACACACACACACACACACACACACACACACACACACACAGACTATGTGTACTTAATGCAACAACACAGACAGTTTCAATATATAAAACATCTGTCTTCTGTATATGCAGACTGTATCCAGTGCTCACCCGAACACTCTGCACGTATTTGCTCTGCAGCTGCTCGAGTCCCTCTGTGGAGATTAGAGGCCTCAGCTCTTCTCTCTCCATCTCCGTCACCAGCTCAGGATGACCCATCATGTCCGGGCTGCCAAAACAAGACTGCCACGTTCAGATTTTAGTGGCTTTAATAGTCATTGTAATGAAGTATTAATGAACTCGCGGCTTCTTGTGACATTAATGGCTGAACGTGGGTTTGCAGAGTTCAGCCAAAGGGTGGCGTTTCATGCTAATAAAAGTCCATAACTTCACAGTAATAACAAAACAGAGATTTGAAAGAAAAGTTTTGTATCTCTTGTTTCTTCTTTCTTCCAATCTTGTGATTAGCTCAAGATTAAAATCTTCCAAACTGCTGCTTAGAAATATCCTGAAAAACTCTAAAAAACTTTATGGTAACAGAGAAAGGATAAAATACAGATTCTGATCACGAGCCTCACCTGTTGTAGATGTGCAGCACCCAGTTGAGCACAGCGAAGATTTCACCGCTCTCCAGGTCCCAGCTGCTAACCTAGGCCACAAATATCACTTACATGTAGACAGTGATGGTGGTCGGTGTTTAAAAAAACACTGACCTGGACAGAAGAAGACAGATCTGTAGTATTCATGATGAGGTGGCATTGTTCATTTCACCGACCTGTGTCAGGTGGGCATGTAAACAGCGGTGGCTGGCCCTCAAGTAGGCTCCAGTCAGCTTGTATTGTTGCGGGACGCAGTGCTCCAGCAGGTGGCGTACGGTGGCCAGGTCGGCCATGATGCCGTGCTGCAGTGCAGAGAGGTGACCTGCCAGACCCGGACCACGTGTGTGCAGATAGGAAACACTGCGAAACCGCGCCGCCACCGCCTCCTCTAGTACCTGGGAGTATGAGTGAACTGAGACATACATTTGTATATTCAAAAGCAGAAACTTGGTAACAGTGTTTGTATCAGGTGCCGCTGACCTTGAAGAAGCACGCTCTCCAGCAGCGAGGTCGTCCAGGGGGTAGGGGCCTGCTGTTGCCTCCGCCGCCTCCCCTCTCCTCCAGCAGAGTTTGGTCCAGCGCCTCCTCCCGCTCCACAATCCTCACAGCGGATACAAACGGCGTGGGGTTTTGTCGGGCCAGAGCCAGAGCACTGCTCACCACCGCCCACAGCTCCTTCCCTGCAGCGCCAGGATGAATGTGGAGTATGAAGATATCAGGTTTCAACCAGCAGACTTTGTGCTTTCATCATCAGGACCACAGAAGCTGGGATTAAAGATTTTATTAAAGCTGCTAATACCCAATGGCACTCTTTCCATGACACTGCTTTTTCTACATGCTTCTTTGATGTATTCTTGCTTTAGAAAAGTCAACTGTAAAGCTTATTGCATATCCTGGGTGCATACTAAATATCGCTGAATGTTATCATTTGTTTTCTTTTATCAATAAAGATTTTTTAAAGGTTTCTTTCCAGAACAAAACTGGTTGCTACAGCTGCAAATGCCTGAAGGTCAGTTATTTAAAACCATGTCTCAACAACTTTAAGCAACTTATATGAATGAATGGTCTTTTTTTTTTTTACAGAAACATGTAAATCTGATTAACAGTGATGTGTTGTTAGGCTGCTAGGAGAGGAACTTTAACAAAAAATGATGGTTGAGCTTGAACAGATTTTCCCATATCTTAATGAGTTCCTCACCCAGTGCATCGACCAGGTGCCGGACTCCAGAGAAATATTTGGCCACCACTTCCTGGTCTTCAGTGCTGAGTGCACCTCCTGCGGCCTTGTTGAGCTGCCATAGAATATCATCCTGCAAGTACTCCAGATCCATCAGCTTGGCATGGGCCTCCAACAGCCGCCGGGACTCCACCAGGCGCTCTGTCTCCATCACCATGCTACGCACTGGGCAATAGAGAGTATGTGGAGGTGGTTTACATGGAACTATAAGAATTACCAAAAGAATTATTAAACATGAAAAGGTTTACACTGCGCTATAGTTTCTGTATGAAGTCATTATGAGTGGATATCCCGTAATACGGTCATCATAGCTGACGGTGACATCAGAAGGCCCACCCACCTGCCATTTAAACATGGCTGCAAAGGGCAGCCAATCAGAACACCTCTTTTAGGCACGCAGACATACCTCTGAATATCAGGCAGAAAAATAAGGGGATTTTCCAACCAGCAATAGCGTAAATGTCATATTCACACACTTTTAAAGCTTTTAAGGCGTCAGCATGGAAAACTCAGTATCCTTAAAATACACATTAGAGCAGTGGGACACCTTTTTTATATGTTTTCAAATCAAAAACACACAGAAACAAACAAAGTCACAGTAAATTTGCCAAAATGCATCAATGTAAATGTTTTATGGTGTTAGTGTCAGCTTTCAAATAGTTTTCCTGAAATCCTGTTCCAGCATAAAACTGTGTAAAATGATGTCATCTCTAGATTTAAAGTCCTTTCATGTCAAATTAAAACCAGTTATAATAATCTGCTCATCATATAACAGGATTAAGGCAAATGTATGCATGTATGTATGCAAAGCGTGATGACAGGGACATCTACGTTAGTCACTTTCGTCATGGGATCCTACTTTCATCCACACAGCTGCTTCTCACCGGAGTAAAGTCGTGGCAGGTTGCTAACGGCAGTGAGGAGCTGACTGTGGTTTGCAGACACCTCTCTCAGTCTCTCCAGAGATCTTCCCCCCTCTGTGTTTTGATCAGACTCCAGTCCAGCTTTCTTCAAATCACGTGACACTTCCCTCAGCTCAGTCCGGGCCTCGCGGAGCTGCTCCAGACCCCAGCCCACTCCCTCCAGGTACGACTGGACCATGGACTGGAAAGAAAGGGATTGCAGTGTTAATGTTAGGTCTATTTACAAAAAACGGAAAAACAGCAAAACTTTTCCTCTGTCCTTCCACCTCCCTACATGCCATCTTTCTTGTGATTGGATGTAACGGGACTAAAAACCCTCCTGAAGGTTTTCGTGATTTTTGGTCAGCAGTGGTTTTCTCCTTGGAACTTTTCTATGGATGCCATTTTTTTCCTCGTCTCTTACTGAAGAATCATGAACTCTGACCTCTACCGAGACAAGTGAGGCCTGCAGGTCTTTGATGTTGTTCTGGGTTCTTTTGTGACCGCGTGGATGAGTCATCGACGAACTTTTAGGGTAATTATCAACACCACTGTTCTAAGTGGTGTTGATAATGATTCAGTGGAGTCCCAAAGTCTTAGAAATATCTTTCTTTTCCAGACTAATAGACATCAGTGACTTTGTTTCTCACTTGTCTCTTTAGATTGCAGAATGATGTGCTGTTCATTGAAATCTCAAGTGATTTCTTGAGTCGGCAGGTCTGGTGGTAATCAGTCCAGGGTGTGGCAACGGAACTTGAACTCAGCTTTCCAAGATAAAAAATCAAAGTTAATTCATGATTTAAGAAGAGGGGCAGGTAGCTTTGGATAGCTTTTTTCACCTCAGTAAATAAAATCATTACTTTAAAAACACATTTTCTGTTGAACTGGGTTATAACTATAATTACAACTTATTTGATGACCTGAAACATTTAAGTGTGACGAATAAGAAAAAAAGAAAGAAATCAAGAAGGGGGCAAATATTTTTTGCAGCACTGTATGCAACAGAAAATAAGGAAGAGTAGATTAGGTTTCTTTTATGTGCCTTATTGGGATAATTTAAACTGCTTTAAACTACTGCTCCATTATTGTGCATTGATGCGTACTTGTGGACTGTGTTGTCACCTTCAGTCTGGTGTGAACGGACGCTGTCCTCTGACTTTCTCTCTTCCTGTATTGACTGAGTCGCTCCAGATGTTCAGGCCGACAGAAAACACCCGACGCCCACTTCAGGGCAGCGCCGCGGGCCAAACACTCTGCCCTCTCCACCTCAGGCCACACCTCAGGCTGTGGCACCATGTCTGAGAGACAAAGAGAAGAAAATATCAGGCAGGGAGATATAGTGAAGCAACTCGCCCATAAAGAGGCAGGCCTGCCCTTAAGCATACTCTGTTTTATTGTCTTTTCAAGCTGTAATTTACACCATGAACATCACAGTGTTGAAACTTGTGACTGAGACGATAAACTCTTTTACTGAAGTCATAGAGGAAGTGAGCAGCAGGTTGATTCCTCCTGGCCTTTCTGTTCTGTTCCAGTCTGTTGTGTTTGAAACACCCCCTGTTGGCCATTAGATAGAATGCAGGTTTAATTAACTTCAGCCCTCAAAGCTACAAACATCTTTTATATACAGTCAGTGTCACACACACCGCAAAGAGGCGTGTTTTATCCACTACTTGCTTCTAGCACAAGATATATTAAAAATACTAAGTTCTAAGTTCATGTTTGGGTAAAATGTAAAGAATAAAAATTACATTTTATTTTTATATATAAAAAAAAAACTGAGCCGTGTTAGTAAGCTGCTGAGCCATCCTGTGTCACTAGAACAGCTTCAAAGCTCAAAGTCTCAGGACTCCACAGGAGGGAAGGAACACCACTCTTCCAAAACATATCCCCTCATTTGGTATTTTGATGTTCCAAAATCTCCCTTAGGTGTTTAGTGAATCTCATTTTCATTTTCTCATATCATTTTCATCCTCATCAAAGCATTGAGCCCTTATGTCCTATCAGTGGGGGGCATTATAATCCTGGAAATGACCACTATCAGAAATGTTTCATCACAGGGAATAATTTTGTTCTGAGTTGTCGTTGCACATTTCTCTAAGAGGACAAGAAAACACAAACAAAGGTTTAAGTTCACCGTTTATTATATTATGTTGATCTGTTTTAATCTGCACGCGCCAACTTATACTGCATTAGACATGTCAGAGAAGTTCTAGCTTTGCAGTAGTAAATTATGGATGTTAGTTAAACTATTATGTATGTTTTATTATAATAAGATGTTCTACATTTGTTCCATTTTATTTCCATCTCAGTTCAGCCACTGAGATTCTGTTTTATTTTTTACCTCTATGTTGGAATAACAAAGCTAAGAAACAACACGTCGGGTGTGTTGCTGCATTGACATGACTTTCACTCGGTAATGCTTGATTGATACAACGGCAATAAATCTATGCATACAGTGCGAGTAATTTTAACATTTAATTCTGTGTTTTTTAAGTATTTACAATTATTGTTTTTCTTTTGCAAACTTTTATTTTTGAATAAATATTACTTCCTACCACTGTTATCCTGTCAGGGCAAGCAAGGCAAGCAGTGCTTTCCTCATCAAATCTAAAAATAGATGCAAATTGAAAAACAGTGATTTTTCCTTTCACTTTGATCTTAAAGCTTCTCATCTATTTGTGCTAATTTTGTGCTCATCTCCCATTAACAATGCAGGAGCTGGGCAAGTGGAAGACAGCAGATTTTTTTCTGGTGGATAAACTCTGGTTTTTCGCTGACGGGACGGGAGTGTGTGAAACAATCTGGCTCAGCCTTCACTGCTCTGAGATCAGCTATGACATGCACTACATATGGAAACACAGCTAGCAATAGCAACTAAATGAGCTTTAGTGATTTAGCATCAGTGATGAGTTTGGTCTTGCTAACCACCTTGGCCAGCATGAGTCATGTAGAGTAAAAAAGTTGTTAATAACTTCTTACATTAGCAAGAAAAGCTGTGACGACGGTAGAGAGGGGAAGGCAGCTCTGACCATAAAATAGGCAAGTTGACTAGGTGCAGTGTCAACAGTGCTTTTAAATAAGTATCTATGAGAATGTCTGACAGTATTTAATTTAACCAGCTGGTTTGCCAACACTCCACATGACATGATGGAGTTGGAAAACAGAATCTAATGAGACAAGGGGAAATAAAACTAAACAAAATGCACATGAGATAAGAGACTAGCAAAATAAAACAGGAAGTAACAAACATCCAAACAATGACACTAATATACAAACTAGTCACTAATGGGAACGCTAAGAAAAAACAAAGGAAAACCCTGTATAATCTGATCTCTAAGTAAAATACTAACTGCTACCCATACACCACACTAAAGTCAAAGGTCAAGAGTGTACAAAGAGGGATACAAAGAGGGGCATTAAATAAAGGATTAAAAAGTCCGCAACTAAAAAAATTCCAAAAGCCAACGGGCAGGGTCAAAAAACCAGGATCATGACACAACATTCATATTTTAATATTGAGAGTTAACCATGACAGATACTACTCAAGTCTCTGTTCGCCTTACTGCAAAACTCACCGCATGCCACCGCTTCCTACCCACACCTTCCAAATCAAGGAAATGATAAAAGTCTGCTCGGTCACATGGTATTAAAGATGGGAGGTCAGCACAGTCAAGGGGAGCGGACACACAGCAGAGCAAGGGGGGAAGCAACAAGGGGGACCAAGTGAAAGCTGCTCTCCATCTGATCGAAAAGGACCTCTCTTGTCCTCCCTTTCTTTACACCTTCCTTAAAAATTGTAATAAGTCCGTTTGATAGTAATATTTTAACACAGTTTATTAATTAGCTCAAGGACAGTACCTATATGAAAAAATAATGCTAGCTGGTGCTCTTCTTTGTACATAAATACTTCCCTTCCTTTAAGTGTAAAAAAACATATTCAGAAACTGTCCATGAGCCACAAGCCGTACAACCGTAAACTCAAGTGAAAAACATCACTCCCTCAGGTTTTCCATATTGAATCATCTACAATATAGAGATCACAGTGGAAAGGCAAAAAAATATGTACTTTATTTCTTCTTGATTCAAACAAAATGTTTGATTAAAACAATATTTAACATTTAAGGCAACTTCACTCCTACGCAGTAACGCTAGCACCACAACAAAAGGGAGAGTGAGACATTTAATTCATGTGAGTAACGACTTACTCAGTGACTTCACTGCAGTTTTCACACCTGGCAAAGCAATCCAGTGGACCCATCATCTAAAGAGTCCAATAAACTCAGTAACAAAACGAAAATGCTTGATTCCATATAACAGCTGAGAATCAAATAATACAGCATAAAGTTAAAATATTCAACTTGTATAAACATTTAACTTCATCGATTGAGGGAAAAGGAATCTGACATATTTTAACATTTATTTTATTTATTTATTTATTTTTTTTTTTACCTCTGATAACTTTCTTGTGCTTGCAGTGGATCAAACAGTATATTTTGTCCCCCAGAAAACCAGAGCTCACGTCCTCATTTTAATATTGATCAGACCAACAGAGGCAGCTGTGTACCGTCAAAGGTTTCTGTTTGACTTAAAAACACTTTCCCCTGCAACACTCAAGATACTTCTGGTATCCCGCGGTTCTTTACAGCAAAAGAACTGTGTGTTTGTTTGTGTGTTTCTTACAGAGGAATAAACACACAAAACAAGAAAACTTTAAAGTGCAAGCGGAAATGCAGAGACAACATGTTAAACGCCTTATACTCACTGGGTGTGACTATAGTTCAGGGCTATTACCATCATGAGATTAGCTGCGTTACTACAGGGAACAGTATTTGATCATATTTAGACAAACTGGGCTCCAAGTGAACGAGTGATTCTAAATGTCACAGTTTAAAATCATTTGAAGGAAGTTTTGAAAGCTGGTCACAACCTTTCCCATGACAGAGGAGCTTGAATTGGCTCGATTATGTGCTAGAAGAGAAGTTTCACTCCCTCGGCAGCGTCATTATTTCTGTCACAGCAGCTCTGCTTCAGAGAAATGCTCGTGCAGAAATGTGCAGTGATGAGATTTGTTCCCAGCTGGGAAGCAGCCTGTCAAGAGCGATTATGGATTGCCTCACTTAATGTTTTTTTTAATCGCTTTCTCATTTACCAGCACAAGAAAAGTACACTCTGATTTTGTTACGGCTCCCAAAGCTGCCCCCAAATATTCTCCCATAATTTTCTCTGAATGTTCAGTATTGAGCTACCCACCACAGAACATTACATTCAGTGAGGAAAAATACAGACTTCTTATGAGATTTTTATTTTGGAGAGCTGGTGAACTTTCGCTTATTATACCATTAACACAGCTTTGACTTTAAAGCCTTATTAATCAAAATGTAATGAAGACAGAGGAAATAATATAAATAATAGATACAATTTAACAAACTGAGTACCAACACAGAGAAACCTAACCCCTATTTACACTTTCCTAGAATATAGTTATCGTCAATACACTTTGCAGATAAACCTTCATATCAACCCTCAGAAATTATAGATAAAACATCCCCCAAAAGGTTGACTCTGTTCATCTGGACGTAGCGTTTTCAGTAGGAGAAACGTTTCGTCACTCATCCAAATGACTTCTTCAGTCTCAGCTCTCTGCAGGTTTCCCAAACTTTATAACGAGTACATTTGCACAATGACTGAAACCAGCACCACTGAAGGAACAATGGGCTGTGAGGTCAGTTTCTTCATTAATAGGCAAATTGCCATGACCACTGATCAAAGACCATTGGTCCACCCCAAGGATCGAATCCCTCGACACAAACAGAGTAACATAGTGTACGCTGTTAAGTGCCAGGAGGATTGCCAGGATTTGTACATTGAGGAACCCAAACAATCTCTGGCGAAGCGGATGGCACAACACAGAAGAGCCACCTCGATTGGGGAAACCTGCAGTCAGCTGAGACTGAAGAAGTCACTTAGATGAGTGACAAAACTTTTCTCCCACAAAACGCTACGTCCAGATAAACAGAATCAACTTTTTTGGGGGGCGGATTTCCTTACTGGATGATTGAGCATGCATCAAGACATAAATACAACACTGAACGGGCCACAGCAGATCATCTGCCTGCATCTCACAATGTCCCTGACATCCTCCTCTACATGTCCTCCTTCACTAATTCCACAAAGCTTGTCTGAGGTCTTCCTTTTTCCCTCCTGCCACATTTATCATCCTCTGTGAAATATATCTCTTCTATCGAGTCTAAAAATGGCATCATACACATGACCCCCTGTCTCTTGGGTGAAAGATCAGGTGATTCCAAGACTTCAGTGAAGTGACAAGAATCAGGATTCTTGTCTTCCTTGTATATAGTAAAAAGAGACAATGCCTAAAAATGTACATAGCTTCCAGCATATCCCGAGTTACCCAACAATTCGGGAATGGGAAGTGCTGCGCAGTCAAACAATTCTCCCTGTCCCAATGGAGGGACTATTTTATAGCCCAGACTCTTTGTGTTGTGCTTGTCAGGTAAGCAGGATATCATATCTCATCTGTGAGTCAGCTAGAACACAGTTAGTCACATGACTGCCTCAATTGGAATTACACAACATAATTGGTCTTAATGGAATAATGTACTGGTTAGTGACTCAGCAGACAGCAATGTGCTGCGCTGGGTCGCCTGGCTTTCTGGCACTCTGGAGGTTGAAAGGTTACAGATCTGCAGCACAATGGACAATATGATCGTTAACTGCCGACGGCGATTAGACAGACCTGATTCATAACGATTTTGCAAAGATTGCAGAAAATGATTTACTGCTGATTTTATATGAGAAGATCCTGATGAGTTTAAAGCTGCTACTTAATGTTCAGTAGTTGGTCTAAAAGTCAAATATAAGTGGAAAGGAGTGAGATCAATTTAGCTGACATTTTCAGATGGCTGCAACTAAAGATGCTGTTTCTTATCATATATGTGTGATAAGAAAACCAAGAAGGTACAAACAACAAAAACATGCTGATGCAGAAGCTACAGTGTTTTCAATCCACATCGACTCCAATCCTCTATCTGAAGAGGCACTTTCCCCTTAATAACAACCGTATGGTGAGTGATTTCTTTTTAAATCACTCACCAGACTGGATACTGTTAGGTTGGCCTCACCTCTTCTAATTTCCTGAGCTGGAACTCTCAACTCTCAACTCTCAACCAGGTTTGTGCTGTTTGGACCATTTTAATGGAATTATGTGACAAGGAATATGACCCACAGTGTGTCCAAGAAGCTTTTGCTTTAGTTCAATCTAGCATTTTGTGTTTTTTGCAGTTTTTTATATTACTTAGCATAACATAACTAAATAGCAGGTATCTGTGTCTGTGCACTCATTCAGTTTATGCCAGGAGCTTGCTAACCGAGCTAACTTAGAGCTCCAAAATGTAGACTTCATGTAGCGGGTGGCTGCATACATCTACATTTGTGGGTCATTGTTCTCAGCATATCTGAGATTTCTGACATTAAACACAACAGCACACGGTCACTTCAGCAGCTGCAGTGGAGCTTTCAGTTATACAAGATCTTTAAAGCCCTCGTGAAATGGATATTTGAACATTCACAGGTTTGAAATTGCGTCATGAGAAAATTAAACTTTTATACCCAAACACAGTTGGAGAGTCTGTAGTTTTCTCGCCCCCCAGCAGAAACACTGGACACAGGGAGAATCCTGTATCTCACAAGCACTGGCTTCTTCAATATTTCATCAGTCACTACAAATCAATCCATCAGTGTGAGGCAAACTCCTCTGGTGTGTTCATTCATTTCTCTCGCAGAGAAGTAAGAGTGCAGCCTCACGCACAGCTTTGTTTTGGTTCTAGCTGTTAAGAGGCTTTAGAAGAAGTGGGTGTTGGCCACAGTCAAGCAGTGTGTGTGTGTGTGTGTGTGTGTGTGTGTGTGTGTGTGTGTGTGTGTGTGTGTGTGTGTGTGTCCCATTACCTTCTGGTTTGTCACCACCATTCTTCTGATCCCCAGCTGACATTGGAGTTCAGTTTTTAGCCGCCCATCCACCCGACGAGTCTCCTTTTCCCCTGAGGGCCGGTGCTGAAGGTGCCCAGGGCGCAGATCTGATGGAAGACAGTGAAGGAAGACACTGATGAGGAAGAGGAGAGGAGGCACATATCCATTCTACTGAAGGCTTTCCTCTTTTCCTCTCTCTCACACACATACACTCTCTCTCCAGACACATCCTCTGCTGAGAGGCCGGCAGGAAAGGAGGGGGAGTTAAAGGAAGAGAATAATGCCTGAGGGTGGAAAGAGAGGGGAGGGAGGGGGAGAAAGGGAGGGTATAGGGTGATGTGCTGCTTTCAGGAGCCTGTGCAGAAGATGGTAAATGCTGTTAGAGGTGATTGTTTCTAGTTTTATAGCCAACAAAACAATTGCAAATAAATAGTTGATTATTAGCGTTTTCTTTCAACTAGAAGAATTGAATTTCATTTTTACAACAGTCCGTCATACCTTTTTTACTTTTTTAAAGGTAAAGACCCCATGATGTTAGAGAGAACCCCAGTAATTAGAAGATTCCCCGTGAGCAGCACTTGCCAATAGTGGGGAGGAAAAACTCCCCTTTAAAAGGAAGTGACGTCGAACAGAACTCGACTCAGGGAGTTCAGGGTGAGGAGACAATACAGGAGACATAATGGTAAAAGTGGTAGTAATAACAACATATAAACACATGTGGAGTGAAAAGAAGGTGGAGGATGTCTTATGTCGAGTGGTACGATCCCACAAAGCACACTGGGAGGACTTATGAAGTTTATCTAATGAGTTAAACTGACTGCAGTTCATGGCGAGCAGTATGATAGAGGCAAATCCATGTTTGCACAATTTAAAATATTTCAAAACATTTGGTGAAACACGGTGGCTCACAACAAAACATCAGCTGGACTGTTGATCATGTCGTTACATGACAAAGAACAAAGGAGAGGGCTTCAGATATTTCCTCTCTGTTATTCTGAATCATTAATTTGCCAAACATGCATGTCTTTGGAGTGTTGGAGAAAGCTGGATTACCTGGAGAGAACCCAGGTAGAGAATGGATTTGAATCAAGGACCTTCTTTCTGGGCGGCAAAAGCACTAACCACTGCACCACCATGCTGCTGCCATCACTACCAAATCACATGAACTATCCTAATAAAAAGAGAGCAAAGCATGAAACATCGAGTCACACCTTGAGGCGACTGTTGTTGTGGTTTGGTGCTGTATAAATAAAATTCAGTGAACTAAATTAAGAGGAGGATATACTCAACCATGGCCACATCCATCATTTGGACCTGGAAACATATCATTAGATCATCAGTTAACAAGTGGATCACAGCACAAGTACCAGCGATAACCAAAAACTTTGGCAGAAAGAAAAGTTTGATATGTCATCTTAAAACTACAGAGGCTGTCTGTTTCCTCAACCCAACTGGGAGCAACTGATACCCAAAGTCTCTGCCACCCATTCTACTTTTTGAACCTCAAAGAAGTGGACAGTCTGAAACTATCAAACTATGAGGTCTTTAGGATATGATGGGGCTTAATCATTCAAGAGTTGTGTTAATTAAGGATTTTAAATTCTAGATTTAACAGGCACCAAGAGGTACTGCGTGAAATGGATAAGAGCTACAAAACAAGACAACAAGATCAAGAATAAATGCACAAATTTAACTGAAACTTCAGTACTTAGAGTTTTTGCTTCACCCAGCTGTTGGTGATATGTCGCACCTATAAACACATCGCTGCTTAACCCATGTGTTATCAAATAACACTGTATCCCATGGTACACTTCAGTCACAACACTGAAACGATTGTTTGTTATGGCATCTTAAAAATGTCCCATGTGACGCGAAAGCATCACAAGGGAAAGATGACGAGGGGAGGAGAGCAGGAAAACAATCCAGATGGTGGCACATGGGGTGGGGGTGGGGGGGCACAGCGAATGGACCTGGTGTTCCAGAGGACCCCCCCCCCCAGGAGTCTGAGAGTCTCCTCGACTCAAAGGGAAACCACTTAACAGAAGAAACAATGTATAATGCACAAGTCATTATCTTACAACCCAGTGGAAAAGAACAGAGCCAACAAGTAATGGAGTCCTTGATGAGTAGTGTTGTATTGGAAGGCACTTTGTAGGTGTCTCAGATGATTTAGTCAAGTTCTGGATAAACTGTTGTGGAACAAAATGTGTTGAAAATTTCCACTCAACAAAAACAGCACGTGTCATTGACCCTCTCTGATCCTCTGCAGCTGTCTCACCAGTACCGGCTACTGCCCCCGAGGACAGTTTGCTTATTTGCGGACCAGTTGAGTCCTCTGACCCCGCCGCCCTGTTTACGCCTCCAAGCTTCCCGGACCTCTTCACAACACAGCGAGGAGCGTGCCAAGTGGCCCCGTGGCCGGAGCCAGCACAAACACAGTCTCCCATCATCTTTTGGTGCTGCATTACTGATTTCCTCAAGCGAGTTTAGCATTTCGGCACGGGTGCTCTGCAGATCGAATAACAAACCAAACTGAAACGGACTTTGAGAAAGGCTGAGAATGACTGATGTGGCCTGTTTAATGTGTGAGAGCTGCATCTCCAAACAAAGAATCAGACGTGGATTGCACCAGGTGAAGTTTTTTTTAGCCACATTTCTTTGTGGACTTGAGAAATGTTTTGAATCTACTAGAGTAGCTTTCCTGAAGTTTAATGAGGTCTAACGATCGCATTAGATATATCTATTCTCTATGACATCACACAGAGTCAAAAGTAGAACAAGCTGAAGTCTGAGCTTTTGGTTCACACGGATGAAGAAAAGACAATAAGACAAAAAAGCAGTAGCTTCCCTTTTAGAGCATCTTTTTCCTTACTCGAAATAAAAGTTTTCCACAAATGGCCTCCAGAGTGTGCAAATCTGTCACCACTGGGTCGGTATTTCAGTGTTCGCTCAGCTTTTGAAAATATTCCATTGACCCACCTCAGCCCATCGAGGGTCCGGAGCAGTGTGGGTGTAACTTTCTCTTTGATGGTTCGCTGAAATCGCACATACCCAGAAAACTGACTGGATTTCTTTTGAATCTCTGGTGAGATGTGAGATGAGTGATAGCTGGTGTGCAGTGTTTATGAGCTACAACTAAAATCACTTTTTAATGCTTCCTTATGCAGCTGGCTGACAAAAAAGGGGAGATATATATGTAAATCAGCTGTATTGTGAATATAGCTGTATATAGAAGATGGAAAAGGCTACCAGGCCTGAAACTTGAAGTCAGTGAGGAAGACATTTAAATGGATTACTTCTGATGCCCAGCAGAAGGCAAAACTCTGATTGCAAAAAGAGCTCAATGAGGAAAACAAAAGGCCACTTTACTTACTTTAAAGTCTTATTTATTAAACATCAGCTTCATTTAGTAAAAGCTGGTTCCATTTCAAGCCAAAAAGACTTTTTTTTAAAATAAATGCTTCAGTCAGAATCAGCTCACTTGTGATATCTGGTGTCGACAGACTGAGATCAGAAAAATGCAAAATGAACCTTCACAAACTAATAACTCTTCCAGATCTTTAAAAGAGAGTTTGTCTTTAAAAACACCATCCCATTGTTGCATGATCTCTAGAAACACTACCTGCGTAGGTTTCATATTATTTTTCACAAGTTTTGTTAGCATAGATCTTTGCATTAGCTACTAGACTGTATATAAAAGATAGCAGTAGTCCCTGCAATATTGTCCACTACTTTGGAACTTTGAAGCTTTAACATTAGTGTTTTGGCTGCCAGCATATTGACTTCTTTGGAGCCAGAACAGACCATAGTTGCATGAGAAGGTGGAGTAGTAAATATTGGCTAATGCTAGCTAGTTCGGGGTATTAGTAGCTGAGAAGGTAGAGCAGGTCACCTACTAACTGGCAAGGTGGCGGTTTAAACCCTGGCTGCCAGTCTGCATGCCAAAGCATCCTTGAGGAAGATGCTGGACTCCAGGTTGTTCTCCGATGCGCTCGCTGGAGTGTGAATCTTATTAGGCATAGATAAAACGATGCTTATGTGAATAAGATGTCATATAAAAGTGCAAAATTGTAGGAAAGCACTATATAAGAACCAGCCTGTTTATAATTTAGCACGCTGCACCAAAAGAAAGTGCAACACATAGCCACTTGCTAATAGTGCTAAGTAGCTAAGTGCTAAGGACAACATGCAGCTCACAGCCCCTTGTGTACATCCACATACCTTTAATACCATTATTAAATTCACCCAGTATTAAGTTATTCACAGACCATAGACCTACCTATATTGGGCAAGTTTAGGATTTTAACATGAGACTGATTCACTTTTGGAACCAGCCTCAAGTAACTACTAAAGGAAGTTCATTTTGGGTTGCAGTTTTTTTGTGGACCCACGGGCAGCTTATATTATTATGTTGGTGAGAAATTAGGATGAACCATATCAATAAGCTGGAAGGTGCTTTAAAAAAATAACTGAAGTTTATGTGATAAATTACAGGTATCATTATAAGCTTCATTTTGTCTCTTACTTTAAGCACACTACCCAGACAACTCTGGGCACCATCAGCTCTTGTATCTTTACCACACAGGCACCGTTTCCTCCAGAGCCATGTAAGGAACAGAGCTGAGGATGACGCACCAGGATGTTGTGCAGAATGTATTCCTGTCAGGGTGGGACGACACTGATAAGGACAACAGGGCCGCTGACCTGACGTTCCCTGCTCCTGTCACACTGACAGCAGGGCTCAGTGCAGTCAAGTGTTTCTTCCTCCGTCTGTGTCGCTGTATGCTTGGTCGCTCCTTCTGCTGCAGAGTCTTATATGAACTCACAGCGGCCCTGCAGGATGAAATCAGATATTACTACTGAGACCTTTACACCTCAGGCTTTCCGGTCTGCTGGAGGAAAATATGTCACCATCTCGTGGTTGCAAAGCAATACATTGCTGCCTTGAACATGCTTCAGTTATAGTTATAGTCAACAGTGTATATGATGCGCAACCAGCATGGATACAGCACAGCACACCATCTGGTTTAAGCGTCATTAAATTTTCAGCAGCATAATGAGTCTAACAGCATTTGCTGAGGAGTGCTGCCTCACATCACCTCAGGTCCACAGCCAGTAAAACCAGCTGAGACGGTGTGGGAGTTTAAAAGATGGGTAAAAGTCCAAAAATGTAGTGAGGGGACAGATAAAAATAAGAGTATATTGCACTGTGTTTCATTTGTCCAATCAACTTTAAACTTAGTAGGCTTGTTGCAGTGGAGCACTTTGAGGTGTCCGGGACACCAATTCTTAGATTTTGGGTAAATCAGGCTCTGTTACTGTTTTCTTCTACAGTAACTGTTGACTGCTTGACACTGAATAATTCCTGAGCCTTTTACCTGTAAGTTTAACCTAAACCTAATTCTAACTTTAATCCTAAAACCCAGACTTGAACCCTCAAACAGGCCTTTGAAGGGATGGTGCCCACAAAGAGAGCTGGGCATGTTTTCATTTCATTTTATTCATCTTTGCCTTTACAGAAATTACAGAACAGAAATTTTCTATCACACCTTCCTGCCTGAAATTACTTCAATTGATTCATGTTTGGATGAGTGGTTCTCAAGAAAGTTGCAACACACATTGTTTAAAACCCGGCTCTGCTAAACAGGCACAATCACACACATTCTGGGAGTTTGTCCTTATAGGTGTCCTTTCTTCAAGAGCATATTTTATGATGTGTTTAAGGTCAAAGTGTAAACTGTGGCTACAAAAGCAAAACAAACCTCTGACGCACTCACATTTCTCTAGTAAGACTTCAAATTTAACGAGCAGAAATGGTTTCGTTCGAGCATGTTTACATAGCTGTAATGAATAATGAACTGGCTTCCATCTGTACTGATCTAATAGACCAGTTCTACATTCCTGCCCCACAATCTAGCAAAGCTCTGGCAGGCATAATGCATCGCCGCCCTGCACCCAGAGGATGAGGCTGCCGACACAGCCGTACGGCCGTCCTGAAAGCTCAATCACGTGACCCGCTGCCCCTTGTTGTTGTCATCACCTTGAGCACCGTAACACCCAGCGGCGCCTCCACCCAGAGGAGCAGTGGGACGAACAGGAAGTCTAATTCTAGACTACTTCCTGTATGACATTCCTGACCTGAGCAGCCTTCCTGCCAGATTCTCTTAAGCGTCCCATGTATAGCAGGTTTACGGCTGAAACGGCTACTTTTATATGAATACATGAGCAGGCGAGTAATTGTAGTAAAACCTTTGGGGATCTGTGCACAGGCTTTCAAATATTTTTTGCATTAGTAGGAAAAATGGTGTTTATTGTTAATAATTGGTCATTTGTTTAAAAATCCCAGTCTGTATCATTTAAACCCATCAGTCAGAACACTTTTGTAGCAGTTATACTTCATTTATTTTACCGTTTGGCTTCCATTAAGTGCATAGAATGAGAGTTCACATCATCAACATTTAGAATAAAGTGACAGAGATGGACAATAGCAGAACATCAGGCAGACAGCATTCATTGCAACAGCGTGTCAGGGGCCTCCCCAGCTGAAATACACGTAAAATATGATTTTATTTATCTGCACTTGTAATGCAGAAGACTGACACTTTTAGAAATAAAACAGATGCACTGACTAGCAGTTTCATGGCTGATAACTGATGACATTCAGGGTATTTATACACATTTTATCATTTAGATTCATTTAATTTATTCCCTCTTGTGTGCCAGGAGGAGAAATGCATGCATACTGTATCCAAACATATGGATATATGGAGGGTAAACAACAGCTACTGCTCTTACTAAAAGGCAGATTGGCTGATATATTTGAACAAGACCAATACAGATGCTTACAGATTTACCAGTATTTGATTGATTATGATATATGTTGGTGCATCCCTGGTTTTCAGCACGACATCATATTAAAACTAATTATATACAGACTTCATCTCCTGTAGATATTCCATAGAATTCCACAAATTCTTTGGAAAAATCCCAAGATGATTATCTGTCAGTAGAGAGGTCTGAACGCCTGCCGAGAATAGATTTTACATTACTTACTCCCATTCAACACCAGCCAAAATTAATTCTACAGTTTTAATTATTAGTGTTTCTGTCCATTTCAAACACGAAATCCCAGATTACTACAGTTAAAGATTTATACCTGTATATATTTATTAGTGTCTCTATATAAATTTTAGCCTTCCCATTTAAATGATACAAAAAATACAATCTGAATCCAAATAAATGCAAATTATAGCAGAAACATATATGAGGGTATAAGGCAAGAGTCATCTCAGATACTGAAAGTGCCCTTTATTATTACCAGCAGAGGCTGAAGCAGCTGATTGCCACAAAAACATAGATATATATATATAAAAAATGTAAATACTCAGACAGCTGTGACTTGGGAACCAAACAAAAGTGTTTGGATTCAGGTTAAAAAGAAACACATACAAGGAAAAAAAAAAAAATCTCCCAAAGATAAATCAACGAGACACATGTCAGCGAGGCAAACACTCTGAGATGAAGAGTAAACCCTGAAGCA
Source organism: Astatotilapia calliptera (assembly GCF_964374335.1). Classification (NCBI taxonomy): domain Eukaryota; kingdom Metazoa; phylum Chordata; class Actinopteri; order Cichliformes; family Cichlidae; genus Astatotilapia; species Astatotilapia calliptera. The sequence continues at coordinate 4,822,492 of NC_137428.1, read as the reverse complement.
CATCCCAGCAGGTGTCTTAGTGATGTGTTACAGTATACTCTCCCTCAGGTTCCCACTGCTGGACGTGTTTGCCTGCTGACTCTCTGTTTGGGTTCGATTCCACGTGTGAAAGTCCAAAAGAGCCTGGTTGAGCTTCTCCATCCAGTCCAACCTCTCCTGCTTGGTGTCTGCCGAAAACCAACACCTGAAACAGGAAAGGCCTTCGTCAGTTTGTGTGCAGCTATTAGTGTCCAGCCTCCACCCAGTGAGTGGTGTCACCGAAAGGTGTTTCCCATCAGCTGTCAAAAACACAACACCCACTGTGACATCACTAGCTGGGTGCAGCCAGAAGAGCAACGTCATGCGTCATGCTCACTGTAAACAAATGTGGAATAGACTGGCTTAAATGTGTAAACCAGTCAAACAAAATTAATCAGTGAGAAAAGTAGATGAGCTCAATTTTGTGAGCAAAGCCTTAATTCTCTTAATTTTTCCAACAAGCAAGCAAAACGAGCCATCATGCACAGAACAGAGGTCCTGACAGTTAAACCTGAGCTTTTCCTGCTGGATAAAAGTGAAAAAGTCCGTTTGCAGCTGTGATTCACACTGAAAGTAGGCTGACAACAACACATTAAACACTTCGCTCTAATGTTTCTGTCTGTTTGTGCAAGCAAAGACCTCATTTTCAGGGAGTCGGGGTCGTTAAATTCCTACTTACTTGGCTGCGGCATCCTGGCTGAGGTCTTGCTCCTGCTGCGATACGCTGCTTACCAGCTCAAAGGTGAAAGGTCGAGCACACAACTCCCTCTTGACAGGCCTGACGCACTGACTCTGTGAGCTGGAGAGAGAGATGCTGCCTTCTGCCTCCTTAGAAGTTGAACACAAAAGACCGATTTAAGGTCACTGATGGCAACAATTAAACTTGGCCAGTTACAGGGTATGCCCTTCAGAGTCGCCTTCTCATGAGTGCCTGTGCAGGTGGTCAACTTTTACATTTAAGTTGCTTACCTTGCTAGTTAGAGCCACAAACAGCAGTCCCTAAAACTAATTATTCACGTTTTATTAATGTAACAGTTTCTTAGATTTAAAATGTCAGGGTGCTAACCACTGCTGATTGGAGCTAGAGCTGAAAACAGAAAAGTCCGTTTAAAAGTTTTGACACTGCAGCAAGCAGGCATCGCAGTAGCACAGTCATAAACTTCCACTGCGAAACCTAAAAATAGCATCCACCCCCAGAAGCTACTCAGACATGCACAAGAAGATGACACTGAAGAGATGGCAAAATTTAAATCAGATATGCTTTTTGATTTTTATGGGCTGGAACTTCCATATTTCACATCTATGTAATAAACCTGCTCGTTCATACCTTTGTTTCTCTGTCATTTGGATAGTTCCAGTAGTACAGGTTGCATTCCTCCAGGACAAAAAAGCAGCGATGCCAGACCCCATACCCACTGATCAACTCGAACATCGTCTGGGAACACAAACACAGCAACAATGCAGTGAAAACAGGCGTTTAAATTTAGAGGAAAATGATTTGATGTGTGTAAAATTTAGCTGAGGCAGGATCTGCACTCCCTGCAATGTGACTTTAAGAAACTGAGACATGACTTCAATTTCAAAATTTTTCCCCTTTGATATCTGGAACATTAATGTGTGCCTGGCACTTTGTCTTTGATTTGACTCACTGGTCCAAATTATCTGATGCTCACGCAACGAAGGCTTCAAGCTTCCAGATCACACTCGTGATTCATCTGCGTGGCTGGCTTAGAAACTAGTTGTTAAATGGCATGAGAGAATTTTTTCATTTTCAGACAAAGCGCTTAAGCACAGTTTCAGGAAGTCTCCACCTATGCTAACATGAATCATAGCTGCCAGCTGGAAACAGGAGTTTTTGTTCTGGTCTGCAGCCTCTGTGAGCTCAGCATCGTGACACTGAACCAGCTGCATCTGCTACAGAGCGGCAGACGGAGTGTGAGTGAGAATGGAAGAATAAAGTAAAACACCCAAGAAAATATCCTGCTAAGATAAATCTCTCTGTGACATACTCAGGTTTTTCTTTAATATAAAAATATATAAAATTCCTGACCAGGAAGCCTTGGTGCTGGACGTCAGAGTGGCTCTTGCTCTCCAGCTGCAGGTAGATGTTGCCCTCTAGAGGGGAAAGAAAGGGCACCTAAAGCCAGAAAAGGACAGGGAGGGGCACACAGTGTCAGACTGGCAGGATTTTAAATGGTGGTAACAGAAAACAGCATTTCAAATACATCCCAACATGCTTTTCTACACATAATCTAACAGATGACCGGCAGTGGTCACTTCGACAGCGAATGCTGCCGTTTTCCACGGAGTAAAGATAATTTCAATCTGCAGGAATCAAGAATATAGGAGAGAAATGTAAGAACATGTACACTGACTACACATGCAGTAATATGTATCAGCGAGTTGAGATCACTTTATGTCCTTAAGAACAAGTTTCACATTCAAAATGGCAACATAATGGATAGCCTTTAATTTCTGAGATTCGTTCAAGTTCTTTCTTATCTAAAGTGACAGCAAAGTTATTTACAAATAACCCTCGAAGGTTTTTATGAATTATGAAATAGGTGAGTTTTCAGAGAGGTGGAGGGGTGACAGAATTGTGAAAAAGTGAAACCTTTTCCTGAAATTCATCTCCCAGCAGCCTCCTGACTTTGCCATCCAGTTTCATCTGAGTGAAAGAAGCAAGAAAAGAGGGGGAGGGACACAGACACGTTACATCACCAGTGGGCCCGTGCATGTGTGGAGTAATAACAAATCAAAAGGGGGAAAGCATGCGGGGTGGTGTTTGCAGCACTGTGCTTCTTCCTCTCAGGCAGCGGCAAATCCCAAAGACAGTGCTTTTATTCAGCTGCATCACTCAATCAGCAAATTCACATTTACACAACTACACAGACAAAAGAAGCTCCATTTGTATTCATCTTATTTTTTACTTCTCAAACTTTCAAAGACAAGTTTCCATCGCCAAGTCCTATTTCTCTTTACCAAAACTCACATTTCCACTAGGTTCCAGAGTTGCTGAATAATAAAATATTTGTAAAAATGTTGAACAGGCTTTCACCAACAGTCCTCCTCAGTGTTCACCCCAGCAACAGACACAATCTTACCTTATCCAGGGGGAATTTGCTGTGTCCCAGTGAGGCCAACGTGATCTTATGAGAGCCGACCAGACAAAAGTTACTGGAGCGACGGGTGATGAGAGGAGGAGCAGCAGCTGAAGGAGCAAAAGCAAAAACATGACTAATGTGCAACACTTAGAGCTGGAAGTATATCACCAACCACCATTATAACCATCTTTGTGCCAGTTTGTTCAAAGAGTGAAACAGGACGAACTGAAGCCTCATCGGGGTGTTTATGCTTCAAGTCAAGTTTATTGATATTGCGCCAAATCACAACAAAACATAAGGCACTTTATATTGTAAGATAAAGACCCTACAATAACATAGATAATAATACACCCCAATAAGCATGCACTTACAGCTAAAAATCAAGTTCAGTCTAAGACTTAACAGTGAACTCCATGAAAATAAAATTTAGGATCCAGCTAAAGAAATACTAAAGAAAATGGAAACTATACTCCAACTGAAGCCAATATAAAACATTTTAAGGCCTTTGGTTATAAATATGCATTTAAGACATTTGAAGACCTGTAACCATGCTGCTCTTTATGCACTGACAAAATAAAATAAATTAGTGACCAAAATAAAACAACTTACATGTTGAACTGACGCTAGATCTCTGCTGGAAAATAAGACAAATGAATAAATAAGAGTAAAACTCAAAGTATAACCACGATTTGATGAAAAATAAAACTGAAACCTCACCGTGAGAGTGTTCAGAAGCTTTCTTGGAGTGACCTGCACATGAGAAGGCAACATTAATGAATTTAAACATTGTATATATAAACATGCAGTGAGCTCAGAAATGACCAGCTTACCCGTGGCTTGGTGGAGGCCCGCTCCATGGTGCAGTTACTGGCTGAGGTTTGGGACTAGATGGCAGAAAAACAACATAATAAAAATATAAAGTAATTTCAGTTTTAGACAACAACACTCCACATTTAAAATCAACACAAACACAAAAATAATACATATTTTACACATTTGGTATATTGAGCAGTAAGAAGGTCATTAAAAAACAAATCACTAGGCCTAATGCAGCACACCTTAAACTGCCTTTAAAACCAGCACACACCCAAGCAAAGGGCAGCCTAACCAGAGCCTTATACAATCCTGCTGCTAATGCTGAACGACCACAGCTGTTCAACTACACTCCGATTACTGATAGGCATTAGTTAGTCTCCCCTGGCTTCAGAACTTATAACTGAAGTAAATCTCATGAGCTGTCACATAAAGAAAAAACAGTGGCTTCTGTATTTAGGTGGGAGGACTCCAGGACGGCCCCTCTCCCTACAGGATCGCCAACTAACAGCACGCCAGCTTACAACAGCCTTCCATCAGATACCACAGAGACATGCCTGCAATGCTGCAGCAAACAATCCAACCAAGTCTCTTCAGCTAATCCATTAGATACACTACAGATGTGTGTATTACATTAGCACATCTGGCTGCAACATCACCAGTTCACAGTTAACGCACATGAAAGGTTTATAATGATTTAAAACGTGTATAATGTAAATAGTCATAGAAAATGAAGCTCTATAGATTGTGACTGACCAGGCTGTAGACTTCCACATCAATTTCAAAGGATGAGCGAATATCCTTCCTGAAACATTAAGACGAAGCAATGCAATGCATTAGGATACTTTGCATATCAATTACCACTTAGTAGAGTCACAAAATGAGAAATCAAAATGCTGTTTCAGAGCCGCAACATGAAACGTCACATAAGGTCAAAGGCCACAAACATTTGTTCCAGTTTAAGAGTAGTTGATGAAATGCAGCTTACATAGTGACAGATGTGGGGAAGGAGATGGTGTCTCCGTTCTGAGCATCTGCAGCTGTGGCCAGAGGGGTGGCGACGATGTTGCAGGGTCCGTAGCGGATAAGAACAAAAAAGTAGTGACTTGGTCGACCTAAATGACAAACAAAAACAACATCGTGAATGTTAAGAGTGAAGCCATTAAAAACCAAACAAAGGCAGAAATCTTCTCAGCTGCGGTACCTGCACGGTTGTGTGAGGAGCAGACATATTCCACCTTGAGCGGCAGCTGGATGTTTGTGATGCTGACAGTGCCTCTGCAGGGCTGCTGGGAAATAGATTCACTGTCCTCCACTGCTGCCTCTCCAGATTCTGAGCTCCTCTCCTCCTTCAGTCTGGCCACCTCAGCCAGCAGGGCAGAGCGCTTCTCACCTGAAACAGAAAATGTATCATAAATGCAAGGAAGACAAAATAGATAAATATTATAACATATCAGCAAAGAATTGACAGTTGTGGATATCACACTGTCAGTTTTGACTGGTTCCTAATCTTAAAGACCAATGAATGACCAATAACGGCTGCAGAGAAGAAGCTTAGATGACAGGAATGAAAGTGGCTTATGTGAAGAAGCATTCCTGACTCTATGCTGAACAAAGATGCGGTGGTTTAAAATCTTGCAGTCTACATACACGAGACCAGCAGCAGTTTCTCGGCTTCGGCCTCCTCCAGTGAGCCTCGCCCGTGCTCCTCATCCGTACAGCAGTTCAGGGCCTGCAGCGTCTGGTTAATCACAGTCTGCAGTTTCCCAGCTTCTTCATTAAGAGCCTGGACACAATCGACCAAACCCAGAGCATCACTGATACATGTAATATATTCAAAAGGTTCCACAGTTTTTGGGGTTCTCACTCTTTAAGAAACATTTTGTTGCACTACAGTTCCAGATACAAATAACATAAGAGTGTTATGAGGGGCGATCACGTTCGAAAGTATTAAGTTCCTCTGCATAAAAGTCTCCATTAAAACATTCCACATGCTTGAAATTTAGACCAGATGAATGTCGAGTTTCCATAATTAAACATAATTTCAGCTTTTTAAATTCATTGCTCTACTGATTTAGTCCTGCTCCATTTGTTGAAATGGAGAAAGACTTCAAATTTCTGTTACTCCCTGTGTAAACTTCAGGACAGGTAAGTTGTTGGACAATATTGAGCTTAGCCTTCCGTAATATCAGTGTTTTTCTAAACTAGTCAAAGCAAACTACACACCGTTATTTTCTCCTTGATGTTGACAGGCGGTTGAGGCTTGGGCGTCTCTTCAGCCCGTCTCTGAACCCCCGGAGTGACGCTCTGAACGATGGGAAGCTTACTCTGCCTTTGTGTGCGGTAGGCATCGATGCTGACAACCAGAGAACAAACAAACATTAACATAAGGAAAACAATGTTTGAGAAACAATGTGTGAGTGCTGGCACAGTTCAAGAGTTCACAGAACAGTGTGGGTAAAGCATCATGGAGCTTTCTGAACATGCACAACATGTAGATTTGATTCGTTACACATTAGGCACCAACAACCCCACCAGACTGCTGAAGAGCACAATCTCATGTGTTGGTGCAGACTGACTCAGTCGTTTTTACTAACAGACCTCAGACTGTGCAAATGAGCCCACTGTGAGATCTGATAATGATATTATTGCAGTGTAACTGCTGTAAACTGATAAAATGTTCATGATCCTGAATTTGGATCAGATAGTTTTTTTCTGTTTTAATAACTTGGAGGAATTATCCCATTTTATGAGGAACTAGAGAGTGGTGTATGGAGATTAGTGACTACTGCCAAGGCTGTAAAAAAAAAACCAAACAAACAAAAACTTCTATCCTTTACAGCACAGGGGTCCGTTCTTCATACCTCGCTTACTACATCCAAGATCAAATCATCGCGCTAACTTTGAGCTCGCTATTCCGGTTCTCCGAACACACCTGTTGTTGACGATTAGTATAGCTGGATGAAGTAATGTGAGATCACTGGGTGGCTTAACAGGGGCTACGCATCGATAGTAGAAACATTGATCGGCAACCCTTTGATTGGTCGGCGAAAATGTCGAAGGAGCGCGCTCAGTATTTTTCGGCAGCAGAGCAAGAACTCTTGAGTGAGGGATTTCAGGAGTTTCAGAGTTTAATTAAAACGCAAGGGAACACTGCAAAGGCTGCAAAAGCAAGGAGAGAGGGCTGGCAGAAAGTTGCTGACAAATTAAACTTGTAAGTAATTTAATAATAATAATAATGGATTGGATTTATATAGCGCTTTTCAAGGCACCCAAAGCGCTTTACAATGCCACTATTCAGTCACTCTCACATTCACACACTGGTGGAGGCAGCTACGGTTGTAGCCACAGCTGCCCTGGGGCAGACTGACAGAAGCCAGGCTGCCAATATCGCGCCATCGGCCCCTCTGGCCAACACCAGTAGGCGGTAGGGTAAATTTATTATATTATATTACATTATATCCTCTTTCACATTAGAGCCACAACAGGACCCACTAGAACATGGGAACAAGTAAAAGTGAAATATAAGAAAATTCTACAGAATGGTAATATTTATCACTTATATTGCTTTTAGTCTCTTGAAAAGAGACCCTGAAATAATCTGTTTGTTTATAACAGCAACCAAGAAAAGGGCAGAGCAAAAAAAAAAAGACAGGTGGTGGTCCTGCACCCCCTCGTCAACAAGTTGGTTAAGTAAATAATACCCTCACGGGAAAATCGATATCTCTCAATGAGCACACTGTCGCGCTGAGCTAAAGGATCCTGTCTGTCCCGCAATATACGCTGAATTCTGAGGACTCTCCTTATCAATCTTGCACCTTCCGCAATGGGCTGCTCGCGTATACGGACAGGACATGGCTGCGACAGGCTTCCCAAATCCACCTTCGCTTTTATAGCCGTGGTCATCTTGCTTACATGAAGTAATTTACTATTACTACTCTGAACTGTGAATTACATCTGAAATAATCAAATACATGAAATAGAATGATTAATAGTATATTTCCCTTTTTTTTAGGAAATGACCTGTATGTATCTGTATGAAATCAATAAAAGGATCAAGTGCTGCATTAACTTTAGTTACATTGATGTTATTTATTTATGGTAAAACAGTGGTAAAATATCGCTGTTGCTTTCGTATAAATGAAGCGGACATACCTGAGTGGCCGCGATCTAATCTTGTTTACATAAAGTGAGCCTGCTCCCGAGCAGGTTTACGCTTTGTTGCTATGACAGCAAGTCCCGGATGAGCTTCGGGGAACCGAACGATCCAAGATCACACGAAATCGTCAACAATCAAATCCAGCTAACTTACTTAGCCAGGTACGAAGAACGGACCCCAGGTGTCAAACTCCAGGCCTCGGGGGCCCGTGTCCTGCAGGTTTTAGATGTGTCCTTGATCCAACACAGCTGATTTAAATGGCTAAATTACTTCCTTAATCATGTGATTCAGGTGTGTTGACCCAGGGTGATATCTAAAACCTGCAGGACACCGGCCCTCGAGGCCTGGAGTTAGACACCCCTGCTTTACAGCTTCAGAGCTCACTTTATATTTTATGAGCCAACTCTGTAAGCATCTTTTGGAGTATCTCAAAGCTCTGAACATTTGGGTTTTTAAACAATTTGAACACAAATGTATTACTATTACATTTGTGCAGCACGGTGGCACGGTGGTTAGCACTGTTGCCGCACAGCAAGAAGGTCCTGAGTTCAATTCCAACATCAGGCCGGGGTCTTTCTGTGTGGAGTTTGCATGTTCTCCCCGTGTTTGCGTGGGTTCCCTCCGGGTACTCCGGCTTCCTCCCACCGTCCAAAGACATGCAGCTTGTGGGGATAGGTTAATTGGATAATACAAATTGTCACTAGGTGTGAATGTGAGTGTGAATGGTTGTCTGTCCCTGTGTGTTGGCCCTGCGACAGACTGGCGACCTGTCCAGGGTGTACCCCGCCTTTCGCCCTATGACAGCTGGGATAGGCTCCAGCGCCCCCCCGCGACCCTGAAAAGGGGAAGCGAATAGATGGATGGATGGATGTATTACTATTACTCTTTACGTTTGGCAACAGTTTGACTGTGAAAAGATAACAGCTGGGATTTATTATAACCTGTATTTGTGTATGACCATGTAACTGCTGTGATTACCTGTACAGGGGAGCAGATTCAGCAGGATGGGCGCTAGTTTCCTCTGGTGTCAGGAGCAAAGGAGGGATGGGCTCCTGGCTTGCGGCCAGTCGCTGTTGTAGGAACATTAGCACACATGTCATAAGTTGTGTTGTTTACAGGGCACTCGTTAATGCTGTCTGCTAGTGGAGGACACCAACTCTTTCAGCTTCTGAGTGTAGCTTCTATAGACTGGAATAAATCTTACCAGTGGGGTGACCACAGCCTCTACAGACTTGCTGAGAGGAGAGAGGATGCCAGTGGGAGGAAAGTTGAGCAGCTCATCCCTGATGCCATCAACCTTATCACTCTCATCACTCTTCTCCTCTTTGGCCTCTCCCTCTTCTTCACTTTTTTCCTTCTCCGTCTCCATCTTATCATTTTCGACGGAGCAAGCCCCAATACCACTGTCGTGATCCTCAGGGCCTTCCATCCTTTCAGCATATTCGAGCACCTCCTCGAACATCTGATCGATAATTTCACCAGTGTTGGTCTCCTCACGAAAGCTCACTTCAGTATCTGAAAAATATCACAAATGTATGAAATCACTTTGAATCATTTTCTGACACTTCAAATGCTTCTGTGCAAATAGCAAATCTGTGTTTTAGACATCAAACAAATCATTTCGTACGTTCTTCTCAGCACAGCTCTGATGAAATAATTGTAATTGTTCAATCTAGACAAAAACCACCCGTGTATTTGTGCACCATGGACCAATACCATAATCTTTCAAAACATGCACCTCATGTCCAACAGACTTTCACCCGTGAGTTTCCACCTCTCCTAAAGTGTCCTCAGGTGCTCACACTGCCCTCACCTGACAGGGCGGTTTCTGTAGAGGTATTGTTGTCAGACACCCCTGAGCTGTTGATGAACTCGGGCTCCAGAATAAAGGAAACCTTCTTTGAGCTCTCTCCTCGCTTGTGAGTGTCTTCTGTCAGACTAACGTCAAGATTCACCCTTTCATCGACAGATTCCTGCCCCACCTCCAGGTGATCAGATGGCTGGATCTCTGCTGAGGTCTGAGCTCCATCAGCCTCTGTTAATGCGCCCTTGGGCTTTACCACAGGTTGTGCCTCATCTTCTAGATTTCCCTCTAGTCCCGCATGCTCATTTTGTTCATTTTCAAAAGAAGTAGGCAATGCTCGTTTGCCTCCATCTGAGCATGTGCTGTCTGACTCTTCTTTTATACAGACTGTCTGGGTTTCCTTTGACTGTTCAGCTGCATCATCATCGTGACTGCATAGTTCCATTTCTTTCTGCTCTTGTTTTATTGTAAGAACATCACTATCTGCTGTAAGTAGACCCTGACTACCTTCTTTACATGACTCCATGCTCTCTTTGTCTCGGTCTAAAGTACACTTCCCTCTCATTGAGTTTTCTAAACAGCTTTCTGGTTTGGATTTGTCATCTTTTTGTATTTCAGAACAGCCAGCGGTCTTAGTAGAGACATCAGAACGTGGACCATCATCCTGGATGTCAGTGGGTTCATTTTCATCTGTTTTCTCTTTGTTCATTTGGGATGATTCCCCTTGCACGTCCTTCACACATGCTTCGTGTACTTCATCTATGGCGGATTCTTCCTCCATACACACTGTGCTTTGAGGATATCGCCACATCCTTAACTCCTCATCTGTCGATGGTTCAATCTCCCCGTCACTACAGCACGAACTATCCATCTTTTCATCGTCTTCAAAGGCCAGCATGTCAGAGCTACCCTGTTCACTTACTGTGGACTCCTGTGATGTTTCCTTAACGTTTGACTCATGTGGAAGAGTTAATTCTGAGAAGCTTTGCTCATTAGATGCAGTTAAGTCAGACATGTTCTGATCCTCACCAGAGGGGGCTTTGAAGAAACTGTGATCCTCGCTAAAAGAAAGCTTTAACACAGTTTGGCCCTCTGGTTGTTGGGGACCTGGCTGCTCTTCTTCATTAGCAGACAGAGCCTCTTGCGTCTGTCTGGGTTCTTCACTGAGAACACACCGTTTCTGCATTCCAGTCTCTGAATAAGCTGCAGGAGCTTCAGAGTGACCGGATGTCATCTCACCTGTTGAGAAACAGGAGTCTCGCATCTCATCACTACACACCTTTTATAGCTTTATACTTGTTAAACCTTCAGAGCAGTTACTGAACATACTGAGTCATTTATATAAAGAGCACAAAATCTGTACTGATACTGAAAAGAAATACCATTTTAGATGCGAAATGAACTTGCAATTAAATTTTTTTATTAATTAAATTTGCAAGATGTAATCAAACGTGCTCTATTAGTCGCATTATTCCTAATTATTGGTTACATAACAGACACAAGAGTTTACAAAATATTCTGAAATGTAAAACTTTTCTCCTTAAAAATGAGGTCAGACGAAAACAAATTGAACAAATGGCAAGTGGCCTGAGATTACATCCCTGGTACATAAGTGCTGTTCGAATGCGTTTGCCCCAATACAGATGTTGCATATGAAGTCCAATACTAATTAGAATTGTTTTTGTTTCACATTATAGAAAAATATATGCTTCAATTTTAAATCTAAATGACACCCAAAGCCTTACCTGTCATATTAAGAGATGCGCTGTCTGCATTTGTCGTCGGAGGTTCAGTGAAACTACCGTCTTTCACATCAGCGACACCTTGATCCTGCCAGAAGATCAAGAACAACAGGATTAAAGAATAAGAAGGAGTTTTATTGACTATAATGATACTATGTTGATGACTACATACAAAAGGAAATAAAAGTTCAGATAAAAACAAATTAATTTAATTAAGGGACAGTAAAATTGTAAAAGAATTCTAAAAATTAAAAATCATGAAATATAAAATTCACAGGAAGAAAAAACAGCCCCTAAACAAAGTGAACCAAGAAAATATTGACAGGGTGCAATAATGCTGAACAGTGCAAGTCTGTACAATCTTCAAATGTACAAGAAGTGCATGAATCCACCACTGCACACCAAACATGACCTTTGTTACCGCAGTGACAAGCCAACATCCCCAAAACCATAGAAGAGAAAAGAAGGTGCAGAGTAAGGAATGAAATTCTGTCTCCAGCAGTGCTTCAAGACATATTTAATCAACTGATCTCTGCCCAAGTCTATGTGGCCCATAATACCAGGTGACTAGACAACGCAGGGTTTTACACTACTGACTCACATCCCAGAGGCATGTGGGAGGCCACTGCACTCTCCTTTTTGATCTAGGAACACTGGAGGAGGGACCTGAAGGGCCACAAGGAGTCCTCTCCTGTTTATATAAACTGTCATGTTAAAAAAATCTATGAAAACCAACAGTGAAAAATGAAAAGTACAGTTTACAAAAGCTATAATCCACAAAAACGAGTTAAAACCCGAACAAAGTTTTAGTCAAAGCAGGACGTGCCGAATTCTTGTTGACACTGACTGTGTGCATCAATTACTATTTACTGTTTCACAGCTGTGATACTAATCCACACTGCTATACTTGATGGCAATTCAAGCACGAAGCTTTAATTTACCCATCGATTTTAAAATAACAGATAATAAACTATGACAGTTTATTATCGGAGCTCTGTAGGTGAAACGTCAGGGTCTGAAAACTCACCTCTGCTAAAGCGGAATCTGAGCTGCTCCGTTTCAGCCAGGCGTTCTCAGCGATGGGCTGAAACGGCACCTGACTCAGTTCATGCTCCCGCTCCTGACCAGTGAAAATATATCAGATTTTAGACATTTATCACAAGCATAATCAATTATCCAGTATTTCAATATTACAAAAAAATTATTTCTTTCTATGTTTTTTTTAGTATTAGATTTAAATAATAAATAAACAAACAGAAATAACAAATCTCCCCCCTTAAGAACCAGCACATGGGAGTGTTGAATGTGCATTTCAGTGATTAAAGCTGTTAAACCAACCTGGCGGATGCGAGAAACCTGCTTTGAGCTGGGTGTAGTTGAGCCCTGGAGTTTTTGTTGGATGACTGATACAAAGCTGGAGCGTGTCCGGGGGTATTGGTTGGCGGGGCTTGGGGTGTTGGTGGGGCTACTCTGGAAAGAGGCCATTTTGAATCGCTCCATCCGCTGATTGAACTCTGCCTCACCTGGAAAATATTTCAGACAGTGTTTAAGTCAAAGGTGGGGTACTAAAGACCAATTTAATAGAAATAGTGCATGAGAAATAGACGCTTGTCATGCACATCCTCCCATAACACTGCATAGATATAATGCAAATAACAGTAATGCTTTAAATATAAAGTAACAAAAGAAAATATTTATGAATGGAAATGACAGCAGATGATTGGAAATCAGCTACTGCTCAAAAACAAATTATTTAACTCTGAGTTAAATCATTCCATAACTCATGTTAGCCAGATGTATCATAAAAAGAAACACCTGTCATGTTCACTACTGACATACAGTCACTGCACATGTTGTGTTATTTTAGATTAGAACTTAGCAGCTGGGTGTTGCAAACTCAGGGACGGGCAGTAAGGCCAATGTCAGGACTGAACTTCAGTCTGTGTCCCTCTGTAATACACTCTAATTAATGGAGTCATTACAGTAAGCAATCTATTTAGGCTTCAGTCTTTAAGACTGAAATTGTTTGTAGTTAGTTAATAACAGGTGATGTTGATAGAGAGGTTTTTGAAGGTGTGCTCATATGTAATCTCACCAAGGAGAGGCTCTTTGTGGCCCTTGCTGTCCCCGCCTGGATCCGAGAGGCACCGCTGTGCAGGAGGAGCTCCTCCTAAAATACAACACACTTTGTTACAAACTACAGGAATGATCCAACTCCCACACAGTCACTCGGGCTCAACAGAAATTACTCAACATCTTGACAGCAGGTCTTATCTTGCTTGTAAATAATCTAGTTGACTTTTGATCTGCTATCTGAAGCATTACCTGAAATGCTGCCAAAAAACAGAGAAGTTTGTTAGCTACCCAAACAAAGCCAGTAGTGCAATAAATTCCACCTTTGTGAAGGTTTTGTCACAACTGTACTGTACAGATCAGTCAAGTATTTTGTCACATATTCAGCATGCATGAACTTGTATGCAGAAAACAGTCATTTACCATCTCTTCTCTGGGTGAGCTGTTGAACTCGTGACCGGACTGAGGGAACTATTGGTGTGTCGGGTTTGGTTTCAAGCTCTGCTCGGCGTCCAGAGGAAGATGCTTCAGGGCAGTGGTTCTCCTGACCGGCCGCTTCCAGACGGCGCCTCTTCTGACTGTCATTGGTCTCTGACACAGTAAGACATAGGCGACAGGCATAAGGGACTCCTTCTTGTAAATATATGTATATTTTGTAAATATAAAGAAGAAGGAACCTTGACATTGGTTTAAGCCACAAACAAACCTGGTGCTGAGCAGTTATTGTCCTCTGAATCCGACAGCGGTGCTCTCTGTCTCTTCAAGCCCATATTGTTGCCATTTTCCTCACCTGCTTCCATATCGAGCTTCAAAAACATCAAGCACTGAATAAGTATTTTTAAGAGGTCAGTTTCACTGATTTGAAGATAAAACTCGAAGACCATGAACAGATTTACTAAAGAGTAAAGCGGTATCAGCTAGCAATAGTTACTTTCTCAATAGAAACAAGCCACATCAGAAAAAAAAACTGATCAAAATCCAAAGAAATAACTGCATGCCAGATTGAATCTAGCTTTGTAATTTCAACAGTGACTAATGCCTTTACCGATTTTCCAAATAGCCGCCATATAACCAAGTTTTATCCTGTCTATGGCCATCAAGCTTCACTCCCGACCAGGCCTGCTTCGAAAATCAGGTCAGTAAACTCAGTGACATTTATCTGCCTACAACAAAGTTAAATACATTTGCAAAATTAAAAATGTTCTATTATTTAATGACACAGATTACCGCAGCTAAAACTAAACGTGAAAACGCCCCGTTTCAGCTTGGCTCGTTTTTAAAAACAAAAACACTGCTGGCTGATTGGCATCGCTCTTCAGCGAAAACTGAAGCATTTACTTAACACAGCGACAACTTAGTTATCTACGCCAAGTTTTTCTTCTCGTCTCCGAACAACCTGTCACGCTAAAACATACTAGATTAGCACGCTGAACGCATCCACACCCTGGGTCAGCTTGGCTAGCTCTTTTCAAGCTAACCTATCTAAAGTTAATGCTAGTTTAGCTTCCAATTAGTTAACTTAATCAACAGAAACTTAGACCGGTAGCTCGAGTTTGTCTCTATATGTTTTGTTTCTAAATGGCTCCCCCCCTTTTTTTTTTTTTTTTACCTGAGAAGATATCCGTAAGAAAGTACAGGTGTTACACGGGACAACCTTAACTAACAGAAACCACGAAACAGTCCTCTCGTTGTTTGCTCTCTTCTTCTAACTTTGAATTTCAGCGGGTCTTCTGACGTCAGAGGAACGAGCGATTGCAGTACCGTAAATATTCATAAAGAGCCCCGATCTGATCTTTGCCGTGCGGCTCCTGTGGGGCGTTAAAATCTGATACTGCGTCCATTCTCCAGAAATAGTAGATGAACTCTTTTAGTTAAATACCCACCGATGATTATTTACATATTTGTTTTCCTACTAGTTGATGTAAAAACGGCTTTTGTGAAATTAGGTGTTTATATTACGGTAAAAACAGAGTAAACGCGCGGACGGTTGCTGACTTTGGTAAATAAGGTTGTAATAAGCTTTCCCTTCCTGGAAGTTATGAAGTGTACCACATCTTTGCTGTTACACAACTGTCGTATATATTTAGCTTAATATGATCTCAGAGCTCGTCTCTAGTATGTTGTCTGATTGATATTGTTGAGGTTCCATTTAAAATATCTAAGCTACACCTATATATATGAACAGCGTTTAATTATTATGTGATTTCTCTGATGTCCTGCAGACAGCCAACTCTGTTGTTAAATATTATAAAGCTCTATGACATACATGCAACGAGTAGTTACAAAAATGACCAGTAGGTGTCGCAGATTGCTTTCAAAGGTAAGGCTTGGCGAGCATCTTTGTAACTTTCAGAAAACTTCATACTAGACACAGTATAAAGCTGGTATGAAGGTGGAATGAATGGAATGAATCTCAGCATCATCAGCTAATGAATCTGTGCTACACTTGATGTAACCTGACCATGAGCATCACAGCTGCCGTGCACCAGTCACACAGTAGTGTAGTGTAGTGTAGTGTAGTGTAAACCCATGACAGCACAGCAAACCAACCTGTTTATCCTGCACTAAAGTATATTTGTGCAACCTTTAAATAACACAAAGTTAGCATACCCCAGTTTGTTTTTCAGCATGATTCACAACATACAAAAATGTCACATGTAAAGACCAAATAAAACATGAAAATATAAAAACATGAGGACATATATGTAAAATTTCAGTTGATCAGATACTACTGAGCAGTCCTTACCTTTAAGTGTAGCCTCTCCTCCTCCTTTCCTGTTCTGTCTTTCGTATCTTTTTCCACCTCTGCGTAAAGTTAGTACCGCATCCGTCACTTATGGGCAACTGCACTGGTTCTGGTGATGCCAGAAATACGAAAAACACCAGTGCATGTTATCTCCTGACCATGGTGATTAATACAGGAACATGATTGCCTTTGACATGAAACTGTTTAGGCCCAAATCTTCTGATATTTGAAGGCCTGCAGCAACATGAAACAATAACTCCCCTTAAATGTGTTAAACCAAAAGCAAGAAGCCTGTTTTAAAAATGTAAGGAGGAGAAAGTCCAGATCTTTGTTTATATATGTAGGGAGAAGTTGCCAGAAAAATAAATGCTCTAGTAAAGTACTGATACCTGAAAATTGAACTCAAGCACAGTAACAGAGTATTTGTACTTTGTTACATCTCACCTCAGCACGACAGTAGTGAAATTTAAAATGGGCAGAGACAAAGAACTCTGAATTGAAACGATGGCAGTAAAAGTATAACTTGCAAAGGAGAAATCGTGTAGAATCATATTTGTGTGCAAAGTAAGCGAGCTTCAAAGTCAGATGCTGTTTGCTAAACTCCACCCTGATGGTTCAAATCCATAAAACGCAGCACCCCTCGGAGCAGCAGACCATAGAAATCATGGGACCTATTTCTAACGGAGCCTTAGGTCCACCCTGCCCTGCTACACCAGAACTTGGGATTTCTGCTACTCTAACTACCAAATTCCACTTTAACCCATATGTTGAATCAGCAAATGGTGAAGATGTAGCTTATAAAGTTGATAATAATGCAAATTAGTTGAAGTTTCTAAATTATTTCTCCTCAGCAGTTCAGTATGACTGGATTTAAAAGGGAATTGTTGTACTTGGGTGAAGTTATTTTGGCGATAGTCAGTTCAAGCTTTTCTCTATAGTGAAAAGCTCTTTTTTTCCCTTGTAAAGTAACTTGCTCCAAGAGCCGACAGCAAACCAGTGACGTGTGAAATGATTCTGCTGACAATGCTTCAAATGTATGTTTTTCCACACTTACACTTTGTAGACAGTTCCTGTGCACTCACAGCGCACGTTTCCAACCGCAAACAGTGAGTTACATTCATTTCCTCCCACCTCGAAACTGATTGTGGAATGAAAAACCAAACCACAGACGGACAAATGTTGACCTTTCCATGTAGGTCCAGTCAGACCATCTCTTACACAGTGAGAAATATACACGAGCATATTATAATGAAGGAATTCGATATTTGTTATTGTAAAAACTAATCTGATACAGTACGTGGTTATAAACAAATAACCCAGTAATTTATATGACTGTACACAGACTTTGTTTTAAAAAATAAATAACCCTTTTAAGCTACTTACATTTATTTAAATTGAATTTCTGTGTCTTTTCCTCCATGATGAATGCACTGCAGTGTTATAAATATCACTTCCTTGTCCCCGATGTCTGCAGCATAAACCCAGGGAACTGAATTTGAGTGTGAAGTCAGTGAGGTCAGGAGGAGCAGAAATGGGCTCAGAAGCAAAATATCATGAATTTGAAGCTCTACTGAGGTATTTTATTTTTCATTTTCATTCTATCAAAGGTTTTATTTTTCAATTTAAATCTTCTTTGTGATAGAAAGTCTAACAAGGACACTCAGGAGAGGTTAAGGTAGAAACTGGAGGTGGCTGCAGTAATGGCCTAGCTGAGCACCTGAACGGAGGAAACGCAGCATTTGTTGATGTGCATGGGTTCTAGAGTCCAGGTAGACATTTTCCTCAAAGGATTAAAGGGAAGCTTAATATTTACAGTTAGTTTGTCTAATTACTTCTGACCAGAAATATTCCTAAGCAGTTAATTTTCAGGGCGGATGGAGAGTAAGGATGAGGATCCAAATGCAGGAAGCCAACTTTACCTGAAGGTGAGCCTTGAATATGACGATTAACAGGAAGACCAATATAACAGATTATAAAGTAAACAAACAAGTTGACCCTTCACTTAGAGTGAAACCTCAGCAGAACTTTGAACTCAAATACATTCACCAAGAATTAAAGACCCCAAACTATGAAAATGAAAAATTATTCAAGTTATGCAACACTCTCTAATCATGTACTAGAATCATGCACTACTTTAGCTCATTACCTGTAAAATGTAAAATGTCACTTGTTGAGCTTTTTGAAACGTTAAATATGAAATTACCTGCCACTTTTTGAAAACGTTTTTTTTTAACATAAAAAAGCACTACTCTTTTTTGTTGTTGCTCACTCCAGTTCTGTTCAGCTAGCAAGACTAAAGTACTGAAGAAGTCAAAGTCAGCTTTATTGTCAAAAACCACATGTACAGATCATACACAAGCCACGGCCCTCAGAGTTACACTAAAACAACAGGAAGATAAAAAGATCAATACAATCTTATATAAACAACAGTGTTCAACACAGTCCGGGTGTTTGTGGGTAAGAATTTGTGTGCAAGTGTGGTGAGGGAATCAGTGAAGGGCGATGGTGAAGGTTCAGAGTTTCTTATGTCTGGGGGGTTCAGGGGGAAGAGGTGAATGCAGGTCTGGAGTTCATGAGAGTTGAGAGGGACAGAGCAGGGAGAGAATTCAGCATCCTGACAGCCTGATGTATGAAGCTGTCTCTCAGTCTGCTGGTTCTAGCCCGGAGGCTCTTCAGTCTCCTTCCCGATGGCAGCAAACTGAAAAAGTTGTTGGACGTATGAGTGGAGTCACCTGTAATGCAGAGGGCTTTTTGGGTGAGGTGGGTGCAGTAGGCGTCCTGGAGGGAGGGAAAAGGAAATGTAGCTTTTTCTATCAGGACACAGTGCAGGAGCCATATCACACATTGGAATATGAATAACATACAGACACAGACAGTTGATTGTTTGGGCTTGTTCTATCAGATATCTTGAGACCGTGAAGTTCTGGTTTCAATATTTTTCTATTTTTATGCTTAAGGACAACAGATGGAAATTAGCCCTTGGCTATAATCTGGTATGTTTACATTCATGTAATTTTTTTTTACATTTATGTTCATTAACATGCACTGTCCTAAATAAATAAATAAATATGCAGATTGGAATGTGACTTTGTGGAATGTGTCAATTTAAAGTTACTTTGTAAACTGTTGCTGGAATTTTAACCCCTTTATTCTTTACCTGCTTAATTACAGCTGCAGAATATAGAGAACATTTATTTTTTTTTTACATTATCACAATATCAACTTCATAATTTGGGAATTATGTTAATCCAGTATGTAAAACTCAGTTGATAAAGTGTCTTCCCTCATTAATATCCCATAATCATCTGAAGGTGCTCTTACTGTAAGATGGGAGCATTGAAGAACCACATGAAGTGCCAGACGACATAAAGTTAGATGGCAGGGTTAGTGAGTGCAAAGACAGAGTGCTGAAAAAGTCTCCAATGTTTTGGTGACTAAGAAACTCCAGAGTTCCTCTTCTGGAATTAAAATTGGGATGTGGGTTTTCATGGCCTGTAGGTGTAATGTGTAGGTGACCCCATACGTTTGGCCATATAGTATTCCACACCGCCTACCTCCCCTTAAGCCATGTTGAGCCAGGTTGATGTGACTGTGTCTCAAAGAGCCTCATTTGATAAGCAAAGTTTATCTTAGTCAGCACTCTTAGGCTTTCTTTAAGCAGCTCTCCAAAGCTTTGAGGTGTGTTTGGCTTCAATATATCCAGGTTTATCAGTTACTTTCACTATGCCATTTATATAAGCATTTGTATCACCTTGTATTATTTTGCTTTATTCTTCATTAAAGTTTCATTTCACAAAGCTGAACGACGCCATCAGACAGTGAATGTAAAGGTGTTTTCATGCTGTGGCCTTTGTTTTGGAATTTATAAGTATGCTGGTTATGAAAATGTGTCAATAAAAGCAGTTGAAGGTGAATGTGCACAATGTGACATATTAGGACGTTTACAAAGGCATTATCTGAATGCGGGAAACTTCTCTGATCTGCACAAAAGGTTGCATGAATGTAATGTGGTTCATATGCTGCTAAGAGATGGTGGTGACTATCAAAGCGGAGCCAATGAGATTTGATAAGGGAATCAGAGGAGTCATTGTCATTCAAAGGAATAATACATACATACAAAAAACACCTTTCATAACAGGGAACACCCTCAGGTGCATTTTTGTAAGTCTCTTCTGTCACTGCACTGGATGAATTTTACTCATCCATCCTCTGCTTTTCTGTTGTGGGGTTCCCTCTAAGAATCCTTTGCCCTTTCTATAATAAGTACAAGTGATGCATCAGAAAGCAATGACATTTAAGTCACTCTTTTATCTTAAAAAACAAACAAAGTTCGTCAGCTAGCTGTATATCTGGACAAGAAAATAGAACACAGTGGTTTCAAACTGTTGATGCGTATGTATTTTGTCTACACGTCATTAAAACACTATACATTTTCTTTTTCACAGTACGTTTTTTGTGTCACATGCATGTGTTTAATGGCAACACGTGTTTCTTAAATTGAGGTTTGCAAACTGGCACGGTTGAAAGTAGGTGCATGAAATGCATCTAAATAGGTTACGGGTGCATCTGTAACCTGGGTTTTGTACACATCTAAAAGCAGCACTGATAAGATCTTGGGAACATCATGAAATCTCCATCACTTCAGTCTGCACCACGAAACATTTGCATAGAGAGGAGAACTGAGTCACGTTGTGCTTGTAATGTAGTTCACCCTGGAGGAGGCAGAAACTTTAGCTGCTATTCTTTGTTTGTAAGCGCTTGGATGAAATTTTTTAGCTAAGAAACCCTGAACTTTGACTTTTTACACAAGGAGATAGAACGGTTTGAGGGCTAGTTTACCCAACAGAAAAGAAGTTCTATATCTGAAAATAGTCATGTTATGAAACCTTCAAAGCTCTCTGCCTACAGAGTACAAAGTGAAAATGTGGTGGAACTGCACAGTAAAAACAGCACAGTTTCTTAGAAAACTCTCGAGTGTTGTTTTTTCCAGTTCTCTGTGGCAACATCACTGAAGTAGAAATCCAAACCAAATATTTCTGCCTGTAGGACCGAGACAGTCTAATCCACAATTACAATAAATTCAGCTCCCATGACACAGAGATTTGACCTCTGAAGCCTCATTTACTGTTTCTTGTTCTGCAGTTAATTTCTAGCCGATATTATAGGCTCTGTGTACATAACCTTAACGTATATTTCCCTCCCTATGTCAGCAATGTTAACAGTATCTAGCAGCACAATCACCGGAGCTGGAAATGAAGCCAATGCTTCATTCAGACTGCACTGCCCTGAGTAATAACCTAAGCTTGTTTCTATGATTCAGCCTCCAAAGACTTGCAAATAGAAATAACCACCTTTACAGCAGAAATTATAAAGTTTAAAGCTTGGTAACAAAATTCACAAAATCTGTCCATGAAGGGATTTTTTACATAACTATCCCCTTTAAACTGTACAGAGGTGAATAAGGACACAGCCCATAGCCACTCACTATTAGCCAGTAAATTCATTAATATAGACCTCTTGACCTCATGACCTCTCCCACGTGTGCACAGAGCCAGTCTGTGGGAGTCAGAATTGTGGCTGGGCTGTAAAGGATCAAATACTCACATTTCTCTCAGTGTCATGCAAACCAGTTTAGAACTTTTTTGTGATGTGTGTGTTTTTTTTATTTTCAGTTAATTGTCTCTCTCCATTAAGATGAAACTATCATAAAAATCAGAGACTTTTCATTTCAAGTGAGCAAACCTACAAATTTAGCCGGCAATCAAATAATTTTCTTTCTTTCTTTTTCCTCAGAATTTCAGTGGAACAGTCAGTTGCCCCACTTTCACTTGTGTAGCTCTAAATTTGGTACAACTACAGTTAAGTAAGTTTTTATCAGGTTCAGTGAGATCAGTACATGCTGACTAATTGTGGTAAGCATAAAACATCTCAAATTTTAAGCTTTGTGGTAGAAGCAGCAGGAGTTTTTTGACCTCCAGCCGGGCCTAGTGATGGGTACTCATTTGGGTTGTGAGTCAGTCTATTCCCCATGTGCTTGGGGAAACACAACTAATTTTGTGAAAACCACACACAAAATGTCAGGCATGATTGTGATCAGTTTCCTTTGTCTACTAAAACCCCGTAAAAGAACCTGTAAACTAGAGGTAACCTGTACAGATATAAACACTGATTACACTCTCCCCCACTTCCGCTGATTCTAATCTGTCAAATGTCCCCTTACTCTAACTTTCTTCCGCAGTTGCACGAGCGGTGGTTTGAGTGTGCTTTCGTGTCGGGGATTTCTGAGTTTGGGGCGGAAAGGTTGACATCACAGAGATAGAAAAGGCATAGGATTTATATTGGATGCACGGCTGGTCAACATCAGATAAAACACGACGAAGAAGATCCTCCTCATCCCTCCTCTCAGCATCATGAAGACTCTCTGCTTCTCTCTGGGACTGCTGCTGCTTGCAGCCTGCTGCTGTGATGCCATCCGTGAGTGTTTATTCCTTTATGACTCCTTGCATTTGTTTGAAAATTTACAGCTGACATGTTGATACTGACTTTAGTCTTTTACCTTGCTCTCAGCGAAAGGCGTAAAGTTCAGCACAGCTCCTGGAACCTGCTGCTTCAACTTTAAAATAAATGCAATACCGGTGAAGTTGGTGTCCTTCATCACCCAGACGCACAGCTCCTGTCCCAAGAAGGCGTACATGTAAGTTTGATATTTTCAAACAGGACTGGTCATGAATAAAGTATAAAAAGGGATATGTGAAGTTTAGACAGGCCGTCTGCAAGAACTCAATCAAAGCAGTGTGAATAAAACGATTTTTGTGTGCATGTTTTGCAGAGTCCACACTGTCAGAGGAAAAAAGATCTGCTACACTCAGAGCTTCCAGTGGGCTCAGGACATGTATCGGCTCCACAACACTGAAGGCAGCAGCTAGCCGCCACCAAGATCGTCAGCTATCAGCTTTAGTTAATAATTGACTGCTTTTTTAAGGCCTTATGGCTTCGCTTTGTATTTGTATTTTCATAAAACTGGCTTAAAAATAAACAAAAAAATTTATGCAAGTTCTCTGAAAAGCCTGTTAGACGTTTATGTGACTGATCAGATGTGTGTTAGGTATGTTTTGTGAACTGTAAAGAAATAATAATACAAAAGTGCTTTTTACTCTGCTGCCTCAAGCTCAAAGCTGTAAAAAGATCTTTATAATCTCATTAAATACAGATCTTAAAAAAACTGTCATCCAGTGTTTCTCAGTCTCTTGTTTTCATTTGAACAACTCTTTGAATCTGTAAAAATGGTAAAAGATATTCAGAGATAATAACCAGAGAAACAGCAAAATCTAGAACTGAATTACCTTTTAAAACAGGTTGGTGCAGCACCACTTCTGCCTTGGTGTATTTTTAAAACAAGCCCACGTTTCAGCAGGTTTGAGTAGTTTCACCAGCAGACGCGAGAGCAACTTCTATGAAAAGATGGTTGCATGTGCTGATTCAACCGGGGACCAAATTTTTGCTCACAACCTGACTAAATCCCTTAATTGTATACAAAATGATCAAAACGTGCTCTACCTGAAGGAGCAAAATTCAGTTGAATCAATCAATTAATGCTTCTGTATTAGTCTAATAATGCCATACAATATACAGTATATAAATCTACTAACCTCATCAGGTTTACTCCATTTTTTTAGGCACGACTGTAAACATTGCACTCGAAGTTATTTCGGTACATTTCAGCTTCTGAAACTGTAATTTTTACACCTGTGAGGATTTTTTTTGTTTTGACACCAAGTAAAATCTTTACGTTGAATCCACGGACTAAAAACAGCTGAAGAAAGATACAAAGATCACGAACCCAACAGTGACTGCTGGTGTGTGCCACAGGCCTCGCAGTCACCTTTAGGAAATTTATATTAGCTCATTTTACTGGCATGTATGCCATGACTCATGTGTAATTCTGGGGTACACTGACATTCGTAAGCACATTAGAAAGCATGTAGGGGGATTTAATCTGAAACGAACAAAGACGACCTGCACCAGTCTGCATTTATCGGAACGTAGTTAAACCACAAGCTGATCTGTCGTTGTGATAACATCTGTGAGGTTTTAGCTCTTGCGCTTGTTTCTGTGTTAACGTGTACTTATCTTAAGTCATCCGTTGTCTGTGTGTGTGTGTGTGACCACCCCTCAGCGATGGCTAGAGTTCAATCTTCACTGATAGCATCAACACAGGCTGCAGACCTGCAGTGCAACACACAGCATTATCGGTTCAATCTTCAAACACAATTTACTGCAAGCAGCTGGGCAACAATAACACCCACCACCCCAATCTAGGTCGCTTATAAGATGAAGAAAATTTTACACTTACGTAATTAAAAAAGTTCAATCAGTTAACGGCTTATAACACTTGTAACGTAAGACAAGGTTTATTTGTCATATATATATTGAAAGTCTACATAAAGGGACTGTGTTTACCATTTTTAAGAAGAGGGTTTCAGATAACGAGGTGTGTGTACAAGTAGTCTCTGTGAAATAAAAGCTCATGCTTCCTAAACGACATTTTGTACCGTGATTCAATCAAAGTCCTCTAGCAGATTTTAGGAATATCAATCTGGAAATGAATAGAAGGTGTTCTATATACAAAATATGGATAAAAATCAGTTACATTTTAGTTAGAATACCAAATCACAACAAGAGTTTCCTCAAGGTGTAACAGTGGGAAGGAAAAATTCCCTTTTAACAGGAAGAAACCTACAGCAGACCCAGGCTCAGGGAGTGAAGGGAAGCCAGTACAGGAGAAATCTGCTCTCTCTTTCTAGCCCCTGTCAGGACTCTTGCTGCAGCATTTTGGATTAACTGAAGGCTTTTCAGGGAGTTTTTTGGACATCCTGATAATAAAGAATTACAGTCGTCCAGCCTGGAAGTAATAAATGCATGAAGTAGTTTTTCAGCGTCACTCTGAGACAGGATATTTCTAATATTCATTAGTTATATGCTACTCGGACCAACTTTTGCTCTCAGAGTTTCTGTGATTTTTCCTGTCATATATTTAGGAAACTGCAATAAACGTTTCTCAGACAATTTGGTCCGTGTTGACAACAGAGCATCACACAGTTGATCAGCTGCACATCCATGATGTACAGCTGATCCATGACTCATTTGTTCCACCACATCCCATGTTCAGGGAGGCTGTGGTGTTTAAAAGATGGGCAGTTAGTAGCCAAAGTGGGGCCCAAAGTGTGCCAAGAAAATATTCCCCACACTGTTACCCCAGCAGCAGCCTGAACCATTGATATCAGGCAGGATGGAGCCATGCTTTCATGCTGCTTACACCAAATTCTGACCCTACCATCTGACTGTCACAGCAGAGACTGAGACTCATCAGACCAGGGAACAACTTTTCACTCATCTATTTTGACATATGGTGCACCGAGAGATGCTCTTCTACATACATTGGCTACGATGTAACAAGTGGTCCTTTGAGTAACTGTTGCTTTCCTATTAGTTGAAGCAGTTTGACCATTTTGTTCTGACCTTCGGGATCAATTAAAGCATATTCTCCCACAAAACTGCTGCTCACTGAACATTTTATGTTTTCTGAGAATTCTCAGTAAACCACAGAGACGGTTGTGTGGGAAAAAGCAGATCAGCAGTGTCTGAAACACTCAGACCTGCCTGACACCAACAACCAGGCCACTTTCAAAGTTTTTAAAGTGAACTTTCCGATGCTCAGTTTGAACTTCAGCAAGCCATCTTACTTAAATGCATTGACTTGAAAATTTCCTAAACCAGCAGGTGAAGTTGGCTTTTATGCTCTTCTGCTGCTTCCTTTCAGGAAATCAAATTATATAGAGCAGTGGAGCAGGTCACATCACCCCAGTGACCCCGATAATGGAGAAGAAGCCTCTAAGACGTTAATACTGTCAAAGGGTTTATTTGAATCAAAACCACCATCTTTGCATAATGAACCACAGAGAAAGAATCCAAATGCAGGACATAAAACACCAAGAAAGAATAAAATCCAAATCTTTAACCCAAGACACAGGTCAAGACATTAGCAGGTGATAATATTAGAGCAAAGACCTGACAAAAAAGTAAGGTAAAAAATCAGGTAAAATATCCATATACAGAATAATAACTGCAAACATGAGAATCACAGGCATGCTGGAGTGCAACTATAACAAGACAGACTAAAGAGATTAATGAGTAATGGGAAAAAGGTGTTGCACAAAAAGGGCAGGAAAGAAGACACAAGTTAAATAGACATTTTACATATTGCAAATAAATTGCTGCTAAACAAATAGAGAGATAAATTAAAGATGAAATTTTTTTTTATTTATTTTGAGGTGGATTTTATTATGATACTGCTATGTGAACATGAATAAACCCCGACAACCAGACACAGGGTGGGCATCTGGCTGGCCATCCTTTGATGTGGTTTCTTGGTTAGGGGTCGAGATCACTGTGGTCTCAAAAAAGGAAAAGAATAACATTTTTACACTTCATGTCTTTAAATTTGATTAAAAATACGGTACGTGTCGTCTAGGATGGCATCATATGAACGGGTTATGTATAGAATGAAGGGAAGAGAAGATATTTTTGAGCAGGTCTGGGGTCCCTTTTTGCGGTACATTGACAATGTCTCTTAGACATTATGATAAATGGTCTCTTAGAGGGATATTTCATGTGTCATTGGTATTTTGGTTGTTGTCTTTTTTTTTTTTTTTTTTTTTTTTTTTGCACCAGGGGGTTTTACCCTTATTTGTTTTTGTTTTTGCTGATGTTTTCCAGGAGGCGGTGTATTATTTTGTTTCTCCTGGGTTTTATTTATTTTATTTATTTATTTATTTATGTAATTTTTTTTTTTTTTTTTTTTTTTTTTTGTTTGTTAGTGTGTTGTTTGTTTGCTTGTCTTAGTTTGTTTGTTTGTTTAGAAACGGACAGAGAACTGACAGTATGATTATTGCAGTTGTATATTTATTTATTAATGTTTCTGTCCATCCAAAAATATTAATAAAAAAAAAAAAAAAAAAAAAAAAAAAAATACGGTACGTGTCAAATTTGACCTAGAATGCCTTTGTTGCTCAAACCCCATGCATCTCAGAAATGTTATTATGTTACTGTACAAAAAACTGCTTAGTAATAAAAAACATATTTCTAAATACATTTCGTGTGCAGATGCTTGTATGCGTTGCCTAATGATTCTCGCACAGACCATCACTGTAACCTGCACACTGCAAGGCTCAGAAAGTGATGATTAAGGACTATTGGTGACAGTTATGAAACAACATTAGAGGTTTAATGGTGGAAACATTATGACTATGTATGATTGTTGGGTCTGTGTTTCCACATGCCCCGCTAGTTTAGAGACTTATTCCTCAGGAAGAGCGGAAAACAAGACAGAACATCTTCAACCGGCTTTTTAACTCGCTAACGAGGGAAGTTTGGGTCAGAACCAGCTCTTGGAGCTCACGCTCCTCACCTGACTCCAAACCCAAATCCTTCAAAGAGCAGCTGTCCTCGTAGCCTTTTTATTGACAAACTGTTACAGTACACATCACAGCAAAAGCACCTCCCTCCGTAAAACCCCCCTTGGTGACAAAGGCAAGGCACTATGTGTGTGTATGTGTGTGTGCACGTGTATGCATGTGCAAGAATGTGTGTGTGTGTGTGTGTGTTTGAGTGAGTGTGTGAGAATGTGTGTCTCTCTGTGTGCGTGACTTCCAACTGTTTCTAACAACATCCTTAGTCATAAAATGGTAATCTCCCCCACACCCAATATATGTTTCACCATGCAGAAAACAATGAAGCCATCGAAAGGGCGGTCAAAGGAGCTTGCAAAAAAAGCGTCTGGACTTCTTTAAGTTGCTTGAAGACGTTTCACCTCTCATCCGAGAAGCTTCTTCAGTTCTAAGGTCAAATGGTGGAGAGTCCCAGATTTAAACCTAGTGGGAGTATCCCTCCACAGAGGGACAAAAGGACCCCCTGATGATCCTCTAATCCCCTGAGCCAAGGTGTGAAACTGGGTGTGGGTCCCAATCAGCCAGAGTTTCGGGTGAGCTCATTGTGAAACCTGGCCCCACCTTATCATGCGAATTCCTGAAGTCAGATGGCCCAGGATGTGAGTGGGCGTTAAGGCGTCTGGGGAGGGAACTCAAAACTGGATTATAGATGGCAGACAGTTGGTGTCGTAAACCACCGCCTCTGTTCAACGACGAGCGACCATCTTTGAGCCCAATCCACAATGAGCTCACCCGAAACTCTGGCTGATTGGGACCCACACCCAGTTTCACACCTTGGCTCAGGCGATTAGAGGATCATCAGGGGGTCCTTTTGTCCCTCTGTGGAGGGATACTCCCACTAGGTTTAAATCTGGGACTCTCCACCATTTGACCCTTAGAACTGAAGAAGCTTCTCGGATGAGAGGTGAAACGTCTTCAAGCAACTTAAAGAAGTCCAGACGCTTTTTCTTCGCAAGCTCCTTTGACTACGATGACCTGGATGACTGAGAACCTTCACAGACATCCAAAGGGCAGGAAGCTTACCAAACATCAAACAGAATCTTCACAAGGGATGTGTCTGTGATAAAACCTCTCCCAGCACAGAGTGGCTGGAGAGGTGGTCAGAGACAAAGGAATGTCTTGATCCTATAGATTGAACTAAGACTTTACAAATTTAAGAACCACAATGACAACATTCAACAATTAGACTTAACAATGATGTAAAGACAATGCAAAGGCTTGAATGAGTGGTTTGGCTGACCTTGTTTTATCACACAATCAGAGTGGCGGTGAGCCCCTCAAACTTCCTGTTGCCTTATATTTGTTTTATAATTTTCCCCCCACTTTTCTTAGAACGACTTTGAATATGCAGATGAGGACATGTGAGCAGGTCCCCCTTTAAACTGTACAGGAGCATAAGGTTATTATTATTATAGCCTTTGACTGCCAGGTGAATAAGGACACAGCCCATAGCCACACACTATTAGCCAGTAAATTCATTAATATAGACCTCTTGACCTCATGACCTCTCCTACATGTGCACAGAGCCAGTCTGTGGGAGTCAGAATTGTGGCTGGGCTGTAAAGGATCAAATACTCAAATTTCACTCAATGTCATGCAAATCATTTTAGAACCAGCCGAGCCTAGTGA
Source organism: Astatotilapia calliptera (assembly GCF_964374335.1). Classification (NCBI taxonomy): domain Eukaryota; kingdom Metazoa; phylum Chordata; class Actinopteri; order Cichliformes; family Cichlidae; genus Astatotilapia; species Astatotilapia calliptera. The sequence goes on along the minus strand of NC_137428.1, from coordinate 4,792,897 downwards.
TGGGTACTCAAGGACTTGCAATTCTGCATTTGGGTTGTGAGTCAGTGTATTCCCCATCTGCTTGGGGAAATGGGTCAATATCAGATAAAAACACGACGAAGAAGATCCTCCTCATCCCTCCTCTCTCAGCATCATGAAGACTCTCTGCTTCTCTCTGGGACTGCTGCTGCTTGCAGCCTGCTGCTATGATGCCATCCGTGAGTGTTTAATCTTTATGACTCCTTGCATTTGCTTGAAAATTTACAGCTGACATGTTGATACTGACTTTAGTCTTTTACCTTGCTCTCAGCGAAAGGCGTAAAGTTCAGCACAGCTCCTGGAACCTGCTGCTTCAACTTTAAAATAAATGCAATACCGGTGAAGTTGGTGTCCTTCATCACCCAGACGCACAGCTCCTGTCCCAAGAAGGCGTACATGTAAGTTTGATATTTTCAAACAGGACTGGTCATGAATAAAGTATAAAAAGGGATATGTGAAGTTTAGACAGGCCGTCTGCAAGAACTCAATCAAAGCAGTGTGAATAAAACGATTTTTGTGTGCATGTTTTGCAGAGTCCACACTGTCAGAGGAAAAAAGATCTGCTACACTCAGAGCTTCCAGTGGGCTCAGGACATGTATCGGCTCCACAACACTGAAGGCAGCAGCTAGCCGCCACCAAGATCGTCAGCTATCAGCTTTAGTTAATAATTGACTGCTTTTTTAAGGCCTTATGGCTTCGCTTTGTATTTGTATTTTCATAAAACTGGCTTAAAAATAAACAAAAAAATGTATGCAAGTTCTCTGAAAAGACTGTTAGACGTTTATGTGACTGATCAGATGTGTGTTAGGTATGTTTTGTGCAGGGCAAGAACTGTAAAGAAATAATAATACAAAAGTGCTTTTTACTCTGCTGCCTCAAGCTCAAAGCTGTAAAAAGATCTTTATAAACTCATTAAATACAGATCTTAAAAAAACTGTCATCCAGTGTTTCTCAGTCTCTTGTTTTCATTTGAACAACTCTTTGAATCTGTAAAAATGGTAAAAGATATTCAGAGATAATAACCAGAGAAACAGCAAAATGTCACGGTGGGTGCTGGCCAACCGTGGGGATGTGGGGGAAATTGAACCCAAACGCAAGACTTGGTGCAAAGAAAGCAGTGTGTTTATTTACAGTGAGCCAAAAGTTACATAACAATAAATCCCTGTGAGTTCCCTCGTCTCCGGTGCCGTGTCTTCTTCCCAAAAAGTCCTTGTTTAGTGCTCTCTGCTCCTGTGTCTCTGCACTCCCCGTGCTCACTGCTCTCTCTCGTCCCACGCTTACATGCTGCTTACACCAAATTCTGACCCTACCATCTGACTGTCACAGCAGAGACTGAGACTCATCAGACCAGGGAACAACTTTTCACTCATCTATTTTGACATATGGTGCACCGAGAGATGCTCTTCTACATACATTGGTTACGATGTAACGAGTGGTCCTTTGAGTAACTGTTGCTTTCCTATTAGTTGAAACAGTTTGACCATTTTGTTCTGACCTTCGGGATCAATTAAAGCATATTTTCCCACAAAACTGCTGCTCACTGAACATTTTATGTTTTCTGAGAATTCTCTGTAAACCACAGAGATGGTTGTGTGGGAAAAAGCAGATCAGCAGTTTCTGAAACACTCAGACCTGCCTGTGTCAAATTTGACCTAGAATACCTTTGTTGCTGAAACTCCATGCATCTCAGAAATGTTATTATGTTACTGTACAAAAAACTGCTTAGTAATAAAAAACATATTTCTAAATACATTTCGTGTGCAGATGCTTGTATGCGTTGCCTGATGATTCTCGCACAGACCATCACTGTAACCTGCACACTGCAAGGCTCAGAAAGTGATGATTAAGGACTATTGGTGACAGTTATGAAACAACATTAGAGGTTTAATGGTGGAAACATTATGACTATGTATGATGTAAAGACAATGCAAAGGCTTTGCAGAATGAGTGGTTTGTCTGACCTTGTTCTATCACACAATCAGAGTGGCGGTGAGCCCCTCAAACTTCCTGTTGCCTTATATTTGTTTTATAATTTTTTTTCCACTTTTCTTAGAACGGCTTTGAATATGCAGATGAGGACATGTGAGCATGTCAGACTTAAGCCGAGGGAAGCAGGACAAATCACTTCAGATCTGAAACACCAGCATCACCAGGTCTACAGCGAACATGAAGACTCTCAGCCTGACCGTGGGACTGCTGCTCGTGCTGTTTACTATTTACTACTGCGACGCCTCACGTAAGTCTGTTAGTCTACTTCCTGCATCACACTGGAGGGAATTTCAACTGTGAACATGAAATTCTTCATTTTCCTGTATTTTAAGTGATTAAAACAAAAATGAAACTAATTATTATCTCAGGGAAAGGACAAATGATTGAAAGATTTTTATATTTTAAAAATTCCCCTCTTGCGGCTGTGGCGGTCTAAGCTCGGATCCTCTACCAGGACTGTGTTACATATATTTGTGTGTGCATGTGTATACAATTACATTTTTAAATATGAAGCTGTATATAATCATATATACAATTTTTACAATTTTTGTTGGATGTTGAAGTTTCAAAAGGTTATTTAAATATCCAGCACCTAACTTTGCCCTTACTGTCCAAGTGTAAAAAGGTATCATTAGCATAAGCTAAAATAAATTTAACCATTTTCTTCTAAAATCTGCTGTCACATAAAAATAATACAAATAATATCTACATTTTAAATTATATTAAAAAATAATATTTTTGTTAAAAAAAAAACAACTAAAACTTTAGCTTGCCTGGGGTAGCTGTACATCTTTAGCCAACAACTAATTTGCATCTACTATCATTTAATATTTTAAATTACATATATATAATTTTACTTTACATGCTTACACACTAGTATCTGCACAACAGAAAAAGCCTTACCCAGTTTAAAAAATAAAAAAAATCTTACACTAGGACATAAAATATAAGCTTTCAAACTGTAGGTTTTGTTTAGATATAATTGAAAACAAGTTGCGACATAGAGTCGTAGCACTAAAACATACCCTGTGTTTTTCTCTTACAGCTTCTGGAATGGGTTTAGTGCCACCTGATCTTTGCTGTTTTAAATTCTTTGATAAAAGGATCCCAAAGGTGCACATCCTCTCCATCAGAAAAACTCACAGCAAATGTTTAACAGAAGCCTTTGTGTAAGTTTGTACTTCAACATCTCTTTGCTGCCCTCACTAATATTTGCAAAGCATTGTATTATCCTTCTTTTCTATGAAGAATAAAATCTGTAATCTGAGAACAAAATAATGACACTGATTTTTTTGCAGGATCAACACGCCCAGAGGCGATTACTGTGTGAGACAGAATGATGACTGGGCAATGGAAGAGTTCGTCAAACGCCACAATTAAGACATGAAGAATCTACCATGACCCCAGCGCTGGAGTTTTAGCTCTTTGTACTTTGCCTGCTTAAGTAGTCTTACTATTATTGAAATGCGGATACTTTTATTTTGCATTTATCAGCTTAATTATCAGCATAAGTTTAGTAAAAAGTTGCATCTCTGAAAAGGGAATTTGAGTATTTGGTATTTGTTTGTCTCTCACTCACTTTGGCAGCAGGACTTTAAAGATCTAAAGATTGAAATTTAAAGGGATTTCACTCGGGTGAGGACAAAGACAGCTGCAAACATCACATATTCCTGTTTAGTTAATGAATTCTCCCTGAATACTTGTTTTTTTTTTGTAGTGCAATGTTTCTGATGCGAGTCCTAATCAGGACAAAAAAGTAGCAGGCACAGAAATGTGATAATTTATGTCACTTTGATTCCTGCCGACCTGAGAACAGAGACTATGTCAAGTCTTGTTAAACCAGATTATCCCTGCAAGAGCTTCATGTGACGACGATAGTCTTCAAGTTGAAGTGTGACAGTAACAATGAAGGAAAGTTCTTCCATAATAACACAAACAGTTATCCTGCTGCAATATGAATCGTTCTCCACAAAGATATAAATCACTGCTGGAGGACATCACTGAAGAATGGAGGGCTGCTTCTCCTCAGTCAGGGTGTAGCTGATTTAGATCAGTCTGTCTTCTCACCACCGTGTTTCACTGTAGCTTCGATCCACTGTGGTATCCATCCCTCGCCTGTTTCTCTCCTTACATATGCCCTTTTTTCCCTGCTGCTAATATCTAACGTAGAATTATCATTAAAAACAATTTTAAATTATTTTGATGCCTTAGACGCTTACATGATTTCCATATTCAGATAAAAATAGTGCACGTGAAATTTAATGTCTCCAGTCATTTTACCATTTACTTTCACCGTGCCATTGTTATGCAGATACAGTGTGTCCAAAGCATTTATATATCTCTGTATATTGTTTTTCTTTATTCATTAAAGTTGCATTTCACAAAACTCATCGACTCTGTCTGACAGTGAATGTTCAACTGTGCTTTTATGCCGTGGCCTTCTCTTTGAATTCATCAGAATAGTGAATAAAATCAATAAAACATCCCACTTTAAAATACAACAAATTTTAAACTATAAAAATGCTGGTGAAAACATTTGAGTAAAAATTGTTTGTCATTTTAGGAAAACTTTATAACAACAATCACAAGGGTGCTGAATTTCTCGTCTTGCACCCAAGTTCAGGTATGCTTGTTGTATTTATGTAGGTGCTTGTTAGTGGTGAGCGCTGCACATTCGGGACTGTGGGAATCATTGAGACACTCAGACACTGAGCCATGGCTCTGTGCTACATACAGAGATTTCTGCACCTCTTGGTATTTAGTGACACTTTGTATATAGTTTATTTTATGGCAATGACAATTTTATTTAGCTAGTACATTTCATTACAAGCCAACTCAATGTGCTTAACACAGAAAAACATAAAAACCCATGTTGGTTTACAATGCCAAAGGCAGTGAAAACGGCAAAATACAATAAAACTGTTCTGTCGTGATGGGTCATCGGAGTCTAATCTCCAAATACATTAACTATCTCACTAAATCATGTTTAAATTCTTCCAAGTGATCTTTCCTTATGAAATAGTTCTTAATGATAGAAAGCAATTCTCATATACTTATTGCTGTGATTATCAAAACTAAGAATGATACCAATTCCTGACTTGCCAACTGTATCTTAGAGACAGAGGTGATAAATATGAAAAAAATTGCCTCTGACTTCCTGTAACAGCAACTAGTATTTCTGTCTTTTCTCTGATCAGTTCTAAAAAGTTTTGATACATCCAGCAATTAATGTAATCAGTTAGCACATTAATGTTCAAGGAACTGACCTCCCAGCCCATTGTTCCTACAGTGGTGGTAGTTTCAATCATTATGCAAATGTACTGTTTATAAGATCGGGGAAACCTGCAGTCAGCTGAGACTGAAGAAGTCACTCAGTTGAGTGACGAAACGTTTCTCCCAATTCAATTCAATTCTTCAATTCAATTCTTTATTTATTTGTCACATGTAGTTATAACTAGTACAACACACAGTGAAATGTTTTTTCCGGCTAAAAAGTACTCCCCCCCCGACTGTGCATCTTACTAAACTTATAATAAAAAAATATCTATATAAAAGTATAAAAATGTATAATATCGTGCAAAATATTACGCTGTAATAGTTAAGAGCTATAGTGTACGTATTTACATAAATACAGATGTAAATGATAAAATACAAATAAAAATAAGGATAAAACTCAAAAGAAAATTATATACTGTGTATGGAATTGTCCATCATGTTGTCCGATTTGTGTTTTGATTGAGGAGTCTCACTGTTTGTGGGTAAAAACTCCTCCTGAACCTTTCAGTTCTTGTTTTCAGGCTACAGAGGCGTTTCCCTGACCTCAGTGGCCTGAACAGTTTGTAAGCGGGATGGCTGGAGTCGTTAGTGATCCTGATGGCACGGGATCTGCACTTTTCAGCGTAGATGTCCTGCAGTGTTGGTAAAGATGTTCCCATAGTGCGTTCAGCTGTGCGCACGACCCTCTGCAGGGCTTTCTGTTGCTGTACTGTGCAGTTCCCGTACCACACCGTGATGTTATTACACAGGATGCTCTCAATGACCCCGGTGTAGAATCTCCTCTGGATGTTCTTGGAGATCTTAAACCTCTTTAAACGCCTCAGATGATAGAGGCGCTGTCTGCCTTTGCTGATGAGGAAGTCCGTATGTGTGTTCCAATTAAGGTCCACTGAAAACATTACGTCCAGATGAACAGAAGAATTTTGGGGGTTCTGTTTATAAGTTGATAAGTTTGTGAACAGAGGTTAGATCATCAGAGGAATGTGATAAGTACAACTGTGTATCATCTGCAGAAGAATGGTAGGCTATATTATGATTCTTTATGGCCATACTGAGTGGAAACATGTAAAGGTTAAATTGTAATGGACCCAGGACAGACCCCTGAGGAACCCCTTGTTGAATTTTCATTTGTGCAGATCAGAAACTGCTAGTTGAGACATAAAAACTTAAAAACCCTTTAGATACAAAGAGAGGCATCATCAAAAACCGGACCTGTCAAACCAGCTGTGTCATGAAGCCCTTGAATCAGAATGTCAGTGCTGAAAACAGCAGTGAGATCAAGAAGGATTAAAATCTAAACTCTTAGTGAGTCACTATTGATCTTTAGGTCAGTGATGACATTACAAAGAGTTGTTTCTGTGCTTAATTGGTTCTGAACCCTGACTGGTCATAACGACTGTGAGAAAAAAGGAATTTATTTTATTTGTCATAATACTGTTGTCAAATAGTTTACTGAGAAACCTCATAAAGCATAGTGTTTAACTTGGTCTTTAATATTGCACTGTAACATATCCTTACATGTTCTACTTGTAACTATAGTGCAACATAGAAATTATTCATTTAGAGAAGTAGTTTTATGTCATTTACCATGGCACACTGTTTCATTATAATACGACTTCTGTTTGCCAACGTGTAACGATGCTGCACAGCAGGGTCATTGCATTTCATAAGCTGGTTTGCACTGAATTGCATGATTTGTAGTATAAGTGGTGGGACTGCCACATAATAATGGGCCACGACTGATTAACACATGAAGCTATATTGTTACATCCAGCCTGTGGGCCTTGGGTTTAACATGTGTGGCATACACCGAAATAGCCTTATCACCTTTATAAGCTTTGATCTTCACCAGTTTAACTGAAAGAACCCAGCGTCCTCAGATGCCTTCGGATGAATTCACTGCTTCTGATGAGTCATTTCTGTCTTCTTGATTTGTGTTAAGCTGTATTTTTTCAGTGTGAACGACCTCAAGCTGCTGTTCACTCTTTGTACAGGAAAGGTTTTGTCTGCCACAGTTGTTGATATAATCTTGTTGAAGACAGCCAGAGCAGTTTTATTTTGTCACTGTGCTTATTTGTCTTAAATGAACTACAGTGTAAAGCACTCTGGAGCACAAAGCTTCACTGAGGCAGCTGTTCTTTAGAAACGTACTATAAGTTTGTAGTGCAGTAAGATGTTTACTTGTTTACACAAGCATTACGTAGGAGTACGTAATGATAATGGGTATTGCTTTATAAATAACTGGACATGAATAGTTTGAGATCAATAAATAATGTTGTTCTACTACTTTAAAGCTATATCACATTTTGGGGTCAACTTGAAGGAAAGGCAGATGTGAAATGTGACATGATATTCTAAATCTTAATATGGTACTTTCTAAATGTTCACAATACACAGCACATTTGTAGGGATTGTAGTTTTTAAGTTATGAAGCTTGTTGTCAATTTTCTGACAAAATCAAGCGTTAAGTTGACCTTGAAGAGCTCAGTGGAAATAAGCCAAATTTTAATGGATTGTTAACATGAGCTCTACTCTCCTCCTAAAGGTTTATCTGAACCAATGCAAAACCTTTCTTGCAGATTCCAATTTAAGTGACAAAAACTCACATTTCTTTCTCAATATTTTGGGTACTCATCAGGCAGGAGACCAACAACCCCATAGTCAGTGCGGAACACTGGTGAAAGAAAAACAGCTTTTTTTCATTTGTGTTTGTTAAGTGGCAGCACGGTGGTTAGCACCGTTGCTGCACAGCAAGAAAATCTTGAGTTCAATTCCAGCATCAGGCTATCAGGCCTGCAACAGAGGCAAAACAAAGATGAAACAATCAAGCGGTGACAGATGTTGTAAACAGACACCAAATATTTTCACTCATCAATGAGACCTGAAACCCAGGCACCGAAGTGACTGAAGACGTAGTGAAACAAACAGACGGAGGCCAAATTCTCACAAACTGTTCCCTTGAGGAGCGAAGAAAGCAGGTGAAACATGCCAGAGGAAAACATTCCATAAGAATTTGCTGCCAGGTTGTTTTACTGGAAGTTTGTTATTTATCTAAGACGTGTTGTGTTTGTGCAGCATTTTCAAAACTATCATAAAGTGTATTTAGGTTGGTGTCAGGAACATTGTGCCAACTTGGAAGTCAAAAAGCAGCAATAAAGGCTCAGTTTTCAAATACAGTCTCAGTATCTTTATCCTGCAAAATGTCCAGCAGGACTGAATTTTTCAGACATGACCAAAACACAGTGCGTAGAAGTTCCTGCTGAGGCCTTGCAGTTCAAACAGAGGTGGAAGCTGATGATTCATTTGTGTTTTATGTGGTGAGAGTTTCACACGGTGCAGAATTTTACATTTCAGCAGGGTTACGCAGTACAGTTACACACTGGTAACTTTTTTGTATGATCCCAAATCACATCCTACTCTTCTTCAGTGATGTCTACAGCAAGTTTATTTTTCCACACCTGTGCTACAGCATGGATGCTCATTACATCCAACACATCAGTTTGATTCAAGGCACTGTAAAGATGAGATATGGCTTTCTTGGCTGGACCTGGGAGAAGTAATTGCTGATATCCTGCTTTTAATATTGAAAGTAGTTTTTTGGGGGGTTTTGAAGTCTGAGAACTGAATGTATCTAAAAAAGAAAGTAAAGTTGGGGATGTTTATTGTTTACCACAACGATGCCTGTAAGTCTGCTTCTAGTGCTTTGTTAGTTCTTTGAATTTTCTGTCTTTCTCTTTATTGAAATGGAGAGTGAGACAGAGCGAGGACATAAAACAGGAGCCTTTAATCTGTATCCTTTAATAACAAATTGTGTTTTTGTTGATGTTTGTTGCCTGATGAGCATTAGCCTTAATCATTTCTGATATGCTGTAAGTCATTAGAAACAGACACAATATTGAGTAATCCCTGTTTCTTTTGTTGCAGCTAATTATGCAGAGACGTGCACGGCAGGTCTTACCACACTGCCGCTGATGAAGTAGATGATAATAAGATGTGTTCAGCTGAAGAAAGAGAAATCCAATCTCCACTCAATGATCAAGCTGGGGGAAAGAGAGAAACTGAAAACAAACCAACACTCATTATTGTCAACGGGGCCCGGAGGCCAGTATGTGGGTGGGGACCCGAATCAAAAGACAGGCGGAGGGTTTTTCACAAGCTTTATTATAAACAGAGAGATAAGCAATGACACACACCATGGAAATGTGGCAGCGAGAAGATGGTTTCTGAATTTGAAGCTTACTTTGCAGGTTAGGAGCGTAAGGTTCTGGAGGCCTGCTTACCACAGTTAGGTAGCTGATGAACTGGCCAGTCTCCATAGCCAGTCTTGTTAATGCTCGCACTCAGGTGGGGCTCGGGCCTATGCAGGACAGTAGTGATGACAGGGTCTCTCATTGGTACATCCCACACTTTATGGTAGGTTGTGCTACTGGCTTTAAGTTGGCCTCTAGTGTTGTTCGCCATCCAGTCCATCTATAAAGATAATGCATGCACTGTAATGACTTTGAACTGGCGCTGAATACATCTTAAGTGCTGCCTCGCTGATTGCTGTCAATGGATATTGACAAATGGCTATAGCCTGGAAATATGGTGCACCTACCATTCAGCAAATATACAACATGTAAACATAATACATACATACTACATAATATAGTGTGGAAAAACTGAGTATCAATATACAAATGGATCAGATATCAGCAAATGTTTCAAATGTTGTCTCGCGATTCTACTGTCGACTTTCACTGCAGCCTGAGTAAAGGAAGGTTGTGCAGACAGTGAAGATTGGGACTAAGCATGCATTATCAGTGCATGTATTTATTGGTAGAGCACCGAGTGGTTTGTTTGAGCGTTTTATCAGATATATTGAGTCCCTGAAACTTCCTGTTGTCTCATGGTACAGAAAAACCCAATCTATTAACCACCTTTGGGGTTGTTGATCATTTTTCCAGTTTCTAAGAAATGGTTTGAATATGCAGATGAGAACGAGACTTAAAGCAGGGTGATCGGACCGATCACTCAGACATCTTCTGAAACATCAGGATCATCAGGTCTACAGTGAAGTCAGCATGAAGACTCTCAGCCTGACAGTGGGACTGCTGCTCGTGCTGTTCACCGTTTACCACAGCGATGCCTGTAAGTCTGCTTCTTGTACTTGTGTTAGATCAGTTTTTGAATTTCTGTCTTTCTCTTCATTCAGACACAGAGTGAGACAGAGCGAGGACATCAAACTCATATAAGTTCATGGCCATGAAGACCAGTGTTGATCTTAAATTCTTTACTGTAATTAAAAGTCAGATTGAATCCTCGTGTAAACAAGTGTGGTCACATGTTCGGCATGTACTTCACTGAGACAGACTTTTTTAAAACTTAAATTCTTTTTTCTATTTTCTATGTATCTCTGTCTTTTATGTCTTTGCTTAATAATCTTACTCCAAGACATAAAATAAGAGCCTTCAAATGGTATCTTTCATTAAGATATAACAAATTGTATTTTGTTACTTAATGAAGCATTAAACTTCATTATATCTGTTATGTTGGAGAAGCAGCCACAGCACTGAGTAATTCCTGTTTTTCTGTTACAGCTAAGGCAATGAATACTCCTGACTCTTGCTGTTTTCGCTTCTTTGACAAACGGATCCCAAAGGCGAACATCGTCTCCATCGTGAAAACTCACAGACAATGCCCCACACCAGCATTTGTGTAAGTTTGTCTTTCACTGTCTCTTTGATTCGATCACTAATGTTTACCAAGAAGTCATATCTAGGGATTGAGAGTAACGTAGTTTCTATTCTCTGTATGTCCTGTACATGTGGCAGAATTGACAATAAGGTTGACTTTGACTTTGACTTTGATGTATAAGCAATGTATGATCGTCCACATTGAAGCCATAACTCTGCTATTAAGAGTAAAATGTGTAAATATGAGAGCAAAATAATGATTCTGACTTTTCTACAGGATCAAGACACCCAGAGGGCTTTTCTGTGTGAAACAGACTGCAGAGTGGGCAGTGGAACAATTTGTCAAACAAGAGAGAGGAGCAACTAAACCAACGCCACAGTCAACAGCTCAAACATCTTTCATGACTTCGATGAATGCTACAAGCCGAAATGCATCAGTCACTCCATGAAGTTCCTTCAGAAAGTTTTTATTTTTTGCATTATCACAATATCAGCCTAATAATTTGTGGATTATGTCAAACCTCTGGCAAATAGTTTTCAGTATTTAGTTAATGAACAAAGCTATTGGGGCACATCTGAATCTTTGAATTCAGGTCTTTTCTGTCTTGTTGCCGCAGGTGTATCAAATCCACCAAAATGCCATTTAGTCTGTACAAACACTTGTGAACGTCTGAGTTGTTATGTTGACCCAGCTTGATGTGACAGTATCTCAATATCTCAGTTTATAATGCAACAATATATAAAAAACATGTATTGAATCATTTGCTTTCACTATGCCATTTAAACGCTGCATTGTTTTGCTTCATCCTGCATTAAAGTTTCATTTCACAAAACTGAGCGACTGAACCTGGAACAACATTTATTATGATGATGTGGGAACAACACCGACACGAGGATAACAGATCGTGCCCCTTTGTAACAGTGAGGCAGACCATGACAAGTATAGTGGAACAAGAGGCATTTATTCACCATATAGCTCAGAACAAGACAATGAGAGATTTTTCAAGCCTTCTCTCTTCACAAAACAACAACCATCACCCTGACTAATTGAAGCTGGCATCCTTAAATACTCTCAGCTGTCACAGGCTAAACCATTATTCCACTAACAGGTGAGTTCTAAAATCCCACCCCTCCACCACGTTATACAATACATACATTTCAATGAATAAATATATACATACATTTTACATTTTCATATTAATAAATATTTTACACTTCTGACACCATATCCATTATTATAAAAACCCCCAAAACCCCAAGACAAACGATTCCCCACACTCGATTAACTCATGGCCTCTCCCAGAACCAATAAATGGTGTCTGAAGTCCTGGAAACGTTTGCCCCAAAACCCTGAAGAAGACACAGGAAAGAAAGGTGAGTAATCACGTCTCGGTCACTTCTTTGCACCACCTTTATTTCTAGACTTGTCACACACACATTTGCGTTAGTTCTCCTTACTGGTAAACCTTATTTGCTCTCAATCACAACCTTTCCTTTTCACAGACAACGACTACATTTCTTGATGAGTAGCAGCTGTGCAGGACCTGGAACAAAGGCTACCAACTAATTTTAAAATGAACAATAAATATTCAATATCCCCAGATTCCACCAACATGTCTCCTGCCACACCAGAGGAGACAAGACTTTAGACCATGTGTATTCCAACCTGGCTGGAGCCTACAAAGCCACACCCCTCCCCCACATTGGACAATCGGACCATCTCTCCCTGTTCCTCACACCACGGTATTCACCACTCATCCAACGTGTGAAACCTGCTGTGAGGACAATTAAAGTGTGGCCAGAGGGGACAGACGCAGTGCTCCAGGACAGATTTAAAAACACAGACTGGAATATGTTCACGCACACAGACCTGGACCAGTACGCCTCATCTGTACTGGATTACATCTCCAAAACCACAGACAGTGTCACCACCCAGAAACGGATCACCATGTACCCCAACCAGAAGCCTTGGATGAACCGGGATGTTCGTCTCCTCCTGAAGGCCCGCAACACTGCCTTTAGGTCAGGAGATGCACACGCCTACAGCACAGCCAGGGCTAATCTAAAGAAGGGCATCAAAAAAGCCAAACACCATTACAAAAAGAAGGTAGAAGAACACTTCTCCAACTCCAACCCCCGACGCATGTGACAAGGACTCCAGACCATCACAGACTACAGGACCACCAAACCCTCCCCCGCATCCTCTGATGTCTCCTTCCTCAACGAGCTCAACAACTTTTATGCTCGTTTTGAGCGAGGGAACCCCACAACCACAACCAAAGCAGACGTGACGCCAGACCACCAACCTCTGACTCTCTCCCCCACCGATGTAGGAGCGGTGCTGAGCAAGATCAATGTCCACAAGGCTGCAGGTCCTGATGGCATCCCCGGGTGTGTTCTCAGAGCGTGTTCTGGGGAGCTTGCAGGAGTGCTCACAGACATATTCAACCTGTCCTTGGCCCACGCTGTGGTACCGGCCTGCTTCAAATCCACCTCCATCGTCCCGATACCCAAAAACTCCAACCCATCTTGCCTCAATGACTACCGCCCAGTAGCACTCACCCCCATCATCACTAAGTGCTTAGAGCAGCTGGTCCTAGCACACTTCAAATCCTGTCTCCCCCCCACCCTGGACCCCCACCAATTCGCATACTGCCAGAACAGGAGCACAGAGGATGCAGTCTCCATCGCACTGCACTCTGTCCTCTCACACCTGGACAACAACAACACCTACGCCAGAATGCTGTTTATAGACTTCAGTTCAGCATTCAATACAATCCACCCCTCACAACTCATCAGGAAACTGACAGACCTGGGCATCAGTTCCCTCATCTGCAAATGGTTACTGGACTTCCTGACCAACCGCCCCCAACATGTCCGGCTGGATAACCACTGCTCATCTACCATCACAATGAACCACAAGGCTGTGTGATGAGCCCTTTCCTCTACTCCCTCTTCACCCACGAATGCAGACCTGCTGATGGTTCCAACACCATCATTAAGTTTGCAGATGACACCACGGTGATTGGCCTCATCAGTGACAACGATGAGGCCGCCTACAGGGAGGAGGTGGATCGTCTGGCTGAGTGGTGCGACAGAAACAACCTGCTGCTTAACACCGAGAAGACCAAGGAGCTCATCGTGGACTACAGGAGGAATGCTGACCCACATCCACCCATCCACATTAAGGGGACGGCTGTGGAGCGTGTGAGCAGCTTCAAGTTCCTGGGAGTCCACATCTCCGAGGATCTCACCTGGACGACCAACTGCTCCAAACTGGTCAAGAAGGCTCACCAGCGCCTCTTCTTCTTGAGGACTCTGAGGAAGAACCACCTGTCCTCAGACATCCTGGTGAACTTCTATCGTTGCACCATCGAGAGCATCCTGACCAACTGTATAACAGTCTGGTACGGGAACTGTTCTGCCTTGGACCGGAAGGCGTTGCAGAGGGTCGTGAAAACTGCCCAGCGCATCGCCGGAGCACCACTTCCTGCCATAAAAGACATCTACAGGAAGCGGTGTCTAAAAAGGGCTGGGAAAATCATCAGAGACCCCAGTCGCCCATCACATGGACTCTTCACCCTCCTGCCCTCTGGGAGGCGCCACAGGAGCCTCCGGACTAAGACCACCAGGTACCGGAACAGCTTCTTCCCCACAGCTGTCAGACTCCTGAACTCTGCCTCCTGACCTCTGACCCACGTTAACACATGGACTGAACATACACACACCCACAATGGACAACTGTACCCTCAAACACAATAATAACATGGACTGAACCACCACTCACAACCACTAGCACTTTATATAGCCTCTGTAGGAATTATATCTCACTTATCTTAACTGCACTACTGTATAGCTCTGTGTAAATAATCATTCTGTACATACTTATAGTTATAGAATATTCACAACATACTTCATACCGTGTACATTATAACATACCATAATAGACCCATTTCTGTAATATACTCACATATCTATATTATTGCTAATATATATTGTAATATATCTATATCACTAAAGCACTTCTGGATGGATGCAAACTGCATTTCGTTGCGCTGTACCTGTGCATGTGCAATGACAATAAAGTTGAAATCTAATTCTATTCTATTCAATCAATAGTTAAACTTGTGTGCAAATCTATGCTTAAAGTGCAACGTAAGGTGCTTTTAATAAAGTGAAAAGTGTGCCCCTATAACTGCTATACAAATTATCATATAAATGGTAGTAAGGGAGTCCTCTTCCTTTCACCCGTCTTTAAAAAAATGTAGCAAGCTTGAACACCTTTCTTAATATTACAGCTCAGGATAGGAAAGCGTTTTTCCATTTCTTCCATCATACAATTTATAACTGAATATTTTGATTCTGAATATTTGTTTGCTGTGTGGGTCTACATGCGGTCCAAGGCAAGAAGTAACAAGAGAATCATTAAGTTTTCTTGCTTTCTCTTTACCACAATATCAGTCGACAGGTCATCAAAGAAGGATTCAGTATAGCAGGGGTAGACAACCTTTCTGATGATGAGTGCCATCTAAAATTTCCTCAGAGGTCAGTGTGCTATATGATTGCATTAGCAATAAATTTAACAACGCTCTATATTAACAGTTACACACTATATAGAACCACTTTATAGAATTATATTTGTTCGCAGATATTGGCCGCTATCAGCAAATAGTTATCAGCTATTTTGAAACAAAGAAAGACACTTTTTATCCATACCAGCAAATGAACTGTACAACAGAACATGCAAATGCTATTTATGGCCTCCTCACAACAATGATAAGAAAAATAAACTGGGCCAATATGGCATGTTTGTTAATACAGGGATACACATGTTATGTGATCTCTGGTCTCCCACTCAGAGACACAGGTCTCCGAGTGTCCAGCATTCAGACGGCTACCTGAGGACACTCTTCATGTGAGAGAAAATCTGCTCACACAGATATGTAGAGCCAAATACTATCAGTAAGGCCTCTGCAATGTTCTGAAGACAGTTAAACTTGTCAGCTAGTGATGTCCAGCAGGTGAAAATGCAGCTCCATGAACACGCACAGCTGTGGATTCCAGCTGCATCTGTATTTCTGCAAACTTTGACCCCCCACAGAGTTGAGCTTTTCAGTTCAATCAGCTGCATTTTGATGTCCTCTGTGTCCAGCTGGTAATGCGAGACAAATCCAGCTGCTCAAGCTTTCTGGTTTGATCAGAAAAGAAAACATTGGTCCATACACCTGAAAGTCCCCAAAACACGTTGTGAATTTTGTCTCGAGTCTACGGATGTATCCGTGTATTGCTGATGCTGCGCTGAACGGAAAGCTCCTGAAGCTTTTGAAGTGTCAGAATGTGGAAAGCTAACAACTTCCCTCTCATCAGTAGGCTAAGTTATCTTTAGCCAATTACAAGCTGAATCTGGTAGTTGGGGTTGTTAGCTAAGATACCGTCATTAAGAAGAGGCACAACTAATGTGTCTATGCTAGCTGATTTGCAATGTGCACAGCTGGCACCATTTATTTTTTTTAATGCACCTTCTCAGATTAATTCACTGCGTGTCGTGCCCAGGGCTGGACTGGGACAAAAAATCAGTCCGGGCAAAATAAGAAAGTATTTCTTTGTGCCCCCCTCTCCCTGTTAATGCCCTACTTGTCTCTCAGCAACACTTTGCTAGACCCGCCCCTGCACAGTTACCAGCTGTCAGCTACTTAGCAAAGGATCCTGGTGTTTTTTGTCTCTCAGAAACAGTTCATAACTTCCCTTCAACTCATTCATGTCACCTAAAAGGTAAACCTGTTTCTCCATCACCTGTTCAGCTCTGATGATTCAGTAAGGACATCTCCTGGTGTCATCCTCATGTTTCCCTCTCACCAGATAACCAAACCGACATCATGACCAGCAGCTTTTACGGCTGTGGCTCCAGCAAACATCAGCTGATACTAGAAATTAATATTAAATAAATTCTAACAACAGCTGATCAAGCTTAAACGTGCTGCTGTTGTTTAGTGCGACACCCAGCGGTTTCCTCTTTCTGGCAAAGTGGACGATAAACAAGAGAGACAGGACGTGGCAGAAATGCCGATCAGCTGATTATTGATCAGTTTCATGATTGAAGTAGCAACAGGAGAGGGAGGGGGAGAGAATGAGAGGAGAATAAACAGCTGCAGCGTAAAGACACAGAATAAATCAAGCATTGTGTCTTTTTCCATTCTAGCTAAAGTACGGGACAAACTGTGTTCCTTCTCAGCTCAATCCGAAACACGTAATATTTTCTCTGAATGAGGGACGACTCCATTTTTTACGGGATGGTTGGCAACTCTACTAACCTTATGAATAAAATAACGTTCACTATCAGCAACATCAGAGCACCCACCCAGCTGTATAGTAACTCCGTCATGATAGCTAGTACACAGTACCAGTGATTGTAACTGATTGTAAAAACTCAGCACAACAAAAATAAACTCCACCTAAACTTGGTTTATATCTGACCCAGATAGACTGCAGGTCATAACTTCTTACCTGAAGTTCAGTTCACCTGACACTCGGACCGGCGCCTCGGGTCTCTCCTCCTCTTTCCCTCATCCACTTGCTGGCCTCTGTGGAAGCTCCGCCATAGCCACCACCAAACAACTGAGTTATTTTTACACATCTGCCAGCATCTGGCCAATCCACCACCTTTTATTGTTTATACCGTTATTAAAAAAACAAAAAACATCGGCCCATGAAAACGAAATATCACCATCGGCCCGTCCAGGTATGAGCGTGCCATCAGTGATTCCACTAGATTTATAGCCTCAGACAGGTCAACAGTTTTGGACTGAAGCATTTCTGATAACATGTTAGAGTCACTCAGAGTGTAAGGCTTCCAGCAAAATATCACATCCATCTGAACCAGATTCCCCCTTTGCTTCTACAGCTCTCTGTGCATTGGTCTCTGATGAGATCTCTTTTAGTACACACAAAATAACCGGCAATCTGTCCATGATATTGCAGCACAGTATATGTCAAGAAGATCTGCACATATTACAAAAGCACTGCAGTTCTCTTGGTGCCCCATGAAACACTTCCTGCTGCACTGTCAGTCTTATGTAATGGATGAAAGATGCAGGTATAAATAAGTGTTCTAGCAAAGAAAATACATTTCCTGCATTGGGAACTGTGTCCTTTATCCATCCTGCTACACCAGAATATGACCCACTCATCACAGATGCTCCATCATACTCTTGGTCAGCGTGGTCACAGCTGAGCTATGTTTTAAGTAGCAGTGAATATTAGAATTTCTGCTTTTATCTTAATGTATGTCTAGTTTATAAGAGAAGGAGAAATTCAAACCAAAGGAGACATGCCATTTTTAACATGAAGAAACGCCCAGATTCACAGTGAGCGGGTCACAACGTTAGCATTTTAGATCTTCTATTGCAGTTAAAGGTCAGCATGGTTGTGGTCTGTTGTAATACAAACAAACAAAAGTACCCAGCATGAATGTGTTTACATTTGATCAAAGCCACAGTCTTTCTCTAACTTTAACTACAGTACTTGTAGTTGCTTAAAACTATGAGGTGGGATCAGTTATAACTGTGCCTCCAATGCAGCTTGAAATGTTTCTGCAGCTAGCATTCAGACAAATATGCAACATGCAAACATCCATACTACATGTTTTTGTGTGAAAAAGTGGGTATCAATACACAAATGCATTTTTAATATTTTGTGTGCAGAAAATGATTTGTGTAACCTGAACTGATGCATATCAGACATGAGCAAATGTCTTACGTGTTGCTCTGTGATTCTTCTGCAGCCTGACTAAAGGAAAGTTGTGCAGAAAGTGATGATTAAGGAATATTGAGGAAAATTGTGAAATTACAGAAGAGGTTTGACAAAAAAGATATACAGATATAAAGATGCAGTGCATGCAATGTAAGGACCACATGATGGAGTGGTTTGTTTGAGCTTGTTTTATTAGATAATCAGAGTGATACCGAGGCCCTGAAACTTCACGTTGTTCTTTCTCAATATTTTGTGTACTCATGCCAGGAGACCAACAACCCCATAGTTAGCATGCAACAGTGGTGAAAAAAAAAACAGCTTTATGTTTTTTAAATCACTCTTTTGGTAAAACAAATGGCTCAGCACAACACAGCATGTTACTACATGAAAATATGAAGGTGGTAGGAGAGAAATAAAAATAAGTAAGTATATATTAAGCTAATAGTGCACAGCACAGGCCTGCAACAGAGGCAAAACAAAGATGAAACAATCAAGCGGTGACAGCTGTGGCAAACAGTGACCTTGTTGTAAACAGCCACCAAATATTTTCAGTCATCAACGAGACCTGAAACCCAGTCGCCGAAGTGACTGAAGAGGTAGCTAAACAAACAGACAAAGGTCAAATTCTCACAAACTGTTCCCTTGAGGAGCGAAGAAAGCAGGTGAAACATGCCAGAGGAAAACATTCCATAAGAATTTGCTGCCAGGTTGTTTTACTGGAAGTTTGTTATTTATCTAAGACGTGTTGTGTTTGTGCAGCATTTTCAAACTATCATAAAGTGTATTTAGGTTGGTGTCAGGAACATTGTGCCAACTTGGAAGTCAAAAAAGCAGCGATAAAGGCTCAGTTTTCAAATACAGTCTCAGTATCTTTATCCTGCAAAATGTCCAGCAGGACTGAATTTTTCAGACATGACCAAACACAGTGCGTAGAAGTTCCTGCTGAGGCCTTGCAGTTCAAACAGAGGTGGAAGTTGATGATTCATTTGTGTTTTATGTGGTGAGAGTTTCACACGGTGCAGAATTTTACATTTCAGCAGGGTTACGCAGTACAGTTACACACTGATAACTTTTTTGTATGATCCCAAATCACATCCTACTCTTCTTCAGTGATGTCTACAGCAAGTTTATTTTTCCACACCTGTGCTACAGCATGGATGCTCATTACATCCAACACATCAGTTTGATTCAAGGCACTGTAAAGATGAGATATGGCTTTCTTGGCTGGACCTGGGAGAAGTAATTGCTGATATCCTGCTTTTAATATTGAAAGTAGTTTTTTGGGGGGTTTTGAAGTCTGAGAACTGAATGTATCTAAAAAAGAAAGTAAAGTTGGGGAGATTTGTCTATTTGTTCAAAGAACAGCCAGATATCACCTTCACCTTAGAGAGAAGTCTTCGAAGAAACCTCAAGAACCAGAGTCAGTGGGTGTGTGGCTGACTTTAGCATCTTAAATCTTTTGTTGTGGTTTCTTGGTTAAGGTTTGGCATGATAGGGTCTGGTCTCATACCAAAAAAAAAAAAAAAAAAAAAAAATATATATATATATATATATATATATATATACACAACATGAACATTAAAACTGCTGTCCTTCTTTAACTTTAACTATAGTGCTTTGATTGCTTTTACCTGTTGGTGGGACTCTGGTGCAATGTAGCTCGGAAATGTGGCGCTCCAGACGTCCAGCAACATGCGAATGTACACTCATCAGACATGTTACTGTATGAAGATCTGATCAGTAACATAAAAATGTTCGGTAACTCATTACTGATGGTTTGAATAACTACCTGCTGCCTGTTTATTCTCACACAGACCTTCACTGCAGCCTGGATAAAGCGAAGGTTTTTAGAAAGTGATGATTTGGGACTATCGGTGAGAATTATAAAATGACAGGAAATGTTGAATCAAGGAAACAGGATGAATGAACGAACCACAAAAAGAAGAGTTTATCATCAAACTACATCTTGACATTTGCAACTTGACCTACTAACTTTGTGATATAAAGACAATGCATGCAATGTAAGAACTTTGTAGAACAATGGGCGTTTTGTTTGAGTTTGTGTTATCAGATAATCAAACTGATAATGAGTCCCTGAAACTTCCTGTTATCTCATGGTACAGAAAAACCCACTCTATTAACCAACTTTGGGGTTGTTGATTGTTTTTCCACTTTCTTTAGAAGTGCATTGAATATGCAGATGAGAAAGCGACTTAAAGCGGGGTGTTCGGACTGATCGCTTCAGACATCTTCTGAAACATCAGGATCATCAGGTCTACAGTGAAATCAACATGAAGACTCTCAGCCTGACGGTGGGACTGCTGCTTGTGCTGTTCATCATTTACTATGGCGATGCCACACGTAAGTCTGTTAGCCTACTTTTTCTTGACTGGTGGGAAACTCTACTGTGAGAATTCAATTCTGCATTTTTTTCTTTTTGTTTTTGTTTTCTTTGAAAATGATTGTAAAAGTATCATTTTTCCTAAATTTAGCCTCTGACTAATTAAAAGGCATGGACTTTGATGCCTCTTTAAATTAAACACTAAATTTTACATTTAAAACATCATCTTCCTAACACAGATAATTATCTCAGCTCGATGAAAAGGATGAAGAACACATATTTTGTTTGAAACAGCTTAATTTTTCTGTGCATTTGTCTTTTTGTACAAACACAAGTGCAGCAGCTAGGCCACCAAACTCATCTATGTTCACAGTACATGCTGAACAATATTGATTGCAGTTTCAGCAACATATCTGTTCTTCTACATTCAGGCCATCTACGGTCATTTCATGTGCATTTTGGATTTATCATCACAGTTGATCTACTAAAAAATAATATAGATGATGGAAAAGCATTGAAAACAAAGAAACAAAGTGAAAAGAGAAAAAAATCTCTTTTCAGTGCTATGATGTTGGACGTGCGTCTGTTAGCCCACTGTCCACTCCAGGCAAAAAACGAACAAATACAAAAAACTGTTGTTATGACTTAAAGGAAAATTTCAAATAATGACAGGATTTAAAAATGTATTTGAGAACTAGCCCAGTGTCAGATTGGTCACCCGTTGTCTACAACATGGACAACAGTGGAAAGAGGATGGACATAAGCATTATTAAAGAAGCCTGAACTAAATTAAAAGAGATAACTGCTGAATTTCACAGATTATCACAACAATAAATCAATGGACTTTCAATCTTGTTTTCACATGTACATGCAAAGTATGAAAATTTTTTAACAGCTAATCTTAAAGTTAAATTTCAATAAATCTTTTTTATTTTTGCAGTATTTGTTATCTTGTGAGGCTCAAAAGCATCCAGTTAGCTATTCCTCTAACTTTATAACGCTGATTTGATTTTCCAGCATCTTACTTTTTCTACAAATCTTACTTATTTTATTTTGTCATTTGGTGTAATTACTTCGCTAAAATAAACATAACCAGTTTCTGACCATCTCCTTGAATGCAAAATTAAAACATAAAGTTTAAATAAAAAAGTAACACAATATTGCCGCTAAAAGCTAGCCAGCCTAGTTTAGCGCTGGTTTGAACTTCCTTGGTTTGTGACTAATCAAATCGCATTTTTCTCTTTGTCCAAAGATGGAGTAACAGCTTTACTGAGGCTCTCAAACTGATTTGTGTTTCAAGAAAAACAGTGTTGCTCTCAAGCAGCATATTCTTATAACACCTCTAAATATATCATTCTGTTAATGTAATGACATCCATTTGAATCCATCCATTACCTGTGCTTTTTGTATCTATCACAATTGATATAAAAAACACAGAACTACAGTATTTTACTTTCTTCTGATCCGAATAGCTTGAGAAAATCTTTAAATATATATATATTCCCCTCTCGCCCCTGCGGGCAGCTTTGATCCTTCAAGCTCGGGTCCTCTACCAAACACCTGGGAGCTTGAGGGTCCCGCGCTGTATCTTAGCTGTTCCTAGGACTGTGCTCTTCTGGACAGAGATCTCCAATGTTGTTCCTGGGATCTGCTGGAGCCACTCGCCTAGTTTGGGAGTCACTGCACCTGTTGCTCCGATTACCACTGGGACCACTGTTACCTTCATCCTCCACATCTTCTCCAGCTCTTCTTTGAGCCCTTGGATTTTCTCGAGCTTCTCGTGTTCCATCTCTCTGATATTGCTGTCATTCGGAACCGCTACATCGATCGCTACGGCCGTCGTCTTCTGTTTGTCTACCACCACTATGTCCGATTGGAAGTCCCACAGGATCTTAGCTCGGTCATTCTCCATCACCCTTGGGGGCATCTCCCATTTTGACCTCGGGACTTCCAGGCTGTACTCGGCACAGATGTTCCTGTACACTATGCCGGCCACTTGGTTATGGCGTTTCATGTATGCCCTGCCTGCTAGCATCTTGCACCCTGCTGTTATGTGCTGGATTGTCTCTGGGGCATCTTTACACAGCCTGCACCTGGGGTCTTACCAGGTGTGATAGACTCCGGCCATGATTAGTGCCTCTGTGCTGTCTTTCAGTCCAGCTTTGTCCAGCCTCTGATAGGATTTCTGGATGTCAGCCACCTCCGCTATCTGCCGGTGGTACATACCGTGCAGACAGCGGAGGTGTCAGCCACCTCCGCTGTCTGCACTATAAAGGAATAAGAAAAGGAAAATTAGACCCTTACATTCTGGCATGTTGTTGGACATCCCTCATTGTGATGTTTTTTCTTCATTACATTTTAATTGTGAAATCGAGTTAATAATCTTGCTCTAAGACATAAAATATGATCCTTCAAAGTGTATGTTTTATTAAGATATAATAAACATCACTGCGGTGCCTGCTGAGCGTTGACCTTAATTACTAAAAACATGAAAAAGTATTTGTGACGTGTTGGACATCAGTACTGACAAATCTCTGATTTTCCTCTTACAGCTCATGGAGTGAAACCAACACCTGACCTTTGCTGTTTTAAATTCTATGAGAGAAAGATCCCAACAAAGCAGATCAAATCCATCAAAAAAACTCACAGCAAATGCACGACACCAGCATTTGTGTAAGTTTGTCTTTCACAGTCTCTTTAACACAGTCACAAATATTTGCCAAAATAATGTATTATCCTCCACATAGAAGCTGTAATGCGTGGGGTAGAGCAGGTTATCTACTGATCGCAAGGTCGGTGGGTTGATTGCCGGCTTTCCCCCAGTCTGCATGCCAAATATCCTTGGGCAAGATACTAACCCCAAATTGCTCTCTGATGCATCCATCGGAGTATGAATGTGTGTGTGCATGTTGGTTAGAAAGCACTTAGAAAAATGTGTTCGTGTAATTGGGTGAATGCACAAGTTGTGTAAAGTGCTTTGAGTGCTCAGAAGAGTAGAAAAGCGCTGTATAAGAACCAGTCCATTTACCATTTAAAAGTTAATATGGAGCAAAATAATGATACAGATTTTTCTGCAGGATCAAGACACCCAGAGGGGATTTCTGCGTGAGACAGAATGAGAATTGGGCACTGAAAGAATTTGTCCAAAGAAAATAACACAATTAAGAGATGGAGAATCTACCGCGCAATAAGCCGAACTGCATCAATTACTCCATGAATTTGCTTTTTAATCCAGATGTATTGCTGGAGTTTTGACCTCTCCATAATGTGCCTGCTTAATTACTGTCAGCATTTCTGAAGACAAGATACATTTATTATGCATTGATTTAATTCAAAATAAAGATATCAATTTTAGAATTTGAATGAAATGTTAAAAATTATTTTTCTGAGGTTTTCTGTTTCGTTGCCACAGGTATATGAAATCAAACACATCTTTACAATTGGCAGTCTTTACAAGCATTTGTGAAAGAATCAGTCGCTTTGAAGACTGTGAGACTTCTGTCTTTGAAATACCACAATCATCTGAAAGTGAAAGCATTCAGTGGCAGATTGGATAAAGTTACATGGTGGGGAGAGTGCAGAGACAGAGGGCTTTAAAAACGTCTCCAGTGCACTGCTGACTCAGCATCATGTGTTTCCATGGCCTGTGGGTGTAGCGTGTAGGTGGCCCAAACTTTTGTCCACACTGCCTACATTCACTTACAGCATGTTGTCCCAGCTTGATGTGACAAACTTGTCACATGTCCCAAAGAGCGCTGCTAGGCTTTCTTTGGTCTTGGAGATGTTCTTCAAAGCTCTGAGGTGTGTTTTGGGCTCATTAACATTCTGCTCTGTAACTTACTTTCCCACAAACATCCAAATCACAGTCGAAGTGCATTTCTCAAGAATGCAGTGCCACTTGTCCTCAGTCAGGGTGCAGTTGATTTCAGTTCAGGTTACCACCTGTAGAGCAGGAAACACCTCCTTATATTCCACTTTATTTTCCTGCTGCTTATCTCATACTGAGCTGTCGTTAATTTGAAATATTTTTGATTTTGCAGACTTTGAGGTTATTTCCAGGTTCAGATTTGTTTTCACTTTGCCATTGTGATACAGATGCAGTATATCCAAAGCATTTGTATCTCACTTTGTATTGTTTTGCTTCATTCTTGAATAAAATTTTGTTTCACACAAATCAACGACTCCATCTGACAGTGAATGTGTTCTTTTATGCGGTGGCCTAATTAATGGAATTCATCA
The DNA here is from genome assembly GCF_964374335.1 of Astatotilapia calliptera. Classification (NCBI taxonomy): domain Eukaryota; kingdom Metazoa; phylum Chordata; class Actinopteri; order Cichliformes; family Cichlidae; genus Astatotilapia; species Astatotilapia calliptera. The sequence goes on along the minus strand of NC_137428.1, from coordinate 4,767,609 downwards.
GAATGCAGGTTATAAAAGTTTGTTAATGTAGTTGAAGGTCAAAGTGGAAAATGTGTCATAGGGAGGACTTTCACAAACTCATTATCTGAACGTGGGAAAATTATCTGAGCTGCTCTGAAGTTGAATGTGAATCTGCACAGACGTTTAAGTAAACAAATGCAATGTGAAAACTGGAAGTCATCAATAGTTATCAAAAGTTTAAAATTAAAGTGTAAAGAAATATTTTCATATTCATACATTTTGAATTTTCCATGTGAGAGAAGGAGTGGATTACTTTAAGACTTCATGAAGATGTGCTTTTTAGGGGGTAACCAGATTAGGAGTACTGGCCTTCAGGCCCATGTGACAAACAGAGGGAAATGGTCAGGCTGCTTTGAGGTGACAGGATGGAAACAGTAACTCAAATAACCACAGCAAAAGCACACACCGAGTGCTGCTCAAGTCAGTCATAAACAAAACTTTCCATGTGGAGGAGGAGGGGTGGATATTACTTTAAGTTTCCCTAAAGAAAAACACTTTTTAAAAAGAAAATTGCTTTGACTTTATACAAAAGCTAACAAAACTTTCTATGTAGTTTTGTTAGCTTTTATCATTTCACAATTTCAGATGTTAAACAGTAAGTGACCATATATATAGCCTGCTATGTATCAATAGTTCAGGCTGCTGCTAATAGAGTAAGGGTATGGAAGATAAACTACACTGCTGGCAGGGTTTAATACAACCAACTGGCACTAAGAATAATGAGGGTGCCCAGAGGACAATAACAGTATGTGTGTATGAGATTTAAAGATCATTGCATTTCATTTTTATTTACATTTTACAAAGCATCCCAAGATTTTTGGAGTTTTCCAGAGGAACAGAATGCTGTTTGAAATCCACGTAAATGTTACCACTGGAGGGTGAGCAGGCCAATGGGGAATTTGAGGAAGGTAATTCAGATTGGTTTGATGAGTGTAGCTGCTTGCATGGTGATGAGGACTGGAGATAGGAGGCTCTTCAGTCGGCAGAAGGACCACTAGAAACAAGGAGACGTAAGAGCAAGAACACAAGGTAGCCTCTTGGAGAACTCGGTTTGGACTGTTACACTCCTCTTTGGAGGCATAATATTATGCAGAGACGTGCACGGCAGGTCTTACCACACTGCCGCTGATGAAGTAGATGATAATCGATGTGTTTGGCTGAAGAATCAGATATCCAATCTCCACCCAATGATCAAGCTGGGGGAAAGAGAGAAACTGAAAACAAACCAACACTCATTATTGTCAATGGGGCCCGGAGGCCAGTATGTGGGTGGGGACCCAAATCAAAAGACAGGCGGAGGGTTTTTCACAAGCTTTATTATAAACAGAGAGATAAGCAATGACACACACCATGGAAATGTGGCAGCGAGAAGATGGTTTCTGAATTTGAAGCTTACTTTGCAGGTTAGAAGCGTAAGGTTCTGGAGGCCTGCTTACCACAGTTAGGTAGCTGACGAACTGGCGCTGAATACATCTTAAGTGCTGCCTCGCTGATTGCTGTCAGTGTATATTGACAAATGGCTATAGCCTGGAAATATGGTGCACCTAGCATTCAGACAAATATACAAGGTGTAAACATAATACATCCATACTACATATTATTGTGTGGAAAAACTGAGTATCAATATACAAATGGATCAGATATCAGCAAATGTTTCAAATGTTGTCTCGCGATTCTACTGTCGACCTTCACTGCAGCCTGAATAAAGGAAGGTTGTGCAGAAAGTGAAGATTGGGACTAAGCATGCATTATCAGTGCATGTATTTATTGGTAGAGCACCGAGTGGTTTGTTTGAGCGTTTTATCAGATATATTGAGTCCCCGAAACTTCCTGTTGTCTCATGGTACAGAAAAAACCCAATCTATTAACCACCTTTGGGGTTGTTGATCATTTTTCCAGTTTCTAAGAAGTGGTTTGAATATGCAGATGAGAACGTGACTTAAAGCAGGGTGATCGGACCGATCATTCAGACATCTTTTGAAACATCAGGATCATCAGGTCTACAGTGAAGTCAGCATGAAGACTCTCAGCCTGACAGTGGGACTGCTGCTCGTGCTGTTCACCGTTTACCACAGCGATGCCTGTAAGTCTGCTACTTGTACTTGTGTTAGATCAGTTTTTGAATTTCTGTCTTTCTCTGCATTCAGACACAGAGTGAGACAGAGCGAGGACATCAAACTCATATAAGTTCATGGTCATGAAGACCAGTGTTGATCTTAAATTCTTTACTGTAATTAAGTAGATTGAATCCTCGTGTAAACAAGTGTGGTCACATGTTCGGCATGTACTTCACTGAGACATATTTATTTTTTTAACTTAAATAGGAGCCTTCAAACTGTATCTGTCATTAAGATATAACAAATTGTATTTTGTTGCATTAACCTTAATTATATCTGGTATGTTGGAGAAGTCATTAGAAGCAGACACAGCACTGAGTAATCCCTGTTTTTCTGCTACAGCTAAGGCAGTGATTTCTCCTGACTTTTGTTGTTTTCACTTCTTTGACAAACGGATCCCAAAGGCGAACATCGTCTCCATCGTGAAAACTCACAGACAATGCCCCACACCAGCATTTGTGTAAGTTTGTCTTTCACTGTCTCTTTGATACAATCACTAATGTTTGCCAAGTAAGTCATGTATAAGCAATGTATAATCGTTGAGATTGAAGCCGTAACTCTGCTATTAACCGTAAAATGTGTGAATATGAGAGCAAAATAATGATACTGACTTTTCTACAGGATCAAGACACACAAAAGGCTTTTGTGTGTTAAACAGACTGCAGAGTGGGCAAAAGAACAATTTGACAACCAAAGGAGATTTTGACCCAGCCTGATATGACAATGTCTTAAAGAGCTTCATCTGATGAGGAAAGTTTATAATGCAACAATATGTAAAAACATGTATTGAATTATTTTATAATTTTCTTTCACTATGCAATTGAAATCATTTTTCTATCACATTGTGTTGTTTTGCTTTATTCTTCATTAAAGTTTCATTTCACAAAACTCATCGACTTCATCTGATAGTGAATGTAAAAGTATGTGTGGTTTGTGGCTCAGCTGCAGGGGAGGGGTGGAGTAGCGGGTGCAGGGTGTGCTGTCAGGGAAGGCTGAACCCAGGATCAGAGCTTTGGGGGTGCTGAGCACCCAGGAGAGCTGCCCAGCCAGGCAAGATAAACCTGTCTCTGTCAGTCCCTGCATCCTTAAATGTTGTCCCGAGTTCTCTCTGACTGTCACTTTGGTGCATTTAAACCCCTGTTCCTCCCTGTCCTCATCGTCTGTTGTCTTAGTCTCCGTTATCAGTCATCATAATTTTACCATCTCTGTGCAAGTCAGCAAATTTCTTTATTAAATCATAAGCTTCTTAAATTCATCAAGTCTCTCTGTGCCTGGGTCCTCGTCACAAAACATGACATCACTGTTTTGTGCATTTTAACACAATTTAATCCCCACATTTGTGAAAGAAAAGCAAAACACTTTTTTGAAAAGTCTGTAACAAAACCATCAAATCTGATAAAGGTTATTTAAATGCCGCAAAAGAAGAATGGATTGGAATAAAAAAATACACATCCTAACCTTGATTACTGGGGGAGAATAATGAATGATGCTCACAGTGAGTAAAAAGTAAACTGAGTGCATTTTTTGGACAGAGATTCACTTTTAATGTGTATGTATAATATAATACAGATAAATAAAAATACTCCCAAAACAGAATAAATTATTACGAAATATTAATAAAAACTATAAAAATGGAGGCAACTTTGCCCGTGGTTGAATGTATACAATGTATGAAAAAATCTTTATTGCAGATGCTAATTTTACTAATTTATTAATAATAATTTTGTGTTGTAAGATTTATGACTTTCATGCTTTCATAGTGGTACTTGGGAGAGCTTGACATTTTTATCAGGTGGTACACACTGTAACAAGTTTGAGAAACACTGATAAGTGTATGTGTGCTTTTGGAAAACATTTAAAGCTGCTGTACAGAATCTTTGAAACAAGCTTAAAACATTTTTAGAATATAAACAGAGCATCTGCTTCTCTTTACAGCTCCTCACTCCACCAGGGCTGTTTGGCTCTTTCTGATAATGTGCAAATGTGATGTACGTACTGCGGCAGTCATACAGACAACTGGACGGTCCAAATGTTGGCCTACCTATTACTGGCTGAGGTTTTAGTAGAGTTGTGGCTGAACCACATAAAAATATATCATTAATTTTAATCTCCCCAATCAATGATAATGTTATGTTGGAATGTTGTTAAAGAGGGTCAAAAATGTTTCAACCCAGTTTGTTTTGCAGATTCTGTATAGCAGCTTTAATATAGGGAGAACACAACTTCCAGATTGTGTGAGTAAAATCAGGTTTTTTCTCTTTGTCAGTTTAACAGTTTCTGTTGTGCCCGTCACTATTCCCTGTCTGTTTTCTTACCTGGTTCTTCCTGACCTTGTACTTTCTCCTCACGTTCCCTCTTTCCTCTCTCCCTCTTTGGACTGACAATCATACACAAATAGATTGTATTCAATTAGATGAAGAATTACATTAATATGAAAAAAATTCTATTAAGATCACTAACAAAAAGTCCTCTCTCAGTGTACTTTCAACCAAAAGGCAAATAACCAAACCACATGAACATCTAATAAAAGATATAAACATTGAAACACTGATCCAACATTACGCTTGATTGACGGATCATTTGTTCTTACACTTTTACCTGAATGTGGCTCCTTTTTTTGTAAAAACTTCCTTATATCCAGTATGAACCTGGCTGTCTCTCTGTACACAAACACACACACATACACGCACAACAGGAGTTATAAGGTTAATGGGCATCCAGTCAGTTAGCTAGTTAGTATCCATTTCAAACAGGACAGTGGTAACAACAGTAGGCTGCGGACAATTCTAAGTTTTAGATTTTAAACAGGCTGTATACATTTCAATGGGAGCAACAGGATGGTCAAATGTCACTGAATTTACTACTGAGCAGGACGGATTGTAGGGTAGCAAACGTTGTCGGAAAACACGTTTTAGACACTGCAGGTTACCTGGTGTAAGGTTTTTCAGCTAAAAAGAAACCTGGTCTGACTCCTACCTAACTATATAAAGAGTAACTGAAGGTTAAATGCAGCTAATATGTCCTGTTTTAAGCCAGGCACTTAAACCTCCGCTCCGCTGCGTCTCAGCCACCATGGCTCTGGCAGCATTTTTGGGGGTGCTAAAGCACCCCCAAAAATGGGCTAAAATCGCCCCTGGCTGAACCACACAGCTGTTCTCCATCACTGGGTCATGTCTGCCCTATTTTACGAAGATGCTGGGACCCGACGAGAGAGCGGTGTGGTGTGCTGAGCAGGAGAGGGCAGCTGAAAAACTCCATGAATAAATTGTCTTAAAAAATCCTAATCAGTGAAACAGCTGTCAACGTACAATGTCGTGTGCATGGTGGAATCATTTTTATATCACTGCTTCATTCTTCGTTAAAGTTTTATTTCAGTTTATAAAGAAACAATATGTAAAAACATGTATTGAATTATTTTATAATTTTCTTTCACTATGCAATTGAAATAATCTTCATTAAAGTTTCATTTTACAAAACTCATCGACTTCATCTGACAGTGAATGTAAAAGCATTTTCATGCCTATGTTTTGGAGTTCATCGGATGTGACTGGAACACCTCAATTCAATGATTTGGATGGGTGAACATATACCCACATAACAGACAGGTCTGGCCTAGATCTGGTGTCAAGCTGGCACTGCTGGCTGACTTCTGGCATGATAAGTGGTATGTCATCCAGATGTGGTCCAGACCTGGCGTAGATGGCACTGTTTATGTGATGGCATGCCACATCTGGCCCGATTATGGTTTGGTTTATGTGGTCCAGGCTCATAGAAAACAGGTCTGGCCTGGATCCGGCATTGAGCTAGCACTTCTGACTGACTGGTGTCATGGCAGAGTGTATGTCAACCAGATGTGGGCCAGGTTTGGCAATTATGGCATTGTTTATGTTCCTATTTTCCTATTTTAGTTAGAAAGCCCAAATGCCATGTTGCAATACTATACTGCTATGGTAGCCAATGTTTAAAATGCAGGTTTGACAGGTTTGTGAGTAGGGATGGGTATCGTTTAGGTTTTATCCGATACCGGTGCCAAATCGGTACTTTTGAAACGGTGCCGGTGCTTAAACGGTGCTCAAACCGGTGCTTAAAGAATGGAGAACACAAAATTGGTCCAAAAACCTCTCATGTTCAGCTGTTTTTTTGTAAAAAGATAACAATGTTAGCCTTTTCTGCAGCTAGAGGGCATATATGGTATCACTCTTGTCTGGAAGCAGTGCTTAAACAATGGAAAAAACACAAACTTCGTCCAAAACCTCTCATGTTTAACTGTTTTCCACTTTTTCTTTGGTCATTTAGCCTTTTTGGCCAGGGTGAAGGGAGTATCTGCCATCAAACAAGAAGACAGCCGCATGTAACTACGACAGTGTTTGCTAGTTCACCTTACGTGCATTAATGTAATAACGTGGTTAGCCTACTCAACGTAAATTACACACAAACAACATTAAGCTACTCACTCAGAGAAGAACGGCTGCTGCTGCCATCATCATCCGTCATCATTTCTGCTACACTGGCAGGGCTAGGGGCCAGGACTCTCCTCTTCGGGTTCTTGGGGGATGTTGCTAACTCCGGGTCCGATAACAGGCACCACACCCGCAGTAGATGTGCTCGGTGTGAGGTCTCGCAGCAAGCTATCAAATACGGCGCATTTTTCGGCTTTTAACAAAATGCTATGCGTCGCCAGGTGTTTCATCGGATTTGAGGTGTTACCTCCTTTGACAGTATCACAGTATCAGCTTAAAGCACTTGTTGCAGGCTGCTGAGTTTGCATCTTTTGCTGTGAAGTACAGCCAGACTTTTGACCGCTTCACCTTGGGCATTTTTAATCTGTAGCTCTGCTCTAAAAGAATGTACGTACCTGGGCCCGCCTACTATCCTCGGAAACGTAAAATGATTGGCTAGAATTCAAAGTGTATGACATCTCAGGAAAATAAAGCACCGAAATAAAGCACCGAAATGTGCGCTGCTTTTCGGTCTGGTTACTACCGTTTATGTCAGAACCGGTGCCATCATGCCACCGGATACCGGTACCCATCCCTATTTGTGAGTGTACACTTTATCTAAAACCCTAGTGAGGGTTTACTCATGTTTACCACTGGGTGGCTGCAGCTCAGGAGGTAGAGCAGGTCACCTACTGATCAGAAGGTTAGTGGTTTGTTTCCTGGCTTCTCCAGTCTGCATGTCAAGACAGTGAATGTGTATGAATGTAGTTAGGAAGTGTGTTAATGTGGATTGTTGTATAGAGCACTTTGAGTAATCTGGGAGAGTAGAAAAGCACTATATAAGAATCAGTCCATTCACAGTCGGAGCAGAGTTTTGTCATGTTACTTTTGCATTATCATGTTCCGGCACATGTTGTTATTACATGGCTTGATTAAGGTACACATTAGGCTGACATCTTGGGCCAGCACAGGGCCAGCAGTGTGTCTGCAACTGGCCTTGTGCTGGCCCATGTGTGGGCCACCTCTGGCAAACCAGATCTGGGCCACCAAAGGGCCGTCATCCTTTGCGGTATGTGGGCAATGTGTAAGCACATTGTATGGGCCAGATCTGGGCCATAACAATTTTGCTTTGTGGGTAGACTTTTGATGATATGGTTGTTACGCCCCAGTCTAGGGGTACAGGAACGCAACATAAGTTTGAAAAGATTGCCCCGCCCTGGTCCCCAAAACCATACACAGAGGGAAAACCAATGTCTTAGTGAATGGTGATTTATTTCACTACACTGCAAAAATGAAGCTCCAGGGTGAACAAAGGCCAAAATAACAAACAAAACAAGCTAAGTCAGGAGGAGGTGCTATCTAAAACCCTATGTGAAATCAAACATCAAACAAAAGACAAGCGCTACACCTAACTCCCTAACTGAAATAAACAGGAGAAAACAGTGCAAGGAAAAACAATAAGGCAGCTCACCCCTTCTGTTGCAGTGCTATTTACAATGTGCTATTTACAATGAAAACTAATGTACACACTATATACAGAACTGAGAAAAGTCGCACAAAGTCACAGGCACAAATGTCTCAGGTTTTGGAGGCCAGGGTCAGGTCTGCTGCTGCTGTCAGTGGCTGCCCCCGGGACAACTGCTGGTGGAGGGATTTTGAATGCGACCACATGATCGCCGGACCAATCGGCAGCCGTCAGCTCATCCACTCAGGGACCTGCAAAGACTTAAAGGCACAGACAAAGGAAACAACCACCAAAACAGATTATGGACAGGGCCATAACAATGGTATATTATGATATATTTTCTTGTCCAACTTTGGGCCCCTTAATTGTGACCACAGTGTACCCATCTTCTGATTGCAGCTTCCAGCAGAATAATGCCTCATGTCAGAAAGGTGAAATCTCCCCAACTGGTTTCTTCAACTCGAATGGCCTCCACAGTCACCAGATCTCAATCTAATAGAGCACCTTCATGATGTGATGGAACAGGAGATTAACATCATGGATGCATTCTCTCATGGAATTTAGTGCTCGTGCTCAAGAATACTTCCACAAATTACAGTCCATGAACACAATTCACTGTGGCATCCGCAAATGCAGGTTAAAGCTCCATCATGCATAGAAGAAGCCATATGTGAACATGGTCTAAAAATTCTGGTGTTTTCTGTTTTTCACCAACAGGGTTCACTAGTGAATTCAGTTCAATTTTATTTTTACAGCACCAAATCACAACAACAGTCGCCTCAAGCCTGACCACCTTTCATAATATTACAGCTCAGGATAGAAAAGTGTTTTTTCCATTTCTTCCATCATACTATCTATAACTGGATAACATTTTTTGATTCTGAACATCGTTTGCTGTGTGGGTCTGCATGCGGTCCAAGGCAAGAAGTGAGACAAGAGAATCATTAAGTTTTCTTGCTTTCTTTTTCCCCACAATATCAGTCGACAGGTCATCAAAAAAGGATTCAGTAGAGTAATGAACCACTGTCTCCTTAAGCAGTTCAACTAGATTTATAGCCTTAGACAGGTCAACAGTTTTCGGACTGAAGCATTTCTGATAACATGTTAAAGCCACTCAGAGTGTAAGGCTTCCAACAAAATTCAGACCCATCTGAACCAGAATGCCCCTTGCTCCTACAGCTCTCTGTTGGTCTCTGAAGAGATCTCTTCTAGTACACACAAAAAAACCAGCAATCTGTCCATGATATTGCGACACGAGGATGCTGGGACCTGACAAGCACAGGGTCATGATTGCTTTCCACATTGAACATTTCTAGGAAAATGCCCCTTTTATTTGAGTCAGTACACTGTGACCACTCTTTCAAGCACCTGTTTCTGGCGATGGCAAGGGCCGTCCATTACAGTCATCAGAGTTTAACAGAACCCACTGACTTTAAACATTGCTTTCTCCCAATGACGATATCCCACAGCTGAAGTAAATACACAGTAACAAGAGTCTCTACTCTGGGAACATTCCAACCAAGGGTGTATTTTGTACCATTCTGGGAGCACCCTGCTTGATATGTCTTAGGAAACCTCAGATCGCGTGGTTGTGGGGCCTTCACTTTTGAATTTGCATATGTCTAAATTCACACACAAAAAAGAAAAATATACCAAATCTAAAACTCTGCGCAATAATCGACTTGGAGGAGTGAAAAAGAAATTCAAAACAAAGGAGCACTCATAACATTTTTACCATGAAGAAATGCCCAAAATCAGACAACGTTAGCATTTTTGATCTTCTATTGCAGTTTCCTGGTTAAAGGTCAGCATGGTTGTGGTCTGTTGTAAATTAAAAAAAAACCCAAAGAAAAGTACCCAGCATGAACAGTGAATGTGTTTACATTCAATCAAAGCCACAGTCTTTCTCTAACTTTAAATAGAGTGCTTTTTTTTTTTTTTTTTTGCTACTTTTAGTCACTACCATGAGGTGGGATCATTTATAACTGTGCCTCCAATGCAGCTTGGAAATGTTTCTGCAGCTAGCATTCAGACAAATATGCAACATAAAACATCCATAACAGATGTTATTGTGTGCAAAAGTGAGTATCAATACACAAATGCATTTTTAACATTTTGTGTGCAGAAAATGATTTGTGTAACCTGAACTGATATACATCAGGCATGAGCAGATGTCTTACGTGAATGAAGGAAAGTTGTGCAGAAATTGATAATTAAGGAGTACTGAAAATTCTGAAATGACAGAAGAGGTTTATGGAGAAAATTAATTAACCATGAAAAGATCCCTGTTAATGAATTTGCCATCTAATTATAGCTTAATATTTGCAGCTTGACCTACTACTCTGAGTTGAGATACAAGTATGCATGCAGTGCATGCATCGTACGGACTTTGTAGAAGATGAAGTGGTTTGTTTGAGCTTGTTTTATCAGATAATCAGAGTGATATTGAGTCTTTGAAACTTCCTGTTGTCTCATGTTGCAAGAAACCCCAATCTATTTACCACCTTCAGAGTTCTTGATCATTTTTCCACTTTCCTTAGAACTGCACTGAATATGCAGATGAGAAAGCGACTTAAAGCGGGGTGAACGGTCTGATGAATTCAGACAAAATCAGTCATCATTCAAACATTAGCATCATCAGGTCTACAGTGCAACATGAAGACTCAGCCTGACGGTGGGACTGCTGCTCGTGGTGTTTGCAGTTTAGCACAGCGATGCCTGTAAGTCTGTGTTAGATTTTTCCCAGGTTTTCACGCACAAAATATGAGTAATCCTGAGCATCTTATCTTGCCATTAGAAATTATATGTTGGTTATTTTTGTCATGTATCTCTTTGACTTTTGCACAAGCATTTTTTTCTTTGGTTTTTCTTACCTAAAATAAATTTAATTAGTGTGTAACCATTTCCAGTGGTTTTTGCAGCAGTAGTTCTTTGAATTTTCTGTGTTTTTTTCTTTGTTCAATCACAGAGTGAGATAGCCATGATGTCAGCGTCACTGATGTGTATTGTCATGAAGACCAATGTTGATCTCAAGTGAGCTGTAAGTTCTTCACTGTAATTTTCTCACTGTGCAAACTCAAACTAAATCCTGGTGTGAGCTGGTTGGTTAGTTGGTTACATGAAATAATAATTATTATCATTGTTACTTAGGGCGATCGTGGCTCAAGATTTGGCAGTTCGCCTTGTAATCAGAAGGTTGCTGGTTCGAGCCCCGGCTTGGACAGTCTCGGTTTCACCTTGTGTCCTTGGGCAAGACACTTCACCTACTACCTACTGGTGAGGGGCCGATGGTGCGATATGGCAGCCTCGCCTCTGTCAGTCTGTCCCAGGGCAGCTCTGGCTACGACTGTAGCTTGCCTCCACCAGTGTGAGAGTGAATGAATAGTGGAATTGTAAAGCGCTCTGAGGGTCTCGAAAAGCGCTATATAAATGCAATCTGTTATTATTATTTAAACCAACTGTTAACTGTATATTTCTGTACATTTAAGTATTATTATTCATATTGCCGCATTCATTGACCTTGTTTATAGGTAATTTCATTGTTTAACCACATTAAAATGTTCCTAATTTAATGTTTAAAAGCACTTGAAAAAGGCAAAATCCCATGTAAAATTAGGGCAACAAACTGTATTGTCATTACTGAAAATAACCGTATTTTTATGAAAGTTATTTTCTGGTATTATTTTGGCGCCCCAACTGCTGGAATATTAATGTTTTTTTAGGATTTTTTTTTTTTTACAGTGTACTGTTCCTGTTCAACTCATATCTAATCATCCAGTCAGCCAAAGGAGATTTAAGTGACTTTGAATGTGGTGTGGTTGTTATTTGCCAGTCGAGCTGGTCTGAATATTTCATAAATGGCTGATTTACTTGAATTTTCCCAAACTTTAGGGTCTCTATGGTTTACAGAGAATGGTCTGAAAAAGAGGAAATATCCAGTGAGCGGCGGTTCTCTGGGAGAAAATACTTTGTGAAGGCCAGAGGAAAATAGACTGATTTGAGCTGATAGAAATCGAACAGTTATTCAAATAACCACTGCAAAACCACTTAATGTCACTCGTCAGTTACAAAAATTAACATTAGATTGAAATTTGTTCTGACTCACCAAAATTAGACAATAGAAGATTTGATAAATGTTGCTTTGTGTAATGTGTTTAGATTTTGGCTGCAACATTCAGATGGTAGGTTCAAAATTTGATGTAAACAACATTCTACATCCATTCTCCCATGTATTAAAAACTCAAGCGTAGGTGTTGGTTGCCTGGATCTTGTGCTTTCCATTCAGCTGACTCCTCAGGACTTGTCTTACCCTTTGCAGGTAAGGCAGGTCATCTTGGTTCCCATTTGCCTGTAGGATTCCTAGGTATCTGTAGCTATCCTCGATGTCTCCAATGTTACCGTCTAGTAGTACAATCATCTCAGTTCTGACTACTTTCCCTCTCTTCGTTACCATCCGACTACACTTCTCCAGTCCGGCTGACATTCCAATGTTAACGCTGTAGATCAGGGGTGGAGAACTCCAGGCCTCAAGGGCCGGTGTCCTGCAGGTTTTAGATATCACCCTGGGTCATGTCGTGAAAATTTCAAGTAACCTGCAAACACTCAGTGAGCGTCTTTTGAAGTGGAGTTTATTATATACACTGCAGTGGAGACAACAATGGTCTCTAATGATAGATATCTTATATACAAACTGGCAAAACTCAGAGACAAAGAGAATTCCAGAGCACATTGCGTCACTCTATACCTGCCAGTTCAGCTCATCCTTGAAACCTTCCCTTCAGAGAGAATAACGACCAGCAATCACCTCCCTTTCCCCCCCAGAAATGAGCAACAGCCCCCCCCCGCACACAGGTGCCTGGATGTCTCTGGCCTATTACAATGGCCCCACTGTGAAGGTGTGATAAAGCATAAAGACACATTTGTGATGCTATCCTATATGTATGTAACTAAAAAACAAATACAAAAGTACATTAGATAAATACATAACGTGGTACGACTCGACTTAAGCGGTCAAAGAAGTGCAGGAGACTGATGCTGTCCAGTGTAGCAAGTGATTTATTCACCATTTTGTGGCCCAACAATATTTACAAAGAAACAAATAAGAAACTCAACTCTATAACTCAGTTCAAATAAACATAACTGAACTTAAATAAACAGAAATTAAGGTCAACCTGCACACAGCTACACTGACCTGAACCTTTTCCCCCAAAACACCTGAGTTCTTCTGCTTAAATAGTCCACTTAACCAAACAATTTCTCCTCTGGACTATTCCATTCAGTAGGTAGGTAAGATGAACATGATTATATTCAAACCTCTACTACTCCTCTTTACTGGCAACATAAACTCTTTGGTGTAATCAATACATATTACAACAATAAATCTATTTCTCAATAAACCCTCTAAAATCAACTTTATTAAATTATAAGAGTTCTTCCCCTTCTGCACTTGGTCTCTTCCTGTGACCTCAGATGAACCCAGAAGGTATAAAGCAGGAAGTAAAACTGCATTTCCTCCTTTTGTTTCTGCAAGACAGGTAGGCAAGGTAAGTTCTTAACTTAACAAACTTGTATGAATTGATTTAAACCAAGATGTTATATTATATAATCTGTAAAAGTGCAAAACATAAACAAACCCGGGATAGTAGATGTTTGCCTATTGCAGATTACATGTGAAATATGGCTAAATCAAAACAAGAATGTTAACTAAGAATATAGACAAATGGTCTTCTCACCCACTTTGTCACACATAAGATAAAGAAATTTCCCATCACAGTCAACACACCTGAATCAAATTAGTTCATTACCAGGCCTATGAAAAAGGAGGTAATTTAGCCATTTAAATCAGCTGTTTTTGATCAAGGTCATGTCTAAAACTTGCAGGACACCAGCCCTTGAGACCTGGAGTTTCACCCACCCCTGCAGTAGATCCTTCACTGCAGCCTGAATAAAGGAAAGTTGTGCAGAAAGTGAAGATTGGGACTATGCATGCATTATCAGTGCATGCATTTATTTGTAAAATAATGAGTGGTTTGTTTGAGTTTGTTTTATCGGATATATTGAGTCCCTGAAACTTGTCTCATGGTACAGAAAAACCCCAATCTATTAACCACCGTTGGGTTGTGGATCATTTTTCCCAGTTTCTTAGAATTCGTTTAAATATGCAGATGAGAACGTGTCTTGAAGCGTGGTCATTGGACCGATCACTTCAGACACGTCATCATCAGGTCTACAGTGAAGTCAGCATGAAGACTCTCAGCCTGACAGTGGGACTGCTGCTCATGCTGTTCACCGTTTACCACAGCGATGTCTGTAAGTCTGCTTCTTGTACTTGTGTTAGATCAGTTTTTGAATTTCTGTCTTTCTCTTCATTCAGACACAGAGTGAGACAGAGCGAGGACATCAAACTCATATAAGTTCATGGTCATGAAGACCAATACTGATCTCAAGTGGGCTGGAAGTTCTTCACTGTAATTTTCTTACTCTGAATCCTTGCGGAAAAAGTGTGGTCACATGTCCGGCATGTCCTTCATTGAGACAGATTTTTTGTTTTTCTATTTTCTATGTATCTCTATCTTTTATGTCTTTGCTTAATAATCTTGCTCCAAGACATAAAATAAGAGCCTTCAAACTTAATCTTTTATTAAGATATAACAAATTGTGTTTGTTGCCTGATGAGCATTTAACCTTAATTATATCTGATATGTGGGAGAAGTCATTAGAAGCAGACACAGCACTGAGTAATCCCTGTTTTTCTGTTGCAGCTAACGCAGTGAAATCACCTGCCCTCTGCTCGTTTCACTTCTTTGACAAATGGATCCCAAAGGTGCACACTTGAAGTTGCTTTGTAAACTACAAGTGTTGGTGGATCAGCAGGTAGCTGATCAGCTGCATTGTCTCTCTCTCACTCGCCGGGGCGGAAATTATTGTGGGTCAATGCCCTCGGCCCACTCACCTGTGAAGTGGAAACACCTGATTCTCACTGATGCTACCAGCATTTAAGCAGAGGGATGGCAGCCATTCATCGCTGGATTGTTGCGTGAATCACGTTAGTGTATCTCCGCTCTCGTAGTATTAGACTCCGAAGGCTATACCTGTGCCTTCGTTCTAACGTGTTCACTCTGTGTTTAGATCCCGTGGACCCGTCCCTGATTTCCTGGTGAAGATCCCTAGTCATGGACAGTGTTGGGGTAACAGAATACATGTACCGTCGTTACGTATTTAAAATACAAAATGTGAGTAACTGTATTCAGTTACCGTTTAAAAGGGTGGTATTCAGAATACAGTTACTTTGTTGAAATAAAGGGATTACACGGCGGTCTTTTCCTGTTTCATATGTTTGGCTATGCCCTCTCTATTTTTGGTAATTCCACGCCGGTGGAAACCCAAACAAAACGCGTATTAAGAGGTTCAAATGCCTGTGTCTCAGTCTTGCGTCTCATAATGACGTGAAGAAATGTTTTTTTATGAAGGCAATAGGCAGAGTGTTGCAGGCATCGCCCTAAAGAATGTAGCCTCATGGGCAGTGTAGTCCGTGCTGCAGGGAGAATGGACTGCCATACCCGTTATGTGTCTGTGAGCGAGGGAGGGAGGGAGAAAAAGGAAAAGTACGAGCTGTCACCGAGCAGAAACGGGAGATGGGTTGCCGGGCCTCTGATTGCAAAAAGCCGCCTTAAAGCATTTATGAAACTGTCTGTGCTCATTGATTCAATCAACTCGATATGGACTGCTCTTGTCGACAGACATGAGAACATCACGGCCCACCTTTTAGAGCTAGCTTTTCCTCTTCTTGTGCGCCGGGTTATAATGTCCCATGGCCCGAACACGTCTACACCCACATATGTGAAGGGGGGTGCAAGTTGCATTCGTTCAGATGGTAAGTTTCCCATTTGCTGACATTCCGCTTTTCCTCTCAATTTCTTGCATGTGACACACTTAAAAAGCACTGTGCTGATAGCCCTTTTGGCCCCTACCATCCAGAACCCTGCAGCTCTAATTTCACCTTCTGTGAAATGTCTTCCTTGGTGTTTCAGTGTCGTGATAGTGCCGTATTAAGAGCGTTCCCAAGTGGTGTCGGGCAGGGATGATGAGAGGGTGAGTGGTGTCGATGTCCAGTTCAGATTGTATGATTCGGCCCCCAACTCTTAAGAGTCCATTACCATCTAGAATAGGATGCAGTTTCCAGAGACTGCTTGAGGGGGAGATCGTGATTCTTTCCTGAATACACTTTATTTCCTCTTTGTAGCACTCACTCTGAACTAGGGATGGGTACCGGTATCCGGTGCCATGATGGCATAACATAAACATAAACGGTAGTAACCAGACCGAAAAGCAGCGCACATTTCGGTGCTTTTTTTTTCCCTGAGATTCACTTTGAATTCTAGCCAATCATTTTACGTTTCCGAGGATAGTAGGCGGGTCCAGGTACGTACATTCTTTTAGAGCAAAGCTAATCAAGTTCGCAGACGACACCACCGTCATTGGGCTCATCTCGGACGGGGACGAGTCTGCCTACAGGAGGGAGGTTGAACGTCTGGTGTCTTGGTGCAGCCACAACAACCTGGTGCTGAATGCCCAGAAGACAGTGGAGATTATTGTGGACTTCAGGAAGCACACAGCCCCACTCCCCCCCATCATCCTGACTGACACCCCCATCACCTCTGTGGACTCATTCCGCTTCCTGGGTACCACCATCACCCAGGACCTGAAGTGGGAGCCCACCATCACCTCCGTCATCAAGAAAGCCCAGCAGAGGATGTACTTCCTGAGGCAGCTGAAGAAATTCAACCTGCCAACACGGACGATGATGCAATTCTACACTGCAATCATCGAGTCCATCCTCACCTCCTCCATCACCGTGTGGTACGCTGGAGCCACTATCAGGGACAAACAGAGACTGCAGCGTGTTGTGCGCTCTGCTGAGAAGGTGATTGGCTGCAGACTCCCATCTCTGCAGGACCTGTACACCTCCAGGACACTGCGGCGTGCAGCCCGGATCTCAGCTGACCCTTCTCACCCTGGACACAGTCTGTTTGACCTGCTCCCCTCAGGCAGGAGGCTCCGGTCCATTCGCACCAGAACCTCTCGCCATAAGAACAGTTTCTTCCCCTCTGCTGTTGGACACATGAACAATAACCACATGATTGTCCCCGCCACTAACACATGACCCTACGCTGTGTCACTGCATCATTTCATGTTTGGCACTGATCACCACCTGCACTCATGTATATATCTTTCTACGTAGCACTCATAATTCTTATTCTCATGTATATATCTCATGTATATCTCATGCACATATCTTTCTTTCTACATAGCACTTTAATTCTTATTGTCTGCACTGAAGCACCGCAGCAATTTCCTAATGTTGTAAACCTCAACATCTGGCAATAAACCCATTCTGATTCAGATTAAAAATGCCCAAGGTGAAGCGGTTGAAGTCTGGCTGTACTTCACAGCAAAATATGCAAACTCAGCAGCCTGCAACAAGTGCTTTAAGGTGATACTGTGATACTGTCAAAGGAAGTAACACCTCAAATCCGATGAAACGCCTAGCGTTTTTTTTTTGGGGTTTTTTTTTTTTTTAAAGCTGAGAAATGCACCGTATTTGATAGCTTGCTGCGAGACCTCACACCGAGCACATCTACTGCGGGTGTGGTGCCTGTTATCGGACCCGGAGTTAGCAACATCCCCCAAAAACCCGAAGAGGTGGTGTTTCTCAGCTGGTGGCGAAATGCCAAAGAAGCAACTTAATGTCTGTTGTTTTTTGGACATTTAGATGGTGACAAGCAACATGTGTAAGGTTAAATGACATGGTCAAGAACGCAAAGGTGCTTGGTAACACAAGTGTCACTATGCGTTCCTAATTTTTGTCATGCATGCGTAACTGCGTACCAGTTTTGTGCACCCCTGATTATACTAGTATTTAAATATGAAAGAAATTTGCTCTGATTCAATGGCATCTTTTGACTCATCTACAATGACTGAACCTGTGCACTCTCTTTAGCTTCTTTAACTTCTCCTCAGCAACCATTTCAGCCAAACATGACAGAATTTGGGTTGTTTTGCTGGTGTACAAAATATTTTTTGCTTGTTGTTCCAGTCTCCTTCTAACCACAGGGTCATGATTGCTTATCATGTTTGGCATTTCTAGGAAAATTCCCCTTTTATTTGAGTCAGCACACTGTGACCACTCTGAGCTATGTTTTTAGTAGCAGTGAAGATTAGAATTTCTGCTTTTGTCTTACTGTATGTTTTGTTTTCAAGCACCAGTTTCTGGCGATGGCAAGCGCCATACATTACAGTCATCAGAATTTAACAGAACCCACTGACTTTAAACATTGCTTTCTCTCAATGACGATATCCCACAGCTGAAGTAAATACACAGTAACAAGAGTCTCTACTCTGGGAACATTCCAACCAAGGGTGTATTTTGTACCATTCTGGGAGCACCCTGCTTGATATGTCTTAGGAAACCTCAGATCACGTGGCTGTGGGGCCTTCACTTTTGAATTTGCATATGTCTAAATTCACACACAAAAATGAAAAATATACCAAATCCAAAACTCTACACAATAATCGACTTGGAGGAGAGAAGGAGAAATTCAAAACAAAGGAGACATGACATTTTTAACATGAAGAAACGCCCAGAATCAGACTGAGCGGGTCACAACGTTAGCATTATAAATCTTCTATTGCAGTTCCCTGGTTAAAGGTCAGCATTGTTGTGGTCTGTTGTAATACAAACAAACAAAAGTACCCAGCATGAACATTGAATGTGTTTACATTTAATCAAAGCCACAGTCTTTCTCCAACTTTAAATAGAGTGCTTGTAGTTGCTTAAAACTATGAGGTGGGATCAGTTATAACTGTGCCTCCAATGCCGCTTGAAATGTTTCTGCAGCTAGCATTCAGACAAATGTGCAACATGTAAACATAACACATCCATAATCAGAGATGGGTAACGCGTTACTGTAATCTGATTACTTTTTTCAAGTAACGAGTAAAGTAAGGGATTACTATTGCAAAAACGGTAATTAGATTGCCGTTACTTTCCCGTAGGAACGCTGCGTTACTGCGTTACTAAAACCGTGATTTTTTGCGAGAATGTCTCACGACAGTGACGTAAGCGAGTGCGCCGTTAGTGACAACAGCTGTGTGCAGATCAACAATGGATCATATATCGAGTGCAGAGAGAGTATGAGCGTGCAGCGTTTAAAGCGTGGAAGTACTGACCTTACTTTGAGTTTGATTCCATAAAAAGTGACAAAAACATTAGCGTCCATCGTGCGTGGGAAGAAAACTTCTTTTTACAGCGAAAAAAAACCCCCTAAACTTCCGAGCAAGCACCGAGTGCGCAACGACGTAATGGGAAACTCACAGAGAAACTCGCGGATTCTTCCACACCGCTGCAGCACACCTGCACCAGGGTAAACCTCCGCCTACCGCAGTCCTGCTTTACAGGTGAAAATAGAGCAACAGCACCGCTGAGTCTTTGACTTTATTTATTTTCTGCTGTGTTTTACTTGCATCTATTTGAAAGAGTGAAGTGTAAACACAAAAAATATTTTATTTTATGTGCTGGAATGTGTAGAAAATAGGTTTAAATGTTAAACTAATTTATTCAACTCAAAGAATGTTGCATATAATTAAATTTTTGCTTGATGCATAAAGTTAAAAGATTAAAACTGATAAAACAAGTTAAAAAAAAAGAGACTTTTCCATTTGATTACATTTTGTATGATGGATTATGTAGAAAAAGTAGAATTGGGCTGAAAGATCGATCGCTTTATCACCTCTTCAGGTTGTAAATCGTGTTTTTAAAAAGTAACTAAGTAACTAAGTAATTAATTACTTTTGAAAATAAGTAATCAAAAAAGTAACGGGATTACTTTTTTGGGGAAGTAATCAGTAATTAGTTACTGATTACTTTTTTCAAGTAACTTGACCAACACTGTCCATAATACATATATTCTTTGCAGAAAATGATTTGTGTAACCTGAACTGATATACATCAGGCATGAGCAGATGTCTTACGTGTTGTCTCGTGAATCTGCTGCAGCCTTCACTGCAGCCTGAATGAAGGACAGTTGTGCAGAAATTGGTGATTAAGGAGTACTGAGGAAAATTATGAAATGACAGAAGAGGTTTAATGGGAAACAAAGAATGAATGAACCATGAAAAGATCCCTGTTAATTGAATTTACCATCTAATTATAGCTTAATATTTGCAGCTTGACCTACTACTCTGAGTTGAGATACAAGTATGCATGCAGTGCATGCATCGTACGGACTTTGTAGAAGATGAAGTGGTTTGTTTGAGCTTGTTTTATCAGATAATCAGAGTGATATTGAGTCTTTGAAACTTCCTGTTGTCTCATGTTGCAAGAAACCCCAATCTATTAACCACCTTCAGGGTTGTTGATCATTTTTCCACTTTCCTTAGAACTGCACTGAATATGCAGATGAGAAAGCAACTTAAAGCTCAGGAGGCCACTTCAGACATCTTCTGAAACATCACTATCATCAGGTCTACAGTGCAGTCAACATGAAGACTCTCAGCCTGATGGCGGGACTGCTGCTCATGGTGTTTGCAGTTTACCCCAGCGATGCCTGTAAGTCTGTGTTAGATTTTTCCCAGGTATTCTTGTTTTCACACACAAAATATGAGTAATTCTTGCCATGAGAAATTATATGATGGTTATTTTGTCATCTATCTGTGCAATTTTTGCATAAATATTTAGTTCATTTTTTTTAAATTTAAAAAGCGGATAAAATTTTCCAGCGTCTTACCGTGCCTTAAAAAATTATCATAGTACATTTATTTATTTATTTACAAATAATGCTTTTTAAAGCTAGTTAACTAGCTCAATTGGACCAATAGGATGAACAAGACTTTCTAAAATTGTTTTTGCAGTGATGACGCACGAACCCAGTGTTGCTAACTTAGTGACTTTGTCACTATATTTAGCAAGTTTTATAATTAGAATTAAACTTTATTGTCATTTCACATGCCACAAGTACAAGGCAACGAAATGCAGTTTGCATCCATCCAGAAAGTTCTTTAGCAATAATATAGATATTACACAATATGGATCTATTATAGGTATGTTACAATGTACATGGTATGAAGGTATGTTATGAATATACTATAAGTGTAAGTATGTTCAGGCTATAGCTCTAGTGAGTGAACAAGCTATGTACAGGCTATATAACAGGTTATACATGTGGTTAAAAATGTGAAAACTATATAGATTGTAGATATACAATTGGAGTATTAATAAACAGTTGTAAAACTATAATTATTATATTGTACAGTATGATTGTCTATGCAGCATTTACAGTAGTGCAGTTGAGATCAGTGAGATATATGGATAATTTATACAGTAGTTATATAAGGGCCATTGGTTGTGAGTAGTGGTTCAGTCCATGTTAATATTGTGTGTATGAGGGGTTTAGACCGCCTTAGTGACTTTTTTTCTAAAAAGCCACCAGCGACAAATCTGGCGACTTTTGCTGGTGATAGACCTCACGCAGCAGTCGCCCTCAGCTGCTGTCAGAGCAAGAGATGTTCACACCTACGCGTCCAAACTGCAAATGAATCCCCCCCGACTGTTACGCAGTCAGTTCTTCTTTTACTGTTACTTTTTGTGGATCACAAGGTATAAAACTACCCGCTCATTAAAAAAAAAAAAAAACTCCTCCAGAGTGCCTATTTTGTGTCACTTTTCCCAGTCCCAAGCAAGATAAAGGGGGAGGGTTGGAATTGTGACAATAAAAAAAACAAACAATAAATGCTAAAAGAAATTTAACTTGTAGTCAGAACATAGTTTCCATCCAAATATAAGATACTATCGAGCTAATTCCCTGCTAACTTTGAACTCCATTAAACTTTATAAATCCTGTTTTCATGGATGCCTGGATGTTAAACTTAATTGTTACGCCTGGTAAAGCAGCAACGCTGATGATTTTATTACAGATGAAAGAATTTAGACAGTTTGTAACTCTCAGTGGTGCCGCAGTGTTCGTTTGAAGGGGAGAGTTTGGACCCAGAAGCAGCTAATGAGCATGAACCTTATTTATATCTGGTATGTTGGAGAAGTCATTAGAAGCAGACGCAGCACTGAGTAATCCCTGTTTTTCTGTTACAGCTAAGGCAGTGAATGCACCTGACCTTTGCTGTTTTCACTTCTTTGACAAACGGATCCCAAAGGCGAACATCGTGTCCATCGTGAAAACTCACAGACAATGTTCCACACCAGCATTTGTGTAAGTTTGTCTTTCACTGTCTCTTTGATTCGATCACTAATGTTTGCCATGAAGTAATGTATAAGCAATGTATAATCGTCCACATTAAAGCATAACTCTCCTATTAAGAGTAAAATGTGTAAATATGAGAGCAAAATAATGATTCTGATTCTTCTGCAGGATCGAGACACCCAGAACGCTTTTCTGTGTGAAGCAGACTGTGAAGTGGGCAATGGAACAATTTGTTAAAGAAGAGAGAGCGAAAATTGAACCAATGCTACAATTAACACTTCAAAAATCACAAAATGCTTTCACTCCATGAAGTTACTTTGTAAACTGTTGCTGGAATTTTAACCCCTTTATTCTTTACCTGCTTAATTACAGCTGCAGAATATAGAGAACATTTATTTTATGCTGATTTCAATTTTTTTTTTTTTACATTATCACAATATCAACTTCATAATTTGGGAATTATGTTAATCCAGTATGTAAAACTCAGTTGATAAAGTGTCTTCCCTCATTAATATCCCATAATCATCTGAAGGTGCTCTTACTGTAAGATGGGAGCATTGAAGAACCACATGAAGTGCCAGACGACATAAAGTTAGATGGCAGGGTTAGTGAGTGCAAAGACAGAGTGCTGAAAAAGTCTCCAATGTTTTGGTGACTAAGAAACTCCAGAGTTCCTCTTCTGGAATTAAAATTGGGATGTGGGTTTTCATGGCCTGTAGGTGTAATGTGTAGGTGACCCCATACGTTTGTCCATATAGTATTCCACACCGCCTACCTCCCCTTAAGCCATGTTGACCCAGGTTGATGTGACTGTGTCTCAAAGAGCCTCATTTGATGAGCAAAGTTTATGTTCAGCACTCTTAGGCTTTCTTTAAGCAGCTCTCCAAAGCTTTGAGGTGTGTTTGGCTTCAATATCCTGCTGCAGTGTGAATTCTTCTCCACAAAGATCTACATCACTGTTGGAGCACATCTCTGAAGAATGGATCACTGCTTGCCCTCAGTCAGGGTGCAGTTGACTCACATCAGGTGTTCAGCTCTGGGTCTGGAAACACCACCAGACTTAAACTCTCACCGTCTGATCCACTGTGGTATCTCTCCCTCACCTTACAAAGGCCCTTGTTTTCCTGCCTCTAATCTCTGAGAGCGATTGTTAAAAACAATTTCAAATATTTTTGATTCCTCAGACTCTGAGATTATTTTCAGGTTCAGATGAAAGTTTTGCGCACGTTAAATGTGTTCTCAGGCTTTTGGATCTAGCTACGTATAACATGTATCAAATCATGTGATCATTTGTCTTCACTGTGTTATTGTTATGCTGCTACAGTGTATCTAAAAAGATTTTGTCTTTCTTTATTATTTTGCTTTATTCTTCATTAAAGTTTCATTTCACAAAGCTCAACGACTCCATCTGACACTGAATGTAAAGGTGTTTTCATGCTGTGGCCTTTGTTTTGGAATTTATCAGTATGCTGGTTATGAAAATGTGTTAATAGAAGCAGTTGAAGGTGAATGTGCACAATGTGACATATTTATAAATTGTATATTTTCCATGTGGGAGACGGAGTGGTGAGAATGTTACTGCGGTTCTTTACAGTTCCCATAAAGAGGTGGGGCATTTTAAAGGAAAAGCATGTCATGATGTCAGTTACTTTGTAGACATTGACGATCCTCTGTGTCTACTAACACATTTGAACTTTTAACATTAATCTTTCAGTCAAACAGTCAGTGACCTTTCCATTTCTTGCAATTGAAGTAAAATGATCTGTAGTATCAAACATTTCTGTTGAAAAGCATTTAAAAATGATTTCCTTGTGATTGTATATGACCAAAACCAATCAAACTACATTTTGCACCATATCTGCTGTTCAACTCATATCTAATCATCCAATCGGCCAAAGGAGATTTAAGTGACTTTAAATGTGGTGTGGTTGTTGGTGTCAGTCGAGCTGGTCTGAATATTTCATAAATGGCTGATTTACTTGAATTTTCCCACACTTTAGGGTCTCCAGGGTGTACAGAGAATGGTCTGATAAAGAGGAAATATCCAGTGAGCAGCGTTTTTTTGGGGAGAAAATACTTTGTGAAGGCCAGAGGAAAATAGACTGATTTGAGCTGATAGAAATCAAATTCAAATAATTTGATGTAAACAACATCAAATCCTAGATCCATTCGCCCATGTATTAAAAACCACCTCCAGCTGAACGTCAGCAAGACCAAGGAGCTGGTGGTGGACTTCAGAAGGGGTCAGCACAGAGACTACAAGCCCATTATCATCAATGGAGCTCCAGTGGAGAGGGTGCAGTCCTTCAAGTATCTTGGTGTCTACATCTCCTCAGACCTGACATGGGCTGCCCACATTCAGGTCCAGACCAAAAAGGCTAGGCAGCGCCTGTATCACCTACGACAACTGAGGAAGCTCAGGGTCTCTCCAAAGATCCTCAGCATTTTCTATACAGGCGCTGTGGAGAGCATCCTCACACAGAACATGACATCGTGGTTCGGGAACAGCTGTGTGAAGGACCATAAAGCTCTCCAGAGAGTGATCCGTACAGCAGAACGCTGCTGCAGGATTGCTCTCCCCCCGCTTCAGGACACCTACACCAGGAGATGCCGGACTAGAGCAGAGCAGATACTGAAGGACCCGTCCCATCCTGGCAACAAACTGTTCCAACTTCTGCAATCTGGTAGAAGGTTCCGCATCTTCCGGGCAAGGACAGAGAGACTCAAGAGGAGCTTCTATCCCCAAGCCATCCGTGCCCTAAACACACACACCCGCCCTCTCACATCATCTATAATTGACTGAGTCAGGACTCTTCCAGACACTAAACCAAGGCACAATGTACATTTCAATTCCTTTAATTTTAAATATGTTTATATTGTCTATCCTGTAAAATAGTCAGATGTCTATTCATATTAATGTACAGAATTCACCTGCTTGCTGCTACTACTGCACATTCACCCAATGTATATACTATATGTATGTATTTACTATATGTATGTATATATATATATAATGTTCTTCCTCTACACCCCCCCAATTTTTGTCAGGCTACATTTCACTGTGTGTTATACTTGTATAACTATGCATGTGACAAATAAAGAACCTTGAACCTTGAACCTTGAAAAACTCAGGTGTAGGTGTTGGTTGCCTGGATCTTGTTCTTTCCATTCAGCTGACTCCTCAGGACTTCTTAGGTGCGGCTTTCTAAGTGGCCTCGTCTTAGTTCCCATTTGCCTGTGATTCCTAGGTATCTGTAGCTGTCCTCGATGTCTGTAATGTTACCGTCTAGTAGTACAATCACCTCACTTCTGACTACCTTCCCTCTCTTCATTACCCTCCGACTACACCTCTCCAGTCCGATTGACATTCCGATGTCGTTGCTCTGATCAGGGGTGCGGAACTCCAGGCCTCAAGGGCCGGTGTCCTGCAGCTTTTAACCTTGGGTCAACACACCTGAGTCAAATAATTAGGCCTTTGGAAACTTCAAGACATGTTAAGGAGGTAATTTAACCATTTAAATCATCTGTGTTGGATCAAGGACATGTCTAAAACCTGCAGGACACCGGCCCTTGAGGCCTGGAGTTCCCCGACCCCTGCTGTAGATTCTCGTGGTGGAATCAGTGAATCAATGTCTTGTTCCTGGCATACAGCATGATGTCATCCATGCAGAGGAGGAGGCTGATGATTGCTCCTTTCTGTAGTCGGTATCCATAGCCAGTCTTTTTAATGGTTGCACTGAGGGGGGTTCAAATCTATGCAGGACAGCAGTGTTCACAGGCCATCTCCTTGGTACATCCCACACTTTATGGTAAGTTGTGCCACTGGCTTGAAGTTGGCCTCTAGTGTTGTACACCACATCCAGTGTTGCGCACTGTACTGCCTTGGTGTGGCTGTTCTCACATTGTCCCACTGCCACTGATAGTATAGCTTGGATGTTTCAGTAGAGTTTAGTTGCCTTCTGTCTATCTGGTATAACTCTTCAAGCAACTTGCCGAGGCCGTTAGTGTTTGCTCGACAATTTCTAAAACCATAAGATGGAAGACATGTAACCACAAAAAGATCCCTGTTAATTGAATTTATCATCAAATTATACTGTACTATTTACAGCCTGACCTATTAATCTGCGTTGTTTGAGACATGAGATAAAGATACTGCATGCATTGTAAGGACTTTGTAGAACACTCATTGGGTTTTTTCAGCTTGTTTTATCAGATAATCAGATTGATATTCTGAAACTTCCTGTTATCTCATGTTGCAGAAAAACCCAATCTATTAACCATCTGGGGCTGTTGATTGTTTTTCCACTTTTCGTAGAATTGGTTTCGATGTGCAGATGAGAACATGACTTAAAGCGGGGTGTTCGGACTGATCACTTCAGACATCTTCTGAAACATCAGGATCATCAGGTCTACAGTGAAGTCAACATGAAGACTCTCAGCCTGACAGTGGGACTTCTGCTCGTGCTGTTCACTGTTTACCACAGTGATGCCTGTAAGTCTTCTAGCTTACTTTATTCTACTGTGATTTTCATGAATAAAACCAAAATGGAAAAATGGAAATGATCAAATGACTATACGCTCGAGAAAATACCAAGGGCTAACAAAGGAGCTTGAGAAGATGTGGAGGGTCCCAGTGATAATCGGAGATCTCTGTCCAGAAGGGCCTAGTCCTCGGAACAGCAGAGATACTGCACAGGACCCTTAAGGTCCCAGGTGTTTGGTAGAAGACCCGAGCTTGAGGGGTAAAGATCGGCTTGAGAAACAGGTCTGGGCTTCTTTGCTTCGTCTTCCTGCAACCTGATTTGAGATTAGTGGCACAAAATAATGGCTTATAAATTAATGGGATATTATTATTATTATTATTATTATTATTATTATTATTATTATTATTATTATTATTATTATTATTATTATCACGTTCTCATTATTAAAGAAAGCCTGAGCAAATAAAAGTATTTTTAAAAAGTCACTATTTCATGAATTTTATTAATTATATTTTACCCCAATACTTTTACTAAGAGTATTATTTGAGACTATCAGCGTTATTGGTTCTATTTCCAACTCAGAATGCTGTGCTACTTTCTGATGTAAACTCTTTTCAATTACTTTGTTAATAAGGTGATTGACTCCCCTTATGTAGATGGCCTCAGTGCCTTGGGTCATGCATTTCTTTTTCTCCAATTACAGCTATTGAGACAAAGTCATGTTCCATCCTATTTTAAACACAGTAACTCCTCTACGGAAGAAACAGAATCTTGATGCCAACTCTACTTGTAATCATCAGGCTGCAGATTACAGATTCTTGGCCGTTTTCAGTCTGGCTTTCAGAGGCAGCGCTTCACTGAGACGGCAATCCTGGAGGGTCTATAATGATCTTTTAATGGCTTCTGATGTGGGGAATAAGTCTGTGATCATTTTGCTTGATCTCAGTGCAGCCTTCGATATGAAGTTTTGGCTGGTGTATCTGGCTTTGCCTTAGACTGGTTTCTTCCTACTTATCTTTTAGGACCTTCTCTGTTAGAACAGACAGGTTCTCCTCTAACATTGCCTCCCTAACATGTGGGGTTCCACAGGGTTCAGTTTTGGGTCCATTATTATTTTCTTTCTAAGTTCTTCCTTTAGCTGGCATTAATCAATCTTTTAGTGACATTTCTTATCATTTCTATGCCGATGACATTTAGATATATATGTCTTTTAAACCTCATCAGCTGGATAGGTTGTCCACCCTAGTCCACTGCTTAACTCAGGTTACTGATTGGCTATCTAGCAATTAACTTGTTTTAAACACAACAAGCCTGAGACCATGATCATAGCTCCTCCTGAACTATATGCTAAAATCAGTCAGGTTCTTGCTTCTTTCTGTCCAACTGCTAAGTTAAATATTTGGAGTAATATTTGATTCTTCTCTGGGCCTTGACTCGCATGTAAAATCTTTGTTTTGTTCCTGTTTCTTTTATTTAATGAACATCTCTATCATATGGTCTTCTCAGCTGAACTAGAAAAAATTCTTCATGCATTTGTGTCATCACGTTTAGGTTATTGTAATGTCCTGTTTACCAGCTTGGACAAATCATCTCTTTCTCTCCTGAAGCTATACAAAATGCTGCGACCAGTCTTGTCACACATTCTAGCAAGCAAGCTCACATCACTCCTATTTTATATTCTTTACATTTGCTCCCAATATATTTTTTAATTCAATTTAAAATTCTTGTTTTAAGATACAGAGCAGTAAATGTCCAGACCCCAGATGATTTATCTCGGCTTAAAATACACTACTGCTCGTTGTCTCCATTCCCAGATTCAGAGTTTAGTGGTTGTTCCCCGTACGGGACTAAAGACTAGAGCAGACAGAGCGTTTCAGTCTGTGGCACCAAGAACAGTGGAACAGTCTACCACCACAACTACTTAAAAACTTTTCTGTTTAAACAGGATTTTTTGTTGTTGTTTGTTTTTATTTTATTTTAAAACGACCTATTAACTTTACCGTATTTTATTTAATCTTTTGTATTGTCTATTTAAGCTACTAATGTTCTTGTTTATTTTAGCCGTTTGTGTACAGCGATTTGTGACCGCCTGTTTGTGAAAAGCGCTTAATAAATAAACTTTGAACACTTACTTTACTTACTCTGTCAGATTCATAATTAACAACAATTAAAACTTATTAATAACAATTAGTAAGTGTTTAAAATATTTTTCTTACTCAGGATTTCTTATTTATGTGTTCTGTTTTGCACTCGTGTTGGATTTTTCCCAGTTTTTACAGGATAGGAATATTTTTCAACATGTTATTATAACACGAGAAATTGTAGGTTTTTTATTTTACATGTTGGAGAAGTCATTAGAAGCAGATGCAGCACTGAGTAATCCTTGTTTCTCTGTTACAGCTAAGGCAGTGAATTCACCTGACCTTTGCTGTTTTGAATTCTTTGACAAACGGATCCCAAAGGCGAACATCGTCTCTATCAACAAAACTCACAGTCAGTGCTCCACACCAGCATTTGTGTAAGTTTGTTTTTCATTGTCTCTTAGATACGATCACTAATATTTGCCAAGTAAGTCATGTATGATTATCCACATCAAAACTGTACCTCTGCTATTGACAGTAAAATATGGGAATATGAGAGCAAAATAATGATACTGATTTTTCTGCAGGATCGAGACGCCCAAAAGGCTTTTCTGTGTGAAACAGGATGAGGATTGGGCAGTGAGAGAATTTGTCAAAAGAGCACAATAAATGCATCAAAAATTTGCCATGGCTCCAATAAATGTCACAAGCCAGAAATCATCGGTCACTGCATAAAACTGCTTTGTAGACTCGAGGCAATGCTGCAGTTTCAAACCTCTGCATAACTTACTCGCTTAAATACTGTAACTTTTAATGAAGAGAGAATGAATTTATTTTTTCTGTGTTTTCAAATGTTTACAAATCACAAATTCAGTTTAACTATTTGGGTAAAATTTTAAACCTCAGATAAATAAATTTCAGTATTTAGTATATGGACAAAAGTATTGGGACTCTTTGAATTCAGGTGTTTTCAGTCTTGTTGCCACAGGTGAATGAAATCAAACATACTTAACAACGGGTCATTCTAAAGCACTCCGTGAGCTCGACTGTGGCACTTCATGACATTTCTTCCGTCCTTGATCATCTGTAAATGATATTACAGCAAAGTGAAAGTGCTTAAGAACCACAGAAATACAAAACCACCTCCAGACTTAAAGTCTCCTTGCAGGTTTGATCCACTGTGGTTTCACTTCCTCTGCTATTTATCTCTTTACACACTCATTTTCCTGGCACTAATCTCCAACGCAGAGTTAAAAACAGTTTTAAATGGTTTTGATTCCTCAGACTTTCAGATTATTTCCAGATTCAAACGAAAATCGTGCACAAATTAGAGATGTTCTCATACTTTTGGATCCAGCTGTATATATAACAAGTAGTAAATCATTTTTCATCATTTTCATTTTTTTCACTGTCTTCATTGTTATGCAGCTACAGTATATCTGAAGCATTTATACATCACTCTGTATCGCTCTGCTTTATTCTTCATTAAAGTTTCATTTCATAAAACTAAACGACTCTGACTGTGAATGTAAAAGTGTGTTTTAATGGCCTAATTTTTTAAATTGATCTGAATGCTGGTTATAAAAGTTTTGTCAGTAGAGTTTGTACAGGTGAAGGTGAATGTGCACTATGGGACTAAGAAGACATTTTACAAACCCATTATCTGAAAAGGGAAAACTTTCCTGAGCTGCTCGAAAGTTAAACTTGTTTATCTGCACAAATGCTTTCTTACACAAGTGCAGTGTGAAAACTGAACATACTATGTGGTGCTGCTAAGTGTGTTTTATTTAGCAGGTCAGATTTTTTTAAAGGTGTTATTTTCATATTCATAAATGAATAGGAGGAGTGGAGATTACTTTTGAAAAGAAAACCATGTTAGATGCTGATGCTATTTAAGTTATTTTGCAGACTTTGACAATCATCTACTTGTGCTTATTTATGTTAATAATTTATCTTACCTTTTATCATGATTATTTTGGATGTTAAATGTACTTTTTGCAGCAGTTCATTGTATGTAGACGTGATTAAGACAAAGTGTTGAAGTTCAAAGTGAGCATCAGAATGTGTTAGTGCCAGAGAGGCTGGTCTGAGTATTTCAGGTACATCAGATTTGCTGGGATTTTCTCACACAGCCATCTCTATGGTTTACAGGGAATGGTCTAAAAAAAGAGAAAATATCCAGTGCAGCTCTCAGGGGAAAAATGCTGCCTTGATGTCAGAGGTTGGAGTGTGTTTTTCAGGCTTTGCATATTTAAGCAGGACAATGTTAAACTGCTCACTGGATCTGTTACAACAACATGGCTTCATAACAGAAGAGTCAGAGTGCTGAACTTTCCTGCAGTCCAGACATTTCACCAGCTGAAACATTTAATCCCTCATGAAACAAAATATAAGACAAAGAAGAAGAGTTGAGCAGCTAGAATCCTCTCAGACAAGGATGGGACAACATTGCTCTCCCAAAACTCCAGCAGCTGCTCTCTTCAGCTCCCAGATGTTTGCAGACTGTTATTAAAGTAAAGCAGATGCTCAGAGTAGCAAACGTGGGCCTGTGATCTTGAAATCATTGCTTCTTTTTTTGTTTATATTTTTTTTGTTTACACAGCATTCCACATTTTACAAAATTTGGGTTGTAGTTGACCTTTGACCTCTAGGATAAAAACCCAATAATACATACAATTTCATTGCATACAGTTTGTGTATAGTCAGAATTAGTCAAAGCAACCTATAAAATAAAACACCACAAATAATTAGTTCATCCTTGAGTCCATGTTTGTCACATCTGAGGAAACTGGAGTATGTGACCCTGCCTGGAGCCGACAACAAAACATAAAAAGGTTACCTATTTCCCCTCAGCTGGCATCTGTAGGAAAATATACCCTTTTTTCAGATTTTCAGTCTTTTTCTAAGTAACACACACTAGTGGAAGAATGTGATTTTTAAATTATTTACAAAGGTCTATATGTTGTGGGGCAAGAAAACATCAAATAAAAAAAGATGATCAGGGTCACAGTTAATCAGAATCAGAATCAGAAATACTTTATTAATCTCGAAGGAAATTATGGGTTACAGCACGCTAAATGGCACATGCACACTTACAACGGAACCCTCTGACCAAACATACTTTACACATGCATCACATTGGGGAAACATGTCAGAGAGGTAGGCTGATAGGAAAAAAAAACTACGAAAATACACAACATGAGGTGAGAGGAGGAGAAAAAAAAACTCCACTCAGACTGAGCTCCTAATGGGAGAACAGTTTGAGAACAAAAAAACCCACTCCCCACAGAAACACAAGACAAGCAACAGGGGTGGGTAAAGGGTGAAAGAGAGCCGGTGTAGTAAGCGCATCCGGTCCTGCAGCATATCTGCACTGGTCCAGTTGACCCGCCATCTTCCCCGGGTGGGGACAAGTATCGAAGGGAGGGGGGGTGAGTGTGTATCAGTGTGTGTGTGTGTGTGTGTGTGTGTGTGTGTGTGTGTGTGTCCTGAGTTAGCTGATAGAGTGTCCTTCGCACAGCCAGGCGAAGAAAACAGTCTTCCAGCCGACCCAGGTGGCCTTGCGTAGTATAGAAAGGAACAGTCTAAACACCGTCTGTTATCAGGGTGAGAATTTGTTATGTTCAGCTCCAACCTAAGCTCCCTAATTTCCTTCGGGATTAATAAAGCATTCTGATTCTGATTCTGAACCTTGATCCACAGCTGGCACCGATATGGTAGCCGCATGAAATGATGGTGGTGATTCCTTTAGTGCGAACAACTGCATATCAATTTCATGACCCTCGGGCTCTCCCGAGCCCAGGCTTCTCGTTGAGAAGTGGGTGTCAATTGCATTCAGGGACCAGTTGATCAAATCCACAATTCCTCTTTTAGATTTTAGAGAACAGACTGTGAGAGTGTTGAGTAGTAGAGCAGTGAGCAGATGAATGCTTTAGCTTGGACAAGCAAATAGACTGAGCAAAGATGAAAGTTCATCAAACTTCTGTCATATTAGATATTGTTTATTGCAATAAATCCACACTAATTATCTTCAAACTACCAGCAACCACGACTATATTACCGGAGAGCTGAAGTTAAGCTTGTTTGCTGTGGTCACAGGCTGACTTTTGTGTGTTTCAGACCAGTGATGATCTCAGTAACTCAGAAGTCATGTGCATGAACATCATGGTTATTGAACCGTTCTTTTTCCAGAGTGATTTTACACCTTCAAATATTAACATACATCCACTTAAATCTTTTATTAGTGGTGCTGAAGGTTCTTTAGCGTCTTTCAACTACACAAGGCCTATTATTAACTGATTATGGTTGATTACATGATAGAAAACAGCACTCAGTAGATTCACCAATACTCAGAACAAAGTCCAAGGAGCTAAGAGCTGTTTGGCTACAATGACGGTATATTTGCAGAAATAAAGGTGAGGCTTTCTAACCAAAGAGCACTGGGTCAACTGCCACACATGGAGGTGCTAGCATCAGCTTTTAACCATAAGAAACCAAACAATTTAAATGAACTCTATCATTTCTGACAAAAAGTGGTCATATATTTGGCCAGAATTGTATCAGAAGCTTGATGGCTAATAAAAATGTGTGGTCGAGGTGCATCTTGGAGAGGATAGAATATTAGTGGCGTTTGGACTGCACCCAGTTCTTGTTTTTAAGCCATTCAAGATAATACGATGTACAATCATTCCAGCAAAGGAAAAGACCAGTTCAAAGAAATCATTAAAGTCCAAGTCCAGGATTACCATGATATTCATGCCTGTGATGAATGTCTGCAAAACTTCTGACCACGACTGCATGTCTGCAGGGGACTGCACGGTCTTCAGATCAGGTTCACAGAGAGCACTGTGATGCTGGCTTGTCTATGAGAGGAATGAGAAAAATGTCAGTGTACACCTGTGAGGTAATGACTGTTATGTCTTCTGAACTTTTACCTGACGTGTCTCCCAAATCATAAAAAATCTGGGAAATTAGCTTATTTTCTTATATATGTGTTTCATCATCACTGACCATCAGCTTCAGCCCACTGCAAACGTATCTTCATCTGTTCAGGTTTCAGTGCTGGTTTTAATCGACCTGTCTGTGTGTAATTCCATTTCCTTCAGCACATTTGTTACAGCTCTGTCACACGCACTGAAACAATGACTCCTGTTTCTTTATTTTCTGTGTTTTCTTGTTTATTTTCTGTTTTCAGTGCTTTGAGTTTTCTGTGTAACCTACGTGAAATCCAGTCATGTTCCAGAAATGACTGAGCATGCAGCTCGCGGTCCCCCTAGTGGTTGTGAGGGTTATCTGCATCCTTGTCCGCATGGAGGAAGAAACAGCTCTTCAGACCATGTGAACGGATGTCGGTGAGTTAGGATGAATTACGGTGCGCTCACAGTGTTCTTAAGTTTGAGCTGCCTGTTATTTGTACTCATTAACATGTAAACCAGCGGAGACACTGAAAATTTGTAAGATGGATTTTTTTTCTTGCTTCTTACTTTAAGCCAGAGCTGACTTCATGAAGAAGTTCATCCCGAGGACTCGCGGGGTGCAGGCACTGCGTGTGATCTGCTAACCTGGCGCGTGCAAATGTAATACCAGGGTCGTGCCAAAAAGCGTTTTCTAGCATTTGCCATCAAATATTAGGGGAATTTAAACTTCCATAAATGACTTGATAACAATCTAAGTCAAAAATATTTCTCATGAATGATATGAAGTCATTTTGAGTCAGAAACAACTTCCCTAACACAAACTAGACTACAACTGGACTTTTTTATAGTCTTTATTTATTTGGATCATTTGGGTTTCATTGACATTAAAATGTGTTTTCAAGAGAGATCTACTCAAGAGGGACACAGAAAGTTTAAGAAATATATCATTGCAGTTCCATAAACATACTTTAAGTGACCAAAATGGACTGGATCGATTATAATCTAAAGTCATAAAGATACTACAAAAACAGGTCATTTCTTTATTTTATACATAACCCCTTTATTCTATTTACTGATATAAGTAAAAAAAATATCAGATGTAAAACACACAAACAAACCAAATAAACTCATTGAACCATCTGAAATCACTTTCTGGCACAGCACCAGCTGCTGCTGTTGACATGACAGGTAACGTCCTTTTGACTTGCTCTCACCAGGATCTGCAGTTGTGCTGTAAACAAACAACGAAGCCCAATTTGAGCAGAATATCAACTGAAATGTTTAACAAACTAAAATAATAAAGTAGATCAGCCCCTTGGCTGGCAGCTGCCAGCAGACAAACGGCTCTGAAAGGTAAAATTAGCTGATAATCTCAAATGATCCAGCCTTAACACAGTCACAGCATTTTGTTTCAGGTAAAGTGTGTTTAAAAACCTTCATGAAATGAGCTCTTTGTCTTCTTTCTGTCACAGCAACACAAGTCTCATTTTTGTTAATGACGAGCTGCGTTGTTGGAGCAGCTGTGTGTGAGTGTGTGTGTGAGTGCACTGTAACATCACAACATCAAGAACACTGTGCAGTTAAGCCTGTTTTTATTCTGTCCTGTCTCCAGTAGAAGAGTTGGCAAAATATAACATTAGAAAACAATGTCAGAAAATAATACTAAATGACACTGTTATCAACCCTTTTTATAAAGATACTGTTAAGGGTGCTATCACGAACTTTTTAGGTGCTTGACGGCCCCTAAAAACCTCTAAACTTGCCTGTGCTTGATATTTCCAGTCTGACCTACTTTGAGTATTCGTGATGTAAAACCAGTGCGTGCATGCAGAGTAAAGAGTTTGTGGAACGCTGGGCGGTTTGTTTGAGCTCGTTTTGTCAGATATTCCCAGCGATGTCGAGTCCCTCGAGCTTCCTGTTGTCTCGTGTTGCAGTAGTACCCACTCACCTAACCACCTACTGGGTTTTTGAACACTTTTCCACTTTGAATGTGCAGATAAGAACATGTGAGCAGACTTAAAGTGAGGTAATAGGACAGATCACCTCAGACATCTTCTGAAACATCTGCATCATCAGGTCTACAGAGGAGTCAACATGAGGACTCTCAGCTTCACAGTGGGACTGTTGCTCGTGCTGTTCGCTGCTGTGATGCCTCGTGTAAGTCTGTCAGCCTACTCTCTGCTCCAGACTCGAGGGAAATTCTACTGTAACCGCCAAACTCTGCATTTTTCCTCTAATTAAGTGAATAAAACAAACAACCAATCAAATCAAGAAATACTTTCAATTTCATGTATTTTCACTCCTGTGTCCCCACAGCAGGAAATGCAGTGCTCTGTATTAACCCTTTCATCCATCAATTATGGCAACCTCAATCAGGGTTTTTTTTCTTAAGTATTTTTATTTATCTTTAGGCATGAAAAAAATCTTGTATCTGAACTTGTATGTGCATTTTTTTTAAATGTGTACTTTTTTCATTTTTTAAAACATGGCAGGGTATGGAGTGACACATCAGTGTCCAGTGTAGTGGTTTATGTGCAAGTATACCATCAACACTGACACAAATACAATAAAACAGCCTTTGAATAGCTGTCCACTGTAGTGACCACTATGTGTGACAGGGTTAAAGTAAAAAACAAAAAACTTCACTGTAATCTTCACACATGCAAAGCAAAATGTGGGCATATTTTGGGCACCCTTGATTATAAAATCAGATTTAAGTGTTTTTTCCCTTAGTGTCTCTGTCTGGAAAAAGAAAACTATGTTTCTGTTGCCCCATTAGCTTTAATTATTTAAAACATATGAAAGTGTTTGTGATGTGTTGGATGCAGAAGTCTCCACGTACAGACACAGCCCTCAATCTGTTTTCCTCTCACAGCTCGTTTAGTTTGCTGTTATAAGTTCTTTGAAAACAGGATCCCAAAGTCACATATCCTCTCCGTCAGCAAAACCTACAGCCTTTGCTTAACACCGGCATTTGTGTAAGTCTGTGATTTACTGTCTTTTTGATACAGACACTAATATTTGCCAAAGTGATGTGTTATCCTCCACAGCGAAGCATTCAGTCAAATCTGTGACTTTGATCCAGAGTAATGATACAGATTTTTCTGCAGGATCGAGACACCCAGAGGGGAGTACTGTGTGAGGCAGACTGGGAAGTGGGCAAAGACTGAATTTATCAAACAAGAGATAAAGAAACAATTAACACATCAAGCACCTGCTGCAGCATCGATGAATGACTCGAGCAGAAATACATCAGCCACTCCATAAAGTCTCTTTGTAAACATGAAGAGCTGCTGAACCTCTGCATACTTTACCTGCTTAAATACTGTTAATATTACTGAAGAGAGGACACATTTATTGAGCACTGATTTCAGATCTTTCCATTAAAAATCACAATATTAAATTAATAATTTGGTTAAGATGTTAAATGTCAATATCGACATGTATGTCAGTAATAAAATTGATTAACAAATTGTACCTGATTCTTGTTTAAAATCATTAAAGATGCACCATTAAAGGTACAATCATTCCACCCTGGGAAAAGACTAGTTCAAAGAAGTCATTAAAGTCCAAAATGACCATGATATTCAGGATGATACTTCTGACCACACTCGTTGCAGTGACTCCCGGGCTAGGCGAGTAGCTTCTGCAGATCCTAGGAACAACATCCAATATTTCTGTCCAGAAGAGTGCAGTCCAAGGAACGGCTAAGATAACAGCCATTATTTCCTACAAAGTTTCACAATAAAAGCCCCGTTAAAAGAATAAAATGTTTGCAGGGCCACAGGGCTTTTAATTTGAAATCATCCAGGAAATCCAGATCCAGCGATTGTAAAAGAGCCGTGATGTTTAAGAGTGAATCAGGAGCTCTAAACTGAACTGTTTCCAGCTGTTTCGGCACAGCCTACAAACACAAGCTTCCCTGTCGCCAGAGTTTAATTGTCTTTATGTTCTATATTTAGTTTTTAAACATTTAAGTTCATAACACTAAACACACAAATCTACACAAATGAGGTGATTTTAATTCTCTCCAACTGAGACTGAGCTTGTAGCTAGAGGTCCCCCTAGTGGCTGCGAGGGTTATCTGCATCCGTACAGTCTGCAGCTCTTCAGCAGACGATGTGAATAAACGTCAGTGAGTTAAGATGAATGACGGTGCTTTGACAATGTTGACAAATTAGACAAAATGTGAGGATGAAATTCCTGCTTACCAGGACCTAGGATCAAAGCAATAACAGACCATAACAGAACGTATCAAATGCCACGATTATGACATCAGGAAATGACTGTGATCCTGCTGAATGCCACAGGCAGAAATGCTTCAGGTTCTCCATGAAGCTACTTTATAAACCAGAATCGTTGCTGGAGTTTGAACCTTTTCATTCTTTACCTGCAGTCTTTTCATGTTTTCATGCTCCCTCTTAAAGGCTCTCACTTATTTTTGAGAGCTCTCCTGTTTCCTCTCTTCTCTTTATTCTCACTCTGATGTTGCCTCTGAGCTCATGCTGCTGGAGCTCTCTTCCTTCACTGTTGCCAAGTATTCCTCACAAGCTATCATCTGATTGGTGTGTTTTCCCTTTAATGTTATAGAGCTTGCAATGAAGTTTGCAATGAAGTTTGAGGAGTTTCTTGTCCCTGTCATGGTCCTGGGTCGGTGACCCAGCGCTTTTAGTTTGTTATCATTTTCTAGATGATGATTGTTTAAGTTCTGTGTTATTTTCGATCTGCCTCTAAGTCTGCGTCTGTACCTGTCTGTCTATGGTGTCTCCCCATCTGTTTGTGAATCTGTCTGTTTAGTTCAATGTCTTGTCTGGTTCCATGTATCTGAGTTTCCTGTTTTATTGTGAAGGTCCGTGTCGTATGTGAGTGTGATCAGTTTACGTTTCCCCTGTCCCGTCAGCCCAGATTCCTCCCAGCTGTGTTGCCCTCCTGTCTCTCATCCCCTGATTACTGGTGTGTGTGTGTATTTAAGCTCTGTGTGTTCTCCTGCCTGTTGCCGGTTCGTCTGTATTACTCAGTGTCAGTCTGTGTATCTGCCGTGTCTTCTCCCTGCTGTTCATCGTCATCCTCCTCTGCTCGTTTTCATTCAGGTTTGTGCTCTGTAGTTTAGTTGTTTCCCAGTTTAGTTTAGTTCGTGCCCCGTTTGCTGTTTGTCCACATTCTTTTGTGTTCAATAAATCACCTTCACTCCTCTACGACTGCCTGCGCTTGGATCCTCATTTATTCCACATGGCTCGCCTCGGCAGCCGTGACAGTCCCCACCAGATCTGCACATAGCTCATGGTGAAGGTGTGACAGGCTGGTAGGTACAGACTAGTCTATGGTGAATGTAGAACTATGTACAGGTGTTGACTTTACTAACAGCTGTAAATTAAAATCTTTTATAGCATTTAATATAGTAACAGGGCTACTTTAAAGACAAACTTGAGTCCAACCTGTATTTATGCAAATGAATCAAATTAAAACAAGAGAACTTTGATAAAGTTTGAAAACATAAAGCCTAACAGATTTAGAAAGAGTTAAAAAAAAAAAAAAAAAAAAAAAAAAGGTAAAATAAAAATTTTTTAGAAGATCAAACACAGAGCAGAGCTAGCAGCCTTGCTGTTGAAATAACTATTGTTCATTTAAATATTCATGTGCCTCTATATTTATTTGATTGAAAGAGCCACGTGTGTTTCTTCCTTGAGGTAACCGTTGCTGTGAATTAGGGCTACATACCTGATGAGACTTTATTTTGTTTTTCAAATTTCAAATGTCCCTTTGTTCTAAACTGGTGAGGTTTCTAAATATTTTCCATGAATACTGAAATATCCACTCGCTGCTGACTGTGCCTCAGATTCAACACGGTGCTTTAAGCATTCCTCTTATTTGGTCCATGTTGATGCGGCAGCATCACATACATCGCTGCAGATTTATCAGCTGCACATCCATGATATTTCCTGCTCCACCACATCTCAAAGATGCTCTACTGAACTGAGATGTGATGACTGTGGAAGCCATCTGAGTACAGTGAACAAACTTTCATGAAAACTTTCCAGAAAGATCATTTGAGCTTTATCCTGCTGAAAGCAGTCAAGGTCATAAAGGGATAGACACGATAGGCTGTGGTGTTTACATGATGCTCAGTTGGTGCTAAGAGGCCCAAAGTGTGTCAAGAAAATGTCCAGCAGTTTACACCACCTTGTGAGCCTACCATCCAAATAACACAGCAGAAAAAAAAAAAGCACCTTGAGGCGACTGGTGCTGTGATTTGGCGCTGTGTAAATAAAATTGAATTGAATTGAAATCAGACAGACTTACTCATACCAAGCTGATAGCAAGCAAGCTACTTACCAACTATCATAAACTTTAATAATAATTCAAACAAACTTGTTTCTCCCCTTTCTTTCTGACAGAAACACACAGACACGTAACACAGATCCCACTGACAGAGTCCTCTCAGAGAGGCAGACACTCAGGTAGCTCATATATAACTGAGTTAGTTTGCCAAACAGAATAGCAGTAGTTTCTATCTCTTAGGCCTAGAAAATAGAATAAAACAGCCTTTTATTGTCATTGTACATGCACAACAAAATTGTGGGTGCGCTGCACCAATTGTGCACAAGTAAAATATAAATAGTAGGACAGCAAGAATAAACAATAGACAAGAGTAATATATAAAGGTTAGAGTTACAGCATACAAAACAAGAAAAAAGTACAAATAGAACAGTTTTCAAACTGCTTGGAAGTAGTGCAAAGGACTTGGTCTGAGCAGAGTCTGTGTGTGGGTGGCCTGAGTGATAACAGGTACACAGACCATGGCTCACATTAGTGGGTCAAACAGGTGGTGAGCAGAGTGCAAGGGTCAAACAGTGCTGGGATAGCCCTGGTTTACCTGAGATAGGAGGAGCTAGTGATTGCCTCATGGGGTGGCAGAGGGCAGCCAATGATTTTTTGGGCAGTGTTAACTACCCTTATTGTTCTCAGTTTTGGCTTCTGCGTATCAAACACACAGGCAGTAGGAGAGCACGCTCTCCTCTGAGGAGTGGTAGCAGCATATGATGTTATGGTTAAGTACCTTTACAGTTCTCAAACTTTTCACAGTTAGTACCACCTAACCAAATATATGGCTCTTAAGTACCACCATTATGACCGACATTAAAGTGCAGTAGTATGGGCGTATTTAACACCATGTACAGTTTACACAAGACAATCTAATTTCTTATATGAATGTTATTTATTTTAACTGTCATAAACAGGATGTGACAAGTGACAATAAAATCAGATTTAAGTATAACAAATGTACTGCATTAAAACATTCACAGCAGGTGGGATATCTAATCTTTGAATGATGACCTGATGAATCCTGCTTCCGGGTCCAAACTAATCTGTGTATATTAAGGCTATTGTGTTTTTAACATGTTTTAATGCTTCTGTATCTTGTTTTATTTAATCTGAACAAGCCCCTGAAACAAGGCAGTGATCACCGTCGGTCTCTCTCTGTTTTTATTACCATTATTCATTTTAAAGCTCAGTTTTTAAAACCATATGATGTAACTACAGCCCACCCCATGCAGCAGTATATTAATGACTAACCTTGATTATCTCAGTTGTTCTGACTGAAGTTTAGTCTGTTTATATCATCCCGACATGCGAAAAGGTTAGTGTTCATCCTCCAGCTTCACTGTGCTAATGTGTTTATATTATGCTAACCATAGCCATGTAGCTAGCCACCATGTAGCACATCATTATATACCAGGTAGCCCAACTTCAGTAACCCTAAAAACATCATTATTGACATTTATGTCAGAAGTGATAGCAGAACTGTTTAATTGTTTAGAAATCTCTCAATCAGAACATGGTATATTATTTAATCTTAAAAATTTTGGGGGCGACTTCCCGCATACCACTATAGGGAGCCCGCGTATCACCAGTAGTATGCGTACCACAGTTTGAGAACCACTGCTTTAGAGAAAATACACTATATTGCTAAAAGTATTTACTTTTCTGCCACCACATATGAACTTGAGTGACATCCCATTCTTCCACAATATTTGGTGCGCTGAAGCATTACGAGTTCCTTTCACTGGAACTAAGAGACTGAGCACAGTGGATGAAAAACAACCCCACATCATAATGCTCTAGAGTCCAGTGCTGTCATGCTTTACACCACTGCATCTGATGGTCAACATGGAAACTCATCAATCAAGCTCTCTACACACTGTTCTTGAAATAATCTTAAGGTCACAAGAAGTTTGGAAGTCTGTAGCGACTGAACGTCTCTAGATTATGCAGCTCAGTGCTGACTCCGTGATATTACGTGGTCGTACCGTTTTGTGGCTGAGTTGCTCTGATTCGCTTCCACTTAGTTATAGTACCGCTACCAGCTGCCTGTGGAATATTCAACTAACTGTGATCTCAAGCAGGCAACTGTTTTCTTACAACACCTCCAAATGTATCATTCTGTGCAGTCTGAAATATGTCTATAATATGATCACATCAGGTGATTAACAGCA
Organism: Astatotilapia calliptera; assembly: GCF_964374335.1. NCBI lineage: Eukaryota > Metazoa > Chordata > Actinopteri > Cichliformes > Cichlidae > Astatotilapia > Astatotilapia calliptera. Next base: position 4,725,339 of record NC_137428.1, on the reverse strand, counting down.
CTCACAATTTTTAGCAACTGCTGTGATTATTATTTTAAAAAAAGAAAAGAGTTTGAGCCTTATGTGAGCTGGTCTGACATCTCTGACTGAGATGGTTTTTCTTCTTTAAATGATCCTTTAAATCTTAATCTTTTCTGCAGGATCAACACAGCCAGAGGGCTTTTCAGTGTGAGACAGACTGAGGAGTGGGCAATGAGAGTGGGGTGGGGTTGAGTTTCCATGACTGAGCAGCTCCTGCAGGTGTAATGCATGTGTGGCCCGGTACCTTTGTTATGCATTTTTACAGTTTTAGTTTCAGTCTAAAGTCCTGATGTAGGTCAAGCACATCGGAGAGCCAGCAGCCTTTGTATTTAAAGCCAAACGCTCCCAGAATAACTGCTGATCAGAGTCACATGTGCCAAAACTTGTGGTTGCTGTGAATTTGTGTTGCATAAATAAAACTGACCTGAGCTGAATATTGGTGTCATAGATTCAACAAAGTGCTGAAAACTTTCCTCAGATTTTGGTCCATGTTGACATGACAGCATCACACACTTGCTGCAGCTGTATCTGCTGCACATTTGTGCTTGAATGCATTGCAGTTTCGACATGTTGCCATGTGACTGGCTGATTATTTGAGATAACGAGATTTTGAACAGGTGTACCTAATAAAGAGGCCAGTGAGTGTATATAAGAATGTAATTGATGATTAAGGAGGAGTACCGGTGACAAATATGTAATGAGAGGAGAGATTTAACAGGGGAAACAGGAGGACTGAATAATATGTATTAAAACATTAGTAAATCTGGATATTTGCAGCTTGACTTGATCTCAACGTCTGCAGTGCAAAGACGTCACCGAACACTGAGCGGTTTGTTTCAGCTTGTTTTATCAGAGGATCAGAGCTGTGGTGAGTCCCTGAATCTTCCTGTTATTGAAGCTTACAAGCACAGTTTGGTCAGTGCTGCAGTTTTCTCACAGTTAAACCTGCAGATAAGAACATACAGAGCTTTAAGCTGTGAGTGATGAGGACAGTGTTGGGTCTGTGTTTCCACAAACCCCGCTAATTCTAGAGACTTATTCATCATGAAGAAAACAAGACAGTCGATTGATCGATTATTTGCGCAAGGGAGGCCTCGTCTGTGTCCACCACGAAAATGACCCCCAGATCTGACCTCCTCCTGCTACCTTTTATTGAGAGACAGTTTACACAAAACACGTCAGAACAAAGCCACGCCCCCTTGGTTCTAAGACAAAGCATTTTATGTATATGTGTGAACTTCTGTAAGAATGTGTGTGTGTGTGTGTGTGTGTGTGTGTGTGTGTGTGTGTGTGTGTGTGTGTGTGTGTGTGTGTGTGTGTGTGTGTGTGTGTGTGTGTGTGTGTGTGAGACCTCCTGCTGACCAAAGGGTCGTAAACGTAGGAAGCCTACATCAAAAGAAGCAGATCTTCCAGATAGGATGTATCTGCAATAAAACATTACAGACCCCGACCAGAACCTCGAGAATCTGGGGGGAAGGACAGTGGAGTTTCATCAGTTAAAACACTGTACAAATGGTAAACATAAAAATGACAAACATCTAACAATTCAACTCTAACAGACAGATCACCTCAGACATCATCAGATCTACAGTGAAGTAAACATGAAGAGTCTCAGCGTCACAGTGGGACTGCTGCTCAGTGTTTACTCCTGCAATGCTGATTGTAAGTCTGTTAGCCTGCTTCCTGCTCCATGAGGAAAATGCCACTATTTAAAAAATAATAATAATTTCATCATTCAAATTGCAAATGGCTTCAGATATACTGTCTATATAATCAATATCTTCATTAAACTGGATAAATGTAAGTGTGTCTGTGTTTATTACCACGTTTATGATAAATATATTATAAATATGATCGCTACCATCCAAATAACATCACAGCAATATTAGTAAGCTTGTTAGGTAGATAACACAGAAATAATCTTTAGTTGTGTTAATTAAATAAAAACTGCAGTTTCAGATTTTGCCAACTTCAATATTATATTGATCAGAAACACCAAAAAAGTGTGTTTTATACATATATATTTAAAACTCCCCCATCCTTCATGCTCCGGTCCTCTACCAGAGGCCTGGGAGCTTGAGGGTCCTGCGCAGTATCTTAGCTGTTCCCAGGACTGCGCTCTTCTGGACAGAGATCTCCGATGTTGTTCCCGGGATCTGCTGGAGCCACTCACCTAGCTTGGGAGTCACCGCACCTAGTGCTCCGATTACCACGGGGACCACCGTTACCTTCACCCTCCACATCTTCTCGAGCTCTTCTCTGAGCCCTTGGCACTTCTCCAGCTTCTTGTGTTCTTTCTTCCTGATGTTGCTGTCTTTTGGTATCGCTACATCTGTCCCTACGTCACTACATCTGTCATTCTCCACCACCCTTGGGAAATGGTGGAGAATGACCTTGGAACTTTCAGGCCATTCGGATGTTCCTGTACACTATGCCGGCCACTTGGTTATGGCGTTCCCTGTATGCCTTGCCTGCTAGCATCTTACACTCTGCTGTTATGTGCTGGATTGTCTCAGGGGCACCTTTACACAGCCTGCATCTGGGGTCCTACCTGGTGTGATAGACCCCAGCCTCTATCTGCCATGACTAGTACCTCTGTGCTGTCTTTCAGTCCAGCTTTGTCCAGCCACTGGGAGGATTTCTGGAAGTCAGCCACCTCAGCTATCTGTCGGTGGTACATACCGTGCAGAGACCTGTCCTTCCATGATGGTTCCTCCTCTTCCTCCATTTTCTTGGGTTTCTGCTGAGGTATTCGATGACCACGCAGTCAGTTGAGGCCATCTTCCTGATGTCTTCGTGGATGTGTGCTGTCGATTGACGATTGATGGTTGTCGTAGTCAGTATCTCTAGACAGTCTTGTTAATGATCTCACTGGGGGGTTCAGGCCTATGCAGAACAGCAGTGGGGACAGAGCATCTCCTTGGTACATCCCGCATTTGATGGTGACTTCTGCTATTGGCTTAAAGTTGGCCTCTTGTGTTGTACACCACATCCCCATGACCCTAATGAAGGCTCTTAGGGTCCTGCTTTCTTGGATATCTGCCACTGTGATGACTACTGGACCCTTTTAAGGAGGTTGCTGTAGTCTCGTAGATCCACTAGACAATGAGCATTGCCGTTATGGGTTGCGTCCTTCTCCTACATATGCTCTTCCAGTATTGCTCCGTGTGTGGGGGTGATGATATCTCCCCTCTGACCTGTCGTCCTGGATCCCCCTTGCTGTAGCATGTGTGTTGTGCCTCGTCAATCCCTAGCTTTGAGAGCAGTCCCTTCTTCCGAATGTTGAAAAACTGAGCTACTAGCTGTTTCGCCATCAGTGCAGATGCTGGGTATTGAAGATTCCATAGGTCCCTCATCCTATTCATGTAGGATGCACTCAACTGGCCTTCCCAGCTGTTCTAATCCAGAGGGAAGTCACTATGAATCAAAGTTAAATAACTGTAATGGATCCACAGGTCAGGGAGGAAAAGATCTACCAGAGAGAGGAGACAATGTTAAATCCTTGTCCAAAGGAAAACAGCGTTTGAAATCCAAGTAAGTGTTAACACTGGAGTGTGAGCAGCTGAGGAAGGTAATCCAGGTTCAGTTGACGGATGAAGCAGCTTGCTTGTATGGGGATGAGGACTGAAGACAGGAGGTTCTTCAGCAGGCAGAATCAGACTCAAGGTGGGCGTCCAGCTGGCCACAACCTCAGCATTTTAAACCTTTTATTGCAGTTCCTTGGTTAAAGGTTGGCGTGATTGTGGCCTTTTGTAACACACACACACACACACACACACACACACACACACACACACACACATGCAGGCACACAAAGACAATGAATTTGTTTACATTTAATCAAAGCCAAAGACTTTCTCTAACTCTAACTGGAGTAATTTTGTAACTGACTCCAATCCAGCCTAGAAATATGGTGCATGCTAACATAATACATCCATAATACATATTATTGTGTGGAAAACCTGACTATGGCTATGCAAATACACTTTAATATTTTGTGTGCAGTAAATGATTTGAATAACCTGAACTGATGCACATCAGACATGTGCAGTTGTCTTATGAGTTGCCTTGTGATTCCTCTGCAGCCCAAATAAAGAAAAGTTGTGTAGAAAATGATGATTTCTGAGTATTACTAAAGATTATGAAATGACAAGAAACAGGTAATGAAGGAAATTAATCAATGAGTGAAGCACAAAAATATCCGAATTGAATTGATCATCATCAGAGGCGGAGCCAGACATTTGAAACACCCGGGGCTTAGCCCAAAAGGGTAGTATGCATGTGGGATTATTTTTATTTTTTATTTTTTTGGTGCCATTTGCAATTTAATTAATTGCAAATGGCACCAAATTGTATTCAAAATTGAGCCACACTTATGGAGCTCCACAATTATTTTCCTGGTGTTTTGGTTGACATCTCTTGATTTTCCCATGTCAAAGAAACAGGCTCTGTGTTTTGCCTTATATGCATCCACAGCTGTGCCACCAGTTTACTCACATGGACTCTACTAACCTATCGGAAGCTTCTTCAGCTCAGAATGGAATCATCTGGAGTTTCTTATTAATTAACAATAAACTTAGTGTACATGTACTCCTACATTTGATGAAAGTGATAAAAAATAGAAGCTCTGTCTCTCTTTATTCTGACATTTAACTAATTCAAAATATATTTCAATATTTATCTAAAACAAAAGTTTACTCTAAATTGATGTTGTACAGTAAAAATGTTTTATGTTTTCTCCCTAAAGTGTAAATATCTGGTTACAAATGTGAATATCCTGCTGTGTACTGAAATCCCTCTTGTTTTGCATAGAAATATACTGAACAACATACAAAGCATAATATATAAAATAACATTTACCTGAGTTTTTTCTTTGAAAGAAGCCTCTAATGTCCATTCTTATATTTCAGTGCATTACTGAAACCGATTTAGTCGGGGAGGGTAAGAACTGAAAATATGAAATAAACACACGTAAGCTAAGACTCTCTAAAAAAAATAGCATTTGTTCGGCTTTTCATTTCGCCATTTGTTGATTCACTTGAAGAGCAAGTAACGTAATATTGGTCAAGTGATCAGTTTGATATCAATCTTTCGTGATGCACCGTCATATTTACATTATTTGTACGGTACAAATGATTTGCTTTGGTACCTGCTCAAACTTAAGCTCTCCTTAGTATGGCTGGCTCCGTTTCTCCAACAGCGCACTCACAGGCAGCAGCTGCCCCGCCCCCTCGCTCAGTCGCTTAGTGCCTGAGCTCGGATCATACCAATATCAGGGGGGGGGATTCACGCACAGTCGTAAATTCCCACAGTGTGCACTATGTGCTTCGAATATTGTGTGTACTTTTTGTTTTATACAGTTGTCAGCCAGGCATCTAACTATGAAAAAATTACACTCCGAAAGACCCCGGGCTTCTGACAAAACAACCTGGGCTTAAGCCCAGTAAGCCACCCCCACGCTCCGCCCCTGATCATCATAAGACCTTGATATTTGCAACTTGATCTACAAATTTGAGTGTATGTTATCAGATATATTGAGACCCTGAAACTTCCTGTTGTCTCATGGTACAGAAAAAACCCCCAATCTATTAACCACCTTTGACGTTGTTGATCATTTTTCCAGTTTCTTAGAATTAGTTTCAATATGCAGATGAGAACGAGACTTAAAGCAGGGTGATCGGAACGATCATTCAGACTGAAACATCAGCATCATCGGGTCTACAGTGAAGTCAGCATGAAGACTCAGCCTGACAGTGGGACTGCTGCTCGTGCTGTTCACCGTTTACCACATTGATGCCGTAACTCTGCTATTAGCCGTAAAATATGTGAATATGAGAGCAAAATAATGATACTGATTTTTCTGCAGGATCAAGACACCCAAAAGGCTTTTCTGTGTGAAACAGTCTGAAGAGTGGGCAGTGAGAGAATTTGTCAAAAGAGCACAATAAATGCATCAAAAATCTGCCATGGCTCCAATAAATGTCACAAGCCAGAAATCATCGGTCACTGCATAAAACTGCTTTGTAGACTCGAGGCAATGCTGCAGTTTCAAACCTCTGCATAACTTACTCGCTTAAATACTGTAACTTTTAATGAAGGGAGAATGAATTTATTTTTTCTGTGTTTTCAAATGTTTACAAATCACAAATTCAGTTTAACTTTTTGGGTAAAATTTTAAACCTCAGATAAATAAATTTCAGTATTTAGTATATGGACAAAAGTATTGGGACTCTTTGAATTCAGGTGTTTTCAGTCTTGTTGCCACAGGTGAATGAAATCAAACATACTTAACAACGGGTCATTCTAAAGCACTTCGTGAGCTCGACTGTGGCACTTCATGACATTTCTTCCGTCCTTGATCATCTGTAAATGATATTACAGCAAAGTGAAAGTGCTTAAGAACCACAGAAATACAAAACCACCTCCAGACTTAAAGTCTCCTTGCAGGTTTGATCCACTGTGGTTTCACTTCCTCTGCTATTTATCTCCTTACACACTCATTTTCCTGGCACTAATCTCTAACACAAAATTAAAGACAGTTTTAAATGGTTTTGATTCCTCAGACTTTCAGATTATTTCCAGATTCAGATGAAAATTGTGCACAAATTAGAGATGTTCTCATACTTTTGGATCCAGCTGTATATATAACAAGTAGTAAATCATTTTTCATCATTTTCATTTTTTTCACTGTCTTCATTGTTACGCAGCTACAGTATATCTGAAGCATTTATACATCACTCTGTATCGCTCTGCTTTATTCTTCATTAAAGTTTCATTTCATAAAACTAAACGACTCTGACTGTGAATGTAAAAGTGTGTTTTAATGGCCTAATTTTTGAAATTGATCTGAATGCTGGTTATAAAAGTTTTGTCAGTAGAGTTTGTACAGGTGAAGGTGAATGTGCACTATGGGACTAAGAAGACATTTTACAAACCCATTATCTGAAAAGGGAAAACTTTCCTGAGCTGCTCGAAAGTTAAACTTGTTTATCTGCACAAATGCTTTCTTACACAAGTGCAGTGTGAAAACTGAACAGACTATGTGGTGCTGCTAAGTGTGTTTTATTTAGCAGGTGTTAAGGACAATGGCAGTCCTAGCCTGCTTGGCGCCCTGGGCGAACACTCCCTCTGCCCCCCCCCCCCCCCCCCCCCACACACACACACACACACACACAGACAAAACATATTAAGGATTGTGCATTAACATAAAACTGTTGTACACACACACACACACATATGAAGAGAGAGAGAGAGTATGCATAGTATGCAAACGGCTACCAAACAGCCATCATAATTCGTCATACAATGAGAACAGGACAAATCAACAATTGACAATGCCTAATTAATACTAAAATCTGTAACATAATGTATAGTTTGGAGTTTAGTCTGTTACTGTTACTATTTTTACCATTTCTTCTTCAACTGTAACGCACATAATTTCCTTAGGGATTAATAAAGTATTCGGATTCTGATTGTTTCAGGATGACCTGCCATTATCCAATCACACATCTGCTTACCTGCATCTTTTGCTCGTTTCTCCTCCTCTTCTTTTCTCTTTTTTCTAAACCGAGCACCTGATGGCTTTGAACTTTTCTTGTCCATCTTCCATTGGTTTTAATTTTGCACTCCAGTATGAACACAAATCCCCCAACCCGAGGATCACCACAACATAATCTAACACACCTACACCTTAGTTCACAGATTCACTTTGTCTGGGGTGCATTTCTCAGATTTCACACAACCCAGGATTCAAATCACGAATAAATAATGGGCTTGGATTTACATCATTATGAATGAAATGTGCTCTATTTGGAAGCAGCAGGGCCCCTCCCCTTTCGACGGGTTGTGTGTGAGACTTTAAATCATCAAACTGTAAATTATAAATTTTAAATTGTTATTGAGCCCTTTACCCCGAGTCCTAACCTGTATATTTATTTTCTTACTCTTCTTATAGTTATTGTTTGTTTACTTGCACTGCTGTAACTGGAGCCTCGTCGTCTCGTCTCTCTTTAAATTGGACTGTATGTAGCGGTGATGACAATAAAGTTTACTTTGACTTCAGCAGCGAGCAGGCGCACCGAGGGCTCTCGCGCTCAATTTTCGTGTATAGAATTTCGAAAAAACATTGGTGCAAATTATAAGTCTGTATCATGTCTGGTGTTTTCGTGTTTGTTGGTTTGTTTTTATTTTGTTTTACTTTGCGAGTTGGTTATTAGATGCTGCTCAAGCCGGTCAGAAAATCCCCCGCCGCCCCGCCCTCTCCTCCCTGTGCCGCAAGCAGCAGGCGCACCTCGCAAACGAAGGGCGCCCTTACTCCCAGCAAATGGGTGATAGAAAACCGATCGGTGCCTGTACCATTCCCAATATGCGCTGGCTGACGTCGGGGCAGCATGAGTACGAGCATTTTTTTGTTTTTGTTTTGCCGATGCCCGTGATGCCGCCCCCCACCACGATGCCACCCCGGGCAACCGCCCGTGTCGCCCGTATCTAAAACCGCTACTGCTTGTAAAACAAAGCCATTTCTGACTCACAAACTAAGTGCTCAGCCAGACTGAAAAACAGCAAGTTAGTGTAGAGCTGTACAAGCATATTAATAAATACAGGAAACCAGACAGAAAAAGTGGAACTAGTAACATATAAGGAGTTGTTTATATTGAAACTATGTGTGACATGTAGAGATGGACCGATCCGATATTACGTATCGGTATCGGTCCGATACTGACCTAAATTACTGGATCGGATATCGGAGAAAAATAAAAAATGTAATCCGATCCATTAAATATCACAAAAGCACCTCACAAAACTTGCAACACGCCGTAACTCACCTCAGAACGTTAGCACTCGGAGCAGTATGCATCACGTGATAGAGCGGCTGTGGCATGCGGACCTGTCGGTGGTCTGGATAGCATGTGGAGCTTCGCTAGCAACCCGGCATTTCATCTCCGACAAAGTTACCCCGAGAGAAGTAAAGCAAGTGTGTAAGTCCATCTCTGAATGTTTGTAAAGCATTCCTGCATTAAGCTTAACAAGCGACTGCCTCTTCTTGCTGCTACTTCAATCATGAAACTGCTTAACGATCAGCTGATCGGCTTTTCTGTCGCGAGTCCGTCTCTCTGGTTTGCTTTTGGCCCACTTTGCACCAGAAAGAGGAAACCAGCGGCTGAACAACAGCAGCACGTTTAAGCTTGATAAGCTGTTGTTAGAATTTATTTAATATTACTTTCTACTCGAGGATCTTTTTCTACGTAGCTGACGCTGGTAACTGTGCAGGGGCGGATCTAGCAAAGTTTAGCCAGGGGGGCCGATAGGGCATTAACAGGGAAAAGGGGGCACAAAGACATACTTTTCTTTCTTATTCTCATTTAAAATGTCTAGCTTTTAATAAATAATTATCTGACACCCAAAGTTTTAATTTGATGTAAAATGAATAGAAGTCAATTACTGTATATAGTGACTATTAAGTCTAATATACCCTAGTAAGCTATAGTACTTTTTCCTTTGGGAAGGTACCATCTGTGCAGTCTGCAATTTTGTTGAAGAAAGATGTTGAATCTATTTAATATTTCTTGAAAAATAATTGATTTCTGTGCATTTTTTTTCACACTGCATCAAATTAAGGTTGATTACGTCGATTAAGCATCATGAGGTGGCGCGTGAGGGGTGGTTCCCTATTTTTTATTTATTTATTTTTGTTGTTGCTGGGAGTTGGAACCCTATTAGTTAGGTTGCTTAATATTTACGCTAAGTACTCTTTAAAATACCAGAATAGGGAGGATGGTGTAGGTTTAAGTTTATTAGATTGATCAGTATTGCTGAACTATGAAATATTTTTTTTGTATACAGGTATAACAGAATAGCTTTAGTGTAGTTGTTGTTTTAAACTTGAGTATGAACTTCTACAAAATGCAGCAAGATATTTAAAAAAACAGTTTTGTTGATTAAAAAACACTATATCGGATTCATATCGGTATCGGCAGATATCCAAATTTATGATATCGGTATCGGACATAAAAAAGTGGTATCGTGCCATCTCTAGTGACATGTAAAGTACCAAAATAACACCTATATGAGACACATTTTTAGCTTCTAATGTTAGAGATTCTGCAACTGGCTTTGGGCTGTGCAGGGCTCTCTCTTCTGGAAGATGATTGAATAAAGAATTATAAATGGTTTGACCACTGCTGAGTCGGGTTTTCTCTGTGCTATCATGGGGATCAAAGAATCGGGTTTAATACAGGTCAGATTTTTTTTAAAGGTTTTATTTTCATATTCATAAATGAATAGAAGGAGTGGTCCAGACCATTCATCAGTTGAAACATTTAACCCTTCATGAAACAAAATATAAGACAAAGAAGAAGAGCTGAGCAGCTAGAATCCTCTCAGACAAGGATGGGACAACATTGCTCTCCCAAAACTCCAGCAGCTGCTCTCTTCAGCTCCCAGATGTTTACAGACTGTTATTAAAGTAAAGCAGATGCTCAGAGTAGCAAACGTGGGCCTGTGATCTTGAAATCATTGCTTCCTTTTTTGTTTAGTTTTTTTGTTTACACAGCATTCCACATTTTACAAAATTTGGGTTGTAGTTGACCTTTGACCTCTAGGATAAAAACCCAATAATACATACAATTTCATTGCATACAGTTTGTGTATAGTCAGAATTAGTCAAAGCAACCTATAAAATGAAACACCACAAATAATTAGTTCATCCTTGTGTCCATGTTTGTCACATCCTAATGGGAGAACAGTTTGAGGACAGAAAAAAACACCCCAGCACAAAAAGCACATGACAGTCAATACACCACAGAAACACAAGACAAGCAACAGGGGTGGGTAAGTGTAAGAGAGAGCTGGTGTAGACAGCACATCCGGTCCTGCAGCATGTCTGCACTGGTCCAGTCGACCCGCCATCTGCCCCGGGTGGGGACAAGCATCGAAGGCGTTTGAAAAGGGAGGGGGGGGTGAGTGTGTATCAGTGTATGTGTGTGTGTGTGTGTGTGTGTGTGTCCTGAGTTTAGCTGAGAGAGTGTCCTTCGCCCAGCCAGGCGAAGTAAACAGTCTTCCAGCCGACCCAGGTGGCCTTGCGTAGGATAGGAAGGAACAGTCTAAACACCGTCTGTTATCAGGGTGAGAATTTGTTATGTTCAGCTCCAACCTTGAGACCACAGCTGGCGCCAATATGGTAGCTGCATGAAATGATGGTGGTATTCCTTTAGTGCGAACAACTGCATAGCTGATCTGGCAGTCCATCTTAATCTCCTGTTGGAGAGCCGTGAGCTTCTCTGAGATCTTATCCATGCTGCATTCAATGAGCCCATTTTGAGAAGTCACGACCCGTCCCATTGCTTCAATCACAGCATGCAGCCTTGTGGGGTTTTGAACAGCTAATTCTGCTTTCTTTAATCTTTGATAAGCCAGGGCCAAGCCAGCTCTGATCAGCAAGTTATCATGGTTCCGAAAAGGTAGATGTCTTTAATGTCCTTGATCGACAGTCCCGCCAGGCACACGACCCTCCAGTTATGCCACCCGTCCATGGTGTATTCGGCAGGGAACGTCCCTCCAGGACACTCGGGCTCTCCCGAGCCCAGACTTCTCTTTGAGAAGTGGGTGTCAATTTCATTCAGGGACCAGTTGATCAAATCCATAATTCCTCTTTTAGGTTTTAGAGAACAGACTGTGAGAGTGTTGAGTAGTAGAGTAGTGAGCAGATGAATGCTTTAGCTTGGACAAGCAAATAGACTGAGCAAAGATGAAAGTTCATCAAACTTCTGTCATATTAGATATTGTTTATTGCAATAAATTCACACGAATTATCTTCAAACTACCAGCAGAGATCCCGGAGAGCTGAAGTTAAGCTTGTTTGCTGTGGTCACAGGCTGACTTTTGCGTGTTTCAGACCAGTGATGATCTCAGTAACTTCAGTACAGTTGTGGTCAGAAGTCATGTGCATGAACATCATGGTTATTGAACCGTTCTTTTTCCAGAGTGATTTTACACCTTCAAATATTAACATACATCCACTTAAATCTTTTATTAGTGGTGCTGAAGGTTCTTCAGTGTCTTTCAACTACACAAGTGTGTTATCCTCCACAGTGAAGCATTCAGTCAAATCTGTGACTTTGATCCAGAGTAATCATACAGATTTTTCTGCAGGATTGAGACACTCAGAGGGGAGTACTGTGTGAGGCAGACTGTGAAATGACTCAATTTATCAAACAAGAGACAAAGAAACAATTAACACTTCAAGCATCTGCTGCAGCATCGATGAATAACTCCAGCAGAAATACATCAGCCACTCCATAAAGTGTCTTTGTAAACATGAAGAGCTGCTGAACCTCTGCATACTTTACCTGCTTAAATACTGTTAATATTACTGAAGAGAGGTGTACTGATTTCAGATGTTTCCATTAAAAGTCATAATATTAGAGTCCCAATTTGGTTAAAACATTAAATGTCAGTGTTAACATGTATATAAGTATACATGTATATCTGTATATCTGTGTGTAATTCCCATTTCATTCAGCACGTCTTCCAGCTCTGTTGCACACACTGAAACACTGACTCCTCTTTCTTTATTTTTTGTTTGCTTTGTTGTCCATTTTCTGTTTTCAGTGCTTTGAGTTTTCTGTGTAACCTACATGAAATCCAGTCATGTTTTCAGAAATGCTCGATAAAAAACAACAGGTGATTTTAATTCTCTCCAACTGAGACTGAGCTTGTAGCTAGAGGTCCCTCTATGGCTGCGAGGGTTATCTGCATCTGTACAGTCAGCAGCTCTTCAGCAGATGATGTGAATAAATGTCAGTGAGTTAAGATGAATGACGGTGCTTTGACAATGTTCCCCAGTTTGACAAATTAGACAAAATGTGAGGATGAAATTCCTGCTGACCAGGGCCCTGTTTCAGGAAGCCGGTTTAGAAAACTCAGAGTGAAAAACGATACTCAGGGTTGAGTAACCCCGAACTGTCCAACTCGGAATATTCGGTTTCAGAAAGGCTGATAACAAGTAGTTCAGTCAACGTGGAGTTGCTTTAACCCCAAGTTAAGCACGCGCACGAGGATACATAAAGCCCTGATAAGCGGAGCACAGATTAAGCGAGTCACCATGGAGACGGAGGGAAAGAAGGCGCGGTCAATGTATTTTACAGCGCTTGAGGTCGAAATTCTGATGGCAGCATATGCCGATAACATGCAAATTTCTCAGAAAAAAAGTAACACAGCCTCAGATGCAAAAGAAAGGGAGCATGCATGGCAAAACATAGCCGACAGAGTCAATGCATGAGTGTTAATTTAAACATTGATCGAGGGATTTCCACCCATTTAACACGTTATTTTATCATATGTTATTTTATTTGTTATTTTATACATTTTATTTTGTGACGTGATGTGAGCGCAGGTGCAACCCAACAGGCCCCCAACGTTCCTGGCAGCAAGTAAAAATGAAATATAAAAATATAGTCCAAACAGGTAAGGTGTAATTGTATTATGAGCCATAGTGCTTGGTCTGTTTGTCCTATGTAAATCAATTGCAGTTAGAGGCTACATTAATTTTCTTTCTGTAAGCAGTTATTGAAATTATCTGAGCACATTACAAGTACATATTTGCTTACTCTGTATGCTCAAATGTGGCCCGTTATAGCCAACAGAAAAAAAGCGGAGGCCCGAAAAACAGGTGGGGGTCCTCCACCACCACCACTCACAGAGGCTGAGCAGTTGGCCCTCAGCCAAAACAGTGGGCGCCCTGTGGCCGAAGGCATCTCTGCGGGGACATCCTCTGAGTCAGTAACCCCGCAAGACACAAGTGCCTACATAGGGGGTAAATCCAAAATAATACATGATGTGCATACATCCTTTCTTCACAGTCACCTTTGCAGTGCGACTCATTCATTTGATAAACTCTTTACCATGATGGATTATTTTGTAGTGAAGTTATATTCCTACTGATTTTGCCTTGCCTCAGTCTTGGTTGTCTTTGAGAGCATAATGACAATGAAGTGTAAGGTGATTGGTATGTTTGTTAATTGCCATTTGGTCCCTTGTAAGTTATAAGTGACCTGTATAAACCTCATATTCTATCAGTTGATGGTGGTGGTGTACTGCATCTGGTGCAGCCTCCTGTTGAGCCAGACCAACATGCAGTTGTGAGTAATACTCCACAGATTATATGAGTTTACAGTAGAACAGCAATATTGTTTATTTCTTTACTACAGGAAAATAATGAAGAAACATTGACAGCTGTTACAGAGGAGGAAGCAACAGAGACACTTTATGAGGTTTACATCTTTTAATACTTTGTGTACAGGAAACACAGGCGACCAATAAAGCCAGTTGAACAAAAAATCTGTTTATTCTTCTTTCAACATGTTGAGGTGATGGGTCAAAAGAAATGATTGTGACATATGGTGTCTCTGACTGCTCTTCCATCTTGTATGTCCGTGGGAGGGTCAGGATGTTCATGGTTTGGATCACTGCTGATGTTTGGTTCAGAAGGACAGTGTTCTCCTCTAATTGTGGCAATGTTGTGAAGAATCACACATGCCACAATAATGTCACATGCCCTTTCTGGGGTGACCCTGAGTCTTTGCAGGCACTGGAACCGGGCCTTAAGCATTCCGATAGTCATTTCAACTCTGGCTCTTGTCCTGCAATTAGCCAGATTATATCGCTGCTGTGGGCCCGGTTCAGGGTCAGGGTAAGGGGTAAGCAAATAGGGTAAACATGGATACCCCCTATCACCAAGCAAGTAGCCAGTGAACTCTCCTAAGACAGAAGGATACACTTCAGTTCAAATGTCCCTGAAGCAATTGGTCTTTATATATTTTAAAGTATTCTCAACTCACCATGTCCAAATTTTGTGCTCAGTGTACATTCACGGAATATTTGTGAGTCATGGACAGAGCCTGGCCACTTGGCTTCCACATTTGTGATAATGTTGGCAGCATCACATATGATCTTCACAGTGCAGAGAACACGAATTAGCATCCATTACTATAATGAAATAATTTGTTAGTTTGAAATGCTACAGGGAACTATGTACCTGCACATTAATGCTGTGGAAAGACTTCCTGTTCACATAGTCTCCTTCATTTACTGAAGGAGCAATGATTGGAATGTGAGTACCATCTATACAGCCAATCACGCCTGGGAACCCTGAAAATAAATGTGAAATTTAAGTAGTAGTCCAAGTATCACCACATCATGAATTAAGTTTTGTTCATCCTGCTACCTGCAATTTTGTGGCATCCCTCTTTGATGAATCTTGTGGGTCTGTGACCGGGGAACACCACAGACGAGTACAGGAGACGTTTCAGTGCAACTGTAACATTCCTGACTGCCCGACAGACGGTAGCCTTGGAAACGTGCTCAGCGTCACCAATATTATACAGAAAGCTCCCGTTTGCAAAAAACCGAAGTGCAATACAAATAATATGTAATGAACTGAGAGAATGTCCGCGATGTGTCACATGCGTAATATATGGCCTGAGGATGTTATCCAAATAACTTATAGATTGTGCTGAGAAACGGTGACGTTCGCACAGAAAATCATCAGGAAATGATAAAATGTCCAAACGCGCTCTAATCACTCTCTCCCGGCGGAGAGCTCTGCGGAGAATTTGGGCTTCACGATCTACTGGCTCTTCAAGGAAGCACGCCATGTCCGACACTTCCTACAGTCAGGTTTCCGACAAAGGGGCGGAGACAGTCAGGGTTAGTTGTAGTAAACCTGCTAGGGGGCAGGTTAGCTTCACGGAGTGTGTCGTCATAGTGACTCACTGAGGCTTCATCTGAACTCTCTTTGTGAAACCGAAAACCCAGAGTTTTCGTTAACTCAGGGTATACTTACTCAGTTTTTCCACTAAACCGGCTTCCTGAAACAGGGCCCTGTTAACATGTTGCACTTTTATCCCTGATGGATACGAAACTGGAGGAGACATTTATGAAGCTTTGCAGAATTTGACCGCTCTGCAAAAATATGTCACTGACCACACACCTGGAGCAGCTACAGCACAAGGCTGGCTTGACTGGCTGTTCAGCGGTTCATGGCTGGCTGCTGTAGCAAAGCCATTTTTCCTTCTAGGTCTCATCATGATAGCACTGCTCATATTAGTGTTGTGTGTGTTGCCATGCCTAAGAGTAATGATTTCAAAGATGATAACAACTACAATGACTGCTTATGTTGCCGTGCCTCAAGAAGAACAACATCCCGTTGCAATTCTGTTAGAGGAGAACTTGTACTAGCTGCTAATAAATGACGTGGTGATTAAAAATGACTTGTCAAGTGATCATGCACTGATTAACACATTAGTAGTTTATGCAGGTACAATATAAGGTTTTCACCCTTTTATTTTTTGAAGTTCTCATCCTTTATTTTTTGAGGTTTTCATTATTTTACATATAAAGTTTTCAATTTAAGGTTTGCATAATTTTAAATATAAGGTTTTCATCCTTGTATGTTTTGAAGTTTTCATTTTACATATTAGGTTTTCATCATTTTTAAATACAAAGTTTTCATTTTAGTTTTCATCCTTTTATTTTTTGTAGTTTTCGTTTTAAAATATAAGGTTTTTATCCTTTATTTTTTGTAGCTTTAGTTTTATTATTTTTTGTTTATTCCACTTGTTATTTCATTTACTATGATTTTCATTTACTATGTTTTTCTTTTATTATTTTCTTTTGTTTTATTCTTTAGACCAAATGACTTCCATTTCTGCTATGCTGACATTTTGAAAATTAAAAAATTGCTTAAGATACTTAATAAATAACCTTCACAGACAATTGTTGTATACATTTAAAATAAGTTAAAACAGGAGGGAATGTTACAGGAAAAATGATTCTATGTTTCTTTACCTTCTTTTAAATGTACAAAGATGCCTTTTGTCTGCCCTTTGCCTATGGTTAGATTAGTTTAGAATTATCTTTTTAGACTTTCCCAGCAAACACATCTTGTTTCTGGGACACATTGTTTTAGATTGTTTTATCTTCCCTAGCTCTCTGCTGACGAGACTAGCACCATATATGGAGTTGTTTTATTTTATCTGTTTATTATTTGTTATCCTGTTCTCACTGTCTCTGTGCTCTGTGCCTATAAAAATTACCAAGCCACTGTGCATGGTGTGAGTTGTTCTTGGCAGCTCACCCGTGTACACGTTTGATAAAGAAAGTAACTTTGTCTCATTGTGTCTTTATTTCCCAGGGCCCTGTTTCAGGAAGCCGGTTTAGTGGAAAAACTGAGTAAGTATACCCTGAGTTAACGAAAACTCTGGGTTTTCGGTTTCACAAAGAGAGTTCAGATGAAGCCTCGGTGAGTCACTATGACGACACACTCCGTGAAGCTAACCTGCCCCCTAGCAGGTTTACTACAACTAACCCTGACTGTCTCCGCCCCTTTGTCGGAAACCTGACTGTAGGAAGTGTCGGACATGGCGTGCTTCCTTGAAGAGCCAGTAGATCGTGAAGCCCAAATTCTCCGCAGAGCTCTCCGCCGGGAGAGAGTGATTAGAGCGCGTTTGGACATTTTATCATTTCCTGATGATTTTCTGTGCGAACGTCACCGTTTCTCAGCACAATCTATAAGTTATTTGGATAACATCCTCAGGCCATATATTACGCATGTGACACATCGCGGACATTCTCTCAGTTCATTACATATTATTTGTATTGCACTTCGGTTTTTTGCAAACGGGAGCTTTCTGTATAATATTGGTGACGCTGAGCACGTTTCCAAGGCTACCGTCTGTCGGGCAGTCAGGAATGTTACAGTTGCACTGAAACGTCTCCTGTACTCGTCTGTGGTGTTCCCCGGTCATAGACCCACAAGATTTATCAAAGAGGGATGCCACAAAATTGCAGGTAGCAGGATGAACAAAACTTAATTCATGATGTGGTGATACTTGGACTACTACTTAAATTTCACATTTATTTTCAGGGTTCCCAGGCGTGATTGGCTGTATAGATGGCACTCACATTCCAATCATTGCTCCTTCAGTAAATGAAGGAGACTATGTGAACAGGAAGTCTTTCCACAGCATTAATGTGCAGGTACATAGTTCCCTGTAGCATTTCAAACTAACAAATTATTTCATTATAGTAATGGATGCTAATTCGTGTTCTCTGCACTGTGAAGATCATATGTGATGCTGCCAACATTATCACAAATGTGGAAGCCAAGCGGCCAGGCTCTGTCCATGACTCACAAATATTCCGTGAATGTACACTGAGCACAAAATTTGGACATGGTGAGTTGAGAATACTTTAAAATATATAAAGACCAATTGCTTCAGGGACATTTGAACTGAAGTGTATCCTTCTGTCTTAGGAGAGTTCACTGGCTACTTGCTTGGTGATAGGGGGTATCCATGTTTACCCTATTTGCTTACCCCTTACCCTGACCCTGAACCGGGCCCACAGCAGCGATATAATCTGGCTAATTGCAGGACAAGAGCCAGAGTTGAAATGACTATCGGAATGCTTAAGGCCCGGTTCCAGTGCCTGCAAAGACTCAGGGTCACCCCAGAAAGGGCATGTGACATTATTGTGGCATGTGTGATTCTTCACAACATTGCCACAATTAGAGGAGAACACTGTCCTTCTGAACCAAACATCAGCAGTGATCCAAACCATGAACATCCTGACCCTCCCACGGACATACAAGATGGAAGAGCAGTCAGAGACACCATATGTCACAATCATTTCTTTTGACCCATCACCTCAACATGTTGAAAGAAGAATAAACAGATTTTTTGTTCAACTGGCTTTATTGGTCGCCTGTGTTTCCTGTACACAAAGTATTAAAAGATGTAAACCTCATAAAGTGTCTCTGTTGCTTCCTCCTCTGTAACAGCTGTCAATGTTTCTTCATTATTTTCCTGTAGTAAAGAAATAAACAATATTGCTGTTCTACTGTAAACTCATATAATCTGTGGAGTATTACTCACAACTGCATGTTGGTCTGGCTCAACAGGAGGCTGCACCAGATGCAGTACACCACCACCATCAACTGATAGAATATGAGGTTTATACAGGTCACTTATAACTTACAAGGGACCAAATGGCAATTAACAAACATACCAATCACCTTACACTTCATTGTCATTATGCTCTCAAAGACAACCAAGACTGAGGCAAGGCAAAATCAGTAGGAATATAACTTCACTACAAAATAATCCATCATGGTAAAGAGTTTATCAAATGAATGAGTAGCACTGCAAAGGTGACTGTGAAGAAAGGATGTATGCACATCATGTATTATTTTGGATTTACCCCTTATGTAGGCACTTGTGTCTTGCGGGGTTACTGACTCAGAGGATGTCCCCGCAGAGATGCCTTCGGCCACAGGGCGCCCACTGTTTTGGCTGAGGGCCAACTGCTCAGCCTCTGTGAGTGGTGGTGGTGGAGGACCCCCACCTGTTTTTCGGGCCTCCGCTTTTTTTCTGTTGGCTATAACGGGCCACATTTGAGCATACAGAGTAAGCAAATATGTACTTGTAATGTGCTCAGATAATTTCAATAACTGCTTACAGAAAGAAAATTAATGTAGCCTCTAACTGCAATTGATTTACATGGGACACACAGACCAAGCACTATGGCTCATAATACAATTACACCTTACCTGTTTGGACTATATTTTTATATTTCATTTTTACTTGCTGCCAGGAACGTTTGGGGCCTGTTGGGTTGCACCTGCGCTCACATCACGTCACAAAATAAAATGTATAAAATAACAAATAAAATAACATATGATAAAATAACGTGTTAAATGGGTGGAAATCCCTCGATCAATGTTTAAATTAACACTCATGCATTGACTCTGTCGGCTATGTTTTGCCATGCATGCTCACTTTCTTTTGCAGCTGAGGCTGTGTTACTTTTTTCCGCGGAATTTGCATGTTATCGGCATATGCTGCCATCAGAATTTCGGCCTCAAGCGCTGTAAAATACATTGACCGCGCCTTCTTTCCCTCCGTCTCCATGGTGACTCGCTTAATCTGTGCTCCGCTTATCAGGGCTTTATGTATCCTCGTCCGCGCGCTTAACTTGGGGTTAAAGCAACTCCGCGTTGACTGAACTAATTGTTATCAGCCTTTCTGAAACCGAATATTCCGAGTTGGACAGTTCGGGGTTACTCAACCCTGCGTATCATTTTTAACTCTGAGTTTTCTAAATCGGCTTCCTGAAATAGGGCCCAGGACCTAGGATCAAAGCACTGTGTCAACTGTGAAGTAGACAATAAAATAACTTATCAAATGCCACAATTAGGACATCATGAAGTTACTGGGATCCTGCTGAATGCCAACGACAGAAATGCTTCAGGCTCCTTATAAGGCTGCTTTTTAAAGCTAGAATAGTTGCTGGAGTTTGAACCTTTTCATTCTCTACCTGCAGTGTTTTTATGTTTTCATTCTCCCGCTTCAGGGCTCTGTCTTGTCTTTAAGAGCTCTCCTGTTTCCTCTCTTCTCTTTACCCTCACCCTGACATTGCCTCTGAGCTCATGCTTCTGGAGCTGTCTTCCTGTTAAAAGAGGTTTCTTTCTTCTGCATTTCACTGTTCACTGTTAGGACTATTTACAGGTGTTGATTTTACTAACAAGTGTAAATTAAAATCTTTTAGAGCGTGTGAGTGGGTGGATTATTGTATGGCATTTAATAAATTGACAGGGCTACTATAAAGACAACCTTGAGTTCAACCTGTGTTTGTGCAAGTGAATCAAATTACAAGATGAGACTTTGTTTTGTTTTTCAAATTTCAAATGTCCCTTTGTTCTAAACTGGTCAGGTTTATGAATATTTTCCATTAATACTGAAATATACACTCACTGCTCACTCTCTGTGACTCAGGTATAACAAGGTGATTTAACATTCCTCTTATTCTTTGGTCCATGTTGTTGCGGCAGCAACACATACATTACTGCAGATTTATCAGCTGCACATTCATGATATATATTTCCTGCTCCACCACATCTCAAAGATGCTCTATTGAACTGAGATGTGATGACTGTGGAGGCCATTTGAGTACAGTGAACAAACTTTCATGTCCCAGAAACCAGTTTAAGATCATTTGAGTTTTATGGCAAGGTGTGTTATCCTGCTGAAAGCAGTCATTACAAGGTCATAAAGGGATGGACATGATAGGCTGTGGTGTTTAGATGATGCTCAGTTGGTGCTAAGAGGCCCAAAGTAATTGGGGTACAAAGGTCAAACAGGGCTGTGATGGCCCTGGTTTTCCTGAGATAGGAGGAGCTAGTGATTGCCTCCGGGGGTGGCAGAGGGCAGCCCATGATTTTTTGGGCAGTGGTAATTACCCTCTGTGCAGCCTTCCTGTTCTCAGTTGTGGCCTCTGCGTACCAAACACCCACGCTCTCCACTGAGGAGCGGTAGCACCTTTACACAGAATAAACTATATTGCCAAGACAATTCACTCGTCTGCCATCATACACATATGAACTTAAGTGACTTCTCATTCTTAATTCATAGGGTTTAATATAATACCAGCCACCCTGTGCAGCTATAACAGATTCAACTTTTTGGAAGGCTTTTCGCAAGGTGATTTTATACACCTGATTTGGATTGGTGAGTCAATACTTTTGGCAAAATAGTGTATTTGATTACTAAAAATTTAATGCTGACCTGTCCAGGGTGTGCCCTGCCTCTCCCCCTAAGACTGCTGGGATAGACCCTCGACCCTGACAAGAATAAGCGGAAGAGAATGGATAGATGAAAATTTAATGTCAAAAGCTTGTCTGTATGTTTAAGTGGATGGAAATTTTGAAGAAGACATACGTTATTAGCAGCAGTAATTGTTTGAAATTTTTGTGTGTTTCTCCTCATTCAAACATGGAGAGCAAAGTAAGTAAGTAAAATTTTATTTGGACTGCACCTTTCAAGATAAAAATCACAAAGTGCTTCACAGAAAAGCTAAAACAGAAAAACAGAAATCAACCAAAAGCAAGTTTAAAAAGATGAGTTTTTAGCTGTTTTTTAAATGAAACCACTGAGTCCACAGATCTCAGGCTCAAAAGAAGGGAGTTCCAGAGTCTGGGGGCCACAGTTACAAACGCTCTATCGCCTTTCGTTTTCAGCCTCGTATGTTGGACGACCAGCAACCCCTGATCACATGACCTCAGGGACCTGCTGGGGATGTACGGATGTAAAAGATCTCTGATATAGATTGGTGCTTGTCCATGCAGATCCCTGAATGTCAAAGTCAAAATCTTGAAGTGGATTCTGAATTTTATGGGGAGCCAGTGCAACTGGATCAGCAGAGGTGTAACGTGAGAGTATTTAGAAGACTTGGTCAGAAGCTTTGCGGCAGCATTCTGAACATCTTGCAGACGATCCACAGAGGCTTTACATAAACACGTGAACAAAGAATTACAATAATCCAAACGAGATGAGACAAATGCATGGATGACCATTTCTAGTTCTGAGCGTGACACAATGGGACTCAGCTTAGCAATATTTTATAAATGATAAAAACAGGAGCAAACCAATAAATTAGCATGAGTGTCCAAAGTCAGAGCAGAGTCAAAAGTTACACCAAGGTTCCTGATAGACGGTTTGGCAAATGTAGCAAGAGGGCCTAAGTTTTCCATAACCATAGGTACCAATTTTTTGGGAGCACAAACAAGGACTTCAGTTTTCTCCTCATTTAGCTGAAGAAAGTTATCAGCCATCCATCCCCTAATGGAATCTAAGCACCTATGAAAAATCTGTAGTTTGAAAACATCTTGGGGCTTAAAGGAGATATAGAACTGAATATCATCTGCATAGCAGTGTTAAGAAATATCTTTAAAAGTGCTCAATAAGTGCTGAAGAGGGAGTATGTACAGCAAAAACAATAAAGGCCCCAAAACAGAGCCTTGTGGCACACCATATTCAAGAGAAGTAGAAGAGGAACTGTACTTAGAGGTAGGTTCAGAAAAATATCGTTCACACAGATAGGATGCCAACCAGTCCAAAGCAGACCCTGATATACCCAGCCAATGTCTCAGCCTATATCAGCAAGGCAGAGCATTCTCCTGCATCATAATTCATCAGGATGTCACTGGAGACCCTAATAAGTGCAGTTTCAGTAGAATAAGCTCTACAAAAACCAGACTGGAATTTATCCAGAATGCTGTATTCATCTAGAACAGCTATAAGCTGCTTAGCCTCAACCTTTTCTAAAATCTTAGCAATGAACGGTAATTTTGAAATCGGTCTGTAGCTACTAGAAGCGTCAAGCTTTGGGGGTTTTTTTAACAGTGGGTGAATAACAGCATTCTTACAATAACCGTGGACCTGACCAGAAACCAATGAAGTTACAGATGTTTATCAAATCGTCTCAGAGCAACACAAAGTCTGAAAACTCTCCATAGAAAGTCAATGGAGAGTTTGTTCAAAATCACAGCTGGAACTCTCTAATGAGAGGCATTTTCAAATCGTCATATCTCCTTAACAAAGCAAAGTTAAGACATGAGGCTTGTGCCAATTCATCTTCAGACAGTGCTGACACTCACAGTCAGAGCAGTTTTTACAGTCATCTTACTGCACTGTATCGAACGGTTCAATATCGATACGAGTATTGTTGCACCCCTAATAAATATATATATATATATATATATATATATATATATATATATATATATATATATATATATATATATATATATATATATATATATATATATATATATATATATGTATGACAGATAAATATGAAGGCATGCCGGCTCGGACGTCGCCCGGATCAACAAGGTCCGCGTCAGGTGTTGAGGAACCAGGGCACCCTGACGAAAAGTGGGCTACTGGAACAAGAAGGCATCGGTGGGCAAGAGACGAAAACAGGGCGTTGTTGGAATGCTACTACGCAAGTAACTCCGGCGGAAGGGGCTACATGAATAGGATGAGGGACCTATGGATTCTTCGATACTCAACATCCACAATGACGGCGAAACAACTAGTAGCTCAGTGTTCCAACATTCGAAAGAAGGGACTGCTCTCACAGCTAGAGATTGACGAGGTACAACACAAATGCTACGGCAAGGAGGAGTCAGGACGTCAGGTCAGGGGGGCGATATCATCACCCCCACCCGAGATTGGGTACATAGCCCCAAGTACGATAGGAGAAGGATCGTTGAGTGCGAGAGGAACTGACCTGAAAAATAGGATCATGGCCAAGCTTGAAACCTGCATCCCCCGTAGCCGGTTACCAAGATTACGTGAAGTACCCTCAGAAGGTCTGCTAGATGATGTTAATGCAGCACTACGGGCAATACCTACGACCACGATTACCGACACTAACAAGCTGATCTACAATACGGCAGCAGTGATCAGTGAGATGCTTGGCTACAAGTTGAACAGCGACAAGGGGCAGTACCCTCCATGGAGAAGGAGGCTAGAGGGCAAGATCAAAGTAGCACGGAGGGAGGTTAGCCAACTAACGGAGTTGCAGCAAGGTGCGACAAATAAGGTGCCTAAGAAATACAGCAAGCTGTCCATACCTGAGGCCTTGGAAACTGCCAAGCAAAGACTCACAGCCTTGGCCAGCCACTTGAGGAGGTACACCAGAGAGATAGAAGGCAGGAGAATAAACCAGCTGTTCTCCACAGAACCAGCAAAGGTGTACTCTCAGTGGCAAGGGAACAATAAGAGAACAGCACCACCAAGGCTGGAGACGGAGCAATACTGGAAGAGCATATGGGAGAAGGACGCAACCCATAACGGCAATGCTCAGTGGCTAGAGGATCTGAGGGCAGACCACAGCGACCTCCCTGAACAGGGTCCAGTAACCATCACAGTGGCAGATATCCAAGAAAGGGTCTCCAGTATGAAGAGTTGGACAGCACCAGGGCCCGACATGGTTCACGCCTACTGGCTGAAGAAGCTGACTGCACTCCACGAGCGTCTGGCAGCACAAATGAACCAGCTGCTAGTTAACGAGAGACACCCGGAATGGCTAACTGAAGGCCGGACGGTCCTGATCCCCAAGGACCCCAAGAAGGGACCGGTCCCCTCCAACTACCGACCAATAACCTGCCTCAGTACTACATGGAAGCTCCTGTCAGGCATCATATCGGCTAAGATGAACAGGCACATGGGTCAATACATGAGCGGGACACAGAAAGGAATTGGCAAGAATACCAGAGGCGCAAAACACCAGCTACTGGTAGACAGAACAATCAGCCGAGACTGCAAGACCAGACTGACCAACCTGTGCACTGCCTGGATTGATTACAAGAAGGCCTATGACTCAATGCCCCACAGCTGGATACTGGAATGCCTAGAATTGTACAAGATCAATGGGACCCTAAGAGCCTTCATCAGGAACTCAATGGGGATGTGGCGTACAACACTAGAGGCCAACTCCAAGCCCATAGCACAAGTCACCATCAAGTGCGGGATCTACCAAGGAGATGCTCTGTCCCCACTGCTGTTCTGCATAGGCCTGAACCCCCTCAGTGAGATCATTAACAAGACTGGCTACGGATACCGACTACGGAACGGAGCAGTTGTCAGCCACCTCCTGTACATGGATGACATCAAGCTGTATGCCAAGAGTGAACGAGACATCGATTCACTGATCCACACTACCAGGCTATACAGCAATGACATCGGAATGTCGTTCGGACTGGAGAAGTGTAGTCGGATGGTATCAAAGAGAGGGAAGGTAGTCAGAACTGAGGGGATTGAACTACCAGAAGGCAACATTGCAGACATAGAGGACAGTTACAAGTACCTGGGGATCCCGCAGGCAAATGGGAACCATGAAGAGGCCGCTAGAAAGGCTGCAACCACCAAGTACCTGCAGAGGGTCAGGCAAGTCCTGAGAAGTCAGCTGAATGGTAAGAACAAGATCCGGGCCATCAACACGTACGCCCTGCCCGTGATCAGGTACCCTGCTGGGGTAATAGGCTGGCCAAAGGAGGAGATAGAAGCTACTGACATAAAGACAAGAAAGCTCCTTACCATGCATGGAGGGTTTCACCCCAAGTCCAGCACCCTGAGGCTGTACGCTAAGCGGAAGGAAGGGGGCCGGGGACTGGTGAGTGTCAGCACCACAGTCCAGGATGAGACAAGGAACATCCAAGAATACATTGGGAAGATGGCCCCAACTGACCGAGTGCTCAGTGAATACCTCAGGCAGCAGAAACCCAAGAAAGAGGAGGGAGACGAGGAACCATCATGGAAGGACAGGCCCCTGCACGGTATGTACCACCGGCAGATAGAGGAGGTGGCTGATATCCAGAAATCCTACCAGTGGCTGGACAAAGCTGGACTGAAAGACAGCACAGAGGCACTAATCATGGCAGCACAAGAACAAGCTCTGAGCACAAGATCCATAGAGGCTGGGGTCTATCACACCAGGCAAGACCCCAGGTGTAGGCTGTGTAAAGATGCCCCAGAGACAATCCAGCACATAACAGCAGGGTGCAAGATGCTAGCAGGCAAGGCATACATGGAACGCCATAACCAAGTGGCCGGCATAGTGTACAGGAACATCTGTGCCGAGTATAACCTGGAAGTCCCGAGGTCAAAATGGGAGATGCCCCCAAGGGTGGTGGAGAATGACCGAGCTAAGATCCTGTGGGACTTCCAGATACAGACAGACAAAATGGTGGTGGCTAACCAACCGGACATAGTGGTGGTAGACAAACAGAAGAAGACGGCCGTAGTGATTGATGTAGCGGTTCCGAATGACAGCAATATCAGGAAGAAGGAACACGAGAAGCTGGAGAAATACCAAGGGCTCAGAGAAGAGCTCGAGAGGATGTGGAGGGTGAAGGTAACAGTGGTCCCCGTGGTAATCGGAGCACTAGGTGCGGTGACTCCCAAGCTAGGCGAGTGGCTCCAGCAGATCCCGGGAACAACATCGGAGATCTCTGTCCAGAAGAGCGCAGTCCTGGGAACAGCTAAGATACTGCGCAGGACCCTCAAGCTCCCAGGCCTCTGGTAGAGGACCTGAGCTTGAAGGATAAACCGCCCGCAGGGGCGTGCTGGGTGTTTTTATATATACGTATATATGGGTTGCCATTATGGGCAACTTTACACATGTATGTATATATATAATATTAAGCTTTCCCTAGCTAGGGATGGCTTAGTTGGGGCAGGCAGGCATAGCTCAGTGGGTAGAGTAGTCGCCCCATGGTCGGGTGATCGAATCCACCAAACGGCTACCCAGAGGTACCCCTGAGCAAGGTACCGTCCCTACACACTGCTCCCTGGGCACCTGATTAGTGGCTACCCACTGCTTCACTGAGTGAATGGGTCAAATGCAGAGAGAGTAATTTCCCCATGAGCATCAATGAAGTATTCATTATTATATATATAATACACTTTTTTGGTGTTTCTGATCAATATCATATTAAGGTTGTCAAAATATGAAACTGCAGTTTTTATTTAACACAAATAAAGATTATTTCGATGTCTACTTAATGAGGTTACTAATATTGGGTGATTTTATTTAGATGGTAACAATTATGTTTATAATATTTTTATCATAAATGTGGTAATACACACAGACACACATTTATGCTGTTTAATGAAGATATTGATAATACAGACAATATATCTGAAGCCATTTGCAATTTAAATAATGAAATTATTTAAAAAAAAATCTTTAGTGTCATTTTCATCATGTCTGGAGCAGGAAGCAGGCTAACAGACTTACAATCAGCATTGCAGGAGTAAACACTGAGCAGCAGTCCCACTGTGAAGCTGAGACTCTTCATGTTTACTTCACTGTAGATCTGATGATGTCTGAGGTGATCTGTCCTCATCACCCACAGCTTAAAGCTCTGTATGTTCTTATGTGCAGGTTTAACTGTGAGAAAACTGCAGCACCGACCAAACTGTGCTTGTAAGCTTCAATAACAGGAAGATTCAGGGACTCACCACAGCTCTGATCCTCTGATAAAACAAGCTGAAACAAACCGCTCAGTGTTCGGTGACGTCTTTGCACTGCAGACTTTCAGATCAAGTCAAGCTGCAAATATCCAGATTTACTAATGTTTTAATACATATTATTCAGTCCTCCTGAAAAAAATAACTCCCCCCAGACTGAGCTCCAACAGGTCAGTTTGAGAACAGAAAAAAACACCTCTGCACATAGCACATGAAAAACTCTTAATACACCAAAGAAACACATGACAAGCAACAGGGGTGGGTAAAGGGTGAGAGACAGCTGAATTAGACAGTACATTCAGGCCTGCAGCCTGTGCGCTGGTCTACTTGATCCACCGTCAGCATCGGAAGGGAATAAGCATCGAAGGCGTTTGGAAAGGGAGGGGGGATGAGTGTGTGCATATCAGTGTATATGTATGTGTGTGCGTGTCCAGAGTTCAGCTGAGACAGTGTCCTTCGCCCTGCTAGGCTAAGTAAACAGTCTTCCAGCCAACCCAGGTGGCCTTGCATGGAATGGGAAGGAACAGACTAAACACAGTCGTTATCAGGGAGTTTTTGTTCGGCTCCAGCCTTGAGACTGCAGCTGGCGCCAAAGGGATATCCGCATGAAGTGATGGTGGTTTTTACTTTAGTGCGAACAGCTCATATGAATTTCAAAGCAGTTCTACAGTCCAACACTGGTCTCTCAATCTCCCGTTGGAGAGCCGCGAGCTTCACCATACTTGCGTTCTGTGATGTTGTCATTTCTTGTGCTCAAGGAGCCGATTCTGAGAACTCACGGCAGTGTGCCTCCCCGAGATGTCATCCAATTTGCGCCCAGAGATGTTATTCTGAGCTAGCCCTTCTGAGATGTATCCAGTCTGCAGTCAGAGATCATATTCTGAGTATTCACAGCAGCCGTAGCCTCTCCAAGATCTTATCCGTGCTGACTCAATGAGCCCATTTTGAGAAACTCACGCCTCTCCCATCGTTCCAATCGCAGCGGGCAGCCTTGTGGGGGTTTGAACAGCCGGTTCTGCTTTCTTAATTCTTCGATAAGTCAGGGCCAAGCCAGCTCCGATCAGCCAGAACCCTGTTACCATGGTTCCGAATAGGTAGATATCTTCAGCACTCAGGCTCACCCAAGCCCAAACTTCTCGTTGAGAAAGGGGTGTCAATTGCATTTAGGGACCAGTTGAGTACTTCCGCTCCTGGCCGCCACCCAACTCACATTGCACCCGACCGCTACAGTGCCTCCTGCGGGTGGTGGGCCTGCAGGAAGATGGACCCATGTCCCTTTTTCGGGCTGTGCCCGGCCTCTTTATTAGGTTAGCCACTGCTCCTCCACATCGAAAGGAGCCAGTTGAGGTGGTTCGGGCATCTGAACAAGGATGCCCCTGTGGTGGCTACCGCGGTCCACGTTCGTACTGTTTTTACAGATGGTTTTTGTCTTTGAATTAGAGGTTTATAAGCAGGGATCAGGGACAGAGAGAGATGGTCAGAGAGTCCGAGATGAGCTGTTTATTAATTGAGCGCTGGAGTAGCTCCATGGCTGACTTAGCATTAGCTTGCGGCGGAACATAAACTGCTATTATTGTGACCGCTGTGAGCTCTCTCGGCAAGTAGAAGGGTCTACACCGAACTATCATGTACTCTATGTCTGGGCAGCAGTGGACGACTTTAACTGTGGTGTTGGTACACCAGTTATTGTTCACATACACTAGCAGAAGAGGTTAAAACTTCTGAAATACTTTCTGCAGCTTTATGGAGTGACCCATTCTTTCATTCATCTGTGTCACGATAGATTTTCATGTGTTAATCACAACAGTGGTTTCATTTTCTCTCTCCTGTTTATCAGATGCCCACTCCTTAGTCTTTCTCACACAGAAAAGCCCTCTGGATGTTTGATCCTGCAGAAAAGATTAAGATTAAAGGATCATTTAAAGAAGAAAAACCATCTCAGTCAGACCAGCTCACACAAGGCTCCAGTTCTTTTCTTTTTAACCTTGCATAGTGGTGTTAAGTCAGTCAACTCTTGTCAGCTTTTATAAGTCCAGTCAGTTCCTAATTTTTCATTCATTACTGATAGTAGAATCTCCTGTCGCATTAGGTTTCCACCGTCAGCAATATGACGCCATTTCAAAAAGAAAAAGAAGAATTTAGACTGGATTACCTTAATTTAATTTTGAAAAAAATTCACTTTGTGACCGTTCCCAACAACATGTTGTGTAGCGCTTTCTGTTCAAATCGTTCAGATCTGCTTAAATGACAGAGATGTTATTTCACTGCAGGGCAACCTGCAAGTGGCGAATAAAGCTTTGATTGATTGATTGATTAACAGTGCATATTACACCGAGTGGTTTGTTTGAGCGTTTTATCAGATACAGTTGTGGTCAAAAGTTTACATACACTTGTAAAGAATATAATATAATGGCTCTACCGAGTGTCCCGTTATTTCTAAAACTCTAATTTTTCTCTGATAGAGTGATTGGAACAGATACTTCTTTGTCACAAAAAACATTCATGAAGTTTGGTTCTTTTATGACTTTATTATGGGTTAACAGAAAAAAGTGATCACATCTGCTGGGTCAAAAATATACATACAGCAGTGCTAATATTTGGTTACATGTCCCTTAGCCATTTTCACTTCAATTAGGCGCTTTTGGTAGCCATCCACAAGCTTCTGGTTGGATCTTTGACCACTCCTCTTGACAGAATTAGTGCAGTTCAGTTAAATTTGATGGCTTTCTGACATGGACTTGTTTCTTCAGCATTGTCCACATGTTTTCAATGGGGTTTAAGTCAGGACTTTGGGAAGGCCATTCTAAAACCCTTATTCTAGCCTGACTTAGCCATTCCTTTACCACTTTTGATGTGTGTTTGGGATCATTGTCCTGTTGGAACACCCAACTGTGCCCAAGACCCAACCTTCGTGCTGATGATTTTAGGTTATGTTGAAGAATGTGAAGGTAATGCTCCTTCTTCATTATCCCATTTACTCTCTGTAAAGCACCAGTTCCATTGGCAGCAAAACAGCCCCACAGCATAATACTCCCACCACCATGCTTGATTGTAGGCATGGTGTTCTTGGGGTTAAAGGCCTCACCTTTTCTCCTCCAAACATATCGCTGGGCATTGTGGCCAAAAAGCTCGATTTTTGTTTCGTCTGACCACAGAACTTTCCTCCAGAAGGTCTTATCTTTGTCCATGTGATCAGCAGCAAACTTCAGTCGAACCTTAAGGTGCCGCTTTTGGAACTAGGGCTTCCTTCTTGCACGGCAGCCTCTCAGTCCATGGAGATGCAAAACACGTATGACTGTGGACAATGACACCTGTGTTCCAGCAGCTTCTAATTCTTGGCAGATCTGCTTTTTGGTGATTCTTGGTTGACTCTTCACCCTCCTGACCAATTTTCTCTCAGCAGCAGGTGATAGCTTGCGTTTTCTTCCTGATCTTGGCAGTGACGAAATAGTGCCATGCACTTTATACTTACAAACAATTGTTTGCACTGTTGCTCTTGGGACATGCAGCTGCTTTGAAATGGCCCCAAGTGACTTTCCTGACTTGTTCAAGTTAATAATTCGCTTTTTCAGATCCATGCTAAGCTCCTTTGACTTTCCCATTGTAGCGTTTGTGGGCGTTTGTATCCAATGAGCCCTATTTAACTGGCCTAAGAGAAGTCAGCAGCTGTAGTCACTCATAATCACTCACAAGAAGTTAAGAGGCCATGCTATGAAGCTCAGTTCACTGACAACTTTGTAAGTCACCAAAATTGCTAATTCATGTTGCTGTATGTATATTTTTGACCCAGCAAATGTGATCACTTTTTTCTGTTAACCCATAATAAAGTCATTAAAGAACCAAACTTCATGAATGTTTTTTGTGACAAAGAAGTATCTGTTCCAATCACTCTATCAGAGAAAAATCAGAGTTTTAGAAATAACGGGACACTCGGTAGAGCCATTATATTATATTCTTTACAAGTGTATGTAAACTTTTGACCACAACTGTATATTGAGTCCCCGAAACTTCCTGTTGTCTCATGGTACAGAAAAACCCCAATCTATTAACCACCTTTAGGGTTGTTGATCATTTTTCCACTTTCTTAGAATTCGTTTCAATATGCAGATGAGAACGAGACTTAAAGCAGGGTGATCGGAATGATCATTCAGACATCTTCTGAAACATCAGGATCATCAGGTCTACAGTGAAGTCAGCATGAAGACTCTCAGCCTGACAGTGGGACTGCTGCTCATGCTGTTCACCGTTTACCACAGCGATGCCTGTAAGTCTGCTTCTTGTACTTGTGTTAGATCAGTTTTTGAATTTCTGTCTTTCTCTTCATTCAGACACAGAGTGAGACAGAGCGAGGACATCAAACTCATATAAGTTCATGGTCATGAAGACCAGTGTTGATCTCAAGTGGGCTGGAAGTTCTTACCTGTAATTTTCTTACTCTTCAAAGTCAGATTGAATCCTTGCGGAAGAAGTGTGGTCACATGTCCGGCATGTCCTTTATTGAGACAGATTTTTTTTTCCTTAAATTTGTTTTTCTATTTTCTGTCTATTTCTCTTTTATTTCTTTGCTTAATAATCTTGGTCCAAGAAATAAAATAGGAGCCTTTAAACTGTATCTTTCATCAAGATAAAACAGATTGTATTTAGTTGCCTGAAGGAGCATTAACCTTAATTATATCTGGTATGTTGGAGAAGTCATTAGAAGCAGACGCAGCACTGAGTAATCCCTGTTTTTCTGTTACAGCTAAGAAAGTGATTACTCCTGACTCTTGCTGTTTTCGCTTCTTTGACAAACGGATCCCAAAGGCGAACATCGTCTCCATCGTGAAAACTCACAGACAATGCCCCACACCAGCATTTGTGTAAGTTTGTCTTTCACTGTCTCTTTGATACAATCACTAATGTTTGCCAAGTCATTTATGATCGTCCACACTGAAGGTGTAACTCTTTTATTAACAGTAAAATCTGTAAAAATAAGCGCAAAATAATGATACTGATTTTTCTACAGGATCAAGACACCCAGAGGGCTTTTCTGTGTGAAACAGACTGCAGAGTGGGCAATGGAACAATTTGTCAAACAAGAGAGAGAGTACATTCCCCCTGTCCCTTAAAAAGCCAACTGGGCGTCCAAGCTCTCTTAACACAGAGGGGAGTCACCATGAATCAAAGTTAAGTAATAATAAAGGATCAACAGTGACTGAAGAACATCAAGACAAACTAACAAGTTTTTGTTGGATCTGCTTGAAATGACAGGATGTGTGCTGTAAAACACACAGACAATCTAAAGTATAGTGATTACTCATCACACAAACATTTAAATAGAAATTAAAATTTTAAACAATTTATTTTCTTGTCATTGATAAGTGATTGCAGCTTTACTGTTTGTTTTTATTGCTCTATAAAACTCTGAAATCATCCAGAAATGCTGCAAATATTTGACTTATTAAAATATCATGTGTTTTCTGACTGTATAAAAAAGAAGTGCACACATTGGGACTTATAGCACAACTTTTCAACTGTAATATTAACCACGGGTCACTGAGCAGCCTCCAGTATGTACACAATATATATGCATTACTATCATAAACAAATCCATACAGGTAGTATGCCATATGATGAAGACGTAAGCTTTGTGTCCTTTGCTATAAATGCAGTCTGAAAAACTAAAACATTTAAGAAAACTACAAGGGAATTAAAGAGTCTTTCTTCAGGTGTACATAGAGCATTATTAATACAATCATTATAATACAAAAAAGAAACAAGTCTGGAAAATTTTCAATTCAGAATTTTTATCAGTGAATTTGTAGCAATGAGCAGCAGAAAGCTGTCTGGACACTTTAACTCTGAAGGTTTGAAATCCAAAATGGAAAAAGTAGCTCATGCTATAAGGTGTAAACAGATTTTAGGTTTCCTGTCACAAATGTGGGCACGTCTAACATTCAGACCGATGAACACACTCAGAGAGCAACTGTGAGTTCAGCATATTTCCCGAGGAAACTTTGGCATGCAACCTGGAGCAGCCAGGGACCTGTTTGTCTCTGAGATACAGACAGGTAAACCCAACTGTTTAATAAATGGATCAGTGGTACCAGCAGTCTGCATGCCTACATGATTTATTGTGGGCCGATCTGACAGTTCTCAATGAGATGGTTTTTCTTCGGCCCCCCCGTTTCAGCACATCCTATTCCTCCTTTACTGCCTCTTTAATACAAAAACGAATGCAGTGGTGTCCAAACCCAGGCCTGAAGGGCCGGTATCCTGCAGGTTTTAGATGTGTCCTTGATCCAAAACAGCTGATTTAAATGGGTAAATTAGCTTCTCAACATGTCTTGAAGTTCTCCAGAGGCCTGCTAATGAACTAATCATTTGATTCAGGTGCGCTGACCCAGGGTGAAATTTAAAACCTGCAGGACACTGGCCATTGAAGCCTGGAGTTGGCCAAGCCTGCACTGTTTGCCACAGTAATGTGTTATCCTCCACAGTGAAGCTGTAACTCCTCTATTAACAGAAAAATATGTGAATGAAGTCAGGATATTTATTTTATTTTTTGCACCAATTTCATTTTTTGAGTTTACAATCATAATATCAGTTTGATAACTTGGGTATAATGTTGAATGAAAAATTTCAGTAGTAATCCATCCATTCGTTCTCTTCTCTTCATCCATTCAGTGCTGGGGGGAGGGGCTGCCTTTAGTTATTATGGACAAAAGTATTGGGACATACTGGTCCTCTATGATTAATACTT
This sequence comes from Astatotilapia calliptera, assembly GCF_964374335.1. Classification (NCBI taxonomy): domain Eukaryota; kingdom Metazoa; phylum Chordata; class Actinopteri; order Cichliformes; family Cichlidae; genus Astatotilapia; species Astatotilapia calliptera. Next base: position 4,690,701 of record NC_137428.1, on the reverse strand, counting down.
CAAAAGAAATCCATACACACGATGGGAGTTTTAGCATAACTTTTTCAACTTTAATTTTAACCATGTACAGTTAGAGACAGAACACATGAGGAAACAAAGAGGAGAAGCAGAAAACTGTTTGTATATGTAAATATATATAAAGAAAATATTACAAAACATAAGAAGAAAAAGTATCTAACATGTTGTTATTGGATGGGTGAGTCGTTCCCAAGCATTTCAAAGTAAAATTCCATCACTTTCTTGAACTTGTAGGACCAGAGAATTCAACAGAAGGGCCCTGAGAAGGCGCGCTCATTGGCAAAGATGCAAACAGTTTATATGCGATCATATAGATGTATGGAAATGTTTCTAGGGCGAGTTTTACGCTCCAAGTTCTGTTCTAAGTACAAATTGTGGTTCATTCCAGACATATATTTATATATAAAAAAGAATAACCAAATACAAACAAAGAGGAAAAAAGAGCCACCGAGCAGCCTCCAGTATGTACACAATATATAAGCATTACCATCATAAACAAATCAATATGGTAATATGAAATATGCTTAAGTATAAGCTTCGTCCCTTTTGCTCTAAATGCAGTTGGAGAAACTACCATATTTTTCGGACCAAAAGGTGAACTGTCGACGAACGGTAAGGCGCACCGGATTATAAGGCGCTTCTTCTCCTGACTGAAGTTTGGTCTGTTTACAGCATCCTGCCATGCCATTGCTTTTATTCCTAACCATCGGGAACCCTCAAGTTAACTTATCGAGTGGAAAAAAGTTAACGTTCATCCTCCAGCTTCACTGTTTATGTTACGCTAACATAGCTCACTAGCAATCACGTAGCACATCATTATATACCAGCTAGTCCAACTTCAGTAACCCTACAAACGTCACTGCTGTTTAGTTTTCTCTCTTTGTTTATGTTGGGAGTGTAAGCAGAGCTGTAGGTTTTAATTTCCTCAGAAATCTCTCAGTCAGAACATGGTTCCTGCTAACATCTAACTACGGTAAATTTAATAAATTGTTTTCATGGATGCCTGGATGCTAAACTTAATTGTTACACGTGGTAAAGCAACAACGCTGATCATTAATTTATTAAAGATGAAATAATTTAGGCTGTTTTAACTCTCAGTGATCTCGCAGTGTTCGTTTGACTTTGGGACCTGAAGTAGACGGAGTTTAGGACCCAGATTACTCCGTGAGGCTCCTGATTATGGTAGCTGTAATGCTCTGACAATCCATTAAAGGTGCGGGTTCCTAGCTTACCACAGTCGTACTAAAATATATTTTGACAGATATTTGAGCGCCGTCTACCACATAAAATCAGCTCGAGGTCAGTGAGCACAACCAGAATTCACCGGATTATAAGGTGCATTGTTGATTTTTGATAAAAATTAAACATTAAAGGATTTTAAGTGTGCCTTATAGTGCGAAAAATACGGTAATCTAAATGTAGATGACCACGGCAATACCGACGACATGAACATGCTTTGCAGCATACTTTATTTTATTACTTCTCAAACGCATGGTTGCTGTTACAAAGACACAGCTGCAGCTCTCCTGCTGCCAGATCAACATACCAAGAACCCCAATCACAGGAACCAGTACAGATTTTAAGTGGACGGGGAATGACTGCGGATGCCGTGCAGGTGTCCACCCTCCCTGCACGGCACCGCAAACCACGCCTAGCCACACTAAAACATTTAAGAAAACTACAAGGGAATTAAAGAGTCTTTCTTCAACTGTATATAGAGTATTAATATAATCGTCATATGAAAATAAAACATGACAACTCTGGGAAAGCTCCTGAACATGTCATCTATATAACCTGTTTAACAGAGGGCTGGCGTTTTGTTGCGTGCACAAGCTGTTTGGAACATATACATATATAATAATCTAAAATAAAGCCAAACACAAAGTTTTGGCTGTTTTTGGCAAACGTCTTCGTAAAAGGAAGGTGAAAGGAAGATTTCAGCTTTCTGATGAGTCGTCCCTTTGGTGGTTGGACCCAAAAGGAAAAATGTCACAGAATCGTGAACATCAGGGTTTCGGGTCTAAGACAACATCCATCACTCACGTTACAATATAAAACATCTTTATTAGCACTGTAACCTGTAAAGTTTTCAGACACCGATCAGGCTTTTTGCATATTGTCGTTTATTCAAAAATAGTTAACACACACTGCAATGACGATATCTTGGCTGCTGTGACACACATGACTTCCTCCCCTCCAGACTGCAAGCTTTAGATCCGAACACGTCCTCAGACAAAACATTTAGTAAAGAAACTCCTGCAGCACGATCCAATCTGAAGGCCCGGTCCACCGACAGCCACAAATCTGGCAAATCTTTCAAAATAAATCTCTGTATTTGTACCTGGACACTAAAATTTTGAAGGTACAGAGTCCAAAATAGAGAGTAGTTTTTGCTAGGAAGCTGTTAACAGATATTTAAGTTTTCTGTCACAAAGGAGAGCGGCCTTTATGTTTGTAGATCACTGAATATATAATAACACTGCTAAATGACCTCAAAATGACTTTTTTTGGGTGACTTAAAAGAAAACAAGAAGTATTAAAAGATGCATTTGGAACAGGAGAAAAGTGTATTTACTAATAAAGCTATTCAAAGTACAGGAGGCAAATTTTAATAGATTCGTTTTAATTTGTAATTTCTATATTACTCAGATGCATTTGCTCATGTTAAAAATGTGTTTTGCTTGTTTTGTGTGTCTGACGAGATAAAGTTCTTTAACTTAAAACATGTAATTGCTAACACGTGAACGAGCTCTGGAATGTAAACCAACTCTGCATCGTTTTATTTTTACTTAAAAGCTAAAAAACTACACTTTTATTCTAAGATTTTTTTTAATTGGACAAAGTAATTTTATTGCAGGGCTGAATTTGCTAATGAGAAAAGTCTGAGAAGCACTTTTACTAAAATATTATTTAAAACATGTATTTAGTGATGGGAGATGTGTTGTGATCACGCTCCATTTCAAACAGCTACTAATGTTAACAGGTACCTAACAATCACAGTTCACCTTCACACTGTCTTTATTGAACGGCACACGGGAACGAGCCAGTATTTCAGTAAAATGCTGCCGGGACGTTTTCAGGCAGTCAAGCATGTTAGCTTGAACGCTATGCTAGCGTGACCAGTTTAGTTTTTGGCAGTTTGCGGTGAGACCGGGCCTCCGCTCCACCTGACCTCTCTCCTCAGACCCAGAATCATTCAGTTGCCTTCCCTCACGTACACTTTACCTTCTCCTCACAGCTTTAGTGTGCACACGCCTGTTAAATCTTTAGAACAGTAAAAGAAAGAGTTGGTATATCTGCAGATCTATGAATACTTAGCGAACATACAACTACTACTTGTGAACGATGGCTATGCATGGTCCCTGCCATGTGTTAACGCCGCACTGAAAACTCAGAGGAACTCAAACTTCTCCTTGTCAGGAAATATAGGAAAATAGAATTTCACAAACACATGCATTCCCCATGGAAACAGACAGGTTTAAAGAGATACAGTAAAACCCTGCAGAGAGACGAGCGTGTGAGCTGTTGTGTGTGTGTGTGTGTGTGTGTGTGTGTGTGTGTGTGTGTGTGTGTGTGTGTGTGTGTGTGTGTGTGTGTGTGTGTAAATGGCTTCCACAGAGAGTTGTTATGCCATGTGTTATGTTCTGTTGTGTGTTCTGAGGACCACGTTACAATGTGAACTTCAGACAGGATCAAAGGAAACAAGTTTGGAGCGAGCAGTCGCGTCTCTCTTCAGAAGATCTTTCCTTTCTTCTTGTTCTTCTCCATCGTCCTGTGAGCAGAGAATGAGAACACGAGATCAAGTCAACAGAAACAAAAACGCAAGCTTCAGACTTTATTAGTGAAATGTGGATATGCCATATTTAATTATTATTTCTCTCCATTTTCCATTTTGTTTGAAGAGGCCTAAAACTAGTAAAACTAACTCCACATTTGTTCTAATGAATTTGTCTGTGTCCAGCATTAAAAAAAATTAAAAGCCTCAATACTTTTATATAACACTGAACTAAAAAACTTGAGCTTTAAAGTTCAAGTGCTGCTTTTTTCAAGTAAGAATCCATAAATTAAATAAGCAAGATTTCAAGTGTGGTTCAATAATCAAATACACAATCTGTAATGTTGCAAGACCAGACCACATGATCTGTGATCGCTGGACTAAAAAGACGTGGCTCAGAGCGTTAACCTTCGGTGACAGTGTCGGGTCAGATGTGAGTGTTACTCACTTGGATGCGTCCAGCTTCTGCTGCTCGAGGATTCTCTGCTGAGCCTCCCAGTTGGCCTTCTCCTCCTCAAACACTCGCCTCTTCTCCTCCAGCTCTTTGTACTGCGCCTCCAGGTTCCTCTTCATCTGTTCGTGGCGTCGCTCCAGCTGAAGGTCGAAACATTTGACAGAGACGGGAAAGGAAAATGAGCGACGGTAGCTTCTAAAGCTCCAGGATGGAAAGAGTCGATCACAGCTGTCACAGGAGGCTCAAGAAAAAGATCCAAGTGAGCTGCAGAGCACTGAGCTCTCAGCACTAGTGTAGTAAACACCCCGGTAATAACAATTTACAACGGTCAGCTAATCGCAATCAAGAATGCTAATTGGTCATGTTATAAATAAAAATATAAACCTACTAGAAAGTTTTAAGAATACAAGTAATAATAATAATAATAATAATAATAATAATAATATTACAATTATGTAGTTATGTGTACATGGTTTCTCAAACTAACCTCAGCCTCTGAGTCCTTCAGTTTCTGCTTCTTCTCCTTAACCTTCATCTCAAACACCTGTTCCATTTCTGCCTCCATCTTCTTCATTTTCATCACATGCTCCCTGCGCTCCTCCTCCATCTGAGCCAGGGGACTCCTGCAGAAACAGAAAGAGGTTAGAGGCTTGATGTTGTTTAATGTTGTTCCTCAGCCCTTAGAGCGGTAAACTCCTCCACTCGCAGAGAAGCTGCTGCACTTCTGTGCATGACTAATGAATTTTTATGAAACAAAGAGCAAAGACAAATGAAGCCAATTTAGTTTCTCTTGAGTTGTTAGCCTGAGACTCTTTTTATGCTGGAGTAATAATGATAAAAGGTAAAGATATACTTTCTTTCTGTTCCTATCATATACAGAATTACTGTGACAACAGCTGCTTCCACATCTGTAGCAGTTTGCTCTGTGCCCTTACCAGTGTTGGGTAAGTTACTTTAAATTAGTAACTTAGTTACATTACTAGTTACTTCTATCAAAAGTAACTCAGTTAATTCAAGTTACTCGTTACTTTCAAAGTAACTAGTTACTAGGGAAAGTAACTTTGGTTTTACTCAGAATTCTCTTGTTAATGTGTTGCTTCCATAACTTTGCCAGTCTTCTAGCTTGCTTACTGTGCCACCTACCAATAGCAAGGAAAAGATAATGTGCATATTTCCACGAGGCAAATCCCACGCCTGGACCGCCACCATGATTCTAGCCTAAGTCACAGCGTCATGTGCGCCTTTTACATCCAACACAAAAACTGCAGTCGCTGTGTTTTTGATTGTACTCAGAACTCGGAAATTCTGCCTTCTGAATAGGAAGATGTAGGTAACACCAGACTGCAGATGAGCTGCATACAGGGCTGGACTGGGACAAAAAAAAAAAAAAATCAGCCTGGGCATTTTGACTAGAGACCGGCCCACCATTATAGTAAAAATCATAAAGCCTTTGAATGAAAATAAACGCTGTTGTGACAGTGATGTACACTGTTCTGATGGTATATATGTATCAATCTATCAATCATTTGTTGTAAGACTCAGATAATTATTTTTTAAAAGCTAGATATTTTAAATGAGAATAAGAAAGACAAGTATTTCTTTGTGCCCCCCTCTCCCTGTTAATGCCCTACATGCCCCCCTGGCAACACTTTGCTAGACCCGCCCCTGCACAGTTACCAGCTGTCAGCTACATAAAAAAGGATCCTGGTGTTATTTGTCTCTCAGAAACAGTTCATAACTTCCCTTCAACTCATTCATGTCACCTAAAAGGTAAACCTGTTTCTCAATCACCTGTTCAGCTCTGATGAACAGCTGTATAGAAACTCCGTCATGGTAGCTAGTACGCAGTACGAAAAAGTCAGCATAACGAAAATAAACTCCACCTATATCTGACCCATATAGACTGCAGGTCATAACTTTTTACCTGAAGTTCAGTTCACCTGACACTCGGGTCTCTCCTCCACTTGCTAATGTTACTGAATCTGTGGAAGCTCTGCGATAGCCACCAATCTAAATCCCAGTAACAACGTGTTCCTGATTTTGGCATAATAACTAGTTACCGTGCTCGTTACCACAATAATAACGTAGTTACTGTAACGCGTTACTTAATAAAGCGTTAGTCCCAACACTGGCCCTTACAGACTGATGGTCTATTTCTGGCTGGGCCTTACTTGGTGAGCTGTCCCTTGGTCTTGGAGGTGTCCACACCATTACACGTGACAGCAGCAAGTTTCTTACTGCGGTAGTTCTCGTAGTGGACATTGTTGGTGACGTCCTTCAGATCCTGCATATGGGTCCTATGGAAGGGGGAGAAAAGAAGAAGAGACGTCTTAAATATAAAGAGATCAAACTGAAAAAACTTTTTCACAGGACTATATCATCCTGTGCTTTGAACCACTATAGCATTCTGTTGTAGATTTGCTGCTGTACTTGGGATCATTTCCTGATATATGACTCAATTTAGGCCAAGCTTCAGCTGTCAGGCAGACTCTGGAACACTTTGGTATACAAATCATCGACAACTCGATGAAGCCCAAATCATCAGCCCTCCACCACCGTGCTGACGGTTGTATGAGGCGTTTGGGCCGACACACCGTTTGGTTTTTGCTAAAGGTGTCGCTGTGAATTATACAGAAGTCTAAGCCGTACTGCCACGCTCTTTCTAGAGCAAAAAGGTTGTCTCCTGACAACCCTTAGACACAAATCGTACTTGTTCGGTCTTTTCCCCAATTGTACTGTAATGAACTTTAATGTTTAACTTTCTAACTGAGGCCTGTATATTGAGATAGCACTCCTGTTTCTCTAGTTTCTCTGAGTATTGCACAGTCTGAGCTTGGGCTGAATTTGCTGGGACGTCGACTCGCGAGAAGACTGTGGCATTATTCAGTACACGCGAATTCTCAAGACCAGCAACCTACCAAAACTTCTGCTTTTATAGAGGTGCTCACACTTGCTGATGACTTAATTAAGTGCATTTGAGTACCAGCACCTGGCTGTAAAAAACTTTTTATTTTTTATTTTAAATGGCTTTAAATTTGACATGTACATACTCTGGTTAAGGTGTAATGAAAAATTAGATCACCGAATAAGTTTCAAATTTACACAAACTGCAGATCTCTTCATTCACACACCAGGAGGAGCTGCAGAAAGATATTTAAACAGTTGCTACATCCACACAGCTGATCCAGTCTATATCCAGTCTAAAGTAGAGTCAGAGGATAATTCTGGCTTCTAGTGGCCACTGTGGATCTTACAAACTCTATATAACATTGCATTTGTCAAAGTGAATCTGGGGAGTAAATTGTGCACCTGATCAGCATGTTGCGCAGCACAGTGAAGTCGCAGTGTTCCCCATTCTCGACTGAAACACACAGGAAGTGAGAGGAAAACAGAGGGAGAGAGAGACAAAGATCAGAATTATTACAAATGAAGAGTTCTCACTGTAACAATCACAGTAATTATCACTACGTCTTAAGCTAGAAATGAATCTCAAGCATCATTATCTACATATTTTTACACTCCATGGCTGTCTAACTGCTGAGTAACTGAGTAATCAGCTGTCACCCTGATATGATGATACAGAAGCAGTCCCAGCAGAATGTCATCAAATTAAGTGTGTTATTATATCAAACATATTCAGTACAGTGATACAGTGAAAAAAAGATTAAAACTATTAATACAAATACACACAAACAGATGCAACATGTTGTAAAGTTCATTCACCCAGCGGTTACAGAGGGAGGGGTACACGGACAGCGAGGCATTTTTCAGGCGTACTCGGTTTAAAAGGGGGAGAAATAAAGATGTGGTAAAGTATCAGTAGAAGTGGCAGACTGATTTAAAAAAACAAAACAAAACAAAAAACAAAGGGTGGGAAGATATCAGGCCATGATCACATAGGATGTAGATGCTCCAACTACAGATACTTCCACATCACATACTCTGTATTGCAAATTTAATGCCTGAAAATTTTGCTTTTACATTTTTTCCCACTATTAACTACCTAGCAGTGGGTAGGTGCTACCGCCTCGTACTGACTGCTACTTTGTCCCTTTCTGCTCCGTACTGAAGACGGCAAGCACGGAGGATGGAAAGTGTGGAGAAACCTCTGAACGTTATGAGCCCACCATCCTGGGACCTGTAGTGGGCTTTATCTGAGACACAGACACTCTGTTTAACCCTAAAGTCTTACGTCTAAGTGATTAGCAAATCATCAGCACTCAAAGCTTCATCTCTGCTGCTGCGGCTGGAAGTGAGATGGGCTATGAGAGCGAACTGCAAGAGTAATCCTGCAAACCAAAGAAATAATCTGAAAGACGCCAAATATGCAGGATTTAGTGTTAACTCTCTGTGGGTACATCACTACGAACAGGCATCTTCACATTTAGTCTGCCTCCTATCTGACCACAGCCTTTTACAAACGGACCCAGAGACACCACGCAGCTAGAACAAACTACAGCTCCTGGTCAAAAACAGCAAACATAAGTGATGTCATTTCGACATGGTACAGTTAGATGACTGTGAGTTTCAGCTCAACAACAAAAGACAAGGTTACGAGGTCAGATGGGATTCTGGAAAAGAACTGCAGATAAACTGCTGCTGAAGATGTATATGGTAGATCTCCAAGCCTCCTCTTCATCAAACGTGCTGCTCCTTTATTGGCTCGCCTTCACCCCACTTCGCAGTCAATCATCATCAGGGGAGTGAACAAGGAGGACACCTTACCATTGATGAAACTTAAGCAGTCCCGCCTCTTGGCCTCCCAAGCCAGCCATTGACCTCCTGTCTCTTCTAGAGGAGGGAGCTCTGACGGAGGGGAGGGGTACGGTTTTTCAGTTACTGTCTGCGCCCAGCAGGGGGCTAAATCTGGGTCTGGAGCAGCTGGGTTTACGGCTCACACTTGGCCCATAACAGGCCTGCTTTTTGGCCCAGATTCAGCCCAGATTTGGCCCTGCTCAACACCAAAACCTGCATGTGTCCAAGCTGACTGGCTAAAGAGCGCAGGGCTTGTAGAGGGAGTGTGGCGGTTGAAAGGAGCAGGGTGTTATATGAAGTTCTCTGCATGACCAGTTGGGGGCGAAAGTCTCAGAGAGGGGACAAGTAGAGGAGCTACGTGGGATCAAAGGTCATAGGAAAAAAATAAAACAATTGCAATTGATTCGTTTTATTATTGATGAATGGCAGAAAACACCTGATGCATATTGTAGATTTTTATGATAATTCGTGTGATTTTTGTTCTTTATTAGTCAATCAGAATATGATGGATGTTAACAGTGCATCAGGTATTTTGAGCCTGAGTGCTCTGTCTAATTGGAGTGTTTATTTAGGCCATGATGATGAACTGCATTGGCTTAATGAAACAAGAGCAAACAACCTTTAATCTCCAACATGCATTAAGTGTGTGTGCAAACACGTTCACAGCCTTAGATTAAAATTCCAAGTACGCTAATGAGTGAGAGTTCATGATACCAAGCCACATGTTACCTTAATGACTTAAATAAGCTGCTACATGCCCTTCTGCAAATTTCTAACTCTCTATTATCTGCTCATGAACCTATAAGCAATGTGTTATAATGGTGGCTCCCAGTCCTTGTTCCGATGATACAATAAGGCCTGCAGACAATCCTCAGCCCACACCAGCCATTTCATCTCTTAGTGAAAGGAACCTTGTGGTGAAGACTCAGCAGTTTGTTTGACACCATCGGAGCAAAGACGGAAACCACAGTGTTAGAGTGATGTTTCGATTACAGCTGGAGCTTCAGCACCAAACAGCCTCTAGTTTTCTCCATGATTATTCACAGCATCAGACCTGGGACAAAGCTTTACATCTGCTGGTAGATTTGAAAGGAAATTGAGAGGAAATATCTTTAAATGCATCATAAAGTAGGTTGTGGTTACTTTGACCAATAGACTGGTCAATATTTAGAGTAGAGTGGGATCTGGGAACATATGAGTATCTTTAAAAAAAGGAACTTGGTGTCATAAGAAACACAAGCAGTCAGTCATATGAGCTTTAAACCTGTGGTTTCTAACATTTACTTCTAGCAGAGTGTTTTCAATATAACGTTTAGCTTGTATGAGAACTTGTCTCATACAGGGAGAAAGAAAAATGCCCTGTTTGCATTATACTGAACCTAAAAATGCTTTTCATTGACTTAATGAACAATGTCCTTAGCATGGAGCTGAAGCTGCTTTGGAATGAATCTGTGTGTTACCATTGCTGGTTACCACACGATTTACACTGACATTAATTGACGATAAGATAACCTTAACAGTTCCAAGGAAGCTGACTCCAATACTTAACCATAGTTTCGGTTTAGAATTCACACCTTTACCACAGCAGAAAGTCCTGGACTTTGTCTGCTTGGTTTCAGAATTCATTTGGAACCAGACCATAATCATATCTTCACATTTTTTAAAGGCTCAGGGTTTGAGATTTCAGAAATCTGTAAGTTTATTGCAAACCAAACTGTGCAGTATAGGTCCACCAGACCTAGGTTCACTAGAGTGTCAATTATGTAGCCTATACAATTATAATACCTAGTAAATCATAGGCTTTGATGCCATTCATCCATTTTCCGCCACTTTTCCAGTTCAGGATTACACTTGGACTGGAGTCCATCTCAGATTTCATAGGGTGAGAGAGGGGGTACATATTGGAGAAGTTGCCAGTCTGTCGCAGGCTAATACACAGAGACAGACAAGCATTCATACTTAAAGTCACACCCAAAGGTGATTTATGCTGTCTCTGGACTATGCGAGGAAGCTGAGGCACTCACACAGACCCCATTAAGGCATGAGGAGAACATGCAAACTATACAGGAAGGCCTCAGCCAGCTGGTGGATTTGAATCCAGGACATTTTTGCTGTGAAGTGACAGTGCTAAGCACTGCAGCCCCATGCTGCCAGGCCACGACGGCTGGAGGGTGCAGAAAACCGAAAACGTCTGCTAATTCAACTAAAGTTGGCATCCCAGACATTTGGTTTTGCACGTGTTGCTCCATCTGTTCTGTCTGGGTTGGTTATGTTTTCCCCACAACAGTCTTACTAATTAGCATCTCATTTAATGCTTCTTTGTTATGGATGTAAATAGGTTATGCCAGCAGCCAAACTGCGATATGGCAATCTTAAAAATTAAACACTGTCGGATTTGCTAGGCCAAGGGCCCAAGGCCATCACATCGCACAATGCAGGACTATCACTTCTGAGCCACGACCAAAGACCTTGTTGTGCAGCCTTTAAGCAGGTCATCTTTTGCCTTCATAGTGCATACCCGACTTTGGTTCAGCATATTTTAAAGTCAGGTATACTTATTTGAGCCTGATTGCAAATAAAGTGGTTTAGAGAACCTGGGTAAGCATAATCTTTTCAAAATGAGCCCAATCATCTCACCGTTTGTGTTTCTTAACTTGCTAAATGTCACACTGTTCCCAGATTTTAGTAATTATGTTGGGGCAACAACAACTGATTAATGGATACAATATATAGTCAAAAATATCACAATGATTTAAGTAGTAATTAATTTAAATTATGTTCCATTTTTAAAGTTGGATTTCAAATTCTGAGATCAGATAACATAAATAATCAGTCATGCGACTCCCTGGTAGATCACTAGACCTCTTGCCCCATGTTAATAACTAGCATACAGCATGATTATGAACACTCAAAGTGACATAATAAGGCTTATGTAGCCTTGCTCATCTGACTTAAGTCAGTCTGGATCAAGAATTTCAAAATCATTTTACATTGTGGGCCACATGCAGCCAACTTTGGGCTTCTGTTGACCGGACCAATGAAACTCCAGTTTCTGTGTTTTGTTAGTGGCCATTGGGGAGACTGTTATCAATAGAAAAAGGTGCAAGACTTGTGAAAATGCAGATACGTCCAACATTTAAGTCTTTCTTTACATTTTCCAAAGCCATCCAATTGGTGGGAATGGAGTCTTTGCCAGGCTGATTCTGGCCCCCAAGCCTTATATTTGATGCCCCCGGTCTCAATTATTTTGTGTTTAAAGCAATCTGCTTGCTGGCCATTATTTTGCTAGTGGACATTCTAGATTGCAGGTGCTTGTATAACCCTCTTGTAGATTTCCCACTCAAAATGTTTGAGTGAAACAAGCACTGTTGGTGTCATCTTTCTCCTTCATTACACTGCCCTGAAGTTAACATTAGAAACATTCCTGATCTGTTGAATGATAAGGTGAGTGAGTGAGTGAGATATTTAGTTTTAATTCTTTCCTCGACAATGTTCTCAGATTTTTGGGGGGTTCCAAATACCAAAAAACCCTAAAACTGTAAATGTGTTAGTTCATATAACTGGCTCACTGTAGGGTCTGATATGAATGTCTTACAGATTCTTTAAGTGGGTATCTCTAAGTTTCTATCAAGAACCAGGTTGCTTTTTCTAGAGGCTAATTCAGACTAAGTATTAACAAAGAGCGTAGGGGCGAGAGTCTACCAGGAACACATGAATGTGTTTGGTGGGTGTTTCAAAATAATTGTCAACATTTCTTTTTGTGCTTTCAAAATAAGGTGAGTGTTTGGAAGATATTAAGAAAGCCCAAGTCTGATTAGAGAATTGGTTTGACCATCAGCCTAATGATGAGAGAGCACAGCAACAGAAAAGTGGAAGGAAAGGAGGAATGGGCAGATACTGGCAGGAGGGAGGAGGGGATATACTTTAGGGAAGGAAGAGTGGGGGAGAAAAATGAGGCTGAAATAAAGTGAAAGATGGCTTTGTTTACCAAAAATGCCCTCTGTCAGTCATGGAACAGAATAGACAAAGAAAAAAAAAAAGAAAAGAAAAAAAGAGAGAAAAGAATGAAATAGTGAAAGACTGATAAACGGTCAACCACAGAGAATAAAACTGTATATTACTTTATGTATAAATATATATAGTGAGAAAGATATATGTACAGCAAATTACCTTCCAGAACACAAATCAAAGTGAACAAGCCAGTAAGAGCAAGAAGAGTTCATTGCGGCTATCGGTGACACCCCAAATTACACCTATTCCTCCTTTTCCAGAATCCCTATGGGGTCTAACACTAGCAAAAGGAGTTGTGGTTTTGTGTGTGTACTGAAGGGAGGAGAGGTAGGTGTACAAGGTAAGAATGTAGAAACAACCAACCAGATAACCTTTTACTTGTCAAAATGTAATTGGGATCCCAACAGATTCAAGTACATTCACACAGTCCTGGCAGTATGTGTGACTTCATGTATATGCAGTTCTGGGGGTAGTGTACAAAGTCTTGTATTAACAATGTATTAATCAGAGTTTAAAACCCTGCAAAACCAAATTATAATTGATGTATTAAAGACAGCCCAAACCTTCACTTCTACATAAATGCTTAACAGGACCTGGACTTCATTGCCGTTCAATCTACAGGAGTTGTTTGCAATGACAGAGAATATAAAAGTCCCAGTTTTATCCCTAGGGTTTTGGAAAGTACAACTCTAAGAACAATTAGACTCTAGTGGGGAAAAAAAACAACAAACTGGTTCCTCTGGTGGAAAAACAAGTAGAAAAAGTTCTTAGACTCCAGAGCAACGTGTGGTCAGAATGTGGCTATATGTGGACTTGTTGTTGTGTCTGATGAAGCAAAGCCGTGGTTTGAGCAAGGTCCAAGGGTTGGCAGTGAACACACTTTTTGCTGATCTCCCAGGCACTTCCCATTGGTAGGTTAATTGATGATATAATGTCTTCTATGAATGGTGAAAAATCTTCATTAGAGCTAGTTGATACTGCTGTTGACAAACAGGTCTCATCTTATTGGAGGCGTTTTGGCTACTCAATGGCCCCCAACTTAGTGGATGAAGTTGGTCCTAGAGGTTAAGTCTGAGTCTTGAAGATTCCAGTTGATACTCAGGTACAAAAGACCCAAACCTGACTAGGTCTCAAGTCTACTCTAACTGGGTTGGGAGGGATCTTGTTTGTGTGTCAGTTTGATCAATGCCACAGGGTTCCTTTCAGCTCACAAAAGGTACTATTCTTTTATTTATAGTTTGCAGGAGGTGGAAACAAGAGCTTTAGTGATTAGCAAAGTTCTTAGAAAGGCAAAGGCTTTTAAGAAAGACCTCTCTAAGAAATTTTCACATTACACAACGTGATATTTTGTCTTTTATGGGTTGCATTTGATCATTTATGAACAGATTTCCTTGTTTACATTTTGACAAGTCGTTGTGTTAGCTGGTAGTTAACACACTGAGTAGGTACAGGGGGTTGTTGTGGAGAACATGCACCGTGTTCCACACTCAGAAATATCATGCTTCATCCATTCCAAAAATAGAGAACACTGTTATTGCTGGACGCTCTCAAACACCATCAACCTTCAAACACCATGCTCCAGCCTTCTTTCTCACATCAGTCATTGTCTGACCAAAGTGCAGTGACATACAGCAACTCTTAAAACCAGATGAGAGATGAAAATAATCGTCATTGCTGCAAATCATAAAAGGTTTCAAGGGCCTACATTTGTTTTCTAGGTCATTTTACAGATTTCTGGTTTGGCTACGGAATGAAAACTTGCTTTCCAGCACAGGATCCGAGTCAACCTACCTTCTGCCACACCCCATGGGTACTGACGACCTCTGACCTTCTTGCCGTTCACTTCAATAACGACATTGCTGCCAACCACTGCCAGCGGCATTTTTTCCTGGAGAACAAACAAGTTGAGCATTGTTTTAGTTCAGGGCCCTTTCTCAATTCTAAGTAGGCAAGTACGTACTTGCGTTCTCGGCGAGACCGGACTTGCCGAGACCGCACGGGAGTACGGACTTGCCGAGAACGCGAGCACGGACTCGCGATTTGTACAATTGGAACACCAGCGTACTTGATGATGTCACAGGTCCGGAGTTTTTACTGCCGTCCCCTCTTAATTTAACTGTGATTAATATGTTATGAAGCTTAACTTTAATCACAGCCAAACCAATTTACTCAGGAACAAATAAAACACTGAAATAAACCAAACATTAACATTTAGAAGTGATCTAAGTGACTTATATACCATGTTTAACCTCAGTAGCGAAATCTCTATTAATAAAAATAGTGTACATGTATGTCTTAATACAATAGACAGCTGCTGGGGTTTGTTTAACCCGAGTAGCAAAAAGACCGTGGGGGGTTTGAAAACGATGTGCCGGGTAGGGATGGGTATTGATAAGATTTTCACGATTCAGATTCCATTTTCGATTCTTTTTAACGATTCGATTCATTATTGATTCTCTTATCGATTCTTATTTTTAAAAAGGAGAACACTAAGGTCGATTAGCTTAGAACTTTGTTTTATATCTTCTCTTTGAACATCCTCCATCCTCTAGCTTCACTGTCCTAATGTTATGCTAACATAGCTGTGTCGCTAGCAATCACGTAGCACAACATTATATACACCAGGTAGTCCAACTTCAGTAACCCTACAAACGTCACTGCTGTTTAGTTTTCTGTCTTCATTTATGTTGGAAGTGGTAGCAGTTAGAATTAGTTTCAAAAATCTCTCAGTCAGAACATGGCATGTCATGTTTAGGTGGAAACTAGCGAGCTAACTTCCTGTTAACTTCTAACTCCGTTAAATTGAATAACTTCTTTTCATGGATGCATGGATGTTAAACTTAATTGTTACACCTGCTAAAGCAGCAACGCTGATGATTTTATTAAAGATGAAAGAATTTAGACCGTTTTTAACTCTTAGTGTTCGTTTGACTTTGGGACCTGAAGCAGACGGAGTTTTGGACCCAGATTACTCCGCGAAGTTCCTCACTACGGCAGCCGTAATACTGTGACAATCCATCAAAACATTATTTAAACAGATTTCTGCACGCCAAAATGGTTTGAGGTCAGTAAGCACAACCAGAATTCATACATAAGGCACACTCTTGATTTTTGAGAAAATTAAAGGATTTTAAGTGTGCCTTATAGTGTGGAAAATACGTTATACAGAAGCAAAGAATATATCGCGATATATATCGTTACCGCACATGCTTCAAATTATATCGCGATATGGATTTTAGGCCATATCGCCCAGCCCTACTACAAATAAAGAGAATAAATTTGCCATAAAGGAATATAAGTGAAATTTAGCTTTAAAGCTGGTGTGACTTCACATCTAACTGTTGTAACGAGTCAGGTGCGTTTCCCGCCGAACAGCAAGCATCAACACTCACTGAAGCTTTAGTGGTCACCTTCATCACATTCATACTTCTGTCAAGTTTTCATTCTTTTTCACTGTGATCATTATATCATCTCATTTTGTCAAAGTCATCAGTCAAAAGTGGAGAAATGATCAGCAAAACCATAAGGACCTATTTTCTAACATTTACATAATTAATATGCATTTTCTGTTGACACGTTTTCCCAAAAGTCAGCTAGCGTATCTCAAAACTGTAATGAAAATCTAAAAGCCAATGCAGGAACCGGCTAGCTATCATCTGCTGATGTGTCAGAATTTGTCTGGAGGCAATGGTCAGTGTTTCCAGACTTGCTGGCAAAGGTTTATAATGCAAATATAAAGCCAAACTGTTTCCAGACAAACTGTTGGTGTCAAAATTGCATTTTAGCAAACTCTTTTGTCGATTTGCTTTCCACATGGACCATTTGACGCTTAGAAACAAAAGTCTGCTCAAACACAACAGTTTTTGGATGACAAATGGAAACCAGGAAGCATCCGGTACCAGAAATCTCACTTCTTATTTACCTTTTCTGTATATTCATATATGCATGACAACAGTGACTGCGTCAGGGAGTTATGTGCATGACAGTCACCAAAGTTCATCAGTCTGTCTTTAAATCTGATGAGCAGTTATTCAATCAGCCTTATAAGTGAGATAGCAGCAGCTATATGTGGACCTTGAACAAAGGACACACCGATCTTTGGTTGTCCCTGCGGAGATCAATCGGAAAACCCTGAGTCAAGCTTGAAAAGAACTGCATCCTTCATTACCTTGATCTTCCGGACCAGCTTATTGTCCTCATCCTCGTCTACATCTGGAAACTCGTATATTTTAATCTTGTGCTCTTGAATCTCTTTCATAATCTGAAGAGAGAAAGTGATCAGTTACCAACAGATCTGCATACACAGAGCTAAGATATCACATTAGCTTCACTTGTATTGGGTGTACGATACACAATGTTGCTTAGTTTAACATTACTGAATGGAAGGAGGCCCAAATGTGTGCATGCCACTGTATGTGCTGCTTGTAGAAAGTAAAGATGATGGCACATATGCAACAGCTCAGTTTCTCAGTATGCCTTAGTTAGCACCTTTAATGTGACACAAATGTGCAGAAATACCTGTTTTTTAAAAAGATGGCACTCCTCAGGCGTCAGTGTGTCAGCCTTTGCGATGAGAGGTATGACATTGACTTTATCATGGAGCCTTTTCATAAATTCTATATCAAGAGGTTTTAGGCTGAAGAGGAGACAGAGAAGGAAAAGCATGAGGAGGACAGATAGCTACTGGCCGAGGATGCTCATCATGTGCTGAGTGAATAAACCATTTTCCTTTGAAGACTGAGTTAGAGAAATATTTGCTTCGTCCCTTTGCATGCTGGATTTCTCTTTACTCTCAGAGGCTGAATATCTACAGACTAAGACAGGGGTAGGCAACTCCAGGCCTCGAGAGCCGGTGTCCTGCAGGTTTTATATGTGTCCTTGATCCAACACAGCTCATTTAAATGGCTAAATTAGCTCCTCAACATGTCTTGAAGTTCTCCAGAGGTCTGGTAATGAACTAATCATTTGATTCAGGTGTGGTGACCCAGGGTGAGATCTAAAACCTGCAGGACACTGGCTCTCGTAGACTAATGTTCCCTATCCCTGGACTAAGACTAGAGGATGGAAAAAAAATGCTAAAAATACAGCATCCATGAAACTGTACAGGGAGTGCAGAATTATTAGGCAAATGAGTATTTTGTCCACATCATCCTCTTCATGCATGTTGTCTTACTCCAAGCTGTATAGGCTCGAAAGCCTACTACCAATTAAGCATATTAGGTGATGTGCATCTCTGTAATGAGAAGGGGTGTGGTCTAATGACATCAACACCCTATATCAGGTGTGCATAATTATTAGGCAACGTCCAATGGGTCAAAAGAAGGACTTGACAGGCTCAGAAAAGTCAAAAATAGTGAGATATCTTGCAGAGGGATGCAGCAGTCTCAAAATTGCAAAGCTTCTGAAGCGTGATCATCGAACAATCAAGTGTTTCATTCAAAATAATCAACAGGGTCACAAGAAGCGTGTGGAAAAACCAAGGCGCAAAATAACTGCCCATGAACTGAGAAAAGTCAAGCGTGCAGCTGCCAAGATGCCACTTGCCACCAGTTTGGCCATATTTCAGAGCTGCAACATCACTGGAGTGCCCAAAAGCACAAGGTGTGCAATACTCAGAGACATGGCCAAGGTAAGAAAGGCTGAAAGACGACCACCACTGAACAAGACACACAAGCTGAAACGTCAAGACTGGGCCAAGAAATATCTCAAGACTGGTTTTTCTAAGGTTTTATGGACTGATAAAACGAGAGTGAGTCTTGATGGGCCAGATGGATGGGCCCGTGGCTGGATTGGTAAAGGGCAGAGAGCTCCAGTCCGACTCAGACGCCAGCAAGGTGGAGGTGGAGTACTGGTTTGGGCTGGTATCATCAAAGATGAGCTTGTGGGGCCTTTTCGGGTTGAGGATGGAGTCAAGCTCAACTCCCAGTCCTACTGCCAGTTTCTGGAAGACACCTTCTTCAAGCAGTGGTACAGGAAGAAGTCTGCATCCTTCAAGAAAAACATGATTTTCATGCAGGACAATGCTCCATCACACGCGTCCAAGTACTCCACAGCGTGGCTGGCAAGAAAGGGTATAAAAGAAGAAAAACTAATGACATGGCCTCCTTGTTCACCTGATCTGAACCCCATTGAGAACCTGTGGTCCATCATCAAATGTGAGATTTACAAGGAGGGAAAACAGTACACCTCTCTGAACAGTGTCTGGGAGGCTGTGGTTGCTGCTGCACGCAATGTTGATGGTGAACAGATCAGAACACTGACAGAATCCATGGATGGCAGGCTTTTGAGTGTCCTTGCAAAGAAAGGTGGCTATATTGGTCGCTGATTTGTTTTTGTTTTGTTTTTGAATGTCAGAAATGTATATTTGTGAATGTGGAGATGTTATATTGGTTTCACTGGTAAAAATAAATAATTGAAATGGGTATATATTTGTTTTAGTATTTTAGTATTTAGTATTTATTTATTTATTGTCATTGTCAAGAACAATGAAATTGCGTTTGGGGCTTCGATACAACCCAAAAAAAAAGAAGAAAATAATAAATACCCCTTAAAACCCAAGTGTACATATTTAACCCAGTGTGACTCCAATGCAATAAGACAATCCTTAGCAATAATGTTCGTAGAAATTCAGACAAAGACCTGAGAAACATGACAAAATACAACAATGCAACCCATTCAATATTATTGTACTGTGAGATATGATATCAGATATGATAGTTATCTATTTAAGAAAGAGGGGGGGGGGGGGGGGGGGGCAGGAGGGGGAAGAGAATAAAGATATGATGCACCAATGCAGACCAGTTCATTGCTATTAAGAAGTTGGATATGGTTATTGTCCGTGAGAGGGGGGCAGAGAGTTCAGGAGCCTCACAGCCTGTGGATACAGGCTGTTGGCCAGTCTGGATGTTCTGGCCTGTATAGACCTGTACCTTCTCCCTGAGGGCAGCAGATGGAAAAGGTGGCGCGCAGGGTGATGTTGGTCCCGCAGGATACTGTGCACCCTCCTCAGACAGCGAGTGGGGAAGATATTACTGATCTCTGGCAGACTTGTTCCAATAATTCTGCCAGCTTCTTTCACCACCCGCTGGAGTGCTTGCTGATCGGCCTTGGTGCAGCTGGGGAACCACACTAGAAATCCATACGTCAGAACGCTGCTGATGGCACAGTTGTAGAAGTTCAACATCAGAGATCTGGGAATGTGTGCGCTCCGCAGTCTCCTCAGGTAGTAGAGGCGCTGTTGGGCCTTCCGTACAACTGAGGTGATATGGTTGCCCCAGGACAGGTCCTCGGTCACAGTTACCCCCAAGAATTTAAAACTGCTCACCCTCTCCACCGCCTCACTGCCAATGAAGAGAGGCAGATGGTTGTTATGACCCCTCTTCCGGAAATCTACAATGATCTCCTTGGTCTTTTTGGTGTTTAAGACCAAGTTATTGTCGTGGCACCATGACTCTAGTTGTTGCACCTCTGTCCTATAGTTTGTCTCATCATTGTTGGATATAAGTCCGAGCACTGTAGTGTCATCTGCAAACTTAACAATGAGATTGGACGCGCAGGAGGAAATACAGTCATGAGTGAAGAGAGTGTATAGCAGAGGGCTCAGAACACACCCCTGAGGGGCACCGGTGTTGACCACAAGGGTGGAAGAGGTGTTCTTACCCACTCTGACACTCTGTCTACGGTTAGTGAGGAAGTCCACAATCCAGTTGCACAGAGAGGAGTTAAGTCCCAGTTGGTGGAGTTTGGGACGGAGTTTGTATGGCCGGATGGTATTAAAAGCCGAGCTGTAGTCTACAAAGAGGAGCCGTGCATAGGTGTTCCTGTGTTCCAAGTGCTTCAGTAATGTGTGCAGCACTGTGGCGATCGCATCCTCGGTTGACCGGTTCTCCCTGTATGCAAACTGGTGCGAGTCCAGGGATGGTGGAAAAGCAGCTCTGATGTGTTTAATGACCAGTCTCTCCAGGCATTTGGCGGGAATGGGGGTGAGTGCCACAGGTCTGAAATCGTTCAGACATGTGACATTTGACTGTTTTGGGATGGGAACGATGGTTGCTGCTTTGAAACATGATGGTACCAGTGAACAGGACAACGAGGTGTTATATATAGAGGTGAAGACGTCCGCCAGGTCCGCAGCACAGTCTTTTAGCACCCGGCCCAGCACTCCATCTGGCCCGGCCGCCTTCCTGGTGTTAATGCTCCGGAACACACGCCTCAGCTCACGAGTGCTCAGGACCGGAGCAGGGTCGGTTGAGGGGAGAGGGGACAGGACAGGGTCGGTGTTCTCCCTGTCAAAACGGGCATAAAAGAGATTTAGATCCTCAGCCAGAGTAGAACTGTCGGCTGAGGGTGATGGTGTTCTTCTTTTGTAGTCCGTGATAGCCCTGATGCCCTCCCAGACCTGCCTTGGGTTTGTGTTGTTCTCAAACCTGGCCTCGATACGCCTCCTGTGCTGCTGCTTGGCAGTCTTGATGCCTCTTCTCAGGTTGGCCCTGGCAGCACTGTATGCCTCCTGGTCCCCGGATTTGAAAGCGTTGTTCCTTGTTCGAATAAGTTGTTGAACTCCGTGTGTCATCCAGGGTGGATTATTAGGGAACACACGGAATCGTTTCCAAGTTGTTACATTGTCCACACAGAAACAGATGTAGTCCAAGACAGTGGAGGTGTAACTGTCCAATGCGACACGATTGTCAGTGTCCTGCACCTTGAATACATCCCAGTCTGTGCAGTGGAAACAGTCCTGAAGCATCGGAATAGCATCCTGCGGCCATGTTCTCACGGTTTTGGTTGTAATCCCAGTGCTCTTGATCTTTTGTGTGTATATTGGGTGTAGCAGAAGGGAGAGATGGTCTGACAGACCCAGGTGGGGATAAGCCTGGGCTCTGTACGCATTCGCCATGTTGGTGTACACCTGGTCCAACGTTCTATCTCCTCTGGTAGCACACTTCACATTACGGTGGAAATTGTGAAGTACAGATTTCAGGTCCGCGTGGTTAAAATCCCCAGCCGCAATAAAGACACTGTCCGGGTGTGCTACCAGGCTGTTATTGATGCTGCTGCTCAATTGTGCTAACGCTAGCTTAGCATTAGCATCTGGTGGAATGTAAACAGCGCAGATGTAAACGGCAGAAAATTCCCGAGGGAGATAGAATGGTTTTTTGTTAAGTTGCCTAATAATTATGCACAGTAATAGTCACCTGCACACACAGATATCCCCCTAAAATAGCTAAAACTAAAAACTAAAAACTACTTCCAAAAACATTCAGCTTTGATATTAATGAGTTTTTTGGGTTCATTGAGAACATGGTTGTTGTTCAATAATAAAATTATTCCTCAAAAATACAACTTGCCTAATAATTCTGCACTCCCTGTAAATTATATACAGTTCATTGGGGCTGATGTGTCAGTTCATGAAGCTGTGGTTGAATAGCATTACATTATTTTAAGTGGGTCAGCAGCTGTATTTGGCTGCGTGACTCACCACATGAATGAGGAATCAACTCACAAGACTGAATCTAAAGAAAATACCACAGTGTGCCTCTTTAGTTCAGAGCAGTTCAGTGGGTCACCAGCAGAGGGCCACACAAAACTGTACAATACATGTAGCCCACAGCAAGTGACTGTCAGGGAGCCACAGGGTCTTCACCTCTGAATGCCAAGCTGTGCGGGCACACAGTCAGTCCTAACAGAACAAACCACATTTGTATTATCAGCTGTTGGAGTGGAAGATTTTCTTGTTTTTTTGCCATTTTCTGAATGTAAATTCAAAATGGCGACCGTCCTCGACACTCTCAGTTGCCGGTGCAGTGACTTGTGTTAGAGATGTTGGACAAATTTTCAGCCAAAATCCTAAAGGATGTGCACTTGTCCTCTCTGCTGCAGCCTCTACTCTTCCTCAGTGAGCAACACCAGAAAACACTTACTTAGAAAGCAAGTCCACTACTCAGTACTGCCAACAACTGACCGGAACAACAGAGTCCAATACAATCCTCTCATGAGGACAACAAAACAAACACTGCGATGGCTTCAGAGTCTACTTTGTTGTCATTTTACATTTAAGTATACAATATAAACACTGTTGTAATAGTTCTTGTACAATGTACATGACATACAATAGAAGTCAGATTAAAATAGAGAAGCCAAATGCTTCCAGGCTACCACAGTAGAAATGCATTCAAGGTGACCATTAGAATCCACTCCTCATGCTACAGAGTCCATAACCTTGATCCTTCTGAGGCCCCCTTTCCAAAATATAGCTGGGAAATACCTTATGTGAAATTCCTAATCACATCACAAACATTGAGGGTCTGTCGTGAATGCAGTAATCATTAATTTTTCCTTTTCTCTCTCAGTTTGTTTACAATGTTAGCTGTCAGCCCACTACATCAGTGTTCCAGTGGACTGATAGTAAATTAATGGAGTATAATACTAAATAGCCCCCTGTATAATGTGCAGGTTAAAGGCTCATTATGTAGTTTAACCTTTCTGGGGAAAACTATTCAACGTAAAATAGAATCGCACACAATAAGTTTAGCATTGCATTCAAAACTATAATACAGTTATTATTCTGCCAGCTCAATGGATTACCACTGTCTACATGAAAGCACTTTATATATCTGCAAATGCTTTTTGCTGCGTGTTGAGTTGAATTAGTTGTCCCATGAAAGAGGCCAGCAAAACAGCTGCTGGGCGGCTCAGCGAGTGAGGACAGCTTTGGATATAATGCTGCTGCACCAGAGGAGAGCTGGAGTGAAGGCAGCCCCAGATAACACTGGAGTCAGAGTGTCTGGTTAGAGCAGGAGACTCGAAGGGCATTTCTGTGAAGTCAAAATCCGAAATCTCCCACACACTGACACCGATTAATCAAACCAGCATGAGCGGCACTTTGTCTACAGAAAGCTGGACTCACTGTCAGAACTCTTGTAGTTACTCCGGGGAACTAAAACATCACAGAGAGGACAGGTCTGGAAATAAGTATGCAGTTTACTTCTAAAGCAGGATTTATAGGATTTCACATTTTACAGCCACATGTGAGTGACTTTTGGAGGCAGCAGTGTGGAAACGGGCCTTCTGGAGCTTGTTGCAGATCATTTAAAAGTGGTAAAGAGTCTGCTGGAAATGTAGGCAGATTCCTCTGGGGTGACAGTAAAAGCGTAATTAAGTGATGCATCTTCTCAGTGAAGTGGACAATTTACTGACTTGTCTCTGACTTTAAACTTAGAACACTGCTCAAAGAATACAAGAAGCTGTGGTGTGGCAGAACCATTTATGTTGTAAAATTCATATGTTAAAATCTGATCTGTTATTGATGATAAACAAACTGCAGCAGTTGTTTAACAAAGAAAACCAAAATGTGCGTCTCCAGTTGCAGGATGACCTGTCGTTTGCTCAACCATGTACTAATGCTTGTTTCTCGATGGTTAGGAGAAAAGCATAAAGCATCCACCGTTTTCTTTATGTTGGAGGCAGCAGGAACAGAATACCTGAACAGACCGTTTTGTGCATGATTACACTTTAAGGGGAGAGATAAGACCGGCTTATTTAACATTTAATGAACTTTTCAACTGCTTGTGTGCTTTTCTCATAATTCAAGAAAGATTGTCATTTCTGTCGGGAGTAAATTATACCTGGAACATGTGTTGTGGGGCCTCCATATCCTTCCTTCTGTATAACTGTAAAACCAAAGGATACAGTAGCACGAAGGCCCCAGCACAGAATAGAGCTGGCATTAATGATAATAATATGACACTGATTTAGACAGAAACCATGTGAAATGTGGTCCTGAGGTGAAGTTGGGTTCTAAATTGCTTGCTGAACAACTAAAACAACAGGTAAAGCAGCCTCAACATAAAAACCCATGTGAGACTTGCCCATCTGATGTCTAGAAGGGAATCCGCTGAGCCTTCAGCTGATGTAGGATGGCACAAATTGCAGCTGATCTGACAAGTGAGCCCGACTTTGCTGGATGATCGATTGAAGACTGTTTATTTTCATAGACAGGTTTCCTGTCTTTGTCACTGCCTCAATGCAGTTAAGGTGCATCATGGAGGCACTTAAAGCTGAGCTAAAATGATCAGAAAATGTCAGAGTGTGTTTTGACATTCACAGACAGCAACATGTTTCACACATTTTATGCTTTGGGCTGCTGAAATATTTAACAAATTAGTGTTATTTTAAACACACTGCATGCCAATCAACTCTGCAGGTTTAGATCCATCGCCAAAGCCTGAGAGGTGCGCGCACACACACGGACGCTAACGTAAGACAGTATGGCACGTCTGAGTTGAAAGTGCTGTTCCTGGGAGCTGCTGCGAGTCTCCACTCTGAGTGATTCAGTGATGGAGATCAGGAAACTCTACTGAGCATGAGCAGAACTGGTTTGTATGTGGGTCACAAACACTGGCTGGCAGGCTCCTCTTTTATGAGACAGACAGACACTCAAGTACATCCTTTCCAGTTATATGCAGACAGCATCACTGCCACCTATTGAACATTTCATGTCTCTTAATTACATCTGCATCTTATTATATCATCTTATGCAGCACCCACCCGTGTCCAGATGGTGCTATAAAATATAGACAGCAGTGGACTCTGTTGTCCGGCATGGACCTGCGGTTGACCCTCGACTCAGCATTCAGGAAGTCCTCGCATTTGCTGTCAATGTAATTAATGACAGGCTGCCAGCTGGGAACATGGAAAGATGATGTCAGAGAGAGTGCACTGTACAACAAAGAGCATATGATTGCTTGGTAGAATCAAATTGTGCATGTCTTCGTGGGCAATCCTCACCAGTTGCTGTTGTCGACTGCATCGCCAAACCCTGGTGTGTCCACGATGGTTAGGGTTAGTTGGACTCCTCCCTCCTTTATCAAAACTTTACTCTGTTCCACCTGAAACACAAACATTCACACCCTTCAGAACTCTTGGGATCTCAGCCTTGCCTTACAGTATTTATAAAGTGTTTCCATTAGCTGCAATAACTTCACACTTTCAAAATATAATTTGACAGCATGTATCTGCCCACACATGTTGGACTACATACACTGCACAGCAGGTCCTCCCACACAGCCGAAACCGATCTGCTGGTTGAGTGTGTGTACAATACGAGTGAAGTTCTTTTCCTTCCTCTCAGCACTGTGTGTGTGTGTGTGTGTGTGTGTGTGTGTGTGTGTGTGTGTGTGTGTGTGTGTGTGTGTGTGTCAACTTAAGTCAAAACCACTGTCTTCCAAAGAAGAGTTCGATTTCCATGGAGGCAATGAGAGCAGCTGCACGACCCAGCACAGAACAAAACAGACATCAGTGACAGCAGATTATGACAGTGGTTCAGCGAGATACGGCGTGAAAGGACCTGGGTGATGATGGGTTGTAAAGAGGCTTGCACATACGCAACAACTGTGGGCATGCTGAACATGAAGAGTAGTGTCAAAAGAATGTGTAAAAATGTACCATCTGAGCCTTCAGCTTCTATGTGCTGGCATCGAGATCAGCTGATTACAGCTAAACTGGTCCTTGAAGTGTGCCTGAACTTTACTACACTCAAATTCCTTACTGTGCATGGTATCAGTTCCATTGAAAACAGCACCTCAATGAAACTGCAACTCTAAGGTTTGCGCACAGTTTAAAGGGGAGCTCAGAGTTCGGCAACTGCCCAGCACACGTTGGCATTCTAAACCAACTTAAACAGAGCACCCAATGTGCGATTTGCCAATAGGCTGTGTGTGTCACTTACGTCAGCTGATCTGCCACTGAATGTGACTTAGTGAATCCTGTCAATAAATGTAAAGTAAAACAAATACAGCAGAGTTCCCATTTGTCTTAATAGTTAAACATGGTTAAAAATAGAGCATGGGGGTATTTTTAAGCTGAGCCAAAAGGTGATTTTATGATAGAAATAATATTTATTACACATACTGGAGAGTCCAGCAGATGATAAAGGCGTTTAGACTTTTCTTCTCCCATCTTTACATCCACTCTAGCATGCCATGAGTGCATATGTCACTGTATGAAAGCCTTTTTACACAACAGCCATGTATGCACACTGAGTTTGGGTGTTCACTCAATGCAGCTGATTTTAATTTAATGTTTAATTACATATGCCAAAAAGTGAAGCCATCACTGCAAACTGTTCATCATAGTCTGCAGTCACATACGTTCCCATTCAGTCCCAGAGATCCATCCATTTCCTGAAGCTCGCCAGCTGTTCCCCCACTTCGTCGCATAGTTTCACAGGACCATGTAGTTATTTTAGGATCGCCCCTTTAAGTCAAACTACAGCCCTCTCACTGTAACACAAACATTCTTTAGCTTCCACAAACCTTCAGATAATCTGTCTGGCTTTACAGCTGACCATATATACATAAATATATATATATTTTTTACACATCTGACCTTAATTGTGCAGCCAGGCATGTGTGTTAAATCTGTGTCTGTATTGTAAGTGTTTGCGCATGACATGTCAGCCCTTCTCAAAACCAAATCTGCCATTTCCACTGTTTCTGTGAAGAAAAACAGATTGGGAGAAAACCTCAAAAATGCCGTCGGCCTCAACACCATCATTTAAAAGAAATCTGATCTGTGGGGAATGTGAGCGAGCGACAAAACATGGGAGATTGTTCTGCAATATAAATACTCTGACCCGGTCTCTCCCCCTCAGCCTCAGACCACAGCGGCTCCTTTCCAACGTATGCACACTAACTGCTGCTTGGAGGAGAGCCTGCTTGCCCACGTTGCGCTCATGGGGCTCACATGAGGTATGATGAGCGCAATAGAGTGAGAGAAAGCTTGAAGCAAAAGGTTCTTAATGTTTTCAGTCTCGTCAAAACAGAGTAAATTTAGCACCGCCTTGGTGCGTCGTCTGGATCACAACAGACCTGCACAAAGATGCAGAATCACAGCTGCCTGAGCGGCTCCTGTCATTTATAATTTAGGCCAAGTGTGCAGTACAATCGAACGTCACAAAATGAACAGAACTTTCAAATTGATGCAGTGGAGAAATTTAAACCTAATGAGGAAATGAAAAGAGTCTGCAAACTTTAAAGAAAAGAAGCTGAAAATACACAGCGCTTTGACTGAACGATTGTCAGTTTGTAAAGAATACAGGACAGATTTAGAAGTGTAGATACTGAGATTTTTACTTACTTTAATTTGAAATAGCAAACCATCTCAGAGTTTGTTCAGTTTCCCAGACTATAGTATGTATTATAGATGCATTGCAAACCCAAAATAGTGTTGATACTGGAACATACAGATTTCAGATCTGAAGTCTGTATCTTACTGCGAGTCTGCCTTTGACTTCATACATAAAATGCAGAGGTTTAAATGGGTTTACTCAAGAGACTGAGAGCTGACCCAAGGACTCACAGATCTCAGGTCTGTTTTCTAATAAGTGTAAAAAGTGACTGGATCATCCTGCCATATTTTATGAATAGCACCGTCTTGACTAAATTCGGTGTGACGTATCAGTGACTTCCTACAAAAAACTACTTCCTCTATAACAGGGGTGGGCAACTCCAGGCCTCGAGGGCCGGTGTCCCTGCAGGTTTTAGATGTGTCCCCCGAACCAACACAGCTGATTTAAATGGCTAAATTAGCTCCTCAACATGTCCTGAAGTTCTCCAGAGGCCTGGTAACGAACTAATCATGTGATTACGGTGTGTTGACCCAAGGTGAGATCTAAAACCTGCAGAACACCGGCCCCTGGGGCCTGGAATTGCCCACCCCTGCTCTATAACATAAGGCACCTCTATGCACCTCGGTCTGAATGGAACAACATTGTTATTTTAGGTTCAGAGACATAAGTTTAACTTGAGATTATATTTGGACATCTTTGGCACTCAGTCATCTCCGTTTTGCCAGATAAATTTGGTTGGTTATCTCTAGCTGCACTCCATGCTGCATTGAACTAAAAAAAAAGGAATGAGTAACTTGGCATTATAAAGCATTAAAATTTGCCAAAGGCTAAAAGTCAACATCAACTTAAGTCCAGTTTAATAATTATTGTTTAATGGTAAATGCACAAAAATCTATTTTCTGGTTCAGAGATTGTCTATACCCGTCCTGATCCACAGCCTTGACTTGCGTACCTCCTTGCATTTAGACAACATTTGACATAATGTGCTCATTTGTTACGAGTTTTGGAGAGCAAAACCTTCTGTGACCAGGACGACTATCAGAGTCAAAGTCAGATATAAAGATACCTTAGCCTTCTCCATCTTGGAATATATGGCTTACGGTTAGCTTACTGTGAGTTAACAGGTCCCTATTTTCCAAAATGCTGCCGAGTCTGTGCCTTTGGCAAAGTAAAACATCTGCTATCCAACTGTGTTTGCTTTTAATCCTGACTTTTCCAACCTTTTGCTTCATTCCTTCCCATGCACTTCCTGTCTGTCTTCACTTTCATCATCCACCAAAGGCTTCACACAACTACACCAACTGCCACTTCATGGGGACTTTTTCTTCTGCAGATGGTGCTAGCTAACGTACATTGGAATGATACAATAGTGTTCACCTACACTGATTTAAAAAAAAAAAGTCCAAAGACGGTAAAGCGAAAACGGCGGTTAACTTGTCTCAATTAACATTTTAACCTCTCTCACCCACTCAGCTGCCAGCCACCCATTTAGAGTTGTAAATGTTAAGTTCACATTAATCCCAGTATATGGAATTTTCCCCTATGACATACCTATATGGAAATCTTAAGACTTCATAAGTAATATGGTAGTGGGAATCGAATTATAGTGCAAAGCGGCGTGTGGAGATGAATTCTCATCTTTTAAGTAGTGGTTGAGGGTGGGGTGGGAGGGTGTTACATTTCATGGGAACATTCCTGCCCTGCTATTGACCCTCTCAGACCCAAGGGGGAAATTCAGCCCTGATCCTCTGTTTTTCTTTGTCTCTCCCCTCATCACATCTACCCCATCACCCTCCTCGAGGTTTATATGCTCTTTAGTTTTACAAAGCTCCACCTTTTCCTCACTCATCGCCATGTTGCTTCTGTCCGTCTTCTCCTGCCACCACCATCTCATCTCTTTCCGTCTTAGTTCATCACACTGTCCCACATCTCCATCTTCTGCTTTTTCCTCTTTCCCAAACTGCTTCTCCTTTGCCCCTTTTACTCCAGACACAGTCTCCCTCCTCCACTTCAATTTGCCATTACCATAAAAGGACAAAACTAGGTCCAGTGGCGTTGTTGTTTGCCTCGTAGTTCCTCCATCCTGCATTCTCATTCTCCTTTTCCATTATACTCTCTTCCTCCCCAGCAGAATCCTGCTCCCCTCTTAGCCTTCCATCCCTACTAACATGTCAATTTTAACAAACCTGGCTGATAATGCAGGAGCAAGAAAAGCCTTCAGAATGACCAGACCAGATGTTCTCAATTAATTTGTCAGAAAACATGAAACTTCATCCCTTTCAGTGCCTGTGCTTATCTGTCATGTTTTTCTTTTTTTTTTTTTACTGAAGACACCAGTTAAGACTTTGAACGTGCTGGTGCAAAAAAAAAGTCAACTCTTGGATTTAATAACTGGTCTAACGTCTACATATACGGGATGTGTTTAAGCTCAGATTAGAGATTTGAGCTTTTCAACAACTCTTGAGGAAATTTCAACATCATCCAAAACGGCACAACTTTTACTTTGTAGGTGAACATTCAACCTGCATTCCATCAAGTTTAACTGTACCTGACTTTTTTTCTTTACACTTTATAGTTCAGGTTGGCCTCACACACCGAGGTCGAGTTTGCAAACACTGAGACCTAACCACGAGCTCCACAAGGGTCTTTGAACTGCTCACCAAAACAACTACCAAATTCAAATAGTTTCCCCCTCACGCTCAAGTACACTTTTTGTTGGCCAGAATGAATGAGAATACTTTCAGGGGCTCCTAACATATGGTGTGGTCACATTGATGCTTACTTTTAACACCCAGAAATCATCATTTTTCCGAGGGAATGAGTACTACGTGAAGAATTTGTTTTTAGATATTAGGAGATATCACTGACACTGGAATGTAAATGACAAAATGCCTTGAGCAACGGCTGTGGGAGGACTTAAAATGTCTCCATTAACAAGGTTATTTTCCTTCAAACTGGCTTGAGAAACAACACTTTCTTGTAAGACATCTGTTCATTTCATGGTTTCCTAATCCTCATCCCAGTATTTGCTGTCGCTGCTGGAATTTAGAACGTAGAAGAAATCGACATCAAGCATCAAACTCTTGCAGAAAAAAGGTGAATGGTGATCTCACAGTCTTAGCACATATAGTGCCTTTGTTTATATGACTATCAACTATAAGAAGACATGGGGAGACCATTAACAAAAACTCAAAACATCTCTACACTGGACCTGAAGCTAAAAATGAACTGATGGCAACTGAGGTCTGACCCATATAGGGTTAGGGTGAGAATTAACACTACCATGGGTTATTAGGTTATACCTAACCCTGTGTTTAAAAGAAAGTAAAGTACATTTAGTTAAAAAGTATTGTTTTAATGTGCTTTAGTTATAAAACAAAATTCAAAACCCAGAAATCACATGTGATGTAAAGTGTAAAGGAAACAGGGGTTAAGGTTAAGGATGGACCGATCCAATATTACGTATCGGTCCGATACGAACTTAAATTACTGGATCGGATATCTGAGAGAAATAAAAAATGTAATCCGATCCATTAAATATCACAAAAGCACCTCACAAAACTTGTGACATGGCGTAACTCCGCTCATAACTTTAGCACGTCGAGCAGTATGTGTCACATGATAGAGCGGCTGTGGCGTGTGAGACCTCTCAGCGATCTGGTTGAGCATTTGGAGCCTCGCTACCAACCCGGCATTTCATCTCCGAGAAAGTGATCCCAGAGAGAAGTAAAGCAAGTGTGTAAGTTCATCTCTGAATGTTTGTAAAGCATTCCAGCGTTAAGCTTAACAACCGATATATGGAGCGACTGCCTCTCTCCCTCCCTCTCCTGCTGCTACTTCGATCATGAAACTGATCAATGATCGGTTAAGTCTAATATACCCTAGTAAGCAATAGTACTTTTTCCTTTGGGAAGGTACCATCTGTGCAGTCTGCAATTCTGTTGAAGAAAGATGTTGAATCTATTTAATTATTGTAGAAAAATAATTGATTTCTGTGCATTTTTTTAAAATAACGCGTGCATTAAATTAAGGTTGATTACGCCGATAAAGCATCACGAGGCGGAGGGTGGTTCCCTGTTTTTATTTTTTTTGCTGGGAGTTTGCAACCCTATTAGTTAGGTTGTTTAATATTTCTGCTAAGTGCTCTTTAAAATACCAGAACAGGGAGGATGGAGGATTTAAGTTCATTAGATTGATCAGTGTTGCTGAACTATGAAATATTTTGGGTGCAGTATATTTTTTGCATACAGGTATAACAGAATAGGTTTAGTGTTTTTGTTTTTTTAAAACTTGAGTATGAATTTATACAAAATGCAGCAAGATATTTAAAAAACTGTTTTATTGATTAAAAATACACTATATCGGATTCATAACGGTATCGGCAGATATCCAAATTTATAATATCGGTCATAAAAAAGTGGTGTTGTGCCATCTATAGTTAAGGTTACAGATCTTGTCATCAATGGTGACCTAGACTTCATAGGATTCATTTACTGGGCAAAAAGCTGAAAAAGCTCACTTGAACAGTCTTTTTAATCCTGTGGGAGGGGCCAGGGTAGTCCTTAGAGTAGAGGTCAGTCAGGAACAGGGAGTTGATGAGAGTCGATTTCCCGAGACCAGACTCACCTGAGGACAAAAGCACAAGTTAAGCAACGTTATATAATCTTACTGTTTTCTAAGTACAACCAGCTGAACACATGACAAAAAGGACTTTACATAACGCATGTATAAAAGCATGTGCATGCACTGAACACAATATTGAGATGGCCTGAAGAGACATGGATGCAGTGCAGATAATAAAGCAGATTCACTGTCTGTAAGGGGAAAGGTCAGAGAATGATCTGCCAGCATGAAAAGCTTTCAGATGGAGGGAATAAAACATTTCCTCTCCATCTCCTGCTGACTTTCTCTCTCACCCACCCCCCGTTTATCTACTCTTCCTCTGTCTTCCTCGCTCAGTGCGTCCTTGAAGTATAAATCTCTCTATTTCGGTCCTCACAGTGCCAACTTTCCATTCCCTTCTCCCATACTGACGGCACAGAAGCTGCACAAACATTTACTTGACAAAGAGCACAGTCAGTCCAAACATACACATTGCATATGCTCGCCCTCTCCATCACACAGGCCTATGATTAATAGCTGAGCATCTGGCTTGCGTCTCATGAAAAGGCACTGGAGGAGTGTTTGGTTGGAGGGAAGGAGGGCTGCCTGTCCCAGCAAGACCTCTGACCGACTCCCACGACACAATTTCAGGCTTTGAAAACTGGAGTAATCTGTGGCCAAACATCAATCTGGGCTGGGTACACAGTAGCTTGAGGGGGTTTCCAAAAAGGACACATCAGAAACAGACCAAGATTAGAGTACTGGACAAAAAAAGGTTACCGAGCAAAAATTAAAATTCTGAATCAGATCTATCAGGTAAGAGAATTTAAAGGTGCTACGAGAAAACCATAACACATCCAGTTTACAAAGAATGGCAAAAATGTGTCGACGCGTGTTATTATTTAGCCATCTGCAGATCATTTTCCAGATGTTTTGTTCATAGAGGTCAGAGGACGCTTGTAAACTTGCAACATCTAAAAAATGTCTTTTTTAAGTTGTCCAACAATCTGAAACCCTTAAATTTTTAGTTAGCAGACACGTGACTCACAGAATTTCCTCAAGTTGTCCTTTAAAAACATGCCACCAAATCAATTAACTCACTGATGTTTCAGCTCCAGCATTGTTGTCTTTATGTGATTCCAAGTAGGTGGAAACATGTCTATGACTTTTCTGTTACCCGGTGTTGACATTGATGTGTGTGCTTTTTCAGTGTTTCCTGCACATATACATACCAACGTCCAAGCATCCAAGTAAAGTATTCTATAATCCATTTTACCATTTTCCTCTATAAAAAACTCTTTACTCGAATTTAAAATTGCTAGCGGCTGCACAAAGAGGCCTTTTCTCATGTTTAATAAGCAGATGTTTACGCAGTTTTTACTTGACAAATCACAGAGTGGTCAACAATACTGATGTAATGTTATTAGTATAGAAATAGGTATTTTTCACACCATTTACATATTTAAAAAAATGCTTTGGGTAGAACTGAGAACTGATCCAAATGTATACCACGTTTCTGTGTCATTATATAGACTGACAGGTCTGAATTTTCAACTCCATTTAAAGACAAAATCAAATATCAATACTAGTTCTAAACAGACCAAACAGAATATCAACGTCACTATCAAAGCGTGCTGAATTACTGCCTCTGACTTTAAATCTGCGTTGAAAGGAGCAGCTGAGAAAACCGTGTATAGTGCAGTACAGTCCACTGAGCTCTTACATACAGCATCTGTGTGCAGCCTGAAAGCAGGAAGCTGGAGTATTTCCATTTTAATGTGAGTCAGATGTTGCTCCAGTAATTCTTGATTGATAAGCAATTTTCCAGTAACGTCCGCTAAAAGTAAAGTCTGCTGTAAAAAGTCTCAGGCTCCTGTGTCATTCAAATACTTTCTTTTTGCAAACCGTTGACAACAAACCAAGTGTTCATTACATGTCAGAAGCTTTAAAACCACAGACCCCAATGAAGGGTTTCAGCTCAAAGTTTTCCATCATTTTTTCCCCTCGTATGACTCCTTTCATTCTCTAAACAAACCACCTGCTGGGGGTTAAATCTGCATGGGTTCATTCTTACTGCTCATAGGACAGCTGTGCATATCATCAGGCTACGCCGAGAGGGTGTAATGCTTTGCTGGATTGCATTCTTTACCCCCTCTTAACCCCACGGTCGCCCCTGTGTGTATTTGCTCAGCTATGATTGACATTCTGACAATGACGCGAGTTGGGAATCCAGTTTGTCTGCTGCAGCTTCCTCTGCTACACCACCCCCAACTCACTCATTTGAAGAAACATTTTTTTAAGCTAGCAAGCATGCCATCACCAGCTGCACTTTAAGATGACAGCGCTGGAGTCTGTGCACTCACTGCACTAACTGCTTTAATCATTCTCTGTGTTTATAGTTTTCGGTTAATAACTAAATAAAAAAATTGGTGTCCCTTTTTGTGTGTGCATCCCACCGCCACAGAGAAAGTGTTATTATGTGGAAAAGAATGCATGTCCTTTGGGAACTCAGCGCTGCCAGTCTACAGCTCTGAATTCAGTTGAATCTTTATTGCATCAGTTGGTTTTGTTAGTCAGGCACTAATGTTTTGGTGCAAACAGCGTATCCAGAGCCTATTGTGTGACGGATGCACTTCATACAAGGAACTAAACAGTTATTGTTATGCATGACACTGAAATGACATCTTGATACTGATAAAGCAGTATTGCCATGTGTTTTGCACAATGAGACACTCCATTCAACTCATCCTGCCAGACAATGTGAGGCAGAATCACCGTACAGTAGTTGTTATAGGTAGACAAATATTTGACCCTCCGTATCACACAATCCGACTAATTTTTCTACAATTTTATCAGGCTGTTCAGCCTGTGTGAAAGCAGTGTCCTCTGGCATTTGTGGACAGAAAAAAGTCATAGGTCAGAGGTTTCAGTTTCTCTTCCTGGCAGCCTCCGTCTGTGGTCTGTCCAGCCTGAGGGGCAGATGTGACAATGAGGTGCGTCACAAGTAAAGATGGAACTCTTCACACAGCTCACCTAAAATTGCTGAGACTCTGTGCTAACATTTCAGTGGGTCCTCAGCAAACATCACGCTGGCTCGACAAAACCAAACAGGCCTCACAAACACTTGAACGATGAGCGCAAACACTGCAGGGAGCTGCAAGTCAGCTGGGCTCAACTCACATTCAAGTTAAGGGCAACACCCATGTGTGTGGATCGAAGCTGCAGGGAATCAATATTTAGAGCCAAGAGTGAATATTTAGAGAGAATTTGCAATATTTGCTTCTTTTTTCTATTTTATTGTAGGAAACTCATCAAATAAAGCCAACACACTCCCAAATGACATGCAGAAATGTCAGCTGTACACAGCAGAAGTGAAAGACTAGCTGAAAATGACAGCTCCATTCTTCTGATTGTTTTAGTTACTGCCACAGCCTAAACCTCCCCTAAAGGCAGGTCCGTCCCAATTAGCCTTCCTCGTGCAGCTTTAATTAAATATTGGTTCCACATGACAAGTTGAAGTGCAGTGCCAGCTCTCTGTAAATAGATTAGTGACCTAAACTTCAGTGATGGTTGGCTGACCCCCACAGCTCTTCCCTGCTGTTTCTCTTCCTCTCCATCTCTCTCCAGCCCAGCCTGTTGGCCCCATTTCTCCTCTCTGTCCTTGCTGTCATCTCGACAGCTTATTGCTTATTTTTCAGTGATACCAGAATCTTTAACTCTCACATCTAAATGTAAATTATGTAAAGTACCCTACAATGCCAGTTGCTCAGTACTGGACTGCTACCTTGGCACTATCCTGCTACTGATTTTGGGGCCAGTTTTTGTAATGTTGCTGACTGAGACGGTCTGTGGGTCTATTTATGCCATAGGCCATACTTTGCCAAAGTACACCACAGTCATGAATTTAATACCTCCACTAGGGCTGGGCCATATTATACCGTTCACGGTAATACCAGTATAATGTTAGGCAACGATAGGAAAATGAAATATCGCGATAGAATGGGAGTAAAACGCGCATGCGCAGTGCCTTTGTTTTCATACGCACATGGCCGATTGTTGAGTGAAACAGATGAACCAGAATTGGTTTGTAAAAATGGTGCAACTTCAGTGATGTGGAACTGATTTGGTGTTTGTCCGTCAGATACACGACAAAGCACATTTTTTTGCAGAACATGCAAGCGGCCGTCGTTATTGTCGTATTTGTCGGACTAAGATGCTCTTAAATCTGGGAGTAATCTGGGTCCTAAACTCCGTATGCTTCAGGTCAAACAACACTGCAGCATCACTGAGCGTTAAAAACTGTCTAAATTCTTTCATCTTTAATAAAACGATCAGCATTGCTGCTTTACCAGGTGTAACTATAAAGTTTAACTTCCAGGCATCCATGAAAACAAAAGTTATTACATTTAACGGAGTTAGAAGTTAGCAGGAAGCTAGCGGAAGTTAGCTCGCTAGTTTTGCTAGTTACCTAAGCATGATATAGCATGTTCTGACTGAGAGATTTCTGAAAAAAATCAAACGTACAGCTCTGCTATCACTTCCAACATAAATGAAGACAGGAAACTAAACAGCAGTGAAGTTTGTAGGGTTACTGAAGTTGGGCTAGCTGGTATATAATGATGTGCTACGTGATGGCTAGCGACACAGCTATGTTAGCATAACATAAACAGTGAAGCTGGAGGACGAACACTAACACTTTTCCACTTATAAAAGTTAACGTTAAGGTTCTTCATGGTTAGAGACAAATGCAATCGCATGGCAGGATGCTGTAAACGGACCAAACTTCAGTCAGGAGAACAACTGAGATAATCCATCCACAATACGAGGTTAGTCATTAATATACTGCAACATGGGAATAGAGCAGCTGCCAGAGAATTCAACATTAATGAATCAATGGTACAGAAGTGGAGGAAGCAAGAAGAATGAGTTTAATCAAGTTTGATTTATCTGACTGCTTTGTTTCGCTTAATGTGCCTTATAATCCTGTGCACCTTATGGTCCGAAAAATGCGTACTGCACACTGCAGTTTAATGTTGCAATGCACCTCTTTTTAACTTCAGTGGATATTATACATGGTTATGCTCAGGATATGTCAGCAAATTTCTACTGGAAATGCCTTTTGGTTAAACTTTCAGCAAGGAATTTGCATTTGCACTGTTACATTTTTATAAAGCTTTAATGTACATAAAAACCAGCTTCTTGTTTAAGTGAAAATAAATGGAAGGTTGTCTTTTTGCGCTAGTAATGTTGTGGAGTTGTATTTTGTCTCGCATCAATTATATCGTCAGTTATATCGTTATCGCAAATTTTCAAATATATATCGTGATAAATATTTTTGGCCATATCGCCCTGCTCTAACCTCCACCACTGGTGAGTGGCTGTGCCTGATGATGCTGAATATCCAGCAATATCTAAGACTTCAAGGGGAGGCACCGGGACTCCAAAATCCTGAACTTATTTCCAGGTTTTTGGACTCATTCACGGGGTAATTTATTGACTGATGATTTGAACATTTATTGCCCAGGTACCACTGGCATACCTGCAGAGTCCACAGTAGCACTCTACAGGATTAATGTACTTACTAAAAGGCCTGCATATTAAACATGTGTTCACTGAGTTAAGGCAGGCTGGACTGCTAGAG
This sequence comes from Astatotilapia calliptera, assembly GCF_964374335.1. Classification (NCBI taxonomy): domain Eukaryota; kingdom Metazoa; phylum Chordata; class Actinopteri; order Cichliformes; family Cichlidae; genus Astatotilapia; species Astatotilapia calliptera. The sequence continues at coordinate 4,652,318 of NC_137428.1, read as the reverse complement.
AGACAAAAACAAACAAACACACAAATGGTCAGAGTGGCTTTCCCATGGGATTCCTGACATTCCTCCTCCTCTTTCTCTCTTTGGATCTCAGCTTCTCTCATTCTGCCCTGAGGCTGCAGCTGGCCTCCTAACATCCTGACAGGCCTGCTAACTAACACACAGCACAAACACGCATACACCTCTAACAGACATGTGCGAGGCCTCAACCAGAAAGTGTGAAAACGGGATATCTGGGAAACATAGTGGTGTAAAGGAAAGAACAGCCAGACAGACAGGCATATGAGGAGAGTTGGAAAACTGCAGTCACTCGTGAGGCTCAGCGGGACTAACTGTAACAGGGGGACAAACAGGGGAAAAGGTCAGTGTATTGGCAAATGATAAAGATCTGCAAGTTTAGCAGACTGCGAGATCCAGAGCCCAAACTAAACCGTGTCAGCACCCAGTCTGACTGCAGCGAATGGGCGCAGCACACTTTCTTCTGATTTCATCATTTTAAATTTAGAAAAGGGCGTGTAGCGCTGCGATCCACCGAGCCCAAGACTAAATCTGACAGAATCGGCACGTGCTGGGTCACAGCAGGCATGTGCGTCTCAAAATAGAGACGGAGGGAACGGGAGCACAGCAGAGGGGAAGAATGAGCAAAACGAGGCCTGCCTGCAGTGGTTTGACTGAGCATGCATGAACACGCACATGTGCACGACCCCAGCCAGTCGCACCAACACACATGCGTACGCAGAGTAGCAAGCAGTGAATGCACTGGGTGCTGCGCCCAGAGGCGCTGAGGCAGGTTTGTAAACAGACTGCCGTCCTGCTCTAACACGGTTGGCTAAATGCATATTACACTAACCACAGATCCAGGACAGAGATCAGGCTGGAAAAAAATGAACTTGAGAGTGTGACATCATTCTGCAACTTTCAGCCTGCTCAGAGAAACAACAGCAGAGTTTCAGGGAACCATCATGTACTCTTGAAACCGCAGGACCTTTCTCACTACATGTTTCTGTGTCCTCTGTGATGACCAGTAGAAGTACTGGTAAAAATCCAAGAGAAATGTAAACTGCACCGTGATATCCAAAATATATGACACTGTGACTTTAAGAAACGAACACCTGTGAGGCTGAAAAGCCAAACAGGAAACCTTGAAGCTTGAGGAATTTGCTGTTGAAGCTGTCGCCTGATGCTCCTCGAGTATGACCTATGAGAACCCATCAGTCCAGGGTGTCTCCTTTACAACCATGAAGCACAGCTGTGTGTAGCCTTGAATGCATTTTACATGATGTGCAGGCACAATAAAAGCAACACCTGTACAATTTAATCATCCATTTCAACTCCCTGTCTGGATTTGAACTATGAATGAAAAAAAGTAGCTCATATTTTATGTCTTTTTCCGCAGCCTCCAACTACAGGAAGAGACATTTCTGGACCAGATGGAGCACAAAATCCCCTTAATGTTTGTACTGAGTTTGCCAGCACTCTCTTTGGGAAAATGCCTAAGGAGCAACGCCCAAAACGACTTAGAGAAATGATTCCAAGTGCCTAAGTGCTTTAGACACTTATGTTACCATTACATAGGTGTCTGTAATGGTATTCTATGGCCAAAATGCAAACATCAAAATCCATCTACATACAGTCTCTGGCTCCAAATATTTTCAACAGCAGGATGTTTGAATATTATATACATTACTGCAATTATATGTTTAAATTAGAGCTGGGCGATATGAGATTTTTTCATATCACGATATGTTTTTTTCATTTCAGGCGATAACGATATCTATCACGATATAAGCCAAATAACTATATTTGTAAGATTTAAATGTGCCGTTGCTCACAAGTAAAATGTGAAATAATCAGCAGCTTGTTTTGATTTAAATATTTATTTCCCATAATAAGTTCAACAGGGTAGATGTACTTAAGGAACATGAGACTTTTTCAGATAAATAAAGGCAAATATTGCAAACTACACAAAAGGCAGCCGCTAAAGCGTTTAAGTTTCAAAATAGAACAAACGAAACAGACTAAATTGTCAATTCCACTTAGAAACAAAATATTAATTCTAAAAATAAATCTTAGTTTGTTTTACAGAAGAACAGACAAAACTGACTAACTTTTGTCAATATCAAATAAACTGAGAACTAAAAGGAAATTCTCAATCTCTCCTTGTTGTATAGCTTAGCTTTTCAAACAGTTTTAACAGTTACTTTAGTCTGACAAAAGCCGAATGACGAATTAGCGCTTCCAGTCAGAGACTGAGGCTACGTCCACACGTACACGGGTATTTTTGAAAACGGAGATTTTCCGTTTTCGTTTTAAAAAATAATCCCGTCCACACATAAAGGCAGAAATGAAGGAAAACGCTGCTGTGAACATGCCAAAGCAGCAGGTGGCGCTCGATTCCTAACCGTGCAGAAATGTTGGCCAATCAGAAGTCTAGAAGCCTCGGTGGGAAATAGTAAACAAAGCTGGGGCATAGAAGCAGAACAGAGTCGTATGTAGGGATGGGTATCGTTTAGGTTTTATCCGATACCGGTGCCAAATCGGTACTTTTGAAACTGTGCCGGTGCTCAAACGGTGCTCAAACCGGTGCTTAAAGAATAGAGAACACAAAATTGGTCCAAAAACCTCTCATGCTCAGCTGGTTTTTTGTAAAAAGATAACAATGTTAGCCTTTTCTGCAGCTATGGGGTATATATGGTATCACTCTTGGCTGGAAGCAGTGCTTAAACAATGGAAAAAACACAAACTTTGTCCAAAAACCTCTCATGTTTAACTGTTTTCCACTTTTTCTTTGGTCATTTTAGCCTTTTTGGCCAGGGTGAAGGGAGTATCTGCCATCAAACAAGAAGACAGCCGCATGTAGCTATGATGATGTTTGCTAGTTCACCTTACATGCATTAATGTAATAACGTGGTTAGCCTACTCAACGTAAATTACACACGAACAACATTTAGCTACTCACGCAGAGAAGAACGGCTGCTGCTGCCATCATCATCCGTCATCATTTATGCTACACTGGCAGGGCTAGGGGCCAGGACTCTCCTCTTCGTGTTTTTGGGGGATGTTGCATAACAGGCAACCCACCCGCAGTAGATGTGCTCGGTGTGAGGTCTCGCAGCAAGCTATCAAATACGGCGCATTTCTGGGCTTTTAAAAAAAGCGCTAAAGTTATATCGCGATACATATCGTTATCGTTCTATCGCCCAGCTCTAGTTTAAATCCAAGACATTTCAGAATAAATCTTTAGGTCAAAATTAAATAAGAAATAAGCCTCAACATCATAGTTCAGTCTTGCTTCTTCGTGTGGTGCTTTACAGGGTTTCCCAGCAATCACTTTGGCTTGTCAGAGCAGGAAAAGCACAGGTGTTACCACCAACGGTTGCTCACTTCCATTCTGCTGAGCCAATAAACAGTGGTGCAGCAAACCTGCATGCACTACAGTCAGATACACTGTGTGATGCAAGCATTGCTATAGTGATTAATTGTGCCTGTAGGAACATGTCAAAGGGACAACAGCTCAATTATACTTTTCCCATGAAAACATGACAGTGTTGGAACAAGTCCCATCTTTATCTACTGACTTCATCATTTTAATTTATTTACTTCTATTTAACTAAAGTGCTTCCCACATTATTTAAACTGTTTACATTTGATACTAGTCTCTATATTCTCAGTATCTCAATGTTTGGGAGAAATCCTCAACAACGAAATGATGAGAAAGTACTTTACAACAGTGGGGAAAAAAACCCTTTTAGCAGGAAGAGACTTCAGCAGAACCAGGCTGAGGGTGGGGCAGCCATCTGCCGTGACTGGTTAGTGGGTGAGGGGAAAGAGGAATGAAAAACAAAGGAGGACAACATAGTGATACAGTGGGTTTCCTATCAATAAACTCATACCTTTCTACTTCGGGCCACAGCGACCGCTGTGATTTTGTTTTGCTAATATTAGAGATTAGTTTGTAAAATATATCATTCTACTCCCAGGAGACTGGTCCATATTTGTAACTGGTCATATGCTGCAAACACTGGGCCTCTCCTATAAAGGTGCTTTGAGGTAGACTGGAAAACTTGGGTTGACCTATCAAGTTAATAATTACCTGCACATAACCACTTAGCTGGACTGCTGCCGTTTGGCTAGCAAAGCCATGTAAGCATGTTCAACCTGCTTCACATTACAGGCTTTTAGCAGTGTCAATAATAATAAAATTACCTCGGCTGACAGCCACAACCAAACCAAATGTTTGATTTGACTGACGGGAGCACAAACTGAAGCATGTGACCTGAACCTGCAGGACAGTGCATCATTTCCACATGACTGTCTTTTTGCTAAATTGCATGAATAAATGGGTTCTTAATAAGAGTTAACATCATTATTGTGTGAGTGAATGTGTGCGTGTTTAGTGTCTATCAATGCATCTGGTTAAGCCAGCAGATTAACCGGCCCAAAGCTGTCTTTCAACCACTGCCTTCTGCAAGGTCAGTAGGCAAGGCGGTCAATCCAAAGCCTGCAGACGGTCTTATCTGGACACGCGTACTGCACAGCGTTACTACACACACAGGCTTAGAGGAACACAACAACAAAGGCAGAGACAGCAGGACACACAGGCAAACAGTTTTACGATGCGGATCAGTGAGGCAGATACTGCTTTTGATCTGTTAAAGAGATTCAGGCTCATCCATCTGCTTCAGTCGCTGCCACTGACCACTAGTAACAAGTGACTTAATTTCCTTCATGGATTCCTATTATAAGCAGCTGAAACCATGCGAGAAAGCTGCGACCTGAGAATGTGGAGAACTTTGTTGTGGGAAGCTTTTAAACCCATCTACGTTAGCTCATATCAAACTTCGCCACTCCTGAGTTCAGACTCTTAAAGGGCTTTTGATGTGCTCTCCTCCTGAGCAGCTCTGGGAAAGCAGAGGAGCGATGCTGGTAAGTAGTGGCCTTGTTAGGCATCAGAAGCAGCGTGAAACAGGCATCGCTTCCCCTCTCCTCTGAGCTCTCCTCAGTTCGCGTCTGACTCCTAGCTCTGTTCAGCTCTCTGCACTGGCGCTGGATCTTGCTAAGCTTTCCAGGAGTTCCTATTCAATCTGCCAGCTGGACAAAAAGGCAGGAAGCACTCCCACCACCCACCCCCTCGGTGAGCGGCAGGACTGGGAAGGGAAAGACAGAGTTTGACAGAGAGCAGAAAGAACTGAGAGGACAGAAGAATTTAAAAAAAGAGAGAGAGAGAGAGAAGAGCAGTTTCTGGTGGCGTCCCTTCTCAGGGAGTGACTGACTGACAGCAGAACAAACAGAGCTGCTTCCTGGTAGAGCAGGGCGATATGGCCAAAAATATTTATCACGATATATATTTGAAAATTTGCGATAATGATATAACTGACGATATAATTGATGCGAGACAAAATACAACTCCACAACCTTCCATTTATTTTCACTTAAACAAGAAGCTGGTTTTTATGTACATTAAAGCTTTATAAAAATGTAACAGTGCAAATGCAAATTCCTTGCTGAAAGTTTAACCAAAAGGCATTTCCAGTAGAAATGGGCTGACATATCCTGAGCATAACCATGTATAATATCCACTGAAGTTAAAAAGAGGTGCATTGCAACATTAAACTGCAGTGTGCAGTACGCATTTTTCGGACCATAAGGTGCACGGGATTATAAGGCACATTAAAGGAAACAAAGCAGTCAGATAAATCAAACTTTATTAAACTCATTCTTCTTGCTTCCTCCACTTCTGTACCATTGATTCATTAATGTTGAATTCTCTGGCAGCTGCTCTATTCCCATGTTGTTGCAGTATATTAATGACTAACCTCGTATTGTGGATGGATTGTCTCAGTTGTTCTCCTGACTGAAGTTTGGTCCGTTTACAGCATCCTGCCATGCGATTGCATTTGTCTCTAACTATCAGGAACCTTAACGTTAACTTTTATAAGTGGAAAAGTGTTAGTGTTCGTCCTCCAGCTTCACTGTTTATGTTATGCTAACATAGCTGTGTCGCTAGCCATCACGTAGCACATCATTATATACCAGCTAGCCCAACTTCAGTAACCCTACAAACGTCACTGCTGTTTAGTTTTCTGTCTTCATTTATGTTGGAAGTGATAGCAGAGCTGTACGTTTGAATTTTTTCAGAAATCTCTCCATCAGAACGTGCTATATCATGCTTAGGTAACTAGCGAAACTAGCGAGCTAACTTCCGCTAGCTTCCTGCTAACTTCTAACTCCGTTAAATGTAATAAATTTTGTTTTCATGGATGCCTGGAAGTTAAACTTCATAGTTACACCTGGTAAAGCAGCAATGCTGATCGTTTTATTAAAGATGAAAGAATTTAGACAGTTTTTAACTCTCAGTGATGCTGCAGTGTTCTTTTGACCTGAAGCATACGGAGTTTAGGACCCAGATTACTCCCAGATTTCAGAGCATCTTAGTCTGACAAATACGACAATAACGACGGCCGCTTGCATGTTCTGCAAAAAATGTGCTTTGTCGTGTATCTGACGGACAAACACCAAACCAGTTCCACATCACTGAAGTTGCACCATTTTTACAAACCAATTCTGGTTCATCTGTTTCACTCAACAATCGGCCATGTGCATATGAAAACAAAGGCACTGCACATGCGCGTTTTACTCATATTCTATCGCGATATTTCATTTTCCTATCGTTCCTATCGTGAACGGTATAATATGCCCCAGCCCTACTTCCTGGCCTGACACGCACAAGACATGTAACACACAAATTAGTTTTTCGTGTTTGGTTGGGTCATTTAAAACTTGCCCATAAAGTGCTTATCTTCTGTGTCAGTCCTCCAACCATCAAATTTCTAAAGCAAGTCCAAACTAACACTTTACAAAAACTATTTTCAAAACACTGAAATCAATAGAATAGTGCTTTACTCCACTGTGGATTTACATTGACATTGTGGAAAAAGGTGACAGTGTCTTTGCCTGGTGTGAAAACTTTAACATTACTGTTCCAGAAGGAGCTTCTAATATCTCTTCACTCTTGCACTGTCACCAGTTTATCCTGACTTTGCATAGCTGGGGGTCTGTGATTTTAGACGGCTCAACATCAGGCTTTACACTTCAGACTTCTGTTATAATTCGCACGATTGCCATCTACAGAAGTTCTCAGATGATACAGCCATCATTGGATGCGTATCAGACGGGAATGATCAGGAATACAGGGGGGTCATCAGTGACTTTGTTGGCTGGTGTGAGACCAACGTACTCCAAATCAACGCCGGCAAGACAAAGGAGATGATCATAGACTTCAGGAGGAAGTCACTATCGCTAAATCTAAGTAAAACTAAAATTATCTTATTTGGGAATTCCCTTAGAAATGCACAAGTGCAGATTCATGTAGATGGTGTGGAAATTGAAAGAGTACTTGAACATAAGTTTCTTGGTGTGATTATAGATGATAAATTAAACTGGAAGTCTCATATAAATCATATACATAACAAAATTTCAAGAAGTGTCTCAATCTTGAGTAAAGTAAAACACATTCTGGACCACAAATCACTCCACATTCTCTATTGTTCCCTGATTGCACCGTATTTGAATTACTGTGCAGAGGTTTGGGGCAATACTTACAAATGTTCGCTATCATCAATCTTTATATTACAAAAAAGGGCCATAAGGATAATCCATAAAACTGGTTACAGAGATCATACAAATCCACTATTCTTAAAATCAAAAATTCTAAAATTCACAGATCTGGTTCATTTTCTCACAGCACAAATTATATATAAAGCAATAAATAACCTGCTTCTTGACAATATTCTAAAAATGTTTTCTAAAAGAGAACGGGGATACAATTTGAGGGGGGAATTAAATTTAAAACATCCTCGTATCCGTACAACATTAAAAAGTTTTTGCATCTCTGTGTGTGGAGTGAAGCTGTGGAACAGACTAAGTAAAGATATGAAGCAATGTCCAAGCATGGCGCAGTTTAAAAAGCGTTTAAGGATATGGTTTTTACAGGGTACAGGGAAAAGGTAGAGATTTGATAGGGTGTTCTTGTATAATATTTTCATGTGTGTGCGCATGCACGGGTTTGTTGGTGTATGTATATATATATATATATATATATATATATATATATATATATATATATATATATATATATATATATATATATATATATATATATATATATATATATATATATATATATATAAAATTGTAGGTTGTGTATCCTTGAGGTGTTAATGGGGTTATTGAAAATGTGTATATGTGCGTATGTGTGTATATACGTATGTATGGATAGATAGAAACATATATGTGTATATATTTTAAAAAAAAATTACACATAACATATAATGTAATTGCAAGGAGGTATTTCTGTAGTCTATTGATACTAGATAGTGGAAAAGGGGTGGGATTAAATAAGCTTATGCTTCTTCCTGCTCCTTTTTGAACATGGACGTTATTTGGAGTTGTGGTTGCTCGTTTTCCTTTTGTTTGCTTTGTTCATTTGTCTCTTTTAATTCTATTTTTTTTTATACTTTTTCAACATGTTCAAAATAAAGATTCAATCAATCAATCAAACCCCCTACAACACCGGTGAACATCCAAGGGAAAGACATTGAGATAGTGGACTCTTATAAGTACCTGGGTGTTCACCTCAAGAATAAACTGGACTGAACTACAAATAGGGCTGCCACAAACGATTATTTTGATAGTCGACTAGTCACCGATTATTTTTGCGATTAGTCGACTAATCAGATCATCATCCATTGGACGTACAGCGTACAGCTTATTGCACCAGCAGCATCTGGTCTTATATAACTATCATTAGCTTACAGCTTGAAGTGTTTGTGCTAACTAAAAATAAAGACAAGATGGTAGTTTATTAATTTTTAATGAAATTTGCAGATTGTTTCGGTGAAGTTTAATAAACTCCTTGCTTTCTAAAATATAACAGGACACCGGAGTATATTCTCCAGCGTCTCACACTTCTGATAATCAGCTGTCTGCTTGACAGTTTTAGCTGTGCAAAAACTATAACTTTAATCTCAGCCAAACCGATTTACTCAGGAACAAATAAAATACTAAAGAAAGCCAAACAATAACATTTTTAAGTTATCTAAGTGATATATATATATATATATATATATATATTTTTTTTTAACCTGACTAGCGAAAGACGGCGGTGGGTTTGAAAACGATTTGCCGGGAGTCCGGTGTTCTCACGGCTCTAGTTAGCCTTGCCCCCGCCTAGCTAACGAGCTAGTGGGTAACAGACGTCTCCGAAAACGTCGGAGCGCTTTTGAAAATATGTGGTGTCTTGATAAACTGAGCAGATATTTGAGGTTTACACAGCTACATTCTCGCCTGAAAATATGTTAAACGTTTATTTTGTGACCCAGAAAGAATAATAAGAGTAAAGTTAAAACTAACTAGCTGCCGCCCAGTGGCGTGTCTAGAAAATTTTTGTTGGGGGGGCCAGGTAGGGGCACAGATTTGGAGAAGGGTGGCAGATGTAATTGGCAGATAATGTTTAAAAAAAAATTCTACCAACCGTTAACCATAATTCAATAATCCTATAAACCTAATAACCAAATGCACTTTTAACTCTTATTAGAATGAGATTTTAACCACTACGGTGCAAAGTTTTTAGATACTGCGTTGATAAAGTACAAGAGATACAATCAGTGCTTTGTCAGTGTTTACTCAGCATTCAAGGACAGCAATATTTGCATAGTATTTTTACTGACAAAAACATTTTTGAATATTAAAATACGAACATTTGTAACATACAATTGACAAATTAGCCAGTTCCAATGTAAAACTTTATCTGCCTGTTAAAAAAAGAAGATAATCTTCTCACAAACTGGTGTTTGATTTTGAAACAGGAAAAAAGTGGGGAAACAACTGAAAAGACTAACATTTGAATAAAACCTGAAAGCAAGTAAATACTTTCTATGCTGCCTTATGGTAAACTTTGGTAATATTGATAAAGAACAGCACTGGCTGATGATGAAATACAGTCAGCTGGCATGGTGACACTGCCAGTATAACCTGCAGGGCTGGACTGGGACAAAAAAAATTGGGCATTTTCACTACAGGCCGACCCACCAGGTAGTAAAGCCATAAAGACTTTGACTGAAAACAAACCCTGTTGTGACAGTGATGTACACTGTCTTGTTGGTATATGTATGATTTCTATACATTTTACGTCAGATAAAAACTTTGGTTGTAAGATTTAGATAATTATTTAATAAAAACTAGGTATTTTAAATGAGAATAAGAAAGAAAAGTATTTCTTTGTGCCTTTCCCTGTTAATGCCCTACCTGGCCCCCTGGCAAAACTTTCCTAGATCCACCCCTGCACAGTTACCAGCTGTCAGCTACATAAAAAAGGATCCTGGTGTTATTTGCCTCTCAGAAACAGTTCAAAACTTCCCTTCAACTCATTCATGTGACCTAAAAGGTAAACCTGTTTCTCCATCACCTGTTCAGCTCTGATGATTCAGTAAGGACATCTCCTGGTTTCATGTTTCCCTCTCACCAGATATCCAAACCGACATAATGACCAGCAGCTTTACAGCTGTGGCTCCAGCAAACATCAGCCGATACTAGAAATTAATATTAAATACATTCTAACAACAGCTGATCAAGCTTAAACGTGCTGCTGTTGTTTAGCGCAACATCTGCTGGTTTCCTGTTTCTGGTGCAAAGTGGGCGATAAATAAACAAGAGAGAAAAGCCGATCAGCTGATCATTGATCAGTTTCATGATTGAAGTAGCAACAGGAGAGGCAGGGGGAGAGAATGAGAGAAGAAGAGGCAGCTGTGCAGCGTAAAGACAGAATAACTCCAGCTTTGTGTCTTTTTCCATTCTAGCTAAAGTTCGGGACAAACTGCATCTCTTCTCAGCTCAATACGAAACGTGTAATATTTTCTCTGAATGAGGGACCATTCCATTTTTAAGGAGCCGTTGGCAACTCTACTAACCTTATGAATAAAATAAAGTTCACTATCAGTAACATCATAGCACCCACCCAGCTGTATAAAAACTCTGTCAAGCTGGCTAGAACGCAGTATGAGTTATTGCAACTGACAGTAAAAAGTCAGCACAATGAAAATAAACTCCACCTAAACTTGGTTTATATCTGACCCAGATAGACTGCAGGTCATAACTTCTTACCTGAAGTTCAGTTCACCTGACACTCGGACTGGTGGCCGCCTCGGGGCTCTCCTCCTGCCTCCCCTTCCCTCATCCACCTGCTGGCCTCTGTGGAAGCCCCGCCATAGCCACCACCAAACAACGGAGTTATTTCTACACATCGACCTGCATCTGGCCAATCCACCACCTCTCATTGTTCATGCCATTACAAAAAAAATAAAAAATAAGTCACCAGGCATATGCCCGGTATGCCCGATGGCCAGTCCAGCTATGTTAACCTGCAACCAAATCTGCAGCTCCATACAGCAATGTTACGACTTAGATTACATCTTATAACTCATAACTCGTATGTTAGCTGCCCTCAGTAGCATACTGTCTGAAATATTCCACGGCTGCAATAATTCTTTAAGTGTTATTTTTTTCCTTGGTATTCTAATTTCACCTTAGTTTACTAAACTCAAACTTAATATTACTTACCGGGACATTTATTCTGTCCTCATTTTCTTTCACCGAAAAATTGTTTCCTGCAGTGCCGTCTTTCGTGCTTCGCTCTCCTACCTTTGCTAACCTGATGCACATAGCGCAGAAGCCGATGCTGCATTCACTTACACTCGGATATCTGAGCGGCCACGTGAAAACATAATCGGACATTTGATATTTGATTGAATTTTATTGTTTTGCCTTTGGGGTGGCACCTGGGGTGGCCAGTCTGGTTGGGGGGGTGGCCTGTGCCCCCCCAGGCCACCCCGCTGGACACGCCATTGCTGCCGCCGTTGTTGACAACTGCGCTGGGCTGCGCTATGAATTCTGGGACACAGCTTCTTCTTCTTCGGGGTTTAACGGCAGCTGGCATCCTTGTACATGCAGTGCTGCCATCTTCTGTTTCAGTCCGTTATTACACTCTTAAATCCTACTACTCATTCCTGCGTCCTTTGTGATCTTACAAAGCTTCAAACGATGCGTCGACTATTAAATTAGTCGTCGACGATTTTAATAGTCGACATAATCGTGACTAGTCGACTAATCGTGGCAGCCCTAACTACAAATACAGACATCCTGTAAAAGAAGGGCCAGAGTCGACTCCACCTGCTGAGGAGACTGAGGTCCTTCGGAGTCTGCAGGACTCTGTTAAGGACATTCTATGACACTGTGGTAGCATCTGCCCTTTTCTATGCAGTGGCCTGCTGGGGGAGTGGCTGCACGGACAGGGACAGGAGCAGGATTGACAAACTGGTGCGGAGGTCTAGCTCCGTGCTGGGATGTCCCCTGGAGTCTGTGGAGGTGGTTGGCGAGAGGAGGATGTTAGTAAAGCTGACATCCATCACGAACAACCCACATCACCCACTGCATGAGTATGTGAGTGGGCTGAGCAGCTCCTTTAGTCAGAGACTGAAACACCCTCGCTGCAGGAAGGAGCGCTTTCGCAGATCATTCATCCCAACAGCAGTTAGACTCTATAACTCCTCAATCACGATGTCATAAGTCACTGGACACTGAACATCCACGGTCACCACTTCATGCATAATGGACCTTCCATGTGTACGGACATGTGCAGGTATATGTGTATGTATATGTATACTAGGGGTGCAACGATATTCGTATCGATATTGAACTGTTCGATACAGTGCTTTCGGTTCGGTACGCATATGTATCGAACAATACAACATTTGTAATTTATTTTATCAACTTTCCTTCTGACGATGCTGTCTGTGTTGAGCGCTCAGTGAATCTGCGTTCGACTACTCCGCCTAGGCTGCACTGTCAAGCGCAGATCCACTGAGCGCTCAACACAGACAGCATCATCAGAAGGAAGAGCACAGGGCAAGCTAGTGAGACAGAAGTTAAGCTCTCCTTGCAACATGGCAAATTGAACCTCCCCCACCCTCATTCAGATCTGGCGTTTAGAATTATTTTGGTTTTCATGTGACGTATGACCCTGAAGGTAAGCCTTGGACAAAAGTAAAACAGTATGTTGGATGTGCCACGCAATGCTTAATTACATGGGTGGGAACTAGTGTGTTAGCGCAGTTAGCTCGTTAACGTGTTGGCCGTCTAGCCTAAGGTCATTTCAACGAGATTAACCTGAAAGCACTAGTGGGAACACAACGAATATGACTGCACATTTACATGATCCTAGTGCAAAGACAAGCGGAAGCAGACAAAAACGACAAGCATGCATGCTACAAACTTTACCCGAGTCATTTAGACAGCCGTTAGCACATGATTCTCCTTATGGGGACCTGATATGTTTAATATGCTGCTGAGAATATAGCCCAGAAGAAGCGTATAGTATAGCTTTTATTTTGGAAAGAGCCATTTCTCTGTAATAAACTCTCTTTTCCAAAGATGAGTGATTCCTCAATCAGATACAGGGCTCGCAATATCGCTAGCCCGACGTCCCGGGGCTAGCGATTTTTTCCAGCCGGGCTACCAAAATCTATCTCTGCCCGATTGTACTTATTTGTATTTTTGTATTTCCTTCTGATGTCTGTACCTGAGCTGAGGTGACGCAAAAATTTCCCTGTTGTGGGATCAATAAAGTCTTATCTTATCAAAAATTGCAAGTAACAAATATCTGTTAACCTGGGTAAGGTTATTTTAACCCCTCTCTCCTATGATCTGTGGGGGGGGGGGGGGGGGGGGGGGAACAGAAAAAAGACTCAAGGTGAAACAGAGCAGAGGAGAGATTTATTTTTCCTTTATTCCCCAAATAAATAAAATAAAAACCGAATTTCATTAAAAAAAAAAAAAAAAAAAAATCTCTGTCAGTGCGCCCCAGGCTACAATGTAGCTTGCCATCACCCGTGTGTGAATGTGTGTGTGAATGGGTGGATGACAGGTTGTGTAAAGCGCTTTGGGGTCCTTAGGGACTAGAAAAGCGCTATACAAATACAGGCCATTTACCATTTAATAGATTAAGAGTGTAATATTTACTTAAAATTCTTTTTGGGGGGGGTTTCATTTTTGTTTCTAAGGTCAAGCCTTAACAATAAGCTCAAGTGTTTGCTTGCACTACTGGAATCTGAGCAAGTGAGCTGCAGGCATCAGCCCAGTCGTCTAATATTTCACCATCTGTCTTTCCAAAAGTGCGGCAGACAATGCAGGGCCTCAGAGGCCAGCTGAGCTTTCACACTTCGTGACAATGCCAAGTACAGCAGAACTGAAGCCAACCTTTAGTCTCAGACTGTAGCTCCAGTTGGCTGCTCGTCAAGTCAAAACATAATCAGCTCTTCTGTCTCTCTTTCTAACACTGGTATTTCCTTTTTTTCCCCTCTGCAACTTCTCCATTAAAATACATTGTTCTGTGATCGTGACTTTTATGAGCCTCATATTTGGTCGAGTCCGCATTTTATGATGCAGACGCAAATGTTTAACCTACTGCTCTGGAAATCTGTTCAGGGTAACAGTAGAAGTAAACGCCTAACATGACTATGTTAACAGATATAACAACAGAAGCTGCAAAAAGTGTTGAAACTGCATGAGCCAACCTCAATTACAAGTGGCCCTGCATATTTAATTGGTACTTTTAACCCGTTAAGCTCTTTATCTGGGTAGACAGAAACACACTAGTTGCTGTTTCAGCAACACTATGGATTAATCCAGAGTCTCAGCAGGTCCTTCCTGTCACATTTTTTTTCTCCAGTGCGTGTATGCAGTACCATACCAAAAACCTCCCTGTGATAAGATTCTTCGCCTTCAGAGCCTCGTCCCCAAAACCAACAAGTATTCGTGTGTAACTGAATCCTAATTAGCCAGTATTAATAAGATGTATTTTTTTTTCTTTTTTGTGTGTTTTCTTTTTAAGATTTCAAAAATGATAATTATGATGCAATTTTTTACCAGTAACCCTGATAAATCGGGTAAAACATGATGTACTAGAATTTGTGATCAGTGTCTTTGCACTCTGTGCTGTTTAAATAAAACAAGCGTTTTCAGACAACAGTGTGATGAATACAGGAACAGACTGCAGCTGAGAAACTTTCCACTGAACTTTCTCTTTAAAACGTGCTCGCTAGTTATGTGTGAAATTTATATGCTGCTGCATGCTAAGAAATCTGAGACGCGACGGAGGGGCCCGCGTGTGAGAAACCCTGAAACAGGATGGTGCTGATTGTGGATCTTTGTGGCCCTCTCCCAAACTGTCACTCGACTGCTCCTCCACAGTGGCTGTTTACTAAACAGGAAACTAAAACCCCCAGACTGAGACAATAATGAGTGGACGCCTCTTTGCGTTAATGTCTCTCTCCATTCACTGAACAGCTCGGGGTCACCACAGGCTACAGAGTTAGATTTATGACCTCTTAAAACATTTTAAAAGTTGTTCAGTTTAAGACAAAAACAAAGAATATTTCTAAAGCACAACAAGAAATATTTTTCCCCAAAAGTCAAATCAGTAGCAAAACAGAGCAACAGCGATTGGTTACCAATATTGACTTGCTTTTACTTACTATGAGTTAGAAATGAGTCCATTCTTCAGTCTGCTAAAGACGATTCCTTTTCAGGAAGCCACTAAGAGCGTTTCCCAAAATTTTGGAATTTTTCCTTTAAGATCGACTCATATTGTAAGTTTCATTTCCCTGTTGTGGCCAAATAAGGAAGTTTGGCTACACAGAGCTAAGCACTAACGTCAGATGGTATTATTTACTTTAGGGTTAGAGATGGGGTAATAAAGCTGGAGAACGCAGAGAGACAAACTAACACTCCTGACAAAGAAGTATGCAAAACAAGAGAAACTGAAGCACACAGATAAGGCATGTGGATGTTTTTTTGAAGACTGGCAGTGATGAGAAACATGATTATTCTGCACTGTTGTTGTGCTGTTGCACGTTATTATATTCTAGTGTCCTGTTGCTGTATATACACAGTATATTGTATCTGAGAATCAGTATAAAGATAGAAAAGAATCAGCAACAAAACACCTACAGCCAGACAGATGTGTAGCTAAGTTATAGTAGCCGGCAAACTAGACACACGGCTATTACAGTAGAAACAAATCTGAATCTTTGTGTTGTGCCATTATATGCCCGAGTTAGGATTGCACTGGCTGGTGAAAAAAAACTTGGTGAAAAAGTGACCTTTTACATATTTAGCATTATGTGAAAAATACATAGCAAAATGTGTGACAGCTGAACAAACATGGAGGACATATTTACAACAACAACAAAAGTCGTATCTGTTACAATCAAAATAACCGTGGACCACCTTCTGCTTCAGATCTATATAGACAATCCAAGCCATTGTTCCACCACTCCCCTGTCCACTTCCCCTGCTCTGTAATGCAGTTAGCCACATTTTTCACCAGACATCCTGCAGCTTACTTTCCAAATGAAGTCATCCAAAACACACTGATGTGTCATTGTGCGTCCTGGCCAGAGGAACGTGAGAAAACCCTTGTGGGAAACTGTGGAAATCCATCTTTTACTAAGGTGACAGACACACTTTCTTCATCACTGAACAACACCTCGAAGCCACATCTTGCAGGAGCTTTCCTCTCCTCAGGAACTCTCTCTGCAGGAGGGGGAGATACAGGAGAGGTGGAGGAAGATCTCAGCCTGGGCGTTTACTGTCTTATGTAGTCTGGAAGATGAGTGGATGGTGGGG
Organism: Astatotilapia calliptera; assembly: GCF_964374335.1. Lineage (NCBI taxonomy): Eukaryota > Metazoa > Chordata > Actinopteri > Cichliformes > Cichlidae > Astatotilapia > Astatotilapia calliptera. The sequence goes on along the minus strand of NC_137428.1, from coordinate 4,635,581 downwards.
TGGGTGCAGTTTTCTCTGTGGTGGGGTTGGGTGGACTGTCCCGGGCTCTGTGGGGCCAGGGGGCGCTGCTGCACTGGGCCCCGGTCTGGATGGGCCTGGGCCCTTTCCCTGGCGGGTCGCGGAGTATGGGAGTGCCTACTGGGGTCAGCGGGGGAGCTGGCCCCAGGGAGGGGTTACCTGCCCCTCCCTTCCTTCCCTCCCCATCTCCAGCTGCCTCCCTCTTCCCGCTCCACCACAACCACCCACACATGCAGGGCCTTGGAGTAGGGGTATGTCACCAGGGTGCAGAGGAGGCTACCCCCCCCCCCCCTCCCCCCTCTGGCTGCCTCTGCCTCAATTTTATCCCACAACTTAGACATTCACATTATTCACACTCTCATTACACATACATATAGGATCTTGGGGGTGGGCACAATCACGGAGTCCAAATTACCATCAGGGTGTACACCTCACCCCTGGCGTCGTTGCCCACCTCTCAATTTTGAATACACGTAGACATTGAGGGCTATCAGGAGGGACTATGCGCTTACCTGCTGCTCTCTGGCAGGTAGCTCCATGCCCTCCTGGGTTTTAAATGCACCTTAGAACACACATGCATCAACACTACAATGAGCGGGTGGAGGGAGGTTTGGAGTCTTCTCCCACCCCCGTTCTCTGCGGCCTGCTGGAGCGGGAGGGCTAGGAGGAGGAGTTGGCCGTCCGACTGCGGTCTGGGGTGTGGGGCCTCCCTGCTGCTACGGAGTCGGGGCGGTCTGCCTCTCCCCACCGCAGGGAAAGGGGTAACACCACCTGGGTCTGGGTGCAGTTCCCCCCTCCAGGGGCAAGGGTACCTAGACCCGGTTTGTAGAGTACGCTTGGGGAGTGTGATCGTGTGTACAGCGTCTCTTTATGTCTGTCTCCACGTTGGTTGAGTGTGGAGTAAGTGCATATGAGAGCATGAGGGTGGGAATGGATGTTTGTGTCTGTGTGTGCCTGTATGTCTGTGTCTGTATGTCAGGTTGGGTATCAGACGCCACCTCTCTGGGGACACCTCAGGCCCTCCAAGGTTTGGAGGCCTATCTCCACCCACCACCACTTCCCCTGCCAGTGGCGGACTCCCTCAGGTGTCGGTGCGTTGGTGGTTCTTTGTGTCTGGGGATGGGCGTCCAGGTACACACCGGCTCACTCCTTGGCGGCCGCTTATCGGGGCCTGGAGCCTGGGGCTCGCTTGGGCCCCTTCGGAGGTGGGGTGCCCCCGGCCTCTCGGCCTGGGGCTCGGTCACTCAGGCACAGCTGGGGGCCAGCGGAGCTCAGGGGGGCGTCACTGCAACTCCCCCTGGCTTCTGCTCCGCGGCTGCTGAGTGAGCCCTCATCTGGGACTCTCCTCAGCTCTTACTGGGACAGTGGCGCGGCTGCCCCTTTGTTGGTCTTCCATGGTCTCTTGTGTTCTGGGGGCCTCTGGATGTCTAGAGTTTTGATCTCCTCCATACCCGCTTCACACCCCGGAGGACGGGGCTGTGGCCCCCCCACACTCCCTAGCAGATCGTTACATGGAGAAACCTTTGGAATACAAGCGCGCTGATCCACACAGGTATGCACACGGGTGTTCACTGCTCGTAGACCCAAATTACACCTTTCTTGGCTGCTACTTCGAAGCACATCTGTCCTGCGTGCTGCACAACAACATTGAATATTTAGTATTTACTGCTGTTTACACTTAGCTAGATTAATGCGATGGTGTTGTGTTTAGTATGTTGCTTTGTTTTTTTTGCTTGTTTTCTATTCTTCTCTCAACAGGTGATCCAGGAGATTTTTATTTTTTTTCTCCCCCCCTTTCTCACTGTCCCTCTCCCCTTCTGTTTTTCCTTTCCTTCCTCTTTCTTTCTCCCTTTCCTATCCCTCACTCATGTCTGTCCCGTCTGTAACATCTGAAAATAAAATATAAGAAATAATAAAAACAAAGATCGACCAAATGGACCAATACGGCAATGCCACGATGATTCATTTGGCAAAGTAAATCCATTGGGTATCCTTGTTGGTCTTCAGACAACAATTCTGATGGCTAAAGAACCAAATGGGACAGGCAAAAAAAACAAAAACAAAAAAAAACAACAACACCTCGAAGCCTTTAACTGCCTTTTAAACTGTCAACTCTTCATCCTGAGCAGCTGAATGTGACATGTATGGGATGCCACACATGTTTTACTGTCTTTGAACCTGTGCTGATGACTCATGCATGCAGCAATGAAAAACACACAGCAGTGGCAGGTGTACACACAATAGAAGCAAACATGCACATGAGTGTCCTCACTTACAGTCAAGGTGTTGATGTTTCCAACTTACCTACAACCATTAATGTGAACTCAAACCCTCTTTTGACAGACTTCCGATACACCTGGTTGGGGAGGTTGGCAAAGCCCACGTAGCCCTCTAGGTTCCGCTGCTGAAACAAAAAACACACATTCTGTCAAAGAGATCAACAGCATGAATCAATAACACACTCAGACTCTTAAACACGCATCAGAATAAATATATGTTTAGAATAGCTGGAGCTTTATGCACTTGTTAAGACAAACAGCTGGATTTGGACACACAAGGTGACACAAATCTTGCTTTTGTAAACCTGTTACTAGAATTTTCCTGTGCTACAGTGGCAGAGCCTCTAAAAGATGAAGTACAGCTGGGTTCAATACATAAAGACTGTTATAAGAGAAATAACAGGTTTTCTCTTCGATGGAAAGAGGAAGTCGAGTCAATTCTGTCAAAGTCCATGAAAAATGAAAGTGGAAAACACCAATACACGAGGCCAATCATTTCCTCAATAAACACAAGAACACACAAACAAAGAGAATGAAGACAAGCAAAGGAAGAAGGTCCTACGTGAATAGTGTCCATCATGTCCCGCATGAAAGACCGGTCGTACTGAAGGCAGGCTGGATCACTGATCTCCCTCTACCTCTCCGTATCTCCCAGCCTGCTGTCAAAATAAAACCCCGCCCTCCAAACACATCGATTGCTGACCTCTGAGGCTGCCAGGCGTGGCACTGATGGAAAGTGCAGCACTGAGAGGTCTGCTGGGGGTTAAAAACCACCCACAGCTAAAGTCAGCAGCCCTTTCTCCATTCCATAAACACTTTAACCATTTTTAGAAAAGTGTCAAAATTTGTGCGTTTCTCTTTCTGGAACCATTTGGAAAATTAGCCCACTGAATTTTCAAAATGGACTGCATCATTGCCAGTGTAGGAAACAGCTATTTTTATTGCAGAAATTTAACCACTCGATCAATTTCAGATGTTTTGCTCCTGAATTTCTTGTTTTTGACTTAACTAGTCAGTAACTAGTGTCAACTGTCCCAGCTGACTCTTGGTAAAAGGCAGAGAACGCCTCAGAAAGACTGAAACAGAGAGTGATAACCATTTCCTGCCACATCTACTTTTGAATCAACTGTTGACCTCAGAGTGACGCTCTTCTTTAAGTCCCTCCAACCCAGAACCAGACACCACCATTATAATTACATTTGCTAACTTTAGTATCTACAGTGATATCATGCACTCTGACATTCAAGCTGTCATATATTGAAAGAGTTGTTCCATCCAATCTACTTCTTTTCCACATTAGATGTGAAGAAGATTCAAACAACAACTTGCTGCAAATCCTGAGCTACAGGTTTTAACAGCAAGGGCGTTTGTAGTAGAATCACCTATTGTATCGATTTCAAAATCCTAGGTGAGTTCCTTCTTGAGTTATCGCAATCACAGGATTTTCCGAAATCTTGACCTCTGGCTTTGAGGTCGCTGAGATTCAAACTTGTCCGAGAATTTTAGTACATACACCTATGGTATACATTTGAAGCTCATTCCTTCTTTCTCAAGTAATCACATTCACAAACTTGGGTGTAAACATTGCCCACCCACCCAACAACAACACTCAATTAACCAGAAAGTGCCACAAACCCAGCCAGAAGATCTGTGAGCTAAAACAAAAATTTCAACTTACATCAGTCCCAAATTATTTAGAGACAAAATTTAGATATGGTACAGGAAAAAAAGCTTCTTTGTGACTGCAGTCAAATGATTCATACCATGTTGATTTCAGCTTTTTTTAGTACATTTACTAACATTTTTAGTGCTTGTGTCCATTTATGAAAAACTCCTCTGGAGTATTAAGTTATCTGCTGCAAACCCTTAAATTTACAAACCCTTGAAAATTTACAAAAATTAATTTGATGACATATTTGAAGTGCAACAGTTTTATGTTAAACTCTTTTATGTTAAGTTTTATGTTAAGTCACTGCAAAGGCTAGATGATTTGTCACAAAATGGACGCCTCCATTCCACAAGCAAAACAATGTGCCTGGAGTTTCATGTTTTTAAAATGCTGGACAAACACTATAATAAATTGTATTAATGGTAAGTATAAATGGTCTGATTCTTACATAGTGCTCTTCTACTCTCCCGGAGTACTCAAAGCGTTCTATACAACATGCTGGCTGTAGCTATATTTTTACATTTATAACTACAAAAATGACACACATCAGGTTCCTGTTCCTCGGGGAAACTTCCTGCCACGGATCTAACCTGATATTAACACGGTACAAGCCTTAGATCTGTGATATTCAGAAAACTAAGTTACACACCACCATCAACAGTGGATATTAACAGCTCACAGACAGCAGCAAAAAAAAAAAAAAAAGAAAAAAAAAAGGAAGCAATCTATGCAAATAATCAATACTAGGGATGAACACAGGTCGACAGCAGGCTTAACTACTCTGAACTTGCCTGAAGCACTTTCCAGTGTTTCCATGCCTGAGTCACACAGACGCTAGTAGAGTGTGTGTTACATACGCAGCATTGATCTTCACAGCACCAAACAGAGAAAAACACATCTGAGCCACATGGCCTGAGTAAAGCTGTGTGAAAAAGAAGAAGCATGGAACGCTGATCTCATGCGCTATAGTCATCCACGAGTGCAAATTCATGCAAGCATGACGATATAAAGATATAGAGAAGCAAGAAAGGAATGATGAAGGACAACAGCAAAAGACACATCAGTGTGGTACTTTAATCCACTCGTTTGACTCTCTCGTTCTCCAAATATACAGTGGATATCTCTGTGCAAAGTGCTCCAGGGTATCACTCTGTGCTACAGTGACAAGAGGGCAGCCAGTAATATCCACTTCCAGTTCATAATTCAAAAGGGCTGCTTTAGAATACAAAGAAGAATAGACTTATATAAACCGTGTATACACTGTTTATGAAAGATGGATGTTATTACGAGGATGTCAGCAGCCGGTTCTGGAATACATATTCTGAAGCTAATATTAGCAAGCTACATCTATAAACTGCATGGATGAAAAGCACTTACATCCATACTTGTTAATTAGCACTAACAGACTAATTACACTAAATACTACCATTTTAACTTTGGGAGAAGTGAAGCACAAACTTCTTGGAGTGTCTGTTCCTCACAGAAAGCCATGTTTGTCACATAATTAGAAAGAAAAGCAAACTCAAAACACCAATAGCAGAAACAGTGGACAGCTTAACAGAGGTGACACCTAACAGTCATATCCGTTTTTGCAAAAACACTTCTGGTCCTATAAAAGTCTATACAGCCTCTGACCTCTGAAAAAAGAATCCACCCCTCACTCATCACATCTGGTTTCAGAACCAGGAAGCTTCATAAGGAGATTTGTGTCCATATTTTACAATCTTTCATGTTTGATCTTATATTTATCTCTTTTTAGTATGCCATGCTTAAGTGTACCTGCTGTTAGCAGGAGGGACAACGCAGCATGGAGGAACTTGAGAGTAAAAGGCCTGTAGTTTTGTGTAGCTTTTCTTATTAACTCACATGAACAACAAAGTGTAGTCAAGCAAGCTGATTGAAAGGGTCAGACTGCCTTCACTAGGGCAGGGCGATATGACCAAAAATATTTATCACGATATACATTTGAAAATTTGCGATAACGATATAACTGACGATATAATTGACACTAGACAAAATACTTTACAACTCCACAACTTTATTAGTGCAAAAAACCCCATCAATGTATTTTCACTTAAACAAGCAGCTGTTTTTTTATGTGCATTAAACTTATATAAAAATGTAACAGTGCAAATTCCTTGCTAACAGTTTAACCAAAAGGCATTTCCAGTGGAAATTGGCCGACATATCCTCAGCATAACCATGTATAATATCCACAAAACTTAAGAGGTTATACACACACAATACGGTAACATTATGTTGAAGCACAGTACGTATCACTCCGCGAGGCTCCTGCCTACGATAGCCGTAATGCTCCGACAATCCATCAAGCGGTGCGGCTTCGTAGCTTAGCAAAGTCGCAGTAAAACATTTGAGATTTTCGAGCGCCGTGTACATAAAATCGTTTCGAGGTCAGTAAACACAACCAGAGTTCATACATAAGGCACACGGGATTATAAGAGCACTGTCAAGTTTCAGAAAAATCAAAGGATTGATTTTAAGTGTGCCGTACTTTCCAAACAACACGGTAAAAACGACGGCCCGCTAGCATGCGCGTTTTACCCATATTCTATCGCGATATTTCATTTTCCTATCGTTGCCCAAAATTACTATTACTATTACCGCGAACGGTATGATATAGCCCAGCCCTAGCCTTCACCCTCTATTCCACTTCATCACTGTGGTTATGTTCAGTCTATGGTCTGATTTAGAATCTAGATCCTACAACGTAACCTACATAAGTGGCCAACGTCATTGCCGGCATTTATGCTGATGCATCATGTGTTAAGTACTGTGTAGTTGTGTCCCGATGTTTTATTTACGTTGCCAGCAGACAGAAACAAATAAAATGCTGGGACTTCCCCCTCCAGGGTCCCCACTCTTGTAGCCATTTTTCTTTTTCCCCTGGGGGCACTTCACAGTATGCTCCCTCACATCCATTAGGGATAGTTTCAGTAACCTACCTCCAGACATATGCGAGTACTCCTGCTGATGCTATAATTATTATTTCTTCTTCCAGGGAGGTACGTCAGGTTATGGCAACTGTTTAAGAAGGTTCCTCAGTTAAGTGGAAGATTTCACTCTGAAGTGTAAACCAGCAGAAACATTTGCTAGCAAACTTTAATCACACTTACAGTAACATAATGAGATCAACTTGATTTTTAATAATTCACATCACCTGACTCTTAGAGCTCCATTGCACACCTGATGTGTTTGTGTGTGATGGGATGCACTCACAGTGAGAATAGAGAAAGGAGAGCCTAGCATGTCCATAAGTATTAGCTGTATACAGATAAAGATTCTCACGCTGTGCTAAAATTAAACAAATGCAGGAAAAACAGGTGATTCTGATTTTAGTTTATTTATTAGTTATAATAAATCCACATTCAGTAAATTTATATTCTTGGATGTCTTCGGTTCATTTTATTTTTACAAAGATAGGAAAACAATGTTCCCTCGTGGTGAGGTATACAGCTCACTAATTTAACACTAGCTCTGAATTAGAACTCAGTATCAGCTCATACCCAAAACCAAGGCATCTCTACTGCATCAGACAAGTAAAAAAGTTGGGTAAGTGTATCTCTGTTATTACCTTGCTTGAATGAAGCATAACAGGGCTGCTGCCAAAGTGTGTGGCTGCCTGCCAGATGAGAGTAAGTTCCAGCTGCTGCCCACACCCAAATCTGCCACTGGTTACATAAGATACCACCTATGATGGTTGATCTGTTTCCATGTAGCTCACACAGCACACTGCAGTGGATCTTTAACTATATGGAAGCATGTATTAGTGAAAACCAGTCAGCATTTAGCTCACAAAAAAAGTGTGAGTGGGTGGTTAGCGGAGAGTCTGTGGATCAGATGGGACACTACATGAATAAAATAGTATGCATGCACTATCATACATCACATTTCCGCATAATATTCACATTGGTGTAACAGCTGCAGTGTGGCTATTTCTGACGAGAAAGTGACTAACTGAGCAACAGGCAAGGGACTGTAAAGAAGGAAGTAATGGGGGATGAGAGAGGAAGGCTAGTCAGTCCATACCATTCATACTACCCCATCCCCCAGTCTAACCCAGTGGTGATAGTAGCTGCTTGGTTCACTGACATCATCTGTGATGCCAAGTCCACCCCCTCATGCATGCAGCAGCTGATGCTGTGGCCCTCTCACTGCCTCCTCAGCTGTTTTCAACTTCAATATTAATGCATTGTGTGCTAAATAATGCATCGCTTAAACGTTGATTCATATGAGCACAGTGAATGTATGTTTTCTTTGATTATTTTTTAGCACCGTGCACACTTTTATGCCTGGGGGAGTCACTGCCAATCACCTCGTACTGGATTACAGAAACAGATGCGGCAGAAATACAATGTGTGCTGTGTTGTGTGGTGAGCAGGGACTCATTGCTAAATCTAAGTGTCAGTTTAAAATGCCCTGAACAAAGCCAACAACATGCAAATAAAGAGGACTGAAAGGGCCACAGCCCCACTGACCCGAGGGTCAGGGCCACTGTGCCAAAGCTGTTGTTAAGAATATTAAAAAGTGATATTTCTTTAAGGGACTCTAGCATGGAAAAGCAAACCGATCTGAGTCTCACAGTCGCAGCGTTTAAAAATTAGACAAGTAACTCTGTGTAAATACTCCTAAAAGAAACCCCACTAAGCCCATCTCTTTGTGCACACAGCGATAATTGACACCAGACCACGTACCCCCCGATACGTGCTGCTCTGTTATGGGAGCTCTCAAGCCAGGCTCTGTTCAAAACAGTGACATTTTATAAGCAACACCATAATTGCGCTGTCCAAAAGGTAAATTGACACAGAATCCACCTCCACATATTAAAACAAATTAAAGTCATTGTTCGTCATTCAAACATCGCTTCATTTATAAAACGAGGCTACACAGGAGGAATGAGGCGTGATTCGCTTTAAAATGATGCCATATAGTGAAGTACTTATTATATGGTCAATCAAATTTAACGCCGGAGTGTTCACCACATTATATTCATATCGCAGGAGATGAAAATTACGTCTTAGTCAAAGGCTGGTATTTGTAAAAATCCGAACCACCCTAAAACGGAACATTTTTTTAACGGAGCCTGGTCTGCAATCCTCCAAGTCAATACCAGCGGAGCCAGAAACCCACGGTAACGGTTGAGGAGTTTATTATAATAAGTTTATTTGGCGGAAAAAGCCACAGACGTGCTGTGAAGAGTGGTGTACTTACAGCGATGCTGGAAACCGCGGTTTCTGGTCGCTCGATCATCGTGAAGCCGAACTGTTACCACCCAGCCTTCAACGGACACTCACCGAGGCATAAACCGACAAACGTCCGAGAGGGTAACGAAACAACGAGATGCTCACGGCTTTCTCACTAAATAGCCGTCTTTTGGTTCAAGAAAAAAATAGCAGTGCGTCTAAAAATGAATGAATGCGGTTACAGTAGATATGGCCGCTGACGGACACAACGGATGGGAGCACGGTGAAGCGAAAACGCTCCAACGGTCGCTTTTCCACAGGCGGAACACCAACGGGATTTATGCAAGGCCACATCCGGTTGGGAATTTCAGAATAAGACGAGGAGCGCGCCTATACCGTGTATGGCGCTCGTGTGTTTTTGGATTTTATTAAAAAAAGTATCCGCTAATCGGCTTGTTAGTTTAGATACTTTTTAACAACTATATCAACAATAAAAAGACAAGCATTATTTGAACATCACTAGCACTGTCACAGATAAAAACACAACAAATAAGCGTACATAATTATACATCTAAACACAGAGTCAAGCACAGGGTTTTTCATTTATTCTTGTATACAGACGCCTATACACACATGTAGAAAGAACAAAAGGGCATAAATAATGGGCAAAACTATGAAGAAACGCTAACCTATAGAAAATAGTTTTTAGCAGTCATTTAAAATGAACCACAGATTCTGCCTATCAGATGTGTGCTGATGAATGCTGTACCAAAGTTCGGTAATCTTATTTAATTTTATTCTTTCCCTATTTGTCTGAATCAACCTTCCTACAGCATCATTTTGACAACTGATACGGTTAGGTGCGAAACTTCCGGTATCCCGCTAGCAGTGTCTTCATAACTTGACCCTCCCGCAAGAAATCCAGATCCGCCTTCCTATTGGCCAAACACAAATATGATGGGCCTCTAATTGTGTTTGTGGGGCCTTCATGTGCTGGAGGCAAAAATTTGCTTTCTTCACAAACCCTGGACACTAACCAAGCACCAGCAAACAACAAAAAGAAGTGAGAGAAACTGTGAAACAAAGTGTACTTAGAACCACCACAGGCTTATGAGTTAGTAATTGCAAGCAGCAATCAATAAATCTTTTAAATTTTTATTCAGTAACATCATTCTTGTGGATAACTCTCATTTTGATTATACAGTGCTAATGGTCTTGTGGTGAATGTCATAACAAACAGGAATTTTTCCATGTGCTCACCCCTACTTGATTTTTAGCTGCACTCATGAATAGATTACGAAAGGGGCCAATGGCACACAAACAAAGGGGGCTGCAGGTCAGTGGAGCCCCCGTACAATAGTGTGACTGTTACATTTTGTCAAAGTCAGTAACTAATCAAATCACAAATCAAATCAAATCACTTTTTATTGTCACATCACATGTGCAGGCACACTGGTACAGCACATGCGAGTGAAATTCTTGTGTGCGAGCCCCACAAGCAACAGAGATGTGCAAACACAACAACACAAACGAGCAAAATACAAGAATGGCCAACCTGAAACTAATAAATATATGTACAATATATAATAGTGTATGCATTTCTGGATGTGTATAATAAATATTTTCCTACGTGTGTGTGTGTGTGTGTGTGTGTGTGTGTATACACATTTTTACAAATTAAATAGTAAAAAAATAAAATAAAATAATAATAATAATAATAATAATAAAATATATAAAATATACAGAGTTGAATATGTGCAAAACAGCTTTAGCAAAAAGGAAAGTTTTAAGCCTAATCTTAAAAGTAGAGATAGTGTCTGTCTCCTGAATCCAAACTGGAAGCTGGTTCCACAGAAGAGGGGCCTGAAAACTGAAGGCTCTGCCTCCCATTCTACTTTTAAATACTCTAGGAACAACAAGTAGGCCTGCAGAGTGAGAGCGAAGTGCTCTAATAGGGTGATCTGGTACTACAAGGTCATTGAGATAAGATGGGGCCTGATTATTTAAGACCTTGTATGTGAGGAGCAGGATTTTGAATTCATTCTGGATTTAACAGGAAGCCAATGAAGGGAAGCCAAAACAGGAGAAATCTGCTCTCTCTTTCTAGTCCCTGTTAGCACTCTTGCTGCAGCATTTTGGATTAACTGGAGGCTTTTAAGGGAGGTTTTAGGACATCCTGATAATAATGAATTGCAGTCGTCCAGCCTGGAAGTAAAAAAAATGCATGAACTAGTTTTTCAGCATCACTCTGTTACAGGATATGTCTAATTTTAGAGATGTTGCGAAAATGGAAGAACGCAGTCTTACATATTTGTTTAATATGTGCACTGAAGGACATGTCCTGGTCAAAAATGACTCCAAGGTTCCTACAGTGTTACTGGAGGCCAAGGTAATGCCATCCAGAGTAAGAATCTGGTTAGATACCATATTTCTAAGATTTTCAGGGCCGAGTACAATAATTTCAGTTTTATCTGAATTAAGAAGCAGAAAGTTAGCGGCCATCCAGGTCTTTATGTCTTTAAGACATTCCTGCAGTTTAACTCATTGGTGTGTGTTATCTGGCTTCATAGACAGATCTATGTCATCTGCATAGTAGTGAAAATGTATGCTATGTCTTCTAATGATGCTGCCTAAGGGAAGCATGTATAATGTAAACATGCTTCCACAGGGTTCCTAGCACTGAACCCTGTGGAACTCCATAACTGACCGTAGTGTGTGAAGAGGACTCTCCATTTACATGCACAAATTGGAGTCTATTAATTAGATATGATACAAACCACTGCAGCACAGTACCTGAGATACCCACAACGTGCTCTAATCGTGCTAATAGAATATTATGTTCAACAGTATTGAATGCTGCACTAAGGTCTAACAGGACAAGCACAGAGATGAGTCCACTGTCAGAGGCCATAAGAAGATCATTTGTAACCTTCACTAAAACTGTTTCTGTGCTGTGATGAGCTCTGAAACCTGACTGAAACTCTTCAAATAAGCCATTCCTCTGCAGATGATCTGTTAGCTGTTTGACAACTACTCTTTCAAGGAACACTTGCTCCTTGCAAAGAATATTGTTATTCAGGAAGTGATCGGTATTGAAGTTTTTAATTCTGTACACTGTAAATTTACAGGAGTGCTGGCATCATGACCCAGCTCTAACTAAGCAGCAAAGCACGAGCATGACCAAGAGCTTTGAACTGATGCTAACTTAATATAGCAACCAATCTGCACATCACAGGATGTGATCTGTTTAGCTGGGCTCTCTGGTGTTCCTTTGGAAAACCAGCAGTTTCTTTACCGTTTATTTAAGTGGCACAAATTGTTACTTTATGAGAAAAAAAAACAAAAAAAACTGCAAAGACAAACTTTCATTTATTCTTTAATTTTAATTTAGGACTCAACTTAGTAGTAGCATGCAAAAAACAAAGTGTTTACAAACACTAACCAAACTGCCCATAGGGATACTGGAGATGTATACAGTTCCAGTCTGGAAGAAGACTCACAATGACAAAGTTTCACTGATCCTTTATCCTTTATTTTGAAGTGAAGTTTTCAGCACAATCATAAAAACACAAATACTTAAGTTTTACATCAAAACCAAGCGAACTGTCCACAGTGCAGGAACAGTGCTGCAGCCCATAGCTTATACTCTGCTGTTTACTGATGACACCATGTGGAGGTGGGAGGCACTGCTCTTTCACAAAGAACAGCTTCTCAAGTCATTTCAGATTACACTCCAAAGTATCACAGTGCTTACGGTCAGACTTTCAGTGTTGTATTAAGCAAAAACACTCGTTATTCAGTATAATAAGATAAATAATCAAAGTCAGAAATGTAAAAATATTAAATATCAGTATTAAAAGAACGACAGAGTAAACAAACAAAGAAATGTTTGGATTGCAGGAAATTATTCCTATTTGCAAATGAATCTCATAATTATGTCTTTAAGTATAAGAATATCTGATACAGATTCAGCATGTAGACAGAAGAGCTGCTGTTTGGTTATACAAACTTCCAGCATTTAAACATATAAACTGTCCAGCTTTTGTCCATGAAGGCTCTTCCAAAGTAGTTTCCATGGTTACAGGTTGGATGTCTCTCCTGGGACGGCTTTGGCATCCAGGTAGCTGATGAGCTGCTTCATCCAGGGGGCTGAAGGTCTGACACACAGCTGTCGGCCTGCCACTGTGTTCAGCCTGAAGGTTCACAGAAAGAGGAGAGTCAGAGGATGGAGGGGCAGGTTTGGTGATGGTGGTGATGTGTGTTTGTGAGGTTGTGTACTTACAGGATGGCGGGCTTGGAGCAGCGCTGGCTGGTCTTGACGTAGCTGACCACTCTTCCTTTAGGCACTTCCTGGTCATTGAAGCGGAAGCAGCACTTTTTTGGGCCAGCACCGCGCATACCTGCAAACAAACAGGAACAAGTTAACAACTGAGCCACTGACACAGCACCACATCATCTGCTTCCTGGTTTTTGTTCCGATTCAGTTTCCTGCTGGCTGGTGTGAGGTCACATCTGATACTGTATGTTTAGTTGATGACACTGTGCAACTGCTCATTTGTTCCCCTGAGTTATGAAGTGGTCAGATTTGTCATGTGACCTGTCCTCTGTTTACTGTATCTATGAAGTAATATGTTAATATTAAGTTTAATGCTGCATTAACATTAATTATTTTACTTTCAGATTTGTTCAGCTCTGCTGTTTTCATTAGAAATTATTGTCTAGTCATTGCCGACATTTAGATATATAATCATCACTTTGAGTTATTATTTTCACATTGCACATTTGAATGTCCTGAGACTTGTGTGTGCTTTATTTTGTTTTTTGTTTGTTTTATATATACGTTGAATATGAATTAATATTACATTTAAAGGAGAAAGAAATTGTTATTCATCACACAGTGTAAAGGTCAGATCATTAAAACGAGCCTTACCCTCAGTCAGAGCGATGACAGCCAGCATGAGCACAACCACAGACAGAGCGAGACGAGGAGCGGCCATCCTGAAGTTTGTTTGTTGGCTTCGTGTTGCAACAGTGGATTAAAGTCTCAGCTGAGCTCTGTCGGCTTGTTCTCTGTGCTGTGTCACTGCTGTCCACCTGCTTCACATTTATACAGTTGGAAGAAGAAGCGGGGCAGACCCTGTTGGGCACCTTGGAAAAATTTGTGACGTGTCGAGTTTCACTAAAACAGGGAACTGTTCAGTTTCCCTTTTCACTACGCCTCTCTCAAATGGGACCAAAGTAGATCTCTCTGGTCTGTCCAACTTCCTATGTGCTTTCTATTCTGACACCACAGACCTTTCATTGCTGATGCAGTGTGAAACAGTTAAGTGTCTATATAGGACATATCAGTATTCAGACATGTATTTGTTCAACCCCGTGGAGTTTCCCCTATATATGGATCAATATGGACTTAGCTGCCTGCTGCGTCCTCTTTATGCTAAGAGCAGTCCCACCTTTCAGCCACTCTGCACATTTCGAGCTTTCTTAGGGTAAACTTTTATTCTGAGTCGATTCCCGTGTCTGAGTCCAGCTGTTGTGAAACTGTAACAGCAACATAAGTGATACTTGTTTTACAGTATTGGAGCGCTCTCATAGGGCAACTTTATATGAAGAAGAGCAGAAACAAATGTTCCTCAGATTTCAACCTTTTTCTCTCGATGTGGCTGAAACACAGTCTGGTGAACATCCAGACAATCAGTTAATAGAAGAAGATGAAATGGGTTGAAGATGGACTTCAGGAGATTTCAGGAGTGAAAAGTCCTGAAATCACCAAAGCATTTGCTCATAGCAGGTCATGTGACTGTGGGGGTTTCTGTGTTTACCTTGTATTATTGTAGGGTCTTTATCTTATAAAATAAAGCGCTTCGAAACAACTGTTGTTGTGATTTGGCGCTATATAAATAAAGTTGTATTTAAGTGCTTTAAACCTGCATTTCTTCTAATGGCCAACAGGTGGAGCCACTCCTGTGGTTTCAGAAAGAAGTCTGCTATAAACGTCACTGTAGCTGCTTTGTTGTGTGACCTCAGTAAAAAGTTTCCTGGTGGTTTGATGGTCTCAGCTGATATTTTCAAGTCCTCCGAAATATCACATAATGTTCATTTTGTACGTTGTGGTTCCCACTAACAAGGATCATAAAGTCAGGTGTGTTTTAGGGTGGGCTTAGCTTGTGTGGTTGATAAATGCTGAAAACTGACAAAAGTCTCAGCTTCATGCTTCACACATGCAGAACTATCACTGGGTGATGTCTGGGTGGCTGTGCCCACCTGGTGTATTTGTTTAATATACAGTCTGTGGATAAACTAGTACTAAAAACTGTCTGTGCTGAATTTTTAACATGTACAGAAAAGCAGCAGGGACAATGTGCATCACCCTCACAATGTTGTGTAACAGGTGACATTTGTCATGCACATCTGCACGCAGGCTAACTCCATCCATCACCTCTCTCTCTCTCTCTTCTTTTCACCGTCACCACTGAAAACATGAAGAGACTGAGAGTTGATCCATGATGTAATCCCGCCTCCACCCTCAACCGGTCCGTCCCTCCTACCACACACCTCACCACTCTCTTGCTTTCGTCATACATGTCCTGCTCCACCCTCACATACTTCTCTGCCACTGCAGACTTCCTCACACAGCACCACAGTTCATCTCTTGGCATTCAGTCATATGGTTTGTCTAGATTCACAAAGACACAGTGCAACTCCTTCTCTGTCCTTCTCATCTCCTGTACTACTGACTACTTTCTTCATGTCCCTACCTCATCACTTACTGGTGATTCTATTATTAGAAACCTTAAGTTAGAGACTTTGTGAGCTCAATCGATTGTATTCCACATGAGTATCCAGCGTTTGGACAGGAAGCAGAGATGCAGTTGTAGATGGCTCTGCAACTTCTCTCATTCTGTCATCCTCCAACAACCCATCGCCATAAAGTCTGTTTCTGCTCCCAGTCCACCTAATTATAGACCCAGTTTTAACTTTCCTCTTATTTCACAAAATCTGAAGAAATCCATCAAAATGAGATCTAATCAGATGATGTCTTAGAGCACAGCAAAATCATGTTAATAATTTGGTTCATTTCCTCCACATTACAAAGGTAAGTTAAAGGATAAATGTCCTACAGGCCTTTCTGGATGGCATAGGGACAGTGAATGAGTCCAGGCTAGGCTGGACCTCTGATGGTGTTCTTGGCTTTTAAGGCTCCACCTGAGATTGATTGCACACAGTTTGGCCACCAGCTGTTTTTATGATGTGCTGGAGAGCTCTCCTGTTCAGAGACATGCAACTAATGTACCATGCTGTGATGCAGTATGATGACAGATGCTGTGGTGGACCTCTGAAAACTGACCAGCACACAGACCTGTGGTGATTAGTAGAAACGTAGCTTTTCAATTTCAATTTCATTTATTTATACAGCGCCAATTAACAACAACAGTCCCCTCAAGGTGCTTTATATTGTAAGGTAGACTCTACAATAATAGATACAGAGAAAAATGTAACAATCATGTGATCCCCTATGAGCAAGCACTTTGGCGACAGTGGGAAGGAAAAACTCCCTTTCAAACCTAATCTTAAAAGTAGAGATAGTGTCTGTCTCCTGAATCCAAACTGGAAGCTGGTTCCACAGAAGAGGGGCCTGAAAACTGAAGGCTCTGCCTCCCATTCTACTTTTAAATACTCTAGGAACAACAAGTAGGCCTGCCGTGTGAGAGTGAAGTGCTCTAATAGGGTGATATGGTACTACAAGGTCATTAAGATAAGATGGGGCCTGATTATTTAAGACCTTGTATGTGAGGAGCAGGATTTTGAATTCATTCTGGATTTAACAGGAAGCCAATGAAGGGAAGCCAAAACAGGAGAAATCTGCTCTCTCTTTCTAGTCCCTGTCAGGACTCTTGCTGCAGCATTTTGGATTAGCTGAAGGTTTTTAAGGGAGTTTTTAGGACATCCTGATAATAATGAATTACACTAGTCCAGCCTGGAAGTAATAAATGCATGAAGTAGTTTTTCAGCATCACTCTGAGACAGGATATTTCTAATTTTAGAGATGTTTCAAAAATGGAAGAAAGCAGTCTTACATATTTGTTTAATATGTGCGTTGAAGGACATGTCCTGATCAAAAATGACTTCAAGGTTCTTGGCTTTGCTTTGTGTAATCTAACAAACAGCAACATGTTTAAAACTGAGTTTAAAATTCTAAGCGTGTGTAATGGGCAGAAAAAATACATTCTCGTCCACTAGAGGGCAGTACAGCCACGTGCTCTAATTAAATTGGTAGCAAAGTAAAACTTTTTCCAGTAAAACTGAAGAAGACGAAAAAGAAATTACATAATAGTCAGGCTGCGAGAGAGACAGCGCAATGCCTCATAGCAATAGATAAATATTTGAAAAGAAAAAAAGTAGTCAGTCTGACCTGGGTTCTGGAGAAATTCCGGCCCAGATGAAGACCCTAGCACGAGTAGTGGTGAGAAGAAAGCAAAAAAGTTATACTGATGATCAAAATGCTTTTTGTGACATTTTTGTTTGGTGGTGTGCTGTGTGATTTTTCTAATGTGAAATATCTGCTGTGGCTCCAAAAGGTTCGGAAACACTGCTATAAGGTGTTGTATCACATCAAAATGATTATTGCTGTGCTTCTGTTTTACACTGAATGATGGGGAAATATTGTTTGTTTTCTGCAAAATTACAATGAAAATGCACACTATTTAAAATGACTTACAGTGTAATGATTTCCTTGAATTACTTTTGGAGAATTACGTCCTTAGGCATGGGACGTATTATAAACTATTACCAAATCTGTCTAGCCGGGGTCAGCATATCACAAATATATACATATTCGTTTTTCAGCATCATTCTGAGACAAGATGTTTCTAATATACAGACATCTAGTGTAATGCAATTGATTGTACACTGCTGTGTAGTCCATTGTTTTTAAATTATGTGTTATCAAAAATGATTTCAGGAAACACTGTTAAATGTGCAGTTTCTATGCCATATGTGAGGACATGATCCAGAGTGTGGGATCATTTCCAGTTTAAGAAAAGCCAATTGAGTCTAATAAAAAGTTAAATGAGGTTTTGAAATTGTCGTTTTCAACATCTACACAGATATTAAAATAACCTGCACTATTTATTTGATCATAACTGAGTGGTAACACGGGTAAAATGCGGAGAAATCAGAGAGTAACTCTGAGTAAGAGCTAGAGGGATGGTAGATTATTACAACAAAAAATGTTTTTTTGAGTTTTTCAGGAAGGGTGGACAAAGGTCAGAGTCAGGCTTTCAAATGAATTAAAACTGTCTGTCTGTCTTTGGTTGATTAATAGGCTAAAATGAAAGATTACTGCCTCTCCTCCTCCTCTGCCTGTGCGTTGAGGACTGACAGTTAGCTGGGATTTTTTGGTGGATTCTGAGCAGACAGTCTATATGTGGATGGGGTGTTGGGGGAATAACAGGAGGTGGGACACTGCAGAGAGGCGTGTAAGATTCCAGCTCTGCTTCCTGGTTGCATCTCTGGATAGTCACGTTTTGGGGTGCTTAATAAAAGCACTCATTTTTCTCAAAATAAGAGCTGCTCCATCTACAGTGAGATGGATGACGTCTCTCCTAATAATAGCAGAGGTTCCCTAGAAAGTTTCACAATTTTCTGTGAAGCCAAAGTCGCTTTCTGGACAGACAGCCAGCAATTTATGGAGAATACGCACTCCTTGTCTGACTGTGCGGGGGGCCGGAAAAAAATTACAAGCTCCAGTACTGTTTTATGAAAGATACAAACTGACTCATTAATAAAAACTGATTTTTATTTCCCTTTTTATAACTAGAGAAGGAAAGAAGGACTATCGACTGGCTAGGCAGAGAGGCCAATCTGGAAAGGATGTGCAGCAGATTAGGGTGATGAAGGAAAGAGATGGAAATGTACTGATAGGTGAAGAGGGGTGCTGAGAAGAAGGAAGGAGTACTTTGAGGCTGAAAAAAGAAGAAAATGAGGTAGAGCGAAGTAGAAAGATGAATAACCGTTAGTTATTCAGAAGGTAAAGAGGATCAGTAAGAAGGAAATGCCGGCAGCTGTGAAGAGAATGAAGAGTGGAAAGGAGGTTGGTGCAGATGACATTACTGTGGAGATATGGAGACTGATTAAAGAGAGGGCAGTGGACTTTTTAACCAGATTGTTTAACACAATCTTGGAGATTGAGAGGATTCATGAGAAGCTGCAGTAAGTACAACTTATTAAACTGACCTTTGGCACCTTTGTTTTGTCTGAAAACTCATATGTCTGATATAAAGACACTTAACTGTTTCACACTGTATCAACAATGAAAGGTCTGTGGTGTCAGAATAGAAAGCACATAGGAAGTTGGACAGACCAGAGGTCCCATTTGAGAGAGGCATAGTGAAAAGGGAAACTGAACAGTTCCCTGTTTTAGTGAAACTCGACTCGTCACAAACTTTCCAAGATGCACAACAGGGTCTGCCCCGCTTCTTCTTCCAACTGTATAAATGTGAAGCAGGTGGACAGCAGTGACACAGCACAGAGAACAAGCCGACAGAGCTCAGCTGAGACTTTAATCCACTGTTGCAACACGAAGCCAACAAACAAACTTCAGGATGGCCGCTCCTCGTCTCGCTCTGTCTGTGGTTGTGCTCATGCTGGCTGTCATCGCTCTGACTGAGGGTAAGGCTCGTTTTAATGATCTGACCTTTACACTGTGTGATGAATATCAATTTGAAATTAATATTAATATGATATTCAGCGTTTATACGTAACAATAAAAATGTTTTTTTTTATTTTTAATTGAGAAAAACAAAAACAAATCACTCAAATCATTAATTTTATTACAAAGCAACAATAATTCTTGGCTGTTTTATTTACAAACTAATAGACCATTAATAGCAAGCTATTGATTTTATTTTTGATAAACAATGTATGAAACTTTTCTTCAATCTTTTTCATTCATAGGAGTTACTAGAAAGAAATTCTATTTCTGAAGCTAAAGTCATGAACCATTAAAGCTGTAGCATTCAGTAGTTTGTCTAAGATAAAGAGTCCATTCTAATGTGCAATATGAAAATAATTAATGTTAATGCAGCATTAAACTTAATATTAACATATTACTTCATAGATACAGTAAACAGAGGACAGGTCACATGACAAATCTGACCACTTCATAACTCAGGGGAACAAATGAGCAGTTGCACAGTGTCATCAACTAAACATACAGTATCAGATGTGACCTCACACCAGCCAGCAGGAAACTGAATCGGAACAAAAACCAGGAAGCAGATGATGTGGTGCTGTGTCAGTGGCTCAGTTGTTAACTTGTTCCTGTTTGTTTGCAGGTATGCGCGGTGCTGGCCCAAAAAAGTGCTGCTTCCGCTTCAATGACCAGGAAGTGCCTAAAGGAAGAGTGGTCAGCTACGCCAAGACCAGCCAGCGCTGCTCCAAGTCCGCCATCCTGTAAGTACACAACCTCACAAACACACATCACCACCATCACCAAACCTGCCCCTCCATCCTCTGACTCTCCTCTTTCTGTGAACCTTCAGGCTGAACACAGTGGCAGGCCGACAGCTGTGTGTCAGACCTTCAGCCCCCTGGGTGAAGCAGCTCATCAGCTACCTGGATGCCAAAGCCGTCCCAGGAGAGACATCCAACCTGTAACCATGGAAACTACTTTGGAAGAGCCTTCATGGACAAAAGCTGGACAGTTTATATGTTTAAATGCTGGAAGTTTGTATAACCAAACAGCAGCTCTTCTGTCTACATGCTGAATCTGTATCAGATATTCTTATACTTAAAGACATAATTATGAGATTCATTTGCAAATAGGAATAATTTCCTGCAATCCAAACATTTCTTTGTTTGTTTACTCTGTCGTTCTTTTAATACTGATATTTAATATTTTTACATTTCTGACTTTGAATATTTATCTTATTATACTGAATAACGAGTGTTTTTGCTTAATACAACACTGAAAGTCTGACCGTAAGCACTGTGATACTTTGGAGTGTAATCTGAAATGACTTGAGAAGCTGTTCTTTGTGAAAGAGCAGTGCCTCCCACCTCCACATGGTGTCATCAGTAAACAGCAGAGTATAAGCTATGGGCTGCAGCACTGTTCCTGCACTGTGGACAGTTTGTTTGGTTTTGATGTAAAACTTAAGTATTTGTGTTTTTATGATTGTGCTGAAAACTTCACTTCAAAATAAAGGATAAAGGATCAGTGAAACTTTGTCATTGTGAGTCTTCTTACAGAGTGTAACAGCTCGTGTCACATAAACAGACAATGGAACAACTACTGATGTCCTTTGCAGGTGTAGAGTTCAACCTTCACTTTAAAAAAAAACAAACAGGAAATGACACCTAAGCAAATCCTTGCTTGCCTGTGATTTAGAAAATTTTTAAACTCAGTTTTAAACATGTTGCTGTTTGTTAGATTACACAAAGCAAAGCCAAGAACCTTGGAGTCATTTTTGACCAGGACATGTCCTTCAATGCACAAATTAAACATATATGTAAGACTGCTTTCTTCCATTTTTGAAACATCTCTAAAATTAGAAATATCCTGTCTCAGAGTGACGCTGAAAAACTACTTCATGCATTTATTACTTCCAGGCTGGACTAGTGTAATTCATTATCATCAGGAAGTCCTAAAAACTCCCTTAAAAACCTTCAGTTAATCCAAAATGCTGCAGCAAGAGTCCTGACAGGGACTAGAAAGAGAGAGCAGATTTCTCCTGTTTTGGATTTCCCTTCATTGGCTCCCTGTTACAACCAGAATTCAAAATCCTGCTCCTCACATACAAGGTCTTAAATAATCAGGCCCCATCTTATCTTAATGACCTTGTAGTACCATATCACCCTATTAGAGCACTTCGCTCTCGCACTGCAGGCCTACTTGTTGTTCCTAGAGTATTTAAAAGTAGAATGGGAGGCAGAGCCTTCAGTTTTCAGGCCCCTCTTCTGTGGAACCAGCTTCCAGTTTGGATTCAGGAGACAGACACTATCTCTACTTTTAAGATTAGGCTTCAAACTTTCCTTTTTTCTAAAGCATATAGTCAGGTCTGGACCAGGTGACCCTGAATCTGTCACGGCTGGGGCAGCAGTTGTGTGATGGAGTGAATGAGGACCCATGTTGCAGACAGTGGCGGAGGTGCGAGTGGGTTTATTTACAGTGCACAATAAGAAAGGTGAGGGCAGAACTGAACATAAACCTAAACTGGGGAAAACTCATAATAACAAAACACAAAACCATAACTGACAAAGTCACACGCAGGGAAAGACACAAGGCAGTAGGCAGGGGATGGAGAGCTGGAAATGGAGAGAAGAATGTGGAGCAGAGAGACGCAGAATAACACAGACGAACCGACGAGGAACACAAGCAGGCATACACTATAAATACAAACAAGGTAATCAGGTAATGACACACAGGAGTGGAGCACAGCTGATCCTAATTCACAGGATGACAGGAAGACACAAACTGACACAGTGATAAGAGACCCAGACCTTCAAAGTAAAACAGAAATTCACAAAGACAAACTCAGGGACACGAACAAAGCACAGAAGGGAGAACACTAAAGCACTAAACACAAGAACCAAACCCTAAGCCCAAATACAAAATAAGAATTACCACAAAACATAAGATGATACCAAAAGGAAACACAAAACGCTGGGTCACCAAACCAGGAGCATGACAGAATCCTCCCTTAGTTATGCTGCAACAGGTGTAGGTTGCTGGGAGATTCCCATGATGCACTGAGTATTTCTTCTTCAGTCACCTTGCTCAGTCATTATGTGTTAACAGACCTCTCTGCATTGAATCGTACTTGTTATTAACCTCTGTCTCTCTTCCACAGCATGTCTTTATCCTGTCTTCCTTCTCTCACCCCAACCGGTCGCAGCAGATGGCCCCGCCCCTCCCTGAGCCTGGTTCTGCCGGAGGTTTCTTCCTGTTAAAAGGGAGTTTTTCCTTCCCACTGTCGCCAAAGTGCTTGCTCATAGGGGGTCATACGTTTGTTAATTTTTTCTCTGTATCTATTATTGTAGAGTCTACCTTACAATATAAAGCACCTTGAGGGGACTGTTGTTGTTAATTGGCGCTGTATAAATAAATGAAATTGAAATTGAAAAGCTACGTTTCTACTAATCACCACAGGTCTGTGTGCTGGTCAGTTTTCAGAGGTCCACCACAGCATCTGTCATCATACTGCATCACAGCATGGTACATTAGTTGCATGTCTCTGAACAGGAGAGCTCTCCAGCACATCATAAAAACAGCTGGTGGCCAAACTGTGTGCAATCAATCTCAGGTGGAGCCTTAAAAGCCAAGAACACCATCAGAGGTCCAGCCTAGCCTGGACTCATTCACTGTCCCTATGCCATCCAGAAAGGCCTGTAGGACATTTATCCTTTAACTTACCTTTGTAATGTGGAGGAAATGAACCAAATTATTAACATGATTTTGCTGTGCTCTAAGACATCATCTGATTAGATCTCATTTTGATGGATTGGTGATAAGTGTTCCAAGCAGGTCCTTGGACGACTCAAGCAGGTGGTTTTAGCCACAAAAAGCTTTTACGCTGCCGATAATAGCAAAATGGTTAATGCTGCATGTCTTCATCATGAATAATCCTGTTAAAAATCTCTTTTCCAGCATCCTTTTAAAACTTTTGGGACATTTCTTCAGATTTTGTGAAATAAGAGGAAAGTTAAAACTGGGTCTATAATTAGGTGGACTGAGAGCAGACACAGACTTTATGGGGATGGGTTGGTTTTTTTTTTTTTTTTTTTTTTTTTTGTGTCCCGTTTGGATCTTTAGCCATCAGAATTGTTGTCTTAAGGCCAAGAAAGATGCCAAGCGGATTTATTTTACCAAGTGGATCATCATGGCCTTGCCATATTGGTCCATTTGATTGACCTTTATTATAATTATGAATTTATTTTATTTTCAGTTCCTACAAACGGGACAGACATGACTGGGGGATAGGACAGGGAGAAAGAATGAAAGAAAGAGAGGGAGAGAAAGAAAACCAAAGGGGAGAAGAGACAGTGAGAAGGGGGGGAAGAAAGAAAAAAAAAACCAAACAACAAAAAAAAACAAAACACCTGGGTCACCTGTATGGAGAAAAAAAACAGAAGAGAAAGCAAACAACAAAGAGCAACATAATAAAAAAATCGGCACCATCACAATAAACTAGCTAGCAGTAAATATCAGTAGATACTAAGTAATAAACGATATTGTGCAGCACGCAAGATAGACAGCGCACAATGTGCTTTGAGGCAGCAGCCAAGAAAGCTGTAGTCCGCGTCTGTGAATACCCGTGTGTACACCTGTGTGCATACCTGTGTGGATCAGCATGCTTGCATTCCAAAGGTTTCTCCATGTAACGATCTGCTAGGGAGTGTGGGGGGGCCACAGCCCCGTCCTGCAGGGCATGAAGCAGGTATGGAGGAGATCAAAACTCCAGACATCCAGAGGCCCCCAGAACACAAGAGACCAAGGAAGACCAACAAAGGGGCAGCCGCGCCACTGTCCCAGTAAGAGCTGAGGAGAGTCCCAGATGAGGGCTCACTCAGCAGCTGCGGAGCAGAAGACAGGGGGAGTTGCAGTGACGCGCCCGTGAGCTCCGCCGGCAGCCAGCCGTGCCTGAGTGACCGAGCCCCAGGCCGAGAGGCTGGGGGCACCCCACCTCCGAAGTGGCCCAAGCGAGCCCCAGGCTCCAGGCCCCGATAAGCGGCCGCCAAGGAGTGAGCCGGTGTGTACCTGGACGCCCATCCCCGGACACAAAGAACCACCAACGCACCGATGTCTGAGGGAGTCCGCCACTGGCAGGGGAAGTGGTGGTAGGGGGAGATAGGCCTCCAAACCTTGGAGGGCCTGAGATGTCCCCAGAGAGGTGGCGCCTGACACCCAACCTGACATATAGACACAGACATACAGGCACACACAGACACAAACATCCATTCCCACCCTCATGCTCTCATATGCACTCACTCCACACTCGACCAACGTGGAGACAGACATAAAGAGACGCTGTACACACGATCACACTCCCCAAGCGTACTCTACAAACCGGGTCTAGGTACCCTTGCCCCTGGAGGGGGGAACTGCACCCAGACCCAGGTGGTGTTACCCTTTTCCCTGCAGTGGGGGGAGGCAGACCACCCCGACTCCGCAGCAGCAGGGAGGCCCCACACTCCAGACCGCAGTCGGACGGCCAACTCCTCCTAGCCCCCCCGCTCCAGCAGGCCGCAGAGAATGGGGGTGAGAGAAGACTCCAAACCTCCCTCCACCCGCTCATTGTAGTGTTGATGCATGTGTGTTCTAAGGTGCAATTAAAACCCAGGAGGGCATGGAGCTACCTGCCAGAGAGCAGCAGGTAAGCGCATGGTCCCTCCTGATAGCCCTCAATGTCTAAGTGTATTTAAAATTGAGAGGTGGGCAACGACGCCAGGGGTGAGGTGTACACCCTGATGGTAATTTGGACTCCGTGTATCGTGCCCACCCCCAAGATCCTATATGTATGTGTAATGAGAGTGTGAGTAATGTGAATGTCTAAGTTGTGGGATAAAATTGAGGCAGAGGCAGCCAGAAGGGGACAGAGGGGGGGGGGGGGGGGGTAGCCTCCTCTGCACCCTGGTGACATACCCCTACTCCAAGGCCCTGCATGTGTGGGTGGTTGTGGTGGAGCGGGAGGGTTGTTGGAGGATGACAGAAGGAGAGAAGTTGCAGAGCCATCTACAACTGCATCTCTGCTTCCTGTCCAAACGCTGGATACTCATGTGGAATACAATCGATTGAGCTCACAACGTCTCTAACTTAAGGTTTCTAATAATAGAATCACCAGTAAGTGATGAGGTAGAGACATGAAGAAAGTAGTCAGTAGTACAGGAGATGACAGAGAAGGAGTTGCACTGTGTCTTTGTGAATCTAGACAAACCATATGACTGAATGCCAAGAGATGAACTGTGGTGCTGTGTGAGGAAGTCTGCAGTGGCAGAGAAGTATGTGAGGGTGGAGCAGGACATGTATGACGAAAGCAAGAGAGTGGTGAGGTGTGTGGTAGGAGGGACGGACCGGTTGAGGGTGGAGGCGGGATTACATCATGGATCAACTCTGAGCCTCTTCTTGTTTTCAGTGGTGACGGTGAAAAGAAGAGAGAGAGAGAGAGAGAGGTGATGGATGGAGTTAGCCTGCGTGCAGATGTGCATGACAAATGTCACCTGTTACACAACATTGTGAGGGTGATGCACATTGTCCCTGCTGCTTTTCTGTACATGTTAAAAATTCAGCACAGACAGTTTTTAGTACTAGTTTATCCACAGACTGTATATTAAACAAATACACCAGGTGGGCACAGCCACCCAGACATCACCCAGTGATAGTTCTGCATGTGTGAAGCATGAAGCTGAGACTTTTGTCAGTTTTCAGCATTTATCAACCACACAAGCTAAGCCCACCCTAAAACACACCTGACTTTATGATCCTTGTTACACTAGTGGGAACCACAACATACAAAATGAACATTATGTGATATTTCGGAGGACTTGAAAATATCAGCTGAGACCATCAAACCACCAGGAAACTTTTTACTGAGGTCACACAACAAAGCAGCTACAGTGACGTTTATAGCAGACTTCTTTCTGAAACCACAGGAGTGGCTCCGCCTGTTGGTCATTAGAAGAAATGCAGGTTTAAAGCAGTTAAATTCAACTTTATTTATATAGCGCCAAATCACAACAACAGTTGTTTCGAAGCGCTTTATTTTATAAGATAAAGACCCTACAATAATACAAGGTAAACACAGAAACCCCCACAGTCACATGACCTGCTATGAGCAAATGCTTTGGTGATTTCAGGACTTTTCACTCCTGAAATCTCCTGAAGTCCATCTTCAACCCATTTCATCTTCTTCTATTAACTGATTGTCTGGATGTTCACCAGACTGTGTTTCAGCCACATCGAGAGAAAAAGGTTGAAATCTGAGGAACATTTGTTTCTGCTCTTCTTCATATAAAGTTGCCCTATGAGAGCGCTCCAATACTGTAAAACAAGTATCACTTATGTTGCTGTTACAGTTTCACAACAGCTGGACTCAGACACGGGAATCGACTCAGAATAAAAGTTTACCCTAAGAAAGCTCGAAATGTGCAGAGTGGCTGAAAGGTGGGACTGCTCTTAGCATAAAGAGGACGCAGCAGGCAGCTAAGTCCATATTAATCCATATATAGGGGAAACTCCACGGGGTTGAACAAATACATGTCTGAATACTGATATGTCCTATATAGACACTTAACTGTTTCACACTGCATCAGCAATGAAAGGTCTGTGGTGTCAGAATAGAAAGCACATAGGAAGTTGGACAGACCAGAGAGATCTACTTTGGTCCCATTTGAGAGAGGCGTAGTGAAAAGGGAAACTGAACAGTTCCCTGTTTTAGTGAAACTCGACACGTCACAAATTTTTCCAAGGTGCCCAACAGGGTCTGCCCCGCTTCTTCTTCCAACTGTATAAATGTGAAGCAGGTGGACAGCAGTGACACAGCACAGAGAACAAGCCGACAGAGCTCAGCTGAGACTTTAATCCACTGCTGCAACACGAAGCCAACAAACAAACTTCAGGATGGCCGCTCCTCGTCTCGCTCTGTCTGTGGTTGTGCTCATGCTGGCTGTCATCGCTCTGACTGAGGGTAAGGCTCGTTTTAATGATCTGACCTTTACACTGTGTGATGAATAACAATTTGAAATTAATATTAATATGATATTCAGCGTTTATACGTAACAATAAAAAATGTTTTTTTAATTTTTAATTGAGAAAACCAAAAACAAATCACTCAAATCATTAATTTTATTACAAAGCAACAATAATTCTTGGCTGTTTTATTTACAAACTAATAGACCATTAATAGCAAGCTATTGATTTTATTTTTGATAAACAATGTATGAAACTTTTCTTCAATCTTTTTCATTCATAGGAGTTACTAGAAAGAAATTCTATTTCTGAAGCTAAAGTCATGAACCATTAAAGCTGTAGCATTCAGTAGTTTGTCTAAGATAAAGAGTCCATTCTAATGTGCAATATGAAAATAATTAATGTTAATGCAGCATTAAACTTAATATTAACATATTACTTCATAGATACAGTAAACAGAGGACAGGTCACATGACAAATCTGACCACTTCATAACTCAGGGGAACAAATGAGCAGTTGCACAGTGTCATCAACTAAACATACAGTATCAGATGTGACCTCACACCAGCCAGCAGGAAACTGAATTGGAACAAAAACCAGGAAGCAGATGATGTGGTGCTGTGTCAGTGGCTCAGTTGTTAACTTGTTCCTGTTTGTTTGCAGGTATGCGCGGTGCTGGCCCAAAAAAGTGCTGCTTCCGCTTCAATGACCAGGAAGTGCCTAAAGGAAGAGTGGTCAGCTACGTCAAGACCAGCCAGCGCTGCTCCAAGCCCGCCATCCTGTAAGTACACAACCTCACAAACACACATCACCACCATCACCAAACCTGCCCCTCCATCCTCTGACTCTCCTCTTTCTGTGAACCTTCAGGCTGAACACAGTGGCAGGCCGACAGCTGTGTGTCAGACCTTCAGCCCCCTGGGTGAAGCAGCTCATCAGCTACCTGGATGCCAAAGCCGTCCCAGGACAGACATCCAACCTGTAACCATGGAAACTACTTTGGAAGAGCCTTCATGGACAAAAGCTGGACAGTTTATATGTTTAAATGCTGGAAGTTTGTATAACCAAACAGCAGCTCTTCTGTCTACATGCTGAATCTGTATCAGATATTCTTATACTTAAAGACATAATTATGAGATTCATTTGCAAATAGGAATAATTTCCTGCAATCCAAACATTTCTTTGTTTGTTTATTCTGTCGTTCTTTTAATACTGATATTTAATATTTTTACATTTCTGACTTTGATTATTTATCTTATTATACTGAATAACGAGTGTTTTTGCTTAATACAACACTGAAAGTCTGACCGTAAGCACTGTGATACTTTGGAGTGTAATCTGAAATGACTTGAGAAGCTGTTCTTTGTGAAAGAGCAGTGCCTCCCACCTCCACATGGTGTCATCAGTAAACAGCAGAGTATAAGCTATGGGCTGCAGCACTGTTCCTGCACTGTGGACAGTTCGCTTGGTTTTGATGTAAAACTTAAGTATTTGTGTTTTTATGATTGTGCTGAAAACTTCACTTTAAAATAAAGGATAAAGGATCAGTGAAACTTTGTCATTGTGTGTCTTCTTACAGAGTGTAACAGCTCGTGTCACATAAACAGACAATGAAACAACTACTGATGTCCTTTGCAGGTGTAGAGTTCAACCTTCACTTGTTCAAAATAAAGAGAAATAACATTTAACCAAATCCTTGTTTGCTTGTGATTCCGATGCCCTTTTTCAATTCTCAATTACACAAGTCCGTTCTCGCGTTCTTGCTAAGTCCGGACTTTATGATAACGTGAGTACGGACTGGAGATTTGTACCATTGGAACACCAGCGTACTTGATGATGTCACATTTCCGGAATTTTTACTGCCTTCCCCTCTTAATTTAACTGTGATTAATATGTTATGAAGCTTAACTTTAATCTCAGCTAAACCGATTTCCTCAGGAACAAATAAAATACTGAAATAAACCAAACATTAACATTTTAAGTTATATAAGACACTTATATATTATGTTTAACCGGAGTAGCGAAAGACAGCGGGGGGTGGAGTCCGCTGTTTTCGCTGGGCTCTAATGAGCCTTGACCTCCCGGTCTGCTATCGAGCTGGCGGGTAACAGATTTCTCCGAAACGTCAGAGCACTTTTGCAAATATGTGATGTCTTGATAAACTGAGCTGTGCTTATCTGTGCTCAGTGTTGGGAAGGTTACTTTTAAAATGTATTCCATTACAGAATACAGAATACATGCCCCAAAATGTATTCTGTAACGTATTCCGTTACGTTACTCAATGACAGTAACGTATTCTGAATACTTTGGATTACTTAATATATTATCATGCTTTTTACAACTACGTGAATGTACTATTGCTGTGTGATTTATTACTATTACTGAAGGTCCGCGACTCCGAGCTGTAGTAAAGGGACCCCTGACTAATACGGCGGGGTCCCTGTCGGCTCGTAGCCGAAAAATAGCTTTACTTTGTTGTGTGGGTCAACTTTTCTTGCGAGGGACAGAGAGAGGCGTTGAAAGGCTGCTCCAACGGAACTTATTGTTTTCGGAGGAAAACACGAACACGGTGTACAGTCGAGTCTTAATAGCTTACTTACAACTGGGCTCGTCAGGCACTCTTCTTGGCTGAAGTGGTTATTATTATATTTACATGCTTCCAGCTCCCGTTTTTCCTCGATGACAACTCGTACCTTTCCACTCCCCTTTTTCTCCCTCCTCGCGCTCACAGACCCATAACGTGTATGGCAGTCCATTCTCCCTGCAACACGGACTACACTGCCCATGATGCTACATTCTTTAGAGCTATGCTTGTAGCATTCTGTCTGTTAGCTTAGCACAACAACAACAACGAAAAGGCGCTCTCTCACCCAGGAATCACACAGTCGCAGAGAGAGAGAGAGAGAGCGTCGCCCTGTAACCATGGCAACCGTAACGCTGCCGCCTGGAACAACAGAACGTAGCTGTCAAACAAAACCCAAACAGTCCTGACCCGCGACAAAATGAAACAGGAAAGTACCGCAGTGTAATCCATTTATTTCAACAAAGTAACTGTATTCTGAATACCACCTTTTTAAACGGTAACTGTAACGGAATACAGTTACTCATATTTTGTATTTTAAATACGTAACGGCGGTACATGTATTCCGTTACTCCCCAACACTGTCTGTGCTTCTCCACCAATGCTGCATTTGAGTTTTGATCGAAATTCTGTGGTATTTAACTCACCAAGTCCACACACAACACTCCCCACTCCAAAGCCTAACATTTTACACTAGGTGACAAATCGTCAGTATTTTACGCTCCTGCGCACCCAACATGTCCCTATTTTCCCAGATTGGAAAAATGAGGAAACATGAGAACCATTTGGAATGAATCTTCACATGTACGTTCGTTTTACTTATCATTAAAGTCCTGGTTAAGGTTAGATCGGTTAGATAAGATTATGGTTATGGGTTAGGGATAAGGTTAGGGTTAGGGCTGCAATACACGGCTGGGACGTGGATTACCACAGGAGCGTCATTCTGCTGGATTTCATCCATAAGCCGGCACGTGGCATAAGAATGCGGAAGGTCACCTTTCGGGTGCCTCAGGAACGTCTCGGGACTTGACAAATCGACACTATATTATGCCTAGGCAGTGTGAACGGGCTGCAACACAAGTCACCACTGATGCATGCCCAATAAAACGGGTGGAGCAAGAAGACATCAGGGAATTTTTTGCTTTCTCGGCTTGATGCGTACTTTGCGGGTTTCCAAATTCATGGGCTTCGTCCTCCTGAGGCCGCATGTGTAGGCCAATTATGTAACAGCAATGCAACAAAGGCTGTCCAATTTCGTAGACTCCTCCAAATGCAAGTGACAAATACATCCTCCTTTTCCCCAGATTTGAAGGATGGGTCAGGTGTATCCTTCGTGGCCCACCATGTCCCAGAATTTATAGTGCGGCCCAGCCAATTCCAGTTTCCAACAATGGTGGCCGCCACTAAGTTTTAATATTACTGTTATTATTCTTTCTGGGTCACAAAATAAACT
This sequence comes from Astatotilapia calliptera, assembly GCF_964374335.1. Taxonomy (NCBI): domain Eukaryota; kingdom Metazoa; phylum Chordata; class Actinopteri; order Cichliformes; family Cichlidae; genus Astatotilapia; species Astatotilapia calliptera. The sequence goes on along the minus strand of NC_137428.1, from coordinate 4,603,692 downwards.
TTTAAGATATTTTCAGGCAAGAATGTAGCTATGTAAACTTCAAATATCTGCTCAGTTTATCAAGGCATGATATTTGCGACATTTTCGGAGACTGATATAGAAGTATACATATATATATATACACTCAACAAAAATATAAACGCAACACCTTTGTTACTGCTCCCATTCCCCATGGGATGGACGTAGAGACCTAAAATTCATTCCAGATACACAATATAACCATCCCTCCCAAACAGTGGTCACAAATCAGTCCAAATGTGTGGTAGTGGGCACATCTGCTATATTGAGATAATCCATCCCACCTCACAGGTGTGCCACATCAGGATGCTGATCTGACATCATGAGTAGTGCACAGGTGTACCTCAGACTGCCCACAACAAAAGGCCACCCTGGAATTTGCAGTTTTTTGCGCTATTGGGGGTCTGGGGACCCAGAACCGGTCAGTATCTGGTGTGACCACCATTTGCCTCATGCAGTGCAACACATCGTCGCATGGAGTCTATCAGATTGTCAATTGTGGCCTGTGGAATGTTGGTCCACTCCACTTCAATGGCTGTGCGAGGTTGTTGGATATTCGTGGGAACTGGTACACGCTGTCATATACGCCGGTCAAGCACATCCCGAACATGCTCAATGGGTGACATGTCCGGTGAGTATGCTGGCCATGCAAGAACTGGGACATTCTCAGCTGCCATCTGCCCTGAACAATGTGAACCATGATTCATCCGTGAAGCGCACATCTCCCCAAGTGCCAGACGCCATCGAATGTGAGCATTTGCCCACACAAGTCTGTTACGGCGACGAGCTGGAGTCAGGTCAAGACCCCGATGAGGACGACGGGCATGCAGTTGAGCGTCCCTGAGACGGTTTCTGACAGTTTGTGCAGAAATTGTTTGGTTGTGCAAACCAATTGTTCCAGCAGCTGTCTGGGTGGCTGGTCTCAGACGATCTTGGAGGTGAACCTGCTGGATGTGGAGGTCCTGGGCTGGTGTGGTTACACGAGGTCTGCGGTTGTGAGGCCGGTTGGATGTGCTGCCATATTCTCTGAAACGCCTGTGGAGACGGCTTATGGTTGAGAAATGAACATTCAATGCACGGGCGACAGATCTGGTTGACATTCCTGCTGTCAGCATGCCAATTGCACGCTCCCTCATTGCTTGTGGCATCTGTGGCATTTTGCTGTGAGACAAAACTGCACATTCCAGGGTGGCCTTTTGTTGTGGGCAGTCTGAGGTACACCTGTGCACTACTCATGATGTCAGATCAGCATCCTGATGTGGCACACCTGTGAGGTGGGATGGATTATCTCAATATAGCAGATGTGCCCACTACCACACATTTGGACTGATTTGTGACCACTGTTTGGGAGGGATGGTTATATTGTGTATCTGGAATGAATATTAGGTCTCTACGTCCATCCCATGGGGAATGGGAGCAGTAACAAAGGTGTTGCGTTTATATTTTTGTTCAGTGTATATATATATATATATATATATATATACAGTGTTGGGAAGGTTACTTTTAAAATGTATTCCATTACAGAATACAGATTACATGCCCCAAAATGTATTCTGTAATGTATTCCGTTACGTTACTCAATGACAGTAACGTATTCTGAATACTTTGGATTACTTAATATATTATCATGCTTTTTACAACAACGTGAATGTACTATTGCTGTGTGATTTATTACTATTACTGAAGGTCCGCGACTCCGAACTGTAGTAAAGGGACCTCTGACTAATACGGCGGGGTCCCTGTCGGCTCATAGCCGAAAAATAGCTTTACTTTGTTGTGTGGGTCAACTTTTCTTGCGGGAGACAGAGAGAGGCGTTGAAAGACTGCTCCAACGGAACTTATTGTTTCGGAGGAAAACACGAACACGGTGTACAGTCGAGTCTTAATAGCTTACTTACAACTGGGCTCGTCAGGCACTCTTCTTGGCTGAAGTGATTATTATTATATTTACATGCTTCCAGCTCCCGTTTTTGCTCGATGACAACTCGTACTTTGCCTTTTTCTCCCTCCCTCGCTCACAGACACATTAACGTGTATGGCAGTCCATTCTCCCTGCAGCACGGACTACACTGCCCATGATGCTACATTCTTTAGAGCTATGCTTGTAGCATTCTGCCTGTTAGCTTAGCACAACAACAACAACAAAAGGCGCTCTCTCACCCAGGAATCACACAGTCGCACAGAGAGAGAGAGAGAGAGCGTCGCCCTGTAACCATGGCAACCGTAACGCTGCCGCCTGGAACAACAGCACGTAGCTGTCAAACAAAACCCAAACAGTCCTGACCCACCACAATATGAACCAGGAAAGTACCGCAGTGTAATCCATTTATTTCAACAAAGTAACTGTATTCTGAATACCACCTTTTTAAACGGTAACTGTAACGGAATACAGTTACTCATATTTTGTATTTTAAATACGTAACGGCGGTACATGTATTCCGTTACTCCCCAACACTGTATATATATATATGTATATGTAAAAGTCACTTAGGTAACTTAAAAATGTTCTTGATTGGCTGTTTTCAGTGTTTAATTTCTTTGTGAGTAAATCGGTTTGGCTGAGATTACAGCTGAATAAACAGAAAAGTGATTAAAGAGAAGTGTGAGATGATCGAGGATTTACGCCAGTGTCCTGTTATATTTTAGACATCGAGGAGGAGACGGCTGAGTTTATTAAACTCCAGCTGGTGACGCAAATCTGAAGGCTAGACCGTCCAGTTTCACAGCCTCTCACTTCCGGCCCGGCCTTCGGAGGACACGGCCACCGCGGTCTATTTGGGCCGGGTCCTCCGAAGGCCGGGTAGGCCGGAAGGATGCAGGAGGATGCAGCCTATAAATTTGGACACCCCCTTTGAATTGGAACACTACTTGGTCTGATGACGTATCACGAGGCCACGAGACCGCAAATACGCACAAGTACGCATATTGAGACAGGCCCTTATAGTACGAATCAGGTGGAACTAGATAATCTGCCACAGCGCACCGGATCATTTCTCACAGCACACCTATGTGCCACGGCAAAGTGTGTGGGAAACAGTGCCTTATAGGACCCACTGGAGGGCTGCAAGAACACTTAACACAAATCCCTCAACGTGATCTTCAGCGAGAGGATATCATATTATCAGTACTATCATAAGTTGCTCTGGTGTCTATTTAAGTGACATGAGTTGTTGCAGTATGCAACAAAACACAGGGTGACAAAGACAAACTTTAGCTGATCCTGTAACTTTAATTTAAGGAGTACACTTAGTAGCATAAGCATGCAAAACAAAAAATGTTTACTCAGACTTTACATATAAACCAAACAAACTGTCCACAGTGCAGGAACAGTGCTGCAGCCTATAGCTTATACTCTGCTGTTTACTGATGACACCATGTGGAGGTGGGAGGCACTGCTCTTTCACAAAGAACAGCTTCTCAAGTCATTTCAGATTACACTTCAAAGTATCACAGTGCTTACGGTCAGACTTTCAGTGTTGTATTAAGCAAAAACACACTTGTTTTGTAAAATATCATAAAACATTCATAGTCAGAAATGTTAAATATCAGTATTAAAAGAATGGCAGTGTAAACAAGCACACACACAAAATCGTTGGACTGCAGAAAGATCATTCGTAAATTTTTTGACCCAGTGGAAACCTGTACTCAGGATGTAGCTATAACATTATGAGGTACAGATTCAGCATGTAGACAGAAGAGCTGCTGTTTGGTTATACAAACTTCCAGCATTTAAACATATAAACTGTCCAGCTTTTGTCCATGAAGGCTCTTCCAAAGTAGTTTCCATGGTTACAGGTTGGATGTCTCTCCTGGGACGGCTTTGGCATCCAGGTAGCTGATGAGCTGCTTCACCCAGGGGGCCGAAGGTCTGACACACAGCTGTCGGCCTGCCACTGTGTTCAGCCTGAAGGTTCACAGAAAGAGGAGAGTCAGAGGATGGAGGGGCAGGTTTGGTGATGGTGGTGATGTGTGTTTGTGAGGTTGTGTACTTACAGGATGGCGGGCTTGGAGCAGCGCTGGCTGGTCTTGACGTAGCTGACCACTCTTCCTTTAGGCACTTCCTGGTCATTGAAGCGGAAGCAGCACTTTTTTGGGCCAGTACCGCGCATACCTGCAAACAAACAGGAACAAGTTAACAACTGAGCCACTGACACAGCACCACATCATCTGCTTCTTGGTTTTTGTTCCGATTCAGTTTCCTGCTGGCTGGTGTGAGGTCACATCTGATACTGTATGTTTAGTTGACGACACTGTGCAACTGCTCATTTGTTCCCCTGAGTTATGAAGTGGTCAGATTTGTCATGTGACCTGTCCTCTCTTAACTATCTCTATGAAGTGATATGTTAATATTATTTGCTGCATTAATTCTGTGTGTGTGTTTTAATATTTTTGGAAAAATAGCGACTACTCATCACCAGTAATACAGGAAATCACACTAATGATTTACTATATGTCTTTGCATTTTTAATACATGTATATTCAGGACTAGATCTCAATATTTACTATTTGTTTTGGCTTCCATACCCAAAAATGTAAAAGCCTCTTAATTAAAACGAGCCTTACCCTCAGTCAGAGCGATGACAGCCAGCATGAGCACAACCACAGACAGAGCGAGACGAGGAGCGGCCATCCTGAAGTTTGTTTGTTGGCTTCGTGTTGCAACAGTGGATTAAAGTCTCAGCTGAGCTCTGTCGGCTTGTTCTCTGTGCTGTGTCACTGCTGTCCACCTGCTTCACATTTATACAGTTGGAAGAAGAAGCGGGGAGACCCCACTTTGCATCTTGGGAATATCCATGACGTGGCTGTGACTTTTGCCATTTTACTATAGAGGGTATTTTTTTTTGGGCTTTTTTTTCTCTGTGCTTTCGGTTCTCTATATAAACTGTTTCACTGTTAAACTAAAATGAGGAACCGGTTTTTACACATCGAGTTTCCCTATTAATTACGTCTCACTTGAGCGAGGGTGTGACTAAAACTACAAAAATCTGATCTCTCTCTCATCTGCATAATCTGCTCTTTATTATTACACTTTTTATCATTGGTGCGGTGTGAAACACAGGAGAGCAACCACAGTTTAATGATGATACAGGTCATATGAGTATCCAGACAATATAAGGAGTCCAATGGGCAGCTCAATAAACAGACTGAGCACAGATACAACAGGAATCTCCAACTGAGCAACAAACTTCCAGCCAGTAATTATGTAAATAAACAAGGACACAACAAAAGGCAGCAGGAGAATGACTTGAATGAATGGAATGTAGTAAAACACGTTTGGATTTTTTGACTCCTATGACTGCTGGGATGAAAGTTTTATTGTGGGCTTGGAATCTATCAAAGGTTCCCATGAGAGTCATGACCTGTGGTGAGTGTCTTAGTGCTGGCTGTCTGACAGACAAGCTGTGGAATCACACAGGAGACTTTTCTCAGTAATAACCGTTGAAAGTACAAGAGACACCACATGGATGTTATGCATGCATGTGGTGTCACACTGATTCAGCATTCAGCCAGCAACATTCACATGAACTTGGAAAGTTTGAGCTAAATTTGGCACTCATGTCTCACTCACTTGTGTGTTTCTTAAACAATAAAATGTAAATCAGATGAGGACAACAAATTCATGGGAAGCATCAGGAATCATTTCTGTTCATTTCGAAATAGCCCTATGGTTTTTAAAATAATTAAAGTCATTATTATTACAGTAAGTAACGTTTTTCTCCCCTCACTCCGAACCAGTTGCAGCAGATGGGGGGCCCTCCCTGAGCCTGGTTCTGCCTCAGGTTTCTTCCTATTAAAAGGGAGTTTTTCCTTCCCACTGTCACCAAGTGCTTGCTCATAGTTTTGACTGCTGGGGTTTTCTTCATTATTTTAAGTTCTTTACTGTACAATGTAAAGTGACTTGAGCCGACTGTTGGTGCTATATAAATCTAACTGATATGAACTGAATGGAACTGTCAGATATACGGCGCTAAGTATTATACAGTTTTTAGGATGTAATTCATTCAACATACAGTGAGATGGAATCCGAGCCAACCCTGTTAATACGGGTTTACATGTTGGTTATGTTTAGAATCAACACGTCAGGCAGTTTGAATGTGGTTTGATGCATACAGCTGCAATATTCTTCCAGCTGCAGACATGGTGGTATTTTTAAATAAGTTGCACTCAGACTTAAAAAGAGAATTTAAACCAGTAAGCTAGCTTAATCTAATGTAATATACAGGGTGGGCCATTTATATGGATACACCGTAATAACATGGGAATGGTTGGTGATATTAAAGTCCTGTTTGTGGCACATTAGTATGTGAGGGGGCAAACTCCTCAAGATGGGTGGTGACCATGGTGGCCATTTAGAATTCGGCCATCTTGGATACAACTTTTGTTTTTTCAATAGGAAGAGGGCCATGTGACACATCAAACTTATTGGTAATGTCACAAGAAAAACAATGGTGTGCTTGGTTTCAATGTAACGTTATTCTTTCATGAGTTATTTACAAGTTTCTGACCACTTATAAAATGTGTTCAATGTGCTGCCCATTGTGTTGGATTGTCAATGCAACCCTCTTTTCCCACTCTTCACACACTGATAGCAACACCGCAGGAGAAATGCCAGCACAGGCATCCAGTATCCGTAGTTTCAAGTGCTGCACATCTCGCATCGTCCCACGATAGACTATTGCCTGCAGATGACCCCAAAGATAAAAGTCTAAGGGGGTCAGATCGGGAGACCTTGGGGCCCATTCAACTGGCCCACGACGACCAATCCACTTTCCAGGAAACTGTTCATCTAGGAATGCTCGGACCTGGCACCCATAATGTGGTGGTGCACCATCTTGCTGGAAAAACTCAGGGAACGTGCCAGCTTCAGTGCATAAAGAGGGAAACACATCATCATGTAGATGAAGAATGGACCCACTATCGTTGTACCCCATATACCACACCAAACCATCACTTTTGTTGGTCCAACAGTCTTGGAGGGATCCATCCAGTGTGGGTTAGTGTCAGACCAATAGCGGTGGTTTTGTTTGTTAACACCAGTCACATAAAAGTTTTCCTCATCACTGAACAAAATCTTCTGCATGAACTGAGGGTCCTGTTCCAGTTTTTGTTTTGCCCATTCTGCAAATTCTGTGTGCTGATCTGGGTCATCCTCGTTGAGATGCTGCAGTAGCTGGAGTTTGTAAGGGTGCCATTTGTGAGTAGCTAATATCCGCCGAAGGGATGTTCGACTAATGCCACTCTCCAGTGACATGCGGCGAGTGCTACGCTGAGGGCTCTTGCTGAATGAAGCTAGGACAGGCACTGATGTTTCTTCATTAGTGACAGTTTTCTTGCATCCACATTTTGGCAAATCCAACACTGAACCAGTTTCACGAAACTCAGCAAGCAGTTTGCTAACTGTAGCATGGGAGATGGGTGGTCTCGTAGGCTGTCTTGCATTGAAATCTGCTGCAATGACCCGGTTACTGCGTTCACCAGATATCAACACAGTTTCGATCCGCTCCTCACGTGTTAACCTCTTCGACATGTCAATAGCTGTCAACAAAGAGAAACTTGTAAATAACTCATGAAAGAATAAAGTTACGTTGAAACCAAGCACACCACTGTTTTTCTTGTGACATTACCAATAAGTTTGATGTGTCACATGGCCCTCTTCCTATTGAAAAATCAAAAGTTGTATCCAAGATGGCCGACTTCTAAATGGCCACCATGGTGGTGACCATCACCACCCATCTTGAGGAGTTTGCTCCCTCACATATACTAATGTGCAGGACTTTAATATCACCAACCACTCCCATGTTATTACGGTGTATCCATATAAATGGCCCACCCTGTACTTTTATTATGAGTCACAGCCTGTGTCTGAGTCTGAGTAAACTCCTACACCAACAGAAGGTGGTGTTTTTAGAGTATTGGCGTACTTTAGTAGGGCCACAACAAAACACATTTTCCTCAAATTCTAGCTTTTTTCTTGTGATGTGGCTCAAACACAGTCTTGTGAACATGTGAAGGTTAAATGGGTTGAAGATGGATGTAGCTTTCAGGGCTGAAAAGTGCCTTAAACCTGCATTTCTTCTAATGACCAATGGGGGGGTTGACTGCTGTGGTTTCAGAACCAAGTCTGGCTGTGTAGAAGTCTATGGGAAAACAGCACTGTAGCTTCTTTGTTCTGTGACCTCAATGAAAACTTTCCTGCTGGTTTTATGGTCTCAGCTGTTACAGTTTCACATCCACCTGAACACCACACAATATTCATATTGTAACTTTTGTTTCCCACTAGTGTAACAAGGATCATAAAGCTGCGTGTGTTTTAGGGTGGGCCTACATTGTGATTACCGTGTGACGACTGACAAAAATGTTCAGCTTCATCCTTTGTACTGATGTTTGGGTTGCTATTTTTTTGTATAAAATCTATGGATAAAATGCTCAAACGTTAGACAATAATTTGGCATGCAGATTCATTTGAAGTCAAGATTACTGTCTAGATTGAATTTATAGCATGTAGAAACCTAGCACGGACAATATGTAACACCTTTTCAATATTCTGTAACCAGTGACATTTCCTGCACATCTGTTTGCAGGCTTACTGCATGTTTCATATCATGGTTTATTTTCTGTAGTAGTCATGTAATCATAGCAGGCCCAGGTATGAGTCAGGTATGTGAAGTGACCTTGCATAATGTCATAAAATCATTCTGGATATATAAGATGATAAGACACCATAAGGATCACTTCCTTTCACTTCAATATTTTAGGTGTTTATATTTGCTGTATTCAGTTAAAATATTATTATAAAATATGTTTTTTCAAATGTAACAGCACATGCAAATCTGTAATTGATCAAGATATTTATATTACTTTATCCAGCAGACAAAGAGCAACATTATGTTGTCCCCTGGCCTTATACAGGACAGGTGTGGCACACCCAGATATTGAATGAGAGTACAATGGGGGTCTCTGAAAAAGGCCAAAATTCACGAGACAGCCAGTAGTTACGAGCAGACCAAGCAGAGCATGGCTCTGGCAGTGGCAAAAACTCAGGTGTGGGAGTTCAAAGAGGCGAGTTTAGCAAACCATCAATTATATGGTTAGGTTTTGTCCTGAGTTCCTTAAAGCGCTGCTCATTCTGGGTCAGGAACTTGTTGCCTCACATGAAGGCATTTAAGTATCACTGGGTTTTATTCATGAGTAAGGGAAAAATGGTGCTGACTGACAGATTGATATGAAGTCTGCAGTGATGCTGATGCTATACCGACGTGTTGTGGTGGAAAAAGAGCTGTGCGGAAGCAAAGCAGTTGGTTATGGTCCTAACCTCAGTTGTGGTCCAGTTCTTGCCACTGAAGGAATGAGGCTGTGGATACAAGCAGCGGAACTGCAAGGATTCATTCACTCAATGAATTTCTGGAATAATCAAAATGAATTAACACGCAGGACAATTCAGAAATAAAAAACAATGATTAAAACTTATTTTTAATATAATATTCGGCATGCTAAATAACATAGGGTGATATGGTGTAATAGATTGAGCCACACATGTTCTATATTTGACTAAATGTAACAATAAAGTTACCCATTGTCTGTACTTTAAAGTCTAAATAATGTAATCTGTTCTTTGTTATAGGGATGAAATTGATGACCTCTAGTTTACAACCTTTTGGTAAATGTGTGATGCACAAATGATGCACATAGTTAAATAAAAAACCAAATGGTTTTTGGAATGAACTTTATTACTGAAGCACAACAGACGCACTAGCAAACATCTACTTTCACAGTGATGATTTTGTGAGTTGTATGATCTTGTCTCAGTAATGTTTGTAGATGCTAGCATCCAAACACCATGAGGTCTCTCTGATATCAGCGTGTTGGTGTTCCTGGATCAAAATAATAAAGTTTGTACTGGATCAGCATAGCATTTAGCCAATCAAATTACTATGATGCGATAGCTTTGTGACTTGCTGATGTCCACCCAGGAAAAAATCTAAAAAAGGGTCATTTACGGTAAGTGTTAGGGGCGGGGGTTAGGATCTGTCCATGGTTAGGCTTACAGTTTGGTGTGTGGTGTGTTTCCATGTTTCCATGTTATAAAAGTATGTTGAACATGGACCAACATTAGTTTTGTTGATCCAGAAACAACACCGACACAACGCTGACACATCAACCCGCATCGTGAGGTGCGGCAGAAAGTCTCATTTCTGTCCATTTGATGAAGTACAGAACTCTTCCTCATCATTCTCCAGGTGTTTTTGTCTCATGCAGTCCCTTCTGAATGCTTCTGATTGTGCAAAACATTCGGGGAATTTGTCAGAGGTTTTTTTTCACTGTGTGAATCAGAGACTGAAACTAATGTTAAAAAACAAAAACAAGCTTCAGTGATTAAAGTTGATAAGAGATAACCTGTGGAGTTTTAATACTTTGTTGGTTAATCACAAAATATTAATGTTTCAAGTATATGATTGATAAAAACATTGCAAAGACTTCTTTGAGGAGCTTTTATTATTCACAAAAAGTTTAAAATGGGAATGTCCCATCGTGTTCACGTTCAAGCATGTCTGATGTGTCTGTAATGTTACACCCTGTCATATCCACAGCACAAAATCTATTTGATTCTAGTTAAAAAAAAAAAAGAAGTTTAGTTATAAAACGTTAAAATGACAACAGGAGTCACCTGAAGGCAAATCTGAGCTGATTCTTCTTTAAATCTTTAAGATAAGATAAGATAAGATAAGATAACCTTTATTAGTCCCACACGTGGGAAATTTGTTTTGTCACAGCAGGAAGTGGACAGTGCAAAAGTTATGACGCAAAAATTAGAATACAATAAGAATAAATACAGTACACAACTGTACAGAATAGAATAAAATAAAATAATATACTATATACAGTAGAATAAAATAGAATAAAAATATACAATAAGATAAAAATAGAATACAAATGCTATATACACTGAGTAAAAATACAACGATGCCAGAAAAGATTATTGCACTTAGTATTATTGCATATGTATGGATGTGTGTGTGTGTTCAGTTAAAGTCTTTGTTGTGGAGTCTGACAGCAGTGGGGAGGAAAGACCTGCGAAATCTCTCCGTCCCACACCGTGGGTGCCGCAATCTCCCACTGAAGGAGCTGCTCAGTGCTGTCACAGTCTGCTGCATGGGGTGGGAGATGTTGTCCATCAGGGATGACAGCTTAGCCGCCATTCTCCTGTCACTCACCACCTCCACTGGGTCCAGAGGGCATCCTAGGACAGAGCTGGCCTTTGACCTTTTGTTTAATCTTCAGGAAGCCAATTTTTTTGTTTTCTTTGTTCATTTTGAATTTAATTTAAGAACTTTGCAGTGCAGTAAAAAATAAGTTCAGGCTTTTGTTATTTTCCCTGTGGAGACGTTTGCACATTGCCATGTGAGGTCAAAGGTCAATGTGACATGACATTTAAATACAAACTATAATGTGATCTGTGATGTTTAAAATCCACCCCAAAATCCATCCATTTTTAAAACATTTTGCCAACACACAAAGGCAGCAGAATTTTAAACATAGATTTAAATATAAGACATTTTATGTACATTCAACCATACTTGACCTTGAAGAAGAAGTCAGAGGTCTAAAGTTCTTTGACTTTTAGAATCCCCATCATTTCTATATTCCAACATCTTGTCAGTACAAACAATGGCAGTAAGAAACATAGTTTTAAGTAGCATTATGTAGCATTATTATTACTTTGACCTTCAAACAAATCTACTGGCCTTGAAGGAGAGGTCAGATGTCAAATGTGACACGATCTTTTAAATAGTTTGGTATCTTTCTGTATGTTGACAATACAAACCAAACCTGCCCGAATCGTAGTTTCTAATCATAGGTTCTATGGCTTTTTGTCAATTTCTGACCAATAAATCATTAAGTTGACTTTGAAGGTGGATGTAAGGCAAATTTTAATGGACTGTTAACATGTCATGAACTGAAGGAATGGATTCAAATGCAGACACCAAGATGCGTAGTATAGCTATTTACTGAAGTGTTTATTTGAAAACAGAAAATGTATAGAAGAGTGTGATTCAAGTTAATAATGGCAACGGGGAAATGGCGACAGAAGCTGGGAAGGATTGAAGGAGGTCACGGCAGGAGACGGAGAAACGAGAGAAGGAGTTATTGATGGGTAAGGAGCAGGAGCTACGAGCAGTTAGCTGGTGAGTTAATTTTTCTTACTTTGCAGGTTTTGGGCTTTGTAGGCTCTGAGGAGGGAGGTGGGAGTTACCAGTGTCCGAGGAGTAATGGGAGGCTGGAGGGCAGGCAGGCAGGCATGGATACGAAGCAGATGTGCAGGTGAGAACAAACTGTGGAAACTGCCGTGGAGAGCATAACGCACTGACGAGGGGAAGCTGTGGTCGTTGTGTCCTTGGGCAAGACACTTTACCCTACCGCCTACTGGTGTTGGCCAGAGGGGCCGATGGCGCGATATGGCAGCCTCGCTTCTGTCAGTCTGCCCCAGAGCAGCTGTGGCTACAACTGTAGCTGCCTCCACCAGTATGTGAGAGTGAATGAATAGTGGCATTGTAAAGCGCTTTGGGTGCCTTGAAAAGCGCTATATAAATCCAATCCATTATTATTATTATTGTTATTATTATTATTATTATTATTATTATTATTATTAATTCAAAACTTTTCCAGTTATCATGTTTAAATAATGAATGACACACATGCAAACCCTACCAAAAACTCCTTGGTGGAGTCTAAGGAGCTTGGAAAGAAAAGCGTCTGGACTTCTTTAAGTTGCTTGAAGATGTTTCACGTCTCATCCGAGAAGCTTCTTCAGTTCTAAGGTCAAATGGTGGAGAGTCCCAGATTTAAACCCAGTGGGAGTTTCCCCCCAAAGAGGGATAAAGAACCCCCTGATGATCCTCCACCTAATCACATGAGCCATGGTGTGAAAACGGGTGTGCGTCACAATCAGCCAGGGTTTCGGGTGAGCTCATTGTGAAACCTGGCCCCACCCTATCATGTGATTTCCTGAGGTCAGATGGCCCAGGATGTGAGTGGGTGTTATTGTTACATTCGTATGTGTGGAGGACTGCATCGGCAGCATAGATTGGATAGGTCAGGTGGTCATAGTTGGATATTCTTAAAGGTTACTGGCAGGTTTCCTTGACTCCAAGAGCCTCTGACATTTCTGCATTCGTCACTCCTGATCATTTTATGCAGTACACTTTCGTGGCATTTGGACTGAAAAACACCTGTGCTACATTTCCGCATTTGATGCATGTGGTGTGGGGGGATGTGCCCCAATATAATGTGTATCTGGATGACGTGGTAATATGCACACATTCATAGTGCACATAGATCGCTTCTTCATTCCTCCTTCAAACCATCTGTCTTCTCTGTCCAAAATGTGAACATTGGCATTCTCGAAAGAGTGACCTTTGACCTTTAGGTGCAGATGCACAGCTGAGTCTTGTTCTGTCGAGGTGGCTCTTCTATGTTGTGCCCATGCCTTTATGAAGTGGCTGTTTGCTTTCTCCAATGAAGATGTCTGAGCACTCCTCACTGCACTGCACAACATACACTAAGTTGCTAAGTTTGTGTTTAGGAGTTTTGTCTTTGGGATGAACCAGTTTCTGTCCGAATGTGTGGCTGGGTCTGAAGTACACTGGGATGTTGTGCCTCGAGAAGACTTTCCTGAGTTTTTCTGACAGACCTGCTACATAAAGGATGACAATGTTGTTCCATTTGTCGTTCTGATTCTCCCTAGTTGGTGTCTGATCTTCTTTACTGTGATGAAAGCCCAGTTGGAATAACCACATGTGTTCCTTCTTTTTCCCTTCTGGCTTAGAGGGAATGTTTTCTGCCCGGTGTTGCAGGATCCTGATCACTCCAAGTTTGTGTTCCAGAGGGTCGTGGGTGTCAAAGAGTAGGTACTGATCTGTGTTTGTGGGCTTCCAATAAACTTGAATATGTCAGTGGAGTTTTTGACATGACTGGGTGTGTTCCCCACAAGGAGAGCTAGGATGGTGGTTTTTCTGTGTTTTATCCTCAGTTACTTTGACACAAAGGAATCTGCTGTGATGCTTACACCTTTGATAAAGTCCGGCAAGTGTCAGAAGCTTCTTGGATGAGAGGTGAAACGTGTTAAAGAAACTCAAGAAGTCCAGTTGCTTTTCTTTTCAAGGTCCTTAGATTACCATGACCTGAATGACTGAGAACCTACACAGACGTAAAGCGACAGTTACACACTTAGGCAAGCAGTTTGGTTTTGGACAGGTTCATCTAGTGAAGGCCAAAGTCGCTGTAATGCTAAACTATCCGGTTCCAACAACTTGGCGGGAACTAAAACGGTTTCTAGGGATGACTGGATATAACAGGTGTTTCTGTAGAAGCTTTTCTGTAGCTCCTTTGACCAAGTTGTGTAGTCCATCCATGCCTCTTATCTGAAGAGTGCCAATGTGCATTTGAGTCGGCAAAGTCCCTCCTCTGTAGGGCCCCTGTTCTGGCTGCTCCTGACTTCTCTCACCCTTTCAAACTAGATGTTGATGTCAGCACCACAAGAGCTGGCGCCATGTTACTCCAGGATGGAGGTGTGCCACCCTGTCTGCTATTTCTCAGTGAAGTTTAAACCCCATCAATGAAACTTCACCACTGTAGAAAAGGAGACACTGGCCTCGCTTCTTGAGTGACAGTATTTTGTAGTCTCTGTTGCCTCTAGCTCTCCCTCAGGAACAGCGTTCACAGACCACAACACTCTTGTTTTTATTACTGGATGTTCAATCTGAACCAGCAGATGCGCTGGGCATTGTTGGCACAGGATTACAACCCTGTGAACAAACATAATACAGGTGCTGACAATGTTGTAGCAGATGAGCTTTCATGCATCTAACAAAGTGCCGATGACTACCTGATAGTGCTCCCTCATTACCTGTACCTCCTGGGTCATGTATGTCTTCCTTCCAAAACATAAATTATGTATAAGAGAGGGAGCTGGGTAGGTCTACATGTGTGGCTCTCCCTTCTGCTCTCTCTTTCCCCCTTGAGATTGCCGCTCGTTATCCCCGGTCGGCACCTAGGCTCCCTCAACAGGTAACTCTGACACTGTAAAGGCTAGTGCAGGGTGAGGACGTGGGAGCGGTGTGGATTTTGTTTTGTCAGTGAGTAGTGTGAGCATGTAGGTTGTTGCTTGTGGTTTCCATCCCTTTAGATAGGTGAATTTGTGTTGTAGGCTTTTTTTTTGTTTATTGACATAGCAGGGTTGCCGTGTCTTTGTAATTTGATAAGAATAAAGTTAATAACTGAACTAATTCTGCATTTTTTTTGCTTTGACACACAGTATTGTAATATCTATATAAAGCCCTTTTAAAGAGGCTGCTTTAGATATGTGATGTTTGTCTCTATAAATAAAGATGCTTGACTTGTTGTTCTAATGACAAAAGTGTCACTTTAAGATGGCTTAAGTTTTTTTCTGGCAACATGACATGTTAACATATCAAAAAAAGAAAAATGTCAAAGCATTTAGAAAGCACACTTATCTCAGTGCTTCTGACTACAAAAAGTTCAGCGGTTAGTGAATATTTTTTTAACTTCTGCTTTTTGGTGAACCCAGAGAATTCTTAAAAGAAGTGGCTAACTGCTACTGCAAAACAATGGGAATGATGAAAGGTCATATGGAGGCAGTAAACACCAGTGACAAATTAACACACTGTATGGGGTTATGTTAAAATGCCACATTAGCACTCACTGGAGTCATGCTTCCAACCAGCTACTGTGAAATTCTGGCACAAAAACCACCTAGTAAACCACCGCTAAGTTGCTTTTTTTTTTTTTTTTTTTTTTTTTGCAGAGCAGCAAGTGTAAAGTGTATCAAAAAAAGAGGCGAAATAATGTTTTTTAAAAATAGCTCTGTAGAACTCAGCAATAAAAGGCCCTGCAGAGGTGGATGATAATCTGTTTGCTACTATGAAAAACTTCTTTGTTCGTTCACATTTTTCATCTAATCATCAGTATAAAAACAGTGACCAGTGCGATGCTTAAAAGATTGATAGAAGGATTCACATGGAGGCTAGAAAATCTCAGAAAGCATGAATCAGAATTAATAGGAAGATGAGCTGCTCTTTGACATGTTTACAGTCCAGTGCTTTTCTGTTGTATGACTAATCTGACTTTTTAGCGGGTTTTTTTCTACACTTGACAGAGCATTGTATGTAAATTTTAAGTGTTAGACTTCTTCCCCTGTTCATCAAAAGCAGAAGGACTCTTTAAAGGCTTCTTTCACTTCTTTAAACTTTGTCCTTTAAGAGCCAGAGGGCAGTCTCTATCAGACTTAACCTCAGTGCTAAGCAGTCGTACTGTGATACACTGGAAAAAGAGGAAATGAGCTGAAGCACAAACAACCAATAGCAGCTTTTCACTTACAAAAACTTTGAGGGTAGTTAGCGTTACCGCTTGCCACAAGCTTGTCATGGCACTTTTGGTTGTTATATCCACTAGTTATTTTCACGAACATTACAATTGCAGTTCATTGAATGACCTCAAGTGAATAATGACACAAAGACACGTGTAGAGGGGAAAGTTCCTTTGATTTTTTTCTTTAGAAAAGCAGAGGAAAATAAGCAGTTTTGTTGAAGAAGCTTAGAAAGAGAAAAGCAGTTGATCCCCCGAGCCAAGTTACAGAGACCCAGCCAGACAAACCCATCGATAAGCCCCTCCCCCCCAAAAGACAAGAATCAATAAAAAACATGGAGACACATGATAGAAAAAAAAAACAAATGAGAAAAGGATTGCAAAAGTGAAGCATCACTCCTATGAAGTCTACACGCCTAAAGCAATATTACACTACATGCAGCTACAAAAGGTTAGAGCTCAAATCCCCAACTAACTGCTGAATAACTCTGTCCTGAACTCGACATGGACACAAGGCAGGCAGTGATTTGTGATCAGAAATGTAGCAAAATTATATCAGACATACAGACATCAACTGGCCTGCTGGTTAGCTCCCCTAAGAATACAGACACCAAAAGATGCAGGAAGGAGTAAATTATTTTTCATGTGTTCACCAAAGCACGGTGCACATCTTCATCTTTAGTCTTTATAATGATAACTTTGGTCATCTCCCTGCAGCAGGATAATGGAGGCTAAAGTGTCGGGAGCACTACGTTATCTAGGTGTCTACATTCCTGTCACTTACAAGCCAATCAGCTGACCGTTGTGAGAATCTAATTTTGTCCTAATGTTTGTTTTTAAAGGGCTGAAGTGATGGAAGTGGCCCTGGGTGTCATTACAGTTAAGGTTTGTGTGGCTGTGGTTGAAGCTCCTAACGAGCCTTTGACCAAACAATTCCAGTTGTTTGATTGTCAGGAGCAGCAGTGCAGTGAGGCAGATTTGAAACAATATGTTGTTCTCCTATTTACAACAAAAGGTGCTAGACTGCATAATTATAATTATTCAAGAGAAATAATTTCAGCTCTATAAATGTTCATAGTCTAGATTGCACTGTTTTTAGGTTGTGAGTAGCAACATTCGCAGTCAGCTGGGAGGTGGTGGCATCATTAATGGCAGAGTGTTTTCCTTAATATAGTGCTGACATGGTCAGTACATATTAATCAGAATTAATCAGGAATTAAAAAGCTACAGCCCGATTATTTGTTAAAATGGTTACAATCATCAAAAGGACTCAACTCACCAATGTGTACGTCAACAACAGTGGTGTCCTTTTTGCTTTCCTCCTTAGGTTTAGGGTTTAGAGCTGATAATGACTTAGACTTCAGAGGGCTAAAGCAAATACTTTTTAAAAATTCA
This sequence comes from Astatotilapia calliptera, assembly GCF_964374335.1. Classification (NCBI taxonomy): domain Eukaryota; kingdom Metazoa; phylum Chordata; class Actinopteri; order Cichliformes; family Cichlidae; genus Astatotilapia; species Astatotilapia calliptera. The sequence continues at coordinate 4,585,896 of NC_137428.1, read as the reverse complement.
AAGTGTTTTGTTTTTATAAACTAGATAATTAATATAGTCTGATAGCACAGCGAAGGCATCGAGGTTATAAGACCTCCGAGCACTGAATATTGCACAAATACAATATTTATCAGGACTAAAATTCCAAATTTGCAATAATAATTTTTCTCCTCTACAAACATGTAAATAGTCTTTTGGTGAATAAACCAAAACCTTTACTTGAGACAAGTTGATGCATTAAAATTTTAAGACTTTGAATTGATTCTGAATTTTATTTTTTACCTATATGTCCGTCTCAGAACACCGTACCATTTATCCTTTTCATCCAGAGCTAATGAAAAGTAAATGGTCTCAGTTTTAATCTCCTATCAAAGTCAAACCATATTCATCCTTAGTTTAGAATATCTGTCGGTTTATTTTCTGCACATCACTGTTTCATATTAACACTTAACTCTGGGAGACATTAACATTGTTTTTACAGGCTGTTCTAATATCAAATGAAAATAGGCGCATGAAGTGACTTTAGAAAGTACTATACTTGTTCAATTTGGTTTATAAAGGACTTGATCTTTGGTTGTTTCAATTCCCTATTGTAATTATTACTACTCATTTATTTATTTGATGTCTGCTAATTTCCACATTTTTGGAGTTTCGAGATCATGGGTTTTATCTTCCAGTTAAATTTGAAAATGTGTTTTTAATGTTCAGGAAATTTGATCTGGAAGTAGGACGTGGAGTTGGGGGAGAGGAATTTATTGACTTGTAATAATAATTTTGTGTGATGTTAGAAGAACCACTCATACTAGGATCTACTTCTAATCACTACAACAGAGATATTGTCACCAGCATATATCTTCCATCAGTTTTGGAAGATAAAGTGGACATGTGCTATTTGTCCATCTTTATATACAGTCAGCGGTTGCATCTGTAGTCAGTGTGCCTGCCCAGCACCAAACAGCAGACCAGTTTAAGAGCATTAAAGTGGCCCAGAAATTGAATTTAATGCCACTTAAATGGAACTACACTTGAGCATTTTTCTCTTCACCAGCCTAACACACTGCTTAGAAAGAGTTCACAGGAATACACAACAGGATGAGTTCATATTTGCCTCCAACTGCTAAGTTTACGCATGACTGACTGAAAAGTCACCCAACTGCAAACCTAAGGCTTGGTATAAACCCTCAACACCCACACAAACCAACACTCTCCTTTGAACTTTAAATCGGAAATATTAAAAATAACACAGAAGAATTAGCAAAACAAAATGAAATCCAAATATAAAATCAAAAACCTTCACAGTCCAGCTTTAAAATAAGACGTGTCACACTGTTTGTCTGTCCATTCTTACAAATGAACTGTTCGGCAGTATTCAGATTTGATGCAATAAATACAACAGTTGAAAAATAAAGGTTTATAAATAAATGTTTACATTGGCTAACACAGTACTTCTCCAAACCTTTGATTTATTATACCTCATAGCAGACCTTTCCTTTACTCATATAGTGTATTTACATGACTATTTACCAAGTGCTCTTGGGTGTGTGATGTTACCCTAAGCAAAGCAGTGATTATTCTCAAATTCACCTGACTTTGTCTCAGAAAAATCAAATAAAAAAGGAACATGGTGAAGCACAGACTTGGTAAAAACAAGAACGTGTCAGTCATAATAATACCATGAGTAATATAGAGAGTCACATGACAGATGGACTCATACTGTATGCAAAACTGTAAGCTGAACATACATAACAGGATGACTGACAAGTCCTGTGCACACACACGCACACATGCACACACACTCACAACAGCAGGATGTAGACTGCTGATACCATGCCTGTAAACATACTATAGTGCACTGGCCACCCTGGGTTATCATTCAGCACAGTTTTTATTCAGAGAAATGCCAGCTAGCACTTTAACTGGGGGGAAAATACCACATGAAGTTGCCCCAACATATTCATATTTGCACTGATGCTGAAAGTGATGCTTGAAGTGAAACGTTTCCCCTGAAGTGATTACGAGACAGGTAGAAAGGTCACAAAACTGTTGTAAACATTGTTTACCCTGCAGATCATGGTATATAGACAGTATCTGCAAACTTAACTATCACCGTAAAGCATGTTTTATTCAGAGAGAGAGGTGTTACGGCCCATATTGACCGATGGCAGTATGGGTGTAGTTCCTGGATTAAACAGAATGGAGAAGAGTAATCTGGAGTTTACTGCATTTACTGTTTACAGGTTAGCATGTGTGGTGCTAAACAACAGGTACTGTGGAGAAAATACGAATCTAGCATTTGGATGCAAACTTGACTTGGCTTGATATGACCATTAGCTTGTGATGGCTAATGTTTGCCTGTTTTATATTCAAGGTATTTGCTGTATGAATGACAGTTGTAGTTTTTCCAAGCAGAACTGTTTAATTTGGCAGCATCTCACTTAAGAATACTGATAGTTTAAAAACTGCTTCCTCGTTTCTTAAAGTTCAAGGTAACAAGGTCACTCGCCCACAGCACTCTGAGTTCACAGCACCACAGCTGCATGTCTGGGGGTATTTAAGGACAGTTTGAGTAAGCACATGTCTCTAAACACTTCTCAAAGTTCCAGCTCCTGTTTGATACCATGGTCTGTTTGGCTCTGTTACACACAGAGAGTCGGTGTAATGGCTTTATAATGATTTAGTATTTCAAAATTGTCCAGCCAGTTTCTCCACATTGTAACACAGTACAGCAGAAATCTGAAGGTGCATTTAGGCTGAAGGCAAAGCAGTTGGTGGGAATTTGACTGAATTTGCACAAACAGCTAAAATACTTGGGATTTTTTGTTTTTTCATTAAAGAGAAAAAGTCTCACATGTGCTTTCAGTCTGAACACACCTTCAGTTACGTTTTGTTTTTTCACTTCGACACTTCTCCATTTAAAAAGAAAAATGAAATCCAGGTAATTATAGAACATTTACTGGCAAATCATTCCCAGGAATTTGTGCCGCAATAAAAACAAACAAACAACAACAACAAACCAGAACATGTCCTGCTTTTTGAAAATATTGGATACATTGTAAAAAAAAAACCAGGATTGTTTCTGTTATTTAAAGGTATTTGTGAAAAAAGTGAAAAAAGAAGCGTTTGATGCAATAAAATCTGAATTCTGTGTCTTCTTGGTCGGTCTGTGCTAATCTTTGGGACTGTTTTGAACTTTATATTGAGTTTACGTGGCATATTGCACAGCCTGTAGGTGTTTAAAATGTTACAGAACAATGAGGTTTTGCAGTTGCGTCGCAATATGGCTGTCAACGTAATAATCCACTGGACAACTTGCTGTGCTAATAACTGGGCTTCATGCTGGAATTTACCAAGTGAACCAAACAGATGTGCTCACAATAAAGTGATGGTTTGCCAACCAGCTACTACGGTTTGTTTGCTAACAAGTTGACAATATCTAGTCTCTCAAAAAGATCGCCATGTTTCGTGTCGGACTCGTGAAGAGGTCCAATTTGGCTGCCAGGGGTTTTTTGTTACATCCACTGAAAGCCCTCCTTATGTCATGTGTGTAGCTGTGTGCCTGCATTAGCTAAATCCTCTGTATGTGTGTTATTAGCATTAGCATGCACAAATGCCACACAGACACGCAGGTATGTGTTTGAGAGCCAAAATGCCCCTTGAGGCATTCAGACAGGTATAAGTATGTGTCAAGCCTTTATATGAATGTTGTAAACTAACACCATTTCCCATCATGCATCAGCAAAGCTTCACCAATGGTTTCACCAAATATGGCTGAGGAAACATGCTGTAGCGTCGCATCGCATTCAACCGACAACGTTTTGTCTCCAGTTTCATGTCCCTTTAAACAATACCTCTTTATAGAAACATACCATATAATATTAAACAGGCATTTCAACTCCTTATAAAAATTGGTGCGGCCACAATAGAAATTGTACATTGATTTCATCCTTTTAGAAAGACTTGTTTTTTTTTTTTTAGAAAAGAAAAGACACTTGTTGAGGTTCCTGGGACTGACTGTGAGAGCAGTAAGGTGAATAACTGACCAAGAGCCTTTCAGCAAGGAACACGACACAAAGACACAGACGGTCAGTGTAAAGGCCAGTCTGTAGCTGTACGCTTCTCTCCAATAATGTGTTTGTCCCTTCTGTCCCTGAAGGTAGAATAATAATAACAATAATTATAATTAAAAAAAGAAATCATACTAACACTACGACTAAAACAGATCTGATAAAAGGAGTGTGTGTATTGGCTACATGAAACCATTCACTGAAAATAAAACCCTTTGGACTCAGTTCCAGAGGGAGCGTTGGAGGAGAGGCCAGGCGATACTCAACAGTCGAGAAGTCGATCTCTTGTGGGTGGTGCTGTATTTAATGTGTGTGACTGAGTGGGTGATTTACCCAGGAAGATGAAAATCTTTCTGGTTTCCTAAACTGAATTCCCCTGCTTATCTCTCCTGCTCAGAGTCTCTCAGAGTCTCTCTCCCCTCAGGTGGTCCTCTTCTCTACCTTCATTAATCCTCCTTCGTTCATTCATCCATCTATTTGCTGCCCCATCAATCTTTCCTTGAGCACCTCCTTATCTATAACATCTTCTTCTCATCCTGGCTGTCTGCTCTTCTCCATGGCAGTATTTAAATAAAAAGCTCAGGTGATGAGTCTAAGGCTCCTCTTCCCCAGTGGAAACAGCCAAGCGCATGGCCACAGACAGGTGGTCGGTGAGGCCGGCCAGCTGGGTGACGAAGCTGAACTCCTCGATTTCCTGCAGGATGAAGAGTAGAAGAGAGCATCGTCAGATCACGAAGGCGTCACAAAGCTCGCAGTTAATTCTGCAGCAACTTTCAACGTTAGGGTGGGTTTGGTTTTTGTTTTCAGAAAGTAAAAGACGTTTCAAATAAAGTCACGTGCATTAATTTTGGCATTGCTGGTTTTCTGTTAAAAACTTTTCAGTTTAGGAGTGATAGTTCGGAGTGTTGGGAATCAGTGTCTTACAGCCTTGTTTTAGATAAGAGGAAGCACCACTGCACATGACATCTTCGGGCAGCCTACAATATTACCAAAACCAACATCCTCCAGTATAAAGCAAGCATTAGTGTAATCACTGAAATGCTGAAATCTTTAGTTAGATGTTAAAAGAGAAATTACTTTAACACAAGCTAATGAGGCAGCTCTCTGCTGCTGCTTTTCAATTTGCTATCGGAACATTTGCTCCCCTCTGAAGCGGTTTATTCATTAACCATAATCTCAATAACTGAGAGTCCAAAATAGCCCACATTTTTATGTATACATTTTACAGAAAGAGGCCATCTAGATTCATCATAGCTGCTTGGTGCTTTTTGAATATGAGGTGCTCCCTCTCCTGAAAAAAAAAATCAGCTTTATGAATGGTGACATTGTCATGTTGGAGCAGGAAGGGCCTTCCTGCCTCATGCTGTCACTAAATGTCACTGGAACTCTGGGGACTTGTCCAAAACCATGATAAACAACCCTGACCAAAAGTATGTGGACTGTAATGTCAATAGAAGGTACTTTCCACAGACAACGACTGCTAACGTAGCTGCAAGTACTACTAAAACCTTTGTCATGACAATCAATGAGAGTTCATTTAATAATGTTGATATGTTTTATCAATAGTGCCGTTTTAAGAGAGATGTGACAATTTATGAATTTTTTTTTAATAGTACTTCGAACAATCTAATTGACAGGAAACTTACATTTCAAAATGAAACATTCTTTTAGTATGGATTTGTATGTTAGTTTACATTTTTATGGCAAAAAACCCAAAACATTTTACAAAATATATCAAATTCTTTTTTCTTTTTTTGGTGTAAGAGATAAACAGAGAGAATTTTGAGGTGGTCCATATTCCTAATATTACTTCTAGTATTTTCCCCAATTAAATAAAAATGCTTGGACTTTTGCAACACATTCCTCTGAAGGCTACTTCTTCAAAATGACCTTTTGATCATGCTCTAAAGGCACATTACTCATATACAATGGAGAAGCTGATTTCTGGAAGATTTTATTAATAACAACACATGAAAGGGGAAAAAAGTATTTTTCTTGGCTGCTGACTATGTTTCCTGATTTAAGAAGTGGTTAAAAATATATATCAACATCTCCACAAATAAACCCTCCCTCTATACAAAATCCATTCACTGAAACTAGTTATAAGCAATATTTAATATGTAAATTGGGTCATACTTTGATATATCGACTCATTTAAAACTTAATTGTCTTCATTAAGGTAATCCACTAATCTCCTTCTGCTAGTTGTGTCTCCACTAAATAATTATTGCAGGACAATTTAAACCTAAGAGCGGAAACATTTTTATCCAAGTATGTTCTTCAAAAAATAACTTAAAGTAACATGAAGAGATAAAGAGAAACAACACAAGATTAAGGTAAACATGTAAATAAATGAGACCCTTCAAGTGACGGGAGGTTAGCGACATGCTTGATCAGCTCCACTTAAGGGAAATGATGCTACAGTAACTGTACTTTGACAGAAGGTGGCGTCAGGCGGCTGCCTTCAGAGAGCCAATAGAAAGAGTCAGACAGAGAGATGGGAAGAAAGGAGAGAGGTGTAAATAGTATGATTTGGTTTTCCAATCCTCTCCAGTCCCTCACACAGACAGTCCTGCCCTCATTCCTTTTCTTCCCTACTTTTTTGTTGTTGTTTTTGCTGTGTTTCATTGTTCACCTCTCCAGATTTTAGTCAAACATTCTCCCGTGGTGTGACATAATTTCAGCCTGCTTCACACGGCTCTGGAAAATTAGGTTTTTAGCTTTGTTGCTAGGAAATTAATCAGAGGAGAATTAAACATATCACCTCCCCGCTGACAAGAAAATGCCACAATTCTGTGCCCCCTGTTAGCAAACTCTTTTGTGTTGGTGTTTTAAGCATGTAATATTTGGAGATGCGTTCACACATCCAACACAGTAGGAACACCGATTTAAAACACGTGCTGCCTTTTTTCATAATAAACCCTTTTGACATGCCAGTGAAACTGAATGAACGCTGCATTACCTAAGGAAGGTTTCGCTTTTGTCCACTTAATGGAAGGGTTGCTCTTAGTGTTATTAATCACACGTCCTTCTCGTGCTGTGATAAATCTGAATGTCTGCTGTGAAAAACGTGCACTGTGTACTGAGTCTGTGTACCGTGTAAGACGTCACATTGTTATTCTCAGCTCCTTGTATAATCAAAACTTTATTGATTCCTGCAGGGAAAAAGTGTTGCTCAAGATTATGGAAGTTGTAAAATTATATTAGAAATACAATACTTTGAGGATACAAAAAGCACCAGGGGTACACAGTCCCTACGATATCTGCATGTTCAAATGGTGATCTGTGAAGGGTACCATTTCTTTTCCCTTTATTTCTTTTCCATGTAACGCTCAATGTGACGACACTGAAATCTGGGAACACCTTTGTAGTTCTGTATTGGTAAATTGAGTAAAAGTGAAAGACTGGCCTGTGTGTGTGTGTGTGTGTGTGCAGAAAGCTAACATGTTTGCAAGCTAAAGAACACAATCAGAAAGGACTTCCACTGGCGACCTCTCCAGGAGATACCCCACCTCTTGTCTCATGACTGCTGCGATACACCCCCACCTCCTGTGACTCCACCTTGGATAAGCGCTTAAGAAAATCGTAGAATGAATGGAATTGGTTTCCCTAGCGCAGCGTTCCCAAACCTTTTCTGCGCCACAGACCAATTTAATGTCAGACAATATTTTCACGGACCAGCATTTAAGGTGTTGCTGATCAATACAACAAACTAAAATGATACGACCAAGACAGAAACTGTGGTGTTTTGTAAATATGATAATAAACGCGAATTCACTGTATAATTGTGTAACTTTATTAGCAGCGTCCTCCTGAAATGCGCCAACAACACTGAGAGTAACATCGTCCTCTCTGTCCCTTAATGCTCTCTGGTCGCTATGGTAATGCGTAAATATTTCTTTCAAAATAAGACACAACTACAACACGGGAAAAGGCCCAGGGAAACCGAGTTAATTATAAAAACCCTGAAAACCATAAATGTCAAACTCAAGCCTCAACTCTGGCAGCCCGGTACCAAACAACTCACGGAGCGGTACCAGTCCATGGCCTGGGGTTGGGGACCGCTGCCCTAGACAGCAGCGTGAAAGGTTTTGGGTAGCTGGTTAACATTAGCATGTAGCTGATTAGCTTAAAACAAAGTATTGGCTACAGTAGGTTAGCACTGCTTAGATAGCTAACATCAGTTAGCTCAAAGCAGTGCTGAATGGTAGAGCACCCAAATGAGCTGTTGGATTTTGAATATAGGAAAGGATGACGTCACTTCATGTCAGTGTTAGCTGCGGGGTTTACGTCTGTGAGCCCGAACTGTCTGAAAGCGCTTGTACACACGTGATTCAAAGGAATTTCTTGTAGTCTTATCCATATGACATAAATAAATGGGCAGTTGTGAGCGCAAAAGTTCACATTTCAGAAACTCACTAATTGACAACACTTTGCGTTGACACCATCGCTGAACAATGATTTGCCGTCTCTAGTCTGCAGTTATGGAAGTCTGGACTTCCATAAAGACTCATAAAACAAATGAAAGGCAGAAAATTAAAATCATATATTTATCTGCTTGTAATATGTTGTTATTACTGTGAATTTGTGGTTGAAGTAATCCCTTCAGAATACAATAAAAATGGCATGTTTTTAATAACGTTTCAATTATGACTTGACCGCTAGCACGACCTCATTTAAATAATGCTTTCAATATAGCCACTTACTCTATGACTGCATTCAAACAACGTAATTAAAATTTAAACTGATTATGGTCAATGGAGCGAATTAGAGGACCTCTTAAAAGCACTTAGATGTCCGGTCAAAAGTTTACACTCATCATGGGAATACACTTCTTAGTATAATATTGGACTTAATTCTATGAACTGTTGTTTTTCTGAGGCTGACTGAGTAAACAGCATATATCTTTAAGATTAAAAATAAAGAAATACTTTGAGGCTTTGTAAATTACTAAGCATATTGCAAGCTAATTAGTTCAAACACAAATAAAAGGACAGGTGATTAAGAGGTGTTGCCAGTTTTCTAAGGTCTAAAAAAGTCTCAAATTGACAATAAAAATATGAGACTGAGTCTTGAGAGCGTCATCCAGCAAGACAACAAAACCGTACCAGTTTCCAGTCCTGTTGGAGGCCCTCGTCGCTGTAAAGGATGTAGTCAATACGGCGTCCGTTGCCCTTCAGCGGGATTTTCCTTCCCTTCTGACTGCTGGCGGGACACTGGCTCTTACTGGGAGGAAACACCAGGTACTCCTTCCTTCCCTCTTCGTTCTCCATAAGTCTGAAAACAACACACAACATACTGAAGTTTAGATGCTGTGTTGTATCCAAATGCATATAGTTAATTGGAATTCTGTCAGGACCACTATAACCAAAAAGATTATTATTTCAGTCTACAGTCATTTATATTTTGGGATATTGGCTCTGTTCTCCAACCTCTATAGACTTCTGTGTGCATACGTGGAAAGTGAAGAGAGTATTAACAAGACTCCAGAGCAGGCACTGAAGATAAATATGTCAGACACTGAATGATAACGAGCAGTTGGGGTGGAGATGGTTTGCAGTGTATCAGCTGAGCAACGGTCAAGTGTGGGTTTGCACTCCCATCATCTAAATTTGCTGAGATTAGGGCTTATCTTGACTTCGTGGCCTGCCTGGTGATGTCATGACGATGCTTCATTGAAAATTTCCGAAGAAATTATAGTAATTACAGCAAATTGCAAACATGAGCACTGGGTCAATGGTAATTTCAGAGCTTTAAATCTCAGATATGTTTTGGTACACATATATTATGGGTACACTCGTAAGATTTGGGAGCAGAAGTTAGACCGCTGTGATTTATGATCGTCATGCGAATAAAAGGAGAGGTAATTTGATTTTTCAGGGGATGAGACTCACTTTTGTAAACTTTCCGGTGAACTGACATCTTCATCATAAAGGCCACTGGGATCCAGCAGAGTACCTGTTTAAAGACACATTACAATGCATTAAAGTGGAGACGTGCACAAGTAAATTCAGCCTGCATTTCTCTCCTTCCCTCCCCCTCGTTCTCCCTCAGCCTTGTAGTATCAGTCCATGGCTCAGTCTTTTAGCTAGCATCATCACATATTTTTATAATGGACTACTTAGCACATCCATTCATTCACACTGATGTGTTTACATTAGCAAATAGGATGCAGAAAATGACTTCTCTTGTAACTGTTTACAATTTGACTATGGGACAGCTGAGCAGTCTGTCCAGTCGTCCAGTTTAGCTGCAGAGTTTTTAAAGAATATAGAATAAAGAATATAAATATTATATAATATAATATATAATATAATATTAAAGAATATAGCTCGTGTGGATGAAAATGCTGTGTAAGCGTCCCTTGATGGAGGTGCCTAATAGAGAAAAAAGGTAATTCTCACAGCCAGAATTACAAACATTTTCATGTTTGATTTTCACACACACACACACACACACACACACACACACACACACACACACACACACACACACACACACACACACACACACACCACTTAGAACAAAAGTCCTCATATGACCGCCAAGAGATTGAATGCTGCTTATTTTTGACTGCGAGGCCTTTCTGTCTTTTTGGTTAGTTTGAGGCATTAAATAATGTGGCTTAGACACAGAGGCTACTTAGATACTTAGATTTAGGGAAAAATAAAATACAAACTTCCACAAGATTAAAACATTTTAAAAGGCAAACATCTAATATCTCCACTATTCTTGGTTTCCATGATAAAGTCCTTGACTACAGTTAACACACCAGCAGAGTGCTTCTGCTTGTGCTTATGGTCCAGGTCAGGTGTTAAATCCTATCAGACTAACCTGGTGAAAACTGTCAGTAAAAGAGTGCCCAGTGCATTGTAATAGAACACCTACATGTCCTGATTAAGCATCATTATGTAAGCAGGGAGTGAGAAAAGGTTCAGATGGTTCATTTCCATGTTTACTTTAGGCGAGAATGAAAAATGATTTATGCAAAAATATTTTTTTGGAAGGCAGCGCAGAACTTGCACTTTCTACCCTGATACTGAAGGTATGCAGGTATGGAGTGATACAAGTTAGCATGACCCACAGGTACATACACTGATGGAGGTCAGGTTTAGAAGAAAAAAAGAGGAAAAATAGGATTACCTTTTACTTGCTGGCTGAGCTTTTTTTTCCTTCTCTGAATTCATGAAGCGTCTCTTTCATGAAATGTGTCAGCAGGAGATTATCAGTGTGCATGATGCTTTTATAAAGTGCACAATGCTCATATGACTCTGCAGGGTTTGCAGAGTCCAAGTTGGAGGGCAACAAAAGCTCTTAATGGAAGGTTAAAATGACACAATGAATTTAGATGTTTGTCTCAAATCATTAGACTAGAAAAAGTTGTCTATCTCTCAGCGTTTGGAGTGGTACTTAAATACTTTTTTCTACTCTGAGAACTCAAAGTGCTTTCTTACTACATTTTTCTATGACTAAGCAGGTTTAACCTAACAACCACACACTCATACTCTGATGGATGAGTTAAAGCACCAATCTTAAAACGACTAGACAGTCTGCTCTTGCTCCTGAGCTGCAGCCTTTGTTCATCTAATTTACCAATTTCAAATGTTATCAGATAATGGGAACCAGCTCAGAAGGTACCTGATAGGCAATTTGGTGGTTTGACCCCTGACTGCTACAGTCTGCGTGCCTAAATATCCTTGGACAAGATACTGAACCCCAAGTTGCTCTTCTAGATAGAAAAGATCCAGGTTTAGAAAAAAGTACTGGTATGACTGGGTGTGAATAAAGCTGAAGAAAGTGCTTTGAGTGTTTAAGTAAAGAGGAAATGTGCTATCTAAGAACCAGTCCATTTACCATTCACTGAACAAAAGTTATCACTTCTGTATACATCATCAGCTGGCGCCAATTTCATGTTCATAAAATAATATCCTATTGTAGCTTTAGAAGAAGAATAGTCTCCCTTTATAATCATATCTTTGGTGGAGGGCACTGTGGTTTGTCCCAGTCTTAAACTTTTAATGACAATTTTGCACTTTAATACACAGGACCAAAAATGTACGAGCTACAGGAGTGTCCATTAATAGATTTTATATAAATTTATTTTTGTTCACCAAGTCATTAAAACCATTGGTGATGACCCTAACCCAAGAACAAAATATATTATAGTATATATAGTATATATACTAGTATAGTATATATATTAGTATATATATTATATATAGTTAGGGATGTGTACCGATTACAATGACTGAACAATTTTCAAAACACTTTAATGGCATAAAATTCAGGTGAGGCTCATCGCTCATGATTTGTTAGTGGATTAATGTACTTCTGCTTGTGCTTCTCTTGTGCTTTTCTAGTCTTACTGACCTCTTAAAGGTTTATCTACCTGTGACCAATGAATTGACGTTCATCCACCTGACAGGCGTGTCTCTGGGCACTGGGAGGACATTGGCGCAGCTGAAAATAAACAACCAGACTTCTTGCTGTTTGGTAAATCTCTGTTTTTCATTGTTTTGCCTTTGTAGACTGAAACTTGTGAGCATGAATCGAATTATTTCAATTAGCTTAAATAAAGATGAAAACAGCAAAACACCAGTATCTGATTAAAATCTGGCTCGTGAAAAATATTCATATACAACTGCACCAATGATTCATCTCCACTCTGTGTATTTCATTTGCAGTGACATACTGCAGAAACCATTTCTGCTCACGCTTTATTGATGTAGTTTACACTGCACAGTCCTCCCCCTCACTATGTCAAATAACATCTAGCTTCCAGTATAGCTATTCTAAAGGGTCAGAAACCCTCTCCGCCTTTATAATCCTCAGACTACAATCTACTGTCATAAACCAGTGGAATAAAACAGCAAGAGAGAGAGAAGCACTCAGAGATGCTTTTGAGAATGAGGACTCAAGGCCGTGGGCTGGATAATGCGTTTAAAATGCTCCGCATGACGAGCGCAGCACTCTGAAGTTACTCCAGTCAATTCATGAGCGTTGGGAGCTCTTATGAAGAGTAGGCGTCTGATGCGCGGACAGTGTTTTTCACAATTCTAAGAGCAGGTTTTAGATCAGTGAAAATAAAGATGGCGGGGTGTCCGGTGGGCATACTCCGCTACACTGCTGCTGTTTTTAGCCAACCCATTCTCACTCGGTCAGAACCAGTAGGTGTCGCCCACTGGGTACGCTGTTAGCAGCTCGACAGAGTCGGTGGGAGTCCCTCAAGGTCAGAAATAACTAGAGATGGTACGATACCACTTTTTTATGTCCGATACCGATATCATAAATTTGGATATCTGCCGATACCGATATGAATCCGATATAGTGTGTTTTAATCAACAAAACTGTTTTTTTAAATATCTTGCTGCATTTTGTGTAAGTTCATACTCAAGTTTAAAACAACAACTACACTAAAGCTATTCTGTTATACCTGTATGCAAAAAAAAATATTTCATAGTTCAGCAATACTGATCAATCTAATAAACTCAAACCTACACCATCCTCCCTATTCTGGTATTTTAAAGAGTACTTAGCGTAAATATTAAGCAACCTAACTAATAGGGTTCCAACTCCCAGCAACAACAAAAATAAAAAAATAAAAAATAGGGAACCACCCCTCACGCTCCACCTCATGATGCTTAATCGATGTAATCAACCTTAATTTGATGCAGTGTGAAAAAAAATGCACAGAAATCAATTATTTTTCAAGAAATATTAAATAGATTCAACATCTTTCTTCAACAAAATTGCAGACTGCACAGATGGTACCTTCCCAAAGGAAAAAGTTCTATAGCTTACTAGGGTATATTAGACTTAATAGTCACTATATACAGTAATGGACTTCTATTAATTTTACATCAAATTAAAACTTTGGGTGTAAGATTTGGATAATTATTTATTAAAAGCTAGACATTTTAAAAGTATGTCTTTGTGCCCCCTTTTCAATGTTCATGCCCTATCGGCCCCCCTGGCTAAACTTTGCTAGATCCACCCCTGCACAGTTACCAGCGTCAGCTGTAGAAAAAGATCCTCGAGTAGAAAGTAATATTAAATAAATTCTAACAACAGCTTATCAAGCTTAAACGTGCTGCTGTTGTTCAGCCGCTGGTTTCCTCTTTCTGGTGCAAAGTGGGCCAAAAACAAACAAGAGAGACGGACTCGCGACAGAAAAGCCGATCAGCCGATCATTAAGCTGTTTCATGATTGAAGTAGCAGCAAGAGGAGGCAGTCGCTTAACGCAGGAATGCTTTACAAACATTGAGAGATGGACTTACACACTTGCTTTACTTCTCTCGGGGATAACTTTGTCGGAGATGAAATGCCGGGTTGCTAGCGAAGCTCCAAATGCTATCCAGACCACCGACAGGTCCCGCATGCCACAGCCGCTCTATCACGTGATGCATACTGCTCCGACGTGTTGCAAGTTTTGTGAGGTGCTTTCGTGATATTTAATGGATCGGATTACATTTTTTATTTTTCTCCGATATCCGATCCAGTAATTTAGGTCAGTATCGGACCGATACCGATACGTAATATCGGATTGGTCCATCTCTAGAAATAACCACAGAGAGACTTCAAGAAAAAAAGTGCTGCTGATGTCATCAGTACCATGGGACACCATGGTAACCAAGGATGCTGAGCACGGCCACTGTGTGGAGTCGGGTTGTTCGCCCTGTACTGGTGCAGAATTTGTCCAGGAGCTCCAACTCCCCATAAGAAATGCCAAAGCTAATGCAACCAAACCTGGCCAAGTCAAACAAAACTTCCACATCTTTTGCTAATCAACTTAACTCAGACAGCTGAAGGAAAGACATGAAGGAGAAGTCAGAAAGAGAGGACTGTGGTACTATATATGTATATCTGACAACACTTACACAACGAGGCTGTTGATGTGGATCCTTGAGATAGACAAGAAAACACATCGTATGTACTAAGGCTACTCCGGGCTGTATAAACATTGACTAAAAAATAATTTCACTGCCAAGGCTGGAGTTAAAAACGGGAGGGTGCAGGCAGTCTCAACAGTAAAATGAAACATAATCTTGCTAACCCTTCTGTCAACTCACATTTTCTTTTCCTGCTACAGAGATGATCCGCTTTAACTCTTGCTTTTATTATCATCATTCAGCCATGAGACTATACTATACAGTGGTTTGGCAATACAGTCAACATCAAACTGAGCACATAGCCAATGCAAACAGAGTTAGATTACAGCCTTCGCTTCACTTTGGTTACTTTAATATAGCTCATAGCAGATTTTAACAAAACAGCATGAGATTGTTTGCCTGAGGCATTAAAAAGTCGCTGAAAGTTCAAAACAAATCAGTGTATTAGTGAGTTGTGACATTAGAGGCAAGCAGAACTGATAACTGAACAACTCTAAATCTTAAGACTTTCACTGCGTAGTAAGATTAAGGTTAAGGAAACAAGGAAAGGAGACCTTTCCTGCCTTTCTACTGGGTGTTTGACATAATGAAAGTCTGCATTTAAGCTAACCGTATGGCAACACCAATGGTAAGGTCAAAAACATGAGTTAAATGAATCTGCTTTTGTCTTTTGCGTTAGGCTCACCCCCACCTGGTGACCCAGATAGACTTAGATTTCATGGTATTTTTGACCATTTGGCACATCCAAATGGAAATGCTTCTAAATACTACAGGGCCAAATTCCATGCATGTGGCTAAAACACCAACAAACCTTAACCCTAACCTTAAATTAGTTTCCAGACACCTGTCAAATGTAGGATTTTGTTACTCCTCCTCTTGGAAATCAACAGTAAATGGCACCCCTGAAAGGGAAAAACACACTAATGTGTTAAAATATAAAAGGAAGGAGTTCCTGAGCAGGAGCACGTGTTGGGTTGGGAGTGAGAACGTGTTGCTTCAGCTTGCTTGGGAAAGTACAGATATGCACCAGCTTCCCTGTTTTGAGTGGTTAACATGACCTCAGTTTTCTGGTCTCATAAATCCTGAAAACACCAACAAGCTGTGAAGGGAACAAAATAAATATTCTTTCACACCAGCTCTGGCCACAGCTCCAAAAATACATCGAAGACCACAGTGAGTGTACTTGCTGGCTTTGGCGGTTGTTTAATCTGCCCTCTAACATGAACTAAAACGCATCATGAAAAGAGACGTGACATTTATGAGTGGGGGAGATTTTTCTTTTTTTGCTGAAACTTCAGTCATGTGAACATATTGCCATGGCTTTTTATGCCAAGTTGGTCTCATGCTTTTCCTTCTTTTCCACAAGATTTAAAAGAAGTATGAAATCCCGCCGTTTGCCACCAGAAGAGTCAGGAAATTACTGCACAATCTGTCAGTACAACATCTGACAATATCTGGCAGCTTCAGCTCTCTAGCTGTGATTTTTGGCTCACTATTGTATCCATTCAGGTCTAATCTTCTTTGGATAAGCTTTATGAAATGGGATAATCTTCCTTCCCTTTCTTTCACTGATTCATTGATCAGTTTTTTCTTTCCCCTCCAACCTCCCTATGTCTGATAACAGCGAAACAGGCAGTGCCAATCTGTTTCCCCGGCTTGCAATGGAAAATATGCCTGTCCAAATAAATAAGCCCTTCTCTAAACAAGCCCTTTCACTCGGTCCTGCCCACACTGTCCCTGAAATACCGCTGGCCTAAAAAAACGCTCCATATCCAGACCAAAACCCTCCAGTCTTCTGCGTCACTAATGCCCATGTATCAGCCTGCTGTACTGGGTGCATTCTGGCTTAGCCAGCCTGAGCCAGATTAATGCCTGCTGCACTCTGCAGGCACCGCGTGGATCCTTGGTGCACGCAGCAACACCTGCATTTTACAGTCAGACTGTAACCGAAGCCGGTGGTGTACATATTACTACAGTGCGTATGGAGCGACCGTAGAGGAAGATGTGCGTGGGCAGGTGTTGGGTTGTGTGTTGTTACCCAGAGCCCATGGTTTGTCCTCCCCTGGCCCCAGGCGACATGGGTCCTTGTATTGAGTAAAAAGTGCGTGCTGCTGCTCCAGCTTGTCCTCTGGAAAAATACAAGTGTGCACACATACACAGTGGAAGGTTATACACACAGTCAGGAAAGTCAGTTTTACTCCAAACACGGCAGAAAAGTCACACATTACTGATTCTTCTTTAGGAGGTCATAGTTGCTAAGCTGCTAGCATGCTGTGCAGGGCAAAACACGAGTTAAGTATAATAAAATAAATCAGTTTCATTATTATTTATTCATTCATTCATTTCATTTCACTTAAGTCCCCTTTTAACCTCCACAGCTCTACACTTTTCTTTTTCCCTCTTCATTCTCTTTACAGACCTTTTCCCCTCCCTGAGCCTGCTTGTGTGGACTCTTTCAGTTAAAAAGGGAGTTCTTCCTCCCCACCGTTGCCAAGGACTTGACCTTTAGTGCTTTCTATTTCTGATACCAACTGCAGCTGGTTTAATTATCATGGTAAATGGTAAATGGCCTGCATTTGTATAGCGCTTTTACTCAGTCCCTAAAGACCCCAAAGCGCTTTACACTACATTCACTAATTCAGTCATTCACACACACATTCACACACTGGCAATGGCAAGTTACATCATGCTTGTGTTTGTGAGATAGCTCTTTTGTATGAATGCTTTTTATTACTGTCGTCTTGCATTTATCTCATTTAATGCAAAAATTAAATGTGGTGAATAGTTAGTCTTATATAGTTATTAATTAGCTACTAAAAATCTTTTATTTTTCATACCTTTTCTCCCACTCTATCCGTCTTTTTAATCCACTGCGTTGCTTTTTATTGCTAAGTCTGCTTTACAACACAAACACTTTTTCGCACTGGGATTTAAGGGATAAAGAGACAGCAATGCTTCTTTCTGTCTTTTATGTTGGTGCTGTTGATGGTGGTTATATAAATAACACCAGTGCAGAGCTCTGGTTAAAGCTGTGGGTATACAGGAGGCCTTCAGGTACAGTACTGAGCTGCTATTCAGTCTTACTTAGAAGCATTCAGAGCTTAATTCACATTTTAGTTTTGCATGTACAATTGCAGTGTGAAGTACAAAGATCTGTGAGCTGAGCCATGAGCTTTACTGACACACTGTCATAGAGGTTCACTGTTTCAAGGCTGTTTTGATTAATTATAACAAGCATCGTGGTCACATTCAATGCCTCATTATGGAAAGCTTTCAAAGAAGAATTTAACAATATGACTAATAAGAACAATCAACTTATTAAAATGTTCATTGTCTATTTGACAGCAGGAGCCTATCGTGTTAGTACATTAGTCAGTTAAACAATGGTTTTCTTTTGGAATTAAAAATTGCAGCTTTGTTCTTTACACACTATTATTACAAAGCAAAGAACAAAGCTGCAGTTTTGGGTAATTAGTCGAACCTCAGATTGTTTATAACTGAATCATAAGGTCAAATGCATTTTAAAACACAAAGTGAATGATTTTCAGAATTTTCCAAGTGCTAAATGGGAGACTCGATGTTAACAGCAAGTTAGAGAACACGTTGACATTTTGAGAAATGACCTATTTCAAGATCTACATCAGTGCATATCCAAAATTCAACCCCACTGTACAGCTTTTCTCCAGTTCAGCATGCAATCAAATTTTGAGGTGGGTGGAGAACATCCCAACTACCCCTGTGTTGATCCTGGCACTATCAATTTAGACATACCTGAAGAACAGTTGTCAAAGTTGAGGTCTCCCAGGATGACGTCGAAGGCCACCAGGTCTTCCAGCACCTTCTCTCCTTCCAGTGGTATGGATGATGACTGGCGAAACTCAGCCCCCCACTGAAGCAACCGGTCCAGCTGCTCACACCGTACTGATGCATCACCTGAGATAATGCAGTGAAATGAGTAGCAGATTATTACTGAAAATCACTAAAATATACAGAAATGGGTGTAATCACAGCATAATCTCACAGATTAATTCAGCATTAGTACTGTGGGTTAGAACCTGAATGTGAACATTTGCATCGTGTAGATTACAACGTAATATGACACCAAAGAATGAGCTACAAATTGGTAAGCTAATGAAGTTGTAAAAGGTTATCTTAAACCTATAAGTTAATTTGGGGGCTGGCCCCTCTGGTGATTGCCTTCCACTATTTACATTGCTTCAGCCTGCCTACAGTTTCTTCTGCCTCTGCAAGCCGCTCTGTAACCCACCGCCACCCCAGCTCTTTCATTTCATGTTGTTTCTGACTTGATCTGTGCTCTGTGAGAAGGTCTTGCTTTTGCCATCTGTCACCCACTGTCTAATACTGTAACTACGGAGCGATTATTACAATCCTGCTTAAAAAAAGGCAGCCTAACCCTTTAAGTAACTTCTGGTGCTGTTTTGCTTTGGCAGCATTTGTGTCTGTCCGCTGCTGCCAGTACATCTGATAAATTGGCGTTAGTTATGGATCGGAGGGAGGAGGTGAATAGAAGGAGGCGGTGGGTGAAAGCATGCGATAGAAATATCAGCTGAATAGTGGAGAGTGCGAGAAACAAAGAGGTGTCAAGATATTGGTGGGTGAGTAGGTGGCTTTGGCTTTGATTACTCTCAGCTCAAGTACATGTGAAATGCTATTTCTTTTCTTTTTGTGTGACTGCATCTCTTAGAGATGGATGGATCTGGGAGGGGGGACGTGGGGGAGCGTTTGCCTGTGTATGTGCATGAAAACGAAATGTTTCTTCAGATCAAAATAATATAATGATTTGTATGCTTTTATCAGAAAAAAAGGAACAATCAGGTAAACAGTCTCACTCTGAATACATACACGGAGAAATTAGCAGGAACTAGTGGATGTCCACCTGCAAACAATCATCAGGTTTAAGGTGATGCAACAAACAAATCCTTTGATGTGTAGACAAAGTTTAACCTTTTAAAATCCACCAGGCGACTCAAAAAGAGTAATGTTTGAGTTTGGCTAATGTTAAGAAATGTGCTTATTTAGCATGTGTCTAAAACCAAACCAAACTTATCCCTCTCATAACAAGATGGGTCAGTGCAGACCTGGTGCATATAGAGATGTTTCACCCAGGTGAGTAATGCAGCCATTTATGCGGGATGCACCACCCTCCTTAGTTTCCAGGCACCGTCAGAGCTTTAAACTGTGGTCTTTGTGAAGTTTACAAGCAGGAAGTAATGATGTTAAATACCAGCGGGGAATTTGGAACTTCAACTGAGCTGTACCTCAGGATAGTTCAGAGTAATTGAATCTCTGTTAATTTGCAAAGAGATTAGTTTTGTTCTGAGTTAGGAAACTAACAACACAACTATATTTGAGCCTCTCAAAGGGGTTTTATCTTAGGCAGGTGGTCCAGGTCTCTGTAGCCACCTCAGTTCCAGCTACTCATTTCATACATTTTTATTGATTCTTTACAGAAATATGGTTGAAATAGATATTTTTGTTTAAAGGTTAAAAATATAAATGTTAGGGGTAAATGAAAAAGATATCATTATTATCAGTTTTACACAATCCATATGCTCTATGGTGCTGTGCACTGTGCAAAGATATATTCTTTGTCCAGTACAATCAGTGTTTTACCAAAAATATTAATGCTGAGATCAAATTACCTTTATCCTTAAAATGGAAACACAGGACTAAAACAGGACAGAGATGTCCAAGTAAAAATTGAGTACATGTATGTGCATCTCGACCGCTTGTGACACCGGCTGTGATGCAGCAATATTAGAGCAGACAACAAATCAGTGAATTGAGGTCTCAACAGTTTGGCTGCTGGCTGCAATTCTTCTTTCAACAACAGCCTAAATGAGGCTCTATACAACATTAAATCTTATTTTTTCTGGGTGTGAGTGAAGTAGCAACAGCAATAGAAAACTGGTGCCTTTTGTGGTAGTCACTTTAGTTCATAAAGTTCATAAAGTGATTATATATATGTCCCTCACAGCAAGAAGGTTTGGGTTACTTAGTACTTTGGGTATTCTGGTTTCATCTCATAGTCCAAGCACATGCATGTTGAGGTAACCGTGTTTGTTCGCTCTGTAACAGATTGGTAACGTGTCCATTGGCTTTTGGCCTAGGACCTCCATCCTCACCACGCTGGCAACAAGTCAAAGAGGAACAAAAATAAGAGCACATTGAACTGAACTGCACCGAAATGGAAGAAAGCCAAGAGATGAGGTAGCCACTGCATTACTGAGTTCAGTATATACTGTATATCTATATGCTGATAGTCCCGCTGCATCATGAATTGAGCACTCAGCCTGGAAAGATTTCTCATATAGTTCTCAGAGAATCAGGTCTCTGCACTCCTCCCCTGTTTCTTCCTCTCTGTTCTCCCTGACTTACCCCACCAGCCCAGCCCCCTTAACCTCCAAAGGCTTTGTGTTTGATGTATCTTTAGAAACAGCCCTGCCACTGCTATATTTAGGTCTGAGAGAAGCGTAGGAGAAGCCCAGAATAGCAGGCAAAAAGAGGTGGGGAGGGTATGTCTTTGGTAAAAAATGAGGGTGACATCGACCAGGGGCTTTAAATAGGGCTGTGACGCCTTAAACAGCTTGAGGCAGTCACCATGGGAACAGCAGGAGGAGGCATGCTCGGGTTGTGATGTGCTCATTTATCTAAGTATCTGGACAGAGAAGCGTGCACACACACACACACATGCACACACACACACAAAACTGTCTTTGCAGGTCTTCTAGAGAAAGACAATCACATTGGGACCTGACATGTTTTCCATCCTGCTTAAGAAACAACCCTTCAAAAAAGGCATCTTGGGATCCTTACTAATACACTCATGTGTGCATGTGCAGAGACAGAAATGACAAAAGACAGAAGGAGAGAGTTGTAGAACATATAACCCTACCTTCTATGGCGTGGAGATGCGTACATGTGACGTATCCCACCACCCTCTGCTCTTGGTGTGAGGTGCCCACGTGAACCTGTTGGGGAGGGGGAGACAAACATGTCACTCCACCGTGTTCAAACAGGCAGCATCAAAGCCCATTTAACGAGTGTGTTTGTATATGAGAAACAAGCCAGGTAACAACCGCAGCAATTAGATCATACAAGGCAAGGTGCAACTTTATTGATCCCTGTGGGAAAACGGAGTCATTACGCTGTAATTCAATCACTGCACTTAGGGTGTGCAACATGACGGCAGTGGGGCAGAGAGCCCATGAAAACCTAAAGAAGGCATCATTGTGTAATGTCATCATGAAATATTGGTGCATTTCATGGATATAACAGAAATGTGAGATAATAATTCATGATTATAAGATCTGCAAGCCTAATAAAACAGTATGTAACAATTGCATAATGGAATAATGATGAAAGAACCGCAGTTATGATCATATCTCTCTTATTTGGCATGTAGTGCACCACTGCCGTTTCAATCATTCAGAAAAGAAGAAGAACGACTGCCTCTTGCCAGCGAGGCAGTCACCTAATCTAACGTCAAGGCAATTTTTCAGAAACTATATGATGTGACATTTCTCAAAAAATGTTGGCATTATAATGTTTTTAATACAGCTTCTCCACTTGGATGATTAAAAACAAGAATAAAAATAAACATCTGGTAGCCAGTGACCCACAGAGTTAGGGTTAGAGTTGGGTGATACATAATAACCTCAAGAGTATATATATATATATATATATATACTCCTATATATATGGATCTACTTTTGATACTTTTGAAACACATTTTGTAGTTTCTGAAAATGCATATTTAGCAAACCCAGCCCTAACCTTACTAACCCTAAACACATGTCTGGTTCCCTAGTGGATGTTAAAAGGTTAGCTGATAATCAATGGTGCTAATGATTAGTGCTTGAGCACACCCTTCTGGTTATTCATGGTCATATCAGACAGTTTATAAGAGAAAGACATGACGCTCACATAAACCTCAGCAGAGGTCTATGGACCAGTTCTGTAATGGAAAAGATTGTTGCTGTTCCATCTGGACTCAAAGAGCCAAAGATGCTGTTGCTCTGATATCTGACACAGTTTCCCCTGTGTGGTGTTTGAAGCAAGTAGATGTTATTCATTTTATTTCCAGTTATGTAGGCGATCCATTACATTACATAACCCAAAATGGCTTTTTCATAGTTGTTTTTCAGATGAGCCAGAAGCCGCATTGAGGTTGGCACGCCACACTGAGTCATTAATGAAGCTGTACAAATTGTTACATAAAAGAAACAAATTTGTATGTTCAATAAGAAGCTCTGCAATCACTCATCTGCCTGCTTTGCTGTGTGTTTAGTCTTCTAGTCTGTTCTTTACATCACTTCCTCTTTTCCACGCTGTCAAACTCAATACTGACATCATTACTCAAGTCCAATCATTTTCTTGCCTGTGTTCTGTGAGCCAATCAGCCTCTGCTCAGTATGCTTTAATGTGAGCGCTCTCTTCTCATTCTGCCTTTCAGACTCTAATTCTCTCCCCATCTCTGCCTCATCCTGGTCACTGGAGTCCCATTCAAGCCTCCACCTTCATCATCATCACCAACATCAGCACCTAGACTCGGGGGGTCCTGTCCTTATTCCTCTCACTGCTGGGATAGGAATTAGACTCCACTGTGCTATGATGGTTCTTTAAAGTTTTACCTCCTAACAGCTTATCAGCTGAATTCTGCATCCCAATAAATCATTTTCCAAATTACCTCTCCTTATTCAATAACGAACATCTGTAGTAATATGTAACCAGCAGTTTAACTAATAAGCTAACTTTGCTTTACTTGACAACCATCCCGATGTTTGTAAAAGGATTTCATTTGAAAAAAAATCATCATTCCTTTCATAAAGCTTAGCGAGTAATTTTATTGCCTAAACTTACACAAAGAGTGAATGAAAATTAAATTTAAAAGTGGTCCCACACCTGTGGACTTCATGATGGATGAGCAGAGGATGGAGGATATAACAGTTTAGAGCCAGGACTTGTTGCTTATGAGTGCGAAGAAAATTATACGTATATGTAGCATATAAAAACTCATATTATAATTGTGTACGTGACTAAAAACTAACTGTACTGCAAAGTGAGCCTGTTTTAAAGCGCTCCTCTTTCCGTGCAGAGGTTATGCTCTGATAGCTGATCTAATTGCAGGCTTCTGCAGTTGGAGCTTTACAATGTATTTCTCTGCAGTTGACTGATGTAGCTAAAAAAAAGCTGAGACTCGATGAGCATTGCTTGAAACCCGCTGTCTACTGTGAGTCTTGTTGGCTCGACTACATCCGGATCCACTATTTATCTCTTGTGTTCAGTTTCAGACTTAGAGTGGTGCAAACATGAGTGGGTTGGATAATAAATATACTGTAGGTTCAACTGACGCAGCGTTTTGTCTCAGTATACGTCAGAAAAACCTACGAAAAGAAATATGCTTTTAAGGAACCGTGGAGCCTTACGTCCTAAATTGAATCTAAAGTTCTGATTCATTTAGCAGCCAAACAACATGTGGCATTCGGTCTACAATGGAAATGAATCATTGTTTGGAAAGTTCTTTACAACACTATTGCAGATGCTGCCACAAATGTGTTGCACTTGTTGGATGCTTTGTTTTCACCCTTCTGTTCAGTTCATCTTGGAATACAATTTAAGCCTGAAGACTGTGTGGCTATCTACCATAACCTTCTCCAGTCATTTGCTCCCTTTTTGTTAACGTTTTGATATCCCTATAGACTGCTACATCCCACAGTACAGTGTTTCCTAGTAGTGGACCATAGTTGCAGTTAGTGTAGTTACTGTCTTTAACTTCCATTGCTGCAGGAAGACTGTAAGTTCAACTCTTGCATATTCCCTGAAAAAGGCCTGTTTTCTATTACATCTTAATGTCTTTTCACTTATTGGTGACCTTTGGTTTATAATTGCACTTCCATTTTCTGCAGTAAGTGCACACTCCTGTGGTTTTTCTATCTTCCACAGATATTTTAAGAGGTTTTGCTTAAACACTCCTGTCTAGACGCACTGTTATGATCAACCACTAATACCCAATTCTTCTTGTGCGTGCGGATGAAATACAAGCTCATCATTTGGAGGGTTGGCAATGTTCCACTGTAAGCTTTTCATGTAAGCTTCTAAGACTAATATGAATATGTCTTGAAGTGTGGTGTGGTATAAGATATGGCATGGCATACATGTTACAGATTTAGCATGATAACCATTGGCATCCTTATTTTTGGAGGCAGAAGTGAACATGTCAGAACAAATGGAGTCAGCTAATGTTAGAAATGGCCTGTATTTGTATAGCGCTTTACTAGTCCCTAAGGACCCCAAAGCGCTTTACACATCCAGTCACCCACCCATTCACACACACATTCACACACTGGTGATGGCAAGCTACATTGAAAGAAAAGCTGGATCCATAAAGTGCATGGGTGCACACACTGCTAATCACTGAAGTATATACTTATTTGCCACTCTGTACCACAAAGCTGGCAGATTATTCATTTTAAAATGTTTTACTGACAGGAAAAAGTGTCATGGTCCTGGGCCATGGTGGCCCAGTATTCTTAGTTTTCATGTATTTGTGTATTGCTCCTTATTTAGGCCATGCTTCCTGGGTTTCTCTGTTACGTTGTTCCTTATGTGTTTTCCCCTTGTGACTCTTACCCCCTGTGTGCCCCTCTGTGTATCTGTGAGCCCTCGTCTCTCCTTGTGTTTTATTCCATGTTTTCCCCAGCCCGTTATGTCTGTGTTCTCCCTGTGCTCTCTCTCCTCCTGTCTGAACCTCTGTGTACTTCCTGTTTTACTTTGACAGTCTCCCGTCAGTGTTGCATTTACTCCTGCCGTGTCTTGTTATGATTATCAGTGTCACCTGTGTTCCCCGTGTGTTCCCACTTCCCTCGTTAACCCTCTGTGTATTTATGTCTGCGTCTCCCTCAGTTCGGTGTCGCGTTCTCCCTCATCCATGGCCGTGCGTTTCTCTGTGTGTTACGTTATAGTTTCCTGGTTTAATTTGCATGGTTCTGCTCTCCAGCAATAAAGCTGTGAATTTTGAGTTCATTCCTGCCTCTGTGAGTTTGCGATTGGGTCCTCATCCAGCCTGCACACAGCCGAATCATGACAAAAAGTGGCTCAAATTAGCAAACATACGTTATTGGCTCCACCATTTTATCCAGTAAGTCTTAAAACAATTCTGAGAGGCATTTTAAATTCTGAATGCTCTATAAAACTCAACAACTACAGCAGTTCAGACCCCAACTCTAATTATGATCCTAATGGTAACCTTAGGCAATTAGAAAATGCAACGTCTACCTTTGAGGAACACCTGTTGATCAAAAGAGGAAGGAGAGAACCGAGGCTATAAATACACAACGGCTAATTGAGGGAATGTGGAACAGGTGGGTAAACAAACAGATGCAAGCATTTAAAAGATAACAAGATAAAGGAAGCAAAACTAAATGGAAGGCACTGATAGCTGGAAGGATATAGGGAACACTGCAGGGTCAAATGAAACTTAAGAACTGAGACAACCGGAAAGTAACCGACCCACAATAATTCAACAACAACTCAAAACACCATGAATACAATTGAACTAAAAATAAATGCAAAATTCAAAACCCAGGGCCCCAACAGGAGAATCTGCAAACTCCACCTGGAATGTCCTCAGGCTAGGCTAACCCCTAACCCAGGACCTTCTTGCTGTCAGGCGATAGTAACCTCGGCAACACTGTATCACAAACTTTATCTTGATGCATTATCTAAATATTAGGAAATTAGGAAATAAGCAACAAACTTGGTGCTATTCTATATTTGAAAAGGTTTTTGCCCTCCCCCACCGCAGCAACAGCAGTCCTGACATTGTGCAGTATTATGAATGGTCTGTCATGTCCCAGGAGGGTAAAAGATTTATTATCAGAAGGAAAAACACATCAGCTATTGATCACTGTAAACAAATGAGAAGATGGAGACACCAGACGTCTTCACTTTTACAGAAAATAATATTTTTTGTCACTATTACAAGTTTCCGTACGGTGTTACAGGCACAGAGTCTAACATTTTCCACTTGGGTTGGGGTTACGTTAGAGCATTTTCATCAAAATAATCAAGCACAACTACGAGTGAGCGATGTTCTGTTCAAGAGGTAGGCTTATTCGATCAATGTGAAGCCTAAAACAGTGCTGAGGATATTATTTTTTCAGCATGTGCTTCATACATATTTTACTACTTCTTACATCAATTTCTCCATTCCTGAAGCATGAGACAGGGAGCAGAGCAGCAATAACAAAAGCCCACTTGAGATTTAATAAGACACCTTTAACATCAGTGTTGAAGGAGTCCTCCAGCAGCACAGAAACGAGGCACGGAGCGAGGTGGACGCTGGCAGCTCTGAAGAGTTGGTGGGTGGATGCAGACTGATGAGGAGGAGGATGAATAAAGGGTTGCAGAGAAGGAGGATGGTGATTGTGAGGTGGTTAGTTTGAAGTGGGAATGAATATGGGTGGAGTAGATCTATAACAAGGCAAACACCCCTGCTAGAGACCAGATAAGAGGTAGTCCAAGGCTGGAGTGGAACATAAATCGTTCTCCAGCCTCAGAATTATATTTATAGCACTGCTTGTTAGTATACAACTTAGATTAAACAGCCATACACAATGTAGTTATTTTTATTACTATTTATAGATATAAACTAACATGACAGTTGTCACATAACAGTGAATCAGCATGCTGTTAATAACAGCTCCTACTTTGGCCCTTCTAAAAGCTCACTGTCTGGCTCAGTTTTCATTGGAATAATCCAGAGAAATGATACTTTCACCACTCAGTTATTTATGTACTTATTTCCTTTTGAACTTGGTATCCTGTCACTGCGCCTGCATTGGACGTCTGTTTTGCTTCCAAGCAGTCCAGCAGGGTTTGGGAGTGTGCTGGGTTCCTTCAGGTGACCCAGTCCATGTGACCTTAAATAAGGTTGTATGATCTGGTAAATGCAGGTTATCAAAACTACAAAGAAGTGATGACTGTCAAGCTTCCAGCTTGTTGCTAATTAACCTTTTCTGCCTTTTTGATCACATGTTGTGTTCGTGTATTTTGAGCTATTCTAATGTTGACCCTTCACCTTTTGAGTTCGATGTCGTCGTCGGTGACGACCCCAGCACTAACTGTAATCGGCTGGGCCACAGTTATCAATAGGCTATCAGAAAATGTCATTTCTGCTGTTAGTAAAGTTTCACTGTGTGACTGCAACAATTTTAGCAACTTTCAGTTTTTATACAATGAATGCCTGTCCACAGTATAATCATTAAAACATAAATACAGTGTTTATACATCAGAACTCATCATAAAAGGTTGTACAGATAAAAACAGGAACTATAAAGGAACAAAGTAAGATAAATGTCTCTCTCTAGTATGACTTAAACACCCCGTTAGATGCTTCTGATATTTTTACTCCTGGACTCAAAAACAAAACTGCTACATGACCTTTCCTTCAACTAAGATGTGTGTTGTTTATATGAAATCATCCTGTAATCCGGAAAGAAAAAAAGATTTTCCCCTGTGCCAAATAAACAGCGTTAGAGCACCCAACCAAGGAGCGACAGACTAGAATGGATATGAACAGCCAATAAAGTGATGGCTGTTTTGGCTTGGTATCCGTGCAGAGCCAATAATAAGACATTCTAAAAGCCACAATAAAGCATTAGGCTGATTAGCCCGACTTTAATACCAAACTCAAAGCTCACGTTGTAGGCTGAAATACAGTAAATACACTTCACAGCAAGGGCCATAGATTTCCCTGTGAATATTCGAGGGACTAATTGAATTACTCTTAATGGAATGAGTGTTTTGAGGGAGAGTTAGAGAAACAGAAAAGACTGGTCCAAGTTTACAAAATGCACTATCTGATGGTACATTAACTTTTCTAATAATGTTGCATAAGCTGTGCATCAGTGAACATTTGGGAGGTTGTATTAGTTTTCTAAGGACTACCAGCTGATCCAGGAATGCACCTGAAATCCAATTTGCAAATTTTTCCTCTTTTTGCTAATTTAGTGATCTTCAGTTAAAGGCGATAGTTCAACAGCTTTAGGTTTTTCTTGACATTTAATTTGGATGATTGATATCCCTCATATTAGTCTGCTAACATAACTCGCTTTAGTCCAGCTGAGGTTAATGTAAACTTAACGTACAGTCATGTGACAAATTAAGCAAACTCCTACTACTTTCATAACAATTAAATCAGTAATTAGCAGCCAGATGCTGCTAATTACTCGCGCAAGTGTGCAAGTATGAGCACCTGTATGAGAGCAGATGTTTTGGCAGTTTGCTGATTGAGTGCGTTCAGGTGTTTGTTAATGCCAAGAAGGAAAGACAGCCACAATCTTAATGAAGACACTGCTAGAAAGGAAAGGTTGCCAGGAGAAAGCCTGTTCTCTCTACAAAGGACATGGCAGTGCGGTTTAGGTTTTCAAAGTTGCGTCTGAACAAATCACAGAACTTCTGGAATAAAGTTTTTCGGACCGATGAAACCAACTGGGTCATATCAGCATATCTACTACAGAATGTGTGAAAAAGAAAAGAATCAAAGTGTTGCAAAGGCCCGCTCAAAGCCAAGATCGCAGTCTGATGACTGAGTATTAAATACTGTGGTAGGACCTTAAGAGAGCTGTGCATAAACCCTTGCACACAAACCTCAATGGAGTGAAAAATGCTGCAAAGGAGAGTGGGTCCAAATTCCTCCACAACAATGTGAGAGACTGATAGAGTCATACAGGAAGCCATTACTTCAAGTTATTATTGTTAAAAGTGCTTCTACAAGCTACTGATTAATGGGATGGACGGGATATACCACATCCGGGCTTGTAATACACATCTGCCACTGACATTTTACTCAGTGTGCCCTAACAGGTTGCTATAAAAATAACAGTTCTGTTGTTACTAATGTGTTACTAATGCAATTACATGATTAAAAAAAAACTCCTTTTTATTAATTAACACAATTACTTGCTTTGCAGGTTTTACCTATCCTCACATCTGTCAGAAATTCAAAAAAACCTTCTTTTTTTTTAAATAGAAAAAAGATTTAATATCTGATTGCTGATATCTTAATACCACATTATTGCTCTCAAAACTGCCTTAAAAGTAAGTGTGTGTATGTGAGGGGAGGTCTTATTATTGCCCATGAAATCAAGCTTTCATGTCAGTAGAAGCTCATTTGGGATCTTGTTAATTTGTAAAAACTGGGCAGTTTCATTAATGGAACATTTCTCAATTTTCCAAAATAAATTACCTTTAAATTTAGAAAATGAGAAAAGGATTCTAGATACTCAGAAAAACGTTTTAGCAATCACCAAGCCACCAGCGACCTCAGAGTATTCTTCTGCTGAAAGCTTTTTTAGATGCTTCTAAGCAGGAGAACAGTCTATAAACAGGAGGTGTAAATAAACTGAACCCAAAGCACACCCCCATATAAGTCTGCTATGAACCTGAATTATAGCTCCAAAAATCACACAACAGAGATACAGAGCATCAACTTGTTCTGTATGTAAATTCTCCAAAAGATGAAATTGGAGCAGACGTAATGACCACAGCACATCTGTAATGTTCAACTCAGACAGTAGCTTAAATATGTTAATATGCTATATAATCCTGCCAGCTTTGACATTTTAAACTCAGTTTTTAATGCAGAATATCTCCAAAAAGCAGTCAATGAATTGTGATATTTATTTGAATATTATATTATAACAACCAGTGCAGCAACTGCATGTATATAGTGGTTCTATAAACGAAAGGCAAAAATCCGCAAATGACCACTTCTAAATGGTAAATGGCCTGTATTTGTATAGCGCTTTACTAGTCCCAAAGGACCCCAAAGCGCTTTACACATCCAGTCATCCACACATTCACACACACATTCACACACTGGTGATGGCAAGCTACTTCTAAGGTTCATTAATCATGTTTCTAATCTGCACACATACTTCAAGTTCTTTTAATGGAGCCCATAACTTCTTAAGAAGCACATAAAAGCAGAACTTACTATATTTGCACTTTTTTTTTTGCCATAGCAGGGTTGTTCACAAATGAGAACTTCATTAGCAACTGAACAACAATATATTTTTAGCAGTTATTTCACATTTTGAATCACTTGAGTTTCCTATTATGACATTATTGCCTTCATTAACAAATGAAAATAAAAGCAATTTAGTGAAAAAAGGACCTGTGATTTTCCATGCAAATAAAAAAAAAGAAATGATCTTGTTCTGCTGTAGCATACATCCACGTCTTACCACAGACCCAAAGGTACCTGCTATAATAAACAAATAAATGTTAATAACTGCAATCTAATCAGCTTAATCCACCGTATTAACATTTGTAAAAGTGAGACTAATTATTTTTGCTACTATTACATTTTTGTTGCTCGAATGAATTTTACCACCGGGATCAATAAACTTTTAATCCAGACAGCTCTTTCTTTCTTTTGTGTCACCTGCCTCACTCTGTCCTCCTTTCTTTTATTTGTGTCTCCTTCTGTCTTCCACTCTGCTCTATCTCAGTGCCACACTGTGTATTAATATTTCAGGGGCTTATGTATGCTTGAATAGGTGTGTGCACACCCTGAAACTGACAGGAGACCTTAGGGGAGTCTAGTGTATGTGTGCACACTCGTGCATATAAGAAAGAGTGGACTTTTAACATGTTTCCACAGACCTCAGATGATGCCAGCACAAACTGGAGTCTCTGCAGAGATGCAGGAAAACCTTGAGTAGAAGCAATTTTTTTTGCCCCCCCCCCCCCCCCCCCCCGGTGCGCTGTGTGAATAAAAATAACATGTAATGAAATTAACTGCGTTTCTTTTAAAATTAAAAAACAAATGAGTCAGAACATGCAGGATATGAGATGCTAAAACTTCCCAGGACTTCCCCTCATTACAGAGCATTGAGACGAAACAGAGCGGAAATTGAAACGAGCTGCGAGAGACGATTTCACACTGGGAGCCAACCGAACCAGGCTCGTCTCATTATGAAGGCTCTGAGGCTGCTGTATCTAATTGTCCTAACTTTAAAATCAGATGAGGAGCCTACATTTCATCTTGCATTACTCGCATGAGTTTGATCGCTTCACTCAAAGACAACAACAAAGAAAGCAGAAAGCTGTGGTCTTCTTCCATTTGCCTTACCAGATGAACCAAAACATGCACATTGTTTCATATCAGGGTCTTTTAATTACAAGTCTGGATGCTTGATGCTCTTTTTAGGAAATATTGTGTGTTTTGTTACTGTTTCAATTTGTGCAACATATTAAAACCAATCAGTCATACATAAACCTTGAAATCAAACAATATAAAAAAATATGTGATCCATTTGGACTTTGCTATGTCATGCACTACCTGGGTGTACAACCTTTCCACAATGCAATAATGCCTACAGTGCAGTGTTGCCTTTACTCATGCATGATAGTATCAAGTGACAAGTTGACCGTTAGACACAACAGACCCTTTGATCTGAGGTATTTTATAGCTATAGAAGAATTATAAAAAAAGAAAGTCTAATAACATATAACAACTTTTATAACACAATACTTTTTTTTTCCCTTTAGCTGGTATCTGGGAATTTATAGTCAGTATATTCCTTTGTAGTTAAATGTGCATATGATTAAGAACATCATGCTTCATGCTTGAAGTTCCAGTTAAACTCCCCCACTGTCTCTTGTGTGTTTTCACATGTACCCATTTCTGAATCAAGCAAAAAAGACAAGGTTTTAGGCAGCTGAGATAAGACCAGGTGAAGACTAAAGTCATCCTGAATGTCTTACTCATATCTCAAAGGAGAAGAGTCACAAATCAATTGAGAGTCAAGCTGTGAGTTTATCAATATCAGCTTAAGCTAATTCAGCAGTCAGATTAGTCTTTACAAGTCTACATCACGTCTTGAATTGAGATGTGATGTTGAGGAGTTCAGACAGAGAGAAGTCAGGTAATGATAGCTATCTGGAGTTAAGATCAAACCAATTCTTGATTGAAACTGCTAATCAAGAGACTTGGGTGTGTTATTTCTTAAATGGCTAATAAATAAAACACCCACAGGTAAAGTGATGTCTTGAGACAGTTAAAGTCAAGTCTCAAACATTTAAGTCAAGTTCAAGCCAACTTTCAATTCAGCTATGACAAATAAGAGTCAAACCAGACGTTAAGAGAGTTTAGGTCAAGTTACAAACAAATTTCTATCACATAACGTCTTGTCTGAAGTCAGGTGACTTCACTGTGCTGCTAAGTACAAGGTTTTATTGAATCTGGGCAGGTTTCAGTCCTGCTTCCAGTTAATTGTCATAGTTCCTGTAGACTGGACTGCCATTTATACAAAACACAAAACCCTTTATTACATGCACTTTGTGTGTCTCATATTCATACCTATTCATATTTATTTATCACTGATTAATCAAACATCAAATTTTAGATTGTGGAAGTAAGCTGGAGTACCCAAACAACCTCTCGCAGTCACAGGAAGAACATGGAGACTGCATGTAGAAAGGCCCCAGCTGAGCTAAGATTACAACCAAGCTTCGAGGTGCTAAGACATTAGCACCTGCATAAATCAAGATATACCGACTTCAGTTCTTACAAACTAGAACATTCAGGTCAAGTTTAAAAACACTGAGCGAGTCCATTTTGGGCTCTGAGTTCATCAAAACAGATCCATTCTTGCTCTCATGGAGAAATCTACATTCAGATTCTTGGAAACTGAAATCACGGGTCTTAAAAGTGGAACACTTGCAGCTGAGCACTGCATTTAAATGATCTCCCATCAATTATGTTAATCTCAAAAATCATCAGCAAGTTTGTCAAATTGGCTCAAGTCTAAGGCTGTGCAATCTAACTAATCTGCTAACTATTGGACAAGTCTATCAATTACAAGCCCACCGTTAAAGAAATGTGTGAATAAAATAAATACAAGCTATATTTTGTGAATCTCGGTCAATTAACACAGGGGCATTGATTGAAATACGAATAATACAAATGTCTGGCAAAAATGAGATGAGCTGAGACCTCTGTCACCTTCTGTTTGGCATGTAGAGATGGGATGAAATCCCTTTGACCTGGATAGGAAATCAGTTTATGTCAGTGAATTGGTTGACCTTCATAGTGACGAGGTTTCCTTTTGGTCATTACAGATCAGGGATGGATTTGAGGAATTCTCCCATTGATCTTCATTCTATTCAATCCAGATTTGAGCAGGTTCCTATTTTAAAGCCTAATCCGTAGTAATGCATTCAGACTGCGTATCTGCACACTCACAAACACACACACACTCACAAACACACACGCAGACACATGACTTTTCAACCATGCACTTAGCAGCTTGAAATAATTGTAAGAGGGGATAAATGTTGAGACTGAAAAGCTTTAATTATGGAGCCAGCCCTGGCTCTCTCTTTAGGGAAACATTTTTAATTAATATTCTGTCTCTTCCTCTCTTCCTCTCTCCCTGCCTTTCTCTTCCGAGTGCGTCACTTCTCCACAAGGGATAATTCAGATTTATGTTGCTGACCTGCCGCGGTTTTCCAGGTAAGTATCCATTGGGAAATAACGAGAATAAGTG
Organism: Astatotilapia calliptera; assembly: GCF_964374335.1. Classification (NCBI taxonomy): domain Eukaryota; kingdom Metazoa; phylum Chordata; class Actinopteri; order Cichliformes; family Cichlidae; genus Astatotilapia; species Astatotilapia calliptera. The sequence goes on along the minus strand of NC_137428.1, from coordinate 4,551,384 downwards.
TGTTCTTCGAGGTACATTTGTCTGAGTCTAAATTTATACAAGAAATAATTGATAATTAATAATCGATGTAATTGAAATGAACGCGTCTGGAAACAATAGCAGATGATGGCTGGGGATAGATTACTGATATAATGGCCTCATTTTGTACGGTGCAAAAAACCCCTCATAAATCACGGGCTTGACAGTTTCACCCAAAGTCAATGGAATTGAAATGATAATATGACCCAGTCACTGTAATATGTTGGCAGAAAAATGAGACCAACCTGATTGCCAGACCAAAATGCCAAAACTAATTATGCAAAATCATGAATAATGTTAACTCCGAATTAAAAATTTCCACCTCCTCCACATCTATGAATGTTATGAAAATGCTAGGCTATGGTAGGCATTAGTGGTAATGTCGCCTACCTTTAACATCTCTACACGTTTAAATGTAGGTATGCCTGTTACCTGTTACCTACAACGCGAGTCTCGCCACTGGCGATATGAGCGCCTACAAAGCGGCCTCATGCGGCGCGCGGTGAGAGATGCCAAACGCCGGTACCGGGAACGTGTGGAGTCCCGCTTCCACCAGGGCGACACACGGAGTATGTGGCACGGACTACGCACCATTACGGACTACAAAGCCAGGGACACTGCGCCGATCAACGCCGACTCTGCATTCACCAACGAGCTGAATCGGTTCTACGCCCGTTTCGAGGTTAACCAGGCGGCTAATGCTATCTACCGCCTGACTACCGAGGACAGTGACGTCATCAGCGAGAGACCAGTGACCAGCATCGTGGAGCATGACGTCCGAGCGGCACTGAGGAGAGTGAACACAAGGAAAGCGGCGGGGCCAGACGGCATCACCGGCCGTCTGCTGCGCTGCTGTGCTGACCAGCTAGCAGGTGTGTTCACTTACATCTTCAACGAGTCCCTGGCGAAGTCTGTGGTCCCCACATCAAAAGATCCACCATCATCCCTGTGCCCAAGAACAGCAAACCCTCATCCCTGAACGATTACCGGCCAGTTGCACTGACCTCGGTAGTAATGAAGGTGTTTGAGAGGCTGCTGAAGAACATCATCTTCTCCTCCATCCCAGACACCACAGATCCGCTGCAGTTCGCCTACAGATCCAACAGATCCACAGAGGATGCCATCGCCCACGTCCTACACACCACTCTCAGCCACGTGGACAAGAAACAGAGTAACTATGTGCGAATGCTGCTTGTTGATTACAGTTCAGCGTTTAACACAATAGTGCCCTGCAGACTGTTCACAAAGCTGAGGGATCTGGGACTTAACAGCCGTCTGTGTGCATGGGTGTTGGACTTCCTCACTGGCAGAACTCAGGTGGTGAGGGTGGGCAGGTGCTTCTCCAACAGCATCACCATCAACACAGGAGCACCTCAGGGATGTGTCCTCTCGCCACTGCTCTACTCCCTCTACACTTCAGACTGTGTGGCCACCCATGGCTCCAACACCATTGTGAAGTTTGCTGACGACACAGTGGTGTTGGGTGCCATCTCCAACAACGATGAGGGGGCCTACATGGATGAAGTGAAGAATCTGGCATCGTGGTGCCAGGACAACCACCTCCAGCTGAACGTCAGCAAGACCAAGGAGCTGGTGGTGGACTTCAGAAGGAGTCAGCACAGAGACTACAAGCCCATTATCATCAATGGAGCTCCAGTGGAGAGGGTGCAGTCCTTCAAGTATCTTGGTGTCCACATCTCCTCAGACCTGACATGGGCTGCCCACATTCAGGTCCAGACCAAAAAGGCTAGGCAGCGCCTGTATCACCTACGACAACTGAGGAAGTTCAGGGTCTCTCCAAAGATCCTCAGGATTTTCTATACAGGCGCTGTGGAGAGCATCCTCACACAGAACATGACATCGTGGTTTGGGAACAGCTGTGTGAAGGACCAAAAAGCTCTCCAGAGAGTGATCCGTACAGCAGAACGCTGCTGCAGGATTGCTCTCCCCCCGCTTCAGGACACCTACACCAGGAGATGCCGGACTAGAGCAGCGCAGATACTGAAGGACCCGTCCCATCCTGGCAACAAACTGTTCCAACTTCTGCAATCTGGTAGAAGGTTCCGCATCTTCCGGGCAAGGACAGAGAGACTCAAGAGGAGCTTCTATCCCCAAGCCATCCGTGCCCTAAACACACACACCCGCCCTCTCACATCATCTATAATTGACTGAGACAGGACTCTTCCAGACACTCTAAACCAAGGCACAATGTACATTTCAATTCCTTTAATTTTAAATATGTTTATATTGTCTATCCTGTAAAATAGTCAGATGTCTATTCATATTAATGTACAGAATTCACCTGCTTGCTGCTACTACTGCACATTCACCCAGTGTATATACTATATATATATATATATATATAAGGTTCTTCCTCTACACCCCCCCCCCCCCCCCCCCAATTTTTGCACATGTCGAGGAGCGTGTCAGGCTACATTTCACTGTGTGTTATACTTGTATAACTATGCATGTGACAAATAATAAAGAACCTTGAACCTTGAACCTTAAAATCTAAGTTAAGAGAATTTAGATTTAGTAATTAGTCTGAAGTGTGATGGCATGCTTTGTAAATATATTATTGAATTAAGCTTACTGACGCTGAGAAATTACATTAATTCCACTTTTGATTCTAAAATAATTTGAATAAACTGTTTAATCAGCTACTGCTTTTAAAATTTTTATGCAAAGAGTTGGTGTTTTTACAGTATTTTCACAAACATAGTATGAGAAAGCTCCTGCAAACCAATTATTCGCAATACTTTCTTATTTATCAGCTTTACTAAAAATAAAACCATTAAAAATATTTAAAACATATTATTTAACCTGTAACAACTTGCATGCAGAACAAAAACGATATCAGGTTGCTTAAAAGTCAATGTTTGAAACAATCAAAAGGACTTTAACCTCCTAAGACCCAAACTCTTTCATGCATTTTTAATTTCTCTTTGCTATTTGAGCTGATTGGGACCTGATGAATGTAAAAACAAAGAATTACAATTAAGATTAAGATTAAGATTTTTTTTAATTTTTAATTGATTTGATTTGATACTGTACTTTTGTTTCTGAGAAAAATTAGATCCACATATGAGGACATTTGTTTTAAATTTGGTAGGACAGTGGCAGAATAACATCCCCTTAAGTGGATATCAAGCATTTGTAGAGCAAAATTTAGTATTTTGGTCTAGGCAACCCAAAATGTGATGTCCACATAGGTCCTAGGAGGTTAAAGTAAACACAGTATTTAGCAGCTGAATGTCTTATATTGAGGGTTATTTATATAGTCTTTCTATTGCACTGTCTTGTGTCTGTATCGTTCTGTTCTGTCTGGTGTTGCGTTGTCTTTGTTTTGTTTTGTTGCAGTTTTTGCACATTACACTTTCGTTGATAGTCTGTTATGTGTAGCACCATGGTCTTGGAGGAAGATTGTCTCATTTCACTGTGTACTGTACGACTGCACATGGTAGAATAACAATAAAACCATTTGACTTGGCAAGGATGAGCTGACTGGAAGGTTTCACATGTTCAGACATATAGAAGACAGAAAAACTGATGTGCTTATCTGGCAGCCAGTGACATGATGAAAAATAAAGACCGCCCGGCTGCAAGCAAAGTAGCTCTAGAAAATGCAACACCTATAAATGAAAAATAGGGAAACCCGAGCTCTGGATATTAGTGATGGGATTTCCGGCTACTTTTAGAGAACCGGCTCTTTCGGCTCTGAACCGGCTCTTCAGGTTGTTTTGTTGCTTTAATTAATTTATTATTAACAATAATATAAAATTAAGCACAAAAGGAATTACTAATGTAAAAAAAGTGGTTTTATTTATATATGTTTATATATAAATATATACGGTGGCCCCTAGAGACAAAGCACGTCCAAACTCCAAAACACATCTAGCATGAACTGAACTTCCAAAACAGAGCTACCTAGATCACTTAAATTACACAATTGACAGCATATGTGTATTGTTTGTGTATTTATACACAATCACTCATATATATTCAAATAATTTACAAAAAACATTCATTTACCTGTTACTACCACACACCAAATCCGGTCGTTGGTGCTTCCTGGCTTGTGTAGCCACTAGGTAACAAAAGCTCAACACTGCGCCTGCATCCTGGAGCACTTCTGTTGTGTTTTGTACGTGTTTTGGAGTTTTTACGTGTTTTGGAGTTTTTACGTGCTTTGTCTCTAGGGGTCACCGTAAATATACTTTTATTTATTCACTCCACATAAAATGTAATAAATAAATCATATAATACAAACACCAACTATTAACATTTCAACTTTTAACTATTTAAATTTTCAGCTTTTTCCTTTTACAAATTTAAAGTGAAACAACACAAAACACTGCAAACCACAACACAATTAAATATAAATTAAAATATGAAAACAAAAAGAAGATGCACATTCTCTGTCATATGGACCTGCATGAATAAACTTTCTGAATCCTTTATCATCTGCAACTGAAAATAGTTGTGGATGATTACTATACCTTTCTAATGTGGCGTTGTTGTCCCTGGCTCTCTTTCTCTCTCTCTCCCGCTTTGTTCCTGTGCTACTGCGACTGCAACTACCGCCCCTCCCCCCTCTTCCCAGCGCAAAGGACAAGGCTCACGTGCGGAGTGAAGCGGAAAAAAGTGCGAGAGAGAGGGTGAGAGAAGGAAAAAAAACCCATGGCTCCCAATAAGGATTCAGCTCGCGTCGTTCACGTCAAAGATCCGGCTCTAAGAGCCGTTTCGTTCGCAACCGACACATCACTACTGGATATTTATGGTAGATGGTGTTACTGCACTGCCCACAATGTTTTGACTGACAGAAAATGTGAGGAAAATAAAGTGTAGAAGCCCAAGAATAACAAGAGTTTAGTATCAAGCCTCACAAAATGCAAAAAGCAGAGATGCTAAGAATCACCTGTTTAAGAAAGACTTCAGACTTAGCATCCTGCTTTTTGTTGGATATGAAAGAAACACGATAATGTGTTTGGAGAAACGCAGTGTGAACATCAGGTAGATCAAATGATGTGCGCCTAATGAGATGCGTCCCAGCTGGCGGCGAAATGAGCTGCAGTGTTGAGTAGTAATGAATGAGAATGGCCAAAGGTTCGTGGAGGGGAAGCGAAGGTTGCCAACAAGATTCTGCCTTGGAAAGCTGCCAAGATGTCTGGAGGAAGGAGAAGCGCGAGGATTAAACAGCAGGCATATCAAAGCCTGCAGCAGCCTGAGAGACAGACAGGCTGCGAGGATGGGAAACAGCAAAATGTGATTTGGTTACCCAAACTGATCGTAATAACAAGTCCTAATTAGTATGTATTCTGATATAGCTGATGATAGGAGAGGTTTTAACTGGCAACATATTCTTTATCTTAATATCTACATTTTACAGTTGGAGAGGAAACAAGAAGCATCTGACTGATGGTGCTAACAACAATTACCAGGTGTAAAAAACATCTGTGAAACAGAAATGAACGAGCCTTTAAAAATGGAAAGCATCAGCAGTCCACAAGGAAGTGAGTGGACGGCCAAAGAAAGATCAAGGCGGGCGTTCACCTGTGACACACCCACTAATTATGACCATGAAATCCAGAAAAAGAAATAGGTGGACTTTGATTTGAGGTTATTCAACCCAGTGTTAGAGAAAAATGTTGATCCACTGCACAAATATGATCGAGTTTCCCAACAGAGGCTCTGAAATGGTGACGGTCAGTTTGTTTTTGTCCTGTTTTTTACTGATTAAAAAAGTATGGAAGAATACGTTTTTTGTTATATTTTAATAATTTTTTCATGCTTTTCATTTCATTCTTTGGTTGCAGTAGTTTAAATAGCCTATGTTTTGGTTTATTTTATAATTCAGTGAAAATGGTTTCCATCCATTACTCATACATCTGGGGACATATGCTTTCTAGATGCAAAAATACTGCATGCATCTATGGTCATGAATTTTAAAAATCCCACGTGACCTCGTGAAAGTTAGAGCATTCACAACATTTTCAGACACTTGACCTTTGACCTTGAGATCAAGATAACTAAGATTCAAACTCATCTGAGACTTTTAGTAGATGCACCAATTTGAAACTCCTACGTTGCTTCGTTCTCAAGTTCTCACATTTACAAACTTGGATGTTCCCAAACCCCGAGCAAAAAATGAGCAAGAATATTTCTCATAGATTCAACTGTCCAAAGTTAAAGCCTGAATTCACTGGGTAAATAAAACAATAAAAAGGGTTCTCAGGTAAGGGATGTTTCCTGGTGTCTTGGGCCAATTATGAATTCACCAGGTACTCAGCAAATGTCTTTACTTTTATTCTTTTTTATTCAATATAGAAAGAGGTTACTACAAACTGTGATTGCTGTTTAAAAGTCGCATTTTGCTATTGGAGGGTGAAGCAGGGGGTGTATCACAACAATATCCATAAAACTAATCAATAATAATTAAAAAAACAAAATCCAAGGTAATTTCCCTCCATCGATGGGCTGCTTTTAGTGCAGCAGATATTTTTAGATTGTCTATTTTTTGGTACTTCAGACACGGCACAGTTCCTTAAGTGAATCCATGGGATTTACTTAAAGGGAACATTGTTGTTTATTATTGTTTGTTTTTTGTCAGCTGGGAGCGTTAGCAGCTTGCTGCCAGTACAACGCCTGCCAGCTGGCTAACAGCCAGCTTGTCATGAGACCTGGAGTGACCTCCTGTGCACTGAGGTGGTGAGACAGGAATGTGAAGGCAGCTTGTAAGCTGCAGCGACAGTCAGCAGGCAGCAGGACTAACAGGATGCGACTGTCAGTATGCAAGCTGTGACAGCATGTGTCTTTATTAGATCTTGTGGATGTAAGTGCATAGGTGGACATAAACAAATACATCCAGGTAGCATCGGGCCACATAAAGCAGACCCGGGAACTGGATCAGATCCAGATTCCTGATAGTTACAGTACTGCATTATCTCTCCCAACATTCTGTGTGTTTGGTTATGATACAGAATAAAAAAAGACTACAGTCCAAGAAAAATTCATAACGCCAAAACAAAGGAAGAAGGACATCAGCAGCTACTATAGCAACCTGATCGCTCATCATGTGCTCGCATTAGTGCATTAGTAACCATGTCATAAACCCATACAACTTCCTGCTCTTGCATGTCTACATTAAGAGAACACATAGTCATGTAATGTCTTATTACCTGCTGCCTAATGGACTCTCCAACTTTGCACTTATGGAGTAGATGAAAGGAGTCGACAGAATCATGGGCGCTCTGTTGGGAGGTGAAACAACTCCCCATAAATAATGTGCAATGCAATAAAGTGCACTAGAGAAACAAATATTAGCAAAGGCAATGTCCCACTGCAATACAGCCCATTCAGCGCAGTGCTGACCTGTATCCCGAGCCACCGAGCCGACACCCCAACAGGCAGCTGAGCAAACCAATCAACTGCACTCGTTCTGATCATAAACAGCTGTGCCAGATATGAAGGCATTTTGCAGGCTTCCATTTGCAGCAGTGTGTGTTTTTTTCCAGCTTTTTTATAAATGACTTGAGTAAAGATATTAAAGCAAAACTATGCCTTTATGCTGATGATGAAGTCATTCTAACACATACATCCTCTATAGTAATGGAGGGAAAGAACTTTGAATCCTAAATGCTCCGCTGAGTTTAAACCACAGGGCAAGCTACAGAGCTGAAAAATGAATCTTTGCAGAAGTGGCAAAAATCCCATCTGAGGGTGGCTCCAAAAGACCTTCAAGTGAGTACCAAACATGTCCAGATTTACAGCATCAGGAAGCTTGTTTGCAGCCTGGGAAAGATACAAGTTTGGCCTCTCTTGCATAGTTTTGCCCCTCATAAAAACTCTGAGTGGGGTGATTTTTTTTTAAACTGAGTTGGAGATGTGGCAGTTTGATTGACAGGTGTGCCATCACAGGAGTTGATCTCAGTGGAACTTTCTGGTAAAATAAAGTAATGGAATAAATTTCTTTTTGATGTGAGATTATTATTATTATTTTTTTATCACAAGTCATCCTCAAAAACTTGTCCTTGTGTTTTGACATATAGATTTTTCACAGTGGAAAATTAAAACAGCCATTTTCTACATGTTATACATTCAAATGCAGGTTAATTGGAAACACATTATGCATGTTAACTGAAAATGAGCATAATAATTGCAGTCTGAATGGAATATATAATTGTAGAGTGTATTGTTGTTCTTTCTCACATTTTGGCAATAAGTAATCTCAGCAGATGAGACTTACAGGCTTTGCTGATAGCAAATCCATTATCAGGTCAAAACTAATGATATCAGCCAATAAAACAAAAAAAAAAAAATAGAAGAACAAAGGTTGTATGTTTTCTTTGCTTGCTAGGATGCGGGTTTTAGCATTTGGCCAATTTTCTATTTAGAATTTTTTATATTATCCATATCTGTTTGTTACATTTTATAATTGTTTGCAATCAATACATTTTTGCTCTTTATGTTCTTGATTTCCTACTGAGTCAACTGTTTTTGATTTCATATTAAACGCCCCTTAAAAACCTATGTAAAACTATGTAAAACTATGCAAAACTATGTAAAACTATGCAAAATCAGAATCTGGAAAGACTCAGTAATTGCAAAATAATTCATACAATTATACAAGTGCAGCCCACAGTGATTGGTAATTGTATTAAATTACCAACACGTGAAAAGTGTGATTTGGCGGTGTTTAAAAAAATCGAGTTACATTTGTAAACAATGCTTTCTCTCGTTAATTACCAAAGCCATATCATTATGCTTATCGTTATCATATCTTCACTGAAAAACAAACATTATGATAATTCTTCAACAAACATTAATAAAAAAGAAAACAAAATCTCGAAAGCATTTTTTTGTCGACACTACAGTGATCGTTGAGGAAAGGCTGTGAGTGATCACTAATTACTGCGGTGCATTCACTCATCACCGTGACAGATGTGTGATGTGTGAATGAGTGTGGGTGTAAGCAAATGCATTTAGCAAGTGCTTTAATTTGTGTTTTCTACCTCAGTGCAGCATTGTTGCAAATTTGTAGAAAACGTGTGTGAGTTGCATCACACATGGGTTATGCAAAGTTTGTTACACCTGGAAGAATAACAGAAGCATTTAAAAAATGTTCCCCATACAATCGCTACGATTCCACAATACTGAGATCTATAATTAATGTACGCAGCTGACAGGTCATTTTAGATCTGATTCTCTGGCCTTCTTTCACACTCTCTTTCACAAATGTATAATAAGTTAATTTAGTTTAAATGGACTTAATGGGCAGATTCAATTACTGCCATGCCAAAGTCCCAGAGCAGCATCAGTGATGACAGGATTACAGCTGAAGTAGCGCCAAGCAGTTGTCAGAGCGGAGACACGTCTTTGCTGCGAGAAATATTAGGTCCGCAAGTGAATTTCAGTTCAGATGCAAAAGAAATGCTATGTGGGTGGGAAAATGATTCCAGGAAAAGAGGTGGAGAGATTCTAAGACTCCCAATCAGAGAAAAAGAGGATTGCTGCGGCACCGTTCAGGATAAAAATATGTATGAAGTTTATTCTTGGAGGAGTTCAGCAAGCAAAATAGACCCTGATGGAGACTTGGAGTTGATTCACTTTGGCCTATTTTGCTTGCCGAATTGCTCCAAGAATAAACATGTTACATGATTTTATCCTCAGCAATCCTCTTTTTTTTTAAATATTGAGCTTGTGTTTGCTATACTGATGGTGGATAAGCCAGTTCTGATGAACTCCCAATAATACCTTATTAGAATCAAAGACTAATTTGTAAGATAGTGACAACAAAATGGTCAGCTGGTAGGTTCTGCTTTTATCCTGATGCATTTAGCCAACTAAAAGAACTCTAAAATGCTGCTGATAATAACACCTAAAACCAAATGCTCTGCCTCCTGGAAGGAGTCTAAATGTCCTCAAAGGGAAGTGAAAAGCATTTCAAGAAAGGTCAAATACATGAAATATTAGAGGATCTCTTGAAGAGTAGACCATCCTCTCAGAAACCAAACCAGTGGTCACGACTCTGAAGCGGAAAGTCTGCTACTTCACACAGCTCAGCAGACCGACTAAAGAGAAACCTGTGCCTCATAACAGTAACAACAAAGCAGAAAAAGAGAGAGATAATGAAGTCAAACCTTGGCAAACAGCGCCCCCTTGGCCGCCAGTGCATCTTCCCCTCTGCCATTGGGGTAGCACTCGTATCGTGCATCCAGGATTGGGTAGCGGCTTGCCAGCATGAGCCCACTGTTCAGGAATTTGAACCTGGAGCAGCAGCCTTTCCAGCCATACCGCCCAACATCGCTCAGGATGTAGGGAAAATAGCGATGCAGCTGGCGCCGTAGTCTAGTAGTCGATCCATGGTCAAATACCTCCTGTAGAGCCAGGAAATCCAAGTTGGCAGGGAAAAAGGCAGAGATGTCATGGTCGAATGTTTCATCTCCGTGGCGGCGTTTTCGACCTGGGCGCTTGAATATTGATGTGCGTGGGACATGAGAGAGAGTGTTGTTGGAGGATATCCCTATCCCACCATCACTTCCATGGTAACGAGCAAGGGACTCACGAGAAGCAGTCATGCTGCCCGTGTCTGCCCCTCCGTGCTCTCCAGGCCGGTGGTTCCCTGTCTCCGCCTCCTCTTCCTGGGGGTCCGGCTCTGGAGCACTGATGCTAATTTGAACCCCTGAGGTGTGAAGCGGACAGTCTGTTGCGGGTTTTGGCTGGGTCCCATCCCCATGCATGGGACAGTCATGATGACCAGGAGCACTCTGAGCTACTGTGGAATGCACGGGGCAGTCTGGAGCCTCCCCTGAGGTGTGAATGGGACAGTCTGAGCTGCTTTTAGTCTCCCCTTGGTGGAGAGGGCATTCTGCTGTAGTGTCTGCCCCATCAGGGTGCACAGGGCATTCAGCAGAGCCCTGGTCATTCACAGAAGGGTGAACGGGGCAGTCAGTGGCACCTGAGGGGTGAATCGGGCACTCGGTGGCAGGTTCAGTTTCGGTGTCGGCTGGGCCATTGGTTGTGTGTGTTTGGTCTGGACGTTGGTCCAACGATGAGGTACGGCGGAAACCTGTGGCAAGGCTGCTGAAGGACGCCGCACTGATAAACATAACAGAAACAATATGAACATGGAGGCATTTACTGCAGATAAGTGCAGAGGGAAGTTTGGATTGATCTCTCCATACCTGATAGAAGTGTTGGTAGGTGAGTCAATGTAGATTTTAATCTGAGGTCGGCTGGCACCATTGCGGATCCTCTTCCCTACCTCCCGTGCTCTCCGGTGGGTGTCTGACAGGTTGTTAAACCTTGCTAGGGAGTCAGGCAGAAGGCAAACATTGGCACTGCAGAAACAGAAGCTTCTGCCCTGTGGCCTCCATTCCCCAATTCCAGCACCTGCTTGACCTTGTTCAGCCTGGTGTTTGTCTGGCCTAGACAAGACAGAAAAAAAACAACCTTTAAATGCAAATATAATACCAGAAGAAAAATAGGGCAATAGGAGCAAAAGCATTTTTTTAAAAGAAGCAAGGAAATTTTTCCCAGATTTCTTTTTTTCAAAAGATATACTTAGAGAACCATTTTATTCTACCTTCATCTTGAGCCTACACTCATTGAGAGAAATATCATACTGGTCATCTAACTCTGAGCAATATTAAAGAAATCCAGATACTTATAGCCATAAGGAAGCTAATCAAATGCAAATACTTTTTAAAGCAGAATCTCTCAAAGCAATTAGCTGCTGAGCAGTTTTGAGGTTTCTGCTTATTAACCTTATTATATCAGTAATGTAGTCTAAAGAAATGGATTACATTTCTGTCACTTAAAGAGATGTGTCTACATAGACATATGCAGTTAGGACCATTTGTATTTGGGTATTAAAACAGTTTTTTAAATTTTGTATCTGTGCACAAGCACAGTGAATTTAATAAATAAATAATAAAATAAATAATTTCAGAACCTGAACCATTTACTTTAGTTTTTTCTTCAGTTACTGTAAAGCTTCTCTGTTGAGTTCTGATCAGTTGGCTGACTTGTCATTCAAGAATATCCAATTTATTTGCCTTGAGAAACTCTTGGGTTTGTTTTGCTGTGAGGCAACATCTGATGAGTTTCGCAGCAGATAGCTGAACCTGCGCAAAGTATAGAGCTGTCTACACTTCAGACTTTGCTAAAATAAACAGTAGTGATTCTGTTCCACTTGTAGGCAGAGGCAAAGCTACAAAAATCGTCTACTGTCTAAAAACCTATGGTGTATGCCACTTAAACACCGCCTGAAGTTTTGAAATCATACACCATCTGAACTGAGCTGTAGTAGTTGACTCCATGATACTAAGTTTTATTCTAACATGATCAACATTTTAAAAGTGATCTATTCAACCCAGACCAGGTAGTTTTGGTGCCTAAAGCACAGCTGGAGTCATTAGTTTGTGAAGAACTGAACACAGATGCTAAAAGCAAACTAACTGAGCTGCAAACACAACTTTTATTAGGTTGATGTGATGTCCAGACATGTAAAGATCCACAAGGAAAGAAACAGCAGGAAAGGAGCAGACAAGAACAGAGAAGCAACAGAGACACTAAGAGAAAGACTGAGTGGAAACAGTAAGGGTAACTGGGAGGGTGGAAACCAAAGGGTAATGAGACACAGCTGAAGGAAGTCTAGACAATGGAACAAAGCGAGACAGTGTACCACACAGAGACAATTAACTGCCAAATTAAAGCAATGAAACTGAAACAAGGACACAAATGAACCTTAACTCTAATCTTGAATGAATAAGACAAAAGTGCCACAGTGCACATACAGTGGGGCAAAAAAGTATTTAGTCAGCCACCGATTGTGCAAGTTCCCCCACCTAAAATGATGACAGAGGTCAGTAATTTGCACCAGAGGTACACTTCAACTGTGAGAGACAGAATGTGAAAAAAAATCCATGAATCCACATGGTAGGATTTGTAAAGAATTTATTGGTAAATCAGGGTGGAAAATAAGTATTTGGTCAATAACAAAAATACAACTCAATACTTTGTAACATAACCTTTGTTGGCAATAACAGAGGTCAAACGTTTACTATAGGTCTTTACCAGGTTTGCACACACAGTAGCTGGTATTTTGGCCCATTCCTCCATGCAGATCTTCTCGAGAGCAGTGATGTTTTGGGGCTGTCGCCGAGCAACACGGACTTTCAACTCCCGCCACAGATTTTCTATGGGGTTGAGGTCTGGAGACTGGCTAGGCCACTCCAGGACTTTCAAATGCTTCTTACGGAGCCACTCCTTTGTTGCCCGGGCGGTGTGTTTTGGATCATTGTCATGTTGGAAGACCCAGCCTCGTTTCATCTTCAAAGTTCTCACTGATGGAAGGAGGTTTTGGCTCAAAATCTCACGATACATGGCCCCATTCATTCTGTCCTTAACACGGATCAGTCGTCCTGTCCCCTTGGCAGAAAAACAGCCCCATAGCATGATGTTTCCACCCCCATGCTTCACAGTAGGTATGGTAAATGGCCTGTATTTATATAGCGCTTTACTAGTCCCTAAGGACCCCAAAGCGCTTTACATATCCAGTCATCCACCCATTCAAGCACACATTCACACACTGGTGATGGCAAGCTACATTGTAGCCACAGCCACCCTGGGGCGCACTGACAGAGGCGAGGCTGCCGGACACTGGCGCCACCGGGCCCTCTGACCACCACCAGTAGGCAACGGGTGAAGTGTCTTGCCCAAGGACACGACGACCGAGACTGCCCAAGCCGGGGCTCGAACCGGCAACCTTCCGATTACAAGGCGAACTCCCAACTCTTGAGCCACAAACTAATGACTCCAGGTATGGTGTTCTTGGGATGCAACTCAGTATTCTTCTTCCTCCAAACACGACGAGTTGAGTTTATACCAAAAAGTTCTACTTTGGTGTCATCTGACCACATGACATTCTCCCAATCCTCTGCTGTATCATCCATGTGCTCTCTGGCAAACTTCAGACGGGCCTGGACATGCACTGGCTTCAGCAGCGGAACACGTCTGGCACTGCGGGATTTGATTCCCTGCCGTTGTAGTGTGTTACTGATGGTGACCTTTGTTACTTTGGTCCCAGCTCTCTGCAGGTCATTCACCAGGTCCCCCCGTGTGGTTCTGGGATCTTTGCTCACCGTTCTCATGATCATTTTGACCCAACGGGATGAGATCTTGCGTGGAGCCCCAGATCGAGGGAGATTATCAGTGGTCTTGTATGTCTTCCATTTTCTGATGATTGCTCCCACAGTTGATTTTTTCACACCAAGCTGCTTGCCTATTGTAGATTCACTCTTCCCAGTCTGGTGCAGGTCTACAATACTTTTCCTGGTGTCCTTCGAAAGCTCTTTGGTCTTGGCCATGGCGGCGTTTGGAGTCTGACTGTTTGAGGCTGTGGACAGGTGTCTTTTATACAGATGATGAGTTCAAACAGGTGCCATTCATACAGGTAACGAGTGGGGGACAGAAAAGCTTCTTACAGAAGACGTTACAGGTCTGTGAGAGCCAGAGATTTTCCTTGTTTGAGGTGACCAAATACTTATTTTCCACCCTGATTTACGAATAAATTCTTTACAAATCCTACCATGTGAATTCATGGATTTTTTTTTCACATTCTCTCTCACAGTTGAAGTGTACCTCTGGTGCAAATTACTGACCTCTGTCATCATTTTAAGTGGGGGAACTTGCACAATCGGTGGCTGACTAAATACTTTTTTGCCCCACTGTAAGCTCCATAAACACAATCAGTAACTTAAAATAACAAGAACTGAAGGCTCATAATCAACAATGTTGGCTACGAGTAAAACTAAGAAAACCTAAAACAACCAAACAGACCAGAAACAGATAAAAAAAAATTGGATTCACATCTTCTTCTTAAACGGTCCTTTGTTGTCAGTTTTTCAGCAGGTGTTTGTGGGGGTGTGATGAGTAGAATTATACTCATGTGCTTTTCAGCTTTTAAAAATCTTTTCTATTTGGAATTTATTTTTCCCCAATTCTCCAAAGGTCTCACCAACATCAGAGTGTGAAAGATGTTAACTTAAAATTAACATCTGCCCTTCCTGGGGGGAAAACTCATCAAATAATAGGAAATTAAGACAAAAAGTTTAGTTACTGTACATATTTCCTCACATTGTGCCAAACTGTTTATTTGTTAATTGGTAGAATAAACTTTTAGTATTCTTGATCATATCTAACTCTGTTAAGGTAGAAAAATAGTGCATCTAAGTTGGATTTAAGTAGATTCTTTTTTGTTGTTGTATTTTGAAACCCTTTGCTGGTGAGATGGGGTTATAATACTACTACTACACTACCAGTCCAAAGTTTGGACACATCTGGCCACCCAAACTTGGTGCTGTATACTTTGATGCAATGAAATGTTGAATTGTAGAGCCTTGTCTTTGATGAGTGTTATGAAAATACTGTTGAGACAAACTTGTTTTCATGCAGAAATCTTTCAGGAGTTGTCAGTAGCATGAAATACAAATACATTTATTATGTGAGATGTTTTTGCAGCATATCAAGAATAACAAAGCTATACGTAAATTCAGTAAGTTCTTAGGATGTCGTGTTATCCAATTTTCTTTTTACCATCTTTCAGATAAGAACACAGTTAATTCTGTACTATCACCAAGCAGCTAGGCTGTCCTTGAGACTCTGTGGAGAAAAATAAACTGGATCAAACAGTTATGTCAGTGTACCCCACAAGGTGCAACCGGGCCTTACAACTTTTAGCCCTTCTCATAATAATAGTGCGATTTTAATTATAGAGGGTTTAGGAATAAAAACAGACATGCACACATCATAGCAGCCTGTCTGTTTTTTGTTTTTGTTTTTATCTGTTTTACTCTCAAATGATTATTATGTGATGTACACATACTATGTATTACATTTTCTATTTTCACTCTACCATTTCTACTCTACCCCCTCTTTATGCTTCTGGCCCTGAACTCTACTGCCATCGGTGCTTTTTACCTTTTTAAAGACGTTATCCATGAATATACAATAAACTGTTACTAGGTGACTGTTGAAACAATACTTAAAATACTAGAAACTCACATTTTACATTTGCCATCTCTAAACTGCTAATTATAGGAAGATCGTGCTGCTGTCCCACAGCAAACAGAGCTAAATACTGTATTTCCCATTTTGTGGTTATGGCGGGTTGCCACTTGGGTGGGTGTTTGGATAACGAAACACCCACTGAGAGCTGATGGAGTCTTGCAGCTGGAAAGCAGACCCACGAGCAAACTATTTACACAAGATAATGACTTCATTTTCTCCTTCTTGAAATAGCCAACCCCTGTGAACAACTGGCTCCATAGATGAAAAATGAAGCATGACTCTACAACTGCTCGGCCCATTTTTCACGTTACATTGATCCAGGGCCTCATTTTCATTCATAGTTTAGTTGAAAGCCAGTCTAAAATGTGTAAACCGGTATAAAGTGCGTTCATCCAGTCATCTTTAAACTGAACCACTGCAAGGACAAAGAAAGGCCTACATGGTTGGCTGTAGGTCTGCACTCCTCACCTGTAGAAACCTTAAGCAGGAAAAGATTGTGTTACCTTAAAACAGTTAGGTCACTCTACATAATACTGTCTAAAGTAAAAGACACTACATCCTTACAAAATCAGATATTATGTACAGTGCTGTGAAAAAGCATTTTTGCAGTTTTGTCACACTTACATGTTTCAGATTAAACAAATAAAATATAAAACAGAAGTAAATAAAAAAGGCGTTTTTTAAATGATGCTATGATTTATTAATGGAAAAAAACTACCCAGCCTACCTGGACCTTGGCAGCGAGAACTAGTATTAAGCATTTGTAATAAGTTCAAACAAGTCTTTCATATCTCTGTGGACCTGTTTAAGGTCATGCCAAAGCATCTCAATTTGGCCAGGCCACTATGAAACCTTCACTCTTGGAGTAGTTTTGCTAGGCCGGCCACTCCGTCACCACTATTCCAATTATTTTTTTTACATAGGGCTAGGTAAGGTTGGATAGCGTTTTTTTAATAAATGAAATCATCTAAAAACTGTACTATGTACTTGTTTGGGTAACTTTGTCTATTAGGATGTGATTAATGATCTGAAACCTTTAAATGTTTAAATCAAGTTTGGTAAAAATACTTTTTCAGAGCCCTGTAAATTCACGGAAACAGCAGCAGTGATAAATAATATAGCCATGTTGGCACTAACCTGCAGTAGGTGTACAGGTAGGGCTGGCGGATTGCCTGCAGGGGAGCCCAGATGATGAAGCCCAGCAGAGCAAAGGGCAAGGAGGCGAGGAGGAGGAGCAGGTAAAGGGGTGCGGAGATCAGCACACATAACGTGAGGAAGGAGCAGGGGTCCTGGGAGCGCTGTCGCTTCTCCAGCGAGGTGGCCACACAGGACGCCAGGAGCCGGTCTAGGAACCAGTAGCAGGGAAACACCAGGCTCCACGACAAGCCATCCAAGAAGTGCAGACAGGCACTGGAATACGGGGTGATGTGGAGGACCATCTCTTTCCTTCTTTCTCTCTCTTTCTGTCTGTCACTTTCTCCTCACCTTGCACGTCCACGCCCACATACACTATAATCAATCACAAAATCTCTTCCACTAATTACATAAGCAGAAATAAATGAAAAAAGATCAGACTCAAATGTAGACCCTCCCCCATTCCTTGGAGAAAGGAACACTACATGGTTTGGATGATTTCTATCTTCACAGGAAAGCTTATCTCAGTCTTGCTGCCCCTCCCTCAGTAATTACACCCTCCACAGGAGGGGTCAAGGAGCGCAGTCTCGAGGTAGGCAGTTGTCATGATGAAAGCTATTCCCTTGATGACGGATCTATGATTGCGAGGACTCAAACCACCTCTGCAGGGGGTATCCACTCAACATCAGCATTTCCTCCAAACCTGAAGAAAGAAGCACATCGACAGAGGAAAGGCGGGAGAGAAGGAAAAAGAAGCAGGGGATCAGTAATTGACTTTATTCCACTGGGAGTGAAACTCATACATGTCAGAATGACTGTAATTGCATAATAACAGCACATCCCCACAGAGGCTTGTAAGCTACAGGCAAAATTATTTACTGTAGTTTGTCTCGTCTTACAAGAAGAAAGAATAATGTATGACAGCGAGTACGACATACTCCTGACAACAACACATTATGGGATGTATTTTTTTTAAGCTATTTCAGAAGACAAGCAGTTGATCAGACTGTGGTCATACTACTGGGGTGTGGGTGGGTTGGAGATGAATAGTGGGCAGGCTAAAACTGGTTAACACTAGGAAGGCCCAGAGCCCAGCCATTTGGCTTTTCTACCTTTAAAACCCGGAGAGCAGCCAAATGGCTGGTAGGCTTTTAGCTAAGCTTTAGCTTCAGGCAAGTGGAAGCTAAATTGGCTAGTCATTCATATGTAAATTGGGTTGTTACCTGGGAATTCTGGAGGGAGGGGAGTGGGGGTGTGTGGATGAGGGGGTGGGGGAGCTGCTAAAAGCGGTGAGCTTCCTTTTGTTTCATCTTGATGCATTCTCAATCATCCAGGGAAACAAATCTCCAAAAGTCACCAACTTGGAGTGTTTCAGTTTGCCATCTTAGGGAGAAATCAACACACATGGGTGTATGTCCTTTGTTGCTGAGATTTATTGATAAAAACAGTACAAAAAATCAACCATTTGTACACATTTTTACAAATAATTATAAAAAGTGAGTGAGTACATTTCAACATTTTCAGCAATCACTCACAATCCTGGCACTGCCATGGTATCTGTAGTCTGCATTTACCACATGTGTATCTGTTGCAGTGAACACATCGCACAGTGGCATGATTGTTCTTGCAATTGTGTTTGACCTGACACATGGCTCTTTTTCCAGGGCTCGGTGTGGAGGGTTGTGTCAAAGGCAACTGTTCTTTTCTTGCCTTCTTCGCAGCTACATGAGAGTGAGCTAACTCCCTTGCAAGCTCCACCAGGAAGTCCACCCGTCTTTCCTTCGTCCCGGAGCATGCTTGATACAGCACATGTGCATTCAGTGCTGCCATGTCAATCATGTTATAAAACACGGCAACTGGCCAGCGCCGTGTTCCTCTGCGGACAGTGTACTCCCGAACCATCTGGTCCATCACATCCACGCCACACTTTGTTTTGTTGTAAAGGGTGACAGTGTATGCTGCTAAGAATATAGACTGTCTTCTTCCGTTTGGCCGCATACGCCGTCAGCGTGGCAGCAGAGGTTGAAGGAATGGAGAGTTTAAATGTTAGTTGTAAACAGCTATATCATATAATAACTGCAGCTGTAGCTGTGATCAGACATCCCCCTGCAGGCCCTGAAGCTGAGCTCTGAGGTCCTCACAAACCTGCTGGAGCCAGCTTCCATCCTGGGGAGCACGTTTTTGTGTTTCAGCGCGGGGCGAGGCACAAAACCCAGATGGTCCAGATGGACCAGATGGTTCGGGAGTACACTGTCCGCAGAGGAACACGGCGCTGGCCAGTTGCCGTGTTTTATAACATGATTGACATGGCAGCACTGAATGCACATGTGCTGTATCAAGCATGCTCCGGGACGAAGGAAAGACGGGTGGACTTCCTGGTGGAGCTTGCAAGGGAGTTAGCTCACTCTCATGTAGCTGCGAAGAAGGCAAGAAAAGAACAGTTGCCTTTGACACAACCCTCCACACCGAGCCCTGGAAAAAGAGCCATGTGTCAGGTCAAACACAATTGCAAGAACAATCATGCCACTGTGCGATGTGTTCACTGCAACAGATACACATGTGGTAAATGCAGACTACAGATACCATGGCAGTGCCAGGATTGTGAGTGATTGCTGAAAATGTTGAAATGTACTCACTCACTTTTTATAATTATTTGTAAAAATGTGTACAAATGGTTGATTTTTTGTACTGTTTTTATCAATAAATCTCAGCAACAAAGGACATACACCCATGTGTGTTGATTTCTCCCTAAGATGGCAAACTGAAACACTCCAAGTTGGTGACTTTTGGAGATTTGTTTCCCTGGATGATTGAGAATGCATCAAGATGAAACAAAAGGAAGCTCACCGCTTTTAGCAGCTCCCCCACCCCCTCATCCACACACCCCCACTCCCCTCCCTCCAGAATTCCCAGGTAACAACCCAATTTACATATGAATGACTAGCCAATTTAGCTTCCACTTGCCTGAAGCTAAAGCTTAGCTAAAAGCCTACCAGCCATTTGGCTGGTGGCGGGTTTTAAAGGTAGAAAGGTAGAAGCCTGGGACTGCCAGTGTTAAATGGCGGCAGCTGCACGAGATAGTCAGTTGGATGTGCAGAAGGAGCAATCGGCTGATGTGGGTTGGCACTAAAATCAGCTGATTTGCATGGATGGCAGCTAAACTTGACTTTGTAGCCTGCTTACACTTATGTTGCATCTACACTGGAAGTGATTTGTTTATCGGACATCACTTTGAAGCTACCGGCAGGTCGCTTACAGACATTCCAGTAACCTAGAAAACAACTTTATGTATTTACTACCACGCCATGAGCCAATCAATGGCATTTGTCATTCTCACTGGTAGCTGTTTCAGTCACTCGCCTGCAAGTTTAATAAAGTCTGGCCCACTTTCATTGTCAGCAGTGCTGCAGTAACAGGTCCACTTAAAAGTGTTGTGTTTGATTCTGAAAAGATAACACATTTATATTCCTCATGGAAAAGTAAGTATATACAAAAAAAGGAGACAAGGTGACTTGCATTTGAATATTTCTCAGAACATAAATATTATATAAACTAAAGAGTTGAAAGATACGATGATATTAACGACTACAAAGCTCCTGAAGCTGAAACAAAGAGATTTCTTAGTGCACGAGCACACACAAATCCACTACCACAGAAATTTTTGGCCCGCAGTGTTTAAATAATTTAAAGTCTATGTTTAAATAGGAGAAGGGCTGTGGAAACAGCTCATCGTGGAATCAGTAATTGTTGTTACAAAAGGGTATCACAAAGGAAAGGACATTAACCACGTCGTTCTTCCAGCCCGCAGATGACTTAACCAGAAATTCCAACCCTAAATGCTTTTTAACCAACTTTAATATCAGCATAGGCAACAGAGGGAAGAGAATTGATCCCACCGACATGAATAAGTAATGACTAGATTAATTCATTCATGTCAACAGGCGAGTTTAGGAAGACAAAGAGAGTGCTGACCTTGGCGTAACATCATATGCCCAGCAGAGAAGGGCAGTGGAACAACCCATGCTTTTGAATGAACCTTGTCTCATTTGCTGTGCAACAAGACAACTATAAACTTGCTGTAACCGTGGAGAAATGCTGCGTGCATATTATACTCACAATCCATATTAAAGCAGAAAGTAGGTAAAGCAATTCTGACAAAGCTCACCAAATGAATGAAACTTTTCATTCTGTATTTGGACTGTATAATCACACCTCCACAGGTCCAAAGACAGCACAGGCTGTCACGTATTCATCTTTCTTTTTGTCAAGGGTCTGCTTTTTTAAATCTATTTAGGATAGAAGACTTTCCAGCAAAACATGTCTGTGGGAGCTGTTTGTCACCACTGTCTACTATTTTCTCCCCAAATGAAGCTCTTTTGTCAGACAGGCTCATTCTCTGAATAGGACATCTCTCCCAGAATTACCACCTCTTCCATCCTTGTAATCTTCTTGTGTAGGGTCGAAACCTTTGTATACTGTAATGATTCGTATTATGACAGAGGAGCTGCCTGTGCTACTACTTGCTGACTTCCTGCTGCGATGGTTGACCTGAAAAGATATAAAGAGATGACCTGCTGACTCACCAGTGGGCATAAGGGGCATATGACGGCAGTGTTTTACTGACTGTCTTTAAGTCTAACATGTGGAAGTCCACACTTCAATTCTCACTGGACATATGGAGAAAAGAGGTAGCACTTTTTGGGATTAAACTTTGCAGCACTTTAAAAAAAAAAACTTTGGTCGGCCTTAAAACTGTGAGCTAACCTGTCCATAGGCTGAATGGCACCGGTGAGGCAGACAGGTGTACTGAGAAAGGCGACTTTAGCCATTATTTGCTAGGCCTCATCAAGTCACTGAACAGGACCCATCTTCCTTGGTTTTGTTTTTGATGAAATTATGTGATAAATAATGTGACCTTCAGTGCTATAGAGCATATTTTTAGTATTTTTGTATTGTGCACTCAAAAACCAGTGGGTGACATCCCTGTGGCATCTTGTATGTCTGGTTAAGTATGGTTTAAAGGGAGTTTATATGATTATATTTTGAAATAACAAGCATAATAAAAAACATTTATTATGCTCCAAATACTATATTTCCATATCTATTTTTAGTTCACTTTCTCAAAAAAGCAAGCAGACAGAAGATAGCACCCTCACCCCTTTTCATCCATCCATCTACCCATTTATTATTTATCCATCTATCATCCACTGACCCATCCTTCATTTATCCATTTTCTAGCCATTGATCCAACCATCCATGGACTGGTAAATGGTAAATGTTTCTTATAATGAGAAATGATTCTTATATAGAGCTTTTCTACTCTCGTGGAGTACTCAAAGCCCTCTATACAACACGCCGCATTCACCCAATCACACAAGCACTGTTGTCTATACTTTGCAGTGCTTTCTAACTAACATTCATACACATTTATACTCCGATGGATGCATCAGAGAGCAAGTGGGGGTTAGTATCTTGCCCAAGGATATTTGGCATGCAGACTGGAGAGCCAGGGATTGAACCACCAACCTTCTGATCAGCAGCTGAGCTCCTCTACCTGAGCTACAGCCACCTAATCTCATCCATCATTCATCCATTGATCCATCCATCATGTATCCATCTCCATCCATCCTTTCATCCATCCATCCATCCATCCATCCATCCTTTCATCCATCCATCCATCCATCCATCCATCCATCCATCCATCCATCCATCCATCCATCCATCCATCCATCCATCCATCATCATTCATCTATCAGTCATCCACTGATCCATCCAGCATGTATCCATCTCCATCCATCCATCATCATCCATCCATTGATCCATCCATCCTTCATTTATCATTCTCTAGCCATTGATCCATTCATCATCCATCCATGTCTCTGTCCATTTATCCATACACCCATTCATCCATCCATCCATCCATCCATCCATCCATCCATGACCTCATCGACTCATTGAAGAGGTATGATTTTAGTCAACCAAACTTTTTAAACCTTGCAGTGTTACAGCACACATTACAACACTGTTTATTGTATTTTTAAGATATACGACAGAAGGTAATTATTTCATTGTTCTCAAATATCGATGAAACTCTGATATGCATTTAGAATAAGCAAAAGGAAGAGCAAGCAGAGAGTGAATAAACAAAAAGGAAGCAAACAGAGAGCTTACCCCCTGCACAAAAACTCTAATCCAGACAAATTCACTCATTGCACTGACTCCATGCCGCCTGGCATTTAAGCCGCAATTTGCAGCCACTGCTCATTAAAATGTGCTATTTCTGGCTGCTCGTTTTAGGTTTCAGGAAGAAAAAAAATACATGGATAATTCAAAACTCACTCATGCAAGAAAATCCTCTCACTACTTTCTGCTAGACTTGCTCGTGTTCAAATTCAGATTCATCAGCCTCTCACTGGCATAAGCAAGTCAATATTAGCAGGTTTAAGTATCATAACTCAACTCCAAACAATTCAATATTAACAGCTGCATAATAAAACTCAAGCAGCACAGCTAGGACGAGAGGTGCAAGTACGACAATCACACAGAGAAAGTTACAGTCTACAGCAGTTTATATGGAGAGATGCTGGTGTGCCAATACAACGAACACAGAAATCATAACATTCAAAAACTCCATCAGTAAATTATGATGATAGTGCTGTGTAATGATGATTAGAACAGGTATTTTCTGGCTTTAAGTTTGTATCATAATTATACCTCACACAGATAAAGACAATGTGATTTTATGTAAAAATGGTGTTATTATCACCTGTGGGGAGATTAATGCTCTTTCGATTGGATCCAACAGAGCACAGGATCTTAAAAAAAAAGGAAGAGAAAATTAGCAAATGCCAGCTAAAAACGCTCATTCATTTCAAAGAAGGACGTTTTTGTACCGCATGTTTTCATTTGTTTGTTTCTAATTTTCACATTTTCTTTTCCTGCTGCAAATTGACCTTGATGGTTGCTTGATGGTGATTAAAGCTCACAGAGTAGAAAATGATATATTATAGGCACATCTTCTTAGTGTATGCGTGTCTATACGTCTGCATGTACCCTCTCTCCTCAAACACTGTCACACATACAGCGATTATCAACATTTACTTTTTTTTTCCTCAAAAACATTTATTATAAATCTCAGTCATTTTGATTTCCCTTCATATTATACTTATTTCATTCCCTGTAAATGCAATTTTAAATTCTCTGGTTGCAATTTTTTTCCTACGTCACTTAATGAGCACCCAAAATTTGAACCGGCAACACAACTTTATTCAATGAATTATATAATGACTTGAAAAAGCGCTGGAAGTCTGGCAAAAGCTCCCATAAGGTGGGCTTGGGATTGATAAGTAAAGACTTAACTGAACACCATAAGAATTAGTTTTTGTCCATAACTAAAGTATCCACACTGGCCCGATTACATCATCCTATCATCAACCTTTAACTCTGCTGAAGTCTTTACCCATTGTATTCATCTTTTTTGCCGCTTTAAGCGTTAAAATCCTCGATCCCACGGCCTTTAAAAGCTTCCACTTTCCTCAGCTTCTGTGGGGAGTTTACCTTTTGAAAGCTGCATCAACGACCACACCCAGAAAAACAAACCTCAGTCAGAGCTGATAGATCAACGAGCACAAACCGTCACATTTGGCCTTATCAGGGGAAGCTCAGCGGTGCATAATTTATAGCCAAATACGTCGCCTTGCAGGAAGAGACAGAAATACAGCGACGGAAAAAGAACAGTGACAACGTCAGCAGACACACACATGTTGGAAACACACACACGTTAAGGTACAGGCACACAATATTTTTAAAAAAGGTATACAAGTCAGCTTGTACTGCAGATAATTCCTTTGTTAGTGCTAATTAGCACTTCTGTTTGTTTCTAAAATCCTACTGCCGCCGAGATTTCACCAGAGGATCAATGTCGACTAATGAGGACAAATATTATATCTGTATTTTTATCTCTCGCACAGGAAAGCTTGAATTTACACAACCCCCCTTGTGTTTAATGACACTGCTCAACTATCACTTAAATAAAATCTAGAAAATCGTTTTTTGCTCCATAACAGGCTGCAGAGGCAGGTGGCACAGGTCAGGTGGCCAAGCAGCTGAATCATTTTAACTGATCAGCGTTGCACGGATGGTTTAGTGCTGTGGACCAGAACAACATGAAATAAACCAGGGATCAGTAATAAAGCCTTCAGTTCAGCTTTGTTTTAGAGGTGCTTCAAGTAAGAAGCTGTCTGTGAGGTGCAAACCAGGGAGAGCAGAAAGAGATACAAGCCGGTGATGGCAGATCATTTCCTGTTCCTCTTCAGACTCTGAATTTTAAACTGTGCTTGAAGGAACAGAAACAGCACTCAAATCATAACTTGTGTTTATATTTTCACCATACGGCTGCCTTTCACAGACCTGTACATGAGTTTCATGATACAGGCTCTGAAATTATGAACTTGTGGCTTTTTTCTTCTGAGTCGCTCGATGGTCAGGTTTTTTTCTATATGTATTTGAATAAAGCCACATTAGTAGGTGAACTGGTAAAATTGCATTTTCAACCACTATTTGGTTGGTTTCAGTAACTGTCTGGTACCATTATCTCCACAGATTATTATTTTTGCAACGTTAACTAAGTGGAGATTATTAGCGTCAGCCTGCATTCACTAAAATGCGTTTAAATTAAGATTTCTTGTTTCTCTTTAAGTATTTGGCAGTTTCAATCAGTGAGGCGAAAGTCTAGCATTATAAACTGATGGAGACTGGGAGATGTGGAAAATCTAACATGACAGGGAGTGCAGGAGTTTTCTATAGAAGAGCTGCTTCGTTATCAAATAAAATCTATTTATAAAAAGTACAAAAACCAATAAATACTGTTAAAAGTCGAGCAATCTGCATGTTAATAAACACCACTTTGTTTGTGCTGCTATTTTTTGTGCTTATTCTGTTTGCAGCGTGAGTCAAACTCAGGAATTTGATCCACAGCCAGGTGTAACCAGCAAACAAACAGCTTCTGCACAGTTGTTTTTTTTTTTTAGACGTTATAATAGACACGTTAACATCAATAAACATGCTGCACTTTAAAAAGCTAATTCCCCATTTGGCTAGGTTACCAAAATATTTTAGTTTGATGATGTTGTTTGTAAAAATCAATCAATCATCAGTTTTGCGCTGTGGAGTTGCTCCGCTATTAAACATGTCACTGTGGCAGCGATTTGCTTTCTGTCATTCACTGTGGGGTTTATATGAGGTACACATACGCTGTTATGATGGCAGCTGAATTTGTGGGTCAGAGAACCAAAACAAGCACTAAAAAAGTCTAACAAACAGATGTTCATTACTGTTGATGTCTTTTGTGTTAAATTAACCTGCGTTTTAATATAAAAATGTGCCTTAATGCACCTTTAAAATCTGCCTGTAAAAAAAAAAGGGAAGGTACATCTTGACCCTGACCGCAATATCCAGCTGAAAACTGTTGTAGCAAACACACAACAGTTATGGTTATTTTCATAACCATAACCATTTAAAATGACTTTATTAATTTCTGTGCCAAAGGATAAACTATGTGACCTCCATTATTTTTTTTTAGTAAAGTGGCTTTTTAAACTATTTAGCGCCTCCTGCCATTAATGAATCATCAGCAATGCCCTGTTTTACATTAGAGAGATGAAAACTTGCAGCAAGAGTGCAATTTCAACACAAACGCGCTGAGTGGTGCTTTAATCAGAGAGCAGTGTGGGAGTTTATCCCTTAATGAGACAAAAACAATGACACTTCAAAATTACCTTCACTCGTTTACATACTTAATCATCAGTGCCATTAAAATAAGGCAAAATACCATTTCTGACGCAATGTGGGGGATACTTGGAACAATATCAGGACTAAATTTTGATATTTTCTTTGTTGTTTTCATCTCCCTGGCTTCACGAAGCCAATATGATGCAGGAAAAGCGACACTGTATAATAATGTCGCTTTGGAGTACAGCTCAAGCTAACAATTTCTCCAGTAACATGCTCAAACAATCACCTAATAGGATGCGCACCTCGCTGTACTGTGAGCTCATTAGGACGCTCTGATTGACAGCCAGGATGTCAGTGATAAATGAATATGTCAGCTTGGGACCTGCAGTTTGCTAAAGTTCACTCAGAGAGCTTCATTTCAGAGAATTCCCCCCTCAGCCCCGATCAATATCGTCTGTCTGGATAAACAGGAGAAAAACTGTGTGCGAGCGCCAGCAGTCTGCGTGGACAATATGGAAGGTCAATAATGTCGTGTTCACTCGTGATTGTTCGAACTCATCAGCAGTATGTGCGCGTGACGTGTCCGTGAGGCACAGAACACATGCATTGTTTGAGTGAATACTGATGTGTCGGATGATTACGAACTGGAGTACTGAATCACAGGTTCGGGGATTCAAGGAAATATGAGCAACCAAACAACCAAAATGAGACCCATAAGAGACACAACTGTTGAAAATCAACAGGAACATTGGCAACAGGGATTCAAATCGCCAAAATAAGCCAGCAGTTCCAATACAGAATAAATAAATAAATAAAGCAAGTAAATATTTGTAAAGGAGGTAAATAACAGATGAAAACGTGTAAAACCCCAATTAAATGACTTAAAAATCTACATGATCACAAGAAAGTGACAATAACAATTATTTGTAGTCATTTCTGCAGTGTTCGGACTGGAATACCAAATATAGTCCCACCTTAGTTTGGAGATTATATCCTTTGAAATTTAGGAACAATTCAAGATTCACTTCCCAATCCACTTTTATATACTGTAGCACCAATTCATTACAAAAGTCTTGTCATTTATCTTTATATTACAAGGTGATGAGAGAAAATCTTCAGCAATAAGATGACCCACAAAGCAACCACATTACCCGCCTTCACAACATTAACCCTGGGTGATGAAAAGTGATGCTTGCATTTCCAGGTGACCCTCAGTGATGAGTTGAGAGTAAAATGCACCTCGCTTTATCCTGTGCATGCCGGAGACATGACCAACCTTGATAGAACCTTGTCAGCATTTGACATCCAGGGTGAAGAAGATGCCACTTACTGCTATGGACAGTATAGATGAATGGGGCTGCTGTTTAGACTAAAGACTTTGATCCCAGGTTGTAAGACCAGTCTACCCTGTAGCTATAATTCTCCCTTGTGAAACATAGTATGACCAAGATTTAAATGAAACTTGGTATGAACCAAAATGAGTGACTGAGACCACTAGCTCAGCAGCAAAGTGTTTACATATTTAAAGTCAGAGAGCCACTTTCTCAAACTTCTATAGGAAATCATTTTGGAACCATAGCTGTTGCCCTTGGTGGCCATTAAATTGGATTAATTAGGTTTAACAGACTTTTCAGACCCAGAAACTACGTGCAACTTTTATTCTATCTATGATTACTGCAAAGACACAAAAAGGAGACACAAAATATTGACAAATGGGTACAATATGACCTATATTTTACCCAAAGTGACCTAAATTGACACATGAAGCATCAAAAACAGATGTAAAACACACAATCCGAACAATATGGAACGTGAGCAGCAAAAAGAAAGAAGACAAATGATAACAAACGAATAAAATGAGAAAAAAATGTGATGAAAAGATGTAAAACAGTCCAAAGTTTTGTCCTCAAACCCACTGTAATGACCTAAAATATTAAATCAAACCAAAATCTGAACGAACTGAAGCAAAACCTCTGTAAAACAAACCGTTTATGACACACACAGGTACAAACAGACATCATTGGTCTGTGTGCTGTGCTGATCTTACAATCAGGACTGTTGTTTTACACGTCTGTGCTCATTTGAGACGGTTATTTTCTAATCCACCCGTGATTGTTGGGCAGCACGGTGTGGTGCAGCAGCTGAATGGAGTGATAAATGCCCTTTTGATATTTAGGAGAAAGAACAGAGCTCTGAGTGACACACAAGGACAACACACACACACACACACACACACACACACACACACACACACACACACACACACACACACACACACACACACACACACACACACCACACACACACACACACACACATCCACTACACAAACAGCTCAGGGGCCTGTGGTGAAGAAATAGTGATAGGAGCAATAAAGCCATCTGGCAGAAACTAAAATAGTGTTGGAGTGCACATCAGAGCGATTACACCCTTCGTGCATCTACGCATCTTTTAATTTTCCTCGCTGTCACTCGTTTGTCTCATCTTTGTCTTCTGTGCTCATTTCCTGCTTCTGGTTCTCACACACAGCAGCTTGTGCAGGACCAGCTCTCGATCCAGCGAGTGCCACACGAACGCAGACACACAGGAGCATGCAAAGGCCAGTGACGTCGCTCTGCTCACAGCATGCTCCAGGGAGTGCTGTTGTCATGGTGACCTAGTCACATGCACTTAGTAACTGTACTACTGTGGCTGCCTGTCACTGTACAGGGAGCACAGATATGACACAGCTTCCACTCTCACATACATGCTGAAGCCTCTTATATAATGCAGGGGGGTTGGTGTGTCAGTTTATTTGCTCATGTTTCATGGCCCATCAGGCGCTATAATAGATGCAAGTAATACCCAAGTCACACGTTTTGCCCTGGATGATTGTTTTCCAATCAATTAAGAACTGCGTCTTCATGTTTCCATCAACAGCAAAGCAATCTAGGCTGAAATCGGGCCTTTGGGAAGAGTTGGGCAGAACAACAACTCCCACGAGCGCCCTGACTTTTCTTCTGGACTCGATAAACCGTCAAATTATTTATAATCAGTGGGAGGAGAGCCTGCAGCTGATAACCTCAATAATTCAGAGTATAGCTGATCTCAGGAACTTCACATGTGTGCCTTTGTGTGACACATATATGTACAGAACAGTGAGAAAAGCTTTTACTTCTTGAAGTTAAGTGTTTTCAAAATAAGGGTGTGAATATAAGATTGCAATACTATTAATGTGGGACTGGTGTTGGACTTATGTTTGGACATAGTTTGGGGAAGGATTTTACAGTACTTTAAAGCTAACTTTTACCTTCTTTCTGGCAAATTTAGAACCATTTTAAAGTAGTTTGGGGTGATTTACACTGTTTTTGCCAAGTTTGGTTTTTTAAATTTGCACAGTTTGGGATTTTGCTTTCAGACAGGCTTTCAGAATGGACTTAAGTGGTTTCCAGAGTGTAGAATCAATTGGCAAAATTTCAGAATGCTTTCAGGCTGATTTTGAACGGGTGTTAATGTGGTTTGGGACTTGATTTCAGACTGGATTTCAACTGTTTTGATTGGGTTTCGGACTTGATTTGCACCACTTTTAGGCTGGATTTGGAGGTGGTTTCAGAACGGCTTTAATTGATTGTCCCATCACTATTAGACTGGCTTTGGACATAAAATGTGGGTATTTCAGAAAGTTTGACTTGTTTAAGAATTACTGCACTTGATTTTGGAGAACATTTTGCACTTTTAGACTTTAGATAAAATTGAAACTGATATTAGATCAGTGGATTGATCTGAGACCTGTATTGAACCTGAACTTGCAGACTTGCCACAGTATTTTCATGGCTTTTGACTTCCTTGTTGTTTAATGTAAATCTCAGCCTGATTTCATGATCTTCAGATCAGGTCACTGTGGGAACCAGACCACCCTTGTTCGCTAGTGGCTGATGACAGTTTTTGATGACTGTGGTTTGGACCACTGGATTTTTCGCTACCCCAGAATGAAGTCAGACGTCTCGTTGGTACTGCATGATTATGCAGTTTCATTTAAACAGCGTCCCATCACTGTTTTTCATAGTTTCACTCTTTTTCTAAAAATGTTTTCAACAATGCTTTGAGACACAGAAAAGGTGAAAAGAAAAGATCAAAGAGAGAAAGAAAAAGAACAAGAAAAGGAACCAAAAATCTGTGAAGACAAAATGCCAAGATTCCTCAGTTTATCTTGTAGCCTAACTGCCAGGTACAATCACTATCACTATCAATAACTTAATGAATAAATAAAACAGAGGCATTCTGGTCCATCTGTGTCAGTTCCATGCCATCCATTTCACAACAGAAAATTCACAGTGACACTAAAGCTCGCGTCCACCCACTGATGCTGCGTAAGGATCACATGTACGTCTGGTCCAGTATTGCACTTTGTCCCTTGACTGCCTGTTACACAGATATTAGTGATGAGTGTTAAAGGTTTCATTTTCCCACTTTCTGTCTTGTCAAATTGAAAACAAATCCTGCACTTCAGAAATCTATGATTATCTTAAGCTATCAAGAGATCACTCCCTCCTCTTCTCATTCCGTTGTTGCGTCTCTTTTTTCAGTGCGATTGTGCTGCTGTAACATGGTTAGTTGGAGACATATAATACCATCACTGTGAGGTACACTAGAATCAGCAGGGTAATTTGATCAGGGCCCGTTGCCACCTGCTCTTGAGCAACATTTCAGCTCTCATGATAGCAAATGAACTGGGCAAGGCTGGCTCAGATCAGGAGGTTTGTTTTTTGATTTGTAATTCTGAACATTCAGCTTCTGGCATTGGAAACGCTGCAAACATGAGATATGAGGAGGACAGAAACTGATCAGATTCATACAAAAGCTTCTGAAAGCACCACTGCAGGCTGCCAACGGTCCACGCTTTCAACAACAGCTTGGACCAAAAATGAAAGCAAACAGAATATTCATTGTGATGGATGACAATTGCATAAAAAAGTCTGCTTTTGGAAACACTCAGCAGTAACATAAACATATATCATTTGGAGTAAATGGGTTGGAACATCACCACGATGGTCCTTCAGCAGAGTGACACTATAGCTTTTATTTTAACCCGTGACCTTTTGTTTCATGTCGCCCTCTCCTTCATGTCTGGCTCTCCCACATTTACCGTCTCTCTTTGCAGTAGATGATCTCATAAATCGCTGTGCAGAGCAGCGCACACTCACCTCTGGACTTTTACATAACACAAAGGCTGCTATTAGAGCCTCTCTGCCATTAACCTGCTTTTGATTTAGGGCCCACGTCAGTGTGTCATCAACTGTGTATGATGGCAACTGTGATTTGTAAGCACAGCATAGTACTATGCAGTGAAGTGCAGTGATATTTTTACTTGCTACAAACTGCATCCACATTGTAAAATTTGTTTTCAATGCTAAAGTTTAAAAATGCATTTTTATGAGGATTATAGAAATGGCAAAAATGTTTAATGTTAATCCCATGTTAACATTTTATGACTGTCACACTCATCGAAACTCTTTTAATGTCTTAAGCGCTGCCAAAACGAATCAGCAAACAACAAAAATGTACAGAAGGATGAAAGTTTGTAGAGCGATCATTATTCTGACTGACATCTAACACATACAGTGTAGGTAAGGTCAAATCCAGTCAGTCACAACAATGATTAACACAAACGTTTTGCTATAACTTCACTGATCAGTTTCTGTGGTTTTGCAGGAATTTCCATTCCTCACAGCTCGTGTACTGACAGAGTTGTTGGTCTGCCCTTTATTGAGGCATTCAGAGAATTATTGGCCCACTTTTTAATGTCCCAGCTGCCAGTGTCCATCTCTATGCATGGCGAAAAGTTTATTTTCATTTCAGCCTCTTTTAAATTAGTTCTACTACGTCATACGCTTGACCTGATCAGGCTGCAGGGTTCCTGAACTGCAGCATCATAAACTAGCAGGTTTATTATATAAAGGTGTGCTCACATGTCATGCATTTCCATTCACACCTTTTGTATGTGGGCTTTGTTATGTAGATCACAAATCTGACTGGGGTTTGTCTTTGTTTCACCAGCTAAATGTAAAACAGGGCTGCTATCCACCAA
Source organism: Astatotilapia calliptera (assembly GCF_964374335.1). Classification (NCBI taxonomy): domain Eukaryota; kingdom Metazoa; phylum Chordata; class Actinopteri; order Cichliformes; family Cichlidae; genus Astatotilapia; species Astatotilapia calliptera. The sequence goes on along the minus strand of NC_137428.1, from coordinate 4,518,362 downwards.
AAAGCAGGTAAAGTGCACCTGAAACAGTTTTAACTGACATTACCAAGAACAGGAGAATCATATAGTTATAAAATCACAATTAAATACATACAATAAATAAAATACTGACTACAATTTACTCTTCTGAACCATAATCAATTTGCCAATGATGTAATGTGCTGAAAAAATATAACCAAGTAGTCATTGGTGTCTGGCTAACTGCCGCTATCTCAGGCCTTAGCTTAAGCTAGTTTCTCTGCATATTTCCAGATTTATTATCTTTAAAGTTTTCATGACTGAAAAACTAGAAACAACTTTGTTGACGTTTTGTAAACAAATAAAAGGAGAATTAATTTGCATGAGAGATAAAAAATAGTGCTAAAAGATCGCTAGCTAAGCTTAGCAGCAAATCTTCTGGAAATATATGTGTTCATCCTTATTTAAGTTAAAATCCTTAAGCCTCATAATGTCCTCCCGATTTCCATACACCTGTTGTCCTCAGGGGTCAAAAATGACCCGAGGACAACACAAGGGTTAATTTAAATTGATTAAAACAATTATTTACACTGATACTTGACACGTTACCTTTAATAAATATTAATAATATAAGTTAAAAAGAAACTAATATATATTTGTTATATATGTTATATATATATATATATACGAGGTCAAATACTGTAGACAATGTTCTTGGGAGCTATTTTGAACAGTTCATTTTAAAGCATCTTTTAGATGCTCCTGAAATGTAATAATCATGCATGCATGTAAATATAAACACACGGTGTTTGACCAGTTTGCAGCAAGTGAAGTAAGCTAATGTTTCCTTCGGCGAAAGGAAGAAATAAGCTAGTACTATCAGCCTTCTTTCCTTGCAGGTTAACATCCACTTGCCTGTGCACAATGTATTGTTTAAATGCCAGACACAGTCAATATACAGTCATTCACTTTCTAAATCAGTTTTAAGAAGCACTGCATCATCTATTTCTACCTAGCTTTTTATGTCTTCCGTCAGAGAGAGAAGGTGCGGTGGAGCGCCACCGTCTGCATAACTAGCTAGTATTTCTGGTGCTGACCAATGTTCCCTCTAATTTTTCATGTGTCTGAGCGAACACACAAACTCTCTGAGCGGACACTTGGACCACTGTGAGCAACATCAGACGTGTGCACTGTGGTCACGCCAGCATCGAATCCATCCAAGTTACATGGTTAATTAAAATAAGCAAATTACAGCATTTACATTTGTGTTAGACTACTTTTAATTAAGTGCTTTAGCCCACTTACAATGAAAATTTTAAAAAGTCTTGTTCATGACCTGTGTAGTACGTTAACACTATCGGAAGTAATTGAACTCCAATTTTGAAAACACAGCTTTCTTTATATATATATGTGTGTATATATATATATGTATATATATATATATATGTGTGTGTGTGTGTGTGTATATATAAAGAAAGCTGTGACCAATGTTGGGTAATTAATTATATAGTTACTTCTTCAAAAAAGTAACTGAGTTATGCAAACAACAAAATTTTTTGCAGCTGTTTACCTAAAAATGCAGCCAAGGCGTTTTTTAAAATAAACATTTCAAACTATTTACAGAACAATCAGCTGTTCTGCATCAAATTTGATGCCACACAAATTATTTGTGCCGCTCCAAAAAAATAATTACAAACTACACAAGACAACACACTAACTTTAGACTCCAAACACGCTAAACGTCGCATCTCAAAACACCGGCGTCACTACTAAAACTTCCCCCTATTCTAAACAACTAAATGGCATGTTGCCATATCATTGGTCGACATGGTACATTTTTCCACCAATAGGAAAGGGTTTTTTGGTTTTGTCTTTTCTCACAGGCGGAGAGTGCTTTCCTTATAAAATGCCATGTTTACCGTTTCTTCCCGCAGTAAATATAAACAACGATAGTATTCAGGAAGAAAACAAACAAACATATATTTTTATCATAACTCTGGTTTTACGTGGTCTATCAACGCAATTTAAAAACTGGTATAAAGTCCCCACTTTTTCCGTCAATTGTTCCATCTGTCCTGCTCACATCTCCAATGGTTGTACGTGTTGTCATTAACGTGGCTTCACTCCACATGAGCCACGCCGCTTTGCTAGCTAAAACACCGGTGTCGGCACATAAGGACCCTGTCATAGCCTGTCAACGACGTTGATTAGCTCGGTATATACAAAAGTGAATCGCATCCTTGGCTGGAGCAGCCAGTCACCGGTCACTTACTGACTCACACTGTAAAACAGAATCAATTGTTAACGTATTTATTTTAATTTCAATTCACATTAGATTTTATTTTTGTGCGCAACGCAGATTTTCTGTGCGCAGAGAGCATGCCAGCAGTGCGCGATTGAGCACACAAGCAGCTTAGAGGGAACATTGGTGCTGACTACAGAGGGCAGCAATGTTAATGTGTTTAGTAGTTATGTACATCCCCAAATATAACCTTAACACATGAATGAATAAATCAAAAGCTTTATGGTCCTCACACGCTGCTCACTCATTATAAAACAGAATTTTGCACTTCAGACTTCAGTTCATGTGAGATCTTAGATACGATCCATGTAAAAGAGGCTCCAGTTCTCACACAGATAATTTTCATGCGCTTTTTTGTTTTTATTTCCCCCAACTGTATCTTTTAGAAACAAAGTTTTTCATAAAGATATACGTGCTTGTGAGGACGAGGAGAAAAGCTCAGACAATGATTTTCTTTGCACTCTGTTCTGTTCTTTACTGACTGTTTAACACTAATTGGTGATGCAGTTGGACAAGAAGGTTTAAAAAGTAGCCTAAGTACAGTAAGATGCACAGTTAAGTCACTCAGCTGCTCTAATGACTTACTAATGTCGTCCTTTCTGCAAATCATCTCTCACCTCAGTCACAGCTGCACTTTTATCTGACAGCCATTGTAAGGCAGTTCATTCAGACCAATACACTGCGAAGGTCTATTAGCTAAATTCAGATTCAGTGGATTACAGTCATGACTCGCAATTACCCAGCAGCCCTCTGGGCACTCATCCATGTGGGTTCAGGGTAGGGGGCAATGGAGCTCGGTCAAAAAATGTGCGTGCATGTTTTCTGCTCATGCCTATATGTACATTTGCATGCGTGAGCTGCTGCTGGGTGTGCTCGCTCTCTAATCCAGGGCAGCCAGTTTGTAGTGGATCAATACCTCAGTCTGATGGAGGTCAGTGTAGCAGTCTACTCAGTATAACAGGAGATAAGGCAGCAATCCACACTGCAAAAACTCCCTTACTAAAAACATCCGAAAATACTATGTTAATAATATGTATATGTGTTACCTTCAAATAAAAAAACAAACAAAACAATGCTATGCTAGTAAATAAAAAACCATCCATAATCACAGCTGAACCAGGGCCAAAAACTGCAGTTCCTCTAATGGCCAATTGAGGCTGGTTCCACAAGCGTGTCATTCCCCATAGACTCCATGGTAAAATAAGTTTTGTAGCATTAAAAAGCATGTTTGATGCCTGCTGCAAAAAAAAATCTTTACAGGTAATTTTTAAATTCAGAACTATCATACAGTGATAGAGCCAGAGCCATCACCTCTGCTAAATGAAGTCACTGAAATGGACCTCTCGACTATGTTTGCTTTATTGTTGCTTTTTAGAGCATTTTAATAGAATTATGTGACAAACAGGTGAGCGGTTCATGCTTTACTTCTGAACCAGTGACTTGCTTATATTTTATAAGCAGGTCTGTTTTTGATGCAGATTCTTAGCCAGGCTTTCTATTATTAGCTAATTACTCTCATCCCACAATCTCATCCTAACAAAGTAATTTTTACCTCAACAAAACTAACCAAAATACTCACACTGAAGTCCACTGAGCCCAGAAACCAATGGGTGATGTCACCATCTTTCAGGAAAAATAAAAAATATGTATAGAAATGAATGATACCAGCAGACGAACAGCTCCAGCCACACTCATATTTTTTAAATCTTACTCACCCTTTCTCTGCATTCACTCATCTCCTCCCTTCTCTGTTTCCTTCCACCCACATCACAGCAAACAGCATAGACTCTTTCACATAATGCTATCGCAGACATGGAGGCAGACACACAAGAGCTTTCATGTTCGGTACATTAAGTCATCAATACATAACCGGGACACTGAGAAGCATATTAAACACTCACATGTGCATCCAATACAAACACACACTGTGCGTTCCCCTTTGGCCCTGCTGCAGATAAAGCAGCACAGCTTACTCAGCTGTGTGCTGATCCACCATCAACACACAATCATGTAAAAAGAGTTTCACTCCCTTTAAACCACCAAAGTACATCTAATGTTAGGACTGCTGCACTCTCTCCCGAACACGTTGTGGTGTTTCTGATGATCTAAGACTTTAATTATGTTTGGGTTCCTGCCCAAAGCAGCCTGTGGTCATCTCCCCACCTCGCTCCCAGTAGCAAGGTCATATTTTCTGATTCCTCTCAAAAACCCAGTAGAGAAGATCAGCTTTGCCACGCTTTAGAAACACTGTGGGAAACTCACACAGAAAAGCACGGTCCTAACTTCTACGACAGGTTGCTGAAAACATTCACACGGACACTCAAAGCTGAAAATAAGTTTCAGCCTGGCCTTGGCTGCGCTTTGAGGGGAAATGTATGTTTGCTTAAGCCGAGCAGCTAGAAAAATGACTGTCTTTGAACTCAAATTAGAACGGCAGACAGCTTCAAATGGAACAAAAAGAGAAGAAGGGGAAATGTGCTAGCAGCCCAAAGGAGCTGATGTGTATTAGCAGGAATTCACAGTCAGTTTCCACAAGCAGATCAGATTACTGGCTCCGAAAACAGTTTAGTGTCTGTGCTTTAGTCAGTCGGTCAGTCACACTACATCCATTGTAATTTGGCGGACTCTCCTCCTAATGGACATGTGTGAAGGACATGCAAGCAAGCCAGTCACTTATAACGAGTGAAAATGAAACTGTGTGCTCTCGCACACACTGAACGCACAACATTTTTAGCGAGACAAAACCTGCCAGAAGACAAAGGGTGTGTGTACACAGACACGTTTTTTCCCCCAGCTGAAAACACTGGACGCTCTTTTGTAAATGCCCAGCTGGGAGTGTTTGAGAGCGCTTCGAAAGCACAGCATTTTTTTTTCTTCAGCTGTGATGCTTTGGTTGCTATGATACAGAATATTCATGGAAAAAATGTATTGCAAGCTCAGTGGTTTTCAAATTGTGGGGTGCGCTCTACTGGTGGGACACAGACAACCAGTGGAAAAGTATGACGTGAAATCAGTGGGAATGATTGTGATTTTTATCATTAGTTGTTATTCTTAACTTAACTGGTACATCAACAGTAAACAAAATGCTTTTTCAAGCAATAAATTTCATATCGGTTTTGGTTGTTTGGGCGATTTCATTTGGTAAAGACACAAATGCTTGGATAGCAGCCGAATTAAACTCAGCTCTGTTGTTTTTCAGCACTTGGTTGGTCTTCCATTTGGTATCCTCTTACACTGTAATTGGATGGCTGGGTAAACAGCAGCCACACTGTTGGCATTCGTGGTAAAATTGTGGCGCTGCTACTGAAAATGACTAAAAAAATAACAGCGATGCTTTGGTCTACAAACCCACAACCTCTTTTGAAGGTGCCGGCTATACATGAGGCTAACATGCAATGGTGTGCCTGCAGTGATATACCACCAAAACCCTGGTTGGTGTGGGGTTTTTATACATGTGAACATCTGCTTACAGAATAATAGACGATCTATTTTTGCAAAAGAGAAATAAAACAAAAGTTAAGCTGTCTTTTTGTAACCGCAGGGCCACATGTGCATACACAGTAAAGGCAACGACATTGGTCGTCTTCCGATTCTCATCTATATAGGTTCTCCCAGCTCTGCAAGCTGTTCTCATTTACGTGCCCCTCCCTCCCCTTTTTAATTCTTTAACTTCTTCACTTCTATTTAGTACATGGGGATCCGCCAGGCCGGGAACCGCCACCAGTCCCCTTCGAGGCCTTCCCCAAACCGCAGCTCAATTCATGTCCCAGCTATTCACCTATCTACTAAAATGCTGTCAAACATAAAATGAGGACGTGGGCCCAGCGAGTAAACAGTCTATTAAACCCTCTTCGCCACTAAGAAACAAAAGAGCGCAGAGCAAGATTTAGACAAATCTGAAGAAAAGTAACATGAAAATTATTGGTTTGCTGAGATAAAAAGCAAGTAGCATGAATTCTGATTGAAATGAAACCATTAGAGAGAAGATAAGAAAGGAATCAGAATAATAAAAACTCTGTTAAAAAGCCTCAGCAGACATTTAAGTAACAGCAGCATATAATGACCTTTTTTCCATTTTACTTTGTTGCTTTTTTTTACTTTTATTGATATGCCAACTTTTCTATCTGGATACAAAGGCTGCTCTTCGTTACTTCTCATTTGTGTTAATTATGTTTCTCTTTTCAAGCCATCCCACGCCTTTGTGGTTTTTCTGAATCTCCATGTGTGGCCTTTTCCTGACAGTCTGTGATCTTCTGCAGTTACTTGACTCGATTCACTTTTCAACAAAAGCACAGTTAGCACAGCTGCCTCAGAAAATGGGTTTGAATTCCCTCCAGGTGTATGGGGGATGTGCGGTGTGAGGTTCTCTGCATGTCTTTGTGGGTTTTATTCATATCCCAAAAAACATGCATGTATTAAGAAATATTTCTGCCTTTGCCACTGAGCTAGAACTTGAGGACGGGAACCATGTTGTAGCCTCCCTGCATGCTGATGCTGCCTGTACTGGGCTGTGCATAACTTCTGCCTAAGTCATGTTACATCATATTCTGTTTTTGTGTTTGCATCCTCGTGGAGAGCAGTGCAAAGGCATCGGCTGCAACTCTGGGTCTGAATAATCTCCCTGGTGATTTTTTCTTCTTCTCCTCAACTTTCAGGGTGAGCTTGGTGAGAACCACTAACCCGTTACAAATAAACCTGAGGTGGGTAGACGCTCTCATCCAGTCTAACTGTATAGACGCTCAGGGGGAGGACGTTGGAAAGGAAGAAGAGGCGGGGAATGCTGAAAAATGACACAAGGAAATGACCGCAGCTGGCTGTCACCATCATTAAGTGCGATGAATGTTGCTATGGAAACAGCCCAAAGTTCAGGCCCGGGCAAACACAGGTGAGCGTCTGTGTGAGGGAGAAAGAGTAAGTGACTCCAAATGAGATGACCTTTTGAATTTTCATCTTGTGCTGAACATTTGAAGAAGCTTTTTTCTTAATGAACAAAAACTGAGACTCCAATACTTTTTCTTTGAAAGCCGAGTAGATGCACTATGCTAATAACATGAAGGGTGGATCCTGTGGTGGCACGCTTATGAAGAAGGCAACCCAAATTAAGGTTTTACTTTAATGAATGAAAACATGATTTTTTTATTCACTTGGGTTTTTTTGTCAAGTATTAAAATTTGTTTCAAGATCTCAAACGTGACAAATATGCAAAAAAAAACCCCAAAACCCCCCCAAAAAACTAGGAAATCTGGAAGGTGATGAATATTTGTTCACAGCACTAAACATAAAGTACTTTGAATACATGATAAGCATAATAGAAAGATGACATTCATTGCACTTTGTGTTCCACTGGCATTGTTTTTACCATCCACATGTTCAGTATTCTGTCAGCTTTATTTACACAGCACACATTCATAACAATTGTAATCTCAATGTACTTTCTAATGCACTTTAAGGGACTATATGATAGACAGAAACTTAGCAATCCAATAATCCGGTTCCCTGTGCTTGCATGGATGCTCTGGCTTCCTCCCACAGTCCAAAGGCAAGCATGTGAGGTTAAGAGGTGCTTCTAAATTAGCTGTAGGTGTGAATGTGAGTGTAAACGGTTCCCTGTCTCTACGTGTTAACGCTGTGATGGACCTGTGACCTGGATAAGTACATACTACACAAAGAAAGCACAGTTCTTTTACAAATGTTAAAATAAGTTACTCCTCTAACACAGACACAGTAAAAAATGCAGTTTTGATTTCGAGTGTGTGACTCCACATTGTACCAATGCTGCTCAGGCACTAAAGCTGTTTAATTTTTTGTGCTTACTTTCCCTGTTGCTCTCATAAAGTGATCTTAAGTTATGAATCTTGTGGTGCTTTGTGGTGCTTGCTTTCAAAGGAAATGTTAAAGGGGACCTATTGCCGATATTTTCTGTCATGTATGTGTGGCAGCACTGTGAGCACCGGTCAGTATTCTGTGTTTCACAGCTGGAACTCTGGGTGAGAGTTTCTTAGTAATTCAAAGCTTTATTGCTTTATTTATTTGTAGAGGTGATATCAGATGTAGGCTATGAGAGCACTGCACCATGGGAATAATCTGTGAGTCAGTTTTTAACAGAAAGCTGTGATTCATTAAATCATCAGTACATTTAAAATTCATCGTATCCTAAAGCACACACGTAGTACTATTACTTGTTCTGCCTGGGTCATTGTTTAATGATTGAAAGCTTGATTTAATTATGAGTGACAGATTACTATTTGGCTTCAGGTCAGGATGGAGCTCTCACTATAAATCACTGGAGGCTTTGCAATATGATCCTCTTTATGTTCGGAGGCGAAGGTAGAAAATGTAAAATGTCAACTAGAGAAAATAAAATCATTTAAATATCGTGTGTTTATGTGTGAGTGTATGAAATGACCATTTTTGAGATCCTAGCACTTAACAGCATTTAGTTTTTGAACTGTGGCTCTTTCAGGCTTGTGCTTTAGAGAAGATGGATGTGTTACTGTGGCCTAACATGTGTTTTGGTTTTGCTGACTTGAGTTCAATGGTTTGGATAGAAGGCTGAAATTGTCAGAGTTTATGTAACATATAATCCTTTTGGTTCTGCTGGTGATTTACTGGTAGGTGCCCTGTATTTTTCCTGGTCCCGCATGATTGTTTACATATGTGTGATATTAGGTACTGTCTTAGAGCAAGGCTGGGAGATGGAGCTCAGTAGCTCTAGCAGCTTCTGCTGGTTTGTAACATAAATATTTTGAGTTTTCATGGTCTTCTGCCCCAAATTTGCCCTTGACTATTTAACCAGTAAAACCAATCCAGCAGCTATATTTTTATTTTAAATCCTAGTGAGGTTCAGTATTGGCCTGATGTTTTATAGCACCACAATGTTGGACAAATATAGTTTAATTTGGAAGCAATTAATCAGTGGAAAAAGCTATTTAAGGGACACATTCAGTTCATTTCTAGTTCATTATTTTTATTTTATACCCTGCTAGAGTAGCTTTGCATGATATATAGTTAAACAAAATGATATATTTCTCTTGCTGAAGCTTGTTGCAGCCCCTCAGTTCATAAACTGTTTGAAACAAGCTCCCTTCCCTCTCCCTTTAAGAAAGCTGTTTCTCCATTGGAAGCCCGTCGTAAACAAACCAACCGTTTGAAGCTTGAGCTTATGACTCATAACCCTGTACTTACACAAAGAACTTCTGGTTACATTCAGCCCTTATTATCTGCCAACTCCAGACAAAATATTTGGGAATTTAATTTGATTCCACTGTTTGTTGATGACAATAACCTCTATCTTTCAGCAGACAACATAAACCTCTCCTTTCTTACAAACCGTTTAAAAAAGTGACCGTCTGCTAATTTGCACCCAGTCCTCCTTTGGTCCTTTGTCATGCTATTCAACACTAACCTTTCTTTTGAGAAATATACAAACAATGCTGCACACTCCCGCTACAACCATGTAAGGATATTTGAAAGGACATCATCAATGTTGAGTTTCAGCAACATTCAGACAATCGATCATGGTTTAATTTCCTCTTGGTTATATTATTGAAAAGTCTTTTAAACAGGTATCAGTTAGTCAACTAATATACTTTGGATGATTAAAAATCCAACAGAAAGGCTTTTTATGGGACTAGTATAATAACGTTTTTTTTAAGGCTGGAGCTGCTAACGCCAGACGGTGTGCTGGGACAGCCCCAACAACCTGCAGCTTCTTTGTCAACATCTTCACCCCCATCTAACATAAATAAATATTTAAAAGTAGCTTTAAAAGACTTATTTACCCTTACAGAGCTTATTTTTCTTATAACTTCCTTGTAATTATTATTATGAAATGCTAAAACTCCCATCCAAGTTTTACAACCATCTGGCATGAACTTTCTATTGAACCCTGGTTCCTTTAAGTTCTTAATGCCTGAGGAAAGTGTAAAGTTTAAGTTCACAGCGACCTCTCCAGCATCAGCCACTTGCAGGTTGAGGACAGCAGGTCTAGCTCCCGTCCGTCTCTGCTCCTTCCGCTACAGAATCTGCTTGCAGCAACTAAATTGATGCTGCCAGATGCACTGGATGGTCTTTAATGCTGCATTTAGAATCTACTCAGCCAAACTAACTCTTAGAATTTACCACATGGAAGGCTGAAAATAGAAGGAGAATTAGGAGGAAGTTGAAAATCAGGTTACCATGCAGCACAGAGCCACAGCCCACCCAACCTCAGTGTCATCTTTAACCTCAGGTCCTTGCTAATTACCGTACATGGCTGCCTCTCTTCCTCTCCCCACCCCACCCCTTCTGACATCACACACACACTCATCGAGGTCAGAATGTGGCCTGTAGTCCCTGCAGGTAATGAGAGGCTGTTGTGCGTAGCTGCCTCACATGCACTTGTTTGGTTGAGCTGGTTCCCTCTGTTATCAGCATGTGGTCGCTTTTTCATGAATCGCTAAAGCCACATGCTTTGACTCCACCCAAAGCACCTCTTTCCAACCTCACACAAGAAGTAGATTAAGGCCTTTAGGCACAGTGGGGCACCTCTTGGGCAGACAGAGCGGCAGCACAGCCACAGCTGCAGCTAACATGATTGCTTGTGTTTAAGAATACTTAAAGCACTATCAACACAGCTAAACATCTGAATGATGTGGGTGTGATTTTATCAGTTAACCGCTTGGATGACTGACAGCACACACTCACGTGGTTTCCAAATATAAACCTCAGACTAAAAGATTAACTGAACCAAACCCAAATCCGGCTCTGTGCTACCTCTCAGCAGAGGTAACCAGCGGTGGAAACATAATCTCTCCGTGTTCACCCAGTCTGTTCACAGTGACCTGCCAACAGCAGCAGGCAGGCAACCAACCCCCTCCTCAGCGCAAAACACACACTCACTAGTCACTGCACAGCTGTCCACTCTAAATGTTGCTTTAGAGAGATGCAAATATTCCAACCAAATGAGTGTAATCCAGAGTAAATGCTGTCCAGCCAATCTCATTCAGATGGATTACAAAGAGGAACCATTCCCTTTCCTCAATCTTTCACCTAAAAAACTCCGCTTGACCACGCTGATGCTATTTATAACCTTTTGGGAAGTTCAGTTCAGAGTGCCAAATGTCACTTACCAAAGCCTGGGTAAAGGCTGACTATAATTAAACATAAAAATTAATATAATGCAAGAAGCTCTTTATAACCATCTGTGTGACTTTCAAATAATAGTTCTGTTTTTTTGTTTCCCTGCTGAGTCAACAGACACGCAGGCTTTTCTGCATTAGCTTTGAGTTTTTGTTGTTATGATGCTCAGCGCTTTCAGATTGTGATCTGCATTCATACAGAAAACATCCACATCACATGTTTCTGGACCTGGACCTGCAAACCACGACCTCCTCCTGACCCAAAAGTACCCTCACATGGTCTCTGGTGTCAGCGTAAAAGGTTTATGCATTTGTATTTGTAGCCCAGTTCCCTTAATACTGGCTCATTGGTACAGATCTCTGTGTGGAAGAACAGGTGGTAGCTGTCAGAGGCAGGCAGCATGCATATTTAAACATTTTAAAACAGATAAAGGAAACAGTATGAGTTGGCAACCCGGTGGCAACCTCTGGTCACTATAGGGAAAAGTATGCTACTAGAGTTGTTGGCTGCTGCTCAGAGAATTCAGGTGCAAATAGGATACTGCAACAAACCCTCAATGCTGCAGCACTGAATAATAGTTCAGAATCAACTGCCAGCAACCACCAGGTAAGGGTCCCTGTAGCTCAGGAAGTAGAGCAAGCCATCTACTAATTGGACAGCTGGGGGTTTGCTCCCTGGCTGCTCAAGTCTGCAGGCAAGCTACTGAGCCCCAACTTGCTCTCTGATGCATCCATCAACATGTAAATGTTAGATAGAAAGCACTTAGGTAGAAAAAGCATAGCATCGGTGATCGAGGCATGTTGCATAAAGCTTTGTGTGCTAAGTTGGAATAGAAAAGTGCAATATAAGAACCAGCTCATTTACTTATCAACTATTGGTGAAATACCCTTTTCCCCTTGGTGAACGATGGTTACTCTGGGGTCACTCAACACCCTACATGAACTTGTGACCTGGGGCTTAATAAAATAGCTCAACCACTCTAGGGTTAAAGTATGGACAAATATCAGGACTGGTCCCTGATTGGTCATTTTTTATTTGTAATATATGTTGTATTCAGCTTAATTTTTTTAAATAGCATTGTCTTGTAAGCCTGTTCACAACAACAAGATAATTTCAAATCTATCTCGTTTGAAACTGATGTGTCCCCGGAGGACATCTGGACTAAGTAGCAGACAATAGATGAATGTTTCCATTCATGTAAATAGGAAACTATAGTAATTTATAGGGACCGATGTTCAACAAAAAGTAATCCATGCACATCCTCCTCATGTTGTGAGGAAGAAACCATGGGAGATGCCCAGATTCCAGATTCCCATCCTGATGTGACACCAAAGAAGAGTTATGTCTGTGGGTGAAATTGAACCAATGTCTATTTCAAATTCAAATTTTATTTGTCACACACACAACCATACACAGTATGACACGAGGTGAAATGCTTGTAGCTGTGCAATGCCCGACCATTAAATGACAGTGGTTTTACAGTATTTACAATTTACAGGTTATTACAAAATTTACAGATTTAACTTAGAAATTTACAGTAAAAATGTGCAAATAGCAGAAAGAGATTATAAATTATAGGAAGTGTGCATGAAGAAAAACCAGAGTGCGTGTGGTGATGTGATGTGTGTGGGAGAGTCCAGTCCTACACCTGGTTCAGGCCCCGAATAGCCTGGGGGAAGAAGCTCCTCCTCATTCTCTCTGTTTTGGCCTTAAGGGAGCGGAAGCGCTTCCCAGACCTCAACAGTGAGAAGAGTCGATTGTTGGGATGGGAGAGGTCCATCATAATCTTCCTAGCTTTGGTCTTGCACCGCTTGGTGTAGATGGACAGCAGGTCAGGGAGCTCTGATTGAATGATGCGTTCTCCTGAGCGCACCACTCTTTGCAGATCTCGTCTGTCCTGCTTGGTGCTGTTCCCAAACCAGGTGCAGATGTTTTATGTATTTGCATGCTAAACAAATGTGTGAACCACTACACTACTACATTACATCTTTTAATTTGTCAATAAAGACAAATCAAATCCCCTTCTTTAAGTAATACGTGAATAAAATATGAAATATAAATGGTAACACGACGAGTAATAATGTTTTTACAGTCCCTAAAATGTGCAACAACCTGTGAGACACTCAGTCACTGCTGTGGTGGATTTTACTTCTGTACAGTCAGCCCCACTGATCTGTCTTGTATTTTAATCCTGCCTCTGTTTTTTTATCAGCAAATGTTGGAAATCTTTCATAACCAGTGAACGAGAATGACGGTTGATTTACGGCTCAAACATTTTCTGTGACAATATGATCAAACCTTTTGGATATCTTCCAAAGAGCTTTCCATTCTCAGCAATCCATCAAAGAGTCGTCATGTTTCAATCAAAACATTCAGAGAAGTGTGGTGTAAAATAATGCTGAAGATACACAGGAGCAACAGGAAGAAAATTAAAAGGTAACAAGGTAACAAGGAAGGAGGGATGTTACTACAACCAGTAGTTGTAGTAACATCCCTCCTTTCCTCTCTGCTCCTCAATTACATTTCAGCTTAGGACAACAGAACGATTTATAATACAGGCTGAGGAGAAGCGAGAGCCGTGTGTGTGTGTGCTACTATTTATGACGCACAAGATGATTTATATAATCTCCTTTGTGTGTCACAGAGCACAAGTGAGGTTAATGTGTATCTGAGCTCCGAGTGTGTGCTAAGTCATCGTCCCTGCAGCCCATCTTGGGTCTGTTCTTTCTCTTTCGCTCTTCTGCGACCCTTCATGTTACCCCAAATTCTCACTGACAGTATTTCCACCTGACCTCCAAATCTGCTGTGATGATGGCCTTTTAAAATGCTTGGTAGCGTAATGCAAGTAATGCGAATATTCACATGACCTGTTTAGTGTGATGAGCTGTGTTGCAGCTACCGCCCACCGTCAAGCTGGACGTCTGTTGACCTCTGTCATGTTTATTTTCTCAAACAAGAGGGAAAGATAAGAGAGCCACAAACCAGCGATGACCTGAGCGAGATGATTCGGGTATGATGGTTCTGTGCCAGCAGCTTGAGTCACTGAAAGTATGATTTTTATACTGCAGCATGCGAAGCACCCACCAGTGATATGCATTCTAGAGTAATCAGAGCTTTTCAGTGGATATTTAAAAAATCTAGTATGTCTTTGATTTTGGGATGCTTAAAAATATTTGATTTGTCTTGGCCTGCCTGATGTACTTTAGAGTGGCTAAATCCCAGAAAACACCACAAAATGAATGTTTCTAAAAAATCTGGTTGGTGTTAAAGCTTGGAGTCTCTTTCCAGTCATTTTAATGTCTTAACCTTCTGAGGTCTAAGTAAAGGTCATCAAAATTTAACTCTTTTGGGGAAAAAAAGGTAAGTTTGGGGTTGTTGCCTGTGATGACTCAGTCAGGCCTGAGGCAAACCATGAAGGAGCAAGGTTAGGGTTCAATTTTGATTTGGCCTCATGCTAAATAGCCAAGCTTTAAAAAGCTAACGATGTTACATTTTATATGCAGTCCCATCATTTTGTCAGTAAGGGTTTTCTAAACATGTTAACCACACACGTTACATGATCACCAATGGTGTGGTGTTTCTTTAAGAGGCTAAATCCCTGCAATTGCAAGAAGTGAGGGGAGTCTCCTGATTCTCCACGATCTGCCACCATCCTGAATTCCATCCATCCATGCATCCATGCATCCATGCATCCATGCATCCATCCATCCATCCGTCCATCCATCCATCTTCTTCTGCTTGTCCAATACAGAGATGTCACTAGGTAAGAGGCAGGGTGCAACCTGGTCAGGATGCCAGTCTTGATAGGCAATCATTCATATTCACATTCACACATAAGGTCAATTTAGAATCACCAGTTAACCTAACATGCATGTATTTGGACTGTTGGAGGATGCTAGAGTGCCTGGAGTGAACCCACGCAGGCACACAGAACCTGCAAATTCTGCACAAAAAGATGCACTGACACCCAGGACCTTCCTGCAGTCAGGCAACACTGCTGTTCGCCACGCTCTGTGCCACTCAACATCTGTATAGATCACAGTGTTTTTAAAAAACAACACTGAGCAATTACAGAAGATGAAAGTAGCAAAGGAGTGTGCTGAACAAGTGCCACCTGACAGACTCAATTCGTTTTTCTTGAATCTCCAAGCTCTCTAACAGTGACATTTTAATTTCTTAACCGCCCACTATCCAGATGGATATTGTAAAGCCAAAGCTTATTATCATATATTATTGCATAAACAGTAGATCCTGAAATAAAGTAACTTGCTGAGTGGGGATTTTCTACGAAGAGAATGTCGTGTCTTTGTAATAGAGATGCTTTCCTGTTTCAGATTCCTGCTACAATGGACTGAAGGCTTTGCTTCAAAGCTTGCATGCGACCATGAATTTTCTGAGACACCAAATTTAAACTATCACGAGAACAGGGCTTCAAGCCGGGTTCCTTTTAGCATTATCCTTTTCCTTTTTGGACAGTGCATAACCAAAAGCAGTAGAGTTTAGC
Organism: Astatotilapia calliptera; assembly: GCF_964374335.1. Lineage (NCBI taxonomy): Eukaryota > Metazoa > Chordata > Actinopteri > Cichliformes > Cichlidae > Astatotilapia > Astatotilapia calliptera. The sequence goes on along the minus strand of NC_137428.1, from coordinate 4,502,481 downwards.
AGACATCCCACCCGTGCTGGCATGCTGGCATACAAACCTGCCAGCATGGATGTAGGGAAGGAGATAGACAGATGGAGGATACAGAGAAGACGGGAGGATGGCAGACATACAAGAGGCCACATGAAGGCAGGATGAAAACATGGAGCCCGATCAGTCTGGGCAGAAATGAAAGAGAAGAGAGTTGAGAGGGTGGAGGAAAGATTGGTGAGTGAACGTTCATACATGGTCTGGCCTCTAATCAGCTTTGCAGGGTCTAATTACTGCAGTAATCATACAGTTTACCTATACTATAAAATAGTGCCTGTTAAACACAGCCTACATCTTCTGGTTCAGGCTCCCTGACCCTCAAATCTATCTAAGTAAAGCCTTAAGGTTTAGGCTGAATTTTGAAGCTTTCACCTGAAAAAACCCCCACAAACTGTAACAAATATTTGGTAGAACTTTGAAATACCGCAAACCTCCTCGTTGCATTCAACAGGTCAGAGTGAGTTTTGACAAACTCCAGCAAAAGTTGTATTTTTCTTCTGTATAAGGATTAAAGAGTAAATATTTGCCTCATAAAGCTTTGGAACAGTTTAAATAACACTGACTAACATCACCAAATATAGCTTTACAAAATTGGATACAAGAAATATGAAGCACAACAAATTCCCACATCAATTTTAATTATAGTACCATGGGTCAGGGGCACATGTTTTTTGATCCATTACAATACAAAGATAAGACATAATCCAGTATCACTAATGCATTTTCCAGTGTTTCCCATCCATTTAGATTTAGATCACTGGCTGCTGCAGATTCTGCTTGGAGTCACTAAAACAGCGAATCTGCAGAGCAGGAGACAGAGTACCATCGCTAGCTGCAGTCCTGGACCATCAGGTATGGATGTGTCCAACTGTGGACGAGGCTGAGGAAGCAGCTAATTGATATGGAGGACCACTACAACAGCAACCCGGCCTGCAAGCCAGCTGGTAGGGAAAATAGGAGAGGGACATAAGCAACTGAACTTTCACAAGAAGAGCGAGAAGATTGTCACTAATAAATAAATGTCAGAGGGTGTCGTTCTAACACATGAAGAATAAGAAGGTGCCGCAGATAAATACAAATAAGATGATTCGACAAAGACAAAAACATGAATTCACTGTGTAATTGTGTAACTTTATTAGCAGCGTCCAAATGAAATGCGCCAACAATATTGAGAGTAACATCCGCCTCCCTGCCCCTTAATGCCCTCTTGTCGCTATGGTAACGGAGAAATATTTCTTTCAAAATAAGACACAAAACTACAACACGGGAAAAGACCCAGGGAAACCAAGTTAACGATAAAAACCCTGAAAATCCTGAAATAAGACATCATTGTTGGGGGAATATCATTGTGAAAACCCTTCAGAGAAGTTTAATATGCCAAGACTTGAACTCAGTATTCTGAATTGTTCACTCAGTTGCACAGTAACAAAGGTCGGTGCCAATCTCTTCATCTAACTTTCAGACAGAAAACAAAAAGGGGAAAACGTTCCTCAAGCTTGACACAGTTTCGCAATCACATTTACCCAGCAGACTTACTATTTATGTCCTGCTATGAATAATGAATTATTTTAACTGCATTATCTGGATGTTGTGCGGGTTCAAAAAGATTCAAGTAAAATTCAGCTGCTTTGTTGCTGTGAAGAAAAAAAACAGGCCATAGGACTAACGGAAGTAAACAGTGGCTGTAGAGTAGCTTTGTTTGGAACTTGTCCTGACCACATAGACCTCATGTTATATAGGTTAAACAGCTTTTTTAGCACTCCTGCATAGCATCACACTGACCAGATGTGGTCTTTAAGTAGGCCAAGCTAACAAAACATTAGAGGATCAGGGTGACAATCCTGTGAAATAGCTAATCCCACAGGCTTTCAATGAGGGGCTTCCCGTCTGATCTGCTGCAGCGCACAGGCACCACATCACCAATCCATGTGTGCGGTATATTGGCAGGCGGTGAAAAATGGTCCTCTGAGAGTCTGCAACCTGAAAACCTGGCAGGGGTTTTTTAATCGTGCTCACCATAAGGTGCAAGTCTGCTGAAAAATATGTGGTACCCAGTCACACCTGCCTTCAGACACTCACACACTCGAAACTTCTGCGCCTATATATAAATAAGAGGCTCTCAGCTTGGATGTTCAAGCTAAAAGACTGCCAGTAAAACATATCTCCATTCTCCTCTGTCCCGTTCAGAAATAAAAGCGCTCGCAGTCCTTTTGTCAGAGTCATGTGTGTCTTTGTGCATCTGTGTGTGTGTTCGATTGCTGTGCTAAAGGCGCAACAATAGATAATGCTTTTAGCGCAACCTAGAATACCATAGGTTAGCTGAACAGAGCAGTGGAAAAGCTACAACGAAAGTGGCAAAAATATGTTGATTCTAAACTCATTCCAAAAAACAAAAATACCCTGAATCCTAATTAAGAATGTCTTTCTTAATTATGTGCTGCAGCCCACTCAGGCACAGGGAGAGCATGCAAGCACCACACATAAAGGCCCAGTGGATCTGAACCCAGCCACTTCCTACTGTGCAGCAACGCTAACCACTGCATCCAAAACGCTCTCTCTTATTTAGACAAATTATGATTCATTGCTGTGTTTAATAAACACACAAAAGCTAAATGAAGAAACCTGCTATACTGCAAAAACAGCAGTCTCCAATGGAGCTGCTAATGTAAAGACGTTGATCCTCTCACCTTATTTTTGCACCTTATGATCAAATCATCAACATATATTGTATTTTAAAATACAATATACTGTGCTACCAGTGCCAGTAAGGTCTGCTGTAATAAAGAGTGAGCCATGGCAGCCACGTTTCACACCACGATTCCATCCTCATGGTTTGAAATTAACAGCATAAGCCCACAGGTATCACACGTCCTACAAGGATCTCAGTGGCTAATTCAAAAGACAGCAGGCCTCCACTTGACTGTCAACAACAAGCCTCTAATCTCTGCTGCAGACCACTCACTGCTGCACACGGACAGATAAAGATTCCAGTTTTAAAATGAGACTTGGAAAGCGAAGGAAAGTGTACAAGCTACAGTCGAGGCTTCCTTTGTGTGTTTACTTTGGCTGCTTGCTGGATCTGCCACCAGTGGCTGTGGGGATACGCTGTATTCAGGCTCATATGAGAGTAGCAGGTAGAGGCAGGGGAACCGACAGACGTATGAGAACTGTGAAGTCTCAGCCCAACACATTAAAAACAAAAAGGAAGGACGTCTAAAAATCACGTTTACATCTCAATTTTGATTATAATTGTGCAGGGCGCATTCAGCTCATGGAGACGTAATGTGCAGCATCTTTTGACCTGGCAAGATGAAAAAATTGGACTTGCGTGGAAAAAAAAGCAATTGCATCATCGCTAAAAATAAAGCAGCAAATCTGGCAACTCAAAATGACCTGAATGAAAAACTCTAAAGCAAAAGCTAGTCGGGATAAATCTAGTATGGGAACAGATTAATGAGCAATGGAAGGAGGATGGAGATGTTCGACTTTTACCTCTTGTGCCACTGCAAGGTTTAATTTTAGTACATTTTTACTCTGAGCAAGAGAGAAACACTTGGCAGCACTTTATAAAATGTTGCACGTTTTAAATAAATAGAATTTCAATGTGTTCTATTTGAAATTACAATGTAATTATTTTTACATTAAAAATAGTTAAAGGTAGATAAAGTAGAATAAGGAGGTAACAAGTCAGGTTATTACAGTATGTACAATGTGTACTTGTGTAGTGTTTAAATTCTGAAAGGTTGCTGCTTCAAAACTTTTTGCACGTTTGGGCTCAAGTGAAGCTTTCGAACGTGTAACAAGCTGCTGCTGGTTCAGAGATACACTCACAAGGCATCTCTTCTTGATTCCCCCATAAAGATGACATTTGATACCCTTAATGATGAGTTTATATATTAATAAAAACGTGGTTTGGCGAGCACTAGAGCAGTTTCTGGATCGGCAGAGACCCCCTCTCTAACTTCTGATGCAAAGCCAGTGATTTTGCTCTATAAGCAGACCTGAAGCCATCCAGTTTAGAAAAGAGCTTCATGGGTTACTTCACAGAGTAAAGAGTGAACAGAGCCTGACAACCAGCTGCAGCAGATGATCAGCTCAAGTCTTAGCTTCTGTAATGACAAACATCCATCTTAGTCATGTTTTTCACCGAGATGACCTCTGACCTCCTTGAGGCAATTTAGAGCAGGTGGATTGTTCCATTCACTGTGAGAACCAAATATTATCCCACCATCTATTAACGAGTATTTATGATCTCTCTGTACCTGCCTGCAGGGAGAGAAACTGGATCCTGCACTATCAGGTATCTCTGAACTCCCATGACAGACCACCGCACCTCCCTCTGCTATTGACCAGCCGGGTCCGCTCAATCACCTGCTTTGCCTGTCAGGAACAGATAGCCCAGACTGATGGACACCCAGGGCCATGACTAGTTGAACTACTTCCCTTCACATTTTCTGCCAGTAACAGAAAGGCCACTGGAAGAGGGGGGAGTCCTAGTTAGCTTTTTCGGGGGATTTTTGAACACGCAGCAAATTGGGCCATCAAACTGAGCGCAGATCACGCCTCCGGCCTCGTTCTGAGATGTTAATCATCAAAGCTCTCAGCATTAAATGAATTTAATAAAGACATCAGGACATTTGTTTGAAAGATTACACATCTAAAACCACAATTAGAAAAGAATAACAATAACAGGCACTCACCAAAGAGGGTTATGACTCACAGTTTTCATTTCTAAATATCAAACAGAAGGTGATGATTTAAGCAATCAAACTGGCAGACGCGGAGATGTTGTGCAAGCCAGACTGAAGATGTTAGTCTCGAGATTGTGTTTAAAGATGCAGGCATATTGTGAAGACTTCTGCTGCGCTGGCAACCACGGGCCCCATTAAATGTGTGACAGAACTGAAAGCAGACATGGTGTTTTGACTAAAGGCACAGGATTACTCTAATTCTGAGATAACCGGGGAACTACAAAAAGAGGCGGGCTATGAGAACAGATCTAAATGCAAAGAGATGCAAAGAGAGGGCTTAAACTGCTTTCTGTGTACCTATATTTACATCCACATGAATGCAGAAGCATACATTATACAGCACTCTCATATTGTCAGAAAATTCAAAGAACATTTTCCAGACTTACCTGGCTATGTAGGTCATTTCCCCCCTAACCCTAATAACTGCTTGTGCTCCGCTTGGCAGCAAGAACTGTAATCAAGTGTTTGCAATAATTGGAAATGAATCTTTCATGTGCTGTGGAGGATTTTTGTCCTAGTCTTCTTTGCACGAAAAGCCACATTGGAGAGTTTTCTACCATGGATGGTGCCTTTAAGGTCATGCCAAAGCATCTCAATCTGATTTGAGTCCAGACTTTGACTTGGCCACTCCAAATGTAAAACATATACTTAAAAAAATGACAAAAAAAGGGCAAAAAAAAGCAGGAAGGCGGAAAAAATGCTTTTTCACAGCACTGCATGTAGAACCTCAAACATGTGCAGGTCTACAGGAAGAAGAGCAAAAACAACAATTTGTACAGTTAGAAGAAACTGTACAGATTAAACACAGAGTGCGCAATATAAAGCATCACTGCTGGAGTCAGTGTAGAAATGTGTATGTGTGTGTGCATCTAGCTATAGCACAACATCATGCTGTGTCAATGTTTGAATGTGACTTCCGGCAAAGTACTTTTGAGTAAGACTAAAAAAACGAATCCTAAAGTCTGGACGCAAAGAGAAAAGGCATCTGTTTCAGTTCACAGACCTATAAGTATCACCACGCCATCATCACGATACAGGAGGATCTAACCACATCCATCCTTAACGTAGACCTCGACAGGTCTCCACTTAAAATCAGCAGTTTACCTGAACATGCCACAGCCAGCCAGGACATTCATACCTGGGATCTGCTCCCTGTCAGCACAGCTAGCTGTTAAGAAGCTTTACTTGTTGCATTGATATAAAGTTAACAAATGCAACATTTAGGCGCCCTGTTTTACGACTATATATTCCTATTTTAAGCCTTTAAGAACAATGAAGTGGCTTTAAAATTGCCTGAGGCCAACAAATGTTAGAAAAGAACAAGAAATAAAATTGTTCCCAAGAATCTATACTTCTTGTGGGTATTCCTAAAGGAAAGACAAGGCTGTAGATGTCTGAGAGGGATCGTTGAAGATCATTGATGCTTTTTTTCCCAGGAAATTGATTGCTTCTTTTTTTCTGAAGCAGGTTAGGTCTGCAGCATAAGTTACCATGGTGATGTGCCCTGGTAAGAAGTGAACAACATTTGTAAGCATGAAAACCCAGGGTTAAACCTGCCTCATAGCACAGGCAGTACAGTAGAGTGACAGAAAAACAGATGGATGAATAAACAGCTACTGTAACCAAATGATTTTCTCACACAGCATCTGTTTCTTTACATTTCATTTTTCCAGCAGCTGCAAAGCACAAGTCCTGATACCCAGCAGTCATAAAGATTTGGGACACAGCACATCCTCACATCTGTGATGCAAGCAGTGTTTAAAATACATTTTAATGGGCTATATTTCTGTAAACATGAGGTCTTGGTGATTCCTGTGACACCACATGTGTTTATTGAAAGGGAGTGATGCAGTGTGGCAAGTCCTTAAAGGGATCTTTCCAAATTTGGATAAAAAGATGATGTCACAGTGGCGTGATCAGGGTCATTATCTTGATTTAGGAAGTAAAAATAAGCACCCCTCAGCTTCTGAACTTTCAAATTGGGCCCTTTTTAAAAATGATCTTAAAGCTTTAATGAGGAGATACAGAAAACGGGCAAATTAGATGGAAAATGAGTCCTAATGGGGAAAAAAAGGTTTCAGACTTTGATGTCTTCTACAGGACTGCTGTCACATTGGATGGTGTTTATGCTGCAAGGAGAGCAAAATCAAAAAGACAGTAGAGCTGACTGCCGGTTGCTTTACTTTGGATGTGCATATGTGTGGAGGCTCCACTCCCTTTCACCACATCAGCAATGCCAATAAAAAACTGAGAGGAGAGGAGAAGAGTGGAAAGACCAAGCTATAGAAAAAAGATGCGAGAGACGAGGATGAAAGGAAATATGATGAGATAAGGCAAGACTAGAATAAATGTCGAGCGGGAGAAAAAGAGAAGAGGTGGCAAGAAAAGTTGCAGGACAGCAAAGGAAGAGAAGAAATGGAGAGAAAAAGAAACAATGTGGGGGTAAGCTAAGAAAAGAGGAGAAGGAAAGAAGGGCAGGGAGGAAAGTAAAATAACAGGAGAGAACCAAAAGGGGGAGATTAGAGCCAAATGGGGGTACAAGAGGGCATGATATTGATTTAACAAAAAGAAGGAAACAAAAGATAAAAGTAGGCGATAAAGCAATACTGCAGAGGAAGTGAAAGATTAAGAAAAAAGAAGGAAGGTGGGAAAGAGAAGAGGAAAGGAAACAACATGAGATAAATGAAAGAAACACATGTGAGACAAAAAAAGGAGAGGAGAAAGTGAAGGAAGGAAAGGAGAGAACAAAAAGGGTGTAGGCAAGGACAAGTAAGGCAAAAGAAGTAAATGAAGGAGGAAACAAAAGACACTAAGAGATGATAAAACAGTGAGAGATGAAAGGAAGAAATGAATAGGAAAGGATGTAGTGGAAAAGAGTGGGAAGAAAAAAGAAAGACCAGATTACAAGAAAGAGGGAGAAGGGGAGGCGCAAAAAGGGGAGGACAGAGGACGTACAAGAAAAGGATAAGATGGATGAGGAAGGAGGAAAGGAGAGGTAAAAAAGAAATAAAAAGAAGATAAGAGAGACCTGATGAGGAAGAGGAAATTAAATGTCTGACAACTTAAGACATCACAGATGGAAAAGACAAGATGAAGAAATATTAAAAGAGGGAGGGAAAAAATCCATGATGAGAAGAGTGTTGGAGAAAAGAAGAGGAAAGGAGGACGAAACAAAAGACTGAAGATAAAACAAGCTATCAGACTGATGAGGGCATAAAGAGGAAAAAAGAAAGAAGGAGAAGGAAGAAGCAGGGGCAGGAAACTGAGGGAAGGAGGTGAAAAAGAAGAACCCATAAAAGGAAATGAGGAGAGGAGAGGAGACCGGTCAGGCCACACCTAAACATATACTCTGGAATGAAAAGACACACACACACACACACACACACACACACACACACACACACACACACACACACACACACACACACACACACACACACACACACACACACACGCACACCTCACTAACAGAGAGTCTGGTGCACTTTCTGCCACACTGTGATGCTGTATCAGCTATCAGAAGACACAGCAGCAGGCCTGCCCACTAAAATACCAGTCCTCCCAGTAAGATGTCTGCTGGTGTAAACCACTCAAACCACAAAGCCACTGCATCAGGCGGCAGCTTTATGAAAAAGCACAGTCAGCCAGTGAAGTGAACACCACGTTTAAGTCCAGCTGAAAACATCAGAGTTACCGTTCCTGTCGTGTAGCTCACTGAAACAGCGAGTACGAGGGGGAGACTTTCCATTCACTTGCACCGCATCTCATCCCAGACATCCAGGCAAGGAAAACAATGTGCATGTGTGAGAGAGCCACACATGCACACACACACACGCACAAACGCACACGGAGAGAGTGAGACAGAGAACGAGAGCATGTCTGACCATTGGTTCATGCAAATGTGAGTCAAATGTTTTACCCCGGGCAGGCACACAGACTAAGATTTAGGCGCGGCTGGAACACACACACACACACACACACACACACACACACACACACACACACACACACACACACACACACACACACACACACACACACACACACACACGTGCTGCTGTTACAAAAGGATCACTCGCGATTTACCAACATCTCTACCCCGGTATAAAAGTATTAGTCCCTGCTACTACTGCTGCTGCTGCTGAGGAAAGAGCCGACTTACTTGTTGGAAATCGCTCCCACATGGGCTTCTCCTCCTTCTCTGTCTTCCTGCACTGAGCGCTAATGAACGCTCTTCAAGGCGGTGAAATCCAGCGTCCCCGGACCAGCTGCTGGCCGCGGAACAACCGACCTAGAGCCGAGCGAGCGAACGAGCGAGCGGGCGGGCGTCTGGCTGCCTGACTGAGCGGCCGGGAGAGTTGTCTTTTCAGCACCACACCACTTTGAACAGCTCCCGCTGACGTCACTGCCTGGTTACGACGCCACGCCCACTTCCCTAGCGACTGAAAGACAGACAGAGAGAGAGAGAGAGAGAGAGAGAGAGAGAGAGAGAGAGAGAGAGAGAGTGGGTATAGGTGTTTGATTTATTGATCAATTAACATCTATTAAAGTACAGTGAAGTTGGGTTTTGGGTTACTCCAAAAAATGTATTTTTAAAATAGAGACTTTACCTTATAAAGTAAGGTAAAGTTGTTTTATTGTTTGTTTTATTACAGGAGCAAATCACAGTCAAGGTGACGTTGGACAGTTTCTGAAGTAAAATCTATGTGAGAATTCTGCAATAGCAAAGATGGGGTACAACCGCAATATTCAGATATGTTTATATCATATTTTGGCATAAAGTCAGCAATTTTTGAAAGATTTCATTTGTTGAATCTATGCATGTGTATTTTTGCATATGTAGTCTGCACTGGTAAAAGGACTTTGTGCCTCAAACCTGATTACTGCCAGACATGCTGAGTACAAGAAATCACTTAAATACAACCTGTCGACTAAGTGAAGCAAAAAAAATCTCAAAAAGCAACAGCTCATGCCACGATCTAAGGAAATACCTGAAAAGTCAATGACATCTATCTGGAAAGGGGTACAACACTATTTCTAAGGCTTTAGGAGTTCAAAAGCCTTAAATAGGAGCCGTTATCCACAAATGGAGAAAGCTTGGAACAGTGGTGAATCTTTCCAGTCTACCAACATTCCTCAAAAAGCACACAGACGACTAATCCAGGAGGTCTCAAAAGAAGCCAGTGTCATATTTAGGAATGTAACAAAAATGAGAACCCAAATGCAGAACAACACTGGAGAGCAGACGGGCTTAAAAACTGTATGACACAACAAGGAGCACAAAGGTAAACTAAGGCCACTTATACACACAATAATGAGTGAGTGAGAAGGACAACTAAAAGAAAGAATGCATCACTAAACAGAAACTAGGTGGCAAAACTAATAAACTCAAATACAGGATTACTAAAAATAATAACCCCAAGATAAAAATAAACCCTGGAAACTTTGAGTTCATGATTCAACAATTAGTCAGAGACGGGGCTAAAATAGCTTTAAATGGAGAGTTCAGGGAGAAAACCATTGCTGACAAAAATAACTCCGTGTCTCGTCTCACGTTTTCACAAAACATCTTCGTAATCCACAACTCTTTTGAGAAGATATTTTTTTTGGATGTCAAGACAAAGGTTGCACTTTTTGGAAGGTCTGATTCCTTCCACCGTAAAACTAACACAACATTTCATTACGAGAACATCAGACCAGCAGTCAAATATGATGGTGGTAGTGTGATGGTCTGGGGCTGCGTTGCTGCTTCAGGACTGGGATGATTGGCCTCAATTGGTGGAACCATTAATTTTGTTTAGGAGAATGTATGGACATCAGCTCAAGCCCTGGTGCTAAAACACACTTGGGTTATGCATCAAGAAAATGACCAGAGACACACCAGTAAGTCCATCTCTGAGTCTAAACCGATTGTCGTTCTTGCAAGTAGAGTATAGCTCGACCAGTTATTAGGATCAGGGAGCGCACAGGTAGGTGTGGATAGTTTTTTTCCCCTAATAAATGAAATATCAATTTGAAATGCATTATTGTATCTTTGTGTAATATTAAAAGACTGTTACTCTGAGTAAAGATGCCTTTCTTAGCATGAAATCATGGCTGGAGGCAGTACATGCACGTCTACAGCTCTGGATTGGTTGTATCCAAAGCACAAACCTGTGCTTCAGAGACATGATTTGGACATGCAGCCTTAAAATTATATATTTATAACACAAGTCAAAAAGACTGCTTGACATCTCTCACATTTATGCATTTGGCCCTCTGTAAGTACACCGCATAGACACTTTGCATCGCCACAGGGTTTCAACTTCACTGGCACTTTAAAACATCAAGAAAGTTTGTGGAAAAGACAAAAATTGATCCAAAATCTGATGCAAATACATGCTCGAGCAAGCTGAAAACACACTTTTCCACAGTTTTTGGAAAACACTGGCATTTGTGCAAGAAATGCAGAGCTGAACATTCCCAAATTTTTGGTCTTCTAACGCAGCACACCACAGGCTTCATACACCTGCAGTAATTTATTATCACTCTAAGTCTATCAGCACTGACAGTTGGCACATTAAAGTTTCTCCAGATGTTCCAGATGAGGTTCAAATGTAGCCGACCGAGTGAACACCAGTGAGCAACACAACTGTTTGCATTTGGTCACAGGAAACCTTCATCCCAGTCTCAAGACAGTCTTTGTTCACTGACCTCTGTATTCTTCCTTTCTTTGGTTTTACTAAAAACCAAGCAATTACTTTTAAACACAGACATAAATTTTTTATTCTTGATTAACAGGGTCATATATACAGGGAGTGCAGAATTATTAGGCAAGTTGTATTTTTGAGGAATAATTTTATTATTGAACATCAACCATGTTCTCAATGAACCCAAAAAAACTCATTAATATCAAAGCTGAATGTTTTTGGAAGTAGTTTTTAGTTAGTTTTTAGTTTTAGCTATTTTAGGGGGATATCTGTGTGTGCAGGTGACTATTACTGTGCATAATTATTAGGCAGCTTAACAAAAAACAAATATATACCCATTTCAATTATTTATTTTTACCAGTGAAACCAATATAACATCTCCACATTCACAAATATACATTTCTGACATTCAAAAACAAAACAAAAACAAATCAGCGACCAATATAGCCACCTTTCTTTGCAAGGACACTCAAAAGCCTGCCATCCATGGATTCTGTCAGTGTTTTGATCTGTTCACCATCAACATTGCGTGCAGCAGCAACCACAGCCTCCCAGACACTGTTCAGAGAGGTGTACTGTTTTCCCTCCTTGTAAATCTCACATTTGATGATGGACCACAGGTTCTCAATGGGGTTCAGATCAGGTGAACAAGGAGGCCATGTCATTAGTTTTTCTTCTTTTATACCCTTTCTTGCCAGCCACGCTGTGGAGTACTTGGACGCGTGTGATGGAGCATTGTCCTGCATGAAAATCATGTTTTTCTTGAAGGATGCAGACTTCTTCCTGTACCACTGCTTGAAGAAGGTGTCTTGCAGAAACTGGCAGTAGGACTGGGAGTTGAGCTAGACTCCATCCTCAACCCGAAAAGGCCCCACAAGCTCATCTTTGATGATACCAGCCCAAACCAGTACTCCACCTCCACCTTGCTGGCGTCTGAGTCGGACTGGAGCTCTCTGCCCTTTACCAATCCAGCCACGGGCCCATCCATCTGGCCCATCAAGACTCACTCTCATTTCATCAGTCCATAAAACCTTAGAAAAACCAGTCTTGAGATATTTCTTGGCCCAGTCTTGACGTTTCAGCTTGTGTGTCTTGTTCAGTGGTGGTCGTCTTTCAGCCTTTCTTACCTTGGCCATGTCTCTGAGTATTGCACACCTTGTGCTTTTGGGCACTCCAGTGATGTTGCAGCTCTGAAATATGGCCAAACTGGTGGCAAGTGGCATCTTGGCAGCTGCACGCTTGACTTTTCTCAGTTCATGGGCAGTTATTTTGCGCCTTGGTTTTTCCACACGCTTCTTGTGACCCTGTTGATTATTTTGAATGAAACACTTGATTGTTCGATGATCACGCTTCAGAAGCTTTGCAATTTTGAGACTGCTGCATCCCTCTGCAAGATATCTCACTATTTTTGACTTTTCTGAGCCTGTCAAGTCCTTCTTTTGACCCATTTTGCCAAAGGAAAGGACGTTGCCTAATAATTATGCACACCTGATATAGGGTGTTGATGTCATTAGACCACACCCCTTCTCATTACAGAGATGCACATCACCTAATATGCTTAATTGGTAGTAGGCTTTCGAGCCTATACAGCTTGGAGTGAGACAACATGCATGAAGAGGATGATGTGGACAAAATACTCATTTGCCTAATAATTCTGCACTCCCTGTATGTGAGTAGTGTTACCACATTTATACTTCATTAATGACAAATTCACTGTTTATAAATACACTATTTCACCAAGAACAAGCAAGTTATTTAGGAACTGTTCATCATCATCATCCAAGAGCTACTTACAGAAGCATATTACATGAGATATTTCACATCAAAATGCAAAACTTTATCAAATATTCTGGGTTTTTTTTTTTATATTAAATGGTATTTTCCTATTTTAGTCAGATACATGTACAGAAACAAAATCCTCACCATGAGCTTATACATTAAATAAAAACACAGATATCAAAAATGGAGAAGCATTTCTCAGACAGAATCGTGCACTTCTGTAAAAATATCTTTGTGGAGATAGTTCACGTTTATCTGTTAGAAAAACAGCAGCAATGAGAACTGACTAATCAAAAAAAAAAAACCACTCAAAACTTTCATAGAAAGTGCCTGATGGTGGGGTTTTTGTACTACAACATCAATTATGTGTTGTCTTTCATTTTGTTGTTGTTCTTCTTTGATTCACTGAACTGAATTCTGTTTTTCTCATCTCGTTCATTTTATGCCAAAAAAAGAAACCTACGAAACAAGCTGTGAGATGCAGGTGAGGATAACAGGGAAGGAGGGAAAAGCCCAAAAACAGATCTTTGTGTTGTGTTGTTTTCCACTCCAGTGGCTGTAGGAATGAGTGTGTGAGCCTCCTACACACTGTCAGGTTTATCCCCAAATGAGATGCAGTTGCCGCCAGTAAAATCACTGGCCATCAGACAGCGTTAGATACTCCCACAGGTGCCTTCATTTCCCCTTACTGAAAGTTGTCACATGTTTAAAATGTCATGAATGACATTTTTTAAGGACAGAAAGACAGCATCAGGGGAAAACAAAACAAAACAAAGACATTAGTTGTTTAAAACCCTCTAGATTTCTGGACTTCCTTTTCTCAAGGCCAGACTAACTGCTATAGATAACAAATGTTAGCTTCCAGGTTTAACACATAAAAATACAACAACAAAAAATTCAGCAGTTTTATTGTGTGCCAGGGAAAGGCTGAGTGTAGAGTCGCTGCTACTCCAATGAAAAGAGCCAGCTGAGGTGGTTCGGCATTTATTAAGGAAGCGTCCTGCAAGCTACTGAGGTAATGTGTTTCTGGTACGTCCACCTCAGAGCAGACATCCTTGGAGAGATTGAGGCTCTTGGCTGCCTTCAGCATTCCCACAGAAGAGCTGGGGAGAAGGAGGTATAGTAACGGTTGGACTGATACCTCACAGCCTGGGCTCAGATGAGGAGCAGGGGTGGATGGATAAATGGAATTTTATTGTGCTGATATGTTTTATATGAATCTTAAAAAAACAGTTTGACCCCTCTTTGTGGAAAAGTGCATTATGAATAAAGATTTGAACAAAGAGCTGACCCAAATTCTTTTGACACATTTGTTGACACCATGATCAGGACAGATCAGTTTTGAAAGAAGGCCACTGACTCCTTTCATTCACTTTGATTTTATATACTGTAGCTTACCACTTACTGTACTGGAAACATGATAAAAATGACCATATCTACTTTGTTTTCATGCTTACATCATTGCAAATTGGCACTGGAGCCAGTGACAGGTGAAGTCACTGAGTCATTTAACCTGGGAATGAACAATGACTGTACCCTTTCCCACTACTGAGGCAAAAGCCTAGCGATGTTAGCATGTGCTGGTGGCCTTTTTTTGTTGAGTATCAAAGGGGCTTAAGAGACCCTCCACAACAGCAAGCGTACCTGCACAGGGAGTAAAGGGGTGTATAGGCCATATTGGAATTGGGCCTGAGTGTGTTGTGGTACTCGGCTCTTTGAGTGTCCTCAGTCCACCACCAGGCTCATCTTATTTGCACATTCATATATAACCAGGATCCACCACAAGCATGCTAACTAGATTAGCATGCACTTGTGGGTCATGAGTGGTGTGCTTAATTTAGGTTACTCAACGTGCTCATTGTGATGAGAGGATGACACCTTTTTTTCAATTAGTACTTTAGTAATGCTCAACATAACTACTGGCGCCATGCCATCCTTTCTTTTTGGTCCTTTGTACTGAACACAGACTTTGCAGGGCTGTTTGTGGGGAGTCTCCTCTCTGCCAATAATGTTACTGAAAATATCGAAGTAAGTTTAATAATAATAATCTTTCATACATTATATATAATCATTCTGTCACTGTCAGTGTTAAAAGCTTTATTATAATTATTTTAAAGGCTACATTCTCTTATTAATGTATCACAATTGCCTGTGGTTACAAGTTATGTGGTAACAAAGTAATTAAACTGAAATTCTTGACTTAAATTTTTTATTTAATGCACCAAATCTGTGCATCGGTTCATGGTTGGGAGGTCAGAGGTCACATCTTGTAACTGGAAGGTTGCCGGTTCGATCCCCAGCTCTATCTGTTGTCCTGGTTGTTGTGTCCTTGGGCAAGACGCTTCACCTACCGCCTACTGGTGTTGGCCAGAGGGGCCGATGGCGCGATATGGCAGCCTCGCTTCTGTCAGTCTGCCCCAGGGCAGCTGTGGCTACAACTGTAGCTGCCTCCACCAGTGTGTGAATGTGAGAGTGAATGAATAGTGGCATTGTAAAGCGCTTTGGGTGCCTTGAAAAGCGCCACATAAATGCAATCCAATATTATTATTATTAATGCTAGAAAGGAAAAAAGAAAAAAAGAGCTTACTTTTTTTGTGCTTCACATAAAATACTCTTTTTGTATGATTCACAATTTATCAACTTTGATAACATGCATATTTAAAATGCACAGTTAGTCATTGTTTATAATAATACATTCAATAATCCTGATGTGGTTTTCTTTATGCTTCAGATCCAATAGATGAAAAAAGGATAGTTAATCATGAATAAGTGTTTGATAACATGGATTTCTTAAACTCAATAAGAAATTGCGCTTGTTTTAGTGTATCTGCATCTGCAAAAGTATAACAAACTGTTAACTTGCCTACAGTTGAATCCTAATAGTAGTTAAAAGTGAAAGTATTAATAGATTTATTAACTTTAGTGAAGCATAATTAACTGTTGATAAATGAATAGATGGCTTCTAATAAAGCGTTCACCTCAATAAAGAAACAACAGAAATCTCAGTGAAGGTTTAACAACTTTAAATGTGCCACTTCTTACTTCTTATAATGGCTCACTTGCTGAATCTGCATTTCTATCAGATGAAGCACAGATGTTATTGCTCAGCTTTTTCAAGTAAGGCTCATTAATGTGAGTTCACCGTTAATGTGTAGTCAATGATATATTTAAAACTCTTTTCAGTGAATCTAATGTGGCATGAATGGGACATAATTACTTCCACATGCGATCTGGCAATGAAAATGAACACATGTTAATCAAAATGTTCTGACTGGTTGGCTTTGCTGTACATCTCACATTTATTTCAAACCCAAACGATCTGTCTTAACTCGGGATGAAGCGTGTTCGCTTGAGAGGTTAGACGGGCCCGGCTCTGACGTCTGAATGAAGTGAGGATTTATTGGTTACATACAGAGAGGAGAAGACAGAAGCCTTAAGACTTTGTTGCTACGTGATATTTGAGCTGTGAGCTCAGAGCGTGACCTCTCGAGTCCTCAGCAGGCCTGCAGAGACAGAAGCAAGGGAGATTAGAGAAGGCTGAGGAAGAGAGCTGTAACAATGAATTTGGGACATGGGGGATTGTGGGAGCTTACATCAGGGTGGTTGGGCGATCTGTGAGTCAGATAGCATCTAAAGTGATTTGCCATGCGGTATGCGAGCCGCACCTGGCTTCAGTCAATGGCGGAGGGCACAATAATCCTTTGCAACAGAATTCATTTTGCTAGTGAAAATCATTTTGATAGAAATTACTGAGCAAGGAAAAGATGTTACACATGATCAAACATTCAATTTTTAGGACACCACAGTATTTTATTTCTTGACAGAGGGAAGCACATGAAAATCATTTACATTTGTTCCAACGAAGAATTACGTTTATTTTCCTCCAAAACACGAGGTTACCATTACTTCTTGTTTGAGTACTGGTCAAAACTCTTTAAGAATAGTGTTGAGGGGTCACCAGAATGTTTTGGCCTCTAAGTGGATATAACTTGATCATTAGTCAGGATTATTAGTCAGTTTTTGGTTATATATAGGTTCCTGAACAGGAATAATAAAATATGACATTTTTAAGAGTGATTCTGAAATTTCTTAGTCTCTATCTTCATGATAGAGAGGAGACAGATTTGGTTTAATGACACACGCAGTGGAACAGGTGCAGTTATCACTTTTTAGTGTCACGTGGCTGTGTGCAGGCAGGCAGTATGGAGGACCCAAAGTTGCAGACACTCTGAGGCAAAATGTGAACTCAAAAGTAAAACTGAAAATCCAAAATCAATTTAGGCAGGCAGGCAGGCAGGCAGGCAGGCAGAACACACAGCGTAAGATGAGGGAGATCACAACACAGACCGAAGAAAACCCAGGGCTTAAATGCACAGAGGGAGTGATCGGGGAATGGGAGACAGGAGGGAAACACAGCTGGAACAAATCAGGGCTAACAAGACGAGGGAAGCAAAACCAGATACATTAACAAGAGACAGAGACTTTCAAAGTAAAAAAAGAAACATAACACAGGCATGCGGACTTGACAAGGGGATACAGCTGACAGGGGAGACAGAGCAACCATGGAACACAGAGACAAAATCAACGTTCAATAATAATGTAAAACTGAAAACTATGGGTCGACGACCCAGGCACCCTAACATTTAGATTAGCATCTGCGAGAAATCATGTCTGCAAAGTTCAAACAGCTGTTCTGACAGGTATTGTTTTAAAACGTCTCCCACCACTCTCTGTTTCCATTTAACAGTAAATAAAAAGAAGAAGCCAAACGATAATACAGTACAAAGAAGAAGAACCAGATATTTTTCTTGATCCTGCCTATTGCTTTAAAAAGTCCTGGACCCGAGTCGCTAACATGCTGCATTTCACAAATGCATTAAAACTAAATAGATTCTTTCAGTCTGTCACAGTTTCAACCAAACAGATTACTTTCTCCGATATCAGATACTTACATACTTTTGCAGAATCAATCGTGTCAATGAGTCTAATCAGAATCTTTTTTTCAGGCTAACAGTGTAACAGCATCTTCATCGCTCTGTGTCAGCCTGCTGCTGTCTTTGGCATGAGACACAACCTGCTGTGCGCAGCTTTCTGTACAGGAACATTTGCAGCAGCCAGAGATTAAAGTCTGAAAATAAACCCACTGCTAAAACAAGAAACACTATTAGATGTGACGACAAAACAAAGCTGGGGAGTCACCTGAGTGACCTGACAATGATGCATGCTGGGTACTTCATTCAGCATGCGTAGTGCAAAGTTCAAAATTATTTGTGGGGGCGGGAGGATTTGTAAATGTCAGACTATGTGCAACATGATGATGACTGGGAGCTCTTTTCTTTTATGTGTTGGGAGGTTACAGTTCAACATCAGTCACCTGCCCACTCCTGCACAGCTCTGGCCAGTGAGAGTGTAGGTATTGTCTGATGGGAAGCTCTTTACTGTTTAAAGCATCCATCTGGCTCAGAATCAAACTGACACTTCCAGTTAATTTACAAATCCTCCACCCAGCATGACGTCTAGCTCAAAACAGTATTTTGCAGCTGTGTTCATGTGGCGTTCCAACTGGGGGAGCACCACAGAGTGCTTTTAGATGACTTTATCATTGTTTTTTAAATGCAAATACTCTTTGAAGAGACCGGACAGAGGCGCAGGTGCGAGCTGAATGATGATGAACTCCAGTTACAGGCGTTCAGATGAATTACGTAAAGTAGTCCAAAAGCAGCCTCTTGTCCCGTGAGCCCATTATCCATGACAGTAATTCCTACTGCTGCCAAGACCAGCTCCTTGGTGTGTCTGAGTGGGGATAAAGTTGGCAAGCCCATATTTGCTGAGTAGGTCATATTCAGGACACCAGAAGGAGGCCTGTTACTCTCTGATTGATGATCAGAAGAAGAGCAGCGCAGAATCAAAATGAGGGATTTAAATTTAACTGCTTGGAGACTCTGCTTTGTTTTGTACGTGTGCGCGTGCACAGTCTTGTATAGCTGGCATTGTAAGAACCAGCTTGACTTTTAAAGAATGAGGAGTGCAGCTTGTCAGACTATCAACAAGGGCAAAATGGTAGAATTAGAAGTGAGGTGCTGCAGAGGCAGAAATAAAACTGGACATCAACACTGGCTGCAGCAGATGCTGTACAGAGAAGTACTGTGAATCACTCTAAATCACAGGGTTGAGCCAATGCCTCAAGTACAGCACATTTTTTACTACACCTCCAAACCACAAGAACTTTAGATACTCTTTTTAATCTATTGTTGATAGATAATAACTTTTTTGTCCAACAAAATCATCAGAGCATGTAAATGTACTCCAATGCTTACTTTTGCAGCAAGCAATGCTTGACAAGGTTTGAAAGGTTTCTGATTTGAAACAAACAAATGGATCATTTGGAAAAGACAAACCACTCGTTGCTGCAACAACTGTCATTTTTTGCAATAGAATCAGATGTTAATGTATTCAGATGAAAGGGCAGAGTGTTAAGTTACTTTCTAACGTTAGCAAACTCGGTTGTCAAACTGCAGCCGTTAAACTGTACAGGTGCAGTGCACATATACAATTACAGTGCTTCACAAATTTATTTACCATGATCCAAGGCAAGTTTTATTCCAAAGCTGCCCTAAATTAAAAGTAATAAAATTACTGGTAATGATGAAAATAACAGTTTCATGTTTCTGGTTAATCCACCAGCATGTACAAGGTCATTAACTGAAATTACAGGGAGTGCAGAATTATTAGGCAAGTTGTATTTTTGAGGAATAATTTTATTATTGAACAACAACCATGTTCTCAATGAACCCAAAAAACTCATTAATATCAAAGCTGAATGTTTTTGGAAGTAGTTTTTAGTTTGTTTTTAGTTTGAGCTATTTTAGGGGGATATCTGTGTGTGCAGGTGACTATTACTGTGCATAATTATTAGGCAACTTAACAAAAAACAAATATATACCCATTTCAATTATTTATTTTTACCAGTGAAACCAATATAACATCTCCACATTCACAAATATACATTTCTGACATTCAAAAACAAAACAAAAACAAATCAGCGACCAATATAGCCACCTTTCTTTGCAAGGACACTCAAAAGCCTGCCATCCATGGATTCTGTCAGTGTTTTGATCTGTTCACCATCAACATTGCGTGCAGCAGCAACCACAGCCTCCCAGACACTGTTCAGAGAGGTGTACTGTTTTCCCTCCTTGTAAATCTCACATTTGATGATGGACCACAGGTTCTCAATGGGGTTCAGATCAGGTGAACAAGGAGGCCATGTCATTAGTTTTTCTTCTTTTATACCCTTTCTTGCCAGCCACGCTGTGGAGTACTTGGACGCGTGTGATGGAGCATTGTCCTGCATGAAAATCATGTTTTTCTTGAAGGATGCAGACTTCTTCCTGTACCACTGCTTGAAGAAGGTGTCTTCCAGAAACTGGCAGTAGGACTGGGAGTTGAGCTTGACTCCATCCTCAACCCGAAAAGGCCCCACAAGCTCATCTTTGATGATACCAGCCCAAACCAGTACTCCACCTCCACCTTGCTGGTGTCTGAGTGGGACTGGAGCTCTCTGCCCTTTACCAATCCAGCCACGGGCCCATCCATCTGGCCCATCAAGACTCACTCTCATTTCATCAGTCCATAAAACCTTAGAAAAACCAGTCTTGAGATATTTCTTGGCCCAGTCTTGACGTTTCAGCTTGTGTGTCTTGTTCAGTGGTGGTCGTCTTTCAGCCTTTCTTACCTTGGCCATGTCTCTGAGTATTGCACACCTTGTGCTTTTGGGCACTCCAGTGATGTTGCAGCTCTGAAATATGGCCAAACTGGTGGCAAGTGGCATCTTGGCAGCTGCACGCTTGACTTTTCTCAGTTCATGGGCAGTTATTTTGCGCCTTGGTTTTTTCCACACGCTTCTTGCGACCCTGTTGACTATTTTGAATAAAACGCTTGATTGTTCGATGATCACGCTTCAGAAGCTTTGCAATTTTGAGACTGCTGCATCCCTCTGCAAGATATCTCACTATTTTTGACTTTTCTGAGCCTGTCAAGTCCTTCTTTTGACCCATTTTGCCAAAGGAAAGGACGTTGCCTAATAATTATGCACACCTGATATAGGGTGTTGATGTCATTAGACCACACCCCTTCTCATTACAGAGATGCACATCACCTAATATGCTTAATTGGTAGTAGGCTTTCGAGCCTATACAGCTTGGAGTAAGACAACATGCATGAAGAGGATGCTGTGGACAAAATACTCATTTGCCTAATAATTCTGCACTCCCTGTATATGTTTAATGCAAAAATATCATTATTGTTGTTATCCACGAATTTCCAAATGTATGGTTTTTCAAATAAGGTACATAAATATAATAAAGCACATTATAATGTTTTAAGATGACAAATTATAATTATTTACTTTTTCTGCTTATTTTCTCATTTGAATGGTATGCTTTATTAATTTGTGATTAGTCAAGGAACGGCAGTGTGCCGATCAAATACATATGAATTACTTATGAAAATGTGAATTATTTCAAACAAGTTTTTTTGTTTTTAACAGATTTTTAAAACAAGAAAAGGATCAAAACTGTGTTACTATCTTTTTTTTTAAAAGACAGGAGATTTAATAAATTTAATATGCAGTGTATATGGTAACCAGATATGAACATATTCAGATGAGAGAGCAAAGTGCTAAGTTATTTACTACTGTTAGCAGCTTGGTAGTCAAGCTGCAGCCATATTGAGATGCAGTGCAAAGATACAAATATCTGTTATATAAAGGTAAATAAGAGGAATTTTACTCATTAAAATGTTTTGTACTGCCATGTTCATATTCATCAAGACATATATGAGCTGTTACATAATTCTGTAAAAATGTTTCAAAGGTTACCAAACATAAAGGTTCGGTTCAGCTGCTTAGCAGGAGGTTCAATATAATGAACTAAAATAGCAGGTGAAATGTTTGGCTAAGAAATGGATAGCTACAATTAAAAGGCTCCTTATACAACAGCTATACCAGCCAGATAATTTGATTATATAACAGTGTTCCAGGAGTGCTTGTATTGGGTATGACCTAATTTTGCCTTCCAAATGTGCAGGTATTAATCTGCCTAACGTGTTTTCCCCAGTTGGTTGAGGAATACTCATTGTATCAACTCCAGCATTTTGTGTCTTGATGCATGCTCAATCATCCAGGTGAGAAAATCTGAAAAAGTTGAATGTTTGGGATTTCGGAAAAGTGTGCATGACATCACATGAGAAATCTCAATAAAGTATTTATTTACTAAAAGAGAAACAATGAATGACGTTAGTGGTTCTTCATAACTTTGATGTTCTCCTAAGAACATGACATGAGTCTGCGATACATGGTGATCGGTGGATGGTTCATCCAATCACCAGCCAGGTGTACTTCTTTTGAAATTTCTTGCCTTTTTCCAAACAGTTTCCAGGGCGATTTACACATGGTTCTTATGACAAACCATCTGTCATGGTAATAACCATCAGGTTATGACTAATGAGCTCTTTCACTTGGTCTTAGACTGTCATTAGTCCTTCATTGTTCATTACTGCTATGACTTTCCTGAGAGATGCAAACATGAAGACATGCTTGTGAAGAACAGATACACACAAGCTTGCACAAACAGTATCACCTTGTCTTGTCTCATGTGCTATGTGAGCTGACTGGAGCCAAAACTACACTTACTGTATTGTCTATCTCACGTCACTTCTCATTACTGGCAATAGCAGTGCCTCTGGTTTCCTTTGTCTGTATCTATTTCTCTTCTTCCCCTAAACACTCAGCTTTACTTTGCTTAACTCCATCATTTGTTCTGCACTTCTTTCCATTTCCCCTTCTTCTATTGAGAAAGTTTGTCCTAACTCTTTGGGAGCTTTCATATTCTCCTCCAGTTAAGACCTAAAGCAGAAACCATGAGTCCTCATTAGCTCCTGTTCAAATGCCTTCTGTAAGCCAATGTAATATTTCATCATCTCAAGATCTCTTTCATTACAAGTATTCAAATGTTTTAGAGTGTTTAGAAACCTGCAGTCGAAATACAGTTTGATGGCAAGACCGATAATAAACTCCGATGTCACGTTTTCCCACCGTTACAATGCTTCAGCTTAAGCTAAAAGTCAATTGGGCTGGCATGAAATTCTGACTCTGTGTCGAGAGTAAGAGGATTTGATGGATGATTTCAGAATTTTTGAGCAACAGGTCAATAAAAATGTGATGCTCCTTTGCACCTCTCAGCATACTAAGCTCCAACTCAGCAGGAATGAAAGGCAGTTATCCCCTCAGCACCATTTCAGCAGTTCAGACTTACATCAGCTCTCAGCTGTTAAGAACAGAAGTGTGTTTGTCGGCAGAAAAGACTGAGCTGCAGTTACGCAGGAGTTTGTCTCTGTGAAGTCTGTCTACCTGATGTGCTCTTATCTCTCCAGGCAGTCATTTGGTCCACAAAGCTGCTGTCAGTGCCCGGCTGCTGGCTGCTCTCCTTAATGAGGCCCGTTGATCCTCTTATACCCAAACTTGACTACACATACAAGCAGCTGTTTTTCCTTCACTTCAGAGGACACTACAAAGGTTTACATACATACATACAGAGACGTTTAAAATTTGAGGTGCTCAAACACACACTTTCATTAGGAAATTTTATATTTAGGCTGTGGCCTGCACTACAAAGCAAGTTCAACATACTCAGGTAATCGTTTCCAGATCTGGCTTCTCTGAACCTAACATCAGCAATCAGACTGAGCGATCGCACAAAGGTGGTTATCAACTCAGTAAGTCAACAAAGACTTTCCCAATGGCCAGTTCACATGAAAGCGGCAGAGTCTGCGGCATAAAAACAATCCACAAGCACGTCTGCTAGCAGAAAAGTGGTATAATTTATATCAGATTAAACTATATTATTAGAAAAATATGAAAAGATTTACACGTAACAAGGTTCAGTAATACAGGTTTTTCATTCCTTGCACCAGGGAGGAGACGGGTGAATGAAGCTACTGTAATGTTTTTTAAATGATGCATAAAAGTGAACTTTATGCACTTTGACTGGACATGCATTGTATTTATTTACATAGTGCTTTTCTAGTCTTAATGATCAGTCAAAGGACTTCAATGACTTGTGATATTTTAACTGCACATTCATGCACCACTGCAATCTAAACAGTGCAAAGTGCTACACTAAGCTGTGCAAGATAATAGAGTTGTCAGTTCTATGAGGACAGTTCGTGAGTACTCAGTCCAATTAACTTACATGTGTTCATGGTGTGTAAGACAGTTTCAGCCACTTTGTTTTAGGTCCAGTCCTGTTGGTTCTCTTTCGGTCTGAGATTAAGAGAGACAATAATATATAAAATAAGATATATAGTGTTTCAGACCAGTAAATAGGCATACTGGCAAATGTCATAAAAAGTCAACAAACACAAGGCTTTGGTTTAACTTTAAAAGTTTTTAAGTTGCTCAAACCCATAATGGAGAAAAAAAAAGGAAGAAGTACAATTGTTGGGTTTCTCTAAAAACTACAGGAATGCTTTAACCAGAAACTAAGTAAGTGGTGGTTTTGTTAATACCTTATCTAGAACATCACCTGCTCTGGAACAGGTTACTTCTGTAGTACAGGTTACCATGGTGATGTATTTAGTTAAGAATCGAACCACCTTTGTAATTGTGAAAACCCACAGGCTGACCTGAAGTTACTTCTCTCAGTAGCTCTAATCTTTACACATTGCCCAGCCCTACACCATTGCGCTTCCTGCTTACTTTAATTCAATCAGGTCTTCACTTCACATATTGTCTTATCATATGTATAAACTGGGGGTTCAAACAGTTAGAAAAGTGCAGTTAAAGACTGCAAAAGCTTGTCTAAGATTATGTAATTTGAGAATGAATGGAATAAAAAACTAAAATTGAATTGATTTAAAGATTTAGTGCTACACATAGGAAAACAAAAGAAAGTGGCATGTGCTCTTCATCCATAATAATACTGTTGCTATTACCATGAATAATAATAATAATAATAATAATAATAATAATAATAATAATAATAATAATAATAATAATAATAATAATAATAATAATAATAATAATGAACATACAGTCTGTCTCACTCAGACTAAATCTGTGAATGAACAATGGGTCTGTGGTAATCATCTTCACCGATTACCACAGACTAGCTATTGGCTGATACATGTCCTCATCAATGAGAGCAATGATATGCCGCTGACCTTGGGGGTGCTGCAGACTTCTAATAGGACCAAATGGTGACTGTAATTTGATTGGATAGGATTGGATTGTGTTTAACTGTTTTCTTATTAGAAAGCAGAGCCGGGGATTGACGGTCATGAGACACGACAGAAACAAGAGAAACATGTTCTCTGCGTTAGTCGCCTAAATGGTTTAATTAAGTCCAACACAATTCATTTTTGATGAGGAATCCAGCTGGAGGTTGTTGGCTGATATTTGGCTTTTTCTGTCAGCCTAGCGCATCATTTTGTGTAAAGTGCACATGTGTGATCACTGCTGTCAACTAACTGTCGATGCATGTTGGAGTGATTGTAATAGGCAGAAAGGAGCAGGGGCAGCGTGGCGTTTTCCTCTAGGGCTAAAACCAGCTAACAAGAGCTACTCTATTAAAGATTATAAGATTAAAGAGGCTTTGAGCTGATCCACTCCCTAAGTGCTTTCACTCTTCTGCCTGCTTTAGCTTATCATGCATAACTGACCCTCGCTGGTTTGAAAAGCCTTTGGCAATGGATGCTGACAGTATTTTGAATGCTGATTATACTGCATATTTACTACATTGTTAATGGTTTCTCATCTGCCTAATTATCTATGCTTTATACACTGCTTTTTGCATCACACAGTGCTATCAAACTGTCTGTCAGCCATTCCCAGTTTTGGAAATGGTGTGACCTTTAAATGCCCACTTCCAGCCCACCAGACAACCACAAATTACTGCAATATGGTTTTGTTATAATAAGATACTAAATGATTACATACCATGACATAATACTGTATATTACTGTATATTATCTAATACCAATAATATGGTGATTAATATGTTTCCTGGAGCCACTCTTCCAGCTTCAGGGTTTTAGCTCCTCTGTTGTTTACCACTGTGGACTTTACATTCTGCTCCAGTTGTCCTTCAGCCTCTGGTATGTCTCGATTGTCTTGTGCTTCTGATGTTTCTTTTTTCTGGGATTGCTACATCTATAAAACTGCCCTCTTCTGCATTTTGTCAACCACCAAAAAGCTTGTGTGGTTTCTTCAGCAGGTGCTTGTCTGTTTTAACCTTGGAGTGCTGCAGGAACTTAGCCTGTAGCCTTTGTTGGTGTCTCCCATCAGGACTTGGGGACTTCTAGTCTGTGTGTGGCAGAGATGTTCCTGTACACTGTGCCAGGCACTTGGATGAGCTTTTCAGTATACAGTATGTGGTCCCAACTTTATTCTTATATCCTGTTACTATGTGCTGGACTTCTTTCACCTTTACACAGATTTACTGATCTGGTCTTGTGATCTTATGCTGCCATGATCAGCTCCTCCAGCTGGCCTTTTCTAGCCACTGGTCGGATTCAGTATTTGATATCTTACATTAATTCATATAAACACTCACGCTCCAATGGATACATTGGGGGCAGCTGGTTTGGTATCTTTCCCAAGCATACAGGGACAGGAGATCAGTCCACTGACCTGCTGATGAGTAACACATGATACAGCCCATGCAGGGGCTTGGTCCTCCATGACAGTTCCTCCTTCTTTCTCCTGCTGGAGCGCCGCAGTTAATGAGTCAGCAGAGCGTTCACAACTCTTGTGCACTGTGTGCCTCAGCACCTCGGTCTGTAACTTTGCGTGGCCTGCCACTTAGTGTTTGAATGGCTGTGGTTTCTAAACATTTTCATTTTGAAATATCACTACTTACATATGATCATGGAATATTTCACAAACTAACATTGTACCAGTGACATCCTATTACCAAACTCGACTTCAGTGAGCTCTCTATAATGATCTATTCTTTCACAATTTTTTGTAAAAGCAGACTGAATGGAGAGGAGCTTAAGTTTATATATAACTGTCACAGTGGGACTGAAAATACCTGAATACAACGATTAAGAGGATTTTAATTACTAGCACAGGTGCTACATGTATTACCCTCAAGCAGTCTGTGCCAGGAACTCTAATAACATTAATAATAATACTTAATTTTGATATCTCAAAATTAGATATCAAAAGGCTGGTGTAGGCTTTTCTAGGTATCAAAATAACTGCCCAAATAATCACCCAGCATGGCTGGTCTCCTCGCGGGCTATTTGGATTCGCTAGTGCTAGGAATGTTACTAGCTAGCTAACCACTTTGAGTTAATCCTCACAAGGAACAGTCTCAGGGACATCTGTGAAATAGTTCCCAACTTTTCTCTGCTCATTCATGTTCCTGGTCCTTTTTATTTATTTATTTTTTGAACGACCTGGGTGATCCAAACAAATCACAAGACATCTGGAAGAATGTAAAACTGGACAGACAAGAACGATCCATAGCACCACATTTACAGAGTGTAGAGAACCTTCGGTGAAGCAAAATCAGAAGTACCTTAAACTCACCAAATATGGTCACATCTGGTTAAAACAAACAGATGTCAAAGCGATGCCACTGTTGGTTTAATCAACAGTCTGTGAACAGTATTCTAGCTTTGATTCATTTAAACCTTACTTAAGAGTTTAATAATTTGTATTTTAGTTGCCTTTTGTATAAGACATCTTTATAAATGATGATCATCCTGAATTCCTGAATAACGCGTGTAGATTTCTGTTACTTTTTAAACCTCGAACAGCTGAAATAGCTATTCATGCTGCAGAAATCCTCTGGAGTAAGAGAAGGCCACTAGCAATGATGCAAATGGTAAATGACCTGTACTTGTATAGCGCTTTACTCAGTCCCTATGGACCCCAAAGCGTTTTACACTACATTCAGTCATCCACACATTCACACACTGGTTATGGCAAGCTATATTGTAGCCACAGCTGCCCTGGCGCACTGACAGAGGCGAGGCTGCCGGACACTGGCGCCACCGGGCCCTCTGACCACCACCAGTAGGCAACGGGTGAAGTGTCTTTCCCAAGGACACAACGACCAAGACTGTTGGAACCGGGGCTCGAACCGGCAACCTTCCGATTACAAGATGAACTGTCAACTCTTGAGCCACGATCGTCCCCTCACTGTAATTGGTAGAAATTGTGTCATTGTGGATAACAAATGTCAAAACTACAAATGTTAAAACTACAAATAGAAATGCTAATGTGAATCTGCTAAATGTCATCATTGCAGTACGATGCTTACCTTCAGCATCACTGAGACAGTTTCAAGATAACGTAAGTCTGAAGTCTAGAGGAAAATCAAGAGAAGCAGACCGAAAGCAGGGGTGAATGTGACCATACAAAATGAACAGAAATATTTGTGCCAACAGGCAAATAGTTTCTGGTAAAGAGTGAAAAAGACTGCACATTTATGAATCTGCAAAATTCAAGAATATAAACACAAAAAAAGATGTTTGCTGAAGGAAGTTCTGTCACACCAAGGTAAATAAATAAATAAATGGGAAGTCTTGTGACTCAGTAAAACGGCTCCTCTGTCTAAATGTGGTGTATGTTATTTTACTAATTTACTGCGAGCCCTGCCCAGTCTTGTGTCAACATAAGACCAACATCAGGGGCCAACATTTGGTCAGCAGAAATGCTGGCTTTGACTTATGGGCTAAACTCAGTGTTTGAGACTACTGTAGCTCCTTACAAGACATGTAAGACAACACATTCTGAACATAAATCAAGTGCAATTATACAGTATGGGATTGTGTGTGTGTTTAATGGGTGTTCAACATGAGAAACATCTGTGACACAGTAGTACAATGTGGAGCAAAGAACAAGTTCAACAGTAAAACTGTCCACCGAGTGTGTGAATTAACTGGCTCTGAAACACACAAACACACACTCCCACTCACACTCCCTTTCCATCCACCCTGTCATTTCAGGACAGGGTGGTGGACTGAACAGCTCTTTAAGAAACGTATTTATATCTTCAAACTCTCGGATGCCTTGTCATTAGACCGCTTTATATAGCTGCGAGGATGGTTCCACCCATCGCAGCTCTACTCCCACACCACTTTTTTATATCTCCATTTCTCATCAAGGCCGGCACCTTTGTGGTTTTAGTTTAACAGGACGAGCACAAAAGTCTCAGAACATTTTTAGCAGGAGCAAACATCTGGCTGTGCCACTGTAAGATAATAGGTGGCCAACTTTTCCACTGAGTTCCTGCTTTCTCCTTTTTGATTCCCCTCAGGGAGTCTTAGCTTCTGAACATGCACCATGTAACTGGTTAACCGGTTTAAGATTAGGGTTGTTTGTTGTTTTTTCACAATAGTCTAAATTTAAGCTTCGAAGTAATGTCAAAATTGACATAAGCGATATAATAACGTGATTTAAAACAACAACAACAACAAAAAACACCCTAAACTTGGAGTTTGAGTCTTTATATTTAATATTTCTTTATATTTAATTTTGCTATCTCAAAGCCTAGATATCTAGGCTTTTCTAGGTACCAAAATAACAAATAATCGCCCAGCATGGTTGGTCTCTTTGTGGGCTATTTTGATTCACTAGTGCTAGGAATGTTACTAGCTGGCTACCCACTTTGAGGTAATCATTAGAAAGAACTCAGTATTACAAGAAGCAGTCTCAGGAACATTTGAATGGTAAATGGTCTGCATTTGTATAGCGCTTTACTCAGTCCCTAAGGACCCCAAAGTGCTTTACACTACATTCAGTCATTCACCCATTCACACACACATTCACACACTGGTGATGGCAAGCTACATTGTAGCCACAGCTGCCCTGGGGCACACTGACAGAGGCGAGGCTGCCGGACACTGGCCACCACCAGTAGGCAAACATGGGGTTAGTATCTTGCCCAAGGACATGAACCACCAACCTTCTGATTAGTGGCTGACCTGCTCTGCCACCTGAGCTACAGCCACAGTGAAATAGTCACAAAATTTTCTCCACTCATTCATGTTCCTGGTCTTGTTTTTGTTTGACCACCCGGGTGATCTGAACATATCACAAGACTTCTGGAACAATGCCAAATTGGACCAACAAGACCGATGCATAGCACCACATGTAGTGAAAGCTAAACATAACATATCAGTTCATACGCTTCATGCTAACTGTCAGCAGGCTAATATAGACCTACTGGTTTGGTCCTGTTTTGCAGCCACAGGACCTGGGCAGCTTGCAGTCAGTGACGCGACCATGAATTCCTCTATATCCGGAAGTATTCAAGAATCAAATGTGAGGCCATTTGTACAACAGCTAAAGAATCAAGGTGTTGAAATTTCAGAGCCGTAGTCCAGATTTCCACCATACTGAAGTGCTGTGGTTGAAAGCTATTCATAAACAATGCCCACAAATCTCAATGAACTGAAGCAATGTTGTAAGGAATAGTGGGACACAATTCCCCCACAATGATGTGAAGAACTGAAAAAGTCAAACAGAAAACATTTACTTCAGGTTATTGCTGCTAAAGGTGCTAGCATGCACTTAGGTTTTCACAGGACTGTACAGGGTCCTGTGAAAACTTTATTTTCACATGACTGTATCTATCTTTGATATACAGGAAGGTACAGTGTGGGTAAGGAGGCAATATGAGAAGGATAGGGATGGGTTGGGGTGAAGGGAAGAAGGCAGAAGAGGGAGGCTGGGAGGAGTTGAATGCATTGAGGGAGGAGGTAGAGGTAAAATTGGTGTGTAATTACTCTCCTACCCTCTGAAATTAGAGGGGAGGACATTTCTACTGACCTTCTACTGGTGCCTGATGTCTGCACTGGCGCTGCTTCTCCGCTTCTTTCATTTTTATTCCTCAGTTCCACCCATCTGGAGAATCAGAAGGAGTTTGCTCTCAGCATATCATATTACTATGGGAATGAATCCATAAACTGCCAGTCATTATGCACAAACGGGTTATGTACTCAAGTGATTTACAACTGTATCTCAAAGAAAATAAAGTCTCTGATACCAACAGGATGAGGGAATAAAGTGGAATTGATTTTTATGAATGTATTTTATTAGTAAACTTTCGGGCAGAGATTTAAAATTTAAATTTCTTTACAGGTTCACAAACTCCTACATGACAAAACACTGGGCTAAACTCAGGGGTTATAATGGAATTTGGCGAAACCTCAAGAACTGGGTTGTTCTAGTGCAGCAGATTGTAATTATTATTTTATAAATGGAGCGACAAAATTTGGGGTAATGCAGTAAGATATAAACATTATTTTGATGTATTTATCACCTAACCTGGCAGCTATGGGTGCCCAATGGCCAGTGTTGGGGAGTAACGGAATACATGTACCGCCGTTACATATTTAAAATACAAAATATGAGTAACTGTATTCCGTTACAGTTACCGTTTAAAAAGGTGGTATTCAGAATACAGTTACTTTGTTGAAATAAATGGATTACACTGCGGTACTTTCCTGTTTCATTTTGTCGCGGGTCCTGGGTGAGAGAGCGCCTTTTCGTTGTTGTTGTTGTTGTTGTGCTAAGCTAACAGGCAGAATGCTACAAGCATAGCTCTAAAGAATGTAGCATCATGGGTAGTGTAGTCCGTGCTGCAGGGAGAATGGACTGCCATATGCGTTATGGGTCTGTGAGCGCGAGGAGGGAGAAAAAGGGGAGTGGAAAGGTACAAGTTGTCATCGAGGAAAAACGGGAGCTGGAAGCATGTAAATATAATAATAACCACTGCAGCCAAGAAGAGTGCCTGACGAGCCCAGTTGTAAGTAAGCTATTAAGACTCGACTGTACACCGTGTTCGTGTTTTCCTCCGAAAACAATAAGTTCCGTTGGAGCAGTCTTTCAACGCCTCTCTCTGTCTCCCGCAAGAAAAGTTGACCCACACAACAAAGTAAAGCTATTTTTCGGCTACGAGCCGACAGGGACCCCGCCGTATTAGTCAGGGGTCCCTTTACTACAGCTCGGAGTCGCGGACCTTCAGTAATAGTAATAAATCACACAGCAATAGTACATTCACGTTGTTGTAAAAAGCATGATAATATATTAAGTAATCCAAAGTATTCAGTATACGTTACTGTCATTGAGTAACGTAACGGAATACGTTACAGAATACATTTTGGGGCATGTAATCTGTATTCTGTAATGGAATACATTTTAAAAGTAACCTTCCCAACACTGCCAATGGCAGCTGTGATAGCCTCCAGCCCCCTGAATTGGATAAGCAGAAGAAAATGGATGGATGACCTTATGCACAAGCAAAAACAAATGTGGAACAGCATTTTCTTGTGTTTTTGGCTAACAATTTAAATCAAGACCAGTTCACTGTTTTGAGCTCCGCTTTGGTTCTTAACAGCTTTAGATAAATCTACCTGCTCTGTCACCTTTAATCTTTTAGCTGTTCGTGTTATTCACTACCATTCTAAGTTATGGACTACTAAGTTTTTCTTTCTGGGATTCAAGTCCAAAGGACCAAGTCTAAAGCAAAAAAAAGTAAAAGGGGCTGTTAGTGGTCACATGCACCACCAACAGCCCCTTTTACACATCACATCATTATCTTATTAATATAATATATAATATGGAGCAATGCAGCTCTAGATGCTTCCATCATTGGTGTTGGAACAAACCAGTGTTACTCTGTCTGCAAATAAGCTTGACAAATAGTGCAGAACAGCACAAATCTGAAGTGATTCATTGTGATTTGTCCAACACATGGAAGCAATACATTTCTCTTTCCTCCCTCATGTATTGTCCACTGCTTCTTCACACATCACGCACTCCTCACGTTGGAGTGTCTAGTGTTTCTCACATTTCAATCACATCCACAGTTATTACTACAGATGACTGCCTCCACGTTATATAGTATATGTAAGCATATAAAAGCTTGCAAAGCTAACATCTAGTCTTGGTCAGTTTGTTTCTTGCGGGGAAATTTGTTAAGATTACACATTTCCTTCAGAATATTTTACTGTGCAAACACAGCAACAATGGCAAAGGCAGGATGTTGAGCTAGTGAAGAGGAAAACTCATTTTCGTGATCCTCTTTTGGTACAGTGTGTGCAGCTCTGTTTTCACTCCCCAGCTTCTGGCAGACTGGATATTTTTGCTTCACAAATAATACTTGAAGGCAGAGTCTCTTTTGAGGCAGAAGAAATATCTTTTTGGTTAATTAAAGTTTCACACAGCAGAAGGGCCCCATCTTACATTTGGCTGACAAAACCACTGGATGGGAAGAAACTGTCACTGATGAAATATGTGTATTTGAAGAACTACTAGATAAGATTTTGCACTATAAAGTTTGCTATCAGTGCAACCTGAACAAGTCAGAGCAGAGCTCAGATTTAAGTTGGGTTTGTTTGTTTTTTTACTGGTATTGGAGAAGCAACAAACTGCTTTGCTGTGAGTAGCCATTAAAATGATCAAACAAATGATGCCTTCACAACTAGATTGGACTGCTTGATACTGAAGTTTGCTATTCATGCTTGTTTGCCCATTAAGGGCAAATTTGCTTATAAGGGGGGGAAGTAGCTATATAGTGCACATCCTCTCAGATCACAAAATATTGTGATTCTGAAAACCGTCTTTTGTACCAGGCTCAAAAAAATACTTGAAGTTGAACATTTGGAACTTCCCTTTTCCTTTACCATCAACCACTTGTAGCAGATGGCCTCCCCTCCCTGAGCTTCCTTCTCCTGCGCGTCTCTCCCTGTTAAAAACAGTTCTTCCTTCCTACCATTGCCAAGTGTTAAAGGTATGATAAAGGATCCTCTGCTCTTTGGGGTTCTGTCTCTAATATTGCAGAGTCTTTATCATACAAAAGGCCCTGTTGTTGTCGTTGTTGTTGTGAATTGAACTGGAATGCACTCACAGTTGTGGGCATACACACTACAGCAGTCTTCATTCACACAATAATCCAGTGCAGTGCTACCATAATCTGATTAACTTCTCATAGTCTTACTGTACTCCACCTGTCTATTCTGAAGCTCCATACTCTTCATTAATAACATTTCACCGTTGTTACTTATTCAACTTTTTAAAGTTTAGT
Source organism: Astatotilapia calliptera (assembly GCF_964374335.1). NCBI lineage: Eukaryota > Metazoa > Chordata > Actinopteri > Cichliformes > Cichlidae > Astatotilapia > Astatotilapia calliptera. The sequence continues at coordinate 4,468,134 of NC_137428.1, read as the reverse complement.
ATTAGGACTAGAGTATCATCTAGTCCTACTACAGTCCCTATTAACAACAATAATGGAGACAGCGTTTGCTGATCACAGGATGGAAGCAGAACCTTGGTACTAATGCTGCTGGGGGGGGGGGGGGGGGGGGGTGCTGGAGAGATTAATACTCCTGAGACATCATGTATGTGCTGTAATACAGACCTGCCTGTGGAAAACTCTGCTCAGCATTCTTTCAAAAGCTACTCCATAAGTGATGGCATTTCCTTACACTTAAGCTAAGACATGGAAACTTCCAGGGACAGGAACGGTCAGATTTTATGCCAAGTGTTTGCATTTCTAAACCTTGTAAGATAAAAAAAAATGTAATAATTAGTGAAAAATATTACTACTTTTTAATTTATGTGAACAATGCATGTTGTTTCATAAATCATAAAGTGCTTTGCACAATGTAGAAAATATTTATATATTTGTCATTCTTTGTAATATCAGTAGTAGTAGCAGCAGTAGATAAGAGGCCATAAGTTTGTTAAAATTCAAATACGTATTACGCTCAAGTCTTTGCTTTACAATATAAAGCACCTTGGGGAAACTGGTTTTGTGTTTTGGTGTCATATAAATTAATTAACTAATGACAAGACAAAAAAATAACATAACTGGCCCAAAAAAATTAAAAGTCAAACAGTTCAAGGGTGAAAACAGGAGCCATAAATTCACAGCAAACACACCGAAAGGGCAATAACTCTTTGGCACTTATTTCATTGTCCTGTTGAAAGACCAATTTGGGCTTTGGTTGTCAGACAGATGGCTTCACATTTGACTCTAGAATTTACTGGTATACAAAAGATTTCATGGTCAACTCGGTAACTGAAAGACGGCTGGGTCGTGTGGCTGCAAAAGAAACTCAATTCATCAGCCCTCCACTGCCATGCTGTCAGTTAGTAAGTTAGTAGGCTGTTTTTGTGTTTTTTGCTGATATGCTGTGTTTGGGTTTCTCTAAATGCGGGGCCATTGATTATAGTCAAACATCTCCACTTTGGTCTCGTCTGTCAAAAAAAGCATTGTTCCAGAAGTGTTGTGGTTTGTCCAGATGCAACTTTGCAAAACTAAGCCATGTTCCTTTTAGAGAGAAGTTTTTTTGATTGTTGTTTTATATTCTGGCAATCCTTCCAGACAAGCCACACTTGTTCAGTCATTTTCTAATTATGAACTTTAGCATTTAACATGTTAACTGAGGTCTGAGAGTCCGAGGATTGGCAACACGTCTGACCCTGGGATGAATTTTCAGGAACAAGCAAACTGCACAATGTCTGCTTTTATATGTCTGCTGACGATCACTAAATCAGATGCATTGGATTAACAGTACCTTAGTGGCTCTTACCTTCATATTTCCTATGTAAGTAGTAAACACGTTGTCAGTTTTTAATACAACTTTTTAATGCAGTTTGTAACACAGATGTTTCTAATTAATCTCCATTATGTGCTTATGTGACCTATGCATGATCACAAAAGGGCTCTCTAGGGTTTGCAAATTTATCAGCAATTTGCAAGTAAAAACAATCACTTGTGAAACATGATACTGGCACCACAGTGCCTTTGTGGCCAGTGTTTGTTTGAAACAGAAACTGTTGAGTCGTGTCTACACACTTTTGAAAAGATTTGTTGTGGCAGACTCAAGTAACAAAAGGTTAACATATTTCAAACCCAGTACCTCAAAGTTCTCCCAGACTCTGCCAGCAAACAGGACACAGCTCATGTTCACTAACCCAGTCTGTCTGCAAAGGAAGTCCAAAGGAAACCAAAAGGTGAAAAAGCAGCCATGCGTGGGCTGTATTTTGTACCAGCCTGTGATTTAAGCTGAAAACATTGCCTGGTGGTGCTGTAAGGAAGATCATCTGGTAGCTCAGGATCAGCCAATGTCAGTGTTTGCTGGTAATCATCTGTACTTGATACCGGTAGCAAGTTATAATGGCTGTGCACATCAGATGGACTCTTTAATGCAACATTACATATTTATGAGTAATAATGCGATGATGACTTAAGGTGAAACTGACAGGCAATCATCGTGCCTTGTGGACACAATGAGAACTTCCTGGCATATAGATGAGCACGCTCTGTAAGTGATCAATTAAGCCTCAGCCCAAAACAATTAGTGACAATGTAATGAAACCAGGATTCAAGAACTTCAGCTTCACTTCCTGCTTCCACAAGATCTTCACCTTATTTGCTGGAATCGATTGAGTCAGTGTTTGCCTTTCTACAGGAAAAGCTGTGGTATGAATAGCCAAGCTGAAGGTAGTGACATTGGTGTATTCATGCAATCTGCAATGCTCATGCGACTGTTTCTCCAATTGGATTCTGCAGCTCTAAAGCCATGCCTGTTGCTCTGTGTTCAGAGGATTATAAGCGCCAATGTAAATGGTAACACGCTCATGTTTAGCATGGTAATTCGCAAAACTGAATCAAAAAGCTGTGAAAAAGGAGCAATGATTCATGACAGTTTGCTGTCTTTCAAATAAGAGACTGAGAGTAAAACTTTTAGCTTTATTTTAAGGTTGGTTTGGCTAAAGGTGTCTTAAAATATGCCTGTAAATTCTTATTAATACAATATCTGAAAGATGCTGTGTTATAGCTTTCGAATCGCTCTACTTCAGTTATCATTTTATAACAAGATCATTAAAGTAATATAACAAGAGAGGATTGTTTTTTACTGATTCATAAGTAACACTTACACTTTGCCTTAACAATAAAGTTAGTTTTAATGAAAACGTGGTCACCTGATTCTGGCAACAAATGGAAAACAAAATAATTTCATTTATATTTAAAACAACAACAAAAACAACCGCAACGGCAAAAAACACAGGCGTTAAAAAGCATAAAAATATACCAGCTTTAATGCCCACAGAAACTCAGAGGGCATCAAATAGCAAATTAAACAGTTGTGCCTGGACGCTTGGCTCCTGCATTCATTTGTAATTTTGAAAAATTATGCTTCACCACCTCAATTTCATTTTGATATTAATTATTATTAAGCACACTACTAGAACAAGGTAGTGTGAAATTGCTGTGCACTCCTACGCAAAATTGTAATTTTTATCTGATGCAGCGATTTTCCACAGATATACAAAAAAGGGAAAATTGTTGAAAGGGTTGGAGGCCTCCACTGTGATATATAGATATTAGCATTATGTGTGCAATTAGATCGTTTTTAGTCATTTATTATTTCCCATATGTGTGTGACAGTGTTAGTAGACCAACAATGAAAGGGTGGATTTCAGAAAGAAACACAAACTTAATCTGTAAAGGTTACCAAAATGTTCAGGATCCAGCATGTCATTACAGAACATGTAGATTCTGCCCAGCCTATTTTAACTGCACAGAAACATGAGCTCGGTCCCACCGCATACATGGTAAAAAGCAGACCGCAGAGTTTCGTCTTGAGCCAGCAGGCTGCTGTTTGGCTTCTGTCATTATGGGAGCAGAGCTTTGGGTGTGTCTAAGAGGCAGCCAGCCAGAAACTGGAAACCGTGGCTCAGCAGTGGAAACATCTGTCCTCATCCACTCCAGAGTGGGATCACACTGCCACCTACTGTAGACACCTGGTACAACTGCAATTTGTTCCCTTACTATGAGCCAATTTTTTTAAAATGATACATTTTCTTAGTTTAAGCTGTTGATTTGTTTTCTATGTTGTATTGGCAATCAAACCTGGGTTTATTTACATTTTACATAGTAACAGCACTCTAAGGGAATTTTTAAGATTTGGAAATGTTAACATGTCTTTTTGTCACCTGCTAAACATTAATACATTAACTAGCTGGTCACAGTCAACAAGAAAAACGTGCGTGTCTGTCTCTGTGTGTGTGTCTATGTGTGTGTGTTTTTTTGTGTGTTTTAAAAAAATACTAGTAAAGAGAGCAAAAAAGGGCATAAAGAGTTTTCATCTCATTGTTACTTAACTCTTTATTATGGTTGTTCTTTTGTACATCATACATGATTTATCTTCAGCATTTGCAAGACCGAATAAAATTGCTGCTGCACAAAACAGCCATTGCCTTTTTTGTTTTGTTTTGCTTGGTCATGTGACAATAACTAGCTACAAAGCTTCAGATCAGAAGTAAACCTGGTAGGCCAGCAAGTATCCATCGTTGTACATGTAGATCTGCTTGTTGGTGGGATTGTAGCTCAGACTAGCCACTGCTTTAGCTACCTTCTCCAGTGGTATTGCTAGTGAGTTGTCTTCTTTGCCTGTGGCTGTGTCGAAGGCGTAGAACACCTCCTCCCGGTACTCATTAACGTAACGAGTCGCGTACATCACACCGCACACCATGAAGGCGTTACTCGTTGCCTTCTTGAACAGCCTCGTTTCCCACGTCTGTGTCACGTTGAGACTCTTCACCTCGCTGTCCCAAACTAAGCGGCTGATCACGAGGTTACCATGGTTACCTAGAGTGGCATAGAGAGCCCACAGTCCTGTTTCATCTGCCTCTACATCAATATCACTATTGAGCTGGCAATCGTAGTAACAATAGGGGAACTTGTTGTTGAAACCCACATCGGTGCCTGGAAGAGTCACCCGTTTGACCTCGTTGGTCTCCAGGTCGTACCGGCAAACGTCTGCAGAGCGGTAGCAGTTATAGTACAGAGCCTTACCGTACAGCACAGCACTGGGACCCTCAATGGCGTTGGGATGGCTGTACGATGAGGCAAATGTAAAGTCCCTGTGGTTTGTTGAGGCCATGAGGTCTTCATAGGTTTGGTAAAGGCGCACAGTGTTGCCCCAGATGTAGCTGCTGAGCAGAGGTTGAACCCAGTAACTGTTCTTCTGCCCATCGCTCTCTTTCTGGGCTTGTTTTCCCCACGAACCAGAGACACAGCTCTTACCAAAAGGGCTGACTTTAGCTGTGATAGGGTCACTGATGTTGGTGATCAGACCTTTGAGACAGTGCCTGTCCTGACCTGGAAAGACAGAAAGATCAGAAGATTTCTGAAGCATATTATAAGATACAGTCAGTCATTTATCAACATCAGCTGTTAATCATCCCCTGAGGGTGTGTGTTTGCTTTGAAAAGGGGAAGGAGCTCAAATCTGATTTCAGTCACGATCAGTGAAAATAAGCTTTTATTTCTAGAGTGGCATGGCTCTGTATTGGGTTCTCTCCACCCCTCCATGCGTAGTTAGAGCCAAAAATCCAAATCTGAATTCTGTGAGGATCGGTGAAAACATATTATTTATTCCACATGTTGAAAACCCAAGGCAGGTTCAGCAGAACAACATCAAGGCTCAGCACAGAACAGAACAGGAATAACTCATGACAGATATGACAATGATTAAACTCCTAGGACCTGGTGTCCACATATGTGGACATCACATTTTGGCTTGTCTAGACCACAATACAAAATTTTACACACATACAGTAGGTGTAAACATGTTTGAAGTAGCAGTTTGGGAGAGAAATGTTTTGTTTTTCATTCAGTGCTCAGAAATCTTTTACTTTTTTTGCTTTGTTACAGAAATTTTGCTAAAAGGAGCACAATTGTTGTTTCTCATTTTGTTTTTGTACTGAGGAAAAATACTGCTGTGTTCAGACACCAAATAAAGAGTTCGGGTCTTAGGAGGTTAAATCAGATAAGGTGGAGTTGCCATGGACGTATGTGGCAAAGGGTCTTGTAGATGCTATTCATGTTAAGGTACTTTGAAAAGTACCCCATTTATTTAACAACTGGGAGCATAAAAGGACATCAGTTGACTTATCAACTTAAGTTGGCTGGTACTGCCGTCATGGGAATGCAACTCAATTTGACTGAAAAACATTATGCTTCTTTTGGAATGTGGATATAACCTGACCATCAGCTCTTAATTGTTTTCTTTTCTGCCACAGAATTTTCTAAACTCCGTTTTTCTAACTGATGAATGCACACATAAATCTTAAAAACAAAAATTGTGTTTCTCATTAGTTTCAGTTTGTTAGAGCCAAAATACAAATACACTCCTGCCATCTCATTTAAGAATCACTGTCACAAGGGATCATTGATTGCAACATATTAACTGATAACTGATTTATTCCCTTGTCTCTCTATGTCACACACACACACACACACACACACATACGTGTTTTCATGATATATCAGTACCTATGACAAAAATGTGACAAATGGGAACGTGCCTTTCTGAAGGTCCTAGAGGCATGGGAATCACAAAAAATTTGACCCATGCTTCCAGGAACACGCCCATCTGTTGAGATTTTGGCTAGGGTTAAATTTTGGTCAAACCTGAATTTACTGCTACTTATGAGGACACTGTCAGGTTTATGTGACTTATGAGTACCATAAGGTCACACACACTGATATTTCATGTTTAGGTGAATTGTGAAGCCCATGGATACACACATAATTTTCAAGTATACATGACTTATAAGGACCAGGTAAGGGTAGGGTCTGTATTTTCAGCTTGGCTCCTTTTGAGATTACAATATAATAGGCATGGATGCACAATAGTAATGCTCACCAGTCGGGTAACTTCTGACAGAAATATCAGACATTCATGTGTTAATACAACACAGTAAATCTGAGCTGTATAGAGACTTAAAAAGAGACATAGCTCAAAATGTGGTCAGTCTACTTTTTAAGTCTTAATATTGTATTGCATTAATTTTGCAGTGAATGTTTATGTGAATAAAAACATGGAACATTTTCTGCCTTTCTTATTTTTTAATTACAAAATGCACCCATAATAAACAGATTTATGGGTATAAACAATGCAATGCAGAGACCTGTAATACTGAAATAACTGTGAGTGACCTGCAATACTGAAATAACTGAGAGTAACAAACTATCTCCCTTGAGTATTAACTTATGATGGCAAAAACCAGGAGAAAGGACTGAGTAACTTAGTCATTACTAACCCAACAGACAAAGTCAAAAATTTAAAAAAAATAAAAATGAAAATCAAGTTAATTTTAACTGATGCAGCATTCCTGAACCTGCATTTTGTAATTTTATTTATTCATCTTTCTTTTCAATGCTACGATCCTGTTGTGGATGTAATACTTTATGGCAACCCAGTCTCTGTCTTTCAGAGCTGCCGGCTCTGCTTGGATGCAGGAGTCACATTCCTTTTTGCCAGGTACTTTGCAGCTTGTTATGAAATGAAGTAAGTGCCGCTCAACAGCCTTTACTTCATCATCTGTCCACTTGCACCTTGCCTTCCCAGCTGTCATAAATGGAAACAAAAAATATATATCTTAATGCGAATGTAAGATAAGAGAGAAAATATTCTAGTTTCTAATGTGAATACAAAATGTTCTTAAACCTTGCTTTCTACTGGAGCACTTTAAAGGAGCAATAAGCACAATTCATCATACTTAGGTTGAAGGAATTAAAAATGGCTATGTGAATAATTAGAGGTGTAATTTCATCTGGAGTACAGCATGAAGTCACAATCCCTCTCTCTGTGTTGATCTCCAGCCATAGACTTTGGTTTGGTTTACAGGCAGTGCAAAACAGCACACCTAGCAGTGAAAAGATATTGCTTAATGCTCCTTCAAGGATGCTTGGGATGAACCATTTGAAGTGCTGTGTTCTGCTGGGAATCAAAGAAGATGAAACGGATTATGATAAAAGCTCTTAATAGTGTCATGCCTGAAAAGAATAAACATGTCCATTGATAACAAGTATATTCACTTAAAACATTTTGTATATGGGTACCTTTACCCTTTCCTGGTGCAGTGTTGCTGATGTTTTTGCTGTCCAGGGTGGTTGAGGCAGAAGCGCCCTCCATATTGTCCAGGGTGGTTGAGGCAGAAGTGCCCTCCATATTGTCCAGGGTGGTTGAGGCAGAAGCGCCCTCCATATTGTCCAGGGTGGTTGAGGCAGAAGCGCCCTCCATATTGTCCAGGGTGGTTGAGGCAGAAGCGCCCTCCATATTGTCCAGGGTGGTTGAGGCAGAAGCGCCCTCCATATTGTCCAGGGAAGCTGAGTAAAGTGTGTGGCTTTGGTTCCCAGAATTCTTGGTCCTTGAGCCTTTGAAAAGTAACAGTGAAATATGAGAATTAATGCATTTTTTGTTTGCATTGTAGGCAAAGTCAGCATTGGGCAGTGTGTAATTTTACATTTGATATGAATATTTTACATGTGAACATAATCTACTAATAATACTCATCAATACTCAGGCATCTCCCTAGAAACACATTACTTGCATGCACTACCTCTCAACTTGTGTGCCTAATCTCACAGAAGTGGACCTCCTAATCCTTATATTTAATATTTGCCTTTGTATTGCTTATTTATGCATTTTGCCAGACTTCAATGTATCCAGATCTTTTAGTACCATATTAATGAATGGTGTCTACCATTCTGTCTAATTTATATACTGCTGTCCCTTAAGCCCATCTAACATGACATGAACCTATTAACTGTCTCCAGTCTCATAACTTAAAGATATTATCACACACTGGGCAAGTCAAGATACCTTTGTGTTGTTGAGGGTCAGTGATGGTTTCTCCACTGGAATCATCATCACTTGTAACTGCTTCATCTTGTTGGGGAAAAATAATCAAGACAAAATATTTATATTAGAATCTGCTGAACATTCACAAATGTTATATTCAAAGATAACTATGTTTCAAAAAAAAAAAGAAAGAAAAAGAATTCACCATCAGGATTGATCACGATGTCATCCAGCCCTTTCCCCTGCAGGTCAGACAGTTTTCCTTTCTCCATTGCAATCAACAGTTTGCTGACTTTTGCAAGCTGCAGGGTACTCTCTGGAAGCCGGTAGAATTCTCGATGGACACGGATGTCGTGTCCGAGAAAGGTGGCAAGTTGATCCATTTCATTTTCTTTTAGATTTAGTACTGTGGACAAAGTGGCAACTTGTTTCCGCAATCTTGTTGAGGTAAGGGCCTCTGGGTACTTTGCACCACATTTATTTGCATACTTGCGAAAGCAGTCAGAGCCTCTGTAATGGGAAAGGACACCTGGGCGTGCAAACAAGTACACATTCTCTGTGTGGACTTGACACTCACTTCTGGCTTTTGCGAGGAGCTCCATTGCAGTGATCATGTCAGGTGTGAGAAGCACAGGTACCATTCTTGATCTTTTACCACGAATCTCAACTCTGTCAAAGTGCTTTGCAAGTTTCCTTTCAAACTCAGTTAGGCCGATCATAATGTCAGGATTCAACTCTGTGCGATTCCGGGATGTAAAAACCTGGAGCTCCATTTTTGAAACTTCTCCTTGCCTTTTTCTGTTAAATAGCACTACCTGCGTCAAAGTCACTTGAGCAAGATTTCCGAAGGTTGTGCTGTTGGGTTTTTCCTCAAGGTCCTTCATGTACATTGCGGACTTAGTAGCAAGAAACTTATGCAGCAGTGACACATCCTGTGTAAATGGCAAAATCTGTGGTTTATTCCATTTGGCTTGTTGAAGTGTGCCCAATGCAGCAGCTGAAATGGACTCTGACCACTTTTTTTCATACAGAGTGGCAAACTGCTTGGCTGACTCTGCAACATCATAGCGATTTGCAATGATGGCTTTACACTGCACAATGCTTGCAAATTTAGCCAAACTGTGTCCCAATTTCAAAGCCAAGGATGGGGTTTTATATGAGTTGCTCTCCTGCTCATAACCAGCAACAGCTCTGACTGCTTGTATGACATGGGGAAAGTTAGTAGGCATAACAAGGTCTTCTGTGCTCTTCAAAGGTGTCATAGCTCTGGCGGTTATCAATAACCTTGCGATCTCTCTCATTTTTTGGCGTATGTAATCATTCCTTTTCTCATTTGGTTTTCTGCCATTGTACAGTGACTCACCAAGGCTAAGAATGTCTCTTTCACTCGTTACTACAAAGGAAATGTCATCCTGATTCATTTCACAAGCAATCTTCCATACAGCTTCATGAACTTGATCAGGTTTCGGTAATTGCAGATGCATCCGTCTTTGCCCAGAGGGAGCTTCCTCATTAAACCTCTGAGGGCACCTTCTCACATGCCTCCAAAGGCAATTTCTTGCATATAGTCCTTGACAAAATTTACAATGACGGTAGTCCTCAGATCCTGTTGCAGTAGTGGGTCTTCGACAAGCAACCATTTCTCCAGCACCAGAAGTTGCCACAGTAGCATTATGGTTAAAGTTTCCCCTCTTCTTAATAGAGCGCAACAAATCTCTTCTTTTGCAGGATCTTTTATCATAACTGAAGGCGCTTGCAACTTCCGGCACATTACCGTGGGCAGATTCAAGGTGTCTTGCCAATTTAGCAATGGCCTTTTTACAATATAGACAGTATTGCTTCTTGTTGTACTTGCTTTGTCTTTCCGTGTTTGGCAAAGGTAGGACTTTTATGGAGCTGTTTTTAGGTGATGTGACCCCTGATGAATCAAAACTGCGGCTTGTTACCGAAGTACTGTGACTGCTACTTCTCAGTGACAAACTAAATGTTGTAGGTTTCTCTGAACTGGTGATCTTCCCACTGTGTCCTGAAGCCGTCTCCAATGCCATGTCATTTAACGTATTTTGGGGAACCACAGATTCTGTGATTTTCATGTCCACACTATGGAGACTTGTGTCAGAGGAACTGCCACATGAATCTGGGAAATAGTCTTTATCTTCATAATCCGTACAATCTGAGAATTCATCAGTAGAGATCTGAACGAAAATGGAGAAAAAGCATCTTTGTATTTATTAATAGCTAGAATGTCATTCCCCCTCCAGTAGCAGAACATTCTGCAATCCATGACTTGATGAAAATGCATTCATGTAGTAAATATGCATAATTACATAGCATAAACAATTTGAATGAAGAAGAAAAAGGCAGCTGGCTTACCTGCTCTGAGGTAGCTGTCTGGTGAAAGGTGAGAACTCGAGATTTTTGTCTGGCCTTACATGAAACGTAACAAATTCAATGTTTGTAATTATAATTCATTTGAAAACTAACTCAAAATTATTATGCAATTCAGTATACTGTAAAAAACATTGCTAGTAGGTTAAGAAATGAAAAACAATGCATTGTAACTTAATAGTGAGAATGATTTAACATACATATCACACACTTTGTGTCATGTCATTTTGACATAAAATCTTGGGTGAAAATTCATTTGTGAACCCTGTCAATCATTAATTATATTTGCTGAGATGAAAGGCTGCATTGAGTTCACATATATGTCACAGATACATTAGTGAACATTATTGACAGGAGGATCTGACTTCCTTATGCCAGATTCTATAGAAACTTAACACAGTACAGTTCTGCTACCCAACAATATGAGGACAGTGTAACACACACACACTAGAGTTGTTGGTCCAACCATATGAGGACGTATTCTGAAACACACTCATGTTCTTCACAGCTTGAAACAATATGAGGACATGACGACTGAACACATGTAGAGTTCATGTTCCTGACTTCCAACTTGTCCTGCTGTTGTCAATAAAAGCTCTAAACCCAACACTGATGTAAAGCCATCTATTTCCCCAGAAATCCAATCATGTAAACTGATCAGCTTCAGGTTAAATGGACAAAAACATGCGTAAAAGGACAAAAATATTAAATTTAATTGGAATAAAGACCAAATTGATGCTTTAAAGGGAAAGTTTGGACTAACAACTGGTATAGCCAATTTCCTTCTCCTAATGCTAATGTTGATTTTGGGAAACTTTCACTCAAACTGATTGTTTTAATACAATCAAAGTGCATTTCATTTATGCACTAGGCCCAACTGACTCATATACTTGATTCCAAATACAAAAATTTATGCGTAACCTGTTGGAGGAATGAAGTGGATTTGTCACTCACTTCTTGGTCTGTAGGAGGTTGGGACAGGGTCTCAACACTTGGTGTCTGCAACAAAAGACAACAATATAATGTCAGAAACATTCTGTACTACAAATGCTGACTAGCTCATTAACTACAGATCATACTTGTTTCAGTGAACATTATTACAGAAGGATCTGACTTCCTTATGCCAGATTCTATAGAAACTTAACACAGTACAGTTCTGCTACCCAACAATATGAGGACAGTGTAACACACACACACTAGAGTTGTTGGTCCAACCATATGAGGACGTATTCTGAAACACACTCATGTTCTTCACAGCTTGAAACAATATGAGGACATGACGACTGAACACATGTAGAGTTCATGTTCCTGACTTCTAACTTGTCCTGCTGTTGGCAATAAAAGCTCTAAACCCAACACTGATGTAAAGCCATCTATTTCCCCAGAAATCCAATCATGTAAACTGATCAGCTTCAGGTTAAATGGACAAAAACATGCGTAAAAGGACAAAAATATTAAATTTAATTGGAATAAAGACCAAATTGATGCTTTAAAGGGAAAGTTTGGACTAACAACTGGTATAGCCAATTTCCTTCTCCTAATGCTAATGTTGATTTTGGGAAACTTTCACTCAAACTGATTGTTTTAATACAATCAAAGTGCATTTCATTTATGCACTAGGCCCAACTGACTCATATACTTGATTCCAAATACAAAAATTTATGCGTAACCTGTTGGAGGAATGAAGTGGATTTGTCACTCACTTCTTGGTCTGTAGGAGGTTGGGACAGGGTCTCAACACTTGGTGTCTGCAACAAAAGACAACAATATAATGTCAGAAACATTCTGTACTACAAATGCTGACTAGCTCATTAACTACAGATCATACTTGTTTCAGTGAACATTATTACAGAAGGATCTGACTTCCTTATGCCAGATTCTATAGAAACTTAACACAGTACAGTTCTGCTACCCAACAATATGAGGACAGTGTAACACACACACACTAGAGTTGTTGGTCCAACCATATGAGGACGTATTCTGAAACACACTCATGTTCTTCACAGCTTGAAACAATATGAGGACATGACGACTGAACACATGTAGAGTTCATGTTCCTGACTTCTAACTTGTCCTGCTGTTGGCAATAAAAGCTCTAAACCCAACACTGATGTAAAGCCATCTATTTCCCCAGAAATCCAATCATGTAAACTGATCAGCTTCAGGTTAAATGGACAAAAACATGCGTAAAAGGACAAAAATATTAAATTTAATTGGAATAAAGACCAAATTGATGCTTTAAAGGGAAAGTTTGGACTAACAACTGGTATAGCCAATTTCCTTCTCCTAATGCTAATGTTGATTTTGGGAAACTTTCACTCAAACTGATTGTTTTAATACAATCAAAGTGCATTTCATTTATGCACTAGGCCCAACTGACTCATATACTTGATTCCAAATACAAAAATTTATGCGTAACCTGTTGGAGGAATGAAGTGGATTTGTCACTCACTTCTTGGTCTGTAGGAGGTTGGGACAGGGTCTCAACACTTGGTGTCTGCAACAAAAGACAACAATATAATGTCAGAAACATTCTGTACTACAAATGCTGACTAGCTCATTAACTACAGATCATACTTGTTTCAGTGAACATTATTACAGAAGGATCTGACTTCCTTATGCCAGATTCTATAGAAACTTAACACAGTACAGTTCTGCTACCCAACAATATGAGGACAGTGTAACACACACACACTAGAGTTGTTGGTCCAACCATATGAGGACGTATTCTGAAACACACTCATGTTCTTCACAGCTTGAAACAATATGAGGACATGACGACTGAACACATGTAGAGTTCATGTTCCTGACTTCTAACTTGTCCTGCTGTTGTCAATAAAAGCTCTAAACCCAACACTGATGTAAAGCCATCTATTTCCCCAGAAATCCAATCATGTAAACTGATCAGCTTCAGGTTAAATGGACAAAAACATGCGTAAAAGGACAAAAATATTAAATTTAATTGGAATAAAGACCAAATTGATGCTTTAAAGGGAAAGTTTGGACTAACAACTGGTATAGCCAATTTCCTTCTCCTAATGCTAATGTTGATTTTGGGAAACTTTCACTCAAACTGATTGTTTTAATACAATCAAAGTGCATTTCATTTATGCACTAGGCCCAACTGACTCATATACTTGATTCCAAATACAAAAATTTATGCGTAACCTGTTGGAGGAATGAAGTGGATTTGTCACTCACTTCTTGGTCTGTAGGAGGTTGGGACAGGGTCTCAACACTTGGTGTCTGCAACAAAAGACAACAATATAATGTCAGAAACATTCTGTACTACAAATGCTGACTAGCTCATTAACTACAGATCATACTTGTTTCAGTGAACATTATTACAGAAGGATCTGACTTCCTTATGCCAGATTCTATAGAAACTTAACACAGTACAGTTCTGCTACCCAACAATATGAGGACAGTGTAACACACACACACTAGAGTTGTTGGTCCAACCATATGAGGACGTATTCTGAAACACACTCATGTTCTTCACAGCTTGAAACAATATGAGGACATGACGACTGAACACATGTAGAGTTCATGTTCCTGACTTCTAACTTGTCCTGCTGTTGTCAATAAAAGCTCTAAACCCAACACTGATGTAAAGCCATCTATTTCCCCAGAAATCCAATCATGTAAACTGATCAGCTTCAGGTTAAATGGACAAAAACATGCGTAAAAGGACAAAAATATTAAATTTAATTGGAATAAAGACCAAATTGATGCTTTAAAGGGAAAGTTTGGACTAACAACTGGTATAGCCAATTTCCTTCTCCTAATGCTAATGTTGATTTTGGGAAACTTTCACTCAAACTGATTGTTTTAATACAATCAAAGTGCATTTCATTTATGCACTAGGCCCAACTGACTCATATACTTGATTCCAAATACAAAAATTTATGCGTAACCTGTTGGAGGAATGAAGTGGATTTGTCACTCACTTCTTGGTCTGTAGGAGGTTGGGACAGGGTCTCAACACTTGGTGTCTGCAACAAAAGACAACAATATAATGTCAGAAACATTCTGTACTACAAATGCTGACTAGCTCATTAACTACAGATCATACTTGTTTCAGTGAACATTATTACAGAAGGATCTGACTTCCTTATGCCAGATTCTATAGAAACTTAACACAGTACAGTTCTGCTACCCAACAATATGAGGACAGTGTAACACACACACACTAGAGTTGTTGGTCCAACCATATGAGGACGTATTCTGAAACACACTCATGTTCTTCACAGCTTGAAACAATATGAGGACATGACGACTGAACACATGTAGAGTTCATGTTCCTGACTTCTAACTTGTCCTGCTGTTGTCAATAAAAGCTCTAAACCCAACACTGATGTAAAGCCATCTATTTCCCCAGAAATCCAATCATGTAAACTGATCAGCTTCAGGTTAAATGGACAAAAACATGCGTAAAAGGACAAAAATATTAAATTTAATTGGAATAAAGACCAAATTGATGCTTTAAAGGGAAAGTTTGGACTAACAACTGGTATAGCCAATTTCCTTCTCCTAATGCTAATGTTGATTTTGGGAAACTTTCACTCAAACTGATTGTTTTAATACAATCAAAGTGCATTTCATTTATGCACTAGGCCCAACTGACTCATATACTTGATTCCAAATACAAAAATTTATGCGTAACCTGTTGGAGGAATGAAGTGGATTTGTCACTCACTTCTTGGTCTGTAGGAGGTTGGGACAGGGTCTCAACACTTGGTGTCTGCAACAAAAGACAACAATATAATGTCAGAAACATTCTGTACTACAAATGCTGACTAGCTCATTAACTACAGATCATACTTGTTTCAGTGAACATTATTACAGAAGGATCTGACTTCCTTATGCCAGATTCTATAGAAACTTAACACAGTACAGTTCTGCTACCCAACAATATGAGGACAGTGTAACACACACACACTAGAGTTGTTGGTCCAACCATATGAGGACGTATTCTGAAACACACTCATGTTCTTCACAGCTTGAAACAATATGAGGACATGACGACTGAACACATGTAGAGTTCATGTTCCTGACTTCTAACTTGTCCTGCTGTTGTCAATAAAAGCTCTAAACCCAACACTGATGTAAAGCCATCTATTTCCCCAGAAATCCAATCATGTAAACTGATCAGCTTCAGGTTAAATGGACAAAAACATGTGTAAAAGGACAAAAATATTAAATTTAATTGGAATAAAGACCAAATTGATGCTTTAAAACCCTCGCAGGGTTTAAGTCAAAATAGGGACCCTTTGGATTTTTGATTCTCAATATATCAATCATTTTAAAGACTAGTTGCATGAAACTTGGCCATGAGGTGCATTTTAGGATTATTTTTAAAATTCAATGATCCCCTCTATGGTGTGGTATATAGCAAAGGAGATTCACATAAGTGTTACCTCCTGTGTTCCTCGTACCATTTTGGGTCCCATTGACTCCCATTATAATCACATATTTTCGATATACTGTAATCCTGACATGTGATGATGCCTTTCTCGTGAATACCTAATGGATCTAAGCCTCAGCCTTCAAAATAAAGGAAAAATAGGTTTTGGATCAAATGAGCAAAATATTAGGTACAGCACCACCATAGACATTTTCAGTGGTTTTGAATGCAGGACATGGTTATCTTACTATGCAAAATACATGACAATAAAACAGCTCACCACCATAAAATAGTCTTGATGTAGTGGAACTGATATAACAGAGTGGTGTGAATGTGATTGAGAATATATTTATACTGTGTGTCGGTCGCAAACAAAACAGCCTATAGAGCCGCCTTCTTGAAGTGAACAACGGCAGCCTGCTCCGTTTTTTGTTTTTTTTCCCTTCTCTGAACCTCTGTCAGTGTTATGTTGCTCCACTTTGCACACACTGGCTCTGAGCAAGTGAGTGGAGGGGTGCAAAAGCAGCCACGTGTTTGCAGAGCAGAGGGGGGAGGGGTGCAAAAACAGCCACCTGTTTGCAGAGCAGAGGGGGGAGGGGCAGTTGTTACTCTCTCAGTGGCAAGTCAGCAGAGCTGGGGGAGAGACAGAGAGAGATCCTTTTCTATCTTCTTGGATTCAAGTGCACATTTGAAGTCTGTGAGAATAGTTTGCAGCCTTGTCTTGCGAGTCATTTCTGCACAGACGCGCGCACGGACAACACAAAGCGCACGGTCAATTTCGGGGAGGCTCTTGCTGAGAAAGAGCAGCAGTGCTCATCGTGCAAACAGCACATTATTATCGTAACTGCTGCAAAGATATATATATTCTGAAACACACTCATGTTCTTCACAGCTTGAAACAATATGAGGACATGACGACTGAACACATGTAGAGTTCATGTTCCTGACTTCTAACTTGTCCTGCTGTTGGCAATAAAAGCTCTAAACCCAACACTGATGTAAAGCCATCTATTTCCCCAGAAATCCAATCATGTAAACTGATCAGCTTCAGGTTAAATGGACAAAAACATCTGTAAAAGGACAAAAATATCAAATTTTGTCAATAAAACCCTGCACTGATCTACTCTGGTCTTCATAACTAGAATAATATCTATCTTTTCATCTACTAATATTTAACATTCCCTGTACTGCACAATCTATGAAGAGGATTTACTTACCAGAGCTCGCCATGGCCACATAGATTCTCCATAGTCATAGGTGATTTCACTCTCCGCTTGGATATTTTCAATAGCAAACAAGCAGAGATGAGGTTTATCCTGGACTGCCAGCTGTTTCATCTTGCAGTTTGGGTACTTGTGGTCATCATTAACCAGCCGGCCAAGTGAGTCGTCTTCACGGGAGGCATCAATGCTAAAAGTGAAGAAAAGAACATATGTTTTGTTCACTAAAAACATAATGTTGTAAAGAACAACTGATATTGTATATGCCTTTACTTACCACCATGTGCTATTTTTCCATTTAAAATCAAATAGGAAAGCAGTTTGCTTTTCTGTGTACTTTTTCTGCCGCTTGTCCCGTTCATGTTCTGAGATAAGCTCCCCACGGTACTCGACCACAAAGGATCCCTTTTCAATTGGTTCAGAGGCAAATACACCACGTCCTAATACAAGATGTTCAATAAGTAGCGTTAAGTAATACAATCCAAATCAGGTTTACTGCAGCTGATCAGCCACTGACAAAACATATGCAGAACAAACAATCACAAAATGTTTTAATTGTGAGGGGAACATCTAGATCAGGGGTGCCCAATCCCGGTCCTCGAGAGCTACTGTCCTGCAGCTTTTAGATGCATCCTTGTTCCCACACACCTGAATCAAATGAATGGCTTGTTATCAGGCCTTTGCCAAACATGATGGCATGCTGAAGAGATCAAACCATTTGATTCAGGTGTGTGGGAACAAGGATGCATCTAAAAGCTGCAGGACGGTAGCTCTCGAGGACCGGGATTGGGCACCCCTGATCTAGATGCTTATGTTCAGGGCTGCAACAAATGAGTTGATACAATAAATAAATGCTAATAATAAAAAAAACAATTATTAAAATAGTTGGCAACAAATTTCAAATACATGAAAATATAAAACATTTTTTAATCTAGATGATAGATAGATAGCTAGCTAGCTTTGGGAGGTTCCCTCAGGGAAACTGAAGCAATTGTTATATATTTGTCACGGTCCGGGGCAGCGGCCGTGTGGAGAGTGGAAGGAGGACCCAAAACGCAGCACTTATTCAGGTGTGAGGGTGATTTATTGATAATATCAAACACAAAGTGGAGATGGCAAACAGAACTAAGGACGAAACTAAACTGGGATAAACTACACAGAGGAGTGGGAAACCTGAACATGAAGGGAGAACAGCAGGGAGAGCACGCAGAGGATTACACCAGGTATGAACACAGACGACGCGACGAGGAACAGAGGCAAACACACACTATAAATACACAGAGAGACACTGGGAAGTCACACACAGGTGGGAGACACAGCTGGACCTGATTAACCTGATGAGACAGGGGAACACTAACACCAGGGACCAACAGAGGGAGCACAAACCCAGAACCCAGTGTCTAAAATCCCAAACACAAACCATCCCAAAACAGCCATGAATAATAATGAAAGTAATAACAATAAAGAACATAAACACAAAGTCACCGAGTCATGGTCGCAGGGCCATGACAATATTATTAAATATTATAATAAACATTAGTTGCAGCTCTGGTAATATTCATGCAGTAGCCATAAGGAACAACATATAACATACCTTTATAGTCATTGATCCATTGGGCCTTTAAACAAGTCTTGTCACTTCCAGATAAAATAAAGTGAGCAGCCTCTGCTTCAGGACGAAGTCTGAGTCTTCTTTTTGACATGTTCTTCACTCTCAATCTGCTCAACCTGTACACATCTTCATGAGAAAATGACGAAAAGTCAGCAAGACAAAACCAACCAGTACTTTCTTTACATGGTATTTTAAATAGTATTTTTCTGCCTTAAATCACAATGCATTTGCTAATCAGACTAATATACCAGTGCAAACACTTTGCAAATGTAATGTGACATTAAATTACCTTCACGAATAATTTTAACATGCCAATACACGGACAAATACTGTAAACTGTGCACTTTACTACCATTACTGAAACACTAATGTCATTGATTTGTGCTAAACAGGAAAACATTAATATTATCATTTAAATCCCAGAAAACATATCTTGAAATAAAATGCGTGTTGCAGTAGCCTACACTTAAAAAGAGCTTAGACTGACTGTCTCTGCAGTTGCAGATGCAGAGAGGGCCGCAGGCCCTTTAACTCCAGTGGAAATTTAAAAACAATTAAATTTAACTTCTAATATCTGTTGCTGAAGATAAAGCTAAAGTATATTTATTACCATTTATCATCATGCACCATTTTAACTTTATTCAAATCGATTGTGTGTTGTTTCCATTCCATTTAGCTAACATTAATTAGCTTGTTAAACATACAACTTTACCTCGAAGCGTGCGTGAAATCATGGATATCAAAGGTAAATACATACGTCAAGATAAATCTCTCCTGAGTGCTGAAGGTCCCGGATGTGCCGTTCACGCAGAGCTCCGGCGAGTTTGTATCTTGCCGTGACCAGCAGCTCTTTGGTTGACGCTTTCGAACAATCAGATGCATCTTTACTCACTTCTTGACCAATCAGAGACGTCGTTCTATGCTCCACTGACGAAATGCTGCATCCTCTCACCAGCCACGGTCTCTCCTCGTCCATTTAACAACAAAAACACAGCAACACGTGCTGTATTTGAGGTAGGAACACTTGAGAACTGTCACAATGTTTTGCAAACTGCTGTTACAGTTAATTTCGTTCCGTTAATTTGTTTGGTTCCTATTCTTAAGTAACACTTAATACACATGTGGTTAGCTTGCTGGTCTAGTTTAAGTTAGCATGGGCATGCTGTTCACTGATAGAGTAAGGCCAAAATTGTCCTGATATTGTCAGTGTGTTATCATAAACATGTCCTAATTCGTCATGAAAAGAAGAGCAGCACCCCTAGACCCCCAAGTGAAAATACAGATAATAGATAAGCAATTTAAGAAAATAAGTATAATGTATATAATAAATGATTTTACTGTCACTTTCCTGGGTCTGTTGACCCAGCGTTTTAAGTTTTAGTTTGTTTGGATGTCGATGTTTGTTTATAAGTTCTTTAGGTTTGCTAAGTTCATTTGTTTATTAGATTACCCTTGTGATGTCTGTTTTATTGGGAAAGTCCTTGTCCTATATGCAATGAGTCTAGTTTTGTTTCCCCTTGTCCCAGCTGTTCCTCATCCCCTCATTATCTCTCTGTGTACTTACAGTGGCTTGCAAAAGTATTCGTCCCTCTTTTCCACATTTTGTCACATTACTGCCACAAACACAAATTGTCATGGTCCTGGGTCGGTGACCTAGCGCTTTTAGTTTATTATCATTTTCTAGTTTATTATTATGATGATGATTATTATTATTGTTTGAGTTCTATGTCTTATATTTGGTCTGCCTCTGAGTCTGTGTCTCTGTCTATGGTGTCACCCCGTCTGTTTGTGAATCTGTCTGTTTAGTTCTGTGTCTTGTTTGGTTCCCCGTGTCTGAGTTTCCTGTTTTATTGTGAAGGTCTCTGTCTGATGTGAGTGTGTTCACTTTACGTTTCCCCTGTCCCGTCAGCTCTGATTCCTCCCAGCCGTATTGCCCTCCTGTCTCTCATCCCCTGATTACTGGTGTGTGTATTTAAGCCCTGTGTGTTCTCCTTCCTGTTGCCGGTTTGTCTGTGTTCCTCCGTGTCAGTCTGTGTTACTCGGTGTCCTGCTGGTCGTCGTCTCGGCCTCGGCCTCTCAGCCCTTTGTCGTATGCTCCCAGGTCTGTTATTTTAGTTCTTCCCAGTTTAGGTGTCTTCAGTTATTTGTCATGCCCCACTGCTTGTTTGCCACTACACCTTGTAAATAAACCTCACTAGCATTTTCATCCACTGCTTGCATCTCGGGTCCTCCTTCCTCCACACCACACGGCTCGCCTTCCCAGCCGTGACACAAATCAATTTTAATGGAATCCAATTGCAGCAAAAGGTGGTTCTACAAAGTATTGACTCAGGGGGCTGAATAATTGCGCACACCCCACTTTTCAGTTATTTATTTGTAAAAAATGTTTGGAATCATGTATGATTTTCGTTCCACTTCTCACGTGTACACCACTTTGTGTTGGTCTTTCACGTGGAATTCCAATAAAATTGATTCATGTTTGTGGCTGTAATGTGACAAAATGTGGGAAAGTTAAAGGGGGCCGAATACTTTTGCAAGCCACTGTAAGTCCTGTCCTAATTTGTTCAGTGTCAGGTCATCTGTTGTCTTTGGTGCCACGTTTCCATGTTCCAGGTATCTTTGTATCCATGTCAGGTTTCATGGTTTTTTTGTTGTTTTTTTTTTAATAAAAAATATTTTCCCCAGGTTAGGTTATTGTTTATCTTCACCTCTGCCTTCTGTTTTGTAATCTTTTAATTAAATTAAATTTTATTTATATAGCGCCAAATCACAACAACAATCGCCTGAAGGCGCTTTATATTGTACAGTAGATTGCACAATAATAGATACAGAGGAAAAACCCAACAATCATAGGACCACCTATGAGCAAGCGCTTTGGCGACAGTGGGAAGGAAAAACTCCCTTTTAACAGGAAGAAACCTCTGGCAGAACCAGGCTCAGGGAGCGGCGGGCATCTGCTGTGACTAGTTGGGGTGAGAAAAGGAAGACAGGACAAAGACATGCTGTGGATTAATAACAAGTATGATTCAGTGCAGAGAGGTCTATTAACACACAGTGAGTGAGAAAGGTGACTGGAAAGGAAAAAACTCAGTGCTCCATGGGAATCCCCTGGCAGCCTACATCTACTGCAGCACAACTAAGGGAGGATCCAGGGTCATCTGATCCAGCCCTAACTATATGCTTTAGCAAAAAGGAAAGTTTGAAGCCTAATCTTAAAAGTAGAGATTAATAAACGGCTTGCTTTCTGTTAATATTCAAATTTTCTTTCACGTTCCTTTGTGTCTGCATTTTGGTTCCACTCCTCAAATTCATACATATGTCTAACCGTTTTTCCCCACTCGGCGACACACCCGTCGGGGGTCAAACTCTGGTAATTCTGTTCTCAGACATGTGAAGCTAGAGACACCGGCAACCATAGTCAATTGTCTTCCAGGGGCCAGAGCAGGCGACATTGAAGGAAATTTAAAACTGCTGGCTAAGGGTAAACGTAAATTCAGTAAAATCATAATTCACGTCGGCAGTAATGACACCCGGTTACGCCAATCGGAGGTCACTAAAATCAATATTGAATCGGTGTGTAACTTTGCCAAAACAATGTCGGACTCTGTAGTTTTCTCTGGTCCCCTCCCCAATCAGACCAGGAGTGACATGTTTAGCCGCATGTTCTCCTTAAATTGCTGGCTGTCTGAGTGGTGTCCCAGAAACGATGTGGGCTTCATAGATAATTGGCAAACCTTCTGAAGGAAACCTGGTCTTGTAAGGAGAGACGGCATCCATCCCACTTTGGATGGAGCAGCTCTCATTTCTAGAAATATGGACAAATTAATTAAACCCCCCATAATATGACTATCCAGAGTTGGGACCAGGAAGCAGAGTTGCAGTCTTACACGCCTCTCTGCAGCTTCTCTTCTCCTGTTACACCCCCCCCCCCCCCCCCCCCCAAAAAAAAACATCTCCTTTGAGACTGTGTCAGCTCCCAAACAGACGAAAAACAAAATAAAAACCAGCAACAAACAACTTAAACATAAACAATTACAAAGAAAGAACAATCGATTTGCCTTACAGAAACCTGGTTGTAGCAGGATGATTATGTTAGTTTAAATGAATCAACACCCCCGAGTCATTCTAACTACCAGAAACCTCGAAGCACAGGCCGAGGGGGCGGTGTGGCAGCAATTTTTCACACCAGCCTATTAATTAATGAAAGACCAAGACAGACTTTTAATTCATTTGAAAGCCTGATGCTTAACATTGTCCACCCCAGCTGAAAAATTTTAGAAACCAGTCTTACTTGTTATCATCTATTGTCCACCTGGGCCTTACACAGAGTTTCTCTCTGATTTCTCAGACTTTTTATCTGATTTAGTGCTCAGCTCAAATAAAATAATTATTGTGGGTGATTTTAACATCCATGTAGATGCTAAGAATGACAGCCTCAACATGGCATTTAATCTGTTATTAGACTCAATTGGCTTCTCTCAAAATGTAAAAGAACCCACCCACCACTTTAATCACACTCTAGATCTTGTTTTTAACATATGGCATAGAAACTGAACATTTAACAGTGTTTCCTGAAAACCCTCTCCTGTCTGATCATTTCCTGATAACATTTACATTTACAATAATTGATTACACAGCAGTGGAGAGTAGACTTTATCACAGATGTCTTTCTGAAAGCGCTGTAACTATGTTTAAGAATGTAATCCACCCACTGTTATCATCTTCAATGACCTGTACCAACACAGAGCAGAGCAGCTATCTGAACGCTACCCCAACAGAGGTCAATTATCTTGTTAATAATAATTTTACCTCCTCACTACATATGACTCTGGATACTGTAGCTCCTGTGAAAACTAAGGTTTCAGATCAGAAGTACCTGACTCTGTGGTATAATTCTCAAACACGTAGCCTAAAGCAGATGACTCGTAAGCTGGAGAGGAAATGGCGTGTCACAAATTTAGAGGATCATCATAATTGGAGAAATATTTTGCTGATTTATAAGAAAGCCCCCCCAAAGCCAGAACATCTTACTATTCATCACTGATTGAAGAAAATAAGAACAACCCCAGGTTTCTCTTCAGCACTGTAGCCAGGCTGACAAACAATCAGAGCACTTTTGAGCCAACCATCGTTAACTAGTAATGACTTCATGAACTTCTTCACAAATAAAATTCTTATCATTAGAGAAAAAATTACCAATAATCATCCCACAGATGTAATATTATCTACAGCTACTTTTAGTACCGTTGATGTTAAGTTACTCTTTTTCTCCAATTGATCTTTCTGAGTTAACTTCTATAATTATTTCCTCCAAACCTCCGTGTCTTTTAGACCCCATTCCTACAAAACTGCTCAAAGAAGTCCTGCCATTAATTAATGCTTCAATCTTAAATATGATCAACCTATCTCTAATAATCGGCTATGTACCACAGGCCTTCAAGCTGGCTGTAGTTAAACCTTTACTCAAAAAGCCATCTCTAGACCCAGCAGTCTTAGCTAATTATAGGCCAATCTCCAACCTTCCTTTCATATCAAAAATCCTTGAAAGAGTAGTTGTCAAACAGCTAACAGATCATCTGCAGAGGAATGGTTTATTTGAAGAGTTTCAGTCAGGTTTCAGAGCTTATCACAGCACAGAAACAGCTTTAGTGAAGGTTACAAATGATCTTCTTATGGCCTCTGACAGTGGACTCATCTCTGTGCTTGTCCTGCTAGGCCTTAGTGCAGCGTTCGATACTGTTGACCATAATATCCTATTAGAGCGATTAGAGCATGCTGTAGGTATTACAGGTACTGCACTCCAGTGGTTTGTATCATATCTATCTAATAGACTACAATTTGTTCATGTAAATGGAGAGTCCTCTTCACCCACTAAGGTCAATTATGGAGTTCCACAGGGTTCAGTGCTAGGACCAATTCTGTTTACATTATACATGCTTCCCCTAGGCAGTATCATTAGAAGACATAGCATACATTTACACTGCTATGCAGATGACACGCAGCTCTGTCCATGAAGCCAGATAACACACACCAATTAGTTAAAGTGCAGGAATGTCTTAAAGACATAAAGACCTGGATGGCCGCTAACTTTCTGCTTCTTAATTCAGATCAAACTGAGGTTATTGTACTCGGCCCTGAAAATCTTAGAAATATGGTATCTAAGCAGATTCTTACCCTGGATGGCATTACCTTGGCCTCCAGTTATACTGTGAGGAACCTTGGAGTCATTTTTGACCAAGACATGTCCTTCAATGCACATATTAAACAAATATGTAAGCCTGCTTTCTTTCATTTGTGCAACATCTCTAAAGTTAGAAATATCCTGTCTCTTAGTGACGCTGAAAAACTAGTTCATGCATTTATTACTTCCAGGCTGGACTACTGTAATTCATTATTATCAGAATGTCCTAAAAACTCCCTGAAAAGCCTTCAGCTAATCCAAAATGCTGCAGCAAGAGTACTGACAGGGACTAGAAAGAGAGAGCAGATTTCTCCTGTTTTGGCTTCCCTTCATTGGCTTCCTGTTAAATCCAGAATTAAATTCAAAATTCTACTCCTCACATACAAGGTCTTAAATAACTAGGCCCCATCTTATCTTAATGACCTTGTAGTACCATATCACCCTATTAGAGCACTTCGCTCTCACTCTGCAGGCCTACTTGTTGTTCCTAGAGTATTTAAAAGTAGAATGGGAGGCAGAGCCTTCAGTTTTCAGGCCCCTTTTCTGTGGAACCAGCTTCCAGTTTGGATTTGGGAGACAGACACTATCTCTACTTTCAAGATTAGGCTTAAAACGTTCCTTTTAGCTGAAGCATATAGTTAGGGCTCGACCAGGTGACCATGAATCCTCCCTTAGTTATGCTGCAATAGACGTAGGCAGCCGGGGATTCCCATGATGCATTGAGTTTTTCCTTTCCAGTCACCTTTATAACTCAGTATGTGTTAATAGACCTCTCTGCATTGAATCATATCTGTTATTAACCTCTGTCTCTCTTCCACAGCATGTCTTTCATCCTGTTTTCCTTCTCTCACCCCAACCAGTCGCAACAGATGGCCGCCCCTCCCTGAGCCTGGTTCTGCCAGAGGTTTCTTCCTGTTAAAAGGGAGTTTTTCCTTTCCACTGTTGCCAAAGCGCTTGCTCATAGGGGGTCATACAGTATGATTGTTGGGTTTTTCTCTATACCTATGAAGCGCCTTGAGGCGACTTTTTTTGTGATTTGGTGCTATATAAATAAAATTGAATTGAAATTGAATTGTACTTCTGTATACTGTGACATTTACAGTTGCTTAGTTAATTAAGTGACTTAATTACTCACTTTTATTTACTAATTGAATTACTAAATGAAGCTGGAATTGTGCATTCTGCAGTTTTTAATAGTGTGTTATTAGTTTTTAAAGAAACAATATGCATTTTATACCATATTGTAAAAAGTATAAGGTAAGTTGAATTTAAAATATAATTAATAAAGTGTTGACTTTTTTCATCAATTCTTGTAGATACACAGAGTCGAGACTGAGCCTGATGATCATACTGAATCAGATGACAGCGGCAGGAATCTCCAAGTTCAACTGCGGATTGCAGATGCAATTATATTAATTCAGATTAATATAAACTCTTCAAGGGTCAAAATCTGCACACACATCATTCTGCATAGTGAAGGTCAGACAATTTGTGCATTGATCTTGAGAAGTAAGACTCATTAATTAATAGTAATATAATTAGACAAATGTTGAAACTTTATATTTCGATACATTTTGTCAACAACAAAAGAAACCAAGCTGTGCAGGCACTGATAACTGAACCTAAAGACCTTCATTTTTGTCAAGATTTGCCTGATTTAACTGTTGTTACCCTTGTTTAGAGTTCACCTTAATATGTATAAAAATGTGAAAAGATTTTGATGTGTGTTAGAATGATTGTTTAATTGGCAAGGTTTGAACGAACAATTTTCAGAAGCCTCAAAATTCATCTGTTACTATTCCACGAATGTTTCAAATAAATTTCACCTCCATTTCAACATTGAATACGACTGTGGACATAAGAGCTAAAAGGTGCTGTCCACGCATGTGTCCGCTAAGCCCCAGAAGGGTATAACCTGGGTCAAATGTGTTATTGTGTCTGACACACCTACAATATGAGGACTCGCAGAGTGACGTCACTGAAAGTGTGTTTAAAGTGTGTTAAGTTCCAAAACTGGCCAGTAGG
Source organism: Astatotilapia calliptera (assembly GCF_964374335.1). Taxonomy (NCBI): domain Eukaryota; kingdom Metazoa; phylum Chordata; class Actinopteri; order Cichliformes; family Cichlidae; genus Astatotilapia; species Astatotilapia calliptera. Next base: position 4,440,874 of record NC_137428.1, on the reverse strand, counting down.
CGGTGAAACTGAAAGTGAGCAAAAACGCTAAACACACTTAAACACACTTTTTCATAAAATTGTGATGTTTCAGGACTTCCGAGATTTTTGGTTTGGGAGCATGTTGGGAGCCTCTAGAACACTTTAGAAGGCTCAGAAAAATGAGGACCTCAAAAATGTCCTCATTTTTCTGAGCGTCCTCATTTTGTGAGTGTGTTATCATAAAATTGTCCTAAGATGTCATGAAAACAAGTACACACACACACACACACACACACACACACACACACACACACATACCTCTGAAGTCTTTGGGGATTGACTTGCAGGTCTCCAACTTATTCTTTAGGTAGCGCAGTTTCTCCTTCACAGTCTTCATGTTAAGCGTGTCTATTGTTTGCATCTTGTTTACATGTTTATGTAGTTTCTCAGCCTTTCAAAGACAGATATAATATTATTCTATTTATAATTATGTTACATCACAACAGTTCACTTGTGACCTGACATAGTATAACATCAACTTATTTCTTTCTGTTGTATTTTGCTGCCATTTGCTATTTTAGCTCTACCTCTTTGGAGAGTTTCTGTGTCTCGGAGTTGTTAAGCTGGCTGTGGACCACATCGATGTCCACCTGTAACTGGCTGAGCACCTGGCCCAGCTGGTGCAGGGACAGTTCTGTATACAGGCCCTGGGAGTGCAGGTAGTTGTAGGGCTCCAGCCGGACTGTAAATTTGGTAAACTGATCCTGGATCAGAGGAAGACGTTGGCTGGAGAACGTCAGCTGCAAGAAATGCAGACAAAAAAAATCTTTGTTCAAAGACATGGCTTTTTTTTCCATAGGAACAATGTAAAAATAAACCCAAATTTTAAAAAGTTATTGTTTCGAGGGGAAAGAAAAAGTGGTTGGAGAAATGATATAAAAAATAAAGTAACTTTGATAAACTGTTCATCTTTAAATATTGAAACATTGATTGATTGATTCATCATCATCATCATTTATTTATTTAAAAACACACCTGGTATACCAAAGTGCTGTACAATACTAATATGCACATAGCAATAAAATAAAAATAAAAAAAACAAATTGATTAATTGATTATACCCATACTCAGTATTCATTATGGTAATAATAATTAATGAATTATTAAATAATGTTTTATTGATTATTGATTGATTGCTTTTTAATTGTATTACAGTTTTTTTTATAATACAATGTTAGTTCCTGAGAGCTTACTTCAGTACAATAAAGCATATAGATGAGTTCTTACCTCTTCTTGTAGGTTATTCAGAGATTCTTCACAGGTGTGAACTTCCTCCAACACGTACTTAAACTTCTGAGCAGGGAACAGCCACATGGTGGAGTTTAGCTGGCACACACATGCATTTGCCTTCTTGTAGCCCGACACTTGCTGACTCTGGCTGTCAGCCTGATTTTGCAAATAGGAGCATAAATTCTTAAGACTTATATACATGGTAAACAAACAATAACAGAACAATACTACATATAATACTGTGTGACTTACTGTGGATGACAGCAGGAGCAATAGAAGCAGCTGCAGCATTTTTAGAGAAACTGAGATGGACCAACACTGACACACGGTCTTCTTCTGTTTTCTTTAGAAAAACTCACTCACAACAAACACAGAATTTGCCGGTATGCTTCCTGTCACTGATGAGTTGCTCCACAGCCTTAAAACCACTTGGACAAATGACACAACTAAGAACATCAAACTGGTGGTTTGTAAGACCCCGCCCACTTTCTTTATGCATTGTTAGTTTATTGGCTCTCATTTTCACTTTTTTGTTCTAGAGGAGTATTGCATTTTTTTAAAATGTTGTTGTTTATTTCTCATTTATTTATCTATTTTTAACTATGTAAAGCAAGTCTAATGAACTGCTCACTGATTTTAAAGCTAAATTCACATGAAAAAAAAAACTATATCCAATAGCAATTGAGTTTTTATCATATGTTAGTATGAAAATCAGATTCCTGAAAAAGCTGCTTGCAGAAGAAAATGATTCAAACAATTTACCTTGTAGTGTTGACGTTTGTAGTCATTAGCTGTTTTATGGTCAACATTTTTTTATGATTAATAAATAAAGTTAAGCTTTAAAAAATGGGCATCTGCAGAGAGGTATTACTTTGTATTGGTAGATGTTAAAGCTTATGTTTGTAAATAAAGTGATATATATATATATGTATATATATATGTATACATACACATACACACACACATCTCACAATACAGAGCTTAGAATGCACAGTAAGGATGTAGTATTATTGCATTATCCAGCTCTGAAACATCACCAGCAGATTGTAGATGGCTGTAGCTTGTAATTACAACAGGTTTAGACTGCTATCGATAAACAAAATATAATAAAGAAACATCTAAGACATGTATTTATCAACATAATTTTAAAAAAAAACTTTTGAAATAGACGGTACCAATTATTTTGAGTCACCTTTTTCACTAACTATGTATTTATACACCTCTCTGTATTTAATTATTAGTTATTATTGATATCTGGCTCTCCACAGCGTTTCTTCGTCCTGTCTTCCTCCCCTAACCCAAGCCGGTCACGGCAGAGGCCTCCCCTCCCCACCATGAGAATGGTTCTGCTGGAGGTTTCTTCCTGTTAAAAGGGAGTTTTTGTTCCCATCGTTGCCAAAGCTGGACTGTGTGCACTAGGCAGGAATGGAGGACCCAATGTGCAGACACCAGGTGGTAAAAAGTGCACTCAAAACAGTTTTATTGCTCAACACGAACGTAACTAAACTGAAAAGAAAGGGAGATCATGACACAGACCAAGGAAAACCTAAGGCTTCAATACACAGAGGGATAACGAAGGAATGACACACAAGAGGAGAGCACAGCTGGGAGTCATCAGACATAACGAGACCGAGGGGGAGCAAACCTGAAAACATTAACATGGGACACAGACTGTCAACGTAAAACAGGAAATATAACGCAGTAACGTGGACATGACACTGAGACAGACATGACAAAAGCATAACACTGAACACAGGGAAGGCATATAAACAGAACCTAAGACTGGAAATAAGGAGACACTAAAGAACTTGGGGAGCAAGAAATAAACAGAATATAACAGAATATAGATGAACAAAATCAAAACCACTGGATCACCAGACCCAGGTACCCTAACAAAAGCACTTTGCTCGTGGGGGTCCTATGATTGTAGGGTTTTCTCTATTATCTTTTCAATGTTGTAGGATCTTTACCTTACAATATTTAGTGCAAAAGTGATTTATAAATGAATGTGCTGTATAAATAAAATTGAATTGAAGTGAATGTAGTCTTGGTTAATATCACACATTATCCAATATTACCATTAGTATGTACTGTAAACTTAACATTTTTTAAAGTCATGAAGCTGTTTTTGAAGTGGTAGCAGAAAATGATTGGACTGCTTTTGTTGGAGAACAAAGAATCAACAGTTTTGTTTTAGTAACTGAAATTTGGCCTATGGTTAGTTTGTGATTTTTTTCATTTAATTTATTTTTCAACTGTCTAATTATTTGTTTGTCACTCAGGTGACAAGCAAATAATTATTTGGAAACATCTAAAAACTTTTTACATTTTTTCCTATAAGGTCTTTTTTTGCTTATCAGAGCCAGGGTTTGGGTTGATGACGACTCAGGCCTCACAAGGTTAACTGTTTACTAATTCATGTTCAGTAGGAGGCTGGAGTTAAGCTAAGAGATGAGGTACTACTAGAGAAATAGACCCACATGCATATTTTTGGACTGTGGGAGGATGCTGGGTGTCCAGACAAAACCCACTCAGCATCTGCAGCATGTAAACCCAACAGAGAAAGACCCCAGCTGGGTGGCAGATTTCATATATACAATCATGTAATATATGTGTATTTAAACCAGAAAAAAATGCCTGTCAGTCTAGTTGAAGAAATTTTAGATGTAACTGTACAGAGCGATAGCAATATCGGAAAGAAGGAACACAGTTCCTCTTCTGTTTTCCCTCCTGTTGGGTTTCGTAGTTGTTGATTTCTAGTTGTTTTTCTCGGCTTCTCTGTATTTCTTAATTTTTGCCAATAATTAAGAAAGAGAATATGATAAAGGATATCCAATTTAGTACAGTTAATCAATCAATAAAAAAGTACAAATAAATTAAATAGCTTGAACCTTTTGGGGAACATATCAGTTTGTGTGGACAAGTAGATGTGAAGACTGCATTATTTTAACAAATCTTTACACATTATGAAAGTCACAAAGCTTACCATGCACAAAAATGTGGTAGTAGCTAACACACTGCACAGGTAGAAAACCCCAGAAATTAAAATCTATTTCAAATGGTTCAGTTGTACCACGTGGCTATTTTACACTCTCAGTGCAGAATGTTCACTTTCTGTTCCCAAAACCTGCATCGATTACTCTTAGAGTGATGAAAAACAATCAAATAAACATGTTTTTTTTCTTCTGGTGAAGATGTGGGTATTACTTTTTCTTTTTATTGCACAAGAAAACAAGAGCATGATGGGAAAGTGCAAACGGTGTCCAGGAAAGAAACAAAACTCTATTAACTAAGTTCCTTGTTCCTTTTCAAGCATCTGCACAAAGTTGTTTGTGTTGGCTGACCCGATCCAAGCTGTCGGAGCCTGATCTTCGACATGTAACCAAAGACATTCAGTATTGTAGTCTTGTAGTTCGATCTTGTAGTGGGATTTCTACCTGGACCAGGAATTTTTCTTCAACAAAAGAATTCCCGTAGCAAGTGGTTTAAAATGTCTTTCGGCTGGTTTACAGCTCTTTTTTTGTCTTATTGTCTTCATATACAAACACAAACACTAAAAGATAGGTCTTATCTATGTTCTCATTAGAACAAGAACTGTGTGAGTGTGTGGGACTGTCTGAGACAAAGATAAAGTCTGCACTGGACTATACATCTACATGTGATATGGTCAAAGAGCATGGTGTGTACCAAAATGTGATAACAAAAGCCAGATTTAAATATAAAATTCAAATGGTGCAATTGGTCACACTGTGGCTGTTTTGTGGCAATTCGTTGCATTCAGTGTACAAGAGTCACTTTTTGTTCCTGAAGGAATTTCATGATTTTTTTTAAATGAAAAAAGTAGATGTATTAGTCACTGTTCCCAGCTTTTGGATTGGTTTTGCATCTTCCGGTCACCACACACAGACCGTGGGTTTCACAGCCTAAAAAGCAACATTATGACATTATATCACATAGCATAAACTTTACAACATGTAGGATGTAATATCTTATATAAAGTGTATTCTTTTGTTGTCATCCAAATAGGCGGCACCATATGCAGCGTGTGGACACAGCACCTGGTCCATGAGGCGCTGGAAAGTATCAGGGGCTCAGAACAAGCCAAACGAAAGTGTGACAATTATTTTATAGTCAATTATTTTGAACAATTTGCCTCTTATGCTCAGGTAACCCCTAGGGCCGTCAATGCGCCATCACGCCAGGCCGCATATCAAAATGGTGCTCACCAGAGAAGTGGTTTCTGTCATGATCCAAGTGAGTGGTGGGTGTATCTTTGGGGCTTCCAGTGTTTTTTCCTGGGTCACCCTGGGTCTCCCAGCGGACATGTCCCAGTCACTCGCACCTCCAACATGCCTGCACTGGCGCTCGTGCGGGTCTCGGCTAGTAAGGCACAATGTCTGCAGTCGCCGAGACCTGTGGAGAAATGGAAATGGAAATGGGTTAATGTCTGCTCATGCCCTGGAGTCTCCCTCTCGTAGCTGGAACGGGCCAGCCCCCGAGCCTTGGCAAGCTGGCTGGAAGGTGCACTGGACCCACACTTGGGTCTGTGGGAAGCCACGCGATGATCTGCTCCAACCAACAACAGAAGAGAATTGTCTTCTGCAAACATAATAGGGAGTACATTTTTACAGACATTTTTTAAAGTCATTAATTTAAATTAAAAATAAGAGAGGGTCCAAAATGGAACCTTGGGGAACCCCACATACAAGTTTAAGTCTATTGGAATTCTGGTTATTAATAGAGACATATTGTTCTCTTTTAAAAAGGTAACTATGAAACCATTCAAGAACAATATTCCAATGTTATTAAATTTTATTAAGAGAATTTAAAAATTAACTGTGTCAAACGCCTTTGGCACATCTAGGAATATACCCAGAAAATATTTTTCGTCATCTAAATCTGTTGTAATTTTAACTACTGTAGACCTGTAGAAGAGCCATAGGCATTTTTTTCTCTGAATCCATACTGGTGATTATACAATATATTACTATCAGACAGATGTTTTGAAATTCTTGTGTGAACTAATTTTTCAAGTACTTTGAAGAGAACAGGTAACACAGAAATAGGCCGATAGTTACTAAAGAAACTAGTATATTCCAAGTTTGAATAAAGGAATTACTTTAACTACTTTTAAATCCCTTGGTACAATACCTATTTTTAAGAACAAAGAAAGAACGTGTGTAAAGGGTTCAACAATAAGAGGATCTACTTTCTTAATAAGACTAGCTCTTATCTTGATGTGGCCTGGAGCAACGTCTTTCATTTTAGTATTATTTGCAAAATCTTTTTAGGAGTTGGACGGTCAAACACACCTAAACAAGAATAGGTGTCATTGTCATGTGTCTGCAACCCAGTGTTTTGTGTTTCTAGTTTGAGTTTCATTCTGGGAATTGTGGTTTTCTGTCTTGTATTTCCTGTTTTACTTTGGAGAGTCCCACGTTCAGCTGTGTCTCCCTCCTGTGTGCCATTTCCTTCTTACCTTGTGTGTCTATTTAGTGCGTTGTTTCCTCTGTTCTTCGTCGGAGTGTCTGTGTATCATGCCTGTCTGTCAGCCCCAGTGTTTCATGTGCCACATTCCCGGTTGTAAGGTTCTGTTTTCTATGTTCCCCATGTTGTTATACTTAGCTTTACCCAGTTTAGGTTTAGTTTGCTTCCTTCAGTTTTCCTCTGCTTTTGTTTCTGTAGTGTTTCATCAGGCAAAGTAAAGGCTTGTTTTCCGTTTGAGACACTCTCTCCTGCATCATTGTCTGCGCTTGGGTCCACACCTCTCATCTCCAAACCTTTACAATAATTGTGCTAAACTTTTTTGTAAATGGCATTGCGTGATATTACAATGTTTTTAGCTAATGAAGGGTCAACATTACCAAAAAAGTATCAAGCAAAATACTGAAATTCTTAATGCCATTGGATAGTTGAGATGGAATACTTCCAGAGTGTTCTTTATTTAGCATTTCATTAATGACATTCCATGTGTTTTGAACATTTTTACATGATTCCCCTGACTTTTCAGAACAAAAATTTTCTTGGCTAGTTTTAATTTTTTAGTAAACTGATTTTTATATTTTTTATAATATGAAATACTAAAGGAAGACATTTTAGAGTAAGGTGAATAGTAACATCCTTATTATCAACAAAATCAACGTTGTTATGAATAGAAATCGAAACACCTTCCACATTTTGTTTTCTCTACATAGATGTACATTATATTGAAGTAATGAGAAAAACTGTGCAATGTCATCTTTAAGCCAAGTTTCATTCAGTTAAACTTTGCATAAAGTTATTCACTTTCTGTTCCTAAAATCTGCACCTTCCATTACTCCTAGAGTGATGCAAAACAAACAAAAAAACAAACAAACAAACAAAAATGTTTTTTTCTTCTTGCACATCAGCTGATTTCAGTTTGTATGCTGAGAGGAATAAAATAGCACCGCTTTATTGCACAAGAAAACAAGAGCATGATAGGAAAGTACAAACTGTGTCCAGGAAAGAAACAAAACTCTTCTATATTGCTAACACAACTTTGTTTCTTTTTCAGATCTGCACAAAGCTATTTGTGTTAGCTGACCCCAGCAAAGCTGCCAGAGCCTTACCTTCAACATGTAACCATAGACATTCAGCATTGTAGTCTTGTAGTCTGATCTTCCAGCCTAATTTCTAAATGGACCAGTTTTGACAGGAGAATGGCGCTGGCAGGTGGTTAAAAATGTATTTGGGCTTGTTTCCAGCTCTTCTTAGAGCTCTTGTGTTATTGGCTTTATGTTCAAACACATGCACTAAAAGATATATCTTATCCGTGTCCTCATTAGGACAGTGACCGTGTCAGTGTCTGGGACTGTCTGAGACGAGAAGAAAGTCTGCACAAGACTGTACATTTATATGTGATACAGTTAAAAGAGCTTAGTGTGCACCAAAATGTGGTAGTGGCTAACACACTGTATGAATAACAAAACCCAGAATTAACTATAAAATTCAAATAGTTCATTTAGTGTATGACCATGACTTTCTTTTCCTGATAGAATTTCATGAAAAAATAACAAAAAAAAAAAAATGAATAAAATACATCCATTAGTCACTGTTCACAGCTTTTGGATTGGTTTGCATCTTCCTCTCATCACACATAGACCATAGGTTTAACAGTGACTCAGAGTTTGAATCCTTTAGCTGTTATTTGGTACTTTATTAAATGTGAGATATTTATTTTGTATAGCTGAAGATGCTTTTACTGTCATTTCCCATGCTTAAGTGCAAATTCTCGGTGTTGCTGTAATCCAAATCAGAAAATAGAGAAAACAAAGCGATGGATAAAAATGCAAACACACCCACATCCACTTCCTCATATCCACAGGATAGTGGGAGTGTTTGCAAGTTAGAAGGTGCTGCTGCAGTCCCAGTGCCACAATCAAACACTTTAGAGAGGGTTTTGTTCAGCTCTGCTCTCTGATTCACCATGAAGCTGTACATGATCATTCCACTGTGTGCTCTGCTCACATTCACCCAACAGGTAAGAAATACTGAAGACTTCATTTCAATGAAAAAATATCTATTTTCTATTAAGTAAAAAATGTAAAATACCACTAAATGTGATGTTCTGCTTATTTCACTTGCCAGTTAATCTATCTTTCAGGTGTCTCCACTAGAAACATGTGCATGTGAGCTGAATAACTCAGAGAAGGCATTCCCTCATGAAAAACTCAGGATAGTTGAAACCAATGTATCAGACTGCAACAGCAACATCACCCCAGAGAAGGTAACTAGTCTTTTAAAGCTCTCATACTGTTTGTCTCCATTCCTGGTTAATCACTGCTGCCTCTGCAGACTGTGGAGCTGGAGAGTCTGCTGCTGGGGTTGGAGCATCGCCTCTCCCAGCTGAACAAAGATGTGCTGATCCTGGAGAAGGAGGATGACGGAGAGCTGTATGGAGTTCTCAGCTTGTATGTTATAGAGAATGAAATGACTGAGATCAAGCAGCTGATTGACAAGCTCAACAGCACCACCCAGAAACACCAGATCCTCACTGCTAAGGCCACTAAACAGGTAGATTCACAACCACATGCTGCAAAATGCTGACATCATTCTAAAGATTACTACATCACTGTATCTTTGTCCCAGCTGAGTGTTTTCATGAGAAAAGTGAAAAACACTCATATTATACGTTTTCACAATTTATTATTAGACGGTTGCAATTTCAAATTTGGCTTACATGGCACCATGGACCTGTGGCTCAAAGAGAAAAGCAGTAAACACTTTTATTGAATCTGGTAAAAAAAAAAATGCAGTAAAAACAATGTGGTAGTGCAGCTGCCTTCTCTTCTAAAACTCCACATCTGTCCACCATGAGTGAGGCTTGCATGGGTGGTTGCTCAAGAATTGTGCCTTGATATGGTGGAGGTGAGCTTGCCAGCAAAGGTGGACCAGAGTGGAGCCATCTAGAGCTGCTTTTCTGGCCTCAGTTACCTTGAGAATGAGGAATGTTCTTTGTTTGAGAGTGTTTGGGGAGGTATAAAATAGTTCAGGGCGGTGTCCTTCCTAAAAAACGTTTTCTGCAGTGTTTTTCTTTTTCTTTTGATAAATCTCACTTCAAAAGACGAGCTCAGCTGGTGGTTGCAATTTTATTTAAGATTTTACACAACACAATGTCTGTGAAGGTTCTCAGTCATCCAGGTCATCGTAGTCTAAGGAGCTTAGCTTCCCTTTAATCATCGTTTGACACATTGTTGTTATTGTCACCAGAAGATTCCAAGATTCTGCAGACCCCCCCTCCTTCCACCAGATGGAGCCAGATAGCACTTGAGCTCAGTCCTGCCACTAGTTGGCACTAATTTTTTTTACCTGTAATATCCTCTTTGCACAAACGGTGTCGCACTCTAATGAATAGACCATTTCTTACTACTTTGTCTTCACTTTTCCTCTGCGCTGTTCACTTCCAGTTTACCGGAGGTGTGCAATTCTCAGACAAAGACTTAAGGAGGAAAATCAGAAAGAAAGTGCAAGAACAACAATGAACAAAGACATACATTTAACCCAGGTTATTGTTTTTATGGGTAGTACAATATCTCAAACAGCTTTAAACACATGGGCTATCAAAGAATTATTCAAGATTTAAGAAGTTTATTGTCATATACACTGCAAAACACAAATGCTTACGCTGAGCAATGAAATTGTCATTTTGCAAGTTCCCTACAAACGACTAAATAAAAAAATAACTGAAATAAGTTAGAATAAACCCCAACTGACTCTAAGCATGGCAAGGGTACTCCGCAGATGAATTGCGCCATTTTAGAGACACGCTGGAGAGCCTTCCTTTCCTGAATGGTGTTATTTCCATTCCCGGAGTTTGTCAGAATACTCTCCACTGTGCATCTGTAAAAGTTGCTTAGCAGTTTGGAGGGTAATCCAAATTTTTTCAGCTTTCTTAGATAAAAGAGTTGTTGTTGAACCTTCTTGATGATCTGCTGTGTGTTATGGGTCCAGGTGAGATCCTCACTGATGTGGGTACAAAGAGATTTGAATGTCTTCACCGTCTCCACCTGAGTCCCGTTGATGTATAGTGAGGCGTACTGGTCTCTCCTCATCCTCGGGTCAACAATCATCTCCTTAGTCATCATGATGATCATCTCCCATCAACAAAATTAATGATGGAGGTGTTGTACTGGGAAGAGACACAGTTCTGGGTGAAAAGGGTGTCCAGGAGTGGATTGACCACATAGCCTTGGGGGATCCCTGTGCTCACTATCTTTACACCATTGAGTATCTTAGTGAGGAAGTCCAGGACCCAGCGACAGAGGGAGGGTGTCAGTCCAAGAGTGGAGAGCTTTCCCAACGGTCTGTTTGGAATGATGGTGTTGAATGCAAAACTCTAGTCTGTAAACAGCATTTGAATGTAGGTGTCCTTATTTTGGAGGTCTGTTGGGGGAAAATTCTGCAAAAGACCCAGGAGAAATAAAGACACAATGAGACAAAGTTACTTTCTTTGCTAAACGTGTACACGGGTGAGCTGCTGAGAACAACTCACACCAGGCACAGTGGCTTGGCATTTTTTATAGGCACAGAGCACAGAGACAGTGAGAACAGGATAAGAAAATAATAAACAGATAAAATAAAACAACTCCATATATGGTTCTAGTCTAGTCAGCAGAGAGCTAAGAAAGATAAAACAATCTGAAACAATATGTCCTTGCTGGGAAAATCTGAAAGACACTTCTAAACTACTTATCTTAAACACAGCTTGTACATTTAGAAGAAGGTAAAGTTACATAGAATCATTTTTCCTCTAACAGGGCTGTTTGGATGGTTGCATTAACGGCATCTTCGGTAGAAAGGTTCTTACCATATGCAGAGGATCTAGTGTGTCCGGGATGGTATCTTTGATATGGGACATGACTATCCTCTCAAAACACTTCATTACAGGTTCAGACAGGTTATGTTGTTTTTCTTGGGGAGGTGGTTGACTTGAAGCATGTGGGCACAGCTGACTGGATGAGGGATAAATTAAAAATGTCTGTAAACACTTCACCGAAGAGCAGACCCTCAAAGCATGGCTTAGGATGTTGTCACGACCGGCTGCTTTTCGGGGGTTAGTCCTCCTCAGAACCTTGCATACTTCAGTCAAAGTCACAGTGAGTGAAGAGCTGCCTCTACTGGTAGAATCCCTCTGTGTTGGTTGGTGTTTAGGGTATTGAAACAAGCGTAGAACTCATTCAGCTCATCTGGTAGTGCATTGTGTTGTGTGGGGAGAACACCCTGTATCGCATCAAGAACTCCACCGATTACACCGACTCTGTCACGGTCTGGCTGGCAGACCATGGGGATGTGTGGGGAAGGAGGACCCAGGCGCGGTACTCTGTGTATAAACAGTGCGTTTATTTACAGTGATGGAAACAATAACAGTAAATCCCCGTGCGCTCCCGTGACTCCCGTGTCGTGTCTTCCCAAAAAGTCCGTGTTGCTGTGCTCTCCGCTCCCGTGTCAGCACCCCCCGGTGCTCGCTGCTCCCGTGTCTTCCACGCTCCTCCTGCGGGAAACAAAAGACGCAGCCGTCAGGACACTTACAACTGCGGGCATACACACACACACACACACACACACACACACACACACACACACACACACACACACACACACACACACAAACTCTGTAACAGGACGACTAACGTGGAGTCTCATGGAATGATCCCGCGTCGGTGGGAGCTCCAAGACTCTCCTAAGTAGCTCCCCCGACGAGCCCTGATCAGCGGCAGGTGTGTGGCTTCGGGTGTGGCCAGTCCTTCCGCAGGGCCACTCCCCTCAGGCCTGCAGGTGGCTGAGCTCCATCCTCCAAGCATCCCCGCAGACATAAACACACACACACTCACATCTACAATCATGGAGGAGAGCAGCAGCAATACCAAAATACATATAATAATAATAATAATAATAATATGATACATGACTGCTCAGGGATCCTGGGTCGCCCAGTCCCAGGACCCTGACAGACAAGGTCCAGAAATTTACCCTGGATCCAGATGAAACCATGGTGTTCTTTGATGTAGTCTCTCGCTTCACATGCATACCCACCACGGAGGCAGTGGAGACTGTAGCCTCAGTAACCGCAATTGTGACTACCTTTCAATTAGGGCCACCAGTCCAGGTAGACCATCGCCCTCACACATTCCTCAGAGAAGAAGGCTTCACTCTGTTTATGTCTTAGTATCTGAGTGTAGCAGTCTAAATCCCAAATTACTCTGCAATGCATATCGGTTTGCGATGAAGGATACAACATAAATGCATGATACAAATTATGAGGTAATTGTGTAATATAAGATAATGGGTGTACATGAGCCTTAAAGATAAAACATTAATTCTACACCCCACAAATCTATATCTGATACATTTAAAATTTTTGGGATTAAATGCAAGCTAAACAGACATTCATTTGTTGTTGCATTTAGTAATTGTTTAAATAAATTGTACAAAAAAATTGTAAAATAGATTTTTAACTGATGCCTGTTGCTCTTTTCATGATTTTGTAAACAATCCAAAATTGTCTCAGCTGGAGAATTTGAAAACAGAGATGCAAGAGCTGGAGAAGTTCGACACCATGCAGGTGATAAAGGGACAACAAGCCATTGCTGCTCTGAAGGTTGATCTACGCAAGTGCAGCGAAAAACTGAACACTACTGTCGCACCCACTGAGCCTCCACAGGGTGAGTCAATCAAGCAGTTTTTTTTAAAAAAAGATTGTTTATTTGTTTCTCTTTTCCTGGTGGGGGTGGGAACCAATTATTGGGGGTTGGAGCAATTAATAATCTTAATTCATATTGCCTAGTAGCATGAAATCATTTGCGTCCATACCAACTTGACTGATCTTTACATTAAGCCAAGGTAAGCTTAACTAAGCTAATGTAAGATAAGATAAATATGGAGAAGATCACTGAAGAAAATAACTTCTAAAGATGTCTGTGAAGGTTCTCAGTCATCCAGGTCATCGTAGTCTAAGGAGCTTGGAAAGAAAAGCGTCTGGACTTCTTTGAGTTGCTTGAACACCCACTCCTCAGTCTGAATCTACACAACTCAGAGAAGAACACACACCTGAGGACAGTCAGGAAAAATGGGAGAAGAACTTTTCAGACCGGAATCTCACTGAACCTGAAAACAAAGTATTAGCCAAAGGACTCAATTTTGCCATTGTTCCGCAACAGTTGTCCATAGTGGACCTCATCACAGCCACAGAAACTGCCATACAGATTAACAAATCATCACAGACAGAAGCAGAGCAAATCAGGATGAAAGTCTCCGCCACCCTCTCCAGTGCCAAAGTCCCTCCGTCTAAACTCACGTTACAAGAAAAGAAGGCCGTTGCTTTCCTGAGCAAAGACCACAACATCACTATATCAGTGACAACAATACCTACGAAGCCTTAAAGCGAGACCCCACAAGCAGCTACAAAAAGAAAGTTATAGCTTGCCTTCAAGACCTTTAAAGGGACAAAATCATTGACCGCGTTACATATCACCGCCTTTACCCAGGGGATGGCATACCCTGCATTTACGGACTTCCTAAGATCCACAAGGAAGGTGTCCCACTCAGACCCATAGTCAGTAGCATAAACTCAGCCACTTATAACATTGCAAAACACCTTGCTACCATCCTTGCTCCTCTTGTGGGGAACGCCCCACATCACATCAAGAACTCCACCGATTACACCGACAAGGTCCAGAAATTTACCCTGGATCCAGATGAAACCATGGTGTCCTTTGATGTAGTCTCTCTCTTCACTTGCACACCCACCACGGAGGCTGTGGAGACTGTCAGAAAATGACTACAAGAAGACAGCTCCTTGGAAGACAGGATCAACTTCACACCCGATCAGATTTTCACACTGTTAGACCTCTGCCTCACCACTACATATTTCAAATACAACAAGGGTTTCTACAGACAAAAACATGGCTGCACCATGGGCTCCCCCGTGTCACCTATTGTAGCCAACCTTTACATGGAGGAAGTGGAAAGGAAGGCTCTTGGCTCTTTTAAAGGGAGAGTAGTAGTCTCCCTTTAAAAGAGCCAAGAGCCTTGAGGTGGGTCGAGTATCCAAAAATTGTACTCAAGTAAGAGTAGCATTACTTTAAAATATTATTATTCAAGTAAAAGTGAAAAGTAGTCGTCAAAAAAGTTACTGAAGTAAGAGTAAAAAAGTACTTGGCGAAAAGACTACTCAAGTAGCGAGTAACTGTTTGAAATGTCCGATTTATTTTTTAAATAAATGTTATCAGACAAACAAAAATAAATAAATATACAAATTTTAGTATTTTCAAAAGAAATATATGTAAAAAGATCGACAAAATAAGGCACAACAATTCTAATTTCCAGATTTCAGTTTTTCACAACATAAAGCTTTTTTCACCAATACCTACAGTAAATAATATAAATATATAAACAGCGGAAACAATTTCCAGTGACAAGATATGCTGTAAACTTTATATTCATTTTTGCTCCAAATGGCACAGCAGCCTCAGAGAAAACATTAGTACGAGGCATCTTCAACATATGTTCATACAAGGCAGCTCAGTTTACCATAAATTGTATGGGTGTGCATTTATTTCTGCATATTTAGCAAACATGTGCCATTTCTTCACTCAGTGAGGTGATGGTTAAGCTTCAGCAGCAGTTTGCTCTCAAGGTTTTTTCTGTGAAGCTGTAACTGTTTAGCAGTGAACAGGAGTCCTGCATGACTAAGAATCCTTCACAAGCTCCAGATGCAGGAAGAGCTGTATTGACTTTGATCGACAGCTTCTTGATGTGAGGAAAGCCATGCAATAGATCCACACCTCCAGTGAATGGACATGAAAGGTACCTCTCCAGCTCCCCTGCTTCTGGTTTTCCTGACCCCATGGATCCATCATCTTCGTCGAATAGGCCGCTGTTTGTGCTGGCCTCATCCAGCTCTGAGTCTAGGTGATGTCTGATGAAGTGGAGACCTGTGGAAAGATGTAACGTTTGCAAAAGAATTAGGTCGGGGCTTATTGTGCTGCCAAGCTGCAGATGTTTGTTTGGAGCTAGCCTCCAAAAGCTGGCCATACACTGTGCAATTTTTGGCCCATTTTGAACCGATTTTTCAGTCGCGCAACCGTTTTGGGGATCGGCCGTGTTTTGCCTTAATCGTGCGTGCATCGTGTAGTATACATGGAGTAACAAAAAGCACTTAACACCTCACAACCAGCTCCCAATCATCAATCGTATGGTCGCATGATAATCAAACCTGTTTGAAATCCTGTCGCCCCTCAACGCAGCCTCCCACACTGCGCACGCACAAACACAGAAATGAAAGAGAAAAGGTGGAGCAGCATGTGTGTGATCTGGACACAAGAGATGGAGGCACAACTTATAGGATGAGGCAAGCTCATCCGAGTACGTAAGCGTAGAGCTGCCACCCAGGCAAAAGAAAACTATAGCTATATCACGTTATAACGTGAAAAGTATATTGTTAGAACAATAAACTTTTCACGTTATAGCATGATATAGCTCTATTGAACAATATAATATCACATTCGTACGAACATGATAATTATGTATATTGTAATAACGTGATAGTATATTGTACAAACATTAAAAGTATATTGTTAGAACAATATACTTTTCACGTTATAACGTGATATAGCTCTATTTTTCTTTTGCCTGGGTGGCAGCTCTACGCTTACGTATCCGAGGCTTTTCAATGTGGCCTCACAAAATTATCACGACTACAACAACCATGAAAAGAGTTGGATGAACATTGCTGCTCAATCACAGCTGCCTTGTCAATGTTTTTCATTAGTAATTTAGCAAAGTTGATGGTGTGTGTGTCTGTGTGAGTAAAAGACAGAGAGAGGGAGAGCGAGTGACAGGTTTTGTATGATAAGCTTCATGTTATGGACGCACAGTTTGAGCACTCAGGTCGCATCAGAGTATCAGGCCCTGCATCGTGACCTATGAACTTCTAACCCCTGAGATTCAATTGTACAGTTTGAGCAGGAGCTGAATAACGTGACTGAAAAAAATCGCACAGTGTTTGCCCAGCTTAATGTAGACCGTTTAAACTAAACAAGCTGCTGTTTCACATATTAAACCCTGTCAGCCGCAGTATTGCCTTCTGTTTTAACAATTAAAGCAGTAGAGACGAGCTGTTTGCATGCGCGTTGAACTCTAGCATCATTAACCAGGCTAGCTGTTAGCTTATAGTTCATGTTAGCTAACCAGCGAGCAGTTAACAGGACAGCCGAAGCTGCACAAAACACCCACAAACTTATCTCACTACAACGTAGCGCCGAAAATATGACAGCTGCTGTAACATAAGACTGACATCCAGCTAACCAGAGCTAAAAAGATATTTAGAGAAAACTTACCGTTTCCTCAGGTTACACGAGTTGAGTTGTTTCACGCTGAAAAGTTGGTTTGTTTTGGCTCTCACTGAAGACAGTTTTCATGTTTCTTCTTTCCGTGTGTCCGCTACTTTGAAATGCTTGGGCCGCTCTGCCCGCCACAGTTTCAAACTGGTCATGTGACTACATGGCCACATCTCATTGGTAAAAACGTTACCGGAAACTCCACTGGCAGCATGTTATCTAATGTGTTAAACTAATTTTTATTTTTGTTTTAAAGTAACGAGTCGAATTGTGCAAATGTAGCGGAGTAAAAGTACCGTTTCTTCTTCACAAATGTACTCAAGTAAAAGTAAAAAGTATCGTGCAAAAAAGGTACTTTAAAAGTACATTTTTTTCAAAAACGTACTCAAGTAAATGTAACGGAGTAAATGTAACTCGTTACTACCCACCTCTGGAGAGTACCCAGCCTCTGGTACAGATATGTAGACAACACCTGCGTCAAAATCAAAAGACAAGAAGTGGAATCCTTCACTGCGCACATTAACGCCGTGGATAAAAACATCAAGTTCACCAGGGAAGACACAAAGGATAACTGTTTGCCTTTCCTGGACTGCGCTGTGCACATTGAAGAGAATGGCAACCTCAACATTGAAGTTTACCGGAAGCTCACACACACGGACCAGTACCTCCTCTTTGACTCCCATCACCCTCTGCAACACAAACTTGGGGTAATCAGGACCCTACACCATCGGGCAGAACATGTTCCCTCTAAGCCTGAAGGGAAAAAGAAGGAACACACACATGTAAAGGAAGCACTTAAAACATGCGGTTATCCTAATTGGGCGTTTATAAAGTCAGCAAAGAGGCACAGGAAAGAAGATCAGACACCAGGGAGGGAGGATAAGAAAGACAGACGCAACAACATTGTCATCCCCTATGTAGCCGGTGTATCAGAGAAACTCAGGAGAGTTTTCTCCAAGCATGACATCCCGGTGTACTTCAGACCCAGCAACACACACAGAGAGAAACTGGTTCACCCGAAAGACAAAACTCCTAAACAAAAACTTAACAATGTGGTGTTTGCTGTACAGTGCAGCGAGGAATACCCAGAGCTCTACATCGGAGAGACCAAACAGCCACTTCACAAGCTCATGGCACAACATAGAAGAGCCACCTCCACGGGACAAGACGCAGCAGTTCATCTGCATCTTAAGTACAAAGGTCACTCTTTCGAGGATGCAAACGTTCACATTTTGGACAGAGAGGACAGATGGTCTGAAAGAGGAGTGAAAGAAGCCATTTACGTCCACTGTGAGTGACCATCTTTGAACAGAGGCGGTGGTTTACGACACCAACTCTCTGCCATCTATAATCCAGTTTTGAGATCCCTTCCCAGACGCCTTAACGCCCACTCACATCCTGGGCCATCTGACCTCAGGAAATCACATGATAAGGTGGGGCCAGGTTTCACAATGAGCTCACCCAAAACCCTGGCTGATTGTGACCCACACCTGCTTTCACACCTTGGCTCATGTGATTAGGTAGAGGATCATCAGGGGGTCCTTTGCCCCTATGTGGGGGGAAACTCCCACTGGGTTTAAATCTGGGACTCTCCACCATTTAACCCTTAGAACTGAAGAAGCTTCTCGGATGAGAGGTGAAACGTCTTCAAGCAACTCAAAGAAGTCCAGACGCTTTTCTTTCCAAGCTCCTTAAACTTCTAAAGATGACAAAAATTAAGGACTCAGTTGAATAGAAAATACAAAATAGGTGAAGTTCTTAATAAGACCAAATCTTGATCTGTCATTGAGTCAGAAAAGCTGAAACAAATGTGAGAAAAAGTGCTCAGCTGCATGTGGTTTAAATTGTGGTGAGGATCCATTAATTATCCATTGCCTTTCACTAGAGTAATCAATCATCTCGATCGCCTGTGTCAGCTGATGAAAGAATCCAATCAGTGCATTGAAATTGGATTCAAATAGCAACAAGGAATCACTTGCACTGATAAACATGGCTATCAATAAGCTTTAAAATTAGGTAAATACAACCTCAAATAAAAATATGTGAAGTAAAAGGCTAGGTCCCAACCTCAACCGAACTTAGATGCTTGGCTGGGTCCTTCAGAGAGCTTTGCAACATTGCAAAGAAGAAGTCGACAAGATGAAAGAAACACATAATGTCATACAGAAAATCATTAATTCAAGTTATTTGTTCAAAAGGTAGTTACACAAGCTATCATGAATTGAACCGAATTCATTTAATAAATAATATAATAATAACAATTATTACTTTAAAGTAGTTGCAGTAAAAGAAAGCTCAATCGTTATATGATGAATAAACCCCAGCATGCATTGATAAAAGAATTTCTAGTTTGTCATATAAATAAATTTAAAAGGCCTGTTATAATATGCATTTCCTCCATAAAAGTAGCCTCACGGAGAACAGCTAATACACACTATACATTTCCCCTCAGGTACCTGTGCACGCAGCCGGCTTGTTAATGTTACTGAGCCAAAGGTCTACACAAAAGGAGAATATCCTGGCTCGTATGCTTACGGAGCCTGGGGTCGTGATCCCAGACCAGAGAAAGGCAAAGAGAGCTGGTATTGGCTGGTGATGTTGACATTGAGTAACGTACATGCCAACTATGTTCGTCTTTACAGCAGTCTAAGTTCTCTCATCATTGGAGTGAGCGTCCCAGGTAAGGAACTGCTCGCTTCTCTTTGTTTATTCCCCTACGAAATGTAAAAAACCCTTACTGTTTATACTGGGATCACACTGAAGTTGGTAAATTAGTAGTTTATTGAATCATTTGAATTTCCAAGAAAGAAAGAAATTAACCTGGAGGTTTGTTGTACGTTGGGTTACTGAATGTGTATGGAAAGGACCGTTTAAAGTTTGCTAGGTAACTACAATACCCAACTGTACCTAAAATTGAATTATGCAGACCACAATAAAAGTGACTTTACTCTTTAATATTATAAGAGAACACTGACATTTTCCTTACTTAAAGTGGAATAAAGTAAAGTGCACGATTGTTTTAATTACTGGCACATTTCTGTGAAGCAAATTATAGTTTTAAACTATTAACATACGTTTATTCCTCCTTTTTCTTCTTCAGGTAACGTCCAGATCCACTCCTCAAACCCAACTACCAACACTATCCAGGGTCCAAATAATGTTCTGTATGGAGGGGCTTTGTACTACAACTGTTACAACCAAGATTATGTTTGTCGATTTAATCTCACCACTAAAAGTGTCACAACCTTACAACTACCAAAAGGCACCAGGTTTGTTACTCAACTTTGAAAATGTTAGTTTAAAGAATAACTATGACAGAAACTTTCACTGCTATCCTCTGTTAACCAGGTACAACTCAAAAGGTAACTTCTGTCATCTTGAGGAATGCTACCCATACACTGACCTGGACCTGGCAACAGATGAGTCTGGTGTCTGGGTGGTCTACACCACCACTCAGGACTTTGGCAACTTGGTTCTCTCCAAGCTAGAGGAGGGTGAAACACCAACACTTAGGCGTACCTGGCGCACTTCAGTCTACAAGCGGGCAGTGACCAACACCTTCATGGCGTGTGGCGTTCTCTATGCGACACGTTACATTAACAGGGAGGTCGAGGAGATCTTTTACTCATTCAACACCGTGACGGGACAGGAGAAGTTCAACATTGGCATCTTCATGAACAAAATGTCTCCCAACATTCAAAGCCTAAATTACAGCCCTGTGGACCAGATGCTGCATGCTTACTGTGACTCCAACATGGTTTCCTACAAGGTGTTGTTTGGGTAAATTGATGTTGTTTCATTTCTGCAAAATTGATTGATCTCTATAAAAGTCTGAATTCAACACCGTTTTTCCTCAAGATGTTTCATGTTTAATGCATCACATTTCATAAACAATGTATTTCTCCATTAATCTAATTCTACCAGTGTAAATAAATAGTTCATTGTTGCCTTGTACTCTCTTTATTCAATAAAATCAATATTTCCAGTGTAGTGGTTTTAATGTTCAGAGTCAGTCTAACTATGTTATTATATTTTTTTTTATGTAAACATACAAATGTCATATTCTCATAAAAGTTACACGATTGTTGTTCTGACATTTGTGGAGAAATCCTTGCAGTGACATTAGCGTAGCAGTTATCTAAATAAGTAAATTAAATTCAAACTGATTATCAACTCGTTAGTTGTTGTACCAGTGTATTACTCTAAGTACTGGCTCTTTCCATGCGTGACATAAAAATCCTCTTTTTTCTGAATGCAGAAAACTAATCTATGATTAATTTTACAGACAATTTTTTTTGAAATGGCCACATGAATAAAAACATTCCTACTTTCTAATGGTATCTACCATTTACATTGTTTATGGAGATATTTGTGAAATATTCTCCAGCATTTACACTGACTAACCTTAACATTGTGTAACATTTAAAAATTATCCTTCAAGTATCTGATATTACACATTTTATAGTTCATAATTCAAGCGCAGACCACCAAGGTGCAATGGCCTACACTCAACTGATACGCTGTTGTGTTTATATTGTAAAGTAAAAACCCTATAATAATATAAAAAAAACCCAGAGAAACCCCAACAATCATATCGCTCCCATGAGCAGGTGATTTGGCGACAGTGGAAAGGAAAAACTCCTTTTTAACAGGAAGGAACTTCCAGCAGAACCAGGACAGGAGAAGGATGTCCATGTGCAGCAATGGAAGCAGATATGGAAGGTAAAATCCAAAGTGGTCCCAATGGTATAGGGCAATGTATTTTGATTTCCACCAGTGATTCGATTCAATTTTGACACAGTCAATATTCACGGAAATATTATAATTCTGATCATTTATCTACAGGAAAGGGCAGAGCAGGCTGTACCTACTGGGGAGACTCAGGTCTTTTGGAGTGAAGGGCCCACTCCTGAAGACCTATGACTCTGTGGTGGCCTCAGCCATCTTTTACTGTGAGGTCTGCCGAGGCGGCAGCATCTCTGCTGGAAGAGAAGAGACTGAACAGGCTGATCCGGAGAGCCAGCTCTGTTCTAGGATGCCCTCTGGACCCAGTGGCGGTGGTGAGTGACAGGAGAATGGTGGTTAAGCTGTCGTCCCTGTCGGACAACATTTCCCACCCCATTCAAGAGACTCTGACAGCATTGAGCAGCTCCTTCAGTGGCAGGCTGCGGCACCCAGGCTGGGATGGAGAGATTTTGCAGGACTTTCCTCCCAACTTAATGTCAGACTCTACAACATGGTCTCTGAAGATGGCCACACACGTGCAGACAGACACACACACATCCCATACACAACTGTAACTGTCTCCCTGATGTGCAGTATTACCTGCTCTTAAATTTGTACTTTCTGCCGTGACCCAAATATTTCCCATTTGTGGGACTAATAAAGGTTTATCTTATCTTATCTTATCTTATCTTATCTTATCAGTACAAATCCATTATTTTATATCTATGTATATCTATATATATATAAAAATAAATCTAACACTTGTGAGACCTTAGAGGTCACATCTTGTAACTGGAAGGTTGCCGGTCCGATCCCCAGCTCTATCTGTCCTGGTCGTTGTGTCCTTGGGCAAGACGCTTCACCTACCGCCCACTGGTGTTGGCCAGAGGGGCCTGAGTGTCTAGAAAAGTGCTATATAAATGCAATCCATTATTGTACCTAAGAATAAAACACAAACAAATATGAAGGAGATTTTTCTGGCTGGCTTTTTATAGCAGATAAACACCTTAAAAATATTTTGCAGTACATCAAAAACTGAAGAAAACCATGAATCAGCATATAAACATTACCTAATGCTGAAGTGAAGCAGAGCAAAGTTAAGGAGGTTTTATTAGCGACTACAGCTAAGCGTTTTATAATTTGGCATAATTATTAAAGTTTAATTTTTTTTGGTATTGAACAGCAGAAATTGGCCCTTCTTTTCGGAAGTCTGTTTTGGAGAAAAAAGTAGCGGGCAGCAGCACTTTACACAACGGTAGACTGGTGCGTAATAAGCAAGTGAATAATGCAAAAAACAGAAATTTTAGTACATTCACAGAGAGAAAGCTGTGCATGAAGTGTGATTTTCTCATGGTGGAAGCAAAACAGCAAGAGGAAGATAGAATTCGTGACAATCCTTTTCAAACGTGAAGCGTAGTCTTGATCTTCTTTTGCTGCTGGTTCAGTGAATTTTGGTCGGAGAGTGATGAAACCTGCAGCTTCAGAATCTGTGAGATGTTGCCTTTCAGCACCCAGTGGCATGTCCCCGTTGGGTGAATGGGGGGGGGGGGGGGGGGGGGGGTGCATGCTTTGCATTTACATCTTTTTGCAAAATCCGTTTACATCATTAGCTGTTTGATGATTGAAACAGTTTTGTGAGCTTTAACCTCAGACTCTGCCGTTTCTAGCAAATTACATTTACATTTAAAAATCGATTTTGGGTATCAATATCACATTATTCAAACTAAAATCAATTTCTATGATAAAATCAATTTTTTAAACCTACCCCTACAGTGTTAGCAGTAATGTTAGAAGCTGTAAACCCAAAATAGTTAAAATCTTGATGTTTTTGGTACTGAAGACTTTATTATGGTTCTAACCGGTGTTTGCATTCAGTTTAACCAAATGACATTATTAGTATAAGAACAGTTTTTACAGCATACATGACATATCTGTGGTATTTGTAGCTAACATCACTGTTGCATAAAATAGTCCTTAAACTGCACTTTTTAAATCATTGCTTTTTTTTCTTGCAGCATGCATGCAGCATACATGATATATCTTCAGCATTTGCAACATCTGCTAAGATTGCTGTTGCACAGAAAAAGCCATTGCCTTTTTTTTTGGAGGGGGGGGGGCTTGGTCATGTGACAATAACTAGCTACAAAGCTTCAGATCTGAAGTGGGCCTGGTAGGCCAGCAAGTATCCATCGTTGTACATGTAGATCTGCTTGTTGGTGGGATTGTAGCTCAGACTAGCCACTGCTTTAGCTACCTTCTCCAGTGGTATTGCTAGTGAGTTGTCTTCTTTGCCTGTGGCTGTGTCGAAGGCGTAGAACACCTCCTCCCGGTACTCATTAACGTAACGAGTTGCGTACATCACACCGCACACCATGAAGGCGTTGCTCGTTGCCTTCTTGAACAACCTCGTTTCCCACGTCTGTGTCACGTTGAGACTCTTCACCTCGCTGTCCCAAACTAACCGGCTGATCACAAGGTTACCATGGTTACCTATAGTGGCATAGAGAGCCCACAGTCCTGTTTCATCTGCCTCTACATCAACATCACTATTGAGCCGGCAATCGTAATAACAATAGGGGAACTTGTTGTTGAAACCCACACCAGTGCCTGGAAGAGTCACCCGTTTGACCTCGTTGGCCTCAAGGTCGTACCGGCAAATGTCTGCAGAGCGGTAGCAGTGATAATACAGAGCCTCGCCATACAGGACGGCGTTCGGACCTTCATTTGTGCTGGGATGACTGTAAGATGAAGCAAAGGTAAATTCTCTGTGGTTTGTTGAGGCCATGAAGTCTTCGTAGGTTTGGTAAAGGCGCACAGTGTTGCCCCAGATGTGGCTGCTGAGCAGAGGTTGAACCCAGTAACTGTTCTTCTGCCCCTCGCTCTCGTTCTGGGCTTGTTTTCCCCACGAACCAGAGATATAGCTCTTACCATGAGGACTGACTTTGGTCGTGATAGGGTCACTGATGTTGGTGATCAGACCTCTGACGCAGTGCTTGTCCTGAACTGGAAAGATAGAAAGATCAGAAGGTTTTTGAAGCAGATGATGATATAGATACAGTCAATTGTTGTCATTTATCATCATTACTTATCATCCCCTTAAGGTGTATCCTTGCTTTGAAAAGGGGAAGCTTTTTATTTCTAGACTGGGATGGCTCTGCACTGGGTCTGACAGAGGGCTGGGTCGGTGACCCAGCATTTTGAGTTATTTTGTATTTTTTCTTATTTATGAAATAATATAAAGTTCTCGGGTTATTATTAGTTGGTATTAGTTGAAGTTGAGTCTAGTATATTAGACTCGTTATCGTCCATGTCTCCTTGCTTATAAGCCTTTTTCTGTTTAAAATGTGTAATCTCCTTGTCTGTGTAGGTTCCCCTTGTGTCTTTGTCCTCTCTCACTTTCTGGGAATTCTGTTATTATAGACAATGTAGAGACTGGATTTTCAGCTCTAATGCCAGCTAGAACTGTTTGTTGTGAGACAGGTTGCTGTGAGACCAAACTAGACTCCTGTGGGTCTAAAATATGGGCCGGGTCGGATCCAGAGGCAGAGTCGAAGGACTCAGTGTGCTCTGGGTCCCCAGAAGTACTTGTTTCTACTCCCACTTGGGGGCTCAGCAGAGGTTGCCCAGGTCCGCTGTGCCAGCTGGAGGGTCAGACAGGGCTAGTCAGCAACTTCATGTTTGAGCTGGGGGTACATGAGAGCCCAGCCTCCAACTTTATGCTCCAGCTGGGGGTTCAGGAGACCCTAGCCAGCAGCCTCTTGTGCCAGCTGTATGCTCAGCCGAGCATATATGGTCCAGCCACGATTCAGCCAGAGGTTGACGTCTCATCTAGTCTCATCTCAAAGTAGCCTGGTCTCGCCTGTCAATGCCCTGCGCGGCCTGCCAGTCCACAACCACCTTCCAAGCCCCAACCAGCGCATCAGGTGCCTGCCAAGCCAGCCCGTCCATGGAAATCAACCAAGCCACCAAAGGGCCCTCACTCACGTTCACCCTAAGCCATAGCCTAAACTGGGGGTATGGAACTCCAGGCCTCAAGTGCCGGTGTCCTGCAGGTTTTAGATGTGTCCTTGATCCAACACAGCTGAGTCAAATGGCTAAATTACCTCCTCAACCAGAGGCCTGGTAATTAACTAATCATTTGATTCAGGTGTGTGGACCCAGAGTGTGAACTGTAACCCTGATACTAAAATCACATTTTGCACCTCAAAAATGCCAAACAGGCATTCTGTTCCCATAAGTGACTGTTGGTCCTCACAAATATAGCATGCCAATTTTCTGTCATCACAAAGATATCTAAACATGTGCACGCACACACACACACACACACACACACACACACACACACACACACCACACCACACACACCTCACATACCTCTGAAGTCTTTGGGGATTGACTTGCAGGTCTCCACATTATTCTTTAGGTAGCGCAGTTTCTCCTTCACAGTCTTCATGTTAAGCGTGTCTATTGTTTGCATCTTGTTTACATGTTTATGTAGTCTATCAGCCTATCAGAAATGGATATAATATTATTCTATTGATAATTCTGTTACATCACAACAGGTCACATGTGACCTGACATAGTATAACATTAAATCTTTTCTTTCTGTTGTTTTTTGCTGCCATTTGCTATTTTAGCTCTACCTCTTTGGAGAGTTTCTGTGTCTCGGAGTTGTTAAGCTGGCTGTGGACCACATCGATGTCCACCTGTAACTGGCTGAGCTCCTGGCCCAGCTGGCGCAGGGACAGTTCTGTATACAGGCCCTGGGAGTGCAGGTAGTTGTAGGGCTCCAGCCGAGCCGTAAAGTTGGTAAACTGATCCTGGATCAGAGGGAGACGTTGGCTAGAGAACGTCAGCTGCAAGAAATGCAGACAAAAAAAATCTTTGTTCAAAGACATGGCTTTTTTTCCTATACGAGCTATGTAAAAAATACATCCAAATTTTAAAAAGTTAATATTTTGAGGGGAAAGAAAAAGTGGTTACCCTATATTATAAAATACTGTACATATTTTCTATTATAGATAGATATCCATCTGTTGAAAGATAAGAGATCATGGACCTCAGCTGTGTAGTCTCATATTATTAAGAATAACAACAATAATTTTAAACATTTGAATCCCCAAATGATAAGATATATGTAAGAAAGGCCAGTGAAGCCAAGCTTTTTATTTTATTTTCAAAGACAAGTCTTTTGCAAGCAGCATATAAAATAATATATGAATGTTATGAAAAAACTTTGATACAGTGTTTATCTTTAAATAATGAAATATCAATTGATTGATTATACCCATACTTAGTATTCATTATGATAATAATAATTAATGAATTATTAAATAATGTTTTCTTGATTATTGATTCATTTTTACTTGTATTTTAGTTGTTTAATAGTACAACGTTAGTTCCTGAGAGCTTACTTCAGTACAATAAAGCATATAGATGAGTTCTTACCTCTTCTTGTAGGTTATTCAGAGATTCTTCACAGGTGTGAACTTCCTCCAACACGTACTTAAACTTCTGAGCAGGAAACACCCACATGGTGGAGTTTAGCTGGCACACACATGCATTTGCCTTCTTGTAGCCCGACACTCGCTGACTCTGGCTGTCAGCCTGATTTTGCAAATAGGAGCACAAATTCTTAAAGTCTATTTACATGGTAAACAAACAACAAAAAATACTACATATAATACTTTTTTAAATTTATCGACTAGAAGTGTGACTTACTGTGGATGACAGCAGCAGCAATAGAAGCAGCTGCAGCATTTTTAGAGAAACTGAGACTGGACCAACACTGACACACGGTCTTCTTCTGTTTTCTTTAGAAAAACTCACTCACAACAAACTCAGAATTTGCCGGTTTGCTTCCTGTCACTGATAAGTTGCTCCACAGCCTTAAAACCACTTGGACAAATGACACAACTAAGAACATCAAACTGGCGTTTTGTACGACCCCTCCCGCTTTCTTTATGCATTGTTAGTTTACTGGCTCTCATTTCCCCTTTTCAGTCTTCCTTAGACGATTATTTCATTTTTTTCATTCAACTGTTGATTTTTCATTCATTTATTTATTTTTAACTATATAATAAAAGTGGAATGAACTGCCCACTGATTTTAAAGCTAAATTCATGTTTAAAACAACAAATCCAGTAGAAATTAAGTTTTCATCATATGTTAGTATGAAAATCTAATTTTGAAACGCTGCTTAAAAAAGACACTCAAAAATAATATATACCTTTGCAGGTTGTAGTCGTTAGCTTTTTTTTTATAGTGAACATTTTTATGATTAATGAAAAAAGTTAAACTTTAAAAAGTGGGCATTTACAGTGATGTATTACTATGATATAATGCCATGCTTGTTCAGAAATCCAGCTGTTAATTCCATTGCATTAACAGCTGATGTAGTCTACAGTATAGAGTAAAGCTCAGGGAAGCACAGGCTTCTCTGTGTAATGAGGCTACAACCTGTATTGAGTCAACATCTCTGTGCTGAAGAGGATACTAATGGGATTAAAGAATCCCATTAATAAATTAAACTGGAACTGAAGCCTGGAATTGCCAAAATTGCAAACAACCATGAGCTGCTAATCTTAATTCTCAATTATTTTTGCTTACTTTTTATTTATTTTACATTAAAAAAAAACCCCTGACAAACTATGATTTCTGCTACATCTGCTTTCACCTTGCTTACTACTGCAGTTTAACCTATCAAGGTCAGTGACAATCCGATCAGTATATTTTTATTTATTTATTATTATTATTATTATTAATATGTTTTATTCTTTAATCTCATTATATATTCACAACCAGGGAGAGGGTATACAATGCAATATTATAACACTTTCAGTTTCTTCAAAAAGAAAAAAAAGGTCACTATTCTCTGAAAATATAGTATATGACTTAGTAATCATATTGGTTTTTGGGCTCATCAACAATGATGGAAGACCTCATAGGGTTAATAACAATCTTTTCAGAATATTACAAAATATACTATCATTTAATTAATTTGATGAAAGACTGCAGTGTTAAGACATGCAATCAATTAAGAGCACCTGATATTTCTAAGGTAAGCTTTTTCAGTTCTCACACTACAGTTAACTTTTTAACATCCACTGCCATTGGCCCACTTATTTTTACAGGTATAGTTTTGGAATTTTGCTGATTTCGAATGCCCAAATGGGAACACTTATGTCATAGTCGCTGCGTATATGACACCTCACATAAAAAATAGGAACTTCTACTTTCTAAAAATGTGCTTCATGTTGGTAAAACTATATATTTGCCAAAAATGTATATTTGGAAACTTGGCAGATTTAGGGAAGTTAAAAGAGCTTAGAATGCAAAATGAATCATCGGTGGTGAGACATGGTGTGCATAACAAAACCACAGAATAAAAAAAGAATTAAAAAAATAAAATATCAGTCTGACTCAAAGTGGACACTTTCTGTTCCTGAAATTTCACCATTCCAGGCTCTGCAACCACAACATCCTTGTAAAGCTTCAAAATAGTGCACGTATTAGTCATTTATATGGGTTACTATTGGAATATCCATCTCTGAAACATGACCAGCAGATTGTAGCAGACTATAGCTTGTTATCACAATAGGTTAAGACTGTTAGTGCTGGACAAAAATTAATAAAGACACATGTAAGACATGTATTTATCAACATAATTAAAAATAATAATAATTTTGGTATAGACCAGGGGTATCAAACTCATTTTAGTTCAGGGGCCTGTAAAAAAAAAAAACAATTCTTTGATCTTCAGGCTGAAGGAAGAACAACGGTGTTTAATGCTCAGTCAATAATCACTGTAATCAATACAATTCTCTTTGTTCCATACAAACACTTTGAGCAATACAAATGTCCAGGAGATATACACGGGAGGGGGTCCGACAGATCTCGAAGTGTCTGACCATTTCACACATTCTTATAGCTTCCCATCCACCCCCAAAGTCATAAAACCTAAACATTCATATTCTTTCTCTCCCTCTCAGTGAGCTTCAGTTACGACCTTGGTTTCCTGTGCAGTATAGTTTTGTTCTCCCTAATGACAGAAATAAGGCCACGATTCTACACAGACAGCATTTCTTATAAATCAGCAGTATAATGCATCATAAAACACTATAATGATTCCGCAATCTTTAATCAGAGGTATAATGTGACATAAAACAGCTTAATGATTTTACAACATAGACATCAACAACCTTTGTCTCTCAAAACTAGATGCCTGCTAACCCCCTCTCTATCTCCTGCCTCCCAATCTCGTGACCTTGCAGCCCACTTCTTTGCACAATATGTTCTCCTTGCTCTGGCTTACCAACTCCTTATCCTACTAACGGCAACTTAATGTCGCCTCTGCCCTTCAAATCCGGGTCACACTGCAAGTCTATTATTTCAAGGTGGATGCTGACAGGCAGATCAGAGGGATTCAAGGTGGACGGCGAGCAAAACACTTTGAAGTCTTACTCCAGTTCACCAAAAATCTGAAATCATAGCTCAAATTCTCGTAACAATTCTGCTATTTTATCTTTGAACCGCTTCATGTGTGCCTCACGTTGGATCGCGCACACATTTTGGCTGATTGATGGGATGTGGGGTGTTCCCCATAAGAGGTGCTAGGATGGTAGCCGATGTATCAAAAAAACTCAGGAGAGTCTTCTCCAAGCATGACATCCCAGTGTACTTCAGACACAGCAACACACACAGACAAAAACTGGTCCATCCCAAAGAAAAGACTCCTAAACACAAAATTAACAATGTGTATTCTGTACAGTGTAGTGAGGAATGCCCAGACCTCTACATTGGAGAGACCAAACAGCCACTTCATAAACGTATTGCACAACATAGAAGAGCCACCTCCATGGTACATGACTCGGCAGTCAATCTGCATCTAAAGGACAAAGGTCACTCTTTCGAGTATGCCAATGTTCACATTTTGGACAGAGAGGACAGATGGTTTTAAAGAGGAGTAAAAGAAGCCATTTACGTCCACTGTGAGCGACCATCTTTGAGCAGAGGCGGTGGTTTACGACACCAACTCTCTGCCATCTATAATCCAGTTTTAAGATCCCCTCCCAGATGCCTTAACACCCACTCACATCCTGGGCCATCTGACCTCAGGAAATCACATGATAGGGTGGGGCCAGGTTTCACAATGAGCTCACCTGAAACCTTGGCTGATTGTGACCTACACCCATTTTCACACCTTGGGTCATGTGATTACGTAGAGGATCATTAGGGGGTCCTTTGTCCCTCTCGGTGGGTTACTCCCACTAGGTTTAAATCTGGGACTCTCCACCATTTGACCCTTAGAATTGAAGAAGCTTCTTGGACGAGAGGTGAAACGTCTTCAAGCAACTTAAAGAAGTACAGACGCTTTTCTTTCCATTCTTCTTATTCTTACAATATTTAGTGTCTTGAGGCAGTTATTGTGATTTGATGCTGTATAAACTGAATTGAACTGAATGTAGCCTTGGTTAAAATCACACATTATTGGAGTGGTTTTGTTTAGGAAACTCGGTCTGGAACCAAGAACAAAAAGTCTTGTTTAAGTAAAAAAAAAATTGCAAATTTTTAGTTTGTGTTTTTGCTTATTCTTGTTTTTTTCAATTGTCGTTTAGCAATCAGGTGACAAAGAAATAATTACAGTGATTCCTTGTTTACTGTGGGAGTTACGTTCTAAAAATAACCCGCGATAGGTGAAATCCACAAAGTAGCCAACTTTATTTTTTACAATTATTATTCACTATCAGGGACCACTTCCTTGGTAACGATGGGTGATGAGGGATGAGGAAGTATGAATAGTGCTGCAGTTTGGGGAAGGCCTTGAAGGGGACTGGCGACGGCTTTCGGGCCAGGCAGAACCCCATGTACCAACGAGAAATAAAGGGAGGAAAGGAAGAGAGGAGAGGACAAGAGTCCCTCTTCGCTGTTGCTGGCCCACCTGCAACTGATTACCTGACCAGCCGTTGGTAATCATTCCTCCCGGCTAGAAAGGTGTATTTAACCTGGACTCAAAGGAGCTTGCAAAGAAAAGCGTCTGGACTTCTTTAAGTTGCTTGAAGACGTTTCACCTCTCATCCGAGAAGCTTCTTCAGTTCTAAGGTCAAATGGTGGAGAGTCCCAGATATAAACCTAGTGGGAGTGACCCCCCACAGAGGGACAAAAGGACCCCCTGATGATCCTCTAATCGCCTGAGCCAAGGTGTGAAACTGGGCGTGGGTCCCAATCAGCCAGAGTTTCGGGTGTGTTCATTGTGAAACCTGGCCCCACCTTATCATGCGAATTCCTGAGGTCAGATGGCCCAGGATGTGAGTGGGCATTAAGGCGTCTGGGAAGGGATCTCAAAACTGGATTATAGATGGCAGAGAGTTGGTGTCGTAAACCCCCGCCTCTGTTCAAAGATGGTCACTCACAGTGGACATAGATGGCTTCTTTCACTCCTCTTTCAAACCATCTGTCCTCTCTGTCCAAAATGTGAACATTGGCATCCTCGAAAGAGTGTCCTTTATCCTTAAGATGCAGATGGACTGCTGAGTCTTGTCCTGTGGAGGTGGCTCTTCTGTGTTGTGCCATGCGCTTGTGAAGTGGCTGTTTGGTCTCTCCAATGTAGAGGTCTGAGCATTCCTCGCTGCACTGTACAGCATACACCACATTGTTAAGTATGTGTTTTGGCGTTTTGTCTTTCGGGTGAACCAGTTTCTGTCTGAGTGTGTTGCTGGGTCTGAAATACACTGGGATGTCATGCTTGGAGAAAACTCTCCAGTACCCTCCATGGAGAAGGAGGCTAGGGGGCAAGATCAAAGTAGCACGGAGTGAGGTTAGCCAACTAACGGAGTTGCAGAAAGGTGCGACAAAGAAGGTGCATAAGAAATACAGCAAGCTGTCCATACCTGAGGCCTTGGAAACTGCCAAGCAAAGACTCATAGCCTTGGCCAGCCGCTTGAGGAGGTACACAGAGAGATAGAACGCAGGAAAATAAACCAGCTGTTCTCCACAGAACCAGCAAAGGTGTACTCTCAGTGGCAAGGGAACAATAATAATAAGAGAACAGCACCACCAAGGCTGGAGATGGAGCAATACTGGAAGAGCATATGGGAGAAGGACGCAACCCATAACGGCAATGCTCAGTGGCTAGTGGATCTGAGGGCAGACCACAGCGACCTCCCTGAACAGGGTCCAGTAACCATCACAGTGGCAGATATCCAAGAAAGGGTCTCCAGTATGAAGAGTTGGACAGCACCAGGGCCCGACATGGTCCACGCCTACTGGCTAAAGAAGCCGACTGCACTCCACGAGCGTCTGGCAGCACAAATGAACCAGCTGCTAGTTAACGAGAGACACCCGGAATGGCTAACCGAAGGTCGGACGGTCCTGATCCCCTATTCTATTCTATTCTATTCTATTCTATTCTATTCTATGCTATTCTATTCTAATTAAATAGCTTGAACTTTTTGGGAAAACATATCAGTTATTTTTTCCAACTATAGGACAAGTAGCTCTGAAGACTGTATTATTTTAACATAGTGAAGTTAAAAAAAGCTTACTGTGCACAAAAATGTGGTAGCAGCTAACACATTGCACAAGTACAAAACCTCAGAATTAAAAATCTGTTCCAAGTGGTTCAATTAGACATAATATGTTTTTTTCCCCTGTGGCTTATTTTACGCGCACAGTGCAGAATTTTTACTTTCTGTTCCCAAAACCTGCATCTTCCATTACTCCTATAGTGATAAAAAACAATTTAAAAAACATGCTTTTTTCTTCTTGCACACCTGCCCTGCTATCAGCTGATTTCAGTTTGTATGCAGAGAGGAATAACATAGCGGCGAAATCTGCAGCTTTAACCTCCCGAAATCTTTCATGGCATGCATTTTTAATTTCTCTTTGCTATTTGGGCTGATTTGGACCTGATCAATGAAAAAGCAAAGAATTACCAATTATTTATTTTTACCTGATTTTTCTTTCTACGAAAAATTTGATCCACATGCGGACATTCGTTTTAAATTTTGATAGAACAGTGGCAGTACAAGTCCTCATAGGTGGATATCAGGCCATTGTAGAGCAAAATTTAGTATTTTGGTCTAGACAACCCAAAATGTGATGTCCACAAAGGAGTAAAGATGCGGACATTACTTTTTCTTTCTATTGCACAAGTGAACAAGAGCATGATAGTAAAGTGCAAACTGTGTGAAAAGAAACAACTTTATTGTATGGCTCTTGTCAAGCATCTGCACAGACAAAATGCTAATACGAAGCTGTTTGTGTTGGCTGACCCCAGCAAAGCTGCCAGAGCCTGATCTTCATCATGTAACATGGTAGACATATCAGTATTGTAGTCTTGTAGCCCAATTTCTACCTGGACCTGTTTCTAATAAAACTCTAAGAATTGCTGTGGCAGGTGGTTTGAAATGTCTTTGGACTGGTTTCCATCTCTTCTTCGTGTTAATGGCTTTATGTTCAAACACAAGCACTAAAAGAGAGATCTTATGTGTCCTAAATAGGACTGGGATTGTCCCAGTATGTGGGCCTGTCTGGGACGAGAAGAAAGTCTGCACTAGACTGTACATTTACATGTGATACGGTTAAAAGAGCTTACTGTGCACCAAAATGCGGTAGTGGCTAACACACTGCATGAATAACAGAGCCCAAAATTAAATATTAAATTTCAAATAGTGCAATTGGACACATCGTGGCTGCTTTGTGGCTATTTTTTGCATTTCATGCAAAAGGGTCACTTTCTGTTCCTGAATCAATTTCATGAAAAAAAAATTAAAATAGATGTATTAGTCACTGTTCTCAGCTTCACAACATAGACCATGGGTTTAACAGTGATTCAGAGGCAACATTATGACATTGTATTATTTAGCATAAACTTTACCACATGTAGGATATAATATCACATACACAGTGTATTTTTGTGTGGTAGTTTCCAAATTTTTACTTTCACAGCCTTTGATAATCCACATTATTGATTAAATTGATATATGATAAAATGTGCATGCCCTCCAACTGCTAGTGCTGATGAGTTGAAATAATTAAAAAAAAAAAGAGAGAAAACATTTCTTTTAAAAAGAGTTTGTAGTTTAAAAAATTGTAAAAACAGTGACAGAAGTCTGTGTTCCAGATTTTTTTTTAACAGAGTTTTAGGTTTCAGTACTTTAATTCTTATTTGGTACTTTATTAAATGTGAGATATTTATTTTGTACAGCCGAAGATGCTTTTACTGTCATTTCCCATGATTGGGTGCAAATTCTCAGTGTTGCTGTAATCCAAATCAGAAAATAGAGAAAACAAAGTGATACATAACCAAAAACACACCCACATCCAATTTCTCACATCCACAGGATAATGGGAGTGTTCGCAAATTAGAGGGTGCTGCTGCAGTCCCAGTGCCACAATCAAACACTTTAGAGAGAGTTTTGTTCAGCTCTGCTCTCTGATTCACCATGAAGCTGTACGTGATTATTCCACTGTGTGCTCTGCTCACATTCACCCAGCAGGTAAGAAATACTGAAGACTTCATTTCAATGGGTAAATATCCATTTTGAATAAAGCGACAAATACCAAATACCACTAAATGTGATGTTCTGCTTATTTCACTTGAAAATACATTTAAATTTCAGGCTCCTCCACGAGAAAAGTGTGCATGCGAGCTGAATAACTCAGAGAAGGCATTCCCTCATGAAAAACTCAGGATAGTTGAAACCAACGTATCAGACTGCAACAGCAACATCACCCCGCAGAAGGTAACTAGTCTTTTAAAGCTCTCATGCTGTGTGTCTCCATTCCTGCTTAATCACTGCTGCCTCTGCAGACTGTGGAGCTGGAGAGTCTGCTGCTGGGGTTGGAGCGTCGTCTTTCCCAGCTGAACAAAGACGTGCTGATCCTTGAGAAGGAGGATGACGGAGAGCTGTATGGAGTTCTCAGCTTGTATGTTATAGAGAATGAAATGACTGAGATCAAGCAGCTGATTGACAAGCTCAACAGCACCACCCAGCAACACCAGATCCTCACTGCTAACGCCACTGAACAGGTAGATTCACAACCACATGCTGCAAAACACTGACATCACTGTATCTTTGTCCCTCACTCTGTTTACGATCTTGTAAACAATCAAAATTTGTCTCAGCTGGGGAACTTTAAAGCAGAGATGCAAGAGCTGGAGAAGTTCGACACCATGCAGGTGATAAAGGGACAACAAGTCAACTCTGCTCTGAAGGCAGATCTATTCAAGTGCAACAAAAAAATGAACACTACCGTCACACCCACCGAGCCCCCACAGGGTGAGTTTGTTCTTTTTTTTTATGTGTTTGTTTGTTTATTTCTCTTCTGGTGGCAGTGGGAGTCTGTTCTTAGGGGATTGGAGCAGTTAATAATCCTTTTTATTTTTATCCCATCAGGTACCTGTCAACGCAGCCGGCTTCTGAATGTCACTGGACCAAGGGTCTACACAGCAGGAGAATATCCTGGCTCGTACGCTTACGGAGCCTGGGGTCGTGATCCCAGACCAGAGGAAGGCAAAGAGAGCTGGTACTGGCTGGTGATGATGACTTCGAGTAACAGATACTCCAACTATGTTCGTTTTTACAGCAGTCTGAGTTCTCTCATCATTGGAGTGAGCGTCCCAGGTAAGGAACTCCTCTCTTCTTGTTGTTTTTTTCCCTCCCACATAATGCAAAAAAACCCTTACTGTTTTTACTGGGATCACTCTGAAGTTGGTAATAAAGTAGCTTATTACATTGTTTGAATTTTCAAAGATGAAATAATTAACCCTAGAGGTTTGCTGTACTTTGGGTTACTGAAGGTGTTTGGAAAGGACCATGTACAGTGAGTTTGTTAGGTAACTACCTAACTGTACCTAAAATCGAGTTATGCAACCCTTTATAAAAGTGGCTTTAACATTTGGTAGCAAGTTATACTGATACCAAGTATCAGTATTACGTGTTTTCAACAAGCAGCCCTTGTTCCAGTGCTGGTCCTGTACAGGTGCATAGACAGTTCTGCATTGGTTCCCAGCCCATGTTATCCTGGAGTGTTTTTACTAAATAATACTCACCTGCCATAGTTCTTAAGAACAATGTTTTGCAGTTTGTCTTAATTACTGATACATTTTTGTGAAGCAAATTATAGTTTTAAACTATTAACATATGTTTATTCCTTCTTTTTCATCTTCAGGTAACGTCCAGATCCACTCCTCAAACCCAACTACCAACACTATCCAGGGTCCAAATAATGTTCTGTATGGAGGGGCTTTGTACTACAACTGTTACAACCAAGATTATGTTTGTCGATTCAATCTCACCACTAAAAGTGTCACAACCTTACAACTACCAAAAGGCACCAGGTTTGTCTTGGACCTCATTACTGGATGAAATGCTGAATAACTATGACAGAAACTTTCACTGCTATCCTCTGTTAACCAGGTACAACTCAAAAGGTAACTTCTGCCATCTTGAGGAATGCTACCCATACACTGACCTGGACCTGGCAACAGATGAGTCTGGTGTCTGGGTGGTCTACACCACCACTCAGGACTTTGGCAACTTGGTTCTCTCCAAGCTAGAGGAGGGTGAAACACCAGTGCTTGGAAAGACCTGGCGCACTTCAGTCTACAAACAGTCAGTGACCAACACCTTCATAGCGTGTGGCGTTCTCTATGCGACACGTTACATTAACAGGGAGGTCGAGGAGATCTTTTACTCATTCAACACCGTGACGGGACAGGAGAAGTTCAACATTGGCATCTTCATGAACAAAATGTCTCCCAACATTCAAAGCCTAAATTACAGCCCTGTGGACCAGATGCTGCATGCTTACTGTGACTCCAACATGGTTTCCTACAAGGTGTTGTTTGGGTAAATTGATGTTGTTGTTTCATTTCTGCAAAATTGATTGATTTCTATAAAAGTCTGAAATTCAAATAGGTGCTCGAGTAAAACATGGTATAGCCAACACCGTTTTTCCTCAAGATGTTTCATGTTTAATGCATCACATTTCATAAACAATGTATTTCTCCATTAAGCTAATTCAACCAGTGCAAATAAAAGGTTCATCTTTGCCTTGTACTCTCTTTATTTAATAAAATCAATAATTTCCAGTGTAGTGGTTTTAATGTTCAGAGTCAGTCTAACTATGTTATTATATCTTTTTTTATGTAAACATACAAATGTCATATTCTCATAAAAGTCACAAGATTGTTGTTTTGAGATTTGTGGAGAAATCCTTGCAGTGACATTAGAGTAGCAGTTATCTACATAAGTAAATTAAATTCAAACAGATTGTCAACTTGTTAGTACAACGTATTTACTGAAAGAAATCTCCGTCTGTGGATCGGGTTTCCTCCGAGGCGTGAGCACCTATCAGCAGAGATTGTCCATAACCTATAGAACTCAAAGAAATATTCTCAAGTAACAGTCAAATATGCCATTCAGCGTGTTAGTTACGACGTCGGGAGCAACTGGGAGAACAAAACGACACAGAAACTGTACGGGTTGCTTTCCCAAAATCAACTCAAAGGTTTATTCATCTTACAACAGTATATATAGAGGAAAAAGGTTCGTGTGTCAACAGATTCTCAGTTCAAACCGGTACAGACCAAATAAGGGAACGTCTTCCTGCCTTGTGAGCAAAGAAGTATCCTTTGTGTAGTTTATCAGTTCAGCTACAATTTATGATTATCCCAGCAAAATACACTCCTAGACATAGAATACAGAGTTCTTTCATTAGTGAATTCTGAAACGAACCACCTGGCCTTTAACAAGCTCCTTTCTAAGAGATAAGGAAGGGAGGATGGGAGTAAGAAAGTGATCTCTGTGGTGTTTTCAACCTTGAGGTACCATCCTGTGATTCTTACACATTAATTCTTAGGTTACAGAGAAAGAGAAAAACAACTAGTAAATGGGCCTTATTGAGTAACAGTTTTCCTGTATAATATCACTATAAAACAATATCCTGTAAATGCTACCATGGTATCAAAATATCACAACAGTTCCCTCCTTTTATCATGAAATGATAACATAGTATAAAGACAGAATGTAATAACATAATATAAAGACAAATCATAAATGTGAAATAACCTAAATATATAAGAAAAAACACAGTTCTTCAGTCGTCTCCTGGCCTGGTCCCAGGTTCGAGAGACATAGAATAAGCGCTGTATGATGACAATGGGCATTTCATTTTCTCCATTATCAGGATGGAATGAGTCTAGCTTTATCAGATTAGACATCATGTGGTACTCTCGGCTTTCTGTTCCTGCTGGATGTTCGAGTACCTTGTTGTGGCTCTTTCAGGCGTTGTGTGTTAATCAGTGATTGCGTGTGTGTAGGTGTATTAGATCCGGGCGCTGGCTCGCCGGAGACGTCGTCTGCTTGATCCGACGCCTGAGATGGTCTGGTTGGGCTGGTCTTAACCCTGCTGGCATGAATCCACTGAGGTTGTCCGTCTGTGAGGATGCTGGTTCTCGTCACTGCCAGTACAGTCTGGGGGCTGGAAAACGCGGCCTCCCCGAGTGTCCTTGGTTTTAGCAACTTCACCAACACCGCGTCTCCTGGCCTCCACTGATGAGTTGGAGCTGTGGAGGGGAGAGGCTGAGAGAGACAAACTTTCTGATAGTTATTATTCAGTGTTTCTACCAGATTGTGAACATAGTCGGACAATGCAGTGTCTATGTCCCCTTCCAATAGCGGTGCCCCTCTGGAAGCTGACCATGGTGTTGGAAACGGTCTTCCCATGATTATTTCAAATGGAGATAATTTGGTTGCTGCGGATGGAGTCATTCTAATTTTACAGAGGACTTGAGGAAGTAATTTGACCCAGGTCATTCCTGTTTCTATCATTGCTTTAGTCAGGCGATTTTTTATGGTCCTATTCATTCTTTCTACAACTCCTGAACTCTGAGGGTGGTATGGCACATGATATTTCCAGTCTATTCCTAGAGTTTTAGCACACTTTTGAATTACTTCTGATGTGAATGAAGGTCCTCTATCACTGTTAATTTGGTGAGGTATCCCGAATCTGGGTATTATTTCATTGCTCAACTTTTGACAGACTACTTCTGCAGTTTCTTTTGATGTTGGATAAGCTTCTACCCATTTACTAAATTGATCCACTATTACCAGTAAGTACTTGATGCTTCCTTGTGCTGGCATGTGTGTAAAATCAATTTGTAATGTATGAAATGGAAAATCTGGTTGTGGTAAATGCTGATGTTTTGCTTTTGGTCTCCCTACATTAGTTCGTGCACATGTTAGGCAGGTTGCTAATATGCTTTTTACTGCATGCAATGTTTTTTTCAATTACAAATCTTGATTTTATTGCATCTATTACCCCACTTTGTCCGACAT
Source organism: Astatotilapia calliptera (assembly GCF_964374335.1). Classification (NCBI taxonomy): domain Eukaryota; kingdom Metazoa; phylum Chordata; class Actinopteri; order Cichliformes; family Cichlidae; genus Astatotilapia; species Astatotilapia calliptera. Next base: position 4,400,697 of record NC_137428.1, on the reverse strand, counting down.
GACTCACACCGTGAAAATGTCGGATAAGGACTGGCAGCAGGGAAGATGGGAGGGCAATCAAACCCTCAAGATTTTTGTATAAGCCATCTCTGTCATCTAAGGTACAGTCATTATTCTCCCAATAGGTGTAATCACATGCAGAGGCTTGCTCTTGTATGAATTTTAAATCAACATTTGTGTCTAAATAGTCTGGGAGTGTAACAAGTGGCAGCTGTAGGGGCACAGATAATACTTCCTGCGGAGGTGGGAGCTGCGATGCAGCTGCAGCCTTGGCTGTCACGTCTGCTAGGGCATTATCTGTTGCTTCGTCTGTGTCAGCTGTACTGTGTCCTCTCGTTTTCACAACTGCAACGGCCGATGGTAGTTGTATAGCCTGCAAAAGTCTTTGCACAAGATCAGAATTAGCGATCGGTTTTCCGTCAGCCGATCTAAATCCTCTTTGTCTCCACAATGTGCCAAAGTCGTGTACGACGCCAAACGCATAGCGGCTGTCTGTGTAAATTGTCACACGCTTATCCACATGTAGCTCACAGGCGCGTATTAAAGCCATGAGCTCTACTTTTTGTGCTGAGTGAAATGGTAATGAGTGAGCCTCTAGTATGATGTCAGGCAATGTCACCACTGAATAGCCACAAAGAAATGAGTTGTCATTCGGCCTTGAACAGGACCCGTCCACATAAACCGTGGCTGAGTCTGGGATAGGTGTTTGCTCTAGATCTGGACGTGGTGCTGTGGATTCCTGTATGCGTGTCATGCAGTCATGAACGTCAAGCCTGTCTGAGCCATCCTGGTAGTGGCATCTGTACACGTGTTTGACACAGTGTGTGACGTGGAGTACCGGACAAAAAGATGTTGATTTCATTCTCTGCTGAGGCGTCCAGCTGACACAGAGGCTGTTCCTTCTCCATGATGTCGGTGCATAGGGCCGAAAAAACATAAGCTGTTATCAGTGTCAGCAAACATTTCACCCTTTGTGTTAAATGAAATACACAAATTCATTTTTGCTCTGGGTGTCTGCGGCTGCTGGAAAACGGAGCCAAATTTGCACCTCTAGCTTGTCTACCTTGTGGATTAAAATTCACTGGCCTTCAGTTTTACAAGCTTTAAGAAAGCATCTTTACTCAGTTCGTAGAGATTATCAGTAGCTGTCACTTTTAGCAACTGAGAGCATTCAGGGTGGATATTGTTCAAAAAGGTAGTAATGAAAATCTGATCATTTCCATCCTCTGGCATGCATGCCTCATTAGCCCAACAGTGCATAAAGCGTTTTATGAATACTAGGATAGATTCATCAGGCTTCTGTTTACACATTGTTACTGCATTTAAGTCAATTTTGTCTCTGGACATTGTTAACAGGAATCTCTTTAGATTCCTGAAGAAACCAGTGATTTTGTCATCATCTACCCACAAGAACTCTGCAGTTGTGGATGCTTTATCATGCTTTGGATCTAATTCACCTATCTCTCCTATGAGTTGTGACTCGGTTACTCCAGGAATGCATTGACACAATATGTACCTGTAATCCGGACCACCCAAGTGGTGATACCTGGTACTTCTCTGTAATGCAAAGACAAAGGCTGTAGGATTTTTAAGAGGATCAGGAAGCTCTTTAATAGTTACCACTAATTCTGAGATTTTAGGGGGCTGAATACAACACTGATCTCCTATTATCATAAAGGGGTAAGTGTCATTGACGTCACTAGATTTTAATTCTGATTGTTTGCGAGTGTTGGTGTAAGGACCTTTGTCATTCTGGCTTTGTTTTTCCTTTTAGATAAGTCTTTATTAAAGTTCTGGTAATAGGTATTTCTTTAGCTACCTCTAAACCTCTAGCCACGATATCGTGGCGTTTCATGTGGGTGTCAATTATGGACACTGCCTGATGCAAAAGTTTTTCTTCACAGTCGTCTAAATTGCTTTTCATAAGTTCCTCACATTCTTCTTTCAAAAGTTTTTCTCTTTTCCTATGTTCTGCTAATTCTTCCTCGCGGCGTATATATTGATTTTCCTGGTCCTGTTCAAGGAGATGGCTAAGATTCGTTGCATCTGATTCAGGTTTTTTGTCACTTTCTTTTAAGCTGGTTAGATCAGAATGTTGACGTTGTGTGCGTGCAGCTGCTACAGCGACTATTAATTTGGTCTCATCTTCGTAAGGGGGTGGGGCCGTAGGCAGAACGGCTGGACATGCAAGACTAGCTTTTCCTGTGGTAGATTTATTTTCTATGCTAGAGCCTGCACTAGTTTTATTTGATGTTAAAGCATCTATACCTGGTTCCGGTCCCTTTTTCCATAGTGGTAATATTCGATGTATCATGTCACGACATTCTATCATATATTTTCTACAGGATTTTTTAAGCAGACTACTTTTCTTATCGCAAATGATATTCAACATTTCTACTGACCTGTTTTCTGGCGATAATCGTTCGGGATAGGGCTCCGGAAATAAATTAGAATGCATTGAACTTACAGTTCTTAAGTTGTAGACAAAGTCAGTCACGTAAGCACTTCCACATGTTCTGGATACGTAATCATGAAAGTCTTCACCGATTCACGGACGTGGATTACACGTGACCGGAAGTGGGAGTCGTACTGAGCCGTTATTTGTGACTTTATATTTTATTTTATTTTGTTTTGCAGTTAATTTCGATTTTTTTTTCGGACCTGTCTGAGGTCTTTGAATTATTCTGACCCATGTTCAGTGATTTCCAGAGGGGTTTACACGCTTGAAGGATTTATGTTAGTATTTTTGCTGAGGCAAAGTTGAGGTTACTTTCGATTTTATTGCTAGCAATTTTCGTTTTCAAAACAACAGGCAACCTCCTGTATCTCTCTGCTTTTAATTTACTTTAATCGGGGCTAAGGAAGTCGTCAGTGTACCCCATTTATCTGGGCCACTAAGGAAAACTTCGTCAGTATATCCCGTTTCTCTATGAATCACTGAGAAAGGTATAATACAGTCTTATAAATAAAAAAAAGACACGTATTTACCTTCGTCAGCAAATCCCACTTCTGACACCAAATTGAAAGAAATCTCCGTCCCGGGTTTCTCCGTGGATCGGGTTTCCTCCGAGGCGTGAGCACCTATCAGCAGAGATTGTCCATAACCTATAGAACTCAAAGAAATATTCTCAAGTAACAGTCAAATATGCCATTCAGCGTGTTAGTTACGACGTCGGGAGCAACTGGGAGAACAAAACGACACAGAAACTGTACGGTTTATTCGTACAAAGGTTTATTCATCTTACAACAGTATATATAGAGGAAAAAGGTTCGTGTGTCAACAGATTCTCAGTTCAAACCGGTACAGACCAAATAAGGGAACGTCTTCCTGCCTTGTGAGCAAAGAAGTATCCTTTGTGTAGTTTATCAGTTCAGCTACAATTTATGATTATCCCAGCAAAATACACTCCTAGACATAGAATACAGAGTTCTTTCATTAGTGAATTCTGAAACGAACCACCTGGCCTTTAACAAGCTCCTTTCTAAGAGATAAGGAAGGGAGGATGGGAGTAAGGAAGTGATCTCTGTGGTGTTTTCAACCTTGAGGTACCATCCTGTGATTCTTACACATTAATTCTTAGGTTACAGAGAAAGAGAAAAACAACTAGTAAATGGGCCTTATTGAGTAACAGTTTTCCTGTATAATATCACTATAAAACAATATCCTGTTAATGCTACCATGGTATCAAAATATCACAACATTTACTAGCTTTTTTTTAATATGCAGTGTTGGGCAAGTTACTTTAAGTAATTAATTATAGTTACTTCTTCAAAAAGTAACTGAGTTAGTAACTGAGTTACAAGATTCTAAAAGTAATTAATTACTTGAAAAGTAACTATTGCCTTACTGGGCCTGGACCCCAGAGGGTTAAACATTTTTTTAACCCTCTGGGGGTCCAGGGTATAATTGGACATTTTTAACTACTTTTGATGTTTCCTCTACATTTCACCTTTAAAAACTATTTTTGTTTGGTATCATTGTTTTCAGCACGACCTCACGTGTCTGAATTTATAGTTATGTTTTCATTTTGACATACTGTATTAACAAAAAACATAAAATGTGAGTAGAAAAAGTTTTTTTAATTTAATTTAATTTTTTGCAGTGCATTTACAATGACTGAAATTTACAATGGATAACATTTTCGTTTCTCCTTCAAGTATCAGATAAAATGTTACACATTTATGGTTCATAATACAAGTGCACAAATCAATGCCTGAGAACCTTAATCGAATGAACAATTTTTGTAAAGAAAAGAGAGTCAAAATGTGTCAATAATAATCTGACTGACTGATAAAGTTTCTCAAAAAGATTATACACGTGTCTCTACAATTTACTGAATCATAGAGTACACTGCACTTAATTTTTCACATTGATTATATATTTTGTTAAATAAGTGACATGATGAAATATGTCATGTTTTCATCTGAGTTTGTATTTAAATAATTTTCTTTTAAGGTTCCAATGATTTTTGTTAATATTTGCTAATATGCAAAACCCTAAATTTGAAATAGTGTTTACTTTCTCATTTACATTACATAGTTTCTGCAACACCAAAACCCTAAATTTGAATTCAGTTCAGTTTTATTTATATAGCACTAAGTCACAACAACACTTCCCTCAAGGCATTTTATATTGTAAAAACCCTATAATAATATAAAAAAACAGAGAAACCCCAACAATCATATCACTCCAATGAGCAAGTGATTTGACGACAGTGGTAAGGAAAAACTCCTTTTTAACAGGAAGGAACCTCCAGCAGAACCAGGACAGGAGAGGGACGTCCATGTGCAGCAATGGAAGCAGATATGGAAGATAAAGTCCAAAGCAGCCCCCATGGTAGAGGAAGCATCAAGAGTTGTAGCCCCATAACAGCTAAAATATTAACGTGTACCCTCAAGCTAGGCCTAGATAGATAGATAGATGGATAGATGGATAGATAGATAGATAGATAGATAGATAGATAGATAGATAGATAGATAGATAGATAGATAGATAGATAGATAGATAGATTTTTTTAATTTTTTACAGCATACATGACATATTTGTGATATTTGTATTGCTTGCATAAAATAGTCCTCAAACTGAACTTTAAATCATTGCTTTTTTCTAACTGTTTAACAAGCTTTAGATCAGAAGTAAACCTGGTAGGCCAGCAAGTATCCATCGTTGTACATGTAGATCTGCTTGTTGGTGGGATTGTAGCTTAGACTAGCCACTGCTTTAGCTACCTTCTCCAGTGGTATTGCTAGTGAGTTGTCTTCTTTGCCTGTGGCTGTGTCGAAGGCGTAGAACACCTCCTCCCGGTACTCATTAACGTAACGAGTCGCATACATCACACCGCACACCATGAAGGCGTTACTTACTGCCTTCTTGAACAACCTCGTTTCCCACGTCTGTGTCACGTTGAGACTCTTCACCTCGCTGTCCCAAACTAAGCGGCTGATCACGAGGTTACCATGGTTACCTATAGTGGCATAGAGAGCCCACAGTCCTGTTTCATCTGCCTCTACATCAACATCACTATTGAGCCGGCAATCGTAGTAACAATAGGGGAACTTGTTGTTGAAACCCACACCGGTGCCTGGAAGAGTCACCCGTTTGACCTCGTTGGTCTCCAGGTCATACCGGCAAATGTCTGCAGAGCGGTAGCAGTGATAATACAGAGCCTCGCCATACAGGACGGCGTTCGGACCTTCATTTGTGCTGGGATGACTGTAAGATGAAGCAAAGGTAAATTCTCTGTGGTTTGTTGAGGCCATGAGGTCTTCATAGGTTTGGTAAAGGCGCACAGTGTTGCCCCAGATGTGGCTGCTTAGCAGAGGTTGAACCCAGTAACTGTTCTTCTGCCCCTCGCTCTCTTTCTGGGCTTGTTTTCCCCACGAACCAGAGATATAGCTCTTACCATGAGGACTGACTTTAGCTGTGATAGGGTCACTGATGTTGGTGATCAGACCTCTGAGGCAGTGCCTGTCATGACCTGGAAAGGCAGAAAGATCAGGAGGTTTCTGAAGGAGATAATAAGATACAGTCAATCATTGTCACCTATCGGGATCATTTATTTATGATCCCGTGAGAGTGTCTGTTTGGCTCAAATATTATTTTCAGACAGGATCAGGGAAAATAAGCTAGTTCTTGTAGTTCTTGAGTGACACGACTTTGTACTGGGTCTTCTTCACCATTCCTTGTGCATAGGTAGAATCAAAATACAAAGAAAGTCCAATACCCCAATCACTGAGAAATACTGTGTTCAGGAATAATTGATTATTACAAATTAATTGATAATTGTCTCTCACTGACAATCCCACACACCCACAATTTTTTCATATCATAGTGAGGACATCTAATTGACATAATGCTTTCCCCAGCCACCTAGTCTAAACCTAACCATCAAAAATAATGCCTAACCCTAACCCTGTTGTAACCCTGACACTAAAATCACATTTTGAGCCTCAAACTCGTGTGAACGGGCATTTCGTCCGCATAAGTATAGCAGCATGTTAATTTTCTGTCCTCACAAAGATATCTAAACATGTACACCACACACACACACACACACACACATACACACACACACACACACATACCTCTGAAGTCTTTGGGGATTGACTTGCAGGTCTCCACATTATTCTTTAGGTAGCGCAGTTTCTCCTTCACAGTCTTCATGTTAAGCGTGTCTATTGTTTGCATCTTGTTTACATGTTTATGTAGTCTATCAGCCTATCAGAAATGGATATAATATTATTCTATTGATAATTCTGTTACATCACAACAGGTCACATGTGACCTGACATAGTATAACATTAAATCTTTTCTTTCTGTTGTTTTTTGCTGCCATTTGCTATTTTAGCTCTACCTCTTTGGAGAGTTTCTGTGTCTCGGAGTTGTTAAGCTGGCTGTGGACCACATCGATGTCCACCTGTAACTGGCTGAGCTCCTGGCCCAGCTGGCGCAGGGACAGTTCTGTATACAGGCCCCTGAAATGCAGGTAGTTGTAGGGCTCCAGCCGAGCAGTAAAGTTGGAAAACTGATCCTGGATCAGAGGAAGACGTTGGCTGGAGAACGTCAGCTGCAAGAAATGTAGACAAAAAAAATCCTGTGATATTCTGATCCCAGACTGAAGTTGAAATATTATCTGGCAGACAATAACATAAAATTAATGGTAACAGGAAATCAATTCTGTGGGTATTTCAGTGTTTTTGCTTTTTAAACTTTTTTAAAGTATTTAATATCAAATATTGAAATGGTTATGAAAAGTGATTATTTTACATTATATTATTTTACTGTGCATACTTTCTCATATCATATCAAATTTCAGTATAAGAGTATAATAAACGAGGAGGTACTTATAGAAAAGAGATTCCAAAAGGCCAATGTGGAATATAACTGAAAAATAAAACACCGTGGACCCCGGCTGTGTATTTAAATCCCAACTGATAATGTAAGTTTAACAAGACAAACAAGCCATAGGTTTTCTAGTTTTCAATATGAATCTTACAAATCTTTTTGTTGTTCAAAAATAAATCTGTTGAAGGTGGCAGAGGAATGATATGAAAATATAAACTTCAGTAACACATACATTTAAAAATTATATACCAATATATAGTATATGTGATAATAAAAAAATTATAAATAATGAAGCAATAATATTGCAATTGGTACTTATGCTTAAGTAGCAGAGGTGAGTAAAATAATGCTACATGAGTTCTTACCTCTTCTTGTAGGTTATTCAGAGATCCTTCACAGGTGTGAACTTCCTCCAACACGTACTTAAACTTCTGAGCAGGGAACAGCCACATGGTGGAGTTTAGCTGGCACACACATGCATTTGCCTTCTTGTAGCCCGACACTCGCTGACTCCGGCTGTCAGCCTGATTGTGGGTACAGCAGGTTAAATCCTGAGGAACTGTTCACGGGCTACTCAAATAACTTTTTCTCCTAAAATACTATATTAAATCATTAGCTTTGAAGTGTAACTTACCGTGGATGACAGCAGTAGCAATAGAAGTATCTGCAGCATGTTTAGCTGGAAAAACTGAGACTGGACCAACAAAGATGCACACACACAAACACACACAGTGCTCCTCTGTTTTCTCTAATAAACTCACTGACAACAAACACACAGCCTGCTGGCCTGTTTCCTGTCACTGATGGGTTGCGTCACAGACTTAAAAGCAATTGGATGACACAACTAAAAGCATCAAGCTGGACTTCTGTAGGACCCCTCCCACTTCCTTCATGTATTGTTAATTTATCAGCTCTCATTTCCAAATGTTTTCATTCCTTCCTAACAGGATTATTTCCTACTTTATTAATTTTTTAAATTTTTTTAATTATTATAGATTACTACTGGCAGATGTTATACATTTACTTTAACGTTAAAATGTTAAAACCTGTAACCAATGGAAACGGCCCTTTTAGCATATTGTAACAAATTAATCTGATTTTTACAAGGGTGAACTTAGATAAAAGTGATACACTCTTAGAAACTAAATAACAAGAGACACTTTTTAAATTCTATCACCTTTTTTTATGTTAAACTATTTTTATCAGTTCTGAATAAAAAAGTAAAAAATTAAGCCCTTCTAATCTCTGTTACGTACCCTAAAAGGTAGGCATTTACATTGACATATTAATATGTAATGAAAAGTAGCAACTTCTAAACATGTACTTGCTTAGCAACGAAACCTTATACGTTATCATAAATTATCATTGGAAACTTGGAGACTGTTAAAAGAGCACAATAAATGATTTACTGTAAGATGTTGCATGCATAACACAAACCACAGAATTAAAAAAAAATCTAATTATTATTGCGGTCTGACTCAAAGTGGACACTTTCAGTTCCTGAAACTTTACCATTACAGGATCTACAACTAAGATTCAGCATGTATGTCTCAAAATAGATGCACGTATTAGTCACTGTCTGCCTTTATGTGCACTGTTAAAAAAAACATCTTAAAAAATTGGTAATATTCCAGCAGCTGGGGCGCCAAAATACTACCGTAAAATAACAGAAAATAACTTTCTCATAAAAATACAGTTATTTTCAGTAATGAAAATAGAGTTTGTTGCGCCAATTTTACTTGGGATTCTGCCTTTTCCAAGTGCTTTTAGACATTAAATTAGGAACATTTTGACGTGATTAAACAATGAAATCACCTATAAACAAGGTCAATGAATGTGGCAATAAGAATCATAATACGTAAATATACAGAAATATACAGTTAGCAGTTTGCTTAAATAATAATGATTGCATGCCCTGGGACAGACTGACAGAGGAGAGGCTGCCATATCAGCCCTTCTGGCCATTACCAGTAGGTGAAGAGTCTTGACCACGGACACAATACCGAGAGTGTCCGAGCCGGTGCTCGAATCGGCAACCTTTTGATCACAAGGCGAACTGCCAACTCTTGAGCCACGATTGCCCTAAATAGCAATGATAATAATACTTATGTGATGTAACACAAGGTTATAGGAATCATGTTATATACTTTTCCATAGCATTACATTTGAATTCAACAATTCAATCTTTCAAATAACGGACAGATATTTGTGAAATCATTAACTCAAAAGTGGATTATAGATGGCAGACAGTTGGTGTCGTAAACCCCCGCCTCTGTTCAAAGATGGTCGCTCACAGTGGACATAGATGGCTTCTTTCACTCCTCTTTCAAAACATCTGTCCTCTCTGTCCAAAATGTGAACATTGGCATCACATTACAGTGATTTAACGTTAATTTACATTTGAAATGTGAAATCACAGTCTATTTACGTAACTTTAATGATATTCTACAAGAACAGAACAAAACTGTAAAATGCACAGTAAAATACTTTTATATTAGGATTTTCCTACAGTACACCCATACCCGCGACCTTGTGGTTGTTAGTTCACATTCATTGGCCGATACCTAGCGTCATGTTATTATGTGTCCCAACATCCAATGGCATGTCACATTGTTTTCATGGCCACACCCTCACCCCAGGTGCAGAGGCCTATTTCTGTTCAGAAATGTTGTGAATACTTTGAGATTTATATTAATTGCAATTCCTACCTCTACATTTATTTTTTAAAATATATAATTAGCACAGCGTGGTCGTGCAATGTTTTATATGGTTTTTTTTGTTTTTATTCCTATTAATTATATTTTCACTTGTTACCTCTGAATTATTGAAATTACTCCTTTAATTATTGATTATTCTCATTCCTTTTTGATCATTTTATATATTTTTCCATAGTATTACATTTGAATTTAACAGATCATTCTCTCACATAACAGACAAATATTTGGGAAATTATGATACATTTCTGAATGTATTTTTACAATCGAAATATGCATATTTACAAAAAATATATTTAAAAAACAAGTAAATTGTGTTTTACTATATTTTCAGTACACTGTTACATTCTTGTCTGAAAAGATCTTAAAGGTTTATTTTGTCACACAGAAAGTAGTAATAAGAGTAATATTAAAAGTAAGGAGCTGCCACGATTGTTGGAAACTGGAATTGGCTGGGCCGCGCTATGAGTTCTGGGATAGGTTGGGCCACGAAGGATACACCCGAAATGAGGGACACATCTGTCGGCTGCATATGTAGTATCCTTCGAATTGGGACAGCCTTCGTCCCCTGGCTGTGCCTTAATCGGTCTACAAATCGGACTGCAAAAGCAACATCATCCCACAGAAGGTAAGTTACCCTGCGACTCATAGTGTCATACTGTTTGTTTGTTTAACCACTGCTGTCTCTGCAGTCTGTGGAGCTGAAGAGTCTACTGCAGGGGTTGGAGCAACGTCTTACCCAGCTGAGCAAAGATGTGCTGATCCTGGAAAAGGAGGATGACAGAGGGCTGTATGGAGTTCTCAGCCTGTATCTTATAGAGAATGAAATGAATGAGATCAAGCAGCTGATTGACAAGCTCAACAGCACCACCCAGGAAAACCAGATCCTCACTGCTAGCGCCACTCGCCAGGTACATTCACAACCACATGCTGCAAAACGCTGACATCACCCTGAAGTGTACATCTACTATTGTGTTTTCACTATTCGATATTATAGATGGTGTTAACAGAACAGTGACATTTAATTCTGTTAAACATATTCTGTATATTCATTGTTTTGAGTGCCCTTTTGTTGATTTGTGGAGTATCAAGCCATGTTAAGAAATACATTTTTCTCTGTTTGGCTCCACATTTGAATGTCTTCTTTCTCTCAGCTGGAGATCATGAAAACAGAAATGAAAGCGCTGGAGAAGTTCGACACCATGCAGGTGATAAAGGGACGACAAACCATCGAGGTTCTGAGGACAGACCTGGACAGTTGCAAAAAGGAAGTGAAGGCACTCACCCAGCTTCCACAGGGTGAGTTATGCCTCACTTGCGATTGTTAAGAGGTTGAAACCTCTATAGGACTAGTATGGCTCACAGTTAATACACACTTTAATTTTCCTTCAGGTACTTGTCCTCGCAGCCGGCTTGTTAGTGTTACCGGGCCAGTGTTCTACACAGAAGGAGAGTATCCTGGCTTGTATTCTTATGGAGCCTGGGGCTGTGATCCCAAACCAGAGAAAGGGAAAGAGAACTGGTATTGGTTGGTGATGATGACTTCCAACAACAGATACTCCAACTACATTCGTTTTTACTCCAGCCTGAACTCTCTCATTAGGGGGGTGAGTGCCCCAGGTAAGGAACTGCTGTGTAGTGTCAAACGTGCCAGTTGTCCCTTTGAAGTGGCCGATGACAGGATCGAATTCCTTTGAGATTTTTTTAAAGACAATGAAGACCTGTTTTCCTTTAACTTGTGTTACTGAAAATAAATGAGAATGACAGTGACTGCAGAGCTTCACAAATGTTGAAGTCCGGTTATACAGATCATTAGAAAGTTAACATGCACTGTAATTTAACAACAACAACAACAACAACAACAAAAAACTGACTAAAGTAGCATCGGGTGCAGATTCTAGCAAATATTACGTTTAAATAAACTGTGAATATTCTTTGAAATAAATTGTAAAATGTTTGCAAGAAAGTAACAACTTCACCTGCACTGGAAGACTTCCTAGGAGATACTCTAGTAAATAGTTCTCATAAGAGAATAATTTAAGTCATTACCTGATAAAGTTCTATTAAACAATGTTATGTATTGATGCTTTACTAACTGTGCATATTTTAATGTGTCATACTGTGTAGATCTAAATTGCTTATTCGTTCTCTAAAAACACAACCAATGATACTTAAATTTGAGTTTCCCCATCACACTGCTTCTTCTCCTTTCACTTCTTTTCCTGCCAGGAAATGTCTATATCCACACCTCTAACCCAACTACCAACACCATCCAGGGTCCAAATAATGTTCTGTATGGAGGGGCTTTGTATTACAACTGTTACAACCGAGATGCTGTTTGTCATTTCAACCTCACCACCAAACACGTTACTACCTTAGAACTACACCAAGGCACTAGGTTTTTTTCCACAACTTTTTTTTGAGCTCATTACTGCAAGAATATGAAACATAACTATGATGGAAACATTCATTTATGAATAAGAGTTGCTTTTTAAGTGTAAAACATTCACTGTTGTCCTCTGTTAACCAGATATAACTCAAAGGCTAACTTCTGCCACCTTGAGGAGTGTTACCCATACACTGATCTGGATCTTGCAACAGATGAATCTGGTGTCTGGGTGGTCTTCACCACCTCCCTGGACTTTGGCAACATGATCCTGTCCAAGGTGGAGGAGGGTGAACCACCTGCACTTGGAAAGACCTGGCAAACGTCAGTGTACAAGCAGGCGGTGACCAACACCTTCATGGCCTGCGGTGTTCTCTACGCCACACGTTACGTCAACCAAGCGCTCGAGGAGATCTTTTACTCATTCAATACCGTGACGGGGAAGGAGCGGTTCAACCTAGGCATCTTCATCAGCAAGATTTCTCCCAACATTCAAGCCCTGAACTACAGCCCTGTGGACCAGACACTACATGTCTACTCTGACTCCAACATGGTTTACTATAAAGTGATTTTTGAGTAAATTCATAAAAGATTCGATTCAAATAACTGCACCAGTAAAATAAATATTTCTGAAGGTCAGAAAAAAGGGCTGAAAAACCTTCATATATGGGGTAACTTTTAAGGTTAATTTTCATAGTAATGGTCAGTGTTTAATAATTTGCTAATTTTATTAGTTAGTTTGCTAATTTTTTTGTTTTTGTCTTTTACTGGCTTAAGAGATTTTTTAATGACATCTTTAACTGACTTTATATAAAAGTAAAAAAAAAAATTCTAATAGAGTCAATATTTTTGTGTTTGAGGTGACAAATACTTTTGTGTTTTTGCCCCCTAACATTCTAATGAATTACATTAAACCATTTGCTGAAATGCAATATTGCCAAATTTATCTAAGCTGTATTTGATTTAAACCAGGGGTCTCGTAACCCCAGGCTTTGAGGGCCGGTGTCCTGCAGGTTGTAGATCTCACCCTGGGTCAACACACCTGAAATAGTTCATTACCAGGCCTCTGGAGAACTTCAAGACATGCTGAGGAGGTAATTTAGCCATTTAAATCAGCTTTGTTGGATCAAGGACACATCTAAAATCTGAGTTGTGAAGTCCGAGACCCCTGCTTTAAACTACTTATTTTGTTACAGCTGTTACAAAATGAATAACTGATCCTTTACCCTCTAAAGTCTAAATCATGTTTGGCGCTGACCACAACAATGGCCCCAAGGCCTAAGAAAAGAGCACTTCTTTGGAAAACATGTTATGAGCTGTGCAGTAGATGTTAGTTTAAATGACCATTTGTGTTGTCCTCTAATTGCCAAGACCTAAGTGAACTACTTTTGAACCAGAACACAAATTAAATCTTCTAATGCACATCTGTACAGCAAATTAATCAAGTTTAACATTTCCAATTCAAAATGAAAATATGAACAAAGCATATTGATTATCAAGTCTAAGCATAACTAAGTTTAAGCCCATTCTTTTCTTTTAGTGCTTATATTCCACTAAAGTATATCAGTGACCAACTCAGACTTCATTTGAAAATCTAAAAGAAACCTTTTAATTTCTAAAAATGTGTTTGCAATACTTTAAAACATAATCAAACTCTGTGCTAAAGGTATTACCGGAAACTTGGTGTATGTAAAGCAGTTAAAGAGCTTAGAACACAATAAATTCAACCATTGCTAAGACATTGCATGCATAACACAAACCACAATATAAAAATAAAAAATTATTATTGCAGTCTGAGTGCAAAGTGGGCACTTTCTGTTCCTAAAACTTCACTGTTACAGGATCTACAACAAAAATTCTGCATGTAAATGCAGAATTTACATGCAGAAGGGTACATATTAGTCACCGTCTGCGTTTATGCAGGGTCTTATTGCATCATCCAGCCACAGCACTGAGTTATGAATGCTTATTGACTAGCAGACTGTAATAGTGTTAACAGAGTGTTATTACAACAGGTTTAGACTGCTGCCTGTACACAAAACTTTATCTCTGGTGATTATTCAATAAATAAAGGTTTAAGAGATGTCTGTATCAAAACAGACAATTATCTTTGTGTTGTCAGATAGACTGTACTTGGTTCTTGACATCCACTGCCTAACATTACTGTTGCTATGTTTGCTTAACCTTGTGTTTATCTGATGTCTTTAATATGGTGGCAAAAAATAGATGGACTGCTTCCAGTTGGAGACCTCAGTCTTGTATAAGTGACAATTTCAAATGGCCGTGAAATACCCATCTTGGAATCTGGATTCATGTTCTTTGTCCACTCGTTTGATTCATTTCATTGTGGTTTTCCACCTGTTGTCTTTGTGGTCTCTAGTTTTTGTCAGAGAAGTCGGGAGCTGTGTCTAGCACCTGAGAGCTGTCTTTATCATACTCCACAGAACAAAACTGTGGTATGAACACATTTTTAATTTCTTTAGTAAATTCATGACAGCTTCCTTTGATACATTTTTTAGGGAAGGTCCAAATCACATATGTTACATCATAAATTGTCTACAGCATATTGTGAAAAAGTCCTGGTGTTAAACTGACCTGCCTGCAGTTCGTAATATTATTCAACACGTTCTCATCTCAACACGTAACATACCACAATTTGTCATAGTCGTCGGCATGAGAGCAGGTTGAATCTATAAATGTGTTTTATGTGTGACATGAAGCTCAAATCTGTTCACTTTCAGATCCTGAATCACTTTGGAAAACACTATGTGTATGGTTAAGGTTAGGGTTAGGGCTGGAATGGATGGCTGGAGCCTGTGCTTCAAGTGTGTCTTACCACTGTGTCTTAAGTGGCTTTCTGTTCAGAGCGTTTCATAAGGACAAAAGGGTACCTTTTACGTTACTATGAGACGCTTAGGGGAGTGACAAATGTTATGTGTTGGGAAAATTAAATAGATAAAAATAATAAAATAATTTACATTTCTTGAATTTCTTGGACAAATATGTATTGCTAATCCAAGTCTGGTATTGTATGAGGCATAAATAAATTATGCATTATTTTAGCACAGACTGCTCACGTGATACGGTTAAAAGAGCTTAGCGTGCACCAAAATGAGGTAGTGGCTAACACACTGCACGAATAATAAAGACCAGAACGAAATATAAAATTCAAATGGTGCAATTGGACACATTGTGATTTTAGTCTCTGGCTATTTTACGACTTGTCTCATTTTCAAGTCACCGCAGGTTTAGCTGTGATTCATACACATTATAAAACAAAAAATGTTCCCAGCATAAACTTTACTGTATGTAGCAAATACAGTAAAATTATAGTAAGTAAATATATTGTATAAAGTTTATTTTGTATTATGTTTTTTGTTGTGTGTTCTAATAGTGTTTAAGAGTGCATTTGAGCAAACTGTTGCAAAGACTCAGATTGCACTGACAGTTTTAAATCTGCAAAGAAACTTGTTGATGCAGTGGGTTTGCTAAAATATGTGCATGTCAGTAAACACAGAAAAATCATATCTTGAAGAATGCAGTGTTGTGTTTCGTAAGTCATTACTGCCATTGGCTCTGAGAATCCATATTGATTAAATTTGTAGATGATTAAATGTCCTGTGCTGAACAGCAGTGAAAAGGGGAAAACAACTTCAAAAAGTTTTTGTAATTAACAAAAAATGTCATGAAAAACAGTGACAAATGTCACTGAGATGCATGATGCATGAAATACAAACACACCCACATCCACTTCCTCACATACGGAGGTTAGCGGGAATGTTCACAAGCTGCTGCAGCAGTTTACAGATGGTTTTGTTCAGCTCTGCTCTCTGTGATTCACCATGAAGCTGTACGTGATCATTTCACTGTGGGCTCTGCTCACATTCACACATCAGGTAAGAAATACTGAAGACTTCCTTTAAATGATAAAATATCCATTTTGAATGAAGTGACAAATACCAAATACCACTAAATGCTGCTGCTTATTTCACTTAAAAATACATTTAAATTTCAGGCTCCTCCACGAGAAAAGTGTGCATGTGAGCTGAATAACTCAGAGAAGGCATTCCCTCATGAAAAACTCAGGATAGTTGAAACCAACGTATCAGACTGCAACAGCAACATCACCCCGCAGAAGGTAACTAGTCTTTTAAAGCTCTCATGCTGTGTGTCTCCATTCCTGGTTAATCACTGCTGCCTCTGCAGACTGTGGAGCTGGAGAGTCTGCTGCTGGGGTTGGAGCGTCGTCTTTCCCAGCTGAACAAAGATGTGCTGATCCTGGAGGAGGAGGAGGAGGATGACGGAGAGTTCAGTTCAGTTCAGTTCATTTTTATTTCAAACATTTCAAACATGTGCCTTCACAATCATTACAAAATATCATTCCATTATTTGTTTGAAAAGGAGTAGGCTGAAGTATTTACTTATTTGTCCCTACCCCCTCAAGTTGGATGACGGAGAGCTGTATGGAGTTCTCAGCTTGTATGTTATAGAGAATGAAATGACTGAGATCAAGCAGCTGATTGACAAGCTCAACAGCACCACCCAGCAACACCAGATCCTCACTGCTAACGCCACTGAACAGGTAGATTCACAACCACATGCTGCAAAACACTGACATCACTCTAAAGAGCATATTTACTATTGTTTTTACACTGTCTTGTAAAATCATCATCACTGTTATGTTAGGTTATGTTATGTTATGTTATGGAAACAAAAAGTCTTGAAATTAGGTCAAAAGAGCATTTTGAAAAGTATTTGATATTGATAAGTGTGTTGTATTCATTTTTCTATTTCGCTTGATCTTTTAACATCTGCTGTCTCCAAGCTGGATAACCTGAAAGCAGAGATGCAAGAGCTGGAGAGGTTTGACACCATGCAGGTGATAAAGGGACAGCAAGTCAACTCTGCTCTGAAGGCAGATCTATTCAAGTGCAACAAAAAAATGAACACTACCGTCACGCCAACCGAGCCCCCACAGGGTGAGTCTAACAACCAGGTGGGGTTGGGGGTTGGATGGCTGCTACTGAGGCCCTGAAGGGGTTAATAAACCGTTTTACAGAAGACCAAACATGAACTAAACTGAGCTCAATACAATGAAACTAAAAACCATCAAACAAAGACGAGTTATGAAGGCATTACCAAACTATTTGAAGGCCATTATTGTATAATGTGAAGTATTATTGGCATTTGGTCAACATTTGCCTTATTTACCAAAAACGTATTAAGTACTTTCCAGGATCCTTACTTGTCAGAATCTATTATACATGTAAATGTGTTAATAATGTCTGTTTAAACCTTTTCCAGTGATTATCTTGATGTTGGCTTGAAAATAAATATCTCCCTCTACTGTTACTGCAGCTTATTGCAACTTCTGCATGTGTGTACATTTCACATTTTGGAGAGGCAAAGCATGAAATGAACCGGCGTGTCTACTCCATGCTTCGTTGTGATATCGGGTTGCCTCGGTATACAAAGTATTCTAGAGACAAGTAGGAGGCCATTTGTCTGACAGCTGGTTGTACTATGCACTGCATCCATAAAAGTAGCAGCAGAAAGAACAACTGTTACACACTTCTCCCCTCAGGTACCTGTCCACGCAGCCGGCTTCTTAATGTCACTGGACCAAGGGTCTACACAGCAGGAGAATATCCTGGCTCGTACGCTTACGGAGCCTGGGGTCGTGATCCCAGACCAGAGGAAGGCAAAGAAAGCTGGTACTGGCTGGTCATGTTGACTTCCAGTAATATATATGCCCACTATGTTCGTCTTTACAGCAGTCTGAGTTCTCTCATCATTGGAGTGAGCGTCCCAGGTAAGGAACTGTTCTCTTCTTGTGGTTAATTGTCAGAGGTACAATTTATGTAACAAAGCATTTTGGGTTTTATTGCAATCACTTTGAAGTGGTTTGTTGATTTTATGTAAAAAAATCATTCACCCTGCAGGTTTACCAGATTTTGTGGTAAAACTTGAAGGAAAGCATAGAGAATATAAAGTTTATTCGGCATATCCACAATACCTAACTATTTGAGGCATTCAGCTCAACAGTTGTGCAGATCTTTACAAAGATTAATGTGCACTTTAATTTGAAAATGAAGACTGAGAGAGACTGATAAGCATTTGGTGGACTAGCAACTACTGTACTTGTTGGCGCAGGATAGTATCTTTCTTTTTCACCAATGAGTGCTGGTCCTGCACACGTGCATAGTCAGCTCTGCCTTGGTTCCTTCTGAGACCTACATTTAGAAAGTCCTTATGAACAATTTTTTGCAGTTCTTTTTTATTAATGACACATTTTTTTACATGCTAGAAATTGTTAAACTATTTTCTCACATTTATTCTTCCATATCGTTTGTCTTCTTCTTTTTCAGGTAACGTCCAGATCCACTCCTCAAACCCAACTACCAACACCATCCAGGGTCCAAATAATGTTCTGTATGGAGGGGCTTTGTACTACAACTGTTACAACCAAGATTATGTTTGTCGATTCAATCTCACCACTAAAAGTGTCACAACCTTACAACTACCAAAAGGCACCAGGTTTGTCTTGGACCTCATTACTGGATGAAATGCTGAATAACTATGACAGAAACTTTCACTGCTATCCTCTGTTAACCAGGTACAACTCAAAAGGTAACTTCTGCCATCTTGAGGAATGCTACCCATACACTGACCTGGACCTGGCAACAGATGAGTCTGGTGTCTGGGTGGTCTACACCACCACTCAGGACTTTGGCAATTTGGTTCTCTCCAAGCTAGAGGAGGGTGAAACACCGGTGCTTGGAAAGACCTGGCGCACTTCAATCTACAAGCGGGCAGTGACCAACACCTTCATGGCGTGTGGCGTTCTCTATGCAACACGTTACATTAACAAGGAGGTCGAGGAGATCTTTTACTCATTCAACACCGTGACGGGACAGGAGAAGTTCAACATTGGCATCTTCATGAACAAGATGTCTACCAACATTCAAAGCCTAAATTACAGCCCTGTGGACCAGATGCTGCATGCTTACTGTGACTCCAACATGGTTTCCTACAAGGTGTTGTTTGGGTAAATTGTTATGTTGATGCTTAAAGCCAATTTTCACATAAATGAAATAAACATTAAAACCTCCCTACTTCCTCCTTGTGATATTTGCCATTTAGGTAAATGGCCTGTATTTGTATAGCGCTTTACACTACACACAGTCATCCACCCATTCACACACACATTCACACACAGGTGATGGCAAGCTACTTTGTAGCCACAGCTGCCCTGGGACGCACTGACAGAGGCGAGGCTGCAGGAAACTGGCGCCACCGGGCCCTCTGACCACCACCAGTAGGCAACAGGTGAAATGTCTTGCCCTAGGACACAATGACCGAGACTGTCAGAGCTGGGGCTCGAACCGGCAACCTTCCAATTACAAGACAAACTGCCAACTCTTGAGCCATGATCACATTTAGGTGGCTGATTCTACAGGAGATATCTGCGAAGCTTTCTCCGATGCATTTACAGTTAAATTTAATTTGTGCAACATTTTAAATTCTCCTTCAAGCATCATAGAAAATCTTCCACATTTTAAAGCTCACAATTTAAGTGCAGACCACTGAAAGTGGAAGAGCTCTTGCAAAGAAGTTGCAGTCTTTGCATCAACCGTAAACTCCTCTGTACACCAAAGTATTCTGGAGTTAATAGTGAATCCAATTGTCTGACAGCTGGTGCCCAAATGGGGTCATTCAATGGGAAAATGATGCCACACAGCAGCAAATCTACAACTGAATTATTAAAAAAGCAAAGAAAAAATCAGGGTGTTGCAATGGCACAGTCAGTCCAGCTCTCAACCCAGCTGAGATCCCGTGAGAGCTGTGCATAATAAAAACCTCCATAGCTTAATGAACCAAAGCAATGTTGTAAAGGAGACAAAATTCCTCCATAATGATTTCAGAGACCAGTAAAGTCATACAGAAAGATTACTGCAAGTTATTGCAAGATGGTTCTACAGATTATAAAATTATGGGCTTTATATCTTTTTACACACTGCTTCTACATTTGGCTTAGTTTTTCTTAAATAAATTATATGTCATGTGTTGTTGTTCATCTGAGGTTGTATTTAAATTATTTCCCGGTAAGGAGCAGATGGTTTTGTTATTATTATTTTCTGACATACGAAACCCTGGAATTGCAATAGGGTTTATGTAGCTACCGCAAGGATTGACGTAAGCACCATGTAGAGTTATTAAACAGGGTTTATTCTGGTCTTGACAACCCGTGAGAACTGCTCACGTTCGAAACAATTAAAAAAAACATCACATCAGAATGCATTCTTGTGCTTTGTTTCAATCAATCAAAAGTCATTAATCACAAAAACAAACATTTCAAATACACAAACCTCGTGAGTTGGCATCCAGGAGGGGGTAACTAGCCTTTTATGGCCTTAATATATTCTTTTCTATCTTTTTTCTCACTTATTTCTTGTCTTTATCTAACTCTGAACATTACTTTATTCATATGTGGAGCTAACCGAGAGCTGCAGCGTCCAGACACTAGCTGTGTCCCAAAACGTCGGCTGCATCCTTCGGAGGACCCGGCCTTCGCAGTCTATGTGGGCCAGGTCCTTCGAAGACCGAGAAGGCCGGAAGTGCGAGACTGTGAAATGAAACAGACGTCTCCGAAAACGTCGGCACACTTTTGCAAATATGCAATGTCTTGATAAACTAAGCAGATATTTGTAATTTACACAGCTACTTTCTCACCTGAACATATGCTAAAAGTTTATTTTGTGACCCAGAAAGATTAATAAGACTACTTTTAAAACTCAGTAGCGGCCGCCATTGTTGGCAACAGAAATTTGGCTGGGCCGCGCTATGAATTCTGGGATATGGTGGGCCACGAAGGACACACCCAACCCATCCTTCAAATTTGGGGAAATGAAGGA
Source organism: Astatotilapia calliptera (assembly GCF_964374335.1). Lineage (NCBI taxonomy): Eukaryota > Metazoa > Chordata > Actinopteri > Cichliformes > Cichlidae > Astatotilapia > Astatotilapia calliptera. The sequence continues at coordinate 4,379,337 of NC_137428.1, read as the reverse complement.
CGCATTTGTCGGCCGCATTTGAAGGAGTCGACGAATTGGGACAGCCTTCGACGCCTGGCTGTGACGTAATCGGCCTTCAAATGCGGCCTCCGAAGGATGCAGCCAACGTTTTGGGACACAGCTACTATGTGCGCTAGCAAAAAGGTCACTGGGTGGAGACCCAAACTGCAAAGAACTGTACCCTCCATAGTTCACCACCAGATGGTACAAAAGAGCAAAATCTGGACATAAAGCTCAACAAATCATCATATGCAAAAGACCGTTACAATTTACTCTCTCTTTCCCATGACTACATTCGGAGTTGCTGCAGCACCATAACCCTTTCCTATGTCTAATATAAAAAGGAGAAACAATAAGTGAGGCACAAAAGTAGCAACTATGACCTGTGAATACTAGATGACTACTATATGAATGTTCTGTTGAAGTGTGGCTTGAACTTATGAAATGGACACATGAAGTTTTTTTGGTAAGTACATTTTCTTATCCTCTAAGGTCTGTGTCATCACTAGTGACACTAGCACTCACCCACCCTCACAAAACAAAACAAAAAAACGATTAAGTATTATAAAACTGGGATGACGAGGTCAATAAGACGATGTTAAGAAACAAAAGGATGATGCTAAGGGTGCCAGGGGGTCAAGGAGTCACATGGGAGGGTGTGAGTTTGTTATGTGAGTGTGTTCATGGAATCCCAGCATAATGTCACCATCTACAGGTGGCTTCTTAGGAACAATGACACTTCTGCAAATGTCACCTGACAATCGTGTTTCCACAGCAGAAATAGTATAGCAGTAAGAGCACAGAGGCCTTATGTGCATTTCTTAAAAATGAAAGGAAGACGCTATAAGGGGAAAGGAAAACAGCATCCAGTGCACCAGCGAAGGGTCTGAGAGTCGGTCCTAATGGTATGGCATGAAAATAGTGCCTAGCCTATAGTGGTCTTGAAAACTCTCTATAAATATGCCTACCGGACCATAGTTGACCCACCACCAAACCGGTCATGCTGAACAATGTTACAGGCAGCATAACATTCTCCACGGCTTCTCCAGACCTTTTCACATTTGTTATATGTGCTCAGGGTGAACATGCAGGGCCCCTATGGTGGACCATGGTGCAGGGCAGTGATCACAGGGCCTACCAGAGGATGTCAGCCTGTTCTAAATGTTCTAAAAATTGTGCTTATTTCAGAGGAATGACCAAATTTCTTATTCAAATATTATGATCTTATAAATGAAGGAGCCCTATCATCTTTACCTAAAGCTCCATATTATCATTATCATTATCAAGTCTATCTTTTCACGAGTCTCAGGTCTAAATAAGGTTGCTTTTTTTTGTTTGTTTTATACTGCACCTTGATTCAGATCATTTATGCCAATTTTCTACTGACTGTCTACACAACTTAAGGTTTTGAAGAGCACATACATGAGACATCTGCCCGTTTGCCATCTCCAATCATACATAGTGGTAGTTGAAAAGAAGCAGAAAACAACAGTTGAGGTGTATATAGCAATCCCACAGGACAACAACATGAGAGAAAAAAAGGAGCATGGGAAAAATGAGAATTACGAGAGGCTGAAGGAACAACAGGAACAGATGTGAAAGGTAAAGTCCAAAATGGTCCCATTGGTAGTAGGAACATTATGAGCTGTAACTCTTAAACTAGAAGAATGGCTCTACAGCACTGTAGGTCTCTGTCCAGAGTGCACTCCTAGGAACAACTAAGATAATGTGCAGAACCCTCAAAATCCCAGGAATCTGTTCGAGGACCGAAGCTTGAGGAACACAGACACAGAGAATAATAACAGAGAGTGAACAAAGCATTATGCAGACGAACAAGACTTTGATCTGTTTATCACCCTTTAAGTTGTTGCTGGAACCAAGCTTTTTTTGAAGTTTGTTGTTAATGATCAAAGAAGAAAGCAAAACTCACTATTCAAACGATGCAAGCTGTCAAGTAAAATCAATATATATGTGATTGTGTCACAAATAACAACAAAAACATTTTTTTGTGTGAAATAAGGCCAGCAAAAGATCAATCTAAGTTTATTGTTACCAAAGACTTTATTATGATCTCAGCTGATGTTTCCATTCAGTGTTACTAAAGTACATTATGTTAGAAGAACAATCTTAATAGTCTATATGATATAACTTTAGCATTTGCATCATAAATCATTGCTTTTTTGTTGCTGTATCATATTTCATTAACTGTTTGATCAGAAGATCAGAAGTAAACCTGGTAGGCCAGCAAGTATCCATCGTTGTACATGTAGATCTGCTTGTTGGTGGGATTGTAGCTCAGACTAGCCACTCCTTTAGCTACCTTCTCCAGTCGTTTTGCTAGTGAGTTGTCTTCTTTGCCTGTGGCTGTGTCGAAGGCGTAGAACACCTCCTCCTGGTACTCATTAACATAACGAGTCGCGTACATAACACCGCACACCATGAAGGCGTTGCTCACTGCCTTCTTGAACAGCCTTGTTTCCCACGTCTGTGTCACGTTGAGAGTCTTGGTCTCACCATCCCAAACTAACCGGCTGATCACAAGGTTTCCATGGTTACCCAGAGTGGCATAGAGAGCCCACAGTCCTGTTTCATCTGCCTCTACATCAATATCACTATTGAGCCGGCAATCGTAGTAACAATAGGGGAACTTGTTGTTGAAACCCACACCGGTGCCTGGAAGAGTCACCCGTTTGACCTTGTTGGTCTCCAGGTCGTACCGGCAAACGTCTGCAGAGCGGTAGCAGTTATAGTACAGAGCCTTACCGTACAGCACAGCACTGGGACCCTCAATGGCGTTGGGATGGCTGTACGATGAGGCAAATGTAAAGTCTTTGTGGTTTGTTGAGGCCATGAAATCTTCATAATTTTGGTAAACACGTAGAGTGGTGCCCCAGATGTGGTTAGTTGCCAGAGGCTGAACCCAGTAGCTGTATTTCTGGTCCTCGTTCTCCATCTGGGCTTGTTTGCCCCATGAACCAGAGATGTAGCTCTTACCAAAAGGACTGAGCTTGGTTGTTACAGGGTCACTGATGCTGGTGATCAAGCCCTTAAGGCAGTTTCTGTCCTGGCCTGGAAACAGAGAAATCAGAAGGAATGCCAAGTGATGACATCAGAAATTTAAAAAAAGAAACATCCTCTATATAGACTGAATTATTTACTGGAAAACCAAATGCTTGGATGTCAATACATTTTTAGTATGTGTAAAACAGATAAAGAGGTGAATCACTCTATTAGGATTTTTTATTTCCACACAGTGTCAGATTGTTATCAAAAGGCTGGGTACATGCTTTGGAAACTTTTTTCTTCTCCCTCTACACAAGCATTGCAATATATTTGCAAAAAACACTGGAAAAACTGTCAGACTGAAAAACATATTTTTAATATCATCAGTTTTAAACCTGCATTCTCTTTAATGACCAGCAGGGGGTGTCTTCTGGTTGCAAAATGACTTGTAGGAACTCTGTGGTTGACAAGCTGGTGATGAGTGTGTGGTTTCATTCAACATTTAAACACAATATACAAAACAGTTAAGTTTGTATTCAATATGATTCAAAATTGGTGACTGAGCCCATAAACAGTAAAGTGTTAACAGAGGTTAAATAAGTTAAATAAAGTAGAACACCTTTTGGAGCCACAGCCTCACGATCTGGTGGCCTTCAGATAGAATCCAGGTTTTTCTGATATTTATATATACTGCTGTATTTGAGCAGTCACAGTGCTTTCTTATTACAAACCTCATTCAGCCATTCACACACATTCAACAAGTGATTTTTTTCTGTCCTTTATTAGAGACGATAGCTAACCACAGTATGCTTACAGTTGGTGTACGCACACACATACCTCTGAAGTCTTTGGGGATTGATTTGCAGGACTCCACATTATTCTTTAGGTAGCGCAGTTTCTCCTTTACAGCCTTCATGTTAACTAAGTCAGCTGTTTCTAACCTGTCCACATGTGTCCGCAGTTTAACCACCTGCCACACGGTCAGAAGGTTAATTCATGGGAACACCCATTACATTTCATTTTTAAACAGACTTACTTATTTTCATTTTATCATGACTAATCGAATGTAATACATTTTTTCTCATTCTTCATATTTTTTCTTGTTCTAGCTTGTGACTGATATATTGTAGCATATTTCTTGTATTACAGATTTGTTTTTGTTTTTTTAATGCATTGTGTTGCCACTTGCAGTTTCACAATACCTCTTTGGAGAGCTTCTTTGTCTGTGCATTGTTCAGCTGGCTGTGGACAACACCAACATCTGTCTCTAGCTGGCTGAGCTGCTGGCCCAGAAGGCGCAGAGACAGAGCAGAGTACAGGCCCTGGTTGTGCAGGTACTTGTAAGGCCCCAGCCTGGCTGTCAAGGAGGTAACCTGAGCCTGGATCTGAGGGAGACGCTGGCTGGATATCTTCAGCTGCAAGGAACAAAGAAGCATAAAAAAAACTTCTGTGTCACATCTTGATAACTGAATGACCAGAAAGACCGTGTGAGAGGCTTAACTCAAGCAATTTTGTGCGATCTCATAACTAGTGAAATAAAAATACAATTTGTTTTCACAACCTGCCTGGAAACTTTGGTTGACTTGTTTATTGAGATTACAGATGTGTACCTTGAAAAGTGTTTAAGAAGTGCTGTTTGTGTTTTATCTGTTCTGAACATGTGAAAAATATCTTCCTGAATAAATTATATTTAATTAGCTAAATTAGCTAGGGTAAAAAAAAAAATAGCATATTGTACAACTAAAAAAAAAAAAAAACTGTGAAGCACAACAATGATAAAACCATTTTCACAGTAATAGTTACTTCATGCAGCAAATTTCAGGGTTAAAACTGAGGCCAGTGCTTAAGTGCCTAACTGCAGTTCCTCTAATGACCACTTGAGGCTGACCATTAGAAAAAGATTGAACTAGCACGACTTGTTTGAAAGGGATGCCAGGAGAAAGCCTCTTCTCTCTAAAAATAACATGGCAGTGTGGCTTAGATTTACAAAGTTAAATCCAAATAATCTACAAGATTTCTGGAACATTTTCCATTTGACAGACCACAGTCCACAGCACCACAGTTAGAGAAAAACAAACACAGCATTGCGGTGTCAACCATGAACTTCTCTGTATAGCAGAGTAGTCTAAAGTCAGATGTGAGGACATTTGTCCAGCAGCTAAAGCTTGGCCCAAACTGGGGCATACAATGATCCTAAGCACAGCAGGAAACTATGCCTGGTTTGCTGCTTCAAGTTGCTGAAAGAGAAAAGAATCAATGTCTTGTAATCCACCAAAGTCCTGTCTTCAGCCTGATTGAAATGTTGTGGTGGGACCTCAAGAGATCTGTGCAGAAATAAATGTCTGAACTGAAGTAACGTTGTAGACAGAGTGGGACAAAATTCCTCCGCAATGAAGCTGATAAAGTCAAGGCATGTGCTTAGTTTTTGCGTTTTGACTTTGTTTTTGTTAAATAAATAATAAAATGATGTAATGTGACATGTTGCAGTTCATTTGATTTTTGTCTTAAAATAATTGGTTGAGGACCAGATTTCTTTTTTATTATGACAGAGGTTGTACTTTTTTTTTTGAGACATGAGTCTCAGCAGTACACTCATACATTTTCTTGCTAATACAGCTTACTAGCATAAGCTATTAACATTCACAACTGTCATCCAAACAGAGTCACTTGTGGTTCCAAAAAGTTAACATGCCTGTGGCCAAAACGCTAACACTCAGGCTTCTTCCAAAGCCTGTGGAAGGCATCACGCTACTCACTTCCAACTTTTATGTACATTATTCCCTTAACTCCCCGCAATTCCTTGTCAATCAATCCTCCATGCACCACAGATACCGCAAAATGACACCTCTACACACACATACATGTATATATATACTTAGACATTCTATGCTATCCAGAAATACTCCCCTGCTCCTTCACACTCTCTTTCCACACTTTGATGCATTTACCTCCTCCTCTGTCCTGCCTTCCAGTGTCATATGTTTTTTATTACACTTTATTATTTTAATAAATAATAGAGGAAAGAATAAAGACAAAATATATATTATAAAGAATGCATCACTGATGTATATGGAAACTCTTGACATTGAACAGAATGGGGTCATTTTATTTATATTTTTGTTAGTCAGGGTGGAATAGATTGACATTTTCAGTCTGACATTCAAGAAATGTACCGACAACAACAATCTGAAATGGAAGTAGAAATGATGACACTAAAATAAACGAATTCCTACCTGTTCCGCCAGGCTGTTCATAGATCCTTCACAGGTATGAACCTGCTGTAACACAGTCTCATACTTCACAACAGGGAAAGACCACACGGTGGAGTTTACCTCACACACACATGAGTCGTCCTTCTTCAGGCCGAGCACCCGCTGAGCCTGGCCATCACTCTGCAGTCACACACAGTAACACTGATGTAATATACAATAGATATTCATAAAATAGTATAGATTCCAACTTTATGTTCTGTTTTCAAGTGTAGGATGTCAGGTACAACTCACTGTGACCGTGAACAGCAGCAGAATCAGCAGCACCATGTTTACAGTTGGAGGAATGAAGCCAGAACTGATACCAGCAACTTTCTGCTTCTCTTTTCGCTAAAACACCAGATCTGAATGGACACACCTACCAAGTTTGGTTTTCGTCACTACTTCAGAGCCTTCAAAACATCTGCACAGATGTGAAACTCTAAAGAGGCCAAACTCTAGAATTTCACAACAGCTATCGTCAACTCAGGAGTTTTACACTTCCTCACTTCTTTTATGCAATATCTTTTTTTTTGATTTTGCAATATCCTCTGCTTATACCTCTGTTTACAAACTCATTTATGAAACTTCTCACGCAGTTCTCAATAACGCCAGAAAAAACTCAACACCTGGGCAAACAAACCCAAACATGTTTTATACTTTAGATTAGGTTGTTATTTGAACCTTCTGAGGTCTACTTGATGATTGGTGGTGACCCCTAACCCTAAGCATATGTTTTCCAGCAGTGACAGAGTGAAAATGCAAATATTTTTTGTTGCATGTAGGAAAAAATAAAAAAAAAATTGTCAAGATTTGGGAGAACAATTTTGATAAAGAACAAAATTCATGTCTTCTGACTACATAGATTTTGGTCATCAGTAATGATGACGTCAGGGGTGACAGCGTGGCAGGTGAGCTTGTCAAAGCTAGGAGGTAGAATTTCTTGTTTTCTTAGTGTATCGTGTTAAATTAGTGTTGATATGTAGCAAACTGTGATCTATATTACAGCAAGAGCTCTTCGACCAAACTAAAAGAAAATCCAGCATTACTTTAAGACATGAACATCATAAATTAGGCTCATCTCATCTGGGACCCAACTGTTGACTCTATCCATCATTAAATTTCCAGTTAAAGATGTGCAAAATACTCCAAATACTGTAAGCATGGGAAACTAACTGTAACACTAAGTGTAGGGGTACCACAGTTAGAGAAGTTAAGCATCTATTTGTATTTAACAATGAACACTTTTGAGTGAAACTGGATGGCTGGACAAAGCAGTTAAGGTCAGTTCAAAGCAAAGACCAGAGCAGAGCAGATGGTGACGGTCCTGGAGCAAATGGTACATTCTCTAACGTCCAGGATGACGTGAAGATGGAAACCAGGTAGCAACAATGACCACCTGAAAGCCAGAATAACAGAGGAGCAGTAGATTTTAAAAAATGGGGAACAGACACTGATTGGAGTGGGGAAGTTGTGGTAATGAACAAAGTAGTAGGAAAAGTCCATACATCCATGAATGCAGATGTGAGAGCAAAGATTTCCAAGGCATCATGCCATCAAATGTCAAATGTTGCCAGCACAATAAAAAGGCAAGTCTAGTTTTGGGTCTGTGACCCAGTGTTTTGTGTTGTTTATTATTAATAGTCTTTGCTTTTGTTATATTTAGAATTGCTAGTCTTTGGTTTCAGTGTTATTTAGAGGTCTTAGTCTTTTGGTTACTGTCTCTGTCTCAATGTCTAGTCTACGTCTTTGTGATTGTCTCGTGCTTCCTGTTTTACTTTGATAGTCCCTGTCTTATAGCTGTATATTCAGCTTTGTCTCTTCCCTGTCTTGTAATGTCTGAATAGCCCCAGTTGTTTTTCCTTCATGTTTCCCATTCCCTCGTCATCCCTCTGTAGATAGCCCTGTGTCTTTTTCTGCTTGTTGCTGGTTCGTCTACGTGTTCTCATGCATTTCTCCCGTGTATCACCTGCTGAGTTCTTCATGTTCCCCGGTCCCGTGTCTCTCATCGTTGGTCTGCACGTTTCCCCATTTTAAGGTTTTTATGTTTCATTTCTAGGTTTCTAGTTCGAGGCTTTTTGTAGGTGCTTTCAGTTTAGGTTTTTGTGTTAGTCTAGTCACTGCCAGCTGCCGTTTGTATTTCGCTTGGCCACTGTAAATAAAGCTCACTCTCAGTAAAGTCAGTGCCTGCACTTTGGGCCTTCTCGCATCTCTCCACACGTCTAACACCGTGGCCGTGACAAGTTTCCTTTGCAAGAGTTACCTGTCTGAGAAATTATAATTTAAAGCACCCATATCATGTCACTGGAGCCCATATGACTGTTTCTCTGACTGTGCAATCAGCAGTCATAGCTGTCTGAAGAACACTGTGAATGTGGTCTTCATGGTGAAAAATCCATGACTCTGCAATGTTGTGTTTGCCCAAACAGCAGAGCAGTGGAGTACTGCAACAGATCATCAACCATTACAATCAGTGACCTAAACACAGCTGAGATGGTTTGGGATGAGCTAGAGCAGCGGTTCCCAAACTGTTTTGCTAGGCCCCCCTTTTGTTTTACAAGACAAATCGTCACGGTGTGATTATTTTACATTTAGTTGTTTTTTTCCTGTGTAATAATATTCAGCATTGCTATCAATACATTTTTCAAAAATACCTCTCTGGGCAAAATGGGTTCAAAATATAAACGACTGTGGGATACTGTTTGTCCGTGATTTAAACCGAGGGAACAAATCGTGACAGGACTCGTGACTCTCGTCAGTAATTAAGATTTAAGCCTAGGGAAAGGTGAGCTCTGGGCCAGAGTGCCATTAGTGTGCTTACAGCTAGTGAGCTGAGTGTTTGCGGTGTTTGCAGCTAGTAAGCTGTGTTTTTGTGGTTTACAACTAGTGAGCTGCGTGTCTGTGTTTGCAGCTAGAGAGCTACACTCTTTTTGACTTACTTTGTACTTTATTGACTAACACTTGAGTTTTGTTTGTTTCTTTAAACGGTGATAGCGGCTTGTCCGTCTCTTTTAGTTAGTATTAATAGAAACTTCAATAAAACTCTTTGATTTAACCATTTTGCCTCTGTCTCCTTTTCCTGACCCGGACACCTTTTGTTACTCTCCCCCCCCCCCCCCCCCATCGCCTGGACCCCTTTAGGGGAACGTAACAAGTGGGGGCTCATCCGGGATTGTTGAAAAGGGAGTTTCGAGTTTGAATTGGTTTTTGATCATCTTGCTTTTTTTCACCTTTAGAGATTCAACTTCCCCAACTACCAAGTTAAGTTAGGTGAGTGTCCAGCTGAGCTTATTAAGTTCTTCCTTCTGGCACTCTTTTGTTGTTTTGCCTTTCTTATTTTCAGAGTAATCCTGGGTGGGGATAAGTTCCCTGTTGGGGGTAGGCAATTCAGGGCTCCGGTCGCTGAAGCTTTGCCTTTCAAGTTGCCTCGAGCCCAGCACGCTCCAGAAGATAGGTAGGTATAGTTTGGTGTGCTTAGGAACTGGGTAAGTTGTATTTGTTAACGTGTGTGCAGAAAGAGGTAAATTGGTCAGTTAAAGTAAGTAATGTAGTTCTCCATTAATTGGTTAATTGTTCGGTAGTTTCTGAGTGAGTTGGCAGAGAGGTGTGGTGGTGTCCTAATTAGGGTGTGTTTGCTAAGCCTTCTCCGCCCCCCAAATGGATGATACAGCTATTAGTGCACAGGTGTTTAGAAGCTCGTTTGTAAGTAATAACATCCACCTGGTTCCCGTTTTCTGTGAATCCAGTGTTGAGAGCTTCTTCAGGGAAGCTCACGAGACCTCTCGTTGAGAATCAGGGAGGAGAGCGGGATGGATGGCAGCGGCGTCTGCTGGCAAAACTGGTTGGCGCGATGCCGAAAATTCAAACCTGGTTGGCAGTCCACCCGTGGCGGCGGTTGAGCACGACTGTTCCGTGAGCGCCAGGTGAGCAGAGGAGGGAAAAGCGTAAAAGAGGTGGGAGCGGTAGTGGTAGGGATGATTCTTTAGAAGCTAGAGAGAGAACAAGAATGTTTGTTGTTCTGAGATTCAATGAAAGAACACAAGTACATGTTAAAAAACTGAGTCCGTTCGTGTTGACAGCTGAACTTAACAGTAAAGTGGGAGATATAGTTTCTGTTAAGGTACTCTCAGATGGAAATCTTCTTGTGCAATGTGTGAATGAAGAGCAGCTCAACAAGGCTTTGACCTTAAAACAATTGGGGAAGTTTAAAGTAGAAAATGCCGGGCAAGTGGGTGCACAGACGGGAGGTGGGTGCAAGGGGGTAATTTCTGGGGTGCCCATTAGTGTGAAAATGGATGATCTGAAAAGCAAAATCAAAGGAGGGAATGTGATTTCTGTGGTCAGATTGAAAGCAACAAAAGATGGACTTAAGGTGGATATGTTAGTATGCCTGGGTCGTTGACCCAGGGTTTTTGAGTTTATTATATTATTTATAATTTCTAGTCTTTGGGTTTTTGTTAGAGTCAGGTCTTATGGTTTGTCTCTGTGTAATCCTTAGTTGCTGTCTCCCCTGTCCGGTATATCCCCGTGTCCAGTCAGTGTCTGTGTCTGCCCTGGTCCCACGTCTCTGTTCCCTCTGTTGTAGTGCCTGCATGTGAGTCTGTGTCTTTGTTCAGACTGTGCTATGTGTTTTCTGTTTTACTTTGAAGGTCTCTGTCTTATCTCAGTGTGTGCAGTTTACGCTTCCTTGTCTCGTCAGTTCTGATTTGCCCCAGCTGTGTTTCCCTCCTGTTGTCCATTCCCTGATTGCTCCCTCTATGTATTTAAGCCCTGTGTTTCAGTTTGTCATTGTCGCGATCCACCTTTATCTTGCTGTGTGTTTTGTCTGCGTAGGTGTATTTTGTATTCTTAGTTTTTGTTACCTTTTTGAGTTCAGCATTAAAGCCGTTTTGAGTTACTTTCTGTGTCCGGAGTCTGCACTTTGGGTTCTTCTCCTGCCTGCACACAGCCGTCACATAACAGGATAGTGAAAGTATCCTGGTACACTTTGAAGAAGGAAACCTGCCAAGGAAAGTGTTTTTGGGTTTCATTACTTATCCAGTTCGAGCCTATGTTCCCAGAACTCTGAGGTGCTTTAACTGTCAAAGGTTTGGACACCTAGCGAAAAACTGTAAGGAAAAGAGGAGATGTGCTCGGTGTGGTGGAGATCACGAATATGGGAAATGTGGAGATGGAGTTCAACCCAAGTGTTGTAGTTTTGGTGGGAGTCACAGTGTTGCGTATGCTGGATGTGAGAGAATGAAACAAGAAACTCGTATTCAAAAAGTGAGGGTGGAGAAGAAGATCTCCTATGCTGAAGCAGTGAGGGTGATGAGAGTGAGTGAAAAGGTCAACGTCAACCCAGGACGGGGTGCATCTCGGGATCAAGAAGTTACTCGGATCAACACGAATGGTGTGGTTATTGATAAGATGGCGTTGGTTACATTCATTGCAGGAGTGATAAACACCACAGCTGATGTGAGATCTAAGCAGGAGAAAATTCAGCTCATTGTTAAGGCGGCGATTAACCATTGGGGGTTAGTAGGACTGACATGGGAAGAAGTGAGGGACAACCTCAATTTTCAGTCAAGTCAGGAAACATGATGTTCCTTTCTGTACGCATGGTACTTATTCTTCAATGGAATGCAAGGAGTCTGTTGGTCAATGGCCAAGAGTTGAAGCATTTCATCAAACTACTTGGTGTCAAACCGGATGTCATTTGTGTACAGGAATCTTGGCTTAAGTCTAATTTGGATTTTGTGTTGTATGGGTACAAAATAATAAGAAATGACAGGGACCGTGGTGGAGGGGGAGGGTGTGCAACGTTTGTCAAACAAGACATTCCATATAGACTCCTGGGTAAAGGCGATGATTTGGAGTATATTGCTATTGAGGTTTCGGACAGGAATGAACCAAATGTTATTGTGAATTTCTACAGTCCTTGCGCCAGACGGGAGCTGCCGCGTCTCCGTTCAATTGAAGGCAGTGACTGTCGTAGAGTTATTTGGTGTGGGGATTTTAATGCCCATGGCAGAGTGTGGGGAGGCACGCACACAGATAAAAATGGTAAGGTAATTGAGGAATTGATGGATACATGCAATTTGGTGTGCCTGAATGATGGTAGGGGGACCAGATGTAATGTTGTTAATGGAACAGAGTCCGTTTTGGATTAAACTCCAGTCTCAACTGTCCTTGCAGGCATAAGTCAGTGGACCATCAGAACAGACACTACTATAGGTAGTGACCATTATCCTGTTTTCTGTGATGTTGGAGGGAAGATACGAGTATCTCTAGGAGAGGTGAATAGGAAGTGGAGTTTTCATAGGGCGGACTGGACAAAATTCCAAAAATTATGTGAGGAAACGATTGACAAGGTTGATGAGTCTGGTAGCGTTGATCAAATGAATAATCAGTTTGCTGAAGTACTTGTGGTAGCCGACCAAAGCCTCAATCCCGACCAGTAAAGGCAATGTCAGTAGGACTTTGGTGCCGTGGTGGACAGAGGGATGTCGAATTGCTGTAAAGGAAAGAAACAAGGCGTTTAAATTTCTCCAAAGAACCCTTACTGTACAAGCTCTGATTGCATACAGAAAAGCAGTGGCAGTGGTCAGGAGGACAGTGAGACAAGCAAAGCGGAGCAGTTCAAATCAAATCAAATCAAATCAAATCACTTTTTTATTGTCACATCACATGTGCAGGCACACTGGCACAGCACATGCGAGTGAAATTCTTGTGTGCGAGCCCCACAAGCAACAGAGATGTGCAAACACAACAACACAAACGAGCAAAATACAAGAATGGCCAACCTGAAACTAATAAATATATGTACAATATATAATAGTGTATGCATTTCTGGATGTGTATACTAAATATTTTCCTACGTGTGTGTGTGTGTATGTGTGTGTGTGTGTGTATACACATTTTTACAAATTAAATAGTAAAAAAATAAAATAAAATAATAATAATAATAATAATAATAAAATATATAAAATATACAGAGTTGAATATGTGCAAAACAAGTGGCATTTATATACAGTGTGGAGTGCATAATGTTGAAGTTCCAGTAGTGAAGCTGAGGTGTCTATGACGTGTTCAGCAGACTGATGGCCTGATGGAAAAAGCTGTCTCTCAGTCTGCTGGTACGGGACCGGATGCTGCAGAACCTCCTTCCTGATGGAAGCAGTCTGAACAGTTTATGGCTGGGGTGACTGGAGTCCTTGATGATCCTCCCCGCTTTCCTCAGGCACCGCTTCCTGTAGATGTCTTGGAGGGAGGGAAGCTCACCTCCAATTATCCGTTCAGAGCACCGCACTACTCGCTGGAGAGCTTTGCAGTTGTAGGCGGTGCTGTTGCCATACCAGGTGGTTAGAGGTTAGAGGTTAGAGGTTGTTCTGTTCTAAAATAGGAAGAACCACTCCAGTGGGGGAGGTCTGGGGCATGGTCAGAAGAATGGGAGGTGACCGGCGGGAATGGGATTACCCAGTTCTATCTTCAGGCCAACTGAACTTTGTAACAGCTCAGGAAAAAGTGGAGGTTATGGTGAAAACTTTTGCTAAGATTCATAGTTCTGATAACATATCAGTGTTGGGAAAACACAGAATGTGCCGCACTAAAACACAGTATTCGGAGGCTCTAGTACGAAAGGCGAAGGATCCATCTAAACCAGTTAGCTACAGACCAATTGCTCTTACATCAAATGTGTGCAAGTTAATGGAACGTATGATAATGGCAAGACTGTCTTTTGAGCTGGAAAGAAAAGGGGCTTTAGCCGATTACCAAAGTGGTTTCAGGACAGCTCGGAACACAACTGATGCTATTATTAGACTTGAGAATGTTGTTAGGAAAGCGCAGGCCACTAAAGAGTCTGTTTTGGCAGTGTTTTTTGACATAGAAAAGGCATATGATATGTTGTGGAGGGATGGGCTTTTAATCAAGTTGCATAAGTTGGGTATTGGTGGCAGGACATTCAATTGGGTCCAAGACTTTTTATCTGGTAGGAAGATCCAAGTGCGAATTGGGTCTACAATTTCTAGTCAGTGCATAGTTGAGAATGGAACGCCACAGGGCAGTGCGATTAGTACCCTGCTTTTTGTTATAATGATCAATGATGTTTTTTCTGATGTTCCTGAGGGAATTGGGAGGTCTTTGTTCGCTGATGATGGTGTGTTATGGAAAAAAGGAAGAAATATTGAGCACCTAGTGGGCAAGGTTCAGGAGGCTGTAAATATGGTGGTTGAGTGGGGATTTGACTGGGGATTCAGGTTTTCGGTGGAAAAAACAAAAATGATGTTCTTTACCAAAAGAAAAGTGAGTGAGACTTTGACATTGAAACTGTATGAAAAGGTAATTGGGAAAGTGAGCTCTTTTAAGTACTTAGGTGTTGTGTTTGATTCGAGACTGACATGGAGGGAGCATATTGACCGGATTGAAACCAAATGCAAAAAAGTTATTAATGTTATGAGGTGTGTAGCTGGGAAGGGTTGGGGAGCGAGCTCTTCTGCTTTGAAAAGACTTTACCAGGCATTAATTAGGTCGGTCTTTGATTATGGGTGTGTGGCATATGGTTCAGCAGCTCCTTCTGTGTTGAGACATTTGGATGTTCTGCAATCGGAAGCCCTTAGAGTGTGCTGTGGAGTTTTTAAAACGTTTCCAGTCAGTCCCCTACAGGTGGAGATGGGAGAAATGCCCCTAGATCTTAGGAGGAAGCAAGTGTCGGTGAATTACTGGGTTCATCTTGGTGGTCATAGTGACGCACATCCCACAAAGGAGGTACTTCTGGAATGCTGGGAGTATGGAAGAAGTCAGAAGGATCATTTTGGAAAGGTGGGGAATCAGTGGGCTAAGGAATGTCAGGTGTATGAACTTAAAATATGTCCTGCAGTGGTGTTCTCTGTGGTTCCCCCATGGTTATTGGAGACCCCTCCTGTGGACTGGTACTTGCTGGATCTGAAGAGAAAATTGAAAGGCAGAGTCAATCTTGTTTCAGCATTTCATTTTCACAGCTTGACTGAATACCCTGAATGTGTTCATGTGTTCACGAATGGTGCCAAAAGTCCAGTTACTGGAAGTACAGGGTTTGGAATAGCAGTCCCGTCAAAAAATATTGGAATAAACGGACGCACTTCGGATGGACTGGCAGTGTAAACGGTTGAAATGGTAGCAATTTTGGTAGCATTGAAATGGGTAGAGTGTTCAAAAATCAGGCAGGTGGTAGTGTGTTCTGACTCGGCAGCTGTTCTTTCAAGTCTACAATCATTTTGTTCGAAGACAAGGCAGGGCATGCTGTATGCTATTCTGGAGACTATAAGCAGGATAAGGTGTTGTGGTGGCAATATTCACTTTCTTTGGGTGCCAGCTCATGTAGGGATCAGTGGAAATGAAAAGGTGGATAGGTTGGCAAAAAGAGCGTTGACTAAAAATAGGACTGAGATGGCAATTACAAGCAGTGGATCTGAAGCAAAAGGTATTGTTTGGAGGCAGGTTGTTCAGGAGTGGCAGAAGCGGTGGGATTCAGGGAGTAAGGGCAGACAATTGTATCATCTTAAGAAGGAGGTGGCAGAGAGTAGGTTGTATAGGGGTAATAGGAGAGATGAGGTGGTCATTACCAGGCTTAGACTGGGACATTGTGCATTAAATAAAACACTACAGATGATAGGAGAACATGAGACGGGGCTTTGTGGAGTGTGCCAGGAGGAGGTGGAGACAGTAGAGCATGTAATACTGCGGTGCAAGGGTTATGATGTGGAGAGGACAGTTCTGCAGAATAGGTTGATGGAGCGGGGAATTGGGGAATTTAATCTGAAGAGTGTGTTGGAGGGTAGTAGGGCACAGGTGAGGGAACTGGTGGGGTTTCTGAAGGATATAGGTGTTTATGAAAGAGTGTAGGTTTTTTTTTTGGTTTTTTTTTGATCCAAATTGTAAACTCACTGTCTGACCCATACTCCGGAACAGTAGGAGGCGGTAATGCTCCTTTATGTTGGTTGCCAACCGCCGTTAAACACAAAGAAGAAGAAGAAGAAGAAGAAGAAGAAGAGCTTCTTCAGTGTGTTTGAAAGCATAGCAACTGCATCACAGTGGCCTGAAGACGTGTGGGGGGTGGTGTTGCTGTGTAAATTCACAGGTAGGGCTCAGGAAGCTTGTTCTGGTCTGTCTAGGGAGACTGCCTAGTTTATGAAAAGATTAAAAGTGCCGTCCTCCTAGCCTATGAACTTGTACCTGAGGCCTATAGGCAGCATTTTCGAGGTTTGGAGTTGGCACAGGGTCAGTCCTACCTTGACTTCGCTTGGGAGAAGGCAAAGCTTTTTGATAGGTGGCGCTCTGCAAGCCAGGTTAACAATTTGGGGTCGTTACGTGAGCGCATGCTTGTGGAGGATTTTAAAAACTCTGTTCCTGAGTGTATTGCTCTTTATTTAAGTGAACAAAGGGTTTCCACATTACAGCAGGCTGCCACACTGGCAGATGAGTTCACCCTAAGTCATAAAATAAATGCTATTGAATGTGATACCCCTCTATGCCATAGTACATCTTGGAGAGGTAAGAGTGGGCCAGCTAACAAGGGTGAAAAAGTTGGTGGTTTCAAGACCCAAAAGGAAGCTTTGTTTCTTCTGCCACAAACCTGGACACCTTGTTGCTAACTGTTTGAAGCTGAAACTCAAACAGAAAGCACACTCAAAGCAAAAAGTGACTGCTTTGATAAAAGTCAGTCGTGGTTCTCAAACTGACAAGGTTGCCAGGCCTACTAAAAGGCTAAACCTGGAGCACAATTGCTCAGTAGCACCCTGTAATCAGTGTAAGAGGTCAACTAGCCCTGAGGTGCTGCTGGTTGACAGTGTCCCAGTTCCTCAAGATTACCTGAAGGTGGACAGATCATGTATAACACCACCACTCAGACCTGCACCCCTTGCTAACAAACATGTCTGTGTTTCAGTAAAACCTGCTAGCTGCCTGCTGGGTTCTCCACATGTGATGGTTCGAAGCCCTGGCTATCACATGGGACACTGTTTCGAGGGTCTGGGGCCACTCTCAGTTAATGTTGTGAACCCACTGAGATGGGGTTGGCAGCTTCCGCAGGAAATGCCTAACCGTTGCTATGGGGTTTGGTAGGTGGAAAGCCTACTGTTTTGGTGTTGAAACAGTTATGGATTTGATTAATTGTTTTGTTTATCATAATCATTTGACAAACCACAGGTTTGTATTTATGGGAAGGGGTGTTACGGCCTTGTTACTTGCAAAGCAATTCATAGAAATATGTAAATGTGACAAATATACAAAAACTATAAACCCATCACTGCAAAATCTCCAGTGTTAAATTAACAATTTCGACACTGTTTTATTAACACTTTTGACAGCGTTATATTTCTACCAGTAACCTAGTCAGTGTTAAAGATTAACAATGACTAACATTAGCAGTGTTGTTTGTCTAACACTGAAATATTACTAGCATCTTTAGTTATTTTCCAGTGATAGAAAATCAGCACTGCTCAGTGACTAGCTTACTGTTGGAAATATAACACTGTCAAAAGTGTTAATTTAACACTCAAAAGAGCGGACACATATAGACACTTTCTAGTGTCAATTTAACACTGGAGATTTTGCAGTGCATGAAGGGGGAAAATACTCAGAATAGTTCTTCCACTGCATTGCCTAAATCAGGTTTGCCTGTTCATTAATAACGTTTATATAATTGACAATAAAATGACACTAGAGTTCTGTGTAATTGACATGTATTCTCAGGTCATCTGGATTATTTGGAAATTTAAGCTACCGAAATTAAATGTTGTCAGCACTCTTAATGGGTGTGATATTTCCTGAGTTCAGTGGTTCAATACAGAAGCTGTTTGCACATCTCAGGAAATCTGAAAGGTTCAAATACATGTTAATCACACTTCCCTCACAGGATTTCCCAACAACATGCCACAGAACTGCATGTTGAAGGACCTCTGTCCTTTTGAGTGTATAAGTTGTGTTGCTATTAACCCTCTGAGGTCTGACCTTAACCAACAACAAGTGTTTGTGAACTAAAAATAAGGAATGTGGGATACTGTTTGTCCGTGATTTGAACAGCCCAGTGTGAGCTCCCGACGAAGGGAAAACCAATTCTGCAGGGGAGACCTACCTCGGCACTTGTGCAGGTGAAACCAAAGGGCAGATATGCTTCACCATATTTTCTAGTGTTTGGCTTAGAATGAAGTTGGCTTGGAAACATATTCAGCGATGCTTCATCTCCTGCTTTGCGTTTGTGGAGGCGCCCCATGCTACCAGTGTCCAAGCGTTGGTTTTTTTGTTTTTTTCCCTTTACATACTGCGTCCTCCCTGCAATGGCTCTGCACCCCCCCTAGGGGGTGGCCCCCACACTTTGGGAAGGTCTGAGCTAGAGTACAAAGTCAAGGGAAAACAGCTGTCAAGCAAGCTCCAGGTGAAACCATGAAGATATTTAAAGTATGCAATGCTGTTAACATCGGTCCAGTCAACAGTGACCTGTTTAGGGTTAGGTTCACATTTACCTCTTTATTGGGAATTGTTAACCATCTCACACCACTGAAAGGGAAATCTTTTAACAGGACTGCAACCTATTTTAACCACATTTTTGTTTGGCATCCGAATCAGAATACTTTATTAATCCCGAAGGAAATTAGGGTTACAGCTGGCAGCACGCTAATGGCGCATGCGCACTTACAAAGGAACCTTCTGACCAAACTTTACACAAACAACACATTGGGGAGACATGTCAGAAAAGTAGGCTGATAGGAAAAAAACAACGAAAATACATAACATGAGGTAAGAGGAGGAGAAAAAAACTCCACTCAGACTAAGCTCCTAGTGGGAGAACAGTTTGATAACAGAAAAAACACCTCAGCACAAAAAGCACATCACTATCAATACACCATAGAAACACAAGACAAGCAACAGGGGCGGGTAAAGGGTAAGAGAGAGCCGGTGTAGACAGCGCATCCGGTCCTGCAGCGTGTCTGCGCTGGTCCAGTCGACCCGCCATCTTCCCCGGTAGGGCACAAGCATCGAAGGCGTTTGGAAAGGGAGGGTGGATCAGTGTGTGCATATCAGTGTATGTGTGTGTCCAGAGTTCAGCTGAGACAGTGTCCTTTGCCCTGCCAGGCTGAGTAAACAGTCTTCCAGCCAACCCAGGTGGCCTTGCATGGAATGGGGGGAACAGTCTAAACACAGTCGTTATCAGGGTGTTTTGTTCAGCTCCAGCCTTGAGGCCGCAGCTGGCGCCGAAGGGGTCTGCGCATGAAGTGATGATGGTTTTTACTTCAGAGCGAACAACTCATATGAATTTCAAAGCTGTTCTAACAGTCCAACACTGGTCTCTCAATCTCCTGTTGGAGAGCCGTGAGCTTTCTATGATGTTATCCAAACTTGCGTTCCGTGATGTTGTCATTCTTTTTGCTCAAAGAGCAGGTTCTGAGAACTCACGACCGCAGTGCACTTCCCCAAGATGTGATTGAATTAGCGCTCAAAGGTGTTATTGGAGCTAGCCCCTCCAGATATAATCCAGTTTTTCACTCAGAGGTCTTGTTCTTAGTATTCACGGCAGCCGTGTGTTCTCCAAGATCTTCTCCGTGCTGCACTCAATGAGCCCATTTTGAGAAACTCACGCCTCGTCCCATCATTTCAATCCCAGCGGGCAGCCTTGTGGGAGTTTGAACAGTCGGTTCCGTTTCCTTAATTCTTCGATAAGTCAGGGCCAAGCCAGCTCCGATCAGCAAGAACCCTGTTATCATGGTTCCAAATAGGTAGATATCTTCAGCAGTCAGGCTCACCCGAGCCCAGACTTCTCGTTGAGAAGGGGTGTCAATTGCATTCAGAGACCAGTTGATCAAATCCATAATTCCTCTTTTAGGTTTTAGAGAACAGACTGTGAGAGTGTTCCAGGGAAAAGTAAGTAAAAACACAAGACAAGACAAGGACATAAGCAGATAAGCAGGAAAGATAAGGGCAGGAGAGGAGAAAAGTGCGACCGCCTTCGCTGAGAGCCAAAAGAGAAAAAGAGAAAAAAATGGCATGTGGCTAAAATGCAACCTAACCCTAACCAGTGTTGGGTAAGTTACTTTAAATTAGCAACTTAGTTACATTACTAGTTACTTCTATCAAAAGTAACTCAGTTACTTCAAGTTACTCGTTACTTTCAAAGTAACTAGTAACTAGGGAAAGTAACTTTGGTTTTACTCAGAATTCTCTTGTTAATGTGTTGCTTCCATAACTTTGCCAGTCTTCTAGCTTGCTTACTTGCCACAAGTGCACTGTGCCACCTACCAATAGAAAGAAAAAGATAATGTGCACATTTCCACGAGAGAAACCCCACGCCTGGACCGTTGTTGACCGCCGCCATGATTCTAGCCTACGTCACAGCGTCATGTGCGCTTTTTACATCTAACACAAAAACTGCAGTCGTGGTGCTTTCGATTGTACTCAGAACTCGGAAATTCTGCCTTCTGAATAGGAAGATGTAGGTAACACCAGACAGCAGATGAGCTGCATACAGGGCTGGACTGGGACAAAAAATCGGCCCGGGCATTTTGACTAGAGACCGGCCGCCATTATAGTAAAAATCATAAAGCCTTTGAATGAAAACAAACGCTGTTCTGACAGTGATGTACACTGTTCTGATGGTATATATGCATCAATCTATCAATTGTTTGTTGCAAGATTCAGATAATTATTTTTTAAAAGCTAGATATTTTAAATGAGAATAAGAAAGAAAAGTATTTCTTTGTGCCCCCCTTTTCCTGTTAATGCCCTACCTGCCCCCTGGCAACACTTTGCTAGACCCGCCCCTGCACAGTTACCAGCTGTCAGCTACACAGAAAAGGATCCTGGTGTTATTTGTCTCTCAGAAACGGTTCATAACTTCCCTTCAACTCATTCATGTCACCTAAAAGGTAAACCTGTTTCTCCATCACCTGTTCAGCTCTGATGATTCAGTAAGGACATCTCCTGGTTTCATCTTCATGTTTCCCTCTCACCAGATATACAAACCGATATCATGACCAGCAGCTTTTACAGCTGTGGCTCCAGCAAACATCAGCTGATACTAGAGAATAATATTAAATAAATTCTAACAACAGCTGATCAAGCTTAAACGTGCCGCTGTTGTTTAGCGCGACATCCGCTGGTTTCTTCTTTCTGGGGCAAAGTGGGTGATAAACAAACAAGAGAGAAAAGCTGATCAGCTGATCAGTTTCATGATTGAAGTAGAAACAGGAGAGGGAGGGGGAGAATGAGAGAAGAGGAGGCAGCTGTGCAGCAAAGACACAGAATAACACCAGCTTTGTGTCTTTTTTATTGTAGCTGAAGTTCGGGACAAACTGTTCCTTTTCAGCTCAATAAGAAACGTATAATATTTTCTCTGAATACCAGACGATTCCGTTTTTTTACAGGATGGTTGGCAACTCTACTAACCAACCTTATGAACAAAATAAATTTCAACATCAGTAACATCATAGCACCCACCCAGATGTATAGAAACTCCGTCATGCTAGCTAGTACACAGTACGAAAAAGTCAGCATAACGAAAATAAACTCCACCTAAACTTGGTTTATATCTGACCCAGATAGACTGCAGGGCCCTATTTCAGGAAGCCGGTTTAGTGCAAACTCTGAGTAAGTATACCCTGAGTTAACGAAAACTCTGGGTTTTCGGTTTCACAAAGCGAGTTTAGATTAATTCTGAGTGAGTTACTATGACGACACACTCCGTGAAGCTAAAATGCCTCCTAGCAGGTTTACTTCAACTAACCCTGACCTTCTCCGCCTCTTTGTCAGAAACCTGACTGTAGGAAGTGTCAGACATGGCGTGCTCCTTCCTTGAAGAGCCAGTAGATGTTGAAGCCCAAATTCGCATGTTATCGGCATATGCTGCCATCAGAATTTCGGCCTCAAGCGCTGTAAAATACATTGACCGCGCCTTCTTTCCCTCCGTCTCCATGGTGACTCGCTTAATCTGTGCTCCACTAATCAGGGCTTTATGTATCCTCGTGTGCGCGCTTAACTTGGGGTTAAAGCAACTCCGCGTTGACTGAACTAATTGTTATCAGCCTTTGTGAAACCGAATATTCCGAGTTGGACAGTTCGGGGTTACTCAACCCTGTGTATCATTTTTCACTCTGAGTTTTCTAAACCGGCTTCCTGAAATAGGGCCTAGGTCATAACTTCTTACCTGAAGTTCAGCTCACCTGACACTCGGACCGGCGGCTGCCTCGGGTCTCTACTCCTCCTCCGTCCCCTTTCCCTCCTCCACCTGCTGGCCTCCACCACTTGCTAATGCTACTAAATCTGTGGAAGCTCCGTGATAGGCACCTCAAAAAGTAACGAATAATGACCCTAAATCCCAGTAACGATTAACGCGTTCCTGATTTTGGCATAACTAGTTACCGTGCTCGTTACCACAATAATAACGTAGTTACTGTAACGCGTTACTTAATAACGCGTTAGTCCCAACACTGACCCTAACCCTAAGTGGTTTGCTTGTGACCAAGTGGCTGTTAGTATGTAACAAGATGGCTATCACAGATTTGCTATAAAAAACATCTTGATGATCCTCGAAGCATTTGGGAAAATATTTTGTGGACTCATGAAACATAAGCTTCACTTTTTGGAAGGCTTTGGAGTCACATCAGAGCTGGTATCAAACTTGCAAAGCAATTCATAGAAATATGTAAATGTGACAAATATCCAAAAACTATGAACTCATCACTGCAAAATCTCCAGTGTTAAATTAACAATTTCGACACTGTTTTATTAACACTTTTGACAGCATTATATTTCTGCAGTAACCTAGTCAGTGTTAAAGATTAACAATGACTAACATTAGCAGTGTTGTTTGTCTAACACTGAAATATTACTAGCATCTTTAGTTATTTCCCAGTGATAGAAAGTCAGCACTGCTCAGTGACTAGCTTACTGTTGGAAATATAACACTGTCAAAAGTGTTAATTTAACACTCAAAAGAGCGGACACATATAGACACTTTCTAGTGTCAATTTAACACTGGAGATTTTGCAGTGCACGAAGGGGGAAAATACTCAGAATAGTTCTTCCACTGCATTGCCTAAATCAGGTTTGCCTGTTAATTAATAACGTTTATATGATTGACAATAAAATGACACTAGAGTTCTGTGTAATTGACATGTATTCTCAGGTCATCTGGATTATTTGGAAATTTAAGCTACCGAAATTAAATGTTGTCAGCACTCTTAATGGGTGTGATATTTCCTAAGTTCAGTGGTTCAATACAGAAGCTGTTTGCACATCTCAGGAAATCTGAAAGGTTCAAATACATGTTAATCACACTTCCCTCACAGGATTTCCCAACAACATGCCACAGAACTGCATTTTGAAGGACCTCTGTCCTTTTGAGTGTATAAGTTGTGTTGCTATTAACCCTCTGAGGTCTGACCTTAACCCACCCTAACCCTGTATTTTGGAGAAGAGCAAAGCAGACATTTTTTTTTTCCTTTTTGGGGGGGTAAAATTTGTTTTCCATGTGTTGCAGTTAGAATGGTTATTTTCTGTGTTGCCCAATTGCAAGTCTTGGAGAAAAATTTAATAAAAACAAAAATGATATATTCTGATTGCAGAGGTTCAGAGTTCAGAGGGTTATGGTTGGGGTCATCACCGACAATGGCTTAGACCTCAGATGGTTTAGTCTGCCTAAAGCTAATGTGTTTAAAAGGCAAAGTACTACATAACTCCAATCCCGTGCTACGTGATATTTTTGGCTTTTGAGAATTTTTCAGGTGTTAAAAAAAAAATCGACATTGTAATTTTTACACATTTTTACACATAAACCATAAACCAGAACAAATATTTTTTTGTTTTTTTCTGTAGTGTGTTTAGCTTGCAATAAAAAGTGCCTTGATGCAACTGTTGTTGTGATCTGGTGCTGTATAAATTAAACTGTATTGAAGTGAAGAGCCCCAGGAGGAAAACGTGTCACAGAGCATGATAATATTTTAGGGATGTCATAAAAGTGTTACTCTGACAAAGTAGCTCTACCAGGATCTCCAACTCAGTATCTGGAGGATGTGCAGGAGGTCCAACCTCTCTATGTAAAATGCATAACTGGAAATGTGTGCAAGGTCCGTAAGACCAAGTACAAAAGATAAGAGTTCATTTTGAAATCAACATCTTCTAGTTTCTGAAAATATGCTTGTTCAGCATGTAGCTCAAATGCAACCCAACCCTAGCAGTACTCCTAAGCCACTGGCTGATTCCTGGTGGATGCTGAAGTTAAAGGATCTGATGCTAACATTTTGGTGTTTTGGGAATATGAGTAATAACTGTTTGGTGGATGACAGACCTTTTCCAAAAAGTCTTTTTTGTGCTTCTCCAAACAAAGTGTTTGTACTCCTCATCAGTAATGGAGCAGCAGGACCCCCATCTGTCACTCGTTCAATTTTTCCTCATCAGGTAGAAAATTTCATGTGTTGCTGCAATCCCAACCACAAGAGGGGAAGTGAAACTCAACACACGCTCACAGTAGAGCTTAATGGGAGTGTACACAAGTTAGCTGCTGCAGTCACACACATGCCACTAAGACACTTTCATGCAGTTCTGCCGAGCGATCCAACATGAAGCTGTATGTGATTGTTCCACTGTGTGTGCTGTTTACCATCACCCAGCAGGTAAGAAAACACAGAAGACATTGTGATATTTTAATTAAATTAACTGCTTTTTATTAACTGATTTTTGCTTTGTTTAACATTTTAAATTTCAGATATCTTTGTCTGAGAATTGTGTCTGTGAATTTGCACAATCTGAGAAAAGTTTCCCTCATGACAAACTGGAAAGAGTTCAAGGTGCTGCCTTAGACTGCAACAGCAACCTTATGCCACAGAAGGTATGTGTGTGTATATGTGTGTGTGTGTGTATGTATGTGTGCATTCATGCTAAGTACTTTATAGCCACTGCTCTGCCTGCAGATTATAAAGCTGGAGAGTTTGCTCCTTGGTTTGGATCGCCGTCTGCCTGTACTGGAGAAGGATGTATCGATGCTGGAGAAAGAAGATGATGGAGAGCTCTACGGTGTTCTCAGCCTCTACGTCATAGAGAACGAAATGACTGAGATCAATGAGCTGATTGATAAGCTCAACAGCACCAGTCTGGAACAGGAGCGTGTTACTGCTGCGACAACTCAACAGGTAAATTCACAAACAGATGAGGCATTATATTAAGAACTTGCTTTTCAAGTCTCGATCGCGTTTTAACGTAAAATGCTTTTTTCACTTGATCTCTGAAGTCTTGGTACTTGGCAGACAAAGCAAATGGTCACTCTGACTTACACACATCTAAAATAATTTACATTCCCATTAGAACATTTTCAAAATGAGTTACTGAAATTGATGTTTTTGAAGCTACTGAATTCTATAAATTCTCCAATGACAGAAATACATCATAACAACACTATAGTCTGCTTAGTCACAGTACTGCTATGACTTGGCCTTCTCACTGTATGTGCCGAGCCTGGCAGTCTTCTCAAAAAGTAGTCTGCTTCTCTAATTCACAGACTGCTCAGTGGTTGCTCTTGTTTTCCTCAAAGACTGCTCCTAATTAAAGGCTCAACACAAAACATTGTTTCTACCTGTAGAATAAATACTTTGTCTAATTTTTATCCATGGCAAGGTCTTCAGTCAGGCATAAACCCAGCCTTACTTAATGCACCATTTTCATGTGTCAGGTTGTATTTTGAGTAAATGCTCATTCAAAACTCTTACCATATTTTACGTGCAATTAAAATGAGTTTTTGATCAGAGATCTGTGATGTCTGCTGATGTCAGCTTCAGGACCTGAGAGAAGAGATGCAGGAGCTAGAGACATTTGACACAATGCAAGTGGTGAAAAGACAACAAGCCAACCAACGCCTGAAGAGGGACCTGGAACAATGCAAGAACGGGCTTCATCCCACCCACCAACCCACTGAGCGTCCACATGGTAATCCCCAAAAGCTTCCTTTATGCAGCTCAAAGCGATCTGACTATAGCATAGCATTTGCATATCTCCACACCTGCACAGATACCCAACATTAATTTGGCAGATATCAAAAAACGTGCTATTTAAGCTGCTTTAGCATGTCCACATTTCTGCAAGCCACTTTAAATTGAATTCAATTTTCACCTTTCAGTTTTAGTTATATAGCGCCAAATCACAACAACAGTTGCCTCAAGGTGCTTTATATTGTAAGGTAGACCCTACAATAATACATACAAAGAAAAACCCAACAATCAAATGACCCCCTATGAGCAAGCACTTTGGTGACAGTGGGAAGGAAAAACTCCCTTTTAACAGGAAGAAACCTCCAGCAGAACCAGGCTCAGGGAGGGGTGGGGCCATCTGCTGCGACCAGTTGGGGTGAGATAAGGAAACAGGATAAAGACATGCTGTGGAAGAGAGACAGAAATTAATAATAAGTACGATTTAATGCAGAGAGGTCTATTAACACATAACGACTGAGCAAGGTGACTGAAGAAGCAATACTCAATGCATCATGGGAATCCCCCAACAGTCTACACCTATTGCAGCATAACTAAGGGAGGATTCAGGGTCACCTGGTCCAGCCCTAACTATATGCTTTAGCAAAAAGGAAAGTTTTAAGCCTAATCTTGAAAGTAGAGATAGTGTCTGTCTCCTGAATCCAAACTGGAAGCTGGTTCCACAGAAGAGGGGCCTGAAAACTGAAGGCTCTGCCTCCCATTCTACTTCTAAATACTCAAGGAACAACAAGTAGGCCTGCAGTGTGAGAGTGAAGTGCTCTAATAGGGTGATATGGTACTACAAGGTCATTAAGATATGATGGGGCCTGATTATTTAAGACCTTGTATGTGAGGAGCAGGATTTTGAAATCTGGATTTAACAAGGAGCCAATGAAGGGAAGCCAAAACAGGAGAAATCTGCTCTCTCTTTCTAGTCCCTGTCAGGACTCTTGCTGCAGCATTTTGGATTAACTGAAGGTTTTTCAGGGAGGTTTTTGGACATCCTGATAATAATGAATTACAGTAGTCCAGCCTGGAAGTAATAAATGCATGAACTAGTTTTTCAGCGTCACTCTGAGACAGGATATTTCTAATTTTAGAGATGCTGTGCAAATGGAAGAAAGCAGTCTTACATATTTGTTTAATATGTGCATTGAAGGACATGTCCTGGTCAAAAATGACTCCAAGGTTCCTCACAGCGTTACTGGAGGCCAAGGTAATGCCATCCAGAGTAAGAATCTGGTTAGATACCATATTTCTAAGATTTTCAGGGCCGAGTACAATAACCTCAGTTTTATCTGAATTAAGAAGCAGAAAGTTAGCGGCCATCCAGGTCTTTATGTCTTTAAGACATTCCTGCAGTTTAACTAATTGGTGTGTGTTATCTGGCTTTATGGGTAGATAGAGTTGGGTGTCATCAGCTTAGCAGTGTAAATGTATGCGGTGTCTTCTAATGATACTGCCTAAAGGCAGCGTGTATAATGTAAACAGAATTGGTCCAAGCACTGAACCCTGTGAAACTCCAAAATTAACCTTAGTGTGAGAAGAGGACTCTCCATTTGTAAGCAACAACTTTGCAACCAACTTCCAGCACAGAGCTTTCTTGCATTCTGTATGTTGATTAATCATTGCAATATCGGTTGACAATGATGCCTGCTGTGTTCTGTACTGGAGTTTTGCTGCTGCTCTCCACTTTCCATGAAAGGCCCGGAGCAGAGCAATGCAACCAAACATTAACTCTTGCAGATATAAATAGTAGTCTTACCTTGACTATAATCCTGCTGAATGAACTACTATAGCCATATATGGGAAGAAATCGGCCATGCAAATTAACACTCTCGCTTTGTTTCCTTTAACATTTTATCCTCAGGTAATTGTCCCTATGGTCAGTTTCTGAATATAAGTGAACCGAGGGTCTACACAGCAGGAGAGTATCCTGGTTCATACAAGTATGGTGCCTGGGGTCGGGATCCCAAACCAGAAGCCGGGAAGGAGAGTTGGTATTGGCGGGTAATATTGACTTCCAGCAACAGATATGCCCACTACGTCCGTTTCTATTCCACCTTGAGCTCCCTCATCATTGGGGTGAGCGTCCCTGGTAAGAACCTGTCCTTTTGTAATATTTTTTGTGGCATACTGGGGAACATTTAAGTGTAAACTATTTACAGTACGGAAGGCAAGGTGTAGACTGACTTTCCTCCAATAAAAAAACGTAAGCTAGAACTAAACACTTCTGCTAGTCACACTACAGAGTCAGTTCCCAAAATTGTGGAAATGTAAGTTGTTTCACAAAAGGCACAAAAGCAGAACTGGCTCTATAACAGCATCACGTTTAGGGATGAGTATCAAAAACCAGTTCTTGTTGAGAACAGCTGAGGTTGTTGAGGTTCCCACTGTTTCAAAATTCCTTGGAATTGTCGATATCGATTCCAGTCGCCCCGAATGACGTCACCACGTTGCGGAGCGTCATTTACCTGGCAGGAAACATGGCGGCTCAAACACTCAAAAGTGTGGTTATACTTTACAAGAACTGATGACAACACGGCAACTTGCAAAGTAGATATTTCATTTAAGGAAGGACACACTACAAATATGCAAAAACATTTGCTCACAAAACACGCGATGACCTTAAATGAATGTCGTGTTTTTAATTCCGCTCCGGACTCGTGAATCTCAGCCCAGCAGCAGCGGTAACGTTTGCACGTCCTCTCCCGTTAATGCGGCAGATAAATAATCAACAACAGTGCATATTATGTTAGCGCGATCTGCCTTATTACAAAACCTGCCATTACTGTGCATTTAGGTGACCGTGATGAGAGAGACAGAGTCTGGCTCAGATGCTGGCAGTTCTCGCTGCAGTCTACCGGTAGCGTCTCCTTTCAGGCCAGGATAGACGAATGTCACCGAGCAGTGACTGAGTTTGTGGTAAAAGGCTTGCACCCATTTGCCACAGCAGATGCCCCCGATTTTCGCTAAGTGAATGTGTTTAATTGTAGGCAGGGACATTACTGGATATTCTTGTGTAATTGCTACAGAACAATTTATGTTATACTTTGTTATTGCTACAGAAGAATATTTATTTTATTATTTTACATTTACAATTTTTTTTCCTGGGGACCCTGTGACACCCCATTGAAGAGCCGTAGGTTGGATCTCTTAAGATCTCACTGTTGGGTTTGTAAGGCCATGTTACTTCTAAATTTCTATCTTGTTCAAAGAGAAGATATAAAGCAAAGTTCTAAGCTAATCGACCTTAGTGTTCTCCTTTTAAAAAAAGAATCAATAAAGAATCGAATCGTTAAACAGAATCGAAAATGGAATCGGAATCATGAAAATCTTATCAATACCCATCCCTAATCACCTTGCTCTGTCTATACTGCCAGTCTAAAAGTAACTTGTAGATAGTGACTCCAGTAAACTCCTCCAGTCTCTCAGTAGTTTTTTGTTTTTTTTTTTTTTAAAAACACAGCATGAATCATGCGAAATCTTCTGATACTTTCAAAATCCGGCTCTCTTCCTGACAATCTCAGCACCAAAGGTTCACCCTGAAGGTGTAACTAATTTTAAAGAAAATTCAGTCAATCCTTAAACTTTTTAAAAAGCTAGGCACTGCTGGTTTTAGCAACATTGGGTCAGACGGGAATACACTTCAAATTTGTTGAAGGCTAATTTCAGCAGAGGATTGACACACAAGAGAATGTTTGTGATCCTGAAAATAATTTAAACAATAATCAAAGACCAATGAAAAGATGTACCCACCAAAAAAGCACAATTATTTTTTTGTGGATAATATAAAAACAGTATTATAAAATGTAATAGGTTTTGTTTTTTAATCAGGCTTGTCAGTTATTATCTTTTTCTTCCTTTTTCAGGCAACGTCCAGATCAGTCCCTCAAATCCAGCTACCAACACCATCCAAGGTCCAAATAATGTTCTGTATGGAGGCGCTTTGTACTACAACTGTTACAACAAGGATGCCGTTTGTTGTTTCAACCTCACTTCCAAAATTGTTACCACCTTACATCTACCCAAAGGAACCAGGTTGATTCACTTAACTCTGTTTTTAAAAATGGTTATTTTGTAATAAAGATAATAAATACAGTTTTTATTTTTATAACAAGAATAGCAAATACTCTTTTTACTCATATTTTACTCAGTATAAATATTAGTTTTGCAAACACTCTCATGGGAAATATATTCTTTTAAAAAGGAGAAACCATAAAGTACAGGTCTTTAAGAGATAAGCAAACATGACATTTTTTGGTGTAAAACATTCATTTCTGTCCTCTGTTAATCAGGTACAATGCAAAGGGTAACTTCTGCAACCTTGAAGAATGCTACCAATGCACTGACCTGGACCTGGCAACAGATGAGTCTGGCATCTGGGTGGTCTACACCACCACCCAGGACTTTGGCAACTTGGTTCTGTCCAAGGTGGAAGAGGGTGAACCACCAAAGCTCGGACAAACCTGGCACACTTCAGTCTACAAGCAGGCAGTGACCAACACCTTCATGGCCTGCGGCGTCCTCTACGCCACACGTTACGTCAACGAAGAGGTCGAGGAGATCTTTTACTCCTTCAACCCCGTGACGGGACAAGAGAGGTTCAACGTTGGCATCTTCATGAAGAAGTTGGCTCCAAACATTCAAGCCCTGAACTACAGCCCTGTGGACCAGATGCTTCATGCCTACTGTGACTCCTACATGGTCTCTTACAAGGTGCAGTTTGAGTTACTGGATAATCAGTCCTGAAGCTAAATACTGACTCCAGTAATAGTTACTAAAGAATAAAAACAAGCATTGAATTTCTGAAAAATGACACATACTATACACAATATGCATTATCAATTTACATACTAAACCAATTTACTGTTGTCTCTTTCTTTTTACTGTTTTCCTTCAATCAATTAAAAGCATACATTTCTGGTGTGGTTTTATTCAGTGTTATATTCAGGCTATGTTTCAAAAGTCAACATGGAGCTACTGGTATAAATTTAGATCAAGTAATTGTATAGGAAGTGTAGACTCCATCAGGAAGTCAGTTCAACTGGCAAACACATCTCACTTCTGAAAATTAGAAATATTTAAAGACCACAAGGTATGGTATTTCCACAATATTATAAAAAGATGCAATATCCTTCAGCAGACAAGGCCTCAGTGCTGGGTATTGCCTTCTGTACCAGAAATGACTTCTGATATTTTGCCTAATAGTTCCCTCATCTCCAACATCAGTTGGCTGAAACATGTTGACCCTTCTTCTCTCCACCTTCAAAATGTTTGATTTACAAGTTTACAAACTACAAGTTTCTGTTAGATTTGTATTCTTGATTGTCATTTATGCTTAGAAATATCTACTCATATATGCTTAGAGTGTTATAATCAATGTCATGTTGGTAGAGGTTTGATCCTTAATAGTCTGCAAAGGCTTTGTGTACATTCCAGAGTGTTCTGGCATTCACACCTACATCCTGGGAGAGGTCAAACCTTCTCTTATTGTTTTATGGTAGGATAAACGTAGCTATATCAGTTTTAGGCTAAGTGCCTTTTGTTTAGATGGACCGCTAGACTCCTGGCACCAGCTTTGGGGAGTCTTCACAGGGTCACATCTTGACCCCCCCCCCCCCCCCCCCCCCACACACACACACACACACATGCTTACACAACGCACAGGCAAGGTACTCTTTGTGTGTATGTAGACGTCATATGTTAATGAACCTATGTATATTCATGTGAGCTCAATAAAAGGAGTGCTATGGGGAACCTGGCTGAGAGTCTGACGGAGGTCAAGTGGGTGGAACGACACTTGGCTCCAGGCAGGTCTCCCTCATGCATGAGTAACACAAAGAACTTTGCCTACTTGGTGTTCAATGCCTTTGCTGTGTAGTTAAATTGTCTCGTTCCAGCGGTGGGCCTGTGCTAGACAGAGCCAACAGTTTCCAAATGTATGTTCACATTATTTTCAAGCGTTTTAATGAGATGATCTACTTTGAATATTTTATTACTTGCCTACATTGTATGTATCTGGTATATGTTCCCATTACTCAGGTGTACAGTACATAGACTGCTAGCCAAAGCTAGCTTGCGTACAGAGAGCAAGCTTGTATAAGAACAGGCCTCAAACCACACTTTACCCTGTGGCCTCTGGCATCATAAACGCAATATTGCGCACTGGTTATGAAGTGAACCTTGAACCTTGAGCTGCTCTATATTAACCACATTTTTGGTGTCTAAGGGCGTCTCTCTATTAGGCTTCCCATGCACCCAAAACGTGACAGAAAACACCTGAGTCGTCAAATTCTGACGTAAAGTCTTTATTTCTCACTTGTTACTTGATCAGTACATTGACAGAGACAGTTTACTTTGTATATGTATTTATATAATATATTTAAACTTTACAGTACACATCTGGATGACAACGAAGTCGGTAAGAGTCCTACTGTTGTGAATAGAAACAAGCTCAGAGGGAAGATTCCCACAATATGAAACGATCCAAATGAGAAAAAAGAACTTATTGCTTAATACAAATTGGTCATAATGGCAGTAAGAAGAGAAATAGTGTTAGCACATGGACCAATAAAATACCATGAAGAGGTTACACCCTATTATTGTCTTTAAAAAAAATCTCCAAGAGAAGAGGAAAAGAAATACATTTTCTCACAATACGGTAATGTTAGAGTGCTCGGTTGGGGTAACCCGCTCTATAAATAAGAAGTATCTACAAGTGCAAGGAGGACCAAGGTCTATACAAACTGATCCAGCGCTAGCTTACAGGACCTGTGGACTTTCACAATTCAACTTCACTATTTAAAGACCTCGAAGAGGAAGGAGCAGATAGGAGATGGGTTTTCATGTACATGGTTAAATGTCAAAGATAAAAGAAATGGAAAACATAGTGAGGATGAGGTGTGGGTTGACAATACTGTACAGCACTTCAAAAAGGGACAAGATACATTCAGGAGCCCCCCCAGGCAGTTTGAGTCATGTAGGAGGATGGCAGAAAATAGCTTAGTGAACAGAAGAAACAGTGAAAATGATCACAAAATCTGCTACATGCAACCTTGAGTTTTTGTGAAGTTGGCCGATGAGGTTCTATAAGAACGTCTTTGATCTGATCCCTGTTTTCTGCGTTTTGAGACCATTACTGAATATTTCAAGCAATTCAACAATCTCTCCAGCTTAAACGAATTCACATTCTTTTCCTTTAACATTCATTCAGCCATGTTTCAGGTCAGAATCTCTCTCTGTGTTTTGGTAATGATCTTTTCCCTTCCTCTTTACACAAATATAGCATTTTCTCATTTTCATTCCCAGCCTGTTGCTTTTTAGGGCCCCCTGGTGCTCACAACTATGACTAAAACACTACCGACATCTTAAAAAGTGACTTCAGCTGATAGCCCTTTAGGGTGCAGCTGGGTTTGCCTGTGAGAGCCGGGGCACCTTGTGATTTTTTTTTTGTTTTATTTTATTTTTATTTTTTTAGAGGGAGGGGTTTTGTTTTTTGTTTTTTTAAGTGGCTGGGGGTTACCCTACATTCTGAGCTTGGAGCCCAAATGGCGCCAAAAAAGCCCCGCCCCTTACAGGCTGCCTCAGGGAAGTGCACACCTCAGCAATTGGTAGCTACGCCCCTTCTGACAGGGGACCAAAGGGTTTTCCTGTAAAACTGAAAGCAGACGAAGGTGACTATGGTACATGAATACTGTACATTAATGAGCTAAAATCCAAGGGAGCCCATCCCTGATCACTATTAAGGTGATCCAGGATTACAGCAGATTGCAGCACACAGTTGCACTAGTCTAAAACTACACATATATACTCACTATGTTGCACTACACCAGTGAGATCGTGGCTTCACGGCACATCAAAACACCCACTAACCACATAGCAATGGATTCCATCTTGCATGTGAATTTTGTGTATTCCTTTTTTTCCATTACAAAATCCAGCCCACGCAGCTTTCACTTCAGTAGATGTGCGAAAATGTGTGTGTGTGTGTTTGTGTGGGTGGGTAGCTTTGGTATATCCACAAAGAGGGGCTGGATGCTGTAACGGAAGGCAAGTTTCTGTGACGTCGACCCAGAAGCGAGAGGTTGTCGGGCTGGCCTGGTCCTGCCTCAGCTCCCCTCCCTGGTCAAGTTTGGTTTGAGTCAGGCTGTGATTGTCATCTTAAGAGACCACAAAGAGCTGCCTATGGCGAGAACCACATCCATGCACTACAGCTGCAGGCTAATGAAGGTGTTTGCATCCATGGCTCTATTTAACTAGCCACAAGTAAGGTGCTAATGAAGAATGCCCTAATACTAGAAACTAATTACATACTAGAATGCCCTAAGATTACTTTCACATTGACATGCATATACATGTTAATAAATACTTCTTCTATTCTAGTATTATGCAGTGGATTGTCTGAGAAATGTGAGATGACACGCGGCTTAAAGCTGCACTCTGGTGTATTACGCTAATTTAGCTCCAAGTGAAATTTTGGAGCTGATGCATTGTAACATCATGTTCCTGTGCCGGCCCTGCTCATGATGGGAATGTAAAGGGGCTTTCTGTGAATAAACGATTTTTTAAATGCAATTGAAATTGAAATTCTAGCTTTCTGACAAGTTCCTCGTTAACACAAACAGGTTAATCTGCACTTCAAGCTCATATAGCTACATTAATATTCCTCACTTTGCAAACTATATATAAGTATTTTGCTCGTATGGGTGCATTTTCCACCGTCTTTATTAAGCATTTACATGTTTTGCAGTGTAAGATATTAATAGTTTCAGGCTCACTTGATTTCACAGAAGGTGTTTTTCAAGTGCTTCATAACAACTTTGCTGCTACATTGGCTACGTTGGATTTGATGTTTTTAAATAATTTTTGGCTCATTTGATACCAAACAGCTCCAGATTGTCTTCTCACGCAAAATCAAGATGACTCAAAGACGTTAATGTAAATATTATTGTGGCAAAAAGAAGAAGGTAAAGCAGATAAACTGATAAAGCTCCCTGGTGGTGTAGTGGCTTGGTTTTGGTGCGCTTGTGACTGGCGGCCCGCGTGTAATTTCCTGTTTTGAGGTAATGAGCCTCAGAATATGTCTCAGATACTACACATGCAGAAGCACAGACAGCCTGAAAAATAGCTTATTATTTCAAAGTTTGAGCTGTTATAAACCTGGACTATTAATATTTTAATGTAAATGCATCAATGGAGATAAGTTGAAGCATATACTGACAATATCACACTGTTTCAATCTAGTTATAGTTCACCCATTTGAAATAAGGTCTTACCAAGTGCAGCTTTATAGCAACGTTGTGAGCTCTAACTATGCTTACAAATCCTCTCTAGCGCTACAGGTGCACTCGGCTACGACATGCTGTGTTCTGCCGTCTGCCTAATTCTGGACACCCCCCCCCCCCCCCCCCCCCACCCACCCGCATGATTCTCAAACTTCACAGAGAGAGATGCTCACAATCTGTCACATAAAAACAGAAAACACCCCATAAAAGTACTGCTCTCACAACACGTTCTCATCCCAAACAGTAACATTTTACGCTAGGTGACAAATCGTCAACATATTACGTTTTCGGGCACCCAACACGTTCCTACATGACGACATCGGAAAACTGAGGACCTATGACAACCGTTTGGACTCAATCTACACATGTTTACTCTTCTCCTTCAAATCGCTTGGGAAAACACTATTTAACGTCATTAAAGTGGTGGTTAAGCGTAGGAACAAGGTTATGGTTAGGGTTAGGGAGAAGGTTAGGTTTAGGGCTGGAATACAGGGCTGGAACGTCTATTACCGCGGGACCGTCATTCCACTGGATTTCTGCCATAACCCGGCGCATACCATAAGAACGCGGAAGGTCACCTTTCGCGTTCCTCAGGAACGCCGCGGGACGTGACAAAACGTCGGGATGTTACGCCTCGGGAGTGAGAACGGTCT
The DNA here is from genome assembly GCF_964374335.1 of Astatotilapia calliptera. Classification (NCBI taxonomy): domain Eukaryota; kingdom Metazoa; phylum Chordata; class Actinopteri; order Cichliformes; family Cichlidae; genus Astatotilapia; species Astatotilapia calliptera. The sequence goes on along the minus strand of NC_137428.1, from coordinate 4,343,179 downwards.
GGCTCTCATTGCTATGTCCTGCACTTTTACCAGCTCGTATCAGATTTCATCACTAGCTCTTTACAGCATATTTCTGTATGGACTGTTGACAGAATTACTGTTTTGTGTGTTTGGGGGGTGGGAGGTTAGAAAGGGTGCACGCAAAGAATGAGGCCACACTCAGCAAACACAAGAATGACACTTCAAGAGTAAATGCTAAATCATTGAGTGGTGGGAGAAAGGAAATTGAGGTGGATATTTAAATGTGTTTAGGGTGTTAAAGTAGCGTTACATATGGAATTTTACAGTGGAGGAGGGAAGAAAATGGCAGACACAGGGATAAGGAGGACGTAGATGAAGACAAAGAGAGCTGTCTTCAAATATTACTATCCCTGTCCATCAAGCCTGACTACCTCTCTCACACCTTCAATTCCACCTCTTGTTTGCACAGCCCGCCTCACTGTTTCTCTCTCCATCCCTCTACTTCCTCCCTCCCTCTTTCTTCCTGTGGTTTCTCAGCAGGACACCTCCATGGTATGGGTGACTGCGCCGACTCCCTCAGTGCTGTCCGAGTGGGTGCAGGCTCGTGAGCGGGATCCCTCCACGGAGCCGCCGCTGGTCAGGGAAGCCGTCCTGGAGCGAGCTAGGCGGGTCATACTGGCTGAGGGCACTGGGAGAAATTTCAACATGTCAAATTTCTTACATTTTTGAAAAAATAAATAAAAAAGTGCAATCAGTAGATGTTGGGGGGATGTAGGGAGCACATGCTAATGTGGATAACTGAAGAATATGTTTCTTCATAGCAGGTGAGAAACGGCAGCTGACTGGCTCATACAACAGTCATGAATTGTTAGGCTTGTTAATTAAAGCTGTTAATGTGTCTACCTGGAGACACATTAACAGCACCATGTACTCAGTCTGTGATATAATAAGCTCAGTTGTTCTCATGGGAACAGACTATGATTAGTGTGGAACTGGGTTTGTTTGGTCATTATTAAATGACTGCACTGAAGAAAGATAACAAGTTGAGCAAAGACATTTTTGGATTTCCTTAGAGTAATCAGGATTAAGTTAACCTGTATTCACACTTCACTGACTTATTATGGCTCCTTCAGGAAGGTGAAACAACCCAGAAAAGCATCCCTGACAGTTTTAACACCACACACGTTAGCCTACAGTTTTTCACTTACACAGTCAGTAGACAAAGACCAACATCAGGAGCCTGTTTTCAGCCAGTTTGCACATTAAAGTTTAATATTTCTTCTTTGACCTCCATTATTACCTGGGTATTTTGTTTTGCTTCCCACTGAAAATAAAACTAAAATTTGCTGATAGGAAAAATGAGCAAAAATCCATAATTTGTAATAAATTGGAATGCAAAGGTAACCCTGGGATATTTGAATATCAAAGCTGAGTTTTAAATAAGGTCAGAAAATCATGGCTATTTGCAGAAAAACACTCAAAGCTCTGGACTTAAAATTCTCCTATCAGGTAAGCTATGCTTTTTAAAATCTTCTAAACAAAGTTCAGTTCATTTCATTCCATCTTTCTGTGATACAAGGGAAAAATAAATTTTTAACCAGTGTAACTAAAAACAACTTGGTTTTGTCAACAGTTTATTTACGTTTTTTAAAGACATGGTGAATTATTGTTAACTTGGTCTGAAAGTCTTTGCTCAAAGCTAGCTGAACGCCATGCAAAGAGCAGGACTGGAGATGCAATGGTAAAGGAATGGGGGGAGTGGAAGTAAGGGCAGTATATTTTTCCATTGGAGGAAAAATTATATTTGATAAAACAAAGATGGGGGGTTAATGTCCTTAGGATAAAAGAAACTCCAAAAATGAGAGCAAAAGTAAAAAAAAAAATAACCATAATAATAATAATAATAATTGCAGCCCAAAATATTATATTCACAACCAAATGAAATTCAAAAGAAATTCTAAAATACCACAGTCATTGAATAGGGCAATAACAGGTCAGAGGTGAACGGGGAGGAGGAAGTACCTGGCCCTCCACTCAACCTCCGATCCTTCACATTAGCGACTGAAAGAACGGGGCAAGGAAGACAGAGGGCAAGATTAATATTGGTCATAACCCTCTGCATAAAATACATCATAGCACACTCACTCGACACTACAAAAATACACCTGAAAGTAAATTTTAAAAATAAAACAAAAAACACTGAATCCCACTCTGTCTCACTAACTATGGCGGTTTGGAGACTTACTGTAGCCCATCCCCTGCAGGAAATACTTGAAGGCTTCTGTCAGTTTGCCGGGCTGGAAAAAAAACACATCAGAGTTTTTATTCCACTCAATTCTGAGGAAACAGTGTCTTAAATGTGGATGGTGAGTTTGTGCTCTGTGGTGTTTTTATTTGTTTGTGTAGCAGCATCTTCATGATGCAAAGTGGTTTGTTTGTGTTACCTGTGTGAGCTGGGGCAGTCCACCAGAGTCAGCCATCTGCCACGGGAGGAGACAGCAGCCATCAGCCAACTAGCATATGATCAATCAACCATCTCTGTCTGTGTGACAGATCTATCTATCTATCTATCTATCTATCTATCTATCTATCTATCTATCTATCTATCTATCTATCTATCTATCTATCTATCTATCTATCTATCTATCTATCTATCTATCTATCTATCTATCTATCTATCTATCTATCTATCTATCTATCTGTTTGGTGTCTTTGGTGGTCTATCATCAAGGTAAACAATGTCTATGTTATTATTTTTCTTGTATTTTCTTCTTTATGAAACATTCTGTCAGAATATATCGACCCAAGTATTTCTAAAGCTTGGGTTCAGTATTTCTTGTTTGTGAATATGTTCATAAATGTGTTCAGATTTATTATTCAACTTCTACACACTGAATTACTTCCAATGTAGAGTAATTAAGAAATAGCTATTTAGGATGTTTACCAAAATTAAACATATTTCTTTGAACAACACAACACTAAAGTAAAAAGGGTCAAAATAGCTTTTTAGAAAATTACTGAAAACTGAAACAAGTTGTTTTATTGCTGATGATCACACGTCTACTTTTCCTTTGTGTGTCTGACTTTAAAATGTTGCTTCAGTGAATCTACAGCAGTAGTAGGTGAAACGAGAGCAAACGTTTACCTTCAGGAAGGTGGTGTTGGTCGGGTCCAGTTTGGAGTTACACTCGACCTTAAAGACAAAACAGCAGGTTGAGCTGACTAAGCCAGATAACAAGAACAATCACATCTTTTTGCATGCTTTCTGATGACTTCATCAGGCAACATAACATAAATGTCCACACATTTACAGATAACATTCAAGTACAATCACGTTTATTTAGATACAGGGAAATTCAGAGTGTTTTACTAAAAACGTAATAACACACAAAAATATATTGTTGAAAGGCGTTCCTTTACTCTCAGGCAAAATAAGTGAGCTACTGTTTTTATAGTAGTGGTTTGCATGGCCTCACTGGTTACGTCAAAAATTGTTGCAGAATACAGAGCTGGGGGCCAAAAGTCACACTAGCAAGATTGGTGACACCATGATCAGTATGTTTCCCAAACTATGTAATTTTCTGCACACATACCAAATACAGTAACACTTAAAAGAGATTAACAAGATAACACAAGACAACACAAGATAACACTGGCTTCTTAGAGTTAACTCTTTCCCCCATAAAGTTGACATTGGATGACCTCCACTGTACCTTTATGATGAGTTTTGAAACCTCAGTATAAATCAATAAAAACATGGTTTGATGACCATTAGAACAGATTCTGGATTTTTCCTGTACAGGTAAGCTGTATAGGCAGAGCTCACCCTCTTCTGACTGAGCAAATGTGACGGATTGTCATGGTCCTGGGTCGGTGACTTTTTGTACTTTTACTTTTGATAGTTTTATGTATTATGACTGTTGTGTTTTAGTTTCCCAGGGTTTAGTTTGTGCTCCCTCTGTTTGGTGTCATCCCTGCCTGTGTATTACCTCTAGTGTAGTCAGGTCTCTGTGTTTAGCCCAAGTCTCTGAGTCTGTGTCTTTGCATGTGTGTGTGTGTTTTTCCTGTTTTACTTTGAAGGTCCGTGTGTGATCTCAGTATGTTCAGTTTACGTTTCCCCTGTCCCGTCATGTCTGATTACTCCCAGCTGTGCCCGCCTTCTGTGTCTCATTCCCTCGTTATCCTTCTCTGTATTTAAACCTGTCTGCCTCTGTTAGTTGCTGGTTTGTCTGCGTGTCTTCCTCTGTTGTCGCTGGTTGTCTCTCCATGTCTCCTGCATCTCCATGTGCCTCTAGGTTTCAGGTTTGTTTTCTATGCTTAGTTTTCCCAGTTTAGGTTTTACTCAGTTCTGTTTTTGCCACCCTCGCCTTTGTTTGAGCACGCTCCTTTAATAAAGCTTCCTCACCTCAGTTGTGCTGCATCTTGGGTCCTTTAATAATTCCATACGGCTCGCCTCGTGAACCGTGACACAGATATTACCAAACTTACCCCTAATCCAAAGGGAAAAGAGTTAAACTTCTCATCTCTTACAAGGGTACATGTCATGTACCATTTAACCAGTTATGCCTAATATACTGCATATGCTGCGGAGACTTCCATACGGGTTTTACTGTGTCACTTTTAGCTTGGATTATATTTTTTAATTCCTCAGATCTGTTTGGCTATATTGCTTGGTTTTCTTTTTGGGGCTCTGCTGTTGTTCATGTCCATGTGATTGGCCATATTATGCCAAACCTTACATATGAACACACTCAAAGGTTGATTGGGGAAATGTGAGCTGACAGTGAGTTCATAACTAACATCCACCATCTTAATGAAGATATTCTAATTCTATTGATTTTAGACTTCAGTGCAAGAATCAAGTCTAAGATCTAAAAATGCAAATTGCAGTGAGCAAGCAACAGCTATAAAGCCAAATGAAACTGCTTGCTATAATTAAAAAAGACACGACACACCTTAAACTACTAACCCATATAGAGTGCTGGCGTGCTTTCAACACACACTGAAACACTTGCTATAGATGGAAAACTTTCAACTCCAAGATAAACAGTGTCAGGACTTTATCAGAGATGGTGAATGTATAGTCCATATATGGAGACGACCCAGATACTGCAGTATGCTGCAGAGATGACTCACTCCAGCAGGATAAGATTCATCTGCAGTGTGTGCACATACAGATGTGCACAGAAACACAAACGATGCCTAACTGCTCACATGTGGACATGCAAAAGCACATTCAGGGCATCACACAGAAACCAACGAGAACATGCTTTTGCTCTCTGCTGCATTTAATCTTTAATCCTTTACACAGATTCCAAAAATACATTTTTGGTAATCTTGACAAAATAAACACGTATAACTGTGAGATGAATGCACATCTGCACTTTTTTGAATAAAATAAGAATTTTTCTTAAAAATTTTTTTAGACAAGCTTCATCTGCTGATACAAAACTGCATATCAATTACAAATTATTTGCACAGCTACAACAAAACAGTTGCAAATTAGTTGCAGGAAATGCAAATGTGACTCTTATAAATATGCATCTCTCCATATTCCACTCACTCTGCATTAACAGAATAGAATGGAATAGAAATAGCCTTTATTGCCTTTATTGCAAAATTGCCAGGCAGATGGAGCATGCAAATTAGTAAGTAAAGGGAAATATGTATAAGAATATGTACAAAATGTGCCGTATATTTATGCTTAAAAAAAGGAAGAAAGAAAAGCGTAAAGTAAGTGGAGCATACTCAGCAGCCTCAGCTGGTCATATCAGCAGATATGAAATATTAATATGACCTCCATCTGTCACATCCAATAAATTAACCTCTGTTCACATCTCTCACTTCCTCGCTTCCCTTCCCTCCATCCCTGCTTCCATCTCTCCATCCTTCTATCTTTTCAAGAGGTTTTATAACAACAACATCACTCTCCCTGCATCTCGTTCTCCATCTCACAGAGGATGGAGTGATTTGATATCAATTTGAACAGGCGGCAGATTAACTGGTGCAGAAGCACACATATCTGGGCCACTTCAGACAGCCCCAGAGCGAGAACGAGGCCATCTGGCCTCTGGAGAACACGTACACAAATAGACACACACACCTATAGTACACCTATAGTAATGCAGACAGGCAGGGGAGAAGGAGGCTTGTAGAGATGTCTCTGCTGGCTGACCTGTTTCTTTATTCACGAATGAGCACAGAGTGAGAACAAAATACTGAACAGAGTGAGAACAGGTGGAGGAAGAAGGAGGGCAGGGTCTGCTGGTAAGCTAATTTTTATTTACTCTGACAAACTGAGTCAGCTCTGTGGGGAATTTATAGAAGCAACATAAAGACGAAAAGAAACTGATGAAGCACGGCTACTACATGATGAGACAAAAAGGTCACAGACTAATTCCAAGTCCCCTCAAAATAGTCATACAAGCCTAAGTGATCCCACTCTGCACATTTTCTCAAAGATAAGTTCATTAAGTGAGAAATGTTTAAAACCTGCAGAGACTTATCCACTGAATCTTCAGCTTTAATGAGCGTTTAGGGGTTTCAGCTACTTATTCAGCTGTTATTAAAGTGCTTTAATGGTAACAGAGTAGAGGTTCTGGTACTAGTGGTTTAAGGCCATTTGGGGTGTGACCAATATAAAACCTGTGCGGGATCATGTTTGGTACCTAAACAGGGAGAGAGTTTTTGTTAAATACCCTGATGAATGCATTGGTCAAGCATTACAGTTGTTTTTATGGAGCTTTAGTGCATTCATGGTGGCCTTATTGGTGGCATCAGACAGACACAGTTAGTGATTAACACGTGAGCATTTAGCAACTAAAGAACCAGATCTTTCTCTAAGGAGCTGGTGGAGACCAAAAGCGAAGCTAAAAGAGCGTAAACTAGACTAATGTTTGTCACATTGCCAGAAACATTGGTCGGAATAAATGTAAAGTTTTGATGTTTTGCAAGTAGGAAAGAGAAGATTTTGATCAGTGTAGCTATCCAAGTAATGAATATAAAATATGAATCCAACTGAAAGATTTTTTGTTTGTCTTAACTGGCTTTAGACAAACAGAAAGAAAAAGAACAATGACTCACCACTCCTTCCTCTGCAGGCGCATTGTCTCCAACAACCAACATCACAGGACACCTAGAGGCCATCAGTATTCTTTGTGAACATCTTAAAAATTTTAAGCATTGACATGATTTTGCTAATTATCACTTACAGCACACGTAACTCTCTCAGATTAAATATATGTCTGTTGTTCTGCTGTCGGGTCCAGACTACATGTTTGAAGATGCCTTTTACAAGAGAATCTTTTACATTATATTATCTAATCTTTTATAGCTGTTTATAATACCATGTGACTGTATTTACTCAACACAAGAAACTCATTATTCTAACAGCTGGTCAGCTGATTCCAGTGGTGTGTCAGTCTGTCCAAAATTAACAAAAATAAAAGCTTTAACCTCCACTAAACCTTAGATAACACTGTGCTGTGATGGCACATCTGAAGACTTACTTCAGGGTCTTGGCGTTAAGCACTGTCCCACTGCGGTTCATCTCCAAGTCCCTCCGACTGAAAGGGGCAAGACAAGATAGACGAGTTTAAAAAAAAAAACGCTGCGTGTTTATGTTTGTTGTTACGTTTATTATTCATATTACATATATTTATATGACTTAAAAATACACTGAGTTTGAGCTTCCACCTGTTGTACATGTTCCAGAAAAGCTGCAGGTTGAAGTGGTTGATGTTGTTGTTGATCTGCTGCCTGTAGCTCTGCACCAGCTCTGTGTTGCTCACCAGCTCCTCCTGCACAGAAATACAGCTGTGGTCAGTAGTACTCGCAGTTATACAAGAATAAATAATCAGTCGAATTGGATGATGACAAAATTACTTTATTAAAATTGTTTTTTTGTTTTTTTTTGTGCTGCTCTGTGAGGTTTAGCCCCCACTGAACTGGTGCTGAATGCAAACCCTAACCGTACCTGTACCTTTGGTAATCCGAATACTTGATGTTTGTTTTCAGTGTTATGATGAAATTGTTCCCCAAAGTTTTGTCAATCAAGGAACAAAGAAAACCATAATTGCTTCTTAGAATGAGGAACCTGTTATTAAACTTCAAAGAGTTACAGTAAACATATTTTCTTCCTGTTTTCCCGTCATGCTTGAACAATAACTGTAACTGTAATTTTTTTGGACAATTACAATGTTTTTTCCCTGGCACAAACAGTTTTTGAAGAGAGCAAAAATCTCATATTCTAATGGGGTTTGGATTAGGGTTAGGTTTCTATGGTTTTCACCTGCAATGACTTTGACCTCAGAAACTTAAGCACACTGGAAATTAAACAACATTATGTTTAAAGGTGAGTTTACCTGGCTGAAAAGATGTGGCAGCACCGTATCCGGCAGAGCGCTGGTCAGACCTGACAGCTAAGGGAAACAGAGTTATTGCAATGAGAAATATAAAAGGCATACGTAGGCTGATAAATGTGAAAATGGATGGATTAATGGATGGACACAGTATAGGAGAGGTACCTTGGTAGCAGCCCAGTCAATCCATCCCTTGCCATTGGGGTCGATGTTGAGCAGAACCAAACCCTCTACCAGCTCAGGGAAGATCAGCTGAGCGTAAAAGACAATAGAATCTTTTTGCACACCTAAATGGAAATGCTATTGTTGTTTCATAAATAACAATGAATAACTTTTGACTTACAGCAAATTTGGCCAGAATATAAGCTCCAGCTCCAACACCGATTCCAACGATGCTCTTGAATCTAAACAAGATCAACGAGACAAATAAGGATGCAATGGTTTAAATAATTCATATGTGTGGATACCACAAGTATTGCTGCAGTGCCTACATGACAGAAAACTACTGTAGGACACACAGATGGGAAATTTATACGTGCAAAGAACAAGTGTTCTATATCTCAGACATGAAAGGTACTGTAGGCTCAGACTAAAATTATATCCAGCTGGCAACATCTGATATTTTCTAGTCCTATAAATTAATTTTCTACAGTTGTCATTAAATGAACTGAAAATGCATGACACTCGTTTTCATGTGAGGTGATTTTGTGTAGAACACAAATGGGAGCAGAAACATTTTTCTCTGATTTTGAACAATTTAACATGAAAATACAAGAAAAATACAGAATTTTTGTAAATTCAAAGCACAGAGCACCCACCCAAAGTGCTCCACAACAGTGGGCAGCATGCCAGCCAGCTGGTCCATGGTGGGGTACTGGTACCTATGGAGAGAAAGTAATGACTCATTTCACTCGAAACAATTTAAAAATCTATCAGATTCAGAACTCAGATGAGTTATTCCCAACATTTTTCTTTCAAATGTCAACCACCCGTTATGCTGTGTAAATGGGCGCTGTTTAAAGTGAAAGTAATTATATAGAGTTCTATGTGCAGGATCTGGACGGTTCAGTGACGTCTCTGTTCCCCTCAGTTAATGGTTCTAGATAATGGCACTATCTGCACTCATGTTTAAACAGATTATGCACTATCATTGATGACCATTGATGAATGAAATTACCCTTTTTGTCTTTCTGTTTGTTGTGATTCCTATTAAGGAAACTGCTTAATAGGAATCACAAGTTTGAATAATAATAATTTTTGGACTGACCAGCTCATAATAAGACTTTTCAAATGTAAAACCATTACACCCCCATAAATAAATACAATAAAACTAGATAATAAAATTATTCTATAGTATAATCAATAAAGGGAATATCACAATTTAAGAAATTAATTCAATTAATGATTTAAGGCATAAAAACCTATAAAACTTCTCAGTTTGTAAATGACTCCACTAAACACGAGATAATTAATCAGGGAAGAATAAATAATTCTCCATTCATTAGATGTGTTTTTTGTACCCTTGTGGGAACTGTGATGCTCCAGTCTGCTGTCCCGGGGCATCGACGTGGCACACCACAAAATGCTTGGTGATCTCCTGCATGTCTTCATTACTGAAGAAAGTGTTGAAACACAGCTTGTCTGTAGGAGAGTGAGGAAATAAGCAGAGGTAGCACGGGGTGAGAGGACGGAGGGCTGGGAGCAGAGGAACGTGATCACATTGAATGTGCACCACACTCTGAGAGGATCTTGAAGGTGGCCATCTGTGCAGCTCATCCTCTGCCAGCAAGGAAAGGCAAAGTCTCCTTCTAGCAAATCTGACACACAGCTTTTATTCACCTTTGTTTCTAACTGAACTGATGAATTTCTTTATTTTAATGTGGTTTTTACACTTTACAAAATGGTCTGAAAATGATCTTCAAATGTCACTGATGCTTGGTGATGAGAAAACAGTGAGAATAGCCAAGGGCTGCGTGGAGATGCTGCATATGCAGTAGTGGGACATTCATTGCACAAAAAAGAGAGGATCCATATTCTTTTCTTGGAAGGAATGTCTGATTTATTTCCAGGGTCACGGAGGATTTCCCTCACTGTAGAGCTCTATTTCCTGAACCACCACAGAGAACATTAAATTCTGAAATAGCTTCATGTATAAAAGATGTCAGTTCTCTTATGCCCTCCTCCCACCGGCTCTGCAGTTGGCCTATTTTCTGCTCATGTGTGTCAGACTCAGTGAAGCCATGCAGCAACATTGTTTCCTCCTTGGGCTCTGCCTGAGCAATGCTAATTAAACGGACCAATTAACAAGACAACTAGGCTAGAGATGAAAATCAGGGGAGGGGAGCTGGACGCTCTGACTTTGCCGCAGTGCCGGCTTGCGGGCAATAATATGAATGCTACGTGACCACTGACGTGAGAAGTTTCTCATCACCAACACGCTGAATCACCGCTCAGCTCTTTCACATTATACTCCTACTGACTCCGTGACCTACTTTCTCCCTCTGTACTTTCTTTATCTGCCTCTCGTTCTTCCTCTCCTTTTATTTCCCATGCCCTGCATCCTGTACAATTAGATGCACACTTTGTTTTCTTTCCTAACAATTTCTACTCCGTGACCTGATTTCTACTTCTTAAATGAGCCCTTCTCTCCCTCGGCCTCTCTCTCTTTTTGCTGCACTCCTAATCTCTTTATCTTTATTTCACTTTCTATTTTTTCCCAGCCCCCTCCTGTTCTCTTGTTCTCTCTTGATCTGTGTTTTTAATAGAGGGAACTGGCAGATTGCTGTGCCATCTGCTGATTGGGAGTCATTTTAATGGAACAATAAGCCCCCCACCAATTTTTCTTTATGCTTTCTATTTTTTACTGTGACTCCTTTCATCCCTCGCTCTTGCTCCATCCTATGTGATTGTGTGCTGCAGTCAACTGATTTAGTGACTAGCTGTGAATACTAATAGCCCTGTGGTTCTGCTGCAGCAGCAGAACATTTTCTATATGCATAATATTTGTGTGTACTTTTTTCTGGAGTGAGTGGATTTACGTGGGTTTTTTTCACCACCTGAGACAGACTGATGCAGAAAAATGTAGTCAGATATTTGCAGTCATACATATATCACCTCCGCTTCCTCTCATACCATCCTAATTCACCCCACCCTCCTTATCCCACCTCCACCCATCAAAGCAGCACCGCAGTGCCGCTGGCGCCGCCTCGCCTCCCTCTGCAGGATGTCCATGTTTTTCTGACCTACATTTCATCGATGCCTCTCAGCATCTCAATTTAAGACAAATGCTTTGGTTTTTTTCATTGTTTTTATTTTTACCCCACCTATGTATATGCCTCATTAAATTAAATTAAGTGCAGCAGTGCCTTTGCTCAATGATGGGAGTGTCATGACAGCATCCAGCTCTTGGTGCATGGAATGAAAATCAAGTCGCGATGATATGTTATCTAATGATGACAACATATTTTCTTGTCAAAGATAATTAATCTTGTCAAGCACCAAATGCACACAGCTTTTTAAGTAATTTAATGGTTTTTATTTGTTTCTGTGAGATGATGAAGTCTTTGCTGTGCTAGTTTTAGAGGAAACCTTTATATTGGTGATTGGAAATGACTGAAGGAGCTTTGAATGAGTCCCTCTTCAAATTAATCCTTAATTATGTTGTACTGGACTCTGGTGCAGTGACTCAGTACATCGTCTGTCAGAAACACAGAGACACTTTCATGTTCATGCCAAGTTTCTTCTGATTGGCTGGTTCTTGTAAACAGCAGGTTTGAACATTAGTTGTGGGCTTCTCCTGTGTTCATGGCGAGAGCTGACATCATGGAGAGCCAAGACTATAAAAAACTGTCAGCATGATTCACAAATATTTGACCATGGTTACGATGACCGTCCACCAAACTGCTGACTCTAAGTCATTGATTACAACGTAAAATGTTCATTTCATGTAATCTGGTCAAAAGACATTTTCTTGAATGGGACACATTCAGTTTATATCAAGCTGATTTCTTTAATAATTTTTTTAAAGAAATTAATTAATAAAAATCCAATACACGTGCTTCTTTTAAATGTGACTCAGGCTGAAAAAGTGTGTGTTTGTGTGTGTATGTGTGTGTGAGCGTGCAAAGTAAAGGTAGAAAGCCAATTATCACCTTTGATAAGTGCAGAAACAGGAGCATCTGTTAAGACACCAACACAATACTCACGGTTCAGTCCCACATCGTGGTAGGTGAGGATAGCGGGCTTGTTTCCCTTGGGCGCCCCTCGGATCACCACATGCAGCATCCCATAAGGGGTCTCAACATCATGTTCCTGTGAAATACACAAAAGCAGACATTTACCTGGTGGTTCGCACATAGTCGCCAAACAACTCCTTCGAGGGTGAACAGATGTCCTCATTAATCCGTTATCGCAAGAGTTTCCCTTTGTGCGCCAGCACACATTAAACACTCATAATTTCACCTGCTTTTTGTTGAACTTGCTCTTTTCTCATTAACAGCCAGTTCACACTACGCTCCTCATTAATCTTCCATGACAGAGGCAAGTGCAGCGATAATTAGTGGATAATCCTACAGATGATCTATTGGACGTTAATTTACTTAGAAGGTCGTGTTTTAAATAATTCAACAGTCAGTGGCTTTCAAGGTCTAGAGTCCAGACTCTGATGGACTATTTTAAAAAGCAGGAATATGAAATATGAAAACAATTTCAGTATCAGTGGCTAACTACTGTTTAGAAATTGCAAAAACAACTAAAATAATTCAGCTGCAAATTGTGTGGAGACTTTCAGTAAAAGTCATGACAGCCTTTGGACTGACTGACAAACTGTCATCCAGTCTTACACCAGTGGGAGACACCATGTGTGGTTCTTGTGAGTTTGAGGCTCCAACTCTGAAAACAGCTCAACGGTCTCTAAACTGGAAACTGTCACTTCTGATGAGGGTTAAGCTAATCTTCATAACCTTTGTACACCTTTGGTAACACTTTAAAATAAAACCACTGCTAATACAGAAACAGAAACTGATGCTTAAAAAGAGTAAATGCTGATATTTTTTTCTATATGTTTATTTTATTTTGGCAGAAAACAATGTTTAAAAATAAACTGTCAAACTCTCTGTTTCACATTCAGAATAAGAAACATGACAGATGAATATTAGCGATCCATATCTGTGATTTGGGCTGATCTATGTTAGCTTTATTGTTTGCATTTATATTTTTGTTGGAATGTTGATATGTTTACCTCGAGGGAAAAATAATATGTCATATAAATAAACACCTTGAGCCGATGCTGATGTATATCTGCGCATCCCGACTTACATCAAAATAATGCAGAATCTACTAGAGATGCTCTTTTATTATTGTTGTTATTAATAATAAACAATAATCGTTATTTGTATGCAAAAAGACTCGCACGAATGCTTAGTATAAAATCCTTGGCAATTTAAAAGCTCCAAATATGCAAATATGGAAAAAAAAATCATATTTCAGAGAATATGAGTCCTGTGTTTTTTACCGATGTGACATCATCAAATAACTTATGTGTGCAAATGTGTCGAGTTATGACCCACATTTTGTCAGCATCTGCTGACCACAAAAAGCCAAACTCAAAATGGAGGCAGGAAAAATGAGAAACCATCAACTGCGCAACTAATACACACACACACACACACTCTTCACACAGCAGAGTGATGCTTTGGGATTATTATGCCAGGTTCAGGCGGTAAACTGCACTGAAGCCTTTATTGATGCTGCTCCCACTCTGGTCTATATTTTCCACTCTGAAGCAAACACACGCTGACAGGCTGCCATTACTGTCCTCCCCTCAGCATCCGTTCACACCTTAAACTGTTCAGATGCAGAGAAACAACTGCCTTAAATTCTCTGTCAGCCTGCTGCTGTCAATCTGCAGCATCTCCGACGCCCTGCCTGCTTCTTCTAAAATAACACACAATCATTGTGGAGTTATTTAAATAACTCCCAAATGACTCACAGTGCAGAAATACAGCAGTGCCACGGATGCAGCCAAGTGACAAAATTCCACATAATCCTCTCTTCTAGCAGCAAATAGTCATGCAGCCAACAGCTAGGAGTTAATCCGGCCGGATTATCTCTCTATTATTTCAGCGTTGACATCAGTGTTATCTGCAATCAGCATTCTAATTTGAGGCAGTTACTGCATCAGAGGCTTTGTTTGCAGTCTGTTGTAGTGACATTACACAGACACATGAGCTCCTCAGATAATTGCGATATCTTTAAGAGAGAATCCAAGCTTCCAACAATAACCGTCTGTGCAGCAACATGACAAAAGCGAATTATGTTATTTCGTTTGTATTACAAAACTAGGTGAACAGAAAGAGAAGGCTGCCTAGCCTGACCTGTCTCCCCAATGTGATGTTTGTGTATTGTATGTACGGTCGGCAAGGTCTGTCATCTCGGTTGTGGGCAAAAGACCTGCAACTGACAAATAAAGGCTATCTCATCTCATCATCTCATCCCAAGTATGCACCAACCTTACTCGTCTGCTTCAAGGTTGCATAAATGACACTGCAGAAGGATTAACACTTGCCCCACACGCCCTCGTCTGCAGAGGTATGCGCATCAGAGCATTGCACAGAATCTGTGTTAGTGCGCTTAAGTGTGTCAGTGGGCCAGAGTCAGAGCAGCCCATCAACTGACACTGACGCTGCAGTTTCAGCTGAATACAAAACAGCAGCACACAGCAGTACACAGAAAACACGCTGCTTTTATCTCCTGCAGCAACACCTGCGTTCTATATGATTCAGAATAAACAGAAGCATCACAAAATGAACTGGCAAAGAGCAGGAAAAGCAGTGTTTGTGGTGTTGATGACACTCAGGATTGGTCCTGATCAGTCACTCACCCCGTCCCAACACTCAGGCATGGCTCCCTCTCAAGTCTACGCTCAGCTGATGAAGAAGAAGAGGAGGGTGCAGACAGGCAAGCGAGCAGCCAGACCTCTCCTGTGTTACGGGACTAGGTCCTGGTGAGGGTGGTCTGCAGGACGAAGGGTTGGCTAGTGGATGCTGCAGAGTCTTTGTCTGCTTTGCTGCGCTCCCAGCCACGCTCTTAAACAAGGAGCTGGAGCCGCCCTCCCCACTCCCACTCTCTCTCTCTGACATTCTGCAGGCACCCGAGGCAGGCCGGAGACAATTGGCTCACCGTGCTGCCTCCCCTCCCCTGGATTGGTCCGCTGGCCTGTGAGTCTTCTGTGGCTCTCGCATCAGCACCACTGCTCTACTTTTGATCTTGTTTTGCTTTGCTGTTTTTCTCAGCAACCAGTTACCTTTGAGCCTTTTCCTCTTCATGAATTATAGAAAATGTTTTGTTAAAAGCCTTTACTGTGTGCCAGACTGGACATGGCATTTAATGTGGTGATGAGATTGATTATTATGCAGTTAAAGGATATCATAAAAAGCCAAAAGGAGAAAACTGAGCTTTTGACTCACAGAGATTACTTGTACCTGACTGAGCTGAGTATAGCTGAGTATGTGAGACTTTGTTCATGTTTAATCTGAGCTTCAGACACCAACCTTTGGGGCAAGCAACAAGCAAAACTCAGTGTATGTTTGCATTCCTGGAAGTTAAGTACCAGCGAGGAGCATTTAACTAGACAGAGGTTTACAGCAAAGGAGTCACATGGGCCAAAGAATGAGTGGTGAGTGAGCCACATGAAGCCAAAGAGGTCAGACATTTAGGTACTGACAGGTATTGAACTGGTAAAGACAATGTACACAGAGTACAGCGAGCAATCAGATGATATACATCAGCAGGATAAAGTAGCATAGCACAAAAAAGCAACATGATGGGAATAGATAAGAAAATTAAAGTATCCCAAGAGAGGGCGCCACATACAAAGCTTGCTTAACATCTAAAAGACTGTAAGACGTCCTCACTCAAAGCTGGCAGCAAAAAGTAAGGTGAGCACCTGTGTTTTCCCTCCACCTTCATTTCTCTGGTCAACAACAACATTTTTCTGTGGGGGTCAAGCAAGACTCGCCATCACTATCAGACACCGTGCAGCTACAGTAGGAGAAATATTTATTTAATGCCCTGCTGAATTTGTAAGCTTGCTCACCACTAAGAAATAAAGAGACTCTGATTTTCATGGTCATTGCATTTTGCTATAGAAAATCTGTGGAGGCAGCTGAAGCTTCAAGTTAGCAAGCGGCAGCCAAGGAACGAGACGTGTGCGGACCTGGTGGCTGCTGTGCTCGCCAACAAGGGTTTCTTCACCAAGTACTAAGTCATGTTTTCCTTGGGGATCAAATACTCATTTAATTGTAAACAAATCAGTTTATAGCTTTTATTTGATGTGCTTTTCTGGAGTTTTTGTTGATATTCTATCTCTGTCAATTAAATTGAAACTACAATAAAAAATTATTTGTAAGTGAGCAAATTTACAAATTCAGCAGAGAACAAAATAATTGTTTCCCTCACTTTATGATGGGGCATACAGCTGGGACAGGGTGATGATCTGAGGGCAGAGACATAGGCCTGGGTTGTTTTTAAGCACAATAAATTAAGGTACACTGAGTTTAAACTCAATGCACAACAGTATTGATACTGTAATCGTGTGCTTGTGTATCATAAAACTCAGCTACAATAATACAGCCATCTGCCCAGCATGGTGTGGCAGATTTGGGTCATGGACAAAGACTCTCTGAGGGTGTCCTGTGCTGTCTGGCCCTGGGACACTGTCAGCAGAATATTTGGATCCTGCGAGCTGCAGTTTTAGGTCTCTGTGGATGAAGTGTGGTGTCCTGCTGTGAGAGCTTGCCGGAGCTCAGAGTAGCTTTTGTCATAGATGGAATCGTGCATGCTCAGCAACATTGCTGAAGTACGTGTGGTACGTGTCGAAGTCACATCCACATGAATGTTAGTACCTGATGTTTCCCTGCAGGGTATTGCTCTGTAACAGGATCGTTGGTGTTATCAGTCTTTATCTTTAATGAATAATACTGTGTACAGTTGCTGTATTTCTCCATTTTGAGGGAAGCATGCTAAGGTGGAGAGAGCGAGGGATACGTGCATGTTCTCATGGCTGGGATGGTGTCTGAGTGACTATCGAGCTGGCTGCAGGCCCTCCCCCTCTTCTCTCTGCGCTCTCATTTAGCAGCCCTGCATTTAGTCCTGTCTCTCAGTTCTCCCTCTTTCCTCTCCCTTTCTGCCTTCTTTTCTTTCCCACTCTATCCCCCTTTCCTGTTGAGAGAGAGCGCTCGACATGCTGACTTAGTAACTGTAAACACCACTCTTTGCTTTCCCATCCTTTCTCTTTTACTTTGTCCCCCCTTTCCCTTCCTGCTGGAGATTAACTCTCTCCCTGCTGAGTCTGCATCATGCTGTCTGCGTTAAACATACAGTCTCTGCCATCAAGCTTTCGAGGAGCAGCAATGGGAAAATCAACGCAGAAACGGATTCAAACGCAGGAATGAAATACAATATGTTGCTCATTAAATGTCAAACATTTTTATCTCAGCAGCAATTCGTAGGCCCACGCAGGCACAACTATTCTGATTCCTCACGTCTTTTTTCAGATCATAATTTAAATTTGGTGCTGATCTATAATCATCTGAATGTCTATGAGCATTTCTACCAAAAATTTCACAATAAACTGATGTTTTCACATCATGTGATGAATGTAAATTTTAACCCAGTCAGTTCTTATACGCCTATATTAGGTCTACAGTCAATCAGTCTGCCAGCTTTAGAGGAAAAGAAAAAAAAAATTTTTAATACAAAACATATAAATCATGATGTTTTTGTACACTTACTTTTAGTACCTCGACCTAACCAAAGAGTGAGTGAACATGAAAAAAGCCTCAAAGGGAACAGAAAGAAAATGTTACCAACTGGGATTAAACCTCAGTCCTCTGGAAGAAAATGTTCCTTTTACCAACAGCTAGAAGAATTTTTATGATGCAATCTTTTATTTGTAAAGAGAACAACAGCTTATTCACACCGTAGCCCGATAGACCAAAATAACGTTTTGAAATTTCCGTCCCTTTAATACGAGCAGCTTTACTGTGTGACTACAGACGCAGTGTCCACTGTTAGTTTGTGTGCAAAAATAAAAATGGCACATTGTGATTTCACAGCAGCCTACGCACTGTAATTGTTTCTTGGACAAAAAGGAGTAGATGCCCGCTGATATTTTGTTTACTATTAAAACCATAATCTGCATTTGTACATAAATGACAGTAATTTAAATCCCAGTGACTCTTCCCTACAATTCTAAAGTCTGCTTTTGGCACATTTCAGGAATCTCTCATCCGGCAAAGCTTTGTTCGATACTCTGATCAAACCAACTGCACATTTTCACAAATTCAGCAGAGATTTTTTTAGCTCATCGTCCATCTCCAAACACCTTACGATCGTAAAATTAGAACTGTTGATGAAGAGATGGTGTTTATTTATGGCTGTAGATTCCTGGGTTACAGCTGATCACTGGTTATATTAAAATACAGTAGCTCAAACAGCTGCAAAACCTATTTCCCCAGCACGGAGATGCTGAATTCTATAAGGCAAAACCACAAATATGTGTCTCTGAGTCTTCTATCAAAAGTTACAGCTAACTCTAAGGATTCAGTAATACTAGCTGTACCTCTTAACATGTTCACTCTGAAACTGGAGAAAAGGAGTTCAAATGTTTGCTGCGTATAAACAGAATGAAGCAACATTATTTTATTTCACTTGGATATTAGATGCTTTAAACTGTTTTGGGCATTTGCAGTGGAGGGATAGTGGATATATTGGACAGTGAATACAGAGCTGCCAGGCAGGAGGAAAAGAGGAAGATGACAGATAAGATTGATAAATGTAGTGAGAAGCAGAGGGTTGGTGAGACAGTCCTGTCCCCTAAAGGGAGCAGCACAAAGAACAAGAAGAGGCGCAAGAAGTTCTGAACATCTGTATATTTTGTCTTTTGTGAAACCGTGCACAGTTATCGCTTGAGAAAAAAAGATCTCACTGCAACAGCCTGTTTAAATAAAGCTTTTAAGCTCCTTTTACTCAGGGAATAATTAACTAAGCTTATTTAAAACAACATGTGTATTAGCAGTGTTTCTGCAGTCAGAGCTGTGAATGTGAAAGACTTGGGGTTTTGTAATTAGAGTCAGCCCATCAGCTGCCACTATGTGCCTCCATTACATTAATGAGCGCTGTAATTAAACAATATAATGCAGATCGTTTGCATTATGCAAACAAATCGCAAAGGGATGCAAAACTACTACAAAAAAACACAAAAAGAAACCCAACAACAGCACAAAAGCAGCCATAAAATGACTTTAAACAGTTAAAACGTGAACCGACAAGGATCCAAACAGACCACAAAAACACTAAACCACAAAACGAGATGCCAAAGAACTGCAACAAGTTTTTCTGCCCCACATCTACTGCGTGTAGTGGGTCGAGGCCTTTCCTGGCTTGCTCTACTTCGGGGCTTTCCTTTTGATCTTAGATGCTGAATTCTGTCACTCATATTTTTGTTGAAGTCAAACTGTTTTATAACAAACTGTAAAGTCCTTTAAAAATCATTTTCATCTTTAGATCACACACATGTTCATACAGTCCAGTATCAATGCTGATGTTTTAAAAATAATGACGTACTTTGTGTCACCACTAGAAAGCTGTGTGAGAGCTCCTTTATCAGTTGAGCAATCACGATGGATCATGGAGGAAGTAGTAAAAACTTTCCCTACCCTACCCATCGTACACAGACTTTCACAGAAATCGCACATCACGTGGAAAAGAATGACTTTTATAAGTGAGGCAGAAACCTTTAAAATGCAGCGTTATCATCTGAAGCATCAGGTGGAAGTGTAAAGCAGACGTGTTCTGTGAAACGTCTGACGCTCAGCACACGTTTGATTAAAATAAACCAGCAGAGGTGAAGTGTGAAGCTCCACTCAAGGCTTATTCACCAGATTATGTAACAGTTCATGAAGGTTTATTCAGGTGTTATTAGCTAATTAGCTGGGTCCAGTTAAAAATCATGGCCCAGCAACCCATAGTCAAGTTGATGACAAAGTCGTTTTTGCTGTGAAAAGCCCTCGTTGTGAGTTTGTTTTATTGATTTATTGTTGGCTCTGTTGTAATTCTAGCTTTTGCTTCCCTCCTGTGTTTTAATGTGTATTCTCTGAGTCTCAATGGGACTACATGTATAAATAAAAGTTTAATTAAACGTTCCGGGAATGATAATACTTCAAATGTGATGCAGGTCATAAAATGTGCAAATTTAGATAACAGCAGTTATTCTATATGTTGCAAATAAAAGACATTTGTTTACTTGATGTTTGTGACACTGTGATGCCTCTTTATGGTCAGCTCTGTGTTCTATGTACCAAGTAGCCAAAATGTAACTTATATATTCAAGGCCACATTTTAAGAGCTAAACTACTCAGCTAAACCAAGTCAGCACCAATGACACAAATATTTAAGAGCAAAGGTTGCACAAGGAAGCAGGCTGAGTTGAAGGAGGATAAGATATTCTTTGCTGATCCCCATATGGAAACTCATTTACTGAATTAGGAGCAATTAGCAGCTATCATAAGGTGTCAGGGGACCAACTCGAACCTGCAAGCCTTGGTCCAGGGAGAATTAATCAGTGCCAGTATAAAGAGAACACACACAGAAGGGTCCCACTCTGGCCTGCATTCAAACCTAGTGCTAACTACTGAGCTATTGCACTGGCCATAAGGACAGAGAGGGTGTTGAGACTAGTAGTTAAACATATGCCATTTTATGACCAGTAGTCAATGTAGTAAATTAGGTTAACAGATGTAGGCCATATATTATCCTTTAGTTCTGATGGTGTGCTATGTATGTAGTTTAGTCTCTATTATACTCTTGAATAAAAGAAACATAATCATTTTGTAGTTCATTAGATAAAGTGTGCATTACTCTGTATCCTTGATCAGCTGTGAATGTCTTACACTGTTTTCTTGAAATGTTTTATTGCTGAATCATGTGAAGTAGACTAGGTGTCTGGGCAGAAGAGATAAAACCACATTCCTTAACCCCCTTCCTACTTCACACGGAAAGACAGGGAGGCAAGGTCAAGGAATTAGAAAACATGTGAAGATGCAGCTTTTATGACAAGGAGGGGGGCTGTTACTAGCTATAAAAGTCTGTGAAAGTTGCTACCATTTTGAGACATGCTGTTGACCCTCTGCAAGCATCTCTCCCGTCCGGACGCTGTAATGCTCTGATTGTTGAATTGTATGGAAATAAATGATTGTTGATTGAGCATTTATACACCGAGTATTGTCCTTCCTTCAGCCCAAAGATTAAAAGAATCGGGAGATTTCAACAAGGGTTAGCTTGAAAAGTTTTACAAGCAGCAGTGTGTTTGAGTGTGGATTTACAGTACTTAGCAGGATTAGGAGAAAAAGATCAGTCCAAGCAAGAAGCACACTACATCGCCAGATGTAGCTTCTAAGTAGTTCCAATACTGCTCAATATACATTTGATTTTTTTCAATATTTAGCAATATATTGGTGCCAGTGTCCAGAAGGCACTTCCATACTTCATTGTCATCTCCCTCTTGAAGGGATCATTTGATTCAGGAAGACATCACTGTTTACCCAAGTAAGCTGACACAAAGTAATAACAAAGAAAGATGAAAAGGCCACAAAACACATGATAAAAAAGGTAACGGAGAGAGAAAGTCGAGCTTCCTCTCTCACACATCTACTCATACCTTCCAGTCACCTGGTGGCATCAGCTGTTCACAGCTATCCTGCAGAGAGAGACAAGCAGACATAACAGACAGAGAGAGAGAGAAAGAATTAAAACTGGAAGAAGAAGTAGTCTGAAGTCACACAAAGAAATATTCCTCACACATGCACTGTTGGAACTGAAGAGCAGCACAGACTGTGCACTGTAGGTCCAAACCACAGACACACAACAACACAGTTTCCCAGAGGCGCTTCAGCAGTACAGCACACAAAATGCACTGTACTGTCTGTGACTTTTACAGTCATTATGGTAATTTCTGTGACTCTAAATATACATGTGTTTTTACACAACAGTCCGAATGGATTCAACAGAGGGCAAGACAACCTGAAGCTGCAAATCAGCACAGTGTTTAACTCCTCTCTGCAGTCACCTGTTTCTGCATTCATCTGGTTATTGCTTAATAACTTCTTGATAGATAGAATTATTATATCATTAAAACTGTATGCGGAAATAACTGAATTAATCTTCAAGAACTGTGTAAAATTACAGAACCGGATAAAACCACAGCTTTGATTTCGTGGTTATCGTGCTTCTTCTTTATGAATGTACCATTTTGGATGCCCAATTTGATATTTTACATACAACGTAAATGTTGCTTATTGAGAAAGAAAGAGGGAAACAATAAACTGAAGACGCCTGCGTCCACACACACAGGACAGTGCTGCAGAGAGCAGTAAAAATCAGCAGAATCTGAAATGCAGGCTTTCTTTCCAGCACTGACTATTTTTCATTTTGATTCCTGAGCCACAGTATACTTGATGCAATGCAATACTAGATAAACACTGATAAAAAAGTGTTCTTACTTTACATCTAGTTAATAGTTTGCAGTCTATCAAACGTCTGCGTGTGCGGTTAGTGCTGTAATGTGCATTCCCATTCAACAAAGATGATTTATTAAAGCGCATGTGGGAAACTGGGAACAAATCCGCAGTAAGAAAAGAAAAAGTGATGGAGAATGGTGATTTTTTAAAAAAAAAGAAGTAAACAGCCAGATCCCCTTGACAGGAGCCACTTCAGCAGCGTGTGCAGCTGTAACGCTGAGGTAAATGATCGAGGCATAAAAATAACACTTTTGTCGTCTGGCCTCAGCGGTGAAATGAGTCACGTCCTCTGGGCCAGTCTGACACCTTCACTGCCAAAAATAAAAAAAATCAAATTCAGAGACTGATTGATGACAAGCTGGTTTGAGTCAACGTGACAGCTGTGACAGTCAAAGCGTTCCAGCTCTGCCAGACAAATTATTAATCAGACAGTCGATATTTTTTAATCTTGCACGAGGGGCTCACTTTTTAGGGAACCTGGTCTCGACTGACAGTTGAAAGGATGGGCTCACCTTTTCTAAAGTCTTAAAACAACGCTCACACGTGAGATTTCAATCAAGTGACTCTCATCCAGAGTAAAATTTAATTTAAAAAAGTACTTGCTGCTGAAGTTATGGTAACACATGTACAGGTTTAAGTCGACAATACAAAATATTAAGCAGAATATAATATTAATATCCATTAAAAAAATCATCCCAGGATATGATGCTACTTTAAAAAAAAAACACTTTTGATATTAAAGTGATATTTTTTATATTCCTGATGGTAACAAGTTAAAATGACATTTCAAGCTCAAAAAACGGCGAGTATCATAAAACATACTGTTAATGGTATGTTAATTAACATTATGTTAATGGTAGAAAACTAAAATGCTATTATGATGGTATACGAACTAATAAAATTAAGTAAATATGTCCAAACAGACAATATTTTTTGATATTACAGTGAAACCACTGTTTTAATGGACAACCCAACAACTACTGATCCGGCTCCATAAAAGTAACATAAGAAAATCAATCTTTTTGGTGTTTATTGGGGTCTGGGCCATAGAGGCAGCGACCTAGGCAGAGATTGTGCCACCCTCAGCCCTCAGCATGTGTTAGGTCTGCCCCGGGATCTCCTCCCATTCCCTAAACACCTCACCAAGGAAGCATCCAGGTGGGGTTCTAGTCATGTCTGACCTACCTCCACTGGCAGCGTCCAATCTAGAGACATACATATTAACTGGAAAGCACGCTATATCAGAAAGGGAATAGCTATTTAAATGTACATTTTTAGCCATTTATTAAGGAATTTTTACTTTTTTAAATTTCATAATGATGTCATTAGTATCACACACGTGCACAGTTTTAAATACAGGCAGACACTTGATTTATGTCCCACAGTATCCCACAGTTCATCACGTTTCAGTGCTCAGCTAAACTGATGTTTGTTTTAAGACACAAATAAACACAGTGAGCCCATCGTTTGAGAGCAGATGTATTTATAAAAAGCTTTTTTCTTTTCTGTCATAAATAAATGCATCCTAATGTGTAATAAAATAACACATGATTAGGAGTAACATTTAAAAGGATTTTGTTGCCATTTGTCATGACAACGGTGACTTCACCCATCCTAACCTGTGTTATTTTGGAATGTATCACTTATTCTTGCTCTGCTGCTTTTGGAAAGCTTAAAGCAGAGCAGGAACATCTGGAAATCCGGTAAAAAAAAAAAAAAGTGAGTGCATGCACATGAGGTTAGACACCAATCAGAACATCACACAGATGGTCTTCACACTGCTTCGTTATTAAACATGCACAGTTTGAGTCTTAGGTTGTGAGTTTATATGAGGGATTCTGGAAACATTTCTGAAAGAAAATATGACAACATTAAAAATGGAATCTGCACATATGCATAGTCAAAAGAAAAAGTGCTGGAATAAGGGATGATAGAAGTTTAAGTAATTAGCAATGAATACTGAAAAAAAGGAAAGGAGTGGCACTCAGAGTCAGATCAGGGACACACCTAAAAAGAAAGAAAGATGTCACTAAAAACAGCGGGACCTGAAGTTGCCCAGCAGAACAGAATGAGCTAACTGTGTGGTTGTTAGAGAAGGTGAAGGTGTGAGGGTGACACAGAAACGTAAAGGGCAACTTCGGTCCCCGCAGATTTCATGCATTGTTCTCAGATGGAAAATGTTAGTGATGATAGTACGGTGGTCGGACCAGCAGGTGGCACTCTTCTCTTTCTTATTACTCCCATCCCCAGCAGAGTAGGGGATGTGCTGCATTTCAGTTCAGGGAAAAGGAAGATCACAAACACACTGCTCATGGAAACCAATAGGGATGAACTCTTAGAGATGGTGTAAGGCTTCCTTTACTGCAGGTGATCCCCACAGACTGTGTACTCTGTAAGGCTGCATAGTGACGCTGTTGTGGAGATGTTGTGGTTCTTTGCCGGCATCTCTGACTCGCTGTCAGTAGCTGGTTTAGTGAATGTTTGCCTTCATTTTTAGGGGTTTTCTTTTCTTCCCCGCCAGATATTTTTGTTGAAATGCAGGACTACGTATAATTAATCAGGTAGAGAAAGATCTGAGGAATGATGTGATAAAGTCTGATCTTAGAACGGAGAGGGGAAACAATGTTGTCATTGAGGCAACAAGTATAAAGCAGCATAAATAATACTCTACAAGATAGTAGGCCTAGTCACAGGTTTGTGTGTTGCAAGTGGTTTTATAGATTATATATAAGAGTAAGATATGGGGATTTTATTGTGAAAGTATTTGACGTATAAAGGAAAATATGCACTGCAAACCAAACATGTTTCTTCTGCAGCTGTTAACACATTTAAAATATTTAACATTTAAGAATAAAACATTGAAAAATAAAATTGGAAGTCTAAAAAATTACATTTGATCAGAGTTAAAGGCTAATTTGCAAAGCTGTGGTAGTTTCCAGGTCGGTTGTTTTTTTGACACATTTTTTACTTTTTTCTTGTAATATGATTATATTGATATATGATATAATATTTTTATGTGATATAACAAACTACGTATGGTAACAACGCTTCAGTTTTATTGTTTATTCATTTGGTGAAAGAGAAAAAACTGATGCTCGGTCATTGGACCTAGTTTTTGTTTGTTTATAGAGTTTGACTCTGAATCTGACAAGAAGTTTACAATGCGTCACTACAACTGTCATGCTAGCTACTGTCATGCTAATACTGATACTAAATGCTACATTCTTCTATAGTGACAATGACAATTTGCTGATGACACCCAGTTATATCTCTCTTGCAAACCTGATTCCTCCCTCCCACCTTCTTCCCTTACAGAATGTCTATCCGAGTTAAAATCCTGGTTTAGCTCTAATTTTCTAAAGCTCAATGAGGATAAAACTGAGATCCTCCTTATTGGCACCAAATCCAACCTTTTGAAGGCAAACCATTTCTCACTCACCATCGATAACTCCACAGTTTTCCCTTCTCCTCAGGTTAAGAGCCTTGGTGTCATCCTAGACAGTTCACTTTCCTATAAATCTCACATCAATAATCTCACCTGTTCTGCCTACTTCCATCTATGTAACATTAACAGATTGCTTCCTTCTCTTTCCACCCAGTCTACGTCCATTCTTGTCCATAGTCTTGTTACCTCCCGTATTGACTATTGCAATTCTCTTCTGCATGGTCTCCCCCAAAAATCCCTCCATAAGCTTCAACTGGTTCAGAACTCTGCTGCTCGCATTATCACCAGAACCCCCTCCTACCAGCACATCACCTGTTCTTCAGGAACTTCACTGGCTCCCTGTGAAATTCCGGATAATTTTCAAACTTCTTCTGCTCACCTTCAAGGCCATTCATAACCTCGCTCCTCCTTACCTTTCTGACCTGTTAACCACCACCTGTTCTGCCCGTTCACTTTGTTCTTCTTCTTCTATCCAGCTTGCTGTACCTTCCTTCCGCCTCACCACCATGGGAAGCAGAGCTTTCAGCTGCTCTGCTCCCAGGCTGTGGAACTCTCTGCCCCCAGAAATAAGAAACATTGGTTCTCTCCCCCAGTTTAAATCCCAACTCAAAACTCATCTGTTCAAATCTGCATATTCACTGTGAATCCCCTGTTTGTTCATTTTATCTTGTGCTTTTATTTTATTGTTCTTATTCTGCCATTGTTTTACTAAGTGTTTTATCCTATTGTAAAGTGTCCTTGGGTGACTTGAAAGGCGCTCATAAATAAAATTTATTATTTTTATTATTATTATTATAATTTAACACAATTTATGTTTAAAAAAATATCATAACCATAATTACCGGTGCCAAAAATGGCAAATATCTTTACATAAACCTTTACTTGTGTTGAGATTTTTGAATTTAAAACTAAATATTATGAACAATTTACTGATCTTATTACTTAAGTGAGATTTTCTACACAGGAACTGTTTTTTACCATAATTGCTCCCGACTTTGTCATCCACCTTAGAATATTAAACATCTACTTTAGTGTCTAGTCTAGTGTGTGTTTGAATCAGTGTACTAGTGATCAGATGTTTCTACTTGTTATGGTAGTTACCGGGAGGACCCCGCTGGTCCGACGGCGGGTCTGGCGGAGCCAGTGCCGTGCGAAGACATGCCAGCGGTGAGTGGAGCGACTGGGGGGAGGGGGGTTGTTAAGAGGCGCGGGGGCGGTGGGGCCCTGGAGCCCCCCTGATGCCTCCTCTCCTTTATCCTGCTGTGTTGTGAAACAAGCATAACAAGGTGGTTACTGGGAAACATCTGGGGAAGACATAGCAGCAACATACAGTCAACATGAAAACATGCTAATCATTCATGGTTTATTTCTAATACGCTTAGAAATGAGCTCCAGGGGTGTCAAACATCAAACATAAGGTTCACAGGCCTGATCTAAATTCATATACGCTGCATGTTTTTGTCCCTCGATGGGTAAAAACTGTAAACCTTAAAGTGAATGTGCGGAAAAAATCCCACAACTCTGACTATCTATGTGTTTTGGACATTTTCAGAAGGATCTTTTACTTCTCTACTAAGACCGAGTTTATTAATATTAATTACTTTAAATCAAATTAGAATGAACCGGCATTTATATTGTGACTTACCAACAAAGCACCACTGGGCTGTAAATCAGGCCAGTGAAAAATAATGAGTTTGACACGCCTGCTCGAAGCCTTTAAATGTCCAAGGAAGGAGATTTCTTGCGTAACTTAATTGCTTTGTTTCTGTTCCAGTGTCATCCCAAAAGGTCAGGCTGAAGATCTGTGGCCTTCCTTTTATTGAGGAACAAGTTGTGGGCAGAGACCTGCTGGAGTAGACTGTCCACATGCAACTCAAAACCAGGACCATGCTGGATTCATATCACAAGGGAAGCTTCAGAGCGGAAAAGTGTGTCTCAGCTTTTAGACATACTAGATGTCATGTTAGAATGAATTATTATTACAGGTTATATGATATAATAAGACATAAGTAACATTTTGTGCGATGTCCTTTTAGCCTTAGTACCCCTAAAATCTAAACTAATTCAAATTTCAAGCACTAGTAAGTTAGTGTACAAAAATCTTTTATTTGTTATGAGGCTTTTAGTGTGAAACAACAGCTGTTGTTGTTTTTTCCTTGGCTTGTGGTTATTCATGTCGCAGCAATATTATATTATGCTGAGAAAAAGAAAGCATAATGCTGCCACCACCGCGCTTCACTATAGGGACGTATTAGTTAGAGAACCTTCTAAGTTTTTTCTACCATTTAAATGCACCACTGTTAGTTTATTTCTAGTTTTAAAAGCTTAGACACATGAAAATCTTACAGTTTCTGTTTCGCTGGATTTTAGGACGTCTCCGCTGTCCCCATATGAACTGAATGCAGCATTAGTCCGACATGCCTTACGACGAGTTTACCAGTGTTTGGTTCCAGAAGGTAATCACTCAGTAACCGCTCTTAAAGGTCACTAACATGCTACTGCAAACACCGGAGCAACAGACTTTGAAAGAGCTGGGGGGGATAAAAGTGTGAGTGTGTCTGGGGTGAAGTGCTCTTCGACTGAACGATAACTTGAGTCGTGCAGACACGTAGCTTGATCGATGGCTCCGTTATTTACAAGCAGAGAGTCGTAATGAGCAGGGCTAACAACCTTTAGCTGATCAATGGCAGAATTAGTCGTTCATATTGATGCGTGGCATGTTGTGCTCCTTCAAATAAGCTACTGAGACAAAAAAGACCTACTCTATATACTAGATGTCTTATTTCTGACGCACTGGTAAAGTGAGTCACGCCTAATGTGGTTTTATTTGCCGCCTCTCTGATTCCTCCAGCACAAATAAGAGGCCTGTCTGAAGCACAGGACTTGTCCACATGTATTTATGCTTGTTTTCGTGTTCTTCTGGGTTTGATTGATGTTGTTGCCAATTTGTTTCTATGATGATCACAACAGCTTTGTCACAATTGCCCAATCAGGGTGCGCAATCAATTTTCTTTCTCTGAACTTGCCCTGCTGTATTGGCTCAAGCATCCTTCATCTCTTTTCTTTCTTCTCCATTAACACAAAGTCACTTCACCAGGAAATTGCTCATATCTGGCCTCTTCAAGTAACTTTTTCATTTGGTATTGTCTATACCATTTTTATCATTACTGCAATGAGAGGCATTCAAGCGCCCCTGACTCAGCCACAACTTGTACCTGTTGCTTATTTAATGGATAAGTGGACTGGAATAAGTGGCTCTTATTTAACCACCTACTGCCTATTCGCTGTTTTTCACTCTATGTCCTGCACCGCTCCCTCTCTCTCTCTTACCCTCCTCTTAAATGAGCTTTCATCTTCTCACAGTGCTGCTATCAAAGAGTCATGGTTGGATGGAGTTCATTAATTTCCTCCTCCACTGGTAAACAAGCTCATTGTCTAATTATAAGTCATCACAGCTAATGAGCACAAACATCTCCGTTATAATATGCCAAGAGTTTCTGAGGACGTCGTCCTGCGCACGCTAATCAGCTACAAGACAGGAAGGTTAATGGCAACAAAGAGAACGCACGGTAAATAAACAGGTCGACTAACCATGTCTGAGTCCACTCCTCTCTGCTCCGGCAGCAGGGGCTTCTCCTCCGTGAACTGCTGCTCCTTCATCCCCGCCATCCTGGACAGCAACCTGCAATCACCATGGCAACACGCAGAAAAAGACACATCTAAGGTTACGCTCGCATTTCATCACACAGAGCACGCTGTGGAGCTGACCTTAAAACAACAGTTAAAATAAAACAATCATTCGCATCTCTGTGAGAAGACGGCAGCGGTGACGTCCTTCACCGGATGATTTCAGAAATCTGGGAGGAATCGGATCGCTGATTAAATGTTTCTGCTGACCTGGAATAAACAGAGCTGCTCACAGATGAGGAGCTGATTGGAAACAGAGACGGAATCATGATGCAAAACAGCTTTGCTACAAACCTGCTGCCATCCTTTGAAAAATTTTACAGCAATGAAAAATGTATTTCTATCACTTTTTGGAAACATAGAGACAAAATTTACATATACAGTGGGGGAGAGAATCTAGAGCACAGTAATGACCAGAATTTTAAAAAGCCTGGGAGAAATGTCTAAGAGCAAATCCCCCACAGTGAGTCAGTCGATCCACTGGAGGCATTTATGACATTTGTAGATGCATATTTTTGCCTTCTCTTTTTGTGCTATTGGTTGTAACAAAAGGGTAAAACATGGCAGTTTTATCCAAAAATAATTCAAGAGCACAATTAAACAAAAAATGACTCCAAGAATGCATTTCATGTTAAACCTGAGCCCTAAATTTAAAGTGATGCTTTTTCTTAAACATCAATGTACACTTCTGTAAATGCTTGTTGGTAGCTTTTGAAGCATGTTTCATAGACTAGCTTCTGGCTTCGAAAGCACAATATACTAGCAACCAAAATGCTAATGTTAAAGCTTCTTGTTCAAAATCCGTGAGTGATGTTGCTATGATTATGCCCACTTTTTATATAAAAAAAAACATGCTGTATTTAAACGCTACTGTAAACATGTAAATACTAGAAAATGTTGCAGCAGCCAAACACATGCCAACTGGTCTCTAACAAGTTAGTTAGCAGGTATGATAGCGCTCCATGCTCTTGTTCAAATATGGCTAATGCTTGCTCCAAAAACATGGCTGTAGCCAAAATACTAACACTGAGGCTTAAAATGCACACACTATAAAATATGGGCTAAAGCACAGACACTATGTCCATCTTTTACATAGTGTGTGGTTCTGCACAATTCTAGACTCTGTATGTCAGTCCCCGAGGAGTAAACCAAAGTGGAGAGGAATAAAGAGGAAAAGTATGATCATCACTGTAATGATCATACTTTGCAAAGTAACAAAAACGCATTCACAATTGGAGTGGACATAGATGCTTACTGACCGCGATTCCTCTTTTAAAAGTGGAGCTTGGGAGTACACACGCTGCAAGAAAAACAGGGCTACGTGAAGGTCTGATCAAGCAGGCTTATTGTGCTTTACAACACGGCCACAGCACGTAGTTACACACAAGGAAGCCAACAGACACTGACACATGAACACACCCTGCGAGTGGGCTCAGCCAGCATCAGAAGATTAACAGTGCTAGATGTTGACATCAGTCCACCAACAGTGAAACACAGAGGAGCATGCCCACGCTCAAAGGGCTCAGGGCTAATTTAGCTGATACTGCAGGCCTCAGCACTGGAAGGCTTTGTTGCATTTATTTTACATTAAATAGCACTATCAAGACAAACTGAGGAGATGCAATGCCCTTCACTGGTAACCATCAGCCCAAATCAGCTGCATGCACGGCTGACAGAATTGTGTTACAGTTTGATTTCAAAAAGTACTTCACTCTATACACTTTAAGGACTTTCTCTGCCTCACATTTATGGCCAGTTTCATCACCAATTAGGCTAACATGCACATCTTTGGACTGCAGTAGAAAGCCAGAGCACCCGGAGGAAGCCCACGCAGGCAAAGAGCAAAAAAGGAAAGGCCCCAGCCAGGATTTGATCACTGTAATTACATTGCCACTGTGTTGCTGTCTGTAAATGCTAACCACTTTCAGGCTTTGGTGAAGCATGTATGGATTCTGTAGGTGACCATACAAAGCTGCAGGTATGGTCACCAGCTAACTGCCTTGTCAAACCAACTCCTAATATTTTCAGTAATAGATGTGCAGCAGGTGTTATTTGACATTTTCCTTTTCAAATTTTCTCAAATTTCAGTTACATGAATCGATTAAATATCAAAGCAATAGATACTGAAAATATAACATAAAACCAAAACTATATGAAATATCCAAAATGTTTAATGAGATTTGGATAAATCCCCTTCAGCACCACCCTGACCGTGACATCATCATCTCTGCGTCTGATCCCTTCTGTCTCATTTTTCATTCTCTCCAGCCTCTTTTGTCCTCTACTGCAGCCTCTCTCCTCTCTCTGGCAGTCATGCAGCATAATCTCTGCGTTTTATCCAACACCCTTAAAGAGACAAAGCCCAGATGCCACTTACACTTGCTCCTGGACGCTGATGAAGTGTGTGTTTGTGTGGGTGTGTGTGACCTTACAATGTCAGAACTACTACTTAACATGGAAAGAATCTTCCACCCTAGGAAACAAAACACATCATCGCAGCAGCGTTTTTTAAGCAAAGCTTCACCAGTCAAAACAAATATATGACTTGCTCTGTCTGTGCTAGTGGCAGTGACAGAAGGTGACTTTCTGAGCACAGAGTAGACTGCAGCCTTTGTGTCTGGTGCTCAACTAAATTCTCCAGAGCTGAATGCCTACGTCAGTTTACTGAGTCTGTCACTTAGTGCTGGGCATGTGTTTCATGGCACAGAATATATAGAAAGTCACTGGGACCTAAAAACTTCATGTATACAATCACAAGTTAATTTATTTTTAATGTTTTAAAAACAAGAATTAAGAATGTATGTTGTGGTTTTGGATGTCTAACACAGTATTTTGTGTGCTGAACTTCTAAGTCCTGCTGATTGCTGGTTTATATTTTTGGTATTCCTTCTTTCAGTTTACCCTTCCTCCCTTCTGTCACCCTTCCATTGTAAAAGTCTCAATCAGTGATTTCCCCAGTTTACTTATTTCCTGTTTTATTTTGGTAAGCCCTTTCTTGTATGTTTGGTATTTAGTTTTACCTTCCCTGTCTAGTTTTCCTGATTAGTTACAGCTGTGTTCCCTGGTGTTTCTGTGTGGAGAGAGCGCTGCTACGCACCTAGCGCTAGCATTGGAAGGAGATGCACTGCAGGTACTCCTTGACCTAGCCCCGGCAGAGCAGCATGAGCTCCAGGCCCTCACCATGGCATCAAGAGGCGATTTGGGCAGCGGCACTCCACTGATCAGAGCAGGGAGCATCTGACCATCCGGCCGGGGGAGAGCCTGGGCACCTTTGCAGTGGATGTTTTGCTGTATGCTTGTCGTGGCTACCCGGATTTCCCAGCAGCAGCCCGTGAGGAGCTTAGCCTGCATGCTTTTCTGCGAGGACTCTTTCCAGAGTGACTGCGCCAACACGGACGCCTGGCCATGCCTCGAACTTGGGCGTCCCATCGACAGACCGACCGTTGCTACCGGTGTGATGAGCCTGGCCATGGGGCACGCGACTGCCTGGCGCCCGCCCCGAAGACCAGAACTATGCGGCCTCAGGGAAACAAGAGGGGGAGCGGTGTAGCGAGGGGACCACCGCTCCAGCTTCCTGCCCCCCTCCAAGAACAATGCACGGTGGTGGGCCGAGTCGGGCATATCAAGGGACTCTACCTGAGCTGCTGTGTTGAGGACCAGCCCTGCCGGGCTCCGGTGGATACGGGGTCTACTATTTCCCTAATACGACCTGGGGTGCTCCCTGGGACGTCCGGGCCACTTGTGATGGGTTGGTCACCCACCGACACCCAGCTGATGACGGTGACAGGGGATAGGACTGACATGCGGGGGAAGAAACCATTGCGGATCCGAGTGAAGGATCTGGAGCTGGTGCATGACTTCTGGCTTGCTGACATCCAAGACCAGTGCATCATCAGCCTTGATCTACTGACCCGCTGGGGGGCCTGTGTTGACACCGTAAAGCTGGCTATCACTCTTGGTACAGAGACTCTGGCCCTCCAGTGCGGCCAAAAGCAGGGAACGGAGGGGACCACAGACAGACAAGCCGGGCTTCAGGCAGCTGCCACTCAACAGACTTCGGATGCCGGTGGCTCTGGACCATCTCTACTCGCCTCAGCCCCAGCCTCTAGGCCAGACAAACCTCCCTCGACCGAGACAACCCAAGCTGTTGATGACCTGTGGCAGCGCAGCAGCGTAGGTCTCAACGTTGACCAGTGCCAGCGGTTGAGGTGCCTCCTGGACGAGAATGTGGACATCATCGCCGCTAGTGACAAAGACTGCAGGCAGACGCGGCTGGTTCAGCACACCATCGACACCGGCTCTGCTCAACCCATCCGTCTGCGCCCACACCGGCTGCCCCTCTCGAAACGACAGGAGAACCGGGCCCAGGAGGCACTGGGCATGGCTACTGCTCAGGCCACAGCCAGCCGAGGGGGATGGCTCCCGTTGACCACGCAGCAGCTGAAGCGGGAGCAGGAGGCTGACGCAACGTTGGTTCAGGTGAG
This sequence comes from Astatotilapia calliptera, assembly GCF_964374335.1. NCBI lineage: Eukaryota > Metazoa > Chordata > Actinopteri > Cichliformes > Cichlidae > Astatotilapia > Astatotilapia calliptera. Next base: position 4,308,666 of record NC_137428.1, on the reverse strand, counting down.
GGCCTGGCTGGAGGCGGCACAATGCCCAGGTTGGACGGGGGTGTCGGGACAGGGGCTCGAAGTGAAGGTCTACCACTGCCAGTACAACAATGTGGAGACCCACGACGGCCTCCTAGAAAAGAGCCTGCGACACCAGGTGCCAAGGGGGAGCTTTCATGCCTGGCGACAAGGTTTGGGTGTGCTGCCCGGTTCGCAAGAGAGGAGTGCCCCCCAGGCTGTGCAGTCACTGGCAAGGACCGGCAGAGGTCGTGGAGCGGCTAACAGAACTGGTTTACCGTATCTGCATACCAGGCCCGGGGCGCATGGTAATGTTGCACCAGGACAGACACCGTACCGACCGCCCGCTCCAGCAGCCGCCGGGGCAGGGGATGTTGGTGGCACCCCATGTTCTGATGGGGTCCCCTGCTATTCGAGATCGCCTTTGTGTTGGGTAATGGGGTTGTCGGGGACGACTGACCCCTTAGGTGTGGGCTATGTAGTGGGTCAGGGGTGTTTGGCGTTTGACAGCTACGTTCTGTTGTTCCAGGCGGCAGCATTATGTTGCTATGATTACAGGTGACGCTCTCTCTCTGCGACTGTGTGTTTCTGGGTGGAGAGAGAGCGCCTTTTTGTTGTTGTTGTGTTTTCTGTTGAATGCTAAATAACGGCTGTGCTCCCTGGCTAACTTGCGGGAAGCAAGACCAAATGACACCTCTGTCTCCTCCTTGTCTGAGCTTGCCGCAATATGTTGATTCATGGTTTTCTTCTGTTTTTGTTGTACCGCCTGCTATAAAAAGACAGGCCAGGAAAATCTCCTCCATGTTTTTCGGTGTTTTTTGGTCCATTACTTTAACACTGTGATGCTTACGCCTTTGATAAAGTCTCACAATTGTCACCTTTCTTTTTCTAGATATAAAAATATGGATATGTACTGATAAATGATGAGAATTATAATATTTCTGACTGTCTGAGGCAAAATTTCCCCGATTCAAATCAAATCGATCGAATCGAGGTCTTGTGAATTGTAATCGAACTGATTCTAGAAATCAGTGAGGACACCCAGCCCTAGTCTGTTGCGTTGGGCTCTTTTAATAAAACTCCTCATTTAGGCGATAACGTGGAATCCCACCATCTTTATTCCAGCTCACTCTATGTTCATGACATAGCATCACTTCCTGTCTAGAAGGGTAAGTACTGCCCCCTAGTGGCGCATGATATTCACCAATATAGATTACACCACATCCCCTTTACTGAAGTCAGACTGGTACATTCTTTTGTTCTTCAAACAAAACATAACTGCATATAGTTTTTTCAATACAGGCATACCCCAACATTTCAGGAAACATAAAGTCAGTATTGTCATAAACACTTTTTCTTTTCCTCCTGTAACAGAATAAACACTTTCTCTTTTCTTTTCAACCTGTAACAGAATAAACACTTTTTTCTTTTCAACATGCTACTCTTAAAACCACAACTTAGCATTTGAAACACACTTTTCCGTTTTCAAACAATCAGCTTCACAGATCAAGTCTTTTCGGTTTAATCACCTCCCTACCAGACCGGGTTCTAACCACACCTGGTGTATGGGGTGCGCTTGGCTCAGAAACTGTCTCTGTAGGAGTAGCTTGGATCTGTGTGGCTTCGGTTTGAGCCTTTGTTTGCGGGATCGGCACAAGATGACTGCGGTTCCTTCTAATTGTCCCTTGGGGCCCACTGATGACGTACGATCGTGGAGTCGGGTGGACTGCTGTCACTGTGCCCTGTGCTCTTGCATCCGTGATCCAGACTGATTGTCCTGGCACCAATTTATCCAGTTCTCTTGTTCTATGTCTCTTGTTAAAACTTTCGGTTTGTCTCAGCCGTTTCTCTCTCTCCGAACAACTAACCTGCTGAAAATCAGGCAGACGGGGCTGTAAGGTTTCAGGAAGCATTGGCAAGGTAGTACGAAGCCTGCGCCCCATGAGAAGTTGAGCCGGGCTGTAGCCATTTGCCAGTGCTGTTGTTCTGTATGCCAGCAACGCCTTGTATGGATCGCTAACCTTTTTGAGGAGATTCTTGACGGTCTGGACGCCTCTCTCCGCTTTGCCGTTGCTCTGCGGGTACCTGGGACTACTGGTAACATGCTCAAAACAGTAGTCCTTTGCAAAGTCTCTCATTTCTTGACATGCAAATTGTGGCCCATTATCGGTGATCAATACTTCAGGGATTCCATGGCGTGCAAATATTGACTGTAAATGCACAATCACATTGGCTGAACGAGTTGGACTGAGTTGAGCAATCTCGACATATCTCGAGAAGTAATCCACTACTAACAGATAGTTTTTGTCTTTTAGTGTGAACAGATCAGCTCCTAAGTTCTGCCATGGCCTCTCAGGTAAACGTGTGGGCATAAGATGTTCCCTCACATTAACTCTCTCCTGAATGCACAGCCTGCACTTAAGGACAAGTTCACCGATCTGGTTACTCAGGCCTGGCCACCACACTGCTTGTCGCGCACGTTCTCTACACTTGACTACTCCTTGGTGTCCCTCGTGTATTTTGTCCAGAACTGCGTTTCGCATGTTTGCAGGTATGACCAACCTTGTACCTCTCAGTAGTAGTCCATTGTGTACACTCAAAACTGCTCTTTCAGACCAGTAGTGCTTTACCACTCCCTGCAGCTGGTTCCTGTCCGGCCAGCCCTCTGCACAGTACTTCATGACTTGCGAACAGACGCTGTCAGACTGCAGCTGCTCACGGAGATCTGAAAGGTATTTGCTGCTAGTAGGAAGGCCCTCCAGCACTGTGTCAACGTAGATATCAGTGTCCTCCATAAGGTCATTGTCTCTGGGAATCACGTTGCCTGCCAACGGCAACCGTGACAGCGTGTCGGCCGTGGTGAGGCTTTTGCCTGGAATGTGCCTTATAGTGTAAGAATACCTCATCAGGCGCATGCGGAATCTCTGTATCCGCGGTGGAAGCAAATCCAGGGCTTGTCCTCCGAGTAGGCTCACTAGTGGCTTATGGTCGGTCTCAAGCTCAAAGTGTAGCCCTAGAATAAAGTCACTGAATCTTTCACAGGCCCAGGTGAGCGCTAGCGCTTCTTTTTCCAGCTGAGCGTAGCGCTGCTCTGTGGCTGTCAATGTCAATCATTGTCTTTCTGTAGTAAGACTGCCCCCAACCCATATGAAGAAGCATCTGCTGAGATCTTCTGGGGTTTGTTTGGGTTGTAGAGCTGTAGCACTGGTGCAGATGACAGTTCTTGTTTTAAACTGTTAAAGGCGTTTTGTTGCTCATGCCCCCAGTACCACATGTTTTTAGTTGAAAGCAAGTCTCTCAGTGGTTTGTCTTTTTCAGAAAGGTTTGGGATGAATTTCCCCAGCTGGTTCACCATTCCTAAGAAGCTCCTAAGCTCACTCACAGTGCTTGGCTCTTTCATCTTCTGCACCGCACTAGTTTTGTCAGGGTCGGGGCTCATGCCTTCAGATGACACAATGAATCCTAAGAATTTCACTGCTCTTTTGCCAAACTCACATTTTGACATGTTCAGGGTGACGCCTGCCTTCTCTGCACGGTCGAGGACAGCGTGGAGTCTCATGTCGTGCTCCTCTCTCGTAGATCCCCAGACCAGGATGTCGTCCATGTGGCATACGACTCCCGTGAGGCCGGCTGTCACTTCCGTCACCATCATGTTTTGGAAATGCTCTGGTGCACTGGAAATACCAAATGGCAGACGGTTGAAATGGTACCTCCCAAATGGCGTAATAAATGTGGTGAGGAGAGCAGATTCTTTGGACAGCGGTATTTGCCAAAAGCCCATGTTAGCATCAAGCTTGGAGAAATACTGTGCCCCTGTGAGCATGCCTAGTGTTTGGTCGACAGAGGGAAGAATATATCTTTCACGACACACCGACCCATTTAAAGGTGTCATGTCCACGCAGATGCGGACTGTCTCTTTGTCCTTTTTAGGGGCTACGACCATGCCGCAACACCAGTCTGTGGGCTCCTCCACACGACTGATCACCCCCAACTGTTCCATCCTCTGTAGCTCTGCTTTGACTTTGCCCAGTAGTGGGAGCGGAACACGCCTGGGCACTTTCAGTGAATAAGGTTTAGCGTCGGGCTTCAGCTTAATCGTGTACGGTTTTTGAACAAGCCCGAGCCCATCCCATAGCTTCGGGTACGCTTTCTTCACTGTCTCAAGGTCAACATTGTCCATTTGGGCAATTAGTTTCAGTCTCACAGAAGCTGTCCTGCTTAAGAGAGCTACACGCAGATTTCTGACTACATAGATTGTCTCTGCAGTGCTCCTGTCACTGTAGGAAATGTCCTCCTTTGTGGACCCAAGCACGGTCAGTGCTGCACCTCCTGGTCCATACAGTGGCTTCTCAGCTTTTTGCAGATGCTCATTTGGGTGCTTAATGTCTTTGAATGTCTCTTCAGAGATAGCTGTGACATCTGCCCCCGAGTCTAATTTGAAGGTCATGCTTTTGCCTCTCACGCAGATGTTAGCAAGCCACGGGTCTTCTCCTGAATCCAGTTCACCTAGGAAGAGTCCATCTGCACAGTCTGCCACCTCATGCACAGCTGTAGACCTACAAACTCTCCCGTAGTGTCCACGTTTCCCGCAGTTGTGGCATTCCGCATTTTTAGCTGGGCACTGTGCTGCTGGGTGCATCTGTGTTTTTCCACATTTAAAACACGTTTTATTTTCTTGTTTTTTTATTTGTGGTTTTCATGGCTTGAACTGCTTTTGCTCTCTGCTTCTGAATTTATTGGGCTGTGACTTTCTGACATGCACGGCGTCCATGGCTGTTTTGCCTGTGCTGCTTTCGCCTCTGAGGTCAGTTTGCTGTCTTTTTATTTCCTCAGATTGTCTCGCCATTGTGATAGCTTTGGTTAGCGTCAAATCTTTGTTGAGCTGCATTCTCTCCGACAGTGATGAATCTTTAAGACCCACAACGAGCCTATCCCTCAAAAGTTCATCGTGGAGTTCACCATATTCACAGTTTTCAGCGAGAGCATATAGAGCTGTTATGAAGGAGTCAACTGTTTCCGCTGGCTGTTGTACTCGCTTATTAAACTTTGCTCTTTCATAAATCACATTCTTTCTGGGGACAAAATGTCTGTCAAATGCGTTTCTGACCGCATCGTACTGCTGGCGCTGCCCGTCTGTTAGGTCTAGTCCCCTTAGCACGTCGTCAGCCTCGTCTCCCATGCAGTATACTAATGTGTTCACTTGGTTAGCATCAGTTGAACCATTCAGATTACTTGCCATTCTGAAACGCTCGAAACGTCTGATCCACTTCTCCCATTCTTGGGGCTTTGTGAAGTCGAACGGTTCCGGTGGCTTGATGGTGAAAGTAGCCGCTGGTGGAGCTGCCGTAACCGGGCCAGGAGTCGCCGGTAATGCTGCTGCTTGCTCCGTCATTTTCGTCACTAGCCGTTCGCCAAGCTGACGGTTATTTTTTTTTCACTGTCTCTCTTCGCCGCCTAGAGCGAGTGCACTTCTGACACCATGTTGCGTTGGGCTCTTTTAATAAAACTCCTCATTTAGGCGATAACGTGGAATCCCACCATCTTTATTCCAGCTCACTCTATGTTCATGACATAGCATCACTTCCTGTCTAGGAGGGTAAGTACTGCCCCCTAGTGGCGCATGATATTCACCAATATAGATTACACCACAAGTCTACTGGACCTCTGTAAACACTTTGCTATCGAGTTTATGGTGTCATTCAGTCATTTCAGGTCATATTGAATAAAAAGTTTAAGTCAATTTAACAACTCTTGGTCATATGTGTGAGTGTGTGATGTGATCATTGGCTAATGACTGGTGATTAACACTTAAATGATTAAAGTTGTTACCAAATGAGCGTGCAGTTTTACAGCCAGAACAACAAAATAGCAACGCCCACGAATACTAAACTCAATTTTTGCCTTTTACTGTTTAATTTATCTTAAATATATTTAAGATATCTGTTAATTTTAAACAGTAAGCTTTTTATATTAACTATAAAAAACAAATGTATTTAATTTTACAGTACTGTATGGAATTTCTTATGTATAAAAGTTGCTACACTTAGGATTTTTACAACATTCAGCACTAACATCACTGTTAGAGTCTGTTACAATTAAATCAGGTTAAACAGATTTAATGGGACACTGAGTCAAATATTAATTTTAACTGGTTGTTTCAAAAGAGCTTTCCAAACAGAGTGTGTGAAATCCAACATGTGGTGACGTTTTCTAGTTTTTGTGTGCTCACAAACTATGAAACGTTCACGTTACTTAATTTTAACTCTGAGAAAATTAACATGAATTTTGTTTGGTTTACCAAATTCAAATATTTGAACTTAATGAACTATTAATAAATTGACACTACACAAGTGAATGAAATTTAACTGACAAATTTATGACCTGTTCATGAAACTTAATCAAAATACGTTAAGCAAACCTTTCATTTTTAGATGGAGATATGGTGGCATGATGAAATTACCTTCATTCTACAGATTAATTTTACTGCGATTTCTATGGACTTGGTTTGACCTTCAATAAATGATTGTTTCATTTGATATCTTCCTGAATAAGAGTCTTTCTTTGGGGTTCTGTCTTCACCAAATATGATATAGCATAGTAACGTGCAGCCACAAGACACAGACATGTTTGGAAGGTTTTGCACCATATTTTCTAGTCTTTGGCATGGAAGGAAGTTGGTTTGGAAACATATTTGGCGATGCTTCATCTCCTGCCTTGCGTTTGTGTGGGAGCCCCATCAAAAACCTGTCATACCGTGCCCCCCCCCTGCCATGGCTCTGAAGAGAGAGGAATACGCTGCTGCACATCAGCCTTTTAAAGTAAGAATTCTTGTTTCAGTCTTTTGCAAAAACATCTAATATTACTAGAAAACAAAAATGTGCTAGCCACCTCAGTCACTTTGTTCTCACCATAGCAAAGATGCTATCAGGTCAAAACTTGATAGAGAAACAAATATCACTGTATAGAGACGAGCCATGTGCATTTTATTATAGTTTAATTAATTTTGAACTATGTAGTTTTATTGTTTTGGACTCTTTTTTCCTAATGTAGGTGTACTCAGACCACCAGCATTCAAAGGGGTTTAAAAAGAAAGCTCAAATATAAGTTAATTAGTAAAAGGCTGAAATTTTTAAAAAATCACAATGGAAAAAGATTTAACAAACTGAAAGCAGGTGTAGATAATAAACTCATGATCCACGACTGCACTAACAGTGGACACCTTAACAATGTGATAGTCCCGCATTGACTACTATGCTACAAAATGTGCAGCATAGTTCACCCCAATGTTTTCTTTAGTTTAGATCAATAAAAACAAAACCAGCAGTAAAAAAATATCACTTCATTATAAAGTTTGATATTGAGAATAAAACATATAGCCTATAGTTTTTTTCAAGAAATGAGTGACAAAGACAGTGATTGTATCTGCTAAAACCAGTAAGATGCTAAGGTGCTGTATTCTGAGCTAGCTAGACGTGACAGAGTGTCTCTTTAGGCTGTAGGACACGGCATCCAATTTCAGCTTTTAGAAGGGTCAGGGCACAGGACAGTTTTTCACTTGCCCTCAGTCCAACTAATATGAGTTAAAGAGGAAGACAAGGACAAATCAGAATGAGGTTATTTTCCACTGTGCCACAGGACTCTCAGTTGAAGTTAAACTTTTGGATCATAGCTACACTCGTTGCGTACTGGAGGAAAGTCTTTTGTAACCTAGCATTAGCAAGTGCTTGAGAGGAACACTTTGAAAATGAGGTCATTAGTGCTTCAAGGCAAAAGAATAAAACGCCCCTTAGTGGACACAGACCCAGACTCTTCTTTGTTTCGTTAGCTTGGGCTTTAATAGCAATATCAAAGAGTTTATGCTCATTAAAGTTACATGTTGCTTGGTGTTATTAGCGCTGAGGAAAGAAAACAGAAGAAGAATCTCTGACTACTTGTCTTCACATTAAAAACTGAGTTCTTCTAAAACAACATTCACACAACCGTCAGTCAAGCCTTCTTCCAGACCACATGTCTGTTTACCTCTTTCCTCCTTGTTTCCTTCCCCTCCTGTCTAGTTTATTAAATGGCTGAATGTGACCTTTCTGGAGCCACTGGAACAGAGCCATGAGGGGCATTAATATGAGAACAGAGACCAGACAACAACACCTCCCTTCGTCCTGCTTCCTCACTGAATAGCTGCCTGTCTTCCTTTTTCCTCTGTAATCACTTTGCCTCATTATCACCATTTCATCTTCATCATCCTTCATCTTTATAGAAAAGCAACACTTAGTTTTCCAGTTTGTTAAACTGAGAAGAAATATGTCAAAATGGGTTTGAGTTATATGCAGTTAATACAATAATGGTGGCATATTTGTCACTATGAATACCAGAATTAGACAAAAACTGTAATCGTAGCGATAGTTATTTTTCATCAATGCTGCACTTCAGAGGTACTTAAGCTGTCTTGCTGATAAAATGTCAGAGCTCATAGTATAACAAACACTGACCATGACCGAGGTGTTTTTGTTTATATAAATTGTGAAGTGAAGTTAAAAAACCATGAAAATTGTTTTGCTGTACAGGGTGTGATTAAAGCGAGGCCCATAGAAACAGAAACTGTTTAAATTTAGCTAATCCCCCCTTTAACGCTTTCTTTTTAGATTGCTCACTGGAAACCCCTGTATGACCACTCAATAACATCAAACTATTCTGGATGTTTTGAAAGCTGTTAAAACTATTCATCTGTTTCTACATTTCAGGGTCTCTTTTTTCAAAGGAATCCAGTATTTTTTACGCCTTTTTTGTCCGTTTCATATGAAGGCTTTTGTTTGCCTGTTGAAAAGCGTAATCTCAGTAGTTATATGATACCCAATTAATTGTCGTGTAGTGGGCTTTGCATTTGAACATAAACACTAACATAAAGATCACATGTTTGTCCTCATAGGACCGGGATTTGTGCCACCATGGACTGTAGTCTTGGACTAATGTAACAATGTGACCCCAGGGAACATGCTTTTTTCGCCGTGCTAGAATAAATACTAGAATAAAGTGCAATTGCACATCCACTACAGTAGGTGGCAGGGTTTTTTGCACCGAGCATGTGCACACACACAGCACACAGCAGGATGTGTGTTTTCAAAATGTTTTCTTCTTCCTAATGGGGACGTAAGAGAAAATAATTGAGAAGCACTGCTGTAGTTTGTTTATATTTTTAATTGGTAATTATGCAACAGTTTAGCCATGTTATGGAGTAACATGGAAATAATGTATCATTAAGTAAATAACCAGTAATATGTAATAGATTACTTTATGTTACCTTCATATTAAAGTAACAAAGGAAGTGACTGGTTAAGCTGAGAGATTGCACTTAGTCACAGAAGATAGCAGAGCTGCTTGGATGTGACACAGATACTGCAGCTCAACGTAATCTAAGAATAAAACTATAAATTCTTATGTCAACTGGGAATGCACTTTTGTGGGTCTTCAGACTCCAACACAGTCTGGTGGAGATCAACTCGTATCGCACAGAATGTGTGAGCTGTCTAATGTCTGAACAGACAAACCCTAGTACAGAGACACGAACGTCACTGACCAATAATCCAGTGAAAATGACAACTTTACCCACACTATGCACATGTTTAGAGTATCTGTGAGCTCTGAACCTTAAAGATGTAACGGATAAAAATAAATCTTCAAGGATTAGCACTTTATCCTGATTTCACCTCAATAAATCCTTGGAATGAATTTCTCATTTGTCTGCATAGAAGGTGTTGCAGTCCTGCCTCCAGGGTCATCATAATATATCAGAGATATAAGGATAGCTTATAGTTCATTATCCAAAATATTTCTGTTTGCTGGGCTCTGATTGAAAAATCTATATTATTTTCTCAAGTAGCTAAAGTCACTCTTTATTTTGAGATTACTGGTGCCCCCTTTTTAAAATAATATCATCATTAAGTTGATATTAGGCATTCAAAGTAGGTGTGAGCAAGTGTCACTCACCATCTTCACTCTTTCATCTAAATATGGTTACTATTGATTTGAAAATGTCAAGATGGTAAAAACTTAGCTTAAAAATGTATCATTATGGAGATTCAAATTCAAGTTTGACTGGACCCAGAATACAGAGAAGAAGAAAAACCTAAAGCCAGTCATATAAGGCTCATTAAGGTTAGTTCTTAGCTTTGGTTAAAGCTAATTTTATATTTTTGGCCCACTGATAATTGAAAAATAAAATCTTACAGGGGGAAAATAACTGCAACAAATAGTGTAGCTTCTTAGCAGAGTATCGTCTGCTCTTTCAGACGTTTCCAGAAATGTAGAGTTTGTTGATTTTAGTTGCATTTAAATTAATGTAACGTATGTATTTGAAATAACTTGTTAAACAATCTCTTTCATTCAAGTAGACTAAAAACATAAAGAGGAATCCCTTTTTCAGACGTATTAGCTCAACTTAAAAAGAGTTAAACATTGTGGACTTTTAAACTTCGAATATTTAGTTTTAGTTAACAGTTTGTTGTGGGTCTGAGTATAAATGTGATGTTCCCAGCACTGGCTGCAGCTGTCTGTGTGGTGTTCTTTACTGGTACTTACTTTGTCTCTGCATATTTTTGTTTCTCTGAATTTAGGATTTGTCACAGCTGTTTGACAGTTTTCTGTCTCTTAGTTTTTCGTCCATTCTTCTAAACAGACTTGACACATTAGTTCTCTTCTTGCCCCTCTTGCATATGTCTGTGGTTGAACGCCTACCCCATCTCTTTAACCTTTTTTCTTTCTTTCACGCCGTTGTCTCATCCCCTCGTCTCTGCCTTTTTCCAGGCTCTTTCTCACCAGCTCTATTATTCACTTTGTCGTGCTTATGTAAGACAGCTGGTTGTGAAATCAATTACCGTTGCATTACATCGGCTATATTTGTCCTTGTGACGCCATTGCTACTAGTGGAAAGATACCATTATCGTCTCCTATGAAGTCTGTGTGGTGTGTAACTGTGGATCATCTGTAGATGATTTTTAAATTTCTATTGAGAAGGTGTTTTCCATTAGATGTGTGTAGGATTTGGTGTCGACATTGCCCCAAGAAATGTTTTCTAAGATAGTTTAGGACACAGTTGGACGTAACCCATAAGCAAGTTATTAGGTCAGCATATTTCCTCTGCAACGTGGAAGCTTTAGGATCTTCTAGAATGAATTATTAGGTTATTAAAAATGTACCTGAGCTTTTGTAAAACACTGTTAGGTCCTTATATTAACAACAATTTCTCAAATGTCATGCGAAAGAGCCAGGGTTATTAATCTTTCTCATCATATATTCTTTGAGCTCATTTTGTGGTTGAATGTCTTTGTGCTACTTTAGTATATCTTTCTTCTTTTTTTTTTTTGCTTGCTTTGCGTCTCCGTAGATATTTTGTGTATGTGTCGTTGCTTTGGCCCTCTTTGTGAATGTCGTGCATCTCTTTGCGGTTGTTTTGGCGTTGATCAGAGTCTGTTCTTGTTTTAATCTCTGTTCTTGTAAGTTCGAGTCTCTTTGTGTTTTTGTGTCTTGGTGTTGTAGTTGCGCCTCTTTTGTCTTTTGTATTATTTCTTATTGCTGCTGTTTTGTGTCTTCACAGAGAACCTCTACCCGATTAATAATTATCACTGTAGTTGGTACAGGTTTTCTACTACGCAATAAATTCCTGTTTCCCCACCCCTCATGTATCTGCTGAGTTCTCCTTCAGCAGTGTGAAGGATCTGGTAAACAGCACTGTCGGCAAAGCTACTGAGATGACCAGTGAGGCATGTGGATATCACAGTCAACTTGCCACAGAGGAGGGCCTAACTTCAAAGCCTCTCTTCATCCTCTTAACTAACTGTGGTCAGGCAGCCAAAGTGTCAGTGGGTGAGAAGTTATTTACAGACCTGTTTTCAGTGTCCCTTTCACTGAGGAATGCTGCCCAGAAAACAGCAACAAAAAAAGAGCTTTTTTTCCTTCAGTGAGCTTTTCGAGTTTGGGGAGAAACAGTCAGTCTCTACAGCAGTTTCTTGAGAACAAAATGGACCTGTCCTCTTTTCTTTTCTCTGCCTCTGATGCTTCTGTTTCTCTCTTTAGCTCTGCCTAGGAATGGTTGCCATGACAACCAAGCTCAGTCCCACCAGGCATGGCTCACCTTTTTCGCTTTTAAACATTTATTTTCTTATTTTAATGAATCTAAACTAGCAAATTTGCACATTTTCTACGTTTTAAATGTTTACTGCTTTGATGAAAGCTTCGTCTTTGTTCTTTTGACTTCTCTTTTTTTTTTCTTTATATTTGTTTGTTTACTTCACCTCACTGCTTTATTAATCAATCGCAGAGCTGAATTAGAACTCGAATTTGAAGTAGTGTAGTCATCAATCTAGAAAGAGGAAACAGGAACAAAATATACTAAAGTTCAAAGGTGAAAGTGAAACTTTTTTTGTACAAAATCTGGTCTGTGCAAAAATATTCGGTGGGATTATGGTCGGGTGTTTTCTATAGAAAATATGTGCTGGAAGGGAAAACCTGCTTTACATGATGATAATACATGTGACCCACAAAACAACACGAAACAGTGAGTGAAAAGCTGGAAGACTTCAGTTAAAAACTGGTATCATTTTACATTATACAGGTGTGACAGGAAACTGTCACTTTCCTTGCAATCTGCACATGACTTCACGAGTAAAGTTACACATATTTGTCTCTATTATTTCAGGGTTTCACCTTATAATCAAAAGCACTGTTGTTGTGATTTGGTATGATATAAATAAAACTGACTTGAATTAAACATTACTGACAGAACGATTCCCAGGAAGGCACATAGTGGCACGAATTCCATTATTGTATTAACTCTATTATCACTCTCACTCCTAGCCCTGCTTTAAAATTTCACATAATGCCCTCTTTTGTTCTTCATTCACGAGGACCTCTTGCCAAATTACACATCTCAGTGTCGCACCATGGTAACCCTTTCTCACACTGCTTCCTTGTCCCTGCTCATTTGTGTAGGGTTATGAAACCATTTGTATCACTTTGGATTGTTACTGTGTATCTGTTCAGGTGAACTCAGGGCAGGTTAGAGAACTAGTGGAGGGATTTTAATAAGTCTTTATAAAAAAAGATGTTCTATGAATTATAGGAAATATTGGTGCACATCAGAAGTAAGCACACAGTACACATGCAATGCTGTGTGCTGCTGAACCTTTATGCTCTGATGGGGGTTTTTTGCTTCTTTTTACCTCTACCCCATTTCCTCGAGGCGAAGGCCTCCGTTGTAATTAAAATGTGTTGTTAATCCATAATCCAAATACAGGCTACAATAAGATAAGATAAGATAAGATAAGATAACTCTTTATTGTCATTGCACAGTCATACATAGTACAGTAGTACAATGAAATTGGAAAAACTGTCCTACGTCGGCACTACATATAACACAACACGACACGATATGACACATAACAACGTAACAAACAACACAACACAGTATATTAACTTAGTATAAAAAAGAAGAATAAGTGTATGTGTATTGCACACTGTTATTATTGCACATTAATTATTATTGCACCTTGTTATAAATATAAATATTATTGTTATCGTTTTAAACATTGTTACCTCCCCCTAAAAAGTCCAGGGAGGTATCCAGTCAGGTCAGCTATTTACATTGATCAGGGCTATTGCCCTGTTGTAAAAGCTGTCCTTGAGTCTATTTGTTCGGGACCTCAGCAGCCTGAACCTCCTGCCAGACGGCAGCAGCTTAAACACCCGGTGTCCTGGGTGTGTGCAGTCCCGTAGGATGCTGCGTGCCCTCTTGAGACAGCGAGTGCTGTACAGGTCCTTCAGGGAGGGAAGAGGATGTCCAATGATTTTTTGGGCCATGTTGATGACCCTCTGGAGTGCCTTTCTGTGTGCTGTGGTGCAGCTGGAGAACCACACACCGATGCAATATGTCAGCACACTTTCAATGGAGCAGCGGTAGAAGACGGTCAGCAGCTCCTTCTTCAGGTCCATTTTTCTGAGGATTCTCAGAAAGTGGAGACGCTGTTGGGCCTTCTTTAAGACCGCAGAGGTGTTAGAGCTCCATTGGAGGTCTGTGTCTATGTGCACACCCAGAAACTTGAAACTGGAGACCCTTTCCACGCACTCCCCGTTGATGCTGACAGGCTGCAGCTCGGACTTCCTCCTTCTGAAGTCAACTACCAGTTCTTTTGTTTTGGTGGTATTGAGGTCCAGGTTGTTGTCTGCACACCAATCTGACAGCCTCTGAACTTCAGCTCTGTATGCAGTCTCATCTCCCCCTGAGATGAGCCCCACCACAGTGGTATCATCTACAAACTTGATGACTGTGTTGTCTGGGTGGGAACTAACACAGTCATGTGTGTACAGAGTGTACAGTAGGGGACTCAGTACACAGCCTTGTGGAGAGCCGGTGTTGAGGCTGAGGGCTGAGGAAAGATGAGGCCCCACTCTAACTCTCTGTACACGGTCTGAGAGGAAGTCTCTGATCCAGCGGCAGGTGGTGGAAGGAAGTCCAATTTCCAGCAGTTTATCTATTAGTCTGTCCGGGAGTATCGTATTGAAAGCAGAGCTAAAGTCAACAAAGAGCAGCCTGGCGTAACGGCCCTGCACTTCCAGGTGAGAGATGGTGGTGTGGAGCGTTGTAGCAATGGCATCTTCAATGATTTATTGCAACACCTTTTGGTACAAATTTGTATTACACAAAGTACAGCATTTCCCTGATATATTGTATATGAATTAACTTTGTTAATTTTCAAAGATTCTGAATTATTTTTGCTCTCTTGATAACTTTTATTTCTTTTGCCTGTCATATCATTTCCTAAGTCTGGGTTAGACGTCAGTGGTAATAGTGGTTTTTCAACTTGGAGAAAACTGTCTGCATTGATACACTAATATAATGTAGGTAAAAGACAGAAAATAGGTGCGATAAAAACTACATGAACAGAAAACCAGGAGTCAATCTTGGCTGTTGATATTTATAGAAAGTGATCAGAGAACATAACAATAAAACCCTTGTGAATCTCATCTGAATGAGGCCTGAGGCAGCTAAAAACTCAGTTAGTTCAAGTTTGTCAGGTACTGGACATTTTGCTGCTACAGTTGGAACAAACCGTCATGAGAGTAAAGCTACACACGGATTTCCTGTATCTGTGTTAGTTATGCAACTCTGAGGGGAAGGTTGGAAACTGTGTCGCAGGTCTAGTCATTCAGTGACAGTGAAGCACTTTAAGTGGATGCAGTTACAGTATAGAGGCTAAGAGTGACGCTTCCTGTCAGGAAATCAATTGCACTGCCATGTGGAGGGGAACCATCTGATCTGACGGACACTCGCTCAATCGATGCTTGGAAAGTGGGACAGCACAGGACAGCAGAGGGACAAATATGACGACATAGTGTCACAAAAACCATGTTTAAATGTTTACAAGGCCAACATAAACCAGCAGAAGCCCCTTTAATAAAAAGCAGTGAGGCAGAAACACTGGTGTGATGTGCAAGTGTCACATTATATGTACTCCCCGCCTTGTAGTGCTATAGTTTGCTCAACGTGCCCTAAAGGCTTTTCGGTCACTGATTCCAACACTTTGAGCAAAAGTGCTGAGGCTCAGCTTCCTCTCCTGCACGGAGGATACAAGGTTACCGACTCTGCTCGAGTGTATTAATTAGACATATGGCTGCCACACTGCCCACCAAAGGATATGGATGTGGGTCTCTAACCCTTCTCCTTTTTCACTGTGATCACACACATCTATCTATAGATAGACAGATAGATATAGGAGGAAAAAATGTAAATAGTTTGAAGAAAAAATGTTTGCTAATAAATGAGGACGCTCAGTCACAAAGGTGGAAGTCAGGGATGAAATATGTCTAAAAGGAGCTCTGCTGTGATTCTGTAACTGCCAACAAGAATCCTCACAGAACTGATGTTCCGCTTCCTGTCTAGCCTCAATATGAGCACACTGAGCTTCACATAACTAGCTGCTGCATTTTGACTCTGCCAAATATCCCATTCTTGCGAAAGAAATATCTCTAGGACTTCCGAAGGACTTCGATTGGCACAAAGTTTCACTTAGACTCAAGGATGAATTTATTCACTTTTAGATCTGTAAAACTTCAAATCTGTCCAATATTTATGAATTTATTTACATTTGACAAGTATCTCTGGAATTAATGATGAACTGAATAGACTTTAGCTTCCTTGCTCTCAAACACTAAGCTTCAGTTTAACTTTGACTGCCTTAAATTTAAACCATGTCAGCCAAGGTTTAAATTAGGGTTTTGTGGCATATTTAGACTTTTTGAGGATATAAGTCACAGGGTGTTACTGAACATTGCTGGTTAGCCATTTATGCTTGAATTTAATGAAATTCTCTGGATTTTCATCTGTTTTATATTCTATACTGAACATTTTAAAAGCAATGAGGACTGAAAAGCACAGGAGATTTTGTTAGCAGTGCTAAAAACGAGGCTTTGTGGTCGATTTTTGCAGAAATAAATTAGGAGAAAATAATTTTTTATATGTCAGTAGATTAATTTGCAGTTCAGTTTGTTAAAATGTTAAAATTAAAACATTAAAAAGCATTTTTAAAGCCTGATATAAAACAGGCTTGTGTACACTTTTGCATGGCACTGTACCAGAACTAGCTATCAGGAGCCTGTGGGAGCATTGCTAATGGCAGCCTGCTTAAGAAGAAAAAGATGGTATAGCTGTGTTTCAGTCCTGATACAAAACAAGTTGTTTTAAGCTTAGAATCAATAAAAGTCTCGTTCCTGGTGTTCTGCTTTAAGTCACCTTCACTGAGCTTTGCTCCACCGGATCTTGCATCCCTTGTTCTTCAGTGAATGTGAGCATTAGTACACTGTCGACTGCCTCACTACCTGATTCCAAAAACCTCTCTGGGGCAGATTAACTGGTATGTCATTTATCAAAATGCTTAAACATGTCTCAGATTTTGAAATGAAGCCACTTAAAATGTTAAACAGCAGCACAGCCCTGTCCCCGAACAGCCATCTATCTCGTCCTGTATCTGCTGCCTTGTTTCATCCCTTGTTCACTTGATCTTGTCTTTTTTATGATATTGAGCTAAGTAGATGCAATTCCTAAAGGAGCTTCCAGCAGATGTTAATCCTTGCTGACACAACCCAGCATTCACTCCTACAACTCACAACATCTCTTTCATCTCCATTACCTACGCTGTTGGTTTGTGGGTGGAGAAACACACCTTCACATGCATCTTCTTCCTTTTTAATGCAAAGAAAAAAAAATCTCAACATTTCTTAAAACTGTTTTTAACTCACAATTAGTAACAGAGCTATTTCCACTATTTGAAATGAGACTTTTAAATATTTATAGCTGCTGAATGTCTGGAGATGGCTGAGAAGCTACCTCAGAGCCAAGCTATCAATGTAGGAGTGGAAGATTACCCGGGGTAGCGGTCATGTCCGGTTAGGGGCTCTGTTGGCTCTCCGGTGACTGTTTCCTCGCGGCTGCGTGCAGCGGGGCTAGGGGAGGGTCTGTGCTGACGGACGTGGGTTACTGACCTGGTAGCCTGGCTGCCCCTGGGTGGGTCCGGGATGGGCGTGAGGTTCTGGGGGCGCTCCGTCTCTGGGCTGGGACCCGGACCGGGCCTCGGGGGCTTGGGTCCTGGTTGGTGTGTTGCCGGGGTTGTGGGCGGGTGGGTGCATGGGGGCCCAGCCCTGGAGCAGGGTGCCGCCGGTGCGTCGAGCCACCTGGGGGGCTCTTCAACTGGTGGGGGAGATTGTCACATCTTGCAGGAGCTTTCCTCTCCTCAGGAGCTCCCTCTGCAGGAGGGGGAGATACAGGAGAGGTGGAGGAAGATCTCAGCCTGGGTGTTTATTGTCTTATGTAGTCTGGAAGATGAGTGGATGGTGGGGTGGGTGCAGTTTTCTCTGTGGTGGGGTTGGGTGGACTGTCCCGGGCTCTGTGGGGCCGAGCGGCGCTGCTGCACTGGGCCCGGTCTGGATGGGCCTGGGCCCCCTTTCCCTGGCGGGTCGCGGAGTATGGGGGTGCCTACTGGGGTCAGCGGGGGAGCTGGCCCCAGGGAGGGGTCACTTGCCCCTCCCTTCCTTCCCTCCCCATCTCCAGCTGCCTCCCTCTTCCCGCTCCACCACAACCACCCACACATGCAGGGCCTTGGAGTAGGGGTATGTCACCAGGGTGCAGAGGAGGCTACCCCCCCCCCCCCCCCCCCGTCCCCCGTCCCCTTCTGGCTGCCTCTGCCTCAATTTTATCCCACAACTTAGACATTCACATTACTCACACTCTCATTACACATACATATAGGATCTTGGGGGTGGGCACGATACACGGAGTCCAAAGTACCATCAGGGTGTACACCCCACCCCTGGCATCGTTGCCCACCTCTCAATTTTAAATACACGTAGACATTGAGGGCTAGCAGGAGGGACTATGCGCTTACCTGCTGCTCTCTGGCAGGTAGCTCCATGCCCTCCTGGGTTTTAAATGCACCTTAGAACACACATGCATCAACATTACAATGAGCGGGTGGAGGGAGGTTTGGAGTCTTCTCTCACCCCCGTTCTCTGCGACCTGCTGGAGCAGGGGGGCTAGGACTAGGAGGAGGAGTTGGCCGTCCGACTGCGGTCTGGAGTGTGGGGCCTCCCTGCTGCTACGGAGTCGGGGTGGTCTGCCTCTCCCCACCGCAGGGAAAAGGGAAACACCACCTGGGTCTGGGTGCAGTTCCCCCCTCCAGGGGCAAGGGTACCTAGACCCGGTTTGTAGAGTACGCTTGGGGAGTGTGATCGTGTGTACAACGTCTCTTTATGTCTGTCTCCACGTTGGTTGAGTGTGGAGTAAGTGCATATGAGAGCATGAGGGTGGGAATGGATGTTTGTGTCTGTGTGTGCCTGTATGTCTGTGTCTATATGTCAGGTTAGGTATCAGACGCCACCTCTCTGGGGACACCTCAGGCCCTCCAAGGTTTGGAGGCCTATCTCCACCCACCACCACTTCCCCTGCCAGTGGCGGACTCCCTCAGTTGGTGGTTCTTTGTGTCCGGGGATGGGCGTCCAGGTACACACCGGCTCACTCCTTGGCGGCCGCTTATCGGGGCCTGGAGCCTGGGGCTCGCTGGGGCCACTTCGGAGGTGGGGTGCCCCCGGCCTCTCGGCCTGGGGCTCGGTCACTCAGGCGCAGCTGGCTGCCGGCGGAGCTCATGGGCGCGTCACTGCAACTCCCCCTGGCTTCTGCTCCGCGGCTGCTGAGTGAGCCCTCATCTGGGACTCTCCTCAGCTCTTTCCGGGACAGTGGCGCGGCTGCCCCTCTGTTGGTCTTCCTTGGTCTCTTGTGTTCTGGGGGCCTCTGGATGTCTGGAGTTTTGATCTCCTCCACACCTGCTTCATGCCCTGGAGGACGGGGCTGTGGCCCCCCCACACCCTCTAGCAGATTATTACATGAAGGAACCTTTTAAAAACAAGCGCGTCCATGCTCACAGGTGTACACACGGGTGATCACACCCACAAACTACACCCTTTTTGGCTCCTACCTCAAAGCACACTGTGTTCTGTTGATCTTATGTGCTGCACAATAATGTTTAACATTTAGTATTTACTGTCATATTCCCATATATCATTGTGATGTTGTTTATTCTATTACTCTTGTTCTCTTCTGCTTGCTTTCTTTTTTCTTTCTCAGCAGGTGATCCAGGTGATCGATATATGCATTTTTTTTTCTCTGCCCATTCTGTTGGTTTTTGTCTTTTGCCCTTCTCCCCCGTCCCTCTTCTCAGCTGTTTCTCTTTCCCTCTTTCTTTCTCCCCTTCTTTCCCCCAGTCAAGTCTGTCCCGTATTCAGTAAGTGAAAATAAAATAAACAATAAAAGGTGAATCAAATGGACCATTACGGCAAGGCTGGGATGGTCAGTTTGGTAAAGTAAATCCGTTGGGCATCTTTCTTTGCCTTTAGACAACAATTCTGATGGCAAAAGAGCCAAACGGGAAAGGCAAAAAAAAAAAAAAAAAGGAGTGGAAGATTAAATATTAAATATCAGCTATCGGCTCCAGACAAACACACAATGGCACTTTCTGTTCTGGCAGAAAAAGTTTCCTCGTCAGAGAAATCAGATGAAAGCTTTGTGTCTGCAAAAAATGCTTCACTCTGGAGACAGAAAAGCAGCTTAGAGACAATAAGTAAAGTGCATTCATACTCAGGATATTCAGAACGTAATGTGACCTGAATCAGACAGGGTGAATTTAAAATGGAAAACCAGCATAGAGGATGTAAGGAGGGTCCGGTCGCACAGTGGTGAGCTCACACGTTTGACAGCACATTCGCTCAGACCTCTATTTTCACCTCATCTCTCAGCGGGAACGTCAGAGTCAGGGTGTGACAGGGTCATGCTCCTGAGAGCTGGACTTACCGCAGCAGTGAAATGATAACGCTTACATTAGTTTAGATTTGCAAAGAGGACGAAACACTCCGGTTATTGGCAGCTTTCTGAAGACAAATTTAAGCGTCTTTAAAGTATCTTCAGCTCGCACCAGAATTCAGTTCGAGACCAATTTAACTTTGTGTTGTATTTTTCCCCCTGGTGAATGTCTCAGTACATTTGCATGGGCAACTTGAGCTGCACTGTGTCATGCTTCACTCTTTTCAGGTCATGCACTGAACTCAGCCTCCTACTTTGGTGACCACGTCCCTGTGACATGTCTGCACTGTTGCTGCCCTGCTGTTTCAACTCCTCCAGCAATCACCATTCAGGATGTTTACCCATTAATTCTCAGTTTCTATTTGCAGGAAGTGATGAGATTCACAGCCTGGGAAGGAGAATGAGCTTTATCTCTGATTCATCTCAATCTAAGAGCTGACATTATTATTCATCAGTTGAGGGATGCAAGACTTTGACTTTGTCTGCATGCCATCATTTTTACGCATAACTTAAGTAAATGCCACACTGATGTACATTCTGATATGTGATCCCAGCTTTGAAGGAGTTTCTTGGGTGGATGAGGAGCTGGCACTGCCTGAAGTGTGATCAGTGATTAAAGTGAAACCCACTTGAGTCCCACAGCACATACAGTTATTCACCTCATTAATTCCACCGTAATGGAACCGACGACATGTTCAGAGGCACTGTACCGGGTCCTCCTTAGCTTTTCCTTCCAGCAGTTTTGGCTGAGTAAACATTTTGTTTTTGATCATCACCTTGTTTCACACACACAGGGGTGTGTTCACAGCTGCAACTTTACTCAGCAAGTTTGCAGAAAGTTGAATAAGATAACTTGAACTGATGTCGAACAGCTGCAATAAAAAAAAAAGCTGAGGCAACACATACGGCTGCCTGTAGCTGTTATTCTCCACCACTGTGTAAAATCATGACCTAAATAATAACATTATACTGCTACAAGTTTTAAACAAAGACTCCCAAAGGGACAACAGCCCAAGGGCGAGCAGCTCTTCACACTGAACCAAAGCTCGTAGGTGTTGAATACTAAAGTCTTACAGCTCGCTTCTCAGTGTTTGCTGATTTTGCTGTTTTCATGTCTTTGCAAAGTCAGAGGCTGAGGAGAACATGCATGAAGGACTGTTTTTTTTATATAAATAAAATTGAATTGAAGTGAATTGAAAAGGAAAAACATAAAACATCAGTAGAACATCTGTGAACTTCCTAGTTTTAATGATTTGTCCTGTGGTTTATAATTTCCTTCTCTGTTCACCTGGATGTGGCATTTTCAGTGGGAGGAACATTTGGTCTGAGACTGAAGAAGTCACTTTGTATTTCTCCCAATAAAAATGCTACAGTGTGATGAAGGAAGCTTTCTGGGATTTTCATACCGGGATGACTCAGCATGCATCGAGACAAGAGTTTTCTGTGTAACTGATGAGCCACATTGCAGCGCGAGACCCGCTGCAGGCTATGGAAACATTTCCCCAGACAGTGATGCGTTGCTTTCTTTACCTGCAAACTTTGATGGACACTGATGATGGGACACTGCCTCAGGAGTTTTACGTGAATGCACAGCGGCAGGTGTTCACGGTGACTGAGGAATAAAGGCCCCGGGCTGTTTTTCATTGTGTTCTTTTGGTGTTGGATAAAAAAAATCCTCTCCTTTTCCAGCGTGACAATTCCCCCAAACAGAAAGGTTCTAGGACTTGTAAAATGCTGCCAGAGTTGTTTGTGTAACTTATATGAAGAGACTGACGTGATTCAAGGTTTTCACTGAGTGTGGCTCTGCATCGTTTGCTCTTCTGGGGCTTCTTCTAAAAAATATTTCCTTCACATTGCAAGCGTCTCATCCTCCTCGCAGTTATGTCATGATGCTGCAGAACTGAACTTTTAGAACCTGCTAACAGCCCAGCACTATCATCATCCACTGTATTTTAGTCACCGACATTCACACATCATGACTTGAATTTATTTGGCTCATGCTGAATGGCACAGTTGGATCGTCCGGCAGCGGCGCTGAAAAATGCAACCAAATGTCCCTTCTAGTGATTGTGTTTCTATGGTCCGCCCACGGCGCTGTAGGACGAGCGCCAGCAGGACAGACGGGCAGACAGCGTGTGGTCACCAGCAGTACACTGATGGGGGAGGGGAGCGGTCGGTGGATTCTTTCCTGAACCGAACGGAGAACCCGATGTCAAGAAGCGAAGCCCAATGACCCACGGTGAAGGGATGAATGTTTCCTGAGCAAGCCGCAGTCACTTCCTCCACAGACGCATGGGTTTAATGCCACTACCACTGCAAGACAGGCCATAACCCACAACCCCAACAGCAGTGATTGGCCCTGCATTTTATACCTCACTGAGACTGGAGGTGTTACACCAAACAGGCATTGAGATGGAAATTTTGAGCTAAATTGTCAATATTTGTCACATTTAAATCTATTTAATGTTCAGATGTTTAGATCATTTTAGAGTTACATAAACATAAAAGTCTTAGAAGTGTTGTACATGCCTATTATTTAAAGACTTGGGTAACACTAACAATTTAATGGGCTGCATTTATATAGCGCTTTTCGAGACCCTCAAAGTGCTTTACAATTCCACTATTCACTCTCGCATACTGGTGGAGGTGAGCTACAGCTGCCCTGGGGCAGACTGACATGGCAGGCTGCCATATTGCGCCATCAGCCCCTCTGGCCATCACCAGTAGGCGAAGTGCCTTGCCCAAGAACGCAATGACCGAGACTGTCCGAGCCAGGGCTCGAACCAACAACCTTCCGGTTACAAGACAAACTGCCAACTCTTTAAGCCACAATCGCCCTAATACACGTGTTGTTGTGTGGACTTAATGTGCTCTGATGTGTCGTCATTTGTGTTGTGTCGATTTGTTGCTCATTAAGCTGACCGGTCCTGCTTTAGACTGAGTGTAGAACCATACGCCCACTGATACTGGAATAAATACACTGCTCAAAAAAATTAAAGGAATATCTTTTAGTCAGGCTATAGCATCAAGTCAGTGAAGCCTCTGAGGTATTGATCCTATCAGTTACATAACAGAGAGGGTTGTTAATCATGTTCAGCTGTTTTGATCTTAAATTAAATAAAAACAGGTGAACTAGAGGGGCAGCAATGAGACAACCAGCAAAAACATGAAATTTACAGGTGGAGGCCACTAACATGTTTACCTCCTCATCTTGTCTGACTGTTGTTTCACTGGTCTTGTATTTAGTTAGGGCAGGGGTGTCCAATTAGTTCATTACCAGGCCTCTGGAGAACTTCAAGACATGTTGAGCCATTTAAATCAGCTGTGTTGGATCAAGGACACATCTAAAACTTGCAGAACACCGGCCCTCGAGGCCTGGTAATGAACTAATCATTTGATTCAGGTCTGTTGACCCAGGGTGAGATCTAAAACCTGCAGGATACCAGCCCTTTAGGCCTGGACTTGGACACCTCTGGGTTAGGGTATACAAACTACCTGTGCAACAGGTAGTCCACTCTTCCAGGATGCCACATCAAAACTTTCCACTGCCAGAAGGTTTGCTCTGTCACCCAGCAGAGTTTCGAGAGCACAGAGGAGATTCCTGTAGACAGTCCACAGAGGGACTCACAGGCCCCTAGAGGCCAGGTAGATATCAAGATGAAATCACTGGACCCAGTGTCAGACCCTACGCTGGCACAGAGGGTGCTGAGTTACTCTGGGTGCATGACAATCCCAGCCTCATGTTGCCAGAGTATGAGGCAGCTCCTGGAGGATGAAGGAATTGATACCTCTGACCTCCCCCCACGCTCGCCTGACCTAAAGCCAATCGAACACCAGTGGGACATTATTGTTCAATCCATCTTTTGATCCAATCATTCCAGGTTGCACCTGAAGGTGTTCAGGAGCTCAGTGATGCTCTGGTCCAGATTCACTTTTTTGAGCAGTGTGCATGGAGATATGTAGAGAGATAGAGACCGTCCAAATAAAAAAGAATGCACAGAAATGTAGAAATATATTTAAACAATGCATTTCTCATATTTTTAATGACAAAAAGGTTGCATATTCAATAATATATTTCTACATTCACATTTTCGTTCTGTAACATTGTAGCGTTAATAACTGAAGACTGAATTGTCCTCTTGTTGCTGCTTGACAGCCATTTGAGGGAAATATGAGGAGGTGCAAGAGAAACACGCCACATGTTTTATTTTTAGCTTGATGGATTATTTTCCTGATATGTCAGGATACTATTTTCATTCTAGACAAATAACCCAACACTTAACGCTTAATCAGTAATCAAGAAATGATCACATCGCTATTTCCGTACTTCTCCTGCTGCTTTTCTGATGAGAGGTGTGTCCAGTTTTCTACTGATTTACATCTGAACCTGAGGGCAAAGTCATGTTTCTGCATATTATATGAAGCTGTTGCTTGTGCTGTGCCAGCCTCCATTTTTAATATATGCCCTCCATTAGTGACCACAGAGTAGCACAGAGCTGGCATTCAATAGCCAGTATGTAAGCAGCAGCATTCTCTTATCGATCGGATCATTTTTACTCTAATACACCATGAACATTCTGTGTTTTATACTGCAGCGTAAAACCCACAAATTTTGCTCTTTACAAAAGATGACTTACAGTCAGGAGGAAAAGTGAGTAAACCCCAGAGTGATGTTGCTTTGGTATCAAATGTTTCAAACTTGTCACAGTAACTGCTTGCCTCCAAGAAGAAATCCTTCTAGAAGCAAATCTCAGCTCCTAGGCTCTATTTTGAAGGATCTCTTTGAGTATTTGGGCAGTGATTACAAATAAAATAAATGACAATTATTTTAATTCATTTCAAAGGAACATAAAGACTACATGCATAGAATCACCAGACAAATCTGTTTGCTGACTTTGTCTCAAAATGGCATTAAAAAGGCACATTTTTCCTTTGGAACAACATGTTTGCTGTTACAGAGTTCTGCCATAGATTTTAATTCATGGTGCATTGAGAGGCATGTCTGTCTAATTTAATGTCTCTGGTGTTTGTTCTTGTGTGACATTAAAGGTCACACAGTAGGAATTCTTCCTTTCTTCGGTAAAACATGCTCAGCCAGCTCACAGTCGTCACTTTTGCTTCTTTAGAAAACTCTTTTTTCTTGGGTTTGCTCTCATGCTGGAATATTCCTCTGCTGCCAAGCTTCTGGACACTGGGATTCATCTTCTCAGCCAGTTTTTCAATATAGCCACAGGCACTCCATGAAAGGCACTCGTCAGTGCCTCCTCCTGCACTTCTCGGAATCAGCTGATTTATTTTTTTTGTATAATACTTCTTGTATATTTAATAAATTCAACTGAAAATTGTACCGTTCTATAAATATTTTCCAATATTTTCCAGAAATACATGGGAAATTAGATACTTTACGAACATGCTTGAGCCCTCTTAACATCTTAAGTACAGGACATGCATCAAATTTTCAGGGCTTAAAAGGTGTGATCGCTGCTGAAAACTTATTCTATACATCTGCTGTTTTTCCATTCATTTTTAGTCCACCAGTGTTCATCCGTATGTATTTTTGAGCTAATTAAATCTATTAATGGGAAGTATAGTTTGATGAGATACATTAGCTAATTTAATGATTGTAGCTCTTGAATAAAAAATATCAGCAAAATAGATTAAAAAAAAGATAAATCGCAACATTTACTCATTTTATTCTGATTGTTATGTTGAAAAAGTGCTATTATTGTTCCTACAAGTGTACTTCATTCAAGTCCACAGGTTTCTAGCTGTATGTAGATGTACTTACTTTCACTGTATGAAGCTTCTCCTTGTACTATATTCTCAATAAAAGGTTTTTCAGTTGTTCACAAGACAGAATACTCAACTAATCCTGCAGTTACCGTGAGGTGATACAGCTTTGAATCATTTGACATTAAAGGGATATTCCTTAGAAGCATACTCGGTTTTGTTTGCAAACTATATTTTGAGCACACGGTGAAGCTCTGCAACAAAGAGGCATTAATATGCATGCAGAGATGTGTGGAACATGGAGTTCCATCAACAATGAGTCAGTCACACAGGATAGTCAGCACCAGGGCTGGCATTTCAAAATTAATGGGTGACAGCAAAACATAACACACACACTGAGGGGAAAAACAAAACAATGTGTGCGATGACGGGGCATGCTGATATGCTTTAGTAACATTAGCAGTTTGGAGAAAGATTCATCTCCAGTCAGGCCTCATAGACTCCAACATGGAACTGAAACTTTACAGAAATATGAATGTGCAAAGGATTGTTGTGTGAACCAACAAAACTGACGGGAGTATTTAATCACATTAAACTGAATCAGTTAGGCCCAAACACAAGACAAAAGTGACCAGGCTAGGATCAGCTGTACAAGCAAATTTCAGCTGATGTTATGAAAGGTGAAATCCAGCATCTTGTGTGTTTGTTTTTTGTTTTTTCACCACATTTTTGGGATTGTGTATTTATTTAGAGCCAAGATTCCTTATCAAGCATCAAAATAAATAACTGTTAATACGTACAACCCAAGTTTTCTAAAAGCTGCTAATCTGTTAAACTACAATCCTTAAACAACAGCATCCTTTAAGAAGAAGTTCATAGCTATTAGTGCATTCCTGCGTACATCTCTGTACTGATTTATGATTCTTTATTTAGAATTTATGATATAATCCAAATATCAAGCCTACATATAAGAACTAGGATACAATAATATGGGATGTAAAACAGTATGGGAATTCAGTGGTAAGATAACAAATAATGGTATATAGGAAATCATTCACTGTCATTTAAATCAGTAGTATTAGCATCCTGTAAGCACGAGCTTAGCAAAAGCCCAGCTACAGGTTGAATTTAAACTGTTCAGGTGTTTTCTATACAGTCAGAATTAAATAGAGTGATGCATTTAAAAATATGCATATTAAAGCGATGAAGAGTCTGAAGGATGAGCAAACTGCACACGCTGGAAGAGGCTCATACCACGCGGTGTGTCACCTGGATGAGGTTTTTGCCAACGGTTGTAGAGAGAATTTTCAATTCAAGAGTCTGGCGTTATTCCCGGCCTAATTCCTAGTATCTGTTCCAGTATCTGTTGTGTGGTTTTTTTCTTCTTAAAAAAAAAAGTTAAAAAAATAAAAAATAAAATTTAAAATTTTTTATATATATATATATATATATATATATATATATATATATATATATATATACATATATATATGGCAGATGGACTGCTCCTGTCAAATGCATGTTTGTTTAACAACAGAATTATGATTTTTGATTGGATTTATGGGCATTTGCTGGCTGCTGCAGAATGAATGCTTGAAACACTGGTCTGACTGATTGACAGAATGGGGCGAATGGACAGAGAATGCCATAGATGTATATCCACTCGGGTTGGATAAAGGAGAGACCTATGTGGTACAGTATGGTAGGTTATGTAGGTAGGTAGGTACAGTGGCTTTACGATCCTACGTACATGGTCTGCAGGAGGCTTTGTGGAACCGTGCAGCCAGCCTTGGGAGGGAAGTTCCAAAACAATCCAGGCCCCATCTAGCAGCAGGTATAAAAATACAAGAGACAAGAACTACTGTACTAGCGTTGGTGCATTGCAGGTGCAAAGGCAATAATAAAATTCACAGGTTATAAGAGGAAAGGTCATGCAGCAAAGCTACAGAGAACAGACAGAAGGAATAATAAGACAGGCGACAGAGGTCAGTAAGAAAATGGTCATAAAAAATTAGGGAGAAAAATGTAAAGGTTAAATGATAGAAAAGGACTTTTCTGTTATTAGGTGAGTGATATTTAATTAGTCAGATTTTCAAATCAATAAAAAAGCCATGGGGTTTCTAATAATACATCAACTGACTTTTACTGGCCTCTAATAGTGGCCAGAAAGACATGCAACAACCCTTTATAATTTATATAGATATAGTTTCCAGGAGACACAAGGATGCTACTGGGTTAGAGCAAAGATCCAACACAAATGGGGACGCAAAGGGGAAATGTATCAGCATGCAAAACACGGTAATAACAGTTTTGCTTTTGCAGTGGCTCGCTCTCAGTGCCAGCCTCATTGTCTAGCTATTGAAAATGCCACTGGGGGGAGGGAGATGGGGGCTATGGAGTGGTGCAAAGAACCCAAAGAGCAAGAAGAGTTGTTTCCAAACAGAAGGAACAAGAAAGCGAGCAATGAAAGCTTCACATACCCGACATCTCTTCTAAGGCATAGTTTTGTTACCCCCATCTGAAATGTAGGTTAATCTTGCTGTTTTGTACAAGGAAATGTCTTAACAGAATAAAAGTGTGTAGCCAACTTGAGAGCTGATGTGACTGCTAAGCACCTCACAGTCAGCTTAAGTTCTGCTCAGAGGTTAAAGTTGGGGAATTAGCCATTTAGCATTCCTTACTAAATAGTTAAATGTTCTAGAAGCATAATTTCAACAGTACAGTATGTGATTTCATGTGTTTGTCTTGTATTTTAGAGAGGAGATCACCACGTAACCACACTGTCAAATCTCACAACATGTAGCCTCTGACTTCAGCACTCTATTTCTAAGCTGTAGTGCCTCTTCACCTCACTGTGCAATACCTTTTGTGCAATACTTTTGTTAATAGTCAACGGTGCAATAGACTCCATACTTGAAATGTGCAATTCACTTGTATTTTTATTTTTATTCCTATTTATTCTATTTATCCCCTTCGTATATTTTATTTATATATGTCTCTGTATTTATATATTTGTGTGTGTGTGTATATATATATAATATTCTGTAACTGTAACTTCTGTCAGTGCTGTGCTTTTGGAAACCGAATTTCCCAGAGGAACCCACCCGAGGGATTATTAAAGTTTTATCTTATCTTATCTTATTTCTTATCTGTTAATTCAAAGTAATAAAGTAATCCCCATCCAAAAGTCAAACTTTTCTCTTTGCTTTGTTTCAAGCAATTTACTTGTGACCAAAGTAAAGTGATTTGAACTAGTCAGAGCTTTATGAAGATCAAATTGTGGCTAAAAGGTTTTTAAGGTGTGAAAACTCTTGAAGTTTATGCTGACAATAGCAAAAATATCACCAGTGCTATCCATCAGCCTCCCAGTAGATGCGCGTTTCAAATCAATTGGAAAATTCTACGTGAGATCTTTTCCTATTTAGGGTTTTCATAAGATTGTTAGAAAACTTCACCTCCTACCTTGATCGTGAATTCAAGGTGAACAAATTGAAAAGATTAAAAGAGTCATGTGACTGCAATGTCCATTTTTTATCTGACTTCTATCTATTTATCATCTT
Source organism: Astatotilapia calliptera (assembly GCF_964374335.1). Classification (NCBI taxonomy): domain Eukaryota; kingdom Metazoa; phylum Chordata; class Actinopteri; order Cichliformes; family Cichlidae; genus Astatotilapia; species Astatotilapia calliptera. Next base: position 4,278,987 of record NC_137428.1, on the reverse strand, counting down.
GTAGTTTATAAAGGATTTTCCCCATTTAGCATGTAATTAAAAAATAACATCAACAACACTAAGTCTAACCCTGGATGGGCTGGTCAGTGTTAAGTCCTTAATGATTCATATCTGTGCTTTATGCATGTGCAATTGTATGTTTGCTATGCAGATGTCGTGAACTGTCAGAACTGTGCTAATTACATTTAGCTTCCTAAGCAGTGGCTGCTTGCTAGCTTTTAAAGCTCCTCTGACTTGGGGCTTGGTATTGGGACTTTCCTACTATTTCATATGCTTTGTTGATCTGACAGGTTGTCTTAAATTTTTCATCTGCACAGATGCGTGGCTGTGAAATTTCCCAATACCTTTGATTTTCATGAAGTCCACAAGATGTAAAGTCCGAGCTTGAACTTGTGGTTAGAACCAGCAGGTGAAACATGGAAGCAGGATCGCTCGTATCTTATTGCCATTTTGGACACGTAGTAACCCTTATTGTGCTTTTTATAGGGGATAGTGACCTTTTTACTTTGAGTTGTAGTGCAATACATAGTGAGTTGGATGTAGGGAGCAGTAAAATTGCGGATAATTATGAGCTGTTAATCGGCGCATAGTAGCAGGAGGTGACATGATTTATAAGAAAAACCCAAAACTGCATCTCTTCCACTGGAAATTAAGCAAGATTTTAACTCATGTTGTTCATACTTGTAGAAAATTCTGGAATAATGTGATAAATCTATATCCCCAAAAATCCCCTCTGGCCAAATATGGACTAACTGGATTGGCGATAAGGTGTGAGCTAGCATTGCTGTGTGGCTCGTGATGAACAAGAGCAGGAGCGTATTGCTCTTTGTAAATCTATTTATAAACTGTGAGCTGAGAAACAGACCCGCTCCCGAAGGGGAGGCCAGCTCGGATTCAGCGGCTGTTTCATGTTCTCAAGAAGCAGCAGGAAGAATACGAGTCAATAAGTTTTGTAGTAGCTTGAAATCTGAACATAGCAAAAGATGCACTGCAAGAAAATGATAAGGGAAGTGCATTTGCTGATCTGATAGAGAAATTATGTAAGAGGTGCAAATAAAAATGAGACATCAACACTGTTGCTTTTTCAAGGATATGAAAAATGCTCTTTAATCTGTTCATCTGTTCATTCTGCTGCTGGTGTGACGCTGCAAACCTCACCGAGTTCTGATAAAATCTGCATATACATTAATGTTGTCTTATATGGTTCTTAGTTTTTAAATGCGATCACCCAGCCACTTTATTTTGACCACGATGCCCCAATGCTTGATGGTTCTAATCTGTCTGGTCCTGCCAAGACCACTGAGACAAATGCAGGCACTTTCAGGGCACCACTAACACAAGCCTGCACCAGATTCAATCAACTTTTATGACTTCCACCTACTGTCGATTCATCATCCAGCTGACTCAATCTCCTTCAAATCCAGCATTGTTTTCTTTAGCACGCATCGCTCCCTCCCCTGCCATTGCCAAAGTCAGACACATCAGAATGAGACGATTATTAAAAGCATCAAGACTTTTTTAAACTACAACTTTATAATCCAACTGTAAACCAGGGAAATACAATATAAATGCAAAGGCTTTGGGTTTAATACATAATAATAATCCCGTCTGGTTTTCTAAATGTCGCACTTTTGTTCCTGTGGGGTCAATAAATTCAACCTCTTGACATCCTGTTCTCACCAATGCAGAGGCTGGAAACAGGGGTGTGTATATGTGTGTGTGTGTGTGTGTCTGTGAGAGAGAGAGAGAGGAAAAGTAAAAAGCACAAAGCTCCAGCAGCAGCATTCACATACACCGTGCCAAAATTCCTGTCCTCATTTTAACATCCTCCTCCTCTAGTCCTCAAACACAAAGCAGGCTCACTGCATCCGAGCTCAAAGCTGAGGGTAGAGTCAAAACACGAAGCTTCTCAAAGAGTTCACCTGCAAATGACTGTTTGCCACTTAGGTAGAAACTGTTGAATCAATATCACAATCCAGGCAGACAAAGCTTTACGGTACCTGTGGTGTTGTTCAGAGCTTCTGTGGCCGCAAAGTCTGGTGTAGCTGTGTTTTCTGTGTCCGTCCCTCAGGCTGCTACAGACTGGCTGAGTGTACGTCTCAGAGTGTTTGTGCGTGAATGTGTGTGTCTTCCTGTGGTCGCACTAGAAATGAGAGAGAAAGAGCTCTCTCTCTCTCCCTCCCTCTATCTCCCTCCCCTTCCTGATGATAAACACAGAGCACGTGGCTTCACCAATGATGCAGCACGCTGACAATCACAGCACCGAGAAGCGAGGAGAGAAGTGAAGGATGAAGGAGAAAGACGCTGGTAAAAGTATAACAAAGTGAGTCTGGTTAGAAGGAAAGCGTGGGAACGATCTTGTTCATCATACCAAAAATCCAGAAGTCTTTTTTTTTCCTCGCCAGTTTCAACAACTAGTCATCTGATCTGCTTCAAACTCACCAGGTGTGCAGGACACACGAGTAGGTGCACTGCAGAGTCGGAGGTCATAAGGATGACTATAGTGCCTGCTCTACTGTGTCTGTGTGCAGGGGGAGGGGCATATATAAACACAAGCGTGTTTGAATGACATTCATTGACATTAAGTTTAAATAAGTGCCAAACATTATTCTAACTGTAAATCTCAGCCTCGTGAAGATAAAGCTGTAAAGTCTTTACTCAGCACGATCTGTTTCCTGGCTTTAATGTTCTGTGATTAATGATTTAATTCACTCATGTTGTTTCAATTAGTGGTTCTCGAGAGAACTACTAAGAGTCTGTAAATGTGTAATTGTTTCGTTTTTGTTTGCCTACATGTGACACACGTGTAAGTTGTACCTATAGAACCAGCCAGGCTCTGCACCGGTGCCGTTCTGCAGCCCTGAGCTGGCAAGCTTTGAATTTACTCGTGATTTTGAAACCAAGCAATGAAAATACATCCATCCAAATCTGGAAGAACGTATCCTTTTCTGAACGCCCAATTCTGACACGGCTCTCAGACGTCTTCACGCCCACAGACACACACAAACGCACACACACTCAACCCAACAGCCCACAGGCAAACAGAAGAGCTATTTTGTCTGGGTAAAGCAAGCGTCAGAGGAGCTTACCATGTTTGGGCAACTGGGGCATGAAGTGATAGGGGCACTGATAGCGGCATCATCCATGTGTCTCTGGCAGAGCACTGACTTCAGCTCTGCTTTGAATACAGTAAGACTTGTTTATAAGAAAAGATTAAGTTTAGGCCTGCAATTTAAACTTGTCCACCTTCCATCTGTAACCCCGTGTTCCAGAGATGGGAGTGTGTTGTTTACAGGATTGGAGAGCATATGGGACGGTCACATAATCCCCTTTTTTGGGCACCTTACATCGCTGCCGGCCCGAGAATAAACAGAGCCTGATATTGTTTAAACATTTAAAGATTTGGGTAGCTCCGACCTGTTTCCTGACATCTGAATCACGACTCACATTTGTGATGTTACCAGATATTGATGTGCCTAAACATTAGAGACAATCACAGATGAAGCAAGCACCAGTGTGAGTGATGGGGCAATGAAAAGAAACTCATCATAGCTCTCCAATTACTTTTTGTTAAAACTAGTGACATTAAGCATTCGTTTCCCACTTCATTTTTACTGTTTCTTTACTTTTAGATACCATTCGCTGTTCCTTTTGGTTCCATGTTTTTGGCATTGTCATCTTGGTGTTTTGGAATCCAAGCGTGGCCTGAGGTACTCGACCGTAATAGGCTAAATGAAAAGCACGTTTCATTCAATGAGATGACAAACGCCGGGTCACGGAGCAAGTTAGAGCCAACGAGTAATTTTCTTTTACACCCAAACACCATCTGTTGGCCATTAGCAAGAAAGTAGATTTAAGGCACAGTGCTCGTACGTCTGTCGTGTGCATTAAGAGCCCTAATGAGATTACGAAGAAGCACCTGCACGAGGATCCACAACACTTGAAGAAAACTGAGGAGGAGAATGATGCCAGCGTTCCAGCAATGGCTAAACTTTTAGCTTGGCAGAAGCTGTCCCTCTGTGGGAGAATTAACATGCCTGCTGCTGGTTACATGATAAAGGAAACGCTGCAAATATCAACTTGATATGCACTAAATCGTTACACTTAAAGGTAGAGTAAGTTACTCTTCTCATACTTTATTAGGATTAATCTGTTAAAGTTACAGTGCATAAAATCTCACCACTAGATGTCAGCGCATTACAGATTTCAGTCAAGGGAATCCTGTTTTCTTACAGGACGGTTGTATGGCTAATTTGCTGACAATAAGTAATTGCGACAAGATCAGGAATAATTAATAAATAATGTTTTTGATAAAGCCCTGACTTCAGTTGAGGAGATGAGGTGAGGAGGAAGAGGATCACGTGGTATTCAGGTGCTGGTGGCGCCGTCTCTTTCCTCGCGTTTTATCTCAGATGATAAAATATAGGTATGGTCCTGCATAACTTGAATCTGAAGGTGCAGACACAAAACAAAATATGCCTCCACGGCACACACATGCCTACGAGTTCCCTTCTTCTCCAGCTTCAGTGTTCTGCATTTGTGTCTGGCCACGTGCATACGACTGTATTCGACCACTGAATTCAACAAACCAGCCTTATCTTGTGTAGTTTTTAATTAATAGAATTATGCATTTATTATTTTTGTTCATTTTTAGTATTTATGAGAATGTATCAATTTGTTGAAAGACATAATAAGACACATAATGAATGTATATTTATAAATACTGACAGTACGATAAAACGTAACATTAAACACTGCTGGTAATATCATCATACTCCATGTACACATATATTAGATGATAAAATGAGTGGTCTGTTCTTGTTACCAAAACCGTGTGGCTGCTTAACATGATATCATTCTTAATAGAAAATATTAGATAATAACAGAAAATACAAACATATCACATTTTGCTTGAAACACTTGACATTTATGATCTAATCACAAGCATCTGTGTCTACAGGCAGCTCCCATAACCTCGCTGTCAGAGCGCTTTCATCAAATGTTTGTTGTTACTAGGCTGTAGGATTGTCGTCTTCATTGTTGGATTGTAAATAACTGGTTAGAAAATTTAAAAAAGGAAGCAACTAAAGGATCTGATGTATCGGGGCAAGATGAGGATCGTATTATTGTCACAGACAGTCTAACCTATGTAGCAAACCCTGAGCTGACCCATTACACAGCACGTCCAAACTGATGGCGATCTTGCCAACGCACTCTCACAACTCATCTTGATCGAGCAGCATTTAAGAATTCCTCTGAGTCCAATTTAAATTTAATGTATTCGGTTTAAAGGGATGCATGACTCAGACCGTCATTATGTAAAGCTATGCTGTGTCATTCAATAAAGCACTAAATGTGATACAGATAGAGCTTTTAAAGACATATGTGAGTCCAATTTACGTCATCACATGCAAATTTAGAGCATTTGGCAGATTTGGCATCCATATGGTGCTTGTGATGAGATTCTCCTTTCTTTCAGACTCAGACAGCGATAGAAGCCACTTTTTTCTCATACCTGCTTCCTTTAGTGCTGCTGCAGTGGAGAGCATTTACAACAATGCCACTAATAAGTTGAGACATTTTAATTGCAGTGATTTTATTTGCCGAAAGACAGCTCAGTTTTATTTTAATAGCCCAGAATCACAAATCAAAGAGATGCCGCAAGAGATGGAACAATTCAGCATCATATAAGTGGTAATTAGTGAGCAAAGTTGTAAGGTAAATAAAGCCTTTCTGCAGTATTACATACATTGCATGATTCATCAACAATACACTTCAACAAATTACCCCCACCAAGTTATCTTCATTCATTTTAGTGCCACCTGAGGATGAATTAAAATTTCACACAGATGAGTCATATTTGAGGAGGGGGAGGGAGTGAGGAGGGGGGTGGGGGGTGGGGGTGAGGGAGTGGAGTGTAGGTGGGCAACTCAGGCCTGTTTTTCAAAAAATATCTATTTGGCAGGATAAAGAAGGTTTTGCAAATGAGAGTAATTACTGTAATAATAATCAGCCTGCCCTCTCATACAGAGTTCACAGTAATAACAAAATGCAGAACAGTTTGTTATGTGATCACTTTATCCCACTGCATTACAGATCAGATATATTTTGTTATTAGATAGTTGATATGTCTGCAAATGTGTTTGGGCATTAGACTCTGATATTAATCACAATTATCATCAGATGTACTTTGCCCACAAACTGTGTTCCTTTATTAACACAAATCTTTAGTAATTATGATTTCTTTGGTTGTTTTTCTGGCACCAGCTGTACAGTGAAAACACTTTGGATTATAGACGACGTTTAAAAGGTGTACCCAGTTCACATGACATCATTGGTTTTGAGTAAACCACTAAAAAAAATCACCCAGCATAATGTTGTTTTTAAGGGAGAAACTGTTCATATAGGCCAGTTTTGTACCAGCTGTGAACATAATTTCATTGTGGTTCACAAGTTTTTGAAAATTTCCGCTCTGCCGTCATCTTTTAGCTTTGGCGGTTGTCGCGTGTGGTGTATAAATACACTAACGTAGGCTTATTAACCAGTAACTGTCCTTTTTTTTCCAGTCACCAGGTCTATCACGAGAACAGTGCTGCTTTCAGTGTAGCCCTTGAAGTATTTACATTAAGAAACTGTTTATTATAAAAACCATAGCTTATCAGCAGCTGACAAATAAGTGTATTTGCAGTCTTACTTACTGCTGAAGAACAACGAAACATTTTAGTCAGTGATGTAATGGAAAATGGTGATAAATATTTGAATACTTTAGCAATTTTTCTATATATATTTACATAATTTGTATTCACTGACTGAATGCTGCCTAACGAGTTTGTGGTATAACCCAAAAGGCTAATCTCATTATGACTCAATACCAGTCAGCTCCCTACAGCGAGGCTGGAGACCTTAACTGTTCTCTAACTAGACCGCCACAGGCTCAATCTCTGCAATCTCCCAATGTGTCCATCAACAGTCATGTATCCAGCAAAAACATCCTAGAGCAAAAAAACTTAGACCCCATCAGCTTACTCCAAATCCCTCTGCGCTGAGATGCCAGCCGAGTGCACGAACTTTAAAATTAAAGATTCAAGGTTTTTTTAGTAAAAAAGAGTTGAGCACCGCTATGTGACAACTTTCCTCAGGAGGAAAAAAGGAAATGTAAAGAACAGATGAGATTTCTTCATCAACCCTGTGACATCCAGCAGCAGCTTTTCCTGACACATTTGTGTCATGTGGAGTTACTTGATATCTGTTGACACGTGTCAGAAGCTTTTAGACTGCAACCTGAAAATTGTTTCGTTCACTGCCGAGCAAACTCAGACTTCCCTTCAAAGGTTGTTTTAACCGCACGTCGAACTGCAGCCGACTTTGCCACTGCAGTCAGAGTCAGTCCGGGATTAAATGTGACAGTTGCATAACATCAATATAAAGATCATTAACACACCGCTGAATACATAACACTGCAATTTACTGAGGTATGTAACATGTTCAGTCTAAGTGTGATTGTAACTGCTAGAAAATTCAATTTTTTTGAGTGTTTACCCTCTGTCATTTTTTTTAAGGAAATTAAATAGAAATTTGCATATATGAATTTTTATTTGTACTCTTTTTGTTTACATCTGGCATTTTTTGTACAGTGCAATTTGGCATCACAGGGTTAAAACTATGCATGGATTGTGTGGAGAGCGCGCCAAAGAAATAGCGCTGTCTTAATAGTTCAAGGTTTTTTAATTGAATTTCATCTGTTCAGTTGGTCTGTGCAGCATTTTATTTTTTATCATGTTTGTGTTCACTGCTACGTTACAGTTTCAGAATCATGAAGATAAACAGCTGGTGAACTTTTTTTTATAGGGGCTTCATTAAACTATGAAGAAAAAAATCAAAATGACATTGAAAGAGCCGTTAAAGGCATGATATGAATGACATATTTTTATAACAGGTCACAATATTCACTAATTTTATGTTCTTATGGCTAATTAATTAAGTGCTTAAGTGTTTTTTTGGGATGTTCATTGCTGTTCTTTTAAATTTAGATTTTTCAATTTAACTCTATTTTCCATTTTATTAAGAGGTTTGGGGCTAACGTGGCTCAAGAGTTGGCAGTTTGTCTTGTAATCGGAAGGTTGCCGGTTCAAGCCCCGGCTCCGACAGTCTCGGCCGTTGTGTCCTTGGGCGAGACACAGTGGCGCCAGTGTCCGGCAGCCTCGCCTCTGTCAGTGCACCCCAGGGCAGCTGTGGCTACAATGTAGCTGCCATCACCAGTGTGTGAATGTGTGTGTGAATGGGTGGATGACTGAATGTAGTGTAAAGTGCTTTGGGGTCCATAGGGACTGAGTAAAGTGCTATACAAATACAGGCCATTTACCATTCTTATTAAAATAGAAAATAGATGCATTCATTTACAAAATCTTATTTAGAAGCACATAAACAGTGAGGATGGAGGAATAACTTTTCAAAGAGCTCATCAGTGTAAGTGTCTATTCCAGCTTGGTAATAATGCTGTAATACTGAGGTAATAATATGAAAACAAGAATGTAATAATATGGAAATAGCAAGCTATTACTTCTAAATAACCAAAGTAATATCCAAGTAATGGCCAAGTTATATCTTGTATCAACAATGTTGTATCTGAGTAATGTTACGCTGAAATGTATGTAACTGGGGAACAAGGGTCAGAAACTGGAGGTAGAAATGTGCCAGAGCAAAACCAGTTAGTAAACCAGTAGTTTGGTAACAGTATGCTAGCAATAAAATGGTAACATCTGTGTATTTGAATTTTTTTTTATACTGACTTTAATAATCTCATAATAATAGAGCAATATAGGCTGATGCTTTCATGTATTAGGGAACTGTTCCCACACTGTAGAGCTGGAATTAATCATTTCCTCTAACCCTTACATTAATCTTTGTTTGAAAGTAACAGCATATTTATTATGTTTAATGATTCTGCCTGTGGTTCATTGCCCCTTTAGGATTCCAGTTTTAATTTTTCATCCTTTCAAAATGTGCTGAAAAAGAAAAAAATAACAACAGATGAACAAAAATGCACCTGGTGGCACTTTTGGAGGACCTTTTATAGAAGGTGCTTGCATACCTGGTTTTTCCCTCTTATAGGGAGCAAAAGAATATAAGCTGCATCAGTGAATCCACTGGGAAAACTAATCCTCTATAATCAACACATACACAAATATCAAGGCTTTGTGATATCAACCTGACAATGAGCTCGTCACACAACGGTGGAATTTCCAGCAATAATGAGAAGTGTTAGTTGTAACTATAGCTATAACTAAACTATACTTCTATGTCTGAACATAGTCGGACAGCAGTAGCTGGAACCTGCAGCCAAGAAACTGGATAAACAGCATGTTCCCTGTGAAGCCTCAACACACACACATATATATATATATATATATATATATATATATATATATATATATATATATATATATATATATATATATATTATATATATATATATATATATATATATATATATATATATATATATATTAGGGGTGCAACGATACACAAAATTCACGGTTCGGTTCGGTTCGATACTTTGATGTCACGGTTCGATATTTTTTTGATACAAAAAAAAATGTTCAAGCATTTTTAATTTGTCATTTATTAAAATTATAAATATACATTTTAACTCAAAAGTACAGTTTTTAAATTTAATGTTGCTGAAACAACAAAGTAATAAAAAAAATAAATCTATCTGATGGAGAAATCCCACATCTTTGCAAAAGAGAGTTTATTACAGAGAAATGGCTCTTTCCAAAATAAAAGCTATACTATACGCTTCTTCTGGGCTATATTCTCAGCAGCATATTAAACATATCAGGTTCCTATAATGCTGGGCAGACACTGCGATTTTTTTAGTGCGATACAGCTCCTGCTCAAACTGTACGATTGACTCGCAGGGGTTAGAAGTTCGTAGGTCACAATGCAGGGTCTCACACTGTACGACCCGATGCTCTGATGCGACCCGAGTGCTCACACTGTGCGTCCATAAAATGAAGGTTATAACAGAAATTCTGTCGCTCGCACTCACACAGACCATCAACTTTGCTAAATTGCTAATAAAAAACATTGATCAGGCAGCTGTGATTGAGCAGCGATGTAGATCCAACTATTTTCACGGTTGTTGTGGTCGTGATAATTTTGTGAGGCCACATCGAAAAGGCTCGGATGAGCTTTCCAAAGTTCTACAAGTTGTGCCTCCATCGCTTGTGTCCAGATCTTTTTCACTGACATTTGTCTTTGCGTGTGCGCAGTGTGAGAAACTGCGGTGACAGCCTCACGACAGTCGCGAAATCCTCACGACCAAGCGATTGATGATCGGGAGCTGGTCGTGAGGTGTTAATCGCTTCTCGTTACCCCACGTATACTACACGATGCACGACGCACGATGAAGGCAAAATCGGGCCGATCGCCAAAACGGTCGCACGACTCAGAGATGGGCTCAAAATGAGCAAAAAAAATCACACAGTCTGCCCAGCATAAGGAGAATCATGTGCTAACGGCTGTCTAAATGACTCGGGTAAAGTTTGTAGCATGCGTGCTTGTTGTTTTTGTCTGCTTCCACTTGTCTTTGCACTAGGATGATGTCGGAGTAAATGTGCAGTCATATTCGTTGTGTTCCCACTAGTGCTGTCAGCGTTAATCTCGTTGAAATGACATTAACGCCACAACACGGCAAATCTCCGTTAACGAGCTACTGCGGATCGCCCGTGCGTGCGTGGGGCTGGACGGCCAACACGTTAACGAGCTAACTGCGCTAACACACTAGTTCCCACCAATGTAACTGAGCATTGCGTGGCACATCCAACATACTGTTTTACTTTTGTCCATGACGCGCTTACCTTCTGGGTCATACGTCACATGAAAACCAAAATAGTTCCAAACGCCAGATCTGAATGAGGGTGGGGGAGCTTCAATTTGCCATGTTGCAACGAGCTTAGCTTCTGTCTCGCTAGTTTGCCCTGCACTCAGTGAATCTGCGTTTGACTACTCCGCCTAGGCTGCACTGAGCGCTCAACACAGACAGCATCGTCAGAAGGAAAGTTGATAGAATAAATAAAAAATTTTGTATTGTTCGATACATATGCCTACCGAACCGAAAGCACTGTATCGAACGGTTCAATATCGATACGAGTATCGTTGCACCCCTAGTATATATATATATATATATATATATATATATATATATATATATATATATATATATTATTGTGGCGGTAAACACAGACGACATGAGAGCTCTCGATAAACACTGCTCGTTTATTACTCATCACCACAGAACTGAACACTTTCCAAAACACAGCCACCACACTCCCCCCCCCCCCCCCCCCCCCCCGAACACCCAGTAGGGTCATCCCCTAGTCCAGAACCCTTGCTTTAATTAAACGTCCAGAACGGCTGAACCGGGGAGGTGGAGAGCTGGCGGAGGGGAAACGAGCCTGAGGGCTAGGCTGGCATGGGCGGTCAGGAAAAACTGAAGATAGCTCGGGGGAGCTCCCAGAGGAAGAAGCAGGGTTGTCCAGTCCAGTGGAAGGCGGGAGTGGAAGGCGGGGGGCCTGAGCCAGCACCACCTGGTCATCCAGAAGCACATGTGCTGGTTTAAGTCTGTCAATAGAAACAGCCTCCTGCTGACCCCCAAAATCCAAAAGGAAATGCTTCCGGCCGGTTGAATAACCCGAAAGGGGCCGTCATACAGTGGACGCAGCGGAGGCCTGTGAGTGTCATGCCTGACAAAAACAAACTGCAAAGAGTCCAACGACCTCGGAACAAAGGTGTCGGGCACACAATGGTGCACTGGGCCAGGAAGAGAAAACGAGTCTCTAGGGGGACGGAGAGACAGCACAGAGGGAGCAAAGCACGGGGGTGGGCTCTCAGGAAAGAATTCCCCGGGGACCCGGAGGGGCTGACCAAGGACAAGTTCAGCCGGGGAAACCCCAAGGTCTTCTTTAACCGTGCAGCGCAACCCCAGTAAAACCCATGGAAGGCGGTCAACCCAGTTGCCATCTGTGAGAGAAGCACGGAATGCGGCCTTAAGCGACCGGTGGAAACGTTTGCACATCCCGTTGGCCTGCGGGTGGTACGCAGTGGTGCGGTGGACCTTGACCCCCAGGCCGTCAGCCATGGCAGACCAAAGCTTGGAAACGAACTGGGGGCCCCTGTCTGAGGTAATGTCAGCGGGGGGACCGAAACGTGAAACCCACGTTGACAAAAATGCCCTGGCCACTGCTGCTGCTGTAGTGGACGCCAGAGGCACTGCCTCAGGCCAGCGGGTTGTGCGGTCCACTACAGTCAAAAGGTGCGTGAAACCTTGTGACTGCGGCAGAGGACCAACCAGATCCACATGCACATGATCAAAACGCCTCCCTGGAACGCGGAAGGATTCGAGGGGCGCCTGTGTGTGCCTATGGATCTTAGCGCGTTGGCATGGGATGCACGCGGCTGCCCAGTCTTTCACCGATTTACGAAGGCCTGGCCAAACGAACCTAGAGCTGACCAGCCTGACCGAGGCCCAGACGCCTGGATGAGAGAGGGCGTGTACGGAGTCGAAAACGCGACGACGCCACGAAAGGGGAACTACAGGGCGTGGACGGCTGGTGGAAACATTGCAAAGCAGGCTAGGCCCGCCGTTCCACACGGGTCTGTCCTCCAGTACAAGGCCCGTTTGCGCAGACCGAAGGGCAAGGACGTCCGGGTCGGCCTGTTGGTCAGCAGCCATAGCCTCAAAGTCTATGCCAACATAAACAGGAGAAACCAGCACACGGGATAGACAGTCAGCCACGCAGTTGGACTTACCAGCCACGTGCTGAATGTCAGTTGTGAACTCGGAAATGGCTGCCAACTGGCGCTGCTGGCGCCCGCTCCACAGATCAGAGACCTTTATGATCGACGTACGCAGTGAAGCTCCGACCCTCGAGAAAAAAACGAAAATGCCGTATGGTGAGGTGTAGGGCAAGCAACTCCCTGTCAAAAACGCTATATTTGCACTCACTGTCTCTAAGCGTGCGACTAAAAAAAGCGAGCGGTTGCCAGACACCGGAGACCCGCTGCTCTAACACTGCGCCCACTGCCACGTCCGGTCAACGCAATCTCCGCCGACGGAAACGGGTGGGCCAGCAGGGCGGCGTTTGCCAGCGCGGTCTTGGCCCCAGAAAATGCCTGGATGCGTTCAGGGAGCCAATCAATCGGGTCCTTAGCTGTTTTACCCTTCAAGGCAGCATAGAGAGGCTGCAGCAGGTGCGCAGCTCTGGGGAGAAAGCGGTTGTAGAAATTGACCATCCCCAAGAACTCCTGCAGCGCTTTAACGGACGTAGGACGCGGAAAAGCCGAAATGGCCCGGACCTTGTCTGGCAACGGAACCACACCGTCAGCGGAAATGCGGTGGCCCAAGAAATCCAGAACTGGCAAGCCGAACTGGCACTTGGAGGGGTTGACGATCAGGCCGTGTTCCGCCAAGCGTTGGAAAACCTGATGCAGATGGGACGCGTGCTGACTCTCAGAGCAGCTGGCCACCAATATATCGTCAAGGTACACGAAGACGAAAGGCAGCCCGCACAAAACAGAGTCCATCAACCGCTGAAAAGTCTGGGCGGCGCCTTTCAGACCGAACGGCATGCGCAAAAATTCAAACAGGCCGAAAGGGGTAATAACGGCAGTTTTGGGGACGTCTTCGGCGCGCACGGGAACCTGGTGATACCCCCGCACCAAGTCAATTTTAGAAAAAATCGAGGTGCCGGCGAGGTGGGCGGAAAAATCCTGGATGTGGGGAATGGGGTAACGGTCATTCTCCGTGACATTATTCAAACGGCGAAAATCCCCACACGGCCGCCACAGACCGTCTGACTTGGGCACCATGTGTAGCGGAGAAGCCCAGGCACTATTCGAGCGCTGCACATTGCGGCAAACTCTTCCCGAGCGACGGAGAGTTTCAAATCAAATCAAATCACTTTTATTGTCACATCACATGTGCAGGTACATTGGTACAGCACATGTGAGTGAAATTCTTGTGTGCGAGCTTCACAAGCAACAGAGTTGTGCAAAATACAATAATGGCTACATCTGAAACTAATAAATATATGTACAATATATAATAGTATATGCATTTTTGGATGTGTATACTAAATATTTTTCTACGTGTGTGTGTGTGTGTGTGTGTGTGTGTGTGTGTGTGTGTGTGTGTGTGTGTGTGTACACATATTTTACAAATTAAATAGAGTAAACAATAAATAAAATATATAAAATAAAATATACAGAGTGAGACATGTGCAAAACAGTGGCGTTACTGTACAGTATGGAGTGCATAATGTTAAAGTTCCAGTAGTGAAGCTGAGGTGTCTATGAAGTGTTCAGCAGTCTGATGGCCTGATGGAAAAAGCTGTCTCTCAGTCTGCTGGTACGGGACCGGATGCTGCAGAACCTCCTTCCTGATGGAAGTAGTCTGAACAGTTTATGGCTGGGGTGACTGGAGTCCTTGATGATCCTCCCCGCTTTCCTCAGGCAGCGCTTCCTGTAGATGTCTTGGAGGGAGGGAAGCTCACCTCCAATTATCCGTTCAGAGCACCGCACTACTCGCTGGAGAGCTTTGCAGTTGTAGGCGGTGCTGTTGCCATACCAGGTGGTGATGCATCCAGTGAGGATGCTCTCAATGGCACAGTGATAGAAGGTCCTGAGGATGCGGGGGCTCATGCCGAATCTTTTCAGTCTCCTGAGAAAGAAGAGGCGCTGCTGCGCCTTCTTCACTGTTTTGTTTGTGTGTACTGACCACGTAAGATCCTCAGCCAGATGTACACCAAGGAACCGGAAGCTGCTCACTCTCTCCACAGCAGCGCCGTTGATGGTGATGGGGGTGTGTACTTCTCTGCACCTCCGGAAGTCCACTATCAACTCCTTTGTCTTTGCGACGTTGAGGGTGAGATGGTTGTCTTGATACCAGTGGGTCAGGGCGCTGACCTCCTCCCTGTAAGCTGTCTCATCACTGTTGGTGATGAGACCCACCACTGTAGTGTCGTCCGCAAACTTCACAATGATGTTGGAGCTGTTAGTGGCTGTGCAGTCGTAGGTGTAGAGTGAGTACAGGAGAGGGCTCAGTACACACCCCTGTGGAGCACCAGTGTTCAGTGTGATGGGGGATGAGGTGATGCTGCCCAGTCTGACAACTTGGCGTCTGTCAGACAGGAAGCTAAGGATCCAGCTGCAGAGGGAGCTGCTCAGTCCTAGATCCTGCAGCTTCCTGTCCAGCTTCGAGGGAACGATGGTATTGAATGCTGAGCTGTAATCTACAAACAGCCTTCTCACATACGTGTCTCTCTTCTCCAGGTGTGACAGGGCAGTATGTAGTGTCAGGGCTATGGCATCATCAGTGGACCTGTTGTGGCGGTATGCGAACTGTAGAGGGTCCAGTGAGTCGGGTAGTGCAGAGCAGATGAAGTTCCTGACCAGCTTCTCGAAGCATTTGCTTACGATGGGGGTCAGGGCTACAGGTCGCCAGTCGTTCAATGAGGAGATGGTGGAGGATTTGGGTACAGGGACGATGGTGGCCATTTTGAAGCAGGCTGGGAGTACAGACAGAGAGAGGGAAAGGTTGAAGATGTGCGTGAACACTCCAGCCAGCTGAGCCGCGCATGACTTGAGGACGTGGCCGGGAATCCCGTCCGGACCAGTAGCTTTGCGTGCGTTCACCTTCCTGAAGCACCTCCGCACATCCTACTCAGACACAGTGTGTGCACTGACGTCATCCGCGGTGCGCACACTGTCCGGTCTCATGGTGTTCGCTGTGTCGAATCTAGCGTAGAATACGTTTAGATCCTCACACAGAGAGGCCGTGGTCTGCGGTGTGCTGGTTTTCCCTCTAAAGTCTGTGATCGTGTTTAGTCCCTGCCACATACTCCGAGGGTTGTCAAACTGTTGCTCCACCCTGTCCCTGTATTCACGTTTGGCTGCTTTGATCGTCTTCCGGAGTTGGTAATGTGCGTGTTTGTAGTCCGATGTGTTCGCGGAGGCAAAGGCGGTGCTCCGTGCCGCCAGTGCCGCGCGAACATCTCCGTTAATCCAGGGTTTTTGATTTGGGAACGTTTGATTTGTTTCGCGGGGTCGAGGCGGCACGCGCGTGCAAACACCGGGGGACCGACCGTCGGAATATAATGTTCAACCCAGGGCATTGAAGAAAAAGACAGTGCATCGATTAAGCGTCTGTTAGCGACATCGACCAGCAGTCCGTGGGCACAAAGAAAATCAGCGCCCAAAATAGGTACAGAGCTAGCGGCAACAACAAAGGTCCATTGGAAATCCCGACCATCAAAACAAACAGTCACGAACCTTTCCCCGAACGTTGCGATGGGAGAGCCATTAGCCGCAATAAGCTGCGGTCCGCAGCCCGCTGCTAAACTGTCGGCTCCGGACGGGGGAAGGAGGCTCTTCTGGGAGCCGGAGTCAACCAGGAAACGTCTCCCAGAGCGCGAGTCTTCTATGAAGAGCAGTTTTTCTTTGTCGCCAGCGGTCGCGGCCGCTACAGCGCGCTTGCGGGGTCCATGTCCCAGGGTCGGAAAAGCGCAAGGCGGCAGGCAGCAGCGTGCTCCGGCGCCAAAACGCTGATGGTAGAAACAGAGGTCCCGTCCGTGGTGTCGCTGTGCCGCGATCTTTGCCATCAGCGAAGGATCGGGTACGTCGTGGCAGGTCAGCGGGGAAGTGGAAGGCACCGCCGACGAGGCTGGAACTAGGTCGTGATCGTGGAAAGTGCGGGTAGCCAGGAGAATACGATCCGCATCCTCAGCCAGGGAGCGATAATCCTTCGTGCCCAGAAGCGGAGAGTTGGCGAGGCCGGCTCTCACAGCCGCCGGCAGCTGTCGGAGGAAAATGTGGGCGAAGAGGAATCCCCCGTCATCTGGTCCGAGAAAGGATAGTATGTGCTCCATCAGTTCGAGAGCCGTACCGCCACCCAGGCCTGAGAGGGAGAGGAGCTTCTCAGCTCGCTCTGCGTCGGTGAGGGCATAGCGCCGAAGAAGCAGCTCCTTAAGGGCGGCGTACTTCCCTCGGGTGGGTGGGTCCCGGAGGAGAGTCAACGCACGACGGGTGGCTAGCGGGTCGAGAGAAGCCACCACATGGTGATATTTCGTGTCGTCAGCCGAGATGCCACGAAGGGCGAACTGAGCCTCCACATGCACGAACCACGACGGGAGATCGTGAAGCCAAAAGTCCGGCAGCTCGAGCGCCACAGCAAACGTAGCTGCAGCCGGAGGCAGAGGGCTGGCGGCTGCTGATGCATCCAGAGCGGAGTCGGCGCCACCATTGGACTGCAGCATGTTCGAGTCAGGGGTCACCAATGTGGAGGTAAACACAGACGACACGAGAGCTCTCGATAAACACTGCTCGTTTATTACTCATCACCACAGAACTGAACACTTTCCCTCCAATGCACAACAACAACACTTCCTGAGAACTGGGTGTGAGTGGAGCCCTCCAGTGGTCCACCACAATATATATATAAACTAGGACTCGATTGCATGTTGATAATTAATGTTACTAATCAATTAATCCTCCTGACTTAATTTGTTCTTTCACTCGCACCATTAGGTTTATGAAATATGTGTTTTGGGTTTTCATTCAAATTGTTCTATGCAACCTCTCCAGAAGAGTCATTTACATGGTTTTGGTGACCTTAAACTAGCACCTTGATCTGCTATTAATTATTACACAGTTTTCCCCATACAGTCAGTCCTTATTTCATTTCATTTAAATTTTCCTTTATTGCTATGATGAGGTTTGGCTTGTGGTTTTGAATGTCTCCGCAACTGTTGGATGGATCGCTATAAACTGAAACAATATAAATTATGACATTTCTAATCAAAAAACTGCTTATCTAGTGCCTTCATCCTCATTTAACACATGTCAAAAACATGAAAGCTGATATTAGTACTGAAGTGCATCACAGCTTCACAGAGCTGTGGTGGGCATGGCTGTCAATCTGTTACAGATTGTTTGTATCGGGTCTGTTAAATTAGCTTTTTCTTCTCTTGCCAAATATATGAACGGAAACACCAAAATCTTTGTTTCACCCACCTTCCCAGTAGAGATGGACCGATCCGATATTATGTATCGGTATCGGTCCGATACTGAACTAAATTACTGGATCGGATATCGGAGAGAAATAAAAAAAAATGTAATCCGAGTATCACAAAATGACCTCACAAAATGCGCTACTTGGCGTAACCTAGCACGCCGCATCGGAGCAGTATGTGTCACGTGACAGAGCGGCTGTTGTCTGCCAGACCTGTCGGTGGTCTGTTGGTGCATTTGGAGCCTCGCTACATGCTTCCTAATCGCAGCATTTCATCTCGGCAAAAACTATCCCAGAGAAGTAAAGCAAGTGTGTAAGTTCATCCCTGAATGTTTGCATAGTATTTCCACATTAAGCTTAACAACTGATATATTGAGCCACAGCTGGACTGGCCATCGGAGTTCCATGTTGAGGTGAAAAGGAAGCAATTTGTCCCGTACTTCAGCTAGAATTAAAAAATAGACACAAAGCTGGAGTTATTCTGTCTTTGCTGCGCAGTTGCATCTACTTCTCTCATTCACTCCCCCTCCCTCTCCTGTTATTACTTCAAACATGAAACTGATCAATGATCAGCTGATCGGCTTTTCTGCTGCAAGTCCTGTCTTTCTTGTTTATCACCCACTTTGCGCTAGAAAGAGGAAACCAGCGGATAAACAACAGCAGCACGTTTAAAAGTGATAAGCTGTTGTTAGAATTTATTTAATATTACTTTCTACTATCAGCTGATGTTTGCTGGAGCCACAGCTGTAAAAGCTGCTGGTCATGATGTCGGTTTGGATATGTGGTGAGAGGGAAACTTGAAGATGAAACCAGGAGATGTCCTTACTGAATCATCAGAGCTGAACAGGTGATGGAGAAACAGGTTTACCTTTTAGGTGACATGAATGAGTTGAAGGGAAGTTATGAACTGTTTCTGAGAGACAAATAACACCAGGATCCTTTTCTAAGTAGCTGACAGCTGGTAACTGTGCAGGGGCGGATCTAGCAAAGTTTTGTCAGGGGCCAGGTTGGGCATTAACAGGGAAAGGGGGGCACAAAGAAATAGTTTTCTTTGTTATGTCATTTAAAAACTTTGAATAAATAATTATCTGAATCTTAAAACAAAAGTGGTCATCCGATTAAATGTATAGAAATCCATTATTGTATATAGTAATATACACCCTAGTAAGCTATAGTACTTTTTCCTTTGGGAAGGTACCATCTGTGCAGTCTGCAATTCTGTTGAAGAAAGATGTTGAATCTATTTAATTATTGTAGAAAAATAATTGATTCTGTGCATTTGTTTTACACGCATTAAATTAAAGTTGATTACATCGATTAAGTGCGGGGGTGGTTCACTGATATTTTTGCTGGGAGTTGGCAACCCTATTAGTTAGTACTCTTTAAAATACCAGAATAGGGAGGATGGTGTAGGTTTAAATTTATTAGATTGATCAGTGTTATATAAAACAGTTTTGTTGATTACAAAATACGCTATATCGGATCCATATTGGTATCGGCAGATATCCAAATTTATGATATCAGAATCGGTATCGGACATTAAAAAGTGGTATCGTGCCATCTCTACTTCCCAGTGCCTTTAAAATGCCTTTAAAATGCTCTTTAAGACATACAGTTAGGAAGCACAACTGTTCAAACACAGACAGGAAATTAAAACGAAGCATGAGTCCCAAAGCTAATCCCCTGGCATGCCTGTCCCAGATGTCCGGTCCTATTGATCCAGTCTAAAAAGCACTTTTTCTGTGCACGAACGTCACAGAAGCCCAAACAGCGTCTGCTGCCAACAGACTGACTGACCTCTGAGAGAAGTGAGCTGCTGTTTTAATTATTGTGACTCATCTGCCTGTTATGCTGCAAATTGGCCTCCAAAGATATGTATGCCAAAGTGTTTCTGTGCAGTATGGGGTCATTACAGGCATCAACTGCTTCTAGTAACTGTTGTGAAGTTGTATAGTTTACAAAAGAGACAGAGCCAGGCGTTCTGTAGTCAGCCACAGATGCAGGAAATGGCTTTGAATGACCAGGCCTAGAACATAAATGTGTTCTTCTCTTATTATTTATTTATTTATTCAGTTTTTAATTTGGGTCACAACCAACTATAACAAGCACCCAACAAGGTTGTGGTACTTTGTACAACTGTCTCTTTTGTAACTTTCATTTTATCCGGCATTATTTGTTTTGTGCCTTTTGTGCTTTTCTTTGATTTTCTGCTTTCTGTCTTTTCCACTTGCTTTCTGGTCTAGTTTGTAAAGTTAACTTGTGCATGTCTGGTGTTTTCCCTCCTTTCATGCTATCTGTGCTGCTTTCAATAGGTTCACCTGTTCGATTGTTCATCCGCTCTGCGTGTACATATCACACCTCCTTTCTAATTTCTTCTGATTCCCACCAGAAATGTGAGCCAAGGAGGCGAGTTCGGGACATGAGGAGAGACGAGCTGAGAACATTTAACAACCTGAGACATCCTTTCAGAGGATTATTTTAAAGTGATGGTGTTAGGTACAACTGCAACATAAATTATTGTGTTATAACCTATTACTGCTGTGTTTAATGGTCTCAGATGGTCATTACATACTTCAAATTTAGTTCCTTTTTTAATTAAACAAGGCAACCTGAAAAGATAATATACTTTTTTTAACACACAGAAACAGTGATGGGCAGAAAGTTTTATCATCAGCTGATTATCTTGATTAACCAAAACAATGTATGAATACAAACTTGCAGTTTGTAGATTTACCTTACCACTGTAATTTTGAATATCTCAGCTGTGTGAAGCCCATCGTTTATACCTTTAAAATAAAAGGTATAAAATTGCCTTCCTAAAGCTCTGACCTCAACAATATTAAAAATTAGTGGACATTATTTATAAAGCCTGGTTTGTGCAAAAGAGTTTAAATACGCTCTACCAATTTTGCTAAAAAGAGAAAGAGAGAGAGAGAGAGAGAGGTCAAAAGATGGACTAAACGCTCTGACACAGTAGTCGTGTGAGCAGCTGCAGTAAAGAAAAGAAAAGCTGAAGAGGACTGAAGTGTCAAAGAGGGCGAGCATGTATCCAGGAGAACAGACAAGTGTGGAGAATCAAGGTTATGAAGAGGTTTGAAAATGTGAAGGAGGGTCTTGAAGTTAATGCTTAGGTGAACTGGAACCCAATGGAGCCACTTTACTCCAGGTGTTATATGTTCTGGTTCTGGATATAATGTTGTCAGCTGAATTCTGCCATGAAGGACAAGAGTGCTGTCGAGGATGACACCCAGAGTCTAAACCTGAAGGGAAGGAATGACTTTAATTTCCTTTAAACGATCAGAAGCGGGTGTGGGCAGTAGAGCAGGGCAATATGACCAAAAATATTTATCACGATATACATTTGAAAATTTGTGATAACGATATAACTGACGATATAATTGACACTAGACAAAATACTTTACTCCAATACTAAACTCCACAACTTTATTAGTGCAAAAAAAAAAACCCCATCAATGTATTTGTTGTCTGTTGTGTCTCTTTCTCTCTCTTTCCCTCCGGCTCTGTTCCTGTGCTACTACTAGTGTAACGCGCGTTGCAACTTCTTATCTGGTGCACGTCTTTTATTTTGACAGCGAATGCGCACCTGCGGACCACTTATGTGCACCCCTGATTATAAGGGGCACTGTCGATTTTCAGAAAAATCAAAGGATTGATTTTAAGTGTGCCGTATTTTCCAAAATAACGACGGCCCGCTAGCATGCTCTACCAAAAATAGTGCTTTGTTGTATATCTGATGGACGAAAGCTAAACCAGTTCCACACCAGTGAAGTTGCAGCATTTTCACAAACCAATTCTGGTTCATCCGTTTCATTCAACGATCCGCTTTCGCCCTTCTCATTCTCCGCCATGCTTTTTCCGCCATGTGCGTATGAAAACAAAGGCACTGCTCATGCGCGTTTTACCCATATTCTATTGCGATATTTCATTTTCTTATCATTGCCCAACATTATACCGGTATTACCGTGAACGGTATGATATGGCCCAGCCCTAGTGGGCAGGAAAATGGGAGAGGGTTTGGAAAAGAAATAGAACTGGGTGTCATCTGCATAAAAGTGAAACTGAATATTATATTCCCTAAAATACTGCAGAGATAGGAGATAAATAATAAAGAGAAAACCCCTGGGGCACACCCCAATTAACTGAAGTAGAGTGAACCATGAGAGAGGTGGTCACAAGAGCTGTTTTTGTACTATGGAAAGAATGGAGACCAGAATGAAGATGTTCATATC
This sequence comes from Astatotilapia calliptera, assembly GCF_964374335.1. Taxonomy (NCBI): domain Eukaryota; kingdom Metazoa; phylum Chordata; class Actinopteri; order Cichliformes; family Cichlidae; genus Astatotilapia; species Astatotilapia calliptera. Next base: position 4,256,667 of record NC_137428.1, on the reverse strand, counting down.
GTGAGCAAGAAGTGGGAGGGAAAGTCCATCAAGAGTAGTGGGCAGTGAAACAAGTTACTTTACCTTACTAATTGTCATGGTTCTGGGTCCTTTTGACTCAGCATTTTATGTTTCTTGTGTTTTTATGACCTTTTGTGTTATGGTTTATTATTCTTAGTGGTAATCCTGAGTTTATTCTGTGTTAAGCTTTGTACATTTAGGCTCCCCTCGTCTCTTTGCTCTCTGTGTCCCCGTCTGTGCATCTGTGTTTATATAGTTGTTTGAGTTCTTGTGCCTTGTTTTCCCTCCTTGTGTTTTATTCCATCACGTTTGTCAGCATCTCCCTCCGTTCTGTGTTGCGTTCTCCCTCACGGCTGTGTTTCTCCCTGTGGATTTAGATTCTTAGGTTTTTCCAGTTTAGTTTTGTATTGTTTTGCATCGAGCAACAAAACTGGGGTTTTTGAGTTCACGTCCTACATCTAAGTCTGCATTTAGGTCCTCTTCCTGCCTGCACACAGCCGGATCATGACACTAATGTTCTGTGTGATTTAGAGAAAATCCAAAACAAATTCAAACTCAAATTCTTGTTTCTTTTAAGCCATTAAGAAATTGATTCTGTATAATCATTTCAAACTGGAAAAAGAACAATTCAAGGAATTCATTAAAAACTAAAGTTACCAGAACATTCATGAGTGGATATTCTTCATTTTGACCACAACTTCTAATCTAACTGGTGTTGAGAGGGTACAAATATACATTTGGCAACAACACACAAAGACATTTTTTTAAATCTATCTAAGAACACCAATTCATAAATGTCTGAAAAGCACAAACACACATCAAATTGAAAGTATTCTGCAGTTTTTAGTGATGGACACTATGTGTATACTGCTCAAGACTGGGGTTTCTTTTTTTCTTCTTTCCTTTAGTCATACTGGCTCAACAAAAGTGTCATTAGAACCACTTCCTGAGATACGGTCCACAGGTCTGTACACCTGTATGAGCTGCAGTTTGTTAACGCTGACAAACAAATGGATTAATGAAAAATACTGCAGCTGCTTCCTGAGCATATCCTGAGTTCATTCCCGTGTGCCATATATCAATTCTCCCCCAGCTCAGCTCCTTTTCCTACCTAGTATTTATCATGTTGTTATGTAATTTTACCAGTCATACTACCAAAACAAAATAATGTAATTGAATGTGTTGCTCTGGTTTTTGTGCCTGTGAGCTGTATTATAAAATCTCCAAAAAGTGCCAAAGTACTGATTGCCTCAAATGTCACATAGAAACCCATCTGGTCTAAGCTGTTTAATTTTGAGAACCACATTCGATGAATTGAATCCTAATGACGTGAATGTCACTACTTTGGCCGAGATTGAATTGCTTAACCTTTGCTGAAACCTCAGGGCTGCACCTGAGCTCACACCAGGAACCCCAGAGCTCACGTTTTGGAAGCAACTGTTGAAAAGTGGATGAAGCTCTCTTAGAGGGCTCCAGTTAAAATGATGTTTTCTTTCAGCTGCCGCAGCTTTTTGTTTTGTTTTCTTCTTTTGTTTTGTTTATTTGTTTTGCACAAATCATAACTTTACAAATAAGAAGGTAAACTAGTATGTTTTGATCTTTCCGACTGGTGTTCAGTGTTAAGCTTTAGATTAACCACCATTTCCCAAACAGAAGTCAGTGCTTTGAGTGCTCTGATAGAGTAGAAAGCGATATATGACAACACGTCCATTTGCCATTTTTCACTGATATTAACATAGCGTCTTAATCCTCTGAGGTCAGAGTCACAATAGGTGGCATACAAATACATATTTTGATTTCCTATAGTTAGGGTCAGACGTCAGAGAGTTATCACCACTGGTGACTATGGAGGTCACTGGAGTACAGTGAACTCATTGTCATGTTCAAGAAAGCACTCTAAGATGAGCCTGAGCTTTATGACACGGTTATCAGGATAATGTGCTGGTGAGTGTAGAATATCATTCAGAAAAAAGTTACATTATTAACAGATAAAACAATAATTTTGAAACAAACAGGAAATCAAAAAGTGCCTTAAAAGGATCTGGCATAATAAAAAAACCAGCACAAGAAAATAAAGTTGGAATAACAAATTTGGAAACTAACATTATTATCACCATATTATTTGGTATATTAAGCATTGTGAAAAATTCCCAAATTAAATAAAAGTGACACTATGTGCTACATCCTTCTATCCTTCTATTTATTAGACGAACACAGACTGGAAAAGGAACATTTATAAAGTAAGAATAATAAAGTTAGAATGGGGCCATCTACACAGTGGAGCTGCTGAACTGTGAGACTCCATGTCATGAAGCTTCCAGCACACAGTTTCTGTGCTGATGTTATTGCCAGAGGAGGTTTGGAACTTTTGGAGTTTTTGAGTCGGCAGATTGTTGGTGACTTTTCCCTCTGTGACTTTATATGGTCTGCTACTTTGGGGCTGAGTTGCTGTGGTTCCTACACACTTTCCCTTTGCAGTAATACCACTTACAGCTGAATGTGGAATATCACAAAGGGAAGACATTTCACAAACAGACATGTCGCAGAGGTGAAATTCTATTGCAGTACCACACAAGAACTCAGTGAGCTTCACTGACATGTTCTTTCACAAATGTTTGTAAAGACAGACACCAAAAAACATGAATTCAAAGATTAAGAGGTGTGGACCAACATTTTTGTGTATATTGAATATATTTATGAAGCTGTGGGAAGTTGGCCAGGTTTATGTTTAGTGGCATAGTTGTGTTCTGCCTCCTCACAAACAACTTTCTGTGAGCATGTGATTAGATAGAGAAAAATGTCAGCACAGAACAGAGCAGTTGTGAATGACTACAACATAACAGTGGTTAACTTAGGTAACGCATGAAAGGAATAGCTGTGGTGGAGGTGGGTTGCAAAGTGGCTTGTATATGTGTAGTAACTGTGGGCATGCTTAAACAGCTTGAAAAGGTTGTTTATTATAAGATTTATTATGAGCACTAAAACTATGGCAGATTCTTGGAATTTTATGAATACACTTTTAACGTTTAATGGAGCTCAGAACCAAATGCAGAGTCTACTTTATGCTTTGATCCCTGCTGTTCTCTGTCCTCAGTTCTTTTCAGCCAGTCTTGTCTAGTACTAAATCCTCTATTACCTCCTTCTTTCTACTGCCTTTTTAGCCCTTATGCCTCAGAAAAGAGGATAAATGATGCCGGAGAGGAAAGGGAAAATGTGAAAAGGGCTTAGAGATGAAAAAACACAGTGGGAGAGGGCTTATGTGTGAAGAGAGGAGGGGAAAAAAGCCAAGGGTAAAGAAATGCTGCAGCAGCCCCCCACATCCCTGTGATGAGGTGTGAGGATTAGCTGTATCTGAAGCAACGCCCTAGCAATGCTCTCCAAATGAGTATTATATCCTCCTCAACCGCCCACCCCCCATCCCAAGCTGGCACAAGAGCAACAGCTCATACAATGCCATGTTGTCCGGGCTGGGAGTGGAAGGGAGTCCAGCACACTGTAGGCCTCATTTCATTATCTGTAGCAGGTGGCCAGCAGCCGAGAGGAAAAAATAGGAAACTATTTGGTAGCTGCTGATATACGTATGTGTCTGACTATGTGAATCTGCATTATCTGTTTTGCAAAAGGTGAAGACCAGACTTTACAGAAAGAAATGGCAACAGCAGGTGTAAATGTAGAACCAGAATTGATTCCAGTGTTGTGTTGGAATGCATAAATAAAAAAGTCAGCTCAGGCAAACTCAGGGGTGGAACAGGTCTGTTTTATATTCATACATTCACTTTGGTTTACTTACATTTCAGTTCAGTTGGTTTTATTTATGCAGCAGCGATTCACAAGGACAGTTATCTCAGGGCTCTTTTAGGTAAAAATAAAAATCAGATCGATCCCAGTAAGCTGGTGACTGATGGCTGCAGTAATAAGGAGCACTAAAAAGTAATCATGAAGAATCATAAAAATCAACTTATTTCCAAAATCAACTGCTGGAAAAGCAGTTGAGAAAATGGATGGATGGATGGATGGATGGATGGATGGATGGATGGATGGATGAGAGGCCACCTGACCACCTGCAGCTGTAATTGTAGACTCTCGGCCTCACTGTCCAGCACTTCCTTGGGGGCTGGATCTATTACGTAAGTTGATGTCTCCATGGTTATACACTATCTTGTCACTTCACAATGGCAGAAACTAATCTGGCTAATAGACAAAATAAAACGGAGTTTTTCTTTTTAACGAGCAAAGAAATCACAGATCCCAGAGACGTGTCCCTCTGGAAGCTCTTTACAGCAGGAACCAGAAATCAGTGGCTGATCAGGAATCAGCAGCTTTACAATGTTTTCATGTGAGCTACAGAGAATCACAGCTAGAGTAAAATCACAGGAGTTATGTTCATAAGCTGTGAATTAGATAAGCCAAAGAAGATGATGGATGGATGGATGGATGGATGGATGGATGGATGGATGGATGGATGGATGGATGGATGGATGGATGGATGGATGGATGGATGGATGGATGGATGGATGGATAATTGTAATACAACCTGTGATAAGTATTATGTGATTATATTACTTGTAAGTCTGATCGAAGTGACAGTGGTAAAATGACAATAGAATAGTAATGCCACAACAATTTATGTACTCATGTGTAGAAAATAAGAGACAAGCAGAGTGAGAGAGGCCACGACACAGAGAGAGAGAGATTAAGCCTTGGGCTCCTCTCAGCATTTTATAGAAATAGCTTTCCAACAAATACCAAATGTCAGAGGCCCTCAACGTAGACAGAGGCCAGAGGCAGCATTAGTGTCTTGTATGTCAGCTTGCTGGACGCTCCCATTCAGTCTGTCCTTTGCTTCAGCCAAATCTTTGGCTGAGACTGCCCAACAGGATGCACAGACAGATGTATTGAAAGGCTTGTGATGGATCTAATTTCACACAAAATCAATCAGACAGTAAGCCTGCTTGCATTTCTCATCATGAACTTTAGACTGAAAAAGTTACCGAAACTGTGATTTTTATGATAGCAGACTGAGTCTGCACATGCAGTTTTTATGTGCTGGTGATCACCAGAGATGGGCAGTAACGTGTTACTTGTAACTGATCTGATTACTTTTTTCAAGTAACGAGTAAAGTAAGGGATTACTATTGCAAAATCGGTAATTAGGAACGCTGCGTTACTGCATTACTAAAACCGTGATTTTTTTGCGAGAATGTCTCACGACAGTGACTTAAGCGAGTGCGCCGTTAGTGACAACAGCTGTGTGCAGATCAACAATGGATCACATATCGATTGTGGGAGAGAGTATGAGCATGCAGCTCAGCGTGCAGCGTGCAGTACTGACCTTATTTTGAGTTTGATTCCATAAAAAGTGACAAAAACATTAGTGTCCGTTGTGCGTGGGAAGAAAACTTTTTACAGCGAAAAAAACCCCTAAACTTCCAAGGAAGCACCGAGTGCGCTACGACGTAATGGGAAACTCACAGAGAAACTTGCGGATTCTTCCACTGACCGCGGCACACCTGCACCAGGGTAAACCTCCGCCTACCCCACTCCTGCTTTACAGGTGAAAATAGAGCAACAGGACCGCTGAGTCTTTGACTTTATTTATTTTCTGCTGTGTTTTACTTGCATCTATTTGAAAGACTGAGTGTAAACACAAAAAATATTTTATTTTATGTGCTGGAATGTGCAGAAAATAGGTTTAAATGTTAAACTAATTTATTCAAGTCAGAGAATGTTGCATATAATTAAATTTTTGCTTGATGCATAAAGTTAAAAGATTAAAACTGATAAAACAAGTTAAAAAAAGATACTTTTCCATTTGATTACATTTTGTGTGATGGATTATGCAGAAAAAGTAGAATTGGGCTGAAAGATCGATCGCTTTATCACCTACTCAGGTTGTAAATCGTGTTTTTAAAAAGTAACTAAGTAACTAAGTAACTAAGTAATTAATTACTTTTGAAAATAAGTAATCAGTAAAGTAACAGGATTACTTTTTTGGGGAAGTAATCAGTAATTAGTTGCTGATTACCCATTTCAAGTAACTTGACCAACACTGGTGATCACTGAGATTAATGGGAATTTAGATGTTTCAAATTAACTGAGCGGAGGGGTTTCAGGTGGCTGTGGTCACACTTATTTCACACACTTATTATTTGCATTTGCAAAAATTTAGAATGGGATATTTATTCCCTCTTAAGCTAACCTGCCAACCTCTTCATTTGCTGCCTGATAACAACATGGCATTATCAATAGAGGTAGTGGATGTCAGTATCATAATGATTCATTCAGATAAATTAAAACATAAGGTTAGAGCTTGGCAAACTGAGTACCAGAGGAACCATCCAGAAGTTAGCACTGGTCTGATTCTCTAAACAGAACTTGAGTGGCAGAGCTGGACTGGTAATCTGGCATACTGGCCATAAAAGCACTGACAGCAACCCATTCTTTCATTTTCATTACTGACACTGGATTACCCAATAAAATCTCTTAAGGCGTCCAGCCCCTTCCTTACCTTCGATGTCTACTAACGCAGCTTGCAGAAAACGTTTAGTGATTATGAAGTGATGAAAGGTGGAAAAGGATGAAATTAAAGTATAGATATGGAGAACCACAAGAGCCACATGCATCAACATAAAGAATTCTGTGCTTAGATGGCAGGACATATTTAGGGAGGGAGAGATTAAAAGATTCAGGTCAAATGGTATACATACAAAATATGTATACATTGTATGTATTTTAGTGATCATGGTGGGCATGCTGGACCACAAATTCCAGGGCTGACTTTTTGTCATAGTCCAGCCCTGGTGAGTGAGGTTTTTCCAATGAGCATTTAGATTCAAATCAAGTCAGTTTTATTTACACAGCACCAAATCACAACAACAGTCACCTCAAGGCGCTTTATATAGTACAGTAGATCGCACAATAATACATACAGAGAAAAACCCAACAATCATATGACCCCCTATGAGCAAGCACTTTGGCGAAAGTGGGAAGGAAAAACTCCCTTTTAACAGGAAGAAACCTCCAGCAGAACCAGGCTCAGGGAGGGGCGGGGCCATCAGCTGCGACCGGTTAGGGTGGGAGAAGGAAGACAGGATAAAGACATGCTGTGGAAGAGAGACAGAGATTAATAACAAGTATGATTCAATGCAGAGAGGTCTGTTAACACATACTGAATGAAGAAGAAATACTCAATGCATCATGGGAATCCCCCAGCAGCCTACACCTATATCAGCATAACTAAGGGAGGATTCAGGGTCACCTGGTCCAGCCCTAACTATATGCTTTAACAGAAAGGAAAGTTTTAAGCCTAATCTTGAAAGTAGAGATAGTGTCTGTCTCCTGAATCCAAACTGGAAGCTGGTTCCACAGAAGAGGGGCCTGAAAACTGAAGGCTCTGCCTCCCATTCTACTTTTAAATACTCTAGGAACAACAAGTAGGCCTGCAGTGTGAGAGCGAAGTGCTCTAATAGGGTGATATGGTACTACAAGGTCATTAAGATAAGATGGGGCCTGATTATTTAAGACCTTGTATGTGAGGAGCAGGATTTTGAATTCAATTCTGGATTTAACAGGGAGCCAATGAAGGGAAGCCATGTTGAAAATAAGCTTTGTGGAAGTTTATTAGACTTACTGTAAAACTTTTGTCCAGAAAATTCCGCTTCATTAGGTGCAACTATAACTCACCTCGCTGAGCAGTTGACAGCTGCTAAAACCTGCTATAGAGCCCTGTGTTCACGTACTGGTGGGTCTAGAATTCAATGAAAGAGTTAAAAGCAGGAGCTCTATAGTCTTTGGTAACATAACTTTCAACAGGAGGGGCACAAGGGCTAATCCTTGTGGGACCCCGCACCTCATAACAGTTTGTTTGGATTCAAAATAACCCACAGAGCCGCCACCTCACGACAATTCCCAAGAGGCTGACCCAATTAATCCATTTATCTAGTAGTAACTCACCAATACTGTTGGATCCATGAATCATTATTCAGTCACTTTAAATTTTTGAGTGCAGTTTCAGTGCTTTAATAGGAGCAGAAATTTGGTTAAGAAGGGAGAAATTATTGAATGTAATAAAACAAAATTCTCTTTGATGTTATGCAGGGAAGATTTTAGGCTGTGAGTTTTGTTGTTTTGAAGCAACCAGATTTACTTTTTTCAGCAGGGGACTGACAACTGCAGTTTTAGTAACACTAAGTAGATGCTTAACAGAAGTGAGCCAATAACAAATCCATCACCAAAGAGCAAGCTGCTTTTTTTTAATGACTGTGGGCAGCGTACCTAGTGAGCAAAGAGAAAGGATTTTCTCACTGCCAAATCATGGCTACACTGAAGGTTGCTAAGGGGGGAGTACATAGCGCTCTAAAGCACTGTGGAAACTGGGTCACTTTTTCCCAAAGCACCATCAGGCTGAGCAAAAGTAAGGACATCAACAGAGGATCAATACATCCAGTTTTGTTTTGCTGAAAGATAGAATAGCAACTTCATCAGGCACAGAGTTAACTAAATGCAGAACACAAGACTCCAGTCAGGGAAAATCCTGAGAATAGAAGGCTTTCCTGTGGTGCTCTCAGAGGGTGGCTAACATCTATGAACCACTTCTCAGGAGAGGAAACAAGAAAAACACTTGGTAAAGGCTCAGATATGCCAGCTTTTCAAGTGGAGGAAAAACAAAAATGGGGTGGGTGGGGTTCTGAAATACAACAAACAAACTAATGTCATAACAAATAAAGACAGTTTGTTGGGATAATTGGTTCAAGTTGGGGGAAGGTTTACATGAGAAAGCGCTGAGGTCAGGTGGGTCACTCTGTGGACTATGATGGGTTTTTTTTTTTTTGTTTGTTTGGGGTTTTTTTTGGTTTTTTTGTGTCCCGTTTGGATCTTTAGCCATCAGAATTGTTGTCTTAAGGCCAAGAAAGATGCCAAGCGGATTTATTTTACCAAGTGGATCATCATGGCCTTGCCATATTGGTCCATTTGATTGAGCTTTATTATAATTATGAATTTATTTTATTTTCAGTTGCTACAAACGGGACAGACATGACTGGGGGATAGGACAGGGAGAAAGAATGAAAGAAAAAGAGGGAGAGAAAGAAAACCAAAGGGGAGAAGAGACGGTGAGAAGGGGGGGAAGAAAGAAGAAAAAAAAAACAACCAAACAACAAAAAAAACAAAAAAAACACCTGGGTCACCTATATGGAGAAAAAAAACAGAAGAGAAAGCAAACAACAAAGAGCAACATAATAAAAAAAACGGCACCATCACAATAAACTAGCTAGCAGTAAATATCAGTAGATACTAAGTAATAAACTGGACTATGATGTTTGCACACAACATGTTTGTGACAAGACCGTGGAGAAGTGGAAGTATGCACTAGGGAGAAGAGGAATGAAAATCAGTTGAAGGAACACAGAGTAGATGTTTGTGAATGAGAGGGAGACAGGTGTAGGGATGGGTACCGGTATCCGGTGCCAATTATGGCACCGGTTCTGACATAAACGGTAGTAACCAGACCGTAAGACAGCGCACATGTCGGTGCTTTATTTCCGTGCTTTTTTTTCCTGAAATGTCATACACTTTGGATTCTAGCCAATCATTTTACGTTTCCGAGGATAGTAGGCAGGGCCAGGTACGTACGTTCTTTTAGAGCAGAGCTACAGATTAAAAATGCCCAAGGCAAAGCGGTCAAAAGTCTGGCTGTACTTCACAGCAAAAGATGCAAACTCAGCAGCCTGCAACAAGTGCTTTAAGGTGATACTGTGATACTGTCAAAGGAGGTAACACCTCGAATCTGATGAAACACCTGGCGACGCATTTCGTCTTTTTAAAAGCCGAGAAATGCACCGTATTCAGAATACTTTATTAATCCCGAAGGAATTTAGGGATTTGATAGCTTGCTGCAGCACATCTACTGCGGGTGTGGTGCCTGTTATCGGACCCGGAGTTAGCAACATCCCCCAAGAACCCGAAGAGGAGAGTCCTGGCCCCTAGCCCTGCCAGTGTAGCAGAAATGATGACGGGTGATGATGCAGCAGCAGCCGTTCTTCTCTGCGCGAGTAGCTTAATGTTGTTCGTGTGTAATTTACGTTGAGTAGGCTAAACACGTTATTAAATCAATGCACGTAAGGTGAACTAGCAAACACCGTTGTAGTTACATGCGGTTGTCTTCTTATTTGATAGAGTGATACCATATATGCCCTATAGCTGCAAAAAAAAGGCTAACATTGTTGTCTTTTTACAAAAAAAACAGCTAAACATGAGAGGTTTGAGGACAAAGTTTGTATTTTCCATTGTTTAAGCACCAGTTCCAACCAAAGGAGGTATGTTGTATCAACAGAAAAGGCTAAATTGGTTATCATTTTGCAGAAAAAAAAGACTTCTAAAAATAAAAACATAAGAGGTTTTTGGACAAAGTTTGTGTTCTCCATTCTTTAAGCACCGGTTCGAGCACTGTTTAAGCACCAGCACCATTTCAAAAGTACCGGTTTGGCACCGGTATCGGATAAAACCTAAATGATACCCATCCCTAGACAGGTGTGACAGTAAACCTGCAAAGATCAGAGGTAGCGAAGTTAGATAAATTTAAATACCTGGGGTCAGCAAGGGCAACAAGAATGAAAGGGAAGGTTTACAAGATGGTAGTAAGACCGCCTATGATTCACTTCAATTCAATCCAATTTTAGTTATATAGCGCCAAATCACAACAAAAGTCGCCTCAAGGCGCTTTATATTGTACAGAGAAAAACCCAACAATCAAATGGCCCCCTATGAGCAAGCACTTTGGCGAAAGTGGGAAGGAAAAACTCCCTTTTAACAGGAAGAAAACTCAGAACAAGGTTCATGGAGGGGCGGGGCCATCTGCTGCGACCGGTTAGGGTGGGAGAAGGAAGACAGGATAAAGACATGCTGTGGAAGAGAGATGGAGATTAATAGCAGGTACGATTCAATGCAGAGAGGTTTTTAAGGTTAACACATAGTGCATGAGAAAGGTGTGATGTAGGGAAAGTGGATAAACTGGACAAAGCATGCTTCCAGGCAGGAAGAAAAAAGGAAGACCACAGAGAAGATTCATAGATGTGGTGAAGAAGGGAATTCAGAGGTTTGGTGTGACAGAGGAGCATGCTGGGATATGGTGTGATAATCTGCCAAGGCCAGCCCTAATAGGAGCAGCTAAAAGAAGGAGAAGAAATGTCATGTCTTAATCGTTATTTGCTCTGTACATGATGTGCTGCTGTTATTATTGTGGTTCAGGTTACAGTGATGGACTATTTTGGACTGGTACAGCCTGGCATTCAAGCTGATGATGCTCTTTATTTGCACTGACCAAACTCCACCCCCTCCACAAGGTTGGAAAGCAGCCATGACGGCTCATGTAACATCTGCTCATATATCAAAACTCGCAGTTCTACAAAGAGCAGTAAAGCACAGAGCCGCAGCAACACAGGTGAGCTGATTGCAACCAGCGTGCAAAGAGAAACCTGGAGGTCACAGCACAAAATCATTCAGCAGTTATTTTAAGCTGAGTCATTTCCCCCCACTGCACCAGCAGCTCCACAAGAGCTTAAATCTGACTCCATGCTCTGGTTTTATGTCACACATTATGTGTCTGTCATCACTGACTGACCCACATTGGGAAAGAATCATTCATCTCAACTAGATTATATTAAGAATCTAATTTTATATTCATTTCCCAGCCTTCTGCAGCCTAAGGGCATCGGATCTGAAAATGCCATCAAAGCAGTCGTAATGAGTGGTTTGGCCAACCACATAAACTGAGTTATGTCACAGGAGAAAATAGAACAGACACTGAACACAAATCACCTCGGGTTCATCGAGCAATGATGTGGTGAAGGCTCTTTGTTTAGTGCTCTCTCTGTCAGCAGGGTCAACAGTTACAGCCCAGAGGCAATGTCAATATCTTCATCAGCACTGACCTATCTTCTGACTCCTATTATGTGACCCGTGGCTAACACTTCAGGGCAGCACTGCAGCCAGGACACGCTCACATGCATCTTTTTTTTCACATAAATTGATGCATGACCCGTTACAGTAGTCAGCTGGATGTTGCTGAATACTCACACCAACTCACACACACTTTTACCTGTGTGCACAAAGTAATCCAGTAAAAACAATCTGTATCATGCAGTCTGCTATTTAAATCAAGCACTGGGTGGTTTTATTTGTTTGTTTATACATTATTACTGTTTTTTTATATAAATGGCTAAAAGCCTAGAATATAAAAAATATAAAATAGTTTTGGTATCTCGAGGCACCGTACTACTGACTCATTCTGTCCTTATGACATGTTCTAAATTACATTTTATACCTGCAACCTGTTGTGTGTCAATAATGCCACCTAATGAAGTTGTGCAGTAAAGTAAGTTGTGCAAACTGTCACATTGTCATGTCAATTTGTATGCATCCACCTGGGTATGTAGAAAATGCATAAATATGTTTTTATGCTTGGTGATAATTTGCTCAACATGTCTTTGTAGGTTCAGTTTGTGAAGAAGAGGAGTCAAATGACCTAAAGCAGTAAGCTTGGACTACCAAGGATAGCTGTTATCTCCGACTGAGATTTCATTTTTGTTACACCAGCTAACTCAAAGAAAGCCTGGCTTTTTATTACACCTATCCAGTACAGATCACGTCATTTCTTTAGTTTAATCCAACTGTTTGACAAAGAATTTCTGTCTACTAAAACACTACAATCTTTCATTTGGAGAGATGACTGTAAGTGTTGAGTTTGCATTAGCAGTGAAATGCAGTAACTTTAAGAGGGCAAAGTAGAGCACATCGACACCAAGCATCAACCTCCAGGCTGAAAAAGGAAGTCAGGGGAAAATTTGCTAAAATATGTGGGCCAGTTCCTCTAACGAGGCTTTCGCAAAAACCACTCCCAGACAATTTGGACCCAGATGCCCCTGGACATTTTCTGAAGCTCGAGGTTCAAAAGCCCAAACTGCAGTGTCCAGTTAATCTGTGAAGGTTCTCAGTCCTCCAGGTCATCATAGTCTAAGAGGTGAGAGTCCAGACGCTTTTCTTTCCAAGCTCCTTCGACGCTGAGTGTTTCTCTCAGCGTCTTCTTTCTCATTGTTCAGTGAAGGAATTTTGTGTAATATACTGCTTACTGGAGATGAACCAGTTTCAGCCCCTGATATGTTTAGAAACTCCCTGTCGTTGTCATACTGAACAACCCCACCCTTAACATTATGAGTTCCACCTGTGAACCGTCTAATATAAAACACCAGATGGTCTGAGGTGCAAAGTCCCACATTTAATAAAATAACTTTTATTTTATCTTTAAGCTTGTTTATCTGTTAAAACACTAACCGGGCTACAATGGGAATCAGATGAATGTAGTAACAGTTCCAGTGAAAATGCTCACTCTGTGGCAACTGGTGCTCAGATCGCCTATAACTGGATTTTTCACAATGAATCATGGCTCAGGGAAATGTAGTAATTTTTGATTAGAGGGACGACAGCGCTACATCGTGCTGTGGATACACAGACGATTCAGTAAATGCTGGCATCTGAGACCTTTAAACAGAGGATACTCCCCACCAGCTGGGGTCAGCGTTGTTCCACAGGAAGGCGGTTTCTACGGATCGTCTCCCAACTCGTCCTTTAATTTCATCTCATTTTAATTTACTTTAACATTTATTTAACTAGGAAGCAACTGAGATTCATTTCATTGATACATTATTGATTTTTTTTTTTGGGGGGGGGGGGTCGAGGTAATGAAAATGTTATATTATTATGTTCATTGTTGCACATCAACACTAATCACACAGTATTTAGGGTGCTGAGAATAAATAGAGTGAAGCAAATAACCAGGAAATGGTTAAACCTACAAAGTGCATCAATGCAGAAATCGAAAGGAACAATACAGGAAGTTAAGATAGAAAGAAAAACACAAAGAATTTGAACTAAAGAGACAGGATATAAAACCATGGTTTGTATATACAAATGTACATACAGTGCTCAGCATAAATGAGTACACCCTGCTTCATTTGTCAGAAAAACTTTAGTTTCCTTTCAGAATCAACATTTTCTATGACATACTACAAAATACTCCCACAAATGTGGGCCATTGATTGCAAATAAGATTTGTTAATTTGCGCACACAAAAAAGTGATTTTCCTAACAAATTCATTCAAGCCCATGCCGCAAAAATGAGTACACCCCAATTATAGTCTTAGGAGAAAAGCCACAATTAAGATTACAAAATTCGAATTAACAGGCATTCAACCACAGGTGAGTCTAATGAGATGCATTAGACTCACCTGTGCACCATGCATTTCAAAGACAATGGTGCCTAAAGTGGAACATGGTGGTGGCAGTGTCCTTATGTGGGGCTGCATGAGTGCTACTGGTGTTGGGGAGCTGCATTTCATTGATGGTATCATGAACTCAAGAATGTACTGCTCTATACTGAAGGAGAAGATGCTGCCATCACTTCGTGCACTTTTCCAACACGACAATGATCCAAAACACACATCTAAAGCTACTGTTGCATTTCTGAAGAAGAACAGGGTGAAGGTGATCGAATGGCCAAGTATGTCTCCTGATCTGAACCCAATCGAATACCTGTGGGGAATTCTGAAGCAACAAGTTGAGCATCACTCTCCATCCAGCATTCAGGCTCAAAAAGAGCTTATTCTTGAAGAATGGAAAAAGATAGATGTTGCAATATGTCACCATCTTGTTCATTCCATGCCTAGAAGGCTTGGTGCTGTCCTTAAAAATCATGGTGGTCATACAAAATACTAGATGTGGTAGTTTTTGTTGCGGGGTGTATTCATTTTTGCTTTAACCAATTTGAGTAAAACTGAAGATTTTGTGATCTAAGTTATATTAATAAGCTTAATTTCATGTTATGGAGTTAAACAAGTGTTCAATAAAACTCAGCCTTGTGAACATTTTGGAAATTGTCCTTTTGTTCATTGACCTACTGATTAAATTCGTACTTTTTAAAGTGGGTGTACTCATTTATGCTGAACACTGTATATTCATGTGTCTGTGCGAGTGGGCGTTTCTCTGTTTTTACCGTTTTGTTTTTTGACTTTTAAATATCTTGTTTCATGTTTGTATAATATGCTTGATCTTTTAACTTTTTATATATTAACTATAAATGAACTAGCATAAAAGAAAGTGTTTTAATGGTTAATAAGTGATTAAATGTTTTTTTTAAATAAACCCCTTCTTTCAGCTCCATGGAGCGCTGGTTTGTTTGGTTTGGTTTGTGAGGATCTGTAGGGATCCAACAGCAACTTTTAGCTCCTTGGAGTGTTACCACAGCTTTGCTAAAGACTGTTTCTGAAAGTCTTGTCATGACTGTGTGGTTTGCAAGGTGTACGACCCTCGCTGGTAATTCTACCAAAGACACATTTTAAGAGCATTTGGTGCCCGGCAGGTGGTTATTACAGATTCGGCTCACTGTGTACAACAGTTGGCATAGATGTGACCTCAATCTGCACACTGTGGAGACTCTCTGTGCAGTATTCACTGTTCGAGTGCCTGCAGGCCTCCCGTCACGTTGAAGACCAAAGACCTTTGTAATATAACATTTTAAAGCAGTTTTACATCCAAACTGAGCACAGGATGAACGATAATGAGAATGCCAAGATTCTGAGCTTCTTCCTGAGTATTTGGGAATTTTGGCACTGTTGTCTTTGTGTGTTTTCCAAATTGGAGAGATCACATGATTCTCTGTTAAAGCTAATATTCATTAGCTGCATCCAGAATGATTCTACACTATAAATGTTTTTCTCTGAAAACTTTTCTCTCAACTTGTGATTTTTATATATTTTTTAATACATTTTATAGATGATCATTAACCAAGAAATGTCAGATATGCGTAGCCCAAATACAAAGAATTCTCTTTAAAGCCAATGATTTATAATAAACACAACACGGGCCTGCATGGGGAGCAGGGATTCATTTGAGGTCAGGAAATCAATGCTGTTAATCACTGTAAGAGTCAGCGTGACGGTAGATCGGTGCAGAGTCAGCAGAAATTGCGGCGTTGTCCCACACCGATATGGTTGACAGATAGCAGAGCATGACTGCGCTCGGAGAAAAATCTAAATGAGTTTCCACTGTAGGAAGTCTTGGCTCTTTGTGGTGAGGCGAGGTGAGAAGAGGACAAACAGTCCCTGTTCCTTCACACTGAGGTGGTACAGACATCTGATCAAGATGCATTCTGGGTACTTTTTATCAATGTTCAAGTGCATCCAACTAGTAGGATACCTCAGTATACACCCATCTAGCCAATTAACTCCACACGATCCCTAAGGTGGAGCAGGGAAACACTGCTCGGGAGAGTGATGTCTTGGCTTGCTCGGCGTCCAGATAAGCAGCAGAAAATGGACTCGAAACAGTTTAGATTTCTTTTCCTACAGGCACAATGTCACCTGATATTTAAAGATTTTACTGTTCTTATATTTAAACAAAATGCAAAGCATTTCTGCCTTCTGTATTAACAGTGCAGAGATTAGTATGTTTCCTCACAGTCAGCTCTGGGTCTTTTGTTCTACTCATGCCTGACAGATTTCCTCCAACGGTCTGATTGCATTTATTTTAGGCTAACTAGTGATTCTTAGTATGCAATTCAATGCAAAGACACTTTATTTTATACCTTTTAATGCATGAATTTCCTGTACAAATACAGGGATAAATAATAATTATTATCTAAAAAAAAAAAAAAAAAGACTCGACTGACTCATTTCTGGATGGTGGAAGTGTGACATCAAAGACTGATTGACAGCAAGGAGGATAATTAGAGGGAAAAACTGTTCAGTCGCCTTTATGGAGCAAATCACAGCTACCCACAAGTGCAGTCAATCACCACATCATGTAGATCTTGCGGGAGCCCTCAGCTGCATCATCTGTCAGGAGAGGTTAGTTACCATGCAAAGAAACTAAACAGCCCTTTTGACAGAAAGCATGGGCAGCGTAACAGCTTACTAGACTGTGTCAAAGTGTCTGAAAAGCTGGGGTGGTAAGGTAATCATCAGTTGTTATTAACCTCTGGCTCTCTTTCACAGCATCTCTTTTGTCCCGTCTCCCTCCCCTGACCCACAACCAGTTGCAGCAGATGGCCCCGCCCCTCCCTGAGCCTGGTTCTGCCGGAGGTTTCTTCCTGTTAAAAGGGAGTTTTTCCTTCCCACTGTCACCAAAGTGTTTGCTCATAGGGGGTCATATGATTGTTGGGTTTTTCTCTGTATGTATTATTGTAGGATCTACTGTAGAGATGGGCCGATCCGATATTACGTATCGGTCCGATACTGACCTAAATTACTGGATTGGATATCAGAGAGAAATAAAAAATGTAATCAGATCCGTTAAATATCAAAAAAGCACCTCAAAAAACTTGCAACACTCCGTAACTCGCCTCATAACCTTAGCACATCGGAGCAGTATGCGTCACGTGATAGAGCGGCTGTGGCGTGCGAGACCTCTCAGCGATCTGGTTGAGCATTTGGAGCCTCGCTACCAACCCGGCATTTCATCTCTGACAAAGTTATCCCCGAGAGAAGTAAAGCAAGTGTGTAAGTCAATCTCTGAATGTTTGTAAAGCATTCCCGCGTTAAGCTTAACAACCGATATATGGAGCGACTGCCTCTCTCTCCCTCCCGCTCCTGCTGCTACTTCGATCATGAAACTGATCAGTGATCAGCTGATCGGCTTTTCTGTCGCAAGTCCGTCTCTCTTGTTTGTTTATCGCCCACATCGCACCAGAAAGAGGAAACCAGCGGCTGAACAACAGCAGCACGTTTAAGCTTGATAAGCTGTTGTTAGAATTTATTTAATATTACTTTCTACTCGAGGATCTTTTTCTACGCAGCTAACGGCTGGTAACTGTGCAGGGGCGGATCTAGCAAAGTTTAGCCAAGGGGGCCGATAGGGCATGAACAGGGAAAAGGGGGCACAAAGTCATACTTTTCTTTCTTATTCTCATTTAAAATGTGTAGCTTTTAATAAATAATTATCCGAATCTTACACCCAAAGTTTTAATCTGATGAAAAATGTATAGAAGTCAATTACTGTATATAGTAACTATTAAGTCTAATATACCCTAGTAAGCTATAGTACTTTTTCCATCTGTGCAGTCTGCAATTCTGTTGAAGAAAGATGCTGAATCTATTTAATTATTCTTGAAAAATAGTTTATTTCTGTCCATTTTTTCCCCACACTGCATGAAATTAAAGTTGATTACGTCGATTAAGCATCATGAGGTGGAGGGTGGGGGGTTCCCCCATTTCTTTTTTTTTTTTTTGCTTGAGTTTGCAACCCTATTAGTTAGGTTGCTTACTCTTTAAAATACCAGAATAGGGAGGATGGTGTAGGTTTTGATCAGTATTTCTGAACTATGAAATATTTTGGGTGCAGTATATTTTTTTTGCATACAGGTATAACAAAATAACTTTAGTGTTTGTTTGTTTTTTGTAACTTGAGTATGAACTTATACAAAAATCAGCAAGATATAAAAAAAAAAAACACTATAACTGATTCATATCGGTATCGGAAGATATCAAAATTTTTGATATCAGATATAAAAAAGTGGTATCGTGCCATCTCTAATCTACTGTACAACATAAAGTGCCTTGAGGTGACTGTTGTTGTGATTTGGCGCTGTATAAATAAAATTCAATTCAATTCTGCCAGAGGTTTCGTCCTGTCAAAAGGGAGTTTTTCTTCCCACGGTCGCCTTGCTCATATGAGGTCATCTGATTGTTGAGGTTTTGTCTATATTATTGTATGGTTTTTAGCTTAGAACAGAAAACACCTCACAGCAACTGAATTGAATTTTCCTCAAATACGCTCAGATACAGGTGAACCTTGAAGTGTTGGCTCACCCTTTTAAGTGCTGCGGGCATAAAAAAATTTGAAAGAAATTTTATTTACAGTTTTTATATAACTTTAATGCACATTTAAAAAAAAAAAAAAAAAAAAAACCCAGCTGCTTGTTTAAGTGAAAACACAATGATGTTTTGTTTTTTTTGCACTAATAAAGTTGTGGAGTTGTAAAGTATTTTGTCTGGTGTCAATTATATTGTCAGTTATATCATCGCAAATTTTCAAATGTATATCGTGATAAATATTTTTGGTCATATCGCCCTGCTCTAATACCAATATCACAAGTTTATTAACAGGCCTTTAGATATTAGGATGAATATCTTCATAACGTTGCTTTGATTTTAGATTTTTAAAAATTCAAACCAAAGTAGAAGATATTATAACTCGCCTTGTAATGATAGAAAGTAGCAAATGTTTTGAATCTTTACTGGTAAAAACAGTCTTTACTTGTGTAAATGTCACAAAGAAGCTTCTTAATGCACGCAATGTGACAAATAAATAGAAATGTCTTTATACTCCTTACAGGGTCCACGTCTCAACACTCCCTGCATGGCTCAGGCTGAGGGGAAGAAGCGGTCCGTGGACAAAGACGGCACTAAAAAGAGTCTTGCGGGTGAGCAGGGCTAGGGCTGAACATCAGTGATTTTCCTCTTGCGGTAGTTGAGAACCAGGCTGGAGGCAGTGAGCTGCGAGGCCTGCCCCTTCTCCCAGCTCTGGAAGCCGTTTAGGCCGCTCTGGCCAGACCTGAATAGAGCCTTCTCCAGACAGTCCAGACGCTCCACGAACGCTGACGTGTCCTCGTTGTAGGCGTTCTGGGAGGAGTCCATGGTTCGCCTGAAGCGAGCGATAAATGTCTGGATGGAGGACAGCAGGAAAAGTTTAATGTGCAGAAACTCACCAAGCAGTGAATGTATTTTACATTTTAGGCATGCTTGCAAAGTTTTCAATCAGAGTGACCCAGTTTGTGCAACACAGCTCACCTTTGATAATCATTTTAATGCTAAACTTCAGACATGTAGAATTTCATGTTTTCAACTTTCAGGCAAAACTTCAAAGCTTCAAAAAAAGAAGAAAAAAAAAAGAAAAAAAACTTGATCTCAAAAATATTGGCGGTAACATCAGAGTGTGTCTAAACATGGCTCTCCCCGTTGCTGCTACATTGAGCTGTAACATTAAATTAAAAAAGATAAATGATTATTTTCAATAACAGTTAATTTGCTTTTTCTATTTCACATTTAAAAAAAAAAAAAAAAAAAAAAAAAAAACAACTTCACAGGAAGAACAAAATGAAATTGTGGGTCATCCAAGTACGTCAACATGAGCATTAAGGTTTGTTCCCAGGATATTTTAATTTAACCCGGCTTTTGGAATAAACATTTAGTTTACTCCAAAGGCCGGGTTACAGGTTGGGAGGCAGGTGTCACAGCGATCAGCATCGACCCCAGCCGAGGCCTTTGTGTGGAGTTTGCACGTGATTTTGTCACGGGGATGATTACGTCATTAATTCATTACTAGTATTTCAGAATCAGAATACTTTATTAATTCCCAAGGAAATAATTTAGGATTCAATATCAGCAGATATCTGAAGTAATGGTATCGATATCAGATAGGACTTGGACAAAAGTGGGTCAGTGCATCTCTAGCACAGAAGGATAGCCACACAAATATATTATAGATCCAGCTGTGACAATATAGATCAATACTAACATGTGTGACTCGAACATTGAAAAAAATTACTATTTCAACAAGAAACTTAAACAATTTAAAAAAAACAAAACAACAAACTGTTATTTTTCTGTCAATCACTATGCCACCAGACTGATTGCCACCTTTAGTTTTCTATTTTTTCAGTCAGAATGCAGTCGTGCATTATTCATAACTAGGGGTTCTGACAAACGGTAGTAACCAGACCGAAAGGCAGCGCACATTTCGGTGCTTTATTTTTCCCAAGCTGTGATACACTTCTAGCCAATCGTTTTACGTTTCCGAGGATAGTAGGCGGGTCCAGGTACGTACGTTTTTTTTAGAGCAGAGCTACAGATTAAAAATGCCCAAGGCAAAGCGGTCAAAAGCCTGGCTATACTTCACAGCAAAATATGCAAACTCAGCAGCAACAAGTGCTATAAGCTGATACTGTGATACTGTCAAAGGAGGTAACACCTCGAATCCGATGAAACACCTGGCGACGCATAGCGTTTTTTTTTTAAAAGCCCAGAAATGCGCCGTATTTGATAGCTTGCTGCGAGACCTCACACCGAGCACATCTACTGCGGGTGGGTTGCCTGTTATCGGACCCGGAGTTAGCAACATCCCCCAAAAACACGAAGAGGAGAGTCCTGGCCCCTAGCCCTGTCAGTGTAGCAGAAATGATGACGGATGATGATGCAGCAGCAGCCGTTCTTCTCTGCGTGAGTAGCTTAATGTTGTTCATGTGTAATTTACGTTGAGTAGTCTAACCATGTTATTACATTAATGCAGGTAAGGTGAACTAGCAAACATCGTCATAGCTACATGCGGCTGTCCTCTTGTTTGATGGCAGATACTCCCTTCACCCTGGCAAACAAGGCTAAAATGACCAAAGAAAAAGTGGAAAACAGTTAAACATGAGAGGTTTTGGACAAAGTTTGTGTTTTTTCCATTGTTTAAGCACTGCTTCCAGCCAAGAGTGATACCATATATGCCCCATAGCTGCAGAAAAGGCTAACATTGTTATCTTTTTACAAAAAACCAGCTGAACATGAGAGGTTTTTGGACCAACTTTGTGTTCTCCATTCTTTAAGCACCGGTTTGAGCACCGTTTGAGCACCGGCACCGTTTCAAAAGTACCGGTTTGGCACCGGTATCGGATAAAACCTAAACGATACCCATCCCTATTCATAACTGATAAATTTCAACACGACAGATTAAGCTATTGTGCTCACGTTAAAAATAATCTTACAGCTTCTAACAGTTTGAGTTATGAGAGGCTGCAAAGAACTCTGAACATGTGTTTCTGTTTGTGTGTCAGAGTCAGGTTAAAGTGAGTCTGCCTGGTAACAGCAGCACTGTAACACTTCCTGAGCTGACTGCACCCCCTAGCTGTGATGAAGAGAGTAACACTGGTTTATCAGTGAATGTGTGTCCTGTGAGCATTTTTAATAAAACGTCTGGGCTGCTGCTTCTGTCAGTCAGCTACACCAGGACAAATCCTCTTTCCTTAAACAAGACTAAAGAGTGCAGTAACACATGCACAAAGTTAAAGACTCACTTTCTAATCTCATATCTGTTCATTTATGCAACAAATAAATCTCACGTTCAGATTTCTGCTTGACACAGAAGGTGACATCAGAGCCATGAAACACTGTGACCTCTTTACAAGGAAAAACTTCATGTCTGGCTGCAGAGAGAACAGTGGTCTGCCCCTGCTGGTCCAGGAACGCATAACATACCATCAGCACGCGTTTGATCTTGGTGTTAATCCAGCAGAAATCCTTTATTTGGAGGGCTTAGCACCTCAGAGGATGAGAAGACTGAAACAGGGCTTAAAACAGAGAAACGTTCTGTGCCTCATCAAGTGGGGAGGAAATCAGATACCACATTTCGTGAATTCTGGACAGTTTTTAATGCACCACTCTGCACCTTTTCTCCATCAAACATTGTACAAATGTCCACGATTAATACATTCCTTTTAAGCCATTTATCACCCTCTGCATTTAGTAACTCACGTGTTTAATCAAATGGTTCTGCTCGTGTTCAAAAGTTACAAAAATCTGTTTTGGGAGCAATTTTAACAAAACTGTACATTAACCTCTTCATTCAGATTAGCAATTAATCTAGAAAGCTACACATGCATAGCTGAAAAACATCATGCAGGTGTTCCTCAGCGGGAAAACAAAACTGTTGTATCCAAAGTATAACTTTTTAGAAAAATTCAGAAGTATCCAACACAACTGTTTCAAACTTTTCAGTTAATTCCTGCACCCTCAAAGAGGTTTAGGCCATCCAAGGAAACAAGCAGTCATATATTCTTGTTATCTAATAGCTTAAAAAAATGAATAATTGAAGTAAATCTGTAATATCTTCCTGATTGGAAATGGGTTAAAACTGCACAGCTTTCTCTATAAGCATCTGCACAGCTTGCTAAGAAATATGGCCTCGGTCATTCTGGTTAACTACAGAAAAAGTGTCGAAATTGGTTCAGGAGGTAGAGCGAGCTGTCTACCAAACAGAGGTTGTTGGTTCCATTCCTGGCTGCTTGAGTCCACATGTTGAAATGTTCTTTGGCAAAGATACTGAACTCTAATTGGCCGATTCCATCGACCGGTGTGTGTGACAGTCAGCATGTGCTCAGTGGCACTGTGTGAATGTGGCTTTCAGTAAAGACTGCTCCTCTTTGAGTGCTCAGGCATAACAGAAAAGCACTCCATAAGAGTCAGTCCAGTTACCAAATCTGCATGTTATATAATATTTCAGCAGCTGAGTCTGAATAGTCATGATATACACGATAACTATAATTATATACACCCTGAATTTCTATTGGAGGAAGCATTTTTGGTAATAATGGAAGCACTTTTACAGTAAAAGATGGATGGAGTTATTTCAAGCCTGCATATTAAACTTACATCACACAAGGATCAGTTTACCTGGAAATCATTAAGCAGCATTACTGCCAGCAGCAGTCAGACACCACATTTAGGAGGTTTTAGGAAAACAACATGAATGCTTTAAGATACTCTGAGACCTTCAGACACTTTGATAATAAGACAAGGACAAAAAGGTGTAGCAGGAACGGAAAAGATACAAGAGCCATGCAAAGGCTTCAGTGACAGTATGTTTCAAAGGCAATCGCAGTCACGATGACCAAACACAGGCTCCAATTTCTTTTTTCCATCTTCCACCTCATACAAAGTGCAGAAATTATCCTCACTTGCAAAACACGAGTAGAAAGTGACAGTCAGAATGGGCCGTCGGTATAGACAGCTTAAGCTGGACTCTTTCATTTGTTTTCCTTCAGTTTTTTTTTTTTTAAATATTATGAGTGGCAATAAAATGAGCTGCTCAGGTACAAACCATCTGTACACAAAGATCAATACGCAGACAATCCAAAACTCTGGTGGCAACTTAAAATTCCACCCATGCACTCATTTTAAAATGTTGAGCTTTTAATGAAGAGTCCACTTAATATCTGCCACCACAAGAAGCTAATGGCTTGTACTTCTCCTGTAGGTCTGCCTCACCTCCCATAGCGCGCGCACACACACTGTTTTCACGAATCTGCAGACATGCTGTGTCCTTGATGAAGGAAATCAATCACTGCACATGTCATGTGGAATAAAAACCTCTGTCTGATTTATATATGTATTATTTCATGGCTGTGCAGCACACACCTGCTATTATTACAGTGGGTCTTAGTCTGTGTTTCCTTTTTTCCTGTTACAATGGTGGCTGCTCATACTAAACATGATGAAACCTGAGGCAAATACTAACATATACAGGATAAAGCTGGCACTTCTATAATATCTTTCTACTCAGTTGAGTAATCAGAGCACTTTCTACTGCAAATTTCATTCACCCAATCATACACACATTCACACAGGCCTTTTGTCTATCCCTAGTCACTTCAACACATACGGGCCAAACGAGGGTTCAATATCTTGACCAAGAACACTTCTGACTGGAGGAGTCGGGGATCGATCCACCGTCCTACCAATGGAGTAACTACCACCTGAGCCACAGCTGCTGGCATCACTTAACCAAACATTGGTGATCAGGCTCAACATCCACCCCAAGGTGCTTATAAACTCAACAAGCCACGATTTAGCATTCGCAAAAAGAGTCAGTATTTGGAGTGCGTGACCAATGAAATGGAATAAGAGTAAAAAAAACATAACGTGTGTCGCTTATACTTCTTACAATCACAGCTCTATCATTAAAACACAGGCGGCTGTGACTGTAATTAAAACTGTATTTAGTTCAATTAAAATGTTATTTACTTGTATCTAAGATAAGGTTGGCTATATTGTTTCAGCTGCAGTTCTGAAAAATAAGGCAAGTTAGTGAAGGACAAACACAGAAGCCTAAATCAAAGAAGTAAGTAGGCTCACTAACAAATTTTATATAAGATCGGCGACACAGCTTAGGTGCCTGGTTTTATGATCAATAAAACCAGGCCAATAGGTCAATAAAAGTGTTTAAAATTTCCCTACAGAATAAATAAAAAAACAAAACAAAGAATGAAAAAAAAAAAAAAACAACAACAACAACAACAGCAGAATTAAGTTCCTAAGAATCTATTCTTCTCAATAATGTTTTTAAGACTTTAGACACTCATACCGTGTCCAGACTAGGGCTGCCACGATTTGTCGACTAGTCACGATTAGGGCTGAACGATTATGGAAAATATTCTAATTGCGATTTTTTGCCCCAATATTGCGATTGCGATGCGATATGCGATTATTTTTTAAGGTCTTTGTCTTCTGTATTATTAAACAAAGACAAGCAATACATCATATAGTATGGCCAATACTATATTACATTAATTTTAAACTGTTCTTTCCTGGAAGACAGACCTCTGTTATGATGACATGAGGTGATGCATGAATTGATGACTGACATTTTTATTTAACTTCTTCAATCACAACAGTATATTTGAACATACACAATAGTTTATTTTTAGCTTACAAACACCTGAGCATAAAGTGCTGACAAGGAACCCTGGTGTAAACATTAAAATGAAAGTCAGTACAATGTGCAGATTGCAGAAATATACATAAACAAAATCAGTGGCTTTACCACACTCAGTTTTTCGACATCTGTGAACTACTAGACAGTCATTCAATTAAAAAGTAATATTAAATAAATAAAACTAATAAATAAAAAATACACACATCTTACTGATCTCTGCAGTCAGTAACATTACACATAAAGTGCAAACATAATAGCAATTGTATAAACACACACACAAACACGCCTTTAAAGTTTAAAGGCGTGAAATTGGACGGTCTAGCCTTCTGAATCAGAAGGCTAGTTCTGATTAGCGTCACCGCTGTCTCGGTGGAGTTTAATAAACTCGGCCGTCTGCTTCTTGCTATCTAAAATATAACCAGACACTGGTGTAAATTCTCGACTGTCTCATACTTCTGTTTAATAAGTTTTCTGTTTGACGTTTAGTCAGCTGTGTGAAAACCAAGGAGGAACCCACCCGGGGGATTAATAAAGTTTTATTTTATCTAATCTAATAACTTTAATCTCAGCCAAACCGATTTACTCACGAACAAACAAAACACTGAAAAAAGCCCAACAATAACATTTTTAGGTTGTCTAAGTGACTTATATATTACGTTTAACCCGAGCAGCGAAACTCCGCGGTGATCTGAAAATGATGTGCCGGGAGTTGTGCCGTTCTCGGCCGCATCAGTAACCCTCGAGCTCCCGGCTAGCTGTCGAGCTGGTGGGTAGCAGACGCCTCTGAAAACGTCGAAGCACTTTTGCAAATATGGGATATCTTGATAAACCGAGCAGATATTTGATGTTTACACAACTACTTTCTCGCCTGAAAATATGTTAAAAGTTTATTTTGTGACCCAGAAAGATTAGTATGAGTAATTTTAAAACTTAGTAGCGGCCGCCATTGCTGGAAACTGGAGTTTGGCTGGGCCGCGCTATGAATTCTGGGATATGGTAGTAATTTGGACAGCCTTCGGCGCGTCGCTGTGACGTAATCGGTCTACAAATGCGGCCTCAGGAGAATTTGGACATGTCCAGAGTATAATCGCAGCCTTTGTGGTTAGAAAATTGCACTTGATCATGTCGCGATATTATCGCAAATGCAATATATCGTTCAGCCCTAGTCACGATTACGTCGACTATCAAAATCGTCGACGACTGATTTAATAGTCGACGTGTCGTTTGAAGCTTTGTAAGATCGCAAAAGACGCAGGAATAATAGCAGGATTTAAGAGTGTAATAACAGACTGAAACAGAAGATGGCAGCACAGCATGTACAAGGATGCCAGCTGCCGTTAAACCCCGAAGAAGAAGAAGCAGCTGTGTCCCAGAATTCATAGCGCGGCCCAGCTTAGTTTCCAACAATGGCGGTAGCTAGTTAGTTTTAATATTACTCTTATTATTCTTTCTGGGTCACAAAATAAACGTTTAACATATTTTCAGGCGAGAATGTAGCTGTGTAAACCTCAAATATCGGCTCAGTTTATCAGGACACCACATATTTTCAAAAGCGCTCCGACGTTTTCGGAGACGTCTGTTACCCACTAGCTCGATAGCTAGCCGGGGGCTAGGTCACTAGCGCCGTGAGAACACCGGACTCCCGGCAAATTGTTTTCAAACCCACCGCCGTCTTTCGCGACTCAGGTTAAATATATATGAGTCACTTAGATAAATTAAAAATGTTGTTGTTTGGCTTTTTTTTTTTTTTGTATTTTATTTGTTCCTGAGTAAATCGGTTTGGCTGAGATTAAAGTTATAGTTTTTACACAGCTGAATAAACGTCAAGCAGACAGCTGATTATCAGAAGTGTGAGATGCTGGAGAATATACTCCGGTGTCCTGTTATATTTTAGATAGCAAGGAGTTTATTAAACTTTACCGAAACAATCTGCAAATTTCATTAAAATTGAATAAACTATCATCTTGTCTTTATTTTTAGTTAGCACCTTAAAAGCTTAAAGCTGTAAGCTAATGATAGTTATATAAGAGCAGATGCTGCTGGTGCAATAAGCTGTAGTTTTACGTCCAGTGGATGATGATCTGATTAGTCGACTAATCGCATAAATAATCGGTGACTAGTCGACTATCAAAATAATCGTTTGTGGCAGCCCTAGTCCAGACAGAGGTCTGAAAGATGGTGACACTATTTTCCAGACACCTGTTAATTTCTTAAGTCGAACCTAACATGCTTTGGAGCAGGCACTGCAGGACAGTAAAAGATAAATAAGGATTATTTTGCACTTTCAGTGATGCAGATCTACTCTTTTTTTTTTATTATTAATCCTTTATTTATCCAGGTAAAAAATCTCATTGAGATTAAAAATCTCATTTCCAAGAGAGACCTGGCATCATGGCAACAAAAGTCACATACCACATAGGTATATAACACTCTGGTCTCTCTCATCCTTGATTACCTCCATGTTAACGTTTGTTTTTTTTACCTGCAGCAAAGTCTGTGCGATCTCAGGATTCTCTGGGCTGTCAAAGTGCAGCATCTGGGATCCCAGGCCATAGTAGTAGGGCCCCATCTTATGGAGGTCCACCACGTTGGGATCAGCATTGAACACGGTCCTCCAACCCTCTTTGTACACCTTAGGAAGCTCCACAGAGACCACTTTCCTCTTCCTCTCGTACAGGCCCTTGGTCAGCCACAGAGGAAGCTCCATCTTTGTACCCTGGGATGAAACAAAAGACAGTGATGGAGTAACAATACCCCGGCTCTCTGGAGCTCTAATAGTGCTACAGGGGTGTGTTTTGGTGTACACCGGATTTTTTAAAAACTCCAAGACCTCACATGTACTAAAGCACTGTTCACTTTACTGTAATACCTACAGCAAGGCTTGACGTTACCTGCTCCTTTATGTACTTAGAAATATTGCTTTTCAAATGTAGTTTATTTGTTTAGTAGTAGATTTTTAAGACTAGTACCACCTTCTGGTAGCCGACTGAAGAACACTTGCGATGCTAACTAGCTGAAGCTTAAGCATACACAAGTTAGAAATTTTGATACTGGTATAGTTGTTCGCGTTTATAAATACGCCGAATTTACACGCGAGTCCTGTCTATCCTTGAACGCTGGAAACTGCTTTTTCGAAGATTCTCCCTTTATAAATACAATGACATAAACAAAAGTATCAAAAATATGAATGAAGTTTAGCGAGATGTAAGTAGCTTTGTGAAAAAGATAAACGGGCGATTCCGGTACTTTTGGTTTACTTGTTTTAGCATAAATACATTCGCAAAACTTTAACTGTTATGTGTTTACCGACCTCCGGGATGTCCTGCGTGTCACTCGACTTCTCCAGAAAGCCAAGCCGAGGGAAAGTGCACTCTGTCCGGATAGGAAGTCTCTCATGAGAGAGCAAAATATCGTCCAAAGACAGGAAATTCTCCTCCATACCCACCCCAGGCGGTACGGGAAAATACGACTGCGTGTCCATTTACGTTTGAATAATCTGTAAAGCGGTCAGTAACAAAAATACTTTTAGTAAACTGTTATTGACGCAACCCAGCTCCGCTATGTTTACAGTCTGTTTTACCTTTGCTGTTTTGGCGCCAGAAAATATGACGAAACAACCAGAGCGGCAGAGAGCTCAAGACCAGAGCAATCGATTGCTAGTGAAAATCAAACGAAAATCAGTTATCGATTATTTTTCTCTTCTTTTTTTGTTTTTTGTGTTTTTGATTTTTTTTAAACGTGCTGAATTTCATTTTCAAATTATGTAAGGACAAATTACAGGCTTAGCCCTTATTATAATACAAGTTGTTCATTCAAAGAAAAGCATAAAAAAATTTGTCCATAAAAAGCAATCTGTAATTACAATTTCAGCCATTAGAGGTCAGAATGTAACCATTAAAAATGTAAAGTCACCTTGTATCAGGTTGTAAGAATGTTTTGCTGTAATGATTGCAATTGTAATAATTACATCTACAATTGTAAAAAGAAGATAAGTATCTTAAACTATGAATGCCAAGTTAACACTAAGTTTTCTGTGAAGCACACTTAAAAGTGAAATTAGCATACTTCAAACTTGTCTTCCCTCTGACCTTCTTTATATATCTCTTGATGACATTGATGAGTTTATAAAAGAAAAATTGCAGCAAGTCTATTCAGTAATCTTCCTTCTCTCCATTCAGTAAGGGTACCTTCAGTTTGCCTTGGATGTGCATACTGCACACCAAAGTCATGAGTCATGCTAGTATCCACAATAAACGTGATTATTCAAATGCTCAGAATGTAAAATAAGTCATTAATTTAAATAAAATGCAGCAGTAGTGAATGAAGGTACTATCTTCGTTTGTTTGAGCTGAGCCAGCAGGGACTTTTCACTGTGAGAAACTGACTAATTTCCACAAAACATCATCCCCCTCTGTTAGCTGCAGGCTATGATAGACTGAGAACACTGTGTGTCCCATAAACAGGCAATAATAGCTGCAGTTATTATTATTAGTTGGTTTTCTGTGTTCCATGCATCATAATGCTGAAGTTAAAATCTTCTCCTGAAATCCCTCCATGCATCATGGCCATAATAAGCAGAAGGGATGATCTCAGCACTAACAGGCCTGCAACACTTTATTTGAAGTGGCGCTCATGAGGCATCATAACCACATTATGACCGCAAGTGCTCTAATATTAGAAAAACACGCAAGTGGGATTGAACACTTTGTGCTGAAGTTCGTAGCACTTTCCGCTAACACTGCATTAGGCATTGTGACACAATGTGGGTGCTCCAGAAGAAACTCTTGAGTAAAATATGGAATGGAATTCCTGCAAAAAAAAAACCCAACAAAAACTTCTGGTTGATTTGGTGAGCACGTAAACACTGACAGGTGAAGTATTACTCAAATCAGGAACAGAGTTAAAGTCACAAATAAATAACTTGAGGATTTTTGTGTCATTATTATGTAATTTTTGGCTGGGATAAACTTCTGGCATGATATGAATGGTGTTTTGACTCCTAACCAACATGTACCACACACCCAACATAGCTGCAGACCAAGCACACTCCTCCCCAGTGGTGCTCCCTGATGGCAGCTGCCTCGGACAGCATGACAGTGTATCCCCACTACACCGCAAACCTGCCCAGGAATGGCTGCAGGGAAACAGCCTAAAGTCTTTCAGCTGGCCTCCAAACTCCTAATCTGATCCAGAATCTGAAGGGTGCGCGTGAACAAGTCAGATCCATGGAGAAGCCCACAACCCACATGACCCAAAGCATCATCTGTCAGTGTCTCAGTGCCAAACTCTTCAGGAACCCTTCAGAGGTCCTGTGTCTACGCAAAGTAACATGATTCTACCCAGAATTAACCAAAACGTATTATACAGGAGAGGTGCTTGAACTCAGCATTAAGGTTAGGGTTAAGATTTGCTTTCCAGACAGTACCATGAAGACATTTTGGTCCTGCAGTTCTGCTGCCGTAAGTTTTTTCAAGCAAACAGGCAAAAGTTCCTTAAAACAAGATGGATGTTAACCTAAGCTCAC
Organism: Astatotilapia calliptera; assembly: GCF_964374335.1. NCBI lineage: Eukaryota > Metazoa > Chordata > Actinopteri > Cichliformes > Cichlidae > Astatotilapia > Astatotilapia calliptera. The sequence continues at coordinate 4,225,625 of NC_137428.1, read as the reverse complement.
TCCCACCCCTAACCCTGATATAAGTGACCCACACAAACCTGGCAAATGTTAAAAATTTGCCATAAATTCTAAACCCAGTACATCACACTGTATTTTGTCACATGCCACCTGCATCTCAGCACTGTGCACAAGATGTCTCTGGTTTTTTACATCTTCTTGCTTCAGTAATTTGTGTCTGCATGTGGTTTAGAAGGACCGTGGTTTGGCATAAAATAACCACTGGTGACCAGCTGAAAGTGACAGCCCAGTATCAGTAATACCCCAATCCAGTGAGTCACAGCCTGGACATCCTGAGGCCCTGAGACATGCTGGCAACTTTCACAAAATGGCATTACTTTACATATGAGTGAGAGCGCACCGGCTGTGAACCTGGAACACTTTGATGGACATTATGAAACTGAAAAACAAGATTGAAACTGATTGAAACTGTATGTTTAATAAATGGAATAAATGTTTAATCAAATGACACTGCTCAAAGCTAAATAAAAAGATGTAAAAGAATCAACCTGATATAAAATGATATAAAATGATATAATCCCCACATGCTGTAGAGGAAACTTTGCTAACATGTGTACATTTGGAAAGGCAACAGAAAAAACAGCATAAAACTGACATATTTTGTGATGTCTTTATCAAATTTGCAGTTGTTAATGTTGTTCGCACCTTTAGGTAGCACTGACTTGTTCGTTTACATTTTGAACTGTACATTTCTACTAACTACACACAGCTGCTAATTAGGTTATTAGCAAGGTTTTTTTTTTTTGTTTGGTTTTGGCAGGACTTTAGTTATTTATAGAGTCAGCGTAGTTTAGGATCCTGTTGTCAACCTTAAAAATCCCAAAATCCCAGCTCTTTTTACCCCGAGGATAAAAATGCCACCTTCTCAGAAACTGCTGTAAAAATTCTTATAAAGTCATATTTTTTCCACTTTAAATGACTCGGTGTTTAAAACTACTTCAGCCTGAAACATAAATATCAAATATTATTTGTATTTAATCATATGTTTTGTGATTTTAACCCTTTAAAGGCCAGTATGTTTACATAGCTCCACTAATTTTTATCAAAAAAAACAACAACAAACCAAAAGTAATCTCCATAAAATACATTTTAAGGAGTAAATGATCCAATTAATTTTATCAGGTCCTAAGCTGGGTCAATGATTGGCAGCATTGATTTTCATGCATTCTTATTTTTTCAACAGTGTCAGAGAAAAAAAATCCTAATGAAAATAATGCCACCTTCCCACAAATGGCTGTAAAAGAATTATATAGTAATCATTTTTTCCACTTTAAATGACACAGTAAAACTGCTTCAGCCTGCAATTTAAATATCTAATATTAATTATGTTTTTTGGATTTTAACCCTATAAAGAGGAAGGACTCTAGGAGCTGAGGTGGAGCTGTAAATAGGCAGACATGTAAGCCTCCCACGTGGCGCTGCCAGCTCTTCTCTTTCTTTTATGTGCTGCAACTATCAAAAATAGTTTAACTTTGCCCAAAATAATCTCATGTAAGGCTCAAAGATGCCCATTTATTTTTCTGTTCACAGGATCAAGTCTGAATATGCATGCATGCATGTTTTGATTGATTTATTGTTTTTCAGGATGTGTTTACCTGTTTAACGCTGTGTAAAAAAGTAGTGCAAAAGTTCACATACCTTTTATTGCTGGGAGGGGGCCACACTAATGTTTCCAAGCTTTCACATATGTTCAAATTTACCTCATTTATTTCCTCTGCAGTGAAACGTCTATGTCAGACTGAATCATACGTTTCTGACACAGACTTTCCGTGATGAAGACAGAAAGACTCTGACAATCAGTTTGTTGCTCCAGGTTGCATCTAGAAGTGTTTCAGGTGAATCATCCAGCAGCAGACCCATGACTGTCTCCAAAAGGAAGTGAGCAGTATGCAGTTATGCAAACAGCACAGCAGTGGCAAGTTCAGTATGTCGCAGTTTTTAACCTGCAGTGGAACATCTGCCTGACCCATTTAAGGTCTGCTCAAGTGCATATGGACCTGTTTCCATGACTACATACTGGAAGTTGCCTTCTTAAATGAAAAAGCTGTCAAAATATTGCAAGACAAGAAAAGAAAATTTTGTGTACTGATGTATATTACATAATATCGCACAAGTACTGTTTTATTCTGTCATGTCTCACCAGTCAAAGAGTCTGCATGACAAAGTGTCATCACTTTAACAAACTGATGAAGCCTGAGAGGGGCTTTTCTTTCTGTTAATTGCTTTGCGTTTACTTGTGGGCGATCGTGGCTCAAGAGTTGGGAGTTCGCCCCGGCTTGGACAGTCTCGGTCGTTGTGTCCTTGGGCAAGACACTTCACCCGTTGCCTACTGGTGGTGGTCAGAGGGCCCGGTGGCGCCAGGCAGCCTCGGCTCTGTCAGTGCGCCCCAGGGTGGCTGTGGCTACAACGTCGCTTGCTATCACCAGTGTGTGAATGGGTGGATGACTGGATGTGTAAAGCACTTTGGGGTCCTTAGGACTAGAAAAGCGCTATACAAATACAGGCCATTTGTGTTCATTTTCCTGCTCCTTTCAGATCTTTTTTCATTGTTATTTTTGGTCTTTTGTGTCTTTGCAGCTGTTTTGCAGCTACTAGCGCTCTTTTTGTGTTTCTGTAAAGTCATCTGCTGACATCCCGCACTATGCAACATGCTCAGTATGTTTCCCGCCATGCATTTGTGTAAATAAACTGTGGTAAGTGTCCTTTTGGGCACACTCGACAGTATGTAAACTGACTTCTTGAGTTATGCTGCCAACTGGAGACCTGTGAATATTTCAACCCATCTTCATTTGAGATACACCAAGAAATTCTTTACAAATTCGAAAAGTATATTAGGTGTAGAAAAAAAATACATATATATTTAAACACTCAGATTATTACCGACGTTAGACTTTGACAGCCTTGATCGGTGTGCAGCACATGTGCATGGAATTGTGGGTTATTTGTTGTCCCGTGCTTGCATGCTCTGATATTCCCTTGATATATAGATTAGCTTTCATTTTGCTTGAGCTTCCTTGTTGTTTTGTGCCTCTTTTTCCATCTTGGGCTTCTTGCAGTGTCTACATGTGTCAATCAGAACTGATTTAAAACTTTATTGACACACACATTTGGGCTTGCTGTTTTGAACCACCTCTATGTTCAGGCTGGAAATGAAGGATTTGTCTGTTTTCAGTGGTTTTCATTATCTGGCTAGTAAAGTAAAGCCCTTGATGCTAATCCTGTGGTATCAGAATATGTAATTTGGGGCTTTTGGAAATTGTTCCTGCAAGTCGTGGCAACTAAAAGAAAAAATGTATGTAAAAAGTGTTTCATAAACTGTTGTTTATATTTACAACATAGTTAGGTTTAGGGTTTGACTTCTCAGCATGAAATTAGACCTCGTAGTGTTGATTTATTGTTAGTTACTAATCCTATCTCATTATTCTTGACCTGCAGGCTTCATGACTCAGGCAGTCTAATGCACAAACAAAGATTTTAAACTCTTACCCCATACTCATTGCCTTTTAAATGTTTTCTCTCTGGAAACTATCAGATTGGGTTCTGGGAAATGTTGTTAAATGTTAAATGACAGAGTGAAATAGGTTGAAAGCAGATACCTCGCATTCAGTCCTAAAATAACTCCTGGAAGGGCGGGGGGGGGGGGGGGGGGGTTGTGTGCTGAACATTTCTGAGCGATGTAAGAGTGTTATCCTGAAGGGATCAGCAACAACACCATGTCCCAGTAAAACACATGCAGGTTGACCATGAAACCCACTTCTCCTGCTGGAGAAGTTGAATCTGGGTCACAGAATGAAAGCTGAAAATGGTCTGTCATCTAGCACAATTTATTCCACCATTTGTTTACAGTAGCTTTGTAAATGCAGTTTGTATGTTGATTCGTAGTAGTCTTCACACATCAGCTCTTGGCATTCTGAAGAGTGAGTAACACCCCACATGACTGGAATATTAAACAAATATTGTTAAATATGAACAAATGAATAAATAAGCCCCGTTCAGCGGCTCCACAGTGGGACTACAGAGTCCTTTTAAGGGTCTGAGTGGCTCACGTCTCCCGTCGCAGACAGCCAGACCTGCTCTAGCAGAAATACAATGTGGGGAACCGACAGTCGCAAAGACCAAGAGGCGCCTTTTCAGTTGCAAGCACACATGCACGAACAGTCATGGATGGATCGTGAGCCAACAGGCCCGCGGGCACAGGCTTGTAAAAGGCCTCCACCAAGGAAGACACAAAGAAACGACAAAAGACTTTAACTGACACGGTCATCGCTGTTGTCCACCTCTGCTCGTCTTCAGGGTGCTTCTGCGTTTGTTCCTCCATTGTGTCCATTTATTTCTCTACCTGGTCCTTTTTTTATTTCTTTAAAATTCTTGGGGGTTTTTTTTACATCATTTTAAATTGTTTTAGAAATTCTGATTTTCATTTGTTTTTGTGGAATTATGAATTTCTTTGATTTAATTGATTATGAATGTCCATGTTGCAGTTTTAAATTATTTAGAGTCAATTTTTGGCTGTTTGGAAGTCATTCTAGTCTCTCAGTAGACATTTTGAGCCCATTTAAAAAAAATTCTAACTGTTTTGATTCATTTGAGTCATTTTGAGTATTATAAATTATTATGCGTCTGTAGTTGTTTTTTCTTGTGTCATTAATCTGTCTGTGGCTGTTTCAGGTCATTTTGAGTCCCTTTGGTAGTCGTGGCTGTTGTTTTGAGTTATTTTTGAATCTTTCTACGTCATTTTTGAATCATTAGTGTCTCTTTGTAGTTGTTTTCAGTCATTTGGTAGCCACTGAAGTTAGTTTAAGTGTCTTTGCAGCAGTTTTAAATCATTTTAAGTCTCTTTGTTGCTGTTTTGAGTCAGTCGAGTCTGTCTGTAGCTGTTTTAGGTAGCTGTGGGTCTCTGATTTGGATCTTTTCAAATTTCTTTGGAGCTGGTTTTAGAATATTTTCAGTTTCTTTTTATTTATTTGTTCCATTTTCAAATTGTTTGGGTCTTTTTGAGTATTTTCAAGTCCTCTTATTATTTATTAGCAAGAAAAGACAGACTCTGGACCGGGGTTATCTGACTCCTTGGGCCTTGGTGCTGTGCCCAGTGGGCCTGTTCAGAAATCCTTCCATGCAAACAGTCATATGCACAGAGACACTCATTCACACTGGCTCTTACTCGAGGCTCTCACAAGAAAATGACTAATCATGATCACATGAAAAATCTGGCAGATCTTAAAAGAAAGAGCCGAGAGAGGTTACAAGTGAAATTTACAATATGTCATGTCGCTTCTCTGTAGCTGTAAACATCAGCAAAGTAAAGGGAGGACTGCCAGTCGCACACACGGGGAACATGGACAGCTACACTGTAAACATTTCAAAACACACACGGCACTGTCTCAGTCAGCCCTCTACGATAACCTTTCATGCTGCCTCACTCACTCACTCACACACACACACACACACACACACACACACACACACACACACACACAAGGCTTCAGCAAAAGCTACATTGTCACCAGTCCACGCATACACACACACCCACATAGTGTACATACACATACCAGGTGAAGCCTGACAGTGGAGCATCCCAAACACACATATCACACAGTAGGAGCATAAACTACATCGCTGGCTCCTTCTGGCCTCCCAGTCAGGACTGCTCCTTTCCACCAAGCCCCCAGTCCCTCTTACCAACCCATACATACAAGACAAGCTGACGTCCCAGTTTGACACTTTTGACTCTTTCTGCCCGCCCAGGTATGCGTGAACCACATCTAAATAGCACTGCGGAGACTTTAAATTAATTATTTGAGTCATATTGGTGAGGAAGAGTGCAGAACTGAGGCAGGAACTATGAGAAAAGAGCACACTGGGAGCCAGTCTGTTATGATAGGACATCACCAAGTTGACGTCCTATTGAGATAAGAGGCCCACCCACTAATGTACAAGTCTTTTTCTCATAGCGAGCTCCTGCAGCTCAACAATCATCCATTTGCCGGTTTTCTCCTTCTCCTCCTCCTTCCATATCACTGGTTCCCTTCCTTCTTCCTTCCTCCGCTCTGCTTCCACTCCTCTTCCGAGTTAAGGCCATGGGAGGGCTGGACACAAGTAACTGACAAGCCTGAATCCAAAGATGTGATGTAAGGCCTGCGAGGACCTGAGCGTGTCAGGGAAGCAGCTGGCCGCGGTTGAGTCAGAAGGGGAGCTGAGGCCAACTAAGCCCTTTAAGGGACTCTGTTAGCTTGAAGAGGTGCGAAGGATGAAAGGAAGGGTGGTGGGTTCTCAGCAGTATCATCAGCAGATGTAAGATGGAGGGAGTGAACGATGGTTCGACAGTTACGCTTTTTTTTTTCTTTTGGTTCAGTTCTCAAGGAGTAATTATTTTGGTAGGATGATGGATTCTGTCAGGATACGTAAGTGTTGATCACTTTGATTGTTTCACCAGATTTGGTTACGCCTGTGTCCAGATATCCCCGGCAGGACCACGAGATGTCCTGTAACAGACAAGAAGGTCAAGAAACAGAAAGAGATTTTACTCTTTGGTATGTATGCCTCATTTTCAGTCTGTCCTGATCAAATCCACCATTTAAGCAGCAGTAAAAAGACAACACTGGCTCTTTTGCACACTGTACACACATTTCGTCTGTAATATTTGGCCTTCTGAGTGTGTTTCTTACCTTGAACAGTATTCAGAGTGGGCCCGGTGGTCAGTCAGTCAGAGGGGTGTTCAGGGCAGGACCGATTGATCTCAAACCATGAGTCTATACAGCTGCAGAAACAAACAGAAGGCATGACGCCGCGTCCTGAATGCAGCTACAAACACAGAGTGAACTTAGTGCGATTACTTGATCTATGCAGCTGATAAAAATAGAAATTTGATTAAGCGTTGAGAGCTCATAAGAACACAATTGAATTATACTGCAGTCTAAGATGGATTCAATACTACAGAGGGTTGTTGCTAAAGTAACACGTAGGCATGTTGGAAGGCCTCCCTATCCTCCCACATTAGCAATACATACACAACATGCAACTTATACTGTAAACGAGACCCAGGGGGGAACACAAGAGCGGCACTAATGTGCATTATTTCTCAACTTGTAACATTTTACATTCTCGCTGTGTTTATGGAAAAGTTTGCAATAAAACACCCCATAAGTCTGTGTGTGGGTGGAAGGACATCTTTTGTTTTAAGCAGCAATTTAAGCACCGTAAAGTATAAAATGCTACATTACAAGTAGAAATACATGAGGTGCAACCATCAAAATGTTTTTTAATAACCAAAAAAAGCAGCTGTTTTGCAAAGCAGCTCCAAGCATTTTACCAGGATTTTATATAAGCATGGTACCTTTTTAAAAATTACTACAGTGAAGGAAAAAGATGATTTATGTAACATTTAGGAGCATATGAATCCAACACTTGAAGGGTAACAGCTATAACAGTAACACAGGTATGAATTTTTCAACAAAACACCGTACTTACACCATATTGGTAATATTCACTGTTTTTAACACACGTCACATATAAGCTGGAACTGAAAAACATAATTTGCTGGAAAAACTTGATTTGAGAGAAAAGTAAGGAAAATAAAATAAACTGATATATTGCATTGCTGTCTTAAAATGACTGACTTCTGTTTTCAAAACGATACTTCAGAATCAATGTGGCCCTGTGGAGCTGTGCCCCAGATATATAAATTCAGAGGCTAAAAGTGAAAATTCTGTGAGTAAATGTGCCCCATGTGACATTTTGATCACAATCACAAAGCAAACAGCGCCCATCATCCACAGTATGAATGATGATTACTCTTATTGCGAAACCTTGGGGAGAGTGTTTTTGCTGCTGCGTCTCGGTGTTTCGACACAGGACACTACGAGGCAGGGGTGGAGCTAACTGTGAAACTGCACTCTCATTGGCTAACAATTTCTGAGTGATTAGTTGTTGAGCGATGAGCATACGCTGGATGAAACTCCTTTTTATTACTTCTATACAACCAGAAGTCTTTTTGGAACCACAGCAGTCGCCCCCTGCTGGCCAATAAAGAAAAGAAACGTAGTTAACTTAGTTTACCGCTCTTTTCCTTTAGCTTCAGTTTTGACACCTGGATATGCCTCTTTTATATATATATATATATATATGTAGTTTCTGTTTTTCATTTGCTACGCTTCAAACATCTGTTGGAGGTATTGGTTGGAAAAAGGCACTATCATCAGAGTGCATCCAGTTGTAAATCCATGACTGCGTAGTCAGCATGCATCATATGGAAAAAACAGGCTTCCCTGTAAGAAAAGCTAAGATGTTGTTTTACTTGTTTGAATTGTCAGTACCTTATTTATAAAAATCAAAAGTCTGGGCTTTTATGTCTAGAAGCAGGTGAGACTCATTTTTTTGAGCAGCTTACTTACTGACCCGGAGTCTAATGTATACCTGATCCCAGTGCTAGCTTATATAAACTGTGTGAGCACAAGCTAATGTGTGTAAGAAGATGGTAAATGCAGTTCACTTAATGATGTCATTAATAACAAATGTTTTTTTTTTCTTTTCTGGAAGTTATGCTGAGCTGCATTATAAAAGTTTTTAACTCTTAGACGCAAGAAAACAATTCAGACATGTAAATTTGGGCTTTAGGGTCTAATGGCTGGCTAATGATGAGTTACAGCCTTGCAGTTATTTACTAAACACACGCAAAAACTTGCAGGCGTTTAGCTTAACTTTATGACAAATGAGCTCAATATAATGTAAAAATTATTAAGGTCATGATGGAGGATATTCTCCTGGGAGGAACAACACAAACAAACAGAGAAAATAAAAGAAACAAAACACGATTCTCAGAACGGTTCTTTAGTTTCATTTAGGAGTTGCTCTCTGCTTACACTGCTGGTAGAAAATGTATGGACGGAGTACTTCTCCTGGGTAATATACTATATAGCCACCTTTATTTTGAAAATATAATTCTGATTACATTACGGTGACAAACTCAGTGAACCCGGGACTTTTGGGACTTCTAGGGATCAATAGGCAGTTGCATAAGGCTTTTCCATTCGTATGTGGTAATCATCTCAAGCCATCCAGATAATGTGACAGTGATATATCAGTGTTTAGATATGCTATCATTCAATAGTATAATATGAATAACCTTTAAATCAAAGGCACAGGACCCGTCCATCATTAAGGAATGCCTTTATCGAGATGCTGTAAGTCGATTTAATTAGAAGAAGTGCAAAATTATATAACGGGCAGTGATTCAAATGTGTGTGTGTGTGTGTGTGTGTGTGTGTGTGTGTGTCATTCACCTTTTGTGGTAGATGCAGAGGCACGGCAGTCTGGCTATGGTGTCCCCTTGCTGCAGTTCCTCTAGACATATCACACACTCACCGGCATCCCTCGCCAACACATCATCTGAGGTGGCAGCCGCACACAGACACACACACAGCAGAAGACGAATCAGTATGCACCAAAAACATTTCAGAGCATATCAAACACAGTAGAGAGCAGTGGGGGGAGCAGATTGGTGCATCGCACACAGCAGACACAGCTTAGTGGTTACCGTTCGCTCCGTGCAGCAGTGAACATGCACGAGAAGGAGTTTGGAGATGAATCAGGAGCTTCGAGTCTGTTTCTCCTTGTGGAACTGGATTGATTTCTTCAATCTGCTTAACGAGTGCTGAGATTCTGCTTTCATGCTAATATACAGCGTAACCCAGCAATGCAGAATGGTTCTTTCATCCACAGTGTATGATCATATTCATATTCCCTGAAAACCTGGCTTCACTTTTAGAGTGTTTCTGTCTAACATTAAAGAAACTCTGTGCTGGTTTCTCATAAACAAAAGTAGGGGTGCACTGAAATATTGGACAAATATTAGAACTGTCAAGATCATATTTCCTGTGATGAAAATAAATAAATAACCATAAAAACAAAGTGCCAAAAACTGCAGTTCCTTAAATGGCCACTTGAGGCTTACTACAAATGATTAAGTGAACCCCATAGACCCATAGACTAAAATAAACTTTTATATAAATTAAATGGATTATTATCATGGGTATTTATGTAAGCTACAACCTCTGAGCCAAAAAATAAGCCAATCCACATGTGGCAAAAAATGTTATTATTCTTATGGACAGCTGAGGCTGGTTGTAACATCAAGTCACTCCTGTTACACACCCAACTTTACAGTCTGGTACAACAAAATACAGCAATATATTCCCCTTCAGAAACTGTAGATGGTGATTTCTTTTTTTCTTTTTTTTAATCTTAGTTTTAAAAAGTCGCTAGCACTAGCCAATAACTCTGCCCTCCACCCCCTGTTTTCAGTTCCATAAACCCAACACGATGCCAAATAGAACTTATTATTGTAAAGGTTTCAAAACCAGTTCATTGTGGTGCATCAATTAGCAACACATATGTCAGCATTCAGAGTGATTCCCCAAAGGAAACAATGATGTAGATTCAAAAAACACTTTAAATGCCAAAAACAACAAAAAGCACAAAATGTAATCCAACATTATGTCCCTGCTAATGAAAGAAAATCAGAAAACTTTATTTTTTGCCCCCTAAGAGTTGCTTTACAGATATAAATGGCAATCAAAACTGAAAAAATACGTTGACTGGCCTTTTTTTTTTTTTACATAAACTATTTCAGCAGCTCTTCAAACAAACATCTAATCAGCCAATCACATGGCAGCATCTCAGTCCACGTAAGCATGTAGACACGGTCAAGATAACCTGCTGTCGATGGTGATGATGAAAGGACGACTAGAGGAAGCAAACCTAAGCCCTTACAAAGTGTTTTTAATTTACTTTAGTTAATACTTTACTTTACTCAGGCTTGGGTGTGTCCTGTGCCCAATGCTACAAGTACAAACACAATCGAATGAAACTGCCAACTCCTCAGCCTACATAAATACGTGTCAGGAGCATTAGTGAACATCAAACATGTGACCGACTGCAGCATAGTAAGTATTTCTGCGACTGCTGATACCCTGAGAATTCGAGTTTACTCAGAATTGAATGAAAGGTCACAGTGGTTTGAGCTCCTGTCAGCCAAGAAGAGAAATTTGTGACGGTGGTGGACACTGGCCCCCCAGGACTGAACCAGTAAAGAATGAAGGAAAAAAAACACCACGGTCTGACGGATCTCCTTTTCTGCTGAAGCCGCAGATGTTAGGGCCACAATTTAGCATCAACAGAATGAATCCATGGCCCCACCCTCCCTTATGTCAACTGTCCAGGCCACCACTGCCACTGCTGCTGCTGCTGCTGCTGGTGTAATGAGGTGGGAAATGTTTTCTTGGCATACTTTGGTCCCCGGAAAATGATCAATCATAGTCTGAATGCCACAGCCTGCAGGAGCATTGCTGCTGACATTGTACATTTGTATAACAGTAAAATTAAACAATCTATTTTTATATTTTACAGAATGATTCTTCAGCTTAATGTGTTTTATTGTTGAATCTAAATCTGAGTCTCAAACTAATTTTCGGTGCTCCGTCTTCAACCACTGTCACGTTGTACTTAAAAAGATAAGGTGAGACAGATGAGGTTTTTCATCCAAAAAACTTAGGAAATCCTGTTTTACACCCCAAAATATTAAGCACAGCAAGCAGCAACATAAATTAAGAGCTTAATTAAGTAGAACAGTTCTCTGATTGGCAAGACTTAGTAGAACAATTTAATAAAAGGAAAAATTAAATATTAATCATGACTTAGACCTCAGAGGATTAACAATATATGTGTATATATATATATATGTGTATATATATATATACACACATATATATATATATATATGTGTATATATATATATATATGTGTATATATGTATATATATATATGTGTGTATATATATATATATATGTGTGTATATATATATATATATGTGTGTATATATATATATATATATATATATTCAAGAAGACATTTCACCTACCCCCTACTGGTGATGGTCAGAGGGGAATTATGAAGTGGAATTGTAAAGTGCTTTAAGCGCTATATGAATGCAATCCATCATTATTTAAACTAACTGTATATTTCTGTACATTTAGGTATTATTTTTCATATTGCCGCATTCATTGACCTTTTTTATAGGTAATTTCATTGTTTAATCACATTAAATTGTTTCTAATTTAATGTTTAAAAGCACTTGAAAAATGCAAAATCCCATGTAAAATTAGGGCAGCAAACTGTATTGTCATTACTGAAAATAACTGTATTTTCATGGGAAAGTTTTTTTCTGTTATTTTATATTGTATTATTTTAGCACCCCAGCTGCTGGAATATTACTGTTTTTTAAAGATTTTTTTTTTTTACGGTGCACTTATTGCCTGTCCAGGACCCATCCTTGGCAAATCTCATAACCAACATATAACAACAAGATGCATACAAGAGATGTGATCCGAGTTCATTAGTAAAGCACAGTATCATTAGATTTGCAGGGATCTGTGCGGAATTTGGACCTGACATTATATGTAAAGTCATAAGGAATTATCCTCTAATCCAATGACCTGTAAAAGTTTTTTAACTGTAAAATAAAGTCACAGATAAGGCCTCATAAATTGTCAGTGGAGGTAGAATTTGAGCCCAGCCATAACCCCATAACCTAATCCTAACCCTAGATAAAGTTTCAGTCACTGTTACGCAACCATAGGAACCCACATTAATATTATTCATGTGGAAATGCCACACATCATTGCTTTGAGGCTGGAAAAAACGGCATTGAGGATTTGCCAAAATGATAGAAGATCCCGTTTTTATCAGTAAAGCGAAAAGAAGGATACTTGATGGGGGCAGACTGTGAGATGGAATAAGAGACAGCATATGCTCAGACTGCAAATCAGCTTAGTTCCTCAACAAACTCCCATAACCCTGCTCCTCTCATCCCTCCCTCCCCTCTTTCTTTCTTTTGAAAAATAGTGTCTCCTGTCTATTGTTCACATCCATCCACCCCCTAAAAACACCCAGGATCTCTCAGAATAAGCACTCTGGATTAAGTGGCAGTAATCTACATCGCGTCTGATAACAATACATCCAGTCCTCCTCTTAGCATCTTGCACATTACTTCTTATTAGCCTGCAAATCAAACCAGGAAAAACTCAGAAATCAATCAACTGCCAAAAAGCCGGCACAGTCCTTTAAGCCACACAGTTTTGCCCGTTTGGAAATGAGTGCAAAGTGTATTAAATTTAAAGTCAACACCTGACCTGAGCTGATAATCAAGTTAAGAGGGTTGTTCAATTGTGTTAGCTTCACCTGTGGAAATGCTTTAAAAAATGAGGTCATCTGGATGAAGCCAGCGCTCTAACTCATCACAGCTCTGCCTCAGCCAGAAGTCTCAGTATTGATCGCAGCTGCAGCTGCAAGGCTTTTAAATATCAGGCAGCAGCCTGTCACCTCTGTTCTAGCAAACCACCACAGTCCCAGAGAATCTTACAGCTGACTTTAGTGTTAACGTTTAATTCCTTTCGTAATATTGCAACGACATTAATGTGCTGTGACCTTCTCTAATACCAAAGCTTGTACAGGAATCCAGTTTACCAGAGATGACACTGTTTGATTAGAGCAGGGAATTCAGTTTTATGATGCAACAACAGCAGGGTTAGGGTTTAGCTGGGTTTAGGCAAAAGGAAAACAACTTCCTGAATAGAGAGCTCATAATTACCTCTGCTAAGGAGGTTGTGTTTTTGGTAGCGTTTGCATGCAGGTCTGTATGAATTCTGATAACACTTTGTAGGGCTGTAGAGTGGGACCATGTTAACAATCCATTCAAATTTGACTTACATCCGCCAAGGTCTGCAAGGTAAACTTTATGGTACATTGGTCAAAAATCAACAAGCCTTATAACTTGCATGATTCTTACAAGTGTGCTGTCTTATGTCAACATATTGAAAGTACCTTATAAAGATTTAAACTGTGTCACATTTGACCTCTAATTTGTCATATAAGTTAACTGATTGATCTCAAGGTCAAAGTGATAATAATGCTATACAGAGCTATTTAAAACTACATTACTTGTTGCCATTGTTTGTACAAACGACCTATAGTGATGTAGTGATATAATTAACGATTGTGTGTTATGACTTTGATAAATGTCTTGATGCATTCTCAATCATCCAGGAAAGTAAATCTCCAAAAAGTTGATTCTGTTCATCTGGACGTAGCGTTTTGTGGGAGAAACGTTTCGTCACTCATCCAAGTGACTTCTTCAGTCTCAGCTGACTGCAGGTTTCCCCAAATCTTATAAACAGTACATTTGCATAATGACTGAAACCAGCCCACTGAAGGAACAATGGGCTGGGAGGTCAGTTCCTTAATCATAATTATGCAAATTCTCATGACCATTGATCAACAACTACTGACCAAAACCCACTGATCAATGGCCATGAGTACCATTCACAGAGAGTTGGGGAATGGCTGCAATCACAGCATGTAAGATGGCGAAAGATGTACCCTTAGGCCCCCTCCTCGATTCAGAGATAGTCTTTCCCTTTTCACGTAAATGGCGTGAAAAGGGAAATGGCGTTCTTCCCTGTCCAGGATGTGTACATCCTCATCCTTGAAAGAGTGTCGTCAGGCCAGGACAGTCTATTCACACCTACAGGCCAGTGGGCTGGTTTCAGTCATTATGCAAATGTACTGTTTATAAGATTTGGGGAAACCTGCAGTCAGCTGAGACTGAAGAAGTCACTTGGATGAGTGACGAAACGTTTCTCCCACAAAACGCTACGTCCAGATGAACAGAATCAACTTTTGGAGAAAGACTTTGATAAATCCTCCTGAGAACCGAGGAATCTTCCCATTTAACTTTTTTGGGGATTTCCTTCCTCTTTGGACGTAATAGAGGCCACCCAAACACATAAGATATCAATGGAAAGCCCAGGATGTCCTCTCTTTAGTACATCAGGACTTAGCAGGGTAGCTCAAATAATTTAAAAGATAGGCTGGTTCTCGGGAGGAGGTAATAACCTCTCAGGCTATAACCTCTCAGGAGGTTATAGCCTGTTACTTTACAGTAACAGGCTATAACAGTTTGAATACAATGTTTCTGAATAAGTATACATTTTGGAGGGAACATTTTGGTACTTGTTTTGGTACAATTTTCACTCGATGACGGTAGATACCAATAACCATCCGAGTTGATTTAACCCTCCTGCCATCCTTTAAAAAACTTACACCCATCACCCTAGGGACCATTCTCAGCCACGCCATAAAAAGACCATATATCCATATTTTATTCCACTTTAAATTAGCCAACCTTGTAAAACTACTTCTCCCTGAAATATTCATGTAAAGTTTTAATTATATTTTCGTTGTTTTAACCCTTCAAATGCCAGTGTTATTACATGAGCGCCCTGTGTTATAAGCCCCAAAAACCAAAAAACGAAACTAAATATTTCCACAAAAAACCAGTTGAAGTAATATGTGATTGTCATTATAAGTAGGCCTTTAGATGGACCAAAGATTGGCACCAACATACATTTTGACCTGCCATTATTTTTTTTGCATTTTTTTTGCAATTTAAAAATTAAAACTTCAAGGCCCTGAGTCTTCATTGACATCCAAGAAAAGAAGAAAAAATAAAATCATATGATGATAATTTGGGGTTGAAAAATAGCGTTTATAATGGAAGTCAATGGGCAGAAAATGGTCCCCAGGGTGATGGGTGTGGGGATTTCTGCTGCTCAGCCATTTTAGGCTGATTTAAGGAATTCACACTGGAATATTAACATTGACAGGTAAAAACTATCCTGTGGCAAGTTTGGTTATATTCCACTGAACACAGTGGAAATGGCAGCCATTTAACACATAGCAGTGGCACAAAAAGGTCCCAAGAAGGCAGGAAGGTTAATGTTGTTGAAAATCGGATCAAGGTCACACCAAATGTAAAAATCTGTTAAAACTTGATTACAAATATGTTTTTATTGTCTCCAAACTTCACAACGATATACTAGGCCTTTGGGGACATGAGTAACTAGGTTGACTAACAATTTGACCTTGACCTTTCTTTTTAGTGCCCAAGGTCAAGGTTGACCTTGAAACCTTTTTTCAAGAAATATATTGAGTAATATATCAAATGAAAGGGCCTGCAGAGAGCTGTACAACACAGTTGTTATTTTATAATACAACGCCCTCCGGTGTCACCATGACAAAATAAAGTTTTGCAAAAATCACACAATGCATGATTATATCTTAACATTGTTACAGCTTATAGACACCAGCCTGCTGATGTAATCTAATATGTGATGTACTAAAAACACGATGCTGATGTATGCTTGCATAAAAACAATGTAAAACATCAATGTTTGTCATTTAGAGTGGAGTTTAGGTTCAAATTGGTTTTATGCACTCTACAAAATGTAAACTTTTACCACCAGAGGGCAGTATTTTAACAGTGGGTTTAAAAAAAAACTAAAAAACATTTGACATTAATTGTAGCCAAAAAAAACAATAACATTGACTCCTTGTACCAACTTGTGGTATAAAATGGTATTACAGGAAAGTACAACCCGTCCCTAGTTTAACATAGATGTTTCTCAGATAAAGTTACATTCTAGTGATTTTGTTAATTTTGTCAGGTTTGTATCTGTTGTCAAAAGGAAAAATGTACACAAGGTCATTTTAAGTTGTGCAGACGTCACAGTTTACATTGAGGAATTTATTTCTGCACATTTACATCTGTGCTGTAAAAACCAAACAGCAACATCTGCAGTTGTTGGCTGGTACCAAAAAGACATCGGTCGCCACCATCAAAGGCAATCAAGTCTTCAGGAACCAGGTGGCCGTCATCAGATTAAAAAAAATAATTATAACAAAGTAAAGCTCAAATCCATTATATTAAATCTGGTGGCATCATCAGCCCTGACCTCACAAGTATAGCAATGACTGATAACAACCGTGACATCTTCTCATAATAATGAGATAAGATGCAACTGAAAAAGAGCTGTAACAATGAAACGAAAATCAAAGTATTTCTGATATGAAAGTAAACTTTACGGTGCAAATTACACCAAAGCATTGGACTGTGATGCAAATATGGAAGAATGTGATGTGAGATATGTGTCAGTGCTGCAAGTCTCTCAATCACTCAGTCTCTCCTCACCTGCCTGCTTCCCTCCTAACTTGCACACTTGCAAACAGATATTTGGCGTCTATAATGACTTAGATGAGGTGCTCTTTGCCTTTCTGAATCACAGCACCAAACTCTCTTTTTTTAACCTCTTCGTGTATCCTCCAATGACTTGATCCGCGTGAGGCAAACTGCATGCCTTGCACCCCCCTCTTCACCTTTTTCTTATCTGTCTGTGTCTTCGTGCTACCTCCCCCTGACATTCCAGGTCTTTACGAGGCCCCTTCTCACCCTCGTTGCAACGAGCTATATTTAGTGCAAGGCATTAAAATAACATCATGCGAAAGTCAAAACCCAGAAAAGATCCGGTGGTCAGCTCACGTGGACTCGTGCTACCTACAACCCTCACCTGCTTCTGCACTGCTCAGGCAGGTGGGTAAGCACATAGACACAAAAAGGACGTTATTTCAACGTACTGAGATTTAAACTTCAAATTAATCCCACAAGACGCCCTTACATTATGTTGGCCCTTAAAAAGCTTTGTTAGAATGCTGTTATTACTCACTGCCAGTATTAGCTTACTCATACTAAATCTATATGATAACAAAGATATGGATTTATGAAGTAGGGTGAGATTTTACAGTTCCTCCACAATCCTGCAACAGTGACCTGTCTTTTATGATACTGCAGAAGTTATAAATGAAAAAATGCTCTGTCATTTGTGAAATAATGTGATGTTTCAAGAAGAAAGTACAAAATTACAGGCTTTGGGTGGGAGAGGCTCAGTTTATCAACAGAGGCCACTATGAAGCTAAATGTTTGGCTAGGCTAATGCTAAAATATGAGGCTGTTCAAAATGGCAGTGTTGAGGCATCAGAACCAGAAGGTTTTAATGATGTCTTTGATAATCCGACACAGTTTGAATAAATATGTGCACATTTACTACCTAACTAAGCCATATGTTTCTAATTCTAACTCTTGATAGTGTTACCATGTAGTAACATAGCCAAGCAGATTCATGAACACATGTACACTTTGAATAATGACATTTGTAATGTAATGTACTTTATATATGTTTTTCTACTGTTATTGAAGCGAGGAAGCTGGTGTACCCAGAGAAAATTGAAGCACCCAGAAAGGCCACAAACATCTTTGAACCAGGAACCTTCTTGTTGTGAGGTTGAGCCTGGTAAAAAGCCTGCTTCAGCAGAAAGGATTTAGTCACAAGTCTAAATTCCAGAATGAAATGACAAGCCAGGGCTGACCAATGACTCCAAGTAGCTCAGAGATATGTACAAGGTGTCCTTTGAGTCCAGCCTCTTGATGTGCCAGCCACAGTTAGATGCAGAACGATAACAGCCCTCATTCACAGAGCGATAAAATCTTTATTAGGAAGTTAGAGGGGTATCAAAAGGATATGAGCCAGAAGAATTTTGTGATTTTGTTCAGGTCTAAGCATTTAAACCTGCTTAGTGAAGTTTCTACATGACAAAAGTGTGTAATTATTCATTTGGGTGTGAAGCAAGTGGTCCTTTGACCATATGTGCCATAACCTTGTGCGTTCGACCAAAAGGCTATGAAACCTTGCCCTTGAATCCAGTGCATCACAGCAGACAGGCACTCTACGCTGAAACTGAATAAAGTCTGCTCAGTTGTACTGCTTCAAATTTGAAATGTATGTAATGCCTATCAACACCCTGACAGGAAGAAGCACTTCCGACAATTCTGCTACAAAACTACAAATGTATGCAGATGATGTGGTATTAAAAACTTCATTTTGAAAGCAGGTTATAAGCAAGTCAGCTTAACTTTAGAGGTTTATCAGTGCATTCATGAATCTCCTGAACAGTAGATGTGTGTGTGTGTGAGTGTATGTGTGTGATGTGCCGATGTGCGGCAGTCAGTCGGTCCAGGTGATTGACAATACACCCCTGAGCATGCTGGGAAACAAGATAAGCACAGCCCATTTTGTGGGCCTCAAAAACCCAAGAGAACAGACACGGAAGAAGATAGAGGGAAAAAAGAAATTACAGCGAGATTACACAGCAGGAACAGACAGACTCACAGATGAGAGAGGGACAGAGGGAGAACGAGAGAGTAATTTGTTGGAAATAAAGAGTGACAGGAAGGACAGGAGGTGCCGAAAAAGGAGGAATTATGGGAGTGTTTCTCCTTTTGCCCTTTCCTCTCGTCCGTTATCAGCCATCAGGGTCCTCCATCATTCTGGATCCCATCTTCCTTAAGACAGTTAAAATTCTCCTCTCTCTGTCTCTGTCACTCAATCCAAATTCAGCTGCAGGCCTTACAGTAGTTTTTTTACTGCACCGGCCTCGATGACCAGGTTGAAGACTTCTCGTGTCCGTCTCTGTCAGCCTCTAACAAATTCACTCAATTAGTTATTGTTACGCTCAGAAACATGAGCACCACGTATGAGCAGACTTTTACAAGGTCACCCATTTAGACACACAGTCAAACAAGTAAGTGTCAATCAACTTACTGCTGTGGGGCAACAAACAGACATGATGACCGCGTGTCTCCAAGCAACCAGGAGCGGCAGTCGAGGCCATAATTAAAACAGAAGCCTGCTTGAGGAAATAACAGGAGACTGGAAGGTAGACCGTGTGTCTGCAGCAGCTTTATGTACTTTTTTATGTCATTCATAAATAGCCCAGAGCAGCACTGTGGACACCGAGTAACAGTAAACATGAATGATGTCAGAATCACAGCAATATTCCCCCAAGTCAGGAATCATCTGGCTTTTTAAAAATGGTAAAATTCAGTATTTATTTATTTATTTATAACTGAGTCTAAAATGGACCAAAGAGCTCAGTGTTATAAAACCTGTGCTTTATTTTTCAAATTTTACCTAAAACCATGAGTGAATTCATTTCCCAATGCATATTCACCATCCTGTGGGTCGTCTACTTAGGAACGATGCTGTATTTAAATGTGTGCGATGTCAGAACACTGGCCCACACCTCGAGGTAAACATAGACTTTACTTAGAAGGCCACCCACATATTTTAACAGCCGAACAAATATATTTTTCCAGAGTTTATTCAAGAAAACAAAGGATTTCACCATCAGTTCACTGGGACAATCCAGTGGGTCTTATGTTGAAAGTTTAGTTGTGTGCAGGCGTGCAGCAGTTTGAATTGCTGCTTCACAGCAAGAAGGATCTGAATCTTTTGCTGGGACGTTTACATGTGTGGTTTCTCTCTTCATAGTCTGGCTTCCTCCCACAGTACAAATACATGTTTGTTAGATTAGGTGATCATTCCAAGTTTGCTGTAGTTGTGAATGTTTCTATGCCGTAGCTACGTGACAGACTGCCGACCTCCACTACCGACTTTGAATTTGACAAGTGGAAGAAAACTGATGGATCCGTGCATGCGTAGTTGCTTTTCGAAGGTTATTCACAGCTCTTACCATCTCAATACATTTTCTTTGCCTACTTTGGGGGCTGGAGCCCAGCTGACACGGAACAAGAGGCAAACCATTCACCCTCACATACCTACAGTCCACCCAGCAAACACGTCCCCTTGGGCTCTCTACACAGCCCCAGACTGGTCAAGGGCTGCAGCTGATAATGTGTATTTATCTGCTGAGAGCTTAAAAGCCACTCCAACCTGATCCTGCAGCAGTTGGAGAACTGCATTGTATGATACCTTCCCCAGCTGCAGTCCCACACTGGGATTAGCTCATTATCACTCATTGATCAGTTGATCAATCCAACAAAGGCTGAACAATTTCAAGATGTACTTGAACCAACAGCAGGTGTAATCCCTTAGAAACACAATAACAAGTCCCAGATGATCAGTTATAACTGTTGGTTAGATAACAGGGAGAAAAACAGCCGGGCAGCAGACAGGGAGGGATGAGCTAACAGAGTGACACAGGGCAGCACTGCCCACATGGTCAATGAAGTAAAACAAAAGACCCTGACATGCCCGGCTCCACATCCCTACACTGTTTGCAGCACTTAGAGTAAGCTGATAATTTGTGGCCTTTCATTCTTTTGCGTTGCTCGTGTGCAGAGCTTAGCTTTGAAGACATGAAGTTGAAGTTGTAGCTGTGTACTGTGCTGAGGGGCAACTGGTCTGTGAGCTAGTCTTGCTTGTGCTGCTACTGATCCTTCAGCCACAGAGAAGAACGGCGTTAGAACATCCAAAGAGCTGAAGTGAAGCTAAGTCCTCTTCATGCTGCTTTTGATCATCTTTGACTTTCCTTGTCCCTGTTGGTCTCTTCCTTGTTCTGGCCGACTTCTCAACCAGTCACCATTCAACCTACACCCGGCAATAGTACATTGGTTTTTCAACCAATGCAAACTTGCTCATGATAAGTTGGTTTTCTATTTGTAATAAAATTCATACCCAGACAAAAACAACTGCAGTACCATAAAACAAGCATAGGTTGGCGCCCTGCTCAAAGCAGAAACACCCCTAATTTTCAACCTAACCAGTATCCAAATGCATGGGTTTGTGCAGCAGTTTGTAAACATATTTAAGCCTACTGTAAAGTTGGACACGTCAGTCAGTAGTGACTGAGTTGCTTTTGGAATTCAGAAACTGCAGTTTATGGCTTGGTTTGTTAGCCCTGGAGGTTGCAGCTTAATACCAACTCATCTTAAACCTATAAAAGTGAAGACTAAATACACACTGTACTCTTATAGCTGAGACTCAATGTAGGCTGTTATTATAAAAGAAAAAACTCAATGTACCGAGGCAGGGTTGGTAGTATCAGCACCGCGATGTCCACAGGTTATGTGAACCGCAGCAGTTCTGCAAGACTGCTGTAGCCCACAGTCAAGATAAGCAGCGTGTCTTGGATCTTGCAAGTACAGTTTAGTACTCCAGTAGAATGACAGCAAAAAGTAAAAACCCCCAAGAGGCATAACAGAATCACACAGAACCAGTAAGAGCTGTGAAACTGAAGAGGTCACATGTCAGAGCGCAGCAGTCGAGGGCTTTGCAGCCTCAGCTGTGTTTGTATTTTCCAAAGTGGATGGCTGAAACTGTCGGGTTGTGTAAATTCATGTTATGAATTTTTATGATTTTCCTCATTGCCCCTCATTCATATTTATCATGTTTTTGAAGGACTAGCTCGATAACATGTTCCTGTCTTTAGACCCGCCCACCTTGTCACGAATATTTATGAGCGCAGCAGCTTCAAGGCCTTCAAGCTCATTGTTCCCTGGCACAGCGAGCCTGATTTCTACCAGATCGATCATAAAAAGAACAGAAGGAGGTGTTTCTTACCATTGTAAGAGAGGCGAGGCTTGCTTAGACACATGATAAAGTGAACCTCCATTTCATTGGACGCCACAGACTTGGAGCAGACAGGACACTTGAATCCTAGGAAGAAGAGGAGCAAAGTAAAAGATCAGTGCAAACATATATACACACACATGACTGTGAAATAAACAAGCATCGGCTTCATTGTGAGTGCATTTCACCCAAAGGAACGAAATGTAAAATGTCATTTTGTAATGTAAAAGAATGTGATAATAGGAAATCCCGGCCGTTCTGATGTTAAAATACCCAAATAGACCCAAACAGTCTTTGAATACAGCTGGCAAGGTTCTTTGTTCTGCTCTGCAGCTTTAGTGAACTTATCATAACAGCGCATGATCCGGTTTTCCACCTGCTGCATGTTCGAGTTAGAGCACATTTCTAACTCGCACCGTAGGAAGGACTACGGACCCCAGCTGAAGCCCAGGATGGCCGCCATCTTGGGCTGAATGAGATCAACGATATCAAGGACCGCCACAAGTGAGCCAACCAGAAGAGAAAACAAAAGACAGGAAGGTGTTTTTGAGTTAACTTTCAAAATAAGAGAATGGATAAAAAATAATAACCCACTTATTGGCTTCTATTAGCGTGGCCATTAGCATATCCAGCTTACTAATGGGAAAAATTGGTCTCAGATGGAGTAGAAGGTCTGCCTTTCTAAAAAAAACAAACAGGCTGAATCATTAGCCACTGCTTTATTATCAGTTAAGGAAAGAAACATTGACTAAAATAAAACTTTGTGATATGGAAGACTGATTAGAATGAACCCAGGCCGTTATCATTGTGCTATCCAGTTCTTCCCTTTCACCCCAATGCACACTTTAAAAACACTCATCTGTGCTTGTTTTGCCAAGTTCTGTAAAGTTGTAGCTGTGTCAGTACTCTCTGTTTGTGCTCTTTGGAGCCATCAGGGTTGACTATATTAGTATAACACATACCAGATAATTAGGTCAACACTGGGCCACAGAGCTGAAAACAGCTGCGACTGTGACAAAAGGAAGCTTCAATCAAAACGGCAGTGACTCTTCACGTTCAGCATCGCTGAGAATGGGATATGTTTCAGCAGGTTTTAGGCCAGTGGGTTTTGTATCCAGATTACTTCAGTTTACTGAGCTCACTCTACTGTACCTTTGCTCAAATCAAGACTGGTACCAACAAACTGCTAAAAAAAAACATTTACAAAATACAAAACTGCTCATTTCAATGTGTAAATTCTTTGAAAAATCCACCAGTTTTACTGCCTTTTGGTTTCCGTTTATTAAAAATTGATTATATGATAGGTAACGCTACAGTTGTTTGGTGGTTTAATGAGATTTGCATATATATAAACAATTACACTGATTCTTGCTGAGCATTTTTCCCCTTCTTCTTTTCAGAGACTTTCTGTGGAAAAGTTTTAGGTGCATAGCGTTTCGCTGTTGCTAACTAATCCTGGAAGTATTAGACCTCTTAATTTGTAATGTTCTGTCTTTTTCTTTTCCTAATTCCTCTTTCCTTTCTTGTCTTTTGCTAGTTTTAGACCAACAACTTCCAACGTTTCTCAATAAGGTCAGGCTGCATGAGGTAAAGTGAGATAAACTTGCTGTGGCCAGGACTGCTGCTGTGAAAAAAATCAGTTTCGTTAAATGTTACAGAGAAAGGAGTTTGGAATAAAGTTTGGAATAGTATCAGCTCCACAATGTCCACAGGTATGTGAGCCGCAGCAGTTCTGCAAGACTGCTGCAGCGCACAGTCAAGATAAGCAGCGTGTCTTGGACAGAAGTTGGGACGCTGAGTGGGAGTGGAGGCTTTTCTGCAAACTCATCATCTCCAGGAACTGGTGCTACAGGGGGCCAGACACCACCCAGGTGGAGAAGGCAAGCTCTGGGATCTGCTTGACGAGATGGGACAAGGCGCAAGCAAATAACTCCCAACTCGCTGCTGGGTGTGTCAGGACGATGTCCCCGCTCCAAATCCCCAACCACTATATTCTGATAAGAGGTCAAACATTTATGACAGGTGGTCACTGATGTGCCTGTGGTGCCAACAAGTTTGAAAGTCTTCCAAATAAGAAACTAATAATCTCATTTTCAGCCAAGAGGGTTTAGTTCAGGTCTGATCTGAGGCCCTTTTGTAGCTTTCAGTAACCATTTATTTTCATTTATGTCATTTGGTTAGCTTTAGGCAGTAAAACGTCTTGCTTGTGTCGTTTTAAAACCTTTACAATATTCACTGTCTTACTATTTATATTTTATTCCTGCACAGTTGGTGTGGACCACTCACAGTGTCATTATACACGTACAATGACAATAAAGGGATATTCTATTCTATTCTATTCTACTCTTCCTAAATGATACTTAACACCAAATTGTCAGTTATAGATAACGATAAAAGCTCGTAGACATTACTAATGGGGTGTTATTTTAAAAGTAGGAGCTTCTCCGTCTAGCAGGAGGAACTGCAAGCTACAAATAACACTGGACATGTGACGACTCTAGTTAAAAAAAATAGCCCACCTACAACTAAACTGCAACATGGCAGCGTCCTGTGCGTATAACATAACTGTGACCAAATTAATTTTTAAGTTAAAGTTGTGAGGAGAAGAGCTTTCAGTTGGTACAAATTCTGCAAGAAGAGTATTAACAGAGGTTGTATTTTTCCCTCACCAGTTCCCTGTTAATGTCTTGTATGATCAGGCTTGATCATATATTAATATATATTATTTAACACTATGAGGTTATCCCAAAAGAGTTCATTGCTTTAAGTGTACAGGGTAACGTGTGCTTCCTAAACTTTCTAAAACTCGAATATGTGGCAGAGACTTCAACTATCAGACTCTTCAGGAGGCAGACACCATCTCTACTTTAAACTCAGGTGACCATACCTTAGTTACGTTGCTATAGGCTCATGATATTGGGGACTTCCTGTGATGACATGGGCATTTCTTCTTCCCTCCCCTCTTTTCAGTCATCATGTATTCATATGCCACTGCTGCATGTCATTCATTTTGACCCGTTCTTTCCTGTAGTTCTTGTACTTTGTGTGTGTTTCTCTTTCCTCTCGCCCTAGTTAAGTTTGCTCTTCTTCCCCACTTTCACCAAATGGTGGATCATTCTGTAGGTGAATGTCAGATTGTTGCTATTATTAACATATTTGTCAAACATAATTTCACTCTCTGCCACAATATCAGATTTTACCGTACGATATTCATTTGACATATGCTGAACTTTTTATACCCACGCAGCAAAACATCCTCTCAGTTTTGTTCTGATGACTGGATGAGAAAAGCATTTCCCCCATAAAATCGCCACTAAATAACAGTCGTTAAACAAGCACTGGTGATACGGAGCTCATTCTAAAGATGGTTAGATGCAACTCTACCAAATTTGATGAAACAGAAATAAGGCATAATAAATGCTCCATTTAAATTGTAGCAATACGAGGCAGCCTCAGTCCACAAACGGCAGCTACCATGATAGAAAATTGGTAGCTGACAAAAATGGAAATTAATGACAGGTCCCTGTACCTGGCTGAGGTAAAGGGACCTTCAGTGTGAAGAGGACTTAAAGCTAAACAAAGGTTTGAGCTTCTCCTGTGTTTTTGCTGGAGTGATGACACATACAGTTCTAAGACATTCACAGGCTTACAAGTGGAAAATAAAGTAAAAAACAAAAATAACACTGCAGAACTGCAGCATACATACGTGGTGCTCATTTCTGTGAAATGTGAAAAACGCTAAGGAGGTGCAGGTAGAAAACACACAGAGAAACGTTCACTACACACACTACATGGCAGCTGACCCACATTTCCCTTAGCTGCTATTTTCAGACACTCCATAGGGATGAGCAGAGAGTGGGAGATGGAAGAAATGAGCGAAAAAGAGGTGCAGGAAGAAGGTGAGAGAGCTGAAGCGTTTCGAGGAGAAATGAAGGATTGTGATACGTGGTCCAGCAGGACTCTAGCTGCGCAGCTTGTGTGTGCGTTCGCTTTCAACTCAGCCAAGCACCGCGAATCCTCGC
Organism: Astatotilapia calliptera; assembly: GCF_964374335.1. Taxonomy (NCBI): domain Eukaryota; kingdom Metazoa; phylum Chordata; class Actinopteri; order Cichliformes; family Cichlidae; genus Astatotilapia; species Astatotilapia calliptera. The sequence continues at coordinate 4,199,272 of NC_137428.1, read as the reverse complement.
GGACATTTCGTATTCAAGGAGCGCATAAGGTCAGATAGGGACGAAAATAAATCACAGGGCCGGATCATAAATTAATTATACTGGTGCCTATGTGAGAGCATGGACACAGATGTGTGCTGTGAGTGTGCGCAGGCCTGTTTTGCAGTCCTACTGTACAGGAGTTGGTTCGTGTCAAACGGGCACATTTCTCTAATATTTTCCTTCAGTGTCATCTTAGGACCACAGGTGGTGTGGCGATAAATGCCACACAGCGCTTTTATGGTCGCGAGCTGTGGGACGGTTGGCACCAAATGACAAAGAGGAGAAATTTCTCAGTGCTGCTGAGAACGACATGTCTGTGAAGAAAGAAAGAGAAAAGCGTCTGGACTTCTTTAAGTTTCCTTGAAGACGTTTCACCTCTCATCCGAGAAGCTTCTTCAGTTCTAAGAGCAATCACATGAGCCAAGGTGATCAAAAAGGGGTCCATGACCCTCTTGGGGACACTCCCATAGGGCTTAAAATCTGGGACTCTCCACTATTTGCTCTTAGAACTGAAGAAGCTTCTCGGATGAAACGTCTTCAAGAAACTTAAAAAAGTCCAGACAGTTTTCTGTGGAGGGTGGACAGTTCACCACATAGCAACATTGATTTAATATTCATCTGGCCAGTAATAGCCAATAATGTTTAAACCTGTAGATCAGGCGTGTTAAACATAAGGCCCAGGGGCTAGAATTGACCCAGCAAAGACTCCCATCTGGCCCACTGAACAGCTTTAGAAAATGTGAACAAGTGCACAGATAATCAACTTTTAACTGTATTTTCTGTAGTTTTACACCTTTTTCTATTAATAAACCCCCCCACCCCCACCTTCACCAACTGCCATTCATAAAACACCAAAGTAATGAAGCCAGAAATAAACAATCAAATGAGAGAAAGGTTCCCGTTTTTACACCATCTGCTATTGAAAATTATCTGTTTCGGGGGGAAATTATCTGGGTTTTTGTCCTGTCAGTGTTAATCTCGTTAACCGCATTAACGCGGCAGTCCCCATTAGCGAGTAAACGCAGATCACCCTGTGCGTGGGGCTGCACGGTGCTAACGTATTAATGAGCTAACCGCGCCAACGCGTTGACACCGTGCAGCCCCATGCACGGGGCAATCCCTCGCTAACAGAGATTTGCCACATTAATGCGGTTATGTCATTTTAACGAGATTAACACTGACAGCACTAGTTTTTTTACAACTAAATTATACGCTGACTTAACAATGACTGACTTAAATGAACTACTAGAACCTTCTATCTATCTTTACATGTTTATCCTGTAGTTTCTCTGGTCCAGCCCACTTAAGATCAAACTGGGTTGTATGTGACCCACAACGTAAAATGAGCTTCACATCCCTGATCTAGATTATTCTAGTGTGAGGCGTCCAGTTTTAGAGGTATCTGTTGTTCTCTTGACAATAATAGAAGTGAAATGTGTTTGCCTTGCATTACTCAAAGTAATATAGAGCTACATATAAACATTCAGCAGCAATGGCTCTTTATACAAATCTTTGCTCATATCCAGCTTCACTGAGTAATTCTTTTCTTACTAACATATTACATACGGCAGCCATTGTTCATTAGATGATGTTTGTTAGAAAGCAACAAAGACTGATTTCACCCTTGGCTTAGCTGTAATCTTTCACTGCAAAGGATTTCTTATATCAGTTTGATTTGGGATGAACTTACATTCAGAAACAATTGGGCTGGATTTCTGTTGGTATATCTCAATTAGGATACAGGACGAGGTGATTGTATTAAAAGACTTTAAAGAGAATCTATTGTGCTCATCTCCAGCTCCATATTTTTACTCTAGGGTTCTAAGAGACCTGATTGATCCTTATTTATTTGGTGCACCCGCTCAGCGCTTTCTTCAACCTCCCTTCACACCAGCTTTAAAGGCAAAGTGGATGTAAGCTGCTGTGTATTGTCAGGCTGTGCGTCCCGTACGGCTCCAAAGCCTGTCCCTTTGATTTCTTTTCTTGTCTCGTCCACTCATTTTGAACCAAGAGCAAGAACCACCAATTCGGTGCATTTTGAACAGCTGAAGTTCAAACAGACGATTAGGGTGACTTTAAACACGGCATGGTTGTTGGTAGGGCTGGGCCATATCATGCCGTTCACGGTAATAGCGGTATAATGTTGGGCAATGATAAGAAAATGAAATATCTCGATAGAATATGGGTAAAACGCGCATGCGCAGTGCCTTTGTTTTCATACGCAAATTTCAGACACTACTTATCTTTTGGGGATTTTCCTGCACAAGCATCTCTGGGGTTTACAGAGAATAGACTGGAAAAACAAAAAATATCCAGTGAGCAGTATTTCTCAAGGAGAAAATGCCTTGTTGATGTCAGAGGTCAGAAGGGAATTACCAGACTGCTTTAACCTAGTAGTAACTTAAATAACCACTTGTTACAACAATTTCCCTTGTGGGATCAATAAATTATCTCTTGATCTATCCTATCTTAGAAGGTATGCAGAACAGCATGAATGCTTAATGCGCCAAACCTTGAAGTAGACGTGGTACAGCAGCAGAAGACCGCACCAGTTTAAATGAAACTGAAATCTTTATAAGGTAAGAACTAATAACTGGTAAAGAACATTCTCCCCTTTGGCGCTGCTACTTTTAGATGGAAAATTAAAATAATGATTCTTTTTAAAGTGCAGAAAATCTCACCTTGTTGCTCGGTGTTTGTGTTTTCTGTCTGGCTGCAGGTGCTGCATGTATTACCATTTTTTACATTCAGAGCCAACACTTGAATTAAACTGAATGCTGAGTTATCCTGTTTTCTCAGTCAGTCCTCTCTGATGTTTTAGTGATGAAAAACATCTGTGTGTCAAAGTTGCAGAGAAGAGCAGCGCGACGCTGTGATACAATAATTAGCATTCAGTGAACGGTGGAAATCAAAGCTGGATAAGGACCCTAATGCAAAATCTGTTGTTAAGCTTCCAGTCGGGATTTCCCTGCAGCTGGCTCATTGCTGGCGTCTTACTAAATTTGTGTCAGGAGGACCACCACATGATAGGCAGCCTCGCCTGATTGGTCACATTAAAACACCAGATGACGGTTTATAAACTGTGACAAAGCGAATGTAATATGCATGAAGTGTGACGGGTGCACTGGAATACCACCCGGAAGCTGAGTTAATGTCCTCACCAACAGATGATTATTTAGTTTGGGCCAAAATCAATTTCAGTGCCTGCATTTTAATTTCATTACATCTCTCTCTGCGCTCTCTTTCTTAGCACAACACAGTATCCAAGAGTCTTCAGCCGCTGTAGGAGATGAGCTCAGTTCTTGAAGCAGAAAAAAACCCCACATTAATTTGGCAGAACATTGTCAGATATCTTTGCTCTTGGATTTTTCCAACAGCAGATGGGTCCTTAAAATCTTCTCTATCAGATGGGTACTGCCACTCCTGCCTCAAGTAGAAACAAACTATCAAAAGGGCGAAATCTGCTCCATTCAACAATCACAAAAGGGATGAGAAAATCAATTCCTGTATATCCACTGAAAATCAATTTGTAATCACAACAGAAACATCCGATTACGGCTAAAGCAATTAAAACACATCCACTTGTAATTAACAGTCATTCATCCTCTTAATGACATCAGTCACTCGCAGCAAAATCATGCTGATTGGTGCTGAATACTAATAAACTGACTGATTGAATGACTGACCTTTAATAACCTTTGTTATTATTATTATTATTACACTTCACAGCAGGAAATGTTGACTAAAATAATCGTTAATGTTGTTTTCGACATAAATATATTGCTCTTTACTAATTATGATATAATACAGGATTAATGCAAACAAGTTGATGGTTCTTGGAGCCTCAACTGACTTGCATCCATCCTGTCATTGTGACGCTAACTCTTCACATATTCTCTGCGACAAAGAATAGATGAACAAGAACGTGCAGATTTTCAGCGCTTCATAGCTAAGCATTAAACTAAACTGGTTTGGGCTGGAGTTTAGAAAGAACTCTTTCCTCTCTGTGTTCATACCAACCACCTCTTTTCAAACACGAGTTAATGATGCGAGACAATCTTTTAAAACTGTCTGAGAACACAAGTGGCACAATAAGGCTTCAGCTGATCGGGAAGTATCAACCGACAACCTTCTTGTAGTAAAGCAAAGGTGTTAACCACCACACCACTCAAACCCAAGTACAGCATTTTATTGTTTCTTATGTAGGGGGCAGCCTTATTAACACTTTTATAAAGTCGTGTAAATAAAAATTTCTGATAGCAAATAGTTTCATTAAAGGTACTTTTTGTAATTGTGCTCTGCAGAATTTATCTGAAGCTTTCAACACTTGGAGGCAGTTAGTGCCTGAAAATACAGCTCTGACCTGGTTCGTCTTAAGTTGAGCTTAAGTTCTTTCTATGCCACACACTTCTGGACAGCCATTCGCCTTGCTTGGGAGTTACCGCACCTAGTTCTCCGATTATCACTGGGACCACTGTTACCTTCACCCTCAAGATCTTCTCGAGCTCTTCTCTGAGCCCTTGGATTTTCTTAAGCTTCTCATGTTCCTTCTTCCTGATGTTGCTGTCATTCGGAACCGCTACATCTATCACTATGGCCGTCTTCCTCTGTTTTTCTAATGCCACTGTGTCCGGTCGGTTAGCCATCACAATTGTGTCCGTCTGTATCTGGAAGTCCCACAGGATCTTAGCTCGGCAATTCTCCATCTCCCATTTGACCTCAGGACTTCCAGGCCATACTCTGCACAGATGTTCCTGTACACTATGCCGGCCACTTGGTTATGGTGTTCCATGTATGCCCTGCCTGCTAGCATCTTGCACCCTGCTGTTATGCTGGATTGTCTCAGGGGCATCTTTACACAGCCTGCACCTGGGGTCTTGCCTGGTGTGATAGACCCCGGCCTCTATGGATCTTGTGTGCAATACAGCAGCATATTTGTGACATGACTGAGAACAAGAGAAACTGGCTGTATTGAGCAAACTTAGCCAGCTCAAACACATAAACACACACTCAACAATGATAGTGCTCCTCTAACAGCCCAATAACTAAATGTTAAATGTGCCTATGATTTCCAATGAAGTGTAACAGAGTTGCTTAAACGATCAACTTTGTGCTGCTCACAGGATTGATACTTAAAAGAGCGTGGGCCGTTATCTTGGGTGACAGCTTAGCTAGAAAGTGTGAATGTTGCTTTTAACTGTATTCTTTTTGAAAGAAAAGTTCGGTTCCATATGCCCGTTAGCTTTTTCTCCAGTGCCTCCTGGTGCTACTTTGAAGCTTTTCTCTAACAACTCTGAGTCATTCTCCTCTTACTCTTCTATATGTACGACGTTAGCGCCATAGGCTGCGGTATATGAGCCTGTGGCACCACCACAATTAGCTAGAAGTTTCTACTTTGACTTATAAATCAGATTATAAGTTAAATCAGCACCACAGAAGTGAATTCTATGTAGCTGGTAAACATTTTCACTCAGTAACTGCGTCTCATGAAGCGAGTGAAATTACAAAACAGAGGTTCACTTGCTAAAACATCTTACTGCCTTTGTGCTTCTTTAAAACTGAAGGATGGTTGTTTTTAAAAAATATTCCATAAAAAACACAATGTGTCTCAGATTAGCTGATTATGCTCTGAAATTGGTCAATTACATCATAACACCAGCAACTTTATCAATATTATTATTCTCAGCTGTATGAATACTCCTCACAGGTTGCATTTCCAGTTCTGACCAATGACATCATCGCACATTCATGACAAGATTATCTAAAAATGTCAGATGCTTGTCAATGTTTAATTGTAATCAAAGTATGAACCTCTAATCCGGTGTCGGCTGTCAGCACAAAAAGGAAATGTTAATAACGGATACTTTTTTTCCCAAAATGAAACAAAATGTGATGCAAAACAGCTTAGTATGTGTCGCGCTTTGAAAATGATTGATACTAACGGCTCAGGTCAACAGCCTCTTGGTCAAAGTCAACGAGTTTTGCAGGGAGGGATGTTAATAAGGCCTACAGGTCCGAGCTTGGTAATTGAGTTCTTCATGCACTGTAGTCATTTCAGTTTTTTCGTGGTCGTGACTTCTGTCAAAACAATCCATCCAGGTATAAGAAATGGAGACGCTCTGCACTGAAGCTGCCATTCAAACCTTCAGGCAATCTGTTCTCCAGTCCACCTGTTTATGGACTAAAAACACACAAACAGCACCGGCACATAACTTGCATGACTATGCAGTAACAACAAGGAAAGGGGCCGAACAGATAGAGCAGTCACACCCTCTGAGCCCGAGTGCTAGTAAAGACTTATTCTTGTCAAACCCCAGCACAGACAACACACACAACCGAGCAAGGTCAGTCAACTCAATCTCAGGCCAATGCATATTTCATCGAGCCTTGGTGGCCAAGCCCCGCCTGACACCCTGCTGCAGCTCCCAAATAACCACCGGCCACTGATAAAGACATCAAGACAGACACTGACGCTGAACTCTGTCAGCAGGAAGCCACGAACAACACACTGACATGTATGACATGTTTGCGTGGGCTGCTACTTTCAGCCTGAGCTGAATGAGAACGGCTGAATACGTATTAAAAGGTTCGGGTCTCATGCTTGTGTTCTCTAAAGCAGTTTTGACATGTGAACCCATGAAATGATCACATTCTCAAAATCAAACATCACACATAGTCTGCCTTAGTAGCTGGCAGATTAACAAAAAATGAAACATTTATATATTGTGACTGACTAGAGTTAGGGTCAGGGTTAATGTGTGATATGACTGCTGAAAACACTTGAGTGAAAAAGATGCTGGTGTCTTGTTAGCGAACAATACTAACATTAGATGACAAATAAGATACTCTTTTTAATTAGTCCTAATAATATTAATGATGAAGACCTAATAATGCAATAAATACATTCAAAAAGAAACTGTCTATAACCCAAACTTGAACAAATGCATACATTCGACAACCGATGGTACAAATGAGTTTTGGTTGGTTCTTACTGGCCACACTGCATGTGGCTTTCTGAAGCGCCTGCTGCTCAAGACAATTCTGAGAGTGCACACAGAGTATCTTACTTGTTTCACAATGTTCAGTAACCCATTATAGGTCACAAAAACATCCAAGAGTCAGCTGGCCTTTGTTGCAGAGTGTTAAAACCTTGCAACCCCACAGTAAACACTGCATCAGCAACAAATGGCTCAAAGTGGATTTGGAAACAGCAGTTACAGTAGCAAGGTTACTTATGGACAGCAATTTTAAATGTTTTGCAAGGTATGTGGAGCCGAAGGTCTGTGTTTCCTGTGTCATGTCTCCAAGCTTAGTGTGTAACTGTCTGAAAGTATCACATTTATCTCCTTCTTTTCTACAGGATCTGTGCTGAATTAATGCATTTTATATGTGCAACATGCTGAGCTGTAAGTCAGTTATACCACTAAAACGAGTGGTGCAGTAAACTGAAAACAGTGCAAATTGCATGTGTCAGAAAGACACCGAAATGGTGATGAAGACAATATATAAACATGTTTTTACACAACTGTAACTGTAGCTCGTAAAGCACAGATTAGAAAACTAATCAGTCTGTTTTTGGCTGTTTACCACCGACACTGGCCACAGATCAGTGATGGAAAGGCAAGACGATGTCCTGAAACCTGAAAGCACACAATGCATGCAATGTGTTGTGTTTTGACATGTTTATTTTTTTGCCTCCTTTCCTGATAATATCTGTGACTGAAGTTGGCGTCACTACTTTATGTGTTGAAAAGTCAAAGGACACTGAGACCCTCACAGAGCCCAAAGCAGAAAGTCTTGGGTAGCAAATTCAGACTTGGATTTTAGGTTTTGTCAAACCAGATAATGGGGAAAAAAAGTCGATATTCAAATTATTTTGTGCACCTGACGTCACTCCAGTTTCAGTGTTTATGTTAAGTTTCGACATTCTTTGTTAAAAAACAGAATCAGAAGTCTCACTCAAATGTCGGGTCTCATTTTTAGCCTGAATTAGTTTTTGTCAAGTTGCTGGTTCGTTTTGTTTCCTTCATCTTAGAAATATTGTAAAAGTCAAACGTTTACTGTCAGTCAATCATCTCAAACTTTTTGTACACACTTTAATTTTCTCCCGTCTTGATTATTGCAATTCACTTTTTATGTGCATCTCTCAGCAATCACCAATCTACCCGTGTAAAATGGTGATTGCATTATTGTGTGTGATGATTCTCAGGTCTGGGTTGCATGCTAATGTCTATAATATGTAATTTTGATAGTTTTAAAGAACGTCCTGAACATTTTTTCCCTATAAGATTCTTACCAATAATCACAGATATGTGCACGGATACTGGAAGTACTTAAGAGCCAGTTGCCTCTGCCTGTGATGCTGATGAATCGAGAATTTGACAGCATGAGAAGTGTGAAGTAGGCTGAGTCAGTTAAAATGCAGACGACCATTGAAAAAACAAAAGCAATTGTTTCAAACACTGGCTTTTATTTGTGAGCAACATCATATAAGAAGCAAATTAAAAAAGGACTAAGAAGTGAAAAAGGACAATTCATTGATGATAGTCTCACCAGCATCATCTGTTCAGCTGACAACCAGCTGAACATTGCTTCTCATTTACTTACATGTGCGTGGAACGTTCTTATCCTGCACAACAAAAACAAGTGCATTTGCAAAATTTACAGTTGTTACAGATTTATGAAATGTGCGCTCCAGCCGATATTGCTTGTATCACTGTGCGTATGTTGGTAAACTATTCTGAACCAGCAGGCTTGTGCAATATACCATCTGAATGCTGTCACACCCCCAAGTTTCTATATAAGGAAACACATTTATCTCCAGGTGAAGCAGCAAAAGTGGTGACAGTGCTGCAAGAGAGAAGCCTGCGCTGCTAAGGCAGGAGAGCAGGAGAAAGCCTAGCTTAAGAAAATGAAAGAATCATGTACAAAGAAAAGGAACCATTCAAAATAAATAAATAAATATAACAGCTGAAATGACCAAGGTTCACAATATCATTTTTCTCGAGACATTTGTGGTCACAAAATATTAAGGCGTCAAAATGTGTGGAGTTTGCATGTTCTCAGTATGTTTCTGGGTCCACAGACGTGCATGTAAGCTTAATTAGAGTCTCTAAATTGGCCACAGGTGCGATCTGCATAGAATAATGTGCTTAATGAATGTATGGGTATAATGTGACTTGTAATCTAAGGCACTTTAAATAGACAGTAAAAAAAAGCGCTACTTAAATGTGAGTGCATTACAGTTCACAGCGTTTGCCTTCTTTTTTGACCAAATATGAAGAAACTTCATTCTGACTTTCAGATATAATATTACAGATGTTTCAATGGGATGCAGATGCAGTTTGTAATATATATGTCTCACATATAATTGATTAAAAATTGAATCAAAGGCCTATAAATTTGGGTGAGCCTTAACAGGGTCTTGAATCACCTTGTCTGGACATACTCCATTAATCTCAGGCTCACTGCTCACAGCTCATCCTTGATAACATTTAATTACCTAAGGTTCGGTGTCCTTCCATTGGTTGGTGTCACAGGCAATTATAGATGGATCGATTTTATTGTGTTTTCATCACATCAGAACTTGAATTTGACTCACTTGTTAACTTCTTTGATGTCTCGGTCATTATCGTTGATGACCCTAACGCTCTGCTGTCAGAACATTTTTTTTCCCAAGTTTTTGCAATAATGAGACAGAAGAAAACACTCTTAACTGACAGCAAAAACTATATTATTATTTTTCCAATTAAGTACTTTCACTGCTCTCAAGAACACGGGGTTAGGGTTCCATGACAAAGAGAGTCATATGAGTTCCTCCAATAACAGCCAGGAGCTGAAGGATGGCACCAGCTCTAGGAATTATACTCATCCTGGAAGACTCTGTGTCTCACTGCAGCCAACATTCAGTGCCAGTGCAGAAACAGTGTGCTGATTTTGTAGCAAGCTGGAAGGTAAGACTGTGGTGGTAGTGGGGATTCACTTTTTGAAACCATGCTCTTGCAGTTTAGTGCTACAGTCTCTGCGATTCTAACAATCTCTGTTTACTGAATGGTAATAGTGATTGATGCTCTGAGTTCATAAAACCTCTCAGTAAGGCGGCATTCAATTACTGTACCCTACAATCAATACCGAACGTGTAAGCCAAAGCCTTGTGGCACTTTTTGGCCTCAGTTTTGCACACAAGGCCAGGCTGACCCAAACTGTCTCATTAGTAGAGCTTTGCAGGTAATAATGTGTCATTTAATTATTCCAATAAAAGTCAACTTTAAAACTGTTTTATCCTTTTTTCACTATCTTGATCATTTGTGTTTTAAATTACAAAATAGCAATAGTGCCTATTCACTTCTAATTGCGCAAAGTGCTTTGCACACTTGCATGGCTTACCTGTCCAGGTGACTTTATTCGGGGTTTTTCGTTCTTTTTTTGTCTTACTGTATGTTAGTTCTGAAAGACATGTTTTCCCCCACAGCTGAACTTACGAACATGTGGATGACATCAGGATATTTAGATAAGGATATTTACCAGACGTAAAAGGACAACAGGCTGGCAGAAGTTATAGGGAGGGAGGGAGAGGTGGTGTCAGGAGAAAAGTACACAAGGTCACCGCACCCACTGAGGATACTCACAAATTTGAGATCAATAAACAACAAAGTAATAGAAATCTGACCTCATGCAAGGTACTTTGCAGATTTGTTATGCTCAACAGAAACTTGGCTACACATTTCAGTAGCGGGCACTCAAGTGTTTGATGCTGGTGAGAGCAGTCAGGTCTGTGCTGGTGTTGTTCACATTCGTGACTAAGACAGTGAGATCTTGTACTTCACTCTGAGATGCTTCTACTTCCCCAGGACATGTGCATTAAAGGATTTTGTTAAAACAAAATGTGCTGTCTCTGTAAGTTCATGATAGTCTAAGGAACTTGGACAGAAAGCAACTAGACTTCTTTAAGCTTTGTGAAGATGTTTCACTTCTCACCCGAGAGGCTTCTTCAGTTCTAAAACCGAATGGTGGACAGTCCAAGGTATTTAAACCCAAGTGGAGGTTGTCCCTTTAGAGGGTTGTTGATTCCTGTTTAACCCACACTCACGTCTTGTGTCAGGTAATCTTAACAGGTCACATGATAGGATGAGGCAAGAGCTCACAGTGGTTTCACCGGAAACCATCTTGGCTATTGTGATGATGCACATGAGTAATAGTGGATCAACGACCCTCTTAAGGGACAACCTGCTCTAGGGTTTATACTTGGACCAGTGCCATTTGGTTTTAGAAGTGAAGAAGCCTCTTAGATGAGAGGTGAAACATCTTAAAGTCCAGATGCTCTTCAGACTTTGCATGCTGCAGGAGAAAGGTTTAAGCAAATAGAGACATGAGCAATGGCAAATGACGCTTCAGACACACAGGCAGCCACGAACACAACACACTAGGGGCCAGAACTGCAGATCATCCCAATCAGGCCCCTGACATCATAAAACGAAAGCTAAAATAATAAAAACAGACCAAAATCAATGAAAGCAGTAGCTTCAGCAGCATGCTTGCAAAAGGAGATGCCCTCACATTTTCTCAAATAGATGAATAAATCATACTAAATATACTTCATGACAGTAAATAACAGAGCAAACAACAGCTGTCGCCCCACAGAGATTCTCAGACTCAGCAGTGTCTTAGCAGTGACTGAACTTTCAAAATAAAGGCGGGCAATTATCTAACAGTTAACTGATCCATGCCCTTTGGGTCTCATTTGCTGGTTTCAAGACTTACACACAATCTTTATGTTGTAAATTATGGTGCCTACACTGAGAAACACAAAAAAGAGGTGACCTCTTTCTCTCTCTGTCACATCCATCAGCACCAGCGTTAATCCTCAGTTGATTTTGCAGTTTTGTTTATTAATTACGAGTTAATCACTTACAGTTGTGTTTTCACTTTGGGTGCTATTACTTCAGTTTTGCTGATATTAGTTGGGGAAAGAAGCTTGAATCCTAGAACCCACTGTTTGGTTGATCTGTGGTCGTCATCCTCCTTTGCTTGTTTTGCTGAGGGTAAGATTCATATACTTTCTACAAACATTATCTCTTAAAATTAGGACCGGGCACCATTTGAGCAAAATATGCTCAAACACTCCCTTCAGGATGGAAATGTTTCATGTTAGGACAATGATGATCACTCAGAGCAGCTTTGTATTGATTTGCAGTGAACCTTCCTCCCAAGGGAATGAGTGTCTCCAAACCACAGCAGCACACAGCATGTAAGGGACAGTGTGGGCTCAAGCACAGAGTTTTGTCCTCTTTATGCATTGTTCATAGAGTTTGATAAAGTTTTTGTACATTTAAAAGGAATGAGGTCAATTCTTGTCCTGACAATAAATCAGCTATGTTTTTATTAATATTACAGCTTTTTCAATTTCATTTAAATTCTATTTTTCTTATATGGTGCCAAATCACAACAGCAGTTGCCTCAAGGCGCTTTATATTGAAAGGTAAAGACTCTACAGTAATACAAAGAAAACAGAGAAAACCCCAACAATCAGGTGATCCCCTATGAGAAAACAATTTGGCGACAGTGGGAAGGAAAAACTCCCTTTCAACAGGAAGAAACCTCCAGCAGAACCAGGCTCAGGGAGAAACAGCCATCTGCTGCAACAGGTTGGGGGTATGGGTGACCTAGGATTGTTTACGTGGGTACGACGCACCAATATGATCAGAAGTCAAGCTGAAAGATGTAGAAATGCTATCCTGACATTTCCGTTGTAGTCTCTACTTGGTTTTGTTATCATTCACCAGGTCACTTTTGACCCTTTTAGGGTTATGTTTAGAGTTTGGGTTTGTTATAGAAGTTTCGCCTGCTTGGAAGAGCATTAACAGAAAAGCTGTAAAGAAAAATAACCAGTATCTACATGTTCTGCACACCAGCAGTTAGGGTTAGCTCGGGTCATTGCAGATAATGACTGAAACCTCACTTAGAAGCTTGTGCTCTGTTTTGTTGCTTACCGGGGCAATGGCGGGGGAGTGAAAGTGAGCAATAAAGAGGAAAGATTTATTAAAAATGTATTTGTGAGATATCAAGTGCAGACCCGGAGAAAATGTTGTGGAGAATGCAGTTTTAAAAGAGAGCATAAGTTGAACTTAAACCCTGCAGCAACGCACATCAAACACTTGCACTTTAAATGAGTTGGAAAGACATCCGTTGGCAAACACACTGACTCAATCATTCAGACTCTCACTGACAGATTCTATGTATAACATCAATCATTGAACAACCTCGCTTGCCTGTGAGCAATGAACGACTACAGCGATATGTAGTAATACCGCAGCAGACAAACTGATTAAAACATGGATGTCCCTCTCATAATGATGAATAGTGCAGAGAAAAAGACAGCTGGACTGTGGATGCCCAGAGTCATGGAGAGGAGCCAGTCTAAATCAGACTGGTGCCTGGGAGCTTAATGGTCGCACAAACAACTCTCCCAGATCCAATCAATAGCACTGTAAAATCCAGACTGTATTCAGTCCTCGCATAAAATATCTGCAGAACAATAATTACCCAGCAGATGAAGACACGTTTATTGTTTCCAGTCCTGGCTGTTATCTGTGTTAACGCTATGACGCTTTGGTTGATAAGTGTCGGTAGCTGCAGAGGACAGACACACAACGGAGGAGGAAAGGGGGAGTCCTGTTTAACTGTGCAGTAAAATAAGGATCACAACAGTCCGGGGGCAGACATGAATCATCCAGCCATCTACTTTATGATGCAGAAGTGAGAAGGAGGATGGGAGGACAGAGAGAGATAGAGGGGACTATAAAGCAGAGAAAAGAGGAAGGCGAGACAGAAAGTGGGAATTGATGAAAAAGAGAGGTTGCAAGGGACATATAGGGAGGAAAAAGAAAAGCAAAAAACTAAGCCTGAACAGAGATTGACTCTGAATTATGGGATTGATGGATGGTGAGAGGGGGAAGAGTGCTCAGTTGAGTTAGGAATTACAAAAACGTTGGATCAAAGTGAAGGGATAAAGTGAAAAGAAGCAGAAAGCAAAGAAAATGGGACAGATGCATCAGAGTTCTCCTTTTAATAAAGCTGCTGCCGAGCTGCCAAGTGACCATCGGCCCAAGCTCGTCTAACAGGCTGTTTCCTCAAACTACCACCTGATCCGCACGGTAACGACAGCTGGGCCATTCATACATTTTTCAACAGTAGCTTGTGTGTAATTTCTCTCCGAGCCATGAGGATGCAAATTTCAGGCAAGTATTCCAAGTGTAAACAATCAGTGCAGTCAGTGGTCATTAAAAGATAATGCTGACGTAAATGCTTTTCGCCAATAAAGGTTTTTTTAGCTGATCGTGCCAACGTTTCTGAGGACTTCAGTGCTCCCGACATTTCCAGATTAGCTGCAATACCAATCCTATACAAAGGTTTTGAATAGCAGGTGAGCAACACCTGCACCTGACATGTAGGAACCACTGTGCTAATGTTTGGGCGACTTCAGTGAAACATTGGGGGGAGAAAAAGATTAAAGACAGAAAATTTTAGCAAAAACTCGAGCAAATTACCAAAGAAGACATCCAACAAACACAAAGCTGAAAAGACGAGGGCACTAATACCACTAGCAGTTATTAGCATCAAAGTCAGTGGCAGCCTTTAGAGCGCGCACAAAGCATGACTTTTCTCGAGCACCATACCTGACAACAGAAAAAGAAGAGTACACAAGTGTAGAGCGACAGCTGGAAAGGAGCTGCACACATTGGATTTGTGGTCAAGTAGCACATCATATATGAGCCTCACCATCCACTTCACTGCACTAACGGGGCTTTCCTGTACCTTTCTCTTTTTTTTGGAGCACAAGAAGAACACAGCTAAAACTTTTGTTTATATTCTTCTTCGTTTAATTGGAAAGCTTCTTCTTTTTCTATTTACACACTTATTATATTATATATATTCCAAAATTGAAACCAGTTGAATCCATACAAATGAAATGATGGAGTATTTTTTGACGATTAATATTTATA
Organism: Astatotilapia calliptera; assembly: GCF_964374335.1. Taxonomy (NCBI): domain Eukaryota; kingdom Metazoa; phylum Chordata; class Actinopteri; order Cichliformes; family Cichlidae; genus Astatotilapia; species Astatotilapia calliptera. Next base: position 4,184,249 of record NC_137428.1, on the reverse strand, counting down.
TGAAACTGCCCAACTCTTCATTTTCCATTTTGCTTCTTGTTCTTCTGGAACACCTGAAGCTTCTACCTGGTCAGAATTAAGAACTGAGTTTATTATCTATAGCTATGTTTCTTATTTCAAATACAGTTATTCAGTGTGTTGCAGTACGTTTGCCATTTTCAGCTTCTGATAGAAAAGAAATAATATTTAAACTAAAACTAACGAGGACCTTTATGACATTTTCACATCTTAGAAACCTCAAAGGAATCTTTAAGCTTGACAAAACAAATGGATTTGATTTATATCATTATATTTGCTGTTTATAATATGAAAAAAAAATCTCATTTATGCTTATGTGTAATGCAGTCCTGCTGCTGTACTTCATTTGTTTGATGCTCTTCTACTTGTCTTGGTATTTAAATTTTTTCAGGCTGTTGTTTTACATCTTTTTTGTGTCTTTGTTATCATTTGTTGTCTTTTTCATGCCCTTTTTATCTCTGTTATTGTTTTCATTTCTTATTTTGCTGCTTTTGTGTCTTTAAAGTTTGTGTCACTGTCACTTGCGACCAGGGTTGGCTTAAAAATGTTTCAGTCTCCAGACTCCAGGCCCTTCCATTCGTCTGGCCACTGTGTCCACCAGTGTACAAAAGAATATATCAGGAATGCTGTACTTAATGTTGCGTGCGGATTCCAAAGCAAACCACTTTAATTTATAGTCAAATGTTAATTGTTTTAATTAGTATTCACTATCAGGATACTGGGAAAGTCTTTTTCATACTGACGTCATACGTGCACCATCTCATTTGGTCAAAGACAGCAAACCAAAATCTTTCCTTCCTGTAGCTCAGAATACATAATCTAGTTTGTAGTTTCCTGTCCTCTGAAATCAAATGGAGCCAAACAATAGAAGTCAAGTTTGCACTAAAGTTTAATTACATATAATTATTTAAAAGAAACAGATTTTTCAGAGGATCTTCCTGATGGACATCAAGGACCCGTAGAGGTCCCTCAATGCAGGAGAAAATGTTTTAGCGCTGCTGGAGATGGTACATTAAGATAATAAAACTGATGATAAGAGATGTTTAGGCTTGGGCAGCAGACTAAGACACAGTGACACAGCAATTTCAGCGACACCGCAGAAAACAAAAGGTCACCATCCACAAGTCACACTCACAGGTAATGGTAATGCTTTAGTGGAGGTGGTGGAGCATGAAACAGTGGCTATGGGTGAAGCAGGTAAAAAGGCAAAACTGCATTCAGAAAAAAGTTGATGAACCCGATGTAATACAGAAGTGATTTAAAAAAATAGATACTTTGTTATTATTTCAGGAACTGAATTCTCAAGAGGTGGTCCACTAAATAAGCTACATAAAAACCAAGACATTTTACTAAAAATGACAAAATCTCACAGAGCAAACACACAGTAGCGAGCCTGTAAGGTCAACGGTAAGCTGCGCACATGACCGGCTCCACAAGTTCAAGATGTTTCTGCTAATTTCTGTTCTAATTCTGGAAGCGAGGACACTGGAGCTTTTCAGCTCCGTGGCAGAAGTTGGAAACCGATTCAGCTGCAGATGCACGCGCATGCACACACACACACACACACACACACACACACACACACACACACATAGCCATGCTGAGATTTAGCTACGGCAGACAGGCTGAAGGCAGAGATTCCACTGCAGAAGCACAACAAAGCCACTCTAGGGGTTTAGCTCTGTGGCATCGCAGACTGAAGGTGGAGATTTAACACACAGTGGCACTCCAGGCAGGCGGTGTCAGGCAGACAGATCAGAGAGAAGGAGAGAGAAGACACCATTAATACTACAGATGGAAAGTCTGAGAGCAACTCCAGTCATACTGCTTGTCACGCTGCAGAGGAACCAGCTACAAGGAAGAACGTGGAGGGGAGATGAGCAGAACCTGGACTCTTCATCTTCAGTAATGACACACGTGTAGCTCATAAAAATATAATTCCACATTTATGACATTACATGCGACTTTTCTGTTCCTCTAATCTTTACATCATAGGTTGAGCATGGTGGCTGTGGCTCAGGAGGTCGGGTATAAAATGCTTTGAGTGCGCAGGTAGAGCAGAAAAGCACCATACAAGAACCAGTCCATTTAATGTTGTAACATTAATTCCCAACTGTGTAGCCACATGCACATAAATACATACATACAGGTCTGCCAGTGCAATCTTAACCTCTGCATATCTACCAGACTTCTAATTTCTTCGAAGAAAGAGAAGCAACCGAGGATTTAGGTTCACTTTTCCGAAGTTTAAACTCAAAACATTACCTTTGAAAGTCTCATACACTCTTTCTACCGTTACAGTTTTTATGTTAAACCTTTTCAGTATATAAAACATCACCTAAGAGAAGATAAACTGAGCTCTGAAGCCTCTTCCACCCATGAGGTGCACAACAGGAGAATACAGCTTTACCTATTCTGTATTCATCAATAGATATCAAAGATGATACACTCTTAGGAATGTGCACTTTAACTTGTTTTTAAAAAAGACATGATATATAACATCGTGGTTTAGTAAGAATGGCTCTTTAAATAAAAGTGAGGCAATTTTGTTCTTATTCTCCCCGAGTGGAAGCTGATGACCCTCCCGCCTTCTTGTAGATGATGGAACAGAGGATTTCGTTTCATACTAAGATACCGAGTCAGAAATAAGCCCTTTGAAACTTCTGTCAGTTACTATTTAACTCTGCTCTGGCATGAATGTGACCTTCCCAACTCCCATTTCTTCCCTTTCTACAGATCATACATTGTGATCACAGCATTTTTGACATCATAATGCATCCTTTGGAATCTTTTACAAATGACTGGTTTCCCCGCCTTTCGTGACCTGTTAATGGTTTCCATTAAGTAAGCAAGTCTAGAAGGGCTTTGTTTGTGCTTCAATTTAAATATTAGTCAATGTGTTGTACAGGATTAGTATCTGTTATGTGGCAAAAGTTACCCAAAGTCTCAGGTAAGTCTCAGCCTTGTTGTGTCTTTATCATTGTGATGGCTTCATCTAAGATATCTCTGACTTGTGACGCTGGCAGGAGGCACTTATTTGTATCTTTGTACCTCAGACCTAGTTTCTAATCTCCAATAGATAAAGTATAGAGCAATACGACTTGGGGACCGGCCTGTCTGTAACAATGTGGGCCGAGAGCATCACCAGAAATCCATCAATACTAGACACCCAGTTCAGATCGAAGCTGGTCACCAGCTGCAGTGTTTTAAATCTAGATTATATAAAATGTTTCCCCCCAGTATGACAGATCACTGAAGGCTCTTTATCACACATTTTGTTTCCCATCACACTCTAGCACAATGTTGGCTGGACAGTTTTTTCCTGGTATCCCAAAGTGTCCAAACACAACGAGCCTTCGGCTGAACTTTTACATTTCACTGCCTACAGTAATGCTTTGGTGCTTGGGAGGATCGCAGACAATAAAGTCATTTTAACCGACTGAAAATCCACGTCCTCCAATACTGTCCCAAAGATGAAGGGTTGAAATTGATTCAGTTATACAGGTGGAAAGAATGAGAACCAATTTCCTGTAGTATTTGGAGCCTGTTCCCTTACAAACCAAAACACCAAATGAGTGAAATGCATGTCCTTCAGGTGTATCACCTTTTAATCTTCAATTCTGGTCCCCAGGTTGGGGTAGGTATACTTTTTGTTTTTCCAAACTGAACAGAGTTGACCACATAGTGTAAGCTTGTCCAGCTAATGAAATAGTAGTTTGTATTTTGGAAATATTTTATCAGATTTAGCAGAAGTCATTCAAAGAGTCCTGCATTAAAAAGGTTGTGGGAAAAAGTCTTCAACAGCAAAGACTGCTGTAGATGTAGAACTTCGAGAAGCAAACAAAAGGAAAAGCTTTTTGAAATCTGATTTTTCAGAAAAGTTCATATATTTTAGGCAATTTTTAAATCAGATTTGACAGGTGATTCTTTTTGGTCCAAGTGACCGCTGAAATTAAGCTTAATTTAGACAATATTTCAAACTGACTGCTCAAAAATGTACCTGGAAGTATTTCAATATTGTTGCCGAGTGGTGAGATTTGCTGCTTGGTGGATTCTGCACAAGTTCTTGTTTGGACATTGAGTACTGACTACGATATCAATACTGTGATTTATAGTAATCTAACCAGGACACAGGAAGGCACGAGTGACCATTACAAGTTTTTGCATATTTAAATTATATTTTTATTATTCAGTTTTAATTGCAAAGTTTTAAGATGCAAGAATGAACTGTTAAGCTTTTTAAATGAGCTTTTTCCTCAAAGATATGATTCCTACACTCAGTTTAAATAGATAGGGTTCATATCCCTAAAAACAGAAGGTTAAAAACCATTCATGGGTGTCAAATTGTATTCAGACTTCTTTAAAATTTCATCAAGCGAAATTTCATCAAAGAACATTTAGACAGCCACGTGTTTCTTTGGTTGCACAAATCTTGCATCATTTGAACTGCTCCGCACCTTAATTGGTGCTTGCAGCTGTATTTGCGTTGTTAGAGTCTATAGCAGGGGTGGGCAATTCCTGCAGGTTTTAGATCTCACCTTGGGTCAACACACCTGAATCACATGATTAGTTCGTTACCAGGCCTCTGGAGAACTGCAGGACATGTTGAGGAGCTAATTTAGCCATTTAAATCAGCTGTGTTGGTTCAAGGACACATCTAAAACCTGCAGGGACACCGGCCCTCGAGGCCTGGAGTTGCCTACCCCTGGTCTATAGGGATAGATTTGGGATGAAATAATAAGGCTTCTAGTAGTAGTAGTACTAGTAGTAGTACTAGTAGTAGTACTCATTTCTAATCTTTTCCATCCTGGTCACTCCCAGCTTCACTTCCTATCTTTTTGAGGATGGTAGGAGCTTAAAAAAAGGAATGAAAAATGGAAACTGATTAAAGCAAACTGCTGTATCATATCAAAGCTTCAGTAAGACCTTTCATGCTCAGTCCTTAATAAAGACTTTTGTTTCTGTATCATGGCTTTCTAATTTTACTCCAAAGTCTACTGTAACTGTGCTCACTTTATCTGCCAGACCTTAAATTTCAGTGCAGGGCTGCAAGTAAAACATTACAGGGATCTAATAAAATTCAAATGTTTGTACTGATGCAGATCAGCTGGTCAGACGTGCTACAGGAATGGACCTACACGGACATCCAACCTGGAAAACACCTCTTTTCCTCTCTCTGCAAGTCTACACGCTCTATGTGGTTTCTGGAACTGTGGGTAGCATACAGAGACAAGATGTGAACTTGAGGCCAGACAAGCATAGCTGCGAGCAAAAAAGGCAAATGATAAGAAAAAAGACACACAAAGGACTAAAGCAAATGCCTAACTTAATTAGGTTAACATTAATCCTCAAGACCTTCTGACAGGTAACACTAACATTATTAAGGTAGAGTCAAAAGACCAATTTTAGGCTACCTGGCTAAGGATATATCCAAGTCTTGAATTTGTCAAAGAAGCTCCTAGATTTGTTACATATACCATATGCCAATGTGACAGAGGACAGTGGAGGAACAGGCCTGAAAGCATATAAGATGCACAGGTAACCACTAAGAGGGGAAATGAGAAAGAGACAGCGTTGCAGCACAGATGTACCTGTAGGAAAATGAAAAACCCAGTGTGAGTGAAGAACAGGACAATGGAAGAGAGGTTAAGCTCGCTTGTGGTTTTCCCCCTCAAAGTTTATAACTAATAGAAAGTGTTGAACGAGGGAATTTATGAAGGTTCCACAAAAAGAACACACAAAAGGAGACATAATGGGAATCAGAAAGGAGGATCTGTACCGCACTGAGCCTCACAGTCAGACAGGAGGAGGCCCGATCGTCAGCAGCCTACCACTGTCGTGACCATAAACGGCAGCCCTGGAAACTGTTAGGTTGATTACATCACAACTTACAACTAACGCAACTCTCGCCAACAAACTCTCCTTACCTTACCGGAAAGACCAGCAGTTTCCATGGGAACAGGACAGAACAAGAGAAAATAGAGAGATGGAGAGACAGAGGAGAGGATGGATGTTGGGGGTGTGAGGAGAAATGCGAGAAAAGCGAGAAACGTGTTTTGTTTGTTACACGGGGAGGTAATGTAACCTCAGATGGAGGTGAAGACAGAGAAAAGGATAATTATACCGTGGAAAAACAAAGGACGGGCCGCAGCTTGAAGACAGCACGGACTGCGCTTTGGGTCTGTGCAATCCAGCGTCACCGGGGGTTAAATTAGGATGTTTGCAACAACGAGAGTCCCTGAATGCTCAATCAACCCCTCCGAGCCCTCCTCTCCGGGGACCACAGTGGGCCTGAACGGGAACAGTAAACAACACAGTGAACATAACTGGCTCTGAACAGCCTTCGCAGAGCAGCTTCACACCGTGCTCCTCCCCCAACACCGATTAAATGTAGATGAGCTGTAAGATGAGCGACGCATCAGTGAGGGCTCCAACGTCCTCCTTTTTTAAATCTGTCAGTTTATCTGTAGATTACTTTAAAGGTAACAAAAAATGAATTTTTAAAAATGCCCGTTACATTCCCTCTCATTATGTTGCATTTCTTACACATCCAGTAAATAAGGATTATGAATTTCAAAGCGCTGAAGTGCCAGATCCAGCAGTTCCCATAATGGCCACTAGAGGCCAGTTCCAAAAGATCCAAACCTCATAGACTCCAGGGTTAAAATGTCCACATGAATGGCATTAAAATCCAGTTTGGAGCCTGGAATAAAATATATTTTGGTCTTTTTTTAATTGTTTAACTTTATAATCACTTCACATATGGTCAAAATACTCAGTTCGGTTGGTTCAGGTGTGTTGCAGCCTGTGTTGTTCAAGTTACTTGAAAAAAGTAATCAGTAACTAATTACTGATTACTTCCCCAAAAAAGGTAATCCTGTTACTTTACTCATTACTTATTTTCAAAAGTAATTAGTTACTTAGTTTCTGTTTTAAAACATGATTTACAGCCTGAATAGATGATAAAGCGATAGAGCTTTCAGCCCAATTCTATTTTTTCTACATAATCCATCATACAAAATGTAATCAAATGAAAAAGTCTCTTTTTGAAAATTGTTTTATTAGTTTTAATCTTTTAACTTAACGCATGAAGCAAACATTTAATTATATGCAACATTCTCTGACTGGAAGAAATTTGTTGAACATTTAAACCTATTTTCTGCACATTCCAGCACATAAAATAAAATAGTTTTTTGTGTTTACACTCACTCTTTCAAATAGATGCAAGTAAAACACAGCAGAAAATAAATAAAATCAAAGTCTCAGCGGTCCTGTTGCTCTATTTTCACCTGTATAGCAGGAGTGGGGCAGGCGGAGGTTTACCCTGGTGCAGGTGTGTCGTAGCGGTCAGTGGAAGGATCTGTGGATTTCACATTCCCGTGGCAGCGTACTGTCGGTACTTGCTCGGAAGTTGTTTTTTTTCGGTGTAAAAGAAGTTTTCTTCCCACGCAGTGAGCAGCGGACGCTAATGTTTTTGTCACTTTTTACGGAATCAAACTCAAAATAAGGTCAGTACTTCCACGCTTTAAACGCTGCACGCTCATACTCGCTGCCGCACTCGATACATGATCCATTGTTGATCTGCACACAGCTGTTGCCACAAACGTTTCACTCGCTTACATCATTGTCATGAGACACTGTCGCAAAAAAATCACGGTTTTAGTAACGCAGCGTGCTTACGGGAAAGTAACGGTAATCTAATTACCTTTTTTGCAATAGTAATCCCTTAGTTTACTCGTTACTTGAAAAAAGTAATCAGATTACTGCCCATCTCTGGTTGCAGCAGGGATTGGGATCTACAGGAGAATCTCTGTTTAAACATTGTGACAGCACGGAGTGGCAGGATAAGTAGGCAAACCATGCACGAACATAAACTTGTACTAACTTACAGAAAATGGGCACAAGAACCTTTGATTGGAGGACAGATGTGACTGGATAGTTAAACTCATTCTTCAGTGAACTTGAAAAGAATAACAGTGAGTAAGAGCGGAGCCCAGAATCAAGTTTGAGTAACTGTTAGAAGATCCGAAGTCAGTTATAGGTCATTTCAAATTATGTCACAATCAAGACCTGCAGCAATGATAGTGGAAATATTTTTCTTCTCCAAAAATCCCCTCAGAATTCATGCCATAGACGGCTAACTGAGAAATTGAATTTGATTTTCAGCTCCAGCTAGAAAGAAATGACTCTGTGCAATAATCACGTTTGAGCTTCTTTCCCCCATCTGGTAAAAACCACTAAAAGCTTGGAAACATTTTCTTTGTTGGACTCTGTGTAAAAACAGTGTGCATCACATCGTGATTCATCAGATATGTGCGAGCATGTACCTGCACAGAAACATACAGAAACTGCAATTTTGCTGTCTACGCACTCCTATTACAGAACTATTGCTCCTGTTCTGCTGGTGTCTTAAAATGGTTTACACCATTTGACACGTGTCTTTGTCTTGTCTATATATAGTTTGTCAGATCAGATTTAAAATGAACCAGTGCCATTTAAAATACACGGGCTAAATAACTCGCTCTGGCTGGTGAGTGTTACACTTTCTGCCTCATTGTTTATTTGAGGTGCTACACCACATCAGTCTGATCCTCTTTAACTAGTTTAAGGTTGAATAATATTCTCCAGTGACTGTTATTAATGCTACTTTCTGCTTTTTAGCTTGAAGTTCATAAACGTCACTAGTTATTCAAATATTTAATGCCACTGGTAGTGGAGTTTTTGCACTGGATAGACTATCGATATGAAACTGAGCAGACGATCTGTTCGTATATTCAAAAAGGTTTTCCATTGCAATCCATTGGATGCATTAACTTGAATTTGTACCAAATTCTTGTAATAATAACCCATTTCATACACAGCAACCAGAGAAAGAAAACACTGATAATATCTGTCGGTTGTGAAAGTAGTACAGCAACAAGTTTAAGGTCTCAGAGTACAGTTGAAACTTACTAACACAACATGTAACATCGCAATAATGTTGAAACATCAAAAAGCCTCTCTGCTGACATGAAAACGATGTCACACAGCAAACGACACGTTTGTTTGTTTCGTCAGTGCAGTTTAAAGTGAACCATGATTTTGTCTATCATAATTTATTGATTAAACTGTGAGCTAGACAAATGTTCAGTCTATAAAATGTCAGATTCCAGTGAAAACGACGACCTCAATGTCCTTCTGTTTTAACGTTTTCTTATCTGATTGCAGTTTGAAACTCAAAGATCTTCAGTTACACAACAGTTGTTCATTTTCTGTCACTCAACTAATCAGTAAATCAGCAACTTTGATCATTTGCATTTTGAAAAGCTAGAACCAGAAAATATTTTGCATGTTTGACAAACACTAGGCCAGAGACTGTACATAAAAGATAGAGGACGAAGCCTCAAACTGAGGATTTGCGTTGTCCCCATTTATGGGGGCAGAAGGCGGCTCTGACTCAAGAGACACTTGATGCTAATAGGGGAGTGATTTATACGTGAGAAAGCAAGCCCGTTCTGAAGCACACTGTGATTTATCACAACAGGAAAATGTTTGCACACACCAACTAATATCCATTTAAAGATATTCATGTTCTGTAAGATTTCTATTGATGAATGTATTAAAAGGATAGAAGTACGATCGCTGCAGCAAGGTTGTTGTGAAAAACATAACAGAAGCAAGCCACTACATCCAAGCGTGCCTTTATATGACTGAGTTAAGTGTTCATATCTCGCTCTCGTTGCCTGTAAGCAGTTGCCTTTCCTTGCTCCACTCGCTGCCCAAGTCACAGATTTATCTTTAGAAAGTCTCTTTGCTCTGCTGTGACGACATTAAGGCGCTGTCCATAGCAACGGTCGCCGTGCCCACTGACTGCTACGGTGACTGCTGAACCCTCGCTGCTCATAATTGCCCAGGCCTTTGCAATTACAGTGCATAAGGTGTTGACATGCAGCCGCACGGCTGATCCAACCTTTGATGACCTTTTTAAACGGTGTTATGAATGCTTGCGGACAGAACAGAGTGTCTTCCTCACTTATTTTCTAGCTCTGTCTCTTTTTCTTACATTATGCTCATTTGTTTTGTTTTTTTAAAACAAATGCATGTATAATAGGAACACCAAGCCCGTGCGCAGACACGTTACAGGCCTTGTACTTCTTCCTCTATAGGGGCAACAAACACAGTGAAAGCAGCAGCTTTGTTTTGTCTCTCTTTTTGTGGTTACTCAGTGTGAGAATGACTAAGCGAGCAAATTAAAAGGATGCTGCAATCAAAAACTGTAGCAATGATAGTGGAATATTTGCATGTGATCCACTAACAAAGCGCCACTTTGTGAACACAGAGGCAGGCAGTTTGTTTCAGTAATGACCATCACAATGTACCAAGAGCAGCGCAAATTAGCAGGTTGCAAACAGGCAGACTGATTAAGGGAGCACATAATCTACTAACAAGACAGGTGCTGCTTGTGTAATTGTAATGTGACAAACATGGGACAGAGTCAGCACAGATTTCCAGCGTGTGCTTCTCTCCAGAAGAGCATATAGAGGACAGAGAGTCGATATTTATTGATACAGGAGCGTCAGAAAGTGAGCAGAACTGAGCTGGAAACGAGCTGCTTTGTTGCAAATAAGTTGTGTCTGACAGCTGACGTGATCATTATTATCATGACAAACAACAAATGCACACATGACACTCTGTAGGCAACAAACTTTTTTTCTGCAAAATCTGAATTACATTCAGTCAGTGGCATTCTGTCAGGGAAAGCAAGGCAAGCAGTGCTTGACCAGCGAAATCGAAAAATAGACATCAATTAAAATACACCAACTTCTCTAGTCCATTAATCTCGCATAGCGTCCTGTCATAAAGCTTCTGTTTGCATCGATTACATTACTCCCATCTTGTGGCTGTAATTGGCTATTGTCGCTGGAAGCTCCGCTTGCCGTGGATCCTGTTGGCAACTGTAGCGCGTCTCCATTTCATGGAGCTGAGAGGCCACATGTGCATTCTGGATAAACCTCCAATCTTTGATGAGTGACTGACAGGGGACCGAGCTGTCACCAGCTCTGCTTTCTGCTTCATGTCCCAGCAGAGCTAGCATTAGCAATTGGATGTCTTCTGTATTTTAGCCTTGATGATGGAGAGAAGAGGTCAAATCCAGTCTAATAAAACAGGCAGTGGAACATGTGCAGCCTTAGTCATCACTGTCAGATTAGCATATAGGATAAATCTAAGTTTAACAAGCAGTTTTCCCAACACATCTTCATTTTTCATTAATGCTTTTATCTGACAGTTAACAAGCAGTGATTTTCTTTTTTTATTAAAATATTTTAAAATAATTTTTCAAAAATCAAGACCTCGACATTTGTTTCTGAGCTCATTAGCAGCTTCTTTTTATATCCTTTATAGAATAAGATGAATTGCTGTAGATTAACTAGAGTATGACGTGTTTAAAATGAGCTCAAGCTCATTTACCACTGCTGGGGAACATTTTTCTCCAGAATAAATACTTTAATTTTTTATACATTATCTAGAACTTGCCAACACAACAGCTTTATGTGTAGTAAGGTGTTTTCATCCCGTTTTATTGCTAAAGTAATAGTTCTAAAAACCTTTCTCCACCACTTCATCTCACCTAACAGTAAATTATTTTTTGGTAATGTACCAAATTTTTATTTAGTTATGCAAGTATTAGTATTTTATAATTCTTCGGCCAAGAATTCAGTACAGAAAAGTAAAGATGTCCATGCAGAGTGCATGGAGGAATGAAGCCCGGTATGCTTCTAAACATTCAGAGTGAGGACTCAGCTACAAACTAGAGGATGGACCCGAAGCTTTGGCACTGTACGTGTTGACAGCACCTTTTGCTGTCATTCTACATAATTACACACTCCCAGTGCCAGCTATCGCAGCCGAGTCAGGTTACAAGATGGCTGTGTTAGTCAGGAACAATGAGCTAAATAATGGTGCAGTTTTTGTTTTGTGCTACAGTTGTATATCTGATTCTTTCTCTGTTTTTATGGCTGTGTTGTGCACAAAGTGCTGTAACAACAAAGGTTGATTGTGGTCTAACTGTAGTCATCTTGTCTGTTTGTAACCATTTTAAGTCCTTTTGTGGTCTTTTTTTTATTCACTGTGATTATTTTATGGTCAACAAAAGAATATTATTAGTTCCTTTATACGTGTCTAAAGGGCCTCTGCCCATTAGACCCTTTGGGTAATTCTGCCATGATAAGTAGCATTCTGTTTGTGTGTGTGTGTGTGTGTGTGTGTGTGTGTGTGTGTGTGTGTGTGTGTGTGTGTGTGTGTGTGTGTGTGTGTGTGTGACTGTGGTTGTTTCAAAAGTAATTCAGGAATAGTCGGATTGAGATAACTTTTCCTAAAGGTGACGCTGTATGTGTGCACGTGTCTGTGTGCACATGCATGTGTGTGTACATGCATGTGTGTGTACATGCACACGTGTGCGTGTGTGCATGTGCATAGTGAGCTTATTCAACCAACAGCGATAGGCAGCATTGTAGTTGTCACAGCAACAAAAATCCCATCTCCCAACCTCGCAGACTCTCCTTCATTCCCCGTCATCTCATTCTGTCCTTGCATGTATTCAGAGTGTCTGTGTGTGTTTGTGTGTGTAGGTGTGTGTGTGTGTGCATTTGTGTGTGTCTGTGTGTGTCCTTACAAACCTCCTCTGAGAATTCAGTGTGCTGAGTTAACAGAGAGGAAAGAGACAAGGAAAGATGGGAAGTGTGTGCGAGAGCGCGGCAGAGGAAACAGAAATAAATTGCAGTGCTGACCTATATTCTCGAATCCCGCAACCAGACGGTTCAGCGGCACAGATGTTCCCCCCATCCCCGTGTTTCTGAAACCCTCTGCTGTGAAATCCAGCCACAACTCACCGATCGCATGGACGGCAGCAGCTCTGATTGAGTCCCACGTACGCCGTGCATCAGCGGGTGGTGTTTTTATTTGTTTGTGTGCGCTGCTGCAAGCATGTGTGGGAGGATCTGTGCTGATTTATTTTAGTGTTCAAAGGAGCACTTCACAGATTTTCATATCCATGTGTCAGAGTATGGACGCCGTTATACACTTGTCAATAATCTGCATCTTTTCATCCCTCCAAATCCTGAACATGATGATGCAAGCACCGGCCCGAGCAGCAGCGTCTAATCTCACTGTCTACCAGACTCAACCTGCACTCTCCTTTTTTGTGTTATTGCATATTTTTATGTATTTTGTGTTATTATAGAAATACTCCCTTTTGCCTCGTAGAATCTAAACCCATTACAGAAAATCATATTTCCAACTTTTTCAGTTTGCTTTTGTTTCTTTATTTTTTCTTTCTTATTCATTTATGTTGTGTCTATGTGGGCTTTTGTGCCACTTTCACCATCCAGGGTGTCTTTGTGTGTCTCTTTATGGTTGCTTTTTGTCTCTTTGTGGTCATTTTGGGACTCTCTGTTGTCGTTACCAGTACATGTGTGATTATTTTGTCTTTTCTTGGGCATTTCTCGCATCTTATGTTAAAGAACCATTTAACCCAAACCGCACTTCTTTGTAAATTTAGTAAAAATAAAAACACAAAGCCCTCAAACTGTTGTCTGTATCCTTGTAAATCTGTTTCATCATACTTCTGTTTCCTTGCTTCCTCGTTTCATTGTTTTTTCAGCTCATTTTAAAACAATATAGGAGTTATTACATAACCATTTGTGTTCTTTAATATATGCGTTTAGTCAGAGAAACTGAATTTCTTTCTCTTATGTAAGAAAAACAACAATAAGTTAACTTTGCCACAGTTGTAAGGGGAGAAATAAGACTTGCTGCATGTTACATACCTGGATATTAATCTTAACTATTACTCCGACAGAGTGGCCTCTGAACAGAATCGGCTGGTTTTTGGCTGACTGACTGTGAGTGGTTCATGAGCTGTCGCCTTCATAACTGTAACTGCTGCACCGCACACGGCAACAGGATTGTTCCACTCAGTAAACTATGTGGAAAAAAATGCTTGGGCACCGACACTTTACACCTACAGGAGCTCCTCGTTCATGCAAATCCATCCCATGATGCTCTAAGATCAAAACGATGTGCTGATGTTATTGTCAGAGGAGGTTTGGAGGTCTTTAAACTCAGCACTCAGTTCTGCATGTACCTGTTATCTACTGCTGCATACAGACTAAAGAAATACCATAATTTCACTCACAAAAGCTGACGCTCGTGTGTGGACTGTTCCACACAGCAACACCAGAATATTTCAGATCATTTCATTAAAATGCTCCAAAAGGGCCCAACTGTACAAACAAAGCAGTTTGTGACTCACGGAGGATGAAGGGATGAAGCAGACAGCCACCTGTGTCTGACACGTGTCTGTAAGAAGCTCCACCCCCAACACCCCCCCACACAGAGGTGGGAAACATGTAAGATAAAGAGCGTCATGCTGTCATTCAGTTTTTATTTACAAATACTCATTTAGTCTGTGTTTTATTATAGGCACGAAATAAAAATTCCCTTCAAGAAAAACTACACAACTCATGTTTGCTCTCATTTGTATTTCTTAGAGTGAAAACTCAAATCAGCCAAAATCAGATTTGGCAGATCGGACTGTAGGAGGTGCTTCTCTGCTGTTGCCACGCCTATTTTTTCAATACCCTTCCTATTAGTCTAAGCTGAGAGCGGGTCTTGGAACGAACGGTTGTGTGCATGTTTCTGCTTATCACATTTAAATGAAAAAGCACCTCTCCATGAAGGCAACAGCTTCGCTTATGTGCCTGTAATCTAAGAACAATAGCACGCAGACATCCACTCATGAGATGAGTGCAGGGAGGGGGGCTGGGCAGAGGGGTCAGAGGAAATGATGGGGTTGCTGAGTAATTGCTTTGTATTTCAGATGGGTGAGTGAACTCTGAGGCAGGAGATTACATGCAGCGTCGTGAAAAGAGTCATCCTCTAGCCTGGTTTAGGCCAGCTGAGAGAGACATTGAGAGTGTGTGTGTGTGTGTGTGTGTGTGTGTGTGTGTGTGTGTGTGTGTGTGTGTGTGTGTGTGTGTGTGTGTGTGTGTGTGTGTGTGTGTGTGAGAGAGAGAGAGAGAAAAGCTTTGTTTTCCTGTGTGTTTGTGTCTATTATGAGTGTGTATAACAGTGCAATAGCATTTTTGCAGTATGTGTGCTTGTGGAAGTGTGAAATTGTGTTTTCCTCTGCCCATGGATTTCTACACTCACTGATTTGGGTACGAGTTTACAAACCTTTATTTCATACTTAATAACTCTGCATGTGAACAGCACAGATCTATTGTTAATGGTCAACAATAACAGGGAATATAATCCTGTCAGGACCAATATAGTATGAATGTACATCACTGAAGTTCTGTTTGTAAGTGTGGCGCCTGTTCAAAGAGCTAAAAGATCAGAGAAGAGGTCCCTAAGACCCTCTCAGAGAACAAAACAGGCATCAGTGACAACAAACTGTTGAATCCAAAACAGCTTAACTAGCACAAAGGAGGTGAGGTGGAGGTGGGTTGCAAAGCAGCAGAGGCACTAGAAACTGTATGCAGGCTGAAGCAGTTTAGATACTAAACCCAGTATGAGATTTGCGAGTAGAATTTCTTTAAAGTTGGGCTACTAAGAGGCCTGTACGCTCCAGGTGTGCGTTTTAGTATAAACTACATGATTGCAATGTCTTATTCTTCTGTCCTGCCATTTTTACGCAGGCTGCTCTTCCTGACGCAACCTCAAACTGACTTGTGTCTCCTCTAAGGATCAAACTCTGCAGCTTTCACTTGTTACTATACATCAAATAAATCAAATTTTAAATCATCAAAATTACTTTTACATTTTCACGTTATTTGCTTAGCTAGCTAGCATTAGATAATCGAATGTGTTCCATATAAAGATGGGGACGTCCCTGGCAATGAATATATTAGTAAAGGTTTTACACAGCAGACCACCAAACACAATTTGTGAAAAATATTTTTTACTCACCTGTTCTTAATGGAGCTGTTAAAACCAAAAACATAATTTTACAGGATAAATTTTCAGATTTTTTTTTTTTTTTGATCAAGCTCCATATGACCAATCAGATCGCTCCATTTGGCAACCATTTACCGCTGGGGAATTCGCAGTCAGAGCCGGCAGGGATTAAACTTGCTGGTCAGAAAAAAAGTGCAAATGGTGTATTGATTAAGCACTGATGCTGTATTGAAAGGCTATGCCGATAAAGAGGCAGGAGGGTAGAGGGGAGGCCTATTGGTCTAAGGATGACTGTGACTCTGACCGATGGATACAGTAATAAAAGGCTCGCCAAAGCGCTAGGCTGTACTGTGAAGTCAGACGTGTTACTTCACTGAGAGATTTGCAAATTTTCTTGTACACCTGTGCCTCACCAAACTTCACATAAAGTCTTTGAATTTGCTTTAGGTGGAGACGGTTCTAACCTATCTATGTCAGTCGAGTAGATAAAGACCACCAACATCCTAACAGGGCCACTGAGCCAAAGCCTCATTATCCATTTTCTTCTGCTTATCCAGTTCAGGGATGGGGGTCTAGTTAATTAATTGTATGACTAATTAATTACTGTTATTATTAAAATATGTTAAGAAATGTTATAACTATCCCCACGCTCCTCCACAAACATCCATCAGTATCAATATTTATAATAGCTGACAAATTCTAATTTAAAAAGTAAGGATTTCATCCGTGCTCTGAGTGTTGACATTGCACGGCTTGTCCACCAGAGGGCACTCTACTTTTTCCTGCTAGCAACAAGAACAACAACCGGAAGCTTTTTATCAGTAGCCTACCTTTTGTGCTCTTAGCTAAATATTAGTAGGCTATATTTTTCTAACTGCATTCTAAACTTTTTTGCACTACACCTAATTCAAGTTCAAAATTCTCCACCAATTTCAGATTCAATATCGGCGCTTATGGATGTCATAACTTGGGTTTTAGTTGTGCTACCGCTATAGTACACAGATGAGAGCAGCATGAGTGTAAAAATGGGGACTGAATAGTTAAACTGTCTTTATTCGTCACAACATTTCCTGCGCTCTCTCTCTGCTGTCCTTCAGTTACATCACGCTGACATCTCACAACAATGAACAGATTTATTCTTTTCTGTCCGTTTCCTTTAATGATTCATTCAGTCTGGTGTGCCTCTCTTCTGGCCTCGCCATTCTGTCACATCTGTCTGTTTTTTTGACATATTAACTACAGACACTCCAGCATTAAAGGAAGGTCTCCAAGTTCAAACCCTTTTCAAACTGTTCGGCCTTTCATGCTTCTCACTGGCAGCAGATGTGGAACGTTGGAAGTAATGAAAGCAATTAAGAACTGAAGAAAGCCTTTTACATACAAGACCAAAGCGAAGCAGAAAAAACACAAGTGTTATGAAACAAGACTGGTTTCTGCTACTTAACTTTTGCAGGCCACATTTTTATGTCCATAAAAAACCGTTTCTGCCTTGGATACGTCGGAGTGAACACAAAATGCATTTTTCCCCAACTTACTTACTTAAATATTAATATTCAAATTGTATCCGTGCTAACTTATGCAACACTTTGCACTTTTCACATGAAAAAAAAACAAATTATTATCCATTGTTGAACTTTAAATTATTGTAACTGTATTGTACATGCATACATGGCTTAGCATCTTCCTGAAATCCAACCTTAATCAGACTATAAAACATCAAAAAGGTGATCTGTGACATGTTTGAATGACCTAAAATCCAACCCCACAAATATTGATTGAGAAAAGCTGATATTATAAGCACTTTTGAGCTATTTTTAAATATATGAAGCCATTAAACAGCTATCAAAATCTGCTTTGAAGTTTGCAGGATCACTTCTTCTTTAAACATGAAACACTTCATCACGCCGCTTGTTACTGAATATCCAAATACCCGCTGCAGACACAACACAGCAGTTCCTCGCTGTGGGGTCCGACTCGCACAGATGCCCGTTGCCATGTGTTCTGTCAGCAGAGGGCTAGTGAGATGAAGCTGCTGCAAAAACATGAATGAACGTTGTAAAAATCCCCAAATCCAGACTCAAGCAGAAGCCACGTGATGCGGCTCAGCGTGTGGCCTGTTTGACCTCCACCTGCTGGGGACCGAACATGGATGCGAGGATGAAGCAACCTAACGCGATCTTGAGGCAAGACGTGAGGCGAGGTCATATTAAAATGCAATTGCAAAGCTCGTACTGGACTGTGTCATGATAAACATTAGCCTGGATCTCTTAGCATCTGAATAGCTCAGCGCACACACACACACACACACACACACACACACACACACACACACACACACTTTTGCGTTATCACTGGCCTTTACTTGAATTTCAAAGACACAATCTGTTCTCCCTTGTGATGATGATTTTGAGGCTGGCATTGCTCTCCCCCTGCGCTCGCTCTCTACCGTGTTCACAAACACACACCGACCTCCCAAGGGCAAAGGGATGGAGGCACGTGTGGCCTGTCTGATTAACAGACATTTTCCACAGCAGATGTGTTTTCATCGAAGGATAAAACAAGGATTTGTGTATGTAGACGTATAGATACTGTTGGACCCTGTTGTGGAAGGTTTCCATGAAATAAAGCCTGCAGACGTGCGGTGAGCGATAGCTAACATTCTTTAATCAAAACACACAAAGAACAGACAACCAAGCCTGTGGAGAGCCTACATGACCGCGGGGCAGACGATCAGCAGAGTCTCCCTGAGTCTAACATGGCTCTCAGTTAAATACCTTCTTCAGGAACAAAAGGCAGTACACAGCTGTTTCACACCTTAAGGTTCACACTCCCTTGCTACCTCCCAGAGTCCTCAAAGAGACAAAAGACTCTACCTGTGGAGCTGTCTGCTTCCCCCAACTTCCTTACTGGACCCCCACCATTTGTCTTACTGTGTGAGTGTGAGACATGTTAAAGTCCAGTGGCACCAAGACATCATACAATAAAATAATGTGATTAATACATAAGTAAAAGAAATTCCTATACAATCCTTAGAGGGACAAAGTGAGGATTGCTACTTCAGTCCCAGGTTGATACCAAAGGTAGTAGAGGTGGCGCACAGACATGTTTGTCCTTGTAATAAAAAAGGTGACTTATCTAAGTAGCTAAAAGGACCGAAAGGACATCCCAGCACTGTCGTTGGCTATTTTGTAAAATAATGATGACATCTGCATCTCTGGACATTTGTACAAGGAGCCCAAACTTCAAATGAGCTTCCAAATGTGGTAAAGCAGAGCCCTCATATAAAAAGAGGCAAGTGATTCAAGGAATCTATGGAAGGATTCTTATATTTACATCTGTATTAACCATTAATCCTGTTGCACTGGCACAGGGGCACCGTAGTGTCTTCAAACGTTCTCTTGTACTTCAGCAACGTCTATACAGCAAATCTGACAGCTGATTCATAGAGAGCAACAAACAAATCATAAACTGTCTGTTTTAAAAAGATGGTCAGTCCGTTCTGGCGAACTCGATCGAGCTTTTCCAAGTCGCACCTGTGGCTCTTATGTTTTCGTCTCAGACACCTAAACAGACCTGATTTGCAGAAGATATTCCTTCAAAGCCCATTTTATTATTGCATCTGTGTAATGCTACAGTTAAGCTTCATAATAAAAAAATTTAAGTAATCCATTTTACCAAGAAATGTGGCATTTTCATGGTCCACAAAAGCCACAAATGAGCATTCGTTTGAAGTGTGAGTATTTTTATCTGCTCTGGTATTTAAGAGTTTCCCTGTTTTTTTGGAAAAAAAAATTTTCTAAATCATCGCTGAAGGATCATAAAGTGTGTTTGAAGAAGAACATGTACATGAGCTGATGCTGCACAGAGTTCGACATAACTTGGTGATTTTGTAATGGAGCAAATCAGTCTAACGAGATCAGCCGACAGTCTGCTCTTTGTCTTTAACCCAAACCTGTTAACACCATGAACACCATGAAAACTATATATATATTTCTGCTGCTCCTGCACTGCGTTATTTTTACTTTAAAAATTACTCTTTTGTCCATATTTGTCCACGAAATCAAAACAAAGTAACTCATGTTCTGTCAGAACTGCTACTTTTCACCTGCATCACAATCTTTTTAATTCAGCTTTATTTATATAGCAGAAAATCACAACAACAGAGTTTGTGAGGTTGATGTCGGTGTGAGAGGAAACTTAGCAAAGCTAACAATGACGTGAAATTTGAGAAAATTGACACAACTAGTTTATTTTAATAACGACTAACTCGATTTAGCGATAGCGCCACAAATAAGTAAAAACCTGTGTCCAAACACAAGGACGGGATGGGCGCAGCTTTTTACTTATAAAAACTAGTGCGAGGTAATCGTAGCTTGGATCCATGTGCTTCCCAGACTGTATGTAATACTGTAGAAGCAGCTCTAAACATTTAGAGTGACAGCCTGCAGGAAAAACCCAAAGTTCTACACCACGCTCACAGCTGGGAGCTGCCCCCTGGGGGAGCTGCAGACTTGTTCTGATAACACTTTAAATTAGCATTCCCAGCAGCAATCAGAATCAGAATCAGAATACTTTATTCATCCCAGTCATGTCAATAAATAAATAGTGTATACCATAAACTTTATATTTAAATATTTTCCTTCCTAAATTTGAGCTGTAAAACAGATACAGATACATGAGCAATATGGTGAGCTGATAAAACATGTTTTCCCATCACTATGTTGTAACTGCGCCTCCCTGACAGCAGTTTTTAAATACACACAGAGGCTTGTTAAAATTCAGTTGCATCCGTCTTTTGCCTAGAATACAACGGAAGAAGGACGGGCAGAGCGTTTATCGTGACAGAGAGGATGTTGGGATTGGGTGAGATGGAGGCAGATGAGCCCAAAGGTGCAGAAACATGAAGACTACAGACACAGCAAACACCGGCCACTAAGAAAAAACACATATTCCACTCCCCAACCAGTTGCCAAGTGGTTGCTGCAAAGAGCGTGCTGCACCGCTGCAACCAATGCATTTGAAAAGGCGGAACTTTTATTTTCAAAAGCAAACTTCTCCGTTTCTGCTTTCACACTTTTAAGAGATTTCAACCTGCTTGACATGTTGTCATTTTCCATACTGACTGCTGCCAACTGCAGCAATCTGCAGGCAGCCTTGTACACCTCTTTAGTACCAAATTAATGGCAGCAACCTCCAGCCACGCACCAACCAGTCACAGCCATTTTTCCCTACAGACCAGCGGCTGCGTGTGAGGCCTTTGATTACAGACAGCAAGGTGAGACGCACTGCTTTGAACATTAAGATTTAATTGTGATGTTTTTGTCACCCTGCTGTTTTCAAAGAAAGAGAATCTGCTAGATGGGGTCGACCTCAGGTAATTAGAGTAATAAATCCTTTACGCTGTCTGATTTCAAGGGCAGTTCTTTTGATTGCTGGAATGGTTCAAGGCTTTTGGTAATAAATGTGCAGAGAAAGGAAGAAAACAAATCATACTGTGCAAAATAATGTTATGTAGTTACACTACTAGGACTATAGTATTATGTAGCATGATGCTACGTGCTAACAGCTTAATTGAACTTTAGGATGTGGTCTGATGAGAGTCCTGATCAGAACGACAGTGTAACGGTTTCCGAGCTGCGTGATTACATAAAGCATCTGTGCACGACGGGAATAAACACAAATTCCCACCTGACAAAAAAGTTCCTGCTAACCTTTGAAAACAAGTTGTGACCAAAGATTTTCAGGTCAATGAATAAATGAGAATAAAAGCTAAAAAAGCAGGCGACAGTGATCTTTTGATCTTGTCTATTAAATACAGACAGTTTCACGCATGGTTTTGGCTGACGGTGAAAAGCTCAGTGACGCTGATCATTTTGAACCGGGATGGACTTTTTCTGACAGATTACGGGCGTTTTCTTGCCGGGGCCCTTTGCGGTGGCACCCCACTGTGCGCTCGCAGTGGAAATAAATGAGGGTCCTGGATTTTCTGACACAGCTCTATTGTGGTTCTAAATGCAGCCAAGAAAAACACCCAGAATAAAACCCAGCCGAGAAAAGTTATAAACCAAAAGCCGTGCTAAAGCGTAGACAGATGAAAAATAGCAAAACTTGCAACAAAAGCAACCAGTTTTTTTATTACAGCATTAAAACGGTGACATTTTGGTCAGAGCTGCCTTCCTCACATGCTAGTTTGCAACCTTCGTGTCACTTTTTCTGCCGTTTTGTAGTTGGAGCTGTTTTCTGACTCGGATAATTTTGCATGTTTCTGCAGCTCTTTGCATCTACCCTGCATCTCTTCAGAGTCACGTTACATTGTGTTATGGAAGTTTGGGATCTGTCTGTAGCTGTCATGCATCTCTTTTTAAATACTCTCCATCTCTCTATCATGATTTCTGCCTTCTCTATGAGCATTTTGTATGTTCGAGGCTTTTTTACATCTCTTTATGGCATTTTTGCATCTCTTTATATTTATTGTCCATATCTTTGTAACTGTTTCTACTTTCTGTATTGATGCTTTGCATCTCTATTTTGAGCTTATTTGTAGCTGTGGGCGTTTTATTTTTCTGTGCATTCGTTTTGTGTCTCTTTGCATATCTTTATGGTTATTTTGCATCTCATTATGGACATCTTATTTCTCTCTGTAGCTATTATGCACAGTCTCTTTATTGACGTTTTGTATTTTTGCATAACTTTATGTTTATGGTTGTTTTGTTTCTCCTTTCTCCAGTGATTTTGCATCTCTTTATGGACACTTTGGACCTCTTTGTGGTTTTTTGTGGTGGACTAATGGACCTATGTTCCCCTTAGCCTTGTGCACAGCAGGCCCTTCAGTAATCCTTCCATTCTTTATTGTAATGGTGAATGTACTGGTGTGAGTCATAAGCTTAACTTGGTGAACTCTACAGAAACCCAATAGATCTGCTGAAAATCAAAGGTTGTTCAGCCGTGACCATGCTTCTGCTTCCTGTCTGTTTAATATTTACATATTTTTGCTCATTTCTCCAGTTTTACACTCCGATCCTCCAACCTGGTTATGAGAGCACATTGGAGTCACCGGACAATGTAGGCCAGGTGCAAACAACATGTATACTGACATCCAACTTGTTATTCTCTTTCCATGAGCCGGTCAGAGCGCTGATAATGAGAGCCTGGGGACCAGGCTGAGGCTGCTTTGTGTAATGGAGAGAAGACAGTGTTTATAAGGTTCCTCAATTACTTATTAAATATTTGAATACACAAAGTTATACTACATCCAAAGATGGATATGTGGCTAAGCGTTGTTTCTGGTGGGTAAGGTTGGCTCCCTAAACCCCCAGACGTTTGCACTTGTATTTAAAAAAGATGACTCAGTTTGTGCAGTTCATACTACTAATCAACTGAAATCACATTTGTTATGTATGGTCATAAATCACGTATAACCAATGTGATTTGGTCATAAACTCAAATGAGTTTGACATGGCAGGTCTACACAGCTTATAATGTTACATGACCAGCTGTAAAATAATAATGATGATAACAATAAATTGTGTTTTAACACCACTGAAAGCGGTGAGATTGGCATTTCTAAGTGCAAATGACCCTCTAAGATTTCAGAAGGATCAGATTTATGTGCCAGCTGATTCTCTTTTCGTCTCTGAAGTGCTGCTGTTCCTTCTAAGCGCCACAGGAAACAGCCAAACTGATATTCACTGTGAGTGTGAGGAGGCGCCCGACATCAGACCTACATATACCTGTGAGTGTGCAGCTGTGTTCAGGCGCACACAGACATATTGTGCAGGGTGGTAAGCCGATGATGAGCATGAACAGCCCTCTCAGCCCTTCCTCCCCCCCATCCATCCTCCCTCCCTCTCTCCCCTATAATCGCTGGGCTAATTCACCCAGCCAGATTTGGCAACAGGCTTATTAGAGTCATTTCACACAACAAGCAATGACCTACGCAGACGGCGCAGCGGTGACTATGTTCTCCCCAAAACATCCGCACACAGAAATGAGCTTTAAACACATTTCATCACCAATGATGAAACATCGACATCTCCAGTTTCTTGCTGAAAAAATTCATCCCAGTGCCCCAGATTTTTTTTCCCTACAGCCAGCGGAGAGAACGTGAAGCACAACATGTTTTCCATACAGGGCAGTCTTATTTTTCTCAGACAAAAGCCTCCTTTCTGCTTGTTTCTGAGTGCGTCCTCGGGCTTAACTTCCCCGTGATGGCGGTGAAATTTATGGGCACCGCATTGGTGTCGTTCAGCAGCCTACCTGCAGGTAAACAAGGTAGGTGTCTGGCAGTAGGAGCAGGTGTCCGTGGGAATGTGTTCGTGCTTTTTTGTGTGATGATTAATCCGTCAGCCGTCCCCCGAATATCTGCTGGTTAACAGTGTGTGTGTGTGTGTGTGTGTGTGTGTGTGTGTGTGTGTGTGTGTGTGTGTGTGTAGCCTGCAGACCTTACCGCTGTGCGCGCTGAACCAGCGGGGTGCGATGTGCAGGGGCAAGGTGTCAGCCAGCGACCCCCGGGACCCCAGATACAGCACCCCGTCCGTGTGGTGCCCTCCGCCCCCAGTGTTCTGGTAGCCGGTCCCGTGAGGGGCCGCGGTAGTGCCCCCTGACCCCCCTCCGGCTCGATCCGAGTCCGTTCCTCTTGGGGTGTAGAAGCCGAAGGGCACGGCGGGACTGTGTTCGATGCCCATCCCAGCCACGGAGCTCACCGAGCGGCTCCGCAGGCCCATGGTGCCGCTCGGCCGGTAGTGACCAAAGTGGGCCGAGGGTGGCACCGCGCTGTCATCCGTAGAGACACCGGGAAAAGCACCCCGGGGCCGCCCCGCCGTGCTCTGCTTTCCCCCCATCCAAAGCGGGGAGAGGAGTGGGTGGGGGTTCTGGGTGGGTACAGGAGGGGGCTCGGCTCGATCCGCAGAGGGCAGGCTGTGCCCCCCTCCCCTCGCTCCTGTCTGTCTGTCGGCCTGCCTGCCTGCCTATCCGTCCGTGTGTGTCGGCAGGCTCGTCAGCTCTGACTCTCCGCAGACGCAACAGCCCGTTTCCCTGCTGAGCGGAACATGAGCCAGCCCTGACGTCTGGATTCACCTCACCCGCACACACCACCGGGAGGAACGAGCGGAGAGCGTTTGACTGACGCCGAAATCCGCGCTCCGCGAACAGATGCGCGCGCTGCGCTGCTGCCCTGCTGTCCCGGCTGGTTAACGCGGCTGTCTCATCGCAGGCGGCCGGCCCGGATCACAGCAGCGCCGCAGTGTTCCCTCCGCTGCTCTGCCCTCATCTGATCTCAGACATCGTGACAACTGTTGCTGTCTGTCTGACCGCCAGCAAAACGACGGTCTGTCTCTGACACACACACGCGCGCACACACACAAATAAATGACGTCGTCCGTCCGGTCTGGTGGGCTCGCTTTTTTTCCCACCCCCCGGAGATCGGGGTCACAGTGAAGCCGCTCCCCTGCGCTCAGATCGGCGCTCCGCTCCTCTCCGCTCCGCCTCAGCCGCTGCTGCTGCTGCTGGCCAGACAATGGACGCGCTTAGTGCGCAGGCTCGGATCATAAATACAGACAGTATGGGAGACAGATGCACGCCGTTTCTAATTCCCCGACATGGGATTGGCCTGTTTTTCTTTCTTTTTTTTCACATGTTGGATTATGGGGCATTTTAGGACAGGACAGGTGTGGTGCGGTGGAGGGGGAACGCACCAGGTAGCCGAAAGAAAAAGCAAACAAACAAAGGAAACAAAAGAACTGACATAAAAATACACAAAGACAGAATAATTTTAAACTGCTCTGATCGCTCGTTAGTTATCGTCCAGTATCTGTCCTGTCACAGATATATCGGCTCTAGCTATGAAGTTTCTACATTATCAGACAGTCACTTTATGGTTATCGTGGTATCGTGCTGGATTTTGGACGAATTGAGGAATAACTATCTATATGAGAAATTAAAAAATGTCACGAAACAGTCTGAAAATGATTTGAAAATCCAGTCAAGTCTTTAAGTTCTGATGATTTTCATGGTGGGCTGACCTCCAGAATAAAGTCCGTACAGCAGCATTAATATGTTTAATTCCACTGACATCCTTTCAGTTCACCTTTGCAAGGTAAAAGATGCAGCAGGATGTGGACCGAACCACTTTGAGGTTTATGAAGGGGAGTCCTTGTTTGTTAAAACTTTGAACTCTATTGTTTTTACAACTCCAGAGCTGTATATCATATTTTTGTGTTCACCATTATAAAACTATGGTTTACAATGATGCACTGAGGAGGAAAGCACTGTATATAAACAGTCACAGGTCTTAAAGAGTCTGGATTAAAACATTCTGGGAATATATCTGAATGGTTGGTGAATCCCCTCTCAGATTAAATTCTTAATTAAAACATTAATTAACCCCTTTTCTTCTGCATCGTCGATGCTCCTCTGCTGCTGCCCCACAAGGTCAGGCCTTAAGTCTTTAGTCCTGCAGACTGATGTCATTACCAGGCTATTCACAGATTTTGCCACCATCCTGTATGCTAAATTATTGGGATCACTGGTGACCATGTTTGGTTTGGGATTAGGCCTGCTCCGTTTAATCCTGCATGTGTGTGTCTGTGTGTGTAATTAGGCTGGTTATATTCTCCTTGGCTCTTTGTTCTTCCACAGTAAAACAAAGTCAGACTCGTGCAGCCTTCTTGGGTTTACTACCCAATAAGGTAAACTATTGTTGAGTACTTACAGTACAGTAGGTGTTAATCTATCCCGCTATAATGACAGCAAGCCTATAAATGGATCCCTCTCTGCTCCACAGGCATGTAAACACACACAAAGCCAGACACACACAATCAGCTCCAGCTGATTTAAAGCACCGCTGCAAAATAGTGGAATAAGGGATAAAAACAAAAATACAGCTTAAAGTAAAAAATCCCTGAAATGAGGGGCAAAGGTCAAAATACAGGCCACATTATTAAATCAGGCTAATGAATACATTGTTAAAGAAACAGTGGTAATGTACAGCTCCATGGTTAGCTACTATTAATAAATAATTATCTAAAGGCACCAAGTTATGATGACATATTGTGACTATTCTAGATAAAGGAATAATATAGACTACAATAGCCCTTTATTGTCATTGTACATGTACAACACAAACTGTGAGGGCTCCTCATGAACTCACAATAATTAAAAAAAACTGGGTAGAAGGAGTTGGGGGTAATATTTCGAGAAAAATGTTTTTTAGGGCTTAAAGTCATACATTTATAATAAAACACTGAGAAATCTTAGAGGAAGATTAAAAACCTGAATATTCTATAAGATTACAAAGGCTGCTGTCCAGACCCTGCAAATTCAAGGAATATGGGAACCAGAACAACATACAGAAATAATAAATATAAATGTAAAATTTATTTTCTTCCAAAGAAAATAAAGATTTTTATTTATTTATTTTATTAATTTCAGAATAGCCCCACGTCTCATCCCATTACAGCTGCTGTGATAGGCTCTAATGCAGTACTAAGAAGTAATAAATAAGCAAATATGGATTCAATTAGTCAGTTAGACATGAAATATTTAATTCACTTGTAGTTTTGATTTTCAGTATTAATGCTCATAAAGGTAATGGATGAACGCTTAAAACAGTTATGATGACAGCATTCAAAATGTAAAAACAGTTAAGTAAATGTAAAGTATATAATAACAAAGCAAAAAAAATGAGCCATGTTAGATAAATATAAAACACTGAAACATGAGCAGTGTGTTGGTGATTATACTAATATGACAGGTCTGGATAAAAGGCCCAAAATGAGTAGAAATCACTGGTGTAGAGGTTTAACATGAGATCTTAGTAACACTGATAACAGACAACATCACACACAGAATGTAAAATGAATAAAAGAAACAAGGTTTGCTACACAGTCTCCACACAGGAAAAATTAGAAGAGGAAAAACTGCTTTTTGACACAGAGGATAAGAAATCAACGTGTTAGTAAAACTAAAATGCTTCCCTTGCTTCTCATGCTCTCTCTCTCTCTCTCTCTCTCTCTCTCTCTCTCACACACACACACACACACACACACACACACACACACACACACACACACTGCACCAGTATAATAAAAAAAATCAAGCTCACAAAAACACAGTGTAAGCAGGTTCTCAGCCAGTTTTCTTTTTAATAGTTCCAGCGAATCCATAACCAAGAAAATTTTAGTGCCACCTTTTAACAAGTTGCCCATATACATTTAATACATTTATAAAGGAAACGTGACTTCTTACTTTATTTAATGTTAACAAATTTGACATGTTTGGTCCGCAGCTGTGAAGAATCTGAGTCAAAAATCTGTTTATTAAAGTATAACTAAACATTAACTCTCAATGAGTGGATTACCAAAAATACCCTAATGAAGTAAAGGATTCATTAACACCCTTAATAACATTCTCAACATATCATCATTAGTTAGTTTAGTCATAAAAGGCCACTTAACAGAGGTGGTGAAAACTGGATTACCAGCCCATTTCTGCTATATTTGTATATTTTTTTCAGGTAAAATGGGGAGAAAATAGCGTTTTTCTTTTGCATGTGTGGATTTTTTTCAAACCCACATGAAATATAACTTTAGAATGTATATTGCACTTATTTATTTTCTTCTTTTTGTCTTTTTAAATGAATGCATGGTCTCTTTGTGATCATTTTGTGGTTGTTATTAATTATAAGTTTCAATGCATCTTTTTTAAAGGCCTCCTGAACCATCGTCAAGGATTTCACGGAAAACAAATATGACTTATTAGAAAGGCTGCAGGGAATAGTCACTGAACTGTAGACTGCTTAAACAGCTATGCAAATCAATAAGAATAAAATAAACAGAACTCAGAGTGAGCTATAACAAAGTCACGCAGTGTTTTTATTTAAAAGGAGATTTGATTGTAGCTCAGTGGCTGTGCGAGTGTGTTAGTGCTCTTCACGTCTTTCTTAATGTTCAGTTAGTGGCTGCAAGCTGGGAAAACAATAGTTACAAAGCTGCCGAGGCAGAAATGAGCATTATATTTTGATCTTCTGGCTGACACGCTGCAGGTTTGTCTCTCAAGGATGCACCACTGACACCGTGTGGTGGTGTAGAGCGTTGCTTCATCACAGACAGAAGGAAGAAATCCAGGTACAAAGACGCCTGAAGGTTCATTTGGCTCTGATAATTTTCTTGTTTAATGGTTTGTGACATAAAACGCAGTGAATCCAAATGATGGCAACTTAAATTACTTGAAGTTTGCTCGCTTCCTTGAAAGCTGCCTCCATTCCGGTTAGCGGACAGTGAAATGAATTTAACATGCTGAAAAGCTAACATGTTTGCTTTTCTCACTTTTATGTAGCTTCTTAACAATAGCCAACTTTGTAGCGCTCAAATGCAGCGCTCCAAATTATTAGAAGTTACTGTACTTTTGTCATTAATGACCTCCTGACAACCTATATCAGGGAGGTCAAAGATAAGGCCTGGGGCCTAGAATCAGGTCGTCAAAGATGGCTCTGTCCCACTGTATAGCTTTGAAAAATGTGAAAGAGGGCAAAGATTTTGGACTTTTAAATATATCTTAACAGGTTTTTCAGCTTTTCCTGCTGATGCAGACCTCACCCATGGACATTCATCCTACATTACATTCTGTGAATTAACAAAAACTTTCAGTTTCTTTATGTAGGTCATCATGGTCAAGGATTTCACTGAAACCATTGCATACTGTGATTTATTTAAAGTATACAACATATAGTCGCTGAATTCTAGATACTCTTTAAACAGCTATGCAAATCAATAGAATAATGGAGTCCTGTGTCAAAATGCTCATCTGCAGTTAGGTAAAGTGTTTACAAAAGCAAAAGCATAATAAACTGTAGTGTCTACTTTCAATGAAATGTATTCAGCAGGCAATAAACAGGTTGAACAGCACTTGGAGTGAGTCCACATATTAGACATTAATTTTAATGACACAAAAAGAAAGGATCTGTGGAAGATAATCTTTACATAATGCTTGCTGGTCTGCAACAACAGACCAGGTCTTCCTTAAAAACTCAAATTTGGAGTTAGCAAAAAGGATTCTATTAACACTCATCATTTTCCAAGAGTCAGGTTTTCTGGTGCATGTAGGAACATTCGTGAGAAATCCCACAAAACACGTATAGCTTTCTTGATTTAACTGAATTTGCAAATCACTGCTTCAATGATTTCATATGTTTGCTTGTGCTCCTTTAACAGAGGTGTGTCCACAAACTTCACTCAGATGGACACGCTGCTCATGGCTCTTCTCGCGGCAGGATTTTCCCAGGATTCATCAGGTTGTTTGGGTCGAGGGCGTCCTTGAGACTCTGCATGACCTGGATGCCCACAGGCCCCATCTCCTCGCACAGCAGCGCCCTTTTTCCTAAACCCACTCCATGCTCCCCTGTACACGTACCATCCATGGCCAAGGCTCGCCTGCAAGAAGCAAATACATTTTTTAGGAGCAAAAAGTTTGAAAGTTTTCTGAAACCTTTACAAATGTTTCAAAATGTTTCACTTTCTATCCACAAACATTCATACGAAAGTAATCGCTGTGAGCCAGAAGCTCAGGCTTCAGGCTGTGTTTTCTTGGCTCTATATGACGCAATACAGAGTGTATATTTTTAATATGGCCAATTCATGGTCCACAGCACAGAAGCCCCACCCACCTGCTGTTGGAAAAGGGGCAGCCAATCAGAAGAAAGATGGCTTAAAAGGAGAAGGACGGGAGTTAGAGTTGTTTTGTGCATTGGAGTCTCCGCTGCCTTCGCTCAGGTCTAATTCAGGTGAGCTGTGGCTTTCTTCCATCTAATCCTCTATGCCATTACCCTCTGTGGTCTGAGCCTGACCCTGGCATAGCTGGTGGTGTTTAAAGTCTTTGAAAACAGATTTTGAGAAGATTGTATTGGTACATAGCTAAACCCCTCCATCTATAGAAAGACAGCCCACAAGTCTTTGCAAGTCCCAAGACTTAAACGTTTGGCCCTCTGGAATCAATATTAACCGAGAGAGATGGGCGAGAGCGCGATTCCAACGGGGAGGAATTTGTTTGAAGATAAGCAAGCGGAGTAAGGAGGATTACGGCGAGTGTGGGGAGGATTAGGGTGAAGAGAAACGTGTTGAAGAGAGACTGACAATGAAGGTAATAACAAGGAAAGTTGCTAAAATGGAGCAGTGAGGCCAGGCTGCCTGACAGGTACATGAGGCATACGCGCTCAACCAATAAGACTTAAAAAAAAGGAGATTACTGTTAGTAAGAACATCTGGTATTCAGTAACAATGTGTGTCTGCTTGATGGGAAGGAAGTATAAATAAAACATTACAGCAGCTGTCAGGTGGTTCGAGGCTCCTGTCTATGTCTTTTGCTAGTACAATAAATGTTTTTTAATGGTAATTTTAGTGTTACCATGTAGCTGATTACTACTGTATGCGATAATAACCTTTTCAGAGTGTTCGTTCAGATACACGTTAAAAACAGTCAAGATTACTCTGTAATCATTTTATCACTTTGATCATGTTAACGACATCTGCGAGCTCAGTCACGGGGGTGGGCGGAGCTTTAAAGTCTCTCCTCGAGCTGCACAGAATGCAGGGCTGGTTTCTACTTGAAGCTGGTCCATGTGGGCATGAACTGTATGTGCTGTGTGGGAGAGTCCACATAGGAAGCAATGCACAACGATACCAGAGGCCATATTAGATAGCCAACAACATTCAAAAACAAAATACTGGCAATGAGAACTGCACACATTACAAGATAAACTTTTATTAACTTCAAGGCAAGCGCCTGACGCAACTACCAGTGGGGGCGTGGGACAACTTTGACTAAAACATGAGAGGGTAGACAACATATGTCAGGCTAGTGACCAACTGTCAGCTTCAAAGCAGCGTGTCCAGTGCGAGTCGCCTCAAATGGATGCAGCTTAACTTCCTGGACAACTGTATTACCCATCAGATATGTCCATACAGGGACTCCAGTTAGAGTGAGGTCTGCTTACTGTAGGTTTGTCATAATAAAAATGACAAACTAGAATAAAATGTCTGCTGATTAAACACTGTACATTTATTTGTATGAATGAGTCACAGATATGAACTGTGTCCTCACATCCTGTTGTTGTCAACCCTGAAGCAGTGAACGGCTCGATGGATGGCGACAATCTTCCAGAAAAAGAAGTGAAATCCTGATTGGTAGAAGATTTGTGAGTGAGTGCGAGGTGACACCATACCTAGCCAGTCTCTCAGTGAACAGGTGGACTCTGTGCATCTCCTCGGGGTCGTTTGGATCCACCACCATCAGACAGTGGAAATTCCCATCTCCCACGTGGCCTGCTATGGGACCTGAGGGCAGAAGCCATCCACATTCAATACAGTGCCAAAAAACATCAGCTTTTTACATCACGTTCTTCTTCTGTGCTCTTGTGATGATACACCAGAATGACCCCTACATCCTGGAGCTTAACAAGAGTTCCTGTATTTAAAAGTTGTAGTATTAGGAGTTAAGTCTCATTCATTGATCCCTTAGACCTCAAAGTGCTTCCTTCAGTTAAAATATGCACCTCAAACTACACGTTTTAATCAACCTTCCTGCAGCTTCTCTACTCCACCACACGGGTCAGCTGACCAGCTACCAGAAAGCTCACTCAAACTGGTTCACTGAAATCCCAAAAAGAAAGAAATTATTTTCTTTTCATAAATTTCTATTATTTTTTTTCTAACATTAAAGATGAATGCTTTGAGGAATAAGAGAGATTCAAGTGCCTTGAATGAACAACATGGTGTAAAATTCAGCTGTGGGTGCGCTTTCAGCGTGAAGTCAAGTGGATGTGTGCTCACCTGTAAGTCTGTTCTCAATCAGGTCCTCCTTTGTCTCCACAATAATTTGAGGCAGTCGAGACAGAGGAACACACACATCTGTAGAGTAGGCCTACACACACACACACACACACACACACACACAGGGAAGATAAGGTCACGATATTGGAAAGGCATCAAGCAGGTGTCTTGAGCAATCTTCAGGATTTAAAACGTTAATAAAGTGAGACATAAAAGTGCCTCCGAGCAGTGACTGTGTTTGTGTAGCACAGCGCTGTCACACAAAGCCTCACTATTAAAAGGCAACATATCCAACAACCTCAACTCGAATGGTACTGAGTTTTCACACAGCAGTGATAAGTTATAATAATATCACACTGCAGGCTGTGTGTAATCCCTTTGGAGCAATATTACATCTGCCCAACACGAGAGCCCTCTCACG
This sequence comes from Astatotilapia calliptera, assembly GCF_964374335.1. NCBI lineage: Eukaryota > Metazoa > Chordata > Actinopteri > Cichliformes > Cichlidae > Astatotilapia > Astatotilapia calliptera. The sequence continues at coordinate 4,151,054 of NC_137428.1, read as the reverse complement.
CTGTAATACACCTTCTTCTTTTTACCTTCCTTAGTGTCAGTGCCGAGGAAAGGTGTTTTAGTGTACAGTTAGCTCCATAAATGTTTGGACGCTTACACTCTTTTCTGTCACAGTGGGTTTTAAATCAAACTGTCAAAATATGATTAAACCTCTTTATTCCACAAACGAGGTGAAACAGCACAGGAGGAGAGAAACAAGGCACAGCACAGACTGTCACACATTTTTTTTCCCTTTTCCATAGTTTATTAGGGGCGGGACCCTCTAACCTCAAGATACCAAGCAAACAAAACACAAACAAGAACTGCAGTAGCCAATAAGATACGACCACGCACTGTTTAGTTCACTGCTCAAAAATTAAAGGAACACTTTGAGGCCTCAATGGAAAAAAATCGTGCTGGATGTCTATAATGATATGGACTGGGTAATGTGTTAGGAAAGAAAGGATGCCACATTGTTTGATGGAAATGAAAATAATCGACCTACAGAGAAAATCATGCTCGAAGTCCGGTCTCTGAAGCAGGTGACTTTGTTTACCTTGCAGCCCGGTCTGAGAGCCAGAGCAGCGTACCAGGCATCATGACGAGCTTTCCACAACCGATTCCGTGTTTCCGTATCTCGAGCCCACTGAAAGTCTGACCCTCCGTTACTCTGAGTGATGTCCTCTGTAGAAACACACACACTGACCTTCAATGGGAGTTTGCTTGCTTTCAATAAATCACATTACATCCAAACTTTAACCAAAGAGAGAAAATCTGCTCCCACTTCCACAACACTACTGTTATGTGACTGTTAAGCAGTTTTCAGAAGCACTCTCCTGAGATCCAGTGGATGGACCAACCAGTTTACAAATAATAATAAGCTTTGTTGGACACATCCCCTCACAGACAAATATTTGTGACTACTGTTAACATCTACGACAGTCTACAACAAAACCGAGGACCCTGAAATGTTTACAAATGGTTCACTGACTTCATGACTCTTTACTTTTCATATCCTGGCCATATCTGGGAAACTAACACTAAAGCTCAATATCTTTCAGAAACTGCTTTATCTAATGGGAGAACATCTGGTCTGATATCAGCAAACACACACACCGGCTGTTTTGACCTGTTCCTCGAGGCTTTGTTCTGAGCCGTGGAACTCCAGGAACAGAGTTGGGGTCACGGGGTAGGACAGAGAGCTGAACCTGTTGCACGCATCAATCATCACATCATCCAGAAACTCTGGATCACACACACACACACACACACACAGGACAAACACACGATTAAAGGAAATGTAGGTAAGATGATCTAAAGTCATTCACTTGCATCATTGCTGCGTAGGTTCCAGCTGTCAATAATTGGTATTGATCTCATTTTCATCTCTAGTTTGAGGATAAATTCTTCCCTCCTGGATTCTATACGGTTTTTAAGTGATGCTGTATGAACCCTGCCTCCAGGTCCTAAACTACTCTGCGTTTATTAAGGCTGCTGTGTTTTAACATGCTTTAATGTTTTGTATCTTGTTCTATTTAATCTGACCAAGCCTCTAAAAACAGTCAGTGATCACTGTCGGCCTCTCTCGGGTTTTATTACCACTATACATTTTAAAGCTCAGTTTTTAAAACCTTACAATGCAACTACAGCCCAGCCCATGCAGCAGTATATGAATGACTAACCTCGTATTGTGGATGGATTATCTCTATTGTTCTCCTGACTGAAGTTCGGTCCGTTTACAGCATCCTGCCATGCGATTGCATTTGTCCCTAATCATTGGGAACCCTCACGTTAACGAGTGGAAAAAAGTTAGCGTTCATCCTCCAGCATTACTGTGTTTATGTTATGCTAACATAGCTGTGTCACTAGCAGTCACGTAGCACATCATTATATACCAGCTAGTCCAACTTCAGTAACCCTACAAACGTCACTGCTGTTTAGTTTCCTGTCTTCATTTATGTTGGAAGTGATAGCAGAGCTGTACGTTTGAATTTTTCAGAAATCTCTCAGTCAGAACATAGTATATTATGTTTAGATGGAAAGTAGTGAGCTAACTCCCTGCTAACTTTGAACTCCGTTAAACTTCATAAATCCTGTTTTCATGGATGGCTGGATGTTAAACCTAATTGTTACACACTGATCACTTTATTAAAATTTGTAACTCTCAGTGACGCCGCAGTGTTTGTTTGACTTTGGGACCTGAAGCAGAGTTTGGACCCTGAGGTCAGACCGTTTTACCACTACCACTGCAAAAATCGCGTTTCTGAAAAGAGCAATAAAGTTTTGTCTCTTCCTCATTATGTCTATAAATCTTTATGTGTCTGTTTTCTCCATGACTGAGGCTTACGCTAAGAAAGGAAACAATGCGTTTACAGTGAAGATGATGATGGGAATAATAGAATTGAGAGAAACACATAAATAAGGAATATTTAAGTGATCAGTTATGTTTTCACCATTTTCACCTTTAAACAGTATTTCGAACTTTCTACATTAGAGTACTGGATCCTCAACGTTTGATACACGGACCTTATTCTGTGAAACTTTGGCAATGTTTGAAATGTTTGTTTTTGAGTGCATTTTGCTAACATCATTTTATTTAACAGTTCAAAATAATCCAGAATTATCCCTTAACATTGAGCCCTCTGAATCACAGTGTGCCGTTATTTTGCATTATTTCCAAGTTTCCTGCTCACCGATGCGAGCGATGGGTACTCCAGCTTGTAGCGTCTGCACTGTGCTGTCTACAGCAGCCTGGACAGAAGGAAATGAGCAGACCGCTGACACCATGGCCTCTGGGATGCCATAGAGGCGTAATGTGGTCTTAGTGATGATCCCCAGGGTCCCCTCTGAGCCTACAAACAGGTTTGTCAAGTTATAGCCAGCTGACGTCTTCCTGAGGAGAGAAACCAAGACAGAAGCAAAGGTAAGAGGCTTTCAAGATCATAACGATACATCACATTTGCCTGGTGAGTACCTGGGACGGCGGCCCTTCCCGGCAGTGTGTACGACGCTCCCATCAGCCAACACTACCTCCAGGTTTATAACATTTTCCCTCATAGTCCCATAACGCACTGCATTAGTACCTGATGCACTGGTGGCAGCCATACCACACAGAGATGCATCAGCTCCAGGATCTGAGACAAAGCACATAACCAGGGTTGGGTCAATTATTAAAAAAGGACACATCTGTAATCTGACAGTAACTTTGTATAACCCAGATATTTACAACTTGGGACAACCGCAGTGACCACTTGTGAATAAGAGGGCAGCTGTCATGAACTTTAATATTTTAACATGCTAACTGAGGCCTGTAGCACATGCTCACAGTTGCTGATGATCAGTTAATGATCTGGCTGCTACCTACTCTCTTGTACTTGTTTACAGAGAAGCAAAGATTCCTGTGCATGTGAAAAAACCCTAAAAACATCCTGCATTGAAGTATTATTTAGGTATTCTTCATCATTCCTTTTAACACTACCATCATAGTTGGGGGTTTTATCATCACATTATATTATTATATTATATAATATCAATATATTTTTTAACAAATCAGCATCAACATCATACAACATCACTAATTCTGTGCAGTAGTTTTTCTTTCATCTTTTGGTACAACTTGTGCTGACAGGCCAAGATAACTAGCAGCTGTTCTCTTGGTGCTATGACGGTCACAAAGACCCCGACCACCGCCCCTAAACTGAACACTCATGTCAAAAGTGTTGACTTAATGCTTAATCTGTGTGAATCCCTGTGAACATCCTGACTGACCAACAGGAAACCAGAGGCCTGTGTCTCGCAGGTATGCATTGAGAGTCTTTCGAGTCACACCAGGCTCCACCGTCACATCAAAGTCCTCTGGGTGGAGATCCAGAACCTGTTCCATGTTCCTTAAGCTGAAGCACACTCCCCCCTGAAGGATGATGACACAAACAAACACAGGAAATAAGACTTATGACAGTTATCACCAAGATGACATCCTGCTGGTTATTGTTGTTACTAAAGATGTTAACTGTTCTAAGTGGGAGAAAGTATGACCACACAAATATCTCACCTTCATAGCTCCAACCCCTCCCTCCAAGCCAGTCCCAGTGCCAAAAGGGATGATGGGAAGGCGGTGCTTGTGGCAGACCTTTGCCAAGGCACTGACCTCCTCCACACAACGTGGAAACACCACCACATCTGGAGGACGGCATCTGCACAAAAATAATGCAATGGTGTCACATTCTGTTTTTTCTACTTCTCCAAAGAACCACACCCATTCTTCCCACTGCTCCCAGCAGCTGAGCCAGAAACCACAGCTCACCACACACGTTTTTGCCTCAGGTTGTGTCTCCCTGTAAGAGTGTGTTAGATGTTCAGGCTAACACATCAGGTGTTTCGTTGTTGTTCTCCAATAAAAGTGTATGAATCTACATGTTCTCGTGCTATAATCAGTACAGTACAGATCAGCTCACTCCTCGCACCTTTGCAAATGTGCTGAGGCAGCATTTAGCTGCAGAGGTCGCTTTGCTCACCGCCATGCTGTCATCACACAGATGCAGCCATTTATACCTGCCACTAAGGCGCTGCAGTATTCTACCAAACCAAAGGGGTCGCTACTCAGACAATATTGTGGCATGTGTGCTGATAAGGAGGGGAAAGAGACAAAACCAGAAGCCAGTACTTTGTCAAGGTTTTTGCAAAGTTCTTTCCACAAGCTCAAGTTTTTAAACAGTTGCAAAAGTTGCATGACCAACTGACACGCCGCAAAGATTGCGTCACGCGACACAGGATGTGCGGTCAAAATCGTCATCAGACACAACCGACGTGTTGGCCTTAGGTCAGAGAGAGGGGCCTCGACAACTTAGCCTCTCCAGATTATTGGGTACTACATGCTTTATATAATATAACACAAAGCAGGAGAAAAACTAGAGTTGCATTGGCCGGGAATCGAACCCGGGCCTCCCGCGTGGCAGGCGAGAATTCTACCACTGAACCACCAATGCTTGCTGCAGCAACTTTTGCACGGAAGACAGTGGGTGAGCCGGCTGGCACGCGTGTATTTCACATTGTTCAAGCATTCTCTGTATTTCAGGATTATGAGACTAAGTGTGACTATGACTGTGAAACTAAAACTGGGGAACAGCTGACATTTTAGTGATGTTAGAGGCTAGACAAAGACCTGCTCAGATAACCCTTAAAAGGACTGCTGAGACCCAGTGATCCTGGTCCTGTTATACCTCATGGTTACAATAAAGCCATGTTTGCCATCGTACATGGAAAAACTTCCACATCAAGTATATTTGTTCTATCGCTCACCGTTATTTGCTTACTGTAGGAACTTCTGCAGGGAAAATAGACAGTGGCCCCTCTGGCCAGTTGCACATGCAAGTATATAGATTAAGGTCTTCTTTCTTGAAACACTTCATTTTAACACTAGGGACACAACATCTGTCAATGTTTGTTTTTTGGCTAACAGAGAAGCAGTTTTAGAGTGGTGCATTCTATAACAGATTTACACATATATAGCGGAAAAATAAGAACTGCATTGGCCGGGAATCGAACCCGGGCCTCCCGCGTGGCAGGCGAGAATTCTACCACTGAACCACCAATGCTTGCTGCTGTGACTTTCGCACAGGAAATGGAGGGCTTTCTGGGCCAGTCGGCATGTACGAAGCAAACTTCCAGTGCATTTAACACCATCAGGCTAATCCTACTGGGTGATAAGCTTATTTTTGCATAGAAAACAGGAGACGGCCCCACCGGCCAGTAGCACATTTAGCATTGTTGTCAGCCCTGTGTCTACTACACAAAATCAATTAACTAAACAGATTCAGTGTTTGTCGTCACAATACAATTTCCAAGTTACTGAATATCACACACAGCTTGGGCTCTAGAACTAATTTCGTGGAGAGTAGCTGGACTTTATTTCTCTCCAGAGTTACCCTAGGTAAGAGACGACAGGCAGCGGTGTGTATAATTGTTTCCACCTGGTTCACTGACTGTACATTAGGGTTTTCCCAATGGGTCATATTATTTGTGCGACAAACCACAGCTCAGTGTAGCCAGCCTACTTGGAGTTTCTCGATGTAAGTTAAAACCAACGATTACTTGGATCCTACTTCAATGGGGAATAGTTGCAGGAACTTTTGCACAGAAGACAGACAGTGGTCCCTCTGGCCAGTTATTCACATAAGAATATAGTGTTATGGCCCTTGCAGGGGCTCCTGTCCAACTGACCTTGTGTGGGTGTGTCTTTCTTTCTTTCTTACAGTTATATTGGCGGTTGGCAAACAAGTGAAAGGTGCATTACCGCCACCAACTGGTATGGAGTATGGTCTGGAACGACGTGTAGGTGTGTCCTGCCATCTCTCCTGCCTTAGGTGCTACCTAAGCTGACTCTAATTAGCAATTAAGTGTACTTAAGGCGAGCTCTAGTGCCACATTAAGTGGCTTTATTGTCATTTTAACTATGAGCAGTCGTGCAGTACACAGTGAAATGCGACATCGGTCCTCCAAGACCATGGTGCTACATATAACAGGCTATCAACAAAGGACTACATAAAGTGTAAGTGTGCAAAAAACGAAACAGCACAACACCAGACAGAACAGAATAACGCCGACACTAGACAGTGCAATAGAAAAGTGCAACAACAACAGTGGGTTGTGATAAAAGTGACTTGACGTGTGTGTGTGTGTGTGTGTGTGTGTGTGTGTGTGTGTGTGTCAGTCCAGTCACTGATCTGTTTAGGAGTCTGACGGCTTGGGGGAAGAAACCGTTTTGCTGTCTGGCAGTGAGGGCCCTACTGCTCCGGTACCTCTTGCCAGAAGGTTGAAGATTGTATGTTAGGGGTGTGTGGGGTCCTCCACAATGCTGGTGGTTTTGCATATGCAGCGGGTGCCAGAGGGCCTCGTTGGTTTTTGTAGCTAGTGAGCTGTGCGTATGGTGACTGGTTTCCCCTGCTCTGTGGAGAGGACTGTTTTGGTGACTAACCCTTTTTTTTTTTTTTTTTCTTTGTTCTGTTCAGTTTATTGACCAACATCTGGGTTTTGTTGTTTTCCTTCTCTAAAAGGTGATAGCGGCTTGCCTCTTTTTCAGTTTAATTTAACCATTTGCCTCCCTGTCTCCTTTTTTTCAATTTGGACACCTTTTGTTACTTCCCCGTCATCCCCTGGACCTTTTAGGGTAATGTTACAATAGGTTTACACTTCATTTTAACCCCTAGGTAGCACAACATCTGTCAATGTTTGATTTCTGACTAAGAGAGAAGCAGTTTTAAAGGTGTGCATTTTATAGATTCAGATTTAAAAATATATAGATGGAGGGAAGAAAAGTAAGCCCTGCATTGGCCGGGAATCGAACCCGGGCCTCCCGCGTGGCAGGCGAGAATTCTACCACTGAACCACCAATGCTTGCTGCAGCAACTTTTGCACAGAAAACAGAGGACGGCCCACAGTCCAGTAGAACGTTGTTTAGGGTTTTCTCTAAGTGTTGGGAACTGTATGTGAAGAGCAAGGGTGGATCTGAATGTGAAACTGAAATTGGCTAACAACACAGTCAGTCACAAGACAATGAACACCTTTCAAAAAGTGCTCACTACTGTACCAATGCCTGATGAATCTTAAATGGCAAACGTCATATACTACATTTCTTCCTTGGATCCTACTTCAGTTGGGTACAGAACAAAACTGAGGTGTCCCTAGGATTTATACTGGTATCCTCAACTACTCAGAGAATCTGGAAGCTCTAAGCTTTTGAAAGTGTTCATTAACGGAGGTAAATGATTAGCTGACTGGACAGTGAACCGAAAAACTGAAGAGAAGCTAGAGAGAAAGTACAATAACCAAAAGTCTACTAAATAAAACAAATTAACTAAACAGATCTAACGTTTGTCGTCACAATAGAATTTCCAAGTTACTGAATGTCACATCCCTCATGGTAAAGTTTGGTAAACTTGACTGACTGAATATGGTTATAAGATAAAACATTTTGTTAGAGTATTATCTTTACAGCACTGCAATTGTCTTTTACAACATGACATTTAACACGTTTAGTCTTTTGTATTTTGGACTGTCAGTGAGAGAGAACAATGAATTTGTAGACGTTGCTTTAGTCTACGCTTTTTAATTCACACGAAATGTACTTTGATATGGGCTGTATCAATAAGGACATGAAAGGATTTCTCAGAAAGATAAATATAAAAAGTGAAGCTTTTGAAAAGAATCAGGAAACCGTTATGATGCACGACCATTAAGATGAGTCCCAGCGTATTAGGAGTTACTGGGTTGAAGTTAAAGTATTGCTTGCTTATTGCGCGCTAGGAACTTTTGCAGTGGCTGGGAATAAAACCCAGGCCTCCCGCGTGGGAGCTTGGGATTGTTTAGCTCAACAGGCCTAAACAGTTTCCTTTTCATTCTCTATGGTAGTGCTAAACTTCAGGTGTCATATTTTTAACCATCGTGATCCTTCTTGTGCTGTTGTGAGTTTGAGATGCGGCACTTTTTAAAAATTTCCCACTTTTAAATTTCAGGAAACAAGACAACTTATGTACCACCTGAAACAGATCTCAGCGATCCTTGTTCATTCATCAAAAGTAAGAAACGTTGTTTGTAATGAGAGTAAACCAACAGATTAACTTTTCAGGTGTATTTTAAAGGTAACAGAAGTGTCCACTGTGATTTCATTTACTTGATTTGTTTAAGGAAGCTTCTATCGCTTGGGTAAAGGCGGTTAGATTTAATCAGCTGTGGTAAAATGGCATGATGAAAATGACGAATGAACCTGTCTTGATGCATGCTCAATCAGGCCTGAGTCAAATCCCGGTCTCTCTCCATTTTCATTTATGGTTGATGTTCACTTAAACATCTGCTTAATGCATAGATCATTAATTATTCAAAATCACTTTTACATTTTCTCATCTTTTCATCTCGCTCAGAATTTGCACAAATTAATTACAGAGAGACTGCATTCATTTTTTTTCAGGACCCAGTACAGATGCTGCTTGCACATCTTCACTGCTGTTTTCAAAAGTGAGCACTTTGTGGACAGAAGGTGAGCGTGTACAGCACGTGAAAAGTTCCTAGATTTTTAGCACTAGTGATGCTGCTGTAACGCTGATTTTTAAAAATTTTATATATTTTTTAATGTATTCTAAGAGAAACAATGTAAGAGTAACACTGCTTTTCAAATATTTATGTTTAAATTTTAGCTCCTTCAGTTCAGCCAGCTATGGCTGGTTATAAGCATGACCTCAGCAGCTGGACTTTCTCTTCACACCAGAAGCTGTGGATGAAGACTGAGCTTCAGGATCTTGGACTGTGGCCTGGGTCTCAACCAGTGCGTAACTCCAAGGGAACGCCACTTCACTCCGGCGTCTCCCTCCACAACCTGAGTGGCTGACCTACCATCTCCAAATTTCTTCCAGCTCCACCCCTTCTTTATATGGAAACCAGAGTGTGTTATCATTGTCAGGTTAAGAAACAAATACATCTTGCCATGACTCCATGGTTGCTTTTGTCTACAAGTGGTCTCTGCTGGTGTGGGCAGGCCAATTGTTGGCACCACTGGTCAGTATTACATCCTATCCTCATGACTGACAAGAACTGGTGTGCTGACAATCCACGATGGCTGGAGAAACTGTCCAAAAGGTTTACCGAACTTTTCTGACATCCAAAAAGGCCATCTGCAAGTCTTTACGGATGAGCTGAGGTGGACTGACAAATCTCCAGCAAACATGGCAAACCAAATCGACGAACTCATGCACCACGAGTATGAGCTCACCTGGCATACCTCCATGCCACAGACTGTGTCTGGGACTCTGAGGCATGAAGCACAAGGACAGGGGAACATTGGGCAGTTACAGAGGAAGGGAATTTTATTTTATTTTATTTTTTTTGGACCCAATGCGACCCATATCGATCATGGTATGACAGTGTGAACGGCACAAATCCGATCTGGGTCACTTTCATATGTGGTACTGAATCCGATACATATCCGATGTTTTAGAAAGCGATTGCTGTTTGAACGGTCATGTCGCATTAAATCCGTCTTTTACGTCACTGACACAAGACAGATGCCAATTATCAGCCGATAAGACATTGCGAACGCTTCCTGGCCATCCAGTGTAGATGTCAGTGAAACTGTTGGGAAGACAACGTTGGAGAAACGTGAACATTTTATTTGTACTATATAATCTGCAGATTCTGACAGAAATCTGCAACTATCCTTTGAAGCACCGCTCCTCTAAAACAGCAATAAGGATAATTATTAGGTTATTTACATTATTATGTAAATAACAAAATAACTTAAAGCAAAAATTGGGAAACATAAAGTCCTAAGTCTTTATATTAAGGCCATCAGTCAAACAATACTGTTTGGTCTGGGTCTAAACAGAGCGCGTTGTGTGTGACAGCCAAAGTGTCTGGACCATCTCCAGCTGTTCGCTGCATGTATTAAAGATAACTTCAGACATTGTCCTGAATTGATTCTTCTGTCTGGTGGACATGTCTGACATAGGCTGTACAGTCACACAGGTAAAAGACAAGCAGTCGTGTTTCTAATAATATAAATCAAACAGAAGGTTATGAAGATAAAAGCTGTGAGACCCCTCTAGAGAAAGTGTGATTGTTATCATCACATGACGTGACTTAGAAATAATGTACAAGATTTAAGGGCAGCACTAACAATTTGTTTTATTTATTTTTTTTATTTTTATTTTTTAAAACAGATTACCTGATGGTAAGCATACAGTTATATAAACATGTAGGTGAACTCTAACAGGTTATAAAGAAGAGTGATACTTTTGCAGAAAACAATTTACTTTTTTACATTTACAATGTTATTTATATAAACAAAAGAAATGTAACTAGAGAAAAAAAACTCTTAGGTACAGTGTCAACTGTTTCTTCCTCATTTCTTTTCCTTTTTTCTTTCTTTTTTTCTTCCATCTAAGTCTCTCTGCCTCATAGAAAGCAGACTCCTGAAACTCCTTCCAGGTCATTTCCTTGTCCACGCCTTTGTCTCTGTATAGAGTACACTTTCAAAGGGCAGCAAATATAGTTTTCCTGCCACTCCAGCGAAGCCCGTATGAATGTGTGGACTATTTGGTCCCTGTTTCAGGTCCCTGTGGCTGAATCTGCTTTTCCTCCATCCTTCTCTTCTCCCTCTTCTTGGTAGCATCCGGTTCCCTCTGGAAAAATTCTGTCTGAGCAAATTCTTCAAAGGGCATTTTAGGGTTACCGATTCCCTCAGCAGCATAACTTTGATGCACCTTGTTGGAACAATAGGAATAGCGCACAGGCCCTCTCTGGTAAAAATAATGGATGGTGGATCCATCTGTCTCATATTGAGACTTGGGCTGTCCACAGGCAAGACAAGTCTTTGTCTGCCTTTTTCCCCTCAGGCTGCTGCTGCCTTTCCAAGATGCCCTCCACAATCTTCTCTATTGAGACTTGTGTCAGTGGTGTAGACAGGGCAGGAGGAGGCGGGTTAAAGACGGCAGGCTTTATGGTGACTACAGGGATACTAGTTGTTTCACTGCCTTCAGTTAAAGAGTGCCCCAGCTGCTGAGTCTCCAGAAGTTTTTCTGGGCTTATGTTCAAAGATGAATTGGTGTTGAGAAGTTTAGCCAAGTGCTTCACATACCGGGATACATGCACCTTGGATGTGGGATGCAGCAAGCTGTTGGGATCTGTAGCAGAGCGATGGACCATGTCTGCATAATCTTGATCCACAAGCTTCACGCAGCAAATATAGTTTTCCTGCCACTTCAGGGAAGCCCGTATGAATGTGTGGACTATTTGGTCCCTGTGGCTGAATCTGCAGAGGTAGCGTCCGGTTCCCTCTGGAAAAATTCAGTCTGAACAAATTCTTCAAAGGGCATTTTAGGGTTACCGATTCCCTCAGCAGCATAACTTTGATGTATCTTCTTTGAACAATAGAAATACGGCACAGGCCCTCGCTGGTACAAAATAGTGGATGGAAGATCCATCTGTCTCATACTGGGACTTGGGCTGTCCACAGGCAAGACAAATCTTTCTGCCTTCCTTCCTCAGGTTGCTCCTGCTGTTGATTCTCTAAGATGCGTTCCACAATCTTCTCTATTGAGTCTTGTGTCAGAGGTGTAGACAGGGCAGGAGGAGGTGGGTTTAAGTAAGCTGGCTCCATGGTGACCACAGGAACACTGGTTGTCTCACTCCCTTCTGTTAAAGAGTGCCACAGTTGCTGAGTCTGCAGAAGTTTTTCTGGGCTTGTGTTCAAAGAAGTGTTTAGAAGCTTAGCCAAGTGTTTCACATAACGGGATATGTGTAGCTTACATGTGCGGTGCAGCAAGCCGTTGGGATCTGTAGCAGAACAATGGACCTTGTTTGCATAATCTTGATCCACAAGGTTTTTCTTCCCGTGGTGCTTTTGCAGAAAGTCATCTATTGTCTCTTTCATGGGTCGTGTCTAGCGTGTGTGGTCCAGCACAAAAATCCGTCCACCTGTCTTTATGGGTCCAGTGCGAGCACTCGATGACGAGGACTACATCGACAAAAGTAGAGCTTTCTGGGAAACAATAGTAATAGTTCAGTGGTTGCTCATATCATGTAATAATAATAATAATGACAAATTGTTTGACAATACTAATATATTAACTTTCACATGACTGTAGGTTGCTGGATGTCTTCTGATGGTATCTCCTGCTTTAAAAGCACACTAGCAGAAAATGGTTGGGTCACAGGTGGTGCTGATGCATGTAATGCCACGGCTAGCTGGAGAAGGGTCCCAATGCTGGAACCTGAAGTTGGGCAGAGACAGGTTTTTGTACAGAAGATGGGGCCTGAAGGGCACCCAGTTCACCTTCTGGGTTTTGTGTTTGTCCCAGTTTAAAGGGACTGGACGGCAGCCTGGCTCTCTGTATTCAAGCCCAAATCGCTCTCCAGTGTCTGACAGAGAGGTGACCGTGGCTCAGGGGGTTGGGAATCGCATCTGTAACTGGAAGGTCGCCGGTTCGATCCCTGGGCTCTCTGTCCTGGTCGTTGTGTCCCTGGGCAAGACACTTTACCCTACTTGCCTACTGGTGTTGGCCAGAGGGGCCGATGGCGCGATATGGCAGCCTCGCTTCTGCCCCAGGGCAGCTGTGGCTACAACTGTAGCTTGCCTCCACCAGTGTATGATTGTGAGAGTGAATGAATAGTGGTATTGTAAAGCGCTTTGGGTTCCTTGAAAAGCGCCATTATTATTATTATTATTATTATTACTTCTCCTGACCGGTCACTCTCCTGGAGGCTGCATTCAACTCCACCACTAGAGCTGGATCAAAAACAGAAGGGAGAATGACAGCCGGCTGCTTGCGGTCCACCAGTCTTTGGTAGTTCCATCGTGCCACCCCTGTCATGCCCTGGGCCTGGAATAATTCAGTGGATACATGAGTGCCGGTGATCCACTGGGCCTGGTGAAAATGGTAACCCTCCAGCTGTGAAGTGCATCGGAAGGGAATCCAGATGGGGTCCTTAGCGCCTTCGCCAGGAACATAGTTTAGCTAAAGAGTCCCACCATACCGAAACATTACACCCTCGGAAAGTTCAGGGTCACTAAGCTAACCACAAGGAATATGCACTCTCTCTATGCGCCACACCTTCAGCATGGATGGCTTGAAAAGTGGGACGTTGTTGGGGCCTGTGGCCAGGTAAAAATGGTTTAGGACTCTTTTCCACTCTGTTCAGCAGCTCTGTGGGTTGTGATATTTTGCTCCCGCAGTGCTCTCGTATGTGTTGCTTAGTGCGATTAGCAGAATGTATACAACAGAACTTATAAGCATGGAGCCTCTTCAGGGTCGCCTGATCAACCACTGAGAAGGCAGCAGAGAAGCTGGCAGAAAGTGCTGATCAATGGATGATGCTCAGAGGTGAACTCTCACAAATCGCCTCAGGCAGTGCAACAGGTCAAGTTTCACAATAATGCTGCTATTTTAGTGGGTTTAAGGCCCTAGCAACAATAGCAGGAGTCGTTTTCCAGGCATCCCACGATAGATTTTCACCAAGGATACAGTCTGGGATCCTAAATTGAGCACAGCAAAAAGTTCACCTACATGTTCATATTACACTGTATGCTTACCATCAGGTAAGCATACAGTGTTTTGAAAAAGTTGATTTAAGCAAGTTGTGAGTGCTGGCTTTAAATCTTATATATTATTTCAACCATGTTTTCTCTAGAGGGGTCTCACAGTTTGTATCTTTATAGCCTTTGTTTTATTTATATTAAAAGTCAAGCAGTCATGTTTCTGTCTGTTTCATAGGGGTGGGTTTAAATAATTGATTTTAAATCTCTTAATTTGAATAAAGCGATATTGATTCATTAAATCCTGGATCGATTTTTACATGCGTGTTTTGCCAAAAATGCCAAATCTCTGGTTAAAGCTCACAAAACTATTTCAACAACCGCTAAACAGGTAAAACGGCAAACGAGAGCAGGTAAATGGATTCCACACAAAGACGTAAAAGGAGAGTGCGCACCCGATGCATCAGAATCTATAAGATGTTTGCGTTCTCACCCGACGGCACGTACGCAGACACACTGGAGGCTGAAAGCTGACATCTCACAGATTCTGAGCTGCAGGTTTTTATCTCTCTCCAACCAAAATTCACTGAACCAGCAGCAAAAGATCCAAACTAAGCTTCACATTTGATAAATATCATCATTAATTCACTCTTACTTTTGCCGTTTTGCTTCCACCACGATAAAATCGCACTTCGTGCACAGCTCTTTCTCTCTCTGTGTACTTCAAGAACAGAAAGAAATCACCTCCGACAAGAGATCCTAATTTCTGCTGTTCAATGCCGAAGAAATGTAAACTTTTTATGCCAATATCATGGTCCTGGGTGTGACCCAGTGTTTTGTGTTTAATTTATATTTCTTGGGTATTGTTATTAATGGTTTTAGTTCTTTTGAAACTAGAAGCTAGAACAACAATGTGCCTTCCCTGTGTCCGTATTATGTCTACTCCACTTATTTTTCCTGTCCCACAGTTCATGCCTCTGTCTCAGGGTCCACATCTGTGTTGTTGTTGTGTGTTGTTTTTTTTTTTTGTTTTTTTTTTTGTTTGTTTGTTTTTCCCCCCGTCCCCAAGTACTCACTGTTATCTTTGTTCCTAGTCTGTCGTTTCCAGTTTTGTAGCTTCCCAGTGTTTAGTTTTAGTTTCCAGTTTTCACGTTAGTTTGTTGCAAGTTTATTTTATGGCGTTTTCTGCTACAGCGCAATAAAGCTGCCTCTTTTAGTTCACCCTAGTGTCTCAGAGTTCTGCATTTGGTTCCTTCATCCTGCCTCCCATACAGCAAACCATGATAAAAGAATTTCTGTGTTTCTAATAAAAACTCTACTTCAGCAGCATCAGGTAAAGTTAAAGCAGAGCATGTTGATTCATGGTTTTCTTGTGTTTTTGATCGACTGCTGAATATTTTTAAGAGTCTGAATCTAAGAGTACATTGTTCACCATCTTACAATGCTGTGACTGGAGCCATTGTTCAACTCTTGGTGAGTAGTACTCATGGCCATTGATCAATGATCATGATAATTTCAGATCACTTTCCGGTTTTGTTTAATACTGTAGCGAGCGATGTGGATTTGAACAGTGATGGCCCTGTGCGGCAATCGCCCACTTCATTGATGCTTTCCTTGACTCTCCCCTCTCTGATGCTAACTGTAATGGGGTTTTATCAGCGGATGAGCTTGCTAACCTCTTTTATACTACATGCGCTGAAATCCTTAATTCTGTGGCACCTCTGAGAATTAAACGTGCCAAATCCTCACAACCCTGGCTAAATGATACTACTCGCACCCTTAGGCGTGAATGTCGTCGTGCTGAAAGAAAATGGAGGAAAGACAAACTCCACGTCTCTCTGGACATCCTCCATAATTGTCTATCTAAGTATCAAAAGTCTGTTAAAGCTGCCAAATCTGCCTTTTTGTCTAGCATTATTATGACTAATAGCCACAACCCCCGAGCACTTTTTAATACTTTTAATTCTGTGATAAACCCTCGCACTACCACTTATAGGGATGCCTCCCCTGCTCTTTGTGATAAATTCTTAAAGTATTTCTCTGATAAAATCTCAGCTCTAAGGGCTTCTCATCCATCTCACCCATCATCAGTTTTAGACCCAATTCCAGCTTCTGAATGCTTGACTGTCTTTCAACAGTTTGAGCCAGTGTCTTATTCTGCTTTAAAAGATATAATTGATCATCTCAAAATCTCTGGTTCCCCGCATGATATTCTTCCTTCTTGTTTCTTTAAGGAAGCTTTACATGTTATTGGTCCTTGTATCTTATCTCTGCTGAATGCATCATTGTCATCAGGTTGTGTACCGTCTGTCTTTAAGCATGCTGTTGTGCAACCTATTATGAAAAAGAAAAATCTTGACCCTAATGCTCTCACTAACTTCAGGCCGATCTCTAAACTCCCTTTTATTTCCAAAATATTGGAAAAGGTAGTTCTAAAACAACTTCAGGCCTTTTTAGATGCAAATGGTATTAATGAAAAGTTTCAGTCTGGTTTTAAACCTCGCCACAGCACAGAGACAGCCTTACTTAGAGTTTTTAATGATCTTCTTTTAACTGTAGATTCTGGATATTCTGTGGTCTTAGTTTTACTTGACTTGTCTGCTGCTTTTGACACGGTTAATCACAACACTCTTCTATCAAGAGTGGAACATGTTGTTGGTCTCAAAGGTTTTATCTTGGTTTAAATCCTATCTCTCAGAGAGGTCGTTCTCTGTTGCTATGGGGCAACACTCCTCGGCTTCTGCCCCTATTTATTGTGGTGTGCCTCAAGGGTCCGTGCTCGGTCCTGCTCTTTTCTCTTTGTACATGTTGCCGTTGGGATTAATTTTTAGAAAACATAACATCTCCTTTCACTGTTATGCCGATGATATCCAGATTTATTTACCTTTGAAATCCGATGTGACTGCTTCTTTGCAACCTCTGTTCAACTGTTTGCATGAAGTTAAAATTTGGTTATCACATAATTTTCTTACATTGAACGAGAATAAGACCGAAATCATAGTCTTTGGTAGTCACACTCCGCTAGACCAGTTAGCTGATGCCCTAGGCCCTCTCGCTAGCCATCTTTTGTCCACTGTAAGAAACCTCGGAGTGTTCCTGGATGGCTCTTTTAAACTCGAGAAACAGGTGTCCACTGTGGTAAAAAACAGCTTTTACCAGTTGCGTCAGATTTCCAAAGCAAAGCCGTTCCTTCCTTTAAAAGATCTTGAAAAGCTTATCCACGCATTTATTACATCCAGATTGGACTACTGTAACTCCCTCTACTCGGGCCTCCAACACTCCTCTCTTTGCCGGCTCCAGTTAATTCAAAATGCAGCGGCGCGTCTTTTAACAGGTACGAGAATTCATGAACACATAACTCCAATTTTAGCCAAATTACATTGGCTCCCTGTTAAATATCGTATACATTTTAAAATTCTTTTGTTCACTTCTAATATTTAGAATAATTTAGCGCCCAGTTATCTTTCTGATTTACTCCATTCATACAATCCCAACAGGGCACTTAGATCATCCAACCATAGGCTCCTAGCACAACCTAGGACTCGAATGAAGTCGAGAGGCGACCGGGCCTTTGCATCCGTGGCACCCAGACTCTGGAATAACCTCCCCGTTCATATTCGCACTGCCGAGTCTATCCAGTCTTTTAAATTACGTCTTAAAACTTATTTTTTTACTTTGGCTTTTGATTCTGTCTAGTTGGCTGTTTTAGCTTGTTGCGTTGTTACCTATTGTTTGTTGTCCTCTTCTATTGTTTGTTTTAACTGTCTCATGTTTTTATTGACTGTGAAGCACTATGGTCAACACTGTTGTTTTTAATATGTGCTATATAAATAAATTTTGATTTGATTTGATAATTTGCATATTAATGATTATGACACAGACCTGAAGGCCCATTGTTGGTCAATGGTTCTAGCGTCGGCCATCCACTAAAAACACAGGTGTTTTATACTGGTGTAAACACTCTTGCACTGGCTGGGAATCAAAACCAGGCCTCCTGCATGGGAGGTTGGGATTGCTTAACTAAACGGCCCCAAACAGTTTTCCATTCATTTTCTATGGTAGTGCTAAACCACTACAGATGTAATATATTTTTGGCCACTATGGTCTTCTGGTGCTCTTGCGAGTTTGAGATACGGCTTTTTTTTTTTTTTTTTTTTTCTTTTAAATTTCAGAAGACAAAACAAATTATGCACCGCTTGCAACAGATCTCAGCGATCCTTGTTTATGTTCTTTTTTTTTTTTTTTTTTCTATTTTATTTTTTTGCCTGTCCCGTTTGGGTCTTTAGCCATCAGAATTATTGTCTGAAGGCCAAGAAGGATGCCCAACAGATTTACTTTACCAAGTGGATCATCACGGCTCTGCCATATTGGTCCATTTGACCTTTTTGTTGTTGTTATTATGATTATTTTTATTTTTCAGTTGTTACAGATGGGACAGACATGACTGAGGGATAGGTAAGAGAGAACAAAAGAGAGGGGTGTAAAGAAAAACAGAGGGGAAGAGGGACGGTGAGAAAGGGGACTTAAAAGAAAGGAAGAAAAAAAACTCACCTGGATCACCTGTTGAGAGAAGGGGGGGAAGAGAAAACAAGCAAAAAAGAGAGGAACATAATAAACACCACACCATTGCAATAATCTAGCTAAGTGTAAATAACAGTAAATACTAAATATTGAATGTTATTGTGCAGCACCCAAGATTGACAGTGCACAATGTGCTTTGAGGTAGCAGCCAAGAAAGGTGTAGTTTGTCTGTGAACACCTGTGTGCGCATCTGTATGGATGAGCGCACTTGTATTCAAAAGGTTTCTCCATGTAACGATCTGTTAGGGGGTGTGGGGAGCATTAGCCCCGTCCCCCAGGGCATGAAAGAGGCATGGAGGAGATCGAGCCCGAAGAGCACCATCGGCTCCTTGGTCATTGATCAAAGATAAGAAACGTTGTTTGAAATGAGAATAAACGAACAGAATAAATTTTCAGGTGTATTTTAAAGATAACAGATGTGTTGCAATATCATTTGCGATGCAATGGACAAGGGCTGGGCGATATGGCCTAAAATAGATAGATATATATCGCGATTTTTTTTTTTTTTTTTTTTTTTTCCTCCCCCCCCCCCCCCCCCCCCCCCTGTATAACGTATTTTACACACTGTAAGGCGAACTTAAAATCCTTTAATTTTCTCAAAAATCGACAGTGTGCTTTATGTATGAATTCTGGTTGTGCTTACTGACCTCGAACAGATTTTATATGGTACATGGCGCGCAGAAATCTGTCCAATGTTTTAGTACAACTTTGGTAAGCTACGAAGGCGCACCGCTTGGTGGATTGCCGGAGCATTACGGCTACTGTAGGCAGGAGCCTCGCAGAGTAATCTGGGTCCAAAACTCCGTCTGCTTCAGGTCCCAAAATCAAACGAACACTGCGACACAGTTTGTATTGCCTGGAGAAAAAACACTTATCGCAAATGTTTATTCAGATTTTCTCTTTATTGTTCTCCTGCATCCTGCTGTTAAACCCAGCCACAATGTGCAGCAAGATTATAACCTGAAATGTCTTTGTTTCTGTTTGGAATCAATTTTGTTTAATATAATTGTTTATTTTTTCACTGCATGTCAAGATGCACAAGAAAGTTGCGCCATATCCAGGGAAAATCTCAGTGGTGTTCCGCAAGGGGCCACTTGGATACACTCTCCAGGACCCGTCAAAAGAAGCTCGACGGATTAAAAATGACCCCAAACTGCAGGACAAGTCTGCACCTGTGAGGGAGGACTTTGTACGTCAGAATGCTCTGACTGACGTCTATCAGAGAGGAGGGGATGTGTCTGACATGAAGGAAGTGCAGGGAGAGAGTACATCCTGCAGTTTGGAAAGTATAAAGGGAAATCTTTCCGGTGGCTTCTGGAGAATGATGTCGGGTACACCATGTACCTGATCAAAGATCTCCAGAAGGAAGAGGCTGCAGGGACCTCTGTGGAAGAAAGGCATGGCAAGGAGAGCTTGCATTCATTTGTACAGTATGCCCTCAGCTTTACAGAGAAAGACTCTGCTGAACTGCGAGACCAGCAGAGTGAGTGTTGCTGCAGATGCCTCTGAGGATGATCAGCTGGTTGGCTTTGGCTCACGAACCAAGAGCACCTGGAAGGATATTTGGGATGGCAGAGGTGACGGCTATGCAGCCTTTATCATGAGCAAGAGCTGCAGTCAAGGAACATGGATGCATAAGTTGCAGCAGTACCTGCGGAAGAAGCAGCAGTCTGCGTCTGATTGCAAAAATCCTCCAACTAAACCCCTGGGTAAATTGTTTTAATAATATTTAATAACGTTGTTGATGTGAAATAAGTTCAGTATATATTTATCTAATTGTTGCCTGCATCATAGGGATGGATGAGGATAAAGCCCTGGAGGACGCAATGCTGAGCATCTCACCTGTAAAACTACAAATGCAGAGCTGTAAGTACTGCGCTATTACTAATGTCAGACGTGATAATGGCTAAGTCTGTTTCTATCTCATATGCCTCTGTCTCTGCATAACTAGTCACTGTGCCAGCAGCAGCAAAAGGGTCCACACCCAGAGGATCTTCCGGAGCAAACACAGGCTTTCAAATGAAAGGTTTCAGAACTGGAGTACAATTGTTTTACATGAATTGTTCTCCAAAGCTGAGCCTGAACTTTAACTTTTATATATTGTCTTGTTCTTGTTTTTGTGTGTTCTGGCGATGTTCCTCTAATAGTATAGTTGTATGCTGGCATTATGCTAACACCACCTGGGTCTGGGTGCAGTTTCCCCCTCCAGGGGCAAGGGTACCTAGACTCAGTTCTTAGAGCACGCTTGGAGTGTGATTGTGTGTACAGTGTCTCTCTATGTCTGTCTCCACGTTGGTTGAGTGTTGAGTAATTGCATATGAGAGCATGAGGGTAGGAATGGATGTTTGTATCTGTGTGTGCCTGTATGTCTGTGTCTATATGTCAGGTTGGGTACCAGACGCCACCTCTCTGGGGACATCTCAGGACCTCTAAGGTATGGAGGCCTATCTCCCCCCACTTCCCCCCCTGCCAGTGGCGGACTCCCTCAGACATCGGTGCGTTGGTGGTTTTTTGTGTCCGGGGATGGGCGCCCAGGTACACACCAGCTCACTCCTGGTGGCTGCTTGTCAGGGCCTGGGGCTCGCTCAGGCCACTTCGGGGGTGGGGTGCCCTCGGCCTCTCGGACTGGGGCTCGGTCACTCTGGCACAGCTGGCTGCCGGCGGAGCTCACGGGCACGTCACTGCAACCCCCCCTGGCTTCTGCTCTGCGGCTGCTGAGTGAGCCCTCATCTGGGACTCTCCTCGGCTTTTTCTGGGACAGTGGCGCGGCTGCCCCTCTGTTGGTCTTCCTTGGTCTCTTGTGTTCTGGGGGCCTCTGGATGTCTGGAGTCTTGATCTCCTCCATACCTGCTTCATGCCCTGGAGGACGGGGCTGTGGCTCCCCCATACCCTCTAGCAGATCATTACATGAAGGAACATTACATCAAGCAACTTAAAGAAGTCCAGACGCTTTTCTTTGCAAGCTCCTTTGACTACGATGACCTGGATGACTGAGAACCTTCACAGACATACATGAAGGAACCTTTTTTTTTTTTTTTTTTTTTTTTTTTTTTGTGTGTCCCGTTTGGATCTTTAGCCATCAGAATTGTTGTCTTAAGGCCAAGAAAGAAGCGGATTTATTTTATCAAGTGGATCATCATGGCCTTGCCATATTGGTCCATTTGATTGACCTTTATTATAATTATGAATTTATTTTATTTTCAGTTCCTACAAACGGGACAGACATGACTGGGGGATAGGACAGGGAGAAAGAATGAAAGAAAGAGAGGGAGAGAAAGAAAACCAAAGGGGAGAAGAGACGGTGAGAAGGGGGGGGAAGAAAGAAAAAAAAAAAAACCCAAACAAAAAAAAAAACAAAAAAAAACACCTGGGTCACCTGTACAGAGAGAAAAAAACAGAAGAGAAAGCAAACAACAAAGAGCAACATAATAAAAAAACGGCACCATCACAATAAACTAGCTAGCAGTAAATATCAGTAGATACTAAGTAATAAACGATATTGTGCAGCACGCAAGATAGACAGCGCACAATGTGCTTTGAGGCAGCAGCCAAGAAAGCTGTAGTCCGCGTCTGTGAATACCCGTGTGTACACCTGTGTGCATACCTGTGTGGATCAGCATGCTTGCATTCCAAAGGTTTCTCCATGTAACGATCTGCTAGGGAGTGTGGGGAGCCACAGCCCCGTCCTCCAGGGTATGAAGCAGGTATGGAGGAGATCAAAACTCCAGACATCCAGAGGCCCCCAGAACACAAGAGACCAAGGAAGACCAACAGAGGGGCAGCCGCGCCACTGTCTCAGTAAGAGCTGAGGAGAGTCCCAGATGAGGGCTCACTCAGCAGCCGCGGAGCAGAAGCCAGGGGGGGTTGCAGTGACGTGCCCGCGCGCTCCGCCGGCAGCCAGCTGTGCCTGAGTGACCGAGCCCCAGGCCGAAAGGCCGGGGGAACCGCACCTCCGAAGTGGCCCGAGCGAGCCCCAGGCTCCAGGCCCTGATAAGCGGCCGCCAAGGAGTGAGCCGGTGTGTACCCGGACGCCCATCCCCAGACACAAAGAACCACCAACGCACCGATGTCTGAGGGAGTCCGCCACTGGCAGGGGAAGTGGTGGTGGGTGGAGATAGGCCTCCAAACCTTGGAGGGCCTGAGATGTCCACAGAGAGGTGGCGTCTGATACCCAACCTGACATATAGACACAGACATACAGGCACACACAGACACAAACATCCATTCCCACCCTCATGCTCTCATATGCACTTACTCCACACTCAACCAACGTGGAGACAGACATAAAGAGACGCTGTACACACGATCACACTCCCCAAGCGTACTCTACGAACCAGGTCTAGGTACCCTTGCCCCTGGAGGGGGGAACTGCACCCAGACCCAGGTGGTGTTACCCTTTTCCCTGCGGTGGGGAGAGGCAGACCGCCCCGACTCCGCAGCAGCAGGGAGGCCCCACACTCCAGACCGCAGTCGGACGGCCAACTCCTCCTAGCCCCCCGCTCCAGCAGGCCGCAGAGAACGGGGGTGAGAGAAGACTCCAAACCTCCCTCCACCCGCTCATTGTAGTGTTGATGCATGTGTGTTCTAAGGTGCAATTAAAACCCAGGAGGGCATGGAGCTACCTGCCAGAGAGCAGCAGGTAAGCGCATAGTCCCTCCTGCTAGCCCTCAATGTCTACGTGTATTCAAAATTGAGAGGTGGGCAACGACGCCAGGGGTAAGGTGTACACCCTGATGGTAATTTGGACTCCGTGTATCGTGCCCACCCCCAAGATCCTATATGTATGTGTAATGAGAGTGTGAGTAATGTGAATGTCTAAGTTGTGGGATAAAATTGAGGCAGAGGCAGCCAGAAGGGGACAGAAGGGGGGGTAGCCTCCTCTGCACCCTGGTGACATACCCCTACTCCAAGGCCCTGCATGTGTGGGTGGTTGTGGTGGAGCGGGAGGAGGGAGGCAGCTGGAGATGGCGAGGGAAGGAAGGGAGGGGCAGGTGACCCCTCCCTGGGGCCAGCTCCCCCGCTGACCCCAGTAGGCACTCCCATACTCCGCGACCCGCCAGGGAAAGGGCCCAGGCCCATCCAGACCAGGGCCCAGCGCAGCAGCGCCCCCCGGCCCCACAGAGCCCGGGACAGTCCACCCAGCCCCACCACAGAGAAAACTGCACCCACCCCACCATCCACTCATCTTCCAGACTACATGAGACAATAGACGCCCAGGCTGAGATCTTCCTCCACCTCTCCTGTATCTCCCCTCTCCTGCAGAGAGTTCCTGGGGAGAGGAAAGCTCCTGCTAGGTGTGACAATCTCCCCCACCAGTTGAAGAGCCCCCCAGGTGGCTCGACGCACCGGCGGCACCCTGCGCCAGGGATGGGCCCCCATGCACCCACCCGCCCACAACCCCAGCAACACACAAACCAGGACCCAAGGCCCCGAGGCCCGGCCAGGGCCCCAGCCCAGAGACGGAGCACCCCCAGAACCTCACGCCCATCCCGGACCCACCCAGGGGCAGACAGGCTACCAGGTCAGTAACCCACGTCCGTCAGCACAGACCCTCCCCTAGCCCCGCTGCACACAGCCACGAGGAAACGGTCACCTGAGAGCCAAAAGAGCCCCCAATCGGACATGACCGTTACCCCGGGTTGAGCCCCCCAAGGAATATGCCTCCGGGGAACCCCCCCGACGCCCTAAGCCTGTCCCTACCCCCACACCAATCACAACAGTGAAGGCGGGACCAAACTATGACCCCCCCACCCCCACTAGGTGATGGAGCTGATCAAAGGAGCCCAGAGCAATTGATCTGATGTGGTGGCAGAGGCTGTATCAAGACTAGGGATGGGTATCATTTAGGTTTTATCTGATACCGGTGCCAAATCGGTACTTTTGAAACTGTGCCGGTGCTCAAACGGTGCTCAAACCGGTGCTTAAAGAATGGAGAACACAAAATTGGTCCAAAAACCTCTCATATTCAGCTGGTTTTTTGTAAAAAGATAACAATGTTAGCCTTTTCTGCAGCTATGGGGCATATATGGTATCACTCTTAGCTGGAAGCAGTGCTTAAACAATGGAAAAAATACAAACTTTGTCCAAAAACCTCTCATGTTTAGCTGTTTCCCTCTTTTTCTTTGGTCATTTTAGCCTTTTTGGCCAGGGTGAAGGGAGTATCTGCCATCAAACAAGAAGACAGCCGCATGTAGCTATGATGATGTTTGCTAGTTCACCTTACATGCATTAATGTAATAACGTGGTTAGCCTACTCAACGTAAATTACACACAAACAACATTAAGCTACTCACGCAGAGAAGAACGGCTGCTGCTGCCATCAAATACGGCGCATTTCTCGGCTTTTAAAAAAAAAAAAAAAATGCTATGCGTCGCCAGGTGTTTTATCGGATTCGAGGTGTTACTTCCTTTGACAGTATCACAGTATCATCTTAAAGCACTTGTTGCAGGCTGCTGAGTTTGCATATTTTGCTGTGAAGTACAGCCAGACTTTTGACCGCTTCGCCTTGGGCATTTTTAATCTGTAACTCTGCATAAAAGAACGTACGTACCTGGCCCCGCCTACTATCCTCGGAAACGTAAAATGATTGGCTAGAAGTGTATCACAGCTCAGGAAAAAAAAGCACCGAAATGTGCGCTGCTTTTTGGTCTGGTTACTACAGTTTATGTCAGAACCGGTGCCACCAGTACCCATCCCTAATCAAGACTAATGTAATCTAATAGATAATTTCTATATTGGTTAGAATTAAGATTGTTTTTATTTTTCCAGTTCATGAGGACAGTTTTCTTGGCTATGCATAGGGCAGTGAAAACCATATGGGCTATATTCTTTTCTGAAGTGACATCTAAGCTGCCCAACAAACACACTAAGGGGGAAGTTGGAATGTTACATTTCAGACACTTTGATAAGTCTTCACATATCTCGCGCCAAAACTTTTGCACTGGTGGACAGAACCAAAGAGCGTGAATGTAATTGTCTGGTGTATTGCCTTGACAGTGTGAGCAGTTGTTGGAAGATGTAAAGCCCATCTTGAACATCCGATGACCTGTATAGTGCACTCTATGTAGTATTTTGTATTGTATTAATTGCAGACTGGGATTTTTAATCAATTTAAAGGTTTTTAAGCATACCTGAGACCAGAAGTTTCTGTCTAAACTGACTGATAGATCTGCTTCCCACTTTGCAATAGGAAGGGATATTGATTCATCTAATTTAGAAAGTGTTCTGTATATTTTGGATAATAATTTGGGGGATTTAAGAGTAAGAAAATGTGCCGCACTTGGTGGTGTTTGTAATTAAACTTGACTGAGGTTAAATTTCTTTTTTACTATGGATTTAATTTGTTGATATTCTAAAAATCTTTTCTTGTTGATCCCATATTGTGCAACTAGTCTGTCAAATGGAATAAATTCTGTTCCCTCTAATATATGTTCTAAGTATTTAATTCCTTTACAACTCCATTCTGGGAAATTAATCATATTATTGTTTTGTAATATGTCAGGGTTATTCCAGATAGGTGTACGTTTGCATGGGATTAATGAAGACTCCGTTATTTTTAGAAACTCCCACCATGCTGTCAGAGAGAAGCTGATGTTGATACTTTTAAAGCATTCATGTCTTTTGATGTTTGAGCTAATAAATGGTAGGTCTGAAATCTCTAGATCCTTGCATAGTGCCTGTTCAACATCTAGCCAGGGCTCATCTAAGAAGGTATGTTTTGACCATTCTGAGATGAGCTGAAGCCTGTTGGCTAAGAAGTATTGGTGAAAATTAGGCAGATCTAATCCTCCTCCTTGGTTCTTTGTAGCGTTTTTAAGCTGATACGCGGGGGTTTATCTTTCCAAAGGAATTTGGAAATATATGAATCCAGAGATCTGAACCAAGCTTGTGATGGTTTGTTAGGGATCATCAAAAATAAGTAATTTATTTTTGGCAAGATCATCATTTTTATAGTGGCGACCCTTCCCATGAGTGATATGGGTAAAGATTTCCATCTAGTCAGATCGCCTTCTACTTTCTTTAGAAGTGGGATGTGGTTTAATTTAGTTAAGTCTGAAAGCTTAGGAGAAACATTAATACCTAAATATTTAATATTTCCGGATTGCAGTGGGGCAGAGGAAGAATTATGGAAGGAGCAGTTAATGGGGAGAACTGTAGATTTTGGCCAGTTAATTGAATAATCTGAAACTCTTGAAAACCAGTTTATTAGAGTAATTACCTCAGAGAGGTTGGTTTGTGTGCTTTGCAGAAAAAGCAACACATCATCTGCATAGAGACTGATTTTATGTTCTATGTTCTTACATTTTATGCCCTTAATTGTTGTAGCCTGTCTAAATGCTGCTGCTAGAGGTTCGATAAAAATTGCAAAAAGTGAACGGGAGAGTGGGCATCCCTGCCTGGTGCCCCTCAGGAGACAGAAACTGGAGGATGTCTGGTCATTTGTTCTGATATGAGCTGTAGGGGAGTTGTATAATATTCTTATCCAGTTTATGAAAGAGTTTCCAAAACCAAATTTGTGTAAAGTTGCGAATAAAAATTTCCAGTTAACTCTGTCAAATGCTTTTTCTGCATCTAGGGATAATATTATGGTTTCGATGTTTTTATTGTATGAGTAGTCTATTAAATTAAGTAATCTACGAGTGTTTGAGGAGTGCCGACCTTTTATGAAACCAGTTTGGTCAGGATGAATTAAGAGGGGGGTTATTTTCTCTAATCTCTTTGAGAGAGCTTTGCAGATTATTTTAAGGTCTACATTTAAAAGAGAAATTGGACGATAGCTTGAGGGAAATAAAGGGTCTTTGCCTGGTTTTAGCAGGAGACTAATGTTGGCAGAATTCATATTTGGTGGTAGTCTGCCATTTTCCTCGATTTCCTGCAACATTCCGTGGAATACTGGTGCCAGAATTGTCCAGAATTCTTTGTAGAATTCTGCAGGGAAGCCGTCTGGACCTGGAGCCTTATTATTGGGCATACTTATCAGGGCTTCCTGGAGTTCACTTGGCGTCAGTGGCGAATCCAGTGCCATTGCTTGACTGTCTAGTAATTTTGGAAGAGTTACGTTGTCAAGAAACAGATCAATTTCATTTTTTAGATGGGTTTATTTGTGGTGAGTATAAAGTTTCATAGAAATCCCAAAAAATGTTGTTTATTCTTCCAGGGTCATATATTGTGTTCCCCGATAAATCTTTAGCAGCACATAGTTGTTTTTTCTTTATTTATTTTTAACTGGTTAGCTAGAAATCGACCTGATTTGTTACTGTGTTCAAAATTCTGCAAGCGAAGTCTTTGTATAAGGAATTGTTTTTTTTAATTAATAGTTTCATTTAATTCTAGTTTTGTTTTGCGTATTTTGTTCAATGTTTCCTGATCTTGGTCGCACGCGTAGGCTTCTTCTAGTGATTTGATGTTTTTTGTTTTTTTTAATTCCTGAATATTTTTGTTTTCTTCTTTCTTTTTGTGTGATGAGAAAGAAATTATTTTACCTCTCATCACAGCTTTCCCTGCTTCCCATAGAACAGAAGCAGATATTCCGGGAGTGTCATTAAAGTCTAAATATGAAGTCCATTCCTTTTTAAAATATTTAATAAAGTCTTCATCTTTAAGCAATGATGTATTAAATCTCCAGTTTTTACTTGGCGTAGTATTATTCTTGTGCATTCGTGTTAAAGATACAGGAGCATGATCGCTGACAGCTATAGGATGAATCTCAGTGTCTGAAATGTCACTCAGCAGTGAGCTGCTGACCAGAAAATAATCCAGACGAGAGTAAGAGTGATGAACATGCGAGAAAAAAGTATATTCCTTACTGTTGGGGTGAAGGGAGCGCCATGCATCGCGAAGGCCAAAGTCGCTCATATACTGTTTGATTATATTTGTGGATTGCCAATTGCGCTGAGTTCCTGTTGTGTTGAGCCTATCCATTTCTTCATTTAGTCCAAGGTTGAGGTCACCGCCAAGAATGAGTGTGCATTCGAGGTGTTCAGAGAGTGCACTAAAAAATCCGTGGAAGAATGAGGGTTCATCAACATTTGGACCATATATACTTACAATACATAGTTTTTTGTTCAATATTGATAGTTTAATAATTAGAAATCTACCCTCTGGATCTATAACTGTATCGAGTACTGTAAAATTAACATTTTTATGTATTAAGATTGCTACTCCCCGTTGTCTAGAATTATAACAGGCTGCAAACACGTCAGGTGTTTTAAGTTCGTTTAAACCTGTGACAGGTCTGTGAGTTTCTTGTAATAAAACAACATCTGCCTGTAGTTTTTTAAGCTGGTTAAATATCTTTAACCTCTTTCCTCTGGTGCCAGCTCCATTTACATTCCATGTGACAAACCTCAGCATGCCCATAATTGTGTGTGTATGTCTAATGAAGTATGCTGGGTGTTTCGTTTAGACAGGTGGAGAGAATGTGGAAACATCCCTTGTTTGTAAATAGAAAGAGAGAGAGGAAAAAAAAGTGTGGTGAGAGGCTCCATAAGTCTGACTATGTGTGTGAATATTCACTAATATGAACAAGCGTGGCTTGTGTTATGTGTCCTGCAAGTCTGTGTGTGCTGTGAGGCTGTTGTGAATGTGCTGCCGTTGAGCGGATGTGTTTGCGTGATCGTGGTGTGAAAATATGGAGAAATAGAGGGTGTTGTTTGTAGGTGAGTGGGGAAGTGGGTGATCACAGCAGTGAAAGACAAGAGAAAGAAAGAAACCACATGAACTGTGAGCAACAACAAAAAAAAGAAACGAAACGGAAACATTCCAATTAAAGTAATGACGGAGGGTGACGGTGTTATATCTGCTATGACATCATACTGATATTACTAGGTTAAACCCATGTTAAAGGAGAAAGTGTGAATGAATAAGAAAAGAGTGTAGCGGGTTCTTATCTGGAGTGCAGTCAATATAACCACGGTGTGGTGCCGGGGTCGCGGTACAGCTGTCCGTCCACGTAGAGCCGGTCCACGGCGATGACAGCACGGGAGCTACGTCGAACTGGGAACAGGACCTTGCGTCGTTCCAGGATCTCTTTGGGGAACTGGTCGTTCACGCTGAAGTCCGTTCCTTTCAGCTCTCTGCCGCGACTCTTCACCTGTTCCTTCTGTTTGAATTGACCGAATTTGGCCACAATAGGACGTGGTCTCCCGGTCCGCGACCTCACGCCCCCCAAGCGATGTACTCTATCGCTTGGGGGGCGTGAAGGAACCTTTTAAAAACAAGTGCGTCCATACTCACAGGTGTACACACGGGTGCTCATGTAACCCTGGTTAACATAGCTGTCAATAAATAAAAGCCTGTTAGTAAAAACAGTCATAAGAAATATATTACAGGTGATAAATAGTCAATAAATAGATCATAATGGTTAGAAAATTCATTAAAAACATCAGCAATGATATAATTCATGTTATAGGATTTCTTTTGTGTTTAAAAACATGTTAAAAGGGTGCAGAACTTGCTAATTCATGGTGTTTTATGTTAATTCAGGTAAAATGGCTAAAATATGTATTGAGACTCTTATTGTGAAAGGGCACGCTGCAGCGTGACTCCTGTGATAGCCACACCCAATCGGGTTGTTCCTTCTTTTTGATGCTTGAGAGAGAGAAATGCAGACAGTCCTTGCAGAGCTGCTGCTTAAATGAGTGAAAAAATAGTAAAAACAAGCCAGAAATCTACATAAAGCCATTTTTGTACTCTGGAGAATGTATTTTTGTTTTTCCGACCTGTCCTTGCCTTGGTGACGTTGTAAACATAACCGAACGGGACTTGGTGAGTTCAGAAATTTTATTTGTATTGTTGTATTTTATTTCATGCAAGAAATGTTTTGTTGTATTATATTGCTCATTTCATGCAAATGGAGAGCCAAGGTAGCAGATTTGTTGTTTTATGTTAAAAATGGTGGATTCATGCTTAACCGACACACAGGCTGTACTTCAAAGGTCTTTGACGGTGTTTCAGCACGCCATATTGGCGTCACCTCATTTACGGCTAAATAAATAAGCTGGAAAAAACTGACTTTTACTGTTATTTAAGGGCTATCCTTGTGTTATTTTCGAATGTTTATGCACTTTATTTTGTTGCTATGGTAGGCCAATAAGGTTTGGATCGGGAAATGCCGAGCTAGAATCGGAGTTTGATCCGCTGAGCGAGAAACAAGATGGCGAGCCACCCACGGACCCATTGAACTGTACCGAGCAGGAAAAAAGGAAAACTCCCCCTGCTGGACGTTGAGCTCTTTCGCTGAAAAAAACTGGTAGGAATAATCCATACACCTCTGCAAAAGAACAGCGGACTTTCAAAGCACTGGATAACCATTTGGAGTAATTCCAGGATTAATAGTTAAAGGACACAAAGAAAACTTTCTTTTGTTTCTTTGTTTGTTTGTTTAAGGGATTCATTCAGCCTTTTGCTGAATTGTTTTCAGTTTTGCATTTATTTATTTATTTTTGTAATTTATTTTGGTCAACCTTACATTTTAATGCTGTAATGGTGTTAATGGAAATGTAAATAATTTTGTTGGGTTAAAACAAAATAAGAACTGGTTGAAATTTAAAGGTGAACCTAGACCAAGATTAAATTAAATCTTGGGCCTAAAGAACTGAACTTGATTTAAAATAACACAGTGTTAACTCAAGAATAGGATAAACTTGAACTTAGAACTTGAAATAAATAAGACAGTAACCTAGGTTGAAAATAACATCCTTCTAAAGCCAAATAAAAGGTTTTGAGATAAATAGGATGAACGAACAGAACATACTGAACTAAAAAGGGGAAAGAAAATATCTTGTTTTCCTTAAATGTGTGATGTTGAATGTGTTATGTAATGTGTCTATAACTGTCTATTCTGTCTTCACAAAATAACAAGCCAGCAATTTAAACGTATTTACTGGTCTGTGGTCTTTATTACACGCTACACTCATTACTGCTCTAGTAGTCGAACCTAACTGGTCCTAGTATACTGTAACGACTCCAGAAGTGTTACACTCACACACAAAAACTACACCCTTCTTGGCTCCTACCTCAAAGCACACTGTGCGCTGTCGATATTACGTGCTGCACAATAATGTTTAATATTTAGTATTTACTGTTATATTCCCATAGATCATCGTGATATTGTTTATTGTATTGCTCTCGTTTTCTTCCGCTTGTTTTACTTTTTTCTTTCTCAACAGGTGATCCAGGTGATTGATATATGTATTTTTTTTGTCTGCTTATTTAGTAATCTTGTGGGGTTTTTTTTTTGGTTTTTTTTTTTTTTTTCCCCCCCCCTCTTCCTTTCTTCCCTTTCCTCATTCAAGTCTGTCCCGTATCTAGCAAGTGGGGAAAAAAAACAAAAAAAAAAAACAATAAAAGATGAATCAAATAGACCATTACGGCAAGGCTGGGATGGTCAGTTTGGTAAAGTAAATCCGTTGGGCATCTTTCCTCACCTTTAGACAATAATTCTGATGGCAAAAGTACCAAACGGGACAGGCAGAAGAAGAAGAGGGGGGGGGGAAACTATACCTGTAAGTGCAGCCTCAGGTGTGACGAGGAAGTCACCTGTGCCCCTCCCACAGGAGCCGGCATTTCTACTAAAGGAGACCACAGGTCAGTCAAACAGAAAGACCTGAGTCAAATGCTGAGCACGACCTCAGCAGCTGGAATTGTTC
This sequence comes from Astatotilapia calliptera, assembly GCF_964374335.1. Classification (NCBI taxonomy): domain Eukaryota; kingdom Metazoa; phylum Chordata; class Actinopteri; order Cichliformes; family Cichlidae; genus Astatotilapia; species Astatotilapia calliptera. The sequence continues at coordinate 4,118,825 of NC_137428.1, read as the reverse complement.
TCCGCACAAGAAGCTGTGGATGAAGACTGAGCTTCAGGACCTTGGACTGTGGCCTGGGTCTCGACCAGTGCGTCACGCAGGGAACGCGATTTCACTCTGGCGTCTCCCTCCACAGCCTGAGCTCATAGATACAGTGGCTGACCTTCCATCGCCAATTTTTTTTCCAGCTCCACCCCTTCTTTAGTTGGAAACCTGAAAGTGCTATCATGGTCAGGTTAAGAAATAATTATATCTTGCCATGTATCCATGGTTGCTTTCGTTCACAAGTGGTCTCTGCTGGTGTGGGCAGGCCACGAGTACTTGTTGGCACCAGTGGTCAGTATTACATCCTCTCCTCACGACTCTGCTGCAGGGCTTGTCGCAGGAACTGGTTTGCTGACAATCAACAATGGCTAGAGAAACTGCCCAAAAGGTTTACCAACCTTCTCCCTGCTTTTCTTACATACAAAAAGGCCATCTGCAAGTCTGTTACGGATGAGCTCAGGAGGACTGGCAAACCTCCAGCAGACATGGCAAACCCAATAAATGAACTCATGCACCTCAAGTACGAGCGAGCTCACCTGGCGTACCTCCATGCCACAGGATCGGTCTGGGATTCTGAGGCAGGAGCTCATGGACAGAGGACCATTGGGCAGTTCCTGAGGAAGGAAAATAAGCCACAGGAGTTCAGGTCTTATGAAGACCCACATGCCTGGTGTGGCGTCTCTGTGTCCAGCCATTACCTGACAGACTGCCTGCTCGACGAATTCCGACGTCAACATCCAGCCATATCCAAACTCCGCCCGGGCACTTTTGGCCACATCTTCAGGTCTGACCACACCAGGAAGGCGGCACGAAAAGTCACACTGGCATCTGGGGTCATGTCCAGTTATTCCATAATGAATGAAAACTGGCTGATTGTTTCGTGGGTCATGGTTCAGTCTGAGACAGAAAGGTCCTTGGAGCCCATGTACCAGGGAATGGCCAAGAGGTACAGTGATGCAGGAGTGGAAAAGGCCGGCTACCACTGGGTGGACAGGTAAAAACCGTAATCATCCTTGTCATTCAAACTGCTAATCTGTCTGGACAAACTGAGTTTTTCCTTTTTAAGATCAATTTGATGCACACATATAATATTCCATATACTTACATGTATTTGTATTTTTTACATTTAGGGATTGCTGTGCTCCATTTAAGAACCCAGACTGTATCCCTGGTGAAAATCTATCGTGGGATGCCTGGAAAACTACTCCTGCTGTTATTGCTGCGGCCACATCTGGACCAGTGGCAAACAGCTGTGCCTCTCGAACCCACTACAATAAGAACATTATTGTAAAACTGAACCTGTTCCACTGCCTGAGGCGATTTTTGCGAGATTGCACCTCTGAGCATCATCCTCTGTTCAGCACTTTCTGCCAGCTTCTCTCTGCTGCATTCTCAGTGGTTGATCAGGCAGACCTGAAAAGGCTCCATGCTTATAAGTTCTGTGGCATCCATCCTGCTAATCCCACAAAGCAACACATACGGGAGCACTGCAGGATCCAAATACCACAACCCACTGAACTGCTGAACAGAGTGGAAAAGATCCTGAACCATTTTCACCTGGCCACAGACCCCAACAACCTCCCACTCTTCAAGCCAACCATGCTGAAGGCGTGGCGCGTTCAGAGAGTCCACATTTTGCGTGGCTGCCTCAGTGACCCTGAGCTCTCAGAGGGTGTAATGTTTAGGTACGGTGGGACTCTTCAGCTTAACCATGTCCCTGGTGAAGGTGCCAAGGTCCCCATCTGGATTCCTGTCCGAGGCACTTCACAGCAGGAGGGTTATCATTTCCACCAGGCCCAGTGGATTACCGGGACTCACGTATCCACTAAACTATTCCAGGCCCAGGGCATGACAGGGGTGGCACGATGGAACTACCAAAGACTGGTGGACCGTAAGCAGCCAGATGTCATTCTCCCTTCTGTTTTTGATCCAGCTCTAGTGGTGGAGTTGAATGCAGCCTCCAGGAGAGTGACCCTGCACTTCACCTCTCTGACAGAGACACTGGTGAGCGATTTGGGCTTGAATACAGAGAGCCAGGCTGCCATCCAGTCACTCTGAACTGGGACAAACACAAAACCTTGAGAAAAGATGAACCGGCTGCCCTTCAGCCCCCATCCTCGGTTCCAAAACCTGTGGCTGCCCAACTTCAGGTTCCAGCAGCGGGACCCTCCTCCAGCATGGCACCGCTAGGTGTGGCATCCTGCGCACCAGCACCACTTGTCACCCACCCTTTCTCTGGTGCACTTTTAAAGCAGGAGTTAGCATCAGAAGACACCCAGTAACCTACAACAGTCATGGGTAAGTTAACATAATGGTATTGTCAAAGAATTCCGTGTCATTACTACTATTATTATTATTATTATTATTATTATTATTATTATTATTACATGATATATGAGTAACTATTACTATTGTTTCCCAGAAATCTCTAAAGCTCTACCTCTGCCGATGCGGGCCTCACCAAGGAGTGCTCACACTGGACCTATAAAGACAGGTGGACAGGTTTTTGTGCTGGACCACACACGCTGGACACGACCCATGAAAGAGGCAATAGATGATCTGTTGCTAAAGCACCATGGGAAGAAGGACATCCTGAAGCTTGTGGATCAAGATTATGCAGACATGGTCCATCGCTCTGCTACAGATCCCAACAGCTTGCTGCATCCCACATCCAAGGTGCACGTATCCCGGTATGTGAAGCACTTGGCTAAACTTCTCAACACCAATTCATCTTTGAACATAAGCCCAGAAAAACTTCTGGAGACTCAGCAGCTGGGGCACTCTTTAACTGAAGGCAGTGAAACAACTAGTGTCCCTGTAGTCACCATAAAGCCTGCCGTCTTTAACCCGCCTCCTCCTGCCCTGTCTACACCACTGACACAAGTCTCAATAGAGAAGATTGTGGAGGGCATCTTGGAAAGGCAGCAGCAGCCTGAGGGGAAAAAGGCAGACAAAGACTTGTCTTGCCTGTGGACAGCCCAAGTCTCAATATGAGACAGATGGATCCACCGTCCATTATTTTTACCAGAGAGGGCCTGTGCGCTATTCCTATTGTTCCAACAAGGTGCATCAAAGTTATGCTGCTGAGGGAATCGGTAACCCTAAAATGCCCTTTGAAGAATTTGCTCAGACAGAATTTTTCCAGAGGGAACCGGATGCTACCAAGAAGAGGGAGAAGAGAAGGATGGAGGAAAAGCAGATTCAGCCACAGGGACCTGAAACAGGGACCAAATAGTCCACACATTCATACGGGCTTCGCTGGAGTGGCAGGAAAACTATATTTGCTGCCCTTTGAAAGTGTACTCTATACAGAGACAAAGGCGTGGACAAGGAAATGACCTGGAAGGAGTTTCAGGAGTCTGCTTTCTATGAGGCAGAGAGACTTAGATGGATGGAAGGAAAAAAAACTAATGAGGAAGAAACAGTTGATATTGTATATAAGACAGTTTTGTTCTAGTTGTGAGTGTCTGCCTGTGTCCTTTCCAGTCAAAACAAAAAATAAATTTGCGGGTTGAATAAAAGTAACTTTAAGACAAAATTTGCCAGGGGTATGGATAATTACAGGCTTAACGGTGTATATATTGTTATTTTGTGTGTGTGTGTGTGTGTGTGTGTGTGTGTAAAAAGAGGAAAGAAAAACAGGTGCTGCATTGGCCGGGAATCGAACCCGGGCCTCCCGCGTGGCAGGCGAGAATTCTACCACTGAACCACCAATGCACGCTGCAGCACCCTTTGCACAGAAGACAGAGGACGGTCCCACAGGCCAGTAGCACATTTAGGATTGTTGGCTACAACACTTCACTATGAGCTGCGTGAGAGTGCGTCAGCTACTATGTTGTCAGTATCTTTCTTATGCTTAATCACAAGATTATAATCCTGTGCCAGCAGTGCCCAGTGCATCAGTCGTTGGTTATCATTGTACATTCGGTGAATGTATCAACATCGAGCTTGAAAGGTTGAGAGAATCAGGAGCCGCTAAGACAGGGGCGCTGCAGTGGAAGGAATTTGCTGACTCGAACGCATGCTGGAACTGCATGCTGTGTTACATAACTGCACCACATCTGCTTTCATTGCTGGCCAAAAGAAATGTTCCAATATGCGGTCATATGTCTTGTAACACCCAAATGACCGGACTATGAATGTTCATGTGCTAACCGTAGCACCTGCTGGTGAATATTGGAAACACTATCTGCTGAACTGTACTTGTCTCCTGACATTGGACTCCACCTGTGTATCAACAAACCGTCAGAAACCAAACATGTTTGCTACTTACCCCCCTTTGTACCATCATCTTCAGGCGCAGCGGTAAGACATTTGGCTAATGATGGGTAAGTGGAGGGATTCTCAGATTCAGTAGCTGGCTCAACCACACTTTGCGCCTGCTCTTAGGCACCATTAGCCACTTTATCAACAATACTTCAGGGCTAACAATACCAATAAAAGAGAGACATGTAACACACACTCCAAAGGAAGGAGGAAACATATACCCTTGGGGCTAAACAATGAATAACAATACCATGGAACCTCTCCTCAGTCCTACCTACCCTCGAATGCTAGCCTACCTAGCTTCTGGAGTGTACCAGGCTCGAGGCAACTTTAAAGGCGAACCTTCAGTGCTCAAAGCACTGAAAAGCCTACCCCCGACAGGGACCTAATCCCCACCCGGGATTACTCCGAAAATAAAAAAGGCAAAATAAAGAACGAGTGTCTGAAGGAAGAGATTACACTCAGCTAGACACTCACCTGCGCTAACTGGGGAGAGAGTTCCAAATACACCAGAGTTAAGCAAGCAACCCGAGAACAACATACAGACACCAAAACTCATACAAAGCTGTTTCAATTCCTTTCACTGAGATCCCGGACGAACCCCCACATTGTTACGTCCCCACAAATAAGGTCTCAGCAAAGACGTGGGAAACAGTAACAAATAGAACCGGGAAAGAATGAGAAGGGAGCCAAACAGAGCAGTATGGCAAATATTACGTTTTTATTACAAACAATCCTAACACAAAGAGATGGCAACACTGCTTTATCAATAAGATAAAAAAAAGAAAAAAGGTCACAACTAAGTCTTATGTGTCTAAAGGAGGATGAACAAACAAACAACAAAGAAAAATGCACTTCTGGAGCCCACAGGCCCACCCTAACCATTACTAGCAACACACACCTTACTGCTGCTGAGGCCCACAAGCCCACGCTACCAATGTAGCAACCTCCCCACTGCTTTCACAACTCCAAACTGCAGCAAGGACAACCACACCATAGGACCTCTTCATTCAATAGAAAGCAGTGCAAAGATGAAGAGAAAAAAAACCCAAAACCACACAGTTCTTCCCCAACCCTATATAACATCTGAGAGTTAATTGCTGACTGGGTCCTGGTGCCAAATGAGGGAGTGAGCAGCAGCTCCGTCGTGGAGAGAGGGCAGAGAGAAAAAGAGACAGAGAGGGGTGGAGCTAGAGAGGAGGAGGGGGAGAGAGAGAGCAACACCACACCCACACACTACCACAGTCTCACAGGATGTAACACCAGCCTACTTGGAGTTACTGGGTTGAATTTAAAAAGGATTGCTTGCTGTAGGAATTTCTGCAGTGGCCAGGAATCGAACCCGGGCCTCTGCATGGGAGGCTGGGATTGTTTAGCTCAACAGGTCTAAACAGTTTCCCATTCATTCTCTATGGTAGTGCTAAACTACGGATTTAATATATTATTCACCACTGTGACCCTTCTGGCGCTGTTGCGAGTTTGAGACCTGGCAGTTTTAAACAATTTCCACTTTTAAATTTCAGGAAAAAAGACAAGTTATGCACCACTTGCAACAGATCTCAGCGATCCTTGTTCATTCGTCAAAGGTAATAAACGTTGTTTAAAATAAGAGTAAACCAATAGATTAAAAATTGCAGGTATATTTTAAAGGTAAGAGAAGTGTTCACTGTGATTTCATTTACTTGATTAGTGTAAGAAAACGTCCATCACTTGGTTAAAGACGGTTACATTTTATCAGCTGTGATAAAAAGGCATGGTAAATTATGAACTATTCTGTCTTGATGTATGCTCAATCATCCCGGAAAGTAAATTCCAAAAAGTTGATTCTGTACATCTGGACGTAGTGTTTTCAGTGGGAGAAACGTTTCGTAACTCATCCAAATGACTTCTTTAGTCTCAGCTGGATGCAGGTTTCCTCAAACTTCTGAACAGTACATTTGCACACAGACTGAAACTAGTCCACTAAATAAACAATGGGCTGTGAGGCCAGTTTCATTATCATTAATATGCAAATTTTCATGACCATTGATGATTGTATGTCAAGATTCACAAGAAAGTTGTATTCTACTCAGGGAAAATCGGTGGCGTTCCACAAGGAGCCACTTCGATACCTTCTCCAGGACCCATCGGATGAAGATACAAGAATTAAAAATTAGCTTCAGGACAAGTCTGCACCTGTGAAGCAGGACCTAGTGTGCTGATCTCAACAGCTTGCTGCACCCACATCCAAGCTACACATATCCCGTTATGTGAAACACTTGGCTAAGCTTCTAAACACTTCTTTGAACACAAGCCCAGAAAAACTTCTGCAGACTCAGCAACTGTGGCACTTTTTAACTGAAGGGAGTGAGACAACCAGTGTTCCTGTGGTCACCATGGAGCCAGCTTACTTAAACCCACCTCCTCCTGCCCTGTCTACACCTCTGACACAAGACTCAATAGAGAAGATTGTGGAACGCATCTTAGAGAATCAACAGCAGGAGCAACCTGAGGAAGGAAGGCAGAAAGATTTGTCTTGCCTGTGGACAGCCCAAGTCCCAGTATGAGACAGGTGGATCTTCCATCCACTATTTTTTTTTACCATCGAGGGCCTGTGCCGTATTTCTATTGTTCAAAGAAGATACATCAAAGTTATGCTGCTGAGGGAATCGGTAACCCTAAAATGCCCTTTGAAGAATTTGTTCAGACAGAATTTTTCCAGAGGGAACCGGACGCTACCTCTGCAGATTCAGCCACAGGGACCAAATAGTCCACACATTCATACGGGCTTCCCTGAAGTGGCAGGAAAACTATATTTGCTGCCCTTTGAAAGTGTACTCTATACAGAGACAAAGGCATGGACAAAGAAATGACCTGGAAGGAGTTTCAGGAGTCTGCTTTCTATGAGACAGAGAGACTTAGATGGATGGAAGGAAAAAAAACTAATGAGGAAGAAACAGTTGATATTGTATATAAGACAGTTTTGTTCTAGTTGTGAGTGTCTGCCTGTGTCCTTTCCAGTCAAAACAAAAAATAAATTTGCGGGTTGAATAAAAGTAACTTTGTAAGACAAAATTTGCCAGGGGTATGGATAATTACAGACTTAACTGTGTATATATTGTTATATAGTGTGTGTGTGTGTGAAAAAAAAGTAGGTGTTGCATTGGCCGGGAATCGAACCCGGGCCTCCCGCGTGGCAGGCGAGAATTCTACCACTGAACCACCAATGCACCCTTTGCGCAGAAGACAGAGGACGGTCCCACAGGCCAGTAGCACATTTAGGATTGTTGGCTACAAAACACTTCACTGTGAGCTGCATGAGAGTGCGTCAGCTACTATGTTGTCAGTATCTTTCTTATGCTTAATCACAAGATTATAATCCTGTGCCAGCAGTGCCCAGTCGTTGGTTATCATTGTACATTCGGTGAAGAAAAACGACAGGATTGTGGTCTGTGAGTACAGTTACCAGAGAGGAGCTGGAGCCAACATGCACTGCAAAATGCTGCAGGGCGAGAAGCAGAGCTCATGCTTCCTTCTCTACAGTAGAATAGTTCTGCTGATGGCATTTCAACTTGATATAGAAAAAACAAGACAGGATGACACACGCACGCCTCATCATCCTGCAATAACACAACATCAGCTCCAGTGGCACTAGCATCAACATCTAGCTTGAAAGGTTGAGAGAATCAGGAGCCGCTAAGACAGGGGCGCTGCAGTGGAAGGAATTTGCTCACTCGAATGCATGCTGGCACTCTACAGACCATTCCAATTGTACCTTTGGGCTACATAACCTGGTTAAAAGAACCACATTGGCAGAGAAGTTTTTACAGAAACACCGGTAATATCATACCGAGGAACTGCTTTAGCTCCTGCCTGGTGGTCGGAGTCGGATAGTTCAAGACTGCGACAATCTTTGCCTCCACCGGGTGGACCTGTCCAAAACCAACCTGCTTACCTAGGTACGTTACTGTTGCCTTGCCAAACTCTTATTTTTTTAATGTGAACACCTGTCACCTTCTTCACTATAAAATAGGGGCCCAAGAGCAGAAGCAGGGACGGACAGACCTGTCCCCAGGCTGAAATTGCCTTTTTAGTGCTTTACTATCAAACCATTTCTTCGTGTTAACCTGGGACACACAGAGAGCCTCTTTTGCTAACAACATAGCACGTTGCCTTCGATCCCTACACATCTTCACAAAACTCAGCAATAGGGCTGGGCCACATTATACCGTTCACGGTAATACTGGCATAACGTTAGGCAACGATAAGAAAATGAAATATCGCAATAGAATATGGGTAAAATGCGCAGTGCCTTTGTTTTTATACGCTCATACGCACATGGCAGAAAAAGTATGGCGGCGATGGACAATGACATGGACAAAAGCGCATCTTTGAATGAAACGGGTGAAGCAGAATTGGTCAGTAAAAATGGTGCAACTTCGGTGGTGTGGAAGTGGTTTGGTTTTCGTCCATCCGATACCCACCAAAGCACAATTTTTTCGTGGAACATGCAAGCGGGCCGTCGTGGCGAAGAGCGGAAACACTACAAACCTATTTCATCATTTGAAGCAGAAGCACTTGGAGTACAAAAAAGCTGTTAAGGCCCGGGTTCGATTCCCGGCCAATGCAGTCTAATTTTCTATAGTTGCACACGTCTCATGACACAAAGAAAAGAAGAAGAAAATTAGACTGCATTGGCCGGGAATCGAACCCGGCCTCTGCCTTTGTAAATGGAGGGACTGTAACTGCGTGTGTATGTAAGCGTGTAAAACCTGCAGATAGTCAGATTAACAGTATTTTGTCTCTATCTGCTATTCTGCAATTCATCTCATGTAAACAATAACGTGGCGCACAGCGTGACGTGAAAAAAGGCACATACCTTTGACATTGCTTGACGAACTCTGTTTTTAAAAAATCTCGTTTACATGTGGACGAAACAGCTGCGTTTTCAAAAATACCCGTGTAGGTGTGGACGTAGCGTAAAAGAGTTTGTAGTTTATTTTCTTACTACCTGTAATTTACTGCAGATTACTTGTATTTGCTTAATTGTTTGCTAAATGTTTGAGGTGTGAAATTAACCGCAATGGATCAAAATATAGGTGTGTGTGGTTGGAGGATGTGTTTGTGCGTGGGGGGCGCGAACATTTTTCTTGTAAAACAAAGGGGGGCCCAGCAAAAAACGTTTGGGAACCACTGTGTTAATGTAACACAAGCTTTGTCCCAATCAGAACTCGAACCCACACTCAGACAGTTACATGTAAGTAATCAGGTGATTTTTCACTGGCTAAAAATGTGCGATTGGATCGACTGGTGCTGTTTGATTTGCGGTTTGAGCAGGAAGTCGAGGAGCCCATTTATGTGAAAATGTAAATGACCATTTCTGAATGGAGGAGGGGTTCTAAGAGTACATCGTTCACCATCTTATAATGCTGTGATTGGAGCCATTGTTCAACTCCCTGTGAATGGTACTATAGCCATTGATCAATGATCATGATAATTTGCATATTAATGATTATGACACTGACCTGCTGGCCCATTGTTGGTCAATGGTGCTAGCATGGGTGATCCACTGAAAACAGAAAGTTATGATTCTATAACAGATTTACACATATATAATAAAAAAGGGAAGAAAAATTAGTGTTGCATTGGCCGGGAATCGAACCCGGGCCTCCCGCGTGGCAGGCGAGAATTCTACCACTGAACCACCAATGCTTGCTGCAGAAACTTCTCCACTGAAAACACATGATGGCCCCACAGGCCACTAGCACATTTAGCATTGTTTTCAGGCCCATGTAGGACGACCAAGGGTGGATCTGACTGTGAAACTAAAATTGGCCAACTACACAGTCAGCAACTTAAGCACACAAGAAAGATGGTGGCCCCTCTGCTTGTCTCTAAATCAGTACAGATCAATGTTTGATTGTCTGCCAATGACAAAAAGTTTAGTTTAAAAAACAAAAGAGTAAACACCACAGTCCCATTCCTCAATGAAAGTAACAGTTCCACGGCAACAAGAACAACAACAAAAACTCTCTCAATACATGTTTGAGAGAAAGGTATGAAAACGACAAAACACTCTGATACTGAGTAAAAGACACAGAAACAAGAAAAAAAGTTAAAGTCTGGAGAAAAACACAAGAAATATGGCAGCTCCTCTGCTTATCTGTAAATCAGTATAGGTCAATGTTTGATTTTTTGTGTGTGAGATGGGAGATGCTGACCTGTGTACAGACTCATCTTTGCCATGTTGTTCTCTAACAGCTTCGCCCAATGAGACGCCGTCCTCGCCACATATAGACCTAAATGCAGAGAGCACGCTGTCTCCAACACCACTCTGTGCAGACACATAAATGAATACAGAGTTACACACAATACAATACCAAGAGCATCCACTACTTGTTATAATGATAGCCTGATAATATGTAATAATACAAATGAAATACCCTGTATTTATTTCTGACTTGACCTCTGTAGATTTTTTCTGCTACATTACTGGAATCGGTCACTTGTTTTGAGTCACACTGGATAACAAAAATTGTCTGTATTTTAATTCTTGGGCATATCGTGTTTTAGAAAAAAGGATATCCATGGTATGCTTATGGTCATTAGCCAATGAGTGAGCCATTTCACAGAAAGACCCACCCATTGTTGTTTTGTCTAGTTTTTTTTTAAAAAACAAGACAGCAGAAATGCTTCAGTAATCAATGGATGACAATGTGGTAGCTACGTCTTTTATACTGTCTATATTAGGGATGTGTGCGACTAGTCAACAAACCCATCATTGATCTCACTAGTTGGCACCAGATGTAATAGTAATAGATGTAACTGCTGCTCCTACACATCGAAAGGAGTCAGCAGGTGTTGAACCTGACTGATCTAAGGTGCCCACCAGAGGACAGTGTGGCAAACAAGTGGTGGGTAGGGTGCAAGGGGTCACCTGTGATGGCCCTGGTTTTCCTGAGACTGAAGGAGCTGGCAATGGAAACAGAGAAACCATTGCTAACTGCATATTTCCTCAACCTTAAAAACAATATATTTGCATAATGACTGAAACTAGCACCACTGACAAACAATGGGCTTAGGCACCCTTCTCGATTCAGAGATGGTCTTCCCCTTTTTATGTAAATGGCCTACTTGACTTCCTGCTGAGAGGGGCTCAGTGGGGAGGGACTCTAGCAGCAAGGAGATGCTCCCCATCTGTTGACAACCAAGAGGTGCCCCTTAAGTTCTGTTCAGGTTGTCGGTCCCAGAAGGCACTGCACACAAAAAATTTTTTTTTACTGTCTGCGGTTTTATCACTCTGTCAGGATGTGTTAGATGTACAGGTGACCACATCAGGTGTTCCCACTGTATTTCATTGTTGTGCCCCAATAAGCGTGTCTCCAACAAGCTGTATGATTGTACATGTTCCCATGTTACAATCAATAAAACAAGCACATTCTCAAATAGAGCTGTTCGATATAACGATATATATCGGATGACGATATAAAAACGTCTATCGTTTCATTTTACGCTATCGTTTGTTTCGTGATGTCGCAAAATAAACTAAACTGTTCACGGCGATATTTTTCATCATTTTGATGGTCACTGTAGTGGCTATATTAATTTCTTAAAGTTCTCTCTTTCTCTTATATTTAATATAACCACACGGACGGACAAGTGCCTGTTTTTATGTGTTGTCGTTAACAACAACGACGGTAAAACCATCGCGCCATGTGTCCGCTTGTTTATTTTCCACATAAACCTTTCAGAATAAAGCTCAAGATCCTGTTGAGACTGTTCAAAATAAACTGAATCATGTGAAAGAGAATGCAGACTGTTTACGGATGAGAAGCAAAAAGGAGCCGTCAGGTGCTAAAAAATAAACCTTAGACTCAAACGTTAGAACAGGCTTTTCCCCGTAGCACACTGTGTAATAAATACTCACAAAGAAAACAACGGCCGTTACAACTTATGTCTAAAAATGTATCGTTTCATGCATCGGTTAAAACACTCGACTCCAGGTACACGACGCCAAGCTGGAAACATTTCACGCAGGTCGAGCTGCCTGAGATTCACAGAATTTACAGAAAATGTTACATTTTTGTGACTTATATCGTTATCGGACGATAGATGTCTTATATCGGGATATGGGATTTTGGTCATATCGCACAGCCCTATTCTCAAATAACTGCAAACTGTCTGTGGGCTCATTTTGAGCCAAGTTCAGGAAGATGTTACCTCTCAAGCGAACACACTGGGGGCGGGGACTCACCTACAGTTCTGCAGATGAGCCAGCTGTACAGCATCTCTCAAAGTTTGATTGCTGGCTAACAGATAAGTAGAATTTAAGGTGTGCTGTCCACAAGACAGTTAAAGAATTTATAGCCCGTCTGAATGCCTACACATAAATAATAGAGAGGGGGATGAAAAGTAAGCCTTGCATTGGCCGGGAATCGAACCCGGGCCTCCCGCGTGGCAGGCGAGAATTCTACCACTGAACCACCAATGCTTGACACTGTGGCCTTTGAACAGAAAACAGATCATGGCCCCACAGCCAATTTCTGTGCCACAAAGAGCAAGCAAATGCAAAAGTGACTTTAACCTGCATTCTATCCAAAGTTCACCACACTAGCTTTCAGTCCTATATAGTAAGTATAGAAGCAGTTTTAAACGTAGATATTCATAGCTGCTCTAAATACCCACACACGGAAGAAAAGAACTAGCCTTGCATTGGCCGGGAATCGAACCCGGGCCTCCCGCGTGGCAGGCGAGAATTCTACCACTGAACCACCAATGCTTGCTGCTGTGACTTTCGCACAGGAAATGGAGGGCTTTCTGGGTCAGTCGGCATGTACTAAGCATTATGCTTTTTGAAATTTCCAGTGCCTTTAACACCATCAGGCTAATCCTACTGGGTGATAAGATGACACCATATTTCTTTCAGAAAAAGAAATATGGTGTCAAATATTTTAAAGTTGCTATAGTTGCACACCTCTCATGACACAAAGAAAAGAAAATTAGGTGTTGCATTGGCCGGGAATCGAACCCGGGCCTCCCGCGTGGCAGGCGAGAATTCTACCACTGAACCACCAATGCGCACACTAAGGATTTTTGCACAACAGAATAAGAACCGATTGCCGCCCCCTTCCGCAATTCTTACACTATTTCAACACTCAGTAGACGGTAGAGATCAATGTTACATTTCCAGCAAACAGGAAAAACGGTGCATTCTACAATAGGCTTAGAGAATTTATACCTTTTATGAACGCATCCAAATACTTATTCATATTTATTTGATTCGAGAAAGTAGACGCATAATTTTTATGTCGCCTCTGACAAAGAAAAAGGAAGGTTGCATTGGCCGGGAATCGAACCCGGGCCTCCCGCGTGGCAGGCGAGAATTCTACCACTGAACCACCAATGCGCACATAGACAAGAATAATCAAGAATCAAGAAAAATTCTGTGACACATTCCAAGGGTTGAATTGCTTGTTTTTCTGGACTCAATATTTCGTCTAAATAGCTCAGAAGGGTGTGACAATTTCATATTTCATTTCGGAAAAAAATACGGGTCGCCGTATTTTGCAATTTAAGGTTCGCTTGTAGTGTATGCTAACATATAAAAAGCCTTCGCAAAGACCTTTAGTGCCGCCTAAACTTTTACAGGTTTCGCTGACTCAAGTTTAATGCGCAGAGATAATAATTAGCATTTGTACACGGTGGTATTGGGCCTCGTGCTTTATTAACCCTTTTAAGTAATGCTTATTCATAATTAGCCTTGTTAATTAATGCTTTGCTAGCAGGTTGTACCGTGCACGCAGGTAAGACATGCTGTGCACGTGACTTCGTGCACAACACGCATTGAAGTTAAACGACCAACATGAAGGACGTTAAATAACACTCACCGCAGCGGTGGCTGCAGATTTAATGTGGCGACAATGCAGGAGGCAGCGCCAAGGAGACGGCAGCACCCGCCCTCTAGTCAGCCCGAGGAGCATTGTTTGCAAATGTCACCGACAGGTCACCGACGGCGAAACACAAACGCAGACTGCCGCTGACAACATAAAAGCTACTTCTAGCATACCGCTTCCGGGACTCTGTTTTCAAAATAAAACAAAACTCACTCTCTCTCTCTCTCTCTCTATAACCATCTAACTATATAATAAACTATGTAATATGAAATATGTATATTCCAGGATGAAGCATTTGTAAAAGACTGAGTCATTTATAATGGAAAATAAATATCACTATATAATATTTTTGCAGCCATTTTTGGGAAGTTAGGGTAAAAACTGTTTTTTCAAGGATTTTCTAAGTGTTAACCTCCTGAGACCCGAACCACCAATGCTGACCTGGGACCTGAAAATGAGAGCCACATATAAGAATATTCGTTTGAAATTTCGATAGGACAGTAACAGTATAATGTCCTCGTAAGTGGATATCAGGCCCTTGCAGAGCAAAATTTAGTATTTTGGTCTAAATAACCCAAAATGTGATGCCCACATATGTGGACGCCAGGTCCTAGGAGGTTAAACAAAAAAAAAGTTACAAATTAATAACAGATAGCGAAGATTGACTGTTACTGCAAGATTTTAACATGAGCTAAATAAAAACAATGTCCTTTTGTGCTTGCTTGGTAAAGCGTGTTCTTTTATTCTGAAACCGTCAACGCGCATTTCCCGTCATGCCTGTATTCCATGCCAGTGCTAAATTACATCGCCCAAAGGGTCATCGCCGAAGGTACACTCTGCTGTGATTGGTTAATGGAGTCAGACCGCGAACAATGGCGTGTATTTTTGTAACTCTCTCTGTGACCAGAGGATGGCGCTCCGGGCCGAAGAAAAGAAGATGTTAGTGGTTGAGTAGGCTCATCAAAGTTACATTTCGGGACTGTAGGGACGTTGCTGATAAGCAATAAGGGCTCATCCGGTCCATAGAAAGTAAGTTAACGAAATTAAATAAATTCATGTTCGAGTTTGTTATGAAGCCTTTGTCGTGACGTGTTCTTGTTTGCGTTGCAGTTCAAGGTTCACACAGCTGTTTACAGCACTCAGATTAAAAGCAGCTCAAGCAGCGTATGATCATTTGCAGCCTTTTTATGAAACGATTGAAGTAAACAGTTCTTAGGTTGCTATCTGCTACATTTTGATTTTGTTTCCTTCAGATCCACCGATAAGAGTTGGTTTGATTTGGCTGTGTGAACCGATTGTTTAGCAGAAATCTGCATTACAGTTTTTTACAGACGCTAGGACACATTTCCCAATACTTAGGTCACGTTTGCAAAACTCCTCACACAGTGAGCACAACAGAAGTCTATGTGGGCTAAACTGAGGACCAGTTATCATTGTTTTGGCACAAAATGCATTCAATGACTACATCTCTCAAATTTCATGAATCATCTTCTCACTCAGACACAACAACTGCCAAAAATCTTTGTACGTACAGGACATTTTGCATGTGCTTACATACTGTTTTCAAAACTGTTAAACTTATGGCCAAAACAATAACACAATGCAAAACTTGAAAAGACAGCAAAATCCAACAGCAATATTTTATTGAAACATATTTTAAATCTAAAAATGCAGTTTAACCAGCCACAGCTGATTCTCATTGTAGATGAACATCTACACAGGTGTTACTCCTTCAATTTTTCAACTCCTTCAATTCTGGCAGCCAGAAGATTCTTTCCTAGGTGTGTTGCCCTAGATGACATAAGATGTGATGTGGATGAGAACCTGTGGCCAAATGGAGAAGACCGAGTAGATTAGCATTACTATTGTATGTGTATCAGTGGATGGTGTGTATACAAATTCTTGTATTTTGGGATTAATTAGTGCAAAAAAATAAAAAATACATAAACAAATATTAACGAATTCTGCATGATGTCTGATTCATTCCAGTAACATATATTGAAATTATAAAAAGAGATGTGTCCTTGTTTTACACAAGTAAACACTGTGTAATGCTACATGTTGTTAGTGTTTTTTAGGTCATTGTTTTGTGGGTGACAAAGTGTGTTTGTCGGCTGTCAACCTTTGCTAGTGTTCTGGAAGAATGAGTTTATTTGAGACCTGAATGAAGTGTTTTGGTAGTTGTAGTGCATTTTGAATGTGAAATGAACTGCTTTGCCAAGCTGACGGTCAGTTAGGAGGATTGTGTGAAGAGTTTTGCAAAAGTGACCTAAGTCTGTAAAAAACTGTAACCCTGCGGTTCCCAACCTTTATTGCGCCACGGACCGGTCTATGTCCGACAAGAGTTTCATGGACCAGCCTTTAAGGTGTCGCGGATAAATACAACAAAATAAAACCAGTACCGGTACCAGAAAACAAGAAAATTTATTCATAACACATGGGAAAAGACCCAGGGAAACCAAGTTAACGATAAAAAATAAATAATAAATAAAACCCCTAAATTTCACACTCGAGCCTCAACTCTCGCGGCCCGCTACCAAACGACTCACGGGCCAGTACCGGTCCGTGGCCCGGGGACTGGGGACCGTTGCATTAACTTATGCGCCGATTTTACCGGGAGGACCGGACAGCTTGTGCGGACTCATAATTCATTCTCTCGTGTATTTGCAGTGTTAAATGAAGGGGACACAGCTTTAAAGATTAACCGTTTTAAAGACAATCTGGTGGTCGCACACGGGAGAATACTAATGTAATCAGATCCATAAAGTCAAGACTCACGTTTTGTTTCTATTTTTTGTATCTTGTGTAAATGCGTAAGTACATCTTAAACATCTGTATCCTCTCCAAGAGGCCATGTACCCTGTAGACCTGCCATCTGTGGATCACAATGACCTGACATCTGCGTCTGAACAGTACATGTCCTCTCTGGAGTCCAGCCCCTGTGATAATGAGTGGTTTCAGTCATCGCAGACCTCAAAGGTACCTAACCACATTTGGGTGACTGATTATTATTGCAAATAATACAGGGAGTGCAGAATTATTAGGCAAGTTGTATTTTTGAGGAATAATTTTATTATTGAACAACAACCATGTTCTCAATGAACCCAAAAAACTCATTAATATCAAAGCTGAATGTTTTTGGAAGTAGTTTTTAGTTTGTTTTTAGTTTGAGCTATTTTAGGGGGATATCTGTGTGTGCAGGTGACTATTACTGTGCATAATTATTAGGCAACTTAACAAAAAACAAATATATACCCATTTCAATTATTTATTTTTACCAGTGAAACCAATATAACATCTCCACATTCACAAATATACATTTCTGACATTCAAAAACAAAACAAAAACAAATCAGCGACCAATATAGCCACCTTTCTTTGCAAGGACACTCAAAAGCCTGCCATCCATGGATTCTGTCAGTGTTTTGATCTGTTCACCATCAACATTGCGTGCAGCAGCAACCACAGCCTCCCAGACACTGTTCAGAGAGGTGTACTGTTTTCCCTCCTTGTAAATCTCATATTTGATGGACCACAGGTTCTCAATGGGGTTCAGATCAGGTGAACAAGGAGGCCATGTCATTAGTTTTTCTTCTTTTATACCCTTTCTTGCCAGCCACGCTGTGGAGTACTTGGACGCGTGTGATGGAGCATTGTCCTGCATGAAAATCATGTTTTTCTTGAAGGATGCAGACTTCTTCCTGTACCACTGCTTGAAGAAGGTGTCTTCCAGAAACTGGCAGTAGGACTGGGAGTTGAGCTTGACTCCATCCTCAACCCGAAAAGGCCCCACAAGCTCATCTTTGATGATACCAGCCCAAACCAGTACTCCACCTCCACCTTGCTGGCGTCTGAGTGGGACTGGAGCTCTCTGCCCTTTACCAATCCAGCCACGGGCCCATCCATCTGGCCCATCAAGACTCACTCTCATTTCATCAGTCCATAAAACCTTAGAAGAATCAGTCTTGAGATATTTCTTGGCCCAGTCTTGACGTTTCAGCTTGTGTGTCTTGTTCAGTGGTGGTCGTCTTTCAGCCTTTCTTACCTTGGCCATGTCTCTGAGTATTGCACACCTTGTGCTTTTGGGCACTCCAGTGATGTTGCAGCTCTGAAATATGGCCAAACTGGTGGCAAGTGGCATGTTGGCAGCTGCACGCTTGACTTTTCTCAGTTCATGGGTAGTTATTTTGCGCCTTGGTTTTTCCACACGCTTCTTGCGACCCTGTTGACTATTTTGAATGAAACGCTTGATTGTTCGATGATCACGCTTCAGAAGCTTTGCAATTTTGAGACTGCTGCATCCCTCTGCAAGATATCTCACTATTTTTGACTTTTCTGAGCCTGTCAAGTCCTTCTTTTGACCCATTTTGCCAAAGGAAAGGACGTTGCCTAATAATTATGCACACCTGATATAGGGTGTTGATGTCATTAGACCACACCCCTTCTCATTACAGAGATGCACATCACCTAATATGCTTAATTGGTAGTAGGCTTTCGAGCCTGTACAGCTTGGAGTAAGACAACATGCATGAAGAGGATGATGTGGACAAAATACTCATTTGCCTAATAATTCTGCACTCCCTGTATATTCTTCAAGGTCTGCTGTAAATGAAATTATGTTTGCAGTTATTCACACGGACTTGTTTATTTAGTCTACAGTAAAATCTAGAAAAATCTCAGCTAACCATAAACAGCTTCACATTCTTAAATCAAGAGCCTAAAATCTTTTAGCATCCATATTATCCATTAACTGTGTTCTCCTAGTAACTCGAAATGTAACTTTATCGTCTACATTTCAAGTTATTTTCTCAAAACTTTGAGTTAGTAAGTGTAAACTTTGAAATCTTATGTAGATGTAGGTTTCTTCCTGTTGAAAGGGAGTTTTTCCTTCCCTCTGTCACCAACTGCATGCTCATAAGGGATCGTCTCATTGTTCTCTGTATTATTGTCGAGTCTTTGCCTTACAATTTGAAGCGCCTTGAGGTGACTGTTGTGATTTGGCGCTATATAAATACAACAGAGTTGGATGTAATAACACCTAATCATGCATATGTTTTGGTATTGAAATACACAACAGATCTTTTAAAGCATTAAACTTAACTTGTTTTGGCGTGCAGATGCCCTGAATTAACTCTCTGTGTGGTTACTGTGACTCTCGAACGGGAACTATGGTGGAAGTGTTTTTACCACCTTACCAACATTTGGCTTGATGTTATCTTCCTGTCTGCTCAGGTGGCAATAACGGCAACAAATGTGAGCCAGCTGCAGCTGTTTGAGGATGGCCAGCCTGCCTGCGCGGTGCTGGCACTGCACCCTTCGGATGATCAAACACAAGGTTTGGGTTCAGCACGCTGCTCTGTGAGATGTTCCAGCCTCAGACACAGACTGACGCTCTCTGCTCTGATGTTACCTTCCAGTGGTCAGCCTATACCTGCACGGGAAGTGGTGGCTTTTGGATGACGTCTTGCGAACGTCAAGCAAATCCAGAAGTGGTTTGGTGTCGGTAACTGTGTTAAAGTACATTTGTCTAGACACTATGTCACTTCATGGCTCGTACACAGGTGTGAACAGTGAGAGAATAAATCAGTCTACTCATGACAAGAATCATCTCAAGATTGCATTGTAGGTGTGGTCGGTAGCAGCTTATGCAGCGGGTTTGCGGGAGAAACTCGGGAGAATTTTCTCCAACCACCTCATCTCAGTGTACTTCAGACTCAGCAATATGGTGACGTGCAAGATAAAAATAGTGGTCAACGACCCTCAGGACCACCTCTAGAGGTGACAGCCCCCATTAGGAATAAAATACCTGACACAGTCCACTATTTGTTTTTAGAACTGAAGAAGCCTCTTGAATTCGAGGTGAAATGTCTTAACAAACTTAAAGAAGTCAAGTTGCCTTCTTTTTTTTCCAAGTCTTAAGACATACATAAATACAACCATAAATACATACAACCAAGCTGTGCAGTGGAGTGTGAAGCTGGAAAACGCATGAACCTATGTTATACTGGCTTTTGAAGCTTGCCATAGTTTTACAGGCTTCAGGTGTAAATTCACAGAAAAAGTCTGTTCTATCAATTTCTAAATGAAGATTTGCTGAATCGTTAATCTACCAGAGCCGACTGTCTGGAAACTTCTGCATGTTGTCCGCAGGTCCAGTCTGTTATGGAGAGGGTGATTGTATTTCTGCTCAGTCAGATAATGGAGAGGCCTTCACTGTTCTCCCTGCATCCTCCCAAAGAGAGCTGCAAAGTGCTGTGGAAAGACAACCAGGCGGTCGGCTTTTACACCGTGAAGCACAAAGGTGGGCAGAGGAGGATGAGAGTGATTGGCAAACAGGGTATCAGTGAACATACACATCTGCAGGTTGCGATTTATATTTTGTGTATGTCCAGCAGGAGTTTGGACAAATGTGAAGAAAGCTGCAAAGTTAAGGGCAGAAGACTGGCTTGAGTCGGATTGAAACTTTAATTAAGTCAGAAACAGCATGAAATTAGGAGCTGGGTGGAGGCGGGCTGCAAAGTGGCCTGCAGATGTGCAGCAAGTGTGGATGATCTAAAATATCTTATATGAGATAGATGAGTTGGATGTGAATTTGCATCAGATGATCTTCCAGGACCGAGCAATTCCTCAATTTTCTGATCACATCCAGGCCTAACTAATCACGCCAAGATGACTATTAGGAAGGTGTTCACTTTGAAGCTTCACAAATCTCTTTCTATGGATAAATCATACCCTCTGTTGTCCTTCTATTTGAAGGAGTTACACTGACTTAGCTTTTCAGACCTGGAAGCTACATCCACCTCTTAAATGCAATCCATGTCCTCCTCTGCTGTTTCAGGGAGTCTGTGTGACGGCTGGAGCAGCTGCTGTTACCTGCTGCCTGTTCTGGACACTGTGCTGGTGAGGAGGAGCTGCAGGAGGAGAGGCTTCGGCCTTCAGATGCTGGAGGATTTCTGCTCCTCCTTCTCTACGGAGGAGTTTCTGGGAGTCAGCTCTCCATTATCCCCCAGCATGGCTGCAGGTCAGCTCGGGTCCTTCTTTGACCTGTTTGTATACTTGTTTCTTTAGGTCTCTGTCAGACAGTTTGCTGTATCTGGTCAAGGAACTGCATGTTTTCTTCGCTTTTGTTCAATAGAAATGTTCAGTAGACTCACGCACTAATGATCTAGTTATAGCTAAAAGCTGATCACACACCTGTACATCATGACGCAAAAAAATGTAATAGGTTTTTTTTAATAGTGGAATTTGCATTTCCCAAGTGAAACACACAGAAATCCAAGATGACACTGACTGTAACTGGAAACAGAGGTGAACTTGATGATTTAGCCCCTCATTTAAATGAAAGGCATTTGGTCAACCAATGAGTGTTTCATTTGAAGTTTTTTGTCGTCGCTTTTCCCAGAGTGTCTCCTGGTGAGATGTGCCCGGCAGGTGTCAGGATACTCTACTGTTTTTGTTATTATACCTTGGCGCTAAGCACGGGTGACCGTAACAATCACCATATTAAAGCGTATGGTGGCACATAACTGTTATAATCGTGTCTCTTGGGTCCCAGCAGTGGTTGTGGATGTGGAGTCTGAATGGTTGGCTCAGAGGTCGCCTGAAACAGCCGATTGGTATCAAAGAGTTTTGCTGAAGTTTTGCAGCTTCACAGAAGCAGAAACTTGGGTTTGGAAAAGTCTGAGGAGACCATGGAGAACAGATTTTTTAGCTGGCCTCATGAAAGTTCTGGCAAGCTGTCCGGCAGCTCAGGAAAGGAAAGCAGGGCTGGGCTCAGGCTCGGTCAGGGATAAAAACTGCTGTCCAGAACTAAAGATATTGTCAGGCGCTGGAAAGAACACTTAAGGAACACTTGAATCTGACCAAAACGTCCTTTTTGAAGGAGAGAGAGCCTGAACACTCATGGGAAGACTCACTAATTGCTTCATTTCACTGATTAATGACAATGGTTTTTACAAGGTTACACAGATCTCCTTTAAAGTGCCAGATTAAGGTGATATAGACCATTTTTCCAAAGCTCATTGTGTGCAAAGCGTTGTTTCCCAGACTTTTGCTGCTTTCTTTTATTCCTTTTTTTCCCAAACTCTTTTTATTTTTCAGAATCACAGCAAATTACAGTACAACAACAGAGTGATTGCACACCATGTAAAAAAGACAAAAAAGACTTAGCTGTGCCCAAAAGTGCCGGTCAAAGTGACATTGTGGCTATACATGTAAAAGAAACCTAACCATGTCATAAACGCGGTCCCCACAGCAAACCACAGAGTGGAGACAGTACGGGATATCCACAGCAACTCAAGATTATCTTTGGTAGAAAAAACAGAATAATAATAGAGTACCTCATGACCAAAAGAAGTCAGGAGTGAACAAAAACAAAACAAAATAAAAGCAGTAGAGTAGCATAGAACCAAGTACAATAAAATAGGGACAGCCAGATTCACAGTGGTATATCACAGAACTGCTGTCATGGTCCTGGGTCGGTGACCCAGCGCTTTAAGTTTATTATTATCATTTTCTAGTTTATTATTATGATGATGATTATTGTTTGAGTTCTATGTGTTATATTCGGTCTGCCTCTGAGTCTGTATCTCTGTCTGTCTATGGTGTCACCCCGTCTGTTTGTGAATCTGTCTGTATGACAGTATGTTTGCACTGAAGCACCGCAGCAATTTCCTAATGTTGTAAACCTGCTCAACATTTGGCAATAAAACCCTTTCTGATTCTGATTCTGTCTGTTCAGTTCAGCGTCTTGTCTGGTTCCCTGTGTCTGAGTTTCCTGTTTTATTGTGAAGGTCTGTGTCTTATGTGAGTGTGCTCAGTTTACGTTTCCCCTGTCTCGTCAGCTGTGATTTCTCCCAGGTGTGTTCCCCTCCTGTCTCTCATCCCTTGATTACTGCCATCTGTGTATTTAAGCCCTGTGTTTCTCTGTGTCAGTGTTGCGTTGTACTCTCAACTAGCTGTGTATTTTGCGTCTCTAGTGTTTAGTCACCTGCTCCAGTTTAGTGTTTCAGTCCTCAGTTCCTCTGTTATGACCTTTGTTTGTCTTTTAGTGAGTTTATTTAGTACGAGGTTTCTCCCAGCAATAAAGCTGCGCTTTAAGTCCCACTTCCGTGTCTGAGTTCTGCATTTTGGGTCCACCACTCCTGCTTGCCTGCCTGCCACACAGCCAACCATGACAACTGCACTGTTTCTACATTGTTGAAAAAGGGTTTCCATGAATTCAGAAATATTGCCGTTGACCCACATAGAGTATGTTTTACCGTTTCCACATTGCTAAAAAGAACACCTGTAATCCAGGCCTCAGAGAGAGGAGGGTGACTGACTTCCACTGGAGCAAAATCAGAGATCTGGCCAAAAGAGTTAAAAAAGCCACGAAATCTGTCAACGCTAGCAAAGCAGTCTCACCAGGTGTCACAGCAAAGACCGACACATTTAGATCTAAGTGCTCCTGAAGTACCTCTAGTAAGGCAGGGACAGGACCACAACATCAGTGAGGCGTGGGCTTGTTTGCATCTATCACAGACAGGATCAGCATCAGGGTAGATTTTGGAAAGTGCGAGTTTTCACCAGTGGGTGTGGTGCAGCACTTTGCACTGGACCAGTGTATGCCCGGCACTAATAGATGACGAGTGGACCCGGAAGAGTATATCCTCCCAAAAGTCCTGGGTGATTTCCTTACCAAGGTCCTGCTCCCAAAGCGACTGAATAGTTAACACTGGGACACTCCGGAGATAAAGGATTCTTCATAGCTGCATGAAGCAGCACCGTTTTAATTTGGAGGTGGACGCAAAAGAGTCTCAATGAGTGGGGTTAAAGGCTGAGAGGGAAAATGAGGTGTCATCCCTCGAATAAAGCTACAGACCTGTGGGTACCCAAAAAAGTGGGTTTCATTGTTCAAGTTGTTCAAAGGAAGAGAAAATGCCCTTAGAATAGATCATTAAATGATTTTATACCCAAAGTAGACAACAGGGCAAAGCTTCCATCCCGTGGTGAAGCCTTAAAAACATGGTTCCTACAGGTTGCAAAGAAAAAATCTGCAGGACAAAATGCTGTCTTGGATTTCTAAGCGCATTCAGCCTCATTATCTACTCATATAATCACTCAGACTTATCCATGCTCCAACAGAAATACAACAAAACATGTGTTTGTGTGTTCAGTGTTCAAAAGGTTCCTGCAGAAGCACCAGCAGTATCGAGAGCGTCTGTACGAGGTGGAAGCTCCAGGGGGCTGGACTCAACGACGAAACATCTGGCTTAACATTCTGCTCGGACGCTACTGCCTCGGTAAACATTGGTTTGTTTTTTATGGGTTTAAGAATATTTTCAGATTTATATTGAATTGCTAACGTGGGAATGTCTTGAAGACGGCACGTGTCCTTATCTGACTCACATCTTTTAGGTACTGATAAGGAGAGCAGCCCAATATCAGGAGAAACACAGAGAAATGCACTCAAGGACTCCTTTCACAAGGTAAGAATGTCAGGCTACGTCCACACTAGCCTGGGTGAATTTGAAAATGGCGTCTGAAAACGCTCCGCCTCCACACTATCGTTTTCATTTGTTTTCACAGAAATGCTTGCGTTTCAGTACTGCGCATGCGTGATACGCAAGACGATTCAACCTGCCTTAAATCCATCTGCTGTTTATTTACTTTTCAGCTCTTTGAAACGTTGCAGCAAAACGTTGAGGAAAAGCACCGAGTTTTTTAAATGGACCAACAATGAGACGGAGTTATTGCTGCGAGTAACACAAAAGTACAAAGTTGTAAAAGAGAGTGAGAATTAAAGAATTTGAAGAAAAGCTCTCTGGAGCACGTACAGACTGATATTAACCTTTAATAGGGCTGTCAAAATTGAGCGCAAGCAAAACAACTGCTGTATAATGCCCTCTGCTATTTTAGTTTAATTGGTCACATGACTGCATCACATGACTAACATGCATCGTCATCGTTTTCGAAAAGGCTCCAAGTTCGCTGTCAACACTGCGACGCGCAAAAACATTTTCCCAAATGTATCCGCTTTGGAGAGCGTTTTCAAAACGCTGCGTTTTCCTTGACCGAAAACGCCGTCTCAGTGTGGACGGAAGGCCAAAATGATGCGTTTTCAAACCAAAACTTATTAGTGTGGACATGGCCTCAGTTTCTCCACGATTACACTGAAAAACATCTTCAGCCAACTTAGACTGAAACAGCTACTCGTCACACACTTCACATTCATGGCCAGAGATCAGTACTGCCCACAGTAACGCGTTACTTGTAACTCAGACACATGGTTCTTAAAATAAGTAATCAGTAAAGTAACAGGATTACTTTTTTGGGGAAGTAATCAGTAATTAGTTACTGATTACTTTTTTCAAGTAACTTGACCAACACTGTTCATGGCTATATCAAGAGCTTGTTGAAGCCGGCGTTTTCATTGAAAACTTTAATTTCAGCTGATGGCTGTTCGAGGCTCCTCTGAGGTTTATAGTTTTGAAAATAAATGGATGAAAGTAAATACGTCCAGTAAGGCTTAGTTTGATATTTTATAGTTTTATTAACAGTGAATTTACCTGTTTTACTGACTATTCTAGTGTTGCTAAGGAGATCTTAATGTCTAATTAGTTTCCCAGAGAAATGTTGTAATTTGCAGCAATGATGACCCACTACTGATTTGGTATGACCAGAATAATATTCTGGTGTGTCGACAGCTGCAGACATTTGGGACTTGTAGTCATTCCTGTTACACTTCCATGGAGTCCACCTGAAGGGTGCTTGCATAGTTTGTGCGTTGTAATGTCTCCGTGAAAGAGTCTCTGATGACAAATTTCCATCTCTCTGCCCAACGGGGATCCAAGCAGACCCTCATGGACACGAAACATCACACGGTACACTTAGAAAACGATTCCATGAGATTTTGTAATTGTTGCAGTTTAGTGTATCGAGTGCTTGACTTTATGATTGATTTTGGACTTGTTATGATCTGTATGGCCTCACGCTTAGATTTAGGTGCTACATGTTCTTGCTCTCTGAGGAATTGTTGGGTTTTACCTCACAATACTGTGAGGCGCTTTGTTCTACCACTGAGCCTCACTAGAAGGCTAAAATAGCGCGTCTGGCTTTAACAACGGAAGCACAGTTATTTTGGGGACCGCTCTCAGACATACTGCTTTAAACAGAAGAGGATGTGAAAACAAGCCTCTGACTTTTCTACTTTCACGGTCACCAGAGGATGAATGTCATCGACTGTACTGATCACTTGAGATGAAATCAAGATTATTAATATTTCAAAGCTTTCAGTGCTTTTATAGATTGATCTGAAACTGAATTATGTGCAAGTGTCAGTGAGGAGAATCACACTGAGTCACTTGGTGGCACTATGAAAGCAGAGTGACTAATCCCAGAGCTTCAGACTTTAAACAATGTGAAACCAGACATAGACTTGTGGGTTTTCACCTTTTTGTCTGTCAGCTCTTGACCCAAATATGTAATATGCTTTGAGATTGCATGTATCAAGAACTGGCATGTTCAACACAGTGCAGTGAAATGAGTTCCAGTACGGCTGAGTGTGTAAATTTGCACACTTTTTTCCTTTACCTGATTCTGTTAAAAAGTAGCAGCGCATTGGCCGGGAATTGGCCCTGCGTCTCCTGCATCTACCACTGAACCACCAATGCCACGTCCTGTCACTGCTACAGGGCCAGATGCTTGCTGGCTAAAAGCCCTGCATCTCTTTTGGCACATTTGAGATATTAAACGTCAAACAAGCTACCAGCTCATGGCTCAGAAAATGATTTTATGATATTTTGCATTGACAATCAGGGCCGCGTATGATTCTTCGAGATGATATCATACCATGTTCTTGCTCTAGGAACAAATGCTATGTTCCTCCCAATAATCTTACCATATGCTGTGAGATGACATTATTATTATCTGGTATTATACGACGTCCATATGAGAGTCCTGCTATCTATTTTATCTTCTCTTACAATGTAACTTTATAGAGACCAGCATATATGTCAATAACAGAGTGAGAGTTACCAGCAGTAGGAGGTTCACACCATAAGCTTCAAACTTGTGTAAACCACACATCAAATTGTGGCACAGAAAATGCTTTCGTGAGATTTTGTATTGACGTTCATGCCCCCCGAGAATGTTTCTCACCCACTTCAGAGGGTTTGTGGATTTTTGTTCTCATGTTGTGACTCTTTGTAGTTTTTTTTTAATGTCTCCTGTAGCTATTTTGTGTAAGCAGCAATAATTTATCCAATTCTGTTTATCTCCATGCAGACTTGTATACTGGACCTGGGCACACTGGGAAGCACTGGTGTAAACACCGCAGTGGTGTTGGACTCTGCTGAACAGCAATTTAAATCATGTGAGCCAAGCCAAGGAAGATGGTCCCTGAGCAGCGAGCTCCCTGGAACAGGATGTAGCCCTGCAGCCCAAACTATCCATGTGCAATCTGGACCTCCCACCCGGCTCCTAAACACAGCACAGGCTTTGAAATCCAAGGCTTCCAAATCTACAAAGCACCACAGACAGGAACCAGAGGACATGCAGAAAATTCCCAAACGAGCCAGAAGTGAGTTGAAACATGTACACACAAAGACTGCATTCAGCAGCAGAGCCCGCAGAGAATGTTCGGACACTTAACCGAAACCATATCCACATTCATCCATCAAATCAAAGTGAGTTTTGAATGAACAGCAGACTGCATGTACCTAAACATGCACAATAAACCTTTTTGTGTGTCTTTGTAGTATCGTGTTTCTTTGTGGCTACTTAATAGTGTTTGTGCTAAATAAGAACCATGTGTCTGAGTTATTGATTTTTGCCTTCAAACATAAATACATCCACACAGATTATTATTAGAGTATAGCATATGCATTTGCTCCGTGGGTACAACTTGCACAGCATTTCAACCCATTTTAGATGCAAGGTTGGGGTTCATACGGTGACCTCAGATTATTATGCTTAACTATTAATGCACAGGATCAATCAATAAAGAGCTACAATATAGTTTTTTCTGCACTAATCACATAAAAAACCACAGCTTCTGAGGCTTGGTGTGGATTAGGAGATAGAGCAACCCGTCGACTCATTGGACGGTTGGTGGTTTGGTCCTTGACTGCTCCAGCCTGCATGCCAAAGTATCCCAAACCCTGAGTTGCTCCTGATGTGCTCACGGAGGAAAAATTGTTTAAAACTACAGATGTATTATCATCTCGCCCACTGCACTTTAGGTACATATAAAAAGAAAAAATCTTGGTGTATTGTCCGTCAGAGGATAGACTTTAAAGTTCTGATGCTGGCCTATAAAGCTCTGAATGGTTTAGGACCAAACTACATCAGTGACCTCCTGACCCAGTATGAACCATCCAGATCCCTCAGGTCATCTGGATCCAGTCTTTTATCAGTTCCCAGAGTCAGAACCAGACACGGAGAAGCTGCATTCAGCTTTTATGCTCCATTTATCTGGAACAAACTCCCAGAAAGCCTCAGATCAGCTGAAACACTCAGTTTATTTAAATCCAGGTTGAAGACTCACCTGTTCTCAGCTGCATTTGAATAAAGCACCAAATCCACACTTTAAGCTTAAATTTCAAAACTTACATTTAACTACTGATTTTATCTACTGTTCTGATTTTATCTGTTTTGGTTTTATATACTGTTGTTTGTTTGTTTGTTTGTTTGTTTGTTAATTAGTTAGTTAGTTTATTTGCTTGTTTTAATCAATTTTAAATCATGCTTTTTATTTGTTCTTGTTTCTAATGTCTCTGTAAAGCACTTTGAATCACCTTGTTGTTGAATTGTGCTATACAAATAAACTTGCCTTGCCTTGCCTTGCCTTGTTTAAAGCAACCATCTATATACATAGTATTTCGGCTTTTTTGTACACTGTTCTCATTGTGTTTCTTCTTGGTTTTTTATTTTTCTAATATATCTCTAATTCACTTTTTGTTCCTTTCCCTCGTGCTGGTGTAATAAATGAATTTCCCCCAGAGTGGGATTAAATAAAAATCTATGTGTGTTTGTATTCTTGTTGGATTATGAGTGCAAGTTTTCCTTTCACCTCCTAAGAATAAATGTGCTGGAATGAGAGTACAAACCCTTGAATCATTGCTAACTTTGTAGTTCTGGTGTTCAGAAATGGTGCAACAGTTTGCACAATGCTTGCATTTAACGTGTAAAATCAACAGTTCTGACAATAATCAGCAGATACTTGTAAAAGCTTTTTGTGTAGAAATAAAGCGTAAATCTGGACTTGCTGTGTGTGCAGACACCTGAAAATACAAGCTGTACCTGCAGGTTGCTGGTTTGAGTCCCTGTTCAGATACTGGTATTTCTCAGAGGATGATCCCCTCACTAAAGACCGCACGAGAAACAACTTTAACAAACATTAAGAATACTAATTAGCGCCTAATTAGTAATGAAAAAGAAAAAAACTACATGTACTTGCGCTGCATTCACTGCTGTTCAATGAGGGCCATCATGCGCCCCCTAGGTGATCTGCAGGCAATTTCTGCATAAATGAGAAGAGTCCGGGCTGTCCGTCCACTCTCACCGCACGCATTCTCTTCTGCACTATTACCCGCCGGCGTCTGCTGTGTAGAAAACCGAGCGCACCTCTCATTCAGGGACGAACAGGAAGTCCGGAAAAAGGAAAAATCTGAGGGAAGGGAAAAGTTACGATTTTATGAAAGATGAGTCGCATTTATCACAACACGTCTCTGCAGAACAAGCCGGTCCACAGTGAAAAGTTTGACCGTGCGTGGTGTCCCTCTGCGTTTGAGAGGTATGTGCTCGCGTTCACACGCTACAGTGTTTCCCCTGTGAGGGGGCAGCACCAGACTCCGTCAATAAATCCCTCGGTGTTCCCAGAGAGCAGATCTGTGAGTTGTACACTGTTCAAAACATTTTAAAAATGAAATTATGTCGGGTATATGCAGCACAGCGCAGTGTAGGTGGATGTACGACCAGCAGTATCAGAGCGCCCTGGCTGCACTTCCTGTTGTGGCCACTAGAGGCTGACACAGTATTGACTCCCGTGTTCAACATAAACGGAAAAAAAACAAACACGTTTGCAACGTGGTACAAAAACAGATCATTTCACTCATGGTAAAATTGTAGCTGCGATAATCGAAGTGCTTTAGATGACATTGTAGAACTAACACGACGCATTTTCTCAAGGTGCAGAAGTGAATTAACAAACTCATCACACACTAGAGCAGCTGGGGCCACAAGTGTGAACTCCTCCTCAACGCTTTTCTATTTGTTTTGCATTTTTCAAGGAAAACCATGCTTCAAAGCTAGCCGCACCGCCTGATAAGTGACTGCGTTGTAGCTTCAAAGAGACACTAAGCTGTTAACCAAACAGCTAACATGGTTTAATACTGGAGTGACTTAACATCAGTTTAGATGTTTCACTTTTTTTTTATTACAAAACTGTATTGCTTCCTTTTACTTATAGTTAGAAAGAAACTAATAATTCCACTGAGGGTCACGGTGTCTTTTTTGGATGAGCCCGGACCGTGGGGCCTGACTATAACAAAGCCAGGCTAATAGGGGTCACTGGACTGAACCTCTTGACCCCGTTTGGGCCTTTTTCAGCATTTTGATGTAATTATCTGGGAAATATTTGCTCTAATGTGAGGTACAGAGCATCAAAGAAATTTGAAACTTTCACGTGGAATTCTAGTATGTTATTAACATGTTAATATATCTTAGTATGTTATTAACATAACTAAGAGGGAATGCATCAATAAAATGCTCTCTATCAGTGTTGGGTAAGTTACTTTAAATTAGTAACTTAGTTACATTACTAGTTACTTCTATCAAAAGTAACTCGGTTACTTCAAGTTACTTGTTACTTTCACAGTAACTAGTTACTAGGGAAAGTAACTTTGGTTTTACTCAGAATTCTCTTGTTAATGTGTTGCTTCCATAACTTTGCAGTCTTCTAGCTTGCTTACTTGCCACAAGTGCACTGTGCCACCTACCAATAGAAAGGAAAAAATAATGTGCACATTTCCACGAGAGAAATCCCACACCTGATTCTATCCTAGCCTGCTTTTTACATCCAACAAAAAAACTGCAGTCGTGGTGCTTTCGATTGTACTCAGAACTCGGAAATTCTGCCTTCTGAATAGGAAGATGTAGGTAACACCAGACTGCAGATGAGCTGCATACAGGGCTGGACTGGGACAGAAAATCGTCCTGGGCATTTTGACTAGAGACCGGCTGCCATTATAGTAAAAATCATAAAGCCTTTGAATGAAAACAAACATTGTTCTGACAGTGATGTTCACTGTTCTGATGGTATATACAGTGGGGCAAAAAAGTATTTAGTCAGCCACCGATTGTGCAAGTTCCCCCACCTAAAATGATGACAGAGGTCAGTAATTTGCACCAGAGGTACACTTCAACTGTGAGAGACAGAATGTGAAAAAAAAATCCATGAATCCACATGGTAGGATTTGTAAAGAATTTATTCGTAAATCAGCGTGGAAAATAAGTATTTGGTCAATAACAAAAATACAACTCAATACTTTGTTATTGCCAACAAAGGTTATGTTACAGAGGTCAAACGTTTACTATAGGTCTTCACCAGGTTTGCACACACAGTAGCTGGTATTTTGGCCCATTCCTCCATGCAGATCTTCTCGAGAGCAGTGATGTTTTGGGGCTGTTGCCGAGCAACACGGACTTTCAACTCCCACCACAGATTTTCTATGGGGTTGAGGTCTGGAGACTGGCTAGGCCACTCCAGGACTTTCAAATGCTTCTTACGGAGCCACTCCTTTGTTGCCTGGGCGGTGTGTTTTGGATCATTGTCATGTTGGAAGACCCAGCCTCGTTTCATCTTCAAAGTTCTCACTGATGGAAGGAGGTTTTGGCTCAAAATCTCACGATACATGGCCCCATTCATTCTGTCCTTAACACGGATCAGTCGTCCTGTCCCCTTGGCAGAAAAACAGCCCCATAGCATGATGTTTCCACCCCCATGCTTCACAGTAGGTATGGTGTTCTTGGGATGCAACTCAGTATTCTTCTTCCTCCAAAGACGATGAGTTGAGTTTATACCAAAAAGTTCTACTTTGGTTTCATCTGACCACATGACATTCTCCCAATCCTCTGCTGTATCATCCATGTGCTCTCTGGCAAACTTTAGACGGGCCTGGACATGCACTGGCTTCAGCAGCGGAACACGTCTGGCACTGCGGGATTTGATTCCCTGCCGTTGTAGTGTGTTACTGATGGTGACCTTTGTTACTTTGGTCCCAGCTCTCTGCAGGTCATTCACCAGGTCCCCCCGTGTGGTTCTGGGATCTTTGCTCACCGTTCTCATGATCATTTTGACCCCACGCGATTGAGATCTTGCGTGGAGCCCCAGATCGAGGGAGATTATCAGTGGTCTTGTATGTCTTCCATTTTCTGATGATTGCTCCCACAGTTGATTTTTTTCACACCAAGCTGCTTGCCTATTGTAGATTCACTCTTCCCAGTCTGGTGCAGGTCTACAATACTTTTCCTGGTGTCCTTCGAAAGCTCTTTGGTCTTGGCCATGGCGGAGTTTGGAGTCTGACTGTTTGAGGCTGTGGACAGGTGTCTTTTATACAGATGATGAGTTCAAACAGGTGCCATTCATACAGGTAACGAGTGGGGGACAGAAAAGCTTCTTACAGAAGACGTTACAGGTCTGTGAGAGCCAGAGATTTTCCATGTTTGAGGTGACCAAATACTTATTTTCCACCCTGATTTACGAATAAATTCTTTACAAATCCTACCATGTGAATTCATCGATTTTTTTTTCACATTCTGTCTCTCACAGTTGAAGTGTACCTCTGGTGCAAATTACTGACCTCTGTCATCATTTTAAGTGGGGGAACTTGCACAATCGGTGGCTGACTAAATACTTTTTTGCCCCACTGTATGCATCAATCTATCAATTGTTTGTTGCAAGATTCAGATAATTATTTTTTTAAAAGAGAATAAGAAAGTATGTCTTTGTGCCCACCTCTCCCTGTTAATGCCCTACCTGCCCCCTGGCAACACTTTGCTAGACCCGCCCCTGCACAGTTACCAGCTGTCAGCTGCTTAGAAAAGAATCCTGGTGTTATTTGTCTCTCAGAAACAGTTGATAACTTTCCTTCAACTCATTCATGTCACCTAAAAGGTAAACCTGTTTCTCCATCACCTGCCCATCTCTGATGATTCAGTAAGGACATCTCCTGGTTTCATCTTCATGTTTCACTCTCATCACATATTCAAACCGATATCATGACCAGCAGGTTTACAGCTGTGGCTCCAGCAAACATCAGCTGATACTAGAAATTAATATTAAATATATTCTAACAGCAGCTTATTAAACTTAAACGTGCTGCTGTTGTTTACCGCGACATCTGCTGGTTTCCTCTTTCTGGCGCAAAGTGGGTGATAAACAAACAAGAGAGAAAAGCCAATCAGCTGATCATTGATCAGTTTCATGATTGAGTAGATACAGGAGAGGGGGGGGGGAGAATGAGAGAAGAAGAGGCAGCTGTGCATCGTAAACACAGAATAACTCCAGCTTTGTGTCTTTTTCATTGTAGCTGAAGTCCAGGACAAAATGTTCCTTTTCACCTCAATACGAAACGCGTAATATTTTCTTTGAATACGGGACGATTCCGTTTTTTACGGGACGGTTGGCAACTCTAATAATTAACCTTATGAACAAAATAAAGTTCAACATCAGTAACATCATAGCACCCATCCAGCTGTATAAACTCCGTCATGCTAGCTAGTATGCAGTACGGAAAAGTCAGCATAATGAAAATAAACTCCACCTAAACTTGGTTTATATCTGACCCAGAGAGACTGCAGGTCATAACTTCTTACCTGAAGTTCAGTTCACACTCGGACCGGCGCCTCGGGTCTCTCCTCTTGCCTGCCTTTTCCTTCATCCACCTGCTGGCCTCCACCACTTGCTAATGTTACTGAATTTGTGGAAGCTCCGCGATAGCCACCACACGAAGTAACGAATAACGAGCCTACCTAAATCCCAGTAACGAGTAACGCGTTCCCGGTTTTGGCATAATAACTAGTTACCGTGCTCGTTACCACAATAATAACGTAGTTACTGTAACGCGTTACTTAATAACGCCTTAGTCCCAACACTGCTCTCTATACTTGTTCTACATACGTTCTATGTTCTATATACTTTTTCAGTTATTTTTATTTTATCTAAGAAGCCATTTTTTCTTCTTGCTGACAATATTTTCACTTTAAAGGAAGTGAGTGAGTCTACCGGTAATCAGTCAGGCTCTATTCCTTTGTAATTCTAAACTCAGTCGGTAAGACTAGGAAAGAGTTATATGACTCTGAGTAGATATTACAGTATGTGGCCAGTAAAACTGCTGGTGCTGGAGGCCAGTAGGGGAAAAATGTAATATTGGGAACTGCACATATTGTCTGCCTACAGCAAGCTTGCAGACTGATCCCCTGAGGTTTTGATATAACAGCTAACATGTGGTAAAATTCAGGGACTTTAGACATGCCGGGC
The DNA here is from genome assembly GCF_964374335.1 of Astatotilapia calliptera. Taxonomy (NCBI): domain Eukaryota; kingdom Metazoa; phylum Chordata; class Actinopteri; order Cichliformes; family Cichlidae; genus Astatotilapia; species Astatotilapia calliptera. Next base: position 4,084,143 of record NC_137428.1, on the reverse strand, counting down.
TAAGACTTCCCCTTCATTTTGCTTGCCTGCTGCTGGCTGGATGTAAAGTGATGTAACTTTGATCACAGTGTGTGGACGAGCTGCCAGTTCGTGATCTTTGCTAGATCCAGTAACAAAACTACTGTCATGTGACTAAAGCAAATGGAAATGGTGAGTTTGGGTTTCAGAGCACAGTCGAACTTTTACTGCATTGGTTTGTTCTGAAAAACGTTTGAATGCCTTTATTCTGTAGGATTTATGTGTGCTATGAATCATCCTCCCTGCAGTTCTAGTTCTGCGTTTAACTGAGTCCCTATTCAGCACTCAGTCCCAATAAAACAGCACTTTATTTCGCCAGTACACATTTAGATACTCATTATTGTTTTTCTACACAGTGGCCCTGGAGTGCTTTTAGAAGGGAAGCTGCTCGATGTTTCCAGACATGCAATCACTGACAGCAACAATCAAAAGGTACAGTAATAAAACCATCGGTTATAAGAGCCCAGCATGACGCCTTCTTCTCAGTAGATGCAAATAATTGTAAAAAGACTGTGAGGGTTTTCAGGTCACTATTCGAGGAGCAGGCATTGGTGATAATAAGCAGAAATAAGTAAAGCTGAAAACCACTGGAAGGTATTTATTCATCCTTCTGTCACCTGCAGGTACGTTTCTACGTGCTGTACATCCAACCGAGCCGCATCCATCAGCGGAAGTTTGATGCCAGTGGAAAGGAAGTGGAGCCCAACTTCAGTGACACCAAAAAGGTCAACACTGGTTTCCTCATGTCCTCCTACAGTGAGTACACTGGAGTTGGATCTGCTGGCTGTGCAGTGTCAGAATAGGCCGAGCAGGACATGAGGTGCGGTCAGGTGCAAACTCTAGAAATCTCCATTTATTTGTATGACGAGAACTAGCTGCAGTTCAGTTCCTCAGTCTGATTGATGAGATGTAATAAATACTTTTTTGTTGAGGTCTGAAGTAGAACAGATCAGTAGTGCAGCATGCAAACCTGAAAAGTCTAACCCTGTCCTACAATTCACCAACTTCATGCAGCGACTTTTACAGGAAGGCAAGCAGCGATGATTGCATGCTAATGCTAGCTCTGTTTCTTAAATACGCCACTGATATGTAACAAGAAAAAGCCTCGTGGGTGCGGAGCTCTTAATTCCCTTCATTTACTTGTCTTCATTGTGTTTTCCGTCTTTACAGAGGTAGAAGCTAAAGGGGAGTCGGACCGTTTGTCTGAGGAGCAGCTGTCAGCCGCGGTGAACAAAGCCGAGCTAATGAAGATAACTGAGAAGCACAGACCCGCTGGGACCTGGGCCTTTTGGTATCCGGAGGCAGACATGGAAAAAACGGACCTGGAAACAGGACAGGATGTACGGTTGAAGACTAGAGGAAACAGTCCTTTCGTATGTGAGTCTGAACTTGATGTTTGTTATTTACTTGCCTGTAGAGCCTTTCTGTGAATTGTCCTGCCTAAGATCTTAACATCCATGTACACCGTCTGTGCTGTCTGCGGTTAGGGTTGGGTCTGAGTTTGGTGACATCGGCCCAGCAAAGGGTCTGTTTATGCTGTAAACTGCTAGTCAGTGTAGTAAAAAATACAAGTTAATAGAAATGAATCACTGCTTAACTGTCTACACCTAAAGCTGCTTATAAGCAGTCGTCTTCTTTGTTTGTGTAACTATTGTCTGACTTGTATATGAACTTGAATCTGCATCTGGAGTTGTAAAACAGGAAGGGGTAGCTTCTGATTTACACCTTCTGTGGTATGCTTTAGTAAACTCTGTTCTGTCACTGATGAACTGCAGACATTGTGTGGATGCATGATTTAAAGGTTCAAGGTTTGCCTTCTTTTGTCATCACATGCTTTGAGACCTTTTCCTCTGTGTATCTAATCCTTTTGTAAAGGCAGATGAAATAATATAAAAGACACTTCAGAGCTTCACAGTCTTTAATTTGATTCAGATTTCCACCAGCTTGCTCACTAGCTTAAAGAAACGGTTAGAAGAAAAACGAATAATACTTGTTGAAACTGGTGCCTGGAAATACAAAGCAACATGCTCCATGTGTTTCAAAACTGGGACGAGGGGACATAGTTTAGGACAAAAATGAACATCGGGTTGTATTTCTCTGCAGAAAGAGAAATTGGTTTATTTTGGAATAGCTCTAGTTATTATGTGATTATTATTTTTTCTTTCCCGATTGCCAAGACTTGGGAGAGCAAAGCCAAAAACCACATGTTCTCACAGCCTACGGCCAGGAGGTTTGGGTCAAGGCTGTCTGCCTTTGTCTATCTTTATCAGTTAAGTTAACACAGTTGGAGTTTTTAAGCCTAACCAAATGCTTTCATTTTACTTTACTGTTCATTTTGAAGTGGCATGCATGTGTTCACTTGGTTAAATAAGTATATTTCTGGTTTGTCTGCTTCCATGACAAGTTTAGTCCTAAATTTCACATCATGCTTCAGTTAATTGTACCTGGAGACACCCTGTATGTCACATTGAGCTGTAAATGTAAAGAATCCTTAAGACTGCAACTGTCGGTTAACACAGTGGTTCCCAAACTTTTTTTGCTGGGCCCTCTTTGTTTTACAAGAAAAATGTTCGCCCCCCCCCCCCCCCCCCCCCCCCCCCCGCGTGCACATATTTTGCTCCATTGCGGTTAATTTCACACCTCAAACATTTAGTAAACAATTAAGCAAATACAACTAATCTGCAGTAAATTACAGGTAGTAAGAAAATAAGCTACTAACTCTTTTACGCTGCGTCCACACCTACACGGGTATTTTTGAAAATGCAGTCCATGTAAACGCCGTTTCGAATCACTGAAAACTTTTAAAACTCCTTTTTTCCGTTTACGTGTGGACGAGGAATACAGAGTTGGTCACGAAAAGTCAAAGGTATGGGCCTTTGTTCACATCAGCTGTGCACACGTTAGTTTTTTACATGAGATGAATTGCAGAATAGCAGATGGAGACAAAATACTGTTAATCTGACTATCTGCAGGTTTTACACACATACAGTTACTGTCCCTCCATTTACAAAGGCAGAGGCGTCATGGTGTGATTATTTTACATGTAGTTTTTTTTTTTTTTTCATGTGTAATAATATTCAACATTGCTATCAATACATTTTTCAAAAAATGCCTCTCTGTGCAAAATGGGTTTAAAAACATAAACAGCTGTGGGATACTGTTAGTCCGTGATTTGAACAGCCCAGCGCTGCTCCCGACGAAGGAAAAACCAATTGTGCAGGGGAGACCTACCTCAGTACTTGTGCAGGTGAAGCCAAAGGGCAGATATGCTTCACCATATTTTCTAGTCTTTGGCTTAGAATGAAGTTGGTTTGGAAACATATTCAGCGATGCTTCATCTCCATCCCCCTTTTTGGGGGGATACTCCCACTAGGTTTAAATCTGGGACTCTCCACCATTTGACCTTAGACTTGAAGAAGCTTCTCGGATGAGAGGTGAAACGTCTTCAAGCAAGTTAAAGAAGTCCAGACGCTTTTCTTTGCAAGCTCCTTTGATAACAAAAGGAAAGACACCCAGCTGAACTAAAATGATCCATGTAGCAAACAAAAACTGTTGTGAGCCACCACCCTCATATCGCCTTTGTGCTTTTGGAGCCTTGACCTGACTTTTAAAAACTAATTGGAAATAAATTACACTTTAGCTAAATACTTGTAATTTATTTCCCCAAACCAGGCGGAGCCGCAGTATAAAGACTAAAGAGCCGCATGCAGGTTGCCGACCTCTGGTTTAGACTGATATCAATACCTGTCCTTTGGTTTTTAGCCTGGATTTATTCAGATGTGATGGATATTTGAACATTTATTATCAGATGTCTCCATCTTGTTGCTTTCTTAATTCTGTGTAGAGTTAGAACTTAAACATGAATCTGACATTCAAAGTTTTGAAAACTTTCTCAGATTTTTCAGATTTCTTCTCTATCAAAGTCAGTGAACGGTTAATAATCAAGTTGGCATATCCTTACAGAGGTGATAAAGCTTAAAGAGTAGAATTCAAAGTTGGTAGCTCACTTCGTTTAAGTTCTATAAATGCCTTTAAAAACCTTACGTACTTCTTTGTTTTGTGTCATGCGTAAATAACTTCATTACCTTCTTCAAATTCCAGTCTCTTTGGCCAGAATTGATGGCGGCACAGTGACCAAGTGTAACTTTGCTGGAGACGATAAGGCTGGAGCTTCATGGACAGACAAAATAATGGCCAACAAATCAGACACCAGCAGCACTCGGCAGCCTGGAGGAGGAGGCGAGGGAGCAGAGGAGGACGAATGGGTGAGGACCAAATCTCTAAACAAATGAAATGACTCACATAATATCAGGGATGTAGCCCAGATCGGTGGTTTGTCATTTATTTTTCCTTTTCTTACAAATTCCTGAAAGAGTTTCTTTTAATTTCCTGAAAACTAACTCAAAATAAAGAGCAGCCGCCAAGGCCCTCGCAAGAACAGATCAGGTATCTCTGACAACAGGCGTGACATGGAGTCGGAGACAACGTGAAGGAGGAGCGGGGGTACGTTGTAAAGTTGATTGCAGATGTGCAGCCACTGCAGGAAGGCTGAAGTAGCTTGAATTGATTGCCCTGTATGACAGTTACCCAGGGCATGAGGTGAGCCGTCAGCTGATGCGGGCGAGCATTAGGATCTGGTCTGGCTGGAATGCAGCTAAGGCTGAGCTTTGTGGCTTTCCTCAAACAATCATTTTTTCAGCTGCAGTGGAAATGATATCATGCTCTCAAATACCAACGTTATTAAAAATTTCAGTCGTGCAGCAGTTATACTAACAAACATATTTCTGCCTAATTCCACAGCCCACCATGTAACATAAGCCATTTTTCCACTGCACAAACTTCCCAGTGACCAGGATCTGTTCGCCGTGGGGTTAACTTAACTTCCAGGAGATTTATTCTACTCTGTTCAATGTGACTCATTCGCAAAAAGTTTGCAACCTTGGGGGAGGTGCTGGCAGGCTAAGGTGCTACGTGCTCAGGATTGTTTGCTTTTATGATCTATCCAATTTACTTACTTTTTAATTACTGGAAGAAAGTTCTTGTGACAAAAAGGTCGAGTTACTGCAGCTGCAAAGACTCATTTTCCTCTGTTTGTAATGCATTGTGTATGAATTTATGAGATATTGTACAGCCAAATGCAAGCTGATTTTTAACTAAATTATAGGAAATTAGCTGGAAATTACAGGTCAGATGATTCACAGATGAATACTGTATATTCTTAGACATCGTAGTGCATTGATTACACACCTTCTTCCTGTTAAAAGGAGTTTTTCCTTCCCATTGTTGCCAATGTGCTTGCTCATAGGGGGTCATATAACTGATGGTTTTTCTCTGTATTTATCATTGTAGGGTCGACCTTACAATATAAAGCTACTTGAGGGGACTGTTGTTGTGATTTGGTGCTGTATGAATAAAATTGAATTGAATATTGGTGTAGCTATCGAAGGCCATCACAGACGAGGGATGTAAGGGGAAAAAAACAAAAGACTGTTTGGAGGTTTGACAGGTCTGTGTGTGCATCAGAGCTTCATAGACTTTATGTGCTGCTGGTGGTGAAAACTGAGGGGCTGGAAAGATCTGATACTCATCCTCCCTGGACTCACTGCATCCAACTTTGAAGTGTCACTAGCATCCTTAGACTGGCCTCATCAGTAGGTGATGCCCTTTGAATCTATTATACTAAAGTGTATGCAGATAGCGAAATGCAGTTTGTATCGCTGCCAACAGGTGTCACAACTGGACTCTGAATAAACGCTGTTTGCATGTGTATCTGATCAAGCTTTAAGATGATGTGCAGTAGTAATTAACTTCAGATTGTTACAACACTGTAGACCTCTCGCTTATAGACTAGTGTATGAGTAACCCATGACTCTATCGCAGATGGCTCGATATCCATAGAGTTGTTGAGGTAGACCTGAGTTAGGTGCCTTCCTGAATGAATATGTGAGAAGAAAGAAATCTGGCCAGCCCCTCAGTTTCCACTGGCAGCCTCACAGCAGCTGGATCACCGGCTTCAACATGACAGAAGCTCTACTAGCCTCTGAATCAAAGCTAGCTGTGTTTCAGTAACTGTTGAGGAGCAGTCAGCAGGTTTTGGACCCACATGTTACTCAGTGTTACACCGAAAACGTTAAAGCAATTTCCATGAGAACAAAGTTATGTCGGAAAGAATCTGTAGGGCTCCTCTCTTGCGGTTGCCTCTCCCATCACCACTGAGGTCAGCGGTTTGAGTCCCTTAATTTTGTGTCGCTGACTGTAGCCAGCTTTTAGCACCGCACTGGTGGAAAACTAGTATTAATAGTCTGGCTTTTGGCACATACGGTCGATATACTTCAGCAGTTACTTTGCTCGTTGTTGACGTGGGTCAGACACGAGGGTCAGGGTTTATTTTGATTTTTGAAATTAGAGTTAAAAACAGGTTGTTAACGGGTCACCGGTGACCTGGTGGACGTTAAGACCACGAGTTCTTTAATGATAGAACAGGTTTTCCCCTTTAAATCAGATGCATATTTAGCTTCTTGACTTCCTTCTTGACTTTTTAGTACAAACAGAACCAGACAGGCTGTTGCTCAACCTGACCTGTGCAAATCCTCTTTACTGCCTCAGACTTTGATTAAAGGTTTCAAACAATATTTCCTGCTAAAATTTATGAGACGTATAAAAGACCTTCTGGAGAGCAAGAATTTTGTGCCGAGGATTTCCTGCAAGAACTTTGCTTTGTGGACTCATAACATCAGTTATTTAAGGAAGTGAGAGAAATGCAGTGAGTTGCACAAGCTATCAGGCCTGCATGGGGGAACTCCACCTTTTTATAGTGTGATCTGGAAAACGAGCTATGATTTGGCCTGGCGTGAAATGGACAGCAAAAACCTTCTGCGGCTGTTATTCAGAACATAATCGAAGCTTTAGACAAACAGAAACCAGAAAGCACTCACTGCCCCTGCTTTGTTTTATCCACAGGATGATTGAGAAAACTGTGTTTCCCACCAGTCTGAACTCAGGGCCCCGATCCAATCTCCAGCATGGACTGGACTTTGACTATTATATCTTGCATATGTTGCCGTAGGGCTGGAAACCTCGCGTCACCTCTACAGTATGGGACTAGCTGTCTTGGAAACTGTGCTCTTCTCTTGTATGCTTCACCACATTTACATGAGTCAACCTGCATGTTCATGTTTTTGAATATGGAGGCCTGCAAAGAATTCATGGTAGTAATGAAGTTTGTAATATCACAAATTCTAATTTTAACTGAGAAAAAAGTGACTTTCATGTGACGATTTTACAAATTATTTTTGTTTAACTTTTATGAATTTTATAGACATGATGTTTCCAACCATCTGTTATATTAAAGTGCAGCCAGTGTGCAGTATTAAAGAGCACAGGCTTGAGCATTATGGTTTTCTAAATAAAGATGCAGCATGCTACACAAGTGGAGAGCCCTCAAATTGCAAACCTGTTTTTCTCAACTGGCTTTTTTTTAAGTGCTTTTTGGCTTTGAATACAAGGACCTATTTGGGCCACGTTAAGAAAAAAAATTATTGATCAATTTAAGAATAAAAACAAAATTTTAAGATTAAAGTTTAAATAATATTTTGAGAATAAAGGAAAGAAATGTGGAAATTAAAAATGTCTTGCGTTAAGTTATTTGTCTTTTAGCTCATAAACACGGAGCGGTGATAATTAAAAAACACTGAAGAGATGGTGCAGAAATCTGCAGCTGATCAGAAGTTAAAAAAACAAACCGGAACCAATGTCTGGCAGTGGACGCATGCAAGGATACCGATGGCTATGCAATAAAGATGGATGTCATATCACGATGAGACAGCTGATCGAGTTGTTTCACTAAATCGTCTACACGAGGCATTTTGCAGAGGTTGCAGGAGCCGTGGCAGTTGTTTGGCTTTAAACAACAATTGTAATCTTCACATTTCAACTTTATTCTCAAACTAGTATTTTGAGTTTCATCTACAAGTTCTGACTTTAATCTCAAAATGAACGCTAATTTCTTTTTTTCTTAATGTGGCTCTAATACTCCTTCGTGGTTGAGCTAAAGGACAATATGACTTTGTGCTTTGAATAAAACCAATGAATGTGTGTTAAATGACGATTGCGCTTTGTTTTTGTGTCAAATTTTAAGGTGGGGATCTAAAACTGGGATTTCAGCTAATTAAAGTTTCACTGTGTGCAGAGGAACATACAGTGTCCTAATTAGAGCTTAATGTCACAAACCCAGCTGGGGTTCTTCTTCAGGGAAAGTCAGTTATAAAGCCTCAAATCACAATCACATTCACATCATTAATGCATTTTAGAACATAGGAGCAATGCAACAAAATTTGGGGAAACAATTTTTATTTTAATGCTTTCAATATTTTCAGGAAAGAACTACTGAGACCAAACTTGATGCACTTCAGAGAGTGTGCCTGTATTGCAGATACAGACTAAGAAACAGACAAATTTTGACGATTTTCAAGTTTTATATTGGTTTTTTTTTTCCCCTAAAATTGTATAATTTAAATTTCACACATATAGTCTCTTTGGGTAAGGGACATCAACTTTTAAACATATTAGGAACAAACTTTTCGTTTTTCCTAACTGTAAGCAGTCACACCCCAAAAGCATTCCAGTTGTGACATTGTTGCAATACCCATTAACCAAAGTAACACAATTAAAAGGCTCGTGTGTATTTTATTATTAAATATAACAATTTCAGCAACGCAAGATCAGTTTGGCTTCTTGATTATAGCACATTTAATAGATTTTGCAAACGACAAAGTGGCAACAGAAGCAAATGGAACAAAGAGACGTTTGTTTTCACTTAAAATAAACTAAACTAAACAAACCCCTAAAAAGCAATTATGCAAAGCAACAATGGATTTTCTAGGATAAATGCAATTTTTTAACATGCAGCCATACAGCTAATACATCCTTCATTAGCATTATGTGCAAAATTCACAAATGTTGAACAGATTGGTTTTTATTTCTCCATTTTCATTGAGTGTATGATATAAATAATGCACAGAAGTATATACATGAATACTGAACATTTCTCTTAGTACTTATTATAATATACTATGTGCTGCACAAGTCATATTTCAGCTTGGAATTGAATTACATTCAATTCTTTTTCTTGTAAAGTCATATTGACTAAAAATGTGCAGCTTCGAGAGAATAAGCTGGCAATCAGATCAGAGGCTCTGAACCTGTTAGTACTCCTTTTGTCTTACAGAAGAAGTTTTTTGTTCGAACCACCGCAGAACATCGTCTTTGTTCTCTTTGACCCACTGGATGTTCACTTGGGTTTGCTCGATGGCCAGAGACACAGCCCTGGAGGCACCACCCAGGTCGTAATTTTGAAAACGCATGAGCTGTAGACACAAAGGGGTGAGAAAAAAAACACAAAGTTAGGTGTTGGCATGACACAGCAGCATGTGAAAGACCGTTTCTGTTCTTTTTTCTGCAGCTATCAGTTTTTGAACATTATTAAATTAAATACAATACTTGAAATATAAGCTAAAGTAGTATAAATTATGAAAATGCTATAGACGGTGAATAAAACAATGATCTCAACATAATTCAACAATGTTGAAAGGCCTAAAGTAATTGGTGCAACAGTTAAAATATTTGGAGTTAAAAATAAAATATAATTCATAGATAAACTTAAAAGATAAAAAAGAAAATGTAATTATGCCCTCATGAAAAAAATGATTAAATAAAATATTGAATCTAATTTACACATATTGAAAAGGATACAGATATGTTGGAGTAATTAGCTAAAAGAATAGCTACAATATTGTAATTAGCATTTAGATTAAAAAAAAAAGCTAAAAGAGAGAGCTAAAAGCAGCTGTTGCCACTGTTAAAATATAGCTAAAAGTAACAGCATGTGAAATTACATTTCTTTCCCTTTTCTGAACAGCTGTGAATGTTGGAAATGTTGAAAAAGCTCAAATAAGTAGCATAAATAATGAAAACACCACAGACAGTGTCTTAAATAATACTCATTTAGTAATGTTTAAAGGCCAAAAGTATTGGCAGGTAAAATGTTTAAAATTATCTTCAGAAGGTTAAAAAAGAAAATGTCATATTTATAATCATGAAAAACGGTTAAATAAAATATTTAACTAATGTAAGTTACATACGTATTGAAAGATAAAGATACAACGAAGTAATTTAGTTAAAACAACAGCTAATAATTTAATTACCTGAAACATGACATGATATTGAAAAAGTGAAAAGCAATAGTTCCCATTTTTAAAATATATCTAAAAGTAAGTTATGAATGTTTAAAAAGCTAAATGTAAATGATAAATTCAACAATTAAAAAAAAAAGCTAAAGATCTGAAATAGTTGGAAGTAATATAAAAAAAACTAAAAGCAATGATTAGAACAGCTAAAGTAAAACAGTAACATTAATATAAAGTTAAAATAAAGAATGTTGATATGTGGCTAAATGTAAATGTTTGCTGAAAAAGATAAAAGGGTGGCTGAAGGTAAATAATATGTGAGTAACCTGTTATGTAATTGAATAAATATGAGCTGAAACGTAGTTGAAAAATAAGACATTCAGCTTTTGTCAAGTGAGATTTCAGAAACTAATGTGTCATTTGTAGCAGTTAACTTCATACAAATAAAAATGACCGTGTTAAATGTGTTAATGAAGAAGAGTTTTGAGAACTGCTGATTAGTACAAGGGAAATAAAGCTAATGACACAAATTCTGTGTCATCTGTCAAAGGTAAGTAAGATTAATTATGGAGTCATAAATAAATGAAGTATTGGGGTGTATCTGATTTGGTGTGAGCAGATTACTGGATTGTGATTAGAAAGACAACTCATACTCCTGCATACTCATACTCATTTTAGCAATAAAAATGACTGGTAAATTACCTCTTCCAGTTCAAACTCTGTCGAGAATCTGCTGGTCACTCCTGCAATCAGCATCGCCCCGTCCCTGGTAAAATATTAGCAACAGTTTTCAGTGAAACTCAAGTGATTCATTTATAAGTGTTGATACTAACCATCAGTATCAACTACCGTAAGTTGATACTGATGGTTAGTTTTAGTTAGTTTTCATTTGTTTTACATTATGAACTTGGTAATGACAGGTAATGATTAGTCAAGGAAAAATTGAGTTTCAATCCCCTGCTGATTAAATAATTTACTTTAGATAACGTTCGCATGTCAGTGTGGCCACGAAATGACACCCCCCCCCCCCCCCCCCCCCCCCCCGCCGCCGCCCTTTAATTATACTGTGATACAGTTTATTTTAACTTCCTGGTAACAGCACAAACAGGAGAGGTAATGATAAGAAGTGATTAAATAACAGGACCTTTGCACTTGATGACACAGTGCAGGATTTTTATAGTCGACTGTTTATAAATGCCTGATTTTTTTATGGCCCAGCTAGTTTGTTCACAGGTCACTAAAAGTGCTCTATAAACATCTGGCCCCTGAACCAGCCGAGGCCCTCGACTCTCTGTGATGAAGCAGCAAATATGTCTCCTCTGCGCATAAAGCAGAAGCCAAAACATAATCGAGAAACATGTGGTGGCGCCATATAACCCCAAGCCCTCGCCATATTTTCATTTTCAACCAAAAACTGGTAACGTTACTTTGTTAGTTCAGTTTTGGTCTCCACCCAATCCTGAAAAAATATTGTAGTTATCTTGACACTGTTGGCTTGTTTCTTAGCAAAACTTGTACTGTTAATGTTGTTTTTTTTTGCTCTTCATTAGCTTCAAGTTTCTCAAGCAACTACATTTCCCCTGTGGACACCAATAAAGATTTCTCTTATCTAGTCTTGGTTAGTCTGTTTGATGCTGGCAAGTGGGTTGAAGGCGCAGCTGAGACTGAATGAACATGTCGAATTCAGGAGGAAAAACCTGAAACCACGACCTAAAACAGGCTACACGTCTTCTTAAAGGCAGGTCATTTTTTGGCTGAAAACTTATGGCCTTCAAACTGCACTCCAGAAGGCCATCATAGATAAACAGATCTAAAAAGGAGATAATATTTAATCACATTAAACTTAGAGCCATAAGGTCAATGCAGACACCACAAGATCATATCCACACCAAGCCAGGTAATCCCATATATGGATATTTTCTTTTTGCATTGTCCCTCCTGTTAAATAGTCAGAAACATAGCTACCAATGGTTGCAACAGTGCTGCATTTTATTGTCTTCTTGAACTAAATCAATAGGAGGAAAAAAAAGAAACACGCTGCTGTGGGTTGGTTGTTTTTGTTGCTTTGTGCCAACACCATTGAAATATACTCGCAATTCTACAACAGGAAGCCACTGAGCAAATTCACATTTTTACAAGCCAGCTGAAATGAGGTCATACTGCCAAAAACTGAGCTCATCCAGAGTTTTCACACATCTAACTGGGGTGTTATGGAAACTCCTCCACCTTTATAAGTGTATGTTCTGAGGTAAGCCATGAATTCTTAAACTCCTTGTAAATTTGTTGGAATAAAAAGGCTAAATAAACACTCATCACTGAAGGAAATGTGACCTATCATCAACCTCAACCCAAGAATACTGGCATCATGTATGTTTGTCTAATCCACAGTGCAAAAGAGATGACTCAGAAAATGAGATGGCATCTGTAAAAACCAATATGAGAGGGACTAAAAGCAGTTTAAATAGTAACCTACCCTTGGCTGACGTAGTCCCAGTTTGCTCTGATAAAGTTCCAGGCCAGCGCCTGCCCCGCTGAGTTCTGGGCTATGTAGTAAATTGTAGAAGCGACGTCCATCAGACGTATCTTCTCAGGGTCCAAAGTGTAATCAAGGTATCTGCAAGATAAGGAAGGCTCTTACTGGAAACCTAATGAATAAAACCCATGTGTATTGGGAACTGCTTTATTAAAACAGTTTACACATGTGGCATACACTTTAGGATTTTATGCTTTACCTGCTGAGCAACCAGATCTTCTTGGTGCAGGACAGAGCACGACGGAGCTGCTCTTTCTCTGAGGTGTTGCTGGAGGTCTGATACATGTCCCAGGCAAATTCCCACTCTTCCTTCTCACCAGCAGCCACAGCTTGGCAGTAGATTTCAGACCGCAGGTTTGGGTGGATGCTGAATCACACACACACACTTTATTTTTCCTGTTTCAGGACCATCTAATTTTCACATTTTTTTCTTTGTGCTGGACGGCTGACATCACATGTTTTTGCTTCAGAAGGAATCTCATCAGCAGTATAAGAAAAAACTCTACCCGCCAAAATAAAATGCAGTCCATTATACTTTATAGAAATGGCTCATCAGTATAGTAGACTGTGAACATTGTCAGTTTATGTATGTGGTTTATATATCGATGTTTACAGAAGTCACAGAAAATGCTCAAATTATTGACGTTGTTGACAATTGAAAAAGAAGACATCCAATGGCATGGTCCAACATCTGCCCACCCATCAAAAATTCAATGAAAACACAACACTGCTAGATTTTTTAAGATTTGGAAAAGTCCATATGCTAAAAGAGAAAATGTCCCCTGATGTCTAAATTAGTTTGAAAAGTGAAATGATGTCCCATCCATCCAGGTTCTTAAGGACTTCTTCAACTTGTGTTATTGAGGTATCCTGGCAGAGCCGTAGAGACAGACAAATCACGAATCGTGCTCATTTCCCTACCTCCACAAATACCACTGGTAGAGACGCCGTGCAGAGCAGCAGATTCAAACCTACAGCCTTCTGCTTTGCAGCAACTGTGCTAACCACTGCAGTAACATGCAGGCCAAGAATGCGGGAGCGATAAAGCAAATATAAACCACTTTGAGCTTTGGCTATTTAATTCTTTCTGATACAAAAAGCTGTTGTTATGGAACATGAAATCTATTAACTGGGATAAAATAATCTGAAGGCCATTTATTGATCTTGGAGGCACAGCTACATGCAAGACCTGTTTTAGCCTCTTTTATAGTCTATTTGTATCCCATCATAAATGTCTGAGTTGCATGATAAAGGAAATATGGTATTCATGTGTATCCACATCTGAATTATATTCCCATTTCATGTTCAGGTTTTGCATGGCGAAAATATTTATTTCGACCTCTTGACTTTCAACACCCCCAGATTAAAAAGACAAAGTGTGCTTAGCGGTTTTACAGTAAGTGATTAAGTTGAGAGCTTAAGTGCTGGGTTCACTATGCTGGAGTCATGAGTGTGAGACAAGTGTCTGTTTGTCTTTCTGCAGTCTTGCTTTTTAGTATAGTGATATAGCAAAAGAAACTGACAGAATGTCTAAGTCTGACATAATTAAATCTAATTAAATCTCATTTTATCCTTGATGTACTCATTTTAGATTGAAGTTGTTGTCACATCTGGCAAAGTCAGACATATACACGGCCCAAGTGAGCATTTTTGGACAAAATAAAGGCTAAAGAATATAAAAGAATCCATGGATGTCAGACTTTGGTTACTATTCTGTGACTTCTCTGAAGATGATTTTGATTTTCTTGAACACAAGATAACAAATCCAGAATATGCCCCCCCGCCCTAATTTATAATGCGTATACAGTATAACATGGAGCATACATATCCACACAGTATTGCAGTCAAGCACAAAGGCATTTCCACATTGAAGTAACAAGCACATGCAGTGAACGTATTTAACTGTAAATAAAAGATAGACGTAGCCTCAAAGCTTGTTGTATAGGAAATCGAAGGTCCTACAAATATTACAGAGAAAACCCCAGCGATCAGACAATCCCTTATGAACAAACATGTGGAAACATGGAAGGAAGAACTCCTTTTTTTACAGAAAGACACCTGCAGCAGAAGCAGGCTTGGAGAGGGGCAGCTATTTACTGCAACCAGTTTGGGGTTGAGAGAATACACTGTCTGCTTTTCCCCGACACTGCAGATGAGTGTCGTGTTGTTCCTTAGGTTCTTAGTCAGATCCACGCCTCAAGGTCCCTAACCAATTAGTGATGTCATTGTGGCTACGTCCATCCTTTATATACAGTCTTAGTCCCAATTTTTTAAAGTTGCACTTGGAAACTTTTCAAAAATGCTAGCTGTAAGCGCACCAGAGCACTTGCTTGGGAAAAGATGTTGGAATTGAAAATTAGAGTGAGATTGCTTGAAAATCCCACCAAGTGCAGCTTTACCAACATCCACAATGCACAGATACCAACAACTGACATGAAAGAGGGATTAGATTACACATACCTTTACTAAATCATTACCGGAGAGCAAAGCTACAGAATATATGGAAAGCTAATACAGTTAGATGATCATTGGATAATTCCAGAAAGTGTGACACAGAAAACAAAGATACTTATTCTAGAAAAGTCCACACCTGTTGGTATTGTTGCTCTCCATCCAGGCGGCATACTTCTGCTTAGCCATCTCTACGCATTCTGGTAGTCCATTGGAACATGCCAGCTTTATGGCTAAGAGCTGGGTGTACCTTAGGATGGAACAACATTTTGTATGATAAATGCAAAGGTATGAAATGCCAGAGTGTTTCCAAATATGAGAATAATTTGGAGACAGGAGTTTTTTAACCCTTAAATGGACTCTTACTACTCATCTAACACTGACAGTTCTCTAACGAATTGTTTTACCAATGGTTTTGAAACCGAGAGGGCCTACGCGTTCATTGAAAGCTTCCAGTTTCTTTCTTTTATGTCATCTTTTGGTAGCACTTTGTGGTCTAGCCATACAGCCAGTGACTGCTCAGCATTTACCCGGTAAATGTTTCTAACTTGGGGCGTAATTTTCAGCAGCTGAATGTACTCTTAGTGACACTTAAAGTGCAGTTACAGAAGAATAAATGACTAACAAGTGGCAATTTCTAAGGAAAGGTGAAAATGATACCACTAAGACTAATTCTACCCTCATTATCACGTCGACCTATAATGCCATATTGTTGTGCCACATAAACAAAGATTAATTATCAAATAATCAGTTTACAGTTTATCATTCTTACTTCCAGCTCTACAGTTTTATTCTTATACGTTACTAGAACAGTCCAGTTAACAGATATCCCCACTCTTTCTTTCTGAGACCTGTGTTTTTTGATGAAGTCATTATTTGAAACCTTGGCCGTGTTTAACATGAACATCCACCCCTGCAACAGTTTATATGAGAAAAAAGCAGACCACTTTAAATGATCCTTGATGACACGAGAACTGCTTCCTTTAAAACAACACTGACAGTCCACACCACACATCTGTTACAGCACAAAGGCAAAAATACAAACTCACACATCTGCTTTTTATTAGCACCTTTGGACTCGAGTGTGATTTTATGAACCGTAAACTACATGCAAGCATGTGTAAATCTGTTGACGATTAACTCAGGATGAATTCCGTCTTAAAAATAAAGATCTTACTTACTGTAAGGAGTGATCGTTCTGTGGGACGCGGTCATCGTCCGTGTCGTTTTTGAAGACGTTATACAGCTCTCTAACCTGTTCCCGCAGGTATGTCTGCAGGAAGAGACGGCAGAGTTTCGGCAATGTATACAATATTTTCTGCACATTGTTCCAATTATTGAACATCAACAAAATCAGAAGATCACATTAAGCCTGTTAAATATAATAACATAAGACAAGTTGTACAACTAGTGAAAACAGATGACAGATACCTGCATGGGTCCATACACCTCAGAGCGGTCAAACATGAGGATGAAGTACTCGAGATTCCTGACCGCTGACTCCCAGGGAAGAAACTCTGTCTCTTTTGTGAGGAAAAGGGTTGAATTCAGAGCCAGAGTCACGTTGACAAGTTTAGCCCTGATTAGAACAAGAGTGAGATCTCAGTCAGTACAGCCATTTATTCAAAATTCACAAAAAAGCAATATTGGAGCATCCACACACCGCCTGTGCTTTAGCCATTTTTATTTATACAACCTCCAATGGGACTGCTTCTACAATCACATTTTCTTACAGCTAAATGTTATGAAAAAATTAAGTCTCCACAATTTGGTTGGGACGTCTTTGGTTAGCATCAGATCAAATGGAAAATGTTTTTTTTAGAAATACTGCAGCGGCAAAATGTCTCAGACTTTATTTAAAGTGCCCGCTGTGACTTGTCGGGATTTGCCTGTTTAATAATTGGCTCTAACAAAACTCAACCCTATCCTGGACAGATGACCGGATGAGTAAAATAATGATGGCTGACAAATGTTGTTGTCTAAAGAAAATTATCTATTTGCATTTAACTCTCTGAGGTATGAGTTGAAATCACTGGCATGTCTAACCCTGAGTTTTGGAGAAAAACAAAAGGGCATTTTTGGGGGAAAAATGTAAGTAATGCCTGTAAGTTACAAGGATTTTTTTTTTTTTACCCCGACTGCCAAGACTAGGGTTAGAGCTGGGGATAACACCGATCATAACAAGAGCTCACAGGGTTAATGTCCAGCTAGCTGCAATAAGCAGCAGGGTGTCAATAGCGTGTGTTAGCTCTGTGATAGCGTGTCAGCCTGTCCAGGGTGTAGCCTACCATGACAGGCTCCAGCTAATCCAATATCTCAATAAAACACATATAATATACTTCATTATCTCAAATAAATGCCTTCCCTAGAAACTGGAGCAAAGTAGCCACGTTCTTTGGTAAAATAAATGTCAAATAACATTTAATAATGTTAGGCTGTTTGGTTTGGAAGGGGGTTTGTGATTAATACTGAAAGAATGAGAGAGTTTTTCAAAAGGCCAGATCTAAATATTCAGCAAACCACTGCCTGATGCAAAGCTGCATGTTAAGTTAAGTGGACTTCTTAATGACGTTCTAGTTTCCTCTTATCGCTTAACATATCTAATATATTAATAGCACAGCATTATTATTTTTTTATTAAATGAACAGGTCACAGTCAGTACCTTGCCAAGTTAAATGCGTCATCAATAAGTTGCCCTCTGTTCAACAGCGGGATACTCTGGAAAAACACAAGAGTTTCAAAGTTAGAGAGCCACCGAGCGCTACTTCTTTCTTACCTGGGAGCTGCCATTTTAAAGTTATTAAAAATGACTTTAAAGGTTACTGAACGTGACTTTCCTTGCCATCTGATTCCCACCCACTAACCTGGAATTCTCTACTCCTGCTATCCCGTGTTTGTCCACAAAATTATTCTCCCTCCACCATTTGTTTTGTTCCCCAATCAGTGTCATAGGGAATTCAGGTATGTTTATGACAAGTGTTTAAGAGGAGTTGCCTTAGTCAGTGTGTGCTTTGTAGCAGAAACTGTAACAATAGTAACCCTTGCCCCGTTCGTTGCACTGGATGGAAAGTCACAGGCGTTAAGAAAGCTTTCTTTCTCTGCACCGCGAATTATTGATGACAGAACATGAACAACTGAGTGGTAGATCAACCAACCAAACAATCCGTGAACATGGTGACGACATTGCTGATAGAACTACAGACTCGTACATCCAGAAAAAAGCAGGTTAGTTGTAAAAGTTATACGTGAGGCACAAGTAAGGCCTTTTTTGTGTAACTCGGGATCTACGACGACAAATGTTCGCTTTGAAGGATTGAGTTAACCTCTGAGCTTTTGGTTCAAGGCCAATTCTTGGTCTGGTCTACTTTGTTCAAACAGCATCTCTGGCTTACCCTCCAACACAATCTATCAAACTTCACTGTGTAATAAAGGAAGCAAACTTGGATGCTTTTATTGTTGCTCTTTAAAGCCTCTAGAAAACCTTTGCAGTCCAATGAATCTGCCTTCGACAATAAGTTATTTCTCTTCAATATAACCTTGTCAGTTTATATAAATGTAATTAGATTTTATTTTGATAATTAACCAATAACTCACAAAATCCCTGCATTTATTGCCTGGTATGGAACAAAGAAGCTTCAGAAGATAAGATGTCGTAATATTTCCAGTAAAAATCACCCAGTAAAATGTGTAAAACTGGAGTGGCCCAGTACTTACATGCCGATTCTTCTGCAGCTGTGCTAGAAGGCGTTCCCAGTTCTCTGGATTGTAATTGACTCTGTAGTATCCGATGCAGTTGATATTTGCCAGGATCCATTCACCATTCTTAGCTATGAAAGCTTCTTTGTTTACTGTTCACGAGACATCAATTAGTTGAAAATGTGTTAAATTTTTTTGCGAGTGAGTAAAATGAAGCACTTGAATGGAGAAAAAGGAAACTTGACAGAGACTGAGACGAGACTTAAGAAGTAAAAACATGAAGACAACCAAACTGAAAGCAGATGCACTGTGTGCAGTCATTTTGCTTCTCCCAGATGTTTTTGTATCTCCGTTTTTTGGTTCGTATATCTTTGATGTCATTTTTGCAACTCTTTTACTCTTTGTGATAAATTCCCATTATCGCTTCCTTTTGTTCTGTATTTTTTCACGGACACGTCAGGTGGCATTTGGGATTCACATCTGTTTATCTGTAGTTGTTTTGATGCTTTTTTGTGTCTTGAAAGTCAGTTTGTATGATTAACTATTCTGACACTGTATGTGTTTGCAACATTACATGCACAAATGTCATTCAAATTCAGCAACACTAAGGATGATTAACGATGTATGTGATTAATGGTTTTCCATACCTCCTAAAATATATGCAAAACATTTCTTTGGCCAATTTTTATTTTTGTGCATTTAAAGAAAATTCCATTCCAGGAATATCTAAAGCCTTTGTAGCTGATTTAAGAACTTTTGGGGCAAATAAACATTTCACTGAAAAATCTTGTGGTTTTTTTGTTTGTTTGTTTTTTTAACCAATGGCTTGATTATGTCTCATCCCACATTAATAATAAAATAAAACATTATTCTGGTTCCCTTTGAAACAGAAGATGTAAAATAAAAAATACTTTGTGTTCTCCTGCATCTTACCTGGCTTGTTGTTATACAAATACACTTTCTCGAATTTAGACGACGCATTTGAGATGAACTCAATCTCCACTGTCCATGAATTGCTAAACAGAAAAAGAACAGGTAGATCTTACACTGGATGTAGTTTCACATGCCCCAGAAAATAAAGTGAGCAATAATTGTGAGTTTTACAGACTTTTTAAAGCTCACAAACTGAAAAGAAGCATTTTAGAGACAAAAACATGAGCATGAAATCTATTTTCCTTTGTAATAACCTAATCTGTGCCACTATCATGCCAGAGTCTCCAGGATCTGGAGGTATCCCAGTCTGGACCCTGTATGATTCATCATGGCAGCATCATGGAGTTCGAAGGCAAAGGCGCATCCAAAAGCAATGAAATCAGTTGTGGCCCAATACTTTCTTAACGATGTGAGTTATTCATTGAATAACTTGACTTTTTACCACAGATGGTTATTTAATCTGTATTATCATTAAAAGTGGTACAAAATGTTAACTCAAGCTAGATGATTTTATTACAGATTTGTCTAGGCTGGAAAAAAAATAGTTGGTTTACACAAAGTTAGGTCAAGTTTGTAGAAAGATGTGGAAGACACCTACGAGGAATTGGCAGAGTTATTGAAGAGAAACTGCTTCTGGTAGACTTGTCCATTGGTAGTGTTGATGGTAATGACAGGATAGCCACTTTGGGTGGTCCAAGGGTTCATGAATCCAGCGATGTCATCAGTGTTGCGGACAGCTTTGTTACCGCGGTTCTGATTCGCAGCCTGCCAACATTAAACAAGCCAATGAATATCTTTCCATGTGCAGTCCAAACCCGATGTATTTGTAAATATGATTTATGATAACTGAATTCATTAGTATCTGAACATTTTCGAACCCTTTGCTTTAAAAGAGCTAAATATACCACGCAGGTCTTTGCTTTCTAAAAGCTGCTGTTTGGCATTTTAATGTGCTAGCCATTGTTTTAAATTAAATGAGCTAAAACACAGACCAAAAACTATGATTTGTCCAAAATACTTAAAATCTGGGATAAATACAATGTTGTGATTAATCCTCAGGCAATGAAAGTGTGGGAATGATTTTGATGACAAGGCACGCATAGAGTAAGCAACAGAAATTTGGCAGAATAAAACAGCCTGGATAATTTATCATCTTACCATTTGTATATACTTCAAGAGGTCATCCTTTTCTACGTTTCCATATTGAAAGGCCTTGAGATACATCTATGAAATATATGAAAGCAGAGCAAATCAGAACGATTGAGTAACAGTGGACACAGTTGCATCAGGCACAAAAAAAGAATTATTTCCCCGTGGAGCTGTTGGAATAAGAGCTGGGTGAAAAGATTCAATTGCAGCTGTGAGCAGTTGGACCTGAGGGAGATGTGATGTTGTAATAAATCTCTGAGCAAAAAACGTTTTAGTTTTTCCTTGTTTTTTTTGTTTGTTTTGTTTTTAGTCTTCTGCCCGGATACACGTGAACATTCACAATGAGTTTGGTGTGTTACAAAAATGAAGGTTTGAACAGACATTTAGCCTCTTCCTTGTATATCTGACAAGGAAAACACAACACCCTTATTCATTTTGCATGAGGCAGTGGAAAACACAAGTGGACAAAAGCTGCGTGCCTTCCCCATTTCTGCAGACACGAACCAGATGTTGGAATGCTTTCGTTCAGAGCAGCACTGAGGGCTTTATTTTCAACATGTTCAATTTGGATGTATGACAGAAGCTGGTGTCTATTGATGGTAAAAAAAAAAAAAGGTTAACCTCTTCGAATACACCAGGTTACCTGCAACCTGTCGAGGGTTTGGGATTATTTTAGCCACATGATATACAGACAAGTTTTATGAAACTAGAAAGTGTTGCCTTTCAAATGAAGCCTGATCCATTTTGGAATTACAACTTTGTGTTATTATTATTTTTTCAGTTGTTTCAAAAGTTTCCAAAGATCATTTTACACGACTAAACTGAAACAATACACCGCTGGATCAAAGACTGTATTCAAAGGATGGGCGTAACCACTGTGACACCACCCACTGGTTTTGGAGTGCAGATTGTGATGCCTTATTAGCATTTTGGCCACCACCGTGTCTTTTTTTCTTTTTTTAAATGCAGAAGTTACCATATTTGGATCAAAGGCTGGAGTGCTAAGTTATCAGCTAACACTTGCAAGCTTTGTTGCTAAGCTGCATTCATAAATTCCACCCATCTATTTTCTTCCAACATCAGAGTTGCAGGGGGGCTGAAGTGGCCCAGTTCAGTAAGTCAGACTAACAGGGATGACAGCTACAGTGGGACAAATCCTGATCCTGTGGACAAAAATTAGTGAGTTCATTTCGTAATGCCACAAGCTGTGGCTACGTAAGCCTATGTGTCAATATCTGGCACCAATTATGGCCAGCCAAATCTGCTCTTCCTTTCCATCCATCTCAAAAGCCTGTGAGGCGCTCAGAGTTTTGTAGCACACAAGGGACTTCACAAATGTTCCGTTTCCTTACATTTGCCAAGACTTTGGTTTCAAAAGCAAACAAGTTATATGCATATTAGATGAGATTTAATAGCTAATTAAAGCATCAAACATACGATTGCTACATCTGTGTCCTCTTTCAATATTGTCGTGGCTCCAGATACATGAGCCATGACATCATCAAAATGGTTGGATTTTCTCATGAAAACGTTTCCAGGATTCTGCATTTGGATTGTCTTGGCAGAAGTGAGTTTCAACTGCAGACTGGCAGTCAAGTGAAACCCTTTAGTTTTATTGTTTGTTTTTAAGTTTAAATGGTAAATGGCCTGTATTTGTATAGCGCTTTACTCAGTCCTTATGGACCCCAAAGCACTTTACACTACATTCAGTCATCCACCCATTCACACACACATTCACACACTGGTGATGGCAGCTACATTGTAGCCACAGCCGCCCTGGGGCGCACTGACAGAGGCGAGGCTGCCGGACACTGGCACCACCGGGCCCTCTGACCACCACCAGCAGGCAAAGGGTGAAGTGTCTTTCCCAAGGACACAACGACCAAGACAGTCAGAGCCGGGGCTCGAACTGGCAACCTTCCGATTACAAGATGAACTGCCAACTCTTGAGCCACGATCGTTTAAGCCTTGGGAAGGACCTGAAAGGAAAATCATTTTTGCTTACTTGGAGCCCTTTGTTGAAAACAACTTCTCCCACATGGTTTGCCAGCATTCTCAGCACAATTGCGCCCTAACAAAGTGAACACAGATTACATGTTCCTGTTAGTAGAAAACACACGGTGGCAAATTGTGTATTAACAGCTTTGACTAGCTACCTTGCTGTAGCTGATCGAATCAAACATTCCAAGGATGTGATCTGTCGTATTGATCTCTTTTGATGCAGGACTGAGAGGATGGGATGAGGCCAAAGCATCCTCTCTAAACGCATCGTGGAGATCATTCATGATAGATATTTCCTTCTGTAGAAAACAAACATGGACGAGACTGTAAGCTTAAACAATTTTGCCTGAGCATTTAGCAGAACTCCAGAGATATTGCAAGGCTGGACTTACTATATTGAACGTAGGCTCCACACTGTCCACAGCAATGTAAGATAGGTAGGTAGCAATGCCCTCATTCAGCCAAAGGTCGTTCCACCATTTCATTGTCACCTCATTTCCAAACCACTGCCAACAAAATAAAAATAAATCATTGCACAGGAAAGGTTGCATTGCTATTCAATATTGTTGTAAAAGTTGTAATAAACTTAAAAACAACTTCCTTAATCCAAAACGGTGTTTCTTATCATGTGAAAATGTTGAATGATCTTTACTTTTGCTGCTAAAACCATATGTTTTGCTACTCCTGTCTGTGGTCTTAACAGGAAAATGACTCAGAGGATTGAAATCAGATGCTTTATTCGTTTTACTGCTTTCTAACCTGGTGTGCCAGTTCATGTGCAATGACAGTGGCAATATCTTCCTTGTGCAACAGGGAGGAGACGCCTTCCTGATAGAGCAGGAATCCTTCCTGGTATGTGATCAGTCCCCAGTTTTCCATCGCAGCAGGGTATAAGTCTGGCAGTGCAAGCTGGTCTAAGGAGATCACAAAGAAATGGACACAATTCTGTTCAAATCAGTTCAGTTCAGTTCGGTCTACATAGCACCAATTCACAACAACATAATTTAAGGTGCTTCATATCAGAGCATAAAGACCCTTCAGTATTAAAAACCAGATTATCCCCTATGAGACATGTATGAGCTACTCAATACAGTATTTTGATTAAGCAGTAAGTGATGCATCTAAAAATCAAAAACAGTACTTGTGAGCCATAAAATGTGGATAACAAGTCAAAGTGTGGGTTCAACACATTTAATTCATGGGAGTTTATATCCACAATAAAAGCAACATACTGAACAAAGACCGTTTTGTGCGGGTGACCCCAAAAGTGAGCTGATAAAAGAAGAAGACTGAAATGTAAGTAGGTATAGTTTGGGAAGAGAGGCGCCTGGACTTCTTTAAGTTTCTTGAAGACGTTTCACCTCTCATCCGAGAAGTCCAGACACCTTTCTTTCCAAGCTGCTTAGACTACAATGACCTGGATGACTGAGACCCTTCACAGATGTAAGTAGGTATAGTTTACCTATTTTTTCCATTGAATATTTCATTTCAAATTGGCTTTCGTAGAATCGAAGGAGCTTTCTGGCAATGTCGCCGGCATAATCAGCGTGTCCTGCATTGATGGCTTCAGGACGAGCATACGTCTGCACAAACAAAACACAGAAATGGCACTGAGTGGTAAAAATAGTAAAACCTCACTGGCTACTAGCCCCGTTTTGCTGACTTTCAAAGTGTACTGGCAAAAACAAAAACATCAATAACACTGCATCAGATTCATCCTGCAGGACATGTAGCCTACATTTATCTCCACACGATCAGTATCAGAGCTTGGAGAGGTGATGGATTTGAAGCTGTCGTCGACCACTGCGAAGGCGAATAAGTAGGTGGACATCTTTGGTGTTGCTCTAAAGATAGTGTATTGCCATTCGTCATCTAAAATGTTGCTTTCTGAAAGAAGGGAGACAAGGAAATACATAATGAGGACATCTTTTACTCCTATTGTTAAAGTTAATGTTTGACTCCTCAGCAGGTGACCTATATCGCGTATTGACACAGGAACTTGTTTTTACCATAAGGGGCTGCATTTCCCAGAGCTCTGGTTTCTCGCCTGTGGATGATGGTCAATTTAAACACAGCCTTCATGTCTGGCTCATCGAAACAAGGAAACACTTTCCTGGCATCTGTTGGCTGCAGATTGGTGGCAGCAATGAATCTAAGCATACAGGGAATAGAGAGCGAGAGAGTGTTCAGGTCTCTTTTAATTGGATCAAAATGTCCCAACATATTCTTTATCATCGCTTTTATCAACAGCTTTTATTGGTCTTTGACTATGATGTTGCTGCACTTTTTTGACTAATTTGTTACATTAATTGCAAGTGAATCATCTTGTGGCCATATTGTACCATTTAAAGAATGCACAATAACTTGTTAAAAACATTAATGAGTGAGAAATGGAAAAGACAGAGTGTAGCTGGTTAACAACAACTGAGAAAAAGATGTGTGTGTAACTATCCCAAGGTGTTCATTGTGTTCTATGTCTAGGTGTTCATGTATGTTGGGTTTGGTTTGGTTTGGTTAGGTTTTGGATGTGCCTGATTCTCACAAATTCATATGAGTATGAATGTGTAAAAACAAAAAGATGTGAGAGAGTTGTGAGCAGTACTCTTGTAAAAAAGAAAAAGACGAAAGGATACATGAAGTACAAGTGTAGCGGTTGAAAAGTTGAGGTCCCCACCTGAACGGGCTGGTTACATGTATTAAATTATTGTCTTCACTGTAGAATAGTGCGTGATCAGAGGTTGTAAATGTGTAAACATATAAGTGTACAACTCTTTAAGTTCAATGTGAGACACCATATCCAAGAATCAAAAACTGAGAAGGCAGAAAAACAATAAGCTACTTTTTTTTTAAAAACTTCTTTGCTGCTTTATAGCTTCTTTTATTCTTAGAGTTTAATTTGACCTTTTTCCTCCCCTACATTTATTTGAAGCTACTGGTCTTTAGATTAAGATGCTATTGAAAAAAGATCTTTGTGATTATATTTATAAAAATCGTGAGCGTATTGCAGAATGATTGCTTTTACTTTGATACTGTTGCAAATTTTGCCTGTGTACTTCTTTTTACGGCACATTTTAAAGCCAGGACTTTTACTTGTAACTAAATACTTATTACACCACTGCAGGTGCAAGCACACATGTAACCAATCAGTGATGTTACCCCAGCGACGTGTTGTAACAAACATTGATTATGAATGGATTATTTTACTATTATTACAGGTTTTTTCATTCTGAAAGATATTGTTTGTCCTTTCTGTTGGATACTTACTGGTTCCAGCTTAACTGCATTTTGATTAGGCCTCATCTTAAGCTGTGTAAATCAGTTGAGCCAACTCAGTTTTATCAAAAGACAAAAATGTCCTGGCTGCAGTTTCTGTAACTTTAATGCCAAAGTTCCACTGTGAATTATTTTTTATGGGTTTGTGCAACATCTAGGATAAGGGTACGATGAACAGTCAGTTTGGGTTATTGTTTTACATGTCAGATTAAAACTGACACAAAGAACTGCACGTCAGTGGAAAATAAATAGTGATTTGAAAAAATGTGGGATGCATCATTGTTATATTAGAAAATGACTTTGTGTTTGAGCTATCACTGTGTTTAGTCATCCAGATGACTCACTGTTTCTAAAAAACACTCAAGTTGAGAAATTAATTCACTGTGGAAACTTGAACATCTCTGTAACCTGATGGAATATTATTATGGCTTATTATGAATTATTACAGTTATTATGGCTGAGTGATAAAGTTTGTAAGCTTGTATAGATATTTTTTTCTCTCCTTTATATTAAAAGGGAATTACACTTTGAACAATGCTAAAAATCAAAAATAAGGCTTATATATTTACTTATTTAATCATTTAATATTTGGAGTTGCATCTTCTTGAAATATCGATTTAAGAAATTACTTAATTATTTATTTTTCTTAATATAACTTTGACTCTTTTCAGTTTGTATTTAGCATCCAGCCTTTATGTCCTTTTCCTTGAAACCTTTCCAAATATTTTTCCCTTAATAGTTTTCTTATAAAAAAAAACAAAACACTTAAATTTAAATTTTGTATTTATTTTTCACTCCAGAAAAAATTGGAATCTTGAAATCCTAAAAATAGCATTAAATACAGAATACTTACATAACTTTCATAGATTTCAGATAAAAAAAATAAATAAATTAAATATAGATTTAATTTAATATAGATTATTTTTCCAACTGGAATAAACACGACCACATTTCTTTCACTTTCTCAGAAACCCTCTAAGCTCTAATTGCCGATTATTGTACGGAATACCATAAACTTTAAAGTTGCAGTAATGAAAAGCTCTGAAATTGTTTTAGAAACTCCAAATTCAACAAATAATTAAATGTATTGATATATATTCTATACGCAGAGCTTTTATACGTACCTGTCCGCATTTGGATCATCTACACTTTCATAGTCAAAGATACCATCAGTATATCTGCTTAGATACAGTGCTTCCAGATTATCCGAGACTTCGCCGTGGAAAGACAAAAACAAAGAGTAGTTCCCTCCTGTCTCCAAGGGATCCATCAATTCGAGCTCGAGGAAGTCACTTTCATCATCGCGGTGTTTCATTCCAGACACTTTAATATTCCTTTTTGTATTTTCGTTCAACACCACCGGCGAGGACACGTTCAGGTATCTGCTGTTGAGAAAGATGCTCATCGTCTTTTGGGCACATTGAAAGTGGACAGTCGAGTTTCCCGTGAAGATCATGGTCTGGTTCGGAGTGGTGATGTTGGGATTGGAGCCGTTCCCCTCCTCTATGATTTTAGTGTAGAGGTGAACTGCGAGTACAATTTCGTACTTCTGAGGTACCAAGCTCTTCGGCAGCCGCATGTCTGGCGGTGGGGCCATGGTGGTGGGTGGCAGGGTTGGAGGTGGCGTCATGGTAATGTTTTGGGTCTGAGCCTTGAACAGAATAATCATGGTGAACATGCCGCCGATGGAAGAGACGGTCAGAACACCAAAGGCGATGGCGATAGCCTTCGACGTTCCAAACTTCAGTGGCATTGTAGCTGCTTCTTTTGGTCCGTCCTGCTGCTTGCCTGGTAGAGATGATTCCCTGAGTGAGTCTGCCTCTGGTCTGTGCTGTCTGATCTGTTCACAGGCATGTAACCTCCCTCCAATAAACAGGGCTTGGCCTTAGCAATTAAGGGTCTGTACTTGGATTAAGCATTAACTTTGACACTGCCAAAGGAGCAAAGAGTACACATTGCAGTGTGAAGAGGGCGATGTTCACTGTAAATAATCAGTCAGATTGTGCTCCCAAACATCTGGAGGTGGTTACTGCGGTCATGCCACTAATGCTGGGGTTAGGTAAACCGCAAGTCCTCACACTGCACTCTCCTACCCCATCCCACACTTCCTCACATTCCCTTTCTGTGAACACTCCTCAAACCATCACAATCACACACAAACACCCCCGGGCACAACAAAATCCTCAGTGGGGAACACATCCAGCATCGCCGCTTTTGATTGTAAGAGGTGTTCAAAGTTTCGAAATACAGCTGTTCTTCCTTAAATTTCTGCAAGCAAGTCTCTGCAGCAGGAGGGGTCCAAGGGTTCTTATCTAAACAGAGACCATGCAAGTCTCTCCCACCAAGACGGTATATAAAGAGAGGACTGCTGAGTGGGCTGAATAAAACAGAAGAAAAAAAACGGAGGAGAACATAGACCGTAATGATTGGTACATCACTGAACTTCCTGGAAAGCTCCAACCGCGGGTAACGACGACCACCGTGACCACTGTGCACATATTCTTCATCTCAGGAGAGGAAAGAGGAGGGAGACTAATAGGCAAAATGGGAATAATGCAGGAAAAGAGGGCCGGAGATGGGAGTGTTGCTGGTTATTTGTACTGAGAACAGATGTTGCTGTTGGAGGGTCAAGGTGGTCAAATCATCCTGAGCATATTGATAACACTGGAGACCAACCATCAGCGCCCTGAGGCCAAAGTCAGGTGGATGAGCAGCTGAGGCAGCAAGGCCACATTCCTGTTCACATTAAAACTACATCAACATCGGATACCAAAGCAAATAAAGACCCCAGCAACAATAAAACAAGTAAACCCAAAAACTCAACTGTCATTTTTATTATGTGAGACAAGTGAACCAGATGTTATAACATCTGCCTGAATGTCACAGGTTTCTGCTCTTACGTTCAAGATTTACTCCTTAGAAAGGAAGAGGTAGGTCATCAGTTTCATAATGCATTTAATTTGGATTGATGCGTGCAAGCGAGGCAGCAACAGGAACTTTCACGTGTCAATACAGAGCACAACTCTTTTGGAAGAAATCTGTGAAATGTCAACCAGATCTCTCACTACAAGCACTCTCGCGTATATACACACACATTCTCTCAAGGATATTTGGTTTAAAAAAAACAAGCTTTAATTAAATTACCAAGATTTTTGCACTCATAAACGCTCTGAAGGCCCAATCCATCACACAGCTGGGGTTAGGTCTAACTCTAATTCTGTATTATCTGGAGAGAGAAAAAGGCACGTTATAGGTGGAAAATACATCATTTTATGCGTGTTACAACTTACAACGACTAAATTGTAACAAAAATTCTGATAACCACAGGGTAAGAGCTGCTGAGGTCTTAAAGAGTTAAGTAGAAGGAAAAATGTAAAAATCATCTGCTTCAGTCTCATAAGCAGCTACAAAGACTTTTCTTACTTTTACTCTGCATTTGTCCAGTTGAAACACATTCAGATTATAACTGCAACTTGGATCTAAATCAGACCGTGTTACAGGTAATCAAGGCAAAATCTTGGTAATTTTACATTGTTCAGGAGCATTTTCTTTCAGCCATTAAAAAAACAAACAAACAAACAAACAAACAGGAGCCCATCAGGTAAACCACCAGTTACACCAGTGCAGGTTTAAACAGGGACAGAAATCTTCAAGGGCAAATCTTTGATAATAAGGACCTCTGCTGACAAGAAGGGTAACTGCAAGTGCATTAACTCGACTGTCTCTGCTGTCACAAGCAGACAAATGAAGCTGAAAACAAAACAAACAAACAAACAAAAAAAAACCAGCTGGAATTTGACTTGAAATAATCAGCCTTTTGTGACAGCAAAGGAAATGTGCAAAAAGTTTCGAGACATCAGAAGCTGACTAATTTTAAAGACGGGCAGGGTAAAGTTTGCTGAAACTCATTAGCTCCCTCTTCAGACAAACACATTTACATGATGCACATCAACAATAAACCTGCCCACAGAGGGGGCACTCGAGATTAAAATAATGTGGCCCAGCACTGGAATGAACTGTTTCTGCATTCCCGGCAGCCTGTGATCAGAATTACACCAGCTTAACGAAAGCAATCAGCAGCCGAGTCAGAGCAGTCACACCGAAACAGCTGATGTTCTTCAGCTGCTTTTTAGGAAGAAGAGCTTCACGTTGGCATTTTTGGTCCTGCACCACGTCTCCCACACACTCTTACCCATTTACTGCATTCATACACGGATCTCATGTGTTCATCTGTGCAATTCTCTAGCAAAAGACTCGATGTGTCTTCCGTTTGAGTTAGTAATCGACGCTAATAAATACAACCGAATTCAAGGAACGACTGAGTACAAAATACAGTACAATAACCATCTGCTTTCTACAGTGGAGGAAATATGCTGGTAATCTGATGCTGAGAATAAAGGCAAAGTAATGTACAAAGTCTTTAAAAGAAAATTAAAAAAAAAATAGAATTATAAAATATATATATATATATATATATATATATATATATATATATATATATATATATATATATACATACACACACACACACATACATACATATACACAATACAAATAAAAACTGCAATTTTTTAGCTGTAAAATTAAATTTTGATATATTAAGAAGAGCCACAATATTTCTGGGATTGAAACCAAGCCTATTCTGTATTTATACTGAGGAGCGAGAGAATAGTTTTAGAGTAAGATCTGCAAATGTAATGTTCATAGAATAGAGCTAAAATATTTTCATGAGGGAGAAAGTGTCTTTCCCAGTCAAAAGTTAATAATTTCAGAATGAAGCAGTCATACTTTAAGACTTTACCAGAGTCAATATTTTCTTACCTTCATTTCTTTGAATTTAGTGCTGACAGCTTTCCCCCCATATTGATTTCTATTTCTTAAGAATAAAATTTATAAATAAATCTAAAACATTTTGCCTTTATTCTCTAATCGTCACCAGTACACGCTGTCTTCTGGTATTGGGCCTCATTGCACACATCTCATGGTGTAGTTGTAGCTACAATGTATGCATATCCGCTTGTGGGCGTTACAAATGTTTCCAGCAGATTTTCAATCACATAATTAACATTAAGCTTTGAGAAAACTGGACAAAATTAAGAAAGCTGTGTTGTGGGTGATTGCCTTGTCAGGATTTGGACAGCGTTTCCAACTGGAACAGCAGCTTTCTGTTAAAGAGTTGGAAACTACTTTTCTATCAAATCTCAGCTTTTATCTGCTTCTGTCAGCAACAAGTTTGTTATTCTGAGTCTTCAGTTCTTTTAAACAATAATAATAAAAAAATGCGACGTAAAAGCAATATTTAGCTCCTTTATAGATTTCACCATAAAATGAGAAATGTAAGAACTTCATGTAATGTCATGCGTTTGACTACCACAGCCAGCTGTCTAGATGCTGAACACAGTAGCAGGACTGTTCCAGGATAGCAGTCAGCTCTCCGTAACTTTTCTCTCTCCATGTAGGGAGGAGCCTCTCGTTGTTTAGAGCCTGAAGCCTCGGCGTCCCCTCCCGGAGGACGTGGTACAGGCAGGGCCAGCGGCTCTGGATGCGCGTCCTGGTCCTGCGGTCCAGCGTGACACGCAGGACAATCTTCTTGGCTCGAAGTTCACGCAGGGCTGGCAGCTTAAGGCAGGAGAAGACCAAGCCTCGGCTCGGAGACACGTCCAAAAACTCCAGAGACTGAGACTCCAGGGTGTAGGAGATGCCGAGGTTCCTCAGCGGCACCAAGATGTTTAACGTCAGAGACTTGAGGTTAGGCAGGGATTTGATGAGCATCTGCAGCGTTGAGGGAGTCACGCATTTAAAGACCCAGAAGTATTTGAGCTCGAGGACTCGGAGCTGCTGGAACTGCGTGAGCAGCGACACGGACAAATCCGACCAGTCAAAATGTAGGCGCATCTTGGAGATGCGTGGGCAGTTCTGGGTCAGCTTGCTCAGCAGCTCCTGAAAGCGGGTCACCTGACAAATCAAAGACAAAAGAAAAGAAAACAAGTGACACATTAGCGTTGCCGGTCATGGATGCTTGCATTCATATTTGGACTGGTACTCCAAATGTAAAACATATCTCCGTCTCAGTGTTGCACCATGTGGGACAGCAGATGCTATATTTGAGCTTCAGACCTTAAAAGGCTTCAAAACCATCTGAATACTGATGTCATCACACCCTTTATAAAAAATTCAAGCATAAATTCAAACTGAGTAAAAATCTTTAAGAAAATAAAACATCTACAGTTACACGGACCGCACGATACACAACATAAGAATGCATTAATCCTATAACAGCTGCAAAGCAGTTAAAGGTGCTGGGTGTTAATCTGAGCTGCAAGAAGGAATGTGGGGGGATTACACTGTTTGTAGTTTAATCCCGGACACGTTACTGTGGAGGAATGTTTCTGTTACCTGGATTATTCATCTGCTTGTCGTGAAATGCATCCAAACTTGCTGCTGTTTTAGGTCATTTTGAATCAACACATTGGTTGGATTCCTTCATCAGCTAACGCAGAGCTCATCCAAACGGCTGCAGCCATCACGAACAATTATGGACAAATAACCTACGTGCTTCTGACTCTGTTTTATTGCCTGCTACTTTTCGCTAATGTAGATAATAAAGAAACCCCCCCCAAACCCTCAATAAGACTGTATGATGCGCTACGATCATGAGGACCCAGGTACAGGGAACCACCTCTTTTCTACCTTCTAGTATAAATCTAATGAACGACTGTGGTGACATGAGGTGTGTAGCTTGTACGCTGTGATGCTCTGACTCTTGGTGAAATTCCAGCTGTTGTTGATGCATGTATCGTCTGTGAATATGATGTCTTTTTTGTTCACCTGACAGTTGCCACAAATAGAATTTCCAAAAAGACAATAAACACTAACTGAAGCACCCTCTGCATCACTTACTGGACTGGCTCCTTATTGCATCACATTTAGGTTTTTTTTATTTATTTTTTAAAATGTAATTTGTCTCCTTTTTTCCATCTTTATGGTTTTGTATTTATTTTGCCGAGTTAGGATGTTTTCCATATTTTAATGATAAAAACTGAACAAACTTTAAAAAGGCACAAAGATAATGGCCTCGCTTGGGGAAAAATGGACTAAAATGAACACTCGGTAAATGGGCGTCGACACAGGAACTACCTTATCACATATCAATCAGCAGATTCCTGTGCTCTAATTAGTAGTCGCCTTGAAGTTGATCCTTGTTGAAGTTATTTCATCCACTGAGGCCTGAAATCGCTACGTCAAAAAACACTGCAAACTTCAGTAGAAACCGCAAAATAGGCAAAGCTGTTTGGGGACCCATTTAGAGCCACGTGAAAAGATTTGACTTATGCAGAGTTAACAGAAATATCTATCTGTTATAGACCATGTAGTTATTTGTTTAAGTCAGATGGGATTCTGTGGATTTTTAGGTGGGATGTGCACTGACATGTACAATAGGAGGAGCTGTTTTGGGGTATTTACTTGTTTCCTGTTTCAGGATGGCCTCTGTTAAAATTTGATTGCTAAAAATAAGGACTTCATGCTCTCCTGTACATCATATAATCGTGGGTTTGTGCTCAGACCTCCAGAGAGCAACAATATGCCTGATTCTTTTTCTCTTGTTCTCTTTTATTCTACAGCACAAAAAAGCACAAAATAAAGAAAAAAATGACTACTCATACCTGATATACTGTTTGCTTTCTAGCTTGATATAAAGAAAACTTATTTCTTTCTACCTGAACTAATGTGTAAGGTGGCAGTTCTTAGAAAATAAAACCAGTAGAAACAAATTACCTTGTCCATTTTGGTAATGTTATCCTGGTGGGAACTGGGGCTGGAGTGGACCCTGAGGTCGAGCGGCTCTAAAAGAGTAAAAGTCCAGTTAAGGTCGAGGTGGCTGAGGTCTCTGCAGTGGACATTGTCCAGTAGGTGGCTCAGCAGCTCGCCCCACTTGTTGCAGCGATCCCCCAGGTCGAAGCTGGCCCTCAGCGTGAGCAGGCTGGCCCGGCGGGAGATGAGGTGGTAGGTGTAGTGCTGGACCCAGGATTTCCACCTCTCGAACTCCCGGTTGGAAACGAGCAACCCCTCCTGACCGAGGTGGAAGCCAACACGACGGGAGTAGTCGGCCACCCGCCACAGCTTCCACGAGCGGACGAGGCAGCTCCAGCTTGCGCAAACCAGGGCGCAGCTACACTTATCCACCTCGTTCAGAAAGGACAGGACGTGCAGCTGGCACTCCACCGGCAGCAAGTTGAAGGGGAAGTAGTCGTCCGCTGCTTTCCGCCGGCTGCTTACCGGGACGAGGGTTCTTTTTCGTGGGGACATGATGAACGGTGAAGAAATAATATTCGTGGTCATTGGTGGGGGTCAGAATCTCCACCAGTTGGTTTTGGAGTCAGACTTTGCCATAAACATTGTTGCATCAGTGCCTTAAAGATAAAAACATGAAGCAGAAACAAATACGTTTTTTTTCCAAGTTGCTGATGATAACATGGAATAAAATAATCTCTGCAGGAGCTAGTTTGTGTGATTTTTATACTAAACTATGTGTCTCGTACGCATCATTTATCCTCATCATCAACGCCAATATTCATGTTTATATTCTCGCTGAATTCCTTAAATTCAGAGTGTCAGTAAGAGTTTTTACATTTAACATCATGGAAACGTCCTCAGCTACAGTCTTTGCCAGTCTGGTAAAACTTAACAACGCGGCCTGCCTGATGATGGTTTGTGGAGCTGTTTACTGAACCTTAGTATTCCTGAAAGACTGTGGCTTAATTGCCTTCACCAAGTACGTGAATACCTTCGCTGATTTTCCTAAATCTCACCAATAAATCTGTCGTGGGCTCCCTTGGACAGAACAGACTCTAAAGCCTTCTCAGTGTTACAGAATCTTATGGACAACGTAGATTAAGACCTTAAGCACCTTCTCTTTGTTTTCTCTGGTCAATGCCCACAATTTTTTTTAATGTAACTGAAAACAGTTTTATGACACTCGCTGGAGTTCATGAGCATGAAACAAGCTGCTCGAGGCCTCAGTCACCCAGGGCTACAGACCAATAAGTGACCCAGCTGGCAACCACCAAATGGTAAAGGAAACAAGTAGCCAGTGGTACCCCTCAGCCTGCTAGTAGATATGAATTTAATAATCCTAAGTGACTTCCATCTCAAGTTATCGCATTCTCAAGATAGTCAGAAAAATTTACCTCTGACCCCTGACCTTGAGGACGATGTCACTAAGATTCAAACTCGTCTGTTTTTACTAGATACACACATGGTATCAATTTGAAAGTCCTTCATTGCCATTTTCTCGAGTTGTCGCATTCACAATCTTGGGTGTCCCTGTCGCCCATCAGCCTTTTACAGCTGAGGGGTAAAAAGTGTATGAGTGAGTGGTTACAGGAGGCTGATGGCAGCTGCAAATTTCACTGCAGCTTGGAGAGTAAATGGTGAGTTCTTGCAGACAAGTCAATGCCTCCCATGCAAGCTACAAGTGACTGCAGTCACCAATCACAGGGAAGCACAGCTGGACTGGCCATTGGGCATTTGCCGGGTGGGCCAATGTTTTGTTTTTTGTAACAGTATAAACAATGAAAGATGGTGGATTGGCCAGTGTTTCATGATCGACTCTGGGCTGGAGTGGTTACAGCCGAGGTCAGATACACCCTCCCCTTTGCTCTGAAAGCAGTCTTATCACAGACAAACAGAAGAAGATGGTATTGAGGTGGAAAGGAACGCGATTTGTCCCGTACTTCAGCTAGAATGAAAAAGAAAAAGACACAAATCTGGATTTATTTTATTTATCTCTTTACGCTGCAGCTGCCTCTTCTTCTCTCATTCTCTCCCCTCCCTCTCCTGTTGCTACTTCAATCATGAAACTGATCAATGATCAGCTGATCGGCTTTTCTCTCTTGTTTGTTTATCGCCCACTTTGTGCCAGAAAGAGGAAACCAGCAGATGTCACGCTAAACAACAGCAGCACGTTTAAGCTTGATCAGCTGTTGTTAGAATTTATTTAATATTAATTTCTAGTATCAGCTGATGTTTGCTGGAGCCACAGCTGTAAAAGCTGCTGGTTATGATATGGTTTGGTTATCTGGTGAGAGGGAAACATGAGGATGAAACCAGGAGATGTCCTTACTGAATCATCAACAGGTGACTGAGAAACATGTTTACCTTTAAGGTGACATGAAGGGAAGTTATGAACTGTTTCTGAGAGACAAATAACACCAGGATCCTTTTCTAAGTAGCTGACAGCTGGTAACTGTGCAGGGGCGGGTCTGGCAAAGTGTTGCCAGGGGGCCAGGTAGGGTATTAACAGGGAGAGGGGGGCACAAAGAAATACTTTTCTTTCTTATTCTCATTTAAAATATCTCGCTTTTAATAAATAATTAATTCTAAATCTTAAAACCAAAGTGGTCATCTGATATAAAATGTATAGAAATCATATATACCAACAAGAGCGTGTACATTACCGTCACAGCAGCATTTGTTTTCATTCAAAGGCTTTATGGCTTTTCCTATAATACTTTGTGGACTGGTCTCTAGTCAAAACGCCCGGGCCGATTTTTTTGTCCCAGTCGAGGCCTGCAGGGAGGGTTTGGTGCACAGCTGCCAACTGGTCAGGCAATTCACATCATTACTCTGTTTCTAAGCCTGTGTGACTGAGGCCTAATCAGTTTGTAACATACAAATGAAGCACTCAAAATAATTAGCCACTTCTACACTACAAATATGTAACATTGCAGTTTTATAAGCCCTGCTGTGGATACTGATATTTTTTAAAGAAATACCAGGCTCATTCTTAAAGATATTGCTTTTTGTCCAACTAAATTTGGCCAGTGGGTCATTTCAAGTTGACTTCTGAGAGATATAAACCATTAACTGTGCCTGTGTGATGATAACGTATAAAGTATAGAAATGTAAACCCAGGAGGAAACACCTTAAACAACAACATATAATAGGAACAAAGTCAACCCATTCTGTAAGTTGAAAAGAGCACTGCCAAAATATCATTTTATCTGTCATATGCATCATGCTCTTTCAGTAGTGTATTGTCACATTAAATACAAAGTTTCAAATACTGACGTCAGTGTACATACAACTAATTCCTGTGAGCCAAAAGGTCAGAGGTCAGCTCTGTTACGCCTTGACAGAATGAGGATATCCGTGTGCCACACCCACCTGCCGTTCAAGCCTCCACTTTGCTTGGTGCAGCCAATCATAAGAAAGGTGCCTTAAGCGAAAAGGAGTCCACAAATTAAATTAAAAAACTAAAAATAAATAAAGAGCAGAAAGACATGCGTAGAACATGTTCCCATTAATTTGTCTTTTTGCTTTAAAGTGCAACTTTATTGCTTTTCCTGGGAAATCCTGTCAAGTAAATGTATTTAAAAACGACACAGGTTGATCAAGGTGCTGCACATAGAGCAACAACCAGGTTTTTGTAACGCTACTACTTCCACATTTAATAACTTCAGATAACGTGCAGGAGTGAAGTTACAGGATAGATCACGTGACAGCGTAACCTGAGCACAGGTGCGCTGAATGTTCCGTTATTCGCCCACCATCACTCATACTTCGCTTCCAGCTTCTCTCAAATTCAACAGGCCAACATTTAGACTATTTCACAGTCTGCGCACTAACACCGCATTGGACATTATGCGCTTGTTTTTTGCGCGTTGCGAGTGGTTACCTTTATGGCGAGCAGACAGCCTCCTTTCCGTCCTCAATCGTAAAGCTAATCAGCTAGAAGCCCGCAAAAAGGAGACAAAGGAAGTTAAAATTAAACCCAACTGCAGAACATAACTGAGGGTTTTCTAGAAACCATTTCATAGCCAGACGTATTAGCAGCTCTAAAACTTCTGCGGCTAAACAAGAGTGACGGGAAACTGCCGAGAACAGCGCTGAACAACCAGGCCGGCTAGTTAGCTAGCAAACAGCTGAGTTCTGTTGTTGTTTTGTTGTTGTGGATCGTCGACGGTGTCGTCATCAGCATGCGTTCGGCCGCACGTTTTGTTTCTCAACGCTGCACGGCTGGGCGGGGCTTAATGGAAAAAAGAGAAAAGAAAGAGAACTATCTTTAAAATATCGTATCTCCTGAATCATGAAACGTAAACAAAACAGTTACGAAGATATTTTATGAAGCATTTGAGGATCGGAGGCATTGGCTTCAGAGAAAAAACGATAACAAGCGCCCCCCGGTGGCTGGAAGTAATAAAATAAAGTACTGACAGGCTGCCTTAGCTCTGTGTGTGTGTGCGCGCGCATGTTTAGACATCTTTGTGAGGACAGAAAAATTAGCACTCAACTATGGTTGTGGGGACCAACAGTCACTTATGGGGACAAATTTTTTTTTATTCATATTCAAGTATTTTTATTCATCTTTAGGCATGAGAAAAATATTTATGCAAGATTTTGCATTTTTCATTCAAAATATAGGAGGATTTCCAGGTGGGGCAGAAGCAGTGCTGATTCCTCTTTCTCTGAAACATCCCCAATAGTAGAGTTGTCACCTGTTTTGACATCAGCCTGTAATTCAGTGCTTCACACTGACACAGTTCATCTCACCTTCCATTGTTCCTAAGGAGAACGACTGAGGAGTCCACAGTGAGAATGTCATACTAATGATTATTATTAATAATTATTATTATTATAATGATGATGATGATGCTGATGAATTACTTAGATTTGTAAGAAACCCAAAGGCACTTTAAAC
Organism: Astatotilapia calliptera; assembly: GCF_964374335.1. NCBI lineage: Eukaryota > Metazoa > Chordata > Actinopteri > Cichliformes > Cichlidae > Astatotilapia > Astatotilapia calliptera. The sequence goes on along the minus strand of NC_137428.1, from coordinate 4,045,205 downwards.
ATGAGTAAAAAAACAAAACAAAATGAGATGCCTGTGACAGACAAGGGGACTGTCTTTTGGACTCCTCTGCACTTATTTGTACCTTACCTGCCTCCTGATTATTTTTGAAAGTCTACAGCTGTCTTCTTGCTGCTCCTGAAGCTAGAAAACAGGATGGGAGTGGGATGAATTTACTACTTTTGTAGTTTTCAGTTTTTTAAATACCTTTGTATTCATCGATTTCATTGTTATTCTCAAGTTTTTCCTGCACGCCTATGTTCTTCATGTCTAATGTGTTTCTGTCATATGTTTTATGTTTAGTCAGTTTAGCCTTTGTGTTTAGTTTGGCCTGTCAAGTCTCAGCATTTGTTTTTTCTGTTTTTTCTTTTGTTTTTTGTTTTTTTTAAATAATCTCTTGTCCTAGTTGTGTTAAATGTGATCTTGTTTTGCCAGCTATTACCTTGTGTGTATTTAAGTCCTCAGTTTTCTTAACTCTTTTCTGTGATGTACTGTTTGTGTGCCCTTGTGTTTTGCTCTTGGATTCATTACAGAGCTGTTTTCACTATTGCTGTGGATTTGTTGCTACCATGTAAATAAAGGCCAATCTTCCATTGGTCAGGTTTGCCTCCAAGTCTGGATCTTTGGACTAAATCTACAGTTTGTTGCATCCTGGGAAAGAAAGAAAGCATTGGTGAACTCAGCAATGCAAAAAAGACTTGGAGGTCCACGGCTCATCCACTGTTGGCGAATGATCAAAGAATCATTTCAACGGTGACAAGAAACCCTTTCACAACAGCCAACCAAGTAAACGAGACTGTCCAGGAGGTAGGTGTATAGATATATTTAAGTTTACCACAAAGGGAAGATTGCATGGAAGTAAATACAGAGGATTCACCACAAGGTGCAAGTCAGCACAGTTCATTTGACAGATGAAACCAAGATCCACCTCTACCACACTGATGGGAAGAAAAAAATATGGAGAAAACATGGAGCAGCTCATGATTCAAAGCCTACCTTAGGCGAGCATGGATACCAGTGGCACTGGGACACTACTGTTTATTGATGATGTGACACAGGACAGAAGCACCCGAATGAATTCTGAGGTGTTAACAGACATACTGTCTGCTCACATCCAGCTAAATGCAGTCACATTGATGGGGTGGTGTTTTGTAACACAGATGAATTACCCAAACATATAGCCAAAACAACTGAGGTGTGGTGGACCACTAGAGGGCTCCACTCACACCCAGTGTATAGGAAGTGTGTTCCTGTGTTTTGTGGCGCGATATGCGCAGTTGATGTTGGAGACGAATAAAGAAGGAGTGAGAACTGAGAGCTCTGTCTCGTTGATGCTTACCTCCACATTGGTGACCCCTGACTCGAGCATGCAACGGGCCGCAGATAACGCAGACTCCGCTATGGATGCATCAGCGGCCGCCGGACCTCCGCCTCCTGTTGCAGCTGCGTTCGCTGTGGCGCTTAAACTGCCGGACTTTTGGCTCCATGACCCCCCGTCATGGTTTGTACACGTGGAGGCTCAGTTCACCCTTCGCGGCATCTCGGCTGACGACACGAAGTATCACCATGCGGTGGCCTCGCTCGACCCGCTGGCCACCTGTCGCGCGATGGCGCTCCTCCGGGACCCACCCGCCCAAGGGAAATACGCCGCCCTCAAAGAGCTGCTTATGCCCTCTCCGACGCTGAACGAGCCGAAAAGCTCCTCAACCTGTCAGGCTTGGGTGGCGGTACCGCGCTCGAGCTCATGGAGAACATGCTATCGTTGCTCGGGCCGGATGACAGTGGTTTCCTCTTCGCCCACCTCTTCCTCCGCCAACTACCGGCCGCCATGAGAGCTGTCCTCGCAAACTCTCCGCTTCTGCCTGCGAAGGATTATTGCTCCCTGGCTGAAGAAGCGGATCGCATTCTCCTGGCTAGCCGCACTTTCACGCCCTGGCTACGGACACGCCTCCACCTGCCTCCCCCGGAGCATCCGCCCCCTTGCTGACGGCAGGGATTGCTACACGCTGGCACCGCGGAAAGAGCATCTGTTTCTACCATCAGCGTTTTGGCCTGCCGCCAACGGACCCACCAGCGCGCCGTAGCAGCCGCGACCGCTGGCAATACAGAAAGGCTGCTCTTCATAGAGGACTCGCGCTCCGGGAGACGTTTTCTCGTGGACTCCGGCTCCCAGAAGAGCCTCCTTTCCCCTACCGCTGCCGACGGACTAGCAGCGAACTGTGGGCCGCAGCTCATTGCAGCTAATGGCTCTCCCATCAAAACGTTTGGGGAAAGGTTGGTGACTGTTTGTTTTCATGGCCGGGATTTCCAGTGGAACTTTGTTGTTGCTGCTAGCTCTGTACCTATTTTAGGTGCTGATTTCCTGTGTGCTCATGGACTACTTGTCGATGTCGCTAACAGACGTTTAATCGATGCTCTCTCGTTTTCTTCGCTACCCTGTTTTACTCGGGCCGCCGAGCCCCTGATTCGGGCTAATGTAGTGACCTCCGGGGATGCTTTTCAGCGTTTGCTTTTAGAGTTTCCATCGCTGTCTGTCCCTAATTTCTCTAGCACGGTAACGAAGCATGGGGTTGAGCATTATATTCCCACGGTCGGGCCCCCGGTGTTTGCGCGCGCGCGCCGCCTCGACCCCGCGAAACTGTCCGTCGCTCGGGAAGAGTTTGCAGCCATGGAGCGCCTTGGCATTGTACAGCGTTCGAACAGTGCATGGGCCTCTCTGCTTCACATGGTGCCCAAATCGGACGGTCGGTGGCGGCCATGCGGAGATTTCCGCCGTTTAAATAATGCCACGGAGAATGACCGTTACCCCATCCCCCACATTCAGGATTTTTCTGCCAATCTCGCCTGAACGTCGATTTTTAAAAATTGACTTGGTGCGGGGGTATCACCATGTTCCCATGCGCGCCGAAGACATTCCTAAAACCGCTGTCATCACCCCCTTTGGCTTGTTCGAGTTTTTGAGCATGCCGTTTGGCCTGAAAGGTGTCGCCCAGACCTTTCAGCAGCTGATGGACTCAGTTTTGCGTGGGCTGCCGTTCGTTTTTGTTTATCTGGACGATATATTATTGGCCAGCTGCTCAGCGAGCCAGCACGAGTCCCATCTGCGCCAGGTTTTCCAGCGTTTGGCAGCGCACGGCCTGATCATCAACCCTTCCAAGTGCCAGTTTGGGTTGCCTGTTCTGGATTTCCTCGGGCACCGCATTTCCGCTGAAGGTGTGGTTCCGTTGCCTGACAGAGTCCAGGCCGTTTCGGCTTTTCCGCGTCCCACGTCGGTTAAAGCGTTGCAGGAGTTCTTGGGGATGATAAATTTTTACAACCGCTTTCTCCCCAGAGCTGCCCAGCTGCTACAGCCACTCTATGCTGCCTTAAAAGGTAAAACAGCCAAAGATCCGGTTGACTGGCTGCCGGAACGCGTCCGTGCGTTTTCCGCAGCCAAGTCTGCGCTGGCTGACGCAGCCCTGCTGGCCCACCCGCTTCCATCGGCGGAGATCGCGTTGACCACCGATGCCTCTGACGTGGCAGTGGGTGGGGTGTTGGAACAGCGGGTTTCAGGTCTCTGGCAACCACTCGCCTTTTTCAGTCGTATGCTCCGGGATGCTGAACGCAAGTACAGTGTTTTTGACAGGGAGTTGCTAGCCCTGCACCTCGCGACACGACATTTTCGTTTTTTCCTCGAGGGTCGCAACTTTACTGCGTACGTTGACCACAAACCTTTGATGTTTCCGATGTCCAATGTCTCTGACCCATGGAGCGCACGCCAGCAGTGCCAGTTGGCGGCCATTTCGGAGTTTACCACAGACATTCAGCATGTGGCTGGTAAGTCCAATCACGTCGCTGACTGTCTCTCACGTGTGTTGGTTTCTCCGGTGTATGTCGGCATCGACTACGCTGCCATGGCCGCCGAGCAACGTGCTGACCCGGACGTCCTTGCCCTTCAGTCAACAAAAATGGGCCTCGTGCTGGAGGACACCCCGATGTGGGACGGCGGTCCGCACCTTCTTTGCGACGTTTCCACCGGCCGCCCCCGCCCGGTGGTTCCCCTTTCGTGGCGTCATCGTGTTTTTGACTCGGTGCATGCCCTCTCTCATCCCGGCGTCCGGGCCTCGGTCAAGCTGGTCAGCGCCAGGTTTGTTTGGCCGGGCCTTCGCAAGACGGTGAAAGAATGGGCGGCGGTTTGTATCCCATGCCAACGCTCGAAAATCCACCGGCACACACAGGCACCCCTCGAACCTTTCCGTGTCCCGGATAGGCGTTTCGATCACGTTCATGTGGACCTTGTTGGTCCCTTGCCACAGTCACAGGGTTTCACGCACCTTTTGACTGTGGTGGACCGCACAACCAGGTGGCCGGAGGCGGTACCCCTGGCGTCCACGACAGCGGCGACGGTGGCCAGGGCATTTTTGTCAACGTGGGTTTCACGTTTCGGCCCCCCTGCTGACATTACCTCGGACAGGGGCCCCCAGTTTGTTTCCGAGCTTTGGTCTGCTATGGCTGACAGCCTGGGAGTCAAGGTCCACCTCACCACAGCATACCACCCGCAAGCTAATGGGATGTGCGAACGGTTTCACCGGTTACTTAAGGCCGCGCTCCAGGCTTCCTTAACAAGTGGCGACTGGGTCGACCGTCTTCCGTGGGTTTTGCTGGGATTGCGTAGTGCGGTTAAAGAAGACCTCGGGGTTTCCCCAGCTGAACTGGTGCTCGGCCAGCCTCTCCGGGTCCCCGGGGAATTCTTACCTGAGAGCCCTCCCCCATGTTTCGATACCTCTTTGTTGCCTTTTCGCCCCCCAAGAGACTCATTTCCTGTTCCTGGTCCTGTGCACCACTGCCTGCCTGACACTTTTGTTCCGAGTTCGTTGGACTCTGCTCGTTTCGTTTTCGTCAGGCACGATGCCCATAGGACTCCGCTGCGTCCACCATATGACGGGCCATACAGGGTTCTTAAACCAGGCAACAAACATTTCATTTTGGACTTTGGCGGTCGGCAGGAAGTTGTCTCTGTTGCTAGACTTAAGCCTGCACATGTTATGCAAGAGGATCAGGTGGTCCTGGCCCAGGCCCCTCGCCGCGGCCGCCCACCTGCCACCGGGCTGATGGATTCTGTTTTTTCCCCCAGGAGCGACCCAAAATCAACGGAGTCCGAGTCGTCTGCAGCTTTTTCTGACCGCCAGTGCCAGCCTCGCTCCCGGGCTGGGTTGCCCTCTGTCAGTTCCCCACCCCACCCCCCCCCAGTTCAGCCGTTCCGGCCGTTTGCTTAAGCCCCGGGTCCTGGACTAGTTCTGCTGGGTGTTCGGGGGGGCATGTGTGGTGGACCACTAGAGGGCTCCACTCAGACCCAGTGTATAGGAAGTGTGTTCCTGTGTTTTGTGGCGCGATATGCGCAGTTGATGTTGGAGACGAATAAAGGAGTGAGAACTGAGAGCTCTGTGTCGTTGATGCTTACCTCCACAGAGGAGTTTATTAAAGCAAAGTAGTGGAATTACAAAGGAGGAAACCCAGGTGATGTCCAAGAGTTCAAGACTTCAGGCTGTCATTTACAGCAAAGTGTTTTCAAACAAATATTAGAAATGAACATTTTATTTTGAGTAATGCAAATTGTCCAAATGCTTTATTCACATTTTTGTGTAATTGTTTTGTTCAGGCCCAATTAAAGCTCAGAGTCTGCACTTCAACTCCATCTAAGCTGTTTTGTTTAAAATTTACTGGTAATGTGCAGAACCAAAATTAGAAAAATTGCCTCTGTCCAAATATTTATGGACCTAACTGTAGCTGCTCTGCTCTGTATTGGCACATGGCTTGAAAAATGAATTCTGTGGTGGTAGCCACCGCTGCCCAAGTAAAGAAATAAAATAAAGAAATATTTCCACAAATATTCCACATTTAAATACTATGTGAACTGAAGGGACAAAAGGTTTTGGAAGGTTTACATCCTGTCACATCTGGCATAAATTAGCAGCATTTCATAAGAAGAAACCAACAGTCAAACATGGTGGTTATTCTAAAGTCAGCACAAAGTCAAACATTAAAATGCAGCAGGTATCTGGAAAATCAGGCTTTTCTATGCTGTTGTGTTGCCATACGTCAAAGGGCAGCCAGTCATGTGGCTGTAATTAACTCTTTCGCCACAAGGTGTCACTGCCAAGATTCCAACAGTCGTGGCAGTGTGATGGTCTGGGGCTGCTTCAGGATCTGGACAACTTGCTGTAACTGCTCATTCAGGTTATGCAGCAGGACAGTGATCACAGTCCACCTCTGAATAGCTCAACTGGTGGTGGTCAGAGGGCCCGGGGGCACCAGTGTCCAGCAGCCTCGCCTCTGTCAGTGCGCCCCAGGGCAGCTGTGGCTACAATGTAGCTTGGCATCACCAGTGTGCGAATGGGTGGATGACTGAATGTGTAAAGCGCTTTGGGGTCCATAGGGACAAAATAAAGCGCTATATAAATACAGGCCATTTACCATCAATATTATGTTTGTTTGATCTGAAACATGTAAAGTGTGAAAAATATTTTTAAAAAAGACATCAGAAATCAGGATGGGGTCAAATACATTTTCATGACACTGTAAGAGTGGAGGAAGGTGCACGCAGGTGAACAACATCTTATGCAAACACTGCAATCTGAAGTCTGTAAGGTGGTGTACAGGGTGAGTGTAGCTAGGCAACATTTTTTAAACACAACCTGTTTTAAGTTTATGAACTATTGCAGTGATGCTGATTCTTTCCCTTGAATCCAGGCTGTGTAAAACTTTTACATAACAACTCAAAGCAGTGAAAGCACACACATTCATTTTCCTCGGGTGATGCAGGAATGTCAGAGAAACAAAACTGAAAGTGTGTGTTGTGCATTATTGTTCCTGCTTCAGGTGCTGATGCTTATAACGGGCTAATCAGGTCTGTATATTTTTTTTAACAGAAATTAAACTCCTGCCTGACTGTGATTAGAAGAAGCGAGCAAATAACATGTCTTATATACTTGTACAATTTTAATATAATTTGTGTTCAAAATAGTTGATAGATTAAATTTTTTCTGATTCTTTTGAAATAGTTCTCAGAGTGTTAGCACAAGGTTTAAAGATGTAAATCACATTTCTGGGGAAGCCCATACAGCTAGACTCATATTAAAATATCACTCTAAGAACAGAAACCTAATAAAACTTATTACTGAAGCAGTGGAGGTAGTTCGTGAGGATGACCCCAGCCTCAGCACCAAACAAGTGTGTTTGTTCTTTGAACAGTGTCTTAATTCCACATGTTTTACATACAAGGGTCAGTACAGGGAGAAACATGGATGTCCATGGGTTCCCTAGTTTCACCCATTGTGCTCAATTTGTACATGGAAGAAGTGGAAAAGAGGGCTTTGTTATTTTACCCTGGAAGTCATTGACACCTGGGTGAAAATCAAGTCTCAGGACGTACCACAATTCCCTGATTCCATCAACTTGGTGCACCAACACATCAAATTCACCAGGGAGGAAATGAAAAGTGGCAGGTTAGGCTTCTTAGACTGTGAGATTTTCATCAATAATGGGGCATTTAAAAGTTGATGTGTACCATAAACCATCACAAATGGATCAGCGAACGCCGTCCCCACAGATGCAGCGGCCAGAGAAATAGACGAACATCACATCAAGAAGACCCTGGTGTGATTATCCCAGCTGGACATGTCATTATTTTATATTTTTCAATTATCTCATAATTTTTTTTTATCACATTTATGTTTTCTCTTTTATATTACAAAGATATGTATTGTAGAATAGAATGTTGAGAGTAGACTAGTAATTGTCTACTCTTTAGAATAGACACTCTTTAATGACATTAAATTGCTTTTATTATTCTAAGAATAATAAAACAATCCCGCTTTCATTTTTCCCTCCTGTGCTTACATCTAAAATGTGTGTATTTGTGGAGGTAATGAGAGCATGAGGGTGGGAATGGATGTTTGTGTCTGTGTGTGCCTGTATGTCTGTGTCTATATGTCAGGTTGGGTGTCAGGCGCCACCTCTCTGGGGACATCTCAGGCCCTCCAAGGTTTGGAGGCCTATCTCCCCCCCCCCCACCACTTCCCCTGCCAGTGGCGGACTCCCTCAGACATCGGTGCGTTGGTGGTTCTTTGTGTCTGGGGATGGGCGTCCAGGTACACACCGGCTCACTCCTTGGCGGCCGCTTATCGGGGCCTGGAGCCTGGGGCTCGCTCGGGCCACTTCGGAGGTGGGGTGCCCCCGACCTCTCGGCCTGGGGCTCGATCACTCAGGCACAGCTGGCTGCCGGCGGAGCTCACGGGCGCGTCATTGCAACTCCCCCTGGCTTCTGCTCCGCGGCTGCTGAGTGAGCCCTCATCTGGGACTCTCCTCAGCTCTTTCTGGGACAGTGGCGCAGCTGCCCCTCTGTTGGTCTTCCTTGGTCTCTTGTGTTCTGGGGGCCTCTGGATGTCTGGAGTTTTGATCTCCTCCATACTTGCTTCATGCTCTGGAGGACGGGGCAGTGGCCCCCCCACACCCTCTAGCAGATCATTACATGAAGGAACCTTTTAAAAACAAGCGCGTCCATGCTCACAGGTGTACACACGGGTGATCACACCCACAAACTACACCCTTTTTGGCTCCTACCTCAAAGCACACTGTGTTCTGTTGATCTTATGTGCTGCACAATAATGTTTAACATTTAGTATTTACTGTCATATTCCCATATATCATTGTGATGTTGTTTATTCTATTACTCTTGTTCTCTTCTGCTTGCTTTCTTTTTTCTTTCTCAGCAGGTGATCCAGGTGATTGATATATGCATTTTTTTTTCTCTGCCCGTTCTGTTGGTTTTTGTCTTTTGCCCTTTCCCCCGTCCCTCTTCTCAGCTGTTTCTCTTTCCCTCTTTCTTTCTCCCCTTCTTTCCCCCAGTCAAGTCTGTCCCGTATTCAGCAAGTGAAAATAAAATAAACAATAAAAGGTGAATCAAATGGACCATTACGGCAAGGCTGGGATGGTCAGTTTGGTAAAGTAAATCCGTTGGACATCTTTCTTTGCCTTTAGACAACAATTCTGATGCAAAAGAGCCAAACGGGAAAGGCAAAAAAAAAAAAAGAAAACATACCCAAAACCTGACATTTTGGAGGCGTCAAATGCCCAAAGCGCCTCATTTGGTTTCTATTGTTGTACACTTAGCCCCTCCTGCATGATTAAGCTCTCCAACATTCAGCCTCTTCAAATGTTTGAGAGAAAATTAAAAAAGATATTTTATACCAGTCTGAAAACAAAAGACTTTTCTCACTCAGCCAGATTTAGCCCAGAAACATCGCCCATGGACATCTGTTGATTGTGATGCTGCATATGTGCTGTTACATTATGAAATACGCTGCACGTATATTTCTCCATCATTAATCATTATTGCAGCATGTGTGAAAACATGACCACATCACCATATTTTAATTGAAGCCTTTTCAGTACACAGCAGACTTTTTGACTGTCATAGCAGGAACAGATTTGGTAGCGATGGCTCATTTCCAACAAACATCCCAGTAAGCCATGACAGTGAACCAGCATGAACAATACCACGACCCTGTAATTACCTCAACTACACAGCACAGTTGTTTTTCGGTGCAATCAGTTACACCTGTGCTTCCCCTGCTATGAAACATCTGCTGTGAAAAAAGCCAAAAAATACAGCTTGGCTAACACCTGCACACCTGGATAATCATGTGATTATCCAGTCAGATTAGAATGTGGCGGTACTACAATTGATAAAATCTCGCACACACAGGTCAGGTGCTCCGGTTAATGCTCACATCAAACATCAGAACGGGAAAAAATGTGAGCTCGGTGACTGTGGCGTAATTGGCGGTGCCAGACGGGCTGGTTTAAACACTGCTGATCTGCTGGGATTTTCACAACAGTCTCTAGAGTTAAATGAGAGTGTTTGGAGCCAACAGAGAGTATGGTAACTCAGTAACCACTCTGTGCAGCCCTGGTGAGCAGAAAAGCAACTCAGAGTGAAACAACACATTGAGGCAGATGGACTACAACAGCAGAAGGCTGTGTCAGCCAAGAACAGAAATCCGAGCCTGCAGTGGGCACAGGATCAGTAAAACTGGAGATTTGAAGACAGGAAAAAACGTCACTGAGGCTGCAGATGATCAGAATTTGGCATGAGCAGCATGAGTCCACTGACCAGCCTGGCTTTGTTTCAGCAGTCCAGGCTGAATATTGTTGGGAATATTGTTTTGGCACATTTTGGTCCTCTTAAAGAATAAGGAAAGAAAAAATAAAAATAAAAATAAAATAAAATGTGTGTATTTCATTACAGATGACTTTTGCTATAGTGAATAAATGTCACTTCTGTTAACTTGTTACGTCAGTCATTCTTAGGTCTGGTTTTGCACACTATTGCAACATGACTGTTTCCCTGATGTTGAACATCATAAGTAATTGCTGTTGCAGTCTTCCTGAGTGTCAGGAAGCGCTGTGTGGCAGACAGGAGGCTATGTAACACTTTCCGGTTAACTCATAAACACTTAAGCACACCCACAGTGACTTCAGAGAAACAAAACTGAGAGTGTGTGAGTGTTGTACATTTTTGCTACCTGGTTCAGATAACACTCACAGTAATCAAGATTACTTTGTTTCATATTTGAAATACATAAGTAATAAGTAATAATATTACTAAATAAATAAATAAGTAATAATAAATAAGCAATAAGTAATAATAATAATAATTAGTAAGTAATATAAGTAAACAGTTTATCAACCACTGTAGTGATACTACAATAAGTCCATTAACCGACACATTGCTCCTGTACCTCCCTAAAATAGACATTATAAAGGCTGACTTTGTTACATAGATTTAATATATGATATATTAAATATTATATAATGAAATAATAAAATATAGACTTTATTATTAACACTTTTCAATTAAATGATGAAAAATTTTAGTGCTATTTCAGAGTAATGAAAACTGAAAGTGGGTGTGATGTGGATTATTGTTCCCTGGTTAGGGTACCATTTACGGTAATTTGTGTCAGTATAAATGTAATATGATCAGGTAGGAAAGGGGAGGGGTTAGAGTGGTCACATGCTCAGGTATGGTTATAAAATCGTGTCAGATCTACTTTACCACTGCTCAGCTCTGCTGCCTCGTAGGCATAGCTGGACTGGCCATCGGGCATACCGGGCACTTGCCCGGTGGGCCGCTGGTGATTTTTTGTTTTTAATGGGCCGATAGATTTTTTTATATATATATATATATATAGGAAGGGTATATATAATGAAAGGTGTTGGATTGGCCAGTTGGTCATGATCGACTTTGGGCTGGACCAATTACAGCCGAGGAGGCCGGATGGACCCTCCCCCTTGTTTAGCAATCACGTGGCTTTCACGCATTGCATGCCGGGAACTCGTGGCAAAACAATCCAAGTACCGCATCAAATGCAAGCATTTGCAGCACCGCAAAACGTTCATTCTCCGGTTCCAATACCTTCTTTTTTTTCTTTGCCGCACAAAAAAGGAATGTACAAAACAAGGAGAACAATGCCGGTCCGTACAAAGACAGACTTGACGAAAAGACAAAGAAAAGATACGAGGAAAAATCAAAGGAGTGAAAGGGTCAGACCCTTACGAGCACACAGAGTGGACAAAAGATGTCAGCGTGCTGCCCAACTTTCACCACGCTCAGATTTATAATTATACAGTTCTTGGAGTGAGTGCATACACTCATGAAGTTTAGTAACTTCAGGTCACTGCAACAAGCCCAGGTACAGTTTGCCGACGGATGGGTACAGGACCTTGAAATGCACCGTGTAGAACGAAAGACCATCGTACGAACAAAGGTAAATACACATTCGTTAACCGTTTATTAATATAACCTTTGAGCTCAACGGTAATTAATTAGTAGTGGAAATAATCTCTGGTAGCATCACAGAAATGTAGCAGTGACAATAATATTGTATGTTGTAATCGTACTGGACAATTAGTGATACAAAACAACTGTTTTATCCTGTGAATAAAAGTATATGTTTTTGTCAATGTACCATGGTAATAACAGAAGCGAAGCGCAATATTGTGTCAGGACAATTTACTATTTATGCACAATAAACAAAGGAGCATAGCGCGACAATTTCTGTTCAGAGCCAGACTTGCTTGTAACCTATATCACCAATTATGTTATAAAAATGACGCATTAACTACTACAAAACTCTGACCTTTGTGGGAATGCTTGGAGCAGACTAACATGTGAGCTGGAGTGTTCTGGGACGTTATATTCGGCATATCCAGACCATCCGTCTGCTCTTACTTCGGAAACATGGCTTAAAAAATTTCTCTTCAACAACGTAATCCGATTAAAAAAAAAACGATCTCTTTACCCGTCGGCTTCCCGTGGCTGTCATGCGACCGGCTATTGCAGTTAATAATACAACAGCTTCTTGACATTTTTTGTGTTTCTTTTTATCGCTGTGTAACTGAGTTCAATTGAAAGCCTGCGTGCGCTAGTACCTCTTGCCACAAGTTCCCAGAATCCTTTGCGGTTTTACCCCTGAATGACGTCACATTTTCAATCTTTATCCTGGTGGCCCGGTCTCTAGTCAAAATGCCCGGGCCGATTTTTTGTCCCAGTCCAGCCTTGCTCGTAGGTAAGTTTCTTTGTTCTTTGTGTGTTGTTTTTGATACATATTAGGGTTAATAATAAAAATCTGAGTTTCTGTGGCAGCTTAGGCAGTGAGGTGAACAATGTAACAAACTCTATGGATCAAAAAAGCATGTTTCAGCTTTCAACTCTACTATTAGAACACAACAAACCCTAATGATTTGGTATCAGCTTATTTGGCTCAGATATTTTCTTGAAGTAAACCTGTTCAGTACCGTAGAGCAGTTATCTTATCTGTCTACACACAGATATGGATCTCTCTGTCTCTTACAGCTACATGTATTAGTGATGTGCGGATCGATCCTGAAATATCGATTCCTCCGATAGCAGTCATTTATGTTCTAGAATCAATTCTCACATTAAAATGTCGATATTATATGTCACCGTTATTGTTAGCCGGTGTTGTGCCAAAAAGTGATTGTCTGCCAAAAACTGATTTCCAGTGTTTCTGTGTATTTTTTATGTGTAATATCTTTACGTATGTTCGTAAATAGACTTCGGTGAACAGGGGATACAAAGGGGTTACATAAAGAATTAAAAAATTATCTGTTTTTTAAGTATCTTTACAACTTGTACTTACATTATAACCAATCCGGTCCTTTATCCCCACTTAAAATATTTTTACAGAACTATTGTAATATTTGCTGCCATTTCTGCTGTCCTGTTGGGCAACTTACTCTTACAAAATACATTTTTAATGTTAATGAGATTTTTTTTTACTGCATAAATAAAGGTTATATAAAAGTCGCTGCCAAAAACTGATTGCGGCTTGTATCTTGCTACACGAATGTTGTTTGTGGCTCAAGATGACTTTATGTCATCCATAAGGGATGCATTTGACATATGTTTAACATATTATAGCCCAACAAGTTACTTATAGCACTTTAAATATGAGCAATCGCTTTTTGGCAAATACCGGAAATCAGTTTTTGGCAGACAATCACTTTTTGGCACAACACCGGCCCGGAAACAGCGGGGGTGTCCAAATTCAGAGGCTGCTTCCACCTGAGGACCCTGCCTTCGCGGTCTAAAGAAAGCCGGGTAGTACGTCACAGGATCCCTCGGTGGAGTGAAACTCTGCCGTCTGCTCCTTGCTATCTAAAATATAACCGGGCGCTGGAGTAAACTCTCGACCGTCTCAGACTTTCTTTAATTAGTTTTCTGTTTGATGTTTATTCAGCTGTGTGAAAACCCCGGAGGAACCCACCCGACGGATTAATAAAGTTAAATTTAATTTAATCTAATCTAATAACTTTATTCTCAGCCAAACCGATTTACTCACGAACAAATAAAACACTGAAAAAGGCAAACAATAACATTTTTAAGTTATCAAAGTGACTTATATATCATGTTTAACCCGAGTAGCGAAAGCCCGCGGGGGTTTGAAGACGATGTGTCGGTCGGCTCAGATATTTGAAGTTTCCACAGCTACATTCTCACCTGACAATATGTTAAAATGTTTTGGGGGTTTTTTTTTTTTTTGGTTTTTTTGCGACCCAGAAAGAGAAATAAGAGTAATATTAAAACTAAGTAGCTGCCGCCATTGTTGGAAACTGGAATTGGCTGGGCCATGATAGGAATTCTGCGATATGGTTTTTCAATTTTGTTGTCCAGGTGGAAATTCGGGAGAATGGTGGCTCCGGGATTCTCCCGGAAAAATCGAGAGGGTTGGCATGTATGGTTGTGGCAACATCACTAACCTTGTCAAACACCTCAGAGTAAATCACAGAATATGACGAGCGTATGTTGAGGTGAACTGAAGAGGAGGACAGGGACAGGTGGTGCTAGGGCGAGACAGACCTCTCTCATGGAGTCCTTTAGTGCTGCAAGCAGGCAAGGTGTTCAAATAGCGCACAACTTCAGTTTTTTATTTCTATGTGATGAACTCTGCATTATTAAGTGATAAGAACAAGTAATCTGATGTTCTGTAATCATTATGACGCTATCATTTGAGATACAATAAATAAAATACGTTTTTGTAAAAAGTATCGGTATCGGATCAGCACCCTGAATATTACTTGGTATCGGATCGGAAAGGAAATCAGTGGTATCGCGCATCACTAATATGTATACGTGCATATGCACACACATTAATCACCTCGGGCAATTTTAAAAGAAAGCCTGATAGGACAACACTTTCCTTGCACAAGAAACTGAAACTGTTGAGAGGACAAAAACAAGAAACATCTATAAAAGTAGGTCAGATACCTGCTGCATGTAATTTTACATGGATACAAGAGTATCCATGTGATATGAGAGCTTTCAGTGTGTGGTATCTAACATGCTGTGGTAATACAGGTAATATTTTTTTTCTGTTTAGATTGAAAAATTTTAACAACTTTTTGGGAGAATCCAATCAACGCAAACCAACTACAACCGAAACCACAAATCATCTGAGAGTTTGCCATGGCAAAGAAAAAACCGTCTATCATCCATAAAAAGCAAGTATTTTACATCATGTCAGTCTGGATATTAACTGTAACAGTCTCTAAAAATACTTTTTGGATTCCAAGTGTAGCACATACAGTTAGGTCCTTAAGTATTTGGACATAACACAAATGTTGCAGCTTAGGAATTACTGCCATTTTTATACTTACAGAGTCATTATCCAAATAATTACAGATCTGACTGTATGCACTGTTTTCCCAGGTTAAGATGAACTCATTCTTTCCCAATTATTTGTCCTGTTTCAGGTCAGACAAGTTAATGAAATATTTGAAAAAGACAAGAAAGTCGGCCCGTTACAGCTGCACGGCTATTCGTACCAAAGGTGAGTTAATGAATATAAATTTGTCTTTGAGACTGAGCAAGACTTACATCCCCTTTTTACATTTTAACATTCTGAGCCATGCTAAAGTTTGGTTTTTGTCCTGGTTGATGATTTTTATCTCTTTATATTTCTCTGTTCTGCACATGAGACACAATGTTGAAAACTAATACAGAAAAGCTCTTTTTTTTCAGCCAACATTTAAAATAATGCATTTTTAACACCTGTGACAACAATGCTCTTTTCACTCTCTTTTTTTTTAGTGAAAAAAACAGCACTCTGGATCCATAAAAAATATAAAATAAAATATCATCTAAAAACAAAATACATTAAACACCAATTTAGCATCAAAAGAACTAACTTTTTTAAAAATGACTGTGATGAAAAAAATGCTTCTTATTATCAGATCACATGCAAATCTGAAAATTGTATTGATTGTAGTGACTGTTCAGATATAATGACAAAACTTGAAATGCAATTAAATTTATCAAATTTGAAACCCAATGAACCCAGTACTCAGAATTTGGAAGACACTGAACTGTCTGAGAATGACATATTCGCAAACATTCACAGCCACAGTACGAAAAATGGAAAAGAATATTTTGATCTAATTACAAAAATGCCAAAAGAGACAATTCCAATAGTAAATGAAAAAATATTACAGCAGTTGCTCAAAAAATATCTGCAAAATCATAAACATAACCAATGTGCCATTGCCTTTTTTTTCATGAAAGATAATAGGACCATCCTTATTTCTCCAGAATTTAAGGTAGAATATGACAATAATAACAGACACTCTGAGCCACCTTTATGCAATAAAATTGAAATAATTTTAACAAAGATTGGAAATTGTGTGGACAGAATTGTGATTTATACATTCAATAGTCCTTGCTCCAACTGTATGTCTCTACTCAATAAAAAAAATAATTCCTGGCACAGAAAATATGGATTCTCAACAACTATAGTTTTCACAAAATTTTATCCATTTTTAGGTCGAAGGTTTGTAAAATCAAAACTAAATAACTACTCGATTACAGAGTTGTTAGATCCAAAGGGTGTATTTTATGGTTTTATTAAAAAATATAACAAATATCCCTTCAAACTGGACCAATTTAAAAAGGAAACTAAAACTGAAACTGAAACTGAAACTGAAATAGACAAATATATCAATAATATCACTGGAAAAGGAAGAATAAATATACGTGCTGAGAAGCTGAAACGTTGTGTGTTCAAGCTGAATGAATTGGCTTCAAAATTCTTTTGTATAACACATTTACAATGTGGTGAAAACATAATTTCTTCTTTCAGTTTTCCCCCATATATCCAAAAGAAGTTTTTAACGGACTGGAAAAAACTGGTTGAAAAGAATGCCAAGTCATATATAATAAAACAAATAGAACAGGTTTTCAATGTTAGGTTACTTGAAGTTGTTAACAAAACATCCTCTTGTCCTCTTGTGAGAACAACAGCGCTCTAAAGCTTTACCAAATCCCTTAATTATAATTGCAATTTTAAATTCGATTATACAGAATACATAGCATTACAAAGCATAGAAATCCCTTGTTTAATGCAAAGAAACTGAACCTAAATTTTAGTGGAAACTATTCTGACTTATACTTTCAGTGGTCCTTGTTTGGGTTGTACATCGCTACTTTTCCACAACTACAATCACACAATTTTATGGATAGACTTTTTTTCTATATCACATCATCTGCCAACAGAAGGGGGGAAAATGATTATAACTAAACTGAATCTTCGGTGGCTGTACTTCTGCTGGACAAGCAGACATTTGTCCACTCGAGATTTGTTTACAATGTGGTAAAAATACACTTTGTTCTTTGAAATTTCCTCCATTGATCAAAAACACTGAGACAACTTTTAAAATTTTATTGGAACTGTTGAAAAACAGTGCCATGTCAAACACTAGAGAAAAAATAACCATGAATGTTAATGTTATGGTAGTTGTGGGAACAATAGGCCCTTTAAATTGATGATATTATATCTCTATAAATCTAAAATTGTATTTTTTAAATCAAAAATTTAATTATAATATAATAGATTAAAAACATATTTAATTTATTCAAAATAAATGAAAACATTTTTAAAAAGATACATTAAATTATATATCATAGGATGTATAATTTAATACATATTTATATACGTCCAGAGTAACAGCCGTAGACTGCAGTTTGCCGCCTGTCAGGTAGTCAGTAATCCAGGGGAGCTGAACTCTGAGAGCAAACAGCCTGGTGACTGTAGCGTGCCGAGGGGCTCACGTGGATCTGTGGCTGAATCTGGAGCTGAGACTGGAGGTGTTCAACGAGGACTCCTACGAGGCAGCAGAGCTGATGCGCTGATCATTAATGGCCGAGGCTGCTCACACCAAAGGTGGGTTGATGAGTTATCAACTGTAACAATATCTTGTAGCTTGGAACAGAAAAATCTCATCTTTGTTCTCTGTCTTGCTGCCTCCTCCTGTTGGTTTGTGTGTTAGTGAGTGGCAGGATTCTCCAGTCCAGTGAGCACAGCTCCATCAGCTGGTGGAGTTCAGTCAACACACACTCAGAAAAATTATGGTTCTTAAATGGTTCTTCAGATGTCTTCATGGTTCTTTAAAGAACCATCATACGTCAAAGAACCTTTTTATTTTGTGGATGGTTCTTCAGCTATTACAAATGGTTCTTTAAAGAACAAAAGGTTCTTTATCCTTAGCAATCTAAGTTTGATGGTGTAAATGGCATAAATATTTATTCACTATAATGAGGCTGTGAATTATACTGTGTGTTTTCTTTGTGTGCATGTGTGTGCGAAGGGGAAGGGCGGGATACCTGGCAATTACCCTTTAAGAGAAGATGGTAGGAAACTGAATATTCAAATAAAAGTTAGAAATATTTGCAAACAATAGACACAATACACACATTCAAATACTGTACTTTAGTTTTAAATTTTAATAAAGCATTACTATTTTCTACTCCAAGGCATTACTTTTGAGATTATTATATATTTTTGAAAATATAGCATAATGATAATACTAGTTATTGTAAACTTTACAAACCACCCAGCAGTATGTAAAGTCAAATTATAAAATACAAGTAAATAACAATTTGTTACAGGAAAAATGATTCTATGTTTCTTTACCTTCTTTTAAATGTACAAAGATGCCTTTTGTCTGCCCTCTCCCTATGGTTAGATTAGTTTAGAATTATCTTTTTAGACTTTCTCAGCAAAGACATACTGTTTTGGGACATATTGTTTTAGATTGTTTTATCTCTCACAGCCTTCTCCCAGCTCTCTGCTGACGAGACTAGCGCCACATATGGAGTTGTTTATTTTATTTGTTTTGTATTTTCTTATCCTGTTCTCACTGTCTTTCCTATAAAAATTACCAAGCCACTGTGCATGGTGTGAGTTGTTCTTAGCAGCTCACCCGTGTACACGTTTGATAAAGAAAGTAACTTTGTCTCATTGTGTCTTTATTTCTCCTGGGTCTTTTACAGAGTTTTCCCCCAACATTTCTTGGTCCTTCGGAGCCGGAGCGCCTCCATCGTGTCCCATCTCCGTGACCAGTCCACGTTGCTCGTCTGTCGACAGCCCACACACTAGGTGTGTGGTCAAAGACCAAGGGCGTTAAATTCGAGTCTTGGCCAACGTTCTTAGAAAGCGACCCACGGTGGTGGGGCCCGATCGAGGTGGACCAGACCCGGCGACACTGACCAGGTAGATACAGACACACTGACACAATCTTGCGTAAAATCGTATTTTAAATTCAGGGAATTTAAAATAGCGAAAGTAGCTCGTCGCGACTGGAAGCTCCCCACTTCTGTGGGTTTAAAGTAGCTCGTCGGCTGGTAGCTTGGAGCTCGTCGACTGGAAGCTCCCCACTCTTGTGGGTTAGGTTTGGAGCTCTGGGTAGCTCCCCCAGCTGGGTCAAGGGAATAAGTAGCTCGTCTACAGAAAGACTGGCAGCTCCCCTTATGATAAGGGTTCCGATCGCGCGAATAAGTGTGAATGTGAATGTATGTGTGTGTGTATTGTTTTAATTAACGGAGCAAGCTGAATTTTCACGGTCCAATAAGAGACTGAGCTGCTCCTACTGTGTTTTTCTTTTACTGCTATTCACTGACGTGCTGGTGAGTTGAGAGAACGGTCGAGTTCCGTCTCGTAAAGTTCACACCGCTTTTGGAAATAGTCCGAAAGTAGAAGGGCGTGTGAGCAACCACTCTCGTCTCTAATACCAGCGAAGGTGATAGCAGCTGTATCGTGTATATATTACTTAATAAACAAAAATAAGTAAATACATAAATAAGATGGGTAATCAAGCAAGTGAAATTAAAACTCATTCCTGCTGACGAGCAGTGGTGAGAAAAGAAAAGTCCAGACGCCGGACAAAAACAGTGTCTGTAAACTGAGAGATTTAAGAAAACAAAATATAAACAGTCAGAAGAACAGAACTCAACTGCCAGTTTAGTAAAACCAGAAGACGAGACACTGTGCAGTTCCCACAATCCTTTTAGTAAACCATCACTCACTCCTGCAGCCGCATCTGCAGCACCACCCATATCAGGAAGAACATAATAATCCTTTATTAAGTGAAAACTAGAGATCACAGTAGTTTGAGGTAGTTTAAAAGGGTTGAAAACAGACCCCACTGAGTAGATATAAATATAAAAAGTACGAAATAAAGATAAACAAAGGGAAAATTACAGTAGAAATGATCTTTAGAGTATTTGAAATTAATAATAGCAAGGATAACAACCTGTAAAGTGATATTAACAATGAAACACAGTTGGCATGATGACCATGCCCAGCATGTATAAAATGAATATAAAGCAAATAATTCACACGAAAATATTTTAATAACATAAATAAAGTATATTAAGGCTGTGTCATTGTTCAGCCAAGGACAGTGTGCGAAAAAGTAACTGTCTCCACCCTGGGAAAAGGATGATACTGCAGGTCATCTGAAGCCCTTGATGGATACAAAATAAAATATAAATAATATATTATAATAGAACTGCCTGGTCCGCCATGCAACAGAGAGAACAAATGTGACCGTAGATTGGATGAATTCTAAATTATCTGTTTGCTGAATAAGATGATCCTAACTAACAAATTGGCTCAGGAGTAGTATAGTGGTACACACTGATAAAATATTATAATATGCTATTGCTGTTATATAAGACAAAGAGGATAATATTAACAATGACAATATTAATATGAAGAGGCACCTTAATCGGTTATGATGTGAGGTGGATAATTGTTAAACAGTAGTCTGCATCAAGCTTAAGGTTTGCTGAAACTCAGTGTAATGACATGTGAGATGAAGACAATACGGAGAATAACTAAACTAATGAAGTGCATAGAGGCACTTGACCAGCTTGAAACCTATCATCCTAGAATGACACATTGCTGAGATATAGAGCACACCTATAATAACAACCAATAAGCAAAACCCTGTAGACAACAGCTAAAACTACAGGATTGAGAAGCTGAATTAAATATGTAGACACTGCTAAGCTGATGAGCATGTTCCACATTTTCTTTTCTTTTTATTTATTTGTTTCTTTTAGAGCAGAAGCTGCTGTAACACACCCAAAGAAAGACTCTAGGTCTCACCAACCGTCTCAGTCGTGGGCAAAAAGATGACAGTCAATAAAATTCTAAAAGATAATTTATTGACGAAAAATATATCAAGAGATAAAAGATAAAACAGTCCAGTGTCCCACTTAAGAATTGTATAAAAACACACAGTCCCAAGGCCAGAGCCAGCTATGCCACACGGCCAAGTTGCACCCCACATGTTGCCTTTAACAGGGTTAGAAGTTGTCCTTGGAGACCCACCACCCTGCAAGCATATAGTCAGTGGTCACTCAAGCCTCTGGAACTCTGCTGCCTTTAGGCTGTGGCATATAATAGGCCCTGGACTGCACAGAGAGACAAAACGACACACTTAATATAAAATTCATAGCGCAAAACCCGTCCATCCCAAACATATCTGATTTCATCACATTACATACCTGCACAGAGAGACAAAACGACACAGCAGTGTTTGTAGTGTGGGCTATAAGTAGACCAGTGTATCAGTGCAGTCAAGTACACCTGCCTCTAATTAGTCCAACCTCATTCCAGCCATTGGCTCACCAAAAATGTGACACACACAAAACCACTCCCAACCCAGTGGAACTTCACACAATAATATGGAGCTGAATTAACACAGGCACATTAGTCTACTATGTTACAAGCTGCATGCTATTAAAAGCCAACATATGCAGACTTCTGCCTTGTTCGGGTGGCAGCATTTTTCTTTTTTCTTTTGTGTCCTGACACGTTTATGTTTTTTGGTTTTGTTTGATTATTTTGTTGGTTTTGGAAATGAATTTAAACGAACTTGTGACCATACTTGAGAATCACAGTGACACATAGTGATTAGGCATATGATTGAAAAATGCCTAGGTTTAGAGCTGTGAGCTATGAGCTGTGAGCAATGCAAAGTTAAATATATATATTTGTATAAATGGGAAACAACCCTAACTTGAAAGTTTGAAATGTGTGAGATCCATGCATTGTTTGAAGAACTAGAAATTATCTTAAACTGCCTTAAGTGAAAATGTAGAGTTGCATCTATTCTCCCAAACAAAAAAAACAAAAAAACAAAAAAAGGGAGAAGCATTCTGTAACTTAAAAATAAGGCTGACTGTTGACAACAGACTAAAACACTAATTCGCAGGTGGCTATCAGGAACAGAGAGGCGAGCAAAGTCACAAACACCAAGGCCGCAGACAGCCACGCAGAAACAGCAGATAACATAGAGACAACGCCTGCTAGAACCGTGGAGAGGAAGGTCACTTCACACGAGATTGTTGCGCATGTCAAATACACAAAGATAAACAAATAACCATTTATATAGACAGCCAGTATGTTTTCTCTGCTGTGCATCATTTTGCAAAAAATCTGGAAAACCAGAGGAATGATTACACCAACTGGCAAACCAGTTCACCATGCCAACCTCTTACAACGCCTACTGACTCTTTCATTACTACAGGCAACAATTTTGCTGACAGAGCAGCAAAATAGGCGGCACAACAGGCAAACATCACATTGATGGCAGTAAACACACATCAGATTCCACTGGATGTGTTGAAAAATGAACAAAAAGCAGCAAGCACAGCAGAGCAGGCAAAATGGCTAAAACACGGTGCAGTTCTGACAAACGACTTAATGATGTGTTATGGCAAGCCAGTGTTGCCAAAATTCCTCCACAAAATGGCGGCATTAGTGACTCATGGCTGTACGCATTTGTCAACGGGGGGACTGACCAGTATTGTCAACTCTCATTTCTACACTGTAAATTCTACACAATACTCTCATTTCTACACTGTAAATTCTACACTGTAAATTTTGAAACCTCAGCAAAACAATTTGTCAGAACATGCATGACGTGTCAAAAATGTAATGCTCAGGGAAACCTGAGACCACACAATCCATATGGACTTTATTGAGCTAAATGAATGCCAAGGGTAAAAATACACCCTAGTGGTTATAGATGTATTCTCAAAGTGGCCAGAAATCTACCCAGTGAAAAAGGCAGATACAATTTCAGTAGCAAAATGTATGTCTAAGTTGTAGGAAAATAAAGAGATGATTGTAAATGACGAAGAATGTAATGATGTCTATCAAGTGTCTTGCAGATCACAGCCCGGTGACTGGGTTCTGATCAAAGTGCTCCAAAGGAAAAACTGGAGCTTGCAAAATAGCGGAACGACCATCTTGCATCCATCAGAGCCAGTAAGTGAAGCCATTGTCGAGGAGGGAAATTATTTTACTGCTATTGTTAAATAATTGTCATTGCATTAATAATATAATCTGCAGCATGGATATTGCATTCCAAGGTTTAAACAGTGTCTCTTTCAGAAAGACTGAGTTGCAGGCTGACAGGAAGTTGTATGCAGAAGTGAAACCAGGAAGTTATTTTGAGCCGCAGGCTAAGACGAGGCTTTAACAATGTAACAGATAGCTTTAAGAAGGCCTTAAGATCAGATCATTTTATATTAAGGTTTTAGTAGAGGTTCTTGATTAAAACATTTATTTAGTAGAAGACATACACATAGTCTCAGTGAGCTTCTGGTCTGGTAAAAGGTCAGAAGTGCAACCGGTGAATTGAGAAAGAGCATGTGAGGTCGTGACACACACACATAGAGTTAAATTTATTTAGAGGAACCGTCCTTGTTGTCTCAGCAAGAAAGAGGAACAATTCATTTTAAGATAAGAACGGAAAGTACCACGCCATGAAAATAGAAGATGATTTTCTAGGTGAAAAGTCAGGATGATGTTGATCTGATCTATGTATAAAATGTATGTGACGTATGAAGGGGCGTCAGTAAACAAACCCTGATGCTATAAAATATCTGTTCATGCTTTGATTAAGTTGAAGACTACTGGCTGTCTGCGTACAGAGTGTCTTCCCACGCGTGTATTCATTAAAATCATCGTTTGACTTCACCCGGCCGGATCGGTGTGGTTATTCTTCGATCACCTCTTGTACCCTTCCTCAATAATGAATCTTAACATTTGGGGGCTTCGTCCGGTTATTGAGGAGGGAGAGTTGGAGGTTTAGACGGAGAAATCCGGGGTCTTAGGTGGTCTGACGGGCAGACATGAATTCCAGTGGTCTAAGTGAGTGGGCATAAGCCGGCTTATCCAAAAGGTAAGGCACTACCTGTTGAATTATTTCCAAAGTGTGCCAAATTGGATATGATAAAATTTAAGTCTACTCACTGAAGTTACTGGTGGATGTCTGTTTTGATTTTGATGAGAATCTCATGACAGTACTGAGGATTTAAAGCAGTTGGACTGCTGGAAAGGATTTAATGCGGTTGGACCGCGGGAAGCAGTTGGACTGCTGGAAATGATTTTAGTAGGTTAGGGAATTTGGTTATTTTTTGGTTATAAGGTTGGACCTGCTTCAGTCTTACACTTTGTTGGGTGTTTTATTGTTGTTTCAAAGTATTATAAATTATTCTAGAACGCCAGTTGGACTGGTAGGAAGCGCAGTGCTCAGAGGTAACGCTTGCCAATGTCAAGGACGCTTAGACATTGTCCTCGAAGAGGGATAGTCAGTTGGTCACTGTGGAGTTTGGGGCACTCCAGAATAACTAGGAGTTAGAATCTCCTTACCGTTTGGAACGGTATCTGCGCTTTTTTGGGCAGCAAAGGTTGGACCTTGGGTGTTGGACACTTTTAAATTGAGTTAGGGACTTTAGAGATGAGGCCAGAAACTGTTGGACAGATACTGGTTAATTGATTACAAAAAGTTGGACTTTTATCGGTTAGACCGTTAACTTAAATTTTTCGAAATTCGGTAGGTGTTAAAAGGCATAAAATCTGTGCAGTTGTAAATATAAGACGTCTTTGTGAATATAAAATAATAGATCTCTGTGTGAAAGGAGTCTGAGGCAATGCTGCTGCTATTTTTAGACGGTGTGTGTGAGTGAAAATGCAAATGAGTAAGCAGTGAACTGTTTAAGCCACAGTTGGGTTTACAAATACTGCTGCAAACATTGTTGAGTGTGTGTTTAAAATGCCATTCATGTTTATTAGAGGACTATAAATAAAGTTTTGAGTTGCCGTAGTGGATGTATAGTAATTGACTGAGTTTGGATGTAGATATATAAATATATTGAGTGCACTGTATATACTTAAGACTAACACATCACTTTCAGTAGTAACTTTTCTCCAGCATTAGTTGCTGGTGGGTTTTATTTTTTCAATTTCTTGTGTGTGCGGTGAGAATTAATGGAGGTTTCAATTTTTTGTTTGTTTGTTTTTTACTTGCTCTTTTTGATTATGACAAGCATGTCTAAAATACTCTTAGGAAAGTGTGTTGAGTTATATTCCTTAACTCTAGTCACAGTTTAAGTGTGAATGCGGTGACTAGAAGGTTTTGAATGATGAATAAAGGTGTGAGAGGTATTTCTTTGGTGATGTAAAGTAGGATGTCTTAAAGTTCGGAAGTGTTTTTAACTTGAGAGAGGCATGAGTGATGTTATAAGAGTTTGAGTTTCTTTTTCTTTCAGTTTAAAACACATAAGTACATACACTTGGTACACCGGTTTACTCTTTGACTTTATTAAAACAAACGGTGTATTTGAGTTTGAATTTCAGTAATTGTATGTTGATATGGTAATTTAGTTTTATGTTAGGTGAAGGAGATGTCCATCTCTGCGTCTTGCAGGATCGAAAGTGAAAGTTGAAGGTTGTGATGTGAATGCTGTGAGTACTCGATTTGAATGATTCTGTGTGAGGTGTACAAAATACTAAATAATAATAACACTATGAAAGTTGATAGTAGAGTGAGTGCAAGGTGATGTGTGAACAGAGGAAGTCTGAGAGAGAAGTGTGTGCGTAGGCAAAAGGCAGAGTGTGTGCGTGAAATAAGGGAGTATTGTTTTTACATCAAGGTTTAGTAGAGCTAAAGTAGAATGTCACAAACAAACAAAAGAAGGTAAAATGAAGAGAGAAAATAATGTGGTTCCCTGACCGGGAGAGAAAATAACTGACAATTACATTAATGAATAGAAAACACACATACACAAAGTGCCATATGTGAAATTATTCTAGGAAGGAGTCAGAATTGAGATAGCTTATTATAGAGATAGTTTAACATAAGATGCAATGAAGGAAGCAGCTTACATTCCTTTAATTCCCAGAGCCAGTGTGTTCCCTCCCCTGCCCACTTGGGCCCCGTATCAGGCGAGTATGGAAGGCTGGATAGCCCATGACGGGTAAGATCCCACCTCGAAACCCTGGGACAACCTAAGGCAGGCACAGTCACGAATACTCGGCTTCAGTAAGAAGACAGGACCTGACGGGTAAGGCCGCTGGGCTAGGGTGGAGGTGGAAAGTGGCAAGTGGAGCCCTACCTTCTGGCTGAGGACAAGGAATGCTGCTATTTAAGGTAGGAAATCAGAATTTGGGTTAGTAAATTTGGGGAGGAGAAAATTGACTGTTTAAAGGCAAAATTATGAAGGAGTCTGACACACTGTAAAAGCACCATATGCAAATTCACACACACAAACAGAAAATGCATTAAACTTATAAAGACAAGACAAGCTCATGGAGTTTAATGCATAGACACTGATTAAACCTGGCTAAGAACACAAACATAGGCAATGAAGAACAGCTTGCTATTTTGTATGAATGATACAAGGGTGTGAATGTTTAATAAAATACATTTGAGTTTGTAATTGAGGAATAGAATAAGCCATATGACAAAGGGAGTTATGAAAACGAAAAAGGGATTAAAGTAGTTTTAAAAAAGAGTGACTTAGGAGTGCTCTCGTACTGAGTGATCAACACTAGTGATCACTGTTGGAAGAAATAAAATGATTTAATGAGTTGGGAATGTTTAAACATATGTTTCTGTTGTTACAGCTTCTTGAGAGATGACTCAGTATGCAAATTAGCTGGAGTGTGTGTGTGACTGTGACTTTCAGGAAGAGGAAGCATAGCAGAGACGAGAAGTGCAGATTGGGGTAGGGAATTTATAGTTTAGTGATTATATGATGTCGTAAGGGGTCTTATGCTGAATTTAAGAGTATAAGGGGGTGATTTTTGTTTGCAAATTGTGTGGTTTTAATGAGACTTTTGGTGTATTGAGGAGGTGAAATTATGTGGTGGCAAGATTTGTGTGTTTAAGGTTGTTGTGGTGATGGGTTGATTCTGTCAGGTAGGTTGTTGTTGTTGTTTTGTTTTTAATAGAGGGAGTTTTAGGAAACATGGACATGTCAAAAAAAAATTGGGCCCATTATTTTGTAACAGTGCACTTAAAGAAAACCTGTCAGGTGATTTTGTTTTGTTTTTATGAGCTAACAATCAGCTCTATTTTTCATTTCTGTTTTAAGCAGGCCTGCAACAGTGAATAACGGCGCTGAAAATTCTCGGGAGGAGCAAATATAAGGGGGCTTTCCAGATTACAATTGGCTGAGGAGAGCTACCTGTGGGGACTGATCAAGGTCGTAAGTCCCTGTAAAAAGGATTTTATGCGAGTCAATCCAGTCCAAAAGCATGAAGAAATATTTTCCTATGGAAAATAAACATGACGGAGCTCATTTTGCTGAGGGTGGAGAATCTGACGCGGGAAGCTCCACCATTAGCAAATACATGGTGTGACTGCATGTGAGTGAATGTGAGACTGTATGTGAGTGAGGATGAATTAATGTGGACAAACAATTTGCTTTTACCAGAAAAATTTCTGTTTTGCTTTGTTGACTGGGGTTAGATTATGAGATTATAGTATATTGTTGGGAGAATGCCAAATGCTAAAGGGGAAATATTTTTTGATGTAACTCAGTTACCATTACTTGTAGAAACACATGACTGATAACTGTTCTGTTTTAAGTTTATTTTTATGACATAGATTGGATCATGAGTGGGGAAAACTGAGCAGTTTTAAGTTTTGTATAGTATCTTGACACATGAAATGTATCAAGATAAAGGGGGGTTTAGGGTTTAATAATTTAATTGTTTAATAATTTAGGATCATTTTAGGACCTTTTGGGTTTTTGATCATTTGGATATGGTAAAACTGAAACTGGTATTTTTAAGTTAAGGTTAAAGGATTAAAAGTGAACTTGTCACGGTTTGCGAGGCAAGCCGTGTGGAGTTGTAGAAAAGGACCCAAAAGGCGGCAGCTCTGGTGCAGGTGAATATTTATTTACAACGGTGGGCACAAAACAGCACTGGTGGAAAAACAAGAAACCGGAAAACTGGGTAAGCTAATAACACAAACCAGAAACGAGGATGCAGGGAGGTCCGGGGAAATACACAAGAGACGCAGGGAGACCGAGGGGAAACAATATAGACGAACCAGGAACTACAATATCAGAAGACACAACTTAAATACACCCAGAGCACGGGGAGAACACAGACATAACAGGCTGGGGGAAACATGGAATAAACACAAAGAGAGACGAGAGCTCATAAATAGACAGAGGGGCACAAGGGGGTAAGAGTCACAAAGGGAAAAAACACTTAGGGAACACCACAACAGGACACCTCAGAAAACCTGGCCTAAATAAGGAGCGAAAATACAAGGAACCAAGAATGCTGGGCCAACATGGCCCAGGACCATGAATCCTGTTTAGAAGATACAATGCCAGTTTTTCAAAGCTGTGAATAAATCTTAGAGGGAAAATTAGTGAGGGTTGAAGGGGTAGAACAGGTTTGATTTTTTGATCTTTAGAAGAAGTGGTTATAATGTAGGCTTACACATACAGATATTACATAGGAGGTATTTTTAGGATAAAAGGGGGAGCTTATAAATAGAAATGATTTTTATACATATTGCATTTTGTGCTTTTAAAGGAGTTGTGGCTCAAATTTGTCTCTGGAGGGTCACGAGCCTTTGGCTAGCGCTATGATTAGCCAATCTACTGTGAGGATAATATGAGTTCATGAAGGATTGCACACGCTTACAGACACAGAGTTAAGAAACACACATGACAGTATTGATTCCAGGCAAAAGGCCTTAAATTCATTTAGCTTTTAACTGAACTTAAAGAAGGACCAAAGAGGAAGGAAAGCATATGTTTTGGTTAAGTCTGATACATTAGAATTAGAAGGTATTGTTACATTAAAAGGAGCAAAATGAAATAAAAAGGCTATACCGAAACAGGTGATAACATAGGAAATGTGAGGTTTTAAAATGAAGTTAGTGTTAACACATAGGAGTTGTTTCAAGGCAGCATTTAGTTATGATGAAATGTATACAGGAGTAATTGCTTATATGCTTGAACTTAATTGATTAAAGTGGTTGTTTTCTTTTGGAGTAGATTAACTTGCAGCAGCGACAACTTGTGCACAGGATGTTGATGATCAGATAAGGGAAAATAGAGCGAGCAACCGGATGTGAAACCAGCGCTCAAAGAGTTTAAAGTGATGAGTAACGTTGAAGAGTATACATAAATACAAGTCAATAAGTTAAGAGCATAATTAGGATCATGCTTTTGATTAAAGAGTCCCAGATAGGATAAGTTAGGGAGATGCAAGAAAAGGTGTTTTGTTTCCTTTGCAGAAGATCTCGGCGACCACAGGAGGGGCGAGGATCCTGGAGATCTCGAGGTTCGAGACCACCAGAGAAGGGTCTGCGTGAGGACACAATGTATTGTGACCTCTGGTGTTCCAGAGGTCAAAAGGGGGAGTGTCGAGGAGGGAAATTATTTTACTGCTATTGTTAAATAATTGTCATTGCATTAATAATATAATCTGCAGCATGGATATTGCATTCCAAGGTTTAAACAGTGTCTCTTTCAGAAAGACTGAGTTGCAGGCTGACAGGAAGTTGTATGCAGAAGTGAAACCAGGAAGTTATTTTGAGCCGCAGGCTAAGACGAGGCTTTAACAATGTAACAGATAGCTTTAAGAAGGCCTTAAGATCAGATCATTTTATATTAAGGTTTTAGTAGAGGTTCTTGATTAAAACATTTATTTAGTAGAAGACATACACATAGTCTCAGTGAGCTTCTGGTCTGGTAAAAGGTCAGAAGTGCAACCGGTGAATTGAGAAAGAGCATGTGAGGTCGTGACACACACACATAGAGTTAAATTTATTTAGAGGAACCGTCCTTGTTGTCTCAGCAAGAAAGAGGAACAATTCATTTTAAGATAAGAACGGAAAGTACCACGCCATGAAAATAGAAGATGATTTTCTAGGTGAAAAGTCAGGATGATGTTGATCTGATCTATGTATAAAATGTATGTGACGTATGAAGGGGCGTCAGTAAACAAACCCTGATGCTATAAAATATCTGTTCATGCTTTGATTAAGTTGAAGACTACTGGCTGTCTGCGTACAGAGTGTCTTCCCACGCGTGTATTCATTAAAATCATCGTTTGACTTCACCCGGCCGGATCGGTGTGGTTATTCTTCGATCACCTCTTGTACCCTTCCTCAATAATGAATCTTAACACCATCTAAACACAGCTGACGGCAGGCTCGCCCACTTGTTGTGATCTCGCCCGGTGGAGGGGTCAGCTTTCCTGGCCGGGGGGTCTACTCGCGACAGGAGGGTGTGTCCCGTCGTCATGAGGTGGTGGCTCTTAACAACTGCAGCGGCCCTGACCATGGCCGGGCTCCTCACCTTTGCTTCCGTGAGGGACAACAAGTCACGTTATATGGAGAAAAGGCAGACACTGTATGACAAAGGAAAGTACACCAAGTTTCCCCATGGCTATGCCACTAATTTCTGGTGGCAGTTTATGAACACTACAGCTTACTTGAATAATAAAACTGACTGCTATGCAAATACATATACACTTTCTGCCCACCAAGGAACGAGAGGAAGTGTATGGACTGTTCACTCAACGAAACCTGTGCCAGTAATGCGACACTGATGAGCCTCAACTGTCGCTCCAACTACAGCTACCGAATGATACTACAAACAAAGACTCATTACCAGACAGGATGTGCACGGACGGCACCAAGCAGTAAAGGAACCAGAGTTTTGCATCTGAGGAGGAGTGAAATTCTTACAGAGCTTGATCCCCGGCATTGGAGTTGCCGAGGTGCGGGATCATGTGGAAATCAACCGATATGCTCTGCTACGACACATCAACTTAACTAAGGCCCTGGAACCGCCTTAGCAGGAGAACAGCAGGCCATCAGAACGATGGTGCTGCAGAACAGACTGACACTAGACCTGCTAACAGCATCACAAGGAGGAGTTTGCAAGCTGATCGGGGAAACATGTTGCACTTTTATCCCTGATGGATACGAAACTGGAGGAGACATTTATGAAACTTTGCAGAATTTGTCCATTCTGCAAAAATATGTCACTGACCACACATCTGGAGCAGCTACACCGCCATGTCTAAGAGTAATGATTTCAAAGATGATAACAACTACAATGACTGCTTATGTTGCCGTGCCTAAAGAAGAACAACATCCCGTTGCAATTCTGTTAGAGGAGAACTTGTAATAACTGCTAATGAATGACGTGGTGATTAAAAATGACTTCTGCCTTTTTCAAGTGATCATGCACTGATTAACACATTAGTAGTTTATGCAGGTACAATATAAGGTTTTCACCCTTTTATTTTTTGAAGTTCTCATCCTTTATTTTTTGAAGTTTTCATTTTAAATATGAAGTTTTCATTATTTTACATATAAAGTTTTCAATTTAAGGTTTGCATCATTTTAAGTATAAGGTTTTCATCCTTGTATTTTTTGAAGTTTTCATTTTACATATTAGGTTTTCATCATTTTTAAATATAAAGTTTTCATTTTACTTTTCACCCTTTTATTTTTTGTAGTTTTCGTTTTAAAATATAAGGTTTTTATCTTTTATTTTTTGTAGTTTTAGTTTTATTATTTTTTCTTGTTTATTCCACTTGTTATTTCATTTACTATGATTTTCATTTACTATGTTTTTCTTTTTCTTTTTATTATTTTATTTTGTTTTAATCTTTAGACCAAATGATTTCCATTTCTGCTATGCTGACATTTTGAAAATTAAAAAATTGCTTAAGATACTTAATAAATAACCTTCACAGACAATTATTGTATACATTTAAAATAAGTTAAAACAGGAGGGAATGTTACAGGAAAAATGATTCTATGTTTCTTTACCTTCTTTTAAATGTACAAAGATGCCTTTTGTCTGCCCTCTCCCTATGGTTAGATTAGTTTAGAATTATCTTTTTAGACTTTCTCAGCAAAGACATACTGTTTTGGGACATATTGTTTTAGATTGTTTTATCTCTCACAGCCTTCTCCCAGCTCTCTGCTGACGAGACTAGCGCCACATATGGAGTTGTTTATTTTATTTGTTTTGTATTTTCTTATCCTGTTCTCACTGTCTTTCCTATAAAAATTACCAAGCCACTGTGCATGGTGTGAGTTGTTCTTAGCAGCTCACCCGTGTACACGTTTGATAAAGAAAGTAACTTTGTCTCATTGTGTCTTTATTTCTCCTGGGTCTTTTACAGAGTTTTCCCCCAACACAATTGCAGAACAGAATGTCAGTGTAATGGACACAGACTTCGTTTTGACAAAGCACACTGCTTAGGTAAATGATCTGAGTAGTTGTTCATCACTGATCAATTTGTTAATATGTGTTTCGAGCCAAATAAATGACAGGGAGAGAGAGAGTGACGTCAGAACAGGTCATACTGTAACCTCCCGGGAGCAGACGGAGGGGGTCAGTCGTTGGGATGCGCATGCGCAGACAGAGTGTGCGAGCGGCGGGCCTTGACCTTCGGGAAAAAAAACTCACGGACGGTGACAGCGAAACGGATAACAGTCTTCAGTACCTGCTGGACTTTGAAGCTGTGGATTCTGGGACTGTTAGAAAAGGTAAAACATTTTCATTAAAACCTTATTACTGTTTTGTTTTTGTTACTCGTCATTGTAGCTTGCTGTTAATGTTGTACTAACAGTAGCGATTAGCTAGATACGTTAGCCGTTGAGGTCAACGCAATTTAGTATCCAACGGTTTTCCTAACAAAACCACTGTTATAATTAAGTGAAGGTGCTCTTAGCTAATTTGAACCTTTGGCTTCTAAAATATGTGGTTCAATTGCGTGCTGCGTACATAACCTAATGTCAGCTAGACCGAAATTAAAATTTAATATATTGTTAAAGTCACTAAAATGGCGCCTGAAGCCTGTTGTGATGTGAGCTCTGTGTCTGCTCTAGAAACTCTTGAAATTCTGTAGATCTGAGCCGTACATTAAATACTCACATGAACCTGTACTTTGAATTCTGTATGAGCTGTATAAAATACAGCTATGCATAAGTGTTTTGAATGAATAATTAGATTAGATGACTCTTTATTGTCTAATCGAATTATATAGAAATGAATAGAAATGTGACATGAGAAGGTGTGTCTTTGACTGTTCCTGCATAACTTAGTTTCGGACTAGTTGACAAGTTATGCTCCGGTCATTTGATGTTTCCAAGGTAGATGTTCTTTTGTAATATAGTTAATTTTTTTGTATATTTCATTTATCCACCATCATACATCATACATACAAGCTAAGAAGAGGTCGTTATACTAACAAGAGGTATCAACGCCGGGCCAAAGTTCAGCACATGGTTAAAGTTTGTAGTCCAGCCAGGGTGTAAATATCACTCAGCAGCCAGAGCTGAAGCAGGTAGCATCAACACATAAATCTACTCTACCCGGCTTAAATCACAAGAGCACCTCTAACCAAAAAGCTGTAGATTTTTCTTGTTTGCACAAATTAATCCAGATTCACATTAATTGTGTTCACAGCTCCAACAAAATGAGGAAGAGGAGGGGGAGAAACACAATTAGGTTGAATTACAATTGGATGGAAGGCGAGGACAAGGAGAAGGAAGCTTAGGATGAGGAGGAAGAAAAGCAGCAGGAGCATCTTTAGGGATCCCTATGATGTCATTGAGGTTGGTTTCATTAATATGGTCCTCTCACAAAGAACGATGACTTGTTTTAGTTCACCTACTTCCTGTATTAAATAGTGATGTGCAAAATGTTGTGAAAAACCATGGAGCAGGTACGTATAGTGCATCTGCAGGTAAATGAACATCAAATCTCTAAGACAGACTGAAATTTGTATATTTATCACCCTTATGATAAAACCCATGTCAGCCATTGGTTTATGGACTTTGTATTTTGAAGCCTCAACATTTGCTTTCTTGCTGTTGCTATGTTGGGACCATATTAGGATGAGGGATCAGAATCTGGAGTCATGCACACTATTGTTTCATTTAGTGTGTATCCATAAGATTCGTACAGCAGATCCAAGTTGTGCCTTGAAAACAGGAAAGTCGTCTGCATAGAGGAGAACTGTAATAGCAGGCTTGTAAAAAGTGAGGCTTTGTGCTCTCGTTTTACTTCTGTCACCCTGTTTTGATGCAGATTTCACTTGAAATCAGGCAAGAACTGGACTTATTTTTTTATGTGTTCTTGTGAATTGATTGTGTATCGCATATGTTTGATTTGACTTTCTGCAAGACAACAGTTGTCCGCTGGCCAAAAAAGTTTTCCAAATACCTCCACGTGATCTAGCCTGGATTTAGAAAAGAATAGCAAAAAAATCTGCACCTCCTGCTTCAGATGCAATTTGTGTTTCTGTGTTCAGAGGCAGCGGCGAGAGGGGAGACCTCGGCTCATCCAGCTGGAGAGCCTGACCAGGAGGAGTCGAACATTAACTGAGCTCTTCCAGGGCACCCTGCAGACTCGGCTGCTGGCATCGGCGAGGGATGACGTGAACGCCAAACTGGAGTCCATCACAGGTCAACTGCAGGTATGCGAGTCAGACCTTCTGAGGAGGGTTTCACTTTTCTCTTCTTTATAATTGACTCTTTTCTCGATCTCTTTCAGCTCCTTGTCTCAGAGTGGGAGGGATTTGAAGCACAAAGGGAGGAACTTGTCATTTGGTTGGCTGATATGGATGTGAGGTTGACCAGCTGACAGGAAACACCAGTGAAAAACTGAAACAACTGCAGGTGTGGGCTTGTTTTGATATGACATATACAGGGAGTGCAGAATTATTAGGCAAGTTGTATTTTTGAGGAATATTATTATTGAACAACAACCATGTTCTCAATGAACCCAAAAAACTCATTAATATCAAAGCTGAATGTTTTTGGAAGTAGTTTTTAGTTTTAGTTATTTTAGGGGGATATCTGTGTGTGCAGGTGACTATTACTGTGCAGAATTATTAGGCAACTTAACAAAAAACAAATATATACCCATTTCAATTATTTCTTTTTACCAGTTACACCAATATAACATCTCCACATTCACAAATATACATTTCTGACATTCAAAAACAAAACAAAACAAATCAGCGACCAATATAGCCACCTTTCTTTGCAAGGACACTCAAAAGCCTGCCATCCATGGATTCTGTCAGTGTTTTGATCTGTTCACCATCAACATTGCGTGCAGCAGCAACCACAGCCTCCCAGACACTGTTCAGAGAGGTGTACTGTTTTCCCTCCTTTAAATCTCACATTTGATGATGGACCACAGGTTCTCAATGGGGTTCAGATCAGGTGAACAAGGAGGCCATGTCATTAGTTTTTCTTCTTTTATACCCTTTCTTGCCAGCCACGCTGTGGAGTACTTGGACGCGTGTGATGGAGCATTGTCCTGCATGGAAATCATGTTTTTCTTGAAGGATGCAGACTTCTTCCTGTACCACTGCTTGAAGAAGGTGTCTTCCAGAAACTGGCAGTAGGACTGGGAGTTGAGCTTGACTCCATCCTCAACCCGAAAAGGCCCCACAAGCTCATCTTTGATGATACCAGCCCAAACCAGTACTCCACCTCCACCTTGCTGGCGTCTGAGTCGGACTGGAGCTCTCTGCCCTTTACCAATCCAGCCACGGGCCCATCCATCTGGCCCATCAAGACTCACTCTCATTTCATCAGTCCATAAAACCTTAGAAAAATCAGTCTTGAGATATTTCTTGGCCCAGTCTTGACGTTTCAGCTTGTGTGTCTTGTTCAGTGGTGGTCGTCTTTCAGCCTTTCTTACCTTGGCCATGTCTCTGAGTATTGCACACCTTGTGCTTTTGGGCACTCCAGTGATGTTGCAGCTCTGAAATATGACCAAACTGGTGGCAAGTGGCATCTTGGCAGCTGCACGCTTGACTTTTCTCAGTTCATGGGCAGTTATTTTGCGCCTTGGTTTTTCCACACGCTTCTTGCGACCCTGTTGACTATTTTGAATGAAACGCTTGATTGTTCGATAATCACGCTTCAGAAGCTTTGCAATTTTGAGACTGCTGCATCCCTCTGCAAGATATCTCACTATTTTTGACTTTTCTGAGCCTGTCAAGTCCTTCTTTTGACCCATTTTGCCAAAGGAAAGGACGTTGCCTAATAATTATGCACACCAGATATAGAGTGTTGATGTCATTAGACCACACCCCTTCTCATTACAGAGATGCACATCACCTAATATGCTTAATTGGTAGTAGGCTCTCGAGCCTATACAGCTTGGAGTAAGACAACATGCATGAAGAGGATGATGTGGACAAAATACTCATTTGCCTAATAATTCTGCACTCCCTGTATTTGATATGAAACATACGTCAGAGACATTATCCTAAACTGGACTAACAAAGGACCATGAGTACAACATGAAACGTACATTACATGGCGTAATGCTAAAGTTCATTGATCATTTTAATCATAAACTTGTTGTTGAAATATTTTTACTAAACATGCAAACATCTGCTGATGAAAATGTGTTGATTTATTGGTCTGTTATGAAGCTATTGCTATTTCTAATGTGTTTTATCACTTTCTGATGTTTTATTAATTAAACAATACATGTATTGTTGTGTTATCTGTAGCTATAGTATTTATATATATATTTATTTATAGTATAGCAAATATATTTAATTATTACTGTTTAAAACACTAATATGTGACATGTATTAGTAGTGATGTTGTGCTGAGGGTTAAAATGCCTTTTTGTCTTTTGGTAACTACAAAATGATAATAAACCATTAATATATGTCTATGCTGTGCTCGTATTTATTTTTACCCTACTCAAATTCAATTTATGATGCATTTTATTTTGAAAGATTTAAAATGTTTTTTTAAAGAACCACTCAAAAAAGGTCCTTCAAATGGTTCTTTTAAAGAACCATTTGAAGGACCTTTTTAAAAATGGTTCTTTAAAGAACCATTTTTAAAAAGGTTCTTTGAAAAACCATTAAAGGTGCCCCAAAGAACCATTTCTTGATGGTTCTTTGGGGCACCTTTAAAGGTTCTTCAATGAACCACTGAAAGAAATGGTTCTTCAAAGAACCATTGTTTGAAAGGTTCTTTGTGGCACCAAAAAAGGTTCTTCTATGGCATCAGTCTAAAGAACCACTTTTGGTTCCAGTTGGCACCTTTATTTTTCTGAGTGCACCTGCTCTCAACAACCAGCAGTGTGCTCAAACATCGGTTTCTCCTCCATCCTACACGATGTTTTACACTCCAGAAGCAGTAAATCAGGATTACATCACCTCTCTGTAGAAGGAAACTCTCCTAGTTTCCTTATTTTGGATTCTTGTCTCCTTCTCAGTTCCTTCCTGGTGTGTGTGCTGGACTGGATCCTCTGGCTCTGTGCCATCCTTTACTTAATAAAAATCATTGAAACTTGTGTCACTCGTCTGAGTCTGCATTTAAATCCATGTGTTCTGGTTCTCTATGTCAAAGATGTGAGCCACAACCACAAACCAAACTAAATTTAGTCCATAAAGGCAAAAATTGCAAAGAGAATGGGTATGAAAAATCTATAGTAAAACAAAAGCCTGAATGTTTGTCAAAAAGATGGAAAATTGTATGAAGTCCTCTTTGGGTGGGTGACTATAACCTACTCACGGTGGCTCTGGAGGAATAGATCCACCCAGAGGGAGCAGAGAGGCTTTTCCTAGATTGAACTAACTGTAAGAACCTCAAGTTCCTTCACTTGCCAAGAAGCTAAACCCAAGACAAGCCAGGTGGGCTCATCTTTAATATATTTAATTTCACATGTCATGTTGACCATGCTGTAAGAACACAAAACCTGATGGTTCTTCCAGCCTGCTGCTTTGTGGAAGTCGTTACCTGGAAGAATGAGGAGAAGGTCAGGCAGACTCTGAGGTGTCTGTCAGGAAGAATGCAAAACTTTCTTTGATGGACTTTGATGGACTTACAGCAGACCATTAAAACTGAGGTTAAATATTCAGCCTCACCGATTTGTTCAAGTACTCGGCTGTGCCTCATTACAAATTTGAGGTTCTCGCACTTTTCTACACTGCAGTTCGCAGTTCAAGTTAAAATATCCTTCTTCTTCCTTTTGGAACACATTTAGCTTTATCTATTCAAATAACTGACAAAGCATTAAAGCACACCCACACAGGTTTTTCTCGTGATGATGTCAGGGATTTCAGAGAAACAAAACAGAAAGTGAGAGTGTTGTACATTATTGTTTCCTGGTTCAGGTGATAATTCTCACTGAGGGCTAATCAAGATATAATATCTGGTGTGTTTTTGAATGCTTAAATGATTCAAAGTTTAATGCTGAGTGGCTTAAAAAAATTAATCTGAAAATGATAAAAGGACTGGATTGAGAATGAGTGAAAAAGCAGCCAATGACCCAAAAAATAAAAAAAATTGAAAGACCTTCAGAAAGCCTGATGAACTATTACTCAAGACCACTTAAAAAATTTACAAGAACGGCTGGTTGGCAAAAAAAAAAAAATATATATATATATATATATATATAAAGAAATGAGGAGCAGGTCAAGACTTTTGCACAACACTGTCCTCATATCGACTGGTCGAAGGTTTCCAGCTGGTGCTACAGAACCTTTACAGAACCAGATACTTCACCACACAGAGCATCTTTACTTCCTGTCAGCTGATGAACCGGAGACCATGGAGACCAAGTACAGAAACGTGTCCCTGGCATCATTCATTAATCCTCCTCAGCAGCTGATTCTTCTTTGTAGTATAAAAGGATGTCAAGAGATTTATTCTAAAGACACTTCTTCAGCTGAGAGTCAGAGAGTAGAAACACACACGCTGCAGTTTTTACTTGCAGAGCGCTCACACCAGAGTGGGGGCCCTGCGATGTGCACTCTGTTCTTGCACTTGTCTTTATTTATATACAAAAATAATACAACGGTGAATATGTCTATTGATAGACAGAGGAATGTTAGTGCGTATGCATGTGTGTGTGTGTGATTCTGAAGGACGCGGCTCCTCTTCTTGTTA
Organism: Astatotilapia calliptera; assembly: GCF_964374335.1. Classification (NCBI taxonomy): domain Eukaryota; kingdom Metazoa; phylum Chordata; class Actinopteri; order Cichliformes; family Cichlidae; genus Astatotilapia; species Astatotilapia calliptera. The sequence goes on along the minus strand of NC_137428.1, from coordinate 4,006,073 downwards.
GGGAGTGCAGATAAAAGTGTCCAGCTCTCCTCCTCCTGGTAGGGAGTGAAAAAACTATCTCTGTGGGAAAGAATTTATAAAACAGAACAAGTCATAAAAAGGTCATCATGCAGTATTCTATCACATGTAAACTTATATCATTAAAAGCTTATACTGACTACTAAGTACAAGTTTCCATTGACAAAGGACAAATTTCTTTACAGTTTCATTTACTTCAATTAAGCACAGGTACCTGTTCCCTTTAATCTCTTCAGCAGTTGAAGTGTTACAGAGCATTTCAGCTAAAGTTTCAGCTTCACTAAATTAAATCTGTGTAACGTGATCATTTGGACAGAATAAGAGAAGGTGATGAATCAAAGATGACTTTTTGAACCTGAAAAAGGCCTCGACCTCATCTCCAAAGCTTTAATGTAGTGTTGGTGTTAGTGCACTTCACTGTGTGTGCACTGTGTGCTGCTCTCATTTTGTTTTAAAATATTAATTCATGAGCTGCAGCTCGTTTGCTTAACTGACAGTCGTAGCTCTCAATTCTGCTGGTCGTTCAGTCAAACTACTTACGAGATCTATACAGAACTACAACACTACAAAGAGTGTGTGAGCATCACTGTCATGCTGCATTCTGTTTAAACCTGCTGATGGCAGCTTAAAAGTAACATTTAAACTCTTTTTTTCAGACTCATTGTGGTTCACCCAGAACATTACAATGGTGTTTTGCAGAGTGTACACTAATATTGACTCACCCCAGCTCTAAAGTAGACCTTATGAAGGCAATATAACACTTTTCAGTTTGCCCACAAAGCACTTAAGAATGTCCAGAGTGTTCCTGCAATGACGACAGTGATTTCAGAGAAACAAAACTGAAAGTCAGAGTGTTGTACATTAAGGTTTCCTGGTTTGAGTGCTGAGAGCTTGTAAACATGTAATGTCTGGTTTTTTTTTTACTGAAATAAAGTCCTACATAGTAGATACGCCTTCAGTGGTTAGCAGAAGTGATCACATAACACACACAGCGCTGTTTAGAAAGCTGTGAGAGTTGTGAAAAAACCAGGAAGGAGGGGAGGAGTTAGGCTGACCACATGATCAGGAATCCTCATAAATTCTGTCCGGCCTCCCAAAACTGCCCTTTTTGATCAGCGCATCAGCTCTGCTACCTCGAAGGTAAGTTTCTTTGTTTATTTGAATCTTTTCTTTGAATTATAATCCAGTCACAAGAAGGAATAATCTGACTTATTCCTTCTTGTGACTATAATTACTAGAGAAATGTCACAAGGGTTAAAGATACAAATAAGAGTTTGTGGGGCAGCTCAGACAGTCGGATGAAAAAAAAAAAACCGTGGCTGAATCAGCACAAAACACTCAGGGTTAAAGCTATTAGACAAAAAGAAGCCAAACTATTAATGTAAATGTGTTAGTTTTTCATACAGCTATAAATCTCTCTATATGTCTATATGAATACAGAGCTCTGTCCCTCTGTCACGATCTCTTGGTGAGTGCAGATCGTGTGAGGTTTGTACGAGGACCCAAACATAGAACGCAGGAGACAAGGTAGTGGTTAACTAAGGGCGTGCTGTTTATTTAGGCAGATTTTCAAAATGTGAACTCAGACAGGAAAAATCCAAAATAACAAAAAACTAAACCGAGAAACACCTAAACTGTGAGAACTAAATAAGTAAACACAAAAGTTGGAACACTAGAAAAATCTTGGAGGCAACACGGAAACACGAGGAGGGATTCACTGGAAGAAACACAGACAACTCCCGGGAGGAACACAACACACCGACGAAGACCGAAGCGAAACTGACACAATAAATACGCACAAGAGGGTGATCGGGGAATTACATTGAACATGGGACGCAAGACTGTCAAAATAAAACAGGAAACACACAGGCTTGACACAGTGGCCGGCATGAACAGGGAGGGAAAAGATGAAACACGAGGAGAGGAGCAGGGCAAGACAGGTGAGACTAAACACGGTGACACGACTAAGACACAGAGCGGGCAAAAAGAGATGAAAACATGGAGACACAAGACACACGGAGGGGCGAGAGACAAATGCAAACACACGGGGAGGAGACAAACACACAAGAGAAACCTCAGGGAATAAATCATAATAAAGGAAAAACCAAAAAACTCGATACAAATATGATACAAAGAGCAACATGCAATAAGCTCAGGATGCTCCTGACACCCTCTCTCATATAGATGTACGGACTACTCAGTATTTGGGTAAAACTACATTACATTTTGAATATGAATGGCACAACATGACTGCGTCATTTATATTCCCAACAAGTCATCTCACGGCATTCAGTTTCTTTTGTGTAAGACCTTAAGAGGAACAGGAAGTTGAGTCAGGAAACTTCTGTAAAACTGCAGGGCGGTAACCTGCTTGGACATGCAGACAACAGTGAATGATGCAAAACAACGAGGTGTGTCTGTCATGATATGGGGCTAGCAGCTTTCAGCGTCATTCAAAGTGAGAAAATGAGATTTTTTTTACTGCATAAATAAAGGTTATATAAAAGTCGCTGCCAAAAACTGATTGCGGCTTGTATCTTGCTACACGAATGTTGTTTGTGGCTCAAGATGACTTTATGTCATCCATAAGGGATGCATTTGACATATGTTTAACATATTATAGCCCAACAAGTTACTTATAGCACTTTAAATATGAGCAATCGCTTTTTGGCAAATACCGGAAATCAGTTTTTGGCAGACAATCACTTTTTGGCACAACACCGGCCCGGAAACAGCGGGGGTGTCCAAATTCAGAGGCTGCTTCCACCTGAGGACCCGGCCTTCGCGGTCTAAAGAAAGCCGGGTAGTACGTCACAGGATCCCTCGGTGGAGTGAAACTCAGCCGTCTGCTCCTTGCTATCTAAAATATAACCGGGCGCTGGAGTAAACTCTCGACCGTCTCAGACTTTCTTTAATTAGTTTTCTGTTTGATGTTTATTCAGCTGTGTGAAAACCCCGGAGGAACCCACCCGAGGGATTAATAAAGTTAAATTTAATTTAATCTAATCTAATAAATTTATTCTCAGCCAAACCGATTTACTCACGAACAAATAAAACACTGAAAAAGGCAAACAATAACATTTTTAAGTTATCAAAGTGACTTATATATCATGTTTAACCCGAGTAGCGAAAGCCCGCGGGGGTTTGAAGACGATGTGTCGGTCGGCTCAGATATTTGAAGTTTCCACAGCTACATTCTCACCTGACAATATGTTAAAATGTTTTGGGGTTTTTTTTTTTTTTTGGTTTTTTTGCGACCCAGAAAGAGAAATAAGAGTAATATTAAAACTAAGTAGCTGCCGCCATTGTTGGAAACTGGAATTGGCTGGGCCATGATAGGAATTCTGCGATATGGTTTTTCAATTTTGTTGTCCAGGTGGAAATTCGGGAGAATGGTGGCTCCGGGATTCTCCCGGAAAAATCGAGAGGGTTGGCATGTATGGTTGTGGCAACATCACTAACCTCAGAGTAAATCACATCACAGAATATGACGAGCGTATGTTGAGGTGAACTGAAGAGGAGGACAGGGACAGGTGGTGCTAGGGCGAGACAGACCTCTCTCATGGAGTCCTTTAGTGCTGCAAGCAGGCAAGGTGTTCAAATAGCGCACAACTTCAGTTTTTTATTTCTATGTGATGAACTCTGCATTATTAAGTGATAAGAACAAGTAATCTGATGTTCTGTAATCATTATGACGCTATCATTTGAGATACAATAAATAAAATACGTTTTTGTAAAAAGTATCGGTATCGGATCAGCACCCTGAATATTACTTGGTATCGGATCGGAAAGGAAATCAGTGGTATCGCGCATCACTAATATGTATACGTGCATATGCACACACATTAATCACCTCGGGCAATTTTAAAAGAAAGCCTGATAGGACAACACTTTCCTTGCACAAGAAACTGAAACTGTTGAGAGGACAAAAACAAGAAACATCTATAAAAGTAGGTCAGATACCTGCTGCATGTAATTTTACATGGATACAAGAGTATCCATGTGATATGAGAGCTTTCAGTGTGTGGTATCTAACATGCTGTGGTAATACAGGTAATATTTTTTTTCTGTTTAGATTGAAAAATTTTAACAACTTTTTGGGAGAATCCAATCAACGCAAACCAACTACAACCGAAACCACAAATCATCTGAGAGTTTGCCATGGCAAAGAAAAAACCGTCTATCATCCATAAAAAGCAAGTATTTTACATCATGTCAGTCTGGATATTAACTGTAACAGTCTCTAAAAATACTTTTTGGATTCCAAGTGTAGCACATACAGTTAGGTCCTTAAGTATTTGGACATAACACAAATGTTGCAGCTTAGGAATTACTGCCATTTTTATACTTACAGAGTCATTATCCAAATAATTACAGATCTGACTGTATGCAGTTTTCCCAGGTTAAGATGAACTCATTCTTTCCCAATTATTTGTCCTGTTTCAGGTCAGACAAGTTAATGAAATATTTGAAAAAGACAAGAAAGTCGGCCCGTTACAGCTGCACGGCTATTCGTACCAAAGGTGAGTTAATGCTTATATAAAACTGGAAAAATGTGATGAATCAATTTTTCTGTTTTTGGGGCGGTTGGGCTGAACGCTAGAGGCGGGTATTTCGGGGCCATTTACTGGCAGCAAATTAAAAGTCAGTAAATTAAACACAGCAAAATACCTCTGCTTCAACACTGTATGTTCCATCTTTGTAGTGTTTTCAGTTACCTGCAAATTGATGGATTGTGTTTTTATTTACTGTGAGATGCCAAACAGAATATCTTATTTGTAATTTGGACCAGCCACGTTTTTTAAATAACACGACTTTAACAGCTGTAAATTCACAAATTGTGCCTTTTTTCCTCTCTTTCTTTAGTGAAAAGAAGAGCACACTGGCTCCAGAAAATAAAATCGAGCTTGAAACACAAAGAATATGACTTAAATAAACCAAAAGAAAGCAGGATGTTTAATAGCAAAAAAACAAAGATATTATCGTGTAAATGCCAATTTAACATCAGAAAGATTATCTTCTTTAAAAATCGCTATAATAAACAAACGGCTTCTTTTGTTTCCAAAACCAAAGGCGATCACTCGACCAAAAGGAAAGACTCATTCCCAGATCAGTATATAACTATCAAGAAACCAAAAAGATCTCATGCACACCCAGACTCCGTGAATCCTCTTACTTCAAACATTCTCAACATATCCGGTCATCAGATCATTTTTTTACCTAAATTTGAAACCTGTAATGATTATTCGGAGATACTGACAAAACTTCAAATGCCACACTTAAACGGTTTACCAAATTTGAAACGCAATGAACTCAGTTCTTGCCGTTTGGAATTCGAGCAAAACATTGAACTGTTTAAGAAAAACTGTGATTTGATTCGAGGATTTAAAAAGAAAAAGAAAGAGGACTGTTATCATCAAATCAAAGAAATGCAGAGAGAGGCAGACAAAATTCCAAGTGTCGATGCAAATAAATTTTTTGATTCCCTCAAAGATTATCTGCAGATGCATAAACGTAAACAATATGCATTGGCCATTTTTTTCATGAAACGCAGTAAGACCGTCTTTGTTTCACCGGAATTTGAGGTAGATTATGAAAATGACACACATACTGAGCCACTTTTATGTCAAGAGGTTGAAATTATTTTGCAACAGCTTGGAACCTTTGTGGAGAGAATTCTGGTTTATACGCTCAATAGTCCTTGCCTGAACTGTATGTCTGTACTCAGTAAAGAAGCGTATTCTTGGCACAGAGAATATGGAATTTCAACAACTGTAGGATTCACACAATTTTGGGGATTGAGTGGTCAAGACTTTTTTCAAAATATTACCTGCTCATATACCAACATGTTGGATCCAAAGAGCGTTTTTCATGAAAGTACTGACAAATGCAAGAGCAATCCCTTCAAATTGAAGTCTTTCACGGTCAACAGTAAAATCTTCCAAAATATCAGGAAACTTATTAAAAAAGAAGAAAAACACAGCTGCCGTAAGAAAATTGAATTTTACGTGTCTGTGCTGAAAACACTGGCAAAAATTTCCTTTTGTTCACGTGAAACACATTTACAATGTGGTGAAAACACAATTTATTCTTTCGTATTTCCCCCAATGATCCAAGATGCATGTAGAGACAGTCTTTTAGACGATTGGTCAGCACTTGTGAATGACTGTGCCAAATCAAATGTTATAAAACAAATAACCAAGGATTTTAATGTTGCGGTAGTTGAAGTTATTTACCAAAATCTGAAGTCCTCTTGTGGGAACAATAGTCCTTTAAAGCTTTGCCATATTCCTCTGAATCATTTAGATTGGGAGGCATATTAAGCATGAATATTAAAAAAAAGAAAAAAGAAAAAAAAAGAATTTTATTACATAATATAATAGGTTGGAATGGATTATAAATTAAAATTAACTTAATTCATTCAAAGTGAATGAAAACGTAAATACTTAAAAAAAAATTTTTTAAATTATATATCATAAGATATATAATTTAATAGATATTTATATACGTCCAGAGTAACAGCCGTAGACTGCAGTTTGCCGCCTGTCAGGTAGTCAGTAATCCAGGGGAGCTGAACTCTGAGAGCAAACAGCCTGGTGACTGTAGCGTGCCGAGGGGCTCACGTGGATCTGTGGCTGAATCTGGAGCTGAGACTGGAGGTGTTCAACGAGGACTCCTACGAGGTAGCAGAGCTGATGCGCTGATCATTAATGGCCGAGGCTGCTCACACCAAAGGTGAGTTGATGAGTTATAAACTGTAATAATATCTTGTAGCTTGGAACAGAAAAATCTCATCTTTGTTCTCTGTCTTGCTGCCTCCTCCTGTTGGTTTGTGTGTTAGTGAGTGGCAGGATTCTCCAGTCCAGTGAGCACAGCTCCATCAGCTGGTGGAGTTCAGTCAACAGACCTGCTCTCAACAACCAGCAGTGTGCTCAAACATCGGTTTCTCCTCCATCCTACACGATGTTTTACACTCCAGAAGCAGTAAATCAGGATTACATCACCTCTCTGTAGAAGGAAACTCTCCTAGTTTCCTTATTTTGGATTCTTGTCTCCTTCTCAGTTCCTTCCTGGTGTGTGTGCTGGACTGGATCCTCTGGCTCTGTGCCATCTTTTACTTATAATAAAAATCATTGAAACTTGTGTCACTCGTCTGAGTCTGCATTTAAATCCATGTGTTCTTGTTCTCTGTGTCAAAGATGTGAGCCACAACCACAAACCAAACTAAATTTAGTCCATAAAGGTGAACATATCACCATAATAAAACCATTAAAACCATAATAAAACAAAAATCCAAATTCTAGTCAATACAAAACAATTCTGTTTGTAACAGATACAATAAACAATTTATCATTTATTATAATTAGCTTGTTAAAATTTTTTAAAAAGTCCAGCACTCCTGCAAATTTCTGTATTTGAGCTCACAATAATAAAAACCTGGTATATAGTTAATTTTCACAATACTACTAAAGGTATAAGCCAAACTGAGCACCAGCGCTGTCAAATCTAATTAGTTCCCAGAACTTAAACTCGTTGCCTTGAAAAACTAAATAAGGCTTACTTACGATGACTAAGTTAGGGCAACAAAAAATAAATATACAGTCAGGGGCGGTCCTGGCCTTTTTGATGCGCTGGGCGAACCCTCCCTCTGATGCTAGCTCACCCACTGCAGTTTGTTTTCTTAGTTTCCGTTGTGGCCCTCACTTTGTTAATAGTCTCACATTTTGTAAATAAACGCTCACTCGCATCACAGTCTTTTGTCTGCATCTTGCTTCCTTACTCTCACACACCACACCATGACAATAATACACACTCTCTCTCCATAGTGAGTATACAAATAGATAACAAACACCCATTATAATTCATCATACATTGAGAATAGCTGACAAATCAACAATACACCTCTTCCAATTAATGGCTAATTATGCTGAACACAGTCCAAAAGATTCAATCAGCCACATCAGTGTCTACTGTCTGTCTACTGTTTACTATCATATCCAAGTGGCTAACAAACGTAAACAGAACCCCCAAAGTTGATTCTGTTCATCTGGACGCAGCATTTTCAGTGGGAGAAATATTTTGTCACTCATCCAGGTGACTTCTTCAGTCTCAGCTGACTACAGGTTTCAATCTTATAAACAGTACATTTGCATAATGACTGAAACCAGCCCACTGAAGGAACAATGGGCTGGGAGGTCAGTTCCTTCATCATAATTATGATGATCATTAAAATGCAAATTCTCATGACTATTGGTCAACAACCACTACCATTCACAGAGAGTTGGGGAACGGCTGCAATCACAGCATTGTAAGATGGCGAAAGATGTACCCTTAGGCCCCCTCCTCGATTCAGAGATGGTCTTTCCCTTTTCACGAAAATGGCTTCCTTGACTCTGCGCTCAAACCAGCGTTCCTCCCTGTCCAGGATGTGTACATCCTCATCTTTGAAAGAGTGTCCACTGGCCTGCAGATGTAAATAGACTGCAGAGTCCTGGCCTGATTGGGTGCCATCTGCTTCACCAGAGGTTGTTTGGTTTCCCCGATGTACAAATCCTGGCAATCCTCCACTATATTACTGTGTCGGGGGACCCGATCCTTGAGGAGGACCGGTTTTTGCCGCAGCGTGTTTTGGGGTTTAAAAGCTACAGAGACTCAAATGCATCTCAACTGTTCCGAAACACCTGAACAGTTGAGATGTTCAGGTAGTCATCCTGTTCAGATACAGGATGACTACGAGTTTTCGCTTAGGCAGCGGTTGCCCTTTTCTCCTGGATCGGCTGGAACTATCTTTAGGTGCCTTCGGTCATTATGCAATGTACTGTTTATAAGGTTAGGGAAACCTGAAGAAATCACTTGGATGAGTGACGAAACGTTTCTCCCACTGAAAACATTACGACCAGATGAACAGAATCAACCTTTTGGGGGTTGAGCTTAAAGCTGTTCAACATCATCATCCAACACTAAATGGAGAGCTAAAGCATACTAACAGCTGCTTTATAGTGCACAGGAGGAAATGGCCAGTGCATGGTAAGTGTAACATGGTGGACTAGTGTTGCCTGTGTTAATTCATCTCCATGTTTATTGTGTGAAGTTGTACTGGTTTGGCAGTGGTTTTGTGTGTCACATTTGCTGTGATGAGGTTGGACCAACTGAAGTTAAGTGTATTTGATTACATTGATACTCTAATCTACTTATAGCCCACACTACAAACACTGCTGTGATATTTTGTCTCTCTGTGCAGGTATGTAATATGACCAAATCTAGGATGACCTGATATGTTTATGATGGATAGTTTGTTACTCTGTTATCCTACTACATGCTGCAGCCTAAAGGCAGAGTTGAGTTGCTGAGGCCGGAGTGATTACTGGCCTTCTACTTACAGGGTGGTGGGTCCTGGAAGACAACTGCTGATTCCTGTTAAAGTGGTCGACATGTGAAGTGCAACTGGCTTGTGGGATAGCTGGCTCTGGCCTTGGACTGTGTGTTTTATTTTGTACTCAAGTGGGACACTGGACTGTTTAATCCTTCATTTTTGGATCATTGTATTAAGAAATTATCATTTAGATTTTTATTGACTGTCATCTTTTGCCCAAATTCATATAGAAGCTGGGCCAATTTACCTGTTTGGTACAGAGTCCGTACATTCCATATTCCATAACGAGTAGTTTCTTTTGGGTCGAAAATTGGTCGACGCGTCGGGCAGTGGACGACCCGAGGGCTTTTCTCCACTGCCGTCATTAAGGGTTGCCGATCATCTTCGCCCTGATTCAGTCGATAATGAGATTCACTTGCTGTTTCCGTAGCAGTTGGAGTTTTTAAAGGGTGGGGTTGCTAGCCCCACGCCCAACCCTCCTTGTCTGCCAGAAACTGATTGCCATCCGCGGGAGCGCGCAGCTGCTTAAAGCTGCAGCGCCCGGATTACTTGCGTTGCCAGCTACTTCCGTGCAACTGATATAACGTGGGGGGGAAAAAAAACACCCAAACACATTTATGCCTTTGTTATTAGGCAAAGATATGCATTTATGGAGCTTTAACGTTTCTTGTAACCGAATTATGAAGCTTATCAGTAGGTTGCTTTCAGTGTGTAGCGCAGTCACGAATGACTACACGCATCACGATGGAATAATTAATGCCTACAGGTTTAGTATGTCTACTCTCGTTGTTCATATTTGTTATAAGACTGTCGAATAGTAGTTAAAACAATAAAGACCTATTGTGCCAGTATCACCATGATTCTTTCTTGTTTATTCAGAATAACGACTGAGAACATGGCATTTTAGCGCTACCAAAAAGTGATTGTGGCCTATAACTTGTCACTGCTTCAAACTTGTTGGATATCATCCAGAAGGGTTACATGTGATATATTATATCCCAAAAACTCTCCAAGAGCTGCTGAATAACTTTTAAAAGAACATTAATACCGATAATATGTCATTTTCAACCTGTGCATAAAATGTCAAATTTCAAAAATGTTGTAATTCAAAAATAATACAAAAAAAGGATAATGGCCAAATGGAAACAGGTGGGAGGAGATCTGCTTAAACACATTAGGAACACCAAGTAATAGGAAAGAGAAAATAAACGGTAATAAAAATGTCATTCCAATACAGCACTTATTAATTGAAACGAAAACCAAAAACAAATAATTACATCTAATTAAAGAAGAAACCACCAGTTAAAATAAACTAACAAATAGACCAGAAATAGGGGGTATAGCGGAAGCTCAACACCAGTAAACCATGGAACAACATATATATTAATTCTTTGCATACAGTAACTATGCTAACATGTTAGGAAACACAAAATAATTGAATCATCCTACAAACAAATTGCAATCAAAGCTGAACTCTAATGTTGTGAACAACACAGAGAAACACACACAGCAACACGAACATAAATTAATGAATTAATAAACAACCAATAAATATTATAGGAGACGACGATACAAAACAAGAAACATTTCAAAAACATTGAAACATTGACAGCGACCCTCTGACCAGCATGCTTCACAAACAAATGGGGTTTTTTTTGGTCTTGCGGGGCTTCTTGGCACAGCTCCTGTGGTACCACCGTGGGTAAATCTTGCAGCCAGTATGAATTAGACAAAACAAGGTAACACGAATATTTTGTTAAAAGTTTGAAGCAGAAATATTGTTTCAGTGACAAGTTATAGTCCACAATCACTTTTTGGCAGCTTGAAAATGGCATATTATCAATGTTAATGTTCCTTTAAAAGTTATTCAGCAGTTCTTGGAGAGTGTTTGGGATATAATATGTCACATGTAACCCTTCTGGATGATATCCAAAAATTTTGAAGCAGAAACATTGTTTCAGTGACAAGATATAGGTGGCAATCACTTTTTGGCAGGCTGAAAATGGCATATTATGGGTATTAATGATCCTTTAAAAGTTATTCAGCATTTCTTAGAGGCTGTTTGGGATATGATGTGCCACATATCATCCTTTTGGATGATACCCAACAAGTTTGAAGCAGAAATATTGTTTCAGTGACAAGTTATAGTCCACAATCACTTTTTGGCAGCTTGAAAATGGCATATTATCAGTTTTATTGTTCCTGTACAAGTTATTCAGCAGTTCTTGGAGAGTTTTTGGGATATAATATATCACATGTAACCCTTCTGGAATATATCCAACAAGTTTGAAGCAGAAATATTGTTTCAGTGACAAGTTATAGGCCACAATCACTTTTTGGTAGCGCTAAAATGCCATGTTCTCAGTCGTTATTCTGAACAAACAAGAAAGAATCATGGTGATACTGGCACAATAGGTCTTTATTGTTTTAACTACTATTCGACAGTCTTATAACAAATATGAACAACGAGAGTAGACATACTAAACCTGTAGGCATTAATTATTCCATCGTGATGCGTGTAGTCATTCGTGACTGCGCTACACACTGAAAGCAACCTTCTGATAAGCTTCATAATTCGGTTACAAGAAACGTTAAAGCTCCATAAATGCATACCTTTGCCTAATAACAAAGACATAAATGTGTTTGGGTTTTTTCCCCCCACGTTATATCAGTTGCACGGAAGTAGCTGGCAACGCAAGTAATCCGGGCGCTGCAGCTTTAAGCAGCTGCGCGCTCCCGCGGACGGCAATCAGTTTCTGGCAGGGAATCACTTTTTGGCACAACACCGGCAATGGCAGAGTTCTTGCCAGTGCCGTCCACGCACTGGCAAGCGAAAGCAAGGCCGATGTTCATGTTGTTTGCTTTGTGTGTATTCAAAAAAGGTGTATGTTGTATAATGGAGTGTAGGGCAAAGTGAGTGTCAGTGTAAATGTAGAGCCAGAGGTTCCAGAACTTGGCTCAGTTGGAGGCAAACATTCATTGTTTCCTCTAGATGGCCTCCACCAGGAGACATATTTTGTTGATTGGCCTCTCCAGCTCATTTGTTCGTGTCTTAACTCTAACACGGCGAACTACTCCGTGTGCATCGGCCATGGTTTCAGTGATGCGGCCAATGGGCCAAGAATTTCTTGGTGCAGCTCCATCAACAACAAGCACAACATCACCAATGCAAAAGTTCCTATGAATCTTGTTCCATTTCTGTCGTTCCTGCAACATAGGAAGGTATTCTTTCACCCACCTTTTCCAGAATAGATCCGCAATATACTGGGCTTGTTTCCATCGTCTTCGCAGATACAGATCCTCTTTTTTAAATAAACCTGGTGGCAGCACAGGTTTGCCTTTTAACTGGAGCAAGTGATTTGGAGTAAGAGCTTCTACATCATTAGGATCGTCAGAAGAAGGTGTGATTGGGCGGTCATTCAGTATAGCCTCCACTTCACAAAAAACTGTATGCAAGGTTTCATCATCTAGTACTTGCTGGTTTGTGATAGAGTATAATATTCTCTTTATTTCTTGCACCAAGCGCTCCCATACTCCACCATGATGGGCCCCATAGGGCGGGTTAAAGGTCCACTTTATGCCATCCTGTGCTAAACCTTTTTGGATTTTACTTTGGTTTAGCTCTAACATAGCTTGTTTTAACTCACGATTTGAGCTGACAAAGTTGGTTCCATTGTCTGACCGGATTTCTTTGACCTGTCCTCTGCGGCAGATGAATCTCCTGATGGCATTAATGCAGGAGCCTGTATCAAGAGAATGTGCCACCTCAAGGTGGACTGCACGACAGGTTAGGCATGTGAAGAGAACTCCATATCTCTTAACAAGACTCCTGCCTCTCTTTACTTCTATTGGTCCAAAATAATCAACACCAACATAAGTAAATGGTGGAAGATCAGCTGAGATTCTGTCAATAGGAAGATCCGACATTTTCTGCTCACCTGGCTTTTGCCGTTGTCTTTGACACACTATACAGTCTTTGATTAATTTTCTAGCTGCTGAATTAGCATGAGGGCTCCAGTATTGACGGCGAAGGGTTGAAAGCATGTGATTTCTTCCTCTGTGACCAATCTTTTTGTGAATATGCTGAAGAATAAGCTTTGAAACATGGCTTTCTTTTGGCAAAATTGCAGGATGTTTTGTTTCCTCAGGTAAATCCGCTTTGCTCAGTCTTCCACCCACTCTCAAGACACCATTAGCAACTACAGGATCAAGCTTATACAGATGACTTGACTTCCTTACAGTGCCAGAGTTTAGGGCAGTCATTTCATCAGCAAAATGTTTTCTCTGCACAAAGCTCACTATAGCTTCCTCAGCCTTGGACAAATCCTCAGTTTTGAGCAGAGTGTTCCATTTATCCTCTTGCTTAACACATATTTGACTTCCACAGTGCGTGCCCAGCAACTTCTGTCTTTTCCTTGTTTGCAGTTTAAGTTTTTCTTTTACTTTCAGGATCCATGCCACACACCTTTTTAATTTTGTCCAGCTGGAGAAGTACAACAGCAGCTTAGTAGTGGGACACACATCTTCTTTCAGCACAGCCGCACACATCAGGCCCTCCCCTTTTATTTCTGGGTCAGCTTCCAAATGGACAGATACACAATTCATGCCTACGGGCCAGTGACCAACAGGTTTACTGAGAAATTCTGGACCACTGATCCAGGTGGCTGATTTCAGGAAACAGCCAACTGTCATTCCTCTTGTGGCTGCATCAGCTGGATTCAGCTTTGAACTGATGTACCTCCACTGCTCAACTTTTGTCAAAGCATGAATGGTGGAAACTCTATTAGCTACATACGTTTTGAACCGTGTGGTTGTGTTTGCAATGTACTGTAGCACAGTTGTGCTGTCAGACCAAAAGACTGACTCACTCAGATTAAGATTAAGTTCAACTGATAGCATTTTGTCTAAGCGCACAGCTAAAACTGCAGCAGCCAGCTCAAGACGTGGGATGGTGACTTGTTTTAACGGCGCCACCCTTGCTTTACCAATAATAAAGGAAACACACACTTCCTGCTTGCCATTAGATAGCCTAAGATATGATACAGCACCATACCCAGTTTCACTGGCATCACAAAAGTGATGCAGCTGTGCACTTTCTATCTCCCCAAATCCTTTGGGTGTGACACATCTACTAATACTAAACTTGTTAAGAAGAACTAAATCCTCAACCCATTTTTGCCAAGTTTGTGACATTTCTGCTGGTATTGTCTCATCCCAGCCAAACCTCAGTTTACATAGATGTTGCAGAATTTGTTTTGCAGGCAGAATGACTGGAGCTAAGAAACCCAAAGGGTCATAAATGGAGCTGACATTGGACAGAATACCACGTCTTGTAAGTGGTTTGTTCTTGTTCACAATACTGAATGTGAAAACATCACGTTCAATATCCCATTGCACACCGAGAGCTCTTTCTGTGGGTAGCTGATCCCGACTAAGGTCCAGCATCTTTACACCTGTGGCTCTATTTTCTTCCGGGATCTGACAGAGGACAGAGCGATCACTACATACCCACTTATTGAGCTTAAATCCCCCCTTGGCACACACCTCAGTAAGCTGCTGATAAAGTGAGATGGCCTGCTCAACAGACTGAGCAGATTTAAGACAGTCATCTACATAAAAACTATGCCTGATTGTATGTATAACCTCCTCTGGGTACAGATGTTGGTTGTCATTAGCAGTCTTTAGTAGTGCATAGGTGGCACAGCTGGGGGAGGATACTGCACCAAAAATGTGGACTAGCATTCTATGTTCCACCAGCTGTTTTGTGATGTCACCATCGGGCCACCAGAGAAAACGCAAAAAGTTTACGTGTTCCTCAGCTACTCTGACCTGATGAAACATCCCTTTAATGTCTGTCATAAGTGCTATTGGACCCTGCCGAAAGCGAATCAGCACACCTAATAAAGTGCTAGTCAGATCTGGGCCTTGTAATAGCTCTTTGTTCAGTGATGTTCCAGAAAATGTTGAAGCACAATCATACACAACACGCAGTGTTTTCTTGCGGGGGTGGTAGACCCCATGATGAGGTATATACCACACCTTTCCTTACTCATTCTTCAACTGTTCTTGTGGTATGATTTCTGAATGTCCCTCCATACTAACATTGTGCATGAATTCTTTGTATTCTTCAAAGAATAACTGATCCTTCTGAAACCGTTTTAGCAGATATTGCGCCCTCTGCTGAGCCACCTGTTTGTTGTTTGGCATTCTTACTTCAGGTTTACGAAAGGGTAATTTCAAGTAATAATGGCCATCCTTAAGTACAGCTGACTCTAACATTATGTTCATGAACTGTTTATCTTCTACAGACATTTCTGCACGCTCATTACACTGGTTCTCCACAAAATCTTGATTATACTGCTTAACCAGCATTTCCTCTAAACTACTTATAGAAATGCGGTTTACCTGGACAAAACTAGCATCATGCTCATCCTTTTCACTACCCTGATTGAGTGGCCCATTGACAACCCAACCGAGACGAGTTAGCACAGCATAGGGTCCATTACCCTCACTGTTAATGATTCTCCAAGGTTCCAGCGCTTTGGGAGAATTTACACCAATAAGCAGCCCAATGCCAGCATTTATCGGTGTCAACTTAACCTCCTTTAAGTAAGGCCATTTTCTTAAGTTTTCTTCTTTAGGGATATTTTCTTTAGTGACAGGAATAAACTTTTGAGTGTACACATCAGGCAACCTCAAATACTCATTCTGTTTCAAAGCAGCTACTTCCATACCAAAAAGTTTATAGCTACTTACTGGCCTTTCCTGACCCATAGTCTTTAACATGATTTCCACTTTCTTTCCAGATGCATTTAACTGCATCATCAACGCCTCAGTGCAAAAGGTTGCAGAGCTGCCGGGATCAAGAAAGGCGTACGTCTCCACAACCTTCGTCCCATTTTCCAACTTCACTTTTACTGGAACAACTGACAAGGCACATTCATTAGCCCCGGCCCCAGTATGGCTACCAAAGTTCAAAGAAACAAGAGCATTTGAGACTGATGATTCCTTGCATTCAGCTTTAGCTGCTTGCCACTGCCGTTCATTTGAGTCTATGTGGAGAACAGTAGGGTGAGTTTTGTTACAGGTGTGGCACGTCAAACGATGTGGACAAGTTTTACTCATGTGGCCTCTCTGTAAGCAACCAAAGCATAAACCTTTACTCTTAAGGAATGTCACCTTTTCTTTGTTGGCTTTTAGTTTGAATAAGTCACATACGTCCAAAAAATGAGTTTGGTCACAAAACAAGCACCGAGTTTGGTCTAACCCTTTATCTTCATGGCTTATCTGAATCCGTTCCGGTTTGAGTTTGTCATTGATCTGTTCTGAAACTACAGCTACAGAAGTAGCAAAGCTACTGCTTTTAGTTTTAAGCGGTGTCTTTGATGGTTTTGAAGCTATCTTTTCTTTTGTGTTTTGACTCTCTCCAAAAACAGGATCTAATGCAGCTCTTGTTTGCTTTTCAAGAAAATCAAGAAGATCTTTAAACCCTGCTCTGCGATCGCACGTTTCTGTTATATCAACGATTATTAGTCGCCATTTATCACGAAGTCTAAAAGGCAACTTTGAAACAAGAATCCTCATATTGGTTGAATTTTCCAGCTCATCAAGAAACCCAGCTTCATCCATTGTGTTGAAGCAGCTTCTTAGAAAGAATGTGTAAGCACGTAATGCTGAAGCATCGTCAGACTTTAAAACTGACCAGTTAAGAGCCTTGTCTATAAATGCAGACGTTATCTTTGCTCTGTTACCAAAGTTCCACTCAAGCTGCCTTTTTGCCTCAACGTAAGCTGTCTGTGGACTCATGTGCATACAACTTCTCACTAAAATTCTGGGCTGTCCTGTAATAAACTGTTCTAAATAATAAAGCCTATCCTGCATATTATCAGTTTTAGTCTCTATTCCTTGTTCAAAAGCCTTAAGAAAGGATCTAAAACGTAAAGGATCACAACCAAAAACAGGAATGTCCATAGCTGGAAGCAGTGACAACCTCTGTTGGTTTACAAGCATCTGAGTAATTTCATTTTGCTTTGTCATAATCTCTATTAGGGCACTGCTGTGAATATCAACCTGTGAAGAGATTGGCCTTGGGCTCTCCCCTTCTGGTTTGACCCCAGCAGGCGCATGTGTCTCTAGGGGCATTGGCAAAGGAGAATGAACTAAAGGGGTTTTCTTTGGTCTTGTGGCCTTTCGAGCTGTAGCAGCAGGTATGAACTCAGTAGATGTTCCAGAAGGCGCTGTAATCCCGCCTTCTGATTCAACCTCAGCCCTGGATGCAAGGCTCTGCCGATCCTGAGCAGAGGTGAGAATTTGCCTTTTTGCATCAGCCTTAATCAACTTAGTTCTTAGAGCCAATGCTTCTTTTATTGCTTTTAATTGAACTTCTTCCAGTTCGAGTGCATGTTTTTCTTGCAGTGCGTCCACCTCCGCTTTTAAAGCGGCTCTTTCCACTTCCGCTTCCATCAGCGCAATTGAAGCCGCACGCGAGCTTTTACTCCTTAAAGTTAAGGCTGCAGTAACATTACTGGGCGCTTTACTAGAGCCCTTGCTGCCAGGTTTAGCAACTCGTTCAGAAATCATGTCGCTCGCTTCTTGCGCTACTTGTGAGACACTATCATGCGGCGCAATGTCACTGTCATGAGATGCTACCTTTGATCCAACATTAGAGGCTACAACTTCATCCTTTTGTGGATCAGGGTCTGCATTTATCCAAGTGTCGATTTCATGCAGAAAGTCTTTAAAACTGATCAGCTTAGGTTCATACCAATCGCTGTGATCTGTTTCTTTTTCATCATCGTTCAGCAATTTTTGAACTGAAGTCTGTAAGTCCACAAACTCTCCCAAATAATCATTAAATGTTCTCATGTGTTCATCTATGGAGGCTTTTGATTCTCCAGCATCAATGAGAGCATTAATGTCATTTCGTTTTCTTGTCAGAACGCCAAGCTTCGCTCTGCGTTTTTTAATTAAATTAAAAAGCTCTCTTTCTTGTTCCTCCATTTTAACCAGAAAATTCGTTTCACAAGGTCCAAAAGATAATTGTTTAATACAAATGTTTCATGTTGCAGCTCAGCATCTCGGTTGATCCAAACAAAGTTTCGCATTTACTCACGAACTTTGCGTCATTTTTTTTCAGTCCATTCTGCGAAGAT
This sequence comes from Astatotilapia calliptera, assembly GCF_964374335.1. NCBI lineage: Eukaryota > Metazoa > Chordata > Actinopteri > Cichliformes > Cichlidae > Astatotilapia > Astatotilapia calliptera. The sequence continues at coordinate 3,987,530 of NC_137428.1, read as the reverse complement.
CCAATCTTCCATGTTGTAGAGACCCACCTTTTAGCACATCCCAGCACACCCACTCACTTCACCAGATGCACCTTGTTTAGTTCTCTCACCTTTGATTGGGTGTGGTGCTTGTCCTTGATTGCACTCACCTGTCACACATTATATGTCACACAGTATATAAGGACTGCATTCACTTTTGGCTCACTCTTTCCGCACTTCCACACGGGGTGGCAGCTGAGGTGAGGTTCTGTTTGGGTTTTTATTTTATGTATTGTTTAAGGTACTGAGTAACTTAAATCTCTGTTTTCTTTCAGCATTGGCAGTCCATGTGTGTCTTTGTTTCCTTCCTTTTTTGCCTTATTTATTTGAGAATAAAAGGAGTACCCTGAAAATAATTCTGCATTAGATGGCTGCTTTTCTTATTCTAACCGGATGAGCCCATGAAGCTGATTGCTTCAGCCCTGAACCTTCCTTCCTCCAAAACATGGTCCTCCGAGCCGGAGAGGTATTAGCATCATGGATACACAGCAGCCATCTAGAAGATCCAGTCGTGATAGTAGACCTCCTGCCTACCTGCAACAGTATGAAGTTCAGTACCCTGGAGCTAGAAGAGCTACATGTGAGACAGAGAGCCAAACTGAATGCCAGCACAGTGATAAAGACACACATGGGCTGCAGGATCCTGTCGGAGAGTCAGAAAGACCACCAGAGACATCCCTTGTTCCTTTACCCACCACCCAAGATGAGGTCATGAGGGAACTCCTAACGACCATGAGGGAGATTAAGCAATTTATGGTTCAATCATCTCCTTCCCATTCTCGTAGCTCCAGATCTTCAATTCGCACAGTCTCATCTGATGGAATAAAAGCTTCTGTATGCAGTTTACGAGCCAGTCCTCAAACACATCAACAACATGAGCAGCTCCCAGTGATTGATACAGTAACCTGTCAATCACCCTTCCAGCCCCCGCAGATTAGCCGTCAGTCTGGCTTAGTTACAGCTGCCAGCCCTCCTTTACCTAATTCAACAATACTAGATGCTGCTATCCCTTCAACTGGTTTGCCTAGACCAGTCCTTGCTACAGAAGATGAGACTCCCTTTGATTTCCTGGCCTTATCACGGCAGGATCCCGACCAGATCTCATGTGTTCAACCTGCTGTTCCTTTAGCTGAAGACCCTGTTCAACCTCTCATTCGCATATCTGACCACAAGCATTGCCCTCCTCTAGAGCAGCAACCAGCTACATCCAATACCTCATATGAACAGAAACCTTTGATATCTGGTACTGCTAGCTCGGGTCACTCCTCTAGCACGAGAACACATGTATATAAGCTTGAAGGTCCTTCATTTCCAGACCTTAGTAGAGAAGACGAAATGCAATACAGGATGTTACGGATGGCCCTTACAAACCTTCTTGATCCTCATGAGACAGAGCACTTCAAATATCATGTCCTTCTTGATCACCTCAAAGTAGACCAAGCTAAACGATTAGCTCTTGCCTTTTCCTACGCTCCTGACCCATACACTCAAGCCATCAAAGCCCTTGATGAGCGTTATGGGCAACCAAGACAGCTGGCATTGAAAGAGCTAAAGAATATACTGGAACTGCCTCCTATCAGAGCAGGTGATGGTCAGAGCCTTGATAATTTTGCTCTTCGAGTACAGGCTTTAGTTGGGTTGCTTAGCACTATGGGAGAACAAGGACGTGCAGAACTAGACTGTGGCTCCCATGTCGATAGCTTGTTAGTGAAGTTGCCTGCAGAGCATTTCAGTCGCTTCAAACGGCATGTTTACAGGGAACAGGGAGAAATGACGTATACCTTGCCTTTGTTCTCATCCTGGTTGCAAATGGAATGCAGGTGTCAACCAAAGAAGGCCAGTCCTGTTCCATCCTTCAACCAGACACGACCTGCCCGTAAGTACGCTTCTCCTCTTACAACAATATTACATGAAGCAAATACATCTGATGATTCTGTACATGCAACACAGCCGATCATGACAACTAAGGCTACATGTGCATATTGCTGCTCACCAGAACATCACATTAGTAAGTGTCCTGGGTTTATTCAGAAGACAAAGGATGAGAAAACAAACTGGATAAAAGTAAACAAACGGTGTTGGCGTTGTGCTAGGAATCATCAGGCCCCAAAGTGTGACCTGAAGAAAGCATGTGCCACCTGTATGGGACTACATCTCCAGATCCTATGCGATGTAAATAAGAGATCTAAAACTGACACTCATCCTGTAGTGAGGACGCTATACTTTGATAGACCTAGTGATTGTCCTAGTGTCCTTTTAAAGGTCGTGAAAGTGCTCCTGCGAAATGGCAAAAGAACCCTTGAAACATATGCAGTACTTGACGATGGCTCCCAGCGTACCATTCTTCTGACATCAGCTGCACAGCATCTCAACCTAACTGGGGAAGCAGAGAGATTATCACTTAGAACGGTCCGTCAAGAAGTTGAAACTATTCATGGTTCTTCCGTAAGTTTCAAAATCTCACCCATCGCACACCCAGAGAAAACCTACACAATTACTAATGCCTTCACTGCAAATCACCTAGCACTTTCAGACCACACCTACCCTGTATCATCTCTCCAACGGAGATACAAGCATCTTCAAGGTATCCCATTACCCATTATTAATAAAGCAGCGCCACTCCTGCTCATAGGCTCAGATCATACTCACCTCATCACGCCTACTGCTCCATTGAGACAGGGACCATATGGGTCTCCTGCAGGAGTTAAAACCCAATTAGGATGGACACTTCAAGGTCCGATCACAGATTTTCAGCCCCAGAGCAGTACAGAGCATGTGCAGTGTTTGTTTACATCTCTCAGTTCATCTGCAGATGTACTGCGTTATCATGTTGAGAAGCTATGGCAACTAGACACTTTACCTGAATACAGTGAGAAATCTGTGATCCGATCAAAGCAAGATCAACTGGCACTGGAACTCCTTGAACAGGCCACAAAAAGGGTTGAGATCAATGGTGTTAATCGCTACGCCACTCCTCTTCTTCGGATGGCAAACTTTCCTCCTTTGAATGTCCCTCCAAATGTAGTCATGTCTAGACTCCGCAACACTGAGGCTCGGTTAGCTAAAGATCCTGACAAAGCCAGGTCTTACAAGGATCAGATTTTGAAATTGGAGCAAGCAGGCTATGTAGTCAAACTTAGCCCGGAGGAGATGCACAATAGCAAAGAAACCTGGTATATTCCTCATCATATGACAAGTCACAACAATAAAGATCGCATAGTCTTTGACTGCTTTCACATTTCAAGGTCAGTGTCTCAATAAGTACCTATTGCCAGGACCAAGCCTAGGCCCAACACTTCTCGGTGTTTTGTTGCGTTTTAGGCAACATTCAGTGGCAATAAGTGGCGACATCAAAGGCATGTTTCACCAAGTCCATCTTCTGCCTCCTGATAAACCACTCCTCCGATTCCTGTGGCGTGACATGAACAAAGCAGCTCCCCCTTCAGTGTATGAGTGGCAGGTACTCCCCTTTGGCACGACCTGCAGCCCTTGTTGTGCAATCTATGCACTGCAGAAACATGTGAAGGAATATCAATCTGACAAAGATGTGCAGTCTTCAGTAATGCAGTGTTTCTATGTTGATAACTGCTTGCAGAGTTTTCCATCAGCAGAGTTAGCTCGAACACTCCTAGACAAATTAAGAAACCATCTATCAGAAGGAGGCTTCGACCTTCGCCAGTGGGCCAGCAATAATCCTGTTGTGATTAGCCATCTACCATCTGAGGTAAGAACGGCAAGTAATGAACTTTGCCTGACTGAAGACAAGCCATCTGGCCCACATGAACGCACATTAGGATTATTGTGGAATTGTGAGACTGATTTGTTTGCCTATAAATACAGAACTCTAGCCTCACACCCCACCACAATGCGTCGTATCTATGCAGTACTTGCTCGTCTGTATGACCCATTAGGCTACTTACTCCCATTCACAACACGCGCCAAAACCTTGGTGCAAGAGCTATGGAGAAAAGAGAGAGATTGGGACGACCCTTCCCTTCCACACGACCTCTTAGAGGCATGGAAGTCCTGGGAAGAAGAACTTTGTTATCTCCCACAAATTGCCATCCCACGTTGCTATACTTCTAAGGAAATGGATGTTTCTACCACAGTTCGAGACATTCATATCTTCTGTGACGCTTCAGAGCGAGCATATGGTGCTGTCGCATATTTGAGATCAGATGATCTTGAAGGCCATGTAGAACTGAGTTTCTTGTTAGCTCGCTCACGTGTTGCTCCTAAACGGCATTTAACAATACCCAGACTGGAGCTATGCGCAGCCCTACTAGGCGCACGCCTCAGTGAGCTCATACAAACAGAACTCACCTTACCAGTCAGGACTACCACCCTTTGGTCTGACTCGACAACTGTACTTCACTGGCTTCAGTCAGATTCCTGCCGTTTCAAGGTATTCGTAGGAGCCAGAGTCTCAGAAATTCAAAACCTCACAAACAGTCAAGACTGGAGATACATCAATTCAGCCACAAATCCTGCTGATGATGTTACGAGAGGTAAATCCCTGAAAGAGTTCCTTAGCCCAAACAGGTGGACTGAGGGTCCCTCGTTTCTGCATGAACCTCCAAATAACTGGCCCACAGTTACAGATCTTCATCCTGATGATGATCAGACTGAGTTAAAGAAATCCTACTTCTTTGGTATTGTCAGTATACCCTCCCATACATACACACCCAGCTTCAGAACGTATCAAGAGCTATTGGATTTCACGGCTCATTCACTCTCCAACCAAAAGGGTAACATTCCTTCTGCAGCTGATTATCAAACAGCAGAACAAGAAATCCTTCGTCAGGCACAACTGGACAGTTTCGGTGAAGACTTAGCCCGTTTACAGTCAGACAAACCCCTCTCATCCGACAGCCGTCTATTGTGTTTGTCACCAGTGTTGTGCAGGAATTCTGGACTTATCCATGTAGGAGGCCGATTACGGCAAAGCCCAGACTTGGAATTGAATGTCATTCACCCAATAGTACTTGATCCTGCTCATCCAGTGACCAAACTGATCATACAAAATTATGATGACAAACTGCATCATGCTGGTTCAGAAAGACTTTTTGCTGAACTACGTCGGAAATTCTGGATTCTCAGAGGAAGGGAAGCCGTACGCAGGCATCGGTATAGCTGCGTCGCATGTCAGAAATGGAGAGCACAGCCCATCATTCCAAAAATGTCAGACTTGCCTGCTGCTCGTCTTAGGTTATTCAAACCACCTTTCTACTCCACAGGAATAGACTGCTTTGGACCATACAAGGTCAAGACAGGCCGCAGATCGGAGAAAAGGTGGGGAATAATATTCAAATGTCTCACCACTCGGTGTATACATCTTGACCTCCTAAACAGTATGGATACAGACTCCTTCCTCATGGCCCTCCAACGATTCATTTCTCGACGAGGAACACCCCTGGAAATTATATGTGATCAAGGAACTAACTTCAAAGGAGGAGATAAGGAACTACAGGCAGCTTTTAACAACCTTGCTCCGACTCTGCAGCCGGTCCTAATGACTAAAAGAATCCATTTCAAATTCAATCCCCCACATGCACCCCATTTCGGCGGAGCCTGGTAGAGGGAGATACGTTCTGTGAAGAATGCTCTGAAGAGAACCATTGGTGCCCAACTGGTCACTGAAGAGGTCTTAAGAACAGTCCTAATTGAGGTTGAAGGCATTCTTAACTCAAAACCCCTAGGCTATGTATCCTCAGACATTGCGGACATTGACCCCGTAACCCCAAACCTTCTCCTTATGGGCCGACATGATTCATCACTCCCCCTGGTATCCTATTCTGATTCTGACCTCCTAGGCCGACGACGATGGCGACATGCACAAATATTGGCAGATCACTTCTGGCGACACTTCATAAGAGACTATCTACCATCCCTCCAAAGAAGACCCAAATGGCAGAAGGAAAAACCAGATCTCACATTGAACTCTGTCGTCATGATTATGGATTCACACCTTCCACGAGCCCTTTGGCCTGTAGGAAGAGTGACGCGCTTGCTGAAAAGCCCAGATGACCACATCAGAACTGTGGAGGTCTTAGTACAGGATAAAACCTATATCCGCCCTGTCTCCTGTCTGATCCCCCTGCCCTCGCTTCCTGACGAAGACTGATCCTGATCATATCAACATATTTCTCACTAGAAATATGGGGGCGGCTGTTGTAGAGACCCACCTTTTAGCACATCCCAGCACACCCACTCACTTCACCAGATGCACCTTGTTTAGTTCTCTCACCTTTGATTGGGTGTGGTGCTTGTCCTTGATTGCACTCACCTGTCACACATTATATGTCACACAGTATATAAGGACTGCATTCACTTTTGGCTCACTCTTTCCGCACTTCCACACGGGGTGGCAGCTGAGGTGAGGTTCTGTTTGGGTTTTTATTTTATGTATTGTTTAAGGTACTGAGTAACTTAAATCTCTGTTTTCTTTCAGCATTGGCAGTCCATGTGTGTCTTTGTTTCCTTCCTTTTTTGCCTTATTTATTTGAGAATAAAAGGAGTACCCTGAAAATAATTCTGCATTAGATGGCTGCTTTTCTTATTCTAACCGGATGAGCCCATGAAGCTGATTGCTTCAGCCCTGAACCTTCCTTCCTCCAAAACATTCCAAGTCCAATTCTTGCAAGTTTTCCCATCTTCCAAGTTGACATCCAAGCGAGTCAAAATGATTTTTTTTGACTTAAATGTCGTGGCCTTTTACTTTCCAAACAAAAAAATCCGAGGAAAGGCCGTGGGTGGCAACGGGAGGTTTGTTTTGCTACGCACTTCTGACTCCATTGTTTAAAAATCATATGCCGTTTATTTCGGGAAAAAAATACAAACAGAAATCAGCCAAATAACTTCTTAAAACTTAAACTTAAACGAAAGTTAACTTAATTTGTTTTAACAATTTCAAAAGTGTTCAAAAAAATCATTTTTTAACCCTCCCGTCTTCCCATCTGACATTTGGCAAACAAAACAAAAAACCTCTTTACCACACCCCTCCCGGGTGCTCTTAATCTCTTAATTAATGGGAGGGTCCATAAACTAATAAACCAATCACTTTTCGAATGCTTATCCAATAAAATTAATTACAAATTAAGGTCAGTATATTCTTACACCTTCAAGGAAAAAAACAAAAAATGAATACAAATTGCATTCTATAAACATTCAACAAAAATGGCCACAACACCGACCAAAGACCACATGGCGTCGAACATTCATGGACGATCTGAGAACTGTCGACATTGCCCGGGACGAAGCTGAAGCAGTCGCTGCTGACCGACATCGACGGAGATCACTAGCTGCCCGATGCGCCGCCCGGCGTAGGAGGAACTAAGTCTAAGTCATCTTTTGCCCACGGCAGAGGCAGTCGGTCACACTTAGAATCTTTTTTTTTTTTTTTTTTTTTCGCGTTCAATAATTTTTTTTATTTTATGAACTTTATTTAGAACAATAACAATGACAATCTCAAAGAGACAAGCGACATATTAAATCAATCAGAACAGAATCACATCTCCTATACACCACAATGAAATCGACAATAACTGAAAGTAAACATACATACACACACATATATACATATATATGCATATACACATGCATACATACACATCCATATTCACACATCTACATAATAATAATATAAAAAGATGAATAACCAATACAAAAATAAGAATAAAAAAAGAATGAAAAACAAGGAACAGAAATAAAGAAGACAAGGGGGATCATAAAATCTCTAAAAGGGAGGTTCCATAAACAAGACACATAACTTAAATAAGGGGCTAAGAAAAATCAAACTCTTCTAAAAATCTATGCAATTTGATTGCTTGGGGCTTATTTATTAGTTTAAGAGATTTACGGAACAGGGAGAGGTCGTTTTTAAGAGCAGGCCATGAAGGGGGGGATTTAGCATATCGGCATTTATGTATGTAATACTTTGTTATAATAATGAGATTGTTAACTAAAAACTCACTATTTTTGTCCTTAAGGATTACTCCAATTTGAATATTTTGAAAAGACCAAAAATCAATATATCCATACTGGGACAATATTAGGACATGGAGAGATTTCCATAAATTCTGGATTGTCACACATCCATAGAACATGTGCTCTGTTGTTTCCGAAGTTGTTTTACAAATATAACAGTTGTCTAACACAAATTTAAACCTGTCTCTCATAAATTCATTGGAGGGGTAAATATTTTTTGTAGTTCTAAAATGGACTTCTTTAAATTTGGGGGGAATTGGAAATGTTAAATATTTGGTTCTGATCAACGAGATCTCAGATTTGTTATAATCTTTAAAGACGAGTGAATGTTTTGTCCAACCTGGATATAAGGTGTTAACCAAATACCTCCTCAAAAACTGATTATTGCATTTTCCATTAACCAAGTCAAGACCATCTAGTTTAACTTTATGCAAATTTGGAGTCTGTATATTTGAAAAATTGATCTTTACCGTATTTACAAGGACTGTTGGGATATTCTGTGAAACCTTTTTATAGAGCTCGAACGAGCAACTCATGTCATATTTCTCATTAAGCCTGTTTAATTCAAGTATATCTCCATTTTCATCCATTATATGTGTCACAGACCAAATTTGTTTAGTCATCCATTCTTCCACAAACATAGATTTCCCCCGATTCAATATCACCCTATTATTCCACAGTGGAACATTGTGGGGACTGAAGTTATGTTTAAACATTAATTTCCAATGTAACAAAACTTGTTGATGAAATTTGGAAAGTTTTATGGGTACGGTAGTTTAGAAATTTCAAAATCACATACTAAAAGGAATTGGATCCCCCCAACTTTGTTGAAAATAAGAGATGGTATCAAGAACCAGATCTCATTATCATTTTTCAAGAAAGATCGTAGCCAATTAATCTTTAAAATGCCATTCATTATTTCAAAATCGATTGCTTTTAAACCCCCCTCTTCATAATCTTTTATCAAGTCCCTGTTACTAACATAATGATGTTTATTTTTCCATATGAAATTAAAATTCACCTTATTGATGTCTTTTATAATTCTTGGTGGGATGGCTAGGGAATAAGCTGGATAGATTAATCTGGACAAAGATTCAACCTTGGTCAACATTATCCTGCCGAACAACGTTAAATCTCTCTGTAGCCAATGGTTTAGAGTTTTTTTGCATTTGTCAATTGTATTCTGAATATTCTTTTCTTCACTATCAGCCATGCATTTAGTTATCCAGATTCCAAGATATATTTGATTTCATTTTTGACAGGTATATCATACAAAGAGAGTGAGAACAATTGTGGATACTCATGAGTTCACATTTGTCCAGGTTCAGGCGTAGTCCAGAAGCATCAGAAAAGATCTTTATTGTATCTAAGGCCAGTGGAATTTGTTCTTTATTTTTTAGAAAGACTGTTGTATCATCGGCAAGCTGACCTATTATTAATTTGTGATTATTTATGTCTAATCCTTTGATGTTTGAGTTTATGACAGTAACACAGTGGGGCAAAAAAGTATTTAGTCAGCCACCGATTGTGCAAGTTCCCCCACTTAAAATGATGACAGAGGTCAGTAATTTGCACCAGAGGTACACTTCAACTGTGAGAGACAGAATGTGAAAAAAAAATCCATGAATTCACATGGTAGGATTTGTAAAGAATTTATCCGTAAATCAGGGTGGCAAATAAGTATTTGGTCACCTCAAACATGGAAAATCTCTGGCTCTCACAGACCTGTAACGTCTTCTGTAAGAAGCTTTTCTGTCCCCCACTCGTTACCTGTATGAATGGCACCTGTTTGAACTCATCATCTGTATAAAAGACACCTGTCCACAGCCTCAAACAGTCAGACTCCAAACTCCGCCATGGCCAAGACCAAAGAGCTCTCGAAGGACACCAGGAAAAGTATTGTAGACCTGCACCAGACTGGGAAGAGTGAATCTACAATAGGCAAGCAGCTTGGTGTGAAAAAATCAACTGTGGGAGCAATCATCAGAAAATGGAAGACATACAAGACCACTGATAATCTCCCTCGATCTGGGGCTCCACGCAAGATCTCATCCCTTGGGGTCAAAATGATCATGAGAACGGTGAGCAAAGATCCCAGAACCACACGGGGGGACCTGGTGAATGACCTGCAGAGAGCTGGGACCAAAGTAACAAAGGTCACCATCAGTAACACACTACAACGGCAGGGAATCAAATCCCGCAGTGCCAGACGTGTTCCGCTGCTGAAGCCAGTGCATGTCCAGGCCCGTCTGAAGTTTGCCAGAGAGCACATGGATGATACAGCAGAGGATTGGGAGAATGTCATGTGGTCAGGTGAAACCAAAGTAGAACTTTTTGGTATAAACTCAACTCGTCGTGTTTGGAGGACGAAGAATACTGAGTTGCATCCCAAGAACACCATACCTACTGTGAAGCATGGGGGTGGGAACATCATGCTATGGGGCTGTTTTTCTGCCAAGGGGACAGGACGACTGATCCGTGTTAAGGACAGAATGAATGGGGCCATGTATCGTGAGATTTTGAGCCAAAACCTCCTTCCATCAGTGAGAACTTTGAAGATGAAACGAGGCTGGGTCTTCCAACATGACAATGATCCAAAACACACCGCCCGGGCAACAAAGGAGTGGCTCCGTAAGAAGCATTTGAAAGTCCTGGAGTGGCCTAGCCAGTCTCCAGACCTCAACCCCATAGAAAATCTGTGGCGGGAGTTGAAAGTCCGTGTTGCTCGGCGACAGCCCCAAAACATCACTGCTCTCGAGAAGATCTGCATGGAGGAATGGGCCAAAATACCAGCTACTGTGTGTGCAAACCTGGTAAAGACCTATAGTAAACGTTTGACCTCTGTTATTGCCAACAAAGGTTATGTTACAAAGTATTGAGTTGTATTTTTGTTATTGACCAAATACTTATTTGCCACCCTGATTTACGAATAAATTCTTTACAAATCCTACCATGTGGATTCATGGATTTTTTTTTTCCACATTCTGTCTCTCACAGTTGACGTGTACCTCTGGTGCAAATTACTGACCTCTGTCATCATTTTAGGTGGGGGAACTTGCACAATCGGTGGCTGACTAAATACTTTTTTGCCCCACTGTAGCAAGTAATTCAGTGGCTACAATGAATAAAAGAGGTGAGATGCTGCAGCCCTGCCTGATACCTCTCTCCACCCTGAACCTGGGACATGTGCCTTCTAAAAGAGAAACACAACTATTAATATCAGTATACAACATAGTGACCATATCCAGAAATGCATCACCAAACCCAAAATGTTTAAATGTCTTAATAATAAAAGTGTGTTCAATAGAATCAAATGCTTTATGGAAGTCCAAGAACAACATAAAACCATTATCCTTAATTAGGTAATTGTAATCAATGAGGTCCAAAACCAAGCGGATATTATTTTGGATCAACCGTCCTTTGAGAAATCCTGATTGTGTTGGGCTAATTATTTCAGAAATACCTGTTTTTAGTCTTGTTGCTAAAACTTTTGTAAAAACTTTGTAGTCTGTATTTAAAAGTGTTATAGGTCTTAGATTACTTAGTTTTTTCTTATCTTTCCGGTTTTGGAATTCATTTTATAACTCCCTGTTTCATTGTTGTCATAAGCTCCTTTTGATTTATACATTCATTTATCGCACTGAATAATAGTAATTTTCGGTCTTCCCAAACGTGCTTATAGAAATTAGTTGTTATACCATCTGGTCTCGGTGAACGGTCAGTCAGATGCCATGCTCTTAATAGCAAAATCAAATTCTTCTATAGTCAGGTCTTCATCACAAATTTCTCTAAAATTATCATCAATTACTGGAATCCAATTACTGATTTACTGATTACTGTACCTGCTGCGGAGACTCAGGTCGTTTGGAGTGGAGGGCCCACTCCTGAAGACCTTCTATGACTCTGTGGTGGCTTCTGCTATCTTTTATGGTGTGGTCTGCTGGGGCGGCAGCATCTCTGCCGGGGACAGGAAGAGACTGAACAGGGTGATCCGAAGGGCCAGCTCTGTTCTAGGATGCCCTCTGGACCCAGTGGAGGTGGTGAGTGACAGGAGAACGGCGGCTAAGCTGTCATCCCTGTTGGACAACGTCTCCCACCCCATGCAGCAGACTGTGACAGCACTGAGCAGCTCCTTCAGTGGGAGACTGCGGCACCCACGGTGTGGGACGGAGAGATTTCGCAGGTCTTTCCTCCCCACTGCTGTCAGACTCCATAATAAAGACTTTAACTGATCAAGCACACACATCCATACATGTGCAATAACACTAAGTGCAATAATCCTTTCTGTCATCGTTGTATTTTTACTCAGTTGTATATAGGATTCGTATTCTATTTTTATCTTATTGTATATTTTTATTCTATTTTATTCTACTGTATATAGTATATTATTTTATTCTATTCTGTACAGCTGTGTACTGTATTTATTCTTATTGTATTCTAATTTTTGCGTCATAACTTTTGCACTGTCCACTTCCTGCTGTGACAAAACAAATTTCCCACGTGTGGGACTAATAAAGGTTATCTTATCTTATCTTATTTTGTCAAAGAAGGAGGTGACATTTTGTTCTGAGTATGAAGACTTATAAAGGTTACTGTAAAAAGTAAATACTTCATTTGAAATGCGTTTAGGGTCTGTACATTCCTCTCCGTCGATTATTAGGTTACATATTGAGTTATATTCTTGTCTATGTTTTTCTAGATTGCAAAAATAGGCAGTGTTCTTTTCACCCTCTTCTATCCACTTTGCTTTGGATCGCAAATAAGCAGCCTTGGCTCTATAAAGGTACATTTCGTCCAATTTAGATTGTAAATTATTAATTTTTCCTTTTTCTTCCTCAGTCCAATTCAATTTGCCATACAGATTCATAAGTTCTTTTACTACATTTGATTCCTCTTCTTTTCTTTGTCTGTTTAACTTTTTACCGAATGCAATTGAGGTTTTTCTGATTCTAAATTTAAGATATTCCCATTTGAGTATCGGTGTATTGATGGCTTCATCATTCTGGATATCTAAAATTAATTTTTTAATAGAATTACAATACTCCTCATTTCTCAGCATCTGACAATTAAATTTCCAATAATCCTTAAATGTGTTGTTTTGGTCTTTGCTTTGTAGTCTCAGAATAATGGCGCAATGGTCACTTAAGGGACTGTTAGAGATGACTGTTTCCTTAACATATTGTAAAATTGAGTTGGATACCAACCAATAATCAATACGTGACCTGCTTTGAACATTAGGTTTGTGCCAGGTGAATTGTTTTACATCTTCGTTTAACACTCTCCATACATCTATTAATTTAGTATCATTAGCACATTTTTCAAATATTGGGTTTTTATGTTCTCTTGAAAACTTTGAAGGCCATCTATCCAACCATTCATCAGGAGTCACATTGAAATCACCTCCAACTACTATATAATCAGTAGGGAATTTGGTATAAAGTTCCTTTATAACTGTAGAAATTTGATGCAGCAGGTTCTTATTCTCTTGATCATTGTTGTATCCATAAACATTAACCAAAAATAATCAGAGTATTATCAGTATTTAACACACAGGCAACCCAATGTCCATTTTTGTCTGCCATGTTGCACAAAAACCTTCCAGGACATCTGTTGAAACAAATAGCAACCCCAGCCGACCTGTTTGTACCATGACTAAAAATTTTTTTATCTCCCCATTGTTGTGACCAAAATTTCACATCAGATTCCTCAGAATGAGTTTCCTGGAGAAAAAAACAATTTGCCTGTTGCCCCTTGCAGAACAGAAAAACAGCTTTGCGCTTAATTGAGTCTTTAAGTCCCCTTGTGTTAAAGGAAAAAAAAAGAAATATTAGTTTTTAGTTGGAACACGGAACACATGAACAGCTTTAAAGAGGAAGTTTAGGAGATGGAGTAGGAAAATCTTGAGGTAAAAGTCCCATCATCCGAAATGTTCCACTGTACATTCCTTTCGTAGTCAGATGTCAGCCCGTACCTGGAGTCTCTACCCTGATACGTTTGCCTTCTATGAAACCAAAAGGGCCCCTGAAGCCTGCAGCCTTGCCTTCCTACCGAGCCTGGTCGATTTTTGGCCACAACGCTTGTCTGGATCTCCCGTCCTCTGGGGTCAGGTCTTCAGCAAAGCGGATGCCTTCTTCTTTGCACACGGGAGAAGTCTTTGTTCGCCTCCAGATGTCATCACTCACGGCACGTCTCACAAACAGAATAATGATTTGTCGATGCTTATTCTCCACCGCTCTTCCCACTCTGTGGACAACATCAACTGCTTCTTCCATCTTCATCTTTAGGTCCGGAGCAATCCTTCCTAGAAGTTCCACCACTTCTTCTCTGATATTTTCATTTGTTTTCTCCTTTTTCCCTTTGATACGAAGACACCATCTTCTTTTGTATCTTTCCTGGCTCAATACACGATCCTTAATATCGTCATTATCTTTTTTGATTGATTCCATCTCTTTTTCCAGGTGTTTTATTTTCTTTTTGCATTCTTGCAGCTCCTCTGAATTAAACTGCACCGATTTAGCGATGGAAGCCAGCATGGCGCTATGTTGTTGAATTTGTTTGCCAACTTCGTCCATGCGGTCATCAACACGTTTTCCAAGACTCTCAATAGCTTTCAGTATAGTGTCAGTGGATGTGTTGGAGTCATTATCACTAGCCGTACCTTTTGCTTTTTTCTCCATATGTGGTTTCTCAGGAGTATTATCAGGGGTTGTTAACAGTCTGTCCCTCTTGTTGCTGCTGGAATTAGCCGTTTCCATCGGAGCTGGGTAGTCATGCTCGGTGTTTCTCTGGGTTGTAAAAGGGAGGTTTTTCACTGCCGGAGGTTTCGTGTTGTTGGTTTTCTTCATGTTCGAGCTGAAACGTCGTCAATATAGCTCAAAGGAGTGGATTTTATAACTTCAAGATTAAAACATCGGGACTTTAGTGAGGAGTTCAGACGGATGTGACTGCTCAGTCCGCCATCTTGCCCGCCCCCGGTCCACACTTAGAATCTGGATGTGTGACATTAGCATTTTAATGGTTTTTACATTTACATTTTACATTTGTTGCCATCCACCAAAGGGCAGCCAGTCATGTGATTGTAATTAACTCCTTCACCACAAGAAGTCACTGCTAGGCTTCCAACAATCGTCTGGGAATTTGATGCTTTAGGATCTGAACGACTTGCTGCAGTTAATGGAAACACAGATTCTACTTTGTACCAGAAAATCCTAACAGAAAGAGGGTCACCTCAATGTCAACCATATATTTTAATTTGTGTAATATACTGGGATATTTATAATTGAACCATTTGTATAGATTGTAATATTTAATTTAGTCACTGTTTGTACTTTCTTGGATCAAATGTGACAGAAATTCTACAGGGATTAATAAAATATTTTGAGTCTGATTCTGAAAAATGTCTGGTTATCAGTTCATGCCATATATAAGTTCAAGCACATTCAAGTTATGCAGCAGGGCAATGATTCAAGTTTACCTCCGAATTACCTCAAAACAGAAATAAATACATTAATTGAAAAAGCAGACAAACAAAGGCTTTGGAGTGGCCTAGTCAAAGTATATACTAAAATCAGATTGGTGTTGAAATGAGGATCTATTAGGAAGAATTTAAAGTAAGAGTTTAGCAAAGACAAAGTGGGTGTACAGTCTGTTGTTGGTGTAACAACAGAGGAATAAATCAGCTGAGCCTGTTGATCATCAGCACCAGCACCACTACACATCTGTTTGGCTCTCTGTAAAAAAATGTCTGATCCTATGAGCAGTACCCAGCAGGCAATGCAGAGTTCAGATGGAGCCGATGTGGGTGAAGGGAATAGCCCAGCTCTGATTAACTTGGTGTTCAGAGAGAGTGTTCGCCCAGGGCGCCAAACAGGACTGCCACTGGTCTGGATCATGTACACACACAAAATTCAGACATCAGAAAAAACATTTTCACTATTCAAACTACATTTCTCATTTATATAAATAGATGGAACTAATTTAAATTGATCTCTGATAGAAAATAAAAAGGTAAATGACCTGTATTTGTATAGCACTTTGCTTAGTCCCTAAGGACCCCAAAGTGCTTTACACTACATTCAGTCATCCACACATTCACACACAGGTGATGGCAGTTACATTGTAGCCACAGCCACCCTGGGGCGCACTGACAGAGGCGAGGCTGCCGGACACTGGCGCCACCGGGCCCTCTGACCACCACCAGTAGGCAACGGGTGAAGTGTCTTGCCCAAGAACACAACGACCGACACTGTCCAAGCCGGAGCTCGAACCAGCAAACTTCCGATTACAAGATGAACTGTCAACTCTTGAGCCACAATCGCCCCAAAAAGGATGATTTTAGATCAGATTTAAATTTAAGTTTTCAGTTTTATTTGTCATATGCAAGTTAGCACAGGGTCAACATTGCAATGAAATGTATTTGACGAGCAGAAGACAGTCACTCAGCAGAATGGTACAGTAGAAGAAAAAAAATGGACTCTAAGAACAGAAACTAAACACATATGATTTATTTTTTTGGCTCAAACAGTCACCTTAGGCATTTTATTTTCTAAAGATAAAGAACGTCCAAAATCCTTTGTTTTGTGCATCAGATTCATAACAGCAGGAAGAAAATGTGAGAACTGTCGTAAGATTAGGGTGGACAACCAGTTTCACCTGCATACCAGAGCAAATGACGTAAAAACAGTGGTGTGGCAGTGATCTGTAGCTGGAGAGCTTTCAGTGTGTGTCATTGAACTTGTGATAATACTTGCAACATATTTTCTGTTCAGCTTGAAAAACCAGCTCAACATGTTGTGAGAATTCACTGCACACACATCCTCGAAGAGTTTGAAACATTCCACTTTGAATATTACTGTGACTGTCTCTAAATAATTCTGTTTTCAAGTATAGTATATGTAGTTAGGTCCATAAATATTTGGACAATGATAGTTTGTACTATGACTACTGCAGTTTTGCCTCTGTACACCACCACGGTGAATTTTATGGTTTAAACCTAAATATAGTCATGTTGAGTAAACCTGATTCTAGTCTAATCAGTATTCTGTGTAATTAGCAATCAGCAAATGCAATTATTCAATTAATTCAATTATGGTTCTGTGTTCAACCATTAATGCCCCCTTTCTTCAAGATCACGTACAATAATGGATTGGTAACAGAATTTTTATCTTCTTGCATCTGTGCAGTCAAACCATGAGCACCAAGGTCAAAGTTGGATCATGTACACACACAAAATCAGAACATCAGAACATTGATATTCACTACTCAAACTACATTTCTCTTTTATATATTGATCAAATTAATATTTTTGATTTATCTTTGATTAAAAATAAAGAGGATTTACTGCAAGCAGACTCTGTTTTAGCACTCTGATCATTTTTTATCACATAAGGAAGGCAAGGGAAAGCCAGGGGGCTTCAGTCTCTCTCTGCCCCACCTCTCTCCATAAGCCGAGATAAGGGAAAGGGTAATGATCAGTGAGCAGTGGTAGGGTTTCATGCAGAGAAAAGACGTGACGCTTGTTTTGAGTGTTGATGAAGAGGTATAGTGAATGTCAGAAGGAGCTCTGCTGACTTTGTGGATCTAAAAAACATATAATGGGCGTGCCAAGAGTGGAACTGTGGTACTCTATGAGAAAGTCAGGAGTGGCAGAGAAGTGTATGAAACTCCAGCAGCTGGGTGGCAACCCAGGTTCATCTGGTTGAGCTAGTTTGGCTGCTAAATCACATCAACAAAAGATATAAAAGTCTTTTCTAAAAGGAGGAATGTTGAAGGCCTAAGGCACAGGTAAGGCAGGAGGAGGCACTGAACAAGATATCTTTACACTTCTCAGATAATTAACCCTCATGTGTTTATTTCTTGTTAAACAGTTTTGTGTTCCCACCCAAAAATGACCTCCCCCTCAAGACTCATCACAACAACTGTAGTAACAGATATAGTATCACTGCTTGCTGTGTTAGATCTTTTTATCAACTTCAATTCTTTTGAACATTACAGGTTTTTTTTTTTTACTTCTGGTTATTATATATAGAAAGTCTCATTAATCTGAGTTTATATAGCTTGAATTCAAATTCCAAAAAAACATAATTTCTGTGTTATTTTGAAAATAAGAAATAATCATCAAACATACATAGTATACTGTTAATCACAGACTACTTTGGGTCAAAGTTTCCATTAACATTTGCTTTGAAACCATTTAAAATTTGTATACATCAAATAAAGCAGAGGTGTCAAGCTCCAGGCCTCGAAGGCCGGTGTCCTGCAGGTTTTAGATCTCACCCTGGGTCAACACACCTGAGTCAAATCATTAGTTCATTACCAGGCCTCTGGAGAAATTCAAGACATGTTGAGGAGGTCATTTAGCCGTTGAAATCAGCTGTGTTGGCTCAAGGATACATCTAAAACCTGCAGGACACCGACCCCCGAGGCCTGGAGTTTGACACCTGTGAAATAAAGTAACATCTGTTGTGCTCCTGGTCAAAAGTGATTGCAGAAAATTATCTGAAAGTTACACTTGATTCTGGCACGGCTCCAGACCAGGAGGACAATTAATGAAAAACAATTATGTCTTATGTCTCTTGAGACCTCCAATCAATCTCCAGAACCACAAACTTCAATTGGTTCTTTACAGGAGAACCGTCTACACGTTTCATGTTCCACACATAATTTGTCCTGGCATCACACGTTGCCAACATCTTCATGGTATATTTAACTGCTTTCTTGGCATTTCCGTTTGAAAGGTCAGCGTCACCTAAAGCGACCAGATGCTCATCCACTGTGATGTTTGGATTGGGGACATAGATGATTGTCTTGTTGGCTTGTTTTTTGTCACGGTTGTCAAAGTGAATCACCGGTAAAAACATGTAACATTTCTGGAGTGACATGGTGGTCGAAAAAATCATCTGGGCAGACTCTGTATCACATAAACTGCAGGTAAAATCATTAACAGAACAAAAACCTTTATTTGTCACATACACAATTATACAGAGTACAACATGTAGCGAAATTCCTGTGTCCGAGCTGCAGATATTGCTGCACCATTCCAGGGCTTGGTTTTAGTATGGCAGGTCTAGCCAGGACGCTTACTGGATACCGGGTGGAAATCGAACTTGTGACTCTCGCTCCGAAGGTGTGTAGTCTTATCACTAGACTACACATTACTAGATGTATGCACACCACTCAAAATCAAGACGCATGTATACTTTAATGTCTTTCTGGGTTACCTCCTTCCAACTGTCTTTGTTGTACCTGAAGTTATTTACACTCATTGTTACACAAAATGGAAGTGTAATGGAAGAAAAGAGAGAAGGCCACTAACCACAGATCATCACACACTGAGTGTACGGGTCACATACAAACACATTCATTTATACAATTAATCATTTCATTTCCAAAGGACCATCTTCTTCACATTTTTTATAAACAACCCTTTTTTAAGTTTATAAACTATTGCAGTAGTGATACTGTTACGTCTACACTCTTAACCCTGGACTCTAAACTAGACTTTATAGAGTCTGTGTGGAAACTTTCAATTAAGTAACAACTTGAAGTCGTGACAGCACGCAAACTCGTTTTAAGAGGCTGATGGCAGGAATTTCAGACAAACAAAACTGAAACATACAAAGGTGTAATCATGTTGTCAGGATTGTTTTGTTTTTATTTTCACAGAAATGAAACTCCTGGCTGACTGGATACATTTTCAATGATGAGAAGAAGTAACCAGATAACATGTTTTACTATACTTGTCCAATTTGAATGTAATTTGTGTTCACTGTAGTTGGTACTTTACATTTTTATAGATTCCTTTTTGTGGTAAAAGTTGTTAGAGTGTTCGCACAATGATTACAAATTTAAATCACATTTTAAGGCGACAACTTAATAAACTTGCCTTTTTAAAAGCAGAACTTTCAGATTAAACAGAAACCAAACACATATAATGTATTTTTTTGTCTCACACAGTCACCACAGGCATTTTATTTTCTAAGGGTAAAGAACGTTCAGAGACAACCCTTTGTTATGTACATCAGATTCATGACAGCAGGGAGAAAATGTGAGAAATGTCACAAGACACCTGCTACAACCAGTTTCACATGCATACCAGAGAAAATGACGTAAAAACAGTGAGGTGCCACCGTGAGGATCTGGGGCCGGAGAGCTTTCAGTGTGTGTCATTAAATGTGTTTTGCTTATTGGTTGGTAGATCAGGTCACCAACTAACCGGAAGCTTGGGGGTTCAATCCCAGTCTGTTCCAGTCTATATGCCAAGATAGTACCCCCATGTTGCTCTCCGATGCATCCATCAGAGTATGAATGTGTGTGAATGTTAGATAGGAATTAGAAACAGTGTAGAAGAAAGTGCTTGGGTGAATGCACAAGTTGTGTAAAACGTTTTGAGTGCTCAGGTAAAGTAGAAAATTGATGTATAAGAACCCGTCCATTTGCCATAATGCATGCGACTTTTTTTTTCTGTTCAGCTTGAAAAACCAACACAGCATGTTGTGAGAATTCACTGCATCCTACCACCTGTGTAAATCATGATATACGCTATAAAAGAAAGCCACATGTCATTTGGATCTTTGGTGTTGCCTGACCACAAAGCCACAGCAAATCCAAAGAGGTCTTCTGTAATCCATAAAAAACAAATATGTCATGTCTCTGTGTTTTGTCTTGGTTTATCCCCAATCCTGTGTCAGGTTTGGGGGTTCGTGTACTTCCTGTTTTACTTTAAAGCCTTATTATTTTTATTTGTAACTTATAGCCTCGCATCCTGTGTTCAGCGGGTTTAGTTTTACTTCCTCCTGTCTCCTCATGCTTAATTCGTACCCCTAGTGTTTCCACTTCCCCCATCACCCTTCTCCATATATATTGTGTGAGTTTCGTTTTTTTCCTTGTTAGGTCATCTGCTTATCACGCATCATGTTCTCTCAGGAAAGCTACGTTGAATTTAGTGAAAGTAGTGTTCAGGAGTAGTTCTCCAGGTTTTTTGAAGTGCATTCAAAGCTCTTCTTTTGATGTTTCTTCCTTTTCTTCTCTTCTATGTCAAGATGATCCCATGCTACTACAATAATATAAAAATGTTGAGGTCCACAGTCTTCGGAGGCCAGTCCATGGCTGACGTGTGGTTTTCTTTTATCGTTTTGATACATGCTCAATCATCCAAATAAGGAAACCCCCAAAAGTTGATTCTGTCTATCTGGATGTAACATTTTCATTGGGAGAAAACAAAAGAATATTATATCAAGAAGGCCCTGAGTAAAAGTGATCATCCCAGCAGGATATTTGTCCAAGCTGGGAAGGCTGCTAAAGAAACCTCGAGGTGATCCAGGAGAGAAGAAGGACAACTGCTGTCTAACCAAAAACTGTTAGTCATCCCATATGTGTCAGGAGTATCAGAACAGCTAAGACACATTTTTTCTAAACACAGAGTCTCTGTGGCTTTAAACCCCAAAACATGCCGTGCCAAACATTGGTCCACTCCAAGGATCAGGTCCCCTAATGAAGCCATTGCCAGTCAGACAATTTCCAGATAGTTTTGCATGTTGGATCAAAATGTGATGGCAGTTTTCTGAGTTTGTAATTGAGGAGGTGTTTAAGATCTCTTATTGGAGTTGAGAACTGACAGAGGAACTTTCAGAGAGATGATTACAAAATGTTTGTCAGTCCAGGAGAATGCAAACATTTCCTTTAGTGTTTAGTGTGAGTACACAACATTGTCTGTACACATAATGCAGCTGAACCTGGTTTTGGAAATGGACAGATGAAAGCAGTTTCATTTTTCTAACTAAAAGGTTTTTTAACTCTTGTTTCAGACATCAGGGCTCGAGGGGGTTCACCTAAAACATCAGGCTTTTGCAAGAATATGAGTATAAATAGTCTTACATTGTCTATTGTAACGTGAGGGTTCACTAGATGGTTTGGAATCTCTCTGAATAATTAGGAACAGCAAGATGGAGACTGATAACTTTCTTAGCAGCCTCCTTACTCTCAGCACACAGCAACAACAACCAACACTTCCTGTGTACCGCTCTCATGAATACTTCACTGGCCTCTCAGAAGCTAGGAAATCTTATATGAAGCGCCTTGAGGCGACTTTTGTTGTGATTTGGCGCTATATAAATAAAATTGAATTGAATTGAATTGAATTATACTCAGATCAATGCACGGAAAACAAGTACCGGTAGGTAGCTATAATACATACTTATTACTGCTTTGAACATGCATGTGTAAACATTCAAATGTGTAAACATGTAAATATCAAAACATGTAACCACCAAATAGCTACGTAACCAGCTCTATAACCCTTGTAAACACCTCTTTGTATATCAATTTATATTTAAATTTACTTCTACACTTTACAGTATATATAAGAATTTTCAATTAATCAATAAAGCCCTTAGGCTTTATCTACAGTGATATTACTGTTCTGATCACAGTAATTTCATAGAAGCTAAACTGAAAGTAAACCTGTTCTACATTGTTGTTTCCTGGTTCAGGTGATTGTGCTTACTGAGGGCAAGTCATGCTACAATCTCTGATTTTTAATGGAAATAAACTTGTGTGACTGGATACACTTTTAGTGATTAGAAGATGTGATCACAAAACACACTCTACTATTCTCGTTGAAATTTAAGATAATTTGTGTTCAATATACTTGTGAAATGATCAGGTAGAAAAGGGGAGGAGTTAGTGTGGTCACATGGTCAGAAATTGTTATAAAATGCTGTCAGATCTTCCAAAACGTCCCTTTTGATCAGCGACCCACCTCTGCTGCCTCGTAGGTAAGTTTCTTTGTATCCTGTTTTTATACTTATACTTTGTCACAAGGGTTAAAACGCAAATCAGAGTTTCTGTGGCAGCTTAGGCAGTGAAGTGAACAATGTAACAAACTCTATGGATCAAAAAAGCATGTTTGTTTCAGCTTTACTACTATCAAAACACAAAAAGAAAAGCAATGATTTGGTATCAGCTTATTTGGCTCATAGCTTGATGAAGTAAACCTGTTCAGTACCGTAGAGCAGTTATCTTATCTGTCTACACAGATATAGATCTCTCTGTTCCTTACTTTACAGATAGCTATATGTATACATGCATGTGCACACAGATTAATCACCTCGGGCAATTTTAAAAGAAAGCTTGATAAGACAACACTTTCCTTGCACAAGAAACTGAAACAGCTGGGAGGACAAAAACAAGAAACATCTATAAAAGTAGGGCAGATACCTGCTGCATGTAGTTTCACAGGGACACAAGAGTGAATGATGCAATAAAAATTAGATTTGACTGTGTTAATATGTGACTAGAGAGGGTTCAGTGTATGGTATCTAACATGCTGTGGTAATATGTGTAATATATTTTCTATTTAGGTTGAAAAATCGTAACAACTTTTTGTGAGAATCCAGTGACGTAAATCAGCTCAAACCAACTACAACCACAACCACGATTCATCAGTCCGTTACCATGGAAAAGTATCTGTTTTTAAGCCATAGAAAGCAAGTATTTTACATCATCTCAGTTTGGATATTAACTGTAACTGTCTCTAAAATCTTTTCTTCTTTGTTTTTATTCCAAGTGTAGCATATACAATTAGGTCCCTAAGTACTTGGACAGAAACACAGTTTTTGTGAATCTCCCCTTTGTTTGATTAAAGATGTGGTTGAAGTTCAGACCTTTAGCTGTAATTAAAGTGTTTTATTAAAATTTTGCATTCAGTCATTGTTCAAATAATTGCAAACCTGACTGTATATTCTGTTTCCCCATATTAAGTTAAAATGTTAATGATCTCAATTATCTGTTACAGGTACATGGCTATACATACCAACGGTAGGTTAATAACGCTTGTTTTTATGGGCTCAAATTGTGGTCATAAATATTTTGTACTTGTAAATCAGGATTTGTATGTGTAAAAATAATTTGTGTGTTTAAAAAAGGTTTGTGTGTGGACTTAGCCAAAAAATACGTGTGTCAATCACAAATTTAACTATCCAATCAGAGAACAGGTGGGTTTGGCTATTGGAGCTTCAGGTCCTCCACACATACTTTTTGGCTAAGTCTACACACAAATCTTTTCTTTACGCACACACAAATTGTTTTTACACATACAAATCCTGATTTACAAGTACAAAATATTTATGACCACAATTTGAGCCCATATGTTTTCCTTTACATTTTCTTGAAACTTGGAAGTTAAAAAAAGAAAGTAGTAGTTACTTTTATCTTATTTTTTGTCTTATTTTTACTTGTCTTTTTTAATTAAAAAAACACTTTTAAGTTAAAGTTAAGGCACAAATCATACAATGTTCAATTAGACTTTTTTTTTTTCAATTATACCAGCTTATTTTGAATTTGATGCCAGCAAAACATTTTGCCTATAACCTCCTGTGGTTTGTCTTCTGTCCTGGTTAAGGCAATGTAAGAAACATTCCTCTGTTCAACACATGAAGGACAAAGTCAATTAAAAACAGTTATGATGATGAAATGGAAATCACTTTGTCAGAAGATAAAGCTCATCAGCGCATCTATTTAGACTAAGTCCAAGCTAAGAGCAAAAAAAGTGGAATGCTGTCAGGTTTTTGGTCATACACCAATGAGAATCATGATTTAAAAAAAAAAAAATGTATTTACTGGTGCTTCATTTTTGGAGAACATTTGTTGCTGGCAACAAATTCAAAGAGAGTAAATTCAGGTTTTCTTCTTTTCTTTTCTTTTTTAAAGGAAGGAAAATGCAAAATATCACTGGTAAAAAAGTTGATGTATCATATTATTAGTTTAATGTTTGTTCAAACAGTTTGCAAATTCATGGATTGTGTTTTGACTCATTTATTTACTTTCTGAGGAAAGTTGCTTAATGTGGTTTTAACTGGGATACCATATAGAAAATCTTTTTTGTAATTTGGATCATCCAACCCTTTAAATAATGCAGTTAAAGCAGTTGTGAATTCCTTAATCATACATCTTTTTTACTCTTTTTACAGCTAAGAAATCAGCACCCTTGTTCCATAACAAAGAAAATCACATTTTTAAAATAATACCACAAATATCATTCAGTTTTAATTATCTCCATAAAGGTGACTTCATCTTTCGACGTGTTGTCTTTAAAAATTGGTGTGATAAATCAACTCAGGTTCATACTGTATCTAAAACAAAATCTAATAACCTCCTCAAAAGAAAATACGCATTTTCAAATGTTTTTACCGTTCCTAAGAAATCAAAAAGAAATCATGAATATATGAAATTCTTTGAAATTCTTTTTCCTTCAAAAATTCTCAGCATACCCGGCAATCAGATTTTTTTTTTATCCGAAGTTAAAAGTTTCAATGCACAAATTTTTTCTGAGATATTGACAGCAGCTGAAGTGAAACATTTAAATGATAAACTCAATACTTGTAGAATAGAAGAGCAGAAAGAACTGAAGCTTAAGGATGAATGTAAACCGATTCATCGACAGAATAACGAGTATGAGAAATTTTATCATTTAATAATTGAAGAAATGCAGAAAAAAATTCCAAGTGTTGAGCCAAACAGCTTTTTTCCATTTCTGAAAGAATACCTTCAAAGTAATGAACAAAAGCAGTATGTATTTGCTATTGTTGTCATGAAACATAGTAAAAATATCATTGTTTCTCCAGCATTTAGGCCAGATTTTAAAACCCAAAAAACCCAGAAAACAATAAAGCATAGTGAACCTTGTTTATGTGAAGCTTTGGAACCTTTTTTGCAACAGTTTGGAATTTTAGTGGAGGATATTCTGATTTATACATTCAATAGTCCTTGTTTAGGTTGTTTGTGTCTACTTCTTGGAAAAGCTTATCTCTGGCGCTTTAAATATGGATTTTCCACAACTGTAGCATTCACACAATTTTATAAACAAAATTGTTTCCAAACTCTCACCTACTCATCTACCAACATGTTAGGTCCACGCGGTGTGTTTTATGAAGACAGTCAAAGATGTAAGCGTGATTGCTTCAAACTGAAGTCTTTCACAGACACACGTAAAATCTTCCAAAATATCAGGAAACTTAGAGAAAAAGAAGAAAAAGAGAGCTTCCGTAAGAAAATTGAATGTTATGTGTCTGTGCTGAAAACACTGGCAAAAAATTCCTTTTGTTCACGTGAAACACATTTACAACGTGGTAAAAACACAATTTATTCTTTCGTATTTCCCCAAGAGATCCAAGATGAATGTAGAGAGAGTCTTGTAGAGGACTGGTGTGAACTGGTGAACGACAGTGCCATGTCTATGATATGCTGTAGTCAAAATACTCCCAAGGCATTTGAAATTACTGTGGCAAAAATTAGAGAAAAAATGGCCATGAATTGCACTGATCCCACACTTGAACTTATTTACCAAAATCCTATCTCCTCTTGTGAGACCAACAGTCCTTTAAATCTTTACCATCTTCAAAATAAACCATAATTAAACTGAAATTAATAAAATTAATATTATTTTTGATTAATAATAGAAAAACAATTATTAGTAATTAATTAATAATATAATAATTAACCCTAAAACACTATCACTATAAATAGTAACACCATCACTAACGCCGGGTGATTTTTACCCAATATAATATACCCAACAAGAAGTACTTGGCATCAAAATATATCAAAATATGACAACACATGATCAATTAGAGTGGCCGTCTTTTATTTCCAACTGTGCCATGTCAAACAAAATGGAAAAAGAAGTGCCATGGGGGACCCTAAAAAATGCTCCAACATTACTGAAAAATTATGAATTTGAGAACAAAAAATTCTTTAACAAAAAAATAATTAATGGAAAATTTTAAACTTCTCTGGTGAAGGCACAGTCTCCTCGACAAGCGCACAGGTGCAGGATAGAGAAACAAAAAGTTGTACTTTGTTGTATTGGTGGGTAAAAACTAAGTGAAATTCACCCAAAACCTGCTTTACCCTCTATCACTATTGCCAGGTGAAAATCATACATGGCTGTAAAAAAAAAAAAAAAAAAAAAAAAAGAACAAAAAAGAAAAGAAAAGAGAAAAAAGCAGGCTGTACCTTCAAAGACATCAAAGACAATGCTGAAGCTACCCAAGGACCCATGACACTCAGACAAACGCAACATATTCAAAATCATTTAAATATATTTGCTCAAGTGAAAATCATCCGGCGTTGTTCTAGAGTTAATTAATAATTAATAATAAACCCTTTTTAAAAACGTATATTAAATTATATATCATAAGATATATAATTTAATAGATATTTATATACGTCCAGAGTAACAGCCGTAGACTGCAGTTTGCCGCCTGTTAGGTAGTCAGTAATCCAGGGGAGCTGAACTCTGAGAGCAAACAGCCTGGTGACTGTAGCGTGCCGAGGGGCTCACGTGGATCTGTGGCTGACTCTGGAGCTGAGACTGGAGGTGTTCAACGAGGACTCCTACGAGGCAGCAGAGCTGATGCGCTGATCATTAATGGCCGAGGCTGCTCACACCAAAGGTGGGTTAATGAGTTATAAACTGTAATAATATCTTGTAGCTTGGAACAGAAAAATCTCATCTTTGTTCTCTGTCTTGCTGCCTCCTCCTGTTGGTTTGTGTGTTAGTGAGTGGCAGGATTCTCCAGTCCAGTGAGCACAGCTCCATCAGCTGGTGGAGTTCAGTCAACAGACCTGCTCTCAACAACCAGCAGTGTGCTCAAACATCGGTTTCTCCTCCATCCTGCACGATGTTTTACACTCCAGAAGCAGTAAATCAGGATTACATCACCTCTCTGTAGAAGGAAACTTTCCAAGTGTCCTTAATTTGGATTCTTGTCTCCTTCTCAGTTCCTTCCTGGTGTGTGTGCTGGACTGGATCCTCTGGCTCTGTGCCATCTTTTACTTATAATAAAAATCATTGAAACTTGTGTCACTCGTCTGAGTCTGCATTTAAATCCATGTGTTCTTGTTCTCTGTGTCAAAGATGTGAGCCACAACCACAAACCAAACTAAATTTAGTCCATAAAGGCAAAAATTGCAAAAACAGCCTGAATGTTTGTCAAAAAGATGGAAAATTGCATGAGGTTCTCTTTGGGTGGGTGACTATAACCTACTCAAGGTGGCTCTGGAGGAATAGATCCACCCAGAGGGAGCAGAGAGGCTTTTCCTAGATTGAACTAACTGTAAGAACCTCAAGTTCCTTCACTTGCCAAGAAGCTAAACCCAAGACAAGCCAGGTGGGCTCATCTTTAATATATTTAATTTCACATGTCATATTGACCAGGCTGTAAGAACACAAAACCTGATGCACTCTCTCACCTATGAGTCAGATTCTTCCACTGAACCTTTGACCACGGTTCTTCCAGCCTGCAGCTTTGTGGAAGTCGTTACCTGGAAGAATGAGGAGAAGGTCAGGCAGACTTTGAGGTGTCTGTCAGGAAGAATGCAAAGCTTTCATTTAAGATAAGATAAGATAAGATAAGATGACCTTTATTAGTCCCACACATGGGAAATTTGTTTTGTCGCAGCAGGAAGTGGACAGTGCAAAAGTTATGAAGTAAAAATTAGAATACAATAAGAATAAATACAGTACACAACTACACAAATAAAATAAATTACTATATACAGTAGAATAAAATAGAACATTCTATTCTATTTCGAGGGCCTCCGGCCTCTGGGCCTGCAGCTCGATTCACTCTGGCGCAGCTGGCTGCCGGCAGAGCCGGCGGGCACGCCGGTGCAGCCCCCTCTAGCTTCTGCTCGGTGGCTACTGGGTGACGCCTCAACTGGGGATCCTCAGCCCTTCCCATGAGGGTGGCATGGATGCCCCTCCGGTGGTCCTCCTTGGGCTCTTGCACTCTGAGGCCTCTGGATGTCTGGGGCCTGGATCTCCTCCATGCCTGCTTCATGCCCTGGGGGACGGGGCTATGGCTCGCTACATCCTCTTGCAGACCATTACATGTGGAAACCATTTGAATACAAGCGCGCTGATCCACACAGGTGTGCACACGGATGTTCACTGCTCGTAGACTTAAAGTACACCTTTCTTGGCTGCTACTTCAAAGCACATTGTGCGCTGTCTGTCCTGCGTGCTGCACAACAACATTGAATATTTAGTATTTACTGCTGTTTACACTTAGCTAGATTAATGCGATGGTGTTGTGTTTAGTATGTTGCTTTGGTTTTTTTTTTTTTTGCTTGTTTTCTATTCTTTTTCTCTCAACAGGTGATCCAGGAGATTTTTTTTTCCTCCCCCCCTTTCTCACTGTCCCTCTCCCCTTCTGTTTTTCTTTTCCTTCCTCTTTCTCTCTCCCTTTCCTATCCCTCACTCATGTCTGTCCCGTCTGTAACATCTGAAAATAAAATATAATAAATAATAAAAACAAAGGTCGATCAAATGGACCAATACGGCAATGCCACGATGATCCATTTGGCAAAGTAAATCCATTGGGTATCCTTGTTGGTCTTCAGACAACAATTCTGATGGCTAAAGAACCAAATGGGACAGGCAAAAAAATAAAAATAAAATAGAATAAAATATACAATAAGATAAAAATAGAAAACAAATGCTATATACAACTGAGTAAAAATACAACGATGCCAGAAAAGATGATTGCACTTAGTATTATTGCACATGTGTGGATGTGTGTGTTTGATCAGTTAAAGTCTTTATTGTGGAGTCAGACATCAGTGGGGAGGAAAGACCTGCGAAATCTCTCCGTCCCACACCGTGGGTGCCGCAGTCTCCCACTGAAGGAGCTGCTCAGTGCTGTCACAGTCTGCTGCATGGGGTGGGAGACGTTGTCCAACAAGGATGACAGCTTAGCCGCCGTTCTCCTGTCACTCACCACCTCCACTGTAGCTTGCCATCACCAGTGTGTGAATGGGTGGATGACTGGATATGTAAAGCGCTTTGGAAGCGCTATATAAATACAGGCCATTTACCATTTACCTCCACTGGGTCCAGAGGGCATCCTAGAACAGAGCTAGCCATTCGGATCAGCCTGTTCAGTCTCTTCCTGTCCCCGGCAGAGATGCTGTCGCCCCAGCAGACCACACCATAAAAGATAGCAGAAGCCACCACAGAGTCATAGAAGGTCTTCAGGAGTGGGAGTTCAGTGTGAGTGCCCGACATCATCACGAAGCTTCAAATGTTCATTCATTCATGACAGTCATAGCTCTGTTCTCTGATCTTTGCAGCCTGATGTCAAAAAGTGTGTGAGCACCACTGTTATGGTGGAGTTTGCCCCGTTTGTTAAACCTCGATGAGTTTCTACTGTTGAAGGCATTTTTATTTTCTAAACTGGGAGCACACCAACATCTGCTGCTTTGATGGACTTACAGCAGACCATTAAAACTGAGGTTAAATACTCAGCCTCACCGATTTGTTCAAGTACTCAGCTGTGCCTCATTACAAATTTGAGGTTCTTGCACTTTTCTACACTGCAGTTCAAGTTAAAATATTCTTCTTCTTCATTTTGGAACACATTTAGCTTTATATCTTCAAATAACTGGCAAAGCATTAAAGCACACCCACACAGTATTTTTCTCGTGATGATGTCAGGGATTTCAGAGAAACAAAACTGAAAGTGAGAGTATTGTACATTATAGTTTCCTGGTTCACTGAGGGCTAATCAAGATATAATATTTGGTGAGTTTTTGAATGCTTAAATGATTCAAAGTTTAATGCTGAGTGGCTTAAACAAATTAATCTGAAAATAGAAAAAGGACTGGATTGAGAATGAGTGAAAAAGCAGCCAATGACCCAAAAAATAAAAAAAAATTGAAAGACCTTCAGAAAGCCTGATGAACTATTACTCAAGACCACTTAAAAAATTTACAAGAACAGCTGTTTGGGAAAAAATATATATAAAGAAATGAGGAGCAGGTCAAGACTTTTGCACAACACTGTCCTCATATCGACTGGTCGAAGGTTTCCAGCTGGTGCTACAGAACCTTTACAGAACCAGATACTTCACCACACAGAGCATCTTTACTTCCTGTCAGCTGATGAACCGGAGACCATGGAGACCAAGTACAGCAACGTGTCCCTGGCATCATTCATTAATCCTCCTCAGCAGCTGATTCTTCTTTGTAGTATATAAGGATGTCAAGAGATTTATTCTAAAGACACTTCTTCAGCTGAGAGTCAGAGAGTAGAAACACACACGCTGCAGTTTTTACTTGCAAGGGCGGTCACAGAGCTCTCACACCAGAGTGGGGGCCCTGCGATGTGCGCTCTGTTCTTGCACTTGTCTTTATTTATATACAAAAACAATACAACAGTGAATACGTCTATTGATAGACACAGGAATGTTAGTGCATATGTAGGTGTATGTGTGATTCTGAAGGACGCGGCCCCTCTTCTTGTTAGGGAGTGCAGATAAAAGTGTCCAGCTCTCCTCCTCCTGGTAGGGATTGAAACTGCTTGTTCCGCTATTATCGCTGTGGGAAAGAGTTTATAAAACAGAACAAGTCTTGTAGTGGACAACAGTCTAAGTCATAAAAGGTCATCATGCAGTATTCTATCACATGTAAACTTATATCATTAAAAGCTTATACTGACTACTAAGTACAATTTTCCATTGACAAAGGACAAATTTCTTTACTGTTTCATTTACTTCAATTAAGCACAGGTACCTGTTCCCTTTAATCTCTTCAGCAGTTGAAGTGTTACAGAGCGCTAAGATTAACTAAAGTTTCAGCTTCACTAAATTAAATCTGTGTAACGTGATCATTTGGACAGAATAAGAGAAGGTGATGAATCAAAGATGACTTTTTGAACCTGAAAAAGGCCTCGACCTCATCTCCAAAGCTTTAATGTAGTGTTGGTGTTAGTGCACTTCACTGTGTGTGCATTGTGTGTGCACAGTGTGCTGCTCTCATTTTGTTTTAAAATATTAATTCATGAGCTGCAGCTCGTTTGCTTAACTGACAGTCGTAGCTCTCAATTCTGCTGGTCGTTCAGTCAAACTGCTTCTGAGATCTATACAGAACTACAACACTACAAAGAGTGTGTGAGCATCACTGTCATGCTGCGTTCTGTTTAAACCTGCTGATGGCAGCTTAAAAGTAACATTTAAACTCTTTTTTTCAGACTCATTGTGGTTCACCCAGAACATTACAATGGTGTTTTGCAGAGTGTACACTAATATTGACTCACCCCAGCTCTAAAGTAGACCTTATGAAGGCAATATAACACTTTTCAGTTTGCCCACAAAGCACTTAAGAATGTCCAGAGTGTTCCTGCAATGACGACAGTGATTTCAGAGAAACAAAACTGAAAGTCAGAGTGTTGTACATTAAGGTTTCCTGGTTTGAGGGCTGAGAGCTTGTAAACATGTAATGTCTGTTTTTTTTTTACTGAAATGAAGTCCTACATAGTAGATACGCCTTCAGTGGTTAGCAGAAGTGATCACATAACACACACAGCGCTGTTTAGAAAGCTGTGAGAGTTGTGAAAAAACCAGGAAGGAGGGGAGGAGTTAGGCTGACCACATGATCAGGAATCCTCATAAATTCTGTCCGACCTCCCAAAACTGCCCTAATTGATCAGCGCATCAGCTCTGCTACCTCGAAGGTAAGTTTCTTTGTTTATTTGAATCTTTTCTTTGAATTATAATCCAGTCACAAGAAGGAATAATCTGACTTATTCCTTCTTGTGACTATAATTACTAGAGAAATGTCACAAGGGTTAAAGATACAAATAAGAGTTTGTGGGGCAGCTCAGACAGTCGGATGAAAAAAAAAAAACCGTGGCTGAATCAGCACAAAACACTCAGGGTTAAAGCTATTAGACAAAAAGAAGCCAAACTATTAATGTAAATGTGTTAGTTTTTCATACATCTATAAATCTCTCTATATGTCTATATGAATACAGAGCTCTGTCCCTCTGTCACGATCTCTTGGTGAGTGCAGATCGTGTGAGGTTTGTACGAGGACCCAAACATAGACCGCAGGAGACAAGGTAGTGGTTAACTAAGGGCGTGCTGTTTATTTAGGCAGATTTTCAAAATGTGAACTCAGACAGGAAAAATCCAAAATAACAAAAAACTAAACCGAGAAACACCTAAACTGTGAGAACTAAATAAGTAAACACAAAACTTGGAACACTAGAAAAATCTTGGAGGCAACACGGAAACACGAGGAGGGATTCACTGGAAGAAACACAGACAACTCCCGGGAGGAACACAACACACCGACGAAGACCAAGGCAAAACTGACACAATAAATACACACAAGAGGGTGATCGGGGAAGTGGAAACACATGGGGGGAAAGCTGGGACAAATTAAAGGTGACGAGACAGAGCGACGCAAAGCAGAACACATTGAACATGGGACGCAAGACTGTCAAAATAAAACAGGAAACACACAGGCTTGACACAGCGGCCGGCATGAACAGGGAGGGAAAAGATGAAACACGAGGAGAGGAGCAGGGCAAGACAGGTGAGACTAAACACGGTGACACGACTAAGACACAGAGCGGGCAAAAAGAGATGAAAACATGGAGACACAAGACACACGGAGGGGCGAGAGACAAATGCAAACACACGGGGAGGAGACAAACACACAAGAGAAACCTCAGGGAATAAATCATAATAAAGGAAAAACCAAAAATCTCAATACAAATATGATACAAAGAGCAACATGCAATAAGCTCAGGATGCTCCTGACACCCTCTCTCATATAGATGTACGGACTACTCAGTATTTGGGTAAAACTACATTACATTTTGAATATGAATGGCACAACATGACTGCGTCATTTATATTCCCAACAAGTCATCTCACGGCATTCAGTTTCTTTTGTGTAAGACCTTAAGAGGAACAGGAAGTTGAGTCAGGAAACTTCTGTAAAACTGCAGGGCGGTAACCTGCTTGGACATGCAAACAACAGTGAATGATGCAAAACAACGAGGTGTGTCTGTCATGATATGGGGCTAGCAGCTTTCAGCGTCATTCAAAGTGCTGTAAGACTGTAATATTGTAACATGTAATATTGTTTTTTCTCAGGTTGAAGTCATCACATCAGCGTCCACTGAATGCACAGTCAATCAACTGTGTATCTCAGTGTATACCATCTATACCAACACCAAGTTAATGAAACTGATGTTGCTTGACCTCAAAGTCAATTCAGCATGTACCCTTGGGATCCACAAAAGGCAAGAATCTTATAACAGTTTGGATATTAACTATAACTGTTTCTAAATAGTATGCAGATCATAGGTATTGCAAAAATTGCAAAGAGAATGGGTATGAAAAATCTATAGTAAAACAAAAGCCTGAATGTTTGTCAAAAAGATGGAAAATTGTATGAAGTCCTCTTTGGGTGGGTGACTATAACCTACTCACGGTGGCTCTGGAGGAATAGATCCACCCAGAGGGAGCAGAGAGGCTTTTCCTAGATTGAACTAACTGTAAGAACCTCAAGTTCCTTCACTTGCCAAGAAGCTAAACCCAAGACAAGCCAGGTGGGCTCATCTTTAATATATTTAATTTCACATGTCATGTTGACCAGGCTGTAAGAACACAAAACCTGATGGTTCTTCCAGCCTGCTGCTTTGTGGAAGTCGTTACCTGGAAGAATGAGGAGAAGGTCAGGCAGACTCTGAGGTGTCTGTCAGGAAGAATGCAAAACTTTCTTTGATGGACTTTGATGGACTTACAGCAGACCATTAAAACTGAGGTTAAATATTCAGCCTCACCGATTTGTTCAAGTACTCGGCTGTGCCTCATTACAAATTTGAGGTTCTCGCACTTTTCTACACTGCAGTTCGCAGTTCAAGTTAAAATATCCTTCTTCTTCCTTTTGGAACACATTTAGCTTTATCTATTCAAATAACTGGCAAAGCATTAAAGCACACCCACACAGGTTTTTCTCGTGATGATGTCAGGGATTTCAGAGAAACAAAACTGAAAGTGAGAGTGTTGTACATTATTGTCTCCTGGTTCAGGTGATAAGATCATAGGTATTGGGAGAGTTTTTCCTCTGTATACCACCACAGTGAATTAAAGCAATCAAGATGTGGTTGAAGTTCAGACGTTTAGCATTAATTTAAGGTGTTTAACAGAAGTATTGCATAACCAGAATTGCAGTCATTTTTTACACTTTGTTATAAAATTACATAGTTTTTTCTTACTTTTTGATCTGTTTTCATAGACTGCATTTCCTCAAATCAAGTTGAAAATAATCTCAAATCTTTGTCTTTTTTCAGGCCGAAAAGGCAAATGAGAAAGATGAGAAAGCTGGCACGTTACAGCTGCGAGGCTGTTCGCACCAAAGGTGGGTTGGAAGTGAAAAATCTAATGTAGTGTACTATTTTAAAAAACAACCGTAAAGTCAAAGTTTTTCTGGGTGTTTGGGTGTTCTAGTGGAGCGTATTATTACATGATTTACATGTTACATGCAGCCCTAGTTTTATATATAATATATATCACAGGTTCTGGTTAACAAACTGCTTCTGAATGTCACGTAGAAAGAGACAGGCGACTCAGTCGCAGACTCGGTTTGGCAGTTCAGTTCGTTTACAGTGAGTGAGCAAATGTGCCAGGGAGTTAGTGGTCCAAGGGGGTCCAACCTGTCCAATATTTACAGTGCTCTCAACCACACCACTGGTGGGGTCCAAAACCTGTGCACAGAGATACTGGGAGGTCAGGCAAAGCACAACGAGGGACGATGTCACACAAACACAGAGAAACGATAGTCAGGGTTGCAGTTCAACGATCCAGCGAAGACAGGATTCAACCTCAGCTTAATAGTGGTCTTATCAGCCAGGTGGTCAGGAACAGGTGGAGCCTCACAGGTGCGCACAATCAAAGGCGGGATGAGAGACGAGCCCAAGGACCCGGGGCAAAACACCAGACACAGAGAGCAGAGAAACCGAACCCCTGACACTGAAAGTGTCTCTGTGGGACCAGAATCATTTTGTTTTTACATTTTGAAGTTGTGAGCAACATTTAATTACATAGAGAGACAAATTATTTTGAAAATTAAGCCAAATCTTATTTTGAATTTGACTCCAGCAAATTATTGTGTCTGCACTCAAGCAGCTTGTTTTTTTCTTGTCCAATGAGAAGCTTTGTTTTGTTTTGTAATAGTACAAACATAGTAAAAATAGATTTTGTTTTTCAGTTTAATATCATTGGATTGTGTTTTTATTTATTTCCAAAGTGTTTTAACCTTTCGGGAAATGTTGCTTAACGTGGTCGTTGCTGCATTGTGACATCTCTTTTGTCATTTGGACAAATCAACCTTTGAATTCCAGTTTCTAGCAGCTGTGAATGTTCTCATCACGCCTTTTTTGTCCTCTCTTTCTTTAGTGAAGAGATCTGCACCCTGGCACCAGAAAATAGAAGATAAGTTCAAATTCACTTTCAAATACAAGTTATATAAATTTAAAAAATCAACCCAGATCAGCACCTTTGCTAGCAAAAAAGCGCAACAATTATATTTTGGAAATCTTTTACAAAAATCATTTGCAAATGGCAAAAAGTTTGAATTCAAAATTAAAGAAGCTGGAAACTCTACCGATAAAAATGGCCATAATAATCTTCTTGTATCCAAAAATAGTCACTTTCTCAAAAGAAAGTTGTCATTTCCGGATGATCTTGCTGTTAAACCAAAAAGAAATCCTGCCTATCCAAACTCTATCAATCCTTTCCGTTCAAAGATTCTCCACATATCTGGTAATCAAATTTTTTTTTTATCCGAAATTTTCAATACACACAATTTTTCCGAGACGTTGACAGCAGCCGAAGCAAAACATCAAAATAAAATTCTACCAAATTTACACCACAACAAATGTAATACTTGTAGTACGGAAGAGCAGCAAAAATTGAAGCTGTTTAAGGATGAAAGTGAATCGATTTGTCAACAGAATAAAAATGAAGAGAAATTTTATCATTCAATCAAAGAAATGCAGAAAACAATTCCAGAAAAAATTCCAAGTGTTGATGCAAACAGATTTTTTCCATTCCTCAAAGAGTACCTTCAGATTCACAAACATAAGCAGTATGCATTTGTTATTGTTGTCATGAAACATAGTAAAAATATCATTGTTTCTCCAGCATTTAAGCCAGATTATGAAAAAAAGGAAATTCCTGGAAAAAGAAAGCACAGCGAGCCTCGTTTATGTGAAGCTTTTGAACCTTTTTTACAACAAAATGGAAATTTAGTGGAGACTATTCTGATTTATACATTCAATAGTCCATGTTTAGGTTGTACTTCTCTACTTCTCGAAAAAGCTTATCTCTGGCACTGTAAATATGGATTTTCCACAACTGTAGCATTCACACAATTTTACGGATTAAGTGGACAAAATTGTTTCCAAACTCTCACCTACTCATCTACCAACATGTTAGGTCCATGCGGTGTGTTTTATGAAGACAGTCAAAGATGTAAGCGTGATCACTTCAAACTGAAGTCTTTCACAGTCAGCAGTAAAATCTTCCAAAATATCAGGAAACTTAGTGAAAAAGAAGAAAAAGACAGCTGCCGTAAGAAAATTGAATGTTATGTGTCTGTGCTGGAAACACTGGCAAAAAATTCCTTTTGTTCACGTGAAACACATTTACAACGTGGAGAAAACACAATTTATTCTTTCGTATTTCCCCCAGTGATCCAAGATGCATGTAGAGACAGTCTTTTAAGGGACTGGTTAGTACTGGTGAACGACAATGCCATGTCAAACATGAGAGAAAAAATAACCCTGAATTTTAATGTTGGGTTAGTTGAAATTATTAACCAAAATCTTAAGTCCTCTTGTGGGAACAACAGACCTCTAAAGCTTTGCCACATCCCTCTGAATCTGCAATGATTGAGACGACTCTAAATCAATTATAATTAAAAGAATTTTATGTGTCTGTGCTGAAAATAATGCAAAAATTATCCTTTTGTCCACATGAAACACATTTACAACGTGGAGAAAACACAATTTCTCTTTCATATTTCCCCCAATGATCCAAGATGAATGTAGAGACAGTCTTTTAAGGGACTGGTGTGAACTGGTGAACGACAGTGAAACATTAGAGAAAAAACACATGAATTCCAATTTCATAATAGTTGTGGGAACAATAGTCCCTCTAATTTATGAAATTATATATCTATAAATCTAGAATTGGATGTATAATAAATAATGTATATTCATTTATTCTAAATAAATGAAAAAAATTAAAAACATTTTTTTAAAAATATTAAATTATATATCATAAGATATATAATTTAATAGATATTTATATACGTCCAGAGTAACAGCCGTAGACTGCAGTTTGCCGCCTGTCAGGTAGTCAGTAATCCAGGGGAGCTGAACTCTGAGAGCAAACAGCCTGGTGACTGTAGCGTGCCGAGGGGCTCACGTGGATCTGTGGATGAATCTGGAGCTGAGACTGGAGGTGTTCAACGAGGACTCCTACGAGGTAGCAGAGCTGATGCGCTGATCATTAATGGCCGAGGCTGCTCACACCAAAGGTGGGTTGATGAGTTATAAACTGTAACAATATCTTGTAGCTTGGAACAGAAAAATCTCATCTTTGTTCTCTGTCTTGCTGCCTCCTCCTGTTGGTTTGTGTGTTAGTGAGTGGCAGGATTCTCCAGTCCAGTGAGCACAGCTCCATCAGCTGGTGGAGTTCAGTCAACACACCTGCTCTCAACAACCAGCAGTGTGCTCAAACATCGGTTTCTCCTCCATCCTGCACGATGTTTTACACTCCAGAAGCAGTAAATCAGGATTACATCACCTCTCTGTAGAAGGAAACTCTCCTAGTGTCCTTAATTTGGATTCTTGTCTCCTTCTCAGTTCCTTCCTGGTGTGTGTGCTGGACTGGATCCTCTGGCTCTGTGCCATCTTTTACTTATAATAAAAATCATTGAAACTTTTGTCGCTTGTCTGAGTCTGCATTTAAATCCATGTGTTCTTGTTCTCTGTGTCAAAGATGTGAGCCACAACCACAAACCAAACTAAATTTAGTAAAGGTGAACATTTCAAAGGGAACAGGTTTTAAAACCAAACAAAAATCCAAATTCCAGTAAAACAACAAATCTGCTAGTAACAGATACATTAATGAATTTGTAACTTATAAAAATTAGCTTGTTAATTATGAAAAAAGTCCAGCACTCCTGCAAAGTTCAATTTTTGAGCTCACAATAATAAAAACCTTCCAAATGTTATATAGTTACATTTCACAATAAAGGTATAAGACAAACCCAGCATCAGTGCTGTCAAATCGAATTAGTTCCCAGAACTCAAAAAAATTATGCAAACTCGCTGCCTCAAAAAAACTAAGGCTTACTTAAAATGACTAAGTTAGGGCAACTTATTCATTCTAAACTACCCCATACTAGCAATTTATTACAAAGCAGCTGGTGCCTCCTGTTGGACACGAGACCACATCAATTGTTCTCAAACTTTTTACATCATTCCCCACATGTCAGAAAGAAATATTTTCACTCCCCATCTAAACAAAACAATGACAGAAAAGGCTAGCAGCAACTTTATTTAGATAATAAACTTATTCACAATAATTCCTTCACTAATTTTTGTTTTCAATAAACAACTTTCATTTCAAAAAACTATTTGTAATTTTTGTCACTAGACTACTTCATTAGTCTGCGCCACTTAAAGTTAAACAGAATGTGAACATTGCCAGACGTCTTCATGCATTCTTAATCATACAGCTAAGTAAATCTCCAAAAGATAATTCTGTTCATCTGGACGCAGTGTTTTCAGTGGGAGAAACATTTCGTCACTCATCCAAGTGACTTCTTCAGTCTCAGCTGACTGCAGGTTTCCCAAATCTTATAAACACTACATTTGCATAATGACTGAAACCAGCCCACTGAAGGAACAATGGGCTGGGAGGTCAGTTCCTTCATCTTAATTATGCAAATTCTCGTGACCATTGATCAACAATCACTGATCAATGGCCATGAGTACCATTAACAGAAAGTTCACCCCACTTTGCAGTTATGTATTTGTAAAAAATGTTTGGAATCATGTATGATTTTCATTCCACTTCTCACGTGTGCACCACTTTGTGTTGGTCTTTCACGTGGAATTCCAATAAAATTGATTGATGTTTGTGGCTGTAATGTGACAAAATGTGTTAAAGTTCAAGGGGGCCGAATACTTTTGCAAGCCACTACATATAATATATAAGTTCAAACACACTCAAGGTATGCAGCAGGGCAATGATTCGAGTCCACTTCTGAATTACCTCAACAAAACAAAACATAAATAAATACATTAATAAAAAAAAATACAATTAAAAAACAGACAAACAAAGGATTTGGAGAGGCCTAGCCAAAGTATATTCTAAAATACTGGTGGTAAAATGAAAATATATAGGGAAGAATTTAAAGTAAGAGTTTAGCAAAGACAAAGTGGGTGTACAGTCTGTTGTTGGTGTAACAACAGAGGAATAAATCAGCTGAGCCTGTCGATCTTCAGGACCAGCAACCTATACACATCTGTTTGGCTCTCTGAGGTAATGCAGAGCTCAGATGGAGCCAGTGTGGGTGAAGGGAATAGCCCAGCTTTAACAAACTTGGTGTTTAGGTGTGTTCCTTGGATCCACTGATAACATAATCAAAAACCTGTGCATCCTTACAAGTCAAATCTTACCAGTCACACCTGTTAACGATAGCTCTTCCATATATCGGTGCATTTACTAATCAAACGGGTTAATGAGGGGTCTGGACAGTAGGCCTCAAGTGACTCTTATACTTAAAAGGCTGGTGTAATCGGTAAGAGTTATTTATATAAATAAAGATTACTACTCAGATTTCTTGTCCTATTTCACAGAAGTCCACAATGTCCACAATTTAGACTTTAATTTCAGGATATTTTATTAGAGCAACTTAGTAAGGGCAAAGAAAACTCAAAATCAAATAATAATAATCAGAAAACAATAATAAAGTCAGCTGAATCGTTTTATGGGAGAGTGGACCTGGCAATCTCTCTTTGTCCATTTTGAATTGAGCTTTATAAGTTTTCATAATTTGGAATTCTGTTGCTGTTTACCTGTTTGGACTTTTGAAGTAAATATTGAGAAACTATCAAGGAGCGGAGCATCAAGCTAAGGCTCCATTTGCAGGAAACCTACATTAGTCAAAAAACTGTAAGTTTTAAATTGCTTTGCCCTTTTACAATTTGCTGAGGTGCATGTGTATTGATTAGTTTGGAATTTTGCTGCCCATGGATGAAGTCAAAGGAGCTTGCAAAGAAAAGCGTCTGGACTTCTTTAAGTTACTTGAAGACGTTTCACCTCTCATCCGAGAAGCTTCTTCAGTTCTAAGGTCAAATGGTGGAGAGTCCCAGATATAAACCTAGTGGGAGTATCCCCAAGCAGAGGGACAAAAGGACCACCTGATGATCCTCTTAGCGATTAGAGGATCATCAGGGGGTCCTTTTGTCCAACCGTCTTAGCTGTGGGCAAAAAGATGACAGTCAATAAAATTCTAAAAGATAATTTATTGACAAATAATCAAAAGATAAAAGATAAAACAGTCCAGTGTCCCATTTATGAATCAAGTAAAACGCACAGTCCCAAGGCCAGAGCCAGCTATGCCACACTGCCAGTTGCACTCCACGTGTTGAACCTCAACAGGGTTAGAAGTTGTCTTCTGAGACCCACCACCCTGCAAGTATATAGCCAGTGGTCACTCCAGCCTCTGTGTGGCATATAATAGGCCCTGGCCTGCACAGAGAGACAAAATGACACATTCACTACAGAAAACCCATCCAGCCCAAACATATCAGATTTCATCACATTACATACCTGCACAGAGAGACAAAGCACAGCAGTGTTTGTAGTGTGGGCTATAAGTAGACCAGTGTATCAGTGCAGTCAAGTACACCTGCCTCTAATTAGTCCAACCCCATTACAGCCATTGGCTCACCAAAAATGTGACACACACACACAACCACTCCCAACCCAGTGCAACTTCACACAACAATATGGAGCTGAATTAACACAGGCACATTAGTCTACCATATTACAAATACAAAGAACCATGAGCTGTGTTGTGTGACTGCTGCCAGCTCTCTTTCGGCCATGCCGGAAGGAGCTGTGCATTTTATAGCTTTATAGACTCTACAATAATGTCATAAATGAAATGCAGTGAATTGATTGCTTTAAAATATCAACTTAAGCTC
Source organism: Astatotilapia calliptera (assembly GCF_964374335.1). NCBI lineage: Eukaryota > Metazoa > Chordata > Actinopteri > Cichliformes > Cichlidae > Astatotilapia > Astatotilapia calliptera. The sequence continues at coordinate 3,945,445 of NC_137428.1, read as the reverse complement.
TCAAAAGTCAACAAAAAGCATAAAATATATAACATAAACTAACTGTTAACTTCTTCAACAGGTTTGACCAGCCCACAACCCCCCCACCCCCCCCCCCCCCACCCCACCCCCACCCACCCACCCTCACCTCCAATCATCTCCCAGTGTCACAGTGGAACAGGTCAGGATACAGGTCAAATACAACAAGCTGAAAGTCAGTGATGCTGCTCGGTTTGCAGTCATGAATATCACGGCACAAGCAGGATTCACTGCACTGTTAACGTTAGCTGTGTTATATTGCTGCCTCTGTTCGGTGGTGTCGAGCCAAACGGACTTTAACGTGTGTTTGAACGAGCTGACGGTTCACTCGTTAAGCTGAAAGAAAGATGCTTTAATCACAGGAGTCACACATGTGTCCACTGCACCATCTGGGAACTCTTCTTGTTTACACTCGTAATAACACAAACACTAAATCCTGCTTCTCTTGTCCTGTTTTGTAGCAGTGTGTACACCTGAGACTGTCACCTGTCTGTCTGTCCTGCACTCTCTCTCTGTTTCTTTCTCTCTGATTGTGGAATAAAAGTATGAACATGTGTTTATAAGTTACACTTGTGTTTGAATCCTGCAGCTTATCACACATTTGATTTCCATGTGTGACAACTGCAAGTGTCCAGAGTGAGGACAGACTGAGGGACCCACTGCTGCACATCATCTGTGAGGCTTTGCACTCCTGATGATCCACCAGGACAAACTCAGCAGTGTGTGAGGAAGAGGAGGAGGAAGAGCCAGCAGCAGCTGACAGATGGAGAGAATAGACAGACTGTTCCCTGTTTGTGAAGGACTGCTAGGAAAGTTTAACAGAACTGTCTGTGCTGAATCAGTCTCATTAAGTAATATTAATATAATTATATCAGTGTTTTCAGTGTGGGAGAAAAATATCAAAATCCAAAAAACAAAAGACAAAAAAACAAACAAAGAAAAAACATACTGTGTACAAACAAGCTCTCATAAATTTTATTTAAAAAGCAGACTTCTGTTACTACTCAGTAAAATATAAACTTATGATCACATTCAGTGTCTGACAAAAACAAAAAAAGGAAGAATTTTCCAAGCTCAGGTGTAAATCCAGTCATTTAAGGTCACACGTTTTCACAGCTTTGCCATAATCAAAGTTTAACATTCAGAAACCTAAAGTCTGTATCAGCAGCAGAATGGAGCTAAAAATAAATGTTTGTTTCAGTTCTATGAAGCTTTGAGTATTTTGGATCAGTAGCACTGCTGTGTTTGTTGCATCATATTGCTGTGACTGTTTATTTGCTTTATGTATTCTGAGCTAAGTTGATCTATAGTGTTACATCATATTCTATAAGGATGTTATGTGTTTGTAGACTTTCTGCCCAGTTTGACCCATTTAGCAGACGTCAGCCTGTTTAAGGCTCTGATATCTATTCTGTATGACTTAAAGCAGTTATGACATGGTCTGATTTTCTCACCCAATAAAGGAATATTTCATATATCAGTCTACTCTTCATTCTATCAGACACAGTTATCACAGCTCGTACATTTGCTTTTTACACATATATGTAAGCAATGAGCCAAATTTAGTAATGCCAACATATTAAAAGAAAAATATTTGTCTCTTATATATGATACATATATATATACACTGTCAAAGATACTTGTCTTTGAGTGAAGATTTAAGGTGATAAGACATGTAAATAACTGCAACTTGAATCTTTACTGAAGCTCAGTGTTTGACACAGAGTTCAAACTCACTGCTGTAATAGCTAATAATGACTAATATAATAACTATAATATTGGCCATATTATATTTACATTACCACAGTGAGATGACTTTAGTCTCATGAACAACATTAGCTAATTGTTATTTACTAGCTAATCTTAAAATGACTGTTCAGCACAGAAATGAAGAATAAAGTAGTCGTGGTGAGCCAATCACATGACCACTTAAAGAAAAAGCAACAAGGTGACATATACCAGTTTATAAATTGTGTTGATCGGCCACGTAAAACCAGAGTCATGATAAACAAGATATACGCGGCGCTTTTTCCTCAATAGTTCCGTCACGTTTACTGTCTAAAGACAGCGCAGCGAGCGCTCTCTGCTTATGAGCAAAAATTAAAAAACAAAAAAATGGGAAGTTTTAGGAGTGACGGAGAGAGAGAGAGAGAGAGAGCAGAAAGAGAGAGAGAGCGAGTTTTGAGATGTGAGAGATTTGAGGCGACTGCTGTCTCCAGGTAGAAACAGGAGTGATACACCTGCTGCTGTCAGACCTGCAGGTATCAGGCTGTGATGTTCTTCTTTATAGTGGACAGAAATTATTTTTTTGGAGTGGCACAAATAATTTGTGTGCATCTTATTGAATGCAGAACAGCTGATTGTTCTGTAAATAGTTTGAAATGGTTATTAAAAAAATCAAGGTAAAAGGTAAATGGATGCAAATAACTTTGTTTGCAAAACTTGTGCATAGGATTTTAAAATTGACATTTATATTTGCATTTAAAGTTATGAAATATGATCATTAAACATGTTTGTGGTTGTTACAGTAAAAATATAACTTTTTCTACTCTGATTTTATGTTTTTTGTCTGATTTTAGATCAATTGTGTTAATACAGTATGTCAAAATGAAAACATAACTGTAAATTCAGACACGTGAGGTTGTGCTGAAAAGGATGATACCAAACAAAGTAAAATGTGGAGGGAAAATCAAAAGTAGTTAAAAATGGCCAATTATACCCTGGACCCCAGAGGGTTAAACGTTTTTTAAAGTAACGCAATAGTTACTTTTCAAGTAATTAATTACTTCAATTCAATTCAATTCAATTTTATTTATATAGCGCCAAATCACAACAAAAGTCGCCTCAAGGCGCTTCATAGATACAGAGAAAAACCCAACAATCATATGACCCCCTATGAGCAAGCACTTTGGCGACAGTGGGAAGGAAAAACTCCCTTTTAACAGGAAGAAACCTCCGGCAGAACCAGGCTCAGGGAGGGGCGGCCATCTGCTGCGACCGGTTGGGGTGAGAGAAGGAAGACAGGATAAAGACATGCTGTGGAAGAGAGACAGAGGTTAATAACAGATATGATTCAATGCAGAGAGGTCTATTAACACATAGTGAGTGAGAAAGGTGACTGGAAAGGAAAAACTCAATGCATCATGGGAATCCCCCGGCAGCCTACGTCTATTGCAGCATAACTAAGGGAGGATTCAGGGTCACCTGGTCCAGACCTGACTATATGCTTTAGCAAAAAGGAAAGTTTGAAGCCTAATCTTAAAAGTAGAGATAGTGTCTGTCTCCTGAATCCAAACTGGAAGCTGGTTCCACAGAAGAGGGGCCTGAAAACTGAAGGCTCTGCCTCCCATTCTACTTTTAAATACTCTAGGAACAACAAGTAGACCTGCAGAGCGAGAGCGAAGTGCTCTAATAGGGTGATCTGGTACTACAAGGTCATTAAGATAAGATGGGGCCTGATTATTTAAGACCTTGTATGTGAGGAGCAGGATTTTGAATTCAATTCTGGATTTAACAGGAAGCCAATGAAGGGAGGCCAAAACAGGAGAAATCTGCTCTCTCTTTCTAGTCCCTGTCAGGACTCTTGCTGCAGCATTTTGGATTAGCTGAAGGCTTTTCAGCGAGTTTTTAGGACTTCCTGATAATAATGAATCACAGTCGTCCAGCCTGGAAGTAATAAATGCATGAACTAGTTTTTCAGCGTCACTCTGAGACAGGATATTTCTAATTTTAGAGATGTTGCACAAATGGAAGAAAGCATACTTTTAGAATATCAGTTACTAACTCAGTTACTTTCTTGAAGAAGTAACTAGTAACTATAATTAATTACTTTTTCAAAGTAACTTGCCCAACACTGCTGAAAAATCACTAAAAACGAGTCAAATATTAAACACATCAAAACGCAGCAGTTCAGTCATATTCAAATTACAACTAATGGCCATAGGAAACTTTTATTAGCTGAGGAAAAAAGGAAATAAAATAAATTATTCAGGGTTTATTTTAAGCTTTTCAAAGTTTCAGTTTTAGTTCAGATTTTTCTTTTTTTTGTTGGAATGTGTTGTTAGTCAAAACTTCGAGACAATTTAAACTTCTGTTATATTGCCAAAGCACCATTCTGATGAAAACACAACATTTGACTCCCAGCTTCTAGTTTCCAGCCCCGTGTTATTTACAGTAGTAACATCTCTCACGTGAACGCGTTAGATGCTGAACACAAGTTTACGCATGTAGGTTTTTACAGGATAAACAGGTTTATTACAGTCAAGTCTGTAGCTGTACACTGACAAACACAGATACCACAGATGTTTCAGAGACATCACTTTAAAACCGGGAATGAAAATGACTTTCATTTTACTACTGTGTATATCAGCCTAACATCATAAAACATGATGAGTGATGCAGTAATGCACTTTGGTATTTTGGATATCTGAAGTATGTTAGCGTCATACTAGATCTTTTTCTGTTCCTTTCTTTATGGAGCACCTTTTTGATCTCCTTTCAAGTAAATATGGCCCCATCCAAATTCAAAAAACCAACAAGGTGGCTGCTAATACAGTGTCTAAAACCACTAGATGATGATCTGTCTTTTATATACAGTTTGTGGCAGCTGTTCCCAAACTTAACAGCTTGCACACATAAAATTCATCCTCCCAGCAGAGATTATTTAAATACAGATGGTTCAACCTCATAGTCAGTGCAAAACCTATTTACTGCATACTCCTTTGGTAAGTTGTGTTTATTTGCAGTAGTGCTGTTGCTCACGTTACCTGTGAATGCTGAACACAAGGTTACGCATGTTGGTTTTTACAGGATAAACAGGTTTATTACAGTCAAGTGTGTCGCTGTAGACGGACATAACACAGATGCCACAGATGTTTCAGAGACATCACTTTAAAACCGAGAATGAAAATGACTTTCATTTTCCTCAACACCTCAGCAGGGAGGCTGATGACATCTACTGACTGGTAAATAACCAAACTCAATCTTTAATCCTGTGTTCCTGTGTGACATTACATTTTGTATTGTATTTACTTTTGTTAAAGAATTTTATTTATTTTTCTTCTTTACTGCATCTCAAAGCTAAAAGCAGGCTGTTTCTTTGAGCTAAATCTCCTGTTTGTTGACTGTTTAAGGGAATTACATGGGAGCAACTGCGAGAGGAAAAAGCTGTGCGAGATGCACATTTGACATTAAATCAGAACATGTCGGTAAAGCATAAATGCCTGGCCCTGGATGAGAATCTCATTTACCAGTGAAACTGAATGTGTAAACAATGTCAGGTTTTACTGTTCTGGTCATAGCTGTTATTTATTAAAGTTTGTCAATGAGTTCATTAGATTTCTGTTTACTGTGCCGTCTACATCCACAGATTGAAGTGCTAATGTCTCCAAAGTCTATAATGTACTGCAGTAACTGCAATAAGAAAGAAAATGAGGAGTTTTTTTTCAATATCACTTTATTTTTACACCAGTTTCTGTTCTGAAAAGGCAAGCAGCATAATTAAGAACGTGTCATTGGCATGAAAGCTCACGTTTATGAGAAACAAGTGGAGTGTCTACGCCCAAAAGCAAATACAATTTCCTACAAGGCATTCTTCTTTTAGACAAAGAAACTCACAGTGAACCACTGTGTCTCATCTTAATTAGTTTCACACTATCTGAACATTAAAATGATCGATTCAAAGTTTTTCCAGATCATCTATATCCAAGCAGCCTCTCCTAATAATTTTGCTCCTAAAGCACAAAAGAACAACCGAAACAAATCAAGATGGTGTCTTCTGAAGTTTGTCTTTTTACCACCAACTCCTCTCTTAATGTCGGCACATGAAGTAGGAAAATAGATCATGAAATAGCAGTGTGAGGCCGGCAGATCACATCCTCCAGTGCAAGGGGAGTTTTTGATGTCCATCACAAACATTAATGAAGAAAAATAGTTTAAATGAAAAGTGAAACTAAGTGTTGAAGACTTGTTTTTAACACAGGGATTATAAATGTGCATCCTGTGAGCCAGAACCACCAGTGGTTCCAGTTTAGCCTGCAGCATGCCATAGCAAAGGATGGAGACGTATTTATAGCTCTTGATACATTGTTTGAATCCTAAAGACAAATAATGGTGCTGGTTAGTCATAAAATACTGCACAAGTAAACCACTGTGATCTGCAAACTGTAATGGAAGCAGTGGAAATTTATTTTATTTCAAATGTTCTTCTGACGTCACACATAAGACATCTCATACTGTGGATAATTGTTTAAGCTTTTTTAACTTAGGTCTGTTTTGACTTTTAACGAAAGACAAAAATGTTGTGTTTTATCTACAACTTGAAAAATGAAAAATGTTCAGCTGTTCATAGGCGAGATTTCGTTGTTTGCATGATGCAAAAACAGCCTTAAAGGTAATCTTCACAGACACAGTGATGAAAGGCTCTGGTGAATACTTGAGTTAAAGAATATGTCTGAGATCAGTACTTATGAAATTGATTGTATACAAGACGGGGAAAAGCCCATCCAACCCCCTGAGCATGATGAAATGCAGCACGCAGAGGTGCAAGAACAAAAGGTGAGCACAAGAAACAAACAGATGAACTGACAGCTGACAAGGAGGACGCAGGACTCTATACACATGTGTGGAATGGGTGGGGCAGACAATCACAAAGGGCCCGAGTGGAAGCTCCACTATATGTTACTGTAGGGCGGGGGTAGGGAACTCCAGGCCTCGAGAGCCGGTGTCCTGCAGGTGTTAGATGTATCCTTGATCCAACACAGCTGATTTAAATGTTAAACTACCTCCTCAACATGTCTTGAAGTTCTCCAGAGGCCTGGTAACGAACTAATCAATTGATTCATGTGTGGTGACCCAGGGTGAGATCTAAAACCTGCAGGACACTGGCTCTCAAGGACCAACGTTCCCTACCCCTGCTGTAGGGTCTTTACCTCACAATATAAAGTACATTGAATTGAATTGAATTGAATTGAAATGAACTCCCTCATCAGTGTAGTATATATCATACATACATAAAAGTATGCAGTACTTGGATACTTATAGCATTGTATTGCTATTATTGTCGAGACCCCCCTTATCTAAAGCTGACCTTTGCATTTGCTCGTGAGCTCTGGGTGGTAATAAAGGAAATAACTGTGATGCTCTTGTACTCCACCAGGCTGCTGCACCTGGACTTCCACAGAGCGATCTAAAAGAGGCAGACTGGAAGCAGTGCAGAGGTGCACAAAGAGACCACCTTGAAGGGAAATCAAGTCTAAAAAATAGGTATGATTTTTTTTACTTGTACGGGCAGTTTTCCACTTTGTAACCACACATTCTATTTTTTCTAAGAATGTCTTGGGCAGGAGAAGTTGGAAAAGGTTACCAAAGATATTGTAAAATATATCCTTAAGTCACTTTGCATTATATCTCTCACATTCAGTCTGAACACACTTTCATACGTCTGACTGGAAGATTTATGACTTTAGTTTGCCTAACTAGCTTGACACAGCCATGCCTCTGCTAGTAGTGTCACGAGAGCTGACATGAGATTTTAAACCTTTTTGTTGTGTGCACATGTGAGGGCACATACATATAACTTGTGGAAAACTGCCATGTAGGGCCTTTAGCAGGCTGTATGAATAAGCGAAGAGGAAGTGACATATTGAGAATATTCGACAGTACAGTGCACTCCAGGCAGTCGCTGTTTCGCAGGTTTGGGCCCTGGAGCCCTTCTTCTGTGCCTGTAGCAGCCAGACAGCTAAAACCATTCTTATAGAAGTAAGTATCGGGGTCAACTGTACTGGGGTGGGGGTCGTGGACTCAGATCCCACCACCCTTTAGTCGTTCAGGGCAGCCTGTGCACTTCTTCAGCCCTACATAGCGGGGCTAATAGCCCCTTACACACATACTTTCCAAAAGGATAAAGTTTGTATCAGGTTCAGCTCAGTTTAGTTCAGTCTGTTTGAGTTTACTTCACCGTAGCACCATTACAGTCACGTTAACTGTTTTACTTTCTCTGCAGCTGATCATGGACTACGCTGAAGGTATCTTGTCACTTACCACAACCATCAAAAAGATGGCTGACACTATGAAATCCAATAAGGAGCGCTGCAGAAGGATTACAGAAAGAGTCAAAGCTGTGGAAAGGCTGGTTTTAAACATCACACAGAGTGATCCAAGCCAAATATCTGATACTGTTGATGGAGCTCTGAGGGAACTCTACGTCATCTTGAATTCTGCCAAGGATCTGATAGCAAAATTCTCACAAACCAAGTCTGTTAAGACCTTCTTCAAGGCTGGAAACATTGAAGAAAAGTTCAGCGAGGTGAACCAAAGGCTCACAGAGAACTTCCAGGTCCTTTCTGGTGCTCTGCAGATTGAGCACACCACCATGCTGCAAAAGGTGTATGAAGCTGTTTCAAAACAAAGTACTGAGGAAGAGGTTTGCAGTATGATGGCTAATACTAGTCTCACACCCCTGATGCTTCCCTCTTCTCCAGTGTCAAGTCCCACAGCTTCTATATTTCCCCCTTCTCCAGTGTCACGCCCGCTATATCCTGAGCTTCCTCCCACACCTGTGTCCAGTCCTACAGCTTCTGTGCTTCCGCCTCTTCCAGTGCCCAGTCCTATAGGTTTTATACTTCCACCTGCTCCATTGTCCAGTCCTACAGCTTCTATGAGTCAGCCTGCTCCGTTGTCAGGGTCTCTATATCCTCAGCTTCCTCCCACACCAGTGTCTAGCCCTACAAATCTTATACTTCCCTCCATGCCAGTGTCTGCACCTTTTGCAGCCCAGCCTCTCTACAATACTACAACATCTCACTTTATCGTTAACAACAACATAGCCTCCACCCCTGTCATTCAAGCCATTTCCCAGGGGTCAGTCACTGACAACGCGAACACCATGCCTGTCTTCAGAACTGTTCGCTCAAAACCCACCAGCTCATGTGGTCAAGAAGCTATGTTAAACTAAAAAAAACCCACAAAGGTTTTTCTAAGGAAGTTTGTTAAACTTGTTTACAGTTAAGAATGAAACTAAACATAAGACTGCAGTCAAGGTCAATTTGGGACCATCTTGCAATGGGTTCACATCAACCACATCATGAGCGAAGCCTTCTTTTCGATGTCAGCTACACAGTTATGCTGAGTTTTGTGACTATTTGGTCATTTTAATCTTTAAAGCGGACCCATTATCACTCATTTGTATTTGTCTGTGTTTCTCCTGATTGGCTGCCATTGTGAACAAAGTTGGTGCAGCTGGTGGCTGGGACTTCTGCCCGACATGACCTTATTAGGGTTATACCCTCTCACTGGTGTCACATGCAGCAAAGAATAGAAAAAACACCATGTGAAGCATCATGAAGGCTGAGCTTTGTGCTCACAGAGATTACTTGTACTTACCCAGATCATCATTTGAAACTTTGGTTTAAAAGTTTAAAATGAGCATCCACCATCGAAACGCGATATATAAGTGGTCACATCTGATTGCAAAAAAACAAATATACAAGCAGCTAAAATGCAAATATTGATGCTCTAAGTGACAGCATGGTGTGTCTTTACATCTTTTATATACAGTCTGTGGTTACGACTTAATAAGGCAATTTTATGATTTTAAAAAATCCAGAAAGGCTAGCAGCTAATAGATAATAATAAAAAGAGTTGTGAGTACTTTGTTTTGGGAAAATATCTTCTTAGATTGGGGGGAATCACTTCTGTAATCTCTCCTGAAACGTCTTCAGCCTGTACAATAGTTATGCTTGGTGACTGGGAAATAGTGAATGTAATGTCTTGGAAAATTGTTTCGTGTAAGAAACTAGTGCAAGTAGCTTCTGTTGCTTTCTGTTGCATTTCTTTTCAGTTTGATATATTTTGCTTTATTATTCTTAAGTAATTTACAACTTCTTTTGCTGGTGAACCTATAATAAATCATTTGTACGTTCATCCAATCAAATTCAAGCTGTCTGAGCGTTTTATCTGAAGACTTTATGGATTCAGCTGGCCATCCTCTCACCTCTCATCCAGTTACAGTCACTTCTGCTGCCAAAATAACAGCAACATTCCAGTTTGCTAAAACACTAACACTGAGGCTTCAGAATGAATCAAACCTATATTCAATCATTCATTCAAGTTTATAGCGACAGAAAGTTTTGCAATAAATAAAAATACTGTCTAAATACGTTAAGCACTCTGTTCTACATGGAGTGATTTTACAGTTATCTTTCAGTACATCTCTTAGAAGCTAAATGTAATCTTTTACTCCATTCAGTGTACCTGCATGATGGTTATGCACACCACTTACAGCTGTGAGATTTTCATTGCAATGTTTTGCAAACATCACAGGTATTACTACTTTAGAAAAATCACTGCATGGCGGATAACACATATTTTGGTGACCATTTTCCTGAAACATTTGGTACTCACTGTGTTTAACAGACACATCTTGGCCAAGTAGAATGTGACTTGTTGGTATTTCAGTGTATTTTTGCTCTCACCTGGCTGGCTGTCAAAAAGTTAATGAGATATTCTGATCAGTGTTAAACACAATTTACTATCAGCAAAATCACATACAAATAACTGACACCATTATGGAATTATGGTTCTGTGTTCAACCATCAATATCCCTACTTTCAAATCATGCAGCTTGATGGTTTGAGTTATCTTCTCACATTCACACTGTCACCCACTAATCTACCAAAGTTGAAGTTGGATCATGCGCACACACAATATTCAGACATGTGAACATTCAGTTTTTCTAGTAAAACTAGATTTCTCATTTATATACTGATCAAAGAATAAATAATAAAAATGCTTTATTATTAGGAAATAAGGAGAAGCTCTGTTTTCTTAATCACATAAGGCTGGATGAGAGGACTTTCTTTTTCTTTCGCATAAGAACTTCAGAGAAATAGAAAGTTGAGTCAGGAAACGTCTATAAGATGAGGGAGGTATCCTGTTTGCACATGCAGAGAGTGAATGATGCAAAAACAATGAGGTGTGTCAGTGATGATATGAGGCTAAGAGCTTTCAGTGTCATTCACAGCTGTCGAAAACGTCAGTGTACACCCACACCATGTTCTCGAAACACCGATGTTGCCTGACTGAAAAGTCAAAGCAAATCAACATATACTTTCTGTGATTCACAAAAAGCACACATCTTATAACATCTCAGTTTGGATATTAACTGTAATTGTTTCTAAATAGTGTGGAGTTAGTAAGTATAAGTATTTGGACATCTGTATACCATCTTTGCTTCTGTACACCACCACAGTGGATTCTAACCTAAGCAATCAAGATGTGTTTTTTTTTTCATATACTGTATATATGATGTATAGAGGGGCTATTGAAATCTGAGACAATATTTTAAGGTGGGAATGGAGGTCACATTTTTCTCCTTTCTAAATCATCCAAAATGTAACAATAAAGACTTCTTGCTTCAGCAAAACCAAGTGGTAGTTAAAACCTAGACACTAAGATCAGTTCTGGGGCCTCCTGCTGGACACAAGAACAAATGAAAATCAGTTGATTCCAGTTTCAAAATAAACTGCTGACATAACAGAAACACGTTTGCTCTGACAGAAAGAGAAAACCTGCGTTAGGATGTTGTGACTGGACGAACAAACCAGCTAAATAAATCATTGATGTGCTCAAAACTGTTTGCGTGTGCGTCACAGTGAAAGTGGAGAGCTTCTGTACATCGGATGTGCAGCAGTCAAAAGTCAAAAGGTCAAATTTCAGGTCAAAAAACTCTCATTGTCTGTCTTTTGTCTTCTCTGGGATCTTAATGATGTCACAGAGAAACAGTATCAGTGATATCCACAATGCCACAGGCACAGAAGCCCCCCCCCCCCCCAACTAGTTATTTAACCCTCTGTTTATAATGGGCAACCAATGAGAATGTTGCTTTAAAGAGGGGAGGAGCTAAAACATGTCAGCTCAGCTAGGTGATGGACTGAGCAGCTGCATCAAGGCCCAGTATAAGAAAAAAGTTGATCTTGAGCTCTTATCCATGCAAAGCTACTATAGTAGATTCGACTAATAAAAATACAGACCTGGAAATGAGCAGAATAACCCCAACTCCAATATTTTTAGCTGTAAACGTATAACCTACACCTGACAGATGAAACATAACAAGAAATGCTCAGTAAAACTGGTCCTGATTGCCAAGTGAAAAACTTGGACGTGAGGTGGGACTCTGGAAAAGCAAAGTCAGCCGTGGCTCGTATTTAAGTTTGAGGCAGGGATGACCTGACCCTCCAGCTCACTTTCAAGTGTCCCCTTGTTAAGGATGGACTGACAGAACTCTGGCATGTTGACTTTGCAGGCCTTTGTCAGCACGAGGTTCAACTCTGGAAAGTAACAAACACATAAAAGTGTATTTTTTTGTGAGTGTGTGTGTACCCCTGCCGTCTGTCCATGCTGTTTATTTGTGCCCTTGGTCTCTCCCCATTCTTTTCATTGTATAGTTGTTGTTTTTTTAGTGGGTTTGTCATTCTTTTTGTTTATAAGGATCATTTGTGTTTAAGCTTCGTTTTGTTTGTAATATAGGTTGTATTGTTTCTATTTATCCTGATGTCATTTGTTATGTCCTCCACCACTCTCTGTTTGTCTTTTGCCTTCCAAGTCCTGCTTCTTAGGTTATGTTTGGCTATGGCCTCTGTGTGTCTCGTCTATATAGTATTTAGTTAATCTCCTTTTATATTCCTATTCTGTTCCTCCAGTCTTGTCATTGTGTGTGTGTGTGTGTGTGTGTGTGTGTGTGTGTGTGTGTGTGTGTGTGTGTGTGTGTGTGTGTGTGTGTGTGTGTGTGTGTTTGTGTGTGTGTCTTTGACCTGTGTTACATTGTTCCTCGTGTTTTGAAGTCTCCCTGTGTTTCCTACTGTGTATATCAGCCTAACATCATAAAACATGATGAGTGATGCAGTAATGCACTTTGGTATTTTGGATATCTGAAGTATGTTAGCGTCATACTAGATCTTTTTCTGTTCCTTTCTTTATGGAGCACCTTTTTGATCTCCTTTCAAGTAAATATGGCCCCATCCAAATTCAAAAAACCAACAAGGTGGCTGCTAATACAGTGTCTAAAACCACTAGATGATGATCTGTCTTTTATATACAGTTTGTGGCAGCTGTTCCCAAACTTAACAGCTTGCACACATAAAATTCATCCTCCCAGCAGAGATTATTTAAATACAGATGGTTCAACCTCATAGTCAGTGCAAAACCTATTTACTGCATACTCCTTTGGTAAGTTGTGTTTGTTTGCAGTAATGCTGTTGCTCACGTTACCTGTGAATGCTGAACACAAGGTTACGCATGTTGGTTTTTACAGGATAAACAGGTTTATTACAGTCAAGTTTGTCGCTGTAGACAGACATAACACAGATGCCAGAAATGTTTGAGACATCACTTTAAAACCTGCAAAAATTAAATTGAGCTTCATTTTCCTCAACACCTGAGCAGGAAGGCTGATGACACACACTGACCGGTAAAGAACCAAACACAATCTTTAATCTTCTGCATGGTATTAATCTTCTCCTGTATGTCATTAGATTTTATATTGTATTTATTTTTATTAAAGAAGCTAAATCCTGCCCTTCAGTAACTTTAATATTGTCCATTTTTAATCAGTTTTGGCCTGCCAGGTTCTAGCCGGGTGTACTGAGGCAGTGCACTAGGCAGACTGAGAGATGAGACTATAATGGGCAAAGAGAAAGGTGTATGTATTTGCCTTGAGACAATTTTTCTTTTCAGGGAACATATTTTTGTCTTTATTTTTTTTTCTGTTTTAATACACCCAGCAGCAAAAAGCAGAGTTTTGCAGAGATCAGAGGCTGTAGAGACTCACTGTTTGTTGACTGTTTCAGGGAATTACACGGGAAATACTGTGAGAGGAAAAAGCTGCATGAGACACATTTTGCATTAAATCGGAGCATTTCAATAAAGCATACATGCCTGGACCTCAATGAGAATCTCATTTCCCAGTGAAACTGAAGGTGACACCCCCGTTTTAAACTATCTGATTGTGGATACAGCTTTACAGTCCCAATTCTAGCTGTTATTTTCTAAAACTTGCCATTAAATTCTTCACATTTTTATTTACTGTGTCATCTTCTTCCACAGATTTGAAGCTTTAATGCTTCAATAATCGCTAATGTATTCCTTTTACTCTTACACCAGTCTTGGCCCTGACAAGGCAAATAGCATAATCGAGTAGCTGTCATTAAAAAAATAAAATAAAATCAGTCTTGTAATTTAAAACTCTTCATCATGTCCTGCCATGAATGCTTTCTTAATGCTTGCATTTTTTAAAGAAACGGGTAGAGTTTCTACACTGTTAAAGGACTGACTCAGTTTTTCCATCTATATCCAAAAGGCCCGTCCTAATCCCACTTAAACAATCAGAGACAGAAACAAATCGAGAAGGTGTCTTCTGAAGTTTGTCTTTTTACCACCAAATTCTCTCTTTATGTCCACTCATGAAGTGGGGAAAATGGATCACGTATTGACAGTATGAGGCCAGCAAACCTTTCACAACATAGTTTCACTTTTCATTTGAACTAAGCCTTGAAGTCTTTTTTTGAATGCACGATGCTGTTGCACAGGATGGAAATTTCTCTCTAGCTCTAGATGTGCTGTTTGAATTCTAAAGACAAAGAACAGGTGTGCTGGTCAATTATGAAAGGATGTGCAAGTAAACGTTTCGTACTTCTGTAATCTGCTGAAATGAAAGTAAAAAATATAATTTATGACTGAAACTGCACCCAATTTTCCTGTGACATCTCATGTTGTTGTTGTGGAATAAGATGTCTTACACTGTGGTTTATTGTTTTAGCTTTTTTCAAAATTTGGGTTCTGGTTTGGGTCTGTTTTTAATCTAAACAAAACCGTTTTATCCCCAGTATGAAAAATAAGCTGTTGACAGGAGGCTGTTGTGGTTTTCATGCTAAAAAAAACCCACCTTATCTTAAAGGCAGTCCTCACAGACAGACCGAAGAGCCGATTCTGGTGAAGACTACTTAAATGATGTGTCTGAGATCAAAGCTTGTGATGCTGATTGTTCATAAGATGGGAAAAATCCCATCAGTTGTTGAATTCAATTTGCTCCAAAGAATGACAAAAAAATATATAATCTGACTTTGCTGAAGCAACCGCAGGAAGGTAAAAATCTCTTTAAAGAGAGATCTGAGAACAAAAAAACATTCAACACACATTTGCCAGACAAGAACTTTAAAAAGTATTCGAAAGGCAGTCGAGTATTTGCAGAAAGTTTGCGCAAATGCAGCACACAGAAGCGCTTAAAGAACAAAAAGTGAACTTTCAATGGCTAATATGAAAACACCTGAGTTGCACAAAGTACAAATGGCTAAAACAAAACAGGTAAAAAAGCAAACTGATGAACTGAGAGCCGACAAGGAAAGAGTTAAGACTGTATACAGCATTGCAGACAATCATAAAGAACAGTGACGAAGGAAGCAAAAACATTGGAGGCGTACAAACGAAGTTGTTATCAAAAAACAAGGACAGATGATTAAACTGATGAGCAAGAAAAACTGCGAGAACAAATACAAGAAAACATGTGAAACAAAATATGAAGACACCCAAAAGAGAATTAATACGATGCCAGGAATGCCTCCAAAACCAGACTCAGGGTTGAGCTTTGAATACCTTGGATAACTTACCAGTTCCTCATAATAATTAAAGCGAGAATATAGTAGAAGGGTGGAGTGACAACTGTTGGTTTTAAAGGAAAAGAGAAAGAGAATGCTTGAATGGTAAATGGACTGATTCTTATATAGCGCTTTTCTACTCTCCCAGAGTGCTCAAAGCACTCTATACAACATGCCTCATTCACCCATTCAAGCACTTCTAAACACAAGTGCAAACTAATCTACATTCACACTCCGATGAACGCATCAGAGGGCAATTTGGGGTTAGTATCTTGCCCAAGGATACTTGACATGCAGACTGGGAAGACAAAGATCGAACCACCAACCTTCCGATCAGTATATGATCTGCTCTACCAACTGAGCCAAAACCACCCCATAACTTGAAACGTTGTGTACACTTTGTCCTGAAGAACTAATTTTTTTCAAAGAATACAGGCGGGCTCAAAATGTGATTTTGGCCCACAAGTCCAGCAGATGAGTAGCATCTCCACATAGATGTGGCCTATATCACACATACAAAATAAATAAATGAAAGACTGCTGTGGTTGAAACTGGAAAAAAAGTATTTCCATCTCTGACCAACTCTGACCTTTGCCTTTGCTCATGAGCTCTGGGCGGTTAGGAAATAAATAACTTATCTTCTTATGATCCACCAGGTTTCTGGGCTTGGACTTCTACAGAGGGATCTAAAAACAGCAGACTAGGAGTGCAGAAGTGCACAAGGAGACAACCTTGAAGATAAATCAAATTTTAAAAAGGTAGGATTTTTTGTTTGTATAGGCAGTTTCCCACTTCATGACCACACATTGTATTTTTCTAAGAAATTTGGGGGATTTCCCAGACAAAAGTGGAAAACGTCACATATCCTTCCAGTTACTTTGCATATAAGCTGTCACATTCAGTCTGAACACACCTTCATACGTCCAACTGAAAGATTTCTGGAGGAGGAGGAGGTGCACAAGGAGACAACTTTGAAGAGAAATCAAATCTTAAAAAAAAAAAAAAAAAAAGGTTTTTATTTGTATTGGTAGTTCCCATTTTGTATTCACACATTGTATTTTTCCAAGAAGGTGAAAGGGGAAAGGGTTGCAGTGGCAAAAACAAAACATATCCTTCCAGTCACTTTCAGTCTGAACACACCGTAATACGTCTGACTGGAAGGTTTATGGCGTTAATTGGCTTAACATAGGCACATCCCAGCTTATCATGAGTGCTGAAATGAGATTTTAACCCTTTTTGTTGTGTGCACATACAAACTTTATCCTTTTGGAAAATTTCAGGTTCAGCTCAGTTTAGCTCAGTCTGTTTGAGTTTACTTCACCGTAGCACCACTACAATCACGTTAACTGTTTTACTTTCTGTGCAGCTGATCATGGACTACGCTGAACGTATCTTGACGCTTACCACAACCATCAAAAAGATGGTTGACACTATGAAGTCCAATAAGGAGTACTGCAGTCGGATTGCAGACAGAGTCAAAGCTGTTGAAGGACTGGTTTTAAACATCAGACAGAGGGATCCAAGCCAAATCTCTGATACTGTCGATGGAGCTCTGAGGGAACTCTACGTCATCTTGAACTCTGCCAAGAATCTGATGGCAAAATTCTCTCAAACCAAGACTGTTAAGGGTTTCTTTAAGTCTAGCAGCATTGAGGAAAAGTTCAGCGAGGTGAACCAAAGGCTCACAGAGAACTTCCAGGTCCTTTCTGGTGCTCTGCAGATTGAGCACACCACCATGCTGCAAAAGGTGTATGAAGCTGTTTCGAGACAAAATACTGAGGAAGAGGTTTGCAGTATGATGGCTAATACTAGTCTCACAACCCCTATGTTTCCCCCTGCCCTGGTGTCAAGTCCTACAGTTCCTATGCTTCCCTTTGCCCCGATGTCAAGTCCTACAGTTCCTATGCCTCAGCCTGCACAAGTGTCAAGTCCTACAGTTCCTATGCTTCCCTTTGCCCCGATGTCAAGTCCTTCAGTTCCTATGTTTCAGCCTGCTCCAGTGTCACATCCCCAACATCCTCAGCTTCCTCCTACACCTATTTCTAGCCCTACAGGTCCTATATTTTCATCCATACCAATGTCTAACCCTACAGCTGCCATGCCTGTCACCTACGTTATGTCCCCTATGTCGGTGCCTACACCTTATGTGAGACAGCCTGTCTACAATACTACAACATCCCGCTTTATCGTCACCAACAACATAGCCTCCAGACCTGTCATGCAAGCCATTTCTCAGGGGTCAGTCACTGGCATCAGAACTCTTGCTCCAATCACTCTTCCAGCCCAAAACATGCCCATTGTGTCAGCTTATGTGGTCAAGAATGCTTTTTTACATTAAAACAAGACAAACGTTTTGCTAATGGAATTTGCTTACATTGAATACAGTTAAGATACTGCTTTCAAGAGTGCAGTCAGGCTCAACTTAGGACCATCTTGCTCATCTTCACATCAACCACGTTTCCTGGTTGGCTGCCCTTGTGAACACAAAGTTTGTGTAGCTGGCAGCCGGGGCTTCTGTGCCTGACATGAACATATTATGTTTTTTATATTATGGTTATTCTCTCTCACTGGTATCCTATGCAGCAAAGAATAGAAAAAAAACTGTGTGAAACTGAGTGTTTAATTGAGCTTTGGACTTACAGGGATTACTTGTACATACCCAGATCAACATTTGAAAGTTTGGACATGTTTGATATGACAGAAAACCTGCACGCTCTTTGGACACAGCTTGCTAATTAAGCTAGCTAGCATGAGGTGATTATTGTGCCCTCCACCCTCTCATTCACTGGATCATCCAGTGGTCACATCTGACTGCAAAAAACAAATATACAAGCAGCCCAAATACAATCACTGAGGCTCTAGCTGACATCATGGTGTCCACATCCATCGTTTATATACAGTCTATGGTTACAACTTAATACGATTATTTTATATGACCTTGTGTATTTTTATGATGTATTTTGAGATATTCAGGAAGACTAGTAGCAACTTCATAATAAACAAAGATTACTGACTTTTTGGGGAAAATATCTTCTTGGATTTTGGAGAAAAAAAAAATCACTTCTGTAGTCTCTCCTGGAAGGTCTTCAGCGTGTAGCATAGTTATGCTTGGTGACTGGGTTTCACCAACTGGTGACATCCTAGCCTCTTTGTTTTAAATTTTTCACTATTAACAATAGTTTCTTTTTGATAATAATGTTTGTTACATTTGTAGTGTTTGTTTTTCTGTTGCATTTATTCTGGTGGCCCCATAGGATAGTTTGCAGGTTTGCCAGACAAGCAAAGGACTCGTTATTAAAGCCTGGGAGGATTATAAACCCCGTTGTCACATATGGCATCTGCTGCCAAAAATCTGCCAAACCAAATATGTGGAGCTACCCGCTGTAAATAAGTGAGTGGATGGAAGTAGCTTCTCTTCTTTTCTGATGCATTTGTTTTGCCATTAGATATATTTTGCTTTATTATTTTTATGTAGTTTACAACTTGTTTTGCTGGTGAGTCTATAATAAATCAAGAAATCTCCATATCGTTCTCAAAAGCTTCAAGCTGTCTGTTTTATCTGAACACTTCAGCTGAACATCCTCTCACATCTCATCCAATTAAGGTCACTTCTGAAAATAACAGCAACATAAGTGGTTAAAATGCTAACAGGGTGGCAGAAAGACAGCAGCAGAAATACAGAGTAAGAAGCAGAGAATGGAGGCTACAGAAAACAGCTACAGCTCAAAAGGCTGTTTCTTTATGTGCAGCCAGTTTCATGGTTTCATGAAGAATGAAATTAATGACAGACCAAACCAGTTTTTTAAAATGAAACTTCCTGCACAGTAAGTCGACCTGTTTTGTTGAATTGCCTCACCTGCAGTAGCGAGTTACAGGTTGTTGTGAACTGGATGCTAGAATACATTATTTTTGCTTCAACATTTGTTATTAAAGTTAATACTCTTTTTGATTATCTGTTGAGAACTTTACGTGAACCAAACTGTCAGTGAAATGCCTGATGTGTCTGGTGTAATATATCCTGAATAATGAAGAAAACTATGGATGTTTTTGTCTTTACACCACATTTGACTCTGACAAGACAGACGGCATAATTATGCATATACTTGTCATTTTCATAAATCAATCTTGTCATTTAAAACTCTTTGACATTTCCCAACATGAATGCTTCCTGTATGCTTGCATTTAGGAGAAATGGGTGGTATTTCTAGGCTCGAAGGTAAATATCATTTCCGTGAAGGCATTCTTTTCGGAAAACAAACTCACTGTAAAGAGTTTAAAGGTACAAATGTGCATGCAGCACTGTGACGTATCCTGCTTAGTTTTATACTAGTTCAACATTTAAATGTTCCAAGTTTATCGATGTAATCTATATTTAAACAGCCCCTCCTGATTACCCCCTCCTAATGCACATATAGCTCTAACAATCAGACACAGACAGTCTCACATCAGACACCAAGAGGGTATCTCCCAAAAACTGCCCTATGACCAACAAATAACTCTTCATGTCCCTGCATTAAATGGGCCTGCGAGGCCTGCAGATCATGTCTTCAAGGGAGCTCTTAGTGTCCATCACAAACGCAGGTGAAGAAAACTAGTTTCACTTTCCATATCAGAAAAGCAGATTTTGCTGATATCACTTAAGCAAATTAAGTAATAAAATATAGTTTTCTTTTTCTTTAATTGATTGATGGATTGAAGAATTTATTGCAGTTGCCTGCCAGCAAAATTAGATCTCTTTATACATATAATACACAAACATCACAATGGGGAAACAGGTCAGAACAGTTAGCACAAAGAACATAATGAAATGTATAACACAGAAGGTAATGGGCTAATGCATATAAAACGAACACTCTTCCTATTTTCAAGTTACAAAAAAGAGCTATAAGAATTATAAACCAATCAAACTATATAGAACCAACTAACATTTTGTTTATTAATCTGAATACCCTGAAATTTTATGATTTAGTTGAATATAAAATGGCACAGATAATGTATAAAGCACAAAATAACTTGCTTTGCCCGAGTACTCAGAAGCTGTTCAAAGTCAGAGAGAGTCAATATGACTTAAGGGGAACAGATTTCTTTTAAAAAAACAAGATAAGGACAAATATAAAGCAGAGATGTGTTTCTGTTAGAGGAGTTAACCTGTGGAATAGTTATGACAGCGATTTAAAAAGGTGTAATTCATTTTCCTTGTTTAAAAATATGTTTAAAAATAGAGTATTAGAAAAATATATAAATCAAGAATGAAAAGAGCAAAAAAACCAAACCCCCCCCCCCCCCCCCCCCAAAAAAACAACAACTCTTGATTCTTTTGCTTTGATGTAGTTACTTAACTAAGGTGGAAAGTTTTTTGTTTTTCTTGTTTGTTTTTGCTTTGATTTATTATTTGCTTCGAGCCCTGTGTACAGGAGCTCCATGCAAAAAGATCTTTTGTTAAAAGGGTTGGCGTATTAAGCAAATGCTTCAGCCGATACCTTTTGATTAGCCTTGTCTCGTGCTTTCTTGCTTTGCGGTAGATCTTTGTTCTGTCTTCACTGAGATATTTGAATGCTAATCAATAAAATCAAATCAAACAAACAAGACGGTGTCACTAGGGATGGGTATCGTTTAGGTTTTATCCGATACCAGTACCAAACCGGTACTTTTGAAACGGTGCCGGTGCTTAAATGGTGCTCGAACCGGTGCTTAAAGAATAGAGAACACAAACTTTGTCCAAAAACCTCTCATGTTTAGCTGTTTTTTTGTAAAAAGACAAAGTACTCTTTCCAACACTATATACTAACTGAACAAATATACTAAGTGAACAGTTAGCATATCTCTGTATTTAATGACTCTAATCTGTTGCACATCCATTCAGACTCAGGCTTTCTGCATAGCCGGTTGATGCATGTCCTTCCTTACTGTCCAACCTCACATGCACATCACATTCACTATAAGGATTTTCCTTTGCCATCACTCTCATTGCCAAGTCTCCCAGTAGTGCTGTCTACGTCCTTCTTTTTCAGCCTCTTCCTTTAAATACTTTACTTCCACCACCAAGTTTCCTTGCCTTCTCTCCTCTGTCCAGAGAATACAATAAACACCTTCTTGGCAGTTTCCGTCACCACTCCAGCTGTACTTTCCCAACACACAACAACCTTGTTGTTTATTCCTGCATGACTGCACATTCTTAATAAGATGACAGGAGAATATAGTTACTTCAGTAAAATTATTAATATGACATTAAGATAATACATTACAAGTAAGAAGCTGACATTTAAAATTCTAATTAAGTAAAAGTTTTTCATGATTATTATATTTATCTTTATTATTTTATACTTTATAAATATCATCAGCATAATACTTGGGAAAACTTTGAGTACTTTAGCAACCTAGCAGAATTGTGACAGTGAGTAGAACTGAATATGAAGTAAAAATATGAGCCTTTTTATTGTAAATATTAACATAATATTTAATTATCTGTTAAACCAACCACATTTAATGAGCAACACATTCACAAAAAGATGAGCAGCCCAAGATGTCTTAAGGAAAATAACAGGAAAGGTTTTCCACATTTATTACATCTACTGACTTTTACATCACAATCAATTTACAGATCAAGGTCGATCTATGAAGGCACAAACACTTCACCTGCAGTCTGATTTGGACATTAAACAATGCGACTGACAAAATTAGAAACTTTTATTTTACTGCATATTGATTGAGGAAGCCATATCCTTCCACTGTTTTCTAAAATATGTCTGCATTTTTCTGTGTAAAACACTTTTAGATGTTCAGAGTTAAGTGTCATGCCTGAGATACTCGCTCACAGATTTGCACTGAATTGTCAGCAGACTCTAAAGAGCATCTGGGGAATCTGCTGCTGTTACCTACAACTAGCCAATCATGAAGGCAGTCCTCTCCTCAGGGACCTGCTATTGTGGCACCTCTACTCAGGACCAGTTTAATATCAATTCAAATAGAGACCCTCGACATCTAACTAGGTTCAGAAAGAGGTTTTGATTTGGGACTCACAAAAGGAGCTGGCTTGAAAATGAACAACTGGCACCTTCATTGCCTCAGTACAACTCATAAACACATACAATCACAGTCAACCAAATTGCACACTAATAGTGCTTTTTATGGGTGAATAGATGGAAATCAAAACAAAATAAAATAAGACACTGAAACAAAAAGACTGACTGAATTGTCCTTTAAAGTTTGTTGAAACCCAAACAGGTGTACTGTAAGGGAAATGTCCCTGTGCAGAACCTATTACCTACTGCCCAGGAAGGACTAACAGTGCATCGGCTTATCTGAAATTCAAGGTAGGGCTTGAATCAGTTCTTCAGGCAATCCCCATAATCCGATCACATGGCTGGTCACACCATTTCACCAACATCCAGGATCTCTTTTGGACTGGGCTCAGTGGTTCTCCAGAATCCTCTCTAGCAGTTCAAAAATACAATCAACACAAATAGTGCACGCCAATGAATTTCCATTGCATTTTGTGCTCATTAACCTCTTTTCCTCCAAAAGGATATTATCAAATATTATCCACATACTTAAGAATCTACTTGGATTCCAAATGTATTAATAACAAATGGTATTTCTTTTAGCTTTAACAAGTAACCACAGTTACAGTCACAAATTATTTTATCACAATTATGTCACAGTAAAGAACATAAGCAGCTTAAACAGTAATAACCACTGTTTACAATGAAAGTGACATTTATCAATCTTACATCTTAACAAGCAAATGCAACTTAATTTACAGTACAAACACTTGAAATGTGCTGTTTCTATTAAAACTGAACCATTTTAATACAGACAGAGCAAGTACTTATAGTTGAATACCTCCCTGATTGTGATATGGCTTGGGGGGCAAATAGCAGCTAGCACCACACCTAGCATCGGCAGTAACATCAGTAGCTTAAAACGTTCAACACTTACACCACACTGTATAAATGTAACGGAGCGGAAAGGCTGATTTATTTCCAAGATGTTTTGTGTTTTTAAAAGGAAGGAGACCTTCCTAAAAACGGGCAGAGCAGTGGAGCCGCCAAGGGAAACACACAATTTAAACTGTAAGATTAAAAATATAATTTATTATATTTAAATAGTTAAAAATGTAAGATAAATTAAAACAACCTTGGCCAAGGGATAACACAATAAAAATCAATAAAACACAACATTAAAAGTCCAGTGGAATCCACCACAGCATAAAAGTCCCAGGGAGTTAAGAAATCCAGCGAAGTAAAAGGGAAACCCAGCGGAGTCCTCTCCTTCCTTTCCGCATTCGCGTCTTGATATGCTAGAGAAAGGGAGGAGCGGCAGTCACTATTCTTCCGGCAGTTTTTATTCAATAAAAGGGGATAAGTCAAAGACTTACCCCGGGTGGGCAGAGCTCTCAACTCCGCCCGCCGCTTCTTAAAAACTGCAAAGCCACACAGCCGTCCCGTGCCTTCCGCTGGTGCTGTCTCCGCTCTCCCCGCTGGTACTGTCACTCTCTGCACTGGTGCCCTGTGCGCTGGTGCCCTGTGCGCTGGTGCCCTGTGCGCTGGTGCCCTGTGCGCTGGTGCCCTGTGCGCTGGTACTGTCCGTTCTCCCTCGAACGCCAAGCTCCAACCCTCTTATGTGTCACTCAGCACTCTGTAAATTACACTCCCTTTCCGCTCCGTTACATAATCAACGAGACAAATAAAACGACACAAAGCTCCCGATTGTTTGTTTTCCAAAGGTTTCTGAGCTTAATCGGTTAGTAAAATAAGCTTAACAGGAAGCTAACGGAAGGATTTGACTCACCGGGAATTTCCAACACAAATAACTCGACTGATGTTATTCCCTTATTGGTCAGAGTTCGGGGCCTAATAAAACAGCAGTTTAATAGCATTTAAATGACTCAACCTAATAAATTAACAAGACACTGTGCTACATCGAGAAATATAGAAACCAGGATATTATTATTATTATTATTATTATTGCTGCTCAACAGTAGCCGGGGGTGGAGCTTAGCAAATGCGTCAGACGCATTTAGAATGCGTTTTGTTCAAATGAATGTTAGCATTTATGGAAACAAACACATTTTGAAGAATGCTGGCAGAGCTGGTACATGTACTTTGGATTACAGAGGAGAAAAAGAGAGGAAAGAAAAAAAGATTATTTTTTAAGGTAAGGACCGCTCGACAAGTGACATTTGCTAAGGTGGAATTATTAAGGGAACATGCAGTGTTCACGTTAATGTTAAACTTTTCTAAACACAGTGTGGAGGGGCTCGGAGTGGGTAATCTGGTGCGCGTGCGAGAGGTGGTCCGGATTGAGTGGTGACTGGTTGTGGCACCCTCTCGCGCGCGTGTAAAGGGGCTCTGGGTGGCGTAATCTTGTGTGCATGCGAGAGGTGGTCCGGATTGAGTGGTGGCTGGGTGTGGCACCCTCTCGCACGCGCAGGAGGGGCTCCGAGTGGGTAATCTCGTATGCCTGCGAGGATGAGCTTGAATTGTATATCATGGCGTGGGAGCAGCGCCCTTTTCGCGCATACGTTCCTGAGTGCGCGTGCGAGAGGTGTCCTGGATTGAGTGGTGGCTGGTTGTGGTGCCTTCTCGCGCGCGTGTAAAGGGGCTCGGGGTGGCGTAATCTTGTGTGCATGCGAGAGGTGGTCCGGATTGAGTGGTGGCTGGGTGTGGAACCCTCTCGCACGCGCAGGAGAGGCTCAGAGTGGGTAATCTTGTGCACCTGGATTTTATGTGGGAGCAGCGCCCTTTCGCACATTAGCGAGAGGGCGCTGCTCCCACGCGTTTTTCCTGTCCCTGCGGGAGCAACAGGAACTAAAGGAGGAGCAGGAGCGGCTGGAGAAGCGACCGGAGAAGCAGGACCTGCCGGTGTTCCAGATCTACTGGCGTTTAGATCAACTGGCGTTGGTCGAACAGATGTGTGGCAGTCTTGCGTTTCAGGAGCTGCTACCGACAAACCAGCAAAAAAACGCCAAATGTGTCATCTGTGACACTTGTGAGGTTGTCTCAAACACACTCCGTCAGTCTTGATGCTGTTGAACAACAAAATGTTTAAAAATGTGGCGAGTTTACCTGGTGATATCCTCATGCGCGACGCGATCGCGAAAACAGCAAACAAGTAACACCACGCCGATGTTGTTCACAGGACAGCAAGAGTAAACGATCGGGAGACTTGTCGTCGTTATCGTTCCACTCGCACGGTTTATTTCACCGAATTCAGCGTTTTTGCTTCACAACTACAGCGTGCTGTTTACTTTGTGCACTAACATGGAGTCGAGTCAACCAGCGCCACCTCTGGCCAAGTGCCACAGCCTACAGCCAGATCAACCTGTGACACACATCTGCACCACGTTTGAATTCGTGTCATGCACATTTGTACCTTTCAATTGTGTCTGTTTGTGCGTCATGCAAACAAACCTTTGAAATGAATGAAATGATATCATATATTTATTATCAGCCTACATTTGTACAAAATTCCAAATGACATACACATAAGAATCACCATCCTGATATCAATACTTTTGCCCATACGAAAAATGTCGTGAACACACTAATATTTCACCAGTGTTGTAACATCACATGTCGTTAGCGTAGTCTGTCTGTGTCTTCCCTCTGCAAACAAACATGTTAGAGTTGGTTGTGATATACAGTCTGCATAAGTGTGGTCAATCTAATAAACATTTGTAAGGAGATGGCAGTTACTGTGAATGTACAGCAGGTGATTAGTAATAAACAGTCAGACAATGACTCTGACAATCTCATTCAATCTTGCAGATTGCACCTTCTGTGGAAAGTGGTACCACACGGTGTGTGTGGACTTCCCTTGTGCAGAAGGCGACTACAAATGTTGTGGGTGCTAAATAAACAGAAACAAATGATCCCTGTTGTCTTTGCTTACTGATTGTTTTCAGTGTTGACAATCCACATTGCTGGGATTGCATCTTTCAACATGTTTGTGGGCAGATTTGGATGTACCAGGGGTAAGTGCAGCCACTCAGCCTCTACTCACTGTGATCATAGCAGCAGGTGCAGATGTGTCACAAGTTAATCTAGTAGTAGGCTATGGTCATGTGTTAGTGGTGGGAACAGTCATATCCACTCACTCTCACTGGCTGTTTATTACTAATCACTGTGTAACTGCTGTGAATTCACAGTAACTGCCGTCTCCTTACAAATGTTCATTAGATTAACCACACTTATACAGACTGTATATAACTCCAGCCATGTTGATGAATTGCCTATATTGGCTGGAAATATTCATTTTCAGGGAAAAGACACAGACAGACGATGCTTACAGGATGTGATGTGACAACACTAATGAAATATTGATGTGTCATATTTGTCCAAGGCGTATTTCATTGTTATGGAAAAAGAGAATATCAAAATCATGATGACCAATTGGAGTGGTGATTTCTATGACTTTGTGTATATAATTTGGCATTTTGTACAAATGTAGGCTGATAATAAATACATGACATCATTTCATTCTTTCCAAAGGTTTATTTGCATGACGCACAAACAGACACAATTGAAAGGTACAAATGTGCATGACACGAATTCAAACGTGGTGCAGATGTGTGTCACAGGTTGATCTGGCTGTAGGCTGTGGCACTTGGCCAGAGGTGGCGCTGGTTGACTCGACTCCATGTTAGTGCACAAAGTAAACAGCACGCTGTAGTTGTGAAGCAAAAACGCTGAATTCGGAGAAATAAACCGTGCGAGGGGAACGATAACGACGACAAGAGTCTCCCGATCGTTTACTCTTGCTGTCCTGTGAACAACAACGGCGTGGTGTTACTTGTTTGCTGTTTTCGCGATCGCGTCGCGCATGAGGATATCACCAGGTAAACTCGCCACATTTTTAAGCATTTTGTTGTTCAACAGCATCAAGACTGACGGAGTGTGTTTGAGACAACCTCACAAATGTCACAGATGACACATTTGGCGTTTTTTTGCTGGTTTGTCGGTAGCAGCTCCTGAAACGCAAGACTGACACATCTGTTCGACCAACGCCAGTTGATCTAAACGCCAGTAGATCTGGAACACCGGACGAGCATGAGCAGCATTCTTCACCTGATGGAAGAGACAGGAGCAGCAGCCATCATTAATAAATGCAACATCATATCAAAATAATAAAATCAATCAGTGTCATTCATAAAGTTGAAGTTGTGTCACTTCAGTCTTCAGCACTTCCTCAAAACATGAAGAAATCCTTTCTCCTTACAAATATCTCAAGGTTTTATGACAATCTGATTCTTTGATTAAAATTCATTGTTTACGGTTATTTGTTAGGTGTGGCTGTGTGCAGGCAGGAATAGGACCCAAGGTGCAGACTCCGGAGACAGATGTGAACTCAAAACAACTTTAATGTTAAACTCAAATATAACATAACTGGAAAAATCAAAATAAACTTACACCGGAGGAATGACAGAACACACAGCTAGGAAAACGGTAGATCGCGACACGGACACAGAGAAACACAGGGCTTAAATACACAGAGGGAGTAATCAGGGAATGAATAACAGGAGGGAAATACAGCTGGGGCAAATCAGAACTGACGAGACAAAAGGAAGCGTAAACTGAACACACTAAGACAGAGACCTTCAAAGTAAAACAGGAAACATAACATAGACTCACATGCAGGCACTACAGAGGGAACAGAGACGTGGGACCAGGGCAGACACAAACACTGACTGAACACGGGGATATAGGAACTAAGGATACACAGAGACGCAAACTAGACAAGGGGATGCAGGTGATAGGGGAGACAGAGCAACTAAAGAAGACAGAGACATAAGCCATAAGACAGAACTCAAAGAAACCAAAAACTAGAATTTATAAATAATAACATTAACTCAAAAACCCTGGGTCGACGACCCAGGCATCCTAACATAATTGGTAAATATTGACCCTTGAACCACATTTTCACACTTCAACAACACTGATACACACTGTGAATGTGTATGCCAGTGTTGGTGGTCATCTCAAGTTCACTGTACAGATAAATCCTGTGAGTCTTTGGCACACCTTTGCGTTCATTGAACGTCTTCTTCCTTTTGATCAACTGATGGTCAAGTGTGTGGTGTTCCTGTGGATAACCAATCCTCCTGACATCACCACCGCGTTGCTTTTATAGGAAAATATGTGAAAGGAAAAATGACACAACAGCAACAAAGACAAAACAATGTTTACAATTAAATACATGAAATACTTTTAGGTTCATGGTCATTCAGTTGGCCAAAGAACCCATCTACTTATACAAAAATCCATGAGCAACACAATGTTTGGAGTAAAGCACTTTTAAGCGGGGGTTAAATATACAAATAGATTAGTAAATAGTGACAAAGTAAATTTATGTTCATGTGTGTGTGTCAGTGTAATTCAATGTAGTCTGATATTTTCAACAAACTTCAGTGCTCTTTGAAAATTCCCCAAAGTATGCTTGTCATGGTCCCCGTGTCTCTCTGGCTGGCTCAAGCTGGCGACAGGTTTTTCTCTCTCTCTCTCCCTCGCTCCTGTCTGCCTGGGCGGAGCTTGTTACAGGCTCTTGCTCTTGGCCCACGCACCTGTGTGATTGTCACCACCTGTTGCTGGATCTGGCTGATTCTCTCAGTTGCTATTTAATGATTAAATAGCATTGATTTAATTACCCTGAACCCCCCCTTCCTGACCAGGTTACGGTCCTTTCCTGAGTTTCCGGTGTGTTGTGGCGTTTGTGCGGAGGAGCTGCGGCGGTCATTGTGCTGAAGAGAAAGCGTGTATGTTGATTCCCCCCTCTCCCTGGAGCCCTGGACCCCCACCCAACTAACTGTACATATCTATAGCACTGAGATGTTCCCCGTTGTAAATAAACTGTCTTCTTTTGTTTGCAAAGAACTCTGTCGAGTCCGTCCGGTAGCCATGACAGTGTTGTTCAGAAGAAAAAGGAAAAGATGAAATCTCTACATGGGCCAAATCTGAGTCAGGCTAGTTTGTTTATTAAGGATGTGCTTTGTTTCATACAGTAAAACAAAAACAGTTTATTATGCTTTATTTAGTGAGGAGGCAAAGATTTGGGTTTATGTTTAAAGGAGAAAAACGTTGCTAAAGTGAAGTAAAACAGACTGATAATCAAATAAAGACACAGTGCGGAAACGGAACATGGTAAATGGTAAATGGCCTGCATTTGTATAGCGCTTTTCTAGTCCATAGGACCCCAAAGCGCTTTACACTACATTCAGTCATTCACCCATTCACACACACATTCACAACATGATAAATGTCAGTGTTACACATTTAAAATATACCACCATTCGTCTGTGTTTAAGTATCCTAATATCTTAGACCGTATTTAAATTCACTGAGATATTAAATGAAAACGATCCAGCACTTACGTACAGATATTTTTCACTCTAGCAGACACTTGTGTTAAACAGATCCTTTAATTTTAGTACAGGTTCTGTAATGTAAGTACAGAAAATTAAAAAGTAGCTCTTCTGAGGACATTTCTGGGGTCTCCTCCTCCTGTGTGACCAAACATAACATGTATCAGCTGCTCGCTATCATAGATGGTGTCCAGAAACAATAGGGACTTTCTAAATAACTGCCAAACTTTCAATGGAAATCCTTTTCTTGGTGTGTCTGCGTGTGTATGAGACAAAGAGACAGTTAGAATCCATATTAATTTTATGTGAAATTAAATATTAAATTGAGTGCTTAGAGCAGTCTGAAGCCTCGGTATTTAGCTTAAAGGAAATACTTGTACAGACACAGACCTTTTATTGTTTTAGTGTGTGGCTAAAACACAGCTGACCACTTTTGCTACACTTGCTGAGAGACTGAAATCGTTATTAATCAGGAAGCCTCCATCCCCCACAGTGATTTCTACTTCTGCTTCCAGGATAAAGCAGAGTAATCCAGGCCTGTCAGAGGAGCACAGGGGACCAGGAAAGGCGTGTTTATCTGTCAGACAGAAACAGGAAGCAACGAGGAGCAGTGCCACAGTTCAAGGCGATAGAGGCGGTTTCATTTTCTTATAGCATTTAAACTCGGCACACACCTGCACAAAGACAGGAAGACAGGTAAACTAGCTTTCTGCTTTCTTCTTATCTTGCTCTCACAGCAGGTCTTTTCCCATTTGATGACTCTGTGAAGAAACAAGTTTAAACATTTACAGAAAAGCTGCACTTCCTGCTGTGTAGTGATTCTGTTGTGTGTACGTCAGGATGTGTGCGTACTCCAGGGTCGTTTTTTCTTGTTCTTTGATTTTGTTTAAACTGAACCCTCAGTGAGAATTTGAGGGAAATCTTCTCTGAGTGTCTGCTGCAGCACAGTTTTAACTCTTTCACAGAGGAAGAATGAGGGGGGAGTACATCAAAGTGTTGGACACCTGTTACTTTCAGATTTCTGTTTGAGACTGGATCAGTTTAAGAATAAACATCACGGTTCAGGTAAACAAAAATCATTGGGTATTGTGTAAGAGCGGTCAAAACAGAGAAGTTAGAGAAATCCAGAGGGACTATATTTACAGGCGCATCTGTGGTTAAGTCTGAAAAAGTCTAAATTATTTCAGCTCTTTAATAGTTTTCATTAGCCATTTTTAAAATGATGGTTGGTTTCTTCATTTCAATTTAGTTTTAATTCATTCCAGACTCTGGAAATCGATGCATCACATTTCTCTACAAAAACGATACTAATGCTTAAGGAAAAGAGCTATGATTCTAGATCGAAGTTAGACTTGTTTGATTTTTTCTTGTTACTTCAACTCATTAAAAATAAATAATATTGTACTCAGATTTTTTTTTCAGTTTCAGTTTATTCTGTATAAACTGTCCATCCTCTCTGTCTCTTTAGCTTGTCATGGACTTTGTAGATCCCATCCTGTCCATCGCCTCACAGATCTATGACCTGGTTGAGAATGTGAAGGCCAATAAAAAGCGCTGCCGACGTGTTTGTAACCGAGTCAAAGCCTTGGAGAAGCTGGTGAAGTCCATCAAACGGACGCCTCCAGGGGTAGAGAAACCTCTGAGAGAACTGTCCGTCACTCTTCAATCAGCACAGGAACTTATCAGAAAATATGCCTCAGCCAATTTGGTGGAGCGCATCCTAAACTCCAGCAACCATGGAGACGAGTTCAACAGTGTGAACGAACGGCTCAACGATGCCTTCCAGGTGCTGTCTGGAGCTTTGCAGGTGGAGCAGGGGAACATGCTGTATGAGGTATTTAAACAGACGACCAGAGAGAAAGAAGATCAGTTGGATGGGAGGGAGGACGACGCAGAACTGAAGACATGTGAGGGGAAACTGATTATGGATTTGCTTTTGTAGAGAGATTTGAGCAGAAACAATTAACTACTTGGTCTCAAATGTGATACTTGTCCATTGTTATGCAGGGATAAGTGGACCAAGAGAGCAGGATCTTTACCAGAAAGTTTCCTAATTTTGTTTACAGCTAACAAGTGTGTGTCTATGAAGAGGACTGAAAGTCAGACCCACAATCTTAAAATGAGTTCTTGAGTGAATTGGGAGCCAGTGCAGCTGGAGCAGCAACAGATTTGGTCAGAAGCCTTTCAGCAGAGATCTGAACAACCTGCAGACAATCCAGGGAGCTTTTGCTTAGACAAGTAAACAGTGAATTACAATAATCCAAACGTGATGAAATAAGTGCATTACTAACATTTCCCCATTCTAGAGTGATATAATGGGACTTAACATTGCAATATTTCTTACATGATATAAACAAGAGTGAACCAAAGATTTATAAAGAGAGCTGGGGATTTATAATTACTAATAATTAAATGCAGAGAGGTGTATAAACATTTAGTGAGTGAAAAAAAGTGACTGAAGAAGAAACACTCAATGCATCATGGGAATCTCCCAGCAGTCCACACCTATTGCAGCATAACTAAGGGAGGATTCAGGGTCACCTGGTCCAGCCCTAACTATATGCTTTAGCAAAAAGGAAAGTTTGAAGCCTAATCTTGAAAGTAGAGATAGTGTCTGTCTCCCGAATCCAAACTGGAAGCTGGTTCCACAGAAGAGGGGCCTGAAAACTGAAGGCTCTGCCTCCCATTCTACTTTTAAATACTCTAGGAACAACAAGTAGGCCTGCAGTGTGAGAGCGAAGTGCTCTAATAGGGTGATATGGTACTACGAGGTCATTAAGATAAGATGGGGCCTGATTATTTAAGACCTTGTAAGTGAGGAGCAGGATTTTGAATTCTGGATTTAACAGGGAGCCAATGAAGGGGAAATCTGCTCTCTCTTTCTAGTCCCTGTCAGGACTAAAAAGTCCAGCCTGGAAGTAATAAATGCATGAACTAGTTTTTCAGCGTCACTCTGAGACAGGATATTTCTCATTTTAGAGATGTTGCGCAAATGGAAGAAAGCAGTCTTACATGTTTGTTTAATATGTGCATTGAAGGACATGTCCTGGTCAAAAATGACTCCAAGGTTCCTCACAGTGTTACTGGAGGCCAAGGTAATGCCATCCAGAGCAAGAATCTGCTTAGATACCATATTTCTAAGACTTTCTGGGCCAAGTAAAATAACCTCAGTTTTATCTGAAATCAGAGGCAACAAATTAGAGGTCATCTATAATTAACCTTACTGTGTAAAGAAGAAGTTATATGAACAAAGTTGAGCCTTTTAGATGGTTATAATTCAAATTGGCATGTGTCAGTTATACTGCATTTGTCCAAAACGGCTGTAAGCTGCTTAGCTACAGCCTTTTTATAAAATCTTAGCAATAAACTGTAATTTTGAGATTGGTCTTTATCTGCCAAGAAGTGAAGGACCAAGCTTGTTTGTTTTGGGGTTTTTTTTTTTATCTGTGGATGACAGCATTCTTAAAATAAGGAGGGATTTGGCCAGAGAGCAGTGAGGTGCTGATTATAGTGAGCACTCAGGGACCACTAGCCTGAAAGACATTTTTCAACAAAGACACAGATAAAATGTTGAGAACAGGAAGTTGTTTTTTTCTTTCAAGAAAAAACATTTTCACAATATTTGAGGTAAAGCAGGAGTAACGATATCAGTAATGTTGTCAAATTAGATCCTAGAGTTTGGATGGGGAATCAGAGTATGGCTTTCTCTGTTTGCTCTTCAGTGCTCCTGGACTACATGACGGATCAGCAAGAGAAAACCAACACCATGCTGAAACAGTTTGAGCATCTTAAAGTCAACGTGGAAAAAGTCGTGGAGATGTGTGAGTGCAGCACATAGATAGAAACAACTAAATCTGAAAAAACAAAGGCCCACCTGACCCCGTCAAAATCAGATGAATTTCACATCTACAGACCCTTAGAGTATATAGGGATGGGTCAGCCTCATAGGGTAACGTGAATTTATTTATTTAAAAGGGACAGCGCAGTTTAACATAGTTCAAGTGCAAGCCATGAAACTGATGTGCCGCACAGGTTTATAGCTACTGCTAATTTTCAACAATTGTCCCTTGTTGGGCTTACAATCTAAATAGATACATTTTACAATAAAACATACATTTTCATAAAACCAAATTACATCATAAATACAATTACAGTTACTCGACAATAATTTTAAATGAAATTAAAATCATTAGTTAAAATGACTACATCTTTGATTTCCCTTTAACCACACTTTAACCTTCAATGTAAAAGATCTAATGTCTGTAATCAATTTGATATCGGTTGGAAGTGTGCTCCACAGATGGCGAGCCTTTATAGAAAAAGCTGACTGACCGAATGTAGATCTGCGATATAATATCTTGCAGTTGCCGTTCACCTTACTCCTAGTAATACGAATACTTATGAAGTATTTAATTTACTTCATAAGTAAATTAAATATTCAGATGAAAAAGCCATTTAAGCTCTTTTAAAAAGAGTGATTAAAAACTTCACATCCATGTCACAAATTAACAACTTGTCCTGTATTCAGGACAATTTTTCCATAACTAACTTTGGCCATTGGGCTCTATCAGTGTCTGACTAAACTGCAGCAGTTTAATGTCTGTGATGCAGAGAAACAAAAACAACGACTGGGAATCTGGATTTTTAATCACTGGAGGAAACTCCCAAAAGGCTCATACCACCATGAATTTGGGCAAACAAAATAAACAAAATAAACAAACTGCTGAACTGTGAATGGTTTATGTTTTGGTTTTTTTGCCTGTTTTATATTGTCTGTTTTACCTTTTTATTATTTGTTATGTGTAGCACTTTGTGAATCTGTCTAGAAAGGTGCTACATAAATAAAAAAAATGCATTATTTATATAATTTACTGACAAGTTTTTTTTCTTCTTTGTACAGTGAATAAGCCCAGCATCACTAGTGTGGACATCCGAATGATTAAACCACAGGAGCTAAAGTACAAACATCCCAAAAAGCCCTTCATGGAAACAGCAACCTCAGAGGTCTACAAAGGAGAATATCGTGGATTCACAGTTGCCATCAAGAGATATATCGACCCTGTGAACACCAACCTAGGGTCTGTGCCACAGTTCAGCTGCATACTGAGAAAAAAAATGATTTTTTTTTTTTTACATAAAATAAGCAGTTCTATATAGTCAGAAGCCACCAATGAACTTAAATTCATTTGCAGACTTTGTTTATTCAGAAATACATTAAAACATTGGCTAGAAGAGAAATCTGTCTCCTAGAAACAAGGATTAAAGAATAATTTGATATGAAGGAGTTTAAACTAAACTTAAATTTGAGCTCAAACATTAGAATACTGTTTACGTGTATTTACATCAGTATGTATTCATTGACACCATAAAGGGTTTTTTTTTTACCATTTGCAGAAAGGTGCAGTCCATTTTCAACAAAGAAGTCGACACCATGAAGAGATTTGAGTCGCCCAACATCCTGCGAATGTTTGGTATCAGTATCCTGGGTGAGAATGGTGAGTTGAATGTAGCCTGTCAGTAACGTTGCAGACAGACAGAGGTGGTAAAACTTAGAGTCTAAGTCTTTACTTTGTCCCAGCTGATGTTTGGGAATATATGGTCTCATACAAATGTTCTTATTGAAGGATTCTGGTGGCATCCTCTAGGTCATTTGGTGCCAGTAGGTACCCATGTCATTGCTATCTGTCAGAGCTGATGAGTCTCCTGCAGGGAACAGTGCCATGGAGCTTGCACAAGCACTTTGTAACAAAACCACAGCAGACCCGATGATGTTTGCGTGCTTTTTAGCATTAACTTTATTTACACAGTCGGTCACTGTTTGCAGGAACCTGAGGTGAAGAGACAACTATCTGACAAGGACTCAGGGAGAAGACGCAGACTATATACAGGAACAGGGATAACAAGGCATTCGTAAACTCAATCAAGACATTGTGCTTGTTTGGCAGAGCATATGATAAAGACTGAATCGTTCTTGTGGTCCTGTGTCTGTTTAAAAAAACAACAACAAGAGACAAGGAACAATTGGACCGTCCAA
The DNA here is from genome assembly GCF_964374335.1 of Astatotilapia calliptera. Lineage (NCBI taxonomy): Eukaryota > Metazoa > Chordata > Actinopteri > Cichliformes > Cichlidae > Astatotilapia > Astatotilapia calliptera. The sequence continues at coordinate 3,909,387 of NC_137428.1, read as the reverse complement.
TTTCCTAATATGCCATAGTTCCTTGTAGCATGTTAAGACATTGGACGGTCAGTGGCTATACTAAAGTTATCTTATGTTATAATGTTTTTATTATAGCATGCTGATGTCAGTTTTCATGTCCCTGTATATTGTTGTGATATCTGGGTAAGGTAAAGTTTTTGCTGATTTTTGCATTTGGTGTGGCCTTGACTCGATTTTCATCTAAACAAATAGACAGACAGGCAAACAAATAAGGAAATAAGCCAATGGGACTGATTACATACCCCCTCCCTTTTGGGGGAGAACAAAAAAGAGAAGTAAAAACAAAGAAAGTCACATGAGAAGCTACAGTCCCCTTAAAAAACAAGTTTTCACAGAACTCTGTGCAGTCCTATAAAGACTTTCTGTAAAAATAAAACAGGAAGTAAAACAGGAAGTAAAATGAAGCAATTTTTCAAAATTATGAAGGAAGTGAAAATTAGAGATTACAACAAAAGATGGGGAAAAGTTTGCTATGAACTTGTAATAACTTGTCCTTGTGACTACCTGTAGGACCCAACCCTCAGTTCTTCATCATCATGGAGTACTGTGAGAAAGGAAGTCTTCGTCAGGTTCTGGACTCTGACTGCAGGCTGTCCTGGATCAGGAAAGCTCGTATGTGTTTCGATGCAGCACAAGGACTCTATCGGTCAGTGTTTCTGCTTTATTGACAAATTATTATATTATAAATAATTATTATAATTGCTTTTTTTTTTATCTTAGAAAGCACATTTAAAAAAGTCCAAACCAAACAGCAGGTGAGTCGCTGAGCCTGAGATGAGAATGTGTAGTTTATGCACTAATGTTTTTAACTGTCATATTTTAGACTACACAATACAGAAGAAAAATCTAAGGTGCACGGGTGCATCAACAGCAGCAAGTTCTTGGTGGCTGAAGGCTACACCGTCAAGGTACTGAGGGCAGTGCATGCTGGAATTCCTTGCAGTCCAAATTGAACAGCAGCAGCACTGATTATGTTGTTGTTCTTTTTAGCTCGGAGGTTTTGAGCTGGCAAAAACAGAGACGTCTCTGAAAAAGGTGAAGAAATCTACCAATGACGACGCAATCAGGTCCCTGTGCTACTACTCTCCCGAGAGGCTCAACAACATCAACCATCCTTACAGCAAAGAGTGTGAGATGTACAGGTGAGCACCAGCCTGGGATATACTTCCACTCACACCAGCATTAAATGAGTTTTTGTTCAGCTGAAATGATGTGAAAAAGTTTTAGCACACTTACTGATTTATTATTTTTGGAATATTTGTCACAATGGCATGTTTAAAATTTTATATTAGACAAAGATAAGTTGAGCAAATCCAAAATGGTGTTTAAGTATGTCACGGTCTTGGTTACGAATGACGGAAGAAGGGAGCGGGAGATCGACAGACGGTTTGGTGTTACGGCTGCAGTGAGGCAGACACTGTACCGGTCTGTCGTGGTGAAGAAAGAGCTGAGTATAAAAGCGAAGCTCTCAATTTACCGGTTGATCTACGTCCCTTCCCTCACCTATGGTCACAAGCTGTGGGTAGTGACCGAAAAAACTGTAGTAACTGGATACAAGCAGCAGAAATGGGCTTCCTCTGAAGGGTGTCTGGCCTCTCCCTGAGAGATTGGGTGAGAAGTTCAGCCATCTGGGAGGGGCTCAGAGTGGAGCTGCTGCTCCTCCACATTAAATAGAGCCAGTTGAGGTGGTTCAGGCATCTGACACAGATGCCTCCCGTGTGGCTCGTCGGCAGTGTTGGGCAAGTTACTCATAAAAAGTAATTAATTATAGTTACAAGTTACTTCTTCAAAAAAAGTAACTGAGTTGCAATATTCTAAAAGTAATTAATTACTTGAAAAGTAACTATTGCGTTACTTTAAAAAACGTTTAACCCTCTGGGGCCCAGGGTATAATTGGCCATTTTTAACTACTTTTCCCTCCACATTTTACTTTGTTTGGTATCATTGTTTTCAGCACAACCTCACGTGTCTGAATTTACAGTTATGTTTTCATTGTGACATACTGTATTAACACAATTGATCTAAAATCAGACAAAAAACATAAACTCAGAGTAGAAAAAGTTATATTTTTACTGTTACAACCACAAACATGTTTAATGATCATATTTCATAACTTTAAATGCAAACATAAATGTCAATTTTAAAATCCTATGCACAAGTTTTGCAAACAAAGTTATTTGCATCCATTTACCTTTTACCTTGATTTTTTAAATAACCATTTCAAACTATTTACAGAACAATCAGCTGTTCTTCAATAAGATGCCACAAATTATTTGTGCCACTCCAAAAATTTGTGTCCACTATAAAGGAGAACATCACAGCCTGATACCTGCAGGTCTGACAGCAGCAGGTGTATCACTCCTGTTTCTACCTGGAGACAGCAGTCGCCTCATTGTTCTGACACACAACACAAAACTATCCACAACACTACACACTAACTACACAAGACAACACATTAACTACACACCCCAAACACGCTAAACGTCACAGATTTCTCACATCTCAAAACTCGCTCTCTCTCTTTTTCTGCTGCCTCTCTCTCTCTCTCCGTCACTCCTAAAACTTCCCGTTTTTTTGTTTTTTAATTTTTGCTCATAAGCAGAGAGGTCTCGCCGCGCTGTCCTTAGACAGTAAACGTGACGAAACTATGGAGGAAAAAGCGCCGCGTATATCTTGTTTATCATGACTCTGGTTTTACGTGGCCGATCAATTTATAAACTGGTATAAATCACCTTGTTGCTTTGTCTTTAAGTGGTCATGTGATTGGCTCACCACGACTACTTTATTCTTCCTCAGTCAAACAGCAGCATTCATGCGATTGTTTTGCCCCCTTATGTCCAGCTGTTGTGCTAGACAGTGATCGTGATTACCGTCCGCGGGAGCGCGCAGCTGCTTAAAGCTGTAGCGCCCAGATTACTTACAGCTACTTCCGTGCAACTGATATAAGATGTGGTGAGCTGAACACAGCTTCAACCGTCTGTTTGTTGAAAAATAGTAACAGACCGCATTTTCTTGTTAGTAACTGTAACGGCGTTGTAACGATAGGAATAGTAATTAGTTAGATTACTCGTTATTGAAAAAAGTAACGCCGTTACTTGTAACGCCGTTATTCCCATCACTGCTTGTCGGTGAGGTGTTCCGGGCATGTCTCATGGGGAGGAGGCCCCATGGCAGACCCAGGAAAAGCTGGAGAGCTTATATCTCTCGGCTGGCCTGGGAACAGCTTGGTGTTCCCCTGGAAGAGCTGGTGGAAGCGGTTGGGGAGAAGGAGGTCTGGGCTTCTCTGCTTAGGCTGCTGCCCCTGCAACCCAGCCTCAGATAAGCGAAAGGGGATGGATGGATGATAGAAACTAAACTGAAACTAAACATAAAAATTTGAAACTAAACTGAAACAAGCAAACTCACTCTGGAAACTAAATGAAATTAAACTGAACTAAATAGAAACCAAATAGAAAAACTATAATATCCCTGATTTACAAGGTGGACCTGCTGGTGTGTTTCTACAACATCATCCTGCTGCATAACCTGGGTGAGTTTTAGGGCATGAACTGATCATGCCCAAATGCTTTAGAAAACGTTCCTTCTAAAACGTTCCTATTTTCATTGTTGTCTTTCAGCTTTGGAATCGTCCTGTGGGAAGTCGCAACCCGTAAGAAACCCTTTGAAGGTTTGTATCTGCTGAAAATCAACTTGTATTATCCTGGTATTAAACACTTCAAATAAGGCAGGTGGACTTCATTTTCTTTTGGGAAGACATTTGAACTGTATTCCAAGATGCTTATTCTGCTCTAAAAGCTGATTGAGCTACTATCTTAATGTCTCTGTATTACTGTAAGGGCTTTACTTAAAAATATACAAGGTGAAGGTGATTGCTGTGGTAATTTGGAGCTATATAAATAAAATTTAATTGAATCGAATTGAATAAATAATGGCACGGCATGGTAATGTCTCACAGAGCTGTCACACCTTGGCACATGTGACAGCAGTGGCCCAGGCCTTGATTCATACCTTGGTTCATGTGAAGTTTAATGACTCACATGCATACAGAAGTGAAATGTCTTCGCAAACCAAAATGAAATCCCATCGACTTCATTTTGAGTGCCTAACACTACCATGAACCTGAATCACTGAGAACTTGTGCAGTCAGGCATCCGTACCAAGTTGTCTGTACATGTTTTCCAGGTTTTTCAGATGAAGAAATTTATAGGAAGGTGTTAGAAGAGAAGTGCAAAGAGCCGCTTCCCGATGACTGTCCTCCAGAACTGGGCCAGCTAATAAACGAGTGCCGAGACTTCGATAGCTTCCAGAGGCCTTCAGCTGGAGGTGATAATAATAATAATGACTCCATCAGTATGTTCAGTTATCTTTCTGTGACTGTCGGGGTTCAGTTTACTAAATTTCTAACAATATTTTGTCTTCTGTAGTACTGGTGGATAGACTGCGCAGTGTGGTGGCACAGTTAGAGAACCAATGAAACTCTTCATCTGCCTTTCTGCTGGCCAGGCTCATCCTCAGGGGAGGAAATGCAGCTTTGAATAAAACTGGACTTTAACTTGTGGGCCACTAAATTGTATTTATATTCTACCTTTAGGGTACCTGGGTCGTTGACACAGTGATTTCAGTTTTGTACCTTTTTATTAGTGTTCTCATCTTAGTTTATTTTTGTGAAAATTTTGGTTTTTGTTTTGCATTTCTATTTTTTCCCCAGTTCTTCTTGGTGTGTGTTTATGTGGTTCTCAAGTTTTGGCTTCCTTATTCCCTCTATTCTGTGTCCAGTCAGGCTCTGTGTCTGCCCTGATCCCACGTCTCTGTTCCCTCTGTTGCAGTGCCTGCTTGTGAGTCTGTGTCTGTAAGTTCAGTCTGTGTTTCCTGTTTTACTTTGAAAGTCTGTGTCTCATGTTAATGTGTCTGGTTTTGCTTCCTTTGTCTCGTTAGGCCTGATTTGCCCCAGCTGTGTTTCCTTTCTGTTTCCCATTCCCTGATTGCTCCCTCTGTGTATTTAAGCCCTGTGTTTCTCTTTGTCCGGGTTGCGATCTACCCTCGTTTCATGCTGTGTGTTCCGTCCGTCTGCTCGCTCGAGCTAGCGTAGTGATGGGTAGATGAGGCCTTGTGAAGTGTTTCAGCACATTCCCCAAACTGTATCGATACTGTGTCGACACAGTGTTGCTATTTTGCTCCATACTGACACCTGCTGGACCTTAAATATCATTGCAGGCAACTTACTTGAGACTCACAACAGACACTGATTCAATGACCTAGTCATATTTGTATACACTGTCCATGGAATCATTTTATATCTTTTACATTGCAAATATTGTAGACATCTTTAAATATATTGTGAATCACATTAAGCGAAAATTAAAACGAAAGTATTATGAATGTAATGTTACCCATTTAAATGTAATTGACTCTTCAGAAAATTGACTATTCAGAAAAATAAGTTTATCCAATGTTTTTGCATTCAGTCTATTGCGTTTTTTGGACACCATCTCCCTAGCTTTGGAAAAACACGCTCACAGGGCACAGATAAAGCTGGGGTACACAAAAACTGTAAAGCCAGGTGGAAAAGGTTCAGATAAGATGTCCTCCTAGTCCCCCAGTACGTTAAAGGATCCTCTGATCTTGGAATGTTCCTCTCCAACATTCTCCACAATACTAAGGGGTTGGCTGTCCTTTATAATAAAATTCAGGACTGCCTGGTCAAAAACAGTCTTCCTAGATGCTTGATTTCAAAATAATAAAACACATATTTAAAAAATATATATATATGATGATAATGCTGCTCAATGTCTATATAGGACAACCTGTGTTCATTCTCGGTGTGTTTGTCTCCTCATTTTCATGTTTGGCTCTGTAATGCCTAAACATTGAGGAGGTGCTTTTGTTTGTGTAAGAAGCTCCGCAGAACAGATGCGACATTTAACCTGCATAAAATGAAGTAAATATTTTACACTGCAGGTCACATTGCTGTTTTTCCTGTTCTGATAGATTACACTGAAACAAAGACAGACAAACAGTTATTTGCAGTTAAAAGATCAAAATGACCCCACACAGCAGAAACATTTCTTTTTCTTTCGGGCTCCGTTTTTTTATGGAGAGATATGTTGTTGTTGTTGTTGTTTTTTACCCTTGCGAGAGTAATTTTGTGGGGTTTTTTGTTGGCGACTCATTCCGTTGGCAGATGCGGATGCGGTACCTTTTAAACACATTTTGGCGAGTTGGCAATGAGCGATACAGCAGCTGTATCGATCACGTGACTTTTTCTTAAAGTGACGCGCGCACCGATACAGGTTTGCTCTGTGAGCTTGATACAAGCGTCGGTGTGTCAGTGTTGCTAGACCCATCACTAGGTTATTGTTATTTTCAGTTTAGTATTTGTATTCTCAGTTTTGCTAGTTCTCTGTTTGCCATGTAGCAATAAATCTGAGTTTGAGTTTACTTTCTGCCTCTGAGTGTCTGTGCACTGGGTCCTCCTTACCACCACTCCTGCCTGCACACAGCCTTCAGTTGACAGCATAGCTGGACTGGCCATCGGGCATACCGGGCATTTGCCCGGTGGGCCGCTGGCGATTTTTTGTTTTTATGGGCGGATGGATTTATTTATTTATTTTATTTTATTTTTTTAGGAAGGGTATATATAATGAAAGGTGTTGGATTGGCCAATTGGTCATGATCGACTCTGGGCTGGACCAATTACAGCCGAGGAGGCTGGCTGCACCCTCCCCCTTCTTTAGCAATCACGTGATTTTCGCGCATTGCATGCCGGGAACTCGTGGCAAAACAATCCAAGTACCGCATCAAATGCAAACATTTGCAGCACCGCAAAACATTCATTCTCCGGTTCCAATACCTTCTTTGTTTTTTTCTTTGCCGCACAAAAAAGGAATGTACAAAACAAAAGGAGAACAATGCCGGTCCGTACAAAGACAGACTCGACGAAAAGACAAAGAAAAGATACGAGGAAAAAATCAAAGGAGTGAAAGAGTGGACAAAAGACGTCAGCGTGCTGCCCAACTTTCACCACGCTCAGATTTATAATTATACGCTTCTTGGAGTGAGTGCATACACTCATGAACTTTAGTAACTTCAGGTCACTGCAACAAGCCCAGGTACAGTTTACCGACGGATGGGTACAGGACCTTGAAATGCACCGTGTAGAACGAAAGACTATTGTACGTAACATAATGTAACGATGGTTAAGTGTTACTGGACAGTGACATGTTGGTTTTCTCTGCACACTGTTGTTGTTCCTTTAAGATTCATGTTTGGTTGGGCTGCAGGAAGTAGTGAGGGTGGTGTACAGGAAGGGGTGGGGGGACCTGGTAGTTCTGTGTGTGTGCCAGGCTGAAGAGAGGGGTAGTTCGAGAGCGCTCCCCTTGAGTTAACAACCCGCTGGCTTATGTGCCGAATAAACGGACAAACTGAGACCCCAACCGTCTGGTTCTTGTGAACGTTACATTGGTGTCAGAAGTGAAGAAAGAAAAAAGAACCCCAGAACGCCCGAGACCCTGTTGCCGGCGACGCTTGCCGTTACGAGACGAGGATGTTGCCGGGCAGGATTAAGAAGGAGACGGAGGAGAGGGAGGAGAGGGAGGTTCGTCCGCGCTCGCCCGCCCATGGAGTGAGGGAAACGGCGCTGTGGCTGTCTGCCGAGGCTGGATTTTCTCCAGGTTTGACTAGGCTCGGGAACTGTTCGCACAGCGGCCGCGATTCCGGCGGGAAGGAGTCGACCTCGCTCGGCGCGCCGTCACGTGATGTAAACAAACATGGCGGCGCCCAGCAAGCTGCAGCGAATATAAAAACGCCTAAGTTCAGCGTCAAGACGCCATGGGAGGTGTTTATCGCACAGTTCGAGCTGTTAGCTGTTGCAGCTGGCTGGTCTGAGGAACATAAAGCTCTCCAATTGGCTTTGTGCCTGTGTGAGGATGCAGCTGCATGCCTGCTGCTGCTGACCGAGGAGCAGAGGGGAGATTATAATGCTCTGGTCGGAGCACTTCAGAGGCGCTTCGGGCAGTATAACCAACCAGTGCTGCTGAGGTCGGAGTTCCACAACAGACGCAGATTGCCAGGTGAGCCCCTCTGCATTTTGGCCCATGAAATCGAGTGCCTTTGCCGGAGGGCGTATGACAGCATGCCACCATCAGTGCAGGCGGAGTTAGCTCGGGACCAGTTCCTGCAGGCCCTGAGCCCTAAAGAGCTCCGCATGCAAACTCAGCTTGCTCGGCCGGCCACACTCAGTGCAGCCCTGGAGCTAGCGTTGGAGAGGGAGATGCTTGCAGGATCCTCTGGGGGCGCTGACGACGCACACGTGGTGAGGGCTGTGTCAGCACCTGTGGAACAGATGGAGACACCAGCGGGCCTGTGCAGTTTGGTGCAGACAGCTTCGCTGCAGTCGCCTTCCCCTCGGGCTGGCCCACACCGCCGACCTCAGAGCTGCTGGGGATGTGGACAAGTCGGACACCTCATCAGGCAGTGCCCCAAGCTTGCAGCGGTTCAGGGAAACGCCCACGGGCCCGTGTAGGCGGGAGTACACGGGCCTGGGAGAACGACATCCCCACACCACCGCCACCTCCACCCGGTGCGGCCATCACTGTGGGCTGGACCCAGGTTGGCGGCTTTTGCCATGTTCCAGTGACGATTGCGGGGGTGTCCTGTACGGCCCTGCTGGACACGGGATCCAATGCAACGCTGGTCCGACCCGATATTGTCCCAACCGGAGCTGCTGTACAACCGACTAACGTGCAACTTAAGACTGTGACCGGTGATCTGGCCCCAATGAGAGGGAAGGGAGTGTTCCAGTTCAAGGTGGGGGACCTCGGTGTGTCTTATGCTGCCTGGGTGGCTGACGTGCAGGACGCCTGCATCCTTGGGCTGGATTTTTTACGAGCCATTGGTGGTGTACTGGACTTAGGCAAAGGCCTCCTCGTACTCCCTGATGGGAAGAAGGTGCCGCTTATTCCTCCCCCGGTCTGCACAGCATCTGCCGCGGCGTCCACCTCCACCGCAGAGACCCCTGCAGACCCGCCAGCAGAACAGCGAGCGGAGGAGGAGGAGGAGGAGAGGCTCTCAGCAGTGAGGAGTATCTGGTCAAAGAACTGTGAGGGGCTGACTCCACAGCAGCAAGAGAGTCTATGGCAGGTACTAAAAGAGTTTAGTGACATTTTTGCCCTGAAAGAAAGTGATGTTGGCTTGACACACTTGGTAGAGCACGTCATTGAGACCGGGGATGCCCAGCCTATTAAAGTGCGCCCCCGCCGCCTGCCCCTGGCTCTTCAGGAGGCTGCAGACAGGGAGCTGTGTGAAATGATGAAGGCGGGCATCATAGAACCATCTGATAGCCCGTGGGCCTCCGCGGTGGTGATGGTGCCTAAGAAAAAAAGTCCTAGGATGCGTTTCTGTGTGGACTACAGACCACTCAACAAAGTGACGAAGAAAGACTCTTACCCCCTTCCCAGGATTGATGAGTCCCTCGACTTAGTAGCGGGGTCCTCCTGGTTTTCCACCCTGGACCTGCGGAGTGGCTACTGGCAGGTGCCACTGTCCCCGGAATCCAGACCGAAGACAGCCTTCTGCACTAACAGGGGACTATGGCAGTTCAAAGTCCTGAGTTTTGGCCTTTGCAACGCTCCTGCGACCTTCGAGAGGCTCATGGACAGTGTGCTGGCTGGCGTCCCACGGCAACGGTGTCTGGTTTACCTGGATGATCTTCTAGTGCACGGGAGCTCCTTTGATGCTGCCCTGGATGCCCTGAGACAAGTGTTGGAGAGGGTGGCGGCTGCAGGCCTGAAGCTGCATCCCGACAAGTGCCACTTCATGAGGAGGGAGGTGGAGTTTCTGGGCCACAAGCTGGGTCGTGAGGGCATCAGCACTTTGGAGGAAAAAATTCACACCATTACCGAGTGGCCCACACCAGCAGACCAGAAACAGCTCAAAAGCTTCCTAGGACTGGCGTCTTATTACAGGAGGTTTGTGAAGGGCTTTTCCTCCATAGCCGCACCACTCTTCCACCTGCTGCAGAAGGACCGTGACTTCATCTGGACCCAGGACTGTCAGCAGGCGTTCGACACCCTCCGCAGATCGCTGACAGAGTCCCCAGTCCTTGCCCCCCCTGACCCCGCCCTGCCTTTTGTCCTGGACACTGACGCAAGTAATGTGGGGCTGGGAGCGGTGTTGTCGCAGGTTGGACCGGAAGGGGAGAAGGTGGTGGCATACTTCAGCCGGGTCCTGAACAGGAGCGAGCGGCGCTACTGTGTCACACGACGAGAGCTGTTGGCTGTGGTGGCGGGGGTGAGACACTTTAAATACTACCTGTGCGGCACAGCATTTGTTGTCAGAACTGATCATGCTGCCCTTCAGTGGCTGATGTCTTTCAGGGAGCCAGAGGGACAGGTGGCTCGCTGGCTGGAGGAGCTCCAAGCCTTCAATTTCACTGTGGAGCACAGAGCAGGGACGCACCATTCTAACGCAGACGCCCTCTCTCGCCGCCCATGTGCTGCAGCTGGCTGCCGTTACTGTGAGAAGCGAGAGGAAATAGAGCGGGAACTCACGACAATAGACGGAGCAGCACAGCTCGCCTGCAGGGTTCTTCTGGTGGTGGATGCAGCGGAGTGGAGGGCACGGCAGGAACAAGACACAGACCTGCTGCCGGTCCTGCAGTGGCTGGAGAAGGGGGAGCAACCCCTTTGGGATGAGGTCACTGGGTTTTCCATCTGTACCAGGGGGCTGTGGGCCAAGTTTGCAGCTCTCAGGCTGAAGGAGGGGGTGTTGGAGCGTGCCTGGAAGGATCCTGCCACGGGGGAGGAGAGGTGGCAGGTTGTGGTGCCAAGGTCGCTGAGGTCAGCTGTGCTGGGAGCCTGCCATGGGAGCACTGGCTCTGGCCACTTTGGGGTCTCCAAGACTCTTCGCCGCCTCCGCCAGGGCTATTACTGGGGTCAACAGCGGAGGGATGTGGAGGACTTTTGCCGCAGCTGTGATGCATGTTCCTCACACAAAGGGCCACAAGACCAGTCCCGGGCTCAGCTTCAGCAGCAACCAGCAGGAGCTCCAATGGAGCGAGTAGCTGTGGACGTCATGGGCCCATTTCCTCGCACAGACAGAGGAAACCGCTATGTTCTTGTGGCCATGGACTATTTTACCAAGTGGCCGGAAGCATACGCCATCCCAGATCAGGAGGCTGAGACTGTCGCTGATGTATTAGTGGAGGGGATGTTCAGCCGCTTTGGGACAGCAGAGACCCTCCACAGTGACCAGGGGCGTAACTTTGAGTCCAAGGTATTTGCTGCCATGTGTGAACGCCTTGGGATTAAGAAGACCCGCACCACCCCACTTCACCCCCAAAGCGATGGGCTGGTGGAAAGGTTTAACAGGACGCTGGCCCAGCAGCTAGCCATCCTTACCTCAGAACACCAACGGGACTGGGATTACCATCTTCCCCTTACCCTCATGGCCTACAGGTCGGCAGTGCAGGACTCCACCCAATGTACGCCTGCCCTGCTCATGTTAGGGAGAGAGCTGAGAACTCCTGCAGAGTTGGCTTTTGGGAAACCCCCGGACGCGCCAGAGGCACCACCGGGCCGGGACTACGCAAGGAAGCTGCAGGACCGGCTGGATTCTGCACATTCCTACGCCCGAGAGCAGCTGGCGAAGGCAGGCCTGCGCCAAAAGAGGAATTACGACATCACCACTAAAGGGAGGCACTTCCGTGCTGGGGAGCTGGTGTGGGTCTACAGCCCAAAGAGGAAGAAGGGACGGTGTCCTAAACTGGATAGCAGCTGGGTGGGGCCTTGCAGCGTCCTAGAGCGAGTGGGGGAGGTTGTTTACAGGGTGCAGTTGCCTCCTAGGGGGAGGATAGTAGCGCTGCACAGAGACCGGATGGCCCCCTACAGAGGACAGTCCCTCCCCTCCTTTCCAGAGGGACGTGTACAGAGCGTCCATGACCCTGCTCAGAGGGGCCCCCGACCGGGGCTGCGTTCCCCCCCCTCGGACTCTTCACCCCAAAGCCCCGAAGCTCCGCGTCCTCCTCAGGGGCTCAGGAGGTCAAGGAGGGAACGTAGGCTACCGCCCCGCCTCAGAGACTGTGTCGTTCACTCGGGGACGAGGAACTTATTGCTGGGGGGGCAGTGTAACGATGGTTAAGTGTTACTGGACAGTGACATGTTGGTTTTCTCTGCACACTGTTGTTGTTCCTTTAAGATTCATGTTTGGTTGGGCTGCAGGAAGTAGTGAGGGTGGTGTACAGGAAGGGGTGGGGGGACCTGGTAGTTCTGTGTGTGTGCCAGGCTGAAGAGAGGGGTAGTTCGAGAGCGCTCCCCTTGAGTTAACAACCCGCTGGCTTATGTGCCGAATAAACGGACAAACTGAGACCCCAACCGTCTGGTTCTTGTGAAAGTTACCAGTCTCACAAATCGTCTTCATAAATACACATTCGTTAACCGTTTATTAATAGGACCTTTGAGCTCAACGGTAATTAATTAGTAGTGGAAATAATTTCTGGTAGTGTAACAGTGTTTATGTGGTATTATTCCACTTGCCACAAATATCAGTGTAATGGGGAAACAGCGCCCCCCCCTCTCGGTGTGGCTGGCTGCAGTAATCGCTGCCAGTCTGCCGTAGCTATACGAGAGGTGAGTTGTATTGTTCCGCACACAATATAGCTAAGTAGTACAGACACATAAAACATGTTTGATTAGCTGACGAGCACCGAGTGTAATAAGTGCTTAGTGGACACATGTCCAACACCAGTTTTATGTACTTTTCATTTGTTTATTAATGTGTGAAACTGTATGCTAAAGCGGAATGCTAATGAGATGTTCTGCCGTAGTGTGCTGTGCGGAGTGGTGTGTGGCGAGCCTGTGCACTGATAATACACCGTTGTTTCCATTCAGGTACATCATTTGTTGTTGCTGTTATTTTATTGTATATTAGAAATTGTAATATTGCTGCAGTAATCGCTGCCAGTCTGCCGTAGCCATACGAGAGTGTGCTGTGCGGAGTGGTGTATGGCGAGCCTGTGCACTGATAATACACAGTTGTTTCCATTTAGGAAATAAAGTGGCAACGATCGATCAGAGACTCCTTGTCTTTTTAAAAACACTACACAACGCAGAGTCGAGGAGTCTGTTTGGGCCGAACTGTTGCAGCGGGATGAAGCAGAAACCGGTTACAGTAGCATTACAGAAATGTAGCAGTGACAATAATATTGTATATTGTAATCGCAATGGACAATAAGTGATACAAAACAACTGTTTTATCCTGTGAATAAAAGTATATGTTTTTGTCAGTGTACCATGGTAATAACAGGAGTGAAACGCAATATTGTGTCAGGACAATTCACTATTTATGCACAATAAACAAAGGAGCATAGCGCGACAATTTCTGTTCAGCGCCAGACTTGCTTGTAACCTATATCACCAATTATGTTAAGAAAAATGACGTATTAACTACTACAAAACTCTGACCTTTGTGGGAATGCTTGGAGCAGACTAACATGTGAGCTGGAGTGTTCTGGGACGTTATATTTGGTATATCCAGACCATCCATCGGCTCTTACTTCGGAAACATGGCTTAAAAAATTTCACTTCAACGACGTAATCCGATAAAAAAAAACGATCTCTTTAGCCGTCGGCTTCCTGTGGCTGTCATGCGACCGGCTATTGCAGTTAATAATACAACAACTTCTTGCCATTTTTTGGGTTTCTTTTTATCGCTGTGTAACTGAGTTCAATTGAAAGCCTGCGTGCGCTAGTACCTCTTGCCACAAGTTCCCAGAATCCTTTGCGGTTTTATCCCTGAATGACGTCACATTTTCAATCTTTATCCTGGTGGGCCGGTCTCTAGTCAAAATGCCCGGGCCGATTTTTTGTCCCAGTCCAGCCTTGGTTGACAGAAGATCGCGACCAGAACATGGACCCCCGCAGACATTTTCACCTCGGAGTACAACGCTGAGATGAAGCGGATGGTGAGCCTGCTCGACCGCATCGCCCAATCCCCAGATTTAAGGACCATGGCAGTCGGGCTGAGTGCAGTAGATGCCGTCATTTGACATAACGTCTGTTGTCCTGGTGCAGCCACAACAACTTGGTGTTGAACGCCCAGACGACAATGGAGAGACTGCAGCATGTTGTGCGCTCTGCTGAGAAGGTGATTGGCTCCAGACTCCCATCTGTGCAGGACCTGTATACCTCTAGGACACTGGGGCGTGCAGCTTCACAGCTGACCCTTCTCACCGTAGACACAGTCTGACCTGCTCCCCTCAGGCAGGAGGGTCCAGTCCATTCGGACCAGAACCTCTCGTCATAAGAACAATTTCTTCCCCTCTGCTGTTGGACTGATGAACAATAACCATAAGACTGTTCCCACCACAAACACATGACCCTATACTGTGTTCTCTGCATCTGTTCCATTTTTGCACTGATCACCACCTGCATTCATGTACGTATCAATCTGCTTAGCATTTTTTTTTATTTAAGTGTTTGTCTTGTAGTATGTTTCACACAAGGTACCGCAGCAATTTCTTAATGTTGTAAGTCTGTTAAACATCTGGAAATAAAGCCTTTCTGATTCTGATTCAGCTGCACTTCTACACTAAAAGTTTTGGTAAAATGCTCCCACCTAGTGGTGAAAGTTCTCATCATCATTTACAGACAGTTTTAAAAAAATGCACCTTTTTAAATACAGAAAATATTTTGACCTTTGATAAGTTATATAACGGGACTCGCAGACGAATTACTAAAAAAAAGTAACTTAGTATTACTTTTAGTGACAAAAAGCAATAGTTATTTGTTTTTTTTCATGTCACGCGGATGTTGATGTACTCGGAGCTGCTCAGTCCTGCAGTTTGTCAAAGCCGGGCCTTCAGGCACACAAGATTTGTAATGTGTTTTTCTGACCCAAGACACCTGCAGTCCCTTCAAACAGTAAGCATGTCTATTAATGCTCACTCTTTCTAAATATTTAGCAGCAATGATATTTTAAGCCGTGTTTAAAACTTTTATTTAGTTCACTCCTGAGTGTTTTGCATTTAATAAAGATCTTTTTAGATTTTTAGCTCGATACCAGTTTCAATCTTTGAAATAAGAAGGATACTTAAGCGTATCACCCCAGTCACCCCTCAGGCGTTCTCGTACCCGTTAGTGCATGAACTTGCATTAGAGAACTCTACTTTTCCTACCACAGTCTGTATGTGTCATCTACAACTTTATGTACTTTGTGCGCTTTCACAGTGGTCACACTATCTTGCAAATTTCTAAGACTTTGTTCAACATTGACAGTGTCTTTTAACTCAAACAGGTAGACTTCTGCCACTCCTCTGGGGTGAAGCCCTCCAAATGCAGAATCTTCTGTGCTGCAGGTATAAAAACACCCATTCCAGTCTTTTTGTCAGCTATGAAAAAGTAATATTTTTCAAGTGGAGAACGGCATGAATGTTTCATTTTACACCTTACGCAAATATCTTGGTGGTGCATTGGATAATTGCATTTAGAACGGAGGTGAGTTTGATAAGCTCCAAAATTGCTGTGTGCAACAGGCTGTCTGTCTCGTCGTGGCGCTGAAAAGTTGGTTCCTGGGGCTGGAGATTCAAGGGACCGCAGACTTTTTTAAGTGCTATTTGTCCAGAGTTTTGGCAACCCAGTCGAGATCCGCTGGCTCTCAGACATTGGTACAGAAGACATTACTTCTTTTTTTTTTTCCTCCAGAGAATCTTGCACTCAACCTGATGTTTTTCTTTTCTTTTCAGAAATGTAGATCTATCTAGTCATCATCAGGTTTTATATCACTTGAGTGTATGAGGAATATGTAGTTTCATTTAATAATGGATTCTTTGAATTGTACATAAATATGAATTTTACTCATGGCTGGTAAAAATGATTTGTATGCATATGCAGAATAAAATGTTCTTATGGATACTTTTATTAAAGCTGTACCGGGCACCAAACATAACTACCAAAAAGACAAAAACAAAACAAGTCACGGATTTATTCAAAATCTGAGTAGTGGTATGCTTTTAATCCGTTTTTTGACAATTTGACTCTGTTTCACATACCATCAACTTAAAAATGACTTTCCTGGCTCTTTGAACACTCTCTAACATGGGCTATTGTTTGCAAAGACCAAAAGTTTTTCGGTGTGTGACATGATTTCCTTTACGGAAAGACATGAAAATTAAGGAAGATACATGAAAAATACACACTCCTTGTTTTTTGACTTCTGAGTCATGACTTACATCCTGAAAGATCTGTTTAAACTGTAAGGATCCAGGGAGGTTCCTCTAATTCACAGAATAGGGGTGAAAACTTCACATTCTTTTTCTTGTTGATGTAAAAACAAATGAGAATTAAAACCCTGTGTTGCCTCGGGGCTTTTGAGTCACCGAGATATTTGAAAATATTCCTTCACACACTCCCCTGCTGCCGATACTGTAGTAATACAGCGAGATGATTGTTTATCTTATTGTCATCTGTGTTTCAAAGACATTATGTTCTGATTTTATGGAGTTGCATTTTGCCCTACCCTTTCCAGAGTATTGTTAAAGTTTATAGTTATAGTATGTTTTTATAAATATATTTATAAAAGACTTGGGCTGCTTGCTGAAAAATGGGACCAGGGTTTCCCCCACACTGAGGTGTGGCTTGTAGTAAACAACAGGTTCAGCTTGATTCACATAACGGGGGTTGAAAACATTCTTTGTCTTACCGATGTAACAGACAAAAACAATGAATACTAAGGACCTTGATGAGCAGAGCTTTTGAATGGAGTCCTTTAATGCAGTTTCATTACACACATAAGATAAGATAAAGATGTTTTAAGATGTGTGGTTATCTGCAGAGACCACGTTGTAGAGCAGGGGTCCCCAATCCCAGTCCACGAGGGCCGATGTCCCTGCAGGTTTTAGCTCTCACCCTGGGTCAATACACCTGAATCACATGATTAGCTCATTACCAGGCCTCTGGAGAACTGCAAGACATGTTGAGAAGGTAATTTATCCATTTAAATCAGCTGTGGTGGGACACATCTAAAACCTGCAGGGACACTGGCCCTTGTAGACTGGGATTGGGGACTCCTATTTGGACAAAGAAGACAGATGGTATGAAAGAGGAGTGAAAGAAGCCATCTATGTCCACTGTGAACACAATCTTTGGACAGAGATGGTGGTTTACCACACCAACTGTCTGCCATCTACAATCCAGTTTTGAGATGCCTTCCCAGGTGCCACTCACATTCTGAGCCTTTTGACCTCAGGAAATCACATGATCGGGTGGATCTAGGTCACACAGAAGGTTTCCCCCAAAACCTTGGCTGATTGTGACCTACACACATTTTCACACCTTGGCTCATGTGATTAGGTAAACAGACCATCAGGGGGTCCATGTCTCTCTCCACCATTTGACCTTAGAACTGAAGAAGCTTCTGGGATGAGAGGTGAAACTATGTATTAGGTGCTTTTTTCCCTGAACACCAGCAGGAGACTGACTGAGAGAAATGCCTTTAGTCATCCACTTTGAGCATTCTGAACATTGAACATGGAATGTTCAAATCCATACTTTATTATTTTTTATAAATAAGTTAGAAACGATCTTCGTTTTATATTTTCATTTTGCTTTTCTTACTACATTAGTATAACCACTGAATCGCTGATTCCACACGCTGACGCACGTGTGCAGGTGAAGAAGCCGAAACTTTCCTATTACTACTTTTAAATGCAAAATTTTTCCACATAATAATATAATACAGCGTTTCGTTATCTTTTGCTTTTTTATTTTCTATTTTCATTTAAATTTGGAAAACAATTTCAGGTCAGAAGGATAAAATTTGATACTCTGAAATCACACATCGACGATCCTCTGTTGACCGGAAGATAATCGTCTTATTTACAAACGATCTTCGGCAGTGACGTCGCGGCAGGCTGGAGCGGGCGGAGCGGACTGGCGCCGGGAGATTCGAGCTCTGAAGGCGGGTCTGCCTGACTGCATTAACCGCTGTGAGAAGAAGTAGTAACTCGTCAACACAGCAGCTGGACCCTCTAGATTTGCTTCTTCGACTTGCTTCTGCCATGTTGCTAACTACTGTGGAAGTTGAGACCGGGATCGGCAGCTGTTAAACCCTCACAGGTAGGTAGGGTTCGATCCTAACCGCGCCGCGACGACTACCCGAGCACAGCACAGCCAAGCTGGCTAACAGCGCTAATAACGAGCCTACTAACGTTTACTTTTCTTTTTTGTGTACGTACAATGGTTACCATTACCTTTGGTAATACGCCAATATGTTTAAGCACTAAGCATAAGAGTAAATTTACATTAAAGCGTTTTTACTGAATCGCTCCACTCCAATGCTAGCTAACTTTAGCTCCGTGGTTATCTGGAGGTAAAACGGAAATCACAGAAAACAACAGGTGTTCTCTCCAGATTGTAAAACGTTGCTCTTGTGCCGATAAGTAACAGTCAAGGTGAAGCTGAGTGGAGTTTGAATAGCAGTGACTGTTGGCGGTTTTCTTGCTCCGAGGCCTCTATGACCTCGGGCTTTAGTTCGGGGCTCAACCGAAGAAGGCGCCTGCGTCTCCCGGGGAGCGCAGCGAAGAGTATCCGCTGGAACGACATGGTAGAGACTTTTCAGGAATGGTTTTTCAGCTGTTTGTTGATAATGACTGCTTTAACTGTAGGTTATCCATATTTTAGCTTAGTGATGCTTTTAAAATCAGACCTAACGCGTTGTTCCAATCCTCCTCATGTCCACAACCGACTTTAAGTTTTTGCCAGGTTAGGATGCAGATAGATCTTTTTGCGTTACCTAAGTTTCCCACCACAGTCTTGTAGTCTTCCTCATCACTCTTTCTGTTACATCCCACTGCTGCAGAATAATCAGACAATTTCTGAAGGTGGCAGGTCTCTGTGCAGTAGCTGAAGTCTGTGGTGGAGAGGCGCAGGGACCAGGGTTGCTGACTAGGGCTGGGCCATATTATACCGTTCACGGTAATACCGGTATAATGTTAGGCAACGATAGGAAAATGAAATATCGCGATAGAATGGGAGTAAAACGCGCATGCGCAGTGCCTTTGTTTTCATACGCACATGGCCGATTGTTGAGTGAAACAGATGAACCAGAATTGGTTTGTAAAAATGGTGCAACCTCAGTGATGTGGAACTGGTTTGGTGTTTGTCCGTCAGATACACAACAAAGCACATTTTTTTGCAGAACATGCAAGCGGCCGTTGTTATTGTCATATTTGTCGGACTAAGATGCTCTTAAATCTGGGAGTAATCTGGGTCCTAAACTCCGTATGCTTCAGGTCAAACAACACTGCAGCATCACTTAGAGTTAAAAACTGTCTAAATTCTTTCATCTTTAATAAAACGATCAGCATTGCTGCTTTACCAGGTGTAACTATAAAGTTTAACTTCCAGGCATCCATGAAAACAAAAGTTATTACATTTAACGGAGTTAGAAGTTAGCAGGAAGCTAGCGGAAGTTAGCTCGCTAGTTTCGCTAGTTACCTAAGCATGATATAGCATGTTCTGACTGAGAGATTTCTGAAAAAAACCAAACGTACAGCTCTGCTACCACTTCCAACATAAATGAAGACAGGAAACTAAACAGCAGTGACGTTTGTAGGGTTACTGAAGTTGGGCTAGCTGGTATATAATGATGTGCTACGTGATCGCTAGCGACACAGCTATGTTAGCATAACATAAACAGTGAAGCTGGAGGACGAACACTAACACTTTTCCACTTATAAAAGTTAACGTGAAGGTTCCTCATGGTTAGAGACAAATGCAATCGCATGGCAGGATGCTGTAAACGGACCAAACTTCAGTCAGAAGAACAACTGAGACAATCCATCCACAATACGAGGTTAGTCATTAATATATTGCAACAACATGGGAATAGAGCAGCTGCAGAGAATTCAACATTAATGAATCAATGGTACAGAAGTGGAGGAAGCAAGAAGAATGAGTTTAATAAAGTTTGATTTATCTGACTGCTTTGTTTCCTTTAATGTGCCTTATAATCCCGTGCACCTTATGGTCCGAAAAATGCGTACTGCACACTGCAGTTTAATGTTGCAAAGGACCTCTTTTTAACCATATAACCATATTATACGTGGTTATGCTCAGGATATGTCAGCCCATTTCTACTGGAAATGCCTTTTGGTTAAACTTTCAGCAAGGAATTTGCATTTGCACTGTTACATTTTTATAAAGCTTTAATGTACATAAAAACCAGCTTCTTGTTTAAGTGAAAATAAATGGAAGGTTGTCTTTTTGCGCTAGTAATGTTGTGGAGTTGTATTTTGTCTCGCATCAATTATATCGTCGGTTATATCGTTATCGCAAATTTTCAAATATATATCGTGATAAATATTTTTGGCCATATCACCCTGCTCTATTGCTGACCACACTGTCTCTCACATACTGTATGTGTCCATCTCCCTCATCTAAGCTTATCGCCTAGTAGAGTTGGACAGATGGTGTTAAAGTCACTGGAGAAGTTAAAAAATATTATTTAAAAAAACAAACTTTTTTTTTCTTGAACTGTGCTTGTTAGCTTGTCCAGGTGGGTGTAGAGATAGTTGAGCAGGTAGAGACTGGCTGAAGGGGGTCATAAACGGGCTGATCATGGACCTGAGCTGATTTGTGCTGATAGTGCCACAGGTCTGTCTTGGGCAAAGCCACAAGGTATGTGACCTCTGTGACCTCTTCCACTGCATGGGGACCTTTTCCATATTCGGGCTTGTCCGAAGATGCAATGGAACCACATAACTGGGTAGCGCAAGCTCTGAGGACTACTGGCCCCATCTGACTCTGCATCTGGTCAGCAGTGTGGTGACAGATGGGGGGAGGAGTTGTAAAATTCGGAAAACACAGTGAGCCTGTGAGGAGGGGCAAAAATGGGGGAGGGTTGAAGGTGTATGGGAGGAAGGCTCAGTGTGGGGAAGGAGGGAACTGCAGCCACAGGTTTTAAGCTGTTAAAGAGCAGAATTGGTTCACAGATTTGGTTTGGCTCACACCACTACTCCTGGGTAGCCTCTCCACTCCAGACTTCACTCATGATGTGCTGCTTCCACTCCATATTCTTTCTGTAGTTTCTGTTGGCATGCATTTGTTTTCACTTCCCTTTGACTTGTTCATACGTTCTCCCTGCTGAAGGCTATATTCTTTGTTTTAAGCAGGACATTTGTTACCCCCCCCTTCCTTGTTTGGATAAAACTTGACAGTCTCTGTAGTTGAGATCTCCTCATTCCAAGTTATCGCAGGCAGCCTCTGTGTTTTTTTTATTTATTTATTTATTTATTTTTTATTAATTCTTTCCTTCTTTTTCTGTGCCTCTTTAAAGTGGCCCCCATAGACAAAGCACATACAAACTCCAAAAAGCACGCGCAAACTCCAAAACACAACGGAAGTGCTCCAGAACGCTAGGGACAGTGTTGAGCTCGATTTGTAAAATAAAGTGCAAGTTTGTTGCAAACGCTTGGAGTTGGATACCGGCAGAAAACACCTGCAAGAATAGAACAACCACGCTTTATAAGAAAGGTAATGTGCAAACTGTTGTTTGTTTGATATGTTTTTAATTACTATGAACACTTGGTTTATGGTGGAGTCAAATCTGACGTTAGCTAACAGTCAGTGTGCTTTGCTCAGAGAGAAGCTCAACACTGCCCCTAGCGTCCTGGAGCACTTCCGCTTTGTTTTGGAGTTTGTACGTGCTTTGTCTCTAGGGGCCACCGTACCTCTTGACTAGCGGGACGTACCTGAGGGTGAGGAGAACCGAGCTGTGATCTGTTTCCAATGGACAACCTGGTCAGGTGCACGAGAGGCACTAGAGATTTGCTTGTTTACTGTCCAGTGTGCAGGGATGAGTCAGATTAAACATGTGAAAGGTTTTGTTGTGGAATTTGGCTTTTTAGGGTTTTATAAAGAATAAAGTTTGCAGGGATCACCCAGTGGAAACTTCTAAAGCAGAAGGGAAATAAGGATTATTGTTTAAAGCCGGTGGGTTTAATGAGCCACACAGCGCAAACTAGGGCTGATATATATTAGGGGTGCAACGATACTCATATCGATATTGAACCGTTCGATACAGTGCTTTCGGTTCGGTATGCATATGTATCGAACAATACAAAAGTTTTTATTTATTTTATCAACTTTTCTTCTGATGATGCTGTCTGTGTTGAGTGCTCAGTGGATCTGCGTTTGACTACTCCGCCTAGGCTGCACTGTCGAGTGCAGATCCACTGAGCGCAGCGCAAGCTAGCAAGACAGAAGCTAAGCTCGTTGCAACATGGCAACTGCCTCAATGCTACCCGAAATTGAACCTCCCCCACCCTCATTCAGATCTGGCGTTTGGAACTATCTTGGTCTTTATGTGAAGCATGACCCTGAAGGTAAGCGCGTCATGGACAAAAGTAAAACAGTATGTCGGATGTGCCATGCAATGCTCAATTGGTGGGAACTAGTACATTAGCGCAGTTTGCTTGTTAACGTGTTGACGCCGTCCAGCCCCATGCATGGGGCGATCCGCGGTAACTCGTTAACGGAGTTTTGCGGCGTTATGGCGTTAATGTCATTTTAACGAGATTAACGTTGACAGCACAACGAATATGACTGCACATTTACTCCGACATCATCCTAGTGCAAAGACAAGCAGACAAAAACAACAAGCACACATGCTACAAACTTTACCCGAGTCATTTAGACAGCCGTTAGCACAGGATTCTCCTTATGGCGACCTGATATGTTTAATATGCTGCTGAGAATATAGCCCAGAAGAAGCGTATAGTGTAGCTTTTATTTTGGAAAGGGCCATTTCTCTGTAATAAACTCTCTTTTCCAAAGATGAGATAAATCTATCTCGATCAGATAGATTTATTTATTTTTAATTATTTTGTTGTTTCAGCAACATTAAATATAAAAACTGTACTTTTGAGTTAAAATATACATTTATAATTTTAATAAATGAGAAATTAAAAAGGCATGAACATCGAAAAACTGAAAGTTTGTGGAAGGCGCAGTTTTTGGCTTTCCTCATATTCCAAAACGTGCTTAGTTTTGAGGTGATAAAACAAATGACTTGTATTCCCTTTCTTCGCTATTACTGTCGCCCGGCATAATTTGCAAATGATATTTTTCTGCTCAACCTCTGACTGCTTAAACCCAAACCAGGTCCATGTGACCAACGTTGCACCGGTCTTCTTTATGCGCACCACCTCCTCCACCCCACCTGTAAGCTCCATGATAGCTTGCAGCCACTGCGATGCTTTCAACCAAAACAGGCGCATCAACATGAGCTATCGCGGTACAGCGATACAGTAAAAATCTCTACCATTGGCCAAATTCATATAGTTTCTACTGTATACCGTTTACCCTACACTTAGCCGTTTGGACGAGTTTACACATCAGCCACGATTAGTCTGCATGTAGTTGCTGAACAGAAAATAATGTAGTTTCCTGTCTTGTTTTTTTGGCTTTTTGATACACATAATGCTACCCTGCAGATGGAGGCCATGGAGGTAGACTCTCCTGTGGAGCTGCAGGGGATTGGGCAGCCAGAGGGTGGCGTTGCAGCTCCTGCAGGCGATGCTGAGAATGCCAACGCTGCTCTCGTCATGTCCGACTCTGGCAGCAGCACTGAAGTAGATGACGATGATGATGATGGCAGCGCCGAGGGACAGGCAGCAGCTTATACTCCTCCAAGGCTTCCTGCCACTTGGGCGTTTAGTCAGAGGGCGGTGGGCGGGGCTACATCTACGCCGCCAATACGAAGGAGAGTCAGGTAAGCTGGACAGCACAGAAGAAACATCACATGTGCTTTGTGTGCTTCATCAAGGTGATAAACCTGTGTTTGTGGTGCAGGCAGGGCCTCAGAGTGCACTATCCGAGCCAGACTGCAGCGCCTTCTAGAGGCTTTCCAGACTTCCTGCTGCGAGCGCCGGCTGCCAGCACAGCAGAGCCAGAGTCGGGCAGCGCCACTGAGATAAGTGAGTCTGAGGATGAGGCAGAGGGTGAAGAAGAGAGCACGGCTGCTGCTGCAGAGCCCATCGACCCTGTGCCACCTGCTGGGTCTGACCTCAGCGTCACTGTCCAACCTGCTCAACCACAGGAAGCCGCTACGACCAGTGAGTCTCAGCTGAATCCATTTCAAGAAATCACCCTGATTAAAGCTTTATCATAAAGCTGCAGCTGGGCTTATGATACATGAAGGTAACCAATGAGTGTCCACGATGATTTTTATGTCCGTTCAGACTCCAGTGGCACGGCAGAAGCCGAGAGGGCAGAAGCTCAAGTCCAGGGTGTTCAGGTAGCTTTCAGACATTTTTCTTTTGTGCTTTCTTGTGCTTTTTACACATGTAAAACTATTTTTTTATATATTTTAAAATTGTTTTTAGGATAACTTTATTAAAAAATTCTTTGGTTGTAAAAAAAGAAAAATCTCAGCATTAGTATGCAGTTACTGCTGAAGAAAAGTCGCTTTCCTTATGTTTGCTGTGATGTTTGGTGTCTTCTTAAAGTGTGCTTGGCTTTACCACACACAGAGTGAGTTGGTCCTCAGTTGGTGGAGGGGCCTGGTCTGGTCACCGACCATGGGGTACCAGCCCTCGCTTCATCCTCTCTTAATTGGGTTCACAAGCTCTGTGAACTTGTAGTTATCATCTGCAGTGACCTATAACCACCATGACACGGATGGATTACGCTAAATTGTGTCTTTTAGCTGTTTTCCAAAGTGGTCTCACTGTCTTCATTCTAGCACCCACAAAAACCAGGGTTTCTTTATTGCATCAAAAACAAAACAAGAAAAATATGTTTACCATCATCATTTTGTAACAAGTGTAGTCTTGTACAGTATTCCTTGACTGGAAATTGTCCTCGGAGAAGACCAGCTCCGTACAACACCAAGTCACTGATGCGTTCTTTGATAAGTGTGCAGTTGGTGTTAAATTTCCTTCCACAACAGTAAAGTCTTACAAATCCAACTTCTGCTTAAATATTAATAATTAATTAATTAAAGGAAGACATAATGTCAAGAATTTATGTCAAAACTATTTATGCATTATGTGGAAAATATATCAACTCAAGCCTCACGTGGGTGCTGATGCGTTTCTGTAATGCCACTTTCCACAACAAGGTGGTGCAACAAGTCAGTGTAACCTTACTTTGAGCCTTTGAAACACATCGACAGGCTAAAAAGAACTCGCATTCACTGATAAAACGCTGTCCCCAGTTTGTTTGTTTGTTTTTGGTTTTTTTAGGATATTTACAAAAACGATCATTAACTGTTGATCCTCCCTGCTTCCAGGTGTCCTCAGCAGTTCTGTCTCCCAGTGACGAGAATGAAGGTGACACCTGCACCATCTGCTTCGAAGCGTGGACGACAGCCGGCGAGCACAGACTCGCCGCTCTGCGGTGTGGTCACCTCTTCGGTTACACCTGTATCCAGCGCTGGCTGAAAGCTCAGAGCCCTTCTGCTAAATGTCCGCAGGTGAGAAGGAAGAAAAATCCCATCGACCACCGGTGGAAGATTGAAGGTTAAAATATATTTGGGGGTTGTTTTTATTTTTATTTTTTGTGATTTTAGTGCAACAAGAAAGCAAAGCGTTCCGACATCGTGCTCCTGTATGCTCCAAAACTGAGAGCGCTTGACAACACGGAGCAAGAGAGCTTAAAGAAGTGAGTGATCGCCTTCTCTGCTCTCTGCACCATATCCGTTTAGCTGTGCTAACGAGGAACGCTGCTCTCCTCCAGCGGGACGAATCCTGAGTGAACTCTGTTTATAAACTGTTAAATATTTGCTTAAGAAATGAAAGATAAACCATTAAAGAATCATCACTTGAAATTGACAACAGCTGTCTCACTCCATACCTGCAGGTGCAAGTAAATTCTATATGTATTAATATTTAAAAGGATAATGTCTTACATTGGACACTGATAGATCAAATGAAAGAATCTGTAATCTGCAAACAGGGACTCTAAAAGATCTCTAGGTAGAGTGGTCGCCCCATGATCGGAAGGTCGGGGGTTCAAATCCACTGAGCTACTCTGAGGTACCCCTGAGCACGGTACCATCCCTACACACTGCTCCCCGGGCGCCTGCTTAGTGGCTGCCCACTGCTTCACTGAGTGACTGGGTCAAATGCAGAGAAAGTAATTTCCCCACGGGATCAATAAAGTATACACTATTATTATTATTGTTATTATCTTATTGGGTCATTCCTCCACCCGACCCCCACAAAACTGGGATGCTGAACACAATGTCACGTCTGTCACTGTTATGGTTTCACTTCGGCTGTAAGACCACCTCTCGATTAAGTCACAGATTGTTCATTGAGAGATGTTGCAACAGTTTGAAAAACATGAGAATTTGTGGAAAACACTTGGATTTTGACTTCTTCTCTTCCTGTATCAGCGCTGTAGTGGCCACACCTGTTGTTCAGGAGAACACTGCAGTGCCTACCTGCAGGTTAGCAGCTAGCATAAACAAGCGACTGTAATATGATGTTGCGGTGGCATGCAAAGCGAACAGTGCAGAGGGTGTACTGGATTCTTAATGGCATCAGCAGAAAAGTTGCTTTACCATCATGTTAAAAAAAATCTAATTACAGTGACGGATCACAGAACCTGCAGCCAGCTCACAGTTGCCTGTTTGACAAGCCTGAAAATGAAACTTAGGTCACGATGACAAAGCAAAAGAATGAATCTTTCAGTTTTTTCTTGCACACTTTTTCCCAGTCTGCATTCACAGGCCTGCTGTCAAAATGGCAAAAATTATGAATAATTGTCTAAAGCCAGCTTCAGCTGTCCTTGTTTGTGCTGTTCTTGTTAGATTTCAGTAGATCAGGATCAGTAACAATATAGTGACATGTTAGGTGGATTTAGTCTGTGGGTTGTTAGTCCCATGACTGATTCCCAACAACGTGTTTGTAGGTCTCTGGAGCAGGAGCAGTCGCTGAGGAGGAAGGCTGAACTGGAGTCGGCTCAGTACAAAATCAAACTGCAGGTCGTCACCAACAAATACGGACAAGCACAGCAGGAGCTGCAGGTATTTCATGTGTTTTTGTTTAAACACAATCAAAGTGCGTAAGTCTCCCTCTGCTTTAGTTTAGTGAAGAATGTGATGCTAATAATCTGCCTTCTCTCCCTCGTACAGGAGCTGAGAGCCCTCATAACCGAGACGAGCAGGAACCTCTTTTCTTCCACGTCCTCGTCCTCCTCCCATGTCCTGAGCCTGTCTCACAGGGCGGACGGCTCCAGGTCAGCTCAGTACAGCTTCTCCAAAGCGGTGCTGGTGTCTCAGGCCGGAGGCTGCAGGGTTTTATCGTACTGTGAACCTTTGAGCTGCCTGCTGGCCTCTCAGCCGTCGCCTCACACCACGCTGGTGCCCGGTGAGACATCCTTCTTTCCACTTGACAAGTGTGATTCTTTATCGCTCACACCAGACACGAAGAACAGTTTCACCCCGCATTAGTTGTGTAAATGTAGTCGCGTTAGACATGCACACATAATGAGAGAAGTTCCACTAATAGATCACCCGAGTTAGTGTGTGTGTGTGTGTGTGTGTGTGTGTGTGTGTGTGTGTGTGTGTGTGTGTGTGTGTGTGTGTGTGTGTTTTGAATCACTCAACTTCCCCTTTTTCCTCTTTTCCTCCATTCAGGGTGCGGGGTAAAGAAGGTCAGTGTGGTGAACATGAGGGCGAGTCAGTACGTTCCCATCCACAGCAAACAGATCCGAGGTCTGTCCTTCAACAGGCAGAACGACAGCCTGCTGCTGTCTGCTGCATTGGACAACACTATCAAACTGACCAGGTACGAGCACGTCAGCATCTCCAGCCTCACAGAGGGTTGAGTCGTGCGCGCCTGTGAGTTAATGTGTTGTTGTTTTGTTCCAGCCTGCTGACCAACACGGTGGTTCAGACCTATAATGCGGGTAAACCAGTGTGGAGCTGCTGCTGGTGTTTGGACAACAGTAACTACATCTACGCCGGCCTGAGCAACGGCTCTGTGCTCATCTACGACACGAGAGACACCAGCACGCACGTGCAGGAGCTCGTGCCGCTGCGCTCCAGGTACGCAAAAAACATACGAAGGCAGAGCGAGCAAGACCAAAAGTTTTATTAAACCACAGTTTCACAAATTCACTCAACTTAAAAACTTTGAATTGTGGGTGTGTGATGTTTCCAGATGTCCGGTGGCATCTCTGTGTTACGTCCCGAGGGCAGCGTCCAGCTCGTTCCCATGTGGGGGGCTCCTTGCTGGCTCTCTGGAGGGCGGGTGTTTCTGGGAGCAGGTGAACGAGGCCACCTACAGGCCCCACGTCCTGCCCCTGGAGACCTCTGGCTGCACCGACATCCAGGTGGAGACGGAGAGTCGACACTGTCTCGTCACCTATAGGCCCGGTAAGACCCTGACCCCTCAGTTCCTGATAGAACACCACGTATGTAGGTAAAAGATGGAGGCGGTGTCACGTGATCTAAACTTTACACCCTCTCATGGCACCTTTTGAGTAACCATCGTCTGTCCTGCAGGACGCTCCAATCCGTCTCTGCGCTGTGTCCTCATGGCGCTGACTCGAACCCCTCAGCAGGAGTCGAGTGAGCTACCCAGCTGTTCCTGCGAGCCGGTGCAGACGTTCAATGCCGGCTCGTCCTGCAAACTGCTCACCAAGAACGCCGTCTTCAGGAGTCCGGACGGAGGCGGGACGCTGGTCTGCGCCGGGGACGAGGCCTCCAACTCCACTATGGTCAGTCCTTTTACATTTGTCTGTTATTTGAAAGAGCAAATTATTATTTTATATTTTGATAAATGATCAGCTTTTATTTTAATGAATTTAGTATTTTTTATTCATATTTGTTTTATATAAAATATTTGTGGTTTGCTTCGTTAAATTATTTTTGCATTCTAAATTAATTGAAATGTATAAATATAAATACCATATCATTTTTGTTGGTTTTTTTTGTGTAATTTCAATTATTTTAAATATAATTTAATAATTACATGTATTAAATGATGTATTAAAATAAATAAATGTATTAAATTAAAGAAATATATTAAATGGTTTTATTTATTAAATGTAATAATTATTCAATTCCCAATTACATTTTGTAATATTTAGTAACATCAAGTGTCCGAGAGTTTATGTTCTTTAACCCTTTAAAGCCGGTCGGAGCAGCACGCTCCGTTTTGCGTAACTATTTTTAAATCCTGGTAGCTCTGCAACCGCGTAAGCTAGCGCAATCATTTTTTTTTTTTTTTGCATATGAAACCGGAGGAGTTGTACTTACATCTTATGCCATCAGCTTGTCCTCGGTCACGATTTCCTTCCACATAAAGCTTTGCAAAAACTGCATAAAAAGCTCTTGCAGCAACAAAAACATAATATTCCAGATGCTTTGCTGATCGGATCAGCTGTTCATAAGAACGTATTCCTACGTTGGAATAGACGTCAGCGTGAACTATTGCATGTCCGCCATGACCTGCCCGAAACCGGAAGTGACGTCATTTTCGCGGAAATGTAGTTTTTTTTTTTTTTTTTTTTTTTTTTACCATCAGGGCCTTGTGAGCCTACACTGGTGTTTTTAAAAGTTATGTTTGACTTTATGACTTTCTGTTTCGTTTCTGGGATGCTTAGGACTCAAATTGCACTGCTGGAAATAGTTTATTTTGATGCATATGCTGTTTTTTTTTGCAAATATGCATTATAATATTTATATTTGTTTTTCCTGCAGTATATAAAAATTGGTGTATTTCAAAAATAAAACTATGAAGACACTTAAAATAAATTTCCTGTGGTGGGAAACTATTTTGTGCAACTTTTTTGTATTTACAGTTTTGAGGGTTAAGCCTCTTAAATTTCTCTAACTAGAAATATATGTTAAAAAAGCAAAAACGATTTTCAATTTTTTGTAGTTTATTGCACTTTATTGCAATTTATGTAATACACTTAATGCATACATATTATTAAAATTTAGGCTGTAATGATTGTATAGCAACTTGAAATGCTCCCAAAAATGGCTCCACAGCATGTAAAAATATAATATAAGGGTTAAAGGGTTAAATATTCCTTAAAAATTAAGGAAAATCAGTGATTCTCTTTTAACCCAGATTTTTTTTTTTGATTGAATAATTTTTAAATGTAATTTTTATTTTTATGAAATATTAGCCCAAATTCTTTTTAATTGTGCTCGTATTTTGAGCATAGTTATTTTAATTGCTTGGTAAAGGTGTGCAAACTGTGGGTGTTCACAACAACCTGCTAAGAACTAAAGAAATCACAAAGGAGGTTTTTGGTGCAACGCCTTCTTTAGATCCCATTTCACCTCCACAGGCCAGAGGTTGCCACAGCGTCTCTGACTGACACTGAGGCCTTAGCTAATCACTCACTCACTTAACACCTTACTTATGTGCTTGCATATTTAGTTACTGACCTACTTACACAATTAATTATTTACTTAATGACTCACAGTCACACTTACTGAGACTTGCTTATTTGATAGTTTAGATAAATTTTTTTTCTTGAATGTTTCTTTTTAAACTTTATATATGATCATTTCTGATGAGTCAGTTTCCAGTTTTGACTTTGCCAAAGGTGTTCTGATGTTGTCTTTAGATTTTAAAATTGTATTAATATTCTTATTTTTTTCTTGAATATTAAGCTTGAAGCTTAAATGTTTCCTTCTGTCTGATTTGTCATCTCGTTCTCCTTTTCCTCCTCAGGTGTGGGACGCCAGCAGCGGCGGTCTGCGCCAGAAGCTTCCGGCCGACCTCCCGGTGCTGGACATCAGCCCGTTTTCTGTGAACGGCGAGCACTTTTTGGCATCGCTTACGGAGAAAATGCTGAAGCTCTACAAGTGGGAGTGAAGTGGGAGGAGTGGGTGAATACGACAAGAGCAGAAAACCAAGAGACAAACCTCAGTCCCACGAGGAAAGGACGCCATCTGTGAGGAACTGTGGGAAATGTAATGCTGCTAAACTTTTACCTGTGCGTTTACACCGCTGAACAGGTTACCGCGAGTGATCGGACTGAGGAAGCGTTTCACACTCATCGCTTCTTCTTTTTGAAGTGATTCAAATTACGCAGGCGGATCATTTCTGTTCACCATATGAGTGTGATTTCAGGAGCCAAAGATCAGATTAATAATGTCTGTGTGTGAAAGAAAACATGAATGTAGGCCAAACTCGTCTATCTTTGTCATGAAAGTGAGTTCGGTTAGTTCAAGCAGGACTTTCCAACACTTGATGCTAAATTTATCAGATTTTCAGAGTTTCCCCAAAAATTCAACATAAGCCCCCCTTTTCTTTTCTTTTTTTGTCCGCCTTTTAAAAATTTCAGGTTTTCATTTCTGTCAAACTCTGTCCATCTCTGTGGCTCGTTATCGGAGTCAGATTTTATTTAGCCCTCTGACACGGATCACAAAGTGCCAAAGTAATCTGCTGTCGTTTAAAAGTTTACTTTCTTTGTCTTTTTAAAGGAAGTTGTATATATGTATATTTGCCACCAGTTGTTTGTGTACGCCTTCAAAAGTTAATAATAAAAATGTGTTATTTTTAAATAAAGTCAAAATGTTGGATTTAAACTGCTGTGTAATTCATTTATTTTTTTAACGTGTGTTCATATGTAGTATTTTTTATTTTTTTCCCCCCAAATAATCTCAAGGGATTATCAGCTGTAGAAAAATTTCTTCTCCATTGGATTATCAGAGAACAGATCAGCTAAAATTATGATCTAGACTGATTTATGCTGAGGATCAAAGATGGATGCTGAACAGAAACTAGATTTAGTTTCAGATTGTGAGACTTTGAGTGTAAAATTGACCTGTGAATAGGTGTTGGTAGTTTCTACTGTTTCCCTGCTCTTTGACATTTGGTCTCTCAGCGTGACTATGGCGCTTACGATGGAGACTGACCACCAGATCAGTTGTTAGAGCCTCCTACATGAGATTAATGTGCTGACTAGAACTCTGTGGCCTGTCACTGTGGGATGGTTCAGTCTAGAAACTTTCAGTTTTTCTGCCAGCTGAGCAAATCAGCTAGATGCTGCCTTCATGGACTGCTCGTACATCTTATCTTCTTAAAAGCTTTTTGTTGGGGGAAAAAAAAAAAAAACTCCGACAAACGCTCCTCTTTTAAGGGATTTTTCTTTCTGTTTTTTTTTATTGTTTAAAAAAAACTGGCCACTTCAAAACTATGACAATATACATAATTTGTCAGTTTTGAACCAAAAGTCTTGCAAACTGTAAAAAACTGGCTACATATAACCAGTGTTGGGACTAACCATTATTAAGTAATGTGTTACAGTAACTACGTTATTATTGTGGTAACGAGCACGGTAACTAGTTGTTATGCCAAAATTAGGAACGCGTTAGTCGTTACTGGGATTACCGCAATAGTCACCACACGACTATCGTGGAGCTTCCACAGATTAGCCACAAGTAGTGGAGGAGGGAAAGGGGAGGCAAGAGGAGAGTCGCCGGTCCAAGTGTGAACTGAACTTCAGGTAAGAAGTTATGACCTGCAGTCTCTCTGGGTCAGATATAAACCAAGTTTAGGTGGAGTTTATTTTCATTATGCTGACTTTTTCCGTACTGCGTGCTAGCTAGCATGACAGAGTTTCTATACAGCTGGGTGGGTGCTATGATGTTACTGATGTTGAACTTTATTTTGTTCATAAGGTTAATTATTAGAGTTTCCAACCGTCCTGTAAAAAACAGAATCGTCTGGTATTCAGAGAAAATATTATGCATTCCTATTGAGCTGAAAAGGAACAGTTTGTCCCGTAATTCAGCTACAATGAAAAAGACACAAAGCTGGTGTTATTCTGTGTCTTTGCTGCACAGCTGCCTCTTCTTCTCTCATTCTCTCCCCTCTCTCTCCTGTTGCTACTTCAATCATGAAAACTGATCAATGATCAGCTGATCGGCTTTTCTCTCTTGTTTGTTTATCACCCACTTTGCGCCAGAAAGAGGAAACCAGCAGATGTCGCGCTAAACAACAGCAGCACGTTTAAGTTTAATAAGCTGCTGTTAGAATATATTTAATATTAATTTCTAGTATCAGCTGATGTTTGCTGGAGCCACAGCTGTAAAGCTGCTGGTCATGATATCGGTTTGAATATGTGATGAGAGTGAAACATGAAGATGAAACCAGGAGATGTCCTTACTGGATCATCAGAGATGGGCAGGTGATGGAGAAACAGGTTTACCTTTTAGGTGACATGAATGAGTTGAAGTTATGAACTGTTTCTGAGAGATAAATAACACCAGGATCCTTTTCTAAGTAGCTGACAGCTGGTAACTGTGCAGGGGCGGGTCTAGCAAAGTGTTGCCAGGGGGCCAGGTAGGGCATTAACAGGGAGAGGTGGGCACAAAGACATACTTTCTTATTCTCATTTAAAATGTCTCACTTTTAAAAAATAATTATCTGAATCTTACAAACGATTGATAGATTGATGCATATATACCATCAGAACAGTGTACATCACTGTCACAACAGCGTTTGTTTTCATTCAAAGGCTTTATGATTTTTCCTATAATGGCGGGCCGGTCTCTAGTCAAAATGCCCAGGACGATTTTTTGTCCCAGTCCAGCCCTGTATGCAGCTCATCTGCAGTCTGGTGTTACCTACATCTTCCTATTCAGAAGGCAGAATTTCCGAGTTCTGAGTACAATCGAAAGCACCACGACTGCAGTTTTTGCGTTAGATGTAAAAAAGAGCACATGACGCTGTGACGTAGGCTAGAATCATGGCGGCGGTCAACAACGGTCCAGGCGTGGGATTTCTCTCGTGGAAATATGCACATTATTTTTTTTTTCTATTGGTAGGTGGCACAGTGCACTTGTGGCAAGTAAGCAAGCTAGAAGACTGCAAAGTTATGGAAGCAACACATTAACAAGATAATTCTGAGTAAAACCAAACTTACTTTCCCTAGTAACTAGTTACTTTGAAAGTAACAAGTAACTTGAAGTAACTGAGTTACTTTTGATAGAAGTAACTAGTAATGTAACTAAGTTACTCATTTAAAGTAACTTACCCAACACTGCATATAACAGTTCCTTTGTTTTGAAGAAAGTACACTGAACTACACCTACATTCTGCTTCAGACATTTATCAACCACAAGACGAGACCACATCATTCTGCTTTCAGTCATCCTAAACCCACGCTCATTTATCTGTGACTTATTGATTTATATTGCACAGACAGTAAGAACGGCATGCATGCAACATCATTTCAATGCACGTTTGACTACTGTTTGTCCTTGTGTTATTCCTAAAATCTTAACTTTCTTATTAAAAAATATCCAGTCTGAACTCAGAGCTTGATTGATCCTGGGTGCCACATCACTTAAGTTTAAGTGGTTTCTTGTGTGCAGTACCACAGCTTTGGACACAGCTTATAATTTTTACATGTTTTCAGCTGTTCTTAAAGGTGCATGTAATAAGAAAACAACATTAAAAAAAAAAACCTCTGCCACTAGCATTTTAGTTGAAATTCCTACTCTAATTATTTAATTATTCTTTAATTATTTTTGAATTACCGGCTTAAGCTTATCATTTCTAATTAGTTAATGTTTTTATGTGTTTACCTTAAAGGAAACCGCAGAGTCGCTGTGTCGCGCTATCCTTAGCACAGGGATAGGGTAAAATGGAGGCAGATGATCGTATATGGTGACCCTTAAACGGAGCAGCCAAAAGAAGAGTTCTGTTAATAAAGAGATCCACCATACCACTCCTGAGGGCTGAAAATGCTGAAAAAGGTTTTGTTTCCGTTTCAATGCACACTTCGAAAAGTCTGCATGAAAATACCAATTACAATTATTTATTTCCATAACATCCAATATAACACTTTCATTTTAAGACATGAATCAGTTGAAAGTCCAAACTTACCATTACATGTGTGTTTCAGGTTCACACATCAGAGTGACTGAGAACGTCGTGCTGTGTTCTTTCCTGAAATAAAAAGCATCCCCTGAAAACAGCCTGGATCCATCTCCGTTCTCAGGCTGATATGAATTTGAAATCAAATAAGTTATTGTGAGCTTAACAAATGCAGCAGTCTTGTGACTGAAAGGTCTTTAATCATAACATACTTCCAGGCAGAGGAAACATGACCAAATGTGCAGCTTTAATCCAGACTGGGAGGTGTAAACAGATCTCACCAATTAAACTGGAACAGTAGTAACTGAACTGCTCTGAACCACACTGTA
The DNA here is from genome assembly GCF_964374335.1 of Astatotilapia calliptera. Classification (NCBI taxonomy): domain Eukaryota; kingdom Metazoa; phylum Chordata; class Actinopteri; order Cichliformes; family Cichlidae; genus Astatotilapia; species Astatotilapia calliptera. The sequence continues at coordinate 3,874,185 of NC_137428.1, read as the reverse complement.
TGATGTTTAGACATCAAGTTTACACGCAGTGTTCACAGGTTTTAATTTAACTAATTAACTTTATAAAAGATTAAACTTTACACTAAACTAATATCATAAAGAATGCCAGGAAGAGACATTTCCATGGCTGGATGACTCACAGCATGAACACACGAGGACTTATTAAATATTTATGAACTATTCACTAGAAGAAAACAATCTGTCTGGAACTTTATCCTCAGTGCCCATATTTCCGACAGCTCCTGAAAGCAGCAGCAGGCTGACTGGCTCTGTGAAGATGGCGGACTGCATACGTGTTCCTCTGCTCCTGCTCTTGATGTGCATCTTTTTGTTTGTACATCCGATTCAAGCTCAAAACAAAGCTATTTCCAAACTTATTGCCGGTGTCGATAAAATGCAGAACCCAGTTGGAGGTCCGGGGCCCGCGGTGGGAAACCCTGGAGTCGATGAGAGGAACCAAGGCGCCGGGGCCTCGCTGTCTCGGAGGCGCTCTACCGGCTGGAAGTTGGCTGAGGAGGCGGTGTGCAGAGACGACCTGACCCGGCTTTGCCCCAAACACTCCTGGAACAATAACCTGGCGGTGTTGGAGTGTCTCCAGGACAGGAAAGAGGTATATTCGCGGGAATGGTAGCTTTAATCCCGGAGAAAAAGGCAGGGTGTGCCTGCAGAACGAGCTAAAGCTAGCTGCTAGCAACCAGACAACGTCACGCCAAACGCCAGGCAAAATTACAGCAATTTATGATTTTTGTATCGTTTTTAATGTAACACCCAGTGCATGAGAGGACTCAAAACATTTTCATAGTCGTTGAAGTTTAGTTTTCAATTCGGCGTGCTACAGTGCCAGGAATGCAAGGAACTGTGTCTCAACTGAATGCTTCAAATTGGAAAAGTGAGACGTGGATAAGAAAAAAAGAAACTGGTTACCATTTAAATAAAAGTTGGACTATTAACAGGCCGAATTTATCTGAATATATTACCGACTCAGATTAACTATAAACTTGGATCAGAGTACCTATAGGGATTTAATATTGGGCTAAAACTGGTGGATTGTTGGTGCTCTACGGAGTAGTTAAAACACCACGTATGTTTCGGATTAGCTAGCGGTTAAATGTCAAATTATCAAAGAAAAATGCTCCTTTGCTGGTATAACAGTCCGCAGAAACCCAGCGGCACTCTGGCGTGGACAGATGGGTAACCGAGTAACTTTTTAAACCGAGTGACTTTACATTAAAGCTGTTAACTGTTCGGCAGCAGTTGTCGCTAGCTCTGGTAGCCTTGGCGAGATGCTAACCCAGATAACGTTACCAAACCTGCTGCTGGGTGATTTTAAGCTTTTTTTACTTTTAATTTCAGACCCCGATGGTGATTGATATGGGTGTTGTCCACCTAGTGTGCGGTTGTTATGTGTTAAAGATTGATGTGAGACAGACTGAAGTGTTAGGACTTATTTTGTCTGATGGTTTCCCCCCTGGGGAAGGCTGTTGGTGGCCTCTCTGTGCAGCCCCGTTATTCTCTGTGGTTTTGGGGGTTGTGAGTGTTGACTTGGCGCTGTTAAAGGTACCTTTTGTAATTACCCCCTGGAAATGTGATTTCAGCTTTGACCACAAGAGGCAGCGTTTTATGTTGGGATGTTCTTAGATGTGCACCAATCTAAGAATAAACTTTTTTTGTTTTTTTGTTGTTGTTTTTTTTTACAGTAAAAGTCATTTAAATCTAACCTTGTACTCTTGCAGTAGCAGAGGAAGCTTGTGCTGAAAAGGAACCCAAAAATGCTTTACAGTACAGTGAGATATTAAATTGTGATGTTATCTTTAGTTCTAATAGAAATAAAAGTATATGTATTTTTATATATGTGTATCAATATGAAGATAACAAAACGGTTAATAAAACTCTGTAAGAAAGGTTTTCTTTTAGATTATCACAGTGGCTGGAATTATGTACATCTGATGACTTTAATGACTGGCCTGGTTAAACAGGGAAGGTACCTGGTTTGACTAGCTGCACTGATGTCTAATCAGAGCAACACATTGACATTATGGATAGACGGTAGGATGATAGTTTTAGTAAAATTAGGATAAATAATAAATCTCCTCATCTTTGGTCTTTGAGAAAATGTGGGCATCTTACCACAGCTGTTTATGTCCTGCAAATAAATCCCTCTTTCATTCTCAGGAAGCTGTATGCCTTTATAAAACAATATGTAGAAAAAAAAAGTAATGAGCTTTTTAACTTTATAATGCATTTTCACTTTCCAGGCAGTTGTTGGCTCTGGTTGTACATAATTTAAAGCATTTTACAAAAGGGGCATAAGAACTATTCATTACAGTGGACATTACGAGGCCCTAATTTGCGAACCTATTCACCTATGAAATTAACTTAACTGAAGATCTACCAATACATTCTTTTCATCCATCCATCCATTCGCTTCCGCTTATCCTTTTCAGGGTCGCGGGGGCGCTGGAGCCCATCTCAGCTGTCATAGGGCGAAAGGCGGGGTACACCCTGGACAGGTCGCCAGTCTGTCGCAGGGCTAACACATAGGGACAAACAACCATTCACACTCACATTCACACCTAGTGGCAATTTGAATTATCCAATTAACCTATCCCCACAAGCTGCATGTCTTTGGACGGTGGGAGGAAGCCGGAGTACCCGGAGAGAACCCACGCAAACACGGGGAGAACATGCAAACTCCACACAGAAAGACCCCGGCCTGATGGTGGAATTGAACTCAGGACCTTCTTGCTGTGACGCAACAGTGCTAACCACCGTGCTGCCCCACATTCTTTTCAAGTCCAGTTAAAAATATGGATATCTTGCCTTTGTGTACCTTGTCATACTGAGTACCAGACACCCTTCAGAGGAAACTCATTTCAGCTGCTTGTGTCCTCTGTCTCATCCTTTTAGTCTTTACCCACAGCTCGTGGCTGTAAAGAGTAGGAAGATAATCAGTAAATCCAGAGCTTTGCCTTCACAAAGATATTTGTTCCTCTGCATGGAGCCTGACTGTGTACACCACTGTAAAAAATGAAGCATCTGAGAATACACATTTATTTTTATTAGTAAATGGTAGAGCTGGGCGATAGAACGATAAAGATATGTATCGCAATATAACTTTTACTCGATAGAGAAATTAAGCTATCGCGATAGACCTCGCCGCTCTTGTCCTCTTAAAAAAAAAAAAGGTCAGCCAATCCAAATCAAGTAGCGCAGAGCCGAACCAATCACAGCCGAAGCGTCGCGTCGCGTAACTTGTTACGTACAGCACAAGTGCCAAGCCGCACGTGTGTTTGTTTGGGAAGCAGCCAGCGGGTAATGGAGCCAGCGCGTAATGGAGGAAATGAGTGTGCCGACTAGAAAAATCAACCGAGCGTGACCGAAGAGAAAACAGATGGTGGTTCCAATGCCGGAGAGATTGTCGAACGGAAGAGCCAAAGAAGTTCCGTAGTGTGAAGGTATTTCGGCTATTTCAAGTCTGACAAAAAACAGAGTAGCGTGCACTGTAAATGTGCCGAAAGCAAGTCTGGAAATACAATAAACTGGTGCATGCGTCACACTGTGCGCCACGTTATTGTTTCGGTGAAATGAATTTCTACAATACTGTTACTGTTAATTCTACTCTCTGCAGTGTTTAAATGCTTACATATACACACAGTTACTGTCCCTCCACACATACGACTCGGTTCTGCTTCTATGACCCAGCTTTGTTTACTTTTTCCCACCGAGGCTTCTAGACTTCTGATTGGCCAACATTTCTTCACGGTTAGGAATCTAGCGCCACCTGCTGCTTTGGCATGTTCATAGCAGCGTTTTCCTTCATTTCTGCCTTTATGTGTGGACGGGATTATTTTTTAAAACGAAAACGGAAAATCTCCGTTTTCAAAAATACCCGTGTACGTGTGGACGTAGCCTCAGTCTCTGACTGGAAGCGCTAATTCGTCATTCGGCTTTTGTCAGACTAAAGTAACTGTTAAAACTGTTTGAAAAGCTCAGCTATACAACAAGGAGAGATTGAGAATTTCCTTTTAGTTCTCAGTTTATTTGATATTGACAAAAGTTAGTCAGTTTTGTCTGTTCTTCTGTAAAACAAACTAAGATTTATTTTTAGAATTAATATTTTGTTTCTAAGTGGAATTGACAATTTAGTCTGTTTCGTTTGTTCTATTTTGAAACTTAAACGCTTTAGCGGCTGCCTTTTGTGTAGTTTGCAATATTTGCCTTTATTTATCTGAAAAAGTCTCATGTTCCTTAAGTACATCTACCCTGTTGAACTTATTATGGGAAATAAATATTTAAATAAAAACAAGCTGCTGATTATTTCACATTTTACTTGTGAGCAACGGCACATTTAAATCTTACAAATATAGTTATTTGGCTTATATCGTGATAGATATCGTTATCGCCTGAAATGAAAAAAACATATCGTGATATGAAAAAATCTCATATCGCCCAGCTCTAGCTGGGTGCAAGATTTGGCTATTTTCAAGCCGCCAAACTCTGAGTACGTCGTCATTCATACCAAAGGAAGTCAGCTGGAGTGCATCGAGTGAAATAGCCATTTTCCACCCCCCACCATAATTAATGTTACACATTTATCATTGAACTGCTAAAATATCGTTATCATATTATATGCCCATAATTGTAAAGTACATGTAAATTAACACATTGATAATCGGGCAAATTATTAACGCCAATTTGTGTCCTTCCTGTCTCATTTCATTTATTGTCTTTACATCAGCCAATCAAGTCACTCCATTCTATGTTTGATCGCAATTTCTATAACTTCCGAGACCACCAACGATGATATTATTCAGCTATAAAGTGTGATGTGAACATATTTAGAACTTACGGGAATGAAAATGTCGTGAGCACACCAACTGATATCTGGAGACGTAACAGAACTTGATATCAGCTCGTCTCACGGCTGCTATCCAGGCTAGACGCCTTCGTTTGGTAATATCCGATACATGAGCTCCTTCATGTTGCTTCCAGGTTGGGAAAGCATAAAAAGACAGTCCAAACTTATTCCCGTGCCGGTCGTAAGATCGAACATTGCAGCCGACCACACAGCAAGTACGAACCATGGCTATGCTTTCGCTCCTTACTTAGACCCCCAAAATGGCGGATCGGGCCAAAATCCTTTCCACGCCCACCCCTGTGACATCACGCTCCAAAGCCCTATTGCTCTAAAAAGTGTAATAGACACACAGCTCCACCGTGCTCCGTCTTCACCACGACGGACCTGTACAGCAAAAGCACGGCAGACACACACATTAAATGTTCAGGGCTGAAAAACGTAAATGGTAAATAGCACAGCTCTCAGGTCTTTTTTCAGCTCAGTGTGAGAGCCTCTCACTGTCCTTGTTTCCTTTCCTTGTATCCTCATGCATCGATCAGTGCATGAGCACATTCAGCATCTAATACTGAAAAGCGTGTTTGTGTGTGTTTGTCTTTTGGATAATGCCAAGCAAAGACCACAGTCCAAGCATCACTATTTCTTTATGTTACCACCCACATTTTGATTTCTGAAGGACATTAATGCAGAAACATTTACCTCACAAATATCACTTTTTTATCATTGCTGTCACAAATCCCTCCCCCAAATAATTAGATAATAAAAAAGTATAAAAAAAACAACAACATAGAATTGATTTGAATCGACTGGTCTGTTGTCGTGATGCTCAGTCGATTCTTTTGAGCTGGGATCAGATTGATGTCAGATATAAATAAATGTTGGATCGGTTAAATATTCAGTCAGGGGGAGATTTCAGGCCGGAGGAGGTAAGAGGTGGAGAAGGCTGAACTGTGGATGAAGGAGAGTGGCCGTAGGTCTGATGCAATTGGAGGCAGAGGTCGGATGGCTCGACGAACATGAAATGTGTTGGAGCTGTGTGGTCAGTTTGAAAATGTAGGTGCTGTCCTGTTCAGTCTGTTCGTCCTTCTTTATTTTAGTGCAGCTGAAGCAACATCCTAATTAAACTTTCCCTAATACTCAACTTCTGTAATAATGAAGTTATTTACAGTTGGATCTGTAATTTTGGGCACATTTGACACATTTTTCGTAAAGCAAGCAATCAAAATGTGATTATATTGTGATTATATATTATATTGAACGTTTTACAGTCTCTAATGAGTCTGAATCATTTATAAAACTCATAAAACCTCTAAAATTGCCTCTTAAATGTTCATTATTTTTAGAAATCTTACTGGTTATCATAAAAATTATATGCACATTAAAAATATCTTTAATAAATGAGATCTTTAGCTTTGCTGCCAGTGGTGCAGCAGATGGTTTAAACGTAATCAGGTTGATGTAGTTGAACTTGTGGTGGCTTCAGATTGATTTGGGAGACTGTTAGCACTGAGTCACGTTCATGGTCGCTTTTATTCATCTTCATCCAGATGTGTTCCAGAGAGAGTTGTTTTAAGGAATGTGTACTTCAGCTGCTTTGTTTAAGCTCATTCGACAGCTCCTTATGAGAGACCTGTTGGTGTGGCAGCTTCTGGCTGCTCGCTCTCTCAGTTAAGCTCATTAGCTGTTTGTCTTCAGCAGATCTGCAGCAGACAGAGGCCTCTCTCTGTACGCCACAACAGCAGCTTAGAGCAGCTAAGACGGGTCCTCTCGCTGTGCCCATTATCTGCTTACTCACAATCACAAGACTGCGCCCTCTCGGCTGGTAAAAGTCATCCTGAAATCCTTTGTTTGTAGCCTGCTTATGAAAAATGTAGGACAGTGAGCTGCTTATAGGTAGATTTTTAAGTGGACAGGATTTGGGAGGTGGTAAAAAATGAATTTATGAAGGCGTTTTAATATTGAGTGTCAGTACAGATGGCCTGCATTCACCCAGAAGGCTGTGGTATTGTTGTCTTCTTGTTACTCATGTTCATCTACTGTTAAGGCCATTTACATGTAAAAATGTTCCAGTTCTAGCTTCTCTAAAGGGCTGCTTTTCACTGCAAATAATCTCTTTTGGGGTTTTAGACCCTGGGCATGAATTACCACATCACCAGGTTAGTAATTGTTTGTGGTCATTTTTCAAGAAAAAAATGTGAAAAATTCAGAGTTGAACCTTTTACTCCTGTTTATCTTTTGGCTTTTGACTCTTTTCTGACAGAACAAAATGTCAGATTGCTCCTCGTTTCGAAATAATAAAAGTTATGGATAGCACTTTCTTAACGTTTTCAGACAGAAATTTAAAAGTATGTTAAGAAATACCAGAAATTTTAAAACATGTTTAAAAAAAAATAAGTAAAAAGAGAAGAGATGAGAACGACACGAGAAGTGAGGAAGGAATGAAAACGAGCCCTCGCTGTTCTAAATGGCGGCAGGTTGATGATATTTTCTGTCTCGGCGCCATCTGCAGCGATTTCCGGAGGATTTTATTTAATTTGCATCAAGACCTTTCCATTCCTTTTTAATGTCACTGAGAACAGTGTTTAAGGTCATGACTTAAATTAATGTGATAGATGAAACAGTTTGTGTTTGTAGTGGGTGGAAAAAGACAAACTCGCACAGTCAGAGGATTAGACGCTTGTTTGATCTCAGCTGAAGTCTTTTGTTTTGTTTGCTCTGACTTCCTGTGAATGTTAATACCCATCTTTGCTTGGAATAATTTCTTTGTGCATCTGGACCAGCTGATTGGTTCTTCACTTCTTCTGTTTTGGAGTGGGTGGGGGTTGTTTTTGTCAAATTAATGCTCAGAACTCAATCTGTGGGCTAAGACAGTTTATGGAGGTTTACTTGTGTAGAAAATGTTATTTTTAGGCCTAAATTTCCCCACTGTTGCTGTACAGGATGTTTGATTCACTGTAAAATATGAAGCTTGTTGGGCCTTACATGTTTACTACTGCAGTATTTTTGCAGTTTAACAGGGAAAAGGGAGAAAATCATTAAGTGATTGACCTAAGATTCAGAGATTAAAAAAGTAAGCATTAAGACATAAAATACTGCAGGCTTTGGGGCATTAACACAGTACTATCATGAAAAATCAGTGAGTGCTACCCGTCCCCCTTGGAATCAGAAGCAAAATGCAAAATTTTACCTTCACAGTATTTGGTGCTGTTTATTTGTTTCTATCATGTTTGAACACTCATAGCTTCATAAGGACAGGAGGTATCTACATGAGATTTTCAGGGCTGAAAAACAAATTTAATCTCTTTAAAATCCGCAAACAAATCAGTTTTGGTTCAGCACAGTTTGTGCTGTAAATATGACCCTCTTTGGTCAGCTGGGATATTGTGATAGACTTTGGGTTTCCCAGTCATTTCTTGCAGGGATATTTTTGTCCCGTTTTCACTCCGCTGAGCGGACAAAGCAAATGACAGGAGGGGAAGTCGGCCTCCCAAACCCTCAGTGAGTCTCAGTTCTGCTGTTTTCACGCTATGAGATGAACGCAGTCAGAACGAGCTTTTTTGGGGGCGGTGACAGCGGTGGAGAGGGGTTCTGATATCTTGCCTCTCTACGCCCACTCTGCATGCCCTGTAGCCTGCCCACATCATGTGTATAAGGCCCAGCTGGCACTCTGCAGGTGTGAGAGTGAGATTGAGAGCTGCTTTTAGACTCGGTGCATTTTTGTGTCTCCGTCCTGCCCACTGTCAGGGCTGCTGCTGGTGGTTGTGGTTTTGTGTACGTGGTGCAGAGGGAGTCCAGAGGGCGGAGGCCCCAGAGAGCGAAAGCTCTGCTCCGGCCTGTCCGCTGAGCCTCGTCTTGTTCCTCCGCCCAGCTCCATAATTACTAATTGGCACATTAAGGCTGCAGGAGCTGTGTTTACAACTGGAGTGCTGTGTTTGATGAGTTGGCAAAGATCAGAAGCTCCACAGAATCCAATCAGTCCATTTTTGAATTTATTAATTAAAAAACTAAAATTATTGTCAGGATTAGATGTTATTAGCAGTGATGCAAACACTGTACTACAGAGCTGTCCACTTTCCTATCCTCACATCAGAGAGCAGTTTTTGTTTCTTTCCATAAAATCTAATTTATAGAACTGTAACAATATTTCCCCCTTTAATAATCTTTGAACCATTCATCTTCCATACTGACATATCATTTAAACAACGGTAAAACACTTGTGTCTTTAACCCGGCTGTGGTGGCACAACACAAGTAAATAAAGCAAATAAAGCAGTGATACCTCAGCATCTCTGAAACTGAATTACCGCCTCTGTGCAGCTACTTTAATCTGATCTTTGATTATCCTAAACAAAGCGTGCAGGTATTTACTTTGTGTGAACACTACGTTATAAATACTGAGAAGGTACTCAACTGGCAGATAAAACAACGTCGTCAGCTTGACATCAAAGTTAGAGCCAGTGCTCCTCCATATTAAAGCTGGGGTCTGACTCGGGTATCTCCCAGGTGTATTTCTGGCATATTCTACTGAGAGGAGGCTCCAGGGTGGATCCAGGGCATGCTGGTTAGATTACATCTCTTGCCTGGTTTGGGAACACCTTGTCCTCCACCTAGAATAGCTGGAGATAAATAGCTGAGGTAGCTGTGGGTGTGTCTGCATGGACCTGGATATGCAGCCGAAAATGAAAATGTCGATTTAATATCAATAAGTAGAAAAATGCTGAATATTGGCCCCAATAATTGGCCTAACAGTACCACTAGCTTTATCTGATTTAGATATCCATTTACTTCCAGGGTTTTATAATGCAGCACAAATAAAAAGCAGACTAATGGAATAAAGTTCACCGATGTTCTTGGAGCTGGTCTGTAATTGGACCTGTCGGATAAATAAAGCAGCGATACCTCAGCATCTCTGAAACTGAATTACCGCCTCTGTGCAGCGACTTTAATGTGATCTTTGATTATCCCAAACAAAGCGGGCAGGTTTTACTTTGTGTGGATATTTTGTTCCTCAGCCAAGGAGGAGGAAAAAGGTTGCTAAGAAACATCATCCGGTGTTTCTGCGACGCTACTTTCAGGTTCAGCATTGACATTTGTCTAAAAATGATATTTCCTACTGTTGTGTTCACACCAACAGTGATAATATCTTTATGAACGCACGCGTGCATGTGTAGGCAGCGAGCACTCTGCTTGTTATCAGAAGCTTTGCGGTTTCCTACTGTTGTCTGCATTAGGATGTCATATTTAAGTAGACGTGATGAATGTTGGTGTTTATGAGGGAGCACGCCTCTGCCACATGCTTTATGACAAATATAATTGAGCGACGAGGCTGCGCAGTTTATTTAAAATCAAAATTTAAAGAAAAGGATGACTTTGTGCTCTTGTTTCGTCGTTTACTTTTGGATTTCCTTTACAGCTGTATGGTTGTGCTTAGCCCCGCCCCCCTCCCATCAGCTACGGTGGGTTTATTTCAGCTCAAGACAACATGACAGGAAGAGAGAACGATATGTGTTTAGTGTAAGCAGCTAATGTGGCCAACAATAACATCTGTTGGCTTCTCTTCTACTTTCTGTGGTCACATGAATGACATTTTAATGCAACCAGATTCACAATAAAGCCATTCTCACTTTGTGTGTTTCTTATCCAACAACAGTGCTTAGCATGAAATAATGGCAGTCACCTCCTGTCAACACTAGAATGACTATTTGGATAAAAAGTTTGAAGTCACATGAGGCTAAAGTTTCCTGTTCTTTAAGCAGTGTTTATGAATACTTCTCCAGGCTTCTTAAAGGACATCCAAAGCTTTTTTTTTTTTTTTTTTTGGATGCTGGCTTTTGTTCTGTTCTCTGTCAAAATGATCCCACACAGTGCTTTAATATTGTTGAGGTCCAGGCTCTGGGAAGGCCAATCCATGACTGTTCCACTTTGCAATTTTATCCAGGTATACTCCATTGACAGTGTGTTTGGGATCATTGTGATGTTTAAAAATGTAGCTGTGACCAATCGCAAGCGTTCCTGATGGTATTGCTTAGAGTCTGCATCGTGTTTTATAGATAGCTGTAAACCGGGGGTGGCCAACTCCAGGCCTCGAGGGTCGGTGTCCTGCAGGTTTTAGATGTGTCCTCGAAATAAATGCAAAAGAACCAAGTTTTGTGTAAATACTGTGGTGTTATTCTGGCTTTTGGAATATAATTTAGAAAACTAATTGTTCAACAGTTATGGCTGAAGCATGACAAAGGAAATTTTAATAGGTGCAATTTCCTGTTTTTTAAAGCTCCTCACTGTGTGATGAGGTGTCAGTGTGTGAAATTGGAGGTAGTGGTAACGCACACATCAGTCACACTCCTGGCCCAAATACTCTCCGACTGCCTGTTTGGTCTAGACAAAAACAAGAGTGCACATCCTCTGCAGATAGCCATTTTAAAAATGTGAGAGAAGAAGCTAAAGCTTTAAAGTGGTTGTTTGCACTGGTTAATCTTTAACTGGCCAATAAAAATCCACCACACACAGCTTACAGGATGCAGTTCCTTGTTTGCTCAGGCTGACTGTTTCGATCTGTTTGCTTTTCTTCTTGGTTGGCTCATGTCCACTGAAGGGTTTCATTTGTAACACTTCCTCCTGCTGCGCTTTCTTCACGCACAGCCTGCTTTTGCTGATTCTTGTTTTCTCTCAGGAGTGTATGCAAATGTGTTGAGTTTTAGTTAAACATTAATTTTTTCTTGTTTCCAGTAAACAGACTACTTTCCTCCCCTCCCCTGTTGTCTATATTTTAAGCTAAATAACTGAGAAGGTGTCAGAAATGGCCATGTCCCCCCTCCGGATTCTCCTTTTCTCTCACATGATGTCATTTTTCTCCTATCTTTTCCTCTCACCCGTTTCCAATTATAGCTCAGCCTCACACCAGCTTCCCCAAGACAAAGGAGGAGAGCTGATTAAGTTTAATTTAGCTGCAGCTGTTAAATGGGAAGGCAGCTTTAGCAAATTGTTCACATTTGGCGAGCGGAGCCTTAAAGCTGGCAAACAAAAAGGCTGAACATCTCAAATATGTGAATGGGTGTGTCTGAGGAGTGAGAGGGTTTATTTACTCTGGTGTTAGATCACAGTTGTAATGCGTGTTCAGCGAGTCTGCAAACTCAGAGATGGATTCGTGGAACAATCGGGATTCAGGTCAGCTGCATGTGAACAGTTTGGCTTTTTGAAGCGATCAGATCCTGAGATAAAGCCGCGCAGATGTCCACATGACTCACATTTTGTTCTGCAACAGTGTGATGGGATACTTAGCTGTTCACTCCACCTTTGGACTGAGCGTGTGCAAATGAGGGTTTTTTTCCCTGTAGGCTAGAAATGGAGGGGGAAAAGTGGAAAAACAAAAGTCCAGCAGTGTTTGATGTGGCGTCAGGCTGTCCAACTCCCTCCAGGTTTCTCCACCCAGCTTTGTACTGCTGTATGTTGACACACTCAACTTTCCAACAAAGCACTGATGGTCAGGAAGTGGGAGAAATATTGAAGTCTTAAGGGCTCAAAAAAGAAGGCAGCTGGACTGCTTCAGGGTGACTTCACAAGACTGCCACGACCTGGATGACTGAGCAGCTCCAAAGACGAGAAATATTAAACTAAACTATTTTCTTTTCTTTCTAGTTTGGCAGCATTCATAACATATAGATAAATTAAACTCAGCTGCTTGTAAAGCTAATTTCTTGCGTGTGCTTTCACTATTATGATCTGACAACAAGAACTGTAAGCTCTTACATCGTTCTGTTGTGTCCAAAACAAAAATGGATATAGATTTAAAGAAAATCATGTACTCTCTGGGCAATATTTACTTTAATTTTGTATATATTCATTTTGTTTTCTTTTTTCCTTTAAAAACTTTAGTGCTGTAAAAATGAGAACAGTAGCATTTTGAGACTTTGATCTTGGTAATACTTTATTTAAAGATGGAGCAGGTTTTGGGTTTAACATGAAACAAAGGCAGATATGAAATGTAAAAGTGAGATCAGAGATCAGATGTGACATATTTGGATGCAAACTGTAATGTGATATTTGGTTTTGTCATATATCACAGTCATTTCCTAAATGCTGACAATACAACGGCAGTTTAACTCGAACCCTTTATGTGAACCGCACATCTCGGCAGAGGGGATTTTTCGGCCTGTGTTCAGACTGCAGTACGTTGTGAATGGTTTGCGTTACTGTGATACGCCGAGTATCCCCGAAAAGCTCATTTTCACTTCCTTCTGAAAACCAATTTAATTTTGTCTCTACCAGAGAGGGTAACAGAGGTACAGTCGTTTAAAAAGGGTTTGTGAAATGAGCCCGCTGACGGGTTCAAAAAAAAAAAAAAAAAAAAAAAAGGGTTAAGCATAGTTTTAAAGATAAGACATTTTGCGAAAGTTTGACCTTATTTGACCTTGAAGAAGAGGTCAGACGTCCAAAGTAATGTGGTATTTAGGATCGCCACATATCATTCCCTGTATCCCCAATCTGATTTACCAAAAAAATACAAAGTAGAAAAGTGGCATGTGTGGGCTTCTTTAAAACATGTATTTTAAGGGCAAACACTGTGATAAATGGCTAACAGCATGGCTGACAAGGCAGTAACCAGCGCGGTTTCACAGTCATTTTCCTCCTCACGAGACGAGCATTAACCCTGCGCTGGCGATAATGCTCATCTCAGCCGTCCGAAATGAGCCTCCAGAAAGCAGCGGGTGATGTCACCGTAGCCTCATCCATCTTTCCCCTCTCTGGGGACTGAACTCTGCGATGTGAAAGAGAGGGGGGGACATCGCTCTCACTTAGCTTTTTTTAATTGGTGTCAGTTTGTAGATGCTGCTTGTTTTTCTCGTCCTGCTGTTCTGCGTCAGTCTGGTTCCCATTTACAAACGGAGTCCTCCCAGTGCTCTTTAAAACTCAACGGTACTATCGTGTACAGTCTCCCCCTCCCCCTCTTCACACTGCACTGTTTTTGTGAAGAGCATTGTCACACCAGTGTGTAAAATACGTTGTAAAAAGAGCACACAAACACACTGGCAGTTTATTCCTAGCTGACTGTGGCTACCATGTGGTAAATGGTCAGAAAGTCTTTGGTCATCTGCAGAGCTGTTATTTCACAGACCCACACAGTGAGTTTTCCTCTGGTCGAGGGTGGGGGCAGGAAGTCGGGGGAGGGGTCATCTCGGGTCAAAGCAGAGCTGCAGGAAAATGCCTCGGTGACCGCACTGAAGCAAGAAGCTGAATGCCTGAACGCACCATCCCACAACACACAAGACTGCAGTGGATTATGGGATGTTATAGATTGCAAAATTTCAGTAATTAGGTGTCCTCTCTGTTTAGTCTCAAATATTCAGACCCAATAATTAAACTTTCTGAAGAAGCTAAACTTTTTTTTTTCTCTTCCTCTTTCAGGACTCTGAAATCGCTACAGATTGCAACCATGTAAGTGTGTGGGGTTTTTTTTTCTTCTCTCTCTACCCTCACACTCCACCTCCTAGCATGCACTATGATGTCTTATAATTTTATGACGCAATGATTTTCCACTAAAAGTATGCACAAGTTTTGTAATGATTCATATAAACAACCGATAGCCAACATCGGTACTACTGCTTTTTTTTTTTCCCCCCGCTATCCAGAAGTTTGTCTCATTAATGAATGTCTGTCACATTAAATAACAGAAAGACTTTATAATATAAAATGATTGACATGTTAAAATGTTGTTTTTATTTTTTATTTGTCCTGTTTTTCTTTCTTGGGTTTTTTCTCCACTCTGTCCTTATTGGTGTAATTGTCATACCTCGTATCTTCTCTCCCCCAGCTGCTGTGGAACTATAAGCTGAACCTGACCACAGACCCAAAGTTTGAGTCTGTAGCGGTGGAGGTCTGCAAGACGACCATCTCTGAGGTCAGTCGCTAAAAACAAATCTCTGCAGCTCAACTTGATGGTCTTCATTCAAGCCTCCAAACGGTTAAAAGAACATCAGATAAACTGGCAAATTTAGAAGTTTTAAGACTGCTGTGATTTTGGAGTAGACTTTAAAATCAGGAACTAGAGCTGTCAGCACAATGTTAAGAAACTGCAGCCAGTTTTTATGTCCAAAATGTCGAAGAGATGTCAGAGGAATCGGGGCCGGGGCTGGTCGGTACTTATGTGTAATACTACAAGGTGGTGGAGTTAGTCAGTGTAACCTTTATTGACCAGTTAAGTCATTAACCCTTTAAAACCGGTCGGAGCGGGCACGCTCTGTTTTGCGTTACTATTTTTAAATCCTTGTAGAACTGGAACCACGTAAGCTAGCGCAATAATTTTTTTGCATATGAAACCGGAGGAGTTGTACTTACATCTTATGGCATCAGCTTGTCCTCGGTCACGGTTTCCTTCCACATATGGCTTTGCAAAAACTGCATAAAAAGCACTTGCAGCAACAAAAATATAATATTCCAGAAACACGCTTTGCCGATCCGATCAGCTGTTCATAACACTTCCTACGTTGGAATAGACGTCAGCGCGATCTATCGCATTTCCGCCATTACTTGCCAGAAACTGGAAGTGATGTCATTTTCGCGGAAAATGTAGGTTTTTTTTTTTTTTTAACCTTCGGGGCATTATAAGCCTATACTGGTGTTTTTAAAAGGTATGTTTGACTTTATGCTTTTCTGAATAGTTTCTGGGATGTTTAGAACTCATATTGCACTGCTGGAAATAGTTTATTTTGATGCATATGCTGTTTTTTTTTTTTTTTTGCAAATTTGCATTATAATATTTATTTTCGTTTTTCCTGCAGTATATAAAAATTGGTGTATCTCAAAAATAAAACTATGAAGACCATCAAAGTAAATTTCCTGTTGTTGGAAACTATTTTGTGCAACTTTTTTGTATTTACAGTTTTGAGGGATAAACCTCTTAAATTTCTCTAACTAGAAATATATGGTAAAAAACCAAAAACGATTTTCAATTTTTTGTACTTTATTGCCCTTTTTTTGCACTTTATGTAGTTTCTATGGACTTAATGCATACATATTCTTAAAATTTGGGCTATAACGGTTGTATTGATGTATTGCAACTTGAAATGCTCCCACAAATGGCTCCACAGCATGTAAAAATATAAAGATAAGTTCTGGCAGACTTGGTTCTATGGTAGGTCTTAAAGGGTTAAAGCCGCTTTTCCAGATTAGTACCTACTCGGATCGGCAGGTTTTCACTTACAATTGAGTAACACGTAATGTGAGTGGTCGTCATGGCAACGCTGCCGAGCGTCCTATGATGTAATTAGTATGTGACACGAACGCTACAACATAGGTGGACGTTGACGATATCCCTGCTGCTCGGTCTGTGGCTTTCCGTCAGACTCGGGGAGCACGGTGTGTTGCCGGGTTTCAAAAATGGCAGTTTTTTTATTTTCGTGAACGAGGCGTCACTCGATGAGTTCAGCCAATCGGTGGACTCAAACGAAAGCAAATGTGTGAATCCATTTTTTTTTTTTTTTCTTCCTCCTTTCATCGTCTGCTCGTGTTCAATGCTTTCATTGCCATCGCAGTAGTTTTGTGTTTGTTGGTCTCTGTGCTTTGGGACAAAATCATAGATCATAAAATTTCAGCTGGTTCCTGATCTGGAAGTGATGGGCATGTTGGAAAATATGAGTGGTTAATTGGATTTTATTTATTTAGTTTTAATTAATGGCTGCAGAGGGACAAACACATTTTTCTGCCATTGAAAAGTTGTCACACAGCACTGAGGAAAAACTGCTTACAGATATTTCTTTTCAGTCCCGGTGGTTTTCCTATGGAAGGGCAAAATCTGTTCACGACCCTCACCAATGTAAACCTTTAGCATGAATTACAGTAAAAGGTCCAAATCTAGAAACGATTGGAGTGCAGTACCAGGTAGCACGAAGAAAAGCGCACAGATACAAATGGAGAACTTTTAAAAATGTATTTATTTTTTTCAATGAAAATCACAATTTCTAGATTTTTGTAGGAAAAAGGACATTGGTACATTCAAGTATAAAAATAAAGCTGAGTTAATCAGAAGTGTTCAGACCTCGTTGTTCTGGACAGGTGACACGAGGTGCTTTTAAAGGCAGGTTTATGTTTCAGCTCTCACCGAAGTGTCGCCTTCGCTTTTCTCCATTCAGATTAAAGAATGTGCCGCGGAGGAGCTGGGGAAAGGTTACCTGGTTTCCTGCCTTGTAGATCACCGTGGCAACATCACCGACTACCAGTGCAACCAGTACATCACCAAGATGACCACCATTGTTTTCAGTGACTACCGGCTGATCTGCGGCTTCATGGGCAAGTGTCGCGATGACATCAACACGCTGAAATGTGGCAGCATCAGCACCGGAGAGAAGGTGAGGAGAAGGGATGTCGGACTTCAGAGAAAGAAGCTTGTTGTGTTTGACTAGTGCTGCTTGGTTATTGGTGGAGTAACATCTGTGTCGCTGACTCGTTGTTTTTGGCTCTTATTTACACTCATGTTGTTAGATGTATAAATAATGGGTTTGTATTCAGAACATTTGCTTGATTAGATAATTCTCTACTTTATTTTTCTTCTATTTTTTTTAGGAGATGGAGATGAGATTGTAGTCAGTAATGTTCTGCACATTGTTATATTGCCCATTAACTTGAGTCAATACCTACGAACCAATAATCTGCCATGTTTGTTGTTGTTTTTTTGGGGGGGGCGGGGGGAAATCATGCATTTCATTTGTATGAGCTGTTAAAAATGAATGTTATTAGTTTTTAATGTTTATTTCAACTTGTTTTTTCAGTTTGTACCCAACAGGTGCTTGCTTAGGATACTAATGTGAACCTATATCGTGACAATTATTGAAAACATTCAATACAATACAAAAAAGTTAAAATATTGACGCGAGCTCTAGTCGCAGGTTCATATAAATCGAAGCCCTAACTGTTATAAATTTGGTTGAATTAGACAAGATCTTGCAGGAGAAACTATAGCTGGTTGTCAGGAATCTTATGTTGATGTGTCCAAAGAAACTGCAGCACCAAATGGACTGCTGCACACACCACAGTTGAAGTAGTTTGTGCTGAATGAGCGCTCCCAGATGCCTCAGGATGTGTTTCTGATGCTGGAGGGTGAATTTGTGGTGCACGACTTGATGAATGTTTCAAATGGAAATCTCACAGTTGTTGCAGGTTTACAGCAGAGGTTTAAAAATGGCGGCCTCTCTGGAGGTGTGTCGATGTGTCAGAGAAGATGACATGAGATCTAACTACGCCGTAGCTGTACATCGAAGATTGTTTATAGTGCTGCTCATATTCTTACTGACCTGCTGGATTTTGGTCGGAGAGCAGATAAAACTCAAAGTGGACTGAGCTCAAATGAGAGAAGAGGAGTTTGTAGCAGCTTGTCAGCGAGCAGAGCGAATCAATCTTCCACTGAACGTGTTTCCCTGCCGCAGAGCTCCATAAGCTCCTCAGACACACACTTATTATCACGCTGGCACGATTAGAGCTCAGAGAGGATGATTTATCTGTGGGCGGGAGTGCTTTTAGTTTCATTATCAGAAATTTGTCACAGTGGCTCTGAGTGGAAATCGGACAGACCATGTTGGCGCTTTAACTTCTCGCACACTGAAACGACACGAGGCAGGATTGTTTATGAACTGATTCTCAAAATGAGAAAATGTGTTATTAACTCAGCTTTAACTTGATGTTAAACTTTAAAATCAAGCTTCAGCTCTCTACTTTGTGAAATTAATCAGAAATTTGTCTTCCACCTGTTGTTAAAACTAGATGGTTGAGATGAAACGACTGTTTGCACTCTCCTAGATTCCTGAATATAAAAAGATAAAGCCCATCTGGACTCTTATCTAGTCCTTGATCTCACAGGCTTAAAAGACAAAGGAGGAAACAAAAACTGAGGAAAAGGAGCGCGTGCAGTAGCGAGTAAAGCCATTGTTTTATAGATGAGGTGTTTATGTGGATTTGGACGGGAAAGCAAACCCTGAGCCTCCTGAGCATTTAGCTGACAAAGAACAAATGTTTTCCAAGAGCAGAAGCACAAAAGGTCGCTGAAACTGTGTTTAATTTATTTATTTTCTGCAGCTGACCTCTGTATTTGGTGATATCTCACTATACGAAGCGGCCCGGCTTCTTGTAGATAGCTTGTTGATATCATTTCTTGGCTTATCTGTAGAACTGACAAAGGAGATGAGGTTGGTGTGTGTCATTGAGAACTGCATGACCCAATGTGCATGTTCTCTTTGACACATTACATAATAGATAGAATAAATAAAAATAAACTGGTGCTGTTCAATTCAGTTTACACCAACTCCAGTCAACTTTGAATAAGTATAAAGGAGACGTTTCAAATGCACCAACTTGTTTTGACCACCCACCTTTCCCACTGACTGATATGAGCCTTTACCCACAATGCATTTCTTTAAGTTCCATTGTGAGTTTCTGTTCCTCACAGGCAGGAAACTGCTGCACTTGTAATAATTCATGATATTGGGGCACAAAGCTGGAAAAAGTGTAGATATCTGCTGGACTAATGAAGTAATAATGTTAAAATAGCTGCTGTCTGGAAACGAATCCTTGTCGTACCGGAGCTGAGCCACACCGGCAGTAGTAACTGTGGTACCTTTGCCCTCCTCACAGGACGTCCACTCTCAGGGCGAGGTGATCGCCTGTTTGGAAAAAGGTTTGGTTCGTGAAGTCGAGGACCAGGCGGGGGCGCACGTCATCAGGGAGGAATGTAAAAAGGCCATCATGAGAGTCGCCGAGCTCTCCTCCGACGACTTCCACCTGGACCGCTACCTCTACTTCTCCTGCAGAGACGACAGAGAACGCTTCTGTGAAAACGTAAGAATCCTTTATTCTAGAGCTCAGAGGATTCTTTTATTCAATTATTTTAAATTGATCAGTAATACTCTTAAATGTCACATTCTGGAAACACTTTCTAACGTTCTCTTCTCCCGATCTACCTTTTTTTTTTTTTTTTAAATATTCTATATCCTATTTAAAAAAAAAAAAAAAAAAAAAAAAACTGCTAAATTTGTATTATTTGTAAGCTGAAGTACCATCCAACTAGGGTCTTCTCAAATTAACGTCCCTTTGTTTCAAGATGAGCTAAAATGTGTTTCTCTGAATGTGCAGATTAGCCGAGACTATATGACGTTAGCACGAGAAGTTAACGATCAGAAAAATCCAGATGTTTTTATTTACTTTGAAAGTTAGAAGACAAACCTTTAAACCGTGAGGGAGAAATTACTTTGTGAACATTCAAATTAAAATGAACTAACAGTACCTGACAGTATAAACTACCCAACTACATTATTAAATATTATAATGGAAGACATTATTCATTTGTTACTCGCTCAAAAAAAAGTTCTTCAGTGGATCCAAAGTGATAAACTATAAAGAAAGATTGCGGTTTTCCCACGTTGGTTTCTTTTCACTGACTCCTGAACTGAATTGAAAGTTCACGTTAAAGACGTCATAGTTATCTCTGACTGCAGGCTCGTTTGTGGTTCCTGGGAGATTTAAAATTAGAATGTGAGGTAGAGCCTTCAGCTTTCAGGCCTGTGTGCTCCGAACCCAGCTCCCAGTTTGGATTCAGCTGCTCTACTTTTTAAGATTAACCTTCAGTCTTTCTGTTTTTTGGTAAAGCCTATAGTTGGTTGGTTAGTTGCTGCCTTCTGTGTCACATGGGATAAAGAGAAGTTGTAGTTGTTACCTAACATTAGTAAAGCACCTTAAAATGACTGAATTTGAAAGTTGATGAACTTTTTCCTTTTTTTTTTTTTTTTCCAGACTCTGGCTGGGGAAGGAAGAGTTTACAAATGCCTCTTCAATCACAAGTTTGAGGATTCCATGTCTGAGAGGGTGAGTGCCATTTACTGTGTCCACATTTTATTTATAGAGATTTTTTTTTCCTCTACAAAATACTTAAAATGAACCTTTTCCATCTCCTGGTGATGGGGAAAAAGTCTTATAGTGATGATGGTTACAGAACAATGAAGTGTACAAATTGTGATGGATACGGCCTTCCTGCAGATTAAAAATCAGACTCGTTGAGCATTCAGTTGTGTAATAAGTGTCTGTGTATGTTGTGTGTCATCAGTGCCGCGAGGCGCTGACCACCAGACAGAAACTGATTGCTCAGGACTACAAGGTCAGCTACTCGCTGGCCAAAGCCTGCAAGTCGGACCTGAGGAAGTACCACTGCAACGTGGACACCAGCATGCCCCGAGCGAGGGAAGCTCGCCTGTCCTACCTTCTGCTGTGTCTGGAGTCAGCCGTCCATCGAGGTGAGCAGACCTTTATCTGTCGCTCTTGGCTCCAGCAACTAATTAATGTCCCTTTTTGTTTGTGTGGCACTCAGAGGCCACTGAGAGCTCAATTACATGTCAGTCATTGCTCTGTTTCTCCACTACGAACCCGCTCCTGTTTATTTTGCTGAAGACTAGTCTGAGGCAGACAAAGTAAAACTGTCGAGTTTGTGTGAGGGTAGAAGGTTAGTTTCATTTAACCTCAGAAGTCAGTTTCCAGGTTGGTTCCTCGAGTTGTTTTTGTGAAATGTGTTTGAATATTTTGTGCTTAAACGAGATACCACAGCTACAGTGTGTGTGTGTTTTTCAGGTCGTGTGGTCAGCGGCGAGTGTCAGGGTGAGATGATGGATTACAGGCGGATGCTGATGGAGGATTTCTCTCTGAGTCCTGAGATCGTGCTGCACTGTCGCAGTGAGATTGAGAGTCACTGCTCCGGTCTGCACCGCAAAGGACGAACGCTGCACTGCCTAATGAGGGTCGGCCGAGGAGACATGGGCGCCATCGATCCCAGCTGTCAGAAGGCGGTGAGATGGCATTTATAATATTCACTGTATGGTTACAGAAACATTTACATAGATATCACTGTACAGATTTACCTGCATGAACACAACTGTTTGACCGTCCCACAGCCATATTCCTACATGTCCCAGAATGTCGTGTAATGTCTTGCGCTCACTTTTTGATTTTATTATGATATTTTTTCCGTCCACAGCTGCAAACGTTGATCCAGGAAGCCGACCCCGGGGCCGACTACCGCATCGATCGGGCGCTTAATGAGGCCTGTGAGTCCGTCATCCAGACCGCATGCAAACACATCCGCAGCGGCGACCCCATGTGAGTCCTCGTGGAGGGAGAGGGATCCAGCAAATAGAAATCCTAAAATTTGACACAATAGAAAGTGCAATGATCCCACCTTCTGTATGATCATGTGGATAAAAACCTGAAGAAGAACCGACCGTTCAAGGTCTTATGGCTGCTGCGCCGTGTGGCTGAGATGTGAATGCGTTTGTGTTTCCTGATCCTGCAGGATCCTGTCGTGTCTCATGGAACATCTGTACACTGAGAAGATGGTGGAGGACTGCGAGCACAGACTGCTGGAGCTGCAGTACTTCATCGCCAGAGACTGGAAGTAAGTCCTGCCGACAGGCTGAAGAAAGTCTGTTTTCGACATTAATGAGGTTCAGATGATCATCTTCAATTTAGTATATCAGTTTATTGGTATTTGGTAATTGATCATTTTAGTTGTATTGCTTTTTAACAAGGCTGCTGTAAAAGTATTCTTGGTTAGTTGATTGCCTCCATTTAATACTGCGACCATAGATGGTATAAAAACACTTGTTAGTAAAGTGCTGATTGGAAGCCTTGAGAGTTTTGCTGTTGCCATCTGCTTTGAAGTGAAAGTTGACAAGTGAGGATCTGAAGTGAACCTGAACTTAGGGAGGCATTTAGACGGGGTGGTTTTTCTCATAGATGTCTGTGGGACTGGAAGGATTTTTACAACCACAAGCACCGCCCCCCTGGTGTTTTTTTTTTTTTTTTTTAAAGTAGGTTTAAGACAGTTCTGCATTGGTTTTACGTTTCAGAGCCAGGATCTTCGTCTATCTTTTATTCTGTCTGTGCTTTAGTCCCAAAGAGACAGCTGCAGGTATTAATCTGCCTGTTACATCCTGTGTCGCTGCTTAGGTTGGATCCGATCCTGTACAAGAAATGTCAGTCCGATGCATCCCGACTCTGCCACACTCACGGCTGGAATGAGACCAGCGAGTTGATGCCACCTGGTGCCATTTTCTCATGCCTGTACCGCCACGCCTACCGCTCTCTGGAGCAGGGACGAAGGGTGAGTCTCTGCCGTTGATTTAATCTAATGATTAAATGTGAAGGTTACAGCACTTGGAGATCTCCAAGTGCTGTTTTAGATTTGTTAATAGAACAGTTTGTTTCAGGAGAGGTAACTGTAAAGCACAAAAACCTGGCTTATAGGGCATTCATGCAGCCATAGGAGCTCTATTTACATTAGGAAAGTAGACTAATTTTATAAAGAGACTGTGCACTGTGGCTCAGTGAAGTGTTGCCTTAATTGTGTGACTGCTTACAGTATTGCAATTAGTACAGTGTACATTTTGTTTTCAAATGACCACTGCAGTTTTTTGGACTAATTTGGACATTTTTATGCCAAATAAGCGATTTACAGGGGGAACGTTTTGTATACTCTCAGTGGCTTGAAAGGCCTCTGAATTCAAATTAGTTAAAAAAGTGCATTTTTCTACAGTTTAGGCTTTTTAAATAAAAGGTCATTTAAATGTTCCTTGCTTTAAGTTTTCTGTGTCTGCACAGTTGTTTCTGTTTTTGTTCTCAAGGTTGTGACTTATCTGTAGGCTCAGCCTAAAAGTGCAGATACAGAAGTTAAACCCTTGTTTAGTCTGATGAATTTCTGCCAAATGTGAAAAATACTGGAAATGTTTGCAGTTTGAAGGAGGTGAAGACAGCTGTGACGAATTCAGATGAAGTGACTTTAATCTTTATTTAATATAAACACACAAAGTTGCTTTAAGCCTGAACTGACAACAACTTGCATGTGTGAAGAGGTAAATGTAAGGTGCCAAATATATACAGGAAGTCTCTGACCACAGAATGCTCTCGTAGTTCCCCAGTGGGGAGTCTGAAGCGGAAAACCATGGTTCGATGGTGAGTACCTCTTACTGCTGCTGATCTCATGATGCTGCTCACAGAATCGCATCTTGGATGATTACTGGTGGTTTGTAGAGGAGAAGTGATTGTGTTGGATAATTCCCACCCACTCTCAGTGCATGTGGGAGCTGGCTTTTAATTGCTGAAGTGAGCTGCTGAACCCTGAAGTGAAGAATCAATATGACAATCCACTTACGGAAAACTTGGTGATGCTGATGATTCAGCTGCAGCAAAATTAAGCCTTTGATTTAAACAAGCAGTGTAGGAAACGCTGGCTGTGTTTAAGGTGATACTCCACCCAAAATGTGTTTTTTCCAGTCCTGCTGAGGCTTGTAACAAGTTGTGTGAAATTAGTTAAACACCCTATGATGTTACAGAGAGAACCTTGCTAATCTAATTATCCTCTGTGTAGCATCTGGCAGTGGTGGGGAGGAAGAATTCCCTTTTGACAGGAAGAAACGTCCATGAAAACCAGGAAGTTGTAAAACGCTGCAGTACCTGGAATGTCCACTTGAGGCTTGAGTGTAGAGTCGGTCCCCATAGACTAAACATGTTGTAAACATGTTTACAGCCTGCTGCAAAAAATGTTTTGGCCTATATGGGAAGTTTCACACACCTTGAGCAGGTGTCTGTGCTCCAGCGGTCATTAATATCAATGCATTTTAGTAACCTGGGAATGTGCAGCTGCATTACAAGTACAGACTGGAGAAATACAGTGTGACAAAATCATTAATAGCTTTTTAAAGAGCTCAAAAATCGCAAAGACCTGTATACAGTGCAACGCTGATAATGAAGACTTGATTAGTAGAAAGGCAATGCTGCTCTCCGCCATTGTCGTCTTTGTTAATGAGAAATAAATGGCGAAAAACAAGTGCCACAAAAGTATTAACGTTTAATGTCAATATCACACTCACATTTTATC
The DNA here is from genome assembly GCF_964374335.1 of Astatotilapia calliptera. NCBI lineage: Eukaryota > Metazoa > Chordata > Actinopteri > Cichliformes > Cichlidae > Astatotilapia > Astatotilapia calliptera. Next base: position 3,849,431 of record NC_137428.1, on the reverse strand, counting down.
TGTTAATACTGAATTAAATGTACAAATCTAAAGGCTTTTGAGGATTAAATGTGAAGGACAGACACACTGAAAATCTTGGGTGGAGTATCATTTTACAGTGTCCGTGATTAACAGCAGCCGATACTTTGGTGGGTAATTTGATGACGATGTCGTCATCGTCGTCCTCCTGCAGCTCTCCCGGGACTGCAAGGTGGAGGTGCAGAGGATTCTCCACCAGAGGGCGCTGGATGTGAAGCTGGACCCTGAGCTGCAGAGGCGCTGCATGACTGACCTGGGAAAGTGGTGCAGCGAGAAAACGGACGCCGGGCAGGAGCTGGAGTGCCTGCAGGACCACCTGGACGACCTGGTTGCTGACTGCAAGGAGGTGGTGGGAAACCTGACCGAGCTGGAGTCAGAGGTTAGCTTGTCTCCGCACACTGCAGTTTCTTTAAAGCGTGCAACGTGCAAAACATTAGGCACAAACATGAGACAACTGATGTTTCCAAGGTTCCTTTGAGGCATTAAAGGTATTAAAATCAAAGGAAGTAAGGGCTTGAAATGAGTTTTGCATAAATTTTCTGTATGTAGTTAAAGATGATTAAGGATGATTAAAAAAAAGACTTGGCCCTTTTTTATAGGTGTTTACAAACCAGTTTCCAGTTGTCTGAAAAGTTGTATTATTTGCACTGAATTACTGGCAGGCAGCAGGTGGGGCATCAACCTGATAATTAACTTCTCAGTACAGTACGCAGACATTTGGACTGAAATAGTGAGTTTGAGCCGTCCCACTCTGATAAAAGCAGGTAAACCTGAACTGGCTGAAGTCATTTTGAGTTTGTGATTTCCGTCTGCAGGATATTCAGATTGAGGCGCTGCTGATGAGAGCTTGTGATCCCATCATTCAGGCCCACTGCCATGTAAGTATGAACTGATGAGCACATCTTCCTTCAAACTTCAATTCTTTGGACATTTTCTGTGTTTTGGTTGAATATACTAAGTTTGGTTGAGACTCTACAACAGCCTCCAAGCAAACTGATGTTCCTGTGACTGAAGCTGCGACGCGTAACGTTTTTCCTTAGCAGGTCAGAGACGCCATATACTCAACAATGGAATTGAAGCATGATGCACAAAAAGCTGAAGGCCTGCCAAGGAGGATATTTTGCAGTCTAGTTAAATTAAAAAAAATTCATCTGTAACAGCAAAATCAAATTTTCTCTTGTGGACAGTCCCCATGCTCTTATTTTGAAAATTCTCTGCAAACCAGCAGTCCTTTCACAGCTCATGTTTTCCTTCCAGTAGGTTCATCTTTTCACAGTTGTGAGACAGTCATTTCCAAAGCTGCCCTCTTATTTATTGCCACAGTGTTGTCTGGTTTATTAATATATATGTGCTTCTCCTTTTGTGCCCCCCTGAAGTTACAACTTCTGAGGGGTTATTTGTTTGTTTTTAGGATGTTGGGGGCTGGACTGAAATGGTCCCTGACCTGGGTTTTCCCATGTGTGGTCTAAGTTCTTGACCACAAAACAAAATTTCAAAGTTTCTGTGTTTGGTCAAAGCTGGCGCCACACGAAGAGCTCGCTGTACTTTGCTAAAATGCTCATGAACAAGTTCTCGTCACACTGAGAGGTTATTTTTGATCAGATGAATAAGACGGTGACTTTTATTTTTTAACTCACTTGAACCATCTTGCATCTATGCAGTGTGCAGGAAATTATTAAGGCACTTTAGAGGAGAAGCACATTTTTCACAGCTCTTTCAAAGCATCTTCTGCTAAATACAGCATGTTGATTACTTTTGTCAGTTTCAACATATTTCAGAGGAAGTTGTCGATGAGTTCAGTCTTCCTTCTCCTTTTCTCTGTGCGCCTGGCAGGAGGTGGCTGATAACCAGATCGACTCTGGTGATCTGATGGATTGTTTGGTTCAGAACAAACACCAGAAGGAGATGAATGAGAAGTGTGCCGTGGGAGTGACACACTTCCAGCTGGTGAGCAGACTGATGGAAATGTGTTGGTGCAGGAGTAGAAGAAGAATGAGCTCCTAATGTTTTGTTATGCAAAATCTTATCAGTTTAGAAAGGCTGTAATATTCCTGCAGCTTCTTGAAATCATTAATAACCAACTGCTCTGACTGCCCTTCCGCCTGTCCACAGATTCAGGTTAAAGATTTCCGTTTTTCCTACAAGTTCAAGACAGCCTGCAAGGAAGACGTCCTCAAACTGTGTCCCAACATCAAGAAGAAGTAAGACAAATACAGACTTGAGCAAAATCAGCCATAGAAGATATCACAAATACAAAAAGCACCAGTATGTCCAACAGTTGATTGGATATGTGACCATACAATCTGAATCTACTGTCTGATTGGGTTGTTTTTCTAAACATACCCTCAGTTTTTAGGTGTTCGTGTTAGTGGTGTCCAGTCAGATACAGTCCTGTTAGACCTGCTGAGGTTTCCAGCTCTCTGTGTTTCAGAGTGTGACCGATGGCTGAATTATACTGTGAGCTGCCAGCAGCCTTTTTCCATCCAGCAGTCCAAACACTGAGGACAGTTTCACATGTAGGATATTTTTTAAAGGAAATTATCTGGACTCACAAGCCTTAGAACTCCGCACTGCTCTGTGATCACTTCTAAGTTGTTGTTTCTGGGTTTGAGAATGTAAATGTTGTAGAAACCTAAGATTGTAACACTGCAGTTGGTGGAAATGTATATTTATGCATTGATGTTGACCACTCAAAGCTCCTTGAACTGCATGCTACATTCACACAGATCTTTATTCTATGCATTGGAGAAATTTATCTGCATTGCATAATTAGCTATGGTGATACTCGTGTCCATTGGATGTCTGTGAAAATCATAACTCCCAAGTTATGATGATGGAAAAAGAGCTTTTCAGGTTTGCAAGCATGAACCTGTGGATGGATCTTTACTGGTTTCCTGTAGTTTAAGTCTGCAGATCACTGAGGGTCTCTCAAGCAGTCCGCTGCTTACTGGGCCTTCTCACCTCTGTCACCTGGCAGGCATGCTGCAGGCCAGCAGGGGTCTGCAGTTAATATTGAAAGATGGGTTTTAGACAGGCTAATCTGAACCTAGTGCTGGATTTGCAGACCACTTCAGGGTCTGTTGCATAGTTTTTCTTTCTACATACAATACAGGTTGAAAAGTGGGCTTCAACAGGAAGTTCACCGAGGGGGAAAATTACAGCACTAGATTGCAGCGAACTGAATTCTGTCATCTTACTCCTCCTGACTGAAGTATGTAGTCTAGCTATGGTGGCTGCTGTAGGACAAATAGCTTTGGCTGCCATCCATCTGTAGTGAGTGTCGGCTGCCAGTTTGCTGTTTACATCAACTGGTGTCTATTCACTCTGGAGGAGGCTGTAGAACGAGTGTGTGTAAGATCGGTCGACGAGTAAGAGAAGCTCTCTTCTGACCGATAACAGCGACACTGAGGTGAACTGTTGAGCTTACTCCTCTGTGGGTAAGCTCAGCCGGTGTTAGTGAAGTTGTGGAGTGGATCTAACATTGTTGGATGTGGACACTTGTAATTAGACATGAATGTTTTTTATTTTGCTTTTTTTTTTTTAAATAAACTCAGAAAATGACTGACTGCACCTTTTAAAGATGAAAGAAGCACTAAGAGAAGTACAGGCAGCAGCTGCAGTGGAAAACTAATTATTTAAACCTCTGTTTCACTTTGAAGCTGCTGAAGCCCACTTTGGTTGTTCTAAATATGTTGACACTGCCCCCTGGTGACAGTGCATAGCTACAACATGTAGCTGTAGCTTGGTGTGTAAGCTTTGGGTCAGATGAATTCACACCCATGCTGGCCACTAAACTCCACTCTGTCCATCTCCAGCTGTGGTTTTCCCCAAAAATGTATTTGGTGTAATTTGCTTAATTGAGCTTCACTGTTACTCAGCAGTTTATCCTAAGACAGATCTTTCTACTTCATTTTTTTCTTTAATTAAAACTTTGAATTGGACACTTTCTGCTTTTCCTGCTTTACTTTTTTCTCATCTGCTGATCATACTGAATCTGACTGGTCGGGTGAACCTCTGTGACTTCCTGTCGTTGTCAGGGTGGATGTCGTGATCTGCCTCAGCACCACGGTGAGAAACGACACCCTGCAGGACGCCAAGGAGCAGCGAGTGTCTGTCAAGTGTCGTAAACAGCTGCGGGTGGAGGAGGTGGAGATGGTATGTTCTCTGACTCTCTGTCACAGTCGGGCAGTGTAACGTCCTCAGGTTTGCTGTTGGTTAGCGAGAAACCGCCCAGAAACGTATGAAACAGCCCAACATGCTGTTAAAAGAAAATGATTTTAGAACCTTTATTTTTAGGCTAAGTATGTTTGGTTTTCTGTGAGTTTATAAAAGAGATTTAACCCGTGTTTGTAAAAACAGTTAAAATATATTTCTTTATCAGGACGCATGTGCAGATGGTTCTAGTTCACAGCAACAGCAGCTGCAGTTTTATAACACCTTTTTGTGCAGTTCACAGCACATCACACATGACTGACAAACCCAATAAGACACAAGAAAATGAACAAAAATGGATTAGAAGCAGTTAAAAAGAAATCAAATATAAAGTAATGCTTGGAAAAAGTGTTACGAAAAGAAAACGCTAATATATAATGATAGAAAACATGCAGCACAAAGACTTAAGAAGTCAAAATATTAAGATGGAATAACACTTGGATACCCTGATGTCAGTAGGTGCGTATTGAAATGTAAATAGAGTAAACTGAGATGAGCGGATCTAGTTTATGTTCCTTTCACTTTTCCAAACCTGGAGTAAAAAGTAGCAGCAAACGGCATCGTCTAAGGTTCCTCCTGGGAGCATCTGGTGTTTTTTATCTTTTCTGGTGTGCTTTGTTGAAGCGAGCAGAGATCCTTCGTGTCTTTAAAGTTTTTATTTTGTGTCTGTTTCCTTTAAATTCTCCAAATCTACCTCAAACGTCTGCAGTCAGAGGACATCCGTCTGGAACCGGAGCTGTACGACTCCTGCAAGACCGACATCAACAGGCTGTGTCAGAACGTGGCCTTTGGGAATGCACAGGTCAACACACACACACACACACACACACACACACACACACACACTAGTTAATGAGTATGAAGGATCCTCCTGAGTTGAACCCAGAACGTTATTTTTGCCGTTCGCATCTCTTCTGATATAATTAAAAACAACCTGTAAACACTCTGTGGACCATGTTAGAACCAAACTTTAGCCGCCACCGCCACAGTGCAGACAAAAGTGTTTCCTTAACACTGAACGAATGAAGTGTTAAGAAAGAGCCGGCAGCTTTAAAACCTAAAATAATTTTACTGCCAGTAGATTTTACCTGTAACTTTGTTGATAAATCCGTAAAATACAAAGTACGAATGTAAGGAGTTGAAGAAAATTTTTAAACAGTCTGAACTGTACAAAAAAGAATTTATTTATTCATTTATGTCTTTATTGGCTTCATCTCTGCAGGTTATCGAGTGTCTGAAGGAGAACAAGCGTAAGCTGAGTTCGCAATGCCACCAGAAGGTCTTCAAGCTGCAGGAGGTGGAGATGGTTGATTCTGAACTTGACTATCAGCTGATGAGAGTCTGCAAGAACATGATCAGAGTAAGCAAGAGAAGAAAAACAAGATCAGTTTCCTTCACTCTGAATTGTGGACATGAATCTTAGGATCAGGATTATTTCTTAGCGAGTAATTCAGACCATGTAGCAGCGTGTTAATGGCTAACCTTATGTTGTGGATGGATCATCTCAGACATTCTCTTGGCTGAAGTCTTTTCATCATCACAATCTTGTTTCTGGGTTATGATGGTGTTTGTCTCTGCCCATCGGGAACGCTTATCCTCAATCTTCTCTGTGCTGTTTTGTAATTTAACGAAGAATAAAACAGTTTTTCATCAAATGACCAGAAACATCACAGACTCGTTATATTATCCTCTGGTGTCGGTGGCCCCTCAGAGGGTTTCTTTTGGTTAAATATGGGCCTGGGGGGGTGGGCGTTTCTTTAATTGTGGGTCCACGAGGGTTTGATGTTTGTTATTGTGATTGAGCCGAATGTAACGTGGCTGTTTGATGTGTTCAGCGCTTCTGTACAGAGTCAGAGGGGAAGAACGTTCTTCAGTGTTTGAAGCAGAACAAGAACAGCGAGATGATGGATCCCAAATGCAAGCAGATGATAACCAAGCGACAGATCACCCAGAACACAGGTACGCATGCACACACACACACACACACACACACACACACACACACACACACACACACACACACACACACACACACAAAATGGAAAGATTAATTAGAATAAAGCAGCTCAAGTCTAAATAAGCCGAGGTGAGAGAACAGATGAAGTGTTGCTTGTTAGCATGAGATCAGATTTTCATCTGTTATGCGTTTGTTTCCAGACTACAGGCTGAACCCGGTGCTGAGGAAGGCCTGCAAAGCCGACATCCCGAAGTTCTGTGACTCCATCCTAAAAAAGGCCAAGGATGAAACCGAGCTGGAGGGTCAGGTCATCTCCTGCCTCAAACTTAAATACGCTGACCAGGTGAGAGCCACGGCTGACTTTACCAAACCACAGTGTTAGATTAGTTTCACACCTCACATCCAGGTTTTACTGGCTCTAGGGACGCTGCTTCACTGAGCAAAAACATTCAAACTGATTTTATTTCAACAAATATGGACCTGTAATTTATTTGTTTCATCTGTTAGGTGTTGATCATACACTTACAGCTAAGAATAGTTGGGTCGGGGGTTATTCTGCTCATTTCCAGATCTGTACTTTTATTCTTTGTCTCCAGTGAAGTAGCTTTAGTGCAGCTCCTCAGTTCATCCTCTGACTGAGACTAGCTGTTTAAGTCCCTCCCCCTTAAATCAGCTTTCTTCTTATTGGTTGCCCATTGTAAACAGAAGGTTTGAACAACCTCTATACCTGTGACATTATTTCTGATATGTCCTCATTGTCTGGGATCATTAGGATCCCAGAGAAGACAAAAGACTGAGCTTTTGGCTGCTGAATAATTATTTGAAACTTCAGAAATGTTTAATTTGAGCAACCCCGGATCTGCAAGAGAGTGTTGCTCTCTATCCACACAACTTTTAATCAATCACAATAAGATGAGAAGCGTTGGTGAGTCCGCCTGTAGATGGTGAAGGAGTTATTTGTGGAATAAAAGTTTATTTTTGTGTGTGTGGCAGCGTTTGTCTCCTGACTGCGAGGATCAGATCCGGGTCATCCTGCAGGAGTCGGCGTTGGACTACAGACTGGACCCTCAGCTGCAGATCCAGTGTGCAGAAGAGGTTTGCTGCTCTCCACTTTCACTGTGACACACAGTTTATTCTTCCCATCACTCCATCCTAACTCAGGTGTTCATTTTGTGCCCGAGCACATGCGTCATAATTATTCTTATTGGGTAAATATTAAGGAATAAAAACGGCTGACATTCGCTGTGATGTAGTCATGTCTCCAGCAGGAGGTGCCAGCTGCTTGGTAATAAATTACTGCACAGATATCAGCTGTACTTTTACGTTCTACTTGCTTCTGGGTTCTTTTGGATCATTTAGAGGGGGGAAACATGGATATGACCTTCCTGTGCACCTTTACATTTGAAGGCATGCATGCAAAAAGCAGCTAAATATGTTCATGAAAACAACACAAGTGCTAAAATTAAACAGAGTAAAAATATGAATGTCTTTCATGCACACGTGTTGCTCCTACGCTTCGTTCTGTCAGAAGATGTCGAACAAACGATGACTGGATCGTGACTGAGGCAACAGATTTAAGAGAGAAATATCATCAGAGTTTAAAAATATGGATTATTGAAGCGCTGCTGAGAAGCCAGAATGTGACTCACAGTGAGCAGGCAGGAGCTCAGAGGGGCTCTGACAGCATTAATGGCTTTTTATTGATTATTGTGTGTTTGCAGATCTCCAGTCTGTGTACAGAGGAGGCAGCAGCTCAGGAGCAGACAGGACAGGTGGAGGAATGTCTGAAAATCAACCTGCTGAAGCTCAAGAAGGAAGGATGTAAGAAGGTAAAACGAGCTCACCGCTGCCTTCACTGACCACTCAGACAAACAGACCATCATTTGGATTTCAGTTTCAGCTGTAGACGCAAAGTAACCGTTTCTTTTATTATTTCATTTTCATTTACAAACTCTTATTCTTATGATAGAAATCAAGCGTACCTCTTTGAGTTACAGTGATGTAACTGTGGCTATTTTCTGGCATCAATGTTTAAATGAATCTTTTATAAAGAAAAGGAGGAATCGCACTACAGAATCAACTCATGATCCTTTCTTTCTAGAAGCTTTTCTAACAACACATTTATGCTCCTCCTCTCCCGCTCCCTCCTCTCCCACGCTGACCCCGCAGGAGGTGTTGAACATGCTGAAGGAGAGTAAGGCGGACATCTATGTCGACCCCGTCCTTCACACGGCCTGCGCTCTGGACATCAAACACCACTGTGCTGCCATCCCACCCGGCAAAGGACGCCGTGAGTCAAACTCACTCAGAAGTCATGTGACTCAGACACGAAAAACAAACGTCCCACTTTTTATTTCAGCGGCCGTCAGAACAAAAGAAGGGCAAACTTTGCATTGCAGGAGTCAGCAAAATTAATGTTATTTATTTTTAATCAGGTAGAGAAAAGGTAGCAGAAACAAACTGCTTCTTCTGCATAATACACAGAAACTACAATCCATCCATCCAAATTCTGTTTGTCTTTCAGTTTATTTATATCTAATGGAAGTTTTGTGTCCCATCAGAAATGTCGTGCCTGATGGAAGCGCTGCAGGACAAACGTATCCGTCTGCAGCCCGAGTGCAAGAAGAGACTTCAGGATCGCATCGATATGTGGAGCTACGCTGCCAAGGTACACGCACCGAGCAGGGAAACACCTGTGACACACGTGCGCACATTTGAGGAGGGTGGAGGTCTGCAGGTGCTATCAATCAAGTTCAGCATAACAAGGACCGAGTTACATGATTTGGCTTCACTTAATCTATCGCAGGATCTTCCAAGAGTGGGAGTGCTATTTTCCAGAGCTCTGACTGGTGGTGATTTTGTATGTCTTGCTCTCTTATCGTCACATTACCTGCTCCAGAGTAAGTTAGGCCTGCAGCATAGGTTGCTATGTTAGTGGTCATTAAAACCAGCTTTAGGTTTAAACCTGAAAACAGAAGATTAAACCTGAAGTTGTCGCCTTTGACCTTTTTGAGTCAGTTTTAAGAGACTTTTATTTTGAAATTGATTACTTTAATTCAACATGCTTTTACCTCATAATTGGGCGATTGAACACATTTTTATTTTTTATTGAAATATTTTTGAATAAGTAATTTGCACAAAAGTTTAAAGGTGCTTTTATTTTTCCTCTGAAATGACGCAGGCTTTTAATTCTCTCTGCCGTCCACCAGGTGGCGCCTGCTGAGGGACTTGGGGACTTGGCCATGCAGGTGATGACATCGCCGTCCAAGAACTACATCCTGACTGTGATCTGTGCCGGTGTGGCGCTGCTCTTCATGATGGGGCTGTTCTGCGGCAGGTTCACCAAGCGAGTCACTCAGGAGCTCAAGGACAGGTAGACTCCGCCCCCCCCTCTGGGGTCAGGACATATTTAACGACCGCAACTGAAAAAGACCTCCTCGCCATTTCACCCCTGATGCTCCTGAAAGTCCGCCGCATCGTCTTTACTTTCCTCCTGCAAGCTTTTTCACCCTCTCTCACAGCTGGGGCCATCTACATGGGAATGACATTACCCACAATCCTAGCTGTCAGAGATTTTCACACATTCTTATCTGATATATCTGGAGGGGTTTTTTTTGTTTGTTTTTTAACTCTTTCTCTTTTTGCTGTTGGTTTAAGGGGCAAGGATAGGGAGGGGAATTGGTAAGAATGTGGGGTCAGAGGTCAACGGTTATAAGTCAAGGTGAAAAAATGAAATGCGTAGGTGTAAATGTGTAGAATGCAGGGTGGGCAAATGCTCATGTGTAATAGAGCAGTTTAATGACTCCAGTATTTTATTGATAAGAGTGTGTGTTGCTGTGAAGGTATGTGTGTGTGAGCGCGAGTGTGTGTTGCTGTGAGGGTGTGTGTGAGATCCAAACTGTCTTTATGCCGCCAGATTGTTTTCTCCTTCTGCTTGAACAGGTTTTTGGAGTTTATTACACTTTTTTCCCCCCTTCTTTTTTTTGTGCTGATTCATATTAGATTTTATCGCCAAGGGACTGCCAAGTGGGCGGTGCCAGCCAGCCCTCGACCGAGCCACAGATAAAGAGGCGAGGGTGGGGCCACAGAGTTGCACCTCACACACTTTGGCCAACTCGCTACAACCGGAATCGCTTGTGGTTATTTTACTTGGGTTTTTTTGTTTGTTTTCTCCAGATGGAGAAACCTCATCAATCCGGTGTCTTATTTTCCCACAGCACAGCCTGTGTCATAAATGCACCGTGTGTGTCCACCTGCTGCTCCCATCATTGCCATCTCGGGTGGGATTTTTTTTTTTTTTTTTTTAAACATCACTCTGCTCAGACTGGGATGGAAACCAGACGTTTTGATTGCCGCCCATCGCCGCGCAGAGTGGCTGTCGGTTTTGTGCTGGTTGGCACGAAAAAGCTGAGAAGCAATGCAGGAAAAAAATAAAGACAAAAAAGAAACAATTCTAGATTACTATAGAGATGTGAACATTTTTGTGTAAAAATGATACTGGAATCATTGCACATCTTTCGTTCTTTTTTTTTTTTTTTTAAATATCTATAAATATATATATATTGTTTTGTCATAGCCTTATTTATTTGTTTACTTTTTTTTTTTTTTTTTCATCTATTATTTGAATGTTCTCTGGTTGCCTTTTCTCCAGCGAGACTCCCTTCTTCCTGCAGGAGGGGTGGGAGGAGGGAGAGGAGAGGCAGGGCGGGGGGAGGCAGCAAAGGTGTGAACACCTCCAGGTGTCGAACTCCTTGAGGAACTAGTGGATTTTCACGTGGGACAGTGCGGATTTTGAAATGCTGCATGCCTCCAGCTCCGTGTTTTTATTCTTGGGCTTGACCAGAGTCACTTTGCATGATTCCTGGTTCCAAATAATCTTTATTTGCTTCCTACTGGTTGACTGTTCCTCCTAAGAAAGAGGTCTGAGCAGCAGATGGGGGTAAGGCTTGTGTGCCTGAGATGACCGGATTAAGGATATCTTCTCTTTTTCTCTCTCTCATCATACAGATCCAGGATGTAGAGCAGCCTGAAGCCTGAGCTTTCCAGTTACTGTACATACACTGGCCTCGTTATTAGAAACATTGTAATTTTTTTTTTTTTTTAATTTTAACATTAACATCCATCAGTTCAACAGAAGTTGTGTAGGTTCACCTGAGGCAGTGTCGAGCAGCAGAATGCAGTTCCGCCATTGTCAACTTGATGCCGACTCCAGCATGAGTCAGTGTTCAAGGTTACCGCAGAAATAAAAATGTTTAAAGCTTGTCACAAAAATCATTTTGATCTCTGTAGATGGTTTCTCCTTCATAGCTGCACTCTGGGTAAATTCATTCGTAGCTCACCTGGTCCAACTTTGTGAAGACTTAAAGTTGGGTGAGGGTGCTTTGAGGGTGTGCCGACACTGGCAACTAATTGGAATCACTGAGCTCTGGAACGTGTTTCGGGTGTCTTCTCCTTTGATGATGATGATGATGATAATGAATATGACTTTGACGTGCAGGTAATTCTTCTAACAAACCATCCAACAGGTCTCTGCTTTAGTAATCGTGGCATTGTCTTTATTTTTTCGCTTGTTACTTGCCACTAATGACTCTGTTACTGTAAAGTTGTCTCAACAGCATTTAACAAAGCATGAGATATTGCCAGGTGCATACCAGTTTTTACCACGAGATGGGGCAACAAGGCAAGAGATTAAGAGCATGTTCTTAGTCTCTTAAGGGAAGGCAGAAATATTTCAGTACACCCCCTGGAAGAATTCTGCCCCCTGGTGGTGAAAGTGTTACAAATGTTACCTTTAACACTAACTGGCAGGTTATGCACACTCACACAGTTTACAACTCTCCCCTCTCGTCCAGATACGGTCACTCTGGCTCTGTAAAAGCATATACACAGACATATATAGTCTGTGGTTCTGTAGAGGAGGACGGGTTGCTCGGAGGGCGTGTTTGCGACGCTCAGCCTGCAGGTCGATGCCCGAGGAGGCGTTCAGTCTCATATAAACACGTGTGAGCAAACACTAAATCGAGGGCCTCTCCTCTCCCTGCGTGAGCTGATCACATGTACATGTGTATGATACTGAGTGACGATAACTTACTGTAAACTACATGTACCGTTCCCCTTCTAACTGTTGAAGCTTGGCGTGGTGAGCGCTGCCCTCTCTGCTTGTAAATGAGACGTTCTGCTTCATTGAAATGCCTTTTTTCCATCAGATTTTGTTTGTTTTTAAATCGAAGTGTGCCTAACCGCCGTCCCGCTGTACAGGACATCCCAGACGACCTGTTGCACCCAACAGAGGGTGACGTGTGGCGTATTTGACCGATCTTTTTGTAAAACTCTCTTGTTTGTTTGTTTGAATCCATTGAGCTCCTGATTGGTTTGGGGTTTTTTTTGTCCACTTTTTTTCTTTTGTTGTTGTTGTACAGATGAAAAATTGGACAGTTTGTTAATGATAATAATAAAGTCTGCAAGGTTTCTACTCCACTGTTTCTTTATTTCAAATCCGGCTCAACCAGAATTTACGCTGTGAAATGTAATATCTGTACATGTGGTAATACTTGAGCCCTGCACTAAATGTAGTGCTTTTTTTTGTGCATCTATATAAACTTTGAGGAAATGTTTGATTCCAAGTGGGACAGATGTTTGTTTCTACAGTGAGGTATTTGTGTGACATCTGGATGTAAATGAATAGGAGCCAGAGCGGGTGTCCATGTATATGGCATATGTATATGTGTCTGCTTTTATAATATGGAAAAATTGAGATTTGCTAAAAATGCACTTCGGTTGCTGAAGTGATATTTATGTGGCATCAATGAGTAAGTTTAAGATGCCTTCAGAACAGACCCTTACATTTAGGAAATAAGTTTCCTATTCTTTAGGTAATTATGGTAAAACTTTTCTTTGTTTTCACATCAGTTTGTGGGGCTTCAGCTCAGTTTTTTTGAAGCTTAAAAAAAAATCCCAATTTAATTTTGAAAGGTTAAAAGTTCTCATCTTAAGAAACCGCTGTGTCCAAAAATCTGCGTGTAGTGTTGGAAGAGACCAGCTCGAGCAAAGTGTGGATCGGGCTGTACTTGCATGTAGTTCCAATTTGTACCACAAGGTGGCCCAACTATTTAAACTAGTGTTTGTGTAACCAGGCACATCACTAAAAACACTTTATATACCACACTGCCTCGGAGACAAATCAAAGCCTCGTGAGACTAAAACTGTCCTCCGTGGTTGAAAGTTTGAGTTTGCAGTGGGCGATCACAAAAAATCAAAACCATGTGGTGGCGTCCTTCGTTGTCAGACTGCAGCTCTCAAGCAAAATCCCGTCAGTGGCCTCAAACATCAACATCCAGACAGTTGCAGTGCTGTGGCTTCACTCTCATCTCCAACTATAGACTCTCTCGGTTGCTCGCTGCACAATGCAGTACAAAGTTAAGCCCCAAAACGTGAATGAATGCAGTGAAACTTCCTCTGAATTAAAGGACATGTTTTGCGGTTGTGCAAACTAAATCACACACAGTACCTTTTACGTTACAGCCCACCATTGTTTTAGGCGTTTTGCTGTAATCTGGCTTCCCCTCTGCAGCCTGCGGCTCCAGTGTTTTTCACTCTGGTCTTTCCTGCTTCTATTTGTGAACAGCACTCGCTCCATTATCCAGAACAATAGACCTTCACTCACAGAATGAAATGGTGCACAAAAGCCGGAGCGCCCAACAGTGATGCAGCCATGAATCCACCCGCTTTCCCTTCAAACTGGGTGGGGCCGAGCACTGTCTAAACTGAAATACTGGGTGACATCCCCTGTGTGTGCATCAGTGAAGGCCTGAACGAACACATCCAGGTGCTTTGATACACTCTCACAACTGAGAGTAGATCTTTACTTCCCCTAAGAACAGTTTTCTTCTGACTTTCACACTAAGCTTTATTAGGTAGGGCAACGTTTTAGGCGGACATGGATGTACCTGAACCATGAAAACAAAGTATTTTGAGTGCCTAACTCTATCCTGCAGATGAACCTGGAAGCAAAGAGCATAAAGGTCATAGTGGGATATGAATAAGCGTGATGGCCTTAAACTTGCTCTGCCTAGTTTCCCTCCCTGACACAGGCTTGTGAGTCGTCAGTGGTGGACCACTTTTCCTGAAACACTGATATCTTTTCTAAATCTCCTGAACAAACCTGGCTGATGTGAGGTGCGTGACTCTCGAGCTTGGCGGTGTTTTGATTCGTGGTGACTTCCTTGTTGTTGCTAAGCAGCATTTATCTGGCCATTGCTGCAAAGACTAACAGAATTTCCACGAGGACGATAAATGTGATTTACGTATTTTCTCAATTTACCGAGCATTTCCTCATCTTTGCATTAAACTTGCTAAAACTACAATAACCAACTGCTTTGAATTAATGAGACCTTTAAAACCGCCTGCATATTTCTGGAGAGTTTTTGATACGTTACTAAGCTGAGACCACAACAAGGTACTTAAAGATGTGAACGTATGAAGTGATTCCAATTAAACTAAAGGGGGGAAAATAATCAAATGCAGGGAACGTTGTATTCCATCATGATATTCCCCTTGTCTCATGGTGGGGCTGATCTGGCAGTGTGGATGCTTCTCCTCAAACATCTGTGTTCTGCGCTGTGCTCTCTGTACTCTGTGAGACTCTCTGCAGGCATGCAGGGTAAACATACATGTCTGCGTTTGTGCTGCCTGTTTTTATGTGTTCTGTCTGACCCGTGGAGGCTTCGGGCCGTCTCGCAGAGCCGTGTTAAATTCTTCAGCCCTGCAGACCGAAACGCATGGAAGTCATATACTGCACAAAAGACAAACTACAGTTTATGGTTTTAACATTTCAAGACAAAAAACATACCTTCCATTATTTACAGCTTTTAACTCGGCACATGTTAAAGGCTGACGCGATGTCGAGGTAAATGTGTTTATTCTGTAGTTTGGGGAAAATCATAATACAAAGTTTGCGAACAGTATCAGCAAAGACCTTGAAGTTTTAATACAGAGTAAAAATGCTGAGCCTGCACAGCCACGGTGTATCAGCACCTCTGATGACGTTATCATCAGGTAAATCACTGCAGGTTTTTCCAGAATCCTTCACCTTGCAAAGCCTGATGAATCATGAAATAATTGCCATATAAATTATTTTACTTTATTCCATTCAGCGTTTTGGGGCAATTTATTTAGGAACAAAAATCGTCACACTGATGATGTAGAGGTCTCAAAAACTCATGTCAAATACGTTACAGGGTTAAATGCTTCTCAGTATTTGAATCATTGGAAAATCCAATAAAACGATTGCTTAGACAATTTACAGACGGTTAGATGTGCTAAGCTGTGTTCGGGGTTAAATGATGTCTTTTCATTATGCTGGAGACATTTTTATGGTCTTACAGAGCTTCAAAAATGTTTTATGAAGGGAACATTTAACTAACTCGTTCCCAGAAGACAATATCTCGTTCCAGGTGTTCTCATTTCCCACAAGAGGATAACTTCTTTTCACAATACAATTACCCTTAAAAACAAAATCACACCAATACCTCCTGAGAACATTCAACATTATGCACTCCACACTGTATATAAATGCCACTTGTTTTGCACATATTCAACTCTGTATATTTTATATATTTTATTATTATTATTATTATTATTTTTTTTTTTATTATTATTTTTTACTATTTAATTTGTAAAAATGTGTATACACACACACACACGTAGGAAAATATTTAGTATACACATCCAGAAATGCATACACTATTATATATTGTACATATATTTATTAGTTTCAGGTTGGCCATTCTTGTATTTTGCTCGTTTGTGTTGTTGTGTTTGCACATCTCTGTTGCTTGTGGGGCTCGCACACAAGAATTTCACTCGCATGTGCTGTGCCAGTGTGCCTGCACATGTGATGTGACAATAAAAGTGATTTGATTTGATTTGATTTGAGAACAAGATAATGAACTTGTTCCTGGAATTCATTTAACTTGTTCAAATGGCGGATAAAAGTTTCTTATCTCCTGCACACAGCTGGTTCCCAGAAGTAGTTTGATTCCTGCACACGAGTGAAGCTTGAGGTTTAGTTTGTCATCGCTGAAGTCAAGGTTGCTATCATGTGGTTAAAGTTAGGAAACAGAGTCACTGTTTTCATGAGATCCACAACATCCTCAGCACAAGAAAATATTAAAACACAAAATGCCTCATTTTTCTTACAGAGTTTGAGAAAACAGAACTTTTGAATAAGTGATGATATCAGCTTCAGTTGTTTGAACATGTTACAGAAACCTTTGTGCTTCCTTTCATGTTCATTTAGCTCAACTAGCTGGAACTAGCTCCTGACCTGAATCAGTGGAAGTAAGATGATGGATGGTTGAATGGATGTGTTGTTTATGGTTTTTATTGTTCCAGTGAATGGACTGGAAAACAATAACCACAGTTGTAAACATAAAAAAACAAATGTGGGCGACACATCCCTGCATGTGTTTTAAAATTGAAAGTGACATGAACTTTGACCTGTAGTTTTTCAGAGGTGATAGAAGGACTTTCTCAAACATATAATTTGCGCAACCTTTAATTAACTGGTTTGGCTGAATTTGTGCTCCAGTTCGCTGACTTTTGTTTTGCGTCCAGGGTCACTGAATTTCCTCATTTCCAGCTCCATATTTTAATGATGGCATCCGTAGAGTAGCTCTATATGACTGAAGGAAGGTTTTGTATAAACATGTGTGTAAAAAGCAGTATTAAACCTTTTAATATGAACTAAACCAATAAGGAGAATGTACAGGTTGTACTCTAACATCCATACTTAGAATGGTGCACTAAGTAGTGCCAGTGTAGCGTAGCATCCTAGCAGTCTAAGTCCAAGTTAGTGTTAGCTTTCTACAGAAGTGACTTTGGTAGAGAACAGACTCTTAAAAACGAACATGTAACAAACATTAGATTAGTTAGAATGTTTTTTTTTTTTTTTAAAGATTGTTTTTCAATACAAAATAATTTAAAATATTGAAGAATGTGATGCTAGGTGGGACCCAACAGAGTCAAGGTCTTTATAAAAACAAACAAACAACAACTTTAATTTATTCCTGTCAGTTCATGTTTCTTATTAAGGCAACTGTCTCTGATTGGCTGTCCTTCCCAAAAACAAAAGTGTATGGGAGGGACTTAAGATGACCATATTAGGAATATCTACTACTTGGTAACATCATTCCAACAGTAGAAAAAAAACAACTTTGTGAAGCCTGAGCTTTTGTCTCACAAGGTTTACTTCTACATGTGCTCACCTCATTATCTGAAACTTATCTGGTTGTGTTCAAAAACAACATATTACACATATGTCAAGAAAATGATGTAAGGCAGAGCAGGCCCACTTCAAAATCCTAAATACTAACTATTAGGTCTTCTTGGATCTGGCTATGTTATGCTCTATATACAAAATTCATATTTTTGAAAAGAACTAGAAAATTACAGTTAGTCACCTACAAAGAGGTCAAAAACACTCAGTGGTTCCACGTCCACTCTTCATCCTGCCCTGAAACGTCTTCATCAGTACAGTCAGAGTTCAGCTTATCTCCTTCTACAAACCCCGGGTAACCGTCATCGCTTCCTTTCTAAAACTCGTACGGAGACACGAACAGGGTGACCTTGGTGAGGTAGCGGCCCAGCAGGGTGTTGTGCTCCAGCTCGCTCATCTCCACCTCGGCTTCTAGCGTGGCCGGCCCCTTGATGGGCGTCACCAGGAGGAGGGTGCCCGTCTGTCTGCCCGAGCGCTGCACACTAAAGTGGCCCCGGCCGCGACCGCCGGCGAGGCCGAATCGCAGCGTGTCGCCCAGCACGCGAGCGGCAGACACCCGGAAGAGGATGCGCGGGGCGGACATGTTGGACACTACAGAGAGGAAGTGGAAGGAGATGGAGTTTGGTGCCTGAGTGCATGGCTTGTCTCCCAGCATGCACGGGTTCCTCTCACACCGCCTGAAAGAACACAAAGAGGGTAAACATTATTGGTTTTCAGTTATTCACAGGTTTTAGTCATTCTTATGGAACAACCGGCCTGCTCTCTGTCCTAATCTAAGATGAACAAGTACAAAAAACAGCAGACCGAGGCCTCAGGGCTTCAGCTGCCCTCAGCAGCACTGAATTGGATAAATGGAAGAACAAGATTTCAACATACTCAATTACAGAAGGACAACTAACTAACATGTGATCAAAAAGATTTTCTAAAACTGGCTCACTTCTCCTTAAGACCATCTTTTTGGACATGTCCAGACAGCTTTCAGAGTAGCGTCTACTTTTAAAGCACTACATGGACCCTGTGATGTCACCTCACACTTGAGGGTTATTGCAATCATAAAGAGTCCACCGTTCCCAAGCCTGAATGTGGCCTCATAGATTCACATGCACTGCTTAAAAAATCAAAGATCCAAATCAAATCAGTTTTATTTATGTAGCACTTTGGTCCACAGTTGTTGTTTTTAAAAGTACAGTACAATAGAATAATCAGGTAACATTTAAAAGGAAAGGAAAATAATAAGAATAAAATAATGACAGACTCCTACAGAATTAAAAGCCAAGGAGTAAAAATGGGTCTTTAAAATGCACGAAAACCCAGGAATGTCCTGATGTGCCTTCCTGAAGGAGTCGGATTACCTGTGAAACCTCTGTGAGGTCCACGTATCGCCTCAAGCTAAACCATTCCTGTTTTCGAGTTTTCTCATGGTTGCCCCTCTACTGCACCTGTCGTTAAAGCAACTGACACAACCAGCGTTTCTTAACTGACTAGATCGAGCTCACAGAAGGACTTGATGCTAAACTCTAATAAAAAAGTGTCATGTGTTAGTGCTACTTATATGATAAGTTAGCTGATACAAATTTCAAAACTCATCATTTAATTTGTTTTTGATTGAAATTGAATATTACTTAAACTCTCTTAAATTGACTTCCAATAAAAAAGGTTTATCATTGATTGAAATTCATTCAGAAATAATCCTTCTTACTTCATTGTACTGTATATTGTTACTGTTATTTGCCCTGTATGTCTACTGTACAAACTGAACTGGAATGACTGACTGTTCGCTTTATCATTTCAAATAAAGTTCGAAAAAAAAGTTAGCTGATACAGCAAACCAGACAAAACATGATGATTAGAACGAGAGAGCGAGAGAGAAGAAACCTGTTTGGATGCTTGACATGATCTGAAAAAGGTGATTTAGCTGTAATTTGAGAGAAGTGCAGATTATTAGTTAGAGAAAATTAATTAAACTTTTCAAGCTATCGTTCTGTCTTTGTGATGACTCTTTTGAGGGCACCCATTGGTTTTGAATAACTCTTTTCACTTCCTGTAAAATGCTTTTATATTCATCACTCTGTGACGTATATCTTTTTAATCCAGTTTAATCTGATTAGCTTCAGCATGCTAATGCCTCCTACCACGTAAAGCTACACTTCATGGTTAGCTTGTGAGTCATAGTTAGCAAAAAAACATCTGAGGTCAGTCTTGGGTCAAAAACATCTTCTACATCTCCAACAAAGTGTGGTTGCGGGTTGGAACGCATTCTTGTATTCTTCATCTTCATCGACTTCCTGTCTCCTCTATAGTAGAATCCAGTCTGATTGTTTATGGTTCTCCAGAGACGCCATGATTGTTTAGTCATCCCCAGAGTAATCTGTTAAAATCCTGAAATGATCCTAGTCTCCTGAAATGATACCCTGCTCTTGTACTCATGGGTAAGGACCTGCTTTTCTCAGAAATTGACACAAACACTGAAAGTGAACACATGATTTTGTTTGTTATATGCTGGAGAGAGTGCAGGCGTACTCTGCACCCTCCCAGATTCAGAGTTAGGTTTGGGACGGTGTTTTTTAGACATACATGGCTGAAATGTTTGACAGAGTTAGTGTTTTCTGTCATATATGTTCTGTCCCAGTAGTGAACGTTCATATTAAACATAACAAAAGTTGAGTGATAATAACTCAGCATATATACAAGTAACCTCTGTGAGCCAAAAGCTCAGATGGTCTGAAACATGGACTGCCACTAACCTCACAGTTTATATGTATATTTTTTCTCTAAGTGGTCAGAGAGAGTTATCCTAGGAGTTCAATTTTCAATTATATTTTGATAGAGCGCCAAATCACAAAAACAATTGCCTTAATGCGCTTTATATTGTAAAGGTAAAGACCCTACAATAATACATACAGAGAAAACACCAACAATCATATGACCCTATGAGCAAGCGCTTTGGTGACAGTGGGAAGGAAAAACTCCCTTTTAACAGGAAGAAACCTCCGACAGGAATAGGCTCAGGAAGGGGCGGGGCCATCTTCTGCAGCCGGTTGGGGGTTGGGGTGAGTTAAAACAGCTCATTTCAGACAGAGCGTGACTGAATGGAAGATTTATTTTGAATTGTGAATCATGCAAATCTTAAAAAAATATTTTAGAGAAGATTTGACCTCGAGAGGCTTTTGTTAATGTTAATATTTGACGCATTTGTAAAATGGTATCAAGGGTTGATATTTGTTAAAGGTTTTGTATCAAAGTTAGAAATTCTTTTGTGATGGCACTAATGTGAGGAATTTCACTACATACAGTCTTTTATCCTTCCTCTGCTGCCTTTTGTTCTAGTCTTATGCAAAATGATTCTTAGTTTTTAATTGATGTGTTAAAATTTTATAGTTAAAATACTTCAGAGTAACGTTTCCACTGCAAATCTTCTCAGAAAATATTTTGCAGAACCCTTGAACTAAGCCAAACACCCTGGAGAGCCTGTGTGCCTGCAATTTTCATGTTTTTTGTGACCAAAATACAGGAAACAGATGATACAACAGCTGTTTTCTGCAAACGTTTGTGTTGAATTTGTGGCTTGCTAAATCATCTTTATCCAAGTCCCTCTTTAGCTAGTGAGTCCAACAAAAGGCTCGCTCAGATTACATGCCTTTGACATCCTCTTTCAAATTGAAGATGAATGATGGGCAACTTTTACAGTAAGTTCTCCCAATAGTTTATTTTTTCTTTTGGTGGTTTTCCCCACAAAGAAGTGATCAGGTCAATCCTCATATTATTTGCTTTTCATGCAATTACTGTATTGACTGTATTTGTCTTGCAGTTTCTTGGGTTTGACTGGGGGAATTTTTGCAATTTGGCATCTCCGTGATTCCAGGTGTGGAAAAAGTACTTGAACAATCTGCTGTGGTAAACACGTCCAGTGCTGTAAACACGTTTCAAGGTTCTTGACCGATCAGCTAACTGGAGCCTGAAAACTTAGCAGTTCATCTGAGGCCAAACCTCAGCCTGACTCTCAGCCCAGATTCTACCAGAGCTAAGAGATGGGTGGAGGAGGGAAGTGGTTAACTGTGAGGTCGAGGTCATTGTTTGTCAAATATTTCTTTATCGCTGTCCCTGTCATTGACTTTATGTCTGATTCTTTTTCTTCTGAGGTGACAGGTTTATGGTTTTGATTGTGTCTTTGTGTTTCTGGGTGCTGTTTAATTGCACTCTCGATGTGTGATTTAAATTGAGTGTAGTTCAGGGCAGTCATTCTTTTGACTGCTTGTTCGCTAGTTTCAAATTCAGACTGTCAGTTTTGTTTTCATCCACAGTTGTTGGACAAATAGACGAAGTCCATAGAACTTGGAGAGTTTCCAGATGTTTTGCAACTCTCTGGATTGCCTCAAACAGCATGTGGACTGATTTTTGACCAATGGGACAAATATCACACCACTGAGCTCATTTGAATCACAGACAGATTGTTTTGGTTTTGGGGATCAAATCACACTCTAACCTTTCTTTATTCGAGTTAATATTAGTGAGTCCCACTCACACAGACTTAGAGACTGGTTGGCAATCATTTGGCAACCATCGGTTGATAGGAAAAAGTGTCTAGCACTCGACCCACTGCTGAGTGGTTGCTTCTAGTGTGAAACTGGTTGCAAACAGGTATTTGGTGCTGTACCAAAAACCTTTTTATTATTGTTAAGGCACCACAGGTTGCCATGGTCACCAGTACTTTGCATGGAAGATGCCAGTTTGTCTGTCCACCATCAAAAACTACTTGCCAAGTAGTGCTGAAACTGTGAAAAGTGAGCTGCAAACTGGAAACTCAGACTGTTTGCCTTTAAAGTAAATAGTGAGATTCGCAAACTTTCAGATTGTACAAACTAAAGGTTTATGTGGAGATATGGAGACACAAACGGGACACAGAAGGTAAGATAGAAGAGAACAGCTCAGAGGAAGGTTGAGGAGAAAAAGGTCGGTAAGTACTCTTACATGGACGATGTTTTGATGTACGTGGCGTTTTTCAAGCGAGGACACTCCACCGTCACGCACTGGAAACCTCCGTAGGTGTTCACACACAGCTGGTCTGCTGTGCAGTTGTGCATCCGGTTTTCACACTCGTCAATGTCTGAATGCGAAAGGTCAAAGGTGAGAGGTACAACTACAAGGGCGCAGCCATCTTAAACATTCCCCAAATAGAACAGGATGACCTCTGAACTCTGACCTGTGCAGCTGCGGCCGTCTCTGGTCAGGTCGTACCCGGACGGACAGATGCAGTGGAAGCTGCCGGGTGTGTTCACGCACTGATGGACGCAGAGCAGGCCAGGCTGACCGAGGGGAAACAGATGGCACTCGTCGATATCTGAAACAGACACAAGCAAAATTCTAGTTGATTAATCGGTCGGTTGATTGAAAGAAAATTTACATCCAACAATTTTGGTTCTCAAGCGAAGACATTGAAAATCGATTTTTTTAACTGCTGAGAATGATCAGCGTTTTGTTAATGTGGTGGTTATTGGTATGGACTGATCACCTGTGCAGATGTTGTTGTCACGGCCTGATATGGTGAAGCCCACGTCACAGGTGCAGCGGGTGGAGCCCAGGAAGTGTGTGCAGTGAGAGGGTCGTACTGAAGAGGAGGGAGAGGATGACGTGGGTGACTGGTGAGAAAGTGAAGTTGCTGAAGAGGATGCTGACAGAGCAGCAGAAGCAGGAAATGATGACGAAGAGGAGGCGGAGGAGGAGGGAGAAGCGGGAGAGAAGGAGGGGAGGGAGTTGGCGGTGCTGTTGAGGTCTGAAAAGAAAAACCAGGTTTAAAAAAACAGAAGCACAAAACTTTGAAGCAGAACTGTGATTGACCTCCGGAGACTCACGTCTGCACATGGGCTGCTGACCGCTCCACTTCAGAGACTCCAGACACACTCGGGTCCGAGGACCAATCAGCTCATAGCCGGACTTGCACAGGAAGTGGACCTCGTGTCCGATGCCAAATACCCTGCCCAGTCTGCGGCCGTGAGCGGGGGGATCCGGTTTGGGGCAGGATGCTGCAAGGCAAAACATTTCTGTCTGAGATAATCTTAATCCACCTGCTGGACCTCAGAAAAGTTATACACCAGCTCAAACCCTGTGGTCATCTGGAACAGACACCAGGAACTGACGGTGCTCCAGTGTGTCAGCCTCCCCTGCAGCTCCGCCACAAACCATGCCCCGCCACAGGGACACTACACCAAAAACTCCTCCCACTTTTACCATTTATTTTTTTACCTATTTTAAAGACGGCCATGGTGCTGTTGTGCAGGGTGCTAATCTTCTTCTTTAGGGAGCGCAGGCTCTGCTGGTAGGACGTCTCATGGACCGCCAGCATCTTCTCCACCTGCCGCAGCGAGTTCAGCAGATCGTGAGTGGATGGACACTCCTGTGGGGGCGGGACGAGGAGGGGTTAGAGAAGGCCTTCCTCCATCTAATCTTTGTCTTTTTTGGCACTTTTATAATAAGCTGAGTAAATTCTGGGGCCAGAACACCAAAACCATCAGCTGACTCAAGCTCAAATGTGCACGGTGGATGTGGGTGTATACTTCTAAATGCCTCCTATCACAATAAATATTCATTAATTACTATTAATTCTATCTTTAGGCCCAAATATGAAAACACAAAGTTTTTCCAAGGTTGTAATAATTTGTTTGGCTAGAGGCAGAAGATGACCATCACATTCTGTTTGCAGGTGTGAGGTCTGCACACAGAGGTGAGGTTTTTCAGAGCTGCATTTAAGCCTGGGTGAAAACTGAACCAGAAGCGGCCGCTCGCCTCACAATCACTGTTGAAACACAGCTTAACTCGGCGCTGCTGCCACACAGCGAACCTGTGGTTTGTGTTTTCGGTGTTTGGAGGCGTTCCTTTGGTTTCTTACAGGCAGTGAAGACTAAGGAGGGTGAACCTGAGCTCTGCGTGCTGAGCTGCAGCTACTATGTATTTAAACAGACTTTGGTGTTGGTGTGAGTAATCAAACTCTAATGACAATAAAAACAAGAATTTGTTCGTGCACTTTGATTGATTTGACCAGGGCTAAGGGTGTGTCATAGTCGTTGAATTTCTTTTTTTTTATTTTAGTTTTTTGGACATTATTTAAC
Organism: Astatotilapia calliptera; assembly: GCF_964374335.1. Classification (NCBI taxonomy): domain Eukaryota; kingdom Metazoa; phylum Chordata; class Actinopteri; order Cichliformes; family Cichlidae; genus Astatotilapia; species Astatotilapia calliptera. Next base: position 3,824,866 of record NC_137428.1, on the reverse strand, counting down.
GGTACACAAGATTAAAAAGTTCAAAGAGCTCCACTTGATTTAAATTTACCTGAATCAAATTCAAGGTCATGCTCCTGTGCACCTTTGCTCTGAGCAGAACTCCTAATGTGTCGTCTTATACTTTCTGCTTCTAGCTGGACCTTCTCCAACATGTCAGAAAGATGAATCTTCAATTTGATCTTAATTTTTTGAAGCACACAAAGCTACAGTTTGAAGATATGTGTTTGTGATGCCTGAAATTCCAGGTCAGGTCATTTCTGCTGAATGTTCTGACTCAGAAACATCTGGATATTACAGATGCTGAGAAACATGTGTCCCTGCTGCTCTTTGCCTTCAGGTTGGAAAACTGGATTCTTGAAAACTGCTCAGTCTTAGTTGGAGACCGAGCTCTCATCATCAGCGATGATTGTCTGCATAAATGTTTAATTGAGTTTGAAAAACGAGTTGATGTTTATGTTTAGCATAGAAGAATCTAAAAATATCAGCCATGCTTGAAGCTCTCAGGACTTGCAAGAGAAGATGATTATGAACATCATATGGCCAAATTTACAGAGCTAAATGGATTTTTCTTTGTTATATCTATAATCATAGTGTGTGGTACTGCACTATGCTTCAATAAATAATCTCAAATATATTTTTAATATAAAAAAGATCACGATCTTTCTCTTGATCAGATCATGTTCCAACTTTTTTGACTCTCTAAGAAATAAAACCTGGATATAAAATCATTTTGATGTCAACTTTTACTCAAAAAACATTTAGACCCAAAATGCTGACTTAAGTAATTAGATTACATGTAAATCTACCATGAAATTTTGTTACATGAGTACAATGTAAAAAAAAAAATTAAACTTACTTCATTTTGCTTGATTTTTTTATTTGAACTTTATATGAACTTTTGATTTCATATATTTCATTTTCATTTTACTCAAAATTGTTCCTTCAGTGTCCTACTAATTAGAGAGGGGTCAGCTGACATGTTAAACATGCATTATTTTAGCTTTAGGGGATGACTTTTTTTTTCAGGAATATCATCTCCAAGACTGGGAACATTAAAGTGTTATAGCCTAAAAGCTATAAAAGTAAAATGCAAACATGATAAGAACTATTCTTATGTATTTTATTTAAGAAAAACAGTCGTAATTTTTTTAATTACATTGAATTCGATTGAATACATACATTATATTGAATTAGTCTTATGAGACCTTCGGTCCAAATATAGATGATTTCACGTTTTTCTTATTTTTTTAAAAAGCATGACCAGGTCAGACACCGGTACCAACCTGAGCAGAAGAAGAATAAATCTGATGAAGGCTGATCATCATCATCGTCAGCGTAATGACCCCAGCAGCCTTCATCCTGGAAAAAAACTCCATCCTCATGATGATCCGTCTTCAGCTCCTCTGCTGCGTCCTCAGAACTGAACCATCTCTTCTCCTGCTCTTTCTTTTCAAGGGCACTTGCCAAATTTCTCCTGCGCTCCCTCACAACCCTCCCTCCACCTCCACCTTCACCTCCACCCACCTCCCTGTCAGGCATGTTGGAGGTGGAAGCTGAAGCCAGAGGAGGAGGAGGAGGAGAAGAAGGAGGGCCCACATCTGGAACATGCTGTCCCTTCTTTCTTTTTTTTTATAAACCATCAGCAAATCCAGAAATAGACTTAAATTATAAGGAGAAGTCAGCTGGCAGTGGTGTCTTTTAATCATCCCCCGTTGTTGGGGAGTATTTCAGATTCGCTCTCCAGCTCAGGAATGTGGCTCTTGCTCCAATTACAGTCACTATAAAGCCCCACTTTTTTTGAAACCCCAAACTCGCCTCGTTGCAGCATAATGTCATGTTGCTCCTAAATGACAAGGCAGCGATATCTGAGGCAGAAGCCCCCGCCTCGGTTATCCCCCACTCAGAAAGAGAAAAAAAAGAGGTGTAGAGATCCTGGAAGAGATGTTAGAAAAGACCCTGCAGCTGCTACAAGTCCAAACTTCAACTTAAACTCAGAGTCATATATAAGGTATGATAATGGCAGAGTATGCATGCACACTATAATCTCCTATACAGCACCCTAAACACATGAAAATCCCCAAAAGGAAAAACACATCTGCTGAATTTGGAATTATAACGTTTAATTGGAAGTAAATAAAAAAGATGATTGAACTCCATCAAACAAGGCCTTGAATTTCCTTGAAGAGCCTGGAATTTCATGTGCAGTGAGCGCAGAGGGACACACACTCTTTCACGCATTTGTTAAAAACACAAAAGAACCATTTGCACAGCTAAAAACTGTCTTTATGGAAGATTATTGGAAAAACAAAAAGAAGCACATTTTGATTTTTAACATGCCTAAAATTAGAACACTGAGTCCACACAAGATATGTGCTTAAATAACAGATATGTCATCATAAGTAAACTAACAGAATACAAACCCCAAAAAGGGGGTTGGGTATTCATACCAGATACCAGCTGGTATGAAATAGAGATGCTTTAGTTTTATTCTCTTATTAGAGTTATTCTTGAATTATCATAATTAATGTTGGTCCAAGTTCAGCATTGCAAGTGAGCATATTGTTATGATGTCATAGTTTTGTGACGTGTAAAAAAACAAAAACGGCCAATGAGCACTCAGGAAAACATTGTAAATAAAAGGCTGTTAGGATTGGGGCTGGGGGTTGGGATGTGATCGTGCTTAGGGTTGTAGCGCTATAGTTAGGGTTAAGCTCTTCTGGTTAGGGTTTAGTGTGTGGTGTAACAGTGTGTCCACATCACAAAAGTATGACATCACAGAAATGAGAGTGGTCACTTGCAATGTGGAATGTGGACCAAGATTAAGTCTGATTATGCGGGAACAACACCCACATGGAGCTATCAGATTGTGCTTTGCTCATCAGCCAGTATCACCAAAGACAGCCTGAGACCTCCTGGAAAACAGGTGGAGCTGTGAAGCACTCACCGGAATGAAGTGAAAGGCTCATATTGTCATCTTTTTTCCAGGTTTTAAAACTTTTAACAGATTTTTTTTTATTACAGCAAGAAATTTGTTAAAATATTAATTTCATTGGTTTTCTGTATTGCGCTTACAAAACGGAGCATCTGAGTGGAGAGGTGTTGTTTTGTAATTTTGTCTGTCTTTTAGGTGTTTTGTGGTGATCCTGATGTAGCTATAGCTGACTTCAGTTCTTAAGCGTTATAATCTTAAACTTTTAAAAACTAAACATATGTTGGCATTTTCGACTAGAACAAATGATGATGATCATCATGCAACAACATCAAAGTGTTATATTTCTGACACCACAGGAAATACATGCTTTTATTCTGGGACTTTTCTAGAACAGCTTGATTCTTATGATTATGAAAATAATCCTTCATCTTTTTTTGGGCTTTAACGCAGTCCCTCAGGTTTTTCACATTAGCTGAAAAAACATTTGTTTTAGCACCTTTCTCTGTTAATAAGATATCATTCCTCTAATTGTTTAATATCAGGATTCGCCTTGGTTACACTTTATGACAGAAAGTAAAGAGAAGAAAAGTGATGAAAAAAAAAAGTAAGTTATCCTGAATGTCGTGCTTGTGCCAATGAAAACTTTTACTACTGTTGGCAAACGACAAAGGAAGAGGAGAGGGGGAAGGCATGTTAGAAAGCAGTGAGAGAGCAGGAAAGTGTAGTGAGAGTAGGGACTGGATGTATCGTCTATGAGCAGTAAAGGGAGAGAGCTGGCTGATATTATATTGGAGCATACTTCATTGGACATGTAGCTGAAGGGAACAGGTGATAAGGAGATGTTGTGTAGTAGCTGATACAGGCTCTGGGTGGTGGGGAGAATTGCTAGATGGCTGGATAAGAATGGCTGTAGTGATGACGGAAACTGCAAAGAAGGTGTTTGATGTGACCTTTGGACAGAGGAAAGGGGACAAGGAGACTTGGTTTTGGACTGAGGACATACAGGATCACTTAGGAAGAAGTTAGCAGAGAAAGAACAGGATAGTCAGGGATTCAAAGAAAGTAGACAGGAGTACTGGGAGGTGATGTGTACAGTGAGGAAAGATTGAAGAAAGCATGGGCAGCAGGTTAGGGTGGTTAATGATAGAGACAGAAATGTGCTAACGAGAGAAGAGAAGAAAGTTAGAGAGAAGTAGATGGGTGGAAGACAGTTAGAGAATCAGGAACTGCAGAGGGTTGGTAACAAGGAAATGAGGGCGGCTATGGAAAGGATAAAGAGTGGAAAATTATCCATATGACATACCTGTGGAGTGGTGGAGAAATCTAGGAGAGAGGGGAATCATCTTTTTGACCTGATTGTTTAAAACAACCTTGGAGTACGAGAGGATGTCTGAGGAATGTAGAAGTGTACTCGTACTGATTTTCAGAGACAAGCGTGATGTGCAGAGCTGTAGTAACTACAGAGGGATAAAGCTGATGAGCCATGGCATGTGGAAGGAAAAGAGTTGTTGAGGTTAGGTTAAGAAGAGATGTGATCCATTTTAAAATCCTTTTATTTGTTTTTAAGCGTCTTAATGGTCTTGCCCTTTCTTATTTGTTTGATCTGCTTCAGACAAATAAGAAAGGACAGCACTGCGGTCAGCTGTTATGTTGTTTTTAAAGTGCTTTAGAAATAAAGTGAAAGTGAAAGTAAAGTGAAAGTGATGATCAGTGAGCAGTAGTATGGCTTCATGCTGAGAAGAGCGCTACAGATGGCATGTTTGCATACATATTATTAGGTGCTAAGAAAGATGTGGTGCTGCATCAGGAAGTCGGGAGTGGCAGAGAAGTCTAAGGCTGGTGGAGGACAATCTGCCGTGCAGAAGGAAGAGAAGAAGACCACAGAGAAGATTGATGCATGTTTTGATGCATTTGTACATTTGAACTTTATGTTCACACGTGGCAAGATGGCGCCGGTGTGTGTGGCTGCTCGTCTGTCACTGCCAAGTTTGTTCCTGTTTATGTTATTTTTAATTTGTGTCATCCATGAAACAAAGTCTCTGCTGAGGTATGATCGCCAGACACTATTGGACCTCAAACCTGTGGTCCAAAATATTGTGTCCTTTGGAGCTGGTGGGCAGCAACCCCTGCCCCCATTTGCATCGGAAACCCCGGGTTACCTGTACCGGGTTCCCACGCTACCTTCCCGGCGAAAGCGTCCTCGTCGCCGGGGTAAACGAAGCGGTCGCCTGGTGAAGCTAAAGGTTTACCTAAAGAATTATTCTGCTGTTTTCCGACCAGTACATGGATTCTTGCCAAGGCTGTTTGCGTCTCGGCGTTTTCTGGATCCTGTTGATGCCTGTTTGGTGCCTGTGGTCGGCTTTGATGATGATGCTCCTCGGCCTCGCTGCCCATGCCCTCCCAGGCTAAACCTCCGCTGTCAACATTATCGGAATCTGAGATCGCTGCGGCGGGTTTCTGGACCCCCTGAACCCCGAGCGCCAACTCCAGCTCCCGCTAGGATTGGCCTGGTGAACGCCAGATCACTTTTAAACAAAACTTTTATTCTTCGGGACTTCTTCAGTTCCCGTGATCTGGATTTTCTGTGTGTGACTGAGACGTGGCTGAGTGTTGGTGAGTCCAGTGTCCTATCTGAACTTTTACCTGTGGATTGTTGCTATTTTAACTCGCCACGGACGTCAGGCAGAGGTGGAGGCACAGTGACTGTTTACAAAAAGGATTTTAAATGTAAGCAGTGTTTTCTACAGCCTTCGTTCTCCAGCTTTGAACTTGCCTCATTTGAGGTGAGTCGTACAAACCCGATTTTCTGCGCTGTCATCTATCGCCCCCCGAAATACAATAAGAACTTCATAAACGACTTTTCTGATTTTTTAGCTGGGATTATGCCCAACTATGATAGTGTTCTTATTGTTGGAGATTTTAATATACATGTATGCTGTCCTGATAAGCCACTGGTAAAGGACTTTTTAAGCCTTATTGACTCTTTTAGCCTGGTACAGTCCGTACGTGGCCCTACACATGAGCACGGACACACACTGGACCTTGTTCTGTCATATGGTCTGCCTGTCACTGACTTGGAGATTTGTGACTGTGCACTCTCAGATCATATGCCTGTGTTATTCAACGTTGGTTTGACATATACCGCAGTTAAACCTGGCGCTGCTACTCGGTGCTGTCGGGTTATTAACCCCGCCACTGCTGCGCAGTTTTCTGCTGCTTTTAATCAGCTCGGCGGGCCTTCTGACTTTGTTTCCTCTGACACAGAAGACCTACATTCCTGGTTTAATTCTTGCTGTCAAAAAATCATGGACCCTGTGGCTCCTTTAAAAACCAGGCAGCTTAAGGCTAAACCTGAGCCTTGGTTTAATGAGAGCAGTCGTGCTGTTAAGAGGGAATGTCGTCGAGCAGAACGGAGGTGGAAAAAGGATAAACTGCATGTATCATTTCAAATTCTCAAAGACTGCTGGCATCGCTACCAGAACACTGTTAAAGAGGCAAAAAGGGAATATTTTGCAAATATTATTTCTTCCAACTGTCATAACCCACGTGTGTTATTTAGGACCATTGACACTGTTCTTAATACTCCTGTTAACCATTCCTCGCCGTCAGTCCCCTGACCGTGGTCGGGAGACACGAGGGGAGATGCTTCCTCCAGGGCCGAAGTTTGTCCTCCTTCGGGGTTAACTCCCTTCACTTTTGTGGAGTAGTGAGGCAGACAGAAATCAGCCGAGGCACCGGAGAGTACTGAAGAGATGAGGCTTTAATAACAGTACTGCACACTTTGGAAACACACTGCATAGCCTGTAGCCCGTTAGAACGCTGCTCCCGGTCGCCCTCTACCCATGACACACTCTCTCACTCTCTTTTTCCTCTTTCGCTCCCCGCGTTTCCTTCACGCGCATGCTCACACACACATTACATACACTCCTTACTGCACCCAGTCACACACAAGACAGCAATTCCTGCAACACTACCCCCACTCTGGATGGCAATTAAACAATAATTCCACTCCAGCATTGTAATGCATAAAACTGGTACACAATCCCCTTTACCACTTGGAGCCCACAGGAGATAAAAGTGTTAGCCATTACCGCATATAAGGTGAGGTATAGTATCAACGAGTGCACTTCAGTGACAAAGAGGTTGGCTCAAGTAAGGTGTACATACATGTGCAAAATAAAGCATTTCAAGTGCTGTTAAGTAGAAAAGAAATTACACAATTGTAACTATTACATGGCGACCGGGAATAACCAACTTATCCTAGCATCTAGGAAGGCACAAATACAAATGGATAAGTGCATGTAGATAACCCCGTAGGTCCTTCAGATACTTTTTAAAAAAAAATGTAAACACTGGAACAATGAAAAAAAAATATAACTCTTTTAAACCATTGTAGCTAACAGTATAGGAGGCTGAAACGATTTAAACTTGAACCGAATCTTCAGTCCTACTTGGAACTGTCCATGGTAGGTAAACCAAGTTACGTGATCCACACTCCATACCAGTCTGGAGCTCTGCGCCGACGAGTTGGTCGCTGAAACTGCTGGCCCGGGTGGTCTGGCTCACCCACCACACCCCCACCATTCTCATGGTCTACATGGGAAGGGGACGATGGGACAACCACAACCAGAGCGGGATCAGCTGCAACTGAGACAGAAGGCTGAGAGGAGCTGGGGCCATTGCCAGTTGCAGTAGAGAACAGACTGTGCAGACCCAGATCACGGTCTGCTGGGTCATCTTCTAAAGCTGGTGGTGGGACCTCTGTAGGGGACCACTGATGAGCCTGATCAAGGACCCAGGTATTGTCCAGTGGCTCGCGGCAGCGATAATGCTTTAGCTGGTCATGGTGGACAACTTTCACTTTAGACCTTGGGTTCTTCTGGATCCGATAAACTAGGTCATCCAATTGTCCCAGGACAAAGAATGGTCCTTCATACGATGGGAGGAACTTTCTGACCTTGTTCTTGACGTGACGTGTTCCTTTGATGAGATACCACACAGGATCTCCAGTCTTATACTGTGTGTGGCAACAGTTCTTGTCATATTGCCTTTTTGCGCGCTTGACTGACTCACCCAGGGCTTCCCTGGCGATGAGGTGGGCCAGCTCCAGCCGCTCACGCATTTGCTGCACATACTCTGGAACTGAGGGTTGGTTGCCTGGATCAGGAGGTAGACCTGCGACAAGGTCCACTGGCTCACTCAGTTCTCGGCCAAACATCATGAAGTTCGGGGTGAAACCTGTAACACTGTGTTTGGTCGCCCTGTAGGCCATAACAGCGTACGGGATCATCAGGTCCCAGTCCCAATGACAACGCTCTGCTGTGGAGGCCAGGATCTTCTGGAGAGTGGCATTGAAACGTTCAACCTGGCCATCTGACTGGGGTCGGAATGGCGTTGTATGAGTCTTATCTATGCCAAACAAACTGCACACCCCTTGGAACACATCAGATTCAAAATTGCGTCCCTGATCACTGTGTAGTGCTTGAGGTATCCCGTAGCGGCACACCCACTCAGATGCAACGACCTCGGCAACGGTTGCAGCCCGTTCATCTGGGATAGGAAAGGCTTCAGTCCACTTTGTAAAGTAGTCTTGTATCACAAGCACATATCGGTTTCTGCGCTCTGTCTCATTCAGTGGTCCCATAATGTCCAGCGCAACGCGCTCCATTGGGGCTCCTACCCGGACAGTTCCCATCGGAGCTTGCGGTGTCTTCTGGGGTCGGGCCCTGGATGCACAGCTGGTACAAGTACGGCACCAAAGAGCGACGTCTTCCCTCATGTGATACCAATAGAATCGGGTTCGTAGTCTGGCCACAGTCCTCTCGACACCAAAATGTCCACCCACTGGCCCTTCGTGCATCTGGCCCATCACTTCTGGTTGTAGCTTACGTGGCAGTACGATTTGGGGATAGAACTGGGTCTCGTCAAGGCAGTAGAAGCGACGGACCAGAACTCCATCTCTGAAGTAGAGCCGTTTCCATTGAGCCCAGTATGTCTTAGTTGCTGGGCTGCATGGTGAAACAATAGTCCATGGGGGGCGCTCACTGCTGGCCTCCATCCAGGCGCGTATGGGTGCAATGTCTGCATCAGCGTCCTGGGCTTGGCTCAGCTCCCCCATGGTCCAACCATGAAACAGAGAAGCAGTATCAAGGGTTTTAGCCACATATACTTTCTCAGTCAGCTTTACAGTGTGTGTATTAGTGGACATGTTCTGGTGTGATATGTCTGTTCTAGTGTGAATTGTCTGTTCTGAGATGTCTGTGTTGATAGAAGTGTTTTGACATAAAATGTCTGACTTTGTAAGAGCAGTTTGGTCTAAAGTCTTTGTTTCTGGTGTGGTGGTGTTATGACTTACCCCCACTAGACACACCGCTGTACTAGCCGGTTGTCCCTCCACCCTCACCGGACTCAGCAACAGGGAGCTGGTGTCAGAGTCCAACTCGCATTGAACTGCCTGATGACTGGTCCCCCCGAGATGCTTGGGGGGGTCCTGCACTCTGCATGGACAAGACTGGCGACAGGGTCTTCTGGAGAGGCTATCAGCATTGGTGTGCACTCGACCTGGACGGTGGATGATCTCAAAGTTGTACTCGGCAAGCTTCTCGAGCCATCGAGCTAATTGTCCCTCTGGCTCTTTCATTTTTGTTAGCCACCGTAGACTGCTGTGGTCTGTGCGCACTTTGAAAGGCCGTCCAAGGAGATACTGGCGAAAGTGGGACGTGAAATCCACGACGGCTAGTAGTTCACGTCGTGTGGTGCAGTAGTTTTGTTCAGTTCTTGATAGCTTACGACTGCCATATGCCAGCACACGCCCTGTTGCATCTGTGACAGCACCGCGCCGATGCCAGTGTCGCTGGCATCAGTGTCTAGTGTCATTTCTCCATGGTCAAGTGGATAGCCAAGAACAGGGGCAGAGGTGAGTCGACACTTCAGCTTGTCGAAAGCTGCTTGGTGCTCAGCATGCCACTGAAAATGTGCATTCTTCTTGGTCAGGTTGTGCAGGGGTTCGGCTATAGAGGCAAAATCTTTCACAAACCGGCGGTAATATGAGGCCAGGCCGATGAAGCGTCTGACCTCCTGGATGGACGTAGGTGTGGGCCACATCTGAACCTTTTGAACTTTGCTGGGGTCGGTAGCCACACCATGCTCGGATACCACATGGCCAAGATAAGCAACTTCGCGGCGAAAGAGGCAGCATTTGGCAGGTTTCAGTTTCAAGTTAGCTTGTTGAAGTCTATAGAATACCTGGCCAAGCCGTTGCAGCATCCCCGACACGTCCTTAGCCAGCACGATGATGTCGTCCAAGTAGACCAGGCAGGTCTCCCACTGCATGCCAGCCAGGACGCGGTCCATCAGCCGCTGGAACGTTGCCGGGGCATTGCATAGTCCAAATGGCACGACGTTCCACTCAAAGAGGCCTGTCCTAGTGCAGAAAGCGGCGGCCCTGCGTGCTCTAGGCGTCAGCTCAACCTGCCAGTAGCCAGATGCGAGGTCTAATGTGCTGAACCATCTGGCAGTTGAGAGTGTGTCCAGCGTGTCCTGGATGCGGGGCAGCGGGTAGGCGTCTGTTATGGTGCGGTCGTTGAGAGCCCTGTAGTCAATGCAGAGACGGTATGTCCCATCTTTCTTACGCACCATAACGATGGGCGAGGCCCAGCTGCTGCAGCTGCATTGGGCGAGACCGCTCTGTAGACTGTCGTAGATCTGCTGATCAGCATTTTGCTGCTTTTCCCCTGCCATTCTTCGTGGATTTTGTTTGACTGGGGCACCAGGACGGGTTATGATGTCATGCTGCACAAGGCTGGTTCGGCCCAGGTCAGCAGGCCCTGTAGAAAACACATGTCCATAAGTGCAAAGCAAGCGTTTCAGTTGGAGCTGTTCATAGTCATTGAGGTCTGTGGAGCTCTGGGCATAGAGCTCCTGCAGGTGCAGAGGAACCACAGGAGGGCTGGTCAGAGAGTCTGCAGCTGGGGAGACCATGGAGGGTTCCACGGCCTCAGCTGGCTGGAGGAGCCCGGCAATGGATCCCGCCTTAATTGTTACTGCTTTATTGCCAAGGTTAAAAAGGCGAAGTGGGACAGCTTTAGAAGGCTGTGCGTTGACTAGGACTCTGGCGATAAGTACTTTGTGCTTCTCAACAAAACCTTTGGTGGGACTAAGCATCATGTCACCTCGAGCTGCTGCACCAGGATGCACGTTGCCTTTCACCATATACTCTTGCCCCGGTTCCACCACCACAGTTCTAGCTATTCTCACTGCGTGTGACTTTGTACTGGCTTCGGTTTGGTAGTAGAGCACCTCTTCACCGAAAAGGATGATGCGGCGTTTGCCAAAATCAAGACGTGCTTCAGCTTGAGTGAGGAAGGGATGCCCAAGCAGCACCTCATTTCCTGCTATATCTGCCACCAAGAAATCAACATCCACCTGTCGATTGTTGATATTGACAGGTATCTGGGCTTCACCTAGCACCGGCACGTCCCCAGGTCCCACACCAAGCAAGGTCTCAACAACTGAGGGCTGTAGTGGTGGTCTCACGTCTGGGTGGATGGAGTTGTAGTAGGGCAGCGGCAGCACGCTCCTCCGGGCTCCACTGTCCAAAACAGCACATACCTCCACTTCGTAGAGGCGCATGGGGATACTCATTTCTTGGCTTTGGCACTTAAGTTGGAGCACAGTGGGTTTTGGGCTGTCCCAAGGGCTACTGTTCAATGTTAAGGCCTTGGTGGTTTTGTGAGGGGAAGGGCACTGCTTTTGGACATGGCCCCAACCTTGACAGTTATGGCAGCGAACCCCACTCCTTTTAAAATTTCTGTGATTGTTCGGTGTTGTCGAGGGTGTGTGTGGGACAAAACGATTCGGTGAGGGGCTAGCTGCAGGTGCATGCTCAGCAACAGTCTCATCTCTGTCTTTTTCTCTGACGACGGCAGCTCGGGGCCGGCGTTCAGCTGCGTTACGGGCTCCTTGCTGCATGGCACTGGTTACATAAGATGCAGCCCTTTTAGTGGTTTCGTGTCGGTGGGCTATTTCGTATGCGCAGGCAAGTGTGGCTGGGTGCCTCTCTAGCAACTTCTGTACTATTTCTGCATCACCCAGCCCATTGGTGAAAACTTCAACAGCTATAGAGTCTTGTTCAATCTCTGCTCTATTACCATATGCAACAGCCACTTTCCCATAAATGTCATCTCTGAAAACATGCAGGGCCTCACCAGGTTTACGCACTCGCTGCCTCAGTTCTACAGCAACAGCAGCTGCATGGTCAGAAGAAGGGCCATATGCAGTTTCCAGTTCGTCCACCAGGCGGCGGTAATCCCATTTGGATGAGCAGGGATTTCTGTGGATAATGGCCCCTGCTGCTCCAACTAGGCAGAATTTTTGTCATTGTTTTTTCTGACCAATAGGTGGCTTCAGCGCAGCTTTCAAACCTGTGCAGAAATTCCTTCCACGGTGTGGTGCCGTCATATTGGCCCGGACGTAGGGTGGGGACTCTCTCTCTAGTGTCACCGTCCTCTTCACTGTCAGATGGGGGCTGACGGGGCACACAGCGGGTCTTGCCTGGTTTCGAGCGGGGTTTATGCTGTGCAGTGATTTCCCCATAGCTAATGGCTTCATTAAGGCTACTGGAAGGCATACATTGCATGGGTGTATTTAACATTGCGTTAAACTGAGCCGGTGTGCTGTGTACAAAACTGTCCATGTGAGCGGAGGAAAATAGGTTTGAGTCTGGATAGTGGATTTTCATTTGGGGAGTAGGAGCTGGATAATAGTTCATGCTGCTGCCTGTGTTTCTCTCACAGCCGTAGCTGCGGCATTCAGCATCAACGAAGGGATTCGTGCGGGAAAACTGCGGCCGGGCAGGACCATCGGGCGGCGCGAATACACACTCTCCATTAGCGTGTGTGTTAGCACAACTTTCGGCACACAGGAATGGGTTCATATGTTCACATTTAGTCACAGCTCTGTCTCTGTTAGCTTCCCTAATGCTCGCGGCACCCTCGGAGACACTGGTCAGCGATATGAACGGGTTGGAGTAATTGGTCTCAAGTCCGTACTTTTCACGAGAATGGCGAGCAGCGGCCATCGCGAGTTAGCTTAGCTGCGGGCTAATACACTTGTAATTACAGTCACTCGGCTTTATCGTTAGCCGCTTTAGCCTGTCGGTTTTTCTCTGTGCTCACCACTTCTTTAACAACGTGAGAGGGTCCCTTCGTGGTCGCCAGTGTTAACCATTCCTCGCCGTCAGTCCCCTGACCGTGGTCGGGAGACACGAGGGGAGATGCTTCCTCCAGGGCCGAAGTTTGTCCTCCTTCGGGGTTAACTCCCTTCACTTTTGTGGAGTAGTGAGGCAGACAGAAATCAGCCGAGGCACCGGAGAGTACTGAAGAGATGAGGCTTTAATAACAGTACTGCACACTTTGGAAACACACTGCATAGCCTGTAGCCCGTTAGAACGCTGCTCCCGGTCGCCCTCTACCCATGACACACTCTCTCACTCTCTTTTTCCTCTTTCGCTCCCCGCGTTTCCTTCACGCGCATGCTCACACACACATTACATACACTCCTTACTGCACCCAGTCACACACAAGACAGCAATTCCTGCAACACTCCTTTGAATGTCTGTTTGGAAGTTTCTCCTGAGATTTGCAATGATTTTCTGAACTTTTTTATTGAAAAGGTTGTCACCATCAGGGCTCTTATCACAGCTCCTGACTCTGACCCCTCTGTCTCTGTCCCTTGCGCTGCTGTTTTCACTCAGTTTGAGCTTGTGACGCTCTCCTCTTTAGAGGATGTGGTTCGCCATATTAAGCCCACAGGTTCCCCACGGGATCCTGTCCCTCCACAATTCTTTAAAGAAATTTTTCCTAGTATACAACAGTATGTCCTTGACATTATTAACAGCAGTCTGTCTTCTGGTGTGGTTCCTGCAAATTTCAAACATGCAGTAGTACAGCCACTGCTTAAGAAACCTGGCCTTGATCACACAGTTTTAGCGAACTATAGGCCTATTTCCAAGCTGCCTTTAGTCTCCAAGGTTTTAGAGAAAATTGTTTTTAGTCAACTGAAAGATTTTCTAGATGAAAATGGAATCTTTGAGGTTTTTCAGTCAGGTTTTAAAACCCTTCACAGCACAGAATCTGCATTACTAAGGGTTTTTAATGACATCCTTCTGGCATGTGATTCTGGTAACCATGTTGTTCTTGTCTTGCTTGACCTAACTGCTGCCTTTGACACAGTAGACCACAATATTTTAATTTCTCGATTACATGATGTAGTGGGTATTGGTGGCACTGCACTCAATTGGTTTAGGTCTTATTTGTCAGATAGAACTTTCTCTGTCAGCCTTCTTGGTTACGAATCGTCTTCTGCTCCTCTGTCATGTGGTGTCCCACAGGGCTCAATTTTAGGGCCACTGCTCTTTTCTCTGTATCTACTGCCTCTGGGTTCTATCCTTAGAAGGCATGGGATCTCATTTCACTGTTATGCCGATGACTGCCAAATTTATTTGACACTAAAACGCAAGGATGCCATCTCCATAAAACCTCTCTTGACATGTCTAGATGACATTAAAGCTTGGTTGGCTCGAAACTTTTTAAATTTTAATAAAAAGAAAACAGAAGTGTTGGTGTTTGGACCCAGTGGTCCCTGTGAGTCCTCCTCTGTTGTTTTAGGATCCCTGGAAGTCTATTTTAAATCTGTTGTTACTGACCTTGGTTTTAAGTTGGACAGTGATTTTAAATTGGACAACCAAATCAGAGCAGTGGTGAAGTCCAGTTTTTATCATTTAAGGCGACTGGCAAGACTAAAATCTTTTCTTTCGAGGCAGCACCTTGAAACAGTGATCCATGCTTTTATTTCTTCCCGCCTGGACTACTGTAACTCACTTTATGTGGGGGTCAGTCAGTCATTGCTCTCACGTCTGCAGCTGGTTCAAAATGCGGCTGCACGACTCCTAACAGGAACTCGAAAAAGAGAGCATATAACCCCTGTGCTGGCCTCTCTGCACTGGCTGCCTGTGTCTTTTAGAGTTAATTTTAAAATTCTTATGTTTGTTTTTAAATGCCTACACAGTCTTGCCCCGCCTTACCTCTCTGAGCTTCTTCATCCCCACATACCCTGTCGGTCTCTCAGGTCAGCTGACCAGCTGCTCCTGGAGGTACCGAGATCCAGGAGGAAGCTCAGAGGGGACGGGGCCTTCTCTATTGTGGCTCCAAAATTATGGAATAATTTGCCCATGCATGTTAGAGAGGCCCCTTCACTGTCCACTTTTAAATCACGTCTTAAAACCCACTTTTATTCCTTGGCTTTTAACCTCAGTGAGACTTAGTTTCTTTTTTTAATGCAGTAGTTATTTAATTAATGATTTCACTCTTCTTTTATTTGTTTTTTATTTATATCTCATGTAATTTTATTTTACAGTTCCAATGTACAGCACTTTGTGTCAGCTGTGGTTGTTTTAAAGTGCTTTATAAATAAAGTTGATGATGATGATGATGATGATATACAGAGGGTTGGTGTGACAGAGGATGATGGTACAGATGGAGTGAGATGGAGGCAGATGATCCAATGTGGTAATCCTTAACTGGAACAGCTAAAACAAGAGGAAGAAACAGTCTGGCTTGACAAATTATGGATGTTGGTTGGTGTCCACCAGGTGGAGCTTGAGTCTTTTCAGAAAACCAAAGAATTCAGGTCTCTTCACAAACATGTGGCACCACCGCACTTTGGAAAATGATAATTTACTTTGGCAAAGTTGCTGATTATAGTTTGATGCTTTGATCCAAACCACATGAGAACTGAGAGTTCTGAAAACAAAGATGATTTACTCACGTTTGTCTTTTCAGGCAGAAGCAAACTGACGGATGGTTTTCTGTGTTTCTGATGTTTGTTTGAGGTTTTTGCTGTTGTTTCCTTATTGGTTCTGGATACATTTTGCAATCAGTCAGTTTCTGGCCTGTAATTTTTTAATACAGCTTGCAGGGACTCAGTGGAAATAAATTGTGTTTAACCAGGATTATATGAGTTATGACATCTGCTTTCCAAGTGTGTCCTGCCCAAGACAGGAAACAGTGGTGAATTATATGAACAGAAATTCACACGTAATGAGTTTACAAATGTGGATGACTAAAAGAGTAAGATAAAAAAACACTTCAAATGAGGGAATGTAATTGAGAATTGTTTTTGATTTGAGGCTACAGATTGTTTTTATGTGTTTGAAGCTACCTGGTACCTAGACCTGAATCTTGTTCCATTTTAAAAACTTCTAGGCTGGGCTGTGCCTTTGGAGGTGGTCCTGAGGGTCTTGATCCACACTGTAATGATGTGAGTCATTAAGGGTCACATCATGAGCCAAGACGTTAAATATTTGCGAGACATCTCTTTACCCTGACATCATGTGAGTTATTGAGGTCCAGAGATGGGCGTTACTGTAATCTGATTACTTTTTTCAAGTAACGAGTAAAGTAAGGGATTACTATTGCAAAAACGGTAATTAGATTACCGTTACTTTCCTGTAGGAACGCTGCGTTACTGCGTTACTAAAACCGTGATTTTTTTGCGAGAATGTCTCATGACAGTGACGTAAGCGAGTGCGACGTTTGTGACAACAGCTGTGTGCAGATCAACAATGGATCACATATCGATTGTGGGAGAGAGTATGAGCGTGCAGCGTTTAAAGCGTGGAAGTACTGACCTTACTTTGAGTTTGATTCCATAAAAAGTGACAAAAACATCAGGGTCCGTTGTGCGTGGGAAGAAAACTTCTTTTTACAGCAAAAAAAACCCCTAAACTTCCAAGCAAGCACCGAGTAGCTACGACGTAATGGGAAACTCACAGAGAAACTCGTGGATAAACACAAAAAATATTTTATTTTATGTGCTGGAATGTGCAGAAAATAGGTTTAAATGTTAAACAAATTTCTTCAAGTCAGAGAATGTTGCATATAATTTTATTTTTGCTTGATGCATAAAGTTAAAAGATTAAAACTGGTAAAACAAGTTTAAAAAAAAGAGACTTTTCCATTTGATTACATTTTGTATGATGGATTATGTAGAAAAAGTAGAATTGGGCTGAAAGATCTATCGCTTTATCACCTCTTCAGGTTGTAAATCGTGTTTTTAAAAAGTAACTAAGCAACTAAGTAATTAACTACTTTTGAAAATAAGTAATCAGTAAAGTAACAGGATTACTTTTGGGGGAAGTAATCAGTAATTAGTTACTGATTACTTTTTTCAAGTAACTTGACCAACACTGTTGAGGTCACATGGGTCAGGATAGGTGCAGATGTGGAGCTGGGTCTTATCCTGCTGAGGTGGTTCTCCTGTGTTGTGCCGCGTGCTTGTGGAGTGGTTGTTTGGTTTCTCCTTTGCAAATGTTTTAGTATTACTTACTGCACTACATTGTTCAGCTTGTGCTTGGATGTTTCATCCTTGGGTTTTTGTCTGAGTTGTTGCTGGGTCTGAAGTGCACTGGGATTTTGGAAGTTCCTCCTCAAAAAGGTCAAAAGAAATTGATGGCATTAGGCCAGCGGTCCCCAACTTTGTCGCTCCACGGACCGGTTTAATGTCAGACAATATTTCCACGGACCGGCCTTTAAGGTGTCGCGGATAAATGCAACAAAATAAAATGATACGACCAAGACAAAAACTGTGGTATTTTGTAAGTACAATAATAAACATGAATTCACTGTGTAATTGTGCAACTTTATTAGCAGCATCCACCTGAAATGCGCCAACAATATTGAGAGTAACATCCTCCTCTCTGCCCCTTAATGCTCTCTGGTCACTATAGTAACGCGTAAATATTTCTTTCAAAGTAAGACACACAACTACAACACGGTAAAAGACCCAGGGCAACCAAGTTAACGATAAAAACCCTAAAAACCAACTCTTGCTCAGTTCTGTTTTTACCCCCTAAAGTTGGGACTGTACATTAAAATTCAGCTTCTAGGCTCCTTATTTAAGTTTCAAGACATAAGATCCGGTTCACCCAACAGTGCCAAAGTGGTGATTAAACTCCAGAAGTGTTGACCCACACGATGACTGTCACAGTGGCCTTCAGATAAATCAGTGGGGAATGCAGCCCAGAATACATGCACTAATCAAGGAATCCAAACACATAGTTTCTTTTTGCCATTTTTGTAGTTAAATGCCAACTCATAAAACATTGTGCCATGAAAAGAAACAAACCAGCCCCACCAACATTTCTTTTTTAATTTTTACATGAATGGTGGAGTAAGTTTGTTGGACATCTACCAGGTCCCCATCAATCTACCAGAGGTTGGTAATGGCTTTTGTTTGCCACAAGCCTAAATTGGTACATTTTCAAAAACTGGATAATATTAGCTCGCAAATGGCTTTTCATTGATTCAATTAAGATGACAGTTTTTCCATTACTGGGGCTCCAAACAAGCAAAACTTCTTTAAAAAGGATTGAACTTAAACTAAACAAACCTTAAATAGATGGGTTGCTAATGATTCGAGAGATGTTAATGGCTGGGGACTTACGGTGGAATTTCTTACAATAGTTTGTGTTAATTTTAATAAAACTAACACTATCCCATCATTGATACCTGTGAAGTGTAACCCTTCACAGATGAAAACATGTTATGATCTCTCTGTACATTTTGGTTTATTTCTGTTACATTTCAGATTTCTAAAAACATTTCTAAACTCTGTAAGTAGAATCAAATAATTTATGGATTTAGGGTTTTGTTTGGATACTTTATCTTTTGTTGCAGATTCCCTCCTGCATGCTGACTGTGTGTGTGTGTGTGTGTGTGTGTGTGTGTGTGTGTGTGTGTGTGTGTGTGTGTGTGTGTGTGTGTGTGTGTGTGTGTGTGTGTGAGAGAGAGAGAGAGAGAGAAGCTTTGCAGGTGTGATTTTGCATATTTTCTATTTGGCTCCACTCAGCAGAGATTAGCAGCAGGTAGAGTGACAGGTGGATTAAAATGGACTGCATCTCTGGCTCGAGTAAAAAAAAAAAAAAATTAATTAGACCTTCATCATAGAGCAGTTACTTGAACTGTCATTGCAGCAGTGCTGAGGGTTTAACTCCTGTGTTGATGTTGTTCTGTTCATGCTATTAACTGCAATAAATGCCGTTATTAGACAGCAAAATATTAAATGAAACTTTAAATGAAATGAAAACAAAAACTTAAATTGAAGTGTTCCAGGTATTTCCTACTGGAAGGAAGACCATGAGGCAGTTCCAGAAATGCTGGAAAGATTATGTCTTTTGGCTTGCCCATCCATCCATCCATCCATCCATTGAGACTGGTGCGCCCAGGATGGATGGATGGATGGATGGATGGAAAATTTTACACATCTATTCATGCATCCATTTTCTGCTGCTTATCCAATGGAGCAGCAGTTTCTAAGAAATGCCCAGCTCTGGCTTTCCTGGCTGCCTCCTCCAGCTCTTCTGGCAGAACACTGAGGTTTTCCAAAGCCAGCTGAGAGACATCATCTGCCTGGTTCTGCCCCTGATTTACTTTCATACCTGAAACACCTCACCTGGAAGACATTCTAGTCAGATGAAGAAGCAGCTGAACTGAATCCTTTCAGTGTAGGAGCACCTCCACTCAGAGGTCCTCATTGACTGAGCTCCTCACCCCGAGCCTGGCCACCCTTCAGAGCGAGCTCCGCTGCTTGTTTCTGAAAATGTCTCGTTCCTTCATTCACTGCCCAGAGTTTCTGTCTAAAGCTGAGTGTAGGAAGGTAGAATGAGTTTTTACTCCGCCAACCTTCGACCTTGAGCTACTTGAACTCCTCCACTTGGGACAGCAACTCATCTCTAACCTATAGTGGGGCTTCATCCCATTCCGGCCAAGAATCACAGCTACAAAATGAATAAAACTGCTCCAGCTGAGCGTCAATCCAACAGATTTTTTTAAAATCTGCAGCTTCTCTACAGACAAACACATTTGATTTTTCAAATTAGTCCATAAAATTAGCCTTTCTTGTGTGTTATCCCACACCTCTTGTGGTCTGATGGGTAATTGCTCATTGAAATGCATGTGGGGAGGCCGTTAGCCAGCTGCTGACATGAGGCTGACTCCAAGATAAATAAAGCAGCCCAGGAGACAGCCCTGCTCTCCTCATCATCATATCTTAATTGGAAAGGACAGCTTTAATTAAAATGAAACCATTTAATGTATTTTGTAATTAAAGATGAGTTAGATGGCGACTGCTGGGTTGGGCCAGCAGGGCTGCTGAAACAGAAGCAGGCTTTGATTTCATCAACACATTAGAGTTAAATCTCCTATTTATTCTTTTCTTAGATAAATATCATCCTGTTAGGAATTTAAAGACATTGAACTCTGAGATGGATTATGGCTTGAAACATTAATTCAGAAGAACATTGGAAGAAGCAAAAACTGCAGTTCCCCTAATTTCCACTTGAAGCTCCAGCAGTGGGTTGTTCCCCTCGACTCCCATTAACCATCTTTAACCTGGCTACAAAAAACAGCTTAGTTTGCATTATTAGGGGTGCGGCCTCTTTGATTGACATGTGGATGGTGACCCAGCTGCTAACTGCAAGGCGTCACCTCAGCTAATTGGAGCCCCTGGAACCTCTGGAACATCTTTTTATGTGGATATCATCTGGAGGTTAAAATAGTGACTTCTGGTTTCCAAAACACAAAACATGATGTCAGCCAAAACGCTGATGTTGAAAAATGGGTGATGTTACATTTATTAGTCCCTGAATCCTCCCTTCGTTATGCTGCAATAGACGTAGGCTGCTGGGGGATTCCCATAATGCATTGAGTATTTCTTTTCACCCACTATGTGTTAACAGACCTCTCTGCATTGAATCATACTTGTTATTAACCTCTGTCTCTCTTCCACAGCATGTCTTTATCCTGTTTTCCTTCTCCCACCCCAACCGGTCGCAGCAGATGGCCCCGCCCCTCCCTGAGCCTGGTTCTGCTGGAGGTTTCTTCCTGTTAAAAGGGAGTTTTTCCTTCCCACTGTCACCAAAGTGCTGCTCATAGGGGGTCATTTGATTGTTGGGTTTTTCTCACCTTGAGGTGACTTATGTTGTGATTTGGTGCTGTATAAATAAATTGAATTGAATCTTTCAGTTTACTATCAAACTGTAATTAATACAGCTCTCCAGCTGCACTCTGGCTCAGGATAATCATATTTGTTCTGTCTAGAAAATTAATTCTCTATATATGTGGGGGAATAATTACAAAACTCAAATAACAATTCTCCCTTTTGGTTTGCGATCACCTCCTCCCAGAATGCAGTAGTGTTGCAGAACAGTGGGTTTTGCTTTAACAGGCAGAAAAGCATGCACTTCAATTTCTGCTAGCCTTCAACAACCTTGCTTTCATCCACTAGGTGGTGTGACACCTCCATCAGCCAAACACTGAGGCTCACCTGCCTGCTGTTACAGCTAAAGGTACACAACAAATGGAAATACATCTTAAACTTTAAAGTACAAGTTAAGTGAAATGTGCCTTTGAATAATATTTCATTCCACTGATTCTGTGTGTCCTTCTCTACAACACTTGAAGCGGTGATTTCACATTTTTCTCTTTTGCATGCACACTCACTCTTCCTCCCCACTTTCCCGCAGACAAATAATTTGGTCCTGCCTCCTCCATCCCTCTGCTGTTAGGTGGTACAGCCCACTGCCATACTCAGCAGTCAGCCTCTCTCTCGGAGGAGGAGGATTCACACTCTGGTTTTATTTCTCTCCTCCTCTCCTTCTCCTCTTGCTATGACCCATTTGACAAGCGGCTGCCACCAAGACCGATGTGAGTAACAGACACACGCAGACACAGAGTTACATGAGTGTGTTTTTGAGAGAGTGAAGAACGATGTGGTTAGGGTTCACCGGGAGTGCAGTGATGTGCAGGTGTGCATCTCAGGTGTGACCAAGTGTTCATGTGATGGAAACAACTCATGGAGCAAGAGCTGGGCTGAAACTAGATGCTTTGCCCTTTACACTGATGTGAGGAGTGGGCTGAAAGAGCTTTAGCTGTGGCTCAGGAGGTTTAGCAGATCATCTACTGATCAGAAGGTTGAAGGTTTGATTCCTGTCTGCTTCGGTCTGCATGTTAAAGTATCCGTGGGTAAGATACTGAAACCTGAGTTGCTTCTGATGTGTTCATTGGAGTGTGAAAGATAGATAGAAATAAAGCACTTAGACATAGAAAAAATGCTTGAATGAATGTGTGTGTGAAGCAGTGAATGTGACATGTTGTGTAAAAGTGCTTTGACTGCTCGAGTAGAAAAGTGACATGTAAAAACCAGTCCATTCACATGAGGAACAGTGGTCTCAGCGTGTGAGTGTGTTGATGGACATGAAATACGTGTGTTTGATCTCATTCTTCACTGAAAGACTAAATTGTGCCTCTTCATCGCTCTAAAGTGAGATGCTGTCACATCACTTGTCTGAATGGGTGTCTGTGCAGGTGTTAGACAGCATTCAGAAACACAGTGCTGTTTCTCAAAAGCAGGAATCAGTCATTTACAGCTTTTTTAAGCCAGGATGTGTTTTTTGTGCCCATGTGAACTTATTCAAGAAGTATGGTGGATATGTTCTGCTGCTGATTTCAGCTTCCGAACATGCTTTGTTGGTGCAGAACGTTTTTGACACGGCACAGACAGAAACTAGGTTACTTTTAAAATAACGTGAACATGTTAAAAATAACATTTTTTTATGTAAGTATCATAATCTTTAAGGATTGGTATGACTAAAGGCGGCACAGCAGTGATGAATCTCAGCTTGTCTGAACCTCTTCTTGTCCACATGTCAAAGAAAACAAACTCAAATACCTCCTGATGGTACTCAAAGTGTTTGTGTGAGTCTAAAATATATCAAATACTATCAACATTCACCTTAGAAGAGACACAAAAAGACATGAAAATGACCAACATGTTCTGATCTCAGGACCTCAGATGCTGTTGTTCTGTCAGATGTCTCCGGTGTCTCTGACTCACAGGTAAGGCGTCCTTTGGTGTTTCTGTTTTGACACACCCACCCAGCGATAACAGGTTAATTTATATTAAGAGGGTTTAAATCAAACTTTCTTTTCTATAATCGGACTTTGGCTAGGTTTAAGACCTGAAAACTACTTGCTTAGATTCAGGAAATGGTCACTGTTTGGGTTAAAATGTTCTCCTTCTCAGCATTAACCATGCATGTAATACCTGAAACGATCAAAAGAAAATCAACATTATTTATGCAAGATAATTCATAATTTTATTGGGGAGGGGGTTCGTGGCTCAAAGAGTTGGCAGTTCGTCTTGTAACCGGAAGGTTGCCGGTTCGAGCCCCAGCTTGGACAGTCTCGGCCGTTGTGTCCTTGGGCAAGACACTTCACCTGCTGCCTACTGGTGATGGCCAGAGAGGCCGATGGCGCGATATGGCAGCCTCGCTTCTGTCAGGGCAGCTGTGGCTACAACTGTAGCTGCCTCCACCAGTGTGTGAATGTGAGAGTGAATGAATAGTGGAATTGTACAGCGCTTTGAGGGCCCCGAAAAGCGCTATATAAAATGCAATCCATTATTATATTGGTTGGGTTTGATTATTGGGGGGGGGGGGTCATAAACCCCCTAATCCCCCTGGAAATCATGCCCCTGAGCTGCACCTCTGTCTGGTCCTTGTGGGTCCCCTTTGAGTCTTTGTTTTTTTGACTTCTTTCCAGCAATAAGAACAAAGCTCTAACTACAGCAGCACAGGGACAGTGACTCTGAGGTCCTTTTCTTTGTTAAACACTCATCTAATCATAACAGATCCAATCATGTTGTCTCCTCTTGGGACTCAAAACTAATTAATGAGAGTTAAGCTCATGGTTGTGCTTATGCATCCTTGAAAAACATGTAACATCCTCACCATCCACACTGACAGATCAGTGTCACAGTTTGTAAAAGTGGTGTGAACATGGCTGAAGAGGCATCTCTAAAATATTTGGGACTCAGTAACACTTTTAAACAGATGCTGAAGGCATTAAATAAAATATAAAAATTCCAAAATAAAGCAGAAGTCAGGACACATGAAGTTTAAGTTTAACACAGGGTGGAGAACACGACGACAATGTGACTTTTTCAGTTTTGATAAATGATTTTAAGACGTCAACCATCTTCTGAAAGCCTGAGCTGTGACACTGAATTTTTAGTGCAGCAGGATGAACATCAGAGACATAAAGTCACAAACTAATGAAAGCAGGATGCAGAGGAGATAAGGAGATCGCTGCAACAGGAAACTGAATGGATCTGTAATCGGCACACCGATCATCCAGACTGACGCTGTGGATGAGAAGCTCCTGTTTTATTTCTTCCTGGAGACATTAAGGAGCTGACAGATGGGCGCTGATGGCAGCGTTTGTCTGTCACGTATAGAATGAGGATGTTTTTCTAATGTATGTAGACAGTAATGTACGCATATTGTCACTTTAAGGTAATTCATGTGGCAGTACGATAGCAATATACTGCAGAATAGTCAGCAATTCAACACTGTATATGATCACACAGATTACACTAAACATCAAAGTCAGCTTGGTATGTGTCAGCCATTCCCACCATATTTTCCTAATCTCTCATAAACTGACATCTTTATGACGGATAACAGTTACATAAATTGATTTATTTCTATTCGAAATCAGTTCATCTTCTTCCAGTGGCTTGAAAGATGTGAAAAACTAAATACACTGAAAATATGAAACTATCTAAAGTTTGATATATTTCAAGGAGTTACCCTGAGTTATAAATGTTTGCAGTGGGTGCATCCACAGATGAGGTCAACTAAAACCAAAAACCAGCTCCGTTTTTTGTCCTAAAACACGAGTTGCTTCACTGGATTCACACTTGTCTTTATGCTGGGCCTTGGTGCAGCAAGAAGTGGCTCTTCACTTCCAGTCACTAAAAATATGAACAGAAGCTTCATCAAGTCACAAAATAAAAGACCCCGTGCAGACTAAACACGGCACTTTAGAAATGCTCTTGGTGTGATTTAAAGTCGTGTGAAGAAAAAAGTATCCCAGAGACATTGCATCCTGGGGTACCATCCTCTCTTTAATCTTTTGATTGGCTGACCCTTGCAGATTAAAGGCTTGGACATTTGGAGGGTGGGGTCTCTCTGCTCGGAGCCAAAGCTCTGCTCCTGAGATGACCATATTAGGTACTTCCCCTTTTTGTGACATCCAAGAGTCAATTAAATAAAATACCAGTCTGCAGCCCGAGTTTTTGACTCAAAGAGATCACTCTACATACACTGACCTCATTGGGCATATTTAATATGAACAGCCAACTTGTAGTTTTACAAGATGGTAGTGAGATCTACTAGGATATATGGCTTGGACAAAGACAGTTTTCAAGCTGGAGATGTTAAGATCTTCACTGGGATGATCAGGATGAGTACATCAGAGGGACAGCTGAGGTTGAGCGGTTTCGAGAGAAAGTTGGAGAGGAGGGGCAGCAGAAGTGTTGGACAATGGATGAGAAGATTTATAAATGTAGTGAAGGAGGACATGTAGAGGGTGGTGAGGCAGAGGAGGATGCTAGGGATAGGATGAGACAGAGACAGATGAATTGGCTCTGGCAACCACTAAAGGCAGCAATCGAAAGACAAAGAAGAGAACAGCGCTGGAACATGAGATATATGACAGGAAATAACCAGAAGCAATAGGCCCCTTTAAAGACTTGATTCGACCTGATGAGTAAAGTTTTAAGGCAGAAACAGTTCCAATTTTATTCATATAAAACCAAATCACAACAACAGTTGCCTCAAGGTGCTTTATCCTCCTAGGACAGGGGTGGGCAATCTCAGTCCACGAGGGTCGGTGTCCCTGCAGGTTTTAGATGTGTCCTCGAACCAACACAGCTGATTTAAATGGCTAAATTAGCTCCTCAACATGTCCTGAAGTTCTCCAGAGGCCTGGTAACGAACTAATCATGTGATTCAGGTGTGTTGACCCAAGGTGAAATCTAAAGCCTGCAGGACACCGGCCCTCGTGAACTGAGATTGCCCACCCCTGTCCTAGGACCTGGGGTCCACATATGTGGACATCACATTTTGGGTTATTTAGACCAAAATATTCAATTTTGCTCCACAAGGGCCTGATATCCACTTATGAAGACGTTATACTGCTACTGTTCTATCGAAATTTTAAATGAATATCCTCATATGTGGCTCTCATTTTTCTTAAAAACAAAAATTAGGTAAAAAAAATCTGCTAATTCTTTGTTTTTACATTCATCGGGTTCCAATCAGGCCAAATATCAAAGAGAAATTAAAAATGCATGCTGTGGAAGAGTTCGGGTCTTGGGAGGTTAAGATAAGTTAACGTTTATTAGTCCTACATGTGGGAAATTTGTTACATTTACATCGTAAGCTAAGGATCCTAAAATTACACAAGAAAGAAAGTAGAGAAAACCCCAACAATCAGATGACCCCCTATGAGCAAACACTTTGGCAACAGTGGAAGGGAAGAACTGCCTTTTAACAGGAAGAAACATCTGGCTTCCCTTGCCCCCAACCAGCTGCAGCAATCATGCTGTGGAAGAGAACCAGAGATTAAGAATAAATAATGATTAAATGCAGAGAGATGTATAAACACAAAGCGAGTGAAAATGAGTAAAATAATAATAATATTAAAAGTGGCTATTGATCCCAAGAGTTCAACGATGTGAATCTCATTCCAACTTTAAAAAGTAATTTTATGCGCTTTTCCTCACCAAAAATCATGTCTGTAATCCTCATTTTCTCTTAGAATTATATTAAAACCTTTTATTACTAAGTTTGAAGCATTTTATAAAAAGTATTAAGTTGTGTTTTGCCTCAGACTGTTTTAAAAGCAACACACAAGCTTCTGATTAATGTTGATTGCAATACAAGTGGCCAGTTGATTCATCAGTGCAAAATGCAGATACAGGTATTCTGCCGATAAAGGGTCATAAACTGATTTAACTGCTGAAGCAGCCATCCACATTCCACAGAAAATGTCGGCGTTACTTAGCCTAGTATACATTTTTCACAGCCTTTTTTGCTGTTGCTATTTTGATAAATGTTGTGTTTTTCATGAATCTGATGGAGGCGGACAGACCATCATCATCACTGCAGAGCGAACGGACGCTCTCTGACAGCTCTTTAAAAACTTAGACAGATAGACAGAGAGAAGTAGCCTTATTGGCCTCATCCAAACGCCAGCACCCGCCCTCTGCTCTGCTCTGGATTTCCTGCCAAACTCTGAAAAGCTCGTCCCTTAAAACCAATAACCAGGAGGGTGTGAAATTATCTTGTCATCGCTCTCTTCTATCCCTCGTCTCGCATTTCTCCTCTTCTTCTCGGTCTCCACCCTATAAAGCTTATGTGCCAGCCAAACAATGCAATGCAATATAAGCAATGAAACAGCTGTAATCACTCAGTCACCCGTTCAGCGCGCTGCAGGCACTGTGGCGACCTGGCAGGCTTATCGATCTCTGGTGGCGGGAACGATTAAAGGCACCCCGGCAGTTAACAGATGGTGAGTGACGGCACTCATAAACCTCGCACTAAAAGACTAATGTCCTACAAGCTGCATCCGGCGTGCCAGCAATAAACAACCCTGCCGCAGACTGTCAGCGATACGAGCAGGGAGAGAGGGATGAAGGGAGGCGACGGGCCACCTGCTGTCCCACCAAACATGGTTTGACATGCGGGGGGTCCTCGGAGCCGAATATGGAGCGCTGATGGAGGTCGTGAGAGACAGTCTGCTCTCAGCTTTCAATTACAAAACCCAAATGGTGCCTGAATGGTTCAAATCTGAAGGAAAGAGGACAGAAAGAAACCCAGAGGAATACTTTGGAAGGAAGATACTTTACAAAAATACAGCAACAGATGTAAGCTTGACAATGGCGTAGAAACAATGGCGTAGCTCCATGTATGCTAATGTTGGTCAAGCTGACCACCTCTTAAGTTTAGTTTGAAAAATCTCAACAATTAATATCTTGCATCTAACAACTTAGACTAGATTCACACTTAGGTGTCTTTAGTTAATTGTCATGACAACAGCAACTAATCATGGAAAGATAAGCTTCAGTTAGCAGTTAGCATGAGCCAAGCTGCCTCCATGTTACTGTCTTTGTTCATGTAAAACAGTCTGATTTCACAACACAGTGATAGCTTCTCCTAGATTTTAATGCCAAACTACATGAGCCAGAGTATGTAGAGTATGTAGTCTAGCAGAATATTTACATTCTGAGTAGGATTTGACAGACTGATGCCTGCAGTGGCTTTCAAAGAATGTCTGTCTTCCATGCAAACTATAGGACACCATGACTATCTGCTAGCGACCAATGCAAGTGCAAGGAGGCGTTCAGTTTAGCAAACTTTACTTCTTTGCAACCGATATCACGCTATCGACTGCCAGCAACCTCTTGCAACCAATCACCAACCAGTCTTAGAATATACGTTTTCCCCTAGACTGCTGGTTTTCAGGGGGCCACTGAACATTGTCTAAGCCTAAATAAGTATATACAGTAAATGTGGCTTTAGCACTTAATTTCATGTTAGCTGCCAACTGGCTGGGGAACACACATTTTTCTCTCCTGATCAGTGATTGCCAGATGGTCACCACCTCATCATAAATGCCGAGACCAAATCTGAACTTGGGGGGAATGAAAAAAAAAATTAATTCCAAGTGACACATCAAAAACTTCACATTTGTTTCAAAATGCCAGTTGTGCCTTTCTCACAAACATAGGGTTAGGGTCATGTACAGCCTTAGATAAAACGTCATTTATTATACTACTCATTCTAATATTAATCCAGAGAGCACTCCACTGTGATCACCACACTGATTCTACTGTAGAAATAAGGCTGCTCATCACTGCTTTGTTACCTACTGAAAATCAGGCTCTGGCTCCTGGGCTGGAGACTGCATACACCACTCTGGGTTCTTCACAACTAGCTTTGTGTGCTTTGCAGCTGTCTCTGCAATTTAGCTTCTCGTTAGTGTCCTGTCATGCAATAAATAAATAAAAGTCCACATCTCTACTCCTAAGCTGTAAATCACTCTAAAATTTCCCACCTCACAGCACATGAACAAAAAGCCAGCTGACTGTAGCACGTTTGCAGAAAAAAAAGGCATTTATGTAAAGAGCATAAGCTCAATAACTGAGTTACTATGTTACATAAATATATATGGCCACACAATGCATATAATATATAGAGTTTGAACCATTTTGGTGCATACATGTAAATTTCGTTATGGTGAACTTGTCGTACATTAGCTTGCTTGTTCTGATGCATTATAAACTTGTGGTTTCTGAGTTAGCTTAGCATTCAGATGTGAAATGGGTTTCAGCGGACGAGGATTGGAGTTTAAATTGTTCTCAGCACAGCTGATTTCAGTGGCTAGATTACCTCCTCAACTTGTCTTGATGCTCTCCAGAGGCCTGGTAATGAACTAATCATTTGATTCAGGTGTTTTGACCCAGGGTGAGATCTAAAACCTGCAGGGCACCGGCACTCGAGGCCTGGAGTTCCCCACCCCTGGTCTAGATGATGACAATGCTGCATCTCCAACTTTGAGATAAATAAAATAAAATATACCCGACTAGATAAAATAGATGCTAGTCGGGTATATTTTAGCATCTTTTCAGCCAGTGAGTCTTGTTTGAGAAACTTTCTCTCATGAGGTAGATGTAAACCAAAGCATACCTGCATGGTTACAGATAGCTTTTTGGATGTTAAGAAGTGAAATGGAAGTGAAACTTTCAGTGACCCCAGAGATTGCAACTTTTTAACTCAAAGTCATACTTGGTAATAAGTCTGGGCAGTTGTTTGGGGAGCTCCCATCTAAATGGATGAAGACAGAGCCTCAGTATCAACTTCTGTGGTCAGAGCGACATAAAAACTGTGTGTGTCCTGTATGTATGAATAAACAAATCCATGAAAAACATTTAACAAATTGGAGGACTTTGCCCCAGGATAAGGTTTCAATTTTTTCCCCTTTGCAGATTTATGTCTACTTTCAGTTTATGAAACTTGCTCAGGAGAGTAATTCTCTCATTTTTCTGGAGCCCGTTCTCTTTGCTGTAACTTCCAGACACAACCTCAGAGATTTATCACGGCAGCATGACGTAACAGCCCGGCACAAGAGTTTACAGGGGTTTCTGAAATCAAATTTTCTGCTTCCCTTTTGTTAGGGCATACCCCATTTTTGTGCTCTCTTTGGCTGACAGACATGCTTGTTGTTGATAGGAGGAAAGCAGCATGAATGTGAGAGAAAATTAACTCCAGTCTGACAGATGGAAGCCAATTAGTTGCTCTGGCCACTCGTTAGGGCCACCGGCTGAGCCCGCTGGGGCTGTGTGTGTGTGTTTGTGTACAGGGAGGGTGTGTAGCTGTGCACTTTGTTTGTGGTACAGTTTTTCTTTATTAATTTACTTTTGGGAGTCGTGCAAGTGCTGTGTGAGAGCTGTGTGTGGCTTATGGCTTTAGTTAGTGTTTGTAGACTTGCTTTAAGGCCAAAGTAAGAGTGAGTCTCTAGGAAAGTATGTCAGTGTAATGCCACGTAACGTGATGGATAGTGTACTGTCAGTAATACAGGTGTGTGTGTGTGTGTGTGTCAGCTGTGGGTTCAGGCAGTGTTTTATGTCTAACTCCATTACCGTCTTCCTCGCGTCAGGTGCTGAGACACCAGGCCTCAGTGTCTAACTTAATTTGACGGTTTGTTTTCCAGACGCCAGGATGAACGGTGAACTGAGAGCCGGTCGGACCACGACAGCCAAGAGAGGAAGCAGCGCCATTGACAGGTGCGTCTGCATATCTACCACTCCACCTGAGTTACAGATATTGCTTCTGTGGTTACATTTATAGAAACTTCAATTTAAAAATAATGAAAAAGATCATGACTTGCACCCTCACAACACTATGAAATAAGCTTAAAAATAATGAAAGTTTGACTAAAGAGTGTCCTAAAGAGGAATTCTATTCACTATCCTCAGCTGGAAATTGTTTTATGCTGGTTCTATGTTGACATTTAAACACATTTGGAGGGAAATCTTGGAGGAAACTTCCAGCATGAAGTTTAGGGATTGCTTGGAAATGGGCTTTGCAGTTGTCACTATGCATTGTTGATAATTTAGAGATCTGCCTTAGAGACATGATAAGATGAAGAGAAGCAGTAGCATCTCATAATCTCAGTGCAGGTGGAAGTGGTACATCATCAAGGTAGAGAAAAGGCGGTTTTAGGAAGACACTTTGATTGCTTTGGAGTAGAAAGTTTGCACGTTTGTACATTATCTTGCACCGGTTACTGAAAAGTGTGCATAATTTAATACGTTTATTGTTATAAATACCAATAAATCTTAAAGAACTCAAAAGAAGTAATGTGGAAATGTTAAAAAAACAACTAAAGATAAAGAATATCCAAACAAACAAGCCAGCAGCCTTTCTTGATAGCTTGAGCTTGATAGTTGAGATGATTATTTATCAATCTTAAACATCATCTAGATGTCCTCCTTAGAGTTTCCAGAAAACAAAGCTTGTGTTCAGAAGCTGTCTCATATTTTTCCATCGAGAAATTAGTATTAATGTCAAAAATACTGCTCCCTAACAGTAAGTTAACGACCAAATCTCCTTCTTTCTCATCCTTCTGAGTTAATTAATTAAAGCATCATTAGCGTCCATCACAGGTTTACAATGATAACATCAGGTGGCAGAGTTGATGAGTGTGACAATAAAGACGTGAAGTTTGCCATGAAAGAAATCAGACAGTTTACATGCAGACACATGTAACTGACTTAAAAGTGTTTTATTGCTTCATTCACAGCTGTTTAGTAACCAAATGTGAATCAGACGCCACTGCATTAAAAACAACAACAAAAATATATGCAGTTCTTGATTTTATCATCATCACTCTTTAGAAGCTGCTCTTCTTAGAATTTCTAATGAAATTTTGACGAGGAAAGATGAACATTTTTGATTTAACAGCATCATCCAAATCCTCACATTGATCATTGCTGAAAACTTTGGGTTCTCCTCTGTTATCTTGTCCTGTCGTGTGTCTCAAGGTTCTGTTTTGGGCATTTTTAAAGGTGTCACATATCTTACATATGACATGATATCCAGTTATACGTTTTATTTCTTCACAGAATGTTGCAAAAATAATTATCAGTTATCATTATCATTATAAG
The DNA here is from genome assembly GCF_964374335.1 of Astatotilapia calliptera. NCBI lineage: Eukaryota > Metazoa > Chordata > Actinopteri > Cichliformes > Cichlidae > Astatotilapia > Astatotilapia calliptera. Next base: position 3,792,804 of record NC_137428.1, on the reverse strand, counting down.
TTCTTGTTTGTGCTCTTGACAGCTTTGTTGCCACTGTGATCAACAATCTTGGCCATCATTGGTTCAATCAAAAGTCAGAAATGTACTTATTACATTGGACCAGGCTCTTAGCTTTGATAACCATGTTAATAGTCTTTGTCATACTACTTTGTCCATGTTTTGTGCCTCAGTTGAATGGTGTCAATTCAATTCAATTTTATTTATATAGCGCCAAATCACAACAAAAGTCGCCTCAAGGCGCTTCATAGATACAGAGAAAAACCCAGCAATCATATGACCCCCTATGAGCAGCACTTTGGTGACAGTAGGAAGGAAAAACTTCCTTTTAACAGGAAGAAACCTCCAACAGAACCAGGCTCAGGGAGGGGCGGCCATCTGCTGCGACCGGTTGGGGTGAGAGAAGGAAGACAGGATAAAAGACATGCTGTGGAAGAGAGACAGAGGTTAATAACAGATATGATTCAATGCAGAGAGGTCTGTTAACACATAGTGAGTGAGAAAGGTGACTGGAAAGGAAAAACTCAATGCATCATGGGAATCCCCCGGCAGCCTACGTCTATTGCAGCATAACTAAGGGAGGATTCAGGGTCACCTGGTCCAGCCCTAACTATATGCTTTAGCAAAAAGGAAAGTTTTAAGCCTAATCTCGAAAGTAGAGATAGTGTCTGTCTCCCGAATCCAAACTGGAAGCTGGTTCCACAGAAGAGGGGCCTGAAAACTGAAGGCTCTGCCTCCCATTCCCCCGTGTCCAATTGTAATTCACTGTAAACTAGTCTCAGTAAGTCACTTATAAATGGTCCAAAGTGGTGATTACTTTGAGAGCTCTGCATAGTCACGTCTGCTGACATTAGTGAACTCCTGCATTAATAAATATCATGCAGGTCATTGAGGTCATCCGACTAAAACCTTTCAATGGTTCTTTGTTCTAGAATGAAAACTAACAGAGACGTATATGTAGATACATTTTGCTTACTTGCTTAATTTCCTTCACTGCAGTAATCTGATGGCTACTGAACCTTTATTACAAATAGAAACATTAATATCTAACAGACACGTTTGATGAGTAGACAGCATAACAAATCAAGGTGATGCTTATACACACAACCTACCTGACTATTTAAATATGACACCTGAAAAGTCTATTTGGATGAAAATCTGTATCTAAGAAAATGTGCTGTTCCCAGTGTCTCCATACAAGTGCAAACTTATGTTTTGTAATTCTGGAAATTCAGACCAAACTTCCCTCCCTATTTTTAGAAGTGTAATCCAGGGAAGGAAGAAGGCCAGTAATAGTGTTTTGTGTTGTGTTGATGAGCCTTTGCTGAGGCCCCGTTTTTCAGCCTTGTATCATTCTATCAAAATAGCTTTGACACATAATCTGTTAAAACTTTACAATACGACATGCGACTCCCCTGCATTTCATTTATAATTATAAAGGTATTTTATTTTGAATTACAATGTAATTACATTTACCTACAAATACTTAAAGGTAGGTACACTAGAATAAGGGGCTAACAAGTCTGATTTTTACAGGAATCAAAGAAAGAATTATTATCAAATTAAATGTATTTAATGCTTAATGTTATTTAAGGCTATTACTTCATAGTATGGATATAGATAAACACTACACTAAGTAAAGCAATGCGTACCTTTAGGTAGAGCACAATTTAATAGGAATTTTGTGGAAAAACAAACAATAGGAGGAGCGAGCGAGTGTTCAATCTTGCACTTTTACATCTCTATCATCATTATGTTTATGTACATGATGTTCTATTATTCAATTTCCCTCACTTTTTAGTAATTATTTAGCAGAGATTTGAAACAGTTTATTGATAATTTAGTTAATGAAATTTGTTTAAAGTTAAAATAAATAAATAAACATTAGTCTTGTGCATGATATGGCCCCTGACCAAAAGCTACAGCAGACCTATGAGGTGAGATGGAGAAACATTGTTTTTCTGCAAAATTACCATGAAATTACAGACTTTAATTTATTTACACTGCAGTTAAAATTATGTACAGAATAATTTCTGTCTGCTTTCCTGTAAAATATCTGAAGTTACACACTACATAAATGTATTTAGAGTATAAATATTTCTTTGTTTCCTGTAAAAACTTGACTCCCTACCCCCTTATTCTAGTGAACCAACCTTTATGTATTTGTAGGTAAATATAATTGTAATTTAAAAGTAATTAAATTATAATTCCATTTAATTACAGGGAATTATACCATAATCCAAATTATCCAAAAAACAAGTACAACTAGTGTTGCTTCAGTAAATCCATTTACATTAGAAGACATCCATGAGCGGTTCACAGAGACAGCATTCCTCTGCGATACAGGGACGTGCATTTGAATCTTTGAGTGTTCGAGATCCTTTATGTTGTTTAAATTCTTTGGAGTAATTTTGCTAACATTACATGTTAAACTTGTGTTTTTATAGTAGTACCACCAGAACAGCAGCTCTATCAATGCTGGTTTTCTGTGGTTGTTAGTGCTGCAGTTGGCATTTTGTTTGAGGCTGAAAGTGAATGACGGTCCAGCTGTCCCCAGCTTTAACCTCATTCTCTGTTTACATGGAAGCTAAAGCCAAACTGTCCTCCAAATCCCACCGCCGCACGCCGCTGGACGGATTAAAGCCGGGACGAACACGACTCAGCGACGGCCAGAGTTGGGATTTACAGCCAGGCAGCCGCACAGCCAACCCCCAGAGAGGCTGTGAGGATCTGTGGAGGTAGCCAGTGGGAACAGTTCACTGTGCGTGAACCCTCGTTGCTCAGGATTTCACATAATTCACTTACCACAGCCTGCAAAAGGCGGCAGGCTAAAATAAGCTTTACTTCTTAAACCTCTACCATCATGAGAAACTAAGGTGGAGAGTCAGAGCTCAGCCCAAACATCCAGAGAATGTTTGTGGATGCTAGAATTAACAATACGTCCACAAACACAGAAAAATGGACAAAGCTTGTTCCCACTTTGTCTTTTTTTATATAATTTGACCTCGAGAAATCTCCCGCCAAATTACATTTGATTTGTCTTTCAAATGTGCTAGTTGTTTTTTAAAAAAGTTTCAGCCTTTTGGCCACATGGAGAGCAGGTACACAGACTTTTATTCATCAGTGTGTGTTTTCTGCGACATTTTTCCGTCTGAACACCCCAGCTTGTCTTCCAGATGGGTTCGGCCTCCTTCTCCGTGTCCTAATCAAAACTAACGACACCAAACCTGCTTTGAGCAGCAGAGCTCTCGCCTGAGGTACAAACACACAGCAGCTCATTGTAGCTACAACATTTATCACTGACAGAAGTATTCACAGGTAGCAAGCCAAGAAAGTTCACGTGATGATGCAAAAACCGGCAGCGTGTCGACCCAAGTTCAGTAATGTTTACTCATCAGAGGAAAATAGTAGTTTGGCGAGTCTGTCACAGCTGCTGCGGAAGCCCCAAACTTCCTGAGAATTCTTCTGTAATCAAAAACGTGGTGTAATTTCAGGGGGTCTTGGAGGGGTTTTACAAGGAGTCTTAATGGGAACCATGTGCACAACTGTCTCATTAGCTTGCAGTGCCTAAAAACAGTATTCCCATTTGCATAGGTATATAGATATACACATATAGGTATACACAGCCAGCAGCACCTGGACCACTGATACAAAGCAGGACAGATCCATGGTGTCGTGTTGTTTACATAAAAAGTCTGAGCCTACCATCTCAATGTTGGATAAGTAACTGAGACTAATCAGACCAGGCAATATTTTTTTCCAAACCTCTATTGTAATCACACTGTTAGCACAGATAGGAGAGTTCAGTCAAGAAAAACCCGCAAAGTGGACTTCAAATTCTTTACACTCAAGTTTTGCATGACAAAAGTACTGCAGGTACTGCACGTTTCAAAGTACAAAGTTGAGTCAAATGAAATAAAAATGCAGCATTCAAGCTGAAAGTAAAAATCCAAGCAAAGTGCAAAACACAAATGTCTCAATGGAAGGCAAACAATGTTTTCCAGGCTGTTAACCCTCCAAATTACACTGTCGCTTTGCACATCTCTGAAATGGGAGCGTCATCTCGCAGCAGCCAATTTTGGAGTGCATCAGAGCACCGACCCCAGTGCAGGAAGCATCCCGAGAAAAGAAATTTCATTACAATATGATGACAGGGTGACTAAGAATATTTGAGTTTTCTCTAAAGCTACTTTGATTTAACAGTAATCAAAAGGTACACGTAGATTAATCATCATACTTAAACTGTTTTAAATGTTGCCCATAGTGAAAGTATTTTCAGGTTAATTAAAAACACGCCGTGCTTTAGCATGTTTTTTCTTGTTTTAGCTTCCAGCTCTGTTGCCCTGGATACGAGGTAAACTTGTGTCTGAGGTTTTTGGCAAACTGAATGATGCCACACGTTGCTTTCTCTGTAGCTCAATCTATCATTATCCTAGTTTCAAAATTTATAATTTTGTTACTTTTGGGTTTTCTTTTTGAAAAATTCAACTATTATGACAGTTTTCTTGCAAGATAACATAAAGAACATTAGAAAAATAAACTTCCTAACTGCGATGCTTAGGTGTATAATCACTGATAAATGTGTGATCGTCTGAATAATTATTTACGCTCTGATTCTCAGCTCTGTCCCTCATCCTCTAAAGGTCTGTCTCACAGTTTGAAGCCCTCTGAGAGGTTCTGGTTGCTCCATCCTGCATTTTAAATCTCTTTCCTCGCTGCAGACGTCCTTTCATGTTAGCAAGAAAGACTTTTTAAAAGCAGCGTATGCATCTCTAAGCTTCAGAGACCGAGACTCTGGGGGAAGGCTCTGAGCTCCAGTCTGAGGTGAAGGAAGTGGGGCTGTGTGGCGTGACTTATACATTATCAATACTTCACTGCACCGGTGATGTTAAACAGTGTAGAGGAAAAAACATGGCTCTCTCTGGGATGCTGAGAGCTGAGCACGACCGCAGGTGGCATTGTGTTTTTTAATTGTTTGATGATCGTTAATCAAAGGGCACGATTAACTGCTCAGATGCCTCCACACAGTGTAGTGCACAGTTTACTCTTATATCAGTAATACAGGATTGATTCAAATCCAGTTACTGTTTGATCTGCATCAGAAAGCTCACTGTAACCTATAGGACATCCTGATTTTGCCAAGTGGTTGTTGTTAACATTGTTATGATAGCCTAACACGCTGTTTGTGTTGTCATAAGGGAGATGCTGGCAAAAATAATACCAAAAATACCACGTGTCACCTGTTATTACTGCAAAGAAGTGGAAGAAGCATCGCACAGCACGGTTTATGGTGCTTCTGTAGGGATCAAGGCTTGTGGACAGTGCAAGTTGGCCGATGTGGGTAAATGACTGGAAAGTATTGAGAGGACTGGCTGGTGATAGGGGTGGAAAGCATGGCTGATTGTTGGGAGCTGAGAGGATGACAGGGTGAGGAATGATGTGGGACTGGTGGGCTTAAGGTAAGCTCAGCTAGAGAGTCATCAGCTAATTCTAGCACCGGAGCTGATTAGCTGGGTTAGGAAAGTGAGTCCCTAATTCTTATCTTATTGTATATTTTTATTCTATTTTATTCTACTGTATATAGTATATTATTTTATTCTATTCTGTATCAGAATCAGAATCAGAATACTTTATTGATCCCTGGGGGAAATTATTTTTTGTTACAGTGCTCCATTTTAAGCCAACATTAAGACAAGACAGACAATACGCTAACTAAGAATAGTACAATATATACATATATATACATACATACATACATAAGTCACTTATAAATAAATATTTGGAAAAGAAACATGTGTAGTTGTAGCAGCAAACAGTGTGTTAAGTGGATGCGTTGTACAGGGAGATGGCCACAGGCAGGAAAGATTTCCTGTGTCGTTCAGTGGTGCTTTTCGGTAATCTCAGTCTCTCACTGAACGAGCTCCTGTGACTGACCAACATGTCATGGAGTGGGTGGGAGGTGTTATCCAACATTGTCTTTATCTTGGACAGCATCCGCCTCTCCGACACCACCTTGAGGGAGTCCAGCTCCATCCCCACAACATTGCTGGCCTTACGGTACAGTTGTGTACTGTATTTATTCTTATTGTATTCTAATTTTTGCGTCATAACTTTTGCACTGTCCACTTCCTGCTGTGACAAAATAAATTTCCCACGTGTGGGACTAATAAAGGTTATCTTATCTTATCTTATCTTATCTTAATTCAGTGTGATCGTAAGTGAGCCCACCTACTGCAACTTTTATTTACCTCACGCAGTTTAAATGCAAGAGATAAATGTGTAAAACTGCAACATTATCTATAAAAATCAATTTTGTTTTTTGTAGAAGGCTGTGAACATGGTTATTTGTGCTGTAACATTGAAGTCTGACTTACTGCTGGAGCCTCTAGTGGACATTAGAGGAACTGCATTGACATCATTGTTCCCATAAGGAGGTTTCTGCTTGAATGTAACTCAAATAAAAGCTGATATGATTAGAAAACAGGTGGAGAAGTGATGCCATTTGGGTTTTTCATTCACCTTCTTCTTGCTGCTTTGTACTAAGTCCGTTTCTATTGGACTGCCACATTTTTTGATGTGTTAATTCTGTGTTAATAGTTCTAAAAGTAGCTGTGGAAACTTCCACAGCTGTGGAAAACCCAAATGAACTGTAATTGCTCTAGTTTTTTAGTCTCGCTCCAAATCTTTGTTTATTTTGAGTGCATGTCAGTGTGAGGCGAGGGTGTTTGTCATCATGGTGGATGAGCCGTGTGACAAAGTCCAGCAGCTGCTGGCTTACATGACATGACAGTCACACACACACACACACACACACACACAGAGGGACTGTTGTGCGATTACGCTGCCTCTCACAGAAGCTTTACTGAATCTCTCAGATATGATCGATGGCTGCATCCTCTGTGTTTGGGACTCATGCAGACACACAAATACTTTTGTACTTCTGAGGACCCTGAATTTTTTTGGTCACTTCTAACTATTGTGACTTTTTTCCAGTAAGCACAAAACTACTAAGTGGAATATCAGAAACCTGATGTCTTCTGGAGAACAGAATCATTTTTCCAAACATCCTAGTTTTATTTTGAAAGCTTGGATTATTTTACTTTTCACAAAAAACAAGAACCACCAGGGTAAAACTGTTATATACTCTGATGTCAGTACTTAATCTTTTTGTATCCTTTCTGTGGGATAAAAAAAAAGCCACCAGTCACGGAAGTTGGCCACTCCTCCCTGAGCTCGGTTCTTCCTGTTAAATTGGAGTTTTTCCATCCTATTGTCGCCAGGTGTTTCCTCATGCGGGACTCTTATGGTGTTTTCTGTCTATTATTTTAGGGCCTTTACCTTAAAATATAAAGCACCTGGAGGCAACTGTTGTTGTAATTTTGGCACTCAATTAATAAAGCTGAATTGAATGGATAACAGCCTGCAGTCATTTGTTGTAGTTTTCAGCGAGTCTCTCATGCGTCTCCTGAGCGATCCCAGCGGATTCTTCTTTGGAAAATTTCTTGAGCTTCTCCAGATTTGATGGTCGTCTGGCTTCAGTTCACCCCTCACATTTTCAATGGGATTCAAGTCAGGCTTTGTGCAGGCCAGTCAATAACATTCACTTTGGTGTTGGAAGAGAAAAAAAACAATTCAGACTGAATTTGTTGCTGACTGCTTGAGGGTTTTACGGTTTTTAAGATTGGATAGGTGGAAGAGAATGGATGGATCATGGTTGTTAGCTTTTTCGTGCGACTCTTGTGTCAAACGATATGTGTTAATTATCCTTAATGCTGAGTGTGTTCTCAGTGCTGTTCTTCATAACTCCACCTCTTAAAAAGTGGGGACAGGGTGTAAGATGTAAATAAAAATAGAACACAATGATTTGCAACTCTCACAAACCCATTTATTTATTTTATTTAGTCAAAATGAGCTAACATTCTTCCTAAAATGGTAACTTTTCTCAATTTAAACATTTATGTGTTCTCTTTGTGTTCTGTCGATGTCCTGCACTTCGGCCTGTTTAGCACTTTCGCTAAATCCTAATGGCTAATCAACAGCCTAAAACTAATTGTGCTCTTCTTCTAAAATCAAGTCTCCTGAAAAATTTTAGGTCTCCAAAAAAAGGCGTCACTTTCCAAAGGCATCATCGATGTTATGGTTGTGCTTTCTAATGCTGGAGGAATGTGATTACTGATGTACAGACAGATGGTGTTTCCAAACTGATCCGGGCTCATCGCTTTAGTCTCTGGGGCTGCTGTCCAGTCCTCTGCTCAGGATCCAAGCACACAATGACAGACCCACACTCGTGTGATGTGCCAGTTTGGCACAGCGCTGTTTCCATGATTTTCTTTTTAACCTGTCTGCTGACGGGAGGAGGGTCACAGGAAATCAAGAATATTTGTAATTTGTATTTTGTAATATAATGTCGCAAATTGGGGTGAAAAATATTAGACAAACATTTTAGGCTCATGTTCAGCCCCTTGCCCTGACACAGATATATAGTCGTGTGAAAAATTAAGTACACCCTCATTACTTACATAAGAATTAAAATGTCAAGTAGTAGTCAGGTGCTGCTACTCAAATGCACTTGATTAACTGATGACCAGTAAGAGTGAGCACCTTTAGAAAAACAGAGGTTCTGGCAGTTTGGTGGTCTGGAGCATTCAGGTGTGCCACAATCTTCATCCAAGCAGAAAAACTGCAAAAAACCCAAGAGCTCCATCTCAGCCTCTACAGGCCTCGGACGGCAGTTTAAATGTTCTTGACAGTGAAATTCGTAAAAGACTGAACGAGTGTTGCTTGTTTCTCTCCAGAAAGGCTGCATGACTTAGGTTTGCAAGCTGTATCTGAAAAACCCACCACAACAATGTCCTTTGTACAGATGAGACCAGAAGTGGAGATATTTGTCCAGAATAAACAGCAGGACATTAGAGAGAAAAATACAACAACAACAACAAAAAATAGCATATCAGCACAAACAACTCAAACCAACTGTCAGCACAATGATGGAGGGCTGATGATTTGGGCACCTGGGGGTCACTGAGTTGACCATTAACTCCTCTGTATATCAGAGTCAGATCTGAGGACACATGTCTGACAGCTAAAGCTCAGACCAAACCAACTGGACAATAATGCAAAGCCAACGAATCCATACCTCAAACTGACCGAAATGCTGTGGTGGGACCTTCAGAGAGCTGTTAATGAATCCTGCAAACCTCAGTGCAGCTCTGTAAAGAGTGAGCCAAAATGTGATGTGATGTGAGAGGGCGATAAAGTCATGTAGAAAATCATTACTTCAAGTTATTGCTGCTAAAGGAGGTTCTACAAGCGACTGAATCTCAGGGCGTACTTCGTCTTTCACAGGACTGTATCTCTGTAGTTAAATAAAGTGTCACTTTAATTCTCTAGTTTTTCCTTAGAGAGAAAGAAATTTTAGATTAGATTAGATTCAATTTATTGTTATTGAAATGTATATGACTCAAACAATGACCAAAGTACAATCAATATGGATACATACACAGATATATACTATACACACACATGTATAAATACAACCCAATTACAATATGCACAATATTTAAATGAATACACAGTTTTATTGTATGAAATGAGTGGATGTAATGTACATGTAAATGAGTGGTGTGTGTGAGTCCACAAGGTAGACTTGAGCATGTGCATTGCTACCAGTGTCCATTAAATTACACATAAAACATCGAATTCCAGCGTTCTTCTTCTGCAGGCAGGCTGTTGGTCGATTTAGGATTGATGACAGGACACATTCCCTCGATGTTTTCGTGCCATACCTGGGAGTTAAATAAAGTTAAATAAAAACACTTTCACAAGAAGCTACAGATTTTCTGCTGCTCCTCACATTAAAATGGTTCATGGCATAACGTGGATGAGACATACGAATGTGTAGAACTGTGAATGATGCAAAGCTGCTCTACTGCAGTCCAAGAATAAAGACATGGAGTTGGTAATGATCTACTTAGTAGGTCCACTTTAAAATGTGTTTAACTATCAAGTGAAATTACGGCATTAAAAGCAATATTTTGTATTTTTGATGATATTGTAAACGTCCAATAAGGGAAACATTTAACAACTGTGTCCCTGACGGGAAACGCTCAGTGGGTTCCAGCCACCGTTTCACCTGCAGCTCCATAGCTGTCTGTCTCATTTTCTAATTGAGACGTTATTTTGTTTCCTTTTTTTCTATCAGCTGCAAAAATCTTAGAGAACTTTTGACTTCAGTGAAGCCTCCTCCTTCCACGTGCAGGGCTGCCTGCAGGTCGGTGCCTCCTGAATCCATGTGAATCAGCATTTAATTAAACGATGGGGAGGCCTCTCAGGTTCCCGGCAGCTCTGGGGTTGTACAGTCCTCACATTGATCTGCGCTTTTGTTGGAGGCAGATCTTCAGACTGCAAAGTGTGTTTTCCTACCTCCTGATTAACTTCACATCAACTACGCGAGGGCAAAAAAAAAGAAATCAAAGGAGAGACAGAGGACGAGGGTGAGATGGAGAGAGAGATAGTGATGATGGGAGAGACACAGAGCGAGGGCACCGAGCAGAACTCTGTAATTATGTCTTCTTGTCCCTCAATCGCCCTGCTGAGATGAGCGTTTAGCGTAAAGAGATGAATCAGCGTTTCTTTTGAGGAGAAAAATAACAGCTCGATAAAGAGGCGGCACAAAAAACTCCCAAGAAAACAAAAACCATTTAACACACACACTCACGCACTCACACACACACACACTCGGAGGGAAGATAAAGAGAGGAAACTAAACAGCCTCCTTGTTTAAATTTAAATGTCGCCTTTGATGGAGCTGTGCTGCCGGCTGCCGGTTTCACCTCATCGACTCTGAAATGGCCGAGTGTGTTTACATGCAAACAAAACACGCAGTTTAAATATAATTAAGATAAGACTGTGGACGCAGGTTGGCCGGCAGGTCCTGTTTGGAGCTCACAGTGAGAAAAGATTTAAAACTGTTTACGTCTGTCATCTTTTTCTGTATGTTCACTGAATGTGAGAAAAGGATAATCCCCACATCGTCCATTATTATGCAGTGAAACAAATTATTTTTCACTTTAAAATATGTTTTTGGTGTTTTTGTATTAAAGCATTTATCTAGCAAAGTGCAGAAACCACAATGCAGGATGTGCAATTCATATTTCATAATTAGTCTGAATTCCCACTTTGAATACTTCCCGGGATTTTTACACCTTTTGGGTTTAAGCACAGGCCGTACATTGTCCTGTTCTCGCATCCGATTGTGCTTTGTCTTTCTCCTTGAACTACAGCCTTCCTTCCTCTCATCTGTATGCGTGCTCTGCATATATAGCTTCAGAATAAATAGCTTTAGAAGTTTGAGCCATGGATATATTCTGCCTGAAACTTGTCTTTGGGATTATTACCACACATTTCTGAATGCTGCTTGTAGTAGTTTATGTACTACTAATACTATGTATTAGTAGTACATAGTAGTATTTGGGGTGGGGGGTGAGTTTAGAATTACAGTCACAGTTAGAGCCATAGGTTTGTGCACAGTGTTGCAAAGAGTTTAACAAAAGTATCACATTAACGGTTTAGGATTTAAATATTATTGCCTCCAAGTACCAAATTTAAGGTAAAGACCCTACAATAATACAGAGAAAACAGAGAAGACCCCAACAATCGGATGATCCTATATGAGTAAGTGCTTTGGCGACAGTGGGAAATAAAAACTTCCTTTTAACAGTAAGAAACCTCCAGTAGAACCAGGCTCAGGGAGAGGAAGGCAATCTTACACATGTTGATCAACTCATCTGTTTTCAGTCAAGTTGTGCTCAAGATCAAAGTCACATTTGTCAGTTTTCAGGCAATAAGATGTAAAGAGTGATGGAGTGTGAGCCATTTGAGCTACGAAATGACAGGGTAAATGTTACGTTTCTCACCGTCTCCATGCTTTTCTCTTCCCATCACTCACCTTGGTTCCATCTGCCCAAAGATCTTTTTTCCTGGACTCTGCAGGTGCGTTTAGATGTTTTTAAGAGCTAATCTGACCTAACCAGTGGTTTGCACATTGTTAAAAAGAGTCTATTTCCATTCATAAAGGAGCCTTTTGATTGTAGATCTTCACAAGAAGACACCTACCTCCTCGAGAGTATTTTTCACTGAGCGAGTAAATACTCTGACTTAAAGCTGGAAATGTGTACTTGAGTCACGTCTTCACTGATTTAAAATGCACTGTGGTATACAGAGGGAAGCAGAAAATTAGCAAATGTGTGTTATTCTCCAAATAGCTGTGGACTAAACCACAGACTGTTGATGAGCTCAGTTCTACAGTTTTAAATAGGGGAGACCGGGGATAGTTGTAACGTGGGTCAGTTGTAACACTTCCAATTTCTCCAATCAGAGCTAAGTTTCAAATGATGTGACTCATCCTGTGTACGCCCAATTCAGTTCTGCTATCACATGTGAAAAATCAGCACATTTTGTCAAACACAGACAATTTAACACGAAAAAAAGTAATTTGTACGCCAATTTGTATGCCAAAAAGTAAGTTTTTCTACTTTATTTCAATTTCTAGTAGCATTATCTGCTTTGCAGTTAAACTCATCAAACTTAAATTATGTTATTTGTATGTCTATGGGGATATATTCTGTGTAGGTCTTTAGTGCTAGTGTTTTAGCCGTTGGCTGTAATGTTAGCTAGTTCATGGCTATAGGAGTCTGGGTCAGTTGTAACAGCAACAGTCTGGGTCAGTTGTAACAATAATGCAGATGTTACAACTTACCACACTATTACTTTAACTTATATTAAACAAGTTGGGGCAACGACATCAGCAGAGAGAGGTTCACTGGTGGCTTTTGTATATGCGGTTAATGCCATTGGCAACACAATTCCTCCACTGTTTGTGTTCCCACACATACATTATGCAGACCTCTGTGTCAGAGATGGACCAGTAGGAAGTACTGGTAGTGGAAATAAATCAGGATGGGTGCAAGAAACAGATTTCCTCATCTTTCTGAAGCACTTTGCAAACCACACCAAGGTAAGCCAGGATAAAAAGTAATGGAATTGCGATGCTGGTGAACAACTACATTTTTTCAGCTTCATTGTTATGTTCAAAATTGGTGCAAGAGTTGTAGGTTATAATGCCCACTGAGCCAATGAGGCCAAACTCAAGGAAGACCAACCAAAATTAATGAAATATTCAGTTATAGAAAATTCCATAATTTATCTTTTTTGGGGGGTTGGAATATGTTCAAAGTTAGATTTCTGCATTCTGTCACACACACACAGCTACATAAATGGATGTAAGTGCATTCATGTGTTGAATAAACAAAGATTACATGTTAATATTTTGTTAGTACCCTTATTTCATTGTGTTACATTTTACCCCAGGATATGTTACAACTAACCCAGACTATGGGGTTAATTGTAACATTTCACTCTTTGTGTTTGAGACCATACCATGCAATGGGTAATTGTGCTGCAGAGAAAATAGCTGCACTATTTAATAGCAGAGACATGTAAATACTTTGCATTACATTTTGAATCCACTACCTTAAAAGAGCTCCAATTTACAGACAGAAATGTCAAAAATGTTACAACTATCCCCGGTCTCCCCTACTCAGTTTTGGATATTGTAGAAAGTGGATATCACTAATATGCTCATATTACGCACATAACTGGTGGTGTGCACAGAAGCCTCACAATCTTTTCGGAGGAGAAAGTTGGCACAGGATGTACTGAGGGGCTACATTAAGGTCAGGTTAGGCTAAACAGGGATTATTTATAACTGTGACTATTGCAAAGCTGCTCTGGTAGTGCCCAGTAAGAAGAACACGGAGATTAGCAGAATTTTTCAAGTTTTATAGAAATTGTTCAATTTGATGGTGTGAAACATTCATTATGTATCCAAATAATTTGATTGGAGTGCTTTACTGGGGGATTTTTCCTAATGTACAGCAATGTGTTACTACGGCAATCCAAGGAGTCAAAGTGCTTCAGCTGTGAGTTTTCTTTTGGATGAGTGAATGGATTTGTACTTTCAGATCCATAGGCGACTCAAATTTCATAGCCCTGTTAAATCTGGTTTAATTATATAAACGAACAGCATATTAAACTGCTTTCTTTTACTTTTTGAGACACTTTTTTGTTGTATTTGCTGAACTGTAGGTTTTCTCAGATGTTGACATAAGCTGTATTTGTAAAACAATATTAGTGCTCCTGCAGCCAGCTCACGGTGACCTCAACGCTCACGGCGCTCACCAGCCGAGCCACGTCTCCCCACTGCCCTGGCTTTCTGCTCGGACCGAGTACGGCTGAATGGCCCATTAACCTCCTCCTCGCCAAGCTACGGTACGCCACCTGATTTATGACACTGCGGCGGGCTGCTGAGGGTGAGCGGTAAATCAGAATAAATGGAACCGTTGGAAGTGCACAGCATGGTCTCACCTGCCGTCTGACACTCACTCAGGAGCACATGAATATTGATGAGCGCGCACGCACTGATTTGATGTTCAGCGCGTGAGAGCGCAAGCAGCGGAGGGGGGTTCCCGATGCTGAATGCTATCATTAGCGTCGGAGGAGGGTTAGCATTAAGTGGTGGTTGGTAAAATGCAAATTCTTCGTCGTTTCCTTGCCGTGTCACCTCCCATTGTTCGTTTTAGTTCAGCCATGTTTGCTCACTTTGTAAACATTCAAATGCTTTTTTCTCTCTCCGCGTTTTTCTTTACAAAACGGCGAGCAGATTCTCATCCCCCTCTGTGGAGAGGGGGAGGGATGTTTGAACACATCATTGATTTCTCCCGCTCTCGACAAACGCTCTCTCTCAGTGTGTTTGTCCACGATGTTCATTGACGTTCCTCGCTGCTGTGTAATTATTCCCATCAGGAGAAAAGCCACGGAGCTCGATAATAACACCATTAGGGTCTACAGCAGTGCAGTGCAGAGCAAATTAAAGCCCTTATTAACACCTGAAACGGCTTTTCTGTGTGATTAGGAGCTCGGTTCTACACTTTTATAGCGTCCTGGATTTTATACCACAGCACCAACGCGTGTAGTGATCTACTATTGAGGAAACATTTACAAAGAAATTAAATAACAATAAAAAAAACACAATAATAATAAAGAGCTTTGTAAAATAACAATTTACTGCTAAGAATCAGCACACCATTAATTATTATCACATTTGAGAATATTTGAGCTCTTGAATTTAGACTTCTCCTCTTAGCTGGTGGGAAATGATAAATGGGAGTGGGATAGTCAGTGAATACATCAGCAATCAGTCAGTGAGACATGGAAAACGGGCAAACCTGTGAGTGGGGTTTTCCAACAGCTTTTGGATTAATGCAGAAGATAAACTCTGTGTTATGTTTAAAGCTCATCTTAAACACACTTCAGGCATCTAACCAAAAAGCCATCAACATAACCCACTGACCAGGGAGCCAAAAAGCCAAAAATACTAACTCATTGCTGGGTTTTCAGACTCATTCCTGCAGCACTCTGTTGGCCGAGCCAGTGACGGACACGATTTGATTGGTTTGTTTTACTAATGAAGTGGTCGGAGAATTCAGTTAATGAACGAACTCTGAATCAAAATGAGTTGTTTCATTTATAGTTCTGTTGAGCTGCAGTGTGAATTTTACAGCGGCTTCCCAATCCAGTATAGGGCTTTGGAGTTGACGTCACGCCGCAATGCATTGTGGGAGCGCAGCTCCATTTTCGGGGTCTACGAATCAAAACAAACACACTGTGTTGGAACGACGACGACAAGAAAGATGCTTAAAAGCAGCTCAAAAAGAAAACGGACGGTATAGAGACCGATTGCGTCCAGAGGCGAAGCAGCGGTACTTGAAAAAAAAATAGAGTGCATCGCAAATCTGGACCCATATGAAATACGGCAGTGGAGTAAAGACCCAGACGACTTACCGCCACTGTCCTACCCCGATATCTTCACGTATCTTGTTTGTGGAGTAAGCGCTTACACAGCGAACCAGTTTCGTAATTACAAGTCACTGGAGGCGCACATCCAATTTACAAATGGCTGGGTGCAAGATTTGGCTATTTTCAAGCCGCCAAACTCTGAGTACGTCGTCATTCATACCAAAGGAAGTCAGCTGGAGTGCATCGAGTGAAATAGCCATTTTCCACCCCCCACCATAATTAATGTTACACATTTATCATTGAACTGCTAAAATATCGTTATCATATTATATGCCCATAATTGTAAAGTACATGTAAATTAACACATTGATAATCGGGCAAATTATTAACGCCAATTTGTGTCCTTCCTGTCTCATTTCATTTATTGTCTTTACATCAGCCAATCAAGTCACTCCATTCTATGTTTGATCGCAATTTCTATAACTTCCGAGACCACCAACGATGATATTATTCAGCTATAAAGTGTGATGTGAACATATTTAGAACTTACGGGAATGAAAATGTCGTGAGCACACCAACTGATATCTGGAGACGTAACAGAACTTGATATCAGCTCGTCTCACGGCTGCTATCCAGGCTAGACGCCTTCGTTTGGTAATATCCGATACATGAGCTCCTTCATGTTGCTTCCAGGTTGGGAAAGCATAAAAGGACAATCCAAACTTATTCCCGTGCCGGTCGTAAGATCGAACATTGCAGCCGACCACACAGCAAGTACGAACCATGGCTATGCTTTCGCTCCTTACTTAGACCCCCAAAATGGCGGATCGGGCCAAAATCCTTTCCACGCCCACCCCTGTGACATCACGCTCCAAAGCCCTATTGCTCTAAAAAGTGTAATAGACACACAGCTCCACCGTGCTCCGTCTTCACCACGACGGACCTGTACAGCAAAAGCACGGCAGACACACACATTAAATGTTCAGGGCTGAAAAACAAATTTAAGCTCTGTTAAAGACTCCGACAACATCAATGCACCAGCTCCAAGCATCTGCATCTCACCATTTTGTTTCTCTTCAGGATAATTTTTTTCTAACATTAACTTTGAGCAGTGATATCACAGGAAATAGTCTCAACCGCGAAGGTTCCTCATTGTAACGTCTGTGATGAAGCAAGTAGTACAAATGCTTGTTCCTGCTAATCTGGAGATATTCTTAATATTGAGGTAAACATTTTCAGTGTCTTTGATAAATACACTAAGATTACTTAATTTAATACCAAATGACACGGACACCAAAGAAAAGTCCCTGGATCCAGATGGCTTTGTGATATTTTCTTGAGAAAATCTAAATCATGTATCATATTTTTTCTTGTTACAGTTTCATATTTGTGAAGATGTGACACAAATAAGTTTAATTTTGTCCTGTTTGATAAAAGCAAACTTAAAAGCTCCTAAATTAAAATCAAGAGTTAATCACTTCTGCACTTGTTCATGCAAATCTGTGCACATGAAGGGCAAAAATAATGCAGCCCCCAGAACAGGAATGGTTTTACAGACGGAGGCTACTGACATTTCTTTCCTCCTCATCTTTTCTGACAATTTTTTTTAAACTAGTTTTGCACTTGGCTAGGGTCAGTGTCACTACTGGTAGCATGAGGCCATACCTAGACCCTTCAGAGGTTGCACAGGTAGCCTAACTGCTCCACAATAGCACATTAATACGTGTCCCTGCCAGAGCGTTTGCTGTGTCTCCCAGCACAGTCTGAAGAGCATGGAGGCGATCCCAGGAGAACTGGGCAGGGCAGTAGAACGCAATTAACTCACCAGCAGGACCAGTATCTTCTTCTTTGTGCAAGGAAACGGGATGAGCACTGCCAGAGCTACAAAATCACTTCCAGCAGGCCACCAGTGTGACCCAACAATCAGAACCAGACTTCATGAGGATAGCCTCAGGGCCCAACATCCTAGTGAGCCCTGTGCTCACTGCGCAGCACCATGGAGCCCGATTGGCATTTGCCACAGAATATGAGAATTGGCAAGTCCATCACTGGCACCCTGTGCTTTTCCCAAATGGGAGCAGGTTCACCCCGAGCACACGTGACAGACATGAAAGGGTCTGGAGAAGTCGTTATGCTGCCTGTAACATCGTTCAGCATGACAGTGAAGATGTGGGAATGTATATCCATGTAGGTACACACAGGCTAGGAAGACGCCACCCTGACCTTTGGAAACACCCTGTTAATTTCATGACTTCATAGGCTTCAGGGTTATTTTAAAACTTGTTTTAAACATATCCCCCTGATTTGATTAATTATGTTTGTAGAAGCCTACATGCAGTT
Organism: Astatotilapia calliptera; assembly: GCF_964374335.1. Classification (NCBI taxonomy): domain Eukaryota; kingdom Metazoa; phylum Chordata; class Actinopteri; order Cichliformes; family Cichlidae; genus Astatotilapia; species Astatotilapia calliptera. The sequence goes on along the minus strand of NC_137428.1, from coordinate 3,774,612 downwards.
TAATTTGAAATGTGTGCTTTTATTTTGATAGTGCAGAAAACAGGAAGTTGGGCGAGTTGAGAGTGGAGCCATATGGTTTTTTGACCTCGCAATCTCTCTTCATCCATTTTGAATTGACCTTTATAAGTTTTTGTAATTTGGAATTCTGTTGCTATGTACCTGTTTGGACTTTTGAAGTAAATATTGAGAAGCTATCAAGGACTGCGGTTTCGTTTTTTGTTTTTTGTGGATAAGGAAAGAGGGACCAAGCGGAGCGTCAAGCTAAGGCTCCATTAGAAGGAAACCTACATTAGTCAAAAAACCTGCTCTTCACGGATTAATGGAGTTTGGAAACGCCTGACTATAAAGTAAGAAGGAAATACCGAACCGAGGAAAAACTGAAGATGGAAAACCGTAAGTCTTAAATTGCCTTGCCTTTTTTTTTAATTTGCTGAGGTGCATGTGTATTGATTGAGTTTGGAATTTTGCTACCCATGGACAAACAAAACAGTGGAAAAAGGATTGTAAAAATGACTGAGAAGGCTATGGAAGACTGCAAGACTAGAAATGTCAACACACGTAGACATAAGCTCTCTCAATTAACCGGCATGAAAAAAGAAATTGAGCAATTAATGGAAGATGATGCAAACGTTGACCTCGTTAAAAATAAATTACGAGTTGACTTTAGCTCTTTGCAGCAAGACTTTGCTAGCCTAAATTCTGAACTGCAACAACTTATGAGTGAAGAGGAATTTTTGGAAGATCAAAATAGTTGGTTTGATCCAAAGAACAAGTCCCTGAATGATTTCTTTTGGAAATGTGAAGGGTGGATGAATGAAGTCATGAAACTCTCTGAACAGAACAGAGAGGACGACACAAGAAAGCAGGCAGACAATAGGTCCATGTCATCAAAGTCGGCAAGCAAACGCTCCAGTAGATCTGGATCACAGCGCGGAAGCATTTCCTCTACATCTTCTTCTACATCTTCCTCTATTAGATTAAAGGTAGAAATGGAGCGTGCTGCATTAAAGGCAAAGGCTGCAGCTCTGGAGAAGAGTTTGGCAATAGAAAAGGAAGAAGTGGATTGGTACGCAGAAATGAAAGGAAAAGAGGCTGCAATAAAGGCTAAAAAGGAAATGCATGCTATGCAGACTGCCCTTGCTGAGTCAGATGCAAAACTGGAAGTTTTGCAAAAATATGAAGATACACAGCCAGACATGAGCATTTTTGCAGATGATGATCAGAATGGCAAAACTGAAATTAAAACCACATTCCACCCAACATCGCAGTACGTCTCATCAGCACCCTACGATGGTGACGATGTGCAGACACCAATGCATGAAAGGACAGTGCCTGCGCCAAGCACTGAAAGGGCCGGTGAACCTGTGCTCGATAGTTTGTGTCAAGCCATTTCTCAGCAAGTTAATGTCACTGAGTACCTGGTAAAGAATCACAAAGCTTCTCTATTACCTGACATCTCCATTCCAACTTTCAACGGAGATCCACTTGAATACAACTCTTTTATCGGTTCCATTGAACATGGAATTGAAAACCGCACTGATAATAATCGTGATCGTCTACAGTATTTGCTTCAGTACACGAGTGGACAACCACATGAGTTGGTTAAAAGTTGCATCCACATGGAACCTTCAGTGGGTTATACAAAGGCGAAACAAATGCTCAAAGAGTTTTTTGGAGATGACTTTAAGATAGCTGAAGCCTACATAAAGGAGGCCTTGGATTGGCAGACAATTAAGCCAGAAGACGGCACTGCACTACAGTCCTTTGCATTGTTTCTCACCGGCTGCTACAATGCAATGACAGATGTTAACTACATGGAAGACTTGGATAATACGTCTAACCTAAGGGCATTAGCTAACAAGCTTCCTTACAAACTTAAAGAAGCGTGGCGAAAATATGCTTGTGACCTGCAAGACAAAACTAAGAAAAAGGTCAAGTTTAAGGATTTTGTCAACTTTATCAATAAGCAAGTTAGGTACGTGCTACACCCACTTTATGGAAATATAAGGGAAACTACAACAGGTGTGAAGGACTCATTCAGACAAAGAGCAAAGCCACAATATGCAGAGACATTCAAACCAAAGAAAGTGTTTACAACAGCAATCACTGACCCTCAAATGGAAAACAAGACAGAAAGTGCCAAACAAGTGGCATCAAAAACACGGACCGTCCAAGTGGATTCAAGCAGCAAACCTTGTGTTTATTGCAAGGGAGAGCAACACAACCTCCAAATCTGCAGAAAGCTCAAGGACAAGCCTCACAAGGACAAGATTGAGTTTTTAAGGAGCATAGGACTGTGTTTTGCCTGTTTGAAACATGGCCACATGAGTAGCAGCTGCAAAGACAAGCTCCATTGTCAAGAATGCTCTCGACTGCATCCTACCCTGCTGCACATCACCAATAGGGACTCACAAGAAGAAACAGCAAGGGGGGCTGCTCAACAGTTCGTATCAAGTGCTCTTGTACAAACAACAGCAACTTTCAGCATGACTGGGGCCGGTAAGGAAGATTGTATTCTTCCAATCGTTCCAGTACGTGTCAAGGCCCAGAAAGGAACCAAGACAGTAACAACATATGCATTCTTGGATCAAGGCAGCTCAGCCACCTTTGTGACAGAGTCACTGATAAAACAACTGAACCTGAATGGACGAATTACGAAAATTTCACTCCGCACGATGGGAAATGAATCTGTTGTGAACACCTGCATTGTGACTGGACTGGAAGTCAGTAGTCTGGATGGTAGCCAGTTTATTAAACTTTCAGAGGTGTATGCACAAGACCACATTCCTGTAAGTAAAAACAATATCCCAAGCCAAGAAGATGTTGACAGGTGGTCACACCTGACGGAAGTGAAACTTCCCACTATCCAAGCGGATGTTGGATTACTCATAGGAGTGAATGTTCCCAAAGCCATGGAACCGCTTAAGGTGGTAAACAGCGTGGACAATGGACCCTACGCAGTGAGAACAATATTAGGTTGGACAGTAAATGGACCACTTAGGAGTGGAGGCGACATGAGTGGGAGAAACAGATCGGCACAAGTGACTGTGAATAGGATATCAGTAGCCAGGTTGGAAGAGCTCTGGCAGCTACAGTTTAAGCAGGACTTTCCTGATGCAGGACAAGACGAAAATCTTGAAATGTCCAAGGAAGATCGTCAGTTTCTGAACATGGTGTCTCAGTCTGCAAAACTGGAGGATGGCCATTATAGTATTTGTCTTCCAGTGAGAAGCAAGGCGCTGTGCTTGCCAAGCAACAGAGAAGTCGCAGTGCAACGTGCGCTGAACTTACAGAAAAGATTCACCAGAGATGTCAAGTTTTACGAGGAATATGTTGCATATATGGATGATATCCTAAAAAAGGGTTACGCGATCAAACTGAACGATGCTGAATGTAAATCACTGGAGGGACGAACATGGTATTTGCCTCATCATGGAGTGAGACATCCGGTCAAGCAAAGGTTACGTGTTGTCTTCGACTGCGGGGCAAGCTTTCAAGGAACATCGCTGAACCAGCATCTCTTGCAGGGACCGGATTTGACAAGCTCACTGGTGGGAGTCCTCCTGAGGTTTCGACAGGAGATTGTGGCAGTAATGGCTGATGTGGAGGCCATGTTCCACCAGGTCAGAGTCAGCAAGGAAGATACAGATCTCCTCAGGTTTCTTTGGTGGTCTGATGGGAATTACAAGGAGAAGCTTGCAGAACACAAAATGTTGGTCCACATCTTTGGTGCCACCTCTTCGCCAAGTGTTGCATCTTTTGCACTTCAGAAATGCGCTACTGATTTCGAAAGGGAATTTGGTCAAGAAGCTGCAAGGACAGTCAAGAAAAATTTTTACGTGGACGACTGTCTTAAGTCAATTGCAGAGGAAGATGCAGCAATCACCCTGTGTTCTGACTTGAGGAACATGTTGGCAAAAGGCGGATTTCGACTAACAAAATGGTCAAGCAACAGCAGAAAGTTGCTCAACTCAATTCCCGATGAAGAAAGAGCACAAGGATTTAAAGTTCTGAATCCGGACGAGAGTAATTTGCCGATGGAAAGAGCATTGGGAATTCAGTGGTGTGCTGAATCAGATCAGTTCAAGTTCAAGATCAACCTTAAAAACAGACCGAACACTAGAAGAGGACTGCTTTCCCTTCTCAGCTCCATCTTTGATCCACTGGGATTTGTTGCTCCGGTGATTCTGTGTGCGAAAAAAATCTTGCACGATTTATGTCGGAGGAAATACGGCTGGGATGAATACCTACCGGAGGACGTCATTAAGAGCTGGAATAAGTGGGTTGCAGATTTGCAAAGGCTTGACGACTTTGGAGTTGACAGGAGCATCAAGTCAAAGCAGTTTGGTGCACCAGTCTTTGCGCAGTTGCATCATTTCGCTGACGCAAGCGAAGACGCTTATGGCACAGCAAGCTACCTGTTGCTGCGCAATGCAAGTGGTGAGACTCAGTCCACCTTGGTAATGGCAAAGGCAAGGGTTGCACCTTTGAAGTGTCCAACCATCCCACGAATGGAACTGATTGCCGCAACAGTTGCAGTGAAGATGGATAAACTTCTAAAGAAGGAACTAGAAGTAGAACTGCATGAATCTGTTTTTTGGACAGATAGCACGGCTGTGCTAAAGTACTTGAATAGTGAAGGCACAAGATTCAAGACCTTTGTTTCTAATAGGATCTCAGTAATCTTGAGCCATTCTCACATTCGGCAGTGGAGATATGTCAATACCACTTTGAATCCAGCAGATCATGTCTCTAGAGGACAGACTGTTGCAGCATTCTTAAAATGTGGCGATTGGCTTTCGGGACCAGGTTTCCTATTCTGCTCAGAAGATCAGTGGCCGAAGAATCCAGATCCCAGAATGCTGGATTTTGATGACTTAGAGGTCAAAAGAGAAGCTCAGACACATGTCATTCAGATGCAAGGGCTCAAAGACGCAGTAGACCAGCTGATGAATCACTACTCATCTTGGACAAAGCTAAAGCGTGCTGTAGCCTGGTTCATGAAACTGAAGAGTTTGCTTAAGGAATTAATAGCAAAGAGAAAGGAAGCAAGCACAATGAGTGAGGAAATCAGGATGAGCCAATTCAAGAAAGCTTTCAAGGGAAAAAATCTAACCTGTGATGATTTGTCTAAAGCAGAAATGGAAATTGTGAAGTACTGTCAGAAGCAAAGTTTTGAACAGGACTTGGCAATGCTGAAAGAACATCAAAGGGTGAAGAAAAAAGGCTCTCTCTACAAGTTGACTCCAGTACTGCAAGATGGAGTCATAAGAGTTGGAGGAAGGTTGAGTCGAGCAGCGATGCCAGATGATGCTAAGCAGCAAGTCATCTTGCCAAAGGAGTCACATATCACACAGCTTGTGCTAAGACATACCCATGATGTTACAGCTCACGCCGGACGGAATCACATGTTGGCTCATCTGCGTCAAAAATTTTGGATCCCTGGAGCAAATGGAGCCATTAGAAGGTTCTTGTCAAAATGTGTCACCTGTAAAAGGCTACACGGAAGTACTGGCAAACAAATAATGGCAGATTTACCAAAATGCAGGATCCTGCCTGATGACCCTCCGTTCACCAAAGTAGGTGTTGACTACTTTGGTCCATTCCTGGTAAAAAGGGGAAGAAGTCAAGTAAAAAGATATGGTGTCATTTTCACATGTCTTACCACACGTGCTGTACATCTGGAGGTTGCATCTTCACTTGACACTGATGCGTGTCTCAACGCCATCAGAAGATTCCTTGCCAGAAGAGGACAAGTTAAAGAGATGTACTCGGATAATGGAACCAACTTCCGATCAGCTAACAGTGAGTTAAAGAAAGCAATTAAAGAATGGAACTCCAGTATGATCATAAAATCATTGCAGCAAAGGGGGATCCAATGGCATTTTAATCCACCAGCAGGATCTCACCATGGAGGAAGCTGGGAGAGACTCATCCGCTCAGTGAGAAAAATTTTGAACGTCACAGTAAAAGAACAACTGTTGGATGAAGAAGGTCTCCACACCTTGCTGGGTGAAGCTGAGGCTATTATAAACAGCAGGCCTATTACAAAGGAATCTTCAGATCCCAATGACCTGGAGGCTTTAACACCCAACCATCTCCTGTTGCTGAAGGTTAAGCCAGAATTACCCCCAGGAATCTTCAACAAGGATGCCCAGTATGTAAATCGCAGGTGGAGACAAATCCAATATCTTGCAGACATTTTTTGGAAACGCTGGTGCAAGGAATACCTCATGCAGCTCCAAGAGCGTCAACGATGGACTACACCTAAGAGAAATTTCCATGTTGGTGATGTTGTGCTGATCGTAGATGACACAGCACCCAGAAATTCATGGCCACTAGGAAGAATCGTAGAGACCTTTCCAGACCAGAAAGGTCTGGTGCGTCAGGTGAAAGTAAAGACCAAGACCAATGAGCTTTGTCGACCAGTTACAAAGCTGTGCCTTTTGCAAGAAGCTGAAGATAATTGATGCACTCTTCGAAAATCAAGCACTAGTTTCCTCTGAGGGGAGGAAAGTGAAAGACGATTCTTTTAAGATAGTTGAAGTTCAGTTACGTGATGTAGCCATAGATCTTTTCATTTAAGTTAAAGATTTTGTAGTAATTGTTTCAAAGACATTGATAACAATTAGGGGCCGGTAATGTAGAAGCCTACATGCAGTTTAATTTGAAATGTGTGCTTTTATTTTGATAGTGCAGAAAACAGGAAGTTGGGCGAGTTGAGAGTGGAGCCATATGGTTTTTTGACCTCGCAATCTCTCTTCATCCATTTTGAATTGACCTTTATAAGTTTTTGTAATTTGGAATTCTGTTGCTATGTACCTGTTTGGACTTTTGAAGTAAATATTGAGAAGCTATCAAGGACTGCGGTTTCGTTTTTTGTTTTTTGTGGATAAGGAAAGAGGGACCAAGCGGAGCGTCAAGCTAAGGCTCCATTAGAAGGAAACCTACAATGTTTATTATTTCAGGGCGTCACGTGTGTTACACTCCTGAACTTTTTGTTTTTAAAAAGCAATTAGTGCTTCAAATTAGGTGTTTTATTTGTAGAGAGTGGCAAATTAATATTTTAGAATCCAGCCCGAGGGCTGTGGAAAGTGTTTTGGCACTTTTAAATTAATTTGAATTCAGCGCCTGACCCCGCTTTTACCCCCTCAGGACTCAAATCTGGATATTCCTGATCTAATTAGCTTGTCGTAGCCTGAGGCTGATCCTGTCCACTAAACCTCAGTGAAAGCTGCTGACGGAGAGACTGCAGCTTAACCTCTGTGGCAGAGGTTGTGAAATGCCCCTGAAAGGACCAAAATACTCCACAATATAAGTGTTAAAACTGCTGAATAAAAGCTTTCTATCTTTAAATACTGTGGACCGATTAGGTGGATTTGAGTAATTTCATCAGGAACACTGCCAGCTGAGATGTATGTCATGGGATTACTTCCAATCCTCCTCCAATCTGGAACGGCTGCAGAGGTTGTGTTAATCTGTGATGAGCTGCAAAAAGTCCTGAATGAACCAAAATTTCCAATCTGTAAATTCTTCCTGATCTTGATTAGCCAATGAAATACTGAAATAAAATACAAGCACAGTCTGTGTTGGACTGCTTTCAGAGCATTTGTCCAGATGATCAAAGTTCATGCATGTTTGTGTAGTGTGTCCCGCTGCTTGTTAGCCATGCATGTGTGTGTGTTTTACACTGCAAAGTACTCACAGAAACGCTAAAGTTCGAACGTGCTATATGAGTGCAGAACATTTATTTTTGAAGAGGCCTGAGTTTAAATTACTTCTCTGGGCCACAGTGCTGTTTATCCATATTTTGGTGTGTGTTGCACAGCATTGAATATATTACCTGGCTGTAGACATCTATGTTCTCTTGAATATAATTTAACTAAATGGCACTTACTCAAACTGCCACGAAATACATCTGAAAGCTCATCAGCCATTTCTGGAGAGAATTCGTGACCCGGTTAGTCAAACTATTTCTGAAGTGCACACACACTTTCTTCCTCCTCCCGCTGTCATCTACAAGGACATCACTTTACTGTGCATATGGTTTCATTTTTAAGTTATGTTCCGTTCCAGCTGGTTGATTTGTTTTTGTGCCAGTTATGCAAAATTTTACCTTCATGCTATGAATATTTTCTGAGTCCAGCCCTTGAACATATGGGTGAGTTAAAAAATAGCACTGTTTAAGTTCTAAGGCTGAAATCTGCCCTTTTTCAGGTTATTTTTGTCACAGGCTGGGTCTCCGACCCAGCACTCTGAGTTCTCTTTGTATTTTTCTCATTTTTTGATATGTTATTAGTTTTTGGGTTATTTCCTATTTTGCCTTTAGTTTGGGCAGTTATTGGTCATTGTTCCTGGGTTTTCTATGTTTTGGGGTTTTGTATTCATTCATCACGTATTAGGTCTGTCTTATTGTGTTGTCATGTTTAGTTTTCAGTGTTTCCTGTTTTATTCTGACAGTGTCATGTGTTCTTTGGTCATTGTATTTAGTTTCACTCTCTCTTGGTCCTGTCATTAGGGTTATGTTTGTCAGCTGTTCCCCCATGTGTCTTCACTTCCCCTGATCAGCTCTTGTATGTATTTAAGCCCTTTGTTTTCTGCATGTCATTGTCGGGTCGTTTGTTATGTTGACCTTAGCCTTAGTTTTCGTCTTTGCCTGTTTATTTTCTCCACAGTTATAGTTTTTGGTTTTAGTACCTCTTAGTGTTTTGCCAGTTTGTTTTGGTTTCCTGGTTTATCCCTGCCGTCATTTAAATAAAGCTTCACTTTTCTGTTTAACCTTACAACTCCTCGTCATCATCTGCTTTTGGGTCCTGTTTCCACACACATCGGCGCACCCCGCCGTGACAATTTTTTTTCATGAGGTATCATCGTTTCAGTAGCAAAACTGCAGCGACTCACAGTCTGTGACAGAGGATGGATTTTTATGGAATAGGTGGCTGTTCAAACCAAGACAGAGCATGTGAAAGTTCTCGTTCAGCTTCCATCATCTCAGTAACATTTACGTCGTAGAAATGCTCAAATGTGTTTTTCATTCTGGAAATTTTCTGTGCGTGTTTTGTACTTCTGAATTTTTATGATGGGTTAATATTCTATAAAAAATAAACGAGGTAAATAAAAAGGCTCCAAGTTACAACCTTCTTCTATAAAAATATTCAGAGTATGAAGGTAAAATTTGAATGACTTCAGTTGGGAATAGATGGTACACATGATAAATATATACCAGATAATCATAAAGCATGTGAACCCCATAATAATAATTTTTTCTCAAAGTGCCTGTAGAATTGGGTGTTGGAAATACACTAACTTTAAATGTGCCCACTCAAACTAGATCAGAGTTAAACAACATCTTCACTTCATTCCTTTTACTGGAGTCTTTTAAATGCTCATGAAGCTGCTGTGGAATCAGTCAGGCGACAAGTGCTCTGACACCTCCAGGAGTCACGAGGAAGAAAAAATTCATTTTTCTAAACATGCCACAGTCGGCCTGAGCGCATATATAAAATGCAGAACAGCCTGAAGGATATTTTTTACTGGGATTAAGAGGAGTTTGTAGCTAGTTATATGGCCTGTTATGTGCTCATAATCAAAGCGGCGCACATCCGCTGAGGTGAGCTGTAACATCAAAACTAATTGCACAGATAAACCAGCAGTGTGCGCCATAACAGAGTTGTTTAGTGTGATCCCGGCGCAGAGGAGCAGAGCTGCCCCACAGATCAATAGTCACGTTTAGAGCTTTGCTCTTACAAAGCTCGATAGGAGATGCACGACTGAGCCGCAGCTCTAAGGTGGCGCCTGATCGATGCCGCTGTTAAATGCTGATTAATACCCATAGCTGCTGATGAAGATGAATGATGGCAGCAGCCAGAGTGATGGTGGAAGGACATGGATTTTGCCCCAAATCTCCTGTTTTCCTATTAGCCTTCCCCTTTCTGTCTGTGCATCCCTGTGCGGCTCTCTGGACGCCTCGCTGCGTCTCCTCCTGTCCTATCTTTATTAAGCTCGGTCCTCAGTTACAGAGGTTCATCTCTGCTGTGTTTGTGTGAGACGGTTATTGATTTTACAGCTGGATGGATGAATAGTGCCACAAGTCCGGGCTGCACTTTTCTTCTCTGTGTTGTTATCAGGTCCAGTTGTGCCACCTGTTTTCAGAGTGGTTTACACATTAAAAAAGGATTCTTCTCTCCTTTGTCTCGATGATTCTCTCTGACTGTTATCACTTAAGAGTTTCCATGTCTGTTACCTTTTGGGATTTTTGCATGACTGGACTCGTCTCAGTGTCCCACAAATAATTCATAATGACATTTTAACAATTATTTAAATTTTAATATTTTTATGACAGAGACATTCATGGTGAAAAGTAAAGAAAAAAACAGACGGTGTCACGTCAAAACCACCAGAAGTTTTTGTTTTTCTGCATTTAAAACAGAGCCTCTAAAACATTGCAGTCAGTGCATTTAAAGAGGTGAAATAAAAGCTAAATGGACTTAAATCGGTGTTTGAGCATAATCAGATGCATCAAGGGAGGTTGATGCAGAGTTGATATATTTTTCTGTTTTATGCATTTCTGCGGGTAGATAAATTTTCCTGTTTATTTTATTCTGATGGCTCACCCCTCTTTGCCGCAGTGTGTGCTGAAGTTACCGGTGTCATTTCAGACTGTGATCAAAAGTCTCCCAATAAGGAGCTTGCTAAACCAGGAAGCATCTCACTTCACTGACAGATAATCCGGTAGTGTGCGCTGCTTCTGCACCCAGGAGCACCTACGCCTCTGTCCCTGTAGTGATCGCAGAAGATCCAAGATTGTGATGGAGGATTCAGCAGTGTAGGGTTAATGTTATGAAAGCAGTGGCGTGCAGTGACTTTTACAGAAGTGTAACGTGCCATTTTGTGCCGCCTGTCTTTTATTCTTTTAAATATGCTGACAGCCTCCTGCAGTTTGCTTCACTCTGTGTGGATTTCTTCATCTTTCTGCACTCATTCCTGGCTGAATAATTGTAAAATATTATTAACTGTATAATTAAATAAATAGCTACTATGTTACCAAAAAATGCTGTTAATTTTTTTTTTATTCCTTTAGCGAAGGAAGCAATAAAACACTATTAAAACACCTCACTATACATAAAACTGTATTATTCACAAACTGTAGGTAAAGTATAAAAACTAAAAATAATCTTTGTGCAGCAATTTGTTGCCAATCAGGGTTTTACTGATAAATATTACTGCTGCAAAATAACAGCTGAATCCAAAGGCTCAAGCACTCTGTGACATGGTTAACTAGTTTTCATTAATAACCTTTTTTCTGATGAAAACAACAAAGTGATTAAATAAAAATAAATGCACAAAGGCAAAACTATGATAAAATCGCTACTTTCATCAACGAATAAAAACTATAAAATATTCAGATCCGACTTTAGAAGTGATCCAATCAGAAGTGATTTCCTTGTACAGCTGATCACATTTGAAACATCCATCCATTCTCTTCCACTATCCCAGCTGTCTTAGGGTGAGAGGCAGGGTACACCCTGGATGCTTGCCACTCTCTCGCCCTTCAGTTTTTTTTTTCAATCCTTGGGAGGAAGAGAACAGTAGACACATGGATACATATACAGATGCTGTTTAAACTCTGTGAGCCCCTCCAGGGAACACACTAAATTCTTTACACTTTTTGGTCAACCGTATCATTCATCTACTATAATCTTATGATATTCAGTCAACTAAAACAATACCCACATTCTAACTAAAGCTAAATCAAAATTTGCTCTTAAAATTAACCCTGCAAACCATCAACACTGACAGCACTGTTCTTCATAGTGCTGCATTTAAGAGCCACAATCAGTTCAGCGTTGAGGTTTTTCTGTTGAAAAGACTCCATCGGTGCTGGAAAATAGTCAGTTAATGTAACTCTGATGTGGTCAGGATGAGGCAGGGGTGACCAAACATTTGCCCTTTGTTTGCAAAAATGTTCTGCCCAAATCTGAGCTGCTTCATGTCACATGCCACTGCTTCATTTGGACTATTTTAGGGGATTTGGGCCAGCACAGCCTAGAAGTATGAAAATGAGAACATGTACAAGCAGCCTGTGGCTTTGTTGATGTAATGAACCTAGTGCAGCCCTGCCCAGAGGCTCTTTGGGATAAGTAGGTCTGGATGCCATCTGGTCTGCTCAGCCTGTTGAGCAGCTTCATGAAGCTCAGACTGAAGAAGGACTGTGTGTCAGATCTGAACATAAAAATACCTTAAACCGTGTGTACATTTGAACAGAATCAGTGGTTACCTCGAACTAGTGAGCTTTACTGTGTGTGCATCTCAAAAGTAGTGTAGTTGTTTTCCACTACATCTAGAACATCCCAATGAGCAGGACTGATTCGTTTGTCTCTCACAATTCAAAAATACACCCCTCTTATTTGGTGACAATGCTGACAAAGCCTGGCACAAAATCACAGTATGTTTAGTGCAACTGTATCATTTTGTTGATAGAAGTCAGTGATGATGTGATTTTTGGTTACGGTTAAAGGAAAACCTTTAGTGACTGGAAACAGGAAACAAACACTCTTCTGTTTCAAAGTCTGCTGAGCCATCCATCCACCTTCCAACATTAACCTGACATTCTCTGTTATTTGATTCAGAATAATTAAAACATGAACAAATGACCCAGTTTGTCCCAAGAAGACTGCACATGTCCAATCTTTAACATTTTATGTAATGAATACAAATAGTTTTCCAACATCAGGTTGGAAGAATATCCTCTTCCAATCATTTCTAAGCTCTTTATTCTTGCTCTCTCCTCAGATCTGATTATGACATGGAGTATGACAAATACCCGGATGACTGCTATAACCGGTAAGTCCATGAATGGTTCATAGAACTGCTTTTTAAATGGGGGAGACCCCAAGAAGGATCAATGATCAGTGATCTATACAAAGTTAAATGTGTGTTGTTCAGTTGCACTGGCACTTTGGTAAAGTTCAGTTTGGTTTGTTGCCACTCAAACAAAAAACACTGCATTTTCAAATTTTAACTCAAAACTGAACCTTTTTCTAAACCTGTCCAAGTAGTTTTGGTGCCCCAAACTCAGCCCACACAGTCGCAATCAACTATGGAAAACAGCGGCTGGAGCTTGTGACATGACCAAAAATGATTACCATATGCAATGAACTTGTGACCTTGTTGCTTTTGAAATGTTTGCATCAAAGAAACAATTTGTCTGCATTTATAAATAAGACGGCAGTTATCTGCAGACCCTCGCCAATCTTTCTGTGTGTGTGCAGTCAGACTGGGAGGGACTGCAACTGTTTGGAGACAGGTTGCTTCTTGGCAGGTAATCCGTGCAGTCACATGGTGGTTGACACTGATTGCCCTTCAGAGGTGAAGGTTGTTGCATTTCCAACTTCTGGATGACCAGAAGCGGCTCTTTCGGCTCGGCTCACTAAAAACAGATGGCTCTTTCGTTTATATATAAATATATACGGGGGCCTCTAGAGACAAAGCATGTACAAACTCCAAAACACAACGGGTGTGTGTGTGTGTATCTATATATATATATATATATATATATATATATATATATATATATATATATATATATATATATATATATATTAGGGGTGCAACGATACATAAAATTCACGGTTCGGTTCGATACTTTGGTGTCACGGTTCGATATTTTTTCGATACAAAAAAATGTTCATGCCTTTTTAAATTTGTAATTTATTAAGATCATAAATATTTATTTTAACTCAAAAATACAGTTTTTAAATTAAATGTTGCTGAAACAACAAAATAATTAAAAAAAAATAAAAGAGTTTGGAAACGAGTTTATTACAGAGAAATGTCCTTTTTCAAAATAAAAGCTATGCTATACCCTTCTTCTGGGGTATATTCTAGGGAGCATATTGAACATATCAGGTCCCCATAAAATGAACCACTCTTTAATGGACCTCCCCTTACACTCATCTTCTGGAGTGCTAGCACTTAGCTGCATATACAACAAAAACAACTTAAATAAAAGATCCACTTAAATACAAACTAAAACATAGTTTACACAATTTCCATGTTCTTCTTCAGAAAAATTAGGATGTCCACATGTTCTGCTGACAGTACAGATCTGCTTGCTGTGACAATGTCACCTGCTGTGGAAAACACCCTCTCATTTGGGACAGAGGTTCCAGGTGCAACCAAGTAACACTGTGCCAACTTGGAAAGATGAGGGTAGAAGCTGTGATGTTCCTGCCACCATCTCAGTGGGTTATCATCTGTGGGAATGCAGTCTGCTAAACTGTACAAGTTAATTTCCTCCTCTGCCACTTCGGCTGCAGACCTGGTCCTTGGCTCCTGTGCCATGAACAGTTCTCCAAACAACTCCTTCATGGCCGACTTTTTCTCTGGTGGAGATGCTGTTGGGGAATCTGAAGAGTTTGCTGCTTGAGTCTCTGCGGAGCTCGCAGTTTCTGTTGTGCCTGCAGCTTGGTCCTGAGGAAATATAAACAACCAAACTGTTGTATTTGTTTAAATAATATTATAAATTTTTATATTTATAAATCAAGCAGTAGCAAAATAAAATTTCAAAAATGAAAAAAAAAAAAAAGTACTTGTTCAATGCTCAGGACAAGCTCTGTGGTGCGTGCTCCATAGACTCTCAGCTGAGTGACATCATCCAAGTGTCACAGGGACTTGAATCGTGGATCTAAAGCTGTGCACTTGTGTAGGTAATTCTGAAGGACACGATCAGCGTATCTCTGCTCCAGGTTCTCCCTGATGTTGTTTTTTTTTTTTACATTTCTCACTGCTGGGCTGTCATCACCAGACTGCGCCATAGAGTTCAGGATGTTCATTTTAAGTGGCAGGATCATGGAAGCTGTTGGAGATGACGCTTCACACATCATGACTGCCACAGTTTTTAGGGTTTTCATGACTGTAACAGGATTTTCAGACAGTGCATGTTCTTCCTGAGTTAGATTCTGAATGTACTTCATACTCTTCTTCACAGTGTTGTCGGCCATAGCAGCATACACTGCTTGCTGTTCAAGGTATCTTTCCATCATATCATGAGAAGAGTTCCACCTAGTTGGAACATCTTGAATCATTTTTTTTTCACCAAGCTGTAGCAGTTGCTGTTTTTTCTTAAACACATTGCATCCTGTTGTGCTTCTGTGAAAGGAGACAATTCTTCTTATCTTTGCCAGGAGATGGGAAACCTTCTGCACTGCCATTCCTTTCTGAGCAGCTATATTAATAGTATGCGCAAAACATCCGATTTGTGGCCCCAGTCCAGCAGCTGTGACGGCATTAACTATGTTCTTAGCATTGTCAGTAGTTACAGGTATTATCACATATGGTTGCACTAACTTCCAATCTTCCCCAGCTTCAGACAGACCTTTGGCTAAGTCGTTAGTGGTGTGACTTTTGACCAGGTGTGTCTGCAAAACACAGTTTATCATCTGCCATTCCGGACAGTCAGGTAGCTCTGTGTAGCTCTTGACGTCCAGCCGTCTGTGTTTAGAGCAACAGCGGGTGCTGCTGACACTGCCATCTCTAATTTGGCTTTTGTCTCCTTGTACATAGCAGGAACTGCGGTATCAGTGAAATAGGTTTGTGAAGGAATACTGTAACGGGGCTCAAGTACTCTCAGCATTTCCTGAAACCCGGTGTTTTCTACAACAGAAAAGGGTCACATGTCGACAGCAATAAAAGTAGCAATTGCCCTGTCGATCTTTTTTGCCCTCTTAGAATCATGTGCTAACGGCTGTCTAAATGACTCGGGTAAAGTTTGTAGCATGCGTGCTTGCTGTTGTTTTTGTCTGCTTCTGCACTAGGGTGATGTCGGCTTAAATGTGCATTCATATTTGTTGTGTTCCCACCGATGTAATTAACCATGGAGTGGCACATCCGACATAACTTCACATGAAAGCCAAAATAGTTCCAAAAGCCAGATTTCAATGACGGTGGAGGAGGTTCAACTTCGGGTGGCATTGAGGCAGTTGCCATGTTGCAACGAGCTTAACTTCTGTCTTGCTAGCTTGAGTGCATGCATGTGGGCAGCGCTCAGTGGATCTGTGCTCGACAATGCAGCCTAGGCGGAGTAGTCGAACGCAGATCCACTGAGCGCTCAACACAGACAGCATCGTCAGAAGAAAAGTTGATAAAATAAATATAAAATTTTGTATCATTCAATACATATGCGTACCGAACCGAAAGTACTGTACCGAATGGTTCAATATCGATACATTTATCGTTGCACCCCTAAAATATATACACACACATAACATATGTGTGTATATATACTAGAGATGGCACGATACCACTTTTTTATGTCCGATACCGATACCGATATCATAAATTTGGATATCTGCCGATACCGATATGAATCCGATATAGTGTTTTTTAATCAACAAAACTGTTTTTTTTAAAATATCTTGCTGCATTTTGTATAAGTTCATACTCAAGTTTAAAACAACAACTACACTAAAGCTATTCTGTTATACCTGTATCCAAAAAAAAAATGTTTCATAGTTCAGCAATACTGATCAATCTAATAAACTTAAACCTACACCATCCTCACTATTCTGGTATTTTAAAGAGTACTTAGCGTAAATATTAAGCAACAACAAAAATAAATAAATAAAAAATAGGGAACCACCCATCACGCTCCACCTCATGATGCTTAATCAACGTAATCAACCTTAATTTGATGCAGTGTGAAAAAAAAAGCACAGAAATCAATTATTTTTCAAGAAATATTAAATAGATTCAACATCTTTCTTCAACAAAATTGCAGACTGCACAGATGGTACCTTCCCAAAGGAAAAAGTACTATAGCTTACTAGGGTATATATATATATATATATATATATATATATATATATATATATATATATATATATATATATATATATATATATATATATTAGACTTAATAGTCACTATATACAGTAATTGACTTCTGTTCATTTTACATCAAATTAAAACTTTGGGTGTAAGATTCAGATAATTATTTATTAAAAGCTCGACATTTTAAATGAGAATAAGAAAGAAAAGTATGTCTTTGTGCCCCCTTTTCCCTGTTAATGCCCTATCGGCCCCCCTGGCTAAACTTTGCTAGCTCCGCCCCTGCACAGTTACCAGCCGTCATGCTATCCAGACCACCGACAGGTCCCGCATGCCACAGCCGCTCTATCACGTGATGCATACTGCTCCGACGTGCTAACGTTCTGAGGCGAGTTACGGCGTGTTGCAAGTTTTGTGAGGTGCTTTCGTGATATTTAATGGATCGGATTACATTTTTTATTTTTCTCCGATATCCGATCCAGTAATTTAGGTCAGTATCGGACAGATACCGATACGTAATATCGGATCGGTCCATCTCTAATATATACATACATATATATACACATACATATATATACACATACATACATATATATACATACATATATATGTATATGCAGGGCTCTAGACTAACTTTTTGACATGGGCGCACCGGTACGCCTAACTTTAAAAATTTAGGCGTACCGGCACAAAAGTTAGGTGCACTCCAATTTTTCAACCGCATCGCTTAACACCTGAGTTTTACATGTGCACTTTCTTTGGGGGGGAAGTCCATACAGACAATATTCATTTCTAAATTATTAACTAACAAACTTGTGCTTAAAGTGCTCAATATTGTAGAAAATGTTAAACGTAATCATCATCTTGGCCTCCTCTGACGACCTGTTTGCTGCTGTCTGTTGCTGAAAGGCAGTGGGGAGAGGGGACACTCGGGCAGTGCATTTATTGCAGCATATTGTTAGGATGCCTGGGTCGTTGACCCAGGGTTTTTGAGTTTATTATATTATTTATAATTTCTAGTCTTTGGTTTCTTTGAGTTCTGTCTTATGGTTTATGTCTCTGTCTTCTCTAGTTGCTCTGTCTCCCCTGTCAGCTGTATCCCCTTGTCTAGTTCGCGTCTCTGTGTATCCTTAGTTGCTATATCCCCGTGTCCAGTCAGTGTCTGTGTCTGCCCTGGTCCCACATCTCTGTTCCCTCTGTTGCAGTGCATGCGAGTCTGTGTCTTTAGTTCAGTCTGTGTTGTGTTTCCTGTTTTACTTTGAAGGTCTCTGTCTTATCTCAGTGTGTTCAGATTACGCTTCCTTGTCTCGTCAGTTCTGATTTGCCCCAGCTGTGTTTCCCTCCTGTTGTCCATTCCCTGATTGCTCCCTCTATGTATTTAAGCCCTGTGTTTCAGTTTGTCATTGTTGCGATCTACTCTTATCTACCCTCACTTATGCTGTGTGTTTTGGTTTTTCCCTGCCTGCGTTAATGTTTGTACTTTGGAGGTTTGTTACTTTGAGTTCAGCATTAAAGCTGTTTTTTTGAGTTCACGTCTGTCTCCGGAGTCTGCACTTTGGGTCCTTCTCCTGCCTGCACACAGCCGTCACATAACACATATAATGTGTTTCCTGGGTACACTGTGCTTTTTCAGCATTCAAAGATTGATGGCACCGTGTCAGAGCACTGGCTATGAATTTCAGACAGATCAGGCTCACTAGGGCTGGGTATCATCACTGATTTCTATAATCCATTCGATTCCGGTTCTCAAAGTCCTGATTTGATTCAATTTAGCCTCAGACAGTCAGAAATATTATAATTCTGATCATTTATCAGTATTGATACATGAGACTTCATCAGAATTGTGAACATCACAGCAGATACCTTTGTGTGAAAGTAACTGAGAATAAAACACAGAAAAACATGAAGGAGATTTTCCTGGTCTGGCTTTTTATAGCAGATAACCTTAAAAATATTCTGCAATATTCTGCAATTTTGCACAATTTTAATAAGTTTAAATTTCTTCAGTATTGAACAGCAGAAATTAGGCTTTCTTGTCCAAGGACATTTAAGTGAAAAAAGAAAAAGACAGCGCTGTAAACAACGGTAGACTGGTGGGTAATAAGCGAATGAATAATGCAGAAAACAGAGATTTGAGACGGGAAACTGTTCCTGAAGTACACACAGAGAGAGAGAGCTGTGCAGGAAGTGTGATTTTTATCGTGGTGGAAGCAAAACAGCAAAAGTCAGAGGGAATTCATGACGACATTTATCAAATGTGAAGCACAGTTTGCTGCTTCTTTTGCTGCTGGCTCGGCGAATTTTGGTTGGAGAGACAAAACCTGCAGCTCAGAATCAGCACAAAAAAGACGTAAACACAGAGCGGACCCGACGCATCAGAATCGCTAAGCTCCGACAGCGTGTCCGTGTACGGGCCGTCGGGTGAGAAAGCAGTTTAATCTGCACTGGTCACTCCACTTTATTGTCATTGATATTTATATTTAAAAGTGCAATACTGTAATTTTCTGCTGCTCATTCCTGTGCAATATCCCATCTGCCCTCCCGTCATATTTCTTTTCAAGATTTTCTTATTTAATCACTAGTGTACATATATTTATATTTATAGATACATATATATTTAGTAATCTTTTCTCTTTTACCATGTCTCTCTAATATTTTGCTCCTTACTATTTTTCTATTTTCTTTATTATTTTATTTTATTTTATTATATTTTCTCCTACTGTACCATGCTGCTGAGTGACTGCTGCTCGTCAAACACATTTCATTGCAATGTTGACCCTGTGCTAACTTGCATATGACAAATAAAACTGAAAACTGAAACTGAGAGACAAAGCTGATTCTGATGCGTCGGGTCCACTCTGTGTTTACGTCTTTGTGTGGATTCGTTAATGAATTGATATCGCTTTATTCAAGCTACTCACCTCTCTCTTCCACCTGCACTTTCAACTGGACCACGGCCAATCAGAGGTCCCGCCCCTGACTATCTCTGATTGGTTTAGTCCATGATAGGGGCATAATGTGTGTCTGTTGTTGACCACACGGAGAGTTGCAGAGATATTTAAGTTGGTCGCACAGGTGCGACCAAATATTTATTTTTAGTCGCACCACTGAAAAATTTGGTCGCATATGTGACCAAATTGTTCGCACTCTAGAGCCCTGATATATATATATATATATATATATATATATATATATATATATATATATATATATATACAGTGTGCGAGTGAATGGTTGTCTGTCCCTATGTGTTAGCCCTGCGACAGACTGGCGACCTGTCCAGGGTGTACCCCGCCTCTTGCCCTATGACAGCTGGGATAGGCTCCAGCGCCCCCCGCGACCCTGAAAAGGATAAGCGGTAGCGAATGGTTGGATGGATGGATATATATATATATATATATATATATATATATATATATATATATATCAGGGCTCTAGAGTGCCTACCTGAAGGAGATTAGGAATCTGGAGAACTGGTGCCAGAGGAACAACCTCCTTCTAAACGTCAGTAAGACAAAGGAGCTGATAGTGGACTTCAGCACTAAGCAGGAGAGGAACTACCAGACCCCCGTCATCAACGAGTGCCCAGTGGAGAGAGTGGACAGCTTCAAATACCTCGGAGTTCACATCACGCAGGACCTGTCATGGTCCTGTCACATCAACACCGTGGTGAAAAAGGCCCGACAGCGTCTCTACCACCTCAGACGCTTGAGAGACTTCCAACTGCCCTGCAAGGTGCTCAGGAACTTTTACTCCTGCACCATAGAGAGCATCCTGACGGGAAACATCTTAACCTGGTTCGGGAACAGCACCATGCAGGACAGACGAGCTCTACAGAGGGTTGTGCGGTCAGCTGAGCGCACCATCCGCTCCGAGCTCCCTGACCTGCACTCAATCTACAGCAGGCGGTGCTGGACCAAGGCCAGGAAGATCGTGAAGGACCTCAGCCATCCCAACAACAGACTGTTCTCTCTGCTGAGGTCAGGAAAGCGATTCCGCTCCCTGAAGACCAACACAGAGAGACTGAGGAGGAGCTTCTTCCCGCAGGCGATACGGTCTCTCAATCACACCACCACACAGTACTGACCCACACATATGGTTCTTACACACACACTGGACTTTCTGGACTTTGGTTTTGCACAACACTGGTCACTATATTCTTCATTTCCGGTTAATACTTGTACAGCTGCTGTTATTGTGTATATATTTATTTATATTTATATTTCTTCATACATTCTTATATATTTCTATACTGTGTATTGTGTATTTTGCTGTACAGTTATTTTATTTTCAACTTTAATTTATATATTTATCTTTATCTTATTCTTCCCAGTTAAATTTACCCTTCATTCTAATTTGTGTTGTACAGTTATTTCATTTTTAACCTTAATTTATATTTTATTCCTTCCTAGTAAAATTTACCCTTTTTAATTTTTCATATTTATTTCCTATCTTATTCATAGCCTTTTCCTTTTTTGTTTTCTTTAGGTCACGAGCAGTTGTCCAAGCATTTCACTACATATCGTACTGTGTATGACTGTGTACGTGACAAATAAAATTTGAATTTGAATTTGATTTGAGATATATATATATATATATATATATATATATATACACACACACACACACACACACACACACACACACACACACACACACACACACACACACACACACACACACACAGTGGGGCAAAAAAGTATTTAGTCAGCCACCGATTGTGCAAGTTCCCCCACTTAAAATGATGACAGAGGTCAGTAATTTGCACCAGAGGTACACTTCAACTGTGAGAGACAGAATGTGAAAAAAAAATCCATGAATTCACATGGTAGGATTTGTAAAGAATTTATTCGTAAATTAGGGTGGAAAATAAGTATTTGGTCACCTCAAACAAGGAAAATCTCTGGCTCTCACAGACCTGTAACATCTTCTGTAAGAAGCTTTTCTGTCCCCCACTCGTTACCTGTATGAATGGCACCTGTTTGAACTCATCATCTGTATAAAAGACACCTGTCCACAGCCTCAAACAGTCAGACTCCAAACTCCGCCATGGCCAAGACCAAAGAGCTTTCGAAGGACACCAGGAAAAGTATTGTAGACCTGCACCAGACTGGGAAGAGTGAATCTACAATAGGCAAGCAGCTTGGTGTGAAAAAAATCAACTGTGGGAGCAATCATCAGAAAATGGAAGACATACAAGACCACTGATAATCTCCCTCGATCTGGGGCTCCACGCAAGATCTCATCCCGTGGGGTCAAAATGATCATGAGAACGGTGAGCAAAGATCCCAGAACCACACGGGGGGACCTGGTGAATGACCTGCAGAGAGCTGGGACCAAAGTAACAAAGGTCACCATCAGTAACACACTACAACGGCAGGGAATCAAATCCCGCAGTGCCAGACGTGTTCCGCTGCTGAAGCCAGTGCATGTCCAGGCCCGTCTGAAGTTTGCCAGAGAGCACATGGATGATACAGCAGAGGATTGGGAGAATGTCATGTGGTCAGATGAAACCAAAGTAGAACTTTTTGGTATAAACTCAACTCGTCGTGTTTGGAGGAAGAAGAATACTGAGTTGCATCCCAAGAACACCATACCTACTGTGAAGCATGGGGGTGGAAACATCATGCTATGGGGCTGTTTTTCTGCCAAGGGGACAGGACGACTGATCCGTGTTAAGGACAGAATGAATGGGGCCATGTATCGTGAGATTTTGAGCCAAAACCTCCTTCCATCAGTGAGAACTTTGAAGATGAAACGAGGCTGGGTCTTCCAACATGACAATGATCCAAAACACACCGCCCGGGCAACAAAGGAGTGGCTCCGTAAGAAGCATTTGAAAGTCCTGGAGTGGCCTAGCCAGTCTCCAGACCTCAACCCCATAGAAAATCTGTGGCGGGAGTTGAAAGTCCGTGTTGCTCGGTGACAGCCCCAAAACGAGAAGATCTGCATGGAGGAATGGGCCAAAATACTAGCTACTGTGTGTGCAAACCTGGTAAAGACCTATAGTAAACGTTTGACCTCTGTTATTGCCAACAAAGGTTATGTTACAAAGTATTGAGTTGTATTTTTGTTATTGACCAAATACTTATTTTCCACCCTGATTTACAAATAAATTCTTTACAAATCCTACCATGTGGATTCATGGATTTTTTTTTCACATTCTGTCTCTCACAGTTGAAGTGTACCTCTGGTGCAAATTACTGACCTCTGTCATCATTTTAAGTGGGGGAACTTGCACAATCGGTGGCTGACTAAATACTTTTTTGCCCCACTGTATATATATATATATATTAAAATTCCCCACTCGCCCCTGTGGGCGGTCAATCCTTCAAGCTCAGGTCCTCTACCAGAGGCCTGGGAGCTTGAGGGTCCTGCGCAGTATCTTAGCTGTTCCCAGGACTGCGCTCTTCTGGACAGAGATCTCCAATGTTGTTCCTGGGATCTGCTGGAGCCACTCGCCTAGCTTGGGAGTCACTGCACCTAGTGCTCCGATTACCACTGGGACCACCGACACCTTCACCCTCCACATCTTCTCGAGCTCTTCTCTGAGCCCTTGGTATTTCTAGAGCTTCTCATGTTCCTTCTTCCTGATGTTGCTGTCATTCGGAACCGCTACATCGATCACTGTGGCCGTCTTCTTCTGTTTGTCTACCACCACTATGTCCGGTTGGTTAGCCACCACCATTTTGTCCGTCTGTATCTGGAAGTCCCACAGGATCTTAGCTCAGTCATTCTCCATCACCCTTGGGGGCATCTCCCATTTTGACCTCGGGACTTCCAGGTTATACTCGGCACAGATGTTCCTGTACACTATGCCGGCCACTTGGTTATGGCGTTCCATGTATCTCTTGCCTGCTAGCATCTTGCACCCTGCTGTTATGTGCTGGATTGTCTCTGGAGCATCTTTACACAGCCTGCACCTGGGGTCTTGCCTGGTGTGATAGACCCCAGCCTCTACGGATCTTGTACTCAGAGCTTGTTCCTGTGCTGCCATGATTAGTGCTTCCCTGCTGTCTTTCAGTCCAGCTTTGTCCAGCCACTGGTAGGATTTCTGGATATCAGCCACCTTCTCTATCTATCTATACATACCGTGCAGGGGCCTGTCCTTCCATGATGGTTCCTCACCTTCCTCCTCTTTCTTGGGTTTCTTCTGCCTGAGGTGTTCACTGAGCACGCTGTCAGTTGGGGCCATCTTCGTGATGTATTCGTGGATGTTTTTTGTCTCATCCTGGGCTGTGGTGCTGACACTCACCAGTCCCCGGCCTCCTTCCTTCCGCTTAGCGTACAGCCTCAGGGTGCTGGACTTGGGGTGAAACCCTCCATGCATGGTAAGGAGCTTTCTTGTCTTTATGTCAGTGGTTTCTATCTCCTCCTTTGGCCAGCCTATTACCCCAGCAGGGTACCTGATCACAGGCAGGGCGTACGTGTTGATGGCCTGGATCTTGTTCTTACCATTCAGCTGACTTCTCAGGACTTGCCTGACCCTCTGCAGGTACTTGGTGGTTGCAGCTTTCCTAGTGGCCTCTTCATGGTTCCCATTCGCCTGTGGGATCCCCAGGTACTTGTAACTGTCCTCTATGTCTGCAATGTTGCCTTCTGGTAGTTCAATCCCCTCAGTTCTGACTACCTTCCCTCTCTTTGTTACCATCCGACTACACTTCTCCAGTCCGAACGACATTCCAATGTCATTGCTGTATATCCTAGTGGTGTGGATCAGTGAATCGATGTCTCGTTCACTCTTGGCATACAGCTTGATGTCATCCATGTACAGGAGGTGGCTGACAACTGCTCCGTTCCATAGTCGGTATCCGTAGCCATTCTTGTTAATGATCTCACTGAGGGGGTTAAGGCCAATGCAGAACAGCAGTGGGGACAGAGCATCTCCTTGGTAGATCCCGCACTTGATGGTGACTTGTGCTATGGGCTTGAGGTTGGCCTCCAGTGTTGTCCGCCACATCCCCATTGAGTTCCTGATGAAGGCTCTCAGGGTCCTGTTGATCTTATATAGTTCTAGGCATTCCAGGATCCAGGTGTGGGGCATTGAGTCATAGGCCTTCTTGTAATCAATCCAGGCATTGCACAGGTTGGTCAGTCTGGTCCTGCAGTCTCGGCTGACTGCTTGGTCTGCCAGTAGCTGGTGTTTTGCGCCTCTGGTATTCTTGCCCATACCTTTCTGTGCCCCGCTCATGTATTGACCCATGTGCCTGTTCATCTTAGCCGCTATGATGCCTGACAGGAGTTTCCATGTGGTGCTGAGGCAGGTTATTGGTCGGTAGTTGGAGGGGACCGGTCCCTTCTGGGGGTCCTTGAGGATCAGGACTGTCCGGCCTTCGGTTAGCCATTCCGGGTGTCTCTCGTCAACTAGCAGCTGGTTCATTTGTGCTGCCAGGCGCTCATGGAGTGCAGTCAGCTTCTTCAGCCAGTAGGCGTGAACCATGTCAGGGCCTGGTGCTGTCCAACTCTTCATACTGGAGACCCTTTCTTGGATATCTGCCACTGTGATGGTTACTGGACCCTGTTCGGGGAGGTCGCTGTGGTCTGCCCTCAGATCCACTAGCCACTGAGCATTGCCGTTATGGGTTGCGTCCTTCTCCCATATGCTCTTCCAGTATTGCTCCATCTCCAGCCTTGGTGGTGCTGTTCTCTTATTGTTCCCTTGCCACTGAGAGTACACCTTTGCTGGTTCATTTACCTGTTACTACCACACACCAAGTCCGGTCATTGGTACTTCCTGGCTTGTCTAGAATCAGAATCAGAATCAGAATCAGAATACTTTATTGATCCCTGGGGGAAATTATTTTTTGTTACAGTGCTCCATTTTAAACCAACATTAAGACAAGACAGACAATACGCTAACTAAGAATAGTACAATATATACATATATATACATACATACATACATAAGTCACTTATAAATAAATATTTGGAAAAGAAACATGTGTAGTTGTAGCAGCAAACAGTGTGTTAAGTGGATGCGTTGTACAGGGAGATGGCCACAGGCAGGAATGATTTCCTGTGTCGTTCAGTGGTGCTTTTCGGTAATCTCAGTCTCTCACTGAACGAGCTCCTGTGACTGACCAACATGTCATGGAGTGGGTGGGAGGTGTTATCCAACATTGTCTTTATCTTGGACAGCATCCGCCTCTCCGACACCACCTTGAGGGAGTCCAGCTCCATCCCCACAACATTGCTGGCCTTACGGATCAGTTTATTAAGTCTGTTGGCATCTGCGACCCTCAGCCTGCTCCCCCAGCATGCAACAGCATAGAGGATCGCACTGGCCACCACAGACTCATAGAAAATCCTCAGCATTTTCTGGCAGATGTTGAAGGACCTCAGTCGCCTCAAAAAATAGAGACGACTCTGGCCCTTCCTGTAAAGTGCTGTGGTGTTTTTAGCCCAGTCCAGTTTATTGTCAATGTGTACTCCAAGGTATTTATAGTCCTCCACAATGTCAACACTGACCCCCTGGATTGAAACAGGGGTCAAGTGTTTCCTG
This sequence comes from Astatotilapia calliptera, assembly GCF_964374335.1. NCBI lineage: Eukaryota > Metazoa > Chordata > Actinopteri > Cichliformes > Cichlidae > Astatotilapia > Astatotilapia calliptera. The sequence continues at coordinate 3,748,283 of NC_137428.1, read as the reverse complement.
GTCTTTCTGAAGTCCACGATCAGTTCCTTGGTCTTTGCCACGTTGAGCTGCAGATGATTCTGCTCACACCACGTGACAAAGGAGTCGACCACAGCCCGGTACTCTGTCTCATCATCCCTGCTGATGCATCCAACCACCGCAGAGTCATCAGAAAACTTCTGAAGATGGCAGGTCTCTGTGCAGTGGCTGAAGTCTGTGGTGTAGAGGGTGAAGAGGAAGGGGGAGAGGACAGTCCCCTGTGGTGCCCCTGTGTTGCTAATCACCTTGTCAGACACACACTGTGGGAGACGTACATATTGTGGTCTTCCTGTCAGGTAATCAACAATCCAGGACACCAGAGAAGCATCCACCTGCATCGCTGCTAACTTATCACCCAGGAGGGTCGGCCTGATGGTGTTGAAAGCACTGGAAAAGTCAAAAAACATGACCCTCACAGTGCTCGCCGGCTGGTCCAGATGGGTGTAGACACAATTGAGCAGGTAGATGATGGCGTCCTCTGTTCCGAGACGAGGCTGATAAGCGAACTGAAGGGGATCCAGATGTGGTCTTACTATGGGTCGCAGCTGGTCCAGGATGAGCCTTTCCAGGGTCTTCATGATGTGGGAGGTCAGTGCCACGGGCCTGTAATCCTGGGGGCCACTGGGACGAGGCGTCTTTGGTACAGGGACGAGGCATGATGTCTTCCACATCACCGGGACCCTCTGCAGACTCAGACTCAGCATAAACAGTTTATGAAAGACTCCACACAGCTGGGGGGCACAGGCCTTGAGGACAAGGGGACTCACTCCGTCTGGTCCAGCAGACTTGCCTGAGTGAAGTCTCCTCATTTGCATCTCAACCTGGTATTGAGTGAAGGTGATGGGTGGGGGAGGGGTGTCAGGAATCTCACAGGAGGCAACATGTGAAGAGAGAGGCTGGCACAGTGGTGTGGCTCTGGATTCCAGGCTGACTGCAGGTGAGGTTGTGGGGGTGGGAGCAGACACTGTGGTGTCGAATCTATTGAAAAACAGATTCAACTTGTCGGCTCTATTCTCACCTCCCTCAGCTCCCCTGCTGTTGGTTGGCCTGAATCCAGTGATGGTCTTCATGCCCCTCCACACCTCTCTCATGCTGTTCTGCTGGAGTTTCCACTCCAGCTTCCTCCTGTAATTGTCCTTAGCCTCTCTGATCTTGTCCTTTAGTAACACCTGGACCTTCCTCACCTCCTCTTTGTTGCCCCCTCTGAAAGCCCTCTTCTTGTTGTTGAGGAGGGCTTTGATGTCCTTAGTCACCCACGGCTTGTTATTTGGGTAACAATGAACAGTCTGAGCTGGAACAATGGAGTCGGTGCAGAAAGTTATGTAGTCTGTGATACACTCAGTAAGCCCATTGATGTCCTCGGCGTGAGGCTCACAGAGTGTTTCCCAGTCGGTCACCTCGAAACAGCCCTGTAGTTCCGCTATTGCCTCCTCTGACCACCTCCTAACAGTCCTGGTGGTCACAGGTTCCCTCCTCACAATTGGCACATAGCGGGGGGTGAGGTGAATCAGGTTATGATCTGACCTACCAAGTGGGGGGAGGGAGGAGGAGCTGTATGCATCCTTGACGTTAGCATACAGTAAGTCTAAAGTTTTCTCTCCCCTGGTGGGACAGTCCACATATTGTTTGAATGTTGGTAGTGTATTGTCCAGTGATACATGGTTGAAGTCACCCGAGATCACAATAAAGGCACTCGGGTGCGGAGTCTGTAGCCGAGCTATGGCAGAGTGGATAGTGTCACATGCAGCTGTGGGATTAGCAGAGGGGGGAACATAAACAGCCACCAAGATGACGTGAGAAAGCCACTAGGTGAGAAAAGTTAAACACTGCTCCTAGCATCCTGGAGCACTTCCGTTGCGGTTTGGAGTTTGTAAGAGCTTCGGAGTTTGTACGCACTTCATCTGTAGGGGCCACCGTAAATATACTTTTATTTATGCACTCCACATGAAATGTAATAAATAAACTATAAAATACAAAAACCAACTATTTACATTTCAACTTCTAACTATTTAAATTTTCAGCTTTCTCCTTTTAAAGAAATGTAAAGTGAAACAACACAAAACACTGCAAATCACAACACAATTAAATATAAATTGAAATATGAAAACAAAAAGAGGATGCACATTCTGTCATATGGGCCTGGGATGATTTTTTTGGGAGAGTGTTTTTCTGTTTGGAATTGCATACATAGGATTCACTGCATGAATAAACTTTCTGAATCCTTTATCACCCGCAACTGAAAATAATTGTGGATGATTACTATACCTTTCTAATGTGACGATGTTGTCTCTTGTTGTTGTCCCTGGCTCTCTTTCGCTCTCTTTTCCCCCTGCTCTGTTTCTGTGCTACTGCGAGTGTAACTACCACCACTGCACCAATGCTAATGTAGTGTAACAGGTTTTCTCTGACAGCCCGGCAGATTCTGACCTAATGGCAGCATTTGACACCCTGAGAATGAAAATGACGCTCCACACAACAATTGAGCTGATATTTTTGTTTTGATGTTCCCCAAACAATTTGCTCATCAGGTCTGAACCACCTCCAATCTCACGTTTGCAGCTTTTCAGCATCTTCTAAAAGTTATTTTCAGAGTGACTCAGACTGCACTTTTACAGCTGAGAGGTGAAAATTGGTCACCCTCTGAGAACATGAATTGTCTCGACTCTTGCAAAGTGGCAAAGTGATTTCCTGTTGGTTGGCAGCCAACACAAGACTGTGGTTAGGAGAGGATCTGCTTGTCTCAGAAAGCTGTTTCATGGCTCTGGGAAAAGATAAAAATCTCAGTTTGACCTTGTTGTGCTCAAACTTAAGCCAGTTTGAAGAGGCATTTTGTGAAGAAGAGTGCAGCTGTTGGCCTCTCATCCACCAAACCACCAAACCAGCTCAGAATATTTTGCTCTATGATAAAAACAGAAATGGGCACACATTCAGCAACACAATACAGTCATAAAGAACCAAATATCAGGCACCAAACAGACAGAGAGGAGGAAATGACAGAGCTAAGCTGGGAAGATTAAAATCAAGCAGGATTATTGAAAGAGAAAAGCAAGAATGAGATAAAGATGGAAAAGAAACAGAAAGCTCAGACAGATGCATGTCAAGAGTCAAGAAAATGAAGAGAATGAAAAGAAATATAAAAAACAGAAATATGAGTAAATTACTCATAAAAAGAGACAATCAAAAACAAGATAAATGGCTGCCTCTCTCTACAACATGACAGATTGCACTATTGAGCTGAAAAACAGACCACAGTTAAAAATTTAACTGTCTTAAAACTTCAAAAAGAAATGTGTTTTTGTTCACTTGTCTCAAATGTAAGTGAACATTATGTTATGATCTGACATGCAAGTTATAGATAATGTCAGGAAAACTGTTCATCAGGAAACTGTTATAGTACTAAGTGCTAACATCTGCAGTTCACAGATGTTAGCACTTAAAAACAGGATACTATAATCATAAATATACATAGATACTGTGTAATAATGCCATCTAACAGATTGATGCACTCACTTATAATTAATGTATTAAAAGATACATAGGAGCAGGTTTGTGGAAACCATCTGTATTCTGAAGTAATCGTGTTTTACGTATGCAGTAGGTCAAAGGAGGATAAGAGGAGTTGTAGACGTTCGCGTGTCATTTCAATTTGAATCAAAAGGCATTGTGTGCACTTTCATTCTCCAGATATGAAGGATCAAAGCTTTGTTTTATCGTCTGAGAGGGTATCTTAACCAAAGAAACAAGAATGCGAAGGAAAGAGACAGCACCACCGGTATCTTAATGTGACCAAGTGGTCAGAGGGGTTATATAAAAACTAATAAAAACAACAACGCCACCTAGGGGAATTTCACCCCCAGGAAATATATATTTAAGAAAAATAGATAAAAACGAAAGAGACCCACAGATTCAAGGATGCACACCGAGGCAGGTTGGCTCCGATATTAATACAGTTTTATTTATGCTGACAAAAATAAAATGAAACATTAAGAAAATACTGAATATAGCGTCATAGTTGACAGTGTCCTAAAAGTACCATAAAACAACCATGGAACCGTGACTTACCAGTAGCTGTGGACCCAAAAGAAAACCACACGAAAAGAAAATCATGACAGCCGGCACCCAGTGCTGTACAAAGGAAAGTGTGAAAACGACCCACCACCTAAGGTACCAGGACCACTGGACCATGATCCTGATGTAGCTGCCTCAAGGTCTCAGGCTTCAGAGCCTCCGGAAGAACAAGTTGGAGGGCTTCCTCACCTCCACCCGGACGCAAAATCCAGCGATAGAGGATGCCATCCTTCTCCACCAGATGATCCCACTGATGCAGCAGAACCATGACTGGTTTAGGGACCTGACTCCTTTCCCCCCGAGAGGGCAGGGACTGCCTCCTCCAGTATACCAAGAAACCCTTCAGGAGGGGGTCAGCCTCCTGCAAAGCACGAATATCCCATGGAGAATGAGAAGGAAAGGCCCCAATCTCCGACTGAGTAATGGAGGGCAACACTGCTGGACACGGAGCCTGCTGTAGCAAAGTTGGGACAAGAGTCCCAGGCAACATGCCCTCGGCCAGGCTGGAGCTTGTCTCATACTGTCGGGAGAGAGTATCAGCATTCCTATTACTGTGGCCTGATCGATACTTAATCTCAAAATCGAAGGCCGCCAGTTGGGATGCCCATGTCTGCTCGGTGGCACCAAGCTTAGCTGAAGAGAGGTAACTGAGTGGATTGTTGTCAGTGTAATCCACACACTTCTGCCCCAGCAGGTACTCCCAGAACTTTACGGTCATGGCCCACTTGAGCACAAGAAACTCCAACTTCATGGAGCTGTAATTGTCCATGTTGCTCTCATGGGCCCGGAGACCTCGGCTAGCATAAGTCACTGGCCTAACACCACCTTCTGTTTCCTGTGAGAGAACCGCACCCAAACCACTGTGGCTGCCATCAATCTCCAAGATAAATGGGCGTGTGAAGTTGGCATACGCCAGGACAGGGGCAGACATGAGCTTCGCTTTCAGGGCCTCAAAGCTCTCCTCACACTGAGGTGTCCAGATGGCACTCAAAGTCTGTCCCAAGCCCTTCTTTGACTTGGTGCCAGCCAATTTAGCCACCACTTGATGCAAGGGAGCCGTCAATGTGGCGAACCCTTGCACAAAGCGCCGGTAATAGCTGGCGAAACCCAAAAAGGATCGCAACTCTGACACAGAACGAGGACACTGCCATTTGGCTACTGCGTCAACCTTGGCTGGATCGGTGGAGATGCCCTTGCAAGAGATGACATGGCCCAAGTAGCTAACCTTCTGCCTGAAGAAGGCACACTTTTCTAGCTTAGCCTTGAGCCCCTCTTGCTGCAGCCTTGCAAGCACCATTTCCAGCCATTGCAGGTGCTGAAAGACCGACGAGGAGAACACAATGATTTCGTCCTGGTACAGCAGTAGCGACTGGCACTGCTGCTCCCCGAACATCCTCTGCATTAGGCACTGGAAGGTACCAGGAGCATTGCACAGCCCGAATGACATATGATTCCACTTGAACAGGCCAAACGGTGTGCAAAACGCAGTCTTGGGCTTATGCTGCTCAGAAACTGGTACCCGATTGTACCTGCTGGCCAGATCGATTGTAGAAAACCAGCGTGCGCCAGCTAGCACATCCAGACTTTCCTCGATGCGAGGTAAGGGGAAGGCGTCCTTCCTCGTTTTGCTATTTAGCAAGCGGTAGTCAACACACAGATGGAGGCTTCCATCCGTCTTGCGGACGAGGACAATGAGAGAGGCATAAGGACTGCTACTCTCCCTGATTACCTGGGTCTCCAATAGCTGAATGATGTGGGCCCTGATAGCCTCATAATCAGAAGGAGGAATTCGCCTGTACCTCTGCCGGATGGGTACGTCATCAAGTAGAGGTATGTCATGCGAGATCAGATTGGTGCAGCCCAAGTCTCCCTCGTGAGCAGAGAAAACAGAGTGGTACTTCTGCAAAAGTAAAATTACCTCATGTTGTTCCAACTCAGCGAGAGCAGACAGGTCGATCGCATCCACCATGTTTGAGCAGGGTTGCTTGTGGTATGGGAGGAAACTGTGACGGGAAAGGAGTGTTCCTCGCTAACACCAGCAGGGAGGCTCACAACAGTAGCTTGGCTTATCACTCCCAAACGGGTCCACCTGGACCAAACATGGAGAGGCCAGCAACCCAACTAGCAGCCCAGACTCAGGAGGTTCAAAAAGCACGGCCTGGCCTGACAACTGCTGAGAACAGGTGGTAGCCACCAGCTGCATGATGCCACCAGGTATCCGCATGGCCCGCGGGCTCTGTACCTTGACAGTACCGACAGGGTCCTCTGGGGCTTGGGCTGCAGACTGGTGACACTGATGTAAGGCCTCCAAAACTGATCTTGGTGCCTGTGATACAAAAGGTGAATTAAACAAGGAGCCACCGAAAGCCCCAAACAGCTCTTGATAACAGCGGCGGATTACATTCATTCCTAAGATGCCAAGAACAGAGGGCGTGGCACCAGGAGGGTCCTTCACTATAAGGATCCCACAAAAGGGCATTTCCTTGCCACACAGGAGTACACAGAGCTCCAAATAGCCACTGTACGGAATGGCAAGCCCATTGGCAGCCCAAAGCTGTGCCAAAAATAAGCTCTCTGTGATGGTGGATACCATGGACCCAGTATCCATCAAACAAGGGACTGTCACCCCGCTAATCAACACATCAATCTTTGGACAAGATCATATTAGCCGACCAATCCTATCCTCTGGTGAGCCAGTGAACTCCCCACCTGAACTGTGGCTCTGCAGCTCAGAGGGCTTTAGTTTTCTGACTGGGTAGCGGGAAGGTGATTGCCAACTGCCATACGAGGGGGGCCTGAACCACTCCCTAGCAAAGTGTCCTGGCTGCTGACACTGGCGACAAATCACCGGGCCACCCCGTGAAGGACGAACACCTCTTCAGGGGTTCTGCAAAGAAACCACTGTCTCCGTGAGCTGATTTAACTGCTCTTGCTGGCGCTTTAGGAGTTCCTTTAGCCCACGCCACTCAGACTCGGGTGTACCAACAGGAGCAGACCTAGAGCTAGTGTGCACCCCACACTAGAAACCATACGCTGACGGGTTGGAATAGCCATGGTCGCGTACCCCGCCTGAAAACCCTTCTCTTTCCCAACGCGACAAACATATTTTTTAAGCACTGTCAACAACATGTTACACAAACTGCTCTCGAGGCAATATTTCTGCATTTCGCATGCCATCAGTCCCAGCATTTACTTCTGCTTTTCGCCAAAAACACGGGAGGAATGAACCAAGAGAAAACTGGCTTCCTTTTATACAGACTGACGCTGCCCTGCAATCAATATGCAGGTGGATTCACAATTAACCTAGTTGCGTAGCCAAGAGCGAGCGCAGGAGAGAGTGAGGGTGGTATAGCAAGCGAGGGAGAGAGAGAGAAAGAGAAAGGCCAGTAGTCCATCCGGCTACATTAATAAAATATTATCTTTTTCCTCTTTGCCTCAGACAACAACCTCAGAACTGAAGTCAGGGCTCTAACACACAAAATGAAGCACAAACATGCTTCTTTTTGTTTGTGTCATTTATTTCTGATATTGTTACTTACAGACAGCAACAACAGCTGGTTATAGACAAACATTATGCCAGCTAATGTTAGCCTTGTGTGTCCTAAAAATGTCACTTTTTCCTCTGATAAACAGTGTTGCTTGTATTCTCACATCATATGAGAATTCATTAACTAAATGTCAGAGTTAAACAAGGTTACATCCACTTCAAAGACAGTTTCGCTAACAGCAGCTAACAGTGGCAAAAAACAAACAAACAAAAATGGTCTTAATGACAGAAAAGTTCAGCATATCCTCAACAACTCACCTGATTATCACCGTCATAGGTCAGAAGTGTGCTACTCTGAATCACTGACCCATATCAGACAAAGTTTTACAGCCTCTTCCAGAGTAAATAGATGTGGATGCTTCTCCCTCTGCATACTGACAGCTGAGATAAACCACTGTAAGTAGGATTATGCACTTTAACTGGGCAGGTTATTAAAACAGAGCTCAGTTGACTGCAATCTCCTGACATCTAACAGTAAAAGTTTTACTCAGTTCAACTTTAGGGATTTCAGTCTGGAGCCCTGTAGGATAGGTTGGCATAGGCTCCACCCCTAATCCCCCAATGATAGATGAATTAAAGTAGGTGTGCCTGCAAAGGCCGCTAGAGTTGCTTGGTACTAAGGTTCACCCAGTGGTAACTGAATTCGGTACCTCAAACACTCTTATTAAAATTATCTTACAAATGATAAAATAGACTGTGAGTTACACACTGTCTAATAACATTATCAGCTGTCTTTAGTCACACAAACACGGAGATGCTGTTGGCAGATATGACCTCTTGTAGTTTGCACAGAAACAAAAACTATTTTTACTGTGTCTGCCCACTTTTTTCTATACTTGAAAATTCTCATAATTACCAGTGATGAGGATAGGCTTTAACATCGTGTGCCTCTGGGAAGGACAATGATATACCCAGATGTCTTCATCTCTCTACATGCACACATAAAATATTAAAGACATAAATCATACTGAAATTTAAGTATATGAATACATATTAATATTATAGTACTTGTTTAATATGAAGTGTTCTACTGCACTACAGTGTTGTTGAGTGAGATGCTAGTATTTTATTATTCTGTAATAATCAGGTAAATCTCTGTCCTTGGTTAATCGTCTCTAAAATGGGAAAATAAGAACAAATTTTTTTTTCGAGATCTGGGTGAAGGAAAACTGAAATAAAAGCATCAGTTTAAACAAAAAAGCAACCTCATTAAAATGAGATCACATTTGCTGTGATTTAGGAACTAAATTCACAGCTAAGGTTTTCTTTCTCACGAAATTACATTCAATTAAAATGGTAGTGATGTGGAAAATGGGAAAATAGAAGTGTCGTCTTGTAAGTGCATGTTTCTTCTTCAGTTCATTTGTACTTATTTTTGCTTGGTTTTTTATTTAAATTCAATCAATCTCTCATTTTTTTCATAACATCGAGATTTTAGATCTGGCTGGCTATGCTGTGATTGACTGATTTAAAAAAAGAAGCTCTTGTTTTTAATGGAAAATTTTTAAAGGGAAAAGGAGGAAAAGGATAAGAGACAAAAGCCATGCTAACTAGTGCTGTTGTGCTTTGATGTTAAAATTCACTATCTGTATATCTGTTTGTCAGATTAAAGTGAAATATAACCAGGTAACCGAAGCGATGTGTAACCACCCACCAGGGTGTGGATGTGTTAGAGAAGACAGCAGCGCTAAAGTTAGCCAAACTCACACAGGATCCAAAGGATCATGAGTAGCCCTGTGGTTTTTACACTGTGACTGATGACCACATGCTTGCAACTAATAGTTTACATGGATGTTAAAGACACAGAGCAATTCCTTTTCTCTGACCTTAATGCTAAATGAAAATCTGCTTGGACACAGCTCTACTTCACTGACTTGTTTTCAAAGAATAGAATTGATTTTAAAAACAAATGACATGTCTCAGTGCTTGTTGTTGCCGAATGTCTGGAGCAAATTCAATTAAAAAAAAATTGCGTTATTTATTCAGTAAAAACTGTGGAGCAGACAAGCTCAAGTGATGCTGTGCCTCCTGAAAATGTAATTTTGAGTTGTACTTTTCTTTATTGAGGTGTTTTTCATCGGCACATTTGTCAGTCTCAGGTTATGCCACGGTTCATTGTATTATTCTCAGTACCAGCAGCTCACAAATCAGCAAACACGGGAGTGGCACAAGTTAATTTGTTTTGCTCCAGATACATTTTTACAGGATATCTGCAGCCTGTAAAAGCCTGACACTGCTGAAGGTGACTTATTTGTGTGTGCACAGCAAATTCTGGACAACAGAGGGAAACTAACAAACACTGCGCCCGTGTTTGTTGGAAAAAATTGCAACTACGGCAATTCAGCGTGACAGAGTCTACAATTGAGTGCAAAGCAGGAGTCGGGCTGCGTATAAATCATCTCCCCTCACTCAGTCAGTTATCCTTCCTCCCTCCATCACCTGCTATGAACTCACCTGAGCTGCCGGCTGTGGAAAGCTCAACTCACAGCAAGGGTGCAAATGAACCAGATCACACACTGAGAGGCAGTGAGAGTCAAACAGCGGATTTCCTTGCAGATAGTTCAAACGAGGACATAAATGCAACGTGAACAAAAGCGGAGCATGAATAACCTCAGGCTGCCTTGAATGTGTGTTTGCCTTTTCAAGACCGACACCACAAACTCCTCTGTGTACCAGAGTTTTCTAGAGTCAAATGTGAGTTCATCTGTGCAACAGCTAAAGCGTAGTCTAAACTGAGTCGTGCAATGCAGCACTGATGAAAAGCACAGCAGCAAATCTACAATCGAATGGTTGAAAAATGAAAAAATCAAGATTCTGCAGTCGTTGCCTCAAGTTACTGAACCATGAAGTGTACTTAGGCTTTCACAGACTGCTTTTGCTTAGTTTTGGCTAAAAAAAAAAATATTAAAATGGTTTAAGGTTGTAGTTACTTATTACCTGTTAGTGTAGCATTAGGAGCTTTAATAATTGCATTAAGGACATTAAAAGCCTGATTTGTGCACTTGTTCAGACACCTTCCTCCCGTCTTTGGTGAAAAAAGGTGATTCTGAAAACCAGCAACCTCATTTCCTGTCTTGACTTTCCCCAGTTAAAGGTTAAATAAAGACTAAAATAAAAAAATAAAAAAAACCTGAACAGCAGTGGACTGACAGCGTCTGACCTCACCGCCATGGGCTGAAAACACAGATCACTGCAGGCAGCCAAGGACAGGTGGAGGAGGAGGAGGATAACTGTATGGAGGCTGTAGACTAAGAGGAAGAAGATGAAAGGGAGGAACAGAAGATGGAGAGAGAAAGAGGCTGACGGCATTAAAAACAAATCTGTTGGCAGCCGGCAGATAAACGCTCCACTCACTTTACATCCACACGCTCTCTCTCTCATCTACTGTTTACCTCCCTCAGCCTTATCCTATCTCTGTTCACTAGTTTGCATCATCCTTTTGTCTTTCCTTCACACGTCTCCTCACTCGTGGCCCAATTTCCACATGATTTGTTTGTGTGGGGCAGCTCTGGTTGTGCTTCATGCATTGCAATTATGTACACTTATGCCTCTCAGGGGTTTGCCCTGTGCCAGAGTCTTTTTAGCTACAATTTCAGGATCAGAAAAGGAGGTTTAAAGACTAATTAAAAACTGTGATAGTTCCCAGTTTGTGCAGAGCTAAAGCCAGTCACTCCGTCCAAGGTGAAAAAGTACACCTGATCTGAAGAAAGGACAACTTTAAGGCTAAAAAAAAGGACAGAAATTAATCCAACCTGCAGTTCCTCTAATGTCCACTTGAGACTGTCTACGAAAGTGAGTCAGTCCGTGTAGACTTCCATGTCCAACTTTATAGCAGACAGAGCCGTGTTTACAGACTGCGACAAAAATGGTTTTAATTTTTGTGGATATACTTTTTTTTAAACACATCCATTTTAATAACGTGAGGCTTGAAGGTTGATGTCCTAATGGAGGGTCACACAGGCGGCTGTAGCTGTTTACTGTCTGTTGGGCTTTGTTGCAGCTAGTTGGAGTCTCTTATCTGGATGTCTGGACTGTGTTGGTGCCTTTTGAGAAGTAATATGGCCTCCTGTAGATTTAGTTGTAATAACAGACCATCCAAAAAGCAGCTTTGATCTGCATCTATTTTACACGTATACAGTTTATACTAACCCAGCTGGCTAGAATGAGTACCTTAGCAGCTGTAGCCTTTTCTGACACTAGAAATCCAACACAGGGGCAGCCAAAAAATAAGTTTGCATTTTTCGTAATGGCCAGTAGGGGGTGATAGTTTTGGTTACAGAAAATGTTTCTGTGTTTTTGTGGCTGTGGAGGTAGAGTGGATCGTTTACCAATGGGAAGGTTTTATCCAGGAAAGTTTATAAGGACGATTTTCCAGGATTTGCTCATTTGCTAACAACCTGTCAATCACAAAATGTGCAATTTCACAGATCCGCCCCTCGCTTGTCACACCTGGTTTCAAAACACTAACCTGGCAACAGTAATAGCACTCAGCATGCGCCTTCATATTTAACAGACCAGGATTACAGTACTAGTCAAGTTCACATTCGCTGTGTACATCTTTCATATACAGTCTGTGGTCTTCCTGCCAAGACTGAGCACCTTGTTTTTATGCTTTACCCATGGATCAGATGTCATTTTGTACAAAACTGTCCAGCATTAGAATATTTGAGCCTTTCAGTCAGTTGAAGAACAAAATATGACCCGTGCTGCATTCTGTGAAGATCCCCCCACAATAATCAGAAGTAATGTATTCATTTGTTTAGCTTCCTGAAGATTTACTGAAGTTTTTCAATGTTAGTCCGCCCTGCCTCACTCTGTAGGAAGCTAGGCAGGATGCAAAGCTGTGTCAACACTGCTGCCCTGTAAATATTTATAGGCGTTTATCTGCTGGGCTGCGGATTATCAGCTTAGTGTGGTACAGTAGCCCCCCGACCAACACAAGCACAACACGTTCACCTGTTACCCTGATGTGTTGTGACTGCAGGGACAAACACAGCGGGACGTCTGAGTGTGTTTCTGTGAGCGTGCAGATCATACAAACCCACAAATCAAGGGTGCTGATAATGCCCTAAAACATCTGCTGTATGCCTGAACTTTGCTTTCACTGCACTGAACTGTTTGTGTGACACAAAATAAAAACCAAAATGCTGAACTTTATTAGGAGATAAAAATAAAGTCTCTTTGAGGAGATGTCAGGTCTGTCAGGCACCGTCAGCGACGCAGGCAGTAAAGTTTCTGTTTAACGACACGATGTTCCAGCCCTCTTTGCACGAGGGCTGCTTGATATTTTTAGCTTCTCTTTTACCTTCCCCATCAACTTCAAACTCTATTGAATTCTAATAAATTAAAACTAGCAGGTTCCCTCTCAGGTGGTTTCCATAGACATGAGCATTAAACACAAGATTCACAAACACTATTTATGTACTTATACGTATGTATAAGTCATCACTTATATTGCTTTTTAACCTTTATTTGCGTACTTATCGATGTAACAGTCAGTATAAAACTGAAGTTAATACAATAATACAGTATCCAGTTGTTAAGTGATGACATGTAATCCCTGGTTCATTAAAGCTGTTGTCATTTTAGTGAAGTGTTTTAATGCTTTGTATCTTGCTTTATTTAATCTGAAGCCCTGCCAAAAAATATTCAGTGATCAGTGCCGGCCTCTCTGGGTTTTTATTACCACTAGTTGTCTGCAGGACATCTTAAAGCTTAGTTTTTAAAACCTTATAATGTAACTACACCCCATTACCTCACAGATTACAAGACACCAAATATTTGAACGGGTCAGAAAAGAATCACTCTGAGGCTAACAAAGATATGAATGGGTACATGAAGCCAAGAACCAGGAATTTTAATATAGTGAGTAATCTCAACCATGCAGCAGTAGATTAATGACAGTGTATTATGACTAAGCTGATGGTGTGCATGGATCCTAACGTCAGTAACCATACTGTTGCTGTTGTTTAGTTTTTTGTCTTCATTTATGTCTGAAGTGATAGCAGAGCTGTTGGTTTTAATTTTTCAGAAACCCCTAATTCAGAACATGGTGTGTCATCTTTAGGTGGAAACCAGTGAGATAACTTTATGTCCTGTTTTTCATGGATGCCTGGATGTTAAACTTGATGGTCACATCTGGTAGAGCGGCCACACTGATCACTTTATTAAGTATGAGAGAATTCAGACAGTTTTTAACTCTCAGTCATGCTGTAGAGTATTTTTGAGTTTGGGAACTGAAGAGTTTTGACCTGGAAACATCCAGGACCTGGAAGACATCAACTTAGGACTTGACTTAAGAGGCAGGTATGGACAAAAGTATTGGGTCACACCTCTTAGTCTTTGAATTCAAGTGTTTCCAGTCCATTTGCTACAGGTATATAAAATGAAGCACCTAGCCATTCATTCTGCCCTTAGAAACATTTGTGAAATATTTGGGTTGTTGTAAAGAGCTGGTGAATTGGAGGGTGGTGCTGTAATAGGATGCAACTGTTGCAACAGTTATTTCTCCTTCAGCTGTGAAAGTACGTAGGAACCACATCATCTCAGCCAGGAAACGTCAGACCACATAAAGTTGGGTTGCCGAGCACCAAAACACAGCAACAGTCACCTCCAGGTGCTTTTTTTCTTCTTGGGTTCTTGGGTGCATTTATTTTTCCCATTTTAATTTACAAAGTTATGAATGTGTATAAATTCGGCAGCAGTACACGCTCCTTGTGGTCATTGGATTCCGTAGCTTCATGCAGCTTTGCTTCAGTTTCACTACTTCTGTTCTGGCCATCATAGCAGACGTACATTTTCAGCATTGGTGTCAAGAAATGGCACCTCACTAACTGTTAAAAAGCAGCAACCATTATTCCCAACATACGCTGCCATCCTCTGACACGTTACAAACACTAAATGTGCTGATGTGTGTGGCCTTCAGTCATTCATGGCTTCCTAATTTGGCATGAAATCCTCAAAACTGGGAGAAAACAGGCTCTAGATGGAGTTAAATTCTGAACCTGAATATCTCTGCATGTTTGTAGGTGCACACAGCTTCTTTCCCCGGCCTTTAAAGTGTAAATGATTTTTTTTCCCATGTCACAGAAGAACCTTTTAAAATGTACTGAGCAGACATATTCGTGTGTGTGTGTGCGTATGCATTTCTATTTGTGTGACAGTGAAAGAGATGAAGTGTATTCATGTTCCCCCTGCAGTCATTCCCCCTCCAGCTGTAGATGGCTGCTGTGATAGGCAGCAGAGGTTGGCAGCGAGAGGAAAGGCTTCTCCTCATCCTCGCAGTCGCCTCCTCTATCGTTCCCTGCATCAAATTGGAGCTGTCAGTCAGCTCTCACCCGCAGCACAGCACACTCTATCAGACCGCAACAACCGCGGGAAAAAACACGGCATCAGCGAGCGGCGACATAACACCAAAAGGGAGAAGGTGCAGCGAGTGCTGAAAGGAGGGCATCTGGGATTATTTGATGAAATGAAATCAGTGCTGGTTATCCGCTTATAGAAGATAAATCACTCTGTCCTTTAGAAAGTTTCATCTCACCTCCAGCAGGTAACGCAGCCCGACAGAGGGAGCAGCTGCAACTGATTTAAGACCAAATTCACTTTCAGCTGACTTTCAACTGCAGCTACATACAAATGGCACAGCTTTCATTCTCAATTAATTTCCTTATAAATCAATTTGATACTTTCATTACAAG
Source organism: Astatotilapia calliptera (assembly GCF_964374335.1). Classification (NCBI taxonomy): domain Eukaryota; kingdom Metazoa; phylum Chordata; class Actinopteri; order Cichliformes; family Cichlidae; genus Astatotilapia; species Astatotilapia calliptera. The sequence goes on along the minus strand of NC_137428.1, from coordinate 3,732,953 downwards.
TAAGGAGAAAAACTAGGCTGTATGAAAACTTCCTTCAGGGGGAGGTTTTAAACACTTGTGTTATCCTGCTGTGTCTTAAAATACAGCTTTAAATTGAAGTTTTTCTTTATTTTCTACCATATATATCCTGGAATATGACAGATGTGTCTCATATTTTAAATAACAAGGCCAGCAAGTAAGTGTGAGCCAATCACTCTAAATGCTCATGGTCATTATATATGGTCATTACAGCTGCTGTCCTAACCTACGGTTTGCAAGAGGCAGCCAATCAGAAGGAAGTTAGGACCACAAGACGACTTACATATGTATGATTTTGAAGTCTGATTCATGCAAAGCTATGCTGGTAAAGTCCAAGAGTCCCCTTTGATAAATAGGTGTTGCATTACTATATATTTTACTTAATAGTTTCCAAGGTAACGGTTGTTAACACACACACCAAAATAAATAATGGCGTACCATCTAAAATAGTCACGGTTTTGAATTCCCAAATTTAGAAACTCATAAGCAAAACATTTTAGAAACAGAAGTGATTATGCTGTGTCATGAGAAAAGCGTTGGTTCTCTGGGTGATGCACAACAATTAGTTTGGACATTTGTGGGGAAAAAAGTATTTTTCCCAAACACCCTGTAAATGCTGGTTGGTATGTTCTGTATACTTCCTGTCAATTTAAGAGTGTTTTCACAGCTGCACCTGAACTCTGGTTTATTTTCCCTATTTGAGAAGGTATAAGAGGAATAGGAGGGTAACAAGACACAGCTGTGGACAGTCAAGACAGAGAAGGGAAAAGTAAAACTAAAAACGCGACACCGGAGCTAAATAACTACCTAAAGCAGGACGTAAGAAGCAAGAACAGGGAAATTCAGAATAAACTAGAAAGACTGAATAAACTCAGAAACTGTAATTAAGGACTAGTTGATAAAACTCAAAATGGACTCAAAAACTAGCATAAGAGCTAAACAGGCAACACTTTAATAAACAAGAACTTTCAAATCAAACTGGAAAAAGCTACAAGTTCTAATCTCATCAGCTGATTTGGATGCAAACGAAGACCAGCCATGAGGAATGCTTTGCATTAAATGAGTCTTACATGAATGTCAAGTTCGCATCAAGTTATCCAATAAGCTATATATCTCTGCTTGTTTTTACAAACATCAGTCTTACTGTTGAGCTTCATTGCTCCTGTTACAATCATCAATCATTAAAATAATAAAAAAGTAAAAAAAAGACAAAACAGAAAAGAAACTGGGCTTCCTGTACAGAATGGCAGCATCCCATCATTCTGATGTGTTGTATTTCACATACAGTTCAGAAAGAACTGCATAAGTGCATGCATGAAAAATAAACTATAAAATATATAACTTTTAGAACATGTTCCCGTCCAAATATTTACAGTTTAGCCTGTATGGATTTGTATTTTACAAACCGCTGGACAGCATCGCTTTTAACAAACAGGAGGAGAAGGTGTAGGTAATGTTTTTAGCAGGATATTACTTCAACTTTGGTTCTCCAAAAATCTAATTAATATCCTGCTAAAGCAGTGAGTTAAGCACGACGGGAACATTTTAAAATAAAATACAGTGTGAGTGTTTATGGTGACGAAAGAATATGGAACATTCCTTATTAATGGGGTTTTAATAGTTTGGAGTAATGATGCAGCTCTTTGGCATAAAGCAATGCAATGTACTCAAACAGTTTCACTTGGATGCATTCAGTGTTGGTTTGTCTCTGTGTGTGAGATTTATTTGAAAAGACTCTTAACCTTTAAATACTTTTTTATTCATGCAACCTACCCTAACCTCAGCCTTCTATACGCGTTTGCATCTGAAAGTATTAAAAGGAAATTTGGTTTTTAATTGGGAATTAAACTCAAAGATCACAAAATCATTAAAGCATCATAAAAAAATCTATACAAATAATTTGAGGAGAAGTTATTGGTTCAGCTTCTCAATGCAGATTAATAGAGTACATTAGTGCCTCATAGTTTGGTTTCTCATATCAGGAATGAAGCATTCTTGCAAGAAGATGAACGAGAGGAGCTGAAGGACGACTCATGACCTGTCCACTTGAGCAGACTGCCCTGTTGTCTCTGCTCTTTAGCATTGAGGCCTGTAATTGGTTCACATCCACAGTGATGCTCTACAAGTTGTATGTCATCCCCATATTAAACCTCTTCCTCTATTAGTTTGATTGGCATATTCAACCTCTGAATGGAGGGAGCAGTGTGACGGTTATTTGAACTAAATCTTAACATCAGACCGTCTGCAAATATTTAGTCAGGAAATGTATTAAATCTACTTTCCATGCACCTATGTTGCATGTATTCCCTGTTTTCCTTATGTTTGCCTTTCATATTTGCAACAAATAGGTACACGGGCAGCTTTGTTGTAGACCACATGGCCACTGGTTTTCGAAGCCTCAACATTAACACTTTGGTCACCAACGTTTTGGGTTATTGGAGGCAGAAGTTATCAAATCTGGACAAAGGATGACTTTGTTGGTTACCGCAGTCTGTATCCATAAAGACACAGATAGCTGCTAATTAGGGCTAAATAACAGAATAAAATCTTGGACTTTGATTCACCAAAACTGAAATGAAACGCAAATTTTATTCGATTTTTTTCCCAAGTACTGTACAAGTTTACAGGTTCAGTTCTCCGGGCCCTTTCTGCTTTTAAAACTTTAATAACAAAGATTTTTGTGTATAAAAATGACTTCAAACAAGCTGCTCTTCATAAAGATGAACTCTGCTCACAACATAAATTTGCCTTCATTTCATTGTAACAATAAAGTAGCCGAGATGGAAACGAGCAGCATGACGCTACCGCCTCAGGCACTGGTGCATCATAGGACTCTGTCTGCGAGGGTGTGAGTATTTAAAGCTTGCATGTGTGTGTGTTTATTTTCAGTGCGTTTGACTATCAGCGAGTTCCCTCTTCGGTCCCTGCGGATCCCAGTCCTGTAAAACAGCCCCGCCCTTCGTCTTCGTCATCTTCCTCCTCTTCATTGTCCACAGCGGCTCTGAGAATGAGGAGCAGCAGGCCGTCCAGAAGGAGCAACAACACACACACCTCCGCCTCCAGCAGCAAATGTAAGAGGATGCTGTGCTGATAGAAAAATGACTTTGAACTTTTAAAGTTTAAACAATTTCAGATACAAAATTACAAGGTTTATATTTCTGGTATTATTTATATTATAGGTCAGTTATAGGGTGATGTAGCCGTGGATATTAGCTCTAAGTAAATGGCATTAAAGTACAAAACTTAACCCCAAATAATTGAACAATACTGGCAGTGGACATGCTTAATTTTCTATATTTAAAGTGGTAACATTTCACTATTTTGATATTTATGCACATTCTCATATCCTGCAAAAACAAAGAAAATTAGTTTTGTCTCCACCAGCTTGGAAGTGGTGAAGATGTGTGTTTAACCTCTATGTTTGTGTTTAGCAACATAAAAACCCAGTTTTTCATTTGTTTGGAGCCTTGGGCGGCCGTGCATCGCTTCCTCTTCACCAGCTATTTTCAAACTCTGTTGAAGGCCCATTTTTCCGGCCTGCACATGTGTAGTTGAGTGGCAGTGATCACAGTGATCTTTCACCTTGGATTTCATTCAGCTTAAATTCAGAAAGGAAAGATGGTTAATAGGACAGGTGCTGAGAAAAGGCTCCAGTCACACACCTACTGCCAACTGCCTGGCAACCATCAGTCGCTAGGGGAAAATGAATATTCCCTGATCAGCGAGTGGTTGCAGGAGGCTGTTTGCTGGTAGTGAAAGAGTGAATTCAATTTTATTTATATATCATCAAATCACAACAACAGTGCCCTCAAGGTGCTTTTTCCTGTAAGGTAAAGACCCGAGAATAATATAGTGAAAACCCAAACAATCAACCCCCTTGCCCACCATGTTCAGATACAGAAACTTATAATCAGCATGTTTGACCAATTACTATGATCCTATGATTCCTATGATCAAGTTGTATCCTTGTTTGATTTAATTGTCTTTATTCTTTTCCTCTTTTTTGTGTAAAAACGTGGTCTTTTCGATGTATCATTTAGACACTCCTGAAATAATCACATGGCGCTCATATCTATAAGTGCAGAGTCCTTCATAATGCACTTAAACAGGTGCTGCACTTTCAGAGAGTGAGCTCAGTAGGCTCGTCATGGCAGTTTCTGTTAACCAAAGACAGAAAGTCTCCATCAAACATGTGGATTTTTGAAATCACTTAATAAGCGTGTTTGTTTACAAGGCAAAATAAATAAAGTAAAATAATACTGTGCTTAGCACTTGCCTGTTAACTGTACATATGCGTTCTTTTACCTTCACAGCGCCTAGTTGTCACAAACTGTTCCAAGTCTTCTTCTCTCGCTTTTCCAGTAAACTGTTTTTCATGTCCCAGAGAGACGTGCACTTTATCCATCCACTGAGAGCTACATGACCGTTAAACCTAATGAAAATATCAGCAAACATTAAATCCAGAGTCGTGGCTGTAACTCTGCCGAGGGTAAAGGACGAAGGGAAATACTGTGGCACGAGAAGTTCAGGAAGTTCAGCTGTTAAAAGGCTTTTATCGAAAAAGGGCAGAGACACCAACTCCCCGCTGCTGTCAGAGGACGATACGCAGGGGTGTTTAACGCCACATCCCTCACCAATTAACGGCTTTTAAATTTCAGACCCACACATGAGCCTCGGCCTTGATGTTCACATTTGTACACAGTTGTGATGTTCAGCCTGTTCCCCCCCCTTTAAATCTGCAGCTCCTGTGGAAACCTGCTGCACTCTGAGGATATTTCCTCTCCAAAACCCTGTTTCATGTTATCTCCCGCCTGTGTGACAGCTCATCTCGGTGGTAAGGCCCCAGGGTGCTGGAGAGAAGGCGGGTGAGGGGGGGTGCTCCAGATGGTCTCTTCATTAAAAGCTTCTGTACCGCAGGGCTCTCCTCTCCTGCTATAACCCAGCCGAGCCTATCAGCTCTCACAATTAGACCGAGTTAATAGTGCATGGAAAATAAGAATTGTTTATACTAGTTTATTACAAGCCTTAATAGTTTTTACTGCGCCCCATCACAAGGAAATTAGATTGCCTTTGCAAGCTTCAGAGGTCGAAAAGCTTTCAGGATTGAAGTAGTTTTCAGGGTCATTTGGAGAGCTGTGTGCAGCAGAGTCAGTCCATTACGGAGCACAGCGAGGGCGAGGGCTCATGCAGCTGAAGAAGGCGGCAGCGCAGCGCTAAGAGTAACTGATGGTGCAGGAGCGCGGCCTTGACGACTGCACGGGTCACTGAATGACACTCGAATCTGCATGGAGCTGTAAAATCCTACTGCGGTCAGCGCTGACTTTTGAGTTTGCATCGGCCCACTTATGAACAGAAAATGACCCTGAAACACATCAGCGCAGCAAAGACAGAAGAAGAAAAAAGGACTGCTCAGAGTTGTTTTACATTACATGTTGGTTTCTGTTGTCATTTGTGGGCTCAGACCATCTACCAGTTGTTGATTCTCTCTGTGGGAATGTGGATTACAGAGGTTCATTAAAACTGCTGCTGATGAGATTTGAGATTTTCTTCCACACCCAGCTGCAAAGAAACATTTCTTTATGTCGCTGGATTTATGCACGCTGATATTGAAACAGACAAATCACTGCTGTCTAAAATGTTTTTGTCTGCTGCAGATTTGTCTAGACTGGCACTAAGATGCCCCAAACATGGCAAGACAAAGGGGTGTACCATCTATTTTTCTTTAATTTCCCTTTTTACACCCTTCTCTAAGCCCTCGCTGTACTTTGTGTGTGTCAGCGCTAGGATATCAAATAATTTAAATTAAACCCATGTTTTTAATAGGGGTGCAACGATACACAAAATTCACGGTTCGGTTCGATACTTTGGTGTCACGGTTCGATATTTTTTCGATACAAAAAAAATGTTCATGCATTTTTAATTTGTCATTTATTAAAATTATAAATATATATTTTAACTCAAAAGTACAGTTTTTAAATTTAACCCTAACCCTTGTGCGCGTTTTTTATTTTGACAGCGAATGCGCACCTGCGGACCACTTATGTGCAGCCCCGGTTATATAGCTCGTCATATTGCAGCCACAGAAATTATTTTGTCCATGAAACCATAAAGCTGCACTTTCTTTTTGCCTTATAGTCTGATTTGTCATAACTTTTCCGTTTTGTGGTAAGCTTTTCTTTGGCTGTCACTTCTTCACCCTGACCTGTCTTATTTGGCTCAGCAGAACTAAAATATATATCCTGCTGCTTTTACACGCACACTCACATAATGCTCAGCGATTCTCTGCGCGATCAACCTCTCACATGTTTAAGCTGCGGGAGATTTCACTTGTCATGTTTGCGTAGTAAGCTAACGATTAATAAGACGATGTCAGAGGAATTGGTGCACAAATTATCATCACTCACAGATCAGTGCTGTCGCTCTCTATACACAGTTCGCACGATTGCAAAGTGAAAGCAAAAAACAAGCGCAAATTCAAACGCGATTTCAATATGTCACATATTGACAGTGGCTCACCGATGCCAATGACATAATTACCCAGCTACATTTCCGAAAGAATGCAAAAGCATTGACATAGATTTTTCCTACAATAGCCGGACGGGCAGGGCAGAGATAGATTTTGGTAGCCCGACTGGAAAAACGCTAGCCCCGGGACGTCGGGCTAGCGATATTGCGAGCCCTGTATCTGATTGAGGAATCACTCATCTTTGGAAAAGAGAGTTTATTACAGAGAAATGGCTCTTTCCAAAATAAAAGCTATACTATACGCTTCTTCTGGGCTATATTCTCAGCAGCATATTAAACATATCAGGTCCCCATAAGGAGAATCATGTGCTAACAGCTGTCTAAATGACTCGGCTAAAGTTAGTAGCATGCTTGTTGTTTTTGTCTTTGCACTAGGATGATGTCGGTGTAAATGTGCAGTTTATATTCGTTGTGTTCCCACTAGTGCTTTCAGGTTAATCTCGTTGAAATGACCTTAACGCCACAACACGGCAAATCTCCGTTAACGAGCTACCCCTGATCGCTCCGTGCATGGGACTAGACGGCCAACACGTTAACAAGCTAACTGCGCTAACACACTAGTTCACACCCATGTAATTGAGCATTGCGTGGCACATCCGACATACTGTTTTACTTTAGTCCATGACTCACTTACCTTCAGGGTCATACGTCACATGAAAACCAAAATAATTCCAAACGCCAGATCTGAATGAGGGTGGGGGAGGTTCAATTTGCCATGTTGCAAGGAGAGCTTAACTTCTGTCTCGCTAGCTTGCCCTGCGCTCTTCCTTCTGACTATGCTGTCTGTGTGGAGCGCTCAGTGGATCTGCGCTCGACAGTGCAGCCTAGGCGGAGTAGTCGAACGCAGATTCACTGAGCGCTCCACACAGACAGCATCGTCAGAAGGAAAGTTGATAAAATAAATTACAAATGTTGTATTGTTCGATACATATGCGTACCGAACCGAAAGCACTGTATCGAACGGTTCAATATCGATACGAGTATCGTTGGACCCCTAGTTTTTAATAACTAGTGTCACTGTCCACGTGTTATGTCTTATCTGTACACCACATAAATTTCAAATGCAGGTTTGACATTAAACTGCAGGTCCAGGATTCAAACCCAGATTTAGCTTTATGTTCTAAACAACTGCACATTTGTTGCTTATAGGTTTTTACATGCATTCATTTGCATACTAAAAAGCTGTGTGTATTCTATGTTATGCACCCTCCTCTTGTGTTTGTTTCCTCATTTCCTTTTTCCTCTCTCACAGATCTCTCACAGTGTAACAGAGTAATTGATAAACTGTTCTGCCTCTATTTAAAGGAGGCTGAGAAAAGGGTCTCTTTCCCTCTCCCAGACCAAGCAGCTCTTCGGCTTCCTCAGATCGATCCCTGCCTCTTTGTGGGGATTTACTTCCTTTGCTTTTGACATGAATGTTCTGGTTGTCTGTTTTTCACAGCTTTATTTGCTTGTTTAATGTTCTTACCCCATTAGCTTAGGGAGGGAAGTTCTGGGTTCTACATTTCACATGGTGGTTGGTGCAGACAACTTCTACGTTTAGGTCATTCTGCTTCCTGTTGAACTAAAGGAACCTTGTTAGTAAACCAAATCTCAAGTGCGGTCACTGAGGCAGCTTGAGCCTTCATCTTCTCAACACTTGACAACATGTAAATAAAGCCATGCATTAGCCGGTCACATTCACATAACTTTATCCGTTGATTTTAACATAGAATACTGTTTAACCTGAGTAGTCGTTATAGCCTCATGCGTCAGTCTTTATTTTATTTTATGCATCATGAGCCAGATTAATCCCCTTCTCTTTCTTACATCTCTCCCTGTCTCTGCAGTGAGAATGGCAGAGCTTCTTTCCATCAAAAGGGAGCTGACAGTGATCAAGGTTCAGATCGATGGCCTGCTGGACTGCGTAGACAAGATGGACAGACAGAGGAAGGATGGCTCAGGTAGAGACAAAGAACTGTGCTGAAAATAATAATAATAAAATTTAATCCTAACGCCTTAATTGCAATTATTTTCAAAATTAGAGCTGCTGTATTTAGTCTGTGTGTGAAGCAATATTTCTGTGTGGAGTTTGTTTACACAGCCCGTGTTTGCATGGGTTCTGTCTAGATACTCCAACTGCCACTCACAATCCAAAGACATCAGTTAGTGGGGTTAGGTTAACTGGTGATTCTATATTGCACATAAGTGTGAATGCCAGATTGGTGACCTAAGCCTAAGATAGGCTCCAGCCCCTCTGTGACCCTGATAAAGATAAGGAGAAGAGAATGGATGGATAATTAGCTTCACCCCAAACCTTCCCTTACTTCCATGTCTTCCGCATGAGTCATCTGCTACTGAAGACCTTGACTTTTCACTTGACTGCTACACGTATTGCTTCCATTTTGAAATGCATCAACTGACCCCCAGACCGCACATCATAGATAAAATTTGTCAAGGTGCTGTAGTGGTAAGATCTATCCATCTATTTTCTTTAATCCCCCCATGGTGCTGGAACTTATCCCAGCTCCCACAGGGCAAGAAGCGGGGTACACCCTGGACAGAGACACAGACAGCCATTCACACCCACATTCATATGGTCGATTTAGAATCACCTGTTAGCCTAGCACTACTAAGTGCATGTCTTTGGTCTGCGGGAGGAAGCTGGAGAGAACCCCCACAGACACAGGGAGAACATGCAAGCTCCACACAGAAAGGCCCTGGCTGCACAGTGGATTCAAGTCCAGGTCCCCTGGAGCTTCCCTGGAGGACTGATTTACAGTAACTATAGACTGTATATAAGTAGCAGTCAGGTGTTTCCAATCAAATGTACTTGATTAACTAAACATCAGTAAGTGTGAACACGTCTTTGGCAGTTTGCTGGTCTGCAGCATTCAGGTGTTGATGTAATGTCACAATCTTCCCAGGACTGGATGTCCCAGAAAATTCACCCCAAGGTCAGACTTGACTTCAAGAAGTCAGGCTGGCTTCTTCTTCCTGTTTGAAATCAATGAAATCAATCTCCTAAGCCCATGACAGTCTAGTTGTTGTCTTTGGTGCTTTGCCAGAATATGAAAAGGCCTGTTAGCAGGAATGTAAAACCAGGCTTTGAAATATATTCAGGACTACATTTCTGTTTACAAACGAATGAGAAACATCTAACGTATTCAGTCTCGGTCATTACTTTAGAGGTGTTCGACACTGACACGCATCCCGTTTTTATTAAATGCCTATATCAACCTCAAACATCAGACTGATCCAGGTCTAATCCTTCCTGAACTCTAAATTTGAGTTTATTACGGCAAATGATCCGTCGGAGCGTTCGGTGATGCAGAGAGAGTCGCTGTGTTTACCATCAGATGTGAGCCGGCTATCATACTGCATCTGTGAGTAATGGTTCAATGACAAAACTGCCACCAGTGGAGCGTGGATTATGACAGTGAGGTAAACAGCGATAAACACGGTCCTCATAACCTTTCATAAGCTCCCCTTCAGCGCTCAGGAGTTATCGTGTCGTCCCTGTGCATGTGTGTGTGTTTGGGTTTTATCTCCTCGGGTTGATAAATAGATGAGGAAATTATCCGATGTGACACGTTGACGGTCTTCAGTTTTTTGCGATTATTTCCTAGAAATGTGTTCCAACACTCAAATGAGAACTTCTCTCGCACACATGCAGCGAGTCGTTGAAGAGGGAGGTAATACTGCGGGTATTCGAGTTATGAGGGTTCAAATTCACTACAAAACTGACATTTTTAGAGGTTTGCATTAGATCTGAAAATGTTTCAAATAAAAATTTAAATTACAATATTTTGTTGTGACATGACTTGTGATTTTGCTTTAATGAGACCTAAAATCATCCATAACCACGTCTCGACACTGTTGGACGTCCACTTATTTATCGACAGAGAACTGTCACAGTGACTACTCTCTGTATAATGAGGAGAAATTAAAGGCTTAAAGAAAAAAATTGTTAGAAAAGGACTGTATTTAAAAGATGGATGTAGCCATGGCAACACCCCATTTGGTTTCTGGACTTTGAAGTATCAGTGTTAGCATTTTGACATCCTCCACCAAAAGCGATCGTATGAAATCAGGGATGCTATTGAAACGTGTTCTGTGATGTGACAAATCTGATGGACGAATCTGGGTTAGGTGAATGGAGAACATTACCTGAAAGACTGTGCCAACTATAACGTTTGGTGGAGGAGAGATAACGCTGCGGGGTGTTCTTCTGGAGTTGACCTGGGTCTCTTAGTTTCAGTGAAAGGAAAACGTAATGCCTCCACTTACCGAAACTTTTTGGACAATTCTGTGCTTCTGTGTGTGAACAATTTGGGGATGGACCACCTTTGACTCTGCCCCAGTGCAAAACAGAGGCTCATAAAGACACACCTATAGGATCAACTCGAAAATCAGTGTTTGTCTTTTCAAATGTTCTTCTAAATGGGCAGAAGTCCCCACACGCACTTCAAAGTCTTCTCAAAGGAGTGTTGTAGCTGCAAAGGGGAACCAACTCCATATTAATACCCAAGAATAGATGTAGCATTTAGGTGGCATGATATTGTGTGTGTGTGTGTGTGTGTGTGTGTGTGTGTGTGTGTGTGTGTGTGTGTGTGTGTGTGTGTGTGTGTGTGTGTAAGAGTGTCCTGAGAGCAGGGAGCCCAGTGTGTCGGATTCCTCTCGCCGAGGTTCAGTTAGCAGTCTGGAGCGAGAGAGTCCGGAGCCAGGGGAGGCCAGTGAGGACGAGCCGCTGCACTACCAGCACTACTACCCCTACAGCTACACCCACAGGGTAAATATACGCCCCTGCTTCCCCACAGCTACACCCATGCTACCATTGACTTACAGAATCAATATCAATCAATTTCACATACAGCCAAATTTTAGCTTTGCCTCCCGATCTTCAAATAGCTCCCAGCTTTCAGACACAGTCTCATGCTGAATAAATAGGAGTTTGTTTTCTTCTTTTAATGATATTAAACAGCTGTGGCATCACACAGCAGCAGGAAGCAGTTAACGCAGGTGTTACGGCAGCAGGGACTCCATCAGTTACTTTCCTGACGTTTCACTGTGGTCTCACAAAACCAGCTTGAACGGGTTTCAGTACAACAGCTGATGTGCTGTGCTTACACACAGCGATTATTCTTCAGTGCGCTAATATTTGCAGTAATGGTGTGACATTGCATTCACTGAACTCATCTAATTGCCTAAGTAAATGAAAATAAGACAGCAGATGGTAAGCCTAATAAAAAGTAATTACAGTAATACATTTGCTCAGTGGTTCTCCAACTTTTTTATTTATTTTTTTATTCCTTTTTCTTCTGCCTGTAGTCTTCTGGGGAATGTTCCCTTGTCACAAATTCCAAATTAAACCCTTTCCCATGGCACAACAGTACTGGATAAACATATATTACTCACTCTATATACCACCACTCCTACTGTTGCCACTACTGCAGAGCAAATATGGAGTATATGGAGCATAGTTTCAGTACAGACAGTTCACAAAATAAAGCTCAGCCATAATCCTGGCAGATGGAACAATCTCCTACAGACCTGTTGACATTCATTGATTTATAGTGACTTGTTTAGAAAGTCTCAATCCAATCTGCAAGCCTCTTTGCAACCGACCTCCAGATACTCCATTCATGCACTTCCTAACTTAATCATTTATGGAGCTGTTGTTATGGCTGCCCTCTCTATTCTGTGCTGAGGTCTTGCTGCTCCCCTCAGAGATATACCACCACTATAAATGTCTGCCACTGGTAGCGTCTTTTGTCAATAGCGGTCCTGACAATTAATATATAGGCTCCTCCATGGAATACGTATCACTATTACTCACCCATTCTACTACACAGGATAAATATACCTTCACAGGGTAAACACACAGTATGTTTTTCCCCTTTCAGTTACTTTATAGGATGAATTTAGCTACCCATAGTGTAATTTTACATGCCTGCTACCATCACTGCTAGTACAGATGTTTTACTACTACCCAAACAAGTTAAAGCCTTTTAATACTCAATCACTATCCCACAGAATGCATAAGTATCCCTATTACACACCAAGCTAGTCAAACAAGACGATGTACCTCCCACAGGGTAACCTCAACAACCTCTGGGGTGGCCAGCTCTGCAATAGCAGCTAATGCAATGCTGCCCTCTTGTGGAGAATTGGCTAACTCTGACTCAGGTGCGTTAACAAAACTGTCAAAACTCTCAGAATTATTTTTCAGTGTTTCACTAGTTATTATGGAGATTATTTTAATAATCAGTCAAACATTTCTTTTGCCAAACAGAAAGTAAGAAGTAAAAAATAATGTCCGCCACGATTTCCATATATCCAGTTAGAGTTTGAAAAAACAAACAGTTCATCTGTCCCAGTCCATCCTTTCACCTGTCTTCCTAAATCTCTCAGTCATATAGACTTACCAGCAGTAAATCTGTGACTCACCCACACTGCAGAGACACCATCTGTATAATTCCTGGTGGAAGATGTGTTTACCAGTCGCCTCGCAGGTCTTTTGATTCAGGATCTCACCGGAGTGGAGCAGATCGGCCGAGGGGAGGAGCGATGCTTTCAGTGTTTCTGTTTCTTTACAGGGAAACATAATGACATAGAATTAGCCTGCAGGCTTCCTATACCTGCCTGACAGAGCAAAGCTGCCTCATTAATCTGAGAGGAGGCAGAGAACAGACCGGCCCTTAATCTGTCGCATTGTTCCTCTGACAGGAAGAAGCCGAGTGTACATGAATAAAAGAGTGTTTTAGCAGGCTAATTACCATTTACCTCTTTGTGTGTGTGTGTGTGTGTGTGTGTGTGTGTGTGTGTGTGTGTGTGTGTGTGTAACACAATGTGTTATTATGAACAGGAAATGAGCATTTACGTGGACTGCGAGGATAAAGGACTTCCGGCTGCACTGAACATGAGGCGATGTGCAAATAGAGGCTAAAGCAGTGTTTTAATTAACCCACTGTCCTGTTAAGAGTAACTTTCTCTTTCTGTTTTCAGATAAAGCAGTCTGATCAGGAGGAGGACCTGTGATGCTGCAGTTCAGGTATGAAGGTGGCAAGCTGCCTGGCCTTATACGTTCCTTTGAAATGAACCTGCTTTGCTTTTCTTTGTTTTCTTTCATGTCTGTCTATCTAATGTTGGATGCTCAAATTAAACACAAACTGAAAATTGGGTTTGGGTTTGGAGGGCGTTGTGCTTTAATTTATGGCTGTAGACATAACTGAGCTTTCTGTGCATTTTTGAGCATCTTCATTGAAATTATTTGGGAAATAATATTAACTATGAAGGATTACACCCTTACAGTTTATGAATACAGCTTGTTAACCACTTCAGGCTCAATAATGCTAATGCACTCAGTCCAAAAGTAATGTGTTCTGTAACAGCTGTCTTTTTATTAAGCAGGGCCAAACTTTCAAATAAAGGATCCAGCATTTGTACAAGTATTCCTCATGAGACTTAGTTTTGGACATTTGTTCCTATTCTTCGAGCTGCATCATGTCAAAGATAGAGGTTATCCATAATATTGGTCATCTCAGGCGCACAGCTCTAGCTGTGAGCACAGAAGCCCCGCCTACATACAGTTTAAACCTTCTGTTTCCAAGGAGCAGCCAATCTGAAGGAAGATGGGTTAAAAAAAAAAAAATCCTGCAGAGCTACTCTAATAGAGTCCATTAATAAAAATGTGCAAACCTACACTTTAATGTTAGGTCAATAAAGAATAAGTGCCATGTGTACATGTGCATATAAACATACAGATGTTTGCACTCACTGTGCATTAAGCCATGTTTCTAGAAGTTTTTATCAAGATTTGTTCACTGGCTTAGGAGGAGATAGGGGACGTACAAATATAAATACACTACGACCTTTATAGCATGAGATGGAGATGGAAATGAACAGAATATGTCCTCTTTAATAGGTTTTGGATAAAAATGGAGCTCAGAAGGAAGAGCAGTATGATGTAATAATAATATGATATGACATAACTTTAAATATTCTTTTATTGTAGAATCATTTAAACTATTTCCAGATCTGTCCTCTACCGTAACGTAGCACTTACTTTGCTGTGGAAGACTTCAACTAGCTCTTACATCAGTTGATTTTTGCAGTTAACGTGTGTTTGCTCTTTGTTTTTGCTAAAGCAACAAAGAATGCAAAAAACGGACTGTTTCCTGTGTGTTTCTGAGTCTTTGTAAGTTTATCCAACTAAAGCCAATGACTGTTTGGTGGTAAAACACATGGAAACACATTCGGCAGTGGTCAGCAGTAATTGGAAGTTGGACATTTGCGCATTAAGTATCCAGCCCTATAATGAAGATAGATCTGCTTTCTCTTTCCTTTACTGCCCAATACCTACAGCACATAGTTAATGGACTATAAAAGATTATTGTAGACACGGTAATCTCACCCATCAGTTTGACAAATCTTATTTGTGAAGCCTCATGCTGACTTTTCTCACCATCTTAATTTTTCGAAACAAGACGGTGATGAGTGGAGCTGAGAAATTGAGGGACAGTTAACACTCAAAAAATAGCAACAAGAATAATAATAGTGGCCAAAATTAACATCATATTGTTTTTAGTAAGACTTCAAATCAAATATTACGACTGTAAACTCAACAGCAAAGTGTTTCACCAAGGTACAAATCCTGGGAACAGATCACACTTTTTCCTTGTACTTCTATGGAACAGCCATATTTTTGCAGCAAGAGGAGTCGCCCCCTGCTGGTCATTTAGATTTAAGTCACTTCATGATTAGTCATTTTGGTGGATAAGAAGGACACATAAACCTTATTGTAGTTTAAACCAAATCTTTAAAATCATCAGGCTCCACTGATATTGACCTTAAAGTGTATTTCATGCCAACTTATGAGTTTTTTTGCATGTTTTACTCTCTCTTTGTGTCCTTTGTGTCCATGTTCACTTCCTTCCAGAAGCAGACGCTCAGATCTGTAACAGCTGGGATGGACGAAGCTTCAAGACGACGCTGGCAACACGACCTGCATTTGGACTGACTCTCCTCCACCCCTGATTTTTGATTTTTTCACATATCTTTGACATTTTTATTATGTTGCTATGGTGGCCCTGAGAGGCCAAACGAACTGCAACTTAAGAAAACACCAGCAATAAGAAAAACGCTGCAAAAGCAAACAAAACAAAACGGAAACAGGAAAAACAAAATATAAATAGGGAAAAGGAAACAGAAATAGGAAAAAAGCCAAGGGAAGTTTCTGGGGAGACAATAACCTAACGCAGTGGTTCCCAAACTTTTTTTTGCTGGATTTTTAGGCTAATAGTTAGGCTAACACACTTATCTCTCATCTTTTCTTTTGTCACAAAACCAATAGATCCTCAACTTCTTTTAAGTGTCTCCCAGTGCAATCTTAGCATATTTTGGTTCCTGCAACGGGTTATTGTCTCCCCAGAAACACTTCCCTTGTGCTTTTGGAAATCTGTTTTTTCCTATTTCCGTTGTGTCTTGTGTGCTTTTGCAGCGTTTTTTGCTAATTGATGGTTGTTTTCTTAAGTTGCAATCCGTTTGACCTCTCGGGGCCACCGTATGTTGCACTGCCGTCACCTATGTTTTCCATTCCAGTGATCCACATTCACATGTTGACACATTAGACAATATCTGAACATCATAGAAAAGTTTAATAAAACATACTGATGGTTCTGCAGCTAAATACCTCCTCACAGCAGATTATTTTATTTTGGCCTCTGGGCCAACACCTCTGCACCGCCAGAAAACACTGCATTAGTGGGCTACACAGGCAAGAG
The DNA here is from genome assembly GCF_964374335.1 of Astatotilapia calliptera. Classification (NCBI taxonomy): domain Eukaryota; kingdom Metazoa; phylum Chordata; class Actinopteri; order Cichliformes; family Cichlidae; genus Astatotilapia; species Astatotilapia calliptera. Next base: position 3,716,646 of record NC_137428.1, on the reverse strand, counting down.
CAGACTCATGAGCCTGTTGGATTATTTCCTTAACGTTTGAGTCTGTTTCATCACCCTAACCTTGCTTCTCATGTCAGACTCATCACTGTTATTAAAGTCTGTGTGGGACCAGCTGGCGGCTCCTTATCGCACAGTTTATTTTCATCAGGCCTGTTTTCATTATGTGTAACCAGCTGTGTGACCACATAATGCTTCTGCGGTACAGGCTCAGTGAGCACGGCTTTATGACTTTCTGGGTAAATTTCACTGTTCAGTCCACTCAGGAAATCACTTATAAAGTTATATATAGGCCCAGACAATTTCCTGAAATGAGCATTAGCTCATTAGCTCCATGTAGTAGATACGAATAGGGAAATGTACTTTTTCTATGATCATGAGTGATAGTTGGTTTCATGTGCTTGTTTCAGTTTAGCTTGGGTTAACTGACAAATAAACTGACAAACAGTTTGAGTTCAGTTTATTTCATGGATTAGTTTGGCAGGTGTGGGTAACAATATCCTTCACGTGAACTAAAACTGTTGGGTTCATGTTTGCTAAGATATCTAGCTGAATGAAAAAGTTAAGTTTAACTTACAGTCCTGGTAAAAAGAAAGCATAGCATCATTCCACAGCGAGAAAGTGGAAAACATTCAAGACAGCTGCCAGACTTCTCAGGAGGAAATATTCCAGCAAATTTACCCCAAAGTCAGATCAACTGAAAAAAAAAGACTGAACAAGTGAGTGTGACTACGAAGGGTTCCTAGGAGGCTACTTCTTCCCTCTAAAAACAACATGGCAGCATATGTTAAGTTTGCTTTGTTTCTTCATAATATACAGCAGCACATTTGGAGAAAACCAAACACAGCACATCAGCACAAACACCTTACATCAACTGTCAGCACAGTGGTGGAGGGACGATGATTTGGGAAGCTTGCAGTCACTGAGTCGACCATGAAATCCTCTGTACACCAAACTGCTCTAAAGTCACACATGCGGCCGTGTGTCCCGCAGCTAAAGCTTTGCCCAAACTGGGTCATGTAACTGGACGATGATCCCACACACAGCAGCAAATCGCCAACAGATTGGCTGAAGAAGCAAAAAAAAATCAAGGTGCTGCAGTGGCCCAAAGTCTAGACCTCATCTCAACTGAAACGCTGTGGTTGGTTTAAGAGAGCTGTGCATGAATGAATGCTGAAAACATGAATGAACAACAGCAGCGCTGTAAAGACAAGTTCCTCCACAATGACGTGAGACACGAGTCGCCCAGAAAACCATTGCTGCAACATTTTGCTCCTAAATTAGGTCCTAAAAGCAACTTAGTAGGGTACATACACTGCTTCTGCAGTTTGGCTTCAATTTTTATCAGTAAATAATGACACGGTGTAATATGTCATATGTTGGTGTTCATCTTAGGTTGTGTTTAAGTAATTTTAAGACCTGATAAGGACCAGATTGATACATGAAACCTAAGAAGTGACAGACACACCTACAGCTACAGAAACTGTACTTTTGATGCTAATAAGAATTTTTGAAAGACTCAACTGGTAATAGAAAAAAATAGATGACCCTACTGAAAAGACATGCTACTGAACATTTGATGGCCCGTTTTTACAATTTGATACACCACTGCCAATTAAGACAGACCAGTTACACATAAAATATTCAATATATAACACATTACTGTTGTTCCCACTACAGTGTTGCTGGTTTCTGTTGTGGCTTTCATTTTATGAAATAATGTTTATTATTGGTTTAATGGCAAGCACAGACACCAAACAGTTGCTGAACCTTTTAAAAGGAACAACCGTCAGTGTAAATACGCTCTAAATATTTGTCAGTTTAAAAGGTGACACTTGAACACATTCATGTGTACAGTAGTAGCTCTTTATACTGAAACCTTATTTCAGACTTTAAAAACAAAGTGACACTAAATGTTTTAATAAGAAATCCAGTGAGTTTGGACGCAGACTCATTTTGGAAATCCTTGATTTGACGTCGCCGTAGCTTCTCCTGTCAGTGCTTTTGTGTTTGTTCAGTGCTGAATGTAACCTATTTAACTGTGAGTGTAATAAAGGTATTTTTCATAAACGAGGTGCATTTGGACCTGGTGTGATTCTTTTTTTATGAGTTTATGAATTTTATCTGTAGTAATTCAACATATCAAATCATTTGATATGTTGGAATGCTCTCCTTTGTTTTTAAGTTTACTGTATGGAAATTAGGTCTCCCCTTCAGAGGGCAGGTGAGTGGTCAGGTTTGGGTAGAGATCAGTATTACCATTTAGCCAGCTAAAATCAGAAACAGTTCAACACAGCTGGACAAAACCAGTTGCTCTCTGAATCTGATGCTGCTAATAAACAACCAGAGTACTTGAGGTCAAGTTTAAAAATGAGCTTCATGAAAAATCTTCAGAAAAACGAGGGTAACTGCATAAGTAGAGGCAGAAACATTAAGCGCCACCTACAGGAACTCTTAACAAAAGACAATCATTTTGAACTGCATCACATTAAAATAAAAACAACAAAAATCAAAGGTAAGCACCTCCCACATTTTATCCATAGGGAATAATCCAAACCTTTGGCAGAGTTGGATGAAAGGATATACCATATACCGTATATCATTGGACGAGTCACTGCAGCAATTTAAAAAATGAATCCTTCATCCATGTTAGACACAAAGACAGGTCTGAAAGGTAAAACCATCATGGAAGTGGAATTTAAACCTGCATTCTTCTTCGTGTCCTGCAGGGGGAGACTGGTGGTTGTGAAAGGAGCTATGCTCGCTAGCTAGCAACTTGTCAGATTGGTGTTTCAAAACAAAAGAAGCAAAAGCTAGAGGTGGGCGGATTGATCCAAATGTCGATAGCATTAATGCCAATGCTGGTATTGGTATCGGGCTGAAACTAGTGCAAAAGGATCAATGAAACTGGGTCTGACAGGTTGCTAGCAGTGTTGCCAACTTAGCGACTTTGTTGCTATATTTAGCGAGTTTTCAGACCCCTTAGCTAAAAAAAGACGTGAAAGCGCGTATCGCTTTTACTCTCAACAAGCAGCGGGTGCTGTAACGCAGTCAGTTCTTTTACTCTTTTACTCTTATGCTGTTTTGTGGATCACAATTTTTAAAACTACTTATAAACACACACACACAAAGTAACTCCACCAGAGCGCCTATTTCGGGTCACTTTTACCGGTCCAAGCCCGGGTAAAGGAGCAGGTTTGGAATTGTGACATTAAAAAAACCAATAATTGCTAAAAGAAATTTAATTTGTAGTTCTAAATAAACTCTAAATGCATTTAGGACGTTTTTTACTCACTTTATGTCTCTTCCACGATGTTATTTCTCTCTCCAACAACATAGGTTACAATTAGATTAGCATGACCAATTATGCAAATTAGGTGATGACGTCGTTTAGCGACTTCTAGCGACTTTTAGGACAACCAATAGCGATTTTCCTTACTGAGGAGTTGGCAACACTGGTTGCTAGCTAGCGAGCATATCCTGGACGATCGTAGCTCGTACTGAACTTAGAGGACAGTTTGAAAACACACAGAAAGTTGAAAGCTATGATTTGTTGTATTAACTTAAGATTATGGAGAGTAAAAGTCTCACAGTGATTTTGTGATCATTAAAATGTGTTTAGAATTTGCAAACTGATGATGAATCATCATTTCATACATGTAAATCATGACGCACTTCAAATTCAAATTCAAATTTTATTTGTCACGTACACAGTCATACACAGTACGATATGTAGTGAAATGCTTGGACAACTGCTCGTGACCTAAAGAGAACAAAAAAGGAAAAGGCTATGAATAAGATAGGAAATAAATATGAAAAATTAAAAAGGGTAAATTTAACTAGGAAGGAATAAAATATAAATTAAGGTTAAAAATGAAATAACTGTACAACACAAATTAGAATGAAGGGTAAATTTAACTGGGAAGAATAAGATAAAGATAAATATATAAATTAAAGTTGAAAATAAAATAACTGTACAACAAAATACACAATACACTTCATCCTCTAACATGATTTTCCTTTATAGGCTAAAAGAATTGATATCGGCATCGATATCGCCCTGTATGTGATTGGCATCTGATCGATACCAAAACCTGCAGCATTGAACAGCACTTGCAAAAGCCTGCTTTACATCCATCTTTTATGTTGCATGTGGGTAAACACTGTATTCAAACTTGTGAATTTACCCATGCCTCACCCAGTATCTGTTATTCCTAACCTGCCAGTAACAATAGCAACTAAAGCTTCTGCATTTAATCTCTGCCTGTGAACTAAAATGCTAGCTGGCAGTGGGGATTGTTCCAGTCTCTTCCAGTCAAATGGTATCAGAAGAAATCGTAGTCAGAGGTGCACAGTAGGGGATGTCTGACATTACAATGAGCCTAATCATGCAAAACAATCCCAGTGATTAAATGAATCACGTGTTGTTGACTGAAGGAAAGCTGCACTCTCTTGGCTGGTTTTAATGATTTATTAGAATCAGGACAACCTTTGAGACTGGGTCTGTTTAAAGTGCATGGTGGGTAGGTGTATGAGGGAGGAGTGTGTAGTGATACCACAGCTGGTTGGAGGAGTTTGGAATACTGAATGAACTGGTTGCAACAGAGGGGAGAGCTCTCACACAGGTAAGGCTTCTCCTATTATAGACTACAGCAATGAGGCCTGAGGTGTTTCTGTTTCACACTGATGCACTTCAGTGTTTTAAAGTGTCACCAGTGCATGTATGTGCTGCTCTTGTCTCCACTTAGAAGTGGTATGTGTCCTCTGGTCATCTTATAATGATATGTAAGCTTCATATGTGAACTCTTTAGGCTTATAATATTCTTTATTCCTATTTTGAAGCATATTTATCCTTAATTCCTCAAGAAAGTTTCCAATAATTGTTTGTGTTGAGACCTCTTGATATGGACTCAGTGTCTTAACACACAGAAGGTGTCACATGAAACTCATAGTCATTTTTGTTTACATTAAAGTGATCGCTGAGGAAAATAAACATGAGATACATGGTCACATGACTGACAGGTAATATCATGACATCATAATCCTTGTCTTCTGAGTAGTTTATTAAACTTGGAGCACGGAGCTGTAATTTGCAGGTGTCAGACCAGAGTCTATAGCAAAATCTGTCCTTATGATCATTTGCTAAAATGGGACATATTGAGAAAGTGTAGGTGTGACACTCAAACGTTGGACTGCTACATTAAACACTCTGATGTCGAAGAGCTGAAGTGTAAATTCATTCTGAATCGCTGTAAATAAAGATGAGAATGTCACAGCTTCTCAAAAGTGAAGCTAAAGCATCTTCAGCTCCCTTTGGTGTCTGGCTGCAGTATAGAAAACGCTGCTTTGTGCTCCAGCCACACTATAAAAATAAGATGGGAGGATTGCTGGGTGATTGATTTCTTTTTTAAAAAGAATTTTGGTAATCACTGCACACGCAGAGGCTGACCGAGGTAACTGCTTCTGATCGCAAGCCGATTGTGCGCATTGCCTGGTGGGAGCCAACCTGTCTCTGAACAGAAATCTCTCTCGGACAGATCACTAAGTGCAGACTCACTGCTAACAATCCTGCTCTTTCACTCTGTGACCAGTTGCAAACTATTGCATAAGTGGTGGGCAGCGATCATGAAAGCACCTCTGGCTATTTTTTTAGAAGTTTTGAAGAGACAAAAAGGTTTTTATCCTTGTACTTTTATTAATCTAAAAAAACAAGACACAAACAGTTATGTTAGACAGAGGAGGATTCCTGATAGTTTCTTTTTTTAGTTAGCAGACATAATATCATTGACCATATTAATAAAGCTTAAGGTTATTGTTGCATTGCTCTTTTTTCTGTCCTATTTGGTGTCAAGAGGACTGTGATTGCTGTACATGGAGGTGTTAGATGTAGATGAGCATCAGATGACCACCATAGACTGGTATTAAGAGGGAAATCATTGTTTCTATATCTTCACTGGTCACAATTTGCTACTGGGTACTGGCTTGGATCCCCTTTTGCCTTCAGAACGGCCTCACAGATTGAACATTCTTCCATACGATGGTGTCATGACGTCGATTACTGTAACTAAAGGTCCCACATTTAAATCTGACCTGTCCCCTGCCATCCAGCAGATCATGGCGGAGTCCAGCCCTCTGACCACTCACGTGCTGAACGCTACCGACGGCGTCCCGGCAGCCAGGATGGCCCTCAGCCTGCACCGACTGGACTCCAAGCTGATGATCTGGGCCATGCTGAGTGTCGGGTAGGCTTTCATACATTCTTACACGTAGCTTAATCTCCGCTTAACGTGTTTATTATTCAAAGCCTGAAGCTGGATAAAATCAGAAACTGAAAAGGCCAGAAATGGGGGGGTGGGGGATTTCTTTTGACAACTAAAGAAATCAGGGAAGAGCTTTTCTTCCAGGTGAGCTGACGAAAACCTGCACATAGAACTAATTAATAATTTATTAATTATTAATTTTTAGGACAACAAACCAAGATGGCCGCTGCCCAGGACTCATGAACCAAGAAACTTTTACTCCTGGCATGTACAAGCTCCGCTTTGAGACGGGTTCATACTGGGAAGGCCTTGGTCAGCCCTCTTTCTACCCCTATGTGGAGGTGGGTCATGAGGTGTCACTATCCTATATCTGAAAGAAATAAACTGGTCTGATTTAGGTATATAGTAACGCACACATGTGAATAGATCCTTATAAGTGTCACGGGTAGGACAAGATGTAAAGACAACACATTTATTTGGGAACAGAAACAGTTTGGTAGCAGTTAGTTTGTTCACCACAAGGGGTCGCCAAATCTCCTAAAACACACAAATGTCATTATCAACAAATGAGCAACAGGAAAATTTAAATTTTAAAAACATTCTTACTTACTTATACTTACTTCAACAAAGTGTTTATAATAATGTCACAGCATTATTCACATCTTCATGTCCAATAAACACTGTGACATCAAAGACAGTGGGGTCTACAACAACCAATGTTTTTGTTGAAATCACTTTTGTATCAAACATTAAAAGGCATTTTTCATCTTGCTGTAATCATTTGTGTGTGCGTTTGTGTGTTTCCAGGTTGTGTTCACCATCAGTGAGCCGGAGCAGAGGTTTCACATCCCTCTACTGATGAGTCGCTTCTCCTACAGCACTTACAGAGGAAGCTGAAAGCTGCAGAGAGATGGATTTCTGCTGTTTTATAGATTCATGACTTAGGTTTCTCTTCTTTTATATTTTACTCAGGTGTTATTGTGTGCTACATTTGTTATTTGTTGAGTTTCACTTCATGAGTGTATTTACACCAATCAAAAACAACATTAAAACCTCCATTACAGTCTGCATTATAGGTCATTTGCCACTCTGTACAAATACCTGATGATTCTCTGCGGGTGTCCCTTCTTCTTATTGTGTGACATGAATGAATTTAATTTTTCTTTATCTTTAATATCTCTATGAATTATGTTTAAAGCAATAGTACACACACACTTGCTCTATTTATTATTATTCTTTAAGTGTTCCTTTAGTATAGTGAAAAGTCCATTTCTATTAGGCAATAATTTGAAATTATTTTAAAAGAAGGCAAACAAAACATTTGCTGGCTTTAGTTTTTTCTTTGTATTTGCTGATTTTCTTAAAATCAGTGGCTAAAGAGCAATATTTGTCCCTTTTTCTAATATTTAATATACCAAACAGTAACTTATTAACAGTTTGAATAACAAGATCAATTAATAGTTAGTTGCACCTGAAACTTAACACTTTTTTCAAATCAACAGAAGCACAGCTTTTTGCTTAAAGTGACCAAATATTTTATTTAGATTGATTTAAAATTAAAATATATATAATTTACTGAATGTTAAATTGAACAGAATTTTTATGTAACACAGTCTCGATCAAAAGTCTAAGACAACTTGAAAAATGGCAAATAAATCTTATTTTGCATGGCTGGCTCTTAACAAGGTTCCAAGTAGAGCTTCAACATGCAATAAGAAGAAATGGGAGAGAGACCAAACATTTTTTGAGCCTGCAATTTATTGAAAACAATGCTTAAACTGAAACAGGCTGTTTTACAGCTGATCAAGAGTTTAGGACCACACCACCAAAAAAACCCTGTAAACGGGTTCCAAACATGAACTCAGTAATAAGTAGCTCCACTGTTATTGTTGATCACTTCAATAATTCATTGCGGGATGCTTGTTGCAAGCATTTCCATGAGGTGATTGGGAACATTTTTCCAAGTGGTGATGACGGCCACACGAAGGGCATCTACTGTCTGGAACTGTTGTCCATTTTTGTGAACTTCCCTTGCCATCCTTCCCCAAAGGTTCTCAATTGGATTTAGATCAGGGGAACAAGCAGGATGGTCCAAAACAGTGATGTTATTCTCCTGGAAGTGTCCCTTGTTCTGCAGGCATTGTGTACTGGCGCATTGTCCTGTTGAAAAACTCAATCGTTACCACACAGACGAGGGCCCTCAGTCATGAGGGATGGTCTCTGCAACATCTGGACATACCCAGCGGCCGTTTGACGCCCCTGCATCTCCTGAAGCTCCATTGTTCCACTGAAAGTAAAAGCACCCCAGACCACTATGGTGCCCCCTCCACCGCTGCGCGTAGAAAACATCTGCCATCAGGACCATCAAGGTTAAATTTTTTCTTATCAGTGAATAAAACTTTCTTCCACCTTTCAGTGTCCCATGCAAGAGAGCACCAAACGTGGCGTTCAAGGAGACGACACCTTTGAAGACATTTTTGTTTTTGAAGCCCTTCAGTCTCAGATGCCGTCTGGTGGTTATGGGGATGCAGTCAGCATCAGTAACGGCCTTAATTTGGATCGAGGATCTTCCACTGTCTTCATGGACAGCCAATTGGATCCTCCGGCTCAGTGCTGGTGAAATTTTGGGTCTTCCACTTGATTTTTTTTGTTCCATAACCCTCAGGATCATTTAAGAAATTGCAAATGACTGTCTTACTGCGTCCCACCTCAGCAGCTATAGCGCGCTGCAAAAGACCCCGCTTATGCAGTTCAACAAGCCGACCACATTCAAAAAGGGAACTTTTCTTTCTCCTTTGCCATCAGTCATGACTCATGACAGTGTGACTACCTGACACAAAATGACAATGAATCCACATTTTGGCTTTTTAAAGGCATGTGGTCCTAAACCTTTGATCGGGACTGTATTAAATAATGTCATGAGGAAAGAAGCGAAGTCATTGCATGTTTTGGTAACAGCACTCGAGCCAGGCTTTCTCTCTAAGCCAATAAGTGACATGCTGTGCTATGAGGACCTGTATGATGCCTGATTGTAATAAATTTATATTTAACACAAATAAATGTGATTTTGTTGAATAAATTCAAAATAGTAATATTGCTGTAGTACATTTGAAAATGAGGAATATGACTGTTTCATTATTGCTAAATATATTTCCTTCAGTAACAATTTCTGACAGGCATTTTATGGGAAGCCTCAAGGGCCTTTACATCATCCTCCGGTTGACATCTCACGCTGTTACTTAATAACACTTGCAGGCGTTACATGAAGGATCCCAGGGACAGAAGTAAGACCAACTAAATAAAAAAAGTTGTGTTTTGTGGCCTGAAAATCTGGGTACGCGGCACAGCGGGGATGTCTCGGCTACTGAGGCTTCTCTCGGCGGCCGCTCTGCCTTTCTGCCGTGCTGGAGGAGCCCGGGCCAGGCTGTCAGCTGTGACCGTAGGACAGCTCTTCAGAGCCGGATACAGAAACTCCACCGGCCCGGTAAGTGACGGAAGGTGTCTGCGAAAGAGTTTTTAAAATTATCTTTTTTTTACAGAAATATAAAAATCCACCAGAAACTTAGTCAACGCAAGTTTCCTTTCTGTGTGTTTTAGAAATTTAATTAACTAAATAAACTCGAGGCACGAGTAGCTACTAGCGAGGACGACTGCCTGCCAAGTTTAGTTGAAACAATTGTTTAAAGTCTTTTTTTTTCTTTTTTTGCTTAAAAGCAAATTAGTTCAAGCGTTCATCGTGAAGTCATATTTATTTTATACTTGTACCTTTTTTGTTAGTCCCTGAGAAAATCCATTTCAGCAGCTAAACATCATATGAGCTCAATGTCTTCTAATTGGCCAACTTCAGCTCAATTGCCTTACTATGCAGGAGAGCGTAAAGAATAGAAAAGAAAAACTTCATGAGTTTAACATTTTATTCGCTCACGGGCACTTCATTCGGTACATCTTGCTCCCACTGGGTTAGACCTCCCGGGTGAGCTTAAGAAATTAGCATGAGATGGTTTGAGTTTCGTGACGTGGTGCATTTTCCTGCTTGGAAACAGCCGTGAGAAGATGAGTACACGGTGGTCATAAAGCGATAATATGGTCAGCAGCAATACTCAGGTAAAGTTGTTAAGTTGTAGTCAGTTGGTACCCAAAGTAGGGCTGCTCGATTATGGCAAAAATGATAATCACGATTATTTTCACTGAAATTGAGATCACGATTATTTGACGATATTTATTTAACCCTTTAAGACCTACCATAGAACCAAGTCCACCAGAGCTTATATTATTTTTTTTGTACATGCTGTAGTGCCATTTGTGGGAGCATTTCAAGTTGCTATACATCAATACAACTGTTATAGCCCATATTTTAATAATATGTATGCATTAAGTCCATAGTAATTACATAAATTGCAAAAAAGTGCAATAAACTACAAAAAAATTTGAAAATCGCTTTTGTTTTGTTTACATATATTTCTACTTGGAGAAATTTAAGAGGCTTATCCCTCAAAACTTTAAATACAATAAAGTTGCAAAAAAATAGTTTCCCACCACAGGAAATTTATTTTGAGTGTCTTCATAGTTTTATTTTGGAGATACACCAATTTTTATATACTGCAGGAAAAACAAAAAACAATCCTATGATGCAAATTTGCAAAGAAAACAGCAGGTGCATCATTTCACTGTGGGAAGTGTTACGAACAGCTGATAGGAACGGCAAAGCGTGTTTCTGGAATATTATGTTTTTGTTCCTGCAAGCGCTTTTTATGCAATTTTTGCAAAGCTATATGTGGAACGAAACCGTGACCGAGGACAAGCTGATGGCATCAGATGTAAGTACAACTCCTCCGGTTTCATATGCAAAACAAATTATTGCGCTAGCTTACACGGTTCAGGTTCTACAGGGATTTAAAAATAGTTACGCAAAACGGAGCATGCTGCTCTGACCGGCTTTAAAGGGTTAACAATGACTTTAAAAAAATAATATAAAATAGTGTGCAACACCACTGAAGTTTGTTTTTTTAAACTCTCTTTTCAACCAACGGCAGTCACTCTCCAAATAACTTCTGCTTAGCTTTCCGAGCTTCCCTCAGGTCCTCTTAATCAGCGGTCTCCAACCTTTTTTGCGCCACGGACCGGTTTATGCCCGACAATATTTTCACGGACCGGCCTTTAAGGTGTCGCGGATAAATTAGGGAGGGGCTAATAATCGGCTCAGTCATTTTTAATGATCGTTGAAAGCCCAGATCGTAATCGTGATTAAAATTCGATTAATTGAGCAGCCCTAACCCAAAGTCTGCCAACAACATATTCTCCACTCTGTTACTCCACCAGCAGCCTGAGTCATTGATACAAGTGAGGATAGATCCAAGCTTTCATGTTGTTTGAATTAGATTCTGGCCCTACACTCTGAATGTCACAGCAGAAACCGTGGGTCATCGGGCCAGCCAACATTTTTGTAGTCTTCTGTTATCCAGTTTTGGTGAGCCTGTGTGAATTAAATGGTCTGATTCTTATATACTTATTTCTACTCTCCTGGAGTACTCAAAGCAACTATATATACAACATGTCTCATTCACACAAGCACTTCTAAACTCAAGTGCAAACTAATAAACATTCACACACATTCACACTCTGATGAACGAATCTGAGGGCAACTTGGAGTTAGTATCTTTCCCAAGGGTATTTGGCAAGCAGACTGAAGCCAAGGATCGAACCACCAACCTTCCAATCAGAAGATGATCTGCTCTACCACTTAAGCCACCCCGTAAATCCCGAATTACAGCCCTATTGTTAGACGACAGGAGTGGCACCTGGTGGTCTTCTGTTGCTGCCGCTTCAACATGTTGTGCGTTCAGAGATGCCCTTCTGCATACTGAATGTTGGTTGTAAAAAGTGGTTATTTGAGTTACTGTTACATTTTCTCCCCAAGAACCAGGAATGTATTAGTTAGCTATAATATATATAATACAAATATATAGTATATGAGTCAAGGACTGAATGAATGTGACCTCCACTGATTAGAGGTTTATAGTTGCTAAAAGCCATTCTTCAGCAGGTTGTTGCTTGTAGATGGTGTCCAGTGTACCAGCGGTGACTGTGTGGTCTTTTTCAGAACATAACTCTGACTCCAGCTAACTTCCTGTCCTGTCGCAGATTCCAGTTAGCTCAGCGACGACTCTACGCCACAGAGCCCAAAGGTGGGATCTGCTTTTCTGTTTTTCTCAAACATCAATAACTATTTAAAAAAACTCACAAAGTTTGTTTCATTTGATATTATTGTGAATAGTTATTCACATTTTTTTTTTTTTTTTTTATTACCAAGAATGTGAAAAACAAAACTAAATGGCTAAATACACCTGTGGTATAACGCATTTTAAATTAGACATTTCAAATGCTGATGTTCAATATGAGGAATCCGCTTCTCGAGACTCACGCAAACCTGTGTCAGCCCTGTGACAGGTTGATGACCTGTACAGGTGTACCCTGCCTCTTGCCTTATGACAGCTGGAATCAACTCCAGCACCCCCTGCTGGTCATTTTCCTTTGCAAGGCCAAAATGTGTTTGGTGGCCATCAGAATTTATTTTTTTTTTTTTAATATGAAAAAACCCTAAAAATTTACCCGAGTAGCTTCCTCAACTTGAGCCAGTGAGCAGGATCCGGGATGGGGCTGTAACTTCAGATCAAATGCATGTCAAACTGAAATAAGTAATCCAGTTTACAAAAGAATATCCTGATATTTCATGGATAAAAACTGAGAAACTAGAAAAGGAACTGTAGCTAAAATGACATTTCTGAATTTCAGATGGAAAAAAAGGACCAACCGGAGGAGGAGGAGGGAAGAGAGGAGGAGGAGGAAAGGACTGGTGGAGGCGAATGCAGAAGGTATGTGGTAAACATTGAAAGAACCATTCAGTTTTTATTTTACAAAATAAGTGTAACAGAATTATGAATACAGCCTCAGTTTTCAATATATTTATTTTACGTAACGGGCGAGCAGCCCAACGCTGTTCTTACTCATCTCTTATTTCTTGCAGCTGACCAATTTTTCCTCAAATCAGCGTCATCCTTTCCTCTTTCATTAGCGTGTCCTCGCATTAACAAATAATAACCTGCAGGTAACTTTCCTCCTGTGCCTGTGTTGGTCTGCAGGGCGACTTCCCCTGGGATGAGAAGGATTTCCGTTACGTGGCGATCACGGTGGCCGGACTGAGCTCGGCTCTGCTGTATTTCTACTTCAGAGACACCGGCAGAGAGATCAGCTGGAAGGACTTTGTCCACCGCTACCTGGGCAGAGGCAAGGTGAGGATGTTTGCTCCCAGACTGCAGGGATATTTAGTCCTGATTGTAGTGGTTGCTGACAGATGACATGGTACCAGTCAAAGTCACAGAGTGGCTCTAACCAGCCACCAACATGAAGGAAGCTGTTTTTACTCCCGTCCCTTTAACCAAGTGTTCACACAGTGCCCACAGATTGCAAAAATAGCAAAACACACAGAATGCTGTAATTACATTTCAGTAAACATTGGACCGTTCAATCCAAAGCAGAGTTTAAGTTAAGAGTCAAGTTGAATTTGGTGAACCCCTATTATCAGAGTGCATCTTTGTAAGGTGTCTCGGCGCTCAAACTCAAACATTGCCTCCAATCCTCTGTCTGTGTGATGAAATGAAAAGGTGGCTTAATATCAGAAATATTATAATTCTGATCATTTATCAGTACTGACAGTTGTGAGACTTGGAGGTGTAAGCATCACAGCAGATGCCTTTGTGACAAAGTAACTGAGAATAAAACACAGAAAAACAAGAAGGAGATTTTCCTGGCCTGGCTTTTTATAGCAGATGACCTTAAAAATATTCTGCAATTTTTGCATAATTTTAGTGTTGAACAGCAGAAATTAGGCTTTTTTGTCCGAGGTCATTTGAGTAAAAAAAAAAAGCAAGAAAGACTGCGGCCGACAGCGCTGTAAACAACGGTAGACTGGTGGGTAATAAGTGTGCATGAATTGTGTTGTTTTTTTGTTTTTTTCCTTCTCTTTATCGTGGTGGGAGCAAAACAGCAAAGTAAGAGTGAATTAATGATGACATTTATCAAATGTGAAGTGTAGTTTTGATCTTCTTTTGCTGCTGGTTCAGTGAATTTTGGTTGGAGAGAGACAAAACCTGCAGCTCAGAATCGAGCGCAAAGAAGACGTAAACACAAAGCGCGGACCCGACGCATCAGAATCAGTGAGCTGTCGGCTTTCAGCCACGACGGCATGTCCGTCTACGTGCCGTCGGGTGAGAAAGCCGAGAAAAAGAAAGCTGATTCTGATGCGTCGGGTCTGCTGTGTTTACGTCTTTGTGTGGAATCTGTTACCTGCTTTCATTTACTGTTTGGTAGTTGTTGAAATACTTTTGTGAGCTTTAACCTGAGTTTCTGGCAAAATACATTTATATTTAAAAGTCGATTCAGGATTTAATGAATCGATATCGCTTTATTCAAGCTACTCACCTCCCTCCATCTGCCTGTACTTTCAAACGTACACACGAAGGACCACAGTAATATCTGGACCATGGCCAATCAGACAGGTCCCGCCCCTGACTATCTCTGATTGGTTTAGACCACGATATGGGCATAATGTGTGTCTGTTGTTGACCACACTGAGACTTTCAGAGTTCTTTTTTTGGTTGCACCAGTGCGACCTAGGATTTTTATTTTTTATTTTATTTTTTTTTATTTTTTTTATTTTTTTAGTCACACCATTGAAAAATGTGGTCACATTTGTGACCAAATTGGTCGCACTCTGGAGCCCTGTACTGATGTTTCTGCAGGTTAACAGTTTCATGCTCTTTCCAGGTGGATCGACTGGAGGTCGTCAACAAGCAGTACGTCAGAGTCATTCTGGTGCCGGGAGCCGACACTGATGCGGTAAGGCAAAGCAAACCAATGCTCAAACTGATTTTGAAATAGATTTTTATCCAGCTGTCACAACCCCTAGTGGCTCTTCAAAGTATTGCTTGTGGTCAGTTAATTTGTTTAATTAGCCAAATTCAGTTAAATTTCTTTACATGTTTACATTAAAAAAACTAAAAGTTTCTTGTTTAAGGATTTTTTTTTTTTAAAGGCACAATCTGGGTGTTATGTACGTTTAGAGAAAGCCTGAAAGAGTTTGGGCAGCTAGTGAAGTTTAAAAAGTAAAACAAATGTAACCAGAGTAACCATTGACCACTAGTAGTCATGTGAAAACAACCATCAAATTCGCCCCATCATCCGACCGTCCAGTGTAGACCAAAGTGGAGATGTTTGGCACATTTGGAGAAAACTGAACAGAGCATATTCGCACAAAAGCCTCATACTAACTGACAGCACAGTGGAAAGGCTGATGATTTGGGCTTAAAGTGGAATCTTCAGATGTATAAAAAGTGTCACAGTGAGGTGCTGCTACATACAGTACAAGTCAGTATTAATTACTCTGTCAGACATTCCCTGAGGTTTTTAACTCATTAAAAATGTCAAAGTTGCACAAAGACTATTTTTATTTTGCATAGATTAAAAACCCAAATGGCCTAGGAACAGGTAAGTCGCACAGTTCAGGCTACCTTTCTCTAGTTGAATGATGCATGATGTTTTTTGTCCCTCAGAGTTACGTCTGGTTCAACATCGGCAGCGTCGACACATTTGAGAGAAACCTCGAGACGGCAGTTCTGGAACTCGGAATGGAGTCAACGCACCGACCTGCTGTCGTCTACAGCTCTGAGAGTGATGGGTGGGTTTGGACACACAAACGCAGCATGCATTATGTCAGCCAGAGACTTTAATCAGGGGTAAAATCTTTATTAAAAAGGGCCTAACAACCTCAGTTTCTATAATAACATTTGTGAAAAAGTAGCTTTCCTAATGCTGCTTTTTCTTCCTTCAGCTCTTTCCTGTTGAGCATGATCCCGACCGTGCTGCTGATTGGCTTCCTGCTCTTCACGCTGCGGCGGGGACCAATGGGAGGAGGCGCTGGAGGTGGTAGGAATCCATTTAGCATGAGCGAGTCAACAGCCAAGATGATGAAGGACAACATCGAAGTGAAGTTCAAGGATGTGGCTGGTTGTGAGGAGGCCAAGCTGGAGATAATGGAGTTTGTGAACTTCCTGAAGAACCCGCAGCAGTACCAGGACCTCGGAGCTAAGATCCCCAAGGTAAAAATCCGAGCTTTGCAGACACGGACTTTTCATCTGGTGGAATTTTTGTGGTACTGCTGCCTTTTGCATCACGAGTTTTACAGCATGTTTTGGAAAATATTTTGTTTGACATCCTCCCTGTGAAACTCCCACTATCGCCATATTTTCCTTGTTTATATCTGGTAGTATATAAACATGCATGAATTAGGTCTAGACAACTTAATATTTCCATGGCAGCCTTTATTTGATGGTTACAATAAAGTCGTTTTAACCTCTCGATACATCAAGTGTATTCAATAGATCTCCCACCCCTAGTTTCTGCGATACCAATAACTTTGACTGCATTTGATCATCTGTTTTATTTATGACTTTGCTTACAATCTTGTTTGTCTGCATTGCTTTGCTCAGATATGTGTAGAAATGCTTATGAAGAGTTTATTTCACATTGATGAGTCCCTGCTGCACATTTTATTAATAAAGCTTTTACTGTAGTCCATTTTTCAGAGTTTTGTTCCATTCTGAAGATAAAGTACTTTTATTTGAGCACATTATTAGTGTAAAAACACTGAGCTGTTTTCCCTGCTGTGTGTTGGAAATTCTGGACTCTTAACAGTTTTAATCCTGTTGTAGGATCCGAAAAGAAAAATCCAAAAACGAAACCTGAAATGAAATCAGTCATTATTCGTAAAGATACAGGCTAAAGACGAGGCATTTATAAATTAGTGCCGTTTTTTTTGAGGGGCAGTTTGTCTTGGATGTGAACTTCTCTCAATCACTCTTAACTGATGCCGTTTTTATCTCAGGGAGCCGTGCTGTCCGGACCTCCTGGTACGGGAAAGACTCTTCTGGCCAAAGCTACAGCTGGAGAGGCCAACGTCCCCTTCATCACCGTCAACGGCTCAGAGTTCCTCGAGATGTTTGTGGGCGTCGGTCCGGCCCGAGTAAGTGAATGAACCCGGAGCTGATCCTGGAGCATCTGAGATGACTCTGTTCAGACACTCAATGTTTGACTGTTCTCTCTCCTCATGAAGGTGAGGGACATGTTTGCCATGGCGAGGAAGAATGCCCCCTGCATCCTCTTCATTGATGAGATCGACGCAGTGGGGAGGAAGAGAGGAGGGGGGAACTTTGGGGGTCAGAGTGAGCAGGAGAACACCCTGAACCAGCTGCTGGTGGAGATGGATGGTAGGCAAGCTGCATTTTTGAAGTGGAACATACTATCCCCCCCAGCCCCCCATTAGATTTAAGTGTCTTCATCTTTTTCTACAGGTTTTAACACCGCCACGAATGTGGTGGTCCTGGCTGGAACTAACAGACCGGACATCCTGGATCCTGCTCTGCTGAGGCCAGGACGCTTCGACAGACAGATCTACATAGGTAAGCAGAGTCTTTACTGCCTTACTGCAGTCTCCACATCTTAAAGTATTGGAAAGTGCCCAAATCATTCTCCAACTAACCACAGTGCTGCCAGTTGGTGTGAGGTGTTGATTTGCTCTTGGCATTCTCCGAACATGCCATTTAGAAACCTGATTAAGTGTAAACATGGCAGCGAAATGTACCTACGAGGGATATCTGGGTTTTCCAATGTGATCAGCCTGCTGGAGGACGCATGCGGTGCCCTGTAAAATCATGCTCATGTTGAAGCTCCGCAGAATAAGTTTTAGTTGGAATGCAGAGGAAGAATTCTCTCCTGTCTTCTGTCAGGTCCGCCGGACATCAAAGGCAGGGCGTCCATCTTTAAAGTCCACCTGCGACCAATCAAACTGGATCCCAATCTGGACAAAGACGGTCTTTCAAGGAAGATGGCAGCTTCCACACCGGGATTCACTGGTTTGTAACAGTTGGATCGAATAACAACAATGTAACGGCACTATCGCAAAAATGTTCTTTTATTTTGAATCATTATATTTGATGACTGTTTTTTCCCGTTTGAATGAATCAGGAGCTGACATCGCTAGTGTCTGCAACGAAGCAGCTCTGATCGCAGCCAGGCACCTGAACCCATCCGTCAACAGCAAACACTTTGAACAAGCCATCGACCGGGTCATTGGAGGTGAGTGTGACATCACCTAGTACGTGACGGCTGTGTACGGTTGTTTCTTGTAATGGTCTTTGTGTGGTAAACGGGACAGTTTGTATCTGACGTCCTTACAGTCTGACTCCCGGGTTGTTTGCTTTCAGGTCTGGAGAAGAAGACTCAAGTCCTGCAGCCCACAGAAAAGAAGACCGTCGCCTATCACGAGGCCGGTCACGCCATCGTCGGGTGGTTCCTGCAGCACGCTGACCCTCTGCTCAAGGTAGGAGCTCTGTGCGTGCTTGGGCTGTGTCGTTTCTGTTATGACTCCAGCTGCTCTGTAAATCTCCTCCAGTTACAGGTGTAGATGGAAGCTGTGGGTTAACCACACATGGTTTGTATCCAGGTGTCGATCATCCCGCGGGGGAAGGGTCTGGGTTACGCTCAGTACCTGCCTAGGGAACAGTACCTGTACACCAAAGAGCAGCTGTTCGACAGGATGTGCATGATGCTGGGAGGGCGTGTGGCTGAGCAGGTTTTCTTCGGACGGATCACCACCGGAGCTCAGGACGACCTGAAGAAGGTCACGCAGTCTGCCTACGCTCAGGTACGCACATGTGACTAAAAACACACTCCCTGTTTGATTCCCACCAGCAGAAGAGTGCTGTTTGTGCCGTAACGCATCGCTCTGCACCCTGATTTGCAGGTGGTGCAGTTTGGGATGAGCGAGAAGGTGGGACAGGTGTCGTTTGACCTCCCCCGACAGGGCGAGGTAGTCATGGAGAAGCCGTACAGTGAGGCGACAGCAGAGATCATTGACGAGGAGGTCAGAGAGCTGATAAATCGAGCGTACGAGCGCACCCTGCAGCTCATCCAGGACAAGAAGGACCTGGTGGAGCTGGTGAGACTGTCTAATATGCAAAAACACAACCTCAGATAAACGCAGAGTATTCTTTCCATGATTCATAGTTCAAGTAAGGATGAACTGAAGCCCAGATGTGGCGCTTCAGTTCATCCTCTGTCTGAAACAAACCAGTTAAGCTCCACCTCTGCTGTGATCCTCAGGTGGGGAAGCGCCTGCTAGAAAGGGAGGTGTTGAACAAGGCTGACATGCTGGAGCTGCTGGGCCCTCGGCCGTTTGAGGAGAAGTCAACGTATGAGGAGTTTGTGGAGGGGACCGGGAGCTTCGAGGAGGACACGAGCCTGCCGCAGGGCCTCCGAGACTGGAACCAGGAGAGAGGAGGGGAGGCGGAAGACAAAAATTCAACTCAGGACAAACGGCAGGCCATCTAGAGTCCAAAAAACACCCAACACGTACCAGCTGCAAAATAAAAAAAAAAAAAAAGGTCTGACAGAGTCTGGGAGGTCTGGGGGAGGTACTGGGTTTAGGAGGAGCACGTGGCCATTCACCCCGATTTGTTCTACCTTCAAGAAACTTTCTCTAGTTTAACACGTTTAAGATAAGGTGAAATTAACATGTTCATGAACTTAAACATAAAAATACAAGATTTCACCAGGTGATTTTACAGATTTCAATAAAATTGTGCTTTTTATTCAGTCAACTTTAACTTTACTTGTCCGTCCTGCAGAGGATCCATACCGCACAATCTGAGACAGCTGCACTGCTCGTTAGTGCTCTGTCTTTAAAATGTAAATAGTTGGTGACCTGTATAACTAATATGAAGAAAAATGAAGGTTGGTGGTTATAATTTCCTACTACTTGTTAAAAATTGTATTTTAATATATAACTGTATTGATATTCTGCTCTGGCATCACGTCCACGCGGATTTGATTTTAATTAGATGCTAAAATAAAGTAAGGAAGTGGGCAAACGGGCAATGTTGGGAGCACCTCAGATACCTCCTCCTCAGATCCACCAGTCTCTGGTCAGCCTCTGCTTGTAGAATTTGTCCAGAGGTTCCTTCTTTCCAACATCTGGGCAGGAATTTGCTCCAGAATGCCTTTAAGACTCAAACAGGAGTCTAGAATGTACACGATGCGCATTTAAACAGTGCATACAGACTGACTCTTCCTTTATTTATTCTTCTAAAGGGGAGACCCCTTCCTGACCGATGCCTTGCTGATAATGAGGATTATTTTCTGTGTCCAGACTAAAAACACTGGATCGTTTTTAAACTTTTCTTTTTGTGGACAGCAGTTACTCTTCATACTGACACGAAGAGTCGTCGGACCGAAACACCTCAGCAGCATCCGTCACTTCGGATTTCTTTTTGTACAAACGTTTTGATCATATTGATTTTTGTGTGATGTTAACAGAAAATAAAAAATGGAACATTTCGTGTAAGTTATGCTGATTTAAAGTAAAAATCCCCCTAAAATACTGAAACACAGACCGTCAGTGATGGCTGCAGGCGTCGCATTTCAGCCCCAACGCGAGCCGTTCCCCTCAGAGTTAAAGGCTCGTCTTATTTTATGTTTTAAATTTTCATCGGAAGCATCCCTGAAGGGACTGAAACTAATTAAGCTTATCTCGCTAACGAATACTTTGAAGCCTGTTAGCATCCAAATGAGACGAGCGCCTCCTGGAAGTCTCCCAGCACAGGAGATAGATACTTCATGTCCTGATTTGTGTAAACTGATTTTTCATTTTTAAGATGGATTTTCAGGTTATTAATAAGCTTTATATTGGAAGATGGAGCCCCTACAATGTTAGAGGGGGAACTCGTACAACTCCAGCGAGGAAGAACCCGCTGGTGTCGGGCATACGGAAAGGCAGCCTTATATATAAACACATGGGGAGTAGATAAGAACTACTGAGCCTATTGCAATAATAACCAATAATAATGTTGTAGAGTAGTAACAAGAATCATAACTTGGATTTATAGAGCACCCTTCAAAGTACCCGAGGTTTCTTTAGACACAGAAAAAAGGCTTCAGTGAGCATGTGACATTTCAGCTGCTTTTTGAGATGGAGGATCACAGATCTCAGAGGGGCGCATGTTTCAGAGTGAAAGCCCTGCTCCCAAAGGACCGCTGTCTGGAGTGCTTGATGGAGAGTGAGCATTTGTACTGAGGAAGGTAGAGTCCAGCGTGGGGAGAAGAATGTCTGATGAGTCCTGGGGAGCAAAAGCACGAAGGGATTGGCATGTGAGGAGGATTTTATAGGACATACGGGCTTTCACTGGGAGCCAGTGGAGGTGCGTAGCTAAGGGATGATTCAGGGTCACCTGATCCAGCCCTAACTACTCTGTCACAGACGAGCCTGATCTTAAAAGTGGGACAGCTGAAGGCTCTGCCTCCCATCCTACTTTTAAAAACTCGAAGAGTGTAGTGTAATGTAAGCCTGCAGCGTGAGAGCGACGCGCTCTGTCCTGATAATGAGGCGCTCTGAGGTCTTTAAGATGTGAGTCTGATCAGTCAGGACTTTGTATTTGAGGAGAAGGATGTGAAATTCAGAATTTAACAGGGAACCAATGAAGAGAAGCTAGCATGAGCGTAACATGATCTCTTGCAGCGCTGTTGTGCATTTACACCTGCTTCACATAGCAGCTGATCAGCGGTGCAGAGGTAAGAGCCCATGAGCTCTGTAAGAAAATAAGGTCTGCATTTCACCAGTGTTGTTTTAATCAGCAAATCAGTGTCACACCAGTTTTGGGAAGAAGATCAAGGTTGGAATTTCCAGTTAATGACAGAAAATATACAATGACGGTGACTCTGAGAATACAATTTTATTTATAGAGCCAAATCACAACAACAGTCGCCTCAAGGCGCTTTAGTTTTCTTTGTAAATGTGAAAAAACCACAAACATGCTGCTGTGTAAAGTGAAAAATGTTTTTTTTTTATTGTGTTGACATTCCGAACAGTCCCAGTACATCTTTATCTATAAAAACTAATCCCTGAATGCTGTAGCTTCATTTCCACCTAAAGCCGCGACACCGCTTCTGTCTCAGCCAACAAAATCAGCGAGACGTCACTTTCTCTCCATCTTCATCTTTAACAGGCTGGCGCCGCGCTCCTCAGTGAGTCACAGCGTTTCCTTGCATATGGCGTGCGGCATCTTCTGTTAACCTTTGACCCTTAAAGCTGCTGAGAAAGTCTTTGAGTGTTTAAAGTTCTGCTTTTTTTTTTTTTTTTTTTTTTGTCCGAATTTGAGAGTTTTGGTAAATCGAGGCTGTAAAACTCTACGTTTACACATCAGTTCTGTATCAAAAAGCTACAAAGGTGCTACATTCTTGTTCGGGTGTAATGGCAACGCGTCTCCACGCACAGGCTGCACTGTCCTCCAGCTGCAGAGCCACTGCAAAGCTGATCCAGAGTCCGTTTAGTCTATTACAGGTTTTAAAGAAAACCTTGTGTAGCCCTTTATTTGTGCTGCAAAGTGAGGCCGATCAGCAGCTGAGACAGTTTCTCCGTCCAAGTTTGTCTCTTATTCAAGTTTAAAAAAAAAAAAAAAAAAAGTCCTTTGGCTACCTGCTGGATGTTTAAGTCTCCGCCTCACTGTCATGTTCATCTTGATTAGTGGGTTCATTTTGGTTTAGAACTCAGCGACCAATGAGATGAGCAGAGAGGCAGAGAAGAGAGAGAGCGACAGGGAGATGGCTGCCGCCCCGCCGCAGTCCTTAGCGTTCTCCTGTAGGACGAAACAAATGTGATGCTCAGTCCTTTCATAGCAGTTTCTCTGAGTACATCAGCGTTCACCTGTTTCACCACACAATCTTTAGTTAGCTTTACAGAATGAACAGCAGATGACTTGATGTATGAACGGTCAGTGAAGTTGATTTTTCTGTCCATACTCTGGACTCATTTTAGCATACATCATATGCTAACCTGTGCATACTTAAAGCGAGTAGACCTACAGTATCACAGTTTTTCTCTTTTTCTCTCTTTTTTTGCTTTTCTTAGATGCACTCAAACTTTCTATTTACATGGGGCAGCCAATCAAACGACAGCTGGGTTAAAGGGAGGAGGAGCTAAAAACAGCTTACTAGAAAATAAGGCAACATATTTTTGGTTTGGCTTCTTTAGTTCTGAACCAACTGATGCAGAGTCTGAGATATTTAACCCACAGTCTGAGTGTTCCTTTGGAGATCATCCTGACATCCTGATAAATGATGCACCACAGTCCAGTGTAAGCAGTAGATTATTACAAGCTATGACCCATCATGCAAACCTCTTCTAGGGGAGTCCAAGAATAAATATAAGGAGCTGGATTTGTGCCCAATACATCTGCTTTAAACAGCCATCAAGTGTGACGGGACTGATGTTAGAGATTATACACAAGCTGCAACAACGACTGTTAAATGATTAGTGGAACGTTTAAAGTGAAGAATTTGAATCCCTTAAAAAAATCACTCTTAACAAAAGAGGTGATGTTCTGCTTTTCAGCTGACTCAAGGATTTGTTGGATGTGCTGCAGGTCTCAGGTGCATCAGTACCCGATTGACCCTGAGACCTGCTTCCCCTTTATTTCACACACAGACACACACAGCTTATGTGTTGTTGCTAGTTTTCTGTGTGAGATTCTTTATTTGCCTTTAAAATCACCACGTTTGTGTTTGTTAAATAGTCTTGCAGTTCTTTTGCGTTCACAGTCAGCAGTGGGGCTCAGCACTGACCTTTGGGTGGTAGGCGTGGCATGACTGAGGGCGCCGCCGCACCTTCTGGGATCTCATCCTGTTGCACTTCACTGTGGCGTTATGTTCACAGATATTAAGGAAAACTGGAAGCTCGCTGTGAAATAAATATATAATGGGGACGAAATTTTGTAGAAACAAAGCATGACGTAAATCTGAAGTTTCAAAGCCTCAGCTAAGAGCAAACAGATGTTGTGAGACTGCTCAGATAATCTATTAATGTTCTCATCATTGGCTGTGGAGTGCCAGTGAACTGCATCACTGATCTGAGGGAAAATAAGGAGATTACAGCACAAATGTGATTTTCCAGGCTGAATGCAGTCTTGCCCTCCCTGCAGTATTTGTGGCTGTAAGCATCCAGCAGGGGGCAGCATTTTGCTGCTGAGAATGTGAAGGATATATTTGATCTCTTTGGGCTCCAGCAGAATGGCTCCATACTGACGGGAGCAGTCACAGTAGGCCTGAGTCACGACCAGAACCAGGTTACTGTCAGGAATCTGCTGCACCACAAACATCCTGAAATGCAAAGAAGGCCGCAGTCAGTCACTGCCAATCATTCAATTATGCTTAAGTTGAAACTTCCTCGATTTAAGACCAGATTAACAAACTATGAATGAAGCTTGTTTTGATTTTTAAAGTGTGTGTGTGTGTGTGTGTGTGTGTCATACTTCTGGCAGCGTCCACACTTGTTGAGGCTGTTGGCCTCTCTGACAGACGGGTCGTACATGAAGCCTGGGTAAGCTGTGTCGCAGGGTTGCAGCGCGTCCAACTTCTTCTGCTTATGAGCTGTGGACACCACACACACACGTACACACGTTACACAGCATCGCTACACCTGAGATGGCTAGTCCCACTTTTTGATGAGCACAAGATGCCCACAGATGTGCTGTACTCACATGTGTGATAGCCAGCTTTGGCTGAACAGATGAAGATGGATCACAGTGACGACACAGACGGCACACGGAGGTGATGAAGGTGAGGATGGTGATGGAGAGATGATGATGAAGATGAGTAATTTATTAATGAGACCAAATGAAAACAAAACTTTTCTAATCCTTTTCTTTCATAATTTTGTTCTGTAAAGTTTCAGCCTCTGGAGACACGACACTGACACCTGTGCTCACTAATGTGATAACGATGGAAAGGATCACCAAAGACACTGAGTTCATCCTGAGAGGAGCACGAAAACCTCTTGAATTGCTCTACATATTTTTCCAGACAGCTACAGCATGCTGCCACCTACAAATATTCCTCCACTAATATGAGGTGCAATGATAAAGTTAGGCACATAACTCTGTATAAATAACAGAAAATGTATCCAGCCACCTCCTGTAGCTCTTTGGGGTAAATGCTGAGGTGCTGCTGAGCCAGCTGAGAGACATAGTTCCTCCACTTAGCTGGACACGCTTCATCAGCCACGAGGCATCCAGGAAAATCCTGGTCAGATGCTGAACCACCTGAATGGACTCAGGTTAATTGGGAGGAGACAGAGCTCTTTACCCCATCTCTAAGGTGGAGCCCAGACACCCATCACATGGATTACTCTTTTTGTCAGGTCATGGTCCTACATGAGAGGATGATTTGCCGTTATGGTGGCGGGGTGGGTAAAGGATTTTTTCTGCTCAAGTAACCCCATGAGCTATGCTGTCTGAGGCAGTTTGGCACCAGTAAGGTCCAAACTATCGATTGAGCAGGAGGTCAGGATGCGATTCCCTATGAAGAGAAAAACAAGGGGCCTGTTCTAACCAAGCAGACTGTATCCGGCCTAACCCAAATGGCCCTGCCTTCCTTTGGCTCCCATGGTCTGCTGTTACTTTCAGGATCAGGCAGCAGTCAGAGGTGGAGCTCATGGTGCTGTGATCCCCAGTTACCAGTACTGGTTGTAGGGATACATTGAGAGTGGTTGTTGTTCCCCTTCACAGGGTTGTGCCGTGTTAGATCCACTGTAATCAGACTGATCTCTACTGTAATGTCCTGAGCAAGCATCGACCTGTGGGACTGAAAATGAAACCAATTTGCTAAAACGTGCAGCTCCACTAATGACCTCTTGAGGCTGCCTCGAAAAAAGAGGCAATCCCAAACCAGCGCTCCTCATAAGATTTAACTTCCCGAGATACAAAGACTTCCCAGATTTGATGGTGATTAAGTGCACTGTCAGAGAACTTGACCAGTCAGGTCAGTCTGAGCTTACCATCCACAAAATAATCAGAGTGCCAGAGACCACAGAGGTTAAAGTCCAGCAGGAACCTGACAGAGACACAAAAACACCTTGTTAAAGACAAAAAAGCACCTGACATCCAGCAGCAGTAAGTGCTGTGAGGTAAACTGTGAAACAACTGAGGCACAAAGCAAAATTTAACTCTGCAGGTTTCAGTCAGTAAAAGTCTTTTGGTTCGGTGATTTAAAAGTTTGAGTCCAGCAGTCTTTAAGTACCACTATTTGATTTATTTTTAAGCTTTAAAAATCTCTCAGTGGTGGAGGTTCAGTTTGCAGTTAAAATGATTTATGCATATTAAAAATGTGAACCACGCACACTGGCTCATTATCCACACCCTGAAGACATGAAGCGGACAGAAGTCTCCCTGGACTTACAGTGTGTTTGCTGTTAACATCATTATGAAGACGTTTCTAATATAATAAGAACAGAAGCACATTAATAGTGACTGAGAGATGTAGATTTCATCCTATGTTATACCTTTACAACACTACAATGAAGTTGGAAACTGTATACAGTACAAAATATACGATAATATATATTTTTGTCTGTCACAGATTGAGTGACCCCACAGATTCGTGTGCCTAATCTGTCCATTTCCAGCTCCTTCTTTTATTCTTGTACTCTACCAGAGCAGCTTTGCATGATCAAAAGTTCAAAATAATCCTTTATTTGATTCTAAGCATTGATTTACATTTGGTTGCACAATCCCGTCAGCGTAGGACATTGTGATAATGTGATGTTGCTCTTTAGCACTTACATCAGCGCGTTGGAGAAGAACCATCTCATCAAAGCCATGATGACGTAGAATGGCTGCAAAAGGTAAAACAAGAAATGAGAACTTTTGGTAGAATAAGATCTTAAAAACCATCAGAAGATTTCTTTAATCTTCTGATGTTAACCATGTGTTGGTATATAAGAAATTTACAACAGATAATATCAATAGTATAAGAGACAAGCCTCTGTTGTCATCAGTAGCTAAATAGTAATGAGACTCACGCTGAGCAGAGGTCGCGCGCTGCTGGCGTGATGGTGGCCGGTCTTGCACATTGCCTGGTAGTCGAACAACGACACTCTGGAAAAAAGAAAACTCAATTTGAATTGTGACAGGAAAAAAGCGTGTTCTATTCTTCATAGTTACCAACATATTTTACAATAAAAAGAAACATGAGTGGAAAATGTGTCTTGAGTTAGTCATACTTTTTAAACATTCCCATCTTGAGCAACGAAGCCATGATGGACCCGTCTACCTCGCCAAAGAAGCGACCAATCTGTGAAAAACAACATGAAGCCAGCAGGCTTTTGTTATTAGAATTCAGCAACATGAAAATTAAGGATCATTTACAGTGTGGAGTACTTTTACAGAGCTGTAAAACTAACAGCGAACTGGAATGGGGAGTTCATGGACTAAAACTGGATGGTAATAAAAGTGTCACCCGTCTGCTGAGCACCAGTGATACCTGTGAGGCATCTCTGCAGGACCCAAAGGACACTAAAAGGTAAAACCCACAGCAGCCAGAGCCTGCTCATCATTGGTCAAGAAATACAGTTTCTGCTTTATCGCAAAACTTCAGAACAGTTTCTTTCCTCAGGCCGTGAGACCACTGAATCATCTTTCACACTTTGTTTTAATGTTGAGATTCAGTTTTGATTATTTTATTTTGGATTTTTTGTGTTAGTTTCATTTGGTGAAACAACACTACCATGTCTATGTGCAAGCTGCTGTTTCATAATAATAAGTGATCGTGAATCTCAAACAGCTACATTGGTTTGAAAGAAGAAATGAGGGAACTACAGTCTCTTGACAAGCACCTTTTAAATGACTTTAACTCCATGACAGTTTTTGTTGGAGACAAAATTCTAACTATTCTGGTAAGAATAGAAATGAAACGTTATGTTTATTTTTTATCTTTTTTGTATCCCAGTAGCACAAAACATTCACTGGGTACTGCTGTTTGAACACAGGTAGAAAAATCAGCTCCTCTTAGATTTTGCCATGCCCAGTTCATAGTACCATAACTCCCAGACCACTGTGGGCTGGAGAGAAAATAAAAATGGTTCCTAAAAATGAGAATTATTTTGTAATCTTGCAGCCAAAATTACACAATAACTTACTTGGGTGTTAAACGGTAAAGTTATCATGCTGACCCATCCATCCACCCTTCCCTCCTCTGTTACTCCTGTTATTATTACTATATAGAGGGCGCTGTTGCCATAAAATGAAATTCTTGGTCATGTGCTCAGGCCAAATGACTCTACATAAATGTCAACCAGTAGCCATTTAGCTGGTAATCTAAGTGCATGCACATCCTTAAAAAGTAGCCTCAAATTAAATTTCCTACACTCAACTTTCCTGAGTTTGTGGAAAACATTACTCTCTTGGCAGTCTCATCTATTCTAAGATAGCATGTAAATAGAACATGATCAGTCAGCAGGTTTACATGAAGATAAGGAATGTTTCAGACACATTTAAAGTCACTGCTGCGTTCAGCCTGAGAGTCTGCAGTGTGTCGGCTCTTTCCGGCGCTCAGCAGCAGCAGCAGGACCAGAGTCTCTGAATTATTCAGAGCATTTTGTCTCAGCGGCTCTGTTCACGTTTACAAGCTGCTCTCTGCCCACACTTCATCTCTGTCTGGACGGATTCTCCCAGCAGCCTCGGAGGATTCACAGGTTGCTGAGTGTTGGCAGTTGGATGCTGCTTACACACCAAAGTTGACCCTCTGTTTTCCTGGCAGCAGCAGTTGCAGCAGAGTGTAAACACACTGAACTAAACAAAAGCACAACGAGTGCCAGGAGCTCGGCGGGCGCGCAGCAGCAAAGGCAACCAGGCAGATTCAGGTTTCCATGCTGCCTCTGAAGGGCTTCAACCAAAACTGGCTCATTATATTTAACAGGCTGAGAAAATATCCACCAGTAAAGATCAGGATTCATGAAATCATTGTCTAAACAAAAAAGCAGAAACTTTGATTTAAAGAAAAATTAAATGTTTTTCAGACAAAATTTTTCTGGAGAACCTGCAAATCTGTGAGTTACAAGTAAGGCGTTCACAATAAGTTAAAAGCCGGCATGGTGTAAGGTTTATTAGAAGAACAACAGCATGCTTGGATCCTAAGTGTGAACCCTGAATGCTTTCAAATATATATATATATCTGTGTGTGTGTGTGTGTGTGTGTGTGTGTGTGTGTGTGTGTGTGTGTGTGTGTGTGTGTGTGTGTGTGTGTGTGTGTGTGAAAACTAAGGAACAACCTACATGACGAAGAAATGAACCCACTGTGAAAAGTGTCAAAATTGCAGTTCCTCTAATGTCCACTAGAGGCTGGAACATAAACTGAGTCAGTCCCCACAGACTCCCATGTTAGACTGTCCAACTCATTAAAAATCAACACATAAAAACAGTTTAGTTCATAGTTACAGTATAATCACAGTATAATCTCAAATGTATGCTTAGCCTCAGATATTTGGAAGAAAATGTACGGATATATGCGAAGCTTCCAAACATGGTCCAAGAGAGGAAAACACAGGAAGCAGTTAGGAAACCTGCCGAAATGTAACAACAGGTGTATGACTTGGCCTCCAAATTCCTTAACCTAATTCGTTATTCAATGCAATCTAGCTTGAGATGGGCTGTAAAAACAAGCCTAGTATCCAATATCTCATATGTCATGTCTTGGTGACCTAATAGGATGATCTGATATCCTTGTGTTGGTGTTGTTCCCACATCATCATAATAAATGTTGTTCCAGGTTCAACATTGCAAGTGACCAATCACATTGTTGTGACGTCATACTTTTGCAAGCCAAGTGATTCATTCATTTATGAAATTCCAATGTTGTAAGGACAATATGTATAATGCTTAACGTTTATTAAAGAACAGTATCCTGAAATGCAAAGAATTCAAATTGCTGGATCGGTGGACAGAGGCGGTTTCTCGCAATTTATGTAGATTTTTTAAGGCGTTTTTTTCCGGTCGCAAAAGTATGACATCACAACAATGTGATTGGTCACTTGCAATGTTGAACCTGGAACATTTATTATGATGATGTGGGTACAACACCGACACGAGGATATCAGATCGTGCGTGACTAATATCCCAGGACCTTTGAGGTCTTCTGAGGTATTTGGGCTGTTTTGGTGTCATAAAGTTTAATTCTGAGAGACTAATGTTCTAAAATGTCCAAAGTATGTACAGTCCAACAGTTTCATTCAGTCAGTTTCTACTTTTTTAGTTGTAAGTAGTTTCCAGTAATTATGTTTCCCCTTACAGGGTCGCTAGCAGGCTACAGACTCCAAGACGTGTTCATTTCATCACATTATCACACCTTATAGTTGTACTTTTCAGTCTAACCTGCTTTCAGCCCCGAGGTTGAACACTGTACTCTCACAGCAGGTTCTCAGACAGGATCATTGATCATCACTCGGACGTTTCCTCCACACATGGCCAGCACCACCCAAAACAAGCCTTCTGTTTTGCTTTGTCACCCTGCTCACTACACCTTCTCTTGCTGACCCATTTCTTATAGTCAGCACTGACTTAATTTCTCTGCTGATTAAATATTTACCATGCCCTGCACAGCGGCTTCGGCATCGGGGTGGATTCGGGGCGTTTCCGCAAACTTCCTGCAAATCCCAGAGCTCAGCAAAACATCGAGGAAGTGCTTCATCATAATATCTGCTTAGTAAGACCACTGGGAATGCAGGAGGCATGCAAATAATGAAGAATGAGCTGATTCTGGCTTTAGGGTTACAGAATATTTTGCTGCTGCATGTAGCTGATGTTTCTCCTTTTAATCATACTTGAACACAGCTCTACTAGAACGTCTAGTTTTCATTTAACAGCAAATATCTCACTGCTACTCATCAGATATTGCACCAGTTGAACAAAAACATCCAGTGGCATTGCATTTGCAACAGCTCAACCTAAAAGTTTCTCACCTCCATGGGCACTTGTTCACTATGTGTTTTAGTTCCGTTCTTTTTGTGAGGGACAATCCACAAAAACATTAACCTCATGTTTAGCTTGTAGTCAGCTTCCATCTGCACTTCCTGGACAGGAATGTAGAACAGTATAATACAAATACACACATATACATATACAGAGGGCATTAAACACAAATAGAATGATGTAATAATTAGCCTAACAGCACACTTTAATAAACATAACAAGACAATTTCTCCATCACTGTCCTATCTGAATCCAAACACCACAGGCTGTGTGATATAACCATTTTTAGAGGTTTAGAATTAAACAACAAGGCACATGCTTCCACCCTCACACTCGCTCTGCATCTCCATTTTGCTTTCAAAGATCTCCTGCAGCATGACCGAGATACCACCTTTATTCTTTGTACAGGCTTTATAAAGACATTATAAGGGAGTGACACACCTTTCAGGTCTGAAAAGTGCAGCCAAGGTGGAAAAGGCATTAAATCTGCATTCTTTCTAATGACCAGCAGTGGCCGACTACGCTGGCTGCAAGAAGACTTACGTCTGTGAGATTACAGGCTCTATTTGTAGACATCTTGCTTCATTAAGAGACTTCACTGACCAATCGTGATCTCACGGTGGCTACGTCAGTCACAGGTATCTGGGTCAAGACTTCCCATTTCCTGTCCCCCGGACAACATTTATGAAATCAGATATGTGTTCATACATGGTGAATAGAAATGCAATGCAACTGCTACACAACTACAGACTGCTGAAACATGAAACATTAGAAGCAGCCCTAAAACTCTCATCCCTTGCCTACAGATTGTTCATGGCCAGTTTGAAGAAATTAATTTTGATAATTTAAGATAAAGTAACTCACTTTGGCTTTTGTACAGATGTGTTTAAATCAAGTTTCCTGAAGATTTTAAATAGAGTGACCCAAGGCTTAATTTTAGGCCCCATTTAATTTTTTTTCATTAATAAAATAGGAAATAGGAAATAATATGCCTACAGATAAAAAGAGCACCTTTATGCTGATGACACCATACGCTGCTTAGTTGGCTCTTCTCTGAATGAAATGCTGAGGAGCTACAAGTTGCCTTTCAGCAGCTGAGGGTATTATTTTGAAATTTAAAATGGGTTCTTAATGGTAATCTTAAGAGCTTGAAAAAAGTAGGTGTCTGGACTTCTGAAGCCTTTTAAATGAGAAATGTAACATCTTTCCAAACCTAAAGACATCCAGTCGCCTTCTTTTTTCAAGCCTTTCCAGGGGTGTCGAAGTCCAGGCCTCGAGGGCCGGTGTCCTGCAGGTTTTAGATCTCACCCTGGGTCAACACACCTGAATGAAATGATTGGTTCATTACCAGGCCTCTGGAGAACTTCAAGACATGTTGAGCCATTTAAATCAGCTGTGTTGGCTCAAGGACACATCTAAAACCTGCAGGACACCGGCCCTCGAGGCCTGGAGTTGCCCACCCCTGACCTACACAGACATATCTACGCAATGCTGACTAAACCAAATTTATGTTGTTTTCCACAAATCACTCCCAGATCGTAGATCTCAGGTTTTCATACCCTTTAAATAGATGTTATGTTCAAGAGTATAATCTTACAAATATTTGGGTATTTTGAGTGAATATTGAGAAATTAGGGGAAAAGCTGAAGGCTGGATTGGGTTTTTATTATTGAAATATGGTTCGTTTGAATGTATCAGTAAGGAATGTCTTGCAGCAGGGACTCACAGGGTCTGGTGATTACTTAAAGTGTCACCTTTCAGTTTATACATTGATTAATGTAATTTTTAAAATAGAAATATTTAATGAAAAAAATAATAAAAATCAATTTTATGATTTGAATTTATGAAAATGAGTTTAAATTTCTTAAACTTAATAAGACTGATCTGAGAACTGGTGTTTCTAAAGAGGGAGCTAGGGTGAAGCTTGTTTGGAGTAGAGACTAAATAAACATAGGTTATGAAATCCTTTTAACATCAGTTGGACTGCTGACTAAGTTACTGAAGTGATCCAAAGACACTGCAAGCTGACTGATCTCATTTAAGTCAAGGCGCTAAAGGTAACCTTAAATTATTTCTCTTATTGCAGCACACATAGAAAATTTTGTCCCCTGTAACCTCAAACTCAAAGTGCTTCTGGCAGCCAGAAGGTCAGCATACATTAAGTACGGATCATCTGGCCTTAAGATCACTAAGACTGTCATGTAACACAAACATCAGGCGTGCCCATGTACAGCTGTACTGCAGGCAAGTTAAAAAGCTGAAATACTTTAAGCGAAGCAGCAGATGTGGGATTGGAACATGGCCGCTCTGTACCAGAGTGTGTATATGTTGAGTTTGTGCATGTATGGAAGTTTGGTAGGTTCAGGATTAATCCTCAGTAATGTGGCTCTTAACAGGCTGGGTTAATCCAGAGTTAACGAGCAGCTGTCAGATGGACAGCAAACTCGCAGTCCTCACATTTCTTTACTGGATGACATCACCTTATGGTAACACGCACTATATTGCCAAAAGTATTGACTCACTCCAAATAATTAAATTCAGGTGTTCCAATATCTTCCATGGCCACAGGTTTTTAAAATCAAGTACCTAGGCAGACTTCTTTTACAAACATTCATGAAAGAACTGGTTGCTGTCATTGAATTCCAGGGTGGTACCGTGATAAGATGGAGTTCAGCTGGGAAATTTCCTTGATGCTAAATATTTCACAGTCAACTTCTAGTGGTATTATAACAAAGTGGTGCTGAAGTGTATAGTGCTCAGCGGTCGCCAACTTTCTGCAGAGCCAGTCACTACAACCCTCCAAACTTCATGAGATTAGTTTAAGAATAGAGCTTTATGGAATACCTTTCCATGGCTGAGCAGCTGCATCCAAGCCATACATCACCAAGTGCAATGCAAAGTGTTGGATGCAGTGATGTAAAACAGTGTTCTCTGGAGTGAAGAGTCATGCTTCTCCATTTGGCAATCCGATGGACTAGTCTGGGTTTGGTGGTTGCTAGGAGAACGAAACTCATCTGACTGCACTGTGCCAAGTGTACATTTTCATGGAGAGGAGATTATGATGTGGGGTTGTTTTTCAGGAGTGAGGCTCAGCTCCTTGTTCTTTCTAAACAAGTTTTAAAACTTCACTTTCACATAGCAATAAAGTACTGTGCAAAAGTCTTGCCCCTCATTTCTTTATATTTTGCTTCCAAGGAGCCAGACTTCTTGGTACATTTTTGAAATGGTCTTAAGCAATAATTCTGCGAGGAGGAAGCAGGAGTACCTAGAGAGAACCAACACAGACATGTGGAGAACATGCAAACTCCAAACAGAAAGGCTTCAGCCAGGTGATGGATTTGCACCCAGGACCTTCTGTGAGGTAACAGGGCTACCAACCATGCTGCCCAAACTGGTCACCATTTCAGGGAGCAATAAACCTAATTCCTAGTTCCCATTTTCCTAGCAAAATATAAAGAAATGAGGAGTGGCTTAACAGTAACGCCCACTCACATCTTGGGTCATTTGACCTCAGGAAATGGCCCAGTGGGCTCACCTGAAACCTTGGCTGATTGTGACCCACACCCGTTTTCACACCTTGGCTCGTGTGATTAGGTAGAGGATCAATAGGGGGTACATGACCCCCTTGGAGGACAATCCTATGGGGCTTAAAATCTGAGACTTGCCACCATTTACTCTTAGACCTGAAGCTTCTCGGATGAAACGTCTTCAAGAAAATTAAAAGAGTCCAGACGCTTTTCTTTCCAAGCTCCTTAGACTACGATGACCTGGATGACTGAGAACCTTCGCAGACATACAGTATGTTTCACACAATACTGTATAACCAAAATACAACCAGAGTGAAATCCCCAGTTGCAAAGAGACACAACACAAACAAGTCATGTCAATATGATTGCATTTATAATTAAGACAGCAATTATTTGTTGCCAATCTATCTGAGACTGATTGCAGTCAGTTCGAGCTGGACTGTGATTGTCTGAACAAAGGTTATTGCCCTCAACCTGTGAAATTGCTGATTGATTAAAAGTGATCACCCAGAGGTTGAGGCTGCTGCACATTCAACTTCTGGGCATTGCAACTACTTGCAATCAGTTTATAACAACAACAAAAATTCATTGCAATCAACGAGCAACCACCTGATCTTCCAAGCTGTAATGAAGTTGCACCAACATGAGGTCTGCAAATTACCACATCACATCATTATGTAACAGTTCTAATGTTTTGGTTCTGTTATATAAATAAATATTAATGGAAAAAATACTGCTACAGATTTTAAAACTGAAACACAACAAAAAACTATATAAAAAATATAATAAATGTCTGCTGTCTGGCTCTGCCATCAATCTGTGGAGTAATTTTGAAAAAGCTAAAAAAGGCAGCTGTGCTGATGCAGCAACACTGCAGAGGTTCATGAGACTTTCAGCTGTGTGGTTGCAGACTAATCTACTCTTTTTGCATTTCTTAATTTGCTGCATTCTTTGTGTGAATTAGCAGAGCGACTGTTATGTTTTCTTGTGGGATTAGTAGAGATGCTGATTGCATTAGCACTCTGGGTTGTACCATTAATGACGCCATGATGCCGCCAAGTCGTGTGGCTTGTGGAAAAACAACAAACAACTTTTAAAACGTATTTTAGGACTAACTCAGAAGTCTTGATGCAGTTTAAAAAATATCAGATTTGAAAAGCAATTCCATACATAAGTTAAGAATCCCCACTGATTTAGACAGAGATATTAAAATGACTGCCCATAGGCCTGTCGAGTGGCAAAACTTCCTTTTAAAACTAAACTGTCAACATTAAAAAATAAATCCTTTGTGTTTAATTACAGTGTTGTCCTTAAAACACAACTGGAGCTGAAATATCTGCAGCACAATCACTCAAGGCAAAGATTGCAGTCATTCTCATTTGAGAAACATGAAGTACAATTTCCAACCCTCCCTTTTCCTCTGATGTTTTTCATCAGTACTGTAAATACGTGTGATTGTCTTACTGTTCCTCTTCTGAAAGTTTGTGATGATGCAAGTGCGCACTCATGGTGCAACCATAAAGGGCTGATCCAAGAGTTTTTCCCACTTACTTTAACACTGGCCTTGATGGAAGTGGAGGTTTGAGTTTTAATGACGTAGGACAGAAAACACAGTGAGCATGCTTCAGGGAAGTAAGTAAGTTTTCCTTGTTTGCAAGAAAATTCTACTTGCAGGGCTTTTCTCTGAGAAGAGATGAGATGGACTTAAACCCACACGTAAACACAAGTGTGATCTCAGCCTGGCGAAGTCAGATCTATCCTGCTTCACAGGTCAGACGAAGGAGGCAGGCGCAGCAGCTGTGATGTTTACTGTTAATGCATCACACACGCACACAGATTAAGACCCAAACTGTCCTCAAATCCTGTGAGGCATCCAGATGTTGATTATGAGCACATTAAATGGTCCAGAGAGCTGCGTCAGGCTGAGAAATCACCTCCTGACTCTGACTGCAGGTCTGACAGACGGACAACACATCCACGACAATGATCGCATTTTAAAAATTTAAAAATCAAAAATAAACACAACTTCTTGACTCCAAGCAGGTTAAACAGAGGATTCAAAACCCAGTTTTTCTTGGTCAGTTCAATTCAATTTTATTTATATAACTCCAAATCTATAATAATGGTCACCTCAAGGTGCTTTGTAATGTAAAATAAAGACACTACAAAAATAGAGAGAAACTTCAACAATCAAACGACTCAATATTAGCAAGCACTTGGTGACAGTGGGAAGGAAAAACTCCCATTTAACAGCAAGAAACCCCTTGAAGAGCCAGAGCCTTGTTTTTTTTTCACATTTTCCCTTCATACACAACATCAGGATTTAAAGTCAACATTAGAAAAACAAGATAGGAAACAAGGTTTAGAACTAACAAACAAACAAACAAACAAAAATCTGTTTCAAAAAATGTCCTTGGGGATTATTTCAAATACTCTTATACCAAACACACTACATATTTACAGCCTCTATAAATTCGGTGTAAAGATACTTTTTGACTTTTTTCACATACTCATCTTCCTCCCCAAACCTCCAAGCTGTCTGCTGGAGTTTCCTTCCTGTTAAAAAGGAGTTTTTCCTTCCCACTGTTGCCAAGCACTTGCTCACAGGGGGGGCATTATTGGGGTTTTCTCTGTATTACTGTAGGGTCTTTACCTAAAAGTATAAAGTGCCTTGGAGCAAATGTTGTGATTTGGTGGTATTTTACCTCCTAGGACCTTGTGTCCACATATGTGGACATCACATTTTTCTCAAAGACAAAAAACAAATCTTGTAATTCTTTGTTTTTACATTTTTTAGGTCCCAATCAGCCCAAATAGCAAAGAAAAATTAAAAATGCATGCCATGAGAGAGCTTGGGTCTTAGGAGGTTAAAAAACAAACAAACCAACACTATACTATACTGAATATTGTACACAACTCAAGCTTCTCGGGCAATGCAGCATTTAGCTGCCCCCAGCGTCCTGTCTTTCACCCTCCCTTTAACTGTCTGTTAACCCGGATGATTTGTCTAATGCTACGTGTTGAGAAGCAGGTAGGCACTATTACTGAGAGAGAGAGTACTCGTGCTCCAAACGTCATTGTGAAAGCACACAGTCTATAGGAGAGAGTGACAGTGCATCCTCAGATGTTTATCAACGCATCCCTGCTATTATAAAGTCACTGCTCGAAATCATCGCAGGCCAAAATGACTCTGCAGTGCAGATCTAAAACTGTAGGCAAGGGCACA
This sequence comes from Astatotilapia calliptera, assembly GCF_964374335.1. NCBI lineage: Eukaryota > Metazoa > Chordata > Actinopteri > Cichliformes > Cichlidae > Astatotilapia > Astatotilapia calliptera. The sequence continues at coordinate 3,678,734 of NC_137428.1, read as the reverse complement.
GATACAGTTGCTGGGTATATTTAAATTTTAAGCACACAAAATTCTGACTTCAAAATACCCACCAACAATTTTTATATATCCAAACAATGTGTAACAGTCATTTCGAAAACAGGGAACTGATGCGGTCATTTGATATTTTCCATCTTTTTCTGCTGAAGTAAACTGAAGTGTGGATGTGACTTTGTGAAAGGACGTAAAGTTTGGTTGACAGAGCAATCAGAGAAAAGTTCGCGCCATGAAATTCCTCACAAGAAGGTTTATTTTATTTGGATCATAGTTTCTGCTGCTGACGTTTTAGTCTGTGTATTTCTTTGGTGGACTTTGAGCATCACAAAGCAGACTGATGGCTCCTGAACAAAATGATCCAGATGGATAAATAGTCCAAAGGGCCAGAGGAAGAATACAGAGATTTGATTCAGAGGTGAAGTGTCCCTTTAAAACGAACTGCCCCACAAGCATAGTGGTAAAGAGTGGTGGATCTTACCTCTCTCCTCTCTTTGGACAGCATGACAAAGCCGTTGTTGTCGACCAGGTAACAGCTCAGATCCTGAACAGGAAGAAGCAGAAAGAAACGGGTCTCTTTAGGATCTTCTAACACAGAGGATGATTTTTAGTGATGAGCAACAAACAAGAAACAACTGCTGTGCACTTACAGCACTGTCACAGCTGAGAGGACACACACCTTCAATGTCTGAACACTGGAGGAAGGGAAGGAAAAGGAAAGTGTGGAGATTTTAGAGAATTTAGTCTGAATGCTTCTTTTTATGGAAAGTAATAAACCAGTAAAAACAACATAATTAATATAATTAATGTTTACTTACATCTGTGTCGTTGGGCTGCAAGATGAAACAGACAGTGAAAAGAGTGATGCATAAATTAAAATGTAATTATTATAAGAAATTAGAGATAATGAGAAACATTAAGCAACATTTATGTTGGCATCCTGCAGAAAACTAAAGCTCGGCTGTGAATCCGTTTCTGTGATAAACACAGAAAATTTATACGATGCAGGTGAGGACGGATGACAGCAGCTTTCACCCTCACGCTGCTGCAGTTTTTAAATTCAGATTTTTGAATCGAGCTTCCTTAAATGATCCCTTTAATCTGCTTAAACTGTCACAAAGAGCATCTACTTGCATAAGATGTGGTTTTATTTTGGGTCACACACCATCATTTGGTTTAAGAGCACCAACAGCTTCAGTTTCCACTCGCCAGGATCAGTTTTCTGCTATAAAAATGCAAGAAGGCATACTTTTACATCCTGTTTTGAAGACGAGAACCTCTAATCCCCAAACTTTAAACTCCACCGAGGCTGAGAGGTTTTTACTGAAAGGGAATGACACGTTACGAAGCTCAGAAACTGTAAATCAGCTGCAAGAGAATGTAAATGTGTTGAGTCGGTCGGATGAGTTAGTGTCGGCACTGAAGCTATCCTGTAAATACATTAATCCAGCCCGTCACAGCTGTCAGCTCCTATTAATAACATTATCTACACCATCAACCTCCACGGGACATCTGCAGCTCTGCTTCTGCTTCACTTAACTGCAGGGGGGGACGTTTGCAAGGTCAAAGACCTGCGGAGAGAGTGTAATACTAGCCGGCCTTCTGGGGACAACTTTTTCAACAGGATCAAAAGTTTGTAGCCAATTTTCAGCTTATTACACAGCAGGAAGGAAACCTGCAGAGCTCAGTTTGCTTCTATTAGATCTTCACCATCAGGGGGAAAAAAATAAAGTCTGTTTCCTAAATTATAAGGGGCTCTTCTTGTGCTCTGCAGTCGTTCCAGTCCATGACAAAAATACCTCTGCTTGGAGTCACTAGGTAGAAATACAGCAGCAATCTTTCCTTCTCTTTATCAGATGGGAAAAAGGTTTTGTAATTAGCACCTTCTTACATCTATTACAGAGACGATCAAGATCAAAACCATTAACTATTAGATAATGTGTGGCTGGGATTTGGTCCTGTTATCTCCTGTAGCTCCTGTTCCTCTGATTGGAGACACTATTCCTCACCATGCCAGGTGCTGACAGGTCAATTTTTTGTGGGGATTTTCTCAAAGCTGCAGGATAAATACAGTCAGAAACCAGATGAATAATCAAGTTGAAGAGAAAGCCACTTTTATTTACTTCGGTCACAATCCTGAACTAATCACACCTCGATATTTTACATGAAAAGGCTGCAGCACCTTCAGAGTGCGGTTGGCAAGAAGCAGACTTGGTGTTGGAGCGCTTTACAGCCCATTTCCACAATGCTGGTTGCTTTGAAACATTTAATGTTCAGTCCTTTTCACAGCTCAGGGAGAGGTTGGAGGGCCAGACTGGAGTTGGGCCTACATCTCTTGTTTGGTTCAACCATCTGAGGGATTATCTGCACCACAGTTCATTACAACCAAAGCTCATTGTTATAATTTACTTAAGGGTCTTTCTTGAAAAGAAATCAACACTCTGTTTTGTGTTGGGATAAACAGACGTCATTTACGATGGTGGTCTGCTGTAGTACCAACATCACCCACTTTCTGATATTTCTGTGCAAAAGCTTAATAAGTCCAAGAAGAGACACATGGAGAAGGAAATGAGCAAAAATGGGACCTCTTTAGACTAAATGACCCAACAGGACTAACTAAAGAGCACAATCCATTTCTGATGTATTATTAAGAATGAAATCCACTAGCTTCTGATCTTATTGACTTTATTCTATATGCACATTTTGGTTTAATCCTAATGAAAGGTCGGAGAGAATTATCGCCTACACTTAATGATTTTTGCTCTCTAATGAACAAAAAGGAAAATTGAAAAAATGACCTCTGAATCTGGAGGATTATAACTGAACAGTCACAAGCAAGAATCTCTTCTGTGTCCTTGGAAACTTGGTGACATTTGGTGCTGCTTGTTAACTACCTGGAAGACTCTGGCCCAACTGCAGACGAAGCTGCATCTCCACCACGAAGATGTTTATGATCCCACAGGGGGGCGGAGATATAAAACTTGGATGGCTTGATAGCTTATTTACATTTTAGCACCTCTGGCTTTAAATATTCTCAAAAGTCTGCACTGTTTCAGATCAAACCTGCAACAGCAGACAGTTTGTACAAGGTCACAGCCAGAATACAGTTCAGCAGGGAATTAGGATGCTAAAAACAAGCCTCTGTTTGTCCTCTGATACTGTATATTCAGTCAGATCTTAGTTTTTATATCAGAGGACATAGAAAAGTAACACAACTGTGAATCGGTTAGTCTTCAATTCTATTCTGCAATGAAGTTATCAGTGCTGTAACATCAATATCCGATCAATGCCAGACTCCCACCAGGTGCATGTTGAGGAAGTCTCTGTGTTCAGGGTCAATTTAGCAGAATTTGACAGAAAACTAGTGCCGTGGTCTTTGAAATCCCAGCTGCTCCATCCATTGAAAATGATGGTGTGAATAAGAGTTCTGTAACAGGAAGTGCATGTTTCATTTCACCAAATCAGGGCAGGAAATAAGAAAGAAACAAAGAAATTAAAATACATCCGCATGTTTTATCCACTTTAGAAAAAAGGCAATTAAAGCCTTTGAGCTAATGTTAATGTCAGCTTCAGTTGAGCTGCTGGGCCCTTAGTCTTGACTGGCAGGTGTTTGTCTTTGCAGTTTGTTGCTCCAGTTCATCGTTCTCATATACACACATTTACAAATACCAGTTTCATAAGCCAACTGGTTTTTTTTTTTAGAGATATTTAATTAATTAATAAAAGTCAAATACAAAGCCCATTCGAAGTCAGAATGCTATGTTAAATATAAAGAGCACTTAACCCTTTATTTAGAAACTGCACAAAAGGAAAAAGTGGGTTGCAAAGACGGTTGTACATGTGCAACAAATAAAGCAGCTAACTATACCAACTACAGTATATCAGATATACCAGTTAAATGTGTGGTAGGATGTGGGCTGGCATGAGACTCAAATATATTTAGCAACTGATTTTAGTGTCTTTTTTCTTTGTCTTTTTCACTCCTCCAATACGCTCTGCTGTCCTCCATGCTCTTATTTTGAAAGTTCCATCTCTGATATTAAGAAATCCTCAGCCCCGGTGTGGCATTTGTCATCCTGCAGTCTGACAGACATCAAATCCACTATCTTGAACTGTTGCAGTTTCTATTTCTGCTCGGAAGAACCACTGCAAGGTGGATGGTCTCTCTAAGCGGACCCTGCATTTGGTTTGACATTAACTCGTAACTTAAAGTGCTTGATTTGAACAGATGCTGCTGCCTGTCACATTATTCTGACAAATTCATATGGTGACCCCTAACTGAGAGATTATGAGAGAAAATCTCTACATGTAAACAGCAAAGGTTACAAAATAAGGAATTAGAAACATTTCAAAGGTTTTGGTAGGAAGCAAATGCCTGGCTGTGATGTTCTAAGGTACACTTAAAACACAATCTCCACCAACACCTTTAACTGGTTTGTGTTTCTGTAGTCAGCTTCAGCCCGCTTTTTAAGGGAAAAGTCACTTAAACTTCCTGTCAACCTCTAGACAATAAACACAGGTCAATGAAATGACCTCAAAAATGAAAGAAATCAGACAATGTGTGTTTGTGTGAAAGTGAGTCCTGCGGTCACCTGCTTGGCGATGGCCCAGAACCGCTTTTCCAGCCAATCCAAGGACATCTGCAGCCCGACAGCTAAAAATAGAAAACACACAGAGACACGCGCAGCATTAAGACAGATGCAGGGTAAGATGGACTCTGCAGAGGCGGCGCTGAACATTTTGCTGTGTTTGTGGAGGAAAGGGAGGTGGACAGGAAATCAATTCGACCCTCGGTTCACCTCTGTCGTGTCCTGACGCCAATGAAGGGATGTAAACACTGATGAGCCTGATGGTGTGTGTGCTCCCTGCAGGCTGGGTAATGACACATCTCTGGGTAATGCTCTGTAGCAGCTTCATTACTGTGAGCATCAGACTGTAGTACACAGCAAGCATTTAGGAGCATGTTGAACGGGGAACAGTTTATATTCTGTTGAGAATCCGTGTCAAGTTAAATCTGGGCTGATGTGTCTAAAGACTTCACTAAAACCCAGTTGACCACTTGCTGAAACCTTCGCCTGAATAACATTGGTTCAATTAGTGTGTACAAACTGTAACTCAAAGCAGATTCATCTAGTGCTTTTCTAGAGTAGCTCTACATGATTCATAGTTTAGATGAATCCTTTATCTTTCAACATGTATATTAAACAAATATGTAAGACTGCTTTCTTTAATTTTTGCAGTATTGCTAAAATTAGAAGCATCCTGTCTCAGAGTGATGCTGAAAAATTATTTCATTTATTTATTACTTCTACGCTGGACGACTGTAATTCATTATTATCAGGAAGTCCTAAAAACTCCCTGAAAAGTCTTCAGTTAATCCAAAATGCTGCAGCAAGAGTCCTGACAGGAAAGAGAGAGCAGATTTCTCCTGTTTTGGCTTCCTGTTAAATCCAGAATTCAAAATCCTGCTCCTCACATACAAGGTCTTAAATAATCAGGCCCCATCTTATCTTAATGACCTTGTAGTACCATATCACCCTATTAGAGCACTTCGCTCTCGCTCTGCAGGCCTACTTGTTGTTCCTAGAGTATTTAAAAGTAGAATGGGAGGCAGAGCCTTCAGTTTTCAGGCCCCTCTTCGGTGGATATAATATAACATTCAAGATGATCATGCTCACACTGGATTGGCTGTGTTCAGTGAATGAAGCCTACAGAAGTGTGAGTGAGTTAAAAATGTGCCAACCTGACAGCCAATCACTGATCTTGGACACTGTAGCCATCCCTGTAAGTACATATAAGTACAGTAGTCATATAATGCACTGTAATTTAGTTTGTGTTTGTTTGCTTTTGAGCTGGTTTAAGCTGATGTTTTTTCATTTCTGTCACGCAGTAGAACCAAACCAAAGCATCTAAAGCAGGTAAAGCCTTAGATGGTGTATGTCACATGCTAAATTGTAGGTAGTCTGTGGTAATTTCTTGTTCTTTGGCATCAGTAAAACATCCCTCTAAGGCCTTCGGCTAATCTAAAAGCATGAGGCAATGAACGCATTTTGGACGACACTGCTCTGATTGTTTGTTCCCTGCAGAATTGATTTCAAATATTATTAATTAAGCCCAGAGATTTCTAACCCAAAGTTATTAATCAGATCTGCCTCCTCTCTCAGCACGAGTCTCCAGGATGACTCGTTCCTTTTTGCTTTGAGGTTAAAACTGGTACAAACTGATCTGAAAGGATTCCTTTGTCATGACTGAAGAGATGAAAGTTTCAAACCCTGCCATCACTGAAAACACTTTTAAACTCTTCTTTTGAAAAATTACGTTTTGTGAGTCATGACATTTCATATTGCTTTACCCTTCATTCTTTCAGTGCTTTAACTATAGGGTTTTTTTTTAAATACTTTTCCAGGAGTCGTCATTTTTATGGTGAAAGTAAAAGCTGATAACTAAAATTAAAAAGCTGCTTTCATCTGTCTTAAACTCTTGGTCTGTGTTTTAATTACCACCATCCATTTCAAAGGTAAAAGTGCTGTGAGAGAAGAAAAAGCTTGATGGATGAGAACAATTACACAGCTAATGGACAAGGAAAGTGAGAATAAGACTTGAACAAAAACACTATCAACCTGCAAAATATTCTTCTTAGTGCTCTATAACTAACAACAAGGACACTCGAAGATGTTACCGTCACCATAAATGAGAGTCAGTAAGTGTGCACAGATCTGAATGGATTTAAGCTCACATGCTGGGTTATTGTGAAGATATTTCAAACAAAGTCTAAGGCGCTGAGAGAGGCACTGCTGAAGGCCTTTAATGAGCAGTAATGAATGAGTGTCTACAAGGTGGACAGGAGGAACACGTTATAGTTGACGGGAACAGATGGACACGAGAAACAAAGGAAATCAATCGAAACAACAACATCGAAAATGAGGAAAAGAAAACTGGATCAACTTCTGCTTTGTTGTCAGAGTGAATGATCTCGTTACCATTCGTGCCAGCACGGGGCATTTCAAAGTAGAATGGGAGGCAGACACCTCTCCTGTGGGGCCAGCTCCCAGCTTGCTTTCAGGAGACACACACCCTCTCTACTCATAAGATCAAAGTTTTCCTTTTTGATACATTTAGGGCTGGATAGGTGGTCCTGAACCCTCCCTTATTTATTCTGGATAAATGAGCCCAGTCAATACTGGATTTTGACAAAAATTGAAGCAAGATTCCAACATCCAGTCAGACCTGGCACCTCCGCCCTCCGTATATTACTTGGTAACCTCCCCGTTACAGGACCTGTGGGAGTCGTTTCACCTCACAGCAACTTAATATCTGAAACTGTTTTTGTCACTTTCATAATGAAAACTCTTCTTCACGCAGGCAGCTGGTCTGCAGCCTACAGATGAGAGATACGAGGCGGCACGTCAAGCCTCTTGTGTTCTGGTATTATTGGAAAAGCCGAGCAGCCGTAAAAGCTTTTATTTGTGGTCATTGCTTGTTATCGAGCTGCTAGTTATTGAGCCTTCCACCGACTGCAGACTCTGCTCTGATGCTGCAGTATGAAGAAAAAATAATACACTTTTGTCCGTTTGGTTGCTGCAGAGAGTTTCATCTCCATTCCTGCACTTTAGACTAAATTTTAGTCTAGTTTCTGAAGAACAGAGAATACTCAGTACTAATTGGCTGTGCAGAGGCAATGAGGCACCTCGCCGCGCTTTTAATACAGAACCGCAACTCATCATTAACGATCTCTGACACACTGACCTCCAACCTTTGACTTTGAGCCACATTTTTGCTCCTGGTTCTGCTGTGCTGCTGAGAACTGTGCAGTTTGTGATCCAGAGACTCTCTCAGTTTTGTTCGGGTTGATTAAAGATCTTTCAACTTTGAGCTTTTGATGTCTTCAAGCTGAAAGATGCTAGTCCATCAAGTGGGAAGAGATGCATTTGCCTCCCTCACAGGAACAGATTGTTTGTTCATTCATTCTCACCTCGTTCAATACAAATACCCAGCATAAAGTACTCTAAGAGCTTCCTAACAATTCAAGAAATATCTGTATAAACCTAAGTGGAAACTGTCTCTGGCAGCATTGGACCTGACAAAGTGTTTTCAGCTCATTTGGTGGTTCTGCTCAGTTTTTAGGCGTGCTATAGTGAGCACATTGATTAGCTGTCTGGACACCATTTTACCCTCATTTTTGCTCTTATTAGTTTCCAGAGTAAGAGGCATAAAAAGCCCCTTTACACTCTCTTGGCAGCCAGAAATGGAAAGACTAGAATGAAACGAGTATTTTGCAGATAAAAAGCTCATTTAGATATTCCCCACAGAGAGTGGTGGAGACTGAAAACAGAGCTCAAAGAAGTCATGTGCAGGAAGGCTGTTTGGTTTTTCATGTTACAGGTAACGTTGCCAGTGGACTTGCTAAGTATCTTAACTCCAGACTCTGCAGCTGCTGGCAAATGAATCATTGACCTCTTCAGAATAATCTGACTGACAGAAGTATCTTTGGTAGTATGTCTGTGAAGATTCTCAGTCATCCAGGTCATCGTAGTCTAAAGAGCAGTGTTGGGTAAGTTACTTTAAATTAGTAACTTAGTTACATTACTAGTTACTTCTATCAAAAGTAACTCAGTTACTTCAAGTTACTTGTTACTTTCAAAGTAACTAGTTACTAGGAAAAGTAAGTTTGGTTTTACTCAGAATTCTCTTGTTAATGTGTTGCTTCCATAACTTTGCAGTCTTCTAGCTTGCTTACTTGCCACAAGTGCACTGTGCCACCTACCAATAGAAAGGAAAAGATAATGTGCATATTTCCATGAGAGAAATCCCACGCCTGACCGCCATGATTCTAGCCTACGTCACAGCGTCATGTGCGCCTTTTACATCCAACACAAAAACTGCAGTCGTGGTGCTTTCGATTGTACTCAGAACTCTGAAATTCTGCCTTCTGAATAGGAAGATGTAGGTAACACCAGACTGCAGATGAGCTGGATACAGGGCTGGACTGGGACAGAAAATCGGCCCGGGCATTTTGACTAGAGACCGGCCGCCATTATTAGAAAAATCATAAAGCCTTTGAATGAAAACAAACACTGTTCTGACAGTGATGTTCACTGTTCTGATGGTATATATGCATCAATCTATCAATTGTTTGTTGTAAGATTCAGATAATTATTTTTTAAAAGCTAGACATTTTAAATGAGAATAAGAAAGAAAAGTATTTCTTTGTGCCCCCCACACAGAATAACTCCACCTTTGTGTCTTTTTCATTGTAGCTGAATTACGAGACAAACTGTGTTCCTTTTCAGCTCAATAAGAAACGCTAATATTTTCTCTGAGTACGAGACGATTCTGTTTTTTACGGGATGGTTGGCATCATAATAATTAACCTTATGAACAAAATAAAGTTCAACATCAATAACATCATAGCACCCACCCAGCTGTAGAAACTCCGTCATGCTAGCTAGTAGGCAGTAAGAGTTATTGTAACTGACTGTAAAAAGTCAGCGTAACGAAAATAAACTCCACCTAAACTTGGTTTATATCTGACCAAGATAGACTGCAGGTCATAACTTCTTACCTGAAGTTCAGTTCACACTCGGACCGGCAGCCGCCTAGGGTCTCTCCTCCTCCTGCCTCCCCTTTCCCTCATCCACCTGCTGCCTCCACCACTTGCTAATGTTACTGAATCTGTGGAAGCTCCGTGATAGCCACCACACGAAGTAACGAGTAACGACCCCATCTAAATCCCAGTAACGACTAACGCGTTCCCGGTTTTGGCATAATAACTAGTTACCGTGCTCGTTACCACAATAATAACGTAGTTACTGTAACGCGTTACTTAATAACGCCTTAGTCCCAACACTGCTAAAGAGCTTGGGGAAAAAAGCGTCTGGACTTCTTTAAGTTGCTTGAAGACGTTTCACCTCTCATCCGAGAAGCTTCTTCAATTCTAGGGTCAAATGGTGGAGAGTCCCAGATTTTAAGCCCTATGGGAGTTTCCCCAACAGAGATGGGCAGTCTGCACCAGGGTAAACCTCCGCCTACCGCACTCCTGCTTTACAGGTGAAAATAGAGCAACAGGACCGCTGAGACTTTGACTTTATTTATTTTCTGCTGTGTTTTACTTGCATCTATTTGAAAGACTGAGTGTAAACACACAAAATATTTTATTTTATGTGCTGGAATGTGCAGAAAATAGGTTTAAATGTTAAACTAATTTCTTCCAGTCAGAGAATGTTGCATATGATTAAATGTTTGCTTGATGCATAAAGTTAAAAGATTAAAACTAATAAAACAAGTTTTAAAAAGAGACTTTTCCATTTGATTACATTTTGTATGATGGATTATGCAGAAAAAGTAGAATTGGGCTGAAAGATCTATCGCTTTATCACCTCTTCAGGCTGTAAATCGTGTTTTTAAAAAGTAACTAAGTCATTAATTACCTTTGAAAATAAGTAATCAGTAAAGTAACGGGATTACTTTTTTGGGGAAGTAATCAGTAATTAGTTACTGATTACTTTTTTCAAGTAACTTGACCAACACTGGTCCCCAAGAGGGTCACGGACCCCCTATTGATCCTCTGCCTAATCAAACAAGCCAAGGTGTGAAAACGGGTGTAGGTCACAATCAGTCAAGGTTTCGGGTGAACCCATTGTGAGACCTAGCCCCCTCTATCATGTGACTTACTGAGGTCAGATAGCCCAGGATCTGAGTGGGCGGATTATAGATGGCAGACAGTTGGTGTCGTAAACCACCGCCTCTGTTCAAAGACGGTCGCTCACAGTGGACATAGATGGCTTCTTTCACTCCTCTTTCAAACCATCTGTCTTCTCTGTCCTAAATGTGAACATCCGTCCAAAAACAGTGGCAAAAGATTAGAATTATTGGACGGATGAAGTTGATCTGTCACTGTTGGATGGGGAAACAGGCACTAGCAAGCTAATAATGAACAGAGCCCTGCTGATAAAGAGAAAATTGCAGATAGGCGTAATGTTAGACTTCATTTAGCCACAGGCTAAACAACAACAGCTCCTAATAGGAACAAGATCATATTTCTTACATGCATTTTACACTAAAATGTCACATTTGGGTAGACAAATATGTGAAAGTATCCATATAAAGGCACAGATGTGAACATAACTGTAATCTTAAGGGATTAAAGGATGATGTCACATCAATATTGTGCCTAAAATTTGTTTCTGCTAGTCCCAAAAAACAATCAGCTTCTGCCAGTTCAAAGGTTGCTGGCTGCAGGTTGATGATGCAGCCTTTGGACAGCAAGGAAATTCTGTCTGTACTTTAAGAGAGTACAGTACTGGGACACCCCCCGAGATCAGTGTGTAATAGCAGGCTCGTAGCAGAAGGGGGAAATGTGACACTGCATTTGTGTTTGGGGAGTGTCCTGACCTTTGGGTCTTTTAAACCTCTTAAGGCATCACTCTCAGTCATTCCTCTAAAATAGCCTCTCTGCAGACTCAGTGGTCTGCGGCTTTGCTCAGCTGTTTGATTTCATTTCTCAGTTTTTTTCTCCTTTCCTGTCAGCAGCGTCCTTATCGCCGCCCTTCAGAGCTGCAGCTGAACTGTTTCTGCTGCAGTCTGCAAGGACGGGACAAAACAAGCACCACATTTATTCATGCTTCTTGACATAAAGTAAAAATACACACAAATACTGAGGGATTCATGTAACAGTTATTCTCCCTTTGTCTCTGAGTATTTTAATCTGTAGCTGAAGCCTGCGTTTTATTTTAATAGACCACCAACTTCTCATTTGTGTTGAGTGTGCTGAAAAACTGAGAGCACCACTCAGAACATAAAAATTTTATGATCCAATTTATTGTCAGCTCTGTTTATAGTGTTAATCTTATTCTTTAATATTCCATATACTTATGCATACCTTTACTGGCCTGTACATATGAATTTCTACCTACAGTAGCAATCTTTGAAAATTTCTCTTATTGTTTTTGATAACTGCATTTGTAGTTTCTGGATCGTGCTACAGTGTTGCTGAGGTAAGATGATTTCACCACAGTGATCAATATAGTTTATCTAACCCATTTTTATGAATGTGAAATGCAAATCTGACGATGCAGTAAGAGCCCCGAGTGGCCTGCTCTGTTTTCTTTCTTTATCTTTACTTACATCTGCTATTTCATCTTTCACTGTGCTTCAGTAAGACTCATTATTTTTAGTTCAGTCAGGACCACGTTAGTACAAAGAGGGTGGTTATTTCCTTCTCTTTCCATTTCACTAATTTATACTTGTCAGCATGTGTCTGTTCCGAGACCTCCCTGCTCTTCCACACACATACACGAGCAGAGAGGCAAACCCCCCCAACACAGACCACAGCAGGCACTGATAGCAGCAGCAGATATAACACTGATGAAGTCACACAGCTTGAAAAGGGGGAGCGGGGTTGCAAAGCAGGCTGCAGAGCCCCAGTAACAGTCAGGCTATGGCCCGAGACAAACAGAGACAACCAATCAGAGGTGAGACCCGAGTGCCTGACAGGTGGTTCCAGAAGGTTGCTTGCGGGGTGAAATTGGTGGAAAAGAGGTATATGGTGCTGCTCCTTGTGATTGCTTTTATTGCTAACAGGTTGCCGTGGTTGATTGTAGTCTGTATAATGACTCTGACTTTGAAAGTAAAAGTTGTTCCATTTAAAATGCACTAGTTTCAGCTTAAAATTTTATATTAAAAGGTGAACATTCTCAATTTTTGGTTGGTATCACTGTTTTTAAAGTTAATCCTTGGTGGTTAGTTAGCAAGTGCATTTAGACAAGTGCAATCACCAGCACCAACTGGTCGGGTCATACATATTTTCCCTCGCAGAGGTTGGAGATTAACAGAAAACTGACATATTTTTAGAAATGCATATTTCAGCATCTGGCATCGGAGAGCTAACATAGCACGGAGGATGCTAACTGCAAGGATGAACAGTTTGGAGGTATTCCACATCGTCACATACACCAAGAGCTTCTCTCTGACTGTGTACAAAAGGTTTTGACTTAGCTCGTTAACTCATTATGTCCCATGTAACCACAGACAGTCTGTGGGTGGAAACTTTAATTAAGCTGATGTGACAAGTTGTCATCGACACATTATTTTATGCCACCTGTGTCTCTCTGCTCCACTCTGTGTATGATTGTCTAATTATTAAGTAATTTTCCTTTCTTTTCTTTTTTCTTTTACTAACAAAGAGAAATTCAGTACATTTATATTCTTGAATGTGATACACCTTTGGTATACTTTGTTGCTAAGTGAGGAGAGAAGTGTTTAAGTTGAGCCTAACGTTGCCTCAAACATAAGAGGATGAGTCCCAGCATTTTCCTCAAAATCATAAATAAAGTTTATTCCAGGGATGTCAAACTCACTGCGCAGTAAATCCCTGATATATTTAAATTGAAGGAAAAAAAAAGTGCAATTTCAATAATAAATCTCATTTTTTTCCCTACATGACAAAGAAATGCTGCTGTAGTACATTAAAAGTCTGTCAAGCATGACTCTTTGGGCATAAATTGTAAGAAATGAATGTGTAAAATTACAGACAAGGTCCTGTTAGCTCATTGCACATACTTTCTTGTAATTATAAAATGGAACATTTTGGTTTTTTTCACAGTCCATTGTCCATTTTTTACTGAAACCACACTGTTAAAATTAGAAATTTATCTTGTAGATTGTGAAAAACAAGAATTTTCTGTCATTTAATTATTCATCTAGTTCTTATTTACTTTAACGTCAGTGGGGGAGCTCCTTATCAGCAGGAATTGCCATAAAACAGTTAAAAGTTTATGCCCTCACACACATTTCCATAGCCGTCCAGTGGACCAGATTGGGGTCTGCCTTATTAATTTAACACTGATATGGGATCAGTGCTCTGCATCAGCAGTTACCTGAAGTCAAAGTTTTTGTATCGTCTCCATAAATCCATCTTAAGATGTCTCATATAAACACTAATACTTCTGACAAATTAGATTGTTTTAGTCTCTCTAGCACGTTGTAAATTTGCCGCCCTGGCACATGCAGCAGTTAAGGTACCGTGAAGAAATACTACCGATTACTTTCTCTCCGACTCTCTTCATTCAGAGCTCAGCCTGCAGCTGCAACGCACTCTGCTGTTACTATTTCTGTCAAACAGCTTTAATGCACATTACACACTCGATGCAACACAGAGAGGACGGGTGCTCCAGCGCACCAACACACACACACCCACGCGCACACACGCAGCATTAGCAGCAGCATGTGGCTTCCCTAGCCCTCTCTCTCTCCCTCTTTTTTTACACACAGAGGCTTGCCCGTCCTCAGTCGGTGGGCTGGGTGTGTGCTGGACAGAGCGCACAACGATCGGAGGAAGCCAAGACAGCGAGCAACGTGAACGAAGACGAGGAGAACGAATGTGAGCTGTGTTTGATCCGGAATAAAACTCCAGATTCTGGTTTGAACAAAGACTCGAGCCTCTGGCTTTTAAACCGAAACCACTTTGTGCCCTTGAAGAGAGAAAGCTGGTTCAATCAGAATCCAGAAATCGCTGCCTTTAGAGCTGCTCCTTTACCGAATGCTGCAGATGAAGGAGAAAAAGAACAGTTCCTCTCCTCTTTCTCTCTTTGGAGGCTGAACTGCAGCAGATGGTGAGCCGCTCTTGTGTGTGTGTGTGTGTGTGTGTGTGTGTGTGTGTGTGGGGGGGGGGTGTATACTCAATAACATGCCTTTGAAAGTGTGTGTTTTTGTCTATACACCTGTGCATGAGGGTGAACAATAGGTGAGCAGAAATAAGTGGACACTCGTCCACTGTAACTTTAACTTAGTGTTTGTTTCAGCCTGTTTCATCTCTCTGCCAGACCTGCAACTTTTCATTTCATTCATGATGATTATTTCCATTTTTAATCCATTGTGAAACTGGACAAACGTGTCCCGTATCCCACAGATTAAAATAGCATCTTGACTTACTGTTGCAGCTGTAGGGCATGTAATGAGTACTTTGGGTTTCCACAGTTTGCCCCTATTCCTGTTTCAATATGACATCTCCCCCCACACACCGGGAAATTGCCATAAAGGAATGATTTTTCCAGTGTGGTGTGGAGATCTGCACAGAAACCTGCCTGTGAGCCAGACCTCATCACCATGCATCAGTGTTTGACTTCACAAATTTTTACGAGCTTGAATGGGAAACCAGGATGTTAGTGACGCCCGTTAATGTCCAGACTTTGGAGTCCCCCGTTCATCCAACACACACGGCTGAAATCTTTGGGTGTCCACATACTTCAGGCCATGCAGAGTACAAGCTGATGCTTTTAATAGAAAGAGAGACTAAACGCGTGTGGGAGTGAGCTTGTGTGTGTGTGTGTGTGTGTGTGTGTGCGCGCGCGCACGCTTTTGGCATGTATTCAGTGTGTGTATGTGTGCGTGTTGTTTACTTGCTCCCTGTTGTCTCCCTGCCCGCCTCAGTGTAGATGCTGCAGTGTGTTTGTGCTCTCGGCCTTTTGGACCCAACGCTCGGATGCCTCATTCTCAGGCTGTTTGGAGGAAAAGTGCAGCCACGGGGGGGGTGGGGGGTGGGGGAGAGACTGCCTGTCAGAGGCCATTAAGCAGCTCGCCGGATGCCAAGTTAGAGCCCAGAAAAGCATGGCAATGCACTGCAGATGAAGCAGGGAACGTCACATGGCAGCACTTCAATGACAAAATTGGAACAGTGGAGTTTTAAATCGAGATAATAACCCTCCACTTTTCCACATAAGTGGAAAGCTGTTTGCTGATTTGTCTTACACCATTTCAGCCTGAGCAGATAATGAAAGGCTTAAAGAGAGAACTTTAAGTGAGAAGGCTGTTGTTAGAATCACTGCACAGTCAATAAAAAGATGATATAAAGAAATAAGAGCAGCATTAACGATCAAGAGGTTTTTGAGGAAATGTTTTTGAAGCCTCAAGGTCTGATTTAATGACCAGAACCACTGCTGGCAGTTACAGCGGGACAAAAACCTAATTTGATCAGAGAGACGTGGAGCTGAGGGGGAAACTCCAGTTCACCTTAATTCAACAACAGATTTTTGGAGCACTGAGTGTCTGTAAGAAACACTGTGGTGTTACAGCTTGGGGATAAGTTAATAACTAAAGGTAAAATGTCACAGAGCCCTGCAGCCTTTTACCTTCAGCAAATGTCAGGAAGGATAACTGAAACATCAATTTCACCCAGTAATTTAGCACATGCATATAACATAATGCTTTCAGTCACTCATTCAAGTGACTTTCATTCATTAATGGTTGAAACAAAGCAAAATCCTCTGAATTATCCCCAATAATTCACACACGTCACCTGCATTGTGAAAACATCGCGGCCTAATTCAAACCTCACTGACGCTCGCTTCTTGAACCCCACTAATCTCAGAGTCGGGGGGAATGGTTTTAAGGTCAGTCCATTAATACAAATGTAAGCTGCTAAATGATAAGAAAATATTTATTTGAACACACTGGAATTAACCTATTAAAGCCCAGGTAGAACTCCAGGGTGTTCACTAGTCACTATTTGTCTGTTTCTTGTTTAAACTAGTGATAAAAAGCAGTTAATTAACCCTCATAATGTCCTCCCGATTGCCATACACCTGTTGTACTCAGGGTTCAAAAATGACCCCAGGACAGCACATGTGTTAAAACAATGCTAAACTTATTTGAATGTGTTAGCGAGCAGCGATTCACAGCAAAAGACCGGCAGAGGCTACAGTGCTTGTTGCTAATCTACCCCAGGAGCTAACCATGGTACTGAAATAAAGACAAATCCTGTCAAGCATTACACTGTTATTCACCAACATTAAGTAAATATTTGGATTTTGGGGTCATTATTCGCAACAAGCAATTTTACACTAATAAATGGGTATAAAACTGGTTGTATTACAGCTACCAATCGCCAGTATGTCTGATTAAACTAACCCAACTACAAAGCAACCATTTAGGATTATAATAACTAAGCTCGTGCATCAACTTAAATAAACCAAGGAACTCACTTCCTTGGTATACACATAGGAAGACCCACTCAGTGTGGAACTTAGACTGCTGCAGAGAAACAACCAACAAGGTGACATTCTCCAAAAAGAAAATCATGGCTGCATGATGCTAGCTGTTACCAGAGTGGCTCAGTGTGTATGAGGAGATCAGCTGTATATTGTTTACCGCTGTGAAAGTGATTTAACTGACAGGCCAAATAAAAACAGCAGATGTGTGTGTGGTAATAGCACGATAATAAAAACCGAGACAGCGCGGGTCAGAGGCTGGTCGGGTCGGGCGGGCGGGGCGGGAGGAGGTGTTTTCTGGGATCAGATGTTTAAACAACATCTGGACTCCTGCACAGGCATCTGCCCTGCTCAGGGATTGAAACTGGGGTTTTAATCTGCGACCCCTCGCATCTGTGTGGGTGGCGTCTAATCTGGCTGATGGTGCATTTGACAAGCTGCTTCAACTCAACAGCCGTTTGCTCACAATCCTCCATAAAGTTGAAACACAGGAGGAACGGAGGAACATTTTGCTTCAGTTTTTATAACTGGGAAAGCTTTTACTGGGACGTTACTGTGGGAGGATCCATGCTGTGTCCTGCAGAATGAGGAGGAATATGGGCTTCTGGGGTGGGAAACGTTTGAACGTTGAAGAGACATAAAACCCACAAAGAATATTACAGTATAGCTCAAACCACAGGAACGCAATTATTTCAAAGACTTCTACAACCCAATATTGTGTGATTAGTAGAGCTGGATATTAAACTTTAGTACTTTATGGCCCCAGAAAATATATACACATGTATATCAAAAACATGCTTCTCCGGGCTCGGTGTAGAAGAGCATGCAAAGTGCACTTTTACACTTCTAACCTATCAGAACGTAGGAAAGCACAGGAGAGGATGAAATACTTTCTCTGCAGATCCTCAGAGGCCATACTGGCACTGCAAGTCTCAGTCTCTGGGGCGTCTCCAGGATTTTTTAAATGGTGCGGAAAAGAGAAGGAGACCAAGAACAAGGCAGAGATGTCCCACAGGAAATCAGAATATTTGCTCTGAAATAAATGCAGTGTAGAAAATTGGCATAGAAGTAGCACTACACCAGAGACTAAAGATTGTAAAATATGGTTTCAATGCCAAACAAAGTGGGGAAACAAATATTTCCTCTGTATTTAAGAAAAAGTCATAATAATTCTTAATAAGGAAGATGTTTCAGCATCCTGATAGAATCAGTAGTAGTCATGTGAAAAGGAGGATTTCACAGGACTTTGTACTTTAGCAGCAACAAATTGCAGAAACTGTTTTCTGCGCGACTTTATCAATCTCTCACATCACTGTGGAGGAATTTGGTCCACTCTTCAGTTCACTGAGGTTTGCCACATTTAGTTATGCACAGCTCTCTGAAGGGTCCACCACAGCATCCGAGATTATTGCCCTGTAGTGTGATCCATTTTGGACAAAGCTTTAGCTGTTGGACAGTTGGCCTCACGTTTAGCTTGAGAACACCTGACTCAGTCAAGGTGCCTGGATCCTGTGGCTGCACAACAAACCCAAATCATCAGGCCCTTATCACCGTGTGGACAGTTAGTATAAGCTGTTTGTGCATTACTGCCAAACAGCTCCACTTTGGTCCAGAGAACATCCATTTTTAGAGAGAAGAGTTTTCTCCTGGCAACCTGTCCAAACAAGCCATACTTGTTCAGTCTCTTTCTAACTGTACTGTCATGAACTTCGACATTTAACATGCTCACTGAGCTAACCTGTAGAGTCTGAGATGGAGCTTTTGGGTTGTTCTCTGACCATTGCACCGGGTGAATTTGCTGAGAATGTTTTAACACAGAACACTTAAATACTTTAAATCAGCAAAGTGACAAAACTTGTGCTTTAATAGAGCTGCTCACACTTGCTGATGATCAGTTACTCACGTAATTTGATTAGCAGCACCTTGCTGCTACTTACCCTCCCACTTCCCATGGAAGAAATAAGGGTGAACTTTAATACACATTCCTGGAACATCAATTTTGATCCATTAATATATTCATCGGTTTAGCATTGTAGCTATAGATGACTTTAACTCATTGTACACTGCTGATTAGTATTTATTTATTTATTTTTTAATTTAGAGCAGCGGTCTCCAACCCCTGGGCCATGGACCAGTACTGGACCATGAGTCGTTTGGTACCGGGCTACAAGATTTGAGGCTCGGGTGTGAAGTTTTTATCGTTATTTTTTAATCGTTTTTATCTTTAACTCGGTTTCCCTGGGTCTTTTCCCGTGAGTTATGAATAAATCTTCCTTTTTTGGTACCAATACTGGTTTCATTTGTTGTATTTATCTGTGACACCTTAAAGGCCGGTCCGTGAATACATCGTCCGACATAAACCGGCCCGTGGTGCAAAAAAGGTTGGGGACCGCTGATTTGGAGTTTAAAATCTGCAAAATAACATGCAACTAAAGCTTTATCCTATTTATATTTTAAATATTTGCTTCCATTATATAGACATTTTGATTCATACAATAGACTAACTCAGGTATTTACCAGAGCTAGCATCAAAAGCCTCCATCAGAAAAAAACCAGCAGTCTTTCCTTGACTGTCTCAGAGGCTGTATTTTTTTTTATGAATAAACCCACTGGGAAAATTTGATTTTGGACCTAGCGTCCTCGACCTACACCCAGCAGCCTCTGGCGCTCAGGGGTGTCCTTAAAAGTCCAAAGAAGGAGACACCAAGTAGGGCAGAGAGGAGGGCGAGCTACAAGGAGCGAACGACTGAGGAGAGAAACAGCAGAAAAGCAGCCAGGAGCAACTTCACAGATTGATAAACAGAAGATGACACACCAGCCCCTACATTTGTTTTTGGTCCTCGGCTCGCAGCTGCGCATGTGTTTGAGTGTGCAGCGGCGGGCGAGTGTAGAGCACCGAGGGTGCTCACTGGTACTTTAATCCCAAAGTAAAGGGATCTGGATAAAGACATCGAGTTCAGCTCTGCCTGAAGGATTTATACAATGTGAGATTTTGTTCTTTCTACAAATACTTCGGATCCAGCACCAACATCAGAAAGCATCAGAGGTGATTCTGCATGCTCATCCTCTTAAGGGCAACTCTGAAGATCAAATGCAAATGACAGCTGTCCCTCAAAGTCTGGTTGCAGGATTCTCATTTCACTCCCCTTCACAGTGTGCAGAACAGAAAAGCCAACAGACTGGGGTTACTCTGCCTCTGCTTTGGTTTTGTTGAGGTGACGGCTTCTGATGAGGACAGTCTAATCCTGCAGACACTCTGAGCACCAGTACTTACAGTACATTATCTTCTATTCATACACAGAGGATGTGCCTGTCAATATCATCCTGGGATGAAGGCCCTGATTCTTTTCCCCTGGTCTCTTGATGATGTAAAGTGACGTCAAATATTCTTTGAGGGAGCCATTATCTCGCTTCTATACCTGCATTGTAATTTCCCCTGTTTTCTAATGTCAGTTGTGCCCCGAAGGCGACTTTCTGCCTCACACAGTTCACAGCAGAGTGACGGACATCTTTGTGCCAAGTTAACAAAAGAAGGACCTGCAACAAAAGAAAGACCTTGAGGCAGCGTTTCTCCAGCTCTTTACAGCAGTTAAAGATGGATGGTGGAGTGACAGCACTTTTCTTTTTCCACTGCAGCTTTATCTCCCCCTGCACACTTTCCTCTGCATATCAGAAGTGCCCCAAACATCCAAAGATATCAAGAGAAGTAAAGTCAACGATTTTTTTTTTATAAAAAAGAGAGAATCGTCAAAAAATGTAAACAGTTTTCTTGATTGCATGTGTGAAACAATGCTGTACTGTATCCACAGCGTACAGGAACTGCGAGTGGGCGTTAAGAAGACAAAAGTTGGCAATGACTTTTCCTCCGATGTTGGTGGATGAAAACACAGAGGATTATTCCACTTCAGCATGAAGCGCATTGTGCGTTTTCTCTGAGCAAGAAAGGAGAAGAATGAAAAGGATTGAGGGCGTGCAAAAAAGCTGCCCATTACAGCACAAGTCTGCAGTTTTTAATCTGACATACTCCACTTAATCTTCCATACTGAGCTGCACTCTTTGTGATTTAAATTAAACAGGCTTGTAGAAAGGAAACAATCAGTTTGAAGCCCTGGAATAAAGACCTGAATAAAGATAAAGCATCACAAAGATGACCTGTTATTCTAAAAGGGCGGCTTTTTCCCCCAGTCGTCCAAAATTCCCAAATTAAAGTCCAGTTCACCTTCTCGTCTTACCTAACAGACATGGCTAGGACGGTCACTGGACGCTATGAGTATGTCTGTATGTAGTTTCATATTTTCTTTATCTAGTTCCAAAACCACTCATCAATTCTCTTCAAACTATCTGTGTGTGCGGCTGGGAGCCCGAGTAAGTGGAGTGCCGAGTTTGAAGTCATTTGAATGAGTGATTTTCATATTTTGGATAAAATTTGTTCTCCACTCTGTGTGTAGGGGGAGGGGCGCATACACACAGGATACATGAACCTTTTCCTTTCACTCTGAACCCTACATTTGTTTCAGTAGCCTTAGTAATGGTACTATTACAATGCCCATATACTATATACACACAATACTTATACTGCAGTATTTCTTTGCACTTTTACCTTACTTTTGGATGGAAATATCAGACTTTATTTATTTATTTATTGTAAAGGTTTAGCTCATCTTCATGTTTCAGCATTAAAGAAATATACATTCTTATGAACTTAAGTTACGTTAAGTTCTTTAAGTACATTTTGAAACTAAACATTATGGTAGTATTATAACTTTTACTTATACTCTTTGACTCATATCATAAAATATTTTTTTTGTGTTTCTGAAACTAATCATGTACCTAATCCTTTAGGCTACAGTCTTGTGCTGATTAATAATATTTGCAACTATTTTTTGTAAAAGATCTCAATAGTAGTTCACAATCTGCAACTCCAATTCATGTTTAGCTCTGCATGTACATTTTTTTCAGGACACTCTCCAAAGCTGAAAGTTTGCGTGACCCGGCCGAGAGAAAGAACAGCTGGATGGCAGCCTGAGGTTTCAGTGGATTTGATGTGGCAGACATGAAGAACCAGCACCAGTATGGACGAAGTCATCTGGAGAGACTGGGTGAGTCCACTTCATATACTATACAAAACCTATATCTTCACCTAAATATAATGTATAGTTTACCTACCAGAAAGCTAAAATTAAGTGTGCCGACAAACCTGAGAGACTCCAGCACTGGTGACTGAGACGTCAACATGAATCACTGCAGGAATTAATCTGATGCCTTCATTTAGGCTCCTGTTCTTATGAAGAGATGTGGAGCACACTGTTCTCTACATCGCTCTCTTTCTGAGCTTCAGTGATCAAGTGATCTGCTTATAACAGAGGAAAATCTACTATGATTCATTAAAAAGCTAATTTAGGTGAACTGAGGGAAGTAGGCTTGCAAGTTTACAACATTAAACCGAATATAGCTTCACAGAGTTAATGCATGAGGTTTAAATGTTTCTAAACGATGTACTGATAGTTTTGGCAGTGTAAAAGACGCTGTTATTCTGTTCGTTTCTCGTGTCTTCCAGTCTGCGTGGCTCTGTCCACTCTGGTGTTGGTTCTGCTGGGACTTCTGGGTTCCGTCACAGGCTGTCCTGGTGTCTGCACCTGCTATGGCAATACGACTGACTGCACTGCTGTTGGACTCCTCTCTCTGACGCCTATCCTTGGGCTGCTCGCCCAGGACTCTCTGGCACTCCACCTACCCCAGAACAATCTCACCTTCCTGGGCAAAGCTGAGCTGTCCAACCTCAGCAGCCTGGAGGTACTGGATCTTTCCCAGAACCACTTTTCAACCGTGCAGCCAGGAGCTTTCCTAGGCCTGAACAGCCTGCGCCGCTTAAACCTGTCCACCAACTACCTCAGTAAACTCAATAGCAGCGCAGCGACAGTCGAGGCCTTCAATGGAAGTCAGGGGAGTATTGGATTGAGCAAGGAGGTTTTCAAGGGGCTATGGCAGCTGCAGGAACTCGATCTGTCCTCCAACGGCCTCCTGTGGCTGCCCAAGGGCCTGCTGGATGGGCTTCAGAGACTCACCTGGCTGTCTCTGGCCAGCAACCGGCTTGTCACCCTGGACAGAGTCACATTTGAACCCCTGGTGGGGCTACAGCACCTCCTGCTGGTAGGAAACCCTTGGAAATGCGATTGCAAGCTGAGAGACTTCAAGCACTGGATGGAGTGGTTGATTTACAGGGGTGAGCAGGGCTGTTAGCAGGCCTCTCCATATCTCAAATACTTTAAGACTTTACCAGAGCGAGTCTGGGGTGTATAATCTAAGCAATTAATCTCCACTCTGCAGGATGGATGTATGCTGAGCAAAGACATCTAAGAGTACAATGACCTCTATATCTTTCAATCCTTCCCTGTCTCTCCTGGTTCCCTTCTTTCTCCCTTCCTCCTTCTTTCCCCTTGTTTTTGTGTCCCCTCTCCATCTGTTTTATAGATGGGCAGGTAGATGTGATGCAGTGCAGCCTCCCGGAGGATTTGAAGGGCAGGGACATCCGCAGCGTGCCAGCAGAGATGTTCAGCTACTGCCTCCAGACTTCAACCAAGGAAGGCGCCACCCGGCCTCCTTGCCCGCCCGGCCGGGTTGGAGGTGCCGATGATTGCATCCGTCAGCGCTACAGACCCGCGAGCGTCCGCCGGGCACAGGGCACGCAGGTAGTTGCGGCCGTTGTGTGCGGCACAGTGTGCGTCATGATGGTGGTGGCAGCGACTTACGGGTGCGTCTACGCCTCGCTGGTAGCCCGCTACCAGAAAGAGATGAAGAGCCGCGGGCAGCCCCTGATGGCTGAGTCTGGAGCTGACACCGACCTGGAAGACGGGCAGACGTCATCCCCGACCTCACTGGAGGAAACGCCGCCCAAAGAGGCCTGCGGCTTCGTGCACAGTTATCGAATCAGCAGTTTCTAACACACTGATTTCTGCCTCTGTACTTCAGCTCTCATCACTGATGAGACGAGGTCTGCAGAGAGAAACCCTGCAGCTCACTGGGCGAAACTCTCCGGGTGGAGACTGATTGTGCAGCTTAATGGAGCGGACTAAATCCAGTGAAGCTGTGATTCTGCAGTACTTCTTTTAATGTATGGATGCTCTGTGAATTGTTATTCCCTGCGCTGCATCCCTCAGCCAGCTTTGAAACTTCTCTCAAGCTGCTGTTTGGCACTTCTGCACCTTGACTTTCCCTTCATGTGTGTTTCTTCTTTAGAAATATGAATCTACATTTAGTTCCCGTCTTTGGATCTAAGCCCAAGAAGCACAAAGTCAAAAAGTACAAACGTCTGTGAATGTGTGACATTTCTCTTGATGTGAGCTGCAAAAAATTACTTTTCTCTTAATCAGCTGTGCGTGTTTTACATTCCCCATTCTGCAGAGTAATTCTTTGTACCTGTGTTAGGTGGATGCCCCCGCTGAATCTCCTCAGAACAACAAACACTTTGAACCACATCAGAGTTCTGCTGCTGTCAGGTAAACGCTGCTTTAAGCTTCATCACAGGTTAACTGCATTCAAACAATACTAGAGCTGTACTGCCACCTAGAGGGCAAGCTTAGAGCTGCAACAGCTTCTAATCCAGCACAACGAAACAGCGATGACTATTATCTCCAACATTGTGAAGTAAAGAAAGAGCGTGAGGAGATCAGCTCACATGTGATAAGCACATGAAATAAATTGAAGTGTAATTGAACTCAAGGACTGTTAATCATGCTGAAGGTAATAAACTCTTTATTTATCTAAACTGGGTATTTTTTCTTTTTAAAGAAGTGTTTTTGGTCCATTTCACAACCTCTAAATCGCTGTTCTTAAATGTGAGTGAGAGGACTACTTCCTTACAGAGTTCTGAGAGTCGTGTTCTCCTTTGCTTTCGACCGGGGAGGAGAAGTTACCTTGAACTTCATTTCCACTGCATGTTACAGTTTAATTAGACGATAGCCGCTGCTGTTGCAGGCAGCGTCACCACATGCTTCATGTCATGTGGTGTAAAAATCCCACACAAAGCGATTTGAGTGAGGATTCTTGCTGACCACTGTATGACCTTCAATGTCTTCATCATTATCTTTTGCTCTTGCCCGACTCAAGAAGAACAATTGAAAATGGTCAGCATATGGCCACTGCTGTTCCTCAAAGTGCCACTCGCAGCTGGCTTCTAAAGTGACTCCGCCCACATAGACTCCCATGTTAAAATGTCTTATTTTCCAACAGAAATAAACATGTTTGGTCTCCACAGCTAACTCCAGCTCCCTGTTAGACGCTGATCTGCTTTGGCTGTCACGGATTAATAAAGGAAACAGTAAGCAACTAAAGCAAGAGGAAAACGCGATAATGACAGTGCATGCTGTGTTTTTGTGATGAAGATGAAGAAGGTGAACATCATAGCTCTTCCACCACTTGTTTGAAACTCACCTCCAGCCATGGCCGTCTTTCCCTCGGTTGACACGGTCACCGATGTCGTCGCTATGATGTACTTCACTCCTGAGGGGCAAAACATTTCGCCCAACATTAACTACAGATCACCTTATCAGTAATTCAATGATAACGAGTTACTTTTTGTTCTGCAGACGTGTTCAGGGGTTCGTCACAAACAAACCTTTGTCATTCACTGGGTAGTAGTAGAATTTTCCAGGAGTGTTTTCTACAGCCAGGCGGTACCACAGCGGGAAGTGATCGATGGTGAACAGATTATCTTTATCAGCTGGAGTCAGGAACTTCCTGCAAAGTGAGCAATCATCCTCAGATAACATTTTACTTTGAAATTCACTCCTAGGCTCATTGACTGAACTGGTCAGTGTGCAACTGGAAGCTCTAATTTTACTATTTATTTCTAATCATCTTCTGTTTCAAACACAAACCTGTTCTTCGTGCTACTGATGAACATTTTTTTACTTCACTCACTTCAAAGAACTCACAAAGGTTACACACTCTGATAGTCCACAGCAGGAAGCAGCTATAACAACAATTCTTAAACCAGCTGGAGTGTATCAGCTGGGATCGTGCTCTGAAGTGTGACATTATTATTTTTAAAGAAAGAAGGAGGGAGGGAGAAGATATGGTTCCAGCAGTTAGTGTTATAACATAATTTTCTTTATGCTAATAGTACAGATGAATTGTCTAGCTAATAATGAGCACAAACAGTGTTGAAAAGCTGCAGCTAGGAGAGCAACACAAAAGGTGCTTGTAAGTGTCACAGAAATGGCTTATGTATAAAGAAGTTTAATAGATGGTTCCAGCAGTTAAAATGTTCTTGCTTGTACGTTTCTGTGGCCAATATTGTAAGGGTGTGTTTATCTTGTCAGAAAGAACAAGTTTTGTTACACCGCTATTATCGCGAGGTTTGGGCGTGATAGTATAGGCTGTGAGCCCACGTTTAATAATCACGCTAAGGAGTCCAGCGAGCTATCTGCAAAGGCCTGGTTAGTCTACCAGCGGTACAAGGTATTTGTCATTTGCCATAACTGTATTGCGATATTGTAAAAATTTGTAATGTATGGTGTTCTAATTATTTTATGTTTTAATTTAGAATGCACAAGACTGTAAAGCTATTCTTCTAGGACCTCCGAAGTGGCAGGCGGCCACGAGGTAATTTTCGTTGTTAAAGCACAAGTGTTAATTTTGATAGACTGAAGCGCTTAAAGTCTTTGTGTTTTATGTTTGTAGTTTTCACGGCGTTCAATAAATGCAGCGAAGCGCCCGTCTTGAAGAAGCCGTGCCTGTGTTGTCATTTCGGAGTTATAGTGAAAACTCGCCCTAGCCAGCGCCGGTGAGAAGCTAATTACGAAGACGGCAGCTGCAGAGAGCGACGGTGAACTGGAGCGACACAAGAGGGCGCCATTGCATAAGCTCACCGTTCTCAAGCAGCCAAGCACAGCGGCAACAACGTTGTACAACTGGAGTAAGGTGGAAATTAATAAGGGACAGTGTTAAAGGTAGAATAATAGTGGTTTAAGTCAAGTTTAAAGAGCCACAATAAGTTTCTATAATACATTTGTCAAAGTTTATTTATTTCTACTGTACTTCAAGGTGATGCTTTGTAGTTTGGTGAATAGTTCTGTGTGCTTGCTTAAGGTCAAAGTTTGAGTGAAGTTTACAAGGTCCTTTAAGAAAAGGTGCACTTAAAGTATACAGTATTTGAAATCTGAACACAGTGCGCTTAATGACATTTAACTAGACTCCCGAGATGGTTGACAAAGATCTCGAAGAGCACCATGCTGTATCACTTACCGAAGTGGAAGAAAATGATGATGAACAAATTACAGAACTACAGACTGTTCGTAAAAGTGAAAGAGTAAGAACACTAACAGAAAAGGGTAAAGAGCTTCAAGAGAAGAAACTCAAAGGCCTCCAACACAGATATGCTGTTGCTTTTGAAAAATGGAGATATGAAGCAAGATTGAGCAAAGTAATATTAAGAAATGAAGTTTCCGAGAGTGAATTGAATGAGCTCATCAACAATGTAAATGTTGCCTGCAAAGATGTACAAACCATTTATGAACAAATACGGCAAACACAAACTCCTGATGCAGATGAAAGACGCAAAGTGGATGCATGTACGTCACTTTCCTTGTTCATTGTCAGAAGAGCTGAAAAACACTTACAAGGAGACCTTGCAGATGGTGATGAAGAGCCATGGCCAGATGTTGGATCATGCTTAGGATCTGAAAGTACTAAATCAAGGTCAAAATCACGAAGGTCTAAAAGTGGTTCAAGCCAGTCATACTCACAAACAATTAAAAGAATAGAAGCAGAGGCTGAGGCAGCTGCGTGTCAGGAAATATTAGCAGTAATGGAGGATCAAGAAAGGGAAGCAGCTGAACTAAAAAAGTTGGAACTTGAAAACTTGGAAAGGCAACAAACAATGGAGGAGCAGCGCAGAAAGATTGAACGCTTGGAAGAGGTTAAAAAATTTAATGCTGCAAGAGCTAAAGTAAAGGTTTATGCAGAAGCTGAAAGTATTTCAGAAAGTCGTAGTTTAGTGCGCAGTATCAAAACTGAGAGCGAAACCTCAGCAATCCCTGCTCCACCACAAGTTCCCTCTCAAGCTCCAAATACAATCCAAGCCCATAATGCCACAAACCCTGCATTTGTTCCACATACTCCCACAGTCATAAACCAAGCCCAACAAAACCCTGGTGTGCAACCTAAGGGCACCACAGGCCAAGCAGGAAACGCATCAAGTCCGCCATTTATCCCTAAAGCAACACAAGCTGCCGCTTCAGCAACTCATCCACAGCCAAACTTGGATCTAGTCGGCATACTAGCAGACGCAATAAGTGCTAATCGTCTTCCAACTCCGGAACCTGCACTGTTCACTGGTGACCCTTTAAAGTTCAAGGACTGGCAGTTGTCATTTGAGACCTTGATTGAAAGAAAAAACATTCCAAAGAACGAAAGACTCTATTATCTCAGGAAGTACCTTGGTGGACCCGCAAAGAGAGTGGTTGAAGGATTTCTCCTAGTGGGCACAGATGAAGCGTATGATGCAGCTTGGGAAGTGCTGGAAAGGCGCTTTGGAGATCTGTTCACTATAGGAAAATGCTTCAGAGACAAACTTCACAGTTGGCCTAAAATAAGCTCCAAGGATGGAAGTGAGTTGAGAGAGTTTGCCGACTTCCTTAGAAGTTGTGAAGCTGCGATGCCACACATAAAGACATTAGAGGTTCTCAATGACTGTATGGAAATTCAGAAACTCTTGCTGAAACTTCCTGACTGGTTGACAACAAGATGGAATCGCGCAGCGATGAAAATAAGAAAAACCCTTAATGGAGAATATCCATCATTTCACATGTTTACGGACTTTGTATCCACTGAAGCAGACCTAGCATGTGACCCCATAGCTTCAATGCAAGCACTCAAGGGTTTGGAAATCAGTAAACCCAAACACTCACGCAGCCAAGTCGTTCAAGCTAAAACATTAACTGCAACTTCAAGTCACTTAACCACCTCAAGTCACATAAATCCCATGACCTGTCTTTACTGCAAAAGAAATGGTCACACACTGGATAAATGCTTCAAATTCATGGAAAAATCAGTCCAGGATCGTATCAAGTTTGTACAAGTAGAAAGGCTGTGTTTTGGATGTTTGAAGGGGGGACATCATTCTAAGAAGTGTGATAAAAGGAATACGTGTGAGAAATGCCAGAAGAAGCATCCCACGTGTCTGCATGATGACAAGTTTGTGGAGCGTAAAAGGATAATGCCTGCACCGAATGATAACTCTCGAGACAAGGACGAAGGAGATGAACCAGCAACCGCAATCTCTAATAGAGTAACTCAAGTAACTTCGAGCACACTGACATCCTCCATTCTACCTGTCTGGGTTTCATCAAAAAATCACCCAGACAGAGAAGTTCTAGTGTATGCCCTCCTCGATTCTCAGAGCGATACATCCTTTATCTTGGATGAAGTAGCCCAGGGTCTCGACACAGATAAGAGTAAGGCTCATCTAAGACTATCGACCATGTCCGCCAAGTCAACAGTCATACCATGTGAGAAACTGGTAAATCTTCAAGTTAGAGGCTACAAGCAGGAAAAGAGAATTACATTGCCACCGGTCTATACAAGAGAATTCATCCCTGTGAACAGATCACACATCCTGACGTCTGAAACTGCTTTGAATTGGCCTCACCTCGAAAGGCTGGCAGATAGGTTACCTCCAATGCTTGAATGCGAAGTTGGTCTGCTTCTCGGCTATAACTGTCAGCAAGCCCTTCTTCCACGGGA
Organism: Astatotilapia calliptera; assembly: GCF_964374335.1. Taxonomy (NCBI): domain Eukaryota; kingdom Metazoa; phylum Chordata; class Actinopteri; order Cichliformes; family Cichlidae; genus Astatotilapia; species Astatotilapia calliptera. The sequence continues at coordinate 3,649,005 of NC_137428.1, read as the reverse complement.
AGTCATTGCAGGTGAGGAGAATCAGCCTTACGCACAGCTAACTGATCTCGGCTGGAGCATAGTTGGTTGTACGTCTCAAGTTCAAAATCACAATGATGATATTGGCATAAGCCACAGAATCATTGTTCGAGAAGTTACTCCTGCAGTACAACAAGCAGTTGAACTCAGGCAAGAAGTGCATTTTGTATGCAGAACTCAAGTGAAGGAAGTGGGTCCAGCTGATGTAATAAAGGCTTTGGGATCTGATTTCTCTGAGCATGAAACAGATGACAATCCAGTCTCTCAGGAAGACATTTTGTTCATGTCAAAGGTGACTAAAGGCATAAGGCAAAAGGAAAACGGTCACTATGAACTCCCATTGCCACTCAAAACCGACGACCCGAATCTTCCAAACAACAAACAATGTGCTGAGCATAGACTGTCGTCGTTGGAACGTCGGCTCAGAAGAGATGAGAAATACTATGAGGATTACGTCAAGTTCATGGACGACATCATAACCCGTGGAGACGCAGAGAAGGTCCCAGAGCAAGAACTGGATAAGAAGGCAGCATGGTATATACCACACCATGGAGTATACCACCCCCACAAACCTGAGAAGATACGTGTGGTTTTTGATTGTTCGGCCCGTTTCCAGGGGACATCTCTTAACGATCACCTTCTGACTGGACCAGATCTTACCAACGCACTGATTGGAGTGTTATGTCGATTCAGAAAGGGCCCCATCGCCATCATGTGTGACGTGGAGAGGATGTTCCACCAATTCCACGTCATCAAGGAGCATCAAGACTATTTGAGGTTTCTTTGGTGGGACAAAGGCGATTTAAACTCTGAGCCTTCAGTGTACAGGATGAGAGTGCATCTTTTTGGAGCAGCTTCATCTCCCGGATGCTGCAATTTCGGACTCAAACATATTGCTTCTCAAGGTAGAAACAGATTCAGCGAAAAGACTATAGAGTTCATCCAAAGAGGTTTTTACGTCGATGACGGACTCGCTAGTGTGACATCAACAGTCGAAGCCATACAGTTGGTAAACGAGTCAAGGGCACTTTGTAAAACAGGCAACCTACATCTGCATAAGTTTGTGTCAAACGACAAAGAAGTGCTTGCAGCTATTCCCCAAGAGGAACAAGCTAAAGCCAAAGACCAGGACATGGCTCTTGGAGAACTCCACATTGAACGTGCACTTGGAGTGCAATGGTGCATAGAGGCAGATGAATTCCAATTCAGAGTCCAAGTTAAAGACAACCCATTGACAAGGAGAGGGGTGCTCTCGATTGTTGCTTCAGTCTTTGACCCCCTTGGGTTCGTTGCCCCATTCATATTAATTGGAAAGCAGATACTCCAAACGTTGTGCAAGGACAAAGTTAATTGGGACGAGGATCTCCCAGATCACATTCTACCACAATGGGAAGCATGGTTGCGAGACCTGCCCAAGTTGGCAGCTCTGAAGATCCCACGAAGCTACTCGCAAGATGCGGACATTGTGCAGTACGAATTGCACAGTTTCTCGGATGCGAGCCTCAGTGGTTATGGCGCATGTTCATATCTCAGAGCAAAAGGTAGAGAAGGACAGGTCAGTTGTGCACTCGTCATGGGCAAGGCAAGAGTAACGCCCATTAAGCAAACAACCATCCCAAGGCTCGAACTGTCATCGGCCGTGACTTCAGTTCGCATTGCAGATGTGATCAAACGAGAACTAGACATCCAAAATCTACAGGAATATTATTGGACAGATTCACAAGTCGTATTAGCATACATAAATAATGATGCTAAAAGATTTCACACATTTGTCGCCAATCGAATTCAACGAATAAGACAAAGCACAAGTCCTGGGAAATGGCAGCACGTCAGCTCAGAGGAAAATCCAGCTGATCAGGCCTCAAGAGGTTTAAATGCTACTCAGCTGAAAGATTCAAACTGGTTGAAAGGTCCCGATTTTCTTTGGAAACAAGAGCTTCCAGTCAAAGAGGAAATGGTGGGAGAGGTTGAAGAAATGGATCCTGAAGTCCGTAAAGGCTATACGCACACTGTACATTCGAAGGAAGCAAACCCAGTGCTAGAGCGTTTAAAGAAGTTCTCCAGTTGGTCGAGAGCTATCAAGGCCATTGCCAGGCTCAGGCGATTCATCAAAGAGTACAAGGGTGTTCAACGAAGAACGAACAAAGTGACAGATCTTGAAGAAAGAAAAGACACAGAATTATTCATCATCAAGCTAGTGCAAAGAGACATCTTTACTGAGGAAATACAGAAGATCAGATCTCAAGGAGAAAATTCTCTGCACAAGCGCAGCAGACTAAAGCAGTTGAATGCCTTTTTGGACAAGTTGGATGTTCTCAGGGTAGGAGGAAGATTATCTCAATCAACTTTACACTATGATGTAAAACATCCTGCAATTCTCCCCAAGGAGTCCCATGTGTCAGCCCTCCTCGTCAAACACTACCATGAAGGTGTACATCACCAGGGAAGAGGGATGACAATAAATGAATTGCGGGCAAATGGGATATGGATTTTAGGATGTGGGAGTGTTGTTTCTTCACACATTTACCATTGTGTTAAGTGCAGAAGATACAGAAAGGCTACAAATGTCCAACAGATGTCAGATTTGCCAGAAGTGAGAACAGAAACAGCACCTCCTTTCACGTATTGTGGCGTCGACTGTTTCGGGCCATTCATGGTAAAGGAAGGAAGAAAGGAAGTCAAAAGGTATGGACTACTGTTCACGTGTTTATGTTCACGAGCTGTGCACATTGAAACACTAGATGACTTATCGACAGATGCCTTCATGAACGCTCTTCGAGTTCTGATAGCCATAAGAGGTCCTGTCCGGCAATTAAGATGCGACCAAGGGACAAACTTTATGGGCGCCAAAAGAGAACTTTTGGAGTTAATGAAGGATATGGATCAAGAACCACAAAGAGCTATGGGTTGTGAATTTGTGGTGAACATTCCGGCAGCTAGCCACATGGGGGGCGTCTGGGAACGTCAAATTCGGACAGTACGAAGTGTACTGACAGCGATGCTGGACAAGTTCTCAAACAGACTCGATACAGCTAGTCTAAGAACACTGCTTTACGAGACAATGGCCATCATTAACAGCAGACCTTTAAGTGTTGAGTATCTCAATGATCCCTTGGGGCCAGAGCCACTAACTCCCAATCACATATTAACGATGAAATCTTCGGTTATTCTTCCACCTCCAGGAGAGTTTTGCAGAGAGGATTTGTACTTGAATAAAAGATGGAGAAGAGTACAATTTCTGGCAAATGAGTTTTGGCAAAGGTGGAGGCGAGAGTATCTGTTAAATCTCCAGCGGCGACAGAAGTGGCAGAACGTCTCACGAAACCTGCGAGTAAATGACATTGTGATACTGCAGGATGATAATGCTCCAAGATGTAAATGGGAACTTGCTCTAATAGTAGAGGCTATAGAGAGCTCAGATGGCAAGGTTCGAAAGGTGAAGCTCAAGACCAGTGAGACTACCTTTGACGGGGGGAAACCACGGACAAGGCTGATATATCTGGAAAGACCTGTTCACAAGTTAGTGACTTTACTGGAGACTGACATGCAAAGTGAAACAGACTCTAATGTTGACACTCATTAGAAAATCACATTGCAAACAATGAGTGATTTTGGTGGGAGTGTAAGTGTCACAGAAATGGCTTATGTATAAAGAAGTTTAATAGATGGTTCCAGCAGTTAAAATGTTCTTGCTTGTACGTTTCTGTGGCCAATATTGTAAGGGTGTGTTTATCTTGTCAGAAAGAACAAGTTTTGTTACACCGCTATTATCGCGAGGTTTGGGCGTGATAGTATAGGCTGTGAGCCCACGTTTAATAATCACGCTAAGGAGTCCAGCGAGCTATCTGCAAAGGCCTGGTTAGTCTACCAGCGGTACAAGGTATTTGTCATTTGCCATAACTGTATTGCGATATTGTAAAAATTTGTAATGTATGGTGTTCTAATTATTTTATGTTTTAATTTAGAATGCACAAGACTGTAAAGCTATTCTTCTAGGACCTCCGAAGTGGCAGGCGGCCACGAGGTAATTTTCGTTGTTAAAGCACAAGTGTTAATTTTGATAGACTGAAGCGCTTAAAGTCTTTGTGTTTTATGTTTGTAGTTTTCACGGCGTTCAATAAATGCAGCGAAGCGCCCGTCTTGAAGAAGCCGTGCCTGTGTTGTCATTTCGGAGTTATAGTGCTGTTCTGAAAGCAGAAAGTATTTCGCCACATAAACCTGAACTCTTTGCAGAAGCACGTAAGATATATTTGCTGTCAGGTCCAGACCACCTGTTGGAGTTACACTGTAACTGTGTCACGTGAGTAAATGTGCACATTGCCAGTCTTTTTTTTTATTATTTATACCATGTAAAAGGTAAATGGACTGGTTTTTATATTGGATTTTTCTTCTCTATATGAGCACTCAAAGATTTACACAACTTGCCTCATTCATCCATTGCACAAGCACTAGAGCAGACAGGAATCGAACCACCAACCTTATGACCTGCTAGGACCTGTTAGGTTTTAATCAGGTGACTGAATGCTCCCTTAGTTACACTACAACATGTCTGGGCTTCTAGATTTTTCTTCTTCAGTCCCCTTTTCCACTTACACCTCTCTGTATTTAATCATTAGTTGTTATTAATCTCTGTCTCTCTTCCACAGCATGTCTTTTGTCCCGTCTTTCTCCCCTCACCCCTAACCGGTCACAGCAGATGGCCCCGCCCCTCCCTGAGCCTGGTTTTGCTGCAGGTTTCTTCCTGTTAAAAGGGAGTTTTTCCTTCCCACTGTGGCCAAAGCACTTGTTCATAGGGGTCATATGACTGTTTGGGTTTTCTCTGCATTATTGTAGGGTCTCCCTTACCATATAAAGCACCTTGAGGAAACTGTTGTTGTGATTTTGTGCTGTGTAAATAAAATTGAATTGAATGGAATTTAATTATAATGGCTTGAGTTAAACAGATTCTACATCTTATATGCATTTGGTCTCAACCTAAACTACACAGTGAGATATTTCTGTCTTTTCAGCTTAATTTACTTACATTCACATAAACAGTGACACTTATCTGCAGAGTCTGCATAAATGATTAGCATGTTGAACGCATAAAATCTGCCCATAACATGGGAATACCTACAGCCCCACATCTACACCTTTCGAAGTAACACCAAATGAAAAAATCTAAACAACACAAGTAATTTTTCAGTTGGCGCTCTTACTTAAATATTCTATGATTTTGTGAGGCATGTCAGATTTCTAATTTTGCCTCAGGATATCAGTGGATCTCATCTCATCTGCTGTTTTTATGTACCTGCCATTCACCACTCTGGTTTGTCCCCACAAATGAGAAAATCCTGTATAACCAACCATTTGCTTCAGCTTCACAATCCACTGTGATTCAAAAATATCTTTATCGAAAGGATCATTTATTCCTACTGCCATTCGATGATCTACACCAGAAGCCAATCATCCTACATCTCTCTTTATCAGCCCACTTCTCCATATACAGCAAATAAACAGCAGCATTTGTATTCAATTTAAGTAGGTCCCTTTAGAAATAAAGCATGAAAAGATTCAATACATGACATTTCTTCATGGCCTCACACCTCTAGTAAAACCACACGGTGAAACAGATAACAGATAATCCCAAATCTCTAGCTTCAGTTCACACACTATGAAGGGCTTTCCTGGCCTGCCCCACTTGTATCTCAAATCTGGTGGTAAATAATGTTTGGTGTTCTTCTACACATCACATAGGTCAGCTGTTCCACACAGATTTCAGGTTTATCCGGGAGAATAGTTTGTAGTAACGCAGCTCACCTCTAGATAAATCCAGTGCTCCACCTGAGGGGCAGTCCTCAGGACCTCACACAGCAGTTTTTATTTAACGAGTTCATCCTCACAGAAAACCAAACTGATTCTTCTTCAGCTTCCTCTCATGTATCTGAACTGCTGCACTGTTTTCAGAGAGAAGCACGAGTCAAACCTACAATGGAATATTTTCGTTATAATCACTCCCTCAACAATCTGAGTCCCTCAATAATCTGAGTCCCTCACTGCGTTGTGCTAATTATTGAAATGAACGACTGCATCTTCGTATATGAATGAGCATGCATCAGGCTTCCGTTTGTCGTGGGCTATCAGTTCCAAAACTGCCCCTGAGCCTCTTTGGTAAACCTAACAGCAGCTTTTTGACACCAGGAGAAGGTTTGATGACGTAGATGTTAATAATCTGGTCCACTCAATTTATCTTTATTGACTTTCTTGCATGAAATATTCTTAATGTCACAACTGAACTTTAATAGATTTAAATAATTAATAGCAAATATTGGAAATGTGGAGACGTTGGCTGTTTCTCAAAAGGCACCGATGCAGCACACCTGCAGAAAAGCAATATCACCTTGAAGATGTTATAATGCTTTGTTTTGTTTTTATTTCTTTTACTTTTGTTTCTCTTGTTGGAGATAACTGTGATCATTACAGAGCTTGTAAAAAAGGCTCTGATTAACCTTACAGTTATTATCATTCGAGTTATTGTAGATAAAGTCGATCAATATATGTTCTAATAAACTGTGCACACGTACAGGTTAATGATAGCAGCTGTGCAGTGAGATGAGCTATACGACCAATTTAAAATGAGTGATGGCACAGGAGGTTAGATGCAGGTTTGAGTACAGCTATAAAGCATCCGAATGAGCCACAAGTGCGTGCTCAGGCCACTGTAACACTGCAGATGCAAGATAAGTTTGAACTGTAATACAAACACGGCTGCTTAAAACAGGAAAATCGCTGGAATATCTGCACGAACAGAACCATGCAGACAGAAGGAAAGAGTCCACATAGTGGCCTAAGAGTAAAAGACACTGATAATGTGAGTGTTCAGGATATTAGTTTCATTTCTGCTGTCTGAGTTAGGATAAAAGTGCTCTAAAAACCTAAAAACGTCCCACTGTGGAAAAGGAGAGAAATATACAGTTATAACCTGCATGGGAACATCTGAAGCTGTGGACTGCAGCACTGCGGTAACATAATCAGTGTTTATGAAGATCAGGCCCTGCCTGAACACAGAGCTTGACTGATTGTCTAATCCTTTAATATTACGCAGAAGATTGCATCAGCTAAGAAAACACTTCCTGCATATTTAACTGCTGCAGGTTCTGGCTCCTCCTAGCAGTGTGTGTGTGTGTGTGTGTGTGTGTGTGTGTGTGTGTGTGTGTGTGTGTGTGTGTGTGTGTGTGTGTGTGTGTGTGTGTGTGTGTTTGATGGTGACACGGGTCACATCCACCTCTTTCCTCTCTTCACCCCTATCTGCACCCAACAATCAGCCAGCATCAAGTTTCCTGTTTAAACTGCGAGTTTGGAGGAAATAGACTGAGTGGAAATCAGAACTAGAGTTTGTAGATGCTGGTATCAGGCTTCTATATAGCTGTGAGCCACTTGTAAATATTCTGTAAATAGCAAATTAAACCAGTGATCATACACTGTAAATAAGAGCACTTAGTGTCAGGTTAGCGGGAGTGAGAAGTCCTATTTGCTGAACACGTTTTTCTCATATTCTTGGTCACAGAAATCTCAATATTTGGCGTTTTCCTTTCTGGTAGGGCAAATGGGGAGACATTAGTATTCTGTTCATGATTTTGGGAACGGCTCATCTCTGCAGCAAATAATCTGTTGCTCAAAACTCCTGGGAGCAGGAAAAGTAGGGAATCTGTGTTTAGGTAAACCCTATGCTTTAGTGATGAAATGGCTCTTAGAGCCGAGGCGGTAGTTACACTCAGTAGCTCAGGAACAGAGCGGGAGGGAGAGAGAGAGAAAGAGAGCCAGGGACGACAACATCACATTAGAAAGGTATAGTAATCATCCACAACTATTTTCAGTTGCTGATGATAAAGGATTCAGAAAGTTTATTCATGCAGGTCCATATGACAGAGAATATGAATGTTCTTTTTGTTTTCATATTATAATTTATATTTAATTGTGTTGTGGTTTGCAGTGTTTTGTGTTGTTTCACTTTAAATTTGTAAAAGGAAAAAGCTGAAAATTTAAATAGTTAAAAGTTGAAATATGAATAGTTGGTTTTTGTATTATATGATTTATTTATTACATTTTATGTGGAGTGAATAAATAAAAGTATATTTATGGTGGCCCCTACAGACAAAGCACGTAAAAACTCCAAAACACGTACAAAACACAACAGAAGTGCTCCAGGATGCAGGCGCAGTGTTGAGCTTTTGTTACCTAGTGGCTACACAAGCCAGGAAGCACCAACGACCGGATTTGGTGTGTGGTAGTAACAGGTAAATGAACTTTTTTTTAAAATTATTTGAATATATATGAGTGATTGTGTATAAATACACAAACAATACACATATGCTGTCAATTGTGTAATTTAAGTGATCTAGGTAGCTCTGTTTTGAAGTTCAGTTCATGCTAGATGTGTTTTGGAGTTTGGACGTGCTTTGTCTCTAGGGGCCACCGCATATATTTATACATAAACATATATAAATAAAACCACTTTTGTTTTTTACATTAGTAATTCCTTTTGTGCATAATTTTATATTATTGTTAATAATAAATTAATTAAAGCAACAAAATAACCTGGAGAGCCGGTTCGGAGCCGAAAGAGCCGGCTCTCTAAAAATAGCCGTAAATCCCATCACTACTATGCTTGCACATTACATAACTGAGTTGCTGCCATTAAAAAATAAAGTAAATTGCCATCATGTTTTCCAGTATTCAGGTATTTCTTGTGTTTCTGTTCATTTTGGGTCTTACTTTGCCACTCTGGTCTCCACTCCTGCATATCTCACAACCCTCATCAGGCCGGATCGAGTACCGAGGAAAGCCGTCTCAACCCCTGGCTCCACCCTGCATACAAACAACAGTAACACAAGATTAAAAGGGAAATCAGCTCTTTATCAGGAGCAAAAATCGGACAAACGTCACACGTTCCAAGAAAAGCCCCAAAAGTTTTTACAAGTAAAACACCTCAATTGATCTTCCAGATATTTTTGGTTTTATCTGTTTAGGTTTTAGGACATCTCATAACCAATAAAACGTCAGGGCATGTCATGTCTCCTGCCTGACCTGTCGTTCAGCATCAGGGTGTTCCAGTAGGCCTCAAGCGGAGCTGTGACCACGGCGTCGAACAGCGTCTGCGACAGCAGCACCTCGTCACCTGGTTAATGGGAAAGCTTCAGTTGAATGAAAGCAGATTCAAGGTCAACCTGGACCAGAGCTTCTAACTGAACACAGAAAAGGGGAACAAACTAAAGCTTGAGTGTCAAAAACCTACACTCGAGGTCAGGCTCCTTCCCCAGCAGGTAGCGGATGGCGGCCTGCAGCTGTGAGTACTTTCGGTGAGCAGGGTCGATGTCTGTCTCACAGTAAGTCCTGAGGAAACCAGATCTATTAAACCAGGTTCACAGAACCTCTGTATTCTGCAGGACGTTTGACAGGGTTTCAGGCCAACAACATTAATATATTTGTAGGCTGTCTGATCAGTGTCAGTATCAGAACAGATAAATGAAATGGCTGAAAACATTTGTCTTAAATCATCATCAAGGACGGTTTTTACCACTCAGAGGCGATGGTGAGATCTGGTGAGGTCAGATCATGCAGCCCTGAGAAGCAAGGTAGAAAAAGTTTAGTCGGTTCAAATGAAAACACAGAAGTTTACTTCACGTTAGTTTAAGAAATGTGTTGCAGAGCATGTAGTTAACAGGCTCCACACAGCACACGATTTCAAGTCTGTGCTGAGGGCAGTTGTGGGAAACCTCACCTTCTTCCACAGATACATTTCCCATAAACATGAGCTTCCCGTGACCTTTGGTCAGTGCCATGCCGAAGCTGCGGAGACAGGTGGGGAGACGGTGACACTAATTTGATTTCTGCACCGTACAGTGTGCCCTGCTGCCCTCTAGAGGCCTCCTGGATGAAGCTCAAACATTACAGGACATATTTTCTGTACTAATATACAATAAAAAACTTTTTGATCCATCCCTCTGTATTTTTGATTATCTCTTCTTTTCTTTAAAGACCATAAGCACATACTACAGGCTTGTGAGATGAATTTCTGCTGCTATCTTTTACAGGGGATCCGACTTTGACCATTCCTTCGTAAAAGCTGGAGTTGTGCGCCCTTCATTAATGTTCCAGTAGAATAAAATCCAAAATTAAGCAGCAGGGAATAACATTCGACCTAAATTTGATGTTGTTTAAATTATGTGATATATTATAAGTTTTCCTTCTTTTACCCTGACTAAACATTAAGTCAGGATGCATGAACAGCGTACAGCTAGACCCTACAGGCTTTCACAGCTGACTGACAAGTTTGACTGAAAATTCAGCGAGTGATGATGTCACTGTGCTACGCGTGAACAACCAGAAGAACAAACTGTCAGACAGGGCACGAGAGGACTGATGGACAAAGCACAAAGCACTGCGCGTTTACCTGAAAGGCGTGTTGTCAATGTTGGTGTAGAAATATTCGTTGGTGAGGTACAGCGGCCTTTTCTGTGGCACAAAGAATCATTTTATCAGTGATGCTGCAGTTTATCGGCACATTTAATAAGCAAACTCTACGATCGACTGACTGAGACATCAGTATTACCCCTTTATCCACCGACGCTCTGATGTTCAGGCTGAGAGTGCCCGTCTCTCCTTTCACCATGGCCGTCCTCAGCTGAAAGTAGAGAAAGGAGTTTAAAATAAACTCTGAGATATATTTTAAATGTTTTTCTGCCTAAAGAAAAAAAAGACACTGATGCTACTGAACCACTTTAGAAATTCTCTCATGCAGAGAGAAATCAGGGATTACTAAACGCGAGGGGATTTAATAATAATAATAGTAATAATAATACATCCATCCATCCATCTTCATCCGCTTTATCCGAGGCCGGGTCGTGGGGGCAGCAGCCTAAGCAAAGACGCCCAGACCTCCCTCTCCCCAGCCACCTCCTCCAGCTTATCCGGGGGAACACCAAGGCGTTCCCAGGCCAGCCGAGAGATATAATCTCTCCAGCGTGTCCTGGGTCTGCCCCGGGGCCTCCTCCCGGTGGGACATGCCTGGAACACCTCACCCAGGAGGCGCCCAGGGGGCATCCTTGTCAGATGCCCGAACCACCTCAATAAAGTTCATCTGTACTAGATCAGAGAGGTATTGAATTACAGTAATCAATTCGAGAGATAATGAGATTATGGATGAGAATGGCAGTGGCATGAGGAGTGAGGAAAGGGGGGAGGCGATTGATGTTACGGAGCTGAAAATATGCTGCACGTGTGACATTATTGATGTTTCCCTTTTCCTGCTTTTGGAACTTTTGACATTCACATGATGATATCCGAACAAACCCATCAATAATTGTGTCCTGAAATAATCTGCTTGTGTTTACCAGCTCGTCTGTGTCCTCCCACTCCACCTCTGACAGATCCACACTGTTATAGTTTGGCTTCGGCTTCAGTTTCTTTCCGTCTTTGTACTGCAGGACAGAAGAGGCACTGTTACTGAGTGTGTGTGTGTGTGTGTGTGTGTGTGTGTGTGTGTAATACTGTACAACCCTTCTCATAAATATTTGATACCGTTCCCTCTTAATGCACCCTTCAGGAGATTTGCTAAACTTTTATTACTTTAAATTTAGCTCAAGTAAATCAGAGCAGCTGCCACGGAGCCCGTGAGCTAAATGTGTCTTCCAAAGTGGCCTTGAAACACAGCTCACCAGAGGTCGAAGGTCGGGGTGAGACAGGATGTAGCCGTTGTTGTTGATGAGGAAGGCGTAGCCGTGAGCTCCCAGCTGAGAGGAGAGCAGAAAATATTTAAAGCGTTTATTTTGGAAATAAAATAAAGCAGAAACAGAGTAAACCGCCCAGAGCTCACCATGTATCGGGGTGCCAGCTTCATCACCTCCATCAGCGGGATGTCGGAGCCGACCACACCGAGCAGGATGCCATGGGACAGCTGGAGACAGATGCACAGTCAAAACTCAGAGTTATAATCAAGCACCAGCCTTTTGGTTTGTGCTTCTTTCAGACACATTCAGCCCACTTTGACCTTCAGTGGCGTGTCCCAGTGAAACTTCCTTTTCTGTCACTGTAAAGTTTAACTACACTTTTAATGCCTGTGCAATTTCAATATAACAAAAGATATGCATTTTCAACAGCAGGCTATTTCTGCAGCAGTGTTTAGTGTTCAAAAGTACAAAATAGTTGCTCTCTTTCACATTTTCCAAAGCAAAGCAGAATTTAAAATGTCATAGTAAACGTACGGCATGACAAGTCATCTGAACTATTTATCGATTTATTTCTGTTTTCATTGACTGTACAGACGTGCTGCTCTTCATCGTCAGGCTGATGTGTATCAGAGCTGACACTGACCGTCTCCTTCTTCTTGCTGAAGACCGGCATGGCCACTGAGGTCATGAGCAGCAGACTCTGAGCCTTGGTGGTGAAAAGCTGAGAGACGGGAGAACATTGGGCACAAAGTGTGATTATCTGAAGTACAGAGACAAACACTCAATATAATGAACAACAAATCTGTAACAGGTGCACACAGTATTACTGTCCACATTACACAACGTGTCGCTGGATAGACTCTGACAGATGGGACCGTACAGGTTTTACATTTTTGTTTTTATATAGTATGTTGGCATTTTGGGTCATTTCTTAATTTTAAAGGTGTTTTGCAGACAATGTTATTTGTCGGTGCGTTGATTTCACATTATGTGCACATCTGAGCTTGAACTCCAGGTGGTGGTGTGGTCCTGATGCGGACCTGCCATGATGATATGAGCACTACAATCAGTTTGAGAACACTTCAGGGAGGCCTCCAGCAACTTTCAGGAAACTGAGAAAAAGCCACCTTTTTAAAAGTCAACCCATATATCTATTTATTTGAATGTGGGAATATGGGATGGATGAATGGATGATCTTCTACATGAACAAAATAAAGATAAAAGAATCTAAAAAGTCTAATTTTCTGAAGCTCAGAGCTGATAAGACAGAGGTTCTAGTTTCTGTACCAGAAAATATGCCCTTTCTGATCTAGAATAATCTAGGCCTTTGCCCTCAACTGTTCCTGTCAGTGTACCTGATCTAAGACTTCGTGTTGATCAGTCCTTGTCCTTCGACACACAGAGTTCTCCAAATGCTGTTTTTTCCGACTCACTAAAATCATCAAGGAAAGGTGCTTGTTTGTGTTTTGTCTCTTCTTGTATAGACTTCTGTAACTCTCTTTTTCTGCACTCAGTAAGTCGACACCCTGGGTTGCCTGGACGCAATTTTAAAAATGCTAATTTACTACATCAAACAGACCGTCTCATACAACTCCACTTTGATGTTACTTCACAAGCTCCCTGTAGCACTTACAATGCTGTTTAAAATCCTCACCCTTACCTACAGAGCATTTCATGCTCAGGCATGGCAGCTAATGGCTATTTGAAAGGCTTCTCCTGTTGCACAGGAGGAAGAACATGGCCTAAAACCTGAGATCCAAACATGTCCATGCAGTTCTCAGATATCTTCACACAGGTGTGTTGTAGTATTTGTAAGCTGGGTTTCTGCAGCTCTGAACCATTGCAGCTTAAAAAGCTGAACTTTGTGCTGATCCTTTGGATCTTCTGATAAAAGAAATGCCAAAAATAAACTCCATGTTATATACTGATGGTAGAACCTGTAGGAGCTTCACACAAGTCCAACAGATGAAGAACTAACTATTAATCTAAAACTGCAACTTCTTTTTTTTTTTTTTTTACCTCCTCTGTGTTTGGAAGCTGTTGGGGTGATGGAGATGAAGGCCCAGAGGATCATGGGATAATGGGTTCATGGAGACGAGGAGAAAAAACACACATGACAATAATGACATTGTTCTGATTTAAATGAGCCCTTCACAACAGATTTAAATAGAATGGTAGTGTATACTGTAAATATGTTTAATGGCTTCTTTAAGCCCTTTGATTGGCCAGGCAGGCTCACCACAGTGTCCATGTAGGCCTCTGTCCAGATGATATCGTGGTCATGGTTGATGACCATTGGCCGACTGAGCACGTGCAGGTACTCCATGACGTTCTCCTGCACATCTGCCAGTGTGGAGATGTGTGTGTAATAACCTGAAAAAACACATGTGAGCATATTAGTGTCTGCATGAAGAAAAAGCAGGAAAGTATCACACACAGGACCGACCTTTGTTGTTGCAGGCGATCCACTTGGTGTTTTGAGCAAAGGTCATCTCTCTGCCAATCAGGTAGGTGAAGACTCGCACCTGAACACAGTGGCACACCTGTTTATGTCCGTGTTTGCCCGTTTACAAAGTTACCTGCTAATGTTTTTGTGCAGGCAACTGTAGTTAAACACAGGAAGTCGGGTTTAGAGCACCTCATTCTTACTCAAACTGAGTAAGAATGAGGTGATAAGACAAAGGAGTTGATAGTGGACTTCCGGAGGTGCAGAGAAGTACACACCCCCATCACCATCAACGGCGCTGCTGTGGAGAGAGTGAGCAGCTTCCGGTTCCTTGGTGTACATCTGGCTGAGGATCTTACGTGGTCAGTACACACAAACAAAACAGTGAAGAAGGCGCAGCAGCGCCTCTTCTTTCTCAGGAGACTGAAAAGATTCGGCATGAGCCCCCGCATCCTCAGGACCTTCTATCACTGTGCCATTGAGAGCATCCTCACTGGATGCATCACCACCTGGTATGGCAACAGCACCGCCTACAACTGCAAAGCTCTCCAGCGAGTAGTGCGGTGCTCTGAACGGATAATTGGAGGTGAGCTTCCCTCCCTCCAAGACATCTACAGGAAGCGGTGCCTGAGGAAAGCGGGGAGGATCATCAAGGACTCCAGTCACCCCAGCCATAAACTGTTCAGACTACTTCCATCAGGAAGGAGGTTCTGCAGCATCCGGTCCCGTACCAGCAGACTGAGAGACAGCTTCTTCCACCAGGCCATCAGACTGCTGAACACTTCATAGACACCTCAGCTTCACTACTGGAACTTCAACATTATGCACTCCATACTGTACAGTAACGCCACTGTTTTGCACAATATCCAACTAACAACCTCTGTATATTTTATATATTTTATTTATTTTTTACTCTATTTAATTTGTAAAATATGTGTACACACACACACACACACACACACACACACACACACACACACACACACACACACACACGTAGGAAAATATTTAGTATACACATCCAGAAATGCATATACTATTATATATTGTACATATATTTATTAGTTTCAGATGTAGCCATTCTTGTATTTTGCTTGTTTACATTATTGTATTTTGCACAACTCTGTTGCTTGTGAAGCTCGCACACAAGAATTTCACTCACATGTGCTGTACCAATGTACCTGCACATGTGATGTGACAATAAAAGTGATTTGATTTGATTTGATACTTTGACAATAAAGAGGTAATAATCAATAAATTACCAAAGTAATACACAAGTAATACGCTGATACAACAATTGTATATAGAACTGTCTAACAACAGACAAAATACATTCAAAGGTTACAGTATATAGAGACATTTAAGTGACGTCACTATAAAATATATTCATATATTTACATATTATTGTAACAGTAACTTTTTAAGAAACAAATATGGTGATATTAATGGTGTAATAATAGTAAGTAATGAGGTGAAACAGGCTATGATGTAGAGTTAATTCATTTCTAATATGGAAAAGCTCTCAGCTCGCGGTCCTCACCCTGCGCTCAGGCCAGTTGAACTCCTCAAAGACGGACTGAAAGTCCTCCATGGCGCCGTCTGTGATCAGCATGATGGCCTGGTTACACATGCTGCCCTGACCGTTCGCCCTCGCCTGCACACAAATGCACAACTTAGACACAGCAACAACTCCATCATCGATCTCTACTCTTTGAAAAGAGAATAAAAAAGCACTTTGTGATGCTAGATATCATTTTTTAGATTTAAGCCCCTTTTAAGCCAAGGAAACAGCAACTTTACTGTAAAGAAAATCTTTTTGAGTCTTCCCGCTCTCCAGGAAGCTTAAAATTGTTTTAAACCATGAATATCCAAACAACAGTTTAACAAAGTATTGTACCCAACAGAGAAAACAATAAGTGCATTACAGTAGTCCAAACATCTTGTCATAAAAGCATGGACAAGATGTTCAAAAACATAAAAAAGATAAAGTAAACTCACTAAAAGCCTCAACCATTAAAAAACTAGTTTTAATAAGAGAATTTATCTCCTTATCTTAGATTCACAGTCCAGTTTGACACCACAGTTTTCTGCTGGGTCTGAACACCTCAGGTTACTCTCAGTGAAATAATTAAAAAACCAGCAGCAGCCAGCAGTGTTACTCAATGCACCAAAGGTAAAAATGTGAAAAATCCAAGGTGATTGTCAGAAGACTTTACCTCTGACCTTGACTTTGTCGAGGTCACTCAGAATTACTCGGCGGGGTGACAAAAATACCCCACGAGCCTTTGATGGTTGAGGGATAAAAAATGATGGGAATGTTTACTTTGATGTTCTTTAGAAACTCCACCTGTGGTTTAGGGGAGTTGATATTTTCATTGGTAGGTAAATGTAAGTGTTGTTAAAAAAAATGGTAGACACGGCCATGTTATTTAGAAATCAGGCCAAGATGGAGCAGATAAAATCAATATAAGTTAGGAGAGTGGTAAAAAGCGGGCTGAGCGGACACTAACCTCGTTCAGGATTTTGAAGGACTCCTTCATGGCATTCTTGATCTTTGCTTCGCCTTTGACATGCAGCTCCTCCACCAACACCTTAAAGTGCTGAGACAGGAAACGAGTACAAAGAGGCTTTGTATACAGACAGACATTCATTTTTATTGCCCAGATTCAAAGAAATTCTGATTTAATTTAATTTGAATATATGTGCCTCCCTTTATCCTGTCAGTCAACTACAACCAAGTTTCAATCATTTATTACTTAGGTGACTAATTTTGATCTTGTGTTTGAGGTAGTTTTGAAAAATACGGTACCTTCAGCCTTAACACTGAAACTCTCACAAGCACAGAGGCTCTCTAGCTCCAGCTTGACCTGCTGTGGTTTCTGATGCCACTTTAAGAATTAGGCTAAGAGGCTGATCTGATAATGACACTCGGGGTTTTCCTCTGTGTTTGCGTCTGTGTGATGGCTGCTAAGATGCCTCCTGGGCTCTTTAGGCTTCCATGAAGCAGATAATGGTCTCACCTCTCTGTTGTCCAAGTCGGCCTGGACCAGAGTTCCTCTGAAACACGGCTCCACGTAGCGAACGTAGTCTGTGTACTGCAGACAGGGAAAGAAACACAGACGAGGCAGGCTCATGAGCAAAAACAGGCAGTCAGTGGTTCCATTAACTAATCCAGTAATTGAACCTTTAATGTTTTAGTGATAAAGCTATGAATTCACAATGATGTTGATGTTACCCAGACTTAAAAAGTACTCACACCAGCACAACACATGCTTTTCATAATGAAACTGAGAAGTGATTACAGTTTTTAAGATGTGAGGGGTTTCCTGACCAGCCAGGTCTTAATCCAACATCAAATTAACGTGTTGGTTCCAACACGTTAATTTGATGATCTTATAGTTATTTGGTTATAACTTGTGACATTTCTATGTTAGGAGTTCTTCCTTGTTCTTGTTTAGTTCCTTTCCATTTCATTTGGATAGTGTTTGTCTCTGGTACTTTGTATGTAGTTTTCTGAGTACTGCATCTGAATCCTTTCAGGGCTTCAGGATATGCACGATATGAGAACTTATGAGCCTGTAGCGCTAATGAAGCAGGCATGGATTACCATCACTGTAAATACCATCTCTTTGCATAAATGTGATTTATTATCCAATAAGTCTTAAAAAGAAAGGAAATAATTATGGTTATTTTTTAACTCTAGATACCAGTAAAAATAATTTAAATTGAAAAAATGTATGAAACTCCAAATTTATGCCACTTGTGAAACTTTTGGTCATGACTGTTGTTTTCCTGCCATTTTTCACTTAAACGCTGCTCAGAGTCACAACACTGTAATAGTTTTTAAGTAGATGTGCGCATGTCTCACAGCAATGACGTTGACAAAGTCGTTCTCTCCCAGTGTATCCAGAATGGTGTTGATGGTGTGTTTGGCAATGGTCATCTTCAGTCCCTTCATACTGCCGCTAATGTCCACCATGATGATGATGTCTTTGGGAGACGTGGCAGCCTGGATGTACCTGTACACAGGAAGTGGAGACAGCCAATGGCTGTTGGGATCAATAACATTGGTCCAAACTCCACAGAGTAGTGGAGCAGTGCCATTGACATTATACCTGTATACATATATTATATATTATTAGCATACACTCAGAAAAATGAAATTGGTTGGTTGTTACGTGTACAAGATTCAAACTTGTAATTTGAACTAAATAATTTCATGTTTCTATGGTGAACGTGATTAAATCATATAGCATCTGCATGAACTTCAGCAACTTAATTTGTTCTTGTTGAGATGACCTGATACGATCTAGTAAGAGTGGTTAGTTGTCTGGAATCACGAAATTCACAAGATCATATTAGAGGTCAAACTGCAGGAAAATCGCTGGAGTTTTAAGAGGCAGACAACTACACCCACACCACGTGTATGCTATTGCTATTTATTGTGGTTCAACCTGTCAAGGACAAAAACGTACAGAAAATTCTGCATCAAGCCTTGTAAACATATCTTTCCTACTTTTGTTAAGCCTGGAGTGACAGCTTGGAGGTGTGATGGTTACTGCTGTTGCCTCACAGCAAGAAGGGCCTGGGTTCAAATCCACAATCTGGCTGGTTTGCAGTGTGTAATTAGAGTTACGTTAATTGGTGATTCTAAATTATCCATGAATGTCAGTGCAAATGGTTGTTTGTCTCTATGAAATCATCAACCGCCATATTGGTTCATTAAGCAAGACTAATTGCCTTGATTACCAAAGTAGTTGTTCAAACAACAAGATTTCATTGTGTTCTCCTAAAGTTTTTAACTTGTGTCGAATGAATTAAAACAAATTTCACTTTAAATACTTCAATAAATCACTTCAAGTCAATGTAAGTATACTACGTTGATCCAACGTAATCTGATTACATTAAACCACCAAATGCCAAATGTGTTGGTTTGACATGGTCAAAAATGGGTTATTGTACTTGGTTAAATCACGTGGAAAAAGGTGCCACGATTAAATTGTGTTCATCCAACAACAGATTTTTTTGAGCGTACATTATCATTGCTATGCAGATGATACCTAGCTGTATCTATCCACCAAGCAAGATGACACACACCAGTTACTTAAACCACAAGAATGTCTTAAAGACAAAGGAGTGGCTGACCTCGAATTTCCTGCTTCTAAATTCAGACAAAATTGAAATGATTGTAGTCGGCCCATAAACCTTGGAGACATGATGTCTAACCCAATACTTACTCTGGATTACACTGGCCTCCAGTAACACTGTGAGGAATCTTAGAGTGTCCTTCAACATCCATTAAAACAATCTAACTGCAACAGTTCCAGCAGCCAAAGGTCAAATGTGAACAGGAGCATCAGGCAACCTTCGAGCCTGCAAAGTACAGCCAATATAGAAGAACCGAAAACTGCACTTCCCCTAATGGCCACTTTAAGCTGTCTGCAAAATGTCCAACTTAACTAATTATGATAACACATAACAATTAAAAGCTGAGCAGTAAATCATACTTTAAGCTGTCACTCTCAAACATGGACAGAGATATTAGAGGGAACCATGAACTGCAGATCTTCTCGTCTCTGGGAAAAACTGTGTGGATGCTCCTGGGCCAATTTTTGAAGAAGAAAAAAAGAAAGAAAGAAAAGAAAAGTGGCCTCATCATATAACTCACAGAAATCTGGTTCTCCTGTACTCCTTTACTTTGCAAAGGTGAATTTAAACCTTTAGACTGTGACTGTCCAGCACTGAACAGAATAAAATATATTTATGGTTAACAGATTGTTAGCTTCATACAGGGGAACTGGGGATTTGTGTAAAAATCAAATCTTTATAGTTTGGTGAATTCTAATCAACGTAAGGAGTTTGTTATTAATTTCTGGCAGAAATGTCTGATTTCCAGCGAACATTCTCAACAGATTCTTTATGAGCTGCTTTTAGAAAATCCAGGAATTGCCCCTGCAGATAAAAACGTATCATCTATCATCACAAACTCAATCTGCATGTTTCACAGTCTCTCTCAATGTAAGTCCCTGCAGATGTATGGCAGCTCAGCTGCAGTAATGTGGAGCGATGAGGCATTCAGGGACATATGCAGTTCTCTGGTATTATTTAGAAATGCATGAGCAGTCACATATGGTGCCATGTGGGCTGCCGTGACCCGGCTAAGGAGCAGCTTATCGTCTTTTCCAGAGGATCAGTGTCTGGCTGGCCTCTGCTCAACCAATGCAAAGCCAGCGGAGTGGCCACTTAGACTGACTCAAATTCAGCCTCATGGAGGGATTTATTCCATTTTTGCATTGTACTAATTCCTGCTGTTATATAGATAAGTCTATACACAGTAGCACAGTTGGTACATCCCTGATAATGAGGTTTTACTCTTAAAGATGATGATTCTACAAGTGTTCAGAAATTTGGAAGCTTTTCTATCTCCCACTGGAAGAGTAAGCACCATGTTTGGCTGGTTTACGTTCAGGCAGAAGCATTTATGTCTTTAACTGAAGCAGCTTTATTTGTGTGGGGAGCTGAAGGCAGTGAAATATAATGAAGTCTTCTTCTTCTTGCATCTGTAAAAAGATTAAATTCACACTTTGACTGAGGTGCTTCCAGCCTCCCTCATTAGTGGATTCTGTGTTTCTCTTTCTCTGCTGCTGGTGAGTTGACACCTTTAAAATTAACATGCTAAACTTAGCAACCCAGCTGCCTCAGTGTTTGCCTGCAGGACATTTAAGTATTTAATATCATTCGAGTGAGACACAACCCTAATCAAGCAGGCTTCAGTGGGTCATCAAACCAAACAGCCAAGGTGAAATATAGCCCTTGTTATGCTTAAGCACATAACCTCAGAAATGATTATTTTACTGTTCCAAAAATAGCAGAGCCCCAGTGAGTAGTGTGACTCTGTCACTTCAAAGCCTCTCAGAGATAAAAAGCAGGAAAACCTGAGCCCATTAAGCTTTTGAGGTTCTCGGGTTCTGGAGTAATGTGTCCCCCACATGATTATCACCACTGAACTTTACCATTTACCATAAATACAAAAAAATTCAAATGAGCTGTACCTCAGAAGGCAAAGACAAATGATTGGTAGAACAAACTCACCAGTTTCTGTTCCTGCAGTCGAAGGCTACAACACCGTTGGAGTCTGGAGTCCATTTAATACCTGACCAAAAGACAAGGAGTCAGTTCACAGAGTGACACCTGTGATATCAATAAGAAAAAACGTACATGGATACAAGGATATAAGAAATATTGAAAGACAAACAGGGAAGTTTGTGTGGATTGTATGGAATTGTATTATATGATCATTCCAAAATGATGTCAAACTGCCTAATTTCACTTGTTTTATTTCAGTCAGGACCATAAGGGTCAAACAAAGACTGGTATTTCCACAGCAAGAGCCCAGAACAGAACAGAGGCACCATCAGTGGCAACAGATGCATGAAAAAGAGTAAATGATACCATAAGGATTATTTTGAATTGTGAAATAATGCAAAGCTACTCTATTAGAGCCAAAAATAAAATCATGGAGCTGGAAACGAGCAGGACACTTTATGGCTGAACTCACCAGGGTAGATCCTGAAGAAACCCGTGGAGCTGCCAAAGTACTGCCAGGTGAGTGTAGGATCCTTCTGGAAGTTACCGATGAAGACGTCGTTTAAAGCCTCTGTGTTGTAGATGGCATTGAGGATGTTAGGATCTGCACACAGAGGAAAAACATGCTGATTTAGAGCTTCCTTTTAAAGAGCCATGACCTATGTTGAGGGAGTCAGCCATGAAGCACCTCTGACCTTTGTTGTACACATTGGTAGGAACCTGGATGTTGCTCATCTGAGTGTTGACAGGCAGTTTATTAAAATGTTCATTCTCCTCGAGGGGAAATTCTCCACCCAGATCCACATAGTTCCCATCCTCATCCGCAGTGTTGATCATCATCGAATTGTAGTAATCAAACTGGGAGAGGCAGCAACAGGAAATTCAGTTTGTTTTGTTTTTCACACAGAAATCCTGATTTTCAGTTCATTCTGATTATTGAGGAGTTAGAATCTGGTCTAATGTGTTTTTGTGTTTTTGACCCCTCAGGGCCACCATAAGCATGCAGAGCTTGAAAACTGTCAGGTTTTTGGCAACAAAGGCTGAGAAAAAGTTTTTGATGTTGACAGTAGCTATAAAAACACGTTGCATCTCACATTTCCTTTTTAATAAGGTTTGACTGGATCAGGGCGCCTCTGCCGCTACGGGCTCATTAAGGTCCTAAACGTCCCATAATGCATGAGTGCCTCTTGTGTACTCTCTCACCAATACTGTATATCATTAAGCTTTTATCTTGTGGTTTTTCTTTCTGTCCTCTCTCTCCTTGTACAGGACCTTCCTGCATCCCTTCCTGTCAAAAATGAGTTTTTCCCCTCTTCTGTCACCAAGTGATGGTAATGGTATTGTTGGGTTATTATTTGGACCTTATGATATAAGGTGCTCTGGTATAACTTTTATTTAGTGTTGCTTAAATGAAGCTGAATTGACTTAGGACTTCTACCATGTACAACATCACAAACTCTATCATTAGGTGCTTGTGTTTGAATATACTGTTTAACCCTTTAAGACCTACCATAGAACCAAGTCCGCCAGAGCTTATATTATATTTTTACATGCTGTAGTGACATTTTTGGAGGCATTTCAAGTTGCTATACAGCAATACAACCATTACAGTCCAAATTTTAATAATATGTATGCATTAAGTGCATACTAATTACATAAATTGCAAAAAAAATTGAAAATCGTTTTTGTTTTTTTAACATATATTTCTAGTTAGAGAAATTTAAGAGGCTTAACCCTCAAAACTGCAAATACAAAAAAGTTGCACAAAATAGTTTCCCACCACAGGAAATTTATTTTAAGTGTCTTCATAGTTTTATTTTTGAAATACACCAATTTTTATATACTGCAGGAAAAACAAAAATAAATATTATAATGCAAATTATTAAAAAAAAACCCCACCAGTATAGGCTCATAAGGCCCTGATGGTAAAAACTACATTTCCGCAAAATGACGTCACTTCCGGTTTCGGGCAGGTCATGGCGGACATGCGATAGTTCGCGCTGATGGACGTAGGAAGTGTTACAAACAGCTGATCGGATCAGCAAAGCGTGTTTCTGGAATATTATGCTTTTGTTGCTGCAAGTGCTTTTTATGCAGTTTTTGCAAAGCTTTATGTGGAAGGAAACCGTGACCTAGGACAAGCTGATGGCATAAGATGTAAGTACAACTCATCCGGCTTCATATGCAAAAAAAAATTATTGCGCTAGCTTACATGGTTGCAGTGCTACTGGGATTTAAAAATAGTTACGCAAAAGGAGCGTGCCCACTCCGACCGGCTTTAAAGGGTTAAACATCTCTGGCTTCACAATATGAAAATGTGTACAGAACAAATTACATTTGTTTCATTCACATAAGTTTACGGCAGAATATCAGAAATACAAACACACAGATGGAAGAATCCAGAAATAGTTAACTTCCCTGATGCTTATTGTGCGTTTCTTTGCGACCCAGTTTCCTATAGGATCAGTGAAGTTTGACCTAATCTAATTTCAGGAGTCAGCTGAGGTTTAAACCTCCAATCTGCTCCGGCCTCACAGCCTGCTGTCAACTCTGATCCACGCACAGTCAGCTAATGATAGCATTCAGCTAAAGACAAGGAAAGTACAAATGCACCAAACACTGACACATGACAGACTTGGAGGTTTTATCGTCCATCAGCATTAATTTAAACATGCAGAATACAGAATACGTCCTGGGTGATTCCAAACTAGCCAGTGAATCAGTTATCATCAAAACCAAAGAGTTGCACTGACCTTTAATGTTGCATTGAATTCATGGTACAAATCTGAGTCTTCTGCAGATTCTGCTAACCTCTGGCACAAGAAAAAGAGGAGAGAAATAAAACGGAGACTAAAAGACTGCACTGCACATGCACAGAAAAGCATACCAGCGAAAAATTATGAAATGTTCATTAGCTACAATGAGCTAAGAAATTATTATTATTATTATTATTATACAGTCTCAAAAGAGTATAGAAAGAAAAGGACTTTGGTGAGCAGATTCTTTTCGTTTTTATTATCAATATTATCAGGACTCCTTAGAGCCACAACAATATGAGTTGTGGCTCCATGAGTTGTGGCACTTCCTTTAAGAAAAATTCAGATATGAATGGCTTTAAAGGAATATGCACAGCTGGATTTAGCTGCGTTGGGAAAAAGTGAATTAGTTACTGTAGCGCAGAGTTCAACACAAAGGAATTCATCAACAAAGGCAACATTTAAGCACCAAAATGATTTTTATCAAGGCTAGTGTCACAGTTCTGGGTCATTTTGACGCAGCTTTTTCTGTTTGTTATATTTTGGTGTTTTTCTAGATTATGATTTATGTTCTGATTCTTGAGTTGTGCTGGTTTGATTTTGTATTATATTTTCTGTCAAGTCTGTCTGTCTCTGTCAAGTCTGCGTCTTTGTAAATTGTTTCCTGTTTTATTTTGATAGTTCCAGTCCTATGTCAGCGTATTCAGTTAGCCCTAATTTCTCCCAGCTGTGTCTCCCTCCTGTTTTCCATTCTCTGATTACGCCACTGCGTATTTAAGCCCTGTGTTGGCCTTTGGTCTTTGTTGCGTCATACGGTCTACATGCTGTGTGTTTGTAGTGTTCCAGTGGTGCAATTCCTCTGTTCTGAGTTTTGTTTTGTTTTTGTGGGAGTTATTTATAAGGAGATTTTTCCAGCATTAAAGTTGTGTTTTCAGTTCCAGTCCCGTCTTTGAGAGTCCTGCATTTTGGGTCCTTTTTCCTTCCTGCCTGCCACACAGCCTATCATGACAGTTAGAAACAGAACATGATTTGAATGCATAAATAACAGAGGCTTTTTTAAAGCTCGGTTTTCTGAGCTTCCAGCTTGATGCACAGCCATGAAACATTCTTCCAGTTGAAATACATTTAGGACCATCACACATTTTTCCATAAGACCAGTCAGACCCAACTACTTCTACTTCAACTGCTCCAGCTGCACACTTTATACAAAGTGATCACAGTGATATTGTTCATGCCACAAAGAAAACTGTCTAACGGATCATTCTGCTGTATTTTGTTAGGCAGCAAACTAATGACACAAATTATAACAGCATGTACTAAAAAACACAATCTTGTAATGAAGATGCAAAAGCAGGAATCACATTATTTTAAAAATCATGGGTTCAAATTAGTTCGGTCTCCCAGGAATAGTCCTGAAAAACCTCCTTTTAATGATCCTCACCATCACCGACTTCATCTTACTTCCCAACATTCGTTCGATTTCATCAGAGTAGTCCTTCACCAGGTCTTGTCCATCCACCTCTACGATCTTAATGATTGGCTCCACATCCTTCAATTTCTGAGACAAAAACAAAGACAGAGTCAAGAACAGCAGAAGTTTTTTTTAAATATACAATAACAACACATATAACATATTTAATATTTATTTCAATGCACTTTACACATCATCCCCCATTCACCCACGCACTCACATTCCTACAAGCACTTTCTTCAACATCTAACTGCTTTTCTATCTAACATTTAAACTCATCCGCGCTTAGATGAATGCATTAGAGAGCACCTTGGAGCAGCCAAGGCTCTAACTCCTGAGCTGCAGCCACCAAAATATCCATACCGTTCTGGTAACAACAAAGAAAAGCATTGAATCTGTACATTAAATAAACATTAACTCTAGAAAGACAAACTTGCAGCGTGTCATCAGTTATTACGACATGTGTGTGCTTGCGTGTATTCTTATACTGAGGGGATATCTGAGGTTATTGGGTCACTTTCTTTGGATCAAGAAGCTCGAGGTGGATAAACCAGCTGAGTGTGCGGAGGGTCAGCCCAGTCTGGGTATTTACACTCTGAATCTCTTCATTAAGTCACTCCCTAATTCCAATTAGTTCAAGCTGCCCAAACTGAAGCAAATACACAAGCAGAGCCAAACATTGAGTCCAACCTCTGTGAAAATCTTTTATCTCAGTCCTGCACACTTGCTGTACAGTATAATGAGCACAGAGCTCTATGGAGTCACAAAAAGGATTTCTCAGTGGTTGTTTTGCATCTTAGAGGAAGGGGCCTCAGTGGAAATGTAACCTAGTGTACCTTTGATTATGATGGGTTGCTGCAGAGTGACCCATCACTGAGAGGTCAATTCAATTTAATTTTATTTCTATAGCACCAAATCTCAACAACAATCATCTCAAAGCACTTTATATTGTGAGGTAAAGACCCTACAATAATACAGAGAAAACCCCAACAATCATATGACCTCCTATGAACAAGCACTCTGCAACAGTGGGAAGAAAAAAAACCCTTTTAACAGGAAGAAACGTGCAGCAGAACCAGGCTAGGGAGGGGCAGCCATCTGCCACGACCAGTTAGAGGTGAGGGGAGGAAGACAAGACAAAAGACATGCTGTGGAAGAGAGCCAGAGATTAATGATATCCATCCATCCATTCACTTCCGCTTATCCAGAGGACACCCTGGACAGGTCGCCAGTCTGTCACAGAGCTAACACACAGAGACAGACAACCATTCAACCATTCGCACCATTATGCCAGAGTACACGGGGAGAACATACAAACTCCACACAAAAAGACCCTGGCCTGATGGTGGGATTGAACTCAGGACCTTCTTGCTGTGCAGCAACAGTACTTTCCTTTGGTGTGATACGGTACTATGAGGTCTTTAACCTCCTAGGACCTGATGTCCACATATGCGGACATCCCATTTTGGGTTGTCTAGACCAAAATACTAAATTTTGCTCTACAAGGGCCTGATATCCACTTACGAGGACATTATACTGCCACATGTATGCTATGCCTTCTGAAGATACTGCCAAGGGAAACCATGTATAACATGGGTGGGCAACTCCAGGCCTCGAGGGCCGGTGTCCTGCGAGTTTTAGCTGTGTCCTTGATCCAACACAGCTGATTCAAACAGCTAAATGACATCCTCAACTAGGGATGGGTATCGAAACCCGGTTCTTGCTGAGAACCGGTTCCCACTGTTTCAATTCCTTGGAATTGTTTGCCATTTTTGCAAACGATTCCCTTATCGAGTCCAGTCGCCCTGAATGACGTCACCACGTTGCGGAGTGTCATTTACCTGGCAGGAAACACGGCGCCAGCGGCTCAAATGCTCAAAAGCTTGGTTATACTTTACGAGAACGGATGACAACAGGGCAACTTGCAAAGTAGATATTTCATTTAAGGGGGGAAACACTACGAATATGCAAAAACATTTGCTCACAAAACACGCGATAACCTTAAATGAATGTCGTGTTTTTAATTCCGCTCCGGACTCGTGAATCTCAACCCAGCAGCAGCGGTAACATTTGCACGTCCTCTCCCGTTAATGCGGCAGGTAAATAATCAGCTAACAGTGCATATTATGTTAGCGCGATCTGCCTTATTGCAAAACCTGCCATTACTGTGCATTTAGTGACCATGATGAGAGAGACAGAGTCTGGCTCAGATGCTGGCAGTTCTCACTGCAGTCTACCGGTAGCGTCTCCTTTCAGGCCAGGATAGACGAATGTCACCGAGCAGTGACTGAGTTTGTGGTCAAAGGCTTGAATCCATTTGCCACAGCAGATGCCCCCGATTTCACTTTGGTAAGTGAATGTGTTTAATTGTAGGCAGGGACATTACTGGATATTCTTGTGTAATTGCTACAGAATAATTTATGTTATACTTTGTTATTGCTACAGGAGAATATTTATTTTATTATTTTACATTTACATTTTTTTTCCTGGGGACCCTGTGACACCCCATTGAAGAGCCATAGGCTGGATCTCTTAAGATCTCACTGTTGGGTTTGTAAGGCCATGTTACTCCTAAATTTCTATCTTGTTCAAAGAGAAGGTAAAAAACAAAGTTCTAAGCTAATCGACCTTAGTGTTCTCCTTTTTTAAAAATAAGAATCGATAAGAGAATCGATAAAGAATCGAATCGTTAAACAGAATCGAAAATGGAATCGGAATCATTAAAATCTTATCAATACCCATCCCTATCCTCAACATGTCTTGAAGTTCTCCAGAGGCCTGGTATTGAATTAATCATTTGATTCAGGTGTGCTGACCCAGGGTGAGATCTAAAACCTGCAGGACACCGGCCCTCGAGGCCTGGAGTTGCCCACCCCTAACGTATACTGTTAACAGAACTGGTCCTAGCACCGAGCTTTACAAAACAGGGATCCAACGCAAGAATTAAAACAATGTTGAAAAGTAGAAGCATTCAGAGAGTGCAAACCAAATGTACTTTAAGAAGTTTGTAGTGCAGTAAAAACAAGTGCAAAGTGCAGGCTTTATTAAAATGTGCCTTCTTAAAAACAAAGTAAATATACTTGACATCATTTTAAGTGCAATTATTTTCTATCATTTATGTGGATTATTACATGTATGACATTTATTGCAGTGTTTCGTAAATTGGTTTTTGTTAAATTGTGACCAATAAATCATTAAGTTGACTTCGAAAACCTCGATGGATGTAAGCCAGATTTTAATGGACTGCTAACATGACCCCACTCTACGCCCCTACAGTTTTATCACAAGATCATTCAAACCTTTTTAAGCTATGATGTTTACAGAATGATGACACATGGATGCAAACACTACCAAAAACATCCTTGTAAGTACCGTAATTACCCGTAGCATCATTTTTCTCCTAATAAATCTGTGCTAGGGCACTGAGCTGCATGTGCTCTTAGTTTTAAATGCTAGTTTCCAAAACTGGATTTATTTCAGGATATTCTGGCTTCCTGTCTTCCCCCACACTGCTGAAATGCACAGTGATGCTGATGATGTAAGGTGGGCTTAAACTCCCTGAAAAAAAGGTTTCTTGATCAGCCAGTTGGGGATGTTTCAATCATTTTTTGGTCCCAGTCGTGGCCTGAATCCTTTCAAGTAGCTCTACCCTGCTCGTCTCTGCAAGCGAACCAGACTTTAAGTGTGAACAACACACAAACACAACTCACCATTATTAATGTGCTTAGCACTACTATTGCTGAAATTGGCATTTCATTGTTTTTTTAATTTATGGTAGATAAATGTGGTTTGAATCTTTGTTTAATTATTTTTATTTCTTTGTGTTATCTTCCAGATGTCACTGAGGTGAGAAGGATAAGGAGGCACATAAAGTAACCCCATAGAGTTTATGGGGTGGTTATTATACAAGATGATCTTGAGGGTCAGCCTTTTAACATCATTTAACATTCATTTTAGCACTGATACATTCATAGATTTGCTCATATAGCAATCCTCCAACAATTGCTGTATTTTATCTCTCATTCATGGCCAGAGAAAACGTACATGAAAACAACATGAAACCCGCAAGGCAGAAAACAATGTTATCTGGGGGTTATTTTGGTTCCTATACACGCATGTTGTGTATTCTGCAGGAGGTGGATGTGTGTTTAAAAGCATACAAACTGCTGACTGCCTCTGACGGCTCTAAATCTGACAGATAAATGGATGAATGTCTAAAATCAGAACAGGCCGCAAATCCTGACGCTGGTAAAGAGGGCTCAGTCCTCAATCTGGGCATTATCATGATCCCTGGGTGTGTTTGTCCTGGCAAACAAGCATAAGTGTGCACACAGACTCACACACACACACACAATGATAGGCACACTCACCAACATACACGAATGCACATCCGAACTCTTCCAATTGCTCTTTGTTTCCAGTTCAAACAGTCAGAAGCCTCAGGACCAGTTTGAGGGTAAGAAACTCACATCTAAAGTAGACTTTGGCCATGTTTTAATTATTAAAAGAAAATTCAACCCAAATGAATACAACACCAGAAAAGACAAATACAAACCTCAATGGTTTATGAGACTTCTTTGTAGAACCTACAGAGAGTGAACGCTCCAGAAGTATGAAAGGCTGAAATAGAACCTCTCAGTTTTGGACACGTTGGCCAAACCATTGCTCAGTCAGTATTTATGCTTTCTTGCAGCCTTGTGCAAATGTTTGGTAAAAGTCTGAGGCTTGTCGAAATGACAAATCCTAGAACATTTTTTTAGGACGACTTTTGAATTTGAAATTTGCTTTTACCAGTTCTGGCTTCATTTACCTTCTGCAGCAGCAGAGATCCAGAGTATTTGGCTGCACACTCTCGAAGTTCTGCAGAGAATCTCAACGCCCACTGCTGCACCCTGCAAGACAGAAAGACAACAGACAATATCAAGGACTCACATTACAGACTGTTAGAAAACCACAAGAAGAGACGCAAACAAAAGATAAGGAAACAAAACAAAATAAAACAAACAAGCAAAAAGAAAAGAAAAGAAAATCTCACCACTAGATATCAGTAGATTGCAGTTAAATGAACTTCATGTATTATCCTAACTAAGATGGCTGCTGTAAAACAAACAGCTCTGGCTGTAAAGTGAGTGTTGGCTCTTAGGCTGTTGTTTACCTCAGCTGTCAATGTGTCCATGTCTATTTGGACTGTAAAACATTGTGAAACGAGTTTAATACAAGCCAATGACTCCGAGAAGCTCATCAAGTTCTGCTGTTTTTGCTATTAGCCACTGTTACATCCACTTCAAAGAAAGTTTCACCAACGTTGTTGGACTCTGAAACTTTCATACAATGTGAGAATGTAATCAAACTGTTTATCAAGGGAAAGCGTGAATTTTAGAACAATTAAGCCAAACATTAGCTGAAAACAAGAACACTGCAGGCAACAAGGACACGGACCAGCCGGCTCATTATCGGTATTCAGCTCAGTCCGCCTCTCTGATGGTACGGAAGTGCGTCAGTGTCTGGAACTGGCAGCTCGAAAATCTGGAAAGGTGAAATCAATGCTGACAGAAATATACACTTTTTTACAGATGATGTCTTTGTCAGAGGTGCCTTGTATATTTCAGAAAGATAATCTTATACCGCATACTTCATCTACTCGAACAGCATGGCTTCATAGTAGAAGAGTTTGGTTGCTGAACTTTCCTGCCTGCAGTGTGTGAGAACATTTGGAGCACCAAGAAAGCAAAAATAGAACAAAGACAAGCCAGGGCTGCTGAGAGCTAGGATCCTCTATCAGACAAGAATGGGAAAACTGTCCTCTCCCAGAAGTAGAGTTAAAAGTAGAGTGGATACTACACAGTGGGAAACATGGCCCTATTCCAACTTTTTGAGACGTGTGGCTGCATTAAAATTAGGGAGAAGATCCTCTAGGACACCATCCATCATCTCATTACGAGCACGGCCCGGGTCAGGCATGCATACAAGCATGCAGGCCGTAGAAACTACTGAAACAATGTGACATCCTTTTATTCCCAACACATCATGCAGTCCATATCTGTATCGATATGCAGCATGATTTTTTTTTCCAGTGTTCTCTCAATTTGTCGGAGCAGTGTGTATATAGTGTCATGCCACATATTATTTTGTGTTAAGTTTCACTCTGTGTACTTACCGATTTGAATATATGAGGTTTATCAGTTTTTATTCCTTTATAATATGATTCATCCTGCTTGGTTTCCTGATTCTTGTGGATCGCGTTTGACCACCTGGGTTGGCTGGCCTGATTTGTAGCACCTGTCTGAGCTGCTATCGATGCCAGCTGGGTTTGAATAACGCAGTGTGCTGGACCTTTTGATCTCCATCTGTTACATACACGCTGTCCTCTAACTTCTTTGATTAAACATTAAAATATTAGTTGAGGAAAGCATCGCAGCGAAACGGTCATGAAAGAAGCCCATGTTTAAAATTTGCTGTTAGCCACTGCATGCTAAAAATCATTGGTGCACTCAGACAAACTGGACTCGTACTGAGCTTGGAGCACTTCTCATCAATGGTCTATGTAGCAGAAAGGCAGGGACCCTTTGTTTATGCTATACCACCACTTTACCTCAGGATGAAAAGTTCTGTTGTTACGTTCTTGCGCTGTCAGGTGTTTAGCGTAAGCTTGACCGTGTGTTTCCATGACAACGCTTGGCTCAGCAGCGGTGCATTACAGCAGAAAAAGGCCCTTAAATATGACAGTGATGAAAGAGATTTAGATAATCTGCTCCTCATCTGGGTCACAGCAGAGAGCTGCAGGGGTCCACTCAGCACAGACCCACAGCAATGCAACAAAGCTGCAAGTTAAAGTTTTGGTTTGTGTCGCAACAGCAAAACGGACAATTAACACAACAGACACTATAATGTTTCTATCATATGATATAGAAATATAATATAATAAAATATGTACAGAGGAGGTCAGGAGAGATGTAGAAGAGTGAAGTACTATAACCATCTATGAAAACCAGTGAAAGCTTTGTCATGGTTTCTGCATTTCAGCCATGTCTCAAAGTTGATGATCACTGATTGTGAACTAAGGCCATGCACACAGGCTGGTTAAAGCTCCATCATGTCATAGATGCACATGATCCAGAAACACTGCCTACACAGTTTGTTTCAGACACAGGATGACCTGAAGGCCCATTTTGAACTATGAATTATTCAAAGTTACCCCTGGAATTGGAAAGCAAAAACATCAATCTGGAGATGAGGAGAACAACGTTCACTTTAACCATTCTGAGGGAAAACATCATCAGAATATTCCAGGTCCAGGTGATGAATAATTACACATAATGAGGACAGTGTGAAGTGCCTCAGTCACAGCACTTCACACAGACAGACAGAGGAGAGAGAGAGTTTACCCAGCATGTGTTGAAAAGGAGGGTAACGCTCCATCTGTTCTGGACATTAATCCTCTAAGTTCAGTGCAGACACACACACACACAGTAAATACACTGTGGGCTTGTAACAGGTTTGACAATAACCCTGCTCTGCTACAGATGTAACTAATTACTGTTCATTTAAATTCTGGGTGCTAGATTCCTTTGATGAATCATTTAAACTATGAAATGCTATGTACCATCATGCACACGTCTTATTACACTGAACAAAAATATAAACGCAACACTTTTGTTTTTGCTCCCATTCCCCATGGGATGGACGTAGAGACCTAAAATTCATTCCAGATACACAATATAACCATCCCTCCCAAACAGTGGTCACAAATCAGTCCAAATGTGTGGTAGTGGGCACATCTGCTATATTGAGATAATCCATCCCACCTCACAGGTGTGCCACATCAGGATGCTGATCTGACATCATGAGTAGTGCACAGGTGTACCTCAGACTGCCCACAACAAAAGGCCACCCTGGAATGTGCAGTTTTTTGCGCTATTGGGGGTCTGGGGACCCAGAACCGGTCAGTATCTGGTGTGACCACCATTTGCCTCATGCAGTGCAACACATCGTCGCATGGAGTCTATCAGATTGTCAATTGTGGCCTGTGGAATGTTGGTCCACTCCACTTCAATGGCTGTGCGAGGTTGTTGGATATTCGTGGGAACTGGTACACGCTGTCGTATACGCCGGTCAAGCACATCCCGAACATGCTCAATGGGTGACATGTCCGGTGAGTATGCTGGCCATGCAAGAACTGGGACATTCTCAGCTGCCATCTGCCCTGAACAATGTGAACCATGATTCATCCGTGAAGCGCACACCTCTCCAACGTGCCAGACGCCATCGAATGTGAGCATTTGCCCACACAAGTCTGTTACGGCGACGAGCTGGAGTCAGGTCAAGACCCCGATGAGGACGACGGGCATGCAGTTGAGCGTCCCTGAGACGGTTTCTGACAGTTTGTGCAGAAACTGTTTGGTTGTGCAAACCAATTGTTCCAGCAGCTGTCTGGGTGGCTGGTCTCAGACGATCTTGGAGGTGAACCTGCTGGATGTGGAGGTCCTGGGCTGGTGTGGTTACACGAGGTCTGTGGGTGTGAGGCCGGTTGGATGTGCTGCCATATTCTCTGACACGCCTGTGGAGACGGCTTATGGTTGAGAAATGAACATTCAATGCACGGGAGACAGATCTGGTTGACATTCCTGCTGTCAGCATGCCAATTGCACGCTCCCTCATTGCTTGTGGCATCTGTGGCATTTTGCTGTGAGACAAAACTGCACATTCCAGGGTGGCCTTTTGTTGTGGGCAGTCTGAGGTACACCTGTGCACTACTCATGATGTCAGATCAGCATCCTGATGTGGCACACCTGTGAGGTGGGATGGATTATCTCAATATAGCAGATGTGCCCACTACCACACATTTGGACTGATTTGTGACCACTGTTTGGGAGGGATGGTTATATTGTGTATCTGGAATGAATTTTAGGTCTCTACGTCCATCCCATGGGGAATGGGAGCAAAAACAAAAGTGTTGCGTTTATATTTTTGTTCAGTGTATATATGAGCAACTCTCAGCGGCAAAGAGCTGCCAAAACTGTAGTTTGTTAAAACTCCCGATGCCATCAGTGATCATGTGATTTAAGTGCTCGATGCGTGATTTAAGTGCTCGATGCTTTGCCCTTTTTTCTTAGATTTTTATCTGTTTTTTCTTTAATCCCGGAACTCTTGACAGTATAAAATTTTAAAAATAACAATAATTTTGTTTGAATCATGTTTACCCGTGTAAGGAACTCTTCTCTTCTCTCCATTTTCTCTTTACTCTTTTACACATCAAAAATGGCAGATTTTGACCACCATGAATAGAATAGAAATTTGACCCCGGAACATGTTATCAGTAGGCTGGCTGGATAACATCTTATAGTTACGTATTTTAAAATGTAATAGTCAGCAGAACAACCCAAATAATTCAATCTGATCTCAGAGAGATGATGAACACTGCTGGAAGACTGAGCTGGAGTCATGGTAGGCACTGGTTTGCTTGTGTTTCTGTCTCGCTCCTGTTTTCTTTCTCAGGCCTTGGCTGGGTTGGGCAGGTGGAGCTCTACCTTTGGGTGGAGTTGCCACCATCTCCTGCACACCAGCAGGAGATGGTGGCACACCTGTTGCTTATTTTCCTGTCTCCAAGTATTTAAGAACCAGCTCACACATCCAGTCTTTGCCCAATTGTCTTTTTTTCAGTGTGGTATTCAAACCCTTCCTTGTGACCTTCCCTGGGTGTTTGGCACCCTCCTGGACCTTACCAACAACCCTCACGTGTAAGCCTGCACCTTCAGTCCTTACTTCTCCCGAACCCAGCCTTCTGGATCTAATACTGCTCTCCTCTCTCCCAGTGAACCTTCGTCTAACTGCATCTCCGGAAACTCAGGAATTCCGCTTTTGCCAGTGTCCTCTATCCTAGAGAAATTCCCCCATGGAAGTTATTCTGTGTTTTAAAATCAGTGCTTCTTGTAAACAATAAAGGTCTTGAGTTTGATCAGTTCAGCCTCTTTCTGGTTGTGCATTAGAGTCCACTATGCCTTTGGTGTTCATGCCTTGATAAGCGTCTGCCTTTAGTTTTCCAAACTGTTTAACTTAAAGCAGCAATCCTTGATGAATCTCTCTGTCCTTCAGCTCTCTGCAGATTTACGTTTTACTTTAGTTGCTGTATTTAATCCTTTATTTGCTGCCTTTGAAACACTTCAGTCGCTCATTCTGTCCTCCTTCAACACATGCTTGAATCTTCTGAGGTCTTTCCCTTTTCCTCCTGCCTGGCAGCTTTATCTACATGATCCTTTTTCCATCGTATCCACTATCCCTCCTCTGCACATATCCAAACCATCTCAGCCCCAACTCTTCAACTTTGTCTCTAACCTGAGCTGTCCCGCAGATATACTCATTTCTAAGCCTGTCCATCCAAGTGACTCCCAAGAAAAATCTTACCATTTCATCTCTGCCCCCTCTATCTCCACCTTCAGCTTGAGGGGATAGGTTAATTGATTAATCCAAATTGCCACTAGGTGTGAATGTGCGAATGAATGTGAGTGCGAATGGTTGTCTGTCCCTGTGTGTTGGCCCTGCGACGGACTGGCGACCTGTCCAGGGTGTACCCTGCCTCTCGCCCTATGACAGCTGGGATAGGCTCCAGCGCCCCCCGCGACCCTGAAAAGGATAAGCGGAAGCGAATGGATGGATGGATGGATAAACTTCATTTATTCAACACTCCTCCCAGAGCTTCGCACTGAACAGGTAGCAATGATTACTCTGACATTTTTCTACCTGTTATAACATAAAAATGTTTTCATTTTCAATACAAATTGTGCCAGGTCTGAAAAAATAAATAATAAATGAATCACCTACACTGCCTATAAACGTAAAATGTCACATGTCAAACATCTGGGAGATGTCAATAACAAAGAATGGGTAGTGCTCATTACATCCCTGTAAACTCATCTGCCCCGAGTTTCCTTGTTTTTCTGACACATTGTTTAAAACATCATAATTTTACTTACTAGCCTTTTCCAAAAAAAAAAAATAAATAAAAATGTAAAAATACATTAAAATAAGTACTGCCAGGCATGGGAGCCTTTAAACTCTAAATAAGAATGTTAAAGTGTATTTCATGTGTTCAGAGGTATGAATGGAAGCAACTGAGATACTGGGTTGGTATTCCTGCTACTGAAAGTCTGATTGTATGGGTCATGAACTCCAGGCAATGTTGGCAAAACCAGGTCGGTCCAAAAAAGAACTAGAAGCACGCTCTTCGGTTCAGGTCTGTCCACGCCATACCGCTGTGCAGTTACTGGACAGTTACTTGTTCTCGCCTGTGTCGATGTTGGGTAACATGTAGAAATGTTCTGGGCTGCAGTCCACCTGTGAAAACAGCTTCCAGTATAAGTCTGAGGGGGCAGAGCCCTATAGAGCAATTTATTTTCTCACATTTAGAGTTCTAACAGTACCAGCTGATCACTTTATATTCACTGTTAGGTTTAACAGTCCTAAAATGCTGCAGCATATATGAAAGCAACGGTCTCCCATCCGTCTCCAATTCAATCTAAAAATGCTCCCAAAATAAATCCTCCATCAAGATCACCTCTGAAGTCTATTCAGCTAATCCCCTGTGCCGAGGGTGATCTGCCCAGCAGACTGACTGACAGAAAATACACAGCCATCATTTCATTTCACAACCAGGTCAAAGGTCAGCAGTCCAGACAGCGACCTGGAGCGATGTCAAAGTTTTTTTTTAACTGCTTATCTAACTCATCGTGGTGATGTATGGCAAAAAAATCGGGTTAATGTACTGTCTAATACAGCCGATAAGACAGCTTTATGATTAAGCCTGGAGACAAGCTACAGTTAACTGTACACTATGCAGCACTTGCATTAAATACTTGTTTTATTGCTTTATATTAAGGGTTTATAACACAACCAAAAGAATAAGACTTTCCTCTAGTTTCTTGGCTGCTTCTAACAGCCTGTAGACTGTGTGCAGGTTGGGTTCAAGGCACAAGACTTTTATACTCGCTCCTGCCTCTGTGAACCTCATCTGCCATCTTATAGAATCACAGTTAGCAATACTAGCTCATATCAGCCAACAGACACCATTAATCACCAACATCAACAAACGAGCCGCTCCCACATATGAAACACAAACTTTACAAAAGGGGCACAAAAACAATCAGTTTAATCTAGTGAAGCACTTTTGGTCAAGTGGTAATGTGACCAGTAATGAGGCAGAACTGGTCACTACATCAGCACAGCATCTTCCTACTTTGATCCATGCATGGGTGTATGAGCAAGCAACCAAGCAGCAGCAGGCTGGTAAAAGGTGACAACTACAACTATCTGGATGAAAAACAAAACATTCAATAGATCGATACTTTACATGCAAAATAAAATAAAATATTATTATTGTGTGTGAAATACATGCCTGATCTTCTACATCAGAACTGCCAGTGAAAGTGAACTCTGCAGCTTCTTATTTCATTTTGTTGATGCTGCCATCTGTGACGGCCTGCTTGAAAGTCTGACAGTATCGCGTTACCTCAGTTACTGCTCACTGAGTGTCACTGGTACAAAGTCCTGCCTCTTTAGCTCTGCATGTCACAGCGGCTGAGGTGGATTTGCATGGGTTTAGGTGCATTTGTAGCCAGGTGACGTGGCCCTGTTTGTCCAGGCCTATGGCGGTTT
This sequence comes from Astatotilapia calliptera, assembly GCF_964374335.1. NCBI lineage: Eukaryota > Metazoa > Chordata > Actinopteri > Cichliformes > Cichlidae > Astatotilapia > Astatotilapia calliptera. The sequence goes on along the minus strand of NC_137428.1, from coordinate 3,610,872 downwards.
GGTGGAGAATGTGGGTCAGGCTTGGAAAGGTGACCGTGGCCAGTGAGCCATGCTGGCCCACAGATGGTGATGCGGAGGGAGCGTGTGAGGAAGCTGTAGCCGTGCAGGACTGCAGCTGCAGGGAGCTGCTGCTCTCTAACTGCCTCACAGATTCATGATAATGAGCTTCAACGGCAGCAAAACAGACAACACAAAACCACAAACATGTTGGGTAGATAAACACACTGCAAGAGCTTTGCATGTCACAAACAGTACATAAGAGACAAGCAAAGTTGCTACAATTTTAATGAGCTTGAAAATCAATATTTGGTACGACCAGCTTTATTCTTCAACAGCCTGAACTCTCTTAGGCAGCTTTCTTATATATTTCCTTAAGTAGTCTTCAGGAATTGTTCTCTGAAGGGTGTTCAAAGCTCTTTGGATGTTGGCTGCCTATTTTCAGGCTCTCTTGAGGTCCAGACCCTGCGGAGGCCAATCCATGGCTTAAAGTGTGTTTTTCTATCCAGGTGTTTTTATTGCGCTGGCAGTGTTTGGAATAATTGTCATAATAAAAAAATGAAGCCACTGTCAATCAGACACTTTCCAGTTTGTGTTGGTCGATCAAAATCTGTGTTCTCCATAAATTCTGGAAAGATCTCAGACACCACTGACTGAAACGCGGCCCCAAACCAAACAAAGCCTCCAGCATGTTTTACAGATGTAGACAATCAGTCTTGCAGTTCTCTCCTGACCTCCTCTGCACATATTAACAATAATTTAAACCAGAAAGTCAAAATCAGAAAAAAAATCAGGGGATAGAAGTCTACCATAGTGGAGATTATTCGTATGATGAAAAATGTACTGGAAACCCTCGATTCATCCATATTGTCCTGCTCACCTGGGTTGCAGGATCAACAATCAATGCAGAAATTCCCAAACCTTTTCAAGCTGCTGAAAAGTCAGTTGAAAGGCAGAGTCCTGGTTCTGCCCTGGATATGTCTGAAACTTCTCACCTAGGACCCACCCAATTAGCATCCTAGTCAGATGTCTGAACCTTCTCCAATCACTTCTTCCAAAGTAGTTCTATTATGAGCTCCTCAACCTCTCTCCAAGAGTGAGACCAGGCATTTTCCAAAGAAGGTTATTTCCGCTCCTTGCTCATTTTTCCAGTTGCCTCCCACAGGTCCCACACACAGAGGAGAGCAGGGACATGTAGTCAAAAATGTGCAATGCAATGTATTTCTTATTTTAACAAAAGAAAAACTTTATAAACCACACAAAAAACCTAAACAGCTTAGAACCTAATAGCAAAGTAACTGTTTTTTTGGCCAAACTGGATGCTGTACTCCAGTTCGTGTGACCCATGTTGAACAGCTGAGTTAAAATAAGCTTTTGGGTTTCCTAAATCTGAGTTTTTAGAAGTGTTACATCACTTTTAACTGTCACACCTGCAAAAATCAAAGACAGTGGAGAGCAAATTTCAGGGAGTCCTGAGGGAAAACAGCCTGCTGAAACACAGTTATTCTCTCGGGACCTCCATAAAAGCGCAGTGCACTCTGGGAGTTGACTATCAGAAGCTGGAATAAGCCCATTCAGGACTATTTTCTACAAGCTACACGCTTACTATATTCTATATGCGTTCATATTAACATGTCAGTCATGTTACCATAACTGCGAATGACATTCAACTTTCCCATCCATAGGTTTCTAACGATATCTACAGTCTTACAATAATGCAGGCCTTTAAAAAAACATTTTTAACCCTCTGCAGAGGTTATGAGACGTAAACACTGTGCACTTACGTCTCAGGTGGGATCTTCATCTGAGCCTCAGCTGTGATCAAAAGGCAAAAAATTCCCATTAGCCTCAAGAGGGTCCTCATTCCCAAAACATTAATGCTGTCCATCCTGTATCCCTGAAGTCCGGACATGGAGCTCCTTTAAAGAGACTTTAAAGGAAGATTCTCAAACTGGGAGAAGCTCTGAATGTTCAAGAAGATGATAAAGAGTTTGTAGGAAACGGTTTCCTCATGTTGGCTAAAGACAGGAAACGGTGACATTTATAGTTACAGACTTTTGACCCTGAACTCTTTCCATCACGTCTGAATAAACTGGTCCTGCTGCCAGCATCTTCTCTGTTTGCTTCAGCCTCTCATCTTCATCAGAGCAACTTCTAAAAGATCCAGAGAAACTCAAAGTCATTGCACACCCAGACAAAGAGTTAAAAATCCATCCTACTGTCCACAGGAAAGACTACTGTAGCAAGTTCCTCCAGGTTACTCCTTATGGAACCAGGAACAGTGAGTGGGTTCATTTCACCACCTTGCAGATATTAAAGAAAACATAAAGCTGGTTGTCTGCAGTAGACACTGCAGCCACTTGCCTTCCCTGTCGCCCAATTTGTGGTGTAATCCACTTGGATTAAAAACTCCTCTTCCTCGTGGAAGAGAGCGTCACAGAGAGAGAGAGAGAGAGAGAGAGAGAGAGAGAGAGAGAGAGAGAGAGAGAGAGAGAGATGAGTGGGGAGGGATTGGAGCAGGGGATTGGATGCAGGCTCTGTTTTATCAGAGAGGATTAGAGCAATTTCTGGAGACAGACTCCCCAGCAACCAATCGCAGCTGCTGTAGAGAGAGAAAAAGAAGAAAAAAAAAGCACAGGCTCAGTTTGGCTGCTCAAAGAGAGAAAGGGAGAGAGAGAGCAGCTAACAAGACATAATGCCCCAACACACACACACTCAGATAATCAGCTGACTGACAAAAAACCCCACACTCAAGCATTCACATAAATTACATTTTATTGACACTCTTTAAAGTCATGAAGCTAAACCAGACACACACAAAGAGACACACAGTCCAAGGTTTCACTCTACTATCTGATCCAGATCCACCAAGACTTTAAACCTTCAGTAAGCTGATAAAAACCCACTTAGAGGTAAAGCTGCTGACCAATTACGGCTCACCATTATCTCACCATCGTCATCCCAACCCATCAACAACATTATCTCCACAACTGGAAAAGACAAAAAGAGGTGCAAATGTTACACTGAAAACAGGGGGGAAAGAATCACGAGAGTGATTATGACTTGCGTCTCTCATGCAGTCGTTTATTGCAGTGAGGAGAACTCGCAAAAGCTCCCTAGTAGGGATGGGTATCGAAAACCGGTTCTTGTTGAGAACCGGTTCCCACTGTTTCAGTTCCTTGGAATTGTTTGCCATTTTTGCAAACGATTCCCTTATCGAGTCCAGTCGCCCCGAATGACGTCACCACGTTGCGGAGCGTCATTTACCTGGCAGGAAACACGGCGCCTAAGCGGCTCAAACGCTCAAAAGTTTGATTATACTTTATGAGAACGGATGACAACAGGGCAACTTGCAAAGTAGATATTTCATTTAAGGGAGGAAACACTACGAATATGCAAAAGCATTTTCTCACAAAACACGCGATGACCGTAAATGAATGTCGTGTTTTTAATTCCGCTCCTGACTCGTGAATCTCAACCCAGCAGCAGCGGTAACGTTTGCACGTCCTCTCCCGTTAATGCGGCAGGTAAATAATCAGCTAACAGTGCATATTATGTTAGCGCGATCTGCCTTATTACAAAACCTGCCATTACTGTGCATTTAGTGACCATGATGAGAGAGACAGAGTCTGGCTCAGATGCTAGCAGTTCTCACTGCGGTAGCGTCCTTTCAGGCCAGGATAGACGAATGTCACCGAGCAGTGATTCAGTTTGTGGTAGAAGGCTTGCACCCATTTGCCACAGCAGATGCCCCCGATTTTCGCTAAGTGAATGTGTTTAATTGTAGGCAGGGACATTACTGGATATTCTTGTGTAATTGCCACAGAACAATTTATGTTATACTTTGTTATTGCTACAGAAGAATATTTATTTTATTATTTTACATTTACATTTTTTTTCCTGGGGACCCTGTGACACCCCATTGAAGAGCCGTAGGTTGGATCTCTTAAGATCTCACTGTTGGGTTTGTAAGGCCATGTTACTTCTAAATTTCTATCTTGTTCAAAGAGAAGATATAAAACAAAGTTCTAAGCTAATCGACCTTAGTGTTCTCCTTTAAAAAAAAAAGAATCGATAAAGAATCGAATCATTAAAAAGAATCGAAAATGGAATCGTGAAAATCTTATCAATACCCATCCCTACTCCCTAGTGGAGAATAGAGACGCTACTAATCGATCCCAGAAATGGCTTACTAGCCGACCAGTGATGTATAGATTGCAGTTCTCTTAAATAACATGAAATCCATTAATATAACATGAAAAATAATAACCTCTTAACCATTTTCTTACCATATTTACATTATTTTTGTCCTTATATCAACTGATATAAATTAGTACTAACTGAACCCTTTTATATTCAGTAATCCTTCAACCTGTCACACTCTCCCCCACTCAAAAAATGTGGTGTGGTGACGCTGAGCTGAGTCGTTTTTGCAGCCCCTGATGATCTCTGGCTGGCCTCAGGAAACATGCGCTAAAACACAGCTACCAGTTCGCCTCAATAGCAACACCTTCCTCACTGCAGTTTGCCTGGGTTGTATGGGGGGATTTGGCTGGCTTGGACTACGATGTGCAGATTGTGGACACCAGACATCTATCCCAGTGGTGCCTCCAAATGTTACACCCCTGAAAACAGGGGGAAAAGAATCATGAGAGTGATTATGACTGCGTCTCTCATGCAGTCGTTTATTGCAGTGAAAATGAACAGAAATGTTTCACATTTTGTACTGCTTAATGTCACATGGTGGAAGGAAAAGCTAAATAATAAACCAAAATAATAAAGTGCTTACTATACATATACCTGAACAGGTTTTCCAACAAAATGGCTGACAGTAGTGGTGTTTTTAGCTCCTGACGTTAACCAGGCGAGAAATTTGGGTGTAGTGATGGATGCAGACCTAAACCAAAAACACATTAGGACAATAACAAAGTCAGCTTACTATCACCTCAAGAATATTTCAAGGATCTGATGTCTCAACGGGACCTGGAAAAACTAGTCCATGCATTCATCTTTAGCAGGCTTGATTACTGTAACAGCATCTTTACAGGTCTACCTAAAAAAATCAGTCAGACAACTACAGCTCATTCAGAACTCTGCTGCTCGAGTCCTCACTAAGACCAAAAAAGTGGACCACATCAGTCCAGCTCTGAGGTCCTTACACTGGCTGCCTGTCCGTCAGAGGATAGACTTTAAAGTTCTGATGCTGGCCTATAAAGCTCTGAATGGTTTAGGACCAAAATACATCAGTGACCTCCTGACCCAGTATGAACCTTCCAGATCCCTCAGGTCATCTGGATCCGGTCTTTTATCAGTTCCCAGAGTCAGAACCAGACACGGAGAAGCTGCATTCAGCTTTTATGCTCCTTATATCTGGAACAAACTCCCAGAAAGCCTCAGATCAGCTGAAACACTCAGTTTATTTAAATCCAGGTTGAAGACTCACTTGTTCTCAGCTGCATTTGAATAAAACACCAAATCCACATATTTAAGCTTAAATTTCAAAACTTACATTTTAACTACTGATTTTATCTACTGTTCTGATTTTATCTGTTTTGATTTTATCTACTGTTTTTTTTAATCAATTTCAAATCATGCTTTTTATTTGTTTTTTAATGTCTCTGTAAAGCACTTTGAATCACCTTGTTGTTGAATTGTGCTATATAAATAAACTTGCCTTGCCTTATCTTAATGGCCATTACACAGTATAAAACTCAGGCTCAAAACTGCCACGTCTATGTGCACAAAACTGTAATATAATGCTTCTAAAGCTTACAAAACAATGAAGGGTTACCTCTTAAATACCTTAACACAATACAAATTGAAAATGTATCAACTTTTAATCGCTTCTACCTTAAAACGGGGAAAAGAATCACGAGAGTGATTACGACTTGCGTCTCTCGTGCAGTCGTTTATTGCAGTGAGGAGAACGCGCGAAAGCCCCCTAGTGGAGAATAGAGACGCTACTAATCGATCCCAGAAAAGGCTTACTAGCCGATCAGTGATGTATAGAGTACAGTTCTCTTAAATAACATGAAAGCAATTAATATAACGTGAAAAATAATAACCTCTTAACCATTTTCTTACCATATTTACATTATCTTTGTCCTTATATCAACTGATATGAATTAGTATTAACTGAACCCTTTTATATTCAGTAATCCTTCAACCTATCACACAAAATTCTTAGAAAGCTGATCTGTTGTACACATTGTGTTCTCTCCTTCCTCCCACAGTCCAAAGACTCTTTGTGTTAACCCTGCGATAGACTGGTGACCTGTCCAGAATGTGCCCTGCCGCTCACACTATGACAGCTGGGGTAGGCTGAATTCGACTAGCGGAAGAAATTGAATGGACGGAGGGATGGATATGTGCAATGCTATGCTATGTGTAAGCTCCACCACCCTGAACAATGTAAATGAATAAAGAGCGCTAAAGACCTGATGAAAAACATGTTAGTTTGATTTTAGGGCAACAGTCAGACACCAGCTCCAGACGGTTTCCATGTAAGATTTGTTATTTTCAAGTGAAGCTCATTTAGTTTGGCTTTCTCAAGAAACTCTTCAGCCTGAACCTCATTTTTTTAAAACACAGACTACATCAAAGACCCTTAATGCTTAAGGATATTTAAACGAAAATATTAACTATGTTACACACACACTGTTAAACACTGCTAAACAATTTTAAGAATAAAACTCCTGACTCATTTTGTGCCCCTGCCTATGAAAGGTGACATGAAGTAAAAATAACTTTTGGGGGAGGCAAAAAATATCACATCATGTTGGCTCTCTAAATAGCTTGTCTGCCTCGTATCAATCTGAAATTTGAGTCAGTCTGAAGTCGCAGTTCATCCTGCAGCACACTTCTGTCCCCTCCTGACTTTCACATTAAGAGTCCTGCAACTTGTTTTTACTTCCATTCTGGGCGAGTGTCTCCACTTCAAAAGTTTTATACTCCTGACAACATTGAGACGTCATCTCGGTTCATCTAAAAACCCCTCAGGAGCAAAATTGTCAGGTGCTCAGGTGGAGAAATCAAAGTGAACTGTAAGTGCAGGTCTGTTGGCAGCAGTTTGGTGGTTTCACAGTTTCCAGACGCCCATTAATTATTGATCAGAGTCACAAGAATAACCACAGAGTGATCAATAGATCAGAGTGTCAGAGAAGAGCTAAACCTTCACTGCTGTGACCGCATCACATCCACTCTGTGTTGAGGGCGACTGTGGTTCAGGTGGTTGGGAAGCTCATCTGTAACCGCAAGGTTGCCGGTTCGATCCCCCAGCTCTCTCTGTCCTGGTCATTGTGTCCTTGGGCAAGACACTTCACCTACCCCCTACTGGTGTTGGCCAGAGGGGCCGATGACGCGATATGGCAGCCTCGCTTCTGTCAGTCTGCCCCAGGGCAGCTGTGGCTACAACTATAGTTTGCCTGCATCAGTGTGTGAATGTGAGAGTGAATGAATAGTGGAATTGTAAAGCGCTTTGGGTGCCTAGAAAAGCGCTATATAAATGCAATCCATTATTATTGATTGATCATACTTTATTCATCCCGAGGGAAATTGGGTTAAGGCTGCCAGCCGTGCCAGCGCCGTCTTACCCTTTTAACCTGTTAAGAAACGACACTGATCATGTCTCTAAAGCATCCGTCATGACTCAACTTACTGTAGGTAAAAACTTTTCAGAGGCAAGATAAAAATAATGGAGGGTAATTCTGTTAACACAACTTCACAATCCACATTTTGCTGTCTCCACACAATTAAAATTAATTAAAATTAATTAACTATTAAAAATATTTGCCGGTTATTGGATATAATTTTTTCCCCATCACAGTCTCATGTTTAAATAAGCTCAGGGCAACCACGACAAAAAGTCCTACAGATAAACACATAAACACAAGCAGGTATTTAAATACAGAAATGATGGAAATTTAACTAGATGAAAAAAATCAAGAATCTGGCTGACGGATTGAAGTGCGTTTTCCTGAAGAGTTTTTAAAGGGGTCACTGAGACTGTGTTTTGGATTTGCTCAGGCAGGTAATTTCATAGTTTTGGGGCTCACCTCAGGAACAGATCACACAGGCTGGCTCATAAAAGCGTTAAAGTTGATATTAAGTCTTAAATTCAATTCTGAAAAATGCTATGAGCCAGCACAGGAGGCTAAAAGAGGTCACAAGGTCACTTTTCAAACCCTGGTGGCAGAGTCTGAACAAAATGAAGCAAAAGAATGAAATTTTGGTTGGGGCAGTGGAAGAGACTGCTGAAATAATCAACCTGAAAGAAGGTCAAGGCATGCAAAATGGTCTCAGCATTTTCAAGAGATAGTTTTTCTTCTTATGCACGTACACGACCCTAAGAAGAAGAAAAAAACAATAATGAGCCAGCAGCTCCCTCTAGTGTAGGAACTGCAGCAATAGAAAGATAGAGGACTTTTTAGGTCCAGTTCTCGCTCAGTGTTGTCATCTGCTGGACAGTTTACACTGGTGTTAAAAGAAAGTGCTTCTCCTGGGAAGTGACAGCAAATTCTGACAGCATATTCATCGTATTATATTTTAATGGCTAAAACAAACTCCAAAAATGAAAGAAATACCTTTATTATGTATTAAGATAAAGAAATGTATATTTTACAAGGTAAAACCTCTACAATACTAAAGACAGAACTCCAACAATCAAATGATCTACTATGAGAAAGTATGGTGAAAGTGAGGAGGAAGTCCTTTCTAAAAGGAAGAGATCTGCAGCAGAACCAAGCTCAGGGAGGTCCAGCTTTTTGTTGGGCTCAGCTGGAGCGTGAGGGGACAGAGAGGAAAGTAAAGAGGACGACTGAGTTTCAAGCAAAGTGATGATGTGGAGCCTCCAGAAAGGAAAACAGCAGGATCAGCTGTATGATACCCTGTTTGCATTACAATCATCGTCAGGACCTTCATCATAAGCTTGTTAAAGTAAAGTAGCAAAGTAAAGATGAAGATTGAGAGACCAAGCACAACAAACAGAAACACAATTGTGTGATTATTTAAGAAACGTGTGTAACCAGCAGGAGGGGAAGTGTAACCTTCCTCAAAGTAATCGACATGTGTGAATGCTTGACACTTATAGAAATGTATGAGTGCTGGTGATCGCCTCTGAGCATATCTGAATTCATTTTGTGGAGGCATTTCTGATCAAAAAAATTAAGAGTATGAAGGTGTCATGAAGATGTGGATCAGGTTTTAAAACACAAACTGCCTTCATCATTTTTTACGCCCAACGACTGATTCCTCACATAAGCACATTCTTCACTGGGACTTGCCTCAGCACTCTGCAAGTGTGTGTGTGTGTGTGTGTGTGTGTGTGTGTGTGTGTGTGTGTGTGTGTGTGTGTGTGTGTGTGTGTGTGTAAAGGTGCTGATGAGGTGGGTTTCAGGTCCTCTGGGTGGTGTTGAGGATCTGGTAACAGTGTGTTCTCAGTGTCAGAGCAGAGAGTAAATCATAGCCCCCTGCTGGTCATTAAAAAGAATGCATGTTAAATTTACTTCAGCACATTCCGTGTCAGTTCATCAGATGCCCTCCACTCGGCCATCTCAGAGTTGAAAAGATTCACTTCAGAACAAGAGAAAATGCACAACATCAGGTCCTCGCTACCGTTAGCTTTGTCATAAATGCTTTAAGTGATAAATGTAGGAGACTTTGAACCCATCTGTCACTCGTACCACATAATTCTCTTCCTCACGCAGTGCCACTGTTGCTCGCTTGGTACTGTCACATGCTTTTTCTCGAGCCGCAAACAGGAAGTGAAATTTCTGCATAAAGATATGCTGCTCACTGATCATCACCTCTCTCCTTAACCTAGTTTCAACAATTCTTTCCTGTATCTTGATGGTTTGGCTCATTCAGTGTAACCCTTTGCTGTTATTAAAGCTCTGCACATTAACCTTTTTCTTGAAAATCAGTGCCAGTACACTTCTCAGTTCCCCAGACTTCCTCTTACATTCCAAGACTGTGCTAAACAGCCTAGTAAAGTAAGCGATCTGGACCAACTACCTCTACACTCTTTCCTGTCTTCGTGGCATTGAATAATTGACAGTGAGACCTACATTTTCATCATGCCTGATGAATTTAAACACATCATAAAGGATCCAGTGAAGGAAACCTGTAGACATATTTCAGAGATCTGCACATGCTCAGAGTAACCGTGCTCCCCCCAGCGGCAGTTGGACATGTGATACCTGAGATATGTGACACATAGTGTGACATGCCACAGCGTCACTGGGCTCATCAAATCCTATCCTGGGGTCAGAGGTCAGGTGGTGTCCTCAGGAAGAGGGCAGTTGCGTAACAACCTTCCCACATACTTAAGATCAGTGCTGATCAGTCAAGACTCTTTGTGTGAGTTTCATTCACTTAAAGAAACAGCAGTTTGCTCCAAACGGCTGTAGAGGATTACTGACCGAACATGGAACATAACCACTCTGACATCATCCGCTGGTTTGTGGAGGTTCGTTCGTTCTGAACCAGTGAGGAGGAAGTGCTTTCTAAAAGGTGTGTTGGAAAGGCTCATGGCTCATAGTTATCTTAACATTAAGCCATAATCATTTGTCATATAATTCTTTTAAAAAGCTCCAGAGTGCAACAATAGACCCCCCCACCCCTAATAAAAAACAAAACAAAAAACAAGGGACAGGTTAGTGGATATTAGAGGAACTGCAGTTTTTGCCGCTTAACGAAGTTACGGGTTCACGTTTCTCTCCGGGCACGAGGAAAGCACATCCTGTGCCAAGATGAAGTCCCATCCATCCATTCATTTTATTCCGCTTTGGTAAAATCCCTTTTTAGATATAGTACCAAAGCTTTATTAAAAACTTTCGTAAAATTCAGCCTACTTCTCCGTGCAGAAAATGCACAGGTGCTATGATTAAAAGCTCTGTTTACCCCTGTAACATAAGCTGGTCGCTGGTTCTGCCCAGCATGCTGCGCGAACCCATCCCCGCACACACTCATGTTTTCATATCTTTGTGGGGACATCTAATTGACATAACCCTAACCATCAAAAATCAATGCCTAACCTAATAACCCTGACACCAAAAGCACATTTTGAGCATCAAAACTGTCTTCAAACTCGTGGGGATGGAGAGTTTGTCCCCATAAGGGCTGTTGGTCCCCACAGGTAGTAAACTTCCAATTTTTGGTCCCCAAAAAGATTTGTAAACATGGTACACACACACACAGTGGTTCAGCGTTTGGTTATTTGTGCTTTTGCCTTTTCAGGCCGTTGTTGCTGGCTGGCTTTCTCCACACGCAGCTGTCCAACTATATCCTGGCCAGTATACAGTATAATCTTTTGTGGATACAAAAGCTGTCTTATTGTCCAATTCTTCAAGGGCAGAAGCTGTATTATTAAAAAGCAGCCTTCTCAAGTATATTACAAGCTATGATCATTAGCTAATGGATTTTGAAATACATTTAAGAAAGTGACAAAGCTTGAAAATGAAATAAAACGCCAAAAGATACGAACTATCAGATGATCTACTATGAGCAAACACTTGGTGAAAGTTGGGAAGAAGAGCTCCTTTTTAACAGGAAAAGAGCATCAGAACCAGGTTTAGGGATGGGTAACCATAAACCTCTACCAGGTGGGGGTAGAGATGATGAGCTAGAGTAGTCTGAGATGAGTCATTATAGAGCGCACTCTACTTTATGTAAGACTTCCACATGTAAACGTCTGGACTTTAAAGTCAACATATTATCGTTCTGCACAATTTTGTGTATTTTGAATAGTGAATTGCCTGCCCCCCACCCCGGCAGCTGTTGAGCTATCAAAGTCCAGTCCATCATCTTTGGCCTCGTGTTAACACACCAGCACACTCATGACCAACACTATGTGTGTGTGCATGTGAGGAGGGGGTTTCATCCCTGTGATATGGAGGGCTTAGCCAGCCCTGAGCACAACAATGGCTGCATTGAGGAGGACATTGCCCCACGTGGCCTGGCATGGATGGAGTGTTATGGAGGAGTTTGGGGGGATGGCGGGGATGTTTTTTGATCGAGGGGGTTGTTATGCACTGAGACCCTGAGCCCTGCAGCTGTCGCCTGGCACGCTCCGGTCTCGGGGAGAACCGACAACTCACATCAATGCCAAGTGTCCTGGTGCGGCCGATGGCGGGGGCCTCTGTCATCGTAGGGCATCTGGAGGAAGGGGGGTAAAGTGGAAGGTGGTGTGGGGGTAACAACCTCTATAACACCAACAGAGCTGCCCGAACCCCCCGCTCCCCTGTAACCCCTGGGCTCCACGTCACCCAGCTGCTTCAATGGAACGTGTCACAATTTGAGCGTCAAGCCTTCTATATCACCAACACGTGATCGGCTGTCAAATCAAAGCTTCAAAAGCAGCAGCTGTCAATCTCTCTTGCAAATGAGGTGACTCATGCCTGCCAGCTTATAGGGAATACTTTGTATATTTCAGGGATATAAACTCTCTTTGTAACAGCAGGTAAATAAACAGGACAAATCAATAAAAATGAAGCCTAGATTCACAGCTCCTTCTCTGAGCCACAAAGAAAGAGAAAATATGATATGCTTCTTTAGTTAATGATTCTCGTTTTTATAGGTTGTTTTTCTCAGCGTATTACTTCAAAAATATATACACACTATATTTCCTGAACTAAAACAAAGCAGTCAGTTAAAAAAAGCCTCATCTCCAGCAGTGGATGCCCCCCCCCCCCCCAAAAAAAAGAATATTCATATAATGACAAATCACAACAACAGTCAGCTCCCTTTTAACAGGAAAAGACCTCCAGCAGAACTGGGCTCAGGAGGGGCGGGGCCATCTGCTGTGAACTTTCGGGGGTGAGGGGGGTAGTCGAGCAGTTTGCTAATGTTTCACAGTAAAAGCCTTGTGAACTAATGCTAGGGCTATTAGTTTGAACGTTATGGGGAGTAGGAAGTTTCTACTGCAGACAGATATTGTAGATGGCAGGTTTCCCAGAGAAAATTCCAGGTTTTCTGTAGGAACGTGTTCTGTTTGTTCCATAGTAACCACAGTTTGCTGTACAATGTGAGCGTCTACTGAAGCTGTGACAGCGTGAGTGTAGTAGGTGCTGACAATCTTAAGTTATTCACTTCCTGCTAAATAAAAGCAAATGCTTTAACTAAAAAAACATGTGCTGCATTTAATGTGTGCAAAAAGAGACGACAAGATACATGAGCAAATATGTCTGATGAATAAAACATGATCTCTGTGTGGACACCGTCCTGTCCAGACTGGTTCCTGACTGGATTTGTCCAGCTGACACTGACACACACACACACACACACACACACACACACACACACACACACACACACACACACACACACACACACACACACACACACTTTTGATGATGTTCTGGATAAAGATAACTGGAAGTCCAAGTTGTATATTTATAGGATGCGTCTCACACAGTGACACAGCAGAGCAGAGATCATTTAACAAACACAAAACTGAATTATAACCCTACCATTCAAATGTCACAGATTTCCCAGAGATTTCTTTTTTCTTATTTTCTGGCATTTTCTCTTTTTTGGACCACTCTCTGTAAACAGAGATGGCTGCGAGGGAAAATCCTAGAAGATCAGCAGTTTCTGAAACACTCAGACCTGCAAACAACCACACCATGTTCAAAGTCACTTAAACCACCTTTCTTCCCCATTCTGATGCTTGATTTAAACCTCAGCAGGTCACCTTGACATCTAAATGCATTGAGTTGCTGCCATGTGATTGGTTGACTGAATATTTGCCTTGATTCGCAGTTGAAGCGATGCACGTTAAATTGTGGTCAGCACGTGTGTAACCTCTGCAGACAGTTTTCCTACTACTTGAGGTCTCCTCTAAGCTGGCCCAGAAATCCTCTAAATGAAGGTCCAGTGGATCTCTAAGTTCTTCCCTTTCTCTGACAATGAGCTCAGCTAAACTATGAATTAAACTCGTGTTCTGCCCTCAGTGTAATTGTTTTGGTCTCTAAAAAGAGGCCAGAAAACGTTTCAACCAGTAAACCAGAAGCTTGGCCTTCCTGGTCATCTCTCTCTGAGCAACAGTTCTGCATAAAGCCCACTAACTGCAAGAGATTTAATAAGTGTTTTAATATTTATTAAAAGTTTATGATATTACAACTATTTCTGTTTTCATCATTATGTTTTGTCCTTTTTGCACAGTAGATCTATCTAAAACTGAAAGTACTCACGAGTCATGATACTGATACCATGGGAACTTTAAAGTCTCTGGCACGGTCCCCAGGTCTGCTTGGTCCTAGCACCTGCGCCTATTGTTCCACACACATATAAAGGGATTTGCTCATCAGCCATCACTCTGTGACGGCAGGCTGGTCGTCAGTAGAGGTTCCAGCACCTCGTTGCATTGGTAACGCACCCAGTCATATGTCAGTCGGTGGTATCTTTTGATCCAGTTGATAGCTGATTCAATTCCTGACCTCAGAGTTGATAAAAGATACTAAGATGCACCTTTTCTTGTTGGCTGTTGCTGAATGTCATTCTTACTACATCTCACTCCATCACTGTGTCTCTTGCTCATTTGGCACACTGCTGTATAAGAGAAGGTCCCAGTTTTCCTATGAGGACAGAGCTCATCTGGATTAGACTGCATCTTATCGCTTTGAATCTCAAAGAAACTGATTTTATTTTTCCATCTTCTGTACTAATGAAACACTTAGTTTTTTTTAATACTGTTTAAAGTCACAGAAATGGTCTAACTGTAGTCACATGACATTGTCCACTGGATAAAGCAAACCTTGAGGACCCAGGGCAAATTGAATTGGGGCACCAAATGCACCACCAAAGGGAAAGATCTCTCTATGTGTAGAATTTCTGCAGTAGTGTGACTGTGGCTGATCCAAAGATTCCACCACCAACATCCATATCGTCTTACTCAAAAGTTGATATATTCATGGTGACATCTGTTTAATCAAAAATCCCGGCCTGATCAATCTGTGCCAAACCGCAAGTGCAGAGGTTTAAGCTGCTGCCCTCCTCCTCCGTCTGCATCGCTTCTTGTTCTCTGTTCGTCTTGACAAGCAACACTCAGCTCACAGTTGGTTTATTATTTATCTGCCGGCCTTGGGCCAACAGTTGCTGTTCTGCCTCTTGTCCTCTCTGTAGCCCCCCATGACCACCTGGAGCTGTCACTTCACTTCTGCTGCTGCTTCTGCTTGTGCTTTTCAGAGATAGTCTGCAGAGAGCCACTTTAGCCCAAAAACACAATGAATTTGATTCAAACTTGATGCAGGTTTTGAAGTTTAGCCACTGATTTTACATTAAAAGTCAAAATCCAAAACCTGGAGCAAACTATCTTCAGCAATACGAATGGAATTTAAATGTTTAGGAGTATATATGCAGTCTCATATCACATGTTCCCAAACACAATCTTTAAAATTCTGTTAATCTTAATTTCTAAGAAGATAAATCAATTTTAACTTGATTTGGTATTTAACAAAACCATCTGGTATGGATACTCAGTTATAAACATGATCAGAATTATCCACTAAATAATCACCTGAAGCCAAAATTGTAAACAATACTAAAGTTTGATTAACTATCTGATCCCAGCCTCTGGAAACGTGGGATCCATATCAGGAAACTCCGTGTGTATGATCCTGGTCTCAACTGACATGACTTCAGGCTTGGAAATGGAGCAGAAGTTGGTTTGCTCTCTGCATGAGTTTGGGATCTGTGCTGAAACCACAGAGTAAATGTTAGACTTCCACAAAGGGATCTGAATATAGCAGCCACACTGGAAGCTGTCTGGGCATGCTCAAGAAGACAACCTTGAGTAGGAGTTCAGACAAATTTAAACCAGGCAAGGTTTTTTATAGACTTGCTCCAGTTATTTTGTAATTGCTCCTCCTATCATGCTAATGTATAAGTTACAGCTGGAACTCCCTCAGATGCTGGCTATCCCCGTTTCAAATCCACAGAGGCTTTCTTAATATTAAGAAGGCTTTTCTTTAAACTTTCTTCCTGTTTAGTCTAACACTGAAGCTGTTACAGGAGAAACAGAAAGTGCATTCAGTTCAAAGGATTTTCGAGTAAAAAGCTCCACTCGCCAGTGGTAGACATGATTTGGTGTGCAATGCAAATGCCTGGTTTGAAGTATTGTCTGGTCTTGAGGCCGTGTTCCTCCATAGATAACCCTCAGAGGGTTATGTGAGTGTTGGGATTTTCTATGTATTATTGCAGGGCCTTTACCGTACAATGTAAATTACCTTGAGGCGACAGGTGTTGTTATTTGGCACTTTACAAATAAATAAAACTGAAATAATTTTAATAAACTGACATATTATATTAGCATATACACTGCTACTGATACACTGCTGTATGAAATACTGGAGTCATATGGGGTATTCAATTTTAAGCTGATTGAAATTGATTATGTGCGGCACACTTATTTTTGTAGGTTTTGACAATTTGAAATAGATATTTATCAGAAAAAATTTACGCTGGTCTAAGCTGCAAAAAGGGTCACATATACTTCTCTCAACAAAGGAGGAAAGGTCATTATAGCAATGATGATCTGCTGAGTTTAAACATGTAAAATTGTGGCAGTTGTTCATCTGTTAAACTTTAACCTTTACCTAAAGGCACCAACACTACTCCACCTGGTCTACTTAATCCTCGTATCTACCTATCCTCTCTGTGTTTTCAGAGGCCGTATAAAGGCCCCCCCAAGAGGCTTTCAGTAAAGACTGGGGCCCCTCCGTGGCTTGCTTGTGTGGTCACTTGTAAACTCAGCCTCGTGGCGGCACACGAGGCTACCACTTGCCCAATGCATAAAAACACCTTGTTAAAGAGTGTGTTATCATTGGTAAATGGTAAATGGCCTGTATTTATATAGGCGCTTTACTAGTCCCTAAGGACCCCAAAGCGCTTTACATATCCAGTCATCCACCCATTCACACACACATTCACACACTGGTGATGGCAAGCTACATTGTAGCCACAGCCACCCTGGGGCGCACTGACAGAGGCGAGGCTGCCGGACACTGGCGCCACCGGGCCCTCTGACCACCACCAGTAGGCAACGGGTGAAGTGTCTTGCCCAAGGACACAACAACAGAGACTGTCCAAGCCGGGGCTCAAACCGGCAACCTTCTGATTACAAGGCGAACTCCCAACTCTTGAGCCACGATCGCCCATCATTGGACAATATGTGTGTGTTGGTGACACACAGAGATGGTTTTGAACTTCGAAAGACAAATTAGCCCCAAGACAAAGCTTTCACTGCTGATCAATACCATTTTTCTCACCTGTTAAAGGAAACAAACAGTCATACTGTGTCTCAATCAGGCTAATAGTGTCACTTAAGATGGATGGTATTATTTTCAGTGGAGGCCTGGTTAGAGAAGAGGATTGATATCAAAAGTGCTGTGGGCCCAATGCAGTTATTCTCCACAAGGAAACAAACTGCTTTAAGAAAACTGCAAAATTCTGGGCAACATTTGTGCCATTAAACTGTAAAAGTGATGTTAGAATCAGGGCAGAGAAGCTTTGCCTCTTCAGTATGTTAAAGTATTTTTAGAGGTGACAGCTGAAGCTAACTCTGGACTTTTTTTTATCCATCTGAACACGGCACTTTATCAGCAAACTTGTCATGTTATGAGCGAAAAATATGGCTGTAAATTAAGCATCACATTAGTTCTTCTGGCCACAGGGTCAGACTCATCCTCACAGATCTCAGTGAAAGCTGGTATTGGATCATCCTGCTGCTTATCCTATTGACAGTCTCATATGCTACTAGGGTGCTACTGTGCAAGCTATTTTGCAACCCACTTCATTTATTCCATGCAGTTTCTGATATGTCAGGCTCTGTCCTCTGCTGTGAATGGGTCCCGCTGCTGCTGCCGCCATCTGCACCTTTTTTCATTTTTTTTCTACATGTATGTGCACTTTTGGATGGGAAGGTCCCAAAACAGAGCCACAGAGACAATAAAAATACTGCAGATGGAATAACAGTTCCCTTTAACTAATGTATTTCAAACAGAGCCATGTAACAGTTGATGCTTTAGTCAGCTTTTTGTCTTGTGCCGTACAATCATTTATTGTCTGATTATGCAACTACTGAAAAAGTTTGTGGTACATTAGATCAGGACATATAGCCACCATGTTAACATTAATGTTTTCAAGCCTGTTTGACGCCAGTTTGTTGAAGGTTTTTTGGGGGAGAATTATCAATGCTATTTCAAAGTACAATTTGTATCTTTGTACACACCCGAAAAAACCCCCAAGATGTCTTTTCTCATACATGCATTTTGACCTTTAACTTCTATCAATCTTTACTAACATCGATGTGATCCTGAGAGCACCAAACAGGAGGCTTTGCCGACGCTTCTGTCCACACGAACAGAATCTCTGATCAAGGGCGGCCGTGGTGCCGCTCAGCGCTCACAGGGAATGAGTCCGGGTTACTGCTGGCATTACAAAGCCACGACTGTGCCTATAACCGACCGGCGAAGTAACTTCTCCAAGTCCACGAACCACAACATTCAGATTCACTCTGGTTGAATCTCATCCATCATAAGCAACCAGCCAGCAAAGAGTTTTTAAATGACCTCAACCCGATGATGGCAAAGAGTTGCCTCATTCCAAGAACCTGCTTTGGTGAGATGTTCTATATGCGCCTTGCTTATGATGTAACCACTTGACTTAATAAACTTGTTGTTCAACAGTAACAAATAAGACTCTGTGATGAAAACAACTATACACAAAGCAGTTCACAGATAAATATACACAAACTCAGGAAAGTCCGATTCAACCCTACATTGTCCCCCTCAGAGGTCAGAGGTCTTTTCCAGTATAGCAATCTTGGCTTCAGACCACGCTTGAACTTTAAACCTCTGGCACAGGCATGGCCTCCCGCTCTGCCTCTTCAAACTATCAATAAAAGGATTCCAACTTGGCACAACACTTAGATTCTACAGATTGAGCAGACCATTAACGCACAAGAGGCTCTCAGAGTGGCAGAAATCCCCTCTCTGCCGCACAGTGTCCTGTTACCCAGCACGATTTTCAGGGGGTTTAGAGTCTTCCTGTGGAGATCAATATATTCTCTGTAGCAAAAAAAAAAAAAAGAAGATGCATAGTGAACGTCTGACCAAAGCGAATTCTGAGCTCAGTGGCAGCCCGCTGCTGCTGAAAGGCCATACTTCAAAGTCGTCATCCATAGACTTTCAGATTAATCTGAAACACTCAACCAGCAGGCAGCCAGCTTCCACCGTCTATTTGCATAACCATGATATTATCTGTGATTTGTCACAATGTATCAAACTAATCCCAAAGAGGAAGCAAAATCATTGCAGCAGTAAATAGAAAAAGAGAAAGTTGTTCTGAAGTCTCCCGTCTGTGTGAAAGTTGCACCTCTCATTCACAAGTTTCAAGAATAAACTCTGCAGTTATAAACAATGAAATATTTTTATATTGAACAGGCCCTTATTTTGAAAAAAAAAAAACCAAAAGAAAATGATAAAAGTAACAGTAAACACAGCGATCCTGGGCCTGGTCCTGGCCTGGAGAAGCTCCGACTACACAGAGTTAACACGTCCCAGGAGACACACACACACACACGCACAAACACACACAGTGTGCACAACCTAATCCCTCCCAAAGCAGCAGCTTTAGTGTAATTCATGCTGCAGCTGTCCACTGCTGGAAGAATCGAGAAATTGTCCTGCACATGTTCAGCTGCAGGAACAAATGTTGGAGATCAGGGCAAATGAAAAAAAAACCAAGACGCCCGTCCACCTCCACAGAGACACACTTCTACCTCCTCCAAGTACACACTCACAGACGCACAGCAGAAACACAAGCATGTCAGTGATGGCATAATGTATAACTGATGTGGAGAAAAGTTGGGATCTAAGAGAGAATTTAAAGCCAAAACAAAGATGCATCTGTCAGTGCTCATGACATTTAATTAGATCAAAACATTAGAAATGATTACTGTTAATATTTTATGGGTGATTTTATGCTCATTTGCTTCATTTTAGTTGGTTACTGATCCCAAGATACACTGAATCTTAAATCATTGTCACCTCTGTATTAGAGTTAAAAAATTTAAATTAAAATTTTTATGGACAGGATTTCTAGGCGCAGCTAAGTGGCGGAGGGCTTTCGCTTTGGTGGCCTCAGAATCTCATCTCTGATTTTTGCGGATGATGTGGTTCTGTTGGCTCCATCGGGTGAGGGCCTCCAGCTCGCACTGGAACGGTTCACAGCCGAGTGTGAAGCAGCGGGAATGAGGATCAGCACCTCCAAATCTGAGGCCCTGGTTCTCAGCCGGAAAAGGGTGGAGTGCCCACTCCGGGTCGGGGATGAGTTCCTGCCCCAAGTGGAGGAGTTCAAGTATCTCGGGGTCTTGTTCGCGAGTGATGGGAGAAGGGAGCTGGAGATCGACAGACGGATTGGGGCTGCAGCTGCAGTAATGCAGACGCTGCACCGGTCCGTCGTGGTGAAGAGGGAGCTGAGTGTAAAAGCGAAGCTCTCAATGTACCGGTCGATCTACGTCCCTACCCTCACCTATGGCCACGAGCTGTGGGTAGTGACCGAAAGAACGAGATCACGGATACAAGCGGCAGAAATGAGCTTCCTCCGAAGGGTGGCTGGCCTCTCCCTTAGAGATAGGGTGAGAAGTTCAGCCATCCGGGAGGGGCTCAGAGTAGAGCAGCTGCTGCTCCACATCGAAAGGAGCCAGCTGAGGTGGTTCGGGCATCTGACAAGGATGCCCCCTGGGCGCCTCCTGGGTGAGGTGTTCCAGGCATGTCCCACCGGGAGGAGGCCCCGGGGCAGACCCAGGACACGCTGGAGAGATTACATCTCTCGGCTGGCCTGGGAACGCCTTGGTGTTCCCCCGGATAAGCTGGAGGAGGTGGCTGGGGAGAGGGAGGTCTGGGCCTCTTTGCTTAGGCTGCTGCCCCCACGACCCGGCCTCGGATAAAGCGGATGAGGATGGATGGATGGATGGAAATTTAAAGCAAAGGTGGCTGTTGTTGTGATTTGACGCTAGGACCTCAGTCCACCTTGGTGACTCTGCATCTCCCTCAGTCCTTCTGTCAAGTGGAATCCCACGAGGATCAATTCTTTGGCCAATCCTGTTTTACCCTCAGCTATAAAAGGCTGATGGGGTCATCACTCTGCAAGGTAGGTGACGTATACATCCAAGTTTGTGAATGAAAAAAGTTTGTGAGTGAATGAAGTGACGTAGGTGTTTCAAATTGATACCATGGGTGTATCTACTAAATATCTGAGAGATCAGTGACCTTGACCTCAAGGTCAGAGGTCAAGTCTTGTGAACATGATGATTTGAGAACGAGGCAGGACTTTCAAATTGACATAATAGGTGTATCTACCACTAGGAGGCTGAGGGGTACCACTGGCCATCGACACATCGTTGTTCCTCTTTGCCTTCTTCCACTGGTGCTGAAACATTAAAAAAACATGCCCGTAAAATAAGTAATGTCCGATCAGCTAAACCACTATTGGAGTGTCTGAAGGATATCAAAGCAAAGCATTAAAATTTTTTAATTTCAATGAAAGTAAAACTTAGGTTATTGTGTTCAGATGCAGGGATGTCTGCTCCTCTCTTGGGCCCGGGCACTCTGCAGCTGTATGTTAAACCCACGGTGACTAACCTTGGTGTCAAACTGGGCTGCCGCACATTTCCTGATCTCCGTCTACTGGCGTATTACATGTCATGTCATGCGGTATTTTGATGCTTTCACAACACTCTATCAAACTTGAAAAACTTTAGAAATAAAATTAGATATGTAACTTATATTAAGGCCTAAAGCTAAGGCAATTCTACCCGATCACTGTCTCCGTTAACTGGAACTTTAAATCCCAACCATGTTTGGGCTGTAATGCTGTTTGAAGCACTTCTGGAAGGACTACTTCTGAATGGAATTATCCACCCATCCATTCTCTCTCTGCTGCTCATCTTGGCATAGACTGAGGGGGCAGAAATTGAAGCAGTAAGAGACCTCCCACTCCCAGCCTCTTCCAACTCCTCTGTGGGGGCAGGAGGAATAGTGGGGTCTCCAGTGTGTCCAGGGTTTCCCCCCCAGTATGACACACCTGAAACATCTCAGCTAGAAGGTCCCTCGGAGTCATACTTCTCTGAAACCACCTCAACTGTGAAGCAGCTCTACTCTGAGCCCATCCTGAATGGCTGGGCTTTAATCTTGATGGAAGACAGGGTGACAAACCAGCGTATTACTTGTCAAAGAATTCCATTTTCTAAAAACAACATTGTGTGAGCACTTAAATTGTAAAAGAGCAACTTTATTGTCAGTTTTGGTGAATGAATCGTTAATATTTGTTGAGTTTGTTATATCAAAAAGTCCAGAAACACTGCATGACGGCACAGTGGCGTCTCTCTATACAGTCTGTTCGCTCCAGATTTTTAAAAAAGAAGAAAAAAAAAATTAGCAGTCACATTGTTGGTGTAGCTTTTCTTTGTTAGACGCAAACATAAGCGGGTCAGTAGTGTGTTTGTGCGATAATGCTCACTACCAGTAGGAGGAGACAAATGTTCCACTCTACCGGTTTCACATTTGACCGAATATCTTTCCTCTGTGCATCTAAGTCTCCTCATCCCAGAGTGAAGACTGCGTGTGCGTGTGTGTATGTGAGATACATTCCCAGCATGTCTGTGGTCTTACTGAGCATTAGTGAACGCATTTACCAACATACCAGACAACTCAGGAAATGCACTGATACGTTTCTCGCCGCTTCAGTCAACTGGGTTAAACAAAGGATACAACAAAGTCTAAACATCTTTAAAATAGTTTTAAAAATAGGTTTTAAACATCCAACTCAGGTTTTCAGAGAAGAGCTAAACTTCTTTTACATGAGAGGTAGTTTACCTGACACTGCTAATGTAAGCCAGCTTGTGGAGAGAGTTGTAGAAGGTCCTCTATGTCAGGAAGACTGGGTGGCATGGACTCAATGGCAGAGGTCAACTTTACTACATTTATTTACAGTGAAACACCAGATGATATATATGGGTTGTGATGGAGGAAACAGGGGCTCCAGCAATCCAGGGAAAAGGGCAGTTCAAGCAATCCAGCGAGGGGAAAATCCAAGGAGGATTTTACACAAAGGAAAGAACAATGAGATTAGCTGCAAGGAGCATAGCATAGACTAGACTAGAGAGCCAGGGCTTTACTATCAGCATAGCTCAACAATCCAGCAAAGAATGAACCTTAGCCACCACCGTAAGTACTGGCCTGATGATGAGCTCATCTGGAACAGGTGGTTGATTGCTGCAGGTGTATTCAGCCAGAGATTGGAACCCACAATGAGTCCCGCCCACAAACACAGACAGGCCGACAAACATAGAGAAAGGTTAGGAATACAGAGAGGAAACAAATGAAAAAAAACCTGATGAAGATTTCAGATGGAAGTGATCAAGTTAGATCCCCCCCCACCCAATAAAGAATAATCACCATTTATCCAACCTGTCTGCAGTCCGTGTTCCATCTGTGCAATCTAAGAAAGCCTGGGAACTCCATCTTCAATATCCAAATTCTCCAAAGCTTTGCATGCTCAGTAGCATGTAGTAGTCCACGAAAAGTCTCCTTTTCATAGACTGGCTCCCACTTTACAGATTATAACAATAAACTGTTGGATGTAGTCCCTCTGAAGTCACCTACTGGTTTGTGAATTACAGTTAGGAAGATTTTCACTGCTGCAATCTTGGTGTCTTCTTTAAACCAGCCATGGCCATATTTGGGCAACCACTGAACTGTGTAGTGGTGGTTAGCATCTGTAATCTTCTGATATATTTAATATGTAATAAAATACACAAGTTTGGACAGCAGAAATCAGACTTAAAACAAAATGTAACTTTTAAATAATATAAATAGAAGCTGCTTGTTATATTGAAATTCCTTTTCTCGTTATGTAAGCAAAATGTGTGCACATTTAATTACGTAATGGCTCATTTCGCATATTTGAAAAATAAAATTTGATAAAACAAAAATTACATTTGTTTTAATGCAGGTAATGAAAGGCAGAAGTGCAGTGATATCTGTTTGTACCCTTTTAACGTGCAGCACCTCACATTTAAGTCGCCAATGCAGAATTTTAAACCTTAATTTGACATAAATTACTCAAAGTGTTGTATAGGAATCAGTCCATTTACCATAAATTAGTTATATAAACATTAACACCCATATAGCCATGATTATCGTATCAATTTCAAAATTCTTTTGCTTACCTTTAAACTTCTAAATAATTTGGCTCCCAGCTTCATACTTAGATCTTCCAATCAAATGCTCCTGATGCAACCGAGGTCTCGTCTGAAGTCCAGAGGTGATTGGGCCTTTGCTGTCGTAGCTCCCAGACTCTGGAATAACCTCCCTCCTTATATTCATTCCTCCGAGTCCATCCAGTCTTTTAAATTGCGTCTTAAAACTTATTATTTTAGTCTGGCTTTTGATTCAAACTAGTTTGTTATTTCGTGGCTAATTTTTGTTTCAAAAAATTGTCACATTGTTTCCTGCCCGCCTTTTAACTGTTTCTTTTTTTTTTTTAATTCTGTCTTATGCTATTGCTCTGACCGACTGTGAAGCACTTTGGTCAACTTTGTTGTATTTTATGTGCTATAGAAATAAAATTTGATTTAATTTGATTTGATAGTTGTTATAAATGAGTTAATTGGTTTTAGCAGCCAAGACCTTTTTTGTACACCAACAGCTGTAAACCTGCCTATTTCTGCTGTCATCTTGGGCATATTAACACGGGGATCTATTGGGACCGACTGACTTTGGAGCCCCTAATGGTCATTAAAGGAACTGCAGTTTTTACCAGTTCAGCATTGGCTTAGACTTTTGATCCCAGATGTGAGGTTGCAGCTTGCCTGCCTCATAAGTATCAGGATCTGTGTTATATGAGAAGGTAAGTAAACAGATTTTTTAGTCTGTGTGTCAGATTTGGGCGAGAGCACCACTGAAAACAGCAAAGCATGTTGGGTAGTCCTGGTCAGCAGTGGCGAGGTCCAAATGAACATGCTCCAATGACAGGGAACACCAAGAACCCGTGTTAAGGTGCTGATGAATGTGTTGGGTCAAATTTGATCTGCAACAGCTTTTAACTTACAAGACTGAAGTTTTTGCCAAACACCAATGAGCCACCATTGTAATGTTATATCTTTATGAAAGATTATATGGAAAAAGTTTAAAGACCCTTTAAAAATGTAGCTTCATGAAGAAAATTTCAAAGAAAAAAGAGAAAACAGACTCTACTATTTGCCAGTTGGTACCTTCCAGCATCTTTTCAGTTTAAATAACCCCTTTACCAAATGAGATGTTTTGGAAAATGCACTCAGCAAATCATCCACCACAAACATGTGTGCGTCGTGCTAAGCGACTCTCGGAAAGATGATTTGTGATGCCGCCACTTGGCTCTGATCTGCTCTCTCATCTTACATTTCAGGCATTTTGCTGACACTCTTCACACAAAATGACTCCCGCTAGGGCAACAGGAAAATGATAAAAACACATGTCATGTTTTACTCTCAAAGCCAGACGAGTTTATCCCAGATATATCTTACAGTATCAAGAGCAGATACCATCTCAGCACTGGGACGCTCAGGGGAAAAGATGCTCATAAAGGCCATGCCACAGTCCTCTGGCGACCACATTAGGAAATCAGAATGAAATCCAAGTGGATTGCTGCAGTTGGCCTTCATACTCATATGCAAGTGTTTGGGACTGAAATAGAACCATGGAAAGAAGGTAGCAAGTATTTCTTTGTTTTTCCAACAGCAGTTTCTCATTGACGCAGCTCTAGGCTGGTGGAATATCCAACCCGCCGTCCTCCAATAAAAACTCTGCATGCTCAAGATGATCTTGCACATTCACTGAACTCTAGGGCCTGATGCATCTTTCCCTGACAAGACATACCCAGAGAAAGGTCACATACTCATGCCCGGGCCCTCTGTGACGATCTGGACTGAAATAGTGTCATAAAGTCATCCATCAAACAAGTGGGACAGGGGTCAGGAATGAGCTGGCAGCTGAGAGTAACCTCAGTGATAAAATAGGAAAATATACTCTGGAACTCAAACTGAACATTTCCAAATTACAAAGTACTTTAGATTGATTTACTTTCTTCCAGGCCATGATGGCAGACCAGAGAATCTGTTGCCATCAACACACATTTATACTTCTGGTAAAATTATTTTGTAATGCCCCACTATACAGAGCATTTTGAAAAGCCTGGCAGGTGTCGTGTTTTCAATAAAACATCCGTAGTAGTTAGCAAGCTTCTTTATTTTAACGTGGCTCACATCCATGTACGTAAACATAACCTGCCGCTGCTTCTACGACACAGTATATATCACAATTTGGTTAGACAGCCCCCTAGTGGTGAAGCTGAACTACCCACATAACTCCTATCAACACATCCCCTTTTCTTTAGATGTTATCTGCTGAACAACACTATGGAAACATACCTAACATTGCATAGCTTGAATAACATCACAAACACTTGTGACAGTGTAAACTACGGAACACACAATAATGCAGAAAGTTCCTTTTTGATATATGCATATATATCTAGCTATATATGTATACACCAACATATACATATATATATATATGCTTAAAGGTTTAGTCTATCAGGTGGCTTGATAGAGCGTGCTGATCTTCTGACAATGGGTGACTGGTCTCTTTGCTCCACACTGTCCTTCACGGGTGTTGTTGGTTCAGGTGGTGTGTTGTTGTCATCACACTGTCCTTCCGATGGTCCCATTGTCTTTTGAGTGTACAGTAAACTCCTCCGATTTCTCCTTAATATCAGTCCATCTTCAGTTTTCACATTGTACGATCTTGGGTTTACCTCCTCCAGTACAGTTGCTCTCTTTTCCCAGATGTTTGCATCTTCCACTCTGACTGCTTCATTGGGTGCGAGTGGTTTTAGACTTTTTGAGGACTTGTCAAAGTTGACCTTTTGTCTCTTCTGCAACTGTTTCATTTTGTCTCTCACTTGTTTATGTTTCCTGGTTGTTGTGTAAGGAAGAGTGGTCCGTAGTTTTCTTCCCATTAATATTTCTGCTGGTGATGCTCTGTAGCTCAGTAGTGCCAAATAAGGATCTGCCTTACCATCTTGTGCTTTCTTTAGTAACTGTTTCACAATGTGCACACCTTTCTCTGCTTTCCCATTGGACTGTGGATGCAGGGGGCTTGAGGTCACATGTTTAAAGTCATATTCCTGAGCAAATAGTTGGAATTCTCTACAACTATAGCAAGGTCCATTGTCACTATGAACAATCTGTGGTATCCCATGTCTAGCAAATATTGATTTCATGTGCGTTATGACACAAGTAGCTGACATGTTGGACAATAATGCCATCTCTGGATAGTTTGACAAGTAATCAATAACCAGCAGGTAGTTTTTTCCTCCCAGGTGGAAAATGTCTGTTCCGACTTTCTGCCATGGTTCCTCCGGTATGTCTGTTATGGTCAGAGGCTCTTTTGGTTGTTTTGCCTGGTGTTTGATACACGTATCACAAGTGGAAACCATTTGCTCAATGTCTGCATTTATACCTGGCCAATAGACTGCTGTTCTGGCTCTCCGTTTGCATTTCTCTATGCCTAGATGTCCCTCATGCAGTCTTTTCAGGATGTCTCCTCTCAGTGAGTGTGGAATTACTACTCTGTTTTGTCTTAGCAGAAGTCCATTCACAACACTTAGTTCTGCTCTTATGTTGTAGTATGTTTTGCATTCACCTCTTGGCCATTTCCCATTCAACAGTGTTATAACTCTTTGCAGACTAGAGTCCTTTTGTGTTTCAGCCTTGATCTGATGTGATTTTCTGTCTGACACAGGAAGTGACTCTGCTACCAGGTTTACATGTATATTTACATCCATCTCTGTGGAGCTTTGCTCTTTGTTTGGGGTTGTGGCCCTAGAGAGTGCATCTGCTAACACAATGTGTTTACCTGGTATGTAGATCAAGTTGAAATCATAGCGCTGTAGTTTCATCATCAATCTTTGAATGCGTGGAGACATTTCACTTAAGTTTTTCTTGATTATGGCTATCAATGGCTTGTGGTCAGTCTCTGCCACAAATGTTGGCAAACCATAGACATAGGTGTGGAACTTTTCAAATCCAAAAACAAGCCCCAATGTCTCTTTTTCTATTTGGGCATAGCGAGATTCTGTCTCTGTCATTGCTCTTGAGGCATATGCCACTGGCCTCCAGTGGTCTCCATAAGCCTGCAACAACACTGCGCCGATCCCGGCCTTCGATGCATCTGTTGACACTTTTGTTTTTCTTTTTGGATCAAAATACGCCAAAACTGGCTCTGTTGTAAGTGTCTTTTTCAGTTGTTGCCACTCGTTTTCCAGTTCTTTATTCCATCTGAACTCGCAGCTATTGTGTAGAAGCTGTCTCAGGTGCACTGTTTTGGCCGCCAGGCTTGGGATGAATTTTCCAATAAAGTTAACCATTCCCAGGATTCTCAACACACCTTTTTTATCTTCAGGACGTGGCATTTCCAGTATAGCTCGTAGCTTTTCCTTGTCCGGCTCGATGCCTTCGGCTGTCAGCTTGTCACCGAGAAAGGTAATGTCACTCACGCCAAACTGACATTTTACTCTGTTCAGTTTAAGTCCATAACGTTTCACCCTTTCCAAAACCTTTACTAGTCTCTCATTGTGCTGCTGTAGTGTGGATCCCCACAAAATGATGTCGTCCATATAAACTCTGACTCCCTCGATTCCTTCGATCATATGCTCCATGGTCCTGTGGAATATCTCAGGAGCTGAAGAAATTCCAAAAGGCATTCTCAAGAAGCAGTAACGCCCAAATGGCGTGTTGAACGTGCAGTATTTTGTACTGTCCTCATGAAGCTTGAGTTGCCAAAATCCTTGGGACGCATCTAGTTTGCTAAAAAATTTTGCACCAGCCATTTCACTTGTTATTTCTTCTCTTGTAGGTATCTGGTAATGCTCTCTTTGTATGTTAGCATTTAAGTCTTTCGGATCCATGCAGACTCTAAGAGCGCCGGTTGGTTTTTTAATGCACACCATGGAGTTAACCCATTCAGTAGGTTCTTCAACTTTTCTTATAACTTCCAGTGCCTCCATCCGCTCTAGTTCCTCTTTAAGCTTGTCTTTAAGAGCAGCTGGAACACGTCGAGGTGTATGAACCACAGGCTGAGCTCCTTCTTTCAGCTTTATCTTGTAGGTGAAGGGTAACACTCCAAACCCCTTGAATATGTCTGGGTACAGATCCACGATTTCTTTCACACTTTTGGGCTCAGAGCTGTTTATACTGTATACCCGTCTGACTAGGCCGAGTCTCTCACATGCTTTATCTCCCAACAGAGATTCATGTCCTTCTGGCACAATGATAAACATCAGACTGTGATATTTTCCTTTTACTTGTACCCGGAGCCTGCATTTACCTTTGGTTTTGATTGGTTCTCCATTATATGCTTGGAGTAAACTGTTATTTTGGAATATGTGTGGCTTTCACATCCAGCTCATTCACCAGATTAGCCTTGGCTCCTGTGTCCAGTTTGAAAGTTACCAGGGCTCCGTTCACTGGTAACATCTCTGTCCATTTGTCCTGCTTCACTGTACTGACTGCAGGTTGGTCCATGGGTGTATCTTGCTGCATTACCATTCCCACAAAAAAAGTGTCACTGAGAGCAGTTTCTTCTACTGTGTGTACTCTTTCTTTTTGTTTATTCTTTGAAAAACATTGCTTGGCAAAATGGTTTTGTCCATTGCATTTTTTGCATATTTTACCATAAGTTGGGCATTGTTTCCTTCCATGTTTTGTGCCACATCTTTTGCACAAGAAAGTGTCTTTTGATTCTTTCTGTTCTTTTTTGTACGTGCGCCCTGCCTGCCGTGTATTAACTGCAGCTACAGCTGTGCTTTCCATGTCTGTTTCCCTCGGCGACCCGCTGAAGGTTTTTGCATGTTGTATGGCGAGCTCGCTGGCATGACATACTTTCACAGCACTTGCTAAAGTCAGATCCGCCTCTCTCAGAAGCCTCTCTCTTATCTTTATATCTTTTATTCCAAATACGATCTGATCTCTTATCATAGATTCTTGCAGCTGTCCAAAATTGCATGTTCTTGCCTTTAACTTGAGGTCAGTCAGAAACGTATCAAAACTCTCTGAAGGTTGTTGTATACGTGACCGAAAGACGTATGTAACCCAGTAGAGAAAACTACCTTTTGTTATTTTTTTCTTGTTTTCGTTTTGATTGTATAAATGTATTTTCATTATTTTATTTTGAAAAGAAACATTTATTTTGAAAAAAGGAAGTGTGATCCTCTAGCAAACTTTATTTTCTGTTGCTGGATCACAAGGGATAAATGCCTTTTTCATTGGTTGAAGGTGGTTTTAGCCCCGTCTTCCGAAACACCAGACCATCATTTCACATGAGCTAGATCTTTTCGCACGTGGAAATAGATGAGACAGGTCACGGATAGCTCGTGCGGAATTTTCTAACATTTTGGCTAGGTTTTTTTCCCTTGTCCGTGTGGAAGGAACTAAGATTTTGGATTCCAATGGATTCTCTCCGGATGGAGATGGCGAGCCTGAGCCCAGACTGAACTTTGCAGAGGAACTTACTCTTCTTCCTCGACGGAGACTCCCAAGTGGTAACACACAAACCACAAACGAAAGAGAACAAGAACTAGACTAAGAATTTTTGACTTGACAAATGACCAAAGACAAAAAGACAATTGAATATTGAGCTCAAACGACTATTTTTGGGGTTATTTTTGTTTTGCCGGCTTCTTCTTATTATTGTTATGGTTATTATCACTACTACTGTCAATGTGGAATTTGTGTCTTGTTTATTTCATTTTTGTGCAAAATAATAACTGTTGCTGCTCAAATTCCTGTCTCCAGCCATTTCATTCTGCATTCGCCTCACTTTCTATTGTAGCCCTGCCGAACCTAGCAACTGGTCCATAGTTTGGCTGTCCTAAACTATTTAAAATGAGTCAGTGGTTACAGTAAGTCTTGGCGAGCCAGCCAGGAGGCTTTTTCTCATGTGATTACAAGTATATAACGCACCCCAAATGGACCGTCTTGTTGAACGTGAATCTGTTAAAGTCCCAAATTCGGTGATCGTGAGCGAAATAGCTGGAGATGAGCAAATTGATGAGGTGACTGAATTCCTAAAACAGTATGGGTCAATCTCAAGAGTCTTAAAGGTAGATGATGGTAAATCTGAGTTTATCTCGAGTGTTGTTGTTGAGTACAATTCAGGTACTGCTGTTGATGCTCTTGAGCCGTTACCTTACAACCACATATCCGATAGCGGGGTTAAGTATAGAATACAGTCTCTTGCAAGCGTATACACGCGATGTGTGGGGAATGATACAACCAAGTCATATCTCACTGAGTTAAAAAGCCTAGCCAAAATGAGCGGCCGAGGGTTTGCAGATGTTCTGAAAGACATGATGTCACAGATAGCTGAATCAATCAAAGAGCCTGAACATGATCAATCAGAGCGAATTGACTTACCTGAATCTCCCTTGGCTGAGTTTCAGCCTTCAGCTGTTGAACCCAGTGTTGATGGTGCACAGCAATCGAACCAGTCAAATCACACTGCAAAAAACCCAGCTCATAGTATACCCACCATACCTGCACCTGATTTAAACCCTCCTGAGGTGCAGCGTGTAGTAGTTGAGCACATTGTGAGAAGAGATGATCATTCAGTGCAACATTTTTCACAAAAACTCAGAGCTTTTTCTGGCAAGGACCCCCGGCCAACCTATGAGCCAGATTATGATACTTGGCGTTCCAGTGCTGAACTAATCTTGAGTGACACTTCCATGTCGCAACTGCAACAATCGCGAAAGATTCTTGAGTCTCTCTTACCCCCGGCAGCTGACGTAGTTAAGCACTTGAACCCAGACAGCTCACCTGCAGACTACCTTCAAATGTTGGATTCTGCCTATTGGACAGTTCAAGATGGTGGAGAGCTTTACGCCAAATTTCTTGACACCTTCCAAAATCCAGGTGAGAAACCGTCGTCATACATACAACGCCTTCAGGTAGCTTTAACTCACACTGTAAAACGGGGTGGTGCTTTAAGCAATGATGTTGACAGACTCCTTGTCACGCAGTTCTGTCGTGGTTGCTGGGATGATTCCCTTTTAAACGCACTTCAACTAAAACAAAAACGGATAAACCCCCCATCTTTTCCTGAGTTGCTTCTCTTATTACGCACAGAAGAAGACCAAAATGCTACCAAAACAATGCGAATGAAGCAACATTTGAACATCACGAAACAAAAAGCGACATACCACCTCCAAACAGTCAAAGGCTGCTTAGACGAAAATGAAGACACAACCACCTTAAGCTCAATTAAAGAACTCTCAAAGCAAGTTGCAGAGCTCCAGGCCCAACTGGTGCATTGGCCGGGAAATCAAAAGCGCAGAATTCCAGATATGCCTCCCATACCAAGTCTAAAGAAAACCGAAAGCCAGACAAAGTGAGCAAGGAGCCCTCAGAACGAACAGTTAAAACTCAAAGTACCCCACCCAAACCGTGGTACTGTTTTCAATGTGGAGAAGATGGCCACATCAAGCCAAACTGCGAAAATGAACCAAACCCAGCCCTAGTTGCTGAAAAGCGCAAACTGTTTAAAGAGAAACAGAGGAAATGGGAGGTTGAGAACCCTCCAGCCACTAAGGAACAGTTAAACTGAAAACAGTCTCTATTGCGGGGCAAATGGAGACTGCAGCCAGGCGATCATGTCCCACTAAGTACATGCAACATGCTAACTGTAAGCAATCTGTCACTAAGCCACAGAAGTATAGTCTGCCAAAAGGGTTGGTTGGCTCTAAATGCACAGCAGTAGTTAGCATTTCTGGCGTTAATGTAAATTGTCTCCTGGACTCAGGGTCACAAGTGACCACAGTCGCTGAGTCGTTCTACAAACAGAACTTTCCAGATCAAAATCTTAACCCACTCTATGATCTTTTGGAAGTGGAGGGTGCTGCAGGTCAGCCCGTCCCCTATTTGGGTTATATAGAGACATGCATTACTTTTCCAAAAGACTTCTTAGATGCAGAGATGGACATACCAACCTTAGCTCTTGTTGTTCCAGACACTCATCCAAACAGTCAGACCCCAGTGTTGGTGGGAACAAACACGCTTGATGTCCTTTATGAAAAATTTTTGGACCTTAAGACTTCTGACTACTTACCTAGTCCTTGCGGGTTTAGAGCCCTGTTGAAAACTCTAGAACTAAGACATACACAGAACAAAGATGGGAGCATTGGGTTAGTTACCCTCTCAGGCAAGGCTACAGTTGTAGTTCCAGCAGGCCAAACAGTAGTTTTAGAGGGATCTGCTAACGTTCATTGTACTGCAGCAGACACGTGTGCCATAGTTGAACACCCCTCTCAGTCTTCCTTGCCTGGTGGCCTTTGTGTTAAAACTTGCTTGATAACACTTCCTTCCCTAGCTCCACACAAAGTGCCTGTTATGATTACAAATGAAACAGAACAAGATGTTACTATCCCGTCTACTTGTGTCATTGCAGAGCTGGGAGCTTTCCATTGTATCATGTCCCAGCATAATGTCACCAGTGTTAATGAGTCAGCCACAAGTAAGACACCGCTGAATTTCAATTTTGGTGACTCTCCGATTCCACATGAATGGAAAGAGAGGATAACCAAGCAACTCAGTGACATTCCGGAAGTATTCGCTTTTCATGATCTTGACTTTGGGTGTACGAACAAGGTGAAACATTCCATCAAGCTTAATGATCCGACTCCCTTCAAGCACCGTGCACGCCCTATACACCCTCAAGATCTTGAGGCTGTCCGGAAACACCTGCAGGAGCTGCTTGCTGCAGGTGTGATAAGAGAGTCTCAATCACCTTTCTCGTCTCCCATTGTTGTGGTGAGAAAGCGGAACAATGATGTGCGTCTATGTATAGACTTTCGCAAGCTGAACTTGCAAACAATAAAAGACTCTTACGCACTTCCAAATCTGGAAGAGACATTCTCTGCCCTTTCAGGATCCAGGTGGTTCACGGTCCTCGATCTGAAATCTGGGTATTACCAGATAGAAGTTGAGGAGGCAGACAAAGAAAAGACCGCGTTTGTGACACCGCTTGGGTTCTGGGAGTTTAACCGCATGCCGCAGGGCATAACCAACGCCCCAAGCACCTTCCAGCGGCTGATGGAGCGCTGTGTTGGTGATATGAACTTACATGAAGTGCTCGTCTTTTTAGATGATCTCATCATCTTCTCAGATAGTTTGGAAGAACACGAACGCCGACTTATGCGGGTACTCCATCGCCTTACAGAGTATGGCCTGACGTTATCACTGGAAAAATGTAAATTTTTCCAAACCACAGTTCGGTATCTTGGGCATGTAATCTCTGAAAGCGGAGTTGAGACGGATCCCGAAAAGATTCAGGCCCTAAAGACCTGGCCACGGCCCAAGAATCTCAAAGAACTAAGATCTTTCCTGGGGTTCTCGGGGTACTACAGACGTTTTGTAAAAGGGTACTCGTCCATAGTACGCCCACTCAATGACCTCACTCGTGGTTACCCACCACTACGTAAGAAATCAAAGTCCAAAGAACCCAACCAGACCTACTTTGATCCCAAACTGCCATTTGAGGACCGCAGAGTGTCAAAAAGCTTTTGACTCCATCATTGAAAAGCTAATGTCAGCCCCCGTCTTAGGCTTTGCAGACTCGAAGCTGCCTTATGTGCTCCATACCGATGCCAGTACTACTGGCTTAGGTGCAGCACTCTACCAGGAGCAGGAGGGTCAGCTCAGAGCCATAGCTTTTGCCAGTCGTGGGTTATCAAGAAGTGAAGCACGATATCCAGCCCACAAGTTGGAATTTTTAGCACTCAAATGGGCAGTGACTGAAAAGTTTCACGATTATTTGTATGGTGGTCAGTTCACTGTGGTTACAGATAGTAACCCACTCACATACATATTGACCTCTGCTAAGTTAGATGCCACTGGCTATAGGTGGCTTGCCGCTTTATCTAACTACAACTTTAAGTTACAGTATAGAGCGGGCAAGCACAACCTAGACGCAGATGGGTTGTCTAGACGTCCTCATGGAGAACTCGTAAATGATGTCCAGTCCAGGAAAGAGCAGGAGCGTGTAAGCCAATTTGTAGAGCGTCACCTAGCTGACACTGACACCACTGACACCATAAAGCTTGTAGATAGTGATGTTGTCCAAGCAATCTGTCAAAATCACCTTGTAAAAGTCAGTGATGATTGTCAGGATAGTGGTGTTACACTTGTAGAATCGCTTACCCTCTCAGCTGACGCGATTCCAGACATCTATGTTTCAGAAGAACATCATGGCTTACCAACCATCCCTGCCTTGTCCCAATCAGAAATTAAGGATAAGCAGAGAGCAGACTCGACAATCAGCCAAGTTATCAAACAAATCGAACATGGTCAGACACCTCCACCGACTGTTAGAAAAGAACTCCCAGATCTCCCTCTTTTGCTTAGGGAACTCAATCGGTTGGAAATGCACAATGAGGTGTTATACAGAAAAAGACAAGATGGAGACCAGGTGACCCACCAGCTTGTTCTTCCTGAGGAGCTCAGAGCTTCAGTGCTCCAAAGTTTGCATGATGACATGGGCCACTTAGGTATCGACAGAACCCTTGATCTGGTCAGAACCCGATTCTATTGGCCACGCATGGCGACACAGGTTGAGCAGAAAGTGAAAACATGTGATCGTTGTATACGGAGAAAGAGTCCCCCTGAAAAAGCAGCTAGACTGGTCAACATAACAACAACCAGACCTTTAGAACTCGTCTGTATGGATTTTCTCAGTCTAGAACCAGACAGTAGCAACACACGGGATATCCTTGTGATAACCGATCATTTCACTAAGTTTGCCCTCGCGTTGCCCACCTCTAATCAAAAGTCACGAACGGTCGCCAGGTGCCTGTGGGACCAGTTCATTGTCCACTACGGCATACCTGAGCGCCTGCACAGCGATCAGGGTCCTGATTTCGAGGCAAAACTGATAAAAGATCTGTGTGAGATCTCTGGGATAAAGAAAATAAGAACTACCCCGTACCACCCACGTGGTAACCCTACTGAACGATTTAATAGAACACTACTTAGTATGTTAGGAACACTGGAATCCAAACAAAAGTCTCACTGGAAAGACTATGTTATGCCATTAGTACATGCGTACAATTGCACCCGTAGTGATGCAACAGGGTTTACACCCTACGAGTTGATGTTTGGCAGAAAACCCAGATTAGCTGTTGATCTTGCATATGGACTTCCTCTCAGCAAAGATCAAAAAGTGACACATTCGCAATATGCTGAAAGTCTCAAGAAACGGCTAGAGGAAAGCTATAGGTTAGCTTCTCAAACCGCACAAAAAGTGGCAGACAAGAATAAGGCCAGATTTGATCGCAAAATAACTGTTTCAGAACTTGAACCTGGGGACCGGGTTTTAGTTAGAAACGTGCGGCTGCGTGGCAAGCATAAACTTGCTGATAAATGGGAGGCAGACATCCATGTGGTAGTCAAACGTGCAGGCGACCTACCCGTTTATACTGTTAAACCCGAGTCCAAGCAAGGTCCCTCCCGAACTTTACACAGAGACCTGTTGCTTCCCTGCAGTTTCCTCCCGGTTGCCACCGCAGACACATCTGAGCCACAGCAGGTTCACCGTCCTAAAACGCGTCAAACTGTTGTCACAGAAAGCAATGAGGATGAAGAATCAATGGAACTTGACAATGAACTTTTCATTCAATGGGTTGATGATTCCCCATGTGAAGAAATAACCAGATTTACTACTGTACATGAATATCCAAAACCTTCTCATGAACCAGACATTACAAACTTACCTGATTGTGACCTTTCTGAAATTGCTAGCAACAAGGAGCTGAATATGGATAAAGATGCAAGTGCTTGTTGAAAACTTACCAGATGGAGATGAGATTGGAATTGACGATCCTGTGGACAATGGAACGGGAACCGTATTGGATGAATCACCTGAGGATTTGGTTAAAGAACCAGGAAACCAGCCTGTTAACTCACCTGATGAGATGGACAGTTGTGATCCCATTACAACTCAACCAGTAAGACAGTCAACAAGAATCAGACATCCACCTAAAAGACTTGATTATCCTGATTTAGGAAACCCTCTAGTTACTGTTGTGAAATCACTTTTCCAGGGTTTGAGCATAGCCTTTTCTGAGGGACAGTACTGGCTACACATGCAACGAGACGTGCATGACATTTAGCTGGGGAGAGTGTAACCCAGTAGAGAAAACTACCTTTTGTTATTTTTTTCTTGTTTTCGTTTTGATTGTATAAATGTATTTTCATTATTTTATTTTGAAAAGAAACATTTATTTTGAAAAAAGGAAGTGTGATCCTCTAGCAAACTTTATTTTCTGTTGCTGGATCACAAGGGATAAATGCCTTTTTCATTGGTTGAAGGTGGTTTTAGCCCCGTCTTCCGAAACACCAGACCATCATTTCACATGAGCTAGATCTTTTCGCACGTGGAAATAGATGAGACAGGTCACGGATAGCTCGTGCGGAATTTTCTAACATTTTGGCTAGGTTTTTTTCCCTTGTCCGTGTGGAAGGAACTAAGATTTTGGATTCCAATGGATTCTCTCCGGATGGAGATGGCGAGCCTGAGCCCAGACTGAACTTTGCAGAGGAACTTACTCTTCTTCCTCGACGGAGACTCCCAAGTGGTAACACACAAACCACAAACGAAAGAGAACAAGAACTAGACTAAGAATTTTTGACTTGACAAATGACCAAAGACAAAAAGACAATTGAATATTGAGCTCAAACGACTATTTTTGGGGTTATTTTTGTTTTGCCGGCTTCTATTTATTATTGTTATGGTTATTATCACTACTACTGTCAATGTGGAATTTGTGTCTTGTTTATTTCATTTTTGTGCAAAATAATAACTGTTGCTGCTCAAATTCCTGTCTCCAGCCATTTCATTCTGCATTCGCCTCGCTTTCTATTGTAGCCCTGCCGAACCTAGCAACTGGTCCGTAGTTTGGCTGTCCTAAACTATTTAAAATGAGTCAGTGGTTACACGTACCTCTCAAATGTTTCATTCTTTTTGGGCGAACAGTGTTCATCAAACTTTCTCACTACTTCGTCAAACTTTTCTTTGTCTTCTGCAGTTGCGAACACAAACGTGTTATATACTTCCACCGCTTGTGGACCTGCTACGGTAAGAAGCAGTGCAATCTTCCGTGTATCAGGCTTACTATCTAGGCCGACAGCTTGCAGGTATAGCATAAACCGCTGTTTAAAAGTTCGCCACTCATAGTCCACATTTCCGTTCCAGTTGACGGCATCTGGTGGCTTAACACTGTCCATGATGACCTGCTTTACTGGTTCACTCCTGGTACCATGTCGTGTTTTCAATAAAACATCCGTAGTAGTTAGCAAGCTTCTTTATTTTAACGTGGCTCACATCCATGTACGTAAACATAACCTGCCGCTGCTTCTACGACACAGTATATATCACAATTTGGTTAGACAGCCCCCTAGTGGTGAAGCTGAACTACCCACATAACTCCTATCAACACAGCAGGTAGTGTATCATTTAAAGGCAACTTAGCATCACAATATAAAAATCACAAAAACAGACATAAAAGCCTTCTGGTTGTTAAAGGAACATTATAATTACTTTCTTGAAAAACATTTCTGATCATCATTAAAGTTTAGGAACAAGGGTTAGGTTCAGTGACCGCAGAACTGGGGAATATACCAAACTAAATTATTTTGTCCTTTTGCAAACTTGATGTTGTTAGCTTGATCAAACTGTTGGCTCCATCAACCAACAGCTATGCTAATCTGTGCAGTAACAGATAAACAATGGCCATTTAATGTCCCTACTGTATGAAGTTAACATTTGACTTACCAACCAAGAGTATTGGTACATTAAAAATGAAATAAAATTTAAAAAATGCACCAATCTTCTTGGGGTTTTTTCTTAACAGCCAAAAGAAGGCCCCAAAAACAGGAGCCGACAATCAAAATCTCAAGCGTTCGTACTAAACTCAGGATTTTTGTAGTTACACCTTACTAGTAACCCTTTTTGCCTTCAGGGTCAAGGTTTGGGGCAGGCTGGCTGGTTGTTTTCCATCTTCTCTCTTTAGGTGGCTCTGAGTAGCTTCATTTCCAGCCCCGCCTTTGGATGGGGCAGCTTCCTGTCTGCAGAGCGTCGTATCCAGATAATGTGTATGAAAACCTTATCTATTCCACCTCTTGAATTTTCCATTCACTAGCCAAGTTCAGTCCTTCTGCTTGCACCTTCCCAGTGTTGCACTGGGAAACTTTCCTTTCACTGAAAGCTCACCTGCCCAACTCAGGCTGTCCTCTTGTCTCTGTCTCTGGACACCAACTAAGGCAAGCAAACAGTTATCAAAACAACCAGTCCCCCATTTCCCACTTACCTGAACTCCCATTCTTCCCATCTACAGGTATTCTCAAACCTCTGGCACTGTCTTTTGTTCTTCTTTTGTTCCATTCATGTCACTATTCCCATTGCTCTTTGTAATTAAACACGCAAAGTACACATGACAGTAAAAATAAACACTGCCAGCAGCAACTATTACAACTGCAACAGGCATAAAACATGATTTTTTCAGCATTAGAGTTCATGCAATTTGCAGTGCATTGTGTGCCACGGTCTTTGTAATTCACACGTTTGTGACTTATTTAAATAATCTCAAAATACTTTCACTGACACTAACTGAAATGTTGCAATCAGAGTCAGTTAAGTCACCTTTCTTCTCCATTCTGATGCTCGTTTTGAACTTCAGCAGGTGTTCCTGGCCACATCTGTATGTCTAAATGCAGTCAACTGCTGCCATGCGATTGGCTGGTTATACCTCGGTATTAATGA
Organism: Astatotilapia calliptera; assembly: GCF_964374335.1. Classification (NCBI taxonomy): domain Eukaryota; kingdom Metazoa; phylum Chordata; class Actinopteri; order Cichliformes; family Cichlidae; genus Astatotilapia; species Astatotilapia calliptera. Next base: position 3,570,967 of record NC_137428.1, on the reverse strand, counting down.
GCAGTCGAACAGGTGTACCTAATGAAGTGGCGGGTCAGTGTATATGACAGAATTTTGCGAAATGCCCAACAGGTCCCCTTTAAGTTTATCAGTAGCAGTTCAAAGAATGCTGATGCACATAAAACACATCAACACTGAAAGCCAAATGGGATTACATGCAGCACAGAACTCCATCTGCTTCCACTCAGCTTCACTCAGTGTGAGAATCAGGCGCGGCATCTACCATAATCTGACATCACACAGACAGACAGAAGGTGCAAAACTTCAGTCTGAAAGTCCATCCAGTCTGAGAAAACCCTCCCTCCCTGCGTCTGTACAGCGAAACAAAGAGCAGACACGGCTCCGTCTGAAACTGATCTCTGGTCTGAACCCAAAACAAAATGAAAACAAAACAAATCACTACCCTCTTCCCATGCTCCCCTCCATTCATATTCATCCCATAAGAAAACAACAAACCTATTAGGGCTGATCATCAACCATAAATATCAAACAATCGCAGGGCCCAGATGGAGAGGATTATGTCGCCTTAAAGTCATTACCATCACATCCTCTCCTTAAGCTTCCAATTCCCCCTCTCAGCTGCATTGTAATACCCGACAGCGGATCACTTTCCCATATTAAACTCACTGTTTGCCGATGAGCTTATTAATGCTTTTGTTTTGCCGTGCTGAAACAAGCACTCTCAGCTCAGGCAGATAAAAACTCCTGAGCATGATGAATCCAATTTAGTCTCAAGTGGGTCAGAGCAATATGGAAACAGGCAGAACGGGGCCCTTGGTGAGGCTCTTCATAGGTGGCAGCAGGCTGTTTCTTTTCCCCCCACCTCCTTTGAAGTGAGGACAGTGCATGTTTCACGCTGAAAGTGGCTGTCAGAAGTCGGGCCGGGTTTATAACAGGCCGTAACCTGAGAGTGCAGAGGGGCTTAGGCTTCCCCAGCCAGAGTTTTGATATCAATTAGATTTGTGGTCACCTGATATGGCGAGGGTCCGGTGCTGAACATCTGCATGGGATAATGAGAGGAGGAGGAGGAGGGGGGCCTGTAACTCTGCAGTGGTACCTTGGCACTGCTGGAACACACATGAAACATCAGCCAAGACTGATGAAATACATTCACAGAGAGGCAGCATCTTTTCTCACAGGGCTGCAAATAAAAACACCATTAGACCCTTTATTAAAGCATTTCCATGAATAACGTAATAATAATAATCCTGATTATTTTCAAGTCACTGTTTTCCACACACACTTTACTTGGCAAGTAATCCAGGTCTATTAATGACTTCCCAAGTACGTTTTGCAATGCATTTTTATCATATCAGAGAAGAATGCAATCACACTGATAGTGAAAAATCCTTTGCTCTTATTTTGAAAGTTAAGTTATTGCAAATCAACAGTGTTCCCTTTTCCCTGCCAGCTGGTCACCAGTGTGGTAATACGTGATGTCTTTGAGTTGCCCCCAAAGAAAGTAACCAGTGCTGTGGTTGGATGCACTCTAACTGAAACATGGTTTGCACGAGTGCTTCTTCTGCAAGTTTTCTTCCTGCACACACAGAATGTGCACATTAAAATCAGACCTGTTGGATGTGACCACTCCTGCACAAATATCACAACTGACAGGATGTGGACTCATCCATGAGCAGCTCATGTTTCTAACAGGATTACTGTGATTACTGTGACGCCAACTTAAAAATTCCATTATTCTTAGTTTCAGAAGTATTTTCCACCATTGATATCTAAGTGAATTGAAGGAAATTTACCATTACTTTATGGATTTTCATGTGTTTAAAATGAACAGATACTGTGATTTTTTTGTTTTTGTAACACTGAGGGGGGCTCAACTGTTTTGCGGTGATGCTAACAGTCTGATCTGTCGGTGATGACGTGCAGCCGTGTGTCATCTGTTGACACCCTGCTGGTTAACGTCTTTCAGCTGGATGTTAACAAGATGCTGAGAGGCTGAAAGGACAGAACTACTTCTACCAGCCGTCACCAGGAAAAAAAACCCTCAGAGGTTCATTTCTGGTGAGCAGGTGAATATTAGCTCTTTTGCTTCTTTAGCTTTGGTTTCAACCCAAGTGTAACGTTTAACCTTGCAAATGCAGATTCTACCAATCCTACTAAATTTTTGTGAGGTTCCTTCATCAGACGTTTTCAAGCTGGATTTATCTGCTCATTCCTAGAGTAACTTTTGATGATATGCAGTTCTTTATTTATCTGCAGGACCTTGGCGCAGTTCATGAATAGCAAACAAAAGGTTACTTGGACATACACTGACCTCTGTGTTTGATGTCGGCTTTATGTTAACAAGAATAGAGTGATTAGAATTAATCTTTTCAGTCAGTTCTTGCCTCTGCTTGGGTTCAACACATCCTTTAGCATAGGATACACAGGGGACACCCTTTTCATGATATATCTTTATGTTCCAATAAGTGCATGTTAAACACACAGCTCAATTCTGAACATCACACTGATGAAATAAACATTTTGCAGTAAGTTTTGTGCCACAGACTTTGTAATTCACCTCTAAGTTACTTCCTTAAATAATTTTGTTGTCTATTTTCTGCACTTTGTAGCAGTCATCTGGTGTAAAGGACTCTCAGCACAACTCTCTTCTCTTTTCCCAAGTTCTTATCAATTCTCCTACCCTTGCCCTCCATGAAAATCTCACTGAGTTGAAGAAAAACAGGTTAGGAAAAAGAGATAAGAGGAACTTTAAGGACAAACTTATGGACATAAAATACCATGAAAACCTGCCATTGTATCCAAAAGAACTACAGTACTCACCTGCAGTAGTATCGAGAATGACTGACATGAATTGGTAAATATTAATGATTAATCACAGTTCAAAGGTTAATGCCCGACCTTGACAGTATGGGTGATGGCGATGGTGGGATGACAGACGCCTCTCTCAAGCGATCTGCTGTTGCGACACCTGTAGTGAATAAGGAACAGGCTGAAAGTAGCCTTGAATTTTGGTTTAATACTGAGTGTCTGAAATATTGTCACTCATAGTGGAAATGTAACAAGGAAAAAACAACAACACCACACTTATCAAAGACTCAAAAGTTTCTCAAACCTTTCCAGAAATCTCCTCCCATCAGTTCTCATAGTGGAAATTTGTATAACAGTGTGTTCACTTCCTCAGCATGCATTGGGACCCAGTGAGTACTTGTACTGGTCAGTTGAGTGTTTGAAAGCCACGTGCCCAGCGGAGCAGAGGCTGAACCACTTTAAAGGTTTGCTGAGAAGATGGAGAACAGAAGTTGCTGCTGGACAGGAAAGAAAGTCCTGTTCTCCGGGGACACAGACAGAACCTGTCCCATAATTAACGGCCTCCATGTTCCTCTGCCAACCACTCATAAAACGTAAAACAAACAACCACGCAAGCATCTAAGGTTTCAAAGTCAAGTCCTCAGCTCCAGCTGTAGAGTAGGGTGCATATTTCACCATCTACTGCTGAAGACAGAGACAGAGGAATGAGTACTTTTGATAAACTGCAGATGTTCTGCAGGATAAGCTGAAGCTGCTGAAAGGCTCTCTGAGACGAAATATCAACAGTTCAACAGGCCGACTGAGTTGTTAAAGAGTAGATGCACCATGTTGGAGCTCAGAATAGGGCTTTTCTGTTTATTGCACAATGCAATCGAACTATTGGCTTTGAAGACAGGTTTCATTCACAACTGTGTGAAAAAATATTACAGTTAATCATGACATTACATTTATTTAACCTCCTAAGACCCGAACTCTTCCACGGCATGCATTTTTAATTTCTCGTTGATATTTGGGCTGATTGGGACCTGATGAATGTAAAAACAAAGAATAACCAGATTTTTTTACCTGACTTTTGTTTTTAAGAAAGATGAGATCCACATATGAGGATATTTGTTTAAAGTTTTGATAGAACAGCAACAGTATAATGTCCTCGTAAGTGGATATCAGGCCCCTGTAGAGCAAAATTGAGTATTTTGGTCTAAATAACCCAAAATGTGATGTCCACATATGTGGATGCCAGTTCCTGGGAGGATAAGTGTAATTTATTACTTGGTTGGGTCACACAGGCATGTTGGGGGTCACCAAAGTTAATTTGGCTAATTTTCGTATTAGATATTTATTTGTAACTTTCTTTTGGATACTACGTTAGCCAACAGAAAGTTAGATTAATTTGGAAATTCTGAACTGGACAGGGTTCCCTTTGTCCCTGCTATCCCTGTGATAGACTAGCAACCTGCCCAGGGTGTGGAGGGTAGCTCTCATACCTGACAAAAAAAACCCAACAACAATGCCAACTTGTTAACTGTGCCCATGACCGTGTGGCAAAATGGCCATGGCATGTTCCTTTGGAAACCTTCAGTATCTTCGTGCTGCATTCACTGCCTGCTTGGGTGCTTGTGCATCTCAGTAACCTTACCCTGGCTGACCCCTCCCATTTTGTCCTTCGTGACCCCTCCTGGGACCAGAGCTGAATTTACATTCTTCACCAATCCTTTAAGCTCAGCAACCAAGATGCTCTCATCCCCTGATCAAAACAGACCTGTTGACACTTCCAGGCAAGTCCCAGAACACAGCTTGTCCTCTTCTGCTCCTGTAATTGGCTTACTGAGACGAAAACTATGTTCTATAGAGAGACGAGAGCAGGAGGAAAGACCTGTTGCACTAAATCTTCTAGTGGCTGTTAACTGTCATCTGCTGTGACAAGTACAGCTTCATTAGGAGGGGATAAACAGAGTCTGCGTCTTGGGTCAAAGGTGAGGGATGATGTGTAAAAAAAGAAACACCTGCAGGGTCAAGTTGTGAACATGAATTCCAGCTTCAACACCACAAATTCACTATAAGTTAAAAAAAAAAGTAGTAGTAATTAGGTTTGTTTTTTGTAGAGAAATGGGCCAAGAAAGGCTTTTTTCCTTTTACTGTCACAAAACTAATAGCATTGAAGGTATTTTCTAACTCTAATGGCAGCTAAATGGGTAGGTCAGTGCATATTACTTTCCCCCCCTAAATGCTTTGTAGCTGACGTGTTTCCCATGATTTGTGATTTTATAACCTCTAAGCGAAGTTTGGCAGACTGATGCACCCCCACGGGAGAAGTGATTTGAAAACCTGCGAAAATATTCCAGGACTGACAGTTAAGCTTCATCGTGGTTCAAACCTCAAAGTCAAAACCGTACAGACTTGATGTAGATTCGTCTGGGTACAATCTGTGGTACGAGGGCCGGTCAACAGCGCTGCCCTGTTCTAACCGCTTTAGATAATCTATGGCTCTTTTCAGGTAACCGCTACCTGGGTCTGATTCAGGGGCTCATAAGTGTTTTTGTCACCGAGCAGTAACAAAGTATTCTCATGATAGTCTTCCTGGTTTAGCAAAACTGTGCACCTACCCTTGTCTGCTGGAAGGATGGTAATGTTGTTGTCACGGTTTACATATTAATTATTATGAAACTGACCTCACGGTGCATTGTTGGTTAATGGTGCTAGTTTTGGTCGTTATGCAAAAATCCAGATGTACTAGCATAATAAAAGAAGTCAGTTGGAGTTTTGGTCTGTGCATTGTGTAATGTGCATTAGCAGGATTAGGACATACGTCTGATCACAAAGGTTACAAGTTGCTTTAGAAAGCCAGGTATATCAAAGCATTCCCCACCTGATCCAATTTAGCATCAGTGTTCAACTATATCAACACTCAGGCATGCTAGCTGTTTAACTGTGCTTGGACACAGTGGTGTTTAGACGCTGTAATTCACACATTTATCATCATAGTTCAGTCTGTTAGTATGCCAACATCCACAATTCACAAGTATTTATAGAAATCTTCAAAAACAAAATTCCAATAGAGTTGAGCTCTTTCTACAAAAACAAATGCATGGTGACACGGATCACTAACATAAATAAGGCTCATAAATAAATAAGGACTGGGAAAAAATGGATCGGCATCGTAGGCCAGATAAAAAAAAAGTCCATGCCGGTTAATGCCATGTATTTAAATTTCACTGGAAAACATAGTTCTTTTCCAGCTCATGTCAGAACACCCAAGAGTTTCTTTGGAGTAGTGGCCATTAGAGGAACTGCAATGGCCACTACTTCAGGACGCTCTCGTGGTCATCTCTGAGCACATGCCACCTGACCTTTATGAGAACAGTTGGAGAAAGGAAAAAAAAATCAAAGGCTGTCATAGGGAAGCAAAGAAAAATGACTAACACAGACACTGAAATGAGATCCGTGTATGCATGATGACACATAGTGATGTGGTGACAATGTAAAGTGCCAGAAACTTGACTGGTATTTTGCAGTGTTGTGAGTCATCATGTTGATATCAAAGTGATTTCCCTGATCCCTGAGGATAAACTCATCATAGCTTCGTGTCTCTGTGACCCTCTACTCCGGGGACAATGATGGTGCAACTGATTTGTCAGAGCCTTTCAGTACATGAAAAGCAAAGCAGCCAACAGCTCTGCCAGTCGTTGGATAAAACTGTATAAAAATCTGCGTTTTGTGGTAATTTTGTCATCGTTCTGGATCATTTTGACACAGCATTTTGTGTTTCTTGTGTTTTTATGACCTCTTGTGTTATGGTTTACATTGGTAATCCTGAGTTGTTTCCATGTTAACTTTTATACATTGAGGCTCCCCATGTGTCTTTGCCCTCTGTGTCCCCTTCTGTGTGTATGTGTGTGCCTTTCCTGTGCCCATGCTCCCGTCCTTGTGTGTGTCATTCCATCTATGTTTATCTCCTAGACCTTCTTGTTTTCCCGAGTGTTCTGTTCTCGTGTCATGTTATGATGTTTTGTCTCCCTTTGTGTCATGTCTCTCTCCCGTCCTCCCTCTCATGCTCCCTCATGTCCCCTCGCTCATCTGCCTTTCCCCCCACTCCTGTGTAATGTTCCACCGTTTCCTGTTTTATTGTGAAAGTCTCATGTTTTCATGTTCGGTGTACTTCCCCTGTGGTGTCTTGTTAATTCGTGTCAGCTGTGTTCCCCGTGTGTTCTCACGTTCCTCGTTATCCTTCTGTGTATTTATGTCAGCGTCTCCCTCGGTCCTGTGTCGTGATCTTCCTGATGGTTGTGCATTTCCTTGTGTTCCTCGCCCTGTGTTTAGTTGATATTATTTTCTCAGTATATTTTGTATTATTTTCCATTCTCGGCAATTAAAGCTGTGTTTTGAGTTCACCTTCCGCCTATGAGTCTGCGTTTGGGACTTACCTGCTGCTCACAGTCGAATCATGACAAATTTCTCTTAAAGTAAGTGTTGTTCAACATTGTTCAAGAAGCTGACCACAGAACAGCATTCCCACTACAACTGGTGTTTTGAATGTACTTCAGTGATTTTAAGCTGGATTGTATTTGTATAAACACAGCTGTCACTTGAAAGCTGGAAGACCTTAGTTATAGATTTGTACATCACAATCACTGCCAAATCCAGAACTTCAAAAATGACTCTAGAGAAAGGCTTCAGGAAGTTGCTCAGTGTGTGATTTGCTTTAATGTTTCTCCTAGCAACTAACCCCCATGCTAATAAAAAGAAAAAAGAAATCACAATCAGCGTGTCTGAGTTATTAAAAATTAGAAAATAAAAACTTTGGACAGCTTTTCGTCTGTGATCAAAGAGATGTTGTGCTGCTGTCGGGGAAATTTTAAACCTTGAACTGAAACTGAATGTAAACATCTAGAGACACACACACACACACACACACACACACACACACACACACACACACACACACTTTAACCATAAGATACGAGTCATATCAAAATCCATAACCTCTGCCACAATTCTTTCCTAAACATGAATAAAATCTAACAAGGTCTCGCCATGACTCACACGCTCGTCAGTCAGCACCCTCTCAGTCTTTCTTGCATCATTTACATTTCACAATGAGTTAAAAGTAGGTCCAAGGTATTTACGGGGTGAAGTCTTGGTATTAAGAGCTACCGACTGATTGCATGCCTGAGGTCTTACTGTCGTAAAACTCACTCTAATCAATTACAGCATACAGCTGCAGCGTGCTGATCTGATCACGTTTCCCACTCAGAGCACCTGCTATTAGCTGTGATCACAGCTCTTTGCAGCTGAAAACCCACTGACTCACACCGGCCTCACAGTTGGCCCAACCACCAACGGGGCATCTGCACACACACGGATACATATCGGCTTACGCAGCCGTGTGCGTGCCAACAGCTAACACGCTTCTTTATGTACTGCCTCGCAAACTTTGTCATTTTATTTTCGTGCCCGTCACAATTTCACACGTCTTTTCCGGGTGTGGTTGGATAATCCCTCGCGGGGCAAACGCCTGCAGGCAGGCAGAGCCACGGCGTGCCGGGCCAAGGCCGTCATGACCCCCAAAAAAGATGAAGGCTGAGGTAAGAGGGCTTGGTTGGACAATGAAACACTATCCAACTTTTAAGGAATTTCTTTACTTCTTTTTGCTTCTTTTTAAGAGAGAAGTCGAGTTCTCTCAACAGCAGTAACTGTTTTTATTTACAGTACAGTTAATGCTTCGCTTCAATGTTTCTATTTAAATTTGGTTATAAAGGCCTTTAAAAAAGGTTTGATAAAGAGCTTTATTTTTCCACATGACCTCTTTGATTTTAATTGCACATCTGTTACGATTTCAGATCCAGAGAATCTCATAACTCCAGCTATGATCATACATCATGGTTTTATTTTTAATGTATTGTTTTTAACATTTAGGTTAGCCTCTCATTAGATCCCAAACTTAAATCTTAAACCTTCATGGTGAAGCAGCCGTGTTAGAATCAGAGACTGAGATGCAAAGTCTTAAAAATGTTTTTTAAAAAGTCACCGTCTGTTTGGAAAAAACACACAACGCAGTTTAGATTTTCTTGCTGTGCAAGTAATTCAAATTACAAAGAGAGAATTTTAATGAAACATACAATGCAGTACAGAAAGAGGTCCTCACCTTGTTAAGTAGGCATCACTAAATAAATAGCAAATGTACTGTATAAAAATATACATATAAAGAAGGTAGGTATCATCACAAATGACCAATGGGGAGCTGCAGAGAGAGGCAAACCCCATCCAATAAGATCACAGAACCTCCTGCTGAGGCCATATACTGCACTTTATACAGTACAGTTATTTTACTGGGGGAGCTTTGCAGGTTTGGTGGCTGAAACGGGACCTTAAATGGACAGATGTTTAAAATACTTCCAAGTACAACAGTGCACCCCCACTGGAGCAAAGCACAAAACTAATTTGGTCATTGGGTGGTTGCGAAAGGCCACGCAACATCCACTCAATGTATACATACTAGAGATGGACTGATCCGATATTACGTATCGGTATCGGTCCGATACTGACCTAAATTACTGGATCGGATATCGGAGAAAAATAAAAAATGTAATCCGATCCATTAAATATCACGAAAGCACCTCACAAAACTTGCAACACGCCGTAACTCGCCTCAGAACGTTAGCACGTCGGAGCAGTATGCATCACGTGATAGAGCGGCTGTGGCATGCGGGACCTGTCGGTGGTCTGGATAGCATGTGGAGCTTCGCTAGCAACCTGGCATTTCATCTCCGACAAAGTTATCCCCGAGAGAAGTAAAGCAAGTGTGTAAGTCCATCTCTGAATGTAAAGCATTCCTGCATTAAGCTTAACAAGCGACTGCCTCTCGCTCTCCGGCTGCTACTTCAATCATGAAACAGCTTAATGATCAGCTGATCGGCTTTTCTGTCGCGAGTCCGTCTCTCTTGTTTGTTTTTGGCCCACTTTGCACCAGAAAGAGGAAACCAGCGGCTGAACAACAGCAGCACGTTTAAGCTTGATAAGCTGTTGTTAGAATTTATTTAATATTACTTTCTACTCGAGGATCTTTTTCTACGTAGCTGACGCTGGTAACTGTGCAGGGGCGGATCTAGCAAAGTTTAGCCAGGGGGGCCGATAGGGCGTTAACAGGGAAAAGGGGGCACAAAGACATACTTTTCTTTCTTATTCTCATTTAAAATGTCGAGCTTTTAATAAATAATTATCCGAATCTTACACCGAAAGTTTTAATTTGATGTAAAATGAATAGAAGTCAATTACTGTATATAGTGACTATTAAGTCTAATATATACACCCTAGTAAGCTATAGTACTTTTTCCTTTGGGAAGGTACCATCTGTGCAGTCTGCAATTTTGTTGAAGAAAGATGTTGAATCTATTTAATATTTCTTGAAAAATAATTGATTTCTGTGCATTTTTTTCACACTGCATCAAATTAAGGTTGATTACGTCGATTAAGCATCATGAGGTGGAGCGTGAGGGGTGGTTCCCTATTTTTTATTTATTTATTTTTGTTGTTGCTGGGAGTTGGAACCCTATTAGTTAGGTTGCTTAATATTTACGCTAAGTACTCTTTAAAATACCAGAATAGTGAGGATGGTGTAGGTCTAAGTTTATTAGATTGATCAGTATTGCTGAACTATGAAATATTTTTTTTGTATACAGGTATAACAGAATAGCTTTAGTGTAGTTGTTGTTTTAAACTTGAGTATGAACTTGCAGACTTGCAAAATGCAGCAAGATATTTAAAAAAACAGTTTTGTTGATTAAAAAACACTATATCGGATTCATTTCGGTATCGGCAGATATCCAAATTTATGATATCGGTATCGGTATCGGACATAAAAAAGTGGTATCGTGCCATCTCTAATACATACTATTACACCTTGTTTATACCATTTACATACATCTACACTTTGTCTCATTTTTTCATGATGAACTTTGTGTGGACTGCATTGTTAATCTCATTGACCAATAGTTTTTGTCAAGGACCTTTTTCGTCTCACGAAAACAAGACAATAACTAAATAATATGTATTAACACTTTGGTCAACAAATAAAAACAAGAAGGAAATATTCTGGAGAGATGAGAGCCGATCAGTGTAATTAAGGTTTGTAGAAAAGGCAGGACGTGTTTGGAAGTGATCCAGTTACAATTCTCTCTTTAGATGTCCAGGTTTGATCTGCCTAGCTTGCAGTTTCTCGTGAAAATACAACAACATGTCAGTGGTTGGGAGGAAGAAAACAGCAGACATATGAACTCATTTCACATCTGATGTTAAGGAAAATAAGACACTTTGTAAACTTCATGGAGCAACTCTCACCTGTAAACACAACAAACCTGGATGTTTTCATCAGTTTCTTGTTCATCCCACAAGTGAGAGTGTCTGGATCATCTGACACGGTACCATCACCATTATCATCTGAATGGTAATATGAAAAAAATTCATATCAGAGCCATTTTGTTATATTTTGCAGCTTTGTTAAGTAATGTATTACTTAATTTAGTTTAGTTGGTTACTGGTCTTACCATCTTAGAGCAACTGTAACCACATCATTAATAAATTATTCTGATTCTGATTCATATAAACTTCCTCTTTTCTGGAAAATCCAAGGAGGACGTCCAAGGGATGATGTTCACTGGGATCAAAGGAAAATACTAAAATAATAAAACTAGTTCACTCTATGACATTATATGAACTTGTTTGAGTTCCAAATACAGACTAATATTATACTTATTGTGTCAGGTGACAGCTTTGGGCACACTCTCCTTGTTCACGGTCCTGGCCCTCTGTGGCAAGTTGAGTCATGTTGAGTGGTGATCAGTTTTCAGCTGACAGAGGGGACATCGGAGTTGATACCAGCCAAAGTAGATTGATACAAGTCATAAGGAAATAAGTGTACAAGCAAGTAAACAATAGAAGCTCACAATATAAAATAAACTGTTGAGCCCGCTGACTCTGACCCTAACCCTAACATTTAAATTTAAAGACATTAAATGTCTTGGAACTGAGACTTCTAGAGAGCTTTGATTCCACTTACAGATTACTTGTTCAACTTTAATCGGCCCGATGATACTCCCCCCCCTTAAGCCACCACCCTCGTGTTACAGATTGAAAGCACGCCGGTTTCGGCACATGACTCACAGTAAAAACCTCCAGTGAGTGGGACTCTAGAGAATAATCTGTTGCAGCAATTTGTCTCCTCTCTGCAGTTACAATTCATCGCTGTGAAACACCCTCGTGCTTCGAGAGTAGAGTCAGTGCTTGTTAAAAACCAGGATTACCTCACCGATTCTGCACGGTAAAGAGGCTGAACGCTCCAACATAGACATTCTTTCCACTTTACTGTTGGGACGGTAATGAACCCACCATCTCTGACATGAAGCCAGAACACGAAGAAAAGAATGCCTTCTGAACTCCATGTTAGTAACGCCATTGTCTCCAGTAATAAAACCATGCCTGCTTCTGTGTTCACCACTGAGTTGCAAAAGCCATTAAGCTATTTTCATTCATGTACTCCTGAACTTTTCCACACATTACTGAGTGGAGCTGTCTTTAACAAATCTTTAACTAAGTCACTGCAACTACTTGCAGTCGGTCCCTAGCAGAAAAAAAATCAATGCAATAACTGGAAAGCCACAAATTTCCCTAGTCACATAGAATACTTATACTCCAATTAAATCAATTTTATTTACACAGCACCAAATCACAACAACAGTTTCCTCAAGGTGCTTTATATTGTAACATAGATCCTACAAGAATACATACAGAGAAAAACCCAACAATCATATGACCCCCTATGAGCAAGAACTTTGGCGACAGTGGGAAGGAAAAACTCCCTTTTAACAGGAAGAAACCTCCCGCAGAACCAGGCTTAGGGAGGGGCGGGGCCATCTGCTGTGACCAGTCGGGAGAGAGAAGGAAGACAGGATAAAAAACGTGCTGTGGAAGAGAGACAGAGATTAATAGCAAGTATGATTCAATGCAGAGAGGTCTATTAACACATAGTGAGTGAGAAAGGTGACTGAAGAAGAAATACTCAATGCATCATGGGATTGAGTATCTGTGTATCTCCAGTGTATCTGAACCATTAACAATTAACTAACAATGTATTTTTTCTGGAGTTATTATATCAGAACCTCTGTTTTAAGATCAGTTGTCAGCTGGAAGAAAACCACACGTTTTCCTCTCAAAGAACTTGAAGAAAGACAATTTTTTGTGAAAACATCCACTGAGATCCAACCGAAATACTGAGACACTCAGCATCCCACTAGAAAAAATGAACAGAATACAAAAGTACAGATGTTTAAATTCATCACAGGATATAAACATGACCACCGACACCCAGTGGTTACCTTTACCAGGATTCACTTAAAGCCATAAAATCCAAGTTTTCAAAATAAAAATCCTAACTGAATCATGCTCCCACATTTATAAGTGCTATATCAGTTTTTTTTGTGCTGAAAACTGAAGTAGACATTTCATTGTAGTTTGTGCATATTGGAATATCAGAACTACATGAAACATCACTGGCAAGAGCCAGAAACTGAAGGTTTAACACAGATCTCTGCCATCTGCTGTGACGATCATCCTCCAGTCAACAGGTTACCTGCTGCTTTGCAGTGATATTATGTCCAGCAAACAGTCATACTAAAAGAAGCTTGATGCCTGCACAAACTCCACTTCAATTAACCTGAAACAAATGTGATCTAAGCATATAAACTGGATAAAAAGCCTTTTGAGTCACACATGGACAACTAATCTCTGGTAGGACTTCAGACTGCTCAGGTAAAGTTTAAATAATTTGTCCTTCCAGGGTGAAATAAAGATTGAACTGCACTGTAATGAAGGCTGTCGTCCCCCAGTGGTGTCAGAATGGGGTGTGTGGTGAGTGCAGAGGTTAAAGATCATAGGAGATGGGGCGGCTGTAAACAGTTTTGGTGGGCTCTAGCAGGCAGGTACAGCCTGAGTTTTATTTATGAAGCTACAGCCGCGGCCTGGGTCATGGTTGCCAGGGGCGACAAGGGGGTCGTTATCTTGCCCACAGGGATAGGTAGTTGGTCACGGGGCCAAGGGTCAAGGGGGTGGGTAAAGGGGTAAGAAGGGTGGCTGGGTGGGTGTGTGTGTGTTTGTGGGCACGGAGGGGGTCGAACTGACAGGTGGGATGTCGCCGCTGCAGACTGGCCACACCTGCCCCGCCTGTCAATCAGCATCCAGCCACGAGTGTGCAGTTACAGTGAGTGAGCGCGCACGTGTGTGCGTGTGTCTGTTTTTCTGAATGAGATTAGAGAAGTTGAGTTAGACAGATGGACCAAACTATAGTTTAGACTTCTTTCACTTCTAACAGCAACAACCTGGGTTTGGTTTTAGAGGCGCGCCAAACGCAGAGATATTTTCAGTTTCCAGAGATGAGTGAGTGATACATAAGATACATTTAAGGTTTAAGATTTTATGAACAGTTATGTTAGAATCAGAACTTGAGTATTTTATGAACATTCTGAGCTTTTTTCAACATGACAAGACCAAAAAAACAAAAAAATATACGGATTTTTTAAAATGAGGTTTTTAGGTAAACATGAGGTTTGACACTACAGATTTTAGGTGCAATAAGTAAATCTTAGATCCTGAGTTGAGAAGTCACTCTGACTTTGTACTTTAAGAGGAAATGTAGAAAGAACATGAATACTATAAAAAGGATGTGTGTGATCAGATTATTGCTCTGAAGATTTAAACAACATGACAGCTGTTTTTCCTGACATGTGACCAGGGTTGAATTTTGAACTAATCTACATCCTTCTGCTTATACAAACTCTTAGAACCTAATGCAACAACTGGTATGTGACACGTGAATTTGCAGCTTAACTGTAAAGCTTCTTATATCTCATATGTTTCATCCACAATATTTCTGCCTCTCAAAATTTTAAGACAAGCTGTTGCATAATCTTTCTGACTCAAGGGTTTGTTCAGAGCTAAAAAACATTAGCAAACATTAAAAACAGAAAAAAGAAACATGAATGAAGTGCAACGGCACACAAAACAGAAGGAAATGAGCTTCAATCTTCAGTTTATTCTACTTATACTGAATCTGACAGCACAAACCAGGAAATTAAATGAAGAAATGAATCTGTGGGAGGTTTCCCACCCTACTATTACAAAATAATCCACTAAAAAGTTGCTGTAATAATTCAATGACAAACACAATAAAGGCACTAAAATCAGTTTCTGGCTGATAGAAGACAAAAGCAGACAACAGAAATGAAGGAGACAAGGGAGGAAAATAAGAAGCAGTAAATGTAGCGTGTATCAGTACAGATGATCCCAGTTATCCAAGCACTATTTCCCAGAATGCCCTGCAACCGGCTCCGTCTGTCTCTTCTAAAGGCTGGTTGTGTGAGTGTGTGCGTGTGTGTGTGTGTGTGTAGATACATTTGCTGTGTCAGTGGCAGGTGCAGATTAGATGGGCCGTTGTCCTGACAGTTGCAGTCGACCCCAAACAACACATGCAACACACACACATCCACCCTTTGGTGAGTCAGCAGTGTGCGTGTGTGTGTGTGTGTGTGTGTGTGTGTGTGTGTGTCATGTCAAAAGTACACTTTCAGTATTACACAGCTTTCATTTTGATTTCAAAGACAACAATATATAATTCAAGGTAACAGTGGTCTCCTTCAAACAAGCCTTTGTTTTTCACTCGTCATTAGCATGATAACGTTTTAGTTATGAAAAATCAAAGTGTCATCCTAAAAGGATTTTTCATGTAATGTTTCATGCAGTCACTACCAGAATAAAGCAAATGTATGTTACGTTGTTAATCACGTTAAACTAAAATTTTCAGTTAAGAACAAATTTAAAAATCTTTCAAGTTATAATTCCAGGAATCCAAGCTTTAATCCCCATCCTGAAAATATCTATGGTGTCCTTGAATTTTTTTGTGTCCACTGATAAAATCTTTGAGTAATTGTACAGTTTGATATCATCACAGGAAACAGCCCGCCAGTGCAAAATAAACTGATTCAATCCCCTTTAAAGGATTTTTGTGGAAAAATCTATTTTCCTTTTTCCTGCAGAGGCAGGGCAGCTCAGCTCATCTTCTAATTAAGTTTAATCTTTGTTTTAAAGTTCTGCAGGCCATGAAGGAAAACTTTTTTTCATCTTATGCTTAGAGGAGAAAAAAAAAGAAACACAAGTTTGCCCAGAGTTCAGACTTCTTGAAAACTCTGAGAACTCCACTAGAAAGATGCAGCTGCAGTTTTATTTGATGCTCAATTTGCACTTATTGTGCATGAAATCAGCCACAATTATTTTAATTTAAAAAAGCACACAAATTCTTTCTGCTGCGTGATTGCAGTTATTACACAATCTGTGCATGAACTTGTTTACCTTCATATGATCACTTTACATCAAGCATATATACTAATGCTATGACTGTCAGCAGTCCAAATTATTCAGGCCTTCACTGCACTGAGGACAAACATGAAGCATGAGCAAACTGTTCTGCACAGAGGCGAAAAAAGCCCTTTCGTCTCCAGAGGGCGCTAATCCTGTTGCACTGCCAGTGCGTGTGTGTACGTGTGTGTCTTTGAAGGCCATGAGGGACCCGTGGGACTCTCCAGTTGCAGGCCTGCAGACTGGCTGGCACCCTCAAAGTAGCTTCTTCATCCTGGAGACAGCTGTTGTCTCCGTGACGACACGTTCAGCCAATGAGGGAGTGGGTGAGGAGGCGGTGGATGGAGGGGGGTGTCGGCGTGTACATTTGTGGATTTATGTGTGTGTGTGTGTATCGTATGTGTGCATGTTGTGCAGCTAATGGCGCTCATATTGAGTGACAACATTCCAGTACGGTTCTTTTGTTTTTGTAAATATAAATAAATGCAGACAGAAAATAATTAAATGTTGAAATGAAATGTAGATCCAGATTCACACACGAACTTCAGGAAACGTGTGTGAATGGATGTGTGTGTTACAGTGTGTGTGCAAGTGGTGCAATCCAGTTGGCTCTGTGCAGTAAACACCATTCCTTCAGTCCCACTGTGGCACAAGAAAAGACTCTACATACATTCAACAACAAGGAAACATAATTCTGGGTCTGATCCTGCAGTTAGCAGCTGGACGTGTAAAGAGCCTGCTGGGACCAGACAAAGGCTTCACTTACACCCAGCTCACAGGCCCCACCACGACTGCACCGTGCCATTTGCCACATGCACGTATCAACAAAACGTGTCTGTCCGGTATAATATTCAAAGGTTGTGTCTGCTCGTCTAAAACAGTCATTTAAAATTCAAACGGTCCCTTATAGTAGCTCTGGAATAATTTAGTTCACAAGAACACATGAAGCAACTTTCTGGACTAAGTATTTAAGCCTGAAGGGCCAAACTTCCTCCAGCAGGGAGTTGATGCTGGCTCCAAAGTATCCCAGGCCCTGTAGAGTTCCAGATCAAAATGTCCAACTTTACAGCAGAAATAACTCTGTTTACAAGCTCTTAAATGTTTTTAGTTATGTGAATAGATACTGCTTGCACAAAACGGGGTGTCAAACATAAGGTCTGAAAAAGAGTTGCCTGCTAGACATCTTTGACAGATATGAAGGGGGCACAAATTTTGGGAATTTTAATGATATTTCTCTACGTTTTACAGCTTTTCCTCCTGGTAAAGACCCCCCCACAGCCATTCATATCACAACAAGGGGATTTTCAGCATTATACCAGACAGTTACACTGTACACTTCATGAATGCAGCTTGCTAACCAGGCTGGCTTGTGTTAACGGAGATTTGATTGGTTGTGCTCACTCATTTACTGTCAGTAAGTCAGTAATCATTAGGTTAAGAAATATGAAGGCAGTGAGCCTGCACTGCAATTTAACTCCAGTTCCAGTTCCAGTACGTTGGTTTGTATGCAGTAGTGCAGACAGGTGGAAAGTTGTTAGCAAATTTACATTTTAATTCAAGCTACCTTTTTAAAATGTAGAAATGTAAAAACTACAGATGTAACCATGTTATTATCGTATTTAAGTCAGCCTTCTTGGGGAAAATGGTCTCCTCTGCTTGTGTAGGCTCATTTTGAGAACTCCCTTTTAGACACAAGAGAGAAAACTCAAAGCAGACATTTGGCGTTGAAATGCCCGCAGGCTGAGGAGACAGGTGATGGTTAGAGATTTGACAAAACCCCAACAATAACCAAGGGAACAAATGCAGAGAAAGCTGAAAAGTGATTGGCCAAACGATGATGTAGGGACAGCGTGTGACATTTGCTTCTTAGGAAGTGACCCAACACCTCTAACATGGTGTCCAGTGAACTCATAATAACCTCCTTCAGCAAAAAGTGCTGATGTGGTCGGACGGGGGTTAGGGTAAAACACTAATATGTTCTCAAGACACAGCTTCAGTAGAGAAAGACAGGTGTGTGTGTGTGTGTGTGTGTGTGTGTGTGTGTGTGTGTGTGTGTGTGTGTGTGTGTGTGTGTGTGTGTGTGTGTGTGTGTGAACAAACTGTCTTGTATTTAAATACAAAGGAGAAAAATGGAAATGTACTTCGAGTCTGGTTAAGGCTTTCAGTTCCAGACCCCTGGTTCAAGTATTTGTATCAGGATTTAAACAGGTCAGGTATTTGGCACACGGTTCATTAGATTGTGTATCAGAATCAACTAAAACAGAACATTGTGACAGCAACAGACACGGACAGGAAATAATTTGAACAAAAGCCAAAAAATACATATGTTTAGAAAGCTTACATGGTAACTTGAACCAACTGCTGCAGATATTTTACATTAGATTGACCATATATAAACTGCATCATCGCTCTCTTCTAAAGTCACTTTTCTAACCAGTCCCAAACGTGTCACTCCTGATTTCCAAAAGCCTTTACAGCATTCAACTCTGACATCCCAGGGCTGCGTACTCTGCTCCATAGTTTCCCCTGTGAGACCGTTTTAGATTTATCAAAAATTGCTGAGAAGCTTTCACTGCGTGTACAGTAGCACAGCATGTTGTCATCAGCTCTCAAACTATTCTGTTCACCTGTCCCTCCCCACTCTGTGGCATCCCCGCACACACGGAGCTGTGTTTGACCAACAAACAGACACAGTAACACAAAGTTACTGAATGGAGACAAACGGCCTTCTTCACTACCATGTGACAGAAATGCAGGAGCCATGAAGTAAGAAATATAATATTAAAAAAAAAAATTGCTACATTTGAAATCAGTTTAACATTATTAACAGGTTATACAATAGTTTATACGTTTGACCACCATTGTCAATCCTTGTGATCACTGCCAAGCAACATGATTGAATCTTTATAATGTTCAGCTTTTCCTTTTCTGAGCTGAACAATCCATTTCAGCTCACTTAGCTGACATTTGCTTTTAGCTATCACGTTTAATTGGGGCAGGGAGAGCACTGTTCATGACTGCTGGTCATTAGAACAGCTCAAGTTCACCTAACATGTGAGTCTCCAGCATCATCACCTGATTTAAGATAAACACATGAACCCAGCTGAATTTCACTGAAAGGGTTTTAAGTGCAGTTAATATTACATGTAATCACTCATCAAATTGAATCTTTTCTGCAGTGTGAGTCACTCCATCTGGTTTTTCTGCACTGCCACATCATCCCAGGCTTCATTCCTAGTAGCTGGACAGAGAAACCTGACACTAAGGATTCAGTTAGGAGAGGTCACACAGAGGTCAAGGCCAATGTCCAAATATCAGGAGCAGCTGATTAACAAGCTCAAGGTGTTGCAGTCGAAGAGTTTGACCCCCAAAATTTACTAGTGTCTGACATCAATCATGATTTTGTACCAGTACCAGACTTTGTAAGTATAGATTTTTTCTGAATGTCAGGTTTGAGAAAGTTGGCTTTTGGTTTGCTATTGTTGTAATTTGGATGACTAGAGTTGTGCTCACAACCTTGGACAATGAGGCTTCGCACTCTGAATACAAACATGTTCTGGTACAGAAAGCAATCAAGTGTTCAACGATGGCAAGAAACCAACATTTAATCTAAAAAGAAAGCCCCAAACATTCATCAGCACGTGTGTTTCAGTATGAAAAAGATAAAAAGATTCAAACCCAGGTTAGTCCCAATTTGATGTTTTCTGAATTGATGTTGACGAAACACATTTGTTTGCCATGGTATCTTTTGTTTTCTCTTCTCACCATCTCAGTAAAGATTAAATAGACTTTTTTAAAATAGATTTTTCAATGGACACAAAGACTTGTGTCTTGGCTGTAAACAGTCTAATCTAAAAGAACAGGAACCATCCTTTGCTCTATCCTGACCCGAGATCCAGCTGTATGCTGATGACAGAGTTATTTAATAGTTGCACAGAGCACCAAGCTGCTTCCAAACTTCCTGGTACAATCGGCTATATTATAATAAAACTAAATCCATAATGTCTAAATTTGGACGGTCAGTAGGAACACTCCTACCAGATTTAGAGCATGATTGATTGGCATTAATCTTACCAAGAAAACTCTTAAATTCATTTATTCACACGTATCTGACATGTAAGGCCATCATGAGAAACCACAGTTCTTACGACCAGGCTACATTTTTATAGAAACACTAATAAAGTGCTCACTTTTACACAGTTTATCTCTTAAAACACACTCCTGTCAGTTTCTGCCAGTCGTTACAGAAACAAAAATGTTGCAGGGACCATTTTCTGGCTACAGGACCAAAAAAAGTGAGTGATGACTTTAACCGAAATAAACTAATGTGAGAGAACCTTAAAACGGTTTAAAACTTTTATCATCAGAATGATTTCGCTGTTCAACCTGTGATCATAAAGACTGATCACAGTCTTTATGATCAGTGATGCACAGCTAGGCTTCACCTTACCAATGAAATTCTTTAACATCTTGACAGACTGATCAACCAGTCCTCCCCTCTCTGCTTCTGGATCTTCCTGGTCAGAAAGTCATTTGTCAGTATTAAGGGGGATCATGTCAGGAGCCACCGTAGGTACCAAGGTTAGGACACAGCAGTTGAGTAAACATCAGTTGGGGTATCGCTTTCAGTCTGGCTGCTGGCCTCACCTCAGAGTAAACACAGGCAGCATCTGAGTTCTGCTGTCACGTATCAAACTGACATACGAATGTGCAAAAAAAGGAAAAAAAGAGAAAAAAAACTTCTGACTTGTGCCACTGACTGTAGAGTAGACAGATCATGGCTGGGGTGTTTATGTCTCCTCTAGGATCCTGTCTGAGTGGAGGCTTCGCTGCAGGTCAACTTGTGACCTGCTGGACATGAAAGTTCCCCCAAACTTTAACCACAGACAAGAAATATTTACATGTTTGTCTAATTAAAATACTGGCATTGGGTTCCATTAAAACACACCTAAAATGACTTTAGTGAAGCTAAAACACTGCAGCAGGAAGTGTTAAATGATATAATTCAGTGTTCAATATCCAAAAACTGTATCCAAGGATGTGAGCACAACTCTAGTCATTCAAATTACAACAAAAGCAAACCAAAAGCCAACTTTCCAAACCTGACATTCAGAAAAAATCTATACTTAGAAAGTCTGGTACTGGTACAAAATCATGATTTGATGTCAGATCTGTGGTTAAAGATCCAGCAATCTTAAAATGTTTTTCCCATTCAATGAGTCAATCAGAGAAAACATATCCTAGTTGTGTTTCTGAATTCCCTATCCACTCTTTAAAGCTAAAAAGAGGAAATGAACAGAAAGGTCATGACCTTGTTGCGACCATCCTTTTGCAGTTCTGAGTCTGTCATTGAATCAGCGAGTTAATCCAATCTTGTCAGGACCTAAAACACTCAGGGGAAAACAACTTCACTCCAAACAATGCGGACTTCCCTGTGTTGTTTTGAGCGACTTTCAGATTTCAAAAGGACTCTATGCAGTGCTGTGGAATTTGAAAATTAGCCCACTGCTGCTAATCACAGATGATTAACTGATCATCAGCTTCTGTAACCACATCTATCAAAGCAGATGTTTTGGCACTTTGTTGGTCTTAAATATTCACGTGTATATTAACACAATGCCACAATCTTTTAAGGTTTGGACTTGTCAGTAAATTTGTCCCAAAGTTATATCGTGCTTAAGTTGCAAATAACCTCAGACCTCAGAAAACTGTTAAATGTTAAATTTCATGAAAATACAATCAGAACTAGACTGAATGAGTATAGCTTGTTTGGAAGGGTTGCCAGGAGAAAACCTTGTTTCTCTATAAAGAGCAAGGCAGCATGAATTAGGTTTACAAAGCTGCATCTGTCATGGTCCCTGTGCCTCCCCGGCCAGCCCAGTGTGGCCACAAGTGTTTGTGGTTTCTCTCTCTCTCTCTCTCTCTCTCTCTCTCTCTCTCCTACCTGTCTGCCTGGGCGGAGCTCTGATTGGGCTCCCGCCCTTGGCCCACGCACCTGCAGCTGATCTCGAGTGATTTGCAGTTGATCTCTGGCTCTTCTTAAGGCTGGGGCTCTGAGCTATTCGTCGCTGGAATATTGAGTAACCCTCGTCAGTATTGCCTGGCTTCATTGTGAATCAGTTGTTCCCGTGCTTGCCGCCGACTTACCCTTGTCTATGTTTATAGGTTTATCTGGACCCGGCCGTTTTGACTCCTGGACCCCGTGAGTGTGAGTGGGTTGCTCGTGTGAGGAGTGCTTGGACAAGGAGCGGAGCAAGTGTGAAGAAGTGTGTTTCCCCGGCCTATTGATCCCCGGGACCCTGGTGTCCGTCCCCCCCCCCCCCCTCCCCTTCACGTGTACCTAGCGCACCGGAGTGATTGAACCGTGCTACCTCAGTCTGTGCCCGAGTCCGTCCACCACCGTGACAGCATCTGAACAAATTGAAGGGTCGTGCAACACAACAATGACCCCAAGCACAACAGCACATCTCCAACAGGATGCTGTGTCCTGACATTCTGTGGCAGGACCATAAGAGAGCTGTGCATAGACAAAGTCTGGAAGCTTCAGTGAACTAAAGCATTGTTATAAAGGAGAGTGGGCCAGCGAGAGACTGATACAGAAATCCAGTGACGGATGCATGTTGTCCTCATTGATAATACACAGTAATGCATATATACATTAATGCTTGTTAAAAAATTTTCCACAACTAAGAAGGAGAGCAACTGTATTTGTACAATTGTATTACTTTAATCCCACACAATAGTTTTATTAGTTTCAGAATTTCAAAATTTGTTTCAGTGCTACAACTTTACCGTCTTCCAATTGGGATCAAAAAGGCCAAGACGAGCTGCTTTTCATGAATAACTTGATGAAACCTGATACGTCACATTGTTTGTTGTTGTTCTAATTTGGCATTGAACTTGGCATCCTCCTGCATGTCTGTGACTCACTGTTTGACACTAAACTATCACGTTTCCAAAACAGCAGTGACTCTCCACATGGCCGATGAAATATTCAATGATGCTTGGGTTTCAGTTCTTCTCCGGCCTGAATCCAGTAGCTTTCTCTCTGGCGTCCCGTGAGGCAGTGGCCACAAGAGCATCAGCGTCCTCCGCAGTTTGGCCCTCGTCAGTCAGAAGCGGTCCCCTGAGATCCATTTATAACCCCAACCCAGGACTCGCAGGGCAGCACATATTCTCCTGCACTTCTCTGCAAGTGTTAAAAGAGGGGTTCTTAAAAATGGTGCAGCCATGTATGCCGGCTCAGAGCTTTAAATGAGCTTTCATCGAGATGGGGGTCGACTTTTCTCTCCTTACATCCAAAAGCACTCAGAACCAAGGCCAGCCACCTGCTGACAGGTCAGCTATCCTCGAGGATTTCTCCTGTGGTGATGTGTGGCATTCAGTGGAGAGCACCGATCCACTGCCGGAGGTTGTGTATCACAAACGACGAGATTATAAATCATAAGATTAAAAAAAAAGTTTAAAAACTGGTTTTCAGCAATTTGAAAAAGATTTGAAAATAAGATCAAAACTGGTGAAAACTAGATGTGACAAATTCAAAATAATGATATTCTTACATAGACTGTATATAAAAGATGGTTTTGGACTCCACATTCTGAATGGCCGTTGCCGTGTTGTTGAGTTTCAAAATTATTGACCAAAATGTGTAAAATTGCAAACAGTAATAATAGTACAGGTGTATATTCTGTATACATTTATTCTCAAGGAATTCCCAAATTTTATTTATGAGTTTGAACTTATTAAATGAAGCTTATGCGTAAGTTCAATAAGGAAAATCGATGGTCTCCTAGGTGTTGCTGGCTGAATCCAAGCTTCACATCGCTTCCACCTTCCCATGCTGTCAAGCTGTTTGGGACATCACTGGTCTTGTCCAATCATATTTCTCCCAGCCTTCTTCAGGCCAATCAGCAGTCATGCCACGTACTTTAAATCTGCACATCGGTCATTCTACTTTGCAGACGCCTTCGTGCAATGGTGTGTTGGTTGCTTTCAGTTCTAGGGCTGTCTTTCCTCTTATCAATGATGTCTGATTCTGCTGCTGACATGTTCGAGGATACCTCCTTTACGGGTTCCCTTTCCAGGAGGAGGAGCTCTTTCATTGCTTCCCATCAACAATCTGCTATGACAGTGGTTCCGAAAGTGGGGAGCGTGCCCCCTAGGGGGGCGCAGTGCCATTGCGGTGGGGGGAGGCAGTATGAATAAAAAAAAGCATAATGGACAGGTTTTTTGACGGGGCTCCCACACAAACGCAAAGCAGAAGATGAAGCATTGCTAAATATGCTTCCAAACCAACTTCCTTTCAAGCCAAAGTCTAGAAAATATGATTAAGCATATGTTGCCTTTGGCTTCACCTGCAGAACGGTGGTACCAAGTGTGGGTTTCAATAATCAATTTTCCAATCGATTTATTAAAAACTGAATCGACTTTTGAATATAAATGTATTTTGCCCAAAACTTCAGAATCTCAGGTCAAAGCTCACAAAACTTTTTCAACAACCACCAAACAGCTAAAACAGTAAATGAGAGCAGGTACACGGATTCCACACCGACGTAAACACAAGCGCGAACCCGACGCATCAGAATCAGTGAGATGTTGGCTTTCTCACCCAACGACACGCACAAGCCGTCGGTGCTGAAAGCCGACATCTCACTGATTCTGTTGCTGCACAGTTTGTCACTCTCCAATCAAAATTCACTGAACCAGCAGCAAAAGAAGATCATTAATTCCCTCTTACTTTTGCTATTTTGCTTCCACCACAATAAAAATCACACTTCCTGCACAGCTCTCTCTCTCTGTGTAATTCAAAAACAGTTTCCCATCTAAAAATCTCAGTTTTTTCCATTATTTGCTTGCTTATTATGCACGAGTCTACCGTTGTGTACTGGGCTGTCGGCCGCTGTATTTTATTTTATTTTTTCAAGAATGACCTCTGACGAGAAAGCCTCATTTCTGCTGTTCAATACTGAAGAAATGTAAACTTTTTAAAATTATGTCAAACAACAAAACACTGAGCTGTGTCTCTAATAAAACTTTGCTCTGCTTCACTTCAGCAGCATCAGGTAATGTTCATGTGTTGATTCATTGTTTTCTTCAGTTTTTCATCTACTGCAGAACATTTTTAAGGTTATCTGCTATAAAAAGCCAGGCCAAGAAAATCTGCTTCAATGTTTTTCTGTTTTATCCTCAGTTACTATGACACAAAGACATCTGCTGTGACGCTTATACCTCTGATGAAATCTCACAAGTGTCAGTCATGATAAATGATCAGAATTATAATATTTCTGACTGTCTGAGTCAAAATGGAATCGAATCAGAATCCAATTGATTATGAAAATCAGTGACGATGCCCTGCCCTAGTGCCAAGGCAGGTCTCCCTGACAGAGAGGCATTTTTTAAGAAATGTTGATAGCAGTGTTGATTATTCTTACACAAAAAAACCCAACTACACGAACAATAATTACACCATAAAGATGGTTTGTTCTTCTGTTATTTAAAAGAGGTAGTGGTTTATTTTTATTGCTGTAACTGTAACTTTTTGATTTTCTTGTAAAACAAAAGGGGGGAGGCTAGCAAGGAAAGTCTGAGAACCACTGTGCTATGATAAATCCTCTCACCTGCCAATATCAATCCAGTTCCCAGCCTCAGTTCAATTACAGGAGCTTGTTGCTGCATCAGCCACTCCAAGGAGTCACGTCTGCCCTTCTCTTCCTCAGGCCCTGTCTCCTGGTGCTTCTGCTCGACTCAATTCTTCAAATGAACATAAAAGAACCAGGAAGTACAGCTATCACAGTCTGCAGTTCTTGCTGCCAAGGCTGGCAAAAGCAGTTATTAGGTTATCTTTATCAGGTTATCTTTCAGAAACTGTATTTTGCATTCGGGCTCTTTCAGTGCTGAGTGTTGACTACAGCTGCTCAAGGCAGAGCAAGCTATTGGGTGAAGGTAAGTACAGAAACCTGCATTTCTCTGCATGTGTACATTTAAAAAATGAACCAGCAGCAAGTCCTCCAAGCACACGCACACTAAATATTGCTGTATTTAATAGTTTGAACTTATCCCAGAAGAAAGCACCATTAGGAAATATAGACGACACCTCGTATTTACACCATTCCAAAACAACTGAAGCTGAACGTATAACTTTATACAGAAAAAACCTGTGAGCTTCACATAATTCAGACAGTTTTTTAAAGCTGGAAAACAAAACTCTAAAAGCCCAAATCCTTTTAAGGATCTGCCACAAATGTTTTTTCTTAAATGTTTTCGGAAATCAAACATCTGGTACAATTTGTTCCTGAAGTTTGAACAGCCCAGCTGTTGCCCTGGCCATGACAGAGGCATGTCTCTGTGGATGGCAATGTTAATATCTCAAACTAACACATGGACCACCATGACATTTTCTAGAAATGGGTCCCTTGAAGAATAATCTTACTGACTACCCAAAGACAGGATTTTACCAACATTTTCGCTCATCCAAATTCTGTAGACGTAGTGACACCACATTTTTAAAACTGGCAAAAATCTCCATGCAGCATAGTTAGAGTTAAAGGCTGCGAGAAAGCTCAAAGCAGCAGAATGTCCTCCATCTGGATGTTTTCACAGAGGAGAGCAAAGCGAGAGAGAGCAGCAGCAGCAGCAGCTTTGTTTATGGTAAAGTACTGACCATGGGTTTTGTGCTACATGCTTTTTTGGGAAAGTTAATTAATTTAGTGATGAAACTGTTAAGTTGTGACACTGAGATGAACAATCACCGCTGTTAGTGAGAGATGTGAAGTGATCTAACTGAGATGGCATTTCCAGATGAAAAGTAAAACACAAAACTGGAATCCATCCATCATATTCTGCCGTTCCAAAGTCGGGTTGCAGTGGAAACAGGGTAAGCAGGTATTGCAGTCCTCCTTCCCAGCAACACTTCCTAATAATAGAACTCAAGGCATTCCCAGGCCAGATGACAGATATAATCTCTCCGGTGGGTTCTGGGTCTACCCCAGGACCTCCTTCCGGTTGGGTGTGTCTGGAAAACCTAGAAAGGGATGTGCTCAGGATGCACTTTAATCAGTTCCCCAAATCACCTCGACTGATACGAAGGAGCCAGTTGAGGTAATTTGGGCACCTCAACTGGGCTTTGTGTTAAAGGAAGCCCATACTGGAATATTGAAAGCTTTATACCAATTCACTGATTAAAAGTTTTTTTAATTACAATGTTAGTCAAGCTATTATTTATAGCCTGTAAAGAAAAATCCTTAATATTAACTACATTAAATGACATAACAGGAAGCTCTGTGTTGAAATAGGAGTCATGGCTCTGCAGCAGAGAACCGGAATAGTTGCATGATCCCCAAAATAAACCCCAAAGGTCTGAATGTCTTCGGTCGGGAATGTGCACTATGGACACCCTCTAAGCCCGGGACCAGATTCCTCCTTAAAATAGCATATTGGGTGAAGAGAGACGTTCTGAAGAGGGAGAGGTGTTCTCTGAAGGTATTTACACTTTACACTACTTCATAGCTTTGGTGGACTGTAATGAGACCCGAGAATATTTGTGAGCAGTGAGACTTTAAACTTTGACCAGCTTTTGCACATGTTGTTTTTGCAAAAACAGCAGAAATAAGTGGGATATATTTTATCTTCTATATTGTAAATTAAGTAAAGATTTTGGACATGTCTAACATTGGTTAATAACAACTTTCCAACAAACAAAGCACATGCCCACACTCTACATCTGTATCCAGCTCATTTAAATCCTCTTTAGCTGTAATACCTCTGCTTTCATGAAGCCTGTGAAGACTATGAGGCTGTTAGTCACACAAAGCAGCCTATACTGGAGATCCAGGGGCCACAGGAAGCAACCTACAACTTAAAGTTATCCTCTCACTGGTTACTCTCAAACTACAGAGACAAAACACTCAGCGTATATGATGTAGGCTTTTGCTAGGTATCTCAGCAATAAAGATGAATGAGCCAGTGTGGGAAATGTCACCTTAAAAGTGGACTGAGAAGCTCTAAAGGCCTAAAAGTCACTTCTATAACTGAAAAAGGGAAGAAAAAAGAATATGTGGTGCAGGGTTAACATTTTATATTTTTATTTTTATAGAGCAGCTTTACATTATGCACATCTGAAAACTATCATTTTTTATCAGATATTTTTCACAGTGCATGTTTGAGGTATATTCTTATATTTAACACAGTTTAGCGGACTACATACTGAACTTAGAGGATAGAAACAAAAATATGGTTAATATCACTCTAGTACTGAGCTGATATTTGGTTTGATCTGCTTTCCTGTACTTCGTCTGATTAGCTGACTGTAAAGGACAGTAATGCTGTCTAAACCAGGGACACCTTACGTTCATTCTAATAAACCCCACAAGTTCAATCCATTCGAATGCTGCATGAGATGCAAAAGAGGGGAAACCTGGTCAACCAGTTACCATTCTGTGCTGCTCAGGATACAGATGCGTGTGAGTATGGAGTCTTTCTCCCCAGAGTTTTTATTTTTTTTATTTCTTACAATCAACTGTATAATCTACTTTAACCCTCTCAGGCTCAAATTAAGTTTTTGTTGCTAATGCACAAAAGAATACATGCAGTGGTACTTCTGAGTAAAAAAAACTCATAAAATATGTATGTGGGGTAATCAGGTTGTTAGTTTTTAACTGTTGCAAATCTGCAACGCCTGCCTTGAGAGGGTTAAAATACCTGTCAACAGTTGTCATGAACAGAAGATTCTAACAGCAGAAAAATAAGTGACTAGAAGAAGATTACACAAACCCTGTACCTACACCGTTGCCTTAAATGAAAAGTTGAAACTTTCCAGTGACTCCACCAACCTGATTTCTGTGGTTCCAGAGCCTGACTGCAAACACCTGTTTAGTTTTCAGCTGAATCAGACAAAAGACCTCAGCCAGAAGATGCATGTGGTAAAGTTATGGCTACAGGTTCTCTTGCCGCTTCCATACACTTGCACACCAGCAAAACAAACACTTGCACACCAGCAAAACAAACAAACAAACAAACAAACAAACAAACAAACAAACAAAAGACAAACAAACAAACAAAAGACAAAACAACACTCATTAAATAAAATTATAGATGAATTATACAGACAGCTTTGCCACTGTTATTATTTTTTCAAATCAAATTCTCTAGAGATATGATGATAATTCACTACGTATATACATAATTTACATGTGTCTATCCATCAGGATCAGTCAGGGCTGTTAACGGCTCACAGTGAATCAGAGCTGTTATATGTTTCACAGATGGGCAGACACCTGTTATACCGAGACAGGGAGCCACTGTTAGCAGGTCAAAGGTCATAAGGAAATGCAAACACTATGAATGACTTCTGAACAGACAGAAATACAGGCATACAAATATAATTCATCTTTACTGAATTAAGAACTCAGAAACAACACAGAGAATATTATATGTCACATATATGTTAGACATATACTGGATAGTGCCAGATACTGTATATTTGCACAGAATAAAATAATGGGGCTGCTAGAGGAAATCATCTTTTATGATGTTACTGCACTTTTGTCCACATTAACTTGGGAACTTTCAGATTTTTGTCTGGAGGCATTCTTATTATACATTCTTGCATATGCACAAGGAATATGGATATCTCAAAGTAAATAACTGATTTTATGACAAATAAATAGAACAATCAGCCTCAGCTTGTCACTTGTTGCACAGTATGAACGACGGAGATTGTGTCAGACCAACAATATAAAACCCTAAACTGAGGATTAAGTGCACACAAACAGACCAAAGCTGCAGTGTCAGCAGTCCAAACACTGGTGGAGCATCTGGAAACTTCATCCACTTCCACCTCTGACACTGCTGCCAGCCTGCAAACACCCACCACCCCCTTTACAGGCTGAAGGCCGCAGGTTGAGAGCCTACAGGGAGGGAAGGGGACAACAGTAAGCTTGAGGACCCGAGGGAAGTGTGCAAGGAGGAAACTCCCATGGGAGGCCAAACGATCGTGCCATGTTACCAATCAGGGTGACGTGACCTGGAAGTCTTGTTTTCTACATCAGACTCAATATGGTAGACCACTCTCTCCACAACCAGCCTGGGAACCCAAAACATCAGCAAAGCACAAGAGAAAGTAGGGATCCTACAGGGGGAAAAACTGGACACAGCACAGAAATGACAGCAATTTATTTCATTTTTTCATTTAATGCCAGTAAGAAAACGAACAGTAATTTAATAAAAGGTTCAAATAAAGTACAAAAAGTACTAAAGAAGAAATAACAATGAAACACACACACACAGAGACACATATATTCCTACTGGACCCACTGTATAAAACACTTAAAACTGAACTTCATGAAGCGCTATCAGTGAGTGAAAAGCAGAGACCAGGCAAATTTTTTAAATATATATATATACATATATATATGCTTGAGATAACAAAGCACCAAAAATAAAAAGCACAATAAAGAATTTAAACAAGGTCAAAGGTGTGAGCAGAAGTAAAAGGGTAAAATTAATTCAAGCATCCTTTCTGCTGTAATCATGAAACAATAGAAACCAATAAAACAATCTTGAAATCTATTCTGAAGTTGACAGGAAGCCAGTGCAAAGACTTTAAAACTAGTGCTATATGTGCTATAATGCAATGAATAAAATCCTCCTGATACTGATCAGTATTTTTAATTACAATCAGCTTTCATTTACAGGTTTATTTGTTAAGTTTCAGTACTGATGCTTTTTGACTCACTGTATCTGGACTCCATGAAATAAAAATGCCTTGTTGATGTCAGAGGTCAGAGGCGACTGTTGTTGTGATTTGGCGCTATATAAATAAAATTGAATTGAAATAGTAGAATGGCCAAACAGTTTCCAGCTGATAGGAAGGCAACAATAACTCAAATAACCACCTGTTACAACCAAGGTGTGCAGAAGAGCATCACTGCAGCAGAAGACCACACCAGGCGCCACTCCTGTCTCCGAAGAAAAGGAAACTGAGGTTTGAGGTTCACACAGGCTGACTAAAACTATTGAAAACTGGAAAAATGGGATTGAGGGTTTTTTTTTTTCTGCTGCGACATTTGGATGAAACAAGTGCTGTCCTCTGTCTCCTCACATTAAAGAGGAAGTTTGAGTCAAAACACACCTGAGGCTGCAGTCTAATTCTCCATGCCTGCTCAGGTTACACCCTCAGACCCTGCAGCACTGCTCGATCGACTGATTCTGTGAGCTTCAGTAGGTTTGATGTTAAACCCGAAGGCGACTGGTGGTCCTGCCGTCCAGTGCTGATGCAAAGTCTGAGAAAGAAATCAAGTTCCTCAGAGTCCACCTGTTAACAGAGAGGACTTTAGAGCAGGTGGGATTCCAGTTTGATTTGGCATATATGTTTTTTTAACAACTGAGCTTCCTTCTTCAAAATCCCCTTTCTTTGAGCCATGGTGAGAATCACACATATTTATATCAAAATGATCCGGTTCACTGAGGGGAAAGTTCTGACCACAAACGCTGGTTCAGGAAAACTTTTGTTTTCCGGCAGCCAGCCCAGTTCTCACAGCTTCTTCATCTCTATCATCATCTGGACCCCACACTGCACTCCCAGATAGCCTGTCGGGTGGGTGTGTTCCTGTTGTCCCTGGTTGGTTCGAACTGGGGACCCCCCACCCTGCCCCTGGCTGAGTGCCGGACTGCGGAGGGCAGTACGGCGCCTTCACTACTTAGAGAACGAAATTCACCAGGTTCAGAGCTCTGTCTGCGAGTGGAAAATGGGATTATGTCCTGCGGTTTGTCTAAATCCACTGACTGGGGGAAAAGCAAAGCTCTCACTGTGTTTTTTCTGCGGCTGGTGTCTGATTAAGAGCCTGAAACACCATTACAGAACATTTGAGGTATTCAGCTGGCGAGAGAGCAGAGCAACAGGCACTGACTGCAGCAGGTGGAGCTTTATGAGGCTGAAATTCAAACATTTTAATGATATAAACAGTTGAATGTATGAATGAACTGAAATCTGACCTGGGTTTGATGAATAAAAAAATAAAAGCAGAAACACTATATATAGAAATGCACAAGGACAGCGGAGACCTCAGCCAAAGCCAATACACTGATCAAATGTTACAGTTATTTATTCAATAACATGAAATCCCTGAACTTTGGTCGTTTTAAGTCCAAGGTAATGTTTTTTAATGTTATGTAATGTTACATATTCATATCATCACATATTCACTCTTATTTTCAGAGAATGGGACTACTGTTGTTTCTGACAAGTTATTTTTTGATGCTACAGTTTACAGATCTTCCTTAAAAGAAAAACATGGAGGTAACCATAAAATTTGTGTTTTTAAAAGAGGAGTGCTATGGATAAAGTAAATGAATGTTTCTGTGGGAATGTGTCAATTTTCAGTGGAAAAAAAATATAATAAAAACACGAACAAATGAATAGAATACATAAATATGTAATGTGGAGATGGAGATGAAGCTAGCCACTGAGGTATGCGGGTGCATCGAGCAACGACTTGTAACTTTCCACAAGCACTTATTTATTTTTACATATCAAAAGTAAAAGTGCCAGCTTTACCACACTGGAGAGCACACCAGTGCGACTACAGGTGGAGGAATCCGTTACATGAGGGTTAACAATGAGGAAGAGTGAAAAAAAGGTGACCTAATGGTCATAAGACAAGTGGCGCCACCATGTGGCGATACACTGTATTGCAACAGCAACAGTAGCAACTGTTACAATATGTATTCATTGATCTGGGGGCAGGGATAGCTCAGTAGGTAGAGTGGTGGCCCCATGATTGAAAGGTCGGGGGTTCAACTCCACTGAATGGCTACCCCGAGGTACCCCTGAGCAAGGTACCATCCCTACACACTGCTCCCTGGGTGCTGCATTGGTGCTGCCCACTGCTTCACTGGGTGAATGGGTTAAATGCAGAAGAACTATTTCTCTATGGGGACTAACACATACACATTATTATTATCTGTCCAATTCAATTTTATTTGTTGATAATATTTTACTACAGCCTTTAGAGCATGTCATAGGCATTAACGATACTGCGCTGCAGTGGTTTGAATCATATCCATCTTATAACTCCAGTTTGTTCATGTAAACGGAGACTCCCCGGAGCATAGACCAAGCTAATTATGGAGTTAATAATAAATAATAATAATGGATTGCATTTATATAGCGTTTTTCGAGACCCTCAAAGCACTTTACAATTCCACTATTCATTCACTCTCACAAGTTCGAGTTCTACAGGGTTCCATGCTAAGAACAATCGTGTTTACATTACGCATACCTCCCATAGCCAGAATCATTAGAAGAAACATACATACAAAGCACATTTTCAATGCTATGCAGATGATACCCAGCTTTACCTATCCTTTATCTGTAAATGTATCTATAAAGCTCTCTATAACACTGCAGGTATGTCTTAAAGACATAAAGACCTGGATGACCTCTAACTTTCTTTTTTTCTTTTTTTTAAACAAAAAAAACTTTTTTTTAAAATTACAATCAGTTTTCATTTCATTATTGGTTTATTTCAAGTTTCAGTACTCTAACTTTCTGCTTCTTGTAAAACTGAATTTCCAGTCTTACCTTCACCCTCCACATCTTCTCGAGCTCTTCTCGGAGCCCTTGGTATTTCTCCAGCTTCTCGTGTTCCTTCTTCCTGATGTTGCTGACTGCTACATTGATCACTATGGACATTTTCTTCTGTTTGTCTACCACCACTGTATCCGGTTGGTTAGCCACCACCATTTTGTCCGTCTGTATCTGGAAGTCCCACAGGATCTTAGCTCGGTCATTCTCCACCACCCTTGGGGGCATCTCCCATTTTGACCTCGGGACTTCCAGGTTATACTCGGCACAGATGTTCCTGTACACTATGCCGGCCACTTGGTTATGGCGTTCCATGTATGCCTTGCCTGCTAGCATCTTGCACCCTGCTGTTATGTGCTGGATTGTCTCTGGGGCATCTTTACACAGCCTGCACCTGGGGTCTTGCCTGGTGTGATAGACCCCAGCCTCTATGGATCTTGTACTCAGAGCTTGTTCTTGTGCTGCCATGATTAGTGCCTCCGTGCTGTCTTTCAGTCCAGCTTTGTCCAGCCACTGGTAGGATTTCTGGATATCAGCCACCTCCTCAATCTGCCGGTGGTACATACCGTGCAGGGGCCTGTCCTTCCATGATGGTTCCTCGTCTCCCTCCTCTTTCTTGGGTTTCTGCTGCCTGAGGTATTCACTGAGCACTCGGTCAGTTGGGGCCATCTTCCCAATGTATTCGTGGATGTTTTTTGTCTCATCCTGGGCTGTGGTGCTGACACTCACCAGTCCCCGGCCCCCTTCCTTCCGCTTAGCGTACAGCCTCAGGGTGCTGGACTTGGGGTGAAACCCTCCATGCATGGTAAGGAGCTTTCTTGTCTTTATGTCAGTGGCTTCTATCTCCTCCTTTGGCCAGCCTATTACCCCAGCAGGGTACCTGATCACGGGCAGGGCGTACGTGTTGATGGCCCGGATCTTGTTCTTACCATTCAGCTGACTCCTCAGGACTTGCCTGACCCTCTGCAGGTACTTGGTGGTTGCAGCCTTTCTAGCGGCCTCTTCATGGTTCCCATTTGCCTGCGGGATCCCCAGGTACTTGTAACTGTCCTCTATGTCTGCAATGTTGCCTTCTGGTAGTTCAATCCCCTCAGTTCTGACTACCTTCCCTCTCTTTGTTACCATCCGACTACACTTCTTAAACTTGAAAAGGGCTACAGAGATTACTCTTATCAAGTTAGACTTAGCGAGATTTGTTCAGCCAATGGATTTTAACTAGAAGACAAATTGTGTCAACGGCAACGAGCCGTGATCCGAGGCAAATGACATGACTTGTTTGCTTTTTTCCCCCATTTGATATCTAAACAGTTTGTAATAAAGATGTTATATACATATATATATATATATATATATATATATATATATATATATATATATATATATATATATTAGGGGTGCAACGATACACAAAATTCACGGTTCGGTTCGGTTCGATACTTTGGTGTCACGGTTCGATATTTTTTCGATACAAAAAAAAAATGTTCATGCCTTTTTAATTTGTCATTTATTAAAATTATAAATATATATTTTAACACAAAAGTACAGTTTTTAAATTTAACCCTAACCCTTGTGCGTGTTGTTTTTTAGCTCGTCATATTGCAGCCACAGAAATTCTTTTGTCCATGAAACCATAAAGCTGCACTTTCTTTTTGCCTTATAGTCTGATTTGTCATAACTTCTCCGTTTTGTGGTAAGCTTTTCTTTGGCTGTCACTTCTTCACCCTGACCTGTCTTATTTGGCTCAGCAGAACTAAAATATATATCTGTCTGTGAAGGTTCTCAGTCATCCAGGTCATCGTAGTGAAATATATATCCTGCCGCACTCACATAAGCTCAGCGATTCTCTGCGCGATCAACCTCTCACATGTTTAAGCTGCGGGAGATTTCACTTGTCATGTTTGCATAGTAAGCTAACAATTAATAAGACCATGTCAGAGGAATTGGTGCACAAATTATCATCACTCACAGATCAGTGCTGTCGCTCTCTATACACAGTTCGCACGATTGCAAAGTGAAAGCAAAAAAACAAGCGCAAATTCAAACACGATTTCAATATGTCACATATTGACAGTGGCTCACCCAATGACATAATTACCCAGCTACATTTCTGAAAGAATGCAAAAGCATTGACATATATTTTTCCTTCCTACAATAGCCCGACAGGCAGGGCAGAGATAGCCCCGGGACGTCTAAATGACTCGGCTAAAGTTTGTAGCATGCTTGTTGTTTTTGTCTTTGCACTAGGATGATGTCGGTGTAAATGTGCAGTCATATTCGTTGTGTTCCCACTAGTGCTTTCAGGTTAATCTCGTTGAAATAACCTTAACGCCACAACACGGCAAATCTCTGTTAACGAGCTACCCTATACAGAGGGGCTAGACGGCCAACACGTTAACGAGCTAACTGCGCTAACACACTAGCTCCCACCCATGTAATTGAGCATTGCATGGCACATCCAACATACTGTTTTACTTTAGTCCATGACTCGCTTACCTTCAGGGTCATACGTCACATGAAAACCAAAATAATTCCAAACACCAGATCTGAATGAGGGTGGGGAGGTCCACTTCTGTCTCGCTAGCTTGCCCTGCGCTCTTCCTTCTGACCATGCTGTCTGTGTTGAGTGCTCAGTGAATCTGCGTTCGACTACTCCGCCTAGGCTGCACTCTCGAGCCTAGGCGGAGTAGTCAAATGCAGATTCACTGAGCGCTCAACACAGACAGCATCGTCAGAAGGAAAGTTGATAAAATAAATTACAAATTTTGTATTGTTCTTTTTTTTCTCCCCTTTGGTTTTCTTTCTTTCTCTCCCCCTCTTTCTTTCATTCTTTCCCCCTGTCCTATCCCACAGTCATGTCTGTCCCGTTTGCAACTGAAAATAAAATAAATTCATAATTATAATAAAGGTCAATCAAATGGACCAATATGATGATCCACTTAAAATAAATCCTCTTGGCATCTTTCTTGGCCTCAAGACAACAATTCTGATGGCTATAGATCCAAACGGGACACAAAAAAAAATAAAAATAAAAATAAAAAAATTGAAAAAAAAAAAATTTGAAAAAAATTGTATTGTTCGATACATATGCGTACCGAACCGAAAGCACTGTATCGAACGGTTCAATATCGATACGAATATCGTTGCACCCCTAATATATATATATATATATATATATATATATATATATATATATATATATATATATATATATATATATATATATATATATATATATATATATAAAAGCTGGCCAAAGGACAAGATAGAAGCCACTGACATCAAGACAAGAAAGCTCCTGACCATGTATTGAAGGTTTCACCCCAAGTCCAGCACCCTGAGGCTGTACGCTAAGCAGAAGGAAGGAGGCCGGGACTGGTGAATGTCAGCACCACAGTCCGGGATGAGACAACGAACATCCATGAATCACGAAGATGGCCCCAACTGACAGCAGAAACCCAAGAAAGAGGAGGAAGGTGAGGAACCATCATGGAAGGACAGGCCCCTGCAGATGGCATATAGCGGAGGTGGCTGATACCCAGAAATCCTACCAGTGGCTCGACAAAGCTGGACTGAAAGACAGCACGGAGGAACTAATCATGGCAGCACAGGAACAAGCTCTGTGTGCACGATCCATAGAGGCTGGGTCTATCTGTACAGGAACATCTGTGCCGAGTATAACCTGGAAGTCCCGAGGTCAAAATGGGAGATGCCCCCAAGGGTGGTGGAGAATGACCAAGGTAAGATCCTGTGGGACTTCCAGATACAGACGGACAAAATGGTGGTGGCTAACCAACCGGACATAGTGGTGGTAGACAAACAGAAGAAGACGGCCGTAGTGATCGATGTAGCGGTTCCGAATGACAGCAATATCAGGAAGAAGGAACACGAGAAGCTGGAGAAATACCAAGAGCTCAGAGAAGAGCTCGAGAGGATGTGGAGGGTGAAGGTAACGGTGGTCCCCGTGGTAATCGGAGCACTAGGTGCGGTGACTCCCAAGCTAGGCGAGTGGCTCCAGCAGATCCCGGGAATAACATCGGAGATCTCTGTCCAGAAGAGCGCAGTCCTGGGAACAGCTAAGATACTGCGCAGGACCCTCAAGCTCCCAGGCCTCTGGTAGAGGACCCGAGCTTGAAGGATAAACCGCCCACAGGGGTGTGCTGGGTGTTTATATATATGTACTAGTAATTAATGGATGGATAAAACTTCATTGGCTCCGCGTTCCACGTTGGCCAATTACTCAATTACTCTCCTTGTCAGGACACATCAGGACACATCAGGACACATGCCAATTTTGGTAGCAATAACATGGATTCCCTGATTAGTAACATGCTTGTTTTGGACTGACACATTATTAGTCAGCTGGATTTAATACTCTGGTGCATTGCTCTATAGTTATACAACTTCTCCTTTTGAATTTGTGAGTCATTTTTTCTCTCTTTGTCGTCAGTTTTTGGTTGTCACATTGTGTCCCAGAGGCCATGCTGTCTCTCTTTGTGGTTATTTTGAATCTCTTAATGCTAATTTTCTTACTTTTATTGGTCATTTTGGACCTTAGTTATCATTTTGTATTTTATAGTGTTTTTTTTGTTTCTTTGTGGTTTTCTTGCATCTTTTGAGCTCCATGATCTTTTAAAATAAAAAGTAAAGGTTTGATACAGAGGTTCTGACTCGCCCTCAACATTTAGTTTAAAGCACAACTATATTCTCACAAAGCTGCAGTTTTCTGACTGAGTTCTAAATAAAGGCAGTCACATACACCACATACAGGAATACGCACTACATTTATAGAGATGCTACACACATGTGACATTTCCTGTGTGAAGCATCTTGCAGTAGCTTAAGCGAAGATATTTGCAGTGTCTGCATCCCCGAAGGGACTCAAACCCTCCACCACAGCCGTGCCTTGCTCTCCTCGTGGAGCTGCACAGGACACTTGATCCGAGTCATATCAGAGGGTTTAAATGGCTTTAAATGAGGGCTCTGGGGAGTGGTGAAGGGGTAAGGAGGTGTGTGTGTGTGTGTGTGTGTGTGTGTGTGTGTGTGTGTGTGTGTGTGTGTGTGTGTGTGTGTGTGTGTGAGGGGGTGGAGGGTGGCTGGCGAGGGGGCATTCTGGGAACTGGTCATGCTGAGGCCTTCCTTATGGCTCTCTATGAGAAATGGAGAGAGTGTGACAAGAGCCAAATGGAAATGACAGCCAACTGGTTTGACTTCCTCTGCCATTCACACACACACACACACACACACACACACACACACACACACACACACACACACACACACACACACACACACACACACAAACTTCCATCCTCTATTTTTTGGTTTTTGTGTTTTTTTGTCTCTTCCATAATTTTGTTTTGGAAATACACCAGCTCGTGTTTCGTCTCGCTGAGAGCCACCAGCTCTCTCCAGCTTTCATGTGTCCATCCTGCTCCAGCCCTCTGCTACTTAAGGACCTTTGTTTAGCCGCGGCAGAGCTGAGGGCAGATTTTGGCAGACAGGCAAGTGCTGATAGGGACAAACTCCATAATGCAGAGAGAACCGCGTGCCAAGAGGCTAATAGCAGCTTAAAAAAAGTAGAAGCTGGAGGAACAAAGCGTCAGCTTTGGTGGGTCTGCCAGCGGAAAATATCTTCTGCATGCGGTTGTTCTTCAGAAGAGTGATGAGCTCATTATATGTGTACTGAGGGGCGGCTCAATCTCTTAGGACAGGTCACAGTTTAAAACCAGAATCATTACCTTTGATATTACCATCACAGTATTCAGTTCAATTCAATTCAATTTTATTTATATAGTGCAAAATCTCAACAACAGTTGCCTCAAGGTGGTTTATGTTCTAAAATAAAGACCCGACAATAATACAGAGGAACCCCAACAATCTAATGACCCCTTTTGTGCAAGCATTTGGAGAAAGTGGGAAGAAAAAAACTTTTTTAACAGGAAGAAACCTCTGGCAGAACCAGGCCCTGTCTTGATCAGTTGGGGGTGATGGACAGAAAACAGGACAAGAGATAGCACTTCTGTTCTTTCTAGAACAGAACTGTGGCTATATTAGATTAATCACAACATAATGAAAATCCAGACCTCTTTGGGTTAAACAGATGTGAAGGAGAACATTTTCTACTCATTTGTCAAAATTAAGAATGAACTGAGATGATCCAAACTGCTCAAACTTCAGAGAAGGTACTTTAAATTCACCTGACTAGCTTAACCTGCCTGCTTTAAAGAGAGACATTAAATCTATTCCTTCAAGATACCAAATGCTGACACTGGGCACAGAGTACCAGAAAAGGTTCACTGCACAAGCTGTTCTTGCAGAATAGAATAGAATACCTTTTTATTGTCACTATACACATGTACAATGAGATACAGAGCATCTCCTAGGCCAGACCATCCCAAAGTGTGTGTGTGTGTGTGTGTGTGTGGGGGGGGGCAGAGCCATTGCAAGGGGGGGGGGGGGGGGGGGGGGGGGTTGGACACTGCTAGCACGGGGCGCCCACACGAACGCAAAGCAGAAGATGAAACATCACTGAATAATATATCTGCCCTGTGGTTTCACCTGCACGAGTGCTGAGGTAGGTCTTCCCTGCAGGGTTGGTTTTCCCTTCGTCGGGAGCAGCGCTGGGCTGTTCAGGTCACGGACAAACAGGATCCTATATTCTTGATCTTTAGTTCACAAACACTTCTTGTGATGACTAACTACTCCTGACATTTTGGAGATGTTAGCTCTTTATACAGTAAAGTTACACCGTTCAAATCACAGACAAACAGGATCCCACAGCTGTTTATGTTTTTGAACCCATTTTGCACAGAGAGACATTTTTTGAAAAATGTATTGATAGCAATGTTGAATATTATTACACAGGAAAAAAACATCTACACATAAAATAATCACACCGTGACGCCTCTGCCTTTCTAAATGGAGGGACAGTAACTGCGTGTAAATGTAAGCATGTAAAACCTGCAGACAGTCAGTATTTTGTCTCTATCTGCCATTCTGCAATTCATCTCATGCAAACAATAACGTGGCGCACAGCATGACGTGAAAAAAGGCACATACCTTTGACATTGCGTGACGAACTCTGTATTCCTCGTCCACACGTAAACGCAAAAAAAGGAGTTTTGAAAAATCTCGGTGACTCAAAACGGCGTTTACGTGTGGACGAAACAGCTTCAAAAATACCCGTGTAGGTGTAGACGTAGCGTAAAAGAGTTAGTAGTTTATTTTATTACTACCTGTAACTTATTGCAGATTACTTGTATTTGAGGTGTGAAATAAACCACAATGGAACAAAATAGGGGTGTGCGCGCGGAGGGGGGGGCAACATTTTTCTTGTAAAACAAAGGGGGGCCTAGCAAAAAAAGCTTGGGAACCACTATCCTAGGCAGTTGTGTAGTCTCTGTTCTTGTCCTTGGATTGGGGGGATGGAATGTGTTGTCAGTGCATGTGCGAGTTCAGGGTGGTTATGGCTTTTAGTAAAGACCTTCCTCACTATGTCCTGGAGACACAGTGAGGAAGGTCTGAGGAAGTCACTGGAGGACTGCGGGAGAATCGATAAGCTGGCATTAAGTGCTGAGTACTTGGAGTGTGATAAGCTGCCATTGGCATGTCGGGCTGGAAAATCAAAGCCACAAAGTGAGAGTAAAGTTAGAGCTAACCATAGCACCAAAACAAAAGGAAAAGTTGCCCTTGAGGTTTAATAGCAGAGAGAAAAAAGGAAGGGGAAAAAGACACCAGGCAGTACTTGTATCATACAGATGTTGGAAATTGGAAATGATGTCATTCCAGCCACCTTTTCTCCTTCTGTGCGACCCCGCCTGCGGAGGCCTTGCGTAGCTTGGAGATCATTTGGGGTGTGTGGGTAGTGTAGCTGGTCAGTGCAATGGTAACACATATTTGGAATGATAGCTTGGAGTTTGAAGTTAAGCACACATAAGAGCAAGGCATACACAGAGAGGCGTTATATGTAACACATGTAGGAACTATGGGTGGATTAGATCATTATTCAACAGTGAAAGGTGATGCTACAACTTTTCAGCAAGAAAATGATGTTTGTGCCTCCCTAGTCACACTGGGAAGAGAAAAAGCACCGGTGAACAGGAGGTAAGTGGTACTGGACTGATGTTTTGCTGATGGGAAAGTTTCATTAATGCTACTGAAATGCAGACAGCGGTATAATATTAGACAAAGCAGTGCTTAGTGACGTAGGAAGGACCTCTTCCCAGCAAGCGAACACGTGTCTCTGCTATCCAAAACTTACAGCACATATTGGTCAACAGTATATCGTTGTGCTGTCTTGGGAGGGAGACAGGACAAAAGCCACACTGTGTCTCTGAATGCATTCCAAGCAAGAAAAAACAGGAGGTGTTTTGATCCTTAGCAAGGTGGACCAGTACATGCATCATGTTTCTTAGTGTGCATGAAGGAGATTTTTAAAATGCAGCTTCAATCTTAAGCTTAAAATTTGATGTTCTGTATCCCTGCCTGTTCCTTCTGCTGCTGGTTTATTTGCTGTTAACAGCAGGTTGTGTCTCCCTCTCAGACCTCAGGATGTAGAATTCATCATGGTGCACATGCTGAAACCAGATCCCCATTGGTTCCTTGGGCCTCCCTTGTCCTCGCACCGGGCGTTTATGGCAAGCGTGCTACAGTTACAGCACTGCAGTTAAGGCTAGACGGCCTTTTACTGCCAAAGGATGGAGCATTCCTCCATTTTTGTCACAGCTATTTGCTCCTCGCTGCCCCTCTGTCCCAAAGGAGAAACCAGAAGAAAAAGAAGAAGGAGGAGGTAGGAAATTGAGATGATGCAAAGAGCTGGATCACACTCGCTTTGCTTTCCAGGACGAGGGAATTCCGCATCCATGTAAAAGAAACATATGAGCAGCTCTGCTGACTGGCATGTACACAGCACTGCATCATGAGAGAACCACACTGGCATGCAAATGACTCCATTTTACATTTCAGGCTTTACATTTAACCAAGCAGATGCAAGATTATTCCCATCAAACATGCAAATTCTGTGCAGGATGTTAAAAAGTGTATAAAACTAAAAAACTGTCAGAACAACTCACACAGTCTCCACAGGCCTCAGACAGCATGTTAAATATTAAAGTTCATGACAGTAAAGTTATAAAAAGACTGAAAAAGTGTGGCTTTGCTGCAAGTTATTGCTGCTAAAGGTGTTTCTACAAGTAACTGACTGATGATTCAATGATGTATTTAGTTTTTCACTGTAGTGCAGAGAGTCCTCTGAAAGCGTGCTTTTACCTATCACACTTCAACTGAAGTGATGTCAGAGACTCAAACTGTGTCCAACTGTCAAACAGGAAAGAGGTTTGGAGGTGTGATGAGTCCTGATTGCAGCAATTCAGAGGAAGTTAGTTTGTTAGCCACTCAACAGATGAAACAATACTTAACTACTTATTTCCTACCCTTAACCTTTGGATAACAAATGAGAGAAAAGAAAAAAATGGAAAATGATGTAAATGACAAGATAGAGCTAGCTCTGTTTGAGATATGAGGAATGCAGGAAAGAGAGAAACATGATCAAATATAACAAAAAGAGCTTTTTTTCTGTCTTTTGTGGAACATTTGAGTCATAAACCTCAGTATGTCTCTTTTTATTGCCTATCTATAACAGCCTGTTTGTAAAAAAAATTAACGTTTTTCTATTCGAGTGTGTAAGCTGATGAAAGAGTGCTGGAAAACTTTGAGTACTGACAATAATTCTTGTTGGTTTTCTCTTTAATTACCAGCTTCATTATTAACAGTCAGGGATTGCGTGTGTTTGGTTATACTGCAGTCCTGTTTTTTATGATAATGTTAAAATAAGAGTCAGTGATAGGGTTAGGATTGTTCCTAAAATAACTCTGCTTATTGACTCTGGTGACACTTGGTGTACAATAAGTTTTTCTAACCATCGAAAGAATGTTTGGATCCAAACTGCCGACTCTCAGCTCATCAGATGATCAAATGGTCCTGGAAGGGTGTTGATGTTTGATGGATACTTCACCATTTGTACAGAACAAGAATGTAACAAAGTGTGTGGACCACCAGGACAGAGATTACAGGACACCTTTGAGCCATCGTTAGGCTCTGACATCCAGAGGACGGTCATT
Organism: Astatotilapia calliptera; assembly: GCF_964374335.1. Lineage (NCBI taxonomy): Eukaryota > Metazoa > Chordata > Actinopteri > Cichliformes > Cichlidae > Astatotilapia > Astatotilapia calliptera. The sequence continues at coordinate 3,527,101 of NC_137428.1, read as the reverse complement.
CTTGGCTTGGATCTGTGTCCGTGTTTGGAGTCCCATCAGATCTGTTGGAGACCTCCTCTTGCTGTGAGTCCCCTCTGGCAGCTCAGCTGGAAGTCTGAGAAGACGCAGGGACTCAAACGGTCAGTAAACACAGGTTTCTGTGATCTTAGCTGCAGGTCTGCTGAGCCCCCACAGTGCCAAGCATCCAGGGGAACACCCTGTCCGCAGGGACCAGACCAACTCCAGTAGCACACAGGTCACCTCTGAAACTGCCTGCACATGTTGTGTTTCTTCTTCATTCACCTCTTTCACTCATCATGTTTACACACCTCTCTGCATTTAAATATGAGTTATTATTATTCTTTCTCCCAACCAGTCACGGCAGATGGCCACCCCTCCCTGAGCCTGGTTCTGCTCGAGTTTTCTTCCTTTTAAACTGGAGTTTTTCCTTCCCACTGTTGCCAAGTGTTTTTTCATAGCAGGTCATGTACTTGTATTATTGTAAGATATCTACCTCTACTGTTGTTGTCATTTGGCGCTATATAAATAAAGTTGAACTAAACTAAATTCTCTTGAATTGAATAAAGACTCAAAGTTTCCTCACACAGAAAGGGCAATTTGCACCTACGTCACATATCCATCAGGTCACCCCACCATCATATTCTCCATTCTGGACACATTAGCATACATGAGTGCCCCTCGCTGTAGTATAATCTTCAAGTTATGGTTGTAGCTTTTCCCTAATAAAACCACTATTCTTGCATGATTTCATTGTATAAAGTGGCCCAGAAGGAACACACAGAGATGATGTCAGTCACATAGAAGAAAAGTCACTCTGACATCTGAATCTCCACTCTGCTGCTTTCTGTTGTAAGTGGAAGCTCAAAGGTGAACACGGTTTGGTGTGCTTAAAGTGTGAAGCGAGGCTCTCAGTGTGTTGACTCAAACTGTGGAGCCTCCTCATGCCTGCAGGTTAAAGGGTGACAGACCACACAGACGGAGCCACTTCATGACCCCCCCCCCCCCCCCCCCCCCCCACACACACACACACACTGCAAAACCTCCAAACACTCGGTGTAATCTGAGTCTCATCTGTGATTTGCTCTCTGCTCATCACAACAATAAATGCTGTGTCACACAACAAGACAACAAAGTGTATTTACTGCTACTGGTGTGTTAAACATGCCCAAACACACACAGACAACACACTGACACTGTGAGCTGTAACAGGTGGAGAATTTCGGTGGAGATTTCCAAAGACCTCAAAACTGAGTCCTCCTTTACGGTTCTAATAAGAATTAAGAAGGAGGTATCAGCCAGGTGCTGCTTATCAAATGCACTTAATTACCTGATCATCAGGAAACAGATGTTTTAGAGGTTTGCTGGTCTGGAGAATTCATGTGTGCTCCAGTCTTTATCCCAGCCCATTCACCTCAAGGTCAAGGCTTCGCAAAGCTACAGCTGATATAGATACAAGATTCCCACAACAAGTCTGTGCACACAAATGTTTCCCCCACAAATCTGTGATTTATCAATATTTTTGTCCCTGGATTTGTTCGTACTTCAGGAACAAATCAGAAGTCAGTCTGACCAGGCTTACAAACAAATACCAGCTTGGCATCCTTAAGAATTTAAACATGAATTCAACAAACATGTATTCATTTTAAATTTATCAATTTAAAATGAACACTACTTTTAATATTGCAATAATTATTGTTGTTATTTTTATTATTGCCTTTTATTGGTTGTAGGTCATTGTTAATAGTTTTCCAAAACAGTCGCAAAATTCTCAGAATTAAAATTTTTGAAAAGCATGTGAATAAAAAAACCACTAAAGGCCAAAGGTTTATGGTTTAACACTTGAATTTAAACATTTTATTATTTCTTGTCTTAACTTATTGTCAATGTTCTTAAATGTTCTTATTGCTTATTAAAAATGACTTTCATCATTGCTGGACGTCGTCGCTCACAGTACCATTTCTTGGCATTATGTCATCAATGCTGGAGAATCTGGATTTTTTTCTCACTTCTGGCTGACAAACCACCTTTACTCTCTTTTCTTCTTTTTCTTTGAAGTCTGTTTGTCTTTTTCACAACTACTTTGATTGCAGATCTTTTTTTTTTTTTTACACTAACCAGAGTGAGTGTTTCAGGGGAAATAATTGCCGTTGTTTCAGCTCGTCACTTTTTATTTATTTGCTTTAAATTTCCATCACTCCTGTAGAAACACTTTGGAAAGCTACGCCTCTTCTGGCTTCCTCCTTGGATCTCAGACACAATCCTTCCTGTTTTCTACAATCACAGTATCCAAACTCTATAGAGATTGCACAAGAATGCTGGTTCTAAATGATTCTGATCAAAACAGGCCAGTATGCATTTTTCATACATCAGATGGTATTTTTATGCTTTTGGTTTATTTTTTTTCTTCTAGGCAGGAATGCTTTAATGCAAATATTAACCAATAGAAAGGCTGACTGAAATGCTGTGGTGTGTATATAAAAGAATGCTTGTGAAAGTAAAACTGATCCAGAAGATGCCCAAACTACCAACATAGTCACAATGTCTCCTTCAGTTCAGTAAGTTGACTAAGCAGAGAAGAACTCTTGTAGATAATGATAATAATAATGATCTGCAGCTGCTTTTATCAGCACAACTCTCAATCATCCCTAACTTTAAGCCTTCACTTTAAGCACCAACCAGTAGTAGATAGATATCTATAAGATAACTAATCCTCTGCAAGGTTTTAAAAGGAATAAATTAGCTGAAACCAAAATGGGGGTTTTTGTAGCAGGATTAAACATGTTTACTTCTGCTGTAAAGTTGGGACATTTTAACATGCGTGTCTATGGGGACTGACAAGCTTCTATTCAATTCAATTTTATTCAATTTTATTTCTATAGCGCCAAATCACAACAAAAGTCGCCTCAAGGCGCTTCATAGATACAGAGAAAAACCCAACAATCATATGACCCCCTATGAGCAAGCACTTTGGCGACAGTGGGAAGGAAAAACTCCCTTTTAACAGGAAGAAACCTCCCGCAGAACCAGGCTCAGGGAGGGGTGGGGCCATCTGCTGTGACCAGTTGGAGAGAGAAGGAAGACAGGATAAAAGACATGCTGTGGAAGAGAGACAGAGGTTAATAACAGATATAATTCAATGCAGAGAGGTCTGTTAACACATAGTGGGTGAGAAAGGTGACTGGAAAGGGAAAAACTCAATGCATCATGGGAATCCCCCAGCAACCTACATCTATTGCAGCATAACTAATGCTGGGCTTACACTGTGCGATTTTTGGCCCATTTTGAGCCGATTTTTGAGTCGTGCGACCGTTTTGGCGATCGGCCCGATTTTGGCCTTCATCGTGCGCCGTGCATCGTGTAGTATACGTGGGGTAACGAGAAGCGATTAACACCTCACGACCAGCTCCCGATCATCAATCGCTTGGTCGTGAGGATTTCAAACCTGTTTGAAATCCTCACGACCGTCGTGAGGGTGGCACCGCAGTTTGTCACACTGCGCACGCGCAAACACAAATGTCAGTGAAAAAGACGGCGCAGCACGGCTGTGCAGCGTGTGATCTGGACACAAGCGATGGAGGCACAACTTGTAGAACTTTGGAAAGCTCATCCGAGCCTTTTCGATGTGGCCTCACAAAATTATCACGACCACAACAACCGTGAAAATAGTTGGATCTACACTGCTGCTCAATCACAGCTGCCTGATCAATGTTTTTCATTAGCAATTTAGCAAAGTTGATGGTGGTGGTGTGTCTGTGTGAGTGAAAGACAGAGAGAGAGAGCGAGCGACAGAATTTCTGTTATAACCTTCATTTTATGGACGCACAGTGTGAGCACTCAGGTCGCATCAGAGCATCGGGTCGTATAGTGTGAGACCTGCATCGTGACCTATGAACTTCTAACCCCTGCGAGTCAATCGTACAGTTTGAGCAGGAGCTGAATCGCGCGACTGAAGAAATCGCACAGTGTCTGCCCAGCATTAGGGAGGATTCAGGGTCACCTGGTCCAGCCCTAACTATATGCTTTAGCAAAAAGGAAAGTTTGAAGCCTAATCTTAAAAGTAGAGATAGTGTCTGTCCCCTGAATCCAAACTGGAAGCTGGTTCCACAGAAGAGGGGCCTGAAAACTTCTGCATTCACCTTCAAATGGACATAAAAGTAACTGCAGCTTTTGGCTTTTGGTGGCTCCACTTGGTTCCACTTTGCAGCACTTAATACAAATGTCTGTGAATCTTCTTTTGCGATTTTGAATTTGAGTCAGAAACCTGAAAGCTGAATTTTCCTTCATCATGGTGGTCTAATTTCCCACAGACACCTCACATACGTAACAATGTGTTTCTGCCATCTCTTGAAATAGTTCTGGTTTTAACCTGTCCCTCCTCTGAGCATCATCATTCATCATTGTCTAATTTCTGCTACATAACACCACAGCATCCATTTACCCTCCATCCCTTGCTGGAACACACCACGCTATATTTGTCTCTTCAATGAGGAAGGGGGCATTCCACAGGCTTTCTGGGTAATCACAGCGTCTGGCTCAAAAGGCATTCGAGGAGTCTCGCTGGACCTCAGTGCCAACCTTGGATTTACTTTCCTCCTATTTCAGAGGGCAACAACATCTTTTAAATGGTGGGGTTTATTCATCCACAACAACAACAAACCGAACCAAAGGCTCGTGAAATCAGGGCCAGCACTGAGACGGGGTTACGGTCCCTGTAACGAGGCAGAGTCTGGTGTCAGGTACCAGCAGTGAAACGGGGCACCACTGTGGGCTCGGCTGTCCCTGCTCTCTGATCAGTAATTGTATTTACCTTGTCTCTCTCTTCCCTCCATTAAGGGCAGTAATGAGAGGAGTTGTGAGTTGAGGGGTTTGCTGCTGATGACGGTCCTGAGGATTCTTAACAGACAGCTGCTGGCTCGGTGTCAGGAGAAGTCCTGCTGATCGGTTTGACAGCTGTGACCCGCTGCAGGCTGGGCCAGCACCGGTGCTGCTCGCTGATTTCCAAAACAAGAAACTAAAATTTCTGCAGCTGGCTAACACGACTAATATTGATATTAACTGTACCTAAATATTCTCATTCCATCTCTATATTGTATTATTACTTCTGTCTTCTTGTTATGTGGGACTATTCCCTGTCTGTGCATCCTTGATGAGAGATTTCTCCTTACGTTAATCTTTTGTTATATGTTGTAAAACGAGTCTATGACTCTGTGCTTGATACATAAACTGCACCTAGAATTGAATTGCTATTTTTTAAAACCAATATTGGACTTGTAATATTTCTCCCTGTAATCTACTGATTGATAATGTAACTATAACTACAATTTGCTATGCCTATATGATGGAAAGAGTTTGGGGAAAAATCCAAAATTTAGCCCATCTGCATGTCAAGGTCTTCTGCTCGGGCATGTCCGGACAGCTTCCAGCGCGACTGCGTCGTGTGGATCGCAAACTGGAAACTCAGTTTTCACCACCTGTGTGCACTTCACAGATTCTTTCAAACTGACCTAAATTCACTGTGGACTGTCACTGTTGATGATTAGAGTTGAGTCACTGGTTACATCCAAGCATTTTTCCCCAAGGAAGAGACCAGAGTGTCAGGTTTTGCACCATGTTTTTGTTCCCTGGGGTGAGGCTGTCAGTATAGACTTCTACTGTAATGTCCTGACCAAACCATTTAAACTAAACAGTGGCGCTGGCTCAGTGTCATTTGAAAACTTAGCATAATCCTCAGTCACCATCTGGATCCTTCACCAGATCTGCCATCCTGTGACATTGTTAACACGTATAACAGAACTTCTGAGAAATCTGAAAATAGCAGCCATGTTGAAAATAGTACAGAGACGCACACGAGAATGAATGTGAAATTTAATATTTTTTTTGATTTTCTTGGATATGTTCTCAGAACATTTTGATCATATCTCATACATCTTTGATAAAAACGATGGAGATTTTGCCAACATTCAGCAGGAAACTTACAGATTTACTTCAGAAACAGCCCCCTGGGACAGAGTCCTGTAAGATTATCAGCATGTTTCCAGCTCAAAAATTGAGCTTATTGAATCAAAATCTTGCTCAGCCTCAGCAACAGCTCATAAAAAGTTATTGAAAGCAGAGGATTTCTGGTGGTTTGCTGTTATTCTTTGCTGTGGTTTGCTGTTAACACAACAGTTTCAGTTTCACTACTGTCTTCCTTTGCTGTAGTCTCCTGCATTGCTGCCACCTACTACACTGGAGTGGAGCAACCTGTTGCATCGTGCATGTATAACTAAAGTGTAAAAAACAGTTGCTAATTTTTCAGATGTAAACAGACTCTGATGTCTCGCCTTCTAGAGTCTTTAGACTGTGATAGGAAAAGTTAAGTGTCAGAGTGTTTAGATGAGGTCAAAGATGTGCCATCACACTTTAATATTCTGGTTTCTCTGGTTTCTTCTTTTAATATATTACAGGAGCTTGCTGTCATAGATGGGCTTTGTTCAGAATGAGATGTTCAGAATCTTTCAGTAATTCAGCCCCAAAGGGTTGCTTGATGCAACCGTAAAGAAAACTGATGGCATTTCAAGGTCAGACTTGTTCCAGGAGACTGAATCCTCTTCATGACTTTTGTTGTGTTGGGTGAACATTGAACACAAATGTTCACCCAACACAGCAAAAGTCAGAATGTAGTTTGGGGGAGTTTTTGTTTCCCTGCAGGAGTCAGATGATCTGTTTTTGTTGTGTTTAGTGGCCCAGCTGTTCGGTCTAAAGCATGAAAACATGATGCCTGACATGAGTCCAGAGCTGGGACGTATTTATAAGCTGGGTCATGTGATGAGAGACAGGAATTCAAAGTGAGGGCCGGCGTTCCTACACAGCCACGAGTCCACTGGGATCCTCTGAACAAAGCTGGATCCCAGATTTCTAAGGAAGCTGCGGGAATCCGGAGAGGCCGGCATTAATAATCTGCCATGGTCAACATGATAAAACTACAGAACAAGTTGATCTGCAGAGGTTAAGTGAAAGAAAGAAGTATGCTTTCTTTATCACACCCACAGGATTGATATCACTTTCAGTCTTTGGCTGGAAAACGTGCTGAGCCAACCAGAGCTTTGTTAGCAGCATTAGCAACAAAGCTCCGGCTCCCCACACTAAGGTGTCTGTTGGCTTTATATTTAACTCCAAAGATTGTGCAGAGTGTGTGAAAACAAAAATAGCGGTTTAATTGCATATATAACACAATATAAAGCACGGCGCTGGTATGTCAATGCTTTGAGTGGTCAGTAAGACCAGAGAAGCAGTATGAAATTACTACCGATGTTTGCGACTACACAGCAAATTCAAAAGTGTTAAATGTTTTGGTGTTAATAGTCTTCTTGCAAAAGTAGAGTTAATTTTACTCTAAGCAGAGTCACATTCTTTTAATGTAACTCTGAGGTGTAAAATGATAGTAGTTAAAATCGAGTGTTAAAAATGAGTGTTTCTCTGTCAAATCTGGAGGTGTTACAATGGAAACATTAACTCCTGACCTCTTAACTCTGAACTCCTACAGGGGCTATGACACCAACAGAGTAAATTCACAGACTCCGCCCCCAGCACGGCTCCAATCGAAGCTGAAGTGAAGCCGTTTCAGAACATTTTGCTCTACATATTTGAGTTGTTTGCCATGCTTGGTAAGTCATTTTTTCAAAGATTGTTTCAATTGTTATTATGAGCTTTTACTTCTGTGGCTCTTTGGAGTTGAGACAAAGCTGTGTGAAAGGCATTAGCCATGTTGCTCGCTGATAGCATAATATTCTGTTTTAGCTAGCTGAAAGGTATTGTTTGCGGGCAAATACCACAGCCTTGAAAAAAAGCTTGCATGTGAATTTTCAGTCAAACTTTTGGTCAAATACACCTAAAACAATGTCTAGAATGTGAAATGTTGGTATAATGGTGCTACTTGAAGCCTGAAAACGATCGCCCATAAAAAAGCGAGCAAACAGCAGTAGCTGACGTCCTGACTGGATTCTACGTTAGCATAGATCCCTCCAGAGTTTTGTGCACACGGTTTAGGTAAAAATGAAAAAGGTTGAGGTTTTACATTTAGTTCAGTATTACCTGTTGCCTGTGTCCTTGTCTTTTGGGAAAATACTTTACACAAGTAATGGCTCAAAGAGGATTCCTTTTTACTGTGCTGCAATTGTTTACTGGATTATTTGTGCCATTAATTAGTGTCAACTAATTTTTATTCGATCTCCGCACAGGATATGCTTGTGAAGATGGAATATGGGGGAGAGCAGAAGTGCGTTGAAGTTCCACAAAGGGATGAATGAAGGACATGCATATTGTATTGAAGAAATAAGTGATGAGAATGCTGTTATTTGCATTTACCATGTCAGACCTTTTGATAAACAAAATTCTAATGAAAGTGAGAACATGTACACTGTTACATCTTTCAGAAAATGTTTTGAAATTGTGGTGCACAGTTCAGAATAAATGTTTTTCAAAAACCATTGCATCTTTTTAGTAAATGTTTATTTCCAAAAGAAATTTCTAGAAGATCAGAACAGTAAAATTCCCGCTTTTTAGAATGAATTAGAAGATAACTCTTACGTAGTTAAACTAAAATACTCTTTGAGAGTTAATATATAAACTCTTAACACCAAGTGTTAAATTATCAACTCCAGACAGATTTGGTGTTTAACACTAAATCAGAGTTAACGTACCAACTCTCCAAAATGAGTTAAATTAACACTCTCTGGTGTGGACCCATATAGACACTTTAATAGTGTTGAAATCAAATCCGACAGTGTTAATTTGGACATGCTGGATTTGCTGTGTAGGCGTCGCTATTTTTACTAGTCGGGAGCAGAAGTACTAGTCCTTTAATCTAATTGTTTTACATTTAATTGATTCCCAATGATGGTAAATTGCTGTGTCCTAATGTTATACAACCATTCATTAATGAAGAATGTGATTAATGGTTAAAAATGCCTTTGTTTAATGACTATTTGACATTAAACAGTTCTCAAATATAACTTGATATCTGTTTCTTAGTTTTAGACTTTTTTCCCTCATTTAGCTGACTAAGAAATTAGTCACCAGGAACATCTCTAGTAAAAACCATCTTATTTAGTATTTAGACTCCTCCCTGTGGCAGAGACAGAACACAGTGACAGGAAAAGGCATCACAAATGTCTCGATGCATGGATAGGTTCATCGTGAGCTGTTGTAAGTAGAAAAGTACAAATAAAATCTCTCATCTGTACAGTTCAGACTTTCCCCAACCTGATCTGTTACCACGTATTATGGCTATTCAAGCTCCATCATACTAACTCTGCATTTTCCACCTTTGCCACAGAGATTCAGGAACTATAACTATAAAAATAGCTTCCACAAAACTTGATTTTTACACAAATCAATTTCTTTTCTCGAGTCTGCCTTCATCCTTTGAGTCCCCTCTTCTGTCTAATGTAGTTCCCTCTCTGTGAACTCCAGTTGCAGGAAAGTCAATCATATTTCGAAGCTGCTGGTGCCACCCCATGTACCCCCTTTGGACATGTCCCTGCTGTCTTCACAAAAGAAACTTTATACATAATGTAAACTATGTAACTATATGAAATAAACCAAACTTGCATTTCAATATATGTCAGCTGAATAAATAAATTGTGCTCTTCCTAAATGTTCTTCATAAACGTCTGGACAAACTGAGTGTATGTTTATGTTTTTCACATCATGTTTCAGGCTAGACCATAATGACTCACATTCTGAAGTATAATTAATGCAGTGTCATTTTAGGAAATAAATACAATGCTTAAAATACAACGAAACAGCAATAAAACCATTGGTGGGCGTGTCTAATATGAAACGCATAACTCAGAAAAACTCTCCAGACATACCTGTTTATTTTATTGTGTCTCGTGACGTCTTTTTCTCGGCTATTATGGCATGTACTTTTTTATTTACTTCACTCTTTTGTGTTGAACAACATTTTGTGACAGTTTTTCTGTTAAAAGCGCTCAATAAATAAACGTTACATGAAGTCAAACTGGGCTTTAGAGTAGAAAAGGACGTTCAGTCTAAAGTCTCAGGCTTCAGTCCACAAACACAACAAACCCAACAACTGTAGAGCAGTAAATCTGTAGCTCCGACCTAATCCTGTTCTCTCTGTGTGTGTGTGTGTGTGTGTGTGTGTGTGTGTGTGTGTGTGTGTGTGTGTGTGTGTGTGTGTGTGTGTGTAAAGCAATCTGCCAGCAGTGGGGGACAATGCAGTAGTTGTAGTGTTGGTGGTTTACAGCAGGCAGCAGGTGTGGAGGCTGACACCTCTGCTGTCAGTCTGCAGGTCTGGCCCTTTTTATTTTTGTTAGAATTAGAAGTCCATTATTGTCATTAATAAAAATATAAAGTAGAATTTGGTAAGACAAAGCAGTACTTGTTCATTTTTTTATTTGTCGTGTTTAAGACTTTGAAAATGAAATAAAAGATCCTCTGCCAGACCTCCTTTAGCACAGCATCACCTGGTGGAAGCTGAGCGGCCTCCTGCAGTGTGTCTGTTGCAGTGGGGTCCAGCTCAGGTGATAACTGATGTGTCTGAGGGTCAGGGGCAGCTATATCGGTGGTGTGAGTCCTGTTGACCTCGGTCCCAGGCTGACAATCAGCCTTTATTTCCTCCTGGAGACCAACCAGCCCCTCCTGTCACTCATCCTGCCGAAGTGAAACAACAGAGGAGGATGAACGGAGGGTGCTCAGCTCTGAGCCAGTGAGAGGACACAGACACAAGATGAAAAAGATGCAGAAAATTCAGAAATATGGCTGTAGGACCCATCGTCTACTCATACTTAGTTATGGCAAGTCTTGAGCCGTCTCTTTCCGAAGGTCGTTCCAAGTTTTCCTTTGGGAATTGGCTGCTTTTTCTCTCATTTTCAGTCCAATCCTTAAGTTACTTAACACCACAAAAGGACACTTAAATGAATAGATGAACCAGTGGTGTGTCTACACACACAACTTAGCAAAGTATGCTTTCATATCATGTTGATATGATAAAATGTTTATCGAATTTGAATTTTTGACTACATTTCAATCACTTCGGTTGTTACAAAAAGCTAGAACTCTATTTATGAGACAGGATGTTTAGTTAATTAAAAACATGGGTGTTCCCATCATTATATTGATTGGTACTCTAATAAATTTATATTATAGGAATTTATATTAAACCTGAATGAAAAATATTAAATCTGACTATTATTTAGTTTCCTGTCATGTAAAAATCTAACTTGAAATCAGAGCTACAAACACGTCTTCTAAGTCTTTTGCAGATCTACACTCGCTCCACCTGATTCAATAAGTCAGGGACATAAGTTAACTGTTACTGTCCGTCATATTAGTGTTTCACAGTACTTTCATTGCTCAGCTATATGAGTAGTTTATAGGATTATTTAACACATCCTTGACATGTTTCTGATGAATTGCTTTAATAAGAATCTTCTTTTATGTGACACAAACTTGTGTAGTCTCATTTTAGTGTTTTGGTGACAGGACAGCCTGTAATGTTAAGTTGTCTTTTAAAAAACTACTATTTATCATGATGCAGTAAATGAATCACTTCAGTAAAGTATTGCAGAAAAACCTGTCACATGTGGAGTGTCATACCTTGATTTTTAAGACTTGTCCTCGTATGAAGTGATTTGCTCATCAAACATCACTTTTTATCACAGTTAGTCATTAGTGGACAAGCCAGGCTCTGGTTGTGTCGATCACCCTCCGTATTTCCGACCTGCCATCTGTCGACCAGCAGCCTCCTTTGCTCCTAGCCGTAGCTTCAATACTTCACTTCAAATTTGCCAGCCGGGTACACATCACTGTCTCTTATTTCACGTATTGTTGCTACACTAACTGCTGGTCTCTTCTGTAGTTTGGGCATTTCTTCCACAGCAGCTCAAAAGTTTTTCATTTTATATAGAAACAGGTCTGAACTCATAGTCAGAGCCTCTGAGCAGGAGGATCCACATCCATGGATTTATCTATCACGCTTTTTCTACATTTTGCAATAATGCGTCTTACTGTCTATTCCACGTTTAACGTCAAACATACAGTATTTAGCAGTACTTGAGTTAATGTACTTTCTCACTTTAAGCCATGGAAAAAACAGACATTACCCGGAGGTCAGGGTCAAGAGCATTTGCTGCCCAGGGACACCTCAGTAGGCACGAGATGCCGTGATGAGCACTGCTGCTGTGGTAGAAGCCTCGTGGGTCCTGATGGCCATTTAAATTATCCAGTATGAGGAGCTGACTTGTGGATCCATTTTGAAACAATATTTACGATCTGAACTTTATCTGTGAGACAGAGAAGCTTCAGTCTGCAACTGCCTTCTCGTTTTACTCCGACAGCAACCTCACGTTCATCCCGGAACGTTTCAGCACGAGGATTTATTTCCCCCCCGCTATCCGTCATTTTGTCAGAGCAGGTGTTTCTATCTCTGCGTTTCTTTTCTTTTTTCAAACGGCAGATATCTCATTTTAGAATGAAGCTCTTCATTTGGGGCAGGCGTTAGTGATCGGACGGAGTGAGGCGGTGGAGGAAAGGGTGAGGGTAGGTTAAACCCCCGGAGACCTGCCCCTGACTCTGGCCATAAGCCAGTCAGGGTGTACATTTCCCCCCCCCCCTGAGTTCCGGAAAATTGGCGAGATTAATGCTGTGGCAGAGGGATGGTGGTGCTGATGGCGTTTCCAGATGGCCAGTGGATTCGGCGGTGGTGGCGTTGGCGCGTCACAGCGTGGCCTCCGACCGCAGCCCCGGCTTTATGAGTCGTGTAAAATTGCTTCAGGCCTGAGGCCCGGGCCCAGTCAGCAGCAGTTCGGGACACCTTGTTATCTGTCTCTCAAATACTGTGTCCCTCCACAGGACAGCATTTCCCATTAGTTTGGTTTTTATGTTTCATTTCATTCAGTTAAAGTGCAAAGACTTCTGCTGAGGATCATTTTGCTTTGAAGTGACATAAATAACATCCCCAGACTGCTTTAAATACAGCAAGGATGCTTAAATAACAGGAACATATCATGGAGAAAGACTCAGTTACAAACACTGCAACAAAAGTGGGTCAACTTAGTTGGAGTGTCAAGTGTAAAGAAGGTCTGCCAATCTTTGATACCATATGAAAGTTTTCAGTGAAAAACAAAGTTTACGAGTCTACTGGCCTGCCTCAGAACCTTGAGCAATATGTATCGGTGAGAGAACCATGTTTTTGGAGCCTTGTTATGAAAAGAGTGAAAAATGTAAAGGTCTCTATGAGAGTGGATTAGCACAACACCAGAAGTTCAGCCTCTGGGAGCAGGAATGTGGAAATCTGCACATTAGATTCAAAAGTAGAAGTTCAGATTAGCAGAGGTGAAGCTTAGCCAATAGCTCGAGCTACACCCACCTGAATTTCCACCCACCTGTCATTCCATGTGGCCATGCACCTCATAAACAGAACTGTTTTTGCAGCAGCTTGGAAACATGTTTATTTCTGCTTCAACATTAGACATTTTAATTTCTTCATCTTTTGGCTATAGGGAGTCGCCACCATGGATCATTTGCTTCTATCCCTAGCATCTTCCTCTGTTACACCAACCCCCTGCATGTCCACTGCATCCATGATGGATGATCCAACCGCAATTCAGTTAAATTCAATTCAATGAAAATCAATTGTATTATCCAAGCACAGTTACCGACAATCAGACAAGCACTTAGCGACAGTGGGAAGGAAAAACTTCCTTTTAGCAGCAAGAAACCTCTGGCAGAAGCTCAGGGAGGGGAAAACATCGTCCATAACCAGCTGGGGATGAGGGAAGGAAGACAGGACAAAGACATGCTGTGGAAGAGATCCAGAGATTAATCATAACTAATAATTAAACACAGAGTGACAATCCCCCAGGAGGGCTCAGTGTCACCTGTTCCAGCACTAACTCTATGCTTTATCAAAAATGAACATTTTGAAGGCTAATCTTAAAAGTAGAGCTAGTGTCTGTCTCTTAGATCCACATTGGGAGCTGGTTCTACAGAAGAGGGGCCTGAGTGCTGAAGGTTTTGCCTCCCATTCTACTTTCAATATTCTAGGTACCACGAATAAACCAGCAGTCTGAGAATGAAGTGCTCTGCAGGAACACAATCCAACATATTTGTTGAATATTTGCACTGAAAGACACATCCTGGTCAAAAATGCCTCCAAGATTCCTCACAGTGTTCATGTTCTTGAAGCAAACTTCATGTGTATAAGGATCTTTCTCGGCATGAAGCTGTGCTGCTGCTCACTGATCAACGCCTCTTCGCTTGTTAGTACATGTCCATCTCTATTTTCAGTCACTCTAACCTGTTCTCTAAGCAGTGTTTCTGCCTGGCCAAACAATACAAAAACACGGGAATTAGTCAATTAACTCATATTTGAAGCCTCAGATGAACATTGGAGGAACTGCAGGTTCTGGTTTTAATTTCATTTCCTTCATTATTATTTTTTTCACCCTAGAGATTGAAGCTTGGATTAAAAAAGAAAATAACGTGGAGTTTCAGGGGTCTTTGTGAATCATTTTAACTGGTGCATTGTGTATGTCACAGAACTGGAAAAAAAATGTGATAAAAAATAAAAAGTATTCTTTGCATTTTCCCCATTTTATCGCGTACTTATAGGAAAACCTACTTCAAGCATCATCTCAGCAAACAGCCTCTAACAACTGTTACCTCTGGATGAGTTCATAGCCTGCAAATTTCACCTCACGAGTAAAGAAGAGCGCGATATTCATCCTGCACACTGATGGCTGCTTCTTCGGCGCCCTCCAGCTGCTGCAGTTGTGCACTGCAGCTGCACAGCTGCCGGCGTGTTTTGGGAAAAGGGATAATGCGCATTTTGCAGTTTGTGGATGCAGCGGGTGCAGCGGTGACAGCTGAGAGGAGGAGGTCAGTCCTGGGTGCAGACAGTCGCAGGGGAAACACTGCATCTAAAAATAAACTCGGTGACATTTAAGTTGATTGCTCGGTTCACACTTTCATGCAGTATTTACACTTGAAAAGCGGCGCAGCAAAGACACGAAGCCTGATCGCTGTATGGAGACTTTCTATACAGTTGCATGAGTGATGCATCACTTATTGTGTTTTAATATAAATATATATTTGTTAATACTATTAATTGTTTTTTTGTGTGTGTGTGTTTTAAGCTGTATTTTCCCTTTTTCTTGGAGGAATAACTCTGCTCTGATAGGACGGTACAGAGGAGGTCAGAGGTTACAATTATATCTACATGCATATCTACATTCGACATATTTGTCGAATTAAATGAATAAACAAACAAATAAATACACAGATAAAATAATGAATAATGAAATATGAAATAATAATGAAATAATAAACCCATACCACATTATGACAATAATAATAATAATTATTATTATTATTAATATTAATTGTGATTTTTTTCCTACATCAGTTATATTTAGCCTTTAATTTGTGTTTTTTTTTGTCAACAGTTTTAACCTCCTACCACCAAGTTTAAATCTTCATTTTTTAATAATTAATTTTCAAAAATTGTTCTAATTTCCGTTCTTTGTTATTATTATAATTGTAAACGCCAGTGCATAGACACGTTTTTTACTTTGGTTTACAAAGGCGTTTTATAACTGAACTGTATATATTTTCATTTTTTATATGTTTTGTTATTAATTAACTCGAACATGTCGTCAGTCCATCTTGCAAATTAAATGCATTATAACGCCGTGAATAAAACTATTTAATTAATGACGTCATGATTCCTTAGAGGTCATTAATATTCATTCAAATTATACAAATAAAGCATGACAATGAACCAATACACAGAAAAGTATACCACATGGAATAATGACAGCTATTTAACAGATGCATATTTACTTTGCTGATATCGATACGCATTTTTTAAATGTATGTATTAAACTTACATTTCCCACACGCCCCCCGCCGTGTGCAGCAGTACATTACTGCCCTGTGAGGGGTAATCGGACACTAATTACCGTGAAGCTGTAAACCCCTCCTGCCAGCAGCTGATTGGACAGACCTCGGTGGACTCCATTATCTTGAACCCGCCCCCCACTGTCCCAGGTATAAGGGGATCCAGGTCAACGGCTGGAGGGCAGATCAGTTTGTGACAGGACTGTACATTCCCTCAAAAGCCCCGAATCCTGCTTCACATTTCAGTTCTTCCCTAAAAAAGAGAGAAAAGTTTGGTCATCACTGGATTTTCTTCTTCCTGCTGTGTTCTGGACTGAACCATGGAGTTGTCGGATATCTCTTTCCCCATCCCCACCGCTGATGATTTCTATGACGACCCCTGCTTTAACACCAGTGACATGCACTTCTTCGAGGACCTGGACCCGCGGCTGGTCCATGTGGGGCTGTTGAAGCCTGACGACTCCTCCTCTTCATCCTCATCCTCCCCTTCCTCCTCTTCCTCCTCCCCGTCCTCCCTCCTGCACCTCCACCACCATGCCGAGGTGGAGGACGACGAGCACGTCCGCGCCCCCAGCGGGCACCACCAGGCGGGCCGCTGCCTGCTCTGGGCCTGCAAGGCCTGCAAGAGGAAGACGACCAACGCGGACCGGCGGAAGGCGGCCACACTGCGGGAGCGCCGGCGGCTCAGCAAGGTCAACGACGCCTTCGAGACCCTAAAGCGCTGCACGACGGCCAACCCCAACCAGAGGCTGCCAAAGGTGGAGATCCTGCGCAACGCCATCAGCTACATCGAGTCCCTGCAGGCGCTGCTGCGCGGTGGCCAGGAAGACGGCTTCTACCCGGTGCTGGAGCACTACAGCGGGGACTCGGACGCATCCAGCCCCCGCTCCAACTGCTCCGACGGCATGGTGAGTTCAAGGAGCGACAGGTGTGAGAGAGGCGCACGGAGCCGACCATCTTTTGAATTTAGCCAAAGGAATTGGGGATATTTTACTGTCTGCTCCAACTCTTATTTTAACTGATGTTTAATATTAATTTAATTCTTTTATTATGATGAATCGAGACAAATCAAGCAATTCGTTTTTTCTCTTATTCATGACGTTTAAATTTCATGTAAAATAGTGATTTAAAATAGAATCATTTAGCTGCCTGTGTGTAACTTTTTCATTACTGGCCATTTTGTGTCAGAATCGGAACGAAGCAAATTTAGTTTCAAAGTGTCTTTAAAACATTTTCTTTCGTCTCGTCTCACCAAACACACAGGAAACAGATTTAAACCGTTTTTAGACCCCAGATGTAACAAACGGAGAGACGTGGATGGAAAAAAATAATATCTGAGTTCAGGGACTTTATTAACGTGGTATGACACAAACAGCTACCGTGACTCAACCATTACCACACACACACACACACACACACACACACACACACACACACACACTTATTTAGATTTATTTTCTAATCACTCTGCGGGGTTTCTCTGGTGGATTCTTTAGTGTCTCTGTCAATATTTAATTTTCTCTTTTCTTCTTCAGACGGATTTTAACGGCCCCACCTGTCAGACAACCAGAAGAGGAAGTTATGACAGCAGCTCTTATTTCTCCGAGACTCCAAACGGTAAGAAATGATTTTAATACGTGTTTAAAATAAACCACGCAGTAAAGTGACGGCAGTTAGCGGGGAAAGACAAATAGAAGACGCAATAAAAGCAGCAGGCCAATAAAAATAAAACAGTTGATGCTGTGCTTTCTTTGAACTGATTCTTTATTTAATTGTTTACAACGTAAAAGTTCAATGTTAATGGTAATTTTAATGTTAGGAGCAACGTATAAAAGTAAGATTATAAACCATACGCTGAATTAAAAGCTCATTTTTAATTTCAGCTGATGTAAAAAGAGAGCGTTTCTTCGTTTTTTTTTTTTTTTTTTAGATCTTTTCGACAGTAAATGATTAATATATAATACAGAAGCTGAAATAGTGAGACAATATTCTGAGTTAAATTAAGCTCTGTAAAGCAGCCTAAATACAAAACAAGCGTGAAAACAATTAAACTAGATCTGTGATTAATGCTAACAACTAATTCGAAATAATTTGAAAATAAAGCTAGATTATTATTATTATCATTATTATTATTATTGGTTTGGGGTTTGTTTTGATGATGATGATGATTTGATTATGTTTTTTGTGTTTCCATAACAACAGTTTTGTCACCTTTGTCCCCCAATATGAATGATAGAAATAATTTTTTTTTTTTAAACTCATAGTAGCCTAATGATTTTTTTTTTATTTACTATGATGTCTTGTTTTTTGTGCAGGCGGTCTGAAAAGCGAACGCAGTTCAGTGGTGTCCAGTCTGGACTGCCTGTCCAGCATTGTGGAGCGGATCTCCACCGATAACAGCAGCCTGCTGCCGCCTGCTGACGGCCCAGGATCCCCACCGACGACAACTGTGCCGGTGGGTGAAGCAGGCACTGCCCCGGCGACCACTCAGGTCTCGTCTCCGACTGCCAGTCAGGACCCCAGCCTGATTTACCAAGTCCTATAGACCCTCACACATAGATATTCAACTCGGAAATTACAATAAATTAAAAAAATCCCCAAATCTTGTCAAGCCATCCAGCCATAAGAACACACACACACACACACACACTGAAAATGATTATTTACACCAGCTGAACTGAGAAACCACCACTATGGTTGATCAGCTGCTTCTTATGTATTTATTCTCTTTAGATCAATGTATGGAAGCTCATTCCTGCCAGAAAAAAAGATCAGCAGTAAAAATCATTTTAAGTGTTTTCAATTGAGTTGCCAAGAAAAAAATCCCGTGGCTGTGAGGTCTAATTAAAAGTACACATACCTAAGATTTATTTTCAGTTATTAGATATATGTTTAACAAAGGAATGATAAAATCTAGAATTACTGATTTCAAACTTATATGTAAAGAAAGATTTTTTTTAAGCGTCCAAACTAAACATCTCAATGTTTCATGATCAGATGCGGTTTGTTGATTCTACACGGAGACGCTAATAAAAGGAGGAGCCTGAAAAAAATGATTTTAAAAAGTCATAGTCAGGAGCTGAAGTCTTAATTTTGACCTTGTATGTCATACAAATGAAAAGTTGCTTTTATCATTCCAAAGTTACCTACATTAGTTAATTTTCCAAACAGGAATGAGCTTCCACAGCCACCCCAGATTCCTTTTCTTGTTTCTGAAATAAGTCGAGATCAGACCACTTAATTCTATAGTTACGTTTTAAATAGAAACCAGTTCGGTTCTTGCTGTATTTTTATTTAATTTTAAGTTATGAAAAATATTTTAAGCCTCAGCTTAGTCTTTCAGATGGATCCCCCACCTTCCCCACTCCAGCCTTCTGTGTATAGTCTAGCTGATGAAGGACGGAGGCCAAAAACCACCCATTAACATTCCTCCACTTTCGTCTATCTGAAGTCCGAAAGGCCCCAGCTGTTCGATTCCCTCAGGAGGAAAAAGGAACTACAGTAACTGTTTGACATTTTAGAAGGAAACTTGATGTAAAAGCACAAATTTCTGCAGTAAAAGCTTAACAGAATCCGGCCTGCGGGTACAGAAGTATTGTAGTGACTTTTTTTCCTCCCGTCAGTTTTGAAGTAGGTTCAGACCTCCTTCCTGTCCAAAACGGATTTTTAATTTCTTTCATTTGTCATTTCACTCACTGCAGCGGAGGACCACTTTTCTGTTTCTGTAAATATTCTGTAAATAAGAGCTGATTTGTTCCTACTGAAAGTATTAATTATGTATTTAATGTTTCTGTCTGTACGTGCTTTTGTTTGTTGTGAAAAATGTTAAACTTTATATTTATACATCTGAAAATGAGTGACAGTCTAAAGACAAATAAATGCTTATTTATACAAAATATATACATATGACTCTGACTTATGATGTCTTGTTTTTTTTTTTAATGTCCAGAATTTATTTAGAAAATTTTATAATTTTTTGTGGGAAAATTTTCAAGAAAACGTTTTCATTGCCTTGATATTTAAAATAATTGAACACATAAATTTCAAAGCAGCTGGTGGTTTTTGTCCATAAAGCTACTCATCTAAGATTACCACAAAGTAAAAGATCTCTCAGCAAAATTAGCAACATTTTAGGCACTATTGCTCCTATCAAGTCAGTGAGCTGGGATTTTTTATTCTAAACATGAACTACAGTTACAGCAACAGACATGGACGACTGGTTCCCCACACAACAACTCAATGTCCACTATGTGAAGCAGCCAAACACATGCCTGCTCCTCTCGTTAACTGAGATAAACTGCTGGCATATTTGTTTTACATCTATACTGTCCAGTCTCTCCTGGTGGACATGGCAACACGTTATTCACGGTTACATACAATTTTAGACTGATGTGGGCCAAAGCCTCGCACATACTTGCACATACTTTTCAAAAGGGCTGGGGGGAGTGGTATACGTACAAAAAACTTCAATTTTACAATGTTTATTTATTGGATGAAAAAGTTAAATGTCACCGTTATTATTGTCCGGCCGGAAACAAGCTGGGGATGTCCAAATTCAGAGGCTGCGTCCACCTGAGGACCCGGTGTTGTGCCAAAAAGTGATCGTCTGCCAAAAACTGATTGCCTGTATTTAAACTGCTATAAATAACTTGTTGGTCTATAATATGTGAAACATATGTCAAGTGTATCCCAAATGTATCAAGTCATCCTGAGCAACAAACAACATTCCTGTAACAAGGTAGAAGCCGCAATCACTTTTTGGCAGTGACTTTTATGTATCCTTTATTTATGCAGTTAAAAAAAAAATATTGTTGGCTTTAAAAATGTCTCTTTCAAGAGTAATCTGGCCAAGAGGACAAATGCAAAAATAGTTCTGTAAATATATTTTAAGTGGACAAACGGGAGCTGATTGATTATAATGTAAGTACAATAACACAGTTACAAAGATACTTGACAAACAGGTAAATTTTTAATTTGATATATAACCCCTTTGTAATACCTGTTCACCAAAGTCTATTTAGCAACATACATAACGATATTACACATAAAAAACACACGGAAACATTGGAAATCAGTTTTTGGCACAACACCGGCTCAGATATTTGAAGTTTACTCAGCTACTTTCTCCCTGGAAAATATGTTAAAAGTTTATTTTACGACCCAGAAAGAGTAATAAGAGCAATATTAAAACTAAGTAGATGCAGTAGTAGCCATTGTTGGAAACTGGAATTGGCTTGGCCGATATGGGATATGGTTTTTCAATTTTGTTGTCCGGGTGGAAAATCGGGAGAAATTCGGTAGAATGGTGGCTCCTGAAATTCGTGATTCTCCCGGAAAAATCGGGAGGGTTGGCATGTGGGCCTAGCATAGCCTGTAACGTTATTGTGACGGACACATTTTATGAGTGAACTTGACTTTAAGTGACTTACAGGTTTCTTTGAAAAATACTTTCTTATATCCAGGGTCTTCCTTTTTGCTGCCGTCCTCCTCTCCTCCTCGCAGGTCCAGGCAGCGCAGGCTTGCTGCTGCTAAAACTAAACAGAGCTCCCTGAAAGGCTCAGCCAATCACATTGGATGTTTGTCAAATGAGGAAGGACTCCAGCAGAGAACGTAATTTAACTCTTTCTGCACCACAAGGTGAATGAGACGTTGACAGATCGGTTTTTATCTTTATATCGGGTAAGTACTTTAGTTAAGAGTGATGGTGACTGTCACAATAACTCTGTTAACAATTATAATATTCAAGTTATTTAAATCCCTAAATGACTAATGAAGGTTTGAGCTTTAAAACGCTTCTGAACAAACACAAACATTGTCCGATGCTGTTCCTGTGACCTTGACTTACATGCTGAGGCTCTGCTCCGTGGTACACAGACCAACAGCGCCATCATGTGATTCTACAGAAGAACTGCAGCAATTCCAGGTTTTGGTGTGTTTAGTCCTTTGCACTGCTGCCAACATCAGCACACATGCATTTGTGTCATCACTGGTATTTGTGACTCCTCATACTTGTTTGTGTTTTTCCTTTTTGGTGAATAAAATAATGTTTAGCAATTTAGCTTGTCTTGTCTCCCGCCATTGTCACTGGCTGTGTGGCAGCTTGTGACAAAATAACAGTGAAAGTGATCTTTTTCTTTTTTCCACAAATAAATCATTTTTTCCTAATTTTTTTCTGTTCAGGAATGCAGGTAAATATCAGTAATATGAAAAAATGTAATGTGCTTTCTAAACTTTTTTCAGCTTTTCTTCTAAAACTAATAAAAATGAATAGATAATAACAATAATGATATTTAAATATAATTTTTAGTAAAGTTACAGTAAGTTTTGTGAGGTTATTTAGTAGAAAAAAAGAATATTTTACTCCTAAATATATATTGATTAGTGTGTAATTATGTCTTTAACCAAACTGATGCATTCTCATAAACAGCAGCTGGCACCTGTTTGTGAAAGCTGCCATGTTGCCATGTCAGTGGCCGAGCTGGACATCGCCGTTCCATCTTATCATGCTTTATGTATCTGACTAGATTTCAGACACATATGTAGAAAACCAAAGGCAGAGGAGACAAGAACCTGTGGGGATTTTGAATCCTGGAGTCAAATATTATTTTATAGCTGCACCTTCAGCCTCATGATATGAAGCATCATACCCGTGTTTCATTGTCATCAAAGAAGCGGAAAAGCAAAGGAAAGAGACAGTGTGACAGGCCTCTGAATAAGATGTTATCCTCTTCTGTCTTACCTCAAGCCTCATCTCCTGAACTGATGTCCGGGCTGCAGCTAACAGCAGCTAACAGCAGCTAACAGAGGCTAAATAGCAGCGGTTACCGACAGAAAAGTAGAGGAAATCCTCAACAACTCCCCTCAGCAGCACTGTCATTGGACAGAAGTGAGCTTCACTGACTCATTGACTCATATCAGACTCATGTCACAACATTTACAGCCTCCTCCAGAGTAGCTGGACAGATTGACTGCGGTAAATAACGGAATGTTCCTTGCATTAAATTCAACATTTAATATGCTTTCATAAGCTCCTATCTTAGATTAAAAATAAGATTTTTTTTTATATAAGTAGTATTATATATAAACTGGTTTCCCTCCCTCAGTTACAAATGATAATGTGCATACTGATCACTTGCAAAACCTAAAATATTTGGAGACTCTGATAAAAGCAGGGCCTCTGTTTCCTGCCGGGTCATTTAACAGTGTTGAAGAAACGACTTTAAAATTACACATCTAAAAATACTGAACTTTATTGATTTACTAAAGAACAACAGATCTACAGACATGGCTTGAAGTGTCACACTTTATTTACAAAAATACTGAGAACCAAACAGTCGAGGGTGAGGAAGCGTGACGGCAACAAAGTTTAATGGTTTTTATTCCTACTGAAGAGCAGCTAAAGGCTCCTGGTTGCATGTTTCATAGTGTGGTTGGTTGGCTGCAGGGTAAACCTCAGCATTACAGGCTTCTTCTGAGCTAAGACCTTTGCCACAGCGTGCATTGCTTCATCAGGCATGTGTCCGAGATTATCCTGGTTTGGTTTCTGAGCACTGGCGGGCCGAGTTGATCTACTTTCTGCGGCGGGCGGCTCCCTTCTTGCTGCTGTAATGCGAAACGCAAAGAAATTGGACATATTTCAGAACTTTGAGCTGTTCTCACATTGTGCGATGCCGTCGATGCTGATTTGCAAATTTATACTCAAACTCAAACTTCAGAGAACAGCAGTGAACAGCTCAAAGACTCCTTTGTAGAAGTCAAGCACGAGGAGAGTGCAAAAACATGTTTTGCATCATCACATATGAAGCTGAGAGCATTTCACTAGCTGCAAGCATGTTTGTCCAAAATCTCTTGAGGAAACTGGCTGCTTAAAATAAAAATCTCTTCTCAGTTAAAGAAACGGATGGGTGTGTTTTTATCCAACCGTACAGATTTAGATTTTTGTTAAAATTTTGTGCAGCAATCATTCAAAAAAGTAACTGAAAATATTAAAATTATCTTTTTGAGATATGAAAAATATCTTAATTCAGAAAAAAACATGAAAATCCTCATAAATTGTTTAGGGTCTGTTTAGTGTATGTTTTGAGTGGGATTTTGGAAGCAGAAAAAACAACCCGGGAAATTCAGCTCGCATGCACAACTCATGCTGTACTTACCTGCATGGGCTTAATTAATCCAAAGGCACTACCTCAAATCCATCCCCTTTATTTTCGATCGTGTATGCACCGTTACAGTCGTGTTTGCTCTAATTAAGACCTGTGAGTCTGTGAGAAGCTCAGGCCTTAGACTGCTCGAAACGTCCAGACAGTTTTTGTTTTCTATACTTAATAAAGAGCATATTTCCCAAATATGGTCAACGTAGGCACGCAGCTCAGTATGTAAGCACCAAAGCTCCGCCCACCTGCTGCCAGAAAGAAAGCGAATGCAACTGACATATCGTGAAAGGTTTCATGTGTCATGTTTGATGTCTTAGGGTGAGTACTTAATGTTCAGGGTAGAAGCGTGATGATGCAGCTGCACCCTTCTATTAAACACCTCTGCATTAAGTACTTGTGCTCGTTAGTCTGGCTGACCAACAGAGTCCAAACAACATGACAGCTGAGATGTTTTTGGCCTGTGTCTGGACCGGGATTGGAACTGAACCATCTGTGGCATGTTACTGAGGTGTTCTTGTGTTTACTGTATGATTATTACTGTTTGAGGGATAAAACTAGTAGTCTTCTATCTAAAATTCATCATAAGATGCATGCTTGATTTTCTAAGACCTTTTCATGTCATTTTATAATGTTAATGATAAATTAAATGGTTAGGGTCAAGGCTAGGGTGTTATCACTGAAGGGTCTAAATCAGGGGTAGGCAACTCCAGGCCTCGAGTGCCGGTGTCCTGGAGGTTTTAGATGTGTCCATGATCCACCACAGCTGATTTAAAGGGCTAAATGACTCCTCAGCATTTCTTGAGGTTCTCCAGAGGTCTGGCAATGAACTAATCATTTGATTCAGGTGTGTTAACCCAGGGTGGGATCTAAAACCTGCAGGACACCAGCACTCGAGGCCTGGAGTTGCCTACCCCTGGTCTAAATTGACACGGAAAACAAATAATGCACTGTGATAACTCAGCTGTTATTCCTGCACACACAATAAAAGGCTGCTCTCTTAGACACTAAAATTTCCCTGCAGGGTGTCTAGTGTTTCATAGCTTGATGTACTCTGTCCCTATTAGTTTTCAGCCTTAAACCAACATGAACTGTCTCAGTGTGATGACAGTTATGTCTTTCCGAGGGGAGAGTTATCACATTATCACGTTATCATGTGGAATTAAATTAAGTTATACTTTGGGGGGGATTATTGGGTGCTGGCGAAGTCAGCAATGACAATACTCACTGCTTCTGCAACTCATCAATGCGAATCCTGTACGTGAGAACCTGGAAATGACACAGCAGCAGCTTTAACTTGCAGCAGGATACCTTTACCTCGGAGAACGACTCCTTCAGCTGAACGGGCTCAGTGGGCTGAAAGCTGCGGGCCAAAGCATCATGGGAAACCAAGGCAGCGCCGTGCATAAGAATCTTTTTGTTACCCAGAGTTTCTTCTGTCCTGTGATGTCACCAAATTAAGCACGTCTGCTGTGGTTTCCCACAAAGGAGCACAAACATTTAATTCCCCTTTAGCTCAGCTGTGAAACCTCACCAAACCCTGACTTACCTTTATGCTCGCTCAAACACATAGCTGAGGCTGTGTGATGTAAAACTGAGCATCACAGTCACTCAGCACCACCTTTACAGACACTTCAGATTATTCATCTGCTTGCAAACAGAGAGTTTGAGTCCAAAACTGGCACCGTGTTCATCCAGTTTCTCTTTGTTTCACCAACGTACAAGCAACTGTGGCTTACGACAAATATTGGAGTTTTACTAATTTAAAAGTGCGGTTGCAGTTCTCTGCAATGCATCCATTTAACATTAAATGCATGACATTAGATGTATATTTTACTATAATGCACAAATACTTCTACACGATCTGGAGTTGAACAACCAAACTTGGTATAGAGGCGCTTCTTGGGCCTATAAAGACTCTTGCCAAGCGTCTAAACGACATCTACCACCCCTACCTTTTTCTTTATTTTTCTCAGTAAAATATCTTATTTTTCTTTGCAGTTGTCACCTGCAAAACAGGTCAAACAGTACAGTAGCATAGTCATGTAGTAGTTACAATAATATAAACAGAGAGCTCTTGTGCTAATATAGAGGCTATAAATAGATTTATATATAGATATTATATACAGGTAAGCCCATTTTTTAAAGTATATGCAGGCAGGACCTCTGTCCACATTTAAACTCACTGAATATAAAATCAGTTCCAGTCATTTTAAGACTGGTTCTCTGAGATCCTTGTTTTAAAAAAAACAATCCTGGCAAAAAGTTAAAACCCCCACTCTTATTCATAAGAGGTTCCTGGAATCCCATGAGCACGTGTCACCTTTTGGAAACAAACTCCTCCGTCCTCTTTTGTCTTTCTCGCTTTTTAATCAGGTGGTGTGTTGTTTCCTATGTCAGCCAGCGGGGGCGCTCTGCTCTGACTTTCCCCGTGCTAACATGCAGGGAGCCGGCATGACTGCTGCTCAGCTGCACTACTTACAATTTACTGAGCTCCTCGATTCTCTTACGCAGGGTAGTAACCTGGAGGAAATCAAGAGTATATCGAGGGTTCAAATCCCGAGGTGACCTTGGGATGCCAACCTCATCAACCAAAACCAAACTACAACAAACCTGGCACGTCTGAAGCACCGAGTCATTTGTGCTCTTAACTTTAGACTATTTATGACTATTTATCTATATTATTAAATGGTCAAATTTAATTTAATCAAGATAATTTGAGGTAAAGTAAAAGTCTGTAAATAAACATAATGTTTAACAACAATCAAGTAGATAAAAGTTCAACAAAAGCAAATTTGTGTCCTCTGTAGCTGAATGTTTATTATATACTAATTATTAATTTGCATGTAACCAATGATTAATTATTGTATGTAAAAAATTAATAATTCATTATATACAATAATTGATAATATAATTTGTTGCATAAATGATTACTTACATATATGATTTCTTAAGTCATAAAAAATATTAGGTGTCCCACAAATCTTTGGATTTAGTGAACTATAAAAAAATCAAGAGAATCAAGTAAATAAGAACAAACTAGTAGTGAAAGAAATCCCACCTTCTGGTTTTTATGAAATTGTAATGAAATATTTTCAATGTAAAATGTCCTAAAAACCTTAAATTTTTTAAAAACATAATCATATTTTAGCATTCAGTTCAAAACATGTTTAGATTAATGTCAGGATAAACTCATCAACTAATTATGGGAATAAACCAAAAAAATGTGATAAAATATATGGAAAGATAACTTTTTGTCTCATATAAAAGGGAAAACCCAGAAAATGAAATAACACATTTTAAACTGAAATCAAAGAAAAGCAGGAAAATAGTTTTATGGTATTTAAATAAGTATTAAATAATTCAAATGAAAGAAATGTAAAATATTATGCTTTTCTCATCCCACTGACCTCTCTCAAACCCGTCTTATTGTTCTTGTCTAAATGCATGAAATTGGCTGAGAAGTTCTCAGTCAGAGACGCCATCGTGGGCGCTCACGAGGACGCCGTCTCACCTCGTACTTCTGCCTCTTCAGTCTCTCCGTGTGGTCGAACTTCTCAGACTCCAGCTGGGTCATCCAGTCATGCAGCTCTTTGATCTTTTCCCTGCAGCAAACACAAGAACACAAATAAACCAAGCAGTTCTTCTGACAGGTGGATTTTGCTTCTGGCACATTCAGTTCCTTGTCTTTACTTTGTTGAGGTTTTTCACCATTTTCTAGGACATTTCTAAGACGTTCAAACTATTTTACACAGGCGTAAAAGTCTAAGGTTATAGTTTTAGTTTCACAGCCGAGTCGTACTTCAGCTTATCCTCGTTCAGATGGTCGATGTTCAGCTGCTTGCGCCTGGCGGCCAGGATCTTCTTCTTCTTCTCCCTCTCAGTCTCTTTCTTTCCTCCTCTCTTCTGGTCAGCCTGTTTGGACAGATGCAGGTCAACAGCTGATCCCATAGACACGTGTGTGTCTGTCTGCATGTATACTGACTCTCTGCAGGTGACTGCTGTACTGGGAGCCCATGCTGGACAGAGCTGACTTCTTCTTGGCATCATCATCTGCCTTCTTCTTGGCATCAGCCTCCTCTCTGATCCGCCTCTCCTCCTGATTTGACAAAAAATACCTCAGAGTGAGACCTCTGCATCCACCACCCGCTCTCTGATCGTCCCTGGTAACCACCAATTTGAACAGAGTACTTACAACATCGGGTCCCAGGACTAACATTAGCTGCACTTATTCATCCTGAACCTGGAAAAACTGGCTTTAAATACTTGCTGCCTACAAATGGAAGTCACAAGAAACTCCAACTACGTTCGTTCTTTTCAAGGGAACATTTTAAAAGGTTATATTTATATATCTGCACCAAGACATTTTGTCTTTGCTCCATATATTCATATAGCAGTCACATTTTCATAGTTTGAAAATAACACACCTCACGTCTGGCCTGGCGCTCCTTTTCCTTCTCAGCGCGGACCCTCTGCTGCTCGGCCCTCTCGGCACGACGCTTCTCCTGTGGGACAGGAGCAAACGTTGGGTTAGAAAACAAAGATAACTCACACACCACACAGTGAGTGTCCTTGTTTTTGCTTTGTATCTCTACTAAGATAATTGAAAGATTTTTTTAATTACAAAAATGTAAAAATTAAAAATATAGTTTTTTATTGTTCCCATGATATTTTTTAGTGTTTTTATTGTTGATGTTTTGTCTTTTCTCCATTTGATTTGTGTCATTATCAGCTTGTCTGTGAGCCAAATTTTATTTAATAAAATGAATCACATTGAGAAGACATGCAGAGCCAGCAGAGCTCAGCCTTTAGAAGCCATTCCTTGGCCAGAAATGAGAGCCAGTCACCAACTGCAAAAGGCAGGAAGTATTTCCTGTGTGGATGAATTATTGTGGAAGGCTTTTTGCAATTTTCCAGTTCCATGGAAATATGAACAGATAAAACTACCCATTAGCTAAATACTTACAATCCTCTCCTTGAGGGCGATCAGCTCCTCCTCCTCCTTCTTCCTGTGCTCAAAGTGAGCATCGATCAGGGCCTGCAGCTCAATCAGATCCTTGTTCTGACGTTTCTTCTGGATGTCCTGTGGGGCGGATCAACAGAAGCAGTATTCAGCTGTGCAAAGAAACACCCGGAAATGAACAAAATCTCTTCTACACTGCAGGCGGACTTACATCAAAGTCCACTTTCTCACCGTCTGGGATTTTTGGGGCGGTGGGCCTGCAAGAGAGCGTGGGGGTTTTGAGTGTACTGGCACACTAATTGGAACCTTTCTTTGTCTTTTTTGCCCAAATAACTCCGATTTAAATGTCTACAGGAATCATTTCAAGTCAGACTACATAAGAAGGAACTTACTTGAACTTTGGCTTCTCCTCTGCAGGTTAAGAAGTGAAGAGGGGATGAGTGAATTTCACCAGATTAGAAAGAAAACAGATTATTTCACTAAACCCAAGCATTACTCAGTGTGGCTTTGGATCAAGGTGACAGATTAGACAGTTTAAAAGGATAGGCTATTCACTTTTTAAGTTAGGGTTAGAACAACAGTCAAATAAGAGCAAACATGTATTGCAAACAGTTTAAACAGGTGTGCAGTTAAAGTAAACCTGAATTGTTAACGTTGGTCTTTGGTTTCACACTGATACAGAGAATATGTCTTTTTTTGTTTTTGGCTTGACCCCAAGCAAAACATTTCCCTGTTTCCTTCATTTATCTGAACCCAGATTCTGGCGGCTTCATGCCATGCAGATGACAAGTGGCATAGCAAGAGTGTGGGGTTGCTGTGCAGTGAAGCACGTGTTAGCATTTCATATTCATTCACCCTTCCTTCTCCACTAGTGGTTCCAAATTTTTCACCTTCATATTTGGATGCCAATTAGGGCCAGCGCTCCTGGATTCACACAGACAGGTAAAATTTGGACAGACAGCAGGCGTTCCCTGAGTACAGATGTCAGACCTGGACACTGTAGTCCTTCCCAAAACCAGAATGACAGATTTAAGATTGAAGTTTTTAAATCTACATACCTTCCTCTTCAGTGGGGTCTGCATGCAGCAGGCATCCAAAACAAAAAGCAGAACAGAACAGCATTAGCGGGAAGCCTGGGAGCTGCAAACTGTACAGAGTCTAACTAAGGCACACAGCTGATCTACTCAAGCTTAGCATGTTTAAAAAAAATAAAGAAACTGGTTACCACAATCAACTGATTAAGAAAGCCAGCTGCTTATAAGGGCAAAGTTTTACCTTTACTTCGATAACTAAGATGGTAAAACAGTAGTTCAATTTGTACTGAATCACATTTATGTATACGGTAATATTTTTCATGTTAGCTTTAAATTACAAAAGAAAACAAACAAACTGTTTACTAAAGTTATAGAAGGGAATAAGCTGTCAAAAAATCCAAACTTATTCATATTTCTACTGAAGGGGTTGAGATAAATACATCCCTTAAATATTAATTGATCATTTATGATTGGCTGCACCAAGTCCTTGTTTTTATCGAGGTCTCAGCTACACCTTACCCTGCATTCACCCTTTTCACCATAGAGGCTGGACTGAGAAGATATAGGGATATGTACGTAGTTTTAAAACAAATTAGCATGTTTTATTTTTGGCATGTTTTGGCATATTTTTTGCATGTTACATGATTGAGCAGAATACAAGATTAAGAGGAAGATGAAAAATGAGTCTATTTTTTAAAATCTTTTTTTCCTCCTATTAGCACTAAGGGTTGTCTTCCCACAGGGAGCAATCAGATGTAGCCTATCCTGCAGGTATGGTACCAATTTTATCCAATTTTTAAATCCTATCAAAGAGAGTAATTGGTTGCATGTTGTGCAGTAGTAAACACAGGGTTGAAATAAAAAAAAATCTATTTTCTATTTTTCTATTGGTTGTCTTAGATTTTTCAACTCTCAAATGATTTTGTGGTAATATTTTAGCATACAGTGAGCTAGGCTAGTGGAAAAGCCACCTAGCAAGAACTGTAAAATCATTTGTTACTAAAGAAGCAGATGCAAATTTAATGGTGTTTAGAAAGATAACTCCAAAAACATGTCCCAGCTTCTCAAAGATAACATTTTTAGAATGGAGAGCTAATGGAAAGTTAAAGTATTAGCACAACTCTATTAGCTATAGCTGAAGGAGTGAGCTTATTAGCATGTTTTCACTTTCTGACCATAGTAGTTCAAACATAGCATTTTCAGCTTCTGCATGAACTCATGAACTCATTCTCTGAATTCATGTGGAGGTAAAAGAAAGGTAGTGTTAGCTTAACATTAGCAGACATGGAGAAGGTATAGACCAATCTCACAGCAAAATGTTCAGTGCTAAGTGTTCAGGATACAAACATGTTGTGTGTTTACAATACAGGGTGTATAACTGTGGACATTTTTTGTGGGAAAAGAAGTTGGGAAAAGGCTAAGTCTGTCTAAAATTAACCAAATGCTTTTAGTTTGCAAACATTGAAAGAGCATAGAAAAAAGTGCGGGTGTGAATGGGTGAAGAGGCAAGTTGTGTAAAGTGCTTTGAGTGCTCAGATAGAGCTATATAAGAAGCAGACCATTTACCTTTTACCATAACCAAAGGGTGATTGAACATAAACTAGAAATGACAGTAAAGTCAAATATAAATAAACTCAAGAGGTTGAATGTCATGTCAACTTTCACTGAAATACTTTAGGGGCTTTTCAACAATCATGTCTTGTGGAGTTACATGTATACGAACATAATTACATGTTTAAAGCCTTTATTGTGACACTCATGGGGACCAGCATTGCTCCTGCTCATTTTGCAGTGAGACTGGGCTGCACATCAGGGTTAGTTATATCGAACTAACTGGCTGTAGCTGCCGGAGCGCATGTGACGCCTGGGAAAGGATCCAATACCCTCTTCCCCCCTTCATGCCACATACCTTCAGGCTCAGGTTCTGGTTCTGGTTCTGGTTCTACCACTGGTTCTGGTTCTGGCTCTGGCTGTGGTTCTGGCTCTGGCTCAGGGGCCACCTCAGGGGCCACCTCAGGGGCCACCTCTACCTCCACTACTACCTCCTCTTCTACAGCTACACAACATGCAGCGAGTCAAAAGGGGAGAGGAAGGGCAGTGAGAGGGTTAATGGAAGCAGGAGAAATGGAAGAGGGGAGGAGGCGGTCAGTGGATGAAAGGAGGAGATGTGAGATATGAGATATGAGGAGGTTCGTGGTGAGGCAGTTCAAACGAACTGTCACCGGATGATGCTAAAGCAGGTGAGACCGCAAGCAGTTACAGGAAAGAAAAGGTCAGTCACTCATTGATGAAATGTGATCGATTCCTGGAAATACCTGCACTGCAATTGGATGCAGTCAAAGACAAAAGAGAGATTCTAACCTGTCGCCAACCAACTTTGTTTACAACCTGTGTCTTCACTTATCTCAGGTTATGTTAGAGTTAACTAGCATGCCACAAAAACCTGTTCAGGGACGACTAACAAATTAGTATCAGTGACGTGAGACTTATCATCCGGAGTCTGGAGGTTGTGTCTTACCATCGTATTCTTCACGTCCGTCCGAGAAAGAGAGGAGCAGAAGAACATTATCAAAAGATCCCATATGTACCCATTTTTGACAGAATACAAAAGCAAAATGTGGGTACACTGGGGATCCATGCTAAGCATACACAAAACAGTCCTCATGAGCTGATTGGAGCAAAACTTCCAAGTTGTTTTCAAAGTGTGTTCAGCTCAGGAGGACTGCACATTTGCAGATTGTCATGCAGAGCTGCAGGACTCTCTGCCAACAGGACTGCGCCGCTTTATGCGATTTATGTTTCTAAAAGTTTATATTTTAATCTCACAAAGCATAAAAGGCACTGTCCTGTTGTCAGTGCTGGTGTGGTCATTTGCTTGAAGGAGAGAGAGCATTATTGCACAACTTGAATCTGGAGGAGTCAAGCCAAACCTGCAATTTGTCCAGTTCAAATAACTCTCTACAGGGGATGGAAAGTCAGTTAGACAAGATTCAGAAGTAATCCTGGGCCTTTAGCATGGAACTCCCGACTGTACCTGGACCTAATTTTAGGAGTGGATCATTTTTTTAGATATATAATCAGGAGTGGTGGTGCTACTTACCCTCGACCCCACTGCAAAACAGAACACAAAGGAATGCTTAGAATTGTTGCAGCTCATCAAAATCAAACATGAAAATTTGTGGTTTACAGTGAAAACGGCTATTTGACTAAATCATCTTAGCTCAGGATCTTCTTTATTAGTGTTGTCCAGCAATTTAAGATTCTAGCTCACAAAAAGGCCTTAAGTCAAACGTTTTTTGGCCAATCTACTGCTAGAAGATTAAAATCTTAGAATTTGTGAATAAAAATGTGGGTTGACTTACACTTCCTCTGTGTCGGACATGATGACAGTGGACTTTGCAACCTGAAATCAGAAGAGAAAACAGAAACTTTAAGTGTGTGTAAGAAGCGACTGCCCAGCCTGCATGTATTTATAACTCAGGATTAAGTTGCAGATGTCTTAAATATGTCTCAGTGGCTCCACCCAGACCATACCTCACCCTGCCTGCCTGCACAGTTTTCTCCAACACCTCCACAAAATAATAATATAGAAATCTTTGAGTAGAATTATTTAGAAATGATTGTCAATAAAATTTATCTTGCATGTTGCATTAAAGGCATTCCTAAGATCTGTCGCTTCCAAATCTTCTTCAGTTTATAATTAGACTGTCGACTGAAATTTGAGCCTCAGGGCTGAATTTGCTTCTCTCATGATAAGTGAGAAGGAAGCCAAACATAGATTTATGCAAATAGTCTTTTTTCCAGCTGCTCAGAGGATAGATGTTGGGCTGCTGTCGGGTGAAAAAAAGAAACCTTAAAGAAACTTAAATCTTTTCCATCACCATGTGTCAAAGAATAAAGGATGCTGCCACTCTACAGTCATCAACAGTATCCTGATCCTGCTGGAAAATCCCGGTTTGGATCTAAGATCTAATCAAAAGCCTGCAATGATAAACACACATGACCTGGATTTATGCATGATTTAATTTCCCAGTGATTAGATTTCGGATTAGTTGCCCATTGGCCTCACTAGCGTGAGACCACCATGAAGGCGTCCGACATCACAGCTATTTCCAAGAGACAGCTGCACAGGTCCCACAGATCCAGTTTCAGTGCACCCACTGTTAAAGATTGGGTTCCTTCTCCTGGACCACAACCCATCATTCCACCTTCATTTCCTTATCAGGCTCTCCTCTCACATGGTTCCTTCAATCATCCTTCTGAGGATCCCTATCACCTGGGGGAACTTTGCTCAAGAATTAAAATAAACCCAGGAAGGCCGCCTTGAAGGTCTAATTCCCAAATGTCATAAATTCCAAGCTCGGTGTAATGACAAAATGACGATTCCTTTACATCCACTCGTGAGCCCCTCGGCTCCTGTTCGAGATGATAAACTGTTTATCCTCAAGCTATGTGAGGTTCAGTTTGAGAACATGCCACGCCCTTTCACAGCTTCACCAAAATGTAACGTAAATAAGAGAAAACCTGCAATCCAGAAAAGATCTGAGGTCAAATACCAAAAACAACAACGGGATTAGTCGCCGCAGTTCTCGTGGTGTTATATAACTCGTTAGTGTCACCTTCTGTCTCCTGAAGCGGAAAGCTGCTTCAGAGGCTTTAAGCCAACTGTAAATCCCAAAGGCATGAACCCCCACTGGGTCACTGGACTCAAACCAAACAGCAACAGGAACAACAACAAAGTCCAGCTGCTTGTCTGGTGAGAACCTAGAGAACTTTCAAATGTCTGAAACATCAGCTGAGGATTTTAGATAGATTACAAACTTGCTAAAAAGTAATCCAAAGGCTGAGCTTCTTTTGGGTGCTCACAGATACAGAAAGGCACTAAACACAAGTTGTTTACCAAGGTTTCAGGCACTCAGCACCGTCAAACACTGGACTTCATTAACAGGGTTCAAACACAGAAGAGGGAGGCCTTTTTTACTCCGAGATCCACTATTAATTGTTTCCTTCTCACACCTGCCCTCAGCAGCAGCCTCTGCTACTCATGGCAGTGATTTTAGCACATGTGGACTCAACTGTCCTGAGGCTGGGTGATGTTTGGGGGACATTAGGCCTAAACCTGAGCTTCCTCGCTACCATTCACACTCTCATTCACTCCCCTTACTTCCTTACCTCAGAAAAGCTGAAAGAAACGAGCTCCTGCTGGCCAAGACAGGCTGTAAGGTTCTGCAAACTTACCGCGCTGATTATGTCCTTCTGTTATAGTGATACTCGATCCGCTCGGCCTCCCTATTGGCCAAAGAATGAGCTCAGAGGCGAGGCCGTCCACCGTGGCAGAACATGGTCCACGCCTTTGCTGCCCCCACCTCCTTCCTCTGGCACTCAATAAGGAGATGGATGGGTCGAGTGCTAAGGAGGGAGGCTCAAGTTTGGAGAAGGGGACAGCCAAAATGACCCCAGGATGCTATTCTGGGGCTGCTGCATTAGGCAAGCAAATTTCATCTGAGAGCGAGAGATGTTGGACGTCAGGGAAGCGAGGCAGGTGGTGTTTCTGATCCTCCCACAGAAGTCTGGGACACATAAACATAATGTACAGCATACTTGTGCGAGCATGAGAAGCTGAGAGATTTGTCAGTTCAAGCTGTAAATCCAACATGTTGAACCACCTCTTGTTTTGAGGCTTTGATTCGCTGGTTTAAAAGAATCAATCTGACAGACAAATATAGTCCTGCTAAACAGTGGCTCTGATTCAGATCGTTTTTCTGACTGCAGTAGCCCAGAATGCAAAAGCAAATACTAGATGGAAATGTTTTGCCATCACTAGTGCATGGAAGTATAGTTAAATTTAATGATATAAATATTTAAATTACTACTTAATTAAATGCGACTTATGTGCTGAACTTGTGTGTCTCGCTTAGTTATGTAATTTATTCTGGGTCAGGGCTTCTGTGTTTCTGTGGGACCTTTGAGTTAAGCGACATTAAATTATAGATGAGTGAGAGCTGCATTCTTATATCCTCCAGAAATCATCTCCAGTCTGAACTGTGATGACTGTCTTTCCATTCAGCTGTGAAGTCTAAATAAGCTGCTGCAGGAACCCTTCAGTAAAGTCTCCACTAGTATATGGTCACACAGATACTGACAGAGCCTGCAATTTCCTCCAGGGGGTGCTACAGTAACAAAATTAAGGACACAGAGAGAAGATTTGGTTACCTGCGTATGTGGGAGGTTCAAACCATCAGTATCACGAAAACACAAACAGATGAAACTTCATCAAGGATTTTATCTTTGATTTTGTTGATGCAGAGTTACAATTTACCTGACCTCCCTGCTGGGTAGAAACAAATGTAATTAATGACAAATATGATTAAATGCTTTTTTTATATTAGCTTTAAAAACACACAATTACAAAATCCTTGTAGGATAAAATGTACATATTGCATACACATCCCAACCTTATGATGCATGACTGTAAAACAAGTAGAAGATGTAAAAGGTATGTATGTTAAATTTAACTAAAGCTCTTAACAGAAGAAAACTAACCACCCTGGCTTCATGTTGGAAACATTTATGTACTGTTTTTAAGTGATCTCAGCTGAAGTCAAAAATCAGGGCTGGGCTGTAATTTCATGTAATACAAATTTGTAACACAAGATGGCGAAACAAGTCAATCTAACATTTATTGCCCAGGTAAGTCACTGAGAATTCATTCATTCTTCCTAAAACAGCAGCAGCACACATCAGGAAACATTTCAACACACCAGTGTGGTAAAACAGCGCCCCCGTTGGTGACATGTTTAGAGTTATATTTGTGGAGGGCAGTTAAATTAAATACCTTTAAGAAAATGGCAGCTTATTAGAGAAACATTATTGATGAGTGTAGAAACAGAGATATTGATCTATCTATCCATATATATATATATATATATATATATATATATATATATATATATATATATATATATATATATATATATATATATATATATATATATATATATATATATATATATGGTTATGGCGTTCTATGTATGCCTTGCCTGCTAGCATCTTGCACCCTGCTGTTATGTGCTGGATTGTCTCTGGAGCATCTTTACACAGCACCTGGGGTCTTGCCTGGTGTGATAGACCCCAGCCTCTATGGATCTTGTGCTCAGAGCTTGTTCCTGTGCTGCCATGATTAGTGCTTCCGTGCTGTCTTTCAGTCCAGCTTTGTCCAGCCACTGGTAGGATTTCTGGATATCAGCCACCTTCTCTATCTGCCGGTGGTACATACCGTGCAGGGCCTGTCCTTCCATGATGGTTCCTCAACTTCCTCCTCTTTCTTGGGTTTCTTCTGCCTGAGGTGTTCACTGAGCACGCTGTCAGTTGGGGCCATCTTCGTGATGTATTTGTGGATGTTTTTTGTCTCATCCTGGGCTGTGGTGCTGACACTCACCAGTCCCCGGCCTCCTTCCTTCCGCTTAGCGTACAGCCTCAGGGTGCTGGACTTGGGGTGAAATCCTCCATGCATGGTAAGGAGCTTTCTTGTCTTGATGTCAGTGGCTTCTATCTCCTCCTTTGGCCAGCCTATTACCCCAGCAGGGTACCTGATCACGGGCAGGGCGTAGGTGTTGATGGCCCGGATCTTGTTCTTACCATTCAGCTGACTCCTCAGGACTTGCCTGACCCTCTGCAGGTACTTGGTGGTTGCAGCTTTCCTAGCGGCCTCTTCATGGTTCCCATTCGCCTGCAGGATCCCCAGGTACTTGTAACTGTCCTCTATGTCTGCAATGTTGATTGCTGGTAGTTCGATCCTCTCAGTTCTGACTACCTTCCCTCTCTGTCTTACCATCCGACTACATTTCTCCAGTCCGAACGACATTCCAATGTCATTGCTGTATAGCCTGGTAGTGTGGATCAGTGAATCGATGTCTCGTTCACTCTTGGCATACAGCTTGATGTCATCCATGTACAGGAGGTGGCTGACAACTGCTCCGTTCCGTAGTCGGTATCCGTAGCCATTCTTGTTAATGATCTCACTGAGGGGGTTAAGGCCAATGCAGAACAGCAGTGGGGACAGAGCATCTCCTTGGTAGATCCCGCACTTGATGGTGACTTTGCTATGGGCTTGAGGTTGGCCTCCAGTGTTGTCCGCCACATCCCCATTGAGTTCCTGATGAAGGCTCTCAGGGTCCTGTTGATCTTATATAGTTCTAGGCATTCCAGGATCCAGGTGTGGGGCATTGAGTCATAGGCCTTCTTGTAATCAATCCAGGCAGTGCACAGGTTGGTCAGTCTGGTCTTGCAGTCTCAGCTGACTGCTCGGTCTACCAGTAGCTGGTGTTCTGATATTCTTGCCCGTACCTTTCTGTGCCCTGCTCATGTATTGACCCATGTGCATGTTCATCTTAGCCGCTATGATGCCTGACAGGAGCTTTCACGTGGTGCTGAGGCAGGTTATTGGTCGGTAGTTGGAGGGGACCGGTCCCTTCTATAAGTTTTTCTGTAAGTTTTTCTTCGAGTG
The DNA here is from genome assembly GCF_964374335.1 of Astatotilapia calliptera. Lineage (NCBI taxonomy): Eukaryota > Metazoa > Chordata > Actinopteri > Cichliformes > Cichlidae > Astatotilapia > Astatotilapia calliptera. The sequence continues at coordinate 3,488,542 of NC_137428.1, read as the reverse complement.
CCTGAATATTAATGTTTCTTAGCTAATAATAATTATAATGCATCAGGCTGTTTTTAGTGTCACTTTATTAGGCTCACTTATAAATGTGAACAGCCCAAAACTTTTGCATTATCCATTACATAAAACTCAGAACTAGGCATCAGTTATGTTACACATTTGTGCAGTTATATATGATCTTGGTTTTATATATATATATATATAAAAAAACACCCAGCACGCCCCTGCGGGCGGTTTATCCTTCAAGCTCAGGTCCTCTACCAGAGGCCTGGGAGCTTGAGGGTCCTGTGCATATATATATATATACTAGAGCTGGGCGATATAAGATTTTTTTGATATCACGATATGTTTTTTTCATTTCAGGCGATAACGATATATATCACGATATAAGCCAAATAACTATATTTGTAAGATTTAAATGTGCCGTTGCTCACAAGTAAAATGTGAAATAATCAGCAGCTTGTTTTGATTTAAATATTTATTTCCCATAATAAGTTCAACAGGGTAGATGTACTTAAGGAACATGAGACTTTTTCAGATAAATAAATACAAATATTGCAAACTACACAAAAGGCAGCCGCTAAAGCGTTTAAATTTCAAAATAGAACAAACGAAACAGACTAAATAGTCAATTCCACTTAGAAACAAAATATTAATTCTAAAAATAAATCTTTGTTTTACAGAAGAACAGACAAAACTGACTAACTTTTGTCAATATCAAATAAACTGAGAACTAAAAGGAAATTCTCAATCTCTCCTTGTTGTATAGCTGAGCTTTTCAAACAGTTTTAACAGTTACTTTAGTCTGACAAAAGCCGAATGACGAATTAGCGCTTTCAGTCAGGGATTGAGCATGCACTGGTTTATTGTATTTCCAGACTTGCTTTCGGCACAATTTACAGTGCGCGCTACTCTGTTTTTTGTCGGACTTGAAACAGCCGAAATACCTTCACACTACGGAGCTTCTATGGCTCTTCTGTTCGACAATCTCTCCGGCATTGGAACCATCATCGGTTTTCTCTTCGGTAACCTTCGGTCACGCTCTCGGTTGATTTTTCTGTAGTCGGCACACTCATTTCCTCCATTACCCGGGCGGCACGGCGGCTGGCTGCTTCCCAAACAAACACACGTGCGGCTTGGCACTTGTGCTGTACGTAACAAGTCACGTGACGTGACGCTGCGGTTGTGATTGGTTCGGCTCTGCGCTACTTCATTTGGATTGGCTGTTCTTCTTTTTTTTTTAAGAGGACAAGAGAGATGAGGCCTATCGCAATAGTTGAACTTTTCTATCGAGAAAAAGTTATTTCGCAATACATATCGTTATCGTTCTATCGCCCAGCTATATACACACACACACACACATATATATATATATATATATATATATATATATATATATATATATATACATATATACATATATACATATATATATATATATATACATATATATATATATATATAATAAAGGAAGTAAATGAAATATTTAAACCAAACCACTGACTCAAATGACCTGGGTCCACATTACAGCCTCATTTATGGATTGGATGATTGAGGTTTGAGCCTTTGTGGTTGTGTCGGTCACTCTGGCACCAGCACCATGCCCAAACTGTTCATTGGATTCAAATTCAGGGGAGAGTCTTTGATAAAAAACTTCTTTGTGTGGGTGGGCGTTGGAGGACAGAGAACAGAGAAACAGCAAATAGCATAGTGTTCTTCACTACTTCTCCTCACTTGGACCCTGAGGTCAACTCTCATAGGCAGAACCTGGACTTCTTGCTAAACATTCCTCGACATTTTCAGTGCACATGTTGCTGACACTATAAGTGCAAGTAGTCTGACTGTAAAGGGCAATCATGGCAGTCCTCCTGGCAGCTCTGTGAGACCGGAGATTGACTGTTGGTTTCCATATTGTTCAGGTAAGGAGCTATCAGTCATATAGTATAAAACTCGTGATCCAAAGTTATCGGTTAGAAAAAACATGAATGGTTTTTGGTCACTGCCACATTCTCTACACAGCACTTAATATAGAAGAGGACAGACTGAGTGAAGGTCTCTAGGTCCTGCTTTTTAAAGATGGACCAGTCCAAGTAAATTCAGGAACTAATGAGAAACAAATAAATTAAATCTCTCCCTCTCTGAAAAGGGTTATAAAGCCATTTCTAAAGCTGTGGGAGTCCAGTGAACCACAATGAGAGCCATTATCCACAAATGGCAAAAACAGAACAGAGCTTAAACTTACCAGGAGTGGCCGCCGAACCAAAATTACCTCAAGAGCATAGCGACGACTCATCTAAGAAGTCATTAAAAAAAAAAAAAAAAACAGAACAGCATCCGAAGAACTGCAGGCCTCACTTGCCTCAGTCAAGGTCATTGTTCATGACTCCACCATAAGAAAGAGATTGGGTCAAAATGGCAGGAGCAGGAGTTCAGCGAGCTGGAGGGGCTCGTGCTGCCCGAGCAGGAGCCCAGCGAGCCGGAGGAGCTCAGCGAGCTGCAGGAGCCCAGTGAGCTGGAGGGGCCCGTGCTGCCTGCAGAGGAGCTTGGCGAGCCGGAGGAGCTCAGCGAGCTGAAGGAGCCCATGCTGCCCGTGGAGGAGCCCGTGCTGCCTGTGGAGGAGCTCATTGAGTGGGAGGGCCTCAGCACACCAGAGGGGCCCGCGCTGCCCAAGCAGGGGGTCAGCACACTGGAGGAACAAAGTCCATGTCCAGCACAGCCTGCACGGCCACGTCTACGTTCTGCTTGGCTGGCACGTCATGGATTTGTTGCAGTGCTACGCCGGTAGCCGCCGGAGCTGCCACGACTGTGGCCGCCGGAGCTGCCACCCATGCCGGGTGACATGACACGGGAGTCTAGAGAGCTAACGGGATTTATTGTGTTCTTGTTATTACATTTTTCTAGTTACAGAAATTTTAGAGGGATATCCCTCAATACTGTAAATGCACAAGAGTGTCCTGCTAATTTCATTTTTGACATACACTAATTCTTATATTATTGTGCACAATTTGCAAAAAACAGCATGTGCATTAAAATACACTATGTCCTAGGAGCCATACAGAAAGGCAAACATGAATTTCAATAGCAGCAGTGAACCTTCGATAGGTTCTATAAGGAAAAAAATACGACATCATTTTTGGTTTCTGCAGGTAATGGCGGCCATATGACAGTTCCTGTTGACAACATGATGATGTTTATTCCAATGTAGAAAGTGCTATGAACACCTGATGTTTTTGTTGCTGCGTGCACAAAGGAAACCACAACCAGAGACATGTTGAATGCATATGTAATTACATTTTCATATGCAATAAAGTTATTCCTCTAGCTTATTTGGTTGCAATTCTATCCGGACTTAAAATTACTTACCCAAGGGCACCATTTTTGCTCACTGCGTTGAGTCCAACCCGCAGCCCTTTACTGCCCAACTTTCCAGTCAAACATACAAAAAAATAGGAAATCTGGGAGGGGGCAAACACTTTTTCACATCATTGTACACATCAAAAGCACTAGCATTGAAACCAAATAGAAACCAAAAACAAAAAGCAACACAAAACCCAGGACCAGAGAGTGGTGACGAGTGATAACAGCGCTGAGAGGATGCTTAAATAAAACCTGTTTGAAGGTTTTAAGGTTAGCCACTGGGAGACTTCTTTTTTCTGACTAGAAAATTAAAATGAGGTCTGATTTTTAGATTTAGTTTCACCATACACAGTTCAAAAATGTCAAAAAATTAAAAGTCCCATCAATAAGGACCCTTGAAGCAACAAGGATGCTAATAGACTGATAGAAAGTTAAGCATTTGTTATTCTTGGGAGCACACTTCACAACCCTCTGTTGGACCTTTGGTGCACCCCTGAAGGACCCCTGGGAGGCCCTCAGACCCCAGTTTTAGAGCCCTGAGGTGGTGAAACCTAAGGTGCCGTGGTCTGTCAGTGATGCATCTCGCCTCAGCTCGCCTTGCTGTCACAACTACGCTGCTGTCACTGAGCAGCTCGCAGGGCTCAGGATTTATTTTTGGATTATCATGGCGCCTGTTCCTTCCATTTGCAGAAGGGGGGTCGAGTTGGGCTCAACATGAACCTGCCGCTCTGACACTCCGGGCTGGGACAAGCAGGCAGCAGCCGGCCGGCCGCCCCCCAAGCAGCAGTCGCACAGGTAAACACACCATAATTACGCCTTTTGTTCTCCAAATAGAGCGTAGGGACACTGTTCGCAGGGTTAGTGAGGCAGAATCAACCCCCCCCAACTCGGCACCAAGGTGTCTGATGTGATTGGGGAGCTCAGGGTGCTTTTTCTTGTCCTCAGTGCAACATTAAAGCACCAGCAGGGATGAGCTAGGTGCTAATCACGCACTGTTTTGGCTTCAAAAACACACTCTGTCCTCTCGGTTATTTGTCCTCTTCTGCAATGAGGTCAATGAGATTGACTGTACTCTTATCTTCTTTTGTGTAGTTCTTGAGAATAAAGCTGCTCACTGTTTTACAATGAGCTTGAACCTGTGCTCTGTTCTGTTAAGGGGAACCTGCCTGGAGTGCTTTTGAACATCAGCAACAAGTTTTTACCTGGTAAGCTCTCCCATTTTTCATCAAAAACCACTGTTTGCTGTGATTGATCGTCATAACTTCAGGTTAATGACTTTTTGGGGTGGATTCATTTGCTTAAGCAGGGCATTGTGGAGCAGCTTGGCCTTTATTACACAGCTATTATTACTCTTTCCTCTTTTGAACTAGCATCCTGAAGGCACTCCAAATACCAAAACTACCAAAGCCTTAAAAGGAGCAGTGAGCATCTCATGTGTCAGGCAGGCAGCAGGTTCAGACAGGGAGATGTGTGCATGCAAGGGTGGGTGGGAGGTCTAAAACACAACCAGCACTGGCCTACATTTCACTGAGGTGACACACATAGTAAACTGAGGGTATCAAACACTCGTTTTTGCAGACTTCATGATGTCAGCGTTGCTTTATTTGTAACACGAACCTTCTTATTACTTCTTATCAAAAACATTTCTGCATCTTATTTTAAGCTGACCTCGACTCTGCTGTCTCATTTTCCATTAATTAAAAAAGAACTACAGAACAGTCCATTAGAAAATATATCTCCTAGTCTGAGGTTCATGATCCATTTCTGTTAAGTGGTGCTGTCATGTGATTGGACATTCTCAGTGACAACATATTTCCCAGGCCCTATCAGGCGTCTGGGAGCTGTGATGTCATAAGGTCAGATGCTTTGCATTCACTTTCACCCTTCAGCAGAACTGCACATACACGTCTATATGTGTGCTTTTATTTATGTGGGGTGAGACATGAGAGGATATGTGATGGAGCTGCCCTCCATTTCTGTCTGGTATTAAATATCAAACTATGATTTATGGCCTGACTGGGAAAGCAAATCTAACCTTTTTTTTTTTTCAAAATAATAACACCAACACAAGGTAAATATGTTGAATTCTTAAATTTAAAGAAAGAAAGAAAAGTCTACGTGCAAAGTAAATCATCTCACTAAATAATAGGGAGATACCCAAAAATCAGCCATTTATTGATTCTACTGGTTTTGACATTGGAGAATGTACAGGATTATTGTGACTCCATGACATGTTCTCTAGCATCACTATTACCAAGAAATATCTATGCATGAAGCTATATGACACAAGTCAATTAGTTAGACTACAATAAAATAAAGGCCTGGATGTAATAACTTTTTCTATATTCAGACAAAATTGTTCTTAAAAATCTAAAAAAAAAATCACAGAAACATGTTGTCTAAATACACTGGACGGTATTACCTTAGTCGCCGGCAACACTATGGAACCTGGGAGCAATTTTTGATCAGGATATCTCCTTGAGTGCACATATTCAGCTAATATGTAGATCTGCTTTCTTTCTTTCTTTGGAGTATCTATAAAATTAGAAACATCTTGTCTGAGTATTGCTGAAAAACAGGGGCTAAAAATTAGGGATCACATTTCTCCCACATTGGCTTCTCTTTGGTGGCTGAACAATTGGATTTAAAATTCTTTTAAAATTCTTTTTCTCAAATACAAAATTCTCAATAATCAGTCCCACCTGATCTTAAAGACCTTCTAGTACCATAGTATCCTAACAGAGCTCTTTGAGGTTTCTTGAGTTTCTGAGAGTAGAATGGGAGGAAAAGCCTTCAGCCATCGGGTCCCTTTCCTCTCCTGTGGAACCAGCTCCCAGTTTACCTTTCAGCTTTTGTTCAGACCGCTGCGATACATCATGTGAATCACTGTAAGCTTTTCTTTTGCACTCACCTCTTTTCAGTCCCCATGTTTATATCTCACTTAAGCATGTCAATCGTCTTCATCTCCCTTGGTCTGTGTTTTGTCCTTGTCACCTCATTATTTTGTTCATCCGCTTTCACTTCCACCCCCCAACTGGTCGTGGCAGATGGTTGCCCATCCCTGAGACTGGTTCTGCTGGAGTTTTTTTCCTATTAAAAGAGAGTTTTTCCTTCTCACTACGTGTTTGCTCATAGGGGGTTATTTGATTGTTGGGGTTTTCTCTGTAGCGTCTTAATACTGTAGCGTCTTTACCTTACAGTATTAAGCCCATTTATGTGGCTGTTGTTGTAATTTGGCACTACATAACTGAACGTGAGGTGAATTAAAACTAATACACATTATCCTCCATCTATGAAAATTATCATATTGCAACTCCCCACATTTTATAACCTTAAATCTTGAACATGTAGAATGAAAGCCATAATAAACTTGACATTATTAGCTCTGATATTGATGTATAGCAAACTGTAAATAATGTATTGTCTATTGGGAATCTACAGATTCAGTTATAAGATTTTAAGGTCACAAATTGACAGTTTCTTCCCGTTTCTTTGACTTTCTGTTGAACTCTGAAAATACTTATACTAAAGATACTAAATACTAAAAAATACTAAAGTGACAATTCTTTAAGACAAAGATATAATTTTGTGAAAAGATTTCTGTGTAAGTCAGTAAGTTTACTAAGAATAGACTACGCGGCTGCAGTCAATGGAGAAATATAGCTTGCATTTATATACATTCATCTTACTCACTTCTCCTGTTACACCAAGTTTGTATCTGATGGCTTTAAGGCAGCTGGTCCTGCAGAGACTCCATCTGAGAATCCGCATCACAGCTCTCTGATTTATTGTATTTAGGAAAGTGATGCGGCCTGTAAAAAACCAGGAGTCTTAAAAAAAGAAAGCAGGTGATTGGCCAGCGTCCGCTTTGCCTTCAAACTAAAATTAGGCTGTGAAACAGGCTTCCAGCATCAGCTGTGAAGGGGTATCATAGAGCAGGAGGAGTTCAGCTTGATTCTTTGGGTGGGTGTTTCAGCCTGAATTGCCAATATCCGTCTTCCATCAGGACATCAGTGTTTGAGGCACAGGAAAAACTTTTCGAGAGAAGTTGATGTATTTTAACTCTTGCCAGACTAACGCCTTGTTCATATGCTAAGAATGCACATCTTTTCCATCTGTCTCCAATGGAATACCTTTGTATTGCTAAAATTGGGAATAAAATATTTCTGAAACAGACTGAAACCTTAGTAGTCTATAGTAACCCAATATCATTTTACCATACTTTGTACACTATAGGTGCCTGGTTAGTGGCTAGTAAAAGCATGCTAGCTCTCTGGTTAAAGGGGTTATTTTTTGCTGTTCATTGCCTTTAATGAAAAATGTAAATAATAATAATATATTTGTGGTAATAAGTAATGGATCAGTATACTGCTGCCTGTCCAACTGGTTGCTCATCCCATGGATTCCATTTCTACCAAGACTGGAAACAGTCCCTCCCCTGCATTATAGCCGTGTTGAGTTTGGCACAAGTGGGACGTGAACCAATTATATGGTAGTGTTATTACCAATTATAGACTTTACTGAGCAACGTTGGAGAAGCTTCCAAGTCTGAACAATAAAGAACAATTAAAAACTGAATACTACATATTTGTTCAGAAGGCTAACGGAGGGTGACTGCTGTGGTTGCAAAAAGAGTCACATTTGCATTCTTACTAAACACTTTCCAGATGAATTCACGGTCTCAGGTGATAGTTCCAAATTTAACTGCAATAAACAGCAAACTAAGCTAAAGTGAAGACACAACTCAAGTAAAAAAAGAAAGAGATTTTAATTTAATCAAGAAAATGACTTAAAAACACATACAGGTAAACATTGCAGGACATTAAAGGTGAAAAATGTCATTTAGTTTGGATGTTATTAGTCTTCTGAATTGCAGTATCAGTCCCATACACACCAACTTTAACTGCCCCCCTTTATCTTCCTGCAAGCAGAACAAGCTGCTGCATTGTAATCAAAGTTAAACAGTGGAACAGATTATGTAGACATCTAGTGGTTTTGTGAAGAAGTGTATACTGAGGCAGTAAATGTGAAATTAAGATAGCAAATGTCAGCTGTGTTTCAAATCTCTCCCAAGTCCAGCTTCTTTTCAAGATTGTTCTTTAGCAAAGGTTTAAGTTCAGAACATGTAACACGTCAAAGGGTGAACCAACACTTCTATGCAATTTCTAAAATGTAGATGATTTCTATAGGACCCCTCCCCCATACATTTAATATTTCACAAAACATCACCATTCAGTGATCAACTAGACTTGAATTATGATTTACCAAAAACTGCAGAGGAGAAGAAAAACAAATAGCAAAGTTTACAGTCAGATATATACACAATACTAGAAATGCAATGCAAGAAAACATGGAAAGAAAGAGAAAATCGGTTAAATATAAACATTAAATGATCAAATGGTTTTGGGCTTGAGCTGATGCTTTCTTGTATAATTGTACAACCTCCACAATCTTGAGAAACCTCTATTTAACAGTTTCCCTGTAGGTATTAACAAAGTTTTTCTGGTTCTGGTTACTTGTGTTAGATGTCTGTATCACCAGCACATTGTTGTGAGATCAAGATGGAAACCACTTGAAGAGCAGCGCCATTTCAGTAATCACTGTGACATAAATCTGCAAAAAACAACAAGAAAATTGTTGCAAAACAGTCAAACTCCCATTTGTGCAATTTTCAGAAACATTTTCAGGACCAACTTACTAAATCCTTCATTAATTTAAGTTAAGTTAAGATAAAATGCTGTGAGTCTGGTTACATTTCTGAAAGAAAAAGCTCAATGACCAATGTTAAAGACAGAATTTGAATCAATGATTGACTTACAGTCAGAACTAAAGACGAGGAACCAACCATTATTATAATCTTATTTATTTATTGGCATCTGGACCAGTTTGGTATTGTACAGGTCCAGAGCTGTAATCTTTGTTAGTTTTTGACAGCTTGTGACTTTTTTCTCCTTAGGGTGCTGAAGCACTCATGGCTGTCGCTTATGGTAGTGTCACCCAGCCAGGCCTGCTTTCCCAGCAGTACCCCCCACCCCTGCTTCCCAAGCCTGGAAAGGACAACGTTCGGCTTCAGAAACTCCTCAAAAGGACTGCAAAGAAAAAAGCTTCTGCTCAAGCATCACAGTCTACCGCACTTTTCCGCTCCAGCCTCTCCCCTGTAAATGAAGCAAGCCCTGACCTCGAGCACAGTGACCACTCCACCCCACCTCGCACTCCAGACACACCACAGAGCATCTACAGCAACCAACAGCCACCAAGGTTCATCATCAGGCTTCCGTATCAGCATGTGGCATCGCCATACCCACAGCGTGCAGCTTATGGCAGAGGAGCTAGGATGTCACCTCCAACAGTGGCAATGCCTTCATACTCTTACTCTCAACATGTCACCACAGTTTCTTACCCAGTTTACCCTGAAGGAGTCTCAGCAGCCCTGGGACAAGTCACTCAGCCAGGGCCACCCAAAGTGCTGCTGTTGGCTTCTGAGGTGACAGTATCTGCTGCTGAATTGGACACAGCTGTAGCAACCGCACCTTCAAAACCTCGAAGTCCAGGTCCAACTCCATTTACAATAGCTGGGGGTCAGCCAGTGATTAGACCTCTCACTGTGTTGACCCCACTGGTCAAACCCAGAAGTCCACGTCCAACATTTAAAGCAACCGAACCCTCAAAATCACCCAAACCCATGTTTGATGTCCCTCAAATTAGGATGTACACTGCAAGCACATCCTTTTACGAGAATTCCAGGATGCCACCAGTGTATGACACAGCTGGATTAACTGCTATTGGTAGTACATTACCTCAAAGTAAGACACCAGTTGAGACAAAACAAGCTACTCAGAGAACAACACCAACTTCAGATATTAAGAGAGGCATTACACCAACAGCAGAGATTAATGCCACCATTGTTCCTGCTTTGGAGATCAACACAGCCACATCAATATCTGAAATCAAAAGAGTCACGCCAACTGCCGAAATCAAAAGAGTCACCCCATCTGCTGAAATCAAAAGAGCCCCACCAACAACAACTGAAATCAAGAAAGTCACCCCAACAGCTGAAATCAGAGTTAAAACACCAACTTATGAGTTCCAAACATCAAGAACTGCAGCAGGAAGGCCTAAAACACCAGCGCACCATGTAAACCGCGCTGCAACACCAGTATTTGAGATCTCAAGACCCAATCCTCTCTTATTTGCAGTGTCACCAGTCACAGTAGAGTCAGAGTGGTCGAGGGCACCTCAAACAGTGGTAAGCAGTTCATCTGCTTCCCAAAGTGTGAAGACTACAGTGCCTCTTGAACAAACATTAAATAGGGACATCCACTCAGACATGATGCCTTCAGCAAAACCAATACAACCAAGTATTAGAAAGTCAAAGTCGGAACCCATGCTGTCAAGCAGAAAGAGTTCAACTGGGTCTGAAGAGCCCAAAACTTCAATAACACCAGCAGTGACTGGGTATCAGAGGGCTAAGACTCCAACATATGAGGCATCCCGACTTATTACCACATCACCTGGCTATAAAAGACCAAAGACACCCACCTATGGGACATCACCTTTAAGTGGGTCACCTATAGGCTTTCAGAGACCTAAAACACCAACTCAAGTGTCTCAAAAGTCAAAGTCTGGTTATCGTGGACTCACACCGGCTGAATACGCTGCTTATGGAGGAATCAGAACTTACTCTCCAGCATTTGATATTTCAGTTTCAACTACGCTGACTAAAGAGGATGATAAAGCTAAAAGAGAGATCTCTGAAGAATCAAAAGCCCCCAGCCAAGAACCCTCTGAGCCATCTACAGTCAAAGAAACACCAAAAAATGTTGCTCACTACCACCAGAGAGATGAGAAGGTTGCTGCCACACCTCCAGTCCCTTTTATTGTTGTTACACAAGCATCTGACTCACCTGGAGCGATGTTAACACAAGAGAAGAGCACTGTATCTGGTCTGGTTGCAGCAAAAGGAGATACAACAATCATTCAAGAAATGCCAAAAACTATACTTTCAACAGCAGAGAATGAGAAAGTGGAAACACTTATTCAAGAAACTAAACCAAAGACTCCTGAAACCAAACATCCTTTGCCTAAAGGTGGAGACCAAGATCCCCTGAAGGCAGTAAAGAAGCTTCTAGGTAAAGAAAAAGTCCCGACTGCTGAGCAGAAATCTATACCTGAGAAAAATGCTGATGTCGCAGAAATAAAGGAACAAGGAAAACCTGTAAATGTCACTAATATCACACCTAAAGGCTCAAAGCCAAGTACTGCAGCATTTCCTCTGCTTAAGGTTTCTGCTGCTGTAGCAGACAAAGAACAGGACAGGAAAACAGAATCACCTTCAGGAGATCAATTGGCACCTGAGAAAAAGGACAGTGATGAGAGCCTACCAGCAGGCGAGTCTCTTCTTAAAGCCATATTAAAGCCGAAGGGATTGAAATCTAAAGCGAGCGGTTGGTCAAGGCTCAAGACACACATGGTGGTGGAGCAGGCGGAGCCCAAATTCCCAGATACAGGCTCTGAGAAGGTGGTCACGGGGCAGGACCAGAAGGAGACAAAAACAGTGGAGAAGGCTGGAGACGAGCCCAGCACCCAAAATGAAAACCAAACCAAAGACTCTCCCAAGGCGACACAAATGTGGGACGCTGTCCTCTTCCAAATGTTTTCTTCCAAGGAGAACATCATGCACCAGATTGAGTTAAATAAAAGTGAGGAGGAGAAGAAAGAAGAGGGAAAAGATGAGCTGAAAGAAATACCGTCATTCGCGTACAGGTTGCCTGTGCTGCTTTTCAGTCCAAAATTTGATGCTAAAAAGCTCAAAGAGGCAGCATCGAGGCCGGTCACAAAAATTTCCACTGTATTTGAAATGGGCCTGATTGGGCGAAAAGGTAAAGATGAGGAACCAAAAGACTTTAATAGAACAGCAAGGGGGTTCACCACTTCTTAAGCTACACCCAAGATGAAGTGCCAAGACAAAAGTGTAAAAAACAAAACAAAAAAACAAAACAGGATTCTATGTTTAATGTACAGATGCAGAAAATCTTAGCCACAGAAACAATGTAAAAGTCTGGAGTCTTAGTCCCTTGTTGCTGCAGTGCTGAAGAAAACTTCGGTCAGAACTTTATACTTGACAAATGCTTTGTGTGACTGGCTGTCAGGGTGTTAGCATACATGTCTGTATTTGTGGATTAGCTTGAAAGAGAGCTCTCTTTGTCTTAAAGTCATTGAGACATCACACCAAGTGTTGTAAGAGCTTCTCGTTTGTTCTTTTCTTCAAAGTGTTCACAATAAACAGACACTGTTAGATTATGAATTAGCGAGATTTTAAAAGTGCCCTGTGGAGTTTTCTATTAAGAAACATACATAGGGGAGACCGGGGATAGTTGTAACATTTTTGACATTTCTGTCTGTAAATTGGAGCTCTTTTAAGGTAGTGGATTCAAAATGTGATGCAAAGTATTTACATGTCTCGGCTATTAAATAGTGCAACTATTTTCTCTGCAGCACAATTACCCATTGCATGGTATGGTCTCAAACACAAAGAGTGAAATGTTACAATTAACCCCATAGTCTGGGTTAGTTGTAACATATCCTGGGGTAAAATGTAACACAATGAAATAAGGGTACTAACAAAACATTAACATGTAATCTTTGTTTATTCAACACATGAATGCACTTAGAGCCATTTATGTAGTTATGTGTGTGTGTGTGTGTGTGTGTGTGACAGAATGCAGAAATCTAGCTTTTGAACATATTCCAACCCCCCAAAAAAGACAAATTATGGAATTTTCTGCAACTGAATATTTCATTCATTTTGGTTTGTCTTCCTTGAGTTTGGCCTCATTGGCTCAGTGGGCATTATAACCTACAACTCTTGCACCAATTTTGAACATAACAATGAAGCTGAAAAAATGTAGTTGTTCACCAGCATCGCAATTCCATTACTTTTTATCATGGCTTACCTTGGTGTGGTTTGCAAAGTGCTTCAGAAAGATGAGGAAATCTGTTTCTTGCACCCATCCTGATTTATTTCCACTACCAGTACTTCCTACTGGTCCATCTCTGACACAGTGGTCTGCATAATGTATGTGTGGGAACACAAACAGTGGAGGAATTGTGTTGCCAATGGCATTAACCGCATATACAAATGCGACCAGTGAACCTCTCTCTGCTGATGTCGTTGCCCCAACTTGTTTAATATAAGTTAAAGTAATAGTGTGGTAAGTTGTAACATCTGCATTATTGTTACAACTGACCCAGACTGTTGCTGTTACAACTGACCCAGACTCCTATAGCCATGAACTAGCTAACATTACAGCCAACGGCTAAAACATTAGCACTAAAGACTTACACAGAATATATCCCCATAGACATACAAATAACATAATTTAAGTTTGATGAGTTTAACTGCAAAGCAGATAATGCTACTAGAAATTGAAATAAAGTAGAAAAACTTACTTTTTGGCATACAAATTACTTTTTTTCGTGTTAAATTGTTTGTGTTTGACAAAATGTGCTGATTTTTCACATGTGATAGCAGAACTGAGTTGGGCATGCACAGGATGAGTCACATCATTTGAAACTTAGCCCTGATTGGAGAAATTGGAAGTGTTACAACTGACCCACGTTACAACTATCCCCGGTCTCCCCTACTGTTAGGTGTTTAAAAGGTCAGGGTGTTGAGTGTAATTTTCATTTGCAAAGCATTTTGAAAATATGGTTCTTATATTTCTGGTTCTTAGCTTTCATCTTTTCTGCTTTGTTGGTGCATTGCTACAAATTTAGGCTTTGGCTTCACTCTACCAACTGTATTGAAAAGGACAAAACCTAAGAGAGATTAAAATTGAGATATTCTAACTGCATGAAACAGGTCTTATAGTGTATGTAAAAACCACAACATACTGCTAATAGTGATCAGAAAACTCCATAGGGTACTTTTATTACAGAAATGTGGATGCTTAGAAAAATAAATTAACTTTTAGTGAATAAAAATATGTTTTTATGGCTAATAAATAAAATGTAAGTGATTTTATGATACATAATTTGTTCAATTATTATTCAAATATGCAGTTTTATTCAAACTGGTGCTACTTACCTTAGGGTAAGACTTCTCGTTATGATTTTGTTTTTCAGGCTGTAGATGGTTGTGTTTTGCGAATAAACCCTCTTAAAACCACACTGCATGAACATTTTTGAGATAATTTAAAATCACTATGATCTAACAAAAAAAAAGGGCAAATTGGAGGGAGTTTATTTAAATCTGACTAATATTATAATTTTCATGTTTACAGGTTACATATTGAGCCGCAGTACATTTTTACACATGCTTACTGGTAGCTGTATACGGTGGTAAATGCTGCATAAATAAAGCACTGGGCTTTGCTATGAAAAATATAATTCCCATATAAAGTTCAAATTACTATAAAATAATTTTAGTGATTTTCAGCTCAACATGTTAAATTTTACTGTGACTTAAAGACGGTTGATGAGCTAAAAGCGTGTGAAAGTTGTTTGAAGAACAATGAAGAGCAGCCTCCACTGTGATGGAGGTCAGTGGGATAGTGATCTGTGAGGTCAAAGGTAAAGATGCACAGAAGGGATTTGACTGTAATGCATGGTAGGCACTCCAAACTTTATTTTAAAAGCTTTGTTTGTTTTTTGTCCAGCCCGAGTCAGGAGAAGTCTTTCACTAGTGATCTTTTTAACGTGTGTGTTGGAGCTACTGATTATTCTAGGTACAGCTCATAAAAGTCATCTTTAGTTGCTGACACTGTCAAAATAAATCTTAAGCAGAGTTACCCTCATGTTCAGTTTATTTACAGTAACACAGGAAATAAAAACTGCTCTGATTTTTTACTTTCCTACAGTTGGAAAATGTAAAAGAAATCTTTCTCTACCAAATTCAGTTCTTTTCATTTTCATATCTCTATCTAGGTTACTCTGTTTGAACATAGCTTAGCATTTCATAATAAAACCAAATTGTGACTTCTGTCTCTGTTGCTGTATTTTCGTTATCACTGCTGTTTTATTTAAAGTGAAGCACTTTGAACTGTTTTCTTTTTCTTACGTGAAGCTTGCTGTACTGCCGCCCTGCACAAAAGGTAATGAAAAATAAACAGTCTGACTTAAATGTTTCTCAACATGTACATTTTTCTTGCCCATAGGTTCAATTCAGCGTGGAACATCAGGGGCAGAGATAGCTCAGTAGGTAGAGTGGTGGCCCCATGAAGGTTGGGGGTTCGATTCCCCTGAGGTACCCCTGAGCAAGGTACCGTCCCTACACACTGCTCCCCGGGCACCCAGTGGCTGCCCACTGCTTCACTGAGTGAATGGGTTAAATGCAGAGAGGAATTTCCCCACGGGGATCAATAAAGTATACATTATTATTACATCAGTATATTTTTAAGTCATGCAATGAATTGAATGAAGAAAAGAGACAAGCTGAAACAGCTTCCTGCTGATCACAAGCTGAAAGACACTTCTGAACATCACAACAGATCAGCAGTTTACCCTTTACCCTGATTCACACGCTTACATGCATCAGCCAGCTCGTCAGATGGTTCAGGCATCATAGTGGAATCAATGCTTAGAGTTTAATGATGCTTTGATGTAGAATAAACTTTAAACTGCCAGGGCTGCACACTGCACATATATTAAATACAAAAATGCTACTAATTTTGTTCTGCCAGCAAATTCTCTAATGAAAGTCACTGAACCAAGCAATCCAATCTGAAAACAGGCTCCCTTTGTGCTCTGTAGTCAAGATGGTGACCACTGAGAGTAAGAACAGAGTGCTTACCATCTTGCTACTCAGAGGACTTTGTGTCATCATATCTGTAGGAACGGTGGTACACAGTTTAAGAGACAGCTAGCTCTTAGTCTTTTACTTCCTTGTCTGTGATCTTACCCGACTCTCCATTGGTGAACGTCCCTTCGTTCTCGTCGTCCACAGGAATCTTCTCATATTTGCCGTGTCCAGTGACGACAAATTTGTACTTTTTATTAGCCGCTGAGCTCTGAGGAGATAAGCAAGAGCTCATTTTGAATATTTTTTACAGATTAGAAATCTGAAGATGAAAATCCAGGTCAAGATTTTCATATCACCATCACTGATGACATTTTTAAAAAATGATTCCTCCACCAGGTGAGAGTGGTGGAGGCCTCTGAAGTGTTCTTCCCTTATAAAAAGCACACTAGATGAGGAATGATGTGCCAGTTTCTCTAAAATGAGAAAACTGACTAACTCAGGCATCAGATAACTGTACCGTGAAGTTGTGAAAGGGACTTTTTTAAATTAAATATCCTTTTCCAGTGTTATATAGACCAAACAATGAACACTTCTGATGTACACAATAACAAAAGAAGCGAGGTAAATGCAAAGAAATGATTCTTAATTGAGCTTTACTTTACATTTAAGACTCTTCTGTGCTTGTATTCTATGTTTATACCTTCATGTTTTGTCCGGGCCTCCCCGACGAGTCTCCGATGACCTCCCACATGTTCTTCTTCTGCATCACATCTCCGGGTCTCAGATCCTGTTTTGTTTTTTAAAAAACATGGCTCAGGAGTCTTCCATGAAATCTGGTGCATAGACTGAATAAATCTAGCTGTTCTTGATTTGCATTCCACTTACATAAAAAAGGAAAAGACATACTTTTATTGCTTTTTTTCTTAGTCGTTTCTAAATATTGAATTGTTTATGTAATTTCCTGATTTATTTTACATTTTTAGGATAAAGGAAATGGAGAAATCCTGTTATATAGAGTTATCTCTGACGTTGCCACTAGAGGGAAACCTCACATCGCAAACTGCACCTGAACGCATCACTGTGAGCTCAGCTATTACACAGGAGAGGCGAGTTTAGTGCAGCTGCTCTTTTCCTTAAAACCGCACACACACACAGATTTCCTTTGAATACATAAAAAACAGCTTAAAGGACAATCACGCAGCCTGTGAATGCCAAACAAAACTGCAGAAGCATCATTAACATCTGAAACCACTCTTGTTAGAGTGAATGTGACTTACAGCGGGTCTGCTGCTCAGCTGTCTGCTGCCGTCTGAGGGGCCTTTCACCCACTGATTGATCAGATTGGCCACGCCCACCTTCAGACCCTCAGTGTCCTGATTGATGAAGCACAAACAGGATGAAACGCTTCACTTTCATCTTCAGCTAAACTCAGATGTTTAGTTGAGTATTTAACTTTGTTTATTCAGTTGTTCCGCACTTTCATTAAAGCAAACTAGGTTCATTTAGCTGGATAACAGCATCCTGCTCTGTGGAGGCAAAACATGCCTCAAAGGGAGAGGCATAATAAACCTTCAATACAGCAATATATTTAAATAATAATGATGATGATAAGAAAATATGAAGAAAAGATAGATGAAAAATTAAGTAAAATACAAAAGTTTTAAATTATGGCCTGTTTACATTTTTTAAAGTATTATTTTTAATAGATTACATTTTTTATGTAATGTATCTTTAAAAATACATTAATTTTCTTTCATTTATGAAATTGTTAATGTATTAGACTTTTTAAATATAAAATTAAAGTAAAAAATATTTTTTTTTAATTTCCTTGGGTGGATAAAATTAAATGTGATTATTATACATATTAAAAATATAGTATAAAAAATTAAAAATGACAATTCAATTCACTTTAGCAGTAATTTTGCTTCTTTTTAAGATATAAAATGTTTAATTGGTGTAATTAAATTGCAGTCAGTGCTGGACCTGCAGAATAAATTCGATGAAAACTCCTTTGTAATATCCATAATATGTGTTTGATAAATAAATATATTTCCCTTAATTTGGTTCTTCGCTTTTCTCTTCATGACCTGCTGAGAAAAATCAAAGCTTGGACAAATTATTTTTAGCCCATAATAACCGCTCTCTGTTTCACTAACAAGCGCCTGTTTGACCGTTCACATCAAAGAATTCCCGTAAAACAGAACATATGAAACAGGTGAGGATGGATCTGTTTGCCAGACTTTAAATAAACACGTGAGGTTTTAGCCGTTAGGTCAGACAAACATGACGATCAAAGAGGCTTTAAATGGGTAAAAATTTCAATAATCCTCCACAAGCACATGCAGAAAAACAGCATGATCGGGTGAAGCAAAAGGGATTTGGTTCTAAAGTGCAGTGTTTTAATGTGATGCTAGCAACTTTATGGTCATCCTTAAACCCCCTAAAAAGCTTGTGATTACCTATTAAAATGACCAAGAGAAGTTCCTTTTAGGTCAAACTGGCTCTGCTTTAACTACATACCACAGATCATAGCTTTACATGCATTTACATGAATGTAAAACAAAGCAGAAATCTAAA
Source organism: Astatotilapia calliptera (assembly GCF_964374335.1). NCBI lineage: Eukaryota > Metazoa > Chordata > Actinopteri > Cichliformes > Cichlidae > Astatotilapia > Astatotilapia calliptera. Next base: position 3,469,872 of record NC_137428.1, on the reverse strand, counting down.
GGTACCCCGTTAGATTGTTTCCTCTCACCTTGCAGGTGGCTCCCTTGCTGGGACTCTGGCTCCAGGCCTCTCCAGCCTCAAACAGGTTCTTCTTGGAAGCGACAACCTCAGGTGATTGGGGCAGGTCATTCAGTGATGCCTTCACTGCCCGAGCCTCCTGAGAGTTCTGCACAAAGACAAACCTCACAGTTAGCAACAAGTGGCAGCATCCAAGGCTGAAAGATGAACATCATCTTATTGACATCTTATCTTATTATCATGTCCTGATATTTAAAACCTTAGAATTTATTTCAGAGAGGGTGTATTTGTTAAAAACGTTTGCTAGAATAAGCTGGAATGCTATGTTTCTTTGCAATATACATCTAACCGCATTCAAATTGTGGTTTATATAAATGACATAGTTTAGGCAGATTTATGTGAATCACAGGTGTAATCTCAATCTAAAAGATTTATGGTGAGAATATTCTCTCTCCTGCAAACCTTTAATTTATGTTCTTTTGTTAAACCTGTTCTTGTGCTGCAGTCTATAAATCAGCATGGGAACCACCTGAGGTGAAAAGGAAAACGAGGAATGGAAAGATAAAAATAAAAAGCTGGGATCACCACGTTTTCCTGTCATGCATCCGTTTTACACGCACAATTGAAAATATGTGCGGGTGATGTAATCGCCCAGGTGCTGCCGAGGTTTGTGGCCGCTGCACAAAAAGGGTCAGAGCAGCTGCTGCTGCCCCCAGCTGAGTCCAAACAATGTGAGTGCAAAGTTTCAAACCTGCAGCAGAGCAACCATCATGCGCTTCTCGCTGCGGAAAACACCCGAGGGTTTGCAGAAAATTCAAATCAGAGGAAGGAAGCAACTAGTGCACAAACATTATCCTGACGAGTCAATGCTTTCCGCATATTGTACCGAAATTATCTCAATGACTTTTTATTTTTGTGCCATCCTCACGCTTAACCAACAGAAAGGATAATTGTCAGTCTGTTGTGAGGCCGTGCCTGTAATGAACACTGCAGCGAGGCAGATATGAATGAGACCAACAGGCTGTGATAGATATCTGTGGGCAGGAGGGGGGGTTGTGGTTCGGGGGCTGATGAAAACATTCATTAGCTTCATCAATGCTCCCTCTGTCTGCATGCGTCTTTGTACAAGTCATGACTGAATATGGTTACGTCATGTCTCCCAGAAACATGAGTGGAGGTTTCATGTGAACACGAGGAGAGTCTGTGGGGTCTTAACAAGCAAGTGAAAAAAGACGGTAAACCTTGAAAATCAATAAAATATTAATGCTAAGTGACCTGCCAGTGAATACTGGTATCATTAAGCTGTTTGAGGAGCGGCTGGTGACAGTGAGGGATGGACCTGGAGAGCTGAGAAATTATTTGAGGTTACAAGTAGAGTCACGGACGTGTGTGTGTGTGTGTGTGTGTGTGTGTGTGTGTGTGTGTGTGTGTGTGTGTGTGTGTGTGTGTGTGTGTGTGTGTGTGTGTGTGTGTGTGTGTGTGTGTTGACCTCCACAGCGTGGGCGTACTGCTCCAGCTTGTCGTCGATCTTGGATGTCAGGAGGAGAGGCTGCGTCTTCTTGAAGCTGTTACTGAGTCACACAAAGCAGCAGGAAATTAAAACCAGAGACACGGAGTCTGCGTCACATTAATTTTAATAGATTGCTCCCTTAAATTTAAAATAAACATTTTCTATGTTAGAGAGCATTACTACCGTAAACTAATTAAAATGTTTCAACTCTAAACTTTATTTTTATGATCCTGTCATTCATGTATCGTCTGCTGCTGATTATCCGGGTCACAGGGGGGCACAGTCTCCATGGCCAACTCTTCCAGCTCGTCTGGGCCACACCAAGATTTTCCCAAGCAATAGGAGAGATATAATCTGCAGGTTTAACTGGAGGTCTCCAGATCTCTCATTTGAACAGATCTTACCTAGGAGGAGTTTCCTCAATTGTGAACAAGTCCCTGAAAAACTTGAACTCTTTTATTTGATTAGGAAGGGCAGAAACTTCTTCCCATTCCGGAGTCGCCATGCCATTGTTTCCGGACTCGGACCACGTCCTAACACTTGGTGGTGCTAATTTTTTATGTATGTTTAGATCAAAGCGCTCCCGGGCATCAATATAATCAATATATTGAAAAATGGGATATTGGGGGTGTCAATAATGCAGTTAATATGATTTTTTTTAAAAAATAAATAAATAAATAAATAAAATAAAAAAACGTGACAACTCTTCCTGTAGGCTACTCTCTCAGCGCACACACTTGTACGTTGATTTGAATAAATTGGCCAAAAAAGACAACGCACACTTAAACCAAAGTTATGGTCTGTGAAAATCTATTATTGTGACAGCTCTAGTCCAGTCTGAGAATGTATGGCAGCAGGATTTCATTAAGCTGAAATATGACCTTTATATTTAAACCTTAAAATTTGATTGCTTTATATTGTCAGTTCAAAACGTGTGGCTCTCAGGTTTGGCCTCATGGTTCACCTGATGATTTTAGAACCTCCGAGGCATTTGCAAAATAAAGTTTGTGTCTGTCTGTGTCTACATTTTTACAACTTCCCAGTTTTCCATGTTCACACTATAATCAAGATCAAAAACGTTGGGTCAGACCAACTCACGTTGGCTCCAGAAACTGAGTCAAAGCTGGATTTGCGGTTGAATAAATTAAAGTCTGTCTTGTGGTCTTTGCAGATCCAGCAGATCCTCCTCCCTATTTTTTGGCTTTCCCCGGCTTCAGATAAGAGCTCTGACATTATTCTTTCATGGCAGGAGGGAAAAACTCATTTATCATCTGAATCTTTGACTTTGACATGTCTGAGGCGCCATCATGGGGCAACACCCGCTTTTAAAAGGAGGTTTGACCTGATGATGTCATGCAGCTGAGCAAACATCAGAGGCTGCTGCTGAGGTTGTCATAGCTGGAAGCCGTCACTTAGTTTTAACTTCTGCAATAAATTTTAAGGAGGGAAAGTTTCTACCTGTCAATAAGTCTAGATGTTAAATTCAAACTTTCAGCTATGTAGTAAACCACATGTCCGTAGCACTAAAACCACTACACAAACGTAGTAATAAATAAGTACAAATCCTTTACAGAGGTTTTTATGAACTTATGCACCTCTGGCCATGACACAAGATGTACCAGACTTAATTTATGAGGATGATCAAAAAAATGTATGGCTACCTCCAGGAATCCTCCCTCCTGACAATACTGCAGTCATCACACATGAGCAAAGCTCCTGCTTAGAAAAAGCCCCTCTGGCATTCATCCATCCAGACCAGACATGTTTCATTAAAGGCAGACACTTATCAGCACGGTTGGATATGAGCAGGGCTGCACATAAGTGGTCCGCATATGCGCATTCGCTGTCAAAATAAAAGACGCGCACCAGATAAGAAGTTGCAATGCGCGTTTGTGTCCATAAGATTTTCTGGAGGAGGACAGACATTTGTTTAGAACTCTTAAAGATGTTGAAGAAGCTCCTTTAAGCAATTACTTTGGTGTTCCTCCACCTCCAAAGAAATGTCAGAAGGAGTCCGAACCACAAAAGAAGCGCGTATTCTCACGTAAAATGGGTTAAATTCACAAAACTTCACTCTTCATAATTGGTGCCAGGCAAGGATGTCCTCTCTCTCCATTTCTCTATGCACTATTCATAAAACTGCTATGTGCAATCATAAAGATAGTAAACTTCTAATACCAAACATAATATTCTCCTTTATGCAGATGATGTGCTCTTATTTCATCGGGACTCCCATTCTTTGCTGCCACAACCGTTTAAGTCCAGCTGCTCTGTAAACTGGTCAAAATCCATCATTTTACTTCTTTGTATGAATGAGAGGGTGTGGAAGACCTTTCAACTCCTCCAATTGCTTTAATCGCAGACTAAATTCAAATGAGCACCCACACACTCACACTTACACCTCTCATTTTCTGTACCACCTCTGCCCAGCCTGTAAGTTTCTTGCTTCATGTAATTAACTATGTATTTTAACTTCAGCAATTTACAGTTCACGAGTACTCTGCAGGCATTAACACTGTGGGAGTCAAAGGTTGAGCTGCCTGATGCCATCACACCTCTTCTGAACACACAGTTGTCTGTAAATTAAAGCATCCTCATAGAAACGTTCCTCCTGCTCAGAGCTGATAATATCCTGCTGCAGACTGCCTGGAGCCACCATACCTCACTAACCACGAGAGAAAACACAGCCGCCTGCATCTGGACAGAGTTAAGAGGAGCCATAAATCACAGCTTAGGAAAGGCGATGCACTGAGAGAGGTGGAGAGGTCACCTCCAACCCTTTTCATCAGGGTTTACGTTCAGACGGTGGAGAGTTAACCAGCAGCCAGAAAACTGAAAAAAGAAGCGGGTCACTTACGTCAAAAGGATTAGCTACTTCTTCAAGTTTATCAGTGGAAATACTTGCTTAGCTTTAGCATAGCTAGTCAGAAAAAATAACTCCATTAAAATATGTAGACACGTATTTTATCTGATAACATCTGAATTTGACTCTCTGTGGATAAAGTTGAATATCACATGCTCCTCCACTATTCAGATGCTTGGATAAAAAATTCTGCATTTTTCTTTGATCTGGAAGATTCTGAACAACATTCAAACTGAAGCTACACTCAAGATTAGCTCATTTGTACATAAAGGCCACAGTTCTTTGACTTGTATCCTTCCATTAAGGTAGCATTCAGATAACACTCAGTTGACCTGATTGACTCAGTAGAAACTTTGAAATCAAGCTGCGCTCTTTGTCTACCTGTCAGACTGTGTCTCAGGCTTCTAGCAGGACATTGCTGACTATGCAGCACTGTGATAGCATGAAAATCAGAGTGTGTTGGGAATGCCAAAAACAACTAAGGTACAAAGGATTATATAAAGATGCAACCATTGCAGATGTAAACTTCCCTAAAGTGCAATCCCTTGGGTGAACAGGCTAAAATGTGTAGATTGGTGTAACTGTGGCATTTTTTGTTTCTACCCACAAAAAACAAACAAAAAGGAGCCAAAGAACTGACATTGCAGAGTCCAGAGTGTTATATCACACTCACTACTTCCATCCTTTATATACAGTTTTATAGGAGGCGGAAAAAAATAAATTAATAAAAAATAAATAAAAAAATTTAAAAAAAGGCTGCCTGCATGCTGTCAGGATAATGAGCCCAAACACCATTTATTAGGTTGAATTATTTAAGAGATTTTAATAGTTTTAATATTTCTATTTGGTGAAATAATGCATATGTAAATCTGATCAGGATACTGATAAAGATCCTCACCTTTTCTTCAGTGAGCGGTTCAGGGACTCTGTTCTCTCTGTGATCTGAAACAGAAGAAGAAGTATGACGCCTTTTGTTTTTCCTTTCGGATGAACACGTTTCTCTCTGTGTCACTGCTGCAGTTCATGAATGTGTTAATTAAAGCTCAGCTCTGGGTTTGGCCTTGGACCTCCCAGTCCCAGACAAACAGCGCTGAGGTGGCTGGCCTTCATCAAACCGCACGAGTCGTCAGAGAGTCAGAGGATGATGGAAAAATGTGGCTTTTTAGAACATAAATTTATAGAGTGTTACATTACCTTAAGGACATACACCTACAATAAAATTGACAGAGTCACTGGGTTAAAGATGAAGAGCAACAACTGAGAAAATGTATTATACTCTGAAGAAAACTTGAATTCAAGGGCAAAATCATCTTTCTGCATTACTCTGTATTGATTTTCAGTCCATGTTCTTTTTATTTATCCCCAAACTTTTCCATCAAAATGCCCACACAGAGTAAAAGATCTGCTGTGGGAGGTGACGATTTTCCTTTAGTGTACAGGCTCAAAGGGCCTGCATTATTCAGCATTCTTACTGGTAATGCTTGTTTCCCCAGTCTAAGTAAATGAAACTGGCCCTAGATGGACACCAGCACTGGTACCATCTGTCGACAGAGCTCATCCAGCTGACCTGGACAATTTTGCTGTTTTTTTAATCTGCACTCAGGGGTCCGATTTTTAGGACAGGAGCAGTGTATCTCTGACCTCAGAGGTCAAACATCAAAGTACACACACACACACACACCTTTTGTTACTGTTTTATATATAGTTATAGTGTTGTGTGTGTGAAAGCCTGTTGTTTGAAATTAAATTAAAAAATGACACTGCATAATTTCTTCTGGTAAAGAGCCATAAAATGTGCTTCCAACATGCAGCAAAATGCATCAAACACTGGACATAAATGACAATATTTAATGTAGAGGTGAAGCCTGCCTAATGTGAAGCATGGCTAGATTTGAGTTCTGTGGGGAAAAGTCACAATGTCAGATTTAACAACTTAAAATAACACACAGGATGTTAATCTTAGTGTTGTACTTACGTGGTGCCATTAACACAACTGAGAAAATAAACCTGAGGATTTCACTTAATCTCATAAGTTTTTACCCATTGTTGTAAATGTCTCTTTTGCTATTTGGATTCATTTTTTTTCTGTGTCCTTGGACATTTGGTTCGTTTGAATCTGTTCATGTTCACATAAATTCAGGAATAGAAGAAGCAAAAGACATGCCAACATGCACACAGTCATGCACGTGGACGAGCCACTCATCAAAAATTCAAATACAGAACCCCAAAGTCTCAAACATGGTTTGGTTTCTTAATCTTTATGAACCAGATTTTTTTTTAAATAAGAAAAGAAATGTCTTCCTGGACTGAGAGGGCTCCATAAACGACCGCAACGTGCTGAAAAAACACACATAGGCATTTACAGTTCACACAGATCATCAAGCTCAGACAGTGAAACATTTCGAGTGGCAGTGAGATCGAGGACAACACCGCATGCTTTTCCTGGTGCAGTCAGGCTGAAGTGGCTTTGCAATCACACACACACAGAGGTACACACACATGCAACTTACAAGCTGAGACTGAACCCATCTGCTGGGAAGATAACACACAGCGATTAGTCACTGAGTTACTTGTTTTTTTAACCCAACAGGTCAAACAGTAGGCTGCATTTTGTTAAATCAACATTACAGTAATGGGCTAGACGGAAGGACGGATCACCCGAGACAATTAAACTTTTCTTTTTCAAATTCCTCTTTATCTGCTCACATGATAGCTCTTGCTGACCTGAACAGGTAAGATTAAATTCTGACAGCATTCATGGCTGTGCCAGTGGGTTCTTAAGTGAACCTTTGATGCTTTTTCTCTCATATATCCATTTTATATCCACATATATAATGTGAATGTGAATTCACTGTGAACCACAAGCTCAGGTTCAGACTGATCTAAATGCTCAGTGCTGCAGCGCCTGTTTGAATATTGGATCTGACTGCTATTCATGATCATCTCAGGAACATAGCTCTGCCTGTGAGGACAGAAGTCCACCCACCTCAAAACTTTTGTTTGAACTTGACTTGTTTGCAAATATGATTTATTAACAAGTAAATACAACCAGCTTTCGATACATTAGGGTTTTATGACCAAGTTACTCAATCAGAAATGTTGTTTAGGCCTCCGTCACATCAGCCTAGAGACCAGGTGGTAACCCTCTGGCACACCTGATGACTAGGGGAAAAATACGCATATCCCAACCCACCGGTGGTTGCTGCATGTTCTTGCTGTCACTGAGGGTGCTGCACCAAGGCCCTCCTTGTGGTTTGCTAGCAGATTTCTACTGTTACCTGTAGTTTGCATGAAAGATGCTGACTTGTCTGCAAACACTTGGCATTTAGCGTGATGCCAAAAAGAGATAGAGAATGTTTGCATTGAAAGTAAAAGAGTAACACCTTTTTTGTCGCACTCTTCAGACTTAAAAATACTCTCTGAGCAGACATGTAAGTCTTTATCTTCTATGCAAACTGCAGGCAATATGTTAAAAACCAAAGCAAATCTAAGGAGGCCTTCAGTGCAGAACCGTGTGTCTCTTTGTGACCATTTTCAAACTAGCAATCACCAACCAGCTGGGGAATACACATTGTTCCATAGCGACCGGCTGTAGCCAGATAATAATAATAATAATGATAATGGATACTTTATTGATCCCCATGGGGAAATTACTTGTTTTTCTCTGCATTTGACCCATTCACTGGTCAGATGGTTGCTGACCAGTCTCTAAGTTAGAAAAGTGAAACAGTCAAACAAAAGAAGAAGCAGTTACCAACAGATAGATTTTATAACCAGCGTTAGAAGCCGGTACACGCTCTTTACCTTCTGTGTGGAAACTTTTGGGCTGAAGGGACTGAACATCTCGTCTTCATCGACACTGGACGTACTCAGGTTCTTCATCCTCTCTGCTGCCTCCATCCTCCTCCTCTCGATTTCTTCCTTCATGCGTCTTCTCTCCTCCTGGGAGTCGGATTAAAAACACTCTTCAGCCCCAAAGCCATATAGATCTAACAGCTGCTAATACTAGAGACTAAGTAGCCATTGTTTTACTCTTGAAGCTGAATTAGTTACTTTTAGGCAAGGCCGTGATACCTCCATAATAAGCTAAAGATGTCCCTACTGTATATCCCTGATATATTAAGAATTTAGTTATGAATTTTAGACATTTGGCATGCTGCATTCTTCTTCTTCTTTCACATTATACATCCTCACTGATATGATAAACATATGGATAAGACCACAAAGATGATCTTTGTAACTTTCTTAAAAAAATAAATCTGAGGTTCACAGGCTAGTAGATCTTTTATTACTAGCTCTTAAAATATGAAGAAAAAATATGAAGCTTGCACTACATTTAAACCCCAAATAAAAATGTTTTACTTGAATCTGAGCGTCATTTACCAAATTCCTAACCCCCCTCCTGCAGTTGTGTATATATCTCTGTGCATATAGCATTTCAGATACTGAGCTTTTATTGAGACATGGTCACCTCTTCTTTGGCCAGCCGCTGCAGCTCCTCCTCCTCCCTCCGACGTTCCTCTTCCTGTCGGACCTGCCGTCTATCCTCCCTCCTTCTCTTCAGCTCCTCCAGCTCTTGCTCAGCCTCAGCCTGTCGTTGTCTCAGTTGCTCCATCTCCTGGCTCTCCTTCTCTTGGAGGCTCCGCCGGATCTTCTCCAGACGTTGCTCTGTCTCCAGGATGGCCTCCGACTCCTCTGGTTCAGCAGCTCTGCTACACACAGCACTACTGTATAGGATATAAAATGCTTTGATTTACGCCCTGGCTGTGGAGCTGAAATAAGATCTAAATATTTTTGTCCAAAGTCTTTAAAGTACTTTTGGGATTCTGGAAAATGTAAACTTGATATTTGTAGGTTTTTTTGTGTTGTCTCAAGAAATGATTTACTTCTGCTTTGGCTTTTAAAGTCAGTGTAACAAAAGCTACATATTCAGGTGAGTGGAAAGGCACATAATAAGATAGCAAACAAAACTTGTTACACACATGGTGGATCTCTTTGTTTTGGTGATAAATGATGTCACTTCCTCATTGGCTGCGTTGCCGTTTGAGTTGCTGTGTTTTGGCTCTTGGTGAAGAAAAACCTTGGATGTGTAGGAGATTTTGACTTCTTTTCTTTTCTCCACCTGTTAATGAAAGATCGAACGAAATAGATTTTTAAATGCATGTAATAATATATACGCTGAAGTTTGCTCTTCTTTCAAAGTAGGTCTTCAAATCTTTTTGAACACATCAACTCTTTTCTTGAATCAGTTGAGACTCAGACTGTTCTAATATGATTTTAGACCTTATATGAACCGTCTTTACCATCTATCAATAACTTGATATTTGAATAAGTAAAATCCTTATCTAGACTAATGTTGAATATTTTTATTTATGACACTTCCACAGAAAACTCAGTTTTCCAGTACGGAAGTCCTACCTCTGGATGTGGCCTTTGACTCTCCTCGCTCCTCCTCGAGATCAGTTCATCCTTCTTTCTTAGTTCCTCCTCCCTCTCTTTCTCCCTCCTTGCTCTCTCAGCTCGAATCATTTCTTCTTCATGCTCCTTCCTCCTCTCCATCTCCACCCTGTCTCTGTCTTCCTGCTCCTGCCTCTGGAGTTGGAGAGAAGTGATGGAGGCCTTCGTGCTCTTTATGGGCACAGCTTTTTTTATCGTGTCTTCCTCTTCGTACTCGTCTTCATATCCTCCCTGGCTGAGCTCCTGCAGGCGCTGCTGCCTTCGCCTCTCTCTGCGTTGGGTCCAGTCACTGAAGCCTTCGTCCTCCTCCAGAGAATGAGAACTATTTGGCTTCAGGCTGCTGCCATACCTATGGAGAGAAGAGATGGAAAAAGAGTCAAGACAGGCAAGATCATGAGATCCCAAACGTGTTTAGCAAAATTCCAACCCTCGGACATATCCCATTTGCATCCTCAGGCAGTACTCAGGCTTTCAGTGTGATGTGTATTATAATAAAATACAACACAGCGTGAGACAAATTGAGCAATGCTTTGCTTAAACCGTGTTGTTATTATGGATAAAGTGCCCATTAAGTCAGTTAAATCTACCAGATTTGCTACTCTGTGGTCTCTGTTAAAGTCTCTGTTTTTCCATTACTCAGCAGCTAAGTCAACAAACTAGCTGATTAGTTCCCAGCCGGGAACTTGGCTGAAGTTCCTCAGGTTGCTCGATTCCACAATTTATGTCAAACCTCAAAACAGGGAATACAAATTTGATACTTCAATAGCTCAACCCCTGCTTTGTACACCTCTCTATTAAAATTGAAAGAAAATAACGACACAACAAGAATATCTTTAAATTAAATCTGGAGACAACTCCCCTTAAAAAAGAAGAAGAAAAATCAGGTGAAGGATGTCGCCATGGTGGGGAAAATAGTCCCTGTAGATTTCTAGTCTGGAAATAAATCACGTGCAGCCACGTTTCAGCCAAAATGTGACGCAGTCCACTCAAGACAATGCATGCAATTTCACCTCCATCTTAAATGGATACAAAAGTAAACCCTGGAAGAAGCCATGACTTCACCCAGTTTGAACAGTGAATGCATGGTGGAAAACGTCTGCTTTCACGTTCCAATACGTTCATTTTGAAAAACAACAGGTGTACAAATGCAGCATTAATCTTGAAAGTCCTGTTCCTGACGTAAGGAGCAGAGCTCAGTTTCAGTCAATCAAAAGGCATTAAGTGATTTTAGCAACAAGGTCTGTAGTGCTTTGTTGAACACAAGTTTCGACTTGCTACAGGATGGCATTAGTCTGGGAATCCTCTTGACTGGGAAAAAACCCACTGCACCGAATGCATGGAAATCATCCTAGCCCAAAAAATTGCAGGATACAAAGATAACAGTCACTCGTCAGAGGTAATCCATCACATTAAGTGTCCTTCAGTAAAATATTTTGGGAAGCAGTTGGCAGACCACCATATCATGAGAGGACAGATCACCACAAGCAAAAAAGACAACATTTCCTACAAGACCTAAAAATATAATAAGCTGAATGGCCGTAGAGCCACAAACAAATTGCATGCAGATGCCAACTTGACCCTGTTCAATCGCAAACTGATAGCAGGCCGATTTTGCCTTTTTGCCATTTTCTGTCGCTATGCAGACAGAAGCTGATTACGAGTGGTCACAGACGTGGTCACAGTTTTTTAGGCAACCACTTCAAAAACAACGTGCAAGTTCACTGCAAGTTGTTGCAATAACGTCAGCCGTGCAGCCGTCTTCAATCACTGTTTTCCCTGGTATGACATTAACATTAACCTTAGACCAAAGAACACTAGCTTACTGCAAACACATTGACACATGCGTTATTTTTTAGCTCGTTTTTAATTAAAAGGACAGGTTACTGCAATACCATCCTACAATATAATTCGGTCTGAATTATATTGTAGGATGCGTCATTGAAAAAAATTCCTGAATAATGCACGAATCCTTATCTTCTCAGGGACACCAACGTAAACAGGACATTTGAACACATTATGAAACACGGGGTTGAGATCATCTCATTCCATAAAAGTCAGATTTTAAAACACAAGTGTGTGCACTTTAATGCTGAAGCTATTCCACATTTCCAGTCTAGAATATTTGTCACATCTGCAGCTGCTCACACAAAGGTGCGAGGTCCTCGCTGCCTGCTTCCCTCTGCACACATCGAACAGCCACAGGAGGAAATCAGCATGTAACATGCTATATACGATCTCATATTCTACTATGAAATATTTGAACTTCAATTTAGGCGTTAATTATTATGGAGCGCCAGTTATGTTTTGTCTAAATGGACTTAGCCCTGAACACTTATTCAACAGTCAGAAGATCTCCCACTCGATCCTGCTGATTAAACTAATAAGTGTGCTTCGTGTCTTTGGGAGCTGGCAGAGAGGAATTCACTCAGCATTCCCCAGATGATTAAGACATTCTGGTCCGTGGGGCCCCAACTGTAGAGTGGGAGCCTCCGCCTGAGCTCTCAGAAACTAATCTGTCCAAACAAACAGCAAAGTTTCTACTTCAGAATAAAGACGTCCAACATGAAGTCATCGAGTCCTGATAGGCAGCACTCGGTCACGCTCGATGACCTCTCCTGATTTACTGCATTTTATGAAAAATGGTACCGTTCCCTCTGAATGAAGGTAAGTGCAGTTAACGGCTACTCGAGGCCGGCTCTAAAAGCGAGTCGTCACTCCTCCCGCCTAATCAGTTTTGGACAGCAATGAATTTGTAAGTGCTCAGAATATTTCTTCTCATCGATGTTAACAGAGTGGACAAAATATTATTAGATGATCGACAGAGCTGATGTTTAACTAATAAATATGAATTAAATTGTATTTAATGAATAACAGATTGTATATAAAAGATTGGACCTCCTCAGTGTGACCAAAGCAATTGATTGATGCCATTTATAGCCAAAACCCCCCATAGCTAATGGCTCTGGCCATTAGCTATTAGCTATGTGGCTACACCCCTACTTATCCAAAAGAATCAGAAAAGAAAGCAATTCCTCATACTGATATTAAGGAGGGAAATCATGTGCAGAGCAGGCAGTAAACAGGGCTAATCCTTCTGTAACTTTGGACACTTTAACATGGGAGTCTATGGGGACTGACTTACTCTTGGAGTCTAAAGTGGACGTTAGAGGAACTGCAGCTTCCACAGTGGCTTCATTTTTCTGCCCTGAAGGTTGGTGCCTTGTATCAGTGCACTAAAACATATAGCTAATGTACATCAGTCTGAAAATGTATCTGCAGACTTAGAATTTTCACATCTTTTTGAATAAAAGAATATATTTGAGTTGTTTCTGATCATTTTTCTTCAGTGGAAACCAATGGGCTTGATGCTTAGAGCCACAGAGAGAGGCTAGTGGAATCAGAAATGGAGTCACTGTAGATCCAGTAAATGATAAAAGGCAGCATTTGCTTCAACCAACATTCACAAGCTCAAAATCTGTCAGCGCTTCTGAGCTCACTGATCTCGGGGTGAAACCAGCATTACGTCACCTGCATCTCACAGAACACCTTTCAATTACAAACCACAGCAGTGGAGCTACCTCATACTGACTCACCGCAGCCTGAATCCAGCTGAGCCTGTGACGTGATGAAGGAAAAGGTGTTGAAGATGCAAGCTATAATTAAGAGCCTGAAATTAAAAGTCAGCTGAGAGACCACGAGCTCCGACATGGAGGCTTGGTAGTAAACATTCTTTGGCGGTTGTGTAATGAGAAGGCAGCTGCGTGTTGGTCTTCATGTCAATACGACAGGATGGAAGAGGTTGTTTGTGGCATTTCCCAGTGGAAACATTTGTTTTATGTAACCAGACGTCTGTGAACCCCTGTAAAGCAGCCAGGCAGGCCGGGGGGAGCGTAACCGCTGCAGAAACAGGCTGAACTTTGAGGTTCGTGACTGGGAAACGTGATGACAAAATCTTTTAACTGCATCATCAGGAAATTAAAGAAAAACAAAACATGCAGACACAGTTAGCAGCTTGTTCAGGAAGTCATTGGACATGAGATGAGTGAATGAATAATGTTTGCACTTAGTAGCTTCCTGGGTTCTCATGACTGCATGGAGAAGGAATTCCACCATATTTAGATTCCTCCTACTTCCATGATTTAGAGTGAGAACATAGCCAGATTAAGCAAATTCAGGCCTTGAAATGGAATTGGATATCTAGATATCCACTGAAATCTACGGACTCTCAAGCTTCAGACCTTTTTTTTTATTATTTGTTAAAATTAAATCCTGATACCAGGGTTCATCTACGAGTGACTATGGCTAGAACGCCAGTGGTTCCATAACTTTGAATAAAACCTAACAGAGCTTAGTGCAGGGCAGGTCGGAGATGTAATTATACCGTTTCTTGAGCAGGTCTTGAATAATTGTTGAAGCCCAGCACTATATGGGGAGAAGATCACTAACTCATCTGCATAATATTCAGTCAGTCATGTTGTTGAAAGGTTAAAAGCTCAGTTTGCAGCTCCGTGATGAAGACCCATGTGTGTCCTTCACATAACACAGTGAGAAAGTGCTTTAAACCTCCATTTTCTCTGAGGGCCAGCAGGAGGTGACTGCTGAGTGGCAAAACAAACCGCACAAAAGTTCTATGGGGAACAATGTCCCCTTAGCTTATTAAGCCTTTCCTGTGCAGTCTTAAATCATGAATTTTAAGTCTTACCAACGACAACATGATGTAAATTTTGAACTTTACGTCACCCACTAGAGTCAAAAAGGAAAAAATAAAGCAGGGTGTGATTTCGTGCGGGCCTTTGCAAGTATTGAAAGAGTGTGTCTCAGTATCACAGTCAAATCTATCTCATTGCGTCATTGCATCTGGTTTCAGTGATGACAACATTCAGCTCGAAGCTTCAGAACGAGACTTCACTAAATAGAAAAAAAAAGGGGGGGTGAACACAGACACTACGTCCCTTATATATGAGCCAGAGCTGCTTATAAGCAAGAAGTCACGTGTTGCAAACTGTTTAAAGAAAGAAAAAATTCTTTCTTTAAACAAATAAATATTCCAAAACAGCAACTAAAACCCACCAGCATGTTCCAGATGTCCTACTCGGAAAAAGGCTGCTTTTCGTACAAACACCATAACCAGAGATCACATTCTTTATATTTTAAAAGGAAGCGTTTGGGATGTAAAGGGCCTCTGCAATATTTTCTGTACTCACGTGTTCTCCTCTGGCGGCATCTCGCCGTCCAGTGATGACTCTCCGGGTGCTGAGCCGCTGTTACTCCGGCGTAAAGACTCTCGAGCTCTCCGACGACGCTCCCTCTCCACCTCCTCGGCATCCTCGATGCTCCTCTGGGCCGTCAGCCTGGAAAGAAAGGAGCACTCCATTTCACTAAGAGTGCAGGCAGGTTTGAACACGTTCCATTGCCAACCATGTCATGATCTTTGGGACTTTTGTAATATTTCCTATTATGTTATTCATCCCTAAACAGCACAGTTTGGTGCACATGAGCGGGGAGCAAAGACCGAAACAAAAAAAAACGAGTCTACCTTTTTTCCCTAACATACAGTCTGAAATGTTTACACCAGTTTTGTACTTCAGTAATCAAAAATACTGCCTGTATTTTTCAGTCTTATTAATGTGTCAGATCAAAAGACGTGAATTTTTCCTGCAGTAACTGAAGTAATTACTGCAGTAACTTTGAGACTTTTTGGGGGAATAATTAGTACTTTTCCATGTGGTATTGCTCCACATGGCGTACTTCTTTCAACAGAGGAGGTTGGGAAATGTCACAATCTTCATCATGTATCACACATGACCCAGATTCCTGACTCGCGGTCGTCTCTTGAGCCTCCTGGGTTTCTGAACAGTGAGTCTCTGAGGCCAGAAGAACATCTGCCGGGCCTCGGATGAGAAACACCGCCGTCTGTTTGCGCGTCAGATAAACACAATCGTGCTACGCTTCATGTCAACATGAGATCACAGTATTTATTACAAACACAGTTGATCTTTATTTATCAGAAGACAGCGAGCCAAACGCGAGCACTCTTTGCAACAACGCTTTGATTTACACCAATGTCGGGGGATTTAAAGACAGCACCTCCCCTCACACGGAAACGGCAACATAAGAAAAAAAAAGTGCAACGTTTTCTTTGTTTATTTGATGGCCAACAATGAAAAAAAAAAAAACACTAGATATGTTGGTTTCAATTAAAAGAAGCAATTTGCAAATCAGCTTTCAGAGAAAAATGAGCTCACTGGTTATACAGGATAACGAATAACAAAATGAAGCAAAGTAAACAAATTAAAACCTAAAGAAAAGTTAATGTAAAGTGAGTGACATGAATCAATGATTTGAAAAAAAACAAAAGGGACCAAGTGATAAACCATAGAGGTTGAAACACGAGCAGAACGGTGGTCACCTGTGACTTCTGCCCTCGCTACCTCTCCAGGCTCCTACCTGTAGTGTCTGATTAACCATCGTTTAACTATCTGCCTGATTAGTCATTGTTTTTGGCAACAAGTATGGCCATTTCCTCAGTGGCACTTATATTATATTCCATTGTTTTGACATCAGATTTGATAGAACTGTAGATTTTTCTAATTTAGACTGAAGGGCCTAAATAAAGTGTCTTTTTACTCTTGTCCAAGTTTCTAGATAAATAGCTGAAAGCATTTTTTAATTTTTTTGAATTATAAAGTATATTGCTGAGAGTCTTGTGTTTATCCAGCTTCTTTCCCAGAAGAGGCATGTGGAGGACTAACAGTTGCGCGAGCTCAGGTGTCGAGTTACTAAGCTCACATTTGGCTTCTGTGTCACTAATAGATTGCTAACGGCTCCAAGGCTCCATCTGCTCCTCCGCCCTCATCTTTTCTTCAAAACAATGGATTGATGCAGGAGAACCGGCTGCATGATCTCTGATATTTACAGATAAGACTTATTTTAGGCACAGTTTGGTCTAAGCTGCGTTGTCAACTCCTTTGACTCGTCCTTCTTCCTGAGATCTCAGAGATTTAGTCTATATCAACAAAGTGAAGCTGCTCTTTGTTTTCAGCTCCAGTTTACTGGGAATAAACGTCTGTTCAGAATGAAGATCAGCTTTGGGTTCGGTGTTTTCTTTATGTTAATATCCTGCTCCTGCCAACTGAGAAGCTTCAACACTTCAGATTTCCTCTACTCTGGCTTTACTAAAGTCTTTGCAACTGAAATGTGCAAAGTTAGTCATTTAATTTCTGTAGGTATTGAAGTAGGAGGATGTTGGTGCAAGCCTCGGGACTTAAATTAAATGCGGAACAGCTCATTGGGATGGGTGCAAACTGCAAAGAAACAACAAAATCTGCAGATCTCCTCACCCTCAACGAGGTCACTTGAATAATGTGTTTCCCACTCTCTAAAAAGCATGGTTGGAAACTGGCTGGTTGACCTTTTCACAGATCATTTCCTCAAGGGTGGGTGGACACCAAAAGCATTTAGTACAAGCACTTCAGATGAATGATCGTGTCTCTGACGTGGCATGTGGTCACACTGATGGCTCAGCTCATAGCTTTGAAGTGTTTTATACTCCACATTGATGTATATTAGTATACATCTTTGTATATTAATACGTCTGTCATCCTGACATCGAATAAACTGTCCTGACACAATGACCACTGCTACCTGCACATTGAAAGCAAACACTGCTTCCCCTCACTTTCTCCATTTCAACACACAGACTATTAGTTTCTGGGCCACCTCAGCAAAACACCCTGCTGACCCACATCCATCTATGCTCGGGCCTCTCCACCCCTTTCCATTCTTTCATTTCCTTTTGCTGCTCCCTGCCTACAGGAAGGATGAAAAACTGACTGAGGGAGGAAGACATATCAGAGCTGATAAGAGCAGAGTTCATCAGCACGCTGGTTCAGGAGATATGAT
Organism: Astatotilapia calliptera; assembly: GCF_964374335.1. NCBI lineage: Eukaryota > Metazoa > Chordata > Actinopteri > Cichliformes > Cichlidae > Astatotilapia > Astatotilapia calliptera. Next base: position 3,452,122 of record NC_137428.1, on the reverse strand, counting down.
TCAGCACACACATCTTAGGTACTTTTCAAAGATTCTATGTTTCCTGTGCAATAAAGGGCCAAGTATCACAGATTGGATAGTGGCCTTAAAAAGAGGAGGAGCTAAAACAGCTAATTTTAGATAGAGGACAAACTGACTGGCTGGACCAAGGCCCAGTACAATATGGGCAAGGATTATTTTGAACTGTGAATCATACAAAATGACTTTAGAATTTATTTATTTTTTTAAAGTGGCTGTAGTCATTATCATGGGAGGAAAGGAGGTTGGGGTGGATGGGTCATGAAAATAATCAAGACGGCAGAACTTAATAATATGACTTTCCAACTCCAACAGGTGGAATGTTTCTGAGTAAAACTATCAGTACAGTACCTGCGTGTAATATCTTGTGGCAAGTATAAACCAAAATGACCTACAAATGCCAAAGAACTATTCAATAATCCTATGTGAGCCCTAAAGTGGAGCACAGTTGGCACATAAAACCTGGCTCTGCTTGATTTGCTGCTGTCAGCAGTTTGGGTGTTGAAAACTGCCGAGCTTTGACCCAGCAGACTGTTTGAGTGAAACTCACCACGCTGTCCTCTCATTACGTTTCCTTTCTGCAGTCAGCACTGTGGGATTCTGTCATGCCTGGCAGCTGCTTAGACTGATTCGGGCTAAATGATTAATCTCCATCAGAGTGTTTCTAAAATACCGGGATTACAGTTAGCTTTACTTCCTCCTTCTCATGATTTGTGTCATCAAAATCAAATCATTTGCAATGTTTAATCATTGCTGCAGAACAGAGATGTCTGCGCTGGTCCTAAACCTGGCTCACAGCTTGGAGTTGCTCTGTACTCTGTCAGGGTAGTTTTGCTTCTCCAGACAATTAAAACAAGCACAGCGCACTTGTTCTACCTCAGCAGGAATCAAACAGGTTTTTCTCCAGTCTTGTGTTGCTCTTCTGTAAACTGACACCACAGGCATGACCGAGCACGCCGCTTCCCTGAACCGGTCCTCAGATAACGGCCGACAGAGCGCCCTCCAGCCCTTGAGGTCAGTGTGATTGACAGATTACACAAATAAACAAGAGGGAACATATGAAAGCAGGTTCAAGTGAGGAAAGTGGTTACAGTAAACAGAGCAGCAGATGTGCTTCATGAAGGTTTTTATTAAAACATTTATTTCTTCGCTCTTGTGGTGTGTGGCGTGCAATGATATTGGCATTTCCACTTTTTCCTTCCATAATAAATATCTGTGCATCCATTCTTCAGTTTTCTTAACCGCTTATCCAATCTAGGGTAGCGGGGAGGCTGGAGTTGTCCCAGCTTTCACCTTATGTGGTCAATCGATATTTTTGGAAGAAAAATGAAAAAGGAAAAGCAACGATGGCAAATCAGCCATCAGAAAAAAGGTCACAAGGTCAGCCAGAGGCAAGACCAAGCAGGCAGCTGTTGGCTACAGCTGCAAGAAATCTAAATGCATTAGTTACAGCCAGATTTATTTTTTGTATTTCTGCTGTAAAGTTTGGCATTTTAACAGGTAGTCTTTGAAAACGGACTCACTTTTGGAGAAAACCTCAAGTGGCCATTAGAGGAACTGCAGCTGTGTACACTTCACTTTCATTTGGATGAAATTAATCCAATGCAACTCTAACGGGAAGAAACTTAAAATCGTCGCATCCCAAAATGCTGTACTGCTTCTTTAAGAATAAACTGCTTTCTTGTGTTTTGGAGACACAGCCGGTTGCTAGCGGATCTAATAAGAGAAAAAGAAACCCTAAGCTTTGTAATCACCAGCATTTGTAGCAACCAGCAGAAAGAACCAGAAACACGACACACAAAGCCACAAACCAGATAAAAGCTTTGCCACCTGCCAACAGAGTCACTAAACTGCACACTGCCATGCTCTCCCTGTCTGCACTTGTCCAGGCTTTAACTTTATTGTCCAACCATGTTTCACCGGAACAAGAACAAAGGAGGGATTCATCTCAGGAGAAGTGAGGTTAATGTATTAAATCCTCCGCTGCTCTTTCGCAAGCACACACTTTGTCATCGCAGGGCTGACTGGCTTCAGTGGCATAATAACATGGTTTGCTCTCAGGCTGAAAGAGTGCCAGGCCTCGTGGGACAGGCACGGATGATGGGAAGACGTTTGCAAGATGAGGTCATGGCAGTGTTGAAACAAGTCAGGACAGCGGATCAATTACAACAGAAAAGATTTCCATTTTCCTATTTGAAAAAAAAAGTTATGGGAGTCACCAGACGAGCAGCGAAGAAGCAGCCGAGCATCACAGAACCACAGGGTCAAAGTTCACAGAATTTATGAAGAAATATCCCCCATCTGTCCAAACACGAGTTATTTATATTTGAGGCCCCAGATATTTAAATACAGTGGAAGCCCGACTTACGAATGCCCCATTTAACGAAAAATTCAAGTTACGAAGGTACTTAACGGCAATATTTCTGCCCGTGTTACGGCAAAATGCCCGTGTAAAGAAATCTGCTGGCTCTGATTGGCTGAGCCGACAATGCCCACAATGCCTTCCGAATCATGTGACAACCCCCTTGGCTTTCGTACTTGCGCTTCGCTGTTCCCCTTGAATGACGTATTGTTGTTGCAGTTAGCAATTAGCCGATAGCCTATCGTTCACTCAAAAGGCGCGACGGGTGCTTCGACTTACGAAAGACCCTCGGGAACGAATTAATTTCGTAAGTCGGGGTTCCACTGTATTATGATTTAACCCCTGAAATTATTGCCAAGTCTGCATTTATAGCTCAACCTCATACCTGTTCTTAAAAATGTTTCGGTACATTTATAAAAAAATAAAAAAAAAAACTGAGTGTTGTCCGAAATAATGATTGCATGTCACACAGAAAACCTCTCAGCACAGATTCTGCAGCTTAACCTGACCTTCAAATATTTGTTTCATCAGGGAAGTCCTAACGAGGTTAGCAAACTCCAGGACATCAGCATTACATACTCTGTGCATGCATACAGACAAGATGACACTAATAGACACACATGTCACACAAAAATTATGACATGCATGAAATTGTATCAATCAAGCAAATCGTTATTTCAAACATAAGTATCAAATATATTAGAAAAGTGGTGATAAAAGAGTTTAGAATTTATCTTTACAATAAATACATATCAGTGTTGTTTTCCCTTTGTTTCTATGCAAGAGACAGGGCACTAATGCTACAGTGTCACAGTCACTTAGTCAATGTGCTCGTGTCAGAACAAATTCTTTGGTAGGGCAATCAACGGTTTCATAGGAAAGAAAACAGATGATTTTACAGATGATCTATTCATTCAGAGGTCTGAGAAATGGACTACTAGTGAAAAACAAGCCCAAGTTTGCGCAAACCAAACATAACAGTGACATCTGGCTTAACTAATGTTTGCATCTACGTGACGTTTCCTCTAAGTAGACTCCAAATTCACTGACATCATGTTAAACATTTCTGTTTTATTAAAACGGATTGCTTAAAATTAATATTTTCAACACATTTAACATCAACACTGGAACACTCTGTTTATGCTACGGATTGTACCTGTAATGTGATTACTGCAGGAATTGCTTTGTGTTGATTTTTAACTTTGCTTTGTGCCTTCAAAGAAAGATATTCTGTATACTCATTAGGGAAAGTTGTGAGTGGAACCGTACCCACAGGTGTTTATTGTTAACTGGTAATTAGGTGACATTTCAGGTCATTTTAAAGAGAAACAAGAAAATAAGGTAACAAAGTACTTTCTTTGGTGTACTGCATTACTTTAAGTACTGATTAATGCGTAACACTTTTTGATTAACGACCCCAACACTGAAACTGATAGTGGTCCCAGCACAGAGCCTTGGGGCACAACAGTAATCCAGTTTCAGCTGCACCCATCAACTTTCACACAGTGAGTTCCTGCTTGATGGACAATTTGAAACAATATTGTGACTTTAACGAAACAAGTGTTTAATTAAAGCCTCAACAATATTACAGCCGGCCATCTGCCTTGTTGGAGTGCAAGAACTCCAACAATAATTTATTTTTTATTTTCTCCAAACAATAAAATTGATGTGATGATCCAAACTTTTTCCTGCAGTGGCATCAGCAGGTGAGAACTCCAACATATTGGCAAATGTCTTAATAAGTCTTCAGCGACTAGGAACTGAATTATATACATTAAAGGGCTCTCAGAGATGAACAACAGTTACCAGTATACATTCAACTTTGGATAAACTGGTGATCTCTGGTGATCCTCTTATTTTTTCCATCCAGCAACATCATTAAATTCTTAATTTTACCATTAAATCGGTGCTTAAATCAGGACCTAAATCCCGCAAACCATAAGCCACAGCTGCACTAAATTTATAGCATGCAAACACAGTAATCATTGCCCCTGTTCAACATCAGAATGTTACCTTGATGTTTTGCTTAGATCACTGCTATAGTAACTACAGGGGCAATAGCATGCCAGTAGACTCTGTAGTGTGTTATTTGTATTAATTCCCTTCCAAAACCTTGCATCATTACCTGGTACCCATAAAACGGGTTGTACTGAATTTATTTCTAGAACTGTGTCCAGGGAAAGAGAGGAAACCAAGGAAATAAACTTTATGCTTCTTTGTGCATTTAAATGGAGGATTGCAGCATCTGAAGCACATGTGCCTCTTGTTCCTCACCATGACAACGGCTCAAACATTTTTGACAAGGAAAATGTGCCTAAATATTTCTGTTCCAGCCTGGGGCTCTTGAATCAATAAACCTATGACACTCACTGTCCCTGGAGGAGAATATTAAACAGGCTAGAGCTGCCAGATCTCTTTCGAACTAGAAACAGAGCCGCCATGTCCTGATTCAAGTGATTCAAATGTCCTCAGCTCTATTCTGGTATCTTTTCATTCAGAAAAGGTTCAGTCAAAGACACCTGGACCTGCAGGTGTTTCTTTAGTTCAAAACAAATGATTATTTTAAATTTGAAGAAATCTACAGACAGACCGGCAGCTTCAAAAGCACTTCTGAATAACTGAGATTCTGCACAGTGTTTTGTAAGGTAAGTGCTTTCTCTCTTCTTTGTTTCAGGCATTTTAATTAGTTTCTTAGTTAGTGATGACAGAATAAATGCCAACTGAAAATAAAGCAAAGAGATAAGAGAAGATATATTTCTGCATTGCAGTAAAAAAGTGGAACAAATCATCCCGCAGTCAGACACAAATAGTCTCGATTAGAACTCCAGCAACATCGCCAGAGACAGTAATCACCATGTTATGGCTGGATCTCTGGGTGTCCAACCCCCCCATGCAGAGCACAAACAGACCACTTATCCCCGAAGTCTGGGAATCCTGCAGGTTTGCTTGCACACAGGCTTTAAAGGAGAGGGCGAGTGAGAAAGCTCCTGCCAGTAAAATGTAACCCAAAAAAGTAACTTCAAGCAAAAGTTTGTCATTCTATAAATGTTCTATAAACTATTCTATAAATGTGGATCAATGGAAAATTAAAAGAACACAGGGACGCAGCAAAAGTGGAAAACAGAATCTTGTGCGATCGCTCCATGAGAATCCAAACAAATCCGGAACCCAGCAAGACCATCTATCCCCAAACAAACAAACACAAACTGTGTATCTGATTGCATCCAAACCTTTATTTTACATTAAAGAGGCAGAAAACAAAAAAGCAACAGGCGGAGAGGTGAGTGGCCTGAGAACAGAGAAGCTGGGAAAGCTTTTTCCATGTGAAAATGTCAGGGTGGACTTTTAACAAAGTTCAAATTACTTGAGTGATTCATGTCTCAAAATTACAAGATTTATCCTGAGAAATTAAAAGGTTATTCTCTGTGTCTACCTTAAATGGAACTTTTCTAACATTTTCCATGGAATTTAACACATGAGATGTTTTTACTGCATACATGTGTGACCGTGAACTTATTTTACTGCTAACAGTAAAATAAAAATGAAGCCCATGGCTCCACGTGTAAAAGTTCACCATCCACTGGCATGTAGCACCAAATCACAACAACAGTTACTTCAAGGTGCTTTATACTGTAAGGTTAAGACCCTACAATAATATAAATAATACACATCATCCGGGGAAGAAGGATTTCTTATCTAGTGTTGAATGCTTTGTTATGTTTTAATGTTGAGTGTATTTTAGTGTTGCATGTTCTTATTGTATTTATTGGATCTTCTCCTGGAGAGACTCCGCCCCCTGCTTTCCCTAATTACCCTCGCGGGGTAAGTCCCGTTGTAAAAATGCATAAAGACACCCCTGGTACATTAGGATGGCTGACTGTTGCTGCTTCACTGTGTTTAGCGGAAGCGGAGCTTGCGAACTGCGGAATCGACCTTTATTGTGCTTAGTTTTCTTTGAATTATTCTTTCCCCTGATCAGGATACATTTTTTATGCTGTAAACAAAATATATATTTTATTATTTTAACCAGATCTTACCAGATCTTTTTATTTTTTTATTTTTTTGCACATGTCGAGGAGCGTGTCAGGCTACATTTCACTGTGTGTTATACTTGTATAACTATGCATGTGACAAATAAAGAACCTTGAACCTTGAACCTTGAACATGTCTTTCTGTTCCCTTCTAACTTACACCCTTGACACACATACTCTGATAACTCAACTTTTAGACCAACAGAAAATTGCTCAGTATGTAAACTTCAAGTCTGTAATAATCTAAAAACAGTACTTTCCACCTTTTTTACTTTTCCAACTAAATTTAGATGTAAAAGGAAGTTTTGGGGTGTTTTAAGGCTGTGACTGGATTAACACAGACAACTCTCTGCTACTTTCAGGTATAGTTCTCGTCAAAAGACCGCATTGATATATTGAACGTCCAAGGGAACTAAAACCTAGGTGATGCTACAAATGGCTCCTAACAAATTTAAATTTACAATAATGGGTGCAGTTTATAAGCTGAAAAAACAGATGTTGCCCTCACATGAGGGCAGATAGCAGGAACGTTTTTGGTTCCTGGGTTTTTAGGCTATCATTCGATGTTTACTGAAGTGAGAGCGATGAAAACCTGTCATCTGTTCTCAGAGATACGACCCCTGGAAACAGGAAGCCCCGCTGTGTTTACTTTCCCTCCATCCCTTTAATGAGGACAACCAGCAGAGGGAGGGAGAGTTCAGGGCCCCCATCACTCAGCAACTTACGCCACTCCAACTCCCTCCAAACATTCTTCGCTCTATCTCCCTGCACCATAAACACTCAGGAAACCCACCCAAGTGTGGGGGATTCGAAGGTCAGAGGTCGCAGCACTCAGGCTGTTTTGAGGCAGGTATGCCTCCTGGGTGACATCACTGCTGCGGGCTGAGCCAGGCCCCACCAAGCTGGCAGGAGGAGGGCAGTGTTTGTCTCCCACGCAGAGCTGATTAAAAACAGATCAACTGCCTGCCTCGACCCGATCCAATGATTTGAGCTCACACTGATGACATATTCTGTGTTTGTGTCCCTGTTGAGATCTATCGTGAAATAATATTTGTATCTAGTAAACAGTGTCAGCTTGTCAGATACACCAATCCTGCTCAGGTGGAGGAGAAAAGCTAAAATATTTCAGAGGTTTGCTCGCGTGGCATCGACAATGTTTTCCCCTCACGCCAATCGGTTGTTCCTTTAAGCTATGTTACGTGCTTATTACACAGGTATTTTTAAGATTAAACCTTTTCTTTGAGTTCTTCTGATCACACACATCTAGTGTTAGTGCCACTGAAAAGGGACATTATGGAGAAGTCTCTGCAGAGCTTGCATTTCTGATTGGTCTGGGTGATGTCACTGCCTGTAGTCCTGGCATGCTTTTGATTGAGTTTCAGTTTTGTTTCTATGCATACAAAGACTTTTTTTTTGTTTGTTTTAAACTTAAACGTTTTAAGCTTATCTTTATATAACAAACATGGAAAACACTATAAAGACTATTCATTGTTATGAGATAGCTCATGCCCAAGTAATCCTGAGTTGGACAGAAGGTTAAGAAAATGGATGGAGGGAGGTCTGGTTGCTTCATTCTTGGCAATGTAACATCAGTTTCCAAATTGTGCATGCCAGATTTTTGAATAAACTGTCCCAGAAGTTTCATGTTTTTAGATTCTTCTGTTTAAGAGAATTTTAAGAGGGCACAAAAGTAAAATGTTTGCATAAACAAGCGCTCCACCCCTGTGCTGACTGAAGGTGCACACACAGACTGTACAAAAGATGTTGCTATCAGATTTTAAAAGGGAAGAACTTTGATTTATCTTTAATGATCAGAGGGGGCGACTCTTCTGGTTGTACTGTCGTCAATAAATACTTCCAATTTAAGTTATTTGATAATAAATTTGTTATGAAATTTATGATCAGTCAAAAATATATTATCACGAGTAAGCTCACTGGCCAATGACCAGCCAATCAGTGTGGAATGCGTTCATTTTCTCAGTCGCACACTTTGCTCATCACGTCCATCCCATTTTTAATGTGACCATGATGCTCAAGTTAAAAATGACTCTTTTATATACAGTCTGTGAGTGTTACCTATCTACAAAACAAAAGATTGATTCAGATTGTTGCCAACGAATGTTAAGTTGATCTAAGCTAATCAGTTAATGTTTTCCATGAATAAATTGACTCACTTTAAGTCACTCGAATGTTAATAAATTCCTAAAACATATGTGGGAATCTCTGAAATGATTATAGATCAAATAACAGGAGAACACATTTGTATCTGGAAGAAGACACTGGTGTAAAAACTCAAGAAATGTCTAAACAGTCTGGATGAAACTGACCTGTTTGATAACAAAAGACACAAAAATGCCAAGTGAATCACTGCACCTTCAATTTTGAGCTGTGCAGTCTTTCTGGTATTACGTCATTGCTTCCGTCAGCTCCCCAGACTGAGGACATCTGCTAAGTGGACTGAATCAGAGTGACACACTGCCTCCTCCAGCTGTTATCTGTGCATAAACAAAGCCTGAATACCGTTCTCACTGTGACTCAGAGGTTTACTCTGAGCCCCCTGATTACGACACCTCTAGAGTCGCCGAGGCACCACGAACGCTCGTAAGTGAATACTCAGCAATGTCAGGACAGTCTATGACAAATACATGCATCAGTTCTCTGTGGAGAAACTTTGAGTCAATGGAAAGTCTCCAAATAGAGAGATGAGTTCAGACATTTGTCAAGCATATGATGCATTTCCTTACACGACTTCAACAAACACAACTGGGACTTTTACAACACAGAAACACCTACTCAAACTCCAGCGTTCACAGATGGAGCTCAAACACTAGAGACCTGAGGACAGTCATCAATACATGCAAGGATTGTAAACCCAATCCAGATCACAGTGGACCCAAACAGATGCAAAATGCATAATCTCCACTGGGAATTCATTAGTTGAGCAATACTGTTATCCCAGAGTGACACATTCTCAAAGTTAAGAGTCACACATGCTTACAGGTTACGCTGAAATGACCAAGATTAAAACAAATCCACCTAAATGTGAATATAAAACATGGCATGAAAGAGCTGGATCTCAAATTTGCTTGAGAGGATACCTCTATGGACTGAGCTAACACTCGTTAATATGGGTCATGACTGACTTTATCCTGAGTCGCTGCAGAGACCGTTTTGGATGATGTAAAGTTTTGTCTTTACTTTGGTTTCCCTCGCAGCTTCCGTGGTGCACCAACTGCTCTGAAGGATGTTACCTCCTATTTAATTCAAACCGTCTGTTTTAAAACTCATCTGTACAGATGTGGCAAAACTGAAAGCCAAGTCAGCCAATAATTTATGTCTATGAGGGATAAAAAAAGATAAAACATCCTCCCTCTACCGCGTGAGTACCTCAGCATGTGAGCGTGCGTTATCATCTCTGTTAAAAACCACAGTCGCACTGGAACCTCACACAGGATGAAAAACAAAATCTTTCCCAATAGACAGGACGTGCTGCCACCCGTACGAGCCCAGAAAACAAAAGACTGACTCAGGTGACCTTTCAACTCTGACACTGGTCACTGACACCACTTCCCTTCTTGGTGAAACAGAGAAGCCCTGGGCGTGGGGCTCGCCTCAAACCTCCACACTTTACAGTCTTACATTTCCTTTTAAGTGTGTTTTTAATAGAAAATAATAGAGTACAAAGTAGATTTTAATATGATTCCTTTGTTCTTTTTTAGGTACACTGAAAGGAGGTAAGGCGATTCAAAATCCCTAAATCCCCCCAAAACCCTGCATGACCCAAAACACTCCCAGTAATCCCACTGTTCCCATTATGTTTACAGTACAAACACACACACTCTTTATCTTGATGTGCTGATATGAAACCCTTCAGTCATGCTCCAGAGCTTTACGGGAAAACCTCACATGTCCTGTTTATTGACTGAAGCAGAAAAAGAATGAAGAACTGAGTGAGTGAAATGTGAGTGTGTTTGTGTGGTGTTTAAATATTAACCCGATTCTTTCTCTGCGAAACAAACAGGAACCAGCAACACGAACGGAAAAACGGATCGACCACATACCTCATCAGGTTTTGTAAACCCTGTTTGCTGGAGTTTCTCCTCACCAGAGCGTTGGACATGCTTTCGCTTCTTTGCTTCTTCTGCTGCTTGGAAATCTTCTTTTCTCCCTGTGGTAGAAATAAAACAGACCACACCGGCCGCTGAGATTAGCTTTCTCCTCTTGTTCCAAATCGACAGTGAAGGCAGCTGTCTGTCCTGCAGCCGTATCAAAGCCCAGAGCTCAGAATGAGTGAGAGAGAGAGCGTGTGTGATACACTGTTAAAGACTCTTCACACACACACACACTGTCTTATTGTTGTAAATCTCACCACAGTGCTCTCCCCTGCAGTGCTGGTTGGGAATGTCAGCAAGGCTCAGAGGGACTCCCTCCTCTATCTCTCTCTCTCTTTCTCAGAGGCTGGGTTTTTAGTCATTACACTCCCCCCCCCCCCTCCCACACACACACACACCTCACCCCCCTCCCTCTGTCCTACATGTGGTTTTCATTGAAGAGCTCAGAGCAGCAGGGCCCAACATCTCTCTCTTTCGTCTCTTTCTTCGCTGCCTTTCCCTGTTATTCTGGGTCATGTGGTCTCCCCCGAGGGGGTATGAAAGATGATACCCTCAACACCCCACCATCAGCCCCCCCAAAATATTCACTACTGAAACATCCTCAACTCCTCCCCAACATTTCAATCCCCCTCCAAATGCCCTAACAGCACTTTATCACAGAAGAAAACATGGAATATAATAAAAAGTGTACACAAAAGTACTGATATTGGAGACAAATACAGCTTCTATGGATGCAAGGAGTTTTGTTTGGTTTACATACTATACTTGAATGTTCTAGTGACTTTTGTCCACCAGCACTAAAGCAGGAAACTATTCTGCAGAAAGGTGATAAGGCTGGATGACGTGCCCAAAAGGTGATATTCTCTGGTATTACAAAAAGGTAACTTGCAGTGTTGCAATTTCATGAGCTGCCACTTGAGGCCAACTCCAAAAAAAAGAGTCAATTTCAATAAACTCGAGTTTTAAAATGTCCAACTTCACTGGAGAAATAAACTTCTTTACAATGTAGGGAAAAAAGAAAAAGTGTTTTGGCTTCAGACGATTCATCTTGGAACTGATGTGGATTCCCGCCCTGGAGTGGATCTGTTCTTCACAGTCACAGAACCTGTGGAGGGGTCATGGTAAAGTCTGCTGAGGAATGGGGAACATCCACCTTTTAAATACCACGGGTGGTTTATTGTCTGTTAATTTAAGTCTACACTGAAAGCTGTCAATCTGTTAACCATGACTGTTATGATCCTCTAAGTTGCAGCTCCCTGGTCTCACAGGTACAGAGTATTAGGGCCACTTTAAGAAAAAGAAAATATTTTGCTTGTCATTTCAAGAATAAAGTTGAAATTTTGAGATTAAAGTCAAAAATTTATTTTGAGAAAAAAAGTTGAAATGCGTAACTGCCACGACTGCTGTGCCCTCTACAAAATACCTGGTGTGTGTGTGTGTGTGTGTGTGTGTGTGTGTGTGTGTGTGTGTGTGTGTGTGTGTCTCCAGTACTCTTAGGGGCCCTGGATGGCCTGGTTCTCCTGGAGACATCTCTTCTGCCTCTGGCTCCTGGGGGGGGGGGGGCGGGCGCACACACACACGAACACACACACACACACACACACACATACACATACACACACACACATACACATACACATACACACACACACGACAAGAACTTATGTGCCTGTGCATTTTCTAATTTTTGTATTCTAGGTGCTGTATGTTTGTTTTTCTTGTAGGTGCGGCAGTTGCCAAAATATTGTGCATTTCTGTTCGTACTCTATGCTTTTAATATCATCTCCTATCCCCCCCACCCCTCCCTGCCTGACCTTTCTTAGACATTTTCATACTTTATACCACAAATAATGTAATACCTAAAATAACAAATGGAATTGAATACATGAGGAGCCTATAGAGGATTTATGATCTTGGAAAAGCAAAATGTGTTTGGCACAGCAGTGAATTCAGATCATAATTCTGATTGTAAAAGCAGCCACACAGGATTAATAAGAAAAAAAACTTTTGTGCCACAAAGTTTGTGTGTAAACTACATGTGCCCACTCTCTTTCATTTCAACATGTATCCATGATCCTTAAAGGAGAATCACTACGAGCGATGAGATGAATGTGGATGGCAAGAAAGAATGTGGGTGCATGAGACCCTCAGTTGCAGACAGCTATACAGCCGATTGTTCCAAGTGTACTTTCAACTCCGCCTTTTTAATTAAAAAGCCCTTTATTCAGAAAAAGGTTTTCTCAAACTACTGTTCATTGCTGACAGGATACAGAGGTTTCATGAACCTTAACATATACTGTCAATACTTTATTTTAATTTTAAATCATTGCATCTACTGCGCTCATTTAAATATTGGTTTAATGCTACAGAAGAAACAGTGCCACAAGATTGTGTAATTAACAGTGCGAAAGACATGATTAGAGAAAATACAGAAAGAATCATTTTTCCCTTGAATGGAAAAAAACTCTTCCAATTGTGGAAATAATGATGGCATTGTAACCTTCGTCTGGACTGTGATGTCCACTCCGGCTGAACTCGTAGCCGTGTGCCCTTCAGACTCAGACAAACAAACTCTACGTTTTGGTCTTCGCCCACTTCTTCAAAACCCTCACACATTTACAACACACCGCTGTTGCTACAGTTACCAGCTCAAGCAGATCTTACTCAGTGGCACGTCAAACAAAAGGGCATTCTGGGAAGGGAATTCATGGTGTGGCGGCCCCCTTTCATGCTCAAGCTCATAAAACTGAGCAGAGAAGTGACTGACCTGAACAACCTTGACACTCGCACACTGTAAAACAAAACAACTCCCCCAAAAAACAGATCAGTTTTTTGCCAACTTACATCTACTGAGACTTGAAACCCAAAGCCTTGAAAAAAATTTAAAGAAGAAAAAAGGCCAGTTTTTTTTTCTTTGAGAAACGGTGTGTACATCCTCTGGTCTCCAGAAGAAATGCATGAGAAGACAGTGCTTCATTAACCTTGATTAATGCTCTCAGTAAACTGGCTCCAAATACTAAATCCTCCAAGTGCTAAAAACTGCACTTATAACTGCCACCTGAAGCTGCCTCAAAGAGTCTTTCTCTGTACACTGTGCCATTTTAAAATGCCCAGTACAAATTTTTTGAGCCTATAGTTTTCCACTTTATAACAGCTCTATGATTAATGTGCTTTAATTAGTTTTAATTCTGTTTTTCAAAGAGTCTAATTCAGTACAGGAAGCCCTGGTTTTGTAGGCTATGAGAAAAAAAAAAGCAAGATTACATCTCAATTTTTTATTTTCTTATTTTAACGATTCATCTATTTGGATTTTGTTTGTGCTTCAAGTTAAGGTGATGACTCAATTTTTTAAACTGACACTCGTGCCAACACAGGGAGTTGTGGGGTGCGTCTTTTACATCCAGTATAGTTTAAGGTCTCATTGGGTAGTTTCAAGGTTTACTGAAACCAACCTCATTGGTCCATTGTAGCCAATAAAGTTGTTACTGTAGGAGGGAAACAGGCTTCATTCATTACATTCAGTCTCTAGACGCTAAACAGATGAAGGTAAAATCTCAAAAGTTCATAACAGACTTCAAACAATCTGTGGCATTAGAGTGGTTACATTCATCTTTTATATATTATGTTTATTAGAACTCTGAGCGTATAGTTTACATCCACAGAATGTTTTAGTCCAACTGTTGCTGTGGAACGGATTCAACACAAGAGCTTACTGGAAGAAGTGGAGCCATTAATAAACTGTGGTGAAGTGTTCGAGTGTTTCCCCATCAGTTTCAGTCAGAATTCTCTCTACAAGCATGTGAGTGTTGGACTCTGGAGTGATGTTCTGTGGTAAGAGCTGTAGATTAATTCTCCCTGCGGTGGAGCAGCATGTTGGTAGATTTCTAATCTTTCCCATTTCATTGCTGGAGAAAGAGAAAAAAAGACTTGCATGAGGCCCGAAGTGTTTCGTTTCACAGCAGGATGCCAGGGCTGAACTTTTGTGGTTTCTGTAGAACTAAATGAAGCTCATGTGGATGATTTACACAAGTGGGGACATCCAGCTGTGAGTCAGACATTTGTTCTCCACAGTAAAATAGACTTTCTCCAACAAACATTATGAGAATAGCATTCATGTGACAGTTGATTGTCACATTTATCACATCTCTCTTTGCTATTTCAATTATCCAACATTTTAAGAAGTGCTTTAAGACTGATATGCCGACTTCTGGGTGGGTCTCGATGGCAGAGGAGAATGGCCAGACTGCGTCAAGCCAATAGTAAGGGAACAGTAGCGCGAACACTCATAACAATGAAGAAGATGCAGAAGAACATCTCTGAACACACATGTTGCATGCTACAGCAGCAGAAGACAGGACCAGACCAGGTCCAGGCTACAGCAGCAGAAGACCAGACCAGGTCCAGGCTACAGCGGCACAAGACCAGACAAGGTTCCACACATGTCAGGTAAGAACAGGAATCTAAGGCTAGAGTTAGAAGCTCACCAAAACTGGCTAATAGAAGACTGGAGAAAAACTCAGTGGGTTGATGACATTTCGATTTCTGCAGCAACATTCAGATGGTAGAGTCAGAATTTGGTGTAAACAACATGAAAGCATGGATGCACCCTGCCTTGTATCAACAGTTCAGACCACCGGGGGTGTGGTTTCAACCTAATAGAGCGCCTTTGGTATGTGATGGAATGGGAGATTAACATCATGGATGTGCATCAAAGTGCTATGCTATCATATCAAAATAGACCAAAATCTCTGAGGAACATTTCCAGCACCTTGCTGAATCTGTGCCACAAAGAATTAAGGCAGTTCTGAAGGAACAAGGGGTTCCGGACTAGTACTATCAAAAGGTGTGTCTAATGAACAGGCCATGGAGTGTATTTCAAGTCTGAGAACATCATCTTTGTCGTCTAAACAGGGAGACCACAAAAGAAGCAAAGCAGCTCACATTTTTTCTTTTAAACATATTTTGGAAGCTTGTATTGCAGCTTTTTAAAGGTGGATCACCTCAGGAGAGGTTGTCCATTCCTACTGTATATCTCCTATTTGATTGTTTTTCAGACACAATAAGTCCTGCAAAAATATAAATTTCAATAAAAACCGAAATCTATTTTATGATTAATATGGACTAGATTGCACATGCAAATTGGTGATATTACTTCTTGTGCATTTTTTAAAATCAGACTGATATTTACATTATTAAATTAAAATTTACCATCAGCATACCACGCTGGAAGTGTACAGCTGAATATCTTATAGATAATATTGTACAAAGCCGCTCACAGACACAGGAAGCTGTGTTTTATCGCCTCCACCTTCCTCGCTGGAGAACAAACACTTCCATCCATCAGCAGAGACACAGCCCTCTCTCTGTGTTGGTTCACTTTCAGCTCAAAGCAAACAAATCTGAGCTGTGCTGTTTTGTATTTCTGAAGGTTATCTGGTTCTGCCAGGTATCGACCTGCCATTGGTCCATTTAGATTTACACTCTAGAGGTAAAATATCTTTCAGATGTCACACCTGGATTCAGTATCAGAAGCAGTTCTCACAGCATGATTTGCAAAGGTAAACTCATGGCTTGCTGGCTTACTCTTAAGATTTTCATTATGAAAGTACTTTTACAGAAATATTTAAGGGAAAAGGACAGAAGTCATTTTTGTTGTGTTGTTCCCAAAAGGAACAAGTTTGAACATTTGAACGTCCACATTTAATGGCAACAGTGTGTCTACCCATTCTGAATTTCCACAATAAAACCTGCAATTTCTCCTGAAAATCTCCTGTAATGTGTGTACCTCTCATGTCTTGTCTAATGTTACTCGGCTTTTCTAGACGGCATATTTGTCAAAGCGAACTAGCAGCAGGCAACCAAGATACAAGCAGAGCTGTATACCCTTATCGACGTCTCTTAATTGAACATGATTGACTGAAAGCAGGGTAAATGTTTAACATTTCAAAAGCAGATGAGCAAAATAGTCATTTCTAACATAAATAATATAATACAGCTCGCTCTGCCAAAACAATTAGTTATTTTTTCAAAAAGTACTACAAATCCTGCAGATTTTTTGGGCTGTGAGATTTAAAAAAAAAAAAAAATCTGCTTATTTTCACAGAAGCAGGATTAAATCCGACTGCCAACTCTCCGCTTTCTGAGAGAACTGGAGAGATGTGTTGACCCAATAGTTGCAGGGGTCGTGCCAGCTCAGGGAGTGTTAACCTGCAACCCAGAATGTGTTCCTACCTCTCTGCTATCCAGTGCCAGGGCTGCTCTCATCACCTCCCACTCAGGGCTAGGCAGCGAATCTGAGATCTCCTCACCTGACACCAAAAAAACCTATCAACCCCAGGCTCTCCTTGACAGATGAGTTTAACACGGGAATTCAATCATAAGAAATTCGAGAACAGCAATCGGGAAGCACTGGATTTCATATAAGTGAGATGTCATATTTTTCAGGTTGTAAATTCAACATGTGAGGCCTTTTTGACTTCAGTGGGTTCAATTTTTCTTTTATTTTCCAGTTGGAGTCGAAAATTTTACAAACAAAACAATCAGCGCCGACTAAAAAAAATGTGCTGGGAGGTTTGGGTGCATAGATTTCTGGATGTTGTAGCCATCCACCCACAAACGTGGACAAGTCGCCAGTCTATCACAAGACTAACAGAGAGACAGAATCATTCACACCTACAGCAAATTTGGATCAACGATGAATCTAACAAGCATGTCTTGTTGGACTGGGAGCAGCAATGAGTTCCCTGAGAGAACCCGGAATTGATTGTTCCAGAATTAGTCTACTGATGTGACTCGACTACTGGACTCTCGTGAATAGCTACATTTCCTATGCACAAAATTTACATCGCATTGACCCACATGAATCCTTGCACAAGCTGCAGAAATAACTTGTAAATCCCCACACCCACAGCAACTCATTGTACAGCTGTGAATATCTGTGGAGGCATTGGGTTTCAGATTCTTCAGATGATTAAACCGTGGAAACAAACTGACAAGGGGAAAGATGATCCGAAAAAAAGAAAAAAAGATCTAAGGCTGAAGATGACGGAGTGAACATCTGCTTCTGGATGATACCGCCTCAGTTCTCTGAAGGGTTTGTGTGAAGGTATCACACATAAACCTGATATTAGGCCCATTTTTAAGCCCTTGAGGTGTTTTTACTCAAGAACATGATCACTTTGTTTTCTGCCTGTGGTGGTAAATAAAGACAAGTTTCCATGCCAGCAGAGATCTGCTGACACCCAGCTCATAATGAAACCTTTTTAGTCAGGATAAACTGCAGAGACTGTAGTTTTTCATTCAGCTGGGTGGCAAAGCGCCATGGGGCATAGAAGAGATAGATCCTGAACTCTCAGCTTCGGACACTGTGGGGTTCCCTTGGCTGACATTCCTTTTCAGTTTTGCATGGTGGTCAGGGACATTGGCATGAGATTAGAACATTAGGGTAGTGAACCCAAACTTTAAAGAGAGGAACAGAGTGTTTTACAAACAGTTAAACAGTTAAGTTAGTCCATCGTAGTCATGAAGAAGCAGACCAGCTTTTTACCCTTGTTGGAATTGTGATGGGAATTTTATTCAGTCTGTGTTTTGCAGACTGGGAGAATGAATATGACAATGTTTCTTAATATTTTTTCAGAGATGTCGCAGGAGCATGTGGCGCAGGACCACTGCGACATAACATCACTCTCTAATAATCAAAGCAAGCATGGTACATCTATACTCATCACCATGGATTATCCAATATACAGTGCCCGGGTCATTACTCATAGAAAGTAATGCACTGTTTGTTTGTTTTTAAAGGTACAGTAAGTTTTTTTTGTTTTTGTTTTTTTTAGATTAAGCAGAAAAAAATAACATTGTACTATACATTGCTTAGTGTGTAATTATGTCTTCCAACAAACTGATACACACTCGCACACTTAGAAATTATATATTAAAACAAACAGAGGGCACTGAGGAGTGCTACCAACTACTCACCTGAGCTCCTATACAAGATGGTGCAGTCTACACTCTGGGCCCAGTAGCTTTACCCGCATACTGTAAGTGTGGGAGGCCTCAGCGACGAGGGCTAACTTCCTGACAGATAGAGATAAAACTAACTCCAAACAAAAACAAAGAGTAGGTTTAATAATAAAATAAAAATAAAACAGGTGAATCTTTGAAGGCATTAACCAGGATCCAGCACAATCCAAACAAAAATGGGTGTCAACACACAGGTTCACAGATCTCAACCACTCTGGGATTCCACATATAGTACAATTTGTTTGACTAACATAAAGATCAAAGCTAAAACAAAAGGCAGTGAAATAAACATGAATGTGTATAAGGTTGTTTTGGGTATGTTAAATTATGTATTTCAGCTACATACCATAAACACCAGAGAGAGAAGCCACAGGTGCCTCGCATCAGGCCCTAGTTTGAGATTTGTTTGGGAAGGAGTTAGAACTCAGGGTGCGTTCATGAAAGCGTGTTCGTGGTAATGCATTCTCCACCACACACATCACAAACAACAAGTACTGAAAACAAGCCAGTGGGTGTGTCTGTATGGGTTTTTCTTTTCTTGGTTTTCCAAGTTGGGATATAGTCTTTTTTGAAGTCCTCATCTTAGGAATAGTTACTGGTAAATATTAGTAAGTCCAACAGAGGGGGGATGTTACTGCTTTCCATGCAGCTCAGATTCCACTTAACTCAAACTCTGGACCAATGATCATGTTCATAAATCAGTTCTGTCTGAAGAGGTAAAGTTGTGTACAAAATACTCATATAGGCTCTGATCAACTGGAAAAAAGGCTAATGGCATCATAATAGTTTTTATTCTGTTTAAAGAATGAAATCTGAAGTAACTTATTTCGAGAAATTAACCTGGGTTATTTGTCTCTTGTGTTTCAAACAGCACAAGAACTGACTGCTTTGCTGTATTAAAGAACCGTACCGACTCAGTGACATGTGGAGGTGGTAAATTTAAACCGTTTGCATTGTTTTCTGTTTTTGTTCAGTTGTGCAAGCTGCAGGCCTTTATGGGCTTTAGTCAGGATGGCTTTTACTGCACTCAGACCCCACTGAGAGCTTAACAGCATGTATGAGAGTAGTGATAGCGCATTCAGGTAGAGGAATGCAGCCTCATTAGAGCAGCAGTAAGTAGAAACAATGCATTCCTGCAGAGTGAGGTAAAGATAAACCAAGCAAGCAATATCAAGCTTGAGAAAAAAATTAAAATACCCTCAAAGAATCGAGAAAATATATAAATGTTCTATAAAATATGAAATCAGAAATATCAGTTCAGTGAACATCTCATAAAACTAGAACATTTTGTAGCTCAGGTTTGGTCTCCACCAGCCACTAAAAACAACATTCATGATATTTCTATGACAGAACCAAACCAAGAAGAGGACTAGAAATATCCTAAGAATGCATATACAAGCCATTCTTACCCCCAGGTGCAATAATGATGCTTTGTTGCGTCAGTTATTTGATTCACCACCAGCTGTGGCGATATTTGCTCCCTGGAGAATATGGTCTTGCCTTAGAGATCTAAGAAGTCCGTGTTTGGAGGTCGGAAGGATGGTAAGTTGCTGGTTTACCTCCCAAAAGGCCATTGTTTGTGGCACGTTAGGACCAAGGTGTTTTGCAGAATTCTTTGCTTTTTTACTGCATATTATTTTTCTTTCCACCCACTTGCTTTTAGTCGCTGGTTAGGTTTACAAATGAAAACCACTTGGTTAAATATTGCATTTTTTGGTAAAAAGGCCACAGTTAAGTCATGGCAGCTGCCCAAGCATTAGCTAGATACGAAGCAACTGAGAACTAGCACGAATACTCAAGAGATATCTCATGGACTAACGTGATTAGTCAAAAAAGATGTGCATTATGGGAAATTATGAGATATTTTCAGTCAAATTTAATGGAAATAATGGGCACACAACAAACTGAAAAAATGTTCTCCAGATTCATTTATTGCTTAAGCTGTTAGTTGTGGCAGCACAGACACATGTGATCAATGTAATGACGGACCCAAGGTGTTACAGCGTGCTTCCTTACAGTTGTGTGTTCCATGCATGGCAGCACATCACCCAGCTGCATCACAAATTCCTTATATAAAAAAGAACATCTAAACTCGTCTTTATTAGCTTCAATAAGCCAGACCACAAATATCACACTGCTTGCTGTGGTCTGGACTCTCAGCAGGTATTTAGTTGGATTAGGGGTGTAATTAGTGGTGAATACCAAACTTATTTTGCAGGTAACTGGATCAGCCTTTAACAACCGAAGGATTTGTGGCATCTTGCTGATGGTGCACATTTTGTTCCAGATGTAAATCCAGAGGCAGAACATTATCTGTTATTATAATACATTTAGAAGATTGTATATTAACTGTCAGACTGTGTTCTCATGGAAAATTACATTTGTCTGAAAGGAGTCACTAGTGACGTGCGATGCCACTGATTTCCTGTCTGATCTGATACCAAGTAAAATTCCGTCTTGTATCGGCGATACTGATCCGATACAGATACTTTGTACAAAAACTCGATGTGCTTGGAAAATCTATTTTTAAAATTAGTGTATTTCAAACTCTGTCTTTATAATGAATACAAAACATTAGATTTCATCTTATTAAATATTTTGAGTTGTATTTTTATTTTTAGAGTGTACGCTGTATATTTTAAAGATACCTAGTCAATATAATGGCTTCAAATACTCTACAATTTAAACAAATACGAGTCTATATTTTTTTTAAAGCTGCGGTGAATTCCCATCATGTAAACATAGACACAAAACTCTAAGCCTGGACTAAGTCACTTTCCAAAATTCAGCAGTGTTACACTTCGCCAACAGCTCCACATTTTCTCCCTCCGTACCTGGATAGTGCCCGCCTGCAGCACCGAAGGACTCCACAAGCAACGTTTGATTCCCCCTTGCAGCACCTGTCGCTCTCCTCTTCAGTTCGCCTCATCATGAACTCATCATCATCATCATCATCATCATCTGTGTTATAATTTACTTTTGTTTGTGTTTGACAAGGTTTGTGTCACAAACTGCATCTTGGCTGTTTGTGGAGCTAAAGTAGGGCTACACATGACTCTGCTTACGATCGTACCAAACGTAGTGAGGAGGTAAAATTATTAACAAGATAATCGACCTCTGTTGGAGTAGTAACGGAAGAATCCATATTTTTGCAAAAAGCAAAAAAAGCCTTGTTAATGTCACAAACCATTGACAACACCCATTGACAATCTCACCGTCAAGAGATTGTTTAATGTTAGAAATCTCCTTGTCCATCCATCCAGTATTTTCAAACAGACTGATTTAGATTTTGGATGATGCCAAGATGAGTCATTACGCTGATGCTTTAAATGTTATGTCTCACCATGCTAAAAGCACAATCACTCAACAAAGTTCTACTTTGATGCCAAATCTGTACTACCCCGTTCATAATTAAATAATCACTAGATAGCCGTACCATCCACGTAAGGTGTGTTAAGGCTTAGAGTTAAGAATGTGGCTGGTTTAGGTGACGGGTAGATTTGTGCAAAAGTCCCTGTAGCTAGTCGGCATCACATGTGCCTAGAGACAAGCCAACAATCATCTGGGAATCACTGATCACCGTGGAAAATGCGTATTCCCCAACCAGCTGGCGAGTTTCACAGCGACTGCCATCATCTTCAACAACCACTAGCAGCGGGCTTGCAACCTGTGGATACCAGGAAGCCGCCAACAGGTCTCCAGATGTGTGTGATTCAGGAACTGAGCTGAACATTTTCACTGTGTTTCTTAACAGGAAGTTTATAGTATTTAGCTTATTACAACTTTCAGCACAACTTATTAAAAGATTTATGTGTAGCCTATGCACATATTTGAGCTTGTATGTATACTTTTGAGCCAAACTTGTGAAGCCAATTTTTTCTTTTTTCTTTTTTTCATGGTTGCAGGTGGGATTACTCAGAAAGTTATGAACAGATTTGCACAAACAAAATTACCAGAGGTTCTCAGGCTGGTGGCCTGTCCTAACACGGCACTTAACCATCCAAGTCCAAGTGCATTTTTACACATTCTCTAACAAATCTAGATTTAGAAAAATCTAGTTTTTATGCATTTTGTGGCTTAGCTATGAAAGTGGTGACACACTCTCCTCTCACATATTTATCAAGAACAAAACAATTTTTACTGCAGCAGCTCTCATTGAGGAAGCATCATAGATCCGTGCTGGGGAACACATGTGGACCGTGCCGAGTCCAGCTGAACTGCACCCGTGCCCATCTTTTCAAATAGTTCCGGGCATTGTTTGATTATCCTCGAGCAGACACAGCATGCAAAAATCACACGAGTATAACAAACTGGAGGCTCAGATGGACTGCAGAGCACCCAGTCACCCCAAAAGTTTATGTGCATCTGGAAATTTTTGAAAGGACAATAACTTAACGAAGGCATATAAAACTCAAATAGATAAAACTGGGAGGACTAATCTGGAACCAAGTCTGGTTTCATGTATGTTGAAGGAATTCTAGGCTCTTGGTAAATAGATGTGTTTAATAAAATCAGCAACCAGCAAACTTTGGGCTCAGATAGCACCAATAATAAGAAGAAGTGTACTTAGTGGAGGGGTATTAATCAGCTCAAGCATTACAGTTTTGTCCACGTGCTTCCTTACAACCTAATTTAGCTTTATTTCCTCAGTTTAAATATCCATAGTATCTACAGCCGGCATCTCTCAAAGGCAGCAGTACAGTCTGAAATCAGATAAACCTTGTTCTGTCTGCTCTGACTGACTGATTTACACCAGTTCAACAGTCTGTCACATTCACAATATTAAAAATACAAAAACATCCTTCTCCTTGCAGAAGAAAGTGGACTGCAAAACTGCTCAGTTCAGAAAAGAAATCCATCACCTTCCATCCAGTTATGACAACTAGCGTGCAGAGAGGCTGTGGGCAGCTGTGGGAGGAAAAGGAGAACTGCTGCTCTCCATCTGAAGTGAAGCCATATGGGATCCAGGACAAATGGGAGAAAGTTAATGGGGTTTTGAGCAGGCACTAAATGTAACAGTGCTCCTTGAACTTTTACGACGACCTCCGGCAGGCTGGACATAATAAACCCAAATGACTTTACAGCCTGGGTCAGTTATTAGGACCTGCTTGGGTTACAGTCATGAGGCCTGTGGCGAGACGACCTGCTGCTGAGCGATATTTCTGATTCAGCAGAGTGAGGAGATGGAAAATCACCTCAGTAGCTTTTTTTAATATGCAAGAGTGAGTGATGGCTGCAGGAAATAACGTGAACTAAATTTACTTTAAAAAGAAAAGAAAAGAAAGGTGGCAGTAACAGACACGGTGCAACAGGAAAGGAAGCAGGAATTCACACCTTCAGCAGTGTTTTCATGCAAGTGCAGTTTCATTTCAAAAATGTTCAAAGAAATCATTTAAAAAAACCTTGAAAAAAAGACTGTTACAGAGAAAGACGATTATTATGATGTTTTTATCACGTGTTCCTGGATGTTTGGGTCCCAGCATAATAAACTCATTTATGTTAATCGATTTTTATAATGTGGGAAGGTTACAAAGAGAAACATTTCAGCCTTATGTCTTGATACTGGATTAATGCTGACACCCACTTGCATTAAAATTGTATATGTCAGCACACTGCATGACCAGGTTTTCCACTCCTAGCCACGTTCTCTCATCATGCTGCCATCATCTTTTAAATAAAAATTCATGACAATAAATGTCCTTTTTCCATGTGACAGGGAGGTTTTACAAGTATGAATCCCTGTGGATTAAAAAATCAGGCCCGAAAGAATAAAACTGTTCTTTCTGCAGACTTAAGAAAAACACACCAAGGTGACCTTATATTGGCGTGTTGCAATTTCCAGTGACATCGATCACATTCCCAAATCATTTAAGTTCACCCTTCAGCATCATTTTTAAACATACAAGTTAACTGTTGCATATTTTAACCCAGCAGTTTTCAAAGGTTTTGGCCCAAAGGACACAAAATATCAATATCAAAATATGAGTACACTTGTATTCATATCCATCTAAAATAGACACCACATTATCTAACATGGCTTCAGTCTGAAGGCTGTACTTCTGACAGCTAGTTTGTGGCATGATGTCTGCACTGTGAACACTACTGTACGCTGACAATTGTCTCCCTTTCTGAAATAATTGTTTCTAGAGGGGATTTTTGGTGCCTCTTTAGCTTGCTTTGCAGATTGGTGGCATTAGCTGATGATGACAGATGGATGCTGTCCAGGTAATGCCACAGGACAGGCAGCGAGCGCATGTGCAGTTTTTCCTCCTCTTTTCTTTAAGCGGTGGATTTTCTGGTGGTGAATCTCTTTTTCCTTCTGAACCTCCACATCTCCAAATTGGTACTCACAAAGTACTGATAATGAACCTTATCAAAGTTTTTTTCTGAAACCTATCTGAATCACTTCATACTTAAGTAAAACCAAAGAAGACAAATCAGAGTCTCCTGAAAAACAGGTCTGTATTCTGCTGTCCTGCCTCATTGTGCACTCAGTATTTCTACACCTAGTGTGTCACAGCACCAACAGTGAGGCGCATCCTTTGTATATATCTCAGACATCAACAGCATCTGACAAAACACCCGTATTTGATGTGACAGACTGGGAGCAGGTTGGTCATGCTGGGTGGCTACACCTTACTCAGCTCTCTTCATAGATCCACACACTCATTAAAAAGCAATTTCGAGCAGCTCAGTCTGAGACTTCTTAACCTTTTCAATCAGTCGTCACTTTTCTGATTTCCCACCCAGATTTTTTATGGCACATACTTTTTTGGGGAGTTTATGTGGACTGGCTCGCTTTTGGAGTCTGCCTCAAGTGGACATTAGAAAAACTGCAGTTTCTGGCACTTATGAACCAGCAATCTAATTTCTCTAACCTTTGGGTCCCTTTGAGTCTGTAAAGTAACTACAAAGTATCTGATGAATAAAATGGGGTTAAATGAACATCTATTCTTTCTGAAGTGCTGTAAAAATAAAACAAACCGGGAACACTCAACTAAGTTATTTCCCCCCCATGAACAAAAGCAAATAGCAGAACAGAACAAAGAAAGACATACGCACATAATGCAGGCACAGTTTTTCTCTCACATGAAAAAAGGCCGTTTGCATTGAGTCAACATTTAAAGTCTGTCTGATCTAAACGGCTGCAGAGCCCTCGCACTGTTGAGCTTCCACTCAAAGCAAAAAGCGGTGCAAACACGCCCTCTTTTGACCACGAACCTCCATCTACAGCAGCACCTCAGATTTGAGCTTTTTTTCAGCTGTGGGCAGGAACAGCATGGATTTGCTGCTCCTCAGAGACTTCAGACTTTTGGGGGGTTTCTGATTGTTGCAAGGGGGGGGGGGCTGTTCCATCCTCTGGATGTGTACCATTTATTGCATTGCAAAAGTCTGGGTCCTCTATATCTGAGATGTCAGTCAATGCCTCCGATGGACTCTTCTTCCCATCCGTCCTGGATCATTTGTAGGGCAAGGTCCACAGGGATCCTAGCTGGCCTCATGTCAGCCATATTACTTTAGATATTAAAAATAAACATCAGAAAGGACAGTGTTTGAAATGCACAGAAAACTATAAATCATGTATGTTACTGTGTAAAAACGAATTCCTGATCCATCAGAAGTGTAAGTGGGACAGTCAGAGCTGCTAAGAATTAAAGTTTCATAGAAGATCCCATAGGAACTGCTTGGGGTCATTTCTGACCCACTTGTGGAAGAGTGGGGTAGTGATACAAAAACTGCATTTTTTTTAATTAACGAAAAAATAAATAAAAATGCAAATGGCCTCATGTTACAAACATATTTTATGAGGAATACCTGGAATATGAATATATTACAACTTTTCATTTTAAAGATGTTGAAGAAGAACAACCTGTGGGGTCATTTGACCCCACATGTCTACGGGTTAAAGAAAAGAAAGATGAACTGAAACTTCCGTTTTCATCGTCGCTAATCTTGAAGCCATGAGATAACATGTCGCCTCACTGTCCCTGTAGCCCACAAGACACAGGATGGTGTAGTTAGAGGACACCTGGTGGACAGATGGAGAACGGAAGTAAATCCAAGTAACTGCAGGGCTTCAGAGAAACGAGGGTGCTGGAAAGCTGAAATGTGGGTGAAAACAGGACGAGGCAGGAGCAACACCTCACCGAGCGCCACTGTTGTACTTTGTTTTACAGCTTCAAACGGTGTCATGAGGAGCTGCATTTATGTTTATAGGTTTTTTTTTAAATTCCCTATCCATGTGCGTTCCACAATACAGTCACAGATACATAGCGGCAGACAGATGTCATCGGGAAAAGCAGCTGCTTGAAAGCACTCAAACTAAATTTAAAAGCAGGTGTCAGTCGCAGCCCTACAGGCCGGTGATGGAGGGAAGACGCTGCAATTTTCTTTTCTTTTTTTTTTCTTTAAGGAGTCTTATTGAAGTCAGATGATTCAAATATAACTCGTAGGCATCTCCTTCACATTCCCCATGAGTCTCAGGGGATAAAGTTAGCCCCTGAAGAAACCAAAGCCTCGAGGGCCCCGGCAGGCTGGAGGCAGAGCTCAGAGCACCATACAAGGAGTGTGAGGGCATCTGAGGGAGGGTGGGGCGTGTTTGCAACCAGTGAGATAAATCATTAAAGTCTCAATGGAGTGTTTAACTGATTGATGGCTGTGCATGACTCTTATTTTTAATCAAATTTACCCTTATTTAAATTTACTTCACTCATTTTTTATGAATTTTTTTTTAATGCAACAACAGTCATGTCAAGGCACTTTAAAATATCCTATAAAGTTAGAGAGGAAACCTGAATGATCAGACAATTTGAGATGACTTTGTGTTTAATAAGAAGAGTTCTCTTAATATTTTTTAAATACACTCAAAACAGTACTGATCATTATCAAACTTTACCGTCACATAAAAACATGACAAACAAGGTATTTTGTGCTGGTACACCTAAAAACACCCATCAAATTGCTCTTACTTAATTGCAGCAAATGCTGGATGAAAATTTGAGTGGCCAAAAACTGCAATTCTTCTAATGTCCACTTGAGGCAGACTCCAAAAGCGAGCCAGTGCATTTAAACTCCCAGGTTATAACTTTACAGCAGAAATAAAAACATTGACCGTTTTATAATAAATAAATAAGTAAAATGAAATAAAGAACCTCTCCCTGAGTAATGTCAGCAAGACTTTAAATTAGAGTTTTGGCTGCTTTGATTGACAGTGTAAATGTTTATGCAAAACACTTTTTTAAATGTGTTACAGTTAAATTTCAGCATTGTTAAGGATTGTTCCGAGTAGCTAGTGGGTGCTGTTGTCTGTTCAGCTGCATTAAAAGACTCTACAGAGAATGGCTCAGTTTCTCCAGGATGTACATTTCACTTCTCAGTAGTTACACATTTAATATCAAATAATGTCATATTATAAAAAGCTATCTACACAACATGCCTTCTTGTCTCAATATTGTCTGATCATTGTGGCGGCTACATCCCTTCTACATCCCTGCAACCCATAAAGCAGTTTATGTTTCCAGGTCATAAAAACATTAGAAATACTGAAAAAAACAGATACAATGTCAATAAATTAACTCACTGGTTTAATTTATTGGTTGCTTCAGAGATGGACTGCTGGGCCTTTGTGTGATGAAACAAAGATGGACTGTTGCTAGAGGAACAGTTGTTGCCATAATTTGCAGGTTGGTGGATGGGGGTCTTCCTTGGGACAACAGCTGCTCTCTAATAACACTGAGGAAGAAAGGAACTCCACCACTTACATACTGACAAGGCTCAGCTGTTAAATGGAAATAATTCCAGACTCATGCAGTTGGTTGAGATAGTGCTGCTAGTGTTTAATGCTGTCAAGAAGGTCTGCTCTAGAAATCCATATTTCACACTTTTGTCTTATAAGCCTTGGTGCTGAATGCAGAAATCTAGATCTTTGATGCTGTTTTTCTTTCACTGTTTGACCCTTATGGTTATTTAAATGTAACACTTCTCCTCAATTTAGCTTCACAAAAGATTTGAATCACATCAGAAAATGAGGTGATTCAAAACGATCCAACAAATGTCTGAAGAAGTTCAAAACGTTCAAGGACAAAGACAGAAAACAAATTGCTGGTACTGATGGACCTGATGCTGGAAATCTAAACACTCAACAAATAAACTGCAGCTAATATAAACCAAAACCTCTTCCCATTATTATTTTTTTAAATAAAAAACTGTGCTCATACAATTACAGTGCACCATGAAAATATGATAGATGCATTAATGGTTCATAAATTACACAACAGAGAGCAACGGTTGCATTTAGCAGCACTGGTGAGAAATCTAAAAACCAAACTTAGGTGTCCTATTCTGACTGTACGGAATCTGAATTATTCCACAACTTATTTCATAAAAACAATAAAATACAACCTCATAGCAATTAAAACTTCATAGATTTATGAAGAAAAAGCTCAAATCTTTGGTAAAAATCAGATTGTGCAGATTAGTTACCATTTGAACCAAGATTTATTTGATCATGTATAGAGTAGGCTTGTTTTAAGAATTCATTTTAATTTGAGGACATTTAGGTTGGATAACAAAGATAAGACATAAAGGTGGGAATCAGAGTTTCTTCCTGGCATCATGGTAAAAGCTTTAAAACAGATTCAGACAAAGATTTAAACTTCAGCCTCTACAGTGATCCTGTAAATATGATGATGATGAAAGTTGGGCAAAAAAAGGACAAAAACAGCATGATTGTCTCTGACACGTGATTTTATTGTGTATAATGAACATTGTGTGCGATTGTTTCCCCGACTGTGTGGAGTTGAAGACTTGGTGTTGGTGTGTGAACCTTCCCCTCCCTCCAGACTACGACAAAGTGCAAAATAACAACCCTCAGGTAAATTCAACTCCCCGCCTCTCAGATTTGCTAACCTGCTCTTCAGACCTGTGTGACATAAAGCAAACGCGCTCTTCCACCAGCACAAATAGGACACATGGAGTTCATGTAAACAGAAAAACAAAGCAGAGCAGCGAAACATTTAGGAGGCCTCGAACATCTTCTTCCTGTCAGCTTTGTCCTCAATGTTCTTACGCCAGTCACCCACCGCTTCTGTAGGCTGCAGAGGACAGGAAGCAGCGAGTTAGTCCAAACAAACCGGGAATTTAGACATCTTAGTTTTATTAAAAAGAGAGGTGATTGAACTTAATCAGCTGATTTCTGCACTTTGACAGCTGACACATGGAAAACCAGCCCTTACATGCCTTACATGTGACTTTATGTTTCTAGAAGTAGAAAAATTCTGTAATACTGTAAAGACTGACTGATGAAATAATTGACAGGAATTAAGTTTTTTTGAAAAAGCAGTCTTTATTATGCTACTCCTAATAATTTAAAAAAAAAAAATATTAATTTCCTGAATGAGTTTTACTTTGCAACACAAACTGTGAGATTTATTCAAGTTTTTCAGGAAAAAAAACACACAAAAGATGCAGAAGTCTCCAAAACGTCCTCCAAAAACTTGTGGACCAAATATGATTCAGTTGTTAATTACAGATTTAAGAGAAATTAAGAAAAAAATGCTTTTTAATTTCATCTGTGAGCAAATGTGTGGGATACAAGGCTCCAGTGCTAGTTTCTGATCAGAAGTCCAAAAATGTTCTCTTCCAGATTGCCACCAAGTTTCCCTGGGTGTGCATATTATTTTTGGCTGTGTAAAAATTGATTTATGTTTGAAATCTGCAATATAATCTCAGCCTGGAATTCAAAGGCCACGGTGTATCGTCTAACCGCGTGACGCTTTAGCGTCCAAGTCACCAACTATTTTTTTGTGCACGTCAGAATTATTTTGTCATGAATGCCAAAACTTTGGAGAACATTATATATAATATTCTGATAGTGTAAGGTCATCACATTGATGATAAGCTGCTTCATAGATATTAAAACAGGTTTACTGGCACCACATCAGTAAACTCAGTAATGTAAAGAAAGAATAAAAATCCATCACTGCTGGAACTAAAAGTGCAAACGTCGATTTATCCTGACAAAACCACCCTCTGTCTGTGAACTCACCTCCTCCTTGACCTCTTTCTTGACCTGCTTCAGGTTGGCCCTCAGGTCCATGGTCACCTTGTGTTTGGAGCCCAGCAGAGCCTGCAGCATGGTGTCAGCAGACATACGCACTTTCTTCAGGGCAGGCTTCTTCACTCCTATCAGGTCCACAACTTTGATCTTCAGGTCTTCAATCTATGCACAGAAAGAAAGTGTTATATTTACCCTTCTTTACTTTTTAGAGGCCACTCTAATCCTGTTATGCTCCCAGAGGAAGATTACCTCTTTGTCAGCCTTTTGCACCTTGGCTTCGGCATCGTACCGCTCATCATCGATCTTGTCGATGGCGGCGTGAAGCTTCTTGCAGAGTTCCTGTTGATGCATAAAGAAACCCCAGAAGATGATCTTCCCACAGCTTTAGAGTTATACGGCCTTCCCTTTTTATATCAAAAGTGCTGTTAAAGTAACAAAACCAGTGAGTAAATCATTTGTTTCAAGCTCATATAAAGTTTTAAACTACTTTTGCTTCTAAAAGTACACAAGACGGGAAGAGACATGCAAGTTACCGCGTTGCTAGCCATGCCGATCAAAGCAGCTAGGTGCTAAAGGATGTACATTCCTCTGGCAGAGGAGTGCTAATGTTAGCAGGTCACTCGGTGCTTCACTTAACACTTTCAGGTAATTTATGTTTATGATGAATTACAGCAGCAAAGTTCAGGCTAGCTTCTCATTTCATTAGCATCCTTTAAGTGTCCAGTTTCCATGCTGCATTATGGTGGCACTTAAATGCCAAAATAATAATAACAGTCATGTTTCTACTCAAAACAACAACATAATGAAATAAATACAGTAATAAACAGCATAAATTAATTAATTAAATGAATAGGCTATTATAGTAGCTGATTGTTTCCTGAACTACTAAAAGAAACATTTTATTCTTTTTTATTCTTTCTTTTTTCTCGGATAAACCCTGATGTCTCTCTCACCATCAGGGCGGCCTGGTCTCCGCTCATGTCTGGAGGAGAACAGTGCTCGGCCATGTAGGCCTGTTTGGCCGTCTCGGTTTCCTTTTTCTCCTGCTCGATCCAGTTCATAGCAATCTGCAGGATCAAGCTCTGCAGGACAGAAATCATCATCAACCAGTCTCGTGTTTAATGGTCTGCACTCAAACATACTCAGCAGCAGAAGAACTCAATTTTTTTTCATAATCCTTATTTACCTTGAGATGATGCCTGCGGCTGGAAGTCATCTTTTTCCTGTTTGAGAGGAAGTTGTGATCATTAATAGTTGTAAAGGTTACATTTTTCTAATTCACATCTTTTTTGGATCCAGATATTAAACATTTAAAGGGAGCATCTTTAAAAGGAGACAGATTTCGGTGCATATATA
The DNA here is from genome assembly GCF_964374335.1 of Astatotilapia calliptera. NCBI lineage: Eukaryota > Metazoa > Chordata > Actinopteri > Cichliformes > Cichlidae > Astatotilapia > Astatotilapia calliptera. The sequence continues at coordinate 3,420,163 of NC_137428.1, read as the reverse complement.
AATGAGGTATAGTGTGCATCAATCAGACAGGATGTTCTTCGCACTTACTCAGACATCTTGGCGGTTTTTCGGGTTCACAACCTGCAGTAAGACAAACATAAAACTGAGTGACTGGAGGAAACGTTGAGGTCTTTCTGAGCCCTGCTGAACACCAGAGATGTTCAGATAATCAGTGTGAGGTTCTCTGAGATCAGCATGTTCTGCTGCTGTGATGGAGATGGATAGACGGGAATATTTGTGCCGTAACGCGATCTGAGGCCACAGCTGAAGAGCAGCGACGTCAACTGAACTAAACTGGGCTGGCCGGGATCGTGTGTCACGTCTCTGCGGTTTACACGTGATCGAGTGAAGGATTAATTTGAAAAAATCTCCAGTGGAATATCATTAACTAACATGACATCATGAACTAGCTGACAGTAGCTAACCTTTAGTAACTATCCATAGTGTCTCTGAGGCACTCTGATAGCATGTCTTCATGACCAATTAATGTCACTTTTTGATTAGAAGATTAGGTTAGACATCTTTTTTTGTTTGTTTGTTTAGGCAGGGTATATATACATATATAAGATTAATTAATGATTCAAGTGTTGTTCAGTTTTTAACTTTATACATAAACATTTTCAGGGAACCAGAAAATATTTACCAAACCAGAATCAGATTTTTGTAATTCCAGGCCTTCTGATCAGCTCATATTTCTGTTGTACGCACATCCAAAAAGTCGATGAACAATTTGAGGCAAAACAGCTGAAATCAGGTCTTTGACAAGACTGAGGCAGAGCAGCTGAACACGTCATATAAATTTAGGTTTGACAGAAAAAGGTCAAATGTCACCAACAAATGTAAAGAAGCCACTTGGATTGAGTGAGGAACAGTCAGAGCTGTAATCCTGCTTTAAATCATGTCTTTTCAAAACACAGTCGTTTTGAGACGTGGCTGCATGCAGCATCTTTTTATTCTATCTGATAAAATAGAAGATGCTGCTCTCAGAGAAGCTCAAAGATGCTGGAGATATTAGAAAAAGAAAAAAGATAAAGTAAGGAAGATTTCTCACCTATTGAGAGGAGGAAGAAGAGGACAGGACACACTTGGTGGAAGAAAAGGAGACACTGCCAAAGCCACAGACAGTGAAAAATGAAATAGGTATATATGGTGGTTTGCGATGCCTCAGCAAATTGCCCAGATCCTCTTTATGGAAATGGATTCCCAGGCAGACCAATAGGCCTGCGAGCTCCTGAAATACACCCGGCCCAGCCCTGCTCTGCAAAACGCCCTCCCTGTGAGAACCCTTCATGCCTCCATGCTGTGTTTGTGTATATGGAATAAACTTAAAGGAGAATGAACAGAACACGTTTTATGTCTTCAGAAGGCTTCGGACAGATTTAATATATGTTTTGATCTTTAACTCAAAAGGAGCATTTTAAGCCCTGCAGCATCACAACAAATGGAAATCTTCAGCTTTCCTGTAAAACCCAACGTTAAATTATTATGTGTTTCCTTCTTTACTGTTTTATGTCTTTTGTTTAATTATTTAATTTGAATTTTTCTATGAAAAGTGGCCAAAATTTCAAATAACGAGGACAGTGTATGTGTTTTAAAGTTTAGGCTGCAGATTCCTCTAAACACCCGGGTTTACAAAACAAGTGTCTATTATTGGCTCCGAATGATGTCATTAAGCTTGGCTAGCCCTAACAGGGTCATCACAAAGTTCTCCCTTTGACCAAATAAGCACCGCCCACCTGCTGATCAAAGCTTTTGTTTGAGATTCACAGCCACTCAGAAGAAAGTTCCTAAAATGAGGGGCTACACCAAGCCCAGCTTAATTTAAAGAAGGATTATTTTGAGCCACAAATTACACAAAGCTACGCTAACATAGTTTAAAAATAAAAACATGGAAATGCTTCCAACATGTGAACATTTCTGCAACATGATTTTTTACTTGCAACAGGGTAAGATGAACTTACTTTAATAATCTCAATAGTCTAAAGTTTAAACTGTTTGGAATCAGATGTTTTTTCTTTACATGTAGAAACTGTTTGAAAACTAGAAAGACGAGAAGGTTGAATCGTTGCTTCTTTGTGTGGAAAATATCTAAAAAGGATTTTTTTTTTGCTTGCTCTCTGAAAACATGATGTTTTGGGTTCAACAGCAAAAACTGCTTGAACTTTTGTAAATGTTATTGTGCATTTAGAAATGTAATTACTTTTTTAAAAGAAGTATCATTTATATAGGTTTCATTGTTTGCTCTCTTAACTATCAGTTTTATAGTTTTTATGCTGCAGACTGGAAAAGTCATGTCGGAGAATCTCTTCTCTCAGCTGAAAATGAGTTTTCCTCTTTCAGAACGAGCTCAGGTCCTCTAAATGTTTTTTTTCTAATAAATTTGTCAAAAATCGAATTTCTTTAAAGTGTCAGTGTGAAAATGTTAAGGAATCAATTTGAAGGGCATTAAACTGTTACTAAGTGGATACAAGTAGCAACAAATTAATCCATATTTCAAAACTTTTATTGCTAACGATTCCATGAAAAGCTGTACATTTTGAACTGACGTTTCTCTGCCAGATGTTTCAACTGCAGACGAAGTTAAATTCACTTTGTTTTGGTTCAGTCTCTCTGACGCGCAGGGGTGACAGCGTGACAAAAAACAGCCAAAAAATCATCAAGAAACTGTCTGAACTTTTGTCCCTGAGGGTCCAGACGAGACCCAGAGACACCTTCAGTCACTCAGACCTCAGTCTTAAACGCCCCCGCCGACCTCCACCATCTCCGCCGATCCAGGCGGCTTTTAGGAGCTCTCGAACATCTTCTTCCTGTCGGCCTTGTCCTCGATGTTTTTACGCCAGTCGCCAACGTCTGCAGGCTGGAAAGAATGAGGAGAACTCGTCAACACCTCAAACTGAGACCAAACATTTTATATTTTTTATATTTTATGCTTGAACCTATAACGTTTAACCTCCTTGGTTGAAGTAACTGAAAAAAAGCAAAATATGTTCAAACAATAAAAACTAAACTGATCTGGAAACTAAATGAAACTAAACTGACTTCAAAATAAAATTAAAAAACAAACAAAATAAATAAATAAAACTAATTAGAAAATCCAAAACTATAATAACAGAGCCATAACCATTTACACTTGTGCCTGAGGCTTGCCTGACTCAATGCAGTCTTCTCCCAAATGATAGCTGTGCATAGATGAAAACATGTGCAACAAATAAAAATGAAAATAAATAAATGTAGTTTAAGAGAAACACTAACTTGTACAATATTTGAATGTTTAGGCCTCTATGTTTTAATTTTCATCTCTATAACGGTTCGCATGTCATGCCTAACTTCACTGCTGATGATCATTTTTTATGTGCATTGTAAAACTGTCGTTTTATTTATTTATTTCATTTTGTGTAGCAGAAATCTGATTTACAGTTTTAGAGAAGAGAGAGAAATCATTTAAATTTAGAGAATAATTAAATTGTTTTATTCAAATAATGAGATCACTCCAGATCCACTGTATCGAGCTGCTGGGCCAAACGTGACGCGTGATAATGACGGAGAGAAGCTCTGCAAACCTGCTGAATCAGCGTTCACCTCAGATTAGTTCCTAACACGTGGCTACGCTCTGTTTCTTTCGATGAATTCGGTCCAGTGAGTTAAACTGAATCCTGAAGTTGTTGCAGTAGGACACAGTGATGATGAAACAAGCCGATTTCCTTGCTGTGAAAGCCTCGTGTCTCACCTCCTCTTTCACCTCCTTCTTGACCTGCTTCAGGTTGGCCCTCAGGTCCATGGTCACCTTGTGTTTGGAGCCCAGCAGAGCCTGCAGCATGGCGTCTGCAGACATGCGCACTTTCTTCAGGGCAGGCTTCTTCACACCGGCCAGCTCAATCACCTTCAGCTTCAGATCCTCAATCTGGAGGTCGAGAATCGTTCGTTAAAAGCTGGAAAAGCAGCCAGTCAGATCCGCAGGTACTCCGGCTTCCTCCCACACTCCAAAGACATCCAGGTTTCTAAGCTGCTGTGAACCGTTCACGTGAGTGTGAATGGTTGTGTGTCTCTCTGTGATGGCCTGCCAACCTGTCCTGGTTGTAACTATCACCTATGAAAACTGGGACAGACGTCTGCCCCCTACAGTCCTGAACTGATTTAGCAGCTAGGAATATAAAAACCATTTTAAACACATGAAACATGTTCCAGCAGCACACAGTTAACTGAGTTTCAGACTTTTATGAAAATCAAAAATGCCCTCATATCAAACCTACGCCTCCTTTTTCCTTCCAGCTCTTTCATACTTATCCAGCTGCCTCTCAACATGCATTATAATAGTTCCAATTCATACTTTTTGATTAAAAAAGACCTGCTGACTGTCGACACAGTCGTCACTCAGTAGTGTTAGAGCCTCTGATTCTGATATTTAGCACTGAAATCTACACCTACCCAGTCGAGAACGATCAAAGGAACTAGATCTGGAAATAAAGCATGCACACACGATGACATTAAGATTAAAAACATCTAAAAGTAAAGTGAGTTTTCCATAATCTCGCTCAAACTCTCACCTCTTTGTCGGCTTTCTGCACTTTGATCTCGGTGTCGTATCTCGACTCATCGATCTTGTCAATGGCGGCGTGGAGCTTCTTGCAGGCGTCCTTTTAAAGTGCAGAACGAACGCTTTTCATTAGCAGTCAGCATGGATGTTCACTTTGGAGGTATTTATCTGAATTCCTCTATTTTATATATATTTCATGTTTATTTCTCTTTTACCTCATAGATGTGGTTTCTAGCTAAAACATGAATTTGTAAGAAATAAATGGTTGGCATCAGTACATTGCATTAAAATACTTTTATTTTGAAAATTATGAATTTCAGCTAAATGTAAAATAAGGTCACATAACTGCTTAGAAAATATTCATAGCTTTTTAATCACGGACATGTAATGGAATGTAAGATTTAACCAGCTCATAACACAAATGTTTCACCTTCCTCTGATGTCCTAAACTCAACTTTTTGCAACCTGCTCCACTACAATGAGGAAAACGCCCCGATGTTTTCTTGTGGTCATAAGAAAGTGTAAGCATATGACACAGTTTCGTTCTAACCGTAAGGGCAGCCAGGTCTCCGCTGAGGTCAGAAGGTGGGCAGTTCTCAGCCAAGTAGGCCTCCTTCGCTGCTGCGATGTCTGTCTTCTCCTGCTCGAGCCAGTTGGCGGCGATGTGCAGCATCAAACTCTGCAGGAAGACGAAAACATGCAAAGTGAAGAGAGAGCCTCCAAAAATTCAAAGGTTTTAGAAAACAAAAGGTTTAAGCCTCACCTTCAGATGATGCCTGCGGCTGGACGTCATTTTCTTTCCCCTGTGAGACAGAGATTAGAAAATTACCTTCAGAGCTGAAATGACCGACTGTAATTTTTCTGCATTTTGGTAATTCAGTTCCTTATTTTACGCAACACCTTTCTATGTCTACAAAATCGGCTTCTGCGCGAAGCTATAGATGTCATGGATCGCTGACCCAGGGTTGGGGGTTTGTTTTGAGTTTTCTTTAGCTTTTAATTGTGATCATCTTTGTCACATTATTCGGTGCTGGTTTCAGTTCCAAGTGCGAGCAGCTGACCTAGAGTTTGTCTTAGAGCTGTTTGTGTTCTGGTTTCACATGTTCTGGTGGTACTGCAGCATTTCTTGGTTTCAGACTGGTTTATTTGTCCCTCGTTTTTTCCGCTTCGCTTGTGTTTCTGTGTCAAGCTCATATGTCTTTGTCCAGGTCTCACTGTTAGGTAGTTCCTGTTTTATTTTGATAGTCCCTTGTCCTGTGTGTGTCATGTTCAGTTGGCTTGTTCCCTCGTTATCCTCTGTGTGTATTTATTGTCTCAGTCGTCCCTTCCCTTTTGTCATGTTCTCCCTTAAGCTGTGTGCCTCGTGTGTTTCGTGGCTAATTTCTGAGGTTCTGCAATAAAGCTGCTTTTGGAGTTTACATTTTGTCTGTGGAGTTCTGTGTTTTGGTCCTAAACCCGTCTGCCACACAGCAAACCTGACAATACAAATCCACCTGTCAGCACCTCTCACTCCCACTGATAAGTGCTTCATGTGCAATCATCTTAAAGAAGGTGAACCAGAAGCAGGAGTAAGAAAAGAAGAAGAAGATGGGGGAGAGACAAAAGGAGGTAAAGAAGAAGAGGAAGGAGAAGGAGGAAAAACACAGAAGAAGGCTTGGAAAAAAGGTGGAAGGCAAGCAAATAAGGAGAAAATGAAAAAAGTAAAATTGTACTCACTCAGTCATTTTGGCTGTTTGTGATCTTCACACCCTGCAGAGACAGAAAACACTCGTTAGTCAAATGCGAGGAGTGAAAAGTAACAGAACCTTGACTCTGCCTGACTCACAGCTCAGCTGGACACACCTGTTATTGATTGGGTGCCCTTTGACCTCCAGCGAGAAACACGATGCGCTTTACTATCATGGAAAATCACACTGCCACAAACCAGCTAATTTTGGACAGGAGGGGTCAGGCACCCAGGAGCGCTCGACAGTTGTCCCCTCTGAAGACATTTCTGCCTGGAATTTAAGTTGTTGGAGCGAGCCAACGATCTGAGCACTAAATGTCACCGGCAGATGAACCGAGTGTGGCAGCGAGTGCACGGTGAGAGCAGCTAACAGATTTCAACATCCTGCAGCCATGCCAGGCACCAAAGTGTGTGCCCAGGTCACCATCTGGAGAATGAGGCTTTTTTAAAAATAAAGTCTGCATCCATCATCAAAATACAAATCCTCACTTTCACAGCCCAACCTAAAAGACACAAACTGAGTCCTGTGAGCTAAGAGTCACTAATTTAGCTCAAAGATGCATAGAAAGACTCAAATCATTTAGGACTGATTATAGAAAAACACACATTCCTTAAACTTGGTCAGCAGAACGTGCAGGAAACGACTCTTCTTCACCTCTAAATAAAACCATTTTCTCAATTTTTTTCATGATGGTATGATCTATATGATCTATCTGGATTTGATGTGATCTCTAAATGATTTGAGGAATGGCAGGTCTATAATATCCAAAAACTCCAACCAACTCTGTGTGCAGATTTAAGCTAAAGTGGTAAAACAAACGCATCTTCGAACATTGCTTCAAGCCTCAAATCTTGACAGTTTCGTCAACAGCGTGCAAGCTGCAAAGCAAACATCAATAAAAGCTCTGCAACACCAAAATCCACATTTAACCCGTCTGCATGTCCAGTATCGTCCGCTGTCTGAATAGCCATCGTAAGTGTCAGCTCCAGCTAACTGCTCCTTCTCTCTCTCTCTAAACACAACATCAGAGGTCAGAGGTCACAGCTGCAGCAACATCTTTAAAAACAAAAAAATTAGTCCTTCGTGCTTAAAAAGCCTCTCCAGAATGCCCGGACCCCCCACCTCTTGAGCAGCCCTCCCTGTATTGTTCCCTGACAGTGAGTGAAGCTATAGGAGAAATTCTCACCTACTAAGCAAGACGAGGAAGAAGAACAGGGAGGGAGACACAGCTAAGTCTCAAACAGTAAAGATTAAACAGAGTATATAGGCTATAAAGTGCTGGCTCAGCAGGAAAGCCAGCCCTTTTTATGGTAGCAGAGCTACTTCAGACCAATGGGTCATCAGGCTCCAGAAATACCACGAGGAACCTCATAAATTTCTACTGGAGGAAGTCGCCTCCCTGGATGAGAGGCTGGACGGGAGGCTGGACAGACGCTATCAGGTTCCCACCCGCAGAGGCCAGCGGAGGGACGAAGCAATTGTCACACAACAGTCAAACGGAGTGGCTGACGTAATTCAATCTCACTGATTCCCACTGAGCTCTGAGAGCAGCATTTGAAGCTGTTAGACACAATCAAGTTCAGCTGTCGTTAAAATGAGGCTTCAGCACCAAGTTACTCTTCACGCACATGACATCACTGATGTCCTGTCCAGGGTTAAGGTTAAGGGTTAAGTGTAGGGGTGAGGGGGAGAGGGAGGGTGAATTAATTTCACCCCTTTTTAAAATGTTAATGCTGAAATGAAAGTACAACTGTATGTCAAAGGTAACATCCTGTAATTTCAGCAAATGTCCCTATAAACTGTGGGATTGTTGCAACAAAAAGAACCATCACCCTCGATGGGCCACCGGTGACGTGGTGAACGTTAAGAGGCTAAACACAAAATCAAACCATAAAAACTGACAGCCAGTACAACTTAAAATCAGCTCTTTGAGCAAAGGGGGCCGTGGATTTTGTTCCATACCCTTGGTAGAGTCAGTGTGCCAAATACAGAGCAATCAAAAACAGAAAAACTACAACAAAACTAAATCTGACAAAATGGCATCAAACAAAGTCTGACTTAAGAAGACAGTTTAATACTGATGAGTTTTATGTGCTTGAAGCCATAATGCTGATGGTCATTTTGAAATTTGGACATATATTTTGTAAAATTTTTAAAAAGTCATAAATAAAAATCTAATATTTAAATGAAACAAATTAACGTGTAAATGTAAGTTAAAATGTATAAATGAAGCAAAACAACTAATTTGGCATCATTTTGGCTTTTTCCTCTTTGCTTACAGACGGAAATCGAAAGAAAATTTCCTTCCTTCAGTTTTTGGTGGATTACATTACAAATAAAAAAAAGAATTATATAAGCCATATTATTATCCTAACAGTGAAATAATGTTTGATGGTTTGATATTTATGTTTACCACATATAGATGCAACACCAGTATAATACTGATGTACTACACTGTGCTACTACCTATAATAAGCACATTAATAAGCACTAATATTTCAATACGAATGTACTAAATGTTCGATTTTGTTTTGACTATCCAAATATTAGTATTTGAGGGTTTTTTTAAAATGCACATTAAGTTTGAAATTCATCACACCAGGTCGCTGCCTATGAGAGGGAATCAGGAAAGTGAAAGTAAGACAGGGAATGTAACTTGACCAATCATCGTTTTGTTTCTGGTCTTTATGTTCTGTTTCTATCACTGAATGCATTAACGATGACTTATTGTTATTATTGTTGATTTATTGTTAATAGAAGCTGAAAACAGTCTGATTGACTGCATTCTTCCTTAGAACTTTAAATCAAAAGAGAAACACTTGAAAGTTTAGAAAAAATCAATTTCTGATGTTTAACACAACCGTTGTTAGCTGTTCCCCTCTCAGCCATGACATTCACAAATGGAAAGATATCTAAACATCTAAACATACCCGATAAACTATGTTGAGAAATCCCTACTTAATTTATACGAGTTATTTAACATAAAAACTGTGAATATTGTAAGGAATGAAGACAAATTGAATGCAGTGATTAAACAAAGAGTGATGAAGGTCAAAAGAGTAACAGCACTCACCATTTGTAGAACTCTGTGTGGCTGCAGCTTTATTGGTGATCAAATATGATTTGATTACAAACAATTGATCAATAACTTCCAGGTATGACGAAAAAAAAGTTGAGTCTTGAGTCAGATAGCTGAGTCTTCTAGGACTCAAACTAAAAAGAGAAGATGTAAAAGAAGAAAACGGAGCCAGCAAATAAAGGACGAAAGGGCTCTCTACTGACATCTGGTGGTTCAACATCAGCACAACACATCTCAGTTTCTAACTGCCTATTTGGAAATGTAAGTTATGTTAAAGTCATCTTACACCTGGAAAGAAGCTTCTCCTGCTTTAGATTTCTGATTGAACCTGATTGAACTCAGGAGTAAGTGAATATACAACAGCCCGTATAAATTAGCCCAACTTAAATTAGCCGTTAAAATAAAAAAAGACGACCTTGAAAAAAGTGCAGCTTCACAGCATTGCCTTATTCCAAAAAGAACATTTAATTGCACATCAGAGGCAACAGTGAAGAAGAGCTGTAACATCCCAGAATGAGCAAAACAAAAGTTGGATGAGAAAGTCTTTAAGAGGTCTCAAACATCTTCTTCCTGTCAGCCTTGTCCTCAATGTTCTTGCGCCAGTCGCCCACCACCTCAGCAGACTGCAGGACACAAACACAGCCCACCATCAGCAACAGTTAACTGTTTTTAGCTCTCTTAAACAATCAGCCTGCAAACACTCACCTCCTCCTTCACCTCCTTCTTGACCTGCTTCAGGTTGGCCCTGAGGTCCATGTTTACCGTGTGTTTGGAGCCCAGAAGAGCTTTAAGCATGGCGTCGGCACTCATACGCACTTTCTTCAAGGCTGGTTTCTTCACTCCGGCCAGCTCGATGACCTTCATCTTCAGTTCAGTGATCTGAAGTCAAAAGGAGAAGCTCAAAGGCTGAACAGAGCAGATAAACACAGACCCACGCAGTATACTACAGCACACAATCTGCTAAAAGGAGGACAGATGCACACAATCCTCCACCTCTTTGTCGGCCTTTTCCACTTTGACCTGGGTGTCGTATCTCTCCTCATCAATCTTATCAATGGCCTGATGCAGCTTTTTGCAGAAGTCCTGTCAAGAATTAAAAGGAAAAAAACAGATGCAGTTGTTGTCATATAAACAGCCCATCATGTAAGAGTGAGGTTGACGTTCTTACCATCAGAGCTGCCTGGTCTCTGCTCAGGTCGAGGGCGGCACAGTTCTCTGCAAGGTAAGCTTCTTTGGTGACGATGATTTCAGCAGCTTCCTGCTCGAGCAAGTTGGCAGCGATTTGCAGCATTAAACTCTGAAAGAGGACGACAAAGAGATTCCACATTATTACTGCTGTGTGTTGTACTGTTGTTCTTGATGCTGCTTCATTTACTTTTGGGGCCACGTAGATGCAGCGCTGATAATCTTAACAGAGTCTCACCTTGAGATGATGCCTGCGGCTTGACGTCATCTTCTTTCCCCTTTAATTCATAAAGACGCGACATATTTAAAACAACATTCGAGTATTCTGATGTAAACTCTTCACAAAATGATGAATGTGATATCCTGATTGGCTCTTTCAAAGTGTTTTACACAGAATAAACATACTCACTCAGACATTGTGGCTTCCTTCAGGTTTCTGACTCTGGTAATAATCCGAAAAAATGAAGAAGAAAATGAAAGCAAAGATTTGAGACAATGTAAGTAACAAAAGATTACATTCAGTAAATTCAATTAATTTATTACCTCCACCAAAGAGGTCATGTGTTAACCATGGGCAACTGAAACGTGTGGTGTGTACCATAATATATAAAAATCTTAAATGTCACACCACATATGACCTCTAAACTCTTCTTCAAGGTCAATATACTGATCTGAAGATCAACGTGATAATAATCCAATATAGAGCTGTTTAAAACTACGTTTCCTGCTGCCTTTGTTTGTACTGACAGCATTAGGAATATAAGGAAATATGGGAATTCGAAATCTATTCCAATTATAGTTTGAATCCAAATATCACGTCACCTCTGACCTCATCTTTGCACACACATCTCGTCTTTATTTTTACTGCACTACAAACTCCATAAAGTAGATTTAAAAAGAATAAAGAGAACAAAATGAATGTGAACGAAAAACAACACTATTCCCAAAAAAGTAAACTGCCCAGAGAGTGAGCTGAGGTTTGGGTGCCTGTCAGTTACCAAAGATGGTTTTACAGGCTGAATCGTGGGATGTTTTTTCACAGGACTCTGTTATCTGGATAATGACATACAAGCCACGCTTTTATAAATTTAGATTTGCTATTAAAATGCAACTTGGTGTAGAAATATGTGTTAAAATCAATAAGTACATCACAAATACTCTTAAAGTTCAGTTTTGTTCTGCTCTTTTTTTGATGTCTCCCTCTGGAAACTTCCCCCGACAGCCTCCACAGGAGGTTTGTGCATTTTTGGTCATTTAAGAATAGAAACTTCAGGGTGAATCTTGTGCCAGCTGGGCCACTGCTAATCCTGGCTCAGTGTCAAAGGTCAACCATCACATGTCGGAGAGTAATGCAATCCAAGGGGACGACATTGAGATGTGAAAATTATCAAACTGTTAAAAAAATGATTTAATTTATATTTTCTGTCATTTGATCCCAGCTGATTAACTTTAGGACAACACCTGAATCAGACTGCTGCAGGCTTTTACACGTGTAGTTCATTCACTTTCACATTTTACTAATTATTTTACTGGCAGAGACAATCGCTCATTATCTCGGTGCAGCGACATTTTCTCTTTCCTTTTGCCTTTCAGGAGAGCTCAGGTGGATGTGCTGGAACCATCTGATTTTTCAGTTCTTTGACCCTGCAGGCTGATAACTGTTTGAGTCGATTTATTTACAGATTCTAATGCAGTTGAATAAAACTATATGTGCATTAATCACGAGTTTTAATACCATGTTAATAATTTTAAAAAATAAGAAGGAGCTTAATTGTGATGTTCAGTGTGAAAACGAGATAGAAATGTCATTTAACCAGTTTGGAAAACTCATTTTTGAAACAATAAATCAGTTTCTTGTTTATTTATAAATATGGAAATCTAGTTTGTTTTTTTAATCTTACAGTAGTTTTATGTAGATTTTATAGTTTTATGCACATAATGTAAGGGAGCAAGATGGTAAAACCATAATATATAAACAGGAAACATCCAAAAAATATGAAAACTTTACTCAGTTATGATTGAAAAATTCAGTAATTCTGTACATAATAATTTTCTTATTGAATACATTCATTCAAGATTTATATATTGAAGGTTTTTTAACCTGTTGAGATTAATCTGCACCAGACTCACTAAATTGTATTTCCTGTGAGGATCAGCTTCACTTTAAGCATTAAGTAAAAGAGTTTCTCACCTACAAAGTGATGATGAGGAGGCCGGCAGAGACTGGCTGAAGGGCTGGGACGCAGTGAGGGAGTCACTGATTAAAAAGCTAACTCTGTGGGGTATATATGGGCTTGGACGGGGGTTTGGTTTCAACTTTTATGGCCATGAGAAGCCCTGAGACCGACCAGGCCAATCAGCTCCTGAAATGCCTTCATCCTTTGACCAGTCACCTCATAAATAGTCAATCCAAGGCGGTCAGCAGTCCTCCTTGGGACAGGTCAGGCTGACAGCTGGACATGAGGCACTATGCACAGGGAGATAAGGAAATGATGAGACTTAAATCATACTTAATATGACTTAAAGTTTGGGATAATTTCTAGTTTAGGGCATTCATAAATCAGCAAAACCAGCTGTGACAACATCAAGAAATCAAAACCGAGGGGATGCAAAGAGAAAAAAAACATTTATTTTGGGCATCAGATTAAAGCATTAAATATTTGAAATAGAGTCTGTCTTCAACCTTCACTGTGTTTAAGCAGTTTCTTGTGATGTAAATGTTGGATAGATCAGAGATTCTGGAGGTTTTTTGCAATTATCTACAAAACGAAAGAATGCACTTAAACTGCACATACACCCTTTGTTATTAGGAGTGCGTTGCCTTAATAATTCAGAGATTTGTGCAGAAACATGCTTTAAAATACAATCAGAACTTCCGTGATCCACAGTATCTGCTGCTGTGGTATGAACTTCTGGATGCAGACATTGTTAAAATACTCACGTTACATTGGCAGCAACTGAAAAGAAAAAAGAGATAGAAATTTTAAAAACGGCAATAAATAGAAACAGTGAACATTTTCACATATAAGGCAAAGAAAGACAAATATGATAAAAACTGTGACTCACCTGAAAATGTCCATTTGAATGTGGTTTTGTAATCAACACAAAAATCCAAAATTTTTAGTAAAAACAAAAACAAAAACAAAAAACGTCTTAAAAAACAGCAGGACGTTACCCATCCTGTTCAGTCAGTTAGCATCATCGTCAAAAATCAAAGCCAAACTCAAGAGTTTCAGAAGTCATGGATCAGTCCTCCCAGATCTGCTTTGATAGACTGAAAATCCTAATTTTACTTTTGAAACATTTTGACTGGATACATTTTCATGAGTTGATGGCGTTTGCAGAGGACTGCAGATAGAAAACTTTAAAGAAGTCCAGTGCAGGAAATCCTCTGCTGACCCCGTGTGGTCAGAGGTGTGTATTATCTGTTCTTCATCATGTTACTAGAGATCTGAGAAAAATCTCAATATCTATATATATATCTATAAATAGATATATATATAGATATATATATAGTAATAATTAAGAATAAACACTCTACATGAACAAGTATTTTTAAAAAGTGTAGAGATCTTTCACATGACCACATACAACTACATTCTGCTATATATATACAAAAGGGAAGCTGTATTGTAAATGCAGTATGTATATGCAGTATGTATGCAGTTCTATGGTGTAATGTTCAGATGTATAACAAAAATTATGAATTTTAATTTTTCAATTCCAGAACTCATTTCTTGTTCATTCTTGTTATGTTGTCATTTTGTCAGTTTTTGTAGACTGTAACTAAAAATGGTCACGCAGAGGTTTTATCTAATAAATGATAAGTGTAGAGCAAGTTTCCAACATAGCCAGACTGTCGTGGTTAGACCACAGTTCTACACAGTGTGAGATAGTGGTGATAGTGTATTAGGCCCAACATTGTAATTTTGAGAAGAAAGGATCTGATTTAAGGAAAAATGTCTCTGTTAAAAGAAAAACAAACTTTACAAAAATAAAAGTTTTCTTATCAAATAACCAAACTTTGCAAAGATGCATCAGTCTTACTAGACCACAGATAGCACTGCCTGTCATTTCTTATGGCAATAAAGATGTACTTTCTTGCCATAAAAATATAAAATCATTATATTGTCACAAGCCTTCTTCAGTTTAAAGTTTGGTTAACTGGAAGTATATCACATTTACCTACTGAAGGCTGTCTGGCTTAATGGGAATCTACCCAACATCAGGAGACAACTGTCAGGTCAGTTTATCTGATTCATTGAGAAACTGCTTCTGGAGTTGTCTTGCTTCTGGTAAATGTTAGCTTTCCTGCTAACACAGACATTTTTGCTTTTGTACATCAGAAACTGTAGCATTCTGTTTTTAACAATGCAACTGTGGTCTGATAAAATCAATTCAGTATTGCAAAGTGTGGGATTCTAGGTTACTCCTTTGAACATAGAAGGGCCCTAATCCACCCAGCGTAGATTCACTGTCCAGCTTTATATACAGTCTATAAGGGGGAGGGGCCTGTATTTTCTAAATACTGTGAAGTGTGAATTAAAAAGGAAAAGATTACATTCACTTTTCACAGCTCCCTGAACACACTATAACCCCTTCTATATAGTGATAAATGGCTTTTCCAATTGCAAGTCGACATCACTGCTACACTAATGATGCCGTAGGAAAAACATGGATATTGTGTCTTGTCCCTCACTGACATGCACAGCACTACAAAGAGCACCTTCAAACAGAACTCGTTAACAATCAGCTGCAAGTTTTTGTTTTCAATTTTTACGCTTTTTTATGTACAACTTCACTTCAGCATGTCGTCATTGCAGAAAAAAATGTACTGTGGTTTCTGTTCCAAATCAACATTTGCTTTAATCATGGACAAAAACATAGAAAGACGAGCTCAGCACTGTAAAGTTTGAAAACAGTGCGCTGTGCACTCAGTTTGCAGTGTTGTGCATCACTGAGTCAAAGACAAAACATCCAACGACAGCAGGGGTAGGAAATTAAATACATTTATTACAAAAAGTCTAGGAGCAGGAAGGTGCTAAAAGTGAACATCAGTACAGATGGAAACAGGAAGTTACACTAATGAAAAAAGTTTAAGCAGCTTTTACCCTTTGAAATTTATAAAGTTATACAAATGTACAATAACAAAGCAGGCTGAAACTTACAAATTTAATGAGAAAAGGGGTTTTTCAATTCAATGAGCAATGCCAGAAATTCCATAAAAAGTGCTAACATCCCAGAACAGCTACAAGAGCAGCGAGCAGTTCTTTAGGAGGCCTCGAACATCTTCTTCCTGTCAGCCTTGTCCTCAATGTTCTTACGCCAGTCGCCCACCGCCTCTGCAGGCTGCAGGAAAAACAGTGACAGTCAGAGACAGTCAAGACTTTCTAGCCTCCTAAATGAATCTTAAATTAAAATATTAAATGCAAACACTCACCTCCTCTTTCACCTCCTTCTTGACCTGCTTCAGGTTGGCCCTGAGGTCCAGGTTAACTGTGTGTTTGGAGCCCAGCAGAGCTTTCAGCATGGCATCGGCGGACATGCGCACTTTCTTCAGAGCAGGCTTCTTCACTCCAGCCAGGTCGACCACTTTGATTTTCAGGTCCTCGATCTACGAGCGACCAAGCAGTTTAAAGGTGAAACCAAGTCGAAAGCAGAGCAGTGCGGACGCATTTAGAACCAGCGGCGAAACGCTGAAAACGCTTTACATTTTGCATGCACCCTACATCGGTGTTTTATCTGTAATGTGAGTTTATCACATTAGCAGTGCAGGAGGGGCTCTGCTTATGAAAACTAAACTGCTACTGCTACTCAGACAATGATATTTCTAGAATGTCTGATTTATTTATTGATTTATTTTAATTTGCTGATTACACAAATATCTCCGGCTCTGTGAAGAATTTGCAACAACTTTTGAACCTGATCAACTTGATCAGGACTCAGAAATTAAAAAAAGCTTAACATAAATTAATTATCACTAAATTTGAAAAACAGACAATTCAAAGTATTATGTATAAAATAAATAAAATTTAGATACTTAAATAAAATGTTAAGATAGAGTGAAATTAAATTCCTTGGTGTGACAATAAATGACAAAATTTGCTGGAAATTAAATATACAATATATTTTGTTGTTACTTTATTATCCATATTTAAATGTTAAAAATAAAACAGTCTAATCAATAATCATTATTAATGAGAAAAAAATTATCTCTCATGCATCTAAATTGTAGGAAATATCAAGAATAAAGAATAAAGCAGACATCATGCACAAAGAGAAAGGATTTGTGCTCATCCAGATAACTTCAGGATTTAACCTTGGTGCTCAGTATTACTTTCACTTCTTCCTGGGGAACATCACCATGGTAACTTACACTGCAGATCTAACCCGCTCTGTAGGAGGTAATGTTCTAGATTTGAGACTAATAGGTATGAAATAACCACAGATCAGTCAATTCTAAGGAAAATAACATGATTTCTGAAAGACCCTTGAAATATGGAAAGAAATGTGGATTCTCATGTGCAACAATTTATGATACTAATATGGGACATCTATTTATATTTGTTGAAATTATATCAAATTTGTATGTAGATCAAGCACAGAGTTCAATTTGTTCTTTATATGTCGTCTCTATTGACTCCCAGAACATTAAACAGCTGCAGCTGAACAGATAAAAACTAAAATTGTCTTGACTCAGCTTCAAATAGGCTTTTAATACAGTAGCCCTACTCCAATCTTACCAACCTGATTATTACAGTGAACCTTTGTACTTGATGCTTTAACTCTTGTGCAAATCTTGTGCAAGAAAGAAGGTGAAAGAACAACCTGCCTTCCTGTTTTGTTTACAACTATATCACACTGAGTGATTTCAAGGTTAACACGTTCTGTGGATGTGAAAAGCTGCCAGTCTGTTCTGCAGAGCAGGTGGAAGTGTACCTCTTTATCAGCCTTGCCCACTTTGATCTCCAGGTCGTACCTCTCTTCATCAAGTTTGTCGATGAGGGCGTGCAACTTTTTGCAGGTTTCCTGAGCGAACAGACACATCCAATGTTTTGTTACTTAGGACTCATCTTTAGTGAGGATATTATAGTTACAAATATCCTCACTAAATGAATATTATAAATAAGAGCTGACAAGAATTCGGAAATCCTCAAATAAAAGAACCATTGTCTGCATGAAATAATGATAAAGGGAATATTCAGAATGATTTCCATTCAGCAGCTTTCAGTTGAGCTTTGACTCTCACCATGAGAGTTGCCTGGTCTCCACTCAGCGCAGGAGGGGGGCAATTCTCTGCCATGTAGGTCTGCTTAGAGGCTGCAATTTCCTGTTTCTCCTTTTCAATCCAGTTCGCCGCGATCTGCAGCATCAAACTCTGCAGGACAAAAGAAAAGTCAAGAAGTCAGTAGTAATGAACCGTTGAGCGCGAAAGTGAAACCTGAATACTTTAAAATGTTCAGCAGAAACACCTTTGGCTGTATAGAGGTCTATGGGAAACTAGTCTTTGAGTCAGTTGACCTGTGACCTCAGAAAACACTTTGCTGTTGAGTTTATGGCTTATCTGTTACTTTTAACACTTGGAGTTCATTTTGTCAATTTTGTCATTTTGTCAATCGTCATTAGTATGTAGAAAGATAATAAAGTAGGGTTGGGTTCCTGATATATTGGCCTATATTTGCCAGTATGTGAGTATAATGACAGATAAATGAAAATTAAAAAATAAAATAACAAAGAGACAGGACACAAAAAACTATGCAAACAATGTTGCATAGTCTGTCCACCAGAGGGCGCTGTGTAATTAAATGTTGACAACAGGTGCTTGGAAGACCAGAAACCCCACCAGCTGATCTGAGCTGAGTTGGGGAGCGCACAAAGGACTGATCTACAGTTTGCTGTGACAATAAAGAAAGATTACTACAGCTGCATTGTCATATTATCTTACTAGCTCATAAATAACTACACATAAGCATTAGGTAACCCCATTTGCTTAATGTGGTTGACGTTACAGTATCAACATCCATCTTTTATTTACAGTCGATACAGAGAACATGCCAACTTTCTTTTTAAAGTAATAAAACCGTTCAAAGCTCAGAAAGACTGCCGACGACATACCTTCAGATGATGCCTGCGGCTTGAAGTCATCTTTTTTCTGTGAGGAGTGAACACAACAGTCTCTGTCACAACTGTAACAGCAGTAATTCAAACAGCTGTACAAACACAGCTAGAAAGAAAATGACATGAAGTTTTTAAAGTTTTCCCTCCTAATTTTCTTCTTTGCACTTTCATTTCTGATCATTTTCTTTCTTTAGTCTGTTTGACCTTTCCTCATACTTTTTCCCTGTTTTAGTAATTCCTCTAATTTTCTCCTTTATTTATTTCCTTCTTTCTGTTCTTTCCTGTATTTTCATTTTCATTTTCTCCTCATTTTGTTCTCTTTTCTGCTTTTGTTATTTCTTCTTTTTAAATTCCTCCCTTTTTTCTAAATCCTCTTCTTTTTCTGTTTTTCCTTCTTTTTTGTCAATTTTTGTCTTCCTTTCCATTTTTTCCATCCTCCTTTTTCTTCTTTTGCCCTCTCCTTCCTTCTTTTCCTCTATTAACATTTACTTCCTACGTAAGATCCATAGTAATCTTATGTTCTTAACTTTAAGTCTTAACTCAGCATTTTCATTTGATCCAGTGAAGTCCAGTAAAATACTTGCTCCACTAAAATCACTGATATATGATGAAGAGACAGCACTTACTCAGACATGTTTACGGTTTCTGTTCTTCACAATCTGTTTGGAGAAAGAAACAGAAGAAAAACTCATCAGGTTGGAAACATATGAGACACCTTATTTGTATGAAATATGATCTATTCAGCCAGTTGATGAGCAGCTGAGTGATGACAGAGCTAACTTTGGGGTTGGGGTCAAATGTGGCCACTGACGCCTGCGATAAGCTCCTTTACAGGGGTTCATAACTAAATATCCTTGGGGAGTTAACACTTCAATTCCTTTCCCAGAGAAGAATCTTTCCAACAGAATGTGCTGCGGCAGCAGCTTTGTGGCCAACACCAGCGGGTAAACACACCCCAAAAACAAGGCAGCCGGTCCCAGAGTCAAGTTTCAGAAGATATATTTAATGAGAATAACGCACAGGTTTAGTTTTCCAGCTGAAATATGACACAAAGAAGCTAATTTAAGGCAAGAAGGTTTATAGTTTTAGGCTATAAAACTTCTAAAACTGTAAAACAAAAAGAAGAACTTTTATATTTGTGCAGTCCACAAATCAAACCATAAAACACTCAGAATCAGCTCCATGCTTTACCAATCAATATACTTAAAAAAAAAAGTAACAAACAATTACATTTTGTGATGCTTATAGCAGAGTGACTTCACAGCTTGAGAAATGTTTAACAGTGGAGCACAAATTCCCTAAACAGTCAAAAAGGAAACTAATATCCATCATAACACCTCATTTTTTTCCATGTTTTTTCCTTCCGTCCTTCAGGACATGTAAAGATCCTGATCTTTAAAACTCAGTCAACAACAAAATACAATAAAATGTACTTTGATTTTACTTTTAATGCTTCATAAATAGTTTTTACAGAGAAACATACAGAAAAAGAACAGATATTCCCAAACATAAATCTGTAAGACGCATCGCAGTAACAACTGTTCTGATTATTTTAGGAAAGAAAAGTAAACTCGTTCCATAAAATGCTTTCCAGTAATTTCAGCAACAGAAAACTCTTAAACTAACCTTGAAATCATTAGAAATATCCCAGCTTTGTTTTTGCTTTTTTCTAAAAGAAATTAAACATCTAAAAAAATAAACCTAATGAAATAACTAAATAAAGAATGACTTCTGCAGATTGCGTTCATACATCTAAATTTTATCAAAACTTTCCAAAACTGCCAAATGTTCCCAAAATGTAGAAATCTTCATAGAAAGTCAAAATCAAATGAGAGCATCGTTCAGTCTCTGCAGCGCTGCTCAAACACACAACGCTCAGATCGCCCTGGTTCATGTTTCCCTTCAGTTATTAACAAACCCCAGAGGTCAGGACTTTCATCACCTTAGCGCTTTCCCCCAAAAGATTCCACATAGCAGTGGTTTCATATCCGTTTACCAGCTCTGTACAGACATGCAGAGAGAGGAGGAGGAGGAGGAGGAAGATAGGGAAACTGGTCTCACCTACGACGAGACGGAAAGTCCAGGAGGAGGGCAGCAGTGGCCAGTGGCAGTGGGAAGAAATCATCCCAGGGGTGTATATATACGAGGTATCAGATATGGATATGGTGCTCCTGTTTATGGAAATGCAGAATCCTCAGACCAATCGGCCAGCAAGATCCTGAAATATCATCAACCCCTTCCAACTTCACCCCATAAATCAGCGTTTATTGAGGAGGAGCCTGATTTCATTTTAGGACTTTGCTGGGTGCCACCGGGATGCTATAAAAGGGAGGAAGAGAAGGATGATGATGATTCACATTTGATATGAAACTATCAGAGTGCAAATATTTCACTGGGTGATCATGGGACTGCTGGAAATAGAGGGACAGTAAAAACATTTTTGGCTTGTTATTGAACTCAAGATGCTCAAATCCAAAAAGTTGGTAAGAAGTTGTGACAAAACAAACTTTTCAGGCTGGTTTTCACTTTTGAGTCATTGATTAAAGGATGATTTTTCTCTTTTTAACATCACTACAAGCAGTCAACACCCCTTGGTTTCATTGTGTTCCTTTAAAGATTTACAGGTCCAACATGATTGCTTAAATGTGTCAAACCTCTCAGGATTCAAGGAGAAAGGTCTGAAAATGCATTGAATTCATTCTTGTGAGTAATTTACATCAAAATGTAACTGTATCTATATCTATGTGATAGTCAAGAAGTCACTTTGTCTTCTGGAGCCCTAAAGTGTCAGACCTGGGTGTGCCAACATTGGAAACATGAGCATTTTATCACTAATTAGAAGGAACATTTCTCACAAAGCACACAACCTTTGAAGCTGGCATGAACTTAAATCCCAGCATCTCCACGTTGTCACCTTCATCTCCACAGCTGCCTGACTCGTCTGAACGCAGGACAGGGCTAAAGCCTGGTTTTCCCGGTAATGACAAAAAATAAACAATTCAATTTAATCCTCAATGGACCAAAATAAAGATGCAAACATTGCTAATGTGGGATGATATCTCTTGTTTGAGCTTACCTTCATGTAACTTCCGAAGATGGATCACGTGAAACCACTTCCTAAAAGCCAGAAGGGATGTGTTTTAGTCTAAAAACTAAGTTTCTAATGGATAATTTAACTTTTAAGTTGTGAAAAGCTGATCTGGGATTGTACCGGCGATCAAACTGAACGCTGCGATGAATGAAGAGCGCTGGACCAAGCGGAGGTGGCTTCCACAGCTTCAAATAATCAAACAAACAGGAAAACTTTGATATAACTTTTAAACATTGCTCCAAACAAAGTGCTTAACAAGCTCACATTTCTGCAGACTATAAATACCACATTAATGACTTGCTGGCCTGCTTACTGTTTCATATTGGACCTCTTATCTGAGCTATGGCTCTGCCTTCAGAAAGGCTTCCAGATCTTTCTCTGGCTGCAGAAGGGCCATGTTGATCAAGTTACGTGTCTTAGATTGAGATGGAGGTTGTTTTTTTCTTAGATGACATAAAATCGCATCAAAGCATTTTACCTTCACTATTTTTGACCATTTATAAACGATGGACACAGCTGCCAGGAGGGGAAGCTTCAAGCTGAGCATTTTCACCATCACTGGAGACATTATAAAAGATGCTGGTGGGACATAGCAAACACATCATTCTTCAGTCTCAGTGCTTTGGTGCATTCTTAGAAGCTCTCTTTTTTGACCTAGAAACTTTAAGGGCACACAGCGCTCCATGCTGAGATTTGCCCATTTTTACTTGCTTCCACAGCCAGCATGCACCTCTCTTGTTTAGCCTGGTTAAATCTCAGTACTTAATCACTACTTTGTTTTGGTTTAGGAGCAGTTGGAATCATGCAGTGGTAAATGAAACTTGTATTTTACGTCACATGTGCAGACACATATGTAAAGAAAAAAACAATACAGCATTCTCTGATTGTAGTTTTAGAGTTTTAATAAATATTGTAAATTAACAATATATTTAGTAACTAATGCTCAAAAATGTAGTGGAGCTGTGAGACTGACCAAATTCTACAAAGAGCCTTTTAGGAAATCAAATAAAAGCATAAAAAAACTGGATTGCTTTGTTTGTTAAATTTTCACTGGCGATCACCTCAGGCCCACGAACGAATGTAAAAGAGTCTGCAGAGCCAAAAGCGTTCAGCAGATCAGACTATAGTCTTATAAGCTGACAGCTGAGGAGGAAGGTGCTGACGGGTCTGAGTGATGCACAGATGATGAAGAGTCATGCTGGGAATGCAGCATTAAGGGGCAACGTATGGGCTCAGGTTTACGGTCCCGTCACAGAGTCCAGTAGGTGTTTTCTATGAAAACACACGACCTACAACTCGAGCTTCAGGAACGCTCCATACCTCCGGTGTGACTTTAGAAACTCAAGTGAAGCGTGCTGCCTTTCCTCACTATGTGAAAGTATTAATAACTATATGTTTATGTTTACACGCAGTTTGATACATGCTCCTGATGCTTGTAGTAGTTTGCTCGGAGTCATCCACCATCTGTGTTCATGTGGCCTCCTGCAGGGATGGTTTGCAGTTAGATTTACTGCCTGTCATTAAGGCTTTCCCAGTGTTAAAATACCATGCATCTATCTAAAGGCATCTCGCAACCAGAGAAAACTGTTGACAGCGATAACATTTGGAAAGTGTGAACAGTTTATTGCTCTTTGTTTCTACTTCAATTTTACAAGTTAGATTTACTAAATCACTGATTGGGCAAAACAGATGTAACAATTTTTCATGCGATATATACAAAAAAATTTTTTTATTAATACACATAAGCCAAAGCCAGATGCCAGGTCATCCTCTTCAGCATATAACTGCAGTGTGTTAGCTGCACACTAAAAAGCCTTGTCCCAATGGGAAGAAAAACCAAACCAAAAAATAAAAAATAAATCACTACGTTGGTGATAAAAATGCTTTTTTAAATCAGTTTCTTTCTTTAGAATAACTTTAGACTTTCAGGCTCAGGCAGGTGATGCTTGGTTTATACTTCTTGTGGCAGTGATGAGAGAGCTGGACTGGAGCGATTAATGATGCCAGCATTCTGCTCACACCCCTAGAAGGAGACAAGCCCAATGCTTAGGCTGGACCGGAAAACTCACTCAGCAGGTGTGTTTGGTCTGGTGTCATTTTCCTTCAACTCACTCACCTCCAGCCTGACCTCCTTTTAAACCCCCTTTCTGTCCCTTCAGATTGGACATGTCGGTCCGTGCTGGCTGCCGACAAGATAAAGGACCGGACACAAAGTACAGTACAAGTGCTGCCAAAAACTCGCCAACACTGGGAGGTAAAAACAACTCCACCTCACTGATAAAACCACACAATCCTAAAGGTAAATGAGCTTTCTGGGTATGCGGTCATGGGCATGTGGTCATCCAACAGTGTGCAAGATGCTCTGGTTACAACGCACCGAGGTGCATTTCTCACTTTTGACTGTAATTTAAAATTGCCACCTGATAAGTGCAACGTAACACTTTAGCACCACAGCTTGTCACAGTAATTTTTGGAGGAGCTGAAGTATGTGACATTGAGAGCAGCTGATTTCACTAATTAACACGTTTGATTCAGAGAGGAAGAGCTAATCGGTGCGATCGGCTGCTGCTGCGTTGGACTGGAACTCAAACCTGCAGGTTGGACTGCATTACGCTCCACAGATGTACCACGAGCAATGCAGATGCGTGATTAGTGCATGCAGTGTTTCAACTCAGTTTTTATTCGCCATCTAGTGGACATAGTTTATAATCTTCCCAATGCACACAGAGTGGGCCAGTCCAAAACAAGGATGACATATAGTATTTCACATTAATGACAATATCGACGCTCATTCTAAACCTGTGGAGAAACTGGCACAGGTAAAAAATAAAGGAGGGCCTTTGTTTTACTTGATTCTTATTCTCATACTTAAAAAGACACATGAAATGCCAATAAGTGCTTAAATTATATGGAAATTTGCAGAAACAGATGAATGTTGTCTTTTGCAACACTAGTGCCTCAAGAGAGGCATTTTAAAGATGGACAAAACTTACAATTCCTGCGTTTTAATCATGGATGGAACCACGGCAGGTTTCAGTCATCTTTGGGGTAGAGTTGGACTTCATGTTGGCTACATCCATCTTTTACATACAGAGTGATCACAGACTGCAGCCTCCCATAAATTAGCATTGGACACTACTGAACCTTGGTTTTTAATGACACTACAATTAATAGCTGTTATTCCCCTCTTGTTACAATATATACATGCATACAATCCATATCATCTTTGTCAGAATCCATTGGATTCTACCAACGCTGAACATGGATGACAATCTTTCATCAAGACAGTATCTGTTATGTTAAAACAAGCCCTCAGATTCTCATCCATCTCTTACCTCTAAGTCCTGAAGACACTTATTCATGTTCAGGCCTCTGAGTATGACAGAGATTATGGTTCCCTTCCTGAAGGTGAGAAGAAGGATGTACTGTGAGCAGCACTTTTCTATGGGTTACTGCAGGTCAGCATGGAGGAGACTGTAAATGCTCCTCTCCTTGTCTGTTCTCTCATTTCTAATTCTGGCTGGTGTGAATCTAAGTGGAGAGGCAGCTGTTATCTGAGGATATGATGCAGCCGTCAGCAGAGGTCAAATATAACCTGCGGTAACACTGAGCAGTGAGATGCCAAATGCACAAGACATTGTTGTCAAGTGGAGGAGAAAAGTGGATTAATAAAATCCAATCTCCAAGTGTAACCGTGAAACAAAACGACAGGAGAAACCTACACAGTGGTGTGAAAGAGAAATTTTCCACAGGATTCTTTTTAGTCCTGTGAAAAACTAAATCCACCCTTACTCCTTCATTAGGAAATAAGAGAGTACTTATCAGCCAGGTGCTGTTAGTTAAATGCACTTGATTAACTGATCATCACCAACTATCTGCACCTCTGCAAAAGCAGAAGTTTGGCAGTTTGCAGGTGTGGAGCTTTCAGGTGTGTGTTAACACAATAACACAATCATGTCAGGAGTGGACATGCCAGCAAATTCACCCCAAGGTCAGAAACTGTGGGAAAAAAAAACCTAGAGGTCCAGCTCAGTCTCTGCAGGCCTCAGTTAACATGTTAAATGTCAAAGTTTATGGCTTGTTTGGAAAGGTTGCTGGGAGGAAGCCTCTTCTCTCGAAAAAGACTCAAGACTTCTGGAGCAAAGCAGGACCAAAGTGGAGATGCTTGGTCATAAAGCACAGCAGCACATTTGGAGAAAACCAAACACAGCATATCAACTATTCACACAGAGGGGGATTTATGTTTGTCTACCTTTTTACCCTGTAAAGACCAGTGGGCCAAACTTTCCACACAATAATGTGAAAGACTGGGAATATGGCTAAAATAACAAGGAGTCCAATGCATTATTAGTTATGTCTAAATAAAAGCTTTCTGGAGGGAGTGAATCAAGCATTTTTCATTGAACTAGTGACTCTGAAGCTTTCTTTCTTTCTGTCTTTTTCCTAATTGCTCCATCGAAGGAGTAAAATTATTGCAGTTTTCATACACGGGGTCTTCTGCTCTGTGATCGTTTTGCTTCCTGCTGCCAGGAGTGACAGACATGAGAGGATGGATTTAAGCTGTGAAATCTGGTAACGATTTAACAAAATGCCACACGTGTCTGTACAGGACTGGGACCACCTGCACCTCCAGGTTTCAGCTGAAAGTTGAAACCAGTACTCCCAGTGGCATCTGCATGACTAACCTTTTATTTGTTTATTTTACTACCATCAAACTACATGAAGACTTTTAAATTTATGGATATTTTTGACTTCAGCGTACCTTTGTGGAAAAGCATGCTGTGTCACATCTAAGTGATCGAATCTGCAAAGAAAGGAAAGAAAATCAAGTGATTTGGGGGGAAAAAAGCTTAAAATCTAAAAATAGTAAAATGCGATTTAAACGCTCACCTTTTCTGCTCTGTGGAAAATAAGCCAGACTTCTTCATTTATGACAAAAACATTTAGGATTCAGGTTTTGGAAGTCAGCTAATTAAATATGTGCAGTTATTACTCACCTTCTAAATATTACTATTTCAGCTTTTTCCACAAGCAAGCCAACGGCTTTAAGCATCATAATTCAATGTTGTTTCTTCCATAAATTCAAATTAGGCAACTTTTTATAAAACATCACATTACTATCATTTTTAAAGTGTACAGGTAAAAAATAGCTCAGTTAGTATCTTAGTGCAATAAAATAGTTAAATAAAATTAACCTCCAGTGTTTTACAAACTCAGGAAAACTGGGAACAAGATGAGCATGAAGTTTTTCTAGTTAATGTGACAGCAAAAAGACGGTAAAAGTACATCACATCTTGTTTTAGAAACATGAAGTGATTTAGTACTGTTACAGTTCTCCAACGTAGGAAGCACAATTATTCCTCTACACTGGCCTTGTGCCTTATTTGATCCATTATAGGCTGTCAGGCAAATGCAAGCCTTCTCAAATTAGTTATTTCCCACAGGCTCTATAAGAACTATGGATAAAGACATCGCAATGTTACAAACCAGCTCCCAAAGTCCAGTTTTTGATGGCTCGCCCTCCTATCTTTTTAAAACCAGACGTCACAACTGAGGGATGCGATTAAGAAACCATTTTTATACTGCTGTCCACTGACGGGGTCCATAACTTTCATAAAGAGCATAATGTTACTTTAAACATGAGCAACTGAGCCCCCAGTCTCATTAGCAAAGGTCTGGAGGGGGTTCGCAACCTGTTTAAGGCGCTTCACATGGAAGCTACATGTGGGGGGGGGGTCTTCAAATATTTGCACTTGCAGACAACAATCAACTGTTACATTCACAAAGCAGCTAGGCAAAATAATAAATGGATGAAATTAATTAATAAATGAAAGTGTATTACAGGAAACATGTTGGCAGACAGAATAAGAGATGTAACTTGTGGGTCTGACAAGTTTCCAGACTAGTTTTAGGTTATAATGAATGAAACTTTAGGTCCATTTTATAAATTATCTCATCATAAGAGACAGAAAAGATAATTGTCCAGAATATGCTCATTGGCCACATCAGTGTCAGCTATCAGACTGACAACCAGCTTCCCAACAGGACTTTACAAACCACTAAGTGATGTAATGGTGTCTGTCCATCTTTTGATATTTACAGTTTATGGTAACAGGTCATGTCAGAGATCTAATGGTTCTTGGACAGCTAAGTGGCACGAAACACTTGACTAGACGTTCTACAATCTACATCAAACAAGGGAGAAGTGAAGGATTGACCAAATGAATGTGTGTAAAGAGCATGTTGTAGTGTTTCATTTATTCATGCTGGGCCAGTTAGAATATGGGTCATGATTTATTTGCAAAATATGCGTCCATTGCATTTGGATTTTAACCTCAGACACTAACTAGAGTTTCAGGAAACGTACATCGTAGGCACATTAGTAAAAGCAAAAGGAGAAAAAAGTAGAATTGATTTATCTGACACATACTAACTGTAACACAGTACAAATATATCACAGTACAGTTTCAATACAGGCTAAAGCATGAAGGAAGCTTAGTGACGAGTATAATTCAAAGTGAGATATCCAAAAACTACAACCATGCTTCACTGGCATCAGTGCATATCACAGATTCCCTACATTTCACTGCACCTTAACACAAGCCTTGAATTAAAGTAAAGGCCATTTATCACATACTGTACCAAAACAGAAGCTTAGTAAGCACCATAATATTCCACCAAACATATGCCTTTAGATTATGTTTACTAAGATCAGGATCTACAGATCAAGTAAAATGAATTAGAAATGCATCACTTTGGATTAAAACCCTTCAGTTAACAAAGACAGTAAACCCGATTTCTGTCCTGAAAGTCACCCTCGTATTTAGCTATCAAACATCTTCTTCCTATCAGACTTGTCTTCAATGTTCTTACGCCAGTCTCCCACATCACGCAGCTGCTTGTCCTGCAAACACAGACGATGCTCTGTTAGTCCAGACTGAAATCAGATGCAAAAAGGCTGCTAATCAAGAAAAAAACTATTTGTTTTGATGGTTTTTCTGCCCTCTAGTGGCCAGAAAATGGATTGTTACAGTTTCTGAGGATTAAGTCCTCCTCAATGTTGAGAAGAAACTCTACCTCCTAAACCAGGGGTCTCAAATCTGCAGCTCCAGAGCCACATGTGGAGCTACTGTAGATGCCTCCCTGTGGACACCTTAGTATTGTAGGTCTTAGTATTGTTAATTAAGACCTGCTGTGCTGTAGAGCCCAGTGAGGAACTCTGTGATCCTGTTTCGCTGAGTGTAATTCTAATTTGACTGTGCTGGCACTCAATCCTTTAGCCTAAATGTGGGCTAATAGTCACAACAGCACGAAGGCAGCAAAAATACTAATGCTCTAGCTTCAACCAGTGGGTAAAGTAGGCACACTCCTCTTTTTTTCTGTCTGTGGAGTTACTTCTCATTGCTGATAAGGACTTAGACCTCACAGGTATCTGTGATTTTATTGAGTGAGGACCAAATGAACCAGGTAGCTGCTCACCTCCTCTTTCACCTCCTTCTTGACCTGCTTCAGATTGGCCCTCAGGTCCATGTTGACAGTGTGTTTGGAGCCCAACAGAGCTTTGAGCATGGCGTCAGCAGACATGCGCACTTTCTTCAGCCGGGGTCTCTTGAACTTTCCTCTCAAATCCACAATCTTGATATTGAGGTCCCTGACCTGAAGGAGGATTCTGAGGATTACTGACCTGACAGATTAAATAATCAATCATGAAGCAAACAGCAGTGACATGCAGGGTGTTTGGTGCTGAATTCATCACCAAGTACCACTAGCTTTAAAACAGTGTTGTTGGGTTATTAAAATGCTGACAGAAAAGCTACAGGAAGGAATAAGGATGTGAAATATTTCCAGTTAATGTTGCTATACAATTCACGGCAACTGCAGACCTCACAAGAAGGTTTGTTGTGTCTTCCATCAAAGTCTCAAGAGTGTGGAGGAGAAGTCAGAAAATGGTCAGTTACTCAATGAAAGCCTGACAAGCATCAGCCTAGCAGCAAGATCAGTATCTGCTCCTTTGAGGAGTAGCGGGCAGAGGACACAGGGAGGAGCCCTAAAAGGTGACGACTGCATGTGCATGTTTCTGGCCTGTGTACACAGAGCAGTGCCACCCAGATGGACTGCAGAGCCAGCATGCATGTACAAGCAAATGTGACTGCATAATATTATATTTGAAGTAAGCAGTTTTGTAATGTACTTATTCCTTAGTGTCAGACCAAAATCCAAAAGATAGGGAAGCTTCTAACATGAAAATAACCAAACAGCAACGGAAAATGACTGAAAAGGTTAAAAAAAACTTCAGGTATGTGATACTTGTTCAGAATACTTTTTTGGTCTTTTTTTGTTTTAAGGTGATCAGGAGAAAATACAAGAATTCATTTGGTTGATATTAAAATATAGCTTCCTATGTTTGTTGCAGTTTATACAGATATACATATACAGATACAGTATCTCTACTCGGTGCAAATAAAGACAAAAGGCCAACCTGGTGCAATGAAAAGTCTCTCACCTCATTCAGCACCATGTTCAGTTTGAACTCTATGCCGTATCGCTCATCTTCACTGATGATGATCTGCTCATGAAGCTTCTGGCACAGTTCCTAAAGTCAACATAGTGATAAAAGTTTTTTCTTTTTTAGATGCTTCCAATTTCAAAAACCCACAAAAGAAATAAAATGCAATATGAAACGTGTCAAAAGCATAATTGTTTGAAACAGTGCAGTTTCTTCTCACCAACAGCTCGTCCCTGGAGTACGGCAGCTCAACAGGAGGACATTTATCTGCCAAAAACGTCTCTCTCTCTTTGGCCTTCACATTCGCTTCAGCGTCCAACAAATTACCTGCCACCACGAGCATGCAACCCTGAGGAGATTACATCATCACCCCATGTCAGGTAAGAGGAAGCACAGGCAAGCAGATGGGCATGTGTGAGGTATTTTGCTCTGTTAAGCTTATCAGTTAAAGTTAATCTTACCTTCAGGGTGTGCTTACGCCTCGCAGACAGCCTTTTCCTGCAGACGGAAACACAAATTATAATTGATGGAAGTAATGTATATTTGTGATGATCAATTTTATTGCAACCATAAAGATCGGTTTAATCCTTTCCCAAAGGAAATAGTAATATATGTGGGTCACTGATGTGACATCAATATTTCATTGTCAAAGCAAAATGTCTGTTAAAATTAATTTCCTAAACGACATGTAGGTATTTTGATTTCTTTAAAAAAATCTTTAAGGTTTTATACATTTTCAGTGCATTGAAATAAGTGAGCAGCTTTATTGTGACTGTTGCAAGGTTACAAAATGCAAAGCAACAAAGTCAGTAAACAAACTCCAAAAGAGCCGGGCAATCACGAGGGAGAAGACACACGGGACTGACAGGAAACTATTATTTCTACTAGTACTATTTCTACACAAAAAGATAATCAGGGTAGACACAGGAGGGTGACAGGATGCAGTTGAAGATGACCAGTGACAAAGGGGCAGGAGGTGGAAGTAAAACTGAATACAAAACACAGAAGATTAAGGTATTAAAATACAAAATTGGACAATTGGGAAATGAAAAACAATTATAATGAAAGGAAAGGACAGACAGAGGATGTCAAGTCAGAGGGAAATAAAGCAGGGATTAATTAAAGTCTAGAAATACACAGTAACTAGAACTACACAGAGTACCAAAGATAAATGAAAATCAAAGATGAAATAAACAAAACTAAGAGCTTTTAATATTAAACAAGAATTAAAAACTTTGGAACCATCCAGGGATCGTGGAAAACATATGCATGTCTCATTAGTGACCCATAAATAATTTAATAATAAAGTAATCAGTGCAGTTATGATGAATGCAAGCTAAATGTCACACACTGAATAAAAACAAAACCAAACAGTCCTTGTGAGGGAACCGCTTGTTCCTTTGCACACTGGCTGGTTACACAAACAGGGAAAATAAACTTACATGATTTACAGAAAATAGTAAAGTTTTTACTCACTCAGTGGCCATGTTTGCTGGATGATCCCGAGGTTACCTGACAAACACATAACAAGAGTTAATGCTTTTTATTGGAATCAATTTAGATACAAATATACAAATATATACATTTTAATGTCCCTGCCAGCAAAATGGTGACAGGGACACAATAAAAAGCAAAACTAGAGAAAAACATAAGTCACAAAGGATAAGGAGAGAGCAGTGGTCTGGAGCCACCACCTGTTAAACCATCACCTGTCTGGGTGTTATCTTTCATATTTATACCACAAGGTTTAGGATTGTGTTCATGGGAATTTTTGACCATTTTCCCCAAGCACATTTCTGAGGTCAGACACTGACGCTGGCTCACACTCTGCTCTAATTCATCCCAAAGGGCTTCTGTCGGGTTGAGGTCAGGACTCTGTGCAGGCCTGTCTAGGTCTTCTACACCAAACTCTCTCATCCAATTCTTTATGGACCTTGCTTTGTGCACTGGTTAGCAGTCATGTTGAAACAAAAGCTGTTCCCACAAAGCTGGTAGCATAAAATTGTCCAAAATGTCTAAGGGATTGACCCAAACGCCTGAAAAACACTCCCACACCCTAATCCCTCCTGTACCAAACTTTACACTTGCCACAATGCAGTCAGACAAGTACTGTTGTCCTGGCAACTGCCAAATCCAGACCAGTCCATCAGATTGCCAGACAGAGAAGCATGGTTTATGGAGATCACATCTCTACTGCTCTAAAGTCCAGTGATGGCGCACTATACACCACTGCTTTCAGCACTTTGCACTAACCTTAGTCATGTAAGGCTTGGATGCAGCTGCTCGGTCATAGAAACCCATTCCATGAATCTCTCTACACACTTGAGCTAATCTGAAGACCACATAAAGTTTGGAGCTCTGTAGTGATTTAACTCTGCAGACAGTTAGGTAGATGAGTAGAAGCACCTATGGTAGAGGTTGGCAACTTGTGGCTCCCTCACGAGCCACAGGTTACAATTAGGGTGAACGGTAATCCTGTTACTATTCATACTGGATGTAGTAATACTTAATGTATCCTCTCCCAGTTACATCTGCAAATCTGTCACCTGCGTGTGCTGCTCTTTTTCTCACGTTCTTTGGTAGGAGGAGCTAAAATGGCTCTTTTGATGTTGGAGGTTATGGACACCTGACCTAAAGTATTAATTCTCACCAGGGTCTTGAGTTATCATGATCACCAATCTGAATGTCCACGGGATAACAACTATACTCCAAGCCTTTTAGACTGAGGCGTAACTTACCAAAGATAACCCAAGCAAATACAACATGAAGTTTTTAAATGATGATTTCTTTTATTAAAGGGAAAGAAAGCTATCCAAACCGCTTTTATGACATTAACATCTTCCCATTCAAGTATTATACACAAACCAGAGGTGTGGACTCGAGTCACATGACTTGGACTCGAGTCAGACTCGAGTCATTAATTTTATGACTTTAGACTTGACTTGAAAAAATGTTCTAAGACTTGTGACTTGACTTGGACTTTTACACCAATGACTTGGGACTTGAATTGGACTTGAACCGGTTTACTTGAAAAGACTTGACATTTTACCCCAAATATAAAATTTAACATGCATATTATATAGAGATTGAAAATGTGACGTCATTCAGGGGTAAAACCGCAAAGGATTCTGGGAACTCGTGGCAAGAGGTACTAGCGCACACAGCCTTTCAATTGAAATCAGTCACACAGCGATAAAAAGAAACACAAAAATGTCAAGAAGCTGTTGTATTATTAACTGCAATAGCCGGTCGCATGACAGCCACGGGAAGCCGACGGGTAAAGAGATCGGTTGTTATCGGATTACGTCGTTGAAGAGAAATTGTTCGAGCCATGTTTCTGAAGTAACAAAGAGGCGACTGGATTGCAGCCATTCAAAGACCAAATATAACGTCCCAGAACACTCCAGCTCACAGGTTAGTCTGCTCCAAGCATTTACACAAAGGTCAGTCTTCTGTTGTAGTTAATGCGTCATTTTCATAACATAATTGGTGATATAGGTTACAAGCAAGTCTGGCGCTGAACAGAAATTGTCGCGCTATGCTCCTTTATTTATTGTGCATAAATAGTGAATTGTCCTGACACAATATTGCGTTTCGCTTCTGTTATTATGGTACACTGACAAAAACATATACTTTTATTCACAGGGTAAAACAGTTGTTTTGTATCACTAATTGCCCAGTACGATTACAGCATACAATATTATTGTCACTGCTACATTTCTGTAATGCTACCAGAAATTATTTCCACTGCTAATTAATTACCGTTGAGCTCAAAGGTCCTATTAATAAACGGTTAACGAATGTGTATTTATGACGACGATTTGTGAGACTGGTAAACTTATGATACGTACGATGGTCTTTCGTTCTACACGGTGCATTTCAAGGTCCTGCACCCATCCGTCGGTAAACTGTACCTGGGCTTGTTGCAGTGACCTGAAGTTACTAAACTTCACGAGTGTATGCACTCACTCCAAGAAGCGTATAATTATAAATATGCATATAAATATGCTACGATGAGATAGCTGACTTCATCTAACTAGCAAATGTTGTCCAGGCTACGTTGGTGATGCAGTTTTTTTTAATATGTATGATATTTTTGTCATGCGATTTTTAAAGCCGGTCCTACAACCGCATCCAAGAATAACATGCAGCTTATCTCAGAACTGTCGGTGAAAATTATTCTTGGAGCTAGGTTTAATTGAGCTGCATTTTAAAGAGGTGCAATTTCACAATTTGTGTATATTTTCTAAGTTCACTATTTTGTCATGTGTTGAGAAAAACACAGATTTAAAAATTACATGGTCTAATATTTACATTTAGCATAACTGCAACATGCTTTTTTTCGTTTTTTTTTTAAAGACTCGAAAGGACTTGAAATTCAAAATTTCAGACTTGTGACTTGACTCGGACTTTTACACCAGTGACTTGAGACTCGACTCTGACTTGCCTGACATTACTTGAGACTTGACTTGAGACTTGAGGATAAAGACTTGAGACTTACTTGAGACTTGCAAAACAATGACTTGGTCCCACCTCTGACACAAACGCTGTGTATCAGCATAAACACCTCATACCAACTTTCATTTTTCAGGGGCTGATTATTTAGAGACCTTTTAGTCACCGAGTGGACCACGAACTCCTCTTTATACTAAAGTAAAGTCGATTTAAATAAATGTGAGGTAATCTGTCCAACAGCTGAAACCTGGCCTACACTGCATCATGCAACAGGATAATAAGCAAAGATAATAAGGATATAATCAAGATGCTGCAAATTTGCAGCCAATTTTCAGATGTCAGTCTGATTGACAGGACATTCAGAGAGCTGTGCATGTAATGAGTGGGCCAGAATTCCTCCACAACAATGTAAGCGACTGATAAACTCATACAGAAATCTATTATTTCCAATTATTTTTTGCTAAAAATGTACTTTTTTCACAGGACTGCAGAGAGTCCTGTGAAGACATTTTCCCTTGGGAGTAAATAAAGAAATGAACGCCCATTTTCTTTGGTATATTAACAGCATTGGCAACAGTGGCAAAGATCTAAGAATAGCACGGTTGTGTTATCTTTCCATGGAGCACTAACAAGGCAGAGTTGCAGCGTACTCGTTTTATCAAATGGACAAAGAATAAATCTTTGGAGCACTTTCAAATGTGGCCTCAGAAAAATCCATGCAGCTTTTCTGCTGACGGGTGGAGGAACGCTTCCTTTAGTCAGGCTGCCCGCAGCTGTCCACTGTTTACTTTATAAAGAATTGAGGGTGAACAAGGAAAAGCAATAACCCACATTTTTATTTCAGTATTAAACCACATCATGTCTCCGTTCTCTGACGCTGTCCTGCACCCACATTCACCTATCTCATATTTCATGTTTGGACCGTGTGAATTCTATCTTAAGACATCATGTTAATTCCAGGAAATTTCATGGAACGGCACTTTGTAACCCAGGACGTGTTAATGCCTTAAAGGAACCATGCCGCTATTTCTAGCAGCACAGCTCAAGGGATACAGGTCCAGCACTGCGAAGGGAAACATTTCAACAACTGTGGATTGCCATGACATTTGGTTTGTTGTCTTGTGCCTGTGCTTTCAGCGCCACGAGCAGGTCAGATTTTTACTTCGCTGTAGCATGCAATAAAAAATGAATTTGCATAGATTTTGGAACAGATTACTACAATGCTAAATCAATGTTATGTTAACTAACTAAAAGCCAGTGTTATAACATTGTTATAAGGGTCACAGTGTTATAAAAAGCATATAATACCAGCGCCACACCTCTAAAATAACCTGAACAGACGTGTACTTTTGGTGTGATGTTAACAGAACATGCTAATATTAGCATGATAATAAGATAATGACCTTTACAACGCCCAGCATATGATATAAAGAACATTGAGGAGTTCATGACTATCCTTCCACTTCACACACTCTCTATAAAAAGACAACTACTTTCTCCTTTGCTTCTAAAAGATTATCCCTACCAGAAGTGTATCATGTAGCATGCTTTATAACATCCACCCACGTCTTCTTCTGTTTGTCCAAAGTTGGATATCACATCTTAAGCAAGGGTATTCTAGACATCCCTCTCCCCTGCAACATTTTTGGTCCCTCCTGGGCAACCTTGAGCCATTCCCAGGATAGATGAGACATGTGATACCCCCAGCTCAGGGTCTACCCTGGGGTCTCCTCCCAGCCGGACATGTCTGTAAAACCTCCAAAGGAAGGCACCAAACCACCACATCTGACGTCATTTGGATGTCCTTTTGACACAAAGGAGCAGATGTCAAAGCAACCCAAGTTCCAGGGCTGAGCTCTTGTAGCTGTCTCATTCTTTTTCATTTGTCACTAACTAGAGCTTATAACCATGGGTGAGAGTTGGAGCACAGATCTGCCTTTAAAGCAAACGTTGATTGCTTTACAAGTCAAGCTTTTCACTATAATAAGCCTGTCAAACTCCTGCATTTCATCTAACTCCAAATGAGTCAGCCTTCCCATCAGACACTCTACATTGCCATCACTTACAAGCAAGACCTCAAGATATTAAAACATCTTAACAGCAACCCAGCCCCAGAGGGAGCAATCTGCAGTTTCAGGAGAGAACCAAGGTTTCAGACTTGGAGATGCTGACTTTAACACTTGGCTACA
Source organism: Astatotilapia calliptera (assembly GCF_964374335.1). Lineage (NCBI taxonomy): Eukaryota > Metazoa > Chordata > Actinopteri > Cichliformes > Cichlidae > Astatotilapia > Astatotilapia calliptera. The sequence continues at coordinate 3,383,279 of NC_137428.1, read as the reverse complement.
AGATGTCGCAGTGGGTGCTAAAGATTGGGGCCTGATAAAGCCAACAGAACACGTCAAGTGGAAAAAGCAGAGCACGATGCCATGTCTCCATACTTGACATGCTACTCACACCAAGGCCCAAACCTTTAAGCCTTTACTGTCTGAGAATACAGATAGTTGTCTGAACTGTAAACAACCCCAAATTTTAGGGTTATTTTGTCCATTTACAAGCCACACCTAAGACACAATCTGTCAATTAAGATGCTGCATAAGCTTCACTTCTGGAAATGTACCATCTCCCTTTATTATCATCACAGATAATGGTACATAGCTAGAAAACAGTTGCTTAGGCGTGTCTGTGGATGGCAGTATCAGTCTGTCAGCCCATATATTCAGTTATTCTGGCTTTTCTTCCAATGTGACATCCCTGCTTAGTAATCACTCATCTTATCAACAACTTCAATAACTTTGTTGAGCCTCTGAATTTTCATCTAGCCCAACCATTAGGTACTTGGAAGTTCATGACATGTAAAACTACTGACATTTCCATAGTATCAGCTGGAGTTTTTGTTTTGTTTGCAAATAGATCCAAACTCCAGGCAAACAAAATGCAAACTATCTGCAGGGTTAGATATCAGTGGACGGGTAAACCAACCCTTCAAGTACCAGCCACACGACACTTGTAGACATCCTCAGAAGTTAGACGGTCACTGCCTGAGCTGCTTGTAATGTTTAGGAGATGTGATGGAGGAGAGGATTAAGACTATTTCTGGAGCCACAGCTGTTCTTGACGTCTTCATTGTACAGGGGGAAAAAAGAGGGACAGCAGGCTCGCCTTAAAAGAAAAGACGAGTGACAAACACTGCAGGCATCCTAACGCACATAACTGACCAGGAACACATGGTCGTCATCTGTAAGCCAATAAGAAGCCGGTGAGGGGGGTATCGCCGGGTATTTTAAGACACTCAGAACTCCGAGGGCACAACAGCATGTTGCTCTAGAGATAAAATCGTATTTGTAGGGGCCTTGATTTTTAAGTGTGTGTGCGTGTGTGAGTATCATGAGCAGGATTGTCTCTGAAGGAGCAGGAGGATTCACAGTAACCCAATACTGCAGAACATCCCTCAGACAGCCAAGACACTAGAGCATATCACAAAAATAGCGTGCCGCTGCCCTCAGACACACACTGCTTCACTCTTACAAAAATAAAAACAAGAAGATACAGGATACATTTCCATCCAATGCAAAATCCTGAAATGAATCTGCTGTAATAGCATGTGTGTTAGAGAAAAGACTCAAAAGTGTTCAAAAAGCCTAAATGAAGCTTGTCTCAAACACTTGTAGAAGAGCATCAATAGATGAATGATGACTTCAACAGCGGCTAAAACAGAAAAACAGTTGGAAAGTATTTTTAAAAACGAGCCAAAACACAAACGACATGTGGAATAAAATATTTTTCTAGCTTTGTGGTCGGGCTTATTCTGCACAAACATAGTTTCAGGTACTATGTTTCCCTTTAAGTCTCATCCATGCATTTCCATTTGAGTGTCCCAAACAGCTGAAAACTCCAGATAAAGACATTGATGTGAAGCTAGCTTTGAAATGAAGTTGATAAAATGAAGTTTTGTTGTTTCTTAAAACATTTGAAGATTACATTTTCCTCAAAAAATAATATTTCTACAAAATATAGACATGGGTACAAGAAAAACAATATGACTTAAAGTTATATTTAAAATACACAATCTGTTGTTCAGAGAAGTCCAGAAAAAGAACCAAAAACCAAGCCATAGTGGGCTTTAATGCTTTAACGCGTGTGGAAAAAAACAGGCTAAATTTGATAAGCAGGGATTAAACTGAAGTGTAAAATGTGAAGTCAGGTCCCTGAAGATTAGACCCAGTTTTCTTCTGCTGTCCCCCCGCTTCCCTCAGTGCTGACAGGAGGATAAACACTGGCAGATCGACTTTCAGGTTAATGCCTTGTAGTGGTGTCATCTTTCAGCATGCCACATCACCACGCCATACATCACCGTACGCCAATGCAGCAGAGCGAGCACACGTCCAGACGGAAAACTACTCTTTCAAACTTTGAAATCCTAAAAATATGTCAAGTAATTACATGTAACTCCACACAAACATTAACTACAGAGTGAGGAAATCACTCAAATTCTCCACTGTCAACATTCGATATAATGGTGACTTCCAAAAGACGTAAAACCTCCAAGAACCTTTTATGGTCACTACAAACTTATCAAACTGACACCATCTTTAAATAGTTGGCCAGGCGCCAACAACATCCTCCCATCAATGACAGCAAATATCAAATATTCTCCTCTGAGATCAAAGCTTCAACCTTCCACAGAGACATTTACGTCTGCACTCCCAAGACGAGACAAATCATCTACAGCTGCAACCAACCAAAATGTGATCAACTAAAATAAAAGAGGAAAAGAGAGAAATCTTACTTTAACCAGGCCGAGCTGTTAGAGTCACGGAGACACAGACAGAGTCGCAGGCAGACCAAGTGTTAAGAAGGTATATATTGCAATCTCCATGGCCTTCTAAATCCTGCACTTTCTCGTTATGGAAGTGGATTACTGGTCAAACCAATGAGCTGGCAAGGTCATGAAATACAGTACACTGTCATCTGCCCCCTTCCACGGCTTGCCTCATTATAAATAACCCGCCCTTTAACATTGTAATCTGTATTATCTTGAGCCATCAAGTCTCTGACAGGCAGAATTCAAGGAAGAAATGAAACCACAGAGATATTTTATGAATCCCACTTAACACTTATATAAATACTTTGCTGACAAATGATGAGTTGAGATAGAGCAGGAAAACACACACTGCTAACTTTAACTCGTTGGCTATGGAGAAGCTTTTTTTTTTCATTTTAATATTTGAAAACAGGAGGGAGAGGAACTCACAGTGTGCTGCTGCAGAGATGAGCTTTGGAGGTGACTTGGTTAAATAAGAGAACGTTAGCATCCTATAAAACATTAATAAACAGTGTAACTCACATTTTAGATTATTTTAAACCTGGGATAAAATGTGGTGATAATTTAAAAAGAACTAAAACAACTTTAGAAAAACATTTGATAAAGAACACTTACCTGTGACGTGTCCCTGAGTGAAGACAGTCGAACACCCTTTTTCTACTGATGGCCCAAAGAGTGCGACCACAATTAAAAAGTTGTCATATTTTCAAAGAAAATTCAAAATTAGTTTCAAAATTTCAAAGAAGTTTCTCAGAACTTAGATTTTTTTTTAAATACTTGCATTGCCCGTGCTCTTAAAGGTGAGAGCGGCTGTTTTAATTCCATGCAGGTAAAGAGGACTCATCAAAAAGTCTTTAAAGGATGATCGAAATACACCAAGTCTAATAAGCTCTTTGAAAAGGAGCACCAGGAAATAAGAGGAGGCAAGGGGAGAGACAAGAATATGGACACACACACAGAGGAAAGAAAACAAAGGAAGGAACGGACTCAGAAAGAAAGTCGTTACCAAAATAAAACTGGGAGCAAAAGTGAAGGAGAAGGCCACTAACAAACCGGCACAGATGACGGCAAGGAAACACTGTAGACATCAGGAAATTTTGATATTATATCAAAACCAAAATGTAAACACTAAGCAAGAAACCATGAAGCTTGTATTCTTTCATTTACTCAAAAAAGCTTCTGCCCAAAATGCTGACTTTAACATATTAGGCAGCATGAAGACTCCAGCAATACTTGAACAACAACAACTTTATTCGCAGACCAACACGTCTCGGCTTCATCAGGGACTGTCACGGGGTCCCCTTCCAGACCTCTCCCGGACAAACACAGGCGTAGTCGGTAAGGTATTAGTGTGGATACTTTATTTGAAGCGGCCTCCCCAGTGCATAAAAAGATGGTTGCAAAGACATAAAACTGAGAGCCACGCTACACAGCCTGTATGTTACAACACACTCCCCCCTTCATATCCGGCGTCGTCTCTTATATCCCGTAACCCCTCCCCCTTGGCGTCACCACCAATTCTTTATTCTAACTTTAATCCCCGTCTCCCTCCCCCAGAATTTCTTTTTCATTATACACTCACAAAACATATACCTTGATACAGGCTCTCAACTATTTCCCAGAAGTCTACCCGACTTCATATACACATTAACGGCCCACGTAATGAGGCCATTCTCATGACGGTCCAGACACACGTGAACTCATTATTTAAACCCCACACCCCCATACCATCGGCTTGCGTCACCCTGCACGATTGGCGATCCCCCCGCACGTCTCCCCGACCGACGCCCTTAACAAGTAAGTGGGAACCAAAATCTAGCCACCCCCGATGCGGCTGACAACTTGCTCCTCACCCCTTTTATTCCTCTACTCGGTCGTCAGAAAGATACGCCGCCCCGGGTGCCAAATCGAACTAATGGTGGTGATCTAATGGTGGCGGTGCCATACTCAGCGGACTCTGCCTTGAGACGGGTCACTCCGTCACATCATCCCCTTCCCCCCGGAGGTTGGCGATGTGCGGCAACCTAGAGAGGTAATCCGCCACCACATTGAGCGTACCTGGTCTGTGCCGGATGGTGAACCTGAAAGGTTGCAGTGAGAGGTACCAGCGTGTAAGTCGGCTATTATGATCCTTCATGGACTGGATCCAGGTAAGCGCCCGATGATCAGTCTCCAACACAAACTCTCTTCCCAGTAAGTAATACCGGAGTTTCTCCAGCGCCCACTTAATCGCCAGAGCCTCCTTCTCCACCGTCGAGTAATTGGTCTCCCGCGGCAGCAGCTTGCGGCTCAGATATAGGATCGGGTGCTCCTCGCCCGGGTCCCCTTGAACCAACACGGCTCCCAGGCCGCTCTTGGAGGCATCCACCTGGACCAAAAACTGCTTCTTAAAGTCCGGACTCCAGAGCACGGGGGTCGAACACAGGCAAGTTTTCAGTCCCTGGAACGCCTGTTCACATGCTGCGGTCCATATGACCGGATTTCGTTGGTTCTTCCCCAGTAATGTCGTCAGCGGCGCCGCCATTGTTGCAAACTGGGGCACAAACCTTCGGTACCAACCAACCAGTCCCAGGAAAGCCCGCACCTCCTTCTTGGTGCGAGGCCGAGGACAATTCTGGATAGCTTCCACCTTATCCAGCTGCGGTCGCACCTCTCCTCGTCCCACCTGGTAGCCCAAGTAGCGAGTCTCCTGCCGCGCCCATTCACACTTCGAGGGGTTCAGAGTCAGCCCGGCCTTATGAATTCTTCCCAAGACCTCCGACAGATGCTGCATATGCTCCTCCCACGTGTGGCTGAAGATGACGACATCATCCAGGTAGGCGGCGCTATAACCGTCACAGCCCTGTAACAACTTGTCCATCAGCCTTTGGAAGGTAGCCGGTGCCCCATGTAGGCCAAAGGGCATCACGGTAAACTGGAAGAGCCCGGCAGGGGTCCTGAAAGCAGTGTACGGCCTCGACGTCTCCTCCAGTGGCACCTGCCAGTAGCCTTTGCACAAGTCCAAAGTGGTGATATACTGGGCAGCCCCAATCTTCTCCAGTAAATCCTCAATTCGCGGCATGGGGTACGCATCAAACTCGGAGATGGCATTTAGCTTTCGAAAGTCGATGCAGATGCGTAAAGAGCCATCCTTTTTGAAGATAATGACCACCGGGCTGCACCATTCGGAGCAGGACGGCTCGATCACTCCAAGCTCCAGCATCTTCTCCACCTCCTGTCGCAGCTTCTCCACCAAGTGTTGCGGAACCCGATAGGGCCGTTGCCGGATGGGCTGTCCCTCTTTTAGCCGGATCACGTGTTCAACCAAGGTAGTCCGACCTGGGTTAACGGAACACAGCGAAGGCGTCTCCTGCAGAATTTTCAGTAGCTCCGCAGCCTGCGGTGAGGTCAGATGAGTCAATACCGGAGACCTTGGATTCGTAGCCTGCTCAAGTTCACTCTGTCCTCCTCCTTGCACCACCCTGGCCATCAGTGCCTCCCTCGGAGCCGGACGGGGCTGCTCCACCCATTCCTTCAGGAGGTTCACATGGTAGGTTTGTTTCGGTTTCTTTTTTCCCGGATGATGGATCTCATACGTCACTGGTCCCATTCGGCGAAGCACGATATAGGGCCCTTGCCATTTCGCCAGCAGTTTACTGTTGGAAGAAGGGAGAAGTAACAGCACCTTTTGTCCGGGCTGAAACTCACGTTGCCGGGCCTGTTGGTCATACCAGATCTTCTGGCTTCGTTGAGCATCCCGCAGATTGGCTTCGGCCTCGGCCTGGTACCGCTCCAACCGCTCTCTCATCTCCAGCACAAACTGCACCACCCCTTTCTCATTTGGAGCCACGGTCGAAGACTCCCACCCCTTTCGAACGAGATCAAGCGGCCCCTGTACCTCCCACCCATAGAGTAACTCAAAGGGGGAGAACCCCGTGGACGCCTGTGGAACCTCTCTATACGCGAACAAAAGAAAGGGTAACCACTGGTCCCAATCTTTTCCCGTGTCTGACACAAACTTCTGTAACATCCGTTTGAGAGTCTGATTAAACCTCTCCACCAACCCATCTGTCTGTGGATGGTACGGTGACGTCTTGATGGCCGAAACGCCTAACTGAGTGTGGAAGAGCTGCATTAACTTCGACGTAAAGTTAGTCCCTTGGTCGGTCAAAATCTCATCAGGTATCCCCACCCGAGAAAACAACTGTATCAGTGCGCGCAGAACATTAGGGGCTGTGATCGCTCGCAACGGAAACGCCTCTGGGAAACGGGTCGCGTAATCACACACCACCAATATGTACTGATAACCCCGACCACTTTTTACTAACGGACCCACAATGTCCATAGCTACCCTACGGAAGGGGATAGAGATGACCGGCAAGGGTTGTAGCAGAGCCCGATCCGATTTGCGCGCTGGGCAAGTTTTCTGACACACAGGGCATGCACGACAGTACTTCTGTACATCCGTATACATTGACGGCCAAAAGAAACGCGTACTAACCCGTAAATAGGTTTTTTGGCGACCCAAATGGCCTGCCCAGGGGAGGGTATGAGCTAAATGCAGAATGAGAGGTCTACAACTAGCAGGGATCACAAGCCGCTGGTGGTCCCCATCAACTGCATACAACACATTTTTCTCAACCACAAACTTCTCTTTTCCTCCCCATTTCCCTGTTCCCCCTTCAGGCACATTAGCAAACAACACTTCCAACGTCTCACCCTCCCTTTGCAACACAGAAATATTTTCAGGTACATCCCATTTCATGTTCTTATTGCCCGGTCCCTGGGACCATAGCTGCTTCTCAAAGCGGCGTTGGCGACGAGATTTTCTCGGCCCTTTCGTGCCACCCTCGCACAGACTACTGTCCAAGTCTGGCAGGGGTTGGCATCCCGCCTTCGCCTGGGCCCTAGTGACCACTGGGCCTAACACCTTCATTTGAACATTCCCCGTTTCCCTCCCTTTTGTCTCTGTGTCCCGCTCTTCTTTTTCTTGCAACAAATCCATAAGCACAGGCACATCCATCCCCAGAATAACCTCTACCGGCAAATTCTGTACCACCCCAACAGACAATAAATATGGCTGGTCATTAATAGTCACTGTTATTTCCACCTTTGGGTAGGGATGTTTGTCACCATGCACACATAACACTTCTTCTTGTCGACTATAGTCCACACAGTTCACTGGTACCAAGCTTTGCTTAATTAATGACATAAAACTACCAGTGTCCAGCAAAGCAGTAACCTGCTGCCCATTTACCCTTACAGTTTTATAGCGTTGCCCCTCAGCTGGCTGGACCTTTGTTGGTTCCGCCTCCAGCCGAGGTGCATAGCAGGCCCCAGTGACTTTGGCCTTCCGGATGGGGCACACCGAGGCTTTATGGCCGGGCTGCTGGCAGTAATAACAAAGAAAGTCCTTACCCGCTCCTCGTAGAGTGGATACCTTGGGGGCCCCGGATGGCTCGGGGTTACTCTCCCGCTTCGGCAGACCCGCGGATTGCGGGGACGATCGCTGTGGCGTCCCAGCTGAGCGGACCGGGGCCGCTCCTCTCCGCGCATTGAAATACTGCGTCACCAACTTGGCTGCGGCCAGTCCGTCCGCGGGCTCATGCTCCCTCACCCAGGTCCTCACCTCCCCTGGAAGAACTCGAATTAGCTGCTCCAAAATAATCGCTTCTCCCATCTCGTCCTTCGTATGCTGCTCTGGTCGAAGCCAGCGCCGGTACAGTCCTTTCAGCCGGTAGTACGTCTCGGTGGGGCTCTCCCCAGGTGGAATAATATTAGAGCGAAACCGCTGCCGATACGTCTCCGGGGAAATGTCAAATTTAACTAACAAGGCAGCTTTTAAATCCTCATAACAGTGGGCTCTTTCTTCATCCATTGCGGTATAGGCCTCCAACGCCTTCCCCGCTAGCAACGGAACTAGCCGACAGGCCCATTCATTCTCCGGCCATCTCCAGGTTCTGGCCACTCGCTCAAAGCGCAACAAATAGTTCTCAATATCTTCCCCCATCTGGTACGGTGGAATCTTTGGCCCCTCCGATCGCCTCCACTCTCCGCCCGTCTGGTCGAAGCTGCTTGTCGTTGCCAGGGACTGGCGAGCCGGTTCCTCCAGCAACGACGGCCGGTATTCTCGCTGCCGGGCCGGGGTAGGCAGCACCATCCTGGGGCTACTCGCTGTTACCGTGCTCGGTGTAGCCGTAGCGGCCGTAGTGCTAGCTCCCGCTAACACTTGCCCTGAGCTCTGCTGACTAGCTGAATCCGCCGGCAACAGCGCATTAGGAGAGGGAACGGTCCTCAGCCCCCTGAGTTCTGCCAATAACACCGTCTCTCTCCTTTGCTGTCCCGCCAGGAAGTCCCTCATCATCGCAATCAGTTCTCCATCACGTGCTGCGGTCGAGGTTGTAGGCAACTCCGGACCAATCCTGCCGGAAATCTCCTCCTCCTCTGCTGAAGAAGATGACGCCGGCACTGTGTCCCACGCCAGCTCCTCTGCTGTCTTCTCCCCCGGAAGCTCATGCTGCTGGGACCGCAGCCCTGTGCGCTTCGCTGGGAGGCGCGTTTTCCTCTTCCGACTAGCCATCCCACTCCTGACACCATATGTCACGGGGTCCCCTTCCAGACCTCTCCCGGACAAACACAGGCGTAGTCGGTAAGGTATTAGTGTGGATACTTTATTTGAAGCGGCCTCCCCAGTGCATAAAAAGATGGTTGCAAAGACATAAAACTGAGAGCCACGCTACACAGCCTGTATGTTACAACACACTCCCCCCTTCATATCCGGCGTCGTCTCTTATATCCCGTAACCCCTCCCCCTTGGCGTCACCACCAATTCTTTATTCTAACTTTAATCCCCGTCTCCCTCCCCCAGAATTTCTTTTTCATTATACACTCACAAAACATATACCTTGATACAGGCTCTCAACTATTTCCCAGAAGTCTACCCGACTTCATATACACATTAACGGCCCACGTAATGAGGCCATTCTCATGACGGTCCAGACACACGTGAACTCATTATTTAAACCCCACACCCCCATACCATCGGCTTGCGTCACCCTGCACGATTGGCGATCCCCCCGCACGTCTCCCCGACCGACGCCCTTAACAAGTAAGTGGGAACCAAAATCTAGCCACCCCCGATGCGGCTGACAACTTGCTCCTCACCCCTTTTATTCCTCTACTCGGTCGTCAGAAAGATACGCCGCCCCGGGTGCCAAATCGAACTAATGGTGGTGATCTAATGGTGGCGGTGCCATACTCAGCGGACTCTGCCTTGAGACGGGTCACTCCGTCACAGGGACAGAAATTATCAGATTTAATGGATTCTGCTCAACTGAAATGTATTAATTGGTATCATTCATTTAATAACAATCCAAATTCTCAGCCGGAAAAGGGTGGAGTGCCCACTCCGGGTCGGGGATGAGTTCCTGCCCCAAGTGGAGGAGTTCAAGTATCTCGGGGTCTTGTTCGCGAGTGATGGGAGAAGGGAGCCGGAGATCGACAGACGGATTGGGGCTGCAGCTGCAGTAATGCGGACGCTGCACCGGTCCGTCGTGGTGAAGAGGGAGCTGAGTGTAAAAGCGAAGCTCTCAATTTACCGGTCGATCTACGTCCCTACCCTCACCTATGGCCACGAGCTGTGGGTAGTGACCGAAAGAACGAGATCGCGGATACAAGCGGCAGAAATGAGCTTCCTCCGAAGGGTGGCTGGCCTCTCCCTTAGAGATAGGGTGAGAAGTTCGGCCATCCGGGAGGGGCTCAGAGTAGAGCCGCTGCTGCTCCACATCGAAAGGAGCCAGCTGAGGTGGTTCGGGCATCTGACAAGGATGCCCCCTGGGCGCCTCCTGGGTGAGGTGTTCCAGGCATGTCCCACCAGGAGGAGGCCCCGGGGCAGACCCAGGACACGCTGGAGAGATTATATCTCTCGGCTGGCCTGGGAACGCCTTGGTATTCCCCCGGATAAGCTGGAGGAGGTGGCTGGGGAGAGGGAGGTCTGGGCCTCTTTGCTTAGGCTGCTGCCCCCGCGACCCGGCCCCGGACAAAGCGGATGAAGATGGATGGATGGATGGATGGACAATCCAAATTTCTTTAAAGATTATGCATTTGAATAAATAAACCTTTAATTTTATATATCATTTTACTTCCAATTGAGACTCAAATGTCTTTCTCGAGACATTTTTTTTTATTTCTGAGCATGATCCAAAACAACTTTAAATTTAATGTTCATGTGAATGATCAGCAGTTAAAATGTTCATCTCTTTAATAGTTTTTTTCTCCCGGGAATTATACTTCTGCTTTCTTATATTATACTTTTACATGAGCCCAAAAGCAAGATTTTTTTTCATAGTATATTTAAATAATAAATTTTATGAAGCTTTGTAAACCATATGGTTGTAATATTCCGAGTTAAACACGAGTATTTCAGAAACGTTGTTGACACAGAAAGAATAACAACTAAAAGACGAGCCTGGTATCAGAATGTAGGTAAAAAGCAGAACTTTCATATCATTTAGCTTCTTCTGAGAAACCAGAATCCTCCATGCTCATAGGAACCTTGAAAGTTATAGATTTGTGGAGTTATCTCCAATCGTGTTTTCAATGAGAAAACTGATCAAACATCCAGGGTACCAATATGTTATATACTGTGATACTGGTGCTCAGATTTCTTCATAGGCAAAAAACAAATAAGATAAAACTAAAGCTAAAAATAGTTCTGAGGAAAACTAAGAGTTTAGCTTTAGATTGTGACGCTTGTAGTCAGTGTAAAATTGCTGTTTGTAGCAGAGCTTAAATGTGTTTTGTAGCCTTAAAAATCACACATACAAGCTTCAGCCCATCCCTATAAATGTGTATGATTATGAAGGATGAGGATCAAACTTTGTGTGACTTCATTAAACTTCCAAATTGTAGAAATAACAATCAGCTCATCAGATGAAAACTGGGATCACAAATAAATCTTTAAAAAATGACATATTGGTTTATTGGTCTATATTTGTGTAACAGAGTTAATAATACATATGAAAAACATGCACTTACCTGTTCTTAATTATCATTTTAAGTGTGAATTTTATCTTTTTTTTTTTAATTGTATTTTATTTTGAAAACCCAGAAACCGGATCTCACCCTAACGTTTAGAAGCTGCTAAGGCTTCCGCTCCTCACAGCGCGCGCTTGCACTGTGAGGGTAAGTCCGGTAATGAAAGGCTCTGGCATTTTTATGGTTTCTGGTGTGAATGTTGTTACATAAGTTATATATGTCGATGTATATAGGTTCATATTGATATTAGAAAGTTTCTGTGTAACTGAAACAAAGGCGGGTTGCTGTTAAATAGTGTTTCTGCCGTATTTATGCTCTTTGGCAGTTAGTCTTTGTCAGCCCCCTAGTGGTTGCTGCGCATAGCAGGAAATGTGTTTGGATTTACCGTTTTTCTGTGCTTTTTGTGATGTTGCTTTACATTGTAGGAGCTACAATTGCCGGTACCACCAGAAGACACCTGTTGAATGTGTTTTATGTCTTCTGCAGGTATGTGAGCTTGTTAACAGCCATTTTGTCTGTAAAGCACAAGCAAGTGAAGATGTAATGCGCTATTGTTAATTTGTCCACTAGAGGGAAATGTTTAGTCGGTGGTATTTATGTTTATCCTGTTATTTTGTTTTATACGATTGTGGAATGTATTTTATTAGTCATAAGATTTCTTTTGTATACAAGCTCAGTATGACAGACTGTAAAATGGGAGAAATTATTATTTTCCACCTTTTCTTTATTAAAAAGTTAATTGTAAGTCTGTTAAGACAGCGCGCGCTTGCACTGTGAGGGAGCTACAATTGCCGGTACCACCAGAAGACACCTGTTGAATGTGTTTTATGTCTTCTGCAGAAGTAAACTGTGAAAAGCCAACCCTTCTGAGCGTCTGTGATTCTTGAAGAGCTGGAAGTGTTACACTGGTGCCGTGACCATTCGGATCTTCAGATCAGCTTGATGCTCATCGCCGTGGCTGCTGTTCTGCTCCCCTGCTGTTCACAAGTTGAATGTGGGTTGTTGTAACCAAGTGAGTTTAGACAAAAGAAAAACCCAAACAAGCGAAACCCCCCCCCCCCCCCCCCCAAAAAAAAAAAAACAAACAAAAAGGTGAGGGGTGTGACTGAAATAAGACAAGGGTGAAAGTGTCTGTGTTTTGATATACAACGTGTGGTTATACACTCAAATTATTTGGACATTATTATTATAATTTTTTTTTTTTTTTCCCTCGTTCTGCTACTGTTATACTGTTATTTTTCTTATTTTTATCTCTGGGTTTGTTTGTTTTTCTCTCCCTAACGGAGTGCACATGCAGTTATTATCTTAAGTGTGTGATTTGACGATGGATAAATTTGTCACTCCAGTACTACCTAAGGGTAGAGGTGCCGGACTAGTTCATGCAGTTGACGCCAGTAATGTCACACAGTTTGGTCCTGTGAGCAGTGACACTGGGCTAGGCCAAAGCCCGAGTTTTATTCCCATCGGTAGGGGTGTGGGTGATATGCCCCAGGTTTCCACTCCAATTAGAGACAGTGATACTGTACACAGTTTTACTGACATGGTTGAGCAAATAGGAGCCCAGATTGGTGAATCCATTGTTACTAAACTGTTGTCAGCTGGCGTTGTGAACCTGATTGGTGACTCTAAGACTCAAACTGAGCAATGTAACAGTACCGCTCGAGATGTACCACATGTAACTGTCCATGTTAAGCCCAATAGGGAGCTTCAAATTTTTAGGGGTGATGGCACAGACAGATGTTCTGTTCAGGACTGGATTGACATGGCAACAACCTACCTGTGGAAGCAAGAGGTCCCCATTCATGGCCAGGCTGACGAAATTATTAGCCACTTAATGGGGAAGGCCAGAGATGTGGTCAGAGTGGCTCTTCGTAGTGACCCAGGTCTTGATGTCAAACAGAAACCTGATCTGGTCTTTGGTGTCCTTCGCCATTACTTCAGTGATTCTTCATCGTGCCTCCCTCTTGCTGACTTTTATGCAACGCTCCCTACCAGGGGTGAAAACCCGGTAGATTATTGGATAAGACTGAACAAGGCTGCTGAACTAGCCATAGAGGGGCTACGCAGACAGGGGCAGACAGCGACCCCTTTAACTCATGAAGTAGCATGTATGTTTGTGAAACATTGTCCTGACCCCGAGTTGTCTTATGTCTTCAAGTGCAAGCCTGTCCATGAGTGGACTGCTCGAGACGTACAACAAAGGATTGATGATTATCAAAGGGAGGTGAGTGCTAATGGTAGAGCCAGCGGCGCTGCACAGTTGAAGGGCTATAATTCTACGATCACCACCGTACACCCGAACGCCTCACCTGCAGCTGCTGTGCCGGAGGGACGCTCCCGAAGCTTCTCGCCCCCATCCTCAGGTTTTCAGGGGTTAGTGGACTCGTTCCCCTCCACCACTGCAACACGAGATCCCCTCGTCGGAAGTCTGAGTTTCTCCCCTTCGACCGCGGTGAGTCAAAATCTTCAACAGTCAGAGGAAAGGCTCATGGGTCAGATGGTGGATATGTTTCAGGCCATGATGGAGAGAATGCAGCACCACAACACTCAGACACCAAGGAGAGGGGCGTTTAATCAGTTCTCGCGAAATAGACGGAGGAGGGAGGATGCCTGCAAAGTCTGCAGTGATCCAAGACATACCACAGTATCACACTGCCTATCTGACAAACTGTGCTTTTCATGCTTTGCTCCTGGCCATGTTCGGTTGTCTTGCCCGGCTAGTACGTCTACCCAGGTCCAGCCGGAGGGAAACTAACCGACCTGTATTCGGTGGGAGGCAGTGCAGGTCTTACAGGAAGCTCCCAAACTGCTGATACCTGTGATGCGGAGTCAGTGTATGAGGAGGCAAGACAAAAATGCAAAGATTCTGAAGTTATCTTCCAAAACGTTCACAAAGTCGGCAATAGTGACAGTCTTTTCTACACTCCCGTCACTTTCGGTGGGCTTTTGAAAATGGGTGGTATGCTGGACAGTGGATCCATGGCCTGCAGCATGAATGAAGCAGCCGAGGTGACTCTGCGTGAGTCTGGACTGATATCTGATCAAGATGTTATCAAAGTGGATGTGACCCTTGTTGGGTGTGGAGGACTACGTGTGAAGCCTAAGTATGCCCTCAATGTGGAGATGGAGGTGTATGGCTGCAGAATGATAGTTCCCATCCTGGTGGTTCAAGGGCAGCTTGATGACCTGATACTGGGGACGAACGTCATTAAGCACATATTACACCAGTCTAAACGTTGTGAGCCCTACTGGAACACGGTCTTCAGTAATTGCTCTAAGACCAACCTTGAGACTGAAAACTTTCTGTCTATGCTTTCTGGTTTGACCCCATGGAAAGATTCGGACGTCCCGGACAAAGTGGGCACGGTTAGGTGTAACTCAGCTGTGTCCCTTGAACCGGGTCGCGAATATCTGGTATGGGGAAAACTACCAAAGAACATCAATGTCTCCCCTGGCAGTACAGTGATGACAGAGCCCTCGTCATCCCGCTCAGCACCCAGAGGGATTTTGGTTGCTAGATTGGTTACTCCCTTGTGGGGTGATAGATGGGTCCCATTGAAACTGATCAATATGTCTGAGCAGCCTGTACATCTGCGACGTAACGCCAAACTAGCAGATGTGTACTCCTGTGTGGCGCTCGAGGACTTTGATGCTTCAGCGCTCCAGGAGACAACTCTGGCTAGCAGCCATCAGTCGGCCATGTCGCCACAAGTCACGCCCACCTCCATGACGGAGAAACTCAAACTTGTTGGGCTTGGTGATGTTGACATAGAGTCCTGTGAGACATCGGGACAGTGTAAAGAGAGGATGGCTGACCTGGTTTTGCAGTACGAGGATGTCTTTTCCCGCCATCATCTCGACTGTGGGGAAGCCAAAAACTTTGTGCATCGCATCCGCCTCTCAGATAACAGACCTTTCAGACTTCCCTACAGGCGTGTGCCCCCAAGCCAGTACCAGAAGCTGAGACAAGTGTTGACTGAGATGGAGGAGAGGGATATCATCAGGAAATCGACCAGTGAGTATGCATCACCATTGGTGCTCGTGTGGAAGAAGAATGGCGATCTACGCATTTGCAACGATTTCCGGTGGCTCAACAAGAGAACCCTGAAGGATGCCCATCCTCTTCCACATCAAGCAGATTGTCTGGCTGCTTTGGGGGGAAACAGCCTGTTCAGTACCATGGACTTGACATCTGGCTTCTACAACATGACGCTGCATGAAGATGATAGGAAATATTCTGCCTTCACCACGCCCATGGGTCTATATGAGTATAATCGGCTGCCGCAGGGTCTGTGCAACAGCCCTGCAAGCTTCATGCGCATGATGACCAGCATCTTTGGTGACCAGAATTATTTGAGCCTGTTGTGTTACCTGGACGATCTCCTGGTGTTTGCTCCAGACGAGGACACTGCCTTGCAGCGCCTGGAAATGGTGTTTGAGAGGCTGCGCGGGCATAACTTGAAGCTGGCCCCCAGAAAGTGCTTCTTCCTGAGGAAATCCGTGAAGTTCCTCGGTCACATCATCGATCAAAATGGGGTATCAACAGACCCATCCAAAGTCGAAGTTATCGCAAACATGAGGAGCGTGGACCTCATGGACACTGATGGAGTGACTCCTTCCCAACGAAAGGTCAGATCATTTTTGGGGATGATTAATTACTACCAACACTTTGTCCCCATGTACTCTGCTGTTGCCAGACCTCTGTTTGAGCTCCTGAGAGGTGCTGTGAAGAAGGGCAAGGGAACAACTAAGGTGAGGCGGCCATGCAGGAAGTTGAGTGCTTCGGATTGGACATCCAGAGAAGAGGAGGCTTTTGAGAAGCTCAAGAGCTTGATGTTAAATACAGTCGTTTTGGCTCACCCAGACTTCTCTCGCCCCTTCTTGCTTTCGACAGACGCATCACTGGATGGCATTGGAGCAGTGTTGGCTCAAATCCAGGACGGTGGAACCAAGCCCAGACCGATTGCTTTTGCCAGCAAATCCCTGTCTCAGTCTCAAAGAAACTATCCAGCACACAGGTTGGAGTTTCTGGCGTTAAAGTGGTCGGTCTGCGACAAGTTCAGTCATTGGCTCAAAGGTCACAAGTTCACCGTCTGGACTGATAACAACCCCTTGACCCACATTTTAACCAAGCCAAAGCTGGACTGTTGTGAGCAACGCTGGGTGGCTAAACTTGCAAGCTATGACTTTGACATTAAATATGTCCCAGGCCGTCAGAACATTGTGGCAGATGCCCTGAGCCGATTGCCTTTTGTGAAGGATAATGTAAGTGACAGACTGCTGGCTGAGAGATATGCAGACTTCCTTAATGAGGCAAAAGATGTTTCACATGCATCAATCCAGGGGGCGTTTCGGTGGTCCACCGACTGCAAGGTGAATGGTGGATCCGGTGGTGGAGCTTCCATCATGTCCCAAGGCATGCAGAGTCTGCATCCCTTGGTTCTGGCTGAAGATGCTGTCACAGCTGTTTTGCAGTCACATGTCGAGTGGGATGTCGGCCCAAGAGGGAGAGCAATAGAGGCTTTACATCACCTGCCACAGATGGTGTCCCCCGGTCTGGAGGCCTTACCTGCCCATTCAGAGAGAGAACTTAGGGACGCACAGCTGCAGGATGCAGTGCTTTCCCGCGTCGTCTTCTACGTTGAGAGACACAGGAGACCCTCGAGGAGAGAGCGGGTAGGGGACCTAATCCTTGTTAAAAGATACCTGAGCCACTGGGAGAAGCTGGTCCTCAACAACGGCGTGTTGTACAGAGTTTCCAGAGACCAGATATCAGGTAACAGACGACTGCAGTTCGTGGTTCCTGACTCGTTGAAGGCTGAGGTCCTCCGAGGAATCCATGATGATGCCGGTCACCAGGGCCAGTTCAGGAGTTTAGACCTGGCTAGAAAGAGATTTTTCTGGTTGAACCTTGGGCGTGATGTGAGAGACCATGTACGGGGATGCCAGCGCTGTGTAGTCAGTAAAACTATCGAACCGGAGGGACGTGCTCCTTTGGTCAGCGTGTCCTCGTCCAGACCGTTGGAGTTGGTCTGCATCGACTTTTGGTCGGCTGAGGCCTCACACAACAAGTCCGTCGACGTCTTGGTCATCACAGACCACTTCACTGGCTGGGCGCAGGCCTTCCCATGCAAGGACCAGTCGGCCAAACAGGTTGCAAGGCTTCTCTGGGACAGGTACTTCTGTGTGTTCGGGTTTCCGGAAAGGATACACAGCGACCAGGGTGCTAATTTTGAGAGCCAATTGATAAGTGAGCTCCTCAGAGTCTCTGGTGTGAAGAAGACACACACGACACCTTACCACCCGATGGGGAACGGCAGTGTGGAGCGCTTCAACCGGACTCTGGGTGGAATGATTCGTGCCCTACCACCAGACTCGAAAGTGGACTGGCCACGTCGGCTACAGACTCTGACGTTCATGTACAACTGCACCGCACATGAGACAACTGGATTCGCACCCTTTTACCTAATGTTTGGTCGCACGCCCCGGTTGCCTGTTGACATTCTGTTCCGCTCTGTCCTGAGCGATCCTGCTGTTACCTGTTATGACAGGTATGTGGTTTCCCTCTGGGAAGATGTGAAGGAAGCAATGGTCATTGCACGCACCCGAGCTACGCAGGAGAAGCGTCGTCACTCGCAACTCTATAACAGGAGAGTGAAGGGTTCCAGGATTGAGGTTGGTGACAGAGTCCTGGTTGCTAACAAGAAAGAGAGGGGAAAGAAGAAGGTTGCTGATCGGTGGGAGTCAACGGTCTACACCGTGATCGATGTGAACCATGATACTCACACTTTCAAGATCCGTGATTCTGTTTCCGGACGAGAGAGAGTGGTCCACCGGAATCTGCTGTTGGTGGCGAATTTCCTGCCCCTGGAGGATGATGCTGGAACCTCGGATCACGTCTCCTCTACGTGGGATGTAAACACGGCGCCTGAAGATGATGATGGGGCTGCGTCTGGGGAGGGGGATTTGAATGCCCCTGCTGTGAGCTGTGTTGGTGCTCATGGTAACCGCTCACCCAATGCCATGGGTGGGACAGCTGACCTGGAGGTTATCTCTGAACCTCTGGACCCTGGAGAGAGGACAGTTGCATGGGTGTCGCAGTTGACGGAGTCCAGCCAGTCTCAGGGAGATGTTACTGATGTTTCAAGCGTGGATTCAGTCTTGCCAGCCGCATCGGCCTTGTCTGTTGAAGTGAACTTTGACCAAACCGGTTCTAGCATGGCGTCCCAGGAGGTCAATATTGCTACGAGCTGTGGGGAGGGTGTACAAGTATGCTCTACTACACCTGACGTAGTGGTGGATGTAGTTGCTCCTGCCATTGCTGCTCAGTCCCCAATGGTTGACTATAGCCAAACCGGGAATGGTTCCCAGATCAGAACCAGACTTGGGCGACTTGTCAAACCTGTGAATAGACTGATCCAGACAATGTCAAATCAAGTCGTGGTTCGTGACAGGTTTGACGTGAAGTCAGTTTGTAAGCCCTTGATCCCGTCCTTCTCTAACTAAATGTTCTGTTTATATGCCTACCCGAATGATGGGATTTGTACTTGCTGTTATGTACTCTACATTTTTTTTTCTTTCTGTTGAGCCATGGTACACACCTTGTAAGGGGTTATTAGTAGGGTGTATTTCGGGCACCCTGCTGCCAGTTGCTGGGTTGGGAGTTTGGCGCTGCTCCCACCCCACTTCATCCTTAGGGATACGTTTAGTTGGTGTTTGTGATTTTTGACCTCTGGTTGGTTGGTGCATACTAGTGTGGGTACCTGGGGCTCAAATTTGATAAAATTCAGTGGGGGTGAGTGTAACAGAGTTAATAATACATATGAAAAACATGCACTTACCTGTTCTTAATTATCATTTTAAGTGTGAATTTTATCTTTTTTTTTTTAATTGTATTTTATTTTGAAAACCCAGAAACCGGATCTCACCCTAACGTTTAGAAGCTGCTAAGGCTTCCGCTCCTCACAGCGCGCGCTTGCACTGTGAGGGTAAGTCCGGTAATGAAAGGCTCTGGCATTTTTATGGTTTCTGGTGTGAATGTTGTTACATAAGTTATATATGTCGATGTATATAGGTTCATATTGATATTAGAAAGTTTCTGTGTAACTGAAACAAAGGCGGGTTGCTGTTAAATAGTGTTTCTGCCGTATTTATGCTCTTTGGCAGTTAGTCTTTGTCAGCCCCCTAGTGGTTGCTGCGCATAGCAGGAAATGTGTTTGGATTTACCGTTTTTCTGTGCTTTTTGTGATGTTGCTTTACATTGTAGGAGCTACAATTGCCGGTACCACCAGAAGACACCTGTTGAATGTGTTTTATGTCTTCTGCAGGTATGTGAGCTTGTTAACAGCCATTTTGTCTGTAAAGCACAAGCAAGTGAAGATGTAATGCGCTATTGTTAATTTGTCCACTAGAGGGAAATGTTTAGTCGGTGGTATTTATGTTTATCCTGTTATTTTGTTTTATACGATTGTGGAATGTATTTTATTAGTCATAAGATTTCTTTTGTATACAAGCTCAGTATGACAGACTGTAAAATGGGAGAAATTATTATTTTCCACCTTTTCTTTATTAAAAAGTTAATTGTAAGTCTGTTAAGACAGCGCGCGCTTGCACTGTGAGGGAGCTACAATTGCCGGTACCACCAGAAGACACCTGTTGAATGTGTTTTATGTCTTCTGCAGAAGTAAACTGTGAAAAGCCAACCCTTCTGAGCGTCTGTGATTCTTGAAGAGCTGGAAGTGTTACACTTGCAATTTGTGGAACTTTTCTCACTCAGGATTCTTCGACTGAACTTTTATTGACAAAAGATCCAACCATCATTATAACTGTTGGATGGTGCAAACCACTACGAAAAGTTCTGCTGTTCCCAAAGCAAACAGGGAGGTCAAACACATACAAAGATATTCTGCTTTTTCTTAAACAGTCATCTTTTCTATCAAACTGTGAAACCTGTGGGAAAGATTCAATTCCAAGGTGATTTGTATGAAGTCTTGGTGTCACCTCTGTCTGTCACCAAAAATCAAAGAGCCATCGAAGATGAATTTAGAGTTTTAGTTAATCTGCCTGACACCATTAGATCCTTTGGGCCTCATAAAGCAAAAACAGCCACAAACACGACTCAGTCCAGAACTCTGAACCGCATTAGAGCTGCTGCTTTTTAACATTCCCGCAAGCTAAAGAGAAACCACAAAGATCTTTTTTTAAGAAAAAATAAAGGACATGTGTCGTTTCATTTTCCCTTCACTCCTATTTATTGAAAACTATCCCAACCTCCACTTCGGTATGTCAGCACAGCCCCGAAATGCATATTCTTAAGACCAAATAGTCAGCTAACTGACCACAGGTTAAAGAATATTTAAGAAATGTTCTCAAAAACAATCATCGTGATGCTGAAAAGTCATTGTTCAACTATAATAATAATAATAATAATGCAAAGATTAAAGTATTATGTCTATGATATCATACAGAGGGAAAAGTATAAAAAACTGCGTGAAGTTAAGTGTTTCGAGCAGTCGGCAGCCTGAGAGTTTGGTTGACAGGGATTACTGAGTATGTGCAGTGATCCCTGTCAGCCAAACGCTCATTATTACAAACTTTGGATATTTTTAATTTGGGTATCCAAATTAAAAATATCCAAATTTAAAAAAAACCAAAACTCACTGTTGTTTTGGAATAAATCACATTTTCTTCAGTTAAACACACACTATGTCCATAAGCATGAGCCATCACAGCGCAGTTATCATTTAGAGGTTATTTTTTTAGACTGTGGCTGTCTCTACTGTCATAGTTTGGTTTCTATTAGTGTAAACCAGAAATGCTTCAACCTGGTTGGCATTACCATAAGTAAAGACAGCACATCTTCTTCAGCAGGAATTGTTTGTTTATTCAGTAAAAATGTTTACAGGATCAAAAATGGTTGTGTGCTTTCTAATCGTCACATTAAGCCCGTCAGTGACAAACAGAAACTAAAAATACTCTTAAGCATTGTTTAGGCCTCAGCCTCAAACATCTTCTTCCTCCCATCCATGCCGGATTTGTCTTCAATGTTTTTGCGCCAGTCGCCGACATCACGGAGCTCTTTGTCCTAAAACACAACCAAAAAAGAGAGCCAGGTTAGGTGCTTTAATTAAACAGTGTCAGAGAATAATCTCAGCCTCATACACCAAGTTAGAGTCTAATATGACTCTAACTTAAATAGCAACGACATTAAATGTCGTTGCTATTTAATGAAATTTGATTAAATGTTGCTTAAGTGACAAAATGTTAGAAATCTAAAAAATATAGCATCAAATGATAAATGCACATTGATAAATATTACTGGCTGCTGCTTTTGAGACAACAACAAACACATTTATAAAATATGCATCCAACCAGGTCCTCACCTCGTCCTTCACCTCCTTCTTGACCTGCTTCAGGTTGGCTCTCAGGTCCAGGTTAACTGTGTGTTTGGAGCCTAGCAGAGCTTTCAGCATGGCGTCTGCAGACATGCGTACTTTTTTCAGCACGGGCTTCTTAAACTTGCCCATCAGGTCCTGGACTTTAATCTTCAGGTCATCGATCTGGAAAAGAAGATTACAGAGACCATGATGAAAGTTCTTCAGCATGGAATTTGATCCAAAGCACTGGATATTCCAGTTTTATTTAATCATCAGAACATTAAAGTGTCGGGTGAAAAAAAGTAGAAGGTTTGCCATCTGGGCAGCGGTGCTGTGTTTTACATAATTTTATTCACACTCCCTAAATCTGACATGACATCCTTCTGCTGATGGAAGACTTCACCATCAACCGATACCTTAGTTTAAATGTTCAAGCAAAGCACAGCCCGAGCTTCTGATGATGGACGCACGGCAGGTTCCGCAGGGTTATATTCTACCTCTTTGTTGGCTTTGTTGACTTTCATCTCCAGGTCGTATCGCTCCTCATCGATCCCGTCGATCTTGCGGTGGATCTCCTTGCACAGATCCTGAGCACAGATGCAAAAGCCATTGTTACACATGCACTGCAACTATGAACTTTTCCAGACGTTACCCAACAGAGATGCATATTAGAACGCAAATGCTGGACATGAAATGGTCATTAACGAGTCAGGTCGCTAGTCTGTGTGACATCCTCAGCACAAGTGTTGGTGTTCTTTTGTGACGTGCCTGCAGCTCCTGCATGGTCCTGGGCATGGACACAGGAGGACAGGTCTCAGCTATGTACCTCCTCTTTGCCTCCTCTCGCTCTCTTTCTTCCTCCTCCAGTATACCTTTAGCGATGGACAGCATCAAACTCTTCAAAAAAAATAACGTACATGTCACATCGCGTGTACATGCAGATTCCAAATAGTTCCGATTGCAAAAGAGCTTTTACCTTCAGCTGATGCTTACGACTTGATGACACTTTTTTCCTAAAAGAAAATCAATCCGTTTGTCATAAGCAAACTTCAAAATTCAAAATCAGCTTAGATAAATCATTTTTTTTACTTCAAAATGTTTAAGAACTTTTTCAGACTTGTGTAAAAACAAGACAGAAGTACTCACCCCGACATCTTGGTGTTTGTTTGGGTTCAAAACCCTGCAGAGAAACATTAGGGGGAAGGGGAAAGAATGGTTAATTATTAGGAAATAACTGGGAAGTCATGGGCTAACAGAAAGATTGGGAAGGAAGGCAGGTTAAAGTGGGGTCAGACTGAGAAACAGTTCAAGAATGCTTCTATTGGAAAGAATAACTCCACTTAGGAGAAACACGACACCGACTTGAGGAAAAGCCTCTAGGCTAAATTAGGATCAGGATTTTGGGTCTGTTGTCCCCCCCCCTGGGTTCCCTTGTCTGTCTTCTGGAAGATTATTAAGAAAAACTTGATACCTCCTGTGTTGGTGCAAACATCTCAGACATGACTAAGTCATGAAATGCCTTCTCTGAAAATAGAGACTGAGCAGAACAATCCAGATCAACAATCGCTGCACCCAGACCGAGAGGAGGGAAATAAGGACCCTGCCATTTTTAACCAAGAAGAATCAAGAATCTTCCTTAGATACTCAGTACTCAGTACTCAACTAGCAATAAATGTTTAGCGCAAATGTGGTCCACAATCTGTAGTTTCTCTGGGCCACATTCAGCCCTGATTGATGGTACAGACTAAGGGTGAGTCCAACTGGCTTAACTTAGGTGCACCTTATATGGCATAGATGGCAAGCTCGTTTGTGGCATTTGGACCACATGTGGTCCACACAATAATTGCAAAACCTTTCTTGCCCCCAGCTCTTGATTTTTGGGCTACCAACAGCACACACTACATTTGCTCTAAATAGTATCAGGCCTACATCGTGACTTTTGGTCCAGGTTGGACCAACAAGACATTCCTGCAAATGACAAAATTAACCCAGATTCAGCCCAGAATACAGAATCGTAGCATCACTTTGCATAAATCTGCAGTTTGAACCTTTCTTCTTTTTTTAATCTCATCCAAGCTTTCTAGCATTCAAAGTATTAAAACAGAATCCAATAAAAAGCTTAATATTTCTATGGAATAACACACACACACACATCATCATCATCATCATCATCATCAGTTAAAAGATGCGGATCTCAAGATGGTCTCAAGAAAAGCAATAAATTTAAAGTTATTTTGATGCCTTCAAACTCCCACCATTTCTCAACAACACTCAACTTTTTAGAACTCGCAAACTCCAAACATCAGAAATTTAAACCATGAGAAGTACTGATGATACAAAAGGGAGAGCACATGTTTGAAGTGACTTTAAGCTTTTCTTTTGGGATAATGGCACAACGTACCACAAAGCAACCACTGAAGGATCACAGAGAGTTGAAAATGTAACGCAAGGCAGAACACCATCAGTGCACTTCTTCTGTGCAGCTGTCGCACTTTGGTTGGACCTGTGACAGCTACAGGTGCTGGAGCTCTCAGAGTGTTTACAGTTGACTCAGTCCCACTGAGTTACATAAAGAAGAGTTTTGTTCTTTCTACAAATACAAAACGGATGACATTTCACTGCGTTCAATTATGTTTTGGATGCTGATGTTTCCATGTATTGGAGCTTATCTGTATAAAACATGGAGCTGATTGCATTAGACCAGATAAATGTGACACACGACCTCTGTGATGACACGGCGAGAAACACTGGGACTATCACTTTCCAAACGCGAGAGTCCATTTGCACCAGCACACCTCATCACACTGCACTTCACACCTGGAGCGCTGACAGCGCCACCCCCAAAACAAACCATACTGGCATTAAAAAGCTTCTCATCACCATCGTCATCATCATCATCCTGCAGTGACACTTTCTAATGAGCTCGTTTCTTCTCACCACATCACAAGTTTAGCTTTAGCTTTTACCAAAACCTCAAAAAAAGATCCCTTCAATGAACTGCAACAGAACGAGATCTGTCCAAAAGGTAGTCTAAGAGATTTCTCACCTTTTGGCTGATGAGGAAAACAGAAATGACCAACCGATTTGGGAAGCAGCCTCGTTCCTGGTGCTATAAGTTGGTATATATACTGCATTCCCAAAAGGCAAAGGGAACCCCATCTTTCTCTTTATGGAAGGCAACTTTTTCACTGACCAATGGGATCCAGCACCTGAAATATTATATCTGACCTCCCCTCCTCACCCCCTGAGAATCTCCCCGCCCTATCTCGTCATTATAAATAACCCCTTCTGCCCAGATTGCTTTGCTTATTGAATTATTCTCCTCCTACCCCCAAAAAGGAAGTCGCTCCTGTACTGAGTAGAAACGCAGAAGTTGCAAATCAAACAGCATATGGTATATTTACAGGGTCGAGGGGTTTTAGGCAGTTTTAGGCAGTTTTTCAGGAGATCACGGAGCAGGAGTGATGAAAGTTAAGGAGACAGCAGGTGGGAGGGCAGAGCAATGTTGTCAAGACCCTGGCTGAAGGATACAATTAAGAAGCTGTTAACAGAAGGTGGCCAAGCACTTTCTACATTTCAGTGCAGGAGGGGAAAAAAACAGAGCGGGAATTCCCCACTGTTTCCTGTTTTTCCTCTTAATAAGGCAATAGATGAGAAATAAAAAAAAAAGGTTTATCTGAGGAGAGGTGACATGACAGTTCCATGCAATCTGCTGCTTTCATGCTCTGTTATGCTGCTGAAGCTCTACCAGTGGCTCAAAACGAGGCTTTTTTGTTAATGTGGCAGCAGAGGGAGAATAAAGACTACACTGGGAACAATTTTCATGCTCTTGTGCAGCCCTGTGCCCTCATTCAGGCGTATTACACAGAAAGTGGCGCTGCACACGAGTCTGATAATTGCTTTGCATTACATAAGTGTTTTGTATTCAGAAGCGATCGTGCAGCTGTTACAGCTGGAACTCATTTCAACATATCTGAAATCTGCTTGGTAGCTTCATCGTTTATACTATAACCTTTTATTATATTTAATGTTAAGATTTAAATCTGGAACATAATTAGTGGAGCAGAAAGTACAAAATGTGACACTGCAGGTGAGCGGGCTGTACGAGAGGAAGTGGACAGCACTGTCGCCACATGGCCGGGTTCTCTCCAAATACTCCAGCAGGAACCTGGAGATTTTGATCATTCGGATCTCATATTGTCTCGTATTCTCTGGATGTCTGTCATTTTCTTTCTCTGGCTCCACTGCAGGAAATTTCCTGATTGAAGAAACTTAGTTCTTTAGTGCATGTCAGAGGAACCAGGGCACAAACGAAGCAACAGGAGACAGTTTGACCTCCACATTGTGCTTATTCAGGGAACTTCCAGGGTGGGAGTGGCTTACAAATCAACATTTAGCAATGAGCTAATTTCTTAAATGGTAATGGGTGACATCACAGTGGTTGTGTCCATTATCAGTCTGTGCTTCTCACTAAGCGTGCACACAACACCAACTCTGAACGGCTTCAACATAACAGAGCTGTGTGTGCTCAAATCACTTCCAACACATGAGCAGCTGTTAGATACATCAGTTTCTTTAATATTTCAACAGTGCAAATTAAATCTGATTAATAAACACGACATGAGAAATACATTGCTTCACATTTCTGAATCACATCGTATTCATTGAGAACATTCTGGGATACTGAGAAATCACCTGAGAGAACGAGTTAGAAAACCTATTCAGTCTGATATGATGATTGTGATGGCGAGAGTTTACGACGACGGGAAAAAAAAGAAAGAAGAAGAATCCGTTGATGATCGTTTCCACTACACGAGCGTCAAAACATCTGTCAAATATAGAATCCGTTTCAGTCTCACCGCTACTATACACTAAAGTCTGCAAATATATCACAGCAAGGACGAGTCACACAAATGTCTTTTTTCTTCTTTTTCAAAATAAAACATCCAAAAATATTCAACATCTTACAAGATATCTAGAAGTTAAAGTCATACAAAGTGTGCAAATGTCAGTCAACGAACACTCATGAGATGACTCCAAATGAAGGCACCATACTTTTAGATTCTACTCCATCACATGAACTGTGACCGTGGCGGCCTGTCCGATACCAAATTTGACTAAGACCCCCCCACCAAAAAAAAATATATATGGAAAAAATGAAAATAAAAATGAAACTACAAGCAAAATAAAACCCAGTCAGCAGTGATGGAGTACCAGTTCTGCCTTGATGCCATTTAACAACCAGCCCACATTTTGACAGACTTCAGAATCTGAGCTAAATATGGAAGTCATTGGTGAATTTCTTGTGGTAGTTCCCATGATACCCACAGCAGTGGTTTCAACATTGAAACCAGTAATTCTCACACTTTTTGCAAAGGACACTGGTCCATTTCCCCCTTACTAAAATACATGGACCATCCAATGTTACACTCCCATTTAAGTGAGAATTTGGCAATGAGCTAATTTCTGTATGGCTAACACTCTGTCCTAACAATATATATATTTTTGTACAAGGGTTCAATAAATTGGCTAAAAAGGAAGAGGCTAGCAGTGATGTGGCGACCAAAGACCATCAAGACTCAATGACATTCAACTTTTTCAAGCAATGACTGGCAAAATAACCGCTCGGGGTGAGAAGTGGAAGGTTCAGCACTTTCCTCAACTTTGAGGCAAGCAAGTGCGCCGCCTACCAATGAGAGGGCAGGATAGTGCTGATTGATGAGAGCGGGTGGTAAATACATCCCCACTAGTGTTCAACCTTTGTTACCGTCTGCTCACTCACTGACATCCAAACAGTATGGCTCCTTAAAAGTCCTTCCACCTGGCTCTACCTCCTACAGTTCACAGATGATTACTACAAGCAGATGCATGTATGGAAGACCAAATTAATCAAAAATAAAAGACCTCATATATACATCTATGTTATTACACCTAAAATATCAAAATGCACATAATTTTAAAAAAATGACTTTTTTTATTTCCTTTACAATTAATTTAAAATTCCTTATGTTTTTTTGATTTTGTTTTGTTCATTTCAGTGGTATGTCCCAGGTCATTTGATGTGTCGCTTCCTCTCATCCTTCTTTCCTCTGTACTACACTGTCTAATCAAAGGCCTGAAAACCCCCAAATGAAACTTAAAATTGAATGAAAAGGAAAATCGAAAAACGGTAAGTTTAGGAAACAAAGATATGAATTAATGTCACAGTTTATGAAATGAAGCCTACATTTGATTTTAATATTTTTAACACTTTACTGAGTCATTATTTCATTTTTAATTTTGGCAGTTCTGGTCCTCCACAATACTTACTATTTTTGATATACACGCCTGTGTAAGCATTAAAGATATAACTAAAGTAATTACAGCAAGAAATGGTGATGCTTTCCTGGTGCAAATGTTTTTTGTGTTTAAAGGTACTTCTAAATTCATTAATTTAACACACGCAAAAAAAGGCAATTGCCAGTGCTATCCCTTTAGCCTCTTAGTAGATGTGTCTATTGTATAAACTTCAAATTCCTAGATGATTTTCAGAAAAGCTGACCTCTGACCTTCAGGTCAAGGTCACTGTGATTCAAACTTATACAAGATTTTTATTAGATACAGCTATAAAACTTGACTTCAGAAATTTGGTGTGATGACAATACACCATCAGCCTTTCACAGCTGAGGCATTAAGGCTGCTTATATATTTACTTAAAAACCAACTACACCCACAGAATGTAAAGAAGCAACTGCTTTGAATTTGTCAAACATATCTGTGTACTGTGTTGAAGCGACATCAACTGATGTTAAAACAGGCCTGTGCCGTTGTTTCGTGTAGTACCACAGGATGGCACAGCGAGTTACCCAAGAGCAGATTCTCACAGCTACCCTGGTAAAATGCAAATCGTCTAGAGGAAACGGGGCTGAGAGAAACGTTGGAAGTTTAACGAACAGCAGCACACATCTGAACATGTTTTAATACACCTGCTGTTAAAAAGCTGCTCCCTGGTGGTGACATTTGCAAATGGTAAATAAAAAGGGTACCTTTAAAGACAAAACAGTACCTCTGAAAAGGTCATTTTCACCATTTTCTGACATTTAACAAAATATTTGTAGGTTAAGAAGAATTTGACAGGTGAAAGACTCATGACTTCAAAGCCCTGACTACTATTAACACCTTCATCTGGTTACTTTTAATGAACATGGTCTCATTTTTCCCTCATTGTGAAACTCAGTCATGTTAAGTGTCTTTAAACATTCACAGGGAAACTTTAATACTCTTCTTTTTAGACAGTTCTGTAAGCAGTGGAGCGAAAAAGTAAAGAAAAAAAAAATTACCTCTTGCCATCCATAAACCCCGAATCGCAGTTCAGCAATGATGGTGCACTAATACTGATAAGAGATGCATGTCACTCAACTTCACCGCACACCAAAGTTCAAATTCACAGAGCCACGCTCCTAAAGACATTTCAGCGAACTGTCACTAAAAACGAGGCTCAAGTCTTCCTCACAGAGGACAAGAGGGACCGTTCATCCTGTCGAGTATGACCTCAGCGGGGGGAAAAAATAAATAAAAAATAAGCACACAAAAGATAGATAACGGCACAAAAAGGTCAGAAGCAACACAAAGTGTCCATGTGCAAAAGTTCCCTTTTAAGACAGAAGAAGATGAAACTGCAACATAATCCAGGAAGCGGCTGTAGATCTAAAGATAACAAAAAGCATGCATGTCCTCCATTGGCTGGAGTACAGACGGTTTGTTTGGGTTTCAACCCAAGTCCATATTTCATCTACTATGACACTCCAAACTAAGACTTTATCAGCTATAGATCTCCAAACAAGCAATGCCTCCTCACTTTGCCCAAAAGTCTACATGAACCTGATGGCAGGTTACAGTTGGCACTAAAACTTTTTCTTAAATGGATCTCCAGCATCAGCCCAAGTCTGCAGCTCACATTAAACCTTAGACAGTAAATTTGTGAAGAGGTTCTCTGGGTAAAAACTAGGGTGGACATTTCTAAGCAAAGAGTGATGATTTCTCAAACGACTGTGTGCAGTTGTGGCTAGCTTGCGACATGTTAGCTCTACCTGGTGGACTTTGCAGTGGACTTACTTTGTAAAACAATTCTATACCATTCTCATAGAGCTGAATCACTGCCTTCCACGCCACTGCATCAATTCAATGTGTTACAGTAGAGGGTTTGCAGAAATAGAGAGCAGAAGTATAAATCCACTGATATACATACACGTTTCTATGCAGTGCATAATTAAAGTCAATGAGCTAAAATAATTAACAGAAGACTCGTGAGCAGCTTCTGCTGAACGGTCCGACCTTTCCTACACAACATGAGCTCTGGCCGACCTTTAGTCTATTTAGTTGTTTAATGGTGACCACCAACTACGTCTTATAGCCATCTGCACATAGTAGTAACATGTTACAGTAGCTCACTAGAAAAAACAAAAATAGGGGAAAATATGTATTTGAAGATAACAGATACACTTAGAATTTAATAAGCATTCAAATATTTGAAAGCCATGGCCATTCCAAGCACAGCTGAAGGAATTTTCAACCCCTACTGGTGCAATTCCAGTTTGTTGCATCTTTAGGTTTTGTAATGTGCATATAGACAACGCAAAGTGACGCTGCGCTGGGTTAACTCGCTGAGAAACTAATGTACTAGTGGGAGAGTACTGAATCACAGGTGACCTCATTTACACACAGCAACAGTTATTTTATCAGGACATTGCTGTCTTTTTTCTATTAGTTCTACTAAACCTTTTGGGCTGTCTTTACGTAAAATGAGTCGTGTAAAAAGGGCACTAAACAGATACATTACAGCACTCGCCCAATATTCAGGCTGGTAACAGAGTCCATGTTGTAAGACGTTCCACGTGGTCGCTTGCTTCTACAGTTATTTCACATCTTAAAGCGAGAAAGAAAATCATCCTTTACAGGCTTGCATGTCTCACCAGTGGAATTACCGCCACCTGAAACACATCTGAGATGTCACACTGGATTTACACGACTAGGTTACACCTGAAAGGTCGTTTTCAACATGCAGCAGTGTTTTTGTGCATCCAGGCATACTTTGCTTTATTGAGTCGTCCATAAAAGGCAAACTCTAGGCTGAGCAATTGGGCAAACATATTTGCGATAACCCAACTCAATCTGCAATTGGTTTGATTTTTGTAGTTCAACTTTGCTCATCCAGCAAGTGCGTCCTTGCTTTTAGTTGCACTGAGCTACAGTTACGAGTTGTACCACGCTCTGGTGCTCGTCTTACTGAACCTGGGCAATAGCCCAAAATGATGCAGCCCTCCGAGATCAATTTTGCTGAATAAGTATTTTTCATCGGGAAATGTTAATCTTGATTTTAAGAAAAATAAAGAACACACAAACTATATATTTGAGTTTAAAAAGGCATTTCTGTGAGTATTAGAGACGTCACAGCACGGCTGCTACTTATACAAACATGGAAGAGCCTGTTTGGGGGTTAAACTATCAAGTTATTGTTTAGAAATGGGTGCTATCCTATCAGACATCCTTATCTGACCAATCGGGACCAATCTATTTTATGGACCAGATCGGCTTCTTAAAAGACATAAACGCGTTTTATTCAAGTTCAGAGACTTTATCATTATCCGTTCACCATTTTTCAAAGTTAAAATCAAATGTGGGCTCTTGTGGGGACATAACCATTTTAGCCTTTTGGTTCCATTAACTCTTATGCGCTCTCGTCTGATCTGCAGCAAACATCGGTGCAATGGGATTAACAGGAAGTGGAAGAGCTCCTACAGTGGCCGTGGTGCCAGCTGGATGCATAACGTGAACGTGCAACGGCTTTATAACCCTTTTGGACCTGTTGCGGAACCCTTCCCAACTCTCCGAGCTGCATTTTTGATTCCACGTGTGAACGAAGCTGCAGGATAATCTAACGACCACTGACACGGTTCTAGTATGACATCAATAATCTCCTGAGATCACCCGGTAAGAAATTCCCCTGATATAGAACAGCAACACGACGGTGTGGCACAGAACTGAAGCAGGACTATATCAACTATACAGCCAACACTATCACACTGTTATACCGAGAAGCTTTGCACACTACAGCAAAGTCTATTGCGTCTCCTATTTGGCGAGTATGAAGGAGGAAATCACGGCCAGGTCACATTTACAGGTCTGAAGAGGAAATACATCAAATTCTCACAACCACAAGTGGGGACAATAATATCCATGTGATCAGTCTACAGCTGCCCTTGGTTGTCTGTATGAAAGGATCCAATACTGTGGGAGGAGCAGAGAGGGCGTCGAGCAGCAGCTGAGCATGATGGGAAACAAAATCAGGTCCACGCCACTTTGCGTGAGATGGCCTGTTTGAAGCACTCAGGGTCAATGTTTCCGCCGGGCCGCAGCGCCCTCTCCAGGCTCACAAGGACGTTTTGGTGGCACTCTCTGATGTTGACAGGGTACTTGGCCCTCAGCAGCTCATAGGCAGCGATCAGCCTCATGTTCTGCTTCACCATCAGGTACTGGATGATGCATGTGGGCGCCAGAGAGTAGCCGTCCCGACAGTGGACCAGGACGCGCTTCCGCTTCTCCGTGGAGGCGTTGATGCACTCGTTGATGTCCTCGAAACAGCGCTGCTTCAGCGACGGGCCATCGCCCAGAGCGTCCGGCACATCTCCGATGTCCACTTTGAGGCGGGACCAGCTGTGGCGAGCGCCACGAGAGCAGGTGCAGGGTATGAGGCTAAGGGAGGGGGCCGATTCTCCTGGAGCACTGCTCATGTCGATGATGCTATCGATGTTGTTGCGGCACAGCGTACGGCCATTGTACGCTGCGTTTAGGTTGCCGACATAGATGTAATCGGTCACCTTGGAGATGACGGGCTCCGAGTATTGGAAGTGTTCGGGACCACTGGGTTTGGGCTCTGGCGTATCAGGGCCCCTCGCTCCGGCCGGCCCCGTGGCGGCTCTCCGGCTGTAGTTGCGGAGCTTCTTAGAGCCGGAGCGGGACGGCGGGTTGGAGTCGGACTCTGAGCTGCTGTTCCAGGGCGGCGAGAAGAGAGAGAAGCGGCTGGAGGACTTGCTCTTGTTGAGTATCTCCACAGGGCTGGACAGGCCGGAGCAGGACACTGTGGTAGAAGCAGAGGCGCAGAACAGGGACGCTCGTTCCAGAGAACCCGTGCTGCTGGCTGCTCCTGCACTGTGAGCCTTCTCCATCTGCAACACAGACACAAATGAAACATGGATAACAACTCTCACAGTAGGTTGTCACACCAACCAGACCTGAGAAGTCCATAGCAGTGCCTGCTCCCCCCTTCATAAAAAAGCCAGGAAACACAGATTCCTCAGTGCTTCCAACATATGATATGGACCCATTTGAAATCCTTTCTCTACACCCTTCCACGCTGCGAGGAGTTAAACTCCACATGGAGTTTCATTTGGATCTACTGAAGTAGAAATACAGCCGCAAGCTTTAAGAACCCTGTCACCTTTCTGCTAGAAAAAGAGGAAACTAATCAGCATCTTCTGTGACCTACCCTGCTATCAGATTGATTTATTAAGACAACATCCATCACCCAGACGCATCTGTTCTACTTTCAGTTTATTCAAATATTTTCAGCAAGATTTCCAAAATGTTCCTACTTCTTTTCATTATTTTCTTGTTGTTCTTTAATTGATTAATATAGTATTTAGTTATAGAAATAAAAGCATAGATGTGCCTATTTTTGTATGTGAACACTAGTCCACAGTTGCAAACTCATTCTTTTAGAAACGCCGTTTTTTTTTAATATGAAGATGTTTCAGGATCCAGATGTACCTCAACTCCTGCTGAGGACATAGCAGCAGATGTTTGTGTACCTGAGCTTTGAGGTTGTTCTTCCACTCCTGCGTCTCCAGAGCCTTGAAGCGTCCGCTGCTGTCGGAGGACACCGACACACAGAGAGGCCGGTGGGCTCTGGCAGGGAGCTGGGGGGTGAGGGCCACGGGCACGGGCCTTGCATCGGCATGCTCGCTCCTACTCATCATTAGATTCGGACAGGAACCTGAAACACCCAGGAGGCCGCATGTGAGATCAAAAGGCAAACAACAGAACTTCTCCTCTCCGGTATTTGTGGAGACGACATGAAAAGAATTCTCATTCACAGACAACAGTTTAAAATTGTGTGTTACGTAGGGCTGCACGATTTTGCATAAAATGAGAATCACGATTTTTTGGTTTAGAATTGAGATCACGATTTTCTTTTCCAATATAAATATTTATTGCACTTATTAACTGCACATCAACTTCGTAACAGTTGAGACTGAACACAAAAACAACAAATGTCTCACGTTTTGTCGTTGCCGCAAAATGTTGTACTGCTTGAAATTCCGTCTCCACCATTGCTCGACGCTGCGTGTATAGAGCAGGTAGTGCAACAATAGAAAAATAGTTGCGGGACGGCACTGTGTAGCGTTTGTCTAGGGTGTTGATCATTTTCCTAAATCCCTCGTTTTGCACAGTGTTGATGGGAGCCATATCTTTGGTCAGGTGATAAGTGATAGCCTCCGTAATTTCTTTGTGCCTGCGGGAGTTCGACGGGTATAGGGAAGCGCTGTAGGTTCCCGTTATTGATGTTTGGGTGGTTGACCGGGACGGATTTTCTCCTGTCACTTTCTTGGCCTTTACAGCTTCCTCATCTCTCAGGTGCTCTCGTTGTTTTTTTCCCCTGCCAGCTGACTTCTGTATTGTGGTATAAGGCTCCGCCCTTGTCATTTGTTGAGCAGGAAGAGTGAGCGCTTGTTTTCATGCAGCTTATGTCCAGGATCAAAATGCAGTACAATCGTCATCTTTTACTTTTTTTTTCTTTTAAAAATCATTGTCACTTGGAAATGAGATCGCACATAAGTATGAATTGAGATCGTGATTTTCTAACGATTAATTGTGCAGCCCTAGTGTTACGGTACCATTTTCCCCAAATCTGCAAACACTCCAAAGGTTTAAAGTCAAGTTGAGGAATGAAGGATGAAACACTTCTCCAAAACTACGCTGTAGTTCATACTAGTTTTACACAGACAGTTTGTGAACTGAAGATTTGAAATCAATTATATTATTAGATTCATATTTAATTTAATCTACCTCTTTGCAGTTTCCTGCCTAAAACCGAGAGACAACAGAAGAAGGTGTTTCTATCTGTAATAGTTTCAGTTTTAAATTGGAACTTCACTGTTTGCAAAGATACTATTCTATCTGTGCTAATGCACATGTATTCTCCCGGGCGTGTGCTTCTGTCACTCTGTGTGGGGAGAGTGGACGTCACTGCCAGCAAAGATGTTACTGCCAAGCGCACAGGAGGTCAACAGGACAGTTGGACAATGAAGGAGGGAAACCGGGTTCATAGCTCGATTTTTGGGTTTAGTACATACTTCAATTTCTTTAGAACAGATAAATACTTTGACTTTCACCATTTATGTTTATTAGAACTTTATATATTTAAAAAAAAAATAACTATAAAGCCCGTCTGAGCTCAAACTGGACTTATGCTGCATATAAATTGACTTTGCCACCCCAGCTGCAGACCATGAGATTCTGCACAACTTTTACAGGTTTGTATCTTACTTACATCCATCAGAAAAAATGTGGAACGTTATTCAAGCCCAGGACTTGTTCCTTCTGTTTGTCCACAAGTTTGAAATCAGGAAAAAGAAGGCTGGGATTTGCTGCTCCCTCCTTTTAAAATCTGCTAATCAACTAAATCTTAATCAGCTGGTTTTTAATGACCTGGAAGTACCGTTAATGACACCTTGTGAATAAGGGAACTTCTGCCCATGCAGGATTTGACCTACCAGCACATTCTGAGCGGGTGATGGACTGAATCTGCAGTGTGTTCTGGGTTTTCAGCAGGCGGTGGAGAGTTCTCAAAGTACCTGCGCACAGACAGAGAGGTCACCTTACACAGAACTTAACAAAACACAGAGGAGATATTTAAAAAAAAAAAGGACAGCGGCACCAGTCTTACCGATCCTTCCGTTCTGCCTGCAGGGCACCATTGGATCCAAAACTTTGTGTGCACTCCGCTCTTCCTCTGCATCCATGTTCCGCCTCCTGCAGGGAGAGGCGCATCATAACCCCGGCCCTTCATCTTTTGGCAAGCCGAGCAACACATCAGCTACATCGGGCAGACATGGCTTCAGATAGTTGGCGGTACCGACACCCGAACGGCTGCTAGCATCACCGCCTAGGTTAGCAGCTAACGAAAGAGCTAGCCATCCAGCCAGCTGGTCGGCTCACTGTGTGTGAGTCATATCGTGGAGCTGGTGGAGGCTCTGACCGTCAGGTAATCCTAGTGGGGAAGCGAAGCTGCAGCAAACCAGGGCTCGCTCACGACAGCTTGACGACTAGAGCCATTAACCACAGTAAACCTTAAAAATCCCCGGAGCGTTAGCGAGCTAACCGTAGACTGCACAAGTATCCGTTGCTCACGGCTCGTACACGGGTGGCACAGCTCCATCACACGAAACGACAACAAGAACATGCACACGATATTATGCGTCCATCTGCCGCCACACAACGCGGGTTAACGTGGATGTTAAACGCCGTAAATGTGACCATTTATCCGGAGCTTCAGTGATTAGCTGCCTGGCTAACCAGCAGCAGCATCAGCACCGTGAGCGCGCCGGCTTCAGTCCATGGGAATTGTTGTCCTGGGATTGGCCTTGCAGGATTTACCCCGCTTAATGACAACCTTTAACCTTTAAACAAATACGAATGCGTATTATCTGAGTAAATTATACGGTGTATTTGCAAAACTAGATTAACAGCAAGCAATTATACGCAATAGAAATTCCCTGCGAGACAAAACCCGGGGACTAAGGAACGCAAATTTTGTAGGCTTTCATTAAATTGTGACTCCAGTGAGTCCCAGGGCAGTGGGGAAAGCAACAACAAAAAACCCAAAGTAACCTCATAATCTTTTCCAATTCACTTTCTAAAAAAAACCTTAATGGAAAACATGAGCGGGAGAACTGCCAAAATCCTCACGTGAGCTGACTTCAAAATGCGCATCCTACTTCACTTCAGTATCCCCCCCGTGGCCCTCATCCTCTTCTGTAGCTTTGCTACCGAAAGGCGTGCTTATGGGTATTTTTCACAAAATCTTGGGAGACATATTTAAATAATTCACGCAATTCTGATTCACTTTGCGGCATGCCACAAAAGCATGTCTGATTCTGCTTTGGCTTTGTCCTGCAGCTCTTCACTCAGCCCTCACACTGAGTCTTCGGAGCTGAGCATAATTCTGCATCTGTAGTAATAAAACTCACCGAAACAGAGCAGAACTGAGCTGGAATATTTTCTCAGCAATGCGCACGCGCTGATGGACTCATCATATTGAATCTGTTTTGAACCAAAGTGAAATGTCTGTCAAAACGCACTAACGCGACTGCTGGAAACCGATACGTGAAAAGAGCGATGCGCGCATTTACGCGTGTGGCACAGTAACATTCCTTTCATCAACACACTTATTTACAATATTATGCGAAATATTATTTACAGTTGTTCTGCACGTCACACAGGTCAGCTGTTACACTTAGATTTCGGTGGAATAGTTTCTAATAGCAGCTCCTAATAGAAGAGTTATCCCTTGTATCAAAATCACACCTGAAAGGACTTGCTGTTTTCAGGGAGATCTGCGCTTATAATATTATTCGGTTAGTGTATTACACACTTTCATCCCGTCTGGTTTTTGAACCGCTAATTTTCCTCGCTCTTTGTAGAATCATTGGATCATTTATCACTGAAAATAAACTAGTTGAGCCGTCTTTGTCACCGTTGTCTGTCTCATAGCATATATAATTAAATCATTTTTTTAAATATTGTTCTTGCTGTTGAGTGATCCATTGTAACTATTTTGTTCTTCCATGCGTACTATTTCAATGAAACGCGCAGATATTTTGTTTAAAGGCTTAGTTGTAAATGTCGTTAACCCTGAACAGGTTACCAGTGAACTAGTCTTTGTTAGGTGCTTAATCTACCAGTAGCTCATTGTACCATAGCTTTCCTTAAGATCTATTAGATCTATTTGACTATTTCGTTCTATTTTTTTATGTAATCCAGAGTATATTTTGTGGTTGTGTCTAGTTAAACAAAGACAAAACCTTACAAAAGAATTAAGGATTAAAGATGGAAACATTCGTTTAAAGTTCCAAATATTTCACTAAATAAATATAAATTCACATTTATGGCAGAAATGGTCAGATGACGTCTAAAGTGAAGTCTGTAGCATAAGTTTATTGGATCTACTCACCGTGTGTGTGTGTGTGTGAGAGAGAGAGAGAGAGAGAGACGCAGGCTGCAGCTGTTTGTCAGACTCAATGACTGAAGCAGTTTCGTCTGAAAGCAGAGTTGATCCTGTTCTTCTTCTTCGTATGCTTTAATTGGATGGTCTGGGCTTCTCTTCAGGTAACCTGGTAACCCACCGATCTGCTGATGTCACTGCTCTCCATAATGAAGTGTGAGTGTATCCAGCCGCCTTTGTCAATAAGCAGGAGGGTAAATTCACAGGAGATAAGCCGGACAATGAAGGCCATGGCTGGTTTAAGCTGATCAGGAGACACTGAATTTCTCGCAAACAGGTGATTCCAGTTTATTCTCCAGTTTACTTTTGCACCTTTATTAACAATTCATCGACTTCAAACACAGATAACACTGATATTTTTTTATTATAGAATGAATTGTTATTCAAAATAATAATTAAAATGTGTGGTATTTTGGGTACATTTTAATTATTACTGAAAAGGGATGGGATTCATCACCAGTTAGTGATTTTAATAAGCACGAATGTCCACCACTGGAACAGAATATTGACACAAAATAAGAAAAAGAAGACTGTTTTTGACTCGAGGCCCCTTAGCAAAATTCTGAGAGCTACATTAGTTTAATTGTTACGTTATAGGTGAGTCTGAAGCAGATTAGGAACCCTTTAATGGATCATTTTCATATTTAAGGCCTTTGTTAAGGAGGTAAAATATAAAAGCTGTCCCATTTTGACTCCTGTGGATCAGAATTTTTGTTTGTTTAACTTCATTTATTTATTACCTTTATTGGATAGGAAAGTGTAGTGAGACAGTGCAGGAGAATGACACAGAGGAAGCAGCCCGGCAGACACTCAAACCCAGGTATCTAGCCTTCTGTACTTCAGCACATGGGTCACCTGCTCAACCAGGTGAGAGAAAGTGAAACAGAGAGCAAATTCACACCAAGTACAAACACAACAAATGGCATGATGGAGATAAAGCAAGGAAAGTAAATACACAGAAGCCACTGTAATTAAAAAGGAATAAATGACAAAATACTGCATGATGTTACATTAAGGTATAGAGAGAGAGTTCTTGCATTAGTGGCTTAGTGTAAAGCAGGGGTCCCCAGTCCCAGTCCAGGAGGGCCGGTGTCCTGCAGGTTTTAGATGTGTCCTTGATCCATGACAGCTGATTTAAATGGATAAATGACCTGCTCAACGTGTCTTGAAGTTCTCCAAAGGCCTGGCAATGAGCTAATCATGTGATTCAGGTGTGTTGACCCAGGATGAAATCTAAAACCTGCAGGGACACCAGCCCTCGTTGACCGGGATTGGGGACCCCTGGTGTAAAGGTTTGCAAATCCGTCTAACAAGTCAAAGATCGCTGCTCGGAGAAGACACAAATCCCCCATTTTAGGTGGAGTGAGTAAGATTTTTGTTGTAATTGCAGCAGAGTTGAAGGAGGATGCTGCTGAACACACTTTGCTGTTTGACCGGTAGGTCCTTTAGGGGATGTGAGGTGTTGTCCAGTATGTTCAGCAACAATCTTTGCCCAGGAAACACCTGTAGGGGCTCCAGAGACCCCAGAGCCAGGCCAATCCTAATCAGCTTCATCAGGTGGCTCTGTTGCTGCTGATGCCCTAACAGAAAATTGCACTAGTAATGACAGGTTAGTTTGAAAAATGTGCGGCAATATTTTTTTCCGACTTGTATTCCTTCAACTGATGTTCCCGTTATTCATTAACGTTTATTTTTAATGAGACAGAATAAAATCACTAATGCTCAGACTACAAATGTGTCCTTCCATTGTCATCTCAGTGTCATCTGCAGGTGACAGAAAGTGGAGAGAAGATCTTGTGTGTCCTTAAGTGGGTGGGACATTTACACTTCAAAGAGAGCTTCCAAGCTTCTTGGCTCGTCCCTATCAGGTCTGTTGAGCCTTCACTGGCCTCCTGTAAATCACCCTCTGAGGTAGCAGCAATATAATGTTGACCAGTAAAATACAAGCCCGTAGATCATTTGTTATTGAAGCTTATTGTGATGGTACACTCTAGCGGCTGTGGTAATTATGACAAGAGCAAAGGAGAAAGTAAGTGGCGATTGTAGGGGGATGGATGGATGAACGAAAGAAATTAATCAGTCAATCTAGGGTGACTTTCTTGAGCTCGTTCCCACTCTGATAAGGATTGTTCTTCCTTTGCCCTGTGAACCTACAAGCTCTTGCTTCCTGAAGTTCTCCAAAAAATACTACTGAGTTCTCCGAAGGCCCTCTGGGCTTTTCACACAACCGGAGAACATTAAGGCAGGTCCTTTGACGATGTGACAACATAACAATTGGGATTAAAGGGTTGTAGAAGTTCAACAGAAGGTCCTCCAGGTGCTCTGCGCCATAGTGCACCTTTAAAAGGGACTGTTGAGATTAGGGTCCTCGTAAGGTCTTGGGAGCTTTGCAGAATAACCTTCAGAAAGGTCCCCTGAAGGTGCTCTGAAGGTTTCCCGAAATAACTTTCAGGGAACGTTTTCTGAAGTTCCCTTGAAAGTTCTGAAAAAAGAAATCCTCTTAAAATAATTATTTGTATTCAGCATTGTAAGCAATAAGCTAAACTCCATCGATTGTAGTTAAGGTTTGAAACGCTGCGAGATGATGGCGTCTTTTTTTGTCTTGAACCACAGAGCAGCCCGAATCCATTTTAGACCCATCGTCTTACATCATGAAGCCATATCGCTTCAGCTGATCCTGGAGAAACATTAAATATCCAACAAACAAACAATCTGTAGCTGAAGCGTCTATATCACTCAAAGCCAGTATCTTCTAATGTTTTCAAACTTTATTAGAGGTAGGGTCATTTTTGCTTATGAAATCAAAGTTTCAAGTCAACAGAGGCTCGTCGTAGTTGATGTTTTAACATCAGATGCTGACAGAGTGAAAATCTCCCGTTTTGTGAATGCACTGAGCTGTGCATTCACAGAGCATTTAATGAGGACGGTCTCTGGAGGCCTGAGCCAGCAGGAGAAGGCACCTGCTGAACTCGGCTTGATTGAGCTCAGTTTTTGTTTGAGTCGTCGTCTGTCAGGGGAGACGAGTGAGAGTCTCAGACTTGTTTGTCCATAAACGATTGTTTCTAGCTTTTAGATCATATTCCAACTGTGTAGAAAGTTAACAAGATCTTTTCTTAATAAAAACATATAGAGTTTTTTGTGTTTTGTAGACTAAAATACATTTCACTTTCAGTGTGTTTACATAAGAAATAATGATATGCATTTCCAGGTCCATTAGTATTTAGAAACCGGCACAACAACTGCAATTTTGCCTTTGCCTACAGGGGATTTGAAATCAAACAGTGAAGATGTGGTTGAAGTGGAGAAGTTCAGCTTTAATCCAACGGCTTTAACAAAAATATTGCATTAAGTGTTTAGGAATTACACCCAAGCTGCTCTGCTGAATCGAGCTCGGGTAACTGACTTGGCGAATTGAAGAATATCCCCATTTCTTTGCTTTGACAAACTCGTGGGTCGCTTCTTTTGCAGTCAGCCTTGGGTCATCATCCTTTTGCACTGTAAAATGTAGTCCGATCAGTTTTGTAGCATTTTGTCAGAGTCTGATCACAGAGGGTGGCCTTGAGTGCCACCCAGTGCTTTGCAGCGTGTCCTAAACTTTCTGTATTTCCATTCAGTAAGACATCTTTGGTTTGTAGACCTTGACAGAGATACTCCTGCCTCCTTAAGAGTGGTCCTGGCTTGGTAAGCTGTTGTAAAGCTGTTGTTTTTAACCATAGAAAGAATTCCACAACCATCAGTTGTCTTGCATGGTGTTCACAGTGCTGCTGAGCTGTTGACATTTTTGTACCTTTGTTCATACGGTACGAAGAAATATAGTACTGCCCCAGACTGCATGCATGAACAAATGATGAAGCTCTGGTTATATTACAAAACACAAGAAAAACACACCTTTATACTGATTAGTACTAAGAATTGCAATTCTACTGCTAGTAGTAATAATCTTATTTAAAAAATGACTTATTTATGTCAGCCTTTCTCCTGCTTTCCTCCTCTTCCCTCTTTTACAGCAGCATCACTCCCCGTTTCACTTTGAGATAAACTTGTTTCCTTATATAGAGAAATAAGTGTGATGGTATGCAGATTGCAGACAGCCAGCACAAACGATGCCGGTGCCCACTCGTCATGAATCTGGCAGAAGTTTCACGTGCGAGCTCGTGTCTTTCGCAGGGTAAAAACATTTACTGAATGAGGCTCATTCAGAAGTTCAAGACTTGGAATCAACTCTTTTATCCACTTCATTTGTCTTGGAATAATGAGTGAACATATTGACTGTTTGATTTAAAATCCACCATGTTGTTGTTGTACTGAGGGAAAGTGTGTACTGAAGCTATGGACCTAACTGTATTACTCAGTACAGCTATCTTACAGAGGCTAAACTGTGTTTATAAAGCAAAAATAAATGTTAGAAAATATATTTTAGCATGTTTTGATTTGATACCAAAAATAATAATTACAAATCTTAATATACAGTATAATACAAAGTAATCTTATTCAATAATTTCCATATCAGAAGAACAAAGGGAGAAATGGTTATCAAAAATATTTGAATCTCTCTTTTTTTTTTTAAATGGTTTCATTTAGGGTACCACTGCTGAGCGCTTTCCTTCATTTTGCTGGGGATGGGGATTTTCTTTTTCAGGGTTAGAGTGGAGTTGACCTGCTCGGCCGACAGCAGGCTGTGCCACTGAGCCACCGGCCGTCGCGGGTTGGACAACATGTCGGCCCAGTGCCTTAGTTGGTTCCCTGTGGCATCACAGCCCAGGTAGATCTTCCCTATCGGATCATTCCTGGTCACGGCGTCATGGTCCCACACCGAGACCACCAGATTCACCCTCTGAGGAAAGAGATTCAGATTTAAAGTCGCCTCACTATCAGCGCAGCATTAAAGTGGTAGTCTTTAATATGGGAGACAGACAGTATCTCTACTTTTAAGATTAGGCTTCAAACTTTCCTTTTTACTAAAGCATATAGTTAGGGCTGGACCAGGTGACCCTGAATCCTCCCTTAGTTATGCTGCAATAGGTGTAGGCTGCTGGGGGATTCCCATGATGCACTGAGTGTTTCTTCTTCACCTACTTTGTATTTATACACCACTCTGCATGTAATTAATAGTTATTATTAACCTCTGGCTCAGCATGTCTTTTATGCTGTCTTTCTCCCCTCCAACCAATCACAGCAGATGGCCCCGCCCCTCCCTGAGCCTGGTTCTGCCGGAGGTTTCTTCCTGTTAAAAGGGAGTTTTTCCTCCCCGCTGTCGCCAAAGTGCTGCTCATACGGTCACAGGATTGGGTTTTTTTTCTCTTATGTATTATTGTAGGGTCTACTTTACAACATATATAGCGCTGAGGCGACTGTTGTTGGGATTTGGTGCTGTATAAATAAAACTGAAAAGAAGTGAAGTAAATTTTTCCACAGGGATGCACCAATCCATTTTTTTTAGTTTGTGATACCTCAAGTGTGACTGTGTGCTTATAATAAGTGTCAGTCTTATAACAGTGTTAAACTAAAAAGCTGCCTCCCTCACTGCATACAGCTGAGGATCATCCCTTTATGTGTTAGGCTGCATTAGGCTCTTCTTTGAGAAAGGAGCTGAATCCCTACACCAGAGGTAGAAAACCTTAAAGCCTTCAGTGTGTGATGGTTTACAAAAGTGTGTGCGCCATGTTCATCAGAAAATCACAGCCACTCAGAACAACAGTAAAAGAGTAATTATCAAACATGTGAAAGTGGCAGGAGTCTGTTTCCCTTCTCAACAATGCGGCATGTATTATGTAACCACTTAGACCAGGACTGGAAAAATAGCAGGTTGAATTTTATTTTTATTGACACAGTGTATGCGTCAGCCAGTGCAGAAGTATAAATGTCAGGAGAGAGGAAAACATTCTCAAGTTAGTTCAATCCAGGATCTATGCTGATATATATTCTTTATATTCTAAACCATCATCACAAAATGTCTCCAGAATTACTGTTAAAATGTTTTGTGTTTATGTAAAATTAATATCGATGACCAGTCTATTGTTTCAAATCGTCTCAAATATTGTTAAAGATCTGCTTCAGCCAGGATGTCGTGACACTCACCTGGATTTGATCCAGTGACACGTCAAAGACGAACGATTCGTTGAAATAAGGGTTCAGCGTCTTCTTTTTGATAGACGTCTTTTTTTTCTTCCACTTCCTTTTGTCCAGAGCTAGCTGCATCTTCA
This sequence comes from Astatotilapia calliptera, assembly GCF_964374335.1. Classification (NCBI taxonomy): domain Eukaryota; kingdom Metazoa; phylum Chordata; class Actinopteri; order Cichliformes; family Cichlidae; genus Astatotilapia; species Astatotilapia calliptera. Next base: position 3,338,887 of record NC_137428.1, on the reverse strand, counting down.
CATAAGGATCTACGAACACAGCATGGAGGAAAGTCACTCGGAGCACCTATAAACTGTATTTCTTCATGCAGATGCATGATGCCTCCATAAAATACCTGAGAAGAATTAATGGGGTAAAATAATAAGGTAAGCAGGAATCAAGAAACATGAATATTGTAACAGCTGTAACAGTATTGATGCAATCATGTCTGAATTGCATCAATAAAGAAATTTTAGATAATCATCCTTTTAGTTAAGATAATCCGTTATGACTTTCTTTAAATAAATATACAGCTAGATGTTTAAATTAAACATGGTCAGCACTTAAGCATTACTGCTCAAACCTGTTTAAGAAGACAGTTTGTTTAAAGGGGGAGGAGCTAAAAATATTATGATAAGATGCATTAGACCCCAGTGTAAGATAAACGAAGCTGCTGTAGTCGAGTACAGCTCCCACAATATGAAGATGGAAATGACTAAACTTCTCCAATCTTCACCGTTTCTGTAGTTACTGCTGTCAACCACTGTGAGGCAGTGTTGTCTTCTGTTACACCTCCAGTGATCACCCGTTGGTTTAATGGAGAGCAAATGTGTTCTTGGATTTGCTGTAAATTAGCACGCTGGAGCGTTTTTGAAAAGTTACATTTTTGATTAAGATCCTGTTTTAGTCTGACCTGAGGATCCGCCAACATCCATGCTCTTCAGGTTTTTGGCCTCCAGGATTACCACAGTCAGCTTGCTGGCAGAGGGAACATAGCGCAGGGAGAAGCAGATCTCTCCTAGATTTTCTTCCTGTAGCACAAACGTCATACAGAAATCTGTAGTTCTGACAAACTGAATCAGCTCTGATATATTTCAGTAAACTGAAATGAATAAAAATGCAAATAAAAGGAGGAAGCTGAAGGAGAAAGTGACCATCTACCCATTATGAGAGCCTTGTGCTAGTGACAGTACAAAATGATTTAAATAATATTCACATTCCTCTTGGATAACCTGCAAAACCTATAATGTTACTAACAAGTATAAAAATAAGAATAATACGTTTTATCTTAAGTGCCTTTCAAAATATTCAAGGTTAGAAGAGTTTAAAAAATGTAAAAAGCCAAGAAAAATGTCAAAGTGAATTAAACAAATATGCAGTATATAAAAATCATTAAGAACAGAGGATGCATGTGACAGGTGGAAGATGGTCAGAAAGAGTAAGTCACTTTAGAGAAATGTGTTGGGATTTGAAAGTGGAGAGAGTCAGGCAGGAGATGTCAGGTAGGAGAAAGCATCTGATGACTCTAACCTGAGAGGAGGGGGGAACCGAGAAAGGAGAACCTTTTATAACCTGGATTTGGTGCCAATGAGGGGGACCTCAGTTTTAACACTATTCAATCTGATAAAGTTCCTGGAGACCCAGGATTTGATTTCCTTGAGGCAACGAAAGAGAGAGGTGGGTGGGAGGTTTGGTGCACAGGTAAAGCTGGGTGTCATCAGCATAAAAATTGAAATTAATATCAAATTTACAAAAGAGAAGAGACCAAGTGGAAGTAGATTATTAATAGGAGAGGTCCCGGGACAGATCCTTCAGGAAGTGTCAATCGGTTGTTTTGAGATTTTTGAGTTGAATGAAATTAGTTTCAGGATGCATCAGTGATTCCGCTACAGGCTAGTGTCTCAAGAAAATGTATTGGGGTATAGTATAGAAAACCAGAATAGATTTTGACAGTATGAAGAGAAGAGTAAACAAACCAAGCTTGAAAAACTGTTAATCCTGCCATTAATCCAACTATTGGTCCCAGGAAGCAACATGACTGCTTTTTCTTTTTGAATGACACAAGAGGTTTGGATTAGGAAACTGAATCCTTAAAGAATATGGAAATACATTCGACAAAAATTGATTAAATCCTTCCTAGATGCCACCACTTGGACCATGAAGAATAAGGAAATGTGTGAAAGCAAACCTCAAATTTGGCGGGTGCTTCCAGCTCCTGCCACTCCTCGATGATGTGATTCCAATCAACATTGCAGAGCTGCACCCGGATCTCGCCGATGATTTCGTGTTTGGAAAACCGGTTAAAGTCAAACACTTTCATCACAGCTGTCGACTTCGTGAGGGTAGACTTTGGTAGCTGGGGGCATATAACTAAGGTTGGAAGCTCTTTCTTTTTTGAGGATTTGCAACATTGACGTTCAACTTCAATAATTCACCACATACACAACAATTTTTAATTATAACTGTTTTTTAAGCAAATGCAACTAAACAGGGCAAGTCACCAGGTCCTACCTGGAAGGTGAACTGCTCGTTGAAGACAGGGTTCAGCGTGCTCCTGAACACTTTGGTTTCATAGGTTTTGCTCTTTTCGGGGAGGATGTAGACTCTGACATATGGGTCTGAGGTTCCTCCGAGGTCCATGGCCATCAGGCTGCTGGCTTGTTTGATCCCCAGTTTGAGCTGTAAAGGTCGACAGGAAACAGATGGATATTGACTCATACCACAGCTGAAAACTAAAGAGGAGCTGAACAAATTTCACACATTCAAATGTTTAAAATAAGAATGCAACATTATAGAAGTGCAACGCTGCATGAAAGGTAAACAATTAGACATTCATTTAATCACCTCAGACAGAGGCCCATCATATTCCAGAGAGTAGAGCAGCTTTCCTCTCTGCTTTTTGGTTGAGCCATAATCAACATCTGCCACATCTGGCTGAACCTGTCAGACAAGCACAGGAAGCACATTAGCTGTCCAAGCCTTTTCAGGGGGTAAAGCCATGTTAAACTTTTAAACTAAAACTGTTGTATACTTTTAATTAAAAAAATAAAATTATGTCACACCCAGAACCAAATAAATCCAGAGTAACGACACAACATAGAACATCAAGTCTGTTCTTTGAGTCTGAAAAATAAAGTCATGTGGTGTCCTAGTGTGCATTACATCTAAAGGACAGCAGGGGTCACTGGAACTATGCTAAAATTACTCTACTGCTCTACTTGATCAATAACTTAAGTGAACATTTTCCTGATGAGTTTATGGCATTAATTGTTAGTGTCAGGTCTTATTTAACATAGTCTCATGTTGACTCAACGGTTTCTCTAAAGTGCCAACCGCATGTTCCCAGTGACGTAAAAATACAGGTTGTGCGTGCCAGTTCCTAACACCTTGATTGTAGTTTGTTGTGGACATGGACAACTGGAGACCCAACAACGAGTAGTCATTCCTGTGGCACATGCACAGCTGTAAAGTAAATTCTCCACAGACGAGTCAGTGGCATCGACCCTCGCAGTTACCAAAACGTTATTTCACTGAGCGCTTTCAAACCTATCAAAAGTAAAATCGAGTCAAAGGTTCTGACCAGTTGTTTCTTGACCCAAAAAGTAACTAAACTGTTCAGCAACTAATATCTGTCCAGTTTACAAGGAGCCTGTCATTAACCAAGGTCTTTTCACAGGAATTCTTGAGGGTTGGCAAAGCCCAGGAATACCTTAGCATGCTGAAAAGTAACACGTGAGACATTCCAATGGTTATTTCCATCTTTTATGTGTAGTCTGTAGTGTGTAGTTATAATCAGTTCAGTGGAAATAAAAAACAATAGAATACATTATGTTTTTGTGTTGTGTATCAGTCAAATTTATATCAGATACTCTGGCCTCTGCCACTCACCAGGGCTGTGGTTGTTTTTCCATTCACCGCCTTCAGATCGATCTGCTCGTTCTTCTTCTTTTTCTTCTTTCCTTTGCAGCAGCACTTGATGCAGACACACAGGCAGCAGAGCAGAATCAGCAGACCGCCAGCTGCAAAGATGGTGTAGATCGCCCATCGAGGCACTGTGGAGATAAGACGAGTCCACATTATCTCACCAACAAAGACTGATTCTGTAAACAAAATGTCCATTTTATTCTCATTGAAAATCTATGAAAATATTTGTTCCTTTGATTAAAAGTTGAACATATGAGCTTTATGGTAGAGTTAGATATAATGGTAAACTGATTACACATTCAGTTCACATTAAAATTATTTCTTTGTATTTGCAGTGACAAATCGTGCCAGTGATTAAATCCTTTGATGTCCCAGTGCTAAAAGATGGACAAAACATAATTCATCAGAAGATAAATATAAATAATTTCTTTGGACATAATATTAATTGATTGAGTATGTTGAGAATGTAGTTTAAAGAGAATAATTTAAGACCGGAGATAAAACACTCTGGAAGCAGCTACGTCTCTAAATCGTACAACTCTATGCAGATGACACACTTTTGTGTGTGACTAACTTTAAGCCTCTGAGATCAAAGTCATCATTAGTGATAACTTTGACTCTAGATTTTGAAGAATGGCTAAACGGACGTTTTTGAAAATAAGAATAGGTTTTGATGCATTTCCAAATATTCATTTTCTTGGCCTCCTGATTACCGAGTCTTCAGAGACCAATTAAAAGAAAAATGACATATTCAGATTGCAGAGGGTTCAGATTGAGGACATCAACAACGATGACATAAGAGACTAGCTTGGTTGTGCAATGAGCCTATGCACAACTTTGCAGAGCATCGTATACATGTAATAACTTTGTGCTATCATAAAAAATACGTGCAACAATAAGTTTGTGTGCTGCTCTTGTTTGTGTTGTTGTTGGTCCTTTAGGCAGTAGAAACTACAACATCTAAGTTTTAGTGAAATTTCAAGACACGTTCCAAATAACAGCTAAACCCAGGCATCTTATATTACAAGACACAGCATACAGCAGAACCAGGCTCAGGGAGGGGCAGCCATCTGTTTTGACTGGTTGGGGAGAAGGGGAAAGAAGCTATTATTGAGACCCTTCTCATCATTGTGTCTTTCATCAGCAGCAGGGGGAGATCACTAGCATTTGTATCTAACTTATTTGCTCACCTGACAAGATCAAAACACATATTTAACTCTAGTTATCCTTTGGCTACTTGGGAAATAATTCATTACTCACAGGGTATCCGGTCGAGCAGGCCATTGATGAAGGCAACAGCTGGGTCGGCAGTGGTGTTAGTATATGTGGAGATGAGGGTGGTGGGGTGATCTGTGACTGTGAAGCTTTTTGCCTTTGATAACAAGTTAGATTTCACATGGGAAGAATGTTGTGGTGGAAGGATTTTAGACATGATGAAGAGGATGAAGATTTCTGGAAGCAAGAGATGACAAATGTTTACATGTGTTAACAAAAAAGTCTCTCAGCCTTTGTGCTTAATGAAAAGTGGAGGGAATGGCTTCCCTCAAATTACCACAGGCTTGATAGATATGAGTCAAAGTGACCGCATGATGCACGTGCAGTCACTTAAAAAAAACACACACACACACACACACACACACACACACACACACACACAGTCCAACAAAGAGACGGTGGGTGGAACCTAAAATCTCAAATTTGGACTCATCAGACCAAAGCACAGATTTCCACTGGTCTAATGTCCATTCCTTTTCTTTCTTGGCCCAAACAAATCTCTTCTGCTTGTTGCTTTCACTTAGTCGTGGATTCTTAGCAGCATTCTTATTACATTATATTGTATGGTAAAGACCCTACAATATTAAAAAGCCATCTGCTGCAATTGATTGGGTGTGACAGGCGACAGCTCATTGGTTCCTGAGGTGAAAAGTCGCCTGCTATCGTCCAAGAAAGCATAGTTAACAGAAATCCTGACCTTTTATTTATACACTGAGTTGATTTTGTTCTTAAACATATTCAAAACTCGCCACTGCACTATAATCTTATAAAAGTGATTTGTAACTATACCACTGGTGATACCCTGTGGTCAGATTACAGAGAGACCATGGTTTTACAACCTGGTCAAAATATCACCTTTTAACCCATAAAACTTTTCAGTGTTGAGATATTTTTGGACTTTAAAGGAAGTTTCCCAGCAACAGTGACGTAAAACAAATTTCAACAAACATCAGAGCCATCAAACTCTGCTGATACGACTGAGTGGAATTCCAACTACGGCCCTCCACCATGAACAAACAGCAGCAGCACATTAAACCACGGTCTGATTCATGCTCCGATAACAGCACTCCACACAATGCTTCAGTACTGTTTCTCTTTGTAGAAATACCCAAAAGCCAGGCATACATACTGAATTTACTTCTGCTGCCCAACTCCTCATCCTGATGTTAGTCCTTCACAGTCTGTGATCTAATTTTCACCCTAAAATTAAGCCTGGAAACCAACTTTTTTAAACATGTTGCTTAAAACGCTGGGTAGCGTACATGCAAATAGTTTTAATGGCGATCCATTAAAACTATTTGCATGGACGCTACCTAGCGTTTTAAGAACTGTTTTAGCAAGTGTTTTAGTGTTTTAGACCATCGCAGGGTTTCTGCAGCTTAAGGCAATTTAATTTAAGACTTTAAAAACAATAACAAACCTTTTTTTTGCCACTCAGAATGAAAATTATGAACAAATTAAACAACAACTCAACTTGAAGGAAAAGAAAGATAAATTCCTCTGAGTTAGAGATACAGCTTAATATTTTTGAAATGTTTGAAAGATTGAGTTAAAACATTTAATATTAACTCAGGCCTTATTTTAACAGAACAAATTCAGTGCTTAGAAATAAATTTTAAGCACCAGCAGGATCCTTGCTAATCATCAAAGTTAAACAATGACAAACAAACAAAAAAGAAAGATTTCTGCTCTCTATTATGGGTCAAGCACTTAAAAATTGGATTCTCTATATCCTGTCATACAAATGATCACATCTCTTGTGAAATCACTAAGAATAACGATTTGAAAAAGGCAAAAAAAAAAATTAGGATAAAAGAAGTATTTTACTTACTTATGATGAATTTAACAAAAATTTTGACATCCCTGCTCAGTCCATACAGGCGACTGGCGAAGGCTGATAGTTTTCCGTGCTTTACCACTCAGATTAAAAAAAGTTCGGTTGAAGAATAACTGAAGAGGAAGGACGGACTCTCTAACAAAGGGACTTTTCCTAAAAGCAATCTTTAAACTGCTGATTAAAGAGAGGAAACTTCTCCTCCCTCCAGCTACATCCACTCTGTTTTCCCCGTAATCAGAAGGGGAAACACAACAAAAGCTTCAAAACCAGGATTTACCAGGGGACAGGCCTTCTTCTAATCTATATACTTAAACTGTGGAAGTGCTTAGTGGCAAAAAGTCCACTTACTGTACGACTGAAGCTGAAAAACTAAAAGAGCTGTACTGACAGATCCCTTTATAAACAACGATAGACCTCCTTTGGCGAAACAAAACTCGTAGCTCCAGCTCCAGGGAGTCTATCGTTGTTTATAAAGGGATCTGACAGTACAGCTCTTTTAGTTTGATAAGCACACATGCAGGTCAAATTACATGATAATAAATAAAATTCTTGTTGAAGAGACATAACAGACTACATGGCCGTCTGTCAGCAATTAAAGTTTGCCGTCTTTCATGATTATTGTGACATCACTGAAAGGAGAATATACTGAAGCCTTAAAAACTGCTGTTCCTCTAGCAGACACGAGGCCAGGGCTGCCACCAAGGTGGGGCCAGAGGGGCTCCGGCCACCCCCCAAAATTTGCTGGAGGTGTCCCTGCACGAGGCTGGTGACAAATGTTACCGAATTTAAAAAGCATGTTCACAGCCTGTTACATTTTTTTTTTAAACAGACTTTGGATAGTTTCCCACTTCATAAAAACAGTGCTGATGATTTTTTTTAAACATCACTAAGTGAGTTATTGGGCTATTTTGAGACACAGTTGTTCAGATGAAGGCAAATTTGGAGCTTCAGGCTCCAACAAAGACCATGGTGATGACTAAAACACAAATATTCAAGCTTTGAAATGAACAGTCCAAAACCACGGAGTGGCATCATGGAGGCTACTGAAAGTGAGGACAATAAATGAAACTAAATTAAATCTTGCCCAGTTATAGTCAGAGTGACCAAAGTCTCTGAAAGCTAAAACACTGCCTTTTCTCTCGCTCCTTCAAAGATCAGTCTGAGAGTTAAGATTTGATCTCAGGGTTAAAGTTGGAATTAGGTTTATGTTTGGGTCAAAGTCTGGCCCTAAGTTTCAAGGGTTAAAATGAGATGTAAGAGTTCCAGGAATTCATTAATGTAAATGAATGATGAACATGCCTGTGTCTGGGGAAGGCAGAAGTCTCTCTAACAGTTAAAAAAAGGTTAGCCAGAGTATGAGAACCACTCATCCAGACAGGCTCAAATTTAACAATGCACTTATTCAGGACTCACAAGTTTCTAGCAGATAGGATGAACAGCGGTGTCCTAATAATCTGAAAGATTACTTAGATTAGTACAAGAAGATTACCTTTTTACAAGATAACTAGTGTCTGATGTTGTTCTGCTATTATTGAAAGGGAAGTATTTCTAAATATTCTATAATATGTCTCAAAGCGATCTTTGAAAAGTTGAATAAGGAGTGTGACAAAATGTGAAGATTTAGAGACGTGCAAGAAACGAAGACAAAAAAAAAAAAGTACAAAAAAGGAAAAGCAAAGGAAGAAAGGACATGGACAGGGAAAGTTTATGACATTGGGAGGGTTACATGGAGAAGAAGAAGAAGAGAAAAGAACAAATAGAAGAAAGAAAAGGGAGACAGAGAAGAGTGTGAGTGGTGAAATAAAGAAAAAACTAACACAATTACAAGAGCAGGGTAGAAAAGAGCAAAGGAAACAGGAGGAGAGAAATGAAATGGGTCGAGCTTTCAAGATGAAAGTTTAAGAGACAAAATCAGAGAAGAAAATAATTTATGGGTAAACTAAGAATGTAGACATAAAGCACATCCCAGATTCTCCGATGAGATCCCAGAACAAAAAAGTAAAGAAGGCGATCACAGAAACAAGAGAGAAGAAATGAAAGAAAGATGGGCGAATCCAGCTAACAGTGAGTGTGTCTGTTATTTTCTGCAACTGATACAAACGTAATTGGACTTTATCAAACACTGACATTTCCCCTGAGACTCAAACAGTCACATAACACAAAATTTAAAAAAAAGAAGAAGAGAAGAATAGAAGCAGCAACAATACCCCAGTGTAACGAGGACTTTTCTCTTCTTTTACTTCATTTCTTCTCCAGTTGTTTACAGCTCGAGCCTGCAGAGTCTACGACTCCTCAAGCGTGGCTAATTCAACCTGGAGCAGCCGCCACACCTGCTGAACACACACAGAAACAGTAGTCAGAGTTTAAACAGAGGTGGAGTTAGTGAAATGCTGCTTACTTAAATAAAACATGCGTCATCCAGCAGCAGAAACAGCTACATGTTACTGAAACAGCAAAATGTGTTCAGTGAGCTGCAGTTCAGCTGTTAAGATGCTCTGATGATTTTACCACTAGAGCCGCTGGATGTTTATTTGTATGCTGCTGAAGAAAGACAAGGATTCCATTCTTCCTGAAACATTCATTCTAAAAGAGTAGCTTTGCATAATCCAGAGTTCATAATAATCCTCCGAGCCAAGCTCCCCTCAGTTCGTCCTGTGTCTGAAGCCCTTCGTCCTTTAAAGCCAGCTCTGATTGGCTGCCCCACGGAATCAGAAGATCTAAACTAAAAGTAGGTGGGGCTGCATACCAAGACAACTATAATCAATAACTTATTAACCTTGCTGTTGTCACCTGGACAAATACGATCGATCAGTTATTAGAAGATGAGTATGAATCAGTGTTATTATCATCGCACTTTCATGATCTTTGACATTTCAACTTTAACCATAATAACCACTCTTGCTACAGTACATACAGTCTATGTCTTGAGTTTTAAATGTTAACAGGAGGCTATTTAGAGTCATCACACTTTCTGCTCGTCACACGATCCACTTATCAGCTGCACCTGCGTCAGAATTATTACTTTACCTTTAATTTTACATTTTTGAGTTGCTGTTCAATATACCGGTAATGTAGATGATGTCAGTGAACCATAGACAAAGAAATGCTTGTCGAACATGGACAAATGAAGAAGACTGAAGAAGACTGAGATCTTACCTTCCTAAAACTCTTTTTTAACATAACCGTGCCGCAGGCTTGAGCCACGCTTCCTTTCTGTGTACAGTTCCAATGAGCTTGAAAGTCAATACCTTTATCCTTCAGTACAACCTGAACTCTCTTAGGCGGCTTTCTGTTCAGGAATATTTCTCCAGGCTTGTTGAAAGATGTTGGCTGTATTTGGTTGTCTGTCAGGATGATTCCCCACTGCTTTAATAATGTTGGGCTCTGAGGAGGCCGATCCATGCCTGATAGTGTCCCACTGTGTTTTTCTATCCAGGGGTGGGAAACTCCAGGCCTCAAGGGCCGGTGTCCTGCAGGTTTGAGATGTGTCCTTGATCCAACACAGCTGATTTAAATGGCTAAATGACCTCCTCAACATGTCTTGAGGTTTCCAGAGGCCTGGTAATGAACTAATCATTTCATTCAGCATGTTACCCAGGGTGATTTGGGTGGGTACTTTTACTGCTTTTAATGCTGTTTGGGATCATTGTCATGCTGAAAAATGATGGGATTCCATGGTCTATCAAAATTTGATGGTACTTTTCTGGGTGCATAATTCAATAAATTTTAAAAAGATCTCCAACATTTGGGGTGGCTGTAGCTCAGGAGGTAGAGCCAGTCACCTGATCTGAAGGTGAGCAGGCTCCTCCAGTCTACATGCCAAGAATCCTTGGGCAATATAATAATCCCAAGTTGCATCCATGGGAGTATGAATATAGTTAGGAAGCACTCAGTTTATAAGAAAATGATTGGGTGAATGTAGCATAGAGCGCTTTGAGTACTCTAGGAGAGTAGAAAAGTGCTATATCAGAATCAGTCCATTTATGTCACTGGCTGAAATGCTGTCCCAAATCATAACAGCACCTTGATCTTTTACACATGGCTGTAGACTCTGTCCTCCAGTGATTTGGATCCATCACTCATCAGATCTTCTGCCACTGATTTTCAGTCTGGTTCATGTGTACTTTGGCATACCTCAGCCTGTGCACCCCGTCACACTTCTTTAAAAACGCCTTGACAGCCACTGATGTCATTTCTGATGAGGCTAGATGCATCAGCTGAAGGGCCAGATGCATCTCTCAGTTTAACTTCATGGTCCTGTTGCAGATCAGTTTCCAAATGCACTACATAAAGTTTAAATTTTATCCCCCCCCCCCCAATTTAGTTTCACACTGCCCATCTACATCATCCAGTGTAAGAGCTGCTATCTGCACTGAAAGTTACTTCAAAAATAATGTCGGCACATGAAGCTACACAGCAGTGTCTGATTTAACTGCCTTTATTGGTTGAGATGGTGAGATACAGGCCAGAACGAATCACAGCAGAGTAATTTGAGTAGGAAACAGTCACCCGGCAACTATCAACAGCTCCCCTCCAAATGTGAGCTGATGTTGACCTAAGAGTCCTTCAGTACTTTAGTTACACAGGAAGCAGCAGCTGAGCCACATTCATTCTTATCACACATCTGTTTCTGCACAAATCTGTGACATCAGTCGGAGTGAACATGAAAGAAATATAAACTTAACCACCACCACACCGGCTATGAAGTCACCGATTTGAGATGAGCCAGAAATCCATCTTAAAATTGAAAACATGCAGATGTGAATCTTCGAGCAGCTCCAGTTTCCTGCTCTGATTACCCATCAGATGTGTTAAATTCCTCCATGCTGTAAAACAACAGACATCCCCGTCTCCTTGCACAAACAAAACAGCCAAAATAATATTCATATCTCTCTCTGACCTGCAAATGAGTGCATAATGCTCTGCTGAGAGCTTTTAAACTACGTGTGGAAAACAAAAAGCCTGACAGCAGTCAGTGTTTATTTACCCACCAAACCACCCGTTTATGATTTTATTGAACATTTAAATAACGTTAGAGCTAAACTGGTACAGTCTGGATGAACACCGAGGATCCCAGGTGGTTCAAAGTCAGAAGGTTTTTGAAGCAGACACGCAGCTTTTCTGTTTCTCCGCTGTCATGTCCGCTGAAGGTGCGACAGCGGCTGGCGGCTCAGAAGTTGATGGCTTTGCCGAAGGAGGCGGCCAAGTTGGCTTCTCTGAACGCCTCGGACACAGTCTGCAGGAGAAGGACGAAGAGGAAGGCGTTTGAAAGAACTCACGGTGCAACAGGACTTATCATTTGTCATGTCATTTCTCATATCTTTACTACAAGATAAACTAAGAACTGTGCATGTGCACTATGCTGTGTCGTGTGTGATAAAGAGAACGCACCGGATGGGCGTGGCAGACTCTGGCGACGTCCTCGCAGGAGGCGCCGTACTCCATGGCCAAAGCAGCTTCGTTGATCATCTCTCCTGCGCCCTGCAGAGAAACACACAGCAGCGTCTGGTTTAGCAGGTCTGTAAACAGCAACAGCTTCACATGGTCTGTTACAACAATTAACTTTCCAGCAAGCAATTTTACTTGTCAGGTAATTACAATCAAATGCGCAGCAAGACAAACACAGTAGCAAACTTGGCCACTTAATTCAGGCACTTATCCCTGTGATGGAAAGGTAATGACTGCCTGAGAAAAAAAACAGTCCCTTGATCGGGATCATGTCCATTTTTTTATTTTATTTTTTTTACACATGGGTTCACTGGACCAATCTTCTGTCTAAGACTGTCCAGCAAATTTAAGGGGGGAGTTTGAGACGCATTCAGAAACATGAAACAAAAACGTAATTGTGCATGTAACTGAGAGCTTTAAGGAAAGCTGTGTTCCACTAAGACGTTTCTGGTCTCATAAAGCAGCAGTCCCCAACCTTTTTTGCGCCACGGACCAGTTTATGCCCGACAATATTTTCATGGACCGGCCTTTAAGGTGTCGCGGATAAATACAACAAAATAAAACTAGTACCGGTACCGAAAAAAAGAAAATTTATTCATAACACACGTGAAAAGACCCAGGAAAACCAAGTTAACGATAAAAACCATAACAAAATAACGCTGAAAACCGATAAAAACCCTGAAAACCAGACATTTCACACCTGAGCCTCAACTCTCGCGGCCCGGTACCAAACGACTCACGGACCGGTACCGGTCCCAGGCCCGGGGGTTGGGGACCGCTGTCATAAAGGACTGACAGAGATGTTAACACAGATCCGGACACTCCATGGAACAGGGTCACCATGAATGTCAGTCAGTCCACCTGCACTCCTCGGATCTTTGCACTGACAAATATCTGCTTTATTGTCGCCTCAGAGTTACTGTAAGTCTAATCTGAGCGGTACAAACATGGATGTCTCATCCTTGACACAGTTAAAGGTCATTAACGGGGAAGTGTGTTCATCGAGAGCCAGCCTGATGGTTTTACAGCACTCGCATGTGTCTGTCTGGGATTAGTGTTTATTAGGACAGATGCAGTAATGAGACAGACACACAAACCGTTAACTTCCATTTTCATAGGAGGCTGATATTCTACATAAACACTCCAAAGCTGTAAACACTCGATTCCCATCATCATCATCCTCCCACGTGCTCAATGTCTATTTGATTGGGTAGATGATCCTCTACAAAGACAGTCTGAGCCCATTAACACCCAGTCCACCCACACAGATGTTTTTACATTTAAGGCTAACACGGGTCCAAAGGAGGCTGATGAACTCTTACAGATCCGAGGATGTGAGCTCCCAGCATCCTGTCAGTCTCCTTGTGGCTGAGGATCTTCACCAGGCCGTCGGTGTCGGCGTTGGTTTTGGCTCGGCTGTTGGCTGCAAAGGGGAATTTGCCCACTTTAAACGGGACACCCTGTAGAGGAGAAGAGAGGAGGACTCAGACTGAAGTGAAATGACACAGAAATATTAGTTTTAAATGTTGCACTTTTCACACATTTTTCCCCAAGTTATGGGACGCTTCATGGCTGTCACGTTTGTGTTTGTCACTTGTACAATATAAATAAGCACAAACAATCAGGATGAAACCCTTCTTTTGGCTTGGATCTGGATTGAAATGTTGGGAAATATCACCACCAGGTGGCCGATGTCAATGTCTGAAGCAGCTTAGTTTTAACAGAGACACATATTTACATTTAAAGCACTTTAAGCTGCATGGCTACTTTGTGCATGATCTCTGCTACAATGATTTAGTGACATTTCCTTCAGTTGCCCTAGAAGAACAACGCTGCACCCAGAGAGCTGGCTATCCATCGTGCTGGAAGCAAACACCTTCCCAACTTTCACCTCCTCTTTGAGCTGCTCCTCGCTCTTGCCCACCCAGGCCACCTCGGGGTGCGTGTAGATGACTGAAGGGACGCAGTTATAGTCGATGTGCACAGCGCCGCCCGCCATGCCCTCCACGCAGATGATGCCCTCGTCCTCGGCCTTGTGGGCCAACATCGGCCCGGCAACCACGTCACCGATTGCATAAACGCTAAAAGAGGAGAGGAAGAAGCAAAGAGGGAACAAATGTCACTGAGCCGTGTTTTGCAAGGAGTGATACATATAATTTATTTTTTTGGTCTGGGTCATTTACTGACCCAGGAATTCAGCAGCTACATAAATACATAGAGGTTCTCTTACAGAGCAACAGAGCATCCCAGTGACGCGATCAAAGGCCTTTTCGTAACAGACTTGTTACTTTATTTCTCCTGTTACACCACTGTTACACTAATCTATTTGTGCTTACTATTTTTAGAGATTTTGATATTTTTAAACTTGGACAAAATTTTAGCAGGGGTAAACTGGTGAGGATGCACCAAATTGGTAAGTCTGCTTTCAGAGATTCAATCACTTCATTTTAGCTTAATTTTGGCAGCATGAGCTCGGTGGTACCTGGGGACTTTGGTCTGGAAGCGGTTGTTGACGGGGATGCGACCCCTGTTGTCCAGCTCGATGCCGACAGTGTCTAGGCCCAGGTTCTGGGTGAAAGGTCGTCTGCCGATGCAGACCAGCAGCACGTCACATGTCAGAGTCTCGCTCTTCCCTCCAGCTGCCGCCTCCACCCTGAAACACACATAATACCCACGTGGTTACATGACAAAGCTCCCCAGCCATATTTCAAATTTCATGAGTTTAGATAGCACATGGGTGTAAAACAGCCCAAAAGAAAATGCATCAAAGAGAGTCCTGAAAGTCTGAGTCTGGTTTTTCCACTCACGCCACATCGATCTTGCCATCGGGCCTCTTGGTTGCTCCCATGACTTTGGTGCCGAGCTTGAACTTGAGGCCCTGCTTCTGCAGGATGCGCTGGAAGTTCTTGGAGATCTCCATGTCGATGCCCATACCACCCACGTGGCCCAGGAACTCCACCGCTGTGACCTTGGCACCCAGACGCTGCCACACTGACCCCTGCAGGATGGCAGGACAAACACACGTCTGACAAGTGCAACTCTCCTTTCTAAAGAAACAGAGCTGAGGCAGGAAATGTTGCCGATGTAGTCGACATAATCATGTGTTTGTGGGTGAATCAGTCTGTAGTGATGCTGACCAGCTCCACCCCGATGACTCCAGCTCCGATCACAATCAGCTCCTCTGGTACTTTCTTCAGGGAAAGAGCTCCTGTCGATGACACGATGGTCTCCTCATCAATCTAAAGAAACATATTTGAACACACTTCTTTTAAAAATCAACCCAGAATTATCTTTTAAAAATCAAGTGCATGTGAGTTCTTATGGAGTGGTGAAAGGAGGGTGACATGTGTGAGATATGATAAGGCTCTTGAGACGAGGACGCCTTTTGTTAGACACCTGCAGCACTGACTCCTCTCTTCATGTCCCTTCCTCGCCTCCTCCACCCCCTTTGGTAAATACAACAAGCAAAAAACCTGCAACTAGTGAAATGAAGTATGAACAGGTCACAAATTCTCATACCTGGATGCCTGGAAAGGGCGTGACCTCTGAGCCTGTGGCGATGAGGATGTTCTTGGTGTTGATGACCTGCTCTGTACCATCAGCTGTTGTGGCGGTCACTTGGTTCTTCCCGGTTAACCTTCCAAAACCATTAACGTGAGTAACCTGTGGGGAGTGATGTCACACCACAGACACTGTTAAAAGTGGTTCAGATGTAGCATCTGTGTAAACCAGCACTAATGCAGAGAGGGAAGACTGACTTTGTTCTGTTTGAATAAATGTGCGATTCCTCCAGTCAACGCTTTGACCGCCCCACTCTTCTGAGCCATCATCTTCTCCAGGTTCAACGAGATGCCTGAAACTGAAAGACAAAGACTTTATTGTCAATGGGGTCACAAATGTCAAACTAAGAAACCGATGGAAAAACAAGTTATATTCAATTAAAGCGTATTGTCGAAAACACACATTCTGTGCCATCAGTATCCAGTACTAAGGAATACAGACACAAGTGTTATAATAACGTATATGCTTATATTAAATATGGCTAATGCTGCAAATAATGACCTTCAGTGTAATCTTGGCTATAAAAAAAATCTACTTGAAAGGTTTAAAGACAATGGATTTCTCTACTGTAGTCATTTCAGGCACACAGAGCATGTACTGCTGGTCAAACCAATCATAAGAGGGTTGGTTGGCTTAAAGCGAGGGGAGCTAACAGCTTGTTTCTGACAGGATTAACTGAGGGGCAGCACAAAAACCTCTATGACATAAAGAAGGATTATTTTGAACTTTGAATCATGCAAAGCTCTACTAGAGCTCAAAATTACAACACATAACTGGAAATGACCCCCCTTTAAGGATCAGTGAACTACACAAAATGTACAAAACGTCTCTTTAAAGCCTGATGGTGATTCTTACTTTCGATGCCTCTGCTTTCAAAGTCCTTCCCATGAGCCAAGTGGTACAAGTAGGAGTTGTTCAGCAGAGCCTGCAGAAACAAAACAGCAGCTTATTCAGCTGGAGGAATGACTTTATACACGTTTGCATCATTTTACGGATTCAATATAGTTTAATCAATCTTACGTTCAGTGCTCATCACCAAACTGAAAAGTTATTTTTAGGTGAAGTTTGTTCTGCTTTCCTCTCTCTGTGAAATTTAGACCTTATTATGAAGTGGAAAATGTTTTTCCCACTCTGCTTGGATAAATCCAAAAGTATTGGCTTATTTTTGAATTCATCAAGACAATAAAAAGATGCTACCGGTATGTGCTGCTATTCTTTCTGGCAAAATTTTTGGCTCTACTACTCAAATGTGCTCCATGGAAGCATTTGCCCTTTATAATATATCTATGGATAGAAAACCATCACTGGATTACTTTTATACGAAAGGTGTACAAGTTCTGAAAGAGAAACCAAACCCAAGATAAAAACATCCTTGGTATCTCCTTCCTGTAAAATGATCATACTGATCAAACCTCTTACAAACAAACCTGTGAATTTGTGGTGATTAAAAGCAGTTTGTTACCTTCGAGGGGATGCAGCCGACATTGAGACAAGTCCCGCCGAGTGTGAGATTTTTCTCGACACACACTGTCTGTCCAAAAATAACAAATGTAGAGACGGGGGATACATTATTCACCAAAAACTTCCACTTGTGACCATCTGTGGGATTTAGACAGCAGGATATCTGTCGAGCAGGTGGGTTACCTTAAAGCCGAGCTGTGCAGCTTTGATTGCAGCGACATAGCCTCCTGGACCGGAGCCCACCACTGTGACGTCTGCATCAACTGCAGAGAGGCAACACAGCAGCTTTTAGCATGACTTTACACCACCAGAGAAAACTACATGATTATGGTCTGGTGTATGTAAATGAACATTTTAATGCAAGCTCTCTACCACCCCTCTTTACATAGCCCATGAAGTCCTATCCCCACCCAAATCCAGCACCCGAGACTCTCTGCAAGTCTGAATTATGAGACTGCTTTGATACAAACATCAGAGATCAAACCGCACAAACATGTGGCTAAAGTTCAGTAAACACTGTGCCACAAATAAAGTCCTATGATAAGATTTACAGCACAATCGTACTTGCTGCTTTGTCAGCGTAGGTACGAACAGACAGCGCTGCAGCTCCGTGCACTTTGCAGGGCAGGTGGTGGCTCCGCTGTGAAGCAAACGAAATGCACAGTTAGAAAATACGCATGCACAATACAACTAGGCAATGCAACACAAAACAATGTTATAGTGCATCACAAGCCAACTTTGCAAACTAAAAGCATCTGTCTTCAGTGGCTTCTCTCACTTCCGTAATCTGCTGCTTAATAATTTCTATTTACGTCACTACTATTTCCTTTTAAAGCTGCATACTAAGATACTGAAGCCTAGTGAGTCACGAAGGAGCAAACTCAACTACTAAACTAACATTTGAATTTTCATATTTAGTTTAATATTTAGACTCATGCACTTGTTTTCATGGAATTGTACCACATTCAGCTGGTTTGCTGTTGCAGTGCCAGCTCTCAGCAAGGACACCCTCAGCCTGTCCACCAGCAACTCTGAAACTTTCCCCTCTAGCAGACTACCAAGTTAGCAAATAACTACAATTTAAGTGTCATAGAGTCACAAAGCTTCTAAAAGCCCCGAAACAATTCGGAATAATTTGATGCTCGCCGTGAAGCTGTGAGACAACAGCTGAGCTTACGACATAAATTATGAGTTAGGCAACCGCTGCTAAACAGCTAAGCGAGCTAACACGACACCAGAGTGGGAAATGTCAACTGTAAAGTCATAGAACCTAGATGCTTTTCTTCTAGCTTTGTGTGATTTAAGCCCCTTTAATATTAGCAGAATACAAATATCACGCTTCTTTTCATTGCAGGTTTTACTTCAAAATACTGCGACAATATTTAACCAGAAAAGTCGTGATTTAGTTTAAAAGTGGGGAAGGTTGTTAGTCTAACTCATGCCGAATTAAAATGAAAAAGGTATATGAATAGGAAAAACATCAACTGAAAACCAAGCAACGTGTTTAGACATCGATAACCACAACAACTCCAAATTGCATGTCTTTTCCAGTGCAGTCTGGTTCGCCTTCTGCTGTTAGCCGAGTAGCTAGCCAGGTGCGGGCCGCAGGTCTAAAATTTCCCCTATCCTCTAGATCTGCAGCACGCAGGACAGTTTACGACACATCCGGATTTCGCATACTGGTTATCGCGAAAATAATATGACTGCTTACTGTGGCCAGGGAGCGGTATAACTGTGTCCAGCTCTGCATTCTGTCGGTGCACTCTCACTGGATCCGTAACCTACAGCAGGCCGAGCAGCCAAGGACTCCTATCATTGCGCAAGCGCAGTATGGGTCCAAACCGAAAACTCCTCCGGGTCGCATCTATTACGCATCACATCAAAATTTGCGACGGGTAAACAAATGTTATTTTTAAAAGCAAAATGTTTATATATATATATATATATATATATATATATATATATATATATATATACACACACACACACACACACACACTTCCTCTACACCCCCCCCCCCCAATGTTTTTGCACATGTCGAGGAGCGTGTCAGGCTACATTTCACTGTGTGTTATACTTGTATAACTATGCATGTGACAAATAAAGAACCTTGAACTTGGTGAACTTTATTAGTAACAAATGAGGTAAAAAAAAACAACAACCCCAAAACATACAAAACACAGAAAGAGGCTCTCAGTATTCATTAATAATTAGAAAGAAACATTCTGGTCGTGGATTTTTACAGTCTTAGTTCCGCTTGCTGTCATCATTATAATCATCATGATCAATGGCGAGGTCCTGAGGTGGGCGGGGCTGTCTCTGGTGATGTCACCATGAAGGAACAGCATCTGGCACGTGTTGGTGAAACATCCCAGTACGCTGGTGTAGTTTCCTCTCCAGCTGTTTGACATGTGACACTTGAACATTAAGGGGAAGAAGAAGAAACAGTGTTAGGTCAGGTGACCACATGGTTTCTAAAGTAACTGACAGGAAGTAACCAGGCCGTCAGAAATGGATGGCATGTGTTTAGAGTTACTGGAGTTGGGTAACTGTACTTACCAAAAGCAGAAGCACACAGATGAAGGATCAGATGCTGAATGTTGCAGGAACATGCTCATGTGTGGTGGTCATTCAGTGCTGCTCCGGCAGGTTAGACAGTCCAAGACTGATATGCTGCCCATCTGAGAGTTTGAAAACACACATGCAAAGATTTATTTTGTGTTACAGTCAAAGTTGGATGTTCATTTTTGTCCTTTAAAAATGTTTGTGTATTTGAAAGCACTAACATTTAAGGATGACTTGGATCGTCTCCTTTAAAGGGGAGACAAGTGTATCCACTGATCTACGTCACTTTACCTGGATGATGACTCCTCTCCCCCTCACTCAGAAACACTCCTAATATAACCAAGCAAATAAATAATATTGAAGATTTACTTACATCATTACAAAAACATCAAAAACATCTCCCTTTGATTCTATTTCTTCATTCCTGCTGAACATCAGGCAACAAATATCTCAATAAATCACAGTAAAATGTAAAGCACGTTTTCTCTGCTTTGTCTAACCTCTGCAGAGCCTCTGTCAAGAAAAACACATCTGTAAGCATAAAACAAATATACATTCATAACACGTCACTGGACAAACCTCGGTCAGTTGATTTCCTCTGTGCAGCGCAGATGAGCATCAGTCAGCGAGTGACTCTGCTGGTTCTTCTGAGGAAACACCACCATCTCTCCACACCGTCACCATCTGTGAGCACAAACTGCTGCTCTGCCAGCATGTAGGAATCACATATCACACACAGGGGTGAAGAAACATCAGAGCTCAACTTTGGATACTTTAGATCTAAACAGATCAAAGTAGCTCTTAGTTTCAGCAATCAGACAAACAATGATACCAAACTGATTCTGTATGAATACAATATGGTATTTTCAATACAGGTGTCAAATTAATTTATTAAAACTAATACAGATATATGTATATATTTTTTGATAAATTAGTTTGCTAAATTATAAGGATATATTTTTTTTTCATTTAACAATTGCAACTAAAAGAAATTAAATATTGAACAAAAATATATTGTCACATTCTGAGCATGCTCAGCATGCTGACAGACTTGAAGTTGCTACAGATTTTAAGAAGTGATAATTATAGGGAAGAAACTTCTCTTTTTCATCCGTTTAATCAAACATTTGATGCCTCAGCTGTCTCAGTCCTATAGGGTTCTGCAACTACAACTAACCTGAGGCTTGGATTTGGCTGCAGGTGCCCCTGTACATCCTTCTCAGCAGCACACATGTGGGTACCATTTAATCCCACTTCTTCCTGAGCTTTGCTTCATCACAAGACCAAAGGTGGCATCCCGTGTCACAGTCTTATCATCATCCAGAAGAAACATTTGAAGAAACATCATGGAGAAGAAACATTTACGCGCCTCCTGGTTTTGTTTTCTGATCCTGCGAAAACACTGAGGGCAACAAAGCCCAGAGAACACGAGATACACAACATCCAACATTCAGACTCAACAGCCTCCATAAATGAAGAGCACCAGGTTGGTTCAGTTATAGTAGATATAAGCATACTTCACATTACTGGGTATGAATAATAATGAGGAGGCAAACTTTGACGATGCAGAGCATGATGTCCCATCATCAGACTGTAAACAAACATCCACCAGGCTTCTTTGCTGCCAAAATTGATGATTCTCCCATCAGGGATCAGTAGCGTGTATTAACCTGTGGTATAAGCAGCAGTCACTGAAATATTACTGTTTCAGATAAGAAATCTAGCACATAAAAACCAGGGTGGGAGGGATCTCTGCAAACTGACTTAGGTCTGCAAGTGTGAAGCTCAACAAAAATCTGACTCTCCAGTCACAGACAAACAAAAACTCCAGCTGGGAGAGAGAAAACGCTGTCTGGGTCTTGCTGGATGTTGCTGGTCAGAGTCCACACATTAGCAGAGTGCTTCTTGGTCCCACTGACCCATGTGGACAGCGACTGTGGAGAACTGTTCTGGAAAACAGAGAAGAGAATTAAAATAACAAAAAGTAGCAGCAGTTCAGATCTGATTTAATTTAATTTCCTTCACACAGCACATTCGTCCAGGCTGACAGGTAAACATAGAATTAATCTCAGGTAACATGACTCATAGTAGAGATTCAGTAAGAAAGATTGCAGGCTCTAATATTATTACCACACAATCCAAGGACACACCAACAGCTCCGATTTGTAGAACTATTTAAAGAAATGTCTTCTGAATATTCAATTCAGGTTCACAGTGGGAGGGTGGGAGGTGTCGTGGAATTTTTTAAATAAAGTCTGCAACACAGAAAGAGCTGTGATCAAGCTATTTATTACTGCGCCAACACACATCAAACATCACAGTTCAGTCATGTCAGCGCTGCCACAGAAGTGGTGCTCCTACTCCTTTATGCATTCCAAGGAAGAGGGAGGAAGTTACAAACGGATCGTACCACACTTCAACGGATCAATGGTTATGCTGTTTTGTGGCCTTATCAGCACCTGTAAAGGGAGTTGTTTTCTCAAACTGCTGACGCTGAAGTAAGTTCATCTAGTTTTAGAAAATTTCACTGAACAGTAACAGTGTCACAACTAAGCATATGCATAAGCACTTAAATACTTTAAATGAGAATAACAGAAAATTTCTATTACAGAGGCTAGAGCCTGTCCCAGTAGTCATAGGTAGAGCACACCTGGACAGGTCACCAGTCTGTCAGAGGACTAACACAGAGACAGACACGAGAGTAACAAATCTATTTAAAATTAATGTACGTTTGCTGCAGCTGTATGTATGAACATGTGTTTCTGTGCTCACAGTCCACCTCTCAGGAACCTGCAGTTCACTTTAAGTCTACTTTAAACAGACCTCACAAAAGGCTGATGTGGCTGGATCAGTAGTCTGATTTAAGTACGATACCTTTGGCCAGGGATTAATCTGGTGCATCGCTTCACTGCAGTCTTACGTATTTTCCCCACACCTGAATAAAAAATACTGATATATACAAATAACAGCTTCAGCTGATGCAGCCTGACTCAATCCTAAATGTTCAGCACACAGAGACACAGAGGTGCCGTTTAAAGTTTAGTGTTAACCTGAGTCACTGATCATTTGCAGTATTACAGAGTCTGGCAGTCTTTGCATGATGTCCACGTCACTGTACGTTTCTAGCTGACTCTCAGGTGTGACAGGTGTGCCAGCAGGAAAGAGTAATAATAGCCTGCATCCTGAGGTTTGTCATGCAGGACTAAAGAAGCCAGGCTTTGTTCACACAGCTAGGATTGTATTTTACACTGACCCTGGGTCAGTATAAGTATCATACAGTTTAAACGAAGCACTGAAACTTGCACATATTTATTACAGATGCACTGAAGCTAATCGAGATATTTGCTGTCAATCTGTGGCTGCGATTAAACACTTTACTGGAAACTTTATCAACTAGTAACTTCATCAGTCATGACAGAAGCTAATATTTCTGTGCTAACATCGTTTAAACAGTAACAGCTTTACTCCAATATAAGCTAACGTTTACACCGTAACTTTAAGCTAGCACCATAAAGACGGTAAAACACGTAATAACATCTACAAATGCATCTTAAAGCTGTTATATTAGCACTCGGTGTATTACTAACATAACCACATTAACATTACTGACACTCGCTGACTTTTAATAGTCATTCTATAAATGCTGTCCGTGTAAATGGTCTTACCTGTACACACTGCATATCCACCGGATTCCAGCCAGAGTGGATTCTGGAGTCTTCCACGCTCCTGTTAGTGATCCTCCACCTGGATGGATGAGAACAACCTTCTGAACAATCTAGCAGGAGATGGCCCATATCTATGGGACTGATTTGTGCTAATAACGCCCATTGTATGGACTGATAACAGCCGAAGCGGGTGAATAAAGTCACCCAGTAGCTAGCTGTGCCATTACCCAGCATACACCACTCCCTCCATAAATGCAATAAACCATACAAAAGTATCGTTCTACCTGTTTTTCAGGTAGTTGTTTACATTATATAATTTATTGTGTTCTGTATACGTCACTACAATGTGATTTGGAAAATGTCTAAATATACCGACAACAGGCACTTCCGCGGCAATCTCTTCAATCGGAGGACCCTTCACGTCAATTCCCGACGCAGAGGGGTACCCTGCGCGTCCATAAGTGAAGCAGAGGGAGCCTGACCATGCGTCACACGTTTGACGAGTTGGGAGTGAGAACGTGTTGTCACTTCAGTCTTCAGCACGTCCTCAAAACATGAAGAAATCCTTTCTCCTTACAAATATCTCAAGGTTTTATGACAACATGATTCTTTGATGAAAATTCATTGTTTACGTTTATTGGTAAATATTGACCCTTGAACCACATCTTCACACTTCAACAACACTGATACACACTGTGAATGTGTATGCCAGTGTTGGTGGTCATCTCAAGTTCACTGTACAGATAAATCCTGTGAGTCTTTGGCACACCTTTGCGTTCATTGAACGTCTTCTTCCTTTTGATCAACTGATGGTCAAGTGTGTGGTGTTCCTGTGGATAACCAATCCTCCTGACATCACCACCGCGTTGCTTTTATAGGAAAATATGTGAAAGGAAAAATGACACAACAGCAACAAAGACAAAACAATGTTTACAATTAAATACATGAAATACTTTTAGGTTCATGGTCATTCAGCTGGCCAAAGAACCCATCTACTTATACAAAATGATAAGGCTGTACGGTGAGTGATGGCTCAGATTTTAGTATAAAAATGTGAATTCTGTTTATTTGCCAAACAGTTTTCTTCTTTTAAACAGTTTTTTTTTGGCCGATTTAAAAACACTTGGTCTGATAAAGTTCCTCAGCACTGTACATAATCAAAACTAACAGTCAAATAAAACTATCATGACTTTTATAAAATTTTAATTGTACACATTTTCAGAAAAACACAAACTTGTCATAAAAACCATTTTAAAGCACTAAAATCTTTGGAACAAAGTTTCTGACAGTTTGCTTTTCCTTTAGTGTTTGTAATGTGCCAGTTCAGAGGATGCTGTGGATGCTGGTAAATGTTATTTCTGTTCTGGTTTGTAGCTTAACCATTTTTGTGCTTCCAGTTCCATTTCTTGATCGCCACTGAATTTATTTATCTGTGATGGCTGGAACAGAAGTGCTGCAAACAGACTTCCTTACAACTTCTTCCCTTGCAAAAGGACATTTTATTTGCAGTTATTGAGTACAAGAAACTTCATCAAGAGTTGCTGAAACAAAGCAATTCTTTTTATTTGCTTCTCCCAGATCACAAACCTCAACATATACATGAACAGGACGGGACAATTAAGTAAATAATAAACTAAGAACCAAACAGAACATAGAATAATAATCAAAGATTCAGATTCTACAGAAATTCAAAACTCTGGCTTCGATTATTTACACACACACACACACACACACACACACACACACACACACACACACACACACACACACACACACACACAAAGAATCCATATTTTTTCCACATTTCCCTTTTCTGTGATGTTTAAACAGTTTTAACTTCCTAGGATCTGGTGTCTACATATGTGGACATCACATTTTGGGTCGTCTAGGGTCCGGTGGCGCCAGTGTCCGGCAGCCTCGCCTCTGTCAGTGCACCCCAGGGCAGCTGTGGCTACAATGTAGCTGCCATCACCAGTGTGTGAATGTGTGTGTGAATGGGTGGATGACTGAATGTGTAAAGCGCTTTGGGGTCCTTAGGGACTAAGTAAAGTGCCTTGAGGCGACTTTTGTTGTGATTTGGCGCTATATAAATAAAACTGAACTGAATTGAATTATACAAATACAGGCCATTTACCATTTACCATTCAAAATACCTTATTTTGCTCTACAAGGGCCAGATGTCCACTTACGAGGCCGTGATACTGCAACTGTTCTATCGAAATTTAAATGTCCTCATATGTGGATCTCATTTTCCTCAAAAACAAAAATCAGGCTAAAAGAAAAAATCACGTATTTCTTTATTTTACATTCATCAGGTCCCAATCACCCTAAATAGCAAAGGGTCAAAGGAGCTTGCAAAGAAAAGCGTCTGGACTTCTTTAAGTTGCTTGAAGACGTCCCATCTGGGACTCTCCACCATTTGACCTTAGAACTGAAGAAGCTTCTCGGATGAGAGGTGAAACGTCTTCAAGCAACTTAAAGAAGTCCAGACGCTTTTCTTTGCAAGCTCCTTTGACTACGATGACCTGGATGACTGAGAACCTTCACAGACCTAAATAGCAAAGAGAAATTCAAAATTAATGCCATGATGGAGTTTGGGTCTTAGGAGCTTAAAGGAACTGCTTGTACATCATAAAAAAAGATTATGACACAAAATCTTGAAAAAGTTGATAAATATGAAAAAGGTGTGCACATCATTATCATTCTGGTTATTGTATTACGCAGCCGAACCCACCAGTGTGGATGTTATTACCATCATTGGAACAGGGACTGAAGAACAGGTAGAGCTTCTCAGTGAAGGAGCAGTCAGAGAAGGAGTAGATAAGAGCTGCAGTGCTGACGTCATAAAAGCAGACCAGACCCTCGTCGTAGTGGACGTACACGCCCACCTTCACAGGCTTCGACCTCAGGGACAGGTGGACTGCCGGCTCCGTGGAAACTACATACCCATCAGAGCACAAACATAAAGTCCAGAAACCGTTGCTAGAACTCAGCTGGACTTGTCCTTTCACATTATCCTTCCTGGTCACTCCTAAAGTCCACGTAGACCACTTGTCAACCTTGACCTCAAAATAAAATCTTCCAGAAGAGTAACCCAGATTTGATAACACACATCTACAATCATTCCCTTTATACTGGGGGGGTCTGGGGTGAACCGTATCAGGATCAAGCATGGCATAACATCTGTACCACTGGACTCTCTTCAGCTCGTCCTCAAACAGACTCTTCATCTGGTCATTCAGCTTCTTCTCCACCTGACTCACAGCTCTCACCACCATCCCTTCATATGAAGGTGGATGGATACTGGTGTTGGTCCAGTCTTTAGTGGGTGGAACAGCTTTCACAGAAGAGAAGTTGTGGATGAACTGGAGGTGGTCTTCTGAGCTGGAGAGTTGCTCCATCTCAGAGCTTCTCTTCGTCAGCTCAAAGATTTCCTGCTCGAGCTCCTTGATGACGTCTGCAGCCTGTTTCTCTGCTGTTCTCTGCTTCTCTTTGACCGCCTCTGTCAGCTCATTCAGACCTCTCTCTATAGACTCCATCAAATCAACAAAGAACTGAACACCCCCCTCCAGCTCTCTGTCTGCCTCTTCCTTACTGAGCTGCACAGAGCGTTTAACCTCTTGAATCTTCTCCAGTCTCTTCAGGATCATTCCTTGAATTTCAGCCTGTGTCTTCACCAGCCCTGCCTTCTTCACTTTGTATTCCTCTTTCAGAGGAACAACATCATGGCACTTGTGGTCTGAAACAGAGCACACAACACAGACACACATCTGATCGGTCTTGCAGAACATCTCCAGCGGTTTATCATGTTTTGAACATATCCTTCGTTCCAGGCTCTTAACAGGGTCGATCAGCTGATGTCTCTTTAGGCCTGAAACAGTCTGATGAGGCTGCAGGTGAGTCTCACAGTAGGAGGTCAGACACACCAGACAGGACTTCAGAGCCTTCAGTTTGGTCCCAGTACAAACATCACAGAGAACTTCTCCTGGTTTAGCAGACTGTTGCTCTGATCTCCTCGTGCTGCTGCTGCTGCTGCTGCTGGCTTCCTGCTGAGCTGACAGCTTGAACTGAGCAGCCATCTCAGAGATGAAAGTATTGACATGGAGCTCGGGTCTTGTGTAGTACTTCCTTTTACAGATGGGGCACTCACACAGAGGACTGCTGTTCCAGTGCTGAGTGATGCAGTTCTTGCAGAAGTTGTGTCCACATGGTGTACTGACTGGATCTGTGAACACTTCCAGACAAATGCAGCACAGAAACTGGTCCTCAGACAGCAGACAGCTGGCAGCAGACATGTCCACACTGGGGGGATAAATGGAGAGAAAGGAAAAACTGTAACTGCATTATCGTTCAATAATTCAGCTCACAAAAGTCAGACAATGTGTGGAGGCTATAATTTACTTGATTTCTTTGTTATGTTTTCTTCCTCCTATTCACCTCTAATTTTGGAAGTAGAAGTACAAATACTACTGTTAAAAAAAAGTAATCTAGTAAAAGTTTAAGTACTGTTGTCAGAGTCCAGGAGGCCATTTATACGAACAGGGAACGACCATCTCTAAATCGAGGAGGGGCCTAAGGGTACATCTGTCATGATCTTACAATGCTGTGATTGCAGCCGTTCCCCAACTCTCTGTGAATGGGACTCATGGCCATTGACCAGTGGTTGTTGACTAATAGTCACGAGAATTTGCATTTTAACGATCATCATAATAATGATGAAGGAACTGACCTCCCAGCCCATTGTTCCTTCAGTGGGCTGGTTTCAGTCACTTGGATGAGTGACGAAACGTTTCTCCCACTGAAAACGTCCAGATGAACAGAATCAACTTTTGGGGAGTCTCACGCTGTGAGGTGTGGTTCCTAGGGGAGGAACCACACCTCACAGCTGGTCTGGGCTGCGGTGTCGCTGCACCCCCTTTCAACTGACGGTGCTGATGCACAGGATGGGGGAAGGGGACAATCCCCAGGTCTTCCTGGAGACCTTCCAGGCCACTGCAGAGGCATGACAGTGGCCTCTGGCGGAGTGGGCGCCACCACTACTACCAATACTGGCGGGAGAGGCTCAGACTGCGGGACCGAGTCTGCCGCCGACGTCGCGGGGGAACTGTCTGCTGGGCCATGCTGGACCTACTGGGCCGGGGTGGGCCTTTCGAGTGAGGTCCCATCATCTCTGGAAATTCCCACCATGGGAGATTTCCCACTGGAGCAGTCTCGTGATGACACCCTACGCTCAGCCTTCGACCAAGTGGTAGACATTGATGGTCATGTGGTGTGCCCTGAAGCCGTGTGGACCTACCTGCGCTTCGTATTGTGGAAAGATAGGTTATATCGAGTGAGTTGTGAAACACACCCAGTTGTTGGTGTCACAAAGCCGCCAAGAAATTATTTTCCAGGCGGCTCACTATACACCATGGCAGAGCATACGGGATATGACAAGACTCTGGAGTGAATAATGACCCGATTTTATTGGCTTGGAATCCAAGCAGATGTGCGCTGCTGGTGCGCATCCTGTCCAGAATGTTAACTTGTTAACCAGCCGGCCATACCAAAAGCACCTTTGCACCCACTCCCATTAATGGAGATCCCATTTTAGCGCATCGGCATGGACCTCATCGGGCCATTTTCTCAGAATGCACACGCCTATCGCTTTGTATTAGTTCTGGTGGATTGTGCAATGCAATACCCTGGAGCAGTGCCACTGCAATTTCTGCAAAGAGTGTGGTGCAGGCACTGTTTCAGGTCATCTCCCGAGTCGGTATTCCGAAAGAAATATTGACTGACCAGGGCACGTCGTTAAAGTCTTGCACACTGAAGGATCTGTGCGAGTTATTGAGCAATAAATTGACTGGGCCCAACGTCTACCACCCTCAAACTGACGGGCTGGTGGAGCAGCTGAATAATAATCATTTTGAGATGCAGCCTGGCATGTTCATGGCCCTACAGGCTTCCTGAACATAAAAGGCAAAGGGAATTGGTTGAAATGCTAAGAATGGGAATAATAAAAGAGTCGATGTAACCCCATCGTTCTTGTGGTGAAGAACGATGGGTCTACACGGTTCTGTGTAGACTATTGCAAAGTAAATGAAGTGTCACGCTGTGATGCATATCCCATGCCACGGGTCAATGAACTCCTTGACCAGTTGGACACTGGATTTAACCAAGGGCTACTGGCAGGTTCCCTTGTCTGCAGAGTCCAAGGAAAAACGGCATTCTCCACTCTGTACCAGTTCAATACAATTCCATTCGGCTTGTTCAGAGCCTCGGCCACATTCCAGCGCCTCATGCACTGGGCGCTGTGGCTGCATGCTGCATATGCTGCTGCCTACTTGGATGATGGGATCATCTATAGCAGGGGTCCCCAATCCCAGTCCACGAGGGCCAGTGTCCCTGCAGGTTTTAGATCTCACCCTGGGTCAACACACCTGAATCACATGATTAGTTCAATACCAGGCCTCTGGAGAACTTCAAGACATGTTGAACAGGTCATTTATCCATTTAAATCAGCTGTGATGGATCAAGGACACATCTAAAACCTGCAGGACACCGGCCCTCGTGGACTGGAATTGGGGACCCCTGATCTATAGTGACACCTTGGTGGAGCATGTGCAGCAGATGGCCGCAAACAAACCTATTTATCATGACTTGACACAATATCTGATTTAAAAACATGAGGACTTACATGTAAGCTTTAAATTTCCAGTTAATCAAACCTCACTGAGCAGTCCTTCTCTTTAAATCTACCTCTCTTCTTCTTTCTCCATCTCTGAAAGAAGTTAGTTCTATTTCTTTTCTCTCCCTGTGAAATACAGCAGCTGGACCTGTAGGGGCCATTTTTTTGTGTTGTTACCTTATGTGTACAAATAGGGGTCACCTTTTGTATTTTACAGTTTGGTGTGTTTCTGGGAATGTATTTAAGGTAGATACAATTAGCGCCAGGTGTTGCTGTTCGGAAAAACCACACAGTTTGTGACCACTGTTGTGATAAAAGACGTTGGATAAAGAGAGCTGTGCAAGAACAATTATAACTGATGGGATACAATACAAATGTTAAACAGACTAATTAAACATGAGCAGCTACAATACTAAATAATCTGAATCAAACAACAGAAGTGTCTTATTGAAAATCATTCCCACAGAGGAGAGCTGACCTCACCTCACACACCCACTACCTTTTTAAAGCTCCTCTGCCAATCACACAACAGAAGGCAGCAAACTGCCAGGTGACACTTCTTACAATAGAAACGTTGTATTTGAAATTACCTGCCACTTAAAAAGAAAGTAATTCCCTCATGTGCACTCTTCTTCAGTAGGGCTAGCTCGATGCTGAAATACCGTAACTTATGGACACATGCAGTTGTTCCGGTGTTTGCGTCAACAGAAAAACAAACAAACAAAAAACACTGTCCCACTTTGAACCCCTGACTATGGCACGCATCAAAAAACACTCAAGTCAAGTACAGATACCTGAAAATTGTACAAAATTCTAATTTTTTATAATTTTCCCACCTTTGCTTTTGACAGCAACTGAGAGTTTAATTTGACAAGACACAGCACAGAATAATAAACTTGAATTTTGCATCATTGCTGAATTTTCAATCCTTAAATTGAATCTGCTGCACTCACCGCTGTTCTGTAGAGGCTTTGCTGAGAAAGTCTCTCTGACTGACAGAGACACTTGTCTGCAGCCACCTGTTGGTCTGATAAACCCTCAGTTTCATTTCAGGAACATGACGTTGAAGCTCTTCTCCTCTTACAGCCGATTAATCCAGCTCTGTGCAGGGGCAGATCTAGAGAAATTTTCTTAGGCTGGCATGGAAAAAGTATTTTGGAAACTAACTGCACCACATGCAGCACTATTATTTCTCTCAGTCTCAGAGCAGCATTTCTAATTTTGATTGAAAGTGTCAGAGAAGAGGGACTATGCGCTTACCTGCTGCTCCTTGGCAGGTAGCTCCATGCCCTCCTGGGTTTTAATTACACCTTAGAACACATATGCATCAACACTACAATGAGCGGGTGGAGGGAGGTTTGGAGTCTTCTCCCACTCCCATTCTCTGCGGCCTGCTGGAGCGGGAGGGCTAGTGGGAGGAGTTGGCCGTCCGACTGCGGTCTGGGGTGTGGGGCCTCCCTGCTGCTGCGGAGTCGGGGTGGTCTGCCTCTCCCCACCGCAGGGAAAAGGGTAACACCACCTGGGTCTGGGTGCAATTCCCCCCTCCAGGGGCAAGGGTACCTAGACCCGGTTTGTAGAGTACGCTTGGGGAGTGTGATTGTGTGTACAGCGTCTCTTTATGTCTGTCTCCACATTGGTTGAGTGTGGAGTGAGTGCATATGAGAGCATGAGGGTGGGAATGGATGTTTGTGTCTGTGTGTGCCTGTATGTCTGTGTCTATATGTCAGGTCGGGTATCAGACGCCACCTCTGTGGGGACACCTCAGGCCCTCCAAGGTTTGGAGGCCTATCTCCACCCACCACCACTTCCCCTGCCAGTGGCGGACTCCCTCAGGTGTCGGTGTGTTGGTGGTTCTTTGTGTCTGGGGGTGGGCGTCCGGGTACACACCGGCTCACTCCTTGGCGGCCGCTTGTCGGGGCCTGGAGCCTGGGGCTCGCTCGGGCCCCTTTGGAGGTGGGGTGCCCCCGGCCTCTCGGCCTGGGGCTCGGTCACTCAGGCACAGCTGGGGGCCGGCGGAGCTCACGGGCGCGTCACTGCAACTCCCCCTGACTTCTGCTCCGCGGCTGCTGGGCGAGCCCTCATCTGGGACTCTCCTCAGCTCTTACTGGAACAGTGGCGCGGCTGCCCCTCTGTTGGTCTTCCTTGGTCTCTTGTGTTCTGGGGGCCTCTGGATGTCTGGAGTTTTGATCTCCTCCATACCCGCTTCACACCCTGGAGGACGGGGCTGTGGCCCCCCCACACTCCCTAGCAGATCATTACATGGAGAAACCTTTGGAATGCAAGCATGCTGATCCACACAGGTATGCACACATGGGTATTCACAGACGCGGACTAAAGCTTTCTTGGCTGCTGCCTCAAAGCACACTGTGCACTGTCTATCTTGCTTGCTGCACAATATCGTTTATTACTTAGTAAATACTGATATCTATGACTAGCTAGTTTATTGTGATGGTGCTTTGTTTTCTCTATTATTATGTTGCTCTTTGTTGTTTGCTGTCTCCTCTGTTTGTTTTTTTTTTGTTTGTTTTTTTTTTCTCCATACAGGTGACCCAGGAGTTCTTTTTTTTTTTCTCTCTCTCTTCCCCCCCCCCCCCCCTCTCACCGTCTCTTCTCCCCTTTGGTTTTCTTTCTTTCTCTCCCCCTCTTTCTCTCATTCATTCCCCCTGTCCTATTTATAAAAAAAAAAAAAAAATGACAAAGGATGAACTGAAGCTCTGCCATCATGTAATGTCACATACTGCTGTTTCTGATGTCATTTAAAAAAAAAAAAAAAAAAAAGAAAGTGTCAGAGAAAACAGCAGCCTCGGATATTAGTTTACAGAGGCTGTTAGAATTACATGTGTAACGTTAAAATGTTGGTGACACAATAATTTCATCCTAATGGTACTGACATATTCATAGGGTTCATTTTTGAGACAATATATCATGAGGTAGTCATGATTTTGCAAATATCCCACCTTGTAGTGCAGTTTACACAAATTGTTTTAAAAATGCACTCAGCCTACAAACATTACTGATGAGTCAAGATCTGCACAAATTGACAGAAACACTGAGCAGCTCCACATTTTATTCTTATTGTCATGTATGTCCTATTTGTCAGGTGACAGAAGAACCAACACAAAGCTCAGAGAGTAATGGTGACACAAGATCACAGGTGGAATTGGAGGATGACTTGATGGTTCATGACTGTATTTGAAGCACATGTGTGACTGCATGTATGTGGAATGTCTCACTGTTATTCATCAGGTGACAGAGGCAGCTCTGCCATGTTGTAGCTCAGAAAGCTCTGAAAGAAGCTTCAGTGCTCTCAGAAGACCAAAAACATGGCTAAGGTCAACAATGACTCAAATTTAAACAATGCTGTGTGTCCACCAGGAGACACTGATGTAAAACCAATATGCCAGCAGTTTATCTCAGTTAACGAGAGGAGCAGGCATGTGTTTGGCTCCTTCACATAGTGGACATTGACTTGTTGTGGGACACCAGTAGTCCGTGTCTGTTGCTGTAACAGTAGCTCATGTTGAGAATAAAAAATCCCAGCTCACTGAGTTGATCGGGGCAATAGTGACTAAAATGTTGCATAATTTTGCTGAGAGATCTTTTACTTTGTGGTAATCTTAGACGAGTAGTTTTATGGACAAAAACCAGCAGGTCACTCAGTGTTTCCTTAGTGCTAATGTGTCAGAGATGTTGGTGTAATGTAATTGAAGTAATGTTGTTAAGTCCTTCAAGTCATATTCTTTTATTGTCATGACTGTATTTGAAGCTATTTTTATTTTTGTATGATACCTGATTTATATGGAATATGGTTGAAGTAAACTAAAGCCTGAAATACTTAGTCAGTCATTTGTTTAACAGTAATTTAACATTATATAATTCACATATAAAACTATGAATTGTAATTTTAAATGCCTTAAAAGCATGTAGAATAGCATGTGTAGGCAAGTATAATTCTCCTTTTTTTTAATCAAGAAGCAAAGACAAAAACGAAAAAAAAAAGAAACGGGGCAGAGTTCGGTGGTTGAATCATCCGTCCCCACCAACGCCAAAACCAAATCTACACCCTTGCCAGGAAGTATAAAATCCAGAAAGCTGCACAACGTGTGGTGGCTGTCAGGAACAAAAATGTAAACGTAATGTTTGATGAGTTGTTGGGTTAACCCTGTGAGGTCTAAAATATAATTGGCCATTCTAAATTTAATCTTACATTTGTAGTTCATCTTCAGATGGTTTTATTTTATTTCATTTCATCGTATTTTTTTTAACCTTGCCTTGTTTGGTATCATTCTTTTCAGCTCAACCTCACATGTCTGAATTTACAGTTATTTTTTCACTGACATACTGTGTTGACACAAGTGATCCGAAATCACACGAAAAAACATAAACTCTTAGTCGTTATATATTGTTTTACTGTAAAAACTTATATTTAATTTTAATTGTTGCTGAGCTCAAAGTGTTAATGCCACCTTATTTTAATTTAATAATTTTAGGGTAGATCTGCCCTCGAGGCCACAGACCTGCACACGTCCATTTTTGCTAACATGAGTCCACCTGCACTGGCTGTGAAATCTTGATCTTTTGCTTCCACTCAGGGCTCTGTGGTGCAATGGAGAGCGCATTGGACTTTTAGAAGAGCAAAGAGGAAGTAAGTCAAAGGTTGTGGGTTCGAGTCCCACTTGAGTCAATTTCTATTAATTAGCACTTCATTGGTTCAGTGATGTGAAAGTGCTTTACCAATACTGTCTAACTCACCCTCTTTAGATCTGCCTGCAGCCTTGTGAACAGCCAATCATGTTATACATGTGACTCATGTAGCTGTTTCACTTGGCACTGCTGAAGATATGTGGTACAGTCACTGAGCTTCCTTTTTAATTTCAATTAGTCAGCTTAGTTAACCACTAACAGTAAATATGTATTTTACATGTAAATCAGGAGTTGTGTTTTAAAACCTTTACACATTTTCAGAAAAACATATGACTGCATCTACTTTTAGATCATCCAGGGACCCCTTATGATTTGTTTCTATGTCCAGTTTATATGTGGAGAATCTAATGCATCAGCAGGGGTGTTGACTATCTTAATCTCAGTTATCTAATGAATTCATCATATTGACTCATCTCTAACACAGAGTAAAACTCTACAAAAAGTTTTTCTCAAAGTTTCCCAAGCAAGCATTTTGAATCAAAAACACACGTTCCAGTTTCATGTCATTTTTGTACTCCATTTATGCATGAAAAGGAAAAACATGAGCCATTTACACTGGAGCAGAGCATCATGGAGGACAGCCATCTGTGAACATCACACTCTGATGCTGGAGAACTTGAGATGTATATTTAAGGTTTAAAAACAAGTTCAACTGTGCTTCACTGTCAGATTCTATCATGCCCTTCTGTGGCTGCAGGCTGCTGTTTGGGATCATCTCCACTAGAGGGTGTCTTGAGCGAGCAGCTGCTTCTCACCTGCTCACACACAGTTACAACAAACATAACATAAAAAACCCCAAACATTAACATTATGTTGGTGCTGGATTTTTTAAAAAAGAGATTTGAAAACATAAGGACGGGCCTTATGTTTCAAATATGAATTTTCAACCCGTACCTGCTCGGCCATTCATACCTCAAAGTAATCAATCAATAAATAAACAATTAAATGACAAACTGAGCTTCAAAGGGCTCTGTGGCGCAATGGATAGCGCGTTGGACTTCTAGCAAAGAACGGAGGAAGGAATTCAAAGGTTGTGGGTTCGAGTCCCACCAGAGTCAATGCCTGTAATTTAAGTTCTATTAATAAGCACTTCAATTGATCAGTATTGGAAAACAGCTTTATTAAGGTGGTCAGGTCAAACACAGACCCATCACTCACGTAAACAAAATCATTGACAGATTCTATCACGCCCTACTATGGCTTCAGGCTGCTTTTTGTGATACCCTCCACTAGAGGGCATCTTCTTAGTGGGCAGAATTACTCTGCTTTATATACAAATACTATATTTTATGTGAAATTAACAAACTGTTAAACAGAACCTGCAAAGTAGAACCTTTGTGATTTACACAAACAACTACTAAAGCTGCCCCTAAAAGTTGAAGAAATGCAATCACACCAAAGAGAGAAATACAGCCACACTTCTCATCAGTGTCTCTCAGAACTTTTTTTTATTTCCCATGCATAGTTTGGATGAGTGTAGTGGAACTGAAATGAAAACATGGACATAAAAGTGTTGACATTCATTGTGATTTTCTCCGTTACAGACATCAAAGAAATCATTAAAAAAAAAGGTTTACAATTAAACAAAGAAAGGTTTTATTCAAGGTTTAAAATCTTTCAGAAACGTCCTTCAAGGTAGAGCTAGGATGCATTCTGGACGGGAAAAAGTGCCGTAAAACATAAATACGTTACCAAAAAAAAAAAAAAGCAGCTAAAACTAAAACATTCAGCACGTTTTTATACAACAGTGCAACGAAAAGGCGGCAAGATCTAAGGGTGGTTTCTCAGCACTCAGTTCCTCCATTTGTAACTAGGTGACATGACTGCAGCTACCAAAAACCTTTAGTGCCAGGAACGTCTTTCAAGGAACTAAAAGGTCCATTAGATCATTGGGTTTCTGCATTTCCACTGTGGTGTGAGGACCTGTGACGATTAAGAAAGTCAGGCCTCTGCATGGACGCAAGGAAGCTTTTACACGTCATTCCCCAAGCTGCAGATTATACAACAATGCAGACGACAATGGCATGTAATGTGAGGGACAGGGGACTGCATAACAGCAGTCAGCATTGAACTTTGCAAACAGTCACTGAAGGCATGAGCCGAGAAATGCTCGACCAAAATGAAAGCAAAATGATTTTAAAAGCTTTTGCAGATGCTGACATAGACTAGCTTAAAATGTTAGGAATAGTTGACCAATCATAAAAGTTCAGAAAGCAACTACCCAACCCCCAAAAAAGCTCAGGAATTTTTTGGGGTGGGGCTACCTCCTGAACAGGGACTTTCAGAGTTTAAAAAAACAAACAAAACCCCTAGAACTTAGACCCTAGTCCCAACAGTGAAAACACCCTGAGCTCCTCCAAAGGTTCCTGCAAAGTTCCTGCATGTTCTTCTCTCTACTTCGGGGTGGCTGTAGCTCAGGTGGCAGAGCAGGTCAGCCACTAATCAGAAGGTCGGTGGTTTGATCCCAGGCTGTCTCCTGGCTGCATGCCAAATATCCTTGGGCAAGATACTAACCCCATGTTTGCCTACTGGTGGTGGTCAGAGGGCCCGGTGGCGCCAGTGTCCGGCAGCCTCGCCTCTGTCAGTGCACCCCAGGGTGGCTGTGGCTACAATGTAGCCGTTGCCTGTGTGTGAATGCGCTATACAAATGCAGGCCATTTACTTTTAAGACCACAGCAGTGTGATGAGTCTGGTGCACTGGTGCTCCAAGCTAAACAGGAACAGGTAATGTCTCCTAAATTTAAAAATAACTGGAATTATGAAAAATTTATCTATATGATATAATCTTAAGTATGGAAACCACCGAGTCGGTATACGTATCCTTTAAAACTGCCCTGGTCGATCATTTTGTTCTACACTGTTATGTTACTGTTTTGGTCCAGTGTCTCTGAAACAACATCTTTAAAAAAACAGAGACCAACTACAAAAATGTGGATATTTAGAGGCAAAAAAAGTTTCTGAGGAGATTCTGAAGAAGAACACAGCATAAAAAAGGGTTCTGCTTTTAGTTTTCTAATCTTGCTGTGACTGCAGGATGTAAATAACTGCTTTGCCTTGTTTCTTACATCTTTAAAGGTTACTTATGAGAATTTTCCAGTGACCTCTGACCCCCAATATGATGCTCCTTTAGCCCCTTTACACCCCCAGGGTGTGGTTAGGTGCACGTTTTCCCCCTGAATTTGTAAACAGCTGAAGATTCTTAAAACCAGGTGATCCACTGCTTCCCTGCAGAAAAACCCCTTCAGTGTGGATGGACGCACAAAAAGCTTTCTTGGTGATATTACACCTGTTCCATTAACATCTTTGCAGCTCCCGGGACACCAATCAATCGGACCAGGTCCAAATTCTACTACTGCTTTAGTTCCACATACGTGGACTTGTGTCTGCGTTAAATGCAAAAACACAATCCAAGTGCTGTTAAGAGCATGCCAAACCAACAAGTTGGCAAAATAACCACAAGCTTAAAGTCGTGAAGAAAACCATGTAAACACGGGGGATCGTGACATTAAATGGCTCCTGAATTTCTGAATGAGGCCCATTTTCAGTCATCTGGAACCGTCTGCGAGGGGCCGAAAGCTGCATCTTAAAAAAATACTTAATGCGTGGACGAGACCTCAAACCAGTCGCGTCAGGATCACAAGACAGACTGTATATAAAGATGGACAACTCACACTGTCAAAAAAGTAAAGTGAAATTTGGCTGAATATTTAAGGAGTCTGTGAAAACCAGGGATGATTTTAGCTCTATTACTTTACATTTAGATTTGTTTCTTGAAGACCTGGCGGTGGGGTTTGTTAACAGTCTGCTATTTAAAACTGTACTTTTAGTGTCGCTTGAAAGTCTGAGTCGGTTTTAATGGCTCACAATGAAAAGAGCTAAAATCCTGAGAGATGCTGGGGGGGGGGGGAAATAAACGCTGTGATGTAGATGCAGATTTTTACCCCTCGGCATCTACAGGTTAGTTTGCATCAAAGTCGGAAAAATAAAAAGTAATTCACAGTTCTAGGTAACACTGTATTGCAACTGCAACAGCAGCACGGGAACATCTGGTGTGTCTGTGTACAAATGAGACACACACACACACACACACACACCACAGCCACAACATATGGTTATATGTGCTTACTTTTCTTTTGTGAGGTCTTACACCAACATGTGACTGTTCACTGTTTTGCCTTCATTGCCGGAGAGAAGTACAATCGTAATAATAAATATGCCTTAGTATGAGAGTGAAGTTTGCAACAAATAATGTAAAGCTGTGTGTGTGTGTGTGTGTATCTGAAGACAAACGTCTTACTGAAAATGTGGATTTTCGTGTAACCTAAAAATGTGGAAAGCTTCGTCACTCTCACCAAAGTGTGAACGCAGCAGCGTCCAACGAGCTCCCTTCAATGTTCGGACGTGATGGTCTGGAAACAAACAGCTGTTCTGCACGAATCGTGGGGTTAAAAACAGAAAGACAAAAAAAGAAAAGCTGTGCTGGTTTTCAGACGGCATCGATTACAGCCCACATTAACAGAACGAGAAATACTAACATGATAAAGTTCAGTGTGATCCCAGTGATTACTGTGAAAAGATATTACATATCTACACTTAGAAAATTCACTTCAACACACCCAGATCCAAACAGTTCTTTCCACCAGTATGAAAAATATACAAATAAAAAATACAAATACTCTCGGACACTAAGTAGGTAGTTTTCTGTTGACATGAAATCAGTGATGACTAAAAGATAAATATTTCACATCTTTTTTCTTCTTCCTTGCATTTTTTTACAGAGAAAATAAAAATTTGTGTGTATGAAAGGAAAAAAAAGTCCCATTTTGAAATATTATCCTTCAGTAATAAGTAACATCATGATAGCACATATCTGTGTGTCAGCTAAAATGCCTCAGCTTCTCTAGTAAGCAGAAAAGAGCCAGTGTTGAACCCAAAAGCATAGAATTCTTTTCTTTTCAGACATCATACACTATGCACAGATAATAAAAACATCAACAATGATCAAGTCTTTTTTTTTCCACACAAGAGAAATGATTCCTCCGTTTAGGTCTGGGAACGTAAAAGAGCTCAGGGGGCGGGGAAACACTGGAGATGCACTATCATCATCATCATCATCATCAGTCAGAATGGAATTACTGCCATGAAAAGCTCAGTTCAGAGACAGAAAAAAGGTTTTGCTGACATACATCTATTTAGCGTCCCATAATAACACTACTGTGAGGCGAGGGTGTGGTAAGTGTTGAATCAGCGACTGGTGTACAAAGAGTGATCTTCGGGACGAGGGCACACCAGTGTGCAGGTAGCATGTGTCTCAGCTCTTAGTGTACTACACACTTTGACCCAAAGGAGGAATTTCAGTTTCTGTATGTGAGTAACACCACCTGGGAATTCTGCTCTGGAGGAGCCAGGCATCGGGCCTTGCCAGGTGAGTAACAGTCATTCACTGTCATTCGTGGTGATGCCAGCCGAGCACCGTTTTGGCACCTATGTGGGACACTGGCGGGGGAGGAGGAGGACCCTCTGAGCCATTTAAAACTTAGTGAAGGAAAACTTCCGCTCAGAAAGATGAAAGGGAAGGGAAAGATCAAAAGTGTCTTAGCTCACTTAACATGTTCGGCACTGTGGGAAGAGCAGTAGTATTTCTTGTGAGCTATGAACGTGGAGAGGCTGCTGAACTTGATGTTGCA
The DNA here is from genome assembly GCF_964374335.1 of Astatotilapia calliptera. Taxonomy (NCBI): domain Eukaryota; kingdom Metazoa; phylum Chordata; class Actinopteri; order Cichliformes; family Cichlidae; genus Astatotilapia; species Astatotilapia calliptera. Next base: position 3,298,350 of record NC_137428.1, on the reverse strand, counting down.
CAGCCGACAGAAGCGCGAGTTACCGTTCTGCACAGGGGAGATGACTGGGGTGGTTTTAGGACTGACGCTGGGTACAGGGATGTGGGAGGCCACGGTCTGGGCGGCCTTGTCCGGAACGTGTGACGATCCCAGCTTCTCCCTCAGGACCTCAGGCACAGGTGACAAAGTCAGAGACGGAGCCCTTGGGGGAGACACAGGCAGAGGAGAACTGGCTAACGGTGATCCGCCCCCGGCGGAGGGGCTGCCGTTCACCAGGGGCGAAACAGGGGAAGCGGTACCACTCCTACCCTGCCCGTTGATGCTGTCTCTGTGAACTCGAGAGACAAGTCTGGCCTGGTTGGTTGGAGTAGCTGAAGTCGCTGCAGCGGCTCCATCCCTGGGACTCAGGCTCGGGCTGCGGCTTGCTGTTCTGCCCAGATGGGGCAGAGTCTCCTGGGGTGGCTGAATGGTTACAACCAGCCCGTGGGTAGTCTTGAAATGGTCCATCAAGTCACCAGCGATGGGCCTGTTGGGACAGTATGGGCAGACCAGCTGAGCAGAAGCCGTGACCACGCTTTTGGCTCCAGCTCCTGGAGAGGCTGCAAGTGTGGTATTTGTATGCGAAGGAGATGCAGCATCCGAGGCGGGTAAGGCAGAGGTGTGAGGACTGGATGACGTGCCCTGAGCCTGGGCCACCCACTCAGCTGGGTGAGCTTTATTCTCCACAGGGTGCAGGAGATCCGAACGCTCCTGCTGAGGCCTGCTTTTTGGAGAGGTGGAGGCTGATCTCTTGAGCCTGTGAAGCTGCTCCAAAGTGTGGGGTTGGAGGGTGGTGGCAGGGCAGTAGTATGTTTTATGAGCCAGGTAGTTCTCAATACTGTTGAAACTGATGCTGCAGGCTGTGCACTTGTGGTAGTCGGTGAGAGGCAGGGCTGGGAGAATGCTGCTGCCGCCGCCGCTGCTGCTGCCGCTGTGCCGTGGAGCCTCTCTGAGACGGGGCCTCTTGCTCAGGTCGATTGGGCCATCTCCTTCGGGACTTGAGCCACCTGCACCACTGGGAGAGACTTCCTGCTTTACTACCAAGCCCAGAACCGAGGGGGATGGAGCAGAGGCGGCGGCAGTGGCTGCCGCTGCTGCTGCTGCAGCGGCAGCGTTAGCTAACGCCTCGGTTCTTGCCATGTGAATCTCATACATCTTCTTTCTTTTGCGTGTTCGGATGGGCTGCGGAATGAAGGCGGCTGTGTTGGTGGTCTTGGCCATGTGTACGGCTCTCTGGTTGGACGGGTCGTGGCGCGACGCACAGTAGAAACGTTTGTGGACAGTGTAGTTGTCGTGACGGCTGAAACGGATGTTGCAGGCTTCGCAGAAGGTTCTGTTGGGATCGTCGTCAAGGTCCTCTGTGGAACCGCTAGCAGGACTCTGGCTGCCTTCACTTGCTCGTCCTCCTCCGCCTCCTCCGCCTCCTACACTCATACCAGCACCTTCCCCTTCAGAAGAGGACGGGACTCCCTCTGTCCCCGCTGGAGGTTCAGTCTTCACCTCCAGCACCCTCCTGGATTCTGCTGCTCCACTTCCTGCAGGAGGCTCGGAGTCAGACGGCGAGGCAGAGGCGGCCCTACTTGATGCTCCGCCCTGAGGAGATGCAGATGAGCCGCGTGTGCCAGCAGAAGGCGCGGCGGCCGAGGCTGCGTCTCTAGTCAATGCGGGGCCCGAGGCTGAGGATGCACCTTCGCCTTGATGCCTGCTTGAGCAATAAAGCCTCTTGTGTGCATAGAAATTGTTGATGTTATTGAAGGTGATATCGCACTCGAAGCAGGTAGCTCCTTTGTGAGGTGGAGTGGCTGTTGCCGTGGGTGCAGTCGGTCCAGAAGGAAAGAAGGCTGCGGCGTTGTTCTGGGCGACCGTCTGGCCCTGCTTTAGGCGACTGTGGACCATCTCTGACATTTTAGCCAGGATCTCCGAGGCCTGAGGCAAGATGGCTGCCTCGGGGTTAAACATGTACTGAGGCAGGAACAGCGCTCCTCCTGGAACAACTGAGCCTGCACCTCCCATATGGGCGGGGCTAGAACCAGGGGTGGGACTAGTGGGTTCTGCCTTCACTGTTGTTGTAGCTGGACTCTTCGGCGAGTTCGATGTTTGGCTGGAGGAGGTCGTTTGCGCCTCTTTTATGTTCCTTCCTGCCTCTTGATCTACCTCCTCTCCACCCATCTCCTCCTCCTCCTCTCCATCCTCCTTAATCTCCATTTTCTGCTCTTCTGTGTCTGAATCTGAATGAGGCTCCTCTTTGATCTTTAACTCCATGATCTGGTCATCAGCAGGACTGCAGTCTCGAGGCGTGGCTGAGCCTCCGTTTGTGCCTGGACTGGATGAAGCTAGGGGTTCCTTCTCCTGGGGAGACGGTTGGGGGTGGTCGACCGACGATGGGGTACTCTGACGAGGAGTAGGGCTTCTTTCAGCTGGGACCCTGACTTCCAGGTGAGTTCGTACATGTTGCTGGAGCTGAGCAGGTGAGTCAGCGTTGTGGCCACAAACTTGACACTTCAGCACAACACCAGAGTCTCCTGGACTCAGACCTTAACAGGAGAGTCAAGGTTAGTAAATTAAAACAGTCGCTTACATTTGAATAGATTATTCAAATTTTATTCAAAATCTCAGATTACTCAGATTAAACATGTCCAAAATTTCCAACAATCTCAGGAGGGTTAAAGGACAAAAAAGGGCCAACGTGCCGGCTTTCCAGCAGTGAACCTTTTAAAGTTACTGCTACGTAATCCAAGTATAAAAAATAACAGAATATGACGGAATGACTTACCGATGGACAGGGGTAGCTTAGGGAGACCTGGCCCCGGAGAGTACACCTCACTGCGAGATCCAGGCTGGCAAACCATGTGGCTGGTGACCAGATGGCTGTAGAGGATGTCCCTCGTGGTGGAGACGAAGCCGCAGCCGTGACACACCCCGTTCAGGGTGTCCGTATGGACCTTAAGGTGCCGCTCACAGTTCGCTTTAGTGGTGAATGCTGACAGACAGATGAGACAGACAAATGGACGCTCGCCTGTGGAAGGATGGAGGAGGATAACAGTCAGGCCCAGATGCTCTGACCCTTTGTCTTTTATGCATAGATATAAATACTGCTCTCACCACTGTGTGTGCGCATGTGAATCTCGAGTGAGCTGGCACTGGGGCAGCTCTTGTTGCACTGTGGGAAGGGGCAGATGCGTTCATTGGGGTACGACTCCTTGGGTTTGTCTTGTGGAGGGGAGGAAGCTGCAGCTGGCTGCTTCTGACGGCTGGCACAATAGTACATAAGATGGGCCTGCAGGTTCCTCTCACTACGGTACCAGATCCCACAGTCCTTACATGGGAAAATGTCCTCTGTTCAGCAAAAACAAGTACACACCAGCTAGTCAGTCAAACACAGACACAAATATTGGTTCAAGAACCTGAAAAGCGCTGGTTTAATTAGCAAAAGTAAGGATGAGGTTAAGTTTGCCTGCTACAGTTATACAAAGTTTTAATTGTAGTCTAATTGTAATCTCACAGACTTGTGGTTTACAGTTTTGAGATATGTATACATTTTCAATTACTATAGACTATTTCCAAATTTACTCACTTCATTATTTAAACCAGTTCAACTGCTCGTCAACACACCAATATCTAGTCGGCCAATCACATGGCAGAAACCTCATGGATTTAGGCATGTAGCCATGGTTACATCAACCTACCGAAGTTCAAGTATCAGAACCTCTGATTTAGTGGGATTTTCCCACAAAAACATCTGTAGTTTAAAGGGAATCCAGCACATTGTTGCACACATGTCTGAAGGAAAAAGGAGGTCCAACCCGGTACTACCCAGGTGTACCTAATACAGTGGCAGGTGTGTGTGCACACCACAGAAGCCTTCAGAAGTCTCCTGCCACAGAGGCACCAGATCTACCGGTGTGTGATGATTGTGAATTATCTGACCATCAGTCAGACGTCACCACAGAAGCAACGGGAAACTTTAAAGTGGAAGGCACAAACTAATCGTCTGGTTTTAAAAGCGCTACAGTGCCATCTTGTGACTGAAGAGAACATTACATTTATATAACAAAGTACATTTCAGTAAATCACAACAGCTGCAGGTACCAGTTTGAAGTTCTCCAGAGGCCTGGTAATAAACGAATTGATTCAGGTGTGTTGACCCAGGGTGAGATCTAAAACCTGCAGGACACTGAGCCTTGAGGTCTCGAGTTCTAACATGGCATATATCTGATACATTTTTGCCTCATTTGAAATTAATTGAAAATATGTATTGTTCTGCAAATAGCCGGCTGAACTTTTAACTACTTAAAATGCTCTTTTCGTGAATACGATTTGAATACAACACTCACTATTGACAACAGCAGTAGCCAAGATTGCTGCCATGCCAGCTTGCTGCGGGAGGAGCTGGATCTCTGAGTGCAGCGCCGCCGGGTACGACGGCTCCTCCTTCACCACAGGTTGTTTGTGGGCGACAAGGCTGAGTGGAGGAGAGCCTTGGGCCACCGGAGAGGAGGAGCCCAGTGGAACAGGAGACACGAACGCCACGAGCCTTTCACCGGCCGTAAGCTCTTTCATCACCTTACAGAACAAGTCCTCGCCTGAAAACAAACAGGAGGGAGTAACAAATGGAAATCTGGCAGCATAAAATGCACAGTTGTGTTTGATCTCAGCTTTCTGCTGTTTGATACACAGATTCTGATTTTGAAGGCAGCTAGAAAATAAATATCCTATTGTCGTGCATTAGAAAAAAGTCACCTTGGCTGTAGATAGAGCAGTTTGCTGCAGAGGCATCGGAGGTCAGAGGGAGGCGACTAATCCAACAATCTGGATCTTCACACACGACGGTCATCCGAATGTTCTGCACACACAAAGAACAGTTTTCATTGATCAGACTGATCACAGCCAAGGTTTTTATTCTTGCCTGTCAACCAACACACAACAAACACACACAAAGGGTTCTTGTTATTACTCATTTTGCATCATAGCAGATCCACAAGGCTGCAACTGACAACACACAAGTCGGTGCACCCCTACCGCTGGTCCAGAACGCGTAAATCAAACGTGAAGCATCAAGAATATTTTAGGAAGTTAAACAAAGTAACCAAATGGGTTCATCACAAGTCCCAAGATGCTGTGTTTATGAGTCACTTTTGTTTTTAAGATAAAACTGTTAATTTTCTCTCAGTCGGTCATCGGATCATTTCGGTTTTAGAGACCTGCTCAGTTTCTGCTCAGTTTCTGGGTGAGTTGTGGAAAATGTTCTGAAGCGGAGGCTAAATTCTCATAATTCTTTCTTTTAAAAAATTTATTCCATCTATTACGGTATCATTGTATATATGTATATGGACTCCTGACCGATTAACAGATCAATGTCTGTTTTGTTAATTGGAAGAATTTATATTTTCAAAATAAAAGTTAATTTATTGTTCTAAGCACTACGATAGATTTTTTCCTCCATAATGAGCTCTTTTATTCATGTATTTTGATTGTGGGGGATAAAATATCCAAACTTATGACTATATAATAGTAAAAGGAAAATCCTACTATTATATTTATCATCAGCTGGAATCACAAAGAACCTCTCTCTTCCTCTGGATTTATTCTTAGTGTAAAAAAACACTGCAAAATCAGACTATCAATCAGATCATGAAGCATAAAATTAAAATCTGACATTAAATGAGAAAATAAATAAATAAATTTTTATTTATATAGCACCTTTCAAGACAGAATCACAAAGTGCTGCACATAAGATTACAAGTCATAAAAACAACCAAAGTGTTTGTATAAGTGTAGCCCAATTTGGACTGATTCTCATATAGCGCCTTTCTACTCTCCCACAGTACTCAAAGCGCTGTATACAACACGCCTCATTCACCCATGCACTTCTAAACACAAGTGCAAACTACTCTACATTCACACTCCGATGAACACATCAGAGGGCAACTTGGGGTTAGCATCTTGCCCAACGATATTTGACATGCAGACTGGGGAAGTCAATGATCAAACCACCAACCTTCCAATCAGCAGCTGACTTGCTCTACCACCTGAGCCACAGCCACCCAGCCATAACTAGCTTTTGCTCCATGATGCTACATTTAAATTCTGGGCTTCCACAAAGCTTGAAAATGATCATCCAAACTCTGGTGTCATCACGTGATGATGCGTGGTTTACTCATTGTGACCCCCCCCCCCCCCCTCCCAGATTAGATATCTAATTTGTTTCATGATAAACATGAATAAACATGTTACTGGGGAAAACCCCTTTAAAGCATGCCCAAGCTCAAATTCAACCTGTCGCCTAAACATCACCGCCAAATCAAGTAAAACATCTGCTATTGTCTTCTTCAAGTATTACCGCTCTTCTTTTAACTACCAGCAGATAATCACCAAAATCAAAGCATTAATTGTAGCCAGCTGGGACGACACAGCCACACGTGAGTATCCAGTGTGCGGCCAGCGGTAAACACCGGTTTATGAAAAGGCCGTCAGTGAGCAGAGGATGATTACAGCCCCAGAAGGAAATGAGGGAGCACAAGCGGAACAAAGCAACCCCGAAAATGAAGAAAAAAGAGGAATAAAAGAGGAAGAGGGACCTCAGGAGAAAGGAGAGAAGAAAAGGAAGAGGAAAAAAAGATCTGATGAAGTCGACAGGCAGCTATTCAAAGGGCAGCCATAATAAGATCCACGGTGGATACACTGGACAAAGAGTGTAGAGTCAACATCCACTGTCTGTATGTGTGGAGGTATGACACACACACACACACACACACACACACACACACACACACACACACACACACACACACACACACACACACACACACACACACGAGTCCTGAGTACAATCCTGTCTTTGTTTATATGTGGCTGTGGGAGCACTCCCACCACATGTGTGTGTCCCATCACTGATAACTCTCAGCGAGGCCTTTCTTCTGTACTTCTGCACCAGCACATTATTCCTCAAACACCACCAACACCACCTTTCCTCCATCAGAGTTTCTGTTTAAGTATCATACTCCAGACATCACCACGAATATTCAAAATATAATCTTTCTACAACCAACAGAGATAAATAATAATAAAGGTGGATTTGACTGGGTTGTGACAGCTGCAGCGACTCCACGGGAAGAGAAGAAATCTCTGATGCAGTGACCGACTGTCCTCACTGTGTGAGAGCTGCACAGCGATGCAGTACTGTTCACTCTCCACCAAGAGGAAGCATTCCCTCAGCACAGGACGTGACGGACCTCACTGAGCAGTTACAGTCGATGAGAGAAGCACAGAGAAGCTTCCTGCTTTATTTTCCCTGTCACGTTCAACGCTGGCGTCTTCCATGACTTTTGGTGTTTTTAAGTCTGATTTTCCTCCAAACACGCTGTAGATTTGTCTCAATGTTTCAGTAAGTTTCCTTTTTAAAAATATTTTCTGTTTGCAAAAAAATTCCAGATATGACCCGACCACTGGGCACCTTCTGAAAGGGTTCCCCTTTTTATCAAATTAAAAGTGGCATTAAATTTGAAACTGAAGAATTATTCATTTTATATTATTATAAAATGAATAATTAATTTATATAATTATTTATTATTTATACAGAATTATTCATTATTCATATACAGACTTATTCAGAATTATTCATTCTGGGAGGAAAAAAAGGAGGAAATTCATGGAAAGCCAGTGACGGGCTCTGCTGACACACTGCATGCACTTGGCCAAAGAAAAGATGAGTGAGGCTGATTCTCACTGCTCGTGTATCTGACCTTCACCATCTGTAACAAACCCGTCACATAAAAAAGTCCTTAAAATGATCTTTAGAGAGAACTACACTGACCACAGACAGCACACACGATCATCTATAATTGTTCTATTAGTGGAAAATGTTCAGTGTGATATACTGCATTAGTCTCAATTCATCAATATAATTAGTCATAAACTGCTGATAAACAAACACGTCAAATCACCAGTTTGGACCAGTGAGAGGAAAAAAGTTGTTTCTCCTCGTCTGCAGCAGGTCTGTGACATCACAGGATTATTGGGATTTTTAATCCTGCAACCAGTGAATAAATACCTGAAAATACTTTTTCATTGCGGCTCGATGTTAATGTTCAGGTTTCATAACTGCTGTAATTACTTATTTTATTGATTTATTTTTTAGTTTTCTGTAAAAAATTCCAAACACTTTGAATACAAATAAAATCCTCCTTACAAAAGCAGCGCTGTGATGTTCACCATCAGGTATGATGCAGGTTTTAGGAGTTAATACAAAGTTATCTTGCAGATATTAAAGAACTAATTAAACATTGATCAAGTAATGCAATTGAAAAAGTAGCGATTTCCTAATTATACAGCATTTAAAATGTGTGCATCTTTGATTGAAGTTATTTGTTGCTGGTTACATAAAGTATGATTATTACTCAACCAGTTCACAAATCTATTTATTATATTATGTATGTAATTCAGTTTAGTCTCATTATTCTGCTTGTTTAAGTTTATTTTTGTAACTGTGGACAGGTGTAGTATTTATCACCACAGCAGTTTGTATTACTGTGTTAAAAAAATGAATAACCTGTACTGTAGTTTTATATTTTATGTTTGTTTTATAATCATCTCATTTTATTTTTATACTGAAATCTTGTTTTTAATCCAGTGAACTAAAATGTCATTAATAATAATAAAATTAATGGAGAAACATATGAGTAGGAATAGCAAACGGCTTTGTTACTGATTAGTGAAGAAGATAATGACACATTCAGAGGAAACATTTCTCATGGAGAAATGCAAATAGCAGAAAACAAACTGAGATTCTTGAGAAAGCCTGCGTGTGCAGATCAAACCATCACTTTAAAACCTGTGTGTTTTTAACAAGTTTGATTTGATGTTCACTTTTATTCTTGTGTAATTTGTGACACTGACCTGTTAGCATATTCAGTACTTTGTTAATGGTCTTATATTATTCATGTTTTAAGCTGCTGTTTTATTGTGAAGCACCGTTGGTTTTTAAATGTGCTATATAAATAAAGTTGTATTGTATCGCATAAACACTGATGCTCTGGTGAGAAGACACCGTGCAGTGGCTTTTTCACCTTAACTTTGTGTGTTAAAGATGTTATATATGTCTCACCACAACTGAACCGCAGAGGACAAATATGAGGTAAAAATCAGGAACCACTTACGTGAGGTTTCAACTGTTTTAACTAAACTCTAAAAGCAGAAAATTCAGAATTTAAACTTTTAACTACAAAAGGAAAAAGAGAGCGCTGCTTCTTTAGAATTACAGGCTTGTTTTAGGAATTACTTTCAGATGTTACGCATTCATGTGAAGGCCTTCCCAAAAATATTTCAGAGCTGCTCTCCTCTTATCATCAACCTCAGTGCAGCTTAGCGTGAGCTCCTCCAACAGCTGCTGCCTGTTCATTGTTCAGAGGACATTTTAGACCAGGCTTAACTACGCTCTAATATCAGTTTGACTGCACTGCAAAAATAAAAGACTTGGGTTAAAATTACACAAGGTTAGACTGCTGTTAACTAAGCTTGGGAAAAATCAATGGCTCGTGCACACAGGCAGCTGGCTTTGTTTGTCCGTGTGAGTGAATCTATTCTCAGAAGCTCGTATACACAAAGAAGCCAAAAGATTTCAGCTCTGCTGTATGTATTGAGACGTTACGCCACAGAAGCGTTCAACACTCTTTGCTTATCTCTATTTTTGTGTCTGCTGGGGTAAACACTGCTGAGCAGGTATTATGTAAACCAGTTGGCCATTTTTGTTCTTTAAAAGCCTCCATTTACCCAGAATTCTTTGTCCCACTTAACATAGTCAATGACTAAATTTAGACATGTGCCAAACTTGTAATCATTTGGTTTGCCTCAGCCACAGTCGAGGTCTGTATTGGTGAAACTGGCCCCTGGTGAAACCTGAAAGAGTGGTGAATCGCTCCCTGCCTCTCAGGGACGTTGGTTTTATACCTAATCGTGTTTCTCATTAACCTTATTAGTTATGAGGTGCTGCAGCTAATTTTTTAAGCACTGCAACATTTTTCCGTTCTTTTGTTGCTCTTTTCACAACTTTTTACAGCAATTTATCTCAGTTTTCAAATAAACGCATTTGCAATTTCATTTTGCACAGTGTTTTTTCCCCTTATCTCTCTCTTTACATAAAGCAGCTATAACACTGGTTTGGTCAATAATACCTAACGTGAAGTCTTGCCACTGTTAGCTGAAGACATCGGGCAGTGTGTTATGATCAGACAGCTCATTGGAATATCTGAAGAAGATGGATGTTGGAAAGACAGTGAGAAGAGAGAGGGAAAGGACAGAAGGAAGGAAGCCTCTCAGTCTGTTGCACGTTAAAGATTGAGGCAGAGCGTATTGTATTTCATGGGGGACTAGCGCTGATGTGGAGATACGGCTGCTTTTGTTTTAATTTGTAACCCAATGCTGGAGCCGTCTGAGCTGTAAGTACTGCTAATTTGCTTCAGACTAATTCATCACGGCCACGGCTTTGGAATTCACCATGATAGGGCAATGGGGAGAGCTCACTAGCGCGCAAGTGGAAATAACACACACACACACACACACACACACACACACACACACACACACACACACACACACACACACACACACACACGCATATTTTATACATATAAATGCACAAATAGCAAAAGAAAATGGAAAACACACACACACACACACATGCTCATCCTTTAAGATCTAAAATAAATATTAAATAATTGAAGAGCGTGATGCACTCCCTTCTCTTCTTATTTCAGAACTAATAACACTTCAGCCTCTCCCCGATGGAGTTTCCTCTCCGACCACAACGACGTCAACAAGCTAGCACAAAAGAAACATGATAATAGAATATTTGTTTTTGGAGTTATTGATTGAACGTTAACGTCATAGATGTTGTGAAATGTCACATGCAATTTCCATTTATTTTCATATCTGATGTCTGACCAGATAAATCATCCCAGTGAGACGTGGCAGCTTTTCCACCCTCATGATGACTCACACTAGGGGCAATTCTCAAAACTATTCTCTACCATACTTCTTTGTAATCCTGTCAGCATGTAAGCCAGCTGCATGGAGGACACTGTAGACCCGAAGAGCCGAAGACTAACCAAGGCTCGATTGTTTGATGTGGGTCATTAATACCATCCCAGGAGGGCATGTGGGGGCAGTTCCAGGTTTGCAGTAGCAAAGCTAGCAGATGTGAAGCAGGTTCAGTTATGATTAGTTGTGCTGTGTTTTTGGTTTTGTTAAGTTATGTCATAGTGTAAAAACAGGTCAACTGGCCAGCCTCCAGATGTGAACACAGGAAACCTGAAGGAGTGAAGAAAAATATTTGTATTTAGGAGCACATCCCACATCTGTGGTCTCATTGGAATTCAGGAAACACTGCGGGAGCTACAGTAGCATGCAAACGCCTGCACGGGCTGTGTTAAAACTCCAAGATTACTTAGAAATCTATCAGTCATTCGGCCTGCTTGTCCTTGGTATGCCCACAGCTGAATCTAAAGGAGATAGAGATCAATTGTTGTCCTGCAGATGCTGCTAGTTTTTGCTTGGACAAAGCTAAAGTAGATGATTCGGCTCATGGAAGTAAATCACAACGTCACCTAATACCACCAACGCTAACAGATAATCTGCTGTGTCAAACTGCAACAAGGAGAACACGCTACTTTACACACTTTACAGTCACACACACACACACACAGTTTCACATGAGATAATGAGAGTCAGCGAGGCAGAGGGCCAGATCACACTTTGTGTGTGTGTGTGTGTGTAATTAACCAGGCCAGTAGAGAATGCAGATGCCAGAGATGTGCGAGTGAGTTAAGGAGAAGGGAGAGGCCACCGGATGTTATCAAAGCCCTTTTCACTTCTCTTGGGCTGAAGCCGATCACAATGACTCAAACGGCCAACGTTCGCCTCTGGAACGTCTGGACCAACAAAGAGTCAACCTTCTCAAGTTTTCAGAGCAGCCAAACACTATTATCTAAAGGTGGATAATGAAAATAGCACAAACATAAGAATCTTAGAAACAGCCATTGTTTCATGGCCGCATCACCTCCCTGCTTTTACTTGGTTAGCAAAGCAAGGGCCTTCAGACGGGTAAGTTTGAATGCTGAAACATTGGCATTGACACCACCTTGCAGCTAACTGAGACACAGTCCGTATGTAGCATAGAACATGGAAATGTACTATGAGTGTTTCCTATTTACAGAAAGAGCCCAGAATAGAAGGTGAGGGTTTTCAGATAATGATACGTGCAAATGTGCTGGTATGAACAGTGTCTGTAAAGGAAAACAAAAAAAGAAGAGAACTCAGAGACGAGCCATTGTTTCATGAAAGCAGCACGATCAAATGAAGATCAGGAGATCCACACGGATGTCGGTGTATCGAGTGCAAAAACTCCTCGCCGTCTTTCTTCTTTCTTTCCCGTCACCTAAACTATCCACGCAGCCCTCCATCTATCAGTGGGATGTCAGGCCTCCGCGGCAGAGCTCCATCTTGGTTGAGAGCGCTGCCTTAAGCCCCATCAGCCGGAGGAGAGTCTTTGAGCTGCAGTCTAAGCCCCTCGCCCGGACCCTGGTCCCTTCATGAATATTAACCAGCCCCGAGCCCGGCTTTAATCTGCCTGATTCCCGCACTGCTGCCGCCGCGACGATAGCGAATCTAATTATTTGGTCTGATATTAACCCCCCACCCCCCCCGCGCACACCATTCCCACCCCCAATACTGTGTCTCCACTACAGCTTCTGTAACATTCATGTGTGTCAGTGCAAGCACACACTGACTGAGCTCTCCAACCACTTTTTTTTTCTGCCAAAGTCATTGCACATATAACATCCATTCACACACCTCTCTCTCTCTCTCTCTCTCACCCCCCCTCCCCTGCCCGCCACCTCCAGCGCAGCCTGCGACGCCCTCTTCTTATCAGGTCCAAAAACGCCCTCCTCCTATGCTGATAAAACTTGAATGCAAATGATGCCGGGCTGATTTCATTTCTTCATTTTCTTCCTCCACTCCCTCATTCAGTATCAGAATGGCTCCTTGCTCAACCTCTCTCTCTCTCTCTCTCTCTCTGCAGACCCAAACACCACCGACGATGATGATGATGATCATCATCATCATCATCATCATGGTAACAGCAACTTTCCCAGAACTATCCCCAACACCTGACCCCATGTCACATCGCCTCGTGGTCTATGTGGATGTCAATTAAAGCAGAAGAAAAAGACTAAGAGCCGCCCTCATCTCAGCACCTCCACCAGCAGCCTGTAGATGAGCAGATTAAGATTTCTCTGCGCAGCTGTCAACTGCCACAGTTTTACTGCTTCCACTGGGGAATAAGTATGTTTGTATATGCAAATAACCTCTGGTACATCAAGCACATCTATGTCTCAATGCTGGATACTGTTTCACGTCGTCTAATATAGTTTACATTGCTGTAAAACAGACGGAACGTGACCGCGGGATGGTTATTAAATGTAAAACAAGTCAATAATGATAGACACAGATCCGTGTTCTTAACAGAACCCAGATTACCCAGATTATTCCACACTAAAACGGCTTCTTTAGATAAAAGATGGGAAAATGTCTTTGTTTTATTGAGCGTGGAAAACAAAACATAACAAAAATGGACCTTTTCTAGTATTTATGACAGTCTGTAAATGAGGAAGAGAGAAAATTCATGATTCCAGGCCAGGAAACATGCACCAATTTTCTTGCTGTACTTAATGCAAACAGAACAAAGTTTTCTAATAGTTTCAACTCAGGAAAAGAAAACCTGAGTTTAGAGATGGAAGTGATGCTTGAGTCACACTAAGGTAAAAAAGAGACAAGAACAAAAGACTTGTAACTGCCCGGTGACTGCATGGACTTTTTCCACTTACACCGACTCGATTGCAAGTCGTCGCGACAACCAACTGGTCGCCCAGAGTCAAGTCAAGTGGCTTTTTTGTCATTTCAACCATGTGCAGTGGTACAGTACACAGTGAAATATGAGAACGTTCCTCCAAGACCCTGGTGCTACAAATGACATATAACAGACAATCAACACAGGACTACAGAAAGTGCAAGTGTGCAAAAACTGCACAAAATGCAAAAAAACTAAACAACACAAAGACAGAGCAGAACGATACAGACACAACAGTGCAATAGAAAAGTGCAACAAGGACAGAGGGTTGTGCAAAAGACTGAGCTTTGTGCAAAAAGTAACTTGATGTATATGAAGGTTTGTGTGTGTGTGTGTGTGTGTGTGTGTGTGTGTGTGTGTGTGTGTGTGTGTGTGTGTGTGTGTGTGTGTGTGTGCGTGTGCGATTGTGCAGGTAAGTGCTATATAACAGGGTTATACTACCGTTATAATGCACAGATCACTCAGTGGTGGGAAACCTCTCCCCAAGCAATCACAGGACGACTCAGACTAACCGCAAACACTCAGACCGACTGGAAGATTCATATAAACGCACTGTTTCACTTCTACGGGGTTCTGGCTGCGCTCATAATGTAAGTAGCTAATTGGAATTTCTGTTGAATGTAGATAGCAACAGATCTGCTACCTGATAGCATTAGATTTGTATTTTCACCAATTTATTTTTGGTGCATGTAGTCACCAGCTTGACTTCATTCAACTGCAAACTGATAGCAGAGTCCATATTACTGCTGTTTTACCACTGTCTGGACACACCAAACTCACCACCTTCAAAGCAACACACCAAAGGCGACAGGACTGCAAGTTTATTCCACATGGTTCCAATAAATTTGTTATGTTTTTCCCTTGTGCAACTTTGGTTTTTGACATAGAAGGTATGTCAAACAGCTATGTTATATAGAAATTAGTAATAGCAGTTATTTTATGGAAACCAGTGCTGTGAAATACACTTCCTGTTGTATTTATTTGCCCCTTAAAGCCAATCAGAAGAACCTGGCTAAAGGAGAGGGTGGCATTAAAGGGGGAGGAGCTAAAACAGCTTGTTTAACAAACAGAATGAACTGAGCGGTTACAAAAAGCTCCACTGAAGTGTGAATCATGCAAAAGTCCTATAATAGAGCTCAAGAATAAAGGACATGGGCCTGGGAATGAGCAGAAATGATCCTGTGTAATCGTCGGCACTAGGCTTCTCACATGTGCACAATAACTCCTTTTCAGGCCCTAGATATCACTGTAAAGTATGAATTTCTTTGGGTTTTGGACTGTTGAAGTGTAATGGGCATATTAGAGGCCTTTGAGCAGATCACAACATACTCAAAAAAAGCTGCAAAATCCTCTCCTACATTAAATGCTTCAAACAGTTTGTGGGAATTTAATAAGCTGCTCTGCTCCTTTCCTGACCTTTTCAACCATGGCCATTCATTCACTCCCCTCACAGAATCATTCATTCAATCATCCCAATTCACTCTCTTCCTCCCTTCTCCACTTTCACTGTCTCTCCTGCACCGCCTCCTTCCTTTTATGCACCTCTTTCTTTCTTAATCTCCGATTCTTTTTCCTCTCCTCTCCTCTCTCATTCCTACACTTCCGTCCGTCCGTCCATCTGCCTGCCCCTCCTTCCACCGTCCTATCTCTCCCTCTTTTCTCAGTCCGTCTCTCGTTCTATCTCTCGGCCACAGGAAATAGTTTCTTTTGCAATCCAGAGAGTTGGAGGGGTGTACTCACTGTCCCAAACAAAGAGGTCACTGTGTGAATCCTCCAAAAATACAAAGAAGAAAAGGAAGGCAGATAAAATCAGAAACCTACTCTCATCCGCCTCTCACATACAAACACACATGCACACACTTTACCTCCGCTGTACTCGAGCAAAGCATTTCCCTAACATTCAACAGAGACACAAGATACTTTTTTCTTTTTAATGCTGTGTATTCTGCACACACAGGATAAATGCTGTCAGTACAGTATACAGCCAAGGCTAGGTGGCAGCTAGTGAAAGCTTATTCCCTTTAGCAGGGGTGCTCCTACACAGCCGCATGTATCGCCGCACACCTCAGAGAAGAGAAGGAATGAGGAAAAAATAGAGGGAGTCTGGTTTGATGAGCTGCATGCAAATGACATGTAAAAATATAAAACTGCGATACTTAAAACGGGGGCTGAGATAAGAGATTTGAAAATGAGGCACTCTTGGAAAGCGGGCTCCTGAACTGCAGGAGATGAGGCTCAGAGATAGACAGGATAGAGGTTTTCCCTCTCCTCTTCTCTCCTCTCCTACGCCACCACCACCTCCTCCTCCTCCTTTTTCCATCCTCCTCCACCCTGCAAAAGCCGGTGCAGATGACAGCGAGATGCAGATACCAGCCAGTCACTGCCACTGAGTGATGAACACATCCTCCCTCCTTCTTGTTTAACCCTCGTCTTCCACGGTTTTCTCACCTCTCTTCCACTTCTCTCATATTTCTCTTTGTTCCTAATGTTTTGTTTCCCTCCTTTCTGTTCGGCCATCCTTTGTTCCTTCTCTCTGGGCCAACTCTATCAGTATCGGTCCATTTTATCTTTTTTGAGGGAGTTTTTTCCTCTCTCCTGGGGTGATAGACTCTTCTGTCAGAGCCAGACTGACAATCAGACAGCTACTGTCACGATGTGGGGAAATCATATGACAGGTGAGGGTAAATGTAGCCAATACTGAGCACGCTGATTCAGTCAGATGGATGCTGGTTCCCCTTAATGCCATGATGGTCAACATTTTCAGCCATAACGTCTATCACTCAAGGGTTTTACCCCCCCTTAAAAGCTCTAGTTGTTGACATATTTAAAGCTACAGTATAATGTCAGCTCAGTCAGGACCACTGTAGTCAGTAGAGCAGGAATTTATATCTAGAGTTGTGAAACCTTCTCATCCTTTCACACATTATTCACAACAGATGACAATAATTAAGATGCAGCATTAAAAGGTGGGAGGTGGGTTGCAGAGTGGCTTGCAGCAACTTAAATAAAAATATGATAGTATATGATACATGAGAATTGGCAATTGGATGTGTAGAAGAATATCAACTGATCTGCAGGAATTACAGCTGAGCTTAACTTTGTCGCCTGGCTGAACTGATGCTATGCTCGACTTAGAGCATGCTTAGCCGTTTGTGCTGCGATGCATTTTCGAGTGGAAGGATTATTTCTAGAGGGACTCAGTCAGACGTGACAGAATCAATTAGGGAATAGGGAATATCTAGGCAACCACACTGATCTCAAGCAGGGATTAGCACTACCTTTGAGAAGGCAACGATACGTGTGTTGTTAAGTTTGTTGTGTTTTCCGTTTGACGTGCAGTTACTACTTGCAGTCCTTACCAAAATGAAATTAGCTGAATACAAAGCTAAGCAAGAGCCAGTTTAACTTGTGATAGAAGGTATGACAGCCTGAAAGTAGCAGCTACCGCTAGCTAAAAGTTTTTTTGGGTCGATAAGGTCCGCCAGTGATATTCGATATTTGAAATGGTTGTTTGTGGGAAAGCTAACATAACGTGGACAAAGCCAGCAGCAAAGGGTCACCATGCCAGCAGCTTTTCTTTGTATGATTGCAATAGCTTTTGATTACACTGGCCAAGATACCAGTCAGAGGTCCCATGGCAACCTATGGTCACTAGTGACTGCTTAGTGAGTTGTTACTGTAGGTTGTTGGCTGTTACTGGGTAAAAGTGCTTGCAAAGATAGTGCTCCAAAAAAACCTTCTTGTAATTGCTTTGGTTGCTAAAACTTCTGCGACTTATCTGTTAGCGACCAAAGCAATCGTAAAGAGGTTTTGGATTTAGCACCGTATTCTGCCAACAAAGTGCAGCAAATAGTCGGGGAAAACACATCCAGCCATTTAAGCTTGTGTGACCAGCTGCTGCTGTTGTTGGTTCATTAAACCGCAAAGAGAGTGCAGTGCAATACTTTAAAATCCAACAAAACAACACCAAGGTGATGCGATTCGGCCATGACCACTACTGGCGATCTTTGGGCTCTGCCATTGTGGAATCCGCCCACACCTCCTTCAACGGTGTCCTTGAGCTGGAGTTGGAGGATGAAGGAGAAATAAATGAAATGGTAACCATGCACTTTTAGCAATGTAAACAAGGGTTTTGCCAAATGATATTCAAACACAGACTTCCCATCCATGATATTTCTCAGCTAGCTACTACAAGCCACGAGCCAACAAAGATAAGCATGGCTTCATATCACATTTGACTTCATTTTTGTGTATGCCTCAGGGTGCGGGATGAGTTATCTCAAATATTTAAACATTTTACTGCAAGATAGCACAGGGATTCGATATATGAATACTTTAAAATGCAGGTAAAGGGAGACGTTTAAAAAACATTTTTTCCTGTGTCTTTAATGCTAAATATTATTGTTGTTGCACTCTGCCTCTGTTTTAGGAACGCCACTTATGTCTCACGTTCTTCTGGGGGGCATCACAGAAGGTGTCTCAACACTCACCGTAATCATCGATTTGTCATCTTCTGAAGGAGCACCATTTTAATTAACATTCTAATTTGATGGGCGGAGGAGAGAAAGAAACACAGAGGCTGAGAAACACTGTTGATGAGTCCAGATAAACTGCAAAAGATCAGAATCAGGATGTAAACAAACCGATTCAGAGTCAACACACATACACAAAAAAAAGAAAAAGGAAAAACGAGGAGAAAACTGCTTGAGAGACAGTAAGGAGGAGACGGTGATCACCTTCACTCGTCCTTCTCGGGGAGTGAGGGAAAGAGGAAGTGGAGAGTAGATGAGGTAGAGGGGAAGAGAGATAGAGTGAGAAGAGACTACCCAAAAAGTGTTTGAAAAGCCGTGGGTGGCGCGCCTTATCGCCCCAGTTCTCCTGGAGAGATTATTGGGGGATTAGTGCGAACGCTTGTTTCTAAAACATGATGAAAAGACGTTTGGCGCGTGATAACGCTTTGAACTCCCCTACTCTACTCCTTCTAGGATCGTGCCTTGGGGCTGCCTTTCCACGAAAGACAAGATTGGGGTGGGGTGAGCTGTTGGGTGCTGTTGAAGGCGGGGGAACAATAGGAACGATGTAAGCGGAGTTTCTCCTGTGGTGCAGACTTCTTCTAGGACATCTGTCCTTTTGGAAGACGCAACAGATGCAGCAAACTCTGCTCCCTCTTTAGCATCATCACTTCATCCTTCATTTGAGCTAAAATTTCACAAGTCCTACAACTTCTATCCAATCGCACGCAACCGCACTATCAGTTAATTAAAGCAGGATCCAATCAGAAGAAGCGGAGATATAATATCAGATCTGTTATGTGCGATCCAATCAGAAAAGCAGCAGTGGCGTGCTCGCTCCTGGGTTGCCATGGGAGGCTCGCCGAGGAGGACCTGGTTGTTCACTCAACCAAAAACTGTGAGGAATCAGCAGCCAGCTGATCAGTTGATCAGTAAACATTATTATACCCTGTTCTAAAGTCCAACAGCCATATCAGCCAGAATATATTTAAATAGATAAATGGTTTTACGCCTCTTTCTCAAGAGATGCAAATGGCAGAATTTCCATATGACACAGGCCAGTTAACACGCTGCTAATCTAATGAAGGAGATCTGTTGGAGGGAGAACGAGAACTGGATCTCATCTGCCTCTCTCCCTCGCTCTCTCTGCCCCACCCTGATTTCTCAGAACTCACACCCATGCATAAAACAACACACAGCTAAGGAACCATCAAAGGCGCAGTTCGACAAAGAAAAATATCTCTGATGTTTCTGTACGTGTTTCTGCACATCCAAACACAGTGTTGTTGAGTCACTGGGTAGACCTGGTATTGAAATCTTATGGGCCCAAGTTAGTTGAGGGAGGTTAATTGAGAAAGAGTGAAGAAGGCCAATACTGCAAGGGGTGGGGCTGAGAATGGGCCGTGCCAATCTTACCAAGAAATGAAGTGAAAGCATGTCCAAATGCCAGTACAGTGCAGTGGGGAGGGTTGTGTCAGGAAACGCCTCGATATCTGAGCCAAACGAAAGGCAGATCAGCCAAAAGAAGAAGAAAGAGTACCTTCCTCAGGTCTGATTCAATAAGGTGTGGCACCAGAGCAAACTGGGTTTGAAAATGTCAGTATTTACAACGAGAGCGTGGTGAGCAGACTCAGTTGCAATATGAGTTTCTGTCTCACACACAAAATATGAGGAAAAGTATATTTAGTCTTACAAACTGACTTACTAATGTTTGCGACACACAACTTCCATGAACTGCGCTGAAAAAAAGAAAAGCATGTCCTATGTTTTAGTTATTTATTTTTGTATTTGATACTGAAACAAACTGACTGCCCCTGAGTTTAGGAAACAGCACGACATTTGTAAATTGCCCTGAAGAGGGGAACTCACACACGTCATTTTGACCCGTTTATTTAATCCGGAAGAATGAAAAGTGAAAGTTTTACTTTTGTTTGGTATTTTATCATAAAAATATTATTTTATTCTTATACAGAAACCACCAGGACGCATTAGAGAATGGAGGAATTGTGGAAAACTTTGGTCCCTTTCTATTATCTGGGAATAAATTACACCGAAAGTCAAAGGCCTACTGTAAGAATAAGACAACACAATATTAAACAGTTTTCACATTTTCTGTTAATCACTTTTTTTTTGGGGGGGGGGGGGGGGGGGGTTAGTTAGAAGTTCAAACAATATCCAATAAACCTGTGACACATCCAATGTGATCTCCGTTATTGATTAAGCGTCCTTGTTTGTTTTGTAACAAAAATACTTCATCTATAGCAACAGCGATGATAACGTGACGATTAGTTGAAGCTAATGAGGAAATACTTCAAAAGCTGACATTTGAGATGATTTGGAGGTGGATTAGTGCACATGACACAGGGAACTAGTTTATCTTGGAAGGAAGCTTTAACATCAAACACTGAAGTTATGTGAGTGGTATACAGTGCAACTACACATAACCTTTATGAGGGAACGCACTATTTAAGGAACAATATTTGTCTTTCAAAACTGACATTTTGCTCTCAAAATACTCAAAATATCTCAAAACACTGATATATATCCTGCTAGAGATTCCAACTGTTTTACATAGATTTGACAGAGACATCCTAACAACTAAGAGGCTGTAGGCTAACCCAGATTCATTATTAGTTAGTATGCACTTTCAGACCCAAACTCACATCTAAAACCCTGATGTTGGCCAGCAGATCGGGGTGAAAAGATACATTTAAATGATAAAAGCCATGAAAACTGTGCATTTTTTTAATTCATAAATTCAAATAAAAGCTATGTGAAATGAGTTTATCATTAGCATTGAAAGTGTTTTAGGCTCACACTTTGGCAGAGCAGAAGAAGATGAGCAGATTTCTCCTCCCCAACAGACTAAGGAGGATAGCCCTGACCCCTGCTGACCCAGGAGGGAGGGAGGCGGGGAAGGATTGAGGGTTGGATAGAGGGCGGGGGTGGAGGGGGGAATGGAGTGACAGGGGGAGAAACACAGGAGGAATGTGAGATTACGGCCACTATCTCCAGCAGATACCGAAGGTCCGTCTCCTCACTCCTTTAGTCCGCAGATAGGAAGGGGGGAGAGGGGAGGAGTGGGGACAGAAAATGAGGAAGAAGAGGGAGAAAATGAGTTTTTAAGAGTCAGGACGAGATGCTTTCCATATGAATGCCAAGACCTCAGAAGAACAGAAAAAGACTATACAGTTTAGAGGAGGAATAGGACAGTATGGGCAGCGGAAGGGGAGGGGAGGAACAAAAGGTGATGGGTGAGCGTGTATGTGTGTGTATGTGAGAGTGTTAGAGCGCGCGCGCGCACACACACACACAAACATCTATCTGTACACTCAGAACCACACTGATAATAAACGAAATCTTAGAAATGAGAGCCTATCAAGCGGGAATCAATCACTGGGGTTTGTTGTCCAGGAGGATGGCGCCATGTGGAGATAAAAGACAGGCGGACGTCTGGGGAGGGCAGGGAGGAGAAGAGGGGAGAGGATGGAAGAGGATAGGACTCTGATGGAGAAAGGCCAGGATGTGTGGTATAAACTCCATCTAAATTTGAACGGGAGTCTTTTTGTGGACTGATGAGAAACTGGTTTGGATGCAGATGCGCACAAAATGGGCTAACCTGACGCCTTTAAAAGCTGAGAAAAAACTGAAGATCAAGCCACAAAAATCAATCAATCAGTACAAGAATTTTGGGCAGGGAATGGCTGTGTGCGTACAACCCTGTGTGTGTGTGAGGCTTAGTGTTCGTATAAGAGTGCGTTCCATGCCAGGAAGCCTCTCCCAGCATCAGTATCATATGATTAAGATGGACTTGCGCATGATGCACAAACCCATCCTCTGATAGGGCTCCATCCGGTCCCACACACTGTTCCCAAGGAACACACACACACATAAATACATTGCACACATGGCTGTTTTCATTTCCAACCACTGTCTCACACATGATAAGATTTGTACTCATTGTCTGCAACCATCTGACCTCTGACCTGACCAGTGGAAATCCCTTCAGTCAGGTTTCTCTGTAGTGTTTCACTTCACCCTGGTTTGCCCTCAGCTCTGTGTTACAGTGCAGAGGTGGTATAGATCAGCATGCTGAAACTCTAACTTTAAACTTTAAATCCAATAATCACTTAGGCTTAGATGGTTTCAGAGTTCTATAACAACATATTGCAACCAAAAGGCAAATTATTTCTATTAATTTAAAAGAAAATTAGATTTGAGCTTTGGCTGAGAAATAATGTTTATTTATTTGGACAGCTCAACTTTTAAAAAAAAAGATTTATTACAGCAGCTGAATACAGTTTGATGCCCAAGCTGGTGGTGGTTGCAGTTTAAATAAGCCGCCAAAGTGGGAAGCTGTGAACACGACATGAGGAAAGGGAAGCCTGACTGATGTAGCTTGCAGGCTTGGCTCCATTATTAACATTGGTACACTGCAGAAAACAGACAACTGGAATAATGAGCCTATAAAACATCAACTCTGCTGCATGACATCAGCAAAAGTGGCACTGAAAGAGAATAAGGCTAGGCTGCTTGCTGCCACCACAGATGTCCCGGGACCAGCAACACAATCACAAACTAGTTGACTAAGACCGCTTTCACTAAGGTTAACTATATGAGGACAGCCCACATTAATCGTAGTGTTACTGTAGCCACAATAAAGAGCCTTCAGGAACCCTGAGAAGCTCAGGACTGGACGAGGACTTTTTTCATTTATCTCACTGGACAAAAATCCTAGTAGCTGACAGCGTATGAGGTCTTCACACTACTGGATAAAATACTCCAATACTGGACCTGTTCCTGCGTAACCTGCCTGATGATCTCCTACTTCAGTGTCCAACGATGCTAAAAACAAAGCTCCATGTAATAAACTAGATGGTAGGCTGTGGTAGCAACCATCTGAGAAATTCAACCTGCTTAATGTGAGTTCTCACATCAACTTGAAAGTTGCTTTAGAGCCACAAAAATTCAATATTCATTATTTTAGCAGGAAAACATAGTCTGGTAGATTTATTGTATCCAAATCCAAACATAACAAAGTCATAAAGAATATCACGTCTAGCGTTTAAACTTTTAAATGATCAATCCTCTGTTGGTCTCTGAGCCGTCCATGCTACACAAAGTTTACTCGTGCTTTCATGTTGCAGAGACGGCGGTTAAGCCAACACTTTGCTAAGCAGTGCAAACACAGTAAAATACACAGGAATCGTTACCATAGACATAATTCTATATTTAAATCTTAAACAGCTCCATGCTGGAAATTCAGCACAGTGCCAGAGAACTTTAAGCCGTGGTAACCACACTGGACGAGCTCTTACCTCGGTCTCCTGCTCATCGGTGCTGCTCTGTGATTGGACGATTCCTGGGTAGGGGCCCCATACTGTGTCTGGAGAGAGGTCTCTTACTGTCAGCACACTGCTGTCGCCACCTTCATCACTTAGCTCCAGGTCATCTGGGAAGCAGGTGGGAAACAGAGGAGGAAATAACATTAAATAAGCCCAGAGTGGTTTAAATATTCATGTGCCGAAGAGATCATGAAGAGGTCTCTTCATCGGGAGCATGATGTAAAAACCTTGAACTCACCATTCATCAGAAAAGCTTTGAGGGTCAGTGCCACAGTGCAGGCCGTATCGGTGGCTCAAAAGACAAAAAACTCAATCAGCATGTGGCTTGAACTTGACCTGAACCCTCAGAGGAGCTCAGCCCAAACAGAAAATACTGTCAGCAGCTCAACAGCAGGGGGAGTTTGATACAAGCACAGTGCTTTCTGTCCTGGCCGGTTCAAACAGGGGAAACTTCTTGTGCACTTCCTCAAAGTGAAAAGATAAGTGCAGAAGGATGGCAGTGACAGCTGTGGTCTGAGCCCGCTGCAGCCCAGATAGAGGCAGATAGCCGGCAGGCACGGAGGACTGAACCATCTATTTAAAAACTTAGAGACAGCTCGGACTGTGAGAGTCTCTCGTTTAGAGGAGTCTCTGAACATCTGAGGATAAATGAACGAGACTGCAAGTGAGTGCTGTAACGGGAACTCTGACTAGATGGGATTAACAGCAGCAGTTACACAAGCAGCCCTGCGGTCTGCTTATTGAGGAGTTCTCTTGTTATAACCGTCCACCTACTTCTCTGATCAAAATACATACAAAATCTGCCTGCCCTCCTCTCCAGCTCCCCCTCAGCTCAACCAAGAGCTGTTTCGGGGGGGGGGGGGGGGTCGGTCTAAAGTGGCGGGCCTGATAAGAGTGTTTGTCTAACACTCTCCATGTCAAAACACTCATCTATCTTCTCTGTATCTATCCCCACCAGAGAACAACGGACAGACGCTGATAAAATGGCTTTCCCACAGCCGGTTGGGGGTGGGTGAGTGGGTGAAGGAGGTGATGTTGGTGGGTTTGGGGTTATGGAGGGGGAGGAAAAAAAGCAGGAAGAAGTGCGGTTTGGAGAAAGAAAAAAAAGTAGACGTTAATTCAATGAAATGAGTCCTTACAAGCCAAGGAGCGGTTGGAGATATTGTTTTTGCTGTGAAAGAGAGTTTTGTGGCAAAGGCGCACAGGAAGTGGTGTTTTTCTCTTAACTCAGAGCTCAGAGTTGCAATTAGACTCAGCCCAGTATGACGAATAACACACAGGTGCTATACTGAGAACATTCAATAGTAACTGATGGTATCAGTTTTATCAACCTCAGGTTGTGCACTCAGAAAACACACCACAACCAGCCGTGCTTTCTCGTTCTTCTGCCCCTGTGAACAGAAGAGTGTGATACTGATGCCTGATGCCAGACGCAACAGGAGCTGGCCCGACCTGCTGTGCTTGGGTCAGGTTGGGCTGAATTTTTTATTGTGTGACTCGGGTTCTTTTTTTAATCTCTTAACATCCACCAGGTTACCAGTGACCTGCTTAGGTTCAGATTCAGGGTCACACCTACCCCTTTATATAGAATTTGTTCATATTTTGGCATCCAGACAACATTCTGAAAAAAAAAACGCATATTCAACATGTGACTAAACTGCAGCTTAACTCTAGTTCTAACTGATTCACTGCGAGTTAAATAGTGCTTAAAATTTGGGCTACATGCACCAAACTAGAGCTGGGTATCGTCACTGATTTCTAGAATCGATTCAATTCCGATTCACAAGGTCCCGAATCGATTCGATCCACGATTCGATTTAATTCGATTTAATTCGATTCGATTCGATTTAAATCTGGGAAATTTTGACAGTCAGAAATATTATAATTCAGATCAGTACATTTACATATTTTTGTATCAATAAAAAGGAAGCTGACACTCGCAAGACTTTATCAAAGGTGTGAGCGTCACAGCACATGCCTTTGTGTCAAAGTAGCTGAAGATAAAACACAGAAAAACATGAAGGTGATTTTCCTGGCCTAGATTTTATAAAAATATTCTGCAGTACATCAAAAACGAAAGAAAACCATTAATCAACATATGAACATTACCTCTGAAGTTACAGCGGTTTTATTAGAGACACGGTTAAGCGTTTTGCATTTTGAATAATTTTAAAAAGTTTAAATTTGTTCAGTATTGAACAGCAGAAATTAGGTTTTCTTTTCGGAAGAATGTAAAAGGGAAAAAAACAGCGGCAGACAGCCTGTAAGCAACAGTAGACTTGTGTAACAAGCAAGCGAATAATGAAGAAAGGGAAACTGTTCTTGAAGTACAGAGAGAGAGAGAGAGAGAGAGAGAGCTGTGCATGGCAGTGGAAGCAAAACAGTAAAAGTCAGAGTGAATTCATGACGATGTTTATGTGAAGCGTTTGGATCTTCTTTTGCTGCTGGTTCGGTCAATATTGTTTGGAGAGAGATCAAACTAACAGCTTTAGAATCTACTCATAAAGGGCGTGAACACAAAGCGCGGACCCGCCGAAACATCAGAATCAGCGAGCTGTCGGCTTTCAGCCCCGACCGTGAGAAAGGCGACATCTCACTGATTCTGATCCGCGGGTCGCGCTGTGTGTTTAAGTCTATGTGCAGAATCCGTGTACCTGCTCTCATTTACTGTCTTAACTGTTTGGTGGTTCTTGAAATTTTGTGAGATGTCACCTGAGATTCTGGCATTTCGGGCAAAATAAATTTATATTAAAAAAATCGATTCAGGATTTTAATGAATCGATTTTACATTATCCAAGCCAGAATCAATTTTAATCGATGAATCGATTATAAAAACCCACCCCTACACCAAACCCTGGTTTGGGGCATTGTTGGAGGCAGAGTGGGTCAACGTCAGGAGGGGACTTTCACAAATATCCCACAGTGCCGCTGCAGATCAAATTTAAGGACAAAATGGTTAAACAACTAACGGCTGCAGTTAGCCGACGCCTAACAATCTGTCCCTTAATTCTGGGGACAGATTGGCCGAGGTTTAATAACCTTTAGAGCAGTGCGTAGGGATGTGCTCACGACCTTTAGCGGCGTGTGGTGCCTGCGCTGCACGCGATGACGCAGGGTTGTTTGTTGCTGTCTCTGGGGACAAGGAGACGGCAGGGACTTCTTGTAAGCCCCTTCTGGCTCCAGTGGTTCACTCCACAGGAGACCCCACTAGAGTGGGATGACACCCTAGGAAGAGGGACGACCCAGTTGTTGATGCCTGAAAGTCGCCAGGAAATTATTTTCCAGGCGGCTCATTACAGCCCCATGGTAGGGCTTGTGGGATACGAAAACCTCTGGATCGATTCATGGCCCGATTTTATGGAGTGTCAGCTGGTTAACCAGTCGCTGATTCCAAAAAATCTTTTGCACCTGTTACCATTAATGAAGGTCACGTTTGAGCGCATTGGCATGGACCTCATTGGGCCACTTGGATTGAGTACACTTGGATTGTATTAGTTCTGGTGGATAATGTAACACAATATCCCGAAGCAATGCCGCTGCATATCATTTCTGCAAAGAGTGTGGCGTAGGCAGTATTTCTGGTCATCTCCTAAGTTGACATCCCAAAAGAAATACTGACTGACCAGGCCACATAGTTTATGTCTCACACACTAAAAAGAGCTGTACAAATTACTGGGCATTAACTCTGTTTGGACCATCGTCTACCATCCTCAGACTGACGGGCTGGTGGAAGTTCAGAAGTTCATTCATGAGGATGAACTCAACTGGGATCGCTGGTTAGACCCTCTGTTGTTTGCAGTGTGGGAGGTGCCCCAGGCCACTTTCCAGCACCTCAGTTGTTGCGTCCACAACCTGCAAATGCTGCTGCCCACTTGGATGATATTATCATCGACACTAACACTTGGGCGGAGCATATGCAGCAGGTGGCCGTGGTCCTGGAGTCCCTGAGGTAGGCTGGGCTCCCGACCAACCCAAAGAAGTGTGCAGTTGGACAGAGGAAGGTACAATATTTGGGGTACCACTTGGGAGGTAGGCAGGTGCACCCACAGGTTGGGAAAACAACAGCCATCATTTCTTTCCCACACCCCAATACAAAAAGGGAAGTGGTGGGTGTGGCTGATTACTACCGCTGGTTTGTGCCTGGTTTTGCAGAGCTGACCAGCGCCTTGAGTGATCTCAGCTGAAAGGGTGCCCCAGATCGGGTCCAGTGGACAGAACAGTGCCAGGTGACGTGAAGTAGGATCTCTGTGGGGAGCTGCTGCACCACACCTAACTTTTCCCTCCGTTTTATCCTGCAGACGGATGCCTTGAACAAAGGGCTTGGGGCGGTTTTGTCCCAGCAGTTAAGGGGGCTGACCGCCCTGTTGTGTAAATCAGCCGGAAGCTGTCAGAGAGACCAGATACAGCACGGTGGAGAAGGAGTGTCTGGCCATCAATTCGGCGGTTGACTCTCTTCGCAATTACCTCTTGGGCTTGGCCGCATGGCTCTCCAGCCTCAGGTGGGTGGTGGAGGTATGTGGCAGAGGTGTGGTCTGCAGGTCCACTGCAGAGGAGGGGTGGTGCAGTGGGCTTGAGGGGGAGGCTGGCATTGCAGCTGGGAGCAATTCAGTAATTACACTCTTCTATTTCAGTGATGCTGAGACCTGGAGGAAGGGAGGACAGGTGGAGACAGCTGGAAAGCTGTCAGGACGATGGACTTAGTGACTGAGAAAAGCACATTTAAATAAAAACACTGTCACAAGCACGCTGGGTGTCTCGAGTCTTTACTGGGGTCACGCACATAGAGTCTGAAGCTACAAAGTATAGCTGGTCTGGACTTGAGACACAAGACAGGTGTCAGATTCTCTTTGGACATGAGATTTCCCGTTTTGAAATCTGATGCTGAGCCAAAAATGAGTCCTCAGTCTGTCCTCCTGGCAGCAGAGTCTGAAGTCCAGTAATCTCCTATCACCCAGTGGGGCCTCAGTTTGGTCACTTTGACCTCTTCCTTATCTCACCACTCCATCAATGTCCAGCCACTCTTTGAGCCATTGGCCAATCCCAACCACATGGAACGCTTATCAGGCTGACCAGCTCTGCTGACCCTAATTGTGAAACGTCATGAGCATTTGACCTTAGTAAGCCAATGCAGATATTAACTTATAAACAAGGCCAACACAAGCATCACGTTGTCAGGTATTCAGCCTCAACATGTTCCAACATTTCCTTTCATGTTAGCTTTTGATGTTGTGACGGGGTCGAGGTTAAACTAACTGTCTAAATGGTTTATAGGATCTGCATGATTGATGTGCAGAGATAAATCAAATACACTGCCTCACAAGTAGCAGACAAAAAAGGGCAAAAAGTCCCATTAAATATGACACTTTTTTTAACGCTTTGGCTTACTGTGAAGTCACGTTGATTACACGATTAGGGGACCCCGCTGCCATGTTCATTGTTAAATTATGTGATTCTGCCTGCCACCGGGTGCATGCTCTTCAAAGAAAATGAAAGCTCAGTTACACAACCAAAAGAGGAAGAGGGTGAGACTTTAGTTTTCTGCAGCAACTGTCAGTAGGTACCCCCGGGTAACTGAAAGAGTGGATGGTGGAGAAAATGGAGAAACTGTGGAAACTCCACCCAACAAAAGAAAAGGAGCATTGTTTTAAAGATCTAAAGGAGTGAGAGCTGGGGTCTACTGAGCCAACAGCAAGCTAGCCAACTGTTGTTCTGTTTGCTATCAAACATTAAGATCAATGACATAATGGCATGATCAGAAATGGTGGACAAAGGTGAGGCTTACATAAGATAAAAAGGAAAAAAAAGAACTTACTCCTCTCACAAAAAGCGCAGTATGGCCAAGTAGGAAAAAGGGAGGCAGAACTCAAAATGCCAAGCTCACCAAACCTGCAGAGCTTATCGCCAAATGGAGGTTAATATAACGGACTGGGAGTTTGTTCACAGGAAGGATAGCTCGCTGGTCAGTCAGTAAAAAGTGTTATTTATTCAATTCTTGGAAAATGTGGGTGTGTACCCTTATATGTGCATGGACATGCTTTTATGTGCATGGACATGCATGAGCCCATGCTACTGCCAAAAATAAACCTCAGTTCTATATGAAATAGTGGAAAGAAATCTGTGTTTGGCTTTTTTAAATAAGAGTGAGGGTGTATTGATTGTGGCTGGCGTAAATCTTTGACTTTGCATAGTTCTCATGTTTGTTACATTATCATCTAAACTCACAGCATTTTGCTGTTTAATGGCAGCAAAAGGTGCAAAAGGCTTGTTGGTCCATTACTGGCACATGCTAGTTGTAGTAGCACATTAAATCTTACCAGCCAGTGGTAATTACAGCTTTTTAAAATTGATGTAAAAGATTTCCTACTAGGAAATCTTCCCACTGGGTATCTTTCACAGGTAAAAGCCTCGATTCTGTGTTTTTACCAATATACAACATTAATGGAAACCAAGTGAATGTAACTTGTTAACTATAGTTAGCATCAGTGATGATTCTGTTTAAAAAAACACTGCCTTTTCATTTGAGAGAAAGTCCTATCGGTTCACTCCACTAATGAGTGCTTCTCACTAATCCCAACAGGTTAGCTGTCTTCACTGGGGTAACATGAGGCCTCCTACAATCCTAATCCCTGTTAATTACACTTCCTGCCCACCACAGACCTGCATAATAACCCACCGCTCCTTATCAATATGGCGGTACTCGCTGCTATTACACTTTCTGCTCCACATGATACTACCCCACATTGTAGTCCACACACACACACACACACACACTTATTTTGTTGGATGACCCATTCCAAAAAAACACAGGCCTGGAAGGGCTCGTTATCAATATCAACCAGCTTCTCAGTATCCATGCTGCCCCACTCATTTAGCTCTGACACACACACACACACACGCTCGCTTTTTCTTCCACACACACACACATACACACAGGATACACACAGGTACACACATCCAGCATGCACACACCAATACAGCCCCTGTCACCAGCTACCCACACAAAAGCTTATCAATACGGACGCTTCAGCAACCACTGGGGCGTCCAGACCTCTTTGACGAGCCAACACAATAAAACAATCAGTCCGTCATTAATGAAATGACTAACGCAATTAACCGATGAGTGAGGGGAGGGAGAGGACGCACAGAATAATGGTGAGACAGCGAGCCGAGCTGAAGGTGGCAGGCAGCCGTTAGAAGAGAGCAGGACAGTTTTGATTATGTCGTTACAGGATTTATGGATCAGTGCTGCTTTTCTTGTCGTCCCGACAGTTTAATCAGCGTGTTGTCGATGGAAATTACACAAATCAGCGTTATTACAGTTTACAGATTTGCTAATGAGTTTGATATTGATGTATGTACAATATAAAGATGATTAAAACCATAAAAGACGGCACCATCTATTGTTGACTTCATTGATGACTGAAAGGTGAAAAAGCCTGTTGGTCAATAAATGAGAGGATTCCCCCCATCCTCATCACTCTCACAGAAGGCATGTATGTGTTAAAAAGACAGAAGCATTCAAAGATTTCAGTCCCGGGCCATAATGCCCGAGGCAGCAGCTGAGATTGTTTAGCACATATCGTTAAAGATTTAGCGGTGATTAATTTGGGAGGGGTGGAAGGTTTATGGCTGCCTTGATGAAGTTATTGGTTAGACATGCTTTAGTCCGCAAAGGTCAGTGAATGTAACACTGACTCATGGCTTTATATTGAGCTCATCTTTCATGTTTTAAAGAGATAAAGCTTAAAACGGTGCCACATACCTCACAAACACTAAACATTTGAAGGAAAAAAAACCAAACAAATCTGAAGTGATTGTGAATCCATCAAGTCTTTAATGTTGCTCGTTCATTTTATTACTTTTTTTTGTAAGATTCATTTGCTGGGAAAAAAGTACGAGGAACAAACGTGTTCTTCTATGCTCAGCTGGTTAGATTAATTGTTGATACATCTTCAGGTATATTCAGCTTGGAAGGAAAATTAATTAAACCTGCAGGTGGGCTGTTATCTTAAATGATATGTCATATTATTATTAAATGCTTACTTAGTGGAAACTGTCCACAACTTTGGGAAGGATCCAAAACAGAACTCTCGCCCAGAGATGGGGAAGCAGATTTTGCTGGCTCCAAGGCATCAGAGTTTAATAAGATACTTCAGAAGTTTCCAGTCCGTTCATTTCTTTCCTGTTTTGGAAACAATAACTTGAGGGGTGGCTTTTAGTTGTATTGGAGGCCCAAACTGAAGAAATGCTGGTTTCACAATGAGTTTTTATACCATTGAATCTTTACAATGTCACCGACGGGGGGGGTGTCCTTATATGGTAATAGCTATGGCTGTTTAAATTCTCTGATGATGATGAGGGGTGCCAATCAGAAGAAAGTGTTCTTAAATGGCTAAGAGCTAAAACAGGTTTTTTGGGACAGCAGAGAGAGCGAGGGGCTGAATTGGCCCTAGGATAATACAAAGAGGAATCATTTTGAACTGTTAATCATGCAAAGCTACCAAGGAAAAAAATTACAGTGCTAGAAATTATATAAGGTCTAATTTAAAATGATCTGCTACATTTTGATACACATGGATCAGGCTTAACATTATGACCACCTGTCTAATACCAAACCAATCCTGAACTGTCTTTGTTCCATTTCAGGGAATCACATTATTCCCGTGCGTGTACACCTGCAACAATGCTTAGTTAGGTGATACATGTCAGAAGGTTGGCTAAAGCATCACAGGACCCGCTTGCCTTTTTCCCATAGTTGAGCCTGATGCCAGGTGTTCCCCAGTCAAAGGAAATGGGATTCATCAGACCAGGCCACCTTCTTCCGTTACTCTGTGGCCTAGTTGTGATGCTCCCGTGCCCACTGTTGGTACAGGGGATGGGCACCCTGACTGGTCTGCAGATATGCAGCTCTATGTGCAGCAAACTGCGATGCTCTGAAACCGTTCTATCAGAACCAGCATTAACTTAGCATCAAGCTCATCTGTGTGATTCTCTTCCCACATGCATCAATGAGACCTGACACGTGACCCTTTAGCTGCTTCACACCGTTCCCACACTCACATACTGACCGCTGAAGATCGGGAACACCCCACAAAGCTCAAGCTTTGGCGATATTCTGACCCAAACATCACAACTTGGCTCTCACCAAATTTACTCAAGTACTTACGCCTATTTTTCCTGCTTCTAACATTAACTTTGAGGAAATTTTTTCACTTTCACTGCATAATATATCCCACCCACTTACAATTGCCCTGATGAAGAGATAATCAGTGTAATTCTCTTCACCTGCCAGTGGTTATAATATTATGCCTGATCATTATAATTACTGCATGACTGTGAATGACTAGATTTTCTACTGAGCCCTGTCCCCTTAAATTTAGATTCCCAACAGCTAAAAATTACTCTGGTTCAAGGGAAGCCTTTCTTTCACACAAACAAGTTGTTAAACAGAATATCTTTCTAGTTTATTCTGTGACTTTCATATATTATCATTTTACATAATGGGAAATGATCAAAAAAAGAAAAAGCAAAGCCACATGAGAGCACTGTACCTGCTCATCCGAGGGACCGAGTATCCTCAACAAACAGCCTGCCCTTACTGGATATCAGTGAAGAATAAGTGGTGAAAAGAGAAAGGTGTAACCCTACACTGATGTTCTTCTCTATCCGGCCTAATTGATTTTTAAAAAGACTATTGTTGATATCAAATGAGCACATCGCACCAGAGCCATTGATTTTTTGACACCATACAACAGGAAATCTTTATCTGCGTGCTGCTCCGACCCCGCACTAATAGGTGGGGTTTAACCTCTGCTGAATGACAAATCCCAACACCTCCCCTTCCTTACACTGTTCTCGCTTCGGCCCTTATGGGAAACACACAGCAAATACTTCAGTTTGGTTAGTATTAGAAAAACGAATGGGGCCTGTGCTCTGTGTTTACACAAAGTGTTAAATCATTACTTTGTCTGCCAAGTCTGCAGGTTGAAAACAATACAGAATGCATTTCAAGTCCCCAGAGAGCCATGTGCTGGACCACCAACCTGAGGAACTGAGTGCAGACTGCAGAAAGAAATACATACTGAACACAGAGACAGCTGACAATCAACTATTATACAGCACTAAACCTGAGTACAATCTAAACATAAATGTTTAAAAAGCACCATGTTAGTTCAAGCAGGCTCAGCTGATTCTACTCTACATACCCAGTTGGCAAATCTCAAAGGAAGCTTTATTTAAGCTACTTGAGCCTGCCTCCAACCGTACGTCACTGCAAGCCACTTTGCACCCCGGCTCCTCCTTTCATGCTGTGTCAGTCCTAAACAATGTCATATCTGTATATCATAGTCATATCAGTCTTGCCTTTATCTACGTAAATGGGTGGAGAAGCCAGAGAACACAAATGAACCACCAAATATAAATTATTAGCTGACAGAAACGACAATCTTTGTTTGACTGAAGCTTTTTCTTTGTAAAAGGTTATGTATGTATGCAAGGGAAACGTGGTATCCCCCCTCACCAAATAGTCTGTATTGATTATGAAACAGTGGTGAAAAATTACCTCTAACATATTGTATTGTGTCATATAGTGGTGTTTTTCAGATATAAGCCAGTTAGATGCAGGTGAGTGCTGGGATCTTCCATGATTGCATCTTCTACAAAGAGTAGGCCGTCCTGAATGAATGACGTCAGTATGCATCAAATCACATCCTACATATGGCACCACATTAGACGTTTACATGAATGAAAAATACATATTGATTGAGTCACCTTTATGTGGTGAGCGTTTTTCTCAAAAATTCAATTTCAGTTCAATGAATTCTCTCCAGCTTTTCTCATTAATGGCCACTCCTGTCATTTATAAAGCTGGCTGATAAAAGACCTCAATCTTACAAGAAGCATGACCTGATTGCGCGTCCTTTTCTCTTTCTCTCCATGATCTTCCACGCTGCACCCCTGGGTCCCTGGAGTCCAGCAGGCTCAGCTCAGCAGCAGATAGACATTTCTGGGATAGGCATCTACTGCTCAGGACCACGCAATCATTTCCATTTTACCCTCTGTTGCACAGGCAAGATAAGACACCTGCGTAGTCTCGCTAATCAGATGAGCTTCAACAGAACTTTATCATTGACATTTACCACTGTTTACCCAACTAATTTCTCTTAACTGCACTGCTGAACTTTTATCTACAAAATACATACACCACCAGAAAAGAGCAAGAAGCAAACATGCAAATTCACAAATATGCGAAGAAAGATAAACTGTGTGTGTGTGTGTGTGTGTGTGTTTTTGTGTGTGTGTGTGTGTGTGTGTGTGTATGTGGAAGGGGGGGGAATAAAGCAGTTTTCTGTTCAGAGGACGAAGGGGGTGACAGGACTACTGCTGATGAGATGAGTCCTCCACACCGTCCACCTCAGTGGAGACAAATGAATGCAAAGAATACCGACATTCACATGCAACGACTTGATTTTGGAATTCAGTCTCCTGACTGTTGGGAAGTTTTATTGCTGATAAACCATCTCTGTGCGCCAGTCTGAGAGAAGAGCAGCAGCATCATCCAACCGGTCACAAGATCGCCCACCGACAGCGTGGGAATCACCGTAAACCATCACAATATGTTGCAACAATATCACTATACAATGATTCTGAAATACCAGCTGCAGGATGATCTTCTTCTGCGTGTGCTTATGCAAGTAGCTAAAAATAAGCAACCTCAAATAGTGAGATAAGTGTGTAACTCTAAAATCAGCAGCTTTACCTTTAGGTGAAGCTTGTCACACTTACGATCTGGTGTGTGAATATGGTGGGTAAAGCTCTACTTTCCCACACCTTGAGTATTTTTATGCTTAATCTACAAACAGAAGCCGGGTGGGACTTTTGAGTTGTGTGGCTGACATCCCAGTATCAGCATTATCTACTCTGTGACATCATACAGTTGCAAGAGTAGAAAAGAACTGTCTGAAACAAAGTGTTTGGAGCCTGAGCTTTTGCCTCGTGAGGTTTCGTTTTATATATGTTGAACTCGTTATCTGACATTTTGACCGGGACCTGAGGAATCTGTGTTTCATTTATATTGTGTCGATGGTGGAAGGACAGTAAAGCTGAGTCTGATTTAGTACGAGCAAAAGAACACAGAACTAGAACAGAGAAGGAGAGAACAGGTTCCCTTTAAGATTCTGAAATGATAACAAACTTTATTCAAATGTCACCCTGAGGTCGAAAGTTGCTTTGACACACATGATATCTTGATGATATGGTACACCCATTTTATGTTTATGAACTCATGCATGGCTGTTAGTGTGGTTAACCACAGGGGTCCCCAGTGGCCCGGTGAACTGCTGGGAAAACACTGGTCCTCTCTTTTTACCCACGACTCTCTGTGTCGATCATGCAGGGCTCTTTCTAATGAGCACCGCTCATTTTAAATGGAGAGTCAAAGCATATGGAGGCGTTCGCTGCAGCCTGGCTGGCCCGTTCCTGTTATCGAAGCTAAATCCACCATTTTTCAAAGGCTGCTGAGCGCTGCGAGACGCCGCCTGTTAAGTGTGATTAAAACAAATGACGCATCAATGCGGCTCATAATTTATTGTTTTGATTTAGAGAAATGAAATCTAAAAAAGCCTGTTCGTTTGTCCGTATCGTCTGCACGCCAGGTTCGCATCTTGGATATGTGATGTGCATTTTAAAAGGTCAGGTACTGTTTAGCCTTCAATGACATGTTTTAAGCCCTCGATGTGTAGACACACAAATAGAGCGCTCGATGCTGCTGCTAGTCTGCTACTGCTCACAGTAGAGTAAGCAGAGTCTCCATCCATAGAGTCATCATCTTCAGTTCTATTTCTGTCTCTTTTTTTAAATAAAATGTGTGCACTGCTCGTAGAGAGTCAGTGTAACATATGTTTT
Organism: Astatotilapia calliptera; assembly: GCF_964374335.1. Lineage (NCBI taxonomy): Eukaryota > Metazoa > Chordata > Actinopteri > Cichliformes > Cichlidae > Astatotilapia > Astatotilapia calliptera. Next base: position 3,261,670 of record NC_137428.1, on the reverse strand, counting down.
TGGGGTTATTTGCAGAATGGGCAGACTGGGTTGCAATTTTCTCAAAGAAAAAGAAAAAGGTATGAAATATAATAAAAGATTTCACATCCAAACACAACACGAGTGAGTGACTGAAGCTCTTTGCTCAGGAAACTGAAGTCAAAAGAAACAAAATTAAAGCCGCTGTGGACGACAGCTGCTGGCTCATAGAGGCTGCAGAGCAGAACAGGGATGACTGTCATTGGATTTCCAAGACCGTCACGTTAGAGTTCAAAAGTAGGTGATTATTTGATCGGCTACTTTTCACCAAGTACTTATCAAATAAAATATGTGCGGATTTATTACAGAGTCATTTAATATTTCAATTAAGAATGGCTTGTGCCACTGAAAGGAGCCACATAGGTATGTGCACGTCTCTCCTCTGAATCTGAAACTGTCAGAAATGCAGTTTAACGTCACTGTGGAAGAAACGCAGGGGACATTTTTTAACCAGTATATATGAGATAACTAACCTCAAACTGATAAGTTGGATTGTATGAATGGCATCAGCTAAAATCAGGTGGAAAGACAGAGAGAGATTTCTCAAATTACTAGTTAGATGGTTCAATTTGCTCCACAGCAAAACACCGACTGGAGAGTCATGACTCGATGAGAAAGACTGACATCTTGGAAGTAATTTTAAAGCAGAACCGTAATGTGGAGGAAAAAACCCTCAACTCTAAGTGTGTGTGTGTGTGTGTGTGTGTGTGTGTGTGAGGGCACATACTTCACAAGTATAGCCTGTCCCTTATTCACTCCCACCTCATTCTCTCCCAGCCATCTCCCTCTCTCTGTTGCAGCCTGTCACAAATTGAAAGTGGAGACCTTCCAGAAACTACCCCTGATAATCACACATAAATTAATTAGAAAATGTTTCTTGACATTCTCTATGCACAGATGGGGAGAGGAGAAAAGACTGAGGCAAAGCCACAAAATTAATTGTACGGTATGTGACTCCGATAATTAATTCAATCATTAATTCATGTCTGCTTTAACAACTCCTTCTGGCTCCTGCAAAAAAGGACATTTCAATCAGGCCGGTATCGGCAGCGCGGGCGCGCAGAGGAGACGAGTAAAAGTTAAAGAGTGATAGACCAGCTCGACGCACTCGGGGTCATTTAGAGGTTTGCCAATTAAACGGAGCAGGAGAGCAGCTGAGTGAAGTGAACAAACAGAGGGAACATGAGGAGGGATGTAAAACACTGATTCACTGAGTACACAAATACTGTTTGCCACAGCATCTTCCTGCAATATATGTGTTTAATGGCTGAAAAGGAAGCCTGGACACAGAGAGTGAGAAGACTTTATGATTCGTTTATTTTTGGCCTGACCTACATAATCTTGACTTTATATTCCTGCTGCTTCAAGAAAACCACGTCACTTTAAAGCAATAAAAGGTAGCCGAGACAGAAAGCTGTTTTTTTCCTTTACAGAATTCTTCCTGCTCTGCTGCTGTAATCCAACATGTTTTAGCTGTACAATATTTGTTTTACTTTCATTTTAAAAAGTAATTATAGCCAGTATGCAGCACTGAATGGCCCATTAAGAATCAAAGCTGTAGGGTAGATGGGGTGGGGCAAATTCCCCGTGCTATTAAATGTTGAAAATATACGAAGTTATATACGTAAATTCTTCCGTATTGTTAGCTTCTGTTGTTGCAGTGGTCGCCCTAAACCGCTTGCTTGGGAAAACAAGTGATTGTTGTCTAATAAAGGAAGGAAACTGGTGAGCAAGAGATACTGCAGAGGAGACAGAGAGAGAGAGAGAGAGAGACAGGACATGATAAGAGAGAGATATTGCAAGGATGGGGAAAATGAGCAGAAGGCAGAGGACGAGTGTGTCGGGGATTTTCCTCTCCACGCTTCTTTTTTACATCATGCTACAGCCTCAGTGGAGCAGAACAAAAAAAAGTGAGGGGAAAAACCCTCACAAGCCTTGACATTTGTTTTTGTTTTTACTAGTATGATGGATCGATCTGGCATGGTTCCTATGAAGTATTAGTGAATAATGTTTGAGCATCAGCCCATTTTTGGGCTTTAATTCTTGTTCAGGATCTCGACCCGACCCCTCAGTTCATCCTATGCCTGAAAGAAGATCTGCAGCAATGCTTAAATGTGAAATACATGACATGAGGGCTGGTGTGTAGTACGTTATGAATGAAATTATTAAAGAACAACTCCTAAGTTATTCTATGAATTTGGATAGATTTCTGTAGTTTGCATTGCATGAAAATATCATTTAAAAGCCATCTTATAATATTTATTAGTCAGCCATCAGTATTGCATTTATACATCCCATTTATTGCAGTTTTAATATCTCTTGTGATAACATATGTTCTCTTATATCTGTTTATCTGTTTATTACGGGCACTGAGCAGCGTACCCAGACGCTCCACAGATAGCACAAAAAGCTGGCAGAATATTCATAAAGCGACGGCAGGTGAACGTGCAGTTACGGCGTTATCAGCCTTTATGTCCACTTTACTACAGTGACACAGTTTGGAAGTCTTGAACTTTACTCCGAGTTCCAACTGTATCCACCGGAGGTTGAAGCAGTGTAGCTGTCCCCGTTCTAAATGGGCATGGATGGAGGCAATTGAGCGGCCTGGTGCGTTAAACACAATCATGTGCCTGAGTGTATTTTTGTGCGAGAGGAAGGTATGCAGATTGTAGTGTGGTGGTTGCAGAAGAGGCCAAGCATCTGATAGGCAGGTAATCAAGCGTGCCAACATCCTGTCCCAGCCACCAGCACCAGGCAGGCCTGCAGTGGGCTCACACATTGGGTGCACGGAGAACTGCTGGGCTGATAGCAAGCCGGACAGCACAGAGAAATGTTCCTCTAGATTAGGGCCTCGTGCCTATCAATCATCAGGAATGGAGGAGGGGAGAGACACATCGCAGGCAGGCTGGAGAAAGGAGATGGGAGAGGAGAGTGTGACAGAGTGTGTGTGTCAGTTAGAATATGTGGTGTAGATCAGGAGTGGGTGATTGAAACGAGGGCAGAGCCTGCTGCTGGCTCACGAGCGTCGACTCCCAAGTTTACGAAATACAACTTCTCACTGCAAACGAGTTTTCCTGTTGAGTTTTGACCTGGCAAACGTAAGAGTGGGAACTACTTTGTGTTACAGTAGCCTAAAAGTCACCAAACTGGACGGATTCATGAGACAGAATGAGACACCTTCTCCAACAGTGCAGAGTGCAGCATTTCAGCGTGTCAGAATGGGGAAATCATTGTCTATTTCTTTAATCATTAAAACAGAGCTACAATCGGTGGCATTACAGAGAACTGAGGGCTTTTTAAAATTGTACATTAACCAGACCCAACTCAACGCAGGAGTAGAGAGTTTAAATTTGAGTGTTTATTTTTTCTCTTTTCTAAGATAATGAGTAAAATTTACGACATTTCAAACTCAAATCAGTTCTCGGTTATCCTAAAACCCCCAAACAGCTGGACTAAACAAACAAGTAACAGGATGAAGTGATTTTCAGCTACATTAAACTCTCGTTTGTCTGACATATAGTAAGTCTCCAATGAAGCCACGCAGGAGCAGCAAGTTTAACGTTTCAAGTATCCGACGTCCAACTCTGATTGGCCTTTATTTAACCGTTTAATATCCCAGGTATGCTCTCCCTGTGTCCGTGTCCCAAAATCCAAAAACATGCAGTTAGTCTTTGGAAGAGGATGGATGGATGGAAGAGTCTTGACTTGAAAGATAACATCTACTAGTTTCAGAAGCTGCACTCGTTTAGCATGTAGCAAAAATCCACCCGAACCATAAACCTACCAGTAACCTGGTAGATGTAAAAAGGTTAACGTAAAAATATTCCTTGAAATATTTGCTTGTTTTATGTTTGTTTTATTGGGTTTGTACAAAACAAGCTTCCACCAGGCTCCTTTCTGAACTCTGAGGGGAATCAAACTCGCTGACAAGACATGCCCGGTGGACACATGACAACCAAATCATCACTCTAAAGTATTGTGACTGACAGGTGAAATTGACAGTGAGCTTGCAGGGACACCCTCCTCCTGAGAGACATGGGAGTCTGCTGGCTGCAGATATGGAGGAAGGTTAGGGAGCAGACGGAGTGAGAGTACAGTACGTATCAAGTGAGGGACAAATGGGCACAGGTCAGCCCCGTTTTACCTGCACCCGCAACGGATCGGTGAACAATACTCTGTAATTCAATGGCTGAAAATGAGGCACCAGTCGTGGCATCCCAACTGTAACGTTTAGCTTCTAACTCAGACTGTCCAAAACAAGCAATGAGGTTTTGCCTTGTGTTACTCTCATAAAGAGAGTCGCTGGAGTCTTTCACGACCATTATGCAAACCACAAATATCTTCCCCCTAGCAGCCAATGGGAGAACTAGGCTACTTCCTTAAAGTTTAGAAATCCTAAAAGTTTGGTGACTGAAGCTGATGAAGCTTTGATTTTACAGGAACATCAGGGGCATCAGACTTGGCCGCAATCCATCAGACCAGGGGTGGGCAACTCCAGGCCTCGAGGGCCGGTGTCCCTGCAGGTTTTAGATGTGTCCTTGAACCAACACAGCTGATTTAAATGGCTAAATTAGCTCCTGCAGTTCTCCAGAGGCCTGGTAACGAACTAATCATGTGATTCAGGTGTGTTGACCAAAGGTGAGATCTAAAACCTGCAGGACACCGGCCCTCGGGGCCTGGAATTGCCCACCCCTGCATCAGACGCTGGTTAAAGGAGACTTGCTGTGCTCATTTTCAGCTTCGTATTTTAATTCAAAGCAGCTTTGGATGATTTATGTTTAATGTAATCCTTACTTATCTTATAATGGATCTCGGTGAAGCTCCTGAGTTCATGCAAGCTGTTTTAGCTCCACCCCCTTTAAAGCCATGCTTCCTTTTAGCCAGCTTTCTTCTGATTGGCTGCCTCTTGCAAACAGAGGGTTCGATCAGCAGATGGACGGGGTTTGTGTTTTTCACAGCCACAAATCGAAGAGCTGGAGATGTTAAATATGCGCAGGATATATAACAGAAAATGTAGCCACAATGCCGACAAAGTCTGACTCTTCATGGAGCTCGAGGAAAGCTAGAGTCGGAGGGCATGAATAAATTAGCAACCCATCAAACAGCTGTTGAGATATTTCAAAATGGCAGACTTACTCCACCACAGGCAGGTCATCCCTAAAGCCAAGCCTCTAGCATGGCTACAAACTGTATTTTAACCCAGAGCCAATGGCTGACTGTCATTTCTTCATATTATCTCTCTGTCATCCCTCTATCTCTTAACCTCACTCGCTTTCCTGTTCCTCAATTCTAATTTCACTATCTGAATTTTACCTCTTAAAATCTCTCCCCCCCCCCCATCTCTCGCTCTCATTGATCCTTAAACCTTAACCCCTCTTTCACCCTTCATTAGTTATCTCTGCACTCTAAACTGAATAATGTACTTCTATATTCTAACCCACTCCGTCTTAAACCTCCCTCCCTCTCTTTCTACTCACCTGTCCCCATATTAATTCTTTCCTTTCTTCACGCCGCCCTATTTCCTTCTTTCTTGAGCCTATTCTAACCCTTCATCCCTCCATCCCTTTCACCCCTCTTAACCTCGACGATGGAGATGATATCTCGTCTTTGACACTGGGAGTTAACCGTCTACGCTCCTGGTTGACCAGATAACAGATAGCACACAGGGAAATGCACACATTCACACATTTAAGCCCGAACATAGAGCGCGTGCAGCAAAACACACTGTACCAAAATGTGAGGAGTGTCTTAGAATCAAAGTTTTACCTACACAGATATTTGATAAGGAAACTACTGAAAAGAAATTCAAAATAATTTGAACTCGAATAATTTCACATTCCTTTAAATGCACCGAAAAGGGATTAAAAAAATACAGCTGGAAGACAAGATGAGACGAGATATGAACTGCAACTTCACTGCTTGGTTGAGGCAATTCTGAAATTCTGTTAATGACTTAAGCTGCACACTGGAGCAAGTTTCCCTGTTAAATTACAGTAAAGTGCTGGCAGCTACATACGCCGGTGTTATTTTACGGTGTAGCTACTGTAAAAACATGAATGTAAGCTTTGGGGAATCAGCTGGACAGCTGTGTGTTTTGTTTTTGTGGTGTTTTTACTCTTATCACCATAAACAGGTTTTTAATGTGACGAGTGTGAAATATCATTTAATTGTGACAGAAGCTCAGGATATGTTTCCATTTTAAATTATTAATGTACTGGTTACCAGATGTATTTATTTAATTACATATTCAGCTGTATATTATTTCTGCTTTGCACTTGCCTTACATTGTATTTATTGCTGTATACATATTTCTCTGTATATGGCACGATTCAGAAGGAGAACAATGCAGACAGACTAGATAAATAAATATTAGTACACAATATCTGAAGTGCAAGTATGAAGATAAATATATGCATGAGCAAATTAATTCATTTAATTCGTGTCTAAATTCAGTTTCAACAAGATTTTGTGCATGAAGAATTAATTATTAAATCATTGATTTATGTATTTCTGGTGATTTTAATTCTGAAATAATAATGTGGACTGAACACTGCAGGCTGCTGCACTGCATTCCTGATGACAGTCTATAGATATCAGACTCTGAGGTCCAGGATTTGTATAAATAGCTCCACAAAGAAACGGGCGAACCTGTAGCAGAGCAGAAAAGTGGAAGCTTTTACACAAACATCTTATCCTGCAGTTGCTGCATTCAGCCATCCATGACTAGATGGATCAAACTGAGAAACAAAGGTCTTATCACATGTGGACAAAGTGATGAGGGAGCACCTTGTGCTGCGGTGATTTTCAGGGAGGGGTGGGCCTGTGGGGGTGGGGGTGCTGCCATGCTCAGTATGCAAATGTGACACCACCAACATCTCCCGTTTCTCAGCCCAAATAAATTAGACTCTCAGCAGTGATAATATGCATATAGTGCGACTTCATGCTCCATTATAATTAACTACTGCTTGATAACCCAACACCCATCCACATTACACGCACAGACACACGCATGCAGCCACACACAGTGCCTGGTAAATAATAATAACCATTATTACGCCTGCCATTATAATGCTTTATTGGAGGTAATTTACATAACTCTGCAGAGAAGGATAAGGACCGAGGAGTGCTGGGCAAGCAGGAAAGCACTCGCCTCGCTCAGCTGGCTTCTCGGGGCCTCTGGAGTAGACAAGATGTCAGAGGGTGAGGGGACCTTCTTTGTAATCTGTGCTGCAAACTTTAAGCGGCTCGGAAGCAACACAGAAAATGCAATTTGCTACACGCTTTTCAAATTGAACTGAAAAGCTTAGAATTTGATGAAACATAAGTAAATAACTCGTGACTGTGCTTTTATTTACAAGACCTCACTGTGGAGGTCAATTATCTTCTCCGTCCCAGAGGTCTCCGTACAAGGGCCAGTTTTTTCCCCTGATATTAAAACACAGTCCATTTTTAATCTATGGCACATTCATCAGTGAGAGTGGGGCTGGTACTTCACTAAGAGTCACGGACTCGTCACAACCAGCCTCTCATCCAGTCTTGAGAGCGTTGATTGGATGAGGAAACATTTTACTTTTGGCTGGAAGTTTTCAGATCACGTCACGGCTCGTGACGGAGATTTAAAATGTTTATTAAATTTCTCTGACTCATGTGGTTAAGGGTTGTTTTGGCCTTACAGCTGCGTAACTGTAAAACTGATCGTTATGGTGGAAACAGCCTCTACTATAACAAAATAAATACTGACGATGAGCTACTGCACCATCTCACAGCTGTCTTTGTCGGCAAGATGTACATAAACCTGAGTGCTGTGATTGTTACTTCAGTTAGACCTCGCCTGCTGTGGTGACGTGGTTTGTTAAATTGTTTAGCCAGCATGAGGACTGAGAGTCTTGCACCTGCCAATCACCTGTGACGAGCACTCATCTTTATGGTGATCGTGAAAACATGGCAGCATTCCCGTAAATGTGCGGCGCAGGTATTAAAGGACTTACAGCAAAGGTTGAAAGAAATGGGAAGCAGGTAAGCACTTGCCTGACTTGTCATGGAGGTGAAGATGAAAAGTGAACTACCTTCATGGTGAAACCCGCATAAGGAAAGGTGGATTTATGGTATAAATCTACAGTAATCAACAGGAGATTAAAGTAGGAGTAGCAGAATAATGCTAACCAAACACCTGGCAGGGTTTATCTTTTCTTTACGACGAGTAATTCAACATTTCTTACTGCAGAAGCTGCTGTTGCAGCTTTTTGCAGGTACACTATAACAGTGCACGCTGGCAAATGTAGCTACCAGTACTTTACTGTACGTTAAAGTTATAATTTGCATCATGTCTTGCTCTGCTTTGTGATATCATTGGATATAAAATGTCATTACTGGATCCTGTTAACTTTTTAGACCTTTTAGGTGTAAATGCACACGATTCAAGGTACTGGAGGTACAGTCAAAGTGACCTTTGAGCACCAGATCTAATCACTTCATCCTTGAGCCTAAATGAACACATTTAGGAGAAAAAATAATCAGAGACATTCCTGAGCTACTGTGCTCACATGAACGGGGTGGGACAGTGTAAAGCCCAACAACATAAAGCCGTCTTAAGTGACAGTGAACCTTTGTGGTTGGGGGCAGGGTTACGTACTAACTTCATCACATGCCGAGATGTAATTTTCTTACATTTCCAAGTATTTTGGAGCCTTGTTAAACTATGACTCACATTTTCTGGCCTTTTACAGATGAAGCATTTAATTCAGAAAACAATCAAAGCAATGAGCTGATTGTTTGCTGCAGCTGAAGACCGATGGCAACCTGACCGTAGGGAGAAAACGCTTCAAGATACAAAAATGTATTTTCTAATTTATTATTCTGCCATTTAGCCAGTTAGGTGTTTTTTTAATAAACTCAACTAAAACAATGAGTTGACTTTCACAATAGCTGAAATGAGTTTTCTCTCAATAATTGATTTGTTAATTAACTTTGTATTAGGAAGACTCAGCTCAGTCACTCGGTTTATTGGGCACCAGCGGGTACACGGAGGATCCTGGCATGATGTTTCTATGACAGGAAAGACATTTAAAGTTCATTTATTTCGTCCATCATCACGGATATATAGCACATCAAACTTTTGCAATATGCTCCCCTTGCCCAGTGACAATGGGTTTATATACAGCATGGCATGTGGGGAACACCAGCCAGCCAGCGAATGACAAGGGATTACTGTGACATCCATTTGCATATCAAGAATTTTAAGCAGTGAGGGAGAAAATATCAAACCCTCCAGCCTGCAAGGTCACTCAAATGATAGTTTTTTCTTCTCTTCATAATTTATTTTGCATATCATGCAGTTTGGACACACTGTAGATTAAAAAGGCGGCTTTAGCATATCATACCATCCCTGATAGGAAGCAGCTCCCACCTAGACTTCTCCTAGACACCATGCCACCACCACCCTCATCAAAATGGTTGAGGACACACACACACACACACACACACACACACACACACACACACACACACACACAGAGACATCATCTTGATTGTTTTAAGACGAAAAGAAATGGCAAATTGCTGAAGCCTCTAATCCATTCCCAGTTATCATCTCTTTAATTTTTTTTCTTCATATCAATAGAAGCCACAAAGCCAACGGTTTGATAGCCGCTGTTGGCAAAAACAGCTAAAAATGAAAAGAGCGAAACACAAAAAGAAGCGGCTCGACTATCATCTATGACTAAGGAATTTATTCAGATTGACATATAAACAAGTCATTACACACCGAGAAGACTGTGTCAAATATGTGGAGTGAAAAATGTTGTGTCCAGTAATGAACTGTATTATCTCTAAGCAGGCACGGAGGATGAATGGAAATCTTCTGTTGTTGTTTTCTCTGTTTTTTATGTTAATATCGGTCTGTGGGAACAATAGTAATGACCGCAACAAAGACTGATTTGAATAAAATGTTTGAATAAATTAAGAGATTATTATCCCAAGGTTTAGTTCACAGAATGTGTGCGAAAAGGGAAATTAAAAATTTCATATCTAGGAATTACTGTATTTCAGACAAGAAGAATTCATCTTTTTTTAGCTTCCAAATATAATTAGCAGATTAATATTCAATGAAATTAAACACAAGACTGCATAGAGCTTACACGTAACAGACTGGCACTGATATATAACTTACTGCGGTGTATGTGCAGGGCGCTATAGGTGGAGCTATAAGGACGAGGCCCACTCTGAACTGAGATAAGAGCAGGATCACAATGTTGTGGGACAAAAAAGGACATAAAGAAAAACTGGAAGGGGTCAGAGGTCAGCTGACAGGAAGGACAAATGACAGAACAGAAAAGTTTCTGTGTGCGTGTTTACATATCTTTGTGGAGACCAAAAATTGGAAGTTTACTATGCTTGTGGGGACCAACAGCCCTTATGGGGGCAAAATCCCAGTCCCCACAAAATGTGGTTTTAGTGTCAGGGTTACAATTAGGTTATGGTTAGGATTAGGGTTAGGATTAGGCATTCATTTTTAATGGTTAGGGTAAGGGAAAAGCATTATGTCAAAGTGTGTGTGTGTGTGTGTCTGTTTTAAAGGGTACAGCCCTCTTTCCAGGTCCTGTAATGTGATTTGATGTGTAAAATGAGTGTTTGGCACAATATGTTTTACAAAACAGTCGATAATCCAGTCTCACAAATGATTTGGAGATTAGGCGTGATAAAAACATTTGCAACTGCCTAAATTTCTGAGTAACAATCATACATTTCTTAGCTCTGCCTTCAGAATGCCAACGACTGATCGATGCTGTTGATTGTTTCTAGATGAACTTTTAGAAAAGTAAGAAAATGGTTACAAGTTTGTAAGTTCCCAAAGTGTAAAGTGTAAGATAGCATGTTACTCAATGCTAACAGGTGTTCTTATCCACAGAGAGAAGGTTTAAAGACTTCACAGCTCTGCTGAAGAATCATCACAGCGCTGCAAACCAAACGTCTTTAGGATCGACTTCACAGGTCTGTGCCAAATACCTCATATTTGCAAAAGTGACTCATTTTTTTATTTGCATTACGACATGAGCCAATTTAAAATTTCATAAATACCCATTTTATGTAGAAATAATCTTATGCTCAGCGACACAACCGGACCAACGGCCTAAAGCAGCTAAAGTGTCAGATTAAAAGCTTCCGGTTCCAGGAATGTCTAAAAGGTAAAACTGGGAGGAACAAGTGGAATGCCCAAACCCCTGTTGATTTCCATGCACACATCTCTTCTCAGCATCCCATGTCCCATACATGACGAATGTTTCATACGAACAGGAGCGGTGCTTGACAGCGACTCCAGTCCGGCCGTGACATGCAAGACAAAGAAGAAGAAGAAACAATGAAAAGATGGAGGGAAAAGAGTGAGAGATGCACGCTCCCCAGGAGGTGGAGAATGGAGAGGAGGGAGGGACTAGTGGTGATGGAGAGACCATAGGAAGGGAAGGTGGATGGATGGAGGGAGGGAGGAAGGGGAGGTGGAGAGGAGGAGGAGGAGGAAGGGGGAGGGGAGGGGGGCTTGACGATAAGAGAAAAATTCAGACCGGTCAAAGTTTCCTTTTTGCCAATCGTGCTCCTGATAAAGACAGCGCCTGCTCCGGAGCTGATAGAGGGGCTATCTCTCTCCCTTACTCTCTCACCCAACCCCTCCTCCTCACCCCCTCCCTCCCCCGTCTTACTCACCCGGCAGTTAGTTTGTGAGGAGGAGAGGAAGAGAGAAAAAAAGAAGAAAGAAAGAAAGAAGGGCCGTATCAGTGCAGCATCATGGTGCTACCATCAACCAGCCACCACGCTGCAATTAATATCGCTCCAATTACTGTTAAAGGGACAAGGCTGGGACAGGACGATAATGAACACATCCTCTCTTCCCCAGCAGAGGAATTAAAACGCACACACAAACACACCCGTAAACACACACTCGGCACTACATGCACAAACGTACATAAAACGTGTGCAGCTTGAAAAGGAAATAATGCGAGATAGTGTGGTAATCTTCTTGCATTGTTTAACTCATTGAAGACAACGGACAGAGAGAAATAAATAACCAAACAAACCTCGATAAGAGGGGAAATAAATAATAAAATTATGGCGATTTACTTGTTATCTTCTCTTAGCCGTGTGTGTGTGTTTTTGCTACGACTTGAATAAATTTTCCCCCAGCCTGTCACATCCACATCTCCCCTGCAGAACAACACAATGGACCCTGAAAGAGCCTTGCGACAAGTGACTAAAGAACGTCTGAACGCATACAGAGTTTGGCCGATCCACTCATGAACACGTGAAGAGCTCAAATGATGGTTAGTTGGTTGGAGTTTCTCAGTATGACGTTGGAGGTCACTGGGACTGGCCAATCAAAGCAGCCGTGCTTTTAAAGCCAACTTTAATCTTTATTAAAATCCAAGCTGGTGAGTAAGAAAAGAATTCACCGACTGCACAGCTGGTATTAAGGAGGAAATGTCCATAAAGACCAAACCAGAGTGTTTTTGCACCACGCTGTAATATCTTACTATAATATCTGCCCACAAACTCCTCCTGCACGATCAGGAGCAGCCAAACTGAGCTCACAGGTACAGATATTATGACATCATCATGTTGTCCACCTACCAACAGGCAAAAACGACCACACCTCTATGTGCCCTGCCCTATTAGAAAGCCATCGAATTACATTCATTTTGATCTCTATGAAACTGTTTCTGACTGACTATGAACCAATGCCATCGTAAATGACCATAAAATAAATTCAAGAGCAGTGACGATCACTTCATCTGTCTAACCTTACAAGCACTGACAAACATACAGCTTCCAGAAGTGAGTTAGCGGGGACGCTTGTGGTGTTGCAGCTTTTCAAAAAAGTCCACAACAACTTCGGATTTCCTCACTTTAGTGTTGCAGACGTGATGTCACTGTCAATCGATGGAATAAAAAGCACCCCAGACTAATTTTGAACCAACTACAGACACACATTTACAGTATCTGTAGGTGTGAGACTGACACCTCCGGTCACTGTTGGCCTGTTCTGATCTTTCTATGTGTTATTTTGAAACAAAGAATTGTTCCTGTTTCTGAAACGTCTTTAAGGTCCGTGTTAGTCAGCTGTAACTCAGCAGGATTACAGATGTTCGGGGTCACATCTGTCCAACTGTGGTTTCAGATAACTTACTACTCATTGGGAAAGTTTTGCTGTATATTAACACACACACACACTCGTGACAGACAGAATGACAGAAACTAGTGTGAGTAAAATGGACTCACACATATGCTAACCTTCTTTATTGTGTTTAATATGTAAAAGACAGTTGGGGGAAACAGCTAACATTACTGCGATAACAGGCCAGCTGATTACCAGCTGAGCTCTGAGGAATATGTTGATTATACTGGTTTATTTTTCTCCCTATAAAGCTTTGTTAGCACTGGCCGGTCTCTGGTGTCAGGTGGGTTTTCCTCCAAATTGAATTAATGATTCATAATGTTACTGTCATCGTAGGAAACAGCAGCCATTGCTGTGCACCACCGAATCCTGTTACATATCAAAACGCTTTCTGTGAAAAAGGCTCGTTTAATTTATTGCACATTAGCGTGACTGAATTTGAAAGCGAAGAATAACTGTGAAAAGCCCGTTCCCGACAGCCTTTTTGCACGAGCAGTTACTGTCATTTCTGAAGCAAATAAGATTTTTTTTGAGCGATATGATTTGTTGAAACCTCCCGCGATGTTTATCTAACTGAAGAAAAACAACGGGACTCGTCAGACCAAGAGTTCACAGCTCTGTTGCAACTCAGTGATGGAAATCTTGCATGTGTACTGACCTGGACCCCTCCAATGTAAAACCTCCTGCTCTTCCTCCCTTTCCTCTTCCTCCTCTGCTCCGCTGTGCGTCGATGCAGGCTCCTCCCCTTCCACGTCTTTATCATCCGGGCCTCCTCCCGAGTCCTGCGTTCTGGGCTCTAGATACACAACAGAAAAACTAGCGATTAAAACAAACACCCTGACTGAAACCTGTGTGTGTGTACGTATGTGAGTGTGTGTCTGGAAGCCGTCGTTCCCGTCTGCTGATCAAAGGCCTCCCTCGCCGTGTAACACAACCCCTCGCCATGCAGAGATGGACCCTTTGATTTTCATTACAACTCAGGAGAATCAAAGACTCAACATCTTCACCTTCATCGCTGCTACTTTTCTCGCTCTCCCAAATCTTCTCCCAGCAGCTTTCCATTTCCTCCTCATCCACCCTTCCCTCCACTTCTCTTTCACTGAATGTAGGTGGGTCTCCGTCTTATGTACTCCTCTTTTCCTCCTCTATCTTTCCATCTCCTCCCGCAGGCCTGTCACCCTCAGCAGAGACTGAGGCTGGCTGTGTTCCTGTAATCACTGCTGATATCCCTGCCATTGATCAAGCTGATTACACAGCCTCCTGCTCACTGATCAAAGATGTGCGCTTCTGCAGGTGGTGTGTGTGTGTGCATGCTTCAATATGAGTATCTGCATGTGTGTGTGTTTATCCAGAGATATGTGAACCCTGAACTTTGCCTGTGCAGCCAGTATCGGGCAGTTCATCGGGCCGCTCTGTCCCTTCTTCTTAACGGGACTCATGATTAGTTAGATTAGATTAATAGTTACATCACAGCTCTTCAGACTATCTGACCTGAAGATCTTTCTCTTCTTGCTCTCTGCTCTTACACCATCATCAGGCCAAGGGTTAGAGTGACTCAAAAGCTGACTGCATGGAACCAGATCGCAAACATCTCAATATTCAGTTCAGTTTAAATTCATTGCAAAGCACCTGTTCGCTTTTTTGTGACATATGATATGAAGGAGAGAGCCCCGCTCATTCACGATGATATGCAAAGTGATTGAAGCTGGCCAGTCTTTCTAGAACATGAAAGAAACGAATGATTCTGAATTTGTAAAACTAAAATATTCTCACGAAGAGATTATGCATCGATTAGTCATAAGTGTAGATTATTTACATTTATTAACGCATGTTCAGGGAAATTGGTTTGATAATAGTTCCAAAGTGACCGAGCCCACTGAGTAATCCTGCTTGTGGCAAACCCCCCACTCTGGGTTTTTTCTTACTGGTCTGGTTTCTGTATGACTTGTGAACAAGTGGGTACTGGAACACACCTCACCAAGTGGCTCTTACTTCTATTTTTAATGCTGAAATAAACTTAGAGTATTTTGAACACTTTACAATTTTAAAAATGTATTTGATTCTGCGTGTGCATGAATTTACAAACCATAAGCAGGGACGGGGGAGAAAAAGGTCAGTGTACCATGAATGAGTCTCTCTTTTTATTTCAAAGACATTTTCTGATCAGCTTTGGTTAACAAACACAAAATCCTCCCAAGTTCTGCTTTTGCTTTAGTTCAACTTCTCCCAGTGTGAATTAACTGGAAGAGCACAAAGCTTTAATGAAGCTTCCCCACGACTGCACGTTTTGAATCGTCGTCCTCACAGCTCCTTTTCTCTTCCTCATTCTGTCCTCTCCTTTCCTATCTCTTTCCCCTTCCCCAAATCCCGCCCCGTCTTCACCCTCCACCCCGATAACGCCTCAGCTGTCTGCACAAAGGCCGTGTTTACCCTTGCATTCCCGCTCCGATAAACAGCGATAGCACCCGATCGATACCAGCCATAAACGCCTCGTGACCACGTGATGCCCTCACACACCGCCATTATTAATGTAACAGTTGAGAGGCTGGGTGGATGTGCACCGTCAAATAAATCCACACACACACAGGATGCACATCCAGTTTCACGTCACGTCCACCTTTCAACCATATCCACACGCAAACACTCAGCCAAGACATACTGTACACACACACACACACACACACACGCCGCGTCCCCCTCCCCCACTCACACCCCCGCCTAAACAGTGCCATTATTTTCAGCTATAAATCACATTGAATGGCACATTGATTTTATCCTGCAGGGGCTGAAGCGAGGGAGGGGAGCTGGAGACACAGTTATTGCGTTTAATATTATCAATATTATCTCCCATATCATCTCAGACAGGGAGGCAGGTATCAGGAGGAGTCGACAGACACTTTTCTGCCAACCCCCCCCCCCACTCTCTCTTCCCCTCACCCCCCCTACCTCCCCTCCCACCTCTCTCCCCCCCAACAGCGAGACAGTCTCCATCAATCTGATAAGCTGAACTTCCTCTGTCACACCTGCAGGGCAAAGTCACCCAACAATCCCTCGCCTCCTAACTTCTACAGTCTTCTGTCTCGCTTCTGCCTGATAGTTACAACAGCCATAATTATAATGGTGTCGCCTGTTTATTGACACATCCTCCCCTCGTGTTTAAGGTCCAACTAATGCACTCAGACAGTCTCCGTGTTGGTGGAAGGAATGAAAGTGTCCTGAGAAAGCAGCAGCTGCAGCCGTCCGTCACTGAACACACTGGATCCACAGAGCTGCTGCACGCCAGCACTCCTCCGAAGACGATCGATAATGCACGTACAGAGACAAAAATAGGAAGTTCCCACATAAAGAGCAACTTATTTACACATGCTTCAAGCTGAAGCTAATCTCCTACAGACAGCATTAAGGTTGCAGCAGGGGATACCTAAAAAACGGTCCACACCAGGGGGCAGTGTCAAAGACATGCACCGCAGATGGTAACGTGGGCTACTCTTGAAAGTGTGTTGTTGTTCCTCGAGCTTAGATTTAATTTTCTCAATCCTTCTAAACAGTGTTAATATCTTTGATCAAAACTATTTGTCATCATTTTTGTCAGCGACTTTTTCCCCCCTCAACAAAAACAAGACAATAACTAAATAAAAACCAATGTGAATGAAAATATGATGAAAGATGAAAATATTCTGGAGAGACAAGTTGTGTAGAAAGGTGGGAGGAGTTTGGACGTGATCCAATCAGAAGTAATCTAGACTAAATTTGTCCCTCAGAACATTTTAAATCAATTCAAATGTTTATGATACATTAAAAATAAATAGATAAAAGTCCTGGAGTGGAAGCACAATGCATGAAGCAGTGTGTTAAAAGCTAAGTGCTATCAGCGGTCCTCTCATGTCTTTTCAACTAAACGTAAACACTGTAGTCATCCACGTCCATCCATCCACAGGGAGGTGAAGCTGGGAAGCAGCACATCCTCATGATGTAAAGATTTGTGTGTCAAAACAGAAACACTGCTAAAAACTCAGTAATCCAGAAAAACTCCCAAAGCTGCTTCAAACGGAAGCGGAAATACAAGCGTAACGAAAAAAACAATAAACAAAACAGGTGAGACGATCAGGAAAGAAGGAGAAAAAAGACAACAGCAGGAAGTGCAGAACTTCCCTTCAAAATAAAACAAGAAAGGAAAGGAGGAAGTATGTGAAAACACAAAAAGTGACAATTACATGCTTGTTTCCTTTCTGTCTGTTTGACATGCATCAATCAACTTTATCTTTATGTTAAAATATTTTTAATCCTTTGAAAGTTAGTTTTTGTCAACGCCCCGAGCCGTTCCTTGAAATGAAACCAGCGGAGAGCGCCGCCTCAGTTACGTCCGTTTATGCATCACACACACTTTTCTCTATCACCGCTAATCAGATTCTGATGAAAAGAAGAGAAGAAAAAAACAGTTTACAAAAATCCTTCTGATTGGCTCAAATGAGGGCATGACAATTAGAGGTCAAAAGGAGGTAACATTACTTCCTTATCAGCCCAGAAGTGGATGTTATCGGGCTTCCTGTGATGTATAAAAATGATTGCCTTGTTATGAAAAAAGGAACTTTGCTCGTTTCTGTGGGTCGCTGCAACTGTAGAGCAATTCTGAGAAGAGAGAGGAGGGAAAGGGAAAAAAAATATCACCACAACAGAGAGAAATGTACCAAACAGATGCTCAAGTGTGTGTCTGTGTGCAGCACTTCTTTGTATCAGCATTAATATTACTGGCTCTGGCTGTCAGGTTGAAAAGACGGGGTGTTATGGAGAGAACAGAGTGCTCGGTCCTGTTACTGCTAGAATGTGTTTTTCTTGCTAAAGTTATCAGGGCGGTTATCGCCAGTGTGTGTGTGTCTGTGTGTGTGTGTCTCTCTCGCTCTCTCTTCCAGATGGTGGATAAGAGGCCCTGCCTTTATTAGCCAGCGCTGGCCAGATAACGACCTGGTATTGATCCCAGGTTGAAAGAGCAGGTTCGTCAAACATGGCTGATTTACAGAGAACTGATAATGGCAGCGCTGGGCAACTGAGGAACCCCAGAGAAGAGAGAGAGGAGTAAATCAACAGTGTGATGGAGAGGGAAGGTGTGTGTGTGTGTGCAAGCAGGGGTTAAAAAACACACAAAAAAACTGAGAAACAAGTACACAAAGCAAGGTTGCCATGGACAGACAAACTTCCTCACATGTGCAGTATGCCTGACTTCCCTCATCTTCGTCTTATACAATCTATTACACACATAACCCACCCCTCAACTCAAACACACACACACACAGTCTTGGAGCTAATCTCTAATCTCGTCTCGATTAGCACCTGACAGAATTTCCATGGGTTTATCAAACCGAGCCAACCAGCAGACGCTTATCACTCGCAGCCCCCAAAATTTCACAAGAGCAGGAATTTTTGAGATTAAAAAAACACAGCTGGTGAAATCTCGAATAAGTCAAAAGAATATGACTGAAAAACTCTGCTATCACACGGCGGGGGTGGGGGGTAGGCTCGGGATAAGAGGTGCACGACAGGGGCGGACTCACTGAAGCCAACAGAATTCTTCTTCTTCTTTTTTTTTATCTGTTATCCATATTAGAGATAAAAGAGTGACACGTGTGTGGAAAGCTGCAACCTCCAAATGGTGCCGCAGAGTTTTTGCATTGTCTCTGGGTGACGTCTGCAGACAGATAACAGGTAGACGTCAGTCGATTAAAGAACGGCTTGATGAAGAGATTAATCTGCTAATAACCACTAATAACTGCCAGTAAACTGCATATCTGAATTATTTTACTTCAAGAGGTGCTCACTGTTGACGGATGTTGTAAGTGTGCCACTGATATTGCGGAAAATGTGATATAAATATTTTAAAAATGAGTGAGAACACAGATTTTTTTACAGCCT
Source organism: Astatotilapia calliptera (assembly GCF_964374335.1). Classification (NCBI taxonomy): domain Eukaryota; kingdom Metazoa; phylum Chordata; class Actinopteri; order Cichliformes; family Cichlidae; genus Astatotilapia; species Astatotilapia calliptera. Next base: position 3,242,583 of record NC_137428.1, on the reverse strand, counting down.
TTGCTAAGGCCGATGACGTGTTTTGTGTGCAGAGCTGATCTGCTGGCAGAAAGTTCTACAGCAGATTATCTTTGTACCATCTGTGGAAAAACCCTGTGTGTGTACGACAGACAAATCTCTTGAATAATACACTTCTACGTTTTGCAGTCATGTCCAGGGCAGGATTTTTTGTAACAGTACTACCTATTGGAGTCTTTGCCAGGCCGATGCTGACCCCAGGGCCTCATGTTTGACACCCCTGTGTTAATGCATGAAGGTCTTTGGCTAACTAAGGGAACATTTTTAAAGCTAGACACATATTTATGGTACAGACATGTGGTTAGAATCAAAATATAGAAAGTAGATCTTAAGTTTTTAATATCTCTTTAATACAATGTATCAAATGAAAATTGGGATTCAGCAGCTTTTTTTAATGTTATACTGAAAAAAGATATAATTACTCCATCATGTGAACAACCTGCAGAAACAACAGATGCGTGTGAGTCAGTGCTGAGAACGAATGTCTTCAAACGCCATCTTTATGCACGTAAAACAAGTCCACGTGAACCACAGCCTGCAGCTCTGCATGGCTCTCCAAATATAATTCATGTACATTTGTAGGTTACCTGTCACGAAACAGACTTTTGTAACACATTAGCTGTCCTAATGGCTTAACTGCATTTGCAGCGATGCTAGTTTGTCACTTGTCCCGAGCTCTTTGTTTCACTGGGCATGAACATCTGCTGGTTTTAAAGAGAGATCACTTAAAAATCAAACGTTTCAGACTAATTGCTGCTGCTCGTTTTTCTTTTTCACATTTTAAATGAAGGAAACTGGAAATTAGACCTTGCAAAAAAGGGAAAACCAACTGAAAAGTGCATGGTTACTAGGGCTGGGCGATATGACCCAAAATTCATATCTCGATATTTTTTAGCTGGATGGCGATATAAGATATATATCTCGATTTTTTTTTTAAAAGCCATAAGTTAAGAACAAAAAGAGAGTTCCTAGTCACACTGTGTCCCAGATGTCACACGGGCACTTTTATTTACATACAGCGTAGATGTACATGAAGAAATTACTCAAAAATAAATTATCAGCATTTATTAAATAATCATGGTCCATAAATAAAAGAAAACAATGTTGTTTTTGTGCATAACAAAAAGCTCACAATTGTGCAGTCAAAATGTAAACTAATAGACGCTGAGCATAATAACAAAGAGACAGATTTCACAGCTGCACCACGTCTCTGAACAGGTCCTTATACACACACAGTACGTATCACTCCGCGAGGCTCCTCCTCGGTAGCCGTAATCCTCCGACAATCCATCAAGTGGTGCAGCTCCGTAGCTTAGCAAAGTCATATTAAAACATTTTTTGACAGATTGCTGAGCGCTGTGTACCACATAAAATCGGTTCGCGGTCAGTAAGCACAACCAGAATTCATACATAAGGCGCACTGTCGATTTTTGAGAAAATGAAAGGATTTTAGGCCGTGCAGCCCCTCCTGGCTGCATGTGGTTAGCGCGGTTAGCTCGCTAGCGCGGTTAGCTCGCTAACACGTTGACGCCGTCCAGCCCCACGCACGGTAACTCGCTAACGGAGATATTCCGCTTTCATCTTGTCATTGCCTGCAGGTGAAGCTAAGGGGGAGGGGGGAGTTGTGTTCAGTGAAGGAGAGGTGAGGCCGAGTAACGTTGCGTAGAGACAAAAGTGGACGAAAGAGAGGTATACCTGCGGCTCCACAAGTATAATTATAACATAACATAGACTATATCGATATAAACGATATTGTCACATCTTATATCTCGTATGAAAATATATCGATATTTTTAAAAAACTCGATATATCGCCCAGCCCTAATGGTTACCACACTAAATACAAGTGTATGCAGCCCGTCTTCATGACTGTATATTATACATACAGAGAACACAGTCGTTCTCTCAGGAAGTCTGAGACTGACCTTCTTTTTTATTACAAACCAATGTCGGTACTACTATCCTCTGTTAGAGCTCAATGTTTCGCTCTTCTTCTCACCTTCGTTGTACAATGGTGTGTACGGAGGCGGACTGGAGCTGTCGCCTTCTGCAGAATCGTCCGGGTCGGAGGCTCCGCCCTCCTCTCCTGATAGGCTCAGGTTGTCCGGTGTGTTTTCCTCGCCGCCATCGAGATCCCCAAGAGAACCTGTGGGGAAGAGGAGAGGGCTAATCAACAACTGAATGTGTCCATAGAGTGTAAGGGTAGCAGTCTAATGTGAGTCTAATCTACAACATCTGCTTAAATATGCTGGTTGGACTCAAATAAGATGAATAAAAGTAATAGAAACTAATTAACTGGCGCTGAGCTCTGCAGCCAATTAAAAGACTGAAACAGTGCCACATTAAAGTGGGAGGAGCTAAAGCAACGAGTATCAGACAGACGAGTTACTCAGTACAAAATATGGTCTAAAAGTAAAAAATATGGTACTGGACATGAGCAGAATAGACAAAAATTATTTCCAGGAACGCTTTTCTTACTCTGCAGAACAAAATGGGTCGATTTTTCAGTGGAACTCCTTCAGACTGGATCTGTGACCCCCTACCTCGCTGGCCAAAGCGTGACAGAAGCCCTGAAGTGTGTCTGTAAAATACACCACTCAGGAGAGTGTCTGCAGTCACACAATAACACCACCCCGAGGCTTTCATCGCCTTCCCGAGGGCCTCGAGAGTGGCAGGAGAAGTGGAAATTAAAATGAGGTTTAACAGGCTCCGTACGGTTGTATGGATGTATGTAGACAGGAAGGAAGAAAATACCCTAAACACAGAGATATGCCCCCCCAGCCCCACTTACTGGACTCATTGAAAAACGGTTTCAAGAATTGGACACGCTGAACGGTCTAATCCAGAAGATTAATAGCCAAGAAGCCAAGGGGGACCTTAAAGCCAAATTACAGTATACCTAAAATTGCAGCTAAAAGAGTGATTAGTGCAGGGCTGATCTGTATCAATTACAGTTTCATAATCCCTGCTGACCACAGTAATTATACAGTACTTTTGATCTATTTTAGCCCGTTTGAAGATTACATCCAAAAATGAAGTGAGTTAATATGGATTTAATGTGACTTTTTTTTAAAATTGCTTCATTAATAATATTCTGACTATAAGATGAACGATTGAACAGCACGTTAAGAGCTCCAAACCCCGAAATATGCTCACATTCAACCGTGAGTGTCAGAAATGCTCGTCTGCATCCGATGACACGCTTCATTCTCAGTCCCCGAGAGGTAGCCACGACAGAATTATTAACTGGGGGTGAGCGTTTCTTTTAAGAGGATTACGAGCGGCAGAGTGAGGCAGAAATGGTTAAGATGCCGCCGAACGCCAGGGGAGAAAACAGCTCGCGTGCATAACGACGATGTCCTGGAAAGTCAAGGAGGGTGGGCACATTGGTTCTGAATAACTAAATCAGCCTGACATTAATACCAAGAGAAAAAAATCCAGGATTTTTTTCCCCCCGCTTTCATTTCTCCCTCAATCCAGACAGGTTGTAAATTAATTTTCATTAGGTTGTGTCGAACGAGCAAGAGGGATTGTTTCGGAGCTAAAGCCGTGACTGGGGGCGTATATATTTACAATACTGTAACAAAAGGAGTCTATAATCTATACAAAGCACACAACAATACCCGTGAATAAAGAAGCTTGTAGAAAAAGGGAGAGGCAATTTTTCTAATTCTGTTAATTTCACTCACCAAAGCAATTAAAAGCAGGCAGAGATAATGCTGGGAAACAATCGCCGGCTGACAAAGTGTTTCTGTCTTTGTAAATGAAACATCTTTAGGCTAATTTCAACTTCCACGCCTGCATGGTTCACTCTAATTTCAGATAAAATTAACACAGCTAGATTTGGACCTTCATAAAAAATGTTTTTTAAAAAAAGAGGAGAAAGACAAGGGGAAAAAAAGCGATCGATCCTGTACACAATATTTTTAGAATTAGGTCCGTGTCGCTGGAGCTTTGCTAGATCTAATTTTCAGTATCTATAAGGACATTTTCATACAATTAATTTTCCTTTAATCATAATTGTACAAAGGGACTCCTCTGTATAAAATTCCAATTATATTTCCTGTTTAAAATGTAAGTTTGAATTATGATTTCTTTCCTCATTACGGCTCTGGTTTAATGAATCAATCGCTGCATCACTGCTTTCAGACATCAAATGGTGCGGAAAAAGTTTCAGCTCCACTTTCTCCCCGCTTTTATCCAAGGAGAAATATTCGCCCTGTCCCCTTCTCTTCCTGTCTCGGATAGTTGGCAGAAAGGATAGCGGGGCGTCTTGTGATAAGTGCACCACATTCTACTTCATTTGCCAGTTTTAAAGTTAAAGCCTTTAATTGTTACGGCGTGATATCCAAGAAAATTGGACTGAACTCATTCACGAGATGAAGAAATAATAAAAAGACATAACCCAAATGTGTATCTCTGTAGGAGAGACATCAATTAAGCTGAGACTTATCCAGCAGCGCCACATCATTTTTCTGGGCTGTGAGCTAAAGAAGGACCAAAAAAAAAGAAAAAAAAAACCCTGAAGCTTGCATTTGTTCACATTTTTAAACTTGAGGCTCTCCGGCCAGTAAAACTCGAAACTTTCCCCGAAATGTTGAAAGTGCTTTTTGATGAATTCCTCAGTGTGTGTCTGACTGGAAGTTGTTCCTCGTACACCAGCCTCCCCTGACAAACCCCAACAGCTCTGGATTAAATGATCAGTGTTATGAGTTTTGGTTCAACACTTGGCAAAGACTGATGAATACCCTTGTTTCTAAAACTTGTAGCAGTTGTGTACGGAGCAGGCAGAAATGAATGAAACCACGAGTGCAACCGAGGTCAAAGGCGTTCATAAGAAACCACTGAAGAGCCAGCCAGCTCAACCTAATCTCCCTCTATGCCTCGCTACATTACACCTGCAAAACCTTTGTAAACCCTACACCGTGATCTATGGCGTAAACTGACATGCACGTCACTAGAAATGTGGGATGGTTGCAGCATAAAAGTACTGTGATTGGCCCGTTCAGTTCCACCAAGTTGTCTGGTGCGTTTTCACTGCACTTTTTGAAATGAATGAATCATAGCATCAACACAAGGAGTCCCAACTTTCAGCAAATTTCTGAACAGAGACTGCTGAAACTGAGTGACTGCAGCTGGCATGATATCAGATTGTTAATGATTGTCATGGTCAAACACATACCAGGTAACAATATTATCACAGAAATACTGGAAATAATAATAAAACTTTACTATTAATACATTATCAGTATTTGAATTCCAAAGGATATCATCAAACTTTGTATCGACAAATCTATCAATAATCAGCAGTCAAACTATGATTTGTGCAGGTAAGAGACGAAAAACTGGGACTTATTTACAGCGTATTGTATGAACAGAACCATAGAAGTTAGCTAATTATTTCTAGGAATATGTATCTTTTCCACAAAAAAGAAACTATCAGCAGACTATGACAAACCTCTCGATGCCTTGGTGTCTGAGTCTTAACAAAAAGTAAAAAAGAAAAGTCAGAGATTAGATTAGGGACTATCTGATCACATGATAACTGAGCAAGCTGATAAATAGTTTTGCTAGATGCTATGGTCACATTTCACTCAGCACTCACAGGTATTTATGCAATAAATGATTAACAGCACTCTATAAAGAGAAATCGTTCAGGTTGCTTTCAACCACAAACTTCTGCTTTTCTACTGTGAGAAATTTTTTGTTTGGACATATTTCAAAAGATGAACCAAGCTTCATATTGGGACGGCACTGCAAAGGTCCCGAATTACAGTAACAACCCCAATTTGACAGAGGAGCGATCCAATCGCCCATCGAGATGGGACCGGCACTGACGCGGCGCTACAGGACTACTTAAGCTCCCTCACGGAGACCGCAGCTGTCTGTCTCGGAGGCGCGAGGAGAGGCAGAACAAAGTGCTGCAGCTGATGAAGGCGCCAAAGATACTGCTTTATTAACTCTCCGTCCACATCAAACCTGCAGCGAGCAGCTCGCTGATTAAACACAGAGACAACACACATCAAACCTGCATGCTCAACAAGCTGATTAAACAGACGAAAGCCTCGCCGCTCTCACGCTAATAACCCGCCGCACAAAAAATACATTAGAGCTGAAAGCAAGAGAAGGAGAGGGAGAGAGGCGCGCTTGTATCACAAAATCACAGACTTGTGAAGAGAAACATTAAAAGAGGATATTTAGAGAAAGAAAAGGAGGAGAGAATGGGAAGGAGGATGTGTGAGCTCCCTCTTCAGAGAGAGAGGGCGAACCTGAGGTACCTGACACAGAGTCGCGCACTGGAGAGGAGCCACTTATTGATCAGGGCAAAGAGAATTACCCACCACAGAGGAAATACTTTTAATCAACTTTGCACTTTAAACACTCTCCTCGACGCTGCGTGGGCTCTTATCGCTCCTCCAAGGCCACCGTCCCCGCCATCAGTGCTCGCGCCGCGGGAGGAAGTGTCCGCGCAGGCCGCCGTTTCGATCCGTCGTGTTCAGCTTCAATAAAAATCAGCTCGTACTCCTCAGCTTTTAGCATCAGAGCTGAGCAGCACTGTCTGTTGATGTGCCCGCTTACGACAAACTCAAGCAAAGCAATAGAAACTGAAACTCTGGTGACTTATTGATCATCTCCACACTTAAAGGCATGTGGGAGGGGGGGTATAAAAGACCACAGCGGTGCATGGGCTGACAGTCCTGCAGGTCTGCAGAGCCCCCGTGTCCTAAATGCTCTGAAACGAGTTGGTATTTCTGTTTTCAGTGAGACCTGCATGATGAGTCAGAACAGTCAGTTTCAAAATGTGACTGATAGAAACCTTCTCACAAATCAAACAGTTAATCAATGCTCAGTATGTTTCATCATAGTGCTGCTTTATATCTTTATCATAACCATTTGACTCGGCAGGTTGAGCACGCTCACAGTTATGGTTTATGAATCTGAGTTGTGTATTGACCGTCTGAGACTTCAGCACACACTGACTTTCACTCCTTTGCTGAGATTTTAATTTCCAAATCTTCTTTCATTGCATTTAGCTTAAAACATGAACAGGATGGAAGAGAAACTCTGACGCGATGCCGTGTCCTCAACAGTCCATTATCAGTAACACTGCAACAGCAGTTTGTGGAAGTTTAAGTTCATTCTTTACATTTTCTGCAAATATCACCAAAGTATCAACTCATGTAAGGCTCAAGTTTATTGTAGAACCATAGATGAAATTATAAAGAAAAGAAAAGAAAGGTAGGAAACGCCCATCGCGGCCATCAGTCAGGCACACGGTGTACTGGAAGGCTGATGATGACGCTGCAGTGGCGGTGAGGTGAACCCGGCACGATAGCGAACATCAAAGGCCTAAACACTCATGAAGAAACATGCTACAGTGTGAAAAAAGGGTTTTTTCTGAGAGCCTGTTTCCTCAGCCTCTCTGTGAAACTCAAATTCTCTCCATCTCTTCTCTCATCACTCATCTCAACCTGCAGTCTCTCCTTTATATTCTCACTTCCTCTTCTCTTTCTGTCATTATCTCTCATCCCCGCCACCCCCACCGCCGCCGCCGCCACCTCTCTTTCTTCTTCTCCGTCCCCTTTCGATATCACTTGCGCTCTCTCCATTCCTTGCACTCCATCACCTTCCCTCTGTCTCTCTCTCCCTCCCCTCCACCCCCTTTCCTTTTTTTTTCTTCCTTCCCGGTGAAAAAGCGGAGTGACTGGGAGCGTCACTCTGTGCGGATAGCTGGGAGCCGTTGGCGGTTATCGGCTCCTGCAGACTCTCTCTGCCGGTCTGATCTGTCTCCTCTTCATTAAGCAAATACGCCGACGTGGAAATGAAAACATAATAGCTATTTGATTTCCAGCGAGATATTTTGCATATTGGTTCGGAGCTGATAGCGGAATTTCATCAAGTCGTTTTTTTTCCCTCTCTCCTTCTCTCTTCCCTCACTCTCCCGCCACCGCAACCACCCCCCTCCACCACCTCCTCCATCCTCATGCTTTAAAAACTGAATTACTGAGCTGGGCCGGCTTTCAGCAAAGATTTCTTTACATTGGTGGGAAGAGGAGGGGGACAGGAGGGAGAGAGAGAAATCTAGTTCCCGAGGAAGACTACTTAAACGATTAAATATCCCCCATTCCCATCTTTTTTTTTTCTCTCCCTCTCCCTTTTTTGATAACAAGGAAGAAAATTTAAAGAATTCACAGTGCTTTAGGTTGACTATACTAATCAGAGATAGGAGGGAGAAAATTAACTCCTTAATGAGCAAAGCCGTCTCCCCGATAAAGGTCCTGGGGAGATGGCGGGGTGGGACACCGTCTGAACCATGGTGCAGAGACAGAGAAGACAGAAAGCAGTGGACAGACTGATGGAGTGTAATGGAAACGGACTGAGAGGCTCGACACCAAGCCGGGGCCAACAATTAGTTTTCCTCCTCCTCTGAGGAGGAGATACTTGCTTTGGCCACGATGTGGGCAGGTGGAGAGATAGCACACAACACCGCCCCCACAGTGGCACAGACAGCCACAGCGACTCGCGGCCTTGATGGATGGCCCGGCGGCGGGGTATTCTTCATGCCCCCCAGAGAGAAAAACTAGCCCTGGAGGAGGAGATCAGTAGCCCCTTCACAGCAGGCCTATCTGATAGTCCGGAGCCTCTCAGGAGGACTATTCAGTGGGCCGAGCTCGCTGAAATAAATCTCCCTGCTGCTGCGTTACATGTTGGAACACCGTGTTGCTTCAGACCTGATAGCAGCCCCGCCGTGTTACTGCTACTGTACACGCTCACACATACAGTGGAGTAGACACACACCTTTATCACAGGGCTCTGAGGCAAGGAGAGCAGCCTCGCTAAGGATCTGTTAACCGAACGGGTCAGATGCTGCTCTCATCAGCGTCCCTATACTCCCTGCCATGCCTGCACTGTCTGTGTCCATCAGCTCAAACCCGGAGACAACACAATTCTGGAAAGTTTCATTTTTCACACTCATCGGGAACTACAGAGAGCGGAACAGAGCCAGAGCTGATCTGGGAGAGCCGTCCCCTTTTCCTATTAATCCCATTGTTGAGAAACTGGCTTCAGTTCAGCAGGGGGCGCAGCAGAACTGAGTCAGTCCTCTATGAACAGAAGCTAAAAGAATGATTTACAGCTAAATTATTATTTACACCTGCTTGGAGACAAAAAAGCTAAGCTGATGTGGCCCATTAGGGTTCTGTTAATGCTTGCCGATTGGTTCTCAGAGGATTCAGGGCAGAACGCGGTCCCTTCATGGTATCCAAAAAGCAGCAGACGTTAAAAGTGTAGTTAGACCACAACAGAAACTTCCACGTGTGTCGAACAAGCAGCTGGTTGTGGTGGCTGAGGGTGGCTGCCACTAGATATTCTCTCCTGGTGATGGAGTCATGCCTGAAATCAAAAATGGTGGGATTTCTGTCTGAGGAGGTGCAAATAATTATTTTAGCCCAGCTAGTGAGGAAGCATCCTGTGAACACCTCTCCTGTGTCCCCGACTGAAGTGCAGAGCAAAGGGCAGCAGCAGTTTGTGCACTTTCACTAATTAAAAGTGTGAGAACTTTGTAACACTTGTTCGAGGCTAGACCGGACTTCTATTTATTCAAGAGAGCCAAAATGTCCATTTCAGTGGTCAACAGGTCAAAAACTTCATGTTTAAACCAGAGAAATGAAATAAAATCAGCGACTTGTCCCAAAAATTACCCTCCAACAAGCTTTTCTCTATGTTGCACTAACATGCTTGCATCAGGGATTTCTCCCTGCACATTTCTGCTCTTTAATTATATCTTCTTTTTGACCGTCTGCAGCAGGTCACAGTAACAATTATGGCCAATTAATTCACACTTTGCTTTCTTTGCTGTGTGTGAATTGTGAGTACAACTGCACCCCTATAGGAGAGAATAAATGTTTGATCCTGGGTCAGTTTAAGAAAAACAAAACAGCGTCAGTTAATCCCAGCAGGTCGCTGCACCATCGAGGAACGAAGCAGCACACAGCGTTTCAACAGCAGCGAGTTAAAACTGAACTACATGACTGAGATTGTGCGATAACATTTTGGAGATGTTGCATTTCAGCAGATTTCATCACCTTTGACAGAAAGATCCTATCAGGTTGGTGTGACTAATACAAAGTCACCTCTCGCCTTCTCTGAACAGCGCGCCTGCCTCGTTGTTGCTTTTGCTCAGCTTGCTGCCATTTTGGCTGCATTTTGCACACACTTTAACGTGGGGAGGTATGTTCCCCAAAACGCCGTATTTTGGAGTGAAGACTGCACGCCGCGCAGCAGGCAGATCTGTCTCAGTGAGCTAAAAGTTTTATAAGCTTGTTTTTTGCAGCCGTACGCCAGAGACGCTTCGTACACCACACGTGCTGTTGAGACACCGCATGATGTGTTGGATCAAGTCCTCCCTTTGGCATTCTGTTTCACAACCGTTTCTTCTCTGGCAGCACTTCAGACGCACTCACCCTGACAGACTGTTTCATTTTCCTCAAGGACGCCTCACTCCCACATGCATTGCACAGGAACCTCAGTCTGCAGCTTAAATGCAGCCAAAGCAAGCGGTGCATTCCTTTTAAAAGTTAATGAAAAGTGAGCGTGTGTACCAACTGGTTGAACCATGCTCCGCATGTTAGCTGAGGAAACAACAGCACCAGGCAACAGCTATCAGCCTAATGAGCTAATGAAACATTTCACTCTGAGGACAAAATAGGGTTCACTTTTTCATCTGCTAGTCCCCGTGAGACTTGGATCTTTAGTCCACGACCATAAAAAGTAAAAAAAAAAAAATTACAAAAATGCTTTCAGATGACTGCCACAAACCTGCCAACTCGACGCATCACTGAAATCATGTAAACGCTTAAACAGGCTTCTGTTTGCAGAATAATTGCAGCTCTGCTTCATGTTGAGTCAGACTAAGATTCACTTCACTGTGAGCGGTGACCCCCAAACCACAAAGAGTAACAAAAGCCACAAGTGTCTTAAAACCAGACAGCGACTAGCTTTTATGGATTAGCTGATATTTTTAGGCAGCAAATAATCAAAACAAAATGCCAGGAAGGATTACTTTCATTACTTTCCAAAGATTTTACTTATAGAAATATATTTTTTCTAGTCTGCTATCAGGGAACGGGGCTGAAGAGTTACTATGTAACAAATCCCATCCATGCACAGGGATGTGAGTGAAAAAGAGAGATGTTTGTTTTACTTAAACAGGGCCTAAAGCAGAAAAATGGTGTCATTACATATTTTGTCCAGCAGAGCGGCTCCAAACCGCTGTTTCTGACTCCCTCTGTGCTGTCTGCAGCACGTGTAGCATCAGGGATTTGTTTCCTTCTAGCAAAATGGCTGAACAGACACACACTCAACACACGAGTGGAGAGTTAACAAACAGTGCCCTCATCATTTTCCCTTTTAATTCACAACTGATAGTAAGAATATCAGCAGGTGTGGGTGTCTGAAGATTTACTCTCAAAAATCTGCATTGGTATACATGAGTTACATGTATATACATATATTCTTTGTCTTTTCATGCTCTGATGATAAAATGTAGAGAGGAAAAAGGGAGTAAAAACAGGTGGCATTTCAAAAAGGAGGAGTCTGAAGAAAAGGAGTTAGAAAGCAGTTACCATGAAGCCGGAGCTGAGACCCTGGACTATTGAAGCCAGGCATGCAGACGAGAAAGCCAGCCGATAAGCCTGGCTGATAAAAGATAGAAAATAGCAGCAGATTTGAACTTTCCCACCGTCCTACGATCCACAGGGGGAGGAGGGGTTGATTCAACTACTTATTGAATCCCCTCCTATCTACAACCAACACCCCCTCCCTCCTCCTTTACCTCCCCAAACCCAACAGCCAGGCAAGGCCAGCGAGTGGAGCGGGAACACAAGGCTGATACATTCAAAGGCACTCGTGCACTTTCCTCACCCGAAAAAAAGAGTTACAGAGCGGCCAGAAGGTTTCTCAGAGTGGACAACCGAAGGTCAGGAAGTGCTAACTGGTTTCTCTAGACGCGTACACACAAACACACACGTGCCTACACAAGGTCATACAGTATGTGAAGTCTACCCATCATCGCTCTATCCTCAAATCATATCAGAGACAGTGTTTCTTTCCATATCTCTGCTCCTCTCCGCTGATATAAAGACACTTGGCCTTGAGTAAACGCGTGAGAATTTTCACCCACACATCTACACACACACAGTTTTTTCAGTGAAAGGTCATCCATGTACTCATCGTGGTAGTGAGACGCATACGTGGATGCACTGTGGAGAATTACAGACGGGACTCATTCATATACTCCTGTAATCCACAGACAAGCAGGACTCAAACAGCACGGTACAGGCGCGATACGCCTCTGTCTCGTATCCAAAAACACTCCGAAGACGGAGCAGGGCAGGCTGAAAAGCTGCCTTTCTTTTCTGATTAAATAAGGGACACAATTTAATCTCTCTGGTCAGTGACAGTGACATTGTCAGTGACTTATCTAGGGCTGGGGTTAATGTCCAGCTCTTTTTTAAACATTGTCTTTGACCCTTTGTGAACATCCAAATGGAAATGCATTTAAGAGAAAACAGCAAAATGTTAGGCACTTTTAGTTTCTGAAAGTTGTGTATCTATGTGTAAGTATGTAAAACAAGGCGAAAAGGTCGAGTTTTCAGTACACATGTAACAGAAACCACAGAGCTCATGCAATAAGGGCGGCTGATCCAAAGATTAGATGCTACATCCTAGCTCTGCTGCCTGTGGACCGAACAGTGAAAAGATCACGTGCTTTTATCGCCGGTCCGACATACAAGAACTGGTCATCTTGGGCTTTGCAGGAAATAATATCTGAAAATGAATTCTACATTTCCATGAGGATGTGAGTCTTTTCCTGTCTTTAAATTACATCCAGAAACCTGAAAAGCTTCACTTTTGCCAATTTTTTAAAGAAATTGCCCACTCAGTTCCTGGTGTCTGCCTATTCGTGCAAAGTGCGGTTAGAGCTGGCTAACGGCAGGAGCTGAAAACTGCAGGAGACATCAGAAGCAGGTTCATGCACAGCCTCAACAGCAAAGTGTGCGCATGTGAGAAAAGCAGTGATCGTGCATTTGTTTTGATTTAACTTTTAGAGTGATTAGTGGTCAGTTTCACTGCCAATGTGTGTGCGTGTTTGTGTGACTGCTTGTGTGTCCACATGACATCTCGATCTCAACTGGAGATGGGAGGCAGATTCGAGATTATAATGGTATGCAGGAGGAAAGAGACCGATGTGGTCCTCCCTCGCTCGCCCTTCCAGTCTGAGTGACCCCAAACGCCGCGTCGTCTTCTGACATGAACCAGCTCTGCACACCATGTTGTTAACATTGTAAGAGACAGCGGTTTATTATTAAAACGCTTAAAGACGCCTCGATTTTCTTCACTCTTCTATTCGCCTTTTCGTCATCGGAGTCTTCGTCGAGCTTTGACTCTAACCCCGAATATCACTGCACGCTTCACTGGAGGAACAGTTGCACAGAAGGACTGAACACAAGAGACACACACAGATGTTTCTGTTAATATGAGACTAAACACACTCTGGGAGGGAGGGAAAACAGCGACACAACAGAGACAAAAACATGACAGAGTGCAATGAAAACTGCTCAGGGGAGGCTTTGTGTCTGTGTGGAAATGATGTCATTTATAAATGATGCATTTAGGTGAAACTACTCTCAAGACATCTGCAGGCATGACCTTCAACTATTACAGCAACTTCCAGCACACAGTTGAAGCGTCTTCTTCTAATCTACATGGGCTTTCAATGCTTTTCCTGAACGAGTCAAACTGGTTTCAAATATTTCGGGACCTTAAAAGTTGTCAGATTTATGTGTGACCCATAACTCGGCATTATTTTGGTGTTTTCTGAAGATAGAGGGCAGAAGAAGCAAAGTGAGTCAAAAGTATTTAATTAAAATAGAGACAAAACAGCAACCTTTCCTGCTGAAGAATTAAGCTGATGTAGAAATGAAAAAACTGTAGGTTAGCTCCACAAACTCCACAGCTAGTTAAAAAACAGCCTGTACCCCTTCATAACAACTCTGTGGTGGGCGATTTTTTTCATTTTTATTGTTACATTTGAAATCAGGGGTGGGGAACTCCAGGCCTCGAGGGCCGGTGTCCTGCAGGTTTTAGATGTGTCCTTGATCCATCACAGCTGATTTAAATGGCTAAACGACCTCCTTAACATGTCTTGAAGTTCTCCAGAGGCCTGGTAATGAACTAATCATTTGATTCAGGTGTGTTGACCCAGGGTGAGATCTAAAACCTGCAGGACACCGGCCCTCCCTCGAGGCCTGGAGTTCCCCACCCCTGCTTTAAAAGTCTTAAAGTGTCTGCTTTGATTGGCAGAGCTAGGCTAGGCTTCACCTCTGCTAACTGGACTCACTGAACAACTGACGTAACGGTAACTACAATCATCAGGCTTTTATCATTTAAACATATTTTAGAAAAAATGAGGTTTTGAGGTCTGTTTGCACATGTGCAGAGGTAAACAGTACTTGGACAGGCAGTGAAATTTAATATTTTCCCTCCTTTTTTGTGCAAAGACAACAACTGTGCTTTGATTTATATGATTTAGACTATTCTTACCGGTAAAATGAAACCCAAGAAGACATTTTACACATAGACTGAACTTTTATAGCACTTACCATGGTAGGGTTGCATGTGTAATGCGTGGACATTAGCCATTTTTTAATCCCGAGTATAAACTCTGTGTGACATCAGATTGTAGCAAATAGAGGGTAAAAGTCTGGTTTTTATCCCAAGTGTTGGCAGTCTGGGGTTAGAGTTGTCACCGATGAAGACTTGATGAACCCGAGTCATCGGTAACCCATCTACAAACACGGTTCTGTTAACCCCTGAAGTTTGAGACGGCTCATGGTCTCTGAAAATGTTCCTAGAACAAACCCGAGCTCAATCATAGACGATTACTGGTGACGTGGTGGGTGTTCAGAGATTTAATCTTTAGCTGTGATCAGTAAAATTGAAAGTTTACTTCGTAAAAGTAACGCTTATCAGATGCTTCTTTTTGCCAAATAAGAGAAGAGTTACCTCAGTGATCTGATCATTTCTCTTGCCTTGGTTCTTATCTGCAGTTTGCCCTGAGACATGACTCTCTTATTATCCTATAAGCAAAGGAAACACTTCTAAATGCTCTTTTTCTCACACATTTCTTCTATAATTACCATCGGGGTGTTGATTTTTTTCCCCCCAAGTTAATTAAAGGATGTAAATCATCTTAATGGTCTGATCCGTCTAACAACTATACTCTTTTCTCCTCCCAACACAGCTGATTGCTCCCAGATTGGATTTCAGGAGCTTCTGTGCTGTCACCGGTTTAAAAATGTTTCCTAACCTGCACTTTTTCTCAGCACTGACGATTTCTCGTGTGAGATATATGCTGCTTTTCTCTAGCAACCTGTTTGTTTTTGCTGAATTAAAAGCACGTCATGAAACCGTGAGTGGCCTACTTGGATTAGTCTGTCACAGAGGCGAAGATCAGCTATGATTTTTAGGTTTCTAAACATACAGAAAGCTTCTGTCCAAACGTTGCTCTTTTTTAACCTGAATTGACAGTAAATCTGCACGTGCCTGTTGTAACCGAGGGTCAAGTGTGACGAGGATGTGCACAGTAAATAGTCACCAAACAAGGCATTAAAAGAATTCAATATGCCACCGTTCCACATGAGAGAATCCCACGGTGTCGTACATCTGTGTGATCTCCGGCTGCCTACTGTAAATCTGCCTCTCCGCTGCCAACAAGAGGAAGCTTCTAGCAGAAAACCCTCTCTGAGAAGTCAAGAGAAATACCACGAGAGAGAGCGAGAGGAGGGGTGGGAGGCGAGATAAAAGGCCAGAGAAATGATAAAGATAAAGACTCAGACAAGCAAAGTAAAAGAAAAACAAGAGGAAGGAGAGATGGAAAGATGAGGGGGCAGTCTTTTTGTTGAAGAGAGCAGAAATAGAGAAGGAGAAAGGGGGGTACGCCACTCACAACTTGGCTTTGCATCTGTTATCTCCGCCTCCTGTCACAAGGCTTAAAATAAAAATAAAAATAAAGTGAGATGGTGGCAGCAGTGTTGTTGCGATAGCCCTGTGGAGCATGAAGAGGGGATGTAAAGGAGATAACTGGTTAAATATAACCCGCTGCATGGCTGGCAGCAGCAAAGAAAGGGGGTATTTTCAAGAGGCAGGGCATCAGTGGAGCCCTCACTACCCAGATAACATCCATGTTAAGTGTGTGTGTGTTCTTGCAAAAGACATATCCATAATTACTCTATGGATCGAACGCATGTGCCCACACGCACACACAGACAGAGGACCAGAGCCAAGAAAAGATGCGCTCGCTCACATCTATGTATCTCTCTGCCTCACCAAAGGAAGTATCAGCAACCCCCTCCCCACACCCCCCACCCATCTCACACACACACACACACACACACACCCCTCCAACGCAAAAAGTCACAACGGGATTTCTGATGGGAAAAATGTGCTTTCCTCAGATGATGGTCAGATAGACGGGGAGTACAGCCAAATGTCAGAGATGATAAATGGAAGGGTGCTGAGACAAGATCACACACACACACACACACACACACAAACACACAGCAATACTCTCTTCTTCACTTGTACAGCCACATGCAGATACACACACAAACAACTGTTTCTTCCACAGCTGAGGGATGCATCACCGTACAAGATGAAATTAGGCAAACTTTCCTCTGACAAACTGAGCCGCGTTTGTTTGGCAGGTGTTTAATTGTTCGGCAGACCTTCATCTACAACATCTACAGAGTGCGCTGAGCTGCATCATCTGCTGCAGCTGATGACTGTTCTCACGAATTCACCGGTTAACCCACGACAAATGAGGCAAAATTAGATATTCACAAATTTTCCAGCGCACTGCAGCGGCGTCATTCGATGAGAAAAAATCTTCCAGAGCTATTTTTTCTCTCCTCTGCTGTTTGAATGATTACCTTAACTCTAATTTTTAAAACTCAACATTTCTGTCACAGAAACGCGGCCATAGAGTCAAAGAAAACACAAAAATATGTTCTTTCTGAACTGCTACACACATTAAAAGTGCAGACAAGACCAACTCGCTGCACTCTGGAAATAAAGTTGAAGGTGCTTAATATTCATATTTTTGGTTTCAAAATGCCTCACACGTTCTTAAATGACACCTAAACTTCTTTATAATGGAGATGTGATGCTGTAATACAGGAAGAATGTGGTTTGGCATTATCTTGCTGAAATAAGTAATTACATATCATCAGATCTGCTGGTTAGTCATGCCAAACACCCGTGCACTCACAGACACTCACTTTTAAAACTAATAATAGGCCAGAAGGTAAATAAACTGGTATTTATGTATCGCGTTCCTGCTCTGGCACAATCACCCATTCATGCTGTGTTTATGTAGGGTTGGATAACTTGGCAAGCAAGTAATCAAACTACTGATCTTCCTATTAGTACAAGTCTCGCTCTACCTTGGCTACAGGTGATGATTTATGCACGACTTACAAAGAGAACTTGAAATTTTGAGGGCTCGGACCGCAGGACGGTTTCCCAATTTGCCTCCGACTTTGACACGACTGACGCTAGTTCTCAGATGCACTCCACAGAATCATGTCACGTTTTCAATGCATCATTAATTTGGAATTCAGCCAGAAGCACAGCTCAGTATTTTATCACGGTGTATGGAGGGCCAGTCGTGCAGTAAGAATTCTTCAGTGCTGAACTAAAAGGACCATTTCTGTTTGTTTATTGCTCAGTGTGAAGTCTGCACTGCTTGGATCTGTAACTGCAGCAATCTTGCATACAAACACACAAAAATAAATGTGGCGAATGTGTTCGGCATCGAGCTCTTAATCATTCCCAATGGCAGCAGGTTTCAGAGGTGATATGATAAAAGGCAACAGCGTGCTTCCATGTAACATTTGCAGAAATTAGAAGATCGTTTCCATGGTTTCCTTGATAAAAAAATATGTCGCTCACTCTTAGAACAGATGCTTAGTAGGACTTTTTACAGACGCTTAAACATCACACTTTACATACAAACAGGTTTCCATAGGCTACCTCTTTTATTTTATATTAGAAGCTAACAATGTGAACCGAAAGCAAACTTCAAACTGTGCTGAACACTTTGCTTCAGTGTGTTTGTGCTTTTGTGGGATAGCCCTCATATAACCATCTCAGGCCTGTTTGTGAGCACATCAGCCCGCCCACACACAAACTCTACTTTTTGTTTAGGAGCTAATACTGACTGCTTCAGACAGAGGATGAATAGAGGGGCTGCATCGAAGCCCACTATAAGCCAAAGAAGTGTTGTTTTGAAGTCTGAGTCATTCAAAGAATCTGTAGTAGAGTCCACAAATTAAAAAAACAGCCTGTGAATGATCACAAGACGTTCCCCTTTGCAGTGCCTTTGTGTGTAGAGATGTGTAGAGAGCTAGGGTTTCGTGATTAATCAGCCTGCAATTCATTATTTCCATACATAGACCATACAATTTTCCAAACAGTCAAAGTCTTCAGATTGCTTTCAATGCACAAAACACAGAAAAGGTATAAATCCTCACATTTATCCACTACTCACCAGTCCTGTTATTGACACTCTTTAAAGCCACAAAAAGGGGAGAAAGCTATGACACGTTTTTCTTACTGGTTTTTAAATAAACCTTTAATATGACTCAGTGGGAGTGTAATGTTAAGTTGATTAAGGAAAAAAGCAGGGAGAAGTTTTCTCTCTGCTGTCGTGCAAAACAAAGTGGTGAAAGACACCGGAGCTGGCTGCAGGGCTCAGAGTCTTGCTTAAAGGCACTTCTGCTCACTGTAGGCTGCGAGCCAGTGGTAGCAGCAGAGGGAGGACGCTCTCTCCTCCATTAAAGCATATTATTAGGTTATTAGGTGGTGACATCCATGATAGCATGTCTTGTCTTCCTTGGCCTGGCCTTGCCTCGTCTGGTCTGGTGTCTTATAGGGATTTAGTCTCCTGATGCCTAGCCTAGTAGAGGTCTGTGTGTGTGCATGTGTATGTGTGAGCGTGTGTGTGTGTGTGTGTGTGTGTGTGTGTGTGTGTGTGTGTGTGTGTGTGTGTACGCGGATGACTTCAGAGATAATTTTAATATCAGGCCGGTGTGGATTGCTGATAGTGTTTTAAGGCAGGGCCCGGTGGACCGAGCGCTGGTCGTACCTATCTGTAATTAGTAACCATTCCCTATCACTGATAAGATAAACCACGCCTGACCTTTTCCATTCAGTCACCATAGCAACCTGAAACCCCCACCCCAGCACCCCCACCCTCCCCTCCATATTATTTTAGTGATTAAACAGCAAATAGTGCTGAAGATGTGAGGAGCTGATAAGGGCATGATTAATAATAGTCCTCCACATGGTCCTCTGAGGTGTGTGTGTGTGTGTGTGTGTGTGTGTGTGTGTGTGTGTGTGTGTGTGTGTGTGTGTGTGTGTGTGTGTGTGTGTGTGTGTGTGTGCTGAGGAGGGGCCCATCAGTGTCAAACAGTCACTGTGAAAAGCCTCGGTTTGGCTTTTTGTGGTGAATAATGGAAATTTAAGACGAGCTGAAAGTGAAATAAAAGCAGCGGGATGAGGACGATAGATGTCTCTCTCTCTCTCTGAGATGCTCTCTGAGGATAGGGAATATTAGCGTTACCCACACCCACTCAGCTTTTACCCACCGTGGCCCTTACATTCTGAGGGGCCGCCACGCTGGTGGAAGCGCTATCTGTCGATGAATAATGAATGCGGGACTCCAGGATTACCTCGTCCCCACTTTAAAACGCTGCGCTGTGGTTTTAGAGAGAGGTAACCTCTTGATCAGAGAAGCTTGAAGTGCAGCTCGCATTTGTGACAAACGTCAAACGTCCCCTTCAGTGGAAAAATCACTCACTCATTGTGGAGATGGTGTGAGATACATTCAGGTGTGAATATGACGAAACACTTCCTTAAAAAATATCAGTTTCTAGAAATGCTGAACCTCCACCACATTACATTTAGCCATTTCACACACAGTGTTTGGCCACACTGTGCATGCAATCTATATTATTTAATCATTTGAGAAGGAGGAACAGACCAGTATCTGGTACTTTTATCTTCTTATAGCCTCTTGAAGCCCGTCAGCCTCTCCGCCACCAGCTTTGAAAAAGGCTTTGTAAGTGTTGTAATTATTTTTAGGTGACTAATGCTGTCATGCAAAGACTAAAACATGTATACATAGTTTTTAAGACCTGAACCTAACATGCTGGTATTTTATTCCTTTTCATAAATGCATTTCCAAAATTTTATTAGCTGATTTTGTCATAGAGGGAAAAAAATTAACACCAGATAAAAATTGCTGCTAAAAGCTAACTAGCATAGCTGTGCAAAAACATTTCAGGGAGAATCTGAAAAAAGGAAATATAGTTTATTTTAAATAAACCAAAAAATATGGCCTGACACAGCTACCTGCTGTTAGACACGCTTTTAATTAAAACTGATGCCACAGGGCAATTGTAAAAGTTTAAATGTATAAAACAGAAATGGGCCAAAAAGAAAAATGCCCTGCAAAAAAAACACGTTTTAGCACGACCACTCATACAGAAACTGCCTCTGCGGTTCCCCTCAGCCTTTCACCCTCTTGTTCAATCGTTTGGTTGGTCTGAACTGCAGCAACAGCAACCAAACGCAGATTAATAAATAATATAATAAGAAGTGTACACAAACAGCAAAATCTGCCCAACAGTGAAGAAGCAAAAAGCTTGTAATTATCGATAAAAACAAGGTAGGATTCAATTTCCTTCCATTCTGGCTCTGCACAGGTTCAGTGAACAAGCATGTGTCTCTGTAGTGCAGTGGAGTGCATTACAAAACACATGTGGCGTAAAAACCCTCCAAATCCAACAACTGAAAGTAAATTCTGAATTTACTAGTTCCTGCAGTACTCATGAATGTATTACTGGCAGGAGGAAACTGAAGGAGCAATCTGATCATGACCCATGCACCTTACACATACATGACGATTAATACACCCAAATCTACACGCCAAACTTCCCAGCCCAGTTAATGATTACTTTAAAACGGTGGGCCACCCAACGGCTCTCAGTACTGCGCTCACTCCTAGGAACTGCAGCTCTATATCTCCCTGCATTTGCATGCCACCGAAACGGTGAGTAGGTATGCAAAGCGGCGCGAGTTGACTGAAAGGTCAGTGTGGGTTTGTTAAGGCCACGAAGCCCAAAAAGCTAAGCAGAACCTGGCCGGCTGTTATCAGTCAGGTCCCTGAACTGATACGGGCAAAGGGGGAGGGTCGGGGATTCTCCTTCCTTATACTCAAAAGGGAAGTCTCCCTTTTACCTCTGCTGGTGAATTACAGCAGTACAGGATGTCCCGATGCACTGCAGGTCCACAACAAAAACTGGAGACATCAGCAGAGAAGCAGAAGGTGATAAACCAACCAAATAAACCAGCGTATTTCTCCCACAGGTCTCTGCCAACATCTCTGTCCAGGTGATGTACAGTGTCGTTTCAGGATAAAGGAGATTTCTCACCAACTTGAAGACATTTCGAACTCTGTCATAGATTCTGAAATTACAAAAAATCCTATAAAAATAAGCGAATGACCAGAACCGTCACCCTAACCCTAGACGGGTCACCAACGACCTTCTGGATGTTACAGGTTTGTTTTTATTTGAGCAAACTGACCTTTTAATTCTTGGGCGCCATATAGATTTTTTTGTTTGTTTAGTGCACCCTATCAAATATCATTTCCACATTATGTCTTTCTGGAGATGACCGGATTAATACGGCCACTATTCTGATATTGTTTCTCACACAGGGCTAAGCTCCACAATAAGGACCGGTCTCCTGACATTACAGTCGATGGGGTTGTTTGGGGGGGGGGGGGGGGGGTCAGTGGAATGTGCTTGCTCCAGCGGATTTAGCCAATCAGATGAGTGTCAGCCATCCAGAGATATTTTAGAGATAATAAGCATTCTGCGATATCTCTGGAAAATTCCTGCCCCTTACAGTGGAGCAGATAATGAATGCCATACAGTGCTGAGTGATGTGGACGGAGGCAGGATCAGATTTACACAAGCAACATACACCACACACACACACATAAGTTTATATACACTACTGCTGCTGCTATAAGCACTTCCCAGCAGCACTTTGAAGGCTGTGGTACTTTCACTCACACAGACACACACAGGGACACGGCATGTCCGCATGATTGCTTGAGTAAGCGAATTAGCCTCAGCGATGGCTGAGGAGGCAATAAGTTGGCAGAAAAGAGGGATAATCTTTTATCTTTCACCCTCCCAAATGATTTCTTAAAGTCTGTATCACTTCCCTGACAGTTGACGCTCCACTTTTTCCTCTTTCATTATTTATTTATCTATTTTTGCTTTGTGTGAATTCAGCTAAAATACTTCTAAAGCGCTTAATGGCCCTATCGCTCGCTCAGATCTGCTGCCACATGCTGCCTTTTCCCCCCGCTTCCCCACATTTTCGGAGATATTCTCCGGCCCGGCCCCCGAAGAGCCGGCGCTTTATCAAACCGTCTTGACGAGAATGACACGGCCAATTATTGACAAATTATTCCTTCACAGAATGACAGTAAGACAAGGAGAGGAGTGAGCGAGAGCGGGGAGGGGGGAGAGACTACAGGCTTGGTGAGTGGAAGCCACCCCATCGCCCCCCTAACAGGCCTGAGGAGACAGGCGTCTATCAGATTCTATTAAGAGCTCGGCACTTTGGCGAACAAAGCTGCCCGCGCCCCGCCACGCATTAACTGCTATTATACGCTCATGAACTTTGTCACAATCACAATTGTTCCCCCCATTCTCTCTTTTGCACATTTTTAGTCTCCTTTTGTGCGCTTAAGAACTGAGAACCGCTTTCCTTTCTGTGTGTCTCTGTGTGTACGTGTGTCAAAGACAGGATGTAGGCGACGATGATGTAAATACATAAAAGGGGAGAGTGAGCGAGCTCCGATTTATCCTGGAAATTTCACAACTTCAGTGCGTCTTATTGCACGGTCGCACGGAGTAATTGTTACGAAAAGTGCACAAAAGCCAAAAATGTCGGCGATTCTTAAAAGTAGCATTTTCTGGTTTTGATGACATTTATCGTGTCTGCCGAGTGAAGCGGACAGTCGGTATGTAAGTGGAAAAATGTGGGATCATTGTTAGTTAGAGGAGCTCTGCACAGCTTGTTAACCGTGTAACCAGTAAGTCTGCGTAAGACTACTTGCAGCTCTACTTAAACCACTATTACCCTGCACTATTGGTATGTACTGTATGCACTGTTGTAACTTGTTCAGCAACCAAAAGGCCACAATACATACCCAAACTGTAGGTCGTTGTAAATTTAGACACGACAAATCACTCGGAGACACATTTTACAGCTACAGCCAGTTTGCTTTACTATAAAAAGCACAGAGTAGGACAGCAGATAAAGTAAAAGCTCTCGTGTCCATTGTAACACGTTATGTGCCTGTACCTGTAAAAAAAAAGACTTGCACAGGCAGAGAGCTCCATCCTGTATGACCACTCTTCTTCTTGTGCAGTCAGAAATTATCTAAAGATGGGAAAACCTGAATCAAGGACAAATTTTCCCTGAGACTATTTCAAGTGCTCAATATTAGCAGCTCGGCATTTTCCAATTTTTCCACGTGGCAGGCTTCCCTAAAAGTCATAAATACATTCAGACTGGCAGCTGTCCAGCTCGTGTTTCGTAAGCCAACAGCTCTTTCCTCAGATGCGCACCACCTTCCAATAAACATCCCCCACGCACTTCAAAATAGAATGAGCACAACAGATATGGCGAGTTTGAACTGGGCCACTAATCATTAGTCAACTAACTACCTAAAGCTTTATCAGTTATTTATTCCGCCTCTCTTATCACCTCCATCAGGGGGACTTTGAGGCCTGGCAGTTTGATGGCGAGATAGAAGCAGTTTGTTCAAGGGGATGAACTTTGACACTGACGTGACCAGCAGGTGAATAAAATGGTAACGCAATCACATTAAAAATAAAAAATGAAATCGTCCCTTTCTTATGATGCAAACAGCAGCAGCACAACCAGTCACTTTTAAAAATGTCATGAATGATCACATCACAAGAATCGCATTAATGAATGCAGCTGCTGGTGCATACGGTCCTTCCCTCCCTCAGCCTCTTTTAAGCGACCCATCGAACTTTCACACTAAGGGGAAAAGCCAAAATGGTGTGCAGTATAAAGCCAACATTGTGAACCCCGAGGTCCAGCTCTGGTCCAGAATCGTAACCCTAAGCCGTGTTTTAGACACTCCTGTGGAGCCAAAAATGCAAAAGGAGACATCTGTGAAAGACCAAAAAACCCTTTATGTTACATTAGCCAGCTTTGCAAAACAGTTGTTAGCATTTATGAATTAGTGTCTTCTAAAAAACTTGTGTTAATATTGTTGTGTTATATTTGTTGCATAATTTCTGCTGCCCTCTTGGTCAGGTGTCTCCTTTAAAAAGAGGATTTTTAATGTCAGTGAGACAGACAGGATATACTATACTGCACAGGTAAAGGACCTGGTGTTTGTGGACAAGCAGCAGCAGCAGCCCACCGGGGCCCGACCCCCCTCCCCGTCCCACGGCCCACGACTGATGCCAAGCAGACCTGTTTTCCCTCTCCAACTGCCGCCACCCTCCTCTTTTTCCCTTTTTCTCCACTTTCAACCTCCTGCTGCCCCTCCCTATCGCTGAGCTTTGCCAAGTCCACATCGTTGGTAACGAGGGTGTAGTTTCTTAACATTCATCATCGCTGAACTCTGAAACTTTATCAGCTCCGGAGAGCGGCGCCACAGCCCCGGCCCCGGCTTTCTCAGCTCTCAGATAGGGCCGATAACGCACTGATAGATTACAGCAGATTGTTTTACTTCAGGGGACACTGCTGCTGCAGCTAATACTAATACACAGACAAGAAGACTCGCCGGTGATAGGAGGGGTGGAGGTGGAGGGTAGGGGGCAAAGAGGCACAAAGAGGTAAGGGCAACGAAACCGCGATGGGGTGGAGGAAATTACAGCCGATGTCCCATATGTCCTTATCCTGCAGTGAAAATACGAGTTTGCAAATCTGGAAACTCGCTAATGTTCTGTGAGCTGATAATACAGACTAAGAGTGGCCGCTTTA
Source organism: Astatotilapia calliptera (assembly GCF_964374335.1). Lineage (NCBI taxonomy): Eukaryota > Metazoa > Chordata > Actinopteri > Cichliformes > Cichlidae > Astatotilapia > Astatotilapia calliptera. The sequence continues at coordinate 3,217,393 of NC_137428.1, read as the reverse complement.
AATATTGATGCGAATGAATGAAATGTAGATTTTTAAGCCCTTTCTAAAGCGTATGCATGCATGAGAGAGTGGTTAGACACACACTTACAGGGGTAACCTGAGCTTGCAGGGAGGAGTGGTGGTGGTGGGGGGGGGGGGGGGGGGGGGCAGAGGGTAGCTCGCCAGGTGACCTCCGGTTAAAAACAGGGTCAAGTGTGAAACACAAGGACCACTTTCTCCCTTTTCCTGCCTCTCCAGCACTCTCTTTTCTCTTAGCCCAGACTCACAGTTTACCACCTAATAAAAGCCACAGTTCTTAAAAAGATCTTAATCTCAGCTGGAATAACCTAATAAAATCTAACCTCAGAAACTAAGAAATATAACCTCATAAAATATCTTCTCAAAGACATTGAATTAACGGTTTATCGCTCTTTTATTTCATTATTCTTCCCACAGTATTTTCTCATTCCAGTTATGGATTTTTCCAGCCTATTTCTACAGGTGTACTCCATCATGATAAAAAAGGGTGATCCATTATTGTATTAAATTACTACAAGTACCACTCATGCAGATGAGCATTAACTTTTAGGAGTTAAAGTCTCAGCGGGCGGGCTCCCAGCGCAGCGATACATAACTGTTTAGTCCATCATTTGAGGAATATTTACCACCTTGCCAAGAGTAAATAGACTGCATTTATTTGGAACATTTCTAGTCTTATCGACCATTCAGAGCGCTTTACACACACACACACACACACACACACACACATTCACACAGTGCCTTTTCTATCACATCGGTAATACACTGGGGGTAATTCTGGGGCTTCAGAAGCTTGTCCAAGCATACTCCCTTCAACACTCAGGCTGGAGGAGCTGGGGATCAAGCTGCCAGGCTTCCTATTAGTGAACAACCAGCTTTACATACACAATTACGGACCAGGACTGACTGCAGATCAGAACGTTATAGGCTACCTCTGTAACTTCAGCCTGTTGCTACTGTAGAAAGTCCTCAGAAATACTGTTTTTGGTCATTTAGACATACTGACTCGTGATATTTCGGTCCATAATGCCACGCCCTCCTATGGGTAGACACTCACTTAGAGGGAACATCACTACAACAAACACAAGGACCCACACAAAGCTGTTCCAGATTTCCAGTATTGCAGTACAACATGAAATTCCCTCGGTTGGGTATGGCCAAAGAGCCAAACCGCTCGGCAAATCAAAAATACTTTTGTAGTAAAATATAACAGGAACTTCTTGGTACACACAGCCCCACCACCCCAAAGAAACAGTCTGCTGAGCATCACAGTGGCAACTCATCCTTTGTCCTTCAAGATGGAGCACATGGGGTTGTTTCTTTTGTTGTCACATTTTGATGGCGCAAAAAAACAATCAGCCAGTTAAATGATTGGCTGTTTGCATGTCACATGTAGCATTCTTCACTGTCAGATGATCTGATAGGCCCTTAATGAGCAAAGAAGCGAGCTCTTCCATAGAGTCATTGCATCAGAGTCATTTTATGGCCCAGGACTATTTCTATGTAAAGTTAGTGGCAAGCATTAATAAGCTAAATTAGTCCATGAGAAGACAAGTGATGGATGAGCACACACACACACTCAGTGTGTGAGATGGGAATTCAGAGCTATTGTGTGAAGCACAGGAGCAATTAGGGATTGAGATGTAAAGTGGGGTCAAGCTGCTGGCCTTGCACGTCTTTCACGTCTTCTGTCGGGACGCCAGCGGACAGCTAGGTGCCGCAAAGCGGCCGATTCCTGCCGCTGTTGCCATTGTGGAAACTCAAACCTGTCCGCCGCTGGTTTCTGCCTCCTTATTAGCGACAGATTGAGAACTGAGCTTATCTGGGCCCACCAGAATGTGTGTGTGTGTAATGAATTGGTGTCAGGGAGGGCATTAAGGAGTTAAATGAGGTCTAATCTGCTAATAGCAACAGCAAGAAATTATCAACGCACAGCTTGCGCACAATGCAAAAACCTTTATACACATATTTTTAAAATAACAACAACACACAAATAACATTAAGATAAACACGCACAAAAAAGAGCCTCCATGTATTTGGTCTTAATTTCGGCATCAACATTTTATCAGCCAACCCCCATGAATAATCCGCACGGTAATTTCTTTCTTTCTCCTCTTTTTGTTCCTGGCATTTTGGTGGAGCAAGATAAGGGCTAAAAAAACAACAGAAGGGCTCACAGAGTGAAAAAAGACAGATAGATAACATTGATATCAACTCCTACACAACACAGTCATTCTCTTATCTGGGCTTTTTATCAGTTTCATTTTTTCCCTCTATTTTCTTTCATTCTTTCTTTCTCAGGCCTGTTCTTTGTGGACTTGCCGAAGAAAAAAGAGAAAAAAGAAGCCCTGGCCTTAAAAAGTAAAGTCAGGTTTTGGTATCAAATTAACCTTTATGGCGATTTTCTGCATCCTCCTCATGGTTAATGTGTACAAGGCGGCGTGCGTGCCGTTGGAACAGATAGAACTGGCCACATATAAGCAAAGCAGACTGTGGGCTGGGAAAGAAAATATATTTAGATAAGTGATCTCGTGAGGTGGGAGGGGAGTTGCTTATTAGCAGACACAGACAGGAAGATTGGTTGGTAGAGGCAGACTGACACACACACGCGTGAGCACGCACACACACAATCACATGCACATAATCTTGTCCTAGCCTACACTGCAGCCATATTTCTGAGAAGAGGAAAAACTATTTCGCACACAGACTTATCACTGCTGTGTGTCAGACAGAAAAGCCTCTCTGGGTCTAATCTATCAAGGTCAGCGAGTGTGGCCCGGGCAAGCAGCATGTTGTTCCATCCCGCTGCTTCCTGCTGGAGAACACAACATCTGACTGGCTCGCTGGAGAGATGACTGAGCTATGACTGTGCGACAAGCTGACCAGACCTCTCATGCACTCACAGTGAACAAAAAAAAATGCTGCTGTCTAATGATGAAGCGATGCGAGGTTGCTTTAAACGGAAGTGAAAGCTGTACCTGCCGTGGTTTTAATGGATTCAACTTTGAGTCTGTGTTTCATCAGGGATGCACGGCTGTTAAATTACCCTCATTAACACGAGTAGACCTGCTGTAACTTTTGGGTAGCATATAAAAAGATCAAATCAATCAATCAATTCGGTCTGTGGGCAGATTATTCCATTTTATATGGATCATTACAAATATGGGGTGTAGTTATACACTGATGACGTAGTGTGGTTGGTGTATATACAGATGTTGTCTGTACCCACCCAGGTAATGCAAATGGAAACTACAACTGACATTTGTTACAGGGCATTTTTGCTTTCATTACATCAACATACTGTCATATTTTTCAACGCTGTCTATGTAAAGATAGACAGAGTTACCATTGATATAACCCCGTGGTATGAGCACGCGTTTTGCCTATGGCCATGTTGTTGTTAGGTGCTAAAAGTGAACATATTTGGACGAATGTTACAGTAACAGCTAATATTTGGTTAGAAAACTGTATCCATAAACTACGGGTGCACCCGATATCTGTTAATTAGTGATAAGTAACAGACCAATAATAATAATAATAATAATAATAATAATAATAATAATAATAATATACACAATTTAATGAACAAACTGAAGCCCACTGTACCCCACAGCAGGTCATATTCTTTCGGATCATTTCATTATAAAGCTACTGACAGCACAAACATGCTAAACAGGTGCAGTTTGGTGGATTAGTGGAGGTTAGATGGAAAAAGCATCGACTGGTCATGTGGTGGAGGCGGAGTATGTCATCTGCTAATCAGAAAGTTGGTGGTTTGATTCCTGGCTGCTCGGGGAAGAGATCCTAAACTCAGAGTTGCTGTGTTCATCCAACCGTGAATGTAAGATAGAAAGCACTTAGATATAGTGTAAAGCACATATCTAATAACCAGTTCAATTAATAATCCACTCAGACACCAACTATGCATGCTTGCCCCAGGCGTAACAAAAGACTGTAGCTGCTGATGTCCTAACTCGGGTTCACAACATATGCAAAAATATTATTCTTTTAAATGCATTTATTTTGAAACAGTGGTTTAGTGCATCCTGATGACTTTGCATTAAAGCTCTCGTGGCTGCATACAGATACTTCTGGGACTCTTCAACTCTGGCCCAGATATGTTTGGATTTATTGCAACTTCACATGGAGGCCAGTCGATTCATACAGCGTGAGATTTCAAAGCTCCTCCTCCAGGAGGCGAGTATGCTGTAGGACCATCAGAGGTGAGGAGGAATGAGGATGGTGCAGATGGGGGATTTCTCCTCATGGAAAGAAGGGAGGAAGAGGTGAGGAGGAGGAGGGACAGAAGTTCAGTTGGACAGACAGAGAGCTGGAGAGCTGAAGATAAGAGAGGGGAGGGAGATAGAGGTTGTGTGTGCGTGTTCGGGGGGTGGGGGGTGGGATAAAAAGCAAATGGGTTAGAGGATTTGGATGCAGGGAGCATATCCATCAGGGATCTTTCCTGGTATCAAACTGGAGCGATCAGCGATAAAAACTCAACCTGGAAACGGCTGTAGCTGCAGTGGGAGTTCACTGGGCTGCAAATAGGCCTGTCTGCCCCTAATCTCTCTCCATCTCTATGTCCCCCACCGCCACCACCCGCCTCCTCCAGCCACTCTTGTTGGCTTTATAATGACTCGAAAAGCCAGTAATACAAGTTCTCTTTATAGTCGGCCTGGTACAGATGGCCGCTCTGCACTGATCTCTGTGCCCAAGCCTTTACTGTCCACACGATCTGCAAATTTTATACAGTCGCTTCAGTCATATGACCACTCCTCTCTGCACTACGTCTCCCTCACTCACTAAAAAAAAAATCTTCACAAAAGAAAAAGAGAAATGAAAGAAGAAGCGGGTTTTTCTTCTTTCTGCTGTGCCCCACCCTTTTCTAGATAGAGAGAGAGGGAGAGGAGGAGAAGAAGAAGAAAAAAAAAACATAATTTATCTGTGTATTATCAAGAAAGGCAGACACTTTAATCAGTCAGCTATGAAGTCAGTATTTCCATTCTTATCTGTCGCAGGAGTGGAAATGGAGAGGAGATAGCGTTCTGGGAGCCCATCGGTGGGCAGGAATGATAATGGGGGGTGGGGGTGGAGGGTTTAGGGGGTGAGGAAGGCGGGGAAGGGGGGGGGGGGGGGGCAGGGCAGGGCTATTGGACCGCTGTGTCAGCGCTATCTGCACCCATTATCAACAGGCTTATCGGGCCTACCATCAGCCTCGCTGTAATGGGGCCAGTTCAACTTTCCACATTATCATACCGCCAAGACCTGGTTCGCCAAGGCTAGGGGTCTGGCTGGAGACACAGAGAGAGAGAGAATGAAAGAAGGGGCGATAGAGAAGTGAAGGTGGAAGGCTGGAGATACAGGGAGTGAAGTTGAGAGAAATAGTGGTTGGTAGAGAGGAATTTAAAAAGGAGAAAAATGAGAGAACTGATGGACGAGCTGGAGCTGGACCGAAGAGTGAGAGCGTCAGAGTGATGGGAAGGTCCCGAAAAGCCATAATAAACTTAAGAAGAAAAAAAGCATTCAGGCTTTGTTATTTACGCAGATATGCCAGTGACATTGTGTTGCGCTCCGTTGTTGCGTCTACACTCAGGAGGACTGTTTACGGTCTGACTTCCTGCCTCTGTGAGCTGTTAAGTTATATTAGATCACACGCCCACAATAAATGATGTTACAGTGGGGATTCATTAATCTGGAAGATTACATGAAGTTAGTTTTTATAGCTCACTCAATCTTTATCTGCGTCTTTATCATGGGAAGATGAAACAATGTGTCAGGATTTTGCACAAATGTCTTTTTCCCAACAGTCTTCACCATAACGTATAAAGACAGAATGGAAAAGCTGCTGCGTGCTGATGCCATTTGCTCATCACTGTTGCAGCCAATATCGACTCTTTATAACTTTTAACATCTGAGCCTTCAAATTAATGTTTCCAGCAGGGTTGTTTTTCTTATGACGTTGGACGAGATTCTGTATCAAGCTAAGGGTCACATTTTGAGCCATACTGCACAATTTTCTGTACAAAGTCTCAAAAACTAGATTTCCTTCACTGCAGCCAACACAATATTTTTATTAGAGCTCATCTTAGAGGTGTTCAAGCTGACCCTGAAATTGGTTTTGTCCTCCAAAGTCAAAGTTACATTCAATGAGCTTCAGAATGAGGAACAAAGGTGATTTGAGCAATTTTGAACACAGCGTGGTTGTTGGTGCAAGACCGGCTTGTCTGACTATTTCAGAAACAAAAGCAGCAGTTCTCTGGGTGAAAATACATTGTTGCCTTGAGATGGCAACAGTAACTCAAAAAAAACAAACATTTGTTACAACCATGGTACGCAGAAGAGCGTCTTTGAATGCACAGCATGTTGAACCTTAAAGCAGATGGGCTGCAGCAGCAGAAGACCACACTGGGTACCATCCCTGTCAGCTGGACAGGAAACTGAAGTTACCCTCATACTCACAGACACTAAAAGAATCGGCAGGTGTGTCTAAACCGCACGGATGATTCCCGTTAAGATGACTATACAGATGATGTGATATCCTACATCAGCGTCAAGTTTTAGAGTGAATTCCAACAACAGCAATCCCTGGTTCATAGCTCAGAAGGCGGTTTAGCGAGACGGTGAGAGAGAGGCTAAACAGCAGCCCTGGAAGAATCTACGTCCACACTGGCCCGGATAGATTTGAAAACGGCGTCTTCGTCTGAAAACGATCTGCATCCACACTAGCGTTTTCAGTCATTTTCAAATTTGCTCGTCCACACTAAGACGGACGAAAACGCTGACGTTGCAGTTCCGCGCATGCGTGAAACGCAAGACGACTCGACCTGCGTCATTTCCCTCTGCGTTTATTTATATTCCGGCTCTTTGAAACGTGGCGGTGAAATGGCAAGACAACGAGTCACCAACGAGTACAAGGTTTCCAAAGCAAGCGAGAACATCGACCGGGAGATAGGGCTAACAAAATTGTGAGCAAACAAATCAACTGCTGTCCGATGCCGTCCACCATCTTGGTTTAAGTGGTCACATGACTGCATCATATGACCAACATGCGACATCGTTTTTGAAAGTCTGCGTTTTCGAGTGTCCACACTGCAGACTTTACACAACTATTATAACATTCAGAGTACTCCACATGACTGGTACACTGACCTTTCTGTGCAAAATGTCAGAGTAAGACTGCTCCTTTACTCAAGTGTTTAAGTATCTATGAGTGGTTCTGAATCTATTATATCTATACATCAATATGAAACTACTCTCAGTTTCAAACTAACTAAAAAAAAACATAAATAGGTGGTGACTACAAGTGATTCCAGGCTCGTTGCCTACTGACTGGGAAAGTATTTTTTAAACAGAAACAAATACTTCTTTAGTTTAAGTTACTAAGTTATAATCGTGTATCCAAAACGGTCATTAGTCGCACTAGTAGGTCAGTGTCCTCTTCAGTAAGAAGCAGTGGTTTGACTTGAAAACGAGTAGTATTATAAAATAAAAAAAGGACAGGCATGAATCATTCATTCTCCTAAGCTCTTAGTAATCATGGGATAGGCTCTCACCCTTTCCAGTGGATCTCACAGGCTGTCTGAATGTTACAGTCTGCACCGGCACATTTCAGGAATTAATTAAGACAGTAATCTCAATCTTCCCAACCCAACAGCTCCAATATACATGCTGTACAGTCTATGACCAAACTGTAAAGGCCAGGCACGCGCGCGCACATGCACACAAACACACACATGCAGGCAGTTGATTGGCAGCTCACTTATCAGCCAGGGAGCCAGAGCACCATGGTTTACACAAGCACAAAGCAATTCAGAGGCCCGGATCACTGCAACACTACTGGCTCACATGACTCATAATGTACACAGTGAGTGTGTGTGTGTGTGAGTAAATGAAAGTACATCTAAACATGCTGTCCCTGCTTAAAACATGTATAGATTCTAGAAAAATTTATAACAGTGCGCATATTTTTAGTTCAATACACCGCCTCCACCCATATCTGGAAAACAATTTTGTGCAATTCGGGCTCCACGTTACTGGTTTATATCGGCAGCAGTTGGATCATGATTGGCCCTGAAATAGCAGAGATGTTGCTGCAGGTTCAAGCTCTCAGTTCTTTTCTCTTTCTGGTCAAATAGACTTCTGCAGATCAACCACAATATATTTTTTGAGGGAAAAAGGATTTTAAATGGAAAAACATTTTCTTTGTGACTTTTATCATCCTCTGTTGGCAGCCAGAGGGAACTGCAACAACATCTGGAATAGTTTGCGATGGTCCACATTTCCAAAAGACTCTCATTTCCACAGCAGAGGAGTAAAAATGGCACAGAGCACGTTTCGAAAGCCCGAAATCAGCCGTACGAAGGTAAATGCATATGATCCAAGGTGATGATGCTGTTTTTATGTAAGCAGATAGTTTGTGTGTCTGTAGGCAGACAGCGAGAGGAGCCGCCGGTCTAGACCTCCTCTGTTAAAGAGGCTCCCACGAGGATCCTCCAGCATCTCCTCTTTCTATTCGCATTGTCTCGGATGCCGAGGCGCCCTTATCACCTCCTCGCCTCCCGTCCTTCCCGTTTCTTCCTCATTCCCTCATTGTGTCCATCTTCTTCCTCTTCCCCTCCTCATTACTGGACATTAGGTGGCCGTTCTTGTGTTTCTTCCTCATTTCCCAAACTCTACCTTCCCCTTTATTCTTTAATGTTATAACCAGCATCAGTCCCTTAATCACCCAAGCACTTTTTTACATGAAATCACATAATGCAATCCAGTGCGCAAGTACATAAAAGAATAAATATGTACCGAAGAAGATATAAAAAACTGCACTCACTATGAAGCAGGCTGAGCCGGTCACTGCCTGCATTATTAAACTGACCTCACAGCTGGCTGCAACAAAATAAGAAACTCATTTTTATAAATTATTTTAAAAGTAGAAAAGTCAATCACCTTGGTCTGATCTGCCTGCAGCTGCTCTCTCATCCCCTGCTCACACTCCCCCTCCTCAGTATCAGGCCTGAAGCCCATCTGATTCCCCGCTCCAGATTAGCAGATTATATTATCATTATTATTACTATCATTATTAGAGCATCGATAGTTTGACAACCCCCACAGTCCACTACCGCAAACATTTTGCTGAAGTCTCTCAATCACAAAACTTTAGAGTTTCTCTAATTTAATTTCAAAAAGAAGAAAGAGTCACTGGTTCAAAGTGCTAAAGTTTAAGGATTTGATGTGTTTGCAGGGCCAAATTTCCTCAATTTTATATGTTTCATTAGACAAATGATTAATCTGGCTACCCAGAAAAATGCTGCAGATTAGTTGATAATAAAAAAGGTCAACAGGAAATTATTTTTTTGTCATGGTAATGTGACTCTCACCATGTAGCATTAAATAAAGGAATTCTATTAATGCTCTAAAATGCAGATGGATACATTTAAATTGATTAAAAAACTGTAATTACAAATTTTCGTTTTTGCTTTAATCCATGGATAACAACTCTTTATAACTAGCTAGCTGCACTCCTGGTTTGCATACTGGCAGCAGGACCAGGTCCTCATCATTCAGCTGCCTTTCCAGAGACAACCAGCCCATGTGCCGCTAATTCATTTACGAAAGCACGGGTACGCACATACAGGCGTGCACACACAGCTTACAGTCAGGTATCCCAATAAGCAATAACAGAGTGACCCTGAAGTAGCAGGAGGTGCATCAGGAGTGAGAAACTGAGGCAGCTATATTCAGCTATCATCTATTTCATTCTTTACACCTGTGCTTTACTGAGACATGTCAAAATGTCTCGTGTGCAAGATAGGAGGCCTAGCCCTCTACTGCTTACCCACAAAGTATGAATAGAAGGAGCACGTTTACGTGCATTCTCTCTAAGGATGCAAGTCTGCACATTACCGAGTATGTGCCGTGTGAACAGCTGTGCAACCTGCAACACTGGATAAATGCTAATCAGACTTGCATATAGATCGCCATCCCGCACATACCTATTAGCTCCTACGGAATGACCGCAGACTTTTGGAGAGCTGAGAATGGGAGTCAGGTTCATTCCTGTGTGTTATGCCAATAAAGTTTATCTTGAATTTGATTATAACATTTCTCAAGTAATTAAATGTAAGCTGCTCATAAAACAGTTTATGGACTCAGTGTATTCATTGCAGACTGAAGTGACAGAGAAGAGAGAAAATACCAGAGAAGTGGGCACCGATTGTATCACTTACCAACACAATGATAAAAAAATTTCCTGTCTGATTAGCTTGAAAACAAAATGTGAGCAATAGTTTATTCTGGCTCTGTATGTGAGGAAACTGCTTTTTCTTCAACGGTAGTTTGCCCCATCATAATTTATCATTACAAATTTGATCATTGTTTTACTACAAAAAAAAAAAATCACAGAAGATGCTCAATATGTTTCTTACATCTTTAATATTTTACCCAATACATCAGGGGTCGGCAACCTTTCTGATGGCGAGTGCCATTTAAAATTTCCTCAGAAGTCAGTGTGAGTTATGATTGCATTAGCAATAAATTTAATAACGCTACACAATATATAGAACCACTTTACAGAGCTATATTTGTTTGCAGATGTTGGCAGCTGTCAGCGAATAGTTATCAGCTATTTTGAAACAAAAAAAAAACACCTTTTATCCATAACAAGAACTCATAACAGCAAATGAACTGGCCTCCTCACAACAATGATAAGAAAAATAAACTGGGCCAATATGGCATGTTTGTTAATACAGAGACAAACATGTTAATGTGATCTCTGGTCTCCCACTCAGAGACACAGGTCTCCGAGTGTCCAGCATTCAGACGGCTACTTGAGGACACTCATGTGAGAGAAAGTCTGCTCACACAGACATGTAGAGCCAAATCCTGTCAATAAGGCCTCTGCAACGTTCTGAAGACAGTTAAACTTGTCAGCTAGTGATGTCCAGCAGGTGAAAAGGCAGCTCCATGAACACGCACAGCTGTGGATTCCAGCTGCTTTGATGTTGCATTAACTGGTATTAACTCAGCCAGTTAATGGGAGACAAATCCAGCTGCTCATTAAAGATTTCTGGTTTGTTCAGAAAATAAAACATTGGTCCACACACCTGAAAGTCCCAAAAACGCCTTGTGTCTCGAGTCTACGGATGTATCCGTGTACCTCCGTGGTGCTGATGCTGCGCTGAGCGGAAAGCTGCTGAAGCTTTTGAGGTGTCAGAATGTGGAAAGCTAACAACGTCCCTCTCACCAGTAGGCTAAGTTATTTTTAACCAATTACAAGTTGAATCTGGTAGTTGGGGTTGTTAGTTAAGATACCGTCATTAAGAAGCAGCACAACTAATGTGTCTATGCGAGCTGATTTGCGATGTGCACCGCTGGTGTGGCCTTTTATTTTTTGATGCACCTTCTCAGATTAATTCACTGCGTGTCGTGCCCAGAGCTGGACTGGGACAAAAAATACAGCCCGAGCATTTTAACTAGAGACCGGCCCCCCAGGTATTAAAGCCATAAAGCCTTTGAATGAAAACAAACGCTGTTGTTACAGTGATGTTCAGTCTTGTTGGTATTTAAGTATGATTTCTATACATTTTACATCAGATAAAAACTTTGGTTGTAAGATTCAGATAATTATTTAATAACAGCCAGACATTTTAAATGAAAATAAGAAAGTATGTCTTTGTGCCCCCCTCTCCCTGTTAATGCCCTACCTGCCCCACTGGCAACACTTTGCTAGACCCGCCCCTGCACAGTTACCAGCTGTCAGCTACTTAGAAAAGGATCCTGGTGTTATTTGTCTCTCAGAAACAGTTCATAACTTCAACTCATTCATGTCACCTAAAAGGTAAACCTGTTTCTCCATCACAGCTCTGATGATTCAGTAAGGACATCTCCTGGTTTCATCTTCATGTTTCCCTCTCACCACATATCCAAACCGACATCATGACCAGCAGCTTTACAGCTGTGGCTCCAGCAAACATCAGCTGATACTAGAAATTAATATTAAATACATTCTAACAACAGCTGATCAAGCTTGAACGTGCTGCTGTTGTTTAGCGCGACATCCGCTGGTTTCCTGTTTCTGACACAAAGTGGGCGATAAACAAACAACAGAGACGATCAGCTGATCATTGATCAGTTTCATGATTAAAGTAGCAACAGGAGAGAGAGGGGGAGAGAATGAGAGAAGAAGAGGCAGCTGTGCAGCTTAACGACAGAATAACACCAGCTTTGTGTCTTTTTCCATCCTAGAAAAACTGCGTCCCTTCTCAGCTCAACACGAAACGCGTAATGCTTTCTCTGAATGCGGGACGATTCCATCTTTTTACGGGACAGTTGGCAACTCTAGTAAATAATCTTATGAATAAAATAAAGTTCACTATCAGTAACATCATAGCACCCACCCAGCTGTATAAACTCCGTCATGCTAGCTAGTACGCAGTACGAGTTATTGTAACTGACTGTGAAAAGTCAGCACAACGAAAATAAACTCCACCTAAACTTGGTTCATATCTGACCCAGAGAGACTGCAGGTCATAACTTCTTACCTGAAGTTCAGTTCACACTCGGACCGGCGGCCGCCTCGGGTCTCTGCTCCTCCTGCCTCCCCTTTCCCTCATCCACCTGCTGGCCTCCACCACTTGTTAATGTTACTGAATCTGTAGAAGCTCCGCCATAGCCACCACCAAACAACTGAGTTATTTTTACACACCGGCCAGCATCTGGCCAATCCACCACCTTTCATTGTTTATACCATTACAAAAAAAAAAATAAATCATCAACCCATCGAGCAAATGCCCGGTATGCCCGATGGCCAGCCCAGCTATGGCCGTGCCATCAGTTAACCCTTCGCGTGCCTTGGGTTGCCGACCCCTGCTGTACACTACAGATTACTTCATGCATAATGCCGTGACATGAATATGGAGCTTTGTTTTAAAACTGCCTGCATCAGGGAGCGTCACATTATACATGAATAATGGAGTTAAATAAATGTTATATTAATAATACACAAATACAAACGTTGGTGTGTTTTTGTGTTTTTCTGTGGTAACAGGAACTCGTGGTTTTGCATATTTACCCCCAAAAAAGCACTAAAACAAAGAGAAAAATGATTTTTTAATTTCTATTGTTATTTTACTAGTGTGTGTGTGTGTGTGTGTGTGTGTGTGTGTGTGTGTGTGTGTGTGTGTGTGTGTGTGTGTGTGTGTGTGGTCGTTTTTCACTCAATATCAGACTGCACTGGAAGCAGGTGCACACAGGGTCAAAGGTCGTTGTGAATGAGTCTGTGTGTGTACGCTAAGCGCTTCATGTTCTGTCGGGGGACACAGTGTTTTATCTGGTCGGGCTTCTGTGACCTTTGAACCTGGCACTGTTCACCGTTTGGTTTCATATCGGCGATCTGGGAATTCAAGCTTGCCAGCTTCAAAATACACTTTCATTTATTGTTGTTCAGGAGAAGAACAGTGTGTGTATGTGTGTGTGTGTGTGTGTGTGTGTGTGTGTGTGTGTGTGTGTGGCTGTAAAAGCAGGTCAGGCGGTGTTGTTTGCCCAGGTTGCCTTAACACCCCGGAACAGAGTGCTCAGCACAGTAGGCGCAAATGGTCTGTCTTATCACTGCTGCTGGGGGGGGCTTGTCATAACACTGGTTATGACTCTCCTTTACACGCACGCACGCACGCGCGCACACACACACACACAAATCTGCACAAATACACTGTACTTTGAGTGTCAAGAATCGTTCTGACCACAGATTGGAGCCACGTGGCCCTCAGGTACCTCACACACACACAAACGTCTGCTTTGCACTGCAATAACTGACCTCCATGTGATCTTTTTGATACAATGGGGTCACGTGATGAAGCGGCACAGCTGCTTGAGGAGAAGGTGTTTGGCTCCCCGGGTTGTAGAGACCACAAGTCCTCCCAAAGCTCTGTGGACCGAGCTATCAGACCTGTAATTACTGCCAGAGCAAACAGCCGGTACGCTGATTACGCTACTGTGCGTAATACTTTCTCTCCTCCCTCGAGCGCAGAGGCGTCGGCACCGAGGTCAGGGGTGAAACCGTTTACAACCGCGCTGGGCTGGCGGGGTCATAATTCACCACAAGGCTGTCCCCGCGGGTAAATAGCAGGAAAGGGTAATAACTCATCCACGCATTCAACACAAACGGTGTTTCCTCTGTAACCTCGCCAACTTCCTCCTTTGGTATATCTGACCATACACACACACTGTCATCATTGCTCAGTTAGCCACAATGCATACCTACATACTCATGAAAAGAGCAAATGCATATAAGGAGAGCAGAGAGCGCTCTAATCCATCAGGCATCTTCACCAAAAACACTCAAAACTGCTGCTTTCATCAGATCACTATCGCTGGATTTCAAACGTCTAAGAAGAAGAGAACAAATCAAGTAGAGAAAGTCCCAAAACCACGATCTAACTCCAAATAAAAGCATTTTTTAACCTTCCAGAGCCGGAAGCCGATCGAATCTGCTTCAACTGCCAGCTAAGAACGGGATTATTTCAATGTTTTCAAAGTGTTCACAGTATTTTATCCACACTCAGCTCGGGCACCGTGCACATGTGGGCATGACTGACTGCAGTCACATGCGGCTCTCACGCTGAGCTATCTGATTGTCAGCATGAGAATCTTTGCCAGTTGATACCCAATCAGTCACCATCTAGCTGCTTTAATATCAGTAGAATCAAGCGAGTCATCCTGCTGACGCTGTGCCTTTCCTCTTTTTCTTCATCTGCCGCCGCTTACTGTACGCACCCAAAAGTTTCTCGCCTTTAACAAAGGAGAATATGTTTAAAACACAAACAGATAGTCATCAAATAAAATTTCCCAACATGTCTGTGCTATCACACGCACAATCTGGAAAGAGTAATACGTGCTATTAATTTGAATTAAATTAATCGATGAGGACGCTTGTTAGGGAGGAGAGAGAGTGCGAAGAGATTGAGGGAGAATAGAAATGCATTCACACCTATCATCTAATTATACAACAACATTAATCCCATTAGGGCTGGAACTGATTGCCAGGGTCTGGACCCCGGCTGCTCCTGCCTGGGCCTGTTGTTATTGCAGCCGAGCCTCTGCTCCTGCCTGCTCCGGCCTGATAACAACTCTAATCATGCTTGGCAATCTCTATCTGCGCCGGAGATCGGGCCCCCGCGGCTTATCTAAAGTTCACATCAAGCTAAAAGCAGAACAAAGGAGGAGTTAAAAAAAAAAAAGCACACTGAAAGAGAAAAAAAACAAAAGGCAAAGCCACCAAGGCGCAGCGTGACTCTCCTGGCTGTGTGTGGAATTTAGACAAGCTTGTGTGTTTTAGTTTCGTCACTCACAAACAATGAATTAATCCCTCAATGTGCGACTGTATGGAAATCACGTGAGCCGCACCCACGCATTCCTGTTACACAATTTTAGTTTTTTAAAACTAGCGTTCAAAGTTTCAAAACAACTTTGAGCAGAAAGAGAACAAGAGAGAAAGAAGACGAAGACTAAGAGGAGGAGGAGGAGGTCAGCCCGGTGATTTCCTTGTCTGGCCTCTGCAGGCGTCCTGGTTTGCTTTCAGCTGTGGGAGGCAGCGCATTATTCATGCTGACCTCTGAGCTCTAGCGCTGATGTCATAGGAACCAGGCGTTCTCTCACTCTCACACACACACACACACACACACACACACACACACACACACACACACACACACACACACACACACACACACACACACACACACACGCAATCAGCAGAGTGGATCTGCAGGTTGTTATCTATCTACCATCTGCAGGCCTCCTTATCAGCCCCAAACATCTTTCTCGGTAGAGGGTGGGGGAGCGGCAGAGCAGGCTGGCTGGGCTGCCATTAAAAAACACACCACAACACATTCATCTAGCAGCACACTTTTTCACTCTTTTTCTATCTCTTTCTTCCCACTATCTACCTCCACTCCCTCTCCAAACCCCCTCCCCTTATCACAGCACTTTTTTCCCAACCGCTCTTCCCTTTTCGCTTTTCTCTCTCCTTCTTTTAATTATCTAGACATCCAGCCCTAGCCGATCGCAAACAAAAAACCACCAACAGCAACGGCGGCGCTGGTAAAAATGGCACACAACGTCCACATGTAATTACAATGCGCCCTCCGTCCTCCATCTCTCCTTCCATCTGCCCAACCTCCCCTTCCTCCTCTCCCCCCTCTCTTTTGCTTTCTGCGATATCAGCAGCAGCGATCGCCGCCAAGTTTTATCGCGTCTCCCATCTCAACCGCCAAAATATAAGCCCAGGGATCCAGCCTCAGTGGGCTGCCTGCCTGCCTCCTATCGCCCCATCAAGAAGAGCAGCCATATCAGGCTGAAAGATCACAAACCGTTGGGGAGGATGACGCACAAAGAGACACAGACAAATATCTATCTGCTACACAAACACCCCCTTCTCCTCCTCTACTAAGGGCCTCCAGAAAGCTCTGGACTTGGACTGCTGTTTGGCAAAAAAAAATAAAAATCCAAACCTAAAAGAGACATCCACGCTACACTGTCCTAATGGAGCACTCCAGTGTGTGTGTTTGTGCGTGTGTGTGTGTGTGGGTGGGTGCTGCCAGTGTTCAATTGTTGCTTTTCAAACCACACCTGAGTCTGCACAGTATTAGCTACTGTAGCTATGGGGGCGTTTCCAGGATTCTTGATTTCCTAAATGGAACGGGTACGGGTGGGTGGAGAGGCAACCAAACATGAACGGGGAGGCAGGGGGGGGGCTACAAATAAAATTTATTACTAAAATAAATAGTTGAAACACAAGATTCAGCCATGAGGTAATACAGCTAATAACAGTGTTTCCAGTTTTATTAACTGTAATAAATTATGTTTGCAGTGGTTCATGTAGGTTTAACACTACTTTTCTTTGTTTCAAACACAAAAGTTGATGTTGATACAAAGAAACAAAGAAAAGGACAACAAAAAGATGTCATCTCCATCGATTACGACACATTAATGCCGATATTTACAGGAAAAGTGAAGTAGTCTTAACATAAACATCTTCAGTGTGGTACGAAAGGCAGGAATACTCAGTCACTTGGCTTCATGGATGATTCTAGACCACCTGAGGTTTGCTTTACTGTAACTGCACCACTAATGAGTTGGATTATAATCTGCACACATACGAAACCACCCCGCTCATTCAAAGTATCCCCACTGATTCATTTAGTGCATTTTTCACACACACTCTGCAGCCCTGAACCTTTTAAAGCATTACCTATTGGAGGTTTATGCAAGAACTCAAACATCCAACTCAGCTGGACCAGGTTTCACCTGCCAGCTCACCTGTAATGTTCGTTAACTGAAGAGTCGATGTACTGACGACATTTCTTTCATGATCAGTACAATAGTTCATCATACTATGAAACTGAGGGCCAGGGCCAAGAACATCTATATATCTTGCATTTTTTCCAGACATCTTCAACCAATAAAATAAATAAAAAAGTTACCGCTTGTGAAGTCTTTCAGCTCTTCATCACACTGCGTTTAAACATTTAGCCATTAGCCAAATTGATGCAGTTACACTAACATCACACACGAGCGCTCCTCTTTCCATCACACAAATGTAAGCCTTCCAAAATGCAAATGGCTAAATCCACAACGTGAGAAACTATAACACACAAACTTCAGGAGACGTCAGGAGAATTCGGCCATTAGCTGCACTCAGATGACTGGAAATACACCAACTGTAAATCAGCAATTTCCTTTTAAATATCTTAAACACGTCAAGCTCTCACGTCTCCGTCTGTTGAAAGCTTTAACTGGACACCAAATAACTTTTACAATAACAGGAAGAGCTGTATTGAGAGCAGGTCACAAGCTTATTTGTAGCTCCAAATGCAACGTTAAAAAACGAGTGGTTTACCTTCAGCTGGATGAGTAACTAAATGACTTATCGAAGGCGTGAATCAATTTAGGAAACAAAGTCGGTTTCAACAATGAAACGGCACCCAACACCACTGTGACCTGGCTGGAATTTGTCATATCACTATCAGCAAGCAGCATGCTCAAAACAACATGGTGGTTCAACAGTAACAGTAGTGGTAGCAGCTCCTACCTCATGAACCCCCCCCCCAAAACACACACACACACACCCCAGCTGAACAAAGTCCTTATCACTCCTCACTCTTTCCTATCAAAATGTCTGCCAAATCACAAGAGAGTCACGGGGCTGAGAGCCTGGCCGGCCTCGACCACAGCCGGGGCCTGGTGCACAGGGAAGCACGGTGGACCAGAAGCACTGATAAAGATGGCCATGACACCCCTGAGACGCGCACATATACACGCTGTCTCATACACACCGGGTCTAGCCTGAGTTTATCAGCCTTGGGGTCTGGAATACATCTCCAGGCCTCGCTGCTGGCCTTACTGGAGGTGCCTGCTGGGAGCTCACTGCCTCTCTATGGGAACCGATGTAGGAGGGGTAGGGTTAGGCATCATCGAGAGAAATTCCTGATGGAAATCCATGACCAAGACGGATGCCGTGGATGAATTAGAACACAAACAGCTACCACCAACTGTATTCTCCAGGTACTGAAGACATCATCATCATCATCTGCCTTCATTAGTCCAGGTTAATCAACAAACGGTTTGTTGAAGGGATGATTTAAATATCTACTTACAGCATTTCTGGATCCAAAATGAAAAAGAGAAACTTTACTCCAAGTGTGCCGCACCATTTTGGACTAGATGCTTGAATCCAACTGAACAGAGTCTAAGCACAGCAACAAAATCTGAATCTGGAACTTGATGTACCCAAGATAAATTAGAGACATGGCACTCAAAGAGGTAGAAATCGGAGGAGGAATTCCACAGGAGCAAACACTTAATGAAACCTTATTTTCACAAAAAGCCAGCAAACTTTAAGCATTTATTAAAGATCAGATTTATTTTTAAGTCCTCGCAACGACTGAAGTTAAGGTAGATGCAGCTTCAAAATGAGTGTGTGTGTGTTCGTGTGTGTGTGTGTGCGTGGGGTGTCAAGACTTGCTTCCAGGACTTTGGACAGAACAAAGCAAATCTGTCTGCTAATAAAACTAATACTAATAATATTACACATGATAATAGTAATAACAATAAAAATACAGCCGACATGTGGCGTTACTAATGTTTACAAATGGACAAACTGTAATGACAGCACTGACTCTGGTAAGTCCAATGTACCTGCAAGCTGGAATAAAATATCAATATGTGTCATTACTGTGTCGATTATACATCACAAGAGGAAGAAGTGTGATGAAGTTGCCATGTTAATAATTTCCTTTGGCTTCGTTCACATGGATTTTAAGGAGAGACACGTCAGACCGTCTCCAGGTCTATTAATGACTATCTGCAGACAGTAAAATCAGTTTACAAGGATGTTGTAGTTTGGCAAAGAAGTCCTTGCATGCATGGCTGGTTAGCATTTGAACTTTCTAATAACCGGCCTCTCTGTGGTTGCTATGTTTGGTTTCTGCACAAGAACAACTGTTTGATTCATTTAAAAAGATCCACAGGTTTTGGGGAGGTTTTAGGTTAAATAGGACACCGTGACACAATCAGTGACGACGCTGCCAAACAAACTTATGTCACGGTTTCCAGCTGCTGCTTCCAAATATTTGTTCTTCTCCAGCAGAACCACATTAACACTGAGAGTCCCCACCATCCCCTCGGTGTGCAACAGGCAGGAGCAGAGGTTAATCACAACATCATTAATATGCTCTTATATCAACTCTGAACGTCAGTTAGCAGCGATAAACCCTCACACGTTTTATAAACAGGAAGAGCTCGTCAAGCACGGAGACCAGCCAAGCGCCAGACCAAGAAAAGGGCCTTTCAAGCGGCCCCGAGATGCATTATTGAGTTAAAAGGATAGATGAAAAAACAGATCCAATTGTAAGCAGCTATCAGCGGGAGAGATCGGCCATGCGGCCTATCTCACGCCCCATCTCTAGGAAGGAGAAGTGAAAAGCCAGGAGGGGGGATGCAGCGGCGGCCTTGGCGCTGCCTCAGACAGAAAACAAATAAAAAAGATCCAATTTTAATCTTTATCTGCGCTCACATCGGATCGCTGCTTTATCTCAGCTCACATCGGCTTTTTGCCGAGAACACTGACGTTTCCACAACAGAATTAAACAGGAAGCCCCGGCCACACTTTCAGCTGCCAATGCACAAAAACATTCCGCACAGGGTAATAAAGAAAAACTTTTTGATATTCCTGCACAGCCTTACAGCGCGGAGGCAGCTGCCGAGGAGCCCCTTTAATAAAGGCTGAGGAGGACAGGAGGGGCTGGAGGGGAGGCGACATCCTCCGGTTATCCCGAGACAACGAGCTGCATCTGAAACTTAAAGTCTTCAGAGTCAGCTGTGCTTTCTAATTTACGCACCGATGAGGGGGGTCCGGGCAGGGACGCGCGTGCGGCGCATCGACACACGAACACTCAGAAGAAGAAGAAGAAGAAGAAGAGGGGAAACTTGTGTCATGCTTACGCTTTATCTGCCGGGGTTTGCTCTGCTTCCTCCGGGACATGCTGCCTCTGCTCTCGGGCTGAGCGGCAGAGAAGTGGTCAGGCTCTTCCTCTGGTTTCTGCCTCCTCTTCTTCTTCTTCTTCTTCGTTCACAGCTGCGACGCGGCGCTCCGAGCAGCGACCGGAGAAATCCTCATGACCCGCGTGCGCTTTCACAGCTATCTTGTGCCACGACAGCTCCCGCGAGGCTACCTGTAGCTGAGTCCCCACCTGTGACCGAGGCTCTTCTTCTCAACTACAAATATCTGCCTCCGCCTCACCTCTCGCTTTCCTGCAAACGTTACTCCGTTACCGGGCGCGCCTCCGCTGTGTCCGCTGGCACGTCACTCAGCGACACGCAGTAAATGTGTGTCCCGTGGAAGCTCGCGCTGATAAAAGTGTCAGCTGTGGAGGTCAGCGGCGCGGCTGCTGTTTTCTCTGTCAAGTTTTCCTCCGGCTGGTCCGCCCCCTTGTCTGCCCGCACCGCGTCTAAGCCAGGGAGCCACTTTCAATGGAGCTCGAGCGCTACAGTCAACTCCGCTACTACACCGGAGCGGACGCGCCTCTGACACGCCCCTTGCGTCTGACGTAGAGCGCCGCACTCGTCCCCGATTGGCTCCCGTCTACCCCGTTGTAAAGCGCAATAAAACAGAAAGTATGCCTTATAATTCCACCGCGTGATCGACTTCACAATACAAATATCAGCAGTGTATATAAATCCTCAACTCTAATTAAGTAATGATATAATATTGCTTTATACTGTAATTATAGATGGATAATTAAAACGATACTAACCGTGATCACTGTGTCCTTTAAAAAGTCTGTAAAGTTTAGTTTCTTAACTTTTTTCTTGCTGTTTTGTGGTTCTTTTCACTTCTTTCAGCAGCACAGTGGAGTGTAATGCTGATGTACACGCATGACAAATATGTCCCGTGCTCTCCATCCATCCTACGGCTATAAATAAGGGCTATGCTGTTTTTGTTTACTTGTTCATTTAGTAGGTGTAGTTTTTGCATCAACATCTGTAATCTATCATGGGAGCCAAACAGTGGTGACTGTCAGATCTTGGTGTCTAATGTTAGTAATGTTAGTAGACTGCATAAAATTTCAAACATAGTGTGATGCAGAGAGTTAATTTTCGTAAATAGGGGACAAATAGCAGCAAAACAAACAAACATCTGCTGTTTTCCATATGAAAAATTATGGAAAAATGTAAAAGCTTTAAGCAAACGTAGAAATTAATACTAATTAATTTATTCATATTATTAAAAATTAATACTTTTTCCAATAAAACGGAATAAATGATAAATGAAATTGCCCAAATAAGTAGAAACAGATTAAAGTAATACATTTTTTTCTATTTTATGAGCTTTGATTTTTATTTAAGTGATTTTGTAGACTGCTCATTGATTGACCACAAATGAAGGAAGTCCAATTATAGAAAACGTATATAAAATGTTGACTTTACTCAAAAGATAAATGTGTCACTGCCCTGCAGCAGACCCCACCTCTCACCTTACGACCGCTGGGATACTCTTAAGCACTCCACCTATTTTCTTAACCAATGTGTTTATAAGCGGTGGGTAAATTATTCAAATTTGTTTTCTTTTGTGTTACCTGCGTGTGTATAGTCTTCTGTGTGGCATTGCTTTCATTGTCGTGCACTTTGTTTCTTGTTCAAATGTGATACAGACATGAGATTAGCCAGGATTTCCTTTTGGACTGACGACAGGCTGCTTCGGTTTCCTGCATGAATGACTCACGTTGAAATGTTTACCTTATAAGAATACCTACAAAGTGTAACAGCAGTGTTAGGCTGTGACATAATGAGGCTTTCATGACACATGAAAAATGAATATTAATAACATTAACACTATAAGAGCAGACTGAAAAATGAAGAGAAATGCAGAGTGCACTCTTCTTTCCTTTTAATATTCTGTCTTTTTAGATATTTAGCTTATTTTAATAACTTAAAATAAAAGAGTCTAAAGATTGTTTTAGGTCGGTATAGCTTCATCACTTTTGAAAAATAATAACCCTAAGAGTGCATAACTGAAAGCCTCCTTTGACTTTGGATAGGAGCATTCAGTGGCTCAGTTATAGAGTGTTATTCTATCCAGGGATTTCAGCCAGCAACCTCTAGGTTACACACGTGCTTCTCCAAAAATGCATGCTGCCCTCAACAAGAAGATGGAAGAGGATCGAGATTAGTTTCTTCCCAGCGAAATTCACTGGCGCCATCTAGTGGGCACTTTTCGAATAACCACTGATTCCTCGCAGCTCGCCCCTCTCCTTTCCTTTATCAGTCCTCGATTCCTTTACTTGGCTCTTCTGTTAGCGTCCAAGTCTCCATGTCTCCTCTGCCCTGTATGCCTCAATGTCCCCTTAATTCAAAAGTGACTCCATCCTCATAAACTTCCAAGTTAAAAGCCCAAGAGAATATGCTTTAAAACACATTTACAGCCTGAAATAAAATTAAAAAAAATAGCCTCTAGTTGTATAGATAGTTTCACCTTCATAAAAATAGTGTAAAATGTTTTGGATACTGGCTGCTGGCCATCTGTCAGGCCTTATATCCACTAATTGGACTCACAGAACTGGATCTTGTCACCGTGTTTGTGCTGTAGGTTTATTTTTGGTTTATTTTTAATTGATGTATCTGACAAATAATTGGCTTTCTGGATGATATTGCCCATCAATAGTTTCAGGTTTGGTGATAAAAATTCTAGCATTTATAGGACTGTTTCTTCGAGCTATCTTAGCGCATATTTGTGTCCGTACACTTTATGCTTGTGCCTGGAATACCAAGCTTGGGACTTGCCACCAATTGCACTTAGAACTGAAGAAGCTTCACAGATTAGAGGTGAAACATCTTCAAGAAACTTAATTAAGTCCAGACGCTTTTCTTTCCAAGCTTCTTAGACTACGATGATCTGGATGACTGAGAACCTTCACAGACAACACTGCACTTTCTTGTCTAGATATGAAAATTATGTTGCCAAAATCAAAACATGGCATGAGGTAAATTCAGAAATATGTCAGGTGCATTACATTGGCTACATCTATCTTCATATCTAAAATGAAAAACTACGGATTAAAACTTTAATTCATCTAAGAACTATCAGCAATGACTTCACACCTCTGACTCTCAAAAGCCACAGACACACTATTCTTTGATTTTTTACTATTTCAAAACTCATTTGTGGAACCAACCAAAAGTCACTTTCTCAGATACACTTAGTTTTTGTTGCATCTGCTAAGTTTTGTTATTGGTTTTAGAGAATGACATCATATCACCACAGTGCTGGTTTCCTGTGTGTTCATCAAGTGGGCTACATTTAACATCTTGCTGTTGGAGGGCCAGGTTTAGTGCTCAGGCCATTATTTGCGTCACTGTTGTGGTTTTTGTGGTTGCCTTGATTTGATCACAAGCAGGGTTTAGGGTAGTGTTAATGCGTGGCTCAGTGTCTGCAACCAGCTGCAGTGTCATAGTCATTGTCTTACTCAGGGTGTAAGCTCAGTTTCTGTGAGCTCGGCATCTTCTGAGGAGGCTGACTTAAACTGACCTAGAGTGCTGCTGCAGCAGATGCACACATACCTGGAAGCATTAATTACAGACAGCAGGGGTTATGCATTTCCAGGACTTGTGTCATACTTACTGCCATCAACTGTGCAATATTTCCTTGTCTTGTCATTATTTTGCAGCTTGTTGCAGGAAAGCAGGTTGAGGTTGAATTTCTGCCCTTCATGCTCCCAGAACAAGTTATCAGAACTTGGCATGTTTGCTTGGCCTCTTGAAACTCTGTTTTTCTGCTGATTGTAAAAAGGTAAACACACTGTTGCCTAACTTGACCTTTGGGGTGGAAGACTGCACTGACACGCTGCTCACTGTTTACTCAGACAAACCTTGTAACTTCTGAATTCTGTTTGTAACATCTACCAGTCTCTTGTTATCTTTATTTTTGTCATGCTCACATACTCCATTTGTTTTATTGCTCAAAGCATGTTCTGCTTTTTTGCACCATACTGTAAACATCTGAGGTGTTTAGGCAGCAGGTCCGGTAATTTGGAAGCAGGAACAGAGGATAAAACGGGCTTATTCTCATTCCCAGGGAGTGAAACAAAGTTAAAGTACCAGGTGTCCTTGGGTGGAGCTGTGCAACCAAACGGGCTATGTCATCGGCGAGATAGGTATCCATGCTGGATTTTAGTGTTCTAAAGGAAGGAGTTTCACCCTAACCAAAAATAGTGACGTGAAAACAAACATAAAAACACATAAAAACTAAACAGACCAGTGAGTTAACTGGAGACACAAACCAGGAACTCCACCTGTCCCGCCTCCTATTGAAGACTGTGTGTGTGAAGTTATATTATACAAAAGAGAACACACTGAATAAGATTTTTAATCTGAATCTATGAGCAATCTGCTTCCTATTATGGTCACATATACAATCAGCCACATTACAAAATGGTTTCAGGTGTTTCAGGGAAGAATTTGTCCTTATAGGTGATCAAGAGGATGCAGATGGGGGAGGATTACCTAATCAGAAAAAAAAAAATCAGAGTGATGAGTGAACTAAGTCTACAACCTGTGTTCCCATGAGGGATGGAAAGTCTTAGGTTCAAGCTGTGCAACCACAGTGTACACTTTTGAAATGTGGTAGAGTGGTTGACAAACTGCTTGGCTGAAGAATGTGCAGTAATCATATTATCATATTATCTCTTGGACAAAAAATTTCTAATGTTTTATCAAAAACCAGGGCTTTATAAGACCAGTGGTTGGCTAGGTAGCATCCCAGGACACATATATGGTTTAGGGACTTTAGATCTACATCCATGCAATCCTGTCAGTGTGGCATTTATTTGTCTCTTTGTTTTTCTTTCTTAACATGAGAGAAAAAAATCTTAAATCCTGAGCTGTTAAACATGGGGACTCAACAAGAGCCGAATGCCATGTGGCATGTAGAGGAGTTTGGGATCTTTTGAAAGTTGTCAAATGAACTGAGCACACTAATATCCACCAACACCGCTGGGATGTCAACATGCCAATTCTAAATGTACTATATAAACTTCAACAGATCGGAGATTTACCAAAGTATTCAGTTGAAGCATGGGGAGCCTCACAGCACGAAGGTTCTGCGTTGGAACTCGGTGGCCAGTTGGGGACCTTTCGGTGTGGAGTTTCTGTGTCTGCACGTGCTCTGACTCCTCCCACAGTTCAAAGACATGAATGTTAGAGGTACTGGTGATTCTACATTGGCTCTAGGTCTCTTAGGCTACGTTCACTTCGCATCAAATCCGATGATTTGATGCGCTTTCGCCTGCAGTGTGAACGTAGCTACGATTTTTTTGACCCTATGCAACCCATATCCGATCATGGTGTGACAGTGTGAACGGCACAAATCCGATATTTTCAAATCCGATCTGGGTCACTTTCGAGACCAAGGAAGACCAACAGAGGGGCAGCCGCGCCACTGTCCCAGAAAGAGCTGAGGAGAGTCCCAGATGAGGGCTCACTCAGCAGCCGCGGAGCAGAAGCCAGGGGGAGTTGCAGTGACGCGCCCGTGAGCTCCGCCGGCCGCCAGCTGTGCCTGAGTGACCGAGCCCCAGGCCGAGAGGCCCTCAGCCCTCAGCTGTGAAAATATTATGGCTCACCTTTAAGTGACTTTTACAAGCACACGAGGAACACAAGTGATGCAAGAACCCACAGCAGCTTTGCTCCAAGGATTTCTTTCCCCTTTTTAGTGCGTTCACTGCGATCATTCACTGAAGGGCCGCGGCAGAATGTGCACATTTCACAGTTATTTGGGTTTGTTTGTTGCATTTCACCTCATGTACCTCCTCTCAGTCTGACAGCAGTCTGTCCTAGAAACAGAGAACAGTTTGCATTTACCCTACTGTTAGGAGTATACTAGTGAGATCTGAGCGGGGTCAAAGAGCAGCATTTCTTCATTTTTGACTCTGCGGTCAGAGTCGTGCGTGGAGTTTAAATCAATAGACGACTACAATATTTATGCTGAGTGTTACGTCCCTCTGCAGCCCCTAATCTCCTCAATGCTTTCAGATGATGCTAATTGGCCACACCTAGTCAGGTGTGGATAAAAGCATACCTGAGGCAAGCTTCCAGGGAGCTCACTTGTCTTTGCCTTGGTGGCTCCAGCAATTTTAGCCGACCTGGTATTCCAGTTTAAGAAAAATCCTCTTCTCACTAACACTCTGGTGTTCATCTTTTTTTTAATGTTGCGACTTTTGAGCCGGGTCGTAGCACTGAGGCTATCGCATATTGAGTGGGTGTGAAAGAGGTTAAAAGTCTGTGTACTGGCTCTATGTTTTGAATGCTTGTGTGTTTGTGAGTGTATGGGAGGTGCTAAAGGAGGGCAGGATAGGGGAGGGGTGAGTCGAAGGCTATTTCTCTGAGACTGCTGTAATTCAGTCCGTCTTTTCTCTGAGCCTGGCCAGGATGAGAACAGCGCTGTTTATTGTTTATGTTCTACCTGTGCTGATTGTGGTAGCACAGGCAACACCAGGTGAGACAACGCTTCATTTGAGCTCTTTTCTGGGAGGCACATGGTAATGTCTGCAGACAGATGGCTGATTCATGGGTTCACCACAGAATATTATAGTATGTTAGCAGAGCAGAAAAGAAGGATTGTGTCAGATAAAGTATAATCATGCTGATATTTGACCAAAGGAAACAAGTTTGTTTTTGATGTTTGCTCCATGTACGCCTTCATCATTTTGCCCACCCCCTTGAAAGTTGGCAGGTGTGTTGGGGAGGATTTCAGTGCCAGGTCTGAGGTTTTTCTTTTGGATTAGTTAAGCTATTCTGGCTGAAAGTAGTTCAGTGTTTCCATGACAGTGAATGGTGTCTGCTTCAATCTCTGTGCAGGAAGAAAACCACACACGCATGCTTGTGGGGCTATTTTTCTGTGCACATTTCTTAATGCGTTCCTAAACCAGTTATCCCAAACGTTAACTACCACCCGAAGAAATAATGTGGGGTTCAGTTTCCATGAAAAGGCACTGGACTAGTAAAACCAAAACCATGTTAAATCATCGTGCTTCACTACATGCATGCTTCACACAGTTCACTGTTACTGCCATCTGCTGTCTGAATATTTCCTGTAAGTGGCAATCAGACAGTAAAAATACACAGTAAAGGCCCACTAATGGAAAGCATTCTGTTAACTAGTTAAACCTACCTATTTGTTACAAAGAATCAATCTGCCACTGGGCTGGGGAAATCCACCTGATGAGTTTCTTCAAGGTAGGCTAAACATTTTAAAGCTACACAGATTATGTAACTCAAAGCTGATACAAAACACTTGGATTGAGACAATTAAGCTACACAGAAGCAATGATTGGACACAAAGAAAAGCTTCACACATTTGGCATCTGTGAGCTGCTGCTCCACAGTCAGGAGGCCCGGGACAGGGCGGCATGTGGAAGTGCCAGAGGTCAAACCCTCTTTGCACAAAGCATACTGATTATGATTTATCACTAGTTTGTTTTTGTTTTTTTTAATATAAACCCTAATTCCAAAACATTGGGCTGTGAAATGTAAATAAAAACAGAATGCAGCTATTTTGCAAATCTCATAAACCCAAATTTTATTCACAGCAGAACACAAACATGTAAACAGTTTGAACTGAGAAAATGTGCAGTTTTAAACATAAAGGTCATTTTGAGCTTCACGCAACACGTGTAACGTCCCCTCTTTTTTTTTTTTTTTTTTCAACAGACTGTAAATGTCTGGGAACTGAGAGCCATAGAAGATTCTAGTTGCTGGATAGTCCTGAGTCATATGTTTTCAGGTGGTGAAAGGTCAGCACTGCAGGCAGGCCAGTTCAGCATTTGGACGTCATGGGGCTGAAAAAGTGGTTTAGGATTATCTTGTAAGACCTTCTGCATGGCACGTCGCTCTAAACCCGCTGTAAACCATTCAGCACTGATGGTGCCTTTACAGTGCAAGCTGTCAATTACAGGGGCACTGAGAACTTCAAATATTCAACAGTCTTCACTTTGTCTCAGTCCATTTTAAATGAGCTTTGGCCCAGAGAAGACGGCGGTGTTTGTGGATCATGTTCACATGCTTCTCTGCAATGATGGAGCTTTAATCTGCATCTGTGGACAGAGAATAGTGTTCACTGACCGAGATGTCTGGTAGTGTACCTGAGATCAGGCACTGATTTCCATCACCGAATTATCCCTGCTTTAACGCAATGTTGCCCAAGGCACTGTCCATCCAATAAAGACATTGAGCCTGGACCCTTGGGCACAGAGATTTCACCACATTCTCTGAATCTCATAATGATGTTATGTACCGTACAGTCTTCTGCCTCTCTAAGATCCTTTTTTTACCCACTCACGTCACTGACCTGTAACCAGTTACCCTGGTTAGTTGTGAAATATTCTTATGGTTGTTTCTTTTAGTCACGATCCTGGGTCTTTGACCCTCTTTTGGAGTTGTGCTGTTTTGTTCAGAGATGGGCAGTAACGCGTTACTTCCCAGATTAAAGTAATCAGTAATCAGATTACAGTAACGCATTACTGTAATCTGATTACTTTTTTCAAGTAACGAGTAAAGGGATTACTATTGCAAAAACGGTAATTAGATTACCATTACTTTCCCGTAGGAGCGCTGCGTTACTGCGTTACTAAAACCGTGATTTTTTTGCGAGAATGTCTCAGGACAGTGACGTAAGCGAGTGCCCCGTTCGTGACAACAGCTGTGTGCAGATCAACAGTGGATCATATATCCAGTGCAGAGAGAGTATGAGCGTGCAGCGTTTAAAGCGTGGAAGTACTGACCTTACTTTGAGTTTGATTCCATAAAAAGTGACAAAAACATTAGTGTCCGCTGTGCGTGGGAAGAAAACTTCTTTTTACAGCGAAAAAACCCCTAAACCTCCGAGCAAGCACCGAGTAGCTACGACGTAATGGGAAACTCACAGAGAAACTCGCGGATTCTTCCACTGACCGCGGCACACCTGCACCAGGGTAACCCTCCGCCTACCCCACTCCTGCTTTACAGGTGAAAATAGAGCAACAGGACCGCTGAGTCTTTGACTTTATTTATTTTCTGCTGTGTTTTACTTGCATCTATTTGAAAGACTGAGTGTAAACACAAAAAATATTTTATTTTATGTGCTGGAATGTGCAGAAAATAGGTTTCAATGTTAAACTAATTTATTCAAGTCAGAGAATGTTGCATATAATAAAATTTTTGCTTGATGCATAAAGTTAAAAGATTAAAACTAATAAAACAAGTTTTAAAAAGAGACTTTTCCATTTGATTACATTTTGTATGATGGATTATGCAGAAAAAGTAGAATTGGGCTGAAAGATCTATCGCTTTATCACCTCTTCAGGTTGTAAATCGTGTTTTTAAAAAGTAACTAAGTCATTAATTACTTTTGAAAATAAGTAATCAGTAAAGTAACGGGATTACTTTTTTGGGGAAGTAATCAGTAATTAGTTACTGATTACTTTTTTCAAGTAACTTGACCAACACTGGTTTTGTTTGGTGTTGGAGATTTTCATATTCCAGCTATGTATTGGTTCTCTGTCTTTAGTTCCTAATGCCTCTGAGTTTTCATTCTTTACATTTCTAATTCTGTGGTTCTTGTTGCGCCTGTTTGGTCCAGTCTCACCTGTGTTTTGTTCTTCCTTCTGTCCCCTCCCCTACCTGTGCTGTCTCCATGGCACCGTGACACTGTTGTAGTCCTGTTCCTGTGTTCTCCCTTCATGTTGCTTTGTTCATTTCTGTGTTCGTCTCCATGTCTGTTTCTTGCCCAGTCCTTTTGTGCTCCCACTCGTGGTTCAGCCTCTCGTTATCCTGTGTGTGTATTTAAGTTCTCAGTTTCACTTTGTCCCTTGTAGTGTTGTCCCTGAATGCTCCGTGTTTCCCTCTTTTACTCTTAGTTAAGGCTTGTGTAACCCACATCAGATTTGTGGGTTGTGCTGCTGCATAAGGTTGGAGGTGTAATTTTCCCTCCCCGCCGCTAGGAGGCGAGTATGCCTTGAGATGACTTTCTGTTAGTCAACATTTCCTGTTGTGGAAGCCATTACTCACGAGGCAACCGCTACTCACGAGGCAACCGCCAAATTAGCTGAAAGATCCTGGTAAGAAAAACTGGAATAAAAGTTAAATTCGCAATTTATCTTCACATACTAGCTGTTAACAGATGGCTATTTATTAGGATCTGAGATCTGTGAAATACGGCCGTGGGAAGCTGCGTCAGCTGGACGAGCTATCTCACCACGAGCTCCGGTAAGGGATGCTACATGAATGTTAGCACCATAAAGACATGTAGTTGACTGCTGTTAATATATTTTCTGCTTTAAAAAACAAAACCAGTCGGAGTTGTGATATTTATGTTTAAAGTACTATAAGATCACTGATGTGCAGATGTTTAATTTTAAGTGCTAAAGTATACATTAGAATGTGCCCAGCTAACCGCTAGTATTAAGTTACTGCTTAGCGATCTCTGTGTTCTAACATTACTGTGATTCATCTGAGTTTGTTAGCTTTCCAAAACGTTGGAGAAGCAGTAATATTGTCATGTAGTGCTTAAATGCACCCTTTCAGTTTTGTTGACTTAGAAGTTAATTCATTTGATGAAGATGCAAAAAGTTCATAAAATGTGATTATAAAATGTGAGGGATCTCATTACCCTGTTGATGTATTAATGTTTAAAGAAGTTGATATATTTTTCTGAGAAATAATTCAGGTTGAAATATCTGAAAAAAGAAGAACAGTTAAAAGCAAGCTGTTAAAAGGATAAATATGGGAGAGTGAATCTTATAAGTTTATTTATTCCCAAAAGGGTAAATATAAGGTATATTTTCTGTTGCACTAAGACCTTGTGTGATGTAACTCAAATTATTTTAGGATGGTTGAGACATTGTATAACTAAAATAATTTGTTATACTTGAGCAATACTTGACTGAAAGATGAGTGATGGAAGAAGAATAGATAAAATAGTAATGTATGCACTCTGCACTGTGTGCATAGATTGGTTTTTGACCAGGACTGGATCATTTGAGATCTGAACCCTGTGGGTTCAGTGGCGAGCCAATCCCGAGAGAGTGACTGTCGACGGACCCGAGTGCGGTGTGGCCAGCCGTGGGATCCATCTTCAGCGAACCTCAGGACTATTACTACCTTCCTTGATACAGATAAGACTAACACTTTAAAAATCTACCCGGGTAGTGTTCGAACCAATGGACAGAAACACACACACAAGGAACTCTAATTTCTCTTTCTAAAGAGAAGTGGACTGAGCAACGGGAGCGGAAGCTCTTTAATTGAAACTCTTTGGAGAATTTCCTTAAAGAGGATGTTGTTTTGATTTTATTTTTGGGCCCTTTAATGTGCGTTTGTGCACTGTAGGAAGCCGGCTTTAGACAGGCAGGGTTTGTAAACTTTACAACTTTCAATACAGTTTCTACTCAAATCACATCTATTCTATCATTGTGTGGTTCCTTCTCTGCTGATCCTTTCAAGGCTCCATAGTCTTACCTAGAACTTTCTGATACTGGTCCAAAGTCGTCGAGACAATAATTTAATGCATATCTCATGTTGTTTAATTGTAATACCTGTTACAAAAGTGGCGAGCCAGCCAGGAGCCTAGTTAAGTGTCAGCAGTGAAACATATCTCAAGTTTGGGGAATTGTATAAAAAAAAAAAGTTGTTTAAAAGTTGTTTGTCATTGCCAAAGATGGAGTTCATAGCTAACTCAGGTATCAAAGTCCCTAATGCAGTGATTGTAAGTGGGTTGCTTGAATCGCCAGAAGATGAGGAGATTATAGACTTTCTGAAGAAATTTGGTTCTTTTAGGCTTGTTTCAGTAACTGATGCTGAATCAGAGTTTTATAAAAACCTGATTATTGAATATCAAGATGGTGCCGCCATTGAAGCCTTATCTTCTCTTTTGCCTTACACACATGAACTCAAAGAGAACCCAAGTGTCAGGTATCTCGTTCAAGCTTTGGCTAGCATTTACACTACGAAGGTTGGCTGCAATGTTACCAAAACCTACCTCAATGAGATAAAGAAATTGGCAAAATTAAGTGGGAAAGACTACGAAGAAGTGCTGAGAGACATGATGTCAGAGATCAGTGAGGCAATTGGAACTGACAGCATTGATGAGGCATCTGTAGCCAAACCGTTCGACACATCTCTTGAAACAGTTGAAACCTCAGAGCACCGGATGTTCAGAAGTCCCTCCTTAACAGATTCCGGTCAAGATTGCCCCAAACCAAAGCCACCCACCATCCTGAGGCAAAATCTACCCATCAGGGAGAGTGACCTCCATCCACCTGAAGTTCAAAAGGTCATCGTTGAACACATTGTAAGGAAAAGTGACTGTAACACATATCCACATTTTCCCATCAAGCTTCACCCATTTTCAGGAAAAACCCCAAGACCCAGTAATGAGACCGACTACGACACATGGCGATCACATGCTGAGCTTCTCAGGAAAGATCCCACTCTGTCCAATCTTCAGAAGTCTCGGAAAATGGTTGAAAGCTTGCTCTCCCCTGCAGCAGATATTGTTAAAAGGCTAAGTCCTGAAGCTACCCCTGAAACTTACCTTCAACTGCTGGATGCAGCCTTTGGAACTGTTGAAGATGGCGAAGAACTTTTCGCCCAGTTTATGAACACTCTTCAGGATCCTGGTGAAAAGGCTTCGTCTTACCTCTGCCGCCTCCAGGCTGTTCTAAACCTTGCTGTTAAGAGGGGAGGAATTGCTGCTGAAGAAGCAGACAAATATATTCTCAAACAATTCTGCCGCGGTTGTTGGGACAACATCTTGCTCTCTGACCTCAACCTAGAAGAAAAGAAAAGTCACCCTCCAGCGTTTGCAGAGCTCCTGTTACAGATCCGTACTGAAGAGGATAGACATGCAGCCAAAGTCACACGCATGAAGAAGCACCTCGGCTCAAATCGACAGCGGGCCATTACTAGCTCGCAAAGCACATGTGCCTGCAGCCAGCAAGTAGTGATCCCACCCGAGTCCAACACGTTGGCGGAACTCAAACAGCAGGTCGCATCTCTTCAGAGCCAGCTTACCGCATTGATGTCAAAGAAACCCCAAAAGACCTCGAAACCCAAGGGGAGCGCTGAGCACACGTCCAGCCAACCACTACCACCTAAACTTAACCCTAGAGCACCAAGCTGGAAGCCCTCCAACCCAAAACAGAATGCAAGGCCAAAGGCTTGGTATTGTTTCAAGTGTGGTCAGGATGGCCACATTTCCTCAACTTGCACTAACGAACCAAACCCCACTCTCGTTGATGAAAAAAGAAGTCAGCTAAGAGAAAAGCAGCGTCTTTGGGATGCAACCGACCATCTAACTCCCAATGAAAATTTTTAGATGTAGCCTCAGTTGTAGGGCAAACTGAGGCTGTAGCAGCTCACCAGCGCCCTGTTAATAAAGACGCTACACCTAAATTAAGTGCTGCTTTGAACCAGTGTAATGTCAGGAAACACCTTTCGAAGGTTTCCCCAAAACTGATAGGTACAAAGAGTACATGCCAAGTGATGATCCAAGATAAACAGTTTAACTGTCTGATGGACACAGGTTCACAAGTGACTACGGTTACCAAGTCCTTCTTTGATCAACATCTGTTCAAAACACAGATAGAGCCACTGTATGATCTATTGGAAGTTGAAGGTGCCAATGGGTTACCCGTGCCTTATTTGGGCTACATTAAAATCACCATCACCTTCCCAGAACAATTCCTGGGGAAGGAGTGTGATGTCCCAACCTTGGCCTTAGTGGTCCCAGACAGTGGAACATCTGGCTTTCATGTACTGATTGGTACTAACACCCTTGATGTGGCATATAACATGCACAAAGAGAAAGGTCCAGTGATCCACCACACTTCAGCAGATGGCTACAAGACTGTGCTGAAAGTATTACAACTGCGACATGAACAATGTCATGACAGTAACATTGGAGTGGTGAGGATGCATGGGAAAGACAAGAAGGTTGTTCCGGCTGGAGAAACTGTTGTTTTAGAGGGAACTGTAGCAGTCAAGGGACTCCAGTCGGAGAAGTGTGCCATTGTGGAGTACCCTACATCATCTCTGCCTGGAGGACTTCTAGTAAAGACCTGCCTCCTTAACATACCGACCAGATCCCCATGCAGGCTACCAGTTGTGATTTCTAATGCGTCTGAGCACGACATCACTATTCCGGCCAAGAGCGTGATTGCTGAGCTCAATGCAATCCAGGCTATTCTACCGCACAAACAGAGTGCGACGGAGGGTCAGGAGCCAACCAAGCTACCTGGATCCAAGTCCCCTGATCAACCTAAGCTGGTCTTTGACTTTGGGGAATCTCACATTTCTCCAGAGTGGAGAGACAGAATTGTGGAAAAGCTAAATGGATTGCCTGAAGTCTTTGCCATGAATGATATTGACTTTGGGAGGACAGATAGAGTAAAGCATCACATCAAGCTGTCTGACCAAACACCATTCAAGCACAGGGCCCGGCCAATCCACCCAAATGATGTGGAAGCCGTCAGAAAACATCTTCAAGAACTTCTTGATGCTGGAGTGATTCGTGAGAGCGAGTCTCCATTTTCATCTCCTATTGTTGTGGTCAGGAAGAAAAATGGTCAAGTTCGCCTCTGTATTGATTACAGGAAGTTGAACCTGCAGACAGTGAAGGATGCGTACGCACTCCCAAGGATGGACGACACTTTCACAGCACTCTCTGGTTCCAGGTGGTTCAGTGTTCTCGACCTCAAGTCTGGTTATTACCAGATTGAGGTTGATGAAGCTGATAAGCCCAAGACTGCCTTTGTCTGCCCGCTTGGTTTTTGGGAGTTTAATCGCATGCCTCAAGGAGTGACGAACGCCCCAAGTACCTTCCAGAGGCTGATGGAAAAGTGCATGGGTGACATGAACCTGAAGGAGGTTGTAGTTTTTCTGGATGACCTGATAGTCTTTTCAAAGACTTTAGAAGAACACGAAGCGAGACTCATCAAGGTTCTCAACCGGTTGAAGGAGTACGGGCTGAAGCTGTCTCCAGAAAAATGCAAGTTCTTCCAGTCTTCGGTTCGTTATCTGGGACATGTGGTGTCGGAGCGGGGAGTGGAAACAGACCCAGAGAAGATAGCAGCATTAAGGACCTGGCCAGTTCCTCACCGCCTAAAAGAGCTGAGAGCCTTCTTGGGATTCTGCGGGTACTATAGGAAGTTCATCAAAGGCTATTCAAGCATAGTAAAGCCTCTGAATGACCTGACATCGGGGTACCCACCTGTTCAGAAGCATCCCAAGTCAAAAGACAAGAGTGGGCAGTACTACCACCCAAAAGAACCATTTCTGGACCGTTGGACACCCGCTTGCCAGCAGGCCTTTGAAATGATTATAGACAAACTGACAACATCCCCAGTTCTAGCCTTTGCAGATCCCACGTTGCCCTACATCCTACACACGGATGCAAGCTCCACCGGCCTCGGAGCGGCCTTGTATCAGGAGCAGGAGGGGCAGCTGCGTGTTGTTGCCTACGCTAGCAGAGGGTTATCACGTAGTGAATCCCGCTACCCGGCTCACAAGCTTGAGTTCCTGGCATTAAAGTGGTCTGTGACAGAGAAGTTCAGTGACTATCTGTATGGCAATCAGTTTACGGTGGTCACTGACAGCAATCCTCTCACTTATATACTTACTTCTGCCAAGCTCGATGCAACCAGCTATAGGTGGCTGGCTGCACTCTCCACCTTCTCTTTTAAGCTCCAGTACCGCCCTGGGAAACAAAATGGAGATGCTGACGCATTGTCGAGACGCCCTCACGGCAATCTGCGTGATGACCTACCATCTCAGAAAGAGTGGGACAGGATACGTCGTTTCACTCAACATCACCTATCTGACCCAGGAGACATTGAAATGGTTAATCCAGAGGTCGTTCAAGCCATTTGTGAGAGACAACTTGTCTATTGCGCCGACAATGCAATGGACTGTGATGGTAGTATCTCCCTGGTTGAAAGCCTGGCCATTTCTGCAGATGCGGTGCCTGACAGTTTTGGTCATGAGGACGGGCTTGGAGGACTACCCATCATCCCAAACCTTTCAGAAGAGGACCTCAGAGACAAGCAACGAGCTGATCAGTGCATTAAGCATGTCATTTCCCAGATTGAGCACGGAGTGAAACCACCATCTAGTCTAAGAACCGAGCTTCCAGATCTGCCTCTCTTGTTGAGAGAATTGAACAAGTTTGAGCTCCGAAATGGCATCCTCTATAGAACACGCCTAGAAGAGGGACACCCCCAACATCAGTTAGTCTTGCCTGAGGAACTTCGGGACGTGGTATTGACCAGTCTGCACGACGACATGGGTCACACGGGAAAGGAACGCACAGTGGATCTAGTCAGAGCTAGATTCTACTGGCCAAGAATGGCTTTGGACATTGAGAAGAAAATAAGGACGTGTACCAGGTGTGTGTGCAGGAAAGCTCTACCCGAGAGAGCTGCACCTCTGGTGAATATAACAACGACGCGACCACTCGAATTAGTATGTATGGACTTTTTGTCTGTTGAACCAGACAGAAGCAACACAAAGGACATCCTCGTGATCACTGATCACTTCACCAAGTATGCTGTAGCTGGACCGACACAAAATCAAAAGGCTCGAACAGTTGCAAAGTGGTTGTGGGACAATTTCATCATCCATTATGGATTCCCAGAGAAGCTGCACAGTGACCAAGGTCCTGATTTTGAGTCGCGGTTGATCAAGGAACTCTGTCAGATTGCGGGCATCCGCAAAACGCGAACAACACCATACCACCCGAGGGGCAACCCAGTGGAACGCTTCAACCGCACTCTATTAGACATGCTTGGCACTCTGGGAAGTCAAGAAAAATCTCACTGGAAGGACTTTGTAAAGCCGTTGGTCCACGCGTACAACTGTACCAGAAGTGAGGTGACTGGGTTCACACCATATGAACTAATGTTTGGACGCCAGCCAAGGTTGCCTGTCGACCTCGCATTTGGGTTACCAGTGAAAGAACAGCGACACAAGTCACATTCCCAATACGTACAAGACCTTAAATCTCGCCTTGAGCAGAGCTACAAAGTTGCCACAAGAACTGCTGCCAAGGTAGCTGAGAGGAATAAGATTCGGTTTGATAAGCGAGTGAGTCCTTCTGCTTTAGGCGTTGGCGACAGAGTACTCGTCAGAAACGTGCGTATCCGAGGAAAGCACAAGCTCGCTGATAAGTGGGAGTCCACAGTCCATGTGGTAGTAAAGAAAGCTGGAGACCTCCCAGTCTATACAGTTAGACCAGAGAACGGCGAGGGTCCCAAGCGCACGCTGCATCGTGACCTCTTACTCCCATGCGGATTTCTTGCCGCACCAACGGAGGAGCGTGCTCAGCCCAAACGAGCTAGAAAGCCTAGGACACGTCAGAATACTCCCAACAGGACAACGGAGCTTGACCAGTCTTCAGACGAGGAGGACATTGTTCCCATTGCCTGGTTCGAAACACAGCCAGTCTCTGAGACGACTGGGGGTGCTGCAAGGCAAAATGCCCCAAGAGACCTAGGTTCCAGTCACGCCAAGAGTAACCTGACATCAATCTCCGCTGAGTCAACGGAGGTTCCGGAAGGTGCCAATGTTATGCCTGATGCCACATCAATTTACCATGAAACAGATCAATGTGGCGATGAGCAGACTCCAGATGATGGTCAGACCTCACCTCCTGCTGCGGACGTACCAGCACCTGAACTCCATGAATCTGTGGGAGAAGCAAAGATGGATGATAGTGCATCCACTGAATCTGAGGGACAAAGGATGCTGCTGGATAGCGGTTCAGGAGAAGATGAGTTGTTTAACGAGGTCAAGGATTTGAGTGAGGACCAACCTAAAGAGATCCCAGTCCTCCCGGACAGGTTGGAGGATGTGATGAATGATCCTGGAACTGAAGGACAAGAGGAGAGTGGTGAAGTAGAGGAACGAGCTAACGCTGATATCCATGTCAGGAGGTCTGAGCGGGATCGTCAACCACCAATGAGGCTCGACTACACTGAATTGGGGAAACCAATTGTCACCGTGGTGAAGTCTTTCTTCCAAGGGTTGACCGATGTGTGGAATGACATGGTAAATGAAGGTGAAGCACCTGCTTCTTCCCTTGCCTTTCCCCCCAAGAAACATTTGTGTGAACCTTGTCATGCACAGGGACGTGCAAGAGTTCAGGAGGGGAGAGTGTAACCCACATCAGATTTGTGGGTTGTGCTGCTGCATAAGGTTGGAGGTGTAATTTTCCCTCCCCGCCGCTAGGAGGCGAGTATGCCTTGAGATGACTTTCTGTTAGTCAACATTTCCTGTTGTGGAAGCCATTACTCACGAGGCAACCGCTACTCACGAGGCAACCGCCAAATTAGCTGAAAGATCCTGGTAAGAAAAACTGGAATAAAAGTTAAATTCGCAATTTATCTTCACATACTAGCTGTTAACAGATGGCTATTTATTAGGATCTGAGATCTGTGAAATACGGCCGTGGGAAGCTGCGTCAGCTGGACGAGCTATCTCACCACGAGCTCCGGTAAGGGATGCTACATGAATGTTAGCACCATAAAGACATGTAGTTGACTGCTGTTAATATATTTTCTGCTTTAAAAAACAAAACCAGTCGGAGTTGTGATATTTATGTTTAAAGTACTATAAGATCACTGATGTGCAGATGTTTAATTTTAAGTGCTAAAGTATACATTAGAATGTGCCCAGCTAACCGCTAGTATTAAGTTACTGCTTAGCGATCTCTGTGTTCTAACATTACTGTGATTCATCTGAGTTTGTTAGCTTTCCAAAACGTTGGAGAAGCAGTAATATTGTCATGTAGTGCTTAAATGCACCCTTTCAGTTTTGTTGACTTAGAAGTTAATTCATTTGATGAAGATGCAAAAAGTTCATAAAATGTGATTATAAAATGTGAGGGATCTCATTACCCTGTTGATGTATTAATGTTTAAAGAAGTTGATATATTTTTCTGAGAAATAATTCAGGTTGAAATATCTGAAAAAAGAAGAACAGTTAAAAGCAAGCTGTTAAAAGGATAAATATGGGAGAGTGAATCTTATAAGTTTATTTATTCCCAAAAGGGTAAATATAAGGTATATTTTCTGTTGCACTAAGACCTTGTGTGATGTAACTCAAATTATTTTAGGATGGTTGAGACATTGTATAACTAAAATAATTTGTTATACTTGAGCAATACTTGACTGAAAGATGAGTGATGGAAGAAGAATAGATAAAATAGTAATGTATGCACTCTGCACTGTGTGCATAGATTGGTTTTTGACCAGGACTGGATCATTTGAGATCTGAACCCTGTGGGTTCAGTGGCGAGCCAATCCCGAGAGAGTGACTGTCGACGGACCCGAGTGCGGTGTGGCCAGCCGTGGGATCCATCTTCAGCGAACCTCAGGACTATTACTACCTTCCTTGATACAGATAAGACTAACACTTTAAAAATCTACCCGGGTAGTGTTCGAACCAATGGACAGAAACACACACACAAGGAACTCTAATTTCTCTTTCTAAAGAGAAGTGGACTGAGCAACGGGAGCGGAAGCTCTTTAATTGAAACTCTTTGGAGAATTTCCTTAAAGAGGATGTTGTTTTGATTTTATTTTTGGGCCCTTTAATGTGCGTTTGTGCACTGTAGGAAGCCGGCTTTAGACAGGCAGGGTTTGTAAACTTTACAACTTTCAATACAGTTTCTACTCAAATCACATCTATTCTATCATTGTGTGGTTCCTTCTCTGCTGATCCTTTCAAGGCTCCATAGTCTTACCTAGAACTTTCTGATACTGGTCCAAAGTCGTCGAGACAATAATTTAATGCATATCTCATGTTGTTTAATTGTAATACCTGTTACACTTGGTTTTCTCCTGGCCTGAGTTTTTGTATGCTTGTGTCAGTGAGTTTAAGAGTATCGTGTTACAGGTAATAAAGGCGTCTTCTTTAGTTCACTCGTTTTGTTTCCGAGTCCTGCGTTTGGGTCTGACCTCTGCCGTCCACACAGGACTACGTCATACTTTTTAGTCAAACTTACAAAGCGTCGCTGCGCTCGTTTTAATCATTTGACATATTTGACTATTTTCTGTTTTGAACTAAATATGAGTTTGAGATTCGTATATCATTGCATTCTGCCTTTATTT
The DNA here is from genome assembly GCF_964374335.1 of Astatotilapia calliptera. Lineage (NCBI taxonomy): Eukaryota > Metazoa > Chordata > Actinopteri > Cichliformes > Cichlidae > Astatotilapia > Astatotilapia calliptera. The sequence goes on along the minus strand of NC_137428.1, from coordinate 3,176,696 downwards.
GTATTTTACACACTATCCAAAATGTTGCCTTTAAGTAATTTCAGTTTTCCATGTCAGTGTGTCATGTAAGTGCAACGTAAAATGTTAATTTTAAGAAAATAAAGTGTACTTGTTTGACATACATTCAGTTTATACGGAGCATATTTTTTTTACTTAATAATTAATTATGCTCTTGTGTTTTGGCAATGTATAAATAAAACTGCATTAAACTGAATGAATAATGATACTTTTCAGTCATGTGACCTGCAGATATAAATCTGCTTCTTACACCTTGAACTTCTACAAACAGAGAAACTAAAAGCTGTTAAGCGGTTAAGTTAAAAGACTTCTTCAGACTTAGATGCACAGCCCATTAACGGCACACTTCTTTCTTCAGCAGGGAGAAGTGACCTCGTGGTCTCGGCGAAAAATGGTCAAATCAGAGGAGAATATGTTAGTGTGAAAGGCACGGAGAGGAGGGCAAAGTGCTACCTGGGGATACCCTTCGCACAGCCGCCCGTGGGAGACCTCCGCTTCTCTGCTCCGCGGCCTGAGGAACCCTGGGAAGGTGTGAGAGACGGCACACAAGAGCCATCTATGTAAGTCACCAAAGAGCAGAACATTTTAACAGCACTCTCATTCTGAATCACACACTCTCCCTCATCTGTCTCCTTTTCAGGTGTATCCAGGATCCTGAACTAGTTGTGAATGTTTCAAAAACCATGTCGCTCGAATTCATCCCACCAGCAATTTCAGAGGACTGTCTGTATCTGAATGTCTACACTCCAGCTGAAGCAACTAAGGGGAACAAGCTTCCAGTGAGTAAAAGTGGCAGGGTGCAGGGATACAGAGTATCATAGTCTAATATTTTATATAGTATAATACAGCACTGATGCCATTTTCTGCACTAGATGAGTTTGGTGTCCTGGGCTCTTTTCCATTACAACCCTACTCCCTCCAGGTCAACAAATATTTACCACCTTAACTGAAGCCTCACAGACAGCAACACAAAGCTCACCCCAGACCTCCTGTTGCATCGTCCAAGCGACGCCTTCTTAATATGTGGGGTTCATGTTGCTCCTGAGTGGCTAACACTTCTAACAAAGCCTTTCTCCCATGGCTACACATTTTAGTAAAACATGCTCAATAGAGGAAGCATAGCAGAATGTTGTGCATTGTTTTCAGGCATCTAAATCCAGACTAAGGAGGTATCTCGCTCAGAGTCCTGCTATCTCCAAATATGCCTTATATGTTCTTGCAACAGTAAAGGTTAAGCAGTCACATACAGATCTTTATGGACACATCTTAGTGAGAGTCCCCTGATCCCCACTGACACGGCCACTGCAGGGACGACAGAGCCCGGACACGAGGTGTACGACTCGCCCATCAGTCACTGAGGTCACCAAGGTTTTTAAAAAAACTGAACTGAGGAGAGTCTGTTTGATAGTGAATATCAGATTCAGGTAGAACAAAGTCCTGCAGAGTGTGCTTCAGGATCATGGGATATCAGGGCCATTGCTATGGGCCAACTGTACAATTAAAGTGAGAGCTTGGTTTGCATTTCCAGGCATAATGTTCCTAGTGGGTGTTGGACTCCAGCAGGGGTGTCCTTTGCCACTGAGTCTGTTTCAAACTTTTATGGGTAGAATGTCTGGTTACAGCCGAGGGACAGAGGGTGCCACGACCGGTGGTTTCAGGATCTCATCTCTGCTTTGATGATGCGGCACTGCTGGCTTCAGTGAGTGATGATTGCCAGTGTGAAGTGGAGATTAAACTCTGAGTCGTGATTTTTAAAAAAAAATAAGTTGATGGCCAGAGTGAAGGAGACCTGAAGGGTTCCCAAGTACCTGTGGATCCATCTCAGCCCTTAAGCAAAGCAGAAAGGGCTGAGATGAGAGCCGAGTCATTTGTGGCGGTTCAGTAATCAGATTTGGTTATGTCTCCTAGATTAGAAGGATTTAGGCTTCGGGGATTGTGAACTTGGAGGATACCCTGGTGTGGGTCCAGAAATGCTGGTGATATTATCTCTCTTGGCTTGCTCGGGAAAGCAAAAGAACGCTGAAGAAGTCGAGTTGGCTGTCGAGAAGGAAGTCTGGGCATCTCTGTTTTGACTGATGACATGGATAAGCAGCTTTCCATTTGACCGTGTGCTTCTACTACTTTAACTACCAGCGTTACCTTTTTCTTTTCCTCCAATCGGCATCGGTCAGGTGTGACATGCAGGTTCTTTGGCTGTGTTTCAGGTGATGGTGTGGATCCATGGAGGAGGTCTGGCTATGGGTGCAGCTTCACAGTATGATGGGGCTCCACTAGCTGTTTATGAAAACATAGTGATGGTTATTATTCAGTATCGACTCGGCATTCTGGGTTTCCTGAGGTAAGGAGTTGTTTTCCTTAACCTTTCAACATCCACCTGATCACATTAATTAAATTATTTCTAACAAAAGGTTGAGCTAACTCACAATCTACTGCCAATAATAACTCCAGCTGGTTCATCAGTCATGTGGTGGATATTATGAAGTTAAAGCAATCCAAATAAATTGTATCAACTCTTCTTCTTCCGAAGCACTGGAGATGAACACGCCCAGGGCAACTGGGGTTTCTTGGATCAGCTGGCAGCCCTGAGATGGGTGCAGGAAAATATTGAAGCCTTTGGTGGCGATCCGCAGACGGTCACAGTGGCTGGAGAATCTGCTGGAGGAATCAGTGCATCCATACTGGTAAGGAAGAAATCAGCATGTCAAATCAACCTGCTAAACATTTGTTTAAGCTCAAATATGAGCACCTCAAAGTTAATACTGAGTAATTCAAGTGTTTGAGTATTTCATAAGTGAATTTTACATGCATACTGTATGTCTCTTTTTGAACAGACTCTTTCTCCACAAGCAAAAGGACTGTTTCAGAGGGCAATCTTTCAAAGTGGAGTAGCAACACTTGGAACCTACACTACAAATCATCCTTTGTCTCAAGCGCAGGTGCTGAAATTTGAATGCGAGGAATTTGAAGTAGCTCACAGTGACTGCTCCATCAGCAGATCAACATATCTGCTTTGTAGCTCCTTTGAAGTAGCATCTAAATCTGGCCAAGAATGAACAGTTAATACTTCAGTGCTAATCAAGTCTTCACCACTATCTGAACAGACATGCATATAGATGCATTGTCCATGTTCAATTAAAAAAGAAATCCCGAGATGGTAACAGTGAAATTGCTCAGTTTAACCCTTTCATGGATGAATGATGACAATCACAAGTATTTTTATTCATCTTTACTCATGAAAAAAAGATTTTTGAACTCCTTTTTTCAAACATGTACTTTTCAAAGAGTTTTTTACATGTCCACTTAGGTGGACAACACTGGCTGACCAGTGGGTGGCAGGGTATGGAGTCACACATCAGTGTCCAATGTAGTGTTTTATGTGCAAGTATACCATCAACACTGACACAAATACAAGGAAACAGCCTTTGAATAGCTGTCCACTATGCGTGAAAGGGTTAAAGCTACACTAACTTCACTAAAGTTGGGTGAAGTTAGTGTAGTTGGGGCAGCAAGAGATTGTGTTGTTTGTGATTGTCATTCATGTCCCCCACATACCCAGATTGTTGCGAACCATATTGGATGTAACCACAGCAGCACAGAGGAACTGATCCGTTGTATGAAGGGGAAGAGTCAAGATGAATTAGTAGCCGCAACAAAGCAGGTAAATGATTGTGTTAACACGTGCAAGCAGATGTACTCTGAATCCACTGAGTGAAAAACAGACAATGAATCTGATGTTGTTCAAGCCAATTGTGTGAAAACCTGCTGGATTAGAGATTAATATCACGTGCAAGAATAATACTTAATTAAGGCCACTAGATGGAAGCATTTAAACACTCTCAGCTGGCAAACTCCAGCTTCCTGTATCCATTTGACCTCTGTTGGAAGTCATCAACAGTCACTTCTGTGCAGATGAAAATTTTCCTCGGGGCCGTGGTGGACGGCGAATTTCTGACTGACTTGGCAGAGGCTCTTCTTCAGAAACACGAAGTGCTGAAGGTTCCGGTACTGATGGGAATCACAAACCATGAATTTGGCTGGATCTTACCTCAGGTCGCACAGATACCTCTACACCACAGTCTCTGTGGCTGATTCCACTCTCCTAATGTGTTTCCTGTTTAAAGTCTTGATCTAAATTGTGTTTTTGTGGATTGCAGAGCTTCGCCGTTCCTGGGTGGGAGAATGGCATGAACAGAGAGACCGTGCTGGCAGTGGTGAACATGTTTAATCCTCCAGGGGTGAGCACAGCAACAGCTAGGCAGCTTTTCTTTATATCATTGATTCAATGATTTGATTGAAGTTGTGGTGAAGTTTTTTTTGAGCTCAGGTTAAAATTAGGACTAGGCGCTATAATAAAACTCACCTGATCTAATAGTTTCAAAACCTGTTTCTCTGTTCCAGGCCTCCTTTGTTAACAACCTCATTGTAGATGAATACCTGCAAGATGCTAAAACTCCAGAGGAGATCAGAGACGGATTCACTGAAATCATAGGAGACCTGCTGATGACACTGCCTGTTGTCCGAGTGGCTGGGTACCACTCAGGTTAGAGAACGGGCTAACTCATCCAGCATGCCTTTATATTTAAATATTAGAGCAGGTGGACTTCCAAGGACTCCCAAAACCACACATATAAGTGCCAGAAATGAAACACTGTCATTCAGTCAGTCTCGGGCCTCTCTATCAGAGACATTATGTGAAATGGGACTCAGCAAATCCTGAGCAGAAATCCAAACAAAACCAAAAAAACCAAACTGCTATCCTGGCCTTGCTTCCATACATCCGAGGCCAGGTCGCATCCCTATCCCCAGCCACCTCCTCCGGCTTATCAAGGGAACACCAAGGCATTTCCAGGCCAGATGAGGGGTGTAATCTATTCAGCATGTCCTTGGTCTGTCTCGGGGTTCTTCCTGGTGGAACATGCCCAGAACACCTCACCCAGGAGTCACCTGGGAGGCATCCTTGTCAGATGCCCGAACCAACTAGACCCTTCCGGCTAGTCAGTGCCACTCTCGACAGAACGCCTTATCCTATCTCCAAGAGAGGCCAGCCACGCTTTATAGAAAGCTAATTTCCACCACTTGGATCCACAACCTGAGGCTAGGGATGTAGATTGACGGCTTTGCTTTTGCACTCAGCTCTTTCTTCACCACGACAGACCGATACAGCATCTGCATCACAGCAGCTATGGATGAATATAAAAAAGGTGACGATTCTACAATATATATATATATGTCTCTATTTAATATAATATATTAAATAGAGACTCCCAGGAATCAGATGATCTCCAGATGATCTCCAGTGAGCAGCACTTGGCGACAGCAGGAACTAACAGTCTCTCTGCTGAAACAGACTCAGGGAATAGAAAAGAGATGACACAAGCACAGGAGCTTAGAGACCATCCATGGTTTTTCAGTGGCTGGTTGGTTAAAGTTTGTGGTTTTGGTTAAAATAAACGCTTTTATCTTGTTAAAATCAATTCACAATGCGGCTAGCTTCTCTTTATTTCTGCGGTTATCAGTGTACCTATTTGTCAGCTTAGTTTTTGCTCCTTTAATCCAACTATAACTGATGCAAGGAAAGAAGCTCCTCAAAGCTTTGTGCCAGTAGTGAATAGTGAGGGAAAAAGATCACTTTGTTCTGTTTAAGCCCAGCATAACCATGCTCCTCTCATCTTTTGTCTCCTTGGCTGTTCAGACGTGGGCGTTCCAGTTTACATGTATGAGTTTGCATACCAGGCTGAGATATACAAACATAACAGGCCCAGCTTTGTGAAAGCAGATCATGCAGATGATGTCGGCTTGATGTTTGGTGGATGTTTCTGGAATGGAAATATAAAAATCTTAGGTAAGTGTGTGTAGTATATGCCCTATAATACATTTTTATTGTATCACTGATGGGGGAAAGTTGTGGCTAACAAATGGCTACAAAATGTTGTTTAAAAGGGACCTATTCTGCTTTCCCTTCTTTTCTGTCAGATGTGAATGACTTAATAAATCAAATAAAATTCCCGAAGTTCTAAATACTGAGGTCAGCACATGTACAGTAATCACTACGAGCCAAAAGGTGTAAGACAGCTCCTTTTCAGATAGTTTTTTCTATTCTTGCATCTATATGATGTCACAGAGAATGGATGTCCCTAATATGGGCATGTCGGGCACATAGCTCTGGCTGGGAGCACAGAAGCTCCACCCACATGCGGTTTCAACTCTGTTTATGTCAGTCAAAGGGGGAAGAGTTAGACCAGCTTGTTTCAGACAGAAGATCCAGATTATCAGAGTCCAAGAATAAAACTTTTGAGCTGAAAATGGGCAGAATACATCAGCTTTAACCTTAGAAGACTGAAAGTCAGAGGGCAGCTTTGTGACTGACCTTCCACTGTCCCATCTTCAGGCAACATCACCAAAGAGGATGAGAGATTTTGCAGGACGATGATGTCATACTGGGCTAATTTTGTCCGAGATGGGTGAGTAAAAACGGCTGCAAACCGCAAAACTACAGACCCTGTACTGTTGACTTCCTTCATGACATGCTGACTATCAACTGGTAGCAACTGATACAGGGCTGATGATGTACGGTATAGTAGAAACAGAAAAGATAACTCTTGACTGGCCTCAACAGATCTGCTTGCTGTTACTAACAACCTGTCTGGGTTTATGAGTCAGGTTCAGGTTGGCGTCTGATCCAAATACAACACCTAATGGTTGCACGTTTGTCAGGGGAAATAGGTCACAGGTCAAGTCTATAACAGCACTAATGAGGCCCCGGGTTTGATCTCTGTTACCACCATGACGTTATCGAGGTTTTTCTTTTGGGATATAAGAAACATATCTTATCTCAGCTTTTCTCCTTCCAGCACATCAGCTTCCAGAACCAAATGCTTGACAGGAATTATTGCAATAAGTAATCAGTTTAATTAATATCAGCTGTGAGTGGCTGACAGGTGACTGCAGTAAATTTGCTGGTTGGAGTAGGAAATATTTAAAGGATGCAACCCACAAGGGCACACATGAGTGCAGTTGCCGTATACAAATGAAATGATGATATTTCTGCAGAATGAAATCGCAGGGAACATATACTGATGATCTTCTCTGCACTGACATCCCCAGCTCTCCCAATGGTCCTGGGCTGGTCAGCTGGCCTCAGTACAACAGGCAGAACCAGGAGTACATGGAGCTGGGCCCGACTCAGACCGTGAAACAGAAATTGAGGAAGGATAGGGTCCACTTCGCTACTGTCACCCTGCCTCTGAAGCTCAGAGAGTTGGAAGCAGCAGCCAAACTGGTGCCTGGAAACTGATGACTGATAAAGTTTTACAGCCCAAACTCTTTTTTTCTTTGTTTAAGAATAGATTAACTGAGTGTCTTTCACAACTCTTGTAATTCTAAGTGATTTGTAACAAAACTGTAATTAAAAAAAATGTAATTTAATTTTTTTAAATAGGCATTGTTGATATAAGATAATGCTTAATGAACTTTGAAATGAATTTTGAAAGCAAAAAGAGAATTATCAGGTCTTTTAGGTTATGTACTTGATTTGCTGATTGATTACTTTCCTAAAATAATAAATTAATAAAATGTGCCACTTATAATTTAAAATGCAATCATATTAAAAGGCAAAGGAACAATCTTCACATCAAGAGTTTTGACTATTCCATTGCATAACTAATTCTTACATATCTAGAATGAAGGAATATATCTTATTATCATGTATTTAGTCCTGCCCACACTCGGTGAACTCTCTGAGGACTTTAAAAGGACACTAAAATAAAGTTGAGTAATTCTGTCTGACACTTGAATTACTGAAGGTCTTACTGGGCAAAGGTCAGAGCCCCAGTTTTATGTTACAGGTAACACCGTATTTCTTCTATGAAAAATCAGACAGAAGACACAAAATACCAACAGCAAGGTTTGAAATGACTGGAAAACATAAAATGATTAAATGAGACATAAAACCAAAATGAGAAACTGAAACTAACCAAGAAAATGTCAAAATAAAATCAACTCAAAAAATAATAAGTAAAAATAATTAAAGTAACTGCAAATGATGCAAGACACCCTCAAAGACACAAATAAAAAAGTGACTTAGTAACATCAAGGGTGTCAAGTTCAGTTTGTAAGCACAGAGTCACTCTGCTCAGTCTGAGCTGCCAGAATATAAAACTCCAAAGACAAACCTGCACTACATGAAGCCTGTCACGGTTCAGCGGCTGCAACAAGTTTTTAGTCCAGCACAGAGCCCTGTCCTTTATACCCCATATTCATACGGGACACTGTTAGGATGGCCTGTAGTGGCTGGGTTCAAATAGGAGGCTTGAGGCAGAGATGAGGTGTGTTTATTCACCTATATTAATATCACACCAATGCTGTGTACATAATAACCATAATTACAATCGTTAAATAAATATATCCCACTTGGCCTACCGACTACAATCTACAGTAAAGGAATATGGCTATCCAATCCTCACTTTAATCACCTGGTACCACCAGGAAACATTAAAAAGGCACTCAAGACACCTGGGAACTCTTTTGGCTGCCACACCTTCAAGTGAAGCTGGAAGACTGCCCACAAAGAAACCCTACAGTCAAATAATCAATAAAAACATAAACTTTTTAATGAGTGACCTTTCCTTTAATATAAATTTTTAAATCACTCATATGTGTTTTATATGGACAAGTAATAAATACAGACAGCTTGTATAGATCTGGGTAGAATGAATGTGAAAGAGGCAGAAAACCTCCAGAGGATACCAGCTGACCTGCAGATACTATGGATGTGGGCATACAGATGGGGAAAATGTCTGAAGTAGCAGCCGTGACTGCCACGATTGACTGAACTGGATGGATCTCTTGAAGCAGGAGCTGAAGGCCGGTTAAGTTTGATTAATCAACAATGAGATTTCCACATAGGATTGGTCAAACCCCATTAACAACAGCCGCTTCCAGTGCTGCTGACCAGTAGGGTTCTGACAGACTGCGAGACAGACAAAGAGGAAAGTGGGAAGCATCTTCAGAAGCAGCAAGCATGAAGAAAAGGTGGGAGTGCAGAGTCTGGACTTTAAATACAAACACCGACAGGAAGAGAGCTGGCTGGTGTGGTTTAGAGAAGAAAGGCAGATCCTGTGTGTGTGCGGGGGGGGGAGTGGAGTCCAGGTGGAAGGGAAGTGAGGACAGGAGGTGCTGATTGTAACAGGCAACAGTTTAGGTGCAGGTGAAGGCAACAGAGATGATAATCAGGTGTTGCATAGATATGGTGTTAAGGAGAAAAATGAACGATAACAGTGGGTTTTGTGAAAAGGATACAAACGGCTGTGGTGAACACATATCTCAACAATAGTGAGAAACCTAGTGTAACATATAAAGTACACAGAGGTGGACTACAGAAGAAGGCCCATTCTGACAGTGAGAGGAGACTAAGGTGGTGTCAGGGGAAGATGTTTCTGTATCTCGTGGCAGTTCGTAGGATGACTCCGAAAATCAAGAACAGGAAACTGGTGAAGGCAGAGGCATAAATTAAGTGGTTTGGAAGCTGAAGAGAGAAGAATGTTGCTCATGGTTCAGGGAGGACACGGGCTCTGGGTGGAAAGGAAAAATGACCAGATGACTGGGAAAGTACAGCTGAAATGGTGAGGGGACATTGCAATGAAGGTATTTGGTGTATCAACTTGAGCAAAAACAGAGGAGGAACAGGAAGTATTCAAAGAAAGAAACGCAGGATAGTCGGGGAGAAGAAGAAAGTACAGGAGTGCTGGGAGGTGATAAGGACTAGGCTAGGCAGAGAAATGGAGCTGCAAAGGATATTACCAATTAATAATTAATATTAAAAACAACAGTGTATATGCATTTATGTGCTTTTATGCAGCATGCTTACGTAAACTCATTGAAATCTGTGTTTTTATGTTTAAATGATATAAAACTGCTTTTCTCTTTTCTTTTGTACATGTTTGGTGCTTTTAAAGGTCAAATATTGACTCAGTCACCAAATGACCTATTTTCTCATGTTTTTTAGCGCTGTGTTGCATTTTACTGATATATTTTCATGATCTTTGTTTTTTTTATAACCATTTGATAATATCTCTGTCACAGACTGCCAGGGCAGACCGCGTGGAGTGAGTAGAGGACCCAAGAGCAGACAGAGGCAAGGGGACAAAACTGGACTTAAGAAAAGGCGAGCCTTTATTTAGGGCTGAAAAGTCACAGAAAAAAACAAAGAATCTGAGGGAAAACCTGAACATAGACCGGGAAACTATGACTCTTACTGTGATTTTATACTAAACAACATAAACTATGACTTACTAGGACTTGACTGGGAAACCGTGACAAGGAGTAGGGGAGATAACACAGACGACATGACACTGAACACAGCAAGACTGAGGACTACATACACACATGAGGTGATCAGAGGAAGTGGAGACACGTGAGGACACAGCTGACTAGAATGAAACATAATGACAACACAGGAGAGAGTAAAACTAAATGCAGTGAAAAAAGAACACCAGACTCTTTCAAAATAAAACAGGAAACACAGTGACATAGACATGAAACAAACTTGACAACAAGAGCCACACAGACATGACACATGACAGGTAGCAGCAGACAGCCCATCCTGATGCTTTTCTCATCCTGGCTGGGGATTTCAATCATGCAGACTTAAAGTGCGTGTTTCCAAAAATACAACAACACATTGACTTTCCAACAAGGGGAAATAACACACTGGACTTTGTTTACACCACCAAGAGAGGAGCTTACAAAGCTTTTCCCCTCCCCCACCTCGGCGCCTCAGACCATATCACTGTCATGCTAATGCCTGCCTACAGACCGCTCGTTAAAGTCACCAAACCGGTTCGTAAGCAGATAAAAGTGTGGCCAGAAGGGTCTTCAGAGGCTTTACAGGACTGCTTCAACACCACAGACTGGAACATGTTTAAGCAGGCTGCCACCTATAACAACACCACTGACCTCCAGGAGTACGCAGAGACTGTTACAGCCTACATCAACAAGTGCATTGAGGATGTAACAGTCACGAAAACCATAACTGTCCGGGCCAATCAAAAACCATGGATGACAGGAGAGGTCTACAGGCTGCTGAAAGCTCGGAATGTTGCCTTCAGAGATGGAGACGAGGCAAGCCTGAGGACAGCTAGGGCCAACCTTTCCCGTGGCATCAGAGAGGCTAAGAGACAGTACTCCAGGAAAATATCGCATCACTTCAAAGACAGCAGAGACTCACGGAGCCTGTGGCGGGGCATTCAGACCATCACAGATTACAAGCCCCCACCACAGACCTGTGATAGCACTATCCCCCTGCTGAACGAGCTGAACACTTTCTTTGCTCGCTTTGAAGTCCAAAACAGCACCACTGCACAGAAGACCCCACCCCCTCCTGGTGACCAGGTGATGACTCTGTCCCCGGACAGCGTGAGGAGATCCCTCAGCAGGATCAATGCACGTAAAGCTCCGGGTCCTGACAACATTCCTGGTCGTGCACTGAGAGACTGTGCAGTGGAACTCACTGATGTCTTCACAGGCATCTTCAACATATCACTCATCCAGGCTGTCGTCCCCACATGTTTTAAAGCCACCACAATCATTCCGGTTCCAAAAAAGTCATCTCCCTCCTGCTTTAATGACTACCGTCCTGTTGCACTTACTCCCATCCTGATGAAGTGCTTCGAACGACTAGTCATGCAGCACATCAAGACTGTCCTGCCCCCCTCCCTGGATCCCTTCCAGTTTGCGTATCGGCCCAACCGCTCAACCGATGATGCCATCTCCACTGCACTCCACTCGGCACTCACACACCTGGACAAAAAAGACTCATATGTTCGAATGCTGTTCATAGATTTCAGTTCAGCATTCAACACTATAATCCCCCAACAGCTCATTCAAAAACTGGTCCAGCTGGGGCTCAACACCTCACTGTGCAACTGGCTGTTGGATTTCCTCACCGGAAGACCTCAAACAGTACGGGTCGGCAGTAACACATCCAGCACCATCATTTTAAACACGGGGGCCCCGCAGGGATGTGTGCTGAGCCCCCTCCTCTTCACTCTGCTGACCCATGACTGCACTCCATCATACAGCTCCAACCTCTTCATCAAGTTTGCGGACGACACAACGGTGGTGGGTCTCATTAGCAACAGGGATGAGACCGACTACAGAAGTGAGGTGAGACGCCTGGCCACGTGGTGTGCTGACAACAATCTCTCTCTGAATGTGGAGAAGACAAAGGAGATTGTTGTGGACTTCAGGAGAATGCACACCCAACATGCTCCTCTGACCATTGACGGAGCGTCTGTGGAGAGAGTGAGCAGCACCAAGTTCTTGGGTGTGCACATCACAGAGGATCTCTCCTGGACGTACAACACCACAGCACTGGCCAAGAAATCACAGCAGCGTCTCTTCTTTCTCCGCAAACTAAGAAGAGCAGGAGCACCAGCCCCCATCATGCACACTTTCTACAGAGGCACCATCGAGAGCATCCTGTCGAGCTGCATCACTGTGTGGTTTGGAGCCTGCAATGCGTCCTGTCATAGAACCCTCCAACGCATAGTGAGAGCTGCAGAGAGGATCATTGGTGTCTCTCTCCCCTCCCTCCAGGACATTTACAGCACCCGTCTCACTAAAAAAGCCCTTTGCATAGCGGCTGATCCCACGCACCCAATGCAAAGCTTCTTCAAGCTGCTGCCGTCGGGGAGGAGACTGCGGAGTCTCCAGGCCAGGACCAGCAGGCTGAAGGACAGCTTCATCCATCAGGCTGTCAGGAAGCTTAACTCCCTCCCGATTCTGCCCCCTCTCCCCTCTCTCCTCCACGGTCTCACTGAACTCTGTCACACACACTCACACACACACACTCTCTGACTCACTCACTGGCCTGCACCAGTTACCAGTCACTTTGTGGAGCATTGGACTGCCATTACCTCATAAGACTTTGTGTTACACTATCTCATACCGTACATTACCAAATCTCCATTTGCACTATTTGCCTATTTGCACTACTCTGCCTGGTTTGCACTCAATGTCATTTACCCATTATATTGTATATTGTATAGCTTTCTTGTTATATGTAAAATTGTATTATATTATTTAATTTTTTTTACTTTAAAATATTTTACTTGCATTTTTAATCACTCTTATATTTAAATGTTCATTTTCTATTTTATCTAGGGATTGAGAGTAACGAAGTTTCTATTCTCTGTATGTCCTGTACATGTGGCAGAATTGACAATAAAGTTGACTTTGACTTTGACTTTGAGGTAGGCGCACGAACCAGGGAGACTGAGTACAGGGGGAGATGACAAAAGGAATTTAAAAAACAAAGGACTAAACAGCAACCTGGAAATTAACTAGACGAGCCAAACTGAAACTAGAACATCAATGAATACAAAATGATACATTAAAAACCCACATACTAGGTCACACAACCCAGTACCATGACAATCTCTGGAGTAGGTGACACTCAAGGGGATAATTTTCTTTGGAAGAAGAGTCATATCAGCGATCTATGAAACGCCCCTTTGTAATTGGTCAGATGCTGGCAGTTCCTTCCCTTTCATGTGAACGTGCTGAGAAAACCCTGAAATGACTTCATGATAACCGTTTAGGGTAAATTCAGCATATGGGTATGCTGAAATTGCTTCCTGGATTAGGGCCTTGGTCAAGTCGTTGTTAGAGTACAAATGAACCAAACTTTAACTAAAGAACTCAAAGAGCACAGCTTGTCCCAAAGTGAAAGGGCTATACTAAAACGTTGATGTTTTATGATGTTTTTATCACAGTATGCTGACGCCAGTCTGCTTTGATAACAACAGCTGATTAGGTTTTGAATTAATATTTGATTATTTTTCCACTGAGGTGAGGACTTTGTAATTGTTCTGTTTGCTTATTTGTGTGTTTGAAATATAGCACTCACAGCTTTCAAGACAGTGTGTTGAAATTTAGAGTGATGGTATATACCAATAACAGCTCAAGCTGATTTCATTTTGTTTAAATCTGTGAAAACTTCTTCATGGATTTTCTTCAAACTTCGCAACAACAAACTAGGCCTTGGAGGACTTTGACCTTAATTGTTTGGTCAAAGTTGACTTTAGAAATTTATTTTTTCATGAAACCAGATTATAAAAGGGCATGGAGAGAGCTGCACAACACACTTTGCCGATGGCGCGATATGGCAGCCTCTCTTCTGTCAGTCTGCCCCAGGACAGCCGTGGCTACAACTGTAGCCTCCACCAGTGTGTGAATGTGAATGAATAGTGGAATTGTAAAGCGCTTTGGGCGCCTAGAAAAGCGCTATATAAATGCAATCCACTATTAACTATTTTTAGAAACAAAGCACTCAGATATCACAATGATATCATAATGTTTGGCATGAATCATACATTGCATGAATAAAAATGAACTTTTACAGCTTATAGAAGCCGAAGATTTCAGCCAATAAGATGTCATAGCATATCATATCAAATGTACAGTGGGGCAAAAAAGTATTTAGTCAGCCACCGATTGTGCAAGTTCCCCCACCTAAAATGATGACAGAGGTCAGTAATTTGCACCAGAGGTACACTTCAACTGTGAGAGACAGAACGTGAAAAAAAAAAAAAATCCATGAATTCACATGGTAGGATTTGTAAAGAATTTATTCGTAAATCAGGGTGGAAAATAAGTATTTGGTCAATAACAAAAATACAACTCAATACTTTGTAACATAACCTTTGTTGGCAATAACAGAGGTCAAACGTTTACTATAGGTCTTTACCAGGTTTGCACACACAGTAGCTGGTATTTTGGCCCATTCCTCCATGCAGATCTTCTCGAGAGCAGTGATGTTTTGGGGCTGTCGCCGAGCAACACGGACTTTCAACTCCCGCCACAGATTTTCTATGGGGTTGAGGTCTGGAGACTGGCTAGGCCACTCCAGGACTTTCAAATGCTTCTTACGGAGCCACTCCTTTGTTGCCCGGGCGGTGTGTTTTGGATCATTGTCATGGAAGACCCAGCCTCGTTTCATCTTCAAAGTTCTCACTGATGGAAGGAGGTTTTGGCTCAAAATCTCACGATACATGGCCCCATTCATTCTGTCCTTAACACGGATCAGTCGTCCTGTCCCCTTGGCAGAAAAACAGCCCCATAGCATGATGTTTCCACCCCCATGCTTCACAGTAGGTATGGTGTTCTTGGGATGCAACTCAGTATTCTTCTTCCTCCAAACACGACGAGTTGAGTTTATACCAAAAAGTTCTACTTTGGTTTCATCTGACCACATGACATTCTCCCAATCCTCTGCTGTATCATCCATGTGCTCTCTGGCAAACTTCAGACGGGCCTGGACATGCACTGGCTTCAGCAGCGGAACACGTCTGGCACTGCGGGATTTGATTCCCTGCCGTTGTAGTGTGTTACTGATGGTGACCTTTGTTACTTTGGTCCCAGCTCTCTGCAGGTCATTCACCAGGTCCCCCCGTGTGGTTCTGGGATCTTTGCTCACCGTTCTCATGATCATTTTGACCCCACGGGATGAGATCTTGCGTGGAGCCCCAGATCGAGGGAGATTATCAGTGGTCTTGTATGTCTTCCATTTTCTGATGATTGCTCCCACAGTTGATTTTTTCACACCAAGCTGCTTGCCTATTGTAGATTCACTCTTCCCAGTCTGGTGCAGGTCTACAATACTTTTCCTGGTGTCCTTCGAAAGCTCTTTGGTCTTGGCCATGGCGGAGTTTGGAGTCTGACTGTTTGAGGCTGTGGACAGGTGTCTTTTATACAGATGATGAGTTCAAACAGGTGCCATTCATACAGGTAACGAGTGGGGGACAGAAAAGCTTCTTACAGAAGACGTTACAGGTCTGTGAGAGCCAGAGATTTTCCTTGTTTGAGGTGACCAAATACTTATTTTCCACCCTAATTTACGAATAAATTCTTTACAAATCCTACCATGTGGATTCATGGATTTTTTTTCACATTCTGTCTCTCACAGTTGAAGTGTACCTCTGGTGCAAATTACTGACCTCTGTCATCATTTTAGGTGGGGGAACTTGCACAATCGGTGGCTGACTAAATACTTTTTTGCCCCACTGTGTTTGTATACACATTTCAAGACCAAAGTATACCAAAGTGCTTTCCAGTAAAACCGTGATACAGACAAAATCACAATATAAAATATAAATTAGAGATATAAAATAATTACATAATATAAATGCAGAGCCAGATAAAAATCACACTAATTAGCCTCAAATGCCAGGCTAAACAAGATGTTTTTAGACGTGATTTAATAGGTTGAATAGAATCTTATGCACAAATGTCAAGAGGAAGATTATTCCTTAATTTGGGTGCGGCAATGGCAAAGGCACGGTCTCCTCTGATCTTCAGCCGAGACCTAGGTTGCACTAAGAGAAGTTGACCCGATGATCTTAGTGCTCTCCTATACAGACAGATGAAATCTGCTAAGAAATCAGGTGCCATATTATTTAGGATTTTATAAGTAGACAATGAGATTTAAAATCGATTTGATATTTGATAGGAAGCCAATGTAAGTTGGCTAAAACAGGAGTGATGGAATCATACCTTCTAGTGCCGGTTAAGAAATGTGCTGCAGCATCTTGGACCAACTGGAATCGCTGAAGGAGGGAAGATTGGAGGCCCAAATAAAGAGAGTTACATTAATCTAGTCTTGAAGTGATGAATGCATGAATAAGTTTCTCCAGATCTTTGCGTGGTATATAAGGTTTAGCCTTAGAAATTTGGCGTAGTTGATGGAAGCTAGTTTTTACCACAGTAGACACCTGTTTATCCAGTTTGAAGGAACTATCCATAAAAACTCCAAGATTCCTAACAGCATCAGTGAGGTGAACAGAAACAGGCCCGAGTGTGCCAGTCAGTTGTCCCAGAAAATATTTCTATCAAAAACAATAATTTCCGTCTTCTTTTCATTTAGAGTAAGAGAGTTATACGATAACGAGTCTTTGAAATCCCTCCAACAATTAAACAGAGGATGTAGTGAAGATGAAACATCCCCAGTCAAGTGGAGGTAGATTTGAATATCATCAGCACAGCAATGAAAAGAGACATTATGGACCTTTATGGCAAACATGCACCCTCGTAGCAGCATTGTAGACAGACCCACATGGACCACAGTGCTCTGTACTGCTTCACAAAAAACAGTGAGTGATGTCATGATGTCCATCTTTCACAAACAGTCTCTGGTTTCAGTGTTAATGTTCAACAGGTTCAGGTGACTATAGACAGATTTATCGTGAAATTTATAGTGAGGAGGAGAGGCTCCACTTCCTGATTACAATGAACACACAGTAAAATAAACACACACACACACACTGCTTTTTTAAAAAAAAAAAAAAACAACAACAACAACAACAGCTGGAGATGAATCATAAACAGTTGGTGGCATAAATCAATGTTTAAACTAAGATTAACACTGCTACTTTTACAGAGGTTACTGTGTTCAATCATTCTATGAGAGCTTCAGATTCTCCCCTCATTGAGAAAAAAACAGAAAAGTTAATCATATCCATCTTGGCACTTCACAGAAGATATTCTTAATCTTAAGAGTTCCACTTCTTGGCCAAAATATTTAAAGTTTTAGAGAGAAACAAACATTCAATAAAAAATTACAGCCATCATACTTGACTTCTAAATAAAACTTAAATATAAATCTCTATGCATAATTGAAATTCTGTTTCAGGTTCCCCAGAATCCCTCCAAATTGAAAAATGACCTGATTGTGGTTGCATGAACTCCATGGATTTTATTCCAGACTGCAACTCAACAACAGAGCAAGATCTCATCTTCTGAAGTTCTGATGAGGTTGAGAGTCGATGAGCAGTCTCATTAAGCAAATCAAGATCCCCCTTGATCCTTTACCCTGCAGATGAACTGCTTTCACTGGATGTGTTTAACAGAAGAATTCTGTTTCCTGGACAGTTTGCTGGGACTTTTTTTTATTATCATGTAATGATTTCCTGAAATATTTCCAGGGTATCTGAAAATTTCAAGCTATGATAATTAATTTATTCATAACTTCTGCTAATTTTCTCCACTATTATAACCCGAACATTTGATGCCACTTGACCCAGATTGCCACTGCGATCAAGTACCTGGATTCTCACCCAGTTGCTGCAGGGAGCAACCAACTTGTCTCAAACCCCAACACCACGGTGACAGGTTTGCCATTGACACCACACGGACCTCGAATCATTAATGAACAGCCCGTGTAATTTTATTTCTTCTATTGTTCATATTTCCTGTAACTGTCACGGTACTGGGTCATGTGACCCAGTGTTTGAGTTTTAGGTATTTTTGTATTCATTTTCGATCTAGTTAATTTCTAGGTTGCTGTTTAGTCAGCTGACAGGTATCGACAGGCCAAGCGGAATGCGGCTCGGGCAGTGGCTGAAGCAAAAACTCGGGTGTGGGAGGAGTTCGGAGAGGCCATGAAAAAGACTTTCAGACTGCCTCGAAGAGATTCTGGCAAACCGTCAGACGTCTCAGGAGGGGAAAGCGGTGCTCTACCTGCACTGTGTATAGTGCTGGCGGAGCGCTGCTGACGTCGACTGAGAAAATTGTCAGGCGGTGGAAGGAATACTTCGAGGACCTCCTTAATCCCACTGACACGTCTTCCGAGGAGGAAGCAGAGTCTGGGGATGAGGGGAATGACCCGCCAATTTCCGGGGGCGAGGTCACTGAGGCAGTTAAACAACTCCTTGGTTAGAGCCCCTGGTGTTGATGAGGTCCGCCCCGAGTTCCTGAAGGCTCTGGACGTTGTAGGGCTGTCCTGGTTGACACGCCTCTGCAATGTTGCGTGGAGATCAGGGGCAGTACCTGTGGACTGGCAGACCGGGGTGGTGGTCCCCATCTTTAAGAAAGGGGACCGGAGGGTGTGTTCCAACTACAGGGGGATCACACTCCTCAGCCTCCCTGGGAAAGTCTATGCCAGGATGCTGGAAAGGAGAGTTCGTCCGTTAGTCGAACCTCAGATACAGGAGGAACAATGCGGTTTTCGTCCTGGTCGCGGAACACTGGACCAGCTCTTTATCCTCTCCAGGATACTTGAGGGTGCATGGGAGTTTGCCCAACCAGTCTACATGTGTTTTGTGGACTTGGAGAAGGCATTCGACCGTGTCCCTCGGGGTGTCCTGTGGGAGGTGTTGCGGGAATATGGGGTGTCTGGCCCATTGCTACGGGCCATTCGATCCCTATACAACCGTTGCAAGAGCTTGGTTCGCATTGCCGGCAATAAGTCGGACTCGTTCCTGGTGGGTGATGGGCTCCGCCAGGGCTGCCCTTTGTCTCCGGTTCTGTTCATAATTTTTATGGACAGGATTTCTAGGCGCAGCCAAGTGGCGGAGGGCTTTCGCTTTGGTGGCCTCAGAATCTCATCTCTGATTTTTGCAGATGATGTGGTTCTGTTGGCTTCATCGGGTGAGGGCCTCCAGCTCGCACTGGAACGGTTCGCAGCCGAGTGTGAAGCAGCGGGAATGAGGATCAGCACCTCCAAATCTGAGGCCATGGTTCTCAGCCGGAAAAGGGTGCAGTGCCCACTCCGGGTCGGGGATGAGTTCCTGCCCCAAGTGGAGGAGTTCAAGTATCTCGGGGTCTTGTTCACGAGTGATGGGAGAAGGGAGCCGGAGATCGACAGACGGATTGGGGCTGCAGCTGCAGTAATGCGGACGCTGCACCGGTCCGTCGTGGTGAAGAGGGAGCTGAGTGTAAAAACGAAGCTCTCAATTTACCGGTCGATCTACGTCCCTACCCTCACCTATGGCCACGAGCTGTGGGTAGTGACCGAAAGAACGAGATCGCGGATACAAGCGGCAGAAATGAGCTTCCTCCGAAGGGTGGCTGGCCTCTCCCTTAGAGATAGGGTGAGAAGTTCGGCCATCCGGGAGGGGCTCAGAGTAGAGCAGCTGCTGCTCCACATCGAAAGGAGCCAGCTGAGGTGGTTCGGGCATCTGACAAGGATGCCCCCTGGGCGCCTCCTGGGTGAGGTGTTCCAGGCATGTCCCACCGGGAGGAGGCCCCGGGGCAGACCCAGGACACGCTGGAGAGATTATATCTCTCGGCTGGCCTGGGAACACCTTGGTATTCCCCCGGATAAGCTGGAGGAGGTGGCTGGGGAGAGGGAGGTCTGGGCCTCTTTGCTTAGGCTGCTGCCCCCGCGACCCGGCCCCGGACAAAGCGGATGAAGATGGATGGATGTTTAGTCCTTATTTTTTAGTTGTTTCTGTCATCTCCCCCTGTACTCAGTCTCCCTGGTTCCTATGTGTCATGTTTCTTGTCTATGCGGTTAAGTTCATGTCATGTTTTATCTCCATGTCTATGTCTCCGTGTTTCCTGTTTTATTTTGGAAGAGTCTGGTGTTCTTTGTTCATTGTAGCTAGTGTTACTCTCCTCTGTATTGTCATTATGTTTCATTCTAGTCAGCTGTGTTCTTATGTGTCTCCACTTCACCTGATCACCTCATGTGTATGTTTAAGTCCTCAGTCTTCCTTTGTTCGTTGTCGCGTCGTCTGTGTACTTCCCCTCTAGTCAAGTTAAGTGTTTTTCAGGATTCTGTGCAGTTCATGTTTGTCATTTGGTTTATGTTGTTTTTCATGCAGCCGCACGATGAGGTTCCGTGCAGGTCATGTTCATGTCTGTTTTCGTCACGCCATTTGGTTCACAGTTTCCATGCATCTGCACAGCATTCTGTTCACGGTAATCATAGTTATTCCTTTCAGTCAGGTTAGTGTTTTTCCAGTTTAGGTTTTTGGTTAGTTGCAGTCTCTGTCCCTGTTATGTTTTGTCTACTCCCTTCTGCATCAGCCCAAATAAAGGCTCGCTTTCAGTTTAAGTTCACTCCCGTCTCCTCGCCTGTGTTCGCGCCTGGATCAACCACACACACTCTCCACACGGTCTGCCCCCGCTGGCTGTGACAGTACGACGTGACCAGTATGGACCCAGCGGACAGTACGGATGGGATTGGGGAGGAGCTGCAGCGGATCAGCCGGATCATGACACGCATCTGCGGGTGCGCGGACCCTAAAGTGGTGTCCACTGGATTGGCGACCATAGACGCCATCCTCCGGAAAGAGCCGCAGCTCCACCAGTTTCCTCAGCTTATTGAGATGTTTGACTCTCTGGGCCCCCTTAAGGAGGAGCTTCGGGCTCGTGCGCTGGCCCAGAGGGTATTGAATGCAGACTCAGCACCCATGACCCCACCCAATGAGCGGGAGTCGTCATTCCTGCCTCGTGAACCGGAGGCGGTCAGAGTCGGAATGCTGAGTCTCACCACCGACCCGCCATCGGCTCACGTTTCACCAGCTTCCGCGTCTTTGCCACAGTCTAGCCGCACAGCGCGGCGCACAGAGATGACGGAAGCCATAGACTTCGGTGAGGAGGAGCGGCAGCAGGTGTTACGGGCTTATCGGGAGGAAGAGCTCTGATGGAAGCCCTGGCTCCTTCTCGACGAGGAGCTCCCACCCATCGCCCCGCCTCGGACCAGCCGCTCACCTTCACCCCCCTCGTGAGGACTTCTCTTCTCCGGCCGCTTGCCCGGCGAGGAGGTGGGCGGAGGAGGAAGAGTCGGTCCCCGCCGTTAATACCGTCGCACTCATGGCCGCTCCTAGGAAGAAGCGGCGTCTGCGGCGTCGTCGCTCCATGCAGCCGCCACAGCCTCTCCAGAACGAGGCAATACAGAGACAGAGTTTCAACCAGGAGGCTCCCTTTCCACCAGAGATTGGCTGTAGGTGAGTGCTCAGACAACAATGAGTTTATTTATCCAATTTGTGACTGCAAGGAAAATGTGTGTGAGTCAGCTATAGCCAGCTCTGGTGGGGTTATAAACGTCCCGGAAACTAGTCCTGGACATGTAAATCATGCTTCCATAGACAATCTTGTCATTAATGTAGCTCATGTGGCCGAGTGGGCTGCTTGTGAATCTGAAACCTCGTCACAGGCCGAGACTGAAGAGACAGTGTGTTACCTACCTGTGACAGAAGAAACCAACTGTATCCAGAGGCCAGGGAGTTTTGAAACCAGTACTGCTTTAACCATTAACACACTCTCTGGGGACTCTGAGACTATTAAGGATAATTCTGAGTCTCGAAATCCTGTTCTAACAGGTTTGAGCCTGCCGTTATTCCTGCGTCCTCTGAGGGAGAGTCTTATCTGTCCGGCCCACAAGCTGGCTGGAGACCCACAGGTGTGTTCTGCTGTATACGTGAACCAAGACACTGCAACTGGTTCCGGGGCCTGTAATGAAGTAAGTTCTGCCTATGTTGCCAAGACACAGCAAGGAAATACTGAGTATACTTGTATACTTCTACAACTGTGCCATCAGCAGCGTTCTGACGTATGGATTTCTAGTGCGGTTCCCCAGCTGCACCAAGGCCGATCAGCAAGCACTCCAGCGGGTGGTTAAAGAAGCTGGCAGAATTATTGGAACAAGTCTGCCAGAGATTAGTAATATCTTCCCCACTCGCTGTCTGAGGAGGGTGCACAGTATCCTGCGGGACCAACATCACCCTGCGCGCCACCTTTTCCACCTGCTGCCCTCAGGGAGAAGGTACAGGTCTATACAGGCCAGAACATCCAGACTGGCCAACAGCCTGTATCCACAGGCTGTGAGGCTCCTGAACTCTCTGCCCCCCTCTCACGGACAATAACCATATCCAACTTCTTAATAGCAATGAACTGGTCTGCATTGGTGCATCATATCTTTATTCTCTTTCCCCCTCCTGCCCCCCCCCCCCCCCTCTTTCTTAAATAGATAACTATCATATCTGACATCATATCTCACAGTACAATAATGTTGAATGGGTTGCATTGTTGTACTTTGTCATGTTTCTCAGGTCTTTGTCTGAATTTCTTATGAACATTACTTGTCATGTTCTCATGTTGTTGCTAAGGATTGTCTTATTGCACTGGAGTCACACTGGGTTAAATATTTACACTTGGGTTTTAAGTATTTATTATTTTCTTCATTATTTTATTTACGGGTTGTACGGAAGCCCCAAACGCAATTTCATTGCTCTTTGACAATGACAATAAATACTTAATAATAATATAAGACTGCCAGTTTACAGTTATGTTCTTAATATTTGTAAGAGCCCTGAGCAAGAAGAAGCTGTCTTTTACAACAAAATTTATTTGTTTCTCAAATGAAAACTGCTATCAAAGAACATCCATCCATCCATCTTCTTCCAGTAATCCGGGGCCGGGTCGCGGGGGCAGCAGCCCAAGCAAAGAAACCCAGACCTCCCTCTCCCCAGCCATCCTCCAGCTTGTCCGGGGGAACACCAAGGCGTTCCCAGGCAAACCGAGAGATATAATTTCTGCTGCGTGTCCTAGGTCTGCCCCGGCATCCTTGTGAGATGTCCGAACCAGCTCGACTGGCTTCGATGTGAAGGAGCACCGACTCTACTCTGAGCCCATCCTGGATGGCCAAACTTCTCACCCTATCTCTAAGGGAGAGGCCAGCCACCCTTCAGAGGGAGCCAATTTCCGCCACTTGTATGCGCGATCTCGTCCTTACGGTCACTACTAACAGCTCATGACCATAGTTGAGGGTAGGAATGTAGATCGACCGGTAAATTGAGATCTTCGCTTTTACACTCAGCTCTCTCTGAGACCGGTACAGCGTCCACCTCACTGCAGCCGCAGCACCAATCCGTCTGTCGAGCTCCCGCTCCCTTCTCTTGTTAACCGTGAACAAGACGCAGAGATACTTAAAATCTTCCACTTGGGGCAAGAACTCATAGGCACTCCACCGTTTTCTGGCTGAGGACCATGGCCAAAGTTTTGGAGGTGCTGATTCTCATTCCCACCACTTCACACTCTGCTGCGAACCATTCCAAGGTAAACTGGAGGCAATCACCCGATGAAGCCAACAGAACCGCATCATCCACGAAAGCAGAGATGAGATTCTGATACCACCCACGTAAAAGGCTTCCGCCACTTGGAGCCCCCAAAGATTGGTGGGTCATCCCCTTGGTCCCAGACTCTGCTTCCTCCACAGAAGACATGCTAGTGGGATTAAGGAGGTCCTCGAAATATTCCTTCCACCGCCCGACAATTTTCTCAGTCGAAGTTGGCAGCACTCCACCCACTCTACCTGCACTATACACAGTGCAGGTAGAGCACTGCTTTCCCCTCCGGAGTCGCCCAACGGTTTGCCAGAATCTCTTCGAGGCAGTCTGAAAGTCTTCTTCCATGGCATCCATGAACTCCTCCCACACTTTTAGAGAGTCTGTAGAATTCATTTTAAGAGGAAAGTAGATTTGAGAATCATTGGCATAACAGTGAAATGAGATTCCATGTTTCCTGAAAATAGAGCTTAATGGGAGCATGTAAAGGGAAAAGGGTACTAGGCCCAGGTTAGATCCTTGAGGGACCCCACATGTAAGGGGGGTGGATGTGGTGATGAAGAGCCACCAAACCTGACAGAATTATTGCACGCTGTCAATTGATATGGAGTCCGTAATTTGTCAATATCTGACAAGCACGCCAACCACAGGGACAACAGCAGCCATGGGAGCAGGGGACATGCAGCTGATTGACCCAGAATTTATACAGGTCGTTAAGTCTGACATCACTAGCCATGTCTGGGCCTAAACTCCGCTGCAGGTCCATATATCAAACGATCACTATGGCATTACTGAGAGTTGAAAAACTGTCTAAAGCCTTTCATCTTTAATAAAATGATCAGCGTTCTGCTCTACCAGGTGTAACAATTGAGTTTAACATCCAGGCATCCATGAAAACGGAATTTATGACATTTAACGGAGTTAGAAGTTAGCAGGAAGTTAGCTCGCTAGCTTCTATCTAAATACAATATAGCATGTCCTGACTGCGGGGTTTTGGAAACAAATTAAAACGTACAACTCTGTTATCACTTCCAACATAAATGAAGACAGAAAACTAAACAGCAGTGACATTTGTAGGGTTACTGAAGTTTGGCTAGCTGGTATATAATGATGTGCTACGTGACCGCTAGCGACACAAGTATGTTAGCATAATATAAACAAGCTAACTTTTTTTTCCCACTCAATAAAAGTTAACGTGAGTGTTCTCGGTGGTCAGAAACAAATGTAATCGCATGGCAGGATGCTGTAAACGGACCAAACTTCAGTCAGGAGAACAACTGAGATAATCCATCCACAATACGAGGTTAGTCATTCATATACTGCTGCATGGGCTGGGCTGTAGTTACATCCTAAGGTTTTAAAAACTGAGCTTAAATAAATGATTAGCAGTAATAAAAGCCGAGGGAGGTCAACAGTGATCACTGACTGTTTTAGGAGCTTTTTGAGATTAAATAGAAGAAAATACAAAACATTAAACATGTTAACAACACAAAAGCCATATTAAACGCAGACTACTTTAGGCCCGGAAGTAGGATTCGTCACGTCATCACTTAACGACCGGATAAAGGGATTCGCGGAAGTGGGGTCAGATGTTACCTTGGTTACACTTATATTCGAACATGGTGTTCGTTATGGCCAAAATGTGGTTTGCACAGAAGTTCAACAACGAAACACTGCTCGGGTTCAGATCCCAGAGGCCGTTCCTCCCAATCATACCCCCTCCAGGTCTCACTATCATTGCCCACATGAGCGTTGAAGTTTCCCAGTAGGACAACAGAGTCCCCAGATGGAGCACCCTCCAGCATCCCACCCAGGGACTCCAAGAAGGCTGGGAACTATAAACCGCCACTGATCCCGCAGACAACAGCACAGGCCCTTGCTGGGCACAGGTTGGCCTGACTCCAGGGTGGGGCCCCAGTAACCCTATCCTGGGCAGGGTGAACTGTTCCCTTGGTGTTCTACTTATAGTGTCCTTCTGAATTGCTCTTGTCTGGTCCCTCACCCAGGACAAATTTTCCACGGGAGACACTACCAACGGGCAGAAGCCCCCAAACAACATAGCCCCTGGGATCCCTAGTAAATGGTAAATGGTCTGTATTTTTGTATTGCGCTTTACTTGGTCCTAAGGACCCCAAAGCGCACAAACGCAGAGGTGGGACCAAGTCATTGTTTTGCAAGTCTCAAGTAAGTCTCAAGTCTTTATCCTCAAGTCTCAAGTCAAGTCTCAAGTAATGTCAGGCAAGTCAGAGTCGAGTCTCAAGTCACTGGTGTAAAAGTCCGAGTCAAGTCACAAGTCTGAAATTTTGAATTTCAAGTCCTTTCGAGTCTTTAAAAAAAAAAAAAGAAAAAAGTATGTTGCAGTTATGCTAAATGTAAATATTAGACCATGTAATTTTTAAATCTGTGTTTTTCTCAACACATGACAAAATAGTGAACTTAGAAAATATACACAAATTGTGAAATTGCACCTCTTTAAAATGCAGCTCAATTAAACCTAGCTCCAAGAATAATTTTCACCGACAGTTCTGAGATAAGCTGCATGTTATTCTTGGATGCGGTTGTAGGACCGGTGTTGTGCCAAAAAGTGATTGTCTGCCAAAAACTGATTTCCAGTATTTGCCAAAAAGCGATTGCTCATATTTAAAGTGCTATAAGTAACTTGTTGGGCTATAATATGTTAAACATATGTCAAATGCATCCCTTATGGATGACATAAAGTCATCTTGAGCCACAAACAACATTCGTGTAGCAAGATACAAGCCGCAATCAGTTTTTGGCAGCGACTTTTATATAACCTTTATTTATGCAGTAAAAAAAATCTCATTAACATTAAAAATGTATTTTGTAAGAGTAAGTTGCCCAACAGGACAGCAGAAATGGCAGCAAATATTACAATAGTTCTGTAAAAATATTTTAAGTGGGGATAAAGGACCGGATTGGTTATAATGTAAGTACAAGTTGTAAAGATACTTAAAAAACAGATAATTTTTTAATTCTTTATGTAACCCCTTTGTATCCCCTGTTCACCGAAGTCTATTTACGAACATACGTAAAGATATTACACATAAAAAATACACAGAAACACTGGAAATCAGTTTTTGGCAGACAATCACTTTTTGGCACAACACCAGCTTTAAAATCGCATGACAAAAATATCATATACATTAAAAAAAACTGCATCACCAACGTAGCCTGGACAACATTTGCTAGTTAGATGAAGTCAGCTATCTCATCGTAGCATATTTATATGCATATTTATAATTATACGGTTCTTGTGAGTGCATACACTCGTGAAGTTTAGTAACTTCCGGTCACTGCAACAAGCCCAGGTACAGTTTACCGACGGATGGGTACAGGACCTTGAAATGCACCGTGTAGAAAGTAAGGACCATTGTACGTATCATAAGTTTACCAGTCTCACAAATAGTCTTCATAAATACACATTCGTTAACCGTTTATTAATAGGACCTTTGAGCTTAACGGTAATTAATTAGTAGTGGAAATAATTTCTGGTACGCCTTACAGAAATGTAGCAGTGACAATAATATTGTATGCTGTAATCGCACTGGACAATTAGTGATACAAAACAACTGTTTTATCCTGTGAATAAAAGTATGTTTTTGTTAATGTACCATAATAACAGAAGCGAAACGCAATATTGTGTCAGGACAATTCACTATTTATGCACAATAAATAAAGGAGCATAGCGTGACAATTTCTGTTCAGCGCCAGACTTGCTTGTAACCTATATCACCAATTATGTTATGAAAATGACGCATTAACTACAACAGCAGACTGACCTTTGTGTAAATGCTTGGAGCAGACTAACCTGTGAGCTGGAGGGTTCTGGGACGTTATATTTGGTCTTTGAATGGCTGCAATCCAGTCGCGTCTTTGTTACTTCGGAAACATGGCTCGAACAATTTCTCTTCAACGACGTAATCCGATAACAACCGATCTCTTTACCCGTCGGCTTCCCGTGGCTGTCATGCGACCGGCTATTGTAGTTAATAATACAACAGCTTCTTGACATTTTTGTGTTTCTTTTTATCGCTGTGTGACTGATTTCAATTGAAAGCCTGCGTGCGCTAGTACCGCTTGCCACGAGTTCCCAGAATCCTTTGCGGTTCTACCCGTGAATGACGTCACATTTTCAATCTCTATATAATATGCATGTTAAATTTTATATTTGGGGTAAAATATCAAGTCTTTTCAAGTAAACCGGTTCAAGTCCAATTCAAGTCCCAAGTCATTGGTGTAAAAGTCCAAGTCAAGTCACAAGTCTTAGAACATTTTTTCAAGTCAAGTCTAAAGTCATAAAATTAATGACTCGAGTCTGACTCGAGTCCAAGTCATGTGACTCGAGTCCACACCTCTGCACAAACGCCTCCACCACGATAAGGTAGCAATTTGCAGAGGGGAGAAACAGGAACAAATGGGGTTTTTTTTGTTTGTTTTATTTGTGACAGGGTATGTGTAAGAAAGTACTTAAATATAGAATTTAAATTTGTTGTTTTGCTAAGTTATCTGTTATGTGTAGACACAACACTGATTCGTTCCTTGAGTTTGGTGTCTTTTCTATGGTTGAATGATTCATAGGTCAGTGTTGATTGACTTAACAAACAAAAGCAAACATTTCTCTGAAAATTGTAAGCTACAAGGACTGGACTGAAAGAGCTCTTTAAAAAAATAAAGTCTGGCTCCTTGGAAGCAAAATATAAAGAAATCAGGAGTGACTCAAAGAGATTACACAGTACTGTAAAACTCTTATCAGAATCAGAATCAGAATCAGAATACTTTATTGATCCCTGGGGGAAATTATTTTTTGTTACAGTGCTCCATTTTAAACCAACAATCTGTTAATCCCTTAATAACATTTTCTTGATTAAAGTCTAACTCATAAATTTAAGAGGTTTGGATGCTGTCAGCTCGGTGCACATTCCATCTGGAAAGTTTGTTTGTGAAAGTATTTTCATGAATTTGGTTTAGTCATTAGTTGTGGGTCAAAGGCAACAGGCTATAAACTCAGCTAAACTTTAATGGAGCTCTGGGGTTTTCAACATGTGTCTTATTACTTCTGACTATTCAACATGTAATCACATAACAGTCCTTATCATGTTTTTTAATCTAGTGATGATTTTAAATGATGAAGGCCGGCATTCTAGCAAATAAATATTGTGTTTAAAATATTTTACAACAAGATCAAACAAAAAATAAACCCTTAAAAATCAGGATCCGAAACAAGTACAGAAACAGTATCATATTGCCCACTAGAAGCAACTTATTAAGTCTGTATATGTATACTTGCTATACATACTTTAATAAAAATGATTCTTGATAAGAAACTTTGCATCCTTTATGTTTTGGTTCTTATGTCAGAGTCTGTGACAAAGTCAAAAGGAAGATTAAGAAATTTTAGCATTAATAACACACAATGGAGTACACACCACCGATACATATAAATGTTTTGTGAATCGGTATACTTCCATTAGGTGTGAAAAAAGCATTTGTAGTTCCAGCGAAACTACTGACATTGACCCTTTCAAGCACCACGCTTGAAATAAATGAAAAGCCTTGTCACATTAACATCTGACCTTTGTCTTAGTGGAGAGATAACCAACAGTTACTAATGAGCTTTTGTATCTTGCTCAAGAAAACTGATAAGGAAATGTAAAATGAAGCTTCCAGTAGTTGGAGGACTTCCCCAAACTGGTTTCCAGCCTCTCAGTCTTGGTCAATTATTACCCTCTCTAACATATCACAGCCAAATAACTGCGGGGTCACAGTAGGAACCAGCAGGAGAGAAGAAAACAATGTACGACCGAAGGATGCTGACGAAGCTGAGCGAAGCACTGTGGAACTATCACAGCCTTCTCCTGATCATCCTCACGCCGCTGCTGCTGCTCCCTCTTCCTCTGGTCATCGGAACAAAGGTGCGTGCACAAATATGACGGGAACTGTATCCCCTCCATAACGGTTTAATTTAACTGACATTGCACTGATCAGTGTTTTTAAGCAGCTCCTATCATTAATTGCATATTGTGAAATATGTTGCCACTGCTAGTTTTAATTGTATAGCACATAAACTTTATGATATGATCTCAGTAGGTTGTAGCTATTGTAGAGTTTTTGTGATGATCTGAACAGTCTCTGTGCTTTATTAAGTTTACGTTCGCTCTTTATTTGCTTTCCTATCAGCCAGTCATGGATTTGTACTTATACACTTTTTTCAACTCTAAGCACTACGAGATCTTTTACACTTTTTCCCGTCACTATAAATACGGCTAACAGACCTTTGTGCATAGTGCCAGCTGACCCTTGATCCTTTTCAAAAACTTTCTGCATATAAAACTTTATATACTCATAAAATGAAAACACATAAAATGAAACCTCATGGTTAGTTTTTACAATTTCAGTTAACAAATGACTTGTCTGGGATTGCAAATAAAGCTCAATATCCGATTACAGAAAGTTTGACCTACATTGAAAATAGGTCAAAGGAAAGCCTTTGCAGTGCAAAAACAAAGCTTGCCAGTGGGATTTTGTTTTTCAGGCTATAATAAGATTTGATATATTTAGTTGGATTTAGTTAGTGGTCTCGAGACCACTTTTACGTGGTCTTGGTCTCGAATCCCTCAGTCTTGTCTTGGTCTCGCTGTCTCGGTCTTGCTGTCTCAGATCGACATAGTGGTCAGGAGATTTGGAGTCAACAGTATCCATGACACACAACGTAACATTCGATAATGTGTCATGCGCAAAAGCATCAGCTCTAAGAGCCGTGCTTAGAGAGTGCTTTGTGGTGAATCAGAAGAGTCGACTCCCATTGAGCGAGAGCTGCTCCTCAATGTCCTTTCGCTGCTCAGCTCTCACACAGTGGCTCAGCTATGCTCCAATCCCTCCATATTGTGGCCAATCATGTGCGAGGATATAGGATAATATCATTATGTGAAAAACAGAGAGGGTGAGAGACGTGACAGTCAAGTGGAGCGTGCGTCTGTCCTCTCAGTAAGTGAGTGAGACAGTAGACAGCGGTGAGGAGGGCTGTGCGAGTGCATCGCAAAAACACATAAATATGCCTGAGACCCGTAAACAAAGCAGCATCTGGCTGCAGTTTAAAGACTTTTTTGTCTCGGTCTCGTCTCGACTTTGTCTTGGTCTTCGTCTTGTATTGGTCTCGATACCCTCTGGTCTTGGTATTGTCTTGGTTTAGGCGGTCTTGACTACAAGTCTAATATTTAGTACAGATCAGAACAAGATTGTTTCAGGAGAACCTAGAATTCCACGAAAGTCCATGAAGCAGCAAATCAAGTGCACAGCATAAACTGACACAGAGCACATGAGAGAATAGCTGAGACAAAGCACAAGGGGGAGACGGCACTATTTTTTTTAAATGGGGAGCATTCAGGTCGACACATCAGTGAGGAAAAGAGACATGTCTGCATGAGATCGATGCAATTATGGGTGAGGAAGTAACAATAAATATTAGACACAAACAACCACTAAAAACCAAACAAGGAAACTCCAACAGAAACGTAAACTCTGCATAAGGAAAGGACTCAAAGGAAAAGAATGTGAAGTGAAGGGAACTAATAACTTCCGATATGCAAAGTAACTGCAAGAATTCAAGACTGACAAGATCAACAGACAAGCTAATAATAATAAAAACGGGAAACATTATTGCACTATCAAGCAGAACTTGATAGTGTGACACCCAAAATGCTGGGCCCTGATTGTGAAGCCTGGTGGTGGAAATGTTCATGCAGATCCACAACTGGATGGTTCAAAAAAAGAAAAGAAAAAAGTAAAGATAATAGAAAGATAACCGCTGGAATGGAGGTTAAATTAGACAATGGTTCAGTCCAAATAACTAGCTAAAGGTGTTTGAAGGTAGCTGCTGAGTGACGAGAGAGACTCTGGCTTAGTGGACAAGCTGCTGCGTCTAATCTTTGCATTACATTTATATAAAAATGACCTTTAGCTATAATTACAGTCATCGATGTGTTTGTGTGTGTGTAATCGTGTTTTCCCTGTAGGAGGCAGAATGTGGCTTTGTGTTGCTGCTGATGGCAATATACTGGATAACAGAGGTGATTCCACTGTCCATGACCGCCATGCTCCCCGCCATCCTCTTCCCCCTGTGTGGTATCATGTCGTCCTCCAATGTGAGTCAATCAGAGTTACAGAGGACAAAATGTTCTTCGTCTTAAGGATTGTTATTCTTTATGAATGCACAGCAGCAGATGTGCTACTTGTGTCCCTGCATGTGGAAAAAGAAGCACTGACTTCAACATGAAATTTTTCTTTTTTTTCTTGACAAATAATAAAGAGCCCTGTTTTCCTAATTTCTTGCTCTGTATGATTTACAGCTCAGAACAATTGTTGGTACTGATCCAATTATTTAATATTTTCCAGTGCATCTGTGTGTTTTTTAAAGCTGTATTTTTAATTGGTTTATCTGTTACTTGTTAACTCCCTGTATAACATTTTCTTTGGCCACAAACTCAAATTTGAAAATGGGCTTAAATTTTAACTCCTCTTCCTCAATTACCCTGTAGATGCACTCTCTGTTCTAAAATCACCTTTCTCCTCTAGGTGGCAAAGGAGTATTTTAATAACTTCCACTTCCTGCTTGTGGGTGTTATCTGCCTCGCCACGTCCATCGAGAAGTGGGGCCTCCACCGCAGAGTCGCCCTGAGGCTCGTCACCTTGGTGGGGGTCAACCCTGCTTGGTGAGCATCTTCGTTCTCTGCTGTTGGATTCAAATTTTGTATTTCTTCGAGATTTAAGTGTGAAGGCTCCATTGTTGCTTTTTGAACACACCACTGTCTCCTTCAGGTTGTTGCTTGGCTTCATGTCCGGCTGTGCCTTCCTCTCAATGTGGGTCCAAAACACATCAGCTGTTACCATGGTGATGCCCATCGTAGATGCTGTTCTCAAACAGATTCTAAAGGCGAATGAAGAGGGATACTCTGGTGAAGACAACCCTACCCTGGAGCTGGACGGTACCTGCACAGACAGTATACTTTACTTTATAAAAGCACAAAATATAATTAAAAGTGTGAGATAGCTGTGTGTCTTTGAGCTTACAGTAGGATGGAACTTGTGGCCCTGACTATAATCTGTCATTTTTTCAGAAATCAACAACTGTACTGCAAAAAATAAAGAAGCTCTGAGGTATGTAAAGCATGGGGATTCACTGCTGCCCTCTGGGTTCAGGGTGTTCTAAGTTTTTGTTTCTGATGTGCTTGAAGAGCAGTTGAATCCCTTATTCCTCTCTCAGTGACAGCACAGAGCCAGATGTCCCCACAGAAACCTTCACTTCTGTTCAAATACCAGCAGAGTCGCAGCCTGCGGCAGACGAGGTGCAAAAAAGCACCAAATAAACACAGAATAAAATTATTCTTTGATATTTTTCCAGTTCTGCATGTTCTGCTACTTCCGCTAAATCTGCTTCTCTCTGCATTTTGTCTTACAGGCTGCAGAAAACGTACCCACGGCCTCCCACAGGGACACAGGATGTCAACAGGGTCGGATGCTATGCAAAGCCATGTGCATCGGCATTGCCTACTCCTCCAACATCGGCGGCATCACCACGCTGCCCGGAACCTCTCCTAACCTCATATTCGCTGAGCACCTCAACCGGTGAGTGTCTTGTAAGTAGAATCTATCAATTCTCATTGGCTGCACTTTGAGAGTCACCATGGCAAGTCAGGACATCAAAGACATTACATTCATGCAAATGAATTGCAAGCTGTGTGGTCAAATGTTTGCTTATGCTGGAGGTATATCCCCTCTCTGTTGTAATGAAGTTTTACTCAGGATCATTATTCCAAAAAAGTAATGTTTTACTCTTATTACACAGAACACAGCTAAAATTAATCCAGTATGTTACTTAATTACTCCACAGAGAAAGTAACTTGTTTTCTCTACTCATTACTTTCAAGTTTCTCTGTAAAATTACTCTGAACATATTGTCTCATAATTACCATTTAACATCAGAAACCTCCAATTACAGCCCTACACACCAACACAAACCCTACCTAATGAAAACACACATACGATCTTTCTTTTAGTCTTCAGGAACATAAAGTCGATAAAAACCAGCACAAAGAGACTTTAAAGTGATTTTACTTTAGAAACATGAACAGGCACAAATGAAGGCTTGCCGTTCATGTTTGGTTAATTCAGTCTGCTGCACAGCTAGAATGAACTAAATGATTGAAAGACTGCTGTAAAAAAAAACAACCAATGTTCTCCAAACACTGTCTTTACATTCAGCGTTTACCCAGACTGCAACAGCATCAACTTTGCGAACTGGCTCCTGTTGTGCCTGCCCATCAGTGTTATCATGCTGCTGATGACATGGTTGTGGCTGTATTGGATCTTCATTGGCTCAGAGTGAGTGTCAGCATACCATCTGCAGAGCCAATCACCTGCTATCAGTGCTATTCTATTCTGACTACTCTTTGTGCACACTCCATTATTTTTTCTCTTTTATCAGTTTCATCATCCTATTCTGATTTCTTTGCATTGATTAATTAGTGAAAGTATCATCACATCACATTTATGTCTTTATTGTTGTGAATATTTATTAGAGTTTTGACGATGATGAACCATTTGTTTTCATATTTATGCTTTTGTGCTTTGTTAATAATGCCATCAACAGAGACTACATAAAACAGTGTCATTCAACACGGCTGGTTTGCTCTCGAACTTTAAGTTCTTTAAAAAGGAACTAAAGAACATAAATGCTGTTTGACAGTTTTGTGGGCCTATTTAAAGCAACTTAAATGTGCAAGTTTTTTATTCTGAAGGTTTACTGTTGGCCAGTCCACCGCACACCTACAGGTAGCCATTGAAGCGGCTGGAAGATCAGCTAAGCTGTTAACTGAACTTTTAAAATACAGTGCATATACTGTAGTACCCTTTAAACAGAGCCAAAAACCACCCACATAAAAACACTCGAAACCATCAATCCATGCATCCATCCATGCATCCACCCATCTTCTTCCAGTAATCCGGGGCGGGGTTGTGGGGGCAGCAACCTAAGCAGAGAAGCCCAGAATTCCCTCTGCCTGGCCACCAGCCCATCCATCACTCGTATCAGCAATCTCGTCCTTTCGGTCACAATCAACAGCTCGTGACCATAGGTGAGGGTAGAGACGTCGATCGACTGGTAAAATGAGAGCTTCGCTTTTAAACTCAGCTCTCTTCACCACGACAGACCGGTACAGCGTCCACATCACTGCAACCGCAGCACCAATCCATCTGTCGATCTTCCGCTTCCTTCTCTTGTCTCTTGTAAACGAGATCCAGAGATGTTTTCAGTCGAAGTCAGTAGCGTTCAATCCGCAATATACACAGTGCAGGTAGGCCACCGCTTTCCCCTCCTGAGTCACCTGACGGTGTGCTAGAATCTCTTTTTAGTCTTTTTCCATGGCCTCTCCAAACTCCTACCACACCTGACTTTTTGCTTCAGCCCCTGCCCAAGCCATGTTCCGCTTGGTCTGTCGGTACATATCAACTGCCTCCAAAGTCCCACAAGCTAAACAAGCCAGATTGGCCTCCTTCTTCAGCTTTGTGGATCCCTTCACCTCTGGTGCCCAACATTTGGTTTGGCAATGGAGGTGCTGAACATGGTCCAGTCAGCCTCAATGTCACCATTCTCCCTCGGAATGCCCTTGAAGCTCTGCCGGAGGTATGCATAGACGATCTCACAAACCTATGGCCTCTGCCAGGTGTTCCCAGCACAAATTCACTATACGTTTGGGTGCGCCAGGTCTGTCCAGCGTCCTCCCCCGCCACCTGATCCAACTCACCACCCGGTGGTGATCAGTTGACAGCTCAGCCCCTCTCTTTACCCAAGTGTCCAGAACAAATGGCTGCAGGTCTGGTGATACGATTGTAAAATCGATCACTGACTTGCAGACTAGGGTGTCCATGCATGTATGGACACTCTTATGTTCAAACAGGTCTCATTAACGTTGCCCACATGAGCGTTGAAGTCTCCCAGTAGGACAACGGAGTTCCCAGGTGGAGCACCTTCAAGCACCCCACCCAGGGACTCCAAGAAGGCTGGGTAGTCTGAACCGTCAGTCGGCACATAAGAGCAGACAACAGTCAGGACCTGTTCACTCACCCGAAGGCGCAGGGAAGAAACCCGCTCGTCTGCTGGGAGAAACCCCAAAGTACAGGCAGCAAGCCGAGGGGATCCTAGGATACCCACCGCAGCATGCACACCATGGGAGACCCTACCAGGGGAAAAGGTATCGATTTGCAGAGGGGACACTCCAAACTATCCTCCAAAAGTCTGCAATATTTTCCCAAAATGTGTTATTTGCATGTGGACTGTGGACTGGCAGACCGGGGTGGTGGTCCCCATCTTTAAGAAGGGGGACCGGAGGGTGTGTTCCAACTACAGGGGGATCACACTCCTCAGCCTCCCTGGGAAAGTCTATGCCAGGGTGCTGGAAAGGAGAGTTCGTCCGTTAGTCGAACCTCGGATACAGGAGGAACAATGTGGTTTTCGTCCTGGTCGCGGAACACTGGACCAGCTCTTTATCCTCTCCAGGATACTTGAGGGTGCATGGGAGTTTGCCCAACCAGTCTACATGTGTTTTGTGGACTTGGAGAAGGCATTCGACCGTGTCCCTCGGGGTGTCCTGTGGGAGGTGTTGCGGGAATATGGGGTGTCTGGCCCATTGCTACGGGCCATTCGATCCCTATACAACCGACAGGATTTCTAGGCGCAGCCAGGTGGCGGAGGGCTTTCGCTTTGGTGGCCTCAGAATCTCATCTCTGATTTTTGCAGATGATGTGGTTCTGTTGGCTTCATCGGGTGAGGGCCTCCAGCTCGCACTGGAATGGTTCGCAGCCGAGTGTGAAGCAGCGGGAATGAGGATCAGCACCTCCAAATCTGAGGCCATGGTTCTCAGCCGGAAAAGGGTGGAGTGCCCACTCCGGGTCGGGGATGAGTTCCTGCCCCAAGTGGAGGAGTTCAAGTATCTCGGGGTCTTGTTCGCGAGTGATGGGAGAAGGGAGCCGGAGATCGACAGACGGATTGGGGCTGCAGCTGCAGTAATGCGGACGCTGCACCGGTCCGTCGTGGTGAAGAGGGAGCTGAGTGTAAAAGTGAAGCTCTCAATTTACCGGTCGATCTACGTCCCTACCCTCACCTATGGCCACGAGCTGTGGGTAGTGACCGAAAGAACGAGATCGCGGATACAAGCAGCAGAAATGAGCTTCCTCCGAAGGGTGGCTGGCCTCTCCCTTAGAGATAGGGTGAGAAGTTCGGCCATCCGGGAGGGGCTCAGAGTAGAGCAGCTGCTGCTCCACATCGAAAGGAGCCAGCTGAGGTGGTTCGGGCATCTGACAAGGATGCCCCCTGGGCGCCTCCTGGGTGAGGTGTTCCAGGCATGTCCCACCGGGAGGAGGCCCCGGGGCAGACCCAGGACACGCTGGAGAGATTATATCTCTCGGCTGGCCTGGGAACGCCTTGGTATTCCCCCGGATAAGCTGGAGGAGGTGGCTGGGGAGAGGGAGGTCTGGGCCTCTTTGCTTAGGCTGCTGCCCCCGCGACCCGGCCCCGGATAAAGCGGATGAAGATGGATGGATGGATGGTGTTATTTGCATTTGCAGTCATTGATATTTAAGAAATAAGGCAGTAGTCGGACTTCAGGAAATAACAGAGCAGATGACAGCAGGAAGAACAGAAAAAGGAAGAGCAGGGATGGAGGTGAATTTTAAAGCACTCTGCAGTTCTGTAGCAACTGTGGGTGTGGGGGGGGGGGGAAGTATCTTTAATAGTTCACTATATTAGATGTGGTCAAAGGTTGAACCATCAGCTGATGTTTGCTGCCAGTGAGATGAGATTGTAATATAATGTAAACATCAGAGGGTCCCAATGTGCAGGTCGTCCTTCTTCAGTAAACATTTGGAGATGGTGGGGAGGAACCTCCAATAAAACCAGGCCCGGCGAGGGGGCTTTTATTGTGACTGGTTAGGAGGGAGTAAGAGAGGAGAAGACAAAAATGGAGAATATGGACAGACAAACTCAAATACAAACTGCAGTACTCAGTGCATTGTGGGATGTTCCCCAGCAGCCTGAGCATAGAGCAACGTCATTTTAGGGTCACCTCTTTCCCAGTATCCGCTTACCTTTGCCAACAAATCATTGCTTGTAAATATATAGATCTGACAGAGCTGATTTTTCCACTACTCAACCAGCCTACTCCACCCAGGT
The DNA here is from genome assembly GCF_964374335.1 of Astatotilapia calliptera. Lineage (NCBI taxonomy): Eukaryota > Metazoa > Chordata > Actinopteri > Cichliformes > Cichlidae > Astatotilapia > Astatotilapia calliptera. The sequence goes on along the minus strand of NC_137428.1, from coordinate 3,138,590 downwards.
TGATCAACAGCCGCGACGGCCCCATCGTCATGTGCTCACAGGGGGCGTTGCTTGACCTCTAAACCCATCTCAGCTTGCTACTCATCAAAGGTCTCCAACGTCAGGCTCCCATTGCAACCCCATGCCGTTTGCCCCTAACTTCTTTATCACTGCATTTCCATGCTCCGGCTGAAGTACAGTGACTACTTACTGGCCTGCACACTATGTTGCTGCTTGCCTTCTTCGGGTTTCTACGCTGTTCAGAATTGACCTCCTTATTGACAAAATTCCATCCGGATCTTTATCCCTGCTTAAGCAACCGCCGCCCAGTCTCCAAAAACTGCTTCATCTTCTTCTTCAGACAAAGCAAAACCAACCAATTGCGCAGCCGCTTTTTGATATTTTACTTTAAAATAAACTCACCTTTAAGCCCCTTTGAATTGCTGACCCATTACCTCTACCTCAGAAAATCCCAGCATAACTTACATTCAGACCTTCAGCTCATCATCGAATCCAGCCACATCCCAACCAGATCATAGTTTCTTTCACATTTTTGGCAAGTTTTATGGTGTCCAGGATTTCTCCTAATCTCTTCTTTGGCCATTCCTTCCACATTGGTACAGCAACTTATGCCTCCCGCAAAGGAATTACGGACCACTTAATCAAGCTCACGGTCCGATGGTCATCACAAGACTACCAGTTATACATTCGCAACAATCTCCAAGACCTTCACAATGTCCAATCTTCGCTTCTGCTAGGGGATGCCTTCTTTGGGGATCTGCCCCACCCAGGAGCTGCTGCCAGTCCCCTCCGAGGCCTTCCCCAAATCGCAGCATCAGTCCACGGTCTCTCATCCATCATCATTCATCGTAACTGAAGATGTGGTCCCAGCTAGTGAAAGTAAAATTCAGACCCACTAAGTATTTGAATAACTTGGTTATAATTTATATATTTTCATCCATCCATCCGCTTCCGCTTATCCTTTTCAGGGTCGCGGGGGGTCCCAACTGTCATAGGGCGAGAGGCGGGGCACACCCTGGACAGGTCGCCAGTCTGTCGCAGGGCTAACACACAGAGACAGACAACCATTCGCACTCACATTCACTCCCGCATTCATACCTATGGGCAGTTTTTGCCTATCCCCACAAACTGCCCACGCAAACGCCCACACAGAAAGACCCCGGCCTGATGGTGGAATTAAACTCAGGACCTTCTTGCTGTGCGGCAATAGCGCTAACCACGCGCCACTGTGCTGACTATATAGTTTCACAACTATGTAAATATATAATTATTTTTTCATTGTCTATCTGTGCTTTTAACCAAACACAGTCAGTCATTAAATTCAGTGTGGGCACTTCCTCTTTCTCTCTCTCTCTCTCTCTCTCTCTCTCTCTCTCTCTCTCTCTCTCTCTCTCTCTCTCTCTCTCTCTCTCTCTTACGCAGCTTCAAGTTCCTGTGGCAGTGTCGGGGAGAGCAGTCTGAGAGAGAGAGGGCGGTGAAAAAGGTGCTGGAAGATGAGTACAAGAAGCTGGGAGCCATTCGGTGATCTCTCATTCGTTCATTTACACACTTGTTTATTCTTCAAAGTAATCAGCTTGATCATTTATTCATTCATGCGTGATCATTACTGCTGTCAGGCATTAATATGTCCATTTATCTATTCATCCATTCACTGACCTCAAATATTAGAAACAGGCAAATGAATGGTCATTCATTTTTGTATTCGGTGTTTTGAATAAAAAACAAACAAACATAAAAATTGAACTATATATGTATCGTCTAAAACACCTATATTAATACACATGGTAAAAATAATCAGAATATAAATGTTTACCCCATTTTTTAACCCCTTATTTGGAATTTTATTGGGACAACCTGCCTAATCCAGAATGACTAAGGGTCTCCAGAAGGTTGCCTGAAGCGTTCTTCTGTAGAAAAACCTTCACAGTTTTTGTTTGCTTTGTTGTGCAGACAGGTCATGATTTCTACAAAGAGACATTGCTTCTGCATTTTTCAGTCTTTTTCTTTTCGTTTTTGGGATTCATTCAGAATAAATGTATTTATTTATTTACTTGTTTTTTGGGTGCACTTTGAACATAACAAGGCAAGGGCCACCTGGTTTTATATTCATGAGAGGGAGACATTTATCTCACAAACTGACCAACTCAGGCCAAATGAGATGGATAAAGACATCTATAGCCTGGAGGTTTGGTGAACTCTCTCTCTGTCAGCACATATATAACTTACAATATAACTCTTTTAAAGAGCTATATTTTCATTCAGGAATTTATTTAATAATACAGAGGGTTTTAAATTACCTTAGATTGCCATCATTCATTTACTTGTTGATCAGTTATTGACAGAAAGACATTCCTATGATAATTTATGCATTCACACATTCATTCGTTCCCTCTCTCCAGTTCTCAGGAGATCTTCACCGGGGTGGTTTTTGTGGTCATGGTTTTGTTGTGGTTGACCAGATCTCCAGGTTTTATACCCGGCTGGGCTTCCCTCTTCCCTCAGTGAGTCACAACCTTCTTTTATTTTCTTGGAAATTATTCAAACTTATTCCCAAGTACAAGGTGTGATCTTAAAGCCCTCGATTTTTTTCCCCATTAAAGCAACAACAACAACAAACCCATAGTTTAATTTTGTCCAGTGTCCTTCTACAGCGCTCCTGCTATAGATCGTTCTGTAGAGGTCACAGTCTTACTATTTGTTCTGGATCTCTGCCACTGTGTCAACTCAAACTTGATCTTGAAATGGAGATATGGAAACTATAATGCCTGCAGGCAATAATATGCACCCTGAAAGTTTCCGCTGAATGTTCTCTTCAGGTGTTTCTGGAGAGTCGAGCTCCCCTCCAGGAGTCTGATGCTTGAAAATTAGTGCACAACCCCATGAATATCAAGAAAAAAAATCGTGGTTCACATGCACATTCGTGTATCTGAATGTGCTGCAGGCTCTCTCCTAAAACTGCTGTCTGTTCAACAGCCAGAACAGATTTCTCAGGAAGAAATAAACAGTAGTGCTGAAGCATCCAGAGAGGCATGTGGAGACAACCTTGAAGCAAATACTCTTAAATGTAGTATCATTTTGAAAAATTCCACCTCTTCCAAGAGCAACATGAGAAGTCGTACACTGTTAAAAATATGTATTGTTTCCTCTTTGTAATGCAAAGAACCAGAGTTACCAGCTGTTTCACGAAAGAACTTTTCTAATACAGAGAAGTTCATCTGGGAGTCACTTTCAGTAGAAACCAACAGACTTGTTGTTGGTTTTGACCTTTCCAGGCAGTTTCTTGATAGAATGACAAATATCAGACCAGATTCTTTGGGAAACACATATATTTATGATTTTTCACAGCAGCAATGAACCATGACCCAGCTGATCACTTTTTCTGTTTTTCAGTAAATCCAACTACATCACAGATGCCACTGTGGCTCTGGTGCTGGGCGTCCTCCTCTTCATCGTACCTGCTCACGGACCCTCCAGAAAATATGGTAAATGTATGGAACGTGGCTTGTTGTTTACTCAGACGTTGAAGGCTAACACAAGTACTCAAAGAGCCCCAGAGCAGGAAATTAGCATAATTGGTTGAGTTTAAGTAGTGTAGATTTACTACTGTAGATAACTTTTGTTTTTCTTAATTCTTCTTAATACAGTTTTCCTACAATACATTATTCTCACTTCTTTGGTTATTGTGTCCTATGTATATCAAGCTTTTACATAAAAAAATAAACTTTAAGCTGCACAGAAATGTGTGAATACCTAAAATCAGTAAAGTATTAACACTCATTTAAATCTCAGAGGTTCTGAACAGCTTGTCTGTTTTTCAGCATCTGTGCCATCAGTCCCAGTAAATGTTTTTCTCTCTCCATTCAGAGTCAATGATTTCCTGGAAAGAGTTTCAGGCCTCCATGCCGTGGCAAGTTGCCCTGATGGTCAGTGGAGGCTTTGCCCTCGCTAAAGGTGCAGAGGTATGCTGACATACAAATTACACTTCATTCAGAACAGTTTCCTCATACCGAACAAGAAGAAATTTGATGCAAACATTGTAAAGTTTTCACAGGTAACACAGAAAAACCTCAGGTCCAGATAAAAAACAGCTCTCTGGTGCAGATCATTGGGGATTACAACAACTTTAACCGGACTACTCCCCTGATTGTGTCAACATTGTTTTCAGTCAGTGCTCACGATCAGAAAGATTATAGTAAAACTTACTGAAAAGCATGAAATAAAAAAAGGATCAAGATTGTTTAGCTTAAAGTTAAACCATAAGTACACTCAAATAACATAGTTTTGAGTGCACTTCAATTATATCTCTGTCTATCTCTGTCTCTAGAGATAAACAGCGACAGATATAGAGATAGATAAAGATATAGGCCAACCGACTGTGGTTGTAAAAAGACTTCAGGACCTACAGAGGTCAGTGCAAACACCTTCTCTTTGAATTGCCCTCTGTACGCACTTTGCTGCTCAGTTTATGGGCTCAGTCACTCATTTAGACTCAAGCTGAACAAAAAAGTCTTTTTTGTGAATTTTGCCATGGTATGGCTAACTGTGCATTGTCCACTGACAATTTCTCTACAATTGAAATCATTAATTAACGAACAAATGGCTTCACAGTCAGACCAGCCTGTCCTCATTGCATCTGGTCATATGTCCACAAATGTCATGTCAAATCTTCAAAATGGGCCTTCAGAAACCAGTGGTTGATATAATGGCACCTAAAGCTGGTATAAAATCTGCTGTACACTTAACATGTGTGTTTGTTTGTGTGTGCAGGAGTCAGGTCTGTCTTTATGGCTGGCCAGGCTGATGACACCTCTGGGCGACCTCCCGGTCTTAGCCACAGTCACAGTGGCCTGCCTCCTTACCACCACACTGACAGAGGTGGCCAGCAACGCTGCCACCATCACCATCTTCCTCCCCATTCTCTCTCCTCTGGTTAGTTCAGTGTGTTATACTTTACAGATCCGCCAAAATGCTAAGAATTACTGTTCAATTTTGAGCTCAGTATTTTATTCTTGGACTTTACTAGAGTACTTAAAATAATCATTATTTATCTTACACTGGGCTGTGGAGGAATCCCTCCGTTCATGGTCTGCTTGAAACAAACCGTTTAAATCCACTCCCTTTAACCCTACTTTCTTCTGATTAGCTTCTCCCGACAAATACAACACGCAAGGGATGAGCAGCAATTTTATACTCATGTTGAATTAATGAGCTCTTTAGAAATCAGCTGTGCACCACGGGTGCTGGTCTGGGCCTTTCCTGCGCGTTGTTCCCTGTTTCACCGTCAAATGCAGCACTAGAGCCAAATTAGTGAAAAATAACTCTGAAAAAATAAGTAAAACTGTGTGGTTTCAGCTTCCAGATGATTCATTTTCTTCAGAATCTGCTTTTTCATTTGTTGAGCCTAAATGCTATTTGATGCCTGTAAATTCTTTAACTTCCATAACATCAACTTAGCGTGAGGTCGGCCTCCAGTTCAAGCATTAATTTAAGTGCTCGAGTGCTAAGACTATGCAGAGACACGTCTTCAAGATTCCTCTCATGTCTCCTCAGTCCTGACCTCATCAGTGTTTTCAGTCTGATAAATTCAGCTTTTTTGAGGGAAACTGCTGTGACATCTGAGTTGTTCTGCTGTTTCAGTGTTTTGCTTTAGCTGCAGTTTGTACTGTTTATGAGCTTTAAGATTTTGTTTCAACATAAAACAGAGCATATGGAACTTACAACAAAAGAGACGACCACATCAAGGCTAACAACTCTTTTTACAGTTCTGTCTCAAGTCCTTCGGACCCCCCATAAGTAGGGAGGAGTTTCTCCAGGAAGTGTGCAGAACTTACTCATTTAGCTTTTCTAAGGGACATTTAGTTCTCTGATCTCTGGGTTGGCTGAGAGATTCAACCCTCATCGTTGACCTCCAAAAGAAGATGGTGCCTCTGTCTGCTGGCCTTGAGCACGTTCCTCTGGTCAAGTCAAACCACTCATTTGTATACTTGTGTTTTTTTGGTGGAGCACAATTCTTGAAACAGTAGTCTGGATGTTCACAGGTGGTCCATCACAGAGTTTCACACCCGGGCAGTAAATCAAAGATATTACATTTGTGCAAAGTAATTGCATGTTGGAGATATTTCCCCTCTTTGTTGTGATCAGTGTTGGGGTCATTACTAAAAAAAATGCACATATTAGAACACTTTTCGTAAAAGTAATGTAGTACATTAATTAATTACTAACAGGAGGAAGTAATTCATTACACGTTACTTTCTCGTTACTCCGTAAAAATGACCTGAAACACATCGTTTTTCATTAATTTCTTTTTTTTAAATGCATTGTTGGCTCTTGTGTTTTACTTTTCGTACAATTACCATTTAACCATATAAACCTATATGCTACAGACACACGTAATATTTCCCTGAATTGACTCTGGTTTAAAAAATACAAAAAGAACAGGTCCAAACGGAGGCAGTTTGTGAACAAAGCATCCTGACCAAGTTAGAGGGGGGGATGTCAAGTTGGCAATGTCTATCTTTTCAACCAGTACCACTGCAAAGCATGCAATAGACACACCCGTCGACCATGTCCATCCCAAACTTTGCATCTCCAAAGCGTGAAATGGACATGCATGCAAAAGGTACAGTAAGCTGCAGTACCAGCAGAGGGCGATATTTAACTTCAGGCCAACACGAAAATAATCACAGGAACGCGTTTAAACAGACATTACTAACACATTTACATGTAAATACATATTGCCCCCCCCCCCTTAATCCTTTGAATGAATGTTAATAAAAGTTTTTATAATAAAAACTAATTATTGTTATTTAATCTCACTAATGTGGGAAATATTTATGAGAGATTGTTCTCGCTTCAGGCCGAGGCCATACACGTCAACCCTTTGTACATCCTGATCCCCGCCACCCTGTGCACATCCTTCTCCTTCCTCCTGCCAGTGTCCAACCCACCAGGTGCTGTGGTGTATGGCTATGGACACTTTACCACCCTAGATATGGTGAGTTCTGTCACAAGAAAATAGAGGTTGCAACTAGAAATAACTCTTTCACTAAATGTATGCTGGCCATAATTCATAAGAAAAATCTGATCCTGTCTGCTGCAGGTTAAGGCAGGACTTGGCGTCAACACGATTGGAGTCCTCGCCGTCCTGCTGGCCATGGCAACTTGGGGAATTCCTTTGTTCTCGCTGGATACGTACCCCGACTGGGCACCGACCTTCAACTCCACGACGCCTTGATGAGCGGACTCCGGGCGTAGTTTTCAGTGGTCAGACTCTGAATCCTGAAAGAGACTCAAAAAAGGCTCCCGGGTTCGACGCTTAAGAAATAGATTAATGTGCTTTAACTAACCCAAAGCTGAATGGGTGTATTCATGTTTCTGTAGTGGTGTTACTGCTTCCTCTCCACCAACAGGTAAACATTTAGAAGCCCCTGTTTCGGTGCTGCAGTCGCGGTAAACCTGGTTGCCAACAAAAAACATTTAAAGAAGTCATGTTGTCAGCAAATCTAATGTGCAGACCCAGGCTAATAATCAGTTTATCTTACTACATCTTCTTTTTCTCTATCATAACACTCCACTGTTTTTCAAAAGTCAGGATGAGATATCCTCCTAAAAATCCCCCCAAATACTCCCAAACTGCAGTTTAGCAGAGAAGACAATGACGTCTTTGCTGCCGTCCTGAGTCATTTTGCATTCAACAATAGACGCCCAGCCCTGAAAACCTTTGGATTTGCACTTCTTCATTGCACCTTTTTAAAGTTATTTACTATACTTTATAGGTAAATTAATATAAAAAAAATTTGCCAACTGAAGTTTGATGTCACGGAATGTTACTGGAATAAACAATCAGAGCAATTTGAGTTTTTCTATTTGTTACCATCATGCTGAGTGCTGCTGCAGGCAGGATGAGGACCTAAACGCAGGACTCGAAACAATAAGGTAAACTGAAGGAAGCAGCTTATTGCACTGTAGCAAAACCTTTACAAACACAGAAAAGAAAACCTGGACGGGGACCTAAAAGAAAACAGGGAACTAGGAACAAGGGTAAACCAGAAACAAGTGGAAGAACACGGGGAACACAGCTGGGAGAGATCAAACATGACGAGACAGGGAATAAGCAAAACTGAATACCCTAAACGCAGGACAAGGAACTATCAAAATAAAACAGGAAACATGAGACGCGGGTTACACACTGGGGGCGCCCAAATTCATGGGCTGCATCCTCCCGAGGCCGCATTTGTAGGCCAATTACGTCACAGCGACGCAACGAAGGCTGTCCAAATTCGTAGACTCCTCCGAATGCGGCCGACAAATGCGTTCTCCTTTTCCCCAGATTCGAAGGACGGGTCAGGTGTATCCTTCGTGGCCCACCATATCCCAGGATTCATAGCGCAGCCCAGCCAATTTCTGTTTCCATCAATGGCGGGAGCTACTTAGTTTTAATATTACTCTTATTATTCTTTCTGGGTCACAAAATAAACTTTTAAGATATTTTTAGGCGAGAATGTAGCTGTGTAAACCTCAAATATCTGCTCGGTTTATCAAGACATCACATATTTGCAAAAGTGCTCCAACGTTTTCAGAGACGTCTGTTACCCACCAGCTCCATAGCGAGCCGGGGTTCAAGGCTCACTAGAGCCGCGAGAACAGCGAACGATGTACGGGGAGTACATCGTTTTCAAACCCCCGCCGTCTTTCGCTACTCAGGTTAAACATGATATATAAGTCACTTAGATAACTTAAACATTTTATTGTTTGGCTTTTTTCAGTGTTTTATTTGTTCCTGAGTAAATCAGTTTGGCTGAGATTAGAACTGAAGAAACATCAAACGGAAAACTGATTAAACAGAAGTGTGAGATGATCGAGAATTTACGCCAGTGTCCTGTTATATTTTAGATAGTATTGAGATTGGAGAGATATTTTGCTGCTATTGTTAATAACCATCATCATTACCATTGCATTGATAATTAATATTGATATTGCATTCAGATGTTTAAACATATTGGTACCCAATTAGCCTTTAACAAAAAATAATTTCCCCCAGGGATCAATAAAGTATTCTGATTCTGATTCTGATTCTGATTACAGGTGCAGTTATAACCACTTTAAACTGTTGAGTTAAATCTATAATCTTAAATGCTTTTGAATGCTTTTCATAATCTTAAATGTTTATATGTAGATTACATTGCATTATAAAAGAAAGGCTTAACTCTGAGTACACTCTGTGCCAAAGTAGACAGGAAGCGCAGGCTTTTGCAGAGCATGTTTTGCATCCAGGAAGTATACTTCTAAAATGTCTTTGTTCCCTCTGTAAAGTGTGCATTTTGGTTGTCATTTTGAGGAGCTGTTTGAATGATGCTATTTGAATAACCAGGTTATTCATTATTATCTTTTATACTTTTATATTCTTTGATTAAGCTTTTAGTAGATGTTCTTGATTAAAACATTTATTCAACATATTACAGATATAGTTTCAGTTAGGTTATTATGCACATGAGAATTGGCCTTTCTTCTCATAAGACAAAGTTCGTGTGAGGTCGAGACTAGGGATGGGTACTGGTGGCACCGGTTCTGACATAAACGGTAGTAACCAGACCGAAAAGCAGCGCACACTTCGGTGCTTTATTTCGGTGCTTTTTTTTCCTGAGCTGTGATACACTTCTAGCCAATCATTTTACGTTTCCGAGGATAGTACGCGGGTCCAGGTACGTACGTTCTTTTAGAGCAGAGCTACAGATTAAAAATGCCCAAGGTGAAGCGGTCAAAAGTCTGGCTGTACTTCACAGCAAAAGATGCAAACTCAGCAGCCTGCAACAAGTGCTTTAAGCTGATACTGTGATACTGTGCAAAGGAGGTAACACCTCAAATCCGATGAAACACCTGGCGACGCATAGCGTTTTTTTAAAAGCCGAGAAATGCGCCATATTTGATAGCTTGCTGCAAGACCTCACACCGAGCGCATCTACTGCGGGTGGGTTGCCTGTTATCTGACCCGGAGTTAGCAACATCCCCAAAAACCCGAAGAGGAGAGTCCTGGCCCCTAGCCCTGCCAGTGTAGCAGAAATGATGAGGATGATGATGGCAGCAGCAGCCGTTCTTCTCTGCGTGAGTAGCTTAATGTTGTTCATGTGTAATTTACGTTGAGTAGGCTAACCACGTGATTACATTAATGCATGTAAGGTGAACTAGCAAACATCATCATAGCTACATGCAGCTGTCTTCTTGTTTGATGGCAGATACTCCCTTCACCCTGCCAAAAAGGCTAAAATGACCAAAGAAAAAGAGGGAAACAGCTGAACATGAGAGGTTTAGGACAAAGTTTGTGTTTTTTCCATTGTTTAAGCACTGCTTCCAGCCAAGAGTGATACCATATATGCCCCATAGCTGCAGAAAAGGCTGTTATCTTTTTACAAAAAACAGCTGAACATGAGAGGTTTTTGGACCAATTTTGTGTTCTCCATTCTTTAAGCACCGGTTTGAGCACCGTTTGAGCACCGGCACCATTTCAAAAGTACCGATTTGGCACCGGTATCGGATAAAACCTAAACGATACCCATCCCTAGTCGAGACACACACATACACACACACACCTGCACACACTGTAGGTAGGCTTATGTTCTAGGTGAGAGTTCAGATATATTTTCTTGCAACTGCATTTTTGTGCGTGCAGAATTGCTAGTTTGTTGCAGAACATGGCCCGAGGTTTTGGAGAAGCGAGAGTCAGAAGATGGACAGGAAGCACCTGCCGTGGAGACGGAGACAATGTTATTTTCAAACTGTGTTAAAAGTCACTGTGGTTTTGATTTGACGTATGCATGTATTGTATCTGATGATGCATGAGGGGGCGTTAACCCTGATGAATCAAAAGCAATCTGAAGTGTCTTTTTGGGCGGACATCTACAGCTGATGTTTTGCAGTGTGCATCTCCCCACGCTGCGCGTGGTCATTAAAATCAATTGTTTGACCAAGCTCTTCTGGACCATGGTTGTTTTTACTCTCCTCCTCAATACTGAACCCTTAACAATAGCAAGGAGCAGACAGCTGAGTTTATTAAAGTCCATCCAGACAGCTGGTGACGCAGGTATGAAGGCTAGACCGTCTAATTTCTCACTTCCAGCCTACCCGGCCTTCGGAGGACCCAGCCCACTTATATATGTATATATGTACATATACGTATATACGTATATATGTATATATACATATATATATATATATATATATGTGTATATATACGTATATATATATGTGTATATATACGTATATATATATATGTATATATACGTATATATATATATGTATATATACGTATATATATATGTATATATACGTGTATATATATATGTATATATACGTGTATATATATATATACGTATATATATACGTATATACATATACGTATATGTATATATATATATATATATATATATATATATATACACACACAGATAGATAGATTTTATTTTTTTTATTTAGATTATTGTTAATTTATGTTTTATTTTGCAGTACCTTGTTTTTTGAGCATTTTAATTATAGCTGTCATTTTACACTGTTTTTGTGATTGCATTGTATTCACATACACATTCTGTGTAGTGTCTTCAAACGTCCACTGGACTTTATTGAATCTGAGTGAACATGGAACCTCTCTCATCATCTTCTTCTTATGGCATGCACTGAATACACAGACATGCATATTTTTAAACAGCACAACAACATGTAAACAGGGGAAATGACACAGTATGCACTCAAATGAAAGATTCATAACATTAGTGACGCAAGCAGACATTATCTTCCATGGATTCACTAATTATTAAGGTTGGAACGGTAATACATACTGTCTACATTTTTTAAAGAAGGTCTTAGTATCAGAGTGCAGTCTTGGTTTTGCATGGATAATAATCTGAGATCTTTTACTGGGGATCATGAGAGTTTTAGAGCATCCCCCTGTAACCATGGTTACTCACCGCCACACATACGCCATTTGAGAGGGAAAAAAGAGAGCAACCATTCTGCAGCCTGACGTCACGCTGAGCAGCTGCATGATTTCATGTTTGCCCTGATCTTCCCAATAACTTAGCCCTTGGTAGTACCTACGGCCATTTATCATCCACAGCGTTTTTTAATATTAGGCCATTTTCACTGTGTTGAATAGAATATAGCCAAACCTTCCAACCCTTTTTTTTTCCTTTTTTCTTTAGAATTGCCGTCTCCGTTTATTAGATTAGCTTAAAGTGGCTAAGCTACAAACCGCCATCCACATGAGGTCCTAGAGCCAAAAATCGCCCCATTGAAACCCATTATAAACGCTATTTTTCACTGCACAATTATTACCATTAACGTAGTGGCGATGGCTTTAAGTTTCGTTTTTGTTCTGTAGTCAGGACCTTAGAATTGTAATTTTTTTATTTGGCCACCGGGTGGCGCCCTTGCTTCACATTTGACCCCTGCTGGAAAACAGCGGGCTGCTTAGACAGACCTGCGGAAAAGGAAGCCTCATTCCCGGCTTGCAGCAGCGGCTTCGCCCGCTGATCGGGCGGGACCATTTTTTGGTCCCCAGGTCGGCGAGAGGGTGCTTTTTTTTTTTTCAATCAACAGAAAATGACGTATTTGTTGTCACGTGGTATCAGCGTGTGTGTGCTGAAGAAAGGACTCCGACGCAACATGCCCCCGGTGATGGTAGAGAGTTAACCCGGAATAAGGCACTGCTTTCGGCTTAAACGAGCAGCGCTGGCCGCCTGGAGACTATTTTCTGCTCTTGCGAAAAAAACAACAAGTCGATCGAAATTAATGTTAGTGCCATTCTTTAGACCATCTAAAGGCCTAATTAAAAGTACAATAAAATATAACTTTCAAATGTATTTTATGGAAAATATTTCATTTTTTCGTTTTTTTCGCCAAAAAAGCCGTGCGCTCATGTGACAAAATCGGGATATAAAGGGTTAAAATCCGCGAAATATAATTAAAACTTTATATGAATATTTCAGGGAGAAGTAGTTTTAAAAGACTGACCAATTTAAAGTGAAAAAAAAATATGAATATATAATTCTTTATAGCACCTTTTGGGGAATTGTCCATATTCATAAAGGTGGATGCATTTTTTTAAATGTGCTCCTGCAAAAAAATAATGGCAGGTCAAAATGTATGTTGGTGCCAATCTTTGAACCATCTAAAGGCCTAATTAAAAGTACAATAAAATATAACTTTCAAATTTATTTTATGGAAAATATTTCATTTTTTCATTTTTTTCGCCAAAAAAAGCCGTGCGCTCATGTGACAAAACCGGGATATAGAGGGTTAAAATCCGCGAAATATAATTAAAACTTTAGATGTATATTTCAAGGAGAAGTAGGTGTAAAAGATTGGCTAATTTAAAGTGGAAAAAAATATTAATGTATAATCTTTTTATAGCACTTTTTATGGCATGGTCGATTTTTGGCTCTAGGACCTTATAAGGGGTACTTTTTCTAGGACTTACCAAGGTTAAAGAAATGTTGTCATTCTAGCTACAGGGGGAAATGGATGTGTGACAGCATGTAAGAAGTGTCTGTAACAGCAAACACTTTGGAAGCACTGACAGCCTGTGATTCACCAACCTGAGTTTGTATCTGAGACAGGTGCCAACTGCTGAACCTTGTTGAGTTTGTCGGACCAATCAGCACAGGCGCTGATGTTAGGTTGGACCAGAGGTGTTGTCTTACTCGAGGGCTGCATCATTATAAACTGCTCCACCCTAAACCTGAAATCTGTGTGAGAGAGCTGACCTGTGCAACGTGCAGAACAACACAAAACACTGTTTACTATCAAATTGCGAACCGTCCCCTTTACTATGCTAGGTGCCTGTATGCGCACATGCATTTTTAGTTTTAATGGTAAATGGGCTGTATGTGTATAGCGCTTTACTTAATCCGTATGGACCCCAAAGCGCTTTACACTACATTCAGTCATCCACCAGACACTAGGGCCACCCTGCACTCTGACTACCACCAGTAGGCAACGGGTGAAGTGTCTTACCCAAGGACACGACGACTGAGACTGTCGGAGCCGGGGCTCGAACCGGCAACCTTCCGATTACAAGACGAACTGCCAGTTCTTGAGCTACGATCGCCCATTAATACCACATTGCAACATTCAAGCATTAATCTAACACAATGACTCCCTTATTTGTTACAGACTCAGCAGAAGTCACTGCGTGCACACTGCTGAGAAAAAGAAGCTCATTTCAGTAGGGGAGACCGGGGATAGTTGTAACATTTTTGACATTTCTGTCTGTAAATTGGAGCTCTTTTAAGGTAGTGGATTCAAAATGTAATGCAAAGTATTTACATGTCTCTGCTATTAAATAGTGCAGCTATTTTCTCTGCAGCACAATTACCCATTGCATGGTATGGTCTCAAACACGAAGAGTGAAATGTTACAATTAACCCCATAGTCTGGGTTAGTTGTAACCTATCCTGGGGTAAAATGTAACACAATTAAATAAGGGTACTAACAAAACATTAACATGTAATCTTTGTTTATTCAACACATGAATGCACTTAGAGCCATTTATGTAGTTATGTGTGTGTGTGACAGAATGCAGAAATCTAGCTTTTGAACATATTCCAACCCCCCAAAAAAGATAAATTATGGAATTTTCTATAACTGAATATTTCATTAATTTTGGTTGGTCTTCCTTGAGTTTGGCCTCATTGGCTCAGTGGGCATTATAACCTACAACTCTTGCACCAATTTTGAACATAACAATGAAGCTGAAAAAATGTAGTTGTTCACCAGCATCGCAATTCCATTACTTTTTATCACGGCTTACCTTGGTGTGGTTTGCAAAGAGTTTCAGAAAGATGAGGAAATCTGTTTTGTGCACCCATCCTGATTTATTTCCACTACCAGTACTTCCTACTGGTCCATCTCTGACACAGTGGTCTGCATAATGTATGTGTGGGAACACAAACAGTGGAGAAAATTGTGTTGCCAATGGCATTAACCACATATACAAAAGCGACCAGTGAACCTCTCTCTGCTGATGTCGTTGCCCCAACTTGTTTAATATAAGTTAAAGTAATAGTGTGGTAAGTTGTAACATCTGCATTATTGTTACAACTGACCCAGACTCCTATAGCCATGAACTAGCTAACATTACAGCCAACGGCTAAAACATTAGCACTAAAGACCTACACAGAATATATCCCCATAGACAAACATAACATAATTTAAGTTTGATGAGTTTAACTGCAAAGCAGATAATGCTATTAGAAATTGAAATAAAGTAGAAAAACTTACTTTTTGGCATACAAATTACTTTTTTTCATGTTAAATTGTCTGTGTTTGACAAAATGTGCTGATTTTTCACATGTGATAGCAGAACTGAATTGGGCGTGCACAGGATGAGTCACATCATTTGAAACTTAGCCCTGATTGGAGAAATTGGAAGTGTTACAACTATCCCCGGTCTCCCCTACATATCTGCTTCGTTTCATGAATACTGTGTCAGTGAGGAGCCAAGAATTTTAGGACAGAGCCAAAGTTCATCCATGCAAAGTACCAGTTGTGCACTCTGATAACATCTCCTCCTCCTGAAAATAAACTCTCCAAGTTTTAACACCACTTTTTTTTCCTTATGCAATTTACAGTAAATTCTGTGTCACAGACTTTTTAATTCTCATTTCTGTGACTCATTTAAATATTCTCCACCTAAAAGTGAAATTTTTACAAATACATATGCTACAAGGCCAGCTGCCAAAATATTCCTGTTTATAGCTTTCAGTCACAACACGGAGCCTCTTTAATAAATCCAGCAGCTTTTTAAGGTCAGGAGAAGGAATTCAGCTGCTGCAGGTTTCTGGACCTGCATGTTTCTTCTTGTTTACAATTCTAACCTTTGCACTGAAGCGATATTTTTCCACAGGCTGTTCTCATTTATATGACCTCTATAAAACAACGGGGTAAGAAAGTGCTGTGGTGAAGTACGATAAGAGTTTTGTGGTCCATCTTCTGCACATTGTTGTTACATAATAACAGATGTCAGGCTGTAGAAGGAGAGGCTAGTGTAAGGCTGTTCCAGTTCTCAGCGCACTACTCTTCTTCTTCATTTGCAATGACCTCGATGACATTTTCATCGAGGTCATTGCGAGGAAAGAGGTTAGGGATAGGAGAAACATTTGGAACGCACCCTCTGTCTCTTTGTTATGTTACTTCCCATTTTAATTTGCTAGTATTTTCTGTCTTTCGTGTGTTGGATTTAGTTTTACTTCCTTTGTCTTGTGTTTTTTTATTTACCCACCTGTTCCCCATTCCCCTAATCAGCCTTTGTGTATTTATTCCTTCAGTCCACAGTGTGTTGGTTTCTTCATGTTGTTTTCTCTGTAAGTTAAAGATGTGCCGTTTCATTCTCATGGATTTCTGTGTTTGTGGAATTTGTCTTTGACCAAAAGTAGAGGTTTGCTCTTCTGTTTGCATCATTGTGCCCGTGGCGTCTGCTTTTAGCTACTTTCTCCCAGTGTAACAGTGTTTATATGGTATTATTCCACTTGCCACAAATATCAGTGCAATGGGGAAACAGCGCCCCCCCCTCTCAGTGTGGCTGGTTAGGTGAGGCTGGCTGCAGTAATCGCTGCCAGTCTGCCGTAGCCATACGAGAGGTGAGTTGTATTGTTCCGCACACGATATAGCCAAGTAGTACAGACACATAAAACATGTTTGATTAGCTGATGAGCACCGAGTGTAGTAAGTGCTTAGTGGACACATGTCCAACACCAGTTTTATGTACTTTTCATTTGTTTATTAATGTGTGAAACTGTATGCTAAAGCGGAATGCTAATGGATGCTCTGCCGTAGTGTGCTGTGCGGAGTGGTGTGTGGCGAGCCATTTGCACTGATACAACACCGTTGTTTCCATTCAGGTACATCACTTGTTGTTGCTGTTATTTTATTGTATACTAAAAATTGTAATATGGCTGCAGTAATCGCTGCCAGTCTGCCGTAGCCATACGAGAGTGTGCTGTGCGGAGTGGTGTGTGGCGAGCCATTTGCACTGATACAACACCGTTGTTTCCATTCAGGAAATAAAGTGGCAACGATCGATCAGAGACTCCTTGTCTTTTTAAAAACACAACACAACGCAGAGTCGAGGAGTCTGTTTGGGCCGAACTGTTGCAGCGGGATGAAGCAGAAACCGGTTACACTGGTGCCGTGACCCCAGCTCCTGCAATCCTGCGACCGCAACGGGGGCCGTCTACTTCCTGGAAGGTGGAAAAGTCGCGGGAGACTGGCTTTTCTTAGTCCCGCCATTTTCTGCGTTCTTTAGAGACATCGGGGCGGGGCTCTCTGTGTTTCTTTTTTTTTGGAGAGTTAAATAGAAAAAAAAGGGAGGGACACATTGAGCCATGGCAGATTTTCCCAGTTTTGGCAGGGGAAGGGGGGCAGTTGGTTTTACCCCTCTGCATTCATTTGGCAGAGGCAGATCAAGGTTGCTGACAGCCCCAGTTTCCTCCACACCTAAGCCTGTCCTTGCTGAGTTAAATGAAAACCCTATTGATGGGAACTGTGATAATCTACAAAATGCTGGATCAGAAACCAGTCCCACAAAAGAGGACCTTTATGCAGAGATTGCAACGCAAATTGGGTTTTCTATTGGGGAAAGCATTGCCTCTTGTCTTGAATCTCGGTTGGGCTCTGGAGTGGGAAACAGTGTTGTTGGGTCTGCCAATAATGTGTTATCTGAACCCTCACTATTGAATGTGATTGTAAAGTCTGATGTTAAAGAACCTGTGTGTTTTAGAGGGGATGGCTGTGATTCATGCAGTGTTCAGGAATGGGAGGAAATGATGATGACTTTTTTTAAGAGAAGAGGGGTACCAGTTGCTGAACAAGCTGATGATGTGCTGAGTAAACTGCTGGGGAGGGCACGAGAAATAGTCAAGGTGGGCATACGTAGTAATCCATCTGTGTGTCTTGAGAGGGGCCCAGAGCCCATTTTTGAGATCTTAAAGCAGCACTTCAGTGACACTGCCTGTTCAAGCATGCCTTTAGCTGATTTTTATGCAACACTACCCAACTCAGGTGAAACACCGTTTGATTACTGGCTCAGGTTGAACAGAGCCATGGAGGTGACTGAAGACTGTCTGAAGAGACAAAATAAGTCCTTTGCATATCTGACAAAAGAGCTGACTGCTATGTTTATCCGCTACTGTCCAGACTCAGAACTGTCTCTTATTTTCAAGTGCAAGCCCCTGCAGCAGTGGACGGTTGCTGATGTGCACGAGAAATTGCTGGAGCATGGCAAGGACCGGAAGTGCACCCCTCAGTTTAGTGCAGTCAGTGCCTTGAGTTTTCAGCAACAGGAGGTGAGTCCTAATGTGCAGCAGGCGACAGGCAACAGTAAGTGTATTACACCATCACCAACCTCTCCCTCAGCATCACTTCCTGGCCTTCATGCAAAACCACCTACTGATCGTCTTGATCATGTGATAGCCCTGTTGGAGAAAGTCCTGGAGGGACAGCCTCGACAAGCAAAGCTGCCTGCTAAGGATGATGTAAGGGTCCCCCGTAACCAAACACACAAAATTGTGCCTTGCGTGATTTGTGGTGACACTGAACACTCTACGTATCACCACTGTAGAGCCCATCAGCTATGTTTCATCTGCCATGCTGGCGACCACACACGGGCTCAATGCCCCAGGGCCGTGTCTGTCAGAGTGAGGGGGCCTGACTCAGCCACCCAGCAGCTGGGAAACTAGATGGCCTACATGTGGAGGGGGCAAGTGTTAGGCCTGAAATCGCCCCCAAAGAGGATGATTTTGATGATTTAGAATCTGTATTACACACTGTTTGTGAGGAGCGCCAGCTTGGCCGGAGACCCGTTCTTCAGAACACACACAGACTAAAACAGCATGATGAGCTGTTCTATGAAAATGTGACCCTGGGTGGCAAAGTGTCTGTTAAAGCCATGCTTGACAGTGGCTCTATGGCCTGCACCCTCAGCACCAATATGATGCCCCAACTATTACATCATGCAGTGCTGCAGACCCCCACCTTGCAACCCACGGATGTCGTCCTGATTGGCTGTGGTGGTTCGAGGACTGTTCCATCAGGTGTGTGTGACATTACGGTGGAGATATATGGCTGTAAAGTTGTTGTGCCAATGTTGGTGATTGCAGGGCAGAGTGAGGACCTCATTTTGGGCAGCAACCTAATGAGGTATCTGAGTAATCGCCTGAGGGAAGAGGGACATTTAGGAGAGGAATGCAGCAAGACCCTGAGTGTGGGGGAACAGATTAATAAAAATCTGCTGAGTTCAATGTCAGGAGTGGTGGCCCCAGGGCATGTTGGTGATAAGATCGGAACTGTCAAGCTAAAGAGAGCTGTAACATTAGAGCCCTTGACAGAACACCTTGTTTGGGGCAGGCTGGAGCTAATGGATAACGGGGCAGTGGGCAGTGCTGTCGTTGTAGAGCCCACCGGGTCAAGGTCTGGACCGAGGTCAGTTATGGTTGGGAGAACTGTAGCGCATCTAAACAGTGATGGGTGGCTCCCTGTGAAAGTGCTGAACCCATTTGACAAGCCGATAACACTGAAACGGAACATGAAGTTGGCTGACGTGTCCCCCTGTGCAGCAGTGGAGAACTTCAGCCCCACTGGCTCCTACTTGCAACAGAACATGCAACAGTCTACTGGCTCAGCTTGGTGCCATGATGAGCAGAGTCTAGTCACTGATGTTTCCACTCTGCCAGATGATTCACCCTCACAGGAGGTGACAAGTGGTTGTAGCCCCTTACATGCAGTGCTGCAAAATCTGGGGCTGTCTGATATCGACATTGATTCATGTGCAGTTTCGCCGGCTGGCAAAGAAAAACTGGTTGGCCTTATAGCCCAGTTTGAGTCTATCTTCTCGAGAGACAAGCTGGATTGTGGCAAGGCTAACGGCTGCCTACATCGAATTCGAGTTGTGGACGACAAGCCATTCCGGTTGCCATGCCGACGTGTGCCACCGACTCATTATGAAAAACTAAGACAGGCTCTGAATGACATGGAGGAACGGGAAATAATTCGGAAGTCTTGCAGTGAGTTTGCATCACCCCTGGTGTTAGTTTGGAAGAAGTCCGGTGAGTTGAGAATCTGTAACGACTTTCGCTGGCTTAATGCTAGAACTGTCAAAGATGCTCACCCACTCCCACATCCGGCTGACGCACTGGCTGCTTTGGGAGGGAACGGATTGTTCTCCACAATGGACTTGACTTCGGGTTATTATAATGTGGAGGTGCATGAAGAGGACCGCAAGTACACGGCATTTACGTCTCCATTTGGGTTGTACGAATATAATCGTATGCCACAAGGACTGTGCAATAGTCCGGCCACCTTCATGAGGATGATGCTAGGCATTTTTGGGGATCAGAACTTCCTCAGTGTGCTGTGTTATCTTGACGATGTTCTGGTTTTTGCCCCGACAGAAGAATTGGCACTGGAGCGTTTGCATATGGTGTTCCAGAGACTCCAGGTTCACAACCTTAAGTTGGCTCCAAAGAAGTGCCATTTCCTGAGACAGTCTGTGAAATTCCTGGGGCACATTGTAAATGCTGATGGGATACAGTCAGACCCTGACAAAATAGCATCCATTACATCCCTTGCAGAGGCAGACCTTATGGAAGCGGGTTTGAGTGTCCCATCCCAACAGAGGGTCCGCTCATTTTTGGGGATGGTAATGTTCTACCAACAATTTATTGAGAACTGCTCATCCATCGCAAAACCTCTGTTTCGGCTGACATCTGGGGATAAAGGCCCTCGTGGTTCACGGCGAAAGCACCGGCTGGTGCGTAAAAAGCTGTGTGAGGAGGACTGGACGGATGAATGCAGGGCAGCTTTCAATGAGCTGAAGCAGGCCTTGTTGGATCGAGTGCTCCTGGCCCATCCTAATTTTGAGGAGCCCTTTTTGCTCTCTGTTGATGCCTCCAGCAGTGGCCTTGGTGCCGTGTTGTCGCAAGTTCCTTCTGGAGCTTCTACATCAAGACCGATCGCCTTTGCCAGTAAGACACTCAATCATGCACAGTCCAAGTACCCAGCGCATAGGCTGGAGTTCTTTGCATTGAAGTGGGCGGTGTGCGACAAGTTCCATCACTGGTTGAGGGGTCATCAGTTTACCGTATGGACGGATAATAACCCTCTCACCTACATACTTTCTAAGCCAAGACTGGATGCATGTGAACAGAGGTGGATCGCAAAGCTAGCGCCTTTTCAGTTTGACATAAAGTACATTCCTGGTCCTAAAAATGTGGTGGCTGACGCGCTGAGCAGGGAGCCCTTCGTGCACCCCAGGGCCTCCCACCGGTTGATAAGGGTTCCATATAATGAACTTCTGGCAGAGGCAGAGGCAGTTGCCACTGGTGGGGTTCAGGAGGCCTTCAGATGGACTGTTCACTCAGCTGATAAGGCCTCAAGCAATGACCAGCCTGTTGTTTCGCAGTGCACGGCTGTTGCACAGACAGGAATGCTGACATCTTCTGAGGTGGGAGCTGTCTTCCAGGCCCATAGTGAACATGAGTCCAGGGTGTGGCCACATGCTCTCCTTCTGCCCCAATGCTCTCAGACTGTACTTACACCAAACCAGTCTGACTCTGAACCCTTCTCGCATGATGACCTAGTGGGACACCAGCGGCGTGATGATGTGCTGTGCAGAGTGATCTCCTATGTGGAAAGGGGACGGAGACCCTCGAGGAGGGAGCGGGCAAGTGAACCGGTTGATACGAAGAGATTTCTAAGGGCTTGGGACAAGTTAACTGTGAGGGATGGTGTGCTGTATCGAGTCTCCAAGAATCCCGTCTCAAAGACAAAGACTCATCTGTATGTTGTTCCGCCAACCTTGCGGCTCGCTGTACTGAAAGGCGTCCATGATGAAGCCGGTCACCAGGGACAACAAAGAACACTTTATCTGGCCAGGCATAGATTCTACTGGCCTGGTATGGCCAAGCATGTGTCAGAGTATGTACGGTGCTGCAGAAGGTGTGTTGTTAGCAAGTCGCCTGAGCCAGAGGCGAGAGCACCTTTGGAGAATATCAGAACATCAGAGCCCCTTGAACTGGTCTGCATAGATTTTTGGTCTGCGGAGGATTCAGCGAACAAATCCGTGGATGTGCTTGTGGTCACAGACCACTTTACTAAGATGGCTCAGGCCTTCCTATGCCCCAATCAGTCTGCCAAGGCGGTGGCACACCAACTCTGGCATAACTACTTCTGCATCTACGGCTTTCCGAAACGCCTTCACTCGGATCAAGGAGCTAATTTTGAGAGTGTGCTCATTGCCGAGCTATTGAATGTGGCAGGTGTCCAGAAGTCTCACACGACCCCATACCATCCGATGGGAAACGGCTCCTGCGAGAGGATGAACCGTACCTTGGGCAACATGATTCGTGCATTACCCCCAAGAGCCAAGCAAAGGTGGCCTGAGGCACTGAAAGCTCTCACATTCGCCTATAACTGCACAGTCCATGAGACAACTGGCTATGCGCCATTTCTGCTGATGTTTGGCAGAGTGCCAAGACTGCCGATCGATGTGATCTTTGGCTCTGTTATTGAGCACCAAGACATCATGAACTATGATCGATATGTCCAGACATTGAGGAGGGACCTCAAAGAAGCCATGGATTTGGCGCAGGAGGTGGCACGCAAAAATTTGAAGCGTCACACGGACCTCTACAACCGGAAAGTGCGGGGAGCCCCAGTAGAGATTGGTGATCGCGTCCTTTTGGCCAACAAAAAGGGACGTGGCAAAAGAAAACTTGCTGATCGCTGGGAGAGTGTTGTCTATACAGTTTTTGACAAAAATGAAGAGAGTCACACCTTTAAGCTGATGGATGATTCCACAGGGCAAGTGAAAGTTGTGCATCGCAACCTGATAATGCCAGTGAACTTCCTCCCTCTCAGTGGTGCTTCAGTTCAGGATGATGGAGATGAGCTTTCTGAGTCTGGCTCGCTGATGATTGGATGCGACGGAGAAGCTGTCTGCAACTCATCAGTGGGCACGGCTGAATACAGGACGAGAGCTTGGGTGTCTGACTTACCGTCTGCAGTGTCCAGCGGCTCGCTGATGACAGGGGTTACTCAACCAGAAGGCAGCATGGTGGATCAGGAGCTTGCCTGTACCAGTGTTCCCCCTGTTGACACTGAGGAGCAGGTGGATGCCACCTCTGGTGTTCAACATTCTGACCTGCTTATGTCTGTGGCCCCAGTTGCAGCCTCCTCTGTTTTGGAGTTGGCAGCCATTACTGACGGTGACCAGGACAATGAAGCTGCTACTGAGGGTCATGTCTTAACCACAGTTGTTCTGCCCAACGCAGACCCGATTGATGTTAGCAGGGTGGTGGGGACCCGTGCTAGATCGAGAGTGGGACGGTTACTTAAGCCTGTTTCCAGGTTGATTGAAATGATGCATCAGAGACCTGTTAAAGTGTAAATATTGTTGATAACTGTGAGTTGATTCTATTGTTGTGGAAGTGGGACTTTGATCTTTAGAATTGAAACTGATCATTTGTCGTTGATTTTTCTGTGTCAGAGTGGCGTACAGTTGTGATGTGATGAAATATGTAACTGGCATATTTTGTTTTTTTTTTGGAAGGGGTCTGGCCAACTTCTTTTTCTACTTCCTTTGGGGATAGTCCTCTGACTGAATTTTCTTTGTGACTGTACGACCTGGTATTACTGAACAGATTTATCACATGTTGATAGCTATGGATTAGCTATTGGATTTTTTTTTATCTTGTTCTTTTTTTTGAGGATTATTGGGTTTTTGTCCTCTGTTTGTGTTATGGTGACTGTGGTGTACCTGGTTTTTTTGAGTTTTTTTTTTTTTTGTGGTGTTTGTTTATTTGAGTGTGCAAGTGGAATTCAGCAGGGGGGAATGTAACAGTGTTTATATGGTATTATTCCACTTGCCACAAATATCAGTGCAATGGGGAAACAGCGCCCCCCCCTCTCAGTGTGGCTGGTTAGGTGAGGCTGGCTGCAGTAATCGCTGCCAGTCTGCCGTAGCCATACGAGAGGTGAGTTGTATTGTTCCGCACACGATATAGCCAAGTAGTACAGACACATAAAACATGTTTGATTAGCTGATGAGCACCGAGTGTAGTAAGTGCTTAGTGGACACATGTCCAACACCAGTTTTATGTACTTTTCATTTGTTTATTAATGTGTGAAACTGTATGCTAAAGCGGAATGCTAATGGATGCTCTGCCGTAGTGTGCTGTGCGGAGTGGTGTGTGGCGAGCCATTTGCACTGATACAACACCGTTGTTTCCATTCAGGTACATCACTTGTTGTTGCTGTTATTTTATTGTATACTAAAAATTGTAATATGGCTGCAGTAATCGCTGCCAGTCTGCCGTAGCCATACGAGAGTGTGCTGTGCGGAGTGGTGTGTGGCGAGCCATTTGCACTGATACAACACCGTTGTTTCCATTCAGGAAATAAAGTGGCAACGATCGATCAGAGACTCCTTGTCTTTTTAAAAACACAACACAACGCAGAGTCGAGGAGTCTGTTTGGGCCGAACTGTTGCAGCGGGATGAAGCAGAAACCGGTTACACCAGCATATCGTGACATGCAGATCTTCTCCATCTCATTTACTTTCCTTTCAGCTGATCTTTACTCTGCTTTCATTTCTTACATCTTTCCGTTTGAATTGAACAGTTCAAGTTGCTGTTCCAGTCAAAACCAAATCAAATTTTAATAATATTACACAGTAGAAGAGCTGTAGTTGTTCAGAAGTTGACTGTCAATTAAAAGTCCTTGCACAAAAGAGTTTTTTTGGATTTTCTCAACAACAAAAACGCCTTTTTATAATCAAAACTAAAGAAAGAAGAAAGAAAACTTGCACAGTGAAGCAGAATTTGGGGCTTAGCAAGTTCAGGGTTAATGTAAGTGGGTTTTCACTGTTAGAAGTGTTTGTACTTCTTACCAAAATGCATCGTCATGGAAACATTTGCTGCTGACGTGTCCTTTTCTGGAACAAGTTATGCTCCAGATAAGAGAACAGCAGGTGCAAAAGCAGCATTTGCTGACCAGCTCTTTGGAAAATATTTTCATGTTTCCTGGAATATCCCCTGGACCTCAGTGGATGGCTGGTAGGAGGGTCTAAAGTTTACAAAGCATGTAATGATTCTGTCTTTACCTGATGAGCATCAGTAAGAAATACAGATTCAAATTCAATCTGTTTCCCCCTGTTGTCTGCAGGTGATTTACAAACATTTTTATTGTCTTATGAGCCTAATATCAGATCCAAAAACAGGGCACTACCAGGGAATTAGTGCTGTGCTGAGTCATCGGTGTTATCAGCTGATATTGGCTATTTGATAATCAGTATCAGGAGTTATGATGGCTGAAACAAGCAAGAAGGCAGAGAGCATTGTTGCATTGATCTGAGCAAAGTAAATAAATGAATAATTATTAATAATAATAAATACATTAAATTAAATAAAAGGAATAAATAATGTATAACATATGTTGGGGAAAAGTGTTTATAGGTTGTGTCCCTGGAAGAAAAAAACTATCAGGATCAGAATACTGGGGTTTTCACCAGCTGATCTTCGTATCGCCATTAAAAATCTAAAATGAGTCGACTCCCATCCCTCTACCAGGGATGTTGTAGCAACACTGTAGCACAACTCCCTGATCGGTGTTTTCAAGAATCATACAATAATTTTAGGGTTTGAAATTTGTACGTTTCAATTTGTGTGTCCACATTGCTTGTACATGTATTTAATTTAAAATCTAAATTTGAATAGAATGTAAGTAAATACATTTTGTTAGGTTTTAGCATATTTTACGTGGCACTGGGGATTTTCTTGAACAAGTGTTTTCACTCATACACGCGATCTCATAAATCCTAAACAATCCTAAATATTTAGAAGTAGAGTTTGGAATGTCAGCTCCTACTGTTTAACCCCACTAATGACATGGAGACAAAGAGAAATGCCTCTGCCTGGTTCCAAACGTCTGCACTTTTGCCCACATTTAAAATTTCTTCAGCTCTTCAAAAATGAATAAATTAGGACTGTGGAATATTCAGTCTAATTTTTTCCAATGAATATCCGCAGCTTTCCAGGAAATAGGACAGTCAAGGTTCAAATACACATTTCACAACTTCTTTAAATACTTTGCCAGCAGAGACACAAGCAAGCAAGTTATCCAGTAACTCTGAGACAAACCTGAAGAAGATCTTGGAAGACTGTGTGTATAATTTCAGGAATACGCAACTTGTTCTTGGGAAAGTTTACCAAATAACTGAGTAAACCCACTTCCAGGAACATAGACCTCTATGAACTTCTATTTTAAAACGTGCAACTCCATCAGAAACTTTTCTGAATGCCAGGAATGGAGATCGTTACTCAAACCAAGAATTCTTGCCAAAAATCAAATCCTCTCTCAAGTGTTCAGCGTTATGTAAAAAACACGCAGAGCTCCTGGAGAGGTATCTTCCCAACAAAGTATTGTTTTTGGAAAACCTCACTAAACCATAGTGAGGTTACAACTAATTCAAGTATAATGTTGCATAACCTATTATGAAACATTTTTTAAAGCAAGGTCTTTGACTTATGACCTCCATTATATAATTTCCGGACTGCACTGTTGGACATTTCAGTCGTGAAATCTGGTCACAGTAATTTTAATACAATAGTTTTAATAAGCAGTTTCTTCCCCACAAATATTCAGATGTTGTGAGCTAAACAGCTGCAACATGTTTAGGGTGGTGAACTCGAGTATGCGCTCTGATTTGAGGCTTTTTGAGGGGGAACTCGTGTAGCATCTCTGTAGACAGACCCACACGGACTACAGTAGGCGGCCAATGTGAACCCCAGTACTGGTTCATAAAAAACAATGGGTGATGTCATGATGTCCATCTTTCATAAACAGTCTGTGGTTTCAGTGTTAATGTTCAACAGGTTCAGGTGACTGTGGAGTGATTTAAAGTGGTGCTCGGGATTTTATTTGAGTGAGACCATCAAGACCATCAAGATTACGGTCAGCCAGGAGCAGAGGCTTCACTTCCCCATTTCCTTCACTACATCAAAACAGCACCTTTCAATCCTGAGGTGGCCAAGCTGCTAGAGGTGAGAAAACAGCACTCTTAAACTCACACACTACCAGTTAAAAGTTGGGACACACCTTCTCATTTAATGGTTTTTCTTTATTTTCATGACTATTTACATTGTAGATTCTCAATGAAGGCATCAAAACTATGAATGAGCACATATGGAATTGTGTAGTAAACAAAATATGTGAAATAACTCAAAACATGTTTAATATTTTAGATTCTTCCAAATAGCCGCCCTTTGCTTTGATTACTGCTTTGTGCCCTCTTGGCATTTTTTCGATGAGCTTCATGAGGTGGTCGCCTGAAATAGTTTTCCAACAGTCTCGAAGAAGTTCCAAGAGATGCTGCGCACTTGTTGGACCTTTCACTCTACGGTCCATCTCATCCCAAGCCTCTCAATTGAGTTTAGGTCAGGTGACTGTGGAGGCCAGGCCATCTGGCGTAGCACTCCATCACTCTCCTTCTTGGTCAAATAGCCCTGACACAGCATGGAGGTGTGTTTGGGCTCATTGTCCTGTAGATGTAGAGATGTGTCTGCTACTGGAACTCTGTGTGGCGTTTATCTGGGCTCTAATCTGAGGTGTTGTTAACTTGCTATTTCTGAGACTGGGAACTTGGATGAATTTATTCTCAGCAGCAGAGGTGACTCTTGGTCTTCCTTTACTGGGGCGGTCCTCATGGGAGCCAGTCTCATCGTAACGCTTGATGGTTTATGCCATGAATTCTAACAGTTGTCAAATAGAGCTGTCAGCTGTGTACCAACCTGACTTCTGCACAACACAACTGATGGTCCCAACCACATTAAGAAGGCAAGAAATTCCACAGATGAACCCTGACTGGCCCACCTGTGAAGTGAAACCACTTCAGGTGACGACATCATGAAGCTCATTGAGAGAAGTCCAAGGGTTTGCAGCACTGTCAACAAAGCAAAGGGTGGAATCTAAAGTATAAAACATACTTACAGTTATTTATAATTTTTTTCTTTGCTATATGATTCCATATATCTTGCTTCATATATTTGAAGTATGCATCTACAGTGACGTCATTGTGGTTACACGAGCTCCGCGGACTTCATTCTGTGCTCCAACAGACTCGACAACATCTTGTCCTCTAAAGAGGTTAAAAATAAATACGCAAACTCATTAAGGAAACAAAGATAACCCTTCCTGCTACAGGTGAACTGCTGTATATGTTTAACAGCTCCACTGATTTGGAGAATTCTGTTTCCTGGACAGATTTATCACACAGGTTCATGTGCTTGGTACTCAAAGATGACTTCATTCAATTTCTAAATAAATTAATGAATAGTTAAAGCAAGCTGGCTGCATATGACCACAGTGCATGTCTTACAGTATGTTTTCATTATTCCAATTATTTGGACAAGATCTCCAACACCACTGGCTGAAATGCAACACAAACTATGATAAAGCTGTGTTTTATGGATGACAGCAGACACTCAGTGCTGTATCTCTTTCCTGACCTCCAACATTTATACTAACAGCAATTTCAACCAGAATTGTTATATTTGGAGTAGAGTCAAGTGCTTTTATAATATACCACACCTCAGATTTTTATTTTACCCGTATTCCTCCTGTTCTGATGAGGCTTCAGTGAACAGCAGGCCAAACAACTTAACTCAAGGTTCATTCTTTGAGTTAGGTGGCTTTTTTAATGGTTGAATGATTCATAGGTCAGTGTTTAGTCTGTCATAGGTCAGTGTGGCTTAATAAGCAAAGCAAACATTCCTCTGAAAATAGTGAGGTACAAGGACTGGACTGAGTGAAACAGCAGCCACTGTCCAAAGAAAAGCTTTGAAATGTAAAGGTGGGGAACTGTATCTCAGCTCTGGCTCATTGAAAGCAAAATAGAAAGAAATGAGGGTGACTCAAGAGTTTTGCACAAAAATCTCTTAATGACATTAAAGTCTAACTTATAAAGTGAAGTGGTTTGTGTGCTGTCAGCACATTCCATCTGGAAAGTTGGGTTTTTTTTATATTTTCCTGAATTTTGTTTAGTTATTAGTTGTGGGTCAAAAGAAACAGACATAAACTCAGCTAAACTTTAATGGATCTCTGAGGTTTTCAAGATAACAAGTTAAAAGATAGCAGAAGTTGTTGGAATTCTCACACTTATAGCCAGACACAAGACAAATATACTACCGTCAGCAGGTGCCATGTCATGCTGATGCATGTTCTTTGGAGTATAGATTAAGACTCAACTTTACACAATGAGCTAGTAAGTTTCGTGACTTAGGCATATACTCACATATCATGCATACTTTTGGTGCCTGCTTTTAAATTGTTGCTGAATATTCAACATTAATTATATAACAGTCTTTATTCTTTCTTAAAATATAATGAGGACTGGAAATGATGCAAGTCGACATTCTAGCAAATAAATATTGTGTCTAAATATTTCACACCAGGATCAAATAGATAAATCCTTAAAAATCAGGGTAAATGAAAGAGTTTTCCCTATGAACTGAAGGAGGAAAACCTTAGAGCTCACCAAACCGTGTACACATACAATATCATATCGCACGCTGGAAGCAACTTTTTAGGTCTGTGTATGTATATTTGCTATGCGCATTTTAGTAAAAATTATTCTCAGTAAGTATCTTTACATGCTTTATATTTTGTTTTTTATGTCAGAGAAACTACTGACATTGACCCTTTCAAGCACCACGCTTGAAATAAATGAAAAGCCTTGTCACATTAACATCTGACCTTTGTCTTAGTGGAGAGATAACCAACAGTTACTAATGAGCTTTTGTATCTTGCTCAAGAAAACTGATATGGAAATGTAAAATGAAGCTTCCAGTAGTTTGATGACTTCCCCAAACCGGTTTCCAGCTTGTCATTCTCAGTCAATCATTACCCTCTCTAACATATCACAGCCAAATAACTGCGGGGTCACAGCAGGATCCTGCAGGAGAGACGAAATCGATGGGAGACAGGAGGATGCTGACGAAGCTGAGCGAAGCACTGTGGAACTATCACAGCCTTCTCCTGATCATCCTCACGCCGCTGCTGCTGCTCCCTCTTCCTCTGGTCATCGGAACAAAGGTGCGTGCACAAATATGACGGGAACTGTATCCCCTCCATAACGGTTTAATTTAACTGAAATTGCACTGATCAGTGTTTTTAAGCAGCTCCTATCATTAATTGCATATTGTGAAATATGTTGCCACTGCTAGTTTTAATTGTATAGCACATAAACTTTATGATATGATCTCAGTAGGTTGTAGCTATTGTAGAGTTTTTGTGATGATCTGAACAGTCTCTGTGCTTTATTAAGTTTACGTTCGCTCTTTATTTGCTTTCCTATCAGCCAGTCATGGATTTGTACTTATACACTTTTTTCAACTCTAAGCACTACGAGATCTTTTACACTTTTTCCCGTCACTATAAATACGGCTAACAGACCTTTGTGCATAGTGCCAGCTGACCCTTGATCCTTTTCTAATAATGGCCATAAATAAAAGTTTATATACTTTCATAAAATGAAAACACATAAAATGATACTTCAAGGTCATTTTTTACAATTTAGGTTTAAAAAAATAACAGGATTGCAAATTAGAAGAAAGTAGAAAGCAAGTAAAAGGTGTTTGTTTCTACCAGCTTTTCTTGTGAAAGGCAACCTTGAGCTAATTATATTAGTACATGGGAATCTAAACTTTATTTCAGTCTAAATTTGAATTTAGACTACAGTACTGATCAAACGTTTAAGACCCCTTTAAAAATGGCAAAATATCATATTCTGCATTGGCGGATCTTAACAAAGTTCCAAGTAGAGCTTCTGTCGTGTAGCGCTGTGTGGCAGGCAGGATGACGACCCAAACACAGGCCTCAAACAAAAGCTTAAACTCAGCGAACACCATGAGACCGGAAAGTGTGCGCGTCATGGATGATGTCAGCGTGCACACTGTGTCTGAGGACGAGTGAACGCAGGCAAAGCTACTGGTCTAGACGGGATTCCCGGCTGTGTCCTCAAATCAACCGCGGCTCAGCTGGCTGGAGTGTTTACACACATCTTCAACCTTTCCCTCTCTCTGTCTGTAGTCCCAGCCTGCTTCAAAACGGCCACCATCGTCTCTGTACCCAAACCCTCCACCATCTCTTCCTTCCTCTTCCTTAAACGGCTGGCGACCGGTATCTCTGACCCCCATCATGAGCAAACGCTTTGAAAGGCTGGTCGGGGACTTCATCTGCTCTGTACTGCCCGACTCACTGGAACCGCTACATACCGCCACAACAGGCCCACTGATGATGCCACAGCCCTGACACTACATACTGCCCTCTCGCACCCGGAGAAGAGAGACACGTCAGAGAGAATGCTGTTTGTAGATTACAGCTCAGCATTCAATAGTCAGTACACACAAACTAAACAGTGAAGAAGGCGCAGCAGCGCTTCTTCTTTTTCAGGAGACTGAAGATATTCGGCAAGAGCTCCTGCATCCTCGGGGCCTTCTACCGCTGTGCCTTTGAGAGCATCCTCACTGGACGCATCACCACGTGGTATGGCAACAGCACCGCTTACAACCACAAAGCTCACCAAAGAGTGGTGCGGTGTGCTGAAAGGATAATTGGAGATGAGCTTCCCTCCCCCAGGACGTGTAGAAGAAGCGGTGCCTGAGGAGAGATTGATACACCATTTGTCACGGCTGGCGGAGTGAGCCGTGTGGTGTGGAGGAAAGGGAGGACCCAAAATGCAGCAGTGACTGATGATACGAGTGATGTTTATTTACAAAGTGACAATGGCAGAAACAGGCAGTGAGGCATGACAAAACAACTGAAGAAACCTAAACTGGGAGAACTAAATGACAAACCTGAGACCATACAAAAGGGGTGCGGGGCAGAGAGACGCAGAGACAGGAACACCATAGAACGCAGATGAATGTAGATTAACGCAGTGATACATGGATGAACGCAGACGAGCCGACGACAAACACAGACCGACACCCACTAAATATACACACACAAGGTAATCAGGTAATCGCACACAGGAGGGAAGAACAGCTGATCTGAATACACATGATGACTGGAGGACACAAGCTGAACACAATGACAACAGACACAGACTTTCAGAACAAAACAGGAAATCTAGAACCCGAACCGGACACAAGGGGGGAGGACACAGAATAACTAGACAGAGGGAAATAATCACAAAACAAAACGCTGGGTCAACGACCCAGGACCATGACAGTACCCCCCCTCCAAGGGCTGGCTCCAGACAGCCCAAAACAAAAACAGACGACCAACCCAGGGCGGGCGGCGGGGGCCCAGGACGGAGGGACCAACACCGAACAAAACAAGCTCCAGCGAACCGAGGGAATTGTCCAAAACAAAAACACATGCTGGAGTACGAGAACAAAACACAGTTCAGGAGGCCGGCCCGGAGGCTGACAACTCAGAAGTCCCGGACAGTTCATCTTCTGAGGCCGGCCACGTCGGCGACGCAGATCCATAAGCCGACCGAGCGGAAGGCAGCGGTGGCGGAGTGGAGGCAGTTCAGGGGGCCGACCGTGCACACAGCAGCGGCGGCAACAGGGAAACCGTTCAGGGGACCGACCGTGCGGACGGCAGCGGCGGCAACAGGGAAACCGCTCAGGGGGCCGACCGTGCGGACGGCAGCGGCGGCAACAGGGAAACCGCTCAGGGGGCCGACCGTGCGGACGGCAGCGGCGGCGATGACACAAGTCAGGCGGCCGACCGTGCGGACGGCAGCGGCGGCGATGACACAAGTCAGGCGGCCGACCGTACGGACGGCAACGGCGGCGAGGAAACAGCTCTGGGGGCTGACCGTGCGGACGGCAACGGCGGCGTGGAAACAAGTCCGGAGGCCGGCCACGTGGAAGGCAGTGGCGGCGTTCAGGAGGGCGTTCTGGAGGGCGTCCACGGTGGCGGAGATGCCCAACAAGCGGCCTGGCAGATGACCGACGATGTGAAGGTGGTAGTAGGGGACCTGAAGGCTGCGTGGCCCCTGCAGCCCAAGGCGAAGCGGAGGCTGGACCAGACGAGGCTGATGAGGATGCAGAGGCTGGACCAGACGAGGATGATGAGGATGCAGAGGCTGGACCAGACGAGGATGATGAGGATGCAGAGGCTGGACCGGATGAAGCCAAAGCAGACGCTGGACCAGGCGACGAGGATGAAGCCAAAGCAGATGCTGAAACCGGACCAGGCGAGGCCGAAGACTCTGAGGCCGCAGCAGGCGAGGGTGATGAGACTGCAGCTGGTGATGAGACTGCAGCTGGTGATGAGACTGCAGCTGGTGGCTGGACGGGCTCCTCGGGCCCCCCAGCTGACGAGGCAGAAGGCTGGACGGGCTCCTCGGGCCCCCCAGCAAAAACAGTCTCAGACCCAGTGGGCACTGGAGCCCCTGGCACACACAGAACAGAACCAGCAGGCACACGGGCCTCTGGCAGGAACGCAACAGAACCAGCAGGCACATGGGCCTCTGGCAGGAACGCAACAGAACCAGCAGGCACGGAGACCTCTGGCAGGGACAGAACGGAACCAGCAGGCACACGGGCCTCTGGCAGGGACGCAACAGAACCAGCAGGCACACGGGCCTCTGGCAAACACAAAGCAGACTGCAGCTGCACTGAGCAGTGACTCAGCTCAGGCAGCGACAGTCCGGTGCAGTCCTCAGCTGGCTTCTTAACCTCCAGGGGTCCAGAGTCGGCTGGGGGCTGGAACCCAGCCTCTGGGGAGGCCCTGGAGCAAGTAACAGTCTCTAAACTAGCCAGCTGTTGAGGAACGATTGCATTTTTAACGTGTTTGTCTCTCTGCAAATAATACGTACTAGAAAGAGAGTCAAAAATGGGAGGCACGGACGCAGCCTCCCGTACAGAGGGAGTCTGTGAAGACGGAGACGGCATGAATGACTGGGCTAGCGGAGATACCGGAGTCCGAGTTGCTTGCGGCTGTGCAGCTAAACGAGGTAAAGACAGCTCAGCAGGAGAATGAGCAAGCAACACACCGTTCTCCTTGTCGTCTGCTGCACCAAACAAAGTCCCTGGATAAACTGTTCCACAGTCCAAGACAGAAAAAGGGTCCTTCTCACTCACCACGGCCGGCAGTTCTGAAGTTCCAATATCCGGCTGTGGGGTGACGCGCCGACGGCGCGATCGTCGCTTCCTCCCGGGCAAAACCTCCGGCGGGCCGGGCAAAACCTCCGGCGGGCCGGGCAAAACCTCCGGCGGGCCGGGCAAAACCTCCGGCGGGAGAAGCTGACGTGGCTGTTCCGGGGCGGCCGTAATCCGCTGCTGCTGGACAAAGTCTGTGGATTCCCGAGCTCGCACCACCCCCCGGGCTTTTATGCAGGTTGCAAATTAAACCTGAAACTCCCTTAAGCTGGCAGAGGTAGGGATTTTCTTCCAGGATTGCTTCGATGGCTTTTAACCCCACCACTTGCGTTGGTGGTGTGGGTTACCCAGTCCATCAGGCGTCGGATGCGTGCGAGGTCGCTCTCTCCAGACAAAGCTGCTGGGTCCATGTTTGGTCGGCTCGTACTGTCACGGCTGGCGGAGTGAGCCGTGTGGTGTGGAGGAAAGGGAGGACCCAAAATGCAGCAGTGACTGATGATACGAGTGATGTTTATTTACAAAGTGACAATGGCAGAAACAGGCAGTGAGGCATGACAAAACAACTGAAGAAACCTAAACTGGGAGAACTAAATGACAAACCTGAGACCATACAAAAGGGGTGCGGGGCAGAGAGACGCAGAGACAGGAACACCATAGAACGCAGATGAACGCAGATGAATGTAGATTAACGCAGTGATACATGGATGAACGCAGACGAGCCGACGACAAACACAGACCGACACCCACTAAATATACACACACAAGGTAATCAGGTAATCGCACACAGGAGGGAAGAACAGCTGATCTGAATACACATGATGACTGGAGGACACAAGCTGAACACAATGACAACAGACACAGACTTTCAGAACAAAACAGGAAATCTAGAACCCGAACCGGACACAAGGGGGGAGGACACAGAATAACTAGACAGAGGGAAATAATCACAAAACAAAACGCTGGGTCAACGACCCAGGACCATGACACCATTAGCATTGCCTTTCCTCAGTTACTGCTTAGGCTAAATCATTTTGATGTGTGAGGGCATGCAGTAATGGAAAATGAAAACTTCCCTCAAATGTGTTTTACAAAAAGTAACGATCCTGTTTTTGAAAATGCAACGAGTATAAAATACTGTGAAATTTATCCATAAAAATATTAAATTTAAAAAAACTGAATAAACAAAACTGGTTCTTTCTGGATAATTTCAGTACAGATCCAGTTTTCTTGGGGGGGTTTTTGGAATTTGTATTATTTGTTTAAAAAAAGGCGCAGCATTGAAATGATCTGCAAAAGCAAAGATACATACATGCAGAAGTATAACAATAAGAATTAAGCTACATTTGGACAATGCTTCAACAACCCAAATAATTACCTGAAGGTGTTTTGAAGTGGTTGCTGAGTAACTCTAGTTTACCGTCTCTAACTTCTGCACGTGTGTGTGTGTGTGTGTGTGTGTGTGTGTGTGTGTGTGTGTGTGTGTGTGTGTGTGTGTGTGTGTGTGTGTGTGTGTGTGTGTGTGTGTAATCATCTTAATGTGTTTTCCCTGTAGGAGGCAGAATGTGGCTTTGTGATGATGCTGATGGCGATATACTGGGTGACGGAGGTGATTCCACTGTCCATGACGGCCATGCTCCCCGCCATTCTCTTCCCCCTCTTTGGCATCATGTCGTCCTCCAATGTGAGTCCTTCTGTTAGCAATCACAGTTACACAGGACAAAGTGTTGATGCGTTGAGAGTTGTTATTCTTTATGAATGCACAGCAGCAGGTGTGTTGCTCTGGTTCTGGTTCTGCCTACAATAATAATAACATGAGTAATAACTTTAAAGGTCTAACCAGCAACATGCAGATGGCTTTTCATTTTGAAGCAAGATACAAATACACATAAGCTGTAGTAAATGTGGTGTGAGAGATTTAGCTGCTCTCTTTGCCAAGAGTGTGTTTGTCAAACAGGTACTCCGCCATGCCATTCTGGGGAGCGCCCATGCCCACCTGAAGTTTTCAGCATATTCCTGCTTCTTTTCCAATTTGCTTGTCCCTCGTGTGATCTTAAAAATCCTAAAACGGCCCTCTTCTTCCATCCATCCATCCATATGCGATAGATGGATGGATGTTCCCAGGCAAGCTGAGCAACATCATCTCTCCAGCGTGGCCTGGGCCTGCCCTAGGGCCTCCTTCCGGTGCTACACGCCCAGAACACCTCACCCAGTAGGGGCCCAGGATGCATTCTAATCAGAGGCCCGAGCCACCTCAAGTAGCTCCTTCTGAGATGGAGGACTAGGAGTTTTACTCTGAACCCCTCTCAAATGACTGAACTCCTCACCCTATCTCTAAGGGAGATGCCAACCACTCTTTGGAGAAAGTTAATTTTGCCGTTTGTATCCACAGTCTTCTTTGTTTGGTCACTATCCAGAACTTGTGACCATAGGTAGCTTGTGTACTCACCTCTCTCCTTAATACGAATGACCAGTACAGCATCTGCATCACTACAGACAGTCCCTCAATCTCTCACTCCCCTCTCGCCCCACTCATTAACAAGACCCTGTGATAGTTAAACTCTTCCACCTGGGGCAGCAAGTCACCCCTAATCCAGAGTGAGCACGCCACCCTTTCTGGATTCTCATTTCTGCCACTTGGCTGCAAACTGGTCCAGTGCTCCAGTGTGAGCTGGAGGCCACCAACTGATGAAGCCAGCAGAGCCACGTCATCTTCGGTCTGCCAATCCCAGTTCTCCATCCAGTGTTCCAAGGTATGTCAACCAAGAGAGCTCTACAACATCTGAAGCTTTTAGGAACACAGAGTGAATCTCATCCACCCCAGAAGCCTCTAAAACAAGCCAGTGTGTCTCAGCCTCATGCACTATGTCAGGCTCCTCCAGAGAGGTCATGTTCCATGTCCCCATACCCAACCTCGAAAGCCAATGATCAGACTGCAAGGGTCTCCACCCCTTACTGATGCCTGACACACATTGCAAGTGACCAGCATGGCACCTCCTGCGTCTTATGGGCCTACAGCAGAGCAGGCCTTGTTCTTATTTGCAAATAAATGTTTTTATTCTTGGACACTTGGACTCTTCTTTATGCTCATCCAATTATTATCTTTTTAAAGTTGTATTTTTTAATTGGTTTATCTGTTACTTGTTAACTCCCTGTATAACATATTCATTGGCCACAAACTCAAATTTGAAAATGGGCTTAAATTTTTACTCCTCTTCCTCAATTACTCTATAGCAGCTCTCTGTTCTAAAATCCCTTTTCTCCTCTAGGTGGCAAAGGAGTATTTTAATAACTTCCACTTCCTGCTTGTGGGTGTTGTCTGCCTCGCCACGTCCATCGAGAAGTGGGGCCTCCACCGCAGAGTCGCCCTGAGGCTCGTCACCTTGGTGGGGGTCAACCCTGCTTGGTGAGCATCTTCGTTCTCTGCTGTTGGATTCAAATTTTGTATTTCTTCGAGATTTAAGTGTGAAGGCTCCATTGTTGCTTTTTGAACACACCACTGTCTCCTTCAGGTTGTTGCTTGGCTTCATGTCCGGCTGTGCCTTCCTCTCAATGTGGGTCCAAAACACATCAGCTGTTACCATGGTGATGCCCATCGTAGATGCTGTTCTCCAACAGATTCTAAAGGCGAATGAAGAGGGATACTCTGGTGAAGACAACCCTACCCTGGAGCTGGACGGTACCTGCACAGACAGTATACTTTACTTTATAAAAGCACAAAATATAATTAAAAGTGTGAGATAGCTGTGTGTTTTTGAGCTTACAGTAGGATGGAACTTGTGGCCCTGACTATAATCTGTCATTTTTTCAGAAATCAACAACTGTACTGCAAAAAAT
Source organism: Astatotilapia calliptera (assembly GCF_964374335.1). Classification (NCBI taxonomy): domain Eukaryota; kingdom Metazoa; phylum Chordata; class Actinopteri; order Cichliformes; family Cichlidae; genus Astatotilapia; species Astatotilapia calliptera. Next base: position 3,100,599 of record NC_137428.1, on the reverse strand, counting down.
AAAGAAGCTCTGAGGTATGTAAAGCATGGGGATTCACTGCTGCCCTCTGGGTTCAGGGTGTTCTAAGTTTTTGTTTCTGATGTGCTTGAAGAGCAGTTGAATCCCTTATTCCTCTCTCAGTGACAGCACAGAGCCAGATGTCCCCACAGAAACCTTCACTTCTGTTCAAATACCAGCAGAGTCGCAGCCTGCAGCAGACGAGGTGCAAAAAAGCACCAAACAAACACAGAATAAAATTATTCTTTGATATTTTTCCAGTGCTCATACATGTTCTGCTACTTCCGCTATTTCTGCTTCTCTGTCTTGATTTCTCCGCATTTTGTCTTACAGGCTGCAGAGAACGTACCCACGGCCTCCTGCAGGCGTCGGCAGGGCCGGATGCTATGCAAAGCCATGTGCATCGGCATCGCCTACTCCTCCAGCATTGGTGGCATCACCACGCTGCCGGGAACCTCTGCTAACCTCATATTCTCTGAGTACCTCAACCAGTGAGTGTCTCACATCAGGTGTATGTTAATGAGACATATTGGCAGTGGTGGGATTAATGTTGCCTTCAGTGTTCGGTTAATTCAGTCTGCTGCACAGCTAGAATGAAATAATGATTGAAAGACTCCTTTAAAAATAATGTTTTTGAATCCACTGTCTTTACATTCAGCGTTTACCCAGACTGCAACAGCATCAACTTTGCCAACTGGCTCCTGTTGTGCCTGCCCATCAGTGTTATCATGCTGCTGCTGACATGGTTCTGGCTGTACTGGCTCTTCATTGGCTCAGAGTGAGTGTCAGCATACCATCTGCAGAGCCACCTGCTATCAGTGCTATTCTACTCTGACTACTCTTTATGCACACTCCATTTGTTATTCTGTTTTATCAGTTTCATCATCCTATTCTGATTTCTTTGCATTAATCAATTAGTGGAAGCATCATCACATGTGTTATATATGTGTTTTATTATTGTGAAGATTTATTATAGTTCAAAGCTCTGATGATGAATCAGTTGTTGGCATCTTTAACAGAAATGTCTGACTAACTTTAAACTTAAACTTAAGCAGAAGTTTCCGGCAGCTTTTCAGAGAAAACTAAAGAACATATACATGCTATTTGAGAGTTTGTATTATGTTTTGCTACCGCATTTACAATAGGTTAAAGGTACGATTTTTATTTTTAAAGTCCAATCCTCACCAAATAGAAGAATGCCAAAGCATCTTCCAAAAATCTGCAGTATTCCCAGAAAAAGTGTCTTATATGCATCTCCATTTATATTTGGTAGTATGACTTCAGGACATAACAGAGCAGGCATCACTAACAACAGGAAGAACTCAGGGAGGGGCAGCCATCAACTGTGACTGGTTAGGAAGTGAGGATAAAAGAGAGGAGAAGGCTAAACTGGAGAACATAGACAACTACAGTCCTCAGTGCATGATGGGAAGTATGGGCATAGTTGGCAGCATAACTAAAGATTGGTTCATGGTCACCTGATCTAGATCTAACTAGAGATTTAACAAAAATGACATTTTTAAGCCTCTCTTTAAGTAGACACAGTCTCTGTCTCCAGAATCCAAGAAGATCCAGGAAAACAAATCACTCCTGCATACAAAGTGTTTCTCTTACTCCAGATTATTTTAGTGCAAAGATGGAATTTTATCATCAGTTTGACTTAAATAGTAAAATTTGCAAGATTAAAATGAAATTTCTCTCTCTCGCTCACACACTCACACACACACACACACACACTGTCTCATGCAGCTTCAAGTTCCTGTGGCAGTGTCGGGGAGAGCAGTCTGAGAGAGAGAGGGCGGTGAAAAAGGTGCTGGAAGATGAGTACAAGAAGCTGGGAGCCATTAGGTGATCTCTCATTCGTTTATTTACGCACTCGTTTATTCATCAAAGTAATCAGTTTGATCATTTATTCATTCATGCGTGGTCATTTATGCGGTGTTGGTGATACAGGATGTTGGTTAGGGATTTACACTGGGTCTTAATGCATGCTCAATCATCCAGCTAAGAAATCCCAGAATCTGGACGTAGCGTTTTCAGTGTCATCCAAGGGACTTCTTCAGTTTCAGTTGACTGCAGGTTTCCCCAACCTTATAAATAGTTCTGCATAATGATCAAAACTGGCACCACGGCCTGACAGTGGACTGTGATGTCAGCTTCATGACCATTAATATGCAAATTGTTTGACCATTGATCAATGGCCACAAGGACTGAGGAGCTCATTCATATATATATATATATAAATGTGATATATATATATATATATATATCACATTTATATATATATATATATATATATATATATATATAAATGTGATATATATATATATATCACATTTAAAGAGCCATATTTTTATTCATGTATTTATTTAACTATCCACAGCGTTTTACAGTACCTTAGATGGTTAGTTGTCATGCCAATGCTGTCATTCATTTTACTTGTTGATCAGTTATTGACAGAAAGACATTCCTATGATAATTTATGCATTCACACATTCATTCGTTCCCTCTCTCCAGTTCTCAGGAGATCTTCACCGGGGTGGTTTTTGTGGTGATGGTTTTGTTGTGGTTGACCAGATCTCCAGGTTTTGTACCCGGCTGGGGTTCCCTCTTCCCTCAGTGAGTCACAACCTTCTTTTATTGCCTTGGAAATTATTCAAAATTATTCCCACAAACAATACGATACAAATGATACAATGACAAAGACGAGATTCTTTGGGAAACATGCATTTTTATGATTTTTCACAGCAGCAATGAACCATGACCCAGCTGATCCCTTTTTCTGTTTTTCAGTAAATCCAACTACATCACAGATGCCACTGTGGCTCTGGTGCTGGGCGTCCTCCTCTTCTTTGTACCTGCTCACGGACCCTCCAGAAAATATGGTGTGAAATATGTATGAAATGTGGCTTGTTGTTTAGTCGGATGTTGAAGGCTAACACAAGTACTCTCAACATTTTTGTTTATGAAGGGCAACCAATCAGTTACAGTTGAAACCTTGTTTCAGGCAAACTTTAAACCAAGGGGCTACACCACAGACCACTGTGAGATAAATAAGAATTATTAACTGAGTCATGCAAAACTGCTCCAAGAATAAGGAGCAGGAATTAGCATAATGGGTCAGGATTAAATACTGTAGATTTACTCAGGTTGGTTTTTCTTAATTCTTCTTAATGCAGTTTTCCTACACCACATTAATCTCACTTATTTGGTTATTGCGCCCTATGCATATCAAGCTTTTACATAAAAGAGATATAAAAACTTGAGGCTGCAAAGAAATGTGTGAATACCAACAATCAGTAAAGTTTTAACAATCATTTAACACGTCTGTTTTTCAGCATCAGTCCCAGTAAATATGTTTTTTTCTCTCAATTCAGAGGCGATGATCTCTTGGAAAGAGTTTCAGGCCTCCATGCCGTGGCAAGTTGCCCTGCTGGTTGGTGGAGGCTTTGCCCTCGCTAAAGGTGCAGAGGTATGCTGAAATACAAATCACAATACATCCAGAACAGTTTCCTCGTACAGACCAAGAAGAAATTTGATGCAAACATTGTAAAGTTTTCACAGCTAACACAGAAAAATCTCAGGTCCAGACAAAAATCAGCACTCTGGTGTAGATCATTGGGAATGACAGGAATTTTCACTACTTCGTTACTAGGGATGGGTATCATTTAGGTTTTATCCAATACCAGTACCAAACCAGTACTTTTGAAACGGTGCCAGTGCTTAAACGGTGCTCGAATCGGTTCTTAAAGAATCAAGAACACAAATTTTGTCCTAAAATCTGTCATGTTTAGCTGTTTTTTGTAAAAAGATAACAATGTTAGCCTTTTCTGCAGCTATAGGGATATATGGTATCACTCTTGGCTGGAAGCAGTGCTTAAACAATGGAAAAAACACAAACTTTGTCCAAAAACCTCTCATGTTCAGCTGTTTCCCTCTTTTTCTTTGGTCATTTTAGCCTTTTTGGCCAGGGTGAAGGGAGTATCTGCCATCAAACAAGAGGACAGCCGCATGTAGCTACGACGGTGTTTGCTAGTTCACCTTACATGCATTAATGTAATAACGTGGTTAGCCTACTCAACGTAAATTACACATGAACAACATTAAGCTACTCACGCAGAGAAGAACAGCTGCTGCTGCATCATCATCCTCATCATTTCTGCTACACTGGCAGGGCTAGGGGCCAGGACTCTCCTCTTCGGGTTCATGTTGCTAACTCCGGGTCAGATAACAGGCACCACACCTGCAGTAGATGTGCTCGTTGTGAGGTCTCGCAGCAAGCTATCAAATACGGTGCATTTCTCGGCTTTTAAAAAAAACGCTATGCATCACCAGGTGTTTCATCGGATTCAAGGTGTTACCTCCTTTGACAGTATCACAGTATCAGCTTAAAGCACTTGTTGCTGCTGAGTTTGCATCTTTTGCTGTGAAGTACAGCCAGACTTTGACCGCTTCACTTTGGGCATTTTTAATCTGTAGCTCTGCTCTAAAAGAACGTACGTACCTGGACCCGCCTACTATCCTCGGAAAGGTAAAATGATTGGCTAGAATCCAAAGTGTATCACAGCTCAGTAAAAAAAAGAAAAGCACAGAAATGTGCGCTGCTCTTCGGTCTGGTTACTACCGTTTATGTCAGAACACCGGTACCCATCCCTATTCATTACTCAGTCTCAGCTGACTGCAGGTTTCCAACCTTATGACCAGTACATTTGTACGATAACTGAAACTAGCACCACTGAATGAACAATAAGCTGGGAGGTCAGTTCCTTGACCATTAATATGCAAATTGTCATGACCATCGATCAACAACCATTGATCAAAGATCACTGATCGTTGCCCATGAGTACCATTCACAGAGAGTTAGGGAACGGCTGCAATCACAAAGATGTGCCCTTAGGCCCCCTCCTCAATTCAGAGATGGTCTTTTCCCTTTCACCTAAATGGTCTCCTTGACTCCCCACTTAAACCAGCGTTCCTCCCTGAGTGACGAAATGTTTCTCCCACTGAAAACACCACGTCCAGGTGAACAGAATCAACCTTCTGAAATTTATTGGCTATGATTTGTCTAAAATTGAAATCATTAACTAATGAACAAATGGTTTCACTGTCAGACCAGCACGTCCTCATCGCATCTGGTCAAGTATCCACAAACGTCATGTCAAATCTTCAAAATGGGCCTTCAGAAACCAGTGGTTGATGTAATGGTACCGGGGCACCCCCAGTGTTAAAACATGGGGAAGCAGAGGTGTAAATTGTTGTAAGTGTAGTGTGATGAATGAGCGTCTGACAGCCGAGAGCTGCAGCCGTTTATAATAAAGTTGACTCTAAAGAGCAACCTCTGGACCCGCCGTGTCTCAATCACACCACAGGTACCTATGTCCATCTTTTATAGTGTCTACACCAACATGATGTATAGAAAAGGTGAGCCAAAGAAACTAGTCTCTTCAGAAGTTGAAAGAACTGACCTGTCCCTTAGTTTAACAAAAAGAACTGTTAGATACATTAAAGCTGGTATAAAATCTGCTTAACGTGTGTGTTTGTTTGTGTGTGCAGGAGTCAGGTCTCTCTTTGTGGGTGGCCAGGCTGATGACACCTCTGGGCGACCTCCCGGTCTTAGCAACAGTCACAATTGCCTGTCTCATTGTCACCACGCTAACAGAAGTGACCAGCAACGCCGCCACCATCACCATCTTCCTCCCCATTCTCTCTCCTCTGGTTAGTTCAGTGTTTTATATTGTACAGATCTGCGGAAAATTTGATTCTCTCAGTCTACTAGAGTAGCTTTGCATGATTCACAGTTGAAAATAATCTTCGTTTATCTTACACTGAGGAGTCCCTCAGTTTACGGTCCCTCCCTTTAACCCTAATTTCTTTGACTGTAGCTAACCAACAAACCACTAAGGGATAAGCAGTTGCCATCCTACAGACCCGTTGACCGAAGCTTTGCTTGTCTTGAATATGAGCGTCCACTAAACCAGCTCATCGCTTGACACCAACTTCATTTTTTTCTAAATCAATTTCTTCAAGGACAAACTTTTCACACAATTTTTTGCGTAGTTTCTTGCAAATTTCTAAGTGTTAATTACCTGATATGTGCGACTGTGGACATACTCTGCTAACCACGTTTGACACAATGAGCTGCCCGCTCTCTCTCGTCTGTAAATGCCAGCCTCTGGTTCCAAAAAGCCAACATACAGTGGCTTGCAAAAGTATTGGGCCCCCTTGAACTTTCCCACATTTTGTCACATTACAGCCACAAACATGAATCAATGTTATTGGAATTCCAGGTGAAAGACCAACACAAAGTGGTGCACACGTGAGAAGTGGAACGAAAATCATACGATTCCAAACATTTTTTACAAATAAATAACTGCAAAGTGGGGTGTGTGTAATTATTCAGCCCCTGAGTCGATACTTTGTAGAACCAGCTTTTGCTGCAATTACAGCTGCCAGTCTTTTAGGGTCTGTCTCTACCAGCTTTGCACATCTACAGACTGAAATCTTTGCCCATTCTTCTTTGAAACAGCTCCAGCTCAGTCAGATTAGATGCACAGCGTTTGTGAACAGCAGTTTTCAGATCTTGCCACAGATTCTCGATTGGATTTAGATCTGGACTTTGACTGGGCCAGTCTAACACATGGATATGTTTTGTTTTAAACCACTCCATCGTTGCCCTGGCTTTATGTTTAGGGTCGTTGTCCTGCTGGAAGGTGAACCTCCACCCCAGTCTCAAGTTTTTTGCAGACTCCAAGAGGTTTTCTTCCAAGATTGCCCTGTATTTGGCTCCATCCATCTTCCCATCAACTCTGACCAGCTTCCCTGTCCCTGCTGAAGAGAAGCACCCCCAGAGCATGATGCTGCCACCACCATATTTGACAGTGGGGATGGTGTGTTCAGAGTCATGTGCAGTGTTAGTTTTCCACACATAGCGTTTTGCATTTTAGCCAAAAAGTTTCATGTTGGTCTCATCTGACCAGAGCACCTTCTTCCACATGTTTGCTGTGTCCCCCACATGGCTTGTGGAAAACTGCAAACGGGACTAGAGCAGGTTGATATGACCAAAAATATTTATCATGATATACATTTGAAAATTTGCGATAACGATATAATTCAAACTAAAAAAAATATTTCGCAACTCCACAACTTTATTAGTGCAAAAAACAAACAAACAAACAAACAAACATCAATGCATTTTCACTTAAACAAGCAGCTGTTTTTATGTGCATGCAAATTCTTTGCTGACAGTTTAACCAAAAGGCGTTTCCAGTGGAAACTGGCCGACATATCCTCAGCATAACCATGTATAATATCCACTAAACTTAAAAAGAGGTTATACACACACAATATGGTAATATTATGTTGAAGCACAGTACGTATCACTCCGCGAGGCTCCGCCTACGATAGCCGCAATGCTCCGACAATCCATCAAGCGGTGCGGCTTCGTAGCTTAGCAAAGTCGTACTAAAACATTTGACAGATTTTCGAGCGCCGCAGCTGGAATTGCAGCAAAAGCTGGTTCTACAAAGTATTGACTCTGGGGGCTGAATAATTACGCACACCCCACTTTGCAGTTATTTATTTGTAAAAAATGTTTGGAATCATGTATGATTTTCGTTCCACTTCTCACGTGTGCACCACTTTGTGTTGGTCTTTCACGTGGAATTCCAATAAAAGTGATTCATGTTTGTGGCTGTAATGTGACAAAATGTGGGAAAGTTCAAGGGGGCCGAATACTTTTGCAAGCCACTGTAGCCAACACTGAATTCCCAAATAAAAGGGTGATGTCAGGTTGGCTATTTCCATCTTTAACATACAGTCTTTTTTGTCTGACCTGCCACAAAACAAGTGGTTTATTTCCAGCTAGTCAGCATCAATGACACTACTGTGTACGGAACACTAGAGACTGTTATTTCACTAATTTATGAAATTAGTGAAATTATTATCAAATGGACTGGTTCTTATATAGTGCTTTTCTACTCTGAGCACTCAAAGCGCTTTATGAAGATTGTTCTCGCTTCAGGCCGAGGCCATACACGTCAACCCGTTGTACATCCTGATCCCTGCCACCCTGTGCACATCCTTCTCCTTCCTCCTGCCAGTGTCCAACCCGCCCAATGCTGTGGTGTATGCCTATGGACACATCACTATCATGGATATGGTGAGTTCTTTGATAAGAAAAGAGAAGCAGACACTAGAAATAACTCTTTCACTAAATGTATGCTGGCCATAATTCACAAGAAACATCTGTATAACATTCATCCTTGACTGCAAGCCTCGTGTCTGATCATGTCTGCTGCAGGTGAAGGCGGGGCTTGGTGTCAACACGATCGGAGTCCTCTCCCTCCTGCTGGCCATGGCAACTTGGGGAATTCCTCTGTTTTCGCTGGATACATACCCTGAGTGGGCACCGACCTTCAACTCCACGACACCTTGATGAGCGGACCCTGGAACTTAGTTTTCAGTGGTCAGAATCCTTATAGAGACTCCAAGGAGATTCTTGCTAGAGTGATGTTAGACAGGCTATAAACTAAAGTTAAAAGCTGTTAAAAATAAAATAAAATATTAATATTTATGTTTGTTTAGTTTAAAAGATCTATCTCTTTAGTTTGAGTTCATGGGCCAGGAGCTGCAAAGTGAAGTCGGGTTTTTCTGGAAGGTAAACGTCATCCTGGAGTGTAATTAATGCAGTTTTGTAAGATGCCACCAGATTCTCACAGTTATTCATCAGGTGTCATTTTGCATTAGTATGAAACGTGCAGGAAGTTGGAGGGTTGCTGTCAGAATCAGTCAGTTTGTTAAAAAGCACATCATCGTTCGTTTCCTTCAAGACCTTCATTTTCTGTGCTTTCTTGTGTTTTTTTTTATTTCACTTACACTTATTGTTAGACTCTGATAAGGATTTTGTTAGGGTTTAAATACGCCACTCCACAACAGTAAACCTGCACACTGGAAAATTTGTGTAGCGACCCTGTTTCACTAATGCCATAACCCATAAGAAGGGAGAAAAGGTTGCTGCCACTCGGCATGCATCTATGCAATACGCTGATTAGTTCATATGTTTTCACTTTTAGCTGTTAACTGGGGCTCTGTTGTTCTTCCCTTTTCTATAGATTTCTAATCAGGGTTCAATTCTATGCGTCCTTCTTAAATCCTGTCTCTGGCAAAAGCTGGGATACCACACTGGAAGTAGCACATTTTTGACTGCTCAGGGATTTGTGTAAACCCAACAGGAGGAGTTTGGATATGTGTGTGTTTTGTTTTTTAAAGTTTTCAATAAACTGTGTTTCTCTGACTTCTAGTTTGATTTTCCTGTGAGATTCTGGGTGAACTGGTTTTGGTTGACCTTCGTATGGAAACGCACAGCTAGGGAAAAGTCTCGTGCCCTTCCTCTGCTTGTAAAAGTCAGCTACTCTGGGATAACACAATATCTCCTCCACCAACACATATGAAAGGTTAATCAAATGTGTGTTTCTCCAAGATAGAGCTTAATAACGTCAAGGTTTGGCGCTGTGGTGGGCAGGATGAGGACCCAAACTCATGGACACAGAAGGATGAACTCAAAGACGCAGCTTTTATTGTGCTGTAGCAAAAACAAGAGACAAACAAAACCTAAACAGGAAACTAGAACACTGGTAAACACAGCGCTGGGGGTCAGTGAGTTACAGGCCATCGCACACAGCACATGGAGTGGTACAACATAACTAAGGTCAAAGGAGAACGCGGGGCTTAAATACACAAGGGAGTAACGAGGGAAAGGGAAACAGGAGGGAAACACAGCTGGGGGCTAATCAGACATAATGAGACAAGGGGAAGCGAAATTAGATACACTGGAACACAGCACAAGGACTATCAAAATAAAACAGGAGACATGAGACATTCACAAAGACAGACTTTACACCTAGACATGGAGACATGACTGACTGGGGAGACAGAGGGAACATGGAGACAAGAGTGACTAGACGTGGAACACGGGGAAGGCAAAGTGACAGAAACCTAGGAACTAAGAATATAACACAAGCAGAAAACAAAGAGAACCAAATAACAATAATTAACCAATGAACACAAAACACTGAGTCACAGACTCAGTAGCGTGACACATAAAGGAATTATGAAATAATTCAAAGTTCATTAAAGCTTTGAAATAACAGTGATGTTCTTATTTTTACCATCAACACATCACTTCAGCTTAAAGAGACGTCTGTAATCTCAGATAACGAAGGTTGCACACACATAAAAAAATGACTACCAAAGAGAGCAGCTGTGTTGGTGGTTCCAGCTGATGCTTGAGCAGGACCCACTGAATTCACTTCACTTCAGGTACTGTACCAAATCACAACAACAGTCTCAGGGTGCTTTACATTATAAGGTAAAGACCCTATAATGACCGCTTCATACTTTAATCCGCTGTTTATCCATTAGGGGGTAAACAGTTTCACCATTAAGAGTTTCTCAGTGTCGGAGATGGACGTGGTGATGCTGTCTCCTAACACTGGTAATCCAGGTAATGTCAATGAAGCTTGCTACATATTTAACACATGTTAACAGGTGTTAACGATGGCCTGTAACTCACTGACCCCCAGCGCTGTGTTTACCAGTGTTCTAGTTTCCTGTTTAGGTTTTGTTTGCCTTTTAATGCATTTAACATTATGAAATGTGTATTTTAACATAAACTATGATCAAACTCAAACAACCTTCTGCTCACATCCAAACTTTTGATTAATCAGGCCCCATCTTATCTGAAAGACCTCACAGTGCAGTATCACCTCAGAGCACTTTGCTGACTGCTTCAGCTTTCAGTTTGCATTCAGGAGGCAGAGACCCTCTCCACTTTCAGGATTACGCTTAACTTAACTTAACTTTCCATTTTGATAAAGCTTCCCATCAAGACTTTTGTAGGGTTTTGCTCTTCCTCACACTGGAAATCCACACATAAGCAGAGCATTCAAAAATGACCCTAAGGAGACGGGCTGCTCAGTTACATTCTGAACACTTGAAAATGTTAAATCTAATCCACAGTCAGGGACCTTTTTCCTCAACAAGAAATGTCAGACAGCGTCCATCTGATCCAGTAGTGCTAACACTGTGGATCCACCACTATCATTAGTCTGGAAGCTGCAGACCTGCTGTAAATGTGGGTCAGCATTAACAACCAGGAACTCAAAGTGCAGCTTTCTCCCAGTGTGTCAATGCTTTTTACTTAATGGCTGCCAAATACACATTAGATTTAGAGGCTATGCCACTACATGGCATATGATTTACTCAGGCAATAACAAAAGATTGGAATAATTTTATAATCATTTCCAAAATAATTTAATTCAAGTAATTGAAAAATAATAGTTCTGTATATATTAAACCCTCTTAAGCCCAAGAACGCCTCTGGCCTCAGAGGCATGTGCCCACTTTTCAAGTGTGTCCACGCAGCAACTTCTACAACCTTCATATCTGTTGTTTTTTGTCTTGTTCTGCTCCCCCCAAGTGGCCAAACCCAGGTACTTACACTGAGAGCTCATTTCCAAATGACTGGTCACAGGTGGTGAAGAAGACAGCTGAGTGACGTGTTGGACATTCTGGCATCATTGTATCATTTGAACGCGACAGCATTACAAGATGATTCATTTCAGGTTGTTTTGTTTATTTTGCTTTTGTTATTTTTCGCCTTTTTTGAAAGATATTGAAGCCGGTATTGTGCCAGAAACTGATAAGTGGTTTTGGGTATTTGCCAAAAAGTGAAAGATTTTATTTGAATTTTAAAGATGAAATAAGATTAAGATTAGATAAATGACTAGTTGGCCTTTAAAATGTGAAACATCTGTCAAACGTGTCTCTCATGAATGATATCAAGTCATCTTCTTCAGCCACAAACAACATTCCTGTCACAAGGTAGAAGCTGCAATCAGTTTTTTGGTAGTGACTTTCATATATCCCATTTTTATCCACTTAAAAAGATTATTGGCATTAAAATTGTTTTTAAGAGAGATTTAGCCAAGAGGGCAGGAGAAATGGAACAAAAATAACATAATAGTTCTATAAAATGTTTACGTGACCAAAAGGGTTTGGATTGGTTATAATTTAGGTAAAATATTAAAAATATTAGAGAGACATGTCTTTATTTAACCCCTTTGTAAATCCTGTTGACTACAGTCTATTTACCAATTCCACATAAAAGAAAACACATATAAACATCAGAAATCACTTTTTGGCACAGCGACAACTTATTACCCCAGGAGGTGGATTTGAAGTATCTTAGGGTCTTGTTCACAAGTGAGCTCAGAGTGGAGGGTGAGACTGGCAGACGATTCCTGACTGAAGATGGAAACAAAAAAAATCTGTTTGTTTTTTTATCTTCTGTGACATCTGAAGTTGTTAAAAACAGACAGCTGTCTTTGTTCAAGGAGCATGAGTCTGCAACCCAAAAACAAGAAGGATGCGCGTAATTACGCACATGGCAAAGTAAATTCATTAACATCTGATGCGACGTGTTCGTCTGTGGCACGCGCCAAAAATGATACGCAAAGATTTCGCGTTTATGGAAAGGACCTCATACAGTCCGCCCTCATCTTAAACTGTCATGGTCCCCGTGCCTGCTCGGCTGGCCCTGTGTGGCTACATGTTATGTTTTGTCTTTTCTCTCTCTCCTCTCTCTCTGCTCGCTGCCTGGGCGGAGCTCATTGTGAGCTCCCGGCCTCCACCACCTGTAGGCAATCACCTGTGGCTCCTCACCTTGTTTGCTCCCGCTACTTAAGGCAGTGACTGAGAGCACCTCGCCGCTGGACTATTGAATAACGCTCGTCAGTGCTACTTTAGCCTCAGCCAGTTTTGAGCTCTGTCCGTGAAAGTTCCGTGCTAACCCTTGTTCTCTGTATGCAGATTTCTCGTGTTTGGTTTGGAGACTCTGGACGCTTTTCCCGACCCCGCTCTGCACCCCTGGGAACCCTGGCCCCCTTCTCCTTCACCTGTATAAAGTGCACCTGGAGTGTGTAAATAAACCTGTTTTTCTGAGATTTCAGTCTGCGCCGAGTCCTCCCTGCTCCTCCGTGACATAAACCTTGGCTTCTCCTTCATTTATCTAAGTTAACTCCATGTTCTCTGAAACAAACACGCGGGAAACCTGCACGAACAATGTGTTCTTAAACGACCACACTCCCTCACTGCTGCTGCTCAAATTTAAACTCGTTTGTGCTGCCAGTCAGTTCTGCCTGCGTGTTTTTATAAACAAAACAATAGATGAACAGGTTGTTTGCAGCCCACCTACAGACATTTACACTTCCGTGCGCGCATTTTTGCGGCTTTTAACAGCAAAACGAAAACTGCGCCCCTACAACTAAAACACCGCTGCTCTTCTGCACGGTCATTGCGTCCGTGGAGATAGCGTGAGCTTGTTTTGCAAGTATATGATTCTTCTTTATTGTACCTCCATTAGAATCAATCCAGTCTCTGCTGGACACTTATTATACCTTCACAAAGCAGTGATGTCATATTTCTTATAAATTCTGCTGCCTTGTTGGCCACATCTCTGTCAGGAAAGACATTTTGATGTCGCTAAGACTTTTTAGCTAAATAAATAAAGAATATGCAAAACTGCCCAAAACTGAATGCAGCTTCTTCTTTGTATCAGGTATGTTGTTTGTGGCTCAAAATGACTTTACATCATTCATGAGAGGCAGGTTTGACATTTGTCTGACAAATAATACGCCAACAAGCCGTTTACAACACTTTAAATACGGGCAATCATTTTTTGGCCGACGATCACGGGGTGATAAAAAATACCCCACACCAAATATGCGCACAGTTTTTTGTTGTTTTTTTAATCTGTTTGTGTTTTTTGGCGATGAGACTGTTAGAGAATACAGACCTGAGGAGAAATCCGTGGTTTAGCTGGTTTGAGCTACTCTCTGATCCAGAGGGTGGCGGTAATGCAACTAAAGGTCTTTTCGAAAACGCCACTACAGAAAAAGAAGAAGACGCAGGAGCAAGAGATGAGCGACGCGTACGAGCAGCAGTGAGTTGCTTCTTCTCCGTCCAGCACCGGATGTTTCATGTACGTACAGCTTTTATTTACCTTGTCAGCTCATCAGATGTCACTTTACATGTTCCGGACTGCGTAATTTACGGGTCTTAAACGTTATTGTGCAGCGGGGTTTGTGGTCGCTTGAATGGCTCTGGGGTCAAAGCGTATAGGGCTGCTGGACGCTGCAGCCGCTCTCGTTTGGATGTGTTCGGCTGCACTTGCAGACGAACCTCTCTGTGACTGACGTGGGGTTTCCCTGTTTGCCTTAAAATGGCTTGACGGTCAGCTTCTAGTCTTCCACGGAGCTCCCAGCCTTCCAGGAAACGTGTCTGTTTGTTCAGCGCCGCTTCCTCGGAGCTGTCAGTCCGCCCGGGTCACCGATGATGAGGAGCTGGCGGTGCGAGCTCCTGCTTCCTTCGTGCCTTTAACTTTTCATATGTTAATGAACTCGTGACAGATTGTGATTGGAGAGTATTCGTAAGCCAAACCTCGCTGAGAGCTGTTACGCTTTGAGTGAAGGCGGTGGATTTAAACCAAAACAGGGAGCATCGTTTTTAAGGATGTAGAGACACATTTATATTCGTCAGATGTGTCATCCATATATAGGAATTTGTCATTTTTTTACTGTAATAATGAATATGGGAGAGTAGCTCACCTTTACTTTACTGTCAGGTTTACCAGCTTTTAATATCATTTTACTGATTTTTGCTTTTTCAGTTCAGATACTTTGCTTTTCTTTGCCAAGAAGAAAATCTATATTACAAAGACCCTTCAAGATTAGATGAAGAGCCCCAAACAATATGACAGTTCCCTTATGAGCATTCACTTGGCAAGAGCAGGGAGGAAGAACTCCTTTTATATAAGCAAAGGCAAAGAGATCAGACAGAAGTTATTGACATGTAATAGTGTCAAGTAAATGTGGGCTGAAAAGACGAGCGTGTGCAGTAAACTGTGAAAGATGTCCTTTGCGATTTTATAGAAAAAATGATGACCACACATGCAAAATATACTTACCTGTATTTTTTTAAAATTTATTATGAATGTGTTGTGGAAGAAAAATTTAATAAATAACAAACACAAAAGGAAAAAAAAGCATATTATCAGCATACATACTAGTTGGATTGGAAACAAACTCCTCTGCAGTTCGTTTGGAGCCACACCGAGATCACCTTCTCCGAGGCTCTCTGTGCGGTTGTTTTGCTCCACACCGCGATGACTGTGTTCACACCTGCATTCTTTTTAATAACCACTAGGGGGTCTCTTCTGAAGTCCACGAGGGGGGGAGCCCATGTTCAATACAACATGATGTTAGTTTTATCATGCAGTCAGAAAAAACGGTCTCCTTCACACTGAGACTTCTCACATGTGCCTATTTCCATCTTCTGTGTGGAACCACCACAGTGTGTGTGTGTGACAAAGATGGGGACTGTGCTTGGTGGTATCTGGAAGTCTGCACGGAGATGAACTTCCTGTCAGTTTTTACAGCATTTGCTGCTCAGTTCTCCTCATCCGTGGGGCAGAAGTGTTTAGCTGCCTTTGTAAATGAAGCTTGCATCGCCGTGCTGCCCTCCAGCCTCTGCCTTCTGTCGTGAAGCACGAGGAAAGGGTTTATGCTATTTCTCAGAGATTGCGACTGATGTTCTTTCTAATTTACAATTCATTACGAGGAAACGGGAATGTTACACAAGGGAGTCATGTTTGGATGACTGAAATGAAATGAAGGAAGAGATCTGACGTGCTGGTATTAGTGTTGTACACAGTCCTGTTCTCTGTGACCTCTGCATTGGATTTTTCTTACCACTATAAAAAATCCATGGTGGATGTTGTGGATGAGGTTTGAGAACATTATTTAGCGTTAATGTGTGGCGAGGAGATCCTATCTGGAGTGCAGGCCCCTCAGCTGAGATTCTACACCTTCACCAATCTGCCATCACACACTTCTGCTTGTCATACATCCACTGAACACGTGACAGAAGCCTGTGAGCTTCAGCCGTCGCTCTCTGCCGCTGTAGTTCTGCTGTTAGATCATGTTTATATTGCACCATAAAACTCAGTTTTATACTGATGTTAAACTCTGATATATTGGCTGGGTAGCAGGATTTTATAAAGATGCATTTATTAGTGTTGTCAGTTATTCCAAACTGTCCCACACAGCTTCACTTCCCCCTTGTTTTAACACCCTGTAATTAGACAAACAGCTCTTTCTGAGATCGTCTAATCTTATTTGCACCTCTGAAGATTCGAGTTTCTGATCCCACTGCTCCCACAGCACCCACTCCCTGCTGCCTCTTAAAGGTGCAATGCGTAAAATGCTATCACAGCATGGATCTGCACTAGGAAGTTCACCATCCACAATAGCATTATCTGATTTTATGAAGGTTCATTGCCCAGCCAACAGCTAAAACACCTCTGTTAGAAACAACTTTATTACTTCCTCATAAGATGGGCATCGGGAAGAGACTTTAGTCTTTCTGGTCTCTAAAACTGTGAGCTTTCCCGTGTACTCTCTTAGCTCTGGAGATGTTAATAACATAGTTTTAAATACTTGTAATAGCTGTCTGCTCTGTCATCATGCTGGCTGACCTGTTTGACAGGTTTGGATACATTCCATATACAGCATGGTAACTATTTAACTGTAATGAGTAGCATGTGATCTATACTGCAGCCAAATACCAGGGTGTTATACAGGCACTCATATGACCCAACATGAGTGACAGTCCACTCTGCAGCAAAGTGTTTACAGAGGTCAGGAAAGGCCTTGACCTCTGTAAACAGACATTAAGGCCCTTTTCCAATCACAACCATCGCCATCTGGTGGCATCTGATGAGCTATAGTTTTCCCTCCACAAAGCTACATCCATCTTTTTTATCATCTTGATCTCTGACCGGTTGCAGGTTTTTGCTGGCTGTTGCATGCTGAAATCAGTCACAAAGAGGTGTACAGTGCTGCACCACAATCCTTCTTGTGATTGCTTTGGTCACTAGCAGGCTGTGCCAGTAGACCCGGTGCAGGTTGTGGATATTCCAGTTTCCACTGCAGACTGCTTGGAATACAGTTACAGTACAAAACACGGTTTTCACTGCTTTGGAACATTGTGAAAGTTGTAAAATTAAATTATTTCACAATACCTGAGATACAAGGAAGGGTGTTACTGTAACAGGGTGGATGTCATCATGTAAAGAAAAGGAGGAAGGAGAAGTAGCCTCCTTCCCAAGTCTTTTCAGACTTTGTGTGTGTTCTAAAGGAAGATCCAGAAAATGCATTCACTGCTTTTGTTTTGGTAACTGAGATATCCCAGTAGGCACATTAATGGGGACACTGAATATGTACCCTCTCAAATTGCAAAGGATTGCGGGTCAGGGAAGTCCCAAGTCGAGTATTGGTTCTCACCTGAATTAAAGACGAGCATTGTTCAGGAATGCCTCTGAGAACAGAAATGGATGAGTGGCCTGAGCCGGAGACCTTAAAGTCACCTTGCTTATGCGCTGAGCTGATGCTCTGTAATGCCGTGCTTGACATAGTGGAGAAAGCTGAGTTATTGGATTGCGTTTGGTGTTTTAGGCTCAGAAAGCCGGGGCGACAGAGATGGATGAACTGTGTCGGGGGTGCCTTGTTCGTTTTTGCTCAGCAGATTTTGTGTGTTGAATAATATTTCCTCGGGTGGAGTGGTTCGGGGGGAAGGTTGCGTAACGGCTCTGGCTTCCCTGTGTGAGTCGTGTAGCACACACTGAAAATGAGATGGGAGAAGGTCTTGTGATGCTGGTGTGGAGCCCCCGAGCTTCATAGTATCTTTCATCACGATTGAACCACCCTCCTCTGTGCATGCTACCTGGAGGGGCTGTGTGTGTGTTTGTGTGCACTTGGGTTCAGGGATTGCATGTCACTGTGTGTTTGTGTATTTTCAGGGAGAAGGAGGGGGGGCTGGGAGCGCCCTTTCTGGTTCAGGGAAGCAAAAATCCTGCATCCTTTGCAGTCAGAGAGGAGTGTGATTTATAGAGTCCCTGACTGTGTGTGTGTGTGTGTGTGTGTGTGTGTGTGTGTGTGCATTTATTGTGGCAGGACGGGGCACATTAATCAGGCCAAATGGCGTCACTGGCCCAGCAGGTGATTGTACCGCTGCCATCCATCCTCAACAGGGAATCACGACTGCTGACTGAGGGGCTTTGCTGTTTTTTCGGGCATCTAAAAGAAGTGCTGCAGGGGAGAGATGTGACAAGCAACATTTCACACTCTGAGCATCACAGGCACGACTGTTTAGCTGTAGGACATATGCTCAGTAACCCATGCAAGATGTTTACCACTTAAACATGATCAGATGATTAAATTACAGCCAAAAACATAAAGGCCTGGATGACCTGTAAATCTATTTATTGTGGTTTAAGTTGCTTTCTCCGAGACAAGTCAAGGTTCAACTGAAGGTTTCTGTTTCAGAAAAAGAAAGTTTTTTATGCCTGTAGTGACGAGGATCACTGTGTGGAAAGAAAGATAGAAACTGCATGGGCATAAAAATGCACCTAATGTTCTGACCTGTTGGGATGTAAGCCGGAGACTTGCTGCTCTGGGTGTTAATGCCCATATGGTGTGGGCTCTAATTACAAAGCTATCAGCCACCCCATGTTGACAGATTCTAAAGCGGTCGTGCACAACCTCCTGAAATATTTGAAATACTGAAATAATCAGGGCAGCGAAAAGTGAGCTCACTGTCAGAAGATTAATACATCGAGTTTGGTTCACTGGCAACATGTTTAAAGATGGAGAATTTGTTAAGTGAAGAACAAAAGACTCCACTTAGCAAAGGTTCTGATGAGCAGCCTTTCTAAACCACTGCTAAAGATCCAAAATGAAGCCAAACTCTTGAGGTTTAGCTAAGAAATGATTTCACTGTGGGTAATGGAAAAAGTCCAATAAGCGATCCAAGTTGGAGTTTGGTGCTATGTGGAGGAAGACCAGCACGAGAGAGAATTACACCACTCTCTCTATTCAAAGCTATAACAAGACATGGAGGCAGAAATAGCTGAAGTCTGTAGTTGAACACTGGCACCAGTTCAACCAGCAGGCCGTTCTTCATCTGCTCCATCTACTACTGCTTGAGAACCAAAGAAAACCCAAGGAGTGACCATTCTCCACAATCGCCTGACCCAACATCAGTGCAGACTGTTGAAGGCTCAAAAAGCCAAGCAGAGATCACCTTTGATCCAGTGACGTGTCTGTGGAAACCTCTACATCTACACTTCCACTGCAGAAATAAAGGATAGAGTGTCAAAGATCTTGTGACTTCACCTTAACAGGAAATGCGTAGTGATTCATAAGAGCGCCCTGTCCACAGGAAGTCTTTGCCAACCAAGGATGTGGCCCCATGCCAAGCCTTGCAAAATATATCTGAAGGGCTCATATGGAAATCAATGGGAAAGGAAACGCAACACCTTTTTTTTTTTTAAACGACAAAACCAACCACTGATAAGCCTTTTGTTGGCACAAGGCTTTGAAATAGTATGAAACACAATGGCTTACTGTCAAGCCTATAATTGGCCTTTAGGTCTAAGAGATCTTTGTAAGCCGTAACTCGAATAAAGGTAACACAATGACAATGAAAGGTCAAGTCTTACACTGAGTTATAACCAGAAGTCCAGTGTGTCAGATTAATCACAGGAAGGAACAAAACAAGGTTTAAACTTCACATAAGATGCTCACTTTTTCCAGTATTTTCCACGTTTAACCTTCAGAGGGTTTGAGTAAATAAAAGTACGACTCGAATGGAGACTTAGATTTGATTTGTTTTGCTGTAACGCAAGTACATTTGTCATCAACATATCTTTGATTTATTTCTTTCCTGCTCTTACTCCTTAGGTGGGCGGGTCTTATTACAGACTCCATCACCTAGCAACCACTCTTAAACCTAATCAAGCCTGATGAAAATTAAATCAAATGAACAAAACTCAGTTTACAATCCCGAGTGAAAATATAACGGTTGGTCACAGATTCTTGGATAAAATTCTTCCCACCCAGAAACAATAATACTGAGATTTGTTTGCAAAGGTAAATGACGACCCATCCATCCATTTTCTTTACCACTTATCCAGTTAAGTTACTCGATGGGATTTTAACTCTGTCAAAAATGATGCTGAACCCTGACCTAAACTCAGACTTGCACACCAAACCATGGCTGTTAGAGTGACAGCCAGACTGCGGACACATCAAAGAGCGCCCCCCGGTGTTTAGTTTTATTAGGCGAGGAAGCCGTGTCACCGGGGACGGCAGGTCCAGCCAGTGTCTTGCTCAGAGGAAACAATGTAAGTAAATGGCACACGTTAAGCAGCGTCTGCAGGCCAAATGTTTGCTTTGTCTTTGGTGATGTGGGTGTTTAGGTACACATGAGTGTGTTTGTGCATCTCGAGTGTTTCACCCTCGGTCTTACTCACTAAACGCTGCATTATATAACCTCATCTTCAGAGCTGCATGACAAGCATTGGCCCAGGGGCTGTGTGTGTGTGTGTGTGTGTGTGTGTGTGTGTGTGTGTGTGTGTGTGTGTGTGTGTGTGTGTGTGTGTGTGTGTGTGTGTGTGTGTGTGTGTGTGTGTGTGTGTGTGAGAGAGAGAGAGAGAGAGAGAGAGAGAAGGATGCCAGCTGTTGCTGGGTGAAGAATCCTGGGAAGGCCGTTTGAGGAGTCAGCAGTGTGATGCTGTCCCATGACTGGGCATTTATTTCAAACCAGATGAAAGGTGTGTGTGACAGGAGATGTATAGCAGTGCAGTTTAAGATTTGTTTGCCTTTTTCTTTGTGGTTTTTAATCAATCATTCCAACTTCCTATTATTTGCACTGTAACATGATGAAAGAATAGATTCTAAAAATACAACACTGAGGTTTACTTTAGAGATGAACGGGGTGTGAGATTTCAAAGCAAGGACAACTGAACAGGATCTAAATGACAGTGTGGAGCTACAACATGCTGCTCGTTTTCTTTCGTGCTCTTTTTTTCCCTCTGAGAAGTGATCAGTAGATCTGTTTTGATGCCTCCAGGTAAGGATCAGCTTTCTGAGATACAAAGATCTTCTTCTCCTTCTTTAAGCATCAGAGTCAGGGAGGACAAGCGTGTCCTATCAGGAGGTTTGTGGGTTTTTTTTATGTCAGACCACAAAGCATACTTTGCTCTGCTCAGCTAACTCTGCCTGCAGAATGTGTGCGATCAGAAACAACAGGAAATTATATTCACTTTCACACCTTAAGCATTTAAATAAGAAGTGCCGTGTCACTGTAGGCACGTTTGGTAGGCCTGGTGTTGAGTCAGATGTCACACTGGTTTTGTTTTATCATCTCAAATTTAGAAAGAAGTAAACTTGTATAGATTTATTCACGTAACATTTTGTTATTGGCGGTTAAATTTACACTTACAGCTACACGGCCTGTAATACCCTCTTTTCTTTTCATTACGAATGTTTTCACTTTTTCATAGCAGAAAAGGATTCTTAGACTGACCGTCGCAAAGCACTGTCTCAGTTTGGAGCAAAGTAAGGGTTGCAGTCGTTCTTGTAATTTGAGGTGTTTGTTTACTCTCTGACTTTGGCCTTTAAGGCAGCACCTCCACCCAACCACTCTTGCAAAACTGCACCAAGTCCTGCAGAAATGCTGCTTTAAGGACAAACTCGGAGGGGAAATGTTAGTTCAAGGCTTTATAGCTAAACCAGGTTTAAATATATTTAAGGTGATCTAAATGAATTCAGGACTCTGATTTGCTTGTTCACTTTTTCTAAATGTTTCAAATCATCATGATGTTGCTTTTTAATAAATATTGAACTGAATCTTTTAGATTCATCAACAAGGAAAAGACTTTCTGGCCAGAGACAAATCTCCATTAGGAGACAATGTAGTGGACTCGATAATCACATTAAATGAACTGAACTTGAAGTGATCTGCAACAGGAGTGGCTGGAAATTCCTAAATCAGTAACTGAAAGGTTATTAGTAAAGCTTCAGAATGAGTAATGCTGATGTCTGTATATGGATCAATTTCACGTAAATGCTCTGAATTTGTATCTGGTCTGAAATTATATTACTGAGAACATTTGTAAAATAAAATAAAAACTTCACCACATCAGCAACATGTGTTTTTTTTGTAACACATGGCATGATTTTTTATAAAGCATAAAACCCATGTATTAGGAGGACATTTGTGCATAGACTGTATGTAAAAGATGGACGTGGCTGTTGGTTTTGCAGTCTGCCTGCTGAGCCTTCAATGTTTTAGCTACTATGTGTCATTTCTTGGAGCTAGAAGTGACCATATTTGGGCATGAGTGTGGATTGCTAAGCTAACAGCTAATGCTACTTAGCTTGGCGAACATACTGCATCCGTATATTGAATGTAACACACAGATGCACATACTGGACACATTCACTGCAAGCAAAATTATTCATGTGAGCGCTTTAAAATGGGAATCTGTGGGGACTGGCTCACTTTCATAGATAGCCTCAAGTGGACGTAACAGGAACTGCAGCTTTTGGCCAAATATATTCCTTTGTTAATGGTATTTAACATTATCAAACCACATGATCTTTGTTTGAATTGCAGGTCAAGTGTGTTTTTAAAATTATTATGTTCACACTGTCAATTTTAACATGGTGTAATATTGCTGATTTCTCTCTTTCATTGGTCCACAGATGCTTTGTGAGTTCACTCTGTGAGGGTCAGCACCCTCAGGGGTGGAATGATCTGCAGAATCCTAACCTAGCAAGGCCGGCAGCTTCAGTGGAAACCTAAACTGGGACCAGCACTCTCATGTTCCTGCACAGCAGTAAATAGCTCTGTTTAACACCACTGTTGCACAGTCACAACGAAGAGGCTTTCCACCATGGAGGGTGTGGCAGTGGACAACCTAATAGACTTCGACCTACCGTCAGAGACCAAGACTCTCAACATAGATGGAGGGCAACACCAAGGACACACAGACATTTTCTCCCCAGAGCCAGCTTCTTCCACAGGAGTCCACCAGCTGCCAGAGCCCATGGCTCCAACCAAGCCCAACTCCCACCACCAGTCAGAGGAGGGAAACAACGACAGTGATGCTACAGAGTCGGCAGACAGTGAAAATGACATGGACCCGCCCTCTCATGAATGGGAACTAAGAAGGTCGTCGTCTTCGTCGGCTCACAGCGGGGAGGAAGCCGACGCCGAGACGGTGGAGAGGAGGCAGTTCATGAAGACGTATGTGGAGAAGGTGTTTCATGGAAAGTAAGGAGCAACATTTTGAACTGTTTTTGGTCTTTTGTGTTTGAGTGAGTCTTAAAAAAAGACAGCTCACATTTGTTTGATAAATGAGATTGTGAAGCATTAGAGCCACAGAAAAATGTTGTGTGTTCTCTGCAGGTGCTTCGGCTTCCTCACACATTCTAAAGGCTAATTAGTGATATGGATAATAGTGATAGCTGTGAATAACTGTCTGCTTCTCTGTGTTGGTAAATGATGGAGTAATCCCATAAGTTTTTGCAGAATGACAGAAAAATGATGCAAAGTTTTGAAATTGCACAAGTATACACCGTCTGTACAGCGTCGGCATTCGTAAGAAAACATGCAACTTGAAAATTGTGGGTTTTTTAGGATGAATCAGTGGCATACTTGTTGCATCGTGTTTTGCAAATAGAAGAGGTCTGACTTACTGAAATGTCATTGACTTGAAACAGATCAGAGTTGTGCCATACATGTGGGAAATTACAAACAGGGATCCCTGGAAAAAACGGACAAAGATGAGAGAAACGATCATCCTGATATCCGCTGTTTGTTTCAGTCGTTCTTTGAGACTATTGAAACTTTCTGGGGGTTTTTGTCTTTTGCTGAAAGTGAACTGTCAGATCTGAACCACATGAAATCAGGAAGGCAGGGTGAGACGATCTGGGCTGAAATGCTTTGATCTCCACACAAAAGTGTGGGCTTTGAAAGCAGCGTGAGTCATGTGAGGTTGCTGCGGACAGTGTTTACTGAAAAGGGCGTTGGATTAACTTGCATTGTTAAAATGTAAGTTGGTATGATGAAAAGGTGTTGCCTTTCGCCTTTAGATTTTTGAAACTTGTTTTGTGATGATGAAAGAAAGAATGTGGAGAAGTCTGTAAGCCCTCCATGTCGATCGCGGAGACGAGTCTACCGTAGGCGTGACGGGTTTTATCTGATGTCGTCTGTACGTGTTTGTGTTTTAACAACAGATTTAGTGGATGTTTCTAACAGCCTGTCTTTATGAAACTAGAAATGTTGTGAAAATACATGCAGGAAGTTAATTACAGTACAGAAACTTCAAAGCGTGTCATAGAGGAGCTGACGGTCCGACAGCGCCTCTCCAATGTTGGCGAGCATTGTGTGGGTCTGGATGGAAGCCACCAAATTATCAACGCAGGGAAAGAGCTGTAGGGTGAAGGTGGCGTCGACATTTACCAGAGTGCTAAATTCTGTCCAGGAAGCCAGATAAGGAAAAGATATCGTTGGTATTTGAACACAGAGGAGGTTACAAACTCCAACCAGGGTGTCTCAATGTAGCCATGGGCACGTTTATGTTAAAGCAGCAGTGTTTGCACTGTATGATCACACACATGGGTGGTTCTGCTGTTATCACTCGAGCATATTTTAAGAAGTGAAGAAATTGAACAGTGGCCTCTGTGCTTAGCACGTGGCCTTGGTGCTCGTGCTTCATGGTTTACACGCTGAGCCTCTCGTGACACTGCGGCAGGGTCACGGGGGTCACTGGTCTGCTGACGTAAGAAATCTAATGGAGTGAAATGTGAGGTTGGTAAAGACACTTCTAAATATCAGGACAGCTTTGTATTTCATTGAACTTTGTTAGGTGTGTTTATTTTGACCCCTCAAGCATTGACCACTGAGCTCTTTGCACATTGACCCACAGAGAGGTCACATGGTGACCTCTCTGTGGTCAATGCCATAACGCATCTCATCCTAAAGTAAAATCTTCTTGCCATTAGAACTCTGATTCAGCAGTTTGCCCTCTTTACCTTTGTCTGGGACGGTCCAGTCATCTCTCATTATCTTCATCACCCTCTTAGTGGATTTCTGATTGTCCCTTAACCCTTTAAAGCCGGTCGGAGCAGCACGCTCCGTTTTGCGTAACTATTTTTAAATCCCTGTAGAACTGGAACCGCGTAAGCTAGCGCAATAATTTTTTGCATATGAAACCAGAGGAGTTGTACTTACATCTTATGCCATCAGCTTGTCCTAGGTCACGGTTTCCTTCCACATAAAGCTTTGCAACAATTGCATAAAAACCACTTGCAGCAACAAAAACATAATATTCCAGAAACACGCTTTGCCGATCCGATCAGCTGTTCAAAACACTTCCCACATTGAAACAGACGTCAACGCGAACTGTCGCATGTCCGCCATTACCTGCCCGATACCGAAAGTGACGTCATTTTCACAGAAAATGTAGTTTTTTACTTGTAGGCCTTAAAAGCCTATACTGGTGTTTTTATAAGTCATGTTTGACTTTATGCTTTTCTGAATAGTTTCTGGGATGCTTAGAACTCAAATTGCACTGCTTTAAACAGTTTATTTTGATGCACATGCTGTTTCCTTTGCAAATTTGCATCATAGGATTGTTTTTCGTTTTTCCTGCAGTATATAAAAATTGGTGTGTCTCAAAAATAAAACTATGAAGACACTCAAAATAAATTTCCTGTTGTTGTAAACTATTTTTTGTATTTAAAGTTTTGAGGGATAAGCCTCTTAAATTTCTCCAAGTAGAAATTTATGTAAAAAAAACAAAACAAAAACGATGTTTAATTTTTTTGTAGTTTATTGCACTTTTTTGCAATTAATGTAATTACTATGGACTTAATGCATACATATTATTAAAATATGGGCTATAACAGTTGTATTGATGTATAGCAAATTGAAATGCTCCCAAAAATGGCTCTACAGCATGTAAAAATATAATATAAGCTCTGGCGGACTTGGTTCTATGGTAGGTCTTAAAGGGTTAATGTAATAGTGAAAGGATTCGAGATATGATGAGCCGCATCCTGTAGATGCTAATGCAGTAATGCATGACTAAGCGAGCTGTGCATCATGAAGGCAGACAGTAAATACACAAGATGAGTTTGAATGTTGTGCAGTATGCAGTTGGATATTTGCTGCCCTGCAATGCTGCTACTTTTTAGGTAATTTCACTACGTTGTTAAAGCCGTGCTGTTTCACTGGGACAGCAGCGACATCTTTCACATTAATAAACATGAGCAATCTTCTGAAATCACCTGTAAGAGCTGGCTGTTAGCTCAGTGATGTAAAATCAGTGATTGCCAGTCTTTTTTGTTTTTTACATCTTCGGCCTTTCTCTGTCGGTCAGTCCAAACTTCAGAACCATCTTCTTTGTATTTTTCAGATTTCTCTGTTTCATTTTCATCAAAGCAGACTTTAAAGTGTGTTTTCACAGCAGCCCCATGTTTTCACAGAGAGGACTTTGACCAAGAGGAGAAGGCTCGTTTTGGAGAGTTGTGCAGTGGAGAGAATGGAAAAGGCAGGGAGTGGTTTGCCAAGTATGTCAGCGCTCAGGTAAGTCCGGAGAAACTCAAACGCTCCCTCGTTATACCCATTATACAATGGCAGGTCATTTCAAATTCAAATTCAAATTTTATTTGTCTCACACACAACCATACACAGTATGACATGAGGTGAAGTGCTGTGCAATGCAATGCCCGACCATTAAATGTCAGTGGTTTTACAGTATTTACAATTTACAGGTTATACAAAATTTACAGATTTAACTTAGAAATTTACAGTAAAAAAATGTGCAAATAGCAGAAAGAGATTATAAATTATAGGAAGTGTGCATGAAGAAAAACCAGAGTGCGTGTGGTGATGTGATATGTGTGGGAGAGTCCAGTCCTACACCTGGTTCAGGCCCCGAATAGCCTGGGGGAAGAAGCTCCTCCTCATTCTCTCTGTTTTGGCCTTAAGGGAGCGGAAGCGCTTCCCAGACCTCAACAGTGAGAAGAGCCGAGCGCACCACTCTTTGCAGATCTCGTCTAGCCAGCTTGGTGCTGTTCCCAAACCAGGTGCAGATGTTTGCCGTCAGGACGCTCTCGATGGTGCAGGAGTAGAAGTTCGTGAGCACCTTCAGTGGCAGATGGAAGTCTCTAAGTCTTCTGAGGAAGAAGAGACGCTGACGGCTTTCTTAACCGGGGTGTTGATGTGACAGGACCATGACAGGTCCTGAGTGATGTGGACACCCAGGTATCGGAAACTGTCCACTCTCTCCACTGGCGTGCCACTGATGATGAGGGGCTTGTAATTCCTCGCCTGCTTTGTAGAGAAGTCCACGATCAGCTCTTTCCTGCTTTGTTCTCCTCAAAGCATCGAAATTCAAAACATCTTATACGTAAACATACACTCGCCCATCAAGACTGTTAACCAGACAGCTGTGCAGCGCACTTAACTGCTGAGTAAACGTGTGTACTTGTGCAACATACCTTTTGGAAATGTAAGATTCTTCTGATGTGATTTATGCGAACATTTCAAGAACCAAGCACAGCAGCAAAAACAGTGCTGACCAACAACGAGCAAGCTAACGTCACATTGATGAAGAGCAGACAGCACTGCCTTTACAGATATTCGCTTTGGCAACGTCTTAATTTCTAACTCCAGTTTATGTGGAAGCATTTATGATAAGGTGATATTAAAAAGTAGTTTCAGACTTTCTTTAAAAGCCGACCTGTGTCAGTGAGTCAGTCTTCCTCTCTTCTCAGTCGAGCCCGCTGCTCATTCATATCTAAAGCAATTTTGGAAACTATTAGAGACGTCACAAACTACGCATCTTAGAGGCATGAAGATAATTACCCACCATGTTAGTGGTGGTATTAAGTGACATTAAGAGTAAACCATGGCAGAATATACTGAGAAAATTACTGCTATGGAGCTGCAGTGTAGTTGGCTCCAAAGTGTTGGAGCTCTTTGACTGCTGCTGTCATTCGGACTTTTTGGAAAACAACTTTCCTCAGAGGTGGAAACTGTGCTGCTGCAGAGGATTTAAAAACAGCATTCGGTTTGTGATATTATTCTAAAGTGGCGCTGACTTCAAACTTGTGTTTTTAGATGGTTTTTGTTACATTATTCTCCTTTTAATGACTGAAAGTACACACAGTCACATGTTGTTGCACATTGTTACGAGCTAGTTTAGTAGCCTCTGTGTCCTTTTTAAATTCTTTTGGTTTTTTCCTTTTGCTGCTGTGTTGTACAAAAAGCGACCTTTCTGCTTTCTATTGTGCAAAAATGAGCTTTAAGGAACTCAAACAAAACACCCTGAAGGTTTCATTTCTGCACTGTGATGGAGTCATTTGGTGTAGAGACACAGGTATAATCAACATATGAGATTTGATTACTTATTTGTCAAATGAGAAGTTTGTAAAAGCCGTCTTCACTCTGGCAGCTGATTTTGTTTTTAGCCATGCGGTGCAGTTTCTCCGCAGCCTCGGCTTCATGCTTTTCTGCCTGGACTGTCAAACGTGTTTCTGAGCATCTGTGTGAGCTCCACGATGTCTCGAACTACTACTTCCTGCTTTTTTTCTGTCTCCCTCAGCTTGCCCTGCTGTCAGCTGGTAGCTTTTCTCCGACCCCTTGGGCCTCCTCGGTCCTGTCGCTTCAGCCCTCCCGGAGCGTCAGTCGCAGTGTGTCACATTGAAGGTCTTGAGGTTTGCGGCTTCTGTCCGAGTCTTTTTCTTACTTGAGCGTTTGCTGCAGCTCCAGGATCTCAAGATGAAATTTGTTGTTTCCAAACTGAGCTCAGCTGAACACGCTTCTGACTCTGAGACCTTCTGCATGTTTTTCTTTTATTTCCTTGAAGACACTCTGCGACTCCCACAGCCTTCAGTTGATCATTTTCACTTTCTTTTTTGTCTCTCGGGAGTTCTCTATCGAGATTCTCACCTCCCGTTTTGTCACTTTGAGCTCTGCTTCTCATTCACCTCTTTGAGTTCTTGGCAAAGTTCCTGAGCTTTAGTTATAGTGGTTTTTCAAGTCCTTGAGCTTTCTGCATCTCATCCTTCACGTCCTCAATATTAAGACACGTGCCACTTGTTCTGTCTTCTCAGCTGAGAAGACTCCTGGATATCCAGCTGAACGGCCTCGGCGTCTCTGGAAAGGCCCCTGATCCCCTCCTGATAAATGTTCCAGAGGCCGGCGTATCTCTGGGTTTGCTTTCTTAAACAAACAAAATTATACAAACGAGAACAAAGCATTGGAAACGGTTCATGGACTAAATGGTTAATCCAAACAATAATCAGCAGATTAAATGAAATAATTGGTTCCAGCCCGACGTGGTAGTCATCAAACACTTTAGAGCTGAGACACAGTGAAGGCTTTGTTTGCCAGTTGTAGCAAATTTCCATCAGAGTTCACTGAAGGAGTCATTTGCACTTCTTCTTCTTCTTTCTTACCTGTCTTTACATGCAGACAGGTGCCTGACTCCTAAATTACAGATGCTGCTGATCCGTCGGGTTTGTTTCGAGTCAAAAACAAACGAGTGTTCAAACAAATGATAAACTCATGTGTAGATTTTACACTGTGCATCCTCAGCTCCTTCTGGCCTTCTCGATGTTCTCACATCAACAGGAAACGGCTGAGCTGTGGCCGCAGAGATAAGTCTGTTGTTTTGTATTTGTTTTCCTCTTTCCACAAATTCCACCAGCAAACCCTGACCAACACCACCATCGTCCTTCTGACTCGTTTACTGTTTGCAACATTGAGCCCACTGGCTGTTACAGAGAGAACAGTCTTTAAAAGCATCTCACGGGCTCATAGCTCAAGGCTCAGTCATTTCCTGCAAAGCCACACGCTGTGGTTTAATCAAGGAAGGAGGGAATCTGGTGAATACGGCATTAGCTGAAAAAGATGTGTTTTCGATTGTTTTCTTGTTTGTCGTGTGACGGGAAAACCATCACTCTGATGCATGTGAAGAAAGAAGCGCAGGTGTTATATTCTCCTGAAATGTTGTTTCCTTGCAGTGACATGTACTTGTACTGTGTTCACAGCGCTGCCACTCCAAATGTGTGAGCGAGGCCACCTTCTACAGACTCGTGCAGTCTTTTGCAGTTGTGCTATTTGAGTAAGTAAATACGGTCCAACTGTAACTTTTTTTACTGTGAACTTGAGCCATCATTTTGAATAAGTGGTCATGTGACATAAGTTTTTAGCAGAGCTGGAATCAAAGCTGCGTCTTGCAAATGCTGCTGAACCGAACGTGGCGCTCGCGTTAGCTTGAGGTTTTTATTCTTCTATGTGCATTCAAGGTAATTTGAAGATTATTCAGTTGTTAATAATCAGTCACAGATTACATGAAAGATCAGATAAATCTGTCAAGAACATTACATTCTGACATTAAAAGGAACTTTAAGTAAATACGGTAATATTAGAAAATTGAACTGTGCCACAAAACAAAAAGAAGTAAAACCTTTGCAGTAATGTGCAGAAAGAGCTGCTCCTCTTTTCTTTACTGTTAACTTCCAACGAGTCCGACCTTATTGGGATCATTAAAGTGTTGTTGAGCAATAATTCTCCAGGATCTCTGAAGATTTTCTGCATGAACATGACCTCAAACACACACCCAAGGCAGTAAATGCATCTTCATTTGTTTACCTCTCCAACAAGTTTCAGAAAATTCAGCATTGAGTGGTTTTTGCTTAAATTCCACAGAAACAGACAAAGGGTGCTAAAAATATACTTCTGCATACTTTACATAATATTTAGTTCATATATTTTCCACCAAAGTCATCATTTCATAGGATCACATCTGAAGAAATGCTGTGTTTTCTTGTTTTGTTTTTCTGTTGCAGGTGTTACCAGATGGATGACTACAGCCCGGCAAAAAACCTCATGACCATGTGCTTCACTTATTATTACGTTGGTAAGATCAGCTGAAGTTCTTGAAAACAGTCTGTACGCCACCTCAGAGCGACTGTAAGGTGTTGCTTTTTAAGAGAAACGCTGCTGAGCCTCTGCAGCCCAAATTAAAGGCTTTTCTTTTCCAACTTTTAGCTGCAAAAGTGCAAAAGACAGACATCTGTGTTTGTGTCTGTTTTATAAAAACAAGACACCTCAGTGCTGATTCAGGGAATGTTACCAGCAGGGTTTGGCTCTGTGGTTTCTCTTGCAGCAGCATCACAAATAAAGGTAGTGTTTGTGCTTATGCAAGCAGGAAGCACTGAGTGATTAGTACACCACTGTGACACAGTGCATTGCATCAGCGAGTCTGCAGGCACGTCTGCTAAGTTAAATATTTTTTTCTGTCTATAACAACTTGCACTGTGGCGCAAAGCGACACACAAAGGTCTGCTGCAGACTGCAGAGAGCCCTGATTACACAGAGTAACAGCATGTTTCCACTTTTGTGTTGTGAACACAATCTTACAGACTAATGACTGTTTTCGTTTCCAGCTCACTGAGTTGCTGCTGGGCTAAAGTGAAGCGTTCACTTCATTAAATCTCACACGGGCCTATTTTTTTTAAGTACTTCAGTGAACACCTGTGAAAATAACCCCCCACCTCAGACGGTGCAAAGCAGGTAGCTGCTGGGAGATGCTGTTAGGCAACGTTAGCACTCAGCATTTTGAGCTTTTCTTCTCAGGAAAGTCTCAGCCATCTCCCTCGGAGCTGTTGGATCGCGGTGGTGCTCCAGCTGGTCTGGACTCTTATCTCAACAAGGCTAACACCTGGCTGTCAGGGAAGAAGGACGCTGCCGAGCGCCTCCTTAAACACACGTCCAAGACTGACGTCAAAGGCTTCTTTGGGGGCCTGGAGAGCAAGCTGAGAAGCTCAGTGGCTCCCAAGTCTGAGTGAGCATCTGCACCTCCTCCTTTGAGTCTGTTCATTAACACTTTCGCTTGTCACTGTATTCCTCACTCTTACAATCTGTTTTGCAGTGATGGGGAAAATCCGGGGGAGACGAAGCCTAAATCACCAGGTATCGTAGCTCAGAAATCATTTTTTATTTCACTTTGCTGCTCCAGTGCTCTTACTTTTTTAAAGAATGTTCTAGAAACAAACCTGAGTCCATCCCTGCCTGTTATATTTCATCCTCCTCTTCAGTGTCAGGCGCTCCAGAGGAAAAGAAAGGGGAAAAGGTGTACCTGTACACTCACCTGAAGCAGCAACCTATCTGGTAAGAATCACATCATGTGAGGAAGAAACTTTTCACGGGACTCAATTAAGAGAAAACTAGAATACACTGAGTTCTGTAGCAGCCAGGTGATGCTAATCAAATGCACCTGATGAACTGATCATCAGCACGTGTGAGCACCTCTATAAAAGCAGAGGTTTGGGTGGTTTTCTGGTCGGGAACGTCAGGAAATTCACCCCAAAGAATGACCGTGTGTCGCTCAGAGAAAATGCAAAAAGCCTAAAGCTCCATAGTTAGCATGTTTAATGTTTAAGTTCTTGACAGTACCGGCCGTCCTCTGGAGTCAGATGTGAGGCCGTCTGTGCTACAGCTAAAGCTCGACCCAAACTGGGTCATGAAACAGGACAATGATCCCACGCACAAAACCTAAGTGTATTATGGCATAAACTGTATGACATTAGGAGATGAAAAACAACCTTAATTCACAGTCATTGTTCAAAATGTCATAATGTGACCATATAACATAAATTGTTACAAATTAAAAAGTAACAATATTGAACTGAAAGTGATGAGAAACAAAAAGGTAACATTTCAAATCAGTGGCACGACGCAAAAAGGAGCTCTGTTCGGTTTACTGCTTAATTTCAAAAAGCAGCTTCTACACATTGTTGCCCCCCCACCCCAATTTCACTGAGTCATTACCGGCGCGTTGGGAACTGCACATGTTAGAAATGGTTGGCATTGCAGTATGAATCATACCAGAGCCTCTTTGTGCCTGGAGAAGTGACGGTTATTTCTGGCTGTTTGGTGAAGCGGTGGAGGCGTGAAGCCTGAAACGTGTCCATGTTCTGTCTGTCAGGCACACGCTGAGATTTTGGAACGCCGCCTTTTTTGATGCTGTCCATTGTGAGAGGAAGAAAAGATCTCCGACCACGAGGTGAGTCTGTTTAATACTAGCTAGCTTCGTGTAAATGATGGAAATATGAATCTCTAGAGTTTAAAGGAGCACCTATTGCTTTGTCACTTCCTGTCTAAATGAAATATTTGCTACTGTTGCCTCTAGCCCCCTCTTCACCTGTTTTCTCCTTTTCTCTCCTCTCTTCTTTCTCCTCCTTTCCTTCCTCTGTTTTCTCCACCTGTCTGCTCTCCTCTCCTTCTCTAAAAGCTGCTATTGTTCTCTCCTTTTCTGCATGCTGACTTTAACCCTTTGTCTCCTTGTGCCTTGCTGCCGGGCAGGGGAACGCAGGATGAAGAGAAACATGTGAGGTCTGTCCCTCTGTTTGTCCAAAAAAACCAAAACAAGCAAAGATCAAAGTTTAGGTGGAGGAGAAGGCAAAGGGCAGATCTTCATGAGGACTAAACCTGAAGGGGACAGAGAGCTTTGAGAATGTCAATGTGAATGACATAGGTCTTTACATAGGTCTCTGCTGCTGCCATACTGCACTTTGCATGGTACATACCACTTCCTGCTAATATACAAGACAGACGCCAAACTACACTCAGAGGGCCACTTTATTAGGGATACCTTGTTAGTAGCAGGTCGGGCCTCTGTTGAGCTGCCGTAATTCTTCATGGAAGAGATTTTGTGCATGTTGACACGTTAGCATCACAGAGTTGCTGCAGTGATGTGAATCTCCTGTCCCGAAGGCGCTCTGCTGGACTGAGGTCTGCCTGCTTTATAGCTTCCTTGCTAGCTAAAAGTCAAGTACTTTTCCCCTGTTGTTTGCTGTGCTTGGTATTAAAAGTTACCCCCCCCCCCCCCCCCCCCCCCGTTTTTGTAGCTTAAAGTTTAGAGCAGAAAACACAGCAGTGCCCATTTTCTCTATATTAATGCTCCCTTCTGCTTGGGTGTTGTCTCTCTTTACGTTATTTGTGGTTGATTCACTGTCAGCGAAGCTAAGCTATCCCCATAAGTTGAAATGGGGACCTTAAAATCCACGTTCTTCTGATTGGCCAAGGTCAGGAAGCCTGCTGAGGGGCAGCTTGCGAGAACCACCTCATCTGGTTAATAATGCAAAGGAACTGTGAACTCACTGAGTAGCTTCATTTCTCATAGGAAGCGGTGACTCCACAAATCCATGCATGACTTGGATGGATGAGTATGAACGCTGACAGCTCAAACATCCACAGCAACAAAAATGACTTCTGTGTCACGAGTGTTACAACCATTAACAGTCTTTACCCCCAGCCGTAAAAGGCTGCTGGAGTATTGTTGTCACACCGGTGGGCGGTGTGGACACCCGGCATTGTGAACGTTACAGCTTTTTAAAATGCGTCACTGATTTGTGCCAGACCGATTACTATGGTGACACTCTGACTCCATAGTCACCAAAACAGACGACCTCCAATTTCACTGCACAACAGCCGTGCTCGCCAGATGTTCTGATGGGTGAATAAAGATGGAAATCTGTAGGAATCTGTGCTAAAAACCCCAAAAATGTCCGATGGATGTCAGAACTTGAGTCTCGAGGTCTGGCAGTCGCCCCGGGTCTGATTTGTCACATGTGCTCCGGTGAACCGTGAGAGGAGATCCTCTGTTAGTGATGACCAGAGAGTAATGTGAGGCTGTGCTATGTGGACATCTGCATAATCAGAGCACGGTGAGATGTGAAGATCATTTTTTTCTTCTTTCTTTCTTCGACGTCTGTTGGCATGTCGGGGCTGTCGGGCGCAGCTCTGTCACGCTGCAGTTGAAGTGATTTTTGTGCCTACCTCTGACAAGCATCACACCCACAGTTAATATCCGGAATGTGCAAAGAGGGCTTGTATAATGTCTGGGATGGTATTTATAGATGGCAGCAGATCCACTGCAGTCTGGAGATGCTCTCTGCCTCTTCACAGCTCACTGCATGTTCAAACCATTAATCTGCTTGCATTTTTTTTCCTCTGACTCCATCTGCATGTTCCCCTCTCCTGCCTTTTTTAAAAATCAGTGTGTGTGCTTGCTTTTGTACTTACACTGCAGACTGGTTACATCTAAATATAGACGTGCAAAAATAAGAATTTAAAAATGTAAAAAATGTAACATGTTTGATCTTCTTTCATTTCTGCCTTGACAAATATATGATGTTAGCAATGGATATAATAATAAGTGCATAAAAAGTATTCACACATAGCCGTCTGTGTGTGACAGAAGTCATGAATTCATTTTCAACTTATAGTTTTGATTTTGTTTTTCCAGGACAGACTCAGATAAGATTTCATTATTCGGGGAGTTTGTGGCGTGTTGCTTCAAAGACAGATGACGGCATGTTTTCTTCTTTTTCAAGCGTTATAAAAGATTTAATTCAAATTCAGGACAAATGAGTCAAAACTGTCAAATGTAAATTATAAGAGACAAACGGAGCACACATGTAAAGCTGCATCATCGACATAGACGAGAAAATGAACATGGACTCACATCAAAGACCTCAGACAATAATAATCTGGAAACATTTCCAGATTCATAAATATTTGTTTTGAAGCACTAAAGTCCAAATCAGTGCTTTTCATGTGTTGACAATGATGATTCTTTGTGAATGAATCATTTGTTGTTGTCTTTTCGCTGATGGCTGGTTAATGTGCTCTTTCGTGTCTTATATGTGTAATGAAATGAAAGTGACAGTCACAGGGTTGGATGTCATGCTTGTTTGGTTTTTCTTGGCTTTTCACAATGTAGTTTAAAAAAAATCACAATGTTCTGTGTAAAGAAACCTTGCTGGATGCGATATTTGTGTGACACCCACCCCTGACCTGTTCCTGTGGACGAGCTGAAGGTCGAGTGGAACTGAAGTCTGACTGCGACTGTGTTTTTGCTGCAGGGAGAAGTGGTGTCACATGACTGATGAGGAGAAGAAGGACAGCTACAAAATCGATGAGAACATCGCCTTTGGCCAGCTGGGGTAACCAAAACACCTCCGTGATTTCCACGTAGTAATAGAAAGAAATCCTAACAAGGAGCGCGAACGCCCGCCAGGGCAGCTCGCTCTCTGGGCAATATTTACTTTGAAGGGAATAGTATTTTATTTTCTGTATATTCATTTTTTTAAACATACTTTAAGAAGTTTGCAGTGCAGTAAAATCAGATGGTGCAGACCAAATGACAAACCAAAACATGAGCTCCTAGGTGGAGGTAATAAAATGGTAACAAAACACAGGTGATGCGATAATAAGTGGTAATTAATAAAATAATCTGAACATCTTTTTAGTGTCTCAAACAACAAATACTTTATTACAAAGATGGTTTCAGTCACCTTTCTGTTGCTCGTGTGGGCGCACAGTAGCACCTCACATGTAGATACATGACTAATGCTCATAACTTCTGAACCTCTACAATAAGCTTAAATCACACTTTTGTAGTGTATGTAAAAAAAATTACATTAAATGTAGCTATGCCGCCTTTTTTTTGCCTTTTTTTTGTAACGTTCTCCTGGCATTGGTCAAACTGTGACTCATCCGTCAGACTGAGAAGTGTTTTCCACGTTTACAACACTCATGTGAGGCTCACTGCTCAGCCATGAAGCCCCCGTCACACGTTTTAAGCGCTGATGTTAATGCAGATTATGTTCTTCGGCACTCAGATCCCCCCCTCAGTAACTTTACATGACGTGACGACTGGTGGCCGAGCGGCTGTGGTTCCTAAATGCTTCCGCTTTGCAGTAACATCATTTACAGCTGATCGTGAAACGTGTGCATGGCAGAAATTTCACAAACTGACTTGTTGCATCAGTGGTAACAGTGGTGTTACAGAGCCACGCACGTGTTGCAATGTCTGTTAATGCAGACAGTATTGCAGATTAAATGCAATACTGATTAAATACAGATTAAAAGGTGGGCCCATTACTTTAGTCCTGCATAAGTCCACAGTCATGAAAATGATTAATAAAAGGTGAGAGGTGGCTACAAAACCTCTGCAGCTGGGCGTATTGGTGTGTCCCAATAGCAGATTTTTGTTTCGCCATTATCATGTATACCATAATATTACATGTGTAATCTAGAGATGTTTCAGTCGTATAGTTACTGTAAAACACGGTTATTGTGACAACCCTGAGGATGTGCCAACGACTGCACAATATTTGTTGTGTGTTTGTGATATTTTCCTCTTGTACTGAGACGATGTTGGTGTTGTGTGTATTTTCAGGACATTCACTCACAACATGCTGGCGTTTGGTCTGAGTAGGAAGCTCTGCAATGACTTCCTGAAGAAGCAGGCAGTTATTGGGAACCTGAATGAAGGTAAAGCACGAAGTAGCCTTGGATTGGTCCAGTTTTCTTGTATTCATGGATCAATGTTTTCATATATAGGGATAATAAAAGGCAGTTATTTAAAAGTTGAAATTATCATTTAAAAATTCAAGATAAGGATTTTTTTTCTGTTGTCTTCTGGTAGAAACTTGTGATTCAGTAATCAGAAAATACCCAAATGCCATCTCATATTTTTGTTTTCATTGTATGCACAGCTGGTCTGTCGGTGATCATAAACTGTGTGTAAATAATTAAAAAGTGGCTCCTTTACGTGTGGAAGAACAACGCATGTATTTTGTTCCTCTGCAGAACAGTACAAGCTGCTGACTGAGCACATAGAGCGAATGGCAGCAGAGTGAGTTTGAGAGTGACTGGCTGCATCTCAAAGCCTCCACGTGACAATCTGACAGCACACAGCAACACATCAGCCGTTTCCTTCCAGCTCCACGTCGCTCTATCCGACTCTCTGGCTCTTTTTTCTTTTTTTAAATTTCCTGCTGCTTTTGTGTGGTGCGCTGCTGAAAAACAACACGACCTGCTGTACTGAGCTGTGCCATACCTGTAGCAAAACCCTTCCATCTGCACCGTGTGCTGGATCAGCAATAATAAGGCCATCGTTACTTTAATATTTATAATAGTCGTGTGTCTGTGACCTGGTAGATCTGTCCGTGACGTTAACTAAAGGAATAAACCATCCAGTATAAGCCTCGAACAGCCTCAGATACACTGGATTTATGTATTACACCAGTGACGTGTATGTTACGTATCCTATATGCTGTTTATTCTGTGTTTCTCAGTGACCATATTTATTATAGGAAGAAGTCAAGCAACCTGTCTATCAGCATTAATGGCAATAAGAATTCATTGTGCTTTAATCTGCTGTTCAGGTGGCTTTAGGTCAGTTTTTATTCCTCGAAACTTTATTGTGCATTTTTTTTCTGTAAATACACAAAAACTGTTTCATAAAATTTACATTTAAGCAAAACTTTATTGCAATATTTTCCCATGCATTCTCTTTAGGGCAGTGCGCACAAAGATGCTACACGCAACAATTAACACTGCAAACCAATAACTCGGTTTTAGTAAACGGGGTCGCTTCACTTAGCATTTGGCCAAAAAGCTAACTTTTGGATCTGCTAGCACATCTTTTGTTCTTCTCATTGTAACACAAAAGAGCTAAAGAGCTAACCTGGCTTAGATTATAGGTGACATCATCAATCAACAACTATATTTTTCTTTAAAACGACAATGTTTTCAATTTTTGCAATGAAATAAGCATAAAGGATATAACTTCCTAAAGAAGCTGCACAGGCATCCGCTTCCTTTATGTCACGCTAGCTCGAGCAGCAGTTACAGACGGTGGTAACAACCACAGTTACAACCTTACTCAATGAATCCATTCTCAAAGCTGTAAATTAAATATGAAATCGCAACAACAGCAATGATTGGGTTATGATTGGGTTAACTTAGCTACAGAAACGAGAAACAGAAGCCTGCTGTTGACCAAACATGGCAAACCGCCTTCCAGCTCCTCTCCTCAGCTCACTGAAGATCATATCAAGTTATTTATCGATGCGAAAAGGTCGATATAACAATGATTTGTGGCTTTATGCTAAGCTAACCATCTTTTGCCTCTAATTTATGTGAAATGATTATTTAATCCTTTTGTTTTTCACTTCAAGATTCACACATTTGCAATTCAGAGATGCTGATTTTGTTTATCTATTTATTTTGTTTTACTGTTATTATTACTGTAACTGTGGGACTCCTTATCTTTCCAAAGTGCCTTCTGTCCATATCAGCATCCTTTTCCTTATCCTGTTATTCTACCCTCACTCAGCTGACCAAACATTCGTACCCGCTCCTCTGCTGTGGCTGTTTGTGTCTTCAGTGATGGACATGTGTTGTGGTCTGTTTCCATGTGGCTGTAATGTAACATTAATATCATTTAAGCATGTTGCCTGTTTCTGGTGCATGTGCGTCCATATGACATTTGTATTACTTTAGTCTGCCACTGTGGGGCAGCATTGTCTGCACTTCTCAGTGGAAGAATTTAAACAGGAATATATGAAGGTTTTAAAGTCAGGCTGACACATTCATGCGGGATGAATTCCATTTTTGTCCAATAGTGAAGTTATTATGTATATATTGCATATTTCTCTGTATACTGTTGTTGTTTAATTGTAAAGGTATAAATCATAGATGTAATTGTGAACCTTGACCTTAGTCTGATTGTAATGTGACCCTGAAGTGCCCCCCTGGACATCCCAGCTGTGTTCATGTGTGCAGATACTGATGTTGTTGTTAAATGTGAATCATTCGTTCATAGCAATCTTGATCAACGTGCATAACTGACGTCTTTGCAAATCCTCCAAACCCATTTTTCCCCACGTTCTTAGACTGTGTGCACACTGACTTAACCATTGTGCTTGTCCCCATGTTCCAGCTTTAAATGCTCTGATTTTTAATATTACCCTTTGGTTGTGCTTCTTAGCCAAGCATGAGCAATTTGCACTACACTTATTCTAACATATCCCTCTAGAGACAAATTCAGGTGTAAGTGAAGGTACAGAGCCCCAAACTGTTCAGTGGTAAGTGAATTTAAAACAACTTATAAAGTGAATAAACTGTGTAAGTGATATAAATGAACCAATAAATGTTTATGTAATTTAAAAAAATGAAGGTGACTTTATTTCATAATATTATTTTTTGGCTATGTTGTTAGATTTGTGTTTAAACACCATAAAAATATAATTAGAAATTAAAGAGTGGAATTGTAAACTGATATGAAATGTATTATATTGAAATTAGAACGGTTACTATGGAAACTTTCTGCCAACGGAAAAAATGTAAGTTGAAAAAAATTTGCCAGAAAATTTGTCAAAACTTTCAGTCGTTTTCTTAAAATTTCAGTTTATGTGAAAATTTTTGATTATTCTGAAATACTGAGAATTTCAAAATGCCCAACTTGAATTTTTGACATTATTTGAAATTCTATCACATGTAACTTGTGTGAAGTCACAATTTTGAGACAGTAGCCCAAATTCTTTTAATTGACAGCAAATTTCTCTAGTGAGTTTAAAGCTTCTATATATCACGCCAAATAAATAAAACACAAATGAAATTTTTAATTATAAAAATAATATCTCGCTTGAAATAAAACCAACCAGCGAAATAATTTTTAAAAAAAAACTAAGTTACTGAGTCAACAGTTTAATTGGTTTAATGTACATAAAAAGTTACACAAGTAATTTTTAAAAATTTCTACATGTTCCAAATAGCATCCATCATCAGGAAAAAGCAAAGCAATCTTCCCGCTTTTATTCCCGCAACTCAAACTTTTACTGTACCGATTCAGCTGTTACACAATCAGACGCTTCCGCTTTTAGTTTGTTTGTGTGATTGCAACGCAGTAAATCAGTGAGCCTGGGTCATTTTAGCTGGAATCAGTGTCTCAGTTGAAAGTTATTCCACGTAATGTTCATCAAAGCTACATTTGTTAATATGTTACAAGGTTTCTGAGGAGTGCTTTTCCACTGAACAACCTCCAAAGTCACAGACGACCTTCATCTGTCAGAGGCACAGCTGACCATCATTAACCCAAACATCTTTGCTTTCATCCTCACTGTAAATACCCTCCACCCCCACCCGCGCAGTAATGGATGCTTGTAGTTCAACACCCATTTTAGCTGCCAGGCTCATCTGTACTCTCAGCTCCCTCTGAATAAACCTATATTTGCTCTGCATGGCTGGTGCCCTCGTCCTCTCTACATCCTGCGTGTCTGCTGTGAAATGTTGAAGATGAACTTTGTGTAGTGTAAACCGTGTGAAATCATTAAAGTATTCTTACATTGTTGTGGCGTGAATGTGGAAAACATCCATGTGTCGGTGGAGTTGGGGATCAGTTTTTGGTGCTCTTTGATTCACCTGCAGCCTTTAGCTGCCAAACTTTCACCTTTCACTTCTATTTAGAGCGTTTTAAAGGTGATTGACAAGACTTGGAAATGGGAATGAATAGCAGATGATGCATGAAATGAGAAGAAATCAAGAAGAGCTATAGAGCTGACAAAAAACATCTAAACAATATAGAAGCTCAAATTAGAAGAAGAAGGGTTCATACCCATTTCAGGCTGTAAAGTAGTATTTGGTTGCACTTAACAACAAATGTTGTTTTGCATTTTGCACTAGCCATCCCCCAAATCAGTGAAGCACTGTACACAAATACTTTGTCTTTCTTTTTCTTTTGAATACAGAATATTACGCTAAAGGTTTAGAGAACTCATTTTAGACCATTCATATGTAAGGTTCAAACTTTACCTGCTGTTAAGAGAGAGAGAGAGACCCCTAGTGGCAGAAATTGTAAACTGCGTAATCAAAAACCAGAGTTTGTGCTGTTAGCTTCTTCCTGTATGTGTAACCACTGTATAGAGTTGAGGTCAGTGATGAGGCTAAAGTCAGTGCAGTGTTGGTATACTGGATCCATAAAGTGATATTTTTGTATACTAATTTTATAGAAAGTGTTGTTGTTTTCTTCCAAAAAAGAAAAAACCTTTTTCTTTTGGAAAAGTTGACATGACAGTAAAGGTACGCAGACCGGTGCCTGTTTCTTTGAGCTTTTATACGTCTGTGTCAATGAGAGCCGGGTGTTGATCGCGACCCTCTGCAACAGTACAATGTGCCTGAGTGTTCCAGTGTTTGAGCTTCGCTCCGAGCTGCCCGCACTCGGCCATTTTCAGCTCTTCGTATAAATAAACAACAGTCATGCTGACTGCGCTCTGATTGGATACCATGTAATGAGCTGTGAAAGGCCAGTCAGCAGCATCACACCCTGAGCACTCTGTGCTGTCTAATTAATACCAGGCCTAGTCACATGTGACACGGCCATGCCACATACTGAGTGAAAGGCTTTACATTTAGCTCAGGTCAGAATACCAGGCGAGCCATCGCCCCAGGTTCAGTCTGCAGCAGCAAAACGAGCCCAAACGTGCGCTGGTGAAGACATTTCTTCAGTTGCGAGAAGAACGAGGAGTCACGCAGCAAGTGGATTGAATCTCTGACTCAATCTGGAATTAAATGACGAGACAGAAAACAGAGACAGCCTTACGGAAGAATTGCGGTTCTACGAGCCAAAGGCCTCGGGGCCTCAATATGGCTATTCAGAGCTTGTGTAAGCACTTCTTGTTGGCAAGTCAGTCAACTGCAAAATTGCCTCAAAGATAAATAAAACAGCATGGTAGAAAAGTGGTTAGTGCCGTTGCCTCACAACAAAAAGGTCTTGGGTTAGAATCCACCATCTGGCCGAGGCCTTCCTGTGTTGTCCATGTGTCTGTGGGGGTTCTCTCCAGTTTCCTCCCACAGTCCGTGCAGTTAGTGGGGCGAGGTTAATTGACTATTCAAAACTGCCCACGAGTGTGAATGGCTGTCTGTCTGTCCCTCTGTGTTAGCCTTACCGCAGGGTGTACCCGTCGCCCCATGGCAGCTGGGACAGACTCTCCAAGAACTGCCTGTGACCCTGAATTGGAAAAGAAAAAGAAAATGCATCGTTATATAAAACAACTACAAGAGCGACGAAATCACTACAAAGAGACACTAAACACCTCCAGTTCAACAACAAATAAATCACCACAAATGGGAAAAAACGGTGTGCCGGCGTGATTCTTTTTCCCATGAAAAATCTGACGCATGAAATCCGACTCACGCACTTCTGCTGTGAGCAATAAATTACACAAAACATGTTGGATGTGTCAAGAAATGATACAAATTAAAACTTCTATAAACTGCAAACTGAGGTTAAATAAATATTCCAGTTTCAAAGAAATTACATCTTCTGGCAATTATTTCATGGCTCAGGTTTTACAGGGTAAAAGAACAACTACAAAGATATGCAACAAGTATGAAGAAACACAAAGTCTGTAAAGACAGTGAAACAAGCAATCGTTCACAAAGAAACGTAAACGTTTACAAAGAGACGCACTGTAACTGTGAAGGCACAACTGCAACGAGATGAAACACAAAAGACTTAGAGGTGCTACATGACTTCTGTGGAACTTTTCACGGTCACAGTCGCTCCATGCCCACTGAGTCTACTGTAAACTGCACCCAGGAGAGCTGGTTCTGTTTTAAAGGTCACACGAATACTGATTAGAGCCTTTTGTTTGTTTATGTGCCGCACATTGTTTATTTGCAGCAGTGATAAATAAAACTATTCCCGGTTTATTGAGTGCATCCTCCCTGCATAGCTTTGAATGTTGATCCGCGTATTGAATTCACACAGGCTGTAGATGTAAAATGGAAATATGTCGTCAGGTTTCCTGCATGTGCATCTCTGTCCATCTGCAAACTGTTACTGCTTAAAAGGGTCACGGTGTTCCTAATGAAGTGCTCAGTGAGTGTATTTAGCTTTGTTTTAAAGTCGCTTTGTGTAATCCTTTGTTTTCCTCTCCGTCTCTTGTTTATCTTGCTCGACTTAATGGAGACAAAAATGTGTTTCTATTATAAATCACCTCTAATCCAATAAATCAATAACCAATAATCATTCCTACGTTTCGCTCAGTGGTCCAACATCAGGATACTTTCCAGAACTTTTTTTTTTCTTATTTGTAACATCTGTTAATGAATTTTGACACTGAAAGCAGTGCACTTACAAACACAACCGTGATGCATTCACAGACACTCTGGAAATACCACGTTTTGCAAACATGCTGGATTTGTACAAGACCAGCTGTGCAGTATAAATCTTAACTGGTTTGTTTTGGTTGAACTGCTCAAATGAAGTGTGTGTATGTTTGAATATGGAAGGATACAAACTCCATTGCAACACAAGTCCTACTTTGCATGTGTGTGTGTGTGTGTGCAGAGGGGGTGGTGGCCCCATGAGCCCTGTGATGCAGC
This sequence comes from Astatotilapia calliptera, assembly GCF_964374335.1. NCBI lineage: Eukaryota > Metazoa > Chordata > Actinopteri > Cichliformes > Cichlidae > Astatotilapia > Astatotilapia calliptera. Next base: position 3,056,379 of record NC_137428.1, on the reverse strand, counting down.
TCCACTTCCTCCTGGATTAAGTGTTAAAGTCAGGGTGGTCCCAGTCTGGGGGTGGTAATCCTGCTGCTGTGTACAAGTCTTCCTGCCAGTGTTCGTATACACTCTCTTTTACACACACACACACACACACACACACTACTCAGGGGACTGCGAGTATTTATTTACAGTTGGTGCAAGCAAAGCTGCAGAGAAGCTGAAAAGTTTTTATGTCTCGTTCATACAGCCGAGAGTGACGCCATGATGTGCAGTATGGGGAATGTTTTGTCTTCGGTATTTCAGCTTTTAGGGATCTGACAGCAACACACTGATGTTAAACATAAAATAAATATTTGTTTCTGTGTGTTACACGAATACTAAATAAATATGCAGAGATAATCTCATTGTTTGGGTTGAACATCCAGCAGGCAGAGGGGAAAAAGGCAGCTATAGTCTGAACAGCAAAGAAGGGCAAATAAAATGAACGCATTCAGGGTCCGAAAGCTCTGCTGACCTGAAAAACTTTATGATAAAATCAGAGCAGGACTCACAGCAGGACATCAAAGAGTCACAGCTTGTAGTTTATTGACTCTGGATGTAAATGTTCTTAATTTTTAAACTGTTACTTGACGTCATTTAAAACGTTGTCTCTTGGTTGTCATGTCTGACATGTTCTATATCTGGACCAATGACTGTTTCCTTTCACAGCTTCTACAATAATCGCTCTGGACAACATGTTCATGCTGTAGACACCATATGTAAATCCTATTATGGCTTACATTAGTTACTAATTTGTGCTGACATGAAAAAATGTGACAGCATGTGACCATGAAGGTGCTTTTTCCTGACTGATTCCTGTGTTGCTATGAGACTGGGCTGTAACGTGTTGTTGTTGTGAGTGCTGCTGACCGCAATGATAATATCTTTAAATTTGAATGTTTTGTTTGCAGGTTGAAAGTATGTGTGTGCTATTAATATTTTATGAAACTGAGCATTTTGAAATATTAATGAAAAGGATGAACGATGTTAGAAGTAAAAAAAAAAAAACTACTGACTGACTCCAAAAATTCATATAAAAATTCATCCATGCATCCACTCTGTGCTGCAGATCCGGGAGCTGGAGTGTAGGCAGAGGTGCTCAGGCCTCCTTCTTCCCGCCCGGCTCCTCCAGCTCTTCTGTTGGAACACCGAGGCGCTGCAAGACCAGCCGAGTGACAAAATCTCTCCAGCATGCCTGGGTCTGCCCCAGGGTATCCTCGCAGTCACACGCCCAAACCACCTCAACTGACTCCTTTGGATCCAGAGTAGTGTCTATATTCTGAGCCACCAAACTAATGACCAAGGTTACCCTGTTTCTACAGAAGAGCCCAGACATCATTTGGTGGAAGCTTTCAGTGACTGCTCACAGCTCGTGACCACAGGTCGGGGTAGGACCGATCAATAGATCAAGAACTTTGTTTTCTCACAGATTGCTGCACCTCACCAATCCATCTGTTATTCTCCTGCTCCCTCATTCCCTTGTGAACAGGAGAAACTTAGTGCAACATCAACAACTGATTTACTGCTGGAAATGTGACCAAAGTTCTCACTCTGGTTGTACGGAGTAGGCCCTAACAAGAGGCCAGATACCCCAAACTCTGAAAGGACCTCCCAGAGGGAAACCTGAGGGACTCTCCGAGTCCACAGGCTACATGGAGGCTCTGGCAGATAAGCATACAATTAAAATTTTCTATTTGTTTTGGTTACAACTTCACCAAAAATGGTGCTGCTGTGTTTTTCCCTTTTCTGGAACAGTGTGATTTTAATATTTTAGTCATAAATTTACATCACAGCCATTTTCATTGCATTTATTACTAAGTGCTTTTGAATTGCTCGAGGTAATTAGACCCACTGAGACTAAGTCATTTAAGTTAATTACTCCACCATGCAGAGCCGCCCCAACCTCCTCAAATACATGTAGATGTATAACTTCCATGCAGACTGGTGACAGTTTAAGGAGAATGGCAACAGAAAGTGTTTTAGGGAGGCAGTGGTTCCAAAAGGTTCGGTAGGCAAGGGCAGAAAAAATAGAAAACACAAACTATAGAGTCTCTCTCTGTGTGTCAACACAAACTGAAGATTTATTGCAGAGCTGTTGTTGCACTGAACAATTTTCTCCATATGAGGGTACATGTGTGTTTGTGTCCGTGCTGTAAACAGCATCAGTCCTGTTCTGGAGGACGTAATGATGTATCGAGCCCTGTGCCAGGAAACCTAACTTGATTAGCAGCTAATGTGGCCAGAACCGAGCCCATCAATCTTCATCACGGCCCCGCCCTCCCCACGGTGCTGAGTGTGTATTTGGACAAGTGTAGCCGGTTTATGTAGAGAGTGAAAAAATATAATAAACACTTGGATTAAAAGGCCTTTTGAACTGGCGAGCCCCAAACCGTGTGATTTAGCACCGAGCTGGGACTTGATTGCACATGAAACAGAGATGATGACACTTCCCAGAGTTTCAGCCGTATTTCTCTTGGTGCGACTACAGAGGCTTGTCAGCTCGGTCTAAAAATGAAGCATCGTGACAATATTTAAAATTAGCTTAAAATGCTCCGAGTTAATCCACATTTATCCCCCAAAGTAGCACAGAGACTCCGGCACACTGACTGTTAAAATCACTGCAAGGTGACAGAAACATGGTAACAAGGATTTTAATGATTACTAAAAATCATAACGTGGAATGTAAACAGCAGTGCTCGGCTTGGTTTAAGCTGCTTTCACACGTGCGCTCCAGCCGGGATGATGGCAGAAGCAAGACTTTCAGAAAATGTTTTAAACCCTTGTTTTTTAAGGAAATATATTTTAAACAGTTTTATGTTGCAGTGCCCAATCGAAGTTACTTCAGACAAGACTAAAAATATCCACACCAGCATATATCACATCCCCTTCACTGCATTAGGTGTTGTATCATGGACTGTGGTTCCCTCTTTGGGTTTTAAACTTCTTATTCTTGATGTTGTTCTCTATTATTATTGAAATGTACTTGACTGGTGTACATTCAGTTTATAAGAAGCACATTTTCCTTAATTATTAGTTATTTGTATAAATAAACCTCTAATTTAATTTATTTCAGCCGCATTTTACTCGAAATTATTGCTTCATGTTTACTGAAGGTGAAAAATTGCTTCTTTCAGTGCAGACCTGATTACTGCCAGACCCACTGAATCAATAAATCACTTAAATAGAACCTGTTTTGACAAAGTGAAGCACGCTAAAAGATCTCAAAAGGCAACACATCACGCCACGATCAAAAGAACCAGCTGAGAAACAAAGTCGGTGACATCTATCAATCTGGAAAGAGCTACAAAGCCATTTCTAAATCTTTGGGACTCCAGAGAACCACAGCGAGAGCAGTTATCCACACAATGGTGGAAACTTGGAACACTGCTGAACCTTCCCAGGAGCGACCGGCCTTCCAAAATTACTTCAATAGCGCATTGACGACTCATGCAAGGGGTCAGAAAGGAACCCAGAACAACATTTAAAGACCTGCAGGCCTCACTTGGTTCAGTTAAGGTCAGAGGTCATGATTCAACAACAAGAAAGAGGCTGGGAAAAATGGCCTGCACGGGAGAGTTCAAGGAGGAAACCACTCTGCAGTGGTTAGCCTGAGACTTCTGGGAATATATTCTGTGGACTGACGAGACAAACAGTGAGCTTTCTGCAAGGTTTGAGTCCTGTTACACCAAACTAACAGCATTTCCTAAAAAGATCATCACAGCAGCAGTCAGGCAGGACGACTCGCTGTAACTGATGGAAACATGATGTGAAGTTGGACCCTTTACACACGTACCAGACACGGACGTGGTGACAGCACTTATTCATTTTGACATTCGGTTTTACTGGTTTTACTGGTTTTACAGTGGGACACAGACACTCCCGCTTCGCTGTCACGTCCGCGCTCCTTCCCTCCGACTGTCACTGTGAACATATAAAGAGTCACAATCACATCCCAGCACACCTGTTCACCCCGCCCCTGCGCCTCCCCAGGAGCTCGCTGCGTCACCCCTCCTCTGCCAGAGACCACACCCACGCCACAAATGAATTCTGGAGGATGTCCGCCCATCAAGTGCACTTGGCTTATGCACGAGGACAATGATCTGAAACTCAAAGTGTGGACTTAAATCAAGTTGAGATGCTTTGGCGTGACCTTAAACAGTCGTTCATGCTGGGAAAAACCCAAAACACTTCTGCAAAGACTCATTACCAGCTATCAGAAACACTTGACTGCAGTTCTCAGTGCCAACGGTGGTGCAACCTGTTATAAGGAGCAGTTACTTTTTCACACAGTGCAGGGGGATTCAGTTGTGTTTTTTCTTAATAAGGGAAAATAAATGGAATTTATTCAGGTTATCATTGTCTAACATTAGATTATAATTTGTTTGATGACCTGAGAGTATGACAAATACTAAACAATCAGGAAGGAGGCATACACAAATCATACATTAAAGCTTATGAGAAATCGTTATTCTATATATACACACTGTGATGGACCGAGCAGTGAAGGAAACTTAGGCACAGGCTAAAGTCCAAAACAATGATTTTTTATTTAACCCAAAAAACATAATTGGTTAACTCATGCAAAAAGAATCAAAATCTTGGGCCCATAAAAGAGGTCAAAACAACAAAACTCTACTCAAAGTTGACAACACAACTGATAACTCACACAAACTGACCTAACTTAATGAAGGGGAAACTTAAATAGTGGCTGATCAGCCCACAAAAACAGGAAAAGGGGTAAAACACACAAAACCTAACTAAACCAAACATAATGAACTCCAATTCCCCCCCATGGTCCTGAGTTATGGCGTGAACCAATTTGTAGTCTTCCTTTAAAGCTCGCTCTGCCCCTTTACCACCTCTTGGCTCCTTAATCAAGGGACTGGAACAGCTGCAACTACGGTAACTCAGAAAACAAAAGATTAATCATACATAACAGTGTAAACTAAAATGTGCGCACTTATTTTAGAATGCAGCGTTATGTGGATATGTGAATTAACTAAACCAAAACCAGTTATTTATTGTCCTGTAAATAAATTCCTATATTTAAAGAAAGAAATGTGAATGCAATGTTACTTATAAGCCTCTACACTAACATGGTGGGTATTACCACTGTGTGTCTGTAAGTGCAGCCATCACACACACATACAAACATTGTAGCATAGTTCACTTCAGTTGAGTTTGTCCTGTGATCAGTGTTGGTCAAGTTACTTGAAAAAAGTAATTAGTTACTAAAAACTGATTACTTCTCCCAAAAAAGTAATTTATTGATTACTTATTTTCAAAAGTCATTAGTTACTTAGTTACTTTTTAAAAACATGATACACAACCTGAATACGTAATAAAGCAACAGACCTTTCAGACCAATTCTACTTTTTCTGCATAATCCATCATTTAAAATGTAATCAAATGGAAAAGTCTCTTTTTAAAACTTGTTCTATTAGTTTTAATCTTTTAACTTTATGCATCAAGCAAAAATTAAATTATATGCACCAGTCTTTGACTGGAAGAAATTGTTTAACATTTCAACCTATTTCCTGCAGATTCCAGCACATAAAATAAAACAATGGTTTGTGTTTACACTCACTCTTTCAAATAGATGCGAGTAAAATGAATAAAATCAAAGACTCAGCAGCACTGAGTCCTGTCGCTCTTAAATCTATTGTCACCTGTTTAGCAGGAGTGGGACGGGTGGAGGTTTGCCCGGTGCAGCAGCCGTCATGTCAGTGGGGGGATCCGGGGGTTTCTCTGTGAATGTCACATTCCCGTGTTTGCTCAGATTTGAAGTTTAATTTTTCGCTGTAGAAAGAAGTTTTCTTCCCACGCAGTGAACAGCAGACGCTAATGTTTTTGTCACTTTTTACGGAATCAAACTCAAAGTAATGTCAGTACTTCCACGCTGTAAACGCTGCATGGTCGTACTCTGTCCTGCACTCCATATTATCCACTGGTGTTCTGCACGTTGTCATGAGACACTCTCACAAACAAAATCATGACGGTAACGCAGCGTGCTTACGGGAAAGTAGCAGTAATCTAATTACTTTTTTTGCAATAGTGATCCCTTACATTACTTGTTAGTTGAAAAAGTAATCAGATTACAGTAAGCCGATCCTTGTAACTACACAGCACTTTAGCTGTTACTTGTAACTAGGGCTGCCACGATTAGTCGACTAGTCACAATTATGTCGACTATCAAAATCGTCGACGACTGATTTAAGTTTGAAGCTTTGTAAGATCCTGAAAAACGCAGGAATAAGTAGCAGGATTTAAGAGTGTAATAACGGACTGAAACAGAAGATGGCAGCACTGCATGTACAAGGATACCAGCTGCCGTTAAACCCCGAAGAAGAAGAAGCAGCGTCCCAGAATTCATAGCGCAGCTTCCAACAATGGTGGCAGCTAGTTAGTTTTAATATTGCTCTTATTATTCTTTCTGCGTCACAAAATAAACATTTAACATATTTTCAGGCGAGAATGTAGCTGTGTAAACCTCAAATATCTGCTCAGTTTATCAGGACACCGCATATTTTCAAAAGCGCTCCGACGTTTTCGGAGACGTCTGTTACCCACTAGCTCGATAGCTAGCCGGGGGCTAGGCTCACTAGAGCCGGTGAGAACACCGGACTCCCGGCAAATCGTTTTCAAACCCACCGCCGTCTTTCGCTACTCAGGTTAAACATGACATATGAGTCACTTAGATAACTTAAAATGTTATTGTTTGGCTTTTTTTAGTATTTTATTTGTTCCTGAGTAAATCGGTTTGGCTGAGATTAAAGTTATAGTTTTTACACAGCTGAATAAACGTCAAGCAGACAGCTGATTATCAGAAGTGTGAGATGCTGGAGAATATACTCCGTTGTCCTGTTATATTTTAGATAGCAATGAGTTTATTAAACTTCACCGAAACAATCTGCAAATTTCATTAAAATTTAATAAACTATCATCTTGTCTTTATTTTTAGTTAGCACAGACCTTAAACAGTTAAAGCTGTAAGCTAATGATAGTTATATAAGAGCAGATGCTGCTGGTGCAATAAGCTGTACGTTTTACCTCCAATGGATGATGATCTGATTAGTCGACTAATCGCAAAAATAATCAGTGACTAGTTGACTATCAAAATAATCGTTTGTGGCAGCCCTACTTGTAACGCGTTACTGCCCATCTCTGCCTGTGATTAAGTTGAACTTTTGCTGGCACTGAAACCTCAGTGTTCACACACATTTGCCTCCATCCTGGATAACTCCTGCGCACATGTCAGTGTAAAGGTAATATCTGAAAATGAAACTTTGCCATGATGTTGGGAACAAACGTAATAAAAACTGTTCTTTTCAAGCAGCTGGTGCACACAAAGGTTACAGAGTTTCTCCATCACTGTGCATGTGCATTTCGAGATTCATTTACGCGCTAATTAAAGATGAATTTCTTTATATTTTACTATATGGTAGTAATATTAGTAAAACGCATGACACCGACAGATCTAAATATTGTTAGGCTGTGGAGGTTTGTGTGAACAGAGTGGTCTGTATTATTATTTGGGTCCAACCCTGCTTTGGTGCTTTGATCAGCTCTAATCCCCGTCATATTAAACACATTCACATATGGAGAGCATGCTTGTAGGGTTACCATGATATGCAACACAGAACTGTGGAACAACACAGAAATGTTCCGTGTAAGTTAGCAGATACACACTTCAGAAAAAGCACTGCAGCCTGAAACTCCAGAGAAATATGTATTATTTTATTTGATTGAGACACCTTTGCACCACATTGATTTAATTAAAGATTTATTGAACTAGATTATTATTTGCCACAATAACAACTGAGTTATGCAGTTTGGCTAAAGTCCTGTGTAGTTAGTGCCGTGTGAATCACAGTGATTACAACTCAGCCGGAGGAGGGAGGAAGAACATGTGAACCAAAAGTCAGGTCAACGGTTTTATAGTTGAGAAAAATTAGACATGAGGCCAGGGCGAGCCAATAGAAAACAAAGAAGCATTTCATAATTTAATGAGAACCCTATTACAAAAATATGTTTAACACTGGAGAGCAAAGTTGCTGTTGACACATTTTACTGTGAGGCTAAAGCAAATGTTAACTTGTTGGTGGAGGAAAGGTTAGATTGCTTCTTCCAAGTAACAAGTTTGAGATGAAACAAGCACAGTAAACTCTGCATGCCCATTTGAAAGAGAACTCGCTCAGGCAATAAAATCATTTCTGTTCAGTTTTCAGCATTTGTAAATTTTGCACTCACTTTCCTTGGACGTCTTCGTGGGCCGACCTGAAACCCTTTCATATAAATATGAGTCCATTTTGCTGCTCTGTCCTGTACGATGGATTATTAAACAGAACAGTGATTCAACCTGATGAAAGCTTCTACATTTAATGTTCTAAACACACCAACGGTCTGGTGGGTGTTTCTGCTCTGTCAGACAGGAAGTGATGCCTTCTCTTCTGCTTTGTTTGGATTCAATAAAAGGAAAAAATCAGTCCTGACCAAGGAAACATGCATTACCTTTATGGCTGGTAGAAAGAAAAAGAGTGAAGGAAGAGGACAGATTAAAGAGATTTTGACAATAAGAATAGAAATGTGAAGAACAATGTGTGACATGACAACAATCAAAAATGATTTAAGGGTTAGACTGTTTTTATTTCTTAGAATACACAGAGACAAAAAAAAACAGAAAAGGAAAAACAACCTCAGAAACAAAAAGGACTTAAAATGACACAAAACAACAAAGATGTGAAAACAACCACAGACACAGTGATCACAAAATGTCCACAAAGAGACAAAAAAAAATGCAAAACCACTTGAAACTGATGTAAAACAAACGCAAAGACAAAGACAGGGACCTGAAAAAGACACAAAAAAGTCAGACATCAAACAACCACACACTGACCAAAGTTAGCTGCCAAATAAAGACATGCAGATGGATGAAATAATGTGATAAGAAGTTAAAATGAGTGAAACAATTACAAAAAAAGATGAGTACAAACATAAGCTCAAAAAGCAAATGCAAAACAGATGAGCAAAAGAAAACTACCAGATTTAGTCTCAGAATGACCCACACACCAAAATGAGACAAAAATTGACCAAAAAAAGACAAAAAAGGACGTCATAGACAAACAAAAAGACCACAATGATGTACAAAACACATAAAAAGCCATAAAGAAACACAAAACTAGACACAGAAGATACACAAAAACAAACACAACGGTATGCAAAATGAGGCAAGATGCATTTATGGAAACACAGAGCCGCAAACCACATGGTAGGATGATTAGTGGGGTTTTGTGGGGTTTTTCCGTCTGCGCTGCTCTTCTGGACGGAGTCACGAATCCAGTCACGATTTTATTCAATCTAAAGACGATGTCACTTTGACTGAAGGATGACATAAAGGACAATGACGAGCTCCATTCAAAAGAAATGTGTCACATAGTTGCTCTGATGAGCAAATCCTGCATAGTCCACAATCCTAAAGCCTCTCACAGGAAGGGACTGGAAGCCACCTCCAGGTCCCTGCTGCAGAGTTCAGCCCGGTGCCAATGCTGGCTCCGTGCATGTTAAAGATCTGTGACCACGGCCCATCAGCAAAGTTTGTTTTCTGGCATAATAAATAGAAGCGACAGGATTTCCCTTTTGTCTGAGTTGCTTTCTCAGGAGGATCTCTTACTGTTCAAACACTCACAGACACCATCAGATAACCAACATTTATTAATCTGCTTTGTTTTCAGAAGACTTTGGAAATCGCTGGAGGACGAGGAACCAGCGGAGCCAATTACGCTGGTTTATGTGTCGGTATGAAACGCACCCAGACCTCGGAGAGCTCGAGCGTCGAGTCCAGTCACTCCTCTTCTTTCCACTCTTCTCTCGCCATCTTTCCCTTCTGAGGTTTTCATCATGTTTTATTTACACGTCCGACCAAAAGAATCCTATACACAGGAAATGCTTGTGATTGTGAGTTCCTCTCCTCAAATGTGGGCAAGTTTATTTATTTCAAGCAAACATTCCTGATTTGCACAGCGCTAGCCTCAAACAGTGCAGCTTTTTCAGCGGAGTGTGAGTCTGAGCGGCGGGCCTATATTTAGACATGGCTGCTCTGTGTTTGTAATGATGCTGTCAGCACAGCGCTCTGATTTCCTGCAGGTGTCATTCTACAACAAGTCGCTCACAGACCCTCGTTTGGGACTTTCAGCACCATCAGACCTTAAAAGGCTTCTCATTAGCTATTTATGACTCCCGGTCCAGAGCAAACGCAGGGTTGTTATTCAGCTGTTAGCATTAGCGGTGAAACCAGGAAACACAAGCTGTGTCTGTACGTTAAACTCGTCACTTCTTCCAGGTAAGCTGAGCCCTGCTGAGAAGTAAATCCAGAAAATACGGCCTCTGTCACCGCCGTGACGTTCCTTGCACCCACGCCACGCGCAGCTGTTGTAGGTAGAAGTTATCAGCTAATGCTAGCAAGCTTGGTTATCAAGCTACGATCATAAACTGTTTGGGGGCAACACGCGGACACAAATACCTGCACCTCACAGCAAGTCATTTTATTTGTCAGATAATTCAGTAAAATGGTCCAAAAGGCTCCGGCAGCACAAACACCTTCAGGACATTCAGTTCAGTGACTCGATGTAGTTTTTAATCCAGGCTGTAAATGTCTTTATTTCTGCTGTAAACATGAACATGTTACACGGGAGTTGCCTCATTTTTGAGGAGACGGCCTCAAGTGGACATTCGAGGAACTGCAGTCTTTGGCACTTACATGACCTTGTTGCTCCTGCAGGTATGAAGCCAGTGACTACGGTCAGTGCACAGTGAAGAAGACTTATGAGGTGATATTTCACAATAATTCTAACCTTATTTTAAATCTTAGATGTTTGCACGTGAGGTGTTTTATTTTTTAAAGGCGGGAATGCTAAATACACTTTGTTTCAGTCTAACATGGATAAAATCAGGCTGCAAGGATGAGAGATACTTGTGAGAAGTTTGAAATACAAGAAGTCTCTTTGTCTCCATAATTTAAAACGCTTCAGCAATAAATGACACTTTTGTTTCAAAAGCTGTAAATTTTCAAGTGAATAGCAACCTTATAAAAACGAGTGCGTCAGCCACACGTCACCCAGCAGACAGGAAGCAGGACAAATGCTGCGTCCAGCTTAGTCACTGTCGTACCACCTCTGAGTGCGCTACGGACTGAAGCGTTTAGAAAATCAAGCAGGTTGCATTTTAATAACCGATTGCAATCATGGCAGAAATGTGTTCGTTTCCAAACACTTTCCAGGATGTGTTATATTAGAAACCCCCCCCCCCCTCCCCCCAACCACACACACACCAGAAAACGCCCTTCATTTTCTGTCATTAAAAAAAAAATACAGATCAAAGTTATTATGTTACAAATTGCAGGATTGCAAAGGACTGATGTCCTTATTATCTCCACAGAGGGGTGGAGATAACAGGGCTGATTCTTCTTCTATAAGTTTACTCAAAAAGTTCTTGATGCATTTGAACATCTGAAGCTGCTTTTGGAGAAATGTAGAAGTGATTAACTTTTGTTGTTGATCCAGATCCAGATTTAATTATTTTTGGAAGAATTCCTCCATTGAGAGAGCGCTCAAAATTTCTTGAATTGAAAGAAGAGAAAGTGGAAGAAATCATTTTGATATTCCTGAGGAAACAGTCACACTCCAGCCCGGATCTGTCTGGATGCAAGGAGGGAATTTACAGCCTGATGCAGACTGCTCCAGCTTGTGTATTAATGGAGCAAACAGACATAAGATAGATTGCAACAAATGATGATAATTGTTTTGTATAAATATAGAATTAAATAAACATGAGGCTGTGTGTTACATAATTCTATATGAACACATGAGCATGAATAAAATAGCTGGAGTGTGTTGAGCTGTTAGTTATGTGAATGCTTCAGCGTGTCGTTGCGTTTACCTGCATGGAATCACAGCTGCTGGTTTGGAGAGGAGTCATAAGTATTTTACACTTTTATGATTTAGTATTAATATTTCAGCTTTATGGTGAGAATTTGTTTTGTTCATTTGCCTTTCGTGCTGTTTGAAGTTTTAGCTTTAACTCTTAATGTAATAATATAAATGAGAAAAAGGTACCAGAATTAAAAAATACAAAAAGTTTAAACATGAGAAAATTATTATATAGGATTATTACTGTTTTTGTTGTTTGGTTCCTTTGAGATTTAGATTTTTTTATTATTATTTACTGTGATTTTTACAAACTCATTCTTGATGTGGAAACAGTTGAACCAAAAAACGTGTTTCTAAATGTTGTTTGCAGGTGACCTCAGACATGGTTAAAGGCCCAAGGAAAGCTGATAAATGGACGTTGAGTTTAGGTCATGGTCAGCGCTGCAAACAATAAAAACATGCCGTTTCTTTTTGTAGTCCTAGATTTGGTGAATTTGACAGCTGCAGCTGAAACTCTGGATTATGTGAACTTCAGTAAAACAAAGATTTTCCCCATTTTCACTGACGGATGGTTCCTGGTTTTCTGGGTGTTGATTAAAACACACTTTGAAACACAAACTTAAACAAATAAGCTCAGCAGAAAATAAAGCACTTAAGGTCTATGTATTTAACCTAAACTGTGCTAATATATCATCATCATTAGGCTGAAATGATAAGTAAACTGTGGACTTTTGGGGGCGCCTGGGGGACCTGGTGTTGCCACCTTGCACAGGGTGTACCATATGACTGATTGCACTGATTTAAGCAGGTATTTAGGAGAACACCTTCACACACAGATCTGTGTGGCTGTGCCAAATATATCCACACGTACAGTATGTATAAATACTGGTAAATTACTTTAAGCTTCACCTTCACAAGGTCACCATCCAGCCTGGACTGCTCTATAATCAAACCCTTTGTGGGCAAAAGCTGAAACCGCTGGTTCCAAACATAAAATGATCTAAATGCTTCAGACTCTGGATGAATGCTGGATGTGGAAGAAACTATATGGATGTGTCTCTTACTGATCATAATCATGATCTACAATTGTTTTCTGTGCTCGGCACTGTTCATATGAATGCTTCCTCCTCCACCTGGAAGCCTTTTGATTCCTTTTATCACATCGCACTGCATTTCATTGCGGTCGATAATCTTTTCTCACCGTATGAAATGCAAAGGTGGGCCGGTCCTCCTCAACAAATACCAGGGAGCAGCACAGCATGATGTTTATTTATAAAGCTGCCCTCCAAAAACTGCCCGGCTGCCTCTGCTCTCTCATTCCACTGAAATAAAGCACCATCACCGCACATTCTTACTGCCGCTCAACTTGGAAAAACATGATTTAAATACTTTGCTGTGTTCACAAATATGAAGTTACATTCTCTGATTTCCCCAGAACATTTTCATGTTTTTTTATTAATTGAATTTTTATGAATTCTGTAAATGCACAATGTATCTCTCTGTTCTCAAACGGTACATGTTTTTGATTTCAATGAAACTTTGTTATAATTTTTTAGATAAGCATCAACTTTTAATAATGGAATGTCTGTCTGTCCTTAAACTACAAGGCAGTGTCCAGTTTTTCAGTTCTGTTGCTGCTGATGTTTCCGTTGGTGAAAGCCCTGATATGGGTTTTATTTCATTTTTTAAACTCATAAACTTTAATGAAAATGAACAAAACCAAACACGTCGTCTCATTTTTCTTAAAACAACGGGGGGGGGGAAACAAAGGTGCAGTTTTCCAGCAGTGTTTCTATTTATTCTTTCGTACCACAATTTAAAATAAATCACGTCAACATTTTTGGCTAAATTTTATTTTGCAGTAAAATAAATGTTCAAATCCAGAGCAGAGTGGAAAATAATAATAGGTTTTGGTTACATCATTACTGAGTACTAAACTTCATATTGTACGGCATCTTCAGGCCCAGTCACGACAATTAAAATTCTTTTTTAAATTACGCACTGTTCTTGCTTTATGGGGTTTCACCATCATGAGTAAAGTGTAGCATATGAGAATATCCGTAAATATTTACATGGCAGGGACGACATCCTTTTATTGTACTGAGCATTATGTTTTGTGCAGCCATAATTTCTGAGGAGCAACAGATTTGGGAGGAAAAAACTGAATATAATCACAAACCTGAAAATGACGCATGCGTAAAGATGAAGATAAAAGTCTTCTTGACGCTCTTTGTTCATTTTTGTCCGAACTTTAAAGTAGATGATGGCAGAGATCTTGTTTCGTGTCTCTGCGTGTAAAGCTAAACACAGACTTTACACTTTTACGCGTTTGGTGCGTAAAACGCACGAAAGTCTGCCGGTCATTTAAAATGCAGCACTTTGTCAGGGTAGGACAGCGACAAGTAAGAGCAGAAAGGGAATCCCATCTGATACAACTGATGCTGACGCGCGCCGAGGACCACGGACGCGCTGAAAGCCGGATTTTGGCCCTGTGCGCATGTCTCGGCCGGCAGGCCGAGGATGCTGCCTCGTAATTCGTCCTCGCTCTTCGCTAAAATACTGTCTATGCTGAAACCTTTGGATTTGTCCCTGCTCAGTGTGTTCCCCTTCGGCCTGTCTGGCGCAGGTACGGCCAAGTTTGTGTTTCCTGCGCAGCTGACGGTGCAGAGAGGACCTCTTTCTCTTTGGCTGAACGCAGACTTCCTCTCCTCTGATTTCGGGTCAAGGGTCTCGTCTGGGAGATGAGCGTCGTCCGTCCACAGCGCAGCGCGTTTCGGCGCGGAGCACGGCTCGGGCTGTGGGGCGTGAAGCTCCCTGCCGGCGGCCTGACTGCTGTGTTGGTTGGGGGGCACTTTAAGTCTCTGCGTGGAGGGGCTCTGCGGCTGTTCCGCGTGATTCAACTCGCCAAGAATATGTTTCCTGTCTGCGGGCGTCCTCGCCTCCTCCTCCTCATCCCTCGCGGGTGCTTCTGTTACCCTCGAGCCAGCTTGATGTTTCGGGGAGGTCTGAGGGTCCCTGGGTTGCCCGGGGGCCTTGGTGCGCTTGTGCCCGGTGGCCTTGGAGTCCAGAGCCTCCTGCTGACACTTCGCCTTCCTCTTCCTCCGGCGGTAGTTGCCGTTTTCAAACATATCCAGACACTTGGTGTCCAACGTCCAGTAGCTGCCTTTGCCCGGCCGGCCCTTCTCCCGGGGCACCTTGATGAAGCAGTCGTTCAGGGACAAGTTGTGACGGATCGAGTTCTGCCAGCCCTGTTTGTTGTCGTGATAGAAGGGGAATCGGTCCATGATGAACTGGTAGATGCCGCTGAGCGTGGCGCGCTGCTCCGGTGCGCTCTTGATGGCCATGGCGATGAGCGCGATGTAGCTGTAGGGCGGCTTCTGCGGGGGCTCCTGGCGGGCCGGCACGAAGCTCAGGGCGGTGGGCACGACCCCGCCGCTGTCGCCTCCGTACAGGTAGATCAGCGGGGGGGCGGACAGGCTCAAAGCCGAAGATGTCACACCGAGCGACGGCAGACGGCCGTGGTAGAGAGTCATGACGGCGGGAAAGCCGCAGTGTGTCCCGGGGAAAGTTGAGCCTGCTCCCGCAGCTCCACTCCTCCACTGACTGACTCTCCAGCCTCATGAGGGCCCCAGAAAAATGTTAATAATTGTTGTACGTTTGCTGTGTTATGTTGACTTTGCACTGGGAAATAAATTGTCCATCATAAACAGTCGGTGCTGCTCTTAGCCCACCCACATTAATTAAAATTTCATTGCGCTGAAACTCCCTCATGTCCCCCTCCTCTGCCCAACAACCAATGAGGTGCCGGGTTATTCCCTCATCTGTTTATAGAATTAGTCGCTTGATAAGTCTGCCCACCCAGGTTGAATCAAGCTGTGTTTATTTGGAAAAATTTCCGGGCACCCAATACATAAACGCACTGATGTGCTGTTTGAAATATCACGTCCACCCCTGACGCTCAGAGTTGCTCACACAGAGAGAACAAGCAAACATTGCCGAGTCCTTTCTGGGAGTTGCTGTGAGTTCACTCGAATGAAAACAAAGTGTATAAAAGGGAAAATAACTTAAACAATTTCTCTTCACTCGTGTCAGACTCTCGTTTTGCTTCCAGTCCAACACAAATGACGCAGAGGGAACATTTCTGCAGCAAACTTCATTTCAAAGAATATCTGAGCGCATAAATCAGGCATGGCTGACAATATAATAATAATGATCAGCTTAACAGGAATATAAGTACTTCAGGCTGACAGCTGCTCTAAAACGATTGACTGGGTTTTGTAGGTGGTGGCGTTAAAAAAAAACAATTATATGATTAGCTCAAAATTTGCAACTTATTGCGATCAGCTAATGTTGAGATTATTTTTATTAAAACATTTCTTGATACCAAGCAGTAAGGTACAAAGACAATATTATTTTTATTTTTTTATTGATTGAAAGATGACACAAGAACATGCGGGCATGCTTACACAAACAATGCATAAACCTAGGGACCTTAATATATTACAAGATTAACTTATTACACAAATATACAAATCGCATTTCCCAAAAAGAAAAGGAACAAATTATTTTAATTTGCCTTTGTAATGTGTTCAGTTTTCAGTCCACTGTCGATTCTTCCAGTTCATGTCTGTCTTGTATAAAACCAGGGGCGATTCTAGAACCAAACTTTTAGGGGGCTCAGCCCCGGTCATATTGTCATGCATGCAGTGCCTCGCAGTTAATATAAACAGCACATGATGATTGCAAATGTAGTCAGCTTTTTTCACATTTGCAAGCTTCATTTCAACGAATCGTGACAATGTTACCATCAAAACAAGCATAATTACTTAGATCTGGGTCTAAAACTAATTCAGTATGAATAATCGCACATTTCAAAATTATACACCAGTTTTATCTCGTACCCTTTATTTACCAAACCTGAGGCAAAGACTCAATCATGCTGACCAGAGCTTTCTAAAGTAAGTTAAAGCTGCTGTTGAACATTGACAGATCACATCCTCTGACTTACTCTCACCTGCACTTGGAGCTGTAAACGAACACTGAAGCTCAATTCGACCAAAATAGGAATAAAAATCGTTAACAGACTAAAATTATGAAGTACACCAGCTCCTTGGGTGGTAACTAGTGATGTGTCAGCAAACTAATGGCCCTAAAGAAACATTATAAGAGTTTGTGAAATGACCTTTTCATTTTCTTTCTGCCACAGCAACAAAAACCTCCCCCCAAAAAGTCGTATTTATTCCTGACAAACCTGCTGTTGAAGCAGCAGCACCTGTGTGTGAGTGCACTGTAACATCATTACAGCAGCAACACCGGACATTTAAACCTGTTTTTATTGGATCCTGTCTCCAGTAGACCAGCTGCCAAAATATAATATCAGAAGACATATAAGATACATTGTTATTATTGCTACTCCTTCTATTCTATTTTAATGGGTGGTATGATCAAATGTAGGGGTGCCTGAGTGTCCCAAAAAACATCTAAACTCACCTAAGGTAAAACTAAATTTAAAGCTCCGTGTTTGGTGAAGCCGCAAAACTCCAACGCTCGATAAAGTGTTAATAGCTACAGAAGTTAGCAAAACACGATAAACATCTGGCAGGCTAAAAGATGGGCGTGGCTTCGGGATCTGACGTTATAGAATGACCAGCAGGGGGCGACCCCCACCACCACCTCCAGTGCCAACCTCCCCACGTCAAGACTTTGTTATGTTAAATAATAATTTTAAATAAATGTGATGTTGAAAGATGATTTTGTACCAATAAATAGAATAGAATTCAACTTTATTGTCATTGCACATGCACAGGTACAGGGCAACGAAATGCAGTTGGTTTTGAAACATGTTAACATATTATGAATATTTTTACAGGTATTTGATCCATGTCAGGTCGCAGAAAAGCCGGTGCCGACCCCTGGAAAGATCAATGGTGCATCTCAGGGGCAACACAGAGACAGGCATCACACTCTGACATGATCCGACACTTGTTTGTCTTTCCTGAACAACTTTGCTTTTAAACTGAACTCCTTCCTGGGAGAATGGATCTTAATTTGCTTCTGCTAACAATCGTCAACTTTAATAGCAGGAAATGAACTCGGCATATCATTCTTTTCCGTCTCTGTGTTTTTGCCACATTTTCCAAGTAACTCATGTATTTAAGAACAGCATAATAAAACTGGAAATTCTGCTTTTCGTGTGCCACTCCAATATTTTTAGTGGCCCTCATATGGCCACCCCAATGAAAAAATTCCGGAGGCGCCCCCGATTCTGTTTCACATTTCTGATTATTTAAGTTCATCACTGTATTTTCAGCCTTATCATTAATATTCTTTTTTACATTCAGGTACATGTATTTCCTTTAAAATTCTAAATTTTGTAGCTAAGTGATAATTTTAACAAGTGAGTCTCTTTTTGACGTGAAGTAAAATGTAAATTTTGTAGTTCATCTTCTGGAAATTATCATTTCAACGTGTCAGACATCCGTCATCAGTTTAAGGAGGCCGGTGTAGGAGAACCACGGCTCGCTGTTCTCAGTCATTATGAGGTCTCCTTCACACCTTCCTCTGACCTCATAGGGTTTTCCATCAAGGAAACACTGATTAGGAAAAGGATGTGGGAAGATTTTTGTATCTTCTTTTCTTATTTCATTTCTTTCTTTCTTTTGTTTTGTTTTGTTTTTGAGTATCTGACTATGACCCAAGACCCACGTGAAAGTCAGCCTTCAAAGTAAAACAGGAAGTAACCAAACGCTCACACTAAACATGAAGATAAGGGGAGGTGAACACAACGCTCAATGAAAATTTCTAATTATATAATAATGGATAAAGAGTGTATTAATTTAAAAAAATCTGAAGGGCTCAGAGAATTAAAATAGCAACGTATAATCATATAAAACAATTGTGTAAGTACTGAAATGTCTCCTACAGATGTGACCAAATCAACTCTCTGCTCTGTGGAAAAGTTCTGAATGAATATTTGTTTTCACATCGACTGCAGCTTCTTCAGGTTCTTTTCTGACCGTGTCCGTATGAAAGTGGAACAAAATGAAACCCGACTTTAATTGTCCTTGGAGAAGCTTCGTGGAGCCACTCGGGACTGTATTGCCTTACAAGGACAACATGGACAGTGTATTATTTGTAGATGTGAGCATGATGCTTTATATTATGTATTTTCCTGTTTATAGGTCAGAGGAGGATTATAACAACTTTACAAGTGCGCACAGCTGGCTCCTGCTTACATTAAGGCCTTGGAGCTTTCAGTGGATAAACTCAGAAGTTGGTCTTTTCTCTGTTTCTCTCTGAGCAGACGGTGATTCATTAGCAAATTAAACTAAACTAACATGAAAGTATGAGACGAGTGCGGGCCACGGCGAGCGGGATTCAGGATCTGACATTTTAGTGGAAATTCTGCAGGACGCATTTTGATATCTACAACTTTATGTTCGAGCAGCAGCTGCACGAGCATGATGTTTTATTGACAGTGATGTCACCCAGTCGCCCAGCTGTTACAACCTTTATTTGAGAGTTCACAAAAACAGCACTGTGTGTCCAAAGATCAGGAGCATTGACTCCCCAAACTCAGTGTTGTAGGGTCGCTTTATTAGAAACAGATTATTAGACGTGAGGTGCCAGAGCGCTGACTTGTTTTTCCTTTCTGATTGCTTTCTGCTTTCTTTACGATCTTTTCCATGTCAGGATTGTCCATGACACAGTTTCAGCCAGTCTCCCAGACCTGGATTAAGCCTAGTCCCAGACCAAAAAGAGATTCCAGTGATGATCTCAGACTGAGATTAGCTTTAATCTGTATTTATTTGGGTTTTTGTAAAGATTTATTCTAGTGCATTTTATCCTTCATTGCTGGAGAGAACAAGGGGAACAACATGCAGGAAATGGCTTGTGTTGCTATGTAGTTGCATGTTCATCTTTGCTATAATATTGGGTGTCTTTGCAGACTGTTGTTTTTACACATAAAAAAAAATCGAAAGCTTTTAAAACTTCAAAATGAGAAAATGAAGCAAAGCTAATACAGGAAGCACCCAGAGAGGAGGCGCTGTCTCTTGCAGTATTTGCTTTGAAGGCTAGCACGGTGGCACGGTGGTCAGCACTGCTGCACAGCAAGAAGGTCCTGAGTTCAATTCCACCATCAGGCCGGGGCTTTCTGTGTGGAGTTTGCATGTTCTCCCCGTGTTTGCATGGGTTCCTCCCACTGTCCACAGACATGCAGTTTGTGGGGGTAGGTTAATTGATTAATCCAGATTGCCCATAGGTGGGAATGTGAATGGTTGTCTGTCTCTATATGTTAGCCCTGCAACAGACTGTCCAGGATGTAACCTGCCTCTCGCCCTATGACAGCTGGGATAGGCTCCAGCAACCCTGAAAAGGACAAGTGGATGGAAAAGTAAGTTTACATTTTTCTTTTTAAACGTACTTTAAGAAGTTGTACTTTGTAGAGAGGGGGAGGAGAGGTCAGAGTTCAGATGTTACATAATATTTGGGCTTTTTGCCCATTGTTGACCAATAAATCATTAAGTTGACCTTGAAGACCTCAGTGGAGTTAAGCCACATTTTAAAGCACAGGTAGTGAACTCCAGTCCCCAAGAGCCGAAACTTTTAAATGTCTCCCTGCAACAACACACCTGGATAAAATTAGTAGGTCATTAGTAAGACCTGACTGCATGCTGAGGTGGCAGTTCAGCCATTTGATTCATGTTACAGCAGCTCATGAATGAATGAATATGATGCAATAAAAGTACTTTTAGAAGTGCATTTTTCCAAAAACTTACATTTATGTAAATTTACTTGAGCAAGGTTAGGGGTTGCCACCTCAGCATGCAGCCCAGTCTTGCTAATGACCTCCTAATTTTATTCAGGTGTGTTGCTGCAGGGAGACATTTAAAAGTGTCAGGACATCGGCCCTCGACGACTGGAGTTTGACATCTGTGTTTTAAAGGATTGTTAACACGCCCCCATTCTAAAAGGTCATTCGTTCAAAACACAATGACGCAAACACAAATGCTACCAAATACATAACCTCCTCGGTGGAGCTAATAAATACCAGGATGTGTTGTGTGTCTTTTCTAGTTACTTTGCATCTATTTGCAGTGTTGCATTTGTGTCATTTTCCTCACTTTAGACATTTTTGTGTTTTTGAAAAGAAAACGTGACCATTCTTTACACAGTGGTTATACAGAAACTGCTGTTAATCTTCCTTTTGTTCTTTCTTTCTTTCACAAATTGCTGTAAACCAAAATAAATTGTTTCTTTTCTCACCTCTTATTTGCTTATACGAGCAAAATGAGCTTTTTATGTCGTCTTCAGATAATTAAAAACAATCTAGAACACTCAGTAAAGTTTAAAAAAAGGTGTTGATAAAATGCAGTTTACTGAATGGTTGTGTGCATAGCCCTCTCACAGTTACAGCCTCTGGTTGTTTGTAGACACCAGGGGGAGACAGTTATCTCTTTTTCATCATTTCAGTCTCTTGGGGGTCACATTGCACCTTTTTCTGATCATTTTTACTCTGTTTACACTCATTGGTGCATCAGCTTCTGTTAATATTTCTCCTCACTTTGGTCATTTTGAGGCTTTTTGTGCACATCTCTTTTCAGTTTTCTCTGTACCAGGGCTCCTTGACTTCTTGTGCCTCTGGGTCTGTATCCTGTTCAGTCATCCTTTCCTCTGTTGAAACATCCCATCATCTGATTTATTTGGCACCTGTTAAAATGAACAAAAACTAACCTCTACTGTTTCCTGCCAAGTTGGTCCTCATGCACAGTGCGATGTTTGGAGAAAGTCAAACACAGCTTATCAGCACAAACATATACCGACTGTCAGCACGGTGGTGGCGAGCTGATGATTTGGGCACCTTGATGTCACTGAGTCGACCACAAACTCCTCTGTATGCCAAAGTATTCTAGAGGCTGATGTGAGCCCGTCTGTCCCACAGCTAAAGCTTAGACCAGAAGAATCGACCTGCTGTAAGGGCCCAGAGTCCAGACCTCAGCCTGACTGAGATGCTGTGGTGGGCCTTCAGATGGCTGAAGCCACGATGTAAAGAACAGTGGACCAAAATTCCTCCACGATGATGTGAGCTGTGGTCGTGCAAAAAATGATTGCTTCAGATTATTACTGTCAAAGGTGGTTCTACAAGCTGCTGAATTGTGGTGCTTACTTACTTAGTTGTGTATGTTATTTATTTATTGGTTGTTCTCATTTCCTTATTATCATAAACTGTTCAGTTCCTAAAACTTCCATACAATGGCAACATTGTTTTCTTCTTTGCCTTTTCTTTTAGTGACAGTAAATACTCACGTATAGGAGGCACAGCTCTGCAAAAACTCAGGTTTAGTCTCGACTGAGAGAAATGTGAACTCCCTCCTCTGCCTACCAGCATCACTTTGTGAGGTTTTGATTAGTTCACTTCACATTTTTTGCTTTGACGTGCGCATTACTGAACCGCTGCATCAGCTCGACTTTAACAAGCACGGTCTTCAGCGACACCTCCTGGACAAATAAAGAACAACTCTTTTACCTTTAACCAGGAAATCAGAATATTTGATCAGAAATAAACACGGAGTCTGATTTTCAGGATTATGAGCCTTCATACTGATGAAGAACATGAAATATGGCTGCATGAGAGCCTGGATCGATACTGAAAAGCTGCCAAGTTTAAAAGAAAGAAAAATATCTACTAATGCAGCTTTACTAGTTTTTTGTTTTCTACAAATATGATGACTTTGACTGAGGTTTGGGTCCAAGAATTCTACTGCAGGTGAGATAATAAAGCTGCTAACTGAGCTTCTACTGTTAATACTGCTCCAATCATCTCCACACTGAACAATGAAAAAACACAAAAGCACAGCTCCAACGATGCTCTGAGACATGAGGCGGTTCTATGGAGAAAACTACAAACATCCTTTTCATTCATCTGCCAAGTTTTATTTTTCTTTTATCAATTTTGTCTGAAAAACAGAAAACTGGGGGGGGGGGGGAGAGTTTAAAACGCAGATTTTTACTCAACTGTCACAAATATTCATTTATCAAAATGTGGAACAATCAAATATTTTACATTTTTGCTTTCATGGATAATCAAACAGCTGCTGATGACTTCTGACATCAAACTAATGTCAGCTGAATATTGCAGCGTGTGACATTTCCATTAATCACAGACAGGAAAGGTCTGAAATCACAAAAGAGAGCAAAGCCACAACCTCTGCACTTACAGAACATTTAACAGCAAATGATTGAAACGAGACTCCAAACGTGTTTTATTTGGACATTTTAGCATCTAGAGGCTGAGAAAATATTCATTTTTAACCCGTGACAGCGTCACACAGCATGAAACACAAGCATGGTTTCACAGTGTGTGACGAGTTTGTGCATCGGTGTAAGCACGGCGTTCCTGCTCAGGTGTAAAGAAAACTGCCGTTTGGCTTTATTTCGGTCAGTAATTGTATTTATTGATGATTTAACATTGTTATTTGTGTAGAGCTCACCAAAAATTGTTAAACAAACATCGACCGTGTGTGCAAAACATTTTCGGTGCGGTGTCTTTGGCATTGCTGTCATGTGCTTTTGTGAAATGCAAACCTCTTCTGTTTGCAAATTTTTATACAAAATATCAGGAAAAAAATAAATCAAATTAAGTTTTAACTTCCTACAAGCCAAGGTGATGTCTTATATGCTCAATAAACCAAAATCAGATCAGTTTCTCATTAAATTAGGAAGCTCTGACTGAAACGCCAGCACTTTGTTTTTATTTTGTTCTTGGAAAATGAGGAAATCTTCATAAAAGCTAAATAAATAACAGCTGTAAATTCCCTCATCAGCTGATGTGGACCTTCGTTTGATAAACCAAACCATCCCAAACAGAAATGGCCATCAGAGCGGCCTGAGGACACCATCATAACCGACAAACTGAAGCAATACCAGAACAGAACTAAAGACAGACGAGAGGTAAACTAGGCCCGCTCACGCTACGTTTGCAGGATTGTCTGTCTGCTTTGGAGTCACGAGATACTTCACAGCCCAGTGCAGCAGAGATTCAGTCATTCTGAAGCGACTGAAGTCCTGCAGATTCTGTCCACACACGCGGTACGAGTAAGAGAACGGCCTGCCGTCGCGATGAACCTTTGGAATTTTTCTCGGGACACTCCCTGAAGCCCGTTTAGGACTGCTGCCGTCTTCGGCACTGGAGCCTCCTACCGAAGTGTCAAAGAGCCACGATGGAGGACTGCTGCTCAGCTCCGCCTCCTTGTCCTCCGCCAAGGTGGAGGTGTCGAGGGCTTCTGGTGTGGACTCGCTTTGCTTTCTCTTAACTTTTCCGTGTCTTGTCAAAGTTGTCTCCTCCCTTTCTCGGTCCACAGGTGGGAGGCTCTGCTGTGCTGTCCAGGTGCGATGATTTTCCATTTCTGGAGCAATCATGGAGCCTGAAGCTGAACAAGAGGAAGTGGCAGTGGTGGGGAGGGCAGTCAGCTGTTTCTGGTAGGGTGGGAAGTAGCTGGACTCCACCAGGTGGGCAGGAAGCTGCGTGCTGGTGGCGGGATCAGGCTTGGATTCTGCAGCAGAGGCGGGGTGGGGCGAGATGCTTGGTGTAGCTTCTGGAGATGCATCCGAAGAAGATGAGGAGATACAAGGAGGAGAAAATATGTTCCACGGGTTGGACAAAGGCTCGTCAGTCCCACCTGTGATCACATCCTCGTGGAGCAGGCTGTCCTCCATTGGAAGAGATGAGCTGTCACTGGATGCACAAACTCCTTGTACAGCTGCTGGTTGAACTATCTGCCAGTGTGTATCATCAACAGAGGGCTGCGTGGTCTCTGGAGGGTTGCAGACTTGCAGTATATTCTCCTCCTCCATCCTCTCTGTGCTGCTTTCAGCATTTTTTAGAGTCTGGACCTGCTGAGAGTCTTCTTCTGGGATAAGGAGATATTTCACAGGGACACTGAAACACTTCTCTCCCTTATATCTGATCCTGTCCACATCCCAGCGTGTGCTAGAGCAGGTCTGCGTGGAGTGACAGGTGGAGGTGGAGGGCTGCAGGCTCGCGGCGCGTCCCCTTGTCAGCTTCTCCCTGACGTCCTCCAGCACAGCCTGCAGACAGTCGTGCTGCCACTCTCCCAGCAGCTGGGATAGGTCAAATTCACACTGGCTCTTCTGAGAGTCCTCCTGACCCAGCAGAGCTCTCCACGTTTTACAGATCTTCATCCTGACAGAGGACAGGGTGGTGCAGCAGGGAGTGTTGTCTTTAACTGGACCTGCTGCGGTTGTAGCTAGTTCTCCGACTGATAGGAAGAACCTGCATTTAGTCTGTTCTGAGGCCATGTGGAACTGCAGCCGGTAGTCCTGGATGCAAACCGTGCTGTTGAGTAGGCTGCTGAAGCACTCACGGTCCTCCTGCTCCTGCAGATGCTCCCAGGCTGACGCCGTGAGGACGGCTGGGATCTGGAGTACCCCATCAGACAGGAAGAGCAACCCGGTGGGGCCCTCGGTGTTCCCCGCCTGGGACTGGGACATCTGACCCACACCGATGACATGAGCCTTCAACCTGCTGCCCACCTCCTCCTGCTGCTCTTCCTGGCTGCCGTAGCTCAAGATGAGCCGCTCTATCCATGGAGACAGTCTGTTCCGCGGAAGCCGAGGCATGTCCGGAGTTTTAAACCGTACCGCAGAACAGTTACGAGACTCAGTCAGAAGAACACTCCCACCACATCCTCACTGTAGTGACAACTTTAGCAGGGACTCGGTGAAGTCCACACACTCGTCTCTCGCAATGTCGCCATTTATATTTTAGCCACGTTAGCTGGACACTCGCTTAGCTTAAATATTTGATCAGCGTTGTAACCTCTGTGCACTTCCGCTCTGCGCGTGTCTGCAGTCATGGCGGCGACAGTCAAGTTACCGACAGAGAACAACAGCTCCTTCAACATAAAAGCGCAAAAGTTAATCGTTTTATTTTTATTTCGAACGATAACAAGAAGATGAATTATATATATTAATCATTAGTCATATTAGTTATATTAAATTATATTAAACCGTCGAAGCCAAATACTCGGGTAAAATAGTGAGTTTATGCCTTTAATAATATGTATAGAAACTTTGACTGACATCATTCTGTCGGGGATAGTTTTTTTTTTTTTCGACCATGAGCCACGTTTTACGACATCCGCCATTATGCTTTCAGGCATGAATCCAATAGCTGCAAAGAATTTCCAGCATTACCCTCCTGGTTTCGGGTCGCCTTCGAGCATTAAAACTAGCCGGCCGTTTTACACAAACTGAAGTTTTTTGTGCTTCAAACTCGTAGTTATTGTGTGGAAACACGTGACAATAAGGGAATGGGTGTGGTCGTAAATTCTAAACCGACCAATCAGCGTCCATTACGAAAGTCAGAAAAAATAAAAGACATTGCGAAAACTAAAATAAAATACATAATGAAATGTAACATGTTTTTTGTCTTTAGAAACCAAATGTACATATTTATATCGGTTGTTTGATTCACAGCTGTTCTGTTGCTGCACACATTTTAAACTGCACGCGTTCCGCCCTGATGCTCCGTTCAGGTGGTGTCGCCAAAATACATTGCAAGCGGCTGTGTTAACTTTTTTTTTATCTGTTTAAAGCAACCGAGGTGGTTTCTTCTTTATTATGAAAGCTTTCAAAACATAGTGGCTTGAAATATAAATAGATATGTTCTCCGTTGTACGTTCTCCATTATCGTCACATATATTCGAGATGGATGTCATATTTACCACATTTTCCCAAGATTTGAATGTAGCACAACACATGCCTTGACGTCTACTTCCAAAATTTTCGTCCTGAGTGATCAGAGAGGGTGGATGAGTAATTCATGTAGTGTAGGTACGCCCTGTGCCCAGAAGAGAAAGGTGCATTTTTCAGTCTTAAGGTGAGATACTTAAATTTGTAATCAGTAAAAGGAAAGGATGACACCTCAGGTTTTGCATGCACTGTAAACAGTCCATGTCGGAACCCCATGTAAACATAGCTCCACAGTTTTCATTTACAAAAACATTTTGCTAAAATCATGTAACGATGTTACTTAAAAAAAACGTTAATGGCGGCGTTGTCCTTCCTTTATCACGGGAAATCTTTATCGACATGTCGGTTGTTTTGGTGCTATGCTAGCATTTACTGGCCAAACCTCATTTAGGAATATCAGTTCAAGTTTAGACTCGATACAGTCAAGATCGCTAACATATATAAATGTAAATCATTGGGTCCCATGGGTCCTCGGGTGTTTCCGTAATATTCGGCATTAAATTGATTCACTGAAAGCATGATATGTTTGCTACGTTTGGGTTTTGCTAACGCGGCCCGTTTACACTCGCTGTACTGGCAGAGGACTAGCCACTCCAGAGAAGTCCTTTATTTAAAAAAAAAAAAAGGTTTCGCAATGAAGAGTTTATGTTGAGACTTTTAAAACTCGATTTTAAGAATGGACCACTTTTCTTTTACTTAGTGCCGTAAACTGTGCATTACTGTCATCGTATGTTCGACAACATTAGGTGGTACTGTTTGAAGAAGCTCAGTTTGACACTATGTTGGCAGGAGTGTGCTGTGCGTCCTCGGGCTGTCGCAAGCCTAGACATGCCCGATACTGCCTCCAATGAGCCCGGTTCGAAGGTTTCGGATCCACAACATTCCCAGAGACTCCTGAGAGTCCTTCGCACCTTTTGGCAGGAGCAAAGTTTCCACGATGCGCTGCTGGTGGTGGACGGAGAGGAGCTTCCTGTCCAGAAAAATATCCTGGCTGCTGCCAGCCCCTACATCAGGTCAGTCAGTCACAGCACATATCGAACTGTTTGTAAACACCAGCTAGGGACAACAAGGGCGTGTCCAGTTTTATTTAGTGGCAGTGCTATAACTCAGATGATTCTTGCTTTACTTCCTGTTAGGACCAAGCTGAACTACAACCCTCCAAAGGAAGATGGGTCTACTTACAGAATCGAGCTGCAGGGGGTCTCTATGGCCATCATGAAACAAATCCTGGACTATATCTTCAGCGGTGAAGTGAGTGGGGATGCTTTAAAAAGCAGAGTGACCTGCTGATATCCTAATAGCGTGTGGCTTTCATTGACTGTTCATATGTACCTCACACACAGATCACCTTGAGAGAAGAGACCATCCAGGACATGGTGCAGGCATCCGACCTTCTCCTCATGACCGACCTCAAGTCAATGTGCTGCAAGTTCTTGGAGAGCTGCATCACTGCAGAGAACTGCATCGGTATCCGCCTCTTCTCTCTGCACTATTGCCTCTACCACGTGCACTACGTCGCCACAGAGTTCCTGCAAACGCACTTCCGTGACGTGGCGCTGACTGAGGAGTTCAGGGAGCTACCACCGGACCGGCTCTGCGAGGTGCTGTCCATGGAGAAGCTGAATGTGGGCAACGAGAAGCATGTGCTGGAGGCCGTGGTGCGGTGGTTCGCACACGACCCGGATGATCGCAGGGTGGGTAGCACTGGAAAATGTTCTCTTTTTTTGCAGAGATACCTGCAGCATTCAGAGGCGAGTCTCATTGTCCAGCTTTAGTTTCATATCAACAAAATACTGATGAGTGGTTTTTCTTATTAAATTCTAAACTACCTAACTATAAACACTTTTCTTTTTTATGCATATAAAACTGTGAAGGGCTGGCTCAAACTGAATAAAAAAAAAACTGTTATCCCATATGAATTTGCAGGTACACATGAAGGAAGTGATGTCTGCCGTGTGGCTGCAGGGTTTGGATCTCAGCTACCTGAGAGAGCAGGTAAACAGTCTAAATACTTCTTACCAGCTGCTACTGGCAGGCACAGGGAGACCGTGTTTGGATGTGAATGTTACACTGAAAACTGTTGTGTCAATTAGAGCAGGGCGATATGGCCAAAAATATTTATCACGATATATATTTGAAAATTTGCGATAACGATATAACTGACGATATAATTGATGCGAGACAAAATACAACTCCACAACATTACTAGCGCAAAAAGACAACCTTCCATTTATTTTCACTTAAACAAGAAGCTGGTTTTTATGTACATTAAAGCTTTATAAAAATGTAACAGTGCAAATGCAAATTCCTTGCTGAAAGTTTAACCAAAAGGCATTTCCAGTAGAAATGGGCTGACATATCCTGAGCATAACCATGTATAATATCCACTGAAGTTAAAAAGAGGTGCTTTGCAACATTAAACTGCAGTGTGCAGTACGCATTTTTCGGACCATAAGGTGCACAGGATTATAAGGCACATTAAGCGAAACAAAGCAGTCAGATAAATCAAACTTTATTAAACTCATTCTTCTTGCTTCCTCCACTTTTGTACCATTGATTCATTAATGTTGAATTCTCTGGCAGCTGCTCTATTCCCATGTTGTTGCAGTATATTAATGACTAACCTCATATTGTGGATGGATTATCTCAGTTGTTCTTCTGACTGAAGTTTGGTCCGTTTACAGCATCCTGCCATGCGATTGCATTTGTCTCTAACTATCAGAAACCTTAACGTTAACTTTTTTAAGTGGAAAAGTGTTAGTGTTCGTCCTCCAGCTTCACTATGTTATGCTAACATAGCTGTGTCGCTAGCGATCACGTAGCACATCATTAAATACCAGCTAGCCCAACTTCAGTAACCCTACAAACGTCACTGCTGTTTAGTTTTCTGTCTTCATTTATGTTGGAAGTGATAGCAGAGCTGTACGTTTGATTTTTTTCAGAAATCTCTCAGTCAGAACATGCTAGCGAAACTAGCGAGCTAACTTCCGCTAGCTTCCTGCTAACTTCTAACTCCGTTAAATGTAATAAATTTTGTTTTCATGGATGCCTGGAAGTTAAACTTCATAGTTACACCTGGTAAAGCAGCAATGCTGATCGTTTTATTAAAGATGAAAGAATTTAGACAGTTTTTAACTCTCAGTGATGCTGCAGTGTTCGTTTGACCTGAAGCATACGGAGTTTAGGACCCAGATTACTCCCAGATTTAAGAGCATCTTAGTCCGACAAATACGACAATAACAACGGCCGCTTGCATGTTCTGCAAAAAAAGGTGCTTTGTCATGTATCTGACGGACAAACACCAAACCAGTTCCACATCACGGAAGTTGCACCATTTTTACAAACCAATTCTGGTTCATTTGTTTCACTCAACAATCGGCCATGTGCGTATGAAAACAAAGCCACTGCGCATGCGCGTTTTACTCATATTCTATCGCGATATTTCATTTTCCTATCGTTGCCTAACATTATACCGGTATTACCGTGAACGGTATAATATGGCCCAGCCCTAGTGTCAATGTAAATGTATGTCATGAAAACTTTAACAAGAATCAGGAAGTATATTCGATTTTATGAGCTAGGATTCTGATCCCAGCTTATCGTTTGGCTATAATGACAGCGTCACAGCTCAGGTTAAAGGCTGTAACAGCTGAAATGCAGGCTGAGGCTGCCTTTCTTCAACATTAAGTGTGAATACAATGAGTCTCTTTCTCCCCGTGTTAGCAAGGCTAACTGACAAATGAACCATGGTTTTAAATCTGAGAAAACATCAAATGGCAGCAGAGAATTTCAGAACAAAGTGGCTCCTGTTTTCAACATCTAACAACACTGAGCATTGATAACTGAGTATACTGATGAGTGCTGTGTGTGTAGTGGCTAAAACACACACACTTTGTCTCCTTCAGCCTCACCTGGTACATCTCCTCCACCTGCAGACATGGACAGTTTAGCTGTGTGTGAGCCAGTGATCCTCACACGCAGTCATTCACCATGAAAACTCTCCTGAAAAGCTTTTAGTGACATCCCAGTGCGGGAGGAACTGCTGATTACCACCTTTATGTGGGAAAGCTGTGGCTTACTCAGTCTGCTGTAAACATACAAATGCAATATAAGTTTTGAGCTAACCTCGCTGTGTGCTACCGTTGTATCCCATCAGGCCATGGGGGAGCCTCTGATGAGGGAGGTGATCAGAGAGTACTGTCAGCCGGTGCTGACGCAGGGTCAGCTGCAGGGGGAGGCTATGCTCGCTGCCTTCAAACCCAGAGGGTATTCTGAGTGTATCGTCATCGCTGGAGGTGAGGATCGCAAGTAAGTCGCACTCGCCAACTTTGTTTTGTTCTGTTTGGGCTTCATGCAAAGAAACAGAAGTTTATTTCATACATTTATTTTGGCTGCAAATACATTACCATTTATATGCTTTATTTATTGTACTGTATTCTTCAGTGTCGGCTGATGACATCAAAACTGAAGTAACCTTAACTAACCGGCCTGAACTCGAGTGTAAATTGTGTAATTTTGTGCCATTCTGGAAGAATGACTCACGTGAAATAACCATGACGGTATTTTTGCCTGTGACTATGAAATGTTGGTTCCATGTGTCACAGTGTTCAACAAAGATAGCCTGGGACAAAATTCCGACACAGTCAGAATGAATGGATGACCATTTCACAGCTACAACCTGCGTCTACTGAGCGAAGAAAGGAAAGGTGGGGGTGGGAGGTATATCAGCACTTGTTGGAAGGAAATAAAAAACAGCTGACGGAGGGAAAAAAAGATTGAAGCAGTAAAACTGAGCTGAGCGCTGCAGCAGAAGCTTGTTTGTGTGCTGTGTCCTTCAGATGCTATCATGACTGACGCAGCATGGAAACAAAGCAGATAGCGTAGACTTTGAGATTCAGTTATCACCTTTGAACTTTGAATGCCTCTGAAATCTCACAGTGTGCTTCACTCTGTCCTGTAACCAAACCATCTCAGCTGAGATTAGTTCAGGTCATGGTGGAGGTGCGGTGGGTTGATGCAGTGTTTTTGTTTAATTACGTAAAAGCTCAGATACTTAAGGAAGCTAATAAATCTGATAAGACAATTTTATTGTGACTTTTTTTCTTTTTTCCTAAAAAACCCTGATCTGTACGACATCAGTGCTACTGCAGTGATTGATATGATGGCTGTATGAGTACAGACTCTGCGTGAGCGTTGATCAGAGTGAATGTGGGAATAAAAACTGTACAGATGTCTGCTTGATTTTGCATGCAGCGCTCTGCAGCGCCTACTAGAGGGAAGGAGTTGGAACAGGTTGTGTCTGGGGTGTGATGAGTGCGATGGCGTTGAAGGTGAAATAAACACTCCAGCTTCAAAAAGACTTTTCTGGCAGTTATTTCATGGTTCAGGCTTTGCAGGGTTAACCCCTCCTTAATATTTTGTGTGTGGCTCTATAGTGTACTGCAGGGGTGCCCAATCCCGGTCCTCGAGAGCTACCGTCCTGCAGCTTTTAGATGCATCTAGGGCTGCTCGATTATGGCAAAAATGATAATCACGATTATTTTCACTGAAATTGAGATCACGATTATTTGACGATATTTATTTCGTCCGCCAGAGCTTATATATTTTTTTTTTACATGCTGTAGTGCCATTTGTGGGAGCATTTCAAGTTGCTATACATCAATACAACTGTTATAGCCCATATTTTAAAAATGTGTATGCATTAAGTCCATAGTAACTACATTAATTGCAAAAAAGTGCAATAAACTACAAAAAAATTGAAAATCGTTTTTGTTTTTACATATATTTCTACTTGGAGAAATTTAAGAGGTTTATCCCTCAAAACTTTAAATACAAAAAAGTTGCAAAAAATAGTTTACAACAACAGGAAATTTATTTTGAGTGTCTTCATAGTTTTATTTTTGGAGATACAGCAATTTTTATATACTGCAGGAAAAACAAAAAAACAATCCTATGATGCAAATTTGCAAAGAATGTGCATCAAAATAAACTATTTCCAGCAGTGCAATATGAGTTCTAAGGCCTACAAGTAAAAAACTACATTTTCTGCAAAAATGACGTCACTTGCGATAGTTTGCGTTGACGTCTTTTTCAATGTGGGAAGTGTTAAGAACAGCTGATCGGATCGGCAAAGCGTGTTTCTGGAATATTATGTTTTTGTTCCTGCAAGCTCTTTTTATGCAATTTTTGCAAAGCTATATGTGGAAGGAAACCGTGACCGAGGACAAGCTGATGGCATAAGATGTAAGTACAACTCCTCTGGTTTCATATGGAGAAAAATTTATTGTGCTAGCTTAGCGTTCAGGTTCTACAGGGATTTAAAAATAGTTACACAAAACGAGCATGCTGCTCTGACCGGCTTTAAAGGTTTAACAATAACAATGTATTGAATAATGACTTTAAAAAATAATATAAAATAGTGTGCAAATACTGATAACAGTGCAAATGTTTGCAATATAAGAAATAAATGAAAAATGTGAACTTTGCAGTGTTGCTCTGTGGTGCAGCTACGACACCATAGCAAAGTTTACACACTGTGTCTACTTGATCCACGTCTGACTCCGCGAAGCCATAATGTTTCCACACCACTTAAGTTTTTTTTTTTTTACCTCTCTTTTCAACCAACGGCAGTCCACTCCTCTCCAAATAACTTCTGCTTAGCTTTCCGAGCTTCCCTCGGGTCCTCTTAATTGTTGTGACGCGTGTTCGAAATGCAGAGCAGTGCGCTTGATTTGCCACATGGAGCAGCGCGAGAGTAAAGCATGAGGGAGGGGCTAATAATCGGCTCAGTCATTTTTAATGATCGTTGAAAGCCCAGATCGTAATCGTGATTAAAATTCGATTAATTGAGCAGCCCTAGATGCATCCCTACTCCAACACAGCTGAATCAAATGGTTTGATCTCTTCAGCATGCCATCATGTTTGGCAAGGGCCTGATAACAAGCCATTCATTTGATTCAGGTGTGTGGGAACAAGGATGCATCTAAAAGCTGCAGGACGGTAGCTCTCGAGGACCAGGATTGGGCACCCCTGGTGTACTGGTTAGCACATTCAAATGGTTGATGGTTCGATTCCATCTGCATCTGACACACGGCCCTTTGGGGTTGTGTCCGGAAGGGGATCTGATGTAAAACCTTCCCAAATCCAGCGTGAGGTTTAGGGAGATTTATATCTACTTGTATTTATATAAGTAGATATAAATACTTACTTTTTGTCTGGTTTCCTGAAAACTGTCAGAGATTTAATGAAAGTAAATACAGATTACTGTAACTTGTACAGGGAGAAGGAAATGATTTTCAGGCAATTCTTTTTTTCTAGTACTGGAGCTACAATTACTCTGCAACAGATCTTTCTGGCTTCAAACAAGAAGATCTAGTGTGTTCTTGTTAGTTGATTTCTAAAGGCTTTGTCCTAAGCACCCATTTAAAAGCTATATTGTTTTGTAGTTTTCACTTTGTTGGCCTACTTTTAAGATTAGGCTTCAAACTTTCCTTTTTGCTAAAGCATATAGTTAGGGCTGGACCAGGTGACCCTGAATCCTCCCTTAGTTATGCTGCAATAGACGTAGGCTGCTGGGGATTCCCATGATGCATTGAGTTTTTCCTTTCCAGTCACCTTTCTCACTCACTATGTATTAATAGACCTCTCTGCATTGAATCATATCTGTTACTAACCTCTGTCTCTCTTCCACAGCATGTCTTTATCCTGTCTTCCTTCTCTCACCCCAACCAATCACAGCAGATGGCCCCGCCCCTCCCTGAGCCTGGTTCTGCCGGAGGTTTCTTCCTGTTAAAAGGGAGTTTTTCCTTCCCACTGTCGCCAAAGTGCTTGCTCATAGGGGGTCATATGATTGTTGGGTTTTTCTCTGTATCTATGAAGCGCCTTGAGGCGACTTTTGTTGTGATTTGGCGCTATATAAATAAAATTGAATTGAATTGAACTTATGCAACACAATCAATTGTTTGCAGAGAAATCATACTTTGACTGTAGCTCAGGAGGTAGAGCAGGTCATCTACTGATCGGAAGGTTGGTGGTTCGATCCCTGGCTCCTCCAGTCTGCAAGATACTAAAGTTGCCAAGTTGCTCTCCAATGCATCCATCGGGGTATGAATGTGTGTGAATGTACTTAGAAAGCACTAAGTATAGAGAGAGTGCTTGTGAGAATGGGTGTGATTGGGTGAATGTGGCATGTTGTATAGAGCGCTTTGAGTACTCCAGTAGAGTAGAAAAGCGCTCTACAAGTATCAGTTCATTTACCATTTAAAAATATGCAGTCTGAACAGGTCTGAACAGGCAGCCTGTTCTCGGTCTCCTGTGTGCACTTGGTCTTCAGTAAAAGTACCGGGAAGGCCGACTCACATCCTGTCTGAACAGAGTGAGGGGAAAACCTTTTGTCTGATCTGATGCGTTCACTCTGTGCAGAACCAGGAAGCCGACAGCTGCGTCGCGCTGCATGTGTCCTCTGTATGACGCCAACAGGCAGGCTTGGATAGAGTTGGAGCCAATGAGCGTCGCCCGCCTCGGCCATGGGTTGGTTGCTGCCGGTCAGTGCAGTCCACCGCACCTACATGTCTGTAATAAAACGCTTTGTGTTCAGTAAAAGACATTAGCAGGTGTGTCATTAGCAAGGCTGTCTCTGTTGGTCAGGGGGGTTTCTGTTCGTGGTGGGTGGAACAGATGAACACAACGCAGTCCTGGCCAGTGGAGAGAAATATGACCCCGACTCCAACACCTGGAGCCCGATTCCCCCAATGCTACAGGTAGGATCACGTTTCTGAAACAGTTACTCATGGAAACCCATAAACAGATAAACGGCAGAAGTAAACTCCTGTGTGAGTGTGCAGAAAAAGTGCAAAATAGGGATGCTGTATTAAAAACAGCAGAATGCAGTGTTTTGCAAATGTCATATGATACACTCTCTCCTTCTGCTCAGTGCTTTTCTGTCAGATAGACACTAAACAGGTATGAAAACCATCATTCGTGCTGCTTGGCTACATAAATATTCAGTATATACCAGACGTAGAGCAGATATGTTTCTGCCATATTGTTTTATATTTGACTTCATGGCCATCAGGTGTCAGCAGTGCTGCAAAAATTCCCTGACAGCTGAAGGGTTAAAGGCAGATGATACACAAAGCGCACGATCGTTCTCCAGAAAAGTGATGTCATTCACTAATAAAAGTTTGCTGTCATTAGTAAGTTCCTGATATGAAGTAGCTGGCGGAAACATGCTGGAAGGTGAAGTTAGGGGAAGGGCCCCGACAGCTCCACCAGCAGATCATCAGCTTATTAAAGCTGCTGCACCGAGATGAATTTGGCACAGGAGCACTGCACACAGTCTGAAAACAATATAATAAATAATACACTTCAAGCCAGTCATGGGGTCTGATCCCACTGCTGCGTTTGTGTTGACACAGACAAACAGCTGTGTGAAAAACTGACGTCACCAGCGGTACTCTTCGTGGCTTTGGTATGCTCTAATAGCGTATCTGATTTAAGCTCAAGTCCCCCTTTGCAAACAAACCGGGCCACAGATCGCCCAGCTGTGCCCAGTTGTGCTTTGCACTTATGAAACATCTGAACTTAGAACTCAGACGTGGGAACACCCAGAGACCCCAGGAGGGTGTTTGTTTGTGGCTGAGCGCACAGCTGAGCTTGGGGGATGTTGTTGGCGGTGGTGGTTGATTATATTAACATCCGCTGACGTTCTCAGGCTCGTCAGAACTTCGGTGTGGTGGAGCTGGATGGTCTGATCTATGTTCTTGGTGGAGAGAGTGAAGAGCTGGGGCTGATCACCGTCGAGGTGTTCGACCCCTACTTCAATACCTGGAAAATGCAGACCAGTATGACCATGATCCGCAAGGTAACCCCCTCACCTATGCGCGCGCGCACACACGCACGCACGCACACACACACACACACCTCTACCTCGGGTATTCATATCATCTAATTGACATAATGCTTTCCCTAGCCCCTTACCCTAACCATATAAAACAAATGCCTAAACCTAACCACAACCTAACTATAACCCTGAAAAATGCCTTTAGATATATAAAATATCTAAATGGTATCAAATAAAATAAAAACAGACATTAAAATAAATAAATGTTGACGTAAGTGTTGAACAATTAATTAAACATAAAATTAACATGACAGAAATGCCCAAAAAGAAAATGTTAAAAGTGCAGAAATTGCATAAATAGAAGCAGGACAAATACTAAATGTTGTGCAAGCAAAGGAATAAAGTAAATACAGAAACAAATAAGGGTCTAAGGTGCTGCCCATGTAACTGCCAGGCTCAGGTTCTACTGTGGATTTTTGCTGCGTGTCATCCCGCCATTAAAACGATCAAAATAACACCATGAAATAATTGTAGACCACTTGGTGGAAAAAATGTCTAAATGTGGGTTTGCTGAAGTGGTGCGACAGATCGAATCGATGCTTTTAGTGAGTTGGGTGTGGGTCTGGGTTATCAGTAGTTAGTTTTTTAGCATTTCTACAGCTTTTCCGTCTGAGCTCATCTGTTCTGCAGAACCGGAAGCTAACTGGCTGCTGAGTGTTAATGATGGGTGACAACGTCAGCAATTTGTCATCTTACACGAGAGTCTGAAACCACCAATCAGAGAGCTGCATGAGGTCAGCTTCTTGTTAAATTTGAAGGAAGGACCAGAAAAAGAGAACAGATGATGACAGTCTCACATTTAGCTTGGATGGGTTGTGAATGTTTCCAGTAACGTCAGCACTAGAATTCCCAGTACAATGCCCCTATCTATGTGTATTGGACTCGGTGTTTAGCTATTTTTGGAATAGGCTGGAATTTGACCCGTATTCCAGTTGGGAATGCTGTACCACCCGGAGCGCTTGGAACTACGGTTGTCGTCACTTGTGTACGCCAACGATTTATTGCTCAAGCTGGAATTCAACTCAAACTGATGGATGTCACTTTGATGACTGAATGTAAAACTCTGAGTAACAGGATTTGTCTATAAACTGTATATAAAAGATGACCTGCAGTTATGTCACGCAGCGATTCTGGACAAATTTATTTATATTTTTAAAGTGTGTGTTTGGGATTTGGTTTGGCAGCTGTATCCATACATGGGTTCAACACAAAGATCTCCTTCGATTCTCCTTAGATTAATGACTGGATGTTGGTGGTCTGTTATGACCCCGTCTTCAGCAGTAACTTCAGCAGAACAGCTCTCATTGTTCTGAAATGTTAAAAACAACAACAACATAAAATCAGTGACAGAAATATTTGGTTAGCTCGACGGCTGGACGACGCTTTGACCTCGTCTGATTTGAACGATCGTCTCCGTCTTCTCCTTCAGGTCGGCTGCTATGCCTCCATGAATAAGAAGGTCTACGCCATCGGTGGGGGCTCCTACGGGAAGCTGTTTGACTCTGTTGAATGCTTTGACCCCAAAACCCAGCAGTGGACGGGGCTGTGTCCTCTGAAAGAGAGAAGGTAAGCACAGCCTCTGCTGTCTGTGATCTTAAAACGTTAAAGTCGGTGTTTTCTCACAGTCCTGACGTTTTTGTTTTCTTTGCAGTCAGCTTGTTTTTTTTGGGGGGGGGGTTCTCTCACTGCATGCACACTTGCTGTGCAACACTTAACATTTAACTTCAGTGTTGTTGCTTTAATTTGGACTAGTTTATGTTGCACAACAGGAAATGAAACATAGCTCTATAAGTCACTGTCATTCTTCCCAATCTGGAAGTTTTATTTTCAGTTTGACTAACTTTATCTAACATCACAGCTTCACTGACTTGCTCAGCAAGTGTAGCTGTTGAGTCAGAACATTCAACACTGTGGTTTTTATTGTGCGTATTGCTGAATCCACACCAAGCATGCTAGACCCGTCTGTGCTACTCATGTGGATTTCATCCATCCACAGGTTTTGGTTTCATTATGCGCTGTTATGAGGGGTTTTTTTCTTCTCTGTGGGCGTCTGCAGAATTTCCTTATTGGTTTTTCTGTACTTTTTAAGCACCGCTGCTGCAACTGCGCTTTTGCCCACAGTATGTTCAGAATCTGCTGAGGATCCAACCCTCTCACAGCCGTGGCATTGTACTGAAATTCAACTAAAAAATGCTAAAAGGCAAAGGAATAAATTAAATAAATGTATTTCAAGAGCTGGACCAGGCCTCTGCAATGTGACCCATGAGTTTACGGATTTTGGATCCTCAAACTTTTACCTGCCACCCTTTGGTTCCAGAAATGATTCTATGTAAGACAAAATGACATAAATATTTATTCATCCCAAAGTTGAGTGAGGGTCGAGTAATAAGCTGTCACTTAATGATAGCAAGCTGCTCGAGGCAAGCCAGGTTATTTGTCTCATTAAAAATGCTCCAAAAGGCAGCGATGGCACGAACCCAGTGTCACTGCGCTGAAACCACATTGGTCTCCCACCTTCCTCAGAACGTCAGTAAAGTTAACCACTGAATAAGTTCTGTAGTTAAAAACAGACGACCATAAATCCTCGAGTTGTGGAGAGAAGCAGTGTTTCTGTATTCTTGAACAGAGGTCCTCGAGGCTTCACGGGGTGTACGTGGTCACATGCATCCTTTTTATAGCGTTAATTATTCAATTCAGATCAATTCAGTTTTATTTATATAGTGAAATATCAGCGCTTTACGTTTGTAAAGTAAAGACCAGCAATAAGATGACGCTCTGAGCCGGCACTTGGCGAGAGTGGGAAGGAAAAACTCCCATTTAAGGGAAGAGATCTCTCCCGTATGACCCTAATTTACTCGTTACTTATTATCTTTAAATGAATTGTTAAACTCATTGCATAGCGAGGAGCCCGCTTTACTGTCAACCCTCAAAATGTCTGTGCTGCTCAGGTTTGGCTCGGTGGCGTGCGGCATCGGTCAGGAGCTTTACGTGTTCGGTGGAGTCAGAAGCCAAGAGAACGACAACCCCGAGCAAAGACAAATGACGACCTGCAAGTCTGAGTTCTACCATGACGAGATGAGGAGGTGAGTCGTTAAACGTTAAAACCACAGACGCAGCCACAGTGACGTAAACTGTGCTGGCGCAATAAAGTGCTGTCATATTTCAGCGCTTTCCCAAGTGCTGTTAAACAGGGCAAGGAATTGTTAACCGTTTTATTTTGAATGCTTCCATTATTTAATTTGCACACAGAACTGAAAAGATTTCACAGAATTCTGGTTCATGGTTTCATTCAACGATCCGCTTTCGCCCTTCTCATTCTCCGCCATGTGCGTATGAAAACAAAGGCACTTGCGCGTTTCACCCATATTCTGTCGCCATATTTCATTTTCTAATCGTTGCCCAACATTATAGCGGTGTTACCGTGAACGGTATGATATGGCCCAGCCCTAGTTCTGTTGACCCCACAGATTTCTGATCGGGTCTTTGTGTGAGTCAATAACGTTCCCTTGTTGAGTCAGAATGACCCAGACCCAGTTTTCCTTCAAAATCTTCACGTCTTTCCTTCCGTCATGAGTCCACCTTGAGGAAATCCCCACTTCCACTGAAGCATCCCCACAGCATAATACTCCCATGACTACTACCGTGTTTCACTATGGGGACAGTGTTCTTTTTTTTCTTTGGCCTCTCCCTTTGGCTCTAGGTTCATCTCATAATCGTGCTTAATCGTTCTCCAGGTTGTCTTCAGCGCACTTCGTTCTGGTTTGAAGGCGTCTCTTCTGTTTTTCTTGCAGTCTATTCCTGTCCAGGAAACGCTGTGATAACTTTATATATCCATTTCCTGCTTTGTGAGCATCAACAATTATTTTCCTCAAGTCTAAATTGATTTCTTTTATTTTTGGCATCATGCTTTCTCCAGTGACAGCTGAAAGTCTTGTTGAAGCTTTTATTTTGTGTGTATTTGGACGATAGCGCTCCATTTGAACCTCACTTTTTAAACTTGCAGCACATCGTTGCACAGATGAGCAGAGCTGACCTTACAGTTTGCACGTGTGGCTAATCTTACGATTGCATTATTAAAAGAAAAGAAACATGTTCTGCTGCAGGTGGATGTTCCTGGATGACCAGAACCTGTGCATCCAGACCAGCTCCTCCTTCGTCTACGGCGCCGTGCCCATTGGAGCCAGTATCTACGTGGTGGGGGACCTGGACACAGGTCGGTGAAAACATTAAATACAGCTCTGCTGGGCTTTCAGGATGTTCAGTGTTTGATCCTGTTACCCTCTCGCTTCCTTTGGTTGCAGGCACAAACTTTGACTACATCCGGGAGTTCCGGCGCACCACCGGGACGTGGCATCGCACCAAGCAGATGTTACCCAGCGACCTTTCCAAAACGGCCTGTGCCAACTTGCGCATCGCCAATTGTCGACTGTTCCGCCTTCAGCTGAGTCAGGGCATGTTCCGGATCAGAATCTGAGCCGAGACGGCAGCCGGCAGCTCTGTCCCGGCTCCATGTGTCTCCACTTTTGCACACTGGTACGCTCTATCTGCTGTAGGTCTGAGTTTATATACAAACACTAAAGCGCTGTAGTCGCTACGCTTTGAAGATCTCGACTCCAGTCATTGGTTTATACTCACGACCCTTTTGATGTATATTTATTGTTGACCAAATGGGATGGACACATTTTTAGCTTTATGGGTTTTATGACATTTTTCTTATCTAAATCTATTTTCTTTGAAGTGTGGGATCCTTTTTTTACAACTTTCTTTTAAAGGACATTGCTCATTTTGAATGCTTTCTGGTTCTCGGTTACTTGGCGAGGGATTCATTATACACCAGTCACTACCCCTTTGTTACACTAGAAATCACGCGGCACAGTTTTTGCAGAGGCAGCGAGGCCCGCTGTGGTGCCGCTTTATTAAAGGATCACTCTAGATCATTTCAAGGCTGCAAATATCCCATTATTATCTCCGTTATGACGTTCCAGTTCATGATAACTTTGCACACGTCACCTTGTGGTAGAGATACGAGGGAAGGATGAGTCACACATGAAAGCAAAGTGAAAAGTTGCAGCAGGAATCAGCTGCCTTTTTGGTAAACGCATTAGACACTTGCCAGCTGACTCAGTCACATGCATATTAAGCCTCACACGCTGGTTTGTTTTACGTGTGTGTGGATGGATAATGTTCTGTTTGGCATGTGCTGGTCACAGCAAAAACTGTGACCAGCACAGTTTGACAGTTTAGAAGAAGGAAGTAAAATGATTTTGTACAGGAAGCTGTAGGAGCACAGTTCTGAATCCACAACCAAAGATTTCACAAATGTCTCTTAAACTCCAGGAAACTGTCGACGTTACTGGAGGCCCTCGCAGTGCAGTTGTGTCCTTTAAAAACTATGGCGTGCAGCTCAGACGGTGTAGAAAAGCCACGTGGAATTCTCCAAACTATGCACGAACACGGGTGACTTGCTTTTGGCGACGGCACCTGATTTCCGTATATTCACAGAAACGTTCCCACGTGCTGATTTCAGCGTTTGCCTCTTGGAGCACAAACTCTTTAATGGATTATCACTTTTTATCTGAGCTGGTCCGGGCCGGTCCATTCTAAAACAGAGCACGTTACACTGGTGATTTACTGGAAGTGCTGCAGCTTTGCTGACCTCTGACCTGGCTTTACAGTCAGGACAGTTTTGGCATCTCTTGACCCCGTTTGTTCTGTGCGAGTTACAGCTGCTGGTGTCTGTCCTGCACTCAGCGGCTGCGCTTACAAAATGCCCCGTTCATGCAGCGCAGTGTGCGTTAGGGCCGATCGCCCCGGGCCAAAACACAACTCTTTCAATTTGAAGCGACGCGAGAATGTCAGGTTTTAAAGACTTGTGCAAAAACTTGCATTAGACTGCAGTTGGAATCACGTCTGTTTTATTTTGTAAGCTTATTATTTATCATAACATAAATATTTAATACTTCAACACCATAAATATAGCAACAGCATCAGTTCAAGCGGTAATTTGGTATAAACTGATATGTTGCAGCTGGTCGCCTTTATTTGCTGCACTGTTACTGGTTGGTTTGCTACACAAGCATTTGTAGCTCACCTAACAAAAACACTCCTGTTTTTTTTATTGTTATTTATTCCAAAATATATGCAAAATGTCATCTCATTTTTATTTTTGTTTGTTTTTTTGCTCTCTATTATTACCAAGCAGCAACCTCCAGGGCTGGAAAATGAAGCCAGTCCATCAGTATTACGAGCTGTGGTCTGAGGAGCTTGGAAGACTGAAGAAGCTTCTTGGAGGTGAAACATCTTCAGGAAACTTAAAGAAGTCCAAGCTCCTCAGACTACCGTGACCTGGATGACTGAGAACCTACACAGACATTAAGATCTGTGGTTCCTCGGATCAGTTCCTGTCAGTATCCAGACTCGCAGGTTAAACTGTCCCCATGCACAGCAGAAATAAATACGTTTACAGCCTCCTACACAAAGACAGTGTCTGTTTTCTATACAGGCGCGACTTCTCTGGCCCCCACACAGACCGACCTACCTGCTAGCTGTCTGCAAGGCTCCCCTCACCTGGAGCGGTCATGTTCCATGAATTGAAGCCGGACCTCTCGATGGAGGTTGCGGTGCCCATATCTAGACGTTCAGTTACCATTTATTTGCTCTCCATGTTACAAAAGTCTTCAGAGTCTGGGGGGAACGCTCTAGTCGCCTTCGTTAACACCTCTACACGTTTTTCTAATAATAAATTGTCAAACACAAGAGTTGATTGTTTCAATATGACAGTGATTCCAAGGGCCTAAATATTACATTTCGATAATGATCAACTATATGTAACAGTTGGCTAAAAATAGTTATTGGCTCAACAATAACGGATTAAATATCGAAATAATTTGCTACAAACTAATAAATAATGCATAAATATTCTGTCAATTCAAAGGGTTTACGTGTGAGGACGTCATAAAAATCACATTAAAAGGATTTAAACAGCCACAGATGAACAACCACACAGGGCACATTACATCGTGACATTATTTAACTAAATCTAAGCCAAAAAGCAGAAGCAGTGTGTGAAATCCTAAAGACGCCGTGATTCAGCAGCTTCTAGAACCACCTTTATGTCCCACCGCAACACCTCCGTCCGGTTGAGGTCTGGACTTTGATTGAATCTGCTTTCTGTGGCTGTAAAACAAGACCAAATCTTTATATGTAGAATTTTTGGACTTCAAATTGTGAAAAGTGAGAATGAAAATTTCCAAGAGAGACCTGCACAAAGGTTACAACAACTACAACACATAAGAAGTAAAAAACAAATACAATATTCCACACAGACAAGTGAGCAACAGCAGATCATTAAGAGCTACATTTCTGACAATGTCAGCTCTTTCTGTAGATTATTCCAGATTAAACGGGAATAATGCCTTTTTTCTCCGCTCTGTCCTGATTCTCAGGACGATCCTTTGTATGACGCTGTGAGAGCGAACGCTCTATTGGTTGTGGCTTTTGCACATATAAACACACAAATAAGAGGAAACCAGCACAGGCAGAGTCTGACCTCACAACCCAGGTCACTGCTGATGTCTTTCCTCCTTGGTATTGCGTTAACAGACCAGCAAACTGCCAAAGTTTGCACA
Source organism: Astatotilapia calliptera (assembly GCF_964374335.1). NCBI lineage: Eukaryota > Metazoa > Chordata > Actinopteri > Cichliformes > Cichlidae > Astatotilapia > Astatotilapia calliptera. The sequence continues at coordinate 3,012,136 of NC_137428.1, read as the reverse complement.
CTTGCAGATGATCAGTTAATCGAGTGCATCTGACTCTCAGTACCAGGCTGCTCAACCGCTTATTTCCCATGGAAGCAGTGAGGGTGCATCTAGTGTTTCACACGCTGCTTCTGCCTCAGGGTTTATTTTCGGTGAAAGAAACAACGACTCATTGTCACAACGTCGTGTATTGTAGTTTATCAGAGTTGGATTCATCAAATTTTAGGACCCGATAAGGAGCAAATGACTTTTATCTCCTGATATTTAAAACTTAAGAAGTGATAGAGGGTGTGCTTTCTCGTTACCATGACTAATTGCAAAATCGCTAAAAGAAATGGCAGGAAATGTGCAAACCTAAACACAGCTGGTGCAACAGGCTGTGAGGCACACAGACGAATATGAAGCAACAACTACAATGAAACGGTTTGTGTTTTGTGCTGTAAACGGATTGTTGACATCAGTGGTGTTAAAGAAAGAACGCGGGTTTATTTCGACCCGGACGTAAATGGGTCTGTTGTGGCCGCGTTTCTGCCCGTATAGACGTGAGGAAAGACGGAGCTGACAGAGGTTTTTAAACCGTCTGATTTTCATCATCTGACACATTTGTTTTGTTTTTTCACACTATCTGAAATTCATAAAAAGGCCATAATTGGACAGAAAGCTCTGATATGACAGCCCAGCTGTAACATTCCAGGGTGTCTTAACATTTAAAGTAAGTCATATGGTTTCCAAGCTGCTCCGTGTACGAAACAGCACTTGCTCTCGTGTGTTCGCACCTCATGACTGTCTTTGTTGTGATGTGCTGGAAAACATAAGGGAAAATAATGGCCGTCTAACCTGAAAATAACCAAAGCTGTGTTGTGAAAGAAAGAGGGAGTCTTGTTTCACTTTGTACTTTTGTAACTGGTGCATGAGGAAGTTTTGTAAGATGTTTCCCATGAGTGTCGTTCATTTACGTCAGAGGAATTAAAACTGTTGGTGGTCAAGCTGTATGTTTTTGTCTCATTTGCTTCTCTATTTCATTTCAGCCTCCAGAGAGAGCGACATGCTTAGTCACTTTCCTGCTGCTCATTTTGTATCGTGCAAAGAGATGCTGAAAGCTCCTTAATAACACCTTTTATTGCTTAGGTTGACTGCATTGCTCAATAGCACATTCGGAGTATTTGCATTGGTATTATAAGGCTGGTGTTTTTTCCTGTTCTGCATCCGATCTGTGCCTGACCAGGTTTTCTTACTCGAGATGTACGCGATGCACTAAAGTTCATTTCTAAAACACAGACGTGTGCGACGTGCTCGAATTTGCACAAAGTTGTCCGCATTCCGTTCGTGAGAGTTCTCAGTACAAACAAGCACCAAGGAGGACGGGAGGGTGAATTATGCCTGTAAATGTGCTGATTCAGCTGAGAAATGCTGGGAAATATTATTTGAAAGCAGCACAGAGAATCTGCAGAGCCTCGCTGCTTTGCTTACCAGCATTCTGTTCAGTTGCTACTCGGGGAAGCTCTCTGTCGGCAGCTTCGCTCAGAATCGCAGCCAAAGAGCGGAAGGTCTCATAATGTGGATGCTGCACCAAGAGCTGAGCATGAAAGCGAAGCTGTTGATTTACTGCTTGACCGATGGCCACGAGCTGTGATTAATGACCGAAGAAGATCGTGGGTAAAAGTGTTGGAAATGAGCTCAAAGTAGGCCCGCTACATCTGACCGCGATGCCTTCACGGGCACCTACAAGGTGAGCTGTTTCAGGCATGTCCACCTGGGAGGAGACCCCTGGGTAGACCAGGACACACTGGGGGGCTCGTGCCTCTTGGGGATGGCCTGATGTCCCCCAAGAAGAGCTGGAGGAAGTGGCTGAGGAGAGGCAGGTTTGGTATCTCTGCTTAGACTGCTGCCTCCACAACTTACACCTGGATGCTAATGAAGGTAGAAGTTGATGCACAAAAATATGCAGGAAATGACATGTATGAGCTCAGAGCCTCTGTTTAATGTGCTTCAGCAAAACCTACACGCAACTGCATTTTATAGTAAACTCCCCAACTTTACATTGTTATTTATCTTCAGGCCACTGAATCTCAACTATTGGTACCTGCAGGGCTAGTTTAATTTAGGAGGGTAAAAATTACGTTTTCATTGTTTTGTTTTTACTTTTTCACAATCTGTAATAACTGTGAATTTCCAGAGAAATGGGATAGTCTTACACGGCCAAGCGAGTAACCTGATCTCAGCCCAGTAAGAACATCTTTGTCAGGCATTGGGGAAAAAACGATCCTGAATGCAGTGAGAGCACAGAATGGCTGTAATTCCTGAAACAGTTCATGCGATATCAGTGGAAACGGTCGTCAGATATTATTTCAAGATTATTTTCATTATTGCCGAGACAAACTCCATCCTTGATGGAACTTGCATCATTTCCTTTGTATTTTGTTTGAATTGATTTGATATACCTTTATTAGTCCCACAAGGGGAAATTATTTCCAATAAGACTACAGTAGACTCTGCCTGTTATAACTCGTCTCCTGAACAACACTCACCGGAGGGCCCGAGGTGTTGCAACAGGATGAGCTTTCCTTTTGAGGCACTGTTGGCAGTATGGTAGGGGTGGGGTCTCTACAAGAAAGGTGAGATGACCCAGGGGAAGCATGTGTAAACCTCAGAGGTGATACTGAGGTAGGCGTTGTGGTTTGGGACCTTTGGGAAGAGATTTTAAGCTCCTGCTCTCTCTTTTAACAGCCTTTCTCCTTCATAAGGACTCACTCGCTGCTTTGTTAGGTACACCATGCAATTATCTAATCAGCCAATCACATGGCAACAACTCGTATTTCAAGATTAAACCTCCTATCAGAATAGAGAAGTAATCTCAGTGACTCTTAACCTGACATGATTGTTGGTGCTAGATGGGCTGAGTGGTTCAGAAACTGCTGATCTAATTAATCATGTGTAGAGTTACCTGAGAATAATCTGAGAAATATACAGTAAGCGATAATTCTGGGTGAAAACCCTGCAAAATGCCCACTCGGGGTATGAACAGACCCCACTATGGCCCAGTACAGGTGTGAAATCTGTTTAGTGTGGACAGCCCACACTAAACAGAGAGAGGCTCACAGTGAGGGCCCGTGGCGTACCCACAGTATGCCCACATTATAGATGTGAGCTGCCCTACATTTTACACAGGTACGGAGGCCCAGACAAGATAACCCACACACAGCACAACTGTGGTTCAGATTAGTGGGGATATTTTTTTGGCATGCTTTGGGCCCCTCAGAAATAAATGAGCATAATTTAAATGCAGCAGCATGCCTGAGTATTATTGCTCACCGTGTCAGTCCCTTTATGACCACACTGTACCCATCTTCTGATGGGTGCGTCCAGCACACAGCGTCTCAAAGCATCTCAAAACTGGTTTCTTGAACCAGTTCTCTGCACTCCAATGGCCTCCACAGTCACCAGATCTCAAACTAGCGCAGCGCCTTTGGGATGTGGTGGAACGTGAGATTCCTGTCGTGGATGTGCAGCCGACAAATCTACAGCAACTGTGTGATGTCAACACGGACCAGAATCTCTGAGGATTCACCACCTTGAATCTGTGCTGTGAAGAAGGGCGTCCAGCCCGGCACTAGCAATGTGTTCATAATAAAGTATCTGTGGAGTGCATGTTCCAATCCTAATAAGGTTTTCTCATGCCCAAACCTTTTTTTTGTTCCCTGTGTATATATGAAGATGTGATCCCCCTTTGAAGTGTTTGAGGGATGAAAAAATGGTTATTTCCCACATTTTTAGGACATCTAACATCTTTTTTTTCCAGGTACAGGCTTGCACAGCCTATAGCTTGTTCAGTAAAATCAAACTTATGTCGGCAGAGTTTAAACGCTCTCTGAACCTTTGCTCTCACTGACACTTACATGTTTGTAAAAACACAGAAGCGACTGGTGTCGCTTTGTCTGTAATAACTTTCTGTCTCTTTGTGGTTTTTTGTAGCTCCTTTTAGTATCTTTGTGTCTCTTTGTGGTCACATTGCATCTCTGTGGGGTCGTTTTCTCTTTTGTCTTTGTTGTTATTTTAACTTTATGTTTTTTACGTGTCTGTTTGCATCATATTGCATCTCGATAGGCTGATGTTTTCTCTTTAAATTCCATCTATTTGTATTTCTCAATGCTGAAACTGAGTTCTGTCACTGTCCAGTAACAAATGCGTAGTTACTCTTACTTTGGAGCCTCATGATGTCATTAAGTACACAGAACACAATCGGGCTTGGCACTCTCTATTTTTTATGCCTTTTTTCTCATCATTTTCATCAGTGATATGTTCAGGATGTTGAATGTAATACTTAAGAAAAACCACAGAGATCACACTTAATCAAAGGGAGATTACCCATGATGGATAAATATCGCCACCCCCTCATCACCTGTGCATTTGTCATTCAAATACATGTTTGTATTTCTGCTGATTTGTATGATGCACAGATAAACGGCCTCTGTGGGTAGAAGTTCTGCCATGAATGTGACTAAACAGGTAACAGAGCTGAAATGCACAGAGGGTTAGGAAAATCAGCCATTGCCTTAATGTAAAGCATCTACCTGGGAAGCATTTTTTATGACCCACCTGTGTATGTGAGTAAGTGGAAACATGAGTCACGGTGACTGTCAGCAGTGGCTGGGAAGGCATGACTCCGGGGCTCGTATTGTTCAACATCCGCTTGGATGAGACATCTATGACGGACATTAGCAAGTTGTGGCAAGTTGATCTTTGCGATCCAAAATAAACCTGTCGGGGTCCAAAGCTGCTCTGGTGGCTTTTTTGATGGACGAGAGTAAAACCAAAGATATACAATATCCTCTGACGGCTGCAGCATTCATTACATTCCTTCGGATGTGGACATAATCCTGTTGGTTAGTCATTCTGCTGGGGCAAAAATATATTTAGTATTTTCATGACTAAATACATTTTTGAATGATAAAAATCATTATTTACTAATTTTCAAATATTAATATATTAATGTAAACACAGTAAAATAGCAATAAAATGTTTGGGTTTTGTTCTTAAAAAATTATGTGGAAATTCCGAACACAAAGCTTCCGGGAAAGAAAATGCAGCTTTGGGAAGCTGAAATAGGCACAATGCTACTTAAACCCTATTGGCTGGCATTTGCAAAGTGTTTTTAGGATGATACCTTAAGGTATATCTTCTGTTTGACCTGTTAAAACAGGCAGTTTCTAGCATTTTTAGACAGGTCTCACGTGTTCACGGTTTTAGTCCCTAACCCCTGCGAATACCAGGGGTCAACTTTAATTTGAGAAAGTCTATTTATTCTAGGCTTCTCAAAAAAACTAAGGGAAAACTTGATAAACAACAATAACTGGAAGCTGTCTTTTTGCAAACAATCAAGATGGATGATTGGATGACTGAGAACCGACACAGACACATGTGTGCACTGAAGAAGCAACAATAAAACAACATCCAACGAGTGATAGTTTTGCAAGTGCTCTCCACGTACCATTGCTCTCATCTTGTCCCACCTCACTCATGTTTCTCTAGTTTTACCTTTTTGTCTGTGTCTTTGTCATATCGTAGCCAGTAGACTTTTATAAGATCATGCAAAGTTTGCTATGTCTTGCAGAACAGCCTCATATGGAAATTTCAAGTTATTTTCCGCCATGTGATTCAGCTAATAACAGAAGGATTTCATCATTTGTGAAGCCATGCTGAAAATACTCAGCAATTTGTGCATTCATGACCTGGTAGGTTAGTTGTAACATTTGTAGCTGAGGGCTTTAGCTTCCAGGTAACAAGGAAATGACATAATTCACGTAGATTACTGATTGGCAGCGCTAAGTCAAAATTTCGAGTTATGGATACTTTTTTTTTAGTGGAGGCAACAGGCTTCCAAAGCCTCAAGAGTCTGGGAGAGATAATGGGAGATGGGCCGTAGAAGGCCATCAACCCAGCAGCAGGACTGGTATCTGCTCCTTTGGGAGAGGAGGAGCAGCGAGACCGCTGCCACAGCCCTATAAAATGACCTTGAGTGGGCTACTTGGATGCAGGTTTCTGACCAAATTGTCAGAATAAGACTCCACGAGCACAGGATGACGTCCAAACGTCCAAATGCCAGTCACACAGCACATGTGACAGATGTTATGGCACCTATGTAAATGTACATGCTTTTTGTAGCAGTTGGGTTTTTCAGTTCTCCTTTGTGGTGGCTTGTCACATTCTTGCTGATGAGACTCTTCGTCTGTCTTCGTCTGTCTTGCATGCTTTTGAGGCTATGCACAGATTTTAGATGAGGTTTCAGTTCAGGGACTCTTAGGGCCACAGGAAAGCCTTCAGCTTGCACCTGCTGACATATATAAATTCCCCTCTTGCCCCTGCAGGCAGTCTTTTATCCGTCAAGCTCGGGTCCTACCGGAGGCCTGGGAGCTTGAGGGTCCTGCGCAGTATCTTAGCTGTTCCTAGAACAGAGATCTCGGATGTTGTTCCCGCGCTCCGATTACCACTGGGACCACTGTTACTTTCACCCTCCACATCTTCTCCAGCTTCTCGTTTCCCTTCTTTCTGATGTTGCTGTCATCTGGTATCGCTACATCTATCACTACGGCCATCTTTCTCTGCTTGTCTACCACCACTATGTACGGTTGGTTAGCCATCACCAGTTTCTCCGCTCGATCACTCGAGAATGACTTCCATGTCATGGCGTTCCATGTATGCCCTGCCTGCTAGCATCTTGCACCCTGCTGTTATGTATACTTATTTTATGTTATGGAGCTTGTGCTCAGAGCTTGTTCCTGTGCTGCCATGATTAGTCCCTCTGTGCTGTCTTTCAGTTCAACTTTGTTCAGCCACTGGTAGGTTTTCTCAATTATTAGCCACTTTAGTCACTTCTTCTATCAGATATGCTGTGCTCCCCTTTCTCAGGTTGCTGCTGCCTGAGGTATTCACTAAGCACACTATCAGTTGTGGCCATCTTCCAGATGTAGGCTACTCATGGATCTGTTGTTTCCTCCTGGACAGCGGCTCTGACACTCACTAGTCCTCAGCCACCTTTCTTCCACGTAGCACACAGTTTCAGGGTGCTGGATCTGGGGAGAAAGCCCCCATGTCAGTCAGAGTCAGTGGCTCCTATCTCCTCCTTTGGTCAGCTTATTATCCCAGCGGGGTACCTGATCACCGGCAGGGCTTAGGTGTTCATTGCCCAGATCTTGTTCTTCCCATGCAGCTGACTCTTCAGGACTTATCTGACCCTCTGCAGGTGTTTGGTGGTTGCAGCTTTCATAGCAGCCTCTTCATGATACTGATTCATTTTTGCAAAAGATTCAGGTTCAACACATACTGGAATATAATGCAGTGAAGCTCTCAGGCTTTATGTTCTGCTTTCAAATAATCATTCCCAGCTGCTGTCATATTATCATAACTGCTGAGTCTATACACTTAAAGGGATCATTTACTTTTCTGTCCGATCTGGTTTCAGAATTTATAACAAATGATATCCAACATATAGGCCTGTAAATACAAATTTCTTCATTTTATGTACATAATGTATATTACTTTAAAAAAAATCAATCCCTTTCCTTTCTGTTCCCCATTTCTGTTCACAAAGTTGTCTCTGAGAGCCACAGAAAACGAACCTCTGCCTTTGCAAATGGCAGATGCATCTAATCTGGCTGTGGGGGCAGATTTCGATCAGCAGCTCGGAGCTGTGTAAACTGCCCGTCGCCTGCACGCATCAGCCCGCCAGCGATCGTCTTTTCCTTCCCTGGAAAGTGACGACGCTGCATCATTTCCTCAGAACTGGGAAAAGAAAATGAGGATTCGCCTGAAGTCGCTGCGCCCTCCTCCATTTTTCTGCGCGCACGGGGGAGGAGGGTGAGCGAAGCTCGAGCGTGCGCCCTCGGCAGACACTCAAGCGCAAAAGACACACGGCTCATCCGCTCACCTCCCCATTGACGTCAGTCCGGTGTCACATGAACGAGCGAGGACCAATCGGCTCGGCGCTGCCGGAGAGTGCTGGCTGCTTTACACCAAGATAGGGGGAAAAGACTGAATAAAAGGAAACCGTGCCAGTTAGCTTGTAATGACCACAAAATCCCACGGAGGAGCCCACGGTCGCCGCCATTGGATACTCGTCCCGTTTCCTCGTGAATCCCGCACGTTTCTCGCTGTGGATTATTGCGTTTGGAGCCAGGGCGGACGGAATGGATAAGGCCATGGCCCTAACATATTGAGTAGCTCGTTGGTGGCGGTGGTGGAGGGGGAGGCGAGACGCGCACCGTGGAGACAATTTATGGGGCATTGTGCGGGGAGGAAAATGGTGGATTATTTGCAGTGTTTCACGAAAATCTCCCCACATCTGGATCTCCTGCCTTGAGACACTGATCGGTGGCGTTTCTGCGCCTGTCTACAGTAACCGAGGTCGTGTTGTAGCAGTTGGTTGGTAGGTAGGTACCCCCCTCACCCCCCACCCCCAAGCTCGATCTGAACGACCTCATTTTTAAAAAAAAATTATTATTATTAATATTGGTTTTTTACATATTCATGTCGGATTGTCGTGTCGTGGCGACGCGCTCACTCTCCCCTCCTTGAGAGCAGAAACTGTTGGATTACAGACAACTATGGATTTCACCAGCGGCGGCGGCGTTGAAGGCAGCGAGCCGCACAACAATCAGTTCTACCAGTGCGAGGAGAACAAGCCTCTGCTGGCGGACATGTCGGAGAGCAATAACAACACGAAGCTGGGCGCGGGGCCGTGCAAGAGGTCCCTGCATCACTGCAGCAGCAGCGGGATGCGATACAAGCTGCTCCATGAGGGGGACATCCAGGTGTGCGTGGTCAAACACCCCCGCACCTTCCTCAGCAAGATCCTCACCTCCAAGTTCCTGCGGAGATGGGAGCCGCATCACCTCACGCTCGCGGACAGCAGCCTGACTTCGGCCACGGTAAGGAACCTTCCGGCTCTCACACACACACACACACACACACACACACACACACACACACACACACACACACACACACACACACACACACACACACACACACACACACACACACACACTTTCCTCATAATATGCTGCGTTTCACATTCCAGTTTTGCTGTTTGCCTTTTCGTGTCTGAACGCGCACCCAGATTAAGCACAGTCTGCTGTTGACGCAGTTGGAAGAAGGCAGCCTGTCACTGCTTTCCCTCCTGCTCCTAATCTGGAACCCCTCCCCGCCACGCCTCCATCACTTCTCCTCACCTTCCCGGGACCCTGCCGGCTTCCCAGGTGCCTCTCTCTCGCTTTGAGCTCGTCCTTTGACTCCGGGAGGGGTTGTTGCGTTTGGGTTTTAAATATTAACAGCTAAGATCTTCTTCCTTTAATGTGTTGGAATAAAAGCCATCTGTGGGGGAGGGGGGTTTAGGCTTTAGGTGTGTAACATGAAACCAGCTGAAGGTCTACTCCAGCAACCTGACCAAACAAAGCGCTGCTGCTTCCTGCCTGTCAGAGGGAGGCCAAGAGAAAGAGGATGCTCTGACGGGGTGACGTCTCTTTGGTCATGTGATCACATGGAGGCTCTTTCCTCTGCGGATGTGCAGGCCTATAGGTCCTGGTAATCAGCTGATTGAGCCAATGAAAACAGACCTGGATGGGATCTAATGGGATTGTTTAACCAGTAGACATAAAGGAGGAAATCCAGCAGCTTCCCCCTTTCAAAAGAAACAACATGGCCATTATTTTAGGAGCTGAAGAGCCTGGAGGAATCACACACTCTGTAATTACAGCATTAACTGCAACAGGACCCGCGTCAGTAGGGATCAGTTGTAATTGTTAGCAGAACAATTAAACCCTGTGATTTCCCCCTTCTGTTGTTATCATCTCGTGACATTTTCCTCAAAGCGTGTTTTATCAGCACACCTTGTTAAAGGCCCTTTGGACGTCTGCCTATCACACCCACGCTGGAGGAGTTTGCAGAACTGCTTGCTGCAGTGTGCAACACCTTGGCAGCTGTTATTATTTCAGAAAAGACTTTCCGATATAGTTGATGACTTTCTGAATTCATGCAAAATATCACATTCGAGAAATCGTAGAGCTTTCAGGGAAAATGGATATATATATATACGTCACGGCTCAACTTTTGCCTTACACTGATTGTTGGTCGCCTTTTTGCATTATCTCATGGGCGTAACACAGCAAGTCCGTGACACCCTGAGATATGTGCGAGGAATCAGGGGTTATATGCAAGTGTTTTCATTTACAGGATGAGGTATCATGAAACTAGCTGATTAATAGAAAAATAACGTGCAGCTCTTTTGATAACGACTCCGTAGTTATTTGTGTAACCAGCCTCTGCAAAAGCAATTATTGCGGTTAATTCAAAGTTACCACGTTACTGTTAACATCAGAGTTGCCCCTTTCCAGGGCACCAATATGAATATGTCCTTAACGGTGTGCCAGGTTAAATACCCAGTGCCATCTTGTGGTTCAAAGTGGGATTACACAAAAATACAGCCCATATTTTTTTTGTAATTATCATTATTTATTCATTGTAGCCTCAAATACAAGATTTGTAAGAACGGTACTGATGTATGATGATGAAATGATACGTTGTCCTTTTCTTTTCTTTGCAAGACACAAATCGCGAACACATTTTCCCAACGTTTGTTATGTGCAGATATTTACCAGTAATTAAGATATTTTGATCAATGCAGTTAAAAAAATAATTTTACTGTCACATAAACTTCCCTCTGTTCCTGACAGGGAAGTTGCAGAGTGCCCCCTGGTGGGCAAAAGATGTAACATCAACACTTACAACATGGCTGAAGGGTGTTTCTTTCATCTCTTCTTTACTTTTTACATTTTCATTTATCAGCTGTTATAAATGCAGATACTGATAGAGCGCTGCTATATTGGCCCCACTTGAATTATTTTAATTTAAATTGATATTTTGTTGGTATTTTGGATGTAAAGCCATAGCAGATGTTTCTTTAAAATCTGCTGATAACTTCAGAAAATGTTTGCAGTTTGAAGTAATTGTATAAACTATAATTTAGTAGCTGGGAGGTGTGTGGGGGGGATTTCTTCGGTTTTTGACTTTGCAAATTGTAAAGTTCCAACAACCCTGGGGTGCCTCTGTCAGTGCGCCCCAGGCTGGCTGTGGCTACAACGTAGCTGCCATCACCAGTGTGTGAATGTGTGTGTGGATGGGTGGATGACTGGATGTGTAAAGCGCTTTGGGGTGCTTAGGGACCAGTAAAGCGCTATATAAATACAGGCCATTTACCATATTATCCAATATCTTGTATATATTAATTTAAAGATAACAAAGACATTTAAACAACACTTGAAATCAAAAAATATTTGAAAATGAAAAACTAACGGTTTTTATAAATGTGTAGTACACTCTGTACTGGGCTCAGCCTTAGAGATGGGGTGAGGAGCTCGGCCTTTCAGGTGCTCCATAATGGGCTGGCTGTGGCTCAGCAGGTAGAGCAGGCCATCTACTAATCGCAGGATTGGTGAGCCAATTCCTTGGTTGCTCTAGTGTACGTGGCAAAGTATCCCTGGGCAAGAAACTGAACCCCGAGTTGCCCTTGATGCATTGATTGGAGTCTGAATGTTAGACAGTAAGCAGCTAGATGGAGAAAAGAAGTGCCTATATGAATGTGCGTAAATGGGTTCAGTCCATGTATCGTTATCATATCGAAGGGATCAAGCAGAGGCATCAGACTAAGATGCCTCCTGGAGGCCTCGTAGGTGAGGTGTTGTGGGCACCTGTAGCTGGGAGGAGACCCGGGACACGCTGGACAGGTGTCCCTCAGCTGGCTTGGGAACACCTCAGTGTCCACCCCAGAGGAGCTGGAGGAGGTCTGGGCATCTCTGCTTGGGTGGGTCTGGATATGCGTCAGAATACTGATTAAAAATAACCACACTGAGGGGTCATTGTCATTGTCTGTGACCCTCGTGCTTTGTGAACACTAGTCGTGAAACTATTGCAGCTGAGAATGCAAAAACAACCTGCAGGTATCAGTTAAGCCTCCACCTTTTCATGCAATCTTTTTAGTTTTATTTTCAAAAGCATTAAAAAACAATAATTTTCTGATTGAATCTTTTAAAACTGCAAACTAGAAGTCAGTTCATTTTGGACATTTCTGTCCTGCTCTGACAAACCTCCTGACTGCATGCTGTGTCGTCTGTTTTAATATGACATATTAGAAGCTTATTGGCTGATGTCTCATATGTTATCCTGTAAATCGCTCAGCAACAAACAGCCCTTCACTCAGCACCGCATATTTTCTTACCATACTGCAAATACCAAGTGGTGTCATTTATCACAAAATGTCTGTTAGCCTGCTTCGTTTCAGGAAATCTACCGTGTGACGTTAATGCTGCTTTGAATTATGTCACATGTGGCGTTTATTCAGAAATCCTCATGCAGCAGCGGTGCGCCTGCGAGCCGTCTCCTATTCTTTGCCCCCGTAGAGGCTGAAATCTGAGCAAACAGGGTTTTATTCAGGCCGGGAGCGTGAATGTGCACGTCCTCAGTGGAGTTTTTGTGCCCAGCGTCAAGCGGAGCCGGTATGTGGGCCGACGAACAATGCTGACCCATTTGCTCTGCGCTCTTCCAGCAGGGCTGCTTCCACAGAGCGTCGACTCTGCGTCTCCAACAACATCCCCACGCTCTGCAAATAACCGAGATGATTGTGAGGACAAAAAGCTCTGTGAAACTGAGCGCCGCTGCCAAGAGGGTTTCACCTGAATTAAATTAAAGTGGTTGCCATTTTTCTAAAATCCTTCTCATGCGTACACAAGTGTAGACAGTTGCAGTCGCTTAGGCTTTCACTCATCTGTTAAATGCTTTTTCTGTCTCTCGCTGAGTAGCAGGAGGGAGGGTTGTGACTCACTTTTCATTCCTTGCTTCGACAGACCTTCCTGCCACGGCTGTGCTCAGAAGCATAACCTACATCACATTTATGTAAGAAGGCTGCAAAGTGCAGGAAAGCACTTCCTATATCACGTCTCGCTCACAAAAGGCGAGAGATGAAAGGAACCTGATTATTTTGGGTTCATTTTAGATGGTGAGGTTGAACTTGGCATTTAAGAATCGCTATCTCGCATGTCCTTATAGGTGAAATATTTAGCAAGAAGCAACATCGCTGATCTATCTTGGTGTGCGTTGGTGTGACCCATGATGTCACTTTTAGAACAGATAAACTGGTTACATGGAACTTTATTTTTTCCACAGCATTGTGCTGGACTGATTGAGTCGGAGCGTTGGAGACCATGTTTCCTTGATGGAACGAGAAAAAACAACAACAAAAGATGGAAAATGAACACAAATGCGCTCAAAATGACTGCACGAACACGCGACAAAAGAGCAAAAAGGACCGTCAAAGATGAAAAATGACCACAGCCTCAAAAAGACTGCAAAAGATGACCAAAAATGTTGTAAATGACATTTTTAGTCATTTTTAAGTGTCTGAAGAACAAACAAAAGGACAGAGGCAGACCTGAGGGACGTCCTGTTTCTCTAAGAGAAAACTAGTCTTGTAGGTGGTTTCAGGTGATTTGCTGTGTGGCGAATCCTAAAGTGTGAGCGGCTGAAGTCGCACAAACAGGTTTCACATTAATGAAAACACGTGCCTGTTATTCTCAGTCACTGTGTGGATGAGCCCGTGTGTTATTGTCACCTTGCTGAACGTGTTACACTTCGGATTAACTTTGAGTTGTAACACCTAACTCCTTCACGCCGAGGTGTCCAGCAGTGTCACGTGTGGGACGAGTGGGAGGCGTGGAAGTTTCACACTTGAGGGAGCACAGAAGAAACGGCGCAGAGCTGCATCTTTAAAGAAGACGTAGATCAAACTGATCCTCGACGACACAACTGCACTGCACGGAGCTGTGGGTGTGCAGCTCAGCAGCTGTTAGTGAGATGCTAACAGAGCTCTTAACACAGAGTCAGGCTCACAGTAAAGAAGTATTAGGACCTGCTGTAGCTTTACACTGACAATATAAATGATTCACTTCCATGAGTGAAGCAAGCCCAATTCCAAAACTCCTAAAGAGGACCTATTCTGCTGCACTCAGATCCATTTTACAGTGTAAAAGTTTAAAGGTAAACATGATTACATTTCACTAATTAGAAAACAGCAATTAGCTGCTGATTATACATTGAGAAAATATGCGTTCATAGTATTCTAGTTTTCATTTTCAGGACAGAAATTGTTTTTAAAAGTGTCACATCACTGATGCTTTTAGTTTCAGCCCAGCTGTTAGAACTCCCCTAGTTTCTTTAAAAAAAGGAAAGAAAAGTCAGCTAGACTTCCTGATGTGGTTGCTTAATGCGTCATTCAACTTCATAGAGCAGGCCTCAACGCCAAGCCACCTATCTCCACCATCTCTAAAGTAGGTCTAAGCAGCAGCTGATTGGTTATGATTTGTACAAAGACAGGAAACTCTGCTCTAGCCTCAAAAGTGATATCTTGAACCATTTTAAATGTGCCCCTGTTTTCAGAGATGCTTCTGCAGCGATAGATTTGATTACATCCAGACGCAGTCTTGAACTGCAGGACTGAAAATCCTGAACTTTTAATTGGATTTTTCCTTAAAAGTTTAAAAGTTTTGCACTCCTTTTCACGCAGCAACATATCGTACCGTCTTTAAGCTCTACACCTGGCTTGCATCCACAGCTGTGTCCAATTTAGAATCGGCGATTAACCTAAGAAGTCCGTGTTTGGTCTGTGGCAGGAAGCTGGAGTACTTTTAGAGAAGCCACCGAGGCACTGGGACATGCTAACTCCACACAGCAAGGCCTCCAGCTGGCTGGCAGTTTTGGGCCCAGATCCTTTTTGCTGTGCGGTGACGCTGCTAACCACGTGACCGCTGCCAATCCTGAAGCTTTTACTCTGAAGGTGGTGAAGAAAGCTTGTGCAGGAGAGTAGAGGATAAAAGTATACATCCAGATCAGCTGGTCACATGTTTTGCTCCCAAAAGCAGAAGGATCTTGTTTTTGCAGTTCTGATAATACAAAATGGCAAGAGAGTCCCAAACAGGTCTGAGCAGACCTCCCTGACAGGCCACCATACGTGTTCATACTTTAAAAAACGGATCCTCCCAGTCTGTGTTTGAACAATGCAGCCATTAGGCAAAGATCTGACTTGGAGTCAGGAATGATGGTGCTCCCTGCCATATTGATTTATAATATTTAGAATGGATTGGAATTGGACTCGTTCCCCTTATTCTGCCTTGTTATGTGTGTCAGCGAGTGATGGATAAAGTGAAGGAAAACAGAGAAAACCAAACGACAGAGTTTGTCAGGAGGGAGAAAAAAGAATGTAGACTGCAGCCAAGCAGCAGTTATTCTCTATTGTTTTTAGTCGTGTCTTTCAGGAAAACTGTGGGCTGTTTTTAAGGCAGCTGGGGAAGAAAAAAAAGAAGAAGCTGTAGTCAGTTCGGGCAGTGGGAAGTTGCACACAGTGCTTTTCTGTAGCCAAACGCTGTGAAACTTGTTTTCCACCTCAACTGAAATTTACATCCCCCCCCCCGCCCGTTTGCATTTTAAGCTTTCTCTGATGTCACACAGCAGCGCATTGTCTAATCGTTTGCATGATTTAGTGGCTGATGCACAAATGTGTCACAAGATAACAAGCAAGAGCTAATGGATTGTTCATGTTATACTGTTATTCTTTCCGTACTAGCATAGCTTTGTGTAGCAGCTGTCTTTAAGTTAACTCACTGAGCTGTCAACATTTTAGTCAAGTTTTCCTCAGCCTAAGTTTGTCATTAACACGTTTCCATCACACTTTTCACCGTAGCGCTGTTTGAGTAGTTTACCCAAGTTTACAACCAGACCATGAGTGCTGCTGGTGGCCAAAACCATTGTGAGGAGGTTCTCAGTGCAGCATCAGTTGCTAGCAATAAGGAAAATCACTATTGGCTGTCCTAAAAGTCGCTAGAAGTTGCTAAATGACCTCATCGCCTAATTTGCATAATTGGTGACCCGAAATAGGCACTGGCGGAGTTTCTTTTTTGAGTGCCACCTCACTGGCGCTCCTTACCATTGCCACTGGATGTGCGGAAGCAACGCAGGAGAATTATTCCTCTATGAATAAAACATCAAGAATTGCTCCTGGTGCTAGCTTCAGCTAGCTGTTTATTATTCCCTCTACCACGATCACTTCTTCTTCTATTCTGTATATCTTATTGATTCCAGAGCGCCCCCTGTGGGTAGCTTCAACAATAGCAACTATCATTATAGCCTTGTCAAACTGAGACTCAGGATCTCTTGTTTTCCTCATGAGCTTTGCTCAATTTGTCGATCCTGCCCGCTACTCTTGGTGCCGTTGCGTGCTTTGGACCCGGTGGACTCCTGCTTGGTTCCTGTTGTGGGATCTCTCGAGAAGGGTTCTGCAAAACCCTCTCCTCTCCGACATCTGCGTTGGCGTGGAGTGGACCAAACAAACCTCCGACCTGTGGATCTGGTTGTTGCTGCCTCGGAAGCTCCCGAGCCAATTCCTCTCAGGTTGGGATTAATTAACGCCAGATCGGTGGCAAATAAGACATTCATTTTGAAGGAATTTTTCGCTTCCCATGCACTGGATTTTCTTTGCTTGACTGAAACTTGGATTCCACCCGGTGAGTTAAGTGCCTTTTCTGAATTACTGCCGGCTGGTTGTGCCTTTTTTAGTGTTCCGAGAGTTTCTGGTCGCGGAGGAGGGCTAGCTGTTGTTTTTAAGGCACATCTTGACTTTAAGCAGCTATCCCCATCAACACGCCACACCAGTTTTGAACTCTGTTTGTGTGAACTGGTCCACTCGTCTTCGCTGTTGTGTGCGATTGTTTATCGGCCCCCAAAATATAACAAGAAGTTTTTATCCGAGTTCTCAGAGTTTCTTGCTGACTGTGCATCACGGTATGACCAGATCCTTTTACTTGGTGATTTTAATATACACGTCTGCTGCCCGGGGAAGCCCCTGGCTAAGGACTTTCTGGACTTAGTGAACTCTTTTAACTTTATTCAGTCTGTTAAAGGTGCCACTCAAGAACGTGGTCACACACTGGACTTGGTTTTATCACATGGTTTATCTGTCCAAAACGTACTTGTCGAGGATGCGGTGTTCTCTGACCATATGCCTATTTTATGTGATATTGTTCTTTTTAATCCTGTTCTTAAGCGTGCTGTACCTGCTCGATGTTATCGTGCTTTTGGCTCAGATACTGCCGAGCGGTTTTCCATATTGTTTGACCAATTTATTTCTTATCCTCCTGAGTTGTCCATCTCAGATGGATTAGTTTCTTGTTTGGATTCTGCTTGTAAATCTGTCCTCGACGCTGTCGCTCCTTTTATATTCAGACAATGCAAGCCAAAGGCTAGTCCTTGGCTAACTGATTTTACCAGAGCCGCTAGAAAAGAATGTAGAAGATGTGAAAGACGGTGGAAAAAAGATAGGCTGTGCGTCTCTATGGAAGCTCTTAAGACTAGCTGGAAAGTCTATCAGAGAGCAGTAAAGGCTGCCAAGCACTCCTATTTTTCTCAACTTATTGCTGCCAGCTCGCAATACCCTCGTGTTCTATATAACACCATAAATTCTGTACTTAATCCGGAAGGCTATATTCTTTTGCACTCTTCTGCGGTTATGTGCAATAAGTTTCTTAATTATTTTGTGGAAAAGGTTGCTAGTTTGAGACCTCCGACTCTACCTATTGCTGACCCAGCCATGCATGGTTCTTGCTCAAGTCTGTTCTCTGCTTTTCTACCAATTGTTTTATCTGATTTAGAGAAACTTGTGTTGAATGCTAAACCGTGTGGCTCTCCAAATGACGTTGTTCCTCCCCGTTTTCTTAAAAAGGTATTTCCTATCATCGGACCACATATTCTGAACATTATTAATACTAGTCTTTTGTCTGGTCAAGTACCTAGGGAATTTAAGCAGTCATACATCCTTTACTTAAGAAACCAGGCTTAGATAGTTCAGTCATATCAAATTTTAGACCGATCTCTAAGCTTCCCTTTCTTAGTAAGATTCTGGAAAGGATTGTTTATACTCAGTTGATGGACTACTTGAATGACTCTAAATTGTCAGAAATCTTTCAGTCCGGCTTTAAGCCATTCCACAGCACGGAGACAGCCCTCGTAAAAGTTATGAATGACATCCTGATAACGACAGACCGTGGTAAATATGCAGTGCTGGTCTTGTTGGACATGACAGCTGCATTTGACACTGTGGATCACGATTTGCTGATCTCCCGCTTACAGCACGGTGTGGGAATTACTGGTTCGGCACTTTTGTGGTTAAAGTCCTATCTTTTAAATAGGACATTTTGTGTTAAGTTGGGGTCGGCTTCATCCTCTGTGGCCCCTCTGCTTTGGGGTGTTCCACAGGGATCTATTCTTGGGCCGTTATTGTTTTCATTGTACCTCTTGCCCCTTGGCGCGATTTTCCGAAAGCATAAAGTGCCATTCCATCTATATGCAGATGACTGCCAGCTCTACTTACCTCTTAGTCATTCTGATAGTCTCCCAACTGGACCTCTGCTTGACTGCCTTACTGATGTCAAAGCATGGATGGCAAACAACTTTTTAAATTTTAATGATCGGAAGACAGAAGCAATTTTATTTGGCCCAAATCGTTCTTCTCATACTCTGGATGTTGATCTTGCAGCTTTGACTTCCCAACTAAAGAGTTCGATCACAAATCTCGGAGTTAAAATTGATTCTGCACTCACCTTTGATGACCATGTAAACGGGGTGGTAAAATCAGCATTTTATCACCTCAGACGTTTATCAAAGGTTAAGCCCTTTCTTTCCAAGCGTGACTTGGAAAGTGTTATTCATGCCTTTATTACCTCACGTTTAGATTATTGTAATTCTCTTTTAACAGGGGTTGGGCAGGGCACTTTGTCACGCTTGCAATTAGTGCAAAATTCTGCGGCACGATTTTTAACTGGTAGAAGAAAATTTGATCACATCACTCCGATTTTGACCTCTTTACACTGGCTTCCAATTGAATTCAGGATCCGTTTTAAAGTCCTTTTATTGGCTTTTAAATCTCTAAATGGTCTGGCACCTGTTTATTTGTCTGATTTGTTGAAGCCCCACGTCCCCACTCGTTCCCTTCGGTCAGCTGAGCAGTTGCTGCTTTCGGTCCCAAAGTCACGGCTGAAACTTAGAGGAGACCGAGCGTTCTCTGTTGCCGCGCCGATGCTTTGGAATAACCTTCCTCTCCATATTAGACAGGCTGCATCAGTGCCAGTTAAGTCTTTATTAAAAACCTATTTTTATTCCCTGGCTTTTAACTCTGTGGGTAACTGACATTTTTATTTAATTTTATTTATTTTTTTATTTATTTTTTTATTTTTTTATTGTTTTTTAACTTTATTGCTATGTCTATTACTATGTGCATATTAGTATTGTACAGCACTTTGGTCTACCAGGTGTGTTTTTAAAGTGCTATATAAATAAATAAATGATGATGATGATGATGAAGTAGTTTTAAAACTTTTGATCCACAAAAAGTAACAGTGAAAGAAGACTATTTTTAACCATAGCGTTGTTAACAAACTACATTAACAATCAAAATGGTCATAGCAAACCTCACCAGAACAGCGTTAGTCGAAATCGGATGTACAAGATGGAGTTGATTTATTTTAGACAAAGAAAACTGTACATTTACTGCTGCTCCCACCCTGCATTACAATCAGCGCGGGAGCAGCGGCTTCGCTAATGCACCGTTCATTAGCGGTTTGAACGTGTAGGGGTGAACTCTGATGGCAGCTGGGGGGGGACTGCTGCCTGAGGACTATCTGCTGCCTTTGGTAAGGGCGAGGTGCCCACGGCAGCACCCGTGCTTGTTGAGTGTGAGAGCGATACTTGCTTTCACGTCAGAAAGTCGTTATAAGTCTCCAGTAACACCAGCAAAAGTCGCCAGATTTGTCGCTAGTCGCTTTTTAGAAAATTTTTGCTAAGGGGGTCTGAAAACTCACTAAATGTAGTCGCTAAGTTGGCAACACTGGTTGCTAGCGACCTCTAGCAACCACTCCCCAACCGGATAGGGAATGTGCATTTTTCCAACAGGGGGCAGATCCCTGCGTGACTGAGGACTAATGTAACACTGAAGAGGCTAACACCAAAGAGTCAGCAGGTTGGAGCTGTTTCTGCTACCCCGGCAGTGTTTTTTCTTTTCATTTGCGGCAGTTTTTGACTGAACTGCCCAAAGTTTGAAAAAGAAAAGTTCAGATGACATTTTCATCGACTTCATCCTCTCTTAAACGGTCGTGTGATTTAATGCACG
This sequence comes from Astatotilapia calliptera, assembly GCF_964374335.1. Classification (NCBI taxonomy): domain Eukaryota; kingdom Metazoa; phylum Chordata; class Actinopteri; order Cichliformes; family Cichlidae; genus Astatotilapia; species Astatotilapia calliptera. Next base: position 2,991,900 of record NC_137428.1, on the reverse strand, counting down.
TGTTGTTTTTTAACTTTATTCGTCCGTCTCCAGCTTCACGTGTGTGTGGAACATAGTAACAGCAGGGAAAAGTGGATTCAATGTGACGGTAAATGACAGGAGCATGCAGTAAAGACTCCCACACTGAGATGAAAGGAAACGAGTGCAAATAAATCAGCCAACGTATCCGTGCATCGTGTGAAGGTGCTGATGCAGAGTTTGTGCTTTGTAGCCTGGATTCCTTGTGCTGTATCTAATAAAACAAGACAGTAAAACGGCTAAATGTAGGCAGATTGATAGACTAACCAGAGACAAGCCAGTCATTTCTTTGATTAATAAACTGCCTCTGAGTTTACTCTCTGCATCTCTTTACCTCGCTCGTACAGTGTTCTCTGGCTAAATTAAAAAAAAAAAAAGAATAATGTAAAAATAAGCATGTGTTTTTAATGAGGGGGAAAAAAAACTCTGGAGGTGCATTAAGATTGCAGTATTTTACCGTCAGCAGTGACCCTAGCTATTTGGAGCCAACATCAGATGAAATGACTGGTGAGAAGTCTGGTTAAAAGCCCAGGAAAAGGAAAAAAATCAGTTTTTCCATTCTAAACAGCTGTTGCTTCTTTGTGTTGTTTTTGGCTGCAGAAACCAGAACAGTAAGAAAAGCACGCATGCATACAGAATGACGACCAAACAAGCATTTGTTCGTCGAGTTGTAGGTCACGTGACCTCATGAACAAGTTTGTGTCAAACTCATAGAAGCGATGAGTGTCGTCTGCAGATGTGGAGGACGAGCTGGCAAAGAGGAGGCTGACGAAAACAATACTGGGGCTACGGTGCCGTGTGGGAAGCAGGAGTCACACGTGACGCCTTTAAAATGAACACACTGCCCTCCTCTCATTGGTGCCTTTTGACCTCATCTGCCATTACTTTACATTATGCTCCGCTGTGGACGTGAACAGCTGGAGTGACAAAAAGCTGCCCATCCAGAGCCTCACGCTCGCCGTCTAATGACAAAATTTGCAGACCTCGGTTCAAAGTTTCAACCGAGACGTGGAAACGTGACGCACATTTAGAAAACATTTAAAGTAGCGTTCAAGATTTATTTAACCTCCTTTTTATTTGTGAATGGCAGGAGGCAAGAAATCCCATTATTGTGCTGTCAACGCCAAATGCTTAGAATACGCAGGATCAAGTAGTTCACGTGGTGGTCTTGGAGCATCTTCAGCAGAAATAAATGAGTGACTAAGCAAAAGAAAACCTCGGTAGTGTTTGTTGCATTGATGGTGCTGTGTACTGTACGTATTTCTGAATTAATAATACATTAATTACAAAGCTTCAACCAAGCATGTTCCTGTTGTTGAATCATCTGCACTGATATGAAAGATTTTTATTCATATAAGAAAAAAATCAGCCCTGAAACCTGATGAGTCAGAAAAACAAATCACAGGCTACACTTTCACAATATATGGCAACTTGATTTGAAAAAGCATATATTTAAACAAAAAAGTGGAGGGACGAATGCGTTTCAACACTGCTTTTATTCAGGAAGTGACTGCAGCAGTTTGGTTTAGTGTTTGGGGGGGTCAGAACCGGTGCCCGATGCCCCTGATGTATTGTCTGGCCTTCTTGCTGGTGACGTCTTGAGCTCATTCATCACCAGACCACAATGAGCAGTGAAGCCATGGCCTCAACGTCAGGGGCAGTATCGCAATCTAATCTTAAAACACAAAAACACCACCAAGGGAACAAAACCTTGAAGGCTAAAGTGAATTTGAGTGTTGGTTCAGAACAGACTGTCAGGCAGTTAAATCGCTGCGTATTTATATACGAAATGACGTTACTCCTCAGTTTGTCTGCACGTCTTCAGATGCCATTAAAAGGTCATAAAAGAAGCTTCGAATCCTGTGTGTTAGGATATTTACAGATAAGTGTTAGGCTGGAATTCTAATGTGTTTGATCAGTGTTTAAGTTGTTGTCGTCATTAATGATATTACATTACTTGCCATGTTAGATTAGAGCCATAAAAAGGGATTCGGTTACACTGCTGCTTTACCTGCAGAGACGGAGAAGTCATCAGAGCACTTCTGCGCTGCCAAAGATAAACAGCCCTCTGAGTTCGGCATCCACATGCTGGTTTTGTTCATAGGGTGTGTAGCCTGCTGCACATTTACCTCAGTGTATTGACTTTACAGAGATCACTGTAGCATCTCCTCCACAACGTAACCAGCAACAAACTCATTAGTCTCTCTGGGTGACGGTTGAAGCTGCTGCAGTTTCGGAGCTTTAGCACTGACATTCAGCCAGAAATCAAAGTCGCTACAGGACAGTTTCAGTGCCACGTGAAGCCCTGTGCATTCATACAGATGGCATTATGTGAAAAGCGGCCCTGTACAAGAGTGCACCCTGCCTCCTGCGCCACAGCGGCTGGGATAGGCTCCAGCTGACCATGACTTGAGTAGGCGGAAGAAAGTGGATGAAAAGTATTTAGACTCTTTAGTGTGAGGAATAGCTGCTACATCCAGCAGGTAACGAGGTGCAATGATAGAAAGTTTGCAGTTTGTCGCAGGGATGCTGTGTGTGCAGTTAAGCAGGTCTTACATGTTACCTGCTAAACAACTTGTCAGTGAACCGTGCTGCGATCATATCTGCATTCTGACGTATCGCTCGCTCTGCTGCTCCAGTATTTCCATTAAATACCTGAACAGGAGAAGGATATTCAGCCACGCTTTTCACACTGTCTGATGTAACTGCGTGTCTGCGCTCAGGTCTGTTGTGTGTCACAACACCGAGCGTCGACCTGCTGCGGCGGGGAATAACGACAGCTCACGGCAGGCCTGTTTTCCACAGCAACCTTCCTCCACAGTCACAGCAACGTGTGCGTGTGCATGTGAGCTTCTCGAGTGTGATTTACAGTTTTGTTTGGGTTAACGTTCCGTTTGGAGCCGGAGTCGAGCCGCTCACGGAACCGCTGCCAGGAACCGCTACACCCATTATTATTGTGCTGTTTGTTTAGTTGTTGCTGCTTTTTGGTCAGTATATCCTGATGTCTCGCTGGTGTTAAACACACTCCCTAATACCGCTTTAGTTTTCAAATTAAAGGCTAATCATATCATTTGTGTGCTGAGCACATTCCACATACTGTTAGCGCAGGAATGAGGGTGAGGAATAAATCAGAAACAGCTTTCCAGGATCTATTTTTATCTGCTTGTATTTGAAAATGTGGCAACAGATGATGTTCTGGTCGCTGTCCCGTCCTAAAATGAACGGCTTGTAAAACTTCTAAACATATGCTCCAAACTTAAAGTGACACTAACCCGTTCCTGTTCTTGTAAACTTAAATATTACTGAAGAAAAAGAAGAGAATGTGCTCGTTTTTCTCTCTTTTTCTAAGAAAACTTGTGGTTTGTGGAGAATGTTTACACCCATTTTGTGCTTTTAGCCGAGCCTCAGGGGCACAAATGTGACAGTAAAAACCGGTGTAGTTGTTTTGGAAAACTGACATTCCTCCTTTGACTTTTTGGTCTTCGAAATTATTTAAACTAGCAATTTATTATTTTTGTATATTGTATACTGAGAGGATATCAAAGACCTGTAAGACTGCAAATATATATCTAATGTAATACCAGGATTTGTTGCTATATAAATAAAACAATTAACATAAATGATGAAGATTTATGACGACTTGAATCAGTCATGTTTGTTAAATGCGATTCATCTTGATGCTGGAAGCAGGAAGTGGACGTCCCTCTGTCTCCGTCCTCAGTCCTGCACATGCAAAGCTCTGCTCTTCTTTCTGCTGCAACACTGCGAGTTGCATTAATCAAGTGCAGCGTTAAGCTACACGTGTAAATATTAACACCTTCAGTGAGTTTGGTGCTGCTGTGTGCACACACTGTTCCCCCACATGCACCGTCCCGCGTTAAGTCTTTGCTGGAGGGGTTCCTCATTTCCTGCTGTAGCGAGGCCGAAGCGCTCCTTGACTCTAAACGTTTCTTGGAACCGTGTCAAGCCGCAGCGCACCAAACGCTGGGGCGGCCCGGCCGGCCGGCTTGTTGACAGTGCGCCGCGGGTGTGTTTACGAGCTGCGGTTTGCTCGTTCCTTCGCAAATGGAGAAGTGCAGCGGCTTATCGTTGAGGGAAGTGACTCTAATGCTTTGAGTCGAGCAGCTTTGCACGAGTTCTGCTGTGTGACTAAGCCCTTAAACAGAACACGTGACATGTTTATGTTAGCGTGTGATCAACCTGCTGGTCACGCTGAGCGGGGGTCTCTCCGTTACCGTAGCCGCCCCTCAAATCTGGGTCGCCGCTGAACGTCCATCTGCTCGGGAAAGGCTGTTATTGGTAAATAAGAGCACGCAGGAACACAGGATGTGAAAGGGTAATGTTTGCACGATGACAGGAACAGGAAGAAATGTGCAGCCCTCCAAAGCCTGCTTTTCCTCTTGCTATCTGTCTCCAGCAGGAGGGCTGCGGTTGTCAGTGTGTGTAGTGCACCAAATGGTGTTGACTGCAAGACGCCAATAAAGTTTCTCCAACCAGACTTCTCTCAGTTTCCTCAGTGTTTCTAGATACGGTGACATATCTGACATCCTGCGTCATTATATCCTCTGTTTGTCCTCATCTGTTGTCAGTACGCTCAGTGATATGACTTACGTGGAACAGCAGAAACATGAAGTGAAAAGAGGAAGGTGTGAGGGAGAGGGAGGAGAAGGTAAAGGAGTCAAAAGGAGGTGGTGAAAGTAGGTGAAATGGTTCCAATCCAGTGAAGAGAAAAAGTAAGAGGAAGCAGAGGAAGGAAAAGGAAGAAGGATTAGAAAGTAAATGAATAACCGATGAGAATGAAATCTGGAAAAAATGTATTGTGTCGTAAATGAAGGCAGAGAGAAAGGAGCAGTGGAGGATGTTGAAGGAGAGTTGTAAAAGAAAAAGGTGGTCGAGGTAAAAGGAAGTGGACAAAAGTATTCAGTCCGGGAGGAGAAATTAAAGATGGATGAAGTTGGAAAGAAAAGAAAGCAAAGAGAAAGTAAAGAATGAGATGTTAAGTGAAGGAAGTGTAGGAAGAGGGCTTTGTGAAGGAACTAAGAGACGGGGAAGGCTTTAGGAAATGAAAACAAGGAAAGGGGAAACAAGTTGGGAAACAAGACACAAGAGAAGGAAGTAAATTGGGGAAATGGTGAGAGGATGGGGGCATGAATAGGAAATATGTCAAATGAAAAACATGAGGATTTGTGGACTAAAAGGGGAGGAAAATACCAAAAGGTGAGGAGAACTGAAAAAAGAGTTGAAGGACGGAAGCGAGAAATAAGCTTAAGGAAGTAGGAGAAGCATGAGAAGGAAGGGGGGAAAGGAAGGAAGGAAGTATCGCTGGATGAGGAAGTAAAAGGAGTAAAACAGGAAGTAGATGTGTGGAAAAATAATGTTAGTCGACGTTAAATTTGCATCTGAGGTTTTTATCTAGAATTTTTCCTTTGAGAAGAGCAAATAATTTCCATTTTTAAAATAAATGGTTACATATAAAGTTACGTATTAATATCCTGTTGAGTTGTGGATTTAATTTGCTCAGGCTGACGACTCACATTAGCTTTCATAGTTCTTCCAGGGGTGAATGTGCTACAGTGCTCTGGCCTTTGTCATTGGCCTGTGAAACACCTGCCAGGTGACTCCTCACACCCGTTCAGTCAGCTGTTTGAGTCGCCCGCAACTTCCTCTGTCACCCTCCTCCGGTTTCTCTTTCTTTGTCTTTCTCTCTGGCTGCTGATGCGCTTCCTGCTTTGACTCATCATTCACGCCGTTTAAAAAAAACAGAAAACTCCTCCTTCATGCGGCGCTTTGCAAACTCTACTCAGTGTATCGACGAGCTGTCAGGGCTGTAGAGGACTGAGTCAGGGTTTACAAATGCTGACACAAGGTCACACCACACCTGAAAGGTAAAGGAGGAGGCACGCCCCACACCCTGTGCTTATGTATACTGTTGCATGCACAGAAAAGCCAACGCTTCCATGCTAACTCGAGCCTTTACTTGAGCTGGCACGGATACTTGCAGAGGAGAAACTGAGATCATGTGTTATTTAATGACGTCGTCATATAAGAGAGCAAAGCACCTCCTTACCTGGTACTCGCATGCATGTACCCACGCCTCGCTACCGAAATGTGGGAAAGAGATGTGGTTCTTCACATGAGCGAGCATCATTTCATATCCACAGTGTTACATTTTTACGGATGTAAAAATGTGGCCGATAGCCAGCTGTTACAGCAGAGCTTGTACCTGACGTTGCCGCACTCCTGAACAGTGCCACATGGCAAAAGTGACGCCACATCCGCCGTCACAAGCCACACTGTGGTCTCCTTTGAGCCACGCAGTCGTGCACCGCCTTGGTTTTGTAACCTCGAGCGGGTGCCGTGGATTGAAATGCAAAAGTATGATCGTTCTGGTTTTCGATGATACATCGAATGCACAGAAGACTTTCTGGAAAAATCTTTGGAGAGAAAAACGATCTTTGTTCCCGGTTTTAACTTCTCCTCCACCTCCTTTCCCAGTGCTGATGGGGAGGTTTCGACTGTTGTCTTTTTGTCTTGTTTGGAGCGACACTTCAAACATCCCTTTCTGCTCGTTCTCGGCCCCAAACACCCGTTTGCTCCAGTTCCCGTTCAAATTGTTTTTCGTGATCAGGAGTCTTTTTAAATGAGGACAGATTCAACATCGCCAACTCAAGGAACTGGATGCCAAAACCGATGGGAGACAACAGATCAACATCGACCGCTGCCACGGTGATGTCATCTTGTTTACTTATTTGTTGATGGCTGTAAACAAGACAAAAGCAGATACCAATGGTCAGCCAATAAACGGGCGCATCGCTACAAATGGTGTTTAAAGTCTACTGATTTACATTTTGGTGGTTTTGAATGGAAATCTGTCCATAATCCTGCCAGTGATGCAGAGGTGATCAGCACAGATGAGCCGAACGTTTTACTGTAAAATATAGTTCATGCGTCACGCTCTCTTTCTTTGTGTCTTATTTCCTCCGTTCTCCTTCCATCACTGCTCGCTGTCTGCTTCTCCCTGGAAACAAAAAAACATAACATACATCTCCATCCTCTTGTTTCTATAGCAACGCAGCAGAGAGGAGAGGAGATGAGGAGCCGTAGCCTCCTCCAGCCCTTCTCCGTGATGAGAAGCACAACAGAAAGAGACAGAATAAGCCAAAAAAAAGAAAAGGAGAGGTTTGGGAATAAGATGTAAAAAAGAAAGAGGAGGACTGAAAGAGGAGGAGAGGGAGAGGAAAGGGTAGAGAGAGGCAATCAGTGCTCGCTCTTGTGCAGGAAGGAGTATCTATGGTAACCTCGGCCGGTTATCAGAAAATTGAAGTCTCCTCTGTTTGTCTCCGTTCTGCTCTCCCTCTGCCTATTCAGAAATGCATTTATCGTCTCCTTTAGCTCCCGGCTTCATATTCTCCTCTTAATGTTGCAGTTCATCTTGTTAGTGTGTCATGTGCGTGCAAAAAACCACCGCAAACACTATTTGGCAGCTTTGAGACATGCAGACGGAGAGGCGGAGGGATGGACAGAGGCAGGGGCTGAGGTTTACTCTTCCGAGGAAATGAGACATCTTGCCCAGAACCAATATTTGCCGTGGACGTCGTCTGTAATGAAAATCCCGCACGGGTGCAGGCGCACAACAGGTATCCTGTGTGCGGGGAGGCGGGGTTACACCGAGAAGCCAGCTCACCCATCGGTCGTGGAGGGAGGTGTAAATAAAGGAATAGCATGTACGTTCTTCACCGAGGGTGGGGTTGGCGGAGCTGTTTGTTTGCTCTATAGAGAGAGATGGACGAGAACCACCTGTCTGCCCGAGCGGGCTGCAGAGGGACGCCAGGCGTCTGCTGCTGCTGCTCTCGTGTAGCTGCTCAGATGTGTTTGTGTTTACTGGAGCTGCAGACGTGCTGTTTATCTGTGTGGAAGCACACGCAGGGAAGAAGATGCAGTGGAGTCATGGAAGGATGGGCCTTGTATACTTTTAAAGTCACTGTTAACAAATGTCTCTGGAACACTAAAAAAAGAGAGCGAGAGGCCCCACGTACAGAAAGAGTGAAAACACAGCTGCAAAGGCAAACGCCACAAAGCTACACATGTTCAGCTCATTCAGTCCGTTTTATTTAGACTGTGCCTGTTCACTGCAGCGCTCGTCCTTAGGTGCTTTAAAGACTTCAACTGGAGACAGAACCCAAATGAACAGGCGGGAAGATCCTGTACTGGAACCAAAGCAGGAAAGAGAACAGAGGAGCCAGACGACGGCACGCAGTAGTGCTTTGTAAAAGAACGAGGGGCGGATTGAAAGCGCTCAGAGCATCATGGGAGGTCTCACAGTGGCCTGGGCGTATGGTTCAAATTCACCTGAAAATCAAAGGACGACAAAAAAAGGCCTAAAGATGACTACAGGGAGGTTGATGACATCCGGAAAAGGCTTCTTTGTCACAAGTTGTTACGAGCACACTGATACCAAAGCATGTGTTATTGTAATCAGATAAGAGCAGATTTTCCTGGGATTTCATCAGAAACATTATCTGAGGGGCAGATGTGGCGCTCGCAGAGGCCTGAACTGAAACGTGTAGATTTACTCTTCCAGTGAGCGCTGAAATGAAATGAATATAAATAATGCTTCTGCTGCCCACCAACGATGTCTGTTTATGTGGCGTTTCTCAGTTATGGTTGAATAGTTTAACTGCTGCATTATTTGTGCTTTAAAAGAAGAAAAGGTGGCTCGAGTTAAGCTTCCTGTATCTGCCCGCCTGCACTTTTATGTTATTAATACAATAAACAGGAAAAAAAGGAGGGGGTGTCCTTAACTTTAGCCCGTCTCAGTCAGGTGGGCAGCTACATGTGTGCTACTATATTTACATTGTTACTACTGATACATAGACCTGGTTACTGCATTATTAAACCTACGTCTGACGGAGCAGATCAGCTGTGGTTCTTTCCCAGTTTCATTCTCAGTCAGCAACACGCCAAATAAAGCAGGTCAGCTACCACACTTTAGTCACTTCTCTCTTTAGATGCCAAACTTCATGACGTTTTTGCAAACCCGGTGTTTTGCAATCAAGTCACCGCGAGAAAGCCAAAATGGAAGTTGTAATGTGTTATCTGTGTTTAACCACTGGCATAAAAACTCAATCTGTACAGTTTCACAGATTACAGAAATGGCTTTCAGAGCGGGACGTCCTGTATGTGTGACGAAGTTGCTCCCAGTGAAACTTTTCACACTCGCTCTGCCGCCCTGAGAGAAAATGTTGCCTCTCCACTCTGTGTTTTCCAAAGTTTCTGAAGGGAAATGGCCTCAGAAAAATGAAAAGCAAAATAAGGACGATAATTCCAGCAGAGCTATGCAGAGAAAGCCACTACAGATGACGTCCACTCGGGCCATTTGTGTGGATATACAGTTAATCTTGCCATCGACAATAATTGGTCGAAAATCACGCAGTGAGGCCGGCGTCTGGGAAATCAGCTGATGATTCATTTGCTGCTGTTTCTGCAGTGCTGGCCGACACTCGTCTTATTTTAGAGTGGCATTAAACATTTCTCTTCAAGCTCCTCCTGCGGGTTAGAAGATATACAGGCTCGGTTTCCTTGTGGCTTTCTCTCAGCCTCGTTATTTTTATCTGCTTGGCTCCCCCCGCCTCCCTTTCTCTGAAGACTCTTCTGTTCCTGAGTCCGGAAACTTGTGGTCATTTGTCAGCGTTTCTGTAATCATTTTGAGACTAGCAAACGGGTTGTGGCGTGTTACTCGTGTGCACTGCGATGAGACTGCGATCAGAGCTCTGCCATCGCACCAAAGGGCCTTTTCCTGCATGCGCGTTGAGTTAAAGCTCCGCCGTCATGTCTTTCTGGCTGATGTTTGTGTATTTGCGTGATTAATGGCTTTTGCTAAATTGATTTTCCACTTTGCTCTTGCATTCGGTGAATGTTTACTTGGAACTAAATCAAATGTCACCACAGCTGATAAAGATTACTCTGTGTACTGTTTTCACAGCATTTACCACTCGGCTGTATTTGGAGGTTTTGTTTGGCCTCGTGTTTACCCAGGGCAGGTTAGCCTGGGATATGTTTCTTTTTGTCTTTCCAGCTGACTGCCAGTAAAAAATAAATGCCTTTTTCTCCTCCTGCTTTGTTTAAATATACAATATGTACTGTAAATGTTAGACAGTGGCAGACTAATATCCTCTTGCTCTTTCCCTCTCTCCTCCCCAGCCCACCGGTTACATGGAGACATCATTGCCCTACAGCTCCATAGAGGACCTGCAGCTCCTCTCTTGGGACAATGCCCCAAAGTACTGCGTGCAGCTCAGCTTCCCTGGTGGCACCGTCCTGCTGCAGGTAATTCATTATCATTATTACGACTATTTTCGCCTCCGCCAGGGAGGTTATGTTTTTGGTAGCATGTGTGAGCTGTGAGCAGGGTCGTGTTAACAATCCGTCACACCGAGGGCTTCGAGGTCGGCCGAACGATTTGTTGGTCAAAAAGTGAGAAAAAGACTTAACATTTGGAAACAAGGTTGATGTTGTCAGCATGTAGATATACACTTCATATTTCTAACTAAACATTTAACCAGACTTAACAACAAGTTACCGACCTGACATGTCTTAAAAACGTACAGAGTGTATATTTAAATAGGTTTCAAACAGCAAAAGCGCTGCAAACTTTATAAATACTTTAAAAACAAAGACAACAGAATGAAAATGTAGAAAACTGTTCTCACAAATGTTAATGCTGTCCAGAGAGGTTAGTGGATGTTTTCAGTGTTGCACTGATTGTTGCTCTAATAATTTTAACCTCTTGTGTTCAGCACAATTAGTAAATTACTAAGAGCAAAGTCCTCCGTGCAGCTGAAGTCTCATGAAAACGTAACTCTTTGTCTCCTTCGGAGCGTATCTGTAACTAGGCAGTTTCTGAAACTAGATCAAAACATTGTGGTTGATTTGCACATTCCAGGAACTCACGGTCAAAACACACTTTCCACATCTGGTTGCGTCAGCTTGTCAAATCTGATCTGCCCTATCCTACTACAGATCCTTATTTAAAGGTTAAGTTTAAACTTGATCACAGTTGTACATCAATACAACGCTTACTTCACTAAATGACTACAAAGCGACACCGGTGACTCCAGACCAGCTACAGTGGAACAAACCTGGGAGCCGACACCTCTGTGGGCAGCAGCCACATTTAGAGGTGGCTTATGTGGCGTCCAGTGGATAATTGGATCAAGACTCTCTGCTCTGTGCTCTGGTCACTGTTGTTGTTACACAACAGAACGGTAAAAATTATCATCAGGTCATTGATCCTTCTTCTTATTAGGCGGCCATGTTTAAAGCTGGAATAGCATCACTCTGTTTGCGCCCGTCACATTGATTTTCATTTATTTAGTTTCATTATTAGCAAGTATTTCTATGAACAGCTGGAATGTGACAAAAGGTTAAATAATTGCAGATAATTGTGTAAATGCTGTTTTGTTTGTAGCATTGTTAAATGAGTATTTTTACGGTTTTACGCAGTCTGAATTTACCTCGATCTTTAACTTATTAAAGCTTGTCTGTCTGCTTTGGCTTGGGACAACACAAGGTCCTGTCTTTGGCCTGTCGCTCCATGTACCTGCTGAACTCTGAGAAAATTTCATTTCAGCATTAACCAGAGCCGCTCAGGGGGCACATTTAGTACCGTTACCCATTAGCCCAATTACCTTGGATACACAGCTCGGCCTATGATTGGTGCTGGGGGTCAACAGTGAATGTCAGCCTCTTCAGCTGTGTTTGCTTGTGCCTGCTGGCCTTCTTTGGACCACCGCCCGATGCTCCCACTTTGAAGCTTTGCTGGTCGTGGAACGCTGGCAAACCTGGAATAAATCTTCAGCTATGTAAAGAACACTGACGTGCATTTAGTGTTTAGTGGATGGATGGTAGATTTGAAGGTCAAGTTGATGACTAGAAACCCCAACCTGACGCTATATTGTAGGTTAAGCTGAAGCAGGCAGGTACTCATGAGCACCAAAGGCTGTAATTGTACTGTACTTTACTATATTTAAGTACTCTAGTACTTGACTTGCCCCAACATCTGCTTTTAATACAAAATCAACAAACTGAAAGCCTAGCTGTTTCACTGCACAGAAACTGTTCCTTTAACTGTTGTTTAGCATCTCTTTGTGGTCATGTTGCGCTGCATGCAGTGTTTCTGTGCGTGATCTTTTTGATTTCTGGTTGTGTGTGCGGTTGTATGTTTGTCTAAACATACAACCGCACACACGGTTGTATGTGGTTGTGGTTGTTCCTGGTACGTACTGTACCAGGAACAACCACAAAGGCAGTTTGTGTAGCACACAGCATGATAGCGCTGCGCAAATTAACAAAGTAGTTTGAAGTAATAATGTCGTAACAGTCGCTCATGGGTTGGGTCGGCACATTGTGTAAGTCGAATACCTAAAAAAGGTTTGAACTCTTTCTAAACGCGTAGAGATGAATCCAACGCCGGAGCTCATCCGCGTTCACGTTAAGCTGCTGCAAGCACGGCGGCGTTTCAACGTTTCGTGATATCCTGAGTATTTATCACCTTTTTTTCCTTTGACTTTTTTGTCAATATCTATTTTATCCAATAAGATAAAGTTATCTCACTGCAGTTATGTATTTCCTGTTAAATGAGATTGTCAGGCTGTCAACACTGTTGCTAAAACCTGCCATAAGTGTTGCCATAAGACAGAGTCAATATATCAATCTGTGATATCAGACTGCGATGGAATGGGGTTGGAAATAACATGCAATCAGTTTCTGATAATACAGCAATTAATGACCATCAGGGATGACAGCTTAGGCGACGATTCTTTGTGTCGTATTTGTTGGAGGTTTGTCAGTTGAGCTGGTTTAATGTGAGTTTGTGCGATGTGTCACGATGGGGGTGCAGGAGATGAGAGTATTTTAATTTATTTAATAAAACATCCATATTTGGTGTCCTTCCACTGAGACGATATCACCAAGCAAAATATTTGCGATTTGAAGCCACGGCTCTGTTTCTAAAGACACGAGTGGAACGGTCTCACTGTGGACGCCATCAACTTTATCAGGAAGTCCGACATGTCCAGTTATTACATTTTTATTCTAGTTAAAAGACTTTAAATTAGACTAGATTACTAAGATTACAATTACTTTGATTACTTAGAGATTTCTTGGCAGATGCACAGAGTGGTTGTTATTATTAACTGTGCATCTGACAGTTGCAGCACTGCAAGTTTTTGATATTGTTTTAGCAGCTCTCTGACCATCAGGTTTGCTTTCATGGGTGCATTAAATCTGTTTCTCTTCTTCACAGCGCAGGAGTCTTTAATAAAACTGTAGATCTGGTCATTTAATGCTGGCTAAAAGGTGAACTTGTGACTTTTTGCACAGCAGCAAAAGTTTGTCTCAGGATATACTCGAAATCATTTGACATTTTGCGTGTGTGTGTGTGTGTGTGTGTGTGTGTGTGTGTGTGTGTGTGTGTGTGTGTGTGTGTTGCTGCAGGCTGCAAACAGCTACTTGAGGGACCAGTGGTTTCACTCCCTGCAGTGGAAGGTAAGGTCACTGTTTTTTCTTTCTTTAACTATGAATTCAATCATTTCTTCAGCCTCATTAAAGCTGCAGCCTTCACCCTGTCCTCCACTTTGTAAAGATTACCACACACGGTGACATTTACTGCAGAATTATCATCTCAAAACATCAGAAATGGATGTTTATTATTGCACACCTTTCCCCAACCCCACACAGCATTTTATAGCACTTCATGGACCTTTATGAGGACCAGACCTCTAAACCTGTCAGGTCTGAATCCATGCTGTGCTCACAGAGCTAAATAAAGCTGTACAAGGAAGTATGCCTTAGTACTTGCAATGACTTCTGCACTGTACAAATGTTTCAGGTTAGTGTGTGACACACACGTTTCCTGGGACACCTTTAAAATAAAAGTCCAACACAAACACGGAGGAAACTGTGACAAAGGAGGACCAACGAGACAAAAACCACTTTTATATTATTTCCTAATGATTTGTGTCTGCTTTGCTTATCATTGTCATACGTTTATTTGGCTTTTTTTTAGGTGTTTTGTACATTTTTTCCTTTTTTTCTTGGCTCCATCCAACTATGAGGAACTTTTTGTCTCTTTGTAGCTGTTCTGTCTCTCTTTGCGGTCTGTGTCTTTCCACAGTTGTTTTCTTTCTGTGTATTTTTTGTGTGTGAGCTTAGTTTTTTTCTTTCTTTGCATATCTTTGCAGTTCCTTTTGTCTAAAGGTGGATTTACGGTCTTGGATTTGTATCCATTTGCATAAGTATTTGCCTGCGGACAGCCTCGCGCACCTTCGCCAACATGTAGTAGCTGTTTGTTGTCACCAACAGTGGCACAAACAACCATCTGTGGGTTGGTGTTGCTTGTGCTTTAGTGGGTCAATAAGTTGCAGAAGAGCGAAGTTCAAATGTAGAAAAAGCTGAAGTTAAACTGAACATTAAAAACGATAAAAAGCATTCGCTGCTCTGTTGTCTGTGCTAAACTCAGCTGTCACTCAGCTACATCATCGAGCTATGTGGCTGTTTTTTCTTTGTTGGAGCATTGTACACAAGCAGTTTTCCTGGGCCCTCCAAAGGCAAATACCTGTGCAAACAGACACAAACGCAGCACCCTGATGTGTCATGTGCAGTCCTGCGGCCTTTGGGCCGGTGCTCAGCTGTTCATCGCATCGTTTCTCCTGCAGAAAAAGATCTACAAGTATCGCAAGGTCCTAAACAACCCGAGTCGCTGGGACGTGGCGCTAAAGGAGATCAGAGCGCTGGTGGACATGGCTCTGACCTCACCGCTGCAGGATGAATCCATCCACCAAGCTCCACTGCACATCATCTCCACCCTGCTGGCTGAGGTAGCACACTCACTCGTGTTGCGTGACATTGCTGTGATGATGTCGTTTCCTTTAAGGTGGAGAGCTTCCATCGTTAGACGTATTGTTAACTCCGTACTCATAATTAGTTCTTCCTTATTTTTGATTTTTTCCTTTGCAGAACTCAAACCTCAGTCCTCAGGATCATGAAAACATCATCGTGGTAAGTTTGCTGTCACTGTGCACTAAACTGATATTTAACAAGTTTATTAATCGTTAACAAGCTTCAGTTGCTTTGCTCGTTAGACTGAAGAATATAGATTGTCCCCGTGTCTCTCTTTATGCTAGATTTTTTTTATTTGTGTGTTTTCGACCGTGGCGGTCGATACCCACGCGGTGGTAACTGGGCAGAGCAGGGGGAGCTTGATGCTTAGGGAAATTGCAATGTTTGTGTAGCTCACCTGTGGCCTGTTTTCACACAGCTCCTTCACCTGACAGCATGCTGGCTCTGGGCCTGTGTAAATAAGAGATATGATATGGAAATAGTCACCTGTATGTGTGCGTTTGTGTGTGTACATGTGTGTTTGTGCAGGCCATCGCTCCTCTTCTGGAAAACAACCACCCTCCACCTGATCTGTGCGAGTTCTTCTGTAAGGTGAGCTCTTGTGCATCGGATGCTGAACACGTTTCTTCTGTCGTAAATATTGCAAATAATTAAAAGCGCTTCCTTGTTGACGCCCGTCGATCTCGTGTGTTGCAGCACTGTCGGGAGCGACCGCGGTCGAGCGTTGTGATCGAAGTGTTCACTCCTGTGGTTCAGAGAATCCTCAAACACAACATGGTGAGATCGGCTGAGTCCAGTACCGCTTTTCTGCACAGCGCCGTTTTTATCTTCTTCTTATTTTAGAATTCTTAAAGTAATTTTTTAGGAAGCAGAAGATTTTGCAAGACCAGTGATTCCCAGCAACGATAGATCTGCTGTAAAAATCTTTACTGGTTCCACGTAGCCCACCTCCCCTTTTGATGACTGTTTATTGCAGGCAGTTTTGTGTTTTTGGCTGCAAATGCCACATTCCTGTGGCGTCTTAACCCTGGGAGCTTTCTGTTAGCTGTTTGGTGCTGTGTTGTAATTTAACGTCGTATCACCCACCAGATCATCTGTGACCCATCTAAGGTTAGGGTTGGACTGTGTTTTGACGTCATGCTAAATTGGTAAATATTGAGAAATCCCTCAGAGACCGTTAGCTTTCAAATTAAGGGTTTCTGCAGAAGCATTTCCATGCAGGCAGAAATATATTTCAGACTTTGTAAATGTTAAAAGGTTAAAGTACTTTGTTCTCTGTGGTTTTCTCTGTTTACACTGGAAAAATCTGATCTCAGTGGATGACGACGCGCATTTTGCTCAATGAGAGAGTTTAAATCCGTCTGCTGTCTTCAGTTCTGTGAGAATTTAAAAAGCATGAATGAATGAATTGCCATGTAAAGTTCCCACAAGTGTCCATAAAGTCCTGTACAAGCCCTTGGTTCATGAGCAGCAACTTAATAGTAGCTAATGAGAATAAGAAAAGTTTTTATTTCTGCATATCCTTTATTCATCATTCAATTTTGTATTTTGGATGATATATTCCTAACTCTGCTTTTGGCTGTTGCTGACAGGATTTCGGGAAGTGTCCTCGTCTGCGTCTCTTCACTCAGGAGTACATCCTGGCTCTTAATGAGCTCAACGGTGGAATGGAGGTGGTCAAGAAGTTTATTCACAGGTGAGCATGTGCTGCTATAAATCTGTAATCCGTGACTCAATAACTTCAGACTACAGCCTCTATTTAAAGATGCAGTGAGGTGGGATTTAATTGCTCTGGAGGCCACAGCTGTAGCTCGCGGTTAGGATGGCAGGATGTTTAAAAAGGGGGAAAAACGTTTTTGGGGCATTGCCTTCAATACTGGGTAAACATGCTGCGCAGACCAAAGCCAGACCAGTCTACTGGAAACCAGAAATAAGGCTACGGCGAGCCTGAGAGAGGCCGTGTGTTCAGCTGAGCTTTATTGAGATGAAAGTTTTAAGAAAAAGAGAAAAATGTTGCCAAACCATCAGATTGTAATTTGCCTGAACACTTGGACAGTTATTTATTTATTATTATTTATTTTATCAATAATATAACATCGAGTTTGATGACACTGAGTGTGTGTGAGGTGTGTGTTTCTTGTCCACTTGTCCTCGTGGTAGGAACTGGGCACCAACTCTACAAGCTCTTTGAAATCTCATAATAGACAATATAATAACACATAAGTAGCACATTAGTTTTTTATTTGAATGATTCACAATCCAAGAGGAAGTGAATATAATTTGAAGCCAAAGGCTGTTGGATAAAATGCAGCACACTGCAGATATTTCCCGTACGCAAGGAGGAACTGAATCTGTGTGAAAACCAAAGAGCGGTAGGCCAGCAGTTCAAAGTAACAGGCCAGCATGACCTTTCTCCTCACTGCGTGAGACAAGCCACTCACTTTTACCAACCTCTACACTTCCTGGAACTGCCGACTAGTATTTTGAGCCAAATCGGTAGCATTTCTGAGCTAACACCGTCATTGTCTTGTCCTTATCATCTCCAGCGTGACAGGTGTAGCCCGCTACACTCATAGTAGAATCACTAGCATTCCTAGCTATCCTTTACAGGTCACTAGTGACTGGCATTCCTAAAGAATTCAAGTATACAGTGTTTTGTTTAAGTGCAGGTGAGGCTGTACCCCCAGAAAGCTCGTACACAGTTACCATGTACAGGGAGTGCAGAATTATTAGGCAAATGAGTATTTTGTCCACATCATCCTCTTCATGCATGTTGTCTTACTCCAAGCTGTATAGGCTCGAAAGCCTACTACCAATTAAGCATATTAGGTGATGTGCATCTCTGTAATGAGAAGGGGTGTGGTCTAATGACATCAACACCCTATATCAGGTGTGCATAATTATTAGGCAACGTCCTTTCCTTTGGCAAAATGGGTCAAAAGAAGGACTTGACAGGCTCAGAAAAGTCAAAAATAGTGAGATATCTTGCAGAGGGATGCAGCAGTCTCAAAATTGCAAAGCTTCTGAAGCGTGATCATCGAACAATCAAGCGTTTCATTCAAAATAGTCAACAGGGTCGCAAGAAGCGTGTGGAAAAACCAAGGCGCAAAATAACTGCCCATGAACTGAGAAAAGTCAAGCGTGCAGCTGCCAAGATGCCACTTGCCACCAGTTTGGCCATATTTCAGAGCTGCAACATCACTGGAGTGCCCAAAAGCACAAGGTGTGCAATACTCAGAGACATGGCCAAGGTAAGAAAGGCTGAAAGACGACCACCACTGAACAAGACACACAAGCTGAAACGTCAAGACTGGGCCAAGAAATATGTCAAGACTGGTTTTTCTAAGGTTTTATGGACTGATGAAATGAGAGTGAGTCTTGATGGGCCAGATGGATGGGCCCGTGGCTGGATTGGTAAAGGGCAGAGAGCTCCAGTCCCACTCAGACGCCAGCAAGGTGGAGGTGGAGTACTGGTTTGGGCTGGTATCATCAAAGATGAGCTTGTGGGGCCTTTTCGGGTTGAGGATGGAGTCAAGCTCAACTCCCAGTCCTACTGCCAGTTTCTGGAAGACACCTTCTTCAAGCAGTGGTACAGGAAGAAGTCTGCATCCTTCAAGAAAAACATGATTTCCATGCAGGACAATGCTCCATCACACGCGTCCAAGTACTCCACAGCGTGGCTGGCAAGAAAGGGTATAAAAGAAGAAAAACTAATGACATGGCCTCCTTGTTCACCTGATCTGAACCCCATTGAGAACCTGTGGTCCATCATCAAATGTGAGATTTACAAGGAGGGAAAACAGTACACCTCTCTGAACAGTGTCTGGGAGGCTGTGGTTGCTGCTGCACGCAATGTTGATGGTGAACAGATCAAAACACTGACAGAATCCATGGATGGCAGGCTTTTGAGTGTCCTTGCAAAGAAAGGTGGCTATATTGGTCGCTGATTTGTTTTTGTTTTGTTTTTGAATGTCAGAAATGTATATTTGTGAATGTGGAGATGTTATATTGGTTTCACTGGTAAAAATAAATAATTGAAATGGGTATATATTTGTTTTTTGTTAAGTTGCCTAATAATTCTGCACAGTAATAGTCACCTGCACACACAGATATCCCCCTAAAATAGCTCAAACTACAAACAAACTAAAAACTACTTCCAAAAACATTCAGCTTTGATATTAATGAGTTTTTTGGGTTCATTGAGAACATGGTTGTTGTTCAATAATAAAATTATTCCTCAAAAATACAACTTGCCTAATAATTCTGCACTCCCTGTAGTCCTCTAGCATCAGCTTAGAGGACGAGTATCGTTAGACTCACACTGGATTTAGATAAGTTGCAAGTCGTCCTCTGACCTGCACGTTTGCTTTGCAGCATGCACGGGCCCACAGGCCAGTGCCCTCACCCACGTGTCCTGCCAAACCTGGTGGCAGTGTGTCTGGCTGCCATTTATTCCTGTTATGAGGAGTTCATCAACAGGTCAGTCACGCCCATATCCACACGCAAACAGTATCTGCTTCTTCTTCTGCTTCTTGTCTTTTCCCTGAACTCATTTAATAAACGCTTACTCGTCTTACCACCTTCACATTCGTCCTTCTCTTCTTTCCAACTCTCACTCAGCCTGTACGCTTGTTGTTGCATCATCTCAGAGTTTTCATTTTGCACTTTTTATACTAGAGAAAGCTCACTGCACAGCATTCATCGAGAGTATTTACACCATTGCTTCTAAGGCTCCTTTTTGCTGCTGTTCCGGCAGAAGGGTTATTCTGTTGTTTGCCTTCACGTTGTCATTGATTAGACAAACACATGACTGGTAATTTCCCACATCTTGTAGGACTAATATGAAGGAAACGATACAAACACCAATTTGCAGATGTTACCAGGAAAGCAGACGGTAACTGTTTCGATCATCAGACCACATTATGCCATTTATAGCCCTAAACTAATCTGCAATGTTCCAGAGTGCCACAGAAATACATGAGCAATTATATACAAAAGAATAAATGGAAAGTAATTAAATACATAAGCTGATTATGTTTATTAAGAAGAATAACCTGAGGTTTGTTGGGTTCTTGCAGGACTATTCACAGTTTCCAGTTTTGCTTCTTATTAAATGCAGCTCAGTGCTTGTGGATGCTGTGGCATCAGCCATTGGTGTGTGGATTTAACATTCAACATCAGCATTTTGGACTTGGTTTTTATTTATTTTAGAACTATTTTTTTGAAATGTGTCTTTCTGGTGTTTCCCATCTGGACTCTTTGGTGGTTTGACGGGCCCTCTCAGCTCATTATCACCATCCCTTTAGCGCTGTTCACCCCAGAGAGGAGCCACTTTTTCCAAAGCACTAACCCACGAAGGAGCTGTCACTCCAGGAAACATCGCTTCTGCCTCCAGCTGCACCTCACCTGCGTCTCTCATCTGCGCTTACGCTTTTTCATGCACGCTCTCCAGCATGACCGATGTTTTCCTCTCTTGCTCGTTGCAGTCGGGACAACTCCCCCAGCCTGAAGGAAATCCGAAACGGCTGTCAACAGCAGAACGACCGCAAACCCCCGATGCCGCTACGCCTGCTGCGGCCCGAACCCCCAACGCCACCTCCTGCCACCATCCTACCGCTCTCTACCACCCCCAGTCCTCCTCAGCCACCTCCCCCAGCCCCCACTAACCCCGTGGCTCCAACCATCCCCATCTCCTCTCCGACGTCCTCCCTGCCGCTCTCTCCTCCTCCCTCCGTCGTCAACTCCAGCGAGATCCTGGTGGAGCTAGAGCGGAACAACAATTCGGCAAACACCAAGCGGAAGGGCGGGCCGACGAGGGGCGACAGCGAACCCAACCTTATCGACTGTCTGCTGGTCAGCCCGGCCGTCAACACGCTCTCCATCCAGCTGCCGGCGCAGGCTGACCGAGTGCTGGGCTGCTTCGCTCTCATCCTCAAGATGCTGTGAGTTAATGCGTCAGTGCTGTAGCACGCCAAAACCATTTTTCTCCGGGTTGACAGGGTGACACTGACTCTGTGTTCTTGCTTTGTGACTGTAGGTCAGACTATGACGACTGGAGACCTGCTCTGGCCAGCCTGCTGCAGCCCATCCCCTTCCCTAAAGAGTGAGTGTTCATCATAGATAATGTAGCATATGTTGCACGCTGCAAATATAATAGGATATGCAAATTTAAAAAAACCAGATAAATCCACCATGATGTCACCCAATGGCTTGAGCAGGCTCCATTCATAAACACACAGACACATATTAGCTGAGTGGGGCTAAATGACAGACTAATAAAAAGCGATGGTAAGACAGCGTAGACAGTGAAGACTACACTTCCACATTTCAGCAGATTAAAGCAACTTTAGTATCCAGTTTGATGAAAACACCCACCATCACTTTGCCTTCAGACACCAAACCTTTTCGTACCAGAGCATTCATTTTTCCTCTGTTTTCACATATTCACATTTACTCACTCATCCAGTCATTCATCTTAATCTGAATGACCAAGAAAAAAAGGACAGAACTCGGATTTGGAGAAAAATCTCCAAAAAACGTCTTTTTCTTATTAAAAATGTGTCGAACTATCAAAAAGTATTGTATGAGTTAGAATGCTGGATAATATCATTTATGTTATTAATGATGAAAGACCAAAAAGCACCTTGTGTTCATTGAGGCCACTGAACCTGCGGTCCCCAACCTTATTTGTGCCACGGATAAATACAACAAAATAAAACGATACGACCGAGACAAACTGTGGGATTTTGTAAATATAATAATAAAAGTGAATTCACTGTGTAATTGTGTAACTTTATTAGCAGCGTCCTCCTGAAAATGCGCCAACGACATTCAGAGTAACATCCTCCTCTCTGGTCGCTATGGTAACGCGTAAATATTTCTTTCAAAATAAGACGCGCAGCTACAACAGGGGAAAGAGCCAGGCAAAGCGAGTTAACGATAAAAACGCTGAAAACCATAAATTTCACACCGGAGCCTCAACTCTCGCGGCCCGGTACCAAACGACTCATAGACCGGCCCGGGCAGTGGCCCGGGGGTTGGGGACCGCTGCACTACACAGAGCACTGGGGACTGCTCCAAACAGCAGAGAATTTGGGGTTCCTGCTGTGGGAACGTCAATTAAAACCAAACGTGTGCCTCTGGGGCTGAACAGTGAAGCTGTGCGGAAGCCCAACAAAAACTGCAGTTCCTGTTGTGGCCACTTGAGCCTGGTTCCAAAAACAAGCCAGTCCCCACAGACGCGCTGTCGCTGTCTCTCAGGGTGTGCACATATTTCTGATGAGGACCCGTGGGGGTGTCACTGCTGACGTGGTGAGGTACATTACCGTGCTTCCCAAAGGATCGCAGACTAGGGTGGGGGGCGGATTCCTACCCCCAGCGAGCCCGCTGTTGTTAGGCATAAGTAGCCCAGAGCTGTCTTTGTAATTGGCTGCCTGATCCCGAGCTTCATTAATGGCAACTAGACAACAACTTGTTGTTTCGTTAACTGGGGAACCCACCTGCGCCACTGTTACCTGGCTGATGTCTTCAGGCGTCATTAGGAAAAGCAACAATATTCCCCAGAACCCTTTAGCTTTGGACAGAGTGAGTCATCTCGTACAAAGTGAGAAGCATATGCATGCAGAGGACTAATTAACACATGACAAGTTGTTATTCACACGTTAATGATTCCATAATTATCATCCCATACTACATGAATAATGCCACGAACAAAGAGGGTTTTTTAATAGCTATATGAAGTCTTTTTAAATAATACTTTTAAATGATATTTGAACTGCTTCACTGTGGGATCTTCTTGCTGTGTTTTCAGTCGTGCTCCCACCGTTTCAAAACGTCTGGAAACACCGCGGTCTGCCAGCCAAAGCTTCTGTGATAGACAAACGAAGCAACGGAAGCTGTTTGGTTAACCGGTGACGCTTCTTTCCACTCGACACTTTTCAGTGACCAGCATCGAAATTCTTTACTGCTAGCCAAAACATGTTTTGTGAGGTCACAGCAACCTTTATCTTTGACCGCCAAGATCTAATCGTTCATCCTTGAGCCAAGTGAATGTTTGTGGCAGTCTGGCAGTCACAGACATGACTTAGATGAGAACGAAACATTCTCTGTGAAATCTGTTGAATAAGGTGGAAACGGGATGTTTTATGCTGTAAAAACTAACAAATATGTAAACACGAGCTTTCGGTGCATTCCATGTTATTGTGCACCAGCTAATTATAGTCATGGCTATAAGAAAAGACTGTCAGTTGTAAGGATTTATGTATCAGGACATCAGATGCACTTGATTAAGGCTCCATTAAAGCAGAGGCATCGGCAGTTTGCAGTTCTGGAGCAGTCAGGTGTGTGTTAACGTAACACCAAGGAAGAAAGACATCATCTTAGAGGAGCAACAGTTGCTGTGCATCAATCTCAGAAAGGTTATAAGGCCGTTTCCAAACAATCTGTAATCCATTGTTGTACAGTGAGAAAGATTCATGACAAAAAATCCAAGGCAATCTTCAAAGGCTTAGATAAAAGGTTAAAATACAGTTAATTGAATAAGTCGGGCTTCTTTGGAAGGCCTGCAGGAGAACGCCTCTTCTCTCTGAAGAACATGGCAGCATAGCTCAGGCTTGCAAAGCTACATTGCAGAAAATGATTACATTACTACATTACTAAAGCATTTGAATTAGATTTTGTTTAATACATGCTGGCACAGTGTAACATGTCAGGTTTTCTTGGATGTACTTTCCTAATTTTAAGACCCGTTAAGGATTAGATCATTTATTAAGTGTCGATATGTAAAAATCTTCCAATAGAAAGTTTGTGCTTTCTTTTTACTGTGCTTGTATATTTACAGTGACGCACTGATGAGCACCAACATGGTTTTTCCTAGAAAAATGGCCCTCCGTGTTATGACAACAGTGGGGGGGACGTTCAGTAGCATTGCTCCATCTTTTAGAGATGGTCTCTGGTTGTCATTGGCTCCTCACAAGAATCTGATCCACTCTGCAGATCAGAACCTGTGGCATATTTTTATAGAGGAAACGAGTGCGAAGTACACACAGAGTCAAGTAATTCATTCATGACTTTCTGTGCAGTTGTGCATTGTAACAAAAATGCACAGTTGTCCCAGAATCCCTGGATTCATCTCCCAGCTCACCAGGGTGTCTCGGCACGCCATTTGGGAATCGCTGATAACAAACAGTTCATAGAAGTCATGCGTACAAGTGCAGGGAAAGTCCTAATGAGCTCTGCACTCCCTCTGCATGTGGACCGTATCCACCAACACAAAGTAACACCATGCCTCTGTGTCAGCAGCTTTACATCACCGTTAGAGAAAGCGCAGACGTGATGTCAGCTTCCAGAAAGGCACGGATGTGCCATAAAGATCAGCTCTGAGTCACGCTGCATGTAAAAATGCGTTCCTGTATTTAAGGCTGTAACACCTCACATATCTCTGTCTTCTCTGCAGGGCTCTTGCACATGCCAAATTCACAAAGTAAGTAACCGAGACGTGCTCCTGATAAATGAGGTGAACTCGAGCTTTCAAACAAACTGACCTTTGTGTCTTGATATTTCTGTCTCTAAACAGGGAGCTGAAATATGTCATTCAGAGGTTTGCAGAGGACCCTCGGCAGGAGGTGTGTGTGTGTGTGTGTTCAGGTTGATCTCTGCTTTAAGCCTAAGAAAGGAGAGTCACCCTGTATGTGTGCTTTCCAGGTCCACTCCTGCCTGCTCAGCGTGCGTTCAGGGAAAGATGGCTGGTTCCAGCTCTACAGTCCAGGAGGCGTGGCCTGTGATGACGACGGAGAGCTCTTTGCCAGTATGGTGAGTGTATGAACACACATGCACACACGTAAGCATCGACACAGTCATGCTGAACTGTAACGTGACCCACCTCCTGCTCTTCCTTCTATCCTCCAGGTTCATATCCTGATGGGCTCCTGCTATAAGACCAAGAAGTTCCTCCTCTCTCTGGCTGAAAATAAGCTGGGCCCCTGCATGCTGCTGGCCCTCCGTGGAAACCAAACCATGGTGGAGGTGGATGATCTTTCTACCTTATAACCATGAATTATGTCCTGCTCTCCTAAATATATACACATTTTGCAGTTGTGTGTCTTTTTGTGGATTCTTTGGGTCACTGTGGGGTGTTTCTACACTGCTCCGTGGTTGTTTTTATTCTAACCTTTTTGGTCTTATCGCATCACATCTCTGTAATTTATCACTTTCTGGTTGTACGTTTTCACATTTTGGTCATCCTGCTCATGTGGTGGACACTTTTGACCACATTTCTGAGGCCATTTTTTATCTCTTTGTTTTTGTTTGTGGTCATTTAGTGTCACCGCAGTAGTTTGTGTACAGATTTTATTTTAGTCTTTATCACTTTATAGATTTTCTGCATCACATTTGGTTTGTTGCTCCTCAGCCTCACTTTCCGGTCGTTTCCTCACTCTAGTAACTTTTTTTTTGGCCACACTGTGGCCATATCTGTCTCACTTTTAAGTCACTTTACCTCTTTATGTGGATGTTTCCAGTCTCGTTTTAATCATTTCTTCTTTTAAAATTAGTATTTATTGCTATATTGTCTTGTTTTTGTTCATTTCTCCACATCTCGCTTTCTGATCATTTCATTATTTTGGACATTTTGACTCTTTGCGGTTGTTTTGCATGGCATTTTGGTCATTTTATTCTCACCTTAGTCTCTGTTTAGTCCACCCATGTGCAGTTTGGGAGTTTATTATTACTATCTGGCATGGCTGTAGCTCAGGAGGTAGTTTAGGTCATTGACTAATTGGTGGTTCGATCACTGGCTGCTCCAGTCCGCATGCCAAAGTATCCTTGGACAACATGCTGGATGCCAAGCTGCTCTAAAAGGATTAATTGGAGGGTGAATGTGAGTCTTAGACATAGAAAAAAGTACTTGTGTGAATTTGTGAATGAGTCAGGTTGAGGTGATTAAGAGTAGAAAATCCATTTACCAACACTGGGCTGCACTACGTGTTGGTTTCATCGCATGTTCTGGTGTTTCAGTATATCAGCAGCTTTAACTTGTGCATGACATGTTTCCAGATCCTGTGTCTGATGCTGGAGTACAACATCATTGAAAATAAAGACACCCAGCTGCAGATCATCTCCACCCTGGAGAGCACCCAGGTGGGGCTCCGCATGTACGAGCAGCTCTGCGACCGACAGAGAGAGCTCAAAGAGCTGGTGAGTTCCAACTCCACCTCTCACTCCCATTATTTAGTAGGAGCGCCGAGGCCTGCAGCCGCTGCTGCCGGCGCACTGCTGCGGCGCACGGAAAAATAAAGTCACCAGCTTCTCATTACTGCAAATTCATGTGTCGTCAGTAACGCATGTGACCTGGCTGTAGATAATTGTCAGTCTGCAATTCTAACACACTGGTGATGGTTGTTGACAGTCTGAGAGGTCATGCACACATTAGGGACAAAAGGAAGACATAAGGTGCATTTACACGCATTCACATGTTAAATATTATGTGTATGAACACGTTTGGATATAAAATCCTGCCGTTTACTCTAAAAATCTTTGGAGGTTGTAGTTTTTTCCTTCCTTCAGAGCAGCAGCAGAGACGGGTGATGGAGAACCTGATGATAATAATAATGATAGCTAGAATCTGCAGAAAATACATGCATGTGAAACTGCCAGTGTGCTTACAATGTATGGTTGTCACACACTTTTCAAATTCACAGTAAAGTTTAGACTCTTGTACTCTTCTCCAATTATAAAAGTTTGTGTTTTTTAGTATATATTTGATATGAATGTCACTACATTTCCTGAGACGATTTACACAACGCACATTTTATATTTAAAAATCTGAAAAAGACGGCATGTTATGGAAGCAAAGCAGTCTAAATCTGTAAAATTAACAACTTTATATTAAAAAAAGCGTCTGCTTGTTACTGCTGCCATAGTTGTTAAAATAAGCGATAAAACAACACATTTATCTAATATTTGCTTAACATACGTCATTTACGCCGATATGTAGACTCCATTTATTTGCAATTCAAATAAACATGTCTATATTCCATAACTTATCTCGCCTCCTATTTAAAAGGCCTTCCCAGTAACCAGCTGTTTTCTTTATCACACCAATACAGCGGTACACCGTTATCTCTCAATAAACTCGAAATGCAGTGTTACATAATTGAATAAAATGGATGTAAGGAGAGTTTGTGAGTGAAGGAGAGAGAATAGAGCTAAAACAAAATGCCGTTTAAGATTAAATCGTAATAATCTGTCTCCCAATTGATGACGCAGAACTGAATTTCATCAGCAGGTCATTACTGTGCAGGCCAAAATCTTGCCCCAGAAACACCACGTTTATGTTTTGTAGGAGAATAAGTTTTTATCAGTGGTTCTAACTGAAGCAGGATGGGAAGCATTTTTAAAGCATCTTATTACTGAAATTAAACACGAGGTGATCATAGACGTGCCTCAGTGGGAAACGCCTGCAGCTGCTCACACGTGCCATCTACTGTTAGCAACGATTCCTGCAAGGCCTCAAGCTCAGACGCCATCTTTCTTTCTATTTTCTCCTCAGCAAAGAAAAGGAGGCCCTACCCGGCTGACTCTGCCCTCCAAGTCCACGGTGAGATCACACCGCTGACACAGACACCGTCTTAGAAAAGAAGCAAAACTCTTGATTTGACTCTTACAATAACCTGTCATCACCTCTCTAGGATGCGGACCTGGCCCGCCTGCTCAGTTCAGGTTCTTTTGGGAACTTGGAGAACCTGAGCCTGGCTTTCACCAATGTCACCAGTGCCTGTGCTGAGCAGCTCATCAAGCTGCCTTCACTCAAACAGCTCAACCTCTGGTCCACACAGGTAAACGGACCCAACACAAACAGCTGCACAAGGAAATCATGACTGTCTATGAGTCTACAGATGCCTAACAGCTGCCCTTTCCTTGCTTTGTTCCATGCTTCAGTTTGGGGATGCAGGACTGAGGTTGTTATCCGAGCATCTGGCCTGCCTTCAGGTTCTGAACCTGTGTGAGACTCCCGTCACTGATGCTGGTCTCCTGGCGCTCAGTTGTAAGACATCTTGCATAGGAAGCATTTTTATGACACGGTGAATGTCCTTGATAGTGTGTGTGTCAACTCTAAGTGCAAATGTCTGTTTCAGCCATGAAGAGTCTGTGCAGTCTGAACATGAACAGCACCAAGCTCACAGCAGACACATACGAGGACCTCAAGGTAATTCAGTCAGTGTTAAAGGTTCTTTAAAGGTTCCTGCTGTTCTGTTTCTGTGTGGCACCTAATGCTAAATGAATGGAAAAAAGCACGCCTCGGGACCTTTATCGCTTTGAAGAGAGGTCTTATATCTGATGTCTACACAGATAAATTTTGAATGGACTGATAGATGCATATATATATTTTTTGTATTAATACAGTGAAAATAAATGGTTTTGACAAAGCCACCAACACCTGACCCCATGATGGCTAAACTGTGCTTAACTGACAGCTAAAGTCAATTTGATCATTTAACATTAAGCTGCACAATCCCTCGAGGCGGTCGAGGCAGTATCGTCACATAATAAAACTGAATCTGAGGAATATTTTGATTTTGATTCTTGGCTGAGCTTTTTAACCAGCTGCTTAAAGCTCTGCTTTTCCACTATGTAACTGCACCAGAAATTTCCATCCACTGTTTATTCTTCCTCTCACATGGAGTGCAGCTAGCGAGCAATAACAATGCTCGGAGGGGTCATTTGTTTACTTTTGGGCAGCACATCAGCAGCTGCTAGCATCTCCTCCTTGTGTGCCTTCATATCCTGGCTGTACTCAGCAGTGTGTTTTTGTCACCAGTGGTGAAACGAGTTGTTTTCACCTTTTAGTAGGAACAGTTTTCTTGCCAGTGATTGTGATGCCGTGAAGGGTGTTTAGGTAGCTTAGTGTTTACGTGGCTCTCGCTCTTAGACATGTCTGGGCTTGCGTTGTTGTTGTGCATGCTAAGGAGCTTAAACACAGCTTTGTCGATGTTGCTGGCTCACCTTTATCACTGGGACTAATGCTAAAATATTGACAAACAGTAGTTGTTAAAATAGTTGGTGTACTACTTCCTGTTTCCGTGTTTCACAGCTCTCCGAGCTCAGCTGCACTTATCGCCATTAAAGACTGCTCTCTGCTGGTGTTTTTCATGCAACACATCAGTGCATCTGC
Organism: Astatotilapia calliptera; assembly: GCF_964374335.1. Taxonomy (NCBI): domain Eukaryota; kingdom Metazoa; phylum Chordata; class Actinopteri; order Cichliformes; family Cichlidae; genus Astatotilapia; species Astatotilapia calliptera. The sequence goes on along the minus strand of NC_137428.1, from coordinate 2,962,814 downwards.
ATCAGTTGTTTGGTGCTTTAGTTAGTTATTGTATGCCCTCCACTGAATCTTTAAGCACAGTTATGAATGAAATCCCTCCCTGAGCCTGGTTCTGCTGGAGGTTTCTTCCTGTTAAAAGGGAGTTTTTCCTTCCCACTGTTGTCAAGTGCTTGCTCATAGGAGGGTTGTTTGATTGTTGGGATTTTTTCTTTATTATTGGGCCTTTATCTTATAATTTAAAGCGCCTGTTTGAATTTGTTGCTGTTTAAATAAAACTGATCTCAACTGAAGTGTATATTGTTTGTGTTCCTCTCCAGGCCAAACTGCCTAACCTGAAGGATGTTGATGTTCGGTACACTGAAGCATGGTGATCGGCCAAGCTTTCAGCAGCCCCTTTACATGCCGAGACACACACAAGCACGATCACACACAAACTCACACATTACATCGACGCCATCATTACACCAGGAACCCTAACATCACCCGGCCTGAGGATCACCCCGTCTGATTAGACGCTTGCTATGAGGAGGAGCCGTCACCAGTTTCATCACCGATCCCACAAAGTGACACCGTCACCGGGAAGGAACTTTGTGAAACTCATCGCTCCTCTTACCTCGAAGGCCCTTGTTGTTTTTTTGTTTTTTTACAAACGACATCAGAGAACGAGAGGACCCGATGTACTGAAATACTGGAACCCTGCTCTCTCTGTCCTTACCCTTTGCCTCGTCCTTTCATACGTAGTCTCTCAGTTTTCATAATCACTCTTGTTTTTTTCCCTCTCTGCGTGTGCACCTCATAATGAAATCCAGAATCGAGGAAGGCTCCACCTCCCCGGAGCCTCTCGCTGGCGTTTGCCCCTCATGGAACGAAGGCCGGACGCAGCAGCTCGCCTTCCAGTTCGTCTTTGATCCGATCCACGATGTAGCTCTCCCGACGGACGCGGTCAACTGTTATCGAGTCCTCGCTCTCTCTTTGCTGTCAGTTTTCGGGATCAAATTCCGGCCTTTTCCAATCTTTCACTGGGAAAATGAGGTGCTACCTCAGAGAAAAGAAGACTGTGCCTACTCCTCATGTACAACTCGCGAAAAGGAGAAAAAGAAAACAAAAACGGTTTTTATCAACTTGAATTAACATATTTTTCCAGACATCTGTGCTTTCATATATTGTGTCTTTCTATAGAAAACATAAGGAGATGCCCACCTCCCTCCCCATCACCTCCCCAACGATGACATTTTGGGAGCTTTGCAGGAATGTCAAGGGTGATGGCAATATTTGGTCCTTTTTAAATTGCCTTCAGTGTGCGTGCTGAAGCTCTCCTGTTTCTATTTAATAGGACAGTTGTGTAGCAGTAGCTGGGTGGTCTGGGACTGACTGATATTTATAAGTTGTCTTTAAAACCTCTGACACATTGTCTTTCCTGGATTTCGTTGGGAGGTATCAAAGTACACAGCTTTTTGGGGTTTTTTGCATCGCATTATCCAAGAAGCCCTCGCAGGTCGCCGCCGCACATGGACGTCCATGTACCAAAGCCGCGGTGGCAAACTTCAGAGTGGACTTCTGAAATCGGACCTGTTTGAACCAGACCCATCACCAGCTGAGAGTTGTATATTTTCATATCCCCCTCTCGTTTTTGGTCCCCGCCGTGCAGGTGCTTTGGGATGCTTTTGAAGCAAAGAACTCGCCAAACGTCTTTCCTCTGCTTTGTTTTTTTTGAGGCAAACCTGAGCGTGGTGTCGCCCCCCTGATGCCGTTTGCCTCTCCGACCCCCTGTCCTGAGCGGAGGAGTCGCAGTGCCTCTAGCGGATGAGTCACTTGTCTTTTTACCTGTCCCACGACCTGTTTTGAATCACTCTGCTGTATTTATATTACGCCATATCACGTGGATGACATTTTTAGGCTAATTCTTATCAGAGGATGGGACAAAATTCTTGTACATATTCGATCACAATAAGGGACGAGTAATCGGGGAGGGTGGGGCACCTTCTATTTGCCTGTGTACATTCCCTCAAAGTGTTGCCTGTTTGTTGTGGCAGCGTTTCATACGATGTGGTAACTGCCCTGACACACTGCAAGTCTGTCAGGATCTATTCTCCCCGTGTGCGCGTGGTTTGGGCGGATTTGTCTTGGAAACTCAAGGCAAGCGCAACTGCATCCATCCATTTTATTTATTCGTGTCGACCTGGGCAACGCTCCAGATGCTTGTTGAATCAGAGGACAGGACGCCGTCCGCTACGAAGCGCTTTGTTTCCTATTTATTGGGTGCCACGACAGGTTTCTGTTTGGCCTGTAGGTGCGGTTTGTGTACGGCCATCTTCGGGTCTAGCTTTAGGACATCGTGCTCTTTTTCATATCCTGTATGATGTACATATGAGTGTATATAGTCGTCTCCTTCCTTTCTCTCTTTGAACCATTTTTGAATCCTCGCCCTTCTTCATCTCCTCTCTGTTTTTCTCTCAGCCTCCTTTTCTTCGGCAGGCTGTTGTTGCCTTCATCTTAATGTGTGTGGTTGTTTTTGTTTTGTTTTTCTTCTTTTCACACAAAGTGCTCTGTAATCTAAAAAAACTGTTTTCAATGTGTGTTATATTTTATGTTTCTCTCATTCGATCACTTTAATCAAACATTTGTTTCCGGTGTTTTTGTTGTTTAAGGTTTTTTGCACGTAAATGTTGCCGCGTCATCGAATATGTTTTTTCGTTATTTTGTAATTTTTGTTTTGTAAAAATACCATAAAGGGTTTGATCACTATCTCACCAGGCTGAGGACTGAAATGGAGAGATCCCATCCGGCTGTTTTGTGATTGGTCGTAGCCAGGATCTACCCACGAGCCTGCTGTTTGAGGCAGTTAAAGTTGATTTTCTAAAACAGCCAATGACACTTGGCGCCTTTGGACTGAAGCCGAGATTTAATCATTTAAACGATGGCCATTTTTTATATCACGAGTCGTATCGTATGAGGATCACGCTGACTGTGGTCATATTAAATAAAGTTGGTGATTCCACACATCAGCGACCCGATGATTCAGTCTGATTTTACTGCAGTTGTTTTTATCCCCGATGGTTTTGAAGGATGAACGGTTTGACTCTATTTTAAGAGTGACATGAAGAATCCTGATACCAATATCACGTTTATCTGGTTGACGTGAAGCCACAGCCATCGGCTGCTTAGCTCAGCGTATCAGGAGAAATGGTTACCTTGACTTTATCGAAAGGTAAAATAGTCCTTCCAGTACAGAGTTTCAGATAATGAGGTATGTGCGAGTAATCCACGAGTTTCTTTTTTCTGGTCTAGGGTCTTTATGATGTCATGCTGGAGGAGGGAGGAGCTAAAACAGACTAGAAGGGTTTTCTCGCACTGCTTCCAAGGCACACAAAGGACGGGGGAAGAAGTCTAAATGGATCAGATCCAGATCCAGCTACGCTATTATTTTAAACATCCTTGTTGCTAGACCAGTGTGCTTGTGGCCTTTATGGGGGTTTTTACAGGGTGTATGACTAATGCCATTAAAATAAGAAAGCAGAAAAACAAACATCACCTGGTGGTCTCCAGGTTGTGATGCAGCTTTTAGGCTACAAGCAACCTGCAACACAACACTGAGCTTCAGTGCAGCGTAGCATCGTTTTCCTCCAGAGACTGTACTAGTAGGGAAACTGGCTGAGGTAACGAGCTTGGCTGTAGCTTCACCCTTAATCCCAGAGGTAATTCATCAAACTTGGCATGAAAGCAGATGAGCCCATTTCCCACAGTGGGCTGTTTTGGGCCACGCTGACTTGTCCAAACTGTGAGCCTGGGGTCCAGCATGTTGAGATGATTATGTTTCTCTCTCTTTTTTTTTTTTTTTAAGTGTTACTATAGAACGTGCTGGTTGAAAAGTACCGTCTCTCCTGTTCGGCCATGTCTCCTGTTTCCTGTGGAGCTCACTGAGCTTTCCTCCCCGTTCATCTGTCACCTTTTTTAAATAAGAAAAACATTTTTTTGTAAAGTTTCTACCACACCTGCGTCATGTACAGCTGTGCTCGAGTCTTAACCATTGTTATGGAAGGAACAGGGTCAGACAAACCTGACAGACTGAAAAAATGCAACTACTTCAACTTTATTTCCCATTCCTTGTAGTAAAATCATTTTGTTGGCAGCTGGAAAAGGGGCGCCCATCATGTTTCTCTCTCTTTTTCAGTCTTTCGGTCGCATTGATCTGCTTCTCCTGCCGAGTTATTATTATTATTGCTGCTGCTGCTGCTCTGTGGCTGTTGTAATAAAAATACAAAAGATCTTCAACAGGAAAATAACAACTATGATGTGAAATAATTTCAATCAAAAATAAATTGTCTGTGAATATGTTATCAACCGGGTGTGTTTTTTCTTTTCTTCATGTTATTATATCAGTGTAATGGGGGGAAAACATGAAGCTTTAGCTGTTAGTGAGAAAACAGAAGAAACACAAATGGTTTTGCAGGTGGACACGTTTCCCTCATCTTTTTGGACAGTTTCTTCTCATTTAGCTGGAGTCAGAGTCACTGCTGCTTGCATGAGATGATACCTGGACGCCACAGGTTTGCCAGAAGGCCATTTATTCTTCTCTGGTATATCTCTTCAGCCTTTTTCTCAGCGCTTGCAGCCTTTGTTTGGTAGCATCTAGAGCCTGTGTTATGGACAGCTTGCTGTACCTCATTTTGACACCCTTCTGCAACTCGCATCAACATCTTTCCAGCCTTTGTCTTCCTCTGCTTGCATCCTTGATCTTATACCCAAGTGGTTGTAGAGCAGTAGTGGTTTCAGTGATGCTGGTAGTGGAGATGGAGCACAGGGCAGTGTTGCAAACATCTCCTGTATTGAGACGAGCTGGGGACTCGTTCTCTGTCTCGAGTCCAGCCACACGCTTCATGCTCAGTAGATGCATCTGTCATTGGTTTAGCTGCACTGCTCTTGTCTACCAGGGTTACAGGCTCATTACTTCCATATTTCTCCATGCTGTACTTCAGCCTATGAGTCTTCAGAGAAGCTGGAGATCCACAGGCTGAAGTATATTCCTTTATGGAATATGTTTTGTTAAAAATTGTAAGTGAGCAAACTTACAGGTAATTATTTCCCCAGTGTTTGATGGAGGACTTGCTCTTTTGTTCGAGGCCTCTCTACGCTCCTCACTTCAAGCGTTTGGCCTACTGCTGTCCCTGCAGCCTACTTTAAAATGTGGTGGAGCAGAAAACAATGCAATAAATACAGATAAAGAATGTCGTTCACCAAGCATACTTTATTGACTCGATTCATGAGGAAGTCAGAGGAATTCTGGGACAGCTATAACCACAATCTGCCTTCATATTAAATAGAGGAAACACTCACTGCATGAGATTACAGATCGGATTTCCATATCAAACAAACATTGAAGAAAAACGTCACACTGGTGAAACTGCACAGCAAAAAAACCACATTCAAAATGACTAAAATGAATTAAACACAAGCTCCCTGGCAGCAGAACAGCCACTGCAGTGAAATCGTCATTATTTCAGACTCCGCTCTTTAATGAAAAATAAATACCATCAGTGTAACACGATGCAGTTTGATAACAGACTGAATGCAAACATATCAAGCACAACGCTGGCTACTTGGACCGTTGTAACGGCCTCTTACATTTCCTCCAGCAATTCCATATTTCAAAAACTCCAAAACGTTAGGAACAATTTTTTTTCAATCTTAAATAAATAGAAAACCATTCGGGATACTGGAATGTTGCCATCTTCGGTGGAAAGATGGCAAAAAAAAAAGCTCTTCCAGATCACAGCTCCCATAGCAAACATTGATACTAGATTTGAAGCCTGCTGCTCACACAGGTTAGACAAATGAGTCCTCAGGAGTAAAATTTACTGTTGTTTATCTTCTTTTCTTTTGACCTGGAGAGAAAGACGGACAGATTGAGAGCAGAGAGTAACAAGTATCACAAATTAGTTGTCATATATTACAGTATATGTACATATTGCAGTATGCATCATGAAATGCAAATTAGATAATCCACCAAAAAGCTGTTTTATGGATGGAATTTCCTAATCAGTTTATTCTGAGCTCGCCACTGAAATTTGGAAGCTGTGGCAGCCTAAGGACCTCAACTGAAGTGAAGCAGGCCATCCGCTGACGGCAATGAAATTAGTCTGATAGATAGGCGGGATGTTAGCGGCAGCAAAATCAACCAAAATATCACTAAGCTTGGCAAAAGACCCGAAGACGACAGCAGCGGACGAACGGGGTCCTTTCCGTGAATAGACTGTCGCTGCTAGAGTATTCCTGCACTTTTCAGACTTACCTTGGATTTTCACCAGTGCTGCCCTTCCTCATGAGGTTGTTGGTGGGCTGAGCCAGGGAGGATCGCTGAAGGTTGCTGTGTGTGTCGTACAGGAAGGGTTCGCCCAGCTCTGCCTGCTTCTTCTTCAGCTGGCTGGAAGACGAGTACAGCTCCTCCTCCGCTTTCTGAACGATACGTGCCGAGTCAGCAGATCACAGAAATCCCGCCACAGTGACATAAACGTCGATGCGCTCCTGGTGCGTTACTCACCCCGGCCTGCTGCACACTGATGTAGACCAGAAGAGAAGCTAGCTCCAAGTCTTCACTGTAGCCGTTCTTCAGAGGGACAGAGCGGTAACCTGTGGAAGCAAACCCAAAACAGTTCATTTCCTTCATTTATTCACATCACCTTGATTTGTGTTATAACCTGATTCATTCGTGTTCATTTCGACTTTTAAAATCACTTTTAAAAATTACATTTTTTTTAATCTTAAGCAGTAACGATGGACCTAGTTTAGTTTTTACAGAAATACAAAAAAACCGTTGTTTTCAACGTGACTGTGTGAGTTGTGTTCCCTCTAAACTTAAAAAGTCTTAAAATGAGTCACAACCTAATTTCACTTCCAAATGAGGTCACTTCAGTGTGTGGTGTCAGTCTTTTGTGGAATTTCAAAATACTAAAGCCCGCTAAAATTAGATATTAAAGCTGCGTCACACTCAGAGTGGAAACTCCCCGATTACCAAGAATCTAAAAGTTTACATTAAAGTTTGGCCAGGATACAAGAGACATGAGCTAGCCACTGTCTAACATTACTTAAATATCAAATGATTCAGGATTGTTTCACCTCTTTCATTATTTATAATTTGAGACGTGGAGTGTCTCTTCTTATTAAAATATGAGCCCCATACAAAAAGTTAATACAGCAAAAGCGAGCACACCTGTGAGAAAACTGGTGAACGAGGAAATTAACTTGAGCTCCACATGATATAGTTCTCAGGTGAAAGTATTCTCAGTGTGCATTAAATCTTGCTTCTAAGTAACATTCAGTTCATGCAATAATGATAACGAGCACTACCTGAGAGTGACGGTAACAGAAGCTGCGTGTATGAATTCCCACCTGAGCGAAGGCCTTTCACAGGAAACGTGGCCTGAGCTAGAAAGTTGGGGTCTGAGAACATGTCCTCCTCGTTGACGATGAAGCGCAGGAAGGTGAGTTCAGGCTCATACACACTCAAGATTATGCGCTCTGAGCCTTTCCACACTGGGTTCAGACCATTGTCACCTGCAGGGGGCAGAAACGTGCAAAGCTTTAACCTGTGAAGCCTCAAGTCCCCATTAAATTAAAAGTCCCCAGAACCTCAAGCTGAAAAGAATAAAAGTTCCCGCAGTATTGCAGCTAAGGCCGAAGCTGCTCGAGCTCTGACTATTTTAAGGTTTTTCATTATTATTATTATTACATTTTGTGATGGACGACTTCTCCCGGGTCGTCCCGCCTTTTGCCCTGTGAGAGGTGGGACAGGCTCCAGCCCCCCACGTCCCACAATTTTTCCACTGTGAGATCGAAAGCCCCACAAAGACGAGGCAAATCTCAGTGTTGATATAGATACACAACAAACACAACCTTATTACAATTTTACCATCGATCTTCTTTCAAATCTCTAATTCCTGCAGAAAGCGTTGAAACAACGAACACAAGCTACATTTTTAATAGTTAGAGAAAAACTAGATGAAACAGAGGAAAATAGAAAGGTTGCTGGAGAATCTCCTTACGATAGACGATGGTCTTGTACTTCTCCTCTGTGTGCCCGCACAGCTCGATCTCCACAAATGGACTGGCGATGCTGCGGCCTGGCTTCGGAAGGTGCCTGGCACCAATCACCTGCAAGGGACGAACACAACTGCTCTTATTCTCTGCACACAATCAGGCCCAAAGTGCATTTTTGTACATAAGTGGACCCTGAACGTGACTCATAATCATGACAGAGGCACAGAGAGTGTGTGTGTGTGTGGCGGCACACCTTGACCACAATTTTGTATTTGACTTCCTTCTTGTCCTGATGAGGGTCGTAGCTATCCATACGCATGAACTCCGGCTGCAGCACGTAGCCCGTTTGTCCGTTCAGACTGAAGAGGGCGTTGTTCAGCTGCATGTATTTATCTGGGTGGACACAAGAACCTGAATAACTTCACAGTGTCACTTCTCCTTCAGGCAAATCCTGATAATTTTCTAACAGGTAGACTCGATAGTGTAACCTGTGTTATTTTTTCAGCTGGAGTAGACAGATATCCCCCAAAGACATGACAGACAACATAAAGAGGGCAGTTTGAGTTTAGCTTTAGTGCAGAGTGATGCACTGGCAACCCATCAGCATATCTTTAAATATCAAATCAAAATCAAATCAAATCACTTTTTATTGTCACATCACATGTGCAGGCACACTGGCACAGCACATGCGAGTGAAATTCTTGTGTGCGAGCCCCACAAGCAACAGAGATGTGCAAACACAACAACACAAACGAGCAAAATACAAGAATGGCCAACCTGAAACTAATAAATATATGTACAATATATAATAGTGTATGCATTTCTGGATGTGTATACTAAATATTTTCCTACGTGTGTGTGTGTGTGTGTGTGTGTGTGTGTGTGTGTGTGTGTGTGTGTGTGTGTGTGTGTGTGTATACACATTTTTACAAATTAAATAGTAAAAAAAATAAATAAATAAAAAAAATAAATAAATAAAAATAATAATAATAATAATAATAAAATATATAAAATATACAGAGTTGAATATGTGCAAAACAAGTGGCATTTATATACAGTGTGGAGTGCATAATGTTGAAGTTCCAGTAGTGAAGCTGAGGTGTCTATGACGTGTTCAGCAGTCTGATGGCCTGATGGAAAAAGCTGTCTCTCAGTCTGCTGGTACGGGACCGGATGCTGCAGAACCTCCTTCCTGATGGAAGCAGTCTGAACAGTTTATGGCTGGGGTGACTGGAGTCCTTGATGATCCTCCCCGCTTTCCTCAGGCACCGCTTCCTGTAGATGTCTTGGAGGGAGGGAAGCTCACCTCCAATTATCCGTTCAGAGCACCGCACTACTCGCTGGAGAGCTTTGCAGTTGTAGGCGGTGCTGTTGCCATACCAGGTGGTGATGCATCCAGTGAGGATGCTCTCAATGGCACAGTGATAGAAGGTCCTGAGGATGCGGGGGCTCATGCCGAATCTTTTCAGTCTCCTGAGAAAGAAGAGGCGCTGCTGCGCCTTCTTCACTGTTTTGTTTGTGTGTACTGACCACGTAAGATCCTCAGCCAGATGTACACCAAGGAACCGGAAGCTGCTCACTCTCTCCACAGCAGCGCCGTTGATGGTGATGGGGGTGTGTACTTCTCTGCACCTCCGGAAGTCCACTATCAACTCCTTTGTCTTTGCGACGTTGAGGGTGAGATGGTTGTCTTGACACCAGTGGGTCAGGGCGCTGACCTCCTCCCTGTAAGCTGTCTCATCACCGTTGGTGATAAGACCCACCACTGTAGTGTCGTCCGCAAACTTCACAATGATGTTGGAGCTGTTAGTGGCTGTGCAGTCGTAGGTGTAGAGTGAGTACAGGAGAGGGCTCAGTACACACCCCTGTGGAGCACCAGTGTTCAGTGTGACGGGGGATGAGGTGATGCTGCCCAGTCTGACCACCTGGCGTCTGTCAGACAGGAAGCTAAGGATCCAGCTGCAGAGGGAGCTGCTCAGTCGTAGATCCTGCAGTTTCCTGTCCAGCTTCGAGGGAACGATGGTATTGAATGCTGAGCTGTAATCTACAAACAGCATCCTCACATACGTGTCTCTCTTCTCCAGGTGTGACAGGGCAGTGTGTAGTGTCAGGGCTATGGCATCATCAGTGGACCTGTTGTGGCGGTATGCAAACTGTAGAGGGTCCAGTGAGTCGGGTAGTGCAGAGCAGATGAAGTCCCTGACCAGCTTCTCGAAGCATTTGCTTACGATGGGGGTCAGGGCTACAGGTCGCCAGTCGTTCAATGAGGAGATGGTGGAGGATTTGGGTACAGGGACGATGGTGGCCATTTTGAAGCAGGCTGGGACTACAGACAGAGAGAGGGAAAGGTTGAAGATGTGCGTGAACACTCCAGCCAGCTGAGCCGCGCATGACCTGAGGACGCGGCCGGGAATCCCGTCCGGACCAGTAGCTTTGCGTGCGTTCACCTTCCTGAAGCACTTCCGCACATCCTCCTCAGACACAGTGTGCGCACTGACGTCATCCGCGGTGCGCACACTGTCCGGTCTCATGGTGTTCGCTGTGTCGAATCTAGCGTAGAATACGTTTAGATCCTCACACAGAGAGGCCGTGGTCTGCGGTGTGCTGGTTTTCCCTCTAAAGTCTGTGATCGTGTTTAGTCCCTGCCACATACTCCGAGGGTTGTCAAACTGTTGCTCCACCCTGTCCCTGTACTCACGTTTGGCTGCTTTGATCGTCTTCCGGAGTTGGTAATGTGCGTGTTTGTAGTCCGATGTGTTCGCGGAGGCAAAGGCGGTGTTCCGTGCCGCCAGTGCCGCGCGAACATCTCCGTTAATCCAGGGTTTTTGATTTGGGAAGGATTTGACTGTTCTGGATGGGACGACATCTTCCACGCATTTCCTGATAAATCCACAGACTGAGTCTGTGTACTCATCAATGTCTCTGGCGGCCACGTGAAACATTTCCCAGTCCGCGTGATCAAAACAGTCCTGCAGCGCAGACTCCGATTGGTCCGTCCAACAGTGCACCGCCCTCCGGGTTGGAGCTTCCTGTTTCAGCTTCTGCCTGTAGGCGGGCAGGAGCAGGATGGAGCGGTGATCTGATTGGCCGAATGGGGCGCGGGGGAGGGCTTTGTACGCATCCCGGAAAGAGGTGTAACAGTGGTCGAGTTGCCGGTTTCCACGTGTGTTGAAAAGGATGTGTTGATGGAGTTTTGGTGAGACTTTCTTCAGGTTTCCCTTATTAAAGTCTCCGGCTGTGATAAACGCTGCCTCTGGGTGTGCGGTTTCCTCGCTGCTGATCGCGCTGTACAGTTCCCTGAGTGCACGGTCAGTGTCGGCTTGTGGGGGAATGTAAACAGCCGTAATAATCACTGCTGTAAATTCCCTCGGTAGCCAGAATGGCCGGCACTTAATCATCAGGTACTCCAGGTCCGGTGAGCAGAAGGATTTGACCGGGTGCACGTTCGCATAATCACACCAGCTGTTGTTGATCATGAAACACACACCACCGCCTCTGCTTTTCCCAGTAAGATCCTGTGACCTGTCCGCGCGGTGCACAGAGAACCCCGGCAGTTGTATTGCGGAGTCCGGTACTTTGTCCGATAGCCAGGTTTCTGTGAGGCAGATCACGCAGCAGTCCCGCATCTCTCGCTGGAATGAGATCCGTGCCCGAAGCTCGCACAGCTTGTTCTCCAGAGACTGCATATTAGCCAGTAATAAACTGGGTAACGGTGGTCTGTAAGTGCGCCGTCTCAGTCGAACCAGAACGCCAGATCTTCTCCCTCTGCGTCGGCGTTTGCGGCCTCCAGGGCCAGAGAACAAAGGCGTCTCAGGTGAGATGAATGGGGGGTCTGCAAACGGAGCGTCCGTGTTGCAAAACTTGAACTCCGGAAAGTTATAAGAAAGACCGTCTTTTATGTCCAGTAAGGTTTGTCGGTCGTACACAAGGAGACAAGTGCTGCTCGTGAAAAAATAAAGGAAAAGTAAAATTAAACACAGAAGAAAGCCGTTGCTTGGGGGAGCTCGCGACGAGGCTGCCATACTCGGCGCCATCTTGATCAAGCTTTATCAGGACATAATAAAATGACCTGGTCCTCAGTAGGCCTTAAAATGAGGTAAATGTAACTTTAAATGAATCCCAACACGTGACACGTTGCACTGTGCCATTATTTATTGAACAAAAACTAAGACAAGGTGCTGACGTAACGTGTGAAAAACGTTGAACTCCTTGAACGCCTTTCATGTATTCTGGAGTCAGATGTGAGCCCATCAGTCCCACAGCCCGACTGAGATGCTGTGGACAAACGAACTGAAGCAACACTGTAATGAAGAGCAGGCCAACATGTTTGTTAACCTCACACAGAGAACAGGTATTTGAAAGACTGCACAGGCTACAGAACCATGGGGTGGACGCACTGCTTCTGCATGTTGGTTTAGCCCTAGTTAACTAAATAATGACACAGCGTCAGGTGTTGTTGTTCATCTCAGCTCATACGAACCCAAATGTACGACCTGCTAAAGACTAGATTTTTTTTAAACTTTGTCCTGACACTTAAATTCTTAGTAATGTACAGATAGTGTATTTTCTCTTTACCGTGACTGTAACTAAGCTCAAAAGACAAAGACATAGTGTCTCTAAACACATAATATATGGGTTTATAAAGCTATTCATAGCCAAAATACTACATATAAGTGGAGTAATATACTGAAATAAGCTTTCAGATACTACAAATAGAAGATTTCTTGTATTAATGGGATGTTAAAACCCGGGAGAGCAGCCAAATGGCTTTTAGCTAGGCTTTAGCTTCAGCCAAGTGGAAGCTAAATTGGCTAGTCATTCATATGTAAATTGGGTTGTTACCTGGGAATTCTGGAGGGAGGGGAGTGGGGGTGTGTGATTGAGGGGGTGGGGGAGCTGCTAAAAGCTGTGCACTTCCTTTTGTGTTTCATCTTGATGCATTCTCAATCATCCAGGGAAATAAATCTCCAAAAGTCACCAACTTGGAGTGTTTCAGTTTGCCATCTTAGGGAGAAATCAACACACATGGGTGTATGTCCTTTGTTGCTGAGATTTATTGATAAAAACAGTACAAAAAAAACCAACCATTTGTACACATATTTACAAATAATAATAAAAAGTGAGTGAGTACATTTCAACATTATACCAGTGGTCTGATTGATGCCACAATGGAGCAAATCGAGCAAAGACTGATAAGTTTGCTGCAATTTCCAGTGTGTGGGGATCATTGGTCACCAACTGCATCACGTGCTACAACCCTGGTCTACATATCACCGTTGATGAACAGCTTTTCCCATCAAAGACTCGGTGCAGTTTCCTGCAGTATATTGCAAGTAAACCTGACAAGTTTGGGATCAAGTTTTGGGTGGCTTGCGACCTAAAATCCAAGTACATTTGCAATGTCTTCCCATATCTTGGCAAGGACCCCAATCGTCCCACTGGGGAGAGACTTTCTGAAAATGTAGTAATGATGCTGATGGAACCATTCCTAGACAAGGGCAGAAATGTTACCACGGACAATTTCTTCACATCGCTTTCACTTGCGCAAAAACTTCTTGGACGGAAAACCACCATCCTCGGCACAGTCAACAAGATTCGCAGGGAAATTCCTCAATCCACTAGACAGACAGATCGCAATGAATTCACCACTCAGGTATGTTGCAGGTCTTTTGTGGTTCTATGTTTATGTGTTTCATTGTGTGTAAAAGGGCTATGGAAATAACAATTTATCTTATTTCTTAGGTGTTTTCAACCTCTGCTGCCACGCTGACGGCGTATGTGGCCAAACGGAAGAAGACAGTCTATATTCTTAGCAGCATGCACGGCGTGGTTCAGACTGATAACACCACCAAAAGGAAGCCAAACACTGTCTCCCTTTACAACAAAACAAAGTGTGGCGTGGATGTGATGGACCAGATGGTTCGGGAGTACACTGTCCGCAAAGGAACACGGCGCTGGCCAGTCGCCGTGTTTTATAACATGATTGACATGGCAGCACTGAATGCACATGTGCTGTATCAAGCATGCACCGGGACGAAGGAAAGACGGGTGGACTTCCTGGTGGAGCTTGCAAGAGAGTTGGCTCACTCTCATGTAGCTGCGAAGAAGGCAAGAAAAGAACAGTTGCTTCACACCTAACCCTGGAAAAAGAGCCATGTGTCAGGTCAAACACAACTGCAAGAACAATCATGCCACTGTGCGATGTGTTCACTGCAACAGATACACATGTGGTAAATGCAGACGACAGATACCGTGGCAGTGCCAGGATTGTGAGTGATTGCTGACAATGTTGAATTGTACTCACTCACTTTTTATTATTATTTGTAAATATGTGTGCAAATGGTTGATTTTTTGTACTGTTTTTATCAATAAATGTCAGCAACAAAGGACATACACCCATGTGTGTTGATTTCTCCCTAAGATGGCAAACTGAAACACTCCAAGTTGGTGACTTTTGGAGATTTATTTCCCTGGATGATTGAGAATGCATCAAGATGAAACACAAAAGGAAGTGCACAGCTTTTAGCAGCTCCCCCACGCCCTCAATCACACACCCCCACTCCCCTCCCTCCAGAATTCCCAGATAACGACCTAATTTACATATGAATGACTAGCCAATTTAGCTTCCACTTGGCTGAAGCTAAAGCCTAGCTAAAAGCCTACCAGCCATTTGGCTGCTCTCGGGTTTTATAGGTAGAAAGGTAGAAGCCTGGGGGATGCTAGTGTTAAATCCTCTATTATTTCCCATTTTCACACTTTTATTTCCTCAGACTTATTTATTTCTGCATTTTCATGTCCTTTCAATGTGCCGATCCTCGTGTTGCTCAACCTACAGGCGGAGGTTTATTCTAAATTTATAATTATATTCTGTCACAAATATTTTAGCGTGTTTTTGTACTTTGCTTCACTTGAATGTTTTCTTGTCATAAGAAGATAAATATAAAGCCCTCAAAACTGTCTCCTTTGTCCTCCGCTGTGTGATAAATGAGCACTGCTGTACCTGCTGTTTGGAAGTTGAGAGCCACCATGTGACAGCCGAGGGCCCACATCGGGTAAGGGTCGTAGTTTGAGGACTCGACGCGCTGGCCTTTCGGGTAGATACGACTCAGAGCTTTGCGGTTGTACTGCAGGAAGTCTTTGGTGCGGCTCTTCCCTGGAAGCTTGTTCTCCACGAAGGAGCGGACCTCCTTGTAGCTGTAACTGTCTGCAGAGCAGGAGAGAGGGGAGGAGTTCAGTGGTTCAGCCACCTCACCTTCGCTGCTTGCTAAGAGAGGGAGCTGACATTTAGTTAAAGTGAGCTAAACAAATTAACTGGATTTATTTCAGAGGGATGGTTGTTTGGGGACTAGACTGTGAAAGGATGCATGTCTAAACTGCATCTAAACCCCACCCTCTCACACATTTTCACTCAGACAGTCAGAAATATTATAATTCTGATCATTTATCAGCACAAATCCATATTTTTAGATCTTTGTATAAAAACAAAGCTGACAGTTGTGAGACTTTATCAGAGGTGGAAGCATCACAGCAGACGCTTTTCTGTGGAAGTAACTGAGAATAAAACAAAAACATGAAGCAGATTTTCCTGTTCTGGCTTTTTATAGCAGATAACCTTAAATATTCTGCAGTAGATCAAAAACAGAAGAAAACCATGAATCAACATATGAACATTACCTGATGCTGCTGAAGTGAAGCAGAGCAAAGTTACAGAGGTTTTATTAGAGACACGGCTGAGAGCAGTTTGGCATCATTTGTAAAAGTTTACATTTCTGGTCTTGAAGTACACAGAGACAGAAAGAGCTGCACAGGAAGTGTGATTTTATCGTGGTGGAAGCAAAAGTGCCAAAGTAAGAAGGACTAAATGATGTTGTTTATCAAACGAGAAGCATAGTTTTGATCTTCTTTTGCTGCTGGTTCAGTCAATTTTGATCAGAGAGTGACAAAAACCGCAACTGCACACTTTGTGTTTGCACAGTCTCAAGAACATCGGGCGAGTTAGTCCGCTGCCATATAAAAACTGTAATGGCCCTCGATTACTTGTCGATGTGCAATGCTGCTGAATAAGAGGAGCCAGAGAGCTGTCTCAGGCTGCTGTGTTATAATTCACTGTTCGGTGACTTTATTGATCCATTAAAGGTTTTAACTTAACCCAAAACACAGCAGCAAACATTTTCTCTCACTATTGATGTTGATCGGCTCCATAGGAATAAAATTTAACTGAATTTATCTGAACTGGATGTCATGCTCAACAAAAATGAGCAACAAGCACAGAACATTGAAGCTGGTCCATCAGATACAAATCCTGCTCACAGCAGCACATCTTACTGTTTTCCTTTCAGTAACCACACTCCACATGATAAGTGGTGGTCATCAAACGATGATTGTGGGTTTTGGGGCTCTAACCATGAGTGGCCGTGGCGTTGTTTCATGTGACTGTGCCCACTTCAAATTGGTCTTTTCCTGTTTTTGAAAGTAACACATTTAAAAATGAACCTAAATAGTATCAAATAAATGCTACACACAAGCTTCTTGTAAAACGAGTTTCAGGTACAACGCGATTAAATAAAGGTTTATAGACGCTTTCAGATTTAACCGCGTTTTTTCCCTTCAGATGCTTATTTGGTTTAGAAGCTGATATTGCAGATCTGTTATTTGGAAATGTCACCGAGTCATTCTGAACCTACAGAAATCAATTGTGGTGCGAATGTAGTTTTAGCATCTATTTCCAGATTGAGACAGTGCATCACAGGAAACCGTCTGTCTTTAGATCTTTCCTCTTGGTCACATCCTGTTTGTACAACTTAAACCCCCGCGAGCCATCATTTTAGGGATTCCTACCTATAAAACCCAGAGAGCAGTCAAATGGTGGAAGTGGAAGCTAAATTGGCTAGTCATTCATATGTATATTAGGCTGTTAAGTAGGAATTCTGGAGGGAGGGGAGTGGGGGTGGGGGAGTGGAGTGTTTCAGTTTGCCATCTTGGGGAGAAATCAACACATGGGTGTATGTCCTTTGTTGCTGACATTTATTGATAAAAACAGTACAAAAAACCAACCATTTGTACACATATTTACAAATAATTCAACATTTTCAGCAATCACTCACAATCCTGGCACTGCCATGGTATCTGTAGTCTGCATTTACCACATGTGTATCTTTTGCAGCGAACACATCGCACAGTGGCCTGATTTTTCTTGCAGTTGTGTTTGACCTGACACGTGGCTCTTTTTCCAGGGTTAGGTGTGGAGGGTTCTGCCCGAAGCAACTGTTCTTTTCTTGCCTTCTTCGCAGCTACATGAGAGTGAGCCAACTCTGTTGCAAGCGCCACCAGGAAGTCCACCCGTCTTTCCTTCGTCCCGGTGCATGCTTGATACAGCACATGTGCATTCAGTGCTGCCATGTCAATCATGTTATAAAACACGGCGACTGGCCAGCGCCGTGTTCCTTTGCGGACAGTGTACTCCCGAACCATCTGGTCCATCACATCCACGCCACACTTTGTTTTGTTGTAAAGGGTGACAGTGTTTGGCTTCCTTTTGGTGGTGTTATCAGTCTGAACCACGCTGTGCATGCTGCTAAGAATATAGACTGTCTTCTTCCGTTTGGCTGCATACGCCGTCAGCGTGGAAGCAGAGGTTGAAAACACCTAAGAAATAAGATAAATTGTTATTTTCATAGCCCTTTTACACACAATGAAACACATAAACATAGAACCACAAAAGACCTGCAACATACCTGAGTGGTGAATACATTGCGATCTGTCTGTCTAGTGGATTGAGGAATTTCCCTGCGAATCCTGTTGACTGTGCCGAGGATGGTGGTTTTCCGTCCAAGAAGTTTTTGCGCAAGTGAAAGCGATGTGAAGAAATTGTCCGTGGTAACATTTCTGCCCTTGTCTAGGAATGGTTCCATCAGCCTCATTACTACATTTTCAGAAAGTCTCTCCCCAGTGGGACGACTGGGGTCCTTGCCAAGATATGGGAAGACATTGCAAATGTACTTGGATTTTAGGTCGCAGGCCACCCAAAACTTGATCCCAAACTTGTCAGGTTTACTTGCAATATACTGCAGGAAACTGCACCGAGTCTTTGATGGACCTAAAATCCAAGTACATTTGCAATGTCTTCCCATATCTTGGCAAGGACCCCAATCGTCCCACTGGGGAGAGACTTTCTGAAAATGTAGTAATGAGGCTGATGGAACCATTCCTAGACAAGGGCAGAAATGTTACCACGGACAATTTCTTCACATCGCTTTCACTTGCGCAAAAACTTCTTGGACGGAAAACCACCATCCTCGGCACAGTCAACAGGATTCGCAGGGAAATTCCTCAATCCACTAGACACACAGATCGCAATGAATTCACCACTCAGGTATGTTGCAGGTCTTTTGTGGTTCTATGTTTATGTGTTTCATTGTGTGTAAAAGGGCTATGGAAATAACAATTTATCTTATTTCTTAGGTGTTTTCAACCTCTGCTGCCACGCTGACGGCGTATGTGGCCAAACGGAAGAAGACAGTCTATATTCTTAGCAGCATGCACGGCGTGGTTCAGACTGATAACACCACCAAAAGGAAGCCAAACACTGTCACCCTTTACAACAAAACAAAGTGTGGCGTGGATGTGATGGACCAGATGGTTCGGGAGTACACTGTCCGCAAAGGAACACGGCGCTGGCCAGTCGCCGTGTTTTATAACATGATTGACATGGCAGCACTGAATGCACATGTGCTGTATCAAGCATGCACCGGGACGAAGGAAAGACGGGTGGACTTCCTGGTGGCGCTTGCAAGAGAGTTGGCTCACTCTCATGTAGCTGCGAAGAAGGCAAGAAAAGATCAGTTGCTTCGGGCAGAACCCTCCATACCTAACCCTGGAAAAAGAGCCACGTGTCAGGTCAAATACAGATGCAAGAACAATCATGCCACTGTGCGATGTGTTCGCTGCAAAAGATACACATGTGGTAAATGCAGACTACAGATACCATGGCAGTGCCAGGATTGTGAGTGATTGCTGAAAATGTTGAATTATTTGTAAATATGTGTACAAATGGTTGGTTTTTTGTACTGTTTTTATCAATAAATGTCAGCAACAAAGGACATACACCCATGTGTGTTGATTTCTCCCCAAGATGGCAAACTGAAACACTCCACTCCCCCACCCCCACTCCCCTCCCTCCAGAATTCCTACTTAACAGCCTAATATACATATGAATGACTAGCCAATTTAGCTTCCACTTCCACCATTTGACTGCTCTCCGGGTTTTATAGGTAGAAAGGTAGAAGCCTGGGGATGCTAGTGATAAAGGTTTATAGACGCTTTCAGATTTAACCGCGTTTTTTCCCTTCAGATGCTTATTTGGTTTAGAAGCTGATATTGCAGATCTGTTATTTGGAAATGTCACCGAGTCATTCTGAACCTACAGAAATCAATTGTGGTGCGAATGTAGTTTTAGCATCTATTTCCAGATTGAGACAGTGCATCACAGGAAACCGTCTGTCTTTAGATCTTTCCTCTTGGTCACATCCTGTTTGTACAACAACCTGTGGCTGAACACGACGAGTTTCCTCAGCTCAAATAATTCCTCGGCTAGAAGGACTCATTTAAATCAATGTTAGAAACTGTGTAGTTACAGGAGTCACGGACGTGCATTTCAGGATGGGACCAGCTCTTGAGTAAAAGCATCTAAACGCTTTTGTGACTGCAATTATATTTTTAAAATTGTGTCATTGAAAGGAAGTTTAGACGCCAACTAACATAAAAAATAACATCTAAAAGTCAGAAATGAAGAAGAAGGTATCTGCTTATTCATTGAGACACCACAGAGACTGCACCTATAAAAGGTAAAAATGATACCTGATTGAAATTTGGCAGCTGGCCCCGTAAAGGTCACCTCCCTCTGTTTGCCGTGTGTGGCCTACATAACAGGCCCAGCACACCAAACACAGTAACCCCGATTAGCAGCGGTCAGGCACTTTTACAGTTATGAGCACCCTGTGGCACACCAAAGTCAATCAGTGACATTTACTAAACAGATGAGTTATCAATAAATCCACCGATCAGGACAATGTTGTTGCAAGCTAGACAGTTTGTCATTGCCGGCTTTAAACATGCTTTTTTAATCCTGCAAGGCTGGGTGTGAGTATTTGTGGTTTTATTTTACACTTTGTACAATAACTACGTTGCTTTTATAACTGGAGGTCTGGAGAAAAGCGATTCAAACACAAAGCTTGAATTCATCTTACTGTGACATGGAGTTACAAAGGTAACACCGCATTCACCAATGATTTCGATTCTTAACCTCAGATTAAATAAGTGAGGCAAGGTTTCATTTTAAAGCAGCGTGCAAAAGCTTCAAGCGCAGCCTGTCTGCATTAGACATGTGAGTTGACACGTATTTACCAAAGCGGTCCTTCTCTTTGCTGCGTGGCTGACAGTAGACCACCACCTCCGACATCTCCGTGGCGACCACTGCCTTCTTCTCCACTTCCACCTGTTGTTTCATCTGATATCGAACAGAAAAACAAGTCACTTCCTGTTTGCACTGTAATGTGGACAGACCACCTATGAATATAGACGCCGATGTGGTTTTGCATCTTGCACTTTGCTTCGGTCAATACACAACCTTCCCGTAAGCTCACACAGATGATGCTCTTTTACATCATTTCTTTGCAGTTATAGTTTCTTCAGTTATTAGTTTTTACATTAATTTTGTATATTTTTAAATGATTTCAAATTACAACAACATTTGTCTTAAATTGCCCTACATCGTATCTGTGGTATCAGATAAGATACCACATGATCCTCTGTGAGCAAGCACTTTGTGACGGTGGGAAAGAAGAACTCTCTTTTAACAGGAAGAGAGCACCAGTAGAACCAGCCCCACTGACTGAACGGAGCATTTTGTGTCTCACTGTAGCAGTTTTTGTCGTTGTAGTTGTTAGTAAGTAACTTTGTATTCACTTGTAGTCACTTTGTATCTCGTTTAAAGTCACATTCACACAAGCCTAGAGAACATTGGTTGACACCCCAGTTGCTAGGGACGGGTTGGTTGCAAAGATGCATACACTGCTGCACCAAAGACCTGCTTGTGATTGCTTTGGTCGCGGGCAGATTCCTCCCATCACCAGTGAGATTTGCATTGGTTGGTTTCAGCATTAAAGGCAGAACTTTGGATGCAAACGTTCTGTTTTGTGCTGCAGTTTTTCCAGTTTCACTAACGCTTGGTGGTTAGTTTCCAACTGTTTGCATACAAGTTGATGTCTTCCATGCAATCTACAGGCAACCATGGCAATCAGCAGGTGACCAAAGTCTGTGGTTGCTGCTGGTTTTGCTGCAACCTCCAGCAATCGCATCCCAACAGGTTTTATGATGCGGGCTCTGCTTCCACAGAAGCATATCGCACTCACCTGTTGATCCTTGCTGTACTGCTGGTTCGCCGTTCTCTGAATAATGTCCCATGCCACCTTGTACCATTCAAACAGCTCTTCCAGAGAACCAGCAGTCAAGTCAAACTGCAGACTGTCTTCATCCTGGTCCTGCAAGGTCACTGCGTGGGGCTTCCCGTATTTACCATTCTTCACTACAAAAAGGAAGACAGAGAGGCCCAGTGATGTTTGACTCCCAAACTTTGTGCAAACTTTGAGGAATCAGGATTTAGTCGACGTGTATACAAACCCTAACGCAGTAATGACACATTTAGTCCAAACTGAGTTAAAGCCACAGAAAAATGCTCAGGACTGAACTAAACTGGACGACGCTGCTGTGTAATGTATATTAACTGTGCTTTTCCATTGTGACTGTGTGACACACCAAGATAACGAGTACTCACAGTTTTGAATGTTGCATTTGGAGATGTCCACGACGCCCTGACATAGTTCACCTAGTGGGTTATCTTCCATTTCCTGTTTTAGCAGACATCACAAATAGAGGTCGTTTTCAGTCACTTTCCACACAGATACAGTACAGTTGAACTCTGACCTGACTTCTAATCTTTACCTGCACTCTGATGACAGGTTCGGTGTTGCTGGACACTGGCTCCACGTAGTTAGCAGGAAAGAATAACTGTAACTTGCCACCGTGGTCTCCTCTGCACCTGTAATGAGCAGAATGAGTCACTTCAGTTCAATTTAGTTTGATTTATATTGCACCAACTCACAACAACAGTCGCCTCAAGGTGCTTTATACTGTGAGGCAAAGAGCTTACAAAACCAGACGACCCCCCTATGAGCAGCACTTTGGTGACCGTGGGAAGGGGAAAAAATCCCTTTTAACAGGAAGAAACCTCCAGCAGACTGAACAAGAAACACTCAGTGCATCACTCAGTGCTGTGCAGCGCAGAAAAGGGAGGATTGAGGGTCACCAGAGCCACAAGTAAGCCCGCAGTGTGAGAGGGAAGTGCTCTAATGGAGTGATACGGTACGACGAAGTCTTTAAGATAAGACGGGGCCTGAATATTCAAGACCTTGTATGTGATGAGAAGGATCTTACGTCACTCTGAGACAGGATGGTTCTAATTTTAGAGATACTGTGCAAGTGGAAGAAAGCAGTCCTACATATTTGTTTAATATGTGCAGTCTTAGAACATTGTGCTCTGTTAAGACAATAAGGTGCTAAGATCTTTAAAATATGATGGGCCCTGATCTTTCAAGCCTTTGTTTGTCAGGAGAAGAATTTTAAGTTCTGCATTCAACAGGGAACCAGTGAAGAAAAGCCAATATAGAAAATATATGGGCTCTATTTTTAGTCCCTGTCAGTATTTTGGAGCAACTAAAGGCTTTTCTGACAACCTTCAAAACAACATGAGAATAAAGGAATTACAGCAGTCCATGTAGCTCATGTCTGACACATAACTTCTGCGAGTGAGGAAGACTCATGAACGCATTGGAATCTGTCAGCTAAACACTATTCAAGCCAGCACAATACATTTTGATGATGTCTTCTACACTGTGTAATAATCAGTCAGCAGCATCAAATGCTGCACCGAGGACTCAGATCTAACAATAGAAGCACACAGACAAGTCCACTGTCAGAGGCCAGCAGAAGGAGATCGTTACTTAAAGATTGGTCTCTAATTACGAGACAGCTGCACCAAGAAATGGCTTTCTAATTATTTTATTACATCCACCCTGAAAGTCCGTTTGTATGTAGTCTGTTAATAAAGTCAAACTAATCAAATTTAAAAGCACTAACGGTAAGACGTGGAGTCTAACAGACTCAGAGTTCATTATTAAAGTTAGTTTAGAGCTCAGTAGGAGAGAAAGAGTCTAAATAATAAAGTTGCTGTCCTTAATGATACTTCTGTGTAAGTTGATGTGAAAAGTCCCGTGTTTGCAATTAGCCATGTTTATGTAAGGGTTACTGAGGGTTTGAAGTAACTGTTAGAATCATTTCATTGGTAAATTCAATCAAAAAAAACAACCCCCCACCCCCCCACACACACACACACTATGAGATAAAGGAGAACAACAGCCTGATACCTGCAGGCCTGACAACAGGAGATGTGTCACTGCTGTAACACCTGTAACATTCAGCAGTTTCCTCATTGCTCTGACACACACAACAAAACTATTGACCACACTACACACTAACTACACACTAACTACACAAGATTTGCGCTAAACGTCGCAAATCTCTCACGTCTCAAACACGCCGTCACTCCCCAACTTCCCCCTCCCTAAACATCTAAATGCCATGTTGCCATATCATTTTTTGATTGGTCGACATGGTACATTTTTCCACCAATAGGAAAGGGCAGGGGGAGGGGTTTGGTGTTGTTTTTGCTCTCACGCTTTCGAGCGTTTTCCTTATAAAACGCCGTTTTTACCGTTTCTTCACGCAGTAAATATAACCAACGACAGTATTCAGGAAGAAAACCAAACATATACGAATGTGAATCGCATCATTGGCTGTGGGATAAGGCGGCATCGTTCTAATCCCATACGGGAGCAGCCAGTCACTCACTGACTAA
The DNA here is from genome assembly GCF_964374335.1 of Astatotilapia calliptera. Lineage (NCBI taxonomy): Eukaryota > Metazoa > Chordata > Actinopteri > Cichliformes > Cichlidae > Astatotilapia > Astatotilapia calliptera. The sequence continues at coordinate 2,938,831 of NC_137428.1, read as the reverse complement.
CACTGCAAAACAGAATTGTTAAAGTTTTAATTTTAATTTCAATTCAGGTCAGATTATTTTTGTGCGCAACACAGATTTTGTGCGCAGAGACCGTGCCAGCAGTGCACAATTGTGCACGCGCGCAGCTTAGGGGGAACATTGGTAAATACCACAAATAGACCAAATGCGCTACAATGAGACACAAAACATCTAAAACAGACACAACAAGAAAAAAAGCACAAAAAGACAGAAATAAGAAGACACCAAGATGCCCAAAGAAATACACAAACTAGCTAAAAATCAACACAAAGTTGTTACATTAAGATACATCAGCAAAGACAAAAAGCCACTTCATGTCACTTCTAATTGGAGTCCGATCTCTACTGTTGAGGGCGGAGGGCCTTCTCCACATCTGTGTCACTAAATCAGTCCGTGGCCATGCCAACCACGTACATGCAAAGACACAAACTTGCGTGTGGACTCACCATCCATCAGCCTCTTTGGACACGTTGTGTATCAAAGCTCCTTGTTGAAAGCTCAGCTCATCTGGCCTCCTCGCCTGGTAGCTGTATAATGCCTTGACAGTATTTTTAGGCTAAAGGAGACAAACACATAGAATTGAGAACGTTAAAGGAACGATAATCAAAGAATACTCGACAACACACCACATGACCAAATCTGACTGCATACACACCAGCGAGGGCTCGATCTCATTGGGCTCCACATACGTCTTCACATCATATAAAGAGGCACAGTTCTTCTCCTGTGAAACACAGCGCACTGTTAGGAGGATATCATGACCTGACACTGACCTGAAATGTTCTGTAGTAAACTGTACAGTAAATGTTCTGAGTTTAAAATGATAAACCTTCCTCAGACTGATCACCATGTATTTTGACACTGAGGAATTTACTGGCTTTGCCACAAACTTTCCTAATTTACAGTCAGAGACGAGCAGGAACTCTACAACTAACATGGCAGTAAATACAATAAGTGATCAAATACTGATTTTTGTTTCTCCTTTTATTTGTGTGTGTTTTGTTTTTTTTAGAAAATTCTATGGTAGCTCAGAGAGGACAAGCACAGTCTCCGGAGTCGCACGCAGTGAGGATGTAACACTGCAGACAAAGATGCAAGGTAATGAGTGTTTTAATCACACGATTCATAAAATACTGCAGAGACATGTTTGCTAACAGCCATTTACTCTTAGCTTGTCACGTCCGCAGCTGTTCCGTTGCATTATTGCAAAAACCAAAAACAGTGAGTTTCCTTGAGTTTTCTAGCTGTTAGTGTGTTTGAACTCTTGGGGCTACCATAATTACCTGTTTCTCAAGCGCAAATGATTCACTAGTTTCCACAAACTTATTGCAACAGTGGCAGAATCTCTTGAAACTCACTGTGCTGAAGCGGTCGACCAGCTCGGGCGTGACCGGGTAACGTAGCTTAATCTTGCGATACAGCGGTTTCTTCCTAAAGTAGTTGACCAGCTCCACGAGGCTCTCGAACTCCGTAGTGGTGCCCAGCAGATACATGTTGCCCTCCTTCTGGATGCGGCAGTGTTTCACCTTACCGTCACCTCTGAATGACAGAAGTTGATAACAAATAGTTATGTTTGCAGTACTAAACCCGTTATGCAGATGCTCACGGTGGCAGTGTGTTCTGGCTCTGTCACCCCGATCATCAGATTTAGGTTGGAAAACACACATTTTAGCCCAACTTTGTCACTAATGGATCAGTGTCTGAATTAATGGAAAGTTTTTATGGAGATTACAGTTACATAATGAGGGGTCATCAACTTTATTTCACCCTTTATGAAATGACACATTTCAGTGGAGACACATTTGTTGAATTTCCTTTGGCACGGTACCTGAATGTGATGGCAAAGGAGTCTGGTTCTCCTTCTCTCTGCCGAATGAGAAAGGCTCCATCTCTGGGAATCCTCATTAGGTAATCCTCTGCCTGACCTCTGCTCAGGTTACTGTAGAACCACCTGCTCCACACAAACACAAGGAGGGTTACACCCTTACACATTCACAACCACTAGCACTTTATATAGCCTCTGTAGAAATTATCCACATATCTCACTTACAGCGGGGAAAATAAGTATTTGACACATCAGCATTTTTATCAGTAAGGGGATTTCCAAGTGGACCATTGACACAACATTTCCACCAGATGTTGCCATCAAGCCAAATATTGACGTCATACAAACAAATCAGAACATATAAGTATACAAGTTAAACCACAATAAATAAAGTGAAATGACACAGGGAATAAGTATTGAATACATGGAGATAACAAGGGGCAAAATGACATAGAAAGCCAGGAGATCACCTGAAATCTGTCAGTATTGATAGAGAAATCCTGTCCCCTATCAGTACTAATTGATATCAGCTGCTTTAGTCCTAATTGATGGCCTATAAAGGCTCCTCATTACCCAGAAGGCACACAGGAAAGACTTCATGATGGGTAAAAGCAAAGAACTCTCTCAAGATCTTCGTAATCTTATCGTTGAAAAGCATTTTGATGGGAATGGTTATAGGTGCATTTCCAGAATGCTGAATGTTCCTGTGAGCACTGTGGGGGCCATTATCCGGAAATGGAAAGTGCATCAGTTCACCATAAACCTGCCACGATCAGGTGCTCCACGCAAGATCCCTGTCCGAGGAGTCCAAAGAATAATCAGGAGGGTTCTCCAAGAGCCAAGAACCACTCGGACAGAACTTCAGGAAGACCTTGCATCAGCAGGTACTGTTGTTTCAAAGAAAACTATAAGCAATGCACTGAACCGCCATGGCATCCATGCACGCTCACCACGCAAGACTCCATTGCTGAACAAAAAGCATGTCAAGGCTCGGTTAAAATTTGCGCAACAGCATTTGGAGAAGCCTGTGGATTATTGGACGACTATAGTATGGTCAGATGAAAGCAAAATTGAACTTTTTGGCAGTCATTCTACACACCATGTTTGGAGAAGAAATGGCACTGCTCACCACCCCAAGAACACCATACCAACAGTCAAGTTTGGGGGTGGAAGCATCATGGTTTGGGGCTGCTTTTCAGCAAGGGGTACTGGCAGACTTCATATTATTGAAGGCAGGATGAATGGAGAGATGTACCGGGACATTCTGGATAAAAATCTGCTGCCATCTACCAGGAAGCTAAAAATGAAAAGAGGGTGGACATTTCAGCAAGACAATGATCCCAAACACAAGGCCAAGGAAACAATGAAGTGGTTTCAAAGAAAGAAAATCAAGTTGCTTGAATGGCCCAGTCAATCACCTGACCTAAATCCCATAGAAAATCTATGGAGAGAACTGAAGATTAAAGTTCATAAAAGAGGCCCAAGGAACCTTCAAGATTTAAAGACCGTTTGTGTGGAAGAATGGGCCAGAATCACTCCTGAGCAATGCAGACGACTGGTCTATCCATACAAGAGGCGTCTAGAAGCTGTAATCACCAACAAAGGCTTTTCTACAAAGTATTGAATAAAGTGTGTTCAATACTTATTCCCTGTGTCATTTCACTTTATTTATTATGGTTTAACTTGTATACTTATATGTTCTGATTTGATTGTATGACTTCAATATTTGGCTTGATGGCAACATCTGGTGGAAATGTTGTGTCAATAGTCCACTTGGAAATCCCCTTACTGATAAAAATGCTGATGTGTCAAATACTTATTTTCCCCGCTGTATCTTAACTGCACTACTGTAAATGCTGTATAAATAATCATTCTGTACAATACGATCATTTTAATTCTACAACTGTTTATAAATTGCATAGTTCATATTTCTGTATAGTTTCATATTTAGATCCTGTTCATAGCCTGTACATACTTATAGTGATAGGAAATTGTTAATGTATCTATCTCATGGCTAAAGCACTTCTGGATGGATGCAAACTGCATTTCGTTGCCTGGACTTGTGACATGTGCAATGACAATAAAGTTGAATTCTATTCTATTTATGCGGCATGTCTGTTTATCAGATGATGGCTTGGCTTTGACAGAAACAGGAGTTTTCTTTCTTCCATGCTCTTAAAAAAAAGGCTGAAAGAAGTGAGAGGGCAGTGACTACCCGTCCGTGGGTGTGCATGTGTGAAAGTGTGAAAGTGAGAAACAGAAGCTATGCATATGTGTGTGGGACTGAATGTGAGATGTAAGCTTAGCTACAGTAACACAACTAAAACTGGACATCGATGTGGAGCCCTGCATCAAACAAGGGTTTGGTTTTTTATTATAAGCTGAGAAGTTGTGAATGATTAACTCGTTATTTCTCATCACACTGCAAAATGATTCAGCACCCTGTGATGTCTGTGATGCATTTTAGCACTGTGGAACAAACCCTTCTTGCAGATGTGAGTCGGGTTTTGGTACGGCATCGGTGAGGCGCAGCTCAAAGTCCTGGCAGCGCAGTGGGTTGTCTCTGTAGTGCTGGATCAGGGCGTACACGCTGGGAAAGTGCAGGTTTGCCGTCATGTAGAAGGAGGTGTGTCCGCCCTCTGTGACGGAGCGAATGCGACAGTGCTGCACCCTCCCGCTTCGCCTGAAACACGTGCAAACAAATGACCGAAATGATGACATCGACATCAAGCTTTCTTCTCCAGTGTAGCAGAAACATGAAGCTACCAAAGTGTTTACAGCTGACCTATTCAGCTTCTAACCCTAACTGAATTCAAATTGAATATATTCTAGTCCGAGTTTCCATTTGAGTTTAAACGTGTTTTCGGCCTTATTTTGATAGATGCAGTGAAGCCTGACAGGAGAGACATCCAACAAAGGGCTGAGGGTCGTATTGGAGCCCAGACCGGCTGCTTATCCCACCGAGCTGAACCGGCGCCCTCAGTTTGTATTTTCTGTTCAAAAGTGTAACGTTTGGATTACAGTTTTTATTTCGTTATTGTTCTACTGACCTTATTTCCTTATTAAATTACTGAGTCTGGTTTGTGTCTGGTTTCTGTTTACGTCGTGATTTTCTAGGAATGACTTCAGTCCGTTGTGTTTTTTGGTTCTTGTATTTGTAGTTATTTGTAGTTATCTCCTACGCGTTTCCCTTTTCCATGTTCCTCCTCTAGAAGTTCATTCATGTTTCAGCGTTTCCTTGTTTCAGTTATGGCTATTGTTGGTTTCCTGTTGTCTCGTTGTCCTTAACAGTTTCATTTGTGTCTCCAAACTCCTGTGTTCAATCCCCACTACAGAGTGTGTGTGGGACGATCGTGGCTCAAGAGTTGGCAGTTCGTCTTGTAACCGGAAGGTTGCCGGTTCGAGCCCTGGCTCGGACAGTCTCAGTCGTTGTGTCCTTGGGCAAGACACTTCACCTAACGCCTACTGGTGATGGCGCGATATGGCAGCCTCGCTTCTGTCAGGGCAGCTGTGGCTACAACTGTAGCTGCCTTCACCAGTGTGTGAATGAATAGTGGAATTGTACAGCGCTTTGAGGGTCTCGAAAAGCGCTATATAAATGCAATCCATTATTATTGTGTGTTTCCAGTCTTCCCCGTGGTCTCTGTTGGATGGTCTGTTTTCACTGCTGTGAGTTTTCCCTCATTATCCTCAAGCTGAGGAATTTTGTTGGAATTTCATTCCCTGGATGTTTCACCCTTTTGTTGGGTTTTTATAGACATTACCACCAGCTTTTCAACTACGCTCTCATTTTGTTCTTTCCTTTCCTCTCTGGTTTAAATTTAGGTGCAGCTTTAATGCAAACTGTGACACACCAGGAAGTAGACACTTTATTTTTACTCTTGGTTATGTATGATAGAGAGGATCTCTCCTGCATCATCTATCTAAGGCACACAGCTCTGGCTGTGAGCACAGAAGCCCCGCCCATTTGCTGTTCAAACCTTCCATTTGTGAAGCGCAGCCAATCAGCTAAAACTGCTTCTTTCACACAGAGGATGATTTCAGTGCCTTACATTAATGTCACATTACATTAAACTTTAAATTGAGGAAAGGTAGATTAAGTACAAGAATAAAAATAATAATAGATCCTTGTTGAACCACACAAATTGAACACAGCGTGAAGCTAAGCTCAGTTAGCTATCCTGGCAGCTGATATAGAGTGTGCCAGTTAAACTGCTTTAGCCTGCTAACAACTGCTGTTGCCTCTGCAAGCCGCTTTGAAACCCACCTCTGTGAAAGCGCATGGAAGGACAGGGATGTGTGATCTCACTGCTGGCAAACAAATTACTGCAGATAATCAACAATCCTATTTTAACTAAAGTGGGAAAATTTGAATTTTCTGTTTTTCATATTCCTTCATGTAAATGATGATTTTATTAGTGGAAATCATTTAGTGGGTAAGGTCATTAGTTATGTTGTATAAAGTCAATATTCCTATTCATCATTAATGAGCACAGAAACCTCGAGGAAGGTTGTTTAAGTGCAAAAACTACTGAACACAGATGCCTCCTATGAGCCCTAAACAGGAAGAAATTCTTCAGGCTTATCTTTATTGTGTATTTCAGTGTTTAGTTATTGTTGATTTACTGACTGTTTTATATAGTGCACATTTTTATATAATTTCTTAATATTTCTTAAAAATCCCACACAGCATCTGTGCTTTCCACCATGGAGTAGGAGATGTGATGGTCAGATAGTAGTATAGCACACACTACAAGACACATTCTCACAGCAGAGCAAACTTTACATTTTTCTGAGCCCCATTCTCAAATCTCTCGCCCTTCTCGTTTCCTATACTACATGACGCCAAGGTCCCACCCTTAGAAAGCGAACACAGAGGGGGAAGGACAAACAGAAATTAGTGCTGGTGTGTAAATCTGATGAAAAAAAACATGGGACACTGTACCAGAAGGAGAGCGTATAGTCTGTAACGAAGGTATCGCTCTGTCGGACCAAGAAGGTGCCGTCTCGTCCGCTGGTCTCTTTGCAGTAATCTTGGATCAGCCGCTCGGCCATCTGCCTGCCTTCCTTCATGCGACCGTGGAACCACGGCTCCGAGCAGTGAAGGTCCTGATACTGAAACGTCACAAAAACAAAAGTTCTATCAACACTTTTCTAAATTATTGTAAAAGTTCTGTTAATAACTTGGAGCTGAAGGAGTCAGGGTTAGGGCTCCAGCATTTCTCACTAATGACGAGTGAAATTATCACAAGATGAATATTACAATAAACTCGAGCTTAGTCATCTATAATCATAAAATGCTATTTTTTATTACAAGAGTAACAAGAATCAAATGAATCAGGAGGAGCTATTTTTCTGTTTTAAAACCATATACTTAGTACTTTCACTTTAGTATCGTTGTACTTTGGAAATAATAACTAATCTAATATAATATAAGACATCATTCAACATCATTCAACATCCCCTTTTCGCTTCTTTACAGCTCATTGCACCACATGTCCAAAAAAGATGCATAAACCTGATATTTGAAGTTTGCTACTAAACTTTGGTTTTTACCTTCCTGGGATCCTCTTCCTCATCCTCGTACTCTTCTGCATAGTACAGCTTGTCGTCAGAGATCACACAGTAGTGCTTGTTCCAGCGCTGACAAAGAGAAATGAACATTTACATTTCCACCTTCCCATGCAAAACATGCCACTTGTTCAGGAAGCTTTTCAAAGAGCAACAGGGACACAAAGCGTCGGGCGCTGCTTTCGCTCAGTGAGGTCAATGAATTACAGAGAGATGACAAAAAATTGCAGACGCACATGAGCACCCAGCATAGCGCAGACACGAGTCCGTTTGTTACGCTACAGTACTAACGCAGCTGTTTAACACTATATTATCATAATAGAGGCAAAAAGTGGCAAGAACCGTCAGCCCTGAATCCAGAGAAATTCATTGGATTTGACTGGATTTAGCTACATTTAAATGACATAACTGAACACATTTAATCTCAGAACCTCAAACCTCTCTCATCAATGGCACACACTGATATGTGGGGTAATACCTGATCTACAGGGTCCCAGATCTCCAGGTCTCCTTCTTTCTGTCCCTTTCTAACATCCTTGACGGTGAATCCTCCCTCCATGTTGATCTTCTTGTGCTGCTCAAAGAAAACAAGGAGAGCACCGTTTTCAGGAATTATGACAAATCGTTTCCACTGACGCGCGGATGCGCTCAGACCACATTACCTTGAGTATGATCTTGCCCTTCAGCTGCGTGGGTGAAGGCAGCTGCTCGGCCAGGTGCTCCACGGGTTCGATCAGCAGTTTGTCTCCAAATACTTCTCTGAAAGTACGAGCCATCTGACGCTGCTGATCTACAGGGCAGTGCTCCTCTATGGACAGAATCACCGGGAACCTGAGACAACGAGACGTGGTTACCGAGATGTTCTGAATGGTCCAATGAAAAAACAGAATCCTTCCCAATGAATTAAGAGGCTGACAAAAAGTTCTTAAATCATCACATTGAATCGCTGCTTCTGCAGTTTAGCTCAGATCTTTGAATTCACAGAACTGCAATGTTGATTTATCTGGATCCATCATCAGCTTATATTCAGATCTAACAGCAGTCAAAGGCAGCATTTTTTGAGTAACACGTCTGGTTGTTTTGATTCTTACTCTGAGGTGACAAACGCGTGCTCGTTTATCGCTCTGACCACATCCTCAAACTTGATCTTCGTCGTCCTGCTCCAGCCATGGTAAATGATTGGCTCCCCGGGGCCCTCCCAGCAGTCCACTGTTTGCATTCAGTAACACACAAAGAGACACTGTGAACACACTGAGTGAGCAAAAAAACCTCTTATTAAAAACTCTTGTTTTACATGTAATGGTATGAGTCATGTCCAAAGTTAAAGCAATCAACTGTGGTTCTGTGACATTTACGTCAAACGTTACTAAGCATTAAATAAGAGTTTGGCCAAATTAAGCTGAAAAGCCCCAAAACATCGAGTGGACAGGGTGGTTAATTTATATGTTAGAAACCATATAAGACAGACAAGAGTTAAAATAAATCTTATTTCAGTCACTGATTTTTGTTCTGCCTACATTAACATGTGTCTTGAGGGAGCCAATCAAAAGTGGACAGCTCAAAATCAAAGTTCTGCTCTCACATCTCGACGAGGGCCTGCGATCACTTCTTGCTCACTTTGATACAAACTAGCATGCACAGAGTTTCCATTTTCAAAGATCAAATGTGTAATCAGCAGCCGTGCACTTAGAGAGAACCGACAACTTAGAGACTGTGACGTTAACCGCGAGTTTTTGGGCAAACACGTGGAGACCCCAGCAGTCGCTCTGACCTGCACCAGCCAACTTTCTTTCGTTTTTTTTTTTGGAAGCATATTTGATGAATGAGATATTGGGGCAGGAGCATTACTGAGTGTTAGAGCTGGCTCGCTGGTCTGTAAGGCGTACAAAAGACTTTATCGACTATTCAATACTTGTTAGTGTCTTTTACACTTGGACATTGTATTAAAATCGGCAGCCTTGCTCAGGACACATCTACACACGCTGGTAAAAGCATGCGGCCGTAGCCCAGTCAGCCCAGATTACGCTGAGACGTTGGTTTGAATGATCAGACGTCACTGCTTGCTTCCTTCCTTCGTCACCGTCTTTGAGCTGTCCACTTGCAACAGAATCACTCAGGATGCATGCTAATGCCGGGCCCGAACAGTGGCGTCATTCGGGTGCAGCACACGCCGGGAGTTTGATACTAACATTCGACGCAGCGGCATCCCAGACGCAGACAGCGGACATAAGCCTCTGTGGACGACTCGCTGCGAATCTGATCACCTGTCAGGTAGCTGTTGAAGAGCAACAGGAGACATTTTATCTTTCACACATAGAGACATTTAAACCAACAGTATGTGGAAATATTACTGAGCATCATTAGTATGTGTGACGGAGTCAAACTGACGTGTTGTGTGAGGAGTTGACCCAGTAATGCGACAAAGGGTTGTTCATGTCCACGTTGCTGATGTCTGAGAACTTCTCATCCCAAATACAATTCTCCTTGGAAAACAGGAAGCCGAGGAACTGGAAGAGGAGAAACGCTTCAGATTTCAGAGTAATCTAACCCGTTCCCCCAGCCCCGCCCCTGCAGACTCCACAACGCTGTAGAACTGCTACGGGATGATTGTGTATTCACTTAAACACTCCAAAAACTTAAAGACTGCTTTCTGTTGATCAGAATTTCGAGCAAGTTTTTTAACACAACTGCATTCCTGTCAAAACTCAGTTTTAGCATCGATTGTCAAACTTGGTGCAGAAGAAGGAAGATGGTGTCCACTCATGTTGGTGCTGAATACCTCGCTCACGGTGAACTCCGGGTCATTGGTTTTTCTCATGGTGTCATCAATAAAGGTTGTCATCAGCTCTCTGACTTGGTTCAGATCATTGGCCCAAGTTTCCTGATGGATGAAAGGGCCAAAATAAATAAATAAATAAATAACTAAAAATCACACATCAGACTGCGACGGTTCATTTCAAACACTTTTTTTCTAGTCCCAGAGCTGTGTGATGTCAGCGAAAGAGGAAATCCATAAACATGCTGCTCTCTGTATATGAGGAAATCAGATGAAAGCCTTAGCAGACTTTAGAGAGAGGAGGGGAACTACATGGCTTGCTTTAGATAGAGTGTAAATTAAGTAACCGCACCACAGTCAGTGGCGACTAACGGAATAAATGTACCGCCCTTACGTATTTAAAATGCAAAATATGAGTAACTGTATTCTGTTAGAGTTACTGTTTGAAAAGGTGGTATTCAGTTACTTTGTTGAAATAAATAATTTCCCCCAGGGATCAATAAAGTATTCTGATTCTGATAAATGGATTGCACGGCAGTCTTTTCCTGTTTCATATGTTCAGCTTTGCTCTCTCTAGTTTTGGTAATTCCATGCACAAAACACGCATTAAGAGGCTCTAATGTCTGTGTCTCAGTCTCGCGGCCCATGTCACCCCTAGTTGCACGCCGCATAATGACTTGAAGAAATATTTTTAAAAATTATTCACAAAATGATTTAATATGAAGGCAATAGGCAGAGTGTTACAGGCATCGGCCCAAAGAATGTAGCCTGATGGGCAGTGTAGTCCGTGCTGCAGGGAGAATGGACCCGTGATGTTTCTGTGAGCGAGGAGGGAGAAAAAGGAAAAGTAGGAGCTGTCACCGAGCAGAACCAGGAGCTGGAAGCATGTAAATATAATAATAACCACTGCAGCCAAGAAGAGTGCCTGACGAGCCCAGCTGTAAGTAAGCTGTTAAGACTCGACTGTACACTGTGTTCGTGTTTGTAAGCAGCCTTTCAACGCCTCTCTCTGTCTCTCGCTAGCAAACTTGACCCAGACAACAAAGTAAAGCTAGTTTTCAGCTACGAGCCCGACACGAACCGGACGTATTAGCCAGAGGTCCCTTTACTACAGTTCGGAGCCGCGGACCTGTTTTATATACGAGATCGCTGCAAAAAGTGCAGCCTTACCTAATGTCCACCTACTGTTACTCATTTATATTAAGATTTAAACATCTAGTTGGTGTTGGTATGGAGAGTAACCGTCAGCAATAGTAATAAATCACACAGCAATAGTTCATTCATGTAGTTGCAAAAAGCATGATAATATATTAAGTAATCCAAAGTATTCAGAATACATTGCTCTCATTGAGTAACGTAACAGAATATGTTACAAAATACATTTTGGGGCATGTAATCTGTAATCTGTAGTGGAATACATTTTAAAAGTAACCTTCACAACACTGGCCACAGTACAGTTAATTTAGGTCCTTTTAAGTGTGAAGGGGAGTGTTTTTAATCTGCATATCGGTCCAGCGAGCACACTGAACTCTTCTGCTGTAAGAGCACGATAAATGAAAAGGAAGAAAAGGAAAAACAGTAAATTCTATAACTGGTCCCAGCTGTTGATGACTGCACTGTGGTGAATCTGGGAACCACCTAGTCAGCAATCTACAAACTGTCTTTGGGCCAAAGCTGACCAGGGGGGCCAAGCAGGCTCCATCTGAGACATTCAGCCCTGTGCTGACATTCAAAGAGACCAGCGGCAGACAGCGAGACACTTCGGTCATCACTCTGTGGCCTTCAGGTGGCTGCTGTTACAGCCAGATTACAAAACAAATTGATGCACAGTTATAAAATCTACCAAATCAAACACACACCGATTCTGAACCATTTTAGTACAGCCCAAAATAGCTTCATCAGCCACATATATTTCTGTAATATACAACTGTCGACACAAGAGTTACATTTCAGTGTGCGTTCTGTTAGCAATAAGCTAATATTGCTAACATATAGATTTAAGTACTGCAGCTCATTTAAAAATCAAACCAGAGGCGAGTTCAGTGCACAGCTGCAGGGCTAAAACAGGGCAACAAAACCAAGATAAACTTCTCTGCACAGCGAGGAAGTCAATAATGAATGATATCATATCACTGTTCCCCTTCCTTATAAATAAGAACTGAACATAAGCTAACCTTCCATCATCCGCCAGCTCACTGGTGACTTGTTGGGGGTAAACTTTGCTAGTCTGCAAATCTTTTAATGAGAAAATCTGTAATGCCGAGATGAAAGTAAAAATGAAAGTAACATTTTCTAGTTTCTGAAAATGTGCCCGTTTAGAAACCCCAACCTTACCCCTACACCTGGACGAGTCGCTGGTGACCTGATATCATAGTCAGGGCTGCACATAAGTGGCCCGTAGGTGCGCATTCGCTGTCAAAATAAAAGATGCGCACCAGATAAGAAGTTGCAATGTGCGTTTGCGTCCATATAAAAGGCACTGTTTTCATCCGCTAGAGTGGGATTTTCACAGCATATTCCGCACCACATCTTTGTGCGTTCATCATTTGTTTGAAGCCAGCTCACCTCCTGCAACCACTTTTCCGAGAATACGTGCTTCTTTTGCGGTTCGGACTCCTGACATTTCTTTGGAGGTGGAGGAACACCACAGTAATTGCTTAAAGGAGCTTCTTCGACATCTTGAGGAGTTCTAAACAAATGTCTGTCCTCCTCCAGAAAATCTTATGTACGCAAACGTGCGTTGCAACTTCTTATCTGGCGCGCATCTTTTATTTTGACAGCGAATGTGCACCTGCAGACCACTTATGTGCACCCCTGATCATAGTACCACCCTATTAGAGCACTTCGCTCTCGCTCTGCAGGCCTACTTGTTGTTCCTAGAGTATTTAAAAGTAGAATGGGAGGCAGAGCCTTCAGTTTTCAGGCCCATCTTCTGTGGAACCACCTTCCAGTTTGGATTCAGGAGAAAGACACTATCTCTACTTTCAAGATTCAAACTTTCCTTTTTGCTAAAGCATATAGTTAGGGCTGGACCAGGTGACCCTGAGTCCTCCCTTAGTTATGCTGCAATAGGTCAAGGCTGAAATCAGGAAACAAAATCCAGGAGCAACAAGAGGTGATGAGACAAGTGGAAACAGGTGGGGAACACAGCAGGAAGTAATGAGAGGACAAGACAAGGGAAGCAAAACTGAAAGCAAAGCACAAGGAATGGCTAACTATCAAAATAAAACAGGAAGTGAGAGAACACAGACAAGAATGAACTTAATACAGGAGGACTGACACAAGAGGACAGAACAGCGGGGAGAACTCAAGTCTGAATGAACTCGGAAACTAGTATCCGGCATAAATAAAGGAGGAAATACATGAAACAATATTGAAAAAGAAAAATATTTCAATAATCCAAACTCTGGGTAAGATGACCCAGGACCATGACAAATGATGACATATATGTCCTTTAAGTGGGTGTAACTGTAAGCAAAGACCTCAGCAGGCATGTTAGGATGAATCCAGGCAATTATTTTACAGCCTCACGTGGAGTCATGAGTCTGATTCATAATATGACTTAAAGCTGCATGCATAGAATCACCAGAAAATTCTAAAAGCTTCAGAAGTTTTGTTGACTTTGCCTCCAAATAACGTTTAAACGTTTTTATCCCTGCAAACTGTCGTTCTCACACACATGTGCACTGCGTAAACACATTACAGCTTCACTTAAGTACCCATCAAGACATGTACAGTATCCCTGTTCATCACACCAGATGAACCAATGCCACACTAGTTACAATTATAATAAATAGAAGTACATTTACCCATATCTTTGCTATGACAGTGAAAAGAAAGATGAATTCCACCACTCAGCTGGTCCTGGACGTGTGCTGGCTGCAGTATGATTGGCAGTGTTGGGACTAACGCGTTATTAAGTAACGCGTTACAGTAACTACGTTATTATTGTGGTAACGAGCACGGTAACTAGTTATTATGCCAAAATCAGGAACGCGTTAGTCGTTACTGGGATTTAGATAGGGTCGTTACTCGTTACTTCGTGTGGTGGCATCGCAGAGCTTCCACAGATTCAGTAACATTAGCAAGTGGTGGAGGCCAGCAGGTGGATGAGGGAAAGGGACGCAGAAGGAAAAGAGACCCGAGGCGGCCGCCGGTCCGAGTGTGAACTGAACTTCAGGTAAGAAGTTATGACCTGCAGTCTCTCTGGGTCAGATATGAACCAGGTTTAGGTGGAGTTTATTTTCGTTATTCTGACTTTTTCCGTACTGCGTGCTAGCTAGCATGACAGGGTTTCTATACAGCTGGGTGGGTGCTATGAAGTTAATGATGTTGAACTTTATTTTGTTCATAAGTTATTAGAGTTGCCAACCGTCCCGTCTGGTATTCAGAGAAAATATTACGCGTTTCTTATTGAGGTGAAAAGGAACAGTTTGTCCCGTAATTCAGCTACAATGGAAAAGGCACAAAGCTGGAGTTATTCTGTGTTTACGCTGCACAGCTGCCTCTTCTTCTCTCATCCTCTCACCCTCTCTCTCTCCTGTTTCTACTTCAATCATGAAACTGATCAATGATCAGCTGATCGGCTCTCTTGTTTGTTTATTGCCCACTTTGCGCCGAAAGAGGAAACCAGTCGCGCTAAACAACAGCAGCACGTTCAAGCTTGATCAGCTATTGAGAAACAGGTTTACCTTTTAGGTCACATGGATGAGTTGAAGGAAAGTTATGAACTGTTTCTGAGAGACAAATAACACCAGGATCCTTTTTTAGGTAGCTGACAGCTGGTAACTGTGCAGGTGCGGATCTAGCAAAGTGTTGCCAGGGGTCCATGTAGGGCATTAACGGGGAAAGGGGGGCACAAAGAAATACTTTTCTTTCTTATTCTCATTTAAAATGTCTCGCTTTTAAAAAATAATTATCTGAATCTTACAACAAACGATTGATAGATTGATGCATATATACCATCAGAACAGTGAACATCACTGTCACAACAGGGTTTATTTTCATTCAAAGGCTTTATGATTTTTCCTATAATGGTGGGCCGGTCTCTAGTCAAATTCCCCGGGCCAATTTTCTGTCCCAGTCCAGCCCTGTAAGCAGCTCATCTGCAGTCTGGTGTTACCTACATCTTCCTATTCAGAAGGCAGAATTTCAGAGTTCTGAGTACAATCGACAGCACCACGACTGCAGTTTTTGTGTTGGATGTAAAAGGCGCACATGACTCTGTGACGTAGGCTAGAATCATGGCAGCAGTCAATGACGGTCCAGGCGTGGGATTTCTCTCGTGGAAATGTGCACATTATTTTTTCCTTTCTATTGGTAGGTGGCACAGTGCACTGTGGCAAGTAAGCAAGCTAGAAGACTGCAAAGTTATGGAAGCAACACATTAACAAGAGAATTCGGAGTAAAACCAAAGTTACTTTGCCTAGTAACTAGTTACTTTGAAAGTAACGAGTAACTTGAAGTAACTGAGTTACTTTTGAGAGAAGTAACTAGTAATGTAACTAAGTTACTATTTTAAAGTAACTTACCCAACACTGATGATTGGTTATATTTAATCTGTTTGGCTCTTTTCCACCTTCAAAGTTTCCAAATTCTACTCAGGATTCCTCGAGTGCCAGGTTTGCTCCGTGTCTGCTTCCTGCATAATCCTCACCCTAAATATAGTCACGGCTTGTCCGACATGCTCGTTATTCCTTGTAGCTTGTTTACCTGTTGCTGATAGATGAGAAATCGTTGGAAATCGTGCAGGAGAACGGCCGAAGCATCCGGTTTGTCTGTGTTACTGCAGGACGGAGAAGAGAGGGAACACACATTCACACGATGCCGTCAGAGCATCCTTCATCAGATCGCTATTATTTACACGAGAGGAAACGGGATCTCACCCCAGAATGAAGGCGCAGGATTCTTTCTTGAACTCGTCAAGAATCTGAGAAAAAACAAACCCAGCATGAATGAAAGGGCTACAAAAACAAGAACCTGTGTCTGGTGATATTATGTGATGTCATTCATTCATACAAACCTCATTCTGCTCAAACATGAGAAGGTTATAAAATTTATGAAACTGCTCAAAGTCCAGGCGATCCTTCTTCGAGCCCACTTCCTGCGAAAGCAGAGCATGAAAACTGTGATCAAGCTGACGGGAGCAGCTGCAGACGACTGTTTTGTGTTCTGAGGGGGTTTAACTATGTTTTTAAAAATGCATCCGCAAAGTGGAAATACCTGGAACTTTTCTTTCAAAGTGCGAGAGCTCGGCGCCTTGTAGTTCATCAAAGGAAGCAGTGCCTTCAGTTCCTTCAAGGAGATGCTGGATATGAGACAAAAAACCCAGTGTGATCAGACTGGAAACCATTTATTATTACTGGTTATAGCATGTTCAGACACTGTCCTGTGTGCAGAAAAAAGCCCACTTAACATCAGGTATAGAACAGATTTTTTTACAAGTGTATGCAATGTGAAATTATTCTGAGATCCAGATTACATCCACAAGAAATTTTAAAGTTTCCAGGGTTGAAAGGCGCAGCATCAGTAACACAGGGTAGTACTATCTGTGACGCATTGCAGAGTAACAGAAGCTTGCATCGCTAAGTGCATTATGGGTAAACTTTAAAGGGTCGGATCAGCATGAACAGGTTTACCAGACTTATGTCCTGCCGTGATTTCAACTTTGTTCCAATTAATTTCTCATCCTGTTACATGATGAACACAGTCAAGTGCTGTTTATGTGTTCCATACAACAGTTTGGACATTCAGTCATTTCACGCTCTGAGCATGCAGGAGGGCGTGGACCACAGAGTCGCAGCAACTGAGCATGCTCTCTCCACAGTTTGTTGCTTCACTAACTCTTCAGCTCGAGACATCTAGCTACATGTTAAATATAGCCAGCTGGAATATTTAGCTTCTGTTCATTTTTAAAGAATCCATATTAAACACAGCAGGTGGCTGAAGGCAAACAGGCGCTAGTGCTGGTGGGACCAGAGATCGGGGCTGCAGCACACTGGTAAAACCACTGGATTTATTTTGTAAAAAAAAAAGAAATATTAGTAAGTATCATAAACTAAACAGTTAGTAGGTAATCTTTATATTCAGCATACCTGTTTGTCTTGGTCTGATTAACAGAATACATCTGCTTCCTCAGCCAGCTGGAGGGGCAATAACACAGAGAGAGCAATGATCAGAGCAGCACAGCCACAAATAACTATGGAAGTGTGTGTGTGTGTGTGTGTGTGTGTGTGTGTGTCCTGTTAAGTCATGGAAACACAGCTGGGTGTCTGTGTGTGTCTGTAGGTGTTTGCATGACTCATATTGTTAGGTGCATCCTAACAGTATGTATAATGTAACATTTGAAAGCAAAGACTTGATAAAAGTGTAGTTTATGTTTAGATCATGGAAAAACAAAGACCTCAAACAGTTCACATTTTTACTTTTAAAGCCCGCTTTGTTAAGTTAAGTGGGCCGAACATGTGAAACTTCACATTCTGTCGCTCTAAAGATGCTTGACTGCACATTTAAACCCTGAAATATCTTAATATAAGATAAAGAAGTGGAGCACCTCTCAGTTTTTCTACGTGATAAGGTTTCTGGTAGCTCACTGCCACAATGTGCTGTATTTGCAAAAATTATTTTCTTTTTTTTTTAAAACCACAATTTATATAGTAGACAGTGAAAAACAGGAACTTTCCTGTCATTTAAATGTTTATCTGTCACTTAAATACTTCGGTGTCAGATGAAATGGCTCGGGGGAGGTGTTTATCAGCAGGAAAAGCTGCAAAACATATAAAAATACAGTTAAAAGTCCAAAACTTTCTGCCATCTTTTACATTTTCCAAAGCTGTCTGGCAGGCTGGTCTTTTCCAGGCCAGTT
This sequence comes from Astatotilapia calliptera, assembly GCF_964374335.1. Classification (NCBI taxonomy): domain Eukaryota; kingdom Metazoa; phylum Chordata; class Actinopteri; order Cichliformes; family Cichlidae; genus Astatotilapia; species Astatotilapia calliptera. The sequence continues at coordinate 2,920,777 of NC_137428.1, read as the reverse complement.
CTGGCCCCCAGGCCACATGTTTGACACCGCTACCTTAGGGTAATGTTTTGCTTTAAATTCGAGGCAGCTATGGTTGGAGGACATCTTCACAGAATGAATAAATGTCAGTGTCTGAGGTGATGTAAACACTGCAGCGTGCACGGCTACCTCTCTATGAGCACCGGGGTTGGTGATGCCCGAGTCTCCTCCCTCAGCATTTCAAGTCCCACCAGCCATTTCTGCGCCTCATCCACAGAATCAGCTGCACAGTGAGAAAAAAAGACTCATTACTCAAAGATGTGTTCGTGAAAACACCAGTGGATTTGGTTATATTACATAGGTAACACCAAAACTACCGTTTACCCCTAAAACAAATTAGCCTGCACTGGGCACTTCCTGGAGCAACAGGTGCACTTATGCACTGAAAAGCTTCAAAAGAACTTAACAGCAAGCGTGGGAAATGAAAAGAAGATGCAAATACATCACGCAAATCCACTTGGCAACTACGAGTTTGTTGTGCAGCAGATACATATTTCTGATGCTACTAAATTCTGTTATAAACACTGCATGGAACATCCATAAAGCTTCACCTCCCAGACTGAGGGTGCTGAGAACAAACTGGGAGCCGTAAAAGATGGTGAAGCAGGTGCTCTCATCGCGCTTGTCCTTCCCATCTTTGAAGCGTTCAAAGTCCTTGGAGTTCCTTCCCGGACGGATCTCCCGGATCTCAGACAGGTCCACTGAAACGCAGCACACGTGTTTCTTTAAAGCAGCTACAGTTTTTAAAGGATGTGATTTAACTATACAACCATCATCATTCCCGAAGGAGACCTTTAATGCATATTTCCAAACTTAGACTTTATTCATAGACTTTACTAAAGTAGAAATGTTTGATTTGGACTAACACTGGGCCCCTCAGTTCATCCTCCCCTTTATCAAACCTACTACAAACAGGGGGTGGAGCTTATGTGCACATAGTATCTTGCTCAAGGATATTTGGCATGCAGACTGGGTTCGAACCACTAACTTTGCACTTAGTAGCTGACCACCTCAGTTACAGCCACCCCATTTACCAATTATATCGCACAAACAGGATAATTAACTCATCTTTTCCCCAGAGCCATGTGATGAGATATCAGGCCTCTGTGCACAGATATGATAAACTCGTTTTTTATTTCCTTTTTAAAGTGGAGTCACCCTGTGTTCAGCAGGTGACCCATATGCCATAAGGATTCGAGGCTATGTTCTGTGTCTTTCTCCACTGTCCCATCAAATAAAGGTTAAAATACCTCAAATGCATATACAAGAATAAAGTGAAATCACACAATCAAGGAGAAATTTAGACAAAACATGCACATTGTTTTATAAACTGGAGTATATGATGTATGGTTAACTTCCTTTTTTAGCCACAGTCATCTCTGAAGCTTCATGAAGCTGATATTCAAAACTACACAATGAGCAGTGAAGTGCAGGAGATAACAGGTACTGTTCTATGTGCTGTGGTACCTCTTATACACTAATGTGCCTCCTGGCTTTTTGAGGTGTGGTTTGATATTTGTTTTTATAGGGATGTTGTGATTAGTCATAGGGTCACAGAAAAGAAACAGAAATGAGGCAGTGACCAAAATGGTAACACTGTGGCTTTAAAATGCCCAAAACACTGGCGGACGTTACCGTGGTTACATACATCCGCTATATAGATACTAGGAAACGGGAAATAAGGTCACAGAGAAAGGAGTGTGGATGGTGTGGTTTAAAACATGTCACATCCTGCTTCAGATGAACCCATTTTTGAAAGTTGTGAACCAAACCTGACAGATTCTGAGCTGGAGCATCACGGTGTATGACAACAAGCCTTACAGAGGAAACAACAGTGGGACCCTCAGGTCGTACAACTGAGACTCAAATACTTACAGACGCCATCGGTCTTGTCCGCGGTACGTGTCCACGCCACCTGACGGGTCTCCATGATGACCTGCACAGTGAGGCGCTCTGCCTTCTGCCGAAACACCGTCATGACCACGCCCATCTCCAGGTCCCGCTTGATCACGATCTTCCTGTACTCAGTCATCTCGCCCTGCTGCCCCAAACGAGCCATCTCTGCAGCTGACACAGGGTGGGAGAAAGCCGAAGCGTGACGTTTGAATAATTAGGAAAACGTGGAAACATGAGTTTTTGCTGGCTGAGACTATTTTAAACAACAACTAACCCATCAGTCATCACAGGCACCTTGCAGCTGGTGCATACTAGAGTAAAATCCTCCCTGTTGTGACACATTTATGAATCCTGCAATAGCCTTTAAAGCAGAGCGTATGTTTTTCCCACAAACTCACCGAGAAACAAACCTCTCCTCCTGCTCCATAAATCATCCTTTACTCCAGAAGGCATCACTCAATCAATCCTGCCTTTATTTAAGTTACGAAATACGATGATGAGTGGGTTCCCCCCGGGTACTCCGGCTTCCTCCCACCGTCCAATACCTCCACTTTTTAAAGTTAATTGCATAATACAGTAAGCACAAGCTAAACAGAGATATTCACTGAATTTCAGCATTTTCCTTTCTTTATAACTCTTTTTAAACTGCTTTATGTTTGGACGTTGCCTCAACTCCACACTCGGACTGGTCCACAGCTTCACTGCACGCACAGAAACACAAAGACTGTTCCCGGTATCACACAGTCACAGCTTGAAGTTACAAAAACACCTTAAGTTATAACTTCCTTCTCTCAAAAAGAACAGTGAGAAAGTAGTGAGTGTGTATATAACCTGTAACCTGCAGTGTGGATGATTTGAACTGTAAAAAGAGTAAACAGTGAATGCAATGTTGTTTTTTAGTTATTGCCCCAGACCTCTGCACAATAGCTTACGTAAGGTGAAACCAGTGAACAGTGGAAAATATGAAGTCCAGTCTAATACTAGCAGCATTGGACTGGATTAGTATTGCAATGCTAGTAATGCAACTAGCATTGCAATAGTATTACTAGTACTGCAATGCTTCTTGATACTTTGGAATGATTATATGTTATATATCATATCTTATTCTCTCCAGTTAAGTTTTTCATCTATTATTACCTCAAGAAATGTATTTTCACTCAGTATCAACTTCATTCATTTGAATGTTAACATTTGTACTTAAACTGCTATTACCAAATAACACAGTTTAGTTTTATTCAAATTTAATGACAATGTGTTTTTGTAAAGAACTTCATTTATTTGGTTAGTTGTCCCAGATCATCACCAGAGCAGGAAATGTTTGTATCATCAGCAAAGAGTGACATTTGTAATACTTTGAACACTTTAAAGGTGTCCTTGATGTATAAGTTAAAGAATTATGGGCCCAAAACTGAGCCCTGGGGTACACCACAAGCAATGCCCATACATAAAGAGCAATAACCCTTTCATTTCACAAACTGCTTCCTGTCTCTTATATAATTCAGAACACAGTTTAAAACGACGCCTCTGGCACCATAAAGTTCCAGTTTTCTTATTAATATATCCTAATCTATAGGGTCAAATGTTTTTCTCAAGATTATGAACAACCCGGCCACATATTGATTTTTGTCTGTGGAATTTGTGATGTATTCTGTTGGATCTAATAGTGCCGATGATGTTGATCTTCTTCATCTGAAGCCGTACCCACTCTCGGTGAGTAGTTTATCTATACATTTTCCAGTCGGTTGTTAAACAGTTTTTCAAGTATTTTTGAGAACTGAGGTAAAGAGGCAGGCCTGTAGTTTGTGAATCGGTGTTTGTTGCCCGAGCTATAACTTTTTATTTTCATTCGTTCTGAAAATCGACTAGTTTGAAATGTAAGTAAATGGTTTTAAAATACCCTCAAAGAATATCAGTATCATTACAATCCAAGGATTTCTGATTTTCACATTTTTTGACAATTTAAAAAACTTTATTTTCATCGGCAGCTGTGAGAAATATTGAATAAGGATTTCTGTCTATCCTCTGCTGTCCCAGGATCAGTGATCGTTCTTGCTAAATTTGCTTCAGCAGTTACAAAGAAATGATTAAAGCTGTTTGCTACAACATCCATATTATATTCTTCATATTCATTGAAACACTGAAATACGTGGGATGGTTGTTTAGTCCAGCCCCATGTTTTATAACACTGTTCAGTATTTCCCATGATCTTTTAATATTATTTCTATTATTACCCAATTCCTTCTTACTATATTTAAGTATATTCATTAACTTATTTTTATATCTTTCATATCTAATTTCAGTATCTTTGGTTCTCTTTCTTAAGAAATCTCTGTATAGTGCATTTTTCCTTCTTTTGCAGACCTTTTGTTATCCGTGGACAGTCCGTATATTCATGTTTTCTACTATATTGCTTTATTGGACAGTTTGTATTATACAATAATGTAAATATTCTAAGCAATTCATCATAAGCACCATTCGCATCCTGTTTCTGAACACTTCATCCCAGTTCTGTTTCATTAAATCGTTTTTAAAGACATTTATTGTTTCCTTTGTTTTTACTCTTCTGTATTCCTTTAACAGGTTCATACAGTACAATTTTCTGTGAGCCATTTCTGTAAATGAACTTATTGTAAGTAAGTGTTTTTCAAAGTGATAATAAATGCAATTAAAAGATTAGTCTTTAGCAGGTATCATTTAATGTAAAGACAATAATAATGGACCCAGGATTGAACTCTGTGGAACCCCTCGGTTTAGGAGTGGCATGAAGGGGGTGCAAGGAAAACACAGCAGATCTGCAGGTAATGAGAATACTTGATAGGAAATAAAGACCCTCAATGACACAACACAAGAGCCTAAAAATAGTTTTGAACTACACAACGGTTTCACAAGGAGGCGAAACAGATATTTAGAGTCTATTCAGAATCCCTACTGATGTGTCCCTTCTTCAGACAAGAAATGTATGATGCTTTTTACTAACACATACGATTAAGAAAAAATAATAAATGCACATACTTGATCTGAAAACAGTGAATAAATGCACGTGTGGATTACTGCCCAGGACAACGAGCCATATAGTGTGAACTTTTACTTCTTATTCAGGTTGGGAGATGCAAAATGACCACAAAGATAGGAAGAGATGCAAATTGGCCATAAACAGATATAACACAACCAGTGAGAGTCACAAAACAACTACTAGGAGATGCAAAATATCTGCATGATACATAGCCGGTGAAGCAAAACGACTATAGCAACATGACCGTGTGGTTTGTGGTAGTTCTGCGTGTCTTACAGTCATCTGGCTGCTTTGGGAGACTTGCGATAGCCACATGTCGCTTCAGACCCTTCTGGCTGACACGGTGCTGACGACAAACAACAGAAATCACTCATTTACATCTCATCCCAGTTTTCAGACTTTATGGTTTCACTTGAATCCAGGTCACTGCACAGGAATGTCCATGTTCTGAGCCGTGTGACGACACGTTAATTCTTTCACTATATCTGGATTCTACTTTAGCCTGAAATGGGAAGCTGACCTCACCCACGTCTTTTCTGACGAGTGGGTCCACGTCCAAACTCCACATCTGGCACCATTTCTATTTTTGCTTTTTCATATCTTCATCTCATTTGCGGGGTGTGCTAACAGAAAGGCAGCAGAATACAAAAGGAAGTGGAAGTTGAGATCACACATGCTGCAACTCCGGTCAGTGTGTTGACATTTCAACCCATGTACATTATTACATAAGCACTCATGTCGCAAAGTGCAAAAAGCTGCAGTTTCTCTAGCTGCCTCTTGAGGCTGACTCCAAAGTGAGTCGGCCACAGATCCCCACAGTTAAATGCTTGGACTTGCAGCACAAATATGCATGTTTGCAGACTAGTATAAAAAACTGACCTCTGCCGAACATTTCCCCCTTCCTAACAACTGTGTTAAGTTAGGGAGAAGCTGCTTTGAGTGGCATGTGTGCTGGTCCAGGCAGCTGTAGCAGCTAGCGCGCCGCTAATTCCACTCCTGAAACTCGACTAGCAGGCATATGTGTACCTGTGTGTTGCACCTGTACGCCATTACACTCATCTAGTGTCTACTTCTAACTCAAAAAAAAGAAGGTCAAAGTGTAAACCCCAAGCCTCCAGAAATCACTGTGTGAAGATGCTGTGCCATCTTAAAAATACAGTCTATAAACTGTCCAAAATCTGTTCGCTTTCAATTTGATTCGATTTTCAATCACAATTATCTCAGTCCTGCATACCAAGGTTACGTCTTTCAGTTTTAACTCAAGACGCCTGCAGACGGACAGACAACATCTACATACCATTACCCTCAAAAGCTTTAAAATGACATTTCCATTTAAGAAGCAAACTACAATTAGAGTTTGCATGCCTGGGCTGCAGGCAGCATCACTGACACATCAGAGAAATCACCAAACTGGGAGGGTGTGGTCAGTATGAGAAGCATGAGGTTTGTTGGTGTGCATGACACAGTGCAAACTTAGACAAGCTTGAAAGCTTTTGTTTGTTATTCTTTTTTGTTGTTGTTATTGTCAGGCCAAACAATGTCTCCAAGCAACCTAATTTCACGGGAAAGCACGTAACAGACACGCCGGTCCAAGCAGCCCACCTGCAGGGGGAGATGATACATTTAAAGCCAAGAAATCGCTAGTGAACAAGGAAGGTATGAAATACATGCCAGGAACGATTAAGCTAGGTGGCTAATATGCATTTACATGTGTTAGTAAAGTCTGTTTAAACTCATTATTTTCATATCGGCTTAAAATAAAATATCTCCCTCTGCTGGTACTGCAGCTAACTGCAACCTACTGTAACGTCGACAGGCTTCGCTGTTACCAGTGTTGGGACTAACGCATTATTAAGTAACACGTTACAGTAACTACATTATTATTGTGGTAACGAGCACGGTAACTAGTTATTATGCCAAAACCAGGAACGCGTTAGTCGTTACTAGGATTTAGATGGGGTCGTTACTCGTTACTTCGTGTGGTGGCATCGCGGAGCTTCCACAGATTCAGTAACATTAGCAAGTGGTGGAGGCAGCAGGTGGATGAAGGAAAAGGGACGCAGAAGGAAAAGAGACCCGAGGCGGCCGCCGGTCCAAGTGTGAACTGAACTTCAGGTAAGAAGTTATGACCTGCAGTCTCTCTGGGTCAGATATGAACCAGGTTTAGGTGGAGTTTATTTTCGTTATTCTGACTTTTTCCGTACTGCGTGCTAGCTAGCATGACGGAGTTTCTATACAGCTGGGTGGGTGCTATGATGTTAATGATGTTGAACTTTATTTTGTTCATAAGTTATTAGAGTTGCCAACCGTCCCGTCTGGTATTCAGAGAAAATATTACGCGTTTCTTATTGAGGTGAAAAGGAACAGTTTGTCCCGTAATTCAGCTACAATGGAAAAGGCACAAAGCTGGAGTTATTCTGTGTCTTTGCTGCACAGCTGCCTCTTCTTCTCTCATCCTCTCACCCTCTCTCTCTCCTGTTTCTACTTCAATCATGAAACTGATCAATGATCAGCTGATCGGCTCTCTTGTTTGTTTATTGCCCACTTTGCGCCGAAAGAGGAAACCAGTCGCGCTAAACAACAGCAGCACGTTTAAGCTTGATCAGCTGTTGTTAGAATTTATTTAATATTAATTTCTAGTATCAGCTGATGTTTGCTGGAGCCACAGCTGTAAAGCTGCTGGTCATGATATGGTTTGGTTATCTGGTGAGAGGGAAACATGAAGATGAAACCAGGAGATGTCCTTACTGAATCATCAGAGCTGTGATGGAGAAACAGGTTTACCTTTTAGGTCACATGAATGAGTTGAAGGGAAGTTATGAACTGTTTCTGAGAGATAAATAACACCAGGATCCTTTTTTAGGTAGCTGACAGCTGGTAACTGTGCAGGTGCGGATCTAGTAAAGTGTTGCCAGGGGGCATGTAGGGCATTAACGGGGAGAGGGGGGCACAAAGAAATACTTTTCTTTCTTATTCTCATTTAAAATGTCTAGCTTTTAAAAAATAATTATCTGAATCTTACAACAAACGATTGATAGATTGATGCATATATACCATCAGAACAGTGTACATCACTGTCACAACAGTGTTTATTTTCATTCAAAGGCTTTATGATTTTTCCTATAATGGTGGGCCAGTCTCTAGTAAAAATGCCCGGGACGATTTTCTGTCCCAGTCCAGCCCTGTAAGCAGCTCATCTGCAGTCTGGTGTTACCTACATCTTCCTATTCAGAAGGCAGAATTTCCGAGTTCTGAGTACAATCGAAAGCACCACGACTGCAGTTTTTGTGTTGGATGTAAAAGGCGCACATGACTCTGTGACGTAGGCTAGAATCATGGCAGCAGTCAATGACGGTCCAGGCGTGGGATTTCTCTCGTGGAAATGTGCACATTATTTTTTCCTTTCTATTGGTAGGTGGCACAGTGCACTGTGGCAAGTAAGCAAGCTAGAAGACTGCAAAGTTATGGAAGCAACACATTAACAAGAGAATTCTGAGTAAAACCAAAGTTACTTTGCCTAGTAACGAGTTACTTTGAAAGTAACGAGTAACTTGAAGTAACTGAGTTACTTTTGAGAGAAGTAACTAGTAATGTAACTAAGTTACTATTTTAAAGTAACTTACCCAACACTGGCTGTTACACAGATGTTACAAAGATCCAGCAAACACCTACCAGGATGGTGCAGTAACATCTCCACTGTTGCCACAACTTTCACTGATGATGCTGACAAATGCCAAGTGAATGATGTTAGTTAATGATGTTAATCACCTAAAAGAAATAATTCCTCTAAAAATATCACAAAGTTTTTCTCTTATTTTTGTTTTCACGAAGGAAATAAAGCAAATTTATGACACGGGGGGATTTTCTGTCTTACTCTCACTGCAGAGGATGGGACATGCAGCTGTACGCTACTGAAACGGTTGGAGACACACAGGTGGAGACAGTTATGGTGGTGAGGCCTTTCGAGGATATTGTTGCTGGTGTAACAAAACTCAAAGTTGCAACAGCTAACTCTGAGCTAAAGAAGTCACTCTGAGGGAACGTAACAAGCTTGTTATTATGTAGCGGAGAAGCTATCAACTCACTATGCAATGAGGTGAAGTCAGTACACTGTGAGGTAAATGTGCTGTGAGGTAAATGTGCACTAGGACCAAGTACCCAAATGAAGGTGATGCAACAGTGCTCTAACAAGTTTCTCTCGGGAGCTAAAACTGCACCGTAAAAGAAAGGTTTTTAAGGCAGCAACCTTGTAATATGCAGCCCTGTGAAAAACTAATTACACCTCATGATTCAGCAAGAAGTAATTGTTTTCTGTATGACTTCATCAGTCTCACAGCTCTCTGGAGCTTTCAGTCAGGCTGAGGTCAGGACTCCACCACTGCAGCATTGCTGCATCCTGCTTTATTTGTCCAAAAGGACATATTTCCAGAAGTCTTCTGGTTTGTCCAGATGCAGCTTTGCAAACCTGACTGTCGTTTTTTCTTTAGAGTGTAGAGGCTTCCTCCTCCTGGCAACCCTTCTGAGAAAGCCGTACTTCAGTCCTTTTCTAATGGTCCTTTCATGAACTTTAACACTTAGCCTGCCAGCTGAGGCCTGTAGAGTCTCAGATGATTCAGTTTTTCACAGCACTGCACAGAGACTGTGAAAACCTTTCCACAAAAACGTAACACTTTGAAAGTTCCTTACACTGTGACTATCATGCACTTCAGCATAACATTGTTAATGTGTCTAATATTTTTGAGCTCTTTGAGTAGAAGTAGTTGTAACAATTGTTTGTCAGGGGTTGGGTGAAGAGAAGGAGAAAAAAAACAGAACAAATAAACCGCTTGGAGACTGAACATGCCTCCAACATGAAAGATTTCACTTTGAGCTGCGTAAACTTTGAGTTACCTCTTGTGAAGTGTGTCACAACACTGAATACAGTACATTAAGAAATGTTAGTGAAGAGTTACAGTCAAAACAGAGCATAGATTAAGAAGAAATGCCATTTTTATCTTTACATATGATTAAAAGTACGTCTGTATGTGTAAAAATCCAGGATGTGCTTTCCTGTGAATACGGCTGAAACATTAAACACTGAGCATTCTTCAGTGTTCTGAGGAAAGGTGAATAATTAACTGACATAATTACAGCACTATGCCCCTGCTTTTCCTACTGAAGTCCAGTGAGGGACAGTCCCTATTAAGGATCTTATTTACATTAACAAATTTCCTCATACTTATTAAGCACAAACTGAGGCCTTAGTCAGGTGAACATCCTGCACGACTGTATGGAAAACATTTCAGGAAGATTTGTGTTTATGTGAAATGAGGATGTGATGTTTCTTTCAGCCAAACCACCTTTGGTGCCAAAGGAATGCATTCATAGAAACACAAAGCTGCTATTTACACGGATACTTTGCATGTTTTTATATTTGGGTTGTATGACATGCTTCCATAGCCAGTGTATTGGCTAAAGAGGATGGTAGGCAGCTAAGCATTGTACTGCTGTGAATGGGGTCAGCAGGTCATGGGTGGGGTTTGGGATTGGTTAACCCAGCGGTCCCCAACCTTTTTTGTGCCACAGACCAGTTTATGTCCGACAATATTTTCAAAGAGAAATAAAACCAGTACTGGTACCAAAAAAAACCAAGATTTATTAATAACACACGGGAAAAGACTCAGGGAAACCAGGTTAATGATAAAAATGGTAAAATAAAGAAATAAATGAATAAATAAATGAATAAATAAATGAATAAATAACGCTAAAAAAACCCTGAAAACCATTCATTTCACACCCGAGCCTCAACTCTCGCGGCCCGGTACCGGTCCATGGCCTGGGGGTTGGGAACCGCTGGGTTAAGGTCCCCACCTTTTTATAGAATTTATACCTGTTTCAGAAATCTCTATAGAAAAGATTTAAATTTAAAAAAGCTATAATGCAACAATAGAGTCAGACTTTCTCTTCTTTATCACATTTAACTGTAATTTTGAGCTGAAAACAATATAAGTACATGTGAGGGAGGCCATCAGGCTGAAATACCAAAAATAAACCGGTTAGAAAGATATCAGAAACTGACCATATAAACAATCGGATTCATTCATAAACAGAAGGAATGCACCGACAGACTGAAAGACCAAAGACTAAACTAAAGTGGATGACAGGATTATTTCCATGGTTAAGGAAAAACTATTTCACAACATCTAACCAAGTCAGGAACACTCATGAGGAGGAAGGAGTATCGCTGTCATCAAGAGATGCCCAGGCTTTAAAAGAAGCAGATTAAACATCCAAACAAGCCTCTTTGAACTAACTAAACCGAGGTTAACCTGTTTTTACCGACATAACGACATGACAAAAGTATGAAGTAGGTAACGAACAGGTCATGGAGGCCGTGTTACTGGTGTTTACTGATGATGTGACTGCTCATGATGAACTGTGGACAGGACTGCACTCTGCTCAGATTCACACAAATGCTGCAAAACCGTGTGGACAGACTTCAAAGTTCAGATGGACAATGAGCCGAAAGCAACCTGTGCAACAGATGAAGCAAGAGAAGTCAGCCACAGCAAAAGCCTGGCAGAGCATCTCGGGGGGGAAACGGCATGTAGGGATGTCCACGGGCTCAGTTATGAACTGCTAATGATTTTCATCCATTTTTAAATTGAAAATGATGTTAGTAATTTACTTTTAAGCCTCTGAAAATGAGTGGCCAGTTAATGAGCCCTTGTATTTAAGACTTAAAGCTGAGCGTCTACACTTTCATCACATATCGATTGTTTGATTTAAAATCCACTGCGGTGGCGCGAAGAGGCAAAACTACAAAAACAACAAATCATGTATGTGTCCTTCGTGCAGTTTACGAGTGCAGCTTCTGGCTCCAAAAAGTAACAGAGCAGCAGCCAGAACAGCAACCGCCATGTCCCAAAACCTATATGTGGCTTTGTGTCGCTGTGCCCATCTTTTATATACAGTCTGTGGTTGTCTGTAAACTAGGCCACTGTGGCCTCAGCAACTCAGCAAGTTGCTGAGTTCAGCACGTGCACTGAAGAGGCTGAAGGATCCAGCTCATCCTCAGCAAAGACGTGTTGGTTAATATCAATATTTGCAGTGAGGTACCAGCTAAAGTCTAAAGCAACTTGTTTAAGATGCTGTGGAACAAAAGAATCATTTACGGGTGATTAACAGCAGATATACAGAGATGCATGTTACAGAAAGAGCATGAAGATTTGCACCTTGAAGATGACACATCAGCCTGAGGTGCTGGGTGAGGTGCAACACGCGCTACAGCTCTTTAAATCATACAGACGTCAAACTTCCTTTATGCTTTTTTCTTGTACTCCACAAAAGGATTGTTGTCTCTGTAACAGTTTCATTTTTGCCTGTGCAACGTTTCGCTTCAGAAGTGTCATTTAGAATCTAAAAAAGCTTCAGTCTATTTTCTTATTTGGTGTTTTTCTGCTCGTAGTTAGAGTGCAGTTTTGTTCTGACCGAGCTAACGCTGAGCCGTATGTATGTATGTATATAGAACAGCTGGTTGCTTAATGTGCCACACTCTCAAATCTAGCAGTTTTTTTTAACTTGGCTGCAGGCTGAGAAATGCCTCCTCTCACTTTCTAGCAGCAACACCTGCAGGCAGTGAATGCGCCGCAGCAGCAGAGGAAGGAGGACAGATGTCCGTGTCCGTCGGTCTTTCTAAGCTCTACACTCGGCGTTTTTACTGGATTGAATTATCCCCAACATGAACTGTATGGCTATTGTCTTAATATTTGGGTATTTATCACAAGTCAAATCATTTCTGCAGTATAGGACAACGTTATCTCACATCTTCCTCAAAACCCCACAGGCCTACGCAGAGGTGATGCATTCATAATTTGGCTGCATTACTGAGTCTGTGGCTCACTTTAATCCACTCACTTGTGCCATAAAAGAAAGTTAGAATAATGAGTCTGTTTACATGCAACCCAAATATGAATGAAAAGCACCAGAGAAACAAAAACCCCATTTAAACAGTAATGAAAACAACTTTAGCTACGCATCTTTTTAAGAAAAGAGTAGAACAAACTGACATCTTCAGCTTGTTTAGTCTGAGGACTAACAGTGCAGATCTAATGGCATTCGCTTCACTGCAGCAATATATATGAAACCTGATTTTAAAGAGCTGAAGCGGCAAAAACAAAAAAACTTAATTTCGACTCATTTATTCAAATAAGTTTAACTGTTGAAGCTTTACGATAAACACATGAAAGAGATTTGATATTATTATTATTTATCTCCTCACACAGTTGCTAAATTGTTTAGGGCTGTCGAACTCCAGGCCTCGAGGGCCGGTGTCCTGCAGGCTTTAGATCTCACCCTGTTTCAACACACCTGAATCAAATGATCAGTTCATTAGCAGACTTCTGGAGAACTTCAGGACATGTTGAGGAGGCAATTTAACCATTTAAATCAGCTGTGATGGATCAAGGACACATCTAAAACCCTCGAGGCCTGGAGTTGGACACCTGTGGTTTAGCCTCTTTTAGCTCATTGCTTCTTTAACAATTACACATATATGAACTTTGGATCAAACAGTTTTAAAATGCATTTAAAAAAGAAAAGAAAAAAACCCCACCAAATATGCAGAATGTTACTTTGCTCTTTTCTTTTTGCAAACATCTGCATAAATGATAATAAATATGTGACATCACGCTACCAGCTGATACGAGATTTAACAAATTATTTACAGTTTGTTCATTTTGGGGGCTTTTTTCTACATTAACGTCCTTAACGAGTTTGTAGTGCAGTTTGAACAGTTATTTACCTTATTGAATTACATTTTAATATTAAAAATTAAAAAGTGTATTTTTCTTTTCTAAAACTAAAAAAAGGAACTTTTTCAGTAATATTTCACATGTATTTAAATTGTTATATATTTGAACAGTAATAACCTGTTACTGTAAGGTGGATAACAAAGTCACAATAATAAATTAATCAGCTGTACTCAGTAAGTATCCCATGCTAACACGATCTGAAAACGTATCTCCATATTAAAGAGCTCCAAACAGCATTATTATCACTTTTAGATCATTCTTTTAACCTTGAAGAAGAGGTCAAAGGTCAAATATGACATGCTATGTTAAATCTTTTTATGGTGCTTCCTACATGTTGCTCTGTCCACGCAGTTTTGATCTTGTAAGGATCATAGTTTCTAATTTAAAAGGCTTTTTGTAAATTTTCCACCAATAAATCGTTGAGCGGGCCGTGAAGATCTCCATGGATGGAAGCCAAATTTTATCAGAAGTCATTCAAAACATTTCATGGACTTGCACGCACACGTGCGAACACTTTCAAGGACAGGACGTCGTCGGCGTGGGTAATCGGGGCAGACCGGGGGACTGAAGCCTGGCCTCTCTGTTCACGCAGAGAACAAATGGTAAGCGTTAAAAATTCTATTTTTCTTGCAGAAATCTTTTGCAGAGCCATTTCCTACGGCTGCCACACAGATTTGAACTTTTCAAACAGCAAAAAGTTTACTTTTTGACAAATTTAGCTACAACACTGAGATTAGTCAGTCTGCTTAAACTTTCCAGTTAACCTGATGAAACACTTTACATTATGTTGTAAGTACTGACTCAAGGCGGCTGTTTTACTGCTCATCACATATTTGGGAAATTATTTGGAATATCAAAAAAACTAAATATTCCAGTTAATTACTTGCTGCAGTATTTACAAACCGATTGCACACACTTACACGCACACAGTTCACAGGACGGTGTCAGTGAATAATAAGGATCAATATTAACCATTTAAGCAAACACCGCCGTAGTGAAGTAAAATGATTATTAGCAGCTGGAGCAGCGTGTTTCTGTGAACATCAACAGTGAGTTTAGATCCACGAGGTGGACGCGAACATTACTGTTGGTGTTTGTTTGCATTTCGCCATCTCCCTCCTGCCAGCCAACAATGTATTCATTCAACTTCAACAGACATCTACGGCCAAAGGCTGTGAGAAAAAAGGAACAAGAGAACAGGCTAGACCCGTTAGCCCCATCAATACGATCAAGAGGACGTGCATGAAAATGTTCTCCGCATATCTGCCCTTAAAAGAAGCAGCGATACAGATACGGTGACTCTGGGGTCTGTCGTTTAGTTTTAACGTCTCTGCAGGTGCTTTACTTTCACAGACGGCTGTGTTAGCGCTCCACAGAGCTACAGCTACGTCGTTGCATTGGTTTTTCAGTGAAATGAAAAGGACAAGGAAGGTTATGAGACTACGAGCTGTAGGTCACACGTCTGCTGAATGAAGGCAACGTGCAGCTATTTATGGTCCATTTGAGTCTTTTTCTGGTAATTTGGTGTCTCATTGTTTCTCATGGCAACCCAAACAGAAATCTTATTTTCAGTCCTTGAATTTCTTTAGAATTTGTTCATGTCTTGTTGAAGTCATTTGCCTCTCATAGAAGATGATTTGTGTCTCCATCTGGATATTTATACTATATTTATACAAAAATAGGCGCGCTATGAGCAAGAAGAATGAAAGACAAAAGACTCAAAAATGACCACAACGCATGCACAATGAACAAATAGCATAAAATACATAGCAACTCTGCACATAAGGACCCAAAAGAGAGACACGAAATGAGGAAAATATGACAAAAAAGACAAAAGAAGCAAAACTGCAGAGACACAGGACAGACAAAATCATTAGGAGGCAAAAAGACCCAAACGAAATACAAAAAGGGCAAAAGGTGACACAGTGTGGCAAAAAGGACTTCAAACCACAAAAGCAAGAGACACAAAATGACAAATGATACACAAAAAGAAACAGATGCAAAATGACCCTCAAAGAGCCAAAGAATGACCGTAGATGGACACAATAATTAAAGCAATACACAACAACCAAAAACAAAACAGACACAGTGTGAACTCAAACTGATCAAAAGCAATGCAAAGAGGAAGAAAAGGAACCAGGAAATTGAGAAACAATTTGAGACACAAGATGATGATCAAGATGCAAACTGAAGAGAAAATTATGTTTAGAGATTCCTGAATAAATGTGACAAATTTGTCTGTGATATACTTCACCTCTGCAGTCAACAGAATGGAAGAAAACTTCAGTTGCTCAGAAAATCCTTAAATTACAACTCCTCATACAAACGTTGGTGATCATAAAGGGGAATCTAGATGTCGCTGCTCATCTGGCTCACGATCCGTGTGTGAAGCACAAACAGAGAGTGATGCGTTCTTTAGGTTTGGTGAGAGAGAATGACAGAGACAAACCGGTGACCTCGTGTTAGACCCATTACATGAACACTGAATGCAAACTTGATTCAATTCTGACCCATATTGTAGGACAAATAACGATTCTTGTGAGTTTTGGACAGGTGGACGGCATCTGTGATGAGCTGAAAATGTGCAGTAGAACTCACATTCTGGGGTTTATTGTGTTTGTTTTTTATCTTTTCCCATGCAGGAAAGCCTTTATTCACATAACTCTGGACAAGATGGACATTTGAGTGCAACACCATCAGGGGTAAAATGGTCCCAGCACAACTGGGATTTACAGAAATACGTCTACATCTTGTCGCTGTGGACAAAGGGGCAGAGATACAGATCTGAGGGACAGCTACTAACGTGAGAAACTCGTGTTCGTGCTGTGCACTTGTTGGTCCTTCAGCTTCATCCCTGCCACAGAGAAGATAAATGTCACGACATACAGAGACCTTGGTGGTGTTGTGAAACTGAAAACAGTGGAAACTGTCCACCGTCTCTGCTTCTAACCATGCCTCTTTGATCTTTGTTGTTTTTTGTGCTTTTTTATCATTGTGGTAAAGTCTTCTATGGTCGTTCCCTTTCCTGTTTAACCTTTACAGCCAATCAGCGTTTAACGAAGGCAATGCTGCGCTGGCTTTTTGGAAGAGTGTGTGCAAGTATTTCCCGCAGCTTGCGTGCTGGTTGAATTCCTGTAATCCTTCACTCCACGTAGCCAAAGATCTCCAAAACAGTCTTTGTAAGGAGCTCCCTCTGCATCTACAGACCCCACAGGTTTGCCAGTAAAAGTCTGAGCACTGATTCTGAACAGTTCTCTGGTTTGAATTTGCACCGCCTCAGTGATGCTCTTAGCAAGTTCAGTCGCCCATGCCTGTGATCAGCCAACCACACCAAGCAGGGGCCATGTTGTCTGACACGAGTGCCTTGCACAGCTGGAAATTCAACATTTTTTTTTTCCATTTAAAATCAGAAATCGGCCCTAAATAGAATAAAACTTGTTTAGCAGCAGTGAACGTGCTGCTGAGGAAACATCTAATGCAGAAAACACAATCCTGTGCCAAAGACCTTTTCAGAAAAGAAAAAGCACACTGCTCCTGGTGTGGTGATGCCAGTATTGCCACACAGGCATGAAAAGACCTGAATTGTGAATTAGTTGTTTGAATGGTGAAGATGTAAAGCTTTGTGCCTTTCCACTGAGATCCAAAGACAGCAGAGTCACTGAATGTGGGAAACATAGACGCTATTACTCCAGTTTTAAAGATGGATTGCTAACTTGAGGAGGAAAAAAAACCAAAAGAATATTTTAGTTATTTGACAGTTTTTTAAGGACGTATTGTTCTCATAATGTGCTTTACTTAAAGATACTGACATTACGGGTTATGGTGCTGTGATTTTAATGGTCTGGCACAC
The DNA here is from genome assembly GCF_964374335.1 of Astatotilapia calliptera. Lineage (NCBI taxonomy): Eukaryota > Metazoa > Chordata > Actinopteri > Cichliformes > Cichlidae > Astatotilapia > Astatotilapia calliptera. Next base: position 2,903,208 of record NC_137428.1, on the reverse strand, counting down.
TTGAGAAAGAGGCATGAACTAAAATAACGTGCACACCCTGATTTAAATCAGGTCTTCTGCACAGATCACTTAAAATTGCCTAAAAATACAACCACATTATGAGATCATCTCATTACAGTTATTCATGCAAGACATTTTTAGCAGAGCAACTAATCTGCGACCTCTTAATATTCAATAACTAACCTTCCAGCAGTGAAACTGACGTAAAACGACCAGCAAAGACAAAAAGCACACAAATAACCCCAAACAAGGCAGGAGAAGAAGCAACAACAAGGAAATGCAATATCACACAAAAACGACTTTTATGGAATAGAACAAGTCTCACAAAAGTGGCGCAAAACTACAATAAAATGGCACAACAGCTACACAAAGCCCCACACTAAAGCCGCAGAGGGCCCCGTGTCTATTATCCTGACCAACACAGTGAAGTTTGAAGTATTGGAATTAAATATGGGTGAAACTCTTCCACGTGGACCCAACGGTTCACCTCAAAACTAGTTCCCCATAGAAGAAATGTAAAGTGCGCCGTGCGTGAAGGCTTTCGGAGGTACCGGTCCCGCTCTGACACGGAGTTGCCTCCACGCTGAGCCGCCTGGTCAGACACATCCTCTGCAGCCCCGCACACACTGCTGCAGCTGCCGCCAGCAAAAAGCGGATTTCCCCTCAGCCAGCTGAACTGTGTCACACCGCGGTCGCTAGAAAACTGACACCAAAAACAGAAAAGAAGGAAAAAAAATAAAGAAAAGTAAAGTGTCCGGCTTACCTTGTGAGTGAAATCGATTCCTTACAGCTCCCAAAGTCGCCGCTCGTTTGTTTTCTATCTAATCATGATTTGAGAGTTTTGAAGTGAAACAGGAGAGGATGTAGAGCGCTGACAAAAAGGCCACCCGCAAAACGGCCAGTTCCTCTATCCGCGTGTGTGTACAAGGAAGTAAAAGTTAACTTGCATTATAGCCCGCAAGTTATAAAAAAGTCCGGAAGCAAGGACGGTATCTATGCAAAGTACGAGAGGGCAGTGAGCTGCAGGATGAGCGCTTCTGATGCTCAGGCTTGTGTTTTCACATAAAAGTCGTAAAAGGTCGTTTATAACACGTTTCTCTGTGTGTTGGAGTCTTCTCACAGTCTCACGCGCTCATGTAAACACGCACACAGCTGTTTGACCTACGAGTGTCAACTAACAGGGGCGTTTCCAGGTTTTTTATTAACGGGTGGCACAACAGGGGGATGCGGGGGGGGGGGGGGATTAATTATATCAGAATAAATACAAAAACAAACAAAGTGGAAACTGTTTAAAAATTCACAGATTTATGGGAATAATAATGGGAAGAAAATTACTGCGCTGGGATTACCAGGGCGTAACGGCAGGAAGGCACCTAGCAAGCCTTTGTTTTAAAAAAATTAGCATCAGATTTCAATTGTCTGGATACACTTATTGGGGATTGAACTTTAATTCCAGACAAAATGATTTTGTCTACTCTGTACTACGGGCAGTAGTGGTTTTTAGGCGACACGGGCGGTTGCCCAGGGTGGCATCGTGGTGGGGGGCGGCATCACGGGCATCGGCAAAAAAAAAAAATGCTCGTACTTGTGCTGCCCCGACGTCAGCCAGTGCATATTGGGAATGGCATTGGCACCGATCAGTTTTTGTCAGGTTAGGGCTGTGTGCAGACAGGAGTGGTGGTAAGGAGGACCCAAAGCGCAGACGCTCAGAGGCAAGAGTGTACTTCAAAACAGCTTTAATGCTAAACTCAAACAGTAACAAAACCGAGACGCCAAAAATAAACTTACACAGCAAGATGACAGTAGATCACCAACCAGACACAAAGAAACACAGGGCTTAAATACACAGAGGGAGCAATCAGGGAATGGGTAACAGGAGGGAAACACAGCTGGGGCAAATCAGGCCTAACGAGACCAGGGGAGCAAAACCAGACGCATTTACATGAGACACAGACTTTCAAAGTAAAACAGGAAACATAACACAGACTGAGCTAAAGACACAGACTCGCATGCAGGCACTGCAACAGAGGGAACAGAGGCATGGGACCAGGGCAGACAGACACTGACTGGACACGGGGTTATAGCAACTAAGGATACACAGAGACGCCAACTAGACAAGGGGATACAGCTGACAGGGGAGACAGAGCAACTAGAGAAGACAGAGACATAAACCATAAGACAGAACTCAAAGAAACCAAAGACTAGAAATGATAAATAATATAATAAACTCAAAAACCCTGGGTCAACGACCCAGGCATCCTAACAGTTTTCTATCGCCCTTTTGCTGGGAGTAAGGGCGCCCTCCCGTTTGCGAGGTGCGCCTGCTGCTTGCAGCGCAGAGAGGAGAGGGCGGGGCGGCGGGGGATTCTCTGACCGGCTGGAGCAGCATCTAATAACCAACTCGCAAAATAAAACAAAATAAAAACAAACCAACAAACACGAAAACACCAGACATCATGATACAGACTTATAATTTGCACCGATGTTTTTTTGAAACTCTATACACAAAAAGTGAGCGAGAGCCCTCGGTGCGCCTGCTCGCTGCTGAAGTCAAAGTAAACTTTATTGTCATCTCCGCTACAGTTCAGTATATAGAGAGACGAGATGACGAGGCTCCAGTTACAGCAGTGCAAGTAAACAAACAATAAATATAAAATGAGTAAGAAAATAAATATACACTTTAGGACTCGGGGTAAAGGGATCAATAACAATTTAAAATTCATAATTTACAGTTTGATGATTTAAAGTCTCACACACAACCTGTCGAAAGGGGAGGGGGGCCGGCTGCTTCCAAATAGAGCACATTTCATTCATAATGATGTACATCCAAGCCCATCATGTATTCATGATTTGAATCCTGGGTTGTGTGAAATCTCAGAAATGCACCCTAGACAAAGTGAATCTGTGAACTAAGGTGTAGGTGTGTTAGATCATGTTGTGGTGATGCTTGGGTTGGGGGATCTGTGTTCATACTGGAGTGCAAAATTAAAACCAATGGAAGATGGACAAGAAAAGTTCAAAGCCATCAGGTGCTCAGTTTAGAAAAAAGGCTGTGGACCATTAACCAATGTTCGCCCTTGATGGCAGAGTGCGGCACCTGGAGCCAGGAACAAGCTTGCAAAGAGCATGCACATTTTTTGCCGCCTGGGCACACACAAATTAATTGGGAGACGCAGACTGATGCAACAAAAACCAGTAAGCAGGGTGTACACTATAGTCTATATAACACAGGAGTGTTAGGCTATTATGTACACGTTGGCAAGTTGTCTGAAACAAATGAGTGTGCTGTGTGTGCAACAGTGCGGCAAACATTACTCGTCCTTTTATTTAATGCACAAGTAGTGCTGGTCATTATCTGGTAGCTAACTGGGTAAGGGTGCCATGGCTCTGTAGCTCTGTCTACTGTTATTGGGAACATATTTAGTTTCAAAGGAAGTTACGGGGCTTTCCCTCCTTTGTAGAGGGCTTATATTTCACCAAAACTATCTAATATGCATATTCACACACATTATTATAATTATCATATTCTTTTTTTTCTTTAAAAGAGTGTTTTAAAGAAAATACATTAAGAAACTGATTATTTTTGATATATATATAGATATATATATATATCTATATATATATATAAAACACCCAGCACGCCCCTGCGGGCGGTTTGTCCTTGAAGCTCGGGTCCTCTACCAGAGGCCTGGGAGCTTGAGGGTCCTGCAGTATCTTAGCTGTTCCCAGGACTGCGCTCTTCTGGACAGAGATCTCCGATGTTATTCCCGGGATCTGCTGGAGCCACTCGCCTATCTTGGGAGTCACCGCACCTAGTGCTCCGATTACCACGGGGACCACCGTTACCTTCACCCTCCACATCCTCTCGAGCTCTTCTCTGAGCCCTTGGTATTTCTCCAGCTTCTCGTGTTCCTTCTTCCTGATATTGCTGTCATTCGGAACCGCTACATCGATCACTACGGCCGTCTGCTTCTGTTTGTCTACCACCACTATGTCCGGTTGGTTAGCCACCACCATTTTGTCTGTATCTGGAAGTCCCACAGGATCTTAGCTCGGTCATTCTCCACCACCCTTGGGGGCATCTCCCATTTTGACCTCGGGACTTCCAGGTTATACTCGGCACAGATGTTCCTGTACACTATGCCGGCCACTTGGTTATGGCGTTCCATGTATGCCCTGCCTGCTAGCATCTTGCACCCTGCTGTTATGTGCTGGATTGTCTCTGGGGCATCTTTACACAGACTGCACCTGGGGTCTTGCCTGGTGTGATAGACCCCAGCCTCTATGGATCTTGTGCTCAGAGCTTGTTCTTGTGCTGCCATGATTAGTGCCTCTGTGCTGTCTTTCAGTCCAGCCACTGGTAGGATTTCTGGATATCAGCCACCTCCTCTATCTGCCGGTGGTACATACCGTGCAGGGGCCTGTCCTTCCATGATGGTTCCTCGTCTCCCTCCTCTTTCTTGGGTTTCTGCTGCCTGAGGTATTCACTGAGCACTCGGTCAGTTGGGGCCATCTTCCCAATGTATTCTTGGATGTTCGTTGTCTCATCCTGGACTGTGGTGCTGACACTCACCAGTCCCCGGCCCCCTTCCTTCCGCTTAGCGTACAGCCTCAGGGTGCTGGACTTGGGGTGAAACCCTCCATGCATGGTAAGGAGCTTTCTTGTCTTTATGTCAGTGGCTTCTATCTCCTCCTTTGGCCAGCCTATTACCCCAGCAGGGTACCTGATCACGGGTAGGGCGTACGTGTTGATGGCCCGGATCTTGTTCTTACCATTCAGCTGACTCCTCAGCACTTGCCTGACCCTCTGCAGGTACTTGGTGGTTGCAGCTTTTCTAGCGGCCTCTTCATGGTTCCCATTCGCCTGCGGGATCCCCATGTACTTGTAACTGTCCTCTATGTCTGCAATGTTGCCTTCTGGTAGTTCAATCCCCTCAGTTCTGACTACCTTCCCTCTCTTTGTTACCATCCGGCTACACTTCTCCAGTCCGAATGACATTCGGACTGGAGATATATATATATATATATATATATATATATATATATATATATATATATATATATATATATATATATATATATATATATATATATATACAAAATGCTGATTTTACAGCAGCAAAATTATTTAATCTCTGCAGTTTAAACATTAAATAAGCTTTCTGCCTGCATTGAGTGGCTAGTCATACAAGTGGAATCATTAAAAATGCTTCCACTTGTATGGTGAGTCTAAACTTTGTTTTTCAACTCGGTCCATCACAAAAGGTAATGCAGCAAATTTATTTTGAATTGAATGATTTATATAATTCAGAATTAACATTATATCAATATATCAAATAATACTGCTGAAATATAATAGTGCAAAAGTAACACGACAAAACTCTGCTCAGACTGTGAATCTTATATAGTGATTTCCTACTCTCCCAGAGCACTCTATAGAACATGCCCTAGTCACTTTCTCTAAACTGAGTGCTTCCTAACTCCATTCACACTCCAATGGATGCACCAGAGAGCAACTGGGGTTAGTATCTTGCAGGCATGCAGACTGGAGCAGCCAGGGATCGAACCACTAACCTTCCAATCAGTAGGTGACCTGCTCTACCTCCTGAGCTACAGCCACCAAGTGGTAAACATGAGTAAACCGTCACTAGGTTTTGGATAAAGTGTACACTCACAAACCTGTCAAAACTGCATTTGAAACGTTGGCTACCACAGCAGTATAGTATTGCAACATGGCATTTGGGTCTACTAACTAAAATAGGAACATAAATAGTGGAGCATTGCCAGACCTGGCCCACATCTGGTTGACATACACCCTGCCATGACACCAGTCAGTCAGAAGTGCCAGCTTGATGCCGGACCCGAACCAGACCTGTTTTCTATGAGCCTGGGCTACATAAACCAAACCACAATCAGGCCAGATGCAGCATACGATCACATAAACAGTGCCATCTACACCAGGCCTGGCCCATATCTGGATGACATATCACTTACCATGCCACCAGTCAGCCAGCAGTGCTGGCTTGACACCAGATCCGGGCCAGGCCTGTCTGCTATGTGGGATATAGTGCTGCAGAACTGTGCACCTCCTCATTCTTTTCCCACATGTTTGCACTGAGTAGGAGATGCTCTGTATCCCATTGTACACGTGTACAGTGACAATATTATTCTAGCATACATTTTTAAAATAAAAGTGGAATCTAGCCACAACAGTCTGATTGTGAAATGCAAAGCAGGCATTTTTTTTTATCATCATGAAAAATCGTTTTTGACTGTTTCTGCAGCTACAGACCACAAATCTTACTCTTTATCTAAACCCCTGTAACTCAGATCCTACTAAAGTGAAAGTACATTCGTTTTTTCATTTCTTGCTTTAAACATCTTATATACACGCTGGCCACACGTTGGGCTGGTGTTGGAAACACAGATTTGGGTCCATGTTGCCATGTTAGCATCACACAGTTGCTGCAGATTTGTCAGCTGGACACCCATAATGCAAATCTCCTATTTCAAAACATCCCAGGTTTTCTGCTGGACTGATCTGAGTTCAGTGAACCCAATGTTGTGTTTGAGGTAGCTGAGCGCTGTGACACGGTATGTCATCCTGCTGGAAGCAGTCATCAGAGGACACGGTCGTAGTAAAGAGATGGACATGATCGACAATTCTCAGGCAGGCAGTGGTGTTTGAACGATGCTCAGTTGGTACTAATATTTTACTGAAAATGTGCAAACTGTAGTCTCGGTTTCTCAGTTTGGTCTTCTGCTGCTGTGTCTTGTGCATTCAGAGATGCTCTTCTGCACATCTTGGTTGTAAAGAATCTTTATTGGTGTTATTTTTGCCTTCCAGTCAGCTCAAAGCATTCTCCTCATACATCTGACATCAAGGTGTTTACACCCACTCACTGGATGCTTTTACCTTCTTCAGGTGATACTCTGTGAACCTCCTCTATAAAAGAAGGATGTGAGGAAAAATCTGGCACCAACACTCATGTCACATTTTGGTCACCTTGACCATGTCAGCACACCTGAGTTGCTGCGATGTGATTGGTTGATTGGTCGTCTTAAAAAGCAGTTGAACAGGTGTATCTGACGAAGTGGCTGCTCACCGGATGTGAGTGAAAAATTATTAAAAACCCGGGATGTCGTAGGCATTTGTTTCACCTGCGTTAGTCATAGTTCCAAACTCCAAAGAAGGATCATGAGTATTTTCACTCGCTGAAACGTCCTGGAAGCATTTGTTCATCAAATGTTTTATAAATATCTTTTAAAAAAGGGCAGCACAGCCTCATTTCCTTTACTCTGCATTTATAGTCGGCCTATTTTCAGAGAGGAAATTTCCCGCTGCTTCTTCTGAGCAAAGAATGATTATTTACAGCTGAATTTTAAGTGAATAAAACAGTAAATGTAATATGTCCTTTGATAGCAAGTTAAGTTTGAGGTTTACTAGGTGACATCAGAACTATAGAAAAGTCAGCATGTGTGCGGATCAGGATGAAGAGAATAAAAACCCTGCTCTGCCAGACAAAGAAGAAAAAGCTACAAAGATGAATATTTTAGAAAATATGACGACACAGTCAAATATTTTACAAAGCCTACAGGGACATTTTAATCGCCCAAGTTGGAGAAAATATTCCAAAGAGTGTAAAATATGAAATGATCCCAGATTACGTTCATTTCTGGGAATATAATATTTAAATCTTTTCCTTACACAAATACAATAAACATAAATGTTTATGGGCCCAGAGCCGTCATGCTGCTGTTTGAAGTGCCGTCAGATTATCTGATAGATTTGCATGTGTAACTTGTCTCAGTAATTTGCATGATAGCGAGAGAGGAGCGGGCGAGATGGGAGGAGGTGAACACAGAGCCACTGATCAGCTGTTTGTATTAGCAGTTATTCGTCTGTGCGTCGTGCCGGCGGACATAAAGTCACATTCGAGCAAAAGTGAGAAGTGGGTCAAAGTAGCTACAATAAAGTGTACATACAGAAAATAACCAATAAATAATGAATACACCAGATTTCAGAGCTCATGTTGCTAACACTTGCTATGCTAACTCACACAGTCTCATTTGTTCCAGCTGAGTGAACAAAATCTGCACCGTGCACTTTTTTAACAGCTGACTGAACTCTGTGGTCACTAATAAAGAAATAACATTAAGCTGCTTTTCTGTGTCTTCACATCCATCAACCGTATTAATGCAACATTACCGATTTCCTGTTTGTGCAGCTGAACACATGAACACATTATATTAACACATATACACAGCATATCGACTGGTGTGTAACAGAAGTGGATTTCCTAAAGCTGCTCGTGGATCAAGTGGCTCTACAGCGACGAAAAGACAGGTTGTGTTTGTCCTGAGCTGAAAATAAAAGGTTGAGGGCTGTTTCCCATAAACTGTTCAGTGAAGTGAGATTTACAGAGTGCTGGGACAGAGGAAGGCTATCAGCTGCACCTCTGTACAACACGTCTGTTAGTTCTTCAGTTACTGATCCCTAAAGGTTATATTGGGGGATGTTTTTAGGGGAAGCATTTGCCTACATTTACATGTAAGGCTGAGCTGTGACACACTAGACTGTGGTTACAATTGTGGGGTGTGGCAAAAATAAGAGAGGCCTAAAAGAGGCCTGTGTCTACAACTGAGCCAGATGTCTGGCTGCTGATGGTAAGACCCAGCCATTTTTTGGGAATGTCAATTCAGTTAAGCGGGTGTGAATTAACTGGCTCGCTTAACAAACAGCTGAGCTCAGTCAGTGGCTCATTTGTCTTGTGGGCCTGATGTAGAGATCCCAATAGTCTCTCAGTTTACACCACCTCAGCTCAATGAGCTGGCGGCGACGTGAAGAAAAGGTTTCCTGGACTCTGCAATCCTGATCTTTATCAGCGTAACCACAGAACGAGTCAGTGCCAGAGCTGCTCAATCAAAGGTCTGCAGCACTGCCTAAATATGGATGATGGAAGATGGATGATATGTCACCACTTCCTTGCACTGTGCCAAAGAGAAGCTAGCGCGTCTTGTAAACGGGCGACTTCAGGTGATATCGGCTCAAACCTGCAATCATTTTGGTTGCAGCTGACATCACAAGCATGACATTGCAGGACACATGTCACTTCTAGTTCTGCTCCATCTTTAGACAACCTGAACATTTACAACGCTCGCCTTATTCTGCAGCACATGAATGAAGTCTGTGAGCAGAACTAACAAGCTCCGCCCACAGGACTGATAAAAGAAGCCAGAATGGAAACGCCGAAAACTCTCTGCTGATCCTCTCGTGGCCCCTCGAAGATGGCTCCAATGGTGAGTCTGAACTTTGAAGCCTCAAAGCCTTTGTCTGCTGCCAACTGTGGGTGGAAAGATAAGCTATCAGCTAATTCTTGGATAGCAAGCTGCACCCATAAACCTACTTGTGGTGTGGTCGCAATAACTGACTATCCCGACAGTCCTGGGACTAAAATTTATAGATGTCTGCCAAGTGGCAACCTCTGAAGAAGCATCTTAGTCACATGGTAGAGTGCACCGTACTTTATTATTCCTTGCGAGCTTATTGGGAACCATGACTGTGCTTTATTTATTAGGGGCTCAAACTAGTGACTGAGACAATAAATACACATCGGAAGTGTTTAGTAAGGACACAGATCCAGGGAGCTGGAGGATGTTTTCCCTCTACAGTCTGCAGACGTCATTCTGAGACTTTACCCTGCCCGGCCATCAGACAGAATGCAAGGTTAACACACTTCAGCTACATCTATCTTTTAAATACAGTCGAAGAATCAACCATGGAAGCATTTAAAGTAGCGAGCAGCACCCATCTTCACACACTGCTTCACCTTTCACACCGGAGCAGAGCAGCTGCTGCTGTAAACTGCTGCAAAAACAGCCTTTTAAATGAATAACAGCCAGTTAGTGCAACAAGTAAAGTGCTGCAGCTTCTCTGGATCAGCTCACTCTGCTGTTCATATGAGGAAGAAGGAAAATAACACCAAAAAAATCAAAAGTAAAGCATAAAAAAAGGCTTGAAATATTTCACTTTATAAGTAATATAATACAGATTAAATAGAGATTTATTGATCCTCTTGCTGATCAACCACAGACCTGCTCATCTGTCTAAAACACTGAAGCATAAAATCACACGCGACTTAAAAGATGAAATTCACAGTATCACATCTGCACAGACGCTACAGGCCTGCTGTGATGCAGCATTCCACAGTCTTTGTTTAAGCTGTTAATTACTCAGCTTATCTGCCCAGAATCCAAGTCAGGATTTGGACTTTGTGCTAACTGGTAAGGAATAGTAAATCCAGGAATGTGTCCAGTTTGTAAGACAGGTAATCAAAGTTTCTGTTTCTTGTCTTCATGAACTTTACTGGAAGGAAAAAGGAAGGAAAAAGAAGCTGTGATCGCCAGTGTTGTAAATTCCCTGAATTATTCCTCCAAGCTACGTCTCTTCAGTCTGATTCTTCACTCTGTGTTTTTTAATAGTGATGAAATGAATTCACTCCAGTGCAGCTCAAATGTGAACACGTCCATCGTGCTCTCACTGATGTAAAGCAGGCCTGAAACCTGCACACTGGTGACAAACCACACTGTGCAGACCACCTTTAAGCTTAATCCACATGAATTAGTAACTGGGTAGACTGGGGGGGGGGGCATGAATGGAAGCGATATATAGCTGGGTGTGTTTACAGTCACTCCTGGTCATCCTCTGGTTCTCTGAGGCCCTGACTGTGCATGGTCTTCCCTGTGATCTCCATCAGGGCCTGGGCCTCTGGATCCACATCCAGGATGCTCTTCTTAGCTCCGCCCTCCTCACCCTGTAAAGCAAAATAATAGGTACAGAAAATAAAAACACAGTTTTTAAAGGAAACAGCAGGTTCATGCAGAAGAACTGCAGCTCTCGTGGTGCAGTGCATGCTCTGTGCATGCACTGATCAGCATTAGAGTGCAACAAAATCTCCTCAGTGTGAGTTTGCCATTAGACAAATTCTGCTGTGTGAAATGTTGTACTTTCATATATTATTAATGCAATATACAACTGCACAAAAAGTTAGTGCTCTGTGCATATTAATTACCTTGAAAAATAATTTAGGAAAGTAACATAAAGTGAGATTTGTGGAGTACTAGCACACTGGGCGATAAACTGGTCTGTCTGCTAAACCTGCAGAGTTACTGATCCCTAAAGGTTATTTAGGGGGATGTTTTGATGGGAGGTCTTTGCATACATTTACATGTAAGGCTGAGCTGTGTTGTGACACAGAGACTGTTGGTTACAGTGGTGGGCGTGGCAGAAATAAGAATAAGAGAGACCTAAAAGAGGTCCGTGTTTATGACAAAGCCACCTGACTAACAGCTGTTTGGGTATCACCTTGTTGCTGCACAATATTATTTTATTTCTGTCAAACTGTGCTATCTTTGGTATTACTTGTAGATTCAACAGAAGTAATGGGAACAAATGATGTGTTTTATGACAGGCTGCTAGTGGCAAAGTGTCTAAAAATGTAATTTAAGCATTTAATTTGAAAGAAATCTAAAGAATAACTGTGAAAATGATCAGGTACAGGGAGTGGACAGAAAAAGCCGCCAATGTTCAAAGAAAACATTTGAAAGAGCTTCAAAAAGCCTGGAGAACGATTGCTCGGGAGTCCTTTGAATTTAAAAGGAATTGCTCCTTGGAAATAAAATATGAAGAAATGAGGGGTGGCTCAAGACTTTTGCACAATATTGTATGCAGGGATACTAAAGAGGAGATTCTGTCTGTTAGTCAGGAACTTTGAAGGAATAATGCATGTTTCCTCTTTGTCCTCTCTGGAGCATCCGAGTGTGTGTGTCTCTGTCGACTTTCTGAAAGTCAACAGAGCCCCTTATAATCCCGTGCGCCTTATGTATGAACTCTGGTTGTGTTACTGACCTGGAAACGATTTTATGTGCACGGCGCTCGAAAATCTGTCAGATGTTTCAGTACGACTTTGCTAAGCTACGAAGCCGCACCGCTTGATGGATTGTCGGAGCATTACGGCTATCGTAGGCGGAGCCTCGCGGAGTGATACGTACTGTGCTTCAACATAATGTTACCGTATTGTGTGTGTATAAGCTCTTTTTAAGTTTTGTGGATATTATACATGGTTATGCTGAGGATGTGTCGGCCAGTTCCCACTGGAAATGCCTTTTGGTTAAACTGTCAGCGAGGAATTTGCATTTGCACTGTGAAATTTTATATAACTTTAATGGACATAAAAAACAGCTGCTTGTTTAAGTGAAAATACATAGATTTTTTTTTTTTGCACTAATAAAGTTGAGGAGTTGTAAAGTATTTTGTCTCGTGTCAATTATATCGTCAGTTATGTCGTTATCGCAAATTTTCAAATGTATATCATGATAAATATTTTTGTTCATGTCGCCCTGCTCGACTATCCCAGCAATTTTCTTTTGATTAGACATAAAAGCTGCAAACACTAAAAATGGGCTCTAAAGAGAAACTTTAGTTAAGGCCCAAATCACACAAAATGCAAACATGTATTTCTTTGGTTTTAAACTCAACGTTTGACGGAGATGTTGTTTGGCTGTTTGTGTTCAGACAGCCACACATTGTTGGCTCCAGGTACACCGACTAACACCCAGTGTAAACCTTCTGACTCTAGGTCAGCACGGGTCTTTATTTTGCCGAGTTTATAGAAGAATTTGAACAAGTACTCTGACCTCCTCGGGCTCTGGGGGTTTTCCCACAGCCCACACTTCCATGGAGTCCAGGGTGAAGTCTTCGTCTCCAGAGAGCTGAGGGCTGCCATACGTGGTGCACTTGGGTCGTGCCCGGCTATGACCGCGGCCAAAGTCACTATCCAGCCACAGGCCGAAATAGCCGTGCTGACCGCCCATCCCCTGATGAACACCAGACAACACATCTTTATGTCAGTTAACACAAGCAGGTCACACAAAACAAATCATTTTCGGGGGCCACTCAGGGGCAAATAAATAAATATCGTCTCTTTAGCCGCTGTGTTCAGGAAACCAACCGAGTACTTTTCTATGCTGAAATCTAACCAGCAGGTGAAAGTATGAAATGTTCAAATGATTTCTAAATGATCAGAAGATGTGCTTAGTTTGTCAGGTCAGGCTGAACATAGCTGCTGTATGAGGTACAGAGCCACATGCTCCTGAGTATTACAGCCTGCTTACTGCACCGCTGAGATGATGATGAGATATTCCTGCACTTCTGTGGGACTTTCTGTTGAAACTCTTCTGATTCTGGACAAAATCGAAACTTTTACTCTTTTTAATTCTGCTGTCCAATTATTCGAGTCATAATTGGCAGATTTCTGTTTACTATCATCTGTAGACCCTCAAATGTCAAAGACAGCGCAGCTCTACATTACACCTGAAGCACAGATACTACACCATCATTGCACTGTGACAACAACAGGTGACACTGATATCACTGAGTGTAGCTGTTGGATCAGTGAGCCAACACTGCTACCATCAGGTCAGAGATAACCAACATGCTCAGCACACACCTCAGGAGAATTCTTAGATAAAAGGGTAAAAAACAAAGCTTTTTAAGATTCACTTTCACACAGTCTGCTATGTTCCCTAAATCACATACAGCTTCTCTAAAGATATTAAGGCTCTGGTAAAAGTAAGAGGTCATGTGTGAGGATATCTGTGATGAGCACAGGCCCTGAGGAACATTAATAAGTTCTCTCCAGCTGAACGAGTGTGGTCTCACCAGTCCGTTGGGCATGGTCTGCTGGTTCTGATTGAGGTACATGAAGTGTTGGTTGTATCCTGTTGCTGTATAAACTCTCAGTTTGGGGCTCACAGTGAACAGGAAGCATCTGGAGTCACCTGCGCGCGCGCGCGCACACACACACACACACACACACACACACACACACACACACACATATACAAATTATGAAGATGTGAGAGGAAAGTCAAGGGACAGCCCACAGTATTCAAAGCAGTGGTGTTACTTCCTCAGTGTTTCATTTCATCCGTGTTTTCAGATGAGTCTCTACCTGCTGCCTGACATATTTGTATCTATTAGAGCCGACACACTTTCTTTCTTGTGGTTAATCTTTTACTGAGCTGTAAATCTCATCTGATTACGTACTGCTGTGGAGCGCCTTAGAGAAAAACCAAATGATGCTTCAGTGATTTGACATTTACAGATGTCTCAAGTAGAGCTGGGCGATATGAGATTTTTTCATATCACGATATGTTTTTTTCATTTCAGGCGATAACGATATCTATCACGATATAAGCCAAATAACTATATTTGTAAGATTTAAATGTGCCGTTGCTCACAAGTAAAATGTGAAATAATCAGCAGCTTGTTTTGATTTAAATATTTATTTCCTATAATAAGTTCAACAGGGTAGATGTACTTAAGGAACATGAGACTTTTTCAGATAAATAAAGGCAAATATTGCAAACTACACAAAAGGCAGCCGCTAAAGCGTTTAAGTTTCAAAATAGAACAAACGAAACAGACTAAATTGTCAATTCCACTTAGAAACAAAATATTAATTCTAAAAATAAATCTTAGTTTGTTTTACAGAAGAACAGACAAAACTGACTAACTTTTGTCAATATCAAATAAACTGAGAACTAAAAGGAAATTCTCAATCTCTCCTTGTTGTATAGCTGAGCTTTTCAAACAGTTTTAACAGTTACTTTAGTCTGACAAAAGCCGAATGACGAATTAGCGCTTCCAGTCAGAGACTGAGGCTACGTCCACACGTACACGGGTATTTTTGAAAACGGAGATTTTCCGTTTTCGTTTTAAAAAATAATCCCGTCCACACATAAAGGCAGAAATGAAGGAAAACGCTGCTAGGAACATGCCAAAGCAGCAGGTGGCGCTAGATTCCTAACCGTGCAGAAATGTTGGCCAATCAGAAGTCTAGAAGCCTCGGTGGGAAAAAGTAAACAAAGCTGGGGCATAGAAGCAGAACCGAGTCGTATGTGTGGAGGGACAGTAACTGTGTGTATATGTAAGCATTTAAACACTGCAGAGAGTAGAATTAACAGTAACAGTATTGTAGAAATTCATTTCACCGAAACAATAACGTGGCGCACAGTGTGACGCATGCACCAGTTTATTGTATTTCCAGACTTGCTTTCGGCACAATTTACAGTGCACGCTACTCTGTTTTTTGTCAGACTTGAAATAGCCGAAATACCTTCACACTACGGAACTTCTTTGGCTCTTCCGTTCGACAATCTCTCCGGCATTGGAACCATCATCTGTTTTCTCTTCGGTCACGCTCGGTTGATTTTTCTAGTCGGCACACTCATTTCCTCCATTACGCGCTGGCTCCATTACCCGCTGGCTGCTTCCCAAACAAACACACGTGCGGCTTGGCACTTGTGCTGTACATAACAAGTCACGCGACGTGACGCTGCGGCTGTGATTGGTTCGGCTCTGCGCTACCTAATTTGGATTGGCTGACCTTTTTTTTTTTTTTAAGAGGACAAGAGCGGCGAGGTCTATCGCGATAGCTTAATTTCTCTATCGAGTAAAAGTTATATCGCGATACATATCGTTATCGTTCTATCGCCCAGCTCTAGTCTCAAGATATGCACAGAAAAAAAGTTCTGCAAAGGATGAATAGCAAAGAGGTTTGCGTTTAAAACGCAGCCACGGCTCAGAAGCATAAACAGTAACGCAGCGATTTATTAAGAGCTCTTTGCTCCAAACGAGCAGCAGCTTCTGGGTCAGAAAAATGAAGCCAATGCAGAAGAACTGCAGCTCCTCTCGTTAATGCAGACTTCAAAATGAGTCGAGGCCCACATACTGCCCAAATCCACAACATTTAAAATGCAGACTAAAGAAATAATTTCTGTAATGTTGGTGCCTTCTGGAGCTGTTTTACTGATGACAAGTAATACGGCTCGTTGTTTGATACAGCACCAATGGTTTTAC
Organism: Astatotilapia calliptera; assembly: GCF_964374335.1. Classification (NCBI taxonomy): domain Eukaryota; kingdom Metazoa; phylum Chordata; class Actinopteri; order Cichliformes; family Cichlidae; genus Astatotilapia; species Astatotilapia calliptera. Next base: position 2,887,286 of record NC_137428.1, on the reverse strand, counting down.
CAGAGAGAAAGTTATGCATCCATTTAATCCACATTGTCATTTTGATGCTAAAATCCACACGCCAGCAGAGATGTGTTTGATATATTTACATATAAAATATTAAAGGAATATAACAAAATATGTATAAATATTTGTAAAAATTATCTTAGGTGCTTTTTTTTAACGTTTTATAATTTTTAGATTTGCTGTGTTTTTTTCAAATATTGTATCAGTCCAGTTAAGATGAGATGAGATAAGCTTCACCACACATGAGAAATTTGTTTTGTTACAGCAGTAAGTGAACAGTGCAAAGTTACATAGCAAAAATAAAAAAACCACTGGAATAGGATGAGATGATATGAATAAGAATAAGATACTGTACACAATAGAATAGAATAAAATAAAATACTATATACAACTGAGTAAAATACAACGTTGTTAAAAAAGAATTGCACCTAGTGTTATTGCACATACGGCAATAACACTGTTGTGTGTGTTTGGTCAGCTGTGAAGTCTTTGTTGTGGAGTGTGACAGCAATGGGGAGCAAAGACCTGCAAAATCAGGTGAGTCAGTGCACTGAAACGTAATTCTAATGAATGAAATATACTTGACAGAGAAATCGACATCATGCCTTCTGGCTGGATGGTGTGGAAAGTTGTGGTGTGGGCTAAGAGGGGTTACATCTTATTAAGTCACGATGTAGATCTTCCACAGATATCTAAATCACGCTTAATATGCACTAACTGGTGTATGCTCTGAATGACAATAAAGTATCGATTCTAATATATTCTATTCTATTCTAGACTAGAGAACAGGGGCTTCAGAAAGATGAAGAAATTCAGCTAGAAACAAAGTTTTTATGTGTGGCTTGTTTCATGTGAATCGTGTCTAAACCACAGCATCAAAGAACTTTTAGTTTTCTTTTAAAAAAAGTAACTTCCTGTTCGGCCACTCAAGCCTGTGCAACAGACAGGTATGACTCGAACCCGCGAAGTTAAACACTCACTGATTTTTCTTTTAAATCTGAATGTATTACTTGGTTTTACGACAGTGCCAGCAGCTCTCAAAAACAGGTCACTGTGATTTGTGCGGTCCCTTCTTGTAGGACCACAATCAGAATGATTTATTTCACTTGGCTAAATGTTAGAATAAAATATTAAAATATTCACTTTGTGGCCTTTTTTTACATTTTAGAGGAAACAGGAAAGCTTGGAGAAAAAAATGACATTAATGAAGTAACATCGTGGCAAACCATATATGCATCTGTCCTTTTATATGATTCTGATTACAGAAACTCCCAAATCACCACACTGTTAAATTCTCCCTGAGCGGCTGCATCAGACAATACTACTTAAAGAAGGATCATTTCGAGCTGTGAATCATGCAAAGCTACCCAAATACAGTGCAAGAATAAAAATGAGCACAACAGGTGGACTTCAGCTCTTTTGCAGTGGGAGCACTAGTCTGTGGCATACTTACCCTGAAACTGAGGTTTGACCTCCCAGGTGTGGGAGGCGAAGCCCCCAAAGACCTGCCCCTTGGTGTCTCTGATAAGCAGCAGGGTGGGCCCCTGCTTCATCAGGCCGGCCACCATCCTGGTAAAGCTCTCCCCGTGCAGCCGAGTGGAAAACACAAGCCTCCAGGGGGCGCTGTAGCCATCTGGCAGCTGGTGAGATTAAAGTGACGTGTGGAAGAATATGTGTGACATCTGATGAATGATTTGCTGTTATAATAAAAATCACACTACAACAGAGGAGGTGGATCGGGAGTCTGAAAGGTGACGGAGAACCTGTTCCCCTCTTGTTACTCAGATCACTGAATGTCTTGTTTCGCCACTTTGCATGACTCAGTGCTTTTAGTTCTTGTTATCCCACTAACACTCCCCCTATTCTTCGCAGCTCTCACCGCACTCTGCATGTGCGCTGCTGGAAAGACGAGTAAATGCTGTGCCAAACCCACTGACCAACCCCACTCAAAGACAGCAACTACTGCCCGCTCCACTCTGTTTGTAGTAGAGTATATAAATACAAAAGCATGGTTGCTTGGCACATTCATTTAAATTAATGCACTCCCAGCCTCTCCCCTAACCTAAAATTAACTCTACCTAGAAGTTAAAACCAAGTCTTAGCCCTCAAACAGGCCCTTCAGAAGGCGTGCGAACATGAGAGTTGATCGAATTTCTTTTACAACATTTCATATCTTTGATTGTCTGAAGCTCAAACAAGTTCTCAGAGACACAGGTTCACACACTTGCTTTTGTCTTTGGTTTCCTGTGACAAACTACTTCAATCGCTCACTCGTGAGCAGGCGAGCAGTTCTTGAGAAAGCTGCAAGCCACAATCTCTCCATTCTGCACGGCCAGAACAACACACATTCAGCGAGTACATCTTTTATTGTAAACATTTGGACAGTGATGCACCTTTTGTGATTTTGCCTCTGCACACAGGCCTCTTTCACCTGCATCGATCTCTGTTTGAACCCCCCATATGGAAAAGACTCAGATGTGGCCTACTTCATATAGTGAATCATATAAGGCTTCTATGATTTACTCATGAAAGCGTTCATATATTGTTTTAGTAAGTATCCAAAACATACAAGTTTCATTTATATAATTTTTCAAGGGATCTTATATCTGTTTTCACTCTTGTATGCTTTTCATACAAGTTTCATACAAGACAGATACAAACTTCATAAGATTTATATATATCTTTTCCATATGGGTCGTAAGTGTTAAAGCTACATGTTTACCTCTGATCAATATCAGTAAAAGCAGTAAAACAATACAAGACATCTGAGCAAATTCTGATAGACTGGTGGTGATAAATGTGTTGCAATAGTTAGTCGATTCATTGATTCCGATTACAGATTCTGGTTAATTACAAGGAACACTATGTAGGCAGCTACTTTCTGTTTTAATGGTTTAAAGAAGGCTTTTCCTTGTTTGAACATGAAAGCACCCTGAGCTTTCATAAATATACCAGAGACTCATATTAGAGTTGCAATATTTAATCAAGTAATTCCTTCTCCGATCAACAGAAAAACAGCTTGTAAAAGACTTAAGAGAATAAAAAGGAAGAAGCCAAATGTCAGAGCTATTTGCTTGTCTTGGTCTCTAAACTTACTACTTGAATGTTTTTCCCGTTTTACTAACATGAAGAACAACATTACAGCAAAATATGGAAGATGCCAGCATGTCTGCAAACACTCGCTCCTGGTCGGTGGCTCGGTCTCAAGCCCTGCGTGACTTGACCTTACAGCGTCTTAGATGCAAACAGGCAAGTTAACGTTACATGATTAGCGGTCATGTGACTGCAAAACCTTAATGGAAGTCTATGGCAAAAACAGCGATCCGATTCGATCTCTAAAAGCTGTCATGACACACTAACAATAACATTTTGTAACTTTTTTTATCAGTCTCGTCTAAGAGGAGACTGATAAAGAAATCGACCCAAATGGCAGATGGCCCCGCCCCTCCCTGAGCCTGGTTCTGCTGGAGGTTTCTTCCTGTTAAAAGGGAGTTTTTCCTTCCCACTGTCGCCAAAGTGCTTGCTCATAGGGGCTCATATGATTGTTGGGTTTTCTCTGTATTATTGTAGCGTCTACTTTACAATATAAAGCACCTTGAGGTGACTGTTGTTGTGATTTGGTGCTGTGTAAATAAAATTGAATTGAACTGAATTAAGACGAGAGGATTAACCAGGTAAAGATTGGCCATTAAAGAGTGTTTAGTTTCACAGTTCGCTCGAGCCTTTGCTCTGTTTTTTTGGTTGCAGACCTGTGTTATTCAAGTCAGCAAAGTTTCAAGAGTTAATTATCCAACTGACAAAAGCAACTTGAGAAAAATGAAAGTTTGGAGAAACATCTTTGGATAGTTGGAGCCTTGTGAACGTTAATTTGACTTGGCTACATTTGATATGAGTTTGCTGATTTAGGATGACAAAAATCCTAAAATGAGAGAATAATGTCTTGGTGTTGCTCTTACTTGGCACCAGAGATGGGCAGTAACGCGTTACTATAATCTGATTACTTTTTTCAAGTAATGAGTAAAGTAAGGGATTACGCTGCGTTACTGCGTTACTAAAACCGTGATTTCGTTTGCGAGAGTGTCTCCTCACAATGATGTAAGCGAGCGCGACGTTCGTGACAACAGCTGTGTGCAGATCAACAATGGATCATATATCGAGTGCGGCAGAGCGTGCAGCGTTTAAGGCGTGGAAGTACTGACCTTACTTTGGGTTTGATTCCGTAAAAAGTGACAAAAACATTAGTGTCCGCTGTTCACTGCGTGGGAAGAAAACTTCTTTTTACAGCGAAAAAAAACCCCTAAACGTCCGAGCAAGCACCGAGTAGCTACGACGTAATGGGAAACTCACAGAGAAACTCGCGGATCCTCCCACTGACATGACGGCTGTGGCACACCTGCACCAGGGCAAACCTCCGCCTGCCCCACTCCTGCTAAACAGGTGAAAATAGAGCAACAGGACCGCTGAGTCTTTGATTTTATTTATTTTCTGCTGTGAGTGTAAACACAAAAAATATTTTATTTTATGTGCTGGAATGTGCAGAAAATAGGTTTAAATGTTAAACAAATTTCTTCCAGTCAGAGAATGTTGCATATGATTAAATGTTTGCTTGATGCATAAAGTTAAGAGATTAAATCCAATAAAACAAGTTTTAAAAAGAGACTTTTCCATCTGATTACATTTTGTATGATGGATTATGTAGAAAAAGTAGAATTGGGCTGAAAGATCTATCACTTTATCACCTCTTCAGGTTGTAAATCGTGTTTTTAAAAAGTAACTAAGTAACTAATTTCTTTCTAAAACAAGTAATCAGTAAAGTAACAGGATTACTTTTGGGGGAAGTAATCAGTAATTAGTTACTGATTACTTTTTTCAAGTAACTTGGCCAACACTGCTTGGCACCCACCTGTACAGACCACATCAGGTGCAGCCAGTAAAAAGACCTACTTACTGAACATACATACATAGACTGCAAGTGTAGCTACAGCATTACACTTCGTTGTACATGTACTGTGTACATACATGTGCAATAAAAGGCTATTCTATTCTATTCTATTCAAATAAAGGAAAGATTTGTCGTCTTCACACCGAGAAACAGCTTATTAATGTCACACAGGTATGAGACATCTGAAGCAGCACCAGATAACTGATGTCAAGGTGTAGGTCTCATGTTGGAACTAGAATCGGCTGGATCGCTGCGTTTCTAAAAACTAGAGCACCTGAATACAGTTTATATGTTTGCTGTTCGCACTGCAGTAACACAACTAAGTTCTCATTAAGCAGGCAAAACCAGAAGTGTAACACCAAAATGTTTCAGGGTGTCTGAAAGTTTTTTGGTTTTTTTGACTCCATAAAAAAGCAAAAATATGCTGGTATATACTGACCTGTGGAGCCAGAAACATGAGGGTGGGGATGTCCAGTAGACACTTCAGTTCATTCCAAGGCGTCTCCCTGCAGGGGGGCAGCAGCGTCGGGGCTGGCCGGTTGCTCAAAGACACACTCAGTCCCTCAGCTACCAGCAGCTCCAGGTACTGTGATACCTGCTGTACCCTGAAGATCCAGTCTTCCAGACAGGAAACATCACAATCCCCCTCATCTAATGAGAAAAGGGGAAGTAGTAGATTTAAAGTAGATTAAGTCAGAGAAGTAGAAGTCAGAGTTTCTAAAATATTCAAGAACTTCCAAATCAGCTCTACCTGATGGTTTGAGCTCAGAGCACATCTGCTCTGCCAGGAGTTTTACACCCAGGGAGATGTCACCCATCCTCTCTGGCTTCCAGCCCTGCAGGCGTCCTCTGTGGACCAAAATCTGAACTACAGCAGAGACCAGGTCCTGGAGGAACTTTAGTGAAAGAGCAGGAGTGCTGTAAGAAGCACAGACAACAAATGCTGCAGAAACCAACACTACACTCTACTCACCTCCAGCACCTGCTCACATGTGACAACCGCTGCCGCCCCTGCCGCATGCTGGGACATGGCCATGACGAGGGGGACACGTTCTTCTGCAGTTCCCCGCAGAGTGTCTGCAAGGAAGACGATCAACTGCTCTCGGCTGACTCCAGAGGGGCCGGCGTATCCAGCCTTCCCCGTGGCTGCTGGAGCTGCCAGTCCAGGGTCGATGCTGGACATGCACCGGTAGACCCTCCTCACCATCGAGCCTGGTGCCACGCTGCCCACTGATGACTGGGAGAAAAAAAATGTTTAAAGAAACCCGGTGACAGAAAGCACCTCTACACCAAGTAGTCAAAGCATCATAGTCACAAAAACAAATCCTGCCTGATAGGAAAAGTTTAAAGATGTACAAATGGAAAACTGGACTTCTTAAAACATGTGAAACCTGATGTAATGAAGTCGTGATGTTACATAGAAACTATTATTCAGGCTTTTACCTGTTCCATCTGCTGACACACTTTTAAGTCTTATTTTGAAAACATTTAGTACTGCTTCCACAGTCACACCTGCAGCATCTCCAGCGTTATGGTCTTCCCTGCGGCGCCCCCAGCACCACCCTGGAGCTTGTCAAAAACCCCCTCAACCACGGGTCGCTCCTCGGGACGGAAACGGGCCAGCCGCTTCTGCACCACCACACTCTCAGCGTTACCCATGATGTTCTGCAGTCACACACAAAGTACAGCAGAATGGAAATCATCATTGTGTGTACGTACTGCCAGGCAATCGAATCCAATTCAAAGAAAAGCAAAGCAATATTACATTTGAACCAACCTAAAGATAAATCGATATCAATGAAAAGAGGAGCAACGGCTATTTTTTTAACCACTGGGCGAGAGGCGGGGTACACCCTGACAGGTCGCCAGGCAGTCACAGGGCTAAAAGTCGAAGAAGCGAAACCAGGTGATGAGTTTATGGGCTCGCTTAAAGAAGCTAAAATGAAAAGAATTCGATGATAAATTTTTTAAACCTCCTGTGAGCTGAGCAAATTAATCAAGTTTAGAAATTAAGAAGAATACATACTGTACCAAAGACAAAAATGTAGCTAAGCCTAAATAGTGAAGCAAATGTGCACCTGCAAAGGCGGCAGGGGCGACTCCCATGGTTGCAAAAAGACTTCTGGTTGCATAGAAGTCTAAGGGAAAATCATACTCTGCTCCCTTATGAAGCCACCTGATTAAACACTTTCTGAAGAATTTATGGGCTCAGTCTTCAGAGGCATCATAAAAGGGGGCAGACTACCAAGTTAGGTGGGAGGGGACTGGGCAAGTTCCTAGTTCTTTCTAAGGTATGGACATCCAAGGTATGGACATTGAGGCTGTGGACAGCTACAGGTACCTTGGTGTTCATCTGAACAACAGACTGGACTGGACTCATAACTCAGACGCCCTCTACAGGAAAGGGCAGAGCAGGCTGTACCTGCTGCGGAGACTCAGGTCGTTTGGAGTGGAGGGCCCACTCCTGAAGACCTTCTATGACTCTGTGGTGGCTTCTGCTATCTTTTATGGTGTGGTCTGCTGGGGCGGCAGCATCTCTGCTGGGGACAGGAAGAGACTGAACAGGGTGATCCGAAGGGCCAGCTCTGTTCTAGGATGCCCTCTGGACCCAGTGGAGGTGGTGAGTGACAGGAGAACGGCGGCTAAGCTGTCATCCCTGATGGACAACATCTCCCACCCCATGCAGCAGACTGTGACAGCACTGAGCAGCTCCTTCAGTGGGAGACTGCGGCACCCACGGTGTGGGACGGAGAGATTTCGCAGGTCTTTCCTCCCCACTGCTGTCAGACTCCACAATAAAGACTTTAACTGATCAAGCACACACATCCATACATATGCAATAATACTAAGTGCAATAATCCTTTCTGTCATCGTTGTATTTTTACTCAGTTGTATATAGTATTTGTATTTGTATTCTATTTTTATCTTATTGTATATTTATTTTATTTTATTCTACTGTATATAGTATTTTATTTTATTCTATTCTGTACAGTTGTGTACTGTATTTATTCTTATTGTATTCTAATTTTTGCCTCATAACTTTTGCACTGTCCACTTCCTGCTGTGACAAAACAAATTTCCCACGTGTGGGACTAATAAAGGTTATCTTATCTTATCTTAACCAGGATGACCTCTGAACGGTGAACATCGACACATGTGACAGGCATGTCTGGACCCGGTTTGCAGGGCTTTGGGACACAATGAGCAGCAGCATTTAGATGCTTTATGATGAACTTAATTGTCTGATTAATAAAACATTAGGTTCAGCTGCTTCACTACAGCAGCGTCTCCTGAGATCTCTCCTGGTTAGGCAGATGTGAAAGCGCCACTGTGGGCTCACTAACTGGCTCAGTGAATACGTTGCACTCCCAGTGCTGATTAAGCTTTATCATTTAGTGGTGACTCCATAGTGGCCTGTATATTATGCCCCTCCGATTAATATGAATGGAAAGGACACAACAGCAGAAACGCTAGATTTTATAATGTAGTCCAGCACACATGGACGGATGGCCCTACATGTGTTTTCTTTCTGTCTTAATCAGCTGCTGATGCCTGAAAACACGTTTAAAATCTTTGTCTTTCTGAAGGCGTTTCTAGATTCCCGAAAAACTCATCCAACCATCCGAGAATAAAAAACAGCAGCTTCACCGAGTAACCTGCGACAGTTTTAACTTCTTTCTGTGGACGCGGCCATCTTTGTTTGGACTCAGGAATCGCAGGTGCACCCGGGAAGGAGGACAAAATTACTCTTTATCATTGCATTGACAGGAAAGTTTTTCCACCCGATGATTAGAGGCGTCCTTGGCTATTCTAAAGATACACACAGAGGTGATTTAGCGTTTAAAACGAAGCTAGCCAGGCTACTTTTCATCAGCGGTTAGCTGACACCTGGATGAATGCTGGGGTTAAAGTAACAGAGCCCAGCACTGCTTCATGATTATCCTTCGCCGAAAACGTCGTGTTTGATTAGCGAAGACAGATTTTATGCACCGCGGTCTCCGACAATAACAGTAAATGTGTCCGTGAGGCGCAAACCTTTGAATGAAAAAGCTGCTAAAAGCTTTCCATCCTGTGACAGCAACACTTCCGGGTCTTGCAGGAGCAACAGCCAATGAAAGAACGAAATGTCCACGCGCTCCAGGGAGGGGGCGGAAACAATGCGCGTGAGCAGCCTGGGCGCGTTCAAAGCGTCTCAGGTACAATACTGAAATACCGGAATACCAGTTGTATTCATACAATATTTCTGAACATGATTATCAGATAGATAATACTATATACTCAAAAATAAATGGTATACTATAAATACTATTCGAGCAATTTGTACGACGTACATCATTTTTTAATATTTACATAAAGTGACATGGTATAATAATATTGAAACATTTATTTTTAGCAGGCATTTGTCATATGTGCATATGAAGTGATAAAGTGTAAAATTTGTATGAAAAACCATGTGTGGAGTTTTAAAAAAAATATCCAATGAAGGCCATATTTATCCTTGAAAAAACGTCATAATTTCATAGGCAGGAGATTACTGTGAATGTGACTTTATCAAATGAAAGGAAAGACTTTGTAATACCACATAAATCGGCTTGCATCATATCTCATTTCTTTCAGCACACTCAGATCCTGGGGCCCGTCACATCAGAGGGCTCCTGGTTTTTAGAATATACATGAAGTAACACAGCTCGATGACAAGACACAAAACAACTATTAAAATTGATAATCAATCCCATAAAGACAAAAAAGAACCACAGGAAGAAGAAAAACAACTACAAAGAGACTCTAAACTCTCAAAATACCCACAAAGAAAATGATACAAAGGTCTCAAGGATATATTTTTAAAAAAAAGAAAACTCATTCTGCAGTTTCTGTAGTTTCCCTCTTCCTGAAAAACTGAAACAAATAGTAATTTATTGTCCAGTTTTCGTACTTTTGTCTCAAACCTGAATGTGTGACTCATACACAGTACAGCCCTCATAAAGAGCTTGTATTGTTTTCATGCTCCCGTCCCCTCTTTCGCCAGTAGAGGGGCCACGAGAGTAACTAAAGACAGACGGGAAGGTCCTCTGCAGAAACAGCAGGCAGTTGGAAAAATGCCTTTTAAGGGCATAAGATTTGCTGTGTGAGTGCTCGGAGTTGGATGTGTCGCATTGTAATGAGGGCTTTTGAATATGAAGGTGACGCATTGCCATCTGCTTGCGTCACATAAACAGGATATGGTGGCAAAGCAGAGAGTGCAGTATAAGAAGAACCTGAGAGTTAGAAGACCAACCCCGGAGTGCATCCACTGCAATAAAGCCACAGATAACTGGGTCATAAACCTGAATGACTCAGTGAAGTTTTGGTAGCACGAATACTAAATGGAGTTATCATCACTCTTCTGAAGCTCAGCAAAATGAATTAAAGTGCTTCTTAGGCACATTTTCTGGTGGACCTCCACCTGCCTCCATCTGAATTTGAACCTCACTGCCTCTAGGCTTTTGCTTAGTCCTAGAACCACACCTTCCAGATTTTTAGTCTTTCTGCAAGTTTGCTCTCATGTCTGCTTGATTCTGCATTGCTCTACTTCATAGTAAAGACCTACCCACACACATTCACAGTGTGAACTTCTGTTGACTGTAGTGGAACTTAACGGCACCTGCCATAAAGTGTTTAAAGTTGCAAAAACACATTTGGGAAAACTCAGCAGCGAGTCTTTCTCCAGAAACTGTGTCTGGGTTTCTCAAGAACAGGAAAAAAAATCCAAAACCCTTGGTGTGAGCAGTTTCAAGTAGGAAGTATTTGCTTTCTAGTCTCTACATCGACCAATCAAAGGAAGCATGTAACAAGCTCACATTACAGCTCAGCCGAGGGAGACGCCTACTTGTGTAATGTCTATGAGGGCGAGCTTCTTTCTAGGCGGGCGCAGTTCAGCAGAAAGAAAACAGTTTGTACTTCAAAGTTAACGGGGTCTGTGGATCTTTTTACAGTCATGATGTTTGGAAAGAGAAGTTTGATTTTGAGGTGAACTTCAGTCAGGAAGACTCTTACAAATAAACATATAAGTATTAATTATAAATTCAAATAATCTTTGGACGACATGATCCATGTTTCTACAGGGGAAACCAAAAACTGTATTATACCCCCTGTAGCTGCAGCTGATTGATCAAGTAGGGCTTACAACATGTGTATTGCGTCATTCTTTATTGTGTTTCAACACAACAGTGCAGACTGAGTTCTCTAAATAATCCTCTAATAAAGGGAACAGTGGCAAAGTCCAAGTCTTGTTTAGAATTTATACAGCAGCTATTTAAGGCAGCAATCTGCAAAGAGAAATACTACCTTAAACTGTGCAAAGGCCGTAAAGATTGTGTACTCTTATATGCATGCTCATGTACGCATATATGTACTCTTATATGCATAACAGAAGCACAAACACAGACAGAAAAGCTGCAGGAATAACTGTCTTTTGAAAAGTTTTCAGAAATATCTTCTTGGACCTAAAAGTGTTTTTGTGATTGATTCTTATAGAAATATATGAAATATAATATACAGACATTTAATGTGATGCAGGATCAGGAGACATTGTAGGCCTGGGTCATGAAAGGATAATACAAACAATGACGCATTTAATAAAAAAAAAGAAAAAGAAAAAGTGATTTGCTTAAGCAAAATCACTTCATGTACTCATTTGTTTCAGTACGACCTGTTTAAGTCAGGAAGTCTCAGTCTGCGTCAGACTTTACAGAGCATTCTTATTCCCAACGCTCAACCATTTATCACATGCGAGGGGATGTTACGCCGTGGGATGAGAATGTGTTGTAGTTTAAGGAAACAAGCTGAACATAAAGTCGCAGTTTATGGCTCGCACTTCTCATTTCTCCTGAACTGAGTATCAAACAAGTCTGTACACTTTCTCTGTAAACTCGTGGCTGTTAGTGGTTCGTACCAAATCAATCCTGCCAAAGAGGGACACTAGACAGAGCAGGCCTCACTGGGCTGAAGGGGATGACACCCATCCCCTTCAGCCCAGTGAGGCCTGCTCTGTCTAGCAGTGGCCTTTTATTTTTTAACAGTTTCATTTTCATATGTTGACAGAAGTTTTCATTTTCCCCAAAATGACTGTTGTTGTCCCCCACAAGCTGCTGTTGGGTCTAAAAGTAGACTAGGAGGCCGGCCCTCTACTTTGGAACCAGCTCCCAGTTTCTGTACTTTGAAGATTGGATCTAAGGAGCTGGACTTCTTTAAGTTTCTTGAAGAAATGTTTCACTTTTCACCTGAGAAGCTTCTTCGGTTCTTAGACCAAATGGTGGAGAGTCCCTGGTATTTAAACCCTAGTGGGAGTTGTCCCTTAAGAGGGTCGTTGATCCACTGACTCATTACAATTTGAAGATTAAAACTTTCCTTTTTAATAAAGCCAATAGTTACAGCTAGATCAGGTCACTCTGAGCTCGGAGTTAAAACATGAAGAGCGATTTCAGTGAACTCTGAGCTGTAGGGCCTGCAGGTACAACCACACCAATTACAATTTATAATCTTGGCTCTTTTTATTTTCTGTTTTGTTTCCTCATTTGTCATACTTCATCCGCCTCATACCTCAAGCAGGTACGAACAGAACCAGCAAAACACACAGTTCATATATTTGCACACATTCCGATACAAAAAAGAAAAACATGGCTTGATCGCTATCTCTGGCAGCCTGCGTGTTCACTCATCTGTACTGATTCAGCTGTCAGCAAGCTCAGACTTGAGAAGTGAGCCTCATTAGTTCTTCTTTTCTTTTCCCTTTACCCTCTACCCCGTCCTCTGAGCTCAGTCCCTATATGGTAAAAGCGTCACTGTCGAGTGACTGCACGGAAAATCTATCATTTGACTACCAAGTTAGAAAAAAAGAAACCACACACTGTACACTCGCAAAGACTGAAATTCTCAACTTTATCTGCTGTTCTGCGCTTGTTGGATTCGCTTGTACTTTGTGCAGAAGTTACAGCGCTCCCATGAAGTTTTCATTCATACAAGCAGGAAACAGTCGTCACCTGAAGAGGTTTTCTGTTGAGGTTTAAACACAAAAGGGAACTGTGTGTTTGCCGTGCAAACAGTCTTCTTGATTGCTTTGCATCCAAAGCATTTGAATGAGATTTTGGTTTGTTTCTGACAGCTTCCTGTGCGTGTGTGCACGGACCACAATGTGCCAGCTCAGAGCTGTGAGAGAAATGACACCTTGGCAAAAATGTCACTTATGTGAGTATTTGCGTTAACACCAGGCTAATATACCTACACATTTATGAAGAATCGTATCTCATTGCAATTACAATCAGCTTCCTCATTTCGGTACATTCTGGTCTCTGCTGCAGCTCTCGATTCATTCTGAGAGAATCAGGATGCTGCTGAGTCTTTTATGTGGCGACTTCTGCGTGCCGGTTTCACTGTAAAATTTAACCTTGTGAAAAAGCAGAAGAAGAAGAAGAAGAAGAACACCGGTTCCACGAGGCAGCAGACCTTTCAAGGGGACAAAAAAAAATCGCATGCTTGACTTTTGCATGTTGAACTTGTTTCCCTTTACCCTCTACCCCGTCCTCTGAGCTCAGTCCCTATATGGTAAAAGTGTCACTGTCGAGTGACTGCACGGGAAATCTATCATTTGACTACCAAGTTAGAAAAAAAAGAAGCCACACACCATACACTCGCAAAGACTGAATTTCTCAAATTTATCCGCTCTTCTGCGCTTGCTCGTGTAGATGAACTGACCTTGTCAAACACAGGTGTAACTAGGTCCAGTACTCTACTATGTTACATAAGCAGTGTGCAAATTGGCTGTAATTTTTCATCCTACAAGACTAGCTATGAGCCCAGAGTCACCAAACGGCCTTCAACTTCTTTACTCTGGAAAGCGAGGGGGATTCACACGATTCCAGTAGTTTCTAAAACTAAAGACGAAAAAAGCTAAAAGAGAAGAAGAATTATTTTCATGAAGTAGCAAAACAACTACAGAGAAATGTGGATACATGAGTGTAATTAACCACATACAGACAGGACGACGGTATCAGCGATGTGATGGACAAAAACCGCAGATTATCAACAAGATCCGGCAACTCAAACAGCAACAGGCGAATAAGATAAGATAAGATAAGATAAGATAAGATAAGATAAGATAAGATAAGATAAGATAACTCTTTATTGTCATTGCACAGTCATACATAGTACAGTAGTACAATGAAATTGGAAAAACTGTCCTACGTCGGCACTACATATAACACAACACGACACGATATGACACATCACAACGTAACAAACAACACAACACAGTATATTAACTTAGTATAAAAAAGAAGAATAAGTGTATGTGTATTGCACACTGTTATTATTGCACATTAATTATTATTGCACCTTGTTATAAATATAAATATTATTGTTATCGTTTTAAACATTGTTACCTCCCCCTAAAAAGTCCAGGGAGGTATCCAGTCAGGTCAGCTATTTACATTGATCAGGGCTATTGCCCTGTTGTAAAAGCTGTCCTTGAGTCTATTTGTTCGGGACCTCAGCAGCCTGAACCTCCTGCCAGACGGCAGCAGCTTAAACACCCGGTGTCCTGGGTGTGTGCAGTCCCGTAGGATGCTGCGTGCCCTCTTGAGACAGCGAGTGCTGTACAGGTCCTTCAGGGAGGGAAGAGGATGTCCAATGATTTTTTGGGCCATGTTGATGACCCTCTGGAGTGCCTTTCTGTGTGCTGTGGTGCAGCTGGAGAACCACACACCGCAAAGCAGGTTAAACTAGTCTCAGCTTTCAGGTGAGTAACTGAAGCAACTACCTACCCATGCTGACTAACACATGACCAGGGTGATCAGATGTCCCTCTTTATGTGGGACTGCACAAGATTTTTATGCCTTTGTCCCCCTGCCCCCATATATCAAGACAGTGTCCCACATTTCACCAGCTCTGCAGGATGTGCACTTTTCTGGCTTTTACCCGGTGCATGTAAAGGAAGCAATACAGTCGGTCTAATGGGAAAGTCACCAAAAGTCACAGGTTTGCAGTTTTTAATAAATAAGATGGGAACAATCACAAAGAAATGAATCAGCAGTTTACACTGGCAAATGCAGTTTTTGTCTCTACGGTTTCACACAAGGCAAAAAATGGCATGGAGTAGCAGAGCACATCATAGCTGGCTGAAAAAATGCTGAAATTGTCAGATATGGCTTATAAAATATACAACAATGTATGGATTCATCCATATTGAAATCCAGCGATGATTACCAGACAGAAACGCAGCTGGAAGAACTGAAATAAAAGAGAATACAGGAGCGTATAAAGACCATACTTTAGTTTAGCTTTATGTTAGCATAGCATGCTAGCATTGCTGACATGTCCGATGTTGTCCCACATAAACATCGTGTTTGCACCCATTTCTTTTTTCTTTTTCTTTTCTTTTTTGGGGGAATCTGATCAGCCTACGCACAACAGATTGGGAAATATACAAGAAAGTTACCTGCACAACGTATTTAAACAGTGCATTGAAACGCCAACATTTTCCACACAGGTAAGCATTTTAATGCACCTGAAAATGGTGAGCATTCATGTACACTACACTCATGTGTCAAGCGACAACTCTGTCCCTGTCTGCACGATCCGACCAGGCCGACATTAGGCAGCATGGACATTGTTTTCCCAGCTGCGTGATGCATCCTAAAAGATGTAGCATTATCTATTCAGTATTGAAAAATTATCCATCCATCCACATTGCATATACTCATTCCAACTGCCTGCTTCTCATCAATACATCTTACTTACTCAAAAACTGACACAGACCTTTTTAATCCCGGCAGCGTCCAAACCGGTATGCTTCATCCTAAAGACTCTTATTAGATGTGTGCCCTGGTCAGGATTTGAACCCCAAACTCTTGTGCCAAAGATACTTTCCAGATACACTACTCATGCACCCAAGCAGAGATGGGCAGTAATGCGTAACTGTAATCTGATTACTTCTTTCAAGTAACGAGTAATGTAAGGGATTACTATTGCAAAAAAGTAATTAGATTACTGTTACACTCCAGTACATTTCCGTAAGCATGCTGCGTTACTGCGTTACTAAACCGTCGTGATTTTGTTTGTGAGAGTGTCTCATGACAGTGACGTACGAGCGTGCAACGTCCATGGTAACAGACGTGTGCAGATCACCAATGGATAATATGGAGTGCAGGAGAGAATACGACCATGCAGCGTTTACAGCGTGGAAGTACTGACATTACTTTGAGTTTGATTCCGTAAAAAGTGACAAAAACATTAGCGTCTGCTGTTCACTGCGTGGGAAGAAAACGTCTTTCTACAGCGAAAAATTAAACTTCAAATCTGAGCAAACACGGGAATGTGACATTCACAGAGAAACCCCCGGATCCCCCCACTGACATGACGGCTGCTGCACCGGGCAAACCTCCACCCGTCCCACTCCTGCTAAACAGGTGACAATAGATTTAAGAGCGACAGGACTCAGTGCTGCTGAGTCTTTGATTTTATTTATTTTACTCATATCTATTTGAAAGACTGAGTGTAAACACAAACCATTGTTTTATTTTATGTGCTGGAATCTGCAGGAAATAGGTTTAAATGTTAAACAATTTCTTCCAGTCAAAGAATGTTGCATATAATTTAATTTTTGCTTGATGCATAAAGTTAAAAGATTAAAACTAATAAAACAAGTTTTAAAAAGACAATTTTTCATTTGATTCAATTTTAAATGATGGATTATGGAGAAAAAATAGAATTGGGCTGAAAGGTCTGTTGCTTTATTACGTATTCACCCCGTGCCTTCTGAGGGGTAGATCTTAGCTATGCAGGGGTTACCACCACCCACACAGTGCACAAGGGCTATACATTACTGCGCCGTGCTGTATAGAGTCACATTTACTGTCCATTTACTGTCCAGGAACATTGCAGTGGTCAAAATGATAACTGGGGGCATCAGAATACAGTCAGTGAGCACAATAACAAGGGCTGTAGCCATCTTTTGTATACAGTTTGTGTTCAAGCCCGAGAGACTTTACAGCAGAAACTATGTTTACAGCCTGATTTCAGCAGCAGGTGTAAGATCTGCAGAGTGAGAGAGCAGCAGAGCTGCAGGATATAAAGAACATATTCGACTCGGCTGGTTATGCAAGAAATGATCAAATGCTCCTTTTTAGAGGCTGAGATAAAAGAGGTCTCTACAACAGATCACTGTGTGAAGCTATGAATGATTTTAACATTAAAAAAAAACGAAAGACAAAAAAATTTATCTTGTAATCGATGTGGTTTAAAGAGCAGAGCCACTCCCATCCGTCTCATAAAGAGCACAGAGGCAGTTGACCTTTCGCTGTGACCTCTGTGGCCTTCACAAATGAATAACTGCTTTAGCAGATGTCACTGATCCACGAAGAGGCGAGAGTTATGGTTTAATTAAAAGGAAATAGACGTGGACGCCACATGAGCGACTGGAGCGATAGGAAGAGGCAGAACCGAGGGAGACGGCAGAACGCGGGTCAGCAGCAGCATTATGTAAGATGATGCTGTGGTTCGACACACTGGAGGGGGAGAGATACGTGTTGCCTAAATACAACTTGACTCGTTCACCCATTCACACAGATTCACACATGCACAAGCGTTTTTCTATCTGACGTTGCCCAAATGCTTAGCCGTGCACACTGGAGCAGCCAGGGATCGAAGCACCAACCTCCTCTACCTCCTGAGCTACAGCCACACCTACACATACTCTAATTGTTATTGGCACAGAGACCCAAGTAAGTGGATCTTGTTCTTCATGTGAATGACAACAAAGAGTCCCCGATATCCTCGATGTCCTCGGAGCCTCTTTTTGTCCCGACACATTTGAACCCAACGACAGATGAGCTTCGTAACAATTATTTTGAAATCATTTGAATAGCTTTTAATCTCCCGCCAAAGGCACAGGCATCCACAACCTTTTCTGATGAAGGCCCCGATGAAGACTTTCACATCTTTGCATGCTGACTCCACAGTCAGCAGCAAATACAACAGAAGAGCCAATTTGTTAAAGGCTTAAATAAGACACGCTGTACCTGCCACTCCCTCAGGAGGTTCAAATCACTGCCACAATTCTTAATGTATGAGTTCACAAAGCTACTTTTCTAATGTGTTTTATTTAATCAAATTATAAAACATAAATACTTCATTTCTTTAGGAACTGTTTGTTGAAATCTGAAGAAAAGTTAACACTTTTTCACATAAATGTTTCAGAGATGGGTTTGTTTAATTGTCTTTTATGAGCGCTGTGAGCTTTCATTTTCATAACGGTACAGTTTGTTTTCAGTCTCTTTGAATCTGTGTTGGGCCTTTAGACTGGAGATCTGACTGAATGGTAGCACTTGTATACAGTAAACAGTGACTTCAGCATTTGAAGTTCTGGAGAAGAATTCCCCTTATTTGTTTTGGATGCAAATTGTTTATATAGGGTGGCTTAGAAAGCTCGACACTCTGAAATGAACACATGCAAATAGACAAAACACAAGCAAGTCAGGAAAACAGCTTTACTAGTTTGGGAATCCAGCTGAATACAGGGAAGAGCAACATGCCGATGCTTCCTGTTTGTTTTAATCTACATTCCACAGCATCCTCTAGGATTCCCGGGAGATTAATATTTCGTGACTTTTCTTAAACTATTTGAAGACTTTGTAAAGTTTAACCATTTTAACCTCATCAGATTTGGGCTTTTGCATCTTTGCATCTCTTCCTCTGCTCGGTGTAGATCGGTCAGCCTTCTTTGAAATAGCGTCTCCAGCAGGAAGCCAGCTACATATTTCAACTTCCTCACACACAGGCACAGATAAGGACTTCTGCTCAGTTTCAATTCATGTTCAGCTGTTAACAGGGGCTTCCTAGAAATGCAGCAGTGGAAAGAAAAACTGAAATGACTCTCTTTATCATAATCTTTGCCATATCTCTTGTTTATTGCTGGCTGTAAGTCTTAATAGTTGTTTTGTATTGTCCCCGTGTTTCTGAGCCTCTTCAGCTTCTACATATCTGCTCTTCAGTTTGCTTCCTGTTTTGTTTTGGAGATTAGTTCCTCATGAGGCTTTCTGTGTTTATACTTCCTACTTTGTTCATTTCCTGCCCTTATTAGAGTCTGGTTAGGTTTACCTGTCCATTATTAGTTATATCCTCTGTCTTTCTTGGGCTCTTATCTCTATTCTTGTTGTTGGACTCGCCTGCTTCATCATGCAGGGCTGTTTAGGTAATATTTAACTGAGTATTAAGAAAAACATTCTGTATAGCCACCCCGCATTTCTTTATGTTTTCCTAGGAAAATGGGGAATAGGTGCAATAAATGAGAAAAGATACACTGAAAAACAGTTTGTAAGGCAAACACAGAGTTCAGTATTTGGTATGACTGCCTGGGGAGGCTGGAGCCTGTCCCAGCTGTCTTGGAGTGAGAGGCAGGGGACACCCTGGACAGGTCGCCAGTCTGTCGCAGGGCTAACACACAGAGACAGACAACCATTCGCACTCACATTCACATCTATGGGCAATTTAGAGTTTCCAATTAACCTGTCCGCACTAACTGCATGTCTTTGGACTGTGGGAGGAAGCCGGAGTATCCAGAGAGAACCCACAAACATGCAGACTCCACACAGAAAGATCCCAGCCTGATGGTGGAATTGAACTCAGGACCTTCTTGCTGTGAGGCAACCATGCCGCCGTGCTGCCCTGATTTTAACCAAACATGTCAAATTTAAATTCATCGCTCTGTCAGACCTGCTGACACTGATTTTAAGTCCAGTTCTTGTGTAGTGAGGCATACCTCAGCATTTTCTCCCTGTTTCCTTCTTTACGAAGGGTCAGTGTGTCTTTGTCCCGTTTCCCTCCCCTCAACTCCAGCTGGTCGTGCAGGCGGCCGTCCCCCCTGAGCTTGGTTCTTTGGGAGGTTTCTTCCAGTTAAAAACAGTTTTTCCTTCCAACTATTGCCAAGTGTTTGCTCAGAGGGGATTGGTTGCTTGTTGGGGTTTTCTCTGTATTATTGTCTTTACCTCACAGTATAAAGCACCTTAGGACAATTGTTATAAATAAATAAATAAAATAAAATTGAACTGAACTGAATCAGCTGAGAGTCCAGATGTATCTACTGTAGATCGTTTTTACACCAGCTGCTTCTTCTTTTGTCCTTCCCTTGTTCAGTTTTCTGCTAACAGCTCTTTGGGAATCACCTCGTTGGTGCAAAAATACTATTTTATTTCTGTGACAGTGTGCTGTGTTAGGTGTTTTCTGTAGAATCATCTCAAAATGGGAACAAATGATGTGTTTTTCAATTTAAAATTGATTTCTTGTAGGTTTTCACATTTTCATCCTTTGTTAGGTGCTTTTCTTTCTGTTTTTACTTGAATGATTCGTAGGTCAGTAGATGGCTTAACAAACAAAAGAAGACATTCCTCTGCAAACGAGGAACGAGGTCTGGGCTGAAAATCAGTAAAAAAGCAGCTGATGTCCAAAGAACATTTTTGAAAGACCTTCAGAAAACTGGAGAACTGTTGCTCGAGGCCGCTTTTTAAAAACATTACAAGAAAGTCTGGCTCCTTGGAAGTGAAATACAAAGAAATGAGGGGGTACCTAAGGAGATTTGGACAGTGCTGTTCGTTTCTGTTTTTCACCCACCAGCCTTTCCTCGGACCTGTTCCAGAAAGCAGAAGCAGTTTACTGAAAGAAGTAGCACTAACTTAAATCCCAGGTCAGTTGCCAGGGTGACAGACTTTGTGAAGCTAACCTGTTTGCTGGCAAACTCAACAAGATCTCAGCTTCTTTCACACTCCTGCCTTCCTGCGGAGCCTGGTGGAGTCGTCTGACACATACACTTGCTATTAAAGCACATACAGGAATGCATGAAGCTGAAGAAGCTTCATTACTCGTGCACTCGTAAATTTTTAACTCAGATTCAAAACGTTTTCCTTCAGTATATTTTTTTAGCCTGATTAAATGTTCATACAAAAGGTCTTTTGGAGGCTGATCAGTGATCCAAAATTTGCATCCAGACTTTGTTTATAGCGAGGAGCAGCGCTAATCCACACATCTCCTTACGTGGAACGCCTGACTCCAAGCAGCTTTGGTGACAATGACAACAGACATTTGCTTACTTTGCCCAGCTGTCTACTGTGGCTGTCTTTAACTGTGACTGAGATGAAAAGCAAACTAAATTTTATAAGAAACAAGTGTAACAAATCTGCACCTTTTTCTTTAGTTTTCTGTAAATCAGACTGGATTTTGCTCACATTTTGCTAGTGAGGGAGGATTCAGGGTCACCTGGTCCAGCCCTAACTATATGCTTTAGCAAAAAGGAAAGTTTGAAGCCTAATCTTAAAGTAGAGATAGTGTCTGTCTCCTGAATCCAAACTGGAAGCTGGTTCCACAGAAGAGGGGCCTGAAAACTGAAGGCTCTGCCTCCCATTCTGCTTTAAGTTCATAAAGATGAAATGAATATTGACTATCTCCATCGATAACAACAATCTGTTTAAATTTTTCCTTTCATATATTTTGGTTTCACCACCTTGTCTTTGTGTCATGACTTGTGCTTTAAGCTCTATTTGTGTAAAGCAGAGTTGTTATATCATTTTTTTTTTTTTTTTACAACAAGTCATTATTTATTTAAAAAAAAAAATAAAAAAAAATCTTTTTTTTTTTTTTTTTTTTTTTGGCCTGTCCCGTTTGGCTCTTTTGCATCAGAATTGTTGTCTAAAGGCAAAGAAAGATGCCCAACGGATTTACTTTACCAAACTGACCATCCCAGCCTCACCGTAATGGTCCATTTGATTCACCTTTTATTGTTTATTTTATTTTCACTTACTGAATACGGGACAGACTTGACTGGGGGAAAGAAGGGGAGAAAGAAAGAGGGAAAGAGAAACAGCTGAGAAGAGGGACGGGGGAGAAGGGCAAAAGACAAAAACCAACAGAACGGGCAGAGAAAAAAAAATGCATATATCAATCACCTGGATCACCTGCTGAGAAAGAAAAAAGAAAGCAAGCAGAAGAGAACAAGAGTAATAGAATAAACAACATCACAATGATATATGGGAATATGACAGTAAATACTAAATATTAAACATTATTGTGCAGCACATAAGATCAACAGAACACAGTGTGCTTTGAGGTAGGAGCCAAAAAGGGTGTAGTTTGTGGGTGTGATCACCCGTGTGTACACCTGTGAGCATGGACGCGCTTGTTTTTTGTTTTTTAAAAGGTTCCTTCATGTAATAATCTGCTAGAGGGTGTGGGGGGGCCACAGCCCCGTCCTCCAGGGCGTGAAGCAGGTGTGGAGGAGATCAAAACTCCAGACATCCAGAGGCCCCCAGAACACAAGAGACCAAGGAAGACCAACAGAGGGGCAGCCGCGCCACTGTCCCAGTAAGAGCTGAGGAGAGTCCCAGATGAGGGCTCACTCAGCAGCCGCGGAGCAGAAGCCAGGGGGGGTTGCAGTGACGCGCCCGTGAGCTCCGCCGGCAGCCAGCTGCGCCTGAGTGACCGAGCCCCAGGCCGAGAGGCCGGGGGCACCCCACCTCCGAAGTGGCCCGAGCGAGCCCCAGGCTCCAGGCCCCGATAAGCGGCCACCAAGGAGTGAGCCGGTGTGTACCTGGACGCCCATCCCCGGACACAAAGAACCACCAACGCACCGATGTCTGAGGGGGTCCGCCACTGGCAGGGGAAGTGGTGGTAGGGGGAGATAGGCCTCCAAACCTTGGAGGGCCTGAGATGTCCCCAGAGAGGTGGCGCCTGACACCCAACCTGACATATAGACACAGACATACAGGCACACACAGACACAAACATCCATTCCCACCCTCATGCTCTCATATGCACTCACTCCACACTCGACCAACGTGGAGACAGACATAAAGAGACGTTGTACACACGATCACACTCCCCAAGCGTACTCTACGAACCGGGTCTAGGTGCCCTTGCCCCTGGAGGGGGGAACTGCACCCAGACCCAGGTGGTGTTTCCCTTTTCCCTGCGGTGGGGGGAGGCAGACCACCCCGACTCCGTAGCAGCAGGGAGGCCCCACACTCCAGACCGCAGTCGGACGGCCAACTCCTCCTAGCCCCCCCTGCTCCAGCAGGTCGCAGAGAATGGGGGTGAGAGAAGACTCCAAACCTCCCTCCACCCGCTCATTGTAGTGTTGATGCATGTGTGTTCTAAGGTGCAATTAAAACCCAGGAGGGCATGGAGCTACCTGCCAGAGAGCAGCAGGTAAGCGCATAGTCCCTCCTGCTAGCCCTCAATGTCTACGTGTATTTAAAATTGAGAGGTGGGCAACGACGCCAGGGGTGGGGTGTACACCCTGATGGTACTTTTGACTCCGTGTATCGTGCCCACCCCCAAGATCCTATATGTATGTGTAATGAGAGTGTGAGTAATGTGAATGTCTAAGTTGTGGGATAAAATTGAGGCAGAGGCAGCCAGAAGGGGACAGGGGGGGGGGGGGGGGGGTAGCCTCCTCTGCACCCTGGTGACATACCCCTACTCCAAGGCCCTGCATGTGTGGGTGGTTGTGGTGGAGCGGGAAGAGGGAGGCAGCTGGAGATGGGGAGGGAAGGAAGGGAGGGGCAGGTAACCCCTCCCTGGGGCCAGCTCCCCCGCTGACCTTTCATATATTTTGGTTTCACCACCTTGTCTTTGTGTCATGACTTGTGCTTTAAGCTCTATTTGTGTAAAGCAGAGTTGTTATATCATAATAATTACTGGAACTGTATTTTTGCCTGTCATGTGACAGGTGATGAACTGATGATCGGTGGTGATAGAGAAGCAACAACAGACTGACATCACAGCAAACAGATGCCTGACTGTCGGCCTGTGTTCAGTGTAAAGGCCCTCTGTAAACAGATGCTCATTTGAGGTGGGAGAATGAAGCGGCCCTCAGCTCGTTAGTCTCTGACAAAGATGTCTCTGTGCCAACGCCGCGCAGCGCTGGCACACAGTAGGTCTGAGGACAGACTCATTCACGCTCGCATTCCCCCCTCTGTCTCCCTGTCTTTGCTTTTCACATGGCCTGGAAGAATCTGAAAAGAGAACCGCCCCACCTCCCACCCCCGTTTGCTTTGCTCACTCGTGTAAATTTCGATCTCCATGCTCCCCTCGCCCCCCTTCTTCGGCCTCCCACCAACCATTATCTCTCTTCCCTCTTTTCGTCTCAGTATGATGAGGTTTCCAACATCTTCCTGGTCTATATTTCATTTACGCTTCCAGAAAGGCCGTTCTTGGGTGACAAGAAACCAAAAAGAAAAAGAAAAGCTCAGAGGTTGGAATGTCTCATGTTTGTAATCTGAAATTCAAATAATAGTCTCGGACATGCAAAAGTGATCACTGGGTATAAGTAAAGGGCTGCACCACCTGATCCAAGACCAAAGATTGTCTGTAGACCGCAAGCAGGCATTCGTCAGCTGTTAGATGTGGTCGGCTGGAATTACTTACATTGGCCCAAATGTAGCCCAGCCACATCTAACACCACAGTTACTTTGACTGAGGATCACTCATCAGAGTTCTGCAGAGACGCAGACTTATGACCCTCAGGGGGCTGAGAAAGTCTCCGAATCCTGAGCCACATATCCAGTTTCTGACTCATCCCTGCAGTGGAACATCTCATATTTATCATTTTTGGCACTGTCCTTAAAAAAGCTTTTCAAATGATGATTACATTTTTAAAATCTGTTAATTAACTGGTATTCCAGCTATGGAACGCTGGTTGGTTTCCGGTGTTCCTGGGAAATACTTGCTGGCTTCTACAATGGGAACATGAAAGTGACAGAGCTGTGAGGATCCTGCTGCTAATAAGAGTTATCACTACACTTATTACTGATTGAGGCTACATTTGGAAACACTGACACCACTTTAAAACGATGGAAAGCATAAAACATGTGGTGTGGCAGAAGATGAGTTGAGATGAGGATTTGTGTAGAGCAGATGAGTTCATCGGGAGTAACACGAGCTCCCTCTCTCTCCCAGGGTCCCTGCCTGCCTCTTTCTCTCAGATGTTATCACACAGGCATCTGAGTCTGTTTGGATTTAGGCCTCCGAGCTGTGACGAACCAAATGTTCAATCAGTCCAGCAGCACTTACAACAAACTGGGACAAAAGGAGCCAAACGTTAAAAGCTTTAATGGAAAACTTCAAACTAAATGTCTCGCAGAGTTTCTCTGAGTCTGAGATCCGCACTGATGCAAACCGTCTGAGCCTTTCAGTGTTCAGAGACGCTTGTGGTGTGTTTAAATTTAAAGCTGGGTTGTTTTTAAGAGCAGCCCTTTAAAATAACCAGCAACCACAGCTACCTGGGAATAAGCAGGAAACAAATGAGAAACTTCTAGTTAATTATTAGTTAATCAGTAACTGCTGATAAAAATGTATCCAGATGTAAAGTAGCTAATCATTAGTTAAGGGGGACCTGTTTAGCTCTGTACCTTTGTTCTTAGTGGTTTCACATGATACACTGTAACTTTCATATGCAGGGTCTTGGTGCCTCAGTCCATGTCTGAACACACTGCTTTAGCTTCCTTCACCCTCACGTTAAAACAACTTTATTCTGAAGGGCTCCCACTCCACACTGCAGTTCCCCACATAACCACATCATGGATATCTCCCGTCCCGTCCAAAAGGAGAAAAACCTGTCTGAACAGAAAAAGAGGCCGAGGGATTACCCGCACAAACGGTGACCTGATTCCTTATTAAAATATGAGCGTGACAGAAAACAAGGAAACACGCAGTAAGTTCCCTTTTATGATTACGTAGTTGTTAAACAACTTCAGAACAAACTGGGAGCTAGTTTGATTCCTAATGGATAACTACACAGCAGATAATGATGATTTACTACATGAGACGAATTGACAGGCACTATTAACTTATGACTCATTCAAAAGAAACTTTATACGCACATTATGTGTTAGAGACAGATCTCAGTTGTTCTCACTTTCCTGTTTAACGTGCAGTCATGTTAAAAATAAAAGTTTCGATTCTAAAGTTTTACATATAAGGACAGAAATAACAATCGTGTGCTGCAGGTTTGTCACATGGTTGTGGAGGATTTTTGGCCCACTCTTCTTTACATTGTTGGCTCAGTTCACTGAAGGTTGCAGCACACAGCATCTCAGTCAGGTTGAGGTCTGGACTCTGGCTCCACCATCTTTTCTTTTTCAGCCGTCCTGTTGGAGATCTGCTGCTGAGCTTGGATCACTGTCCCGTTGATGACCCGGTTTGGTCTGAGCTTTAGCTGCGGGACACGCGGCCTCACATCTGACACTTTGGTATACTGTGACTGCAAGGAGGCCAACTCATCATCCCTCCACCGCCGTGCTGACAGCTGGTATGAGGTGTTTACTTTTCTCCAAAGGGACAAAGGACATTCCGAAGGACATCTTCCTGGTAACCCTTCCAAACAAGCCATGTTTGTACAGCCTTTGTCTAATTGTACTCTCATGAACTTTAACCTTTAACATGCTAACTGAGGCCTGAGATGGAGCTCCTTGCACAGGCCGACCTTGGGGTGAATTTGCTGGGACGTCCACTTCTGGAAAGTTTGCCAAGTGTCTTGAATGCTTGGACATGGCCTGCTTCTGCAATTTGATTTAGTTTTTGTGAAATACATAAATAAATATGTAATGTGTTGTAACTCGTCTGAGGTTGTTTTTATTTATTATGTTCCAAAACATAAAAGTATGAAGTGTTATGACACTGGAATAGTCCGAATCATTACTTGAGCTGTTAAAAGGCAGGAACTGATGTTTAAGAGGTGAATAATTAAAGAATAATTAATTTTCAAAGAGACAACAGCATCATGACATAAACATTTAGATATGTGGGGTGAGTGGAGGACAATTCCTGCCTCTCTCTCTCTCAGAGCACATGACTTGTGTGGGCTGCTGTGTTGAGGAGGTCTGAAGAATGCAGGAAGGACTGGAGTGCCAGCTCTGCAGGGACTGATCTGACGGTCCTTGTTCAGACTCCTACAGTCCTGCATGCTGGTACAGTGGCTCAGTGCTTAGCAGTTTGCTCACAGTAAGAGAGAGCTGCGTTCAAGCTCGACCCGTCTGTGTGGAGTTTGCAGCTTCTCCTGTGTTTGTGCAGCTTTTCTCGCAGAGCCCCGGCTTTTCCTGTTATCAAAAATATCCTCAGTTAACGCTGCTTGTCTTGGCCAGGCACACTCCAGAAAAGGAGTTGTACTTCCTGGTTACAGGAACATTTACACACACGCACAAAAAAAAATCCCTCTCTGAAAGAAAGCGATAGATGCTTGTGCATGCTTTTACCTTTGGCCCCCTCCGCTTGGAGCTGTCAGAACATGCGAGACACAAAAGTGAAAGGAAGAAGAGGCCAACAATCGCAACACCACTGTGGAAGTCACTGTGCACAAAACTGAACCAGTGCAATTCTAACAAACTGTTTTTCTTTTTTCATTTGAGCGTTGTTAATTAGTCGGACTGAAGATTTTAATTAAAAGGGAATGGGTCATGGTTCTCGTGCACTGTGGGGGAAAAGTAGGAGCTCTCCGGAGGAGTAAAGTCCATAAACGCTCCGGTCCATGATCCGGTATTTGTGCATAAAGCTGTGCTGTGGGTCTCT
The DNA here is from genome assembly GCF_964374335.1 of Astatotilapia calliptera. NCBI lineage: Eukaryota > Metazoa > Chordata > Actinopteri > Cichliformes > Cichlidae > Astatotilapia > Astatotilapia calliptera. Next base: position 2,859,754 of record NC_137428.1, on the reverse strand, counting down.
AACAAAAGCTCCGAATGAGAAATGTTTGACTCATTTCAGGCTTGTTTTATTTATTGCTGTGTTGGTGTGAATGTTCCTGTGGAGGGGTCATCTGCAGCCGAGACTCTTTTACCTACATGTCTGGAAATCTCTTGGGGGTGTGGGGATAAACATAATCCAGCAGCCGAGGATCAGAGGGGGAAATCCCCCAGCAAATCAGCAAATACCAAAATCACCTTCTTTAAACCGCCAAACCAAACCAAAACCTTTAAACCAACCAAACACACAGATCCAAACTGGTTTTTTTACTCTTGGATCTGTATGGTGTCACTAAGAGGTGATTTCCTGTCTGTGGCACAGAAGCCCCACCCACCCTCTTCTATTTAAGGGCCCTTTTTTTTTTTTCTTTTTCTAAATGACATCAGAAACAGCAGTATGCGACATTACGTGATGGCAGAGCTTCAGTTCATCCTTTGTCATTTTTTTTTTTTTTTAAATAAATAGGACAGGGGGAATGAATGAGAGAGAGAGGGGGAGAGAAAGAAAGAAAACCAAAGGGGAGAAGAGACGGTGAGAAGGGGGGGGGAAGAGAGAGAAAAAAAAAAAGAACTCCTGGGTCACCTGTATGGAGAAAAAAAAACAAACAAACAAAAAAAACAAACAGAGGAGACAGCAAACAACAAAGAGCAACATAATAATAGAGAAAACAAAGCACCATCACAATAAACTAGCTAGTCATAGATATCAATATTTACTAAATAATAAACGATATTGTGCAGCACGCAAGATAGACAGCGCACAGTGTGCTTTGAGGCAGCAGCCAAGAAAGCTTTAGTCCGTGTCTGTGAATACCCATGTGTGCATACCTGTGTGGATCAGCATGCTTGCATTCCAAAGGTTTCTCCATGTAATGATCTGCTAGGGAGTGTGGGGGGGCCACAGCCCCGTCCTCCAGGGTGTGAAGCGGGTATGGAGGAGATCAAAACTCCAGACATCCAGAGGCCCCCAGAACACAAGAGACCATGGAAGACCAACAGAGGGGCAGCCGCGCCACTGTCCCAGTAAGAGCTGAGGAGAGTCCCAGATGAGGGCTCGCCCAGCAGCCGCGGAGCAGAAGTCAGGGGGAGTTGCAGTGACGCGCCCGTGAGCTCCGCCGGCCCCCAGCTGTGCCTGAGTGACCGAGCCCCAGGCCGAGAGGCCGGGGGCACCCCACCTCCAAAGGGGCCCGAGCGAGCCCCAGGCCCCAGGCCCCGACAAGCGGCCGCCAAGGAGTGAGCCGGTGTGTACCCGGACGCCCATCCCCAGACACAAAGAACCACCAACACACCGACACCTGAGGGAGTCCGCCACCGGCAGGGGAAGTGGTGGTGGGTGGAGATAGGCCTCCAAACCTTGGAGGGCCTGAGATGTCCCCAGAGAGGTGGCGTCTGATACCCAACCTGACATATAGACACAGACATACAGGCACACACAGACACAAACATCCATTCCCACCCTCATGCTCTTTAAAGAGGGAGGAGCTCGAATCGCTTATGTCAGACACATGAAGAACTGTGGGGCTGCACCCAGCACCAGCATAAGATTAAACTAAACTATGAATTTACAAAACTAGAAGAATCCCTGTATGGAGTTAGCGCTGAGCAGAGCGGGTCCTCTTTAAAGCAGCGCCACAGCCTCTGTGTTGGGTCTATTTTAAGCAGCATTCACACAGAGACGTGGGGAAAACGCTGACAACCGTTTAAAACCTTGTGGGCAAGAGAACTGAAAATAAAGGAAGAAACTTTATTGCACTACACAACAGACACATGTGGTTCCTCCTTGTATGACTTCATTGACCTGCTGTAACAAGTCTGCTGTGATAAAGGCCCATCCACTCATTTTTAAGGCAAATTAATCTATATCTTAAGAGAATCAGCTTCAACACTGTGGTCCCAGCATGCCTGTCTCAACTCGCCCAAACTCCCACACACACTGATGGTGAAACATCTCAAATTGCATCCACTACTCACTTCCTTACAGCTCTGTCATTACGAAACCTGCCATTAGTCTTTACACACTGCTGCAACCACCCAGCAGGCAGGCACCAGCCTACTGTATGCACAATCACTCAGTGTTTGATCAGCAGCAAACAAACAGTCATCCACTCAACGGGGAGCTGTAACAAGGACAAACAACACACACACACACACACACACACACACACACAGACAGTGTTTGGGCTGGAACAGCCGGGAGCCATCGACTGACCTATTACACACCAGCAGCTGTCACTCTGGCTGCAAACCTGCTTTTGAAAGTGATAATGTGCGAATGTGCATCGATATTCTCCGTTAACATGCTGACTTACTAGATGTGACCAAGTCATGACTGCAGACTGCTTCGTATTGATTCAATCCTCGCAATGTTCGATAAAGAGCAACCAATACAAGCGGAGGGGGGAGGTGTGTAAATGATTTTTAAATCATTTAAACATCAAAAGTTCAAACTGGGAAAGCTCATTTTGATTGAGGCAGGAGCATCTTTGGACCGTGTTGCGTTACCTCAAAGAGTCTTTGGGAACTGGGCAGACTCATTACAGCATTTTTGAAAGAATAATATTTTCCCATTCTTGCATCATATTATATTTTTGCTGTTCAGTTGCCTTTGCTCCGTTTTGTCTTTTTAATTTCATAATGTGCCGGATGCAGACTGGTATGGACTGCAGGCACGCCGGGTTAGCCTACGTAGGCTAACGGTTCACGTGCACGGAGCGCTTTAGCATCATCTTGCTGAAATAAGCAAGACAAAAGGAGGCCACCTGAACGGGGCAGATGTGTATCATTGAGGAAACAACCAGGCCTTCACAGATGTTGGTGCTGGTGACACATGGAGGAGGATGCAAAGTTGACGAGTGTGGTCTTGCCCTCCACGCACAATCCTGTTGCTGACCCACACCTACCGACTCTGGGCCAACATAGATGTGTTTGCTGGGTTACTGTCGTAATACAAATGGAGGTTAAGAGACACAAAAGACACTTTGGAGACACTAGGTTTTGGAAAAAACATCAAATTTTATTTTGAAATGACCGGTCTTGTGCCCATTCTGTTTTATTTCAATTTAGCATGATTTTTTTTTCCTGTTCCAATGTTAAAAAAAACAAAACAAAAAACAAAACAAATGATCAAGTAAAACTTTCCAGAGAAAATAAAATTCATCTCAAAAGCAAGAAAAGTACAAAGAAATACAATCCTATTTTATCCTTTTTAGCAGGGGGGGGAAGGGAGGGTTGAACCTAAATAAAAACAGATGCTACAACCGAGACGTGGCTGCTCCTGGGTCGGGACGACGGGCTCAGACCCACATCCCGCCCACATGTAAAAGAAGACAGCCAATCACAGTGTAGTGTCCACAAGCTCCCATGATGACCCTCTCTCCATGGGAGACTAAGGCAGTCAAACACAGTAGGTTACAGTATGCATGGATACCTTTCAGTGGTAGATGATGAGATGAGACACCAGAAGAAAAGACCTCCATTTTTCACTATCCTCTGAGGTTGAGGCGAACAGGCGATAGCCGACTGCAACGGATGCTTACAGATCAATATATTAGTCATTCCTTTGTGCCTCTATAGCAAAATACAGGCCTAAGCCACGAACATGGTTGTTTGCCATCTCAGCTGACACGGATAAAGACAAACAGAAACTAGAGGGACAAGAAGGCTCCACAGCTCAGAGGAGGATCAATTACAGTGAACTCTGAAGCTGTAATCCAAACACAGCTGTCTGGCTGGAGATGAAGAGGCAGTTAAATGTGCACTCAGCAGAAATGCTAAGCTTGCTCAAAACAAGCCGCCAACCATCACCGAGGATACTGTTGGGAAAATGGAGATCTCTTCCACCTGGAGGTACAGTGTATTAAGACTACGAGCATGTTCTGGTATCTAACACATGCCTGCAAGCGAGGGGTGTCTGCTGTGCTCTTATCGGTGAACAGTCTTAATAACATGAGCCGCTCTCAGGGCATCTTTGAAGTGAAGCCCTCCAGTTTTTCCACATTTTCCTCCTTCGCTTTCAGTCGGATGGCGCTGAAGCCGGACGACAGCTGAGATGAGGAGGAGCGCGAGATGATGACGCACAGCACAGTAGATAACCAACCATGAGCTGACTGGGGAGAGGGCAGGGTGTCAGAAAGGAGAGGACACCTGTAAGAGTGCTTATATGCTTGCTTTAAGCACACGTTTGTGGTGGTTAACCTGTATATTCTGTTATGCAGCTGCATTGGTTCCAGCTGTTTATCCTACAAATCGAGGACAGAAGCACCCTGATACAGATGTGGACACATCCAAAGAGGCTTTTCCTCAGTAAGCTGGTTCAGCTTCCTGTGACGGTCTACTTGTCACTAGTGCCCTCTCCATCCTGCCCTGCCCTCTCCCCGAGAGGTAGCAGCCCAGTCCCAACACTCCCCGCCCCCCCATTTAGACAACCCAAGCCCACCCCGCCACCCACAGCCGCTCCGCCCTGACCCGACCCTTCCAGTGGCACTTCTTTACTCGGCCTGGGCGTCGTAGTTGGCTCCGCCGGCCTTCTTCAACTCTGTGCGGATGTAGTCCTCATCCAGTTCCCGCGGGTCACTGATCATGAACTCCTTGGCAAAGTTCTGCACAGAGAGAAGAGAAGATCAGAGAAGACCAGCGATACCAGAATGCATCTACATGAGAACACTCAAAGCTAACAGGACTTTACTCGAGCATACTTTATGACCACATGTATACTTCTCTCTGCTCAGTCCAGCAGTTAATCCAAGAGACAACTTTCTTTAAAATCTTCTAAAAACATGAAGCTTCGATTGTGAAATTCTGCTACGATACTGGAGATGTCTAAAATAATTTTGGCGATAGCCCACATCATACATATGACCTGCTGACAATAATGAACACCATATCATCTGCCTAATTACAGGCGTGCATCCCTACGATAAGCAGCCTGTATTTAGATGCGCATTATGAGGATGCTTTCAATAAACTCCTTCACAGTTTAATACAAATTAAAAGGTAAACTGGAAATAGGGGGAAAAATTAAATTACATAATAAGTTAGTGACAAATTGATTGACATTTGCCCCTCCATGAAGATGTACTGAATGCATAAGCGGAGGGAAAGCAGCTGCTGTTAATCAAGTCTGAGACAGCATTTAAAGGAGGTTCTGGGGTGGAGGTGGGTTGCAAAGCAGCTTACAGCAGCTGCAGACAGGCTACCGGTGAGTTATCATCAGCTCCTGTGTAGGTGGGCGAAGCTACGCTTCATTTCTTGCAAGTGTCACCAACAACTTTAATTTAGGCACCGATATTATCTGTATTATTACAGCTAATACAGTCTTCTGCATCCAAAACCCGTCATGCAGCATGTTCCACTGCTGGAGCTCATCAGCACGAGGTAGTCACATGTTCTAGCAAGCCATATTATTTTTGAACCGAGGTGTTATTTCAACACTACTTTGTTGGTTTTAATCCTGTAATTCTTCACCTCCTCCGCAGTAATAACCACAACTGAATCGACTTCCTGTTTGCCAACGAACTGGCTGCTCGTCCTGAGCAACCTGCCGCGTTTTATCAGCTCAGCGTGAATTCAAAGCTAAAAATGTTTTGGCCACTCTGACGTTAACACCAACATATAAGCCTCTTTGGTAATTTGGTAATTGGTAAATGCAGCCGCGCTCTTTAAGCTCATGTTGTGCTGTGTTGTTGTGCTGCAGGTGAGTGCAGCATTTCTAGTCCACTGGATTTCTTTGTTTTTTTGTCACCATTGTCACGTTGAAACGGCCGTTCCTTAAGAACTCATGAATGCACGGATAGCTTTAACTACATTACTCTGATACTACAGAAATCTGATGGCAAGAGCTGAATTTCTTCTGTGGTTTATAAAAGTTTATGCAGACTTCATTTATTTTTGCATATCCCTTACAGACCGTATCCTGTAACCTCATCGTTTGTCTTTGTTTTGTGTCATTTTCCTGATTTTACTGTCATCACTTGGTTTTCAACATCATTTCATTTGCATGGACTGACTGTCATCCTGCTCTGGTGGGAGGTTTCCCCACAGAAGTGATCTTTAACCCCAATGACACAAGCCGAATAAAGGTTACATTGAAAAACAGTCAGAGACTAGAGATGGACCGATCCGATATTACGTATCGGTGCGATACTGACGTAAATTACTGGATCGGATATCGGAGAGAAATAAAAAAATGTAATCCGATCCGAAGTATCACAAAATGACCTCACAAAACGCGCTACTTGCCGTAACCCAGCTCGGCGCATCGGGGCAGTATGTGTCACGTGATAGAGCGGCTGTTGTCTGCGACACCTGTGTGGTCTGTTGAAGCATTTGGAGCCTCGCTACATGCTTCCTAACCGCAGCATTTCATCTCGGCGAAAACTATCCCAGAGAAGTAAAGCAAGTGTGTAAGTTCATCCCTGAATGTTTGCAGAGTATTTCCATGTTAAGCTTAACAACTGATATATTGAGCCACAGCTGGACTGGCCATCGGAGTTCCATACTGAGGTGAAAAGGAAGCGATTTGTCCCGGACTTCAGCTAGAATTAAAAAATAGACAAAGCTGGAGTTATTCTGTCTTTGCTGCGCAGTTGCATCTACTTCTCTCATTCACTCCCCCTCCCTCTCCCGTTATTACTTCAAACATGAAACTGATCAATGATCAACTGATCGGTTTTTCTGCCGCAAATCCGTCTTTCTTTTTTGTTTATCGCCCACTTTGCGCTAGAAAGAGGAGACCAGCGGATAAACGACAGCAGCACGTTTAAAAGTGATCAGCTGTTGTTAGAATGTATTTAATATTAATTTCTAGTATCAGCTGATGTTTGCTGGAGCCACAGCTGTAAAGCTGCTGGTCATGATGTCGGTTTGGATATGTGGTGAGAGGGAAACATGAAGATGAAACCAGGAGATGTCCTTACTGAATCATTAGAGCTGAACAGGTGATGGAGAAACAGGTTTACCTTTTAGGTGACATGAATGAGTTGAAGTTATGAACTGTTTCTGAGAGACAAATAACACCAGGATCCTTTTCTAAGCAGCTGACAGCTGGTAACTGTGCAGGGGCGGGTCTAGCAAAGTTTTGTCGGGGGCCAGGTTGGGCATTAACAGGGAAAGGGGGGCACAAAGAAATACTTTTCTTTGTTATGTCATTTAACAACTTTGAATAAATAATTATCTGAATCTTACAACAAAAGTGGTCATCCGATTAAATGTATAGAAATCCATTATTGTAGATAGTAACTAATAAGTCTAATATACACCCAGGTAAGCTATAGTACTTTTTCCTTTGGTACCATCTGTGCAGTCTGCAATTCTGTTGAAGAAAGATGTTGAATCTATTTAAATATTGTAGAAAAATAATTGATTTCTGTGCATTTGTTTTACACATGCATTAAATTAAAGTTGATTACATCGATTAAGGGCGGGGGGTGGTTCCCTAATATTTTTGCTGGGAGTTGGCAACCCTATTAGTGAGGTAGGTAAGTACTCTTTAAAATACCAGAATAGGGAGGATGGTGTAGGTTTAAATTTATTAGAGTGATCAGTGTTGCTGAACTATGAAATGTTTTGGGTGCAGTGTATTTTTTTGCATACAGGTATAACAGAATAGCTTCAGTCTCCTGTTTTTTTAAAACTTGAGTATGAACTTATACAAAATGCAGCAAGATATTTACAAAAAACAGTTTTATTGATTACAAAATGCGCTGTATCGGATTCATATCGATAGCGGCAGATATCCAAATTTATGATATCGGAATCGGACATTAAAAAGTGATATCGTGCCGTCTCTATCAGAAACCAAACCTCCACATGTACCGTTAATTATGTCCAAAGGTCACTTGCTAGGCTTCACCACCGCTAACTCGAGCTAAATGCAAGAACTTTATTAGTCTGATACTAATTAAATGGTCATTAGCGGGCATCCAAGGTTTTCACGTTGCAGCCGTATGTCATGTTTGATAGTCTCACCTAACAACAGTGTTAATTTTGTTGACCAATAATTCATCATAGGACCCAACAGGGCACACTTTCTTCTGACACAGCTAAATAAATCTTATGCATGAGGACAAAAACTATAATGACAAGTACTGACACTTTGTCAATGATTCAAATATAAAGCAAAGCTAATTAAGTTAATTAGCTTAAGTAAGTTAGCACCCATCTTCCCCGTTTCTCCTGACAACACAACAAAATGTCAACACATGGGAGGAAGAGATGTGTGGACAAGCAAAATAAGACAATCTGTAAACTGTGACCTTTGTAAACTCTCACCGTACATAATAAACTTTTACACCTTTTTTTTTTTTTGAGCTGAATCAACTTTAGACTTGGACGACTGCAGTCTCATGCCATTTAGACCAGCGGTCTCCAACCTTTTTTGCGCCACGGACCGATTTATGCCCGACAATATTTTCACAGACCAGCCTTTAAGGTGTTGTGGATAAATACAACAAAATAAAACTAGTACCGGTACCGAAAAAAAGAAGATTTATTCATAACACACGTGAAAAGACCCAGGAAAACAGAGTTAACGATAAAAACGATAACAAAATAACGCTGAAAACCGATAAAAACCCTGAAAACCAGACATTTCACACCTGAGCCTCAACTCTCGCGGCCCGGTACCAAACGACTCACGGACCGGTACCGGTCCCAGGCCCGGGGGTTGGGGACCGCTGATTTAGTCAACTGAAGCAAAGAGACTTCAGTTGTCTACATTATGACTGAAACTAAAATCTAAATATCTGTCAAAACGGACACTGGCTGATAAACTGTGGGGCGCTGACCGATGGGTGACCTCAGAGTGCCTGTGTCCACCTTTAAATATGGCCTCAGAAATACAAAGAGTCCATAACACATTTATCCTTCCGTTGTTTTTGTTCTGAATCCAGTGTCGTGCGAATGCAAAGCCACCAGTTTCCCCAAAGGAACCATTACTTTAATTGCTACTTTCTCCAGTCACTGACCTGCACAATGTCTTTGACCAGCGTCTTGTCCGTGCTGATCTTTGCACGCTGCAGCCCGCTGATGCTTTCCCCGATCCAGGTGATGAGGGTGAACTTGGCTCGTTTGCTCATGGCATCTCCCGTCGTGATCCGGAGGAAGCCAAACAGACGAGCGTCGTCTGAGGGAAGACGGGAATGCACGAGTCAAGACAGATTAAAGCCGAACACATCGACTAACCAATCAGTGAGGAAGAAAGGATGGCACCAGATGGAGTTATAAAAAACACTATCAAAGAAATACAACACATTAAGCATTAATTGTCTTTAGATTTTGGGCTGTTGTCATGCGGACATAACTTATTGCTATTTTCATATTTGCAAACACATCGCTGGATATTTATTTATGCAACCCAATGCTATCCACTAAGTTTTATTAGTCTATTCAGAACTGGCCACCATCGATCAGTTAAAACTGTAACTGTAGAGTTTGTGCTTTGATCACCAGTTTTACATTTTAAGTGTTGCTGTGCAGAGTTGTGTGCTTTTGTCCCAGTGGCACAGTCCCAGCACTCCAAACCAGAGGGACGCTTTGTGAGAGCGCGTCTGTGCAGCCGGGGAGTATTCAGGTCAGTAGACTAGATGAGTAAAATCGTTTGTGAGCCCTGCGGTTGTGTCGCAAACCTCCCGGTGACCACGCCCGTCACTGTCACGGTGGTCCACTGCAATCTGAGAATAACGCCCGAATACAAACAAGTGCGCCGACATGAACGAACAAACATTTCTGCTGCTTCTTTTGTCCGCCTCGCGCCGCCTCGGGATCCTGGGTTTCCACTCAGATGCAGCTTTCCACCAAATCTTAAGAAAATCATGAATGTGCTCTTCATCTGCTAACTCAAAATTCTGAGTAGAGATTAAGGAACGGTCACTTAATTTGAATAGATGGATGAATAATTTCAGCCATGCACCAATTCAGAATTTCTGTACTAAGAATAAAGATCAAGTATAAATGTTGGTGGTTAAAATCTTAACGAAATTGACTGACCTGTTTTTTAAGTCTTCAAGCTTTTTATTCCGTTGTGGTCAGCTCTTTAACTTTATATAGGCAGTGTGTTATCTGTCATATGTACAGATAGATATACAGAGACTAACGTTTTGCTCAAAACCTCCAAATCCTTCCTAATTTCCTTCTTTCCTCAGCTTCTTCATTTGAGGACTTCATTGTTTTCTTTTCCTCAGAGGATATTAAACTGAATACATTTGAACTGTTTGGACTGATGTTTGACATCACCACAAGATGTGCTTAATTACAAGCAGCGTCTTTTATTTCTTTTTGGCATCTGACAGACAAAATGACGAATCAAGAACTTGATAAAATCATGGTCGGTGTCTTTGCCATCCATACATTTACTCTTGAATTCTATTCATAATTCAAAAATGGTCCTTATTCATCTTTTGATGGGCCTTGGTGCTACCCCTCAATTCATTCTGACTAAAACAGTTTAGCTCCTCCCCCTTCTGTTAAGCAAACTTTCTTCTGATTGGCTGCCCCTCCAGAGAATTTTGAAAAGTTGGAGGTTCAGTTTTACCAAACCTTTCAACAACTAACAGTCCAGAAGCCGAAGATGTTCAGTTAAAGTTGGTATATGAAGAAAAGCATTTACATTAGTGACAGTGAAACACATATTTGGCACTGGTACTTGGAAAATAAGTGAAATGGTTAATTCAATCAAAAACCACCTATCAGAGCGTAATCTCTCTTGATAAACAGACACCGTAACTGCATGGAAGCTTAGTGATTTAAATACAAAGTTAAACCTATTTAAACTCTGAAGACACCAACTGAGAATGACTGCTAGGACTCATTGTTACCTACAAAATGATTGCAGACAGCTGATGGACAGAGACCAGTGATATAGCTACATGATCTGTAATTTTCACAGGAACTTCTCTGTCCTGGTTTATAAATCACAAGCATCTGAAGACTTCTACAAATATCGTTTTTGGAGATGCTTCCTTTGCTTTTTGGCAGAAGGTGGTCTTCTCTGTTCTTACCACAAAAAATAGCAAAACCTAAATATGGAGAAGACTAGTGTTTTTCCTTTGCAAATCTGCATGCTGTAGACCAGAGGTGGGGAACTCCAGGCCTCGAGGGCCGGTGTCCTGCAGGTTTTAGATCTCACCCTGGGTCAACACACCTGAATCAAATGATTAGTTCGTTACCAGGCCTCTGGAGAAGGTCAGGACAAATTGAAGAGGTAATAAAGCCATTTAAACCAGCTGTGATGGATCAAGGACACATCTAAAAGCTGCAGGACACCAGCCCTCGAGGCCTGGAGTTCCCCACCCCTGTTGTAGCTGTGGGACCCACATCTACATGTTGTAGGCGTGTGCAGTCAAAAGGGGACAGCATCGAAAAAAAATGTGGAAGAACCACTAATGACGACTAATCTTCTCGTAGTCCCTTTGTTCTCCATGCTAGTGGCTAAACTAAAGCATTCAGAAAGTATTAACAACTTGTTAGTAGTGAAACGTGTCTTTACGTGCTTAAAGAAAAAGAAAAAAAAAAAGCCTCTCTTCCTCTTTGTGGGGAACTAAATAGTCCTCGTTTGCTGTTCAAAGCAACTTTTCAAACCAATCAGCACCACAGCATCGTCATCGTCAGCTGACCTGCTGTTTGCTTTTTAGAAATAACTGCACACCAAGCGCGTCTGTGCAGCAACTGCTTTGGTTGAATTCCCACAATGCCTCTCTAAGGCCCAAAGAGCCACAAGCGAACACCAATGCAGAAGCATAAATCCAGCATACCACTCTGCTGGAGCCTTGTTTGGTCTAAGAAGTCAGAAAACGTGGAAAGGACTTATATTTGAATTTTAAGGAAAGTGCAGATGCCTTATCACGCCTGCAGGATGTCAACACATTGTCCAATAAACACACTCCTGCCCGCCCTGCCTTCAGGTGCTCCACAGATTACTCATTACCATCTTCCAGATGTTGTTCTCTGTGGGCTGCAGGGCAAAGAGCCGTTTCATTTTGGGAATAACTGCACTGCAAACATACAGACCCAGCTGCAAACCAAATAAAGGCTGAATGAATACCTCTAATGTTCAAAGACTTATGGAAGCATTCGATACACAAATCTCAGATTATGGCACAAATACAGCCAAAATATTTCAGTGTCACATTAAAAGCTCCACCAGGCAGCATTTAGATGCAACACGGCCCTGAAGCATCAACAGCACCGTCCCTCTGAGTGCCGCTGGCTGCAGGGAGGGTTTGGCTCGGGCTCCTCGCCTTTCACTACAAGTTGTTTTAACGTCACCCCTTTCTGTGACGACCGGGCACCGCATCTGTACATGTGCCAGAAAAGTAAAGGTCCCTAATATTTCACAGTGCCTTTGAATTCCACAATTTCATCATTTCCTGTGGGATCAATAAAGTTTTCTGATTCTTTCAACTTCCTGTTATTGCAGCTCTGCCAACTTTCCACTCTCCACCTGTGATCTATTGGTTTGGAAATGTCACCAGTGGAGTGGAGTATCGGATGCCAACAGCTTTATAAAAAAGTCTCATCAGGAAAAAAGCTCAACTCTATTTTCTATTCGAATGAAAAGTTTAAAATGGGTCATTAAAAGTCCTGACGTACACCTCGGTTCTCTGAAAGAAGTTGGAGTAAAAAGCTGCACTGATATATTGGCTGAATGTCAGACATGTTGGCTGATATCAACAAATTCACACGTGGTGCTTATAACGGCCTGTGTGAAGTTATTGTGACAAAGAGCTGAAAGGTCATTCTTCACTTCCTTGTACTGCTGGGATGCACCATTCCTTTATTTAGGATACGGTTATTTTAACCCACGTGCTGGGAAACTGTAACTGCACTTGAATGTGATTATGTCCTTTTCCATATTTATTGCTATATTTTGCTACCTTATATATAAAAGAATGATTTCCAGTGAAGGACATAGTTTAGGGTTAACACTGGTGCCTGATCAGTATTCTGTATCGACCCAAAGCCACAGTATAGACATGTGAATCCAATCCAAGTGGAAAAGGTTGTTTATGTGCATTCTGATGTATTCAATCAACTATTTGGAAAAACACAACATTAAGCGATTTTATCTTAGGTTTATTAAGTTGTGATGTCCTGACGAGGAAGCATTTCAGCAGGAAATTCAGTGGCTTTGGTTTGAAGATGTAAACTGGCTTATTTTAAGTCTCTGCTGCGTTAAAGTCTTCACAGTGAAACGTCTTATCTTTACATTGGAGCAGCTGATACAGGCTGTCAGGACAGGACCAGCCACTATAAACAGTCTTATCAGCCACAGAGGACATCCCTCGTGTCAACACCTCACTGCACAAGCAGTCACCTGACTCAGACATGTCTGTGAATCAATCTCTGTCACATCCAAATATTGCTATATGCGATTAATGAACTCTTTGTCATGGCTCTCATCATTGTTTGAGCCACCAGAGAGAAAACCAGTACAGACAAATCCTCACCCGACCTGGCGCTGAACCACACCCTCCCACTTCCTCCGTCTGCCTTTCTCTTCCTGGTTTATCTTTCCTTTAAAGCCATGCTGACTCTGCAGACAAATCTGCACTGAAACTACAACACGATGAGGATGCAGAACAGCGACCTGTCGGCACAGAGGTTGTTCTGCATTAAGTGCCTTCATTTCAGGAGTTGTCGGGCGACACCCTGCCTTCCCGAGCACACCCACCCGTCCCCTCTGAAAGCAACCGGAGCCGTCTCCTGTGGACGGTGTCAGGTGGATCAGGCAAGGAGTGGTGTTACCAGCATGTCGACTGTGTCCAAATTTGGTGTTTTTAATCTACGCTAACAGCGAGGCCTGAGGGCGGTGAGGTCAAGGCAGCTGGATTCCTCCTAATGAGCTCACACCACCTTTTATAATTAGCACTTTAAGCTATTTGTACACAACTGATTAAAAAGATCAGACCTCAGGTTTGGAAATTGCTAAAAACGTACAGATGTGCATCTTCGTTTATTTCCAGAAGAAACGTGGCAGCATGTGGGGTAGGGCATCAAAGGGCCATCACAGAGAGAAAGCAGCATTCATACCCACATCCACACTCACTAGTTAACTTCACATTCATGCCTACAGACTGTGGGAGGAAGCTGCAAGCTCGTGCTTAGCGACAGATTTGAACCCACAGCCTTCTCGTAAAGAGGCGACACCGCTGCACCGCCGTGACACAGGTGGAAATATATAAATAAATAGAATTCTTTATTTTAGTTTTAAAACAGCAATCCATAAAAATCCATAGACGGATCAAAGGTCCAGAAAACTACAGGCAAATTCTGATTCGTCCCCTGGGGGCTATGAATGTCTGCACTAGACCTTTTTCCGAGTTGAGTCAGCAGGTCTTCAAATATTTTAGGGCTATGTAAAAGTGTTGGCTAGCTGGAGGTGTTACAGTAAAATCTGGACATTAAACCCAGTAAAATGTATCCTCTGAACTATGTTTTATGGGAATGCATCCAATATTTAAACAATTTATGCCTGGGCACAGATCACCCTGTGCTTATAATTCATCCTGAGGGGAACCTGACAAGTCTGAACCATATTTCATGGAAGTTCACCTAACAAGCTGGTTAGGATTCATCTTCTGAAAACAAGAACCACCTGAATTTAACTGCACAGTAACGCACAGAAAGATGAAAAGTCGATACATCTCTGAATCACCCATCGTCTGGTGGTTATATGGGCATTCATTTTGGCTTACAGGTGATTGTTTTTAAAATATACATTTGGACGACTTAAAAAGTGAAAGTCTCCTTTACAACATGGTGAAGAGTTTACTCAATAATATATACCTCTAAATAAATAAGTCATTGATTGCAGTTACATTTTCTTAGAAGAAACTAGGATTAAAAAGTCTTAAACTACATTAAAAAATGAGGAACCAGATCTTGGTGAAACAATACCCCAGCATGCAGCATCTTCTTTTTTCACTTCCTGCTGCAGTATAAGTTTAAGATCAATATTCTACAAGAGTTGATCTGAACTCACTAAACTCAAGTCTGCGGCAGCTCCTCCCACGCACGCACGCACGCACGCACGCACGCACGCACGCACGCAGAGGGGTTTTTTCTGCAGGTTACAACTTCACTGCTAAATAAGGCAAACGAGCCCACAGAGGGAGATGTGCGTGTCATCACTGAACAGGAACTAATAGCGAACGCAGCAGCTGAGCGGTTACATGTAAAGCACTGTTGTAAAGGAGTGATTTCAACATAGGAATGTGAGCTCTAGACATCAGGAAGTAGAGAGACACAGGAGGCCCTGAAGCTTTAAAGAGCTTGCATTAGCAGTTGCCACACCCATCATCTGAGCAGATGCTTCGCTCTCTCTAAAGGGGAACCGGAGTGAGATGGGTTTTTTGAAATCTATACATAAAAGGTTTGCGCACTGGAAGTCATTACACCACAGCGGCCGATGGGTGCTTTGGAGGCTCTCTTGTTAGAGGCAGGTGAAATATTAATGAACATCAGCTCGTTGAAGGAGTAAAACTAAAAGTTAACATATTTCCATTGTAGTTTGCACCAATAGACAAATGTAGGCCGCCCTGTAGTAAAAAAAACTTGATATTGTGAACCAGATTATGCAACACAATGAATACACAGCTAAGTGCTCTGACAGCCTCGTCACAGGCTCAAGGCTCATTGGGTGATGGAGCACAGAGTCTTAAAAGATTAGTGTCCCGCCAAGTCAAGCTGCCTGATATATAGGCTGTTTTACAGAATCTACAGCAGCCAGCTACACAGCCACAGCCCTGCGTTTAAAACTGATCCAGTCTTACCTGTGCACAGCATCTTGAAGTCCTCATAGTCAGTCCCTTGTCCTCCAGGCACGATGATGTTGTTCTCATATTTAAACACAGCCCTGGAAGGAGCACAGTGGGCTAATTACTGTTGGATCACATGAGTTTGCATAATGCACACACGCGCGCGCACACACACACACACCATTGCAGAAAAATGCCTGAGACGCCCATGCAAGGTGGCAGCTGTGTATCAGCCATCTGCAAGTGTCACCACTATAACATTTTCCCCATTGAATACAGGACAAAGGAAATTACTTCTGCCCCGCCGGGCCTGATAACAGTGCGCCGTGTGACCGCTGAACAGTCAGAATACAGATCAGCCACATCCGAGGGACAGGACAGCGAACGCTGCGTGTATTTTGGCCAGTTTTTCTAAAGAAACAGTCCGCAATGTGCCGTTCTGGCGCGTTTTCGCAATGAGCAGGCGTAACTGCATAGGAACATAGGGTAATTTAAAGTTCTGGTGCAGAAATGCACAAGTAAACGCCACCAAACATACAGCTGATTACATTTTATTGGCCTTTATTAGTTAGTGTGCTATTCGGCATGTATCCGCTTATTCAAACGACGCTTATTTAAACACAATTTCAACTTTTTCAAAAGCAAGTCCGTCTCTTCATGTTGCGCTCTTCCTCATTGAAAAGACGGAACAGTGGGCGGTAACAGACAGAGAGAAATAAATTTTTAACTAACACCACATCAAATAAATACTCTATTTGGTGTTTTAATGGTAGCCGAAGTGGATAACTGCTAGAATACCACCAGACAGATGCAGGGTTATGCACGCGTGTCATTCATTTTCGGTAATTTTAGCGTTAATATAAAACAGTCACAATCTTCAATGGAGTATGGGTTAGTAACCGTGCCCGCACACTCACCAATTGATGTCAGTGTTATCGTCCCTCACTTGGTTGTAAGCCTCTCTGCAAGCCTCTTTATCGATCTGGGTTGCCATTTTTCGGATTGAGAAGTGTTAGGCAGGCAAAATGAGCGTTGAATGGGTCCGAACCAGGGAGGGCCAGCTACACGGTACTAAAGCGGCTAACTTGCACAGTGGATGCTACACATCAGACCTAGAACCGATAGCGTTTCACGGCGGGCTTCAGTCGGAAATCACGACCACTGCACTGGAACAATCAAGCCGGTCAGACTCAGCGGGAAAAGACGGCTGTTCTTCTAGCAGCTCGGTTCATTTCCTGTATGTTACCACTTTATGGGCGTGGGTGATGTTAGTCAATCAGGTTGCCAGCAGACAGACAGAGAAGCTCCCCCAGACGCTGCGTTCACCTCCTCCTGGTCAATGAGCGTTTAGCAAAAGAAGCGCTGTCAAGGCAACGGCGACAGGCAGCGACACTTTCCGGCAGGGATTTTCTAAACAAAATCAAAAGCAGCAAGTTCTCAAAAGTGACTTGAAACCAAATTTAGCCATTTTACATTCTGCATTACCATGAAATGTTATTATTATAAATAATAATATTATTATAGGTTTCTATTAGTAATCACTACAGGTAAAACGTCCTTTTTTGTGGACAAGAGATTTTCTTTGAATTTCTTTGAATTAACAGAAACTTTCTGTTTCTATAATTCTGTATATTTCAGGATCACGTGGGCAGTAATCCTGGTTCTGAGCCTGGTTGTGCTGAAGATTTCTTCCTGTTAGTAAGGGAATAAATAAATATGAATTCTCTTTCTCTCATTCTAATATTACACATTATATATCTTTTAGCGATTTGATTCCAGATTGACATTTCTTATTTAATTGCTCTTACAGTGAATGATTATTTTTATTGGCTCTGTTTATCAATACTGACAGCCAAAGTTCTGTCAGAAACATGAAAAAAGTAAAAGTGTATCAAAAATGATTCAGCAGAATAAAAATAACTTTCACAAAGGAAAAGGTGTAAAAATGGAAGCAATACATATGCCATATGTTATACAATAACATGAGAATGAGCGCAATTGTTTTGCTTTTTTTGGCATTTGCTCATTTTTATTTTAATTAGATACTTTTATTCTTAAGTTAAAACGATCAACTTCCGGTCTTTCTTTTACCTGCTAGCGCAACTTTACACAGCAGAGTGCAGATGAATTAATTTGAGGAACAGGTACTAGTCTGACACAAAGCCATTGGTCATTACACTCACATAAACTACACCGTAAACCCACGAGGTGGGCTTAAAACATCCACTGATCAAATAGGCTAGCTAGAGGTCAAAGGTCATCTCCCTCCTCTTTGACACTGGCATAAGCCCAACTGAGCTATACCTCCTGGTTTGTTTGTGCCTGCATCATCCTGCCACCTGCTGGTCGACCTGCTGTCGGTCACAAGCTTTCATCAATCTTTCCTGCAAACTTAGACTCAGTGGTCCGCAATAACCACACAAATAACTATGTTAGACTGCAGGAGGGGGGCTGGTTATGTCTTCTGTCTCTCCAGCCTCATCTCCATCTGTCTGCCTCACAGTCTGCACCTGCTGTTACATGCAGGCTGCAGAGAGAGAGAGAGAGAAGATGTTCTCTCCTTATTAAACATCCTAAATATGAATATGACAGCTTGATAAATGTTGTGTCCTTACTTTAATCACAGAAAGGCCGTGCTTGTGGGGCCTTCTGACAGAACTGCTTCCTTCCATTTTTTCCACTGCAAAAGAAACTGTATTTAAAGTCCTCTGTTCTCAGAGCAGCTTTTCGACTAAGGAGCTGTCCAAACAAAATGGTGCTTTGTTCATAACTTTTGTCTTTTTTTAGCCTTAACTTCAAAACATCACAGTTCAGAGAGTTTTCTTAGATTCGCATTTCACTACAGAAGCTACTTTTTGCACCAGAAACACTGAGTTAAAAAAAAGAAGTGGCTGCTGTGGACAAGGAAGCTAGAGTTAGCATCTCTAAACATTATTGCACAAGGAACACTGCTGCCGTGATGGGAGTTACTCCATCACAGTAATCGCCACACCGAAGCCAGGAGCCAAGTTTCTGAGCCAAGCATTCCCCACAGCATCGCACTTCATCCACCTGTTCGTGTTCCTCCCATAGGGCACCCTGCTCCTACCTGGTCTCCAGTTAGCTCATGTGCAGTCAACTCTATGACGTAAAAGAGGCAAACTTGCTCCATGTTTTAACTGTGTACCAAACATATTCAAAATAAATATATTACTCATAAAAATAAATGAATAAAAATAAATCATCTTATCATGTCTTTTATCAATAGCTTTTGGGGCTTTTCATAGAAGTCCACTTCCTTTCTCTGTGTAACTCATTTTCCCTGAACGGGACAAACTTTATTTGACAAATTTAGGAGGCAAGGTAAACCCTGGACAGGTTACCAGTGTGCTGCACTGGTGACCTGTCCAGGCCCACATTGTTTAACTAATATTGTTTTCTTTCAGATTATTAATCGAGGTTAACTGTATCATAAAACCGATAGGCCTCCGTTTATCTCTTTAATATATTCATTCATTCATTTAGCAGCTGTTTATCTACAGTACCGTGCAAAAGTCTTGAACCACCTCCTTTTGTTTCAAAGGAGTCAGACTTGTAATGTTTTTGAAGGTGATCTTTAGCAACGTTGTTTCCTTTCTTTCTATTTCCCGATATGCTCGTATAACGTAGAGAAAAGACGGGTGGCACAAGACTTGTGCACAGTACCGTTTGGCGTTGTTATTGGTCACTCAATGGCCTTCATAATGTATTGATGTAAATAACAACATCCGGCCTAAAGTCGTTGACTTCAAAATAAAACAAAGCCTCGAGAAGTTATTTTTGAACACTGCGTTTAGCTTTTAATCTTGTCTGGTAAATCGAACTACTACTACTACTATAATAATAATAATAATAATAATAATATTATTGTTGTTGTTGTTGTATTATTGTTATTATTGTTATAGTTTCCAAAGATTTCAATATCTATTCAGCTTCTCAGAGACCGTTGGTTTTTCAATACACAAAATAAGCAAATATTTTCCTTCCAACAAAAATTAGCAAATGTTTATAAACATATATTTTCTATTCATCTGTAAGCTCATAGCTTGTAAACATAACCCCACCAATAAATAAACATGTAAGAGTTTATTCTGAAAACTCAAACCGGAAGTTCAGTTGATGTTTAACCTGCGGCTAAGCTAACTCCACCTGGCTGCTTGCTCCAGCTGTTTTTGTGGTCCAATACAGCGTGTGTCACCGGTAATAAGTCTCTGTAAGAAGACGGTGGACGAAGAGCGAAGTTTGAAGAATTTTTATTGCTTCCTGGACAAAATGCAGCAGTTTGTTCTTCGGCTGTCTTGCGGGACCCTTAGATGCTGCTGCTGACGGAATAACAGAAGAGCCGCCTTCTGACCCGCCTCAGGTCCGCCTGGAAGCGCTGCTGTCAGTGGCTCTGCGGCAGTGACACGGTTTCTCGTCTGGGCTTTTCAGCTGTATGTACCTCATCTCGCTAAAGGCCCGAGAGCCGCGGCTCTAGCTTGTCTCCTCTTCCTGTGTTTAGGAAGGGCCGTGAACCCTCAGCTGAATGTGGTTCATAATATCTGTGATCTAAAGCATCAGAGCTCATATTTCAGATGAGACTCAACTCTCACACCAAACACTTGTTGATCTCATGAACTGTTACAAGTCCTGTACCAACATGAACGATTTTTATTTTATTACTGGGCAATAAATCAAACATCAGAGTCAAAGCTGAAGGGAATATCCTCAGATCTCTTGTTTTGTTTGACTCTAATAACTCCAAATAGAACATTTCTTCCAGTTTTTCTTGAAAATAACTGAATCAGTTAAACAATGTGATGCATTATTTGAGTAACTTATTAATTAGTTAATAGTTGTGAGAGAATTACAGTAAAACCTGTGTGCGTGTGCTTTAGATGATGCCTTCCTGGGGGGATGTAATGGACAAATCGAGCCGAGTGTGTCGACCCCAGCGGATTGGCGAATCGTCTAAGGTCAGTGTTATTATTGTTAAAAATTATCGCATGGTCTGTAAAGTAGCTTCAGGTTAATAGACTAATAGTTGTAGACAGTTGTCTATCCAAAGTGCAGAGGATCTGGGGACTGTTTTCATCCCTCTGGTAAGTTGAGAAGTCAGCTCATTTCTAGCATGAGAGACAAAATCAGACAATGAAAATCTCTGCAGATCTCTCGCTACTGCTTGTACAGTAACACTGCGAGTGCCAAGAACTGAAGTTTGGCAGCAGTTGGTTTTATCTGGGGTGTAAATCAGGAGGAATGTGCAAAAGTAAGCAGGCAAAAAGAAGAAGAAAGGCAGCCTGGTTCTTATCAACAAGGTTTCTGAGGAGGCTCCTGGGAGCGGGCACACAGCCGTTTGGAGTAAGGAGTTGTGGTCAGGGTGATGTTGTGCTGTGTTTGCAGGTTTTCCGCTGCGTGGATCATGCTGCTGAACTGCTGCAGGGCCTCAACGAGCAGCGGCAGCACGGCCAGTTCTGCGATGTGGTCCTCGTGGCTGAAGACGAGCGCGTCCCCGCTCACCGAGCCCTGCTGGCGGTCTCCAGCCCGTATTTCAATGCTATGTTTACTTTGGGCATGAAGGAGGAGCACCAGCAGGAGGTATGCAGGCAACGCTGTGAAATTAGCTTATTTATGTACGTAAAATAATATATTAAAATCAATGTGGATCGTTTGTGGGAGCCTTTGTTTCTATCTTAGTTGTACTGAAGTTGTAAATGGAATAGAGTACACGCATGTGTTCTTCCTATCTGCAGGTGGAGCTGGTCGGGATGTCCTTCGTGGGTCTGAAGGCGGTGGTGGACTTCCTGTACAGCGGCGAGCTGCCACTGGACGGAGGAAACATTGACTATGTGCTGGAAGCTGCTCACCTCCTGCAGGTAAGAAACCAGCGAGCTGTTAGGTTTAACGATGCAGGCCAAGCGGCAGCTTCTGGGGCTGATGAGGGAAAGGGCCAGAAACTGCACTTCCTCTGATGGCCACTTGGGGCTGACCCTAAAAGTGAGTCAATCTCAGTAGACTCCCATATTAAAAAAATACTTTACAGCCTGTAGCATTCCAGCCGGACTTTATTCAGACGATGCACTCAATGATCATTACGGATGGACCATGGTGGGGTATTCCAACCCATTTATTCACAAATTGCCATAGACACATCATAAGAGCTGTAATCATAACATAAAACAAATAAACATTCACTTGATATAACCACGTTTCTGTTATGCTAATCAATTCACAGAAAAGGCACAGGAGGTGCTAGCATCAGCCTGCTAGATCGCTCATAAACTTATTAACAATCAAGTAATACATTTACAAATTGTCCGAAATGTAAACAACAAGTACAACACACAAACATACCTGTTCGCCTTCCAGCTAGATGCTAATTTTAAGATGGATGGAAAACGATAACCTTCTCATTAATCCTTTCTGCGGCAAGCAGTTGCGGTACGATCTTCCTTCCCGGAAGTTGCCCGTTCCGAATTTCAAAATAAGAGTCTAATCTATATTATAAGGTATAATTCGTTCAGGGATTTAACTGTTTGAAAAATATCAAATAAACAAATAATCTGGGTCATTTACACAGCCTGATACAAAAATGGTTTTCATCTCCACGAGTAGTTTTCTCTTCATGAAAAATATACTTTTTTTTATAGCTCATCAGTTTAGATACTGTTAAGGCTTAAAGTTAGAGGGGTGACCTGTTTGACTGAACTTCTCCTTTTGGAGCATTTAAACTAAATTATCAGGAAAATAATATTTCTAAGAATTTCTGTTTGTAGTGCGAGAGGTTTAATCACCTGTTAAAATCACCTGTTTAACTGTTAAAAATCAATCGGTGGTGATAATTAATGTTACCTATAAAAACTCATGCATTGTTCAGGTATGGCGAGCGGTGGATTTCTGCTGCCAGTTCCTGGAGACAGAGGTGAGCGAGGACAACTACCTGTACCTGCAGCAGCTGGCGCTGCTCTACAGCCTGGAGCGACTCAGCGCCTTTGTCGACCGCTTCATCCTCAAACATTTCTCCATGCTCTCTTTCACCCCGGACTTCCTGCGCGACATTCCTTTCCACAAACTCAACTCCTACCTCTCCAGTGGCCAGGTGAGACGTCCTCACCACGGCTCAGCAGACGAGCTGAAATCAAAAGCACGGTTAGCATTCTGAGAGCCCCTTTCTTCATCGCCAGGTTCAGCACGACAGCGAGCAGGCGCTTCTCCAGGCCTCGCTGCAGTGGCTCAGCCAGACGCCCGAGCGGACCTCCCACGCCAGGCAGCTCCTCTCCCACATTCGGTTCCCTCTGATCCCGGTGGCAGACCTCATAAGCAGGGTGCTTCCAGATGTGCGAGCTCTGCTGCCCGAGGAGGCCGGCTGTGAGGCCCTGGTGGAGGAGGCGCTGGCATACCACGCCAGGACCAGCGCTCAACCACTCCTGCAAACTGGACGCACCACAGTGAGGGGGGGAGTGGAGAGACTGCTGCTCATTGGAGGAGAGGTACAGAAGCTGATTTCATGATTTCACGTGAACATCATGTTAAACCTGCTTTAGATCTGATGTCTTCACACCTGACACTTACTGTGATATGATTTCAGTGTTAGTATTTTAATCTTGAGGCTCGTGTCTCCACTGCTGTCTGAAAAGTGAAACCTGGAAGCTTCACAGCTAGACTTCTCTTGTTTTTTGAGGTTTCCGAGCGTGGGGAGGAGCTTAGCGCTAGCGTTTCCTGTCTGGACGCTGAAACAGGGAGCTGGAAGGTGGAGACTGAGCTGCCGGCCCAGCGGAGTCACCACTGCCTGGCGGTCCTGGGAGGTTTCATCTTCACCGCCGGCGGGAGCTCGTCCAGGGACAACGGTGGAGACGCTGCCTGTAACCTTCTGTACAGATATGACCCCCGCCACAACCAGTGGACCAGGGTAGAGTGTAGAAAAGTCCCCTCCCTCCAGCCGCTTTGATAGTCTGAGGTCGTTTAGCAGCCCAGACTCACGAACAGCGTGTTTTTGCAGGGTGCCCCGATGAACCAGCGGCGAGTGGACTTCTACCTGGGGACCGTGGGAGAGTACCTGATCGCTGTGGGAGGGAGGAATGATACCGGAGCTTTGTCGTCAGTGGAGGTCTACTGCCCTGCTGAGGACTGCTGGTCCTACGTGGCAGGACTGCCCAGGTTACTGCTGACTCCGCCTCTTTGATTGAGGAATATCTCTGATAGCTGAGCTGTGAGGACTGCGTTTACACTCCACACATGTAAAAAACTGTTTGTGTTTTGCAGGCTTACTTACGGTCACGCTGGTACAGTCCACCGTGGCGTCGTCTACATCTCGGGCGGTCACAACTATCAGATCGGCCCATACCGCCGGGACGTCCTGAGCTACAATCCGTTGCGGGATGGCGATGTGTGGGTGGAACGCCAACCCATGTCTCTGGCCCGGGGCTGGCACTGCATGGCCTCCCTCGACAACCTAATCTATGCCATCGGAGGCAGCGATGACCACGAGGACACCTCGGAACGCTTCGACATCCTGCAGGTGGAGTCCTACGACCCACGCGGCGACCAGTGGACCAAGATTGCGCCGCTGCTGCTGCCCAACAGCGAGGCGGGGCTCGCTGTGTGGGCAGGTAGGATCTATGTTCTCGGGGGCTTCAGCTGGGAGAGCATGGCGTTCTCCAGAGCCACACAGGTATACGACCTAGACAAGGGGGCGTGGTCCAGAGGGCCCGACCTGCCCAAATGTATAGCAGGGGCTTCGGCATGCGTGTGCACCGTGAAGCCTCCGCCGCTGTCAGCCTCGCCACAGAAGCTCAGAAACCAGATGGAGGAGCCATTATTCTGTACTACGACTGACACGGTGACCAGCGGATCTGCGACTCTCCAGTCTGTTTACAGTGCAGGCAGGCCACAGAGTCAAGCTCAGCCACAATCCCAGCAGATCAGCTACTCTCAGTGGCAGCCAACACCTCCTCATGGTGCAGCTGACGCTTTTATTCACATGTAATAGATCTCTGAGTATGGATGCCGCTTTGCAACCCTCCTCCTTTTCTTGCTGCATCTGACACTTAATCAGTGTTGTATCTGTCGCTGCCACTGACTGTCTCATAACTGCATAGCTGTTTGGTGCTCTGTAGTTTCACTGAAATGTGGACTGTAAATAATGTGAGTGCAGCGTGTGGAACAAGACGTCAGTCGTCTGCTAATGAGCCTGATTTGTTGACATTTAAGCTGTCGACTACTAAAACAGATAAAACTGTGCACGGTTAAGGTTCTCTAGAAGTTGCGTATTTGGGAAGAATCACAGATTTGATATTCCTCTAAATACAGGAAACAGAACAAGCTGCATTTAAAAGAGGTTTTTTTTGTTCTTGCTTTTAGGATTAAACGTGAATGTTTTTAAAAGATGTCATCTCTGCCTTTGAAGCAAAAGCTGCATTCATTACTACTGCATTTTTCAGAAGTATTCGTCTGTGCATTTGTACATTTTTTCTTTAATTAAAAAAAATATTAAAAGAGAAAAGCGAGCTTATCATTGGCTCTTATCATTCTAAACATTTCATCGTTATTAGTAAACAGGTCACTGATGGATGCTCCAGCGCTGGTCGTTGTGGCGTCTTCTCTCTCAGGTGAAGGGGTAGTACGGGTGAGACTTGATTCTGAGAGACAAAAGAGCAATCATTGGTTTGATGCTGGAGAATGCAGCTACAGCAGGAAGGTGGTTGACTTACTCTTCAATTTCACAGGCCTTCCACCCTCGGTTCAGTCCCTTCAGAGCACTCAAGTCTTCTTCAGTCAGACTGAAGTCAAAGATCTGCAGGGAAACCGACAACGAGGCTCTAAATATACTTACACTACACTCCTGAACTAAAACTATACAATTGCTGAGGCGCTGTCAACTGAAATTGAACTGGGGCCTTTTGTGTAATAACAATTTGTACCACACAATGGTGCAGTGAGTCAACCAGAGGGCCTGCCCCCTAGTGGTCGTTAAAAAGAGTGCAGGTTTAATACCCCCACCGAGAAAATCGTGGTAAGCATCTTTGTCTCACCAGAGCGACAATGGTTTCTTACCTTTGTGTTTTCAAGGATGTGGTGAGGCTTTTCACTCTTGGGGATGACTGCAACACCCTGCTGCACGTGGTACCTCAGCAGGACCTGAGACAAGTTCACTGTTACTAACTAATGAGTGCACACACACACACACACACACACACACACACACACACACACTTTATCAACCTGACCTGTGCAGGACTGCGTTTGTGCTTCTTGGCGATATCAGCAATGACTGGGTCCTCCAGCAGCTTATATGGATCTGTGTCTTCTCTTAACCTGTGACACGGAAGGATTTATGAAGACGGGTTAAGAGATGAACAAGGCCTCTGTTGGATGTAGCTATTAGCTACTGTTAGCTGCATATATCTAAAAGATGCAGACCACAAAGAGACATAAAGTTAGCTCTACCAAATGGAAAGAGACAAACTAATATGGGGACACAAAAGAACCACTGAGATAAAATATATCTGCAACCTAAGAGGACCACACCATTATAAATAGTGCATGTGTTTATGTTTGTGCCATGAAAACCATCCTAAATATCAGGATATATTTACATCTATTTTTCCCTACCCCAATAGTCGAATTCCATAAAATAGTTTGCACTTCATCAAAATGAGATCCAGAGTCTGCACAGCAAGTTTGTTATGACCTTTACTTCCTATGAGTCAGTTTACTGGCCGAACTTTTAAAAATATTCAAAAAACATCTCTTTTTTATCGTCTCAGCCTTGGAGATATGTTATATATCTGTATATATAATAAAGGTTTCAAACATTTAAAGAACAAAAAGTTCTTCGTGTCTGTTTTTCTGATTTGGTTGTCGGTGTGGATCATGAGGCAAGACCTCGTACAGTTCTGAGGGTCTCCCAGGTGAACCGAAGGGGCTGTAGGCTGTCAAGGCAATGTTCTTGGATTTGCAGAACTCCATCATATCTGTCTGGATCAGGTAAGGATGTAGCTCCACCTGTGGACGACATGTAAACGTACAACAGTCGAGTCGAGACTCTAAAACGTTTCAGTAGCTCACAATTTCTCACTTTACAGAAAACACATGTGACATTATCACAAGAAAAAGAACACGACACCGGAAGAATCTGCACAATCATAATAATTCAGCTCCGGACTGATTCACCAATGCAGGAAAACAAAGTCCAACTTTGAGCAACTAAATTGAAAATAAAAAATGTTTACTAGTCCTTACTAAACACGGCTTTCCAAAACTCCGCACTGTCGTAAGAAGTCTGACAACTTAGTTCAGGACTGATAGTGACTGACTTAAACAGGACTGATTTCTGGAGAAACTGCAGTGGGATTGTTGCTGCTGCTGGACCTAGCCTGTTATTTGGTGGTTGGATTGGTCAGCTACAAAAGCTAATGGTGTTAGCAGCTGATACTGTTAAAAGGCTTTAAAGAGTGAAATAAACGTTTTTAGGCATCTTAGCGCTGATCAAATTGAATAACCCACTGATGACTTTTTTTCTTTTTTCAAAAATTCTACAAAACCTGAAGCACTTTTGTCTTCCATTAATAAAGTGGACAACCCTCCACTTTATTAATGGAAGTCCCTCAAGTCCCTCCTGTCACTGTCAGGAGGGACAGACTGTCTGAGAGGACAAGGCAGAAATTTCAATGCACCATATCTCCTTAACTTTAAATTGCTTCCATCTGTGTCATTAAAAGCAGTTAAAGTTACCACGATGACTACATTCTATATACAGCTAGCTGAAAAAATAAGAGATGTTAAATCATTTATTACCCCAAATTCTAGGAAAGTGTGTTACAACAGTGATGCAAAATACAAAAAAATGAAGAGCTCTGATTTAAAATAAATGCAGGGATTGTGATGTGAGGAGGCAAACAGCACTAATGAATTTCCTCAGCAGCAGTGTGCTACCACTGCAATGATCTGAACTTGTTCCTCACACACAAAGGACGAAGGCTATGTTGGTCTGGATAGGCTGAAAATGAAAGGAAATCCAAAACTACCAATCAGAGTGATCGATTTCAAATCAGCTATCAGTTAAGCAGCTGTTACACTTAGCAATTAATAACTGGCTCAAACAGACTGACAATGAATGGAAATGGTACTCATAAAATGTCTTACACAACCACGTGTGTGTGTGTGTGTAAATATTTAGACTTCTTTGTGAGGACAGAAAATTGGCTACTAAACTTGTGGGGACCAGCACTTTGGTCCCCACAAGTTTAGGCATTCATTTTTGATGGTTAGGGTAAGTGGCTAGGGAAAGCATAATGTCAATGAGATGTCCTCACTAAGATAATGAGTGTGTGTGTAACAGAGAGAGATTAACCTATGCCAAAACTGTAGAAGCACACATTGTGCAATCAAGCCTCGTGTTTCAGACCTTAAAGCTGTGTTTCTGTGATGAACCGTCTGAGGCTAGTTAGGTGCAAAAGCTTTGGAAAAGTTTTTTTTATCTATAACATATAATGGGATTGATTGTAACCGTAGAAACAAACCTCTGGGAACATGCTACATCTTTGTACAAACACCAGTTAATTACAAAATGAACTAGGAGATGTTGTAGAGCTCGTGGAAATGAGCCTTCACAGCTTCAACGAATGTAAATGGACGCATCTGCAGTACCTGATTGACTGCAGGGGGAACCCTGCACAGAGCGAGGAGTCTCTCCAGCTGCAGGATGCTGAAGTTGGACACACCGATGCTCTTTACTTTCCCCGAGGCTTGCAGTGCTTCCATCCCCTGCAAACACAAGACAAGTTTTTACAATTTAGTTTGCCTGAAAAAAATCAGCTTTTAATATCAGTTAGATCACAGATAAAAATGTAAAAGATTGTATAAGAATTTAGTTAAATGATGCATGGAGCTGTATTTATATGATTCACAGTTCACATCTGGGTCATAACTATTTACTTTGACCATTTTATTATCATTTATGGTTCATTTATCTGTCATTAACATTTACTCATATGATTATTCAGTGCTGTTATTCAAACAAGCATACAGTCTGTATCTTCTTACCCTCCACACATCTACGTAGTCTACGTCAGAGGTCACTATCTTTCCATCCTTCCTTGGGAAAAGCTCATCACCCATTTTCTGCAGTGAAAATAAAAGTCCATCAGACAGATGGCACATCTTTCCCCACAGTGCACCCTCTTTCAGTTCTAAGGCTTTCATTCCTTTTTTTGAGCAGTGTATTTTTAAATACAACCTGACATGAACAACAACTCCTGACACATTACACCGTGTCGATTTAACAAAACCTAAGCCAGGATGCAGAAGCAGAAAAACTGCATCCAACGTTTCAGAAGCTCGTTCAGCTGTTTTTAGCAGCAATGACCTTCCCAGATCGATGGGTAGTTCCTCCTCTAAGATCACTGCCGATATCTTTCCTCTTTGGCATTTGTTAAAACACACACCTGAATATTCTAGACCAGCACACTTCCACAACGTCTTCTTTTACAGAGGTGCTCATGCTTGCTGATTTGGTTACCAGCACCTAGCTCCTTGAATAAATTTGCCTAGAATGTCTTTATTGTTAAAGTGAGTTTAACAGATGGATACTGCACTGGAGTCTCTGCTTTTATCTCCAATTTGCCTGAATGGGAATTGAATACAAGGTTGACTCCTGAAGGTCGACTATTCCAGAAGATGAACTTATTCTTAAGTCAAAGCCAAATGAAGAATGGCAGAATAAAGGACAGTGAAACTGTCAGAATTGGAAATCTCTGCTCAACCTTTAGACCAACAGGGAAATGCACAAGATAAAGATCCAGGTAGTCCAGTTGGAGATCACTTAGGGACTTATTGAGGCACACAGGGATGTCTTCTGGGGCATGATGGGTACACCACAGCTAGAAAGGTTAAAGCACAGCGAGATAAACATTAACATACAGCAGTGTGATGCATAAATCTGGGTACTTTGAAATAATAATTCAATTCATTTTTACAGACAAAGAAAACCCCAACAATCATATGACCCCCTATGAGCAAGTGCTTTGGCAAAAGTGGAAAGAAAAACTCCCTTTTAACAGGAAGAAACCTCCAGCAGAGCCAGGCTCAGGGAGGGGCGGGGCCATCTGCTGCAACTGGTTGGGGATAGAGGGGAGGAAGATGGGACAAAGACATGCTGTGGAAGAGAGCCGGAGATTAATAATAACTAATGAAATATCAACTCAATGTGGGTCCAAAAAAAAAGGTGACTGAAGAAGAAACACCCAGTGCATCATGGGAATCCCCCAGCAGTCCACACCTATTGCAGCATAACTAAGGGAGGATTCAGGGTCACCTGGTCCAGCCCTAACTATATGCTTTAGCAAAAAGAAAAGTTTGAAGCCTAATCTTGAAAGTAGAGATAGTGTCTGTCTCCCGAATCCAAACTGGAAGCTGGTTCCACAGAAGAGGGGCCTGAAAACTGAAGGCTCTGCCTCCCATTCTACTTTTAAATACTCTAGGAACAACAAGTAGGCCTGCAGAGCGAGAGCCAAGTGCTCTAATAGGGTGATATGGTACTACAAGGTCATTAAGATAAGATGGGGCCTGATTATTTAAGACCTTGTATGTGAGGAGCAGGATTTTGAATTCTGGATTTAACAGGAAGCCAATGAAGGAGAAATCTGCTCTCTTTCTAGTCCCTGTCAGGACTCTTGCTGCAGCATTTTGGATCAGCTGAAGGATTTTCAGGGAGTTTTTAGGACTTCCTGATAATAATGAATTACAGTCGTCCAGCCTGGAACTAATAAATGCATGAAGTAGTTTTTCAGCGTCACTCTGAGACAGGATATTTCTAACTTTAGAGATGTTGCACAAATGGAAGAAAGCAGTCTTACATATTTGTTTAATATGTGCGTTGAAGGACATTTCTGGTCAATCTAACAGACAAAAAGTAAAAGAAAAAGATTGGAAAGGACAAATAAGAAGTTCGGACTCTTCCTCCTCATGCTGTCCCACCTCTAACACCAACTACTTTCCCACCTTGCTGACAATAAACATATCTTCACGTCGGATGATACCCTGCTGCATCTTGGAGCGCAGAGCCTTTCCAATGTCCACCTCGTTTTGATAACTGTAGGCAGTATCTATGTGGCGGTATCCAGCCGCGATGCCAGTCTCTACTGCACCCTGGATCGAGGTCGGGGACAGATGAGAGGACTGCAACAAGCAGGACAGTAGAGTTAGTGTCTGCTAACCTTACTCTTGGTTCCTGGGCACATTTACACCAATGTAGAGAGAATTTGTGTGAGATAGATAATACAACAGATAATACAAAGTTGAGAGGGTCAAAATAACATCACAGATGTGCATGAAGTCAAGCAGCACCATTGGTGACAGTCATGCCAATGTCTGATAGGCCTCTTCTCAGCAGGTCACTAAACTGAACTTCTCTACTGTGCTTTTATGGGCATTTTCCATTGATTATCTCACACATGATACAGCATGATACAGCATGCTAAGCGGTACAAACAAACCAAGAAGATTTGGCTTCAGTTTTGGTTTGGACTACTTTATTAGTTACTTAGCACCAATTGTCTCTACCCGTGCATTGCACCCCTGCTGTTTATCAGCTTGCTAACTAAGCATGTTAACCTTAGCTGATAACTTCTTGTTAAGATACTAATAATGGGTGACCTCACGCCACTATGTGTCAGATACAGCAGGATGGAGGATCTGGATTGCTGCTTGATAGCAAAGTGGTGTGCAAATGTACATCAGTTGCTGATAACCATAGTTAATGGTTCAAATCATATAATATAAGAATCATCAGTTTGCTTTGTAGAAATGTGTCTGTTGAGCCACTCGATGACGGCTGAGCTTGGTGTTTGCCTGATGTAAGGCTTTTTTGGATATGTGTTAAATCACATGTAAGATAAAACTTTGATCCAGTTACTGGCTTCATATGTAATTATAAAGTCCGAATATTAATTTCGACCTCTAAAGTTTTGAAACCACTGTTTGGATGCATGTGTCTTATTATTAAACTTGACTCTGCCACCTGAAAGAGTGATCGATGTCTGCCAATCACAATCAAGTCCTTCTAATCACCTCCCTTCACAAATATCAGTAAGTATGCCTTTAAATGCATGTATTAGAAACATATAGTAACTCTTAACAATACATGAGAAAACACAGTAACACTGAGCAACTTCTCAAAGTTAAATGCAGATGAAGAAATGGGGCTACCTTCCATGTCCCAAGACCCAGCAGTGGCATTCGAGAGCCGTCATTCAGCTCAACGTTCCTGGCCACCTGTGTGTCCTCCACAGAGTACATTTTCCCCACCGTAAGAGAAAAACAACAAAAAAGCCTCTCAGTTCATAACCGCGCACTGTCACGGCTTTCTTCTTCCTCTTTCCCCCTCAGAGTGCTTCTGCTGAGTCAGTGTCCTTCCTTTTTCTTTGCTGATTTTACTTTAGCTCATGTTTCTGACCTTCACTCACTTGGTTTTATTCTCTTCCACCCACTCATTTCCTTTTCTTTCTGTGCTATCAGTCCACAAGTTAATTATTGGACAACATGCAGAGAACTTCACTAGCATGTAGTATTTATCTGTAAATAGTAAGTGAGGAGGAACGTGTTGCAAAGGTCACTTCTCCCATCGTGATAGCAATACAAACACGCATGCACACACATGCACACACGCATGCACACACATGCACCTTGCCTTAGTTGCACTAAAACAAATCCACTGTAATGTTCCCGCTTCCACATTAGATGGCGATCTTGTATCACCGGTTTGTGCAGCCACATTTTTCAAAATGAAAATTATATATATTTTACATTTCTTAAGTCATTTATTGTAAGTTCAGATTTTAATGTCATT
This sequence comes from Astatotilapia calliptera, assembly GCF_964374335.1. Lineage (NCBI taxonomy): Eukaryota > Metazoa > Chordata > Actinopteri > Cichliformes > Cichlidae > Astatotilapia > Astatotilapia calliptera. The sequence continues at coordinate 2,827,142 of NC_137428.1, read as the reverse complement.
TTGTATTTAATACAATTTGTCATCGTATTAATTCCTCACGTCTGTGCTTGTTTCTTAGTGGTTCTCTTATTTTAAAATTGCTTGTATTTTTTTTACATTTATAATTTCACTTTTGGATTAAACTGATTTTATGACACCAACTTCATGTTTTAATATAACTTTTGTTTTAATTTCATGATGTAATTTTTGTCTAATTACATTTGCTGTACCTGATATTTCAAACCCCAGTTTCAATCCTGTTTCTAATCCACCTCATAAAAGTTGTTTTTGGAAGAGTGGTCAACATTTTCAGAAACTGATATCTGAGCCTGTATGCTAAAGAGCCTATAGTAGTTTCAGAGGTGTACTTACGTTTACTCAGAATTTTAACACCTGACAGGTTTTTGGTGTTTTTGGTGTTGTTCAAGTAAATCAAACAAGTAGGTTCTGTTTTAAAGAGGCTCAAATGTTTGCTTGTTTCAATATGATGAAAACATCTGCATGGTTTCAGTTTGCTTTTTATGTTTTTCCTATTCAAAAACCAAAACCAAGCAATGCACCCAAGCTCTCGTTTGGCATGCAATTCTAATTTCTAAATGCTTTTTGGTTTAGTCTAACCCGATAAGCACAAAAAAAGGAATTCTTTTTAAACGCATGTTCCCATATGGGGACGATGGGTTTATTTTATGGCGTAAAGCAATACAATCACCACAGTTTATGTATAAAACACTTTATCGAGCAGAATGAAGTTTAATGTGTAGATAAGCCAAAATATAAAAACTCTGTGTTTTACACTGAGGTGTATTACATCTTACAAGCATCAACAATAATTGGGCCAGTACTGGGCAAACGATGATGAAGATGGAGCTGAGAGGCAGGAGGAAAAGAGGAAGACCTTAGAAAAAGGTTCATGGAAGTAGTGAAGGTGAACATGCAGAGGGCTGGTGTGACAGAGGAGGATGCTGGGGTGAGATGAAAGCAGATGATGCACTGTGGCGACCCCTAAAGGGAGCCGGAAGAAGAAGAAAACTGCGTCCTTCTGCAGACTGTTTGTCTGATGCAGAAGGACACATTCGTGCATAGCCTTGAACACCAGGAACTATGTCCTGGTCTCACTAGATAACACTAACACTGAACTGTGCCTAAACAGTCTGAAGCGGTAGAGGGCGCTGTGTGGCCTACCCAGTAAAAACGAGGAAGAAGAGGCGGAACCAACGTAAAACGAAGAAGGGGCACCAGGGTAACCATGGCTAAAGTTGACAGCGGAGCGAAACCACTACAAAATGCCATGAAAATGGCCAAAGTGGCAATACAGCTGGACGGAGGGAACAGACACAAGGTCAGTGAGCCCCGGGGGCCGACAGCACGGACACAGCAGCGGGAAGCGGACAGGAAGCGGCGGGTGGGGATGTAAACAGAGGGAGGGGGCGGAGGCTGTCAGTGGTTAGCCACATAACGTTAACCTGCTCGTTAATCTATACATGCAAAACTACCTTTAATTAATAATGATATTTATTCACTGCCATCCCGAGACTCACCTCAGTGTTTTGTCCTATGAAAGCGCCTTTTTGCTGCATTGTCATCAAGTTTATTGTACACGCATAACACCAGTGTTTACGATGCGTTATAATAAAGAATATTTGCGTCTAAAAACAGAGACAAACCTGGCATGTTATTCAAAACACGTCGAGCTAAAATATGCAGAGGAAACAAACACTCTTCTGTGGATTGTGGTTTCTTTTTCCCATCACACTGTGACCACCTGCGTGTGGCCCCCTGACCCGTCGAGTAGACCCTGAAGCTGGTCTGCACTCTGGTGTCTGCACCAAGATGTTTACAACAGATCTTTTAAGTCCTGTAAGCTCTTCGGTGGGACCTCCGTGGATCAGCCTTGTTTGTTCACATTCCACAGATGCTCCCATCTCAAGTCAACACTTTAAACTCGTTGTTTTGCTCCAAATCATTGCTGAACAGTTTCTGCTTTGTGACAGGGCGCATTGTCCTGCTGAAAGAAGCTCCAGCCATCAGAGAGTCTGTAGGGCAGGGGAGTCCAACTCCAGGCCTCAAGGGCCGGTGTCCTGCAGGTTTTAGATCTCACCCTGGGTCAACACACCTGAATCAAATGATTAGTTCATTACCAGGCCTCTGGAAAACCTCAAGACATGTTGAGGAGGTCATTTAGCCATTTGAATCAGCTGTGTTGGATCAAGGACACATCTAAAACCTGCAGGACACCGCCCTCGAGGCCTGGCATTCCCCATCCCTGGTCTACATGATCTGCAACCGTGCTCATGTAGGCAGTACCTGTCAAAGTAACATCCATGTGGATGGCAGGATCCAAGGTTTCCCAGCAGAACAGGCCAGCTGTCACTCACGCATGCATCAGTGAGCCTTGGCCACCCATCACCCTGTCGCTGTTCCTTCCTTGGACCACTTTGATAGATACTGTCCCCCCGATCCCTGCAGACCAGGAACACCCCACAACAGCTTATTTGTTTTTAAATTTAAAAAATCAGAGAGCTGCTCTGGGTCACAATTTGGCCCTTCGCTCAAATCTTCACATTTGCCCATTTTTCCTGCTTCTAACGTCACCTTTAAGGACGAAATGTTCACTTGCTCTGTAATATATCCCACCCACTAACACGTTCTTTGATGAAGAGATAATTATTCACTTCACCTGTCGGTGTTTATAAAGTTGTGATTGATCAGCGTATATATTTTCCTCTATGGTGATGTTCTCAAACTCGGGTCCTTTACAGGAAGCCTGCGAGTTTGAGGGCTCTGCGCAGTATCTAATATGTTCCTTGGAGTCTGTTTGTGTGCATGTGATATATTTTTCTATTGGCAGAACAAAATAAACGCTGTTGTTTATAAGTTTTGATTGGTTGGGTTGAGGTGACCCCTGACCATAGCTGGCAGTGACCTAATCTGTAGGCACTGTCACCTGTCTGTCTCTGTCCTGGTGAATTTAGACCCAGGGCATCCTTTGTACTGGTTAAAGTGCAACTATGTTTCCTCTAAAAACAGATTATCCTCAGCACCACATGTAACCAGTCCAAAGCTGAACTGCTTTCCTGAGTTACAAAACTCTTTCTTTATCAAAGTTGGAGGGACTAAAAACTGCAACTAATGTGTTAATGCGATGCATGCCAGTGTGTGAGGTTATCAGCAGCCTGTGTACTTATAACAACTGATGGCCTGTTTGTGGTCTCTCTGCAGGAAGCTTACTGTGAATACCTCCGGACCATCCACTACATATCACATGCACTTTTGGAGGAAGCTGTTTCACAGAGTAAGAGCTGAAGGAAATGTGTGACTGATGATGAAGGAGCATAATGGTATAAGGTCTCTGCTCAGTTTACCTGTTAGTGTGCGAACAGTCCAGTGCTTGTTAAAGCAGACACTGAACACGGAACATGAACCAGTTTACAAGCAGAACTACCCTCCTGACCGTTTCCTCTGTTCCTTTAATACCTTACGAGAAGCAACCTCTGACAATACAGACGTACCGAAAGTTCCTGGAGCAGTGCTTCCTCGAGTGAGTCAGGCCCACAACTTCAGAGCAGGAAAAAGCATTGCTCACTTCCTGATCCAAAAATCAGTGCTGTTTGTTATTATCAAAGAATTCCCGCAGTCCCGCACTTCAGAACTCTTTAAAATGTTTGTATAGCAGTGGACTCATAAGGTGCACAACATGTGAAAGTGGCAGCTCATTCAGAGTATGAAATGTAACTGCATTAATGTTTCTTAAAGGTACTACATCTTTGATGCTCAAAAATGGAACAAAAATGTTTCAGCATTTGTTATTCATGGATACATCCGAGCAGTTTCATCGCTGTGCGATAGTCCAGATTTAATAGGGGACTATAGGGCTACAGCCCAAAAATGTACAACATGAAAATGGCCAATAATTGAATCTTTTATATGGAGTCTGTTGGTAAATCATATCCTGTGGCCGCCACAGTTACCAAAGCTCTACTCGGTTTAACATCTGTGGGTTTAAAGCTGATTGTTTTTATGAGGCAGATAGGCTCATCTGTTCATCATCTCAGGCTACGTCCACATGAAAACGGCGTTTTCGATCACTGAAAACGGAGATTTTTAAAAACTCCTGCCAGGGTAGAGATTCTCAAAAAACTCTGTTTTTGTGTTTACATGTGGACGCAGAAAACGGAGATTTACTCACGCAAGCTCAAAGGTGTGCACCTTGTTTGACGTGACGCTGTGCGCCATGTTATTGTTTACATGAGATGAATTTCTACAATGAGACAAAAAACTGTTGCTGTTACTCTGTGTGCAGTTTTTACACGCTTACACATGCAGTTACTGTCCATCCATTCAGAAAGGCAGAGGCGTCGTCAGTTTTGAATAAATTAACAAAAAATGTAATTAAAATTTATGCATGCTGTATGCATTTAGTTCATTCCCAAGTTGTGAGTCTACACCAGCCGAAATCCTGTTTCTGGTTATTAACATTTGAAATGATGAAGGTACTTGAAAAGTAACACAAAATTAGCTGCCTTTCCAGAAAAACACAAAGCTTTTGTCCTGAAGGTTTGCATAAAACCCTGTTTACTCTTTCCCTCCCAGGCTTCTAGACTGGCCAACATTTCTGCACGGCTAGGATTTGGCACGTTCTTGACAACGTTTGACTGCGTTTTTGGCGTTTACATGTGGACGGAGATATTTTTCCAAACTGCACGTGTGGACGGGATTTTTAAAAAGAAAGAAAATGGAAAATCTCCGTTTTCAAAAACACCCGTGTACGTGCGGATGTAGCCTCAGTGTACCAGCAATCATGGCACCATGACCTGTTTGTGTGGCTGCTTTGATCAATCAAAAAGCAGTGTTATCTGCAAGCCATAAGGGTACCACCTGAATGTGAGCGTGTTGGACTCGATGGATTTGTGACCCGGACCAATCAAGGGTTGCTACTCAGTAATCCTCTTGTTCCAACACTGTTAATCATTCCGATCAAGGCTTGAACTAATCAACCATTTGTGAAATTCAATCAGCTTTCTCATGCCATGTGATGACCTGTGTATAGTAGAGAGATTAATCCCATCTCATGGCGTGATATGTGTCTTTCTGGCCTCAGTGGAAAAGGAGATGGTGTCAGTGGAAGTGGCTCGGATGTTGACCCTAGCTGAGCAGTGTCTGGAGCGAGCCAAGTCATTTGTAGGGAAGAGCACCGAGCCCCCCGACCTGTCAGCTTCTGCTTTCTCTTCGGGTTCACCTGGCCTACCAGAGCCCCATCAGACTGCGGTCGTCCCTGCCTCTCACACTGCAGACACTGGTGAGTACGTTCTCCTCCAATCAGAAGCATCTCTTCTGTAAACACACTGGTCAGTCACTGCTAAGTTGGAGCCAGGAGTCACAAGTGAGATGTCACCTGCTGCACAGTGTTACGTCATCTCATTGTGTCTTTAGCCTGAGCTCTTGGTCTCTGTTTGACTGCAGTCACAGTACCTGTGGGTGGTGCTCCTGTGGCCACAGACCATAAATCCTCGAGTCCCAGAGTGAGCGGTCGCAGCAGGCTGTTGTCAGACGAAGCCGAGGAGCCCTCACCTTTCCTGCCTCCCGAAGTCTTCCACAAACTACAAGCAGAAGCGTCGCAGGACACGGGCAAAAAGTAAAGACTGGTTTTCATCAAGGAGAGGAAATATTGCTCCAGTGATAGAAGCTGGACAAACAAAGAAGAACAGACTTAGTAGTTGCTCTGGATTCCTGTAAAAGCACAGTGTTTTCAAGTGAAACAGCAAACGTGTTGCAGTCGATTTGTTATCTAAATTGACGCGTGCCGTGAGTCATGTATTGTTTGTTTATGCGTTTGTGCGCTGCAGGGAGCTGACACCCATTGAAGAAGCCTCACGTTTGAACCAGAAGCTGAAAGCTAATTACGAAGCTCGCCTGGCGAGACTCACACCTGGTCAAGCCTACCAGAAGACATCTTTGGTAAGTTTGGGAAATGAACTCGTCTCAGTCTGTTGTCACATACGCTACTTTGTTGTCCTTGTTTGAGCACAAGTTTATTTAAAAATGTAAAGACGTGACAACTTCTGTTAAAACGATTTCCAAAAATGTTACATTTTTTTATTTTAGTGATATATAAAAATTTGTTTAACAGTATTTTTTGTTTGCACCTTTATTTTGCATGTGGAATATAACAGGTAGATGATTTTTCTTAGCCAGAGGACAAACTTCCTGAGGAAGAGTCGGTCCAAACATCCCACTGGTTTTTAGAGTTTCACCTGAAAGAAGGGATTCAATTATTGATATTATTCCTTCCAGTTTTGCAGCATGTGTATACATATTTGGTCCGATTTGCCTGGATATTCAATCACACTTAATCTTTTTCCCCCTCTAAAGCCACGAGGCTGCCGTGATGTCATCTGACAGAGTTATCATAGACATAACTTAATGATAATGGTCGCGCTCTGATTGCTACTTTCTGTCTCCCGTACTCGCTCAAGTTTGTTGTTCCCTGTCACTAAATGACCACAGCACACTCAATTTGCATGTGTGTGGCACAAATGAAACAAAGGGGGGCTTTTTTTGGAAAAGGGTCTAAAAATTGGTAGGTAAAGTTTATTGAAAACACTTCAAATTTGGGCAACAGTAAAGTTTTAACTGAAGTGTGAGAGGGAGGCCAGAGCCCAGCCTGTGACGATATCTAAAAACATGTAAAATTGTGTTGTTGTTGGGTTTTTATTAAGCTCTGGTTTTGATGGCAGTGTCGCGATTATGTGAAGTTACTGTTGATGCTGAGGAACATATACAGGTTTTACGCTTTCATGCGGACTTCTATATTTCACATATTGAAACCTTCAGTCCCAGAACTTATACAAGGTGTTGTTAAAACAGGAGGCGATTCATAAATGTGCTTCAACTTTCAACTTCAACAAAGTTAAAAATAAATAGAATTTTAATCACTTTTATATCAATCTTAATATAACCTTTTAAACTGTAAAACCTTCATTTTATGCTAGCATATTTACCCAGTCACTTCCTCATAGTAACAGTGAAGATTATATTTTGATAAAAGGGAAGACAAAGAAAGACAAACGGTTTTTATTCTAATTAGTTTCACTTTGTGGTTCTGAGTGTTTCCTCTCCTACTGAAAAGATGGCCTATGCTTGACGGACGGTGCAGGTGACATATTCAGTGCGCAGGATTGGTCCGTCTTTCCTGACATCTTTGTCACTGTCACCAGTATCAGGCTGGGCGTGTTTTAGATGGATTAGCTCTTGGTAAGTGCATTGCTCACACTTGTCTATAGTGTGCATCAATGAGAGAAGAGCCAAAGTTTCCATAATGAACCAGAAGAAGGCAGGCCTGAGGAGGCAGTACAGGGCTCAGTGTAAATCTCAGAAATTCACCTTCATGTTGATGCTACTTCAATATATTCCCGCTTACTAAACTCCTCCACCTTAATGTAACGCCCTCATCAGCAATGGGCTCTTCAGCAGGGTGCTGCACCCTAACAGAGATGTGAGGAGCATGCCAAAGAACAGGTCAGAGCTGATGGCAAGCAGCATTAGAGTGGTGCTTTTTAAGTATTTAACATTAACATATGAGCATGCTGTGAATGTACATTCAAAGGTAATTTAAAGATAAGAACACACATATTCACATTTTACGTTTGTGTTTGATTTGATTTTGTTACCTGTAAATGAGGCAAAGAAAGAATTTATCAAAATAAAAGTTTAATGTTGCACAAAAATAGTGTTTATTTCGGTTATGCGAACTAAACGCAGCTAGCCGAGTCAAGTTTCATCGCAATGCCAGACTCACTCACCATCTCATTGTTTTCCCAGCATTACTCTTCACATTCATAATGCTCCATTACATCATGTATTTCATCAGCTCCAAACAAAAGCTCAGGCAGCAGCCAAAATGTAAATCCTTAAATGACGTGTATTAGTGAGTGTGGGAACGGTTGTGGGAAAACAGTGTTTATGTGATTGCTCTTTCTTTTTTGTCTCTGCTCAGCCTAAACAGAAATTTGACACACTTTTTCCCTGACTGTGGTCGCTCACCCTGTCAGTAAAATGTTTTTCTGCCTTTGCATTTGTAAATTAAACTTTCTTTGACTGCCTGGTAGACATTAGTCTCATGCACTTTGAATCTTCTTTAAAAGGACCTGTTATTCTCATTTGTTTTGTCTAAAACTTAGATTTAGCTCATTTCTTTTTAAGGCTTTCTTCTGATTGGCTGCCCCTTGCAGACAGAAGTTTTCACCAGCTGGTGGGTGAATGTACAGGTGGATGTATTACTACCAATAGTTTTTACATTTTGGTGACCATTGAAATTAAAGTTAATGCTTCAAATAAGTTGGTAAATAGAAATATGAATTACATAGGGGTGTAGATACTTAATCAAAGCCTCTCTGTGCTGCACCACCTGTGAAGGAAACGGTTTCCAAGGCCTACTCCGTGGATCGACTTCCTTCGAGGCGTGGACGTCTATCAGCAGAGAATGTCCCTTAGTCTGTAACACAGTCAAATATATTCTCAAGTAATATTCAAGCATGCCATTCAGCGTGTTAGTACGAGCTCGGGAGCAGCTTGGGAGAACAAGAAAACAGAGACTGCTTCAGGTTGTCTTCCCAAATTGACTCAACTTTATTCACAAGTACAACAGTTTTATATAGAGGGTAAAATTCATGAGACAGCAGATTATCAGTTTAAACCAGTACAGACCAAGATAAGGCAGCGTCTTCCTGCCCATGGATGAAGAAGCATCCTTTGTGTAGTGTATCAGTTCAGCTACAATTGTGATTATCTCAGCGACATATTTTCAAGGCACAAAACGAAGAGTTCTTACATTAGTGAAATCTGAAACAAACCATTTGGCCTTCAACAGGCGTCTAAAAGATTAAGAAACTAATGTAGCTGAGGGAGTGATCTCTGGTATTTCAACCTTGTACCAGCCTGTGATTCTCACACATCAATTCTTGGGTCAAAGAGAAAAATAACTAAAACAAAGGGGCCTTATTGAATGACAGAGTTTTCCTGCATAATGTCACTATAAAACAATATCCAGTAAATGCTACCATGGTACTAAAATACCTAACAACCTGGTTTGTGGATACTGACATCTACAAGTGGTTTATATTAATCTAAGATCTAGGGACATTTATCATACAAATGCAAATAATGCAATTCTACTACAGAGATGTGGTAAACATTGATTAAGTGCTGTTGATTTAGAATAAAATATCCTCAGTTTCTTCTGTTATTCGCCTAATAGTTGTATTTAATATGTATTTAATGTCACAAACTTTGACCTCAGTTTAAGTACTGAATCATTTTCTGCGATGGTAATCAAAAATAATGGAAACTCTGGTGGATTAAAGCGCGCTACCTGTGCTTTTATTTTGTATTCTGGTCTTCCGGTTCGCGGTTCCGCTGCTGTTAATGGTGAGTGTGACGGGCGGAGGGAGCAGGCTACCTGAGAGCGTTTTATTTTAGCCGGGTAACGTGTGAGCTACAAAGCAGAACTTTCTCTCGTCGTTTTTTATAATTTTAGTGGGAAACTCGCTACATTAAAAATATATAATAAATAATGGTAAGCAAAATGCCGCCAAGTTTAGCTTACATCTGGTTAGCTCGCTATTTTCTTAATTGGCTCGCTCGGTTGTAGGCTAACACTTCTTTTTCTGTAGAGATCTTTTTTATTTTGAGCTGTAGGTTTTTAAAGTAACGTTAACTTGTCAGTTAGGTGCGGAATATGTTTCGACAGTCTGCGGAGCCTCGTGTTTTCTGGAGGAAACTGAAGGCGTTTGTAAAGGTAAAGTCATAATGGCTAATTTTGTTAGCCAATTAACGCCACTGACGCGTCCCCCCCACAAGCTTTTAATGACACTACCGTGGCAAATAATTAGGGCATTGTGTTTTAAAATACACAGTATAATAATTAAGTCAATATAAATAAACTGAAAATACTCTGTGGTTTATGGAAAAAGGTGAAGTATTTTCAAGGTTTGCACTTTAAATTGCACATCAGGGATTCCCAGTATATTTAACGTTTATTTACAGAATGGTATTAAAACTACGTGGGGCGTCTTAAATAGTTTTTAATGTAACTGCTATTACAAAACATGTAAACCAGGAGATATCCTTTTAATACAGAACCACAACATGATATAGTTGTAAAGTAAAGTAAGAGTTTTGTGGCTGCACACTTGGAGTGGAGGGAACTAGTTTGTGTTGGTATCACCAACAAATACTTTACTTTCATGTTGTGTGGAACTTGGATGATGCATCCTGTAGTTTTTTAAGTGGTGGTTGGCAGTGTCATTGACATTTCTGGTGTGGATTTTGTCCCCTGTTGGCCCATATGTGCCTCCACATTTCTGAGTCGATGCAGGAAAAACCTTTATTTTTCTAGTACTTAGAAATCTGAGTTTAAGGTATGTGTGAGTCGCGGTTGTTTTATTTACAGAAAGATTCATCAATGGTTGCTATCATTTTTTTTTTCTCAAATAGAGGAAAGGCCGCATTAAGGCCCAGGGGAATATTTTGAACTTTGATTTATGTTAAGCTTTTTTAGTAGAGTCCAAGATTAGATCTCATTTTATTGAACAGATGCATACAGTGAAGTAAAGTAATAAGTAAATAGCCTTCTCTCCATTTTCCCCATTCAGACACTCTCTCTCCAGCGGCAGATGATGGAGAACCTCATCATAGCCAAAGCCAGGCAGGATGCTGTATCCTTTGAATATGGTAAACAGTTGGATTTACTGCATGGGGCTTTAAGGTTTGTAGCAATCCAAATGCAAAAAAACAAAGATGTGTATTAATTTTGAGCAACAATCCCCGCCTTGATGCTTGCATTATGTTCAAATGCCAATGAAGTAGGTGGTGCATTGCTGGGAATTGGGCCAGGAGAAGAGAGAATGGTTAAAGCGGAAAAGGACATTAAACTTTGGATTTCTGATTTAGGAATGTTGATTTTTGCTTTTTTTTTTACGTTCATCCTTTAGCTGAATAAGCTTTGCTTTTGTTGTTTGATGTATCCTAAATTTTATGCTCTCTGAGTTAAGCGGTCCTTTTTGGATCGCCTTGTTTAAATTGCAGAGTTAGTTGTGGAAACAACACACTAAGAAAGAAATCACTCTTTGCAGAATCACCCACTCCACTGGCATAAACAGTACTTTTAGATTCCAGTCACGGTGTGGCTTCAGTGCTGTGGATAGTTTGGATCCACACTAACACTGCAAAACACCAAAATCACACAATAGCAAACTAACTTGCTGAGCCAAACTCTGTGTTGTGTAAGGTGATTTGAGTGTTTTTTGTCAGTGGAGGCTGGTGGAGTGTAGTGGCTTCACTTTCCCAGTGAAGTTCACTTTCCTCAGTCAGTGATGCTGACCCACAATCGTTGTTGTTATTATTGTTAGATATTAAATATGCTTTGACAAAGTTTATTGAAAGTTCTGAGTAACCAGCTGCTTTTAAATGACTTGTAAAGTTGACCTGTTGCTACAGCAGAAAATGCAAAGATGTGCATTTTACATTCAGACTAAAAACCAACAGATTTTTGATCCATATTACTCAAATGAGACTTCCCAGTGTGTTGGAAATCTCTCTGGTTAAACGGTCGTACAAATGTAAAACGTGGTGACACTGATAATGCAGCTCACCTGTGTTTCATCAGCTGATCTGTAGGTCGTACAGCTTTTTGTAAAGCTCTTTTACATTTGCTTGAAAAATGACTGAAGCTTTTAATCAGTTACTGATTGCTGATTAAGTTTATACTTGTAATACTAAAAAGTTGTTACAAGCTTCTTATCAAAGAAAAATCCATTGGTTTGGACATTAGTGGCAACATGTGAGTAGTATAACTCTCTAAAGCTTTAATGAACTTTATAAGATTTCCCAGGATATACTCACGTCTTATCCACGCAATGGTTTGGAGATTTCCTTAATGTTGACATTAGCTACAGCGGAAGATGGAGGACAGAAGACTGAGGCTGCAGGAAGAGGCCAACAGGTACAGTGAGCTTTTCATTAACACAGTGAATTAAACTAAAGCATCTTTGTTTTGGTCACCTTAAATGTAAATGTATAAGAGCTGTGCACTCCTCTTTGTGCTCATGCCTGATGCAAGCTGGGACAGGAAGTTATATTTCTAGGGAGGTGTTATATGATGACCGATAGGTTTGCACTGTGAATTTCATACAGAAGTATAAAGTCCCTGCAATAAATCACAGATGTCAGGAAAACTGGACACACTTTTGAAAATTATTTTTTAAAAGTTCTGTAAATAACTTATTTTTTTTAATGCACAGATTGAACTCTGTAGCTATAAATAGGTTTCCATAATATTTCTCATTTCTTTTCTTCACACCTGCATGTAATTAATTCCTTCTTCTATTTGCACATTTGGTTAACCAGACATGACAGTGATCCTGTATTAAGTATAACTTCTGTGCTGTTATTTATAGCATTTATTGACCAAATTACAGTGTTTATAAACTGTGTAAATAACCTACTGCATAATAAACCAGAGATTGCAGGTTTCTTGCTGGGGTTTTGCAGTCAGGACAAAAACATAGTGGCTGTTGGAACCTCAACAAGGGGATCTGCTTCCAAAATTAGCGATCACTGGCAGGCATGCAATTTCAGTAACCTCTCCTGTGTGTGCGTTCGTCATTCCAGGAGATTTGCAGCGTCTGGGGCAATGACTCCAGAGGAGCAAGAGCAGCGTATTCTCTACACCAATGTTCTGGAATATGAACAGGACCATGTAAGTTTAAATGCTATTAAAAAGTGTTGGCAGGTGTAAATGAAGATTAGAAGACTTTGCATAGCAGCAAATAATTCAAGTACAGTAAACAAGATGGCAAACTCTGGACCTACATATTTATTTCCTCTTCAAATCTCCAGTTTCCAGCAAAGTATCTTAGTTTGTTCCAAATCACACAGAGTTGCATGTTGTTGTTTTTCTACTGATGCAGTGTCGATGCACAGCAAGTTACAGGCAGCCCACGTTTCAGCAGTCCCCTCTGTTTTCTTTCACAAGTTCTCAAGTATTGAGTTTTATGTTGGTTAATTAATGACTAATCACTTAATAGACCTTTATATATGTGTTTATGACGTTTTTGTTTTGGCCTCTTTAGGATTGGCCCAAACAGTGGAAAGCCAAAATGAAGAAGACTCCTGATGTCTCGTTAGTGTCAAATCTGGTCTCCTACCTGCTCAGGTAACTGACAACAAGGTGGAAAACGGTTTATTTTTCTTGTGTGGAGAAATACCTGTGCTATTTATTTGTGCTTTTTTTTTTTTTAACACAACAAGACACAGTCAAAGCATTCAAATGTTGTGACTGCTCAGGATTGTCCTTTCTGGGTTTTATTCAAGTATTGGGGTGTTTAAGTGGTGTTTTGTCAATCAGAAGGGTAGTTTGGCTTGAGTGTCTGGAGAATTGCAAAGAGACGAAACCAGGCAGTAAGCCGAAACTAAAGTAACGAATAGGGAAATATGCATAAAGGCAAAAAACTGTCTGCCACGACTTCAACAACACCAGAGAAATTGAGCTGAATTCGAGGATTGATTTGGCTTTCTCTTTGTCCTTTGGTTTGACATGTAGTTAATAAAAGTTTCACTTATTATTATCAAATTTACAGTAAAGTTAAACACAATAATAAATCATATACAGCACAGATTTTATAGAATATGCATAAACGGTTGTGTATTTGCTTCAGATGGTTTAACTGTGCTACAGAATTAGGCAGTCCTAATCCTGCATGTACTTGTTTCACTGAGAGTAGTTTGGACTTCTGGTAGAGGAGCTCATATGCGTGTACACACACAGCACCGCGCGATGACAAAGCAAACACGTTTGTCAGAGTTTAGAACGAATGCAGTCTGAAGAGAGCTGCATGCCTTTAATGAAGAAACACTCAGCTCTAATCCATTTTAAGACAAGTGAAACACAATGTAGTGCAGAGTATTTACAGATGAATGATAATGAACCTTCTAAAAGATGTTCAGTCATTTAATGATCTTTAATGATTTCTGGAGCACAGTTTGTTATTAATCTGTGGACTTGGAAAGTTTTTAAATTGTGTTATCCCACAGCCGTTTCTGATTTTGCATCGTCAGTGGATTCTGTTATCGCTCTTAACTGTGTCCTCAGCCGGTCCGACCACCCAGTTGTGAAGCTGCTGAGGAAACATCAGTACCGAGTTTACAACCGGCTGTACCCCATCGTTAGTAAAGGTCTCCCTAAGAGTCCCGCCATGCCACTGAGACCACGTCACAGCATTCACAACCCACTTCATCCAGGTAAGGGGTTGGTTTGGAAGACAGTGGGTTCATATTTATGTTCTCTTGGCTTCTTTTTTGTGCAAACTAGTTTAAATTTTTGTTAATGAGGATTTGAGACAGAACACTGGATTCAGCTCTACTCTGTATGGGCAGCATTTAGAGGTTCTGGACTCGTGATGCTGTTAATTGGAGTGAACCAAGTTACGTTAATGGTGACATGTTCTGAATCACACAGAGACTCCGAAGAGACCAGTCAGGACAGCATGTAGTACCCAAAGTGTAAAGAGCTTCAGCACAGACTCCTTGATTTCTCCCTCGCGCTCCCACAACCTCATCCCTAAATATGAGGAGGAAGAGGCGGAGGAGCCCAGCGAGCAGGGGACAATGGACCGGGAGAACTCATTTGAAGATCTGGAGCAGTTTGTGACTCAGATGGATTGGGTTCAACCCCCCAGCAGCACAGACGACACTGCCTCGGATTCAGATTCGGTCTGCGATTTTTCTGTGCCGCTGGAGCAGGATGAGAGCCACGTCCAGGAGCTGGAGAAGAGAGCGCTTAAAGAACACCTGAAAGCTGTCGTCAAGGACGTTCATATTGCAATCGGTGAGCACAGCTTGTTGTTTTGGAACAGCAAACTCTTCTCTTGTCACGACATTTGCATTCATTGATGGGAGTTAAATGATACGGCTGTGTTCTGTCTTTCAGATCAGCTTCTGTCTTTGTGTTTGCTGTCCTTTGAGTGCCTAAACACTGCCAGCTTTAAGGACCTGTGTCTCGCCAGCATTGAGGAAGCCTTCTTCACACCTCTGTGGAGCGCCCTAGTGGCTCTTTTCAGGTAGTGCACCTGTAATCCTCAGTTCTGTGCCAGAGGCACAAAGGTGCCGAAACACCAATAATCAAAGAGCTGTTTAGATAATAGAGATCTTATAATCCACTATGGCCAAATGTAACCAAATTCTTGAGAAATATAGTGCATAGAAACTGCTTTCCTATTAAATATTAAATTATACGTACTATTAAGTAACTGCCTTACTGCTTCTAATAGATTATTCATCCAGATTTGAACACCCAAATTTAAGCTTGTCGTTAAAAGTCTGAGTTCCCATAAAACAGATATTTTTAAGGTTGTGAAGAAAAAATAAGATAAAACAAGTTAACATGTTTCTAACATTGTTGTCCCTTTATCACCCATATTTATTAAATTTAAGTTTTAGTGTGGGACGAAACACTAGGAGGCATTAATTAGTGTTGGTGACATCTTTAAATCCCCAACAAAATTCAAAGAGTCATTTATTGTCACGTAAAAGAAATGTGACAAATACTGTATAGTAATGACTTCACTGTTGAGCAGTCATGCAAACTGCTACTTAGTGCAAATAATAATACACAATTTTAGCTTTTTACAGCCTTAATTAAACTCGCTAACTTACTGTTAGCAAAATGTTCTTCTGTCACAGAGTGTAGGGTGTGAGACGGTGCTCTTAGGAAAACACAGGTGCAGTGCATGTGCCGGTTCAGATCTAGAGGTAATTTGTGAAAACGTTTACCTGAATTTAAAAGGTTGCTGCAGAGTAGAGAAATGGATCAAAACAGGCTGCATGCAGAGAGAAATGAGTCTTAGACGTATGTTATGCTGTCTGCTTAAACTGGATGGAAAAGGCTGCTACAAATGTAGCTTTCAGACTGTGTAAAAACACTTAAAAAGTTCATTTAACCAGTGGGTCAAGGTCTCTGACCAGCATGGGGCAGTGCTGCTCTTGTTTTTGCTCAGCTTCCCTCATCTGCTGTTCTCTGGTTGGGTTCTCAACTTGTTTGTGTTGCAGATTTCGCTGTAGTTGACTGTGATGGTACTTCTAACATTATTGTGGTTTATATTTGATTCCCAGTTGTGTGCTGTGCCATTAATTTTCCGCATTTCCTATACTCAACCTTTAGTTTAGCTGGATTCAAACAAATTCAGTGGTAGTTGGTGTCGTGGCACTGAAGTGAGCTGGGTGATTTAGATAATTAAGATAAATATAAAAAATATGTTTAAAATAAAATTTAAAAAAGCTCTTGCAAGAAGCCAGAAAATTAGAGTTTAAAGATTTTATGTCGGACACAGCTTGAAAGAAATTTGAGATCCGATCTTCAGCAGTATCCCTGTGTTTGTCGGTCAGACCCGCCCTGCGCTGATGCATGATTTCAAAACACGAACGCTCAGCTGGAGACTTCAGAAAGGTGACATCACCTGCATCACCATGGCTGTGTTCATCCTTTATATACAGTCCACTGTTACCACATGGAAGCTGTATCGTTTCTTGAATGACGGAGGAGAATTTTAAGTTTTATTGATACTAATAATTATGCATCAACTTGCCATACTTTTTACTTTATTGCAGAAATAAGAAGTGGAATAGCAAGAATTCTGCTCTGCAGTGTCTCGTGGTGATGTGCCCTAATTTTAGCTAGAAGCTAAAGTGGAACTATTTTTGTTGAGTTTTATGTTAAGCAGGTATGAGGGTGTCAGACAATGATCCTGTGGAAGAGCGATGTGTTGTGCTCATGTTCTAAATATTAACAACCACGTCAAGAAATAAGAAAAGCTTCTTGATTCTGGGGTTTTTATTCCACTTTAGGGTATGTTTTTAATCAATTAGACAGCAGGAGCTCAGTCTGTGACAGTTATCCAGCTTAGTTTCCAGGAAAGCTTTAAAAAATTATTCCTCATTCTGCCATCGACTAGGAATAACCTGGAGTTTAAATATCCAAAATGTACCCCCTACACAACCACTACCAGGTTTTCATGTGACGCTTCCCAGACTTGTATCATTCTTTGCTCCGTTTCCATCATTTAGTTATTTGTCCGTTTGTTGGATTTCGCTCTGGAGCCATATGTCTTTGATTTCAGGAAGGTGTATGTAGAAAGGGAGGAGGCCTACGAGACCAGTGTGAAGCTGTACAGCGATGTTTCACCTAGAGATATCGGCATTCCCTTGAAACTGTTTCCCCAAAATACCGGTTCCCCACAAGGGTCCTACCCCTACGGGTCTGCTATCCAGGAGCTCAAACTTCTCATTCATGACCGATGTCCACAGAGGAAACTGGAATGCATTGGTGAGTCAGATTGTGTTGTTTTTATTCTCGTTTACACAAAGGCAGAGTTTTGGGATGGAAAGCTGCTCTTAAGAGAGGATTAATTCCAATTGAAAGAAGAAATACACCCTTTTCTGGCAGAAAACCATGGCCTGAGGCTTGGTACTGCTCTGCCTCTAACCTCCTCACGCTAATTTTTATTTTAGTATTTGCAGGTTTTGAAAGGTACAAAAAACATTTAATTTTGCTTCGTTAGAAGGGTTTCATGTTTGTTCGAAACTCTTTGGTGACTGGTGACGTGTCCTTTTGAATTTTAAATTCAGTCTGTTTTTAATCATAAGACCTCACATTTATAGAAAACTAAGTGTTATTATTCATCAGCATTAAACTTTACTAAAAGCTCTCTGCATCTGTAAAGTGTGAGGGCAGCCAGCCGTTAGGTGCACGTCCTCAGAGTGAAGAAGGCATAAGTCAATTCTTCTTGTGAGCTTTAAAGATAAACAGTTCTTGGCCAGATGGTCTCTGATGTCACTCTAAACCAGCATTTATGTATTTGCACTAAACCCAGAAAAAAACATTTTGTTCAGTAAATGATTGAAATAATAATTTTGTACCTTAAACTTTGCTTTGAATCCATTTTTGTCAGTCTCACAGACCTTTGACAGTCGGTCTGTTCTCACAGCAGCTGAAATCTAATGACTGTGTGGGCTGACTCATTATAAACAGAATATCAGCCTACTGCCTGCTCCTGTCACACAGTCTGCTTTAGGTCATTGTCCTGCTGTAGGGGGAAATAGCCTGCGAGGTCTATGGCCGTTCCCTCCACTGCAGCGCCCGAGGCGTTCACACCTGCTCCATGTAACATGTCAGATATTTCCGAGCACGTTCTTTCTCATCAGAACACCTCAAACTCCAAATAAGATTCATCTGTCTGTAACACTTTGTCCCAACGCATCTGTTTAATGTCCCAATGCGCCCTTTGTTTTTTTCTTTCCTCTCAACTTTGCATCCAAACCTGTTTCTCTGGCTGCTATCTCTAATTACTGGGTCAATACTTCGATATCTTATATTATATTTGAAGCATTCAGTCTGTATTGCAGTGCTCCATGAGTTTTATCGTTTCTTGTGTTTTGTTCCAGTGAGGACGTTACGCCTGATCTGTGCCTGTGCCGAGGATTACAGGTGTCTTCATGAAGGGGACGCGACTCCCAAAACAGCGGCCATGTGAGTAAATGATCAGCTCCAGTAAGTATCTGGGCCTTTACTGTGGTACTGCACTGACCAATCTTTCTTTTTCACTAACACACAAAAATGACAAATGTAACTGAGAAACAATGCAACAGTTATACAACACAGTGGTGTATTGTTCTTTTAGTTGAATTGCTATAAAGTACACCTCATTAAACTTAAATGAAAGCCCTTTCCTCATTGCATATTCCTCCTAATAGGAAGGGAAAGACTCTTCCGAGATCCGCTCATAAGTACCCAAACATCATTTAAGGGGTCCCTGCCTTGGTAGCTGCCCTGTCAGCTCTCATCACTGCTCATTTAGGTCTGGCACAGCAGGCGCTGTCTTGGGTCTGTTACCCTCCTGTAGAGCGCCTCTTCCTGACCAGGCCCAAAAGTGGGTCGTCCTGGCTGAGCCTGCAACACACCATGGTCCAGTGAGGAGGTTTGGGGAATAAATGAAAAGGGATGGAGTTTTGTGGACTGAACAGTGATACCCAGAGACAAATGCTCAGTAGGTTGTAGCATGCATAGGGTTCAGCAAATTAAACGTGTTCTTTGTTGACAGAGTTGGACCAAAACTTTGTAAAATAAATGGCAGCCGAGCTCTGCATATTTCTCATCGTGGCTTCGTATTATCGCTGAACTGTATCCGCTAGAGAACATGTTAAAATCAGCATGAGTTTGGGCTTCATCTGTAATTTGGGCTGACAGTATTTTGGC
Source organism: Astatotilapia calliptera (assembly GCF_964374335.1). NCBI lineage: Eukaryota > Metazoa > Chordata > Actinopteri > Cichliformes > Cichlidae > Astatotilapia > Astatotilapia calliptera. The sequence continues at coordinate 2,807,860 of NC_137428.1, read as the reverse complement.
ATTATTATTTATGCAAACAGAGACTGAGACTTCTAGTGACCGCAAGTAAACAAACAGACGCTGGATTTCCTTTACTGAATGGGTGGGGATCATAGTCCTAGAATAAGAGCATTTATGAGGCTGTTAAAAGGACCACACTTAAGTTAAGGTTAGACGTTTTATAATAGGACTCGTAACAGTCGACTCAAAACCTAGGGGGGATATGTCAGCAGCTTTTAAATGGGTTTTATGTGTGATTAATGCTTGTAAAAATCCTGTTTGCTCCAAGAGTCAAGGGGGAAAACATCTTCCTCCTTCAGAAAGCTCTTGGATACGTTTTCTTCTTTGTACACTCCAGTTGTTGTTGTTGTTGAGCGGCTGAGGCAGTGTCTCCTGCTCCATATCTGTCTCTTTGCATCGGAGCGCTTGTGACGTGATGAGACACGGCAGTGGAAGAGTTGATTGGGCGCAGCACTTCTCAAAGCTTTTGATCCAGAAAAGTTGTGACGTTGAGGGATTTTGATGTGTACCCTCACGACGCTAAAAGAAACAACTGGGCAACAAATGTCTCTCCAAGAAATGCAAACCTAATCACGCTGCACTTGTTATGTGGAAACACGAATCACGCTGTGTCCTGCCACAGCAGACATTTCAATCGGTGACTATTTTAGATTTCACAGAGCTTTGTTACCATCTTGTAGTAAAGATGAAATCTCCAGGTTGGACTGGACTTTGGCCCCAGACTGCCAGCGCTGGCATGTTTTTCTTTGCTGATTGCAGCTCAGTGCAGGGCCATATGTGACTGCTTTTCTTAGTCCCTTTTAAATACAGGTTGCCTTTGTGGATGTCACTGTGACTCACAGAGTGGGTGTTTTTAATCAAAGGCCTGACTCAGATTGGAAAGTCGTTTTTTAAAAATCTAATCAAGATGTTTCACAGACAGAGTGTGTGTGTATGCGTTAATATTTATGTTTATATTGCATATTTATCTCTCCTTGTGTATATCGAGTACACCAGTGCAACAACACTGAAGCGCACTATTTATTGTTCGCTGCGTGTTTCCGTATGGATTGATCTGCTGCAGTGTTTCGGTGCCTGACTGGTCCCCCAGCTTTGTCTTCCAAAGATGCATCTGGTCAGGATTTGTGTGCTTTGGCTTTAGCTGGTGTTTCGTTGTTCAGTATATAGAAAATTTGTTTAAGAAAAATACAGCGACAAAATGTAATTTAAACTTCACATCACGGCGATTCCTGCTTTACCTTAAAAATTAATATTTTTATATCATAGCCATTTTGTCCTATTTCACCCAGACTCGCACTGGGATTAGGGTTGGGACTGTTTCCCATTTCCAGTGTGATAAAGGCGAAGGTGTGCTATACCAACAGAGTCTCGCTCACATATAATAAAGGATCTAGCCTAACAGTTTAAGTGCTAGTACCTCGCAACATTTTCCAGGCTCTTCTCTACTTTTGGTCCACAGTTACCTGAAGTGATTCAGTCTGATTTTACTGTGTATTTGTAAAATTGCTCACCTGCCTCTCTGATTTTTCACCATACCCACCCCTTGCACACAGTGGAATCTCTCACCAGTAAATCTTGGACAAACCAGTGTCTCTGCAAGTGAGGAGGCCCGTTAAGCTCTACTTTAAAATCAAAGCAGACAGAAACATCCTCATTCTGTTCTTCTTGCTTTAGTTTTGAGATGCTGATGATGGACTAATGTAGCTGCTACCCACACATGGATTAATTTCAAATGGTGCCGTGTGCGCATTTTGGCTCACGTCTCCTTCACTTATATTACCAGACACGACCTGAAATGTTAGTGTGGCAGATATATTTAAAAAATGATTCTGGCTGTGATTCAGGATGATCGTTAACAGGCTGTTGGAGATCCCTCCGAATGTTGTTGGTCTTTTCATTGATCATTGACCCAACAACACTAGTTCAATTAAATATTCCCTCAGAATTTAGACGGGTTTCCTTTGGGGTATTTTTTGCTTTCACTGTAAAATAAATTCTTTGTATAACCAAATTAGAATTATTTTTCCTGGCCTTTACCCTTACTCTTTAGAATCTAGTTTTAGTTGGTGGTTTGTTGTTTTGTTTTTTGTACTAGTTGTCGTCTTTTTATTCTGTGAAAAGCCATCTAGTCCTTTTTTTTTCCCTTCCTCTTCTATTGTGATCCTCTGTATTCCCTCTACATCAATTTAATCGGGAAATTTTCTGTCTTTCTGCTTCTGCCGTTTGCATTTTTAAACTTGTTGTCCACTAAAGAGCCCTGCAAACCCATAATGTGGCCTAATCTTCCCTGAGAGATCAGTACTTGTGCATGTGGCTGGACTGCATTGTATCCTTGGAATGCAGAGACACCAGTTTTCGTGTGAGCGATCGATGTGTATGTTTACAGTAGTGAACTCTGAAGATTAGAGTTCAGGGCTTGCGATTGTGTGAGTATGTGAGGTCCGGCTCCCAGCGGTTACATGAGCTCGTCCACACCTTCCAGAACCCGCAGGAGGAGAGTATCCAGTTGCATGTGCACCGGGTCAGTGGAGGGCCAGCAACCTGCCTTCTCACGCAAACTAGCAAACGAGCAGTTAGCCCTGCGTGTGAGTCCTGATAAACAAATGGTCACTGTCTGCACACAGGGAAAATGCTATCAAGCTGTCATCATCTCCCAGGCTGCAATTTGTCCTCCCAACAGATCTCAGAAAGGGAGCAAAGAGGGAAGGAGGGGGGAGGAAAAAAAGCTTTATCATTTCCATCCCCGAACAGGCATCCCGTTAAGAGCTACGTTTGATTTAGTTTCCTTTCAGTCCCCTGGAGAGTGCATGCAGTCATACTCTGTGAATGTCACTCTTTTTTTTCCCTTCATCTTTATTTATTTGCTTTTGTTTTTCCCTCTTACTTGAACTTACCGCCTCCTTCCTTCCTTTCCTCTGACAGCGGTGCAGACGACCTGTTACCCATCCTGTCCTACGTGGCTCTGCGGTGTCAGTGTCCTCAGCTGGTGTCTGAATGCGCTGCTTTGGAGGAGTTCATTCATGAAGGGTGAGTCATCCGCATGGAAAGTGATGATGTCCCTGGGAGCAGATAAACTTAGTTTGGTGCATAAATACATAAAATAACAGTAAAACGTGAGTATTTTGTTAACATGCTGCCGCTCAGTAAAATCTTATTTATTCCCAAGTTTAAAATTAAGAAACTTTTTGTCTGAAAGGCTGTAATGAGACCTTCCTCAGCTCTCTTAGTTGCCTCTTGTAGTGATTCTATATGAAGGACAAAACTAAAGCTTTGCTTTGCGTCGCGCTTCCATCCAGCAGTGAGCAACAATGGCTAAAGGTAGATCAGAGTCAGCCAATCACTGACGACAACCAGCACACCACCGCAAAAGGACAAGAAAACACTGTGGCTTCAGGTGGTGCCAGTGACAGCGTTAGTGAGCAAACAAACAGGGGCTGATAGTTGGCTGTAGCGTTTCAGGCCCTCGGGTGAAGACTGCAGTCGGCATCGGCTGTATATTCTTTATGTGGAGGGAGAGTTTGGATTTTGGAATCAAATCTAAACCAAATTTCTTTCTTCTAGCTAATGATACTGAAGACTAGCTAGCCTGCTAGTTCATTCAGACTCATCTGAGAAGTTGCTGATGGTTATTTTAAACTGGGCAGCTAACGTTGGCCCTGTTTGTGCAGAGTAGCTAAATTAGAGCTAGCTGGCTAAAAATATCCTTACTTGAGAACATTATTGTTATCGAAGTCACAAATATTTCATCAAATAAATCGGAATTCAGAATTATGTTGATTAGAATCTGACTGCTCGATGTCTGCTGGAGACACAAACGTGACAATAAATAGCAAACACACTGACCATGAGAAATGATGCTGACACTGGGTCTTCTGTGCAGATCTAAATAAACACAAAGCAACAGCAGTGCTTCCAGTTTTCATCTTTGTCAGGGTTAAAAATCCAAATCAAATGTTTTTCAGGCTGAAGTTTTGTTCTTTTCTGATGATGATCGGTGCAGAGCACGCTCATGTCACCAGAAGCAGCTAAGTGCTGTTCTGCTTGAGCCATACGTCTTTGGCAGAGTAGCATGTGAATTTACACACCACACCCAAAAGGTCTCGTCATATCTCCAAAAAGAGTGGATTGTAAAAGCCGGTTGGTTAGACTGGCATTGGCTGAGGAATGTCAGGATATTTGGGATTTGGTTTTCTTCTCTATAAAAGTGCAAATAAAGTCCTTGAGTTTAGATCATTCATGTTAGAGGAGAGACTCCCGTTCTCACAGAAATGCGTTGAAGTAAAAGCTGCATGAAAAGTATAGAAAGATGGGTTTTTAAAAGAATAACTGACCTCGAATCACAACGTACACTTAACTCAAATCAGAGCAGTAAAAAGAAGTTTGACTTTAAACTCAGCCACAAATGTCTCTGATATTTTCATCTGAGGGAAAAAAAGCTGACTGTAAATTCATTAATTAAGGAGTTAACTTAGTTTTTAGTCTGCAGTGTGAAGGATTAAACGCTGTGTTCACTGATAACATGAAAGTGCAACTGTTTGTGCGCCGCTACCCTGATCAGTTTGTCTATGATTGTGACTTGGATAAAGATCGGAGAGCATTTTATGAGTAATTGATGCAGAAATCCCGCTAACTGTAGTGGCTTCACAAAATGTTTCTTCTCCTTTTTTCCTTCAAATGCACGTTTTGTTCAGAATTTCCAGATAACAGCTGAGCGATAAGCATCTTATCGCTTTCCTCTTTCTGTCCCCTCTCGTGTCTCGATCCTCTTAGCCCCGGACTCAGAGTTGAGTCCTGGCCTCGTCTGCATCTCGTCTGCTGTCTCTAAAAACCTCCTTGGTTATGACTTGATCTTTTCATATAGCATCCATGACTTTCTTTTGCTCAGCCTGCTCACCGTGTAATGTGTTCATAACTCCAAAAGTGGAGAAAAATTGTTAGTGTAAAACTATAAAACCTTTTACTATCATCCACTTCTCTGTTTCAGCTATTTGATAGGAGAGGAGGGATACTGCCTCACCTCCATGCAGAGTGCTTTGGCCTATGTTGAGTCTCTGCAGCCCGGCGTAGCTCAGCTTCCTGCGGGAAAGCTTATATGAAACAGGTAAGGGGATATCCATACATAACATGGATGCTTTGAAGATGAGCTTTTCTGTAAAGGTTATTGTGACATTCGTGTTATTGCACAGTGACTTAAACATCCTGCAGAGAATAAGCTTTTCATTACCATCTACCTGAGGGATGCATCAGTGAGATTAATGGGTCAGTGAGGTAACCTGTGAACGCAACCTGGTCAGCTGCAAGTAAAACATCAGAGCCTGACGTGCCTCTGACAGTCAGACGTGTTTGGGCTCGTCTCATTGTTGTGTGCATTAGGGAACATAAACACATAGTGTTGGTATAGCAACTTATTAAAATCATGTAAAAATGTATCTTGGTGTTATCACATATGTACTGTTGAGCCATGCCTGACTGATGCGGCCAAATGAAGCCCAGCTGTAAAGTTACAGCAGTGCAAAGTGTCACTGGAATTTGCCTCCATTCAGATGGTGACGCTAAAACAGTTCGCTGACACTGAATCTGACACTTCTGCTGTGGCAGCTACAAGAATACAGATTAAAACACACAGACTGGTGCAGAGTCGGCGCCGAACATACTGAGTAACCTTTAATGTTGAACTGCGTGCAGTTTATTTGCAGCTGTCACTGTAAAATAAATATATTTGCCCCCTTTTATGTGAGTGCACGCAGAGCCTGAACCAGAACACCTGGGTTAACAAAAAGTTAATAACCACGTTATACCTGTGACCTCTGACCGGTGTTTAGAGTTTGAAAAACAACTGGTTTCTCTGATTAGTTTAATCACAAAGTTGAACTCAAATACAACCTTGGATAGCTAGCCAAGTTACAACTAACTGCCTCCAGCTTGCATAGCTCGTACTGCAGGAAGTTGTCAGCCTGGCAAATTTACAAGGCTGATCAAACTTGTGAGTTTGGATGAATTAGCTCAAGTCATCCAGTCGTGACAGAAGTTTTCTGCTTTAGATAGCTAGCACTTCATCTGCATTAGAAGCCATGCAAACACTGAAAGAAGAAAAGTGGATTTATGGAGTGCCATGTCTGTGTCTATTATGGCTCATCCTCAGCGTCGTGGCTTTACCAGGGAGTCAGCCTTTACTGCTAGCCCCTCTGCAGCCCTCTGTGAGAAGTCCTTTCTGCCTCACTTAGCCTTCACGTCCCAAAACTGAGTAAAACCTGAGTCTGTAGCAGGAGGCCCTGCAACCACTCGGATGAACAAATTGACTCCAGTCTGTTTATTTTTTGTTTTTCTTCAACCAAATCTCCTTTGTGCCGTTTGTCTCCTGCTTACCGTGTGCTCTCAGGGACTGCGTGTCAGCCACCAGCAGAAGTCTGGTTTGTAAACAGTTTTTAAAAAATTATACACAAACATTAGAGAAGTCTGCTCTGACAGAATTCAGTGCTATTGGTCATGGAAAAATGAGAACGCCGCCAATTTCACAGCAAAATGCTGCAGCACGACCCGTCTGAGTTGACTGACACTGGAAGTGCCGCACACGTGCAGATCCTGAAATATATGATGCAGTTTCATCTGAACGAGCAGACCGATGGATACTTCTTGTTGTGTTTTGATCTGCTGTTAAACGAGCGAACACATTTCCAGTTTTGGCATCGTTCTGAAAAGCTCATCTGGAGGAAGGTTTGAAGTGTGGATGCAGTTGTGAAAAGAGGTCGTTGAGATGGAGCGATAGCCGGAGTGAAGTAGACTGAGACTGATGCATTACACCGAGGGATGAGAGTGTCACTGAATGGCCTGTCTGGCACCCAAGGTGCTGCTCTGCAGGATGGGGCGTGATGACACTGCACGTTACAAAATGTGACATTTCTCAACTGGCGTCTCCCAAAACTCCCAGTGACACAATCATTCCACTACAGCCAAGTATTGAACTCTGCGGACTGCTGCGCTGCACAGAGCTGTCAGCAACCGCAATCAGCTCTGTGCCGGAGAAGCAGATTTAGGTTGAATGTCTGGTTATATATGCTGTGTAGATGCTTTTCCGTGGCTTTGGCTTTAAAGATGATCAAAGTTCAGATTGGTATTTGAATGCTTCTTTTTAATAATGTACCATAGAAATCCTAGACCGCCTCTGAAGTAAGAAACGGTCATCAAACACGAGTCGACATGCGTTATGTCTGACTGTCAGCAGTTATTCTTACTGCGCATTTAATCCCAGTCACTCAAAGTTACCAACACTGACAGTGGAGCAGAGACACGACCACGAAGCAGACTTACAAGTCATCAATCTGCAGCAAAATGCTGAAAAGGTCAAATGCCCGTCTCTCTCTGTACTCAGATATGACCTTCAAAACATCAAGTGCAGGTCAGAGGAAACTGGAGGACTTATCGTTAATGTGCAGCGAGTTTAGGCGACTGTTGCAAGAAGCCTAACAAATTACAATGTTGGCTTACCAAAAAGCAGCTGTTTGACACATTACTGTAGCTGGGCATGCCACGATGTGTTAGTGGGTACCAGTACATTCATGGTTGTCAATACCTAATAGTTTGATTATGACAGTTTTAAAAAATTGTTAAATACTTGTTTAATTTGCTCACACGGCAACGGCAGACGGTTGATTTAAAATGGTAACGTCATGTTTTTGACCCGGACTGAAATGTTAGCGTGGCTGCAGAGTAGCTTACTCATGTTACTGCAACATTACAAACATTTTATCCTGTGCAGCAAAGTGAATTTCACACGGCAGCCGTCTCAAAAATCTGTAACGTGCATTTCAAAATAACAATGCAGAGTTCCTTCATCCCCGAGTCTTACTGCTCCTCCTATCGACCAATCACTGCAGAGCTTCAAGTCGCAATCTTCCTGCATTTGCAGGCATCACCCAAGAGCAGCTGTACCACCTGTGATTGTTTCCACCAAGCTGGTAAAAACATCAGCAACACAAATTGGCTCAAAGAAACTTCCATAACAAATAAGCTTTGATATATTTGTGAGTACTGTGCACGTAGTTCTACCCGCAGCTAATATGCAGACCTTGTCCTTGGTTAGGCTGAATAACCAATCAGTACCAATATGAGATCAAACAGTTGGAAACGGCAGCAAAATGTCTGAAGACGCAAGCATCAAATGAACAGTGTGTTCCAGATCTGTGGACTTCAACAGACGACCGAACCAACGCTTTTTACATCGTGATGACTTGCAGTCTGCATTGACAGCTCCCCTTGTGGTTACAGCTTTACGCCTGAATTATCTGACTGAATTTAAACGTCAACTTAAAATAAAAGACTGCTTGTAGTTACTTGCAGTACTTTTTCCCTTCAACCATAAAAGGCCGATGGGGTATTGTAGTCGCTCCTTTTCTGGATTATCGAGGATGCGTAACGACGTGATGGCTCTACTTGTTGCCGCTGTCTGCTCTGAGGCGCTCAGAGTAATGAAGAGTCCTTTTGGCCTTTCCTCACCTGGTTGTTTCCAGTCACTGTGTTTGGAGCAGTCGGCCCCTGATGAAAGCAACAAAACAAGTTTCCTTTATTAGCTCATCAGTGTGAAAGATGAATCTGTGTTCATCAGAAGACGTCTGCTGGTCCTCTAGTGACCCGTTTCATGTTAGGCACACGCTTAACTACTAGTTTGTTTCCTTGTGTTTTTTAATGTGTATATTTAAGCTTTGTAGCTTTGTGTTTTGTATTTTAATCTAACCCTACCCTGAAAGTACTCACCGCTGACCTGGTTGGTGTTCAGAAGGTATATTATGAATTTTGGTAATACCCACCACCACCCCAACCCCCTGCAAGATGGGATACTTGTTTCCTTGATCCTCTTCAATAAGATCCGGGAGGATACAGAAATGGCCTCATGCAGCTCATGCAGTGTAGATATTATATTATAAATGTATTGCCAGTAAAATCTTTCCCCATTGTGTGTTGTAGGCTGCTGCACATCCTTCCGTTCACCCCGTGACCCCTGCTGCAGTACATAAAGGCTCCAGCTGAACCTGCAGCTCCCTGAAACTGCATATGCATATTTTCTTGCACACATACAGACGTACGTTACATTTAACCAACCAGAGGGACTAAACTGGTGCCGGTGAGCCTTTTTGACCCCATCAGCGCCTGCTTTGGGACCTGTTGTGTTTTCAGACTGGTTGAAGTTGGACTTATCCAAGGATTGCTGTGTTTGCTGTCCAGACTTCTTCTGACACGCCTTTCTCTGCAGAAAGGATTGAACTACTACTTCTCTCCATCTCAAATGTTTTTGACCTTTTTGTGTCCGCGACCTGAGCGCGGCACGATGACCGCTTCCCTGCAGGGACTGACAGGCTCCTCCAACTATGTCTGAGGCAAATGCTGTAACAGAAGGCAAATATTCATGTGTTAACATGTTACTGAGAATAATTAGCGTGGGCTTCATTTACTCTCTCCAGCTGATGAAAGAAAACAGCGTTGCTAATGCTGATTTGCACCTTTATTGGCACCAGTTGGACTAATTGTTGCTCTATTTCAAGTATGTAGTTATTAAAATGCAGTTTAATAAGAGCAGTTGCTGTTTGTAGCTCACATTCCAGTTATGCATGAATGACTTTAACTTCAGATTTCCTAAACTCATCGACTTACAAGTCCCCAGCACAGCTGCACGTTGGTGTTTCAGCTTCCTCTGCTTCCAGAGGGGAGGGGCTGAGCATTTATCCACAGGAGGCTTGGAGTGAAGTGATGTTTACGTACAGTAAGACGAATAAAACTGTCGCATCGGCATCAAAGAAAAGCAGTGTGAATGGGGCTTTAATGAGGAAAAGGGATAATGTGTCAAAACTTAATCATCTGATTCAGGAAACGATTAAAATGTGAAGGAGTTTGATTTGAAAAGCACTACTGAAGTTTACAGTGTGGGGTGTGCGTGCTTAGACTGAGATTTGGAAAGTCATCTGTTCTAGAGAAACTCTTTTTAAAGAAATGACGCACATTTATAATTTTTGAATGCTTGTGTGTGTTTTTGAGGCATTCAGAGGTGAGGTTGTGTTGGATGTTCAGACGGACTCGGTGATTGGTGGAGATGTAGTGGAGGAGGAGCTCTGCAGTGTTTAGGTTGGGTTTTACTAACTGCAGGCACTCAGGTTGCTTTTCTCCTCATGTGGATGTTTTCCTGCACACTCACATTATCCAGGTTATTTCATAGCTTTTTTTTGTATCTTCGAGTTTTAAACCTTATTTTGACTCCTTCCTCCCCTCACATCTACACATATTAGATACTTGTCTTTTCTCTGGAAGCTGAGTCTTCAGTGCTGGGATGAGAATCAGTTGGGTCCACTTTCTTTTCTTCTTTAGATTAATTTCCTGCATATTTGGTGGAAACCAGTAGCTCTTTAAATCCCAGAAATCCTCAGTGCAGGTCAAATAACGTGAGCTACACTTCAGCTGTTTGAATCATTTACACTTCAGTTTACTGGATGTATCTTTTTTCCCTTTTTTGTATCCTCCCAAAACATGTGACATTTTTGGGGAGAATTTACTACTGCCTACAATTTCTGATAATTACATAAAGACTTGCCTCTGTAACGTTTACACAGTTAATAAAAATGTCAGAATGTGTTTTGTAAAGACGACTAAGGCGTCGATTTAATGTAAATGATTTATTGTCCACTGAGTCACGGTTTTATTGAACTGCTGTACTGTGAAACTTTAAAAATGATGAATGTGTTGGACAAATTAGACAATAAAGAGAAGAAATGTTGATTTGTTTTGTTTCCTTTTCTTTTTTGTTCCTGTAGAGGGAAAAATACATTTCAAATGAAATGGTCAAAATGCGTTTGACTTTGAGTCATGATACCCTGAGCCTAGCAACGATGTCAGACTTTTATCTTAAGTGTGCCAGACGAGTGAAACTTCCCTTTCTGTCCGTGTAAAGATGTTTGACTGTGTATGAATACAACATGTTGAAATTGTTGAAGTAAAACTTCAAAAGATCCGAAATGTATAAAATTTCAGGAGAAGCTGTAAAACTTGCAGTTCCTCTGATGACCACTGGAAGCAAGTTGGTTTCACATGTTCAAGTATCCAAGTTTACAACATTAATAAGTACATTTGCAGTCTGATAGAAAAGAACCTCTCTGGAGTTCACGCGTTTGTACGAACCCCCCTCTCCCTGACCTTAATCCAATAAAACACCTCTGGGACGTTATCAGTCAGGTTGCACCTCAGCTCAGTGATGCCCCAGGATACCATCAGTCTCCTAACTAGGAGCCACGCCCTGGCATGCATGCAAGCATGGCAGAGCTATTTTGAGTTGCTGCAATTGCGTGTTGGCAAAACGGACTAGCCTACCTACCGCATCTTTCTTTTTTTTTTTCCTTTTTTTTTTAACTTTGAATTCTGGGCCCTCTGTAGGTTGATAATTTTCATTTCCATCAAGTGATGTGCCATCTGCTCATCCCTAACACATCGAGTCCATATCAGTAAAGATGGCCAGCATGATTTATTTTTTCATCTCCTAAAATGTTCCTTTTAACTTCTTTAAGCAGTGTGCATGAGCTCAGATGATTATCACAGCAGGTTCAAAGTGTAGCTGAAAGATCAGTGTGTTTTCATACATCTGGTCTATTGATTATCGTGCAGGAGAGTTTCCTGCTTTTGCAATTTAAAAAAGAAGCCATATGGAGGTTGGTAACCTCTAATTAGTGATCCGTTAATCAGTGATACATCCTGGAAGATGTCTGGTCTTTATTAACAGAGGGAAACAAAAGTCACTGATGTGTTTTTCCTAGTTTGGTTTTTAAGTCGCTCGGTTGTTCGGGTGTCTGTGTGAGGATGAACCCTGGATCGAGCAGGAGGATGTGATGGGCACATGGCTGAATAACAGCAGAAGCCTGTAAACTCGAGGAAAAAACATGCCACTCCGAATCAGAGGCCGCTGCAGCACCCAGCATGCCCTCCATCCTCGCTCCGTGTCTTTTGTCCCTTTTCCAATTCATTTACAGAGTTGACCCAGGACAAGTGGCTCATCACTGACGCTGCTGCATGAACCTGAGCGCATGCACTCGCTTTAAGTTTTCTCTCTTGCTGGTGTTCTGCTGTTTTCGCTCTCACTCAAGGTGTGGAGAACATTAAGATCAGAGCAGCGTTTATAAGAACAGCAGTGTTACACACGTCTGAAAAAGTTTGAACCTTTTGGGGATTTTGTTCCCATGAAGAGCAAACAAACACGACTGTCAGCATAAATGTAGCTGAAGCTAAAAGGCTAAAAGGGAGACGTTAGTGCTTTTCCTTTTTCTGCACCCTTCCCTGGTTAACTAACATTGTTGGTGGTGGAATAACTAAAGCATGTGTGAGAGACAACAAAGTGAAATTATTTATTAGACCATTTTAAAGTGTCCAGATTAAAGAAGGTAAATGATAAACCAGGGTCGAATGTCAGGGAGGCTTTCAGAAAGGACCAAGAAAAGAGAGGACTGCCTGTGCATGTCGAGGGCTGGATGTTACGGGACTACTCTCTTCTTCTTTTAGCTGCTCACCTTCCTCCTTCTCACCCTATCCCAGCTTCCTCGTCCATCTCGCTCTGCACGGCCTCCTTCACCGCATCCATAAATCTTCTCTGAGGTCTTCCTCTTTTTGTCCTCCTCCCTGGCAGCTCCATCTTCAACCACTATCCCTCCTCTGCACATCTCAGCTTCGCCTCTCTAACTTTGTCTCCAAACTGCTCGGCCTGAGCCGTCCCTCTGATATTCTCATTTCTAATCTGCTCACTTCCGCTATAAAGAATAAAAAAATCAGAACATGAATCGTAACTTTTACTCTGCAACTCAACAAGACAACAAGGGCAGCGAGCTCCTCGATGAAACAATTTGATAAAACAAGTTGAGTCAACCCCGTAAAGAGTGCCAAAGGCTTCAGCAAATAAATGTTTTAAGAAGAGTTTTAAACTCAGAAAGAGAAGAGGCCTAATGTGCACGGGCAGATCGTTCCACAACTTTGGAGCAGCTACAGCAAAAGCACGGTCACCTCTAAATTTATACTTAGTAATGTGCTCAGACTTGACGTGCTGCAGCATTTTGCACAACCTGCAGACGCCTAATGGACGCATCTCTAACCCCACAATACAGTACGTTACAATAATCCAGCCTAGATGTAACAAAGGCATGGATTACTGTCTCAAAAAGCCGCTTTGATAAGATGGGCTTTATTTTGCTCATTGCCTCAAATGAAAAAAGCGAAATTTTACAACAGCTCTGGCCTGGCTTTCAAGTTTATATACGTTCAGATTTCACCATAAAAATCCCAAACTTGAACAGGAGCCACAAAACAAGAATCCCAAAACATAACCAGGTCCAGGGACCGATGCACCTCGAGTCAAAGTGCGATGGTCCCAAAGCAAAAGATTTTCTCGTGTGAATGTTTTACTGAGTAAAAACCCGCCGTGATCATTGTCTGTGGTCCTGATACAGATCTGGGTCTAAGTGACTCCACCAAACACGGCTGCTGTCACGAGATGTTCTCTCAGTCTGTTGTCACGCTGTAAACCGCTTTAACAATCCACATTTTGAACCAATGAGTTCATAATGGAGACGGTTAATATGAAGCGCTGCCGCGCTGCAGCGTCTGCGTCCTGCTGCTGTGGAGCACGCTCCGGTGGAGACAGCACGACTCTGCTCCCCTCATCTCAAAGCTGGCCGCCGATACGACACGAGCTTCTGCAGTGAGTAAACCGATATTAATCACTTCCAAAGTATCGAGCATGCTGACAGCTGTTGTTGCACAGACACTGTGTTTATGGGCTGGTGACTTCTCTGACCCTGTTTTCCACAGTGCCTCCTCAGGCAGGGAGAGATGATATGTCAGGAGGGAAAAACCTGCCTCTCCAGCTAAACTATCAGCCTACGGTGTCGCCCCATGAGTCAACATGCGGTGTGTCGGTTTGTCAAAAATGGAAAGTTGCAGCGCTGCTTCGGTGAGGTCTCGCCGCTCTCACGAAAGGCAGAGCAGCGCGCTGCCAAGATCGAGGCTTGTTTTTAACTTCTGATATAAAATTTTAATTCCTCTCGTCTCAGCTGCTCCAGTGTTTAATCAGAAGCAGATGGGAAGTTTGACACACGCCACCAAACTGCTTTTCTGGAACCGTTTATCCTGCTCAGCTCAGCACTATTGAAATAAATCTATTTATCCGGCATTTATCATTCAAACATTTTTATCCTCAAAAATGCAAATGACTGTGTGCTTTTCTGCTCTAGCTGAGCACTCAGAGGGCTTTTACTAAAGCAAGCTCACCCATTCCCGTCCCTGCCTGAAGTGCTTCTACACCACACACTCTCGGGGATTCATCGGTGCCGGTGTTTACAACAGGAACCGGGGATTGAACCACCGCCCTTTCACTTAGTACCTGCTCTACTTCCTGCACCACAGCCAAAAAATAAAAATCCCTGCAAATACTGTAGCGTGTTGTGGTTTATAGCACATCCTCTGACAGTGAAAGGGTTGGATGGGCTGTGATTTCATGTGCCCTACAGAAGGAAGACTGTTTCCGACTTGACTCGAGGATAAGAATGTTGGTGGGTGGATGATGAGTTGTGGACCATGAACTCTGTCCCACAGCTGAAGCTTGGAGCAAACTGAAGAAAAGAATCAAAGTGCTGCAGTCAGAGTCCAGACCTGACCTGACTGAGATGCTGTGCATAGATTAATGTCCCCAAACTCAAGTGAACTTAAGCAAGAGGTCTCATCATGAACCACATGATTGCCACTAAAAGTGGTTCAGCTCCACCGCTGAAATATCTCCTTCGTTAAATTTCCTCATTTCATCTAATCTTTACCCCCAGATTTCCATTCTGCCCGCTCCTCAGTCCAGGAGACTGTGACCCCCTCGTCCCCCTAAAACAAAAGCCGGTTTTCTTCTTCTATTAGATTGACGTGAATCACCGGCAGAGCAAACGTGGCCGTTTGCGTTGGCGTATTTGACCGTTTTTGTCCTTTTCAGAAGGGAGAGAAAAGCAGGGAGCTCGAAGAGGAGATGGGGCCCAATGAGTTTCCCTTTGCTTAATTATAATTTGGCCTAATTGGGCCGTCAGCCGACAAGTTCATGACAAAAACTGTGGCGCACTGGCTCCCCGCCCCCTCCAGAGGCTACTACTACCCTACTCTCACTTTCCTCTCTCTGCTTCCTGGTCCAGTTCCAGTTATCCTTGGCAAAAATCTGTTTGCATGAGAAGTTTACATTCTCGAGCCAGCATGTCTGCGTGACGACATACAAGACAACAATGCCATCTCGCAATCCGCTGTTTATTTAAGGGACACACTGTCTGGAATAATGGCTGGCAGATAAAGGGGCCACAGGGGGTCGAGCCGGTGCTTGTGAACGGGACAGAGAGTCACGCTAGGCCTGATGTAAATATGTCCTGGCCGCCCCACCCTAGCATCAACTCAAATGCTTTGAAGTATTTGCATACTTCAGTTTGCTCACTTACAAAAGACATGAACAGTCTCTAAATGTTATGGTAGTTTCATTTTAATGGACGGAGGCAGAATCTCGACCCAAAATGCTGAAAAGCACATTACATAAAGGTTTTCATGCTTTCAGATCATGCCACGGTTCTGGCTCCCACAGAGTGTGTTCGTGTGGAAATCAGTTACAGATTCTCCTGATCTCAACTTGTTAGATGTAGAAAGCACACCTTTGCACAGAATCTTCCATTCCCACCTTCCCACCACCGTGGAACCTCCATCCCTCAGCCAGGACACTGAAGATGGTCATGGATGGGTGTTCTGGCATGAAGCACATTAGGGTCATGGAGTGGACTAACCAGTCTCCAGACATCTATCCTTTCACACATCCGTGGAAGAAGCTGAAAAGTTGAGTCGCCAAGCAGCAGCCAAGAAACCTGAAGGATTTAGAGTTTCTGTAAAGCACCAAACTCCCTCCTGAGATGTGAACCGACCTGCCCCCACTACAAGAAACAAACACTGCGCTTTCCAACAATGGTTTTTCCAACAAGTACTAAGACAGGTTTTCTTTATCGAACTGAGTGACATGAACAAAACTTTTGGTTGATATTCTGTGTCTGTAAATTAAAATGAAAAAATATTCTTTTCTGCTCATTTTTTTGTCTCTGGCAGTTTTGTTAATGGTGTTGACAATTAGATGAGAGTTAAGAGTAAGAGGGGAGAATAAGAAAGACACTGGACACAGGAAGTTACTTTTGTTTTTTAAGTTTTGCACTGACAAATCTAAATGAGAGGTTTTTGGACATAAACATTTGTGATTTCGAGCCAGTTAAAACGAATAAACCAGATGGGTGTGATGCCATCTCACCGATCATGGTGGACAAATGTGAAAAATGCTGCCTTAAAGGTCTAAACTCATCATCGTTGATGAGTCCAACCCCAGGCTTAAAACTGGTTTGTTTTACTTTACTGATTTTACCCAAGTCAGGGTTCAAAGAAAATACCAATTGTAACCAACAGAAAGTGTCAGAAACTATTCATGATATTCCCCAAGAAGTCTGTTCAGGTCTTCTATCTTCCGTCTACGATGATTTGGTTCATGGGAGGCTTTAACCTGTCCCAGCTGATGCTGGACAGGAGGTGGGTACACCCTGAGCTCCATATAATGACTAACAGTGAGTAAGAGGCAACCACAGGTCACACCTACAGCAGTTTACAATAACTAAAACTTGCTGTACATGTCTTTGGACTATGGGGTGAACCGGAGAGTTTGGATAAGCAGAACATCCTACAAGCCACAATGCTAACCAGTGCTGAGGGAAGTTTTCTAGGGAACGCCACGCCTCTGAGCAGTGATACACCTGAAAACAAAGTACACAGGGTCAGCAGTATTGTCTATATCTTGTTTATTTGTGTTTGTAAAACGTTATTTTTGCGCTACAAAGAGGCTGAAATTGCTCAAGCTGCTGAATCTGTAACCAGGCAAATGTTGCAATTTTCATCCAGTTTAGCTGCTATACTTGGATGGATCATCTGACTGTATCTGAGCTTTCCAAAACCAACAGTCTGACATGTTGTATGAACTTGCTCATTTGAAGCACGCTGCAAACAAAGCGTCTCCTCGATGATCTAAAAGCTTCTGAAATGATTTACAGAGGTGGCAAAAAGATGTGATGTAACTTTCTCTCACTCCTTTAAAACAAATGCAGAAACTTCACAGAGTGAAGTGCGATTACACCAGCGGGAAACACTGAAGCTCTCAGAGAAGCGAGAGGGAGAAAGTGGATGCAGCGATGGTAAACTTTTAACGCCACCACTGGGATCATGTAGCAACACGTTCTCTTTAGTCGTGGATGATAAATTTCAAGCATACAGAACTCCTAAAGTCTATGGAAGCCCGTTTCCGCCACTAAAAAAAAAAAAAAAAGGATCCATAACTCAAAATTTCGAGTTATTTTCTCGAAATTTCGACATATTAACTCGAAATTTCGATTTATTAACTCAAAATTTTGAGAAAAGCAACTCGAAATTTCGAGTTAGCGCTGCCAATCAGTAATCTACGTGAATGACGTCATTTCCTTGTTATGGATACTAGCTTTTTTGTTTTTATTTAGTGGCGGAAACGGGCTTCCATAAAAGTCTGTCAAGATACATCCACAGCTGAAGCTTTTTAACTGTACCGGGAGGTGTTGCCATGGAAACACAGTTACATTTAGTGCTTCTTTGAGGCCCGGCGACCTCGTTGAAGACAAAGAAGATTTTAGTCTTGCGCTATTTGCATGTTTGCGTCGATTTCCTAAGAGCTATGTTTGGACATTGGGGCGTTGTTGGTAGTAACAGCCACCTGCATGCTGCTGTAGAGCTAGCTTATTAAAACATTATTCTGTTAAACTCGTAGTGGTCAAAACTTCCACTCAGTACAGTCTCTGTCTGTAGATATATTTACATTTTGGACCAGTTGTTGCGATCTTGGCTAACTTGGCTACAGTCGTTATCAATGTGAAGTCATTCTTTACCTGCTCTGTCTGATTATTTGGCCTTAAGACGTCTACTTATACCAAAAATATTTAGCAGAAGGAGCTGTGTGTCACGTCTTCTGTTGATGGCAGAACAGACTATGTAACAACACACAGAAACAGATAATAGGGAGAAGGCGTTGGTTTTCTTACATATCCTATAAAAAGCACATGCTGAGAGAAAACTTGCTAACGATGTGAGAACAGGCAGGAAAATATGCAACGACTAGCAAGGTTTCAGAGTTGTATGACAGGAAATCAAAGGAGACTATTTCTGGAAAGTGCAGGAGAAGAAGCAGTGCGATCCTGTCCAGGTGAGGCTGGAGGAAGGTGGGGTCTTTTTTTTGGAGTCTAAAGGTTCCTCTCCAGAAGGACGCTCTTTAAGTCTGCAGGGCAGTTGATGGTGAAAACGTTGTGGGCAGTGTTTCGTCTTTCGATCAGGGCGGCAACAGCCTCGCCCAGGTCCAGATGATTGAGGAAGCCGGGCGCCATGTGATCAGGAGTGGCTACACCTGTGTTAATCTTCACCTGTCAGAAGAGAAGAGGAGAGGGGCTGAATGCAATAGAGGGATGACTGTAGGATGTAGAGCAGGTCGTCTACTTATGTCGGGGTTTGTGCTTCGAGCTTTGGCTCCTCCTGTCCTCATAAAACAGGTTTCAACCTCTGAGTTAAAGCTGTGGGGAGATTAGTCAGCGTCCTGTGAGGAAGCACTGGTAGTAAGATCAAGTTTTAGCTGTGAAATGGCTCATCCAATCATCTCACAACTCACAAGTCCCTGTCCACTTCTCAACAGTTTCCAAAGGCGATTTCTGAGATGTACGAAAACATCTGATGCATCAGGTTCAGAGACATCGTGGAGGTAGAGACGAGCAGTTCATCTAGTTTGATCTGATCTTATACAGGAGATCAGGTAAAGTTTTGATTAATAAGGGCTGATTTCATCAAAGTTGTTTTTCTATCAGCCAAGTTCACGAAGCTTTTTGCATATTCCTGACTAAATATGCATGTTTGCACAAAGGCAGAAATATGCACATGCACTATTTAGATAAAATGCCTGATTAACTTCTGTCATGCAAGATTACAGAATAAGGTTATGTAATGTGGATGTGTTGAAATGTGAGCTGGTTCTCACAAAGGCATCGAGGAAGAACTGAATCTGCATGGGTGGTAAAGTGGTGTCAGTATTACAGATTTCCCCCGAGTGAGCAAATGCCAAAGAAATTCAGGGCTGTGCGTGTGAACACTAGAAAGCAGAGAGAATTACATACGTAGATGATTGTGGAGGCAGGCATGTGAATTGAGCTGTGAGCTGACTTCTTTTGGTCAGGTCTAAAGGGTCATGAGTCATGTTAGCCGACTCTGTGCAGTTTATCTGAGGCCCTGCTGTGCAATCCCATTAATATCTCACCTGGTTGAGTTTGCAGGGCACCTCGGGGTACTCCTCACGGAGGACATGGCAGAAAGCCAGGGTGCTGGCAGCGCCCACTGTGAGGAAGCCTGTACCAGGCATCAGCAGCTTCTCTCCTGCTCCTCCTGTGGCAAAGCAGCAAAACACTACATAAACACACCAGGAATGCAAGGCGAGCAGCTATCGCAGGTGACCCTGCACGAGAGGCAGGGCACACCCACGGACGCAGTCTGTCAGAGTCGGAGAACATGCAGTGAGTAAAATAACATGGCAGCTGTTTTGCTGACCCCAAGTGGACAGAGAGAATAAAGAGAGAAAACCAAACAGCTCAGCCAGACTAAAAACTTCTCTCATCCTTTTGGTAAATTTGAATCTGAATCTATCGTTCCAAAGATGGTAATACCATCCAGCTACCACTAACCACAAACAGTCTCCATGCTACCCAATCACTTCTGAGCAAAGTCACAGAGAGAGAGAAGAAGCATCGGTGAAGCAGAGCTCAGCAACGTCGCCCTGAGGTCTGGCAGATGCTACCTCAGTACTACTAGAGAGAGGCAGAACAAAGGCAAAGTAGCACTGCGCCACACACACACCGCCTCATCCCACTGAGCAAACACACGTCTTCACTACAGGACATAGGCGACATCAGCAATACGACTGCGTTTCTCTGTAATGTGGACGTCGTGGCGACGGAGGGTGCTGTCTGCGATGCCTCACCTGTGATGAACGTATAGGTACAGTTGGAGTCGTCCCTCACCAGGGGGTAGAAGGCCTTCCATGACACAAATGTGCTGAAAAGCAACGTCTCAATTACCTGCAGATTTCACAGGAAAGAAAACATCACAGCACCCCAATGACTCCTGCAAGTGTTTACATGCTGCATGAGTTTAAAGTGAGGGAGAAGAAATTAAATAAGTATATTGGAAAGTGTGTGTGTACTGACCCAGTGTAGATCTTTCAGGGACTGGGTGTGTGGGGGTCCTCCCTGCCACCAGCTGAAGCCCAGAGAGGAAACTATGTCGGTGACTTTCCCCACCTCCTTCAGCAGGGCCTGCTTCGCCTGCTCGGCTTCCTCCTCTGAGCCTGAACACAGAGACGCTGGACTTCAGGAGAGGACAGGCAAACTTGTTTTCTCTAATGAATCACTGAGATCGGCATCGATATAGAACTTCAGCCCTACTGGGGAATAACAAAACATCGCAGTAGAAGATAAACACCTTCCTCACCTGCTGCTGTGATGTCATCTCAACTATCACTGAAGTTTTCTTAATAATGTTTGGTGTGTTTATGGGGTGTAAGCCCTTTCCATACTGGAAAAAATACAGGATTTTTTTTTGCACCTCCACCTAATAAATCAGCAGCTGAAAACAATAATTTGACTAAATCTGAAAATAACAAATCACCATTAACGTTCCTTTTTGCACAGGACGCACACTTGATAGGTTACGGCAGAGGTGGACGTCGCTGATGTTCGTTACCCCAAGGTGCAGTCTTTTGCTAAACCCAAACAAGCAGTTATCAGGTCAGTAAATCATTTCTGAGACAGTCGCTAAGATGCAGACAAATGATGACCGAAGAAATGGGAACTTTATCACATTGTACGGTGGAGGATTTGTACTTGAATACAAGCCCACAGACTTGTGAGACAGGAGGTCGGTTGGGTTTAATCCCCCCCTCTCACTACCACTGTGCAATTACAGCAGTTTGAAATGTTCTAGTTAGAGTTTGGTGTCATGTCTCTAAGCTGATTATTCAGTACAAATACGAGGGGACGAACCAGCAGGCGGTGATGCAGGGCAGCACTGACATGTCAGAGGCTCAGATGGAAAATTCTGCAGCTTAAATTGGCCGCCAAACAGAGAGGGTGTGTTTGGTGTTGGACGTGAGGAGAGGCAGGCGTGTTGGTGTGCCTGAGGTTGCCTGCCTGAACTAGCTCACAGGCTTTGCACCATTACTGCTCTATGAGCAGTTGGAGACTGTGTGAGTGAACGAGTGCAGACTCTTTTACATTTACTTGCAAGCTGGACGACCCGAGTCTGAAATAAGAATTTACAACATCAGCTCCACTTGGCACAAATTTGAAGGGTCACACTGGAGTCATAGGAAATACCTGACCTGAGAGTGTGTGATGATAACAAGAACTCATTACCAGAGAGTGCACATGAACAACTATGGTGAATGTTCCTGAAGCTTTGCTTTTTTACCTGTAAAGTTCAGACTTCTAAATGATGAATTCGGTTCATGCAGCTTCGCTTTAACCTGCATGAACCAAACTCTAACTTGCGGAGTGTGAACTTGCACAAGACGCTGTCTGCCCTCCATTACTGAGCAAACAGTGGAACGTGCCAATTTGGCAATCTGGGCTTTAGTCCAAGCTGAACATGCAGACTGGAAAAGCCAGGATTGAACCACCCACCTTCTGATGAGTAGATGATCAGCTCTAACTCTCACCTATGGCCCCACAGAAAGTTAGTAATGAGGAGTGCCTGGAGTTCATTCAGGTGATGTGGCTGAAACATAAGTACTGCCTCTACACCCTTATTCCTGAGCTCACTGTTAAAAAATGGCGCAAAGAGGTTTTTGAGTATTTTCTAAAGATAGCTCATACACACAAACAACCTGATACTAAGAATGATGGTAAAATGAGATTTTCTCATCAGAGTTGGTGACCATCTTGGAAATAAAAACAACCAAAACAGAAAATCAGTCCTTCATTTTCAGATCTCTAACCGGCTTTCTGATAAAAGAGTAAATGAGCCAGTTATGGTGCTTGTATCCACCTGAGAACGGTTTCCCTGCAACATTAAGTTCACTGCTGCACTACATGTGAGGGTTTCTACTGATTTAGTGCAGCTCTGGTGCAGTATGTTGCCACTCCCATACTTTGCAGGCTCTCTTTTGCACAGTTTGGATTTGTATTTAAAGTGTTTGCCGGGGGGGAATCAGTAATTATGCGATAAGGGCTGTGGACAAGCGCAAACAATCCTCAGAGCAGAGACGGGCAGGATAAGTAACCTGACTTACCCACATTTCCCACTATAGTGGTGAGGTTATCCTTTGTGTTGGGAGAGACAAACGATCGGAGTTTCTCCAGGCGGCTGCTGTCCCTGGAGATCACTGCAACTTTAAAACCTTGACACACAAACACACAGAGACCTTTAATACAGAGACAGTAGGATGGAGTGAACCTGTGTTGTTGTGCTGCTTCTGTCAAGGTCATCAGAAAGTGAAATCTGACCGGGATGTCGACAGTAACTTACTGCTCAGTTCAAACAAAGAAGCTGTGAGCATGCAACCAATAAACTCTCATCTCAGCTTCTTCCTTCCTGGAGGCACAGAACGGTAAATGCCCACAACAGATTTCAGCTTTAAGAACACAACAGAATCCAAACAGGGATGAAGCTGAACTGAAATTATGCTCTTTTAACTCTCGCCATAAACTGTAATTTAGTTTAAGATGATGATGATAGGAGTTCAGATCAATTTAGATATGATTTTATGAGACTGTGCTGATAAAACCACCCACACAGCAATCCCAGATATGACAAAGCCAAACTGTACAATGACACACACAATGACACACACACACAACTGCCTGAGAATGTTTATTCTGTCTTTACTGTTCCAAAGATTTCCTGATGGGACATGCTTTTATTGACAATGAAGCATTATTATGAGAACTCCATTGTGTCATTTTGGTAACTCCCCCTAAGTCTTGATTAAAGGAAGATTAAAGGAGCCTGTACAGTAGGCTGAACAGCCTGTTGTTTTTGACACGTCTATGATTATTAATCCAACATTTTATTATCAACTATAGATCATTTGTGTTGCAGTTTAGTTTTATGAGAGTGGAAGGGGATTTTTGGTCGATCAGTTGTCACATTGCGCGCTCAAATTTATTTTTACCCTCATAAAAATGTGATAAGCGGACCTGTCGGTGTAGAGCGTGGCATAGAAAGCCCAATACAGTGTTTTACGCACGCGGGCGGATGACTTATGGCGAGTCATTATTTAATTGTCTAACAATTCAGACACATTAAACAATAATAAGTATAAAGTATAAATAAGTAATAACTGTATTTATTAAAAGTGGCCATACCGCACAAAAATCCCCATAAAGTGTTTACAGTGCGGTTTATAATGATGGAGTTCCTCACGCGTAAAAGCCCAGGGGAAAGACACCTGCGCGTAAAAACGCATAGATGTCCCAAAGATTTGTCCTCCTCTATTTCACTCAGTTTATTTTCCCTGCCAAATGTCCTTCGAGCTACAGAGAAGCTTACCTTTATCCAGCAGTCCTTTAACGATCCCGGAGCCCACTTTTCCCGCTCCTCCGAGAGCTAACACAACCCTGTCCGAGTTCGACATGCCGACTGTAGCTGCACAGACCTGCTGGAGGATGGAGGGTGGAGGATGACTCTGTCGATGCGAAGTGAAGCTGTTGGCTTGTGCAGAGCATCCTGGCCGGACCGGGATGCTTTAAAGGATCACGGGTCCGCCCTTGTCTACGGGGTCACTGAAGCCACGCCCATACTCTGTCTCCGTGTGTATGTGTATCCCGGCACGGCTAAATTTGAAAGGACCGGTGGAGAGATTTAAATGTGGGAAGTGGGAACATGTACTGAGCGTGAGGGCACCTTTCAGGGGTGAGGATAAATTCAGATCTGTGACCATTAATTCAGGCAGTCAGTTTATTGGCTCGATGACCAGTTTAAGTTACTACTGAGTTCAACATAATATTGCACACAATGATCTAGAAAGGTGGTAAAGCAGCATGTGCTCCATGATGGGCCTGGCTGTTCATTCATAAGTACACCGCTTTATGAGTGTGCAGTCAGGTCTGCCCCGTGTGTGATGTCAGATTGTGGCAAACTAAGATGGGAGCAGCAAAAACATTCATCTCAAGGCTTCACTAAAAGGTTTCTGTAAACCAGAGATTATGGTTACATCCATCTGTTATATACAGTCTATGTTAATCTGAACTCTGCATCAAATGGGCTCAAAACAAACAAAACCCCGAAAGTGTTACAAGATTTTGACAGAGAATTTACAGCCTTGATTGGGACATTCTGTGACCTCTTGTCACTTTGGGTAATGAACTTGTGGTATATTATCAGGAATTATATTTCGTTAGTGCAATACGTTATACTTTTCTCACAAATCTATTGCTCAGAACTAGATATAAACAGAAACACATTAAATCCGCCCTAAAAACAACCACAGAACAAATACTTTTACAGTTTATTTGTATAATGTATGGATATGTTCCCATCGCACCAGAAAAACTCTGCTAAAGAGTTTAAACTAGCTGCTCACCTGTGATCATGTCAGTAAACGTCCTCACAAAGACAGGAAGACGTGTGTTTGTGTGTCTGCGTGTGCCGTGTCAGTGGTTCATGCAGAGGTGAGGCTGCCGCAGCAGGTGAAATGCTGCCATCTAGTGGCTGAAACTACACGCAAGAAAACTGTTGATTTAATCGATTTATTCGGTAGCACACTTTGCAGCTTCTTCCTGTTTCCACCTTTTCTGTATTTCAGCCCGTTTTTACATCACTTTTCTTTTAATTTAAAGCAATTGTTCCATTGTTTCCACCCACCTAACGGCACATCCAGGAACAACTGCCAAACACACCCTGTATAAACTGGAAATCCCGTGCCACGTGACAATGTTTACGTTACTCAGATAATCGAGCAGATTGTCGTGTGGCCGGACTCGCCAAAACAGCTGATTACGTGCCAGGAACAGGTGAGTCTGTGTGTCAGACACGTTTTATATCGAACAAAGCCAGACTCGCCCACCTGTAGCCCGCTGCGTTACGTTAGCTTCGCATACCTACGAACATACCTTCATGTTCGCTCAGTCCGAGTTTTCCTACAAATTATACCGGTTTTCTATTGCCTCGCGCTTTGGCTTAAAAACACACATTTTAAAACTTAAATCGTTACGTTTACAAGTTTATCGGGAGCGTACGTGTAATTCGGCGTGTTTTCAAAACGACATAGATGTCTTCTTAATATGAAAAATGTACATCTTCCTTGGGGAGGTTCAGCCGCTTCCTCGCACTTCCTGGGTATTTTCCCACACAGACTGAGCCTGACATCACACTGGAAGGTTGATAAAAGTTGATTTCGCTTTCGTCGACGGATTATATATCGGCCGAACTGAAGAACAGCTCGGTACCAAGCTTCCCTGCGCCACTTCACCGCAAACTGGGTAAAGTAAGGAAAACAAGCCGGTTTACAATGTGCGGGCGGGGGGTGCGCTCACTGTCCGACCCGTAAGTTCTCTTGGGTAACTAACGTAGTAGACGCGGCTAAGCTAATGCTAAGTGGGGCTGTTAAAAAAAAGGTTCTCGTTTTTCTCGTTGATGAGCTTGAAGTTCCCAGATGTTCCCTGAAAACACGTTAAAGTTTGGTAGATGTAAAAAAAACAAAGTGAGTCAACTTATTTTCACTTATGGCAAAGTTTCACTTTCGTTATTAACATGTGCTCAAAGCGAGTCGCAGCTGATACAGAGTGTGCTATTTAATGAGGCTAAAGGTCGAAATGTTTTATATTTCCAGTGGCCACAGTTACGTCAGCATGTGCTGCAGACATAGCAGGAGCCTGGAAAACGTGTGTGTGTGTGTGTGTGTGTGTGTGTGTGTGTGTGTGTGTGTGTGTGTGTGTGTGTGTGTGTGTGTGTGTGTGTAACTTTAGTCACACTGTAACTCTTTATTGAATAGTTACTAACAGAACAGAGAAATATAGTCAATCCCATTGGAGTGAAATGAGGTGGAATTCAATTCATAGGACACTCCCTCAGTGACATCCGTTGCCAGTGGGCACTGTTAGGTTGATGCACAGCAATAAGAAAAAAAAAGGTGTGACTCAGTTATTAGGATCATCTTGGTTTATTTTTGTCTCTCTCTCTTATAAATGGATGAAAGAGATGAGCTTCTCCCGGAAGAGAGACGTAGATCTCACGGGCGCCTACGATCGCAGTTTGGAGCGCCAAATCGTGGAACAGGGCTCGAGCCTGCCGTGCAGAGATGAGGAGCTGTGGAGAAAGGTGGAGGGACTTATGAAGGAGGGAAATGCTCAGGAGATCCACTGCCTGGGTGTGGATCCACTGAGGGTGATGGAGGAGTCGCTCAAGGCAGTCACAGCAGCAGGATGGAGCAGACAAGTTGGAACCAGAGGAGGCCTGCAAGGCCTGGCCAAAGCCTTTGAGGTGCTGGAGCAAGCAGCCTTGAACCTGTACCTGGGTCCCTGGAGGAAGGAGTACACTGTAATCCAGGTGGGCCAGAAGGAGAAAAAAGTTCATGTGTTCAGTTAAAATAATCAAATGTGATTTTAAAGTTTCACATTTTGTGTCCCAGATGTACTCCGGCACGTTCACGCACTACATCACCCCGGTGCTGTCGACGGCTCAGATCGAGAACCTGTTCAACCTGTTGGGCTACGAGCTCAGCGCGTCATCATCTGAGCAGCTCCATCTCCAGACGCACAGAGTGAACTCCACCTCTTTGGATACCCTCCTTTGTTTGTCTTGCGCCTTCTTCCTGGCCCGCTGCGAGTGCCACTTTCTTACAACAGCGCTGGGGAAGCACTGCGGTGACACCCAGTGGGAGCTGAGCGCAGTGATGGAGAGGCAGCGAGGAAACGGCCTGCAGGTATGTGACGCTGATGCTGAGATCTTTTGTTTTGTTTTCTTTCAGCCTTGGTGCAGCCAATCGCTTCATTGTCTGCCTCAAGCAAGCTGTTTTTAACTTCCACCCTTTAAAATCTTAGAAAACGTTCCTCACTAACCCACTAATCTTGCTTTGTCGTACTATGTTTGGTCCAGGAGGGTGTACTGTGAGGCAAAATGTTTAGCAAAGAAAAGTGTCAATTGTATGATTTCTTTCTTCCTGCTAATAAATGCAACAGTAGGATATGAAATGCCTTAATTGACTTTATTACTTATACCTCCCTACAGGTTGCTGTGGAGAACACCAAGAAGATGCTGGAGGTTGGCGAGGCCCTAATGGAGCAGCCCGATGGAGACGTGGATCTGTACACCGATCCGGTTAATGAAGGGGACCCGCAGATGGTTGTCAACAAGGAAGAGAGTCCCTGCTCATTCATCTGGACGACAGCGGACAACGTATCACCCACCACTGTCAAAACACACAGCAACGGAACAACAGTATCATTCCCACCGCGAGAGCCGCTCACCGGCAGAAACTCCGCGGACAGCAAGAGGCCAAGCTGGCGTACCCCTGGTGCTACGAGGCTGGGTGAAACAAACTCTGAGCCTCAAAGTCTGCAGGTAGATCCAATCGAGGCTCTGAAGAGCGAGGATGGCGACCACAACCTCTGCAGGTGCGTCCAGAACTCAGATTCTTGTTCTTACTGCTCTGAATGCAAAACCCTGCACGATGAGACCTGTGCAGTCCTTAAGATTTGCAGAAAGAATCTCCACAACGTGAAACAAGTGAAGAAAATGCAGAGTGGAGGCCTCAGATCACCCACTCTCACTGGCAGCAGTGCAGCAGTGAGCTCCTTACCTCTGAGTGAAGACCCCGCATCAATAATTGCACTCCCTCCTGCCATCGCCTACCACGAATGCTGCGATCTCAACAATCCAGACCCTCACATCCTGTGCCACGAGTGCAGAGTCTTCCACTTGAAATCCTGCAACATGGCGAAATCCTGCCTGTCACTCCATCGCAGCACACATCTGGGAAAGTGCTCCTCCTGTAAAAAGTGGTGCTCCAGAAAGCCTCTGGTCCTGTGCAGATACTGTGGAAACGAATATTGTAGTGGCTGTTGGTTCAGAAATCCGCTTGCATGCAGCTGCGGCCAAACATTTGACCAGTCAACATCTGTGTGATAAAGGTCTGAAAAGCTTTGCACTTACGAGATGCATTTAGCAAAAGTTACAGTGACTTAAATCTGCGTACTGGAACTGAAAACGCTGCCTTGAAGTTCTGCCATTGTGCCATTTATTTGATATTTGCATGTAACAGCCTCTGTGTGGTGTGGTTTTGCGCTCGCAGGTCGCTTTGCGGTAACTCATGACGCAAAAGCAAGTGTTTTATGTTTGTGTCCTGCAGCAGACTGCAGTAAAAGGGTCAATGTGCCATTAAAGTGTATGTGTGGTAAACATGTGTAACATGGGATGAATTGGCGTGATCACCGTGGTGTGGTGGGTATGATTTAATATAAAATCAGTCACAGCATTTAAAATGTAATTGCTTCATAACTAACACTAAGAACCTTCATTTTTCTGTATTAGAGAAGTTTTCAAATATTACTTTTTGGCAGGTTATGTGGCTTTCCTCTTTTTTTTTTTTCTTTTCTTTTGTTGTAATTTGCTGTGAAAGGTAAAAACAGCTGAAACTAACGTTTGTTGTAACTATGAAATTATTTTCTCGAGTAATCATTTGGCCGAGTGCTGAAATCTGCTTGTTTTTGCCTTTAAGGTGACTTCACTGTTGTCTAAAGCACATTTTCTGAAATGTCAGTGGCAGCTGGAAGCTTTGTTTTCCTAGCTTTTCCACTGTCGCCTTAATGCAACATCTCAGGAACACTTTAAGGGAGTCTTTCCACGTTTAGGACAAACATTTGTTTACACCAAATGATTTGTCAAACTGCATTGTACTCTGCTAATGCTGCAATGTAGCCTGACATGCACCCTTCCCAGAAATGTAGCTGCACGGCACGGCAGCGCCGACCTCGGCGGCGGTCATGCGTCTGTGTGATATTCATACACGGTGCAAAAATAAAAGGATAACACTTCTTTCTGTAAAAACCTTTTGTAACCACCCGGTCAGCCTTCTACCAGAAACTTTTCCTGCAGTAATTCACTGAGCGTTATGTTTACTTCTGTTTGAAATGAATTTGTGTTGCTGTCTTTAAAGACGTCTTGTAACTAATCCGAGTCTGTTTTTTTTTTATAACCATTCCTGCTGTTGTACTGTGACAGATGCTGCGTTAGCACATAGTTACTAATGTTAGAATATCTCATGATGACTGAGGGCAGATTGGACTTTGCATCATCTCGTGGTTCAAAGTGATATATCTATTTGTTATTGGGGTTTTTTGGAACCAAAAATGTTCATATTTGGACAAAGATCACAGTAGCCAGAGCTTGGTGCTGCTTCGTCCTTTTTCAGGTGCTCAAGCACTCCCAAATGTCTTCACAGCACACTTAAACTATAGATAGTTTAATAATGATACACATAATGATCGTTGTGAGTGTCCCCTACTCCAGCGGTCCCCAACCCCCGGGCCTTGGACCGGTACCGGTCCGTGAGTCGTTTGGTACCGGACCGCGACAGTTGAGGCTCAGGTGTGAAATGTATAGTTTTCAGGGTTTTTATCGGTTTTCAGCGTTATTTTGTCATCGTTAGCTCGGTTTTCCTGGGTCTTTTCACGTGTGTTATGAATCTTTTTTTTCGGTACCGGTACTAGTTTTATTTCTTGTATTTATCCGCAACACCTTAAAGGCCAGTCCGTGAAAATATTGTCGGGCATAAACCAGTCCGTGGCGCAAAAAAGGTTGGAGACCGCTGCCCTACTCCAAACAGGGATGTTGTCAGAAAATAAAAAATATAACAGTAAAATGCTAAACTGTTGAAAGTTGGTGATTTTTGCACATTTTAATTCAAATTCAGTTCATTTTAAACTGAAATTCAGGTTATGTGTTCATCATTACCACGGTGGTTTAGAAGTTTGTGACACAGAAAACTCTTTAAGCTTGACGAAGCTGGCTAAATCATTCATCTTGCTTCGTACCACAGCCCTCAGGTATCCTGTAGACAAAAAACCAGCTTTCATAACTTCTATAATTAACATTTTAATGACACAAATAATTGCTTATGTGTTGAAAAGCAGTTTCCACGCTTTATAAGGTAGCAATATTTTAGCCCACATCAGTGTTTTGGTGTTCCAGCTGTTGGAGCCTTTTAACTGAGTCCTGCCCAATCGTATCCTTTCTTCACTATGATGGAAGGCAACAACATTTAAAGATCCATTCTGCATCCTTTCAGCATTTATTGTCAAAGTACAGATCTGTGGTCCACAGAAACCAGAAGACACGTTCACATGTGCATCGCCAGTTAGCCAGTCTGCCCTGAGCAGGTGTTCACTCTATTCGTTGTGTGCCTGCCAGTTGATATTAATGAAGGTCTTTGTGTCCATGCGGTCGACGTAGAGGACGCCGTCCAGGTGGTCCATCTCGTGCTGGACGATCCGGGCCGACCAGCCACTAGCCTGCCACGTTACAGCTTCGCCATTTTCATTGAGACCTGCAGGGTGAGAAGACAGAAGCCCGAGACAAAGGCACACCTTACAAATGTGGACACTCTTAAATGAGACGTGTCACTGTTGAGCTTTAAGCATGCGTACCAGACACTTCCACAGACAGGTAGCGGGGAACCGTGGCAGAGAAGCCCGAGATGCTCTCACAGGCCTCCTGAAACAGCACCGTCCGACCATCCAGCACCCTCAGCTGTGGGTTCACAAAGATCCTTAGGGGCTGGACGGAGAGACCGCGGACCTCCCTCGTGGCAGGCGCGCTCTCTTCAAACATTTTTTGGGGATATTCCAGAGCCAGGATTCGGAGTGGCACGCCAATTTGAGGCGCACTCAGTCCCACGCACTCAAGCTTCCTCATTACTGCCACCATAGTTTTAATGACACGCTGGATCTCAGGTCCTGTTACAGCTGAAGGGTCCACAGCAGCTGCATGTGAACGCAGCACCGGGTCTCCTACCTGACACACATGGCTGTACGGAGGACTGGGGGGGGATATGATCTTGCGTTTGACATACTGCAGGTAGGAGCGCACTTTGACGTTGCTGGATAAGGAGCGTCTACAGGGTGAGGTGTGTGGAAGACGGGTGGAAGCTGCTGCCATCAGGCTCAGGGCTCCGGAGCGATGGCCTTTAGATGCATACAGTCTGAGCCCGGTCCAGGAGAGCTGGAGCAGAGACACTGAGGACGTGTTCATGGTGGGACTGAGACAAAGAGACAAAAGGAGGCCATTTAGGTCGGTCAGAGAAAGCAAAGACATCTTTTGACACTTTGTTGACTTCCATCAGTAAGAAGGTTTAAAATACTGCTCATTCTTCTTTTAAGAGGTCACCACAGATCATCACATCTGCCACCGCATCTCTAGGATCCCCATGCCTGTTTTTGCTAGTGCCACCATCTTCAAACCATACAGCAAAACTCAATTTCCCAAGTCGCACCTGTGTTTCCGAACCAAAACAAAGATGGCGGACACCGGCTAACACGAGAGGGCCGCAACTTGGAATTTTTAAAAAATATTTTTAAGTGTTTAGTGGACACCCTTTTTATTTTAATGACTACAACTAACACGTCCGGTAAGTCTTACGTAAGTCCTTCTATATTTTCAAGCATCGCCGTTTGATGCAGAGAGCTCGATGGTTAGCTCTGTCATTGAAATATAAGCTTATACCCAAGAGCTACAAACTGCTGCTAGCATTACCAGCCACCCTTGAACTTGTTTATATCGCCGCGTGATTTCTTACATCACGCTCTTTAATATTACCCTCAGCACACATCAATTAGAGAAACACCTGTTTAGCGTTAAGTCAGACACCACCTAGCGGTTTGTCCAGGTGCAACGAAACATGCGCGCCAGTTCAAGAGCGACCGTGAGCTGTTGAAGCTAGGTCGTTAGCATGTTGATGTAACAATGAATAAAAATAAAAAGTCAGATAACTGTCAGCACTGACTGAGCGCAACAAAAACGAAGCCTTGCAGCTTCCCGTTACCTCATAGAACCGTCTGAGCTCCGCTGTGGATTAGACAAGACCGCATAGTTTGGAGGGTGAAGTCAGGGCAGAGACATTCACGGCTCCGGTAAAGTTCTTCCTGGTCAACCACGCTTTCACAATAAAAGTCCATGTGCTTACCTATGTAATAGAGCAGCCCTTTTTTGTCATTGTGCATGTACAACGAAATATGGGCCAATTATGGCCAATAGAAAAGGCACACATGGGAGAACAAAGTGCTCAAAAGTAGTGCAAAGGACTTGATCTAAGTATACAGTGCATGTGTGAGTGAGTTACTCAGACCGTGGCTCGGATCAGATGATTGCATCGCGTAAACATGTTTTGTAATAAAAACAAACAAATAGAATCAATAGACACATTTATTGGCTGCATAGATATTAATTATCATAGGAAATTAAATCTTGATGACTGATTTTGAGCAATTTTTATACAGTTAACTAGTTAGTTCAAATTTAATAACGTATAAACTTATTGAAGAAAGATGGGAACACCATAATATTCATCAGTTTATATCTCTATATATCCATATACTGCTTTAACATTTATTTCTCCTTTTTATTTCATATTGTACTGTGTTCAACTTTACAGCAGATTCATCTCAAACTGGTAAATGTCTGTTAGGCCTTTAAAGCCTGAACCATTAAATAGTTGACAAATAATAATGATACTTTTTATTTTAGAATCGAGTTGAATTGAATCTTCTCACAATTTAAAAAACTTGTAGTTGAGTTTTAACCCTTTAAAGCCAAGCATATCGTATTTGATACATGTGTTTTTGTGAGTTTTTGAGACTTCTACATCATCAGCGTGACTTTTTTTACCCTCAAAAAATGATATAAATTGCATGACACATTTTTAATTCCTAAATTGCAAACATACGGCTAATGTAGCAAATGTGATACAAATTAAAACTCATATATGCAGATTAAAATGTGATATATTTTTAGATATATTAGTCTAAAGGTTCAACAAACACTCCATTATCAAAAAACGAAAGATTTCTGGCTGTTATTTTATGGTTCAGGTTTTAAAAGGTTACCTGGTATCATGTTTGCTGAATCTTTGTGCAATCTATTAGTTTTTCGAGGAGGGAAAAAATAACACCGATGACGAAGTCTGAAAAACTCAAACATGAAGCAAATTTGACACACTTGGTGTTACAGAGAGAGACGGGGTTTCTTGCTTCCTAAGCTTTTATTTTGAAATGCTAAATAAAGGCATGCAAAGGAAGTTATTTGCAACATTTTTTTTTAAAAAAAAGCCGGGGATGTTCAGATGCGTGACATCCTCAACTTGCCGGTACATGTCCAGCTGTGGTGGTTCGGGGGTTTAAGGAGGTGCAGCGGGCTGATGCTCTCCTCCGTCTCCCTCCACACAGCCCGCGGAGCTGAGCCATGGACGGAGGGGAGCTGCGGGCTGGACGCATGCAGAGCTTCTCTAAGCTGCCTGTGTGGATCATAGAGCATGTCTGGACTCACAAGATGATGGATATACAACAAGGTTGGTTCTGGGGATTTTAATAAAAAGTTTTAACACAACAAAAACTTTATTGAACTCCTTTGTCTGAGTGTTTTTTATACTGATGTAGAAGAAACATATACATGAAACTTGCAAAGCTAATCTCAAACAGCAGAGATAAAGAAAGTCTTAGAAACAAAAGTATTCATGCCTTTGCGTTTGCTTGTGACATGCTGGCTTCATTTTGTGTGCTCACAGTTTTGGACCTGTCCAGCTGGCCAGATGTGGACTCCCAACCTCTGAGTCTGGAAGACTCGTGGAGGCTGCGCGTCGTCTCTGCTCAGGTCTATTCCATCATAAAGAGCAGGGACCTGGAGCACTTTGAGAGGGTGATAGGGTTTCTGGAAACCACGTACCGACTTCTACCCAGACTGATTCCTGCCATCAAACACATGAAGATCATGTTTGGCCTCAAGACCATGGTAGGGAAATAAGTAGTGGTCCAGTAAGCATGTACAGGAATGTCAAATGGGGTTGTTTCTTCGTGAACGTTCACCTCCTGGTGGTTCCTGTGTCTCCTTCCAGGTCATTATGTGGATGCTCAAAGAGGGCCGGGGAATGGTTGACACCGTGTCAAAAATTGGCCAGTTCTTCCCGAGCAAACTCCCCGAGTACCAAGACCAGTGTGTAAGTGACCTGCCCTGCACCGGAACTAACTGGAAGCCACTGTTGAACTGGTGGAGACCAAAACTGAGTTAAAAGTACCTACCTTATATTATGCATAACTCACCGAACAGCTCCGAACCACTGGGGCACAAAGCCTCCGGGGGTGTCCTGTTGGGTCTGAGTGGGTTACAGGATCGGACTTGTCCTGGCACGTCCAGTCGGAGGCTTTGTTATGTTCATGAGCTTGTGTGTGCTGCTGCTGTCTTGTCCTGCTGAGGGAGGCTGCTACCTTTGAGCAGTGTTGTTGTCCGTTGGAGTGTGTTTTGTCCGCCGCGGTGTTTGGTTGGGTGGTAAAACATGTCGAGACAGAGGTTTCCCAGCAGAACTCAGCACTGGAACACAGTGATGGCTGTTGTTCACCTCACCTGTCAATGATTTTATTATTGTGGCTGATTGAGCTCTCATAAATGTCTCATACATGTTGCATCGATTGTTTCCTTTAAATGAACCCCTTAGACATCAGGAAGAAAGATAGATGGATGGATACTTTTTGATCCCACATAGAAAATGATTGTGTTACAGCAGGATTAAGAATATAAATGATACATTTTTATAATAAATATTCAAGAAAGGTAAAGGAAAAGTTCAGACACCAGACAGGAAGCATCAAGCTCTGGATGTCTTCCATAGTTTGTGGGGGGGTTTTCCTGCCTCCCTCCACTCACCCCCCAACCGGTTGCTCAGATGGCCGCCCCTCCCTCAGTCTGTGAGGCTGGCTCTGCTGGAGTTTTCCTTCCCACTGTCGCCAAGTGCTCATACTGGGTTGTTTGACTGATGGAGCTTTCTCTGTATGTTGTCCTGACAACATAAAGTGTTGTGAGGCGACTGCTGTTGCGATTTGGCGCTATATAAATAAAACTGAATCGAACTATTTGTTAGTTTTTGCCTCCTCACAGATGGCACACTGGTGGTGTGCTGTCATAGACTGTATATAATAGATGTACTTCATCGCTGTGACCTCACCCGTTCTTTCTCCTTCAGTCCTCTTTCTCGAGCGAGGCACTTTTTATTCTGTGAATAAAGTAAATCGTTCATAACATTTTGTGTTGTTGCATATTGAAAAATGTGATAGCATACCTGGAATTGGCTTTTGGGAACAGTTACAGTTGCCTGCATGAAAAACTTTACTTATATCAACAGGTGATTCTATGTGTTCTGGTGTTTTTTGCACAGAGCCAACGAGAAATGTTCCTCATGAGGAAGAACCACCTGGACTTTAGGACTCTGGCGCAAACACTTGCTATGGACAAAGACAAACTTGAACATTACATTAAGGTAAATCTCCTGTAAGTGATTATGAGACAGATCCAGAATATTCTATATACATTTCAGTCCCAATATATTCATGGCCTACGTGATTCATGCACATTCAGCACATTTCTAAATCATACAGTTTGGGATTTGTTGGATAAAGGCATTGCAGTTTCCCCAAAGTTATGCTTTGAGACACAGTGCTGTTCACAATAATCAGTCGGGTTTGATCAAACCTCGAATGTTTGGAATTATCATAAAGGCAACCCTGCATGTATTTGTACAACTAGATTTCTTAGTAGAGAAAAACTCATCCCAGCTGGGCCAAAAATGAAGCGGTCCTAACTGTGGCCAGCAGGGTGCGCTGCAGAGCTACGATGTACAAAATCTTTCCGTGAGCTGCAGAGTCGTAGGACTGCCAACCTGAAAAAGTGATCAAGCGTGGAGGAACAGTAATGTGCTAGAACTTTGGACATTGGCTGCTCGTTCTCAGTCCTCGCACCACTTCCAGAGGAATGGTTTTTTTTTTTACACTTAGCTTGAATCATTCAAGCAGTTTGACAGACATAAAATCATATTTTTGCACCAACAAAGTGATTCCCAAACACGTCTTTCATGATTGCATGCTCAGTCATCCAGGTAAAGAAATCCCAAAAAGTTGATTCTGCCCATCTGGACGTAGAAACGGAGTGTGGCTCAAGACTTTTGCACTTATTATGCTGAATTTCATGGGATGATGCCTTTTGTCTGTCTTGCAGAATGACATGGACGAGCAGTATGGGGAACGGTATGCCCAGAAAGTCGAGGACAGGCTGCTGCATTATCTCCATGAGCTGGATGCTGTGTTACAAGGAGATACCTACATTGATAAGGTGTGTGTGTGTGTGTGTGTATGTGTGTGTGCAGGGTTTAAAGATGCGTTTGTAAAAATGAGAGTTTGAATGTAGATAAACTGTCCCGTTGGCTCTACAGCGACCTCATGTGGTCAAAAACTCCACAAGTTTCCTTTAAGATTGTTGATGAGGGAAATGAAGACGAGCAGAAATGCCAGCAGTGAGAATGTCTCGCTGTGATAACTGAACACTTGTGCTTCACTAGATCCTGAAGAAACAGAGCCCTGTGACTGAAGAGGAGAAGCTACTTTTAGAGGTGATAAGCTCTGACTCCACCACCATAGCTGCGACCCTGAAGAAGCTGCTGCACTGCGGTAAGAAACAGCTCAACACGAAAAGTTCACCTCAAGTTTACATCATAAAAAGATAATAACTTTATATTTTATTTTATTTTAGGGTAGATTTCTTTAGCTTTGAGTCGTGGCTTTTACCATTTCTGCTGTTTCTTTTTATTTATGTAATTTTCTCCTTTTAAACTGTATATTTTTACTGTTAGGACACAAGCAGGATTAGATCTTTGTGTGAAATTATGAATATCCACTGTTATCAGTATCAAGCGTGTCGCTGTTTTCTTTCTTTAGATGCTGCTTCCTGTCGTCAGTCGTCGATATCTCGGTCGCCTCAACTCTTTAAGTCGGCTTTAAGCCAAACTAATCCAGATGTTCATCCAGAGGAGGCTCCTCGCGACGTGTCCGAAGACGGCTTCAGTTTTTCGGACAGGAGCTCAGACGTTAGAGGACATCAGCAACCAGAGGAGGAAGATGAGGTGAACAAGAGAGCGGAGGAAGAGGGCAGTCAGGGAAGCAGCACAAGTGTTCAGGAGGCGGCCCCCACCCCTCAGTTCTGCTCCAAACACCAGCGATGGGTGAAGAGCATCCTGCGGGGATGCTCGGAGGAGCTTCTCCTTCAGCCGAACGTTTCCTCATCTCCCCTGCTCTTCCCGTCGTCGTCTTCTACTTCTTCATCGCAGGACCTCACACCATCTGACCTCATCCCCTGTCCGTCCGATCAGCCACCTTCGCAGACCCCCAGCCCTCCTCGGGCAGCAGTCCAAGCATCCAGAACAGCAAAACCCAAATACAGGCGCAGCTCCGGGTCACTCGGATCCTCAGGCGACACCTCACAAGCACAAATTCTGCCTCAGGCCTCGTCTGCTCGGGGCTCTCCGCTGCCTGCTCTGCTGTCACCGGTGGTCCGACTGGTGAACATCGGCTCCTTCGGGACGAGCTGTAAACACCAGCAAGCATCACCAAAGCAGCTTCTTCTGGCAGCTTCTTCCAGTTCGGAGATGCTAAGTTCTCCACACCATCACACCTCAGGAAACGTAAAAGACAAAAACAGTTCATCTCGCTCTGCCTGGTGTCAAACCCCGACTGAACAGAGAAAGCTCAGACGGGTCTGCAGTACCAACAGACACAAGGAGGATTTGGAGGCATTTGCTCAAACCCCCCAGCAGCTTGTTCAGGACCCAAGTACCTCTCAGATGGGTGTTCCAGCCACAGCCAGTGACATCAGTGTCTCTGGACCTCCTCAGAAAGGTGCTCAGTCAGAGAGTTTGTTCTCCGCCTGTGCTGCCAATCAAATCACACCATCTTCCAAGTCATCTAAAAAAGTCGTCCCTCGGAGCTCTCTTCGCCATCGTCAGCCACAAAAGAACAGCAGACCTCGATCAGGAACCGCCCGGCGCTCCTCACGCTCCTCCTCTGCCGCAGGCAGGGACAAAACCAGCCGAGGCCTCAGAGCTCAGCTGAGGCTATCGCTGCCCAGTCAGG
Source organism: Astatotilapia calliptera (assembly GCF_964374335.1). Lineage (NCBI taxonomy): Eukaryota > Metazoa > Chordata > Actinopteri > Cichliformes > Cichlidae > Astatotilapia > Astatotilapia calliptera. The sequence goes on along the minus strand of NC_137428.1, from coordinate 2,769,587 downwards.
GTGTGCTGCTGCACTCCAAGCTGCTACAACCCTACGTGAGTCTTACCAGGCTGAGCTCTGAGCAGTGTCACCTATCGACCCGAAGGAAAGCCTCAGCCGGGCCGGAAGAGCCCGTGGAGCAAGGCAGCGACGGCGAGGAAAGGAGGAAGCAAGAGGAGGAAGACTCTTCCTTCGATGTGAACGCTCTTTACTCCACTGATTCCTCAAGCAGTGACGGAGAGGAGTCACCTGACCGTGACCCTGATTATAGACCTCACATCAAAAAGAAAAGACTTCTGTTAGAGTATGAAAATGCGAGAGTGCTCAGTCACGGTGACAGCAGTTGAACTAATTTCTCCTACTCGAGTACTCGAGTTTTTAGAGTATTTTTAGATGCCGCGTGAAGATACAGCCATCAGTGCTCTCTAATGATCTGTCTGTTCTTGTGAGCCAACACGGTTCCTCTACGCTAACTGAATGTAGATGTGCAAAACACAGAACATAGAATTGTTTTAAATAGATTTGTCTCCCTATTAAAATGTGAAGAAGGTAGCACTCAAACACGTTCAACTGAAAGGAAAGAAAAGCTTCTTGTAAACGTTTGTATGGTGCAGCTTTATTGTAGCAGGTGTGTATCGAGTGTTCGGGTTTATCATAACAGGTCTCTGATTATATAATTGAGAATAAACAACACAGAGGGGATCGTTGTGTTTTCGTAATGTGTTTTGTTTGGCTCCGTCGGCAGGTCCAACGTTTCAGGACTTTTACCCCACCTGGAAGTCCAGACCGAGGTAAATGTTTCTGATTATATAATTTCCATTTGCACAGCTAACTTTTGGCTTCCTGTTTTCACTTCACACGACATAAAAACAAGGACACGCTTTTTTTTTAACCCCCTATTAAATTTAAAGTTTTTCTCAAAACGTTCTCCAAGTGGGGAACCAGCTTCTTACAGAAAGCACACATCACTTCTATTTGCACCAGTGCAAACCTTTTCACTGAGCCACAGCACAGAGCACTGCTGTGTAACGATGTGCTCTAACTCTGATGGTCAAAGCTGTAAAATCAAGTTACACCTGAGGGTTATCTTCAGTTTACACACAGTATAAAAGCTCAGGAAGCTTTGAGCTGATGCACAGGAAGGGACTGTGAGGCTGCAGACTAAGAGAAGATAACGCAGACTGGACGCTGGTCCGTTTGTTCAGATGAGGTGAAACTAGAGCTCTTTGGCCACAGAGACGCTGCTTATGTTTGGAGGAAGAACAGAGAAGCGTACAACCCAGTTGTATTCCCAGTTCTCATCTGGTTCCTAACACCTCTTTATTTTTATGTTGTATTTTTGTTTAAGCTATGACACCAGTCTGTCCAGGGCTAACACACACAGACGGACAATCGCACTCACATTCACACACACAATTAACCTAACCCCACTAACGGCATGACTCTGGACTCTCTGGGTACTCCCACAGAGGAACATGTCACCTCCACACAGAAAGGTCCTGCGTGGGGTTCAAAACCAGGATTTTGTTGCTGCGAGGCAACAGTGCAAACCACTGCAGGATGATGACAGAGCGACTAAAACAGATGAATATTTGCTGGTTGGTGGTGTCGTGTGGCTTTAACAGTATTACTGCTGAGCTGTGCTGTAGTGCTTTTGGTTATATCGCCTGGCGTCACTGCCAGCACTGCTTCTAGTTGGTTTTCCTCTCCGTACTCCAAGGACCAATCACTGGTAGTCGTGTATACTTTTCCTCTGCAGGACATCTACAAGTCACGGGTCAGCACCGAGGTCAACCATCGTCCCACCCACTCTGTTTGCAGATGCGTATTTACACAGGTCTATTGGAGGGAACAGTAAATAAGCGCAGCGTCATGGTGGGGGTAAAATGAGGACGTTGTTAACTAGCTTAACTCATCCTGGCCTTGAATGATGGAGCCAGGATAAAAAGATAAACAGAGCAAACAGCTAGTGCAGTGTTACCTGGAACTGCTACTTTCTTCTGTGGTTTTTGAGTCGTCTCCTTTTGCACATTTGTGCTCGTATATCTCAAAAACCATTAACGATGAAAGCCTGAAATGATCACGGACTTGCTTTATTTTGCATTTTTGTGAAATATAATTAAACGCCATTCAGAAATTGTCAGTAACTATCTTTTGCAATGTGATTTTTTTATTCGTTTGTGCTTGAATACAGGTCTTTGCAGGACAGGATACAAAGGAAGATGAGATGTACGTCACGTGATGAACTCGGACCCTGTGATGTGGTTTAACCACAGTTTGTGTGCAGCTAAACGCCGCCCCCAGAGGCTTTTTAACCTGTAAAATCAGAACCTGCAAAGCTAACAGGTTGCAGATGTCAGACGTGCTTCTTTCTTCCTTGTGTTTTCTGTATGGAGATGAAGGCCAACACAGACACAGAGTTTACTGACATCAGTGATGTGGAGAAGCACAGGAAGGGGATGAGTAGGCTCTACTTCCTAAGGAAGTTAAGATCCTTCAGTGTGTGCACCAAAATGATGAGAGCTGGTACCCTCCACCCTGTGGTGGAGAGGACGTGACAGTGTTGTTCCATGACGGATACTGGACATACTGGACATACTGGACATGCAGCAGAGCTCCTTTTCAAACAGACCGGTTCAGTTTTGCTGCCTCAAACACAGAGACAGAAAACATTCACGCCTCATGCTGCCACCTTCTATAATCCAATATATCTGCCACAGAGATCAGCATGTGACCTGTTACCACCTACAACACAATCTAAATCACATCGAGGTGACAGTAACCGTTATTCGCCATTACAAACAAAGCGGAGTTATTACGATGATGATGATTTCAGCTACTGTCAGTGCGTCCTGTTTTATTTTCATTTTGCTGCGTGTGTCTGATGTAAGTCCCAGAGACGGTCATTTCTGAGCTTTCCCATAAGACCTTAAGTCCTTTCTTTCATTGTTGTTGTTGCTTCTTTAATCATCTTTTAACTTTCTGAGCTTTTGCTGATGTTAAAATAAAGCGACTCATATGAAGCACTCACATCAGGCTGATATCACCAGATGCTGGTGCATCCCTGCTGAAAATGAATTTAGTAATTCTTCTTTATTTAAATAAGGATTATGGTCTCGGCTATTCTTCTTGGCCTTCTGTTGATCGACAGCCACGAAACTTTGCAAGGTGACACAAGAAGCCAAAATATCTGGTTAGTAACTCTTTCTCTTATTTGCTCAAACAATATTTTTTATGGTTATCTGTGAGTTAAAGGGATTAACAAGAAACAGGGTTTTATAAATGTTTACAAGTATAGATTTATCTGGCTCTTGTATTTCTAATAAGACACATTTCCTCACATAGATAGAAATTAAACAGGGAAAACAGTTTTTTTTCTGGCTGTTTGTGCCAATAAACACAGTTTTAGTTTTTTAGCATTTTGAGGCAGGACATTTGAAGAACTTGTCAACTTTGCAAACCTTTTTTTTACTAACACATCGAGTTCGTTCAGATTAGGAGGCAGGATTTTGCAGGATCTCCCCAAAAGCATGAAACAAAAACAAGAGAAACAGAAGTCACACAATAACATTGAAAAGGCATTCTTCAGTCTTCCTGCTGAGACTTTAAAGTATTCTATTATTTGTAAATTGTGTTTACCTCACAGTATAAAACACCTTGAGTAAACTGTTCTTGTCATTTGTTGCTATACAAATAAAACTGATTTGAATTGAACTGAAAATAAAAGGCAGCCACTGTAGCTTTCATTGGTTAGTGAAGTCCTGCTATGAAACCTCCTGCTGAGTGCTTCTGCCACTGTCATGTTAGCTTTCCTTCTCATTCAGATGCCACAGAAAAATCTTATTTACAAATTAACGTCATGGTCCCCTCAATAAAACTCGTTTGCTACAGCTGCTTCTGTCAGACGCCACTCAGATGCCCATAGCTCCATATGGAGGAGATCACCACCACAAAAACAATCCACCCTCTGTGAAAGGACAAAACCATCCACAGCACAGCAGCAGATTAAAGATGGGGCAGAGGCTGTTGCTTTTTTGTAAACAGGAGTCACTCCCTGCTGGTCAGTGGGCAGAACGCTGGCTTCACCTCTCAGACCTGAAAGCTAGAGGAGAGTCTCCTTTTCATTGACATTATTTTGAAATGACTGCATGATGCTTGACTGATGGGCCGTTGCATAAAGAGTAGTTTCCACCTCTTCACTGTCAGCCAGTCAGAGTGCTCACTGTAGCTGTCGAGCATTAAGTGTGTTTGGTTTGAAGTTCTGTTTGTTTGTCGGCTATTGATTGAGAACACAGTGACTGGCTGTCCGCACACGTGAATGCATAACATGTTTTTCTCAGTCAAACGTCAGTCTTAGTATTTTATAGCCTCCATGAACCAGTAACTTTTTGTCTTGGTACGTGACGTAAAAGCGTAAATGATGTGCAGGAGCTGCAGAGACTGTAAATCGTTCTAAGGTGGTTCGGTTTGGAGGAGTTCACTGACCAGTGACCACTCAGTGAGCACACAGAGCCCAAATCATCACTCCTCCTCCACTGTGCTGACAGCTGCTCTGAGGCCTTTCCTCCGAACGTTCTGCTGTGTATCATAGACAAACATCTCCACTTTGGTCTCGTCTGTTCCAGAAGTTTTGTGCTTTGTTTTTTGCTGTTTACTTGAGTATTGCGTAGTCTGACCTTGGGGTGAATTCGTTGGGGAGTTCTTGCTATAGAATGATGGACTTGTTCTGAAATGACCTCTGAGATGGATGAGCAGCAGCACTTTCTGATGTCTTTCCTTCTTGGTTCTCCAGATCTCCAAACTGCCAGGACCTCATCACTTACCGATGATCAGATAATCTAGTGCATTTGATAGACAGCATCTGGCTGCTGCTCACACTCTTTACATCACTAAGGTTGGACTTGTACATTTTCATTCCTTTAAAAAGGACGAGAAAGGCTGAGCGTGTCATGGTCCTGGGTCATTTGACCCAGTGTTTTGCATCTTCCTGTGTTTTGTACTATGATTTATGTATCCAGGGCCTGGAACAAAGAGGGCACAACCATAAATTTAAGTCTTATAAAATCCAACCAGGTAGTTCCGGTGAGCGACAGTCAGTTTATTTACACTGAATAATGAACAGAGAGTCTGAAGAGTTTTCAAAAGTGTGACTCCTTCTGTGGTCCGTGGTGTGAAAGGTGGAAATCCAACACTCGATATTTACAGCAAAGCTCCGCTCCCACAACACACTCCTTACCAGCTTCCTGACAAGACAAGACGTGATGATCAGTTTAGTGTTCACGCCAGGCACGTGCAGAGGGGGTGGAGGGGGCTTGAGCACGTTGGGTGCCCCAAGTGCCCTTTTCTTGAGGCATTTTTTCTTCTATGTGTGTGCGTGTGGAGTCCTGCCTGTGCCCCTCAACAAAAACATTTAACTATTATTCACAATTTTGCTAAATAAAAGGCTTGCATCAGTCACATGATGTCCATTAACCAATGCTCGCCCTTGACGGCAGTGCGTGCCGGTTACGAGCCGGGAAGGAGGTCGTGAAGAGCTACAGGGCTTTTCCCTGCCACATAAATATGGAATATTATAATATTATAATTATGATATTCAAAAAACCGCACACACTGTATATATAATCTGTAAACAGATTATAGATTAGATTTATATTTTAAATATGACAAAATGCTGCAGCAGCAAAATGATTGTATCTCTTTAGTTTAAACATTTAGTCAGATTGCTGCCTGCACAGGGTGGACAGCCAAACAAACTGAATCATCATAAATACATTATTTTATAATTTTTACTTTGTTTATTTTTACTTTATTATCATAGCACTAGGAATAAATGGCCTGTATTTATATAGCGCTTTACTAGTCCCTAAGGACCCCAAAGCGATTTACACATTCAGTCACACACACATTCACACACTGGTGATGGCAGCTACGTTGTAGCCACAGCTGCCCTGGGGCGCACTGACAGAGGCGAGGCTGCCGGACACTGGCGCCACCGGGCCCTCTGACCACCACCAGTAGGCAACGGGTGAAGTGTCTTGCCTAAGGACACAACGACCGAGACTGTCCAAGCCAGGGCTCGAACCGGCAACCTTCCGATTACAAGGCGAACTCCCAACTCTTGAGCCACGATCGCCCAATAAGGGAAGGATTATGGATCAGCACCATGATGCAAACTTGTGGCCATACAGTATATACAGTATTCTGGAGATCACTGCATGTGCGTGTGTGTGTGTGTTTTATGTGTATCGATTTTTTAAAATTATTACTCATGTTATATTATTGTCCAGACATGCCCCGTAAGGACACGAGGAGGAAACAGTGACAGAAGCAGCTGTGTGAGGCTAAAGCAGTGAATCCCTCAGCAGCTGGAGTACAGGACAGGTCACAATAACACACGCATCAGTTGTTGCATCGCAGAGGTATTCAGGTATAAAAACAATAATAAACACAATTTCTTGGTTCTATAACATTTCCTGTCATTACTTTATTATGGATTAGGTGCAAGAGTTGTTAAGTGGGGCGACTGTGGCTCAGGGGGTCAGGAAGCGCATCTGTCGCCGGTTCGATCCCTGGGCTCTCTGTCCTGGTCGTTGTGTCCTTGGGCAAGACACTTTACCCTCCTGCCTACTGGTGATGGCCAGAGGGGCCGATGGCGCGATGTGGCAGCCTGGCTTCTGTCAGTCTGCCCCAGGGCAGCTGTGGCTACAACTGTAGCTGCCTCCACCAGTGTATGGATGAATAGTGGAATTTTAAAGCGCTTTGGGTGCCTAGAAAAGCGCTGTATAAATCCAGTCCATCATTATTATTATTAAGTGTGGATAATTAAATAATAGCAGATTGTGCCTCGTTCTCAGGTGGACAGCAAGTGGAGAGTGAAAGACCAGAGAAGGAGATGGAAGGAGGAAGACTGTGATTCACAGGCAGAGCCTAGTTTGTTTTCTCACAATTTTCTTTCATAATTTTTCTGTTGTCTTATGGTTTTATGTGCATAAAGCAAAGAAGAAACCTTGTTTATAAATTAGGAAGCAGTGGAAGGTGATGACATCTCTTTGATATTTCCTGGGAAAAGCTTTGATCTGGATGGTCTCTGATCAGTGCTGGAAACTAGACTCATTCATTTCCATGGAAGAAGGACTCGTCCATGGAAAGTGCGTCTAATGGCCAAGTACATGCACAAACACATACAAGGAATTTGGTTCCAGTAGATGTAAATCACAACAATATGTAAAGGACACAACACACACACACACACACACACACACACACACACACACACACACACACACACACACACACACACACACACACACACACACACACACACACACAAAAGTGTATTTAGGTCATTAAAAGCATTAAAATGTTAGTAATGTTTTGGCCTGAGATGAAGATGACTTTCACTTCCTGCAGACCTTCATATGTCCCCGCTGTGGGACTCATATTTGCCTTCACGATCAATAGATTTCTGCCCTGCTGTCAGACCCTCGCTTTGGCCCCAGCTGATTCTGGCGTGACGCACTGAGGCGGTCTCCCTGTGCGTGAGGCCAGCTCCTCTCTTTCACTGCTCCTACATGCTGATTGATGCTGTTAAGGTTTTGTGGTCGTATGGTTCTGGTTAGTGATGTTAGAGGGGTGTGATGGTACAACCCTCAACCTCCACCAATGGAATTATGGGCAGGGCTCAACACCCATTTTCAGGGATCTCGCTATAAAGCCGGGTTTGTACTTCCTGGCTTCTGTTCTTTAATTTAACTGAGAGCGATTAAACTGCGCTGCTGCTTTTTGGAGACTTTGAATAAATCATGAGGTAAGTAAACAACATTATTTTTCTTTCTTTTTTAAAAAAATTATGTAATTTCATTAATTGGCAGATTTTAAATCATGTATGAATTGAGTGGCATCCTGATAAATTACAAGTTTTCAAAGACTTATATTACACATTACAGCACTCTTATTACGACTGGATAACTTTATGCTTTAAACCACTTAATACTAAACCTCAGCTTCTTTGTAGACCGATGAATCTATGAATGAATTATCAATGAAATATTAACCTGTGAATGCGGTCACTTTCATTTATTACAATCTTGAACAGAAAAGCTTTGAAAGTTAAAGTGTAATCCAGCAAAAGAGATCAAAATCTGAGCAGATCAATAATTCACGTTGATGAGGAAAATATATAAATTGTTTCTTGTTTTTTCTTTTTTTACGCACAAAACCTAAAGTTTACAAATTTTTTTTTTTTTGTACCTCAGGAAAAAGATTTTTTTTCACAATGTAGGCGAGACCATTAACAACTGTTACAGTATATATAGTATAGTACATATATATATATATATGAGTGTGTGTGTGTGTGTGTGTGTGTGTGTATATATATATATATTCGTTTTTTAAAAAAAACAAACCCCATAGATAATACTGATGTATGAAGGTTGTCGGTGGAAGATTTTTAGTATTTCTAGTATTTTATTTTAGTATTTTCCAAACACAAAGTTCACACAGCTGGAAGTAAGCAGGAGTAATCAGGCCCAATAAACACCAAGAACCCCCCTCCCCCCCCCCCCTTTTTTTGGAGCCCTTTGTTCATATACCGGAGATGACGGAGCCAAATTAAAGAAATGAAAACAGAATTGAACAATTAAATAAACTAAATGTATTTAATAGAAAGGAACTAAATGCATCAACATCAGAAGGTGAACCCAAAGGCCCAGATTAATTCATTTATTCTATTTCATTGGACTCAACTTATGTCATTGTACTAAAAACACAAAGAGCAATTAAATGCATAAAAAATACAAATAAAGATTCTAATTAATCTAATTAATGTAAAATGTTCGTATTCATTTGAATTAATTTTTGTGGTGATTTAACTGTTTTTAAAATAAATTTTTAATTTGACATGCTTTATGTATTAATTGGTAAATGTATGCATGTATGTATTTATATATTATTAGTTGTTGGTGACCGCACCATCACAAACACTCAGAGCTCTCTCTTTAGTAAATACCTAAACAAATAAATAAATAGAAATAAATAAACATTCTATAATGCAGAGGAATCACTGATGATGAAATCAGTCATAATAAAATAAACAAAGGAACTAATGAATTTATAGAATTAGGATTTTTCTGCGTTGGTATTTATATGCATTTGTATCAATTTACATATTTACAGAAACTGGGAAAAATAAATAAAAATACATACGTTTACATTAAATAAATATATTAATAAATATGTCTGTAATACAGTTACAGATATAAATATGATAAATATCAATACATATTTTTATATATTTAATATATAAATATTGTATATGAAATTGACACCTCTGCAATCTAGGAGAGTATAGATACAAAGTACGGCACATTACAAGACTGAGTCTGATTAAATGAATCATTTGTTAATCCTGTGCTGGACTCTTTAGTTCCAGGATGGAGACCAAGTCTTACATGGTTCAGATGAACGGGAATGGAGTTTGTGGCAAAACTACGGTAAATGGAAAAACCCTAAATGAAAATGGAGTGAACAGAAACGGGGTGCACGGGAATGGCGTCCACCATGTCAACATCAAAGGCGCCTTATACCCGATCAAATCTAAGAGCCGGAGGCAGAGGTGGGAGGTGAAGCCTTCGGAGATGGCTAACAACACGCTCAACCCCATCAGGGCCATCGTGGATGGGATGAAGCTCACCCCGAACCCGGAAAAACCCATGATTGCACTTTCGATCGGTGAGGAGATTCCTCGTAAAATTCCCTTTAGATTTGGGGGTTTGCATCATGCTTATTCTTTGTTTTTTCTAACTGCTGATTACCTTCACCTTTGCTCCTCAGGGGATCCCACCGTGTTTGGAAACCTGCCCACCGATGGTGCAGTGCTTCAGGCCATGAAGGATGCCATAGACTCCCAAAAATACAACGGCTATGCTCCCTCTGTCGGTGAGCCATCCCTAAAGTGAAATGATGTGAAAAGATAGATGCAAAGATGAATATGTTTTTCTAAGAGCCAGCAAAGCGCAGAAGAAACTGTTGAACATGTACAATCATGAATCCTTTCTCTGCGTCCACTGACAGGTTACCTGCAGAGTCGGCAGGCGGTGGCAAACTTCTACAGCTGCCCTGAGGCTCCACTGGAGGCAGAGGTGCTCACTCCTCACACACATTACCGTCTGCCCCTAAATCTGAAATGTGAACTACACTTTTACTAAAAACTCAGTAGCAAATGGCTTTGGCGTCAATCTGCTTGTTACAGTGGATTGTTTTGAGTTCCTGTGTGAAATTAACAGATTCTCCGAACTAAAGAAGACCCTGTCTCTCTTCCAGGATGTGATTCTGACCAGCGGATGCAGTCAGGCCATCGACCTGGCTATCAGTGTGTTGTGCAACCCAGGAGACAATATCCTGGTACCGTGCCCAGGCTTCTCCTTATATAAAACTCTGGCTGTTTCCATGGGCATCGAGGTCAAACTTTACAACCTGCTTGTAAGTGTGGGGACAGTTTCTCTGTTTTTAATGCTGGCCTAAGCACTAAACACTTTTTGGGCTGGAACAGTTATGATTATTACATTTTAGTGGCATCATCTTTTCAAGTACATCAATCATGGGTAAACTCAAATGGATCTGCCACACTCAGCTTATCTGTTATTTCTCCCAGAAAGATTTCACATATTTTAATGACCACATCTCAAAGGAGCAACAGAGCAGGAAACATGTGAATGAGGCTGGTGACGGTGAAGGCTGTGGAACACACAGCATTTATGTTTTCTGTTAACTGGATTCATTTATATCAAAGAATCAGATTTTATGAGCATGTAATTTGTAAAGTTACTAAAGTAAAAGTGGCATGAACATAATATACAAGTAAAGTAATGATAATAAACACTCATCGGTGCATAAACATGTATTATGATTATTTTCACAGCCGGAGAAGTCGTGGGAGGTTGACCTGCAGCACATGGAGAGCCTGATTGATGAGAGGACTTCCTGTCTAATCATCACCAACCCATCCAACCCGTGTGGCTCTGTTTTCAACAAGAAGCACCTGCAGGAGATCCTCAAAGGTTGGCTGCACTCAGAGTGGGGAAGAATTCCAGTTTTGTAAGCAAACAAACACAACATCTCTCAAACAATTCCATTCTTCTTTTGTCCAGTGGCCTCCAGACACTGTGTCCCCATCCTGGCTGATGAGATCTACAGTGATATGGTGAGTGTAGCAGCTGTCGACACAAGCTGCATCTCAGCACAGGTGGGCTTGGCTCGTGCAACACCAGCGAGGCACTTTCTTTTTGTTTTAAACCACAATGACAGTAGATGTTCTGTTCCAATTGGTGGCATTTGCCCTGGCTCTGCATGTGCTGATGTGCGTGCACAACCTCACATCAGCACATGGGGGGGATTAGTGCCTCTGTGCAGGCCAGTGGCCGGGAGGTCAGCAAGGACAAGCAGTGGATAGATAAAGATTTAAAGTGAGACCGCATCCATGTTAAAACATACAGTCCAGTACTAAATATAAAAGGTAAGTCCCACATGTTTCTATTTTATCATTTTGTCATGTTGGTTGTAAAAACTGTAAAAGCCACAAATTGTCACACAAATGTTTTTGGACATTTAAAGCAACTTTTGTCAAAAAGGAGCAAAAACATGTGATTTGAACATTTGAACAAGTATCGAGTGTACACTCACAAAATAGTACTAGCATTGTATAACCAGCACTGCTCCAAAAGGAGTTATGTTGACATTATCTAATAAGTGTATGGTTTGTTCACCTGTGTGGAATATTACATTTCATTCCAATTTACAGCAGTTTTCTCAGGGCACCTTAAATAGTGAGGTAAAGACCCGAGCAATCAGACGATCCTCTCTGAACATCTCTTGGTGATGGTGGGGAGAAAGACCTGCCTTTTAACAGGAACAGACTTCCAGTAGAACTATGCAGCAAAACTGTGGTCTGTTTTTCTAGGCCCAGTGACTTACAGGTTTTCTTTAAAGATTTCAGGTTTGATTAAATGGAATAAAGCTAGAACAGATTTTTGTCTAATAAACAGAATTAAATCATCAGCATATAGTGACAGCTCGGTCTATACTGGACCAGTCACACTGTTTTTCTGAACACGTGGGTGTAATCGTGGAGCTCTTTCAAAAGTTTGATTGCTCATCAGCTTTGCATTATCAGAAACTGTGAAATATTCCTGTTTCTCAAGATTCTTTCAGATATTTTTTTCAAAAGCAAAACTTTTCCAACATATTAAAACCAATCAATGTCTACTGTACATCGAAGGATAATAGGGTCTTAAATATTGTTATATTCAGAACTAAATATTTTATATAAACCTTCCAGTTACAAATCCTTCTCTGCTCATTATCAGCAGTATTGCATTTGCTCATAATAAGAATAATAATGTAACGTAACGTTTATGAGGACAAGCTTATTGTCCTCACATTTGCTAAAATATTTTCTCGCACTTGAAAGTAATAAAATTAGATCTCCGCTCATAAAATGTGAAAAGTTCTTATTCTGCAACTCTTCTTGAAACCGTCAGTGATGCAACACATTTTAACATGCATGTCTTATGACAATGAATGTGTGTGTGAATGGGTGAATGACTGAATGTAGTGTAAAGCGCTTTGGGGTCCTTAGGGACTGAGTAAAGCGCTCTACAAATGCAGGCCATTTACCATCAGTCTGGGAAAATCTGTACTGGTCAAAGTTTAGTTGAAGGTCATGCAAATATGTCCACAGATAAGCAGACACACTCTCTGGCAGCCATCATATTGTTTGTCAGCTCGCAACAAATGGAGATGAGGCAACAGTGCAGTAATTTTCCACTGAGAATTCAAATTGATCAGTAAGAACACCTTTATTTCCTTTTTATAGGCTATAAGTGCATCATATGCATTTATACTAACTATTATTTTAAAAATGATATGTACATATAGAGTGTTCTACCTCTGACATAAATGGTTCCCGAAATATTTGAACTTACACTCGTTTCTTTCTTTCTTTGTTGCCTCACCTTTATCCTCCAGGCATGTCTCTACTAAATAAAACTCACGTAGCAGTAGACAGTAACGATGATGCTTTAGCATCTTTTAGTTCGTGGGGGTTCGTTTTGAGGAGTTTCCGATCATCTTTGTCTCAGCTGAAGTTGACAGTTTGGGTCTTGTTCGGATTTATTCCCTCCAGTCCTTTGTTACATCTGAGCTGTTTTGACTTTTGCACTTTACAATGTGTTGGTCTGTCTAATGAGTGCAAACTAAAACAATCGATCGATCAGTCGTTTAAGAGGCATTTAGTACATGCATGCTGCACACTGCATCGTCTGTGATATTGCCATCTTCACACGTTTTCATCTCAGCTCTGGAGTTGAGATGAAGATGTGTGCTTTTGTGGAAAAACACTGGGAGGCCTTGTGTCGCAGTGGACTTGCTGACTCGCCTGCTTGATGATATTAAAGCTGAACAAAAAACAACTTTTGAAAGCTTGTTTTTGTGGGAGCTGTTGTGAGTGTAATAGTTTAAAGTCGGGGTTACTGGGTGCTTCCACAAACCAACTCGCCACCATTGGACCGTTCCATAATGAGCATGTGCAGACCAGAATGACTTTGCACTTTTTTGGCTGCATGTGCTTGCAATTACTGCAGCTGTCTGGTTTTGTTACAGCAGAACCTGGGGAGGAATGGGGGCTGTGTGGTGGGTGGAGACGTGGCCTCAGGGTGCACTGGTGAGGCCTGTTTTTCAGTGAGCGGCGACTGTGAGCTGCAACACCTAGGACGTTTCAGGCAGTGGGTCAGTGCCCCTGCTCCTCACCTCTGTAAGCCCTTCAGTGATAAATTGTGGTTTTATGGGGCACGTCTGCACAGTCAACATGCTCTCTGTGGAGATGTTTGACCTGCCTATGAGTCACAGTTATAAGCCATGCACACAGCTGCACATGCATTCACTCCATTGTCTCCATCAAGCTTTTCATTGCATCTATGTTGATCAATGCTTTACATTTGTCCTCCTCTTGATCTGAGAGGCGTTTAAGACATTTGTGCCAGAAAACGAGTTATGCAATCACGTTAGTGCTGCTGTTATGTCATTCACGTCAGTCTGGCCAATAGGATGCGGGGTAGTGTCTTTTCTCCATGTCACGCAGCTGTAATAAGAACCAGCTTTCTGTGGGTGAAACGTTTCTCTTTGTGGTTACCTCAGCATCGGCCTCCCTCTTTAACTCTCTTCCTTTTGTTTCTCTCTGGTATTTTTGTGAGACTTTCAGGAAGAAGATTATGCAAAAAGTTGATGTAATTGTTGTTTGTGTCTTTTAACACTTTCCTCGCTGCTGTGTTTTACTCTGTAAACAGCTGCTGTCATGCTGTTAGTGAACATGAGGATGAAAGTAGTTCTGACTATACATCGCTGTGTAAATGACAGAAGTTTGTTTCCTCTTCTTTTTAAGGAGGGCATCAGACACAAGTTGAAATGAAGAAAGCATAACTACAGAAATGCTTAATTAATAAATAAGACATCAGCTGATCTCTTTGAGCAAGTGCTCTCTTTGAGCTGCTTCAGTCAGCAATAGTTGCTGTGCATCTGCAACTTGCTTTGCAACCCACCTCCAGCCCTGGGTCTTCCCGTCCTTCCTCTGATCTGCCTGAGAAAGTTTGGTCTCTCTTTAACACCGAGCCTTCGTGTTAATAACATAATTTCAAAATGACCAAGAATTCCTATGATTTTTTTCCGCTTATCTCCAAGCCCTCTCGTTTTTTTCACTGTGGTGTCAGTCTGTGGGAAACCCAAACTGATCCAAACAACAACAGCATGATGATTTTCTCCTTTTAAGTCATATGAATTAAAACGGCTGCACGTCAGTTTGCCTCAATGAAACATCTGTAAACGTCAAATATCTGCATATGTAATATAAAGTTTTTATTCTTGTTTTTGCCCTCAGGTTTTCCCAGGATGCAGTTCTCCTTCAATGGCATCCCTCAGCAGTGATGTTCCCATCCTGTCCTGTGGCGGTTTGGCTAAACGCTGGCTGGTGCCTGGCTGGAGGATGGGATGGATCCTCATCCATGACAGGGATGATATATTTGGAACTGAGGTACTTTTTATTTATTTATTTTACAGTTCCTGATGGGGGAAGCGTTGACCGATTGTTCCAATACTCAAACCCAAACACACAATGATATACAATAATTTGCACATTACATTTACCCGACTGACACGTTTCTTCGTTCAGATTCGACAGGGTCTGGTAAAACTCAGCCAGCGTATTCTGGGAGCCTGCAGCATCGTTCAGGGGGCGCTGGAGCAAATCCTCGACAGCACTCCTCAAAGCTTCTACAACAACACCATCGGCTTCCTTAAGGTAATGGAGAGAAGTTGTTTTAATATATTCCACCTTTATAATTAACTTTGAGTAGCAGTAGCTGACCCTGGTTCCTTTTTTGTTCCTTCAGTCCAGATTCTTGTTGTTATGTCTTAATTCTGTCTGAAATCACATAGTAATGCACATTAATATGCATCACATGACACTGTGTGAACGGTTTATCATCCTTTGCTTCCTCAGTCTAACTCAGAGATTTGCTTCAGCGAGCTGTCCTCAGTCCCCGGCCTGAACCCTGTCATGCCTTCAGGAGCCATGTACATCATGGTGAGTGTTGAACGTGTGGTTTGCATTCAAATTTCTGTGCCATGATCATTTTCTCAGTCACATTTAGTTTACTTAGCATCATCATTTTTGCAGTGAACTGTGCTCTGTGCCCAGGTTATCACATTTTATGGGAAATTTCCACAGTGTCTGGATTTTGCAAATGACTCACACTTAACCATTTAAATGACTTTAAAAATCAGATTTGTGAGTTTAAAACAGAAACTTTACAGAAGCTTTTAGACCTTTAATTCATACTTTGAATGAGGTCTTTGAGCAGCAGTTACAGCTTAGGTAATCTCTACAATATTTATATTTATTTGCATTCATCATTCATCTCCCTGTACCTGCTGCACCCCACAGCACGATGATACCACCGCCGTGCTTCTCTGTGGGGCTAGTGTCAGCAGGTAATGAGTGTTATGGGGTTTATAATGAGTTTAGGCGTGTCCATGTGCAGATGTGAGATGTAGATACATGGACAAAGTGCTTCTACTATGGCAACAAATAGTTACATTATGGCCTTTTGGACAGATTGTCATAGTTTACATTTCTCTTTGCCCATAACATAAAAGTCTGATTGATGGGGTGCTGGTGAGATGGTGGTGCTACCAGCAGGTTCTCCAGGACTTCTGAAACTCTATCAGAGCGACTGTTTGGGCTCCTGGTCACCTTTGTGATCAAGGACCTACCTGCCTGGCTACTCTGTTTGGCCAGACTGACGGATGTAGGAAGAATCCTCATGGTTTTAAATTTCTCCCAAAGTTTGGCCGCTAAGCACCCGGGGACACTGCTGGCAGATTTCTGCTTCACCATAGTTTTATCAAAGAGATCTACTGAGAGTTTTGGTGACGTGAAATAAAAATTATGGGATTTGATATCCCATATGAGAAATTCTCAAGTCTCTCCAGTCAGATGATTAAGGATGATTCAGGCAAATGGAATACAGCTGAGAACACGTCGGAACCACTAAAAGGGTCTGAATACCTTTGAAAATGAAAGATTTCATTGACTGGTGGGAAACTACAAATGAAGTGTGCACACAGTAAAGGAGTCTGAATGATGTCAGCATTCAGAGTTCAGAGGTTAGACCAACCATGGTGTTTACATTTTCCAGATTGGGATTGACATGGATCACTTCCCAGATTTTAAGAACGATGTGGACTTCACCGAACGGCTGGTGACTGAGCAGTCTGTCTTCTGTCTGCCTGCTTCGGTAAGACGCCATCACCTTTCCTCTCACTGCTGATTCGTCGGTCCTCACACCGACATATTTCTAAACTCCATCCTTCCTGACGTTTCACAGGCGTTTGAGTATCCCAACTTCTTCCGCATTGTGGTGACAGTCCCGGAGGAGACGATGCTGGAGGCTTGTGCTCGGATCAGGGAGTTTTGCCAGAGCCACTATCGCCCCCCCAGCCGTGACAGCAATGACCTGGACCAGTAATGCAGGGGCTGTACCAGTCTTACAGCTGTCCCACCACAACATTACCCTGAAATCTTTTTTTCAAAAGCTGCCATGGCAACAAAAAGCATGCAACAGCATATCTAATGGTGTAATTTTTATGTAAACTCTTAAGAAATGAACAAATGTGATATTTATATTTTATACTGACAGCTTGTATTAACCTGTACTTGTATATTTATATCAATTGTATTTCACTTACACACCTCTTTGATATAATCTGCAGCTAGCTTCTTTGTTAGTTTATGCTTGCTTTTTTTCCTGAGCTACAAGTAGAGGAAGTGAATGTGTTTGTTTATTTTTATAAGCCTTGTATACTGATAATCACATCCATACATGAGATCTATCTATCTATCTATCTATGTAGATAGATGAAGTATAAATATTGTGCATTATTTTCAGACACAGCATTTTGTGCCATTGTTAACAGTTAATATAATAAACTGTACTGACATAACAAGTAAAGGATAAATATTCAATGTTAAAGAAAAATCGCAGAATAAAATATAAACAGAAACAAAATAACCCTCCTCTGATGATTTGAATCAAAAATTTCACATTTGGATTCATGCAACTGCAAAGCCAAATACAGTTGATCAGCATCAGTCGCTACATGACAGAAACACAAGGTTCATGTGGTTTATCCATAACTTATGAGGCTTATTGAACAAAAACATGTTAAAATGAGGTTTTAATAGTTTCAGTGATCTTCGTTTCTTATCAATTCTTATAAATATTTTGGAGAACTTGTGTTTACAACACAGTGGAACAAATATTAGGACTCATAACGTGATCATTTTTTCTTTTCCAGAAGCCGAGTTTTGTCTCTGGATTAAAATATTTTTAAAAATATTTGATGCAAAACAAATGATTACAACAAACAACACATTTCTATATTTAGGGAATAAAAAAGAAAGGATTGACTAGCACTGCTCCAGTAAAATATAAAACTTACATTCATGCAGTTATGAAGCTTAACTTTAGTCCTGGCTTAACTGATTTGCTCAGAAAGAAAACACGAGTTTACCTGTGCAGCGTATTTTATCTCATGTTTGAGCTAGCTGGGACCTAAAGACTGCCTTTAATCTCCTTATGCACACCGAATGTCCTCCTTCATCACTGAAGCTGATCTCAAACCAGCATTCAGACTATCAACAACACTCACATGCTGCTCCATCTGCCTGCCCACAGTGATGGAGCCGTGACACAGCTGGTAATAACTTTTGGCTGGTCTGTGGAGCCTCCTACTGGGCGATGGGAAGGTTTGTTTTCTTGCCACACTGTGCAGGATAACCAAAAGCACCATGGAGGAAATGATGACCATCCTCCACAGATTCATTAATGAATGAGGTCAGGGCAGGCGTTACAAGCCTTGCTGGCCACTGTGCTGCTGGTGCAACTGCAGGATGCCATATCCATATTTCACCTGGGAAACTAATAAGTCATAAGAGCAATATATATCCTGAAGGGTAACTTTAAAGGCACCAAACGTAGCATTGACAGCTCCTCATGCAGCCACGTGGATCTCACGTTCGTGCAGTTTGCATGATTAATCCAGTTTATGGATAGACGTGCACATATGTGCTCAGTAAAATGTCAAACTACACAGAGCCTGGCCACATAAAGCCTGAGGTCTTTCTCTGGAATATCACAGGCATCAAATTTCTGTTTTGTTTTGATATATACGTAGTAGAGCCAGTGGAAGTTTGCTCATGACTGATGATACAAGTGCTCTGTGTGCTGCTGTCTGCAAAACTGACAAATCAAACAAGCAGTGACTCTTTTCAACTTTCTCCAACTTAAAATGACCGTCAGCAGCTCAGTGCTGGGCGTCTCTGCTCATACCAAAAGAGCACTAAGTCACGCTAATTCAATAAAATAACCAACCTGTCTCTTTCTGTTTCACAGAAGGATGAGCAGCTGTGAGGAAAGAAAATCGAGAAGAAACAGCATGACTGTGAGAACACAGAAGAAAAGAAACAACTTTAAAATCAAAGTTTGAAACTCAAAAGCAGGAATCTTCAGGTTTCTACACTCCGACCTGCCTCCATCGTAACTCTTGATTCAGATAAAAGTCCTTAGACGTCACAGTTTGTGCATTCCCAAAACTTTTCCAGCAGACACTGCATCATTTCTGCAACACCAGTTCAGTTTTCGTGGCTTCAGGTGAAGAGCAGCGTGTGTCAAATTTGCATTGCTCCTGAACCTCGAGCTCAACCCGAGACTTTGAGCAGAAAGTCAGCAGCTCTAATGCTGTCAGATCGCGTTTCCCTCTATGATGCACGCTGAAGGCACCTGCTGAACGTTCCCAACATTCATCACAAGAGGAATCACGCTTTCATGAGTTCAACATGAACTGTGGTAGAAAAACACATCTGAGGACGGTGTTGTGCAGCACGACTTAAAAGTTTTGGGTGCTCTGTCATGTTTGAGCTGTCAGGCAAGTTTGTCTGAGTTCCACTTTTAAATGTCAGCTTGTGAATTTTCTGAATGCAATAAAACTGAGACACACTGCAGATCACAGCACAGTCGATTCTGCACAAATGTAGTCTGTTATATATTCAAATGCATTCATTTAAAACGAGTAGATGTTCCCGTTTTGTGAAGTCAGGACTCAAGTATGGAAACAGTGGATTTGCATAAAGATTTTTATTATTTGCTCAGAAAATATACAGCCTTCTACTTTATGTGCAAATGATATCCAGGGGTTTGTTTAACAGCTGTATTGACTAACATACTGTGTCTCATACTCTAAATGAGACACAAAAATATTTTCAGCTTTAAAAAGCATCCATGCACCATCCGTCTTTACCTTCCTCCAAAGGGCTTAAAGAAATGAAAGCCACTTCAGCCACAGATGTTTTACAACTGTGTGAGGCTGGCAACTCAACACATCTGTGTTGAGTTGCCAGCCTAGTTGTGTCTGAAAAGCTTGATCCCCATCCAGCTCCAGAGGTGGAAGAAAACGTAGACGGGGATGGTGACGGGCAGCAGCAGGCTGTAGAAGCACACACTGCTGCTGCTGGTGCAGCCCTGAGGGAAGTTCTCATCCACCGCCGCAGAGTAGAACAAACCAAAGAGGGACACTATGGGGACCAGTCCCACCATCACAGACAGGGACAACATGTTTGCAGATGGGCTCGGAGGTAACGCGCTGCCGGATGATGATGTGTTACGTGCGCTTTGGTTAGAATGCCAAAATACAACTGAAAGAATCCAACACCTCAATTTTATTTAGTCAAACAGTTTTTTTAAAGCCAGCGTCCAGTTTGTTTTTGCTCAGGTCAACTCAAAGTGAAGGCTTTTCTGTTACTGTGCAGGTGTGTCTGAAGCATCTTTCCGAATGAGTCTGGCCTCCTGAGGGATCATGTTGGGAATGCCGTCGATGACGGGATAGGCAATGCCGAGCTCCTCGTTGATCAGCTCGTTGGTCTTAGGCTCGTATCTGTGGAGGAATAACATAGCAGAATAAGTCTTTCATAGCACTGAAGTGCTGACATTTCCTACAAACTGTGAATGCAGCAGCAGTAGCAGCTGTAGTTCATCTGAACTTAATAAAACCATGACACACACATGCAATGCTTGTTTTATGTTATCATATTTATGTAAGCATTTGCCCACAATGGGTGTGTGTAAAAAACACCAGCACAGATGTGCTCGTGTGCAGTCCTCAGGAACTCAACAACAGGAAGCTCGATGATCATTAATTTAAAAGTTTTAGGAGATAAACCTAAAAATCTAAATCTGATCTCAGAGAACTTTTCAGAAAAAAGATTCAGTGGAGGATACGGACAGTACTTAAATAATACAATTTACTGACATGTATTACAAAGTATAAAGTTTGAGAAGTATATAGACATAAGGTCCTGAAGTCTGTAATGGTCTTTGTGGTGTTTAAGAGCAGGTTATCATCAGTCTATGGGGTCAAATTATGAACCTCCTTCCTGCTGTTTGTATCATCACTGTTGGCAGATTCCAACTGCATCATCTCATCTGCAAACTTAACAACAACCAAAACTCGTGGTTAACAGCAATCTGAGGGCGATTAGTGAGGAAATCTAATATCCAGGTTCATCTGAACTCCAGTCTGTTTGGTGATGGTGTTAAATGTTGAGCCGTAGTTCACAAAGAGCTTCCTGGCGTAGGTGTTGTTTGTGTCTATGTGAGTGAGGGGTTGTGTTGAGAGCCACACAGATGTTCAGCTAAATCAGATTCAGGCATAATTTCCATTTGTTTTCACAGATGTAAAGTATCTGCGAAGGCAAATGACAGACCCTAATAAGCCAGCCAATCAGCAAGTACATCGCAGTGTTGCGTCTTCAAACTGGACAAGAACTGAACAATTTAAAAGGCTCAAACTGTTTTACACATTAGAAAGTGCGTGTGAGGTGGTGCCGTTTGTCCTGCTAGAGAGCAACGCGGCTGAACAACAGGAACAGAAAAAAGCAGAATACAGTGAGAGTAAACCAGAGCGTGTAAATAACCTGAGCACAGGTCTGTGTGTGTTACCTGAGCGGTTTCTTGGACAGCGGACATACGAGGACCTCCAGCAGGGCGGTGTCGAAAGGCGGCTGCGCTTCGTCCTTCACGTCCGTAAAGCTCCTCACCGGCGCGGAGACGGCAGCTACCCTCCGTAATAACGGCGTGTTTCTCACATTACGCTCAACAAAGAAGGTTTCAGTCAGCAATCTGCTCAAAACATTCTTAAACATGACCACAAAGTGCCTACCGCGTCCAAGTCTCCTACAGGAAGCATAAGTACGCGTGTAACCGTGAAATCAGTCCGCTTCCTGTGACTCCCTGGCCCTTTCGGGTTTAAAATGTTCCGCTTTTTCACTTATTCAATAAAAATATCTACCACGCGCTTGCTCACATATGCAAACTAACATACTATATTTAACACGGTAGATACCACTGCTAGTCGTACATGTCATTTGGTGAACGTTTGTTCGCGCAGTTTCCACATTTGCCCGCATGGTGGCAGTGTTCCACTGTTAGTGCCCCAGTGTTAATTTCATTCAAACGTATTCTGTGTGTGGGCTTTGACCAGATGTGGAAATAAAATAATGACAAAACATACAAAGAAACAATAAACATTAAATGAATGTGAAAAGCACTGATTTGGTCAGCTAGACTACACACCACATCACCATAAGGAGAGATCTCTATGCTGCCCACCATACTGTGGTAAATATCCTTAGAATAATAAAAGTCACGGCCACCCTAACAGTGGCTTTAAGTGAAGGAAACTAATGTAGATACACATTTTGTGAATTTTGCAACAGTTGCTGTTTGGAGTCTGATTTCTTTTAAGCCCCGTAGATGTCCCAGGAATGATTTCCCAGCAGGTTAGAGCCATACAATATTAAACATTGTGGTAGAGCTCAGTGCCAGCCAGGGCAGAATGCATTCCCTCCCATCCATGTGGCTGAAGATATTGCTCTGAGACTTTGTTGGCAGGGCCCCAACCAACTTGTTTTAAAACTGCTTCTAGCTGTAATATATCCCATATATATATATATATATATATATATATATATATATATATATATATATATATATATATATATATATATATAATTAGATGGGCCTGCTTGAGAGGCATCCATCATCTCTAACACAGACTGAGGCTGAAATGATACTGAAAAAGGTCGACACCTGTTCAAGCCAAAATGCAGCACATGACTGGCTGATTGTCATTATTGGTCTTTAACAGCAAAGTAAAGCAGACATGTTGAAAATAATACAGAAGAAAATATGCTCTGATGTTCAAAATGTCCCATTTATCAAAGAGATCACACTAAAGATGTCTGCTGACAGCAGAAAAATCACTGCCTAATGAATTCTGGGGAACATCTGGACATGACCGGCATGCCACCAACATCCTGCTCTAAATGAACATTTCTCTTGAAGTGCTGATGTGGGTTCACAGAGCTGTTTGGGAGGAGCATGAGGTTATTTATACCATGAATGAACAGACTCAGATTTTAAAAGTTTGTGTTTTGCTTTAATAGAAAATAATCTCATTAAAAATCACATTGACATTTTCAGTGTAATACATCCATCCATCTTCTGGGTGCTCGACACAGAGCAGGGGCGCTGCAGTCTGAGTTGGCCACACCTCCCTGTGCCTCTCAGCCACCTCCTCCAGCTCCTGTGGGGGACATAATCTCTCCCAAAGACATGTTCTCTTATATATCTTCTCTTGCTTGGAAATTTTGGAAACACCTCACCTAGTCAGATACCCGAACCATCGCAACTGGATCCTTTCCATGTGGATGATCCACATTACTGCCGACACTGCACAGATCTGTCTGTCAGTCTCCTGCTCCACTGTTCCCTCACTCTTTGATGTGACACAATCAGAACTCCTACTTTTTCCAACTGAGACGTGTGGACTCAGACACTTGATGAAAATCAGAGAAAAACAGTTGAGATCCTTTGACCACCCTCTGCCCTTTGGTTCTGGCTGTATTCCAACTTCATGGTGTCCTGGAGAGTCCGTGTACTGGTTAAATCTCAGAGTCTCAGTTTTTATTGTCTCATACATATTTCAAGGTATAGAAGCGTGTGCCCAACCAGTCTAGATATAGTCTTGTTTGGGAATATGAGGGATCTGATCCTCCCTGAAGGACTGTAGTGAGAGCTTGGCTCACATCGAGTGGCAGCTGGATTCTCCCACGGTGGGAGAATCATCTATTCTGTCATCAATTCAGTTCATAGGTTTTATGAATTTTTAAGGATAGAAATTGTAACAAGCAAACAAAGAAAACAAAAAATGGGCCAAGGTAATGTAGGAAGTAAAATAAATAAATAAAATAATGTTTTAAAGGTTCATTAACCTTTATGAGTGGGCCTCACTCATAACACATCATTCATATCTCTTAACCGATTTTCTGCGGTATTCGAAATATCTCGCTTTCACACTATATCCATTTTGAAATAACAGGTGTCAACACATCTTTGGCACAGTGGCTACAAAGCCACACTGGGGGGCTGGAGCTTATCCCAGCTGTCATCCAGCGAGAGGCGGAGTACATCCTGGACAGGCTGCCGATCTGCGACAGGACTAACACACAGAGTGAGACAACCACACGCTCTCA
Organism: Astatotilapia calliptera; assembly: GCF_964374335.1. Lineage (NCBI taxonomy): Eukaryota > Metazoa > Chordata > Actinopteri > Cichliformes > Cichlidae > Astatotilapia > Astatotilapia calliptera. The sequence goes on along the minus strand of NC_137428.1, from coordinate 2,745,412 downwards.
CTAAGGCAAAGAGGCAAAGATACAACACCATTAGAAAAGACTATTGATTGTATGAGGCCAAGACTGTACAGGGTTTGGGTATAAATATAGAGGACGAGGAAACAATCTGATCTGAGGGGTCATGAGATGTTTTTTGGAAGAAGAGGAATTCCTCTGATCCTCCACAGATTATTTTTGATAATGATCACGTTTCTGTTTTTAATCTGGCATTTGTGTTTTCACCTGGAAATAACAGAGCACACACACACACACACACACACACACACACACACACACACACACACACACACACACACACACACACACACACACACACACACACACACGTGGCACGGTCAGCAACAACACTCAGGTAGGCTGTGGCATTTAAATGATGCTCAGCTGGGCCAGAGTGTGATACAAAAACATCCCCACACCAGTACATGGACCTGCTGATACAGGGCAGGATGACTTCGTGTTTTTTAACACAACATTCAGATCCCCAGGCAACGTTTTTCCGATTTGCTGTTGTCCAATTTTGGAGAGTCTGTGTGAACTGTAGCCTCAGTTTCCTGTTCTTAGCTGACAGGAGTGGTCTTCTGCTGCTGTAGCCCATCTGCTTCAAGGTTTGACATGTTGTGCATTCAAAGATGCCTCTTTGCAACGCTGGTTTTAGCGAGTGCTTATTTGAGTTGCTGTTGCCTTCCTATCAGCTTGGAGCAGTCTCCCTATTCTCCTGTGACCTCTGGCATTGACAAAGTATTTTCACCCAGAGAACGGCAGTGCGCTGGATAGTTTCTCTTCTACAGACCACTCTCTGTAAACTCCAGATGTGGCTGTGCGGGAAAATCCCAGCAGATCAGCAGTTTCTGACGCGCTCAGGCCAACAGCCACGCCACATTCAAAATCACTCAAATCCCCTTTCTTCCCCTTTCTGATTGTTAGTTTGAACATCAGCAGGTCGTCTCGACCATGTCTACACGCCGGAATGCATAGAATAGCTGCCATGTGATTGGCTGATTAGATGCTTGCAATAATAAGCAGTTAAACAGGTGCAGGGTTTCTCAAACCTGAACATGACAGTGAGTCGACTGTACTCGGGTGGAGTCCAACAGAGTCCCTCTGGGATGTGGTGAAACAGGAAATGTGAATCAAAGAGCAGCAACTGTGTGATGCTATAATGCCGATATGGACGAAAACCTTTACAGCACGTTATTAAATTGATGCTATGAAGAATTAAGGCAAAGAGCCAGTCCAGTACGAGCAAGGTGTACCTCAGTGCTCGTCACAAGAAGACGAAGTCACTGGACTGTCTCTGACACCTGCACACTGACGTCTGAGGCATCATTCAGGAACAATGACACGATTTTACAGTAAAGTGATGAGTGGTGATAGTGGTCAGGCAGCGATGTTCTTGTACATGTTGATGTCTAATCTCAAACATAACCCGCTCCACAGTGTGCAGTGTAATCCATGCTGTTACAGAAGTGGACCTTCGCAGCACTGAAAACATGTTTAACGTGGAGTTACCTCGATAAGCCCCTAATCCTGCTTCATAGTACAGGTTCCTCACCTGGACTGTTTGCTTTATCGACTGCCTGCTAGCCTGGGTTAAAGATTTCGATTATGTACTTTTACTCTGCTCAACTTGTGCATTTAACTTCTTTCCTTTTGAATCTGTACAGATGCTGGAAAAAACCACCTAAAAATAGGAATAGTGTACTAGGAGTTTAAAGAAGGCATCTAAGAAGCCCCTTCTTTGCAAATGTTTTGCGTTAATATATTTTGTACTTACTGTTAGCTCACCAGTGCATTACCAGTGCACACACCATCTGTGCTTTGTTTCTCTTACAGTTTCCCGAGAGGCTTTGCATGCCTACTTCAAACAACACTCAGTGACACACAGAGTGGAACTGCCAGAGAGTCAGATATAAGACAGAGAGAGATGAAAGTGTTGTTTGTCACATTTGAAAATTAAGTCTGAAACTTAAAGTAAGAAAGCCACAAGTTGTCAGGGCTAGTTGAGTTTTTGTTCGGTTTACTCCTGCCTGGAGAGATTGGGCAACAGCTGATCGATCAGAAGAGGACGAACCATGCGGCGTCTAAATCAGCTGATGTTTTGATATTAACAGCGAGCGACAGTAAATCCATCTGCTGAGCAAGCCCTGAGCTTCTGGCATGAAGAGTCTCTATTAGGCCAGTAGCTGAGGTGATCTTTGCAGCTGCCTTTGCCAGAATCATGCTGCTGCACATGCTGGGTGGCTGCTGAATAAAACATGCCTGTGCTTTGACCTCACAGCTGGACCTCAGCGACACGGTGGGCAGTCCTGATTTTAGGCCCTCAATCAAAGCATCCTCTAAAGAAAACCTTGGAGTCTGATGTAAAAACGGCCTCGCGCTTCTCCGCTGACAGCACAGCGGCCTCACCAAAAGGCAGCGCAGACTTGGCAGTGAAGTTAACGGGTCCCTGCCAGAGCTGATACAACGCTAATAACTTCGAAGCTTTCTGGCCTGGGAAAAAGAGCTCTCGTAATCTCTCTACTCAACACGTCACCTTGAAGTGGCTAGCAGAATTAGACCTTCACTCCTGCATGCATAAGGTCACATTTCCCAGTTTGAAAGACTGGCTGCGACATATTTCACCAGAGGTGTGCGTTCTTTGTAAAGGAGATCCTCAGAGACAGTAAAGTCTCTGCAGTTCCCTGCGAGTGGGGGACAGAGCGGTGCTTGAAAGGCATCAAAGCGTGGGCCATTTCACAACTTGAACGATATCTTCTTCATCAAACCTGATCCTCCCAGCGATGGCTGACAGAACGTTCATCAATCCCACGCCTCCTCTGAACTCACCACAGCCACTCACCTGTGCACAAAAGTTCTCATTGATATCTTCTGTGGCTGCTTCAGACGGTCTGTCTTTTTACCGGGAGGAGGTTTAAGAGTGACGAACAGTGACAGACTCGGCAGAGCTTTCACAGCTCAGTGGTGATATATGATGCTTCTTTTATTTCTCACATTTTTTCCTCCTAAGTAGCTGTCATGGTGAGCGCACAGTTTTAAGAACGATACAGTGAATCCGTGAAGGCTGCACACCTTTAAACAGGCTTGCGTCACATAATGGAACACTTACGCTCATGCAGGGCTCTGCCGGGGACCCTGTTAGCCAGGTTCATTTTTTTTCGTGTTTTATACTTATGACTTTCATATGAGTATATGCACGCAGTCAGAAAGTTACTGTTTAAAAAGAGGAAGATGCACTCACTGAATGCTCACCGAGACAGCACAAGGGAGCGACTGAAGTGGTTTGTTTTAGTAAATCAAAAGTAAAGAACAAATAAAATCATAATTTATTTATTAAAAATATGTTTATTAAGATTTTTGATATAAAGAAAAACAAAAAACAAAACGGACAACACAACAGCACGTTATGAAACGGCTGTGTGGAGACGGAAGATGGCTGGACGGGCCCCTCGGACCCTCCAGCAGGAACAGACGGCTGAAGCGGTTCCTCGGACCCTCCAGCGAAGACAGGCTGCAAATCCTCTGGCTCATCACACAGGAGCGGTTCTCCAGAACCTCGAGCAGAAATGCCGTCCTGTGGCGAACGCAGCTGCTTAACAGCGAGCTCCGTCTGCTGCTGCGTTGGTGTGGGAAGAGAGAGAGATAGCAAGCTCGGTGGCTCTGACGTGCTCCCTCCACGCGGCTATGGTGTGGCTCAGATAAGTGTCCATGGAGAACTGATGAAGCTGGGGGTTGGTTATACTCATTGCCTCCACCGCGCTCAGTCCCACAGCCATAGCCTGTAAGCTATCAGCCTGAGCGATGCGGTTCAGCAAATCAACGACCTCCTTCATCTCAGTCTTAAAGTCCGAGGTGGAACAGTCTGCCGGGTCCATGTTCTGGTCGCGATCTTCTGTTATGAAACGGCTGTGTGCAGGCAGGAAAAGGACCCAAAGTGCAGACTTTAAACAGCTTTAACTCAAAAGGGTAACAAAACTGAGACTACAAACTAAGCATACACAGACAGATCACACAGCACGATAAGGGTAGATCACGACACAGAGAAACACAGGGCTTAAATACACAGAGGAGCAATCAGGGAATGAGAGACAGGAGGGAAACAGCTGGGACAAATCAGGGCTGACGAGACAAAGGAAGATAAACCAGATGCATTAACATGAGACAGACTTTCAAAGTAAAACAGGAAACATAACACAGAGACTTGACACAGCAACTATGGAACAGAACAGAAACCAGAAGGCACAACTCTGACAAAGAAACCAAAAGACTAGAAATGATAAATAAAGGCAAAAACCAAAGTACGATAATAATGAAAACTCTAAACTCTGGGTCAACGACCCAGGCACCCTAACACAGCAAGGGCAAAAAATTACACTGCATAGATACCACGTCAACACTGGCAAGATACAAAAATAAAACACTAGGGTGGTAGACCGAATTATCGATCAAAGAGGATTTGTTTTAATTAGTGCTGTCAGCGTTAATCTGGTTAAACTGGCGTTAACGCCATAGCCGCATTAACGCGGCAAATCTCCATTAGTGGAGCGTTAACGCCATTTTAACCAGATTAGTGCTGACAGCACTAGTTTTATTCCATGATCTAAAAATGGCTGCCACACATTAAAAAACTTACTAAGTTTGTCCTCTAATGTATACCTAATTCTCTCCATATGCAGTAGAGCAGTCAGTTCTGTCAGCCACATTTTGAATTGAGGTACAATGTCAGACTTCCAGAGAGTCAAGATAATTTTCTTAGCAATCATCATTCCAAACAGAATTGTAGTTTGTGCAGCAGAGCTGAGGTGTAACAGGGAAGAGGAGGATCCACACAATGCAGTTACTGGCTCTGGCTCTAATGTGCAGTTGTACATGTCAGAAAAAACATTTAAAGATATCCAACCAATAGTTATGCAATTTGGGACAAGTCCAGAATAAATGGGTAAGAGAGCCTTCTCCAAGTTTACAACGATCGCATATTAGACTAATGGACGGAAAAATCCTGTGTAATTTAGTTTGTGAAGCACTTTGAATTGAATTAACTGATGCCTTAGATTTATAGAATAAGAATGGATCCTCTCCCACACCTCATCTCCAATTAGCAAACCAAGCTCTTCCTCCAATGCTGTCTTCAAAAAGTCCAATTTAAAAGTCAAATACTCTGAAAAAGCGTTCGCAAAACCAGAGACCAGGTTTTTAGAAGCCGGGGAGCTCAGAAGGAGCTTAAAAATTGGCTCCTCCTCCGGAAGAAATAGAAAGTTGATGATACTCTGACGAACATAGTTTCTAATCTGTAAATCAGGGGTGTCAAACTCAAATACACAGTGGGCCAAAATTCGAAACTGGAACAAAGTCGTGGGCTAACATTAATATTTATTGAAGAAAAAATCTTCCTCCAGATATAAGAATGAATCTTTTGTTATGGACTCAAACAAGTTTTTCTGAAAAACTGAATATGGAACAAGCAAAGCTTAATACTAAACGATATATATATTAGCCGTATAATACCAGTAGGCCAGCTCTGATAGTAATTTGGCATGGCTTCGTGGGCCAAATGTAATTAGGCTGCGGGCCAAATTTTGCCCGCGGGCCAGAGTTTGACACCTATGCTGTAAATAATGGAAAAAATGTGACGCAGGGAGAGAGAACTTGTTCTGCAACTGGGTAAATGATGCAAATTGCCTGTCAATATATAAGACTTTAAGAGTAAATATACCTTTCTGTGCCTCAAAAGAGGCGTCTAAACATGAGGGTGGAAATGCATGATTACGATATATTGGAGTATGGATCGAAGTGTCTGGTAGTGCACAACCTTTTTTGATCTGACTAAAGATTTTAACACTGTTTGAAACAGAAATTATTGACCTTGGTTCACGGATTAGAAGATGAAAAAAGAAGAGCAGGAAGGGAGCCATTCTCAACCCCTTCAGTGCCAGTAAGCAAGAGTTCTAGCATTCGCAGCCCAATAATAAGACTGAAAGTGTGGCAGACCAAGTCCCCCCTTAAGTTTGGATTTACATAGATGAACTTTTGATATCCTGTGAGTTTTAAAGCCCCAAACAAATGGTTATACTACTGAGTCGATCAATTTGAAAAATTGCTTATTCAAAAAGATAGGCAAGTTTAAAAATAGGTATAAGAATTTAGGGAGAGAAACCATTTTGATTACATTAATGCGACCTACCATGGAAATAGGCAGGTCGCATTAATGTCCTTTTTCAGTTTTTCAACTTGTGCAGAATAATTCAACTTAAAGATCAATTAGAAGATCCTTAGGCAAGGCAGCACCCAAATATTTCAATCTGTCTGTAACTTTAAAAGGCAAAGTTTTCAAAAACTCAACTTCCAGATTTGCTGTCAAAGCCACGAACTCACTCTTCTGCCAGTTAATTGTATAACCCGAGATTTCCCTAAACGACCTCACCAGATCCAATAGTACAGGAACAGATCGCTCAGGATTTGACAAGATAAAACAAGAAATGTAGTGCTTGATTTTCCCCAATCAGACAGGGTCAATGGAGGGCTCATTCCTACTGGCTACTGCAAGAGGTTCAATAGCAATTACAAAGAGCAAAGGGCTCAAAGGGCAGCCTCGTCGTGTCCCGCGGTGTAAAGAAAAAGGCGCTGATCTATCTTGGTTAGTAAGAATGGAAGAAGTGGGATGTCTATATATCATATCAACCCATGATATAAACTGTTTGCCTAAACCGAACGTCTCCAGTACCCCACGCATATAGGCCCACTCGACCTTTTCAGCATCTAAGCTCAGCACTGTGATCTTGGAAGCCGCCCAATGCCCGTTATACATAATGTTAGAATTGATCATTTATGAGAACCACAGACTGTATATAAAGAATGGACACAATACAGATCTGAAGAGTGAAGCCAAAGCTGAAGGTCCTGAAAGTCTGCAGTTCTTTAATGGCCAAAGGGCAGTTTGGAAAAAGACAGAAAAAATCCTTTACCTCCTCCATTAGAGACGGGACGCCTGACACCGACGCCTGTTTCACACCGCCAAATGTAGACTTTAAGTAATTTGATTACATGTAATTTTGTTCCATAACTACAATATAAAATGTTAAATTTAATGCTCAAAAGAAATTACTTGATTGATTTAATACAATTCACTATTAATTATTAAAATAAACATTTGATCTTGTGTATTTCAATTGCATTTTACTCAAAATTATGTCTTTATGCTTACTGAGGGTGAAAATAATTTTTTTGAGTGTAATGAAGCAGACTCGTTGACAACACTGTGCCGAGGCTTGTATCGCAGTGATCATGTGACTCGCTCTTTCATTTGTTATAACCAGAGGTGAAATGCTCCATCCTTCAGTTATTCATCTTTTCATCGGCCCAGCTTTGGCTCATATTGGAGCAGCCCTCATGTCAAAATGTGTGTAATCAATAAATGTTGCTAGGCAACCTGGCCTGTGACAGTAGCTGTTTAATTTACATCAAAATGACGTCCTTAGCATCCTTTGACATCCTGTTCTTTTAAAGCCCAAAATTCAGCATTATAAGCCCAGTTTAGCAAATGTCTGATGATGAAGTTTTATTTTAATTTTAACACATTTTTAACCTTTTTAGCCAACCATAGGCCCAAGTCCCGCAGACCTTATCTTTTTACATGCTGTAGTACCATTTTTGGGAGCATTTCGAGTTGCTATACATCAATATACCATTATATCCCAGACTTTAATATATGTATGCATTAAGTAAGTATGTAAATTGCAAAAAAGTGGAATAAACTACAAAAAAAAAGAAAAAAAATATATTTTTACACATATTTCTAGTTACAGACATTTCGAGGTAGATCCGTCAAAACTGTAAATGCAAAAAAGTTGCACAAAATAGTTTCCAACTACAGGAAAATTATTTTGAGTGTCTTTATAATTTGACAGTTTACAAAAAAATCCAGCATGTACATCAAAATAAGCTCTAAGCCACCCAGAAACTATACAGCTGATCGGATCGGCAAAGTGTGTTTTGGATTATAATGTTTTTGTGGCTGTCAGCGCTTTTTACACGAGTTTTGCAAAAAGCCATTTGTGGAAAGAAACCGCGACCTGGGAAGTTGAATGCATAAGATGTAAGTACAACTCCTCCGGTTTCATTTGCAAAAAAATTATTGCGCTAGCTTATGTGGTTGCAGTTACACCAGGATTTAAAAATAGTTATGCAAATTGGAGTGTGCCCACTCCGATGGGCTTAAAAGTTTTTTTTTTAACTGCCAGGGTCAAAATGACCGCTCGACACTTCTAGCGGTTAATACTTATAATTACAACTGGCCACTAGATGTCACTAGAACGGTTTGTCTTTGAAGCTTTAGATAAATTTTTTTCTGATACCAGGAGAAAGTCTCAAAGGCTTCACAAAGCGTCATGCGCCCATCTCTACACTGATGAATCCACGGACCCACTCGCTACTTTAAACATCCAGATGCTCACTTTATGACAGCGTCCATTAGAGTCAAAAAGAGGACAAACCACCCAACAGGCTTGCAGTGGCTTTTTTTCTCCATACCTCACTTGTGCACTTTTAAAATGTCAAGTGACAGCAAAAACACATCACATCCATCTTTTGCACACAGTCTATGGTAAGAACCAGCTTGAGTTTTAAACCACAGGCGTAATCATAAAAAAAATCTTTAAACGATTTTGACTGACCCACATTTTTTCACAGGACTGTTTAAAAGTTAAGACTTGGCTTTGGGGTTAAACTTTGATTTGGTTAGGTTGAGTTTAATGTAAATGTTTGGCACTTAATCATAATGACGAAACCTAGGAGGGTAAAAGGCTTGAAAATGTCAATGAATGACCTCAAAAATGTGTCAACCGTGTTTGTGTTTTAATGCATGCAGCAGTGGACCTGAGACACTCCTGACATGTGATGCTGTGCTTGTTCATGTTCACAGCACCACACGCTGACATAGATGCAGAGAACGTGGACAGACAGACAGAGATTCCTACAGTTATTAGAAACGAACCATAGTCTCAATTTCTTGTAATGCTAAATAATCCAGTTTCTGCCATATTAGCAAAGTAAAAGACTTTATTTGAAATTTTATTATCTCATTCTATTTGTAGGAATCCATTGGTCGGGTCCATTTCACACCGGCCTTGAAACTCAACTAGCTGAAGTTATGTGTGCCTAACTGCAATAATGACTGCACTTTAACAAAGTGTTAAAGTTAACAACTGCCATACACGGAGAATGAGAGGAAAAGTATAACGTATTCCTGAGCTCCCCCCATCTGGCCCGCAGGAGCTTATTCCACAAAATGAGAATCTTTTTGTGGAACCGAATGGCACATGAGAATTCAATGTCATTCCACTGTGGGTTTGAATTCTGATCGTTTCCTTTGCTGAGCCCAGGTTTTATCCAGTTAGAAACAGAAGATTAGGCCCTTTCCCTGCCAGGAGAGCTTTCATTTCCATGCTGAAATATCGCTGATGTAGCGTTGGCTCCTTAATCTGATAATCAGATCCCCTAGAACTTCCTCTTTTTTGTGCCCTTCTTGTCTCCCGTGGACCTTTAATCCTCCTCTCTGTTGCCCTTTTCTCCTCATTCTGCACCCCTTATCATTTCCAAGCATTTACTCCCCCCCCCCTCTATTTCCCTGCTTCCCTTTTCTTCCTGTACTTCTTCTCTCTTCCATTCAACACATTCGGCTGCCAACAAAGATAAAAAGCTAAGCTCTTTCTAATGCACCCGATTGATGGACAGGCACAGATCCAATGAAGCGTTGCCCTTCAATTAAGCCTCTGTGGTCACCTGGCAACAGTGTTAACGAAGTGTACCCTTCAATTAAGTCTCACCGGTTACTCAGCAGAAGCCTGAGCCAATGAGGCGTGAGCAAAGGTTGCTGCTAAGTCGTTAACGCTCCCTTCAAGGCCCCCGAGTGCAGCACTGGCTTTAATCACTCAGTCGCCATTTAGCGCTGTTGCACAGATGTGTGTGCGCGTGCGTGTGTGTGTGTTTATTATCACGCGTGCTCACGGCTCATTGGAGGTGCTCGTAACATCAAAGGCATTGATGTTACGAGAGGCTTGTTTATGAGGTGTTCATGGTAACTCCCCCAAACAATACAGGTGCAGGGCTTCGGCTTTTATTACAAGTCATCCTTGGAAATGCTTTATTGCTTCTGGAGGCTGAGCCTTTCTGGGGATCTCTGTTGTGCTTGAAGAAAGGGCCGTGTTAAAGGATGGATTCCTCTGTAGTGGAGATGCATCTGCTTCATAATGATATCTATTAAAAGAGGGGGAGGCAGTGCAGGAAAAGTGGATTAAAAAGAGGAGAGGATGGGGTCTGAGTGAGGAGGAGTGAGAGGAAGAGGGAGGCAGAGCGGCGAGGATAATGATAGGAGGTGAGAACGAGTGGGACAGAGAGAAAGAGTGAGTCCAGGCAGCTCATCGGTGGCCTCACAAGAGAGTGGGCTGCCGCCTGGAAGTGATAATTAGTGCATCCTCAGAGGCTGCAAGGCTGCACAGGGCCACTCTTCTGCCCCCAGTTTAGCTGCACTACAGAGGATAAACTGCACCAGTGAGGCTTTATTATCTTTGTCTTTGGTCTGGGTTGTTTTCCCCAGAGCATCATAACTTTGGAAATGATGAGAGCTTTCAGACCGTCATCAGGAGCTCAACCCTTCACTGAGATGGAGAAATATTTTTCAGACAGCTCTCTCTTCATTTCCAGATCTTGTATTTTTGTGACATCACAGATGCACTTGTCTCCTGCTTTTCCTTATTTTCTGTCATATTTACTGTGTTTCAACGTTGGATGTTCATATTCAACATGGACACCCTTTGAAATAATGTGATCAGTGTACGTACAAGTGATGCCCATGAGCCATGAGCTCAGGATCCAGACCACAGACAAGCAGCCTTCAGACGAGCCTCTGTTCTCTTTTTGCTCAGCAGTGGTTTTCTCTTTGGACTCCATTTTTGCCCGGTCTCTTTCTTATGGTTGAATCATGACCTCTGACCTTTACCAACGCAAGTGAGGCCTGCAGGTCTGTAGATGTTGCTCTGTGTTCATCCTGGTGGATGAGTCATCGATGCACTTTTGGAGGAATTTTGGGCTTTTGGACAACATTGAAAAGTTATTATTTTGAACCGTGAACGATTTTCTAGTGGCGTCCGAGATAAAAAGCATTAAGGTGGAAATGAGTAGAAAATGTTCACTTTAATCATCATGTTGTCACCATTTATGTTCTTGCTTCCCTGCTGTCACGACTTTATCGGCAACCATTAATAGCTCAAATGAGCTTTGGCTCATTACTCTTGTAATACAGGAAATAGAGGAAAAGTTTCCACCACACACAAATCAAGCTTTAGCTCCCTGGATGAAAGTTAAATCACTGCAGCAAGCCTAGATAGGCTTACTTTTTTAACTGTGAGGCTCTTTTTAAGGAGAAAATGCACATTTCTCTCAGAACCTTACTGAGGATGCAGTTTAGTTCTATATTGTCATTTTCAAGAGACAGGTCTGAAAGTGAAGCAGTTCAGTTATTCTGCAGTAACTGCTGCAATAAAACAGGTGTTACAAACCTGACAAAGTCAAATCCCAGTGAAACCCCAAGTCCCGTCAAGCCCCAAAGTCCCAAATCCTAAAGAAGGTTTGAAGCTAGGTGTCAAATCTTAAATCAGGTCAAAGCTTCAGCAAATAGCAGCTGAGACGTAGTCAGGTAACCTCAGATCAGGTAGAACAAGTCCAAGCCAAACCTTGTCAGGGCTGGTAGCTTGTAGCTAGTAGCTAATGTAAAGTGACATCATAAACTAACTAAATAAAAACTTTTCCTACCTCTTTATATGTGAGCGAAGCCTTGAGATTGTCAGAGTCTTCCTCCCCTCACCCCAGCAGATGCCCCTCCCCCATCCCCGAGTCTGATTCTTCCCGTTAAAAGGAGTTTTTTCTTCCCACTGCCGCCAAATACTTGCTCACAGCAGGTTGTCCGATTGTTGGAGTTTTCTCTGTATTATTCTCTGTATTATTGTTCAGTCTTTACTTTACAATACGAAGCTTCGAGAGGTGACTGCTGTTGTTGGACTCAAATGAGTTTGCACAGATTAACGTTAAATCAGAAACTTCTCTGCGTTTAGTCAAATAAAACAAAACTCATATTAAGGTTTCCACATATCTATAGCTTTATGGTGACTCAGGTACAAGCCTAAACTAGCCTAACCCCAGGTGACAGTCACTGTGCAAATATATGAGTGATGCATGAACATTGCCGCGGTATTTGTTACCGACAAATTCATAAAAAAATAACTTTAAAGCTATCTGAACCCATCTGAAAATGTGCACTTTATTCTGCACCATGATGGAAAGCATTCTTGCTTTTCATAATGAGATTACTGTAAAGCCATTATACAGAGTGCTTTGCATACAGTATCGTTCATTTCCCTTGCTTAAAAAAATGGCAGCATGAAATATGAAATGTTTGTGCGTATTTGTGTGCATGCAAATGATGGCCTTTATGTGACAGTGGGAGCGTAAACAGCCGCATTACCGGGACTGATGTTAGCAGTGCTCAGAGAGTGCCGCTCATACATGTTTCATGATGTCAAACTCCAAGTTCAGCAGAGACACTGCTGCAGGAAAATGCATGGGCCAATGCAACATTTAGTAGGTGCAGGCACAAACTCGGTAAAGACATGAGTTGAATGAGACTTCAGTCTTTTGAGATTTGGAGTAGTTTCAGTTTACAGTACTTTTCCTCTCCACCTACACTACACACTCATAAACATACAACCTCAATTGTGTTTGTCATGATTGGGTATAAAAGGAGCATCCCCAGAAGGCTCAGCTGTTCACAGGCAAGGACGGGGCGAGGTTCACCACTTTGTGAACAACTGCGTGTTTAAGCAGTTTAAGAACAACGTTTCTTAATGCACAATTGCAAGGAATCTTGGGATTTTTCTACTGTCCATAAAAAGATTCAGAGCTCTGCAAGTAAGCGGCAAGGCCGAATAAGAACACTGGATGCCCATGACCCTCGATCCCTCATTTGGCACTGCATTAAAAACCAACATCATTCTGTAAAGCTATTACTATGCGGGCTCAGTTAACACAGTTCATCGCTACATCTACAAGTGCAAGTTAAAACTCTACCATGCGAAGCGAAAGCCATATATCAACAACACCCAGAAATGCTGCTGGCTTCTCTGGGCCTGAGCTCAGCTGACACAGACTGACGTAAAGTGGAAAAGTGTGCTGTGGCCTGACGAGTCCACAAATCTTGTGGCAAAGAGGAAAAGGACCATCCGCACCATGCCCCTGTCCCAGCAGTGTTGCAGGCATCAAATTCAAAATGAGTGAAAATTTGCAAAACAACAATAAATCTGATCAGTTTGAACATTAGCCATATTGTCTTTGTAGTGTATTCAATTGAATATAGGTTGAAAAGGATTTGCAAATCATTGTATTCTGTTTTTATTCATGTTTCGCACGACGTCCCAACATTGGAATCTGGGTTGTACATCCTCAGAACAGCGTGCTGAATCCACTGAACAGTTTTCCATTCTTCTGAAAAGAAGACTTTATGTCACGGTTCCTTATTCATGGTGTTTACACACAGATTAAGAATAAAAGAACAATTTTTATTTAGACCTTTATGAATCAAATAATATTAGCTCAACAGTGTTTAGTGATCAATATCCATCACAAAAAAACAAAGAAAAAAATCACAGTACAAGTTTAGCCATGAATATTTTTTTAATTTTTGGTAATTATAAATATCTGCTTTAAATACACTAACAAAATAGCTTGGACATTTTTCATGACTCGATATAGTAACAGCTTCCCAAAAATTGAGATACTTTGAAAATTTCAGGATCTACAAACCTGAGCCACAACGAAAACAAAAGATCAACAGAAGGTTTGGTAACCGATGCTACACAGTAGCTGATAGAAGATGAGCAGCTCCAGTCCTCCACGAGTTACCAGCGCCGCGAAACGCGTTACTGACACGTCAGCAAGCTCCGGCTGAAAACAAAAGATCTGAATACACAACAGCCAGATTAACAATTCGACTTCATCGTCTTTAGACAGCGTTGAATGATTGGGAGATTGACTGCAATGCACTTATATTTGATTAAAAGCTTCACAACAGTGTAAATTTCAGAGATCTGTAAACGCTGCACATGATTCAGCAGAAGTAAACACACATATCCAATCAGCAAAGGTTCATGTACTCTAATGTAAAGAAAATAGAAAATACCCTCACATGTATGGAGTTACATTTGTGCCACAAGTCAGTGCAGACCTGATTTTTGCCATGTGACAATCAATCTACTTCTTCCTATGCTTAGAGTTGAAGCACAAATGACTCTCTGTAAGTCAGAGCAGCATCTGCTGTGCTGATTAACTACGCGTATGTGGGTGCCAGTTTCCTCCTAAGGGTGAGGGAAGGATACTCTTCTTTGTTGGTACAAGTTGTTGCAAGCATCGTTTAGCTGTACACACAATAGGTGTCGAGAGAAAGCCACCTGCTCCCGGTTCCCTTTGTTCTTATTAATATTACATGTTGTACACCTATGATGCAAAGCTTTCAGGGAATTACATCTTTAAAGAACAAAACAGAACAACATTAAGCGCACACACACACACACACACACACACACACACACACACACACACACACACACACACACACACACACACACACACACACACACACACACACACACACACACACACACACACGCACACACCAGTGTTTGTATTGATTTTGCTTCCTGTTGGAGAATTTTCAAGGGAAAAAAGTTCCCCCTTCAGAAACTTGTCCACTATCTAGATTTCCATCTGTTCAGTTACTTTTTGTGATTCTGCATTAATTCTGCACATAACTCGTTTGTGATGAGTACACATCCTTCAGGATACCTTTGAAAAGCCCACACAGACGTGCAGAAAGACCTCACTGCAGCGAGTAGGTGGTGGAGGATGGATTGTCGTGCTTGCTCCCATTTTAGTGAACTGCTAATTCTTTCAAAGAGACACCGAGGTCTTCCTCTCGGGTGTCGCTAATCCCCTAAACATCTGATCACGTCAGAAAGTTGCAGCTGCAGTTTGTAGCAATGCTATGGATGCGGTCTCCTTCCTTACAGATGTTGATGCTGTGTAATTTTGTTTTGTTTCCTTCCTTCACCTGGATGCTGAGGTCATGCCAGCCGCTGATTTTCCTTCGTGAGCCATCGTGGAGGGTTTGGGTTGGGCCACTTTCAGTCCACTTTAAAGCTGCATTGAATCATCTGAAAAACTGTTTTCCTTGATGAGATCAGTTTAAAATTCAACGCTGGTTGTGGAAACGGGGAACTTTTAACACCTGTTTAAGGAAGGTGTAGGTTGTGTTGCTAATCTGTCTTTAAAGCACTTTTTGGTGGTTTAATGACCTGTTTGTTTTGAATCATAGTGAATGGCTCTCGGTCTTCTGGCATTAGTTGTTTCAATGTTCAGGACAAACCTTCTGTAAACCAGCTTTGAGCTTTTAGGCTACGTGAAACTTTGACAGCAAACAATAAAGGTGATTATCCACACTGACTGTGGGGAAGATTCCTAAAAACTACAGTCGCTCCTGTCTAAAAAACAGCTGTTTAAGTGTAACCTATGATATTTTACATGTTGCTTTTTAAGATACTGTATATCCAGCCTACAAGTGTCAGTCTGGTCCATATTTCCCAGCCTCGGCCAACAGCATTCAAAGTTGAGAAAAACAGAGCTGTGGTGAGAAGTTTGCATCCACTCATCACAGCCATGGATGTCAGGCTAATTTGGGGTGGGATGTTTTTTTACAGTGGGGTGGCTGTGTGGTAAACTTCTTTGATGCAAAGCATGAAATGGGTGCACAAGTTTGAATTTATTTTGGATTCCTAACCAGCTGCCTCTGACATGAGAGAGACAGTTTCGTCTTCTTTCAGACGTCTGCAAAGTGGTGACACATCTGAATAATTTATACAATTGTTTGAACTGATGATCTTGAAATCTACAGATGTTTAGAAATGGCTCCAAGAGACTCTCCCAAGTTATGTAAATCTGCATTTTCACTAATTCTTCACTGAGTTCCCTGGACCGTCCCATTGCTCCGAGTATGGGCAGGCCAACGAGCGCAGTCCTTTGTAATGATGCAAAGAAACTACAAGTTTTATTCAATCATGATCACCAAGTTAATGGGCCTTAGCCTGTACGTATACTTCTGACCATGTGTCGATTATAGAAAATCCAAAATAAGTTTAAACTTGTGCACGCAGTTCTTTTCTTTTAAGTCATTGAAATGCAGCGATTCACCCTGAAAAAAGAACAGCTGAAAGAAATTAGCCTGAAATTCAGACCTGTGACGACTGGATGAAAACAACCACAGCTGGATTTGTAAATTCATAAAACTCCAAATATCTGTATTTTACTGTGATCTTTTCATACTTTTTTGCTGTGTATTCTGAATGAACAACCATCCAAGGTAAAATTTCATTCACGTGGCACTCAACGAGCGGGCAGCAGTGACCTCTAAATCCAGGGAAAAGAACGCCGCGTTTCTTGTTGAAGAGTTTAAAATTGAAAAAGGAGGAAGTGTCTGAAATAGGATAATAAATATCTGAGGTTCTGCACCTTTATGCTACACCTACGCAGGCATTTTCAATAATTTTTCTTGATTAGACATCTTCTGAGGACCGTGTAGGAGTATTGCCGACATGCTGTGATAAACTACGGACCTGAAATCAGGTTTAGTACACGTTCTGTGGTATTTAATTCTTCTGAATATTTAGCCAAGGTTTGGGCCACCCTAACAAATTCTTAGTTTAGGTGTGACTTTGACCTGTACTGACCTCAGCAGTCACCATGATGGACTGAGCGCTCTCATCACTGCGTCTCTGCTGTAAGCTCTTAAAAGCCAGAGCCGTCGAGGAGAGCGCTGTGGCCACGTCTTCTGCTGCTCTAAGGTTGCATTGTGTGATTACTCTCTTCAAACGCGTTGGAGAGGCATCCTTTACAAGGTCAATGAGAAAAAGCTGATGGGAGCAGTTAGTAATTTACAGACAGCACAGATGCAGCCAGACAATGTGAGGATGAAAACTGTAGTCAGACACCGAGCTGGGCCAACGTGAGCAGGGTTGGTTTATAACAAACCCCCCACCATATTAACAAAAAGTCTGGTTGTGAAAGGGCAAATGTGCACATCATTCCCACTTTTTCCATATGCTGAGGGATACTGCAGGTATCTATTAAAGTCAAAGCAAAGCATCTGATACACAGCCACCTGTGGGCAACCAACACGACATCTGTAGGTTTTTGATCCAACTGGATTATCTTTGCACTCACGTTATATTTCTGAGTGTTGAGAGGGCTTTGAAACATGATTTTTGAGATAAAGTTAAAAGAAAAACTTAAATTTTAAATAGTGAGGAAATCTAAGAGTTAGTTGTTGTTTTTCTGCAGAGATAATTCAGCATTTCTAAAATCGTGCACACTGCAGCACACTGCTCCAGGTGTCAGTGGACGGATGCCGTGGAAGCTCCATCTTCTCCACATCACGAAGTCTTTTGTCCTGGCAGGTGTTTCCAGATTTCTGTTTAGAAGTGTACACACACGCCAGAATGATTGGCGGTTCTGTCTGTAAACCATTTAATCCCAAAACACACTCTGAAACCCCTGAGTGACGGTGTTTCTATCACAGTGCCAGTTTAAATCACTCTGTGGTATTCTTCATTAGACCAGCTCCTTTTTAGTGACATCAGGAAATCTACAGCACCTGCTCGGTCGCTCCGCTCCAGTCGAGCGGTGATGGTAACGATTTAAAACCTGCCCTAAAAATCAAACGTGAGCAACACGCCGGCTGCTTTGCAACAATACACCACATCTGTCCGTCTGCACGCAAACATATTGAACCGCGCTCACTCAATTTGTTTTGAGATTGTGTGATGAGGCTGTGGCAGCTCAGGCCTGAACTTAAACTACCGACTGGGAGCCAGAATACATCACAGGCCCGCTCCTGCAATAACCAGACTGCTTACATGATTTCATGAGCCTGTCTCCCGGAACAAGTGGCTATATTTCTCATTTCCATCGCAGAGTGGGGAGTTTTAAGAGCTCCGGCTCCATCTGTGAGTGTCTCTTTTCCCAGGTCATTGGTATAAAATGGTTATTAGGTTACTAATGGTCCGTGTCTGATTGGAGCACATCTGCTTCTATGCAGATTCTCCTTAAAAATAAGTCCAGTACTGAAACTAACTTTTTGAGAGCTTAGTTTGATGCTGAGGTCAGTGTGTTAGTCCATCTCTAACTGGACTATCATTTGTGGACCAGACCTCTATGATGGTCCATCCTGGCTTTGGGTCAGTTTGGTTTTTCGGTGTGAAGTGGCAGACTTCCTCAGTTAGACCAGTCCATCACATGAAAGGTCTCCTAATGTCTGACTGGTGTCACTACGTTCACTGTGGCAGGACAGTCAGTATGTTGGTGATGGTCCATTTCTGATCCGTGCAGTCCTGAATTGCCAGCTGGAAACTGAACTCTGACTGTCGGCTCTCCACCAGCTCCAGACAGCGCTGCGACTCCATGTTTTGGATGGGACCACCCTGGAGAGACAGAGACAAATGAGGTGAGGAATATCTCAGCATACAGGCAGGACGGGTGTGACGTTCTACTGGTGTTTTTGGACGAGCAGTAACCTCCATGGCTGAAGAGCAACGCGCACGAGTGTCAAAAGCTGCAGTTGCTCTAATGGCCACTCAAGTCAATTCCTATAGATTCCAATGGTAAAAATGCACAATTTCAGCATTATAGCCTGGCTATTATAGACTATTGGCTATACTGTATATAGATATATCTATGTATGTAGACAGGGTGGCTTTAGCTCAGGAGGTACAGCAGGTCATCTACTGATCGGAAGCTTGGTGGTTTGATACACCAACATACACATATATTAAGTGCACCATCCTCAAAAGCAGAGCAACAATCTCCATATTCATGGAGAAACAGGAAGCAACTTTTCAAATGAAACCGAGTCTCTGCAACGTTTACAACACGTCTGCCATAAAACGTATGAGGCAGTTTACAGCAGAGCTGTCAGGTATCTCAAGCATATTTTGACCTTGGCTTTGGACTTTTGCCGGTTTAAGACTGTAGCGTGAGAGTCCAGACTGACGCCTTATTAGAACCGTATTAGTTACCGAACACACCACACACAGATGGTCTGTAGTAGTATTTTGTGTATGTACGGTCAACAAATGTCCAGTAATATTTAAACATTTGGTGCTATGGTAATTATGCAATGAAGCTAATATTTCATTATTATAAATTCAGCCTCCACAGGTGATTGATGTTTATTACATAGTGAGTATTTTACCATTCAATTAACAGTTATTTAGATGTTTTGGCAATGCTGCTCCTGTGACATCTGTGCCAGTAAAGCTGACTGAAGGGAACTGACCTGAGAGAGGGGGACACAAAAAGCTTGTGTGTGTCTGTCTGTGTGCACGTCGCTTCACAACAATGTCATTTTCAATAAGAGGCTTGCTTCACTGTCTGAATGCACGCTGGACTGCTGCCTCTCCATTCCTTGAACAATGCGCTGGCACCTAAAAGTAGGTCCTTAGTTATGTGGCAAACAACAGTAATATGTTTTAATGAGCCCGAGCGCAGTGAGAGTGGAGACTGAACCAGCGCTGCTTTGAAATCAATATGCTCTACACCTCCCAGCATTACATGCACAAGCACAAAGGAACAGCCATCAGCCTGAGGACAGAGCTGACTGTACAGCAGTGTTTTCGTGTTCCTAAACACACCGCTAACCCTGCATGCTGTTCTCGAATGCCTGACTACATTAGAAACACAACAAAAAAGCGGACCTGTGCACGGCACTAACACAGTGCTCTTCTCTCAGCTCTCAGCTCACTGAAAAGGTATCGATTCTCTCTGCTTGCTTTTCTCTGTGCACAGCTGCTCAGGCACAGAGCTGTTCACCCACAAAACCCAAGCTGCTGACACGTAAGAGTGACCAAAGCATACATGCACATATATGACCTGTCATAAACATGCATTCATGCAGAGAGCGGGACAGAAACGTGGAGCTCCATCTGTCTCTGAGATTTGAACCTGACCTTACGCTGACCCCAGGCTGATCACCGTAGCTGGATGTGTCCCATTATACACTCGGAATACTCGAGGGCTTCTTATCGAAGCTCAAGGTAAGTATGTGCAATATTTTCACAGCCAAAAAGGAGAAAAAGTGTTCCAAAGCACACTTTCTAAGAGCACCTTTATGCAAGAAAGAATATAAAGAATAAACCTCTTTAACAAGAACTTTATTGTGTTCGCTAAGCCTGTTTATTATGCTTAAAGTGTGACTGCATTACTGCTTCTTTACTGACTAATGCTTTGTGTTTTGCATTTTCCTTCACCTGCACCCAGAGACGAGACACATTCCTCGAAATCGACTAACGTGCTTTCTGAAGTCCTTCTGGGTTCCTGTTTGGTTTCTTATTGTTATATTTAAAACACAAGGCCTGAAAGCTTAGTGAGTCCGTTTAAACCCTGGAGTTTCAGGGTCATGATAGACGAACTCACTTATTACCTTTTTAGTTTTTGGCATTATAATACATGCTGCAAACCTCACCTACCCCAGGGCAAAACTTAGATGTACAAGGGCCAACCACCAATGTGGAAAACAGTAGAAACCAAGGTTATTATAGTTAACTAAAACTGAACTAAAAAACTAAAACTAGATGTGAAAATACATTTTATTTAATTACAACAGAAATAAAAACGATACTTTTGAACTAAAATTATTTCACAAATGTAAAAAAAAAGACCTAAAATAAAAAATGTTTAGTGAAAATATTCTTAGCTTTAGCGTCTGTTAGCTTGGTTAAAGTGGCTGTGAGACGAACATTTTCAAACAATAAAAACTGAACTGAAGTAAGAAAATTCACTCTGGAAACTAACTGATGCAAAAAAAGACGAGAAAACGAGAAACTACAAAACTATAATAACTGTGGTGTCAACATTTCTGATGCACAGGTGAGAAAAAACCTCTGATGCTCTTAAGAGAAAATGTTTTTGCACAGATTACTTCGAGCTAACCCTAAAACCGGCCACCCGAGTCTTATATCGCACTTGCTGATCTTGTATCAGATTTGAATTTTTAAAAAATATTTCTTCCCTTTATGCCCTTTACAGACCTGTAACTGAGCTCAGGTCTCGTGTCCTGCACTGTGAGCATTTTTTCCAGCTTTCCTTCCTGGATGTAAAAACCTTCTGTGTCTTTTGCCTTCATCTTTCTATATTCATGTTCTCATTGTTACTTGGCTGCAGTTTAAAGATTCAGATTTAGGACCTTCATCTGCTTCAGAGCTGCATTTGGATCCTTTTTTGTCCAAACTGATATATTTTCAAATTCATATTTAAGCAGAGGATTTTTCTTTTGGAGGGCATGAAGGTTGCAATTTGACTCAGAGGCTGTAATAAAGGGCGACACAAATAGGAGCCTCGTTGGAGATTAAAAGGGACATCCTTCTGAAGTGTTAGCACTTCCAAACCCAGGAGTAGATAATAGCTTCATCCAGGAAATACGCTACGAGCCATCCCTCATTTCTTTTCATTTTGCTTTAAAGAAGCCAGACTGACCATTTTCACAGGACAAAGCATAACAAAGGGCACTGAACTAAAGGGAGAAACTGAATTGTATCTCTACATAACAGACAAATTGGCAAAGAAACAATGAAATTTTATCTTTATCGCTGGTACTTTGTCTCTAGAAAGCTGTCAAAAGAAAAACATATTTGTTCCCATTTCTTCACTTGAATCTATGAAAAATGCCACAAATATTTCAGTTTGACAGAAATAAAAAAGTTTTCTTTTAAACAATAAGGCGATTTCCAAAGACTTATTAGCTGCAACCTTGGGATATCTCACACGGTGTGCAGAGTTTCCACAAACTGTAGAAAAACAACAAGAGGAAGACAAACAGAGAAATGACAGACCTAAAAAACTCTACAACAGATGAAGAGCATCTGAAGGTCACGTTGTTAAGAAACGGGACCTGATAGAGAAACCGGGAGCTGATTCATCTACTGTTCACTGAAGCCTCATCAGGAATGGGCTCAGAGGAAGTGTGGCTCTCAAGATGCCATTTTTCAGACCTGAGGTGTGTCAAATTGTACAAGATCATGAGATTGGCAGTCAAACACAACACTAACTACATGGCAACACCATGATACCGTCGTCACCATTTGACAGGATCAATATTTGACAGCACAGTGTTGTTAGCGAAAAACCCAGCAAAACAAAACAAGTAAATTAGTGAAATTCAGTCAGAATTGAGTCTGAAGAAGATTGTTCTTTCAAGCTACAGTTTTATATTTGCTTGTATGGCTCTGTTCTGTCACCTCCCTACCTTTCCACACTCATAAATGGAGTAACAATAATAATATTAATAATGGATTGGATTTATATAGCGCTTTTCAAGGCACCCAAAGCGCTTTACAATTCCACTATTCATTCACTCTCACATTCACACACTGGTGGAGGCAGCTACAGTTGTAGCCACAGCTGCCCTGGGGCAGACTGACAGAAGCCAGGCTGCCATATCGCGCCATCGGCCCCTCTGGCCAACACCAGTAGGCAGTAGGGTAAAGTGTCTTGCCCAAGGACACAACGGCCAGGACAGAGAGAGCAGGGGGATCGACCCGGCGACCTTCTGGTTACAGATGAGCTTCCCAACCCCCTGAGCCACGGTCAGATGAGTTTTTAATAATAATGGTAACACATTTTCTCTATATATACAGAACTTCTTGATGCATTCTCAATCATCCAGGAAAGTAAATCTCCAAAAGTTGATTTTGTTCATCTGGACGTAGTCTCAGCTGACTGCAGGTAAACCTACACATACGGATCAGTATCTAAGGTTTGACTCTCATCATCCACTGGAGCACAAACTGAGTGTCATCAGGATGCTACAACACAGAGCGAACACCATCCCCACTGATACAGCGGCCAGGGAGGCAGAAGAACATCACATCAAGAAGGCCCTGAGTAAATGTGGTTATCCCAGCTGGACTTTTGTCAAAGCTGGAAAGGCACCTAAAGAAAGCTCCAGCCGATCCAGGAGAGAAGGACAACCGCTGCCCACCTGCAGTGATCCCATATGTGTCAGGAGTATCGGAGCAGTTGAGACGCATTTTTTCTAAACACCGGGTCTCTGTGGCTTTTAACCCAAGGATCGGGTCCCCCGACACAAACAGAGTAACACAGTGTACGCTGTTAAGTGCAGGAGGATTGCCAGGATTTATACATCAGGGAAACCAAACAACCTCTGGGAAAGCGGATGGCACAACACAGAAGAGCCACCTCGTCAGGCCAGTGGACACTCTTTCAATGATGAGGATGTAACATCCTGGACAGGGAGGAACGCTGGTTTGAGCGCGGAGTCAAGGAGGCCATTTACGTGAAAAGGGAAAGACCAATCGAGGAGGGGGCCTAAGGGTACATCTGTCACTATCTTACAATGCTGTGATTGCAGCCATTCCCCAACTCTCTGTGAATGGGACTCATGGACATTGATCAGTGGTTGTTGATCAGTGGTCATGAGAATTTGCATAATTAAGATTAAGGAACTGCCCTCCCAGCCCATTGTTCCTTCAGTGGGCTGGTTTCAGTCATTATGCAAACGTACTGGTTATAAGATTGAAACCTGCAGTCAGCTGAGACTGAAGAAGTCACCTGATGATGACGAAATGTTTCTCCCACAAAACGCTACGTCCAGATGAACAGATTCAACTTTTGGAGACATATATAAGGAAGGAAGTGTTGTGTTTAAGGAAGAGTGAGACTTGTAAGCAGACATCAACTCAAAACAATCTTGTTAAAGGTGAAGCAGAATCCATATAGATTGATGCAGGTGTACTGTGGAACACATGGAGCTTCACACATGCTACCCCCCACCCCTCATCCAAGCACAGAGCAGGCATTGGTGTAAAAGGATGAAAGCAGGAATTGGGGTGGATGTGGGTTGTAAAGCGGCTTGCAGATAAAGAAGCCCAACTATCAAAAGCAGTGTTACTAAAAGCAGTTTGAAGCCTGACTAAATGAAGCCATTTTGCTGTGAGACAGAGTGCACGTACTCTGCCAGAGTGGCATTGACATTTTCAGGTTTCCATCATCTTCTGCAGTGGGCCGCTAATGGGACGTTATAGCAGGAGGAAGCAATCATAGTAGTCTTCCTTTGATGCCTTTTACTGTATATAGTATAGTAGAAGCAGGCTTGTGCCCCATTAAAGTAATCACAATGATCATTCTTGCCTCCTCTGCTGAAAACCAGTCAATTGGCTCTGTCTAAGTGTTTGACCTCCTGAGTCACTTCCAGCAAATGTACTTAGAAAGTCTATGTGCTAACTCTGCAGCTAAGACTAAGTGTACAGGAGCGGAGCCGGTGTATATACACAATCGCACACATTGATGTTCCCCTATGCACAGACACAGGCACATATATACAAGCACAGAAAACCATGTGGCATTTATCCAGCACCATGTCCTCGATGCTGCAGTGAGCCTGCCTGTGATTCTGCAGAGTGCAGCGTCGGACCGCACTATTGATTCCTTGCTATTAAGGCGGGAACACTAGTTAATCAGTCGGTCAGAGAGCCAGTCAGCCAGAAAGCTATCAAGCAGCCAGTCAGGGGGTTGGGCTGGCAAGTCAGACGGTCTGAGAGCCATCAAATCAAATCATTCACCTCGAAGGATGCGGTGAGTAAAAGCACCCCGAGAAGACAAAGAGCACCGAATGCTGCGGCAGCAAGCGTGAGGCGCTAGAGTCTGTTCATGCTAAAATACACCCAGTTTACTTTTACACGAGCAGAACAGCAAACATCCCAGAGTCTCTCAGCTTGATACAAATCCAGGATCATCTACAGATACAAACAGCCTCGCGGGCTTTCTTTGATAGAAACTGTGATAGCCTTCAAAGTGCTTTGTGACATCTGCTAACATTTAGTTTACACCAACATTCAGCTCACATCTTTTGTGATTCATTCATTCTTTTCCACAGCTGCACATTATTCTGTCTCTTTGTGACAAGAAAAATATACATAAGAAAAGATTTTTTAAAAGTACTCACAACATTACACCCACAGGCGGGCACTTTCTGTTTATTGTTGTACCCTCGACAATCCCAAGCACATGAGCTTTTCAGCTGGGAGCAGGCTGCTGTTTTCAGTGAAACAGCTTTGATAAAACCAAGACATCTTCCAACCTTAATGACCATTTACAGTCTCCTGCCCCTCTTAAAATTAGCCAGAGGAGTGTAGTATGGACATAGATTTAAGTTTACCTCAAACACAGAAGGTGATGGACCTTTTCTGAAGAGACTTTGCAATCTGGCTGATAAATAATAGTGTCGTTCATGTTTAAATACAAAGGTTCTGTACTCCGAGTGAATGCAATGCATTATTAATGCGGCGAGCCATGACTCATCCTTCAGAGAGAACAACAGGACGGTCTTCCCATGGTCACTGCGCGGTGACAAAAAGAATATTATTTTAAACCCCCGTCTCTCTGCACTCATGTTGGAACAGCTTCACTTATCTAACAAGAAGGTTCGACCCGTTTTCACACCCAACTCCTAAATACATACGTTGTCAGCATATAACGGGTCGGGTCAGCTTCACATTGTGATGCATCAGATACTCCCTTAGTATCAGTTTTTTGCAGGTTAGTCCAGCAGACCCAACAGGAGTCCCCAACAGCTGAAAGTGATGAGGGGAGCCTGAAAGCTAGAGTGGTTCGGCACCATTGCTGGGCTCATACATGTAAATGACGT
Organism: Astatotilapia calliptera; assembly: GCF_964374335.1. Classification (NCBI taxonomy): domain Eukaryota; kingdom Metazoa; phylum Chordata; class Actinopteri; order Cichliformes; family Cichlidae; genus Astatotilapia; species Astatotilapia calliptera. Next base: position 2,719,605 of record NC_137428.1, on the reverse strand, counting down.
GAAAATGGAAACGTAACTTTGTAACCAAGTAAATGTCAGAGGCAGAGAGTGATCTCATCATTTCCTCAGAGATTATTAAGTATTCTGATAATGTGAAAGAGTCACTGTAACAGTCCACCATCCTCCTCATGTGGAGTTTAGCAGGTTTTGGTTCTTCCTCACACACAGAATCTATGCTAAAACTGTCATAGTCCCTTTGGTAGGTCTATGATTGGTCTTTCTATTAGGTCTATATTTCCTTCTGGGTTTGAGAAGCTTTTGAGGTTCACGTTTCTTTCTTTTCCCTTCCTTCACTCTTGTCTTTGTGTTAGTCTTTTGTCTTTGGTTCTCCTGTTTAATTGTGTCACGTTAATCGTCTTCAGTCACGTCTCTCTCGTTTGATTTTGGTAAGTGTGCTCTGTGTCTTACGCCGAGTTTTACTTTCCCATCTCGTTTGGTTAGTTGTCTGCAGCTGTTTCCCAGCTGCTCCCACTTCCCTCATTACCTTTTGTTTGAATTGTCTCAGTGTCCCCTTGTGCTTTGTTGAGACATTCACATATAGCTACATGCTGCAGATCGTGTATAATCTCTTGTTTTCTGGATTCTGGAGTCACTGTCTTGTTTTCTCATCTTGGTGTTATTCATGTGTCCTGCGTTTGGACCCCCAACTTACTGCAACAATCACACAGCCTTAAATATGACAAGAAAGGGGGTTTCCCTGTGGACAGGAAATGTGTACCTGAGAGAATATATAGATATGATAAGAAGGGTTTCCTGATCAAGTGTTGCGAGCGACCCTTGGAAAACCTGCACAGCTGCACTGGAGGTCCTTACATGCTTTATTTTTTTGTTATGAATCAGCATTAATATACAGAGAGCAGACAAGGAGGCTAGAAATGACTTATAACAGTGCATTCTTAGTGGGTCCACTTTGCAAATATGTCAATAAGATAAGTCCAGAAACAGCCTTTAAATGAAAAGTTTGTGAAATGTTAGTGACCCAAACTACAGCTGTTGTTGTAGAGAGTAAAGAATGAGCTGCTCATCAGAGTCATAAATGACTGTAATCAACTGAACATGATCCGACATGACTGAGATCTTTCACAGGTTTGGATTAAACAGTACGACTCTGCACTAAAGATGCACCACGATCTAAATTAGTGAGCGCCAGACAGAAAACACTAATCAAGACAACTATGTTTGTTAGTACATATTTTCAGCCCTGTGTTCACTTCTCAGTTTGGATGGATACAGTTTACGATGGCTGATTCTAAGAACGACTCTCTCGATGTCTCCGCTTTCATCTGAACGCGATCAAGCCTCGCTCAGGAAGCTCTCAGAGCGGCCCGCCCGCCCGCCTGATGAAACGCTCTGGTGTTGCTCTTCTACTGTGCAGTCAGCCTAAAGAACGTTGGCCAGCAGCTCAGCTTTTGCCAAATGAAACTTTTTACTGGGTTAGCCTAAGGTAAATGGTGCCCATAAAGGGACAAATAAAAGCAGAGCAACAAAATAAAAAGCTGATGTAAGAAAATTCACCCTTATCACAAAACACTGGCTGCTGTCGGACATAAGTTTTTGATTTTCTTCCAGACCTTCTTGCTCTGTTTCACTGTATTGATGGCTGCTGCCTTGGGGTTAAGCTCAGTTCAATATTGTAAAAGATCTACTTATCAATAATTCACAAATACTGACTGGCCGCTTCACATGAATTGCTGCCTCCCTCCGTCTCTGCTTCGCTTCATCGCCTCGCTTCTTTCCAGCATTGCCACAAGCCTCTGCCGTTCTTTCCTTTTATTTTCTCGCCCCGCCTCGTCTCTTTCTTTCATCTCTTTTCTTCATTTTGCACTTGTTCACTTGTGAGATTCTCTGTATACCTCCTCTTGCTCACTCTTTGTCTAAACATGTACTTCTGAGCAGGGGAGACTTCACAAACCAGAGCCCTTTGTCAGCTGCACAATCTACACTCTTTAAGCTTTTCCTGCAACAACACTGTCAATTTCAGAGACCAAAAATACATAACAAATGCATATAAACGTGTATCTGTGCTGCTCTGATGCTGACTAAGTGTCAGCAGCCTCTTTGCTAATAAAAACATCCTGAAACCACAGCTGTTAGTTCACTTTGAAAGCTAATGGGCATTAGTGTCTACCCTGAGGCGAGAACAACAGTGTGGTTTCTAACATGAAAATGAAAATGATGTGAAACACATGGTGGGATAATCCAAGCTTGAGCTTAGGTTGCTAGCATGAGCTGATAAGCATAAATCATGATGGGCACCTTCTTCAGTAACTTGCACATGTTGCTCATGTTTTTCTAATTACTTTTTTAAAAACAACTAAAACATGCATGTGTTATGGCTCGAAGCTAAAGCTGCAATAAAATAATATTTCTAACAAGTAGCTTTCTGACTACGTGTCATGGGACAAATCTTTGATCAAACTTTGAGGCTACCTCAATAGAGATTTTTTTTGTTTTAAGTGTTTTCAGTGCTTTGATTTTTCAGACACAATCAATCTATTATTAATCTGACTCCCAGCTGTAGCACAAGGCTATCGTTCTGTTATTAGAATTACTGCATCTCAGTTTCATGAATTTAGTCCAGTTGGTTTAGATCCATGTCTGTCCAGACTTTACTTTTGGATGTAAAATGGTGTTATGTATCATTTTGTCCTATCAGATGCGTTAAATTTGGTCACTTTATGAATGACTTCTGGAGTTATGAGAAGAGAAACACACATCTCATGCTTTATCCAGAGACTGTATACAAAAGATGGACATACCAGGTTTGTGAATATTTTGAAGCTTCAAAGTTTCATTACAATCAGATTACTCCTTTTAGAAAGTAAATAGAAATAGAAAGGCAGCTCATCAGGTAAAGCTTGCTAACTTCACAGCATATTATATCAATAAACTATATGAGTGCAATCCACAGACACAGATATATTAGTATTAAGTAAATTTAAAATCAGCAGCAAAATCACAACAACTGTTGTCTCAGGGCACTTTATATCGTAAGGTAAAGACCCTACAGAGAAAACAGAGAAACCCCAACAATCATATGACCCCCTATAAGCAAGTGATCTGGCGACAGCAGGAAGGAAAAACTCCCTTTTAATAGGAAGAAATCTCCAGCAGAACCAGGCTCAGGGAGGGGCGGGGCCATCTGCCGTGGTTGATTGGGGCGAGTAAAGCCTGAAAAGTAGAATTTTACTCATCAAAACTGAAGCTCAAACTACTTGGACACATCGAAACATCCAGTTATGAGCTTCTGATTAGCTCATAAAGAGGAAATTTAACCATAAAGGCTGAAATGGTTTAGAAACCAGGATGATGTGACCGAGGCCACCAGAAGAACTGCAGGATTTAAAACGTGGTGCTTGGTGTTTTCTGACAATGACTACTGATCCAGTGTAATTACATATACATTACTTATTGTTTTTCAGTGTAAAATCTCCATAAGAAATGACAATAGAATAATTTCTCTATTTGGAGCAAATAAGGAGAAGGAAGTTACTTTTTAAGGATAACTGGAAAGCTCTTTTCTCTTCTGCAAATTTGTTTGTACAAGAAATGTATAACTTTATGCAATTCAACTTTGTGGGACTGAGAATTATTATAGTTGCAAATATATTATCGACTCTTAATGAGGCCATTACTGGTGCAAATCCATATCCAGTTCATCACTGGTAAACAAATGAGTGCATTACTGCTAATGGAAAGAGGATCAGACGATGTAACAGTTGTTGTTACGCTAACTTTTAACTCTTTTTTTCAGTGAGATGGAAAATCTGGCCTGAAAAACGTGATCAGCTGGTGAAGTGAACGTTTAAGGTTTCGCCCTCTCCGTCTCTTCTGAAGTTTTTATACTTCCTAACATTTCTGGGGACCTTATTTGACTTCCCCACCATACTTTTTATGAAGAAATCCAAGTTCTCTTTTGAAACCCCCCCCCCCCCCCCCCACGGGGTTGTGCCTAATGGGCTTCATCTCTTTGACTTCTGACTTAAGTTGGGAGTGAGAGTTCTGAATCTGGCCGATGCTAATTAGGGGCTGATTCCCCTGCCAGAGTGCCTGGTAGTAAAACTACAGATAGTCAGGAAACTGGATGGTGAGGTGGTACTGTGCCTTTCAGAAGACTGGATGAGAATCGAGGAAAGGACGGGTCTGAATGATGGATAAATACGCCCCACCTTCAGTCTGATGTTTGGGATGAAAACAGTCCACGTACACACAGACGAAGCTTACAAATGCACACACAGACCAGATGCCAACGGCGTGAATGCGGTAGTGTCTTCTTTTTACTAATTATCCAGCTCCTTCTACTTATCTGTCACATTTTAAGACAACATTAAAAGTGTGAAGATAAAAATAAAAGAGGCTTGTTAAAAGTCAGAAATTGTGGATGTGTGAAAGCTCATTATGCAACGGAAGTAGATGTGCTTTTAAAATCGCACAGAATAGAGGAAAAATGATCCGTGCTCTAACAAAACCAGGACGGGTGCTTCTAAAGTGCCGGAGACAAAGTGGAGAGGAAGAAGCACGAATCTCACTCAATTATTGAATAAAAAAGAAAGAGCATAGGATCCGCAGAGATTTGGTCCAGCAGACAAAAAGCAGCAGGAAGTTACAGCAACATACAGAATATCAAAAAAGCAAAGGAAGGAGATCAAAGCCTGGAAACATTCAGAGGATGCCCCTGAAACGGGCAGAACGCGTGCACATCTGGGGTTTGTTACAACCACGTAGTGTTCGTTTGGCTGCAGTCGGCCATCTTTGTTTATACGTGCTCAAAGCTCACCTGAGTGAACGTCCAGGTGAGCTTCATGTGCTTAGTAGTGCCGTAGCTGCACTCCAGAAGCCTGGGTTTGCTGTTCACGTCAACCAGACACTTGTTGTCGTCGTCGTCGATCGTCGGGCTCAGCACTCCCAGGTGAAGCTGCTGGGAGCTGGTGTAGTACACGTTCTGCTGGGAAACAGAGGCGTGCAGTGATGAGGCAAAACATCCGTAGGAGCTTCAGAGTAACAGTCATGGCAATACTAGACTACAGTGTAATAAAACGTTTGACAAATCAAGACAGACCAGCTGAACAGTATAAAAGTTGTCTGTATCTTTAAGGTGTATTGAAAGTGCAGCGCACTGGAGACCGACATCATTAGTTATTTAGGTTTTTTCTTATTTTTTTTTGGCCTTTAGAAGTCTCAAATACTCATAAGAATGTATGCATCATATATGATAGGCAGGTGTTAAGGGGTTAAGCTCATATTCTTTCGAATGGCCACCAGGGGGCGACACCTGTGTTTGCATAAAGACTTCTGCTCTTACAGAATTCTGTGGAAAAACCTGAAAACGTGACCTCAACACATTTTTGTTATTTGGGCTGAGTACATTCATTAGGAATAGAAGTTAAGTTGGAATATGTTCCCTTTTTAAATAATTAATAATCAAGTCAAGTGGCTTTATTGTCATTCCCATCATGTGCAGTGGTACAGTACACAGTGCAGCGAGACAACGTTCCTCCAAGAGGAACAGACAATCGAGGTCGGCCATATCTGGATATTTTGTTTTTGATGTACTATGTTTACTGTACTCCACTTCTTCTGTTGAAAATTAAAAACAAAACAGACAATCGACACAGGACCACATCAAGTGCAAGTGTGCAGAACTTTGCAAAAATTGCAAAAAAGCAAAACAAAGACAGTTCAACACCAGCCAGAACAGAACGACACAGACACAAGGCAGTGCAATAGAAAAGTGCAACAATGACAGTGGGCTGTGCAAAAGACTGAGCGTTGTGATAATAATGAGGTCCAGTCAGCTTCTAAATAAAACAGCTGGTAGAAACGTCCTGCAAAGAGACGGTTTTTACTTCGAGGCCTTTTTCACTATTACTTTAACAAAGAAGTTAAATCCATACTTCATCAGAGTATTTTTAACACAAACATCAGTATTTCTACATAAGTGATGACTGTGTGTGATTTTCCCATCATTCACTTTTGTCTGCTCACTCCTGTAGCTTGTGTTTGGTCCCAGTTGGGATGTAAGTTTTTCCATTTCTAATATGTACCAAGCAGGGGGAAATCATAGTGATAAATAATGTAATATAGTATTTGTTATCATGCTATAAAACTGGATTTAATCATTTCATTGCAATTCTTGTTTTTCTGTAGACAACAGAAAAACAAGAATAGATCCCCGATGACCCGATGGTTCTGTTTTTTTTAGTAAATTGCATCTTGGGCATAAATATGTTTTTCTTGATCAACAGAGCTCTGTCCTCTCTGTGAAATAAACTGAACCAGGACAGCAGATATACCTCAGTTTTATAACGAAGCAGCTCTGCTGTAGCCTGTATTCACTGAGGGTTTCTGTTATTAGAGGTTAGCTGCAGGGAGGACTGTAAGTAGGCTAATTTCTGAATACTAAGTGTTTTTTTTTACTCTCACCTGCAACATTTTCCATGTCTTTTAACAACATTTTCACTTTTACTGCTGTGAAAAATAAACAAGCCACCTGTAACTGAACTAATTAGGAAGAAAACAGAAAGGAGAGAGGGGGAAATATTTAGTGGAAGGTAGGAGAAGAGAGGTCAGGGGATGATATTAGGTGCCAGTTGAATACTAGCTCAGGAAGTTTTCTTTCCCTTTCCAGGTATGCAATAGCATGAGGACATGGTAATGAATGCAATAGTTGGTCCAGTTCTGAAGCCCACAAAATGTCTAGTGAGGTAAATCAAACACAAACCTTAAGTAGGTTGAAAATTCAAACCGTGTAGCGAGGCATGCATCCCAGAAAAAGATGAGACAAAGAATCACAGACAACTTGACATGAGTAAAGCAAATGAGAAGGATCAAGGTCGACACGAAATCCAAACAAGCGGAAAAAGTTGAGATCAAGGAGCCGTGGAATAGCAGGCACAGAGGCGGCACTGCTGAGAACAAACGGATACACCGGCTGAGCGCTCCGACTCACAGTGTATGTGTTTCCACAGGAGTGTGTGAGAGCTCAGAGGAGGTAATTGATGAGAATGATGACCGCCTTACAGGAACAGGACATTTCTAGATAGGAGCCATTATCACACTGTGAACCAGCCACAGGGCTTTTAAGCTGCTGTTTAAAAACTCCCCGAGACAGACAATGGCACACACTGATGTGTGCGTGCATGTGCTGCGAGCATGTCTGTGCTGCGGAGGGAAAGCTCGTTTTTTTTCTGTGCACGTGCACTAATAAGAGTGATTACATTTGCATCCGTCAATAGATTGATGCTCAGTCTCCAACGGTGGGGCCTTAATACTTTCTCCTGCCTGTCACAGCTATGGAAGAGCAGGAACAGAAGGATTAGCACGGTGCTTCTGTAGACACACAGCAGTCTCTCCTGACAGATGCACACAGTAACAAGCGTGGACAGGAGAAAGCTGGGGGATTATTTTTAGTCTTTAATGTTTACTTTCAGCAGATGAGATTTTAAGAAAGAAAATCATTTTGAATTCATTAAAAAACTGTTTGTGACAAACATCAAATATATAAAAATGAGGAGTGGAGAGGCAGCTGGTCCAGATGATGTAGCTGTGGAAGCATGGAGATATCTGGGAGACAGGGCGGGACTCTTTGATCAGATCGTTTGACACAATCAGAGAATAAGAGCTGCTTTGATGTAGGGTTTGGAGACACTGACAAAAAGACAGGAGGGGGCAGAGCTGACGATGTAAAGGTTTTCCTTGCGAGTGAGAAGGATGGACAGGATTAGAAATGAGTCCATGAGAGGGACAGCTTGAGCAGTTTGGGACGAGGGTTAGGGATTGAGAAGCAAGGCGAGATGGTTTGGATGTGCAGAGGAGGGAGAGTGGATATGTTGGTGAAAGGATGGTGAAGCTGGAGCTACCAGGAAGGAGGAAAAGAGGAAGACCTCAGAGATGATTCATGGATGCAGTCAGATATTATATTTTCAAGTGAAAAGGCCATCTATTGGTAACCAGAAGAATTATGACTCGTGCAAGAGCAGCATGACAGGTGGATGGCCATTTAAAGCCAGGTGATTTTTCTCAGACTGGTTTCTAACCACAAACGCCCTTTAGCCACTTTCCCTTATTAGAAATAAAAATAAATTTATTTCAACTGGAATAATGTTTTGTGCTTCCACTGTATATACTTTCAAGATTTAGGTTGAGGACAAAACCTTCTGCCTCCACTCAGCCCCGACCCTTAGTGAGGACTTCTTGTGACCAGGAACATGTTATGACTGCAATCAGATCATGCTAATCCTTAAATATATCATTGGGCCTCAAAAAATGTGTTCTTAGTCATGGTCTAAAGTGCGGACCGGCAAATTTTTCTTTGTTGCTGTTTTAATTTGAAGGACTTTAGGAATTGTGTAAAATTTGTGTTTTTCTAGGCACAGATGCGCTTCATTGTCATCCGCAGACACATGTACATAATTCATCCAGCAGACGCAGCCGGCTGGAGCTGAAGTTTGCATGTTACAGTATGTGTTTGGAAGCTCCATCTCTCGCCTCATTGCATATCTATTCAGGGGAGAATAGGAAGAAGCATAACAGAGCAGGGCACCAGGAAGGCGTGGTTTAAAGTATGACGACTTCTTTCTCACCAGTTCCTGTCTGGGGAAAAATGTGTCAACTCCTTCAAAGCCGTGTTCTGATTCAACTCGGTCATCACTGTGAGGAGGGGCTGTGAATTTGGGTAGCTAATTATTTTAATTGCTTCCATAAGCTGTATGTCAAAACCACTGACTGATGAGAAGTGGCCAAATCAGCGAACCAGACTACAGCGTCCCATCGTTTTAGAACAACAGCGTGCCCACACACTGAAAGCACCATCCATCTGTCTCTCTCTGTTTTTCCATCCTCGTGCAAGTCACTCATCGTCAGCTTGTGTCCATAAGGACTGACTCAGTGCTCAGCATTGGATGGGTGATTCACTGACAGGGGCTCTTCGTCTCCTCATTCTCCTAAAACAGCGAGGATTACCCGATCAGGTGAAACTTTTCTCTGTGCATGCCGACTCGTTCCCTAAGTTTCTCTGATATCACACAAACAGTTCATCTAAGCTGAGAAAGCTGCTCTGGGGCCTGTTCTTCGTACCTCTCTAAGTAGGTTAGCTGGATTAGATTGTTGACGATTTCGCGTGATCTTGGATCGTTCGGTTCCCCGAAACTCATCCGGGACTTGCTGTCATAGCAACAGAGCCGTAAGCGTAAACCTGCTCGGGAGCAGGCTTACTTTATGTAAACAGGATTAGATCGCGGCCACGCAGGTATGTCCGCTTCATTTATACGAAAGCAACAGCGATATTCCACCACTGTTTCACCATAAATAAATAACATCAATGTAACTGAAGATAATGCAGCACTTGATCCTTTTATTGATGTCACACAGATACATACAGGTCATTTCCTAAAAAAGGGAAATGAACTATTAACATTCTATTACATGTATGTGATTATTACAGATGTAATTCATATTTCAGAGTAGTAATTGCAAATCACTTCGTGTAATCAAGATGAGAGACCACGGCTATAAAAGCGAAGGTGGATTTGGGAAGTCTGTCGCAGCCATGTCCTGTCCGTATACGCGAGCAGCCCATTGCGGAAGGTGCAAGATTGATAAGGAGAGTCCTCAGAATTCAGCGTATATTGCGGGACAGACAGGATCCTTTAGCTCAGCGCGACAGTGTGCTCATTGAGAGATATCGATTTTCCCGTGAGGGTATTATTTACTTAACCAACTTGTTGACGAGGGGGTGCAGGACCACCACCTGTCTTTTTTTTGCTCTGCCCTTTTCTTGGTTGCTGTTATGAACAAACAAACAGAGTATTCCAGGGTCTCTTTCCAAGAGACGAAAAGCAATATAAGTGATAAATATTACCATTCTGTAGAATATTCTTATATTTCACTTTTACTTGTTCCCATGTTCTAGTGGGTCCTGTTGTGGCTCTAATGTGAAAGGGGATATAATATAACAATATAATATAATGTAATATAATATTGGATAATATAGTGTAATATAATAAATCTATGAATAAATAATAAAGTGACTGAATAGTGGTATTGTCATGCGCTTTGGGTGCCTTGAAAAGCGCTATATAAACCCACTCCATTATTATTGTTATTATTGAATTACTTACGAGTTTAATTTGTCAGCAACTTCCTGCCAGCCCTCTCTCCTTGCTTTTGCAGCCTTTGCAGTGTTCTCTTGCGTTTTAATTAAACTCTGAAACTCCTGAAATCCCTCAATCAAGAGTTCTTGCTCTGCTGCCGGAAAATACCGAGCGCGCCCCTTCGACATTTTCGCCGACCAATCAGAGGGTTGCCGATCAATGTTTCTACTATCGATGCGTAGCCCCTTTTACGACACCCAGTGATGGCACATTACTGCGTCCAGCTGTACTAATCGTCAACAACAGGTGTGTTCGGGGAACCGGATTAGCGAGCTCACGGTTAGCGCGATGGTTTGGTCTTGGATGTTTCATTTGATCTTGGATGTAGTGAGCGACGTACGAAAAACGGGCCCCTGTCCTCTGGTTTTGTTTTGTTTTTTTGGGATACGCGTGGAGTCGTCAGCTCATCGCTGCGCCGCTGCCAGAATGCGTCGCATGGCTGCTTTCACGGACAGCGCACACTGTGGTAGTGTAAACAGCTCTGCTCTCCTAACAGCTAAAATAGTTGTTTGCACCTGCTTCTGTTTATTTCTCTTTTTTTGCACAAACATTATTAATGTGTCAGAACTTTAAAGATATCGATGCTCATTCTGCAAATTAATGCTAATTGGTTGGTCAAGAACTTCTACCATGATGTAATCTGTTGATGGCACCAAATTTCATTAAAGCTGCAGTTAAATGACCTCAGAAATGTCTGTGAGTATGAGGATGGAGGTGATGCTATCAACGAGCTGCTGCTAGAAATTTTGAACCGCTGCTCATGTTCGTGTTTTTTTCTTTTCCCTTTCTTATCCTCATTCCTATCTATTCCTTTCTGTCATAATCCAAGCAGCCAGGAACACACAGGCACAAATGTAATCTTCAAAAAAATGGGTTTTATTATACCCCCCAAAAAGGACAAGATGATTACAAAAATTCAAAATAACTGCTAATTTACATCTGTAGTCTGAGGACAGGTCACATAAAACTTTCTGACAAGCAAAAATCCAACAGGAAGGAGTTAAAAGTAGGAGTGAAGATTTGGGTGCTGTATGGTGTCACATCTCCCCTTACAAAAATATATTTTACTATAAAAAACCCTAAACTTTCATCGATACATAGAAAACGCTGACATTGACGTTGTAATGCTTGAGCTACAGCACCATACAGCCCTATTCATCCTGGATTATCAGAGTCTAGATTAGTGGGTGTGACACAGACACGTACAAGATGTTTATATTTCTGCTGGATTTCATTCGTCTAACAAATAGAGAAGCTGTAACTCACAAATCTGTCTGATCCTGATTCAAAAGGCTGTGGGACTGATCTATTCCATCAGCTCTACGTTACGCCAACAACTTTTCTTTGTAGGTTTGTAATCGTTTTTGACTGAACTGCAAACTGTTGTGGAATAAAAAGCTCATTCAAACAAGCTCTACTTGTTGTTCCTAGAGTATTTAAAAGTAGAATGGGAGGCAGAGCCTTCAGTTTTCAGGCCCCTCTTCTGTGGAACCAGCTTCCAGTTTGGATTCAGGAGACAGACACTATCTCTACTTTCAAGATTAGGCTTCAAACTTTCCTTTTTGCTAAAGCATATAGTTAGGGCTGGACCAGGTGACCCTGAATCCTCCCTTAGTTATGCTGCAATAGACGTAGGCTGCCGGGGATTCCCATGATGCATTGGGTGTTTCTTCTCCTCTCTGCATTTAATCTCTGGCTCTCTTCAACAGTGTGTGTTTTGCCCTCTCTCCCCTCCCCGAGCCTGGTTTATTCCTGTCAAAAGGGAGTTTTTCTTCTCCACCGTTACCAAAGCGCTTGCTCACAGGTTGTCATTTAATAATGGAGTTCTCTCTGTATTAGAATAGAGTCTTTACCTTACAATAAAAAACACCTTGAGGTGACTGTTGTTGTGATTTGGTGCTCTATAACTAGAACAGGATTGAAACTTGAATTAAGCTTCTCTTGTCAGCTCCCCTCTGCACATGTTTGAGGAGGTGAACTCAGCGAGAGAGCAGGGAAACGATGTACAGCACTCAGAAAGTCTGAATCAATCAAGAAAAGTGCAACTGGCACATCTCTAGAATCATTACGCTGAAAAAAAAGCACTCACTTCTCTGTCCATTTCTTAATTGGTCGTCCAGAGATAACGACACAGACACAGCCTTAATGATACTGAGCAGGCAGAGCCACATAAGTGTGAAAGTGACTTTGCTTTATCTGAGACTCCTGGTGAGCTTATTACTGACAGTTAGGGATGTAGTTAGGCAGGCTAATCACTGGTGTTTCCCTCAGCCATCTGCTGCGGTGGTGGAGAGACGACGCAAACGCAACAGCTGCAAAGTTGTCTCAGAACATAATGAAGAGGTTTATCTGGATGAGTGGAGCAGAAGGAGGAAGAGGAGGGAGTTTAAGAGAGAGCGCAAACAATGAGGCTGACTCTAAACACTGGCTGTTTTTCTCTAAAGACACCTACGACGAAACATACTATATGCCCCTCCCCCCCCCCCCCCCCCCACACACACACACACACACACACACACGCACACACACACACACACACACGCACGCACGCACACACGCACGCACGCACGCACGCACGCACACGCACGCACGCACGTACGCACACACACGCACGTACGCACACACACGCACGCACACACACACACACACACACACTCTCTGAGCGCTCATTACGGTATCAGCACCGATCAGATTGATCCCACTTTTAATAGGCTTACAGTCATTTAAAAACAGATCAGTGATGAGAATCATTCCATATCTCCATTTCATAAACGCAGCTTTTTAATGACCCACAAAACAAACTTGTCTATATGCGACTTATTTTTGTTTTTTGTAAATAAAGAAAGTTACATATAGGAGGGCTGCATGTCTGGTCCACAGATACACGAACAAAGAAAACATGTTTTTACACATCGATTTGGGCAAAGGTTAAAAATGTTCTCAAGTCCAGTAATTGGGTTTCTCTGGCAGACAAACACCCACGTCCACATGCTATTAGCTGAGAGTTTTTAAAGTTTGGTAATTAGTTTGCGTTTCTTTGTGTTAAACAGACTCCCTGGTGAAATACCTCCATCTTAAATCTTTAACGCACAAACAACTTTCCACAAAATGATAAATCAGTGTCGCCTAAATCACAGTCTCGTTATAAAAGAAACGTGATGGCTGGAGGAAACAATTTCCTCCTTCCTCGGCTTCGATGTGTCCCACCACTTGGTTTCTCTTTGTAAATGTCTGTTTTTGCCTTATGGACACTTGCAAACATCAAGTTCTGCTCCAAGATTTCCTGCAGCTCGTTCATTTCCGCCTGGACACACAGCTCCAATATCCTGGTAGTATCACTGTGTGGATCCACAGAAACACACAGGAATGCCAGCACACAGTCATAATTTACACTTCTTTGTGGCGTGTAAACCACAGCTGTGATAACATATCCACAAAAGACGTCTTACTGGCAAAGTCCAAAAATAAGCACTCAATTGAGTGCCAGCTAGTTAGTACGTTCACACTGCAAGAAAGCGCCACACACACACACACACACACACACACACACACACACACACACACACACACACACACACACACACACACACACACACACACACACACACACATCGGGTAAACAGCCTCAAAGGTCTAATTTTCAGACTTCATTGATCCAGCCACAAACCAATCTTCTTAGCAAGGCTACACAATATTGAGGCTCACATCAGATTTCTATTACCTGCTTAATTTCCACTGCAATTTCTCGCTATTCTGTCGAAGGAATATTGTCATCAGCACCTCCTGCACACGACTGAAATTAGCCCTCGATCCAACAACAGCATTCATTTCCCAACTTTAGCAAATGAGACACAGAGATGGGTTTCCTGTTTAGAAACACTTGAGCGTGTGTGTGTGCAGACAGGCTGGAAACAGTTTTTTTCACCCTTTAGAAATAACAGCTTGCTTGAAAACAATGTAACTTTTTTTTTTATTAAAGTGTATTTGTATAGCATATTGGCTTTGGGAGAAGCAATCATAATGGAAAATTGGACTGCACGAGTGATAACAAGTTGAAACTAAATAACTGCTCCGTTGTAGCTTCACATTGTGCTCCCTCTCACTCAGACACACAACCACACACAGACACACAGTTGCTATCCATGATTTGTTCTTTGGGTTTTTGGAGTTTAATTGTAATTAATTTTTGTTTATTGTGAGCTTTCCTCTGTTTCTTGGTTCAGTTATTATGTAGATTTGATATTCATGTATTGAGTTTATTTTGTTCCCTCAATATGTCCCATCTCACCCTCCTGTTTCTTTTCCCCTGTGTTTAGTTATTGTTTCTAACTTCCTGTTTTATTTTGGTAGTCATTTGTCTCCCTTGCCTTTTATCTAGTTTAACTTTTCTTCTCTGTTCTTCGTGTCTCAATCTTGCTACCTCTCTGTTTCCACTATCCCTCATTTCTCTCATATGTATGCATGTATGTGTATATATATATAAAACTATGAAGTCATGTCGGCTCAGACGTCGCCTGGATCAACAAGGTCCGTGTCAGGTGTTGAGGAACCAGGGCACCCTGATGAGAAGTGGTCTACTGGAACAAGATGGCATCGATGGGCAAGAGATAAAAATAGGATGCTGTTGGAATGCTACTACACAAGTAACCCCAGCGGAAGGGGTTACATGAATAGGATGAGGAACCTATGGCATCTTTGATACCCAACATCCACATTAACAGGATGTGGAGGGTGAAGGTAACAGTGGTCCCAGTGGTAGTCGGAACACTCGGTGCAGTGACTCCCAAGCTAGCCGAGTGGCTCCAGCAGATCTCAGGAACAACACCTGAGAGCTGGGAAAGACAGCAATGCACTATTTGTGTGGTTTGCTTCAGCTGGTTTGTGCCAGACTCGAAGTGTAATCTCCAAAAGGCCGCTCACCTCAACATTTTTCCTGCAGTCAGGTTTTGTTTACAGTCGAGCCGACTGGACCTGAATGCAACATGAAGTCGATAGCTGTGGTCAGACACATTCATATAAGTGCTTTACTGAACACTTGCCAGTGAATTCCGCTCTCTGAGATCACTCTCCTCCTCTGTGTCTTAAATGGCCTCTCTATCCCACCTCTGCCCGTCTATCCTTCTCTTCCTCCCTCCCCTCCTCCGTGTCGGAAAGCTCAGAAAGGAAATTGAGGAACGTTATGCATCATTGGCACTCAGCAGTTCATCAGGTATTCAAAGCCATGCGCATCTGTTTACACACACACACACACACACACACACACACACACACACACACACACACACACACACACACACACACACACACACACACACACACACACACACACACACCTAATCTAAAGGACTGGACGAATCAGAATAAAAGGATCTGAACTGGGAATAAAAAGCACTGCAGGGAATAACATTACAAAAGATATTCTGCATGAATAAAGAATAAAGAAGGAAAAGTATCGAAGGCATGACAGAAGACCAGAGGAATACTGAAGACTTTGATGTCTGCTATGAAACGCTTCCTGCTGCTTTTTGCTCTGCCTCCTCGGGCTGCGTCTCGCTGATGTCTAATAAACGTGGCATCTTTTTGGCTCCAACCAGCGAGCCCGAGTGAGGACGGTGCCGGCGCAGTTTTACCAAGCGTCTGTATGAGCAGAGTTACTCACAGAGGCCTAAAATTTCATTAGTTTAATTCGAGGAGTGGCAGCTCATGCATGAATGTGTATAAAAATATCCATTAACATAAGAGATTATGGATTTATCCATTATATACTAACATTCTCTAATCCCATGATGATTAGCACAGCAGGTACAGGATAGATAATAACTTCCATTTCATTTTCTGTGCAGTACGCACTCGCACCTCTGATTCTGAAAGCCTAAATATCCGGGGTCTATAAAGTGATTAGTTCCCCTTTGCTGATTCTGTACTGTGTAACGATATTCTGCTCCTATCTTCACTTATCCCAGCACAGCCCCTAAATATCCCTGTTATCTGAAGACACTGCACAGAGCAGTAGGTAAATTATGGCTTGCTTCAAGTCATTTTTCTTTTGAGGAAGCTGAAATTTCTTGAAAGAATTTTATTTTAAATCACTGTGTATTTTAACACCTAAATATCTGTTCACCAAGGCTAACCGGGAAAAGTGAGTTTTGTTTACCTGTCCTATCTGTGATTAGCCTGAGCCAAACTCATGCTGCAAATGTTACAACTTTTCATAAAGCATCAACCTGCCAAACCTAATTTTAGCAAAACCAGCACACTTAGAATGAAGCTTTTTATTGTGATGAGAAGACGCTCAAAAACCTTCACGGTGGCTTTGCCCGTCTCATTTTCTTGCATTTAAAAAATAGATTTAAAAAAAGCCAGTAAGAGATAAAAAAAAAGGCACCACTCAATTTCTTTATCAGCACCTGCTGATTATGCTTTCCCCCAACGGAGAGAATATATGGAAGGCAAAAAGACGGAGGGTGAGGGAGGAAATGCAAACACAGCTGTTTCAGCAGCTGATGCTGTATTACCGAGTGTGACCCAGAAAGAAAGTTGGATGTTTCCGACATCAAGGCGCCGGTCAAAGCTATTAACTTTAGTGACAATGGAGGCGAGGTTTGGAGTGTCAGAAAGCTTCCCTCGATGCAGCGCACTACGTAGGCGTCTACTTCTGATTATGTGAGCCTCTTTACACAATACTGACAATTTAATATGAATTTTTAATTTTGTGAGGCTGCAGAGCTGTTCAAAGCAGAGAAGAGCGGCAATGCACAGTCCCGCTCGCTCAGTTTTTAAATTGTTTTCTCCGGTCTGCATTAAGAAGGCAATGAGCGTAGCCTTTACCGCCCCTCAGAATTCAATGACCTTAAATCTGCAGTGAGCTGATAGAGTTGTTGATTGGCCTCGGTGACTCGAGCAGAACTTTTCAGCTGCAGAGGCTAAAAAGTTTCCCGTCGCAACTAAAACAGCACGCAGAACGTGAACCTTATTATTGGGTGGTGGGTCTCCTTGCATTTCATTTTAAACCTATGATGTAATTAGACGTCTAACTCGTGACGGCAGGCGTCCATAGCTCAAAATAACTGATGTTGTGACTATGCAGTCACCTCCGTTTTAAGTTCTTAGCTTGATGGACTCAGCTGGACTTCCTTCTGACTAGTGTTTAAAGGAGACCTGTTATGATTTTTCTTATTACCTGTCATATATATAATTCCAGTGGTGAGTGCTCATATTATACATGCCCAGAGTTTATGTACTTGTGAACTTTAGACTCTCCTAAGAAACAGATTCAAGCATTAACGTGTTGTGCTAGTGCAGACTGGGTTTTGGCATAAAACAAACAAAACAAACTGTTGTTATTTACAAAGAGAGCACAGTGAGAAGACTGCATGTGAGAAGCGACAGCTCAGATTTTTGCAGCAGCCTCTTGCATATGCATTTCTGGGAGATCCTTTCTCAAGCAAGAAAATAAGAGAACATTTAAACCACGTGTGCCAGCTGATTTGCTAACGTTTTTGACGTGCAGTTTGGCGATAACTGAGGTGATATTTAACGCAGAAAAAGCATCTTAACTTTTTGCACTTGATATGGTTGCAGTTACTGCTGCACGGAGGAGGCCTCGCACAGATTTTAGAGCGAGTGTTTGAAGAGAGACGTTTCTCCAATCGTCTAAATTTATTTGCAATACCAGATAAACGTGATAAAAAAGTTAAAGGAGTCATGCAACACCAGCAATGACTCTTTGATGGGTGTCAGTCTGATCTGTGGATTTATGTTAATACACTTTACAAACAACATTTGTCCTCAACGAAGTTTTGTGACACTCACATTAAACTATTATAGTTTCAGGACCATGGACAGCGCACAAGGTTTTCATAGAGACCCACACAAACTCAGCTGCATTATAAAAATACACACACACGCACGCACACACACACACACACACACACACACACACACACACACACACACACACACACACACACACACACACACACACACACACACACACGGATGGAGTTTGTTTCATGCTACAGAAAGCAACGCCACAATATTGTTGCACAGCTTACAGTCTTTGGAGGCTGTTAACTACCAAACCCTGTTTCCATTACAGGGAGTGCAGAATTATTAGGCAAGTTGTATTTTTGAGGAATAATTTTATTATTGAACAACAACCATGTTCTCAATGAACCCAAAAAACTCATTAATATCAAAGCTGAATGTTTTTGGAAGTAGTTTTTAGTTTGTTTGTAGTTTTAGCTATTTTAGGGGGATATCTGTGTGTGCAGGTGACTATTACTGTGCAGAATTATTAGGCAACTTAACAAAAAACAAATATATACCCATTTCAATGATTTCTTTTTACCAGTGACACCAATATAACATCTCCACATTCACAAATATACATTTCTGACATTCAAAAACAAAACAAAAACAAATCAGCGACCAATATAGCCACCTTTCTTTGCAAGGACACTCAAAAGCCTGCCATCCATGGATCCTGTCAGTGTTTTGATCTGTTCACCATCAACATTGCGTGCAGCAGCAACCACAGCCTCCCAGACACTGTTCAGAGAGGTGTACTGTTTTCCCTCCTTGTAAATCTCACATTTGATGATGGACCACAGGTTCTCAATGGGGTTCAGATCAGGTGAACAAGGAGGCCATGTCATTAGTTTTTCTTCTTTTATACCCTTTCTTGCAGCCACGCTGTGGAGTACTTGGACGCGTGTGATGGAGCATTGTCCTGCATGAAAATCATGTTTTTCTTGAAGGATGCAGACTTCTTCCTGTACCACTGCTTGAAGAAGGTGTCTTCCAGAAACTGGCAGTAGGACTGGGAGTTGAGCTTGACTCCATCCTCAACCCGAAAAGGCCCCACAAGCTCATCTTTGATGATACCAGCCCAAACCAGTACTCCACCTCCACCTTGCTGGCGTCTGAGTGGGACTGGAGCTCTCTGCCCTTTACCAATCCAGCCACGGGCCCATCCATCTGGCCCATCAAGACTCACTCTCATTTCATCAGTCCATAAAACCTTAGAAAAACCAGTCTTGAGATATTTCTTGGCCCAGTCTTGACGTTTCAGCTTGTGTGTCTTGTTCAGTGGTGGTCGTCTTTCAGCCTTTCTTACCTTGGCCATGTCTCTGAGTACTGCACACCTTGTGCTTTTGGGCACTCCAGTGATGTTGCAGCTCTGAAATATGGCCAAACTGGTGGCTAGTGGCATCTTGGCAGCTGCACGCTTGACTTTTCTCAGTTCATGGGCAGTTATTTTGCGCCTTGGTTTTTCCACACGCTTCTTGCGACCCTGTTGACTATTTTGAATGAAACGCTTGATTGTTCGATGATCACGCTTCAGAAGCTTTGCAATTTTGAGACTGCTGCATCCCTCTGCAAGATATCTCACTATTTTTGACTTTTCTGAGCCTGTCAAGTCCTTCTTTTGACCCATTTTGCCAAAGGAAAGGACGTTGCCTAATAATTATGCGCACCTGATATAGGGTGTTGATGTCATTAGACCACACCCCTTCTCATTACAGAGATGCACATCACCTAATATGCTTAATTGGTAGTAGGCTTTCGAGCCTATACAGCTTGGAGTAAGACAACATGCATGAAGAGGATGATGTGGACAAAATACTCATTTGCCTAATAATTCTGCACTCCCTGTATGGTGTCTGCCTGCCAGACTGCTGCTCTAGGTCTACACTTGTGTGACCTATGACCTATATTTGACCTGCAGCATATATTTATATGCTTTTCTGAATACAATTAACAAGCTGCCTCTGTCCTGTTGGTAAATTACCCAAAGTTGAATATCATCTCATAGATTCTTGCCAGATTTGATAAGCTGACTGCGCCCGTGTTTAGATCTCACACACTGGGCTCTGACTGCACACACGTCCCCCACCTGAGGATTAACCAGGGCCCGGCAGAAGATATAAAGAATTATGGGTAGCACTTTATAATACGCCCCATGACTAAGAGTGGATCCCCTGTAACTACATGGCAATTCAAGGTATTTTATTTACATTTAAATTTAACTATAGTTATTAATATTTACACAGGAAGACACATGAGAATGAGGGGGTGACCAGTCAGGTTTAACAGGAAAGAAAGAAATAATTATACTGTAAGTAGATGTAGGTACTGCAAGTAATTACACGTAGTGTGCAGTTTCTATGGTAATTCTGCTGAAAAACAATGCTTCTCCATCTAACATTAGAGACGGGCTGTACTTAACTATCAGGTCTGTGTGACTTCAGTTGTTCTCTTTCACAGTTACTCTTTAAACACTTTCTAAATGAGTGTTTCCTTCCTCTAATGTACCTACCTTTAAGTATTTGTAGGGAAATATAATTACTTAATTTGAAATAAAATACCATGAAATTCAATTTTCCATTTTTCCCATTACAGGGGAATTAACCCTTTAAGACCTACCATAGAACCAAGTCCGCCAGAGCTTGTATTATATTTGTACATGCTGTGGAGCCATTTTTGGGAGCATTTCAAGTTGATATACATCAATACAACCATTATAGCCCAAATTTTAATAACATGTATGCATTAAGTGCATAGTAATTACACAAATTGCAAAAAAGTGCAATAAACTACAAAAAAAATTGAAAATTGTTTTTGTTTTTTAAACATATATTTCTAGTTAGAGAAATTTAAGAGGCTTATCCCTCAAAACAAAATAGTTTCCCACCACAGGAAATTTATTTTGAGTGTCTTCATAGTTTTATTTTTGAAATACACCAATTTTTATATACTGCAGGAAAAATGAAAATAAATATTATAATGCAGATTTGCAAAAAACAGCATGTGCATCACAATAAACTATTTCCAGCAGTGCAATATGAGTCCTAAGCATCCCAGAAACGAAACAGAAAGTCATAAAGTCAAAGATAACTTTTAAAAACACCAGTATAGGCTCATGAGGCCCTGATAGTAAAAAAACTACATTTCCACAAAAATGACGTTACTCCCGGTTTCGGGCAGGTAATGGCGGACAAGCGAAAGTTCGCGCTGACGTCTATTCCAACGTAGGAAGTGTTAAGAACAGCTGATCGAATCGGCAAAGCGTGTTTCTAGAATATTATGTTTTTGTTGCTGCAAGTGGTTTTTATGCAATTTTTGCAAAGCTTTATGTGGAAGGAAACCGTGACCTAGCACAAGCTGATGGCATAAGATGGAAGTACAACTCCTCCGGTTTCATATGCAAAAAAAAATTATTGCGCTAGCTTACGCGGTTGCAGTGCTACAAGGATTTAAAAGTAGCCCGCTCCGACCGGTTTTAAAGGGTTACGCCCTTTATCACAGGTGTTACTAAATTATACTGCATTGTGAATCATACAAAGCTACCCGACCGAGTCCAACAACGCATCAGTTTACTCGTTATCTGAAAGCAGCTGCTTGCAGCACTGAATCCACAAAACAAACTGACCACCTTAAAGCTTTTGTCTTAGTTTTCTGGTACGCACCTCCGCTCTCATTAGCATTGTTTTCAGCGTTAAGTGACAGCAACACACACCCAGGCTGCATGGACCCAACAATAGGCAACTCACAGCTGAACTCAATCGAAGCGCCAGAGAAACTTTACACAGCGATAACACGTCTGTCTGCTGCTTTCAGGGTTTTTTCTGCCCCCAAAGAAACAAAGCAATCAGCAACAGCAAAACATCAAACCATGCTTTAAAAAGCTGTGCATAATGACAAAATGTTTCTGTTTAGAATTGGACAACGTGCTAACTGTGCCTTCTTTCTGTTATGATGTGGAAAAAGATAACACTCACTCATCCCTGCTGCATAATGCAACTTTATGCAAGGGCTACTCTCTCCAAATCCCCCATTTAAACTAACAAAGACTGCAGAGGACTCTAATTATCTGCTACTGACAGCCTGCCTTGGGGGATTTCTCTGTGCGATCAGTATTTATCGGTGTCTCGTGGATTCGAAGCGATAGGACAGAGCGGACGAGAGCAGGATGAAAACCTGAGCCGACTTACTCACCTGAGGCGTCATACCATGGCACAGGTACATGATGGGGACGTTGTCAGTGTCAGGTCCTTGGTCAAGACACAGGTCGTCTCTCAAGCTGTTCTTCAACTGGAAAACAGAGTGAAGGTCAAAATGAAGACGGGATGCTTCTCTACCTAAAACTGACATTATAGGCAGTGAAGCTCAGGAATACAAAATGACAAGACTGCCGTCTAAATCGATTTCATAACAGAGCAAACAGGACACAGGAGGAGGGAATGACAACGTGAAGGGGAACAGAGGAAAACTAAGGACCTAAATACATAAGACGATGGGCGACAGGTGGAAAACACAGCCGGAACAAATCCAACTAACGAAACAGGGAAGCAAAACTAAACATAACGCACATGAGATGAGGGACTGTCAAAATAAAATAGGAAGCGATAAGAACACTGAGACTCAGGCAAAGACACGTG
Organism: Astatotilapia calliptera; assembly: GCF_964374335.1. NCBI lineage: Eukaryota > Metazoa > Chordata > Actinopteri > Cichliformes > Cichlidae > Astatotilapia > Astatotilapia calliptera. The sequence goes on along the minus strand of NC_137428.1, from coordinate 2,697,011 downwards.
AGCTTGACACTCGCACGGGGAATAACAGGCATGGAAACACACGACACAGCGGGGAGACAAAACAAAGCAAGCAACAGCCAAACTAGAACACAAGAACCACACAGGACAGGGCCAAGAGAGGAGGACACACCGAGGAAAGACTGGAGACTGGACACCAAAGAAACAAAACTAAAGAAGAACTAAGAACTAGACATGCAATAAAATCAGAGGATCTCCTAAACTGAAGATCAGAATCTCAATATTCCACAAGTCTAAACAAACACAGGACCCAGACGACCAGGACAAGGTCTGAAATTAAGAACAAAAAATTAACTGTTTTTGTAAAAGAAATCTCTTTACAAAAGTCAAACGTTGTGCTTTTAAGAGGACATTTTTCATTGAAACATTTTTATACGTTATTTTATGTTTTTTTCCCTCTAATTTAAGAGAAATGCCCCGTCCTTTGAGTCCACTGTTTTTGATCCTTTGATATTTTGGAGGGACAACTTATTAAAGAGCTGTAATTCCTTAACCCTTCCTTTTTAATGGGCTGTTAATCCCCTCAAATTACATCCGAGAGAGTGCGCTTTAAACCCAAATTCATTATTTTACTGTCGCTTGAAAGTGTTTTGGGAGTATAATAAAGAAACCAGCTAAGACAGCGATGATGTGGTCCTTTCACCACAACCAAGAAAATGAAGTTAAAGAAAGAAGACACTCTGTTTAAACGACGTGTGTCTGGTTTTCCTTATGGATGCGTCTTTGTATTCCTCTCATAAGTGGAAGACGAGTGAAGCAGTCTCCTTCTCCCTCTCTATCTGGCTGTCTCTCTACATTATTAATTACTCCATTATGACAGAGTGGTGCACTACACAGCTTTAGCTGCGTGGCTAAAGTGAAGACAAATGGAACCACAGCGGGCTAATTACTGCTCGCCAGGAGAGTTATGCAAACACTTTACACTAACATTCACCTTTTTTGGCAGCTGCAGAGTCATATTTCAAAAAGAAAGAGCATCTTTGCTTTTTGGGTCATAGGTTATTTCCTCAGTTTGGCCACGTTCCACAAAAGATTATGAACTAATTGTTCAAAGTAGGCAAGAGAAAAACTAAAAAGAACTTCAGGTTGTCCTTGCTCCGTCTGTTCTGCTTCATGGCTTGTTTTCTGATCTTAGCAATTATCGCACTGAGTACAGTGCTATTAATCCCTAACCCTCAGAGAGGGAGGATCCTCCAGAGGGCCAATATCGCTGTGCATCGAGCCCATGTTGTAGCCAATATCCGAGTCCACGCTACCCATGGAAGGGTTTTGGCCTAAAGTGAATAATTTACCCTGGTGTCTGTAGGATACTGTTACGTTAGATATACCTTGGGCAAGACACTCAACCCCCGAGTCCTCTGATACATCTGCAGCATGTGCACAGAAAAACAGCGGCTGTGTGCACACATGAGCCCTAGCATTTTATAAATACAGTGGCTTGCTGCTTAAAAGTCTTTGGTGTGGTCATTAAATCTAGAAGGGAACCATAAGTCAAAATGCAGAATAATAATCTGGACCGTCTGTAATTGTTGATCAGTCAATCGTGTTAGTTTCTGCTGCATTTCCATTTCATGCCATCACTTCTTTATGTTATTCTCTCAAAGGGCAACTTAAGTATAGAGCTGAGGTTAGTAAACTTTGATGACTTAGTCAAATCTGATGCCAGCAGAGGAGCTAGCAGTGAAGGGTTAACAGTTTGAATCCCAGTCAGCGTATTCATTTCACTCTGGTAATCAGTATTAACTAATATTAACTATTAGCCAGATGCCTGAAACTACAGTATCGATATCATAGCGTGAAATCAAACTGTTTAATTTGTATAAAAAAATCCAGCCTTGGTAATATACAGCAGAGATTTTTGTACTTTGACCATGTTCGCTTGAACACTTTACGGATAATAACAATCTGTTAAGCTGCTTCGTGATTCATGACGTGTCATGAATCTTTGTGCGATGACTGATGCGCTCACACATGCATTATTTTCCTCTGTCTCTCTTCCACAGCATGTCTTTATCCTTCTCTCACCCCAACCAATCACAGCAGATGGCCCCGCCCCTCCCTGAGCCTGGTTCTGCTGGAGGTTTCTTCCTGTTAAAAGGGAGTTTTTCCTTCCCACTGTCACCAAAGTGCTGCTCATAGGGGGTCATATGATTGTTGGGTTTTTCTCTGTATGTATTATTGTAGGGTCTACCTTACAATATAAAGCACCTTTAGGCGACTGTTGTTGTGATTTGGCGCTATGTAAATAAAAATCAATAGAACTGAATTAGTCATGGCTTAGATTCCATGTGATATCAACGGTCACAAAGCCGTGGATAACACAAGAATAAATGATTCATTTATATTAAAGTAAAGATTTTAAAAATTGAAAAACCATGAAAATATTCGTAGTCTTTTTATACAGTCTATAGTTTTTCCTTAATTTAGGCTAAAATTGATGAAATTATAGAAAAAGTGGTCAATGAAGTTAAGTTTCTTAATTTTTACCAAAAACGATGTTTCTTAAAACATAAGCTAATAACTCAGGTCTCTAAGTTCTCCATGTTTTCTGAGATGTTTTTTACCTTTTTTTGATAACATCTTCAGTTTGGGTGACGTTTATCTAAATTTTCCATTCCTGCACATTCCACACAACAAACTGTTTATTATCTGAAGTAAAATATTCACCAGCAGAGCTCTGATAACAGCGATAACCGCAGCGTCATGAGGACTGATGTGATACGAATGCACACGTTGAGGAAACCTGGCTGTTAATAGCTGACACTGAACTGATGAGCTTCGGTAAAAAACGACCTCTAAAAAGAGCGGATTTGAATAGAAATGTCTCTGTATGTATTCAAGCTCTGGTCTGAGTTTGGTCGGCTCCAGGTTTATTCATCATTAACGTTGGCAAAATACAAACATTACTTTTGAAAGTTGAATGAAACGGCTCGATGGGTCCACATTCACACCAAACCGAGTCTCAAAGCTGAAGCATTTGGAGTTTATGATGAATGACAGACAGGCAAAACTTTCATTTCCGACAGTTTATTTTCTCCACTTGCAGCACAGCTGGCCTCAGCCAACCTACAGAACCCGCCGTTCATCGGGATCATGGATCGCATCTCTGCCTTGGTTTACTTAATGCAACCCATCGCCTCTCTGCGCTCCTCTGCATCACGTCAGAGACAGTCCTGTGGAGGTTTCAGTGTGTTTTTGATCCATTATTGGAGGCTGAGTGAAGCTTTCTGTTTCCCAATATCTCACGCTGCTTTCGGACGTATCACAGCGCTGCAATAATTTGATTTTTTATCGATCCCCTGAGGGAATTTCGTTTTTACTTTTGTCCCATTTCATAGAGGGTCAGAGGTCAGGCTCGATTACACAGCCGGTGGCTGCGATGACACCGGATGATTCAGTGTTTTGCTCAGTGGAGGTAAGGAAGCAGGAGGATTTAATAGTTGTTGAGATACATCAGTCTGGACTCCACCAGCTGATAACTCTTCCATCAATCAGGCCGTGCTCTCGAGTCCAGGAGGCATCACATCAGGGGCCATTTCACTCATGAAGGCAATTTTTGATGCACTTGTATTCCCATGCTATGCCCCTTTGCACTCCATAACATCTAAAATTTTAGTTTAGTTTACGTTATTTTCAGAGGTTAAAGGTCTCTAACATATAATACAGTGTAGAAGTCAGAGAAAACCATTCTTTATATTTCATGAGTGGGAAATAGAAGCAGCGATTTGGTAAAACATGTCAACATGAATGGAAATTAAGTAAATAAGGCAACAAAGAGCTTAAAAGTCAAGCTTTGGTGCGATCACCTTTTTTCTTCAGCACAGTCTGAGGTGGCCTTTCCTTCATTTCTCTGAGTGGTCTTCAGGAAAAGTTCTCCAGGCTTCTTGAAGAACATTCAAAGCCCTTCTTTGGATGTTGGCTAACATTTCTCCTGCAAGATGTTCCCACACTGCTTCAATAATGTCGCGGTCCGATCCACGGCTGATGCTGTTCCACTCTGTGTTTTTATCTCCAGGTGTGCTCTTACTGCACCTGCAGTGTGTTTGGGATCGCTGTCATGCATTTTTCTTCATAATTCCATTGATTTTAACAAAGACATGCGACACCACCGGCTGAAACGCAGCCCGAACCATAACAGATGCTCCACCGTGTTTAACAGACGGCTGTAACTCCTCTGTTGTGGCTCTCGCCTGACTTCTTCCAGATTCATTTCCAATTGAATTTCTCTCCGTTTCCCTTCTTTAAGCACGGCTTCTTGACAAAGCACTGTCTGTGCTGTGTTCAGTGCTTGCCTTGTGTGAGCTGTGTGTTCTTGTAGCTTTGACTTCATGCTAAATAAGAGATGAGTGTGTAAACAGATGGTTGTCACATCAGAACGCATGTCGCGCTCTCTCCGACTGCTACCTCCCGCAAGATATTGTTTTTTTTTGGCAAATATGAAACCTTCCTATCTACATCTCTCACATGTCACCGTGGCAACGCTTTCCTCTGACACGCTCGAAGCCAAGCCCCGCACGTGCTCAGTAGTGTCAACAAATAACTCCATCCGGCCCACATTGTGATTGAAGTGTTTATCGAACAACAGCACAAGAGGTGATGCGGAGGCTGCTTTCAGAACTGGAGATTCAATTGCTGCCGCTAATGTCTGCCCCCCACCCAGCCGCCCCTCCACCCCACCCCACCACCCACACATCTATCAACACATAACTCTTTTCTTCTATTCAGCGACAGAATTGATGTTCCACAGAGACGGAATAAAACTGAAAGGTTTTATTTAACTACAGGTGGGAAAACAAAAATTGTTTGCATCCAGCTTGCAGACAATCAAAGTTATTTGAAAAATAAAATAAAAGAGAGAACTTACACCTGTAGCTCTCCCACGAGATGAGAACAAGCATGTCCCATATGCCTGAAAATAAGAGGCTTCAACCTGGTGGTTTCCTTTTTGGGTGATTCCACAGAAAATCAGTGAGTGCCTCCCACCTGACCCCCTCCAAATCAGCTATTTGTTTATACAGCAATTACAGTATTCATGTAGTACACTTCATAGGTGCAAATGGATATCCACTTGAAATTTCCTGGCCTGAAAATCACGTCCAGGCTCTTCCACAAACCTGGAACCAAATCAGTTTCACACCAGCATCATCGATGAAACTGATCAATGAAACTGAACTAAAAATATTTAAAGTGACTTTTTGCATGCGGCTAAACATAGTCTGTCCTGAACAGTGTAGTAATATTTGTTCACAGATTGAAGTTCAGTCATGCACTCTGCAAACCCGAGTCCACTGGCCCAGCAGGAGGGATCCAAAATGAATACGGATCACGGATTCAGACCAGATCCGGTTCAGCTCTGGTCGTTTCCCAGCTCATCCCGTCTGAATCATAATGGCTTCATTTCCCTGACGTGATTTGTTCCTTTGTTTAAAAAGGCTCCTTTGATCTAAGCTATACTAATTTATGCAATATATATAAAAAATGAAGCAGTTCTTATAATGTGCTTCTTTTTAATGATAAAACTTTAGATGAAAAAAACCTGGAAAGTTGCCCTGCTTTGTTTTTTTTCAGGAATCTGAAACCATGACTGAACTGGAGAACATTAGATCAGAGGTTTTATCCAGTAATAGCAAAAAAAGTGAGGTTGTTACATTTCATCAGTAGATTAAGCTTTTACTAAAAAATTATTGAAACATAGAAATGATCATTAACTATAGAAAAAACAGTTTTTATTCATTAAACACTGTCTTGAGGATAATAACGTCACAGACCGTCTCTCCTGTCGGGTCACAGCTGAGTAATTAGATTAAAAATCAAGAAGAAAAATAAGATTCCAGCTTCATTTAATCAAAATTACATTTGGATAAATGACAGCAAATGTTCTAACAAATTATATATTTAGTATCAAAGTTTTATTCTGTCTGTCATGACAACGGAGCTAATCGAAATGAACCTTTTTAAACTTCCTGTTTTTTAATATAAACAGTCAGCACTGGCACGTGTTCATATTCAGGGTGAACATTCCCAGAGCTGATTGGAGCAACTCTGATCAGCTGTTCTGGCGGCTCTGAGTTGATTTTTAAACTCAAAGATTGTTTTACCTGCTTCCTCGAATAGGGCCCACAATCTGAAGACCAAACCTCATTTCAGTTTACGAGTTATTATTATTTCAGAGTAACAGAAGCATGCACTGATACTGTGGACATTTTATCTGATTTCCTATCATTCAGAAAAACTCAAGAAAGTGAACAAACTGTGATACACAGAGCATCACAGTTTGTTGGCACCAGTCAGGATGCCATCTGCCACGAAGCAAAGATGGTTCAGGAACGGTTTGAGGAGCACAAAAACGGGTTTGAGGGGTTTCACCAGATCTCAGTCCAAACAAGTCCGATCCACGGAGGACTTAAAGGATCTGCTGCTAACATCTTGGTGCCAGATACCACAGCACACCTTCAGGGGTCTAGTGAAGTCCATGCCTCGGTACACTTAAGTTACAATGTGGCAAAAGTTTTGGTTTTTTCATCAATGCAGAAACTGGATGTCTACCCAAGCTACAATCCAGTTATAAGTTTTAAAGATTTTATGGGTTAAAGGGTGACTGAGATCTCAATTAAAAATGACATTAAATGGTTAGTAAGTGGAATTGGTCCCAAATTAGTCATTTTCTTCCTCTATCAGCAGGAGCAGTCAGAGCAGGGGGATAATTCTGCTCCGCTTTCAACAGATTACTGTCATTTTTCAATTATGCAAAATCCTCCCACGGACGTTAGATGATGAGAGTTATAGTCATGCAGAAGTTAAGTGGTAGAAAAAAAGTTCACCTTCTCCATACCTGCTGCTGTGATTTAAAGTGAGTGTGCGTGTGCAATTGCACTGAGGGTTAACAGAAAAGTTGTGTTTTTGCAGCTGGAAAGTTACAGGAAGTCATGAAGAGGTGTTTATGATACGACGATAACAGGGTGGGTATTGTTTCTTTTTTAGGTTATTTCTAAAAAGCATCGACATGAAGAATCTGAACAAAACTCAAAATAAGAGGCGCACACTCGCAGGAGCACAAGACCTAACTGTGAAAGTCCATTTGTGACCATTTCCAGATGAATCATTTTGGGTAGAGGGTATATTTTGTCACCACAGGGAATCAAAATAATTTAGCAGAGGCACTGATATACAGACCACGTGGTGAGAAACCCCCCATCACTTCTAGCAACTCAAATCCAGACTTTAATCACTCTAATATCTTTATTTTACACCAAAACATGAAAAGAAGTATCAATCGTATTGGATGCGAATCCCAAATCCTAAACTGGTAGTGGTCGTGTATAAGAAGGCAAAAGTCCATGAAACAGCCCCAGGGTCATACATGAGGACATCAGTGAGGAACAAAAGAAAAAACAGAAGCACTGGAGCATCAGGAAATGTTTGGAAAGCTATAAATGTACGAGAAACAGAGGTTTTAAACTAGAACAGAAAGAAAATGCCTACAGCTCTCATGGGCTGTGTGGGGTTCAACAGGCTGCCAGTCGACTGCAGGGCCAACTGTTTCACAAAGACTACAAATACCCAGGAATACATAACGTTCTGATTTGGGAATTATTCAGAAACCAGTGGGAACTCATTAATGAATAAACCCTTAATTCTGGATGTCAACATAGGCAAAGACGGAAATGCAGGTCGATCACAGGAACTCACCACGCCATACGCAACTGTGTCGCTGTAGGATCGGAGCTCAGGGTAGATGTTGGAGAGGAACCAGCTGAACGGTCGACAGCGGAGTCTTGACCGCAGGGCCTTCCTCTTTGAAATGTCCCCGATGTCTATTCCTGAGTTCTAGGCAAGGAAATAAACACACACAGATCCAAGTTTTACATGCTGAGCATTTTACTGCCACCCAATGACCTCGAGCAACACGATAAATACAAAAAGAGCTTCAATTTTCTTACATTCGACGTAGCAATAAATAAAAACACGTGCAGAATTCAGGCGTCTGCGTCCTTTGAGCACTACTACATCCTTGGAATGGCAATGGAAGAGTCGGAAATGATAACTGAGCAGAAGAACAGCAAGGAATGTTTAAAAAGGAGCCTCACAGAGTGCGATACTCAGTGAGGAACGGCTGAAATTAAACAGAGATGTTAAAGCAGAATCTACATAAAAAGTATGTGAAATGTTCCCGAAAGATTGTTTTCCTGCCAAGAGGAAATTTACCCTACAGACATAAATTGTTCTTGGTCCTACAAATTTGAGCATATACTGGTTGATCTGCATTGAATCACTGTAAATCTGGTCTGCAACACTGTGCTCATACAAAAAACAATATCAGAGAAGAGTTATTGCCGGGCTCGAGCAAACTGGAAGACAAGAGCGATCTACAGGCTTATAATGAAACTAGCTATGAACTGAAGGACTACTTTGGGTGAGTTAGGTATATGTGCGATCACTCAGATATGAGTCTGACTTCGCATTAGACCTGAACACACGTGGTTGAAACATGGATACTAAAAGGCTGAACTAGTGTGAACTTTTTGGGATTATGAGGGTTTGGTTAGGTTTTGATAGGTCAGCTAAACCTGGTTAAGAAACACACTGTAGATCTTTGTTATACAGTATTCAAATGACTTGCGTGAGTTGTCATCTGAAAATGTAAACAAACAGGAAGTGACAAAAACGGTAGTACCTCTAATGACCGCTTGAGGGTGGGTCCAAAAGCAAATCGATCTCAATGCTAAAACGTGCAACGTTACGACATGAAACGGTATGATGGAGCTTGACACAGAATAAATAACCAAGCTCTCTAGTGTCATCTGGTAAGTTAACGCTCAATTATTTTATCTAACTTTCATCACACATACAACTAACATGCTAAGAATTGTCCAAAATCCACAGCGAAAATGTAGCTCCATCTTTTATATACAGTATATCCTTGCACAACAACAATCCTTCAGAGATGCATTTGCTTGTTATTTATGTGCCACTGACTTTCTAGTGGATCTCCATGGTGGCATTCATGGCTGCTAGAAAATCTGTAACACAACCCCTGAACACAAATAAACATGTCCACACACACACACACACACACACACACACACACACACACACACACACAGTGAGTGCAGTGTGTTTACCTGCAGTGGAACGTTCCAGGCCATGTAGACGTGACTCTTGTACTGGTCCATCCAGACCTCAGCCACCCTCAGAGCATTGCGGCGGACGTGAGCCGTCAGGTTCTCCGTGTAGGGTTTGTGGGCACGCTCGATGTGGGCGATCCGAGAGCAGGGCAGGACCTCTACACTGCCACCGCACTGCCACACCTTTGTTACACACACACACACACACGCACACACACGCACACGCACACACACACACGCACACACACGCACACGCACACACACGCACACACACACGCACACACACGCACACACACACGCACACGCACACACACACACAAATGTAAATTCTGACATGTGAGGACTGTGGGGACTCCCAAAAAAGGTAGAGATATTTTCAGCACCTGCCAGGTTACTGCCAGTTAAACCTGTGTCCTCTGAATAGGGGATTAAAACCTGCTGAAACTGAGCCTGGCTGATGGAATTAGCATGAATAGAAAGGTATCACAGGCACACAGTGGTGATGCCTACCCAGATGCTGCTATTTTCATCTGTCTGCACTTGTTTGACAGTGGAAGCTGTCCTACATGCCTATGTAGGACTAGCCAGGCTCATGACACATGTGACAAATGTTATTTCAAGTCATACATGTTTTAGTAAAACAATATTTGGTGTGTGTGTGAGGTAGCACATCATAGAAAACTCATGTTTGGATTCTTCCTTCTTTTGTGCCATATACGGTAATGGAAAAAAGTGTCTTTGGATTCAAAGGTTTTCTGTGTGAGGAGATAATAAATACAAACTTCACACCCTCAGCAGGTTCTAAAATTAGGTAAATACAACCTCAGAAGTACAGCTACACGTGGGATATTATACCGTATTATTATTTATCAGAATAAAAACTAAAAATGCAGAAGCAGTGCCTGAAAAGCTAAGCATTATCTTCCTGCTTCCACTACTCACGATTCAGACAAGCCACAGTTAACATGTTAAAGGCTCAAGTTCATGACAGACATGGCTGGTTTGGAAGGGCTATCAGGGCCTCTTCTCTTTAAAAAGAACACAGCAGCACAGCTTAGGCCTGGAAAGCTGCATCTGAACAAACCACAAGACTCCTGCAACAATGTCCTTTGGACAGAGACCAAAGTGGAGATGTTAGTCCATCATGCACAGCAGCACATTTGGAGAAAAAGAAACACAGCACATCTCATACCAGCTGTCAGCAGCGTGGTGGAGGCATGAGGATTCTTCTAGAGTCAGATGTGAGCTAAAGGTTGGACCAAACTGGGTCAACAGGACAAAGATCCCAAGCACATCATCAAGTGTCCAACAGAAAAGTATCCAGGTGCTGCAGTGGTCCAGAGTACAGACCTCAGCCTGACTGAGATGCTGTGGTGGGAGCTTCAGAGAGCTGTGCATACATGCATGCTGCAAAACTCACTGAACTAAAGTAACTAAGGAAGCTCAGAGCCTTTAATATGTGCAGCAAGATGTCAGAGATGTTTATGTCTGTGGTAGCAAGTGCATCTAGTCTCTGTTCTCCCTCAGACTCCACCTCGCTGCCATAAAGAACACTACCATTCTCTTCAAAGCTGCATAATAACTCTTCGTTCTGTCAGACCCCAAACATATTTGTATCATACCTCCATGCAGCTGTTATTCTCATATTTAGAGAGTATTTATGATTTATTAATGCAACTTGCAATTTTCTCTTACACAATGTGAGTCTTGTACTGTTTTAATCCAACTTCTTTTTTCATCACTGTCGTAAATATATAAAGTTCCTCACCTCATCGTGCAAGGTCTTCATCAGGCGCCTGCAGCACTTTTATTCTAAATGTGTTGTTTATTGCAGACTTTAGTATTTTTGCTCTTGATCGTGAAAATAAAAACCTGGTGTTAGAAAGGATCATAATAAGTCATGTTTAAAGGCTAACCCCACTGGCCTGTTACACCAAGCAAAAATATGCACGTTGACAAAATGTTACTGCAGCTAGAACTTCTGCACGGCTGTTGTTAACATCTTGCAGCGGTTAAACACTGACTGTCAGTGCTAAACAAAACCTTCCTGACAACGAAGTCGATACAGTACTCAAACAATGCTTTGATGTGGAATAATCGAACATCTTTCACCAGCTACAGGTATTTTATTAGTGTTTCGGCCCACAGCTGCATATCTAAATGTTTACTACTTTGCCCTCCGGTGAGTTTCAGAGTATGATGCGATGTGCACCGTCTCAAAGGTGAAGGAATTACATGGATCACGGGTCAGCAGGAGAGAAGCAAAGGCCATCTCTGCTGGTACTTTAGCTACTTTGAGCTCTTCCTTCTCAACATCAACTCCACTCATATTAACTTTTTTTCAGGGGTCCAATTCAAACCACTGCCAATAACAGCGAAGGACATCGCTGACTGATGTATGAGCGAGGCAGCAAATACATCGCAGGGTTACCTAGACAACGGAACTTGGAGTGTCCACTAGTGACCACCTGTCAGCTACAAAGCAAAGTGCAACAATCAAGCTGCTTCAAATGTGGACCAACTTTCAGGAAATAGCAACACTTCTCCAGAAATATTCTAGAATTCGCCACGTTTGGTCAGAAGATTATTGTACCATTGTTTCCACAATAGCGCTGCTCAACACTGAGCTGCAGGCACCTTAGGATTTCACAAACAAATGCTGGGAAATGCTGATTTGAATAGAAACTCCTGTTCCCTCTATTGCAATCCTGCACTCCTGTGCATTTGTGTTCTAATCCCTCCTGCCGGCCAGCCTCCTTCCCTCTATCCTACCAAAGCAAAGCGCTGCTGCAGAACAACAGCAGAAACTGTAGCGCTGGCCTGACGCCCAGGCAGGGCCAAATTCAGAGATAATACATGCTTCTTTCAGAAATACCTCAACACTTTCTATAAAGGATTTACAACATGGGGTTAGAGTATAAGGAGCTATTCTTCGAGTATAACAATCTACCTCTGAGCATGTGGGTGTGCAGCGTGAGATAGAGAATGGCATCAGGAAAAAGGGGAAATGAAAGAAGGAGAGATTCAAAAAAGGATATAAAAAGAGGAGGTGCTGGGATAAACACACAGGGAGATAAAGCGGGAATAAAGAGATGAGATAAAGAGAGTGAAATAAAGGGGAGAGAAATCTGGTCTTCAGTGATCTTTTCGAGAAGTCTTTTCTTTTTTTGGCTTTGTTATTTTTGTTCACGGGTGAACACAGGGTCATGTGCCAAATACTACACAGCAAACATCACAGAGCATCATTATGACTTTGAGAACTCGCAGTTTGGGTGCGTGTGCATCCGCTGTCTGGGAAGTTGTGTCTGGCTGACTTGTACGGGTGTCACCCAGACAAAACGCAGCACATTTACATCCCTAATTGTCTTCCGGCCTGTCTCCTTTGGTGAAATGTGGAACAAATCTTGCTGTCAGACTTGTGTTTTTAAAAGTTTTTAATGAGAAAATGAGCAGCAAAAGGCATAAACAAGTTGTGAATTATAAATCGCATTGAGCGAAGACAACCACCCGTCGTGATGGAGCGAGAAAAAAAAAAGACAATGAGTGTTAAATATGCACAATATTACGCCAGCACGGCGCAGATCAGGCTTCATGAAAGCAATCTTTATCACTAAAAGGAGCGTGCAGGCCAGAGATACGGAGAGCTTCTGCAGAAACCGAGGGAGCGCACGAACAAATCGCTGATAAAAAAGAAAAAGTAGTCTGTGTTTGGTATGAAGATAGAAATAGAACAAACGGAGTGTTTTCTGAGTTAAACCCAGGGCCAAAACCAACACATGATGAAATAGTTAGATTAGGAGCAATGCCCCTGGGACATGTGTGCAGAACTGATTCTGTCAAAATATCACCGCCGATTTACATAATCATTGATCTGAAAAAGGGGCTTCTACAGCTCTGTGTGCTGAAACATTGACTTTCCCTGTCATTCCTGATGTTTTTATAGAAAACCACGAAGTAAAAAACTCATCAGAATAATGATGTGCGTGTCGAGGCGGGGGCTCTATAGAATTCCACGTGCTGCTGAGTTCAGGCTTCAGATGGTCCTGTGGCACTGGAAGTGTTTGCTACAGAAATAAAATGTCAATACTCTGGCTAACCTTTGGTTGCTCTTTCAGCTGTTCCAAAAAACTCCACACACGGAGTTGTAACCTGTCCACATCCACACAAAATGCTCCACAGCCCCTTTGAAGTGCTTCTACGCTGAAACCGCTCCATTTTGCTTCACCGTTGCTGTCAACCCTGCAGAGGGCAACTGACTCTTGGCCCCGTTTCAGCACACAGGCCAACAAGTAATGTGGGCAGAGCGGCCGACGGCTGAGGGGAGCATCTGATCTGGGTCAGAAAGACGTGCACTGCGGTCGTGGTGGCGACAGTGAGCTCATCCCCCCACAGAGGGACCCTCACTACTTCTGCTTCACTGAATAAACCATCCAACTCTCCGCTGTGCTAATGTCAACAGGTGTTCAATTTGTCTCTGCAGTGTGGGCTTATGCAGAGTAATTATATGGCAAAAGAGCTCTATAATAGAGAATAACCTCACTGCATGATGCAGCAGCACTCTTGCTCTCTGCACTGTGAGGAGCTAAGGAGAAAGGCATTATCAGACCTGTAGCAGGCTTGACATTCATGCTTCATATGGAGTCACATCCGAGTCCTCCACAAAAGCTTCCGTGAGACAAAGGAAGGCACAACACAGCCAGTGACCAGACACATTTATATTCATGACATCATAGTGTGTTTATGACATAAGGTTGTAGCTGTTCTAAAAATGCACAGAGCCAAATATACTAAGTGGAACTAATAAGCCTGACTGCAAAACGCTGTGTGCTGGACTGGAAAGTTTGTCGGGTGAATAATCTGTGAAACAAATCGTCAGCCAGTTCTTTTCAAAGATGCCCTGCACCATCAATCAGACCTCAGGAGGGAGGATCCACTAACCAGCACAGCAGTGTAACTGTGGGGTTCATGCACATGTCTCAGAATAACACTTCAGGAAGCAGCTGAAGAAGCAGCAGCAGGTTCTGATAAAAGGGAAACTGTTAAAATCTGAAGGTTGAAGGAACAAATAGAAGAAACCAAAAGATGATTTGCCACCAGATCCTGATCCATGCATGCATCACTCCCCTTTATTCTGACTTAAATCCAGTGACCCCTGAACGACATTCTTTGAACACACTTCACACCTGAAAAAGAAGAAAAGACTACATGAGAGCTGATTTGTGAGGCTGCAGATCTCTACATGCGCCCTGCTGTGTGAAGACACAGACGTCTGCTGCCTGAAGTTTTCATTATGAACCAATGTCTGCGTAGCAATGTAACTAATACCCTGAAACACTGCCAACTCTGCTGCTCCCTGTAACTTTATGCATGTGTAATGAGCCACTCCCCCCTCTCTCGGTCCTCCATGTTAAGCTCTGCTCTCTTACATTAAACAGAAGTATTAAGGAGCAGAAATAGACGCGTCTCAGCTCGAAACATCTGGCTGAGCAACTACAGGAGCCAAAGGTTAGGCATGTATTCCCTCCTCATTCCAAATTATCAAAGCAGCAACTTTAACAACCACATAAGGTGCATAAAATATCATTATTTGAAAAGTTTGAAAATTGCTCTTGCAAACGTAAAAAAAAAATCCTGTCCGAGTGGTTCCTTCATTTTCTCTCTAACTTTTCAACACCTACAAATATGCAATGCACTTCTGCGAGCTGCAGAAGCACCTGTGTTTGTGACCTTTAATAAATCTGGTGCAATATTTCCTATAAGTGCACTCTTCCTATTGGAGTTTAGACTGAGATAACACAGCTCCTGTAGTCAACATCCAGCCAACATTCCTTTACAGGTAGTGTCGCACTCACAGCAGTTCGCCTGCGTTCTTGTTTACAGGTGGAGGGGTATAATTACTGGGGAAACATCCACCATTCCCGAGCAAATACAGGGAGCATCAGTCAGCTTGGATGCTGGCAGGTCTGCTTGTTCAGCTCTTTAGCTCCATAACCTAAGCAATACCTTATTTTTCCACCAGGGGCAGCAGAGCAGATCTTTTACTGAAGGTCTCTGTTCATCTGTTGAAACATAGATACTGAATAAAGCACTGAAAAGGTTAAGATTGCAAGGAGGGATCCAAAAATAGTGGCAGTGCTGTAATCAGTCCAAACATGCATGAGGTGATTACTCTGAAGGGGAGATTGGACACATTTAAATCGACAGATTTCAGTTTATTTCGGGCCAGTTTCTGAAACCATAGTTGCTGCTGGCTTGTCCCACCATAACTCAAATCAGCTTTCAGTTCTTCTCCCTCGATTCTGATCATTTAGCTCCAAGCATGCCTTCTTTAGCTTTTTACGGTTCATTGAAGGCTGCCGATGTGGGTTTCTTTTACTGCTGTTTTAGAAGAATGGAGCCAGGGGGAAGGTGGCATTTAAAACGTCTATTAATGCATCACAAATGGATGCAGTCAGACAAAGTTAATGATAACTGGGCTGTATGTCTGTTTTAGAGGGCACAGTACAGTAACAACCAGAAACTTCTCTCTGTGTTTCATTTATTTATCTATTCTTTTCTAGACTTGGTGGTTCAGATCAGCATCAGCCAGCCCGGCCTGATAATCAAACCTGCCCGACACAGACACGGTTGCAGTAAATCACTCCACACCGAGCCTGAGTCAACAGTTTCTCTCGATGGCTCCCGGATACATTCAGCCTCAACGCTGTGTCATCCTCCCGGGGCTGATTGGCAGCCTCAGGATGACTGTGCTTGTGCAGAGCCCAAGGCCTCTAGAGATCCGATTAGAGATAGAGTCCCTCTGGTAACTTAATGTTCTGATGGAGTTAGGCTGCCTGAAAATGAAATAAAATGTGTTGCTGCTCAAATTTGCCAGAAACTACAAGAAAACTGGAAGATGTGGAAGTTACTGTCACCATAATGTGATATATTCATATAATTTTATCATATTAAGTTACAATTTGTAGTTGTTACATCATTAGTAATTAGCCAGTTTGGGTGAGTCACCGATAAAGATGCTGCTCTATCAAAGGAAAGGTCATTCTTTTTTCTGTATGCTAGGCGAGCCGTCCTTTTAGCACAGTTCAGGTTGGATGGTGACAGCAGCTGATGCTGTTGTTAGGCGGCCCACGCTACATGTGTTTGTAGGTTACTGTATGGAAAGTGCTGGCAGAGATCTCAATCGATATAATTCAAATCAGTTTTACTGGTATATGCAACTGTTCTTGAATTTTAAGATAAAGGTCCAAAAATTAACAGCTCCTTATGAGCAAGAAAAACACCCTTTTAACAGGGAGCAACCTGTTAAAACCAGGCTCGGGGAGGGAGGGCCACCAAAGACACAGTGTGGAAGAAAGCCTGAGCTTAATAAGGCTTTATAAAGACACAGAGAGAAACATTTGAGTGAAGAAGAAACACCCAGTGCATCATGGGATGCCCCCAGCAGCCTAGACCTATTGTAGCATAACTAACGGAGAATTCAGCATCACCTGATCCAGCCCTAACTTTATGCAGGTGTAAATAAATATATTTTGAAATAAACTGACACTTTTTCCTCATAAAATGACAGTTTTCTATTAATGCATGCTGGCTGTATCCTTGTAAGGACTTTACATTATAATATAAAGCACCTTGAGGTGACTTGTTGTGATTTGGTGCTATATAAAGAAAACAGAACTGAATTGACAGATCAGTTTAAGATTGATAACGGTTATCATTGCTCCATGTTTCACCAGTAACTAGTTTTTAGAAGTCTGGTTAAACCAAGCTGTCAGGCAGCTGCTGCTGATTACATCAAAATGGCGAGTGTGGCAAAAGTTTTGACCCCAATACATTAAAAAAACGAATTTTTACTATAATCAAAACCATCTGTTTCATTCTGGACTGTATCGTAAGGGTCTCCATGAAGCTGGACAAAAAGGAGTTCTTGAGTATTCAGAAATTAATCAGTTTGGTTATAAAAAAAAGTTTATAAAGACCGTCTCACCCTGATTCCAAGCTCCACATTTTCTCCACCATAAATTTCCATGCCCTCATCAAGCAGGCCAATCTCTTCAAAGTATTTCCTGTCGACCACAAAGCAGCCAATCAGAGCAGGGCTCCTAGAATGAGAGGAAAGAGAAAAGGTCACAGAAAAATGAAGCTTGCTTTATATTAAAGTGAATGCACTGTCATTAGGCCCTTTAAAAAATATAATGCAAAGCCTTCTCCTCTACCCACATACAACAGCTATGTCCTAATCCACAATTAGCCTCATACTGGGGCTAATTGTGGGGATCAAGCCCCCTGCAGATCTATTTTTCAAGTACACTGCACATTCGCTGCTCTAAACATAGTCCTTAGTCTTGCATGAAAACCCAAGCAGTGCATTATACTCACAAATGATGCAGCTGTCAAAATGATGCCTTCACCTAACACAACTACTTCAGGACATTTTGTGGAAATTCAGGCGGGAAGAGTACACAAATCTTTCATCAACATCAAACTGAACCAACAGGGGTGAAAAATAACTCCTATTAGTATTCATGCTGTCAGTCGCACACATCTCTTCTTATCAATATGAAATACAGCAGCGCAGCAAAAACAGCTTGTTTGGGTGAATTTTGCATCCCAGTGGATACACACAGTGGCAAACAGCCAGAAACCAAAAAAAGACCCCCCCCCCCCCCCCCGGCTTTCAACACATTCTTTTTCATACAACATTCAGTTAAAGAGTTGTTTTTATTTTGCAGCCTATAGCGTACAGCAAATACTGAGCTATGGAGTTCTCATTATCAATCTGCAGTGGTGCTAAATGTGAGGTGCAGAGGAAACACTTCCAGGTGTGCTGAAGCATTAAGAGTTCCTTTCACTGGAACTAAGAGCCGAGCCCCCGCACCGTAATCCCCCCTCCACCAAACTTTACACTTGTGCAGTCAGAAAAGTACCGTTGCCCTGGCAACCGCCAGATCCAGACTGGTCCGTCGAACTGCCAGACGAAGGAGCGCGATTGGTCACTCCAGAGACATGTCTGCACTGTTCTGTATTTCACTGCATTTTAGTAGTAGTATCCATTATCGCATTCAAAGGTGGATTTTCTGAAGCTCAGCGGAACAATGTGCGTCCGAACACTGCCTCTCACAGACCGTAACTCATCATCTTCTGATAACTAGGAAGAGCACAATACGCATGTTTACTTAAGAAATTAGATACCGATTTAACAAAACTGCTCTGAAAGCCATTAAGCGGTAACAATACTCTCAAGGGGTCCTCCCGAGCAAATCCAGCAGCAATCTGCACTTGAACAAAAGTGCTTAAGAAGATAGAGAAATAAATAATTGGGCCCATTTATCTTCCTCCATTACAATATTGAGCAGGATACGTCCTCTTGTTTTTCTCCAAATCTATAAACACTGTATTATTGATTTACTTGCCATAAACCTCAACTACAGACATGTTATCCTCTTTGCACGTATTGGTGAGCAGGCAATTCTGCTGTCATTACTGGGCTGTTTGTCTGTACTGGTCTCTGGTGTGCGTAAGCAATCTTTCTCCGTTATATTGGCAACACTTTCCTGGCCACTGAAGATCATTCTTTGTGGGTATGCGTGGTGACTGTGCGTGGTGTTCAGGACATCAAATAAGCAGACATAAAATGCACCTGCTCTCCTTCTTAAATGTTAACTGTAACGGCCCACCGAGACCGTTTTTATGTCTTACACTTAATTTGCTCGGTAGCTGTATTGCTTCCCGCGGGTTTTATACGGGTTACAATACTGACACTACACTAAGCAGAATTTACATGCGTAATTATTCATGGGGATTAGTGTTGGAGAAATTATAATGTAAAAATAATGAGCTTAGTAAGTGATCTTATCAACCCTACTTCAATATGCTTCAAGTCAAATGATTAATAATTAATACATTCTTGGACTTCTTTCACATAAAGAGGTTCCTTTTAATAAAATAAAACCATTTCTTTTTCCCCCTCATATTTTTTTTTACATTATCGAGCCTCAGAGCTCATCTCCCGTTTACCTGATAGGCGCCGTGTTGTTGTGCTGCGTCCACCAGGACTTTGGCGGGTTGAGGTATCTGCACCACAGCTCCCAGTCGAAGCCCTGAGCAGACAGAGGGTATTCCTCGATCTCAAAGGTGTCATACTTGATGTTGTCAAATGAAGGCGAGACCACCCGGGTCCGGTCCTCCTTTATTCGCTGCAGAATAGGCTCCGCCCTGCAGGATGATAAAGTACAGATAGGAATGTGTTTATAAAGACAAAAGCAAATTATTGAAGAGATCGGTCTTACGCTGCAGGGATTAACGTGGTCTCTCCCATCATCTCACATCATGTTGTGAGAAGAATCAACACCATAAAGTATAGATTACTGGAAAAACAGTCTTTGTAGATGTGGTTTCATCACATTTTGACTCTGCATCAGCTACAAGCAGAGCTGTGCTAAGCCTGTCCGAACCTATGTCTTCCCCACCCAATGCACACATCTCCTGTGGTGTGCACAACCTCACTGAGTTCTGTACCACACAGGATGTGGCACTGGGCACTGCTCTCGTCGTTCACTGCTAACGGGGGAAGTTTCTTCTGATCTGAGGTCATATTAGAAAGAACCGAGTAGCAAGGCAGGACAGGCAGGGTGTTTGTGGCTCCTGAGAGGGGTGAGAGGCTCATGTGTATTGGCGTGCTTCCCGATGCAGTGAGGGGGCGACTGGTGGCACCAGCTAAACCACCAGCTGGAGCGATTGGCACACGCATAATGGGGTCGGTGTGCCCACCAGCAGACACATCCATTTGTGCAGATTTGACAGGGAAGCACTGCTGCCCGGCTCCCAGGCAGGGACGTTAGGGGCCCAAAAGTTGTCTGTGAATACCCCACAAAGCTGTGGTGGGTCTTGAGTTAACTGCACAAAGCGATGCTAAGAGAGGTGTGTAGTGGAACCTGGGGGCACAAAATGCTTGTCCGGCTGTATTTGTAAGACCTGCGACTGATTGGCGACCTTTCTTTGTCTTTTCTGATTGACTGCAGGACAAGAAGGAAGAGCCTGCTGCTGTGCTGCTTTATCAACTACTCCCCCTGGAGGATCATGTGATAGTGTTACCTTGTTTTTTCTAATATTCCTGTGCAGCTTTCTGTTGAGCGAGGAGGAGTGAGCAAGCTTTCTAATAAGCTTTGATTCTTTTCCTCTAAAGAGACGTTTAGTGAAGAAATTATATTTTGTTCCAGTAGATATTTGTTTTACTCATTCATTATTTCACTTTGCTTTTACTTCTGTGCGGGTGTTGATTCTTTTGGTGTGCACATACTCTGTAGCAGCCTTTTTATTAAATGTATTTCTTTTAAAAAAAGACGGAAAGCTTTTGTTGAGCAATCATCTTAAAGCCGATACATGTGGTTCAGAACTAATTTGTGTGCTATTAATTTGGTCACAGTTGCTTCATTATGCATCTTTTTGTCATGTACAAATACAGTCATCTCAAAGACAGGATAATAAACTTCAGGTAACTGATCTAACATCCAAGACTGGACCCTAAAAATTCTGACTGCTCTAAATGTCCCTAAAGGATGGAAAAACAAACAGCACAAGACACAAAATGTTCACCTTGAATCATGTTTGAATTTTTGAGCCTTATTTGCCTCTTTGCTTTGTTTTGATTAAATAAATATAAAAGACAGTTTTTGTGGTCCTTTTTGTCTTTATTGAGCCTAAATCTCATTGGTGTATTTTCACAGTTTATGTTCCTGATTCTGCTCCGATTGGGCGGAGCAACCAAGTAATTTTATCCAGCTTTTATTTAGTTCAAAGCTCTGTTTCAGCAGTGTCATTATCTCCAAGTACCAAAATGCAAATGAAGAAGTCAAAAGAAAACAGAAAAGTCAAAAGGCCCCAGACACTGGCAGAGGAAACAGCCTAAATTATTCCTCTTCTATCTTATATTTGTCATGAATATTACTGATGCTGCCTGCTGTCAGCTGAAGATTCTTTGCCCTTAAGAACTTTATAACCCGGCTGCGTGTTCGGGTTTGTTTGTTTTTGAAATTTGCATTTTAACAGTAGAGAAATAAAAAGTTCTTTAAACTGAATTTGAAGCCTAAAAAAGTCAAACATGTATTAAATATCACACGAATGAGTCTGTCTGGGAAAAAAGAATGTGATAAAACAATCTGGGGAATTGTCAGTTCAAGCTGGGAAATGAGACGGCCGTCTTGACTGGATCAGGAAGGTCATCCCGCTGGAGAGCAGCGAGCACAGAGCTGAATCAAGGACTGAAGGAGTGCAGCTGAAGGCTCATCAGAGACAGCAGAATCAGTGGAAGCAGTAAGGTGGTGTCTGGAATATGAAGTCCTTGAGAGATCCGATTCCATCCTACTTAGCCTTGTAAGCCATTCCAGAGCTGAGAATTGAATCGGAGAGTGAGTACAGGAAGTGGCTGGAAAATTCAGCGTTGGGGGGCTGAAGAGAGTCCAAAGAGTCCAACCAGAGCCAGGACTACAAATGAAGTCCTTGATCAAGTAATATGCAATTCAGCGGATGTTGACCACAAGGCTACGGGGCTGTGGTGGGATGATAACTTTGGCAAGTGGGACAGCTCTTAAGATTCATGGGGGGATGTTGGCAGCCTGGGCAGTGATCACACACAGAGGGAAAGAGCACTGCTGTTGAAAAGCTGAGCAGATCACAAGATGTCCTGCTGCAGATAACGTCTGTCCCCAAGCAGAGATGCTGTTTGTCTATTTTTAACTCTTCGGCATTCAAACCTCGGACATTTTGTGACATTTCTTTGTTAATTATGTGGTTCTTCCAGGAAACAGAGTAGGTTTGTGATATAAAAAAGAAAAGTTGAAAGATTGCAAAGCAGACATTTAAAAATGTTCCTGTTTTAAAAGACGATTTTTATTCATATTTAGTGAAACAGGATTTAAATCAAAGTGGGTTGCAAAGCAGCTTGCAGAAAAACATAGTCCTTCTCTCAAAAGCAGGGCATAATTTTTTTAGCAGATATCTGTACTTGTTGTCTCTTTTCAGCCATTAAGGTGGACCTTTAGGGTTCCAACGTTCTCTTGTTTTTAAACCTGAGACACTTTTTAAGGAGTCATGTTCGACTGTATGAGCAGAACCCCGGACTGCCGCTTAAAGGTGTGAGCTGTGTCAGTTTAAAACACCCTGCATAACTGGATGGTCCATCTTCAAACTCATTCAGAGCAGACAGGCAGGAAGAATTTAGCACTGACATTTCTGATGAAGTGTGTGAAAAATGTTTGGAAAACAGAGTCTGTTAAAATGCTAGGCATATTCTGAGTCGTCCACTGATTGCACTTCTCTGCCACTAGATTACATAAAATATTCAAAGGGATTTCACCTCTGTGCATAAAATGTTTGACGAAGGCAGGAACTCTTTTAGTTTAATAGATTACAGACTTTCTGAGGTTAAAGTGAAGGATTAATATGAAGCTCAGGTTGTCTCCCTATCCACAATGAAGAAGTCTGCTACACTCCAGGAACATGGGGCAGCCCAAACGTTTGTCACGAGGCTCAAGGATTTAAGAAATATACCACAATCAGAAAAAAAGCAGATACAATGAGTCAAGCCATTTACCTGACAATGACAACAAAGTTAAAATGATTGGTTAATGGTCTAATCGAGCAACAGTATTCTAAGGTAATACCTTTCAAATATGATGTAATACAGTAATTTCTCCTTAATGTCAGAAAACACCAGCGTTCTTAAATGTTAGATTTTCTTTTAATTTACAGTGGCTTGCAAAAGTATTCGGCCCCCTTGAACTTTTCCACATTTTGTCACATTACAGCCACAAACATGAATCAATTTTATTGATTTGCAGTTATTTATTTGTAAAAAATGTTTGGTATCATGTATGATTTTCGTTCCACTTCTCACGTGTGCACCACTTTGTGTTGGTCTTTCATGTGGAATTCCAATAAAATTGATTCATGTTTGTGGCTGTAATGTGACAAAATGTGGAAAAGTTCAAGGGGGCCGAATACTTTTGCAAGCCACTGTATATATTTTTGTATATCTCTACCTTTCTTTCCAAAAATCTAGAAAACAGATGTTTGAAAAAAAGTTTTTAATAGTCTTATCGAAAGTTCTTAAAGTTTAAGCATTATCAATATTAGCTTTAATTTCACGATCACTGTGTCACCAGCAAAATCTGAGAAGAACTGTTTTCTGACTCAAAATGAGATCTTTGCAAAATTGTGTGCTTGCTGTATCTCTGTCTTATCTAACAAAGCTGGGCACTCGGTTAATGCTAATGAGGCAGAACCTTACTGATCCTTTTGTGTGTTGCAAACATTACTGAAAAATAATATTATTGATGTGAAGAAGACAAAGGCTGAGTGGAATGAGAAAAATCAGAGCCTTGCCTCTTCAATTTGTGGACTGCTAGAGGCTGTCATCTAAATGCAAACTACCACTGGCAGTTCCACGAGGGAGAAAACATAAACCTGGCACTGTGGCTCACAGTCATGCATGTTTGATCAGTTCAGGCCCACAGATGTATACGATAATAACATCAGAAATTCCCAGCATTAGAGAAGGGGGGGGTGGGGGGCTCTTTCATCCTGCACTCTGATTGTTCTTGGGCGGTAAACCTCGCCTATGGCTGAGTTTTTTTTTCATCCGCTCGCACATATAAACACAGCGAGCCCACACAGATAAGCCTGGAATCTTGATATAGGGGGAAATCTGGGATCCACCTAATTAGTGAGACCTTCACATCAAAGAAAGGTAAAGGCTGGAGTGTTCACACGGGGAAGCGCCACGTCAGCTGAGAGAAAATTATTCTCTCACAGCTGAATATTAAAACATGTAAGGTGCTCTGGAACTCATTCATTTAGCTGCAGATCTCCAGATAGATTAACCCCAGCCTCCGTGAACTGCAATTAGTTAATATATCTACAAATTTATGGCAAATAAATTAGTTATATTTGAACAACATATTAGCCAGGAGCAAGTGATTTAAAAAGATCCGTTTTAGAAAAAAAAGAAGTGTCTAATAAAATAACTTCACTTTCTGTGTTTGACATTTTTAACTTCATTTAATTTTTTGTAAACAATAAAAATTCAGAAAATAACTTTTTTTGTGTTGTCAAATGAAGATGAAGTTCCATCTTATGTTAATGGAGCAGCAGGTGTGCCATTACGTCATCTCTCAGCATAGACTGAGCTTTGAACTACAGTACTAACAGGGATGAGAAAGAGATACAGGGAGTGCAGAATTATTAGGCAAATGAGTATTTTGTCCACATCATCCTCTTCATGCATGTTGTCTTACTCCAAGCTGTATAGGCTCGAAAGCCTACGACCAATTAAGCATATTAGGTGATGTGCATCTCTGTAATGAGAAGGGGTGTGGTCTAATGACATCAACACCCTATATCAGGTGTGCATAATTATTAGGCAACGTCCTTTCCTTTGGCAAAATGGGTCAAAAGAAGGACTTGACAGGCTCAGAAAAGTCAAAAATAGTGAGATATCTTGCAGAGGGATGCAGCAGTCTCAAAATTGCAAAGCTTCTGAAGCGTGATCATCGACCAATCAAGCGTTTCATTCAAAATAATCAACAGGGCGTGTGGAAAAACCAAGGCGCAAAATAACTGCCCATGAACTGAGAAAAGTCAAGCGTGCAGCTGCCAAGATGCCACTTGCCACCAGTTTGGCCATATTTCAGAGCTGCAACATCACTGGAGTGCCCAAAAGCACAAGGTGTGCAATACTCAGAGACATGGCCAAGGTAAGAAAGGCTGAAAGACGACCACCACTGAACAAGACACACAAGCTGAAACGTCAAGACTGGGCCAAGAAATATCTCAAGACTGGTTTTTCTAAGGTTTTATGGACTGATGAAATGAGAGTGAGTCTTGATGGGCCAGATGGATGGGCCCGTGGCTGGATTGGTAAAGGGCAGAGAGCTCCAGTCCCACTCAGACGCCAGCAAGGTGGAGGTGGAGTACTGGTTTGGGCTGGTATCATCAAAGATGAGCTTGTGGGGCCTTTTCGGGTTGAGGATGGAGTCAAGCTCAACTCCCAGTCCTACTGCCAGTTTCTGGAAGACACCTTCTTCAAGCAGTGGTACAGGAAGAAGTCTGCATCCTTCAAGAAAAACATGATTCTCATGCAGGACAATGCTCCATCACACGCGTCCAAGTACTCCACAGCGTGACATGGCCTCCTTGTTCACCTGATCTGAACCCCATTGAGAACCTGTGGTCCATCATCAAATGTGAGATTTACAAGGAGGGAAAACAGTACACCTCTCTGAACAGTGTCTGGGAGGCTGTGGTTGCTGCTGCACGCAATGTTGATGGTGAACAGATCAAAACACTGACAGAATCCATGGATGGCAGGCTTTTGAGTGTCCTTGCAAAGAAAGGTGGCTATATTGGTCGCTGATTTGTTTTTGTTTTGTTTTTGAATGTCAGAAATGTATATTTGTGAATGTGGAGATGTTATATTGGTTTCACTGGTAAAAAGAAATCATTGAAATGGGTATATATTTGTTTTTTGTTAAGTTGCCTAATAATTATGCACAGTAATAGTCACCTGCACACACAGATATCCCCCTAAAATAGCTCAAACTAAAAACAAACTAAAAACTACTTCCAAAAACATTCAGCTTTGATATTAATGAGTTTTTTGGGTTCATTGAGAACATGGTTGTTGTTCAATAATAACATTATTCCTCAAAAATACAACTTGCCTAATAATTCTGCACTCCCTGTAGTCCTCCCGTATTGGACATAAATTGTTAAATTCAGAATTTATCTTAAAATCCTTTTTACATACAAATTCTTGAATAATAGGTCGTATCTGAATGGGAGGCAGAGCCTTCAGTTTTCAGGCCCCTCTTCTGTGGAACCAGCTTCCAGTTTGGATTCAGGAGACAGACACTATCTCTACTTTTAAGATTAGGCTTAAAACTTTCCTTTTTGCTAAAGCATTCAGGCTACGTTCACTCTGCAGGTCTTAATGCTCAATTCCGATTTTTTGATCAAATCCGATTTTTTTGTCTGCTTGTTCACTCTACAAATAAAATGCGACAGCAAATGCGCTCTAGTGTGAACGCTCAAAGCGGCCGCATGCGCAAAAGAAGACGTCACACACAACGCGCTCTGTTTAGACTCAGAGCAACAGCATGTTTGACTGATGGCCTTAATATAAAGACTTCGGACTTGACGTTTCCCAATTTTTGCTTTAAGTTATTTTGTTATTTACATAATAATGTAAATAACCTAATAATGATCCTTATTGCTGTTTCAGAGGAGCGCTGCTTCAAAGGATAGCTGCAGGTTTCTGTCAGAATCTGCAGATTATACAGAACAAAGAAAATGTTCACGTTTCTCCAACGTTGTCTTCTCAACAGTTTCACTGACATCTACACGGGATGGCCAGGAAGCGTTCGCGATGTCTTCTCCGGCGCTGATAATTGGCGTCTGTCTTGTGTCGGTGACGTAAAAGACGGATTTAATGCGACATGACCATCAAACAGCAGTCGCTTTCTAAAACATCGGATATGTATGGGATTCAGCACCACATACGAAAGTGACCCAGATCAGATTTGAAAACATCGGATTTGTCTGTGTGTACTGTCTTTCTATGGTCTCCTTTTCTTGTCACCTCTAAACCAATCGTGGCAGATGGCTGGCCCTCCCTTAGCCTGGCTCTTTCTGTTAAAAGGGAGTTTTTCTTTGTGCTAGTTCATAGGGTCAGTTGATTGTTGGGGTTTCTGCAGAATACTACAGGGTCTTCTACAATAGACAGATCAATCACTTTCCATGAGTTGCTGTTTGGAGTGGAAACTTATTATATTGTGAGAAAATGTATTTTTAGATTCTGCTTTCAACAATTCTGTTGGAGTGCAGTCTATACAACAGGCTATTTCTGTACATACATGCCAACATACGTGCACCTCATCATGTAATTATGTTTTGCCACCATATTTGGCGATGACTAGGAGCCCATATAGAGAATATGAGATTATAGAGGATTACTGTGATAACAGCCGGACAGTCTCTCTAACATAAAACACCCTATAATTACTGGACTTTGATTCAAAATAGACAACACTGCCGATAATTGCAATGGATGGTAGAGGCAATTATGCAGATCGAGCAGTCAGTGCTTTGTGGGTAATTATACAGCAATTTCTCAATTTCTGCAAAAAGAAATGTAGAATCTTCCAGAGGGTGGCCAAGATTCGGAGCACAGAAAGGAGCGTGGAAAATAAAGGTTTAGGAGGAAGGTGTCAGCAGAGGAAGACAAATGAAAGAGACGGAGAAGAAAGTAACACAGAAGAGCAGAGGCGTGCCCGCTGCTTTGTCATTACTACAAGTGAAATCACATGCGTTACTGGGAGCGTTAATAACACTGGCACAAATACAACAGCGGCTATTATGGCAGTGACGAGCGGCACAACAAGAAACATTTAAACACAAAAACACATTGTCAACAAAGTGTGCTTAAAGAGAGGGGAAAGTGGACGGAAGAAGCCTCGTTCGCTGGCTGAGCTCTTTTGTGTCTCAGCCAAGAGTGATGTTATTAGCCACAGACAAATACCCCCCACTGTGGCAATACGTAGGAGGTTTGTGTCAGAGCTTCGTACAGGGAGGGAGGGAGGACTGGAGTGGGTGGACGAGTGGAGGGTTAGGAACCTTGTAAGTGTCTCTCGTCGAATGTGAAGCACACAGCAGCAGCAAATGTTATTTTGGATCCAACCCAGACAGTAAGATGAAGCACGCTGAAGAGCAAAAAGCAAGGCAGCACACACAAACGTGTTACCTGCAAATCGATGTTGAACTCGTGTGTGTGCGTGTGTGAGACATTCTGGCGGCTGTCAGAATGATTAACGGGTGCAAAGCAGTGTTTTTAAGAAAGGACCCCGAGGTCGCAAAGTGTCCTCGGCTCAAAGAGGCTGCTAGGAAGCAAAACAGCACTTGACAGAAGAGCTGACGTGTTACGGAGCTCAGCTGCCCCAAGACTGTCACGTGTTACACACAACCAGTTATGCTAATGGGGTCAGTAATTAACTACTGCTCTCATTACTTAAGGTGCTTAATGGATTCATTAGGAAGTATTTCAACTGTGTGTCAACATGCTCGTCTCTGGCATCACGCGTGCTTGCAATTATTTAAACTCCAGCCTTAAGAGTGGGTTATTTCCAGGAAATAAAAGTGTCCTCATTAAAATGCAAATACATGCGACTTATCAGATTACCTGCTGTAACTAGGAAGCAAGGTTTAAATATTTAAACTTTCAGCAGGAAATGCAGGCAGGCCAAAATATCCCAAAAAGTTGGAATAACGAATCTTTAACCTATAGTCAGTCTATACCTCAGGTGGCACATTGATAAGCCTTCTAGTTCAAAGAATTGCTCCTAAACTGTGTGACAAGTGGGATATTTGTGAGCATGCACTGCTGCGAATTGTTGCGGAAGTGTCGGTTAGCGAGCGTCCACGGGAATTTGAAGCCGGAGTAAGGAAACTGGAACTGTCGGGAAATCGATGTAGAACACGAATTTCTGTCAGTGTTACGATCACGAGAAAGTAAATAAAATAAAATCAAGACAGCGGTACGAGAGTAGCTTTTGTAATAAGGAAGTGCTCTGAATATGTCAAATCTCAAACTGTTTATTAGTCCAAACCAGAACTGTGAGCATTTCTAAGTAGGCATGACATCATTTTTAATTTTACATAACCAGATGTGATACTATGAGTTCATACTGTTATGAACATGATGTTTATTAGCATCATTTTAATATATAGACAAGTAAAGAAGGTCACTACTGCTCCAGTAATGTATAGCATTTCAGTAATTACAGTTACCTTTCCTGAAAAACAGGGAAAGACTTTACTTTTGTCCGATATTCAAACAATACAGCACATTTACATCACTGATTATAGTTCAGCCCATAAGATGAACGGCACTCTGTGCTCGTAAGCAGGAAGGAGGACTCACCTTTAGCAGCTTGACAGCGATGAGTTTCACATCAGCTGCTCACAGTGTGGTGGTGTTGGATCGTTCTGTTTTTGTTCACCTTTTCCTGTTTTATTTTGAAAACATTGGTTTCTGTTCCTGTCAATTTTTATTCCTCACTTTGCTCATTTTCCATCCTGGTTAGTTGTTTGCTCCGCCCTGATTAGTCTCACCTGTGCTGGCTTCCACAGTGTATACTGCCTATGCTGCCTGGCACCTTTGCACACCGCACGTGTAAATATATTCTTTTCTTAACGCAGCCGTTCACACCAACTGCGTAATTTTGCAGGATGAATTTGTGATTTTGTTTTTTCAGATCATCTCATGGGTGACGTTCAGGTAATGCTGCTCCACACGTCCAACACTCAGATCTGGATTTGATGTAATCAAGGTGGAATTTAATCAAAACTAGAGCTTACTTCATGAAACGGAGCCAAGAAGACAAAGTGGACGGTGAGGGAGTCAGTGTTAAAACATTCAACCTTAAAAATTACATGCAGCTGCCACTTGGCTTCAAATGAAGCAGAAAATGTAACCAGTAAATGTCCTTTCATATTTCTGGAATGGCTATAACTGGGAGCGACGTTGCTAGTTATCATTATGATGCCACTTCATCTCATACTGACTGACTTATTCACCTCAGCTGCTTAAGATCACCGTCTTTCCCCCGTGCGCCTGCTACGTACACTGGATTATATTTTTTATACAAGTATTTTCTGTATCGGTTTCATATTAAAAGCCCTCTTCAGCTTCATAAACCGGTTAATATTTTGAGGATATTCTCACAGTTATCAGAGTGAGAGAGTCATTTCTCACAGGGACTGTAAGAGATGTTAAACTGTCGCCGTTGCAGAGTCGTACCGTACAGCAGATTGAACTGTCAGAAGTGATTTACTCATCAGTGTGCAGCTAAACAGTGAATCCGTTAAAAATGATGGCAGCCTGTTCCAACCAGCACATTAACTCTGATAAAACCGGCAGTTTTTGACAAAATGCAAAAGTTACTGAAAGTCATTCACTCAATTCTGCAAATACTGTCAGACAACAACGACTGTGGCACACACAACGAAGAAAGTCACAGAAAATGCGTCTCTTAAGCCGGTAAGAATGATGGACTTTAATCTCTTGTTTTACTTCTTGAGTAAATTTTGTGAATATCAGAATAACAGTGAAACACACCTGAGACCACTCAAGCCAAATAAGCTGAAATCCTGAGAAAGGGAAAGAAAGCAGATGAGACCTGGAAAACATATTTAGTAAACCGGAAAGCTTATTTGTCTGATTTGTTACCATTACATGCAGGACTGCCCGCTGCCCTCACCCTGATTCAGGTGCACTTTCTAACTCAACTCAGCAATTAGCACTAGTTCTGCACTGATGGCCAGAGACAAGTTAAAGCTGAGGGTCACCTTCAAATGTAAACACAGTATAAAAACTTCAGCAAGTCTTTGAGCTGTCACTTGAAAGCCTCATGCAAAGAAATCAATTTAGATTAGAAAAAAGATTTGCTGTTGCTCACAAAGCACGAGATGGATATACAAATCTATCACCACCAAGTGTCAAGAACTGAGTGAGGAGCATCATCAAGAAATTCAAAGAGAGCCACAAGTACAGAACAAGCCTGACAGAGGTAGAAAGAGAAAGACTTCAAAGACTTTAGGAAGAAAACTAGGGAGAGATGTGTTTAACTACCCCAGACCCTGCAGAGGAATAGACTGTGCGGCTGCACACAAAGGAAAAGTCCACTTCTGTAGATAAAACTAAAGGTCTTTGGCCACAGAGATGCTACTTATGTTTAGACAAGGGAGAGGCACCACAGTCCCCACAGTGAAACACAATAGTGGAAGTATTATGCTGTGGATGCGTCAGTGCTTCTGGAACTTGGAACTAGTGACGGTGGAAGAAAGAAAGATATGTGACAACTTTAAATGAAAACTTCAAGCAGTCAGCAGCAAAACTGGGTCTGGGTCGTTCTTCTTCTTGTCCTGTTCAATACGACGACTAAAAACATACGCTGGTGCTGGTGAAGAACTCCCTCCAGAAGCTGATTCTGTTTATCTGGATGCTACATTAAGATGAAAAGACTTTTTGGGATTTTTTTATCTGGACATTTAAGCATGCGTCAGACACCAAGTGAACGTTATGTACTGGCCTGCATGAAGCCCTGACTAGGATCCCATTGAAAATCTGTAGAGAGAACAGGGGACCACGGTCCATGTCAGAGGAACATCAAATCTGGAAGAGATGAGAGACTCAACATAGAAGAATGGGATGGGATTGCTCAGGAGGCGTGTGTGAGACTTGCTGAGAACGACAACAAATTACTGCAGGCTGCCGTCCGGCAAAAAGGACACACAAGTAGACTCGGTGCTGGAATGAAGAAGTGCAGGAAAATATTTAAAGGAAGAGTTTAGCAAAGACAAAGTGGGATAACCAGGCAGACGGGAGTACTGGAAGGTTAGGTGTACAGGAAGGAGAGAGGTGGCAAAGGAAAAGGGTTACAGAGACTTGTATGTAAAGCTGGAAGGTTTGGTGAGGACGAGCTGAGATGAATGCAGATCTGCTGTGGCGTTCACAGGTGTATAAGCTAATGTGTGTGCTGATAATAAAAGATATCGTTTCTTCTTTTAATGCTAAGGATGGAGCACGCTTCTTATCCTGCTCAGCTAACAGACTACAGTTTACTGTGCTGACAGTAAGGGCCGAGAGGTGACGGCTGTGACAGTCCAGCATATTGACATGAAGAATTAACATGAAAATGGCTTAAAAGTGTTCTTTCTACTTAGAAAAGCAGAAGTTCTAGTAATGCTAGTCTGTTACTAGTCTGTGTATGTGAAGATGACATGTGGCTGTCTTTTCACAACCATTTAGTAACCAACTGGATGGTGATTAAACACATGAAAAAACACAAACAATGCCAGACCCATTTAATTTCTTTGCTGAATTATTCCGATCAACATTTCTCACATTTCCTGAGACGGTTTGACTGAAGCGTCTCACGATTTCTGCAGATTGTGAGAATCTTTCTGTGATATTTGGTTCTGTAGATGAAGAAATCCCCAAGTTCCTCACACAAATACTCTGAAGCATATTGTTGCTAAACTATTTGCTCACACAGTCATTCACATAGTGGTAACATGTCCACATCTCTGCTTCTGAAAGACTCAACCTCCAGTGAACCTCGAGAGCATCTCACTGCCGAGGGACTCCTCTATCAATCCTTTATCTGAGGCCTGATTTGAAACTATTGGCAACAACAGTGTGAGCTGCATATGAAAGTTCCAGCTTGAACCAGTTGTACACAGAAACATCAAAACCCTCAGAAAGCAGCTTCAAAGGCTTTGGACCGATCTTCAAAGCGCGCAGCGCAGTGTTGCATTTTAGCCGCTGAATTAAACATGTTTCCAAGTCATGCAGCCGTAACTGGAGCACTGAGGTGTAAGCTCCGTAGGTCAAAGTTGTCCTCATGAGTTAAAGTTTATCAATGATTTATATACGACATCACTAAGAAAGTGACACCGCTGAATGGAAATGGAAAGGAACTGTGTGAGGACTCAGGCTCTCTCTTGACATTAGGTTTAAATGTGTTCAAACAGAGAATGATTTTTAACCATCGCCTTTGTTTATATTGGGTTGTTCTGGGCTACTGACTAAGTACTTGTGATAGCAAAGCGGAGACGTTTGTGTTCTTTTTTTTTCACATTTCCAGAACGCATTTTTATCATGCTGTTAGTATTTACAGCCAGATAAACAATGAATCTCTGGGAACGTGGAGCAGGAGATGAAAAGTCGGATTGGTGCGGCATCAGCTTTAATGCGGGCCTCGTATCAGGCTATTGGGGTGAAGAGAGAGCTCAGCACTGGCAAAGCTTCCAATTTAGCAGTCATTCTGTGCTGTAACCCTCACCTATCATCATCAGCTCTGACTGGTGACCGAAAGAATGTGGCCAAAATGAGTTTCCTCTGCAGGGCGGCTGAGCTCAGCTTTACAGATAATTTGAGAGAAGAGCAGCTCCTCCACATGGAGGTGGTTTGGGCATCTGAGGTGATGTCTGCATCAGTGGTCATCACTATGGAAACATATTTATAAACTCTTATTTGGCCCAGAAGTGTCTCAGAAGTGTCTCTTATGGAGCAACTGGGAAAGTATGTATGTATGAATAAAATGAAGACTGTGATCTGTTCTGATATTCTAAATAATAAAAGAAACAACATGTCAATAATAACTTTTATATTGATTTTGTTTTGATAAAACATTTTAAAGTTTGTGGATGAAGAGAACCTTGAAGAGACGTGCACCTACGCTCCTTCTTTTCCGAAGCATTTGATGTGCTAAGGTGGCAAACCGAGCTCACGAATACTGCTGGATATTAGCAACGACTAAAACCCAATGCTATGCCAGCAATTCTGACCCTCAAGAAGTCTTAATGTCCTTAGATAGCGAGTTTAATCACTTTAAGAAACATGAAAGAAGGAATATTACGAGTAATGTAGCCCTGAAAGCCAAGCAGTTGTCACATCCTGAGCTTCCTGATCACAGAGGAGTGTCGGGTCACTCAGCTCAGCAGTCTATAAGCCAATTAGACCCCTCCTCCACACACACACACACACACACACACACACACACACACACACACACACACACACACACACACACACACACACACACACACACACACACACACACACACACACACATCACTCTCTCATGTGATGATCTTCTCTTTGATGTACAGTTTGAGTAATGTCTGTAATGTTGTTACGCTCGGGTTCAAACTGAAACGACTGAACAGAGATGTCTCAGCACTCGATGTCGCCGGTCAGATGGTGTTTCAGTGTAAACAACAAACGCTGCTCACAAGTTAAAGGATTTTATGTTTCTAAACTGACACAAAGTAAGACAACTGTTTGTTTTCTAAAAAGCATCAGATCCTAATTGCTGAAGTTAAAGTTAATCTGCAGGACAACCTTTACAATCTCACAACATGTCCTGTCACGATAGTATTCATGTGATTAACCTGCATTCAGTAAACGTGACGTCTGAACTTGACAGTAAGGTGCAAAACGTCTGTGCGGTACCATTTCGACAATCCTAGGTTGCCTTTTTTCTCGTGTCATCGTGTTCACAGATGCCCGCCCACTCTCCGTGACAACAACCCCCCCGTCAGCCTTCAGACTGAGGCGTAAAAAGCTGCACATGCATTCAGACTCAGAGTTCCTTTGAAGGGATGTGACCAATCAGATTTCACAATGCAAATACCGATCTCTCCTTTTCATCACGAAGATGATTGTGGCAAATATTTGTTTCCTTCGACACTGTCAGAAAAAACACGTTTCCAAGAATGAGCACGCAGACGAGCCACTACCTCAGACGCCTTTACTTTGTGGTTGTTGCTATAATTCCTTTTAAGGTGTCTTGGTTTAATGTCAGCCTGCATGAGGATTATTCCTTTCACAATGACCTTTTATTAAAGCCTACAAGAAGAAAGTATGAAATGCTAAAAATCTAACTTTATTTATTTTGTTTTCTGGCGCGTTGTTGTGTCGATATTCACAGCAAAGATATTATCGTTAACATTCACGCAGCAGAATTTAGTTCAGGTTTCACTGAGCAGATTCTTATTTCTACTTGGATTAAGTGATTCTGTGATGTAGTCACTGCAGATGTGTTTCTTTGTTGATCGGAGCAAAGACAAAGTGCGTAACCAGAGCGCTGCAGGTTTAATTAAGCACCCCTTTATTTAGCAGAATACCTCAACCACTTCATCTCTTTTATCCACCCGGGTCTTTGGAATTAAATCACCTCACTGCCAGCCTTTCACACGATTAACTTTGTGGCCTAAAATTCAAATAAATATGTCAGAGCCTCTGTGGCTCTCTGGAACTGAAGGTTTGCACCTGTCTGACTGATGAATATGGGTTACAGCACCACAAGTTTGTTATAGCAGTCAGAGTGACGGAGGAATGCAGCGATCCCGTCATGAATCAGCTTATAAATAGATTATTTCTTCCATTGTGTGCTGAAATTCTTCAACCGCTGCTGCAATAAAAGAAGGAAAAATATGCCTTCTTTCTGGGAATTACCTATAATATTCTCTTTAGTTTACACTGGTGCAATCAGTGCAGTTTAATTGTTTTTATATAGCACCAATTCACAGTAAGAGTTGCCTCAAGGTGCTTTACATTGCAAAGTAAAGACTCTACGATATTACAGAGACAACTCTAACTAATGATCCGACATGAAAGAAGGCAGTCTGGGATATTTGCTTCATCTGTGTGTTAAGGGGTTCCTCACAGGTACAGGCCCGTGGTCTGAATAATCTTAACAGTGATAAGTTGATGATATTTAAAATCAAAGCATTATTTAATGCTGAGACTTGTAGGGAGAGGGTCTAATGGACATGTTGGATGAAGGTGGAGAGAATCGAGCAGTGACATATCTGTGACATGTGTGGGGAAGCTATGATTTCTTTTTCTCTAATGTTTCACATTAAATTTTAAAGAAATTCATGGAGAAATCCAGGGCTCAGAGGTTAATCCTGTTTTCCTCCGTCGATGACGCATTATAAGATGTCTCGGCTTCACAGTGGGCTTCTTTGATACAGTAAGAAAC
Source organism: Astatotilapia calliptera (assembly GCF_964374335.1). NCBI lineage: Eukaryota > Metazoa > Chordata > Actinopteri > Cichliformes > Cichlidae > Astatotilapia > Astatotilapia calliptera. The sequence goes on along the minus strand of NC_137428.1, from coordinate 2,661,268 downwards.
TACGTAAAACGCCGTTTCCAGTTCACGTGTTACCTTTGTGAATTCTATCAGAGAGACAAACCTGTCTGATTGATTGCTTTAAGCCTGCAGCACCACTAACTAACACACTTCACTGTGGAAGCAAAGCATGGAGTACGAGTAGCTGGTCATATGTTACTGAAGGCAATAATTATTTAAATTTTGCTACAGTACTTTTAGATTGATGTCCCCAGTGTTGTGTGGTCCGGTGTTCTAAATTTAAACGTTGTTAAGAAAAGGAGGATCTATTAAGTGTTCAGTTTCTCCATGCACCATATATCAGGACTGAGAGTGTGATTAAAGCGATGAGTGGACCTATTAACATTTTAAGAGAAGTCATTTGAGTCTCATTATGACTTGAGGCTTTATAGGTGTTAGCGGGGCCTGCAGTGGTGGTGTCGGGTTCTTTCTCCAGCTTCAGGTGCCACCCTTTTGTACACCATCCTGACAACACCTGAAATGAACAGGGTTCATGATGCTGGGTGGCTGGGCTTGTAATACACTTATGGTTTACACCAGTTTACACTGTTATGAAGGGTTAAATTAGCTGTGGAGACATAAAACCTGTGAACATGTTGATTTCTGCAGTAAAGCTACAAATCAAGGGAGTGCAGTCTCCACCTTTCTCAGTGGCGTTATTTTTCAAATCCATATGCCTTATGGTTATATACTCGTATTGTTTTCTTCAGCTTGTAGCCATTGTGGAGTTTTGAAAGCAGGAGTAAACTGTCCATTTGTTGGGAACTATTTTCAGCTTGAATTGGTGCAAATCTGGTGTTGCAAATGCACCTGCATGATCCCTTTCTTTAGAGGAGATTCTGAAAAGTTGTTATTGCTATTTATATGCCATTAGCATCGGCCCTGTGCTATATGCTGAGACAATCTGGTTCTCTTGTGGACCTCACAATGTCTTTGGCTGCAAATGTCCTTAAAACTACACTCGCTGCCAGCGTGAGCCAGCAGCTGCACGGAGCTTGCTTTAAGTGAAAAAAGCTGCTCACCATCCAGTGTTGAACTCCACGTGTGCGTCGAACAAAGCGACAACAGGGGCAGAAGCTGCCCTCCAGCCGCTCACTCTGGACCTGATCAGTCCTTCCTGCTTATCATGGCGGACCACCTTGATGAACCCCGGGCCGTGCTGAGCATTGGTCTCATCCACAAAGTTCTGCAGATGCTCCTTTAGCTCCACTGGAGAGAGACACACACAGATTTAAGCATATTGTTAGCAGAAGTAGGATCTCTGACATCTGTTGTGTGACTGATCTAATCGACAATACTCCACAAAAGCTCACACATGCTGTATTGACATAATTCCACATGCTAGGAAAGGCAGTGCAGGAAGACACCGGCTGAGTTAAACTGATGAGCAGCAGTTGTTAGTATGCAAAACAGCAGGATGGTGATGATGTTGGAGCTCAGTCCAAGCATTTCATTTGCGCCTAAAGTTATAAAATTGAGACTTGAGTATTTCTCAAGGAAAAAGATGAGAACAAAAAGAAATGATGATATTTCGTCACAGGTGTAGTTTATGGTCGGAGAGTGGAGCCTCTCCTATCTGAAATATTTACAGCAGCTGTGCCCGAGACAGTCGATCCTGGTGGTGTGGCTGAGTTTCTGGAGTTGACAATGGCTGCTGATCCAAACGCACCTCAAATGTAGTCCAGTAGCGAGTATAGCAGCACCCTTGATGTGCATCTTGCAAGCCTACCATCTTTGAATGAGGTGATTTTTAGACAATCGCATGCTTGTAACTCTGTGGCAATAATCTGAAGAAACAAAAGGCCTCTGTGCCAAAGGGAAATAGTTACCTCAGTTTTGCACAGAAGGAACAATCCAACTTTTAGAAGAACTGACGGCTAGCCAGGCCTGACTATTCAACATCAGAGTTGGACCTCAAAAACCTTCTGGTCCTGTAGCCTATAAGAATATCATTTTTCGTCTGGGTCTCTTTAATGACGTTTCTGCTGTTTATGGACTCAGTCAGTCATTCTGGATCTTACTGAAAAATAAATTCGTTGTATTTTATGATTCTTGGTCTGACTGTGTTTCTAGGTCGAGGGCTATCCATCGTGCGTTCACTGTGATTGGTAAGTGAGTTAAGGCTCTTTCACATTATGTTCACTTTTCCAGCCCTGGAGCCATTTTCATTTTTTCTTGCCTCCCTTTTTCTTCCTGAGTGACTTCACACAGACCTTGATTCACACAGACAGAAACATGCACAGAATATTTACGGCACACGTATATGCCATCTGCCCGCAGTGGAACAGCAGACGTCTTCATTTCCTGGTTGTGATTTTTCTGTGTTGTAATCCTGCCTGGAGGCTACGGCTGCTGCTTTTCTTTTTCTATTCATTATTACCATCAGCCTGGATTCTCTAGTCTCTCTGTTTCTTTTTAATGAGCCACAGTTTGCTGCTGACCAGGAAGAAAGATGGGCTCATTTACAACAGGAGTTGGGAGGATCTGAAAAGCACCTTACTGTGCTATATGTACATATGCGATGACTTCTAAGCACTCAAACAAAAGAAAAAAAATGAAATCATTAAATCAAGCCCACCAAGCCCAATTAGCCCGGCCCACACCATGCAACCTGTTTTCATATAAAATATAGCCAAGTGAAGAGGAAGAGCCCTGATTTACTTTACGCTGTTAAAAAAAATCAATTATGTGATTGAACTGAGAATTTTGAGATCAAAATGAATGATGGATTGATGATCGCCCAACAGAAAATCAATCAACATGTGTTTATATTCAAGACTATACAATATCACAAAGAGAAAGAAAAAAGGTTTTGACTGAACAGCAGAAAAAGCTGTAATATTTAGAATAATGTGGCTTATAAATGTTGGATGATAATTATATAGACAGTTTAACCTGATACCTAAATTACTGTTGACTAATTTAATTATATACTTACTAAATCAACTCATCCCATCAATTCCCACGAGTCTGATGCTCATCCAGTCTCTTTTCTTTCCAAGCTCCTTTGAAAGCTCATTGTAAGGAAAATTATGTTTCAGTCAGGACGCTTTCATTGGAGGGGGGTTGCAAAGCAGCTTGAACAAGTGCAGCAACTTTCCATGAGCTTTGCCAGTTGGACGTGTAGCGTATCAGCTGATGTAAGCTGGCAGTGAAATCAGATCATCTGTGGCTGATTTGTGGTTTGCTAACATTATATTTGAATAATATAAGATTAATGAAGATTAATCTTAATCTTCTTAAAGTCCGATTAACAAAAACACTTCTTATGTCAAAAACATTTTTTTTAATATATTAGATGTGCAAGGCCAGTATGTTTAGGAGATCACTGTCGTACTTCTGCAGAGTGCATTACATACCAACCACTGTGTATGATGCTGGATTGAGGACACAAATGCGAGCCATGCCGTGGATCGGCGAGAGCATCAAAAGTTGCGTCTGGAATCTGTTCAAGCCACTCTCCTGGTTTCATGGTTATAGATCGGAAAGCTCCTGTTACCACCAAGACCACTTTGGACTCGTCCAGATCTCCTCGAGTTGTTTCTTCAGCCTCTGGTAGTTCTTGATTTTTTCGTTCCCCTTCTTCCTGCTGTTCCTGTCACATCTATCAGAACTGCAGTCTTCTGTTCCTTGTCAGCCACCACGTCTTGCTGATTAGCCAGCAGCTGCTTGTCCTTTTTAGAAATCACAGTTCCACAAGACCTTAGCTGTGTTGTTCTCAACCACCTTTGGTCGGCTGCTATCAAGACTTTCAGATTTCTAGTCCATATGTTGTCGTTTCTCCACACTGTGTTGTCCCCCTCAGCTTACACAGTCTCAGATTGCAGCTTATATTCTTCATTTATTCTAAATGGGGGACCTGTGCATAGTCTGCAACTTAGATCCTGTCAGCTGTGGTAGACTCCTGCCTCTATGGACCTGCGTATTCGGTCCTGTTGTGGTGCTGCCATGATCTGTCCTTTAAGCCAGCCTTTTCTAGACACTGGTAGGATTTCTGGATGCCAGTCATTTCCTCTGTCTGTCGATGGTACATCTCATACGGATACTTAGTTGTCCATGATCGTTGTCCTGTCCCTCATCACCATCTGTCTTCAGCTGCCTGGGGGATTCTTGGAGTAGCTCATCTCAGGGGGCAATCTTCCTGACGTATTTGCAGATGGTAAACGATCAGCGAGTCGATGTCTCACTCATTCGTGGCATACAGCTTGATGTCATCCATGCACCGGAGGTGACTGATGGTCACTCCACTCCATAATCTATATTCACATCTACTTTTAGTGTTGAGCTGAGCGATATGCAGAGCAGCAGCAGGAACAGTCATCATCTTTGTGTAGTCTGCACTCGTGTGTTAAAAGTTGGCCTCCAGTCACTTCTAGACAAATGTCATCAGTGCAGTGAAAAGCACTCCAGTAACCATGTGTGGAGCATTGACTTACAGGCTTTCCTGTGGTCAATCCAGACAGTTCTCGTGTCTGCCCGATCGTAGAGTTCTGGTGTACTGCTCTATCAATCAGGAGCTGGCCCTCTGGTATAATTTTACTCCATTTATGCCTTTTATACTGTATTTCCATGTATGTTCATATGTTTCAATGCATTATTGCGCCTATTTCCCAGTTTTCCAAGCAAAACACAAAGAAGGATAGCTGAAGACTTTTTCCCAGCACTGTATTTATAATGGAATTCATATAAAGCTTTCAAAAAGATTCAAAGTATTGTCATTGTGCCATTAATGGAGGTTTGCATGGCTCAGTGATCTTTGATAAGCCCCCTGAAGTGATATGAACACAGCCTCTCAAGTCTAATTTAGTATTCTGGTGGCAACACTTGCCTGCATTTCCACTTTTGCCTTCATCTGGCCTCAGTTGACCCTCATTTGTCATAATTACACCCTGCATGATCAATAAGCAGCATTAATGATCTTGCACTTTTACTCAGTTATCTTTCATCACTTGCCTTCATTATAAATTACCTCCACGCAGCTGTAACTCATTCCAAAGCAAAAACATTAAATCATGAGCTACTTCCCAAAGAATTGCTAAGTTGAACGTTTGTAACGCATTAGGAGAGAATAATTTGAGGTAAATGTTAAACGTATTCATTCCCTTGCTTGCTCCACTAATCAGCATTCAACCCCGTGCAGCAACCATAACTAAACTCTGATATATTGTATTATTGAAGAACAGAGGAGCAGTGGCAGACCCATAAAATCTGCAGGCGTTGGATGCACGGACAGATTTCTCATAATGGTAATTATAGATTTGGCAGCAGTGAAATATGTTTCATTGTACGTGATGCAATTATTAACACTGGAAGTCTAATAGACAAGCCACATCCAGGCTTTGCCTGTGACTGCTGCAATAAGTCTGACTTTGTGTTCATGCACCAGTGATGCAGCTAATGCCTACACGTGTCCTGATTTCGTGCACCATCCGAGGCAGAATATACGTGGGACATAAAACGTGGACCAGTCGAGGCTGTAGCTCAACTAAAGGTGCCAGTGCATGCTGCAGTTATTCAACTCTGGATCTCTGTCCTATAATGTGAAGATAAGCTCTTCATCAAACTGGAGTGACTTTAACTAGCTCTTCATTTGGCTGGCTCTTTTCATTTCACTCTGTGTTTGAACCATTAAACATTCCAACAAGTTGGTTGAGCTGAAATTTTGCTGCCACTTGGGACCAAAGATGAAATCTGCAGCTTCACGTGGCTAAAATTAGCCTCAGCCTAAGATGAGGTTGAAGTTTCATTAGAAAACTTGCATATTGCTCTTAAGGTTTCCATCAGTCTATTACAAGCTAAGCTAACCGACCCCTCATCAGTCCTCACTCTTATTTTTGGTTTTGGTTTTTTAGTTTTCGGAAACACAACAGCTACATATTAGCTAATATATCCTGTCACTCTATTAATCCCTTTAGCAAATTTACACTTTAAAAATAAAATACACATAAAAACAAACAAATAAAAAAATTTATAACTACATATTGCTACAGCTTTTTGTTGTTTTTTACCACCCACGATAACATCCTGTAAAAAATTTCTGCATGACAGAAATTTTGTGTCAAGTTTCATCAGGAAAATTAAACTGCTAAAGGTGGAAACAACAAACTTGAGGGAAAAACACTGTCGAGTACAACTATAGACACGCTAGAGGTGATACGAGCAGCTGTTGATGTGCGACCCAAAATTAAACAAATGACTCTGCTGCAAAATGTGCCAGCTGCACTCCATGTGATAGAAAGAGAGTGAGATACAGTGGGGCAAAAAAGTATTTAGTCAGCCACCGATTGTGCAAGTTCCCCCACTTAAAATGATGACAGAGGTCAGTAATTTGCACCAGAGGTACACTTCAACTGTGAGAGACAGAATGTGAAAAAAAAATCCATGAATTCACATGGTAGGATTTGTAAAGAATTTATTCGTAAATCAGGGTGGAAAATAAGTATTTGGTCACCTCAAACAAGGAAAATCTCTGGCTCTCACAGACCTGTAACGTCTTCTGTAAGAAGCTTTTCTGTCCCCCACTTGTTACCTGTATGAATGGCACCTGTTTGAACTCATCATCTGTATAAAAGACACCTGTCCACAGCCTCAAACAGTCAGACTCCAAACTCCGCCATGGCCAAGACCAAAGAGCTTTCGAAGGACACCAGGAAAAGTATTGTAGACCTGCACCAGACTGGGAAGAGTGAATCTACAATAGGCAAGCAGCTTGGTGTGAAAAAATCAACTGTGGGAGCAATCATCAGAAAATGGAAGACATACAAGACCACTGATAATCTCCCTCCATCTGGGGCTCCACGCAAGATCTCATCCCGTGGGGTCAAAATGATCATGAGAACGGTGAGCAAAGATCCCAGAACCACACGGGGGGACCTGGTGAATGACCTGCAGAGAGCTGGGACCAAAGTAACAAAGGTCACCATCAGTAACACACTACAACGGCAGGGAATCAAATCCCGCAGTGCCAGACGTGTTCTGCTGCTGAAGCCAGTGCATGTCCAGGCCCGTCTGAAGTTTGCCAGAGAGCACATGGATGATACAGCAGAGGATTGGGAGAATGTCATGTGGTCAGATGAAACCAAAGTAGAACTTTTTGGTATAAACTCAACTCGTCGTGTTTGGAGGAAGAAGAATACTGAGTTGCATCCCAAGAACACCATACCTACTGTGAAGCATGGGGGTGGAAACATCATGCTATGGGGCTGTTTTTCTGCCAAGGGGACAGGACGACTGATCCGTGTTAAGGACAGAATGAATGGGGCCATGTATCGTGAGATTTTGAGCCAAAACCTCCTTCCATCAGTGAGAACTTTGAAGATGAAACGAGGCTGGGTCTCCCAACATGACAATGATCCAAAACACACCGCCCGGGCAACAAAGGAGTGGCTCCGTAAGAAGCATTTGAAAGTCCTGGAGTGGCCTAGCCAGTCTCCAGACCTCAACCCCATAGAAAATCTGTGGCGGGAGTTGAAAGTCCGTGTTGCTCGGCGACAGCCCCAAAACATCACTGCTCTCGAGAAGATCTGCATGGAGGAATGGGCCAAAATACCAGCTACTGTGTGTGCAAACCTGGTAAAGACCTATAGTAAACGTTTGACCTCTGTTATTGCCAACAAAGGTTATGTTACAAAGTATTGAGTTGTATTTTTGTTATTGACCAAATACTTATTTTCCACCCTGATTTACAAATAAATTCTTTACAAATCCTACCATGTGGATTCATGGATTTTTTTTTCACATTCTGTCTCTCACAGTTGAAGTGTACCTCTGGTGCAAATTACTGACCTCTGTCATCATTTTAGGTGGGGGAACTTGCACAATCGGTGGCTGACTAAATACTTTTTTGCCCCACTGTACATCCCAGGTAGAAATGATTTTTCACCTTTATTATGGGACAATATTGTGCAGCTCCTGTTACAAGGATAAGTCACTTTAGTTATTAAAGTTGTTGAAGAGTTAAACAGCTATGTTGTACTTTTATTTAACACCTCCATTAAAAACACTGCTTGCATTTGACCCTGTGTACCCTGCTGTGGCTCTACTGCTACAGAACAATGCTGCTGCTCCTGGCACCCTGACAGATTCACATTTTTTTTAATCGTCAGTAACTCATATAACAGAAGGATGCATTTCACCTACCCCTGGTGTAAATGACATTAATGTGAATTCATTCTTTAAATGCTGATAGAGTCTAAACCGTGTCAAAAACTTTGTCTGTCTTATTGTTGCTTTGGATGAACTTGCACAGAATAGAATTCAGTGCACTGAAGCATCCGCTCGTTCTATTAACCGATGTGAAAACTGAACAAACACAACAAAAACTGGAAACTGATACAGTTTGTCTTAGAGTTAAAGTTGTGTCTTTGGAACATACCGCAGCATAAAAGGATGTAAAAACAAAAAAAGAGAAAAAAAGACTTGTAGTGAAGTCCAACACTAAAATATTTGATGGACATTTCAATTTGGACATATTTAGCCATAATATAAACAAGTGCAGAGTATCAGTGAGGAGGAAGAGAGAGCTGTTATGAAAGGGATGAAAACTGGAAAAGTGGCAGGCTCAGACTGCATACCTGTGCAGGTACAGAGATGTTTAAGAGAGAGGGCAGCGGACTTTTTAACCAGTCTGTTTAACACAGTCTTGGAGAGTGAAAGGATGGCTGAGGAATGGAGAAGTGTGCTGGTACTGATGTGCAGAGCTGTAGGAACTACAGAAGAATAAAGCTCATGAGAAATATCATTAAGATATGAGAACGAGTTGCTGAAGCAAGGTTAAGAAGAAAAGTGATGATCAGTGAGCTGCAGAGTGAGCTCATGCTGAGAAACAGCACTAATGTTTGGATTCAGTGCTGATGGAGAAGTATAGACAAGCTCTTTGTGAATCTACAGAAGGCATATGATTGGGTGCCAAGAGAGGAACTGTGGTCCTGCATCAGGAAGTCAGGAGTGAAGTATGTGAGGCAGGTGGTGCAGGACGTATGAGGACCGTGTCACGGCGGTGAGCTGTGAGTAGCTGATAGATGGGATGGCGGTGGGGGTGGGATTACATCAGTGATTGGCTCTGAGCCCCTTCTTGTTTGCAGTGGTGATGGACAGACTGACAGATGAGGTCAGGCAGGAGTCTCTGCGGACTCTGGTGAAGCCGAAGGAAGAAGCAGCTATACTGTAAACAATAAAATAGGGAACGATGTTTTGGCTTAATGCTGGAACCGGTCTTCTAACTAATGGGATGTTAGCCATCATCTCCTTCCTCCACTAGAAGGCATTTATGGTTTTATTCTGAACTAGTTTTGAAATTTAACCTTTGGGTTAATTTAATGTTACACAAACCATCCGTGGAGCGACCATATTGCATACACAGCACTTCTGTGGTCAGAGGATTAGTAGATGTGTTTGAGCCCCTGTCAGTCAGAAAATCAGCAGATTTCCTTTTGATCTTATTTCAAGTTGGTAATTAAGCTAATACTCAGCACATGAGGGATATAAGCTGTCATGTTCACATGAATGCTTGCAGACAATATACATCTCCTGTGGCTCAGGAGGCTGTGCAGTTGGGAGGTTGGTGGTTCAGTTCCCATTTGCTCCAGTCTGTGCGCAAAGCTATCACTGTGCAAGATAGTGAAGCCTGAGTTGCTCTCTGATGTGTTCATTGAAGTGCTAATGTTGGATAGAAAGCACCTCAGGCACAGAAAAAAGTGCTTGTATGAATGGGTGAATGAGGCTCGTAAAGTGCTTGAGTTGAAAAGCACTAAATAAGATCCAGTCGATTTACCAGCGTGCCACGCTCTGAACTGGAGATTGTTATTCCTGGCTCTACTTAATTATGTTTGGATTTGTGTATCTGTGTTCATTGGATTTACCAAAACCTCCCTGAAACGTCTGCAGGATGTTCAGAAAGCTGCAGCTGATTGAGACTTCTAACTACTCCTATATCACACTGTTGCTAAAACAGTTGCACTGGCACCCAGCTAGCTTCAAAGTCCATTTTAAGATTCTGGTTTTTGCTTTTAGAGCCGTGCATGGACAAGCACCTGTGGACATCAGTGAACTTTTGCATCTAGACATCAGCTAGCTGTGCAGCACACAAGGCTGAGAGGGGAAGCAGACGGCGCTTTTGCAGCAGTGGATCCAGACTCAGCAGCTCTCTGCCTATCAGCTACTCAATGGTCTCTTTCAAAAAATTCAGCTTCTTATCTTCATTTTTTTAGCACCTCGGTTGTGAAGCACTATAATTTTTTACTTTATTTTCTTTACTTTATTTAGTATTTATCGAACAGTTTGAATAATGGAATAAGCTGATAGTCCGCAGTGCTGAACTGTATCACACGTCTTCATCCAAAGCGAAAAATCCCCAAAGGTTTCATATCCTTCAGACATCATCAGTAAGTAAAGAATTTATTTAGATGTGTCGGCACACATTCGTTTGAAATTTCCCTGGAAGAAGCCCACACAGGCACAGGGAGGACATGCTTACTCCACACAGGTTTTAACCAGGAGCCTTCTCCCTGTGAGGGGACACTGCTAAGCAAGACATTAAGAACAACTGCTGCTGTGCCAGCTGTGTAAGTGCAGGCTGGCTCTGAGGAAGCTTGAGGGTTTTATGAAAGTCAAACAGCTGGAAGCCACAAACACAACTTCAGCTCACGTCACATCAAATCTGAAGTGCATCAGGTTCAGTTCAATTTTACTTATACAGCAACAAATCACAACAACGGTCGCCTCAAGGCTCTTTATATTGTAAAGTAGACCCTTCAATAATACAGAGAAAAACCCAACAATCATATGACCCCCTATGAACAAGCACTTTGGCGACAGCGGGAAGGAAAAACTCCCTTTTAACAGGAAGAAACCTCCAGCAGAACCAGGCTCAGGGAGGGGCGGGGCCATCTGCTGTGATTGGTTGGGGTGAATCAGAGATTCAATCATGATTAGCCTCACAGGTCTGTCTGCCTCCGCTGAAACGTGAAACAAGCTTAACCTCCTAAGACCCGAACTCTTCGACAGCATGCATTTTTAATTTCTCTTTGATATTTGGGCTGATTGGGGCCCGATGAATGTAAAAACATTCAAAATTACCAGATTTTTTTTCCCTTATTTTTGTTTTTAAGAAAAATAAGAGCTACATGAGGATATTCATTTAAAAATTTGATAGAACAGTAGCAGTATAGTGGATATCAGGTCCTTGTAGAGCAAAATTGGGTATTTTGGTCTAAATAACCCAAAATGTGATGTCCACATATGTGGGCGCAGGTCCTAGGAGGTTAATGTTAAAGCTAAAAAAGAAGCTTAATGACTGTTTTGTCCACAAAAGGCCGGGCTAATGCCACACGCTGGATGCGTGAGAGCTGAAAACATTAACAGTCCACTCCTCTCACACTGACAGCAGAACAGTGGTTTGTTTTATTTTATGTAGTTTATATATTTTTAGCAGCCTTTAATACTATTTCCTGTAAGCTGTAGACATTCACGACGGCCGTCTACCACGCCACTTCATTTCTACTGTTTTCTGTCTTCTTCTGTTTAGACTTTTCATTTCTGTGCCCACGGTGTAATGATGTAAGCCTTCAGTGTGGCTTTAGCTTTAAATATACTGTTTTATTTCTATCTGTGCATTATTCTCTTCCACCAGACGTGAGACCTCTTGAAAACTAATGATTTATCATTGGAGTCTGTTTACACAGAATAACCCTGCGACTGAGCATCTTTGATCTTACACATATGATGCTGTTACAACCAGCCAAAGAGCTGCTTTGAAGAACTGAAAAATCAATAATTTAATGCATATAAAATCTTAATCTACATACAGAGAAGAGGCCTGTGAAGACCTTTGTTTCTGAAACGTACATATAAATACAGACACACTAATTTATACTCAGAAGATGTGTTTTATTTGCAGATCCCTAGAGGCAGCAATATATTTTTCTTAAAAGCAAGAACTGTATTGGTTCGCAAATGACACGTTGCAGCTTTCTGAATATGGATTTCCTCACTGACCGAGTTTCTGCAGTTTTACACCAAATAAATTCCAGTTCTACATGAAGTAAAAGATCAAGAAGACTTTGATTAGAAACCCCCCCCGGAAAAAAAGCATCGTTATAGCATTAGAAGAAATACAACTTGGCATGGATCACGACATCTACAGATGACACTGTGATCTGTAGCAAGAGTAGAAGCAAAAGAGCACATGTGTGTGAATGAGACGGAGACGGGTGTAAAGGCGAAGCTGCAAGGAGCAGAGGTAGGGAAGATGGATGAGTTTAAATATCTGGAGTCAACCATCCAAGAGAGAGTGCACAAGAGAGGTGAAGAAGAGAGTCCAGGCAGGGTGGAGTGGGTGGAGATGAATGTCAGGGGTGATTTGTGACAGAAGGATCGCAGCAAGAGTGAAAAGGAAGGTTTACAAGGTTGTAGTGAGACCCGCTCTGAGGTCTGGTTTGGAGATGATGGCACTGACAAAAAGACAGGAGGCCGAGCTGGAGGAGCTAAGATTTCCACTGGGATTAGAAGCGCGTACATCAGAGGGACAGCTCCGGTTCAGCGGTTTGGATACAAAGTTAAAGACACGAGGCTGAGATGGTTTGGACATGTGCAGAGGAGGGTGAGTGGAAATGCTGAAGATGTCAGGCAGGAGGAGGAACGGACGACCTCTAGGGAGGTTCATGGATGTAGTGAGGGAGGACATGCAGAGAGTCGGAGTAAGAGGGGGGAAATCTTAGGGATAGGGTAAGATGGAGGAAGATGATCTAATGCGGTGACCCCTTAAGGAAGCAGAAGAAGATGTGCAAGTAGAACTAGACATGAAAAAAGAAATGCTGAGGAAGGTTTAAGGTTCTTACAGCTGTTGCTGTGGTCATCCACCAGTATGACCTCTTTGAGCAGGTGGGAAGGAGTCCTCTGGATGGCCGTGTGGATGGAGCGCAGCAACACCGACAAGGCCTCGTTGACAAAGATGAAGATGACACTGAGCTGGGGAAGGTCTGATGAGTAGGACATGTTTCTGCATCTGAGGGGAAACGCCAACATTCAGAAGCTTTGTGAGCCAAAATCACATCCTGTTAAATCCTTACAGGAGAACACCACCACACCGACACTCACCCGTCAGGCCGTAAATCTGGAATCGGGCGGGTGAGGGAGATGCGGTCGCTAAGGTAACCGTTGTAGCCATAGTACTTGAACTTCTTGAGGGCAACCCTTCGGCTTTCCGGGCCAAGGTCGTGACCCCAGTGGTTGAAGAGTGAGGAGGCGGGGTCTGAGGCTGCGTCTGACGAGGATGCCGCATCTTCCCCATCCTTCAGAGGAGTTTCTGTGGACAGAGAGAGGGAGCGGTCGATGACTAGGATTATACAGTTAACCCTTTATCACCCAGGTATCACACAGGCTGCCTGGACTTGTTTTGTACCTTGTGAATGCTTTGTGCTTCTGTAATAAACCGAATATGAGCGAAAACCTTCTTTATTTTCAGAAACCATTTGAATTTTTGTCTCTAGTACCAACGGGAACAGAGTTACGCTTTCTCAGGAGAAATGACTATGACCAAGTCTAAGCGCTCCATGTGGTTATCAAACAAAACCTGTTGACTGAGGGCTGAAAGAATCATTTCTGCAGCATCGGGAAAAAGGATGGAACTCAAATGCGATTGAAGAAACAGGGATTTTTATTGTCATTCCAAATAACACCATCAGGCAGCTGCGCAGATCCGTTTCTGCAGAAGTGGAAACACATCCTCTAACGTGCCCCAATGTGACACTATTTGGTTTTCAGATCAGCTCGGACCTCTGCGCCACACATGCACATGGTGGAAAACAGTAACAACCAAAAACATGCTGTAGGCATATTTGGTGGTTTGAAATGATCGATTTAAAAAATATATAGCATGCAAAGAGGCTTTAATGTATTCCGCTTTTCACTGTGCAGGCTGCAGAATTTGGATGCAGCAGTCTGTTGTTTGTCCGAATCACCAAAAGATGGGGATCCTCTGAGAGAATGAAATATTCATGAACTGAGGCCGGCTGGAACTCCTCACTCAGGTGTGAAGGTGTTGAAAACACAGAAAGTATATAAGCAAAAACTTTTTTCAATCCATAAAAACGAACTCAACACCGAGCCACGAGACTCCAGCATGGAAGTCACGATCTTGAATGTGTAATATACACCACAGTGGTTTGAATGCTTGAAGTTAAACTCAAACAAAATAAAAAACAGAAATATGAATTAATTCAATTTTCCAAAAAGATCAAAAAGTATTTGTTTTCTTTTCCCATGACAGCGGTTGACAGTTGCTCAAAGCGCTGTCAACTTTTATAACCTGCTACTCACTTTTTTAAACCCCTTTTCATGGAGCCCACGTACTGTAGCGTTGGGCTGTCACGCTGTAAGACATTTGACATTTGGCAGGACCCACTGTGCTGTGCCAGGTTTGTATTTCACACAAGGTGACAACGTTTAGTACCTCCTGCTCAACAAGGGAAAGTTGGTAAGCTTAAAGTTCTCATCTACAACTTCCAACTGAACACTAAACATCATCACGACTGCAACTGATCACCCAAGAGCTTGTTATGATTGAGGATTCAGGGTGCACCAGTCTGCCGCCGCATTAAAACCTGGTGGTTTTAATTAAATTTGTTTTAAACCAATTTTAAACTAATTACAACCTGGTGGCCCCCGCCAAAATCCCCCGATCCTAATCGTTTTTTAGCATCGGCACGTGTATTCTTGGACCTGTGGAAGTGGTTGCCGGCAAATTGACGGGGTCGTCCTTGGTTTGCGTGGAAGACAGTGACTCGTCTGCAAACTACTCACGGCAAGAGTGAAAAAGTGTGACACAAACCAGAAACAGATCATTTAGTAAAAGTAAAAGCTCCTTTTTAAATGTTACTTTGAAGGTGAATGTTTTCCACTTTTTTAAGTTTCAAGCAGAAAGTGAATTCAAGTGAAAGTCTGAGCTTTGAGCGTGCTCATTTGAAGCCTGCACATCTTTTATAGATATTGTGTTGCACTGTCTCTTTGCCCCCCAAACTATGTGCGACATTGCCAACTGCACTGGTCTGCATTAAATATTTAATAAGACAATATCCTTTATGTATGGGATAATTTTGTACTGAACTGAAGTCACATATTGGGCAAGTTATCAACACATGACTGAACATGATGTCCAACCAAAGACAAATGTAAAAAAGCCTGAAAAAGAGGAGGGTCACACTCTGCTCCTCATATTTAAAAAAAACAAACAAAACTGCATTGATCAAGATCAGGATAGCATGACAGGTTTATTGGGATTACAAGAATACTATGTAGGAGTGATGGGCAATATGTAGTGATTTGTTATTAAGGTGACATTGAAGACGTCAGTGGATGTAAGCTGAATTTTGAAGGATTGCTAACATCACCCCGCTCTGCACCCCTACTAAGTTTCATCAGAATTGACTAAAACATTTCGAGCTCTCACATTTATCGCATCAAAAACACAACCTTCTCTGTGGAGGTAAAAAGAAAAGGGAAAAACAAATGTCCAACAAGAAATGGTGATACATTTTCAAACACCTGAAAGGTGATAAATTATTCACTTCTATGTTCGTGAAAAAAGCAGAGGTGCAAAAATTGTCCAAGAACTCATTTGAGCTCTTTAGTCACTTTTTCTTTAGAGGAGATGACTAACAAAACACAAACTCCATCACGTGATCGTGACTGGCTCATGTTCTGATGGGGTTTTTTTTAAATACAGGAGTTTTCTCCAGACTGGGATGCTTTTATCACGGGTAATTATGGCACATCACAGTAACATACTCCACAGGTTTAATTTTGGTTTCTGCAGTTTGACTTTAAGATTTTGACTCCAACCAGCCGACTATCTCTACTTCTATTTTCAGCCCTCAGTGGAGGACTGTGAAGTGCCTCCTTCCTGCAGCAAATGGCTTTTTTTTATTACTTTGAACAGCAGTACTTCCCCCTTTGGTAATAACATACTCAGTGCCCTCGTGGGTGAAATGGCACCTCCCTCCAAGTCCACTCATAGCCTCATAATAAGCACCCTAAAAGCACTACAAATGATTCGGTGTTCCATTTTTCTTGGCCACAAATGCATTCTGAGTCATGCAAAGTTTTTAAGAGTTTTAAGTCACCTCATTTGCAGCCATTTATATTCACTGATGCATTTAGTTAATGCATTGTGCTTTTCAGAACAGACAAAAAAGTAAAAGCTGGAGAGGGGAAAAGAAAGATGGATGGCAGATTGAACCCGTGTGTGTGTACTCTGTGCTCGGGTTGAGAACAGATGAGCAGAAGGAGTGTGCTGTGACCTGCACTGCACTGTGTTAGACAAACCTCATTACTAATTCAGTTGGACCAAGCTACCCTTTACAGCACAGCTGGAGGGCACATCATAGCTCTGTACAAGACGTCAGGGAGAATAAAGTGGGACAATGCTGAGGTTGTGTCCGTGTGCGTATTATACAGTACCAAGTGTAATATTTGTACAAATGATGTAGGTGCAACAGAGACACAGTGCTGACGGCGTGTGACAGTGTAATATTAAAGTCAAATTTAGCGTACTACAAGTGTGGGAATGTGTGT
The DNA here is from genome assembly GCF_964374335.1 of Astatotilapia calliptera. NCBI lineage: Eukaryota > Metazoa > Chordata > Actinopteri > Cichliformes > Cichlidae > Astatotilapia > Astatotilapia calliptera. The sequence goes on along the minus strand of NC_137428.1, from coordinate 2,644,702 downwards.
GTGTGTCATTTACTGTGGATTTCCACAGGAAAATCTGAGGGCCAAATATGCTGTTTAAACATGACTGATAAACATCAATGGAACACTTTTTAATCAGAGAACAGCATCAAGTCAGGTAAAGTTCTGGGGTATTGATCTGGTCAGTAACAGAGGGGGTGTTAATCGGTATCAGCTGCTTTGGTGTTCGTGAAATTAACAACAGGAGCTCTAGAGGGGCAACAATGTCACAACCCCCAAAGCAGGAATGGTTTTACTGGTGGAGGCCACTGACATTTTCTCCTCCTCATGTTTACAGAGTCTCACGAGCATGGAGGAGATTCCAGGAGATAGACAGGGCCGTAGAGGGCCCTTAAGCCACCAAAATTATAAACAGAGTCAATGAAGGTGGCAGAGAGCCCAACGCCATCTAGTGGGCCCTGAGCTCATCTGCCATAGAATACCAGAACTAGCAGTTCCACCATTGCCACCCTGTGATTTCCACAAATGAGAGCAGGTTCACCCTGAGCATGTGTGTGGAGAACATTGTGCTGTCTGTAAGTGTGACGGCTTTAGTGATGGATCAGTGATTGCATATCCGCGGAGGGATACACAGGCCTATTCAGGTTTGGCAACGCCACCCTGGCTGCCATTAGGTATCAGGATGAAACCGTTGGACCTGGGCTGGGACGAGAAATATGCTTTAAAATTCAACCGAATTTAAAAATACGTCTGCACTGCTGCAGCAAACAGTGCAACTTTGTCCAGTCGTACCCTTGTGGGGCGTAGGAACTTGGCGCCACATCAATATCTGCTCAGCTACACACAACACAATGCACAAATCCAGAAAAGAATGAGAGTGAGGTAACACAATTTGAAAAGAAAATCAGCATTTATGGCCTTAAAAAGAAGCTTTGGTGATGCAAAGGAGGAAAATGTCATCTACTAATCTAATAAAATGGAATCTAGAAAGAAACAGACAGGAGGAACAAAAAATAATGATGACAAGAGCACAAAACACAGAGGACAAAGAAGTGCTGACAGGATGCTGAGTGAGGTACGAGAGAGTGATGGAGAGGGCGAGAGGCAGAGAAAGTGATGAGGAGAACAAGGATAAAAGGGATGTGACAGAAGGTATTCATCCCCAGGCATCTGTAAACTAGGAAACCCTGAGCTTTGTCTCTCCAGATTGTGGAGAGACACACTTTTATTAGCTCAGACAGACACCATGACACACACACACACTTCCTGCAAACCTGAGGGCATCAGAGCTGGACTCCCTACAACCTAATGGATTAGAAATGAGACGCACTGCTGGGTGACAAAGTGGCTCACCTTGTCCTCCAGTCACTTTATGCAAAATTGACATACGATTGGCTCAGCAGGCTGCACGCTGCAACCGGCTCTCCAGCCTCAGCACAACCTCTGCAATCAGAGCTGAGATCAGCCTCAATCAGGACTGAGAGCAGGACTATTCCAGATTAGAATCACTGTAAACAATGTGCGAATGACTACCAAAAATATAGAATCTCTCTTCTATAAACACTTTTATTTGGACAAGGGGTTGCAAATGTTTGATTTTGTATATTTTGGATGTGAAATCTATTGTTATCCACTTTTACTGAAGCTCGAACGAACAACGTGAATATATATATAGCGGCGGTCTCTAAGAAATGTTCCTTTATTTAAAGTAACAGAAAAATTACATTAAATTAATCAAATATGACAAAACGACATCATTATTAGTAAATCACTGAATATTTGAACCTATGTAGAAGCTTTTTCACGAGTGTGTTTCAATGGCACACTGTGTTACCTAATGCTAATCATCATTTTAAAAGGCTACTTGGTTATTAGAAAACATATTTAGAAACCTGTTATTACATAAAATAATTAGAAAAACACATTTGTTTAGCTGAGTGTCTGCAGCATCAACTGTCGTCAGGTCAAAAAAATAACGGTGGTCTAAAACTAATCAGAATATTTCCTCCTGAAGGGTATTCCCTTGACTTAACCGCTCTAACTGCCTCTAATCAGAATAAAAGACAAGCTGTAGGCCCCAATGTAAAACTGTGCAAGAGTTTATAGTCGGGGAATCGGATGCCTCGTAGATCCGTGACAGCCAAACACTGACGTACCTACAGGTGAAAAAGAAGTCTGTGGGAACGCCTGGCTCAGTTCCCTTACTTTATGACCTCAGTAAACACTTTCTGCATCGGTTTATGGGCTCTAGTGCTAGTTTGAAGTCTTAAAACAATACAGCATGATGTCCTGAATGATAAAGAAGGTCATTACCAACCATCCTTCTTCCTCACTGCGTCACATTTAACAAAACAAAACCAACACGATAATAGCAAAACAGACAGCATGAGGCTTCACAACAGGGCCACGAAACTGGAGGATACCAGCGTGGCTGCATCTATCTTGTATAAACAGTCTATAGAGTTCGGAAGAAATACAACAACAACCCATTACTGCTGCTGAACGCCTCCTAAAAGCTGCTTCAGACACATTCTGACAGTTTCTTCATCACCAAAGCTGCTACCGGCATCATTTCTGAAAATACAAAACATAACAACTCCAAAGCACTATTCTGTTTCGATGATCATGTCATGTAAAAATGCGGTGTTCGTTCGGCATGATGGAAAACGCGGCCACCTCCAGCACGCTGCTGTCGCTCAAACACCGGTTGGGTAACAGCACGATCCGTGAGAGCTCACCAGCTGGGCTGTCAGTTGAGGTTTGATTGACAGTCGGCTGGTAGATGAGGAGATGAAGTGCTGGATGGCAGTTTTTTAGAGGGAAGTGGAATTCAGTAAAAGGGCTAAAGAGTTACTAAAACGATTTTAAAGTCTAAACTGAACTGCGAACAAAATCCAGGAATATCACAGCTGCACAAAGTCTGGGTCTGGATCTGTTTGTGCCTTTGGCTGTCAATCTTCCAACCAAACGCCGACTCGCAAACATCCACTGAAGAACGGAGAATAAAATAATCCAGACACAGAAGAAGAATGCTCATAACTAAAGTGATGGAGACGTCTTTGAGGACAGAGTCGCTATTATTAGCACACAAGTACGGGGCCGTTAGCGCGGAGTGGAACTGCTGGAGGGTTGTGATGATGATTCAGAGCTGGATCTTATTTAGGGAGGAATAATTGAATGATGTCACGACAAAAAGGAGATTCAGGATTTGCAGATTGCATCCTATTAGCAATCAGCTGTTATTTTGAGGGAATGAAATGCTTGGAATGCTTGTTTTTCATTCTCTGCGTTAAATCTCAGTGTAAAATCAGCAGCCTTGTGTTCATTCAACCCCATTGACTGTGTGGGATACAAACAGCTTAAACCGACGAAGACCTTAAATGGGACATGAGCCCGATTTGCAAAACACCATGCGTGGATGTAAACCCCCCCAAAAAACACTCAATTAGTCCTCCGCACATCCTCTGTGTACTTTCAAGTTGCTCATCAGCTCTGCTCCGAAACACTGCTGTTTTGCAGGAACCTATCCCAGCAGGCTTTGCGCTTGTAACACAAACATGCGCCCACACACACCCGAGGATTTGAAAGAATTTGTTTTCGTGGAGAGAATCTCATTTGCTCTGCAAGCCCCGCAACATTGTCTCCCCACGAAAGCTTTTTGTGTTCCAATATTTAAAGAGGCATAAGGGAATACACAGGCAATTCATTTGCCTTTTGTATTGACTCCAAGTCCCCTTCAAACCACACGACGGCTTCTTTTTCGTATCACAGCGAGAGATGACTCATAAAAAGTGCTTTTTCCATAGCTTGCTATGCGTTTGATTGTGTTGCCAAGAGCATGCTCGCACAAGAGTCATTTGCAAAATGTTGTGTGGCCCCCAGCTGGGGCAAAACGGGAGCCCATCTGCAGATCCCCAAAGTAAAGGGCAACTAGCTTTTCCCCCGAAGTTTCTCGCTGCTTATTATACAACGACACATACTGACAGAGAGAGAGCGTGATGTCTCACAGAGAGAGCGAGAGAGGGAGGGATGGGGGCCTTTGTGCCAGAGTTCACACATGATTAATTTAATCAAGCTGTGAGCAGATGGTGATCTCTGTCTTCCTCCTCTCCCCTCAGGTATGAATAATGTGTTTAATGGATCACACCTGGACAAGTCAGATCTGTACTTACAGCGAACTACAGCAGAGTGAGAGGGCGCAGACGCGTTAGCCATTTTTACAAGTGGATTTTGTTGCATTGCTGGCTTCGTACATCTGTTTAGATCGGGGCATTTTTAGCAATCAAACCTCTGTCTCCAGAGGAGAGGGAGGTGTCGCAGACAGAACGATACGCCGCACGATATCTGGCACTTCCTGCATGAGGAGGAGCAGCCCGGCACTGGAGGAGAACAGCAGTCTCTCAAGCGCAGATGGATTTCAGGAACAACAGTAGTTCAACATTCTGGGAAATACCTGATTGCTTTATTTCCTCAAGTGAGATAAGAAGATCAATAGTAATCTCATGTGTAGTACAGAGCGAAAGCTGGGATAGTGTTCAGTCTAGCTTAGCATAAAGAATGCGGGGGGAAGGAGACAGCACACATATATGTCCAGAGAATTAGAAAAAACAACAGAAATCACCCCAACTACCACAGAGCCTAAAAAGACGAGTTGGAAGTGTTGCTGGAGCTGCTACTTGAAAAACAGATGTGTTGCAGTCATTATGAGCGGTTGGCTGAGCATGTGCTCGCTGTCACTGCATGCTGAAACCTGGGTGTCAGTCTTTATATATGGTGCACATTTCAGTCATACACTTATTTCATGCAATCAGCTACTTCTAACTCTAAAAATCATTTGGAAGGTCTGTATGCAGAACAAGCAAATAATTCACTTCATTGTTTTCTTTCAGGTCCCAAAACTCCAAAGAAAATCGTGAGATGAAGTTCAGTCCTCGAATTAACAGAGTCGTGGTCTAGCAGAGCGCTAGGAGGTCAACGCCAGTTTAAAAGGGTGATTTATATAAAATTCACTGCCATACAGCTTTCTAGAAAGAGGCTGAAAATATTTTTTCACTTAATATTTAATATTAGGAGTTTTGACACTTTCCCACTGGCTTTATTGCTTTTCACCCTAATGCTCATTTTCTGTCATTTGCAGGTATAATCATATAATATATATATATATATATATATATATATATATATATATATATATATATAATATCATATAATCATACCCAAACTTGAACCATAATGTATTCAAACATGACCACACAGACACGACAGCTATGTATATTTTGTAAGACTAACACAAGTAGTGCGTGTGTGTGTGTCCACTCTCCTCCTATATCAAACATGGAACATTGTTCACTAACGCAAACATTATACCTGCAGGATTGCACTCTGATGTTTTGTAGCTTGTCGTGCCTCTGACCATAAAATATCTTTTTTAGAGCAAATGCCACAAAGCATGTAATGTGTGGTTTTACCGGTGATGCTACAGAAGAAAAATCTCCCACTGTTAGCTAACTAGCACTGATGTCAGATCCTCATTTTGTGGCTGAAATGTGTCCACTTCAGAGGTCCATGAATGCGCCTCCTTTCACTGTCATGCCATGTTATGCTTCTCAATACCCTTTCTCGCCTGTCACACGCACTCAGGAGGAAGCTGCTCTCATCATCATCATCATCTCAGTCTGGTATTCCATGGCTGATGCCAACTGGGCAGAGCACAGGGCCCACTAGATGACACTGGGCCACCTCTGTGGAGTCTGTATGATGATGGTCAGAGATATTCACACCAGTGACCTGCTGGAGGTCATTCTGTGGCTCTGGCAGTGCTGATCCTGTCCCCCTGAAAAGCAGATACATGTCCTGGGTTAAGGGCCTTCTACGACCCTGTCCAGCACTCCTAGAGTAACTGCCTGTCTGCCTGTAATGGAGACACAACAAACCTTCTGGATTTGCCATCCTGCAGGATTGGGCTACCTATGCAACCTCTGTAGGGTGCAGGTATCGCCTCATGCTACCAGTAGTGACACTGACCCTAAAACTAGAGGGGAAAAAACAGTCATTAAAAAAGAGGAGGGTAACAAACATCAGTGTCATCCAGCTGTAAAGCCATCCCTGTTTTGGGTGTTTCTCATTGTCCTCCTCTGGTGTTCCTGTTGGGCTTCTTTAAATACAACAGTCATGGTTAAAAACATTCATGTAATGAAGCAGATGTCTGAAAGGGTCTATTCAGCTGAGGACTTTGAAGAAGATGATGCAAGACATTGTTCATAATTTGCTGTCTGCAGTTAGCAGACTTTTGTAAGTCCCTACTCCCTCTCTGCGATAACCCTCACCTCATTGTTTACTGTGGAATAATCCAGTGTGTGTTTATTTTCTCCCTCTCTGCGCCGTCTCTCTGACTCAAAATCTGACAGACTGCAGATTAAAGATCAGAGAGGCAGATTCCATTATGAAGCCATTTCCCTCCTTTACCATGCTAACAACCTTTTAAAACCATCTGCCATCATTTTCTCCCCATCACGCTGTCTTCATAGTGCGATGGCCGCTACAAATGACTTCCATCCCTTCTTCCTGTCTGTCTCACAGTCTACATACTGTGTCTGTGCGGGCGTGCAAAGATAGCAGATCTCGTTTCTCTCTTCAGCTCAGTCACAAACATTATCCATAATGGCTCTCAGGGGAGACGCACATACTGTGATGCCAACACACACGGGAACAAGTGTGTCCTTAAAAAACACACCACGGGAATTGTTCGTGACAAGAGGGAATTCTACGTTTTGATCGAAGCTCGACTGAAGTCTGGTTTCTCCAATCGCTCACTTTCAGAAATCAATACAGATTGAGTGGGTCTTCCTGTAAATCCATATGGCTCCCTGCTGCAACAGACGGCTCCACTGCTCCACTAATTACATTACAGCAGCACTGATAAGGTTTCATTGTCTCATACGAGAGGATGATCGGGACAATATGATTGCTGTAAAAGACATTTCTCGGAAAAGTTTTCTTAAAATAAACGAGACGCAAGACGAGGAGAGATTTTCTTATCATACACAGATGATACTGTGTTCTCGAATGTGCTCGTTCTACTCTGAAAACAGCTGGATCTGTTTCATGGTGAGATGAGAGAACGTTGGCCGCTTCAGAACATACACGTGCCTGCTTGAACGTACCCCCACCCTCACACCCCCACTTGTTAAAACAGCAAATGAAAGGAACAATTCAAAAACAGACGATAAATCAAAGCGTGCAAACAGCCGTCCAAGAACGGATGAAAACCGCTGGCATCAAGTTGAAAGTCACGCGATAACACCAATCAGACACAACACCTGCTTGATTATGCAGTGTTTTGTCAGTCGTTATGTTCCTTGTTCTTCTAAATTCACTTTCCACCAGTGTAGTGTGAGCACAGTTTGCCAAGGTAAGCTAAACACTTACTGTATGCACGGGGAAATGATTCTGTTATTAGGGAAAGCAAAAGCTACAAGTTTAGCTACTCTTCCTGTCGACCATTGTTACACTTTAAAAGAGTTTGAAAAAATTTAACAAAGTTCAAAAAGAGATTAAAGAAGCAGGATGCCATAATTTAATGATTTAATGGCCAGCTTATGTTTATCAATAACAATAACTACTCCATAGATCATCATGAAGAAAGTTGCACAGGAGAACAGGCTGTAGAGTCTCCTTTAGCAGGAATAACCTGAAGTAAACATTTTCTATATGACTTCATAAGGAATCTATCGCAGCATTATGGAGGAATTGTAGCCCCACTTCTTTACCGTTACAGCGGAGTTTGAGCCATTGCAGCACCTTGACTCTAGAATATTTTGGTGTACAGAGGAGTTCACGGTCAACTCACTGAACCCAAAGTCACGTCCCAGATCATGTGACTGCAAAACAAGCCCACATCAACCTTGCATTATGGCCAAACTTATCCAAACAAGCAGTAGTTCAGTCTATTTCTGTAAAGGGAGTTGGTTCTCCCTGTGAAACATACACTCACTGACCTGAACAATCCTCCTTTATGACCCTTATAGTGACCATTATTCGCAACTGAACTTAATAATTTACTTACAACCCTCTTGTTGTGTGCACCCCCACCACCTTACTTTAGTATTCCTGGTCACAAGTGACCAGTTTTAACAGCTCTTAAATTAACATAAGAAACATTTTTCACCACCAAATTCAGTTCAGTGGGTTGTTCAGTAAGTCGTAAAAGTGGGCCTTTCATTTTGTCATTCAGTGGGCCATTCAGGGGGTCAGCGGCCAAAGGTGAGGGGGGGTGGGGGGTGGGTGCCCATTCATTTCCTATCACTCTTGACCGGGAACACCACAGATGCAACAAAGTTGATTAAAACACTCAAAATTCAACGAAAGAGGTGCTCATCACTTTTATATGTTCAAGTGCACAGTGGGGATGATGTCATAAGGGCTCGAGGCAATCAGATGTAAAACACAATATTTCTGCGTTTTTGAATTTGTAAATCAGTAAGAAAATGAAAGCAGTGACTGAGTCCATGAACTCACGTGGGTTCATCGAGGTCAGCTGAGGTGTTTTTTGCAGCCACAAGGTTGCATCATTGCAGCCATTAGAAAGAGTAGAGTCACTAATGTGAGAGCTGAACACAACAAACACAATTTGATATAAATCTATGGCAAAAGACATAGTAGAACAAAGCCATGCTAAACAAACGTGTTCGTGAATCTCCAGCCTCAAGTTTCAACCTAGCTTGACTTACGGCCTTCCTGAACGAAAGATCTGCAAACTTTCGTGGTTGTCAGTTTTATTTAATCTGGAAAAAATAGATAATAACTAGAGAAAAGAAAAGACTTTTTTTTTATAGCCGATTAGCTACACAGCCATTATGATGAAAATACATGACCTGTTTGAAGTGCAGAACATATGGTTGGACAAACACACACACAAAAACAAAGAGTTTTTAGATTTATGCGAGTTAAAATCATGTTAAACAGGCAGTAAAAACTGCTGTGGGATAAACAGGCAAACAAAATAACAAGTGGCATTTCCTCCTCTGTGACCCTCGGCATATTCCTGGTTGAAAGAAATAAACAAATTAGATCCAGAGAAATGTCATCTTTATGCAAATGAATTGCTACCCCCAAAACAATACCGTCCAGCAGCCCCCCCTCCTAGCACACATCAGCATTTGCTGCGTTTAAAATATTCAACAAAAACAGATTGGGAAGGTTTTTTGTTTTGTTTTTTTCCTTCGTCTGAACAAGACATTTGCATTTGCAGCAGTGTGTTTGCTTTAAGAGTGCAATATGCTTGAGTTCTGGGGGCATAATCAGAGGAACAGAAGGGCATGCATGTTCTCTAAAAGAAGAGACCCTGGAGACACTGAGAGAGAAAAAACTCTGTTACTGGCGCTTCGGGAAGCCAATTAGCACACAGCAGCAGAACAGCAGGTTTGTTGTAAGGAGGGAAGAAGAGAGACGAAGAGGAGAGGATTTAAAACATGTCAGACTTTTGTGTTCTCTGTACGGTAAAGAGTTAAACTGTTGCTTGAAATACAGACATTCAAATCAGTCTGAGGTTTAGCTCATTTACCCAGACAAACAGAGAGAGGTTCATAAAGATTAAAGAGGTAATTGTAGCCTGGAGAAAGTGACAAAACTCAAAGGCAAACAGCTACAAAAGCCAGGTGGTGGAATCGGAGGAGCCGTTTCACCGTCACAACCCGAGCCCCTGAAATCATTCACGCTGTCAGAGCTGACCGTGACACCAGTAAGTGTGAGGAGAAAGATATGCCTCTCAAATACATTCAGCAACAAATCTGAAAAAGGTTAAAAACCAAACAAACACAATAAACGGCTTTGGGGAGACTTGAATTCAACAGTACTCAGAAATCGTATCACAGACTTTGGAGTCAACGATGAAAAACAGCTTACATTAATAAACTGGGAGAAGCGTATGCTGAAGCACACCATCGTTCTGCCTCTTCACTAAAATCTTGTAGGATCGATGGCATCACCGTGCCTACAGAAGGAGGTAAAGTTAGAAATTTGAGCCAAAGGAAAATCCCAGAGGTAGAACACATCTGGGCCTAACCCTGATGCTCAGGTTTGGCACTGCGGGCAGATGTAGACACAGGCCTAAAGTCAATGCGAGCTGCAGAGGCTTGACATAGAGCGAGTGCTTTCTGGGTTAGACGTGGGCCAAATGTCACAGCACACCTGGCATCTGGCTGAGTCAAGGCAGCCGTGCTCACTGTGAATCACCGCTGTCAGGCAAAACCAAATGTTGCCCACAGACAGCTGCCGATATGGCCCAGAAATGAATTACCATCTGGAGTCCACACTCGGCACCACGAACCAAATAGTTTCATGGGCTGATTTTCATTTGAATTCGGGTATATTTCCACTTTTAGACTCCTGCTGATTAGTTTTGTGACTATCGTGTAATAAAGAGAAAATGTGTTTTGAAGAGTCCCTTTGTGGTCTTTGAGCGTCTGGCCTTGTCAGTGATGGCTGGAGGCCTCGGCGTATCATGTTTTATGTCACGATGATGCTTAGATTAGATGCAATTATGTACTTGTGACTAGTCCCTGTGACAAAACAAATGGGGACATAATTGGGTTTAACCCTCAGCTGTGTACTTACTCTGCCCGTGTATATATTTATATTGAATTTGTGCAACAACCTCACACGCTGTGACAAAGCCTCTGTGCCAAAAACACAAGAGCAGATTCCTACAAACACAAAGCAATTAACTGTCCTTCATGAAACCCGAACATGAAAATGAACTAGAGCTGGGCGATATGAGATTTTTTCATATCACGATATGTTTTTTTCATTTCAGGCGATAACGATATCTATCACGATATAAGCCAAATAACTATATTTGTAAGATTTAAATGTGCCGTTGCTCACAAGTAAAATGTGAAATAATCAGCAGCTTGTTTTTATTTAAATATTTATTTCCCATAATAAGTTCAACAGGGTAGATGTACTTAAGGAACATGAGACTTTTTCAGATAAATAAAGGCAAATATTGCAAACTACACAAAAGGCAGCCGCTAAAGCGTTTAAGTTTCAAAATAGAACAAACAAAACAGACTAAACTGTCAATTCCACTTAGAAACAAAGTATTAATTCTAAAAATAAATCTTAGTTTGTTTTACAGAAGAACAGACAAAACTGACTAACTTTTGTCAATATCAAATAAACTGAGAACTAAAAGGAAATTCTCAATCTCTCCTTGTTGTATAGCTTAGCTTTTCAAACAGTTTTAACAGTTACTTTAGTCTGACAAAAGCCGAATGACGAATTAGCGCTTCCAGTCAGAGACTGAGCTGCACCGCTTTATTGTATTTCCAGACTTGCTTTCGGCACAATTTACAGTGCACGCTACTCTGTTTTTGTCAGACTTGAAATAGCCGAAATACCTTCACACTACGGAACTTCTATGGCTCTTCCGCTCGACGATCTCTCCGGCGTTGGAACCATCATCTGTTTTCTCTTCGGTAACCTTCGGTCACGCTCTCGGTTGATTTTTCTGTAGTCGGCACACTCATTTCCTCCGTTACCCGGGCGGCACGGCGGCTGGCTGCTTCCCAAACAAATACACATGTGCGGCTTGGCACTTGTGCTGTACGTAACAAGTCACGTGACGCTGCGGCTGTGATTGGTTGGATCGGCTCTGCGCTACTTAATTTGGATTGGCTGTTCTTTTTTTTAATTTAAGAGTACAAGAGAGATGAGGCCTATCGCAATAGTTTAATTTTTCTGTCGAGAAAAGGTTATTTCGCAATACATATCGTTATCGTTCTATCGCCCAGCTCTACAATGAACTAGTCTTAGGAATAGGTTTCATTTAGCTACATGCTAAACAGACACCGTTTCAGAGACTACAAAATGTTACCTGTCAGTTCAGCTCCCTTATATTTATTTTAGCACTGCAGTTCAGCTGGTTTCCCCTTCGCTATTCCAGATAACTACAACCCAGCTGTAACAGGTCACTGGCGGCCTGGTGGATGTTAAGCGGTTAAAGGAAAGTTATTTCTATGCAGTCTCTCTGTTAAATATCTTAAGGCGATCAAGCTTAACGGAGATATCAAGCCAGCAGATATGGTGTCCAGCAATGTGCAGCCTATAGCAACAGGTATTTATTTGTTGAGTTGGGAACCTCTGTTTATTGAAACAGTGGTTAGTTTGACTCCTGCAGCATGAAGCATATACAAAATCCTTCTAGAAGCAGCTCAGCAGCCCTTTAAAAATGATATCTTCTTACTGATTTTAAAGCATTATCTAAATTAGCTTTTATTTCTATTGTCACCAGTACACGTGTATGGACTCACCAGTAAAATATGGTTAAAATAATTATGACTGTGTCTCCAAATAAGGTTTGAATAAGCTTCTTTTCCCCTGGTAGTTGCACTGTACATCTCCCTCGTATACTTTGTTCTTTCACTGTTACCACGCAGCTAATAGCTCGGTCCCACTTCAGTAAAAACAGGACACCACTGTGGTTGCGCAGTCATTGTGTTTGTGTTCTTGGGATTTTTTTGCCATCAGAATCCGATTGCAACCAACTGATCTCCCGGAGTTTGAAAATGCAACATCCTCAATCTACGGGTGATCAATTTCCACTACAAATGCAACCTGTCTCCAAACACTTGCAGCCAGACGAACATATAAGGCTCTGGTCAGACTCTGAATGTGAGCAAGTGAATTTTTGTTTAATGTGAATTTCTGTGTATGTATGTAGACGGTAACAGATTTGCAACAGACGGAAGAAGATTTGCAATTTTTGCAGATTTATCGGAGTTAATCGCCACAAACAGATTTCACATTATTATTTCACTGCATCCATTTCTAGAGGCAACAAGATCACAAGTTGATTGCTTATGTTTGCAATAGTTGTGTGATCATGCTTCGGTCTCCGTAAAGCATAAAGCGGTGTGAATCTCTACTGGGCGATTTCATCAGTTTAGCATGATTGGATAATCTGTTTCAGCTGCTGATTGGCTCTCTGGGGCAGGAACAGGACGCCCACAACCATTAGCATTTCAGAACTGTCCCTTAGATTCAGGATTCTGTGACTGGCATGACCCTCCTCATATAATGCCTCTGGTGCCAGTCTAAAAGCTTAAATACTGTTACAGAGAAAGAAAAGAAGAACATAGAAAGTCTGCATCAGTGTCCAAAGCTACCACGGACATCTAGTATACGTCAACCAGCCCTAAGGGCACCCAGAGAGAAGGGCAACCCAAATCACCCTTTTGAATACGATGCCTAGCAACAAAGGTAGTAGGTTTAACACAGTGATTGCCTCCAAACAGCCTCAGTGCACTTGTGTCAGCAGCAGTATATGTGCCAAGCTTGGAGAAAGATGGACAAGAAGAGCACTTCCTTCCTTTATTAGAGAGGTATTCCCTCCACTCCAGCAGCTGCCACTAGTTCAGAATACCTCTGCACATTATTGACACTGGAGCCAAAGCAGCACTTAAGTTGCCCTGTTGTCCTAAGAATCTGCCAAATTCATTTCAGCTTTAAGCACCAGGCTGTCTTTTCAATCTACCACATGTCCTGGTTTATTAAGCCCACAATGGGCTTATTCCTGGTTGATTTGCACATCATAAGAGTACTAATTTAGTCAAATAAGTTACAGCTCCAGGGTGAGAGCAAAAATTCTCATCTGGGTGTTTAACAAAACCACATAAGAACCCAGACGAACTGTTTTAAAGGCGCTGTGATTTTGTTAGAAATGTGTCCAAGAGCTGTTTCATTGATTTGCGAGCATTTAGTGTGACCAGCAACCAACTGGCAGCATTTCAGCCTTCTTTGGATGAAATAAGCTCATACGCTCGCTTCTCCTCTCGGGTGGGCACAATGCACAATCAGGAGTCGGACTCTATGAGATTAATATCCCTCGCCCAAACATGCATGCCATTTGGTGCTAAATGAAAATACTTCTCCTTTGACTCTGCAGATCAATCACACTAATGTTGAGCGGAGCTCTCTGTGTGAGCTGAAGAGCTTTGTATGTTCAGCACTGAGCGCTAATATCCATCACAGTGTTTCACAGTCAAGCTAATCTCACTGATAAGGTGCCAACGTGAGTCACACACTTTCATTTCAGCTGCCACACAAGCACCAGCACATAAATTAAAGGTAGTACACGGAATGATTCATGGAAGCTAATAAAAGGCACGCCACTCATTTCCCATTGGTACAAACTATATTAAAATTATAGGGGGCCGAACGATACGCAGGGCTCGGTTATTACTTCAAGTGCATTAATCTCTGGTTTTCTGACTGGATTTTGGCTTTTAACATATTAGTCAAAATACGATGAGTGACTTTCGAAAAGCGCAAACTATTGAAACCATTTTACGAATCCAGCATCACAGCAGCAATCGTTCCTTACTCCGTCACACACAGCAAAACGTTCATTTCCAACTCTGTTGTTTATAGCAGCGCCTGCTTGGAATCGTGATGTGCTGCTTGCAGTGAACAGCAGTGACTAATGCACCATGAACTGTTGCCAGCTTGGGTCAACCTCAGGTATGCGCTGCTGTTAAAACTAAAAAAATATTATTATAAGCGTAAATCACGCTTTCATGTTATTTTTACCCTGTGGGTCAGTCTTCATCTTACAATATAAAAGGGCCTCGGGGAAACTGTTGACCTATAATGGCACTAAAAAGTACTTAAAAAGTAGGACATTTGTTCAGTGTTAGTAATATTCTAATGCATGCATAAATAACAATAAAAGTAGAGTGCACTTTATTATTTCAGAGAACCAGAGCTTAGACTTTGACTCTTATCCTGGCCTTAGTCTCTCAGATTTACGTTAAAGTGAAACAGATTTGATGCACGGCTCCAGACGTTGCATTTATAATGAATTCAGCTTTGATAGTCTTAACAGAGCAACAGAATGCATCTGCAAACTTGGAAGCTCAGACCAGATGAAACGACCGTGTTCCTGTGAGTGTTCTGCTTTCATTAGGCGTTTCTTCCAGGACCAGGTCTACATGTGACTTCCTGCTGCTGCAGGTCAAGATAAGTGCAAGAGGAAATAGTGTTAGTGTTTGCAGACAAAGTTGGATAAAGGTCAAAGTGCACTCTGTGACCCTCTGACATTTGCGGTGCCTTGTTTTTGTGTTTTTCAGAGAAAATGCCACAGTGGGTTGTGGGCATTGTAACATCAAAGCGATGTGTGCCTGCTGCGACGTGAATATCACTGGACATCTTCTGTTTGGAGTGATTTTTCTCATGTGGTCCTGACGGCAGCTGCTTCAGTTTTCTTTCACACACAAGCTGTGACGTTAGCTGCCGGGGCATCCAAACAAGTCCTGGAGAAGCTTTTCAAAAATGCAGAAACTCCTCATTGTTACATTCAGTTGTAACACACGCTGTCTCATTTGGCTGGTGCTGAATCATGGTGTTATTTCTTAGAGCTGAATGCATGACAGAGTCTGAAGGACATTCTCTTTGCTTGCGCCGTGTCCCTCGGTGCTGTAAGTGATTGCTAAAAGGGTAATGCTGGGCACCACTATAATGCACAATGACAAGGTGACTGCTACTGGCCTTCAGAAAACAAAACCTCCTCATTACGACGCACATTTTATTACTTCTGTGACTGAACGGGGCAGTTCTTCTCATGTCTTCCTTCTCACAGTCATCCTCCAGGCTCTTCTTCATGTGCTGGTTTGTCTCTTTGCTGTGATCTGGGATAGAAACTGTTTAAACATTATCGTATTTTCCAATCATCCTACATTTCCCCCTTCGTGCCCACAGCAGTTTTTGTTCTAAAAAGAAAAACACAAAGTCTTGTCTACTCAGATAGTCTTGTCACTTGTCCCTGTCCTTCCTCATTCTCTCGCGGTCTGATTCATCTGCATGAGAGACAGCAAGGAATATCTGACAGCTACTGCGGGTCAGTGGACCGGTTCTCTGCTCTGTGAGCATGAGTTTGTTGTGTTTGTGATTGTGTGTGGGAGACAGAAGGAGGGGGGGAGCTGTGGGTTTGTGGTGGTGGTGGGGTTGCTTGGGGGGGGGGGAGACACCCGGGGCATCTCAGTGTCCTTGGTGGAAACAGCCAGAAAGCAGCAGACCGGCTTCACTCTTAAAGTCAGAGCTGCAAGACGTGGTGTCCTTATTGAATTCACTATCAATGCAAAACTATTTCACAGACAATGCTTCAAAAAACACGAGATTCATTTAAAACTACACTGCACATGCCCTGCCTTGCCTCTGAATACGTGAAATGTTTTGTTTGCCATTAATAACAGTTATCCTGTTAAGGTTATCCACTAAATTGACAAATATTCACTTATATAAATTAACCCTCCACAGGGGGGCTATGAGCCGCTGTACCCTTTGAGCCAGTCCTGAGGCTGGACGACCGGGGAGGGTTGCATCAGGAAGGGCATCCGGCTTAAAATCTTGTGAATCATAAAGAACAAAATTTGCATACTGTGGCAAAGCTGAGGATATTAAGATCTTTGTTGAGGGGAGAGCAGGGTGGACAGGATTAGAAATGAGTCCATCAGAGGGACAGCTCAGAGTCAGAGAGGCTGAGATGGTTTGGACATGTGGAGAGGAGGGAGGGTGGATAGATTGGACAGAGGATGATGAAGATGGAGCTGCCAGGCAGGAGGAAAAGAGGAAGACCTCAGAGGAGGACATGATGAGGGCTGGTGTGACAGAGGAGGATGTTAGGCATAGGGTGAGATGGAGGAAGATGGCGATCCCTAAAGGGAGACGCCAAAAGAAAAAGAAGCATTAATTATCTTTTTGCAGCGGATGTCCTTGAACTGAGGTGAAGCCTTACATCCTTACCAGTATCTGCGGAACACCTCATATGGTAGTGACCATCCAAAAGCATACCCACCAGATTCATTAATATTGGACGTAGTGAGTCTATAAGGTCACTGGGAAAGTAATTACTGAGGTACCAAATGAGCCAAAGGCTTCTATACGACGAGTCGCCCCCTGCTGACCATTTAAACAAACGGAGGTTTACAAACAGGCACACCCGAGTCGCCAGATCATTATTCTCTAATCTGCAGATTTATACCAGA
This sequence comes from Astatotilapia calliptera, assembly GCF_964374335.1. Classification (NCBI taxonomy): domain Eukaryota; kingdom Metazoa; phylum Chordata; class Actinopteri; order Cichliformes; family Cichlidae; genus Astatotilapia; species Astatotilapia calliptera. The sequence continues at coordinate 2,627,702 of NC_137428.1, read as the reverse complement.
GTTCCAAGCAGGTGGAAGAAAAGAAGTGTACAAAATAAATGAACTCTGTGTTAAAAGACTCTCTGTGCACTACAGCGCTGTTCCCTGGATGGACGCCGCAGCCGGAGCAGCAAAGCACATATCTGTAGGCAGGAAATGTTGTTCTGGCTGAGCCCATAATTAATCTTTCAGTATTTAAACAGTTACAGTCCCTGTTTCACTGTATATTTAATCATAAACCTGAGTTTGCAGAATCCTGGAAAGCCAGCAGCAAACAAGTTTTCCCCAGGTGCTGCTCTGTGACGGTGAATCAATACAAAGCAGAATATAATGAATAAAAACAGAGGGAAGAGAAGACAGAGTGTCACAGTTATTCCCTCCAGTCTGGAACACACTCGCAAACTTTGTTCTTTAAAGCATAAAAAAGAGAAAGAAACCCAGACGCTCTCTCATCCTCCTGTGACTCTATATCATGTCCAACACAGCAGCGATGGACTAATGTATTAACAGGAAAGCATCAACATGAGCCGGTCCTTATTAGCAAAGCTAATGTTAATGCATTACTACCTTTTACTGTGTTCATCACATTATACTGATTGCCAAGTTACTCGGGTTGTGTTTGATGTAACCTACCTCCAACCTACTCTAAACCTACAGAGAAGTTTTCCTTCACAGTGATTTACCTGTTTCAGAAGGTACAACAGATGAGAAGGGGGGGGTGGGGGCATGCCATTATTCTTTCATCTTTAAGTCCTTTAGGCGCTACTCTGGGGGGTGGGGGGGTGGGGGTGCAGAGCCATTGCAGGGGGGGCGCGGTATGAAAAGGGGGAAAAAAACCAACGCTTGGACACTGCTAGCACGGGACGCCCACACAAACGCAAAGCAGGAGATGAAGCATCGCTGAACATGTTTCCAAACCAAATTCATTCTAAGCCAAAGACTAGAAAACATGGTGAAGCAAATCTTCACCTGCACAAGTGCTGAGGTAGGTCTCCCTGCAGGATTGGTTTTCCCTGCATCGGGAGCAGCGCTGGGCTGTGTAAATCACAGACAAACAGGATCCCACATTCTTGATCTTTAGTTCACAAACACTTCTTGCAATGACTAACTGCTCCTGACATGTTGGAGATGTTTGCTCTTTATACAGTAAAGTTACAGCGGGATACGAATAACATCAGGCTGATCCTGCCACGATTTGTTCCCCCTGTCCAAATCACCGACAAACAGGATCCCACAGCTGTTTATGTTTTTGAACCCATTTTGTACAGAGAGGCATTTTTTGATAAATGCATTGATAGCAATGTTGAATATTATTACACAGGAAAAAACAACTACACATAAAATAATCACATCGTGACGCCTCTGCCTTTGTAAATGGAGGGACAGTAACTGTGTGTAAAACCTGCAGATAATCAGATTAACAGTATTTCGTCTCTATCTGCCATTCTGCAATTCATCTCATGTAAACAATAACGTGGCGCGCAGCGTGACGTGAAAAAAGACACATACCTTTGATGTTGCGTGACCAACTCTGTATTCCTCGTCCACACGTAAACGCAAAAAATGAGTTTAAAAAATCTCAGTTTTCGGTGATTTGAAACGCTGTTTACGTGGACGAAACAGCTGCGTTCTCAAAAATACCTGTGTAGGTGCGGACGTAGCGTAAAAGAGTTAGTAGTTTATTTTATTACTACCTGTAATTTATTGCAGATTACTTGTATTTGCTTAATTGTTCACTAAATGTTTGAGGTGTGAAAGAAACCGCAATGGAGCAAAATATGGGTGTGTGTGGTTGGAGGAAGTGTTTGTCCGCGCACAAAAACAAAAGGTTTGGGAACCACTGTTCTAAGGTGCGTCTCTGGGAGCTGGTTTTCAGTCCATCTTCAGCAGCATTCCAGCTAGCTCATCTTTATTAACACCATCCCATGCCCATGCACCGCCTCCACCTTGCTGACATCTGATTGGAGCTCTGTGCCTGTCACTCATCCGGCCACGTGCCCGTCCATCTGGTCTACCAAGTGTCGCTCTCATTTCATCACTGTATAAAACCTTTGAAAAGTCCCTCTTCTAATGTTTCTTGACCCAGTCTTGACGTTTCAGCTCATGTGTCCAGTTCAGTGGTGGTCGGACAGCACTGGAGGATAATGGGTTCCTGGCAGCTCCACCTTTGACTTTTCTCAAATCTTTGGTAGTGGTGCAAAGACATCCACACAGGAAGTGACAGAAGGCCTTATTTTATTTGCAATTTTTTATTTTCTTTCCCTTAACTAAAATAACTGCTGGCGGCACAAAGTCAGCAGTCTCTGGGTTAAGGGGAATCCAAACAGGACTGCCAGCTGGTTGCTAGTGCTTGATGCAGCAGTGGTTTACTAAGGCAACCAGAGCCTGGAAGGCCTGCAAGCGACCAACTATCAGCTACAAAGTGATGTGCAAGAAGCGAATCACTCACAGTTTGACGCTAACATGAAGAATTTAACAATATCATGAAGTATTCCAGCTGTGACAGTCAAACAGTGAAAACCAGATGTTGTTACAGTATTGTTACAACATAGTTTTGTTTCTATTATCATGGCAAAGCTACATATATAGCACAGAGGGAAAGTTCATGATCTGTGTAATACAAAACTTTGTTACAAAAGCAATAAAAAATTCGATTAAGTATTCAGAATTCATCCTAGAGTGCTTAGTCTGCCTGCTCCACTGCACAATGACAGGAGAGGGTCGTAGCAGCTGCAGTGATATTAAATCATTTAGATAATGTGCTGACCTGGGGGGAGCACAGACACAGATGACCTCAGCTGCACCGATAGCAGCAAGGAAAGATGTGACTGGTTAGTCAATACACACCGTGCACACACACACGTGCACGCACAGTACACTCAGAGACTCGTTTAATCAGGCAGCCTCCTCAGACGTTCCAGAGGGATTCATATATTATTCATTTGTGGCGCTGGGACACATTTACTGCTCATCACCGGGGGGAAAGAGGTCTCACCTGGGACAGGTCAGTGTGTTTAGGAGCAGGCAGGCCACATGCTTTTGGCCACAACTACTGAAAAACTGTTGCTGAAATACAAACACAGATTTTCAAATGTGAGAATTGAATTAATGATGCAGAGTTTGAGACTGCGGGAGGATCCCGAAGATACATGATTCTAGGAAATTGAATTCCAGTCACTGACATTCTGCTCCACTCAATCTCCTCTCTTACAAACCACATCTAACACTGCACAGTATTATACTTACATGTTACAGAGTGCGAAAGCAACTTGTGGGTTAAATTCACACACTTGGTGAAGGTTAGGAGGAGATTCTCTTTGGTTCTATGGATGCATGTTGACTCACTGTGAGCTTTGGCTATTAAAACAGAGAGACAGGAGTCTTTGCATAGATTTTTTACAATGTTGTGTTCACCACAAGCAAATAACGTGCTGTAAAAACTTGGTTATTCTAAAGACACAGAATCAGCATATCTGTGACCTCCCAAATACACCAAGTAACTTACTAAAAATATTATGCAGTCAAAATCAGATTTCTTTTAAAATCTTATGGCGTTATTTTTGTGCCACTATTCTGAGCGCACGTAAAAACAATTTGCAGGTGCAAGTGTTGCATTTTGAGGAGAAATTTATTTTGAGCAAAAAAAAGCTAAATTTGAGTGAACAAAAGTCATTGCTGCCTGCAAAAACTGTATTTCAGTGTTTGCTGTTATACACACACACACACACACACACACACACACACACACACACACACACACACACACACACACACACACACACACACACACACACACACACACACACACACACACAACAGCAGCCCCTCTCGCTCAGTTTTTGTATTTGCGCACGCTCACGATGTGTTGCTCGCGCTCTCAACATTTCTGCCCGTGCCTTCAACTCTTTCTCTACACCGTTATATTTGTGCCACAAAACCAGCCAATCACAGACTTGGATGCAAAAAAAAATCTGATTGGCTGTTCTGGTCTCCAATCAGCTCGAAATGACGAAATGCAATATCCCAGAATGCATTTCGTCCAAAACTCAAACGAGGCAGTGGCGGAGGAACACAGAGTGGCGGAGTTTGAAATATTACTCTTTCTGATCACAAAATAAACTTTTAAGATATTTTCTTAAAGAATGTTTCTGTGTAAACTTCAAATATCTGCTCGAGTCATCAAGACATCACATATTTGCAAAAGTGCTCTAACGTTTTTGGAGATGCCTGTTGAATGACGTGAATGATAAGAAACTGCTGAAGTGACATGAGCACTTGTTAATATTGCTCAGGGTCCAACCTCACCACAACAGAATGTGTTTGTAATGTGTGTGAACAATACAATAATTAAATTAAGGTGTGCAGGAAGCTCTGCATGTTTTAGTAGTTTCACAGTGGATGCATTTCAAATCAAATCAAATCAAATCACTTTTATTGTCACATCACATGTGCAGGTACATTGGTACAGCACATGTGAGTGAAATTCTTGTGTGCGAGCTTCACAAGCAACAGAGTTGTGCAAAATACAATAATGTAAACATGCAAAATACAAGAATGGCTACATCTGAAACTAATAAATATATGTACAATATATAATAGTATATGCATTTCTGGATGTGTATACTAAATATTTTTCTACGTGTGTGTGTGTGTGTGTGTGTGTGTACACATATTTTACAAATTAAATAGAGTAAACAATAAATAAAATATATAAAATATATAAAATAAAATATACAGAGTGAGACATGTGCAAAACAGTGGCATTACTGTACAGTGTGGAGTGCATAATGTTAAAGTTCCAGTAGTGAAGCTGAGGTGTCTATGAAGTGTTCAGCAGTCTGATGGCCTGATGGAAGAAGCTGTCTCTCAGTCTGCTGGTACGGGACCGGATGCTGCAGAACCTCCTTCCTGATGGAAGTAGTCTGAACAGTTTATGGCTGGGGTGACTGGAGTCCTTGATGATCCTCCCCGCTTTCCTCAGGCACCGCTTCCTGTAGATGTCTTGGAGGGAGGGAAGCTCACCTCCAATTATCCGTTCAGAGCACCGCACGACTCGCTGGAGAGCTTTGCAGTTGTAGGCGGTGCTGTTGCCATACCAGGTGGTGATGCATCCAGTGAGGATGCTCTCAATGGCACAGTGATAGAAGGTCCTGAGGATGCGGGGGCTCATGCCGAATCTTTTCAGTCTCCTGAGAAAGAAGAGGCGCTGCTGCGCCTTCTTCACTGTTTTGTTTGTGTGTACTGACCACGTAAGATCCTCAGCCAGATGTACACCAAGGAACCGGAAGCTGCTCACTCTCTCCACAGCAGCGCCGTTGATGGTGATGGGGGTGTGTACTTCTCTGCACCTCCGGAAGTCCACTATCAACTCCTTTGTCTTTGCGACGTTGAGGGTGAGATGGTTGTCTTGACACCAGTGGGTCAGGGCGCTGACCTCCTCCCTGTAAGCCGTCTCATCACCGTTGGTGATAAGACCCACCACTGTAGTGTCGTCCGCAAACTTCACAATGATGTTGGAGCTGTTAGTGGCTGTGCAGTCGTAGGTGTAGAGTGAGTACAGGAGAGGGCTCAGTACACACCCCTGTGGAGCACCAGTGTTCAGTGTGATGGGGGATGAGGTGATGTGCCCAGTCTGACAACTTGGCGTCTGTCAGACAGGAAGCTAAGGATCCAGCTGCAGAGGGAGCTGCTCAGTCCTAGATCCTGCAGTTTCCTGTCCAGCTTCGAGGGAACGATGGTATTGAATGCTGAGCTGTAATCTACAAACAGCATTCTCACATACGTGTCTCTCTTCTCCAGGTGTGACAGGGCAGTGTGTAGTGTCAGGGCTATGGCATCATCAGTGGACCTGTTGTGGCAGTATGCAAACTGTAGAGGGTCCAGTGAGTCGGGTAGTGCAGAGCAGATGAAGTCCCTGACCAGCTTCTCGAAGCATTTGCTTACGATGGGGGTCAGGGCTACAGGTCGCCAGTCGTTCAATGAGGAGATGGTGGAGGATTTGGGTACAGGGACGATGGTGGCCATTTTGAAGCAGGCTGGGACTACAGACAGAGAGAGGGAAAGGTTGAAGATGTGCGTGAACACTCCAGCCAGCTGAGCCGCGCATGACTTGAGGACGCGGCCGGGAATCCCGTCCGGACCAGTAGCTTTGCGTGCGTTCACCTTCCTGAAGCACTTCCGCACATCCTCCTCAGACACAGTGTGCGAACTGACGTCATCCGCGGTGCGCACACTGTCCGGTCTCATGGTGTTCGCTGTGTCGAATCTAGCGTAGAATACGTTTAGATCCTCACACAGAGAGGCCGTGGTCTGCGGTGTGCTGGTTTTCCCTCTAAAGTCTGTGATCGTGTTTAGTCCCTGCCACATACTCCGAGGGTTGTCAAACTGTTGCTCCACCCTGTCCCTGCACTCACGTTTGGCTGCTTTGATCGTCTTCCGGAGTTGGTAATGTGCGTGTTTGTAGTCCGATGTGTTCGCGGAGGCAAAGGCGGTGCTCCGTGCCGCCAGTGCCGCGCGAACATCTCCGTTAATCCAGGGTTTTTGATTTGGGAAGGATTTAACTGTTCTGGATGGGACGACATCTTCCACGCATTTCCTGATAAATCCGCAGACTGAGTCTGTGTACTCATCAATGTCCCTAGCAGCCACGTGAAACATTTCCCAGTCCGCGTGATCAAAACAGTCCCGCAGCGCAGACTCCGATTGGTCCGTCCAACAGTGCACCGCCCTCCGGGTTGGAGCTTCCTGTTTCAGCTTCTGCCTGTAGGCGGGCAGGAGCAGGATGGAGCGGTGATCTGATTGGACGAATGGGGCGCGGGGGAGGGCTTTGTACGCATCCCGGAAAGAGGTGTAGCAGTGGTCGATTAGCCGGTCTCCACGAGTGTTAAAGTGGATGTGTTGGTGGAGTTTGGGTGAGACTTTCTTCAGGTTTCCCTTATTAAAGTCTCCGGCTGTGATAAACGCTGCCTCTGGGTGTGCGGTTTCCTCACTGCTGATCGCGCTGTACAGTTCCCTGAGTGCTCGGTCAGTGTCGGCTTGTGGGGGAATGTAAACAGCCATAATAATCACTGCTGTAAATTCCCTCGGTAGCCAGAATGGCCGGCACTTAATCATCAGGTACTCCAGGTCCGGTGAGCAGAAGGATTTGACCGGGTGCACGTTCGCATAATCACACCAGCTGTTGTTGATCATGAAACACACACCACCACCTCTGCTTTTCCCAGTAAGATCCTGTGACCTGTCCGCGCGGTGCACAGAGAACCCCGGTAGTTGTATTGCGGAGTCCGGTACCTTGTCCGATAGCCAGGTTTCTGTGAGGCAGATCACGCAGCAGTCCCGCATCTCTCGCTGGAATGAGATCCGTGCCCGAAGCTCGCACAGCTTGTTCTCCAGAGACTGCATATTAGCCAGTAATAAACTGGGTAACGGTGGTCTGTAAGTGCGCCGTCTCAGTCGAACCAGAACGCCAGATCTTCTCCCTCTGCGTCGGCGTTTGCGGCCTCCAGGGCCAGAGAACAAAGGCGTCTCAGGTGAGATGAATGGGGGGTCTGCAAACGGAGCGTCCGTGTTGCAAAACTTGAACTCCGGAAAGTTATAAGAAAGACCGTCTTTTATGTCCAGTAAGGTTTGTCGGTCGTACACAAGGAGACATGTGCTACTCGCGAAAAAATGAAGGAAAAGTAAAATTAAACACAGAAAAATGTGCTATCCCTTTGGATAGCACATTCCTGATGCTATCCAAAGGGACTTGTGTCTCCAGCTGGAATCAAACCAACAACCTTGTAAGTCACTGCAATATGGAGCCACTAAAGGTACTGATTAGGGTTGCCAACTCCCTGAAAAATAAATAAGGGACACCTCGTGGCCAGGGCCGGGAAACCCAGTTGTCTTCACCCTTCACCCTTCCCAGTGTGGTAGCTCTTTTGTGTGTGAAATTATTTTTTTAACCATTTGACTTGAATTTGATTTAAGCAGATGCATATTCTTTGTGATATGACCATATGGGAAACAAATGATCATTTAGCCATTTATTTTTAGCTCAAAATGACAACATTAACACAGTAAAACAGGTCTCTTTCTTAAACAGAAGCCTGTCGTGCTTAACTTTTGAGAATATAAGTAAATCTTTCTTTAAAAGAACTCTGTCCTGCTTAACTTAAAATTATATAAATTAATAGAAAACAATAGAACGAAAAATATTCTTGTAACTGTGCACATTTAGTGCATTTACATTTACAATTGGCTTCAGTTGAGGTATTATTTCAGCTTTTCTAAAGCTAATCAGCTGCTCCTGTTTGTAAACCCACTTGTTCCCATGATTACGCATCTTAACTCATCATCATTATTTATCTATGTATTACTTTTATGTATTAGTCATCTATTTGTTGTAATCATCTATCCTTGCAGTTGTTTATTACACAAAATAAATGATATTATCACACTTCTGGCCACATAGCGCTGATATTCACTGCACATGCCCATATTAACCTTAACCAGAGGGTTTAAACAACAAACCAGTGTTTACATACCATATCTGCTTCTGCCGTGGCCTGGTGGACAAAAAATTGGTTAAGGGTTCCCCGAGCTTTCACGCCCCTCATGTTCTTCATGTGCCCACCGCTAGAAGCATGCCTATGGAAAAAGTGCGGCGGCACACAGTGCAGTGCGCTTTATAGGTGTTATCGTGCACTTTTCCAGCCAGGTGTTTTCCTTTTCCCAGTCCTCCCTGTACTTTTGCAGCCTATTTTTCTTTCTCTGAGCGAACAAACATTGCTGCTCTAATGCTGGGCTCACACTGTGCGATTTTTGGCCCATTTTGAGACGATTTTTGAGTCGTGCGACCGATTTGGTGATCGGCCCGATTTTGGCCTTCATCGTGCATCGTGTAGTATACGTGGGGTAACGAGAAGCGATTAACAACTCGAGCAGCTCCTGATCATCAATCGCTCGTGAGGGTCTCACCGCAGCTGCTCACACTGCACATGCGCAAACACGTAAACACGTAAACATCGGTGAAAAAGACGGAGCAGCTCGGCTGTGCAGCGTGTGATCTGGACACAAGCGATGGAGGCACAACTTTTAGAACTTTGGAAAGCTCATCCGAGCCTTTTCGATGTGGCATCACAAAATTATCACGACACAACAACCGTGAAAATAGTTGGATCTACACTGCTGCTCAATCACAGCTGCCTGATCATGTTTTTCATTAGCAATTTAGGAAAGTTGATGGTGGTGGTGTGTCTGTGTGAGTGAAAGACAGAGAGAGAGAGCGAGCGACAGAATTTCTGTTATAACCTTCATTTTATGGACGCACAGTGTGAGCACTCAGGTCGCATCAGAGCATCGGGTCGTATAGTGTGAGACCTGCATCGTGACCTACCAACTTCTAACACCTGCGAGTCAATCGTGCAGTTTGAGCAGGAGCTGAATAACGTGACTGAAAAAATCGCACAGTGTTTGCCCAGCTTTAGGTGTACTGTCGTCCGAGACTTGCACCGCAGTGTCGGCGTTTGTTTCCCTGTTGGCCATGCTTCTTGTTGTGGTCATCTGTTGTCTTCCGGTATTTTCTCCGCAAGCGACCTTTCCTCGACCAATGAGATGAGCGGTAATCTGAATTGTCATACTCGAATTGTCATAAGTGTGCTGTCAGCTCATTGGTCACAAAGCAGGAGAGGGGCTGGGAATTATGTTTTCAAACAAAGCGTTAATTCCATAAACATTTATAGACTACTTTTGATTCTCACTGTATTACGGGACAAAGTGAGTCCCTTATTAGCTCAATACGGGACGTGTACTTTTGTTTCAAAATACGGGACGATTCCGTATTTTAAGGGACGGTTGGCAGCCCTAGTACTGATAGAAAAACTATTTAAAAAAAAGCTTGGTTTGTCTTTCTACAACAGGGCAGTGTTAGCTGCTGTGACATACTTAACCCTTGGACAGTTATTAACTTGGGTTGAAAACACCCAACTTGACATAACACACACACAGACACACACACACAAAGAAATCTATAAATGTCGGTTGTGCGTACTTCAGTTGCTATCAGGAGCTTCCAGTTAACATCCACAAAAACGTCGCTTCTTACAACAACAATTACTTATGGAACCTGGATCAGGAGACAAACTTGCTAAGCTTACACTCCAATTAAGAGAAACCTGCTTAAAAAAAGTCTGGCTCACGTCCATATCTAACTGTGGCATGGAAACATACTGTACTGTTATCTCTTTTGCTTCCCACCATCTGCAGAGCTTCACACTCACACAGCGTTATGAATTGGCTGGCACTGACAAGCAGCCCCCCCTGCATCTCCCGGACTTAATTAACAAGTGTAACTCTCATAGCAAGTGATGTACAGAACAGTGTGTGTGTGTGTAAGGAGTGGGATTGCATTACAGGCTCCGTGATGCTGCACATCATGGCAAATGAGGCGGGGGACATCCAAACCTTCTACATCTGTAAACTCAAACACGACTTCGCTCTCCCAGCAGTCCTGACAGGCCTGCTGGTATATTTATGATCCCAGTCCTGGCACCATCAGCACATTTCCAGCAGCTACTGCCTAATGCTCCTCATGTCCAGGATTCATTAGACAGAAAATTATAATTGTCTGTAAGATCAGGAAATTTGTTCCTATCAATTAAAACCATGTATCATTGCTTATCCACAGAGGAGGACTGCTAGCTTGTAGTAAGAATCGGGGCTGCTCAACCCAGCTTTCGATGTTATTTGCCTGCTGATGGGATACAGCTGTCTTTACTACAAGTAGTATGATACCTGACCAATCCGAACACCAGAAGACAACAGTAACAACAAGTTAAAAATCACACACAGAGTAGCCACAACATTAATGTGGCAGCAGCCTCCCACAGCAGGAAAGTGGACCAGACCACACAATCTGCTCAACTCCAAGCACCAAGACAAAGATTCAGCGGCACAGACCGAGCACTCAGACTAAATTAAGGACCTGAAGAATTTCCTGCCAACATCTGACACACCACGGGAGGATAGGAACCATCGGGCAGCCAAATTATCCCACAGTCCAACAACCCATTCAGTTACATCTGCCAGCCAAACTTTCTCTCTACTGCTATCGAGATTTCAAGCTCCCTCCTGCTTCTTCACCTGTGATTCAGAAATAGGTTCCTGGGAATGCCAGCTCACCTCAAGTGACCACTACTAACTGGGTCTCCCCACGTCGTTGTAGTCAGTCCGCAAACAGCCCTCAAACAGAGAGTGATCACAAGGCGAGACCCCTCACGATCCAATACACCTGCCATCCGATAGAGCCTCCAACTTCCATCATTTCTGCTAAGAGCACACATGGTACTTCTTCAACTACCTCTTCCTTGCCAGTTTTCACTTTTTCTATCCTATTTTTTCAACATTTGGTTCCCAGTACTGGCCCCACGATGCCAGATTCACTTTAAAAACTGTTCCAGCAACATTCAAAACACTTTGTTGCCAGAATCTTTTCTCACTTCTACTGGTTAAATATTATTCCCATGTCTGGTATCAGGTTGCCAGATACATTTCTCTTCATTTTCACTTTTTTCAACATAATTCATCTAACATTTCAGGCCGTGGGTTGCTGGATGGACTTTTTCTGTTCTACTTCTTAGTTGTGTCTGCTCCCACATCTGTCACCAGGTTGCCAAATCTTCAGCCATCTCCAAAACCGAGTATTTAATTTTTATTAAAGATGGCAACCAAAAGTTGTATACATGTGTTCCCATGGATGGGATGACAGATGGTCCAAGGTGTGCACCGTCTTACAATATGGTTTCTGTAGGAAATTGTAAACTCATCTTCAAACCAATCAAGTCTAGCAGACTAGGTTGAATCTGGAGTCCCCTCAGCTCACCTCCTGATCTGGCGCTTGATTGTAAAATCCAATCTTCACGGCTTTCAGTAAAGCCAGTGTGTTTACAGGCCGGGACCTTCTCTTCTATCTCTCAGTCACTGTTGGAAAATAAATAAATGGCAGAAACTGAACTGTTGTCATTTTTCTCAACTCTACGTGGACATTGGAGAAGTCTTCTGCACCAAGAGATAATCTGTTTTCCTTCAGATTAAACATATTTATATATTCTTACTCAAGCATTCACCTACTACTGCTTCCTTTTTAATCAGCAGGATTTAGCACCCCGTGGTGATTAGTTTAAACTTTTGACACTTTTCAAACACATTACATGCTGTTTTAAGGAATTACGCCATTCCAGCCAGAAACCATTTGAAAATGTTCCTGCTCTCATTTCTGGCACCGGGATGCCCTCTTTTTTAAATCTCCACACTCCCTTTTAAAAATCTTCTGCGCTTCTCTCTCGTCAGCTTCACTATTTGGTTTTTATATGTTGGCAAGTGATGTTTACTCATTACTAACTGAACTTCATCAACTTTCTCAGTACAAGCTGCCAAATGAACACGTTGCTTATCTCATTTCATCATCTGCCTACATTGCTGCTCCCAGTAATAGTTGCTACATCAATGAGGCACTGAGGACCATTTTTCCTAACTGTTAGTGAAATCTCGACATCGTCAGCCTCCTGCCAGGAGCTGCCACCAATCCTCAGTGAGACCTTCTCTCAACCACAGGTTCTGGCCTAGCTTGTCTCTGAATTATCAATAAACATTTGTCATTCACATGTTGGTTCGAGGTTCTTGCCGGTATATTATTAAGATTATTTCGATGTATTAGAGAGTCAGAAGAATTTCATTCCTAACTTGAAACAGTAACAGGGTGGTATGACCCAAACTCTATTCACAACTGGGAAATTGGTAATTACGCAGCTCATGAATACGACTCACAGTCAGTACGGTCATAGTACAGCTGTAATGGCAAAACCCCTAAGAGTAATGAACTGACAAAGGTTGAGTGTTATTGCCTGCGAATTCAACTTTCTATTTTTAAGATATTGTGTTATTTTCTGTGTCATTGTTTAACGAGGCTGCTGTGCATGTAAACAACACATAGCTGCTGGTGTTGTGCCTGGAACGAGCAGATTGGGTTAGAGGGGGCAAAGACTCGAGCTGGTGTTTGGACTGGATTATGATTGCCTGACTGCATCCCTTTTCCTACAGCTGTGAGTGGCTGATGGGTAGGGTAATGTTAATGGAAGACAGAGCCAAGAGCAGGGCCATGGAGCAGTGCATGATAATTAGGGTTGCAAGTTAAACTGTGAGGATTCAAAGTTAAGAGCCAATCATGACAACAACGAGACTTGGTGTTATTTGCATTTGCCAATGCGCTCAATAATGCAAGGTAAGCATTTAAATAAAAGCTCTACTGTAGAACAAAGCAGTAGTGGAGATGGGGACTCGAGGCTGTGGTGCCATTAATCTTAGAGACAGGGAGTCGGGCAGCAACTTTCACCAGATCTCAATCTAAATGTTATTGGGTTTCCTTGAAGAGTGTCGAGCTTGTGCACAAGATTTTCTAAATTGGAGAAGAACACGTGAAAACTCAAATTAGTTGTGCTTCTTGAACTTCTTGTTTTTGTGTTAGAAGTGCGGACATTTCCTGCTAATAGAGGGGTTCTTGGAGTTACAGGGATTGTATATAATCAGAACTGGGCCCACATCATAGCCAACTTTTCTTCTATAAGGTATGGTGACATTTTGAATTAGGGTCTGTTTCAGCAGACACTTGTCAAACTGCAGGGGAGGTGGGGCATACAAGTTCGTCTGATTCTGGAAGGTACTTCGCTTTCACAGAATGTGACAAGAGCCCCTCAGAAAAGCTAAACAGCACACGAGAATTCAAAATGTCACAGTACGTCTAAAGCAAATAGGGTTTTTGTTCAAATGTCGACAGCCCTCTCCCTCAGTCCGCCCCCGGGCAACGAAAGGTTAAAAATGAGAAACAGCTTCGAGTCTCGATAATGTATGGGGCCCGTCCTGTTTCATGCAGCCCAGTGTCTTATAGCCTTGGCCCTCACCGTCCAGCCATCTGTCAGCCATGACCTGCCAGTGGCATGAACATGGCAGCACGCCAAAGACTGCGGGGGAAGGAGGTGGTGGAGAGATGATGTTGGGAAAAACAGGAGCAGAGAATGGAAAATAAGGTGGGAGAGAGAAAAACTGAAAAGGAGATGAAGGGATGAGAGGACAGTGAAAGAGAGCGGGAGCTGTAATCCTCCCTGACCCATAAAGCCTCTGCCTCTCACCACATCTGTTGACTCTGAAAGGGCTTCATATTTACATGAGCTCAGCCTGATGGAGGCTCCGGGGCTTTAAAACATGTTGATAGGTTTGTAGCTTGAACCTATTCGCTGGAACGTTAAGACAATATAATTACACTGCTAAGCAAGACACAAGTAGGCAAAGTTCTTCATGTTACTCGTGCACGGGAGAGAACCGGACAGGCACCGTTCCTTCGCTTGACCCCAGTAGCTCTCGTCCGTCCTCCCATACACTATCCTTTTATTGAGGTTACATGAATATGCATAGGTTCATTAACATACGACGTCTACATACACAAAGAGTACCTTGCCTCTGTGTGTGTGTGTGTGTGTGTGTGTGTGTGTGTGTGTGTGGACTGCTGATCAAAGGGTCAAACATCCTTGGTCAGGAAGAGGGTAGCCTCCCCCTCACCCTAGATGGTTAATCCTAGATAACACGGTGAGGAAGTCCTGCAGTTCATCTAAACAAAGAGCACTTAGACTAGAACAGACGCAACTACGTTAATCCTACCATAAAATAATAAGACACGGTATGACCTCTCATGCTCCCAAAGTGCTGTCTAATACACACAAAGTTTGCAGACTATCAAGGATCAAAACCTCTACCAATCTACAACTAATTACAAAACTCTAAGCATATATAAGTAAATATTTCTAAGCATAAATGACAATCAACAATACAAATCTAACACATGTTCTGCAGAGAACTCAGCTATTAGTCAAAAAAACCAAGCTACAAATCAATAAGGAAACTGTTGCAGCAGAATTCCAGTTATTTAGACGGTTAGCTGTGACATTTCCCCTGAAATAATTCCACATTTATCATTATTATAGTTAAATTGTTGCTAAATTGTTGGAATATTACATTTTGTTCATCGTCTGTCTCGTAAAATCCTACATTTACCTGACAAAATTATTGCATTACAAAACTAAGGTCAAGTAATTGCAGCGCATTTTACATTCTGCCAGGATGCAGCGGTGGTGCATTAGGAATAGTAAGACAGACAAGAACAAGTCTTATAAAAGCCATCAGGGCTAAGTTTTTGTATCCAGTGAAAACTGTTGAGTTGACTTTGAGTCACAAAGACGATCCAAGTAATGTTTGGCAGCACACAGAACAGAGCAGATGGATGCGCTGAAAGAGTTTAAATGGTGTGCACCATAGAACATTTAATATTTGGATGTGCAGAAAAATATCAGCTCATTCTGTCAAGAAGGCGGTTCATTTTTAACTTGAAACCTGACAACAACGTGAGTGGCAGCTACAGCTGGACCATCCCAGCCCCACAGACAGTGTGAGGGGAGCAGTGCTGTCTAAGGAAGGTCTGAGATCAGGTTAGGCAACAGCCATTTTTATACTTACAGCTGAGGATGCTGGGTGTCCTTACCCAACCTGAAAGGCTCTGCGGGGTTTGTGAAACTGGAGTTTTTATGCTTTTGTGCATCTACACAACAAAAGGACTCTTCAATGAAGTGGAAAATGGGATCCTGCTGCTCAGGTGTTTACCTGCTGTGACTGCTGCATCCTCAGAGAAGAAACACAGCTCTGAAAACACTCTGTCGGAGCTGATTAACTCGTCTCCCTATAATGGCTTTTGGATGATAGTGACAATCTGGCTGTCATCACTTTATCAGCATCGCTGCGGAGCAGACATCTACCCACTGCTGCTACCTTCTACTCGTGGACGCTTACGCAGCGTTTTTTTCTTAACAATGTCCTGACTCGCTGTCTGTTGTACCCAGCTGTGCCTGAACGAACAAATAAGCACCGCTGTGTTTGACGGTTTTGTAAACCACTTGTTTATCATGCATTACCTGGTGAAATGCAAGGACAAAGGAAAGATTGGCCCCCACCAATTTACGTATCACATTATTTCCTTTTCAATCATTCAGGCCCTTCTAAAACGTTTGATGAAATAAAACAAGAAACCATGAAATTGGAGACTTCGATGTAATGTTCCATTAAATATGATACTTGAATGTTTTCCTTCATGACAGAAGACAGTTAAAGTGCTTCAGTGATTTTTGCAGTGTCGTTTCTGTGAAAACCCAACACTGAAGTCAAACCGGCGAGGGTAAGGATGTCTCGCATATCTTTTCAGTGCATCGTGAGCTTATCATGAGTCGTTTTACTCCATTTAACTGTGAAGAGCCACACATTACCAACACTGACAAAAAACTATTTCTTGTCAGTGGTGGCTTAGGCCACAGGCACACCGGGGAAAACAGTAGTTGGTGCCTGCTGCGAAAGCACAATGTGCAATCAACTTGTGATTTCCGTGTCTTTGAAACTGTTATTTCAAAAGACCTGGATCAGATCCACGATCACTCGGAATCAGGTACAGACATTTTATAAAAGTGAGGAAACTAAAAGAAGTAAGGAAACATGAATGTGTTCTGTGTGCGCACTGCTGAGAGAAGACATACAGGGGGGGGTTTCATTGTGTGCTGATCTCTGCGTAGAAATGTGACTAAAAGCCTGGAACCTCTCCTGCTCCCTTTAAAAAGAGAACAAGCTGTGTCCCTGTATGATCCTTGCATCAGGATTGTCATCAGACAGACAGTTTGGTTCTCAACTGTTTCAATAGAATTTCAGTATTATTGTGGAGCAGGTGGGGCTCAGCTCACAGCTCACTCACAGCTTTGAGCCATCTAGCCATGCCAGGTACGCTGAGAGTCAATCTGAGTTGAACCGAGACAGGTTGCCTCCCACCAGGTGACCTGTGCAGTTTCCTTGCATCCGATTTATTATTTACTGTAGTGTGACTGAGGCCTTAGCTGGCCCTCACATTATTAGTTAAAGGAAAGCTTTTTATGTTGTTTTTCCTTTTTTGCTCCCCCCCTTGCTCAGAATCCAGCCTCCTTGCTCAGATGACTGAAAGGCTTTTCCAGATCGAGGTCCTAATCATGTGATTGGGATGGTGGGGATGTAGCAGCAGGATGCAAGGCAATCCACCGGCTGCAACCATTACTTGGGCATATTTCTGGAAAGCTTGTACAGATCAAGCTCTAAATCCAGCTGATTTATAGACGGTTACCAGAAAAGGGCAACAATCTCTGAAACTTATTTTCTTCTTGAGGGCCAGATTTTAAGGGGAGGAAATTGATTATTTAGTGTTAGGTTTTTCTTTTTGACGAGAAAGAAAAACAGATCCAGATAATTACGTAGATGTTTTTGCTGCCAGGCAGGACCAGCAGCTGAGGGGTGCATGCCATAGGTAGTGCAAGAATATTTTCATTGATCACTGATATCAGAATTAGCAAGGAAGAAGTCCTGTTGGATTCCAGAGCCAGATATCAAGGCCATATGGAGATTAAATCCCTAAAAGCAAGAAAACTGGGCGCCAAAGCCACTGACGGCATGCAAAATCTGGGCCTGACTGCAACATCTTCACTAGCCTGTCTCTATACAGAGCCTTGGAGCTCCCTGCATTGCATGACCGTGCATGAAGAGATCCATCAACAAGATCAAAGTGAATGCCTGTGGACAAGCTGTGGCCTGATTACCTGTGGGTGGGCAGACTGGGCAAAATAATCTCTGATATAACATCTGAATGCTGTGAGAAGGGATCCCACAAATATGTTTTATTTGAAAGCCAGAAAGTGCTGTGAGCCACGAGTGCAGTAAAAAGCTGTGACAGTTACCATCAATATAAATTGTCGTAGCCACTCAGACCCATGGAAAGACACATAACAAAGTAAATACAGAACTGTAAGTGTTCCTAACAGCCCTACTTCCATTCATCTTTTAGAATCCCTGAAAAACGAGCCGGAGAGGGAGGCTGCGTGCACTGACAGGCTACTGGACAAATAAAGAAAGGTAGGCATGCACACCTCCTCTGTTTGAGTAGCATTCTTCATCCTCCCTCTCCAGTCTTCTGTTCCCCTTCAGTGACATGACACCCTGCCTTGGATTGCCAGACAAGCTCTCATTCTATCAATCAGCTGCAATGCCTTCAAGACAAACCCCGTCTGCTCCGCGTCTCGCCGGCTTCGCTCTCGGCTCGATTCTCCTCTCTCACCTCTTGCAACTCTGTGTCGACATAAAACTTCTCTTTCTTCCTTTTTTCTTTGTATTTGTACTTTATCTGCCCTCCTTTTGTTTTTCCTCTGCTCTCTTCTTTCCTCTGTCTTTTGCACATATAAAAGAACTTTTGTTGGCATGCACTTCATCGTGTGGGAGTGATAATGTCCTCTTGGCTTTTACTTGATAAATTAGCTCAGTGAACAATGTGTATACATCATAAAATAAGTAGCTGCTCTGATCATGTTCAAGAATGAACAGAATCCTTCATCAAGAGTTTAAAGTTTCTCTTTGCACATTTCTTTGGTTGTACATGTATATATTCTTTATGCTATATATAAAAATGGATTCAACCAACCAGATGACTGATAATTATGCATACCTGCAGTGAAATTCTGCCTGGATAGCGCCAACTTATCATCTGTGCTGGAGGTAGCTATTATGGCTAATTAACCTCCTTTGCCCCCTCTCCAGAGAGGGAGCCCTGAAGCTAGAGGAGCAGCAGCAGACAACTGCTGCCCAGCAGAGAACAGCCTGGCCCGGGCAGATGGCAAACCTTAACCCCCTGAAGTGCGATGCAGGAGGCAGGATGATAGAGAAACTGGGGATTAGAGGAAAAGAGCAAAAAAAGAACTACTAGCTTTGCAAATGATGATCTCAGGTGTCTGCCACTTAAGTTTTAAGATTTCAGTGCAATGACAGTTCAAATACCCCAAAACAGATTGTTTTTTATCGCAGCAGGAAGAGAGGAGTGCTGAGAGAAGCAAAACTCGACTTCTGAAACAGTTTGTTTGTTTCTTTTGTTTTACTCTCTCTCGACGATGAGGCACCAAAAATTGTTTGGTCAGGTGACGTGGTTAGCATTAGGAAAATGTCTGTACCCCTTTGCTCTGAGGAACATAAATGGTCTGACAAAGACTCGCGCAGACAAAGTGAAAAACAACCTTTTTTGATTGTCATTTTGTTTTTATGCAATTAAGATCATGAATTTATATTTTTAAAGAAAACTTCTAAACGGACTGTTGGCAGTGGGGAGTTTCAGACTGATGTCCTGACCTTGCACCCACTTACTAAAAAATACAAAACAAGTTATTTGCTTCACTGTATGCTACTCCACTGTATAAACCTGAGATCAATGGAATCTAATGGCTGACCTTTAACTTGTGTAGACCACAAAACATAATTTATCATCAGATCCTGATCCAAAGTTGGACGTTTCAGTATGTTTGTCAACAGCTCAGATACTGGATAGATTTAAAAACAACAACAACAAAAAAGAAACATGATTAAAAAGCAAAACAAAAATCTAAATAAAAGCTACTTTGTGATTGCACTCTGCTGAGAAAAGACAGTCTGATGTTGTTTTGTTCTCAGCAGTTCTTTTATGGATCAAACGCTGGGTACAAATACGACTAACTACAAGGTCCATCCAGTGCTCCATGCAGAGATCAGAGCATCAGTATTATTGAGTATTACACAAAAACAGGGTTTTGCACTGGACCCAACTGTGCTGTTTATGGTGCTGTCCGTGGTGCTGAAACAGCTTTAAGCTGATGAAAATTCAGATAAGTTAAATAAAACCTTCTTGGCTGTTAACAAATGGGACACACTGGGGTGGAGGGGTGATGATGTCGTACTAGGTGACGAGTCTCTCAGGCAGGTCAGAAATATCTGTTTGTTTGAATGTCTGTAAAACAAGGTTGCTTAATAATATTCAACTTCCATTAACACAACGATCTGTTTTGTTGCCCTGTTGTGCGTGCATGTGCAATTACACTTGCATAAATCATTGTAAGAGAGCATATACTCACTAGATGCTCTCTTACAGATCTCATGTTAATACTGCCTACTTGAGACTAAAATTCCTATGCAGAGTAAAGATGAAAACCAAATGTGCTGCAGAACTGTTGGTGATTCATGTGGGCCTATATATAGTCTACACAACAACCTTAGGGCATCCACACTGAGGAGAATTGTTAGGATGTGAAGAGTAACTGAGCAGTTTCTGCAACACAACAGGGACATAAAAGGCAGCCGGAGAGTTTTACTGGAACAGAAAACATTTAGAAGAATTGTTCGTTTAGAGGGGAGGAAGTTCTGATCAGACACATTGTGCCTGTGCATGCGAGCAGGGGGTCTGCGGTCCACAGCACAGCAGAGACAGATGGTCCTCTTGTCAGCATATTACACTCTGACCAATGAAAAGTCTCCAAAATGATGCGTGGAAGCAAAAAAGGCAACATACACACTTTCCTTCCTGTTGGGAGGATTCAGTTATTACCAAATCACAAACCACATAAGGTTTGTCTGCACACACTTACACACACAATGCAAGTGATGTATTTGGGGCTAGATTAGTAAAGACAGGTGGTTTATGGAGGATGCTTATTTATGCAGACTACACATGTTTGAGATTCAGCGAGTAATTGTAGTGTGTGTGTCCAAGACTGTTTTTGTTGTTGTTATTATTTCTCTGTTGGAACGTCTTCTGGGAATTAGATTTGCACTGCTGTGTGTGTGTGAGAGAGTATGTGTGCTTGAATGTGTGTGTCCTGCATGTTTATAGCAACAGTAATCCTGTGTTGGTTTAGCTCTGGGAGCACTAGTCAGGGGCAGAGCGATGAACGATCATAAGAGTGTCTTTGCTTCCTGACTTTATTTGAAAAAAGGATAGCTCAGGCACATCGTTCACATTTGCCGTTAAATGAATCTCAACATTTCATCCCTCTGACACAACCTGAGGGTTTGCCTTGGATGCTGAGTGGCTTCTAAGTGCTTGACTCACGCCGCTTGACACAGTGTTAGTCCAAATCTGTCTCTCGACTGCCGACTGCAACATCGGCGCTACTCGAGCGAAACAACCTTGGGAGCCTAATGTGAGGTGTGCTGAGTGCCAAACTTTTTATCTGCAAACGGCTGCATCTCAGGAGTCAGAACAGAAAAGTCAAAGAGGTCAAAGCCGCGCAGGGCAGGTTACAGGATTGGATCATCCAGTCATCTCATCAGAACGAGCTCTTTGATATTTACTTCATTACGTCATTTCATTAACAGAAAAAAAGCCTGTTTATATCTGAAATGCATTATATTGTGTTTGTCAGTCAACAACTACACAAATGCCCAATAAAGTCTGATTGTACATCAACACTTTCTAAAGACAACCCATTAGAATTAACTGCAATTTGTTTGTGAAGTGACTTTCATTAGAGCCTCTTCTGCTGGCTGATGTTAGAATGAACAGCTAATCAAGGCGGTGCATCTTTGCTGCTAATTAGTGGTAATGCTCTTTAATTGTCAGGAGCCATCTGTCCCTTCCACTGCTCTAAAGGTAAGTGTTACAACCTCAAACAACATCTTCAACAACTTAGTGCTCATTACGGCCAATGAGGAAAAAAAACAAAATAAACACACACACACACACACACACACACAGAAATCAGCTGTTTACTAAACTATCCCTCACTTTCTTTACTTTATACGAACACATGCGAAACACAATCCACTTTACAAACATGTTCAGAGCTGTGTTTACAGACAGAGACGATATAAAATATTAAAACTGAGAAATTTTTGTGTTTTTTTGAAAAATATAGTTCATTTTTAATTGGATGTCAGAGACACTTTTCTTAGCACGGAGGGAAGTTTACTGCTGTGTTGCATCATCTTTCCCCCATTCTTAGCTGATAAAAGTTTTTACAACACCAAAACTTTTCTGTTTACATTCATGGTTTCATTTCATTGTCACCAGCACTTTCTCTCTGTCTCTCCCTGTGTTCATTATAGACGAGCTGTTTTACAGATATATGACTTCTTCATGTATGCTGAGCTTTATTTACAGCTCTATGGAAAAACTATTTAGGCTTCCCTAACAATTTCTTGTGTAATGAATAATGAAAGCTTGGCTTAAACTGGCCATGTTGCACCATATACAAGCTTTTGACCCCAAATCTAATCTTGACACTCACAAAGAAACGATCTGCTGTTGGATAGCTTCACTCAACATGTCTGATGAATAGATAGTTGTTTCAAAAAAAGAATTTAGCCCCTTTTTCTTTTAATATCCCTGTCACAGCCTGACAACACCTGATAAAAGTGTGCTGGCTGCGTTATTTCATCGCACTGACTGGAAACTCTTTAACCTTCCTGCAGTGCTCTGTGGACCCGTTAAATTGAGTCTTGAAACCTCTGCTTCATATCACAATGCCAGACAAATAAGTGCCTTTAATAGAGTGAAGCTGTGGACCCGGGCAACCTCTGGAAGGCTATGTAATGACTATAACTTGTTAGCTGCTAAGCAACCACAAATGCCCTGCTTTGCTCGCCATCTTGACTGGCTGCACTTTGCAATGGTTTGTGCTGCCGCTGACGCACAATGTTAGCTCAATACTTCCCATCACTATCACTGTCTTGCTTTTAATCTCACATGTTAAATAAGGCAAAACCTAGTTTTGTTGGGTTTGTACAATGAGAGTGAAATTGTTAAATAAAGCCATTAGAAATAAAGATTAAAGAGTACTACTTTCAGCGAGGTGAATTCAAACCAGGAGTGATCACCTCAACAAAAACTCAAGATAAAGTCCAGACCACCCTGAGGTCAATGCTGAGGTGGACCGGCTATGATGCCCCATAACACATGGGACCCCATGAGAACTAGAAGTCTGCCTTCAGTTTAATCTTAACTACACACCTTTAGGCACTAGCGATCAGCTGTTAGGGAGAAAAATGTATTCTCCAATCAGCAAGAGGTTGTGAGATGTTGCTTTCTGTCAGCGGGTGAAGGTTAAAGAGGTTTCTGTCACTGCACCAAAACCATCCTTGCATTTTTTTCCAAGTTTTGCTGCAGCTCGTTGATTAGTTACGTGTTTGCAGATAAATCAGCGTCAGATCTGCTGCAAACTACAAGCAACTGAAGCAGTCTGCTACTGACCAAAGCAGCCACAAGGAGCTTTTTGGTGCAGCACCCTCTTTAAGACCTTCTTTGTGACTTCAGCAGCCTCCAGAAGCCACTTGCCAACTGACAACCAGAGGTTGCCAGAAAGTCTCTAACCTGTTTCTTGGCCTTACTGTGACTGCATCGTGCAGTACTGACAATGCACTATGGCAGGTATGTATATCTCTGTGTTTAAACAAGCTGGTAAACACACACACAAGGAGACAGAGGTGGAAACAATATCATCTCTGTTCTCACAGCTGGTAAACGTCTTGGCGAGATGTTGTAGCGCATCCAGAAAAAGCAAGAATGGAAACACAAAAACTAATTTGGAGTTTTGATCATATTAGTAACCAGCAGCGTCTTACATGGGGCTTTAAAATCTCTCATACTGCTTTGACATCTGGTGAATGTGAAGGCCAAAAGCATATGATGAGGAAATTACAAGCCAGTGTGAGGTGTTTAGCATCTAAAAAGCACAGCAGCACAGGAAGCACTGCCTCCACTCCCCATCTGTCCTGATGCTTTTAAAGCCTCATTCCCTGGTCCAAATCATCTCAGCGCCACTAAATAAAGTGATTTTTCCCTTCATGTAGAAATTGGAGTTCGAAGTGCTTTTAGGCCGTGAGCAAACTTTGCAACACACCCGCAGTACAGTGAAAATTACACGTCATTTAACTCATGGCAAACTACTGTGAAAATGGACGATTGTTCAGGGTAGTTGGTTTTTCTTAAGTTGCCTGAATGTGTTTCGACACTGCTTGTGAGTGTGTGATTGCTGTAGCAACCACAACATTACTGTAGTGTGTGGCAGCGCGTGGAGGGTGCAGAGGGAGAGAGTGGGATGGTGAGATACTGGGTCAGTATTTGCTTATCTACAGCGGGATTAAGATTATGATGAATAATCTGGACTGCACAGATGGGTGAACAGTCCAACACCCACACAAACACGTATTCATGAACTGATACACAGCGTGTGTCTCGTCATCTTAAAAGCACAAACAACAGGATTCCTCTGTGAATTTATTTAATTACAAATGATACAAACTTTCACTTTGGTTTTGTTCCAAGCTATATGATAAAATCCCTCCATGTGTTACATATTCTGACTCATCAAAACACAAAGTGTCAAAAACAGGACACTCTGAATCTAAAGTGTTAATAGAAACCAAGGACACACAGACAGAGCTTACAAGCCGTTTTACCTTCTTGGTGGACGATACAAGACATAAGTACTTGTCTAATATCTGGAAATGGTGTTCCTGCCAGGGTGATGAACACCAGTCTCCCAGTTAAGTATCTTAAATTTGACGTACAGCTGCAAAACTACAAGCTACAGCTGGCTAAAGTCTTACTGTTGCAACCAACGCATTTCAAAATGTGCAACACTTATTTTGAAGTTAACCAGTCTCTGTTTCCAGTTCAAGCTGCTGCTTCCAGTTCATGTCAAGCTGCTGCTTGGCGAGAGAAGTTGTTGTCTTGCATGCAAAAAAGTCTACTGGTGACGCAATCTGCTAGCGACCAAGGCGAGGAGGTTTTCCATACAGCACTGTGTACCTCTGTGTGACCAAATCCACGACAGTGACGGCCAGCACCACTTGCCAAACGATAGTCGAATACCCATTCTTTTTACTTGAGACTGGTGTTTGTCAGTCTGTGACTGGGGCCTAACCAGGCTCGCTAGGGTTAGGAGGCGACCTCACACGGCAGCAGCCAAAGTGTCAACTCTGACACTTCAAAATGTTGGTGAATGTTACAATGTCCAATTTATTAGAATTTCACTCATCAGAAGCAGAACATATAATTCCTTTAAAGAACGGCACCGACAGCACAAAGAAGATGGAGAGGTTTCCTGTAGTTCAGTGAGTCAAATTAATGGAGTTAAATATTGTAAGTGCCATCTGCTTCCTTCTTTGAGGTAAACTGCTGAACTAACATGGAATATAATACAAGTTCTAACTTCAGGCAAATCTGCTATTCTTCAAGCGGGCGGCTGAAGAGTGTCGGGTCTACATGGCTTAATCCTACTTGAACTGGAATGCAGAGAAATCATGCAATAGTCTTGTGACTTTATTTTTCCAAGTTAAAGCTGCTTCTGCCTTGCAACACATGCAAAACACCAGAAATATTTACATAAAGGATTCCTACTGACAGTCAGAGGACATGTTTCCTAAATAATTCTGAATGAATTTAGGACTTCTGTCACAGTTGTTTGCTTTCACAGTCATATTTCATGATCTTCATCTTTCCTTGGCCTTCTTACTCCGCTGTCTCGTAGACCAGTGCGCGCACAACAACAACGCATCAACAGTAACACATAAAACATGGATATCACATCATCCTGCTATATGGTGCAGTTATTGATTAAAAAAATATCAAATGGTATTCCCAAGAAAAATGAAACATAAAAAATCCAGTATCATGAGTCCGAGTCCTTTTTCGTTAGCCAGAACCTCAGAGGAAGCTCAACCTTTGTTCTGCCGAGTCTTCGTATTTCTGTTGTTCCAGTTTTTCTGTCTCCAACCAACACCACCACATCTCCACCTTTTCTTCTCTGGAATACCAGGCAGTTTTCCTGACAGGAGTCACGCTCATAAACATCACTCTTAATATATTATGGTTAGTATTTACGCAAGGAAAGCAAACTGTTAGTAACAGTGACTGAGAATTTTTGGTCCCATATCTTTACAGCACCTTCAGTGTCTTGGTTCGTCACATGTCCTGGTGATGTTCCCATCTCTGGTCAGTCATGCCACCGCTGCAGGCTGGGTTACATCAGTAAACTGTCCTGTTCCCACTTAATTTATTACCTCATCAAACATTCCCTGCTTCAGCGTGATGTTGACTATGTGTCGTGTGTCTATTTGCAGTGATATCGATGATATGATGAGTACTTTAGGGCATGACTAACATGTGAACGCCAAGTTGTGATCACGTCAGTAAAGCTGCGTGTCAGTGCTCATCAGTGTGCGCGTGAATTTGTTTTCATCTTAGAAACTGGTCCGTTTCACGCTGTGTTTTTATCTTATGGAAGATAAAACCTAAATCTAGATAGCAAAGGGTCACCTTCGTTCAGCTTCTGTTTCTTACTTCTTCTCAACTGCATATAAATGGTTTTCCACTCAACTTTATACAACACGTCTCATTCACGTATTCACACAGGCACTTTTTTTCCCACACCCAAGTGTTTTCTAACATTTACACATAAATACGTGTCAGAGAGCAACATGTTCTTTCTCAGTACCTGAGTTAGAGTCACCCCATACGGCTGTATAACACGGTTCAGCCGCAGCTATATGAAATGTCAGTGATTTCAAGGCAGACCTGGAAAACCCACATAGAGGCCGGGCACATGAAGGGGATGAGCAGCCTCTATGTGAGAAATGGCCTCAGGAGACAGAACGTGACTCAAAAACAGCTTTAATGTTGCAGTTTTCCAAAAATACAAAAATAACGGCAACGCTGGAGTCAGGAATGCAAACGGTAGGAGTCAAGGGCAAACCACGGAGAAAGGAAGGACACAGCTGAGAGGAAAACAGCCGAGGAGACACACGATCAAGGGAGGACACAACAAGGGGCAAGAGGAGACTCAGGCAATATACACACAAGGTAAAGAACTCAGGAGACAACAGGTGGGAAATACAGCGGGAACAAACCAGGAATAACAGGGAAAGTCAAAGGACATATCAAAATAAAAAAGGAACTTATTCACATTGAGACATAGACTCAAATATGACACAGAATCACAAAAATGAACTAATAAACCCAAAGCTGTGACTAACACAGAGCATAAACAGAACATAATCCTTTCTCAAAACCAAAAGGAACCATAAACCCACAAAAACTCAAAACTCTGGCTCCAAAACACGACACACAAACCAAAGACAGAAAGTAGCATCACATCCGCAGGATGGTGAATATGAAAGTCACAATAACTGGGATTTGTAATAAGCGTTTTCTTTTTTAAACATATAGATATTAATCATCTCTATGTGCGTCTGTTCAAAGTTTCATTGAGGCTGGTTAACCTGTACGCTGTGATCATTAGTGCAAAATTACTTCAACTGCTGTGATAAAGGAATTTGCCAGATATGGGATAAATAAAATATTTCTCAGCAATCAGTAACTAGAGTCTTAAAAGACATTCTAATCAGATCTCAGAAGTGCCTTTTATTTTTTTATTTCTTGGCCAGAGCAAATTAGCAATGATTTTAATATCACACTGACTTACGACCAATGATAGGCAAGCTAGCTAGCCTTAGATAATCATGTTAAAGCAGTACAAACTGGACACGTCGCCACTCTGCTGCAGGGCGTCTTCCATCATCTCACTACATAATTTCTTTTGTCAAGTAATCATTTCATACTTTTCAGACCTTACACCTCCTTCACTTGTCTTCCTCTGTCTTCTTTATTAAAAAATACATTAAAAAAAATAAAATATGAGCTCCTGGGTCCAGTGAGAGTTCGCAATCTCACTTCCCTGTCAGGAAGCACCTTATCTTGAGATATATGGAGGCTGAAGAACTGACAGCTGATGTGCTGGACTCGATCCAAGGGAGTCCCGCCAAGCCCATCCATGCCCCTGAGCTTTAAAGCCTCACACAGAAATGCACTTGTCATTAGCTGTGATCTTAGCCATAACATAAACTCAGCAGATCCAGCTAATGAGAAGTGATTGTTTCATATGGAAAGACAGCAAACACACACACAGCGTTCTCTGCACTCATATAACACATCAACAGCTACGTGCTGAAACCACATGAAAACACACAGCATGTTGGCATGCTTTCATTCTAATGCAATAATCAAGTTTAGTCAACATGAGAGTTTCACAAGCAAATTATTTACTTAGGAAAATGTAATTAAAGTTCCCTGAAATCAAACAACTGAGAATAAAATTAATCCTCAATCACAAAACTAATTGAACTAAATAACTATTTTATGCCAGCTGGTAAAATCTGATGTAATTAGTTTAAAAGAGGTTTTATTTTTAATAACACTGAAACAAAAAGTGTAACAGCTGATGCATAGGATGCATGGAGAAACATCATTTTCATGATGTACACAGTCAGAGGGCTGAAAACAGAGAGCGGCAGTGAGAGGAGGCGAGGAGGAGTTGGTTGGTACACTGCATGAATCACAAAAGTGATGGGTGGAAAATGTTCACTATCCCGAGAGGGATTTAACATCTCTCCCAGCATCGAGCACATAAAGGCAATCGCTGATTTATAAGCTGCCAGGATCCCTTTATTATAGAGAGGGTTTTTATATCAAGTGTACATATGTGCGGCACTCTTTACGTCGCTGCTGCGATGCTTTAATAGAAAGAACGCTGTTTGTCTGACACTACAATCAGAGCTTTACTAACAGATTTGAGTGGGCTGTGTCTCATTGTGTGGTGTGGTGACAGCTGCCAGTTAGGCATAACTCAGGTGTGACAGAGGTGTCAGACTTAAGGCTGTAAACAGGAAATACATCACTTTGTAATGAGATTTTCTTTAAGAACAATAAAACACGAGCAGCGGTCGGAGGATTCAGAGTTGAACAGAGTCTATTTTTCATGTTTCCTACAGCTCATTAAAGCCTGCACTGAGACAGCTTTAAAAAAGTTCTGCTTATATACAAACCCCCTCATACCTAAATGACAAAATACAGTGGGTCAGTTACCAACGACTCCTCAAATGCATGTGTTTGATGAAATACTTCAAGGACGTTACTGTTTGCAGATTCGCTGGGCATGCACCTGTATTTGACAACACAGACAGCTAAGATGCCCCCTTCCATTTATATGTGAAATAAAAATAATCCAAGTAAATGCAAAATGCAGTTTTAAATAATCATTTTATGTATTAAGAGAAAAACCCTATCCAGAGTAGGGCTGGGCCATATCATACCGTTCATGGTAATACCGGTGTAATGTTGGGCAACGATAGGAAAATGAAATATCGCGATAGAATATGAGTAAAACGCGCATGCGCAGTGCCTTTGTTTACATACGCACATGGGGGCGACGCAGAATGAGAAGAGCGAGAGCGGATCGTTGAATGAAACGATGAACCAGAACTGGTTTGTAAAAATGCTGCAGCTTCAGTGGTGTGGAACTGGTTTAGCTTTCGTCCGTCAGATACACAACAAAGCACTATTTTTGGTAGCGCATGCTAGCGGGCCGTCGTTATTACCGTGTTGTATGGAAAATACGGCGCACTTAAAATCAATCCTTTGATTTTTCTGAAAGTCGACAGAGCCCCTTATAATCCCGTGCGCCTTATGTATGAACTCTGGTTGTGTTACTGACCTCGAAACGATTTTATGTGCACGGCGCTCGAAAGTCTGTCAAATGTTTCAGTACAACTTTGCTAAGCTACAAAGCCGCACCGCTTGATGGATTGTCGGAGCATTGCGGCTATCGTAGGCGGAGCCTCGCGGAGTGATACGTACTGTGCTTCAACATAATGTTACCGTACTGTGTGTGTATAAGCTCTTTTTAAGTGTTGTGGATATTATACATGGTTATGCTGAGGATGTGTCGGCCAGTTCCCACTGGAAATGCCTTTTGGTTAAACTGTCAGCAAGAATTTGCATTTGCACTGTTAAACTTTTATATAACTTTAATGGACATAAAAAACAGCTGCTTGTTTAAGTAAAAATACATTGATGGGGTTTTTTTTTTGCACTAATAAAGTTGAGGAGTTGTAAAGTATTTTGTCTCGTGTCAATTATATCGTGAGTTATGTCGTTATCGCAAATTTTCAAATGTATATTGTGATAGATATTTTTGGTCATATCGCCCTGCTCTAATCTAGAGCTACTTGGCCATAAAAGCTGAAAGATCTCATCCAGCAGCACGTCACGCAACGATCTAAAGAACCAGCTGAGGAGCAAAGTCAGTGACATCATCTGTCTGAAAGGGTCACAGAAACGTCTCTAAGGCTTTGGGAGTCCAGTGAAGCACGATAAGAGCCGTTAGCCACACATGGGGAAAACCTGGAATAGTGCTGAACCTTCCCAGGAGCAGGAAGGTAGCTGCCCAATATATAAGTCAAGTAACAGTACATGTTATAAAGCAACAGAACAGGTCAGTCTCCTCTGTCATCACTGTTCTGAACAACACAATGTTCCTGAGCACAAACACAAGAGATGGGCAGTTCATTTTCCCACATGAGAAACTGAGGAGGGCTGCACCAATCAGCTGAACTCACATCTGCTCGGTATTCATTTTATCTCTTTATAAGGTGATTGGTGCTTCCCCACCTCTTACTTCAAAGGTCACTGGTGTCAGTAACAACAACCAGTTCCTGAAAATAATGCTGAGCTCCACTGAGGCTTGCATGAGAGCTCAGCTCCAGCTGACACTTTACACCTGCGCATTTACATAAAGCAAAGTTCCTCTGCTGCAGCTCCGAACTCCTCATGTCAAAAAGTTTTCCTTTGTGATGAAATCTTGGCCTGCTGAAACAATCCATGCGTCTTGATGCAACAGGAGGATATCAGCCTGTCTGAGATTGAAAAATAAAATACTCTGAGATGAGAAACTGCAGCCCAGAGGTGGTTATCAAGTCAAGAATGCCAAGTTAGAAGCGCTGTGGAAACTTCTTCATGAGGTGTTTCAGGGAAAACAAACTTCTGACGAGTCTCAGAAGCATAGCGGTGCACGCGTCAGTCTGAGATGGACTGTGTTTGATCTTACTCCATCAATTAAAACACACAGCTGTTCATCTTATCTTTGTATTTCAGCAGGGCCTCCGCTGCTGATCAGAGCACCGTTTGAACATGATGTTTGATAATCATGCGAGAACAAATTTTAGTAGTCACGCTCGCTCTCACACGCCAGATCCGTGTCCAGTTGGCAAGTAAACTTACATCATCCTCGTTTGTTTTTGGCATTCATTTGTTTTGGAGCCAAACTTCATTCACTGGACTCACTGGAAGCAAATACACATGTCCACATACTAGCACTAGCACTTCTTTAGCGTCATGAAAAACTTCAGGGAAATCATCGTTCTTATTTTGTTTGCATGGATTTTCTTCAAGTGCTCCAACAGTCCAAAGACACTGAGGTTCAAACTGGTATCATCATTTTGCATATAATCACAGAGCTTATTTTTACTTTTGGTGCATTATTTCATGCCATGAACAATATCATCGAGACCACAGAGAGTCAACGACATCCAGTGCCTCCAACTGACGATGGGCGATGTCATGTCAGCAACTTACAAATCTCACCTTTCTCAGCTTGGAGGCGAGCAATTAAAGCAGCTACCAGAGAAAGCAAATGATACGCCCATTGACACTCGATAGGGTATTAAACACATTATAGGGTTACCTAGGCAACTGGAGAAGTTCTGCTAGTCTAACCCTAACCCCAAAAATTTCTTGTGCCATTTAACAATGTGCTATAAATAACAGCACAACAGGTGAACATCAGAAATATTTTAAATGGATGTATTCTTACATTTAGTGATGAGTGTTTAAGTCGATCCTAGTGTTGCCTCGTTAAGAAACAAAATAGTTCGGTATTGGAACAGACACATAAAACCAAGGTATGACAAATGGAAATATTAGATCCTCAGTAATAGACTGAGTTTATGTAGATTATGTCCATCCACCCAGCCATCCACCCATCTGCCGCTTATCTGAGTTCAGATGGTAGAGAAGAGTCTGAGGAAAGATGCCCAAACTTGCCTCTCCCTGGTCACCTCATGCAGTTCGTCCAGGTGACACCAAGGTGTTCCCAAGCTAGCCAAGAGCCATAATCTCTCCATCACATCCTGGGTCCAACCTCCAGTAGGACACGCCCAAAACACCTCGCCTAAGAACCATCCAGGAGCCATTCACATCAGACGCCAGAACCACCACGCCTGGCTCCTTTCAAATGTAGATTATGTCACCATTACATTTATATTTTATATAACAATACAAATATTATTTTTTATGCTTTCTTGATATTTATAGCAATATTCCGCAAACTGTTGCATCTAAACATTGATCCAGGCCAAGAAACCATTAGTCTTACTTCAAATTCAAAATTCAAATTCAAATTTTATTTGTCACGTACACAGTCATACACAGTACGATATGCAGTGAAATGCTTGGACAACTGCTCGTGACCTAAAGAAAACAAAAAAAGGAAAAGGCTATGAATAAGATAGGAAATAAATATGAAAAATTAAAAAGGGTAAATTTTACTAGGAAGGAATAAAATATAAATTAAGGTTAAAAAGGAAATAACTGTACAACACAAATTAGAATGAAGGGTAAATTTAACTGGGAAAGAATAAGATAAAATATATAAATTAAAGTTGAAAATAAAATAACTGTACAACAAAATACACAATATAGAACTTTATACCGCTGCCGGGTCCTCTGCAGTCTACGATTGTACAAACCCTCTGCTTCGTGTCCAAGGTGCCCAGCGTACGTGATGTGTGTTTACGAGCATGTTAGTAGAGAGGGAGATTGTTTCTGAAACTGTGATAAAATGCTCGTCTGGACAGAGACTGTTTTAATATGGATGTAATTGACCGGCAACCCAGTCTCTCCACAGTGCTAGCTGGGTTAAGCTCCAGCCCCCAGGCAATCTCCAAGCAAAGTGAGTATGGCCAATAATTGGATGGATTTATGGTGGTGTTAGATTAAAAGTCACAGGAACACCAAAGTGATTACAACTCACCCGGAGGGGCCATTCCTAAACGGAATAAACTTCATGGGAAAAGCCGAGGGTTTGCCAAAGTCGGTAAGATTCATCCCAAGCCCAAATGGATCAGAACTGACATCTCGAGCCAATAAAAAAAGAATAATTCATGAGTGTAATTTATTATCATTATCTCCCTAGAATCCATACTGCCACAAGTTTCATGTCCACTGTTGTAAGACGACATTTACCAAATAAATCAGAGCACGTGGGCGCGTCTGTTTTTCCAACCTCTCTGAGACTTGCCAAATTGCAAAAGTATTGATTTCAAAAAGCAGAGACCTCTAATAAAGTTCATACATTTTTAAACCAGACTGAAAGTGTCAGCATCAGATGATTAAAAAAAAAAAAACCCGAGCAAGGGGGAACACATGGGCGTTCGGCTGGCTGGGAACAGCGCTGCCTGACTCATTATTCTTAGTCACCTCCACAGCTTTCTTTATGAGAAGGATGCTTTGCAGCTTTTGCCTTTATGAGATATCGTACAGAGTGGAGAGGGAGCACAGTCTCGCACTATACCTCCTTAACAAATATATTAGTATCATAACATCTGACTGCAATACTCATTTTACAGTAATGATTAGAAATGTTTTTCACTGATGAGGCTGTTCAGCGTGCCTCCATAGCAGCTTAGTAGCATTCATTATTGTCCTACTATTTACCAATTACAGTATGATCTTCATTCATCACCATGAGCTTCATTTAATATAATTGGACTTTTGCAGCATTATAGTCTCTGTGATGCCGTTACTAAGAATACTGTGACCGAACGGATGCATAGCATGCATTAGTCTCGCTGCAGAGCTGAACCGTGAGCTGCTCGGCAAGTTCAAAGTTCTAATTCCTCGTTTTCCTTCTTAATGTAAAAATGACTGCAAGTGTCTCCTTTGACCCTGGGACCAAACTCAAGTATTAATAATGCATTCTGATATGTCAAAATCTTCCTCAGGCTTCACAGAAAGAAAACCAACCTCTTTTATTCTGAGCAGAGTTTCTCAAAGTCAGAAAGAGCAACAGTTAGAAAAAAACAGTGAGGAGCCTTCTAAAGAGTCTGTTGTCACTTATGGCCTTGAAAAACTAATTATTCTATCACGCCAGTGTCAGAGCAACCAGAGCGCTGCGATGACGCTCCTACATCTCCATTGTTTTGATAAGGAATGAGAAAAAATTGTCACATTTTTTATTAATGTCTGAATTTCATTCATGCATAAAAGCCTGCCACTGACAAAGCAACATACATTAACCAGCATGGATGCTAATTTGTATGTAGACGAGATACAGCCCCACGACACACTTCAACAGATCAAACAACATTAGCATCCTGCGCCTCGTGCGTATCGCAGTAATATCTCGCTGTCTTCGCAGCGAGAAATCCATCTGAGAGGCAGAGCGAACAACACGGAGATGAGCTTGAGCAGTGACCCGTTAAAGTGTACTACAAGAACGCATTATAAACTATGGGGTATGAGCATCGAGCACCGAGTCAAAAGAGGATGACCAACAGGGGAAATCTAATTACCTCTTAAATGATCTTGTTGCATTTTAATGTGACTGAACTCCACGGCGCTGGAGAGTTAGTGCAGGCCAGAGACGCAACCAACAGATCATTTTATCACTCCAGAATGCAACTAGGCAGAATTTAATAAAGACAGTGTACTGGTGTGAGCACAGTGCTGTCATGCATAAAAACTGTTTTCTCATCAGTGGCAGTGCTGTTAATTCCTGCTGAAGTTCAGTTTAAAGACCGATCGCGTTGCACAGAGAACTTCAAGTTAGCGGGAAATCAGCTTCTGGAATTTTTTACGTGACTCTGTTTTAAGACCTTCTCTGCTATAATTAGATCCAAGTTTTCATGACTAAACGCCCATAAATTGCAACTTGAATGAACTTCTTAACAATCAACAATCCACCTGACAGTGATCAGTGGTCAGCTACGTTTTGGCTGCTGGCTTTATGGGTCGCCACATCAGATCTGCCTCCATCTCACCGTCTCCCGGTGTAACATGGTAGACTAATGTGCCTGTATTAATTCATCTCCATATTATTGTGTGAAGTTGCACTGGGTTGGGAGTGGTTGTGTGTGTGTGTCACATTTCTGGTGAGCCAATGGGGTTGGACTAATTAGAGGCAGGTGTAATTGATCGCACTGATTCACTAGTCTACTGGTAGCCCACACTACAAACACTGCTGTGATATTTTGTCTCTCTGTGCAGGTATGTAATGTGATGAAACCTGATATGTTCGGGATGGATGGGTTGTGCGCTGTGAATTATATAGTGATGGTGTTATTTTGTCTCTCTGTGCAGGCCAGGGCCTATTATATGCCGCAGCTTAAAGGCAGCTGAGTTGCGGAGGCTGGAGTGACCACTGGCTCTCTACTTACAGGGTGGTGGGTCTCAGAGGACAACTGCTAACCCTGTTGAAGTCAACATGTGGAGTGCAACTGGCGTTGTGGCATAGCTGGCTCTGGCCTTGGACTGTGTGTTTGTACTAGATCTGCAAATGGGACACTGGACTGTTTTATCTTTTACCTTTTAGAATTTTATTGACTGCCATCTTTTTGCCCACGGCTGAGACGGTTGGTCAGACCTAGAATCTTTTTGTGTGTGTCACACCAACCCTCTCCATGCCCTCCTTCACCTTCCTCTTTTCCTCCTGCCTGCAGCTCCATCTTTGTCATCCTTTGTCTGATGCATCCATTATCCATCCTCTGCACATGTGCAAACCATCTCAATCTTGTCTCTCTCTCTCGCTAACACATTTCCATCTCCATCCTCCTTCACCCTGACCTGCTGCACATCCTTTCAAGTTCAGACTCTGTCTAGTATATAAAGCTGTCCTTGGTGTCCAACTTTACATACTACTCTTTATTGTACAACTCCCAGTACTCATGTCTGCTTTTTTTATTTCCTTTGTTAAGAATCCCACTTATTCTTGCTAACCTGTAATTAATTGTCATTTGCATTTGTATTGGGACTTTTTTTTTTACCTTCTTTCTAGAATATGAGGTTTACGGTTATTCACAGGGCTGAAAACCTGTCGTTTACCCACACAATCTTCTTAAGTATCCTCTATTCTGAACAAGCAACAAACATCACCTACACACTAGAAGACGTAGAAGAGACTTTGAGAAGCATTAAGAGGCTCTGGTACTCTCTCACAGACCAGTCTGAGGGAATTTGTAGGTTCGCTCTTCCTTTTGAGATTATTTTGTATAATTATTCTGGTAAAAACTGTTGAAGAGAGGAACTGAAGCAGCTTTGTCCTTTGTGCATGCAGAGGTTTGTTCTGAAAAACCAGCCCAGAAGAAAAAGCAATAGACACAGCACTGACTGACAGCACATCCGTGTTGGTTGTTGATGATCTTCACATGACTGAACTCTACTATCTGTGTGGCCAAAACAAAACAAAATGTATATAAGTATAACATTCGACATCTGATTTTATCGAATTGTCAATAAAACAGAACTTAAGGCGGCTCTGAAAAGAAAGTGTAACAAAGTTTGTAACAGAGTGGATATGAGATTTTTTTTTATTACAAAATGTAAATAAATTTTATTTTGGGCCAATTTTTCATGTGTCACAGTTTATAAGCTGCAGAACATATATTGCAGCTTCTTTGTATTTAGGATGGGCAGGTTTAGCGTTACCACGACAACAAGACTTTTTATTCCATTGTTGAAAGTTTTATTGCCTGTCCTCGACTCAATTTTCATAACTTTTGGTCCCTCCATTTCTTCTGATGCAATTCAAAATATATTTTCTTTTGGTTATTAGACACAGCTAAACACAAACTTCCTGTCAAAGCCAATGTTCCAGCTCCACCTGAACTGCACGACTCTGATTACATCCAGAAGAAAAGAAACGAAAACACCGGGGAAATAAGCTGAACAAACGAAACCTACAACATTCCCGCTTCGATCTCAGCTATTATAAAGAGCACATACTTGCACAACTCTCACATGAGAAAGTTTTTGCAATTAGAGCCCCACTGTGCTTCTTTTGAGTGCTTTATAGTATACGTGATATCAAATTTCTGTTTTCAAAGCGATATTACATGAATGGTAGGAGCACTAATAAAAAATCAATGTGTGAGATATAAAAAGAGCATTAAGAGGATTCATATTTCCTGTGAGAATTTCATACAGGAGATCACGTTTCCATCACAAAAGGAAATACGCCACTAAGCAGGATTTAGCTTCTCATTTCCTCTGGTTAGGAGAGAGTGATTAGCGGCAGCCACACAAGGCTGGGAATATGCCAAGTATGTTCAGCACACTGCATACTTCAAATTAAAGAATCTGGTTATTTTTAAGAAAATGGCCTAAAAGCAGTATAAAAAAACTTTACTCTGTCTGGCTGCAGAAATGATTAATGCGGGCGTCATATTAACTCTGAGCAAGAGCCTGAGCCACAGCATTAAACCCACTGACAAGTATGTAACATTTATCTCATTAAAGTGCAGTGATTGGCTGTTATGTGACATGTGGCAGCCTCTCCCCAGAAGGTTCACTGCAAGAGCTGCTGGGAACAGGCTGTGAACCATAACAACAAACACCAAAGGACTGTTTTTCAGTCAGATCTGCCCTCAGTCGTCACATCCAGTTTCAAGAGACCACGCAGGGCATCGCTGTGGCTCACTTGGTCGAGCTGGAGCTTTTCCCACTATTCTGTCTACTCTCACAACTGTCCAATCAAATCAAGACAAAAATCACCCAAACTTAAATATTTAAATAGACTTTGCTAACTACTGGGTAAGATCACGGTGGCTTCAATTTGCGCAACATCTTGAAAATTAGAAATATCCTGTCTCAGAGTGACGCTGAAAAACTAGTTCATGCATTTATTAGTTCCAGGCTGGACGACTGTAATTCATCATTATCAGGATGTCCAAAAAACTCGCTGAAAAGCCTTCAGCTAATCCAAAATGCTGCAGCAAGAGTCCTGACAGGGACTAGAAAGAGAGAGCATATTTCTCCTGTTTTGGCTTCCCTTCATTGGCTTCCTGTTAAATCCAGAATTCAAAATCCTGCTCCTCACATACAAGGTCTTAAATAATCAGGCCCCATCTTATCTTAATGACCTTGTAGTACCATATCACCCTATTAGAGCACTTCGCTCTCGCTCTGCAGGCCTACTTGTTGTTCCTAGAGTATTTAAAAGTAGAATGGGAGGCAGAGCCTTCAGTTTTCAGGCCCCTCTTCTGTGGAACCAGCTTCCAGTTTGGATTCAGGAGACAGACACTATCTCTACTTTCAAGATTAGGCTTCAAACTTTCCTTTTTGCTAAAGCATATAGTTAGGGCTGGACCAGGTGACCCTGAATCCTCCCTTAGTTATGCTGCAATAGACGTAGGCTGCCGGGGATTCCCATGACGCATTGAGTTTTTCCTTTCCAGTCACCTTTCTCACTCACTATGTATTAATAGACCTCTCTGCATTGAATCATACTTGTTATTAACCTCTGTCTCTCTTCCACAGCATGTCTTTATCCTGTCTTCCTTCTCTCACCCCAACCGGTCGCAGCAGATGGCCCCGCCCCTCCCTGAGCCTGGTTCTGCTGGAGGTTTCTTCCTGTTAAAAGGGAGTTTTTCCTTCCCACTGTCGCCAAAGTGCTGCTCATAGGGGGTCATATGATTGTTGGGTTTTTCTCTGTATCTATTATTGTACGACCTACTGTACAGTATAAAGCACCTTAAGGCGAGGAGGTTGTGATTTGGTGCTATATAAATAAAATTGAAGATTGAAATTCATCCGTATTTTCTATGCAGACTATGGTTTTGGACTCCTGCTTGAACTGTTTGAAGGATTCTTTAGATTATAACAATTTTCTGATACATGGCATAAAACTAAAGCAATTATAGCAATCATATAAGAAAATAAACTACTGCATAAAGATTCTGATAACCCTACACTTCACCACACATATTTGGTGATATCCAACTAAAGCACAAAAGCCTGCAAACAAGTGCAAAGTGAGCAAAAAACCACTGACTGTTTATTCAGAACTCCTACCACCAGCTGGAACAGACTCCACCACAATCACCACATCACCTCTGTCATGAGTTATCGTGTTCACAAAGTCG
The DNA here is from genome assembly GCF_964374335.1 of Astatotilapia calliptera. Classification (NCBI taxonomy): domain Eukaryota; kingdom Metazoa; phylum Chordata; class Actinopteri; order Cichliformes; family Cichlidae; genus Astatotilapia; species Astatotilapia calliptera. Next base: position 2,588,813 of record NC_137428.1, on the reverse strand, counting down.
AACGTCCACGCCGCCTGCACGACGGCGATCATCAGTCTCTGACGGCTGAGGGGTAAAAAATAAAAGATGGAAGTTTCAGAATCACCAGAATGATTCTGCTGCTCTGGCCTTTGTCTAAGCTAACACCCTAAACCTCGCCTCCACACTCATCGCAAAGACATGAGAGTGGTGCCAATTTTCTCATCCAACTCTGAGAAACAAGGTTGATATGTTGATGCTTGTGCATGTACTAGACTTAGCTCAAAGCTAACTGTTACCCTTTAATGCCTCTGTAACAAGAACGCTGCTCCTGCTTGTACATGGTTCTGCTGTTTGCCAATCGCAGTTCTTCCTGATTAGCTTCCACAGAGGAGACATGGATGTTCCCTCTCATAGAACCGACAGATCTCTGCGAGTTGGGTGCAAGTTGATATAATTTTGAAGGCTCATCATCTGTCCTTGGAAACAATGTTTTGCAGTCACAGTGAATTTCTGCTGTGATTTCAAGTGTGAACAATGTCATTGTTGCAGAGATTACGGCTGGTCTGGTAGAGAGAAGCTGAGCCTATCATTATGAAATCACTGTGGAGGAACGCGTTTGTTCTTTGATTCTATTTGAGATAAATAGAAAAAGCTTAGTAATGAGAAAGGAGACTTTAATAAATGAATCGTGTATTAAGTACGTCACTAACTGTCTTAAACTTCCACCTACTAAGCTGTAAAGAATACGAGTGCTTAAAGATTGGCCGTTCACCTTGAAGAGATCCCCGTTAGTGCAGCTTGTGCAGGCCAATCATGTGACTCAAGTTTCCTCCTCTAGCTCTTTATTAAATTTGAAAGACTGGAATGACCTAAAATGCCCCTTAAATCACATTCACAGCCATAACAGGCCAATTTCATACACATAAACCTCTGCAGCTCCACACAATCTACTGCCTGTCAGGTAGAGGAAATAGGGGCCACGGCAAACAGCGACAACAGGGAGCCAGACGGACAGGTAGACAGACAGATTAGCAACGGGAGATTTGACCTTAGCAGAAGGCGCAGCAGATAAAAAAAGATGCTGAGATGGATGCCCTCCTCAGATTGATCTCAGTCTTAGAAAGATGAGTATCTCTTAAGAGGAAAATGACAGCACCATCTGTGGAGATGATTGAGTCGATGACTTAGCCATTGTTCTTTTTTATGAATAGCTCTCCATTTTTCAACCCGCCAAAGTGTGATTACAGTGCTCAGCTTGGGTTTGTACAGACACACCAGGGCTTTGGCGTACGTTCACCTGGACTGTCCTGATCTCACAAAGAAATGCCAAACAACGACGCCGTTCTCAAAGTACAAGTACAAAGTCAGGAAGCAGTAATACAAAGTCAATCAAAGGCCTGGTCGCTGTGGTGACATTGCAACGATCTCAAGGCAGTTGGAACCGCAGTGCCCACGAACACAATAACATTCAAGCCCCCTGCTCAAGAAGGCACATGCACAGGCTCACCCGAGTTTACTGGTGAAGATCTAAATGATTGAAAGAAAGCTTAGGAGAAAGTGCTGTGGGAAGAGGAAGCAGAAGGAAGAGAGATGCTGAGCATGACCCAAAGAACGCCGTCCCCACAGCTGAGCGCAGAGGTGGAAACGTCATGCTTTGGGACTAAAGGTACAGGTCGACTTCACCACATCAAACTTTGCAGTGTAAAATCTTGGATGGTGTCCTTTTCAGGGATGTGCTCATCTGTTTATCTATTCGCCCTCCTGATGCTGATTCTTCAAACAACCTGGGCACGGGTGCAAAACCAGTACAGTGTTTTAACTTTGGCTCTGTCCGGTGGCTCTTCACTCACTCACTAATGTTTAGAGCAGAAACCGGCATGTTTCGAGTCTTTAATAATGTTGGAACAGAGCAGAGCCAAGCTGAACAGAACATACCACAGAGTATCAGAGGGAGGGAAAGCCCTATACAAGATTGGTCTGCCATGAAAATGTCTCTGTTTGGCTTTTCTCAGCAGTACACACAGAGTTCTTTCATGTGTTAATAAAAAGCCTGTCAAAAATGCAGCTACTAAGGGAATGGAGCAATCTGAAGGGCGTTCACAGGATCTTACAACATGTAACACTAATGTAAATAAATACCTGCAGCCCCACGGAGCCTGCAGAAATGTGATACACCCACTCATGCACGTGACAGTAGCAGTATCTTATTAACACAGCCAGGTTATGATCTGATGGTAAATGGGTTTGGTGTTCTTCTTTGTGCAGGTCAGTTGTAAAAGACACATTTCAGTTTTAAACAGCGCCACTTTGTAATTATGCAGACTCAAACTCAGGGTTAAAAGGTTTCAAACCACAGAGCCACACACAGTCTCCAACAACTTCTAACAACAGAGACCACCCTCACACTTCAGCTGCCTCTCATTGTTCAGAACAGACGTGTTGTTTGGGGAGAAAAACCTGCTCTTGTACCGTAATTTCAGTAAACGTTTTTCTTTTTGTGCTCGTTTCAGACTCTAATTTTCGCTGCGTTCGGTAGATGGTCAGTAATCAATCAGTCTCAATCAATCAGTCTTTATTTATAAAGCACTTTTCATACAAAAAGTGTAGCACAAAGTGCTTTACATAGTTAAAAGCAGCCCACCCCACCCTCCAACTCACTCCCCACACTCTCATTAACATAAATGATGTGAATACACACATATTGTGAAAAATGAATGAGAATAAAATCAATAAATATTAGGTAAAGCCTAAATTAATAATAGAATAACAGGATAGAATAAATAAGCATAAAATAAATAAACGCTAAGTAAAAGCTAAATTAAAAAGGTGGGTCTTGAGCCTGTTCTTAAAAACATGTACGTTCTCTGCGGCCCTGAGCTCCTCCGGCAGGCTGTTCCACAGACGAGGACCATACCACTGAAAAGCTGCCTCTCCGTGAGTATGTGTCCTGACTTTAGGGACAATCAAAAGGCCAGCACCAGAGGACCTCAGGGTCCGCGAGGGTTCGTATGGTAAAAGCAGATCTGAGAGATAAGAAGGCCCAAGACCATTAAGACATTTAAAAACCAATAAAAGAACTTTAAAATCGATCCTGAAACACACGGGGAGCCAGTGCAGTGATTCTAAAACCGGTGTAATGTGGGCCCGCCCTCTGGTCTTCGTCAGCACACGAGCTGCCGAGTTTTGCAAAAGTTGTAAAGTTGAAATATTCTTCTTAGGAAGACCAGAGAGCAGGGCAGTAATCAATGCGACTGGTAATAAAAGCATGCATCAGCATCTCTGTGTTGGCCCGAGAGAGAATAGGGCGACTCTGGCTATATTTTTTAGATGATAAAATCCAATTTTGGTCACATGTTTAATATGTGGGATAAAACCAAGCTCAGAGTCAAAAATAACACCCAGGTTTTTCACTTGTAGCGAAGTACATAGTGAAAATGCCTCTAATTTAGACAAGAGTTTCTCTCTCTGAGCCTCGGGACCGACGATTAAAACTTCAGTTTTGTCCTGGTTAAGCTGTAAAAAGTTTTCTGCCATCCAAGATCTTATATCCAAGATACAGTTAAAAAGAGCATCCATTGGTCTGGTGTCATCAGGAGACACAGATGTACAGCTGCGTGTCATCAGCGTAACTGTGGACGTTCACTCTATGCCTCCTGATGACACTGCCGAGAGGGAGCATATACAAATTAAAAAGTACAGGGCCTAGAACCGACCCTTGAGGCACACCACATGTCATTTTATGGATCTTAGAGGAGCATGTATCCATACTCACCATAAAAGTTCTGTCAGAGAGACAGGAAGTGAACCAGTTGTGTACAGCACCAGAGAGGCCCACCATGTGTTTCAGTCTGTTTAAAAGAACAGCGTGGTCTACTGTATCAAAGGCTGCGCTTAGATCCAGCAGCACCAGGACTGAGAGCTGTTGGGAGTCCCAGTTACATCTAAGATCATTTAAAACCTTTAGGAGAGCCGTCTCTGTGCTGTGGGTCACCCTAAATCCAGACTGGAATATCTCCAGGATCACATGGACTTATATTTTAGGGCTCTGTTCAAAGATCACCTGCAGAACTTTTCTCTTCCATCTGGGCAGTTTTGCGATTGCAGCCTCGTGCTGAAGATGCAAAAAAGAGAATTATTGATTTACACAAATTGGGAAGACTCTGTGAGCCATTCCTAAACAGCTGCAGATTCCAAGATCCTCTGTTCAAACAATCAGTTGTATGTAAGTAGCAAGTTATTTTAATGTGTCACCACTTTGCCGAGATTTGGAACAAGACCTAAACTGTCGCGCTCAGATGAGATGCCTGTAAGCTCAACTGAAATTTGCAGCTGCCAAATTCCTTCTGTTTCAACAGGAATGGAGGGAATATTACAGCCTCTACCAAAATGAAAATAAGTATTGCAGGTGTTTAATATGTACCAAGCAAAAAGCCCGACTGGATTCAAACCCAGAAGCTGCTGTGCAGTAACACTGCCACCCACCTTGCATCTATGCTGCCCCTCGTGCTTTGTGCAAGCACAACTTCACTGTTCATTTATGTGCATGAGCTGCTGCATTTGAAAATAAATACTGCAGGTGTCTAATATCCAACAATCAAAAAAAGACTGATCGATTTCAAAAGATACCATAAGCTACAAAAACTCAGAAGACTTGAACTGCAAATTATTAAAACAATTGCTTCAAAGAGGATTCAGGAAATTGTGTAATGTTTATCTCTCTATTAAGGCAGTAAGAAAACAAAGAGGAGCGTTTCCTCAAGGTGCACAGCCAAACATTAAAGCAGTGGCACTTCATTATTTACGTTTCCTAACATGGAATAAAAGAGTTTCACAGCAGACACCGAAGGAATGCTGGGAATGTTACAGCATTTCTGTGCATGCGTGGACTCACATGCACACGCAGACTTTATAAAGACACCCTGCTGTTCACAGCTCATAGCTCTGGGAAGTGTGTGCATGTGAGTGTGCGCTAGTGTGTGTTTAAAGGGTTTTTTCCACCTGAAGACACAAAACACCACCTCCTCCCTCCTGTTGCTGCTTCAAACACACACACAGACACACAAAGATATTAATCGCACTGTATGCACACACATGCGTCAAACACACAAAGATAATTTTCTCAAATATTCCCAAAGGCATCTGGGATTTGAATGTGGACAAAAGGATGGAACACAACTGTGTGTACTTTGTGTGTGTGGTGGTGGTGTGATGGGCTTATTGTTCTGTAATCTGCTCTTGGATCCTCGGGGAAGTTGAATTGCAACACCTGATTATCTCGGAGCCGGAGCATCAACAAGAAAGGTAATTCCCTGGAGACAGATTGAAAGTCTTTCTCGTCTCTCTCTCTTTTCCTTAAATTTCTTCATCCTGTCTCACTCGCCTTTTATCTTTTTTCTCAATCTCTCCCCCTCCGACACGTAGACACACACTTTCTCCCTCTTCTCCACAAACACACGGCACTCTTGTCTAAACCACCTCTTTTCCTCCAGCATCCCTGTTTTACCCTCCCATTGCCTCCTCCTGCTATTCTTTCTCATGTTGCCCTCCCATCCCGTCCCTTCAGTCCTCCTCTCTTCCACTTCTCTTTCATCATTTTATTTAAGAGGCACAGCGGTTTGATGAAGACTGCTCTGATAATTCACTGACATAATTCTGCTGTCTTTTCATTTTCTCCATTACTGCATGAAATGGGCTGAACCGGTGTGAGGGACCTGTGTCTGAGGAAGTCTTTTCCTGCGTGTTTCATATGTGAAACACAGCCCATCAGCAGCAGGAAAGCTGTTCACTGCCGTGCTGTGACCTCTTCTGTGCTGTTCACCTTGAGGAGAATTAAATTCCACTTCCCCTCAGATTCAATTTGCCGCTCGTACGAGGCCCCGCCTCAAACGTCGAGAAGTCGCAGCGTTCTCAAACCCGAGTGTGCAGAGAGATTTCTTTGTGTCCGCCGGAGTGAGTGACGGCTCGTCAGGATGGCGCCGAGCTGTGTCGCCGCAGCAACAATAGCCTTTCGATAGCAGCACCTCGCTTCATTTCGCTTCCATTACATTCAATCATCGTTCCTCTTCTAGAAGTGCATTTTTCTGTTGAAGTCACAGCAATCCGTGTGCGCTCAAACAGTTTCCTAACATCATTCATATTTCAACTGAGGGAAGCAGGACTGGAAAGTGTTTTGGTCTCTGAAAGGGCCTGTGTGCTGTTTGGAAACATACATCCACATACCTGCGTGTATAATGAGCATCCATAAATGCCCGCTTTGTTAAAGCTTCAAATTCACAAATCCCCGATGCAGCGTGTGCGCTGACTGGATCAGAAACTGCCTGTTTCGGGTCAGCGTGCAGGGTGGGTTAGGTCCACATCGTTAGGCCTCTATGTGAAAATTTCGCCTGTTTGGCCAACACAGATGGAACTGCTTGTGTTTCCTGGGATCAGTAACAGCGAGGCTGGTTCTACATAACAGCACACAGCTACAGCAGCAGTTACTTCATGCAACATGTTGCATAATCATGAGGTTTCTAACCGCCACAGTAACCTCACCGATTACTGAAATAAGCCATAAAAAACGGGACGCAATGTGAGAGACATGAAGAGCTTTTAAGTCATCAGGTCACCCCTGGTTTACTTGCATGGGTTTTTGTGATTTTGATTAACTTGTCACGGCTGCAATGACAGATGAGTGGGGTGACGAGTGAGGACCCAAGAAGCAGGCACTGCTGATGTGAGTGAGCTTTATTGTGGGGAAGGACATAAAACAAAAGGCGAGGATGTCGAGAACAGAACTGAGAAATAACCTAAATTGGGAAAAACTACGAACTAAACAACAAATCAGAACACAAGAAGACGGAGCGTGGAGGTACATGAAGAATGACAGCATCGAGGAACACAGGGAGACTCGGGGAGACAACACAGACGGACCAGCAACAAGCAAAACGAAACACAGGGCTTATATACACACAGGAGCAATCAGGGAATCACAGAAGGGAGAAATCAGGGCTAACAAGACTAGGGAAGCAAACCCAGACACGTTCACATAAGACACTGACCTTCAAAGTAAAACAGGAAACATAACACAGCAACGCGAACCTGACACAGAGACACGAAAAAGGCATAACACTAAACACAGGGAAGGCATACAAACAAAACCCAAGACAGAAATCAGGAGACAATAAAGAACCTAGGAAGCAAGAAATACAGAAACCAAACAACAGAAACACCAAGTCAACGAATACAACACACAGAACCAAACCCACTGGGTCACTAGACCCGGGTACCCTAACATAACTTGGTGAGAAATTAACAAAAACCCATATGGAACCACTGAGAGTCTATCATCCATCCAGATAGTTGGTAAATGGATGTATTAGACCAGCGGTCTCCAACCTTTTTTGCGCCACGGACCGGTTTATGCCCGACAATATTTTCACGGACCGGCCTTTAAGGTGTTGCGGATAAATACAACAAAATAAAACTAGTACCGGTACCGAAAAAAAGAAAATTTATTCATAACACACGTGAAAAGACCCAGGAAAACCGAGTTAACGATCAAAACGATACCAAAATAACGCTGAAAACCAATAAAAACCCTGAAAACTATACATTTCACACCTGAGCCTCAACTCTCGCGGCCCGGTACCACACGACTCACCGACCGGTACCGGTCCGAGGCCCGGGGGTTGGGGACCGCTGTATTAGACCATATTCAAGTCTAAATGTATCGGTATGCGTGCCTGCCTTTCCATTCCTGTGTCCTCTTGTCAGTAACTGTATTTTCATCCACCTGTTAAAGAGCAAAAAACAATTTGAAAAATTGAAAATTAAGTATAACTTTCTATTTTTAACTCCGTCTGCTCTCAATACATTATTGCTGTCTCTCAGACCATCCATTTCCACACTATAAGGGTCCATACTTAGATAAACCTTTATACTGATGGTCACACGGGCTATATGAACCGAGTGTATGGAGTTTTTTGGGAATTTATGTGGAATCAATGAACCTGTTGAATTCAGAAATAAATAGCCAACTTTAGAAGAGAAGAGTTATTGCATATGAATATTCCATTCAGTTTTATTTATACAGTGCCAAATCACAACAGCAGCCCCAACAATCAGATAACCCCCTTTGAGGATGCACTCGGTGATGGTGAGAAGGAAAAACTCCCTTTCAACAGGAAGGAACCTCTGGTAGAACCAGGCTCACACTGTAGAGATGAATAAGTAAATGTAAAGCAGTTATTCAAAGGTTGAACTGTCCTTTGTCTGCGACCTTTACCCTAAAATGTTTGGTTTGCAGCCTTTTTCCTTTTTTTGCTGACTTCATCTCTGTGTCTTAACCAGAAGGACTGGAGCCGTCTAACATGCCATTTTAATTACCATGACATATTAAACATAACCAGCTATGCTAATGAGGTCACTCATTTAGCTAATTAATGCACTAATTAGAAAATATTTCAATGTCTGCACGTAACTCGGTGGTGGTACTTAAATGAGCTCCGTAACCCAAAAGCACAAAGGAGTTCCTTAGAAATAAGTGTGTCCTCATTAAAATCTGGTGCACAACGCGAGCAGACACGAGCGCAGATGTGATCAAGATGCACGTCAGAAAAATCGGAGGGAAAAGCTTCTCTGTGAGCATGCGGCCGAACCCAAACAGTTCTCGGGCCTCGCTCACCAGCGGTCTGCCGTTTGTCTGACGCGAGGCAGCTGCTTTGTAGTACCGAACGCTGGAACAGAACAGCCGAAGGGCACCGAGTACTTCACTGAGCCACAGTGAGGAGCCAGCACCTGGGGGAGATCCACCGAACACAGCCTACTTGCACAGGTCTGATTACACACACTGTGGTAAATTATGCACTAAAAATAAATGACCAATAATGGCGTCGTGCATTTTTCATTATGCAGAAATTAAACTGGAATTAATTAATCACAGCAGCCTCGAATATAAAGACAAAAGTCATAACAGGGAGCGATGAGACCTGTTAGCACGAACAGGAGAGTCGCTCAGTGAAAATGACCTTATAACGATGAAGATTACCTGCAGCGTCTTGCTCCAGAGTAATGCAGACTGGAGCAGACTGGGATCAAACCACCAACCTTCCAATTAGTCCTACCTACAGGTACACAGAAACCCTAACTCTGCGCAGTAAAGCTAAAGTCATGTAATTATTACTTTTTATAGGGACTAAATCCTTCTTTTTCTTTTTAATTAAAGGTTATTAATATCATTTTAAAGTAACCACCATCACACCGTTAACTACAGATTTATCTTGTGTATCTATTTCTGTCAGTTTTACTTTTCCTGACAGTAGAAACACAAACACAAAAGCTCGATCTACAGACAGCTCGGGTTCTCATCTCCTCCTCAAACCTGCTTGTGAGGGCAGCCAGTGGTGGGAAATGTTAAGTGGACTGGTTCTTAAAGCGCCTTTTACAGCATGCCTCAGTCCCGCTTTCATACCAGCACTTTTTTGATGTCTAAGAGCTTTCTGTGTAATATTTGCATGCTGATCAAACAAGCTGGGTGTTCAATATTTACTCAGGGTTCAGTATCTATCCCCAGGATGCTTCGGCATGCAGACTGGGATCAAACCACCAACTTTTCAATTAGTGGTTGACCTGCTCTACCTCCTCAGGGAGATTAGCTTACTCTAGCGCCAGAGTAGGATAAAACTGTGAAGTTAACTGTGGCTGAACTGGTCATATAATGGTGTATTGTTATCACCTGTCTGAATGGTTTCAGTAATAAATTCTGGAAAGTTATTGAATTATTTAAAAAGCAGTGCAAATCTCACCTATTTACACCAAACACAATGCGGATATAAGAAGCACTGCTTAGCTTTGCTTTGAGTGAACAACAGAGCTTTGTATGTCTGCATCATATTCAAGGTTTAACTGTCAGTGGCCATGCATCAAACAGAAGGAAACATCTTTAATGCTGACAGAGGTCTTTGATGAGAGGGGAAATATTACATGTCCTCTTCACACTTCTCATCTTGAACATCTGCAGGAGTCATGGTGTCCACTGCATTTCAGAAACTCTTAGCTTTACTCCAGCAGGTCCAGGACTGAAACATAGTATAAGTGAAAGACTGAGATGTGGGGTATCCTTCAAGCTAAAGACATTCAACAATCAAACGGCGTCTTTGAAAGTTGATGGTATGGAGAAGCTGGGAGGATGTGTTGCAGCTGCAGGCCTTAGATGGCAGAGAACAACGGTGGGTGGCAAACTCACTCATCTTAGATAATGTTTCCAAAGCAAAAAAGCAAATGCATCCAGTCTGAGAAAGGAAATAAAACGCGGCCTCCGTGTGTGTGCCGTGTAGTGCAGAGCTTTGAATCTCACAGCTCCTCTCTTCAGGGGAGATTATCCCACACAAAAGTGGAGAAAGCTGCAGAGGAACAGCACAGTGTGGTGAGCTCAGGTGCTTCCTCAGATTACTCTTTGAATATTAACAAAATCAATGCCATTCAAATCTGGGTCAGGGCCAGAAGATGATCACGTGTGCTAACCAACATTTTTAGTCATACAGAGCTTTCTACAGCATCTCCACATTTTCCACTGCAGTGGCTTAAAATGTGTACAAATGCATATATTTTTAACAAAATATACCTCAGTGTTTAGTTTCACTAACAATCTCCAAACTCCTAAATCATCATTTAAATTCGGTTCATTGCACCTCGTCCTATTCACATCATTTTGTTTGTTACAGTAACAGCATTGTACTCATAGAGCTGCTGAGACCTGGGAATGCTTAGACACAATCTCCAAGGATCCAAACTGCTTCCATCAGCCCTGAGATGTTGGTAGTAATCTGTCTCTATGCTCAGTGTTTGAGGCCAACACTGGCTGACACTGAGAGCAGGTCAGGATACGGTTTCTACACTTTCTCATGTCTGTCCACGCATGACCTTTAAACCTTTTCATATGAGGAATTTCATTATAATAATAATAATAATGATAATAATAATGATAATATGCAGTCCTGACACATAAATTCTTATCAGTTCAGCCCAACTGAAAATTTGTGTCATTTCTTCTTCATAATCTTTGCAGTAAAATATGATTTTGTTTGAAATCCTTATGTGTTTTTCTTTTTTTGTGCCTTTTCTTTGCTGGTCTCACTTTTCTCTCTGCTTTATTTTGAAAGTCTGTGTTTTTATTACCCTCCCCTTCCTGTTTCACTCCGGATCTTTGAGCCTTCAGAAGGCACTGGCCAGTCCGGTGGGGTCACGGTGGGTATCTCCATCTTTGATGTGCAGTTTACTGTCCATACTTGAGTTTTCTGTCATTGTTACACATTTAAACTACGACCCATGTTGTTCGACACAAGTCAAACACAACTATAAAGGCTAAAGATGTACACCGTGTGTGTTTCCCCACATCCAAACTGAACATTTTAAAACTTTATTATTCAAAGTAACCACATTTAAATAAACAGGATTCTTAGGAGATTTGAGAAGAAAACTCAATGATTGTATTCGCAGGGCTTCACTCGTTCCACATGTCATGTTACAGCTTTATTCCAAAATGGATTCAATTCATTTTTCACTTCAAAGTTCTACACACAACACCCCACAATGACAAGGTGGAAACAAAGTTTGTGTAAAATTCTTGTAAATTTACTAATAATAAGAACAAAAATAGTAAATCCTTTAGACTGGACATGATTTGGGAAGCCACAGCCCGTCTATATAAGGTTTCATAGCTACCAGTGCATGTTAGAGCACAAACAGAAGTGTAGACGTCCGACTCGACTGTATCGAGGAACAGATCTGGGGAAGACTACAGAAAACTTTCTGCGGCATTGAAGGTCGCAGTGAGCAGAGCCTCCATCATCCAGTAATGAAAGCAGGTTTCACCCACAAGGACTCTTCCCAGGGAACTTTAGATATTTTGGTGCTGTGAAGACTATATTTCTCTTATCAGTGTATTGATTGTTTATTGAAAAATGCCCTTTGGGCCCGAGTGTGTCTGTTCATAAGTTATAGCAGCACAAGGCCCAACACCGTTCCTGAGGCCCTTTTCTCATTTCCCTGTGTCTCTCTCGCCTTCTCCTGTTTCTACGACTGCAACAGCTTTTTCAGATGCATTTGGCACTTTTTGATGAGCAACTTTTTGCACTCTAAAAATAACTCACCGTGCCAAAGTGAGGCAGACCTGTTCTCTGCATCTGTACACTGTGATGTCACAGCTGCTCAGGCGCAGCTCTCCGTCCAAATTCTGAAGGACAAACCAACACATTTTTAACAGTCCGCTCCTTAATGAGAGGCCAAGGCCATTTACAGCATCATTGGCACTGGGAGAGACAGCTTTCCAGCATTAAACCAGTGAGAGCATCTATGGGGTTTTTTTAAAATAACTTTTTTGGACCAAAGTCAAAACAGTTTCTCCTTAATTAAAAAAAATTATGTCGTGTCAAGCTTGATTAAACTAGCCAACAGTGTTGGTCAAGTTACTTGAAAAAAGTAATCAGTAACTAATTACTGATTACTTCCCCAAAAAAGTAATCCCGTTACTTTACTGATTACCAGAGGTGGGACCAAGTCATTGTTTTGCAAGTCTCAAGTAAGTCTCAAGTCTTTATCCTCAAGTCTCAAGTCAAGTCTCAAGTAATGTCAGGCAAGTCAGAGTCGAGTCTCAAGTCACTGGTGTAAAAGTCCGAGTCAAGTCACAAGTCTGAAACTTTGAATTTCAAGTCCTTTCGAGTCTTTAAAAAAAACAAACGAAAAAATAATGTTGCAGTTATGCTAAATGTAAATATTAGACCATGTAATTTTTAAATCTGTGTTTTTCTCAACACATGACAAAATAGTGAACTTAGAAAATATACACAAATTGTGAAATTGCACCTCTTTAAAATGCAGCTCAATTAAACCTAGCTCCAAGAATAATTTTCACCGACAGTTCTGAGATAAGCTGCATGTCATTCTTGGATGCGCTTGTAGGACCGGCTTTAAAATCGCATGACAAAAATATCATACACATTAAAAAAAAACTGCATCACCAACGTAGCCTGGACAACATTTGCTAGTTAGATGAAGTCAGCTATCTCATCGTAGCATATTTATATGCATATTTATAATCATACGGTTCTTGGAGTGAGTGCATACACTCATGAAGTTTAGTAACTTCAGGTCACTGCAACAAGCCCAGGTACAGTTTACCGACGGATGGGTGCAGGACCTTGAAATGCACCGTGTAGAACGAAAGACCATCGTACGTATCATAAGTTTACCAGTCTCACAAACTGTCGTCATAAATACACATTCGTTAACCGTTTATTAATAGGACCTTTGAGCTCAACGATAATTAATTAGTAGTGGAAATAATTTCTGGTAGCATCACAGAAATGTAGCAGTGACAATAATACTGTATGCTGTAATCGTACTGGGCAATTAGTGATACAAAAAAACCCTTTTTATCCTGTGAATAAAAGTATGTTTTTGTCAATGTACCATAATAACAGAAGCGAAACGCAAAATTGTGTCAGGACAATTCACTATTTATGCACAATAAACAAAGGAGCATAGCGCGACAATTTCTGTTCAGCGCCAGACTTGCTTGTAACCTATATCACCAATTATGTTAAGAAAAATGACGTATTAACTACTAAAAAACACTGACCTTCGTGTAAATGCTTGGAGCAGACTAACCTGTGAGCTGGAGTGTTCTGGGACGTTATATTTGGTCTTTGAATGGCTGCAATCCAGGCCATCTGTCGCCTCTTTGTTACTTCGGAAACATGGCTCGAACAATTTCTCTTCAACGACGTAATCCGATAACAACCGATCTCTTTACCCGTCGGCTTCCCGTGGCTGTCATGCGACCGGCTATTGCAGTTAATAACACAACAGCTTCTTGACATTTTTGTGTTTCTTTTTATCGCTGTATAACTGATTTCAATTGAAAGTCTGTGTGCGCTAGTACCTCTTGCCACGAGTTCCCAGAATCCTTTGCGGTTCTACCCGTGAATGACGTCACATTTTCAATCTCTATATAATATGTATGTTAAATTTTATATTTGGGGTAAAATATCAAGTCTTTTCAAGTAAACCGGTTCAAGTCCAATTCAAGTCCCAAGTCATTGGTGTAAAAGTCCAAGTCAAGTCACAAGTCTTAGAACATTTTTTCAAGTCAAGTCTAAAGTCATAAAATTAATGACTCGAGTCTGACTCGAGTCCAAGTCATGTGACTCGAGTCCACACCTCTGCTGATTACTTATTTTCAAAAGTAATTAATGACTTAGTTACTTTTTAAAAACACGATTTACAACCTGTATAGGTGATAAAGTGATAGATCTTTCAGCCCAATTCTACTTTTTCTGCATAATCCATCATACAAAATGTAATCAAATGGAAAAGTCTCTTTTTAAAACTTGTTTTATTAGTTTTAATCTTTTAACTTTATGCATCAAGCAAACATTTAATTATCTGCAACATTCTCTGACTGGAAGAAATTAGTTTAACATTGAAACCTATTTTCTGCACATTCCAGCACATAAAATAAAATATTTTGTGTGTTTACACTCAGTCTTTCAAATAGATGCAAGTAAAACACAGCAGAAAATAAATAAAGTCAAAGACTCAGCGGTCCTGTTGCTCTATTTTCACCTGTAAAGCAGGAGTGGGGCAGGCGGAGGTTTACCCTGGTGCAGGTGTGCCGCGGTCAGTGGTAGAATCCGCGAGTTTCTCTGTGAGTTTCCCATTACGTCGTAGCTACTCGGTGCGAACAGGTGTGGGATTAGAGCTCTGGGTAGCTCCCCAACTGGGTCTAGAGAGTATTTTAAATTCAGGGAATTTAAAATAGAAAGTAGCTCGTCCACAGAAGGACTGGTAGCTCCCCTTACGATAAGGGTTCAGATCGCGCGAACAGGTGTGAAATGTGTGTGTTTAGTTAGTTTGTTTGTTTGCTTGTTTTAATCAATTTTAAATCATGCTTTTTATTTGTTCTTGTTTCTAATGTCTCTGTAAAGCACTTTGAATCACCTTGTTGTTGAATTGTGCTATACAAATAAATTTGCCTTGCCTTGCTTGCTCGGAAGTTTAGGGGTTTTTTCGCTGTAAAAAGAAGTTTTCTTCCCACGCACAGCGGACACTAATGTTTTTGTCACTTTTTATGGAATCAAACTCAAAGTAAGGTCAGTACTTCCACGCTTTAAACGCTGCACGCTCATACTCTCTCTGCACTCGATATATGATCCATTGTTGATCTGCACACAGCTGTTGTCACGAACGTCGCACTCGCTTACGTCACTGTCGTGAGACATTCTCGCAAAAAATCACGGTTTTAGTAACGCAGTAACGCAGCGTTCCTACGGGAAAGTAACGTTAATCTAATTACCGTTTTTGCAATAGTAATCCCTTACTTCACTGGTTACTTGTAACGCGTTACCAGTACAAGTAACGCGTTACTGCCCATCTCTGCTAGCCAACGGAAAATGAAGTAATTTAGTACAACATAAATGTTAATGCAGCAGTAATATTAATCCACGAAAACACGATATCTAACCATAAAACACAAACTGGCAACATTTTTGCACAGGCCAATCTATAAATGTAGAAATGTTCATTCTTTAGGGCTAAAGAATACGTGAGGCAACAACGTACTGGTGAAGAAAAACCTGCAGCGTTGTATCATTACAGCCAGCGCCACTGTGGTCAACAGCAGAGTGTGCGACATCCAAATGATTTAGGTGTTCTTCCAGTGACCTCAGTGATAACCTTGTCTCAGCAGGAAGCAACCCAGTGTGTGACCTCGAGCTATTTAGCCGGAGGGTACCAGCTGTATATCTCCTTGTTGTCTGCAGGATTGCAGTCAGCGTGGTTCATCTCGCTGAGAGCCATCGTGACAGATTCAGGAAACGGTGAGTAAAACTGTCAGATTCATCCGCTGCAAATCCCGCCTTCAGACAAGCCGCTGCCGTTCCATCGGGCCTGCGCTGTGATTGGCATGCAGGAAGCAGCGCGTCACAATAAATCAATCAGACCAGCAGAGCCACACAACAAAACAACAGTATCAGGCGCTTGTGTCCGCAGTCCTGCAGAGGAGATCAGACTAAGCCTGAGAGGATTGAAGAGCAGACACTCGTGCTGCTGCTGACTGCTGGACAACAGACACCGAGTGACAGTGACAAATGTGTTCAGTAAAGTCTTTGACAATGTCGTGGAAATAAAGGTGTGCTCTGCCCCCCTGTACCACGTATTGATACAAGAAAGTACAATCAAGCTAACAGTATGGCCACTCTAAAACAGGCCGTGTTACGCTGCATGTACGTACCTCTCAGCCTTCACCTGCTTTAGCCCTCTAAACAGAATAACAGTCAAGAACTAAAGTTTACAATAATAATATCACTTATTTGGATTCAGGTCACAGATGCAGCAGACTAAGCAAAGCAGCCCAGCTGTCCCACTTCGTCCAGCACTTCCTGGGGGACCCCAAGGTGTTCTCTAGCTAGACGAGCTGTATAATGTCTCAGGTGTCCTAGTCTCTGCCCTTCCAGTCTGGATCACCTCCCTAAGGGGCCATCATAATACTACTCTGAACTACCTCCCGATGTCTGTGCTGATTCAGCAAAGTCTAACAGTGTCGGGGCACCTGTGCCATGTTCCACATGTTCCCACATGTTCCCAGAGCCTAAACTGCTGAGGATTCACAGGAGAAAAAGGCGTCTGTAATGAATATGTTACTTAATTCTTAATGTATGCAATGCACTGCAATTCTGAGTGAGCTCACTCAGTTCAGTCTGCCTGTCTGTAACCACACACCTCAGAGTTTCATGTCACAAAAACAACGACGGCCCTATTTTATTATTTCTATTTTGATGTCCAGCAAAAAAAACTTCATCTGCTGTCTTGACTCCAGCTGCAGTGAAATGCTGCACATTCATTGGCTCACAGCCTGAGATTGATAACTTATCACCTGGATCTGCCTCACAGAATAACCATAACTTACAAATCAAGATTTCTCTGTCTTTCATTTAATATAACTTTAAACGAGCTTAGGTCTAATGAAGTCGACACCTGTCGGCCATTTAAATAATGCAGATTTTAGAGACTTCCACACTGGAAGCCACGCCCATTTTTTATACTGTCTGTGAGTAAAGTGGGTGCACCATTCAGTACCCCTGGATCAAACCACAGTCGAGTATTACTGCTGATCTCAAAGACACACCTGCAAAGTTTGATATTGTTTTACAATAAACTACATAAACCAAATTAAACGATGGTACCCACACAGACGTACAAAGTAAAAAACAATGAGCCAGGCTGTCACCGCTGGTAAAGAGAACGTTATGGTCTGTTAACAGAGAGGAAGTTAAAGCTGCAGCGCTGACAGGGAAATGCCTCCAAGCAATGAGCCTTCAGCACCAAAGGACAAGATAAAAACAAGTTTCTACAGATTATTGCACCACTAAACAACAATCAAAATGTTTTCAGCATGTGTGCCCCTCTTTATGAAGCCATACAAGCTCAGCGTAAGCTCCAGTGAAGCCTTCTTTCTCTGCAGCACAGCCTGAGGGGAAGAGACATCAGTCGGATCCAGGCACCAGAGGTGGCCAGCGACCAGAGGCAGATTTGTGTCAGGGTGCATTACATGCCCAGGAGAGCGCCGTTGTTTCAGAAACATACAGCTGACCTCTCTGAAAACAATTCTTCAGGACAGCAGCAGAGGATAAGTCCTGCAGGCTGTGTTGGTGGCTCACTGTTATCCTCTGTGTGTGATCTGATGGCGCCCTCACTCACTGCAGCTCACAACCCAATTTTAAGTTTTGCGTTTTTTTGTTTTAAACTTGAGGAATAAAAAAAGGTTTCAATTTGAATAAAACTGGCAACATTTGATTTGTTTGTTACTATTAAAATAAGTGTTTACTGCACAGTGTAGCTGCTGTAGAACAGCCTCGCATTCATGACGCAGCTCTGTCTGCCACCAACTCTCCCTGGAAAATGAAGGATCGACTGTGCAGCCAAAACAGGAAGAAGACAGTGATTTTTTTCCCATAGTTAGATTCCCTCAGGTGACTAAAAAGGCAGAAGGTGGAACAGCCAGAGTAACTGGTGAAACTGTACAAAGAAAAGGGGAAAAAAGCTCTGTTTGCAGAGCAAGCAAAGGGAGAGTGCTAGAAAGAAAAACAAGGGTGAGTATTACACAGAATGTGGAGTGTGTGCAAGCAGATCACAGGATGAGGAGTGTGTGTTTTCACCGGCTGCACCTGCAGCACACTTTCTGCAGGGCCGTGTGAGTCGTTTCGGGATCACAATGACATCAGGTGGGATTCTTAGAAGATATTTAACTTGTAAATAGACGTAAAACTAATGTGA
The DNA here is from genome assembly GCF_964374335.1 of Astatotilapia calliptera. Lineage (NCBI taxonomy): Eukaryota > Metazoa > Chordata > Actinopteri > Cichliformes > Cichlidae > Astatotilapia > Astatotilapia calliptera. The sequence continues at coordinate 2,570,540 of NC_137428.1, read as the reverse complement.
AATCAGGTTATTTCATTAACTGTTCCTTGCAGTGAAATAAGCAAACTAACAGCCTTTATCAACTTTGAGTAAACTCATTAAACTGAGCGGATGAATGTAATTTGAAATTGGCACCTCATGTTTTTGTGTTACTGCTAAAGAGAACGAACCCAGTGACAGCACTGTAACGCCCTGAGCTATTCAGTACTCTGTTTAAGCTCATGGAGTATTTTCAGTAGTTACTGTATTTTTAGTTGAGTGCTGAAGTTGATTTCTGCCATCTTAAAAGAGCAAACTAATGTAAACTGTAGCCAAATTGAGACTCCAAAGCTTCAATACAGTACAAAAAGACGGATGAAGCCACCATGACGTTACACACTTGTTTTAGCAGAAGTGACCGTACTTGAACGAGAACGCTATACAACTGTGATACAAACACACGTCTTGGATGGTCTGTACCTCACAGAAAGTCACAATTTTATTCCGATAATAAAAGTAAAGAAAATAAACCTGTTGATTAACATGGCCACTGCTGCAAAGTTCAACATTTTAAAATGTGAGCCTATGGGGACTGACTCAGTTTTGGAGTCTGCCTCAAGTGGCTCTCAGAGGAACTGCGGTTTCGGACTCTTCTGCATCGGCCTCGTCGTTCGTACATCTCTCTCCACTTTACTTCTCCACTTCAGTAATCAACTTAATTTCATTCATTTATAATGAGCTTAGCTTGGTAGCCTAACTGATTAATTCTGCGGCTGAATTCTGGCCCAGACTTTATTTGCATGGCAACACGTCTCTCAGCTTCAGCTGAGGAATTAATTTAGCATTTTTCTCTTCTTCTTACTGTACTGCTAGCATCTTATTTGTTGGTCGTTATAAAGTTATGCAGGTGAAGGAACTATAATAATGAAAACTACTTTATCTTAACTTTGGTCTTCATCTGAATATAGACAAGAACATATAAAACCCTTTATGCACACGAGAAATCAGACACGGAGATATCCTGAACAGAAGTTACATCCACAGTGCAGCATGGCATAAAAAAACACAAGCAAATGCAAAATGGGGCAAATATGGACAAGAGATGACGAATGCAATATAAGATGATATTTCCATGGAGTCTCTTTTTTTCCTCCACTTGTCACCAACATATGTGGAAGAAACTTTAGCTTTAATAAAACCTGGAGCTACAACACAGCTGAGTTTTAGTAACTGACTTTATATGAGAATCTCTGCCTCTCCATTCACTCAAATATCATCACTGTGAAGCCTGGCAAAGCTTAATGGGTTGCAGCAATTCCATTACAATGAATTAATTTTGCTGCATTACCATTTTTATAAGTGCCATTAAAACTCTTCAAAGTCCTTTAAAAGGAGAAATGTCATAAATTCAAGTCTCCACACAGAGCTTTAAAAAAAGCCTCAGGATACATTTCACAAAGTTTCCAGCAGCACAACGTGGACAACAGTAGCTACACTCCCAGAGTTTCCTTCATTCACCATCGCCGTGTGTGACGACTTTACCCCAACGCGGAGGGAATCTGACTGTGGCTAAAGGCCGTCCCCACCGGCTGGAAGCGGGGATGTAGCTGCAGGCAGCTGAAGTGAAAGTACACGGACAGTCTGAGGAGCTAAAACTGAATCCCAGGGATGTTTGTAGGATGGGAAGATGGTAAGTGGGGTAACAGCAGGGGGCACTGGATGAAACAGATGAACTGGATGGCAAGTTCCACATCCGATGAGCCGAGCAGAATCTTAACTTGTGACTGGAATGCAAGCTACGGTTTCATGAAGCGTACCTTAACTGCAGCAGACAAAGGGCTCCGTGCTCCAGACTGTAATTAAAGCAGAAATATATTCAAATGTGTGTGCACAGCTGTCTACAGCAGCTCACAGGAAGCAGGCGGGGGTCCCGTGGGAAATCAAAACATTTTATCGGATATAAATGCAATGTAAAAAAATTGGGTTTCAGCCTGATGAACTGCCCCGTGCCTTCACACTGATGTATTATTTATTTACTATTTACATTCTTTTCAGGATTGTACTTAATGCTAAAAGTGATAAGACAGCACAAAAACAAAGTATTTGTAATGAAGAATAATATGCTTTATATTATGGATTCATTCATGTGTGCTTCACTTAATGTTGATGGATAGATCATTTTAATTACTCGTTACTTCTGCCTATTTGATCTATTTCTGTAATACATTATGATTTATTATCAGATTTATATCTTCAAAATAAGAAATACGTTTTTGAATACATGACATCGAGTACAAAGTCAATTATTTGTATGAATTCTGGAGCAGAAGTATGAAGCACAACTTTGTAACGCTGGTTCCATCCACACTGTCAGTGCTGTAGATCATTTTTGACTTGCACTCGACAACAAACAAATCCTCCCTAATGACAAAAATTACTTCAAAATTACTTGCATTAGATTTCTTCACATCAAAGTAGGGGTGACCTGGGCCGCGGGTTTGAGACCCCTGCTTTAGACCAATGAACAAACATCTTCCAGCAGAAGTAGTAAGTCGACCAGTGACCGCCCATCGTTGACCTGACAGTGGGCGGGTGAAAAAAAACTGTTTGCATTTAATGAAATGTGCTACACAAACAAACTGTCAAAAACAAAATGAAAATAAAAACAACAAATTGCAATTTAAAAATTTTGGCGCACTATTTAAAAGTCTGTCACATTTATTATTGCCACTTATGGTTTTTCTTAATTTTTGCTACTGTAACTTTGCACTGTCCACTTTCAACAAATTTCCCACATGTGGGACTAATAAAGGTTATCTTATATTCTTATCTAACACATCCTCTGATTGGCTAAAAGTGTGATGCATCTGTGTTTTGAAAAGACATCGATATATTAAGTTTTGTTATTTTATTATAAATATGAGTAGCACTAGTAGTTTTAGTAAAAACCAAAACAATGAGCTAAAAGACGCTAAAACGCTAAATTGGAGTGTAAGCTTTCTCCAACTTAAACCTTCATATAACACTCTGTAACAGCAATGCTGTTAAAAAGTTTTTGTTTTATTTACCTGTCAAAGATAAACAACAACAACAAAAATAATCCCTATAATTTGGAATTAGGATATTATATAAATGATAGATGAGCGTTCAGTCAGGCACTGCATCCCCTCAGTACAAAAACAAGGGTAAAAATGAATCTGCCGTTATGTCTCCAGCAGGGTAAATGCACCATTTAGTTGGTTTTTGATGCTTTTCCTTTCTTCAGAGCATTTTCATCTTCTTGCAGCCCACCCAGTACCTGACTCCCTGACGCCAAGTGTCGGAGGCATTTCTTGCAGCCCCCAGATGACAGCTTCATGAGGCTCACGGGCCACAATAGTCTCCCGAATGCTGCGCTGGAGGAATTTAGCTGTGGGGCAGCGCAGTGGAAAGCCTCCCTGTGGTGCCATAATGCAGCCTCGGGGAAATACGCTGCAGGATTTAGAAGACAGTGTGTGACAGTAGAAACTTCAACAACTGTTTGAATCTGTGTCGGAGACACCGTGTGTGAAATGCTAACAGGCTACGTCGTGCAGCCTGCCGCCATGAGAACGTCACTCTGATGAACGATGACATGAACGCCGTGCCCGGCTGATTGACTCGCTCATGTGTGTCCACAGACGCGCAGATTTAAAAGTACAACACTTCACAAAGTCCTTACACACTTCCTGCTTACGGGATCAGACAAATGTATGCAAGAGCAGCTGAACTGCTAGCTTATGCTGCATTTGGGATTTAAAATAGGTGCGTGTATGTGAGCGTGGCTCACAACCCAGTCTGCAGATGTATGTCAAGTCAAACCCACAAAGTACTGCACAGAGCCTCAGTGCTGAGGGTTAAGTCCATTATGAATCCCCAGTGGATTTGAGCGTATGTGTGCTGCTGTGTGGAAAGTGACAGGGTGGATATTGACTGCCGTAAGCACGGTCTTCTTCTTTAATGAACCTCTGTGTTCTCAGCTCTCACAGGACCATCACAGATCCTCAGGAGCCTGCTTTGCATTTCTAACCGAAGTACCAACATTATGTGTTTAACACAGATAACTAAACAGGAAGCTAGTTATTCGGCTTTATCAAGCCACTTTATACTGACTACTTATTACATGTGCAATCACCTTGGGTCTAAACAAAGCAAGAACCTAATGTGGAAGTCCTTTTTTTTTTTTTATTAGCATCTTAATTAGCATTAACCTGCAGGGACCTGGCATCCACATATGTGGGCATCACATTTTGGACTGTACTAAATTTTGCTCAACAAGGGCCTGACATCCACTTACGAGGACGTTATACTGCCACTGTTCTGTCAAAATTTAAAACTAATGTCCTCATACGTGGATTTAATTTTTCTCAGAAACAAAAATCAGGTAATAAAAAAAAAAAATCTGGTAAGTTTTGTTTTTACATTCATCAGGTCCCAATCAGCCCAAATAGCAAAGAGAAATTAAAAATGCATGTTATGAAAGAGTTCAGGTCTTAGGAGGTTAATTAGCAGATGTCTGTGTCTGTGTAATGCACCTGTACAGTTTATGGATGCAGCTTGCTAACCAGTCGCAGCGGATGGCCCCGCCCCTCCCTGAGACTTGTTCTGCTGGAGGTTTCTTCCTGTTAAAAAGGAGTTTTTCCTTCCTGCTGTCGCCGAGTGTTTACTCATAGCAGGGTCGTCTGATTGTTGGGGTTTCTCTGTATTAGCGTAGAGTCTTTATCTTACAATATAAAGCTATATAAATAAAGCTGAATTTAAGTGAATAATCTGATGCCAAAATATTAGAAAGGCCACCAGCTCAGGAAGCAGAGTAGGTCATCTACTAACTGGAAGACTGGTCGTCTGCCTCCTTGATCGAGACGCTGAACCTCCCTGATGTGCTCATTTAGATAAAAAGCACTTAGGTGTAAATGGGGAATCTTGTAAAAAGCGCTTCGAGCACTCGAGTAGAAAAGTGCTACATGCGAACCAGTGCATGTCATCATTGATTAGCTCTGCAGTGATCTCAAGTTCAGGGCTTATTCGGTATGTAAAGCTGACATGTTCAAGGTAAAAATCGGGCAATAAGCTGCTCTTTAATTCAACCTGAACATTGATAGCTTTGTATTGGCGAACCGACAGTGAATCTAGCATTACACCTTTATTGCAGACAGACTTCTTCCCGGCGGGCATAAAACTTTTGCTCGGTCACAGAGAGCAGCTGTGACCAACCAAGCGAGAGGGATGAATGTGGATTTCGACAGCTTTTGACACAGCGTGATCATGGTTAAGTTGCAGGTGCGCACCAGAGCCAGAGCTGGCAAATTAACTTTTAAGACTCAAAGCTCAGAAGCTCTTCCTGGACTTCTGTTGCCTGAAATGGGCTTTGATGCAGCGTGAACGTAAAGTGAGGGCAGCGAATGACACGTTGTTGTAACTAATAAGTGATGCTTCATATCAGTGCTATTTCAGCTGCATCCGCAAACCATTTGGGGATAAAAATAAAGTATATTTCACCAAAATCATCTTCGTACGAGGGAACAAAATGTGTCTGCGGAGCCAAAATGCCGAGAGGCTGATAGCGTGGCTCCTACTGATAAGCTTCAGATCACTTACTATCCGAGATCAAACGCTGCAAAGCCAACTATGGCACTATTGTTGTGTTTTTTCTGTATGTGCTTAAATCCTTATAATTAAAGATTTTTTCAATGACGGGGATGCAAGCAGTTTGGGAAAGTCTTTGTGTTTTCAAAATAAGGAAAACTTCACAGGCTTTTCATAGTGATCGTGTTGGGTGTTTATAAATGTCTCAAGACACAAGAAGTGAGCTTCAGTGCTGTCAAGGCTCCCTGCACAAACACTCTACTCATTGTCTGTCTCATCCTTGTGTGAGCTGCCTTCTGCGACGGCATGACATCGAATTTTTAAAAGAACATTCGGCTGCTCCGATCTCATCCTCACATCCCACACATCGTTCAGCCAAATGTGTTTCATTTCAACGAGGTGCTAACTGTTCGGAGCCCCGTCTCTGGAGAAAACCACCTGCACAAAGTCAGCAGAGTGGCTTCGTCACCGTTTAGATATGAGTACAAACTGGAGCTGTCAACAAATACGCCAAATGTGATTATATAATAATTTAAAATATCTGATTGTGAAAATCAATAGTGCATTGTCTCCGTTTCTGTTTCTGGTGGTGGTGGGAGAGGGCAGCGTTACTGTCTGCCTCACTCAGAGCAGGAGAGCGATCCTGCTGTAAGTCTCACTGTGTGGCATTCAGATACTCTCTGGATCTGAGGGCGACACAGAGAGTGTAGATGATTCAGGGACAAACGGCTACCAGCTGAACAACTGCAGATAAACTGTTAACTAATCATGGCCTTGTTTGCTGAACAGCTTGTATTTGTGGAAAAATAACAACAACAACAACAACAACAGTTATTGTTTGCTGCTGCAAACAATAACAGGCTGCAGCAGACTGTTGACCTGTCCACTCTTCAAATCCACTCCTGAAAATCCAGTTCTTTGTGTATACACCGTGTTCTTTTAACAGCCTGTACAGGCAGTTATGTCTCTCACTGTATTAGCGTGCTTCATGTAGTTGTGATGCCATATTGGAAAACCCTTTTTAAGCCAATAATGACTTTGTGACAGCGCTGCAGCAATAAAACTATCAGCGTGACGTTTGTGATACTGATGTGAAGAGAAGTTTAATCCAGCCTGCATCGTGTTCATATAGCACATCCCCAACTCTCACTCAGCTAATGCTCACATCCGACTGTTCCATTATTCAGTGTGATGTGCTGATCTGAGACATGCATGCCTGTCTGTTTGCTGGGGCACTGTTTTAAATGTATGTATGCATTTGCTATAAATCCTCTTTGTATGTCTGCACTATTGCTGACAGGTTGTTCTGAAATTGCAACCAAGTATCAGATATCACAGCGTGTCAGTAAAGATCATGAACTTTTCTCCTTTTGATCGTTCTTTTTTACCAGCATACAGTCAGGTGAGGAGGAAAGCACGTGTTCTTTCACCTCTAAGGTTTTACATGTCATGATGTCATAAAAATATACATCCTCTGATGCTTGCCAGGTTCTAAACTTATTTAAATCCAACCTCAGAAGAACAACATATCATATATAACATTGTGTCATTTATTCAGTCAAATCTAAGCCGTTAAAACAGATACAGTGTGTGAAAAACTAAGCACACTTCATGATTGAGTAGCTTCAAGTATTCATTTTCAGTGTGACCTCATCAGTCACTTCCAACAACCCTCCCAGGCTGATGGCAACAACTGCTTCTCTGAGATGATCGTCTCTTTCCTCCCTGGCGTTGTGTTAATGGGCACCTTCATGCTGCACACCTGCAAACTGCCACAACCTCTGCTTTTACAGAGCTGCTCATGTACACTCACATCTGCTGATGATCAGTTAATGAAGCGACTGTGATAAGCAGCTCCTAGTAGAGCAGGGCGATATCACCAAAAATATTTATCATGATATACATTTGAAAATTTGCGATAACGACATAACTGATGATATAATTGACACGAGACAAAATACTTTACAACTCCTCAACTTTATTAGTGCAAAAAACCCCATCAATGTATTTTCACTTAAACAAGCAGCTGTTTTTTTTATCTGCATTAAAGTTATATAAAATTTCACAGTGCAAATGCAAATTCCTCGCTGACAGTTTAACCAAAAGGCATTTCCAGTGGAAACTGGCCGACACATCCTCAGCATAACCATGTATAATATCCACAACACTTAAAAAGAGGTTAAACACACACAATACGGTAACATTATGTTGAAGCACAGTACGTATCGCTCCGCCTACGTTAGCCGCAATGCTCCGACAATCCATCAAGCGGTGCGGCTTCGTAGCTTAGCAAAGTCGTACTGAAACATCTGACAGATTTTCGAGCGCCGTGCACATAAAATCGTTTCCAGGTCAGTAACACAACCAGAGTTCATACATAAGGCGCACGGGGTTATAAGGGGCTCTGTCGACTTTCAGAAAAATCAAAGGATTGATTTTAAGTGCGCCGTATTTTCCAAACAACACGGTAATAACGACGGCCCGTTAGCATGCGCTACCAAAAATAGTGCTTTGTTGTGTATCTGACGGACGAAAGCTAAACCAGTTCCACACCACTGAAGCTGCAGCATTTTTACAAACCAGTTCTGGTTCATGGTTTCATTCAACGATTTGCTTTCGCTCTTCTCGTTCTGCGTCGTCGCCATGTGCGTATGTAAACAAAGGCACTGCGCATGCGCGTTTTACCCACATTCTATCGCCATATTTCATTTTCCTATCGTTGCCCAAAATTACACCGGTATTACCGTGAACGGTATGATATAGCCCAGCCCTAGGTCCTAGCTCTTGCTGACCCTGTTGATTCTTGGGGAAGTAGTAGGATGTACTTAGTTTCACTGCTTCTGCATCCAGATAAATACATTTAATGTTTTTCTTTTATGGTCTTGTTAAATAAATAAATAATGGCATGCACTTAATCATCTTAGATTGCACTAGACTAGTTTTAAACCCTTCAAAAGGACCAGATTATTTTATTATGACCTGATATATAAACCCATAGAGCTGCAGTAGGGTGTACTTTCTTTTTACCATGACTACATAAAGGGTCAGTAAAATTAAAACAAACACTGACCCATGCAGGACGCTCTCCCTCGCTCTATTAATCTACTACCTCAGATTACACATGGCTGAAGTGATGCTAGGCTGTAGTTAAAGAGCACTAATCAAGGGTTCCTCACAATGGCAGCCAGTTAAACTTGATGAACGTCGCATTTATAATCATTTCCTTTGTGTGCGAGTGCAGTGCCCCGTCTTTAAAAGTGGAACCCAGCACAGATTTTTAGCTACAATTCTAGAGGTGTCCCCTTAACCCGTGGCAGCTGATTACTGTGCTACTGTTTTGCCAAGGAGACGTCTATAAGGTGTGTGTGTGTGTGTGTGTGTGTGTGTGTGTGTGTGTGTGTGTGTGTGTGTGTGGAGAACAGTCAGACGCTTCGTCCAAACTGCACGAGAATCAATACAATTAAATTAAAATGTGTCCATCCGATATTTTTATAATGCTCGTTGTTTGGTTCACATGTTTTCACACTCCTGTTTGATTGTGTCGTGTCCAGTGAATAATGGAATTTTATTTCTATTAACATGTGTTAAAACAAACAGAAGCTACTGCCTTATTGCTCGCCACAGTGAGTAGCTCCACATGTTTGACTGAGGATGAAACAGGTCCTTTCCCTTGCTAAACAACGACCCCACGGAGCTTCTACAATGTGTTCAAATTAATATTATTTCAAAAGTCTTTCTGAATGATAAGAGTTTGGTGTGCCTAAATGTTCTTCAGTAGCCTGGAAATGACAAAACAATCACAAAGGATCTGGTTTCTAAAGCTACACAGTGATCGTGTACTCTGCATATAAAGCAATTAAAACATTGTAAATATACTCTCCAGTAGTTTTCAGAGTCCAAGCAGATATATGTAAATACTTTGTTTTGGCCAGTCAAACCACAGCTCCAAGATAAAAGGTGGAAAATGTCGAAGCCGTCATCGATTTCATCGAGACGTTAAAGCGGCGGCTTTCGGTCAGTCAGCCTTGGGTTTGTGTTATGCCGACACAGCAGCACATGAATGAAAAGAGACGATGCTCGATGTGGCAGTGATACAGGAAAGAGACAAGAAAGAGACAAAGAGACAGGAGACGAGTCTGAACCAACCGCCACTGTAGGCGCTGGGAACGATCTAGTAATAAAATCTAACGAATGGGGATTTTCAGCATCTCCATTTTTACACAGTAAATTTTGTTGCCCATCTAAAAAGCAATATATGCAATCATTAGATTGCACACACAGCAGATTGTATTTATTTTCACCTTCATCTTTTTGCTGTCTTTGAATGCAGAATCCACTGGAAAATAAAATCCTGGGCCAGAAAGTATGCAGCGTTGGATTCTGCAGCAGACGTGCTGTGAATTGGTCTTAAATCCCTAAATTTCGCCATTGTCAGCTTAGATTGTACACCGTCACAGTATAAATGTCTAAATGCATTTTTAGATATAAAAAAATCTAATTACAGTTGCACAGCTGGAATCTGTCAGTTATAAAGTCTTGCTATGCTACTAATCATCGTGCGCTGTGGTTTTACACCTCGAAGGGGAAATTATTTTTAATAGACTAATCTGATGTGAGAAGATATGAGAAAAGACACAGTGATCCAGACATTTTCTATACAACAACAATGCTTTGGCTTCAGGGACCTGCTGAATCCAAGTGCACATCAGGTTCGGGCAGGTTTTTCCTCAAAAATAGAAAATAAATAAATAAAAATAGAGAAAGAGCAAGAGATGATTCTGAGTGGAAAAGTGGAATATTGGCTGAGTTTATATGGAATGACCCTTCATGACACCAAAGAAGAGAAAGCACAGTACAAAAAAAATAAAAATAAAGCGCCTTTTGGTTCCTGAGGCTACTTAGCACATAACACAATTTGGTGGAAGAGGTTATGAAACAGTTTAGTAATTATATTTAATCAGATTGTGTCCAGCAGGAAATATCATTTTTGTGCGCAGGTCAGATCCCGCCTCAGAGATCTGCGCCCAGTCACAGCGTAACTCAATAATGTGCTCGCTGCGGTCGGGCTCAGGGCAGTGCAAGCGCAGGGAGGCAGCGCTACAAACTCTGCTGGCTTTTATTCAAAGAAAGTGGCACTCGTGGAGTTGTATCGCCCTCCTGCATCTGACCAATCAAAGAAGGACTTAAAGGTTAAGTCATTGCAAAACTATCACACCTGGCCTAGCACCTTCCCTTTGAATTTTAGACGTGTGAGAGCGAGGAACCTGCAGCTCTTTAACATTCACAGGAAAGAAAGTAACCTCTCCAGGGAGGCGAAGGAGTTTCTTCCCTTTGCTCTTCCGCTCAGTAGCATCATTCTGTGTTATCCTCGGGCATCTTGGAGCACGACCATGAGGGGAAAAAAAGAGATCCAAAAACGGATTTCTGTCTACACACTTCCCAGCGCACCTCCCAGTGTTGCAGTGTCATGACAGCCAGAACCGACTGAGGACAGGATGGTACGCTGATGCTCTTCTTCATGCAACAATGCACAAGCGCTGACACCTGCATCAGATCTCACACCAATGCCACGCACCTCTGATGACACGAAGATGCCCGACTTGCACTGAGACATGCGCGCACACACACGCACACACACACACACACACACACACACACACACACACACAGAGTCTCAGAAGTCCACCCTCCTCCTCTTCTGAACACTGTCAACATGGATCAGCTTGCATTGACTCATAAAGAAACTCCTAAAAATAAGTCTGTTGGCAGGGTGGAAACAGACAATGCAGAGCACGAATCAAAACGTCACGTGTGAGCAGACATAAGACCAAAAAAAGTAGTAACAGTGGCCAAGAACACATATTACGTCTCCATAATTACACTCATGCATAGCTCACTTAACACCAGCTCCACGGTGCAGAAATGGATGGTTGTAAACAAATGTGTTAAGCCACACACTGCTTGCTGACCTGAATCTCTTCATTGCTTAACCTGTGCCTCTGCAAAGCCTGCCACGCAACATGGCAACAGCCAGAGGGATCACCTGATATGCTCCGGCAGAGTCGGGATATCTCATTTCTGCTTAGCTCACTAAAACGGAAATCCAGCCTAAAACTGAGATGTGGTTTTCTTTTTGGAGGCCAGCAGGGTTCAGCATTACGTGGTCCAGAAAGACATCTGTGAGTATATAAATCAACAACATAATGTTAAAGATCTTGGGATTATCTAACCTACGCTTTTACTTCATATAAACTGTTAAATACTATACATCATCTCACCTTTCAGCCAACTAAATCATCAACTGTTACCAAATTTAATCAGCTGCATAAAGATAGATGAAACAATATCGGGCAAATAAAAGAAAATAAAGAAAAAGAAATCAGCTTTGGAGTTTCTAGAACTAGTCAATAATAAAAGCAGAGCTCTTACAGAAGATGAAATTATAAAGTGTCTTTTTATGATCTTAATGAAACCATAGTTGGATGAAGTTTTGACTAAAAAGAAATTTATCCCAGACCAGAGAAGAAGAAAAAAACAATGTTGAATGTGAAAATTGGAGGAAGGTCAAATGTGTCAAAAATGAAAAGATGTTCAAGAAGGAAAGAAAAAAAACTGTCAGAGAAAATCTTTGTGACCTTTTCCAGGAGACTGACAGCAGAGTGTGAGACTGATGTGCTACATAAATGTGATCCTGCGTGAAACAAAGATAAACGTCTTCCTGACTCTCCTAAATAATTCTAGTCTGACCAACTGGCTGCTTCTGTGAATGAACACCCTTTTCTTCTATCCTAGTATCACTAAATACGCTTCTTGCTACCATATTGGTGGCTAAATTGGAGATATCTGTTGGCTACCAGCACATGCCTAGCATGTATTGTAGCCAACAGATGTTAGGCCCTGAGCTGGAGTCAAACTTGCCAACAATGGCCAAGCGTGTGAGGTTAGCTAAAAGCTGAGAGGACTACTGGCAACTTCCAGTGGAGTGATAAGATTTTCCAACCGGCAAATTCAACACCGCTGGAAGATAAATTCAATTTCCGTTAAAAATGCTCCGAGAGGTCCCAAGACCACAAACCCAGCTGAGTCACCTACGTCAGTCACTTGAATTTGTGGAGTTGAGGCCTAGCAGACAGCTGGGAGTCACAGCTCGCCACGACTTCAGTATCCACCTGTGGATTTTTATTTGCATTTTAATTCAGTTCAGTTCCATTTATATAATCTTACTTCCCAACTAAGGTCAAAACACTCAATATCATAAGGTAAAGATCTACAATACTGGAGAGAAAAGCCCAACAAACTGAAGATCCCTATGAGGAAACAGTCTGTGACAGTGGGGAGGAAAAACTCCCTTTTAACAGGAAGAAAGCTCCAGCAGAACCAGGCTCAGGGAGGGGAAGCTATCGATATTTGTTTATGAATGATTATATTGACTGGACAGATGACAACCATTCAATGGGCTGATAACTTTCCAATGACTCTGAGACGCAGTGCGTCCTGGATTCAAACAGGTTTTATCTGAGGTGTTGTTTTTGGTTCATGTGACTCAGGATTGTGCATTTGATAAAACTTTAGTTGAGCTTCTTTAACATACTTGTCCTTAACTCATCTACATCACAAACCTCTGGAATTGACCACATTAAATCAGGCCACTGCATACTCAGACTCAAAGGAAGACTTTGATTTGATTGGTTTTTTAGGTTAAACATGAGCACGCCATGAGAATGTTAAATGCTATTAAAAGACAGTGCCTCTGAGCTCTTTGATGAGTTAGCCTGATCTTCCAGTACTGATTCATGAGATTAGACAGTGCTGAAAACACTGGGGTCCATTAGTCAATGATTTAAGGTCTTAGTTCAGAACAAGTCTGAGATCCTGAAACGGCACGATGTGCAGTTGCTGCTTTGAGTCTTCACACCACCATTAAAATGTCAGAAGTACAGGAACCTTAGTGCTTTTGAGTATTAGTAATATGCTCATATATCAATCATTCAAACTTTACAAACCCTCTGAGTCAGCTTTCAATTCAATGCCAATGAAAGTCAAGCCTGTGAAGTATATTTTCTGCTGCATACTGAGCACCGTATTATCCTCAAACCTGCATGCCAGCGCTGCAGTCCGGTCATTTTGTATCAGTGACAATGCATAAACACGTAAACACATCAGCCTCTGGCTGATAATGTAATCTGGCACCGGCCCCGAGGGCTGAGCAGAGTGGAGGAGAGCAGAGTGCCAAGCACTCCAGAGGCTAAGTTTGCTCACCCGCTGTAACCCTAAAGCCTGTGCAGATTCTATTACCGCTTCTGAACAGTTCAGTAAACCATCAGCCTGCCATTCTCCGCATTACTGATGAGTGTGCTTTAATAATACCCACATCTCTGCACAAAGACTCTGAGCCGCATTAGAAAACACAGATGCTGCTTTAAATCAGAATATGTAGGCGTGTGTAAAAGTGTGCATCTCCTCAGATTTGCTTTTAATTCTTTGCCACAGTAAACAACGTGACGTCTTCACTCGTCTTTGCCCACTTGTGAGAAACTGGTTCTGAATCAGAGGGCCAGTACCCTTAAATATCCCCGTCCAGAGTGGAAACAGACTGCCCCCTGTTGTAGGCACACATCTGACCCAACAGCCAGCTTTCTTTCAATTCCTGAGATTTTAATCCATCCATATATGAAAAAAAAAGCAGGTCATGCTTGAGAGAATGAACTGCTTTTCTCAGCTGCTCTTTGGTAAAAATCGGCATTATTTCCCATCTAAAATGTGCAGAAATGTAAGTTAGTTTGAAGCAGAGGTATAAAAAGAAAGGCCTGCTCTCCTGGTCACTGGTGAATGAAATGTCCATTTTTATATATAATAAAAAGGCTCTGAATAAAAATACTGCTCGAATAAAATGTAGTTCTTTTCTCAGAAACTTCATGATTTACATTCTCATGATTTTAAATGCAAGACAAAAAACCTTTTTTCTTTAGTTTTCTTAAAACTGATGCAAAATCGTATCTTTTCCCTGCACAAACGAACCACAGTTATACATCTCTGCATGAGAAATGATGTTTTTCCTCTCAACAGCATTAATTCAGCATTTCTGATTAGGAGCGTGCTCTCGACGAGCTCATCCGAAACACAAAATTAATCCTGGATCAACAGTCTTTCTCAGAGATGTTTGATAAATTAGGTCCCTTATCTTTCCAAGGAATGGCGTTCTCTCGCCGACTATTGGCATTAGAGCAGAGCTCCGGTGTTAATCAACTCAGCAGTGCATATTTCTCCTAAATCCCGCGCTCAGTTACTGGATCATGTACTGTCCCATTTAGCAAAGGATACGGAAAGAGTTTGCCCCACTTTTTAATTTTTGTTGACTCATTGATGCACATCTCCGAGGAGCATAATTAAAATGTGAAGTATCCAGGGGGAGTAGCAGCCCTCTGTGTCTGTATCACGGAATCATTTTATCAATGAATAAAATCCTGGGTAGATGTTGTTGGATGGCTTTTGCCCGCTGGTAGGGTCTCCCACAGCAAATTGGTCCTGGGTGAGGGACCACACAAAGAGCGATTCAAAAAAATCTCTATGAGTGTGAAATCTAGGGAACAGTTCACCCTGCCTGTGACAGGGTTACCAGCGCCCCGCCCCGGGGCCAGAGCTGGAGAGGGTGCCCGAGGACGAGCGCCTGGGGGCCCAGCCCAGCCAGGGGACATGGGCCCACCCTGCGGAGGGGGTCGGGTGCAGTGTGTGCTGGGCCAGGTGTCAAGACCCTGGCGGACCGATCCCCAGCTACCGAGACTAGTGACTGGGACATGGAACGTAACCTCTCTGGTGGGGAAGGAGCCTGAGCTACTGCATGACATTAACAGGTACCAGCTAGATATAGTCTAGCTCACCTAGACACACAGCCTGGGCTCTGGAACCAGTCTCCTGGAGAGGGGACGGACTCGGTCCTAGTCTGGAGTTGCTCTTGGTGAGAGGCAGCGGGTCGGGCAGGTATCCCCTCAGCTTGCTGCCTCCTGATTGAGCTGTTCCAGGCATGTCCGGCGAGAAAGAGGTCTGGGTTTCTCTTAGGCTGTTGCCCCCATGACCCTGCCCCAGATAAGTGGAAGAAAATGGACGGATGGATAAAATCCTCACTCGCTGCTAGTAAACATAGAAAACTCAGTTCTTTGGGGTGAACCTATTCTCTTTTCTTTATTTTCTGTCATATATGAACCGTTCCAGCGGTGCATCCTCATATTAAACATGTCTTTAATTTGAAATAATGATGTCAGTGCATGTCGAGGTAATCCATGTGAGCCAGAAGCTTCAGGCTTCAGATTGATACCGTTTTTCTTCTTCTCTTGGGTCTGTATTAAAGCTGCACAATTAATCAAATTTTAATCTTGATCTCGATTTTGGCTTCCCACAGTGAAACGACTGCGATCGAGCGATACTGAAAATCCATGCACTGCCAAAAGAATGCAAAGCAAAAACGAATGAAGCGCTCCCTTAATCAGCACCTGACCACGCGGCTGCACGTGCCAGTCCCGGCTGCTTCCTGCGCTGCGCGGATTGCAGTGTCTTGGATGAGGCTGGATGAGTAACACCAGGTTAAAGACAGATTTATAACAAAATCCAAACGTCTGGCACAGCTTTAGTCTGCAAACGCACCCCTCAAAGCGGATCAGCTTTAGGGCAAGTGATGTTAACCAAGAACATATGCAGAGAGTGCTTTAGACTTGTGTCTGTAGCATAAAGCAACACCGCTAACTCATTCAAATGCCTGAAAACACACAGCAAACTGCAGCGTAATTAATGCACGAAGGCCAAGAGAAAACAATGCAACGGCCGCTGACGCCCATAGAGCACACCTGTCTGCATAACCATCCGGCTCGCAAAGACCCGCTGAAATTACCAACCCGACTACACCCATGTTGGCGACAGATGTGTCCGGTAAACACGATGACTAATGTTGCTTCAGGAAAACGGTCAGAATATTGGTCAAAGGTATCCCCACGTGCAACATTGTGCTGTATGCAAAGTTTCCTTTCTGTCAGTTTCATTCACACCTATCATGCAGGTGCAATGAATGAAGTGAAAGACTTTATACTTTTAGGAGATGCATCTAAGTCAGGAATCAACACACTGATACAACTTTGTGTTAAGCTTTTGTTTTTCTTCTAAGAGTCGAATCGAGGTGAATGAGGAGGGTCAACTTTATTTACAGATGTGCAGATATGAAAGCAGTGTTCTGCTTATGATGTCAAAGACAGGAGAAATCCTTTTTTGGTCATCAGTGAGCACACACACCTGCTGTTTGAAACGTCTGTTTATGACGGCTTCAGCTCTCAGGCAGGAACGAGCTGAGGGCCTGCATGAAATAAGGATTATTTTCAACTGTGAACAAAGAAATAAAATCCCTATAATAAAAATATAGAGCTGGAAATGAACGGTCTCCTTTAATGAAGACGTCCACAGATTCAGACAGCTGTAGAAACATTTATCCAGCTCTGACACCGATGACGCTTTTAGACAACTGAACTAATCTGTTCCTGAATATAGGTTGGACTTTAAAAGTTGTCCAGAGAGGGCTTTAAATGGGGTGATGAAGCAAACACAAATAGTACATTAAAGTGGGACATTAACTATCAATGGATTTGAGGCTCTACTCAGCTCAGACGCCACTAAATGCATATATTAGCAGCATGAATGGACTCAAGTACAAATAACAAGCACTATGCTCCTTAACAAAATCACATCTTTGGAAATACATGTGATCCCCCAGAGCAAATCACTGGACCGAACTTTTTCAGAGCTGAAAGGGTTTTCTTGTTGTTGGTCAGTATGGGGTTAGGGTGCACATCTACTGGTTTATGTGGAATTTTCACCCTGCTGGTATACCCAAAGGAAACCCTCACTGCACAGTACCTGCAAGGGCAAATAATTGGCAAGCTAACACCTTCTAGTTTCTGAAACTATGCTTGTTCACTGGTTATCAGGTGGAGAGGTCACATTAAATGAAAGGCTTTCGCACACATTTCATTCAGTTGGCTCTGCGTCCTCACAGGAAGAAGGTTGTGGGTCGACTCTTTCTCTGGACACCCTGGATTCCAGCTAACAGGGAAAAGTACTGCATAGAAAATAAATTAAGGGTGTAACTCTGTAACCAACTTTGCACCATTTAAAAGCATTGTACCATTATTTTATGGTACGCTCTCTCTAGGATACAAGTGTCCCACATCAGGAATGCTTTGGTAACACACAACTATACAGACTTATGGCTTCAGCATTCCTCACCCCGACCACCATCTGTTGGGAGAAGTCGGCTAATGCTAACACGGAGCCAGATCTAAATATCCTTTCAGAGAGATGACTGGTTGCCTTCACCAGAGCTGGATCTGAACAGTGAGAACATTTGTTGGATGTTAAGGTGTTTCATGAAGTCCAGAACTGACAGAAACTGGCAGACGAAGAACTTTCAACATTACAGATAATACAGAAACCATTTAGCACAGATATGAATACGAGCAGGAGTGCATTGACGTTTTAGCTTTCCCTGTTTGTGTCACTCAGGCACAAAAATCTTTGAAACCCACAGCCTCAGTGGGCTCTGCATCAGCGACAAGCAGCTGTACCCTAAAAAAGGCACATCGAGGCACTTTAGCTGCGAGCTCACACCTTATGAGAATCTGTGGAATCATGTGATACTTTTACTGTTCTGTAATCACTCTGACTTGGACCACCGGTGGACTGATACACAGCTCCCTCTGCAGCCACACAGTGCTTCGATGTTTTGTTAAACATGTGTAGAAGTCTGCTATTCCAAGACCTGCAGGCAGCTGTGAGAGAAGGATAAATTCATGGATTTGCCTCCTTTAAGCAGCAGGGGAACGTCTCCACTTTATTTCTCACATGTGAATTTTCCAGGTTTTCTTGCTCTACTATAATATTAAAGCACTGTGGTGGCGAAGGTGGGGCTTATTGGCTAACTTTAACTGATAAACAACATGTCACACAAGGCTCCGCAATTATTTCACAGCCAATGAGAAACAGGGTGACCTGTCACAGATGTACAGGACGGCAAAGCAAGAGTCATCCACAGAGCCAGGAGCACATGGCTGCTGAAACATGATCTGCAGTAATGTAAGATGGAAAAAGGGCCGTGTGGGTCCTGCCTGCGTAATTAAATTGCTCCACAGCTCTTTTTCTGCATTTAAAGTATGCAAAACAGTCTCCATACTTTACATATTTGTCTGCTTTCTACTGCTTACGTGACAGTTTCTTGTTTTTCTTTGTTAATAAAATAATCAATGCTAATTTATTAATGAGATCTGGGTAGCAGGTCTGATACATTGTATATTCCAGTGGAAAATTTCCACAGCATTTAAAAGGCTCTGTTTGCATGTTGCAAATAATCACATGGACTGCAGCAGTCTCCGTGAGGCTCGGTGCACAGGTGGAGCTGTGACTTTAATCTGAAACACGCGCTGGACAAATGGGGCTCAAATATTTCCATTAGCTGCTAATCTGTTGATTAACCCTTTAACTAGTCGCTCAGCCCCGGTTACATCAACAGAAAAGCAACAGCAGAAATGTTCGTGTAACTGATTATTGTGCGGGGATCGCAGCTTTATCACTCCGCACTGCTCCTACAATGACGCCGAGCCCGGCGTTTCCCCGGAGGCTCCAAACTTTCCCGTAACCACGGCGGCTGCTCTGACCTTTAATGTGCTCGTTGACGACGCTCTCCAGCCGGTCCAGCCTCTCGATAATCCTCAGGGTTTCACCTTTGCTGTCCTCCTCCAACTTTCTCTCCGCCTCGCCGCCGCCGCCGCTCTCCGCAACTTTAGGACCGCTGTTGGCCACGTAGTTGGTGATCCAACCGACGTACAGCAGGCACACGATGTTGGTCATACCGCTCAGGATTACGCATGTCGACACCAAAGTTTTAGTTCTCCTTGTGCACAGCATCGCGACGTCCCTCCATGGGCAGGCAGGTGGATGCCAGGAGAGGACGCGCTCGAGAAATGTTTCCAAACGGAACTAGAGCGAGTCAGTTCGCCTGTGCGCGCTCACGGGCCCGGATCAGCATCTCCACATCCTCCGGAGGCTTTCAGCGCTTTCCACTGCCGCACGAGCGATACTTCAGGTTTTAATCCCAGAGATGAAAACACGGTGTCCCGCTAAGCTACCGGCGAGTTCAGCCGCAAAGCCGTGAGACGCAGCAACCCACCCCCCACAACCCATCCCACCGCGTCGTAGTCCTTGCACAGCCCAATAGGAGGGTAGGAGGAGGGGTTTGCTGGAGTCTACCCGCCCCCACACACAGCTGGAGCGCACAGAGGAGGGCGGAGGGGAGGAATGTGAGGAAACTCAAGTGCAACGACCCAAACAGTGACGATCGGCGCGGCGCGGTAACGGAAACCAAACCGGTTCGAGTAAGTAAGGAGCGGCATACCGCGTGTGTGCGCGAGCGCCGAGTCTACAGGTGAGTCTACAGGTGAGCCTGTGGGTTCAAGTGTGAGCAGTTTGGTGACAGATTGTGCTGGGACTGCAGGAAGTGAGCTTCACTCCTGTTTTATTAAAAATCATGACTGAGAAAATGATTTTTTATCATCCAAGTCACAGTAGGAGGTCATCTTTCGCACTACACGTCACATTTATATTAATGTAAGATCATCTGCATTAGACATATATGTATAGATGAACACACACGCGCACACACATATATGTGAGAAACTTTGAAATGCAAGTATAAAAATATGAAACTTATCGTGCACAAGCTTAAAGGTGAAACATCCCAGAGGTGTTCAGTTCAGATCATATTTGAAGCTTCAGTAAACGCTGTGCGTTTGTGCACACGTGTGTTTTCCATTAAAGCCAGCTGTTTTATCAGAGGCTGTTCCTGAATATTAGCAACTATTCACACGCTTCACTGTAGTTTTCATTTAGTTTGAGTTATATTTAGCTCCGAGCACGCATCATCAAAACACAACTCGTCAGCTATTGGGCCATCACATGTTTGATTTTTTTTTTTTTAGAATACTCGTGATGAACATCATCAGATTCAATTCATATTTAGCCAATTTTATGATTGCAGAGGTTCTGATTGGGCACTGGCACCGGGTTTCCTCGGTGAGCGTGAATAACTGTTGATTTAGCAATTTCCACTCTTGCTGTGAATGTCCATGTGAAAGACACAATATAACTATAAATATAAATACATAACTATTTCAAATAGATAGGACTTTGTGTAAAATATAAATAAAACACAGTGTAATATTTAAAAGGTGTTTAAAGTCTGTATTGATTTAAAAAAAATATAGTCATGTTGAATTTCATGCCATCGACATGATAAAAGTCGGTACAATGAGGAAACGTTAATCACTGTGTTGCATCACTCTTTCTTTTAACAACACTGTGTGCATCTTTGGAACTGAGGGGAACAAATCCTCTGGGTTTAAAAGTCAAATGTTTTCACATTCACACTTTATCATTTCTGGGCCTCTTTTGTTCGTCTTTAATAACGTCCCAGAGGTTTAGTATCGCAATAACGGTTTAGGAATTACAGCCATTTTTATACACAGCCCCCCTTTTCAAAGGCTCAAAAATAAATGAACAATTGGCAGACAAGCAGGAGTATCCTGCTCCCTGTTAGGGGTAAACGGTCTAGATTCCAACTGTTGAACTCCCATTTGATCCAAACTATAGTGTAAAAGCATTCCAACAGTTTCTCAAGGCTAAGAATACGATATTGTTCCACATGCATATGTAATATGTACGTCCCAGCCCTCGATCAGGTAATTCTCACATTTCTCACTGACATACTGTAACTCATCATGCAGATTGTGGAATGATATCCATTATTACTTATAAAAACTCACCTGGTGGGCCTTGATGTGGGTGGCATGTGAGTCTTAGGGTTCACTCTGTAAACAGTGAACAGGTATTCCGTCTGCAGCTGCAAATAAACATCGTGACGCCATTTTTACAAACTCGACTGCTGCAGGTTTCACTGTTTTCCACATTACTCACAGCGAACATCTTCAGATTCAGCTTTATTAACTTTATTAAAATGAAAAAATTAAAACTATGACTTGAGGGCTAACTGTCCGAAAAAGTGAAACATAACTTTCAGAGTCTCTCCACCAAAGGAATTCTTATACAGCCCTTACTGAGGTCTACATATGTGCATATTATACAGTCAATAAGAATGTACCGTCATGGCTTTGCTGCCAGTGAGTGGTTTACTCAAAGGCCTCTGGTGGGCATCACTTTATATGAGCACACACACTCACACACACATGTACGCACACACACACACACATGCACGCAGACACACACACACATGATCGCCGACCACCTAGGGTTGCTGTACCTGACTGCTAAAAGAACTTCAGAGCTTCACACCACCAGCAGATGGATCTCACAGTGAGGGCCTCTAGGCTCCAGCTTTTATCTTTGTCTTTCATCCACTGCTCCACCAATCGCACACACACTCTTGCAGACACACACGTACACACACGTGGCACTGAATCGAAAACTCGCCATTCACCCAAGAGCACTCTGGCAGATTCAGCTGACTTGCCGAGGGTATAAATAATGCATTAGATCTGAAATATTAAGGCTCTCTGGTCTATGCCGCTTTCAATCTCGTCTGACTGACTGTCTGTCAGTCTGTCTGGGTCTCTCGTTCTTTCTCTTCCCTCATTTTGGCCAAAAAGGAGGCAAAATGTCATTGATTTTACTGTGCTTGGAGCAAGAAAAACACTAAAAACCCAGTAAAAGGGTTCAATCTTTGTCTTCCTGTAATGCAAGCAGACAATTGTTGAAGTGAACCTGATGAGTATCCTCAAAGCAATCAGGCATCAAAGACATCTCAGTTTCATCAAAATACGCTCCAAAACTGTAGCATCACTCGTCTCTTATGAGTTACTGTGCTCAGGACACGCAGACTGAACATTACCATCATGTCTGTCACTTTATAACTGGCGTGGATGGTGACAGGTCCCCAGGCATCTTTACTGCTGTAGGGTCACACAGGGTGGGGGGGGGCTGTTTTCACCAGTGTACCCTCAGGCCTTTTCCACTCGTATTAAAATTATTTGATAAAATCGGATTTCTGAGCAGTGATTGCCTTGGGGAAGACCTTAGGCCTGAGATGCAATTATTACATCAGTACACAGATATAAGTTCTGTCCAGCAAAGATGTTTTCAAGTCTACAGTGTTTTAAATGTTTAAAGGATACAGCTAACCACTTTAAGTCTCATGCAACTGTTGCCATTGCAGCTTGCAGAGGTAGTTTAAAGTGGCTCGCAAGATTACGAGGTCAGGGATCCTGCATGCTCAACTGCCTCAACATTAAAACCACCCAACTAAGAGCATGGAAGTGAGACCTTTACCTGTAGGCATTGTAATTCGAAAAGGTTATTTCTGCACGATCTGGATGTGAAGAGCCGAGCTCTTTATAGTCTTCTTCAGGCTTGTGGTGTGATGGCACAAACTGAGCTTGAGCCCAGAGGGAATGATCCATTGTTTTCTTGTAGAGAAGCATCACCTCAGACTCATAGAGGTGGACTCTAATGTCAGCCTTTTCAAGCCAAGTCTGGAAACTTTTCTCTTTTCTTTGAGGCGGTGACCTATGATACCAACCAATAAGCTGCTTATAATGCAGTCTTTAGATATCTTCCCAGGTGATTCAGTCGCCACTCCTTTGCTGATCTACATGGTGGCAGAGGGTGAAAGAAGAAATTCACACCTTGGTGCATGTGACCCTAATGACTCACCTCTCAGAGAAATTTGTTTAATGTGGATTCTGGTTAAATGACATTGTGTTTTAAAGCTGTGACTGAATAACTTGAAAGTGCATCATGGTGACACACAGCGGTTCCCAAAATATCCTTGCCATTTTGGAATGAGTCTGGCATGATTTGAAATTCCGGTTTAATATCAGAGGACATCGTCTCTTCAAGTTGTTTCAGCAATATAGAACTGATTATGTGGGAGCATGCCTGACTGCAACAAGGGCTTAATTAAATCAGCTCACGGGTGGATCAATTGAAAAGTCCTCTGTGTTGACAAGTGTTTGCTCTGACAGAGAGGACGAGGAGCCGGGCCCCCTGTGCTGCAAGCTAATGTCACAATCAGCTGAGATGACTGACCAAAGAGAATTGAACAGCAATGCACAACGTTTTCGTTTTGTTATCTACGTTCGGTGTTTTGCTGTTCGTGTTTCACAGCAGTCTTACAAACCAAATGTAGCTCGGAACAATTTATTATAGAACCTACTCAACAAATTTGTAAAAATATCTGGTATGTATCAAAAAACTCTAACCTTCAGCTTATTCAATATAAAATACTTCACCGGGTCCACTGCACTGCTCGAAAAATGCCAAAAATGGGTCTGCTTCCATGTGAAATATGCACACATACATATCTCCATGCTCTGTGGCTCTGCACACTTGTTCAGCAGTTCTCGCTACAAGTAACTAGATCACTTTTCACCATGATTGGCTGTCTCATCCCATTACCAGCATGTCTCTGTCTGCTGGGGGACACCACAACAATTACTGATGATGTCCACAATCCCAAACTATTACTCATAGCGTTAACTATTGGCAAAGAGACAATCCTAGTGAACTGGAAAACAAGGACCACCATCAGTTTGACTCAGAGTACGGTTCACATTCTGTAGGATCTTCATTTATATTAGTTTATTTATTAGGATTATGGTCTTTGTCCTGTTCATTCTCTTTCTTCTCTTATTCCTTTCTCTCTTTTTTTCTCCTTTTACCTTCTCCCTCCTCATCTGTTTGTATTATTGTGCATAATACAGCAGATCCACCCTGGTAGAAATGACTTTCGCTCCCCGTTTCCTCTGTTTCCCAGTGTATGTCCTGTCCTCTCGCCTCTCCCAGATACTTTATTGACTTGTTTAGCTAATGACTCTGTAAATGAAATGAGTCAGGCCCTGTGTTATTACTGTTATTGTTACTATTATTGTTTTGTTGCTGTTATTATTATTGACAGACAGAGCACAAGGGAAAAAAAAAAAAATATATATATATATATATATATATATAATTTTTTTTTTTTCTATTTTTCACATTCACGTGTCCCTCAAAGTTTTTGAAATGCAGATAAAAAATAAATGAATAAAAAAAAGCAAAAATCGATGTTTGTGAATAAGAATCATTAAATTAGGCCCCACCCCATTTTTTTCAAAATAAGAGAAAACATTTACCTTACTTTCTGTTATTCTGGTGAATAAAGAATATTTTGTAATCAATCACCAAAAGCATGTTGGTGGGTGTTAGAATACCTGACCGGTGCTCTGAAGTAAACTCTGTGTGTGGGAGCAGAGTGAAAAGTGTTTCGTCTGACTGATTTGCATTTGACATTTTGCGTTCTCACATCCATCAGCTCAGGGCTGCAGTGCATGTGCGACACTGGCTAATAACTGAATAACTGAGCTTTTTCATATCCTGTGTGTTAAAGAACATCAGCACATACATGTCACTGGCAGCAACATTGTTACGTCTTTGTTTCTGAAATATGAACTAACTGCTCTTTAACTGCTTTTGTTGGATAAATAAAACATTTTTAAAACACTTTACAAACTGAAAAAAAAATATTTTTGCTGCTTTTTTCTTTTTAACCTGTAATGCACGAGGAAGAAAACCTGATTTCAATTAACTGAATAAAAATGGAGTCATCTGTTTGTTAAAGAGCTGCACATGTATCTGAAGCACCTGGCATATCTGTCCTGTTGTACTTAGACTTGTGCAGAGCACGCTATGTGAAAACGGATGTTTCAGAGAGTCCTGGCAGGTTTGTGTTTCAGTGAAGTGCTACAAGATAAAAGCTCCTCCATCCTAACCTGAAACACCTATAAGACGCTTTTCTCTCGAAACTGCTTCTCTTCAAGTTCAGGTGAGACAAAATATTCGTGCTTCTAAAGACACGACTTCACACGCCTAAAATGAGGATCTCTACAAGAAGATTTTTTGGCCTTGTAGTAACCCCAGCCTCACCTGACTCTAAACCCTTTTGCTAACGTGTTCTCCACTCAGTCGCAGGGCTCCTGTGGCGCACTCAGACTGAAATTCACTTCCCAAAGCCTGCCTGCTGACTTTGCCTCTTGCTATCTCCCCCTTTGTGTGTTTTTACCTGCAGAACGTCAATCACGAGTGAACCTTTCAAACTTTTATTGTCTCTATCTCATAAAGTGGATTCTTACCTCTTTATTAGGTCGCAGCAGGTCGAGAGAGGTATTTATCGAGGCAGTCTGTGGAAGTAAAAATGCTTGAAAAAGACTTCCTACATTCATCTGTGGAAAGCCAAGGTGAACAGATACTCTGAGTTTGTAGCAACACTCTCTTTCTGCACATTAAGACAAAGAGGCCTCAGAACAGATCAGTGACCCTGAATGCAGGATGCAAACAGGTTTCTATCACACATGGCTGACTTCCACAGACACAAACAAAGCGTTTTGCTGTTTGGTTGCTTAAACAGGGTTAAAATAACACATTCTTCTTCATTAGCCAGCTATACAACAGTAATGTGTGCCACAAAGCATTAAATACCTCATTTGTCTTTGCTTGTGTAAAAGCAGTGAGACATGAATATTCAAATTTCTGGTTGTTGTAATTCATCTGTAAAACTATACAGTTTTACTTTAGTTTTTTTCTTTTCCTCATTTGGGTCATTGAGGACTTTTTCTCCTCTTCTGTGTCAAAGTTCACTTCCTGTTTTATTTTGAAGTTTAATTCCTATTGGTCTTTTCTGTTGAGTCCACCCATACCTTATGGATATTTAGTCAGGGTGCCTTTCCTCGGTTTTTATCAGGTCATTATTACACCTCCCCACCGTTTCTGAATCTCATATGTTACTTTTTTGCTGACTTCCTGTTTTATGGATTTTAATTGCTCGTTAGATTCTTCCGTCTCTCTGTGTACCATTTTTTTTGTTCAAACTCAAATGAAAGGTCGTTGTTTTCCCACTAACCTGCCCCCCACCTGGTTAAATGCATATTAGGTCCCCCTGTGAACATTTATTGAAAAACAACAGACGCATGGCACAGACAGTAGCTGAGCATTCTTCTCAGCCAGGATGAAAGATGACGATCCAACCAAAGCAAGCAGCACTGCTAAAATCAATCAGACACTCTCGCAACACTCTTGAAGCTGAAATGACGACTTCCAAATTGTTGGACGAGCCGACGAGACACTGCAGGGTGAACTCGGTTTAATTATTCGGTTCACAGCAGTTTGTTGCTTGTGCAGAAATCGTGGTAACAGCATGACTGAGGACACTGACGGGCTGTGCAGGTGAGACGTGGGAAGCGCACCTCCTGTCAGAAACGAAACAGAAGTCGTTCATCAGCTCGTGCAGCAAGTTTGAAACTATGAAGCTGCTCCAAAACAAAACAGATGGAAATGTGCTGAGGACACACTCAGCTGTTCGAGTGTGTGTGGTGAGTTCACTGACCCACTTCTGCACAAAAGCCTCTCCTCTCTGCTCGTCTCCTGCTGCACCACTGAAGTCCAAGGCAGACATTTTTGCACTTTTTTCCAGCGACTACGTTTCTCTCCGTGTACTATACAAACAACTTTTTTTGTTTGTCTGTTGTTGTTTCACTTTGTTTTCTTTGTCTTCTTCTGTTTTGCTTTTTTTTTTTTTTTTTTTTTTTTAAGCAAATGAATCAAGCTGAGTGTCCTCTGTCAGAGCTGGTTACCTGTCCAGTCTATGCCGTCTGCTGTCCACCTTTTTTTTTTTCTTTGCCTGTCCCGTTTGGATCTTTTTGCCATTTTTTTGCCATTCACACGGGACAGACATGACTGGGAGAAAGAAAGAGAGGTATGGAAAGAAAAACAGCGGGGAAGAGGAACGGTGATAAAGGGCAAAAAATAAAAACCAACAAAACAAACAGACAAAAAATACAAATATCAATCACCTGGATCACCTGTTGAGAAAGAAGAAAAAGAAAACAAGCAAAAAAAAGAGAGCAATAAAATAAACAACATCATCGCGATGATCTATGTGAATATGACAGTAAATACTAAATATTAAACATTATTGAGCAGCACGTAAGATCGACAGTGCACAGTGTGCTTTGAGGTAGGAGCCAAAAAGGGTGTAGTTTGTGGGTGTGATCACCCGTGTGTACACCTGTGAGCATGGACGCGCTTGTTTTTAAAAGGTTCCTTCATGTAATGATCTGCTAGAGGGTGTGGGGGGGCCACAGCCCCGTCCTGCAGGGCATGAAGCAGGTATGGAGGAGATCAAAACTCCAGACATCCAGAGGCCCCCAGAACACAAGAGACCAAGGAAGACCAACAGAGGGGCAGCCGCGCCACTGTCCCAGAAAGAGCTGAGGAGAGTCCCAGATGAGGGCTCACTCAGCAGCCGTGGAGCAGAAGCCAGGGGGGTTGCAGTGACGCGCCCGTGAGCTCCGCCGGCCGCCAGCTGTGCCTGAGTGACCGAGCCCGGGGGTGAAGACTCCAAACTGCCCTCCGACGCCAGGGGTGAGGTTGTACACCCTGATGGTCTTCTAGATGCCGTGTAGCGTGCCCACCAGCGTGTATGTGTTATGAGAGTGTGAGTAATGTGAATGTCTAAGTTGGGGGTTAAAATTGAGGCACAGGCAGCCAGAAGGGGACAGAAGGGGGGATGCCTGCCCTGCACTCTGGTGACACACCTTTACCCCAAGGCCCTGCATGTGTGGGTGATTGTGGTGGAGCGGGAAGAGGGAGGCAGCTGGAGATGGGGAGGGAAGGAAGGGAGGGGTGGCCTGCTGCCCACCCTGTGTGCAGCACGGTGACTACAGATATTTGGCTTTTTTATGAAGTAAATTTGCACATTTGTCCAAATAAAGATGAGTGATAAAGAAAATGGAACCATGGACTCGTGCAGGGATGGGACTAACTAACCAACCAATGGTTGACTGACTTCAGATATCTGGAGACTGCAAAGCTGCCCTGGTGGCACATAGTGACTCTTATTATACAAAGTAAATGCTTAGATTTTTTCCTTTAATTTGTCACCTGTTTGCATATGAATGTTGGTACATTTCAGTAACTAAACTTTCGCTTTTCTTTTTTATGTTTTAGTAACTAGTTATGAATTCTACAGCCTTCCTCAGCTTCACTTGTTTTATGCTTTAGTAATAAGCGAGTAAGTGAGACAGCAGCACTATCGTTTGTCTTGGCACAGACTCCACACCCAGGGAGAAAGGAGCAGCTGCCAACAGGAACAACCAGGCTGCACAGAAGACCTGACAGTAGTCCAAATGTGACTGCCCAAGGCAACTGGGCAACCACAACTGGTCTTGTGCTGTGATAGAGGTTAATGAGATTGTCACACTTTGTCTGCCCATTCTAAACCATGTTCTCTGTGAATAGGAATTTTTCTTGTAACTATTTAAATACAGTAAATCCTTTGTGGCAGCCTGTTCTCATTGCCTGAAAGTCATACACTGCTGCATCCCCACAGCCACTGGCATCTTTCAGACACACACACGTTGAACTTTGACGTTAGTGTGGTGACGTCCAGTTTATGAGACTGCTCCCGCTCTCACTGGGTCACATTTAAACGCGACGTGTCGCAGCATTTGTCAGCGTGCGGGATCACTGCTGTGAAGGACATTTAAGGATACCTTGCTGAAACACAGGGGAGTGTGCTGTGTTATCATAATGCAGTCACAGAGTGTTGAGAAACAGTAACATAGTAACAAGACGCTTTGCAGTTTGACACATTTGAGAGCGCGAGGTGCAAAGAGCTCTGCAGAGATCTTGGAGCATACAAGGTAGCAGTGTTTCAACCTTGATCGTGTCTGTTGTCATCAGAGAAGCTCTTCCTTCATTTCTGCCAGTGTCACGTGTTTTTATTTACAACTACCAAACTTGTGTATCCTCTGATCCAGTGACACACAGTTTGCAGCGTGTATGCACTTACACTCGATAAACTGGTGTTTTATTGTGTGTGTGCACGCCTGGAATGAGCCAAGGCCATCAAATCTGAAATTTAAAAAGGAAATATAGAGTGTGTAGTGCCTTGATAAGTGGGCGGTCATGTTTTTTCCTACACCTGAATTCAAGTCCAAATATTCTAAGCTGGCTGGATAATACGGCCAACATCTAGTAAGATAAGACCATGAATTATCTGCATACTGAGAAGTCTGAGGTCACTGAGAAATATTCTTGCTTCTGAAAACATAATATCATCATTATCAGCAATGCACCTGCTAAGAGAAGAGGCCATTACATTCCTACACCAGCACACGGGTACAATAGTTCAGTAAAGTCATAAATAGAGGCTGACTGCTCTCATTTCTCATCACGCCTGTTATGGACTGAGTAATAAATGAGTCTGGAGTTTGGTGGACGGCCTCTGCCTCCTGTGCCACAGCAGCTCTGAGCTTTGGGAAGTGTCGGAGGTCTAACTGGGTTTGTTGTCTTCGTGTTTCCAAGTGCAAATGTTTTAGTTGATGTTTGATGTTTTTTGGCTGTCATATCTCTCCAAACTAGCCAATTATAAAAAGCTTAGTTTGCATGTCACATTTAAAAAAATAAATTAAAAAAATTATATTTATATAGCACCTTCTAGAGAGAGTCACAAAGTGCTGCACATAAGATAACAAATAATACAAAGGTAAAACAGACAATATAAAACAGGCACAAATTAACCAAAAGCAGTTTTAAAAAGGTGAGTTTTGAGTTGTTTTTTAAAAAACAGCTACTGAGTCCACAGTTCTTAAGGTTTGGGGGGAGAGGGCCACAGTCTCGGGGCCACAGTGGCAAAAGCTTCACTCTTAGTTCTCATCTTAGCTTGTTTTATAGCAAGTAAGCCCTGATCAGATGACCTCAGGGACCTGCTGGGGACATCGGGCTGTGGCAGATCAGAGATGTAGGCTGGTGCCAGTCCAGGCAAGGCTCTAAATGTCAAGACCAGGGTCTTAAAATGAACTCTAAGTTCAACAGGAAGCCAGTGTAGCTGAAATAGCAACGGTGTCACATGTGAATACTTTGTTAAAAGCCTGGCTGCAGCATTTTGCACAGCCTGCAGACGATCCAGGGAACCTTTGCTTAGACACATAAACAAAGAGTTACAATAGTCCAAGCGTGAGGAAATAAGCAATCTCAAGTATAGCAATCTCCAGTTCAGAGTGAGATAAAATAGGGCTTAACTTAGCCACATTTCTTAAATGACAAAAACAAGACCGAACCAGAGAATTCACATGCCCATCCAATGTGAGAGTCAAAAGTGACACCTAAAGTCCTGATAGAGGATTTAACATAAACTGAGAGAGGACCAAGGATTAATATGTACAATAAGATGAGAAGTCGTCATCTTCACTGAAAATATTGGGTGAAGTTTGCACATAATCGTGGAAGTTGACCATTGAAGAACACTAAAACATCACAGATCTTGTATCTTGTATTTAATGAGACTGGCAAAAACACGTCGTACAGCTGGTTGCTGCCAGGCCTTCTGCACTTAAGTTCTTCATCCCAAATTTAGCAGTGACTCAAACAAGATGATGAATATGAAAGTGAAGAATTGTTCTTTTGTGAACGGTGGCACACGTTTCAGAAGACTACACTGTAATCATTTAAAATAAAAATGGCTTATAGTTCCTTAAGAATCATATTGCGAGTAGTTACACAAGCTTTTAACTCTCATTAACTCTAGCAGACTTGTTGACCTGTGCTGATCATGCCTGTCCCAGAGCACAGAGGCAGAGACCCCGAGGCTGAGTGCTCGGGTTTATTGTTTAATAATTCATTACTTCAGCTCTCTATCTAAGCGTGCCTTCATGTCCACACACACACACACACACACACACACACACACACACACACACACACACACACACACACACACACACACACACACACACACACACAGAAATGTCCTGTGAATCTCTTAAATGGTTATTGCTCAATCTTAAATTTATAAAATGAGGCATTTGAACTCCTGTCTGGGAAATTAACTGCTCTGAAATATCACTCAGTACATGCAAGCAATTTTCTGAGGTGCTTTTACCAACAGTAGTGACAGCTGTAGCTTTGTTCATGCACAAACTTTCTTGTAGAATTGAACCCTCAGGAACTGGAGGGAATTTGGTTTGATAAGAGGAAAACTGCTACAAACTGCTGCAGAAAAATAAGTGGGACTAAAGTTTTGTTGTCAGTTAAGCAGCCCAATGAAATGGAGAAATCTTTATTTAACTCAAATCCTTATTTTTCTTAATACCAAAGCAAATTTAGCAGTTACCACTGTTTCCAAATAGCAGTGGTAACATATTATTTTAGTAAAGAAAATAAATTAAAACAAATAAGTGAATAAATAAACAAATAAATATCTATTTTATTTTCTAATTTTCACTTTAGCCTTGCTGCAAATTTTAAAGACCTCTCTGCATTGAATCATACCTGTTATTAATCTCTGTCTCTCTTACACAGCATGTCTTCATCCTGTCTTCCTTCTCCTACAGCAGATGGCCCCGCCCCTCCCTGAGCCTGGTTCTGTCGGAGGTTTCTTCCTGTTAAAAGGGAGTTTTTCCTTCCCACTGTCACCAAAGTGCTTGCTCATAGGGGGTCATATGATTGTTGGGTTTTTCTCTGTATGTATTATTGTAGGGTCTACCTTACAGTATAAAGAGCCTTGGGGCGACTGTTGTTGTGATTTGGCTGTATGAGTAAAACTGAATTGTATTAAAAATTGCAGTCCGGTCACTTTTAGCCCTTAAGGTGATGGTTAGTGGGCTTTAACCTTTCTTGATGGATCATCAATCAGAAGTCTGAGTCAATAAATAATATTAATATTATTCCATTTATTCCATCCATTAGTGGATCAAAACTTTCATCCTTTGGACACCAAACACCTACAGAATTTTGTGACAGTTCACTTATATTGCCTGTAGGATTTGTGCACAACATGGTATAATAGTCCATGCTCTCTGTGTGAAAGTATTGGACCAACCTGCAGTCTAACACGTGAATGACTGTTGCTGTGTCTTAATCCAGCTGTTACCGCTGCTAAAATGTTTGGCTGTAGGTTTGTCTGTTGTTTTTTCTTTTAATTAATAAAATAAATACCAGTTCCATCTAGTTCTGACCCATGTTGCTATATTCCTCACGCTCTTCCCATAATTCCTTGCTTGGTTTCTTCCCCGTTTCTCCTTCTGGCACAGCTGTGTAAGAGGGCTTTATTCCATGAGAACCCATTATGGGCAGACAGCTAGCGTTTACGCCTGTCACACCGTGGACGTGCATGCGTATATATTCATCTGTGTGTCTGCAGTGGTGCCGTGGGGGGAGCAGGGCAGTATAGCTTTTAAATGTGCCTTAGTATGGGTGTGTCATCCTTCATGCTTCTCACCAATAAAGCTATAGTATGCTTACCTGCACCCGTCCTTTCCTCATTCATCCTCACCTCCTAATCTGCCCTGATGTGACGGGATGGCTACACTGACTATAATGTGACTAGCGGCACAGTGGTGGCCATCATTGCCTTTTACATATTATGAATCAGGCCTACATTACTGCTGTCGTCACCACTTTCTCTTACATGGTGCATAGACAGGCTGTAAGACCAGCCTTGTAACTCTCCATTAACAGGTTGCCAAATCATCCCTGCACTCTTTGACAGCTGAGAGCAAAAATAGAGTTTCTGAAATAAAATGCTTTGGGGCAAAACTCCACAGGGAGCTGTTCTACCTTCCTTTCTTTCTACACCCCTAACACTTGAACTTTCAGCTAATACATTAACAAAACTATTGCTAAACACACTATTCAGTAACCTTGTTACATTTGTTATTTTATTTGTGTGCGATCTACAGTGAAAAGTAATAAAGGACCTATAACTGAGCACCACGGCAGATAGGCAGCAGATGGTGTTCAGTAGATTAAGCTAGCTGGGTGCTACTTGCTAAGAAATGGAAAT
The DNA here is from genome assembly GCF_964374335.1 of Astatotilapia calliptera. Lineage (NCBI taxonomy): Eukaryota > Metazoa > Chordata > Actinopteri > Cichliformes > Cichlidae > Astatotilapia > Astatotilapia calliptera. Next base: position 2,537,062 of record NC_137428.1, on the reverse strand, counting down.
GAAAATCAGAACTAGAGGTAACTGCAGAATCAGTTGCTAATTGCTGGTGAGCTGCTTAGATTCTTAGCAGGACTTCTTGCAAAGCTTGACAGCTCTTGGAAAGCGGGCAAATCCCAAAAAGGTTAGATCGTGGAACAAACACGGCAGCGTGGCTACAGTCGAAGCTAAAGACAAATCTAAGGTGGTTGGCCAAAGTGCACAGCACTGTGTTTGGTGATTGCCATTGTCTTTGATCCCAAACTCATCTTTTGTATCAGGAAACTGCTTAAAACAAGGCTGTTCATGAAGAATCACCTTCAACAAAGAAATGATCAGAAAATCAATATTAATCAATAAAATGTAAAGAAGAAAATACTTCATCAGTCTGATACTTACAGGTTTGGTTTGGGATACGTTTGGAAATGGCTCTGTACCATTTCCTGTGCAAAGAACATCCCCTTCTAATGACGACTGCACACTAAAATCTTTACCCGAAAGTCTCTCAAGCAATCAGACTGCAAGCAGAACGTCAGTGAAAGAAGCATCTTCCATCAAAATCCACCTTCGTGCTCCTTTACAAGTCAGACTGAAGCAACGGCATATTGTCTGCATCACTGAGCAGCTGATTTCCTGTTGAATGGCTCTCATGAAGAAACTTCAAGAAACTGGAAAACTGGCTGGATTGCTGCCACTCAAGCGCACCCTAGAAACCTGTTTTCCCTCTGGGAGATGAAATCTGCTCCTCTCCAAGAGCTGTCAAGCGTTGTAAGAACTCCTGCTAAGAATCTGCCATCACCATAGTCAAAGGAGCTTGCAAAGAAAAGCGTCTGGACTTCTTTAAGTTGCTTGAAGACGTTTCACCTCTCATCCGAGAAGCTTCTTCAGTTCTAAGGTCAAATGGTGGAGAGTCCCAGATATAAACCTAGTGGGAGTTTCCCCCCACAGAGGGACAAAAGGACCCCCTGATGATCCTCTAATCGCCTGAGCCAAGGTGTGAAACTGGGTGTGGGTCACAATCAGCCAGAGTTTCGGGTGAGTTCATTGTGAAACCTGGCCCCACCTTATCATGCGAATTCCTGAGATCAGACGGCCCAGGATGTGAGTGGGCGTTCAGGCATCTGGGGAGGGAACTCAAAACTGGGTTATAGATGGCAGACAGCTGGTGTCGTAAGCCCCGCCTCTGTTCAAAGATGGTCGCTCACAGTGGACATAGATGGCTTCTTTCACTCCTCTTTCAAACCATCTGTCCTCTCTGTCCAAAATGTGAACATTGGCATCCTTGAAAGAGTGACCTTTGACCTTTAGATGCAGATGGACTGCTGAGTCTTGTCCTGTGGAGGTGGCTCTTCTATGTTGTGCCATGCGCTTGTGACCATCATCATCATCGTCTGGGAATCTGTGGGAAACCCATAACTGTTGGAGTCCTGGTACTCCAATACTTCTTTTGTCCACATTAGTCCAACATTTACATCAGTATATTATATTGCCATATGGCACTGGCATATGTTGCCCGTCTGTTCCCTTTATAATAATATTCACTTTTCTTTGTTACCTTTGAGATTCTGCCACCCTGTAGCCATTTCTTCATATCTATATTACATTCATAATTATTTTTATCTTTCTCACTTGTCAGATAAAATAACTCATCCTCTGATTCTGATTCAGAAAAGCTTTCGTATTTGCCAAAACATGGCAGATGCCATTGTAGAAAGCTCTGCATACAGCGACTAATCTATGAAGAAATAAGAAAATCTCTAAATATATTGTTACGAAAATTGAAATTCGTTCTCCATTCAAACGTCAAAACACAGAGAAAAAAATCCCGTGAAGCAACAGAGGCTTGTGTTATAGTGCAGTTTAATTCCCACTGAGAAGAAAAAGCATGATTCAATCCATCTTTCTATTGTATGTAATTTAAATTAGATACAGAGACACATCCTCCCACTCTTTGCATCCATCACCAACACAAAGCTTCATGTTTCCAAAAGAACTCACAACGGATTGTTTCCTCCATTTCTTTCTATCAGTATCAAGAGATTTGTTTTTGAACACTGAGAAACATTTTTCACAGCACTAAAAAGTAAAAACTCTGAATTAAACTGCTGACAACGTTTCTGATAGGTGCAGTCTGGTAATAACTGTTGCCCTTTTTCAGTTACAAACGAATAAATCCAAAGCAACAGAGGAAAAGAAAGGTGAAGACGAGAGCAGAGGAAGGGTGGAGTGGGTGGAGATGAGTGGCAGAAGGGGAGCAGCAACGCTGAAAATGCGGAGTACAAGATGTTAGTGTTTTGTTGCGGACAAAAAGACAGCTGAGCTAGAGTGTCCAGGACAGACGAGTAGAAATGAGTGCATCAGAGGGACAGCTGAGCAGTTTGAAGAGACAAAGTTAGAAAGGCGAGGCTGAGATGGAAGCAGAAAACATCAAGGTCCGTGTTGCATCAACAGGTCAAACCACATCCAGCTAATCGCTCTTTTAAATAATATTTAAATATTATTATATTTAATAAAGTTATGTTGAAACCAAGCACACCATTGTTTTTCTTGTGACATTACCAATAAGTGTGATGTGTCACATGACCCTCTTCCTATTGAAAAAACAAAAGTTGTATCCAAGATGGCCGACTTCTAAATGGCCACCATGGTCACCACCCATCTTGAGGAGTTTGCCCCCTCACATATACTAATGTGCCACAAGCAGGACTTTAATATCACCAACCATTCCCATGTTGTTACGCTGTATCCATATAAATGGCCCACCTTGTATATGGGAATCCCACACAAGACCAAGATGCTTATATTTCCTCAAAACATTTTCACTGGATTGATAGGTGGATGTAACTTATTAACTGCTATTGAGGTCCAAGGCCTCTGTGAAAAGAAAATTGAGCAACTGAGTGAATAATAGTAATTCTATTAGATACACATACAACTTTATTATCTGAGTAAATATAAAAACCTTGTCTTGAATATTTTTCTCTATATAAATGAACAGAAAATAAACTGTCCATGAACAGGACCCTGTGGAACACCTCTTTTGTTCTTTAGAAAAGATGGTTTGTCATTGAGAAGAGGTCAGGGTGGATGGATGGGTCAACCAAACAATAGACAAACACTAATTGTGTGCTCCAAATAGTCTGATTCTTAACGTTGTGTTGGTTTCATTGTATCCATAATAATCCAAACTCTCATCTTGAGGGTTTTTTTTGGGTGTGTGTGCATTAATGTTTTCATAGAGATAAATCAACAAAACACACCTGCTTCACATCGAGACCTATATGATTGTTCACTTTGGAGGACTTGTTGGTACATTATGCAGTCAGAGTGAAAAGTGAGAGGACGCGTGGTCACAGCCCCTTGTTAACACACACTTCAACAAATTATACCCAGAGAAGACCCACTGGGAATGTCAAACCACGTCTCCTGAGTGCAGAATCTCAACTGTGCGCTGCCGAGGGCCCCGGCTGACCTGCGCCTCATTTGCATGACGGAGTTCGGTGTAATGAATTTAATTCTGAGTGTGTCACAACTGGCTGAGCTCAGTGTAGGTCCCACTGGCTTTTCCTTTTCTCTCTTCACAGTCTCCCTGCAGATGAACTGTCTCATCCAACCACAGCTTCCTCCTGTGAGAAATGCTGCACATGGGACTCTTTTTTTCTTTATCTCTTTATTGCTATCTCCATCACACACACACACACACACACACACACACACACACACACACACACACACACACACACACACACACACACACACACACACACACACACACACACACACACACAGCTATTTCTTTCTCCATCTTCATTCTCAGTCAGACACCTGGGAGTCCTTTGTTTAGTTCTCTAGGGTCTGACTTTGGCAGTCATTATGAGTCAGAGGAAATCCACTACAGAGCCTCATAGAAAGGCTGACTGAGTTAACCATAAAACTCTTTCTCATCCCATCTGTCTCTTCCCACCCTTGCCACTCCTAAGACTTTTCTTTGCCTCTTTTATTGCTGTTTTCACAAATAGCTGTTACACAACTTCAGGCAGATATAAGCAGAGTGATGCAGGTCATGAATCAGATCAGAACAATGAAAAATGGTGTCTGGTGCTTGGACAACGGCACTGGGTGGTTCTGGGGTGGGACATCTGTGGACCGGGCTTCTCATGGATGCTCAGTCACAACAGTGTAGATGAGTGTTAATAGGATATTTTGAATTTTGAATTTGGGTATTCAGGCTTTCCTGAAAGCACTTATCTTTATGTGTCTTGTAAACTTTGAATGCGTCTGCGTTTGGGTCCTCTCCCCCCAGAGAGGGGGTACTGCTGTACAGGCACTGGTGCTAAAATGAGAATGGAGTGTATCAGCTGGATCCGGGGACAGCTTGAGCTAGACTTGTGTCTACAGGGTCAAAGAAATCAATTAATGCCATGGCAGCCAAAACAAGAAGCATGATATGCCGTTATTTAGTGAAAAGTCTCAGGGACACACAAGCCGTCCTTTTGAGCAAACAAACACAAAGAAGAAAATCTATCAGTTCAGCTCTGACGCCGATAAAATAACTCCTGTAGCTGTTCAGTCACAAAAGAAGAATTTGTTTGACATTTTATCCCCAAAGTATTTTTTCGTTTTTGTCACTCTGCCTCCTCTGCCTCCTCTCTCCTAGACGTCTGCCCTCGCAGACGTGACAGATAGCGTTGAGAGGAAACACCCAAATACCATCATCATTAATATGACTCATTTTTAAAGACACAAAGGAAGAACAATTATACATAAGACAGCTAAAAATGTCTCTCAAGTACCTTTTTGATCAGGAAATGGAGAATTAATAGAAATAAAGAGCAGAGCTTATTTTTGGAATATGAGTCAATGCGAAAACTGACAGGAGCTTTATTGGGGGATAAAAAGGTTAAAGGATTTAAGTTTTCTTTCTTCTTTCAGTTTTGTATCATTTTGTAAGTAGGAAATAAGTGAATATAACTGTGTAAATATTTGTAGATAATAATTCTCCACTTAAATTACAATTTGTTTCATATGTGAAAGGTTTGGTTTGAGAGCAGGTTATGGTCTAAGTTAGAATAGACCTGTTGGAAACATCACCCTGAAATGATGTGAGAGGGTAACCTCTTAGAAATGTTGTTAATAACACTCAGTCAAGTCCTCATGGTGTAAAAATATATGATTTTACAAAACCAAAGAGAAGCACAGCCAGTTGAGGATTTCCGAACACCAGCAATGAGTTCTGGAAGTTTTACAGCTCTCACAGCGACAGAGTGACATGTCGCTGCACGTCAGCATGTCAGTGGCAGCAGACGCTGACAGAACTGCTCTCCTAACTCACAACTACAAGAAAAGACTTTTTGCCAGTTTAGTTACTTTTTCACATCTTTTCAGAGACTTTTTAATGTTTTAGATTTTCTTTTTGCTACTTTTGTGTCAAAAAAAGTGACTTCCTGGATGAATTCTTTGATCAGTATGTGACTCTGATCATGTGTCTGTGGACTGACTGTGTTCATATGGAGGAGAGCAGCAACAAGTTCAGACAGCAGCCAGAATTAGAAGAGGAAGCACCGTCGATCCAAACAGTTTGTCCAGCAAATCAGAAAAAGCTCTCAGTTTACCGAACGAAGAAATGTTCTCGTGCACAAAATTTCACAAAGCTAAAAACTTTCCTGTGGCTGTAAGAAGATTTGGGGATGAACTCGTTTTTCAAATGAGCACTCTGAAACCCAAAGGCATGTCGATAATGACATTTTTTATTTTACTGTTGCTTTTATTTAGTTTTTCCTCTGTTTGGTTGTTTCTCATAAGTGCGTCTGATTGAGAGAACCTGAACACTCAGCAGTGTGTTGGATTACCGTGTCAACAAACAAAGCTATCATCTCATGTCAACCCGACTATAATGGCAAACAGAGACGTGTGAGCAGTAAGGAATCCCTTTCTAGCATCTCCAGTAGCCCACGAGGGAACCAAAGCGCTTTGATCTGGATCTCATCTGCAAAATCTGCAGTTGACAAGACAACAGCTAAAGCGCAGCTTACCGAACAACTGCTATTTATGCTACTGGCAGCCGCAGGGGATGAAAACATTATACAGGTTTCATCATTCAGCTCAGATTGCACTGACACACCTTTTGATTTGTATGATTTTTTACTGTCTCTGCGATGGCGTCACTCAACATTACTGTCTGAACTAGTAGAAATGTGAATGAAAGACTGACTCAGGTTGGTGGATTCCTGCTTTGAAGTCTCACGTTTGGCATTTTGGCCGAGATCATCTTCTGTGAAACTGAGGACACTGCACACTGTGCTTTAAACACGTGGCTAAATGTGACTGTGCTTTTTAAAATTAGCATCATGCTGTATTAAGTAATACTTCAAACTAGTGATTAAGACCAAGAGCAGGGCTGAGCAATTAATATTTCCAAGGTGCCACATAAGAAACTGGGACTGCTGTGGGAGGCCTCACCAATGAGCTTGTAAAGAAATAAAAGTGATAAAGATGAAGAGATAAAAGTAAAACTGCACAGGGGGATCAAAGTAATCCCCCGGGGCTTCAGTTTGCTCTGGGTACCAACAACAGAATGTTTGTTGTGCTTTGCTCAAAGATGATTGCAGATTAAAGCTCCATCAAATAAAGAAATTATCTTGTCATTTGTTGCTCTGCAGCTGATGGTTGATCACCAGAGGACCAGTCAGAGTCTGTTGGTAGGTAAGTAACTAACTCTAACTAACTTAACTACCCCATCATTGGTCACTTTCCTCAAACATGAGAATTACCTGCTGTGTGGACTTGCCTTAAACTTTCCAGAGCCTGCAGAAGTGGATCTGGAAACAGATATAACTGTGGATGATGAGGCGGCTGGCTGTATCTGGTTAGTTACTGGAAAAATAGCTGGTGAGGGTACAAGTGTGTGCTGGAAAACTACCAAAAAAAACCCAGAAGAAGTGCTCAGTGTACACATGAGGCAGTTGGACACACTAGAGCTGTCAGTGACAGTTTGTAAATCCTTGGATGATCAACGTTTGATTTAGCAAAGATTTTACGTTGGACCCTCTTCCTGCCAAAGCTTCCCCATTTATTGGGGTCAACACCAAGAGAGAGACGACAGTTAGCGAGCAGCGCTGTGGCTTCATGCTGAGCTTGAGCTCCAGATGTGATGTTTGCTTTGAGAGTGTTGGTGGAGAAGGACAGGGAAGGAGGTGCACTCTGTCTTTATGGATGAGAGAAAGAAGATGACAGGGTGCCAACAGAGGAGCTGTGTTACTGCATGTTTGAGTGGTGCAGGACACGTATGAGGACAGTGAGACTGGAGAGGCGTGTGGGTGGGTTTACATCAGGAACGTGCTTCAAGCCTCTTAGTGTTTGCGATGGTCATGCACAGGCTGACAGACGAGGTCAGGCAGGAGTTTCATGCACTATGATTATTTTTTAGATGACACTGATCTGTAGTGAAAGCAGGAAGAAGGTGGAGGAGAGCCTGGAGAGGTGGAGGCATGCTCTGGAGAGAAGAGAAATGAAAGTCAAATTAAATACCTGTGTTCGACCATCCAAAGCCACAGACTGTTTACCAGAGAGGTGAAGACTGTTAGGAAGAAAACTACTAAATAAAGCAGTTTTGTGCTCATTAAAGGGTTGGGGTCAAAAGCATCGGTTCAGTGCTATGATTAGATTGAATTATTGAGATCGACATGTAGAGCGCAGAAGGGATTTCTGCAGAAATGCTTACACATCATAACTGGTTAAAGTCAGGATGATCTTTTTCTGCAGCACGGAGTCTGAGCCCAATGTCCCGGACTTGGATAATAAGTAGAAAAAAGACTTGTACTTTCCCTCACTGACTGTTCTGATATCAAAAGTTTTTAAGGTAGACTGTTTTCTTGGATTTGGTAAATGTTTAAATATGCAATTGTAACTCTCTGGTGCCACCTTAAAACCTGTAGTCTGTAATAGGACATGATGTCGTTGGTAAACAGGAAGTAAGTCTGTGAATTAAGGAGAAGGCATGTGCAGCATGGTGGCCTTAGCCAGATAAATCCAGTGGCATCCACATACATCCTATGCCTTTGGTAGCATTGTGGTTTCACCTTTCCCTGTGTCAATAAACCTGTGAACCGGGAATCGTGTCATCAGAGTCTTGATGTGGGGAAGGAGTTTAGCTGACTGCCCAACCATAGCAGAGGCAGTACCCTGACAGTGGAAGAGTATTCCAGAAGCTCACTCCCTGATATGACAGAGCATCTGTGAAAAGGTGGTCCATCTAAATGCCAATTCACAATCACCTCTAATAGTGGCTCGAGTCAGTCGAGACCCGACAACACTGCTAGATTTTTGTTTAATAAAATCACTTATTGGTGGAGGCGCCAGACCAGGTATAGCTTTGTATATTAGACAGGCAGCGTCCAGCGTTGTAACAGACAACAAAACGAAGACACAAGACAAAGTTAGAGAGGCACAGCTGAGATGATATGAACAAGTGCAGAGGAGGGATTGTGGATATATCGGAGGCGCCAGGCAGGAGGAAAAGGGAAAAGCCTCAGAAGATTCATGGATCAAGTGAAGGAGGAGGAGCAGAGGGTGGATGTGACCAAGGAGGATGATGGGATAGAGTGAGATGGAGGTAGATGATGTGCTGTGGCGACCTCTGTAAGCGACTGTATACAAGTCGTTGTAGTCGTGTATTACCACTTTGTTCCAAAAGGCGGTGTAGTGAGTCACTAGCTAAAACTTAAAACAGTAACATGCAATAATACTTGTTAATAGGTACAGCGCAAAAAGAAAATTAGTAATAAAAGTTGGCCGATAATTACAGAATTTTAACACAAAATCTGACAGAATTTTGTAGTCAGTGTTTTTGTCTCTCAGTGACTCTACAGTCTCATCCTAAACATTCAAACTAGTCTGCAGTCCCTTAAAGAATACAGGAATCGTTAAAAGACTACAAAATGTCATTTATGACTTTAGACCTTTAAGAATTTCTCTCCATCCATCATGAGATGCACCAGAAATTAAGTTTCTCTGAATGTTGATCAGGGAAACTTTTATATAACCCGGACTTGTTTGAAGAGATTGAAAGCAATCATTTCTCCTCGCAACCTATTGGCTATTCCAGCCAAGCATTACATTCACACAGCGAGAGGGAGAAAATGTGCAATTACTTCTACATCATCTCATCGGAGAGGAAAATTGGTGCTGCCAAAGTGTAAAGAGAAAATTCAGTCCTCATCTTGTAGAAAACTCAGCGTGAGAGTAGATGTCGCAAGAATGAGACAGACAATCAATCAAAGACCTGAAATATGAAAGAAAGAGAAGACGAAAAATCTGATTTAGGAAATGACAAAAGATATGACATGAAAGGAAAGCGGAGGCTAAATGAATGTGAGAGTGCCAGCAGGATAGAGTGGGCCAGTGTAATACTAATCTGATAACCTGTAGAGCAGATCAACAGCATTCTCCACCAGATTGCTTTCTTCCTGTTCCAGAGGATCATTTTGTGTTGTCTTTTGCACAGCTGCTTCGTATGTTTAGTACAACACGTGTAGAGATTTGACTGTTTTGACAAACAACTCTAAACCTACCAGAGCCTGTATATAAAAGATGGACGTAGCCACCGAGACATCATCCATTGATTTTTGGAGGTCTGAGTTACTATGTTTAAGACAGAGGGTGGAGTGCTAATCAGCTACTGCTATCGTTGTTAACTAGCTACATGTTGTAATGGTACCAGTGCAGTGTACAGATGCAGATATATGCTAATTAATGCTAACAGAATGTTCTGACCCAGGCCATTAGCTCCTCCCTGTTTGAAGTCATTCTGCTCTGCAAGCTCTGATTGGCAGTGGGCTGAACACTGGTGACATTTTTAAATTAAGACCCGACCTGACTGCTTCCTTACAATTCCTACTGAAGGTTTATTTGTCATAAAGAGTGTTCCAGTATAGGTCAGATATTGGGATTTCCACGTTCCAAGTCAGAATTGTTATCTGGAATTCCAACTCAGATATGTGTCATAGCCTCCAGCCCCGCCCCAACTTAGTAAGCTGAGGTGGCACCTTTGAATGCAAAAAATAAGAAAACTGCATAAATAAATAAATAAATAAATAAATAATACAACTTTTAATCTATCTCTTGTGTATTGCCAATGCATGAATGGCTCTGCCTTCCTCAGTTCCTGGAATTGTTGTTCTACTGTGTGAAAAAATGCTTTTAAACATGGAAAAATGCAGAAATTTCATGTAGATTTTAAATACTGTAAATATTTAAAATCTATACCAGGCGGGAGGCGGGTAAAAGGTAAAGCCTGCATTTTCTTTGGATTTTTATGGTGTAGGTAGGCTAGTTTTATTAGTTGTTTTGGCCACGACTACCTGAGGAGAGATGAATTAACCAGTTTATTTTGAACTGCAAAATTTGCAGCACAGGTCCTTCTGTGGGAGTGGGGAGCAGGGGAGTCACGTCCATGTTGCACGCTGATTTCCCCAAGCTACAGACTAATATAATACCACAATTTCACTCAGTAAAACAGGATTCCTCAACTGCGGGTGTTGCGAGCCGTACAAATTGTCACATAATTCAATAAAATCCACCAACAACAAATACATGGCCAGGAGCTCCGGCTCAGTGACTCATATTGGCGTGAGTGAGGACTAGCAGACAACTGCCAGCTAAAGCTACTTGTGCTGCTAACTCTTTCAAGGTGTCTATGCCACTAACTCCAGTAACTCCGGATAGATCATTTCTCAAAGATTCTCCTGTCATATAGCTTTTAAACAGGGCAAACCCAGTTTTTTCATAAACATGCTTCTTTGTGCACTAAAGATTTTAATAAACATCTTTTAGAGACGGCCTCGTGTGGCTGTTAGAGGAAACACAGTTTCTGGGACTTAGTCCTGAAAGTTGCTTCTTGATACCAACTCCAAAGCACAACGGGTTAGGGTTGCAAGTGCTGCAGTGGCAGTGGTTTAAAAAGTTTCATGTGGTCCACAGTCTTGATATTCTAGCATGAACACAATTGCAAAGACTTTTTTTTTGCAGACTCTTTCCAAACCTGCAAAGATAACGAGGTTCTCTGAGCACTGATTCCTGGGGAGGAGAAATTCTCCAAAACACAAATTTTCCTGTCACAGTTTTGGGGACGTTGCATTGATTTATTCAGTCATTCAGCCTGTTTGCTTGCTGTGCTCCTCGATCCACTCTCCTGCTTTGTCAGGCCTGCCACTATTCATTTGCTGTCTCAGTGCTTTGTGCCGTAGCTCTCCGGCGTTCTGTTTACCTTGCCTATTTTGACTCTGGATCCTGCCTCAGCCTGTTCCCACTGTACCTTGAACCTTCTTCAAACTCTGGTTCACAAAACCCAAACTCGCATTGGTCCCCTAGCAACAAGCTAACTTTTGCAGGGTTTTTAAAGGTGCATTGTGTAATGTTGTTTGTTTGTCACAAGCAGTGGCGTGTCTAGAAAATTTTTGTTGGGGGGGCCAGGTAGGGGCACAGATTTGGAGAAGGGTGGCAGATGTAATTGGCAGATAATGTTAAAAACAATTCTACCAACCGTTAACCATAATTCAATAACCCTGTAAACCTAATAACCGTAACCTTATTAGAATGAGATTTTAACCACTACGGTGCAAAGTGTTTAGATACTGTGTTGATTAAGTACAAGAGATACAATCAGTCAGTGTTTATTCAGCATTCAAGGACATCAATATTTGCATAGTATTTTTACTGACATGTAGTGCACATGTGTTTTGGGCAAAAACATTTTTGAATATTAAAATACGAACATTTTTAACATACAATTGGCAAATTAGCCAGTTCCAATGCAAAACCAATGCCTGTTAAAAAAAAAAAAAGAAGATAATCTTCTCACAAACTGGTGTTTGATTTTGAAACAGGAAAAAAGTGGAGAAACAACTGAAAAGACTAACATTTGAATAAAACCTGAAAGCAAGTAAATACTTTATATGCTGCCTTACTTTGGTAATATTGAGAACAACACTGGCTGATGATGAAATGCAGTCAGCTGGCATGGTGACACTGCCAGTATTAACCTGCAGGGCTGGACTGGGACAAAAAATTGGGCATTTTCACTACAGATTGGCCCACCAGGTATTAAAGCCATAAAGCCTTTGAATGAAAACAAATGCTGTTGTGACAGTGATGTACAGTCTTTTTGGTATATGTATGATTTCTATACATTTTACGTCAGATAAAAACTTTCTTCGCAAGATTCAGGTAATTATTTAATAAAAGCTAGATATTTTAAATGAGAATAAAAAAGAAAAGTATTTCTTTATGCCCTCCTCTCCCTGTTAATGCCCTACCTGCCCCCCTGGCAACACTTTGCTAGACCCGCCCCTGCACAGTTACCAGCTGTCAGCTACATAAAAAAAGGATCCTGGTGTTATTTATCTCTCAGAAACAGTTCATAACTTCAACTCATTCCTGTCACCTAAAAGGTAAACCTGTTTCTCCATCACCTGTTCAGCTCTGATGATTCAGTAAGGACATCTCCTGGTTTCACCTTCATGTTTCCCTCTCACCACATATCCAAACCGACATCATGACCAGCAGCTTTACAGCTTTACAGCTGTGGCTCCAGCAAACATTCTAACTAAATAAATTCTAACAACAGCTGATCAAGCTTAAACGTGCTGCTGCTGTTTAGCGCGACATCTGCTGGTTTCCTCTTTCTGGCTCAAAGTGGGTGATAAACAAACAAGAGAGACGATCAGCTGATCATTGATCAGTTTCATGATTGAAGTAGCAACAGGAGAGAGAGGAGAGATAATGAGAGGAGAAGAGGCAGCTGTGCAGCGTAAAGACAGAATAAATCCAGTTTTGTGTCTTTTTCCATCCTAGCTGAAGTCCGGGACAAACTGCGTCTCTTCTCAGCTCAATACCAAACGCGTAATATTTTCTATGAATGAGGGACCATTCCATTTTTTAAGGAGCTGTTGGCAACTCTACTAACTAACTTTATGAATAAAATAAAGTTCACTATCAGTAACATCATAGCAACCGAACATCTGTATAAACTCGTCATGCTAGCTCACACAGTATGAGGTATTGTAACTGACTGTAAAAAGTCAGCACAACGAAAATAAACTCCACCTAAACTTGGTTTATATCTGACCCAGATAGACTGCAGGTCATAACTTCTTACCTGAAGTTCAGTTCACCTGACACTCGGACTGGTGGCCGCCTCGGGGCTCTCCTCCTGCTTCCCCTTCCCTCATCCACCTGCTGCCTCTGTGGAAGCCCTGCCATAGCCACCACCAAACAACTGAGTTATTTTTACACATCGACCTGCATCTTATAACTCATAACTCTTATGTTAAGTGGGGGAACTTGCACAATCGGTGGCTAACTAAATACTTTTTTGCCCCACTGTACACTCACTGGCCAAATTTTTGTTAGATACACCTGTTGAGCTGCTCATTAGGTCAAATACCTAATCAGCCTATCACATAGCAGCAGCTCAGTGCATTTAGGCATGTATACATTAATAAGATGACCTGCTGAAGGTCAAAGGGGATTTAAATGACTTTGAACATGCATTGTTGTTTGTGTCGGACAGGCTTGTCTGAGTATTTCAGAAACTGTACAACCATCTAACCGGTTTATAGAAAATGGTCTGAAATGGAGGAAATCTCCTGTGAGCAGCACTTCTCTGGGAAAAAATCACTTGTTGGTGCCAAAGATCAAAAGCGGAATGAGCAGATTACTTACAGCTGTAAGGAAAGCAACATGAACTCAAATACCCACTTACTTCAACCAAGTTATCAAGAAGAGCACCGCTGAAAGCACAATACGTTGAACCTCGAAGCTGATGGCCTAGTGTCACCTGCTGGATAGAGGTGAAAACACAAAGCAAACAATGTCTCTTTCATCTGTTTCACAGCATGCACGGGAACTGGAAACTCGCCGAAGGGAGGCAGAGGAGAGAGAGCGGAGGAAGCAGAGGGAGGTGCAGCTGGAACTGGAAAGACAGCTGAAAGAGGCTGTGATGGTAAAAAAAAAAGTTTTCCACTTGACACCAATTATGTACAGAGTCTTTTCTCCTTGACTTTGATCTTTGAGAACTCCAGCAAAATGTTGACTGTCATTATAAAATTCACACCTAGTCTTTAATGATTTGGAAAAATGGTTATGACAGTCCAGGAAAAGGTAATTCAGGAATAGGTCAGTTTATACCGCTCTGTTGGTGCATCTGTTTATGTAGCTGTGTGTGTGTGTGTGTGTGCATAGATAAAAGACAGCATGCAGGCTGAGATGCAGGTGAAGGAAAAGGAGGCTGAACAACAGAAGAAGAGGATCAGGGAGCTGGAGCTGACACAGCAGCAGCTGGAAGTTGCCCTTAATATGGAGATCCAGGCTCGGCTGGAGGAGGAGAGGGCCAGACTGGAGCTTGAGCGGTAACAATGGATTTCTAACTCTTATTATGGCCCTTTATTATTTTATTTGTGATGGAGATCTGAGATATCCATGAGAAGTATTAACATTTTCAGTTGCTTCTTCCCTTTTTCCCCTCCTTCAGGTTGCTGCAGGCTGAAGATGAAAAGAGGAAACATTTCCAGCTCCTCCAGGAGCAGCAACGTACAATGCAAAACCTCAGCCCCATACAGGAGCTGTCAGATGGCAGTCCCGATGAGGACACCCCCTCAGCCCTCAACTCTGCCTCTCAGGAGCTCCAGGATCTGCAGGCATCTCGCCAAAGAAGTCACCAGCGTCTGGAGGTGAACAAGTTTGTTTTGACTGGCTTTGTGAGCAGCATCTTATTTAGTGCTCTTCTAAAACAACACTGATGAAGATGCCTGCATGATTTTTGTTTCCAGGAGGTTCAGGAGAGGCTGAGGAATGCCAGTCAACAGGTACGGCACTGGAACATCCAGCTGAACCGACTGATGACCCCCATTACTCCTGCAGGTGCGGTATTCACTTTGCCTCTTTGCAGCACAGACTTCTGGAACAGAGTGTTAGTATAGTTAATAACAGTGTAGACCAGGGTGTCAAACTCAAATACACAGTGGGCCAAAATTCAAAACTGGATCAAAGTCGCGGGCTAACTTTAATATTTATTGAAATATATTTATTCCTCCAGATATAAGAATGAACCTTTTCTTATGGACTCAAACACATTTTGCTGAAAAACTGAATATGGAACAAGCAAAGCTTAATACTAAACAATATATATATTAGCTGTATAATACCAGTAGGCCAGCTCTAATAGTAATTTGGTATGGCTTCGCGGGCCAAATGTAATTAGGCTGCGGGCCAAATTTGGCCAGAGTTTGACACTTATGGTGTAGACCATATAATCTGTCAGATAATTGCATTAAAATGCTACAAAAGGCACCTACCCCCAAACATGTCAAGAGATTCATTCAGTGACTTGAATGAAAGAATCTGACTCACCTCAAGTTAATTAAAATTAAAAATAAATCTTATTATGATTTAAACACGGAAATCTTAAAACGAAAAATAAGCGCATGCACAGTTGTTACAGGCTGCAAACATGTTTTATACTGCTTTGAAGTCTGGGACAGCATCATAAGAGGCATAACTGATCTCACCATAGTCCCATGAAGACTCAAGATGAGTGTTTTCACGACTGCCATCTTGGTGTTTTGAAATCAGGCATGATGAATGAAGGGAAGAACTGTCTGTTAAGGTTCTCAGTCGTTCAGGTCATCGTAGTCTAAGGAGCTTGGAAAGAAAAGCATCTGGACTTCTTCAAGTTTCTTGAAGAGCATTTCACCTCTCATTCAAGAAGCTTCTTCAGTTCTCTGAAGAAATTCTGAACTGAAGAAGCTTCTCAGATGAGAAGTGAAACATCTTCAAGAAACTTAAAGAAGTCCAGATGCTTTTCTTTCCAAGCTCCTTAGACTGTAGTTAAACTTCACACACTGGACTTGTCAGTCACACATCCTTCGCCAGTAGGCATTCCCAGAATGATCTTTCCCCTTCTGACGCTTAGAATGACCAAATATGTGCAAAATGGACAATTCCACATGCCACCATGTCAGTCTTTTATTAAATATGACATGAAACAAATGACTGAGCCATTAAATCTGTCACAAAGGTGTTCACCTAATTCCAGGCAAATGGAATAGACTTCTATGGGACCATAAGTCTTTTTGCACTTTGACATTTGTTTTACTTTTCAGATCTGTAACCTATAACTTTTATACTGTATGTGTTTTGATCATAGGAGTCTACTTACTTACTTTTAGCACGTTTAGCAGATGATGTTGGCTTCTTTTTTCAGTACTGGAGCTTCCTGCTCATTGAAGACTTTTCTAAAAGGAAATGCTTAATCCAAAATGGCGTTTTAAGGGCTTGGATTAATGTCAATTTCAGCAAATATTCTTTCTTATGTTAAAAGAACATGGATCTCTGTCAGTGATAACTTCTGACTTTATAACTCAAATTTTAAGAGAGAGCTTCACTGCTAAGCTCTCATCTGTGTGGGTGTCACGGTTCGCTTGAGGACTCACACGCAGGACTCAGAGGCACAGTCAGTATTTATTACAGTTCCACCAGGTGTATATACAAACAGTGCAGGGGATAGTGCTATATACAAAGCGGTGACAGGGAAAAGGCTCTGGGGAAATCCAGGTAGGGAAAAGACACTTGCTCCTCTTCTGACTCTCTCTCCAAACACCGCTCGGGGGATGCAGAGTCGGGTCCAGGGGATCTATGTACAGAAGGAAACACACGTTAGAGGTTTTGCACAGGGAAGCAAAAGAGAACTTGCTCAGAGCCGGGCTGCACTGACGCGAGTCACACACAACGATCCAGTGATGAGTAGAAGCCACTCCCTGGCTTAAATGCTGGCTGCACTGATGAGGCCCAGGTGTTTCCTCCTCAGAGGGGCGTGGGCCGAGGGCGTGAACCCACCATGAGTTCCGCCCTGGCGAGAGAGAGAGAGAGAGAACACTACTAGTCAGCGGCCTGCTGATCCCCTGGCCGTGACAGTGGGGTTCAAATCCCTTATTCAGATTAAGATTTTATGTGACATTACATTGGCAAAAATTAAATTTACTTGAATAATGTGAGTATTGGAGTAAGTACTTGAGTAGTTTTTGAATAACTTTAATTTTGTAATGTGCATATTTTATGAATAATGATGTTTCAATACTTTAATCTACTGAATAAGTAAGAATTAGACTTAATAATCTTTTTACTTTAAAAAGGGAAATTGTGTACAATCTTTTATTCTCCAAAATGCACATAATAAAAATGTTTTGGGGAATGTATATGCTTTTTAAAAACCAATTGCTTCTTACTTGATGCATGCTATAACTTTCAGCAAAACTGAACTAAAATTTGTTAACAAGCTTACCAAATAAGAAATGTTTTGTGAATTTTCTTTGCAGAGCGACTGGAAAGCCGGCTGTTATCAAAGCCCACATGCCCTAAAAAGGAGGCCAGTAATGAGTTCATCACTAAGTTTAAGATAAGAGTTGATCAGAATAGAGGCGATGATGAAAGTCTGGAGCATCAGTTGGAGGCTGCCAACCTGTCTGATGAATCGTTCGAGGCCCAGACAGAAGTCAACGGACAAATATGATCACAGACATTTTAAAAACGCCAGTTGAGAGTTAAGGGGGAAAAATATTGTAATAAGTATATATTTGAATTGCACACTAAGATATAAAGTGATGGCAGCGAGCACAGTGTTGCAGGATTTAATTAAAAACACATCTGACTAAGACCAACTGAAATTTAGAGTTGTGTATAATAAAGTTTATTCATGATTAATAAAACAAATCTGTAATAATTTTCTTTCTCTTTTGTCCAGCTGAATCTCGCTACAGCTTAAATATAAGAAAAGAATGTGTTTTGAATATATTAAACTATTCTCTCTTTTTCTTTCTTTCTTTTTTTCTTGGTGGGTTTTCTTTTGCAATCAAACGCAACATTATACAATTATATAGTATAGTAAGAAATATCCTTTAACTTAATTTAGTATTTGTTTTTTCATTTTTGTTTTTATTGTTTCCCCTTCAGTTTGTGCTTGTAACATGTTCTAATCTGACATATTATGCAGTAAATTATTTTTGCAATAATTTAACAGGCCATTGTGGGAGCCAACATTCACTTATCAAAGACATATTTGTATATTCTGTGGACTGCTTTATGGTTGTGTCATTTAGAAACATAAGCCACAACAGACTTCCACTGGAGAGTACTTAAAAATGTATTTTTATGTAAAGATCTTTTAATAACTACTATATTAAGAGAGAACCTATTGTTACATGGATTAATTGTACAAACTGTAGAGAAATAAGTTTAAGCGTGCAATTTGTTATTCATTTTTAACTGTATTAATGTTTTTATGTTAATACAGCCGCCTCATATCTGTTTCCTCAGTGTTTTTTAAACCATGTACTCCATCTATGAGTAAGAACATGAATAAATTCCTTTCCAAATTTGTAGTTCTTTTTTCCAACACACAGATGCAGGTATTCTTTTGCACCAAGGCGTTAAAGAAATGCTAAGAAAAAATGAAAATACTACGTTGCAACCTGTGTGTGTGTGTGTATATATATCTGTATCTATATAGATATAGATATATATGTGTATTCGTACCCTTTTTTCATCATCTAGTTTCCTGTGCCAGATCTTCTACTGATCCACTGAGGCAGACATGTAAAAAACATGAACTAAAGCATATTTCTGTATATAAACAGGACTTTAAATCTTTATCAACAGCTACTTTAGAGGAAATTCTTCAATAAACTGCAACCAAAGGCTCAACTCAGAGGACAAAACCCAACCTGTTATAAATAGTGTGACAGCAAACTTTCTCTTGTGTAAAGTTACAAATAGGAGTAATTATCCACAGAAGCTTTTATACATAATGAAGTTATAATTCGTCCTGTAGAAATTGTATATTTAAGCTATATAGTTCCCTCTGATAACTCTGCTATGAATGCCTCTTATTAACTTTTATGCTTTTACAACCCACTATGAGCAAACACTCAGCAACAGTGGGAAGGAAAAACTCCCTTCTTGAAGGAAAAAACCTCTGGTAGAACCTGGAAATCTGTCTAAACTAGTTGGGGGTTAGAGCAACAGATGCAAGTCTTCAGATCATTTGCAGTGTGACTGTCTTTGTGCACACTTTAACCTGATTCAGTTTTCTTATTTGTCAAAATGCACCATGGGTAAAAAAAAACCAAACAAAACAAAATAGTAATGAAGGAGAATCCTCAGCAAAGATGAATTAAACAAGTTTTATTTTGATCCAATTTTACTTTAAGTAAAACACATCTTTATTTGATGACTTTAATGTCATCAAATAAAGACAGTTTTGGTGGAGCTCCTGACCCAGCCCAAGCTCTCTATGAAGACGAGGAAAAACTCCCCAGGGGGCCAGATCGATGGGAAGAAACCTCGGGAAAGCCCATTCAAAGAGAGATCCCCTTTCCTGGGATGGCTGGGGGGGTTACAGGAAGTCCGAAAAAGCTAATTTTTTATTTATTTATTTTTTAAGATTGACCCATTCCTGTCCAACAGAAAAAAGAAAGGAGGTTACCACAATGTATCACACTTATATGATAAGGTGTGAATTGTGTGTTTGTGTGTGTTATCTTAGCCAGGGGTGAAGCTGGAGCTCCTCCAGTGTTGGGCGCTTCTCCGGGACTGTAGTTAAACATGCCTCCAAGAAATTCCGGCATCCTTGAAAGAAAGAAAAGATCAAAAAGATGAAGATGATAGTTCTAGTGATCCAAGGCATCAGTGAATCTGGAAGTGTGAAGTTTTCTTACCTGTGGACAGACGCTTTTTGATGCTCAGTTTCTTTGCGAGGAACCTCTCGGTACTAAAGTGCCGTGCATGAAGCGCTTCATACAACACCACTCCCATTTGCCACACCGTGGTGGGTCCACACCTGTAGCAGCTCCTCCTGTACCACTCGGGAGGGGTGTGAAGAGGAGTGCCTAACAAACAGACACAATTACAATTTCTTCTAAAACAAAAGACACAAATTGTTACATCTGTGAAAAGCAGGAGCAGAATATGTTACCATAGAAGACGCGATACAGAGATCGCTGTTTAACAAAGCAGCTCAGTCCAAAGTCAATGATGCGAACTCGAGGCACATCGGAGCCGGTCTCAATCAGAATGTTTTCTCCCTTGATGTCCCGATGAAAGATGTGTTTATCCTCAAGTTCCTTTACAGCATCAACTAGTTGCTTCAGAATGACCTGGAAAAGATGAAAAACACAATAATGAGTTAATGCTTTTCTGCCTTGATTGAATGCTGTACAGTCTAAGGCTCTCCCAGTCAACCTACCTTGGCCTTGTCCTCTGGTAAGGTTCTTCCATTTTCTGCTTTGTATTTTTGCAGGTCCACAGCGGGGACAGGTCTCTCCAGCACCAGGATCAGCTCTTTGCCAAGGTCGAACCACTCCAGCAAGGACACAGGTGCTGATATTCCCACTGACCCTTCTGCTTCACCTGCAAGTTTAACCATAATGGCCACTTCCACCGAGAGCATCTTCCCGCTTTCATCCTGAAATATTACAACAAAGTGGATGATGAGGAACGCCGCATTCAATCCAGTAATGTAAAACTAATTCAAGTGTTGGACACTTACCGCCACTTTGCAGTAGACTTTATTTTTGGGAATGTGTTTGATGGCAACCTAGAAGACACAGAGCATTGGTGAGCATTTCCTCAGTATGACATAATGAAAGGTGGAAACACAGCAGACGTCTCAGTTTACGATATTATCCATTATCTGCGTTACTGCCTGTCTTACTACCATCATCTGAACACTTACTGGAAAACGATCTTCTATCCGGTAGCCAGAAAACACTGCTCCGCAGCCTCCTTCTCCGAGCTGGTGCTCCTCCACATATCTGGCTTGGAATTCACCTGAACAGACAAAACAGCAAATCTTGTTTTATTACAGCTGTGACACAAATTACTCTCCTCTGTAGCCTAAATGTTCCTTTTGCCCTTCCCCTGAATATAAAACCCAAGCTGCTTGCTACTTACGTTTTTGGTCTGCCACTGATTTTTTGTCCTGGTCCACATTCCTTTTTTTTTTCTTGGGTGACTCTCTGTCGTCTCCCGTGGCCTTTCTTTTGCCATGTTTTGCGCACACCTGTTTGTTGTTCAAGTCTGGAGATGTGGAAAACACCAAAAGCACATCAGCTCACTGGATGATAGACACAAACACTAAACACCAATATCTTAAACCTAGCAACCACACTTAATCTACCCCCTTATTCAACTAATTAGCCTACCTTTACCAGAGTCCAACGAGGAGGATGCTTGCTCCTTGTCACCGCTCATATGGTGGAGAAGTTTAGCCCTCTTTGCTTTCTTTGTTGTGTCCTCTTCATCTTGCACAACCTTGCGCTTCACTCCTTTGACCACATCTGAGCTGGTGGAAGGACCAGCCTGCTCAGCGACCCTCCTCCTTTTCATTGGGGTCTTCTTTTCAGGACTGGCCTTTCTTTTAGCAGTCCTGCTCTTACGATCTATAAACAACAACAACACAGTGGTGAAAAAGAGTCCCCGACATCAAGACTGGAAGCAGTTTGATGGCAAAGAATTTGAAATTACTTTTGCTTAAATGATCACAAGTTTAATCTTGGGATGAAAAAAAAAAAACTGATCAGTGCGAGTTGATACTAGGTTTACTAAGTCTTAGATCTTGATGGCACTTGTTGGTCTGTTTTTACTGTTGAGTCCAAGAATAAACTTATTACATTATTTTACCAAAAGACCGGTAACCTTTCTTTGATTAGACATCTTGTATTAAAGCTATTTTCAATTAAACATATGATTCAATTGCTCCAAAAATGATTCACACAGTGTCAACATTTCTAGGATTTGGATTTTACCAGGATTTGATTTTATTATTTTACTTACCTTGATCTCCCGAATCTTTCTTATCGGCTGGAGTGGCAATTTTTCTTGTTTCCTTTTTCATTGTAATTTCGGAGACCCTTTAAAATCGAAAATGTAAACCGTAATGAGCTAAGATTGAGTTAATATTCCTTCAAATGTGCACCCTTCAAATGCTTGACTTTTCTAACTGAATTCTGTAAGTGAGCTTTATAAGTAAACTCTGGAAACTACGGCAACACAACATAGAATCTTGCCTTTCAGTGACTTCACTGACTGCCAGTAGTTCAAAGTAGTTTACAGAAAAACACTGGCAGACAAAGCCATAATATTTCATATAATTCAATCATTTCATATCAATTAAACAGTTTCTTTCATTATCTTTCATCATTTGTATAAAGACCTCATCTATGGATGACAGTATGAAGATTTGTGGTTGACCACACACATTATAATAAACACAGTGTCAGCTACATTGTCATCTGATTTAAAGTATTTATTATGTACATTTAACTGTCATGGTAGTGAGTCTGTGACCCAGTGTTTTGTGTTTGTTCATTTATATTCATTGATTATTCTTATGTATGTTTTTGGTTCTCTTTATTGTTTTCTTCTTGTGTTATATTCTTAGGCTTTAGGTTTCTGTTACTTTGCCTTGCCCCTGTGTCCCACGTGTCATGTCTAGTCACTCTTGTTTCCATGTTCCCCAATTTCTCCCCAGTCAGTCATGTCTCTGTGTCAACTCTGTGTCTTTGTAAAAGTCTCTTGTTTGCTGTTTTACTTTGATAGTCATGTGTGCTGTGTTAGTGTTTTCATGTCTGTGAAGGTTCTCAGTCATCTAGGTCATCGTAGTCTAAGGAGTTTGGAAAGAAAGCGTCTGGACTTGAAGTTGCTTGAAGATGTTTCACCTTCTCGGATGAAAAGAACTTAAACTTTGCTTGAACGTCTTCAAGCAACTTAAAGAAGTGCAGACGTTTTCTTTCTAAGCTCCTTAGACTATGTTAGTGTTTTCAGTTTTCCTTCCCCATGGTCTTGTTGTTTGTGATTTCTCGCAGCTGTGCTCTCATCCTGTGTCTTATTCCCTCATTTATCCCTCTGTGTATTTAAGCCCATTGTTTTCCTCTGTTTGCTGTTGGGTTATCTGTGTATCATCCATGACAATTAAATGAAATAGCAAATGCAACTACAATTTCAATGAGATTCATTCCTGGCATTCTACTGCGGTGGCTGAAAGTAGACACCAAGCATTATCACTGTAACTGATGTAAATATTGGACTTGGAGGGGATTCGTCTGATAGACTGATGCAAACATTACTGTGAGGAAATTTTTGAATCTCCCAATTTTCTTTTTTTCTGAAAGAAAGAAAGTTGGTTACTGTATCACATTTGTATGGCAAGATGTGAATTCAGTATGCGTGTGTGTTTGTGTCAGAGAGGAGTTTATCTGAGCCAGGGGTAAAGCAGGAGGTCCTCCAGCATTGGGCACTTCTCCAGGACTTTGTTAAAACTTGTTTTCAAGACGTCTGAAATGAAAGAAGGACAAGAGATATCGAGATGATAATTCCAGTGATCCAAGCGATCACATTGATTTTCTGCAAAATTTTCTTTTTGAGAGTCATTCGGCTGGGCAGGGGGTATAACACATCTGCAATGCAGCAACATCTGCTCTCTGGGCCTGTGTGAGAGTGTTATCTCAATGGCGGGAATGAGGATGTTGGAATTTGGCATCTCAGGCACCAACTCATCTCTTTCCTTAACCGGGCTCACCAGAGATTGGTTTCAGCCTCTCTCCATGCTTTAAGGAGGTTGAGTTGATAAATCTGACTGGCCCCTCCCCTGTCTGACCCTATCTCTTCATAGTCAACACCAATGTTCTCACCGTGTGACCATGAACGGTCCTTACCACTTGGCAAGTAATTTCGAGCTAGAAGAAGGGAGTAAGACAAGCACTTTATGTCCCTGTTAAAATACAACTACATTTTATCAAATATCACTAAGCAGTCCTTACCTTTAAATACAGCCTGGTTTCTTTCTCTTTCTTTCTATATCTCTGAGTGAAGTTAGCTCTCATTCTTTCTCTTCCTGTGAAATACAGCAAGTAGAGCTTTAGATAGCAACACACTGTGACACAGTTAGTGTTTGTTGAGGTGATAGAAATGCTGCATTTGAAATTACCTGACACAACATTTTACTCCCTTTTATGTTCACTCCTTTTTTTCTGAAGTACCGCAAATTATGGGCACGTGGGGTTGTTCTGGTGTTGTGCTAAAAATAAATAAATCAAAACTACAGTACATGGTTTGTTCTTTCATCTCTTTTTATGCGACATCCTCTACTGATTAAAACGCGACTGCCTTTCACTGTTTAGGCTCAAATCTCATTGTTTGAAGGCCTGCAGTGACGTGAAATATTAACTTCCCCCAAATGCGTTAAACCCAAAGTAACGAGTTTGTTTTGAAAATATACGGAGTGGAAACTACAGATATTTGTAGTTTTGCACGTCTTTCTTCCTCCACCAGAGGCCATAGGCGCTGTCGATCTTGTATGTCCTCCTGCAGCAACATCTCTGTGAAGCTGATGCCTTCTTGCTTGCAGGTTGAAGAATCTTTGGTGCGCCTCCACAATTCTTCTTTAATTCGCCTCTGTGTGAATAGAATAATGATGTTTCTGTTTCTGCCATCAACTCGTTTCCCTAAGCGGTGGACAATATCAACGGCCTCTTCTAAGTTCAAGTCAGGGGCAATCTTCTGAAGCGTTTGCAAAACCTTCACTCTAATGTTTTCGTCTTTGTCTTCCTTCACCCCTTTCAGTTTTAGGCACCACCTCATTCGGTAGCGCTCTTGTTCTCTCACTCTTCTTTTCAAGTCTTCGTTTTCTTTAAGCAGCAGTTCATTCGCATTTGCCAGTTTAACAACTTTCAGTTTGCAATCAGCTATCTCTGCAGCGTTAAACTCTACAGCCTTAGCCAAGCTGGCAACCATAGCTGCACTTTGTCTGTTTTGTTCCTTGATATCCTCCAGTTGTGCTTCAAATTTTTTGTCAAGTCCCATAATGGCTTCAAAAATAGTTTTATTGGAGATATCATCTTCCTTCGCTGAAGATTTTGTTCTTTTCTCCTCTGGCGGTTGTTTTCGTCTCCCTGTGAGGTGTCATGCTGAGCAGATATCAGAATTGAGTTCAAGCAAAGTTGACTCTTTTGGTGATTACAGTTTGTCCGGGCGGGCTGTGCGTCTTATTTCATCTGCAGACACGTCGTTGGATGAGGAACAGCTCATGTTGGCATCAGTGGCAGTCAGGATGGCGGCATCTTCCAGAGGGAAGGTCAGGTCGCTGGTCTCTCTGAGCAGGACGCTGTCCACCAACAAGCCCGGTTCCACGGCTGGAGATTACCCTCCTCCGGCTGAAGCCCCCGCTTTTCCCCCGAACAGCGAGCCAGCAGCGGCGCCTCAGCGGAGACCCAAAAGCAGCGGCTGCTCCGTGCTCCTCTTCCCCAGTCAGGGCAGCCAGTTTGTGGGCATGGGCAGAGGACTTTTGAAATACCCCAACATTAAAGAAATGTTCACCATAGCCCAGAAGATCCTGGGTTATGACCTGCTGTCTCTGTGTCTGGAGGGCCCCGAGGACGAGCTGCAGAAAACCCCAAAGTAAGTGCCAGATAAATGTCTGGAAAAGGACAATAACTGCAGGTCCTGCCTTCTTAAATGTGGCCATTTTATCTTTTAAAAAAAAAAAAAAATACTGCTACAGTAATATTAATTTATATTTAAAATGTGCGCACATTATGTATGAAGGTGTGGATGAATGATGCTTGTTGTAAGAAAGCATTTTGAGTGCCCAGTAGAAGAGCATCTTTCAAATGCAAAGTTTCTCATTTCAACTTTAATTACTGCACATGATTAAGGCGATAAGAGTAAATAAGGCTTCCAACAGTGGTTATTTCTTATTATCATATCTTATTTTTATTGGTTTTATCAGTAGATTGTTGTTTCACTCCCACCAAAAACATCACCGTAAATAATCTTCTGATTCTGAATGACCATTTAAAAAAAATAAACAAATTGTTCTGAGTTAATTTCAGTTACGGATGTATCAGTGACGTAAATGATATATCGGTCATAATCGGGAGGCTGTTACATTTTTATTTTTTTTTTACTTGTTTTGACTTGTCTTTTCTGGGGCGATGAACTTTGCAGAAGGTAGAAAGATTTCTTTTTTGGGGTCTTTTTGTGCATTTGCAAGTCTAACAGTTTCTGATGCTGGCAGCAACTTAGCAAATGAAGATGTAGCTGAGCCCCTTGAATGAATTTGTTTCGTGCCATTTATGAATCAATCATTTAAAAGACCTGTAGCAAGACAATGACAAAGCTGGCTGTCAGTCTGTCTCACCATCTGTTCTTTGCCTGTCTTGACTGCCCCTAATTGAATTCACTTCAGATATGCGAGGCGCGTTTCTGAGGCCCAGAGTAAATGCACTGGCAGATGCCAAGGGCGTCTGGAGGAGCAGTTTCTGTGTTTCAACTAAAGGTTTTCCTCTGTTTACAGCATTCCCTCAAGAGTGACTGCTGCCTGTGCCAATCTGTGCACTGGAGGGGATGGGGGTCTTCATGACACCATTCACTGACAGTGATGCATTGCTAAGCTGCCTACTCTTAAATGTAACCATTGCAACTATATCCCACCTTTACACTAACCTGAAATCTAATTCTGAGTCGAAGCCTGAAACCAGGTCTTAATTCTCAAGCAGGACTTTGGAAACGTGATAAATAAGAGAATAGTTCAACAAGTTTAAACAGTCACAAAATTTCACACAATCTGCCCTCTGTGAACCACAACACGTTTCAGACATGCAAACTGGCATCTCTTCAAAGCAATACTTTAATGCAGGGGCATTAACTGTCACAGTCCTTGTCCTCCTGGTTCTCCTGCCAGTTTCTCTCTCTCCATCTGTGTGTGTGTGGTTACTGTGCCCTACCTTTCAGAGGCAGGATCCTCTTAGTCCACGCCCTCCGGCCTGGCCCACCTGCCCCTCATCTGGTGAGCAGTCGGCTCCCTTTAAATACTGAGGACGTTCCTTCTGTTGGTGCTTGAGAAACCAGTCGTGTTGGAGGCTGTAAGTCTGTTTACCTGTGTCTGTGGGTTCTTTTCACGCCACCCTCTTTTCTGTCCAGGAGCCTGTTTCCCTCGTGAGCGATTCATTTGTGCAGTGGGAGAGAGAAGTCTGAAGATTGAGCCTACTCTACCAGACCACCTGTTTGGATTATTGAACATAGAAACTGTGGGCATTTTGACTAGAGACCGGTCCACCAGGTATTATAGGAAAAGCCATAAAGCCTTTGAATGAAAACGAACGCTGCTGTGACAGTGATGTAGACTGAATGAGAGAAGTAATATTAATATTTTCTCTGAATACGAGACAATTCCGTTTTTTACGAGACGGTTGGCAGCTACTAACTAACCTTGTGAATAAAATAAAGTTCACTATCAGCAACATCATAGCACCCACCCAACTGTATAGAAACTCCGTCATGCTAGCTAGCACGCAGTACGAGTTATTGTAACTGACTGTAAAAAGTCAGCACAACGAAAATAAACTCCACCTAAACTTGGTTCATATCTGACCCAGATAGACTGCAGGTCATAACTTCTTACCTGAAGTTCAGTTCACCTGATACTCGGACCGGCGGCCGCCTCGGGTCTCTCCTCCTCGGGTCTCTCCTCCTCCTGCCTCCCATTTCCCTCATCCACCTGCTGGCCTCTGTGGAAGCTCCACCATAGCCACCGCCAGAGCTATTTTTACACATCTGCCAGCACCTCGCCAATCCACCACCTCTCATTGTTTATACCGTTACTAAAAAACCCCAAAAAACATCGGCCTATAAAAACGAAAAATCACCATCGGGCATACCGGCCAGTCCAGCTATGTCCAGATGGACAGAATCAACTTTTGGAGATTTACTTACATGGATGATTGAGCATGCATCAAGACGTTTTAACCCTGCTGGTCTGTTTTAATAAAACGGACATGGTCAGAGCCGCCATCCCCTCTCCATCACTGTCATCGCTATCCTTGATAATGTACAAAACAGGCCAAATTTTCCACACTTGATCTTCTCTACAACATGTTGGCTAACAACACATTCTCATCCCAACACGTAACATACAGACGCTACCCACATAACACAATTGGCATGGGCCGGATCTGGCCCACACAATGTGCTTATACATGGCCCTCATACCAAAGAATGATGGCCATCATTCTTTGCGGTACGTGGGCCATGTGTAAGTTGTGTGCAGACACACTGCTGGCCCTGTGCTGGCCCAGAACAGTTTCAGCTCTGGCCCCAGATGTCAGCCTAATGTGTACCTCAATCAAGCCATGTAATAACAACATGTGCTGGAACATTATAGTGCAAAAGTAACATAACGAAACTCTGTTCAGGCAGTGACTGGACTGATTCTTATGTAGTGTTTTTCTACTCTCCCAGATTACTCAAAGTGCTCTATACAACATGCCACATTCAATCACACACTTTCTCTAAGCTGACTGCTTCCTAACTATATTCATACACATTCACACTCTTGACATGCAGACTAGAGCAGCCAGGGATCGAACCACTAACCTTCTGATCAGTAGGTGATCTGCTCTACCTCCTGCGCTACAGCCACCCAGTGGTAACAATGAGTAAACTAGGTTTTGGATAAAGTGTACACTCACAAACCTGTAAAACCTGCATTTGAAACGTTGGCTACCACAGCAGTATAGTATTGCAACATGGCATTTGGGTCTACTAACTGAAATAAGAACATAAACAGTGCCATCATTGCCAGACCTGGCCCACATCTGGTTGACATACACCCTGCCATGACACCAGTCAGTCAGAAGTGCCAGCTTGATGCCGGACCCGAACCAGACCTGTTTTCTATGAGCCTGGGCTACATAAACCAAACCACAATCAGGCCAGATTCAGCATACCATCACATAAACAGTGCCATCTACACCAGGCCTGGCCCATATCTGGATGACATATCACTTACCATGCCAGAAGTCAGCCAGCAGTGCCGGCTTGACACCAGATCCGGGCCAGACCTGTCTGCTATGTGGGTACGTGACAAATTGTCAGTGTGTTACGTGTTAGGAATGAGAATGCTCTTAAGGTGGTTAGCAAGAGGAAACTCTTCTGCTACAACTAGCTTTACTTGCTAGTCTAGCTGTGTTTCCACACAAGGAGCAGATTCTAAGCAGAGCCAGTGTTCGCTATTAAAGACCCGAGGTCATAATGAGCACACGCAAACCACCAGAAAAAGGTTGCTAGCTTCTTGGCATATCCAGCTCAAGTCATTGAACTATCACAACTTCCAAAAGCCAACAGGAACTGATTTGTCTGTTCGACTCAACTGAAAAACTTAGTTGCCAACACAGCGACACACAACAGATCAGAAAACAGCAATTGGACGATCCCTGATGACAAAGCACGGTGAAAGAAGAAGAAACCCGGCTCAGGCAGGAGCAACCATGTGGTGGATGAAGGAAAAAGAGGGGAGCACTAAATAAAATTTGTGATAACATATTGTAAAAATTCAATTAGCTGAAGAGATGTGGTCCTCTAATGACCTCATGTGAGTAAGTGTTTACTGGTTAATAAATCTTTTTTATGTTCCTTCAGTGTGCCTTTGCCTCCTGCTGCTGCCTTTATTAAACCATACATTTGTCTTTTCAAATCAGTAGTAAAATCTGACCAAAAATAGCTCCTGCGTTACGCGCTCCCTGTCTAAACAAACAGCGTTGTCAATGAGATACCCGAGCACAGCGTGACATGGTGTCGCTTCCGAACTCTACATTATACAAACTACATCAAAGATTCAGGGTTCTGGAGATGGATCGAGGGAGTCAGAGAGGGTTACTTTATTGTCTGATAGGGAACATATTGACTCCTCCATTCTGGCACTGCAGGTCCTGAAATCTACTAAATCACACACACACGCACACGTGCACGCGTGCACACACACACACACACAAAATAAAACTCGAAGGTCACAGATTTGATAGACTGGGTCCTTTGGTGCTGAGGCCCAGTGGTAAATCTTGACATTGTGTGTGATTAAGTGGGAGCATATGAGGGCTGTGCTCATGCACATGGGATCATAAGCTGCTGGTTCTGTAATTAAAAGACCTCTTTTTAATTATTAGGAGATAAAAGGGGAGTGTCTGACTACTAAATCAATACACGTATATATCTGATTTACACATTAATCTACTTTAAGATACAAGTGGCACATTTTGAGCAATGCTTGTGTATTCAAATGGTCCAGGATGAGCACAGTGCATGATTTAGTTTTAATTACATTTGATCAATTTGAAGTTTTTTCCACTTTTTTCCTGCCACAAATCGGCTAACCTATGAGTTATTACATTAGGATGTCGGGCAAAACCTTAAATCTCTAATTAGCCTCGTGTTACTTTCAGCTGCTCCCTTATTCACAGGCCACAGCAGGTAGCTGCGGGGTGTGATTGGGCATATTGTTTTACTCTGGATGTCTTCACTGAGGGGATTTGTGCCTTCTCCTGGGAACTGAACTGGAGATCATTCACTGGTTAGACAAATGGCAAATATGTAAAGCCCTATACTTAGCCTTGTGGCTCGTGTAAGTCACTTACACATGTAACCAGCTACTCTCTGCATGGTGCTAATTATGCAGCTCAGACACTTCATTCCCTTCATGCAGCTGAATCTGTATGCACCAATTTGTGCTGTTTTTGCATCAATTTATATTCAAATAATTTTTTATGTAGAGAAAAAATTAAAATTTGGCACCGGATACTCAGCATAGAGCCCACTGGAATAAAATGCAAGCATGACTGTCTCACTTCTGTGTCACAGATAAATAATTATTCCCATCTTATTTGGTTAAATCTGCTACACACTATTATAGCTGGAATGTCAGCCATGGTTACAATTCCCAGTATTTTACAAACTCTTTGCAGCTAAAGGTCTCGTCTAGTTTGGCTGAAGTAGAACTTGTTTATTTCACACAAACACAATCCTTGCTATTCTGTCTTGTAGTCGAGTGGATCCTGCAGTCTTTCAACAACATGTCATGTAAATATCTGGGAACTGGGGAGAGCAGCTGCTGGACTTTTGGGAAGGTGATGTCATGTCTTGTCTGAAAGAGAACTCTAGCTGCTCAACAGACCGGTGTCTTTGACTAATTTGTATGTCATCTGATTGTTGGGTTTTCTAATATAAGAGGAGTAATATAAAGTGCTTTGAGGAGACCTCTCTGAGATGCTTTTTTTAAAATACTCAGTCATGTTCCTGACTTGCTTTCAATAAACCTGAAATGTTCCTCCAGCTGTTTTTTGTTGTTGTTGTTGTTGTTGTATCACTTACTTCTCTGGGCTTTTGTTGCCTCCATTCCACCTTTTTTAAGAACATGTTGCTGCTATCAAATTCACAATGAGCAAATATTTTTGATGAAATCCTAAAACATTTCCGTTTAAACATTTGATATGTTTTCTGTGTTTTCTATGCTGAATGAAACTGTTTTTATGAGCTCTTAAAATAACTGCATCCTGCTTCATCTTAAACAGCATCCCAGCGTTTTTGGAATCGGTCCAAGTGTTGCATGTGTTGAGTTCGTGGTCGTTAACAGCATAACCTCAGTAACAGCAGCTTAACGGCAAGAAAAGGAGATGAACACAAAATCTTTTTCCAAAAAAGACAAAGAGTTTCTGAATGCTGACTATGTAGCTGAAAAGATATGCCATAGACGAAGAAAACAAACAAAAAAAACAGACTTCTGTCATTTCTCATCTAGCAAACTGTCTTTGACCAGTTCTACCAATTCAATTCAATTCAATTCAATTCACTTTTATTTATATAGCACCAAATCACAACAAAAGTCGCCTCAAGGCGCTTCATAGATACAGAGAAAAACCCAACAATCATATGAGCCCCTATGAGCAAGCACTTTGGCAACAGTGGGAAGGAAAAACTCCCTTTTAACAGGAAGAAACCTCCGGCAGAACCAGGCTCAGGGAGGGGCGGGGCCATCTGCTGCGACCGGTTGGGGTGAGAGAAGGAAGACAGGATAAAGACATGCAGATTAAGCTACTGAAACAGTCTTCTTGGATCTCTAATTCACCGCACATGAGAGATGCCTGAAGAAGAACCCAATTGGTAAATTTGCCTAATTATTTTCTTTAAAAAAAACAAATCATGAGAAACTACTACCAGCACTCGTCCTACTACCTTTTTGTACTGCCGGGTAGTTAGATGCATGTACAGCTTGATGAAGAAGTTGTGTTCAAACACTCTACATCATTATAAGTCATGTACATTTGCAGTATGGAAAACATTTCACATAACAGTCAATGCAACTTTAGTTAATACTGCAAAAAGGAAATGTCTCGCACTCGTCCCACTTCAGCTTATTTTCAGACTTCCCAATGTTGCAATTTTACCACGAACTCCTAAAATGTGTTAACCACTAAAAAGGAAACAAGCTGAAAGAAACATGTGAAATAAGTCTCACTGAACTGGCATCAGCAGAGTGTCAGCAGTGTGTCCTTTTCACTGTAAGTGCAAACAACAGCCAGCAGATTAAAGCAGGTCTGCAGGGGGCAGACAGGCTGTCATGCCCATTCTGACATCAGCTGTCCCAGTACAATCAAGCTCTTTGAGCCACAAACACTGTACATGCTGTGACAGCAGACGTTTTTCAAGTTGTACAAGAGCAGAGACACTGCAGGGGTCAGTGTTCTGAAGCACAGGAGTTCCTTTGATTGGTACAAAGAGCCAGAGCTCGACAGGAAACATGGAGTTAAACTTGTTTCTATAACCAGACTATAAAGACTAAAATAGGTTCATACGTCCATAATCTATTCAGAGATTTCATGGCTTTGTCAAGGTTTGACGTTATAAAAAGTGTTATACAACGAAGCTGTTGGCAGTATCACAGTTATAACTCTCCTGAGCAGGTAAATGCTTTATAGATGAAGTCTCCTGTGGTGTTACAAGGTCACTAACATACATAACATCACTCTGGGTTCTTGGCTAGCTTAGCATTAGCATGCTGTCAGTGCAGGTGCTTGTAGAGAGCCACAGATGTGTTAGCAGCTTAATGCAGTCGTGAATGCAATTTACATCGTGCACTTGATCTTTTGTGCAATAAAGATCAAAGTTGCTGCAGACTGTGCCACTCTTTTCCTCTAAAGAATCAGTCAGTCCTCCAACAATGTGCAACTGAAATGTACAAGCACGATCGATTAGCAAGAAGCCTACAGTCAGTAGTAATAAACTGTGTGTTAACATTCAAAACTCCACCTATCAGAGTACTCTCTGAACCAGCAACACTCATGCCAACATCCAAGTTTTCTTCCATAATTATTCAAACAGGCAGTTACTCTTTCACACAGGGACCTGGTCTGAAACAAAACCATCTACAAGATGCTTTTATTCTGTGAAAACACTGGAAGTTCAGACAGTTAGATTTTAAGTTTACACTCAAACAATATGTCTCCTAAACCATGTAAATAAATTCTTCCATATTTAAAGTTAGAGCCATCGTGACTACAGCCTCCAAAACCAAATATTCCGCCTTCTCCGTCTGAAGCAAATCTGTAGAAAAAAGAAGCCGCTGACATTTTTAAACTAACAGACAGGTTCAGAGTGTAACGTGTTGCTGCACTTCTTAATAACAATGAATAGTTTGACTTTATGAGTGCAGCCAGAACCAAATGCCAAGACTGAACTCATAATGCAAAAGTACAAGAATGTACTGAAAGCACTTTGCAGTCGAACTCGACTTTACGAACCATTTTTAAAATGAAGCCTTTCAAACTATGAAGTAGTTACTCAACCAAAAACAGGAGCACGCATCTGTGACCTGCGACTGTAAATGTAACGCCGTGGAGGAAAAGAGCCCACCCACCATCTGTGAGGAGTTTCACTTTTACCACCAGCGCTAACAGGAAGCTGTCACTAAATGCATACATGTGCTTGTGTCAGAATTGAATGCTCAGCTCCAACACATCATACAATATAATATAATTTATTCTTTTATAATGACAGAACTGAGAGAATCCCAGTTCGCGTGCCTGTTGTACTGGGATTCCTTCCACTGGTTTGATGCTGCAGCAATTCTCACACAGTTTGACCATCATGTACTGGATATGTAGTTTTTTTCATTTACTGGTATTAAAGAGAAGCGTTAATGTCTACGTCTTATAAGAAGCACTACTGACTTCTCACACATTTCCACATGTTGCACAGCAACTTTATCTCACAGATAGCTCACATCGTTCCTGATAAAGTATCCAGTAAACAGACATCCTGCAGGTCAGCTGTTACACTCTGAACTGAAGCAACGTATCAGCATGAACCAGTTTAAAAAGCTGTTCAAAAATTTTTGCAAAGTACAGGGAGGGCTCTGATTGGGTGTTCTCACCCACTATTTTCACAATACTGATGTGCATATATGTGTGTGTGGGTGCATATGTAGGTTTATAGATCTGTGAGCGTGTATATCTTTTGACGTGTTACTGGGGTTATAAAACCTACATGTAACAAATCGTAATGAAGAATTGATGATGGAAGAACAAGTGTCGACTATCAGTTACTGAATAGAGGCGAGGGGGTGGGATTAAATAAGCTTGTGCTTCTTCCGACTCTTTTTGAACATGTAAGTGGTTCATAATTATTAATGCTTTGTTTTCCTTTTCTTGTGTTTTCTCTGGTTGTCTCTTTTTCTCTGTTGTTGTTATTCTGTTTTAACACCTTCAAAATAAAGATTCGATACAATAAAAATTCGGGTTTACATGGTGAAACGCTTTGCAACCTTTCTCTGGATGACTCCTGTGCTCCATCTAAGCCCGCAGATTTATCCACACACACTTCTAGCAAAACAGTTCAGCCTTATATCAAAAACATATCGATTCTCTGTCAGCTGTGTGTCCTCGAGCAGAATCATCAAACCATTTCAGGGAAGCATTTGCACTGTGTTATTTTGGCTAGTAGGTTTCTCGCTCCCTGATTCGCTCTACTCATCGTAGATTGTTCGTCTCTACTGAAATAAACTGGCTGCATCTTTGAGTATAAATCAGTCCATTGTTGGCAGATCACCTGCAGAACTTTCTGGCCCCGTCAGTGCATCCTTACAACTGGTGCCTGACACTAATCATTATGTTCAAAGTGCACAGACGTCTGTCTGATGACCTGTTGTTTCTCTGGCGTTGTGGCACAGAGAGCTCGACACTGCAGTTTAAGAAAAGAAGAAGTAATGAAATACACTTAAAAAAATAATGAGTGTGCCCAAAACAACTGGGAAAAC
Source organism: Astatotilapia calliptera (assembly GCF_964374335.1). Taxonomy (NCBI): domain Eukaryota; kingdom Metazoa; phylum Chordata; class Actinopteri; order Cichliformes; family Cichlidae; genus Astatotilapia; species Astatotilapia calliptera. The sequence continues at coordinate 2,501,898 of NC_137428.1, read as the reverse complement.
CTCGTTTTGTCTTTTTAATTGTTTGAATGTCAGGAAATTAGCTTGTTTAAACCACTCACTTTGAGTCAGTTTATCCAAGTGCTGCACAGACGTTTGGAAATTTTCTCTCTGTCTCTTTGTGTGTTAAAATGCAGTGAGTTAAGCCCCCTGTTTTACGGCACTCAGAGGCTTTTAGTTCTTTCTTCCGTGGAGAGTGACAGCAGAGGAAGGAAAGGAGTGGAAAAGTGAGTGATGGTTAAAGACACGCAACAAAAGATCTCCTGCTGAACCCAGACTTCGCTGCTGATTGTTCACAAATGCCGATGATCGAACAGGAAAATGAAAATGAGGAAGGAGGTAACATCAGGCAACGATTCCAAAGTCAAACAGGGAGCACTTACTTCAGAATACGCTGGTTGGATTCCAGCTCCGGTGGATCTGCAGGCCCGACTGTCCCAACTCAGCCCTTACATTTCAGAAGTGTCCGAGGAGCAGCTCTGGTCCAAGCTGCCAAAGCAGTGTAAAGTTTAAAGCTGTACACAGTTTACAAGATGACACCTGAAATGAGTGACTGAGCCCAGAAACTCAGCACGAGTGTTTACAGAGGTCCCAGCAGCAAATTTCAAAATAAAAGACCTTCTGCAGACTAAACGCTTCACAAATGATTTTGTGCGATGCAACATCACAGACACCCCGGAAATTCCCAGAGTTACAAGTAAAATAGAGAAAATAACTACAGTTACAGTTAAAACAGAATAAATACAAAATGGAGCAGCGGCGTGTTTACAGCACAGACACTGGGAAATGCTACACGAGGCCAATTAGCTGACTGGGAAAAGCTGGTACAGAAAAATGGTGAGAACTCAAATCAACAAGGCTGTAAAGAACCAACGATTAATAAAAGAAAAATGGAAATGAGCTGGTGATGTCTAAACTGTTTTACATAATGTGATGTTAAAAAGCAGTGTACAGTAGACTAAAGTGTGAATCAAAGGAAATGCAGTTTGTACCAATAAGAGAAAAACAGACTGAAGTTGACTGAGTGTTGAGCCCATCAACACATCTCCTCACATAAGCTAAAAAAGGATTTTTTTGGTAAATAAAATAGAAAACCAGCTTTTCCCAGATTCTGCAGTGAGATATGAAAGTCTGCTTCTCAGCACGGGTATTACAAAGCAGCAAGTGGAGCAGGCTGATTGATGATTAAGTAACGGCTGCCTTCGACATTTCCAGTTCAAAAGCAGAGGTAGGATCCTCTCCACGAGCAGATTCTGTGAAATTGCACTTAAATATTGGTGATAAATTTCCTGCAGGGTGAGATTTTTCTATTCACATCACGGGAAAATTAACATCAGATATGACAGCATCGTCTGCTCTCCGTGTCAATAATCTGACATTTGAGATGACATTAGCAGCACGTTATAGAGCTTCACCTGCCTGATGTGTCAGGTCCTCAACATGACATATTTAACCCAAGTAGTCTTCTTAGGAAGGTTATTAATAAAACACATTAATGGTCTCATTAGCAGAGATTTCCATGTCAGCGTGCTCATACAGTATTACATATTAGTCACAGAAGGCTCATGCACCGTCAGTCCGATAAAGAACACCCTTGAATTTATTTCATCATTTTCCTGAAAAGAAAAAAACCCATAATGAGGTAATTTAAAAAATGTTATCAAAAATTAACAGATTTCATGATTCATGATAAACATGGACGTCAATAAAAGCTCTCAGCAAAACTTAGTCAGCTGCACAGGAGATCAACTGAAGGCTGGAAGCATATTATATCAAATATCAAATATTAAAGAACAAAATATGCATGTAAAGGTAACCATAAACCACACCCATAATTTATTTATATAGCACTTTAAAAACAACACATGGCCGACCAAAGTGCTGTGCAGCAGAAATATACGAAGTACAATAAGAATAATAAATACAGTAAATACATAACAATGAAACCTTTTAACCTGGATTTAAAGAGCACCACTGATGTCGACTGTCTAATGTGTCTAATGTGAAGAGGAAGATCGTTCCAAAGCTTCGAGGTCACAATAGAGAACGTCTCTAAGTTTCAGTCATGATTTAGTGACTGAGCTGACCGGAGTGAACGAGGGGGGACGTAATGCTTAAAAACCAGTAAAAGGATTTTAAAATAGATCCTAGATTCAATTGGAAGCCAGTGTAAGGAGGCCAGAACCAGAGTAACACGATCACGTTTTCTTTTACCAGTTAAAAACTGTGCCGCAGCATTTTGCTCCAGTTGCACAGAGTGCCCTGGGCAGCCCTGTTAAAAAGGAGATGCAGCAATCCAAACGTGAGGTTATAAAAGCATGGATGGCATCTGGAAAGAAAAGGCTTGACCTTTGACAGACGTGTGAGGTGATAGAATGAAGGTTTCACCACCGCATTTACGTGCAGTGTCGAGTTTTACCCCAAGATTAGTAACCGAGCTCTTCAGGTGAGGAGTCAGAGCAGTAAAGTCAACATCTGGAGTAACAGAGGAATGACTGGGACTGTACGTTCATTAAAATGTAAAACATTTACAACCGTCCAAGATAAGATAACTGCAACTATTAAAATGGTTTTCAAGCAACTTTCAGTACAAGAACAGGACGGTTAATACTACAGACACCAATGGAAATCACCTGCTGACACACCTGCATCTATTTAGAATATTGAACAAAAACATAATGAAGCATAATTACAGGAGTTTGTTAAAACAGGCAAACGGACAATGCAGGAAATTTCAGAAGTAAAGATACAGAGGATTAAAAACAGATGTGATATGAGGTCAATAACTGAAGTTATTGACCTCATATCACATCCATTCTTGTCCATAGTCTTGTTACCTCCCGTATTGACTGCTGCAATTCTCTTCTGCATGGTCCCCCCCAAAAATCCCTCCATAAGCTTCAACTGGTTCAGAACTCTGCTGCTCGCATTATCACCAGAACCCCTCCTACCAGCACATCACCTGTTCTTCAGGAACTTCACTGGCTCCCTGTGAAATTCCGGATAATATTCAAACTTCTTCTGCTCACCTTCAAGGCCATTCATAACCTCGCTCCTCCTTACCTTTCTGACCTGTTAACCACCACCTGTTCTGCCCGCTCACTTCGTTCTTCTTCTTCTATCCAGCTTGCTGTACCTTCCTTCCGCCTCACCACCATGGGAAGCAGAGCTTTCAGCTGCTCTGCCCCCAGAAATAAGAAGCACTGGTTCTCTCCCCCAGTTTAAATCCCAACTCAAAACTCATCTGTTCAAATCTGCATATTCACTGTGAATCCCCTGTTTGTTCATTTTATCTTGTGCTTTTGTTTTATTGTTCTTATTCTGCCATTGTTTTACTAAGTGTTTTATCCTATTGTAAAGTGTCCTTGGGTGACTTGAAAGGCGCTCATAAATAAAATTTATTATTATTATTATTATTATTATTATTATTATTATTATTATTATTATTATTATTATTATTAAGTCCTGAATATGGATTTTGTAGTGTTACTTAGTTTTGATTAAAATATTGAATAAAATGAGCAAAAGGGAATGAAAGTAGGTACAACAAATAAAGAGTCCTACGTCTGTACCGTTGTGTATTTAGTGCTTCATTTTCATTCATTATATTTGTTGTGTATGGTGACTTTATTAAAAAGCATATAAAAAGCTGCAATTACTTCTGGATACAATCAAATTTTTTTGACTCCACTGATACAACGATTGTAACAAAAGGATGAAAAAGTAGTTTTAGGGAGCTTCAGATAAGACCCTGCATGTGGTAAAGTTACACCAACATTCATTTAGTTATAGCTGTAGACAGTGTTGATGTGCGACACACATACCCAGTCTTAAAGTGTGTATTAGCATCATGGCCTTCACGCTGTCAGTCTCAGGCTGAAGAACCTGACTGCTAACAGTCTCAGTGTCATTTGCTTTTATTGTCATCCAGAAGTGATCAGCAGGCCTCTGTGATCTGTACAGCTGTGTCTCTGAGCAACTGCTGAACATGGAGCTGCTTTCCTGAATTACGCAGCGCAGAGAAAGCCTGTGCACAGACGTTCACAGCAGCATGACTCAGTCCACTGCTTTGGTCCACACTAAAATATCTCAACACCCACCGGATGGATATCATGAAGTTTAGTGCGTCAACTGTTGCCAGATGATCTACTTTGATCACCGCCTCGGTAACCGCAGCCTCACATTTCTGGTAGCGGGACTGTCCCCGTCTCACGGTCCCTGGATTTTGTCCTTGTTCCCTTATAACGATTGTCTTTCACTTCATGGTTTCACACTCGTACCTTGCTGTTGTTGTATCCTAATACAGAGGTTTGGTTTTTCATTAATGACTCGTTCTGTGTTTGTACACGCATTCTTATTTTCAAAGCTGAACTTGGACATTAGCGTGTGTGGATCGCCTCACTGTCACTGTGTGGGCTTTAGCACGCTGATGTCAGGATTTACCTTGAAGCCTCACTGTGCTTTGCTGCATTGCTTCTTGTTTTGTTTTCACTCTTTGGCTGAGTTTTGGCAGCATTTATATTTGTAACTCTGCCAGCTGGGCGCCTGCAGCCTTCCAGCCAAGGTTTGTGCATTCTTATCATCCAGTATCGACCCATCCTTCTATACTTCCAGGGCATGCAGCTTGGGCAACATTCACAGTATGAAGGTAAAATTTTGCATGCCTTCATAAATACACTAAAGTTATTCGGGGGCTGGTTCGTCAGCAGCTAGTGCTTTTGTCTAACGGCTCAACAGATGATGTCAGAAAGCAGACTTATTATTTTTCTCATTTCCCTCTTTGTTGCTGCCACTCACCTTTTCTGTGTTTGTACACGAGTCAGCAAAGGTTAACAAACTTAAGAAATGAAAAAATAATCAAAAAATGAAAGTTATGGCACTGAGCAGACATGCTGCAGCAGCAAACACCACGAGTCAGAGTCGGGAAGGATCCGTGTGATATAACCAGTGTTGGGACTAACGCGTTATTAAGTAACGCGTTACAGTAACTACATTATTATTGTGGTAACAAGCACGGTAACTAGTTATTATGCCAAAATCAGGAACGCGTTACTCGTTACTGGGATTTAGATGGGGTCGTTACTCGTTACTTCGTGTGGTGGCATCGCGGAGCTTCCACAGATTCAGTAACATTAGCAAGTGGTGGAGGCAGCAGGTGGATGAAGGAAAAGGGACGCAGAAGGAAAAGAGACCCGAGGCGGCCGCCGGTCCAAGTGTGAACTGAACTTCAGGTAAGAAGTTCTGACCTGCAGTCTCTCTGGGTCAGATATAAACCAAGTGTAGGTGGAGTTTATTTTCGTTATTCTGACTTTTTCGTACTGCGTGCTAGCTAGCATGACGGAGTTTCTATACAGCTGGGTGGGTGCTATGAAGTTAATGATGTTGAACTTTATTTTGTTCATAAGTTATTAGAGTTGCCAACCGTCCCGTCTGGTATTCAGAGAAATATTACACGTTTCTTATTGAGGTGAAAAGGAACAGTTTGCTGGAGTTATTCTGTGTCTTTGCTGCACAGCTGCCTCTTCTTCTCTCATCCTCTCACCCCCTCCCTCTCCCGTTTCTACTTCAGTCATGAAACTGATCAATGATCAGCTGATCGTCTCTCTTGTTTGTTTATCGCTCACTTTGCGCCGAAAGAGGAAACCAGCTGATGTCGCGCTAAACAGCAGCACGTTTAAGCTTGATCAGCTGTTGTTAGAATTTATTTAATATTAATTTCTAGTATCAGCTGATGTTTGCTGGAGCCACAGCTGTATAGCTGCTGGTCATGATATGGTTTGGTTATCTGGTGAGAGGGAAACATGAAGATGAAACCAGGAGATGTCCTTACTGCACTGAAAAAAAAAGTTCTTTCAATTTACTTGATTTTATTGTGTACATCGGTCCCACATAATATGAATAAGTATGACTGACTTAATTTTCCACTTTCCAACAAGTAATAATTACTTGTAAAGCCAAAGTATTTCATTCAAATCAAATCAAATCAAATCACTTTTATTGTCACATCACATGTGCAGGTACATTGGTACAGCACATGTGAGTGAAATTCTTGTGTGCGAGCTTCACAAGCAACAGAGTTGTGCAAAATACAATAATGTAAACAAGCAAAATACAAGAATGGCTACATCTGAAACTAATAAATATATGTACAATATATAATAGTATATGCATTTCTGGATGTGTATACTAAATATTTTCCTACGTGTGTGTGTGTGTGTGTGTGTGTGTGTACACATATTTTACAAATTAAATAGAGTAAACAATAAATAAAATATATAATATAAAATATACAGAGTTGAGACATGTGCAAAACAGTGGCGTTACTGTACAGTGTGGAGTGCATAATGTTGAAGTTCCAGTAGTGAAGCTGAGGTGTCTATGAAGTGTTCAGCAGTCTGATGGCCTGGTGGAAGAAGCTGTCTCTCAGTCTGCTGGTACGGGACCGGATGCTGCAGAACCTCCTTCCTGATGGAAGTAGTCTGAACAGTTTATGGCTGGGGTGACTGGAGTCCTTGATGATCCTCCCCGCTTTCCTCAGGCACCGCTTCCTGTAGATGTCTTGGAGGGAGGGAAGCTCACCTCCAATTATCCGTTCAGAGCACCGCACTACTCGCTGGAGAGCTTTGCAGTTGTAGGCGGTGCTGTTGCCATACCAGGTGGTGATGCATCCAGTGAGGATGCTCTCAATAGCACAGTGATAGAAGGTCCTGAGGATGCGGGGGCTCATGCCGAATCTTTTCAGTCTCCTGAGAAAGAAGAGGCGCTGCTGCGCCTTCTTCACTGTTTTGTTTGTGTGTACTGACCACGTAAGATCCTCAGCCAGATGTACACCAAGGAACCGGAAGCTGCTCACTCTCTCCACAGCAGCGCCGTTGATGGTGATGGGGGTGTGTACTTCTCTGCACCTCCGGAAGTCCACTATCAACTCCTTTGTCTTTGCGACGTTGAGGGTGAGATGGTTGTCTTGACACCAGTGGGTCAGGGCGCTGACCTCCTCCCTGTAAGCCGTCTCATCACCGTTGGTGATAAGACCCACCACTGTAGTGTCGTCCGCAAACTTCACGATGATGTTGGAGTTGTTAGTGGCTGTGCAGTCGTAGGTGTAGAGTGAGTACAGGAGAGGGCTCAGTACACACCCCTGTGGAGCACCAGTGTTCAGTGTGATGGGGGATGAGGTGATGCTGCCCAGTCTGACCACTTGGCGTCTGTCAGACAGGAAGCTAAGGATCCAGCTGCAGAGGGAGCTGCTCAGTCCTAGATCCTGCAGTTTCCTGTCCAGCTTCGAGGGAACGATGGTATTGAATGCTGAGCTGTAATCTACAAACAGCATCCTCACATACGTGTCTCTCTTCTCCAGGTGTGACAGGGCAGTGTGTAGTGTCAGGGCTATGGCATCATCAGTGGACCTGTTGTGGCGGTATGCAAACTGTAGAGGGTCCAGTGAGTCGGGTAGTGCAGAGCAGATGAAGTCCCTGACCAGCTTCTCGAAGCATTTGCTTACGATGGGGGTCAGGGCTACAGGTCGCCAGTCGTTCAATGAGGAGATGGTGGAGGATTTGGGTACAGGGACGATGGTGGCCATTTTGAAGCAGGCTGGGACTACAGACAGAGAGAGGGAAAGGTTGAAGATGTGCGTGAACACTCCAGCCAGCTGAGCCGCGCATGACTTGAGGACGCGGCCGGGAATCCCGTCCGGACCAGTAGCTTTGCGTGCGTTCACCTTCCTGAAGCACCTCCGCACATCCTCCTCAGACACAGTGTGCGCACCGCGGTTGACGTCAGTGCGCACACTGTCCGGTCTCATGGTGTTCGCTGTGTCGAATCTAGCGTAGAATACGTTTAGATCCTCACACAGAGAGGCCGTGGTCTGCGGTGTGCTGGTTTTCCCTCTAAAGTCTGTGATCGTGTTTAGTCCCTGCCACATACTCCGAGGGTTGTCAAACTGTTGCTCCACCCTGTCCCTGTACTCACGTTTGGCTGCTTTGATCGTCTTCCGGAGTTGGTAATGTGCGTGTTTGTAGTCCGATGTGTTCGCGGAGGCAAAGGCGGTGCTCCGTGCCGCCAGTGCCGCGCGAACATCTCCGTTAATCCAGGGTTTTTGATTTGGGAAGGATTTGACTGTTCTGGATGGGACGACATCTTCCACGCATTTCCTGATAAATCCGCAGACTGAGTCTGTGTACTCATCAATGTCCCTAGCAGCCACGTGAAACATTTCCCAGTCCGCGTGATCAAAACAGTCCCGCAGCGCAGACTCCGATTGGTCCGTCCAACAGTGCACCGCCCTGTTACGCCATGGTACGTAAGATGGCGCCGAGTATGGCAGCCTCGTCGCGAGCTCCCCCAAGCAACGGCTTTTTTCTGTGTTTAATTTTACTTTTCCTTCATTTTTTCGCGAGTAGCACTTGTCTCCTTGTGTACGACCGACAAACCTTACTGGACATAAAAGACGGTCTTTCTTATAACTTTCCGGAGTTCAAGTTTTGCAACACGGACGCTCCGTTTGCAGACCCCCCATTCATCTCACCTGAGACGCCTTTGTTCTCTGGCCCTGGAGGCCGCAAACGCCGACGCAGAGGGAGAAGATCTGGCGTTCTGGTTCGACTGAGACGGCGCACTAACAGACCACCGTTACCCAGTTTATTACTGGCTAATGTGCAGTCTCTGGAGAACAAGCTGTGCGAGCTTCGGGCACGGATCTCATTCCAGCGAGAGATGCGGGACTGCTGCGTGATCTGCCTCACAGAAACCTGGCTATCGGACAAGGTACCGGACTCCGCAATACAACTACCGGGGTTCTCCGTGCATCGCGCGGACAGGTCACAGGATCTTACTGGGAAAAGCAGAGGTGGTGGTGTGTGTTTCATGATCAACAACAGCTGGTGTGATTATGCGAACGTGCACCCGGTCAAATCCTTCTGCTCACCGGACCTGGAGTACCTGATGATTAAGTGCCGGCCATTCTGGCTACCGAGGGAATTTATAGCAGTGATTATTACGGCTGTTTACATTCCCCCACAAGCCGACACTGACCGAGCACTCAGGGAACTGTACAGCGCGATCAGCAGCGAGGAAACCGCACACCCAGAGGCAGCGTTTATCACAGCCGGAGACTTTAATAAGGGAAACCTGAAGAAAGTCTCACCAAAACTCCATCAACACATCCACTTTAACACTCGTGGAGATAGGCTACTCGACCACTGCTACACCTCTTTCCGGGATGCGTACAAAGCCCTCCCACCGCCCTGTCACATTAGATTACTTAAAAAAATCATGTTCGATGTACATACTGTTTATCTGTTACCAAAATATCAATGTATTACGTAATGTTGATATATTTTAAAGTTTAACACCAACGTATTTTTGATTGTCAGTGGTACTTAATGAAATTGTGTAACATAAAGGCATTATAATTATGTTCCTGCAACACAAATTATGGCTTTAAATCCTACTTAATTATTTTAAGTCAACTTCATAAAAATTCAGTCCTTGGTTTCTTGCCTATGTACAATATAATAATGTAAACATAAACTAAATGTTATTGACAAAAAAGGCAAAAAAAAATGGGAGTGCTGAAAAGTTCACCTTTATTTTAACAGCAGTGAAAACAGCAAGCATATAAACTTGTTACACAGTTTTAGCGATTGCCTGCAGATATAACTGAAAGAAAGATTTAAAACATTTGTAAATATTTCACCTCAAAACTGACCTTAGCAGCAATACAAGAAAGCTACAAATAAGTGCTTATTAATGATCCTGTCATCTTACACATATTTGTATTTAATTTCACAATTAAAAGTTTGAAACTAAATTAAGCCTACTTGGAAAAAGAATCAAAAAGGCATCCATGAACAAACAGGCTTACACAAATATAACTTTTTTTTGCATTTAACATTTCTACAACTCCTGTTACCTGGAGTTTAAGAGGCAGAAACCAGCAAGCTGCTTTGAATGATCAAGTCTGTACATATATAGAACAACTTCAGCTTAAATTGGTCTTCCAAAACTCAAAGAGGCAGCAAGCTGCTATTAAGGATAAGATATATCTTCATACATGTCACATTTTGTATTTAGCTGTACAGAATTTTTTTACTAAATTGAAGCTTAAATGACACTGTCACATAATACCAAACACCTAAAGGAATCTTCCTTTTGAACATATAAGCAGGATGTAAAGGTTGACCCAGAGCACATTGCTAAAAAACCTCTGTAAACATTTCTCGCAATACAATACCACCAAAAGGAAGAAAAGAAAAAAAGTGTCACCTCGAAGTGCAGTCACATGAGAAAAAAAAAACAACAACAACAACAACAACAAAAAACCCCCAAACAAACAGTATCAGCAGTATAACATTGCAGTTTTTCGTTTTGTGTTCAGTAAAGAATTGCTGAAGTGCAGTCTTTGACCCTTCAGTGAAACAGACGGTTTTTGAGAGCAAGAACTTTGTTGGAGAGTTTAGCTCCATCCAGTTCCATGAAAACCTTCTGGAAAACCTCAAAGGTGTAGCGGAGGTCAGCAGGGTAGGCAAGGTTTAGTGCATACATGAGTCCAAATAGCATTACCACAGCAAATGCTACATTATCCAAATTCTTCACCACCCTGATGCCTTCAAGGACAACTCCAATGTCTTCTTGTTCATCTGCTGAAGCTTGTTCTTTAAGAAGATAAATTCCAACAGTGGTGTCTTCAATGGCCTCATTGATGGCGTCTTCATCCATGTCCTGTAAAAAAGACATAAATAAATAAAATAAAAGTCATGTTACTCAATCCATGGCAAGTGAGCAATATGATGTACTGGTGAAAGTCACCCCCCCACCCCCCCCAAAAAATAAAATAAAATACCCCAAGTACTTACCACATACTCCCGGATAAGGTTGTCAGGATCTTCACCCATGTAGATACACACTCCCTTAATGACACACTCACGTCCAGCATTAACATCTTCACACTGAAATGAAATTTGTGTGATTAGTATCTTCAGTCAGCCCTTCTCATTGATTTTAGGTTTTAGTACTGTACTTTACATGAATGCTTTCAAAGTAAAGGCACACATACTAATAAAGTTGACTAAGTAGATTAAAACAAAAACAAGCAGATGTAAAAGTAGTACAAGATGACAGCATTTATCATTGGAAAAACATTTACAATTTTTAACCAATTAAAAGTTTTGTCCAAAAGGGGTCATAGTTGTGTTAAGGCTTTATCACTTACATTATCCATTTGTGCCACAGCTTTTTTCAGTCTTTGTCCAAGCTGTCCTCCTCTTCTTTTGAACAGCTTCACCAGGTTGTCTAAGTGGAGATCCATCTGAGACAGGAACTTTGATTGAAGGGGGATTGTGGTAATTCTTTTAAACTCAGCATTGATCTGAAAACATCAGCACAAAAGAGTGAGCTTCAAATGTTTAACACCAGGAAGAAGGCCACAATCACCAATGCTGAAGAAATTGGCTGTTAAATGTGCCTAAAGTATTTTAGCTTAACACCTCTTCCAAGAACTCCCGGTGTGAGTCAAACTTTACCTCATGGACATCAAATAGAGCAGGCCATCTTGCCATGAAAGCCTCTACCATTGGTGCATCACGAACAACTTCATGTCTTCTGTAGGCAAAAGTCTTTTCCATCTTGAATTTCACCAACTCTCTGTTGTTCTTCTTCTTTATGTCCAAGAGTAAAGTTTTCCGCATTGCCTCCAGGCTCTCCTCAGTTTCTTCTGGTGGGTATGTTGGGCAAAAGTTTACTTCTGCCCTCTTTGCTTTTTTGACACCAAAGGCTGCACTGCATCTTCCAACAGGTTTGTTCTTTAGAGAGTTTACAGTCACCTCTGGGCAGCCCAGTTTTCGTAGCTGGGTGCGATAGTTTGAGAGTTTATATTTTAAACTGGTCTTCCATCCTCCAAATCCAGTGTTGGAGCCTGTCTCAGTTAGACAGGGATGCTTCTTGATCAGACTCTGAGCTACTTGATCCATTTCTTTATCACTGACATACACTTTATACTTCACAATTTCCTGCACCAAACCTTCAAGGATGGCTGACTTCAACTTGGGATCTGGAATAAGTGTAGTTCCATTCTGATTGTACGCAATTTTTGCCTGCTGAAGTTGTAATTCAGCATCATACGAAAACTTGGGCACATAAAAGACAGCAGGCCAAGAAGATCGTGAGCTTGTTGACTCACTTGATGACAACACATCCGTGTCCACAGATCCACCAGACAGGTACGAAGAATCGTTAACAGAGGAACAGCTGAGGGCTTCGGAGTCCTGGACAGGATCAAGAATGATATAATCCTCATGCTGCATAGTGGTGGGTCTTGACATGTCAATAACTTTAAGAGTCCCTCTGTCTGCCACTTCTGAAACTGAGGTAAGATTAAGGAACTCATTCCCAAACAAGGGATCCATAAACTGAAGTCTGAAATCGCCCTGAAGACCACAATGTCTCTTGACTTCAACAATGAGATCCTCAATTGATTCAGGTGGTCCATTGGAGAGAGTGAGCCTTTGACAGGTTCCATCAGTCAAGATGATCTTTAGGATCGCAGGGGTCCCCATTTCAAGCAGCTATTCTGTAGACGAAAAAAAACAACAACAATACATCAGACACCCAGAAAGAATAACTTCAGTTTAGTCTTCATACAGTTACCCATACATATCAGTCAGTTATAAAAGGTCAGATATACAAAAAAAAAAGAAAAAAAAAAAAGAATGTATCTAGTGAAATACATGTGACTGAACTTATTACAAATATTTGCACACCTTTTATTTCTTTATGCCTTTTTAAAGTCACCATGCGGACTGATCCGATCTTGTAGTCAACCAGTGGATAAGTGTCAAGGAGTTCACGGAGTGAAACAAGAGTGAATATTCTTGCAGATACTGGGTTGAGCTCAAAAGCTCTGTAGTGCTCCCTGTACCAGCCACCGAGCTCTCTGACAATGTAGAATATGCTCTGGTTTACAATGCAGATGTGGTTTATTTCATAGAATTCTGGCAACCCACCAGCTGCCCTGTGGGCCAGTACCATTCCCTTCCTATAAGTTATGCCCTTTATTGTCACACAATGTGCAAGGTTTATCTCTAGAATGTCAGGGAATGTTTGCCTAATGACTCTAGCCATCTCCTCTTTAAGCAAATCCACTGGAAAAGTTGATACAGCCGAGACCTCTAGTTCAGACTTGCCAAGAGATGGGGAGCTTAGATGGTAAGCTATCATCATCTGATGCTTTGAGGCCAAGGAGAGAGGCACATTCTTAAAGCAGCTTGTGTGTCTCATGACCTGCTTGAAAAAGCTGTGTTTGGCCTCGAAACGCATTGTCCACAGCCAAACAACTGGACCAAAAAACCTAATCATCTGTGGATAGTGCTCCAAATAATGGTGTTTTGGTAGTAGCTTAACATCAGGAAACAGTGCCTGGTATCGCTGTCTGTGCTCTATAATTTTGCTTTCCAAAAAAGCCAGAGAGTCATCACTATGCACAGGGGACACGACAAGTTCTGTGATATCCTTCAGAGTCATGAGAACAAGCCATGCAGGCTCATCTTCAGGCACAAGTGATCCAACTAAAAAAGGCAAGAACCGGAGCAAGCTCCAGTTCTCATGCGCATTTCCTCCTACTGTTTTGGTGCTAGAGAAAGTTTGTGACACTACATGAGGTCTGTTTGTCTTATCTTCCCATTTGTAGGGGAACTTCAGAATCGCATTGTTTAAGTCGGCTAAAGTGAAAAACTTCTTTGATATAAGAACTGTCAAGCAATGAGCCAACTCTACTGGGATTATACCCTCAAAAACATCATGAGCAAGATCAGGCGGATAACCAAATATGACATGAAAGTGGGACAGATTTTTGGTGAAGACACATTCTCTTTTCACTCCACAACAGCCTGTACCTCTATCTTGGGCTTGTTTGACATGAACTTGGTGAAGGTCTTTGCTTCTTAGCGTGAAAGCACCAGACGCTACAGAATACAGCTGAATATCACTGCTCTTCCCTGTGCAAAATCTGCAATAGTATTCTACAGAAAAGCTTTGCATAAATCCTGCAACACTGTGTGCTCCAAGGTTATCTGCGATTACACTTACGACTGTACCTTTGACTGACTCTCCTAATAGTGGAACATAAACGCCATGTTCTTCAAGAGTTTTCAGATCCTGTAGAAGAGGTTCCAAGATTTTGTCATAACCATAAGTTTTAACGTCAGTGGTTTTGCACAACACTGACAAGTAGATGGACGATAAGGAGGAATGAGATCCTGAAGGCAAGTTAGTCAAAACCCAATAAATGGCACAAAGCTTGTGTTTCTTCCGTGAGGTACCAAGGGGGTTACAGACTTCAAAGTCATCCACATAAAAACGTAGGGAAATCCTTAGATTTTCACCAGAAAGGAAAAAGTTTTTCTTAAATAGGGAACCATCACTTGAAGACCTGTAATGATATGACCCAGTAGAGTCTGTTCCCACCTGTTGTTTATGGCATTTCACAACTTCATCAACAACATCTTTTCTACTCAACAGCTGCTGTAACAATTTCAGCAATGGGACATATTGGAAACTGTGTTTCTTTTCAGCATCAAGTATATATTCAACTGGTTCTAAAACACAGAAATTTTCCTTGTAATACTGCTTACGCAGATATGCTGTGCTTAGCGGACCACCCTTTTGAATGGACCTTAGTACAGGATTACCTGAAAAAACTGCATTAATAGTTTCTGTAATGAGATCTTTATCAATGGGAAGGTTTCTTTGATTAAAGATATTCGTCACAATATCACAGGATAATGGTACAGGTGCCGACCGTATCAAATGATAGAGTTCCTCTAAAAATACATCAATAGCTGTGCTTGGCACATGGACCAAATGCTCCAGCTTTAGCAGAGTAGTTGCAAAACTTTGCTCTATGACTTTTTGCAAGTCCTCAGTATCACACTGACCATGTGAAGGAATGACAGTATCCAACTGATCTACAAACTCCTGACTATTTTCCGCAAATTCATTTGTAGGTGCGATTCCTGTTCTTACTATACCTCGTTTAAAATCACCTGGTGTATAATGTCTGTGTTTACGGTTTTTGTGTGATTTAAATGTACAGTAAATGTTTGTTTTAAAGTTGCAGCCTAGAAACATACAAGTAAGTGTCTCATTTCTTTTAAGATGCGCATATATGTGAGCAAAATAATCACGCTCTGATGCTAAATCATTGCATTCGCAAAGGTGGCAACTGAAAATCGCCTTTTTTTTAGTAGTGACCCCCGTGCTGTGGATTTTATTTTGATGGACAATAAGGGCATTCCACGTTTTAAAGGTGCATGGACAATGCAGGTATGTACATGGAAAGTGAGAACGACGTCCAAAATGTGGATGTTTTAATCTGTAGTGATGCAAAAGCTTGGAACGACTTGACACCGTTTCTGTGCACCCCTTACAACTCCACATTCCCAGCACCACCTAACCCTGTAAGACACAGATAATCAAGAGTCAGCTCATTCAATATCCAGAGGATTACGTCAGATTCAGAGATCACACACACACACACACACACACACACACACACACACACACACACACACGCTTTAAATTGGACGCCAACATTGAAGATTTATTTTGTTTCTTTATGCTAATCTACGTATACAATAACATTGATGTTATTGCACATAACAAGAATATAACTTCATTTTCCAGACATGTGTAATCATAAAAGTAAAAAATGCCACCATCACATACAACATTAACTTTTACTAAAAAAAGTTATTCCCAACAAGCAGAACATTAAAGTGCCAATCTTTTGCTCATTTATACATAATGTTTTGAGAAGCAGCTCACATATGTTCCACACAAACTAAAAAAAACCCCAGAAAGGTTGTAACTTTTGTTTGGACAGTATTGGAAAATTCACAATCCAGAACTTAATTAGACAATTAGAACCACTGTTTATTGGCCATGCTTTTCTTGGGGTGCTGGGAGCATGCTCCATTGAACAAATGTATGTATCTGTTTGTAGATATCTGTATTAGTTGGGCTTGAATAAGATAATAGTTAAGTAAGGGGCACTTCACCTAAAACAATGACTATGACAGATGATTTGGCATTCATGGGCAAAGGTTCTTAAACCCAAGTCTAAGTCTACATCCACACACACAAGGTATTTTTGAAAACGCAGCTTTTTCTGTGCATTTGGGTCTTTCGTCCACACAAACGGGATTTTGTATCACTGAAAACTGAGATTTTCACGCAACGCCTTTTTAGACGTCACACTGTGAGATTAATTTCTTCAGTAGCAGATACTGGCAAAATACTGTTGCTGTTAATCTTACTGTTTGCAGTTTTTACACACTTACATATACATACGCAGTTACTGTGCCTCCATTAAGAAAGACAGGCGTCAGGGTGAACTTATACATTTAACATGGACGCTCTCACAACCTAAATACCTACGCCAACTTTGTAGTTGGTTTTGCGAAAACATTTTATTTTTATTAAATTTCTGTATGCTGTATGAATTTTGTGCATTCCCCAGTTGTGAGTCTACACCAGTCGTATTTCATAGCGTTGTGAACCTGGCCATGAGAGCGAGAGACACAAAATCCAAAATACTGTCTTTAGTTATTAACATTTTAAATGCCTTCATCATTTCAAAGGTAACACAAAATTAGCTGCCTTTCTAGAAAAAACACGAAAACTTTTCAGAATTACCTCAAAGTTTTGTGAGTATACAAAACTGTTTACTCCTTCCGCTCCCAGGCTTCTAGACTTCTGATTAACCAGCATTTCTACACTGTTTGTTACACTAGGATTTGGTTCTTGACAGCATTTGAGTTTACATGTGGACGGAGATATTTTTTCAAGACTGCAGCATGGATGGGATTTTTTTTATTTTTTTTAACTAAAATGGGAAATCTCCATTTTCAAAAATATCTGTGTACGTGTGGACGGATTCTTGTTATGACTTGCGTGTGTGTCAGCCACCAGAATTAACATATCTCACAGTGGCAATCCCAGCTTGCTAAACTCTGACGGTTGCAGCAATTAGCCACTGTAGCAATGACTAGCAGTGTAACACAAACACTATTGCGCTCTCTCGGTGAGATTTCATGAGCTTGTTAAGCCACTAACAACCCAGTGTCCTCTGCCACATTCCAAATCCGACCGATAACAGCCACTTTCTCCCGACTATGTGCACTTTGTTAGACTATTTTTCAGCTATAGTCGTGTAGCTAATACCAACACTAGCTAGCAGTGTAAAAAGAAAAGGAAAAAGTGCATTTTGGTGCATGCTGTACGAAAAGCATTACAGATAACTTTTTTCCCAGCACGCAACAAAATAATTCTGTGAAAACATCCCCAAGTAAAACAAATGTATTTAATTTACTTACCTTCTCACTATGCCCACTAACGCAGTGCCAAAGGTTGCATGTGGCTTAACAGTCTTCCAGAAACTGGCGGTCAATTGCGCTCTCCTTGAATAATGTTGTTGTTTAAAGGCCGCGCTTATGTGATTGTCCAATCATATTTAGTTGCTGTCTTTGAATATATTACATCATTTCCGTTGGTGGTCAAACATGATTACAATGGTTTTAGTATACTAATTTAGTCATTTTATATCAATGCAAGAAAAATGAGTAGTTTCAGTATTGTTTATAATTACGTAAATGGTACTTTATTCAATAATGTAAATAAGAGAAACATGAAAGGCTTGTGTAGCATTAACTAAATTCATTTGTGCAAATCCAAAAGCCTGCCAATTACCATTTTTTCAGTGTGGATCATCAGAGCTGAACAGGTGATGGAGAAACAGGTTTACCTTTTAGGTGACAGGAATGAGTTGAAGGGAAGTTATGAACTGTTTCTGAGAGACAAATAACCCCAGGATCCTTTTTTAGGTAGCTGACAGCTGGTAACTGTGCAGGTGCGGATCTAGCAAAGTGTTGCCAGGGGTCCATGTAGGGCATTAACGGGGAAAGGGGGGCACAAAGAAATACTTTTCTTTCTTATTCTCATTTAAAATGTCTCGCTTTTAAAAAATAATTAACTGAATCTTACAACAAACGATTGATAGATTGATGCATATATACCATCAGAACAGTGTACATCACTGTCGTGACAGTGTTTATTTTCATTCAAAGGCTTTATGATTTTTCCTATAATGGTGGGCCAGTCTCTAGTAAAAATGCCCGGGACTATTTTCTGTCCCAGTCCAGCCCTGTAAGCGGCTCATCTGCAGTCTGGTGTTGCCTACATCTTCCTATTCAGAAGGCAGAATTTCTGAGTTCTGAATACAATCGAAAGCACCACGACTGCAGTTTTTGTGTTGGATGTAAAAGGCGCACATGACGCTGTGACGTAGGCTAGAATCATGGCAGCAGTCAATGACGGTCCAGGCGTGGGATTTCTCTCGTGGAAATGTGCACATTATCTTTTCCTTTCTATTGGTAGGTGGCACAGTGCACTGTGGCAAGTAAGCAAGCTAGAAAACTGCAAAGTTATGGGAGCAACACATTAACAAGAGAATTCTGAGTAAAACCAAAGTTACTTTCCCTAGTAACTAGTTACTTTGAAAGTAACGAGTAACTTGAAGTAACTGAGTTACTTTTGAGAGAAGTAACTAGTAATGTAACTAAGTTACTATTTTAAAGTAACTTACCCAACACTGGATATAACGTCGACCCAGTGGCTACTTAAACTAGCCTCTGGCCTTTTTTCACAGATAGCAGAGATGCAACACTCGCACAAGTTAAATATTTCAGATTAAATCCATAAGAATTCCTTTGTGGTCGTCTCCTGAGCTGAATGCACAGCACATCCTCCTCAGAGCCTCAAACTCAAACACTGTTCAGACTGATTACTGGATACAAAATGACAAATTAAACTTTTTAATTTCAAAAAATATACTTTCATATATTCTTTGTTGATTACATTTAAAGTTTTTTTTTTATAATAAAAGCTTAAAAGGCTCATTAAATTAAAATTCCAGTATCTGAAAATATTAGACTGTTTCACTTCTAGTTTGAGTTAATTACTATCCAAGCACTGTAATTTCTGTTGATCTCCGAGTCTAGTTGAGCAAACGCAACCACAGCTGTCCAGATACTGATCGCCGACACTCTGCACACAGAGGATAAACCGCAGAAGCTCATTAGCTGGCTGCTCGCCGAGTGCCGTACTGAAGCGTGTTTATGGAAAGTTGACAGGAAGGGAAAAGTGTGGTAGGAAAAGGTGCACAAGCACCAGCAATGACTGCAGCTTTCAGAAGTTGAGTCAGGGATTTGGGAGAGCTTCACAAGGAGTGGAATGATGCTGGTGTCGGAGTACCTTCAGGAATCTTTCTAGTGTAAAGAAACTCCTGAAGCAGAGGCAGTGTGAGAAGGTTTTTTTCTGTGCTACAGAGGAAAAGAACTGGGCAGGTGAAAAGTTTTCTTTCAAATTAAAGTACTCTTTGCATCAAACAAGGGTCCTTAAGTCTGGAGGAGGACTGGAATGGCAAAGAATCCAAGGTGGTTGACGTCCAGTGTGAGATGTCTGAGGTCTGTGATGATTTTATGGTTCCACGTTTCTGCTGTTGTCTCTGTTGGCGGTGGTGGTCGATCCAGCGTGTTTCTCAGTGTGGCGGGGCGTGGCCTGCGGTGCCGTGCAGAGGAGGCGGACGCACCTGCACGGCATCCGCAATCACGCCCCGCCGAATTAAATATTGTACTGGGTCCTGTGGTTGGGTTGTTGGTGTTATGTTGAGCTGGAAGCGGGAGAGCTGCAGCTCTGAGTGCGAATGTACAGCAACCGTGTAGGGATTAATAAAAGCATCAAAATGCCACTGGGTCTGCCGTGGTCGTTTACAGTGGTGCCAAAACCCAGGACGGGAGGCACGGCAGATCCAGGAGTGGGCCAGCAGAGGGAGGAGCTGGCGAGAATGGTGGCCGAGCTGGCGGCCACGCAGCAGGAGCAGGCGGCGGTGTGGCGCCGCAGGCGGGAAGAGCTGCAGGACCAGACCGAACGCCACCTGCAGAGGATGGAGAATCTGGCGGCGCTGATCCGGTCCTGCCCGACACCACCGCCACCCCCACCGGCGCTCCCCAATGGCGCTGGAGTGGAGGAGATCCAGTCCGTGCAGGCGCCCGTGCCGGCCCCCAGGTTGCGACCAACTAGCACGCAGCCTGCCACAGCGCCTGTCCCCACACCTCGCGTGGGAGCCGCAGGGGCTCTGCAGGGCCCGGTGCCCGTTCCTGCGCCTCGGAAGAAGGCGGCGGAGCCGGCAGCGGTGGAGGCGGCGCCCGAGGAGCCGCTCCAGCCGGGAGAGACAACAGTGGAGGCGGCGCCCGAGGAGCTGCTCCAGCCGGTAGAGGCAGTGCCGGAGGCGCAGCGAGGGGAGCTGCTCCAGCCGGCAGCGGTGGAGGTGCAGCGTGAGCTGCTCCCACCGGGAGGGGCGGAGAAGCCGCGGGATAAGTCGGTGGTGCACGTGCTAAGGGAGTCCGCGCCACCGAAGCCCGAGGTTAGCGGGGTGAGCAGAGCGGCCTCACCTCCACCAGAGGCCGGTGCCTGCCGGACATCTGCCCAGCCGCCTGCGAGCTGGGGCGCACGACCGTACCAACAGCGCCGCGTCCACCTGCCACGCGGCCGACCTCCGGACCAGCTTCGCCGACGCTGCTGGGTTCGCAGGCGGCCACCTGGACTCACAACTCCCCGTCGCTTGGCCAGGGCCCGGGGGCGCCGACGGTCCGGGCTGATCCCCTCTCCCGCTCGCGGTGGGGGGAGTACGTTCGGCCGGATGGTTCCCCGGCCTCAGTCGGGCGATGGGGGTATGTGGCGGGGCGTGGCCTGCGGTGCCGTGCAGAGGAGGCGGACGCACCTGCACGGCATCCGCAATCACGCCCCGCCGAATTAAATATTGTACTGGGTCCTGTGGTTGGGTTGTTGGTGTTATGTTGAGCTGGAAGCGGGAGAGCTGCAGCTCTGAGTGCGAATGTACAGCAACCGTGTAGGGATTAATAAAAGCATCAAAATGCCACTGGGTCTGCCGTGGTCGTTTACACTCAGTTTCAACCATCCACCAAGAAATCACTTCATGCTTCCACCTGCTGACTTGCTTAATGAAGATGCAGATTTGAACTTAGCACCTGCCTACATTATCAAACTACTGCCAAATGTTTCTACAGCGCTTCAGTGGCCAGCTAACGTGCCCAGGCTGAACCCCAAACAGACTCTATGGGATGCTGTCATGAAGAAGACAAGAAATGCCCGAGCCAAAAAGAAACAATCTGAAGGCCGCTACCAAAGCACCTGTAACACCTGAGCAGCAGACTCCACACCACGCTGCTCCGATGCAATAATTCAAGTACTCGTTGTACAAATGAACATAATTTTCCGAATTCTGTGGTTAATCTTAGGAAATATTTTAATACTTTGTCGGGTCAAACTATGGCTATATTTAGCTTTCACTGTCGAGGAAAAGAAGACGATTTGTGAACTGTGTGAAGCAACTCTCGCCGTGGAAACACGACAGACTTTTACACTTTAGATTTTAGTCACTGAATCGACTTTAGCGTGCCATCATCTTCTGATCTTCTCAACTAAAGCTAAATTGAAATGAACACTGCTGTTCACTGCTGGAAATAAGGAGCTACAAAAGCAGCTGACTGAATGTACTGACTGTACAACATCGGAGAGGATGCAAAGGCTTCCTACTGAGAACTCTGTGAGGACTGGTGACAGTGAGGAAGAAGAACCAGATGAAGGAATCAAATGTCCACCTAGTGCAGGGATAGGGGAACGCCAGGGCCGGTGTCCTGCATGTTTTAGATCCTTGATCCATCACCGCTGATTTAAATGGCTAAATGACCTCCTCAACGTTTCTTGAAGCTCTCCAGAGGCCTGATAATGAACTAATCATTTGATTCAGGTGTGCTGACCCAGGGTGAGATCTAAAACCTGCAGGACACTGACCCTTCCCCACCCCTGACCTAGTGCAACCGGTTTGTTCTTTAGGGGGAAGACCTGGCATTGATCAGTCACAGGAGTTCACTCTGAGTTTGAGCTTGTCTGAATGGTTCTGTAATTTTGACGGGAACTGAAGTATCACCAAATCGCACCCATGTGCTGAGGGTGAGTGTGATTCAGGACATCGGACATTGTCAGGGCTGAAGCTAACAGCTTGTTATCCTCCAACAGGAGCTTCATGAGAAAGCACCCACGCCTCTGCACACACCCCTGCTTGCACACTTTCTTAAACTGTGTGTGTGTAAAGTTGCACTTCATTATTCTGCCACTGTTAGCATGTCTTTGTCACTGAAACATAAAAGAACCTAACCTGATGCAGCTTGGCAAACACTGTTCCCTTGTTTCCTGAAGGCAGGACATCGCTTCCTTCTGTGTTTCCTATTTTTGCACCAGCTCTGGGCCGATGTTTGACAAACACATGTGAGCTGAGGAGTTTCAGAAACGACGGCAATGTGGAAGAATTATAACACAGAACAAAACAACATAAACCAGCGTGAAGGATTTCCAGCCACTGCAGCGGCAGCCAACCTCTGGCACTGAGCAGTGTTTGTTCTTCATACGTCACATTTTACAACACCCTATTCATCCTCACGGACTATTTATAGGACCTTCCTGTTTTGAAGCGACGCATCGACACACACGAGCATACGCAAACACTCGGGCCTTCTTGCTTTTCCACACACATTCCCAATCTTTGTGTTAATTACAGCTCTGCCCTTGACTCGAGCAGGGATTTATAGCCGGGGCATGATCCTGGCTCAGAGTTGCTGAGTGGAGAGAGAGAGCGAGGAGGCAGAGCTCCATCCGAATCCTTCCAGATCTGGAACACGCCCAGGTGTTACCTGTCAAAAATATATTTTAGAGGAGTGGAAGAGTGCACAGCCACACTGAGTGGGCCCGGTGCCACGTCCTACAGAATAAATGGAAAAAGATAACTGTGCCCTGAGTTAAAGCTCCATTGTGTATGAGCTGCAGCACAGCACCTGCAAGGTTTTCAGGAATTTCAGGGCATTCAATTAACCTTAACTTCAAAGTGATGTTATTGTTTTCCATTTATCCTTTGGCTCTCTTCTAGCCTGCTGTCGATAAAGTGCGAATGTACTGATGTTGCTATGGTTGGTGTGGACCTGATGTTTCACAGCCCTTCTGCGGTAAAGCCAGAGAATGAGTTCACGTTGCGAGTGGAGATAAGTGTGATGTATAGATGTCTCTCGTTTTGTGGCAAAATCGTTACATTGTTATCTTTAATTGGTGTCTTGTGCGATTAGCTGTTCCTGAAAAGAGACAAAAGGTTGGTTTTCCTCCTGAAAGTGAAGTAACTCCTTAAATAAACTTTATATTCACTAATTGTATTACTTCATGTTTAAGTCAGCTTCACTTGCAAGAAAAAAACGTTATGAGTTTTTTAATGAAGCAGTACATAAAGTCATGTACACAAGGCTGCACGTGCTTGTATGCATGTACACAAGGCTGCACGTGCTTGTATGCATGCCTGACAACGCCGGCGACCTGGGGGGGTCTCCTCCTGGACCTGGACCAGGGCATCACTGTGCTCCTGGACAGTCTGAAGTGCTGCAGCGCTGAAGGGACTGAAACCTAATGTCCTAGAGGCATTCTATTGGATTCAGGTCAAGTGAGCGTGGAGGCCAATCAGTGCTCCTACAATTCCTACATCCTCCAGGAACTGGCTGCACACTGAGGAAGCCAGGACCCACTGCACCAGCATTCTGGCTAAGCTGCTTTTGAACCTGCGTCTGGTTCAAGAGCATCTTAGCTGAATCCACTAATGCCCCACACAGGAGCTCTGTGGGGTGGCTGTGGCTCAGTAGGCAGATAAGGCCATCTACTACTCAAGAAGGTTGAGGGTTCAAACCCTGGCTGCTCAGCTTGCATCCAAAAGTATGAGATATACTGTTGAAAGTAGAAAAGCGTCATATAAGAACCGTCTGTTTCCCATTAACAGTGAGGCAGCTAAGTGAATGGCAGCAGATCAGCCAACAACATGACATTAAAGCGAGTTTACGGGGCAGCTAAAACAGTTTGTTTATGACGGGGTGTTCAAGTCAAATGGAAACGCCCTGAGAGACAGCAGCTTGTTATGGAGGTGATCAACGCTGAGGCCATTCACATATCAGCACTTTGAGCTGATGGTGAACTTGAACTTTAGATATTTACAGCATATATTCTGACTCATAAAAGGTCAATGGTCCAGATGCTTAAACAATGTGAATGTACAGAAACAACATTTTCTAATGAGGAAATGAAATATTAGATGAAGGCATAATCTTCATGTTTCTCCACAGTAATCTGCCAGACTTTGAGTCAAAGATTATTTATGATCTAAATGTTAAACGACTCTTTATAGAGGGATGAACTTTATCATTCTTTTTATTAACTCTGCAGCCATAAAATGCCCGTAAACTTCTAAGAATGTTATTCTATATCATTAATTTTAGATCAGCTGTGTTTTCTTCCCCCTGACAGCTGTGATGAGTGATCGAGTTTTATTTGCTAACAGATGTGTGAGGCCATTTTTTTTATTCTCTATGTGTTTATGCAAATGCAGTTTACTATCCATCCGCTCACCAGCCAAATCACATGACCACAGCTCAGTGTTGGGAAGTTACTTTTAAAATGTATTCCACTACAGATTACAGATTACATGCCCCAAAATGTATTTTGTAACATATTCTGTTACGTTACTCAATGAGAGTAATGTATTCTGAATACTTTGGATTACTTAATATATTATCATGCTTTTTACAACTACATGAATGTGCTATTGCTGTGTGATTTATTACTATTACTGCAGGTTACTCTCCACACCAACACTAACTAGATGTTTAAATCTTAATATAAATGAGTAACAGTAGGTGGACATTAGGTAATTAGGCAGCGATCTCATGTAGAAAACTATTCCGCGCGTATATAAAACAGGTCCGCGGCTCTGAACCGTAGTAAAGTGCCTATTGCCTTCATATTTTATTTTTTTTTTTGAATAATACTTTTTAAAAATGTTTCTTCACGTCATTATGCGGGCTGCAAGTAGAGGTGACATGGGCCGCGAGATTGAGACACGGGTTACGTCCACACTAATGCATTTTCACTTGAAAACGCATCGTGAACTGTCTTTCAGTTGATCTGCTGGCAATTTTTCACTCAACCAACTCTAGAGTTTGCAGACAATAGGCCGAAAAAGTGAAAATATCCAGCGAGTGGCAGTACTCTGGGTGAAAATGCCTTGTTGATACCAGAGGTCAGAGGAGACGTGACTTCAAGCTGATGGGAAGGCAGCAGTAACTCAAATAAAAAAGAGCATCCAGGGGCCACTCGAGTCAGTTAAAAACAGGCTGCTATTCGCCCCGAGTCACTACAACTGGACAATAGAAAATTGGAAAAACGTTGCCTGGTCTGACGAGTCTCAGTCTGATAAGGTGAGTCTTTAGGGATCGTCTAACTCAGGCCAGCCATCTCTGTTGGGATGTGGGAGAAAAGTATGAAGGTAATCAACCTTTTCTTCTTCTTCTTCTTCCTTCTGCTCCCCTTGAATCAGTTTTAAGCCTCAAATATTTGGATCACTTCCTATAAAAGAAGAAAAACAACAGCTTCCCTCACACAGACGTCAGGCTGAGAGTGAACAAAGTACCAGTGGTTACATGTTTCAGTTAGATGGTGCTGCTGTTTGGGAAGTGTAGCAAAAAGAAATTCTATTTCTCAGAGCAAAGGTTACAGAAGCGGCTACCAGGGTATCTCACAGGACTAGACGTCTCCATGCAGTGCCATAGTCCATACGTTGCTGCTATCTGATTGGCTACTTGTTAGTACCAGTGTTTTGTGCACTGTATACTGTTTCACACCCATTCAGCAGTGTCGCTCAGTTTAGGGTAAATCTGGACTGGATCGATATTTTAAAACTTGCATTAATAATTCATGCAAACAAATTAAGTAATAAAAATATTTGTATTACCTATTTGTCCTTTTGATTTATAAGATGTTTCATCAGCAATGCTGGAGACATGATACATGATTATGATGCATTAAGCTTCCAGGAGAAACAGCAGACAGGACGGATGACATGTTCAATGAAATCACTCGTAGCAACGACAGCACGACTGACAAGATGACGCGTTGTGATTGGTGTGTCTGAGCTCAGCAGGTGACGCTGAATCGATGACTTCGGTGTAATTAATCAAAGAAGCACGGTGCGATGGAGAAGAAAAGATGGCAATTTTATGTTGAGACAATTAGAAGTGAATGGCTCGATCAATCACAGTCAGACAGGGATGTGTGCAAAACGTTAACATTTGTATTCAGACTCATCACTGAGAACATTCGAGCTTCAGACCTTATTTTCATTCTTCGCTGTCATATTAAAACATGCATTTTACAACAGCTTTTACAACAAAAATTGTATAATGCTGCTTTTTTATTACAAAACGAGGAGAATACATCATGAAAACGAGTTCAAATTATAGTTCACAGTAAAACTAAGACAAAAATTATATATTTTCACAGGAACAAATCCTGGGAAGATTCAGTTATTGATATCATGCCATGTTCTGGGTGAGTGGCAGTGTTTTTCCACAGTGCTATGGTCTCCTCCTTTGGGCGGAGCCATCTTCATCCCACCCAGGATCCTCACCTGTAGCTGATCAGCTCGGCTGTATATAAGACACACATGCAAGATTGTCTGCTAATCTATGTCTCGGCCTCTCGTGTCTTTAGAGAATCATTGTTCTTGTTCGGTTATCTCGTACTTCTAGTCGTTTCACAAAAACCCAACTCCTCCACCCTGCTGTAACCTCACTCAGCTGCATGCTGGTCTTCTTCAGTCAATCTCAGCCGTGACCAATTTGCTATAAACTCTCAAGGTTCCCCATCGACCACGCTTCCCCCCTCCCGTGTCTCTTCGCCTGCAAACATGTAAGCCTGAAAAAGATTCAACCGGACTATTCCCATTAATTTGTCACTGCAGCTCTGACACTCCTCTCCTTCTGTTTCAGAGCCTCTGACCACCGGTTCTCAAATCACTGTCCTCTCATCAAGCTCACCATCATTCAATGATGAAGCGTTTATGTATAACTCCAGGATAATTAGGCACACAGCCCTGTTTTGTAGAAATTACAAATCTATACATTAATAGATTTGTAATATTTTCGAGGGTGCATTAAAACACAGGACATTTGGGGAGCAAGCGAGTAGATGGCGACACCATTAGGGCAGCGTCGTAGTGCAGCAGTGAGACCTATTGCCCTGGAGCATAAAGGGCTGGGTTTGAATCCAGCAGAGTCTGCATGCTCTCCTCATGCTAGCGTGGGTTTTCTCCGGGTGTTTATGCTCCCTTTCACAGCCTAAAGATTTATTATTTGTGATTAATAAATGGCCTCTCAGTAAAAGAAAAGTGTATTTATGTCCTGCTTCAAATGATGGCCACATGCTGATGTGTGACAGGGATGTTTGAGAAGTAAGACATGTCGTTCTCTTTAACATCCAAGCAGGGAGGAAAAATGTCTCTGAGAAAGTTTTAAAACATATTTGCTGTTTCATTCATTCCATATGCAGGACATCACGAGTTCTGGGAGTCGTTTCTTTTTAATTGATAGATGGGTCGAGAGACTTAGGTGCCTTTGTGAGCTGGGAGGCATCGCCAAAATGTCTCTTCAGTCCTCTTGCTGATTTGGAGAGGGTCATCTGGATTTCTATTCCTGCCTCAGTCAAAAGTGCTTCGAACGCCTCCAGCTTTTTCTAAATTCAGCTGCTAATGTGGGATTTTAAGTGTTGCTAAAAAGCAGAGAACACATCATCCTGTGTTAGCATCTCCACCCCAGTGACCTGGGAGCTGTAGAATTCAGTTAAGAAATGTATTGATCATTTTCAAAGCTCTGCTATTTCTGGCTCCAGTTACACCTCATAATGTTAAAGGTTCTCACGATCTCTCCCGCGCAATCTGCAGTCTCGTCTGTCTGAAGCTGGCGTTGTTGTTTTCTTTTGTTCGTTCTGCAGATTCAGAGGAGCTGCCAGTTTCCAACTTTGTGTACTTTGCATGTTTCCTGTTGGCTGTAAGTGCACATGTCAGAGTCGGGCGCTGGAGCGTGGTCATGTAGCTGTTTCAGTGGCCCCGAGATCTTTGATTAGATCGATGACTCACATGTAAAAAGCTTCTAATAAACCACTGAACACAAGCTTATGTTTCTAAATAAATAAACATCAAGAAAGGTCAAATCAGCCCTGAGAGTCCAGAGTCAGCAAATAACTCCTGTTTTGTAGGTGTGTAAATTATGCTAATTAAATGCATCGTAGTGCTATCAAAGGGCTAACGGGATGATCCTTTGAACAGATGTGATGAAGTCCTGCTTCCATGGTTCCTTCTGCACATCCTCCACAGAGAAAATAACAAAGTCAGTATGATAATCGTCCCGTTTTCCTCCCCTCACAGCAGATGGCTGCACGGAGCCTGGTTATGTTAGAGGCTTCTTCCTGTTAAAAAGGAGTTTTTCCTTCCCACTGTCACCAATTGCTTGCTCATATGATTGTTGAGATTTCTCTGTATCATTGTCGTGTCTTTACTTTGCAATATAAAGCACCCCGAGGTGGCTGTTGTTGTGATTTATTGCTTTTTTCTAGTAAATCTGACTTCCTCATCATCGACAGGAAAGAAATGAAAGAGTAACAACCTGTGACACTGATCCAGGTTGAAGTTCTGTTCATAGTTCATAAACCATTTAATGGGAATTTCAAGTGAACGAACAATTGCACAAATTTTGTTGCTTGCATTTTTGTATTTTGACAGATTAGTTCAGTTATGTGCTGCACTAGTGAACATAGACACCAACATGTTGCACAACCTACACACATGAAGTCATTGTGATCACCGATATCTAAGTAGATCCATAAAGATCTTTGCATCCTTGTTTCATCTTCAGCTTCAACGTTTAAAATGTGAACGGAGATTCTGAAGGTTTCACATGAACTACAAGTGAGCTACAAAAAAAGCTGCAAATACAAAATGTGCCTGAGGCCAGTCACACACCTGCAAGAATGCAGATCTGTGCTTGTTGTTTCTGTTGATCTTCTGCTTTTTAATCAAAATTTAATGAAATGAAAATGAAACGTGTCGTCCTCATTCCTGTACTTTGATTTGACTCACTAGTTTCATTTTCTCAACTTTTCAGTGTGAAGCAACAGAGAGAACATAAAGATCCAGTTTCATCAGCCCGTTCAAAGTGAATGACAGATGCAAGAGTTGAAGCCTGAAAGTGCCATTCACTCCTTACTGTTGCCATGCTAGCGGGCTTCTCAGAGCAATGCTGTACCTAAATAAACCCGGTCGGCTGTTTTTCATCCCCGTCTTTAATGCTGGATGCATTTTTAACATCTTCAGCTGCATCGGCTGAGTTTAGCGTTAACAATCATCACAACGCTGCACAAAGTCTGAGGCGACTGAAAAGTTAATGCACATTGTTCTGTGATGTCCCAGTGTTGTTGATCCTGGGACATCCATCAGTATAACATGGAGTCACATCCCATCATGCTGATATTCAGAGATAATTTTTCAGAGCTGACGAACGATGATTGCGAGCTGTCAAATAACCTATGAGAGCTGATTAGACTGCAGGTCCGGTGAGTACGCACTAACTCATATGGTCTCCCTGCACGCTGGCTGTTTTAACAGCCATCATTATCAGAGTTCAGTTAACACTGACGGGTCTGCTGTCACTTACCACATTGCCTCATTAATGGACTGACAAAATGTCACTGGCAGCGCTCAGGTTGGAAGCAAGCATCAGCAGGCTTAATATAACGCAGCATATTAGAGCTAAGATGCAAAATAGTAAAGTGGTGATTCTGCCACTTGTCACTTTTTTAAATAAAATAGTTTCGTGTAAAAACATCGTATCTATGTTTATCTGAAGTTTTATTACTGGACAACGGTTTCAGGGGATTGAGCCCTTTATAGGCAGGTTATAACAACCAGCCCAGGCCCAACACACAGAAACATGTGCCAGTTCATCCAGCTCTCATTAACTTAGATGTTTAAACTTGAGCCTGAGGAGAATATTTGGGTTTCTTTGAACAGCTACAGCATGTTTTCAACTGACTGCTCAGCTCTACAGAACTTTCTTTTTTCAGCTGTTTTCTCGCGGGAGGCTGGGGACCTCACTACAGTTCTCTGAACCACTTAACTACATGAACTGTTGAGGTGAACTGTGCAAAGTGCTTCAGAGGTGAGCAGCATCTCCCTCAGCTTGAAATGACAACATTTTCTGGAGGAAACCAGAGACCATTGAAGGTTTTTCTCTGCTGCTTCAATGCAACAAACTAAGCTATGTAATTCTGTAAGTCTGCACCTGAGATAAATGCTCATATCAGTATGTTAGTATGCTTAATAAGGTGCATCTGTGCATGCTAATAGATTTTATTCTGCAGACTTTGCATGTGTAACTCTTGTAGTGAACTGAAATCTATGTAAAGAAACCTGAATCTCTAAAACTGAACTGAACTGTAACCTTGCGGTGCCACTAGGTGAGCAGAGTCACTGCGATGTGCTCGAATGTTTGTAAAAGTGTTACAGAAAAAAGTCCAGTAGCTGCTGAATAATTTGTGGCCCAACAGACTAACATCACCAACTCTGGAGCTGTGCTGACAGCATGCTAAAAATGTTTCCTCATTATTCCATTTTTTACGCAGTCCGTCCAAAATTCCTGTTCTATAGGTGACATATTGTGTAATATATTCAGAGGATGTTGCCACTTCTGCAGAGGTATGCACACTGAGTAGTTTCTGTTCTCTCTCTGCACTAACTTGGATTTGTCAGACGCAGTCTTCACCAGACTCTTGTTCTTCGTACTTCCAGCTGTTGCTCTGAAGTTTCCTGTGAGCAAATACTTGAGCAATGCCTGCATTTAAACCTGCAGGATGTGATTAAAAAAATGATAACAGAGCGTGCACAGTTTTCATTGCACCAAGTTTTCTCCCTGGACTTATTTGCAGTTTGAAGCTTAAGAAAAACCTTGGGTACACAGAGCCGTACAGCAGCGGAGAGATTAACAGAGATGGTTCTCTGATTTCTCTGAAGCAGGGAGGGGATTACCTGGCAGTGGGCAAAGGAGTGCAAGATAGTATCTTTAACACTGCCCAGAAAAGCAGAATTTTATAATGAGCCTTCGAAATCCCTCGCCCTCTGCAGATTTCGAACCCTTACAATCACTTTCCACAACAACTTTTTGTCACTTGACATTACAAGTTATCGAGGCAAAAGGCTGGAGTGCCTCCTCCAGGTTGGTGAAGTGCTGCTGCTCCAATAGAGGAGTTCAAGTATCTCAGAGACTTCATTAGTTCATTAGTGGAACGAGAATGGAGAGTCAGACTGACTGACGATCTGTTATGAAGAGAAATATGAGTGTGAAGGCCAGGTTGTCCTTTTGCAGCCAGCCTGATCTGCATCCCCGCCTTCTCCTTTGACTACCAACTGTTCTTAGTGACCAGATAAGAATGAGATCATGAATACATGAGTTCAGGACTTCAGCATGTCATTGGCAGCAAATGTTTACAAGTATTAGAAAGGTTTTATGTGATTTTTTTCAGCAGATTTTTGTGCACCAGCCAGTTTTTTACTGTCCGTGTCTGCAGAGTTTAATTCCCACTGTCCGTGATCTGATGTCCACCATGTCTGTCTTGCACTCTTTTCCCCACTACAAGCTAATCTTCTCTACGCTTCAGCAAAATCTGCCAGGACGACTTCAGAACACCACCCAGGGGAGGTATTTTGCAAGGAAATCCCAGATAACACAGTGTAGAGATTATGTTTCGTGTTTGGCTTGGAAACACCTCATTTCCTCCCAGAAGAGCTGAAGGATGTGGCCAGGCAGAGGGAGGTCTGGGGGTATCCACTCAGACTGCTGCTTCTGTGAACTGGATTCTTAAAAGAGAATGCATGGATGTATAGGCAGAACTTTCTAGATTTTTAATTACCCCCAGAATGACAGCTAAGACTCGTAGCACCAAGTTAATCAATGATTTAGAAGGACTCAGAAACTTTAGAAATATGCCCCGCTGCCCTCGAGCTGGTGCCCTTGTAGAGCTCTTGGCATTATTCAAAATATTATTTTAGTTTGCATAAATTTTTCTGATACAACCAAGAACCAGCTCATATTGTAAGTTAGGATGAGTGAATTTCCACCACACGTGCAGTGGTGTTAGATAGTAAATGGTAAATGGCCTGTATTTGTATAGTGCTTTACTTGGTCCCTAAGGACCCCAAAGCACTTTACACATTCAGTCATCCACCCATTCACACACCGATAGTTGTCCTTGGTCCATGAAAGTTCCCAGAGGCTCGGTGGCATGTTGTGGTTGCCTTTATCAGGAAGTAGAGGCTTCCTTGGAGGATTTTCCAAACAGTAGCACTGAGTTTGTGAGTTGCCTTTGCTGTCATTTTTGAGCTGATTGAACATTTGCTCAGACTAAAGGGTTCAGTGCATAAACCATGCACCTATGGGATTCTGGGAGCTTTCGCTCTCTTTCTATTTGTCAGCAATGCTGCTATATATTTTCCTTCTTCATATTTACTCTGACAAGCCAATTTATCTGCACGGAGCTAATTCATTAGGAAAACAGAGCTGCTGTAGGCTACGGGCATAATTACTGTTTCTAAAACTGCAGTGATGTGAGGAAGTTGACTCGTTGATTAGAAACTTTTCAAGAACAGAAAACTACATTGTTTAACCTTGAAGTGCAATATGTGAGAACAAGAGCGGGGAAGTATCGTCGTCAATGTTCAAACAATCTTTGCAAAGAAAAAAAAACTGCAAAATGCCGCCTGTCTGTGGCTCTGTGAATAGCGTGCGATCCAAACCCACAATTCATGATATAACTCTGCTACTGTATGTGTTTCAAGATAAGCTGCAAGAACGTTAACTGAACTATGGTGCAATATATTTGGCTTCTGAATCTTCTTGATCGACATATAGTCAGAAATCATTGGAAAATCAATAAAGATTCATGTTTTTTAGTATTTTAATATCTCCAAACATCTGTACCCTGTTCATTCAAACCATCACAAAGGCCACTAATGTGCCGGACATGTGGGCCAAAACTCGAATGGAAGAAATGCAAGAACACCATGGAAACAAGGCTTTTCCTGTGTTCAGTGAGCAGTTTTATTAAGAATAAATCATGTGCTGTGAACACTATGTCTGCGTACTACAACTCACTAGACAAATATAGCGAATGCAAAGACGAAAGTAGCCATGGTGACGTCGCTCGCTGGTTTGTAGACTTATTCTGAATCATTGCTTTGTTGCCATATTTAGAACTGAACTCTCAACTAACGCTAACAAACCTGAATATTGAGCTGCAGTGACAAATGATGTGTGTCTATATATAAACACTTATTTGCACGTGTACTTAGTTTTAACTGAACTCCAATCTTACAGCTTCCACAGGAATTCTTGATGTACTTGATGAACTGATCATCAGCAGTTGTGAGAAACTCTGTAAAAGCAGAAGTTTTGGAGCATTCGGAACTGTGTTTAAAGAAAATACCACAACCTTCCCAGGAGGGGGCGTCTCAGCAGACTAACGCGTTATTAAGTAACGCGTTACAGTAATTCCGTTATTATTGTGGTAACGAGCACGGTAACTAGTTATTATGCCAAAATCAAGAACGCGTTAGTCGTTACTGGGATGTAGATAGGGTCGTTATTCGTTACTTCGTGTGTTACCTCGGAAATCGGAACACGGACCTGGGAATGATGTCACACTCGAGTAAACAGCATTCTGGTTAACCTCGTCAGAGAAGTCGGGATTCCAATATGGCAATGCCCTCGAAAACGGTTGTTTTGCTAGCCCTCTACAAAAAGAAATTACTACTAAACACATATGCAGCCATAGCTGGACTCGGTGCGCCTATGGTAAGTTTTCCTTTTGATATGCCGATGTTTATTTGTTTTCCGTAACGGTATAAACAATGAAAGGTGGTGGATTGGCCAGATGCTGGCAGATGTGTAAAAAATAACTCAACTGTTTAGTGGTGGCACCGTGGAGCTTCCACAGATTCAGTAACATTAGCAAGTGGTGGAGGCCAGCAGGTGGATGAAGGAAAACGGGACGCAGGAGGAGGAGAGACCCGAGGCGGCCGCCGGTCCGAGTGTCAGGTGAACTGAACTTCAGGTCAGAAGTTATGACCAGCAGTCTATCTGGGTCAGATATAAACCAAGTTTAGGTGGAGTTTATTTTAGCTGTGCTGACTTTTTACAGTCAGTTACAATAACTCGTACTGCCTACTAGCTAGCATGATGGAGTTTATATACAGCTGAGTGGGTGCTATGATGTTACTGATAGTGAACTTTATTTTGTTCATAAGGTTAGTAGAGTTGCCAACCGTCCTGTAAAAAACAGAATCATCTCGTATTCAGAGAAAATATCACACGTTTCGTATTGAGGTGAAAAGGGACAAAGTTTGTCCCGTAATTCAGCTACAATGAAAAATACACAAAGGTGGAGTTATTCTGTGTCAGCTGCCTCTTCTCCTCTCATTCTCCCCCTCTCTGTCCTGTTGCTACTTTAATCATGAAACTGATCAATGATCAGCTGATCGGCTCTCTTGTTTGTTTATCGCCCACTTTGTGCCAGAAACAGGAAACCAGCGGATGTCGCGCTAAACAACAGCAGCACGTTTAAGCTTGATCAGCTGTTGTTAGAATTTATTTAATATTAATTTCTAGTATCAGCTGATGTTTGCTGGAGCCACAGCTGTAAAGCTGCTGGTCATGATGTCGGTTTGGATATGTGGTGAGAGGGAAACATGAAGATGAAACCAGGAGATGTCCTTACTGGATCATCAGAGCTGAACAGTATGGCGTTATTTTTGTGCCACTATTCTGAGCGCACGTAAAAACAATTTGCAGGTGCAAGTGTTGCATTTTGAGGAGAAATTTATTTTGAGCGAAATAAAAGCTAAATTTGAGTGAACAAAATTCATTGCTGCGTGAAAAAACTGTATTTCAGTGTTTGCTGTTATCCACACACACACACACACACACACACACACAACAGCAGCCCCTCTCGCTCAGGTTTTGTATTTGCGCTCGCAATGTGTTGCTTGCACTCTCAACATTTCTGCCCGTGCGCGCTCAACTCTTTCTCTACACCGTTATATTTGTGCCACAAAACCAGCCAATCACAGACTTGGATGCAAAAATATCTGATTGGCTGTTCTGGTCTCCAACCAGCTCGAAATGACAAAATGCAATATCCCAGAATGCATTTGGTCCAAAACTCAAACGAGGCAGTGGCGAAGGAACACAGAGTGGCCGAGTTTGAAATATTACTCTTTCTGGGTCACAAAATAAACTTTTAAGATATTTTCATGCGAGAATGTTTCTGTGTAAACTTCAAATATCTGCTCGATTCATCAAGACATCACATATTTGCAAAAGTGCTCTAACGTTCTAACCTGTGCAGGGGCGGGTCTAGTAAAGTTTTGCCAGGGGGGCACAAAGAAATACTTTTCTTTCTTATTCTCATTTAAAATGTCTCGCTTTTAACAAATAATTATCTGAATCTTACAACAAACGATTGATAGATTGATACATATATATTAGGGGTGCAACGATACACAAAATTCACGGTTCGGTTCGGTTCGATACTTTGGTGTCACGGTTCGATATTTTTTCGATACAAAAAAAATGTTCATGCCTTTTTAATTTGTCATTTATTAAAATTATAAATATATATTTTAACTCAAAAGTACAGTTTTTAAATTTAACCCTAACCCTTGTGCGTGTTTTTTATTTTGACAGCGAATGCGCACCTGCGGACCACTTATGTGCAGCCCTGGTTATTTAGCTCGTCATATTGCAGCCACAGAAATTCTTTTGTCCATGAAACCATAAAGCCGCACTTTCTTTTTGCCTTATAGTCTGATTTGTCATAACTTCTCCGTTTTGTGGTAAGCTTTTCTTTGGCTGTCACTTCTTCACCCTGACCTGTCTTATTTGGCTCAGCAGAACTAAAATATATATCCTGCTGCTTTTACACAGGCACTCACATAAGCTGAGCGATTCTCTGCGCGATCAACCTCTCACATGTTTAAGCTGCGGGAGATTTCACTTGTCATGTTTGCATAGTAAGCTAACGATTAATAAGACGATGTCAGAGGAATTGGTGCACAAATTATCATCACTCACAGATCAGTGCTGTCGCTCTCTATACACAGTTCGCACGATTGCAAAGTGAAAGCAAAAAACAAGCGCAAATTCAAACGCGACTTCAATATGTCACATATTGACAGTGGCTCACCGATGCCAATGACATAATTACCCAGCTACATTTGCGAAAGAATGCAAAAGCATTGACATATATTTTTCCTTCCTACGATAGGCCGACGGGCAGGGCAGAGATAGATTTTGGTAGCCCGACTGGAAAAATCGCTAGCCCCAGGACGTCGGGCTAGCGATATTGCGAGCCCTGTATCTGATTGAGGAATCACTCATCTTTGGAAAAGAGAGTTTATTACAGAGAAATGTCTCTTTCCAAAATAAAAGCTATACTATACGCTTCTTCTGGGCTATATTCTCAGCAGCATAAGGAGAATCATGTGCTAACAGCTGTCTAAATGACTCGGCTA
Organism: Astatotilapia calliptera; assembly: GCF_964374335.1. NCBI lineage: Eukaryota > Metazoa > Chordata > Actinopteri > Cichliformes > Cichlidae > Astatotilapia > Astatotilapia calliptera. The sequence continues at coordinate 2,465,291 of NC_137428.1, read as the reverse complement.
AAGTTTGTAGCATGCATGCTTGTCGTTTTTGTCTGCTTCCACTTGTCTTTGCACTAGGATGATGTCGGCGTAAATGTGCAGTCATATTCGTTGTGTTCCCACTAGTGCTTTCAGGTTAATCTCGTTGAAATGACCTTAACGCCACAACACGGCAAATCTCCGTTAACGAGCTACCCCTGATCGCCCTGTGCATGGGGCTAGACGGCCAACACGTTAACGAGCTAACTGCGCTAACACACTAGTTCCCACCCATGTAATTAAGCATTGCATGGCACATCCAACATACTGTTTTACTTTAGTCGATGACTCGCTTACCTTCAGGGTCATACGTCACATGAAAACCAAAATAATTCCAAACGCCAGATCTGAATGAGGGTGGGGGAGGTTCAAGTTGCCATGTTGCAAGGAGAGCTTAACTTCTGTCTCGCTAGCTTGCCCTGCGCTCTTCCTTCTGATGATGCTGTCTGTGTGGAGCGCTCAGTGGATATGCGCTCGACAGTGCAGCCTAGGCGGAGTAGTCGAACGCAGATTCACTGAGCGCTCCACACAGACAGCATCGTCAGAAGGAAAGTTGATAAAATAAATTACAAATGTTGTATTGTTCGATACATATGCGTACCGAACCGAAAGCACTGTATCGAACGGTTCAATATCGATACGAATATCGTTGCACCCCTAATATATACCATCAGAACAGTGTACATCACTGTCACAACTGTGTTTATTTTCATTCAAAGGCTTTATGATTTTTGCTATAATGGTGGGCCGGTTTTGTCCCAGTCCAGCTCTGTATGCAAGTCATCTGCAGTCTGCTGTTACCTACATCTTCCTATTCAGAAGGCAGAATTTCCGAGTTCTAAGTACAATCAAAGCACCACGACTGCAGTTTTTGTGTTGGATGTAAAAAGCGCACATGACACTGTGACGTAGGCTAGAATCTTGGCGGCAGTCGATGAGGGTCCATACGTGGGATTTCTCTCGTGGAAATATGAACATTATTTTTTCCTTTCTATTGGTAGGTGGCACAGTGCACTGTGGCAAGTAAGCAAGCTAGAAGACTGGCAAACTTGCTGGGTATCCAGTTATGGAATCAACACATTAACAAGAGAATTCTGAGTAAAATCAAAGTTACTTTCCCTAGTAACTAGTTACTCTGAAGTAACGAGTAACTGGGTTACTTTTGATAGAAGTAACTAGTAATGTAACTAAGTTACTGATTTAAAGTAACTTACCCAACACTGTAAATAAATGCTGCAAATCTCTATAAACTGAAGACGAGTGGACCAAAGCCTCTCCACAATAATGTGAGAGACTGTTGAAGTCATACTGAATTATTGCTATTACTGGTTGTTCTACAAAGCATTTACTTCGGGTGTGTTTAGTTTTTAACACGACTGCATGCAAAATCTGAAACATTCTGCATTATTATCTGTATTTGTATTTCACAGAAATATTCCTTTAATTATTGCTTTGCAGCCACACAATAACCCATCATGATGTATAAATACTCTTCTGTGACACAGCTGCTCTATTACAGCAGATAACATTGCATTTCCCAAAAGGTATCAGAATTTGATAGCATCTTACAAAAGGAGCTTTAATTTGCTCAAGAAAGTCATTTATTTTGAAGATGTTGTGTGATTGTATTTTGAAATCAAATGACACCAGCAGATGATTTGGACATTTAATCTGTTGTATGATGAAACGTGCTTTCATTTAATAAAGAAAGATAACGGCAAATGTTCTGCGAGCGGCATCAAAAATGAAAAGAATAGTGCGGCACTGAAAGCAATATTTCTATCAAAATACTCCTAATTGTTTCCCGAAGGCATTTCTCCATGAAAGTTATTTTACCCGATCCTCTTCAAGGTTAGAATAACTGAACCGTAAGTCTAGAAATACTTGCCTGATCTCTTCTTTTCAACCATAACTGGGTTACACGGCGTTTGCTTGGAACAGACACACATCTGCCCTTCTTCAGTCTAAAGCATCCCCGTGCTGTTGTGCAGTTCACTGGCCCTTCCGACGATTAGACACATCCATTTATTACAGATGTTTTCCTTTTCACTTCTACATCTTAAGCGTACAATTACATCCAGGCAACTAGTACACCTTCCTCCTACTTAACTACTTTGTATAAATTCAACCTGACAGGTCATTAGAGGCACTGGTTACCATGGTAACAGTGATGGCACAGGCAAAATATTTGAGGCAGAACATACTTTCAGTTTCTTTTTTTAGCTTGACTGTGGTGGATGCAGATGAGCGTTTGTAAAAGTGCTCCCCCCCACCCCCCCCCCCCCCCCACCCCCCCCACAGAGCACATGACATTTGACTTGGCGTAATCCGCTCCCCAGGGATCCGCTCACAAGGTGCGTCGCATTTTTGGCTCTACATATTCATATTCATGAGCTTTGAAACGCCGTGTGTGTGTGTGTGTGTGTGTGTGTGTGTGTGTGTGTGTGTGTGTGTGTGTGTGTGTGTGTGTGTGTGTGTGTGTGTGTGTGTGTGTACCGTTTAGTTGAAGATTCAGATATATGATGCGTCGTCAGCTGGAAAGTCATGTCTTCGAGGCAGATTTCAACCTTGTCATTCGACCTTGTGGCTTTGTTAAAACTTTGTTCTTTTGCAGAGATTCATTTGAGTCTGCAACTCCTCCTTGGTCTCATCACAATGCACAGCTTGAATCTCCTTCGTGTGTGGAAAAGGCTTTCTTCGCAGAGGATTGGACCAATAGCAGTTCTTTTGTAATAATTAGAAATAATGATGGTGGTGAGGGCAGAATGCAACAGGGCTTTTTTATGCACTGGCAATAATGTTTTATTCACAAAAGCAAAGAAGCTTCTCAGCAGCAGTTGGCCTGAAGAGCAGATTGCAGCCACATCTATCAAATATCTCAGAATGACGTCTAGGAATTCAGATCAACCTAGAACTTTAAATAACCCAATAACAGCAGCGCGGGATGCCAGAAGCCTCTCGCGCTCAAAGGCCTGAAAAATGTGAAATTAATGCTCTAAAATAATCTTACCTAGAATATGATGGCAGTTTTTCTGAAATGTAAAAATACATATGTGTAAAATCTTTGAAATAAACTATAGACTTAAAATTTTGCACCAACCAGCAGTTCCTAAACGTCTGACTGCAGTTATTTTACACAGCTTTTTGACACTTTTTAAAGAGAAAAGACTTCCACATAGGTCTGTGTGAACCTGAAAGCTTCTCACTTTTCAGTTATGTCAACATGATTCCCAAACGCACGTAATAGTTCTGGTCAATAAACAAACTAACATTCTTTTTAATTTATTATTTTCCATTTAATTGATTGTATTTCAGAAGGAAACAAAACTAAAGAAATGATGAGATTTTAAAATATGCTCTATTCTTCACTAGCAGACAGCCGCCCTACAGGTGTTTGTTCACAGGGCCACCTTAAATAACTATTTATTGGAGTCAGTAGTGTTGATGTAGCTAACTCGCTGATGTAAGGAGTTTGGAAAGAAAAGCACCTGGACTTGTTTGAGTTTCGTCATCCGAGAAGTTTCTTCAGTTCTGAAGCAAGTCTACAATTCCTCAGAACTGAAGAAGCTTCTAGTTTTTCTTCCCGAGCTCTAGAGTACCATGACCTGGATGACTGAGAACCTTCACAGACACCTAGCTCGCCAATAATTTCCCGGATGCCCCTCACCTGGGAGGTGTGTGAGCAGTGCAGCTGGATAGTAGATAGCATATATAAGCTTGATGTGTTTTAAAGAAAACAGACCATAGTTCATGTAATAGTATGCAAAACTAGTTCACGCATTTATTACTTCCAGGCTGGACGACTGTAATTCATTATGGCGCCAGTGTCCGGCAGCCTCGCCTCTGTCAGTGCGCCCCAGGGTGGCTGTGGCTACAATGTAGCTTGCCATCACCAGTGTGTGAATGTGTGTGTGAATGGGTGGATGACTGGATATGTAAAGCGCTTTGGGGTCCTTAGGGACTAGTAAAGCGCTATATAAATACAGGCCATTTACCATTATTATCAGGATGTCCTAAAAACTCCCTGAAAAGCCTTCAGCTAATCCAAAATGCTGCAGCAAGAGTCCTGACAGGGACTAGAAAGAGAGAGCAGATTTCTCCTGTTTTGGCTTCCCTTCATTGGCTTCCTGTTAAATCCAGAATTCAAAATCCTGCTCCTCACATACAAGGTCTTAAATAATCAGGCCCCATCTTATCTTAATGACCTTGTAGTACCATATTACCCCATTAGAGCACTTCGCTCTCACACTGCAGGCCTACTTGTTGTTCCTAGAGTATTTAAAAGTAGAATGGGAGGCAGAGCCTTCAGTTTTCAGGCCCCTCTTCTGTGGAACCAGCTTCCAGTTTGGATTCAGGAGACAGACACTATCTCTACTTTCAAGATCAGGCTTCAAACTTTCCTTTTTGCTAAAGCATATAGTTAGGGCTGGACCAGGTGACCCTGAATCCTCCCTTAGTTATGCAGCAATAGACGTAGGCTGCCGGGGATTCCCATGATGCACTGGGTGTTTCTTCTTCACTCACTATGTGTTAACAGACCTCTCTGCATTGAATCATACCTGTTATTAATCTCTGTCTCTCTTCCACAGCATGTCTTTATCCTGTCTTCCTTCTCTCACCCCAACCGGTCGCAGCAGATGGCCCGCCCCTCCCTGAGCCTGGTTCTGCCGGAGGTTTCTTCCTGTCAAAAGGGAGTTTTTCCTTTCCACTGTCGCCAAGGTGCTTGCTAATCCGGTCTTTAAGTGATGATGTGACGAATCCTACTTACGGGCCTAAAGTAGTCTGCGTTTAATATGGCTTTTGTGTTGTTAACATGTTTAATGTTTTTTATTTTCTTCTATTTAATCTCAAAAAGCTCCTAAAACAGTCAGTGATCCCTGTTGACCTCCCTCGGCTTTTATTACCGCTAATCATTTATTTAAGCTCAGTTTTTAAAACCTTAGGATGTAACTACAGCCCAGCCCATGCAGCAGTATATGAATGACTAACCTCGTATTGTGGATGGATTATCTCAGTTGTTCTCCTGGCTGAAGTTTGGTCCTTTTACAGCATCCTGCCATGCGATTACATTTGTTCCTGACCACCGAGAACACTCACATTAACTTTTATCGAGTGGAAAAAAGTTTGCGTGTTTATATTATGCTAACATAGCTGTGTCGCTAGCGGTCACGTAGCACATCATTATATACCAGCTAGCCAAACTTCAGTAACCCTACAAACGTCACTGCTGTTTAGTTTTCTGTCTTCATTTATGTTGGAAGTGATAGCAGAGCTGTACGTTTGAATTTGTTTCCAAAACCCCGCAGTCAGGACATGCTATATTGTATTTAGATAGAAGCTAGCGAGCTAACTCCCTGCTAACTTCTAACTCCGTTAAATGTCATAAATTCATAAAAAGGTTTTCACTGCCCTATGCATAGCCAAGAAAACTGTCCTCATGAACTGGAAAAATAAAAATAATCTTAATTCTAACCAATATAGAAATTAACTATTAGATTACATTAGTCTTGATACAGCCTCTGCCACCACATCAGATCAATTGCTCTGGGATCCTTTGATCAGCTCCATCACCTAGTTGGGGTGGGGGGTCATAGTTTGGTCCCGCCTTCACTGTTGTGATTGGTGTGGGGGTAGGGACAGGCTTAGGGCGTCGGGGGGTTCCCCGGAGGCATCTTCCTTGGGGGGCTCAACCCGGGGTAGCGGTCATGTCCGGGTGGGGGCTCTTTTGGCTCTCGGGTGACTGTTTCCTCGTGGCTGCGTGCAGCGGGGCTAGGGGAGGGTCTGTGCTGACGGACGTGGGTTACTGACCTGGTAGCCTGTCTGCCCCTGGGTGGGTCCGGGATGGGCGTGAGGTTCTGGGGGCGCTCCGTCTCTGGGCTGGGGCCCTGGCCGGGCCTCGGGGCCTTGGGTCCTGGTTTGTGTGTTGCCGGGGTTGTGGGCGGGTGGGTGCATGGGGGCCCATCCCTGGCGCAGGGTGCCGCCGGTGCGTCGAGCCGCCTGGGGGGCTCTTCAACTGGTGGGGGAGATTGTCACACCTTGCAGGAGCTTTCCTCTCCTCAGGAACTCTCTGCAGGAGGGGGAGATACAGGAGAGGTGGAGGAAGATCTCAGCCTGGGCGTCTATTGTCTCATGTAGTCTGGAAGATGAATGGATGGTGGGGTGGGTGCAGTTTTCTCTGTGGTGGGGTTGGGTGGACTGTCCCGGGCTCTGTGGGGCCGGGGGGCCCCGGTCTGGACGGGCCTGGGCCCCCTTTCCCTGGCGGGTCGCGGAGTATGGGAGTGCCTACTGGGGTCAGCGGGGGAGCTGGCACCAGGGAGGGGTCAACTGCCCCTCCCTTCCTTCCCTCCCCATCTCCAGCTGCCTCTCTCTTCCCGCTCCACCACAACCACCCACACATGCAGGGCCTTGGAGTAGGGGTATGTCACCAGGGTGCAGAGGAGGCTACCCCCCCCCCCCCCCCCCTCTGTCCCCTTCTGGCTGCCTCTGCCTCAATTTTATCCCACAACTTAGACATTCACATTATTCACACTCTCATTACACATACATATAGGATCTTGGGGGTGGGCACGATACACGGAGTCCAAATTACCATCAGGGTGTACACCTCACCCCTGGCGTCGTTGCCCACCTCTCAATGTTAAATACACGTAGACATTGAGGGCTAGCAGGAGGGACTATGCGCTTACCTGCTGCTCTCTGGCAGGTAGCTCCATGCCCTCCTGGGTTTTAATTGCACCTTAGAACACACATGCATCAACACTACAATGAGCGGGTGGAGGGAGGTTTGCACAAAGATGGCGCCGGTGAGGTCGGCTGCCGTCACGACTGCTTCGACCACTTTTTCTTTGTCTTTGTTTTTTAAGTTAGTTTTCAGCGTTTCTAAATCGGCAAAATCACCACCATTGGGTACATTAGGTATGACAGTGACACTCTTGTTTCTATTGGTTTACAATGTACTCACAATTCGAAGTTTTTAACTCCGGATCCGAGCTGGCCGAGTGAGATCTTGAGGGAGAACAAAGGGAAGCGGCGGCGGCCTAGAGGGAAGCGAGCCGGCGTCAGGAACAGGCTGAGAGCTCGTGCACACCGCACACCTCTGCCTAGCATCCTGCTCGCCAACGTCCAGTCACTGGAGAACAAGCTTGACGACTTCAGGGCCAGGGTAAAGTTCCAGAGAGACATTCGGGACTGCAATCTCTTCTGCTTCACCAAGACATGGCTGAACCCAGCGGTGCCGGACCACGCCATCCAGCCGGCCGAGTTCTTCTCGGTTCACCGCATGGACAGGACACGGGACTCGGGGAAGTCAAGGGGAGGCGGCGTGTGTTTAATGGTGAACAACAACTGGTGCAACAGTGCGAACGTTGTTCCTCTCACACGCTCCTGCACACCAAATCTGGAACTACTGTCCATCATGTGTCGTCCTTTTTATCTACCTCGGGAATTTACATCGGTCATTATAAGTGCCGTTTATATTCCACCACAAGCGGACACGGTCACCGCCTTATGCGAGCTGCATGAGGCACTCACACAGCACCAGACACAGCACCAGACACAACACCGGGACGCTGCGCTTATTGTGACGGGGGACTTTAATAGCGCCAACCTCAAACGCGCAGCGCCGAACTTTTATCAACACATCACCTGCCCCACCAGAGGTGAAAGGACACTGGACCACTGCTACACTACGGTCAAGGACGGCTACAAGGCACAATCCCGCCCTCCTTTTGGCAAATCTGATCACGCCGCCATCTTCCTCATCCCAAAATACAAACAAAGGCTGAAACAGGAAGTTCCGGTTCAGAGGAAGGTCGCGCGCTGGACAGATCAATCGGTGGCCGCGTTACAGGACGCACTCGATGACGCAGACTGGGGCATGTTCAGAAACAGCTCCGACGATGATGTCAACGTGTTTACGGAAGCGGTTGTGGGATTCATCGGGAAACTAGCGGATGATACCGTGGAGACAAAGACTATCACAACGTTTCCCAACCAGAAGCCGTGGGTGGATAAAACCATCCGCAACGCTCTGAGATCCCGCACCGCTGCCTACAACACGGGACTCATGACGGGGGACATGGACCCGTACAAAGCCGCATCATATAACGTGCGGAGGGCGGTGAAAGAGGCGAAGCAGCGCTACGGGAGGAAACTAGAGTCACAACTCCAACAGAGTGACTCTAGGAGCCTGTGGCGGGGACTAAGGACAATAACGGACTATAAAGCACCAACAACCGGTATGACGAACGCGGCCGTGACTCTGGCAGACGAGCTGAACACTTTCTATGCTCGCTTCGAAGCTGCAGCTAAGGACTCCAACAATGCTAGTGTTAGTGGCGCTAACGGCTGCAGACAGGAAGATACTGCCAGCACCGGAAACGTGCTCGTCATCTCCGAGCATGAAGTAAGGAGAGCCTTCAAAAGAGTGAACACCAGGAAAGCAGCAGGACCAGACGGCATCCCAGGTCGTATCCTAAGAGACTGCGCATACCAGCTAGCTCCTGTGTTCACTGAGATATTCAACATCTCTCTATCTCAGTCGGTGATCCCCACATGCTTCAAAGAGTCCATCATTGTTCCTGTCCCGAAGAAACCCCACCCTGCTTCTCTCAATAACTATCACCCTGTAGCCCTCACCTCAGTAGTGATGAAGTGCTTTGAACGCCTGGTCAGAGACTTCATCATTTCTTCACTACCAGACATACTGGACCCACTACAGTTCGCTTACCGTCCAAATCGTTCCACAGACGATGCCATCTCTCATCTCCTCCACACATCACTCACTCACTTGGACACTAGAAGGGGGAATTATGTTAAAATGCTCTTCATAGACTACAGCTCTGCATTTACTGTAACACCATAATTCCCTCCACACTCACCACCAAGCTGGAGCATCTGGGACTCAGCTCATCTATGTGTCTGTGGATCTCCAGCTTCCTAACTGGCAGACCACAGGCAGTAAGGATGGGCGGACATGTCTCAGCCTCCACCACTCTCAGCACTGGAGCCCCCCAGGGGTGTGTTCTGAGCCCCCTGCTGTACTCTTTGTACACATATGACTGTGTGGCCACTACCAGCTCCACCACCATCATCAAGTTTGCTGACGACACCGTCGTGGTGGGCCTGATCTCTGATAACAACGAGACAGCCTACCTGAAGGAGATTAGGAATCTGGAGAACTGGTGCCAGAGGAACAACCTCCTTCTAAACGTCAGTAAGACAAAGGAGCTGATAGTGGACTTCAGCACTAAGCAGGAGAGGAACTACCAGACCCCTGTCATCAACGAGTGCCCAGTGGAGAGAGTGGACAGCTTCAAATACCTCGGAGTTCACATCACGCAGGACCTGTCATGGTCCTGTCACATCAACACCGTGGTGAAAAAGGCCCGTCATGCGTCTCTACCACCTCAGACGCTTGAGAGACTTCCAACTGCCCTCCAAGGTGCTCAGGAACTTTTACTCCTGCACCATAGAGAGCATCCTGACAGGAAACATCTTAACCTGGTTCGGGAACAGCACCATGCAGGACAGACGAGCTCTACAGAGGGTTGTGCGGTCAGCTGAGCGCACCATCCGCTCCGAGCTCCCTGACCTGCACTCAATCTACAGCAGGCGGTGCCGGACCAAGGCCAGGAAGATCGTGAAGGACCTCAGCCATCCCAACAACAGACTGTTCTCTCTGTTGAGGTCAGGAAAGCGATTCCGCTCCCTGAAGACCAACACAGAGAGACTGAGGAGGAGCTTCTTCCCGCAGGCGATACGGTCTCTCAATCACACCACCACACAGTACTGACCCACACATACAGTTCTTACACACACTGGACTTTCTGGACATTGATTTCACTTCATTACTTAAATCACGCTGCTGTTATTGTGTATATGCTGCTGTTATTGTGCATATATTTATTTAGATTTCTTCATACATTCTTATATAGTTCTATATTGTGTATTTTGTTGTACAGTTATTTTATTTTCAAGTTTAATTTATATATTTTATCTTATTCTCCCAGTTAAATTTACCCTTCATTCTAATTTGTGTTGTACAGTTATTTCATTTTTAACCTTAATTTATATTTTATTCCATCCATCCATCCATCCATTGGCTTCCGCTTATCCTTTTCAGGGTCGCGGGGGGCGCTGGAGCCTATCCCAGCTGTCATAGGGCGAAAGGCGGGGTACACCCTGGACAGGTCGCCAGTCTGTCGCAGGGCCAACACACAGGGACAGACAACCATTCACTCGCACATTCACACCTAGTGGCAATTTGGATTAATCAATTAACCTATCCCCACAAGCTGCATGTCTTTGGACGGTGGGAGGAAGCCGGAGTACCCGGAGAGAACCCACGCAAACACGGGGAGAACATGCAAACTCCACACAGAAAGACCCCGGCCTGATGTTGGAATTGAACTCAGGACCTTCTTGCTGTGCGGCAGCAGTGCTAACCACCGTGCCACCGTGCTGCCTATATTTTATTCCTTCCTAGTTAAATTTACCCTTTTTAATTTTTCATATTTATTTCCTATCATATTCATAGCCTTTTCCTTTTTTGTTTTCTTTAGGTCACGAGCAGTTGTCCAAGCATTTCACTACATATCGTACTGTGTATGACTGTGTACGTGACAAATAAAATTTGAATTTGAATTTGAATTTGAGTCTTCTCTCACCCCCGTTCTCTGCAGCCTGCTGGAGCGGGGGGGCTAGGAGGAGTTGGCCGTCCGACTGCGGTCTGGAGTGTGGAGCCTCCCTGCTGCTGCGGAGTCGGGGCGGTCTGCCTCTCCCCACCGCAGGGAAAAGGGTAACACCACCTGGGTCTGGGTGCAGTTCCCCCCTCCAGGGGCAAGGGTACCTAGACCCGGTTTGTAGAGTACGCTTGGGGAGTGTGATCGTGTGTACAGCGTCTCTTTATGTCTGTCTCCACGTTGGTTGAGTGTGGAGTAAGTGCATATGAGAGCATAAGGGTGGGAATGGATGTTTGTGTCTGTGTGTGCCTGTATGTCTGTGTCTATATGTCAGGTTGGGTGTCAGACGCCACCTCTCTGGGGACATCTCAGGCCCTCCAAGGTTTGGAGGCCTATCTCCACCCACCACCACTTCCCCTGCCAGTGGCGGACTCCCTCAGGTGTCGGTGCGTTGGTGGTTCTTTGCAGAGGTGTGGACTCGAGTCACATGACTTGGACTCGAGTCAGACTCGAGTCATTAATTTTATGACTTTAGACTTGACTTGAAAAAATGTTCTAAGACTTGTGACTTGACTTGGACTTTTACACCAATGACTTGGGACTTGAATTGGACTTGAACCGGTTTACTTGAAAAGACTTGATATTTTACCCCAAATATAAAATTTAACATGCATATTATATAGAGATTGAAAATGTGACGTCATTCACGGGTAGAACCGCAAAGGATTCTGGGAACTCGTGGCAAGCGGTACTAGCGCAGGCAGGCTTTCAATTAAAATCAGTCACACAGCGATAAAAAGAAACACAAAAATGTCAAGAAGCTGTTGTATTATTAACTGCAATAGCCGGTCGCATGACAGCCACGGGAAGCCGACGGGTAAAGAGATCGGTTGTTATCGGATTACGTCGTTGAAGAGAAATTGTTCGAGCCATGTTTCCGAAGTAACAAAGACGCGACGGATGGCCTGGATTGCAGCCATTCAAAGATCAAATATAACGTCCCAGAACACTCCAGCTCACAGGTTAGTCTGCTCCAAGCATTTACACAAAGGTCAGTCTTCTGTTGTAGTTAATACGTCATTTTTCTTAACATAATTGGTGATATAGGTTACAAGCAAGTCTGGCGCTGAACAGAAATTGTCGCGCTATGCTCCTTTGTTTATTGTGCATAAATAGTGAATTGTCCTGACACAATATTGCGTTTCGCTTCTGTTATTATGGTACATTGACAAAAACATATACTTTTATTCACAGGATAAAACAGTTGTTTTGTATCACTAATTGCCCAGTACGATTACAGCATACAGTATTATTGTCACTGCTACATTTCTGTGATGGGTACCAGAAATTATTTCCACTACTAATTAATTACCATTGAGCTCAAAGGTCCTATTAATAAACGATTAAGGAATGTGTATTTATGAAGACTATTTGTGAGACTGGTAAACTTATGATACGTACGATGGTCTTTCGTTCTACACGGTGCATTTCAAGGTCCTGCACCCATCCGGCGGTAAACTGTACCTGGGCTTGTTGCAGTGACCGGAAGTTACTAAACTTCATGAGTGTATGCACTCACTCCAAGAACCGTATGATTATAAATATGCATATAAATATGCTACGATGAGATAGCTGACTTCATCTAACTAGCAAATGTTGTCCAGGCTACGTTTGTGATGCAGTTTTTTTAAAATATGTATGATATTTTTGTCATGCGATTTTAAAGCCGGTCCTACAACCGCATCCAAGAATAACATGCAGCTTATCTCAGAACCGTCGGTGAAAATTATTCTTGGAGCTAGGTTTAATTGAGCTGCATTTTAAAGAGGTGCAATTTCACAATTTGTGTATATTTTCTAAGTTCACTATTTTGTCATGTGTTGAGAAAAACACAGATTTAAAAATTACATGGTCTAATATTTACATTTAGCATAACTGCAACATGCTTTTTTTTTCGTTTTTTTTTTAAAGACTCGAAAGGACTTGAAATTCAAAATTTCAGACTTGTGACTTTACTTGGACTTTTACACCAGTGACTTGAGACTCGACTCTGACTTGCCTGACATTACTTGAGACTTGACTTGAGACTTGAGGATAAAGACTTGAGACTTACTTGAGACTTGCAAAACAATGACTTGGTCCCACCTCTGGTTCTTTGTGTCTGGGGGTGGGCGTCCGGGTACACACCGGCTCACTCCTTGGCGGCCGCTTATCGGGGCCTGGAGCCTGGGGCTCGCTCGGGCCACTTCGGAGGTGGGGTGCCCCCGGCCTCTCGGCCTGGGGCTCGGTCACTCAGGCACAGCTGGCTGCCGGCGGAGCTCACGGGCTCCCCCTGGCTTCTGCTCCGCGGCTGCTGGGCGAGCCCTCATCTGGGACTCTCCTCAGCTCTTACTGGAACAGTGGCGCGGCTGCCCCTCTGTTGGTCTTCCTTGGTCTCTTGTGTTCTGGGGGCCTCTGGATGTCTGGAGTTTTGATCTCCTCCATACCTGCTTCATACCCTGGAGGACGGGGCTGTGGCTCCCCCACACTCCCTAGCAGATCGTTACATGGAGAAACCTTTGGAATACAAGCATGCTGATCCACACAGGTATGCACACAGGTGTACACATGGGTATTCACAGACGCAGACTACAGCTTTCTTGGCTGCTGCCTCAAAGCACATTGTGCGCTGTCTATCTTGCGTGCTGCACAATATCGTTTATTATTTAGTATCTACTGATATCTACTGCTAGCTAGTTTATTGTGATGGTGCCGTTTTTTTTATTATGTTGCTCTTTGTTGTTTGCTTTCTCTTCTGTTTTTTTTCTCCATACAGGTGACCCAGGTGTTTTTTTTTTTGTTTTTTGTTTTTTCTTTCTTCACCCCTTCTCACCGTCTCTTCTCCCCTTTGGTTTTCTTTCTCTCCCTCTCTTTCTTTCATTCTTTCTCCCTGTCCTATCCCCCAGTCATGTCTGTCCCGTTTGTAGCAACTGAAAATAAAATAAATTCATAATTATAATAAAGGTCAATCAAATGGACCAATATGGCAAGGCCATGATGATCCACTTGGTAAAATAAATCCGCTTGGCATCTTTCTTGGCCTTAAGACAACAATTCTGATGCTAAAGATCCAAACGGGACACAAAAAAAAAAAAAGTCATAAATTCCGTTTTCATGGATGCCTGGATGTTAAACTCAATTGTTACACCTGGTAGAGCAGAACGCTGATCATTTTATTAAAGATGAAAGACTTTAGATAGTTTTTCAACTCTCAGTAATGCCATAGTGATCGTTTGATATATGGACCTGCAGCAGAGTTTAGACCCAGACACGGCTAGTGACGTCAGACTTAAAGACTGGATAGGGGGTCATCTGATTGTTGGGTTTTCTCTGTATGTATTATTGTAGGGTCTACCTTACAATATAAAGAGCCTTGAGGTGACTGTTGTTGTAAATTTGGTGCTGTATAAATACAACTGAATTGAATTGAAAATAGTGTAATTAATAGTTTAGATACAATGAAAATCAGCATGGGGTTGATGAACATCGCATGGAGAGCAGCAGGTAAACTATGTGGATGCTACATGTTTTTGGTGGGGAAACGAGGTCCATGCTACATTTTGGCTTCGTGCATCAGTCATGTTTACTCTCCTTGTTGTTGTCTGAGTTCACCTACATGTTATTATCCTTCTCACCAGTCTGTGTACAGACCTAATTCCTTACACCCTCACCCTGTGTACTCATAGTTCATTAGTGCATTCATGTGGAAGGTCTGCTATAATAAGTACTGAATCTTATAATATCTTTACATTAAAGCGGTTCGTAAAGCCTTCAATGAGGTTTGCTGTTGATGCTTCATGAAAGAGCAGCACCTGTTTTGATGATCTCAATACATCCATCCGAAGTTTCTGCATCGACTGGAGATAGGCGAAGGCGTCCCAGAGCTGTAGTTCTACCTTACTCCTTAATTAGAAGACTCTTCAGCAGCCTTGTGTGTGTGACTCCACACTGAGTTACACTCATCACAGAGATGGAGGGTGGAGAAGATTGCTGAGAGATTGAAGTGGGCCTTTGTGTGCTGTCTCTCAGTCTTTTGGGGTTGCTTTTCTTTATGTTATGTGCTGGCTTCATGAGTGACTAAACTCTGACTATTTTTGTGTCTAAAATATAGATGTTCTTCAGATTTAGTGGCATCTGTCAAGATGTGAGGCGTTATTACTACCAATAAACAAAAATCTATCAATAATTAAAATAGAGGAGCTCCCAGGAACCTGACCAATAAAATGTGTGACACGCTGTTAAATTACACGCTACTGTAAGACATGCATAAACACAGAGACATATGACGTACACTTGTGTATCAGATACTCTGATGAGTACAATGACTCCCTTTAAAGCTGCGCTCTTAAATGTAATCCTTTAAAGTAATCCTCCTGTAACAAAGTCTAGTTTCTTTGTAAGGAAATTAAATGAACAAAGAAAATATGTTTTTTTACATCTTTACCTGAAGAGAAAAGCTGACTTGACCTTTGCGAGTGCAGTGAGTGTCTTTAGCTCTTGGTTTCAGGCTGCGTTCAGGCAAGAACAACCTTCACTTTTGTGTCTGCGCCACCTGAATCTAACTCGAGAGGAAAAACCCCAGACAAATAAAATCTGCAAACCACTTTCTGCTGCCTGTCAATATTATTACAAAATAATAACTGGAGGGGAATCAGACGGTGTGTGTTCCAAGGTAAAAGCATACAAAAAAGTTGCAGATAAATAGGAAAAATGTGATAACAACAGTGGAAATGTCAAATGTTCAAACCTGTAATGAACGAAGTAGATAACATTAAAGACCTGGCAGGTTTTTTACATCAGAGCAAACTGTTTTCAGCTGCTTCACAGGTTTATCCTTCGAGATTACACTCTTAAGCCCACCTGGAGATGCATGCATGATGTGTAATACTAATGTTTGACTACATTGCTAATGCAGATTCATTCCACTCACTGCAGCCGTGCAGCCATTACAGCATAGCCAAGTAATCTGTGGGCATTAGGAAGCAGCAAAGCAACATCATCACACTCTCATTGTATAAAGGCAGCACTGCCAAAGGCTTGACTGTAGTAGTCACCTACTCACACTTTTATTCTTGAGAGAGGGGGGGGGGGGGGGGCTCGTTTTTTGGTCCAGAGCAGTCAGTGCACAAACACTAGCAACTACAGATGTGTTAGCTGTGATAATGAGCGGTTTATCCAGTCGCCCTGCTGACTGAGGAGAAAATGCACACAGCACTGATGAGAGCGCGTTTTGGATCTGCACAACAATCCCAGTGACCTTGTATATACCAACGTGGATGGTCTTTGAAACAATAAGTTAACAGGTTTGTGGCCACGAGGAGATCCTATCACATTCCTCATTGTCATTTGATCCACAGGTAATAGAAAAATATTGATTAGTGCAGCTTCACAGTGAGGTGAAGGAAATTGAACTTGGTAGAGGAGTAGATTTTTGCTGGCAGAAGAGACCGCTAGACATGGAGATATTGTATATTAAAATGTAAATTCAGCTCACTTCAGCCAAGACAGAAAAATTGTCACAGACTTCTCGAGTTGCCAATCACTATTTCATCACAGCCCCGAGGAGCGAGAGAAGCACTGCAGTCTTACTAGACTGTGCAGCGCTATCAGCACTCAATAAAGAATCTAAACTGAAAGATTTTCCTGCTAAGTATATTCATCTAAAGTCTGCATTTCATTTAACGATGGAGGAGGTGTTCCGTCCAGGAGCGTTCATCACTGCTGATTCCTTCTGTGCACTTCCCGATACTTATTCGCTGCAGGTTTTAAATTTATCGGCGAGAAAGTAACAAGCATTGCCTCAGTATAAGGAATAATAATCACATCATCAATCTAAGGGCTCAAAAAAGTCAGGGACATTCCTGAAACTATCAGAAAGGATGCGAGGGAATGGACAAAGAAGTGGGCAAACTTAAGTACCACACAGTACTTAACACATAATGCAGCACACACCAGCATAACTGCCACTTCCACAGGCAGTGGGATGTACAAAGTGCTACAGCGACTCACAACCCCATCTGCTGGTGCCAACTGGAATTACATAAAAGTACAGCTTACGCTTAGTTCAACTTTATTTAGCATCTCTCAATTACAGTAACGAGTGACATTCAGCTGGTGGATTCAAACATAGTTCACTGACAGATACAGAGTTTCCTCTATAAGGTGGAATGGCTAATGATGGTGGAGGTGGTGGAGCACGAGACAGGGAGTGAGTAGGAAAGTATACAAGGAAGATCAACAAGAGCCAAACCCAGTCTGAACATGAGTGCAGTGCTTTTGGTATCGATCTGATATCAAGTGAATACAGTTTTGTTCTGGAACGGCTGTGTGCAGGCAGGAAAAGGACCCAAGGTGCAGACACTCTGAGGCAAAACTTGAAGCTTTAATGCTGAACTCAAAAGGGTAACAAAACTAGGAATACAAAATACACTTGCACAGCAAGATAAGGGTAGATCACAACACCGACAAACTGAAACACAGGGCTTAAATACACAGCGGGAGCAATCAGGGAATGAGTAACAGGAGGGAAACACAGCTGGGGCAAATCAGGCCTAACGAGACAGGGGAAGCAAAACCAGATGCATTAACATGGACATGGACCTTCAAAATAAAACAGGAAACATAACACAGACTGAACTTACAGACACAGACTCACAGGCAGGCACTACAACAGAGGGAACAGAGGCGTGGGACCAGGGCAGACAGACACTGACTGGACACGGGGTTATAGCAGACAGGGGAGACAGCAACTAAGGATGACACAGAGACATAAACCATAAGAAAGAACTCTAACAAAGAAACCAAAGACTAGAAATGATAAATAATATAATAAACTCAAAACCCTGGGTCAACGACCCAGGCATCCTAACAAGTTTGGCCAAGACTGATAAAAATACTGATACTTTTCAACACGATTAGATCTTTAATTTCCACAATAATACGTTAACACAACAACACACACATTTCAGCTTTCTCTGTATTTTAAAACTGGGTTTTTTGAGACCTGGAATATAAATGTTACTGTCTTTAAAGCACTTTGGGTCAGCATCTGTTGTTTAAATGTGCCATAGGCTATGAATAAAACACAAAACAAAAAGGTTCAGACATTTTTCATAGTGCATGTCTTAGGTCTGTTTTTTCAGACAAACAATATATTAAAAAATAAAATAAAATCCCGCGCTCGCCCCTGCGGGCGGTCAATCCTTCAAACTCGCGTCCCCTACTGGAGGCCTGGGAGCCTGAGGGTCCTGTGCAGTATCTTAGCCGTTCCTAGGACTGCGCTCTTCTGGACAGAGATGGCCGGTGGTGTTCCTGGGATCTGCTGGAGCCACTCGCCTAGCTTGGGGGTCACTGCACCTGTACAAACTTCTCATGTTCCTTCTTCCTGATGTTGCTGTCATTCGGTATCGTTATCACTACAGCCTTCTTCTTCAGATGTTTCTGTACACTATGCCGGCCACTTGGTTATGGCGTTCCATGTATGCCTTGCCTGCTAGCATCTTGCACCCTGCTGTTATGTGCTGGATTGTCTCTGGGGCATCTTTACACAGCCTGCACCTGGGGTCTTGCCTGGTGTGATAGACCCCAGCCTCTATGGATCTTGTGCTCGGAGCTTGTTCCTGTGCTGCCATGATTAGTGCCTCTGTGCTGTCTTTCAGTTCAGCTTTGTCCAGCTAATGGTAGGACTTCTGGATGTCAGCCACTGTCTATTTGTCAGTGGCACATACCGTGCAGGGGCCTGTCCAGAAAGAAGTATCTGAAACACAGCCATAATAAGAGCTCGTCTGTGGTGAATAGGCCAGAAAATTACATCCTATATCTCTTCCTAATCACTTCACATTAATCTTGGTGGAAAACATTATGAGAGAAAGGAAAAATGTTAAGGAGAACTGATAAGGAATCAGAGATTCAGAATGCACCCACATTTTAGATACTTTCAGTTAGTTAAACTAATTAATGATCATGTTAAAGGGTGCATTACAGCAGAATACAAACACACGCATACGTACATGTATATGTTTGTTTTTTGTTTTGTTTTTTATTTCTATATAATCCTTCCAGAATGTACTATAGCTATGAACAGAACCATAAATAAATCAGTCTTACTTGTCCAAGCAATGGAAGAAAAGTGGGAGCAATCTTTCCTCCCTTCACATACGGGGAACGTAAAGCAACCACTTAAGCTAACATGCATGCCTTGCAGTTGCAGAGGGTAATTACAAAAAGTGCCTTTAAAATTATTTGTAGCAAACTGCTGCTGCAATCCTAAAGACCGGAAGTCAGTCTGGTTAAAGTACGCAAAACGCTTGTATGCAGTAAAAAAAAAAAGTGAGTGTATAGGACTCCATTCATGCAGAATGACACCATCAGCAGATGTTGATGCAGTCTGCACTCCAACTTGTAAGCGACAGAGAGAGGGAGATGGAGTGAGCGAGCGAGAGGCAAATAGGAGATTGAAAAGTAACAGCACAGCTGAGAGGGAATAAATACATGAGAATATGATGGGAGGACTCCTTTTTGCTCCGAGATGTCAGCTGAGAAGAAAGTACTGCCTGTGCAGGTGAAACTCTGCAGAGCAGCAAAAAGAAGCATGGAAGGAAGAAGAGAAAGCGTTTCAGAGTGACCTCACATTCACCTCACCTTTCCACCATCAGGCGCGTCTTTATACATGCCAGGGACTGAGACAAACGTGCAAATGACAGCATTTCCCTCGTTTTTCCTCAGCCATGTTCTTCATCTCCTAAATGCCACACTCTCCTTCATTTCGCATGGTTTTCTGTGTGCCTCAAATCCCTTAAACCTCAGCAGGAGGTTGTGAGGGCCACATTTCTGATTAAATAAAGGAGTCCCCACTTCAGGTCTGACAGAGCAATGTTCCTGAGCTGTGACGTCTCGGTCAAGTGTGACTATCGCTGCATGGCAGGGATCTTTGGATTTAAGTCTTCCAGCCCGACTTCCAGCCACCTGAACGCACACGTCACTGGGTCAGCGATCAATCACTGTGTTTGTATTCGAAAAACCATCACACACAAATAATGTGTACATTATTTGGAGTGAATTGAAATGCAGTGACTTGGAGGCTGTGCTGCAGAACATGATCAGCTGTGATGTTCCAAACAGTTCTCTGATTAACATCTAAACGCCACAAATAATTACTGCTGATTAACTCTGAACAAAACTGCTGCATATTAGTGCTTGTTTGCTCTGCTCAGGAAAAAAGAGTCACAATAGCAGTTTACAAATATAAGTTATCTTCTGTTTGAACACCACAGGGTGCAAAAGGTGCACAAATAATCAAGTCAAATGAATTACAGTCAGATATGAGTATGTAAACAGTTTTAAACTGATCTTGCTCCGTCACAAAGATCATCAGGTAAATTATGAGTTGAGGGGTTATTTGCCTGTAGCCCTGCTGGGCTCAAACCAAAATAAACTGAGGTACAGCAGAAGTCCATTTCTATCCCTACAGGTGCTGTCTACACTAAGGTACCCCCTAGGGCTAATTATTGAATTTCTGTGCAACCACTGAACCTTTCTGGCTCTATTCAGGAGGACAAAGAAAAAGCAGGACACTGGCTGCAGTCGATTAGTACATGTTTCTTCCAAACTGAGGGACATGACCCAGAAATCTCTTTGTCGCATTTGTTAAGAAACAGAAAAGGACAAATCTGTTCTCAGGCTGCAAAAGGTTCACATCTTAATTATTTCTATGAGATTTTAAGGTGCAGTATCCAAAACGATGCATGTTTGAGAGCAGGTAATACAAATTTGATTTCCATATTTCAAGATTTTACAGTTTAATCAGAATCAGAATACTTTATTAATCCCTCAGGAAATGAAATTATTAGTTAACTGAAAAGCTTTTGACACATTGTGACAGTTTCTTGGAAGGATTTGCAATCAGAAAGGAAGCAAAGACAGACAAGGAAGTTTGAAGCCCACAGACCTCGTTCAACACCATCCAGTAACATTATTAAAGAGCCGACTGTAAGAGCAGTCAGATTCAGTTGTTCCTCCTTTTCTAAGCCCGTTTTCACACCTACAGTTTGTTTCCTCTGGTTTCAGTCCGTTCATGAGTTTGTAAACCTGTAGTTTGTTTTGGTTTGTTTTTAAACAGAAAAACGTCCAAGCAAACCAAAATGCCTCACTACAAACCACGTGACCATGTTCAGTCCGCTCACTGGCCAGATGTGTCGGGGGCGGGAGCTACAAAAGTAAATACAGGAAGAAGGTGCTGCAAGTTGCAAGCCCGTGCAGACCTTTGCACATCGATAGTCCCTTCCTGCATTGAAAATATGCGGCTACAGGATGTAGTTAGGGTACTTGTAACGTACAGCTCGTAGATTGAGTTGTTATTTATTTACCCAAAAGGTTGATTCTGTTCATCAGGACGTTTTCAGTGGGAGAAACGTTTCATCACTCATCCAGGTGACTGCAGTCAGCTGCACGATGACTGAAACCAGCCCACTGAATGAACAATGGGCTGGGAGGTCAGTTCATTAAAATGCAAATTCTCACGACCATTGATCAACAAACACTGATCAATGTAGCAAATGGAGTTTTCCTGACCTCTCTCTGGCCTGCTGATGGGTTAGGATTTGGACTCTTGTTAACGTCCCTGAAGTTTCCCTACCCATAGAGCCCAGGGTTGTTCAGTTTGGCCTTGAAGTTGAGCCGCGTTTACTGATTGAATTTTAAGAATTTTAGAAAGGTTAAGAAAGTTTTAAGATAGGTGTTTGCACCTGCACCTGCCAAGTGGTGCCACTAAAGCATGGATCGTTGGCTGGTGCCTACTACTTTCCTCAGCTTGTGTTGAAATGTAATTTGAATACTTCTCCAACTCTGTAAGCCTGAAAAAGCCTTTTGTTAAGTTACAAGAGTCCTAACCCATCAGCAGGCCAGAGAGGTCAGGAAAACTCCATTTGACACATAAAAACTGTAAAATACAGAATGAATAATGGTTTTGTTACAATGAGTCAGTGGAAAGTGAAGCTGCTGTTGAGCAAAAATAAAATATTCTGATGTGGAGCTCCACCAAGTCTGATGCAATTCAGCAACAATATTTACATGTAAGAGAGCCACACTGGCTGATCCTCCCAAAATGACATTCAGTCACTTCAGGGTTAAGAATGAGCTGATACAAACTGGGATTATATATGGAAAGGTCATCTAAATTAGACCATGGATGGATGATCCCGACCATAACAGCATGGTAGTAGGAGTTGAATTTATTTGTCATGTGGATTGTGGGAGTGCTCTGAGTCTTTTTGAGCAGCTCTTCTTTGCTTGAACCTAATTGATAAGTTGATCTTTGTTAAGATCAGTTTTTAAACTTTAAATTCATCAACCACCAAAGTCTTCACCTAAACTTTGACCTTGCATTTGCTCTTCACTAGGTGTGAGAGCCATGCCCAGTGGAGGGCAGTCTATGCCTGGATGGTGCCACTGCTGTAAGGACTAACTTTACCCAGGATACCAAGTTACAACTGATGTAGCTTAAAACTATGCATGAAGCTCTGTGGTGCTAGGGCTGCTCAATAATTGGATACATTAACATCAACAATCACAGTTATTTGGTTCAATAATTACATGTCAACTAATCTCAAACAATTAATGCAGTTATTCATAAAAGGCCCATGTCGTGAAAAATCAGCTTTTATAAGATTATGAGATTTTTATGATCTTTTAATTCAAATGAAAATTAAAAGAGAAAAAATGGTGAAAAAAGAGGCAGGGGTGGGTGGGCAGGACCAGCCACTGGTAGGTCAATACTGGTGGTGTATGTACTCCCAGTTGGGGGCAAAGAGAGGCCCAGACAGAAGTGGACTTGCAGAGACACAGAAAAGGACAGGGAGCTGAAACTAGCCAACAAACTGGCCACGCACAGCCAGAAGAAAACCAACAACACTTTCAGGGGTAAAAAGCTTTTACAGCTTTTACAACCGTGTGGCCAGTCACTGCACACACTGCTACTATATAGTGTTACATCACCATATAGACGCAGCAATGATGTTTTGGGATCATCTAAGATTACCTGCTCTGATAAGTTGTCTATTTTCCAAGGTGAGACTTGCAGCCACAGCACTGCACATCAGTGTGTTTCTTCAGGCTGCCTGCAGCTACAGCCTCAATGGCCTAAGCCTATCTTCCACCTCCAGGTTACAGAAGTGAGGTATATGACATCTCTAGCAGTGACATTTCATTCCCAGTGTTCTTCTCGATTGAACTGTGCCATGCTAATCAGAGCAACAATGAATTCACTGAGCGTCAGTGCTCTGTACCTTTCTTTGCTGGTGATGCTTTATAACATCTGTCTCTGTTTTCTGTGTGTGCCCTATCAGCACCCAGCAGTGAAGGCTTCGAATGTCAAATGATCACAGAACTATGACAAATTTGACAAGCAGCAGACTTCGTTCCTTTCTTATCCGCTGGTCTTGACAGCCCGCTGACAACACTTACCTTCTCCAGGTCGATCCTCGGCCCTCTGTGCTGTCAGCAGGTGTCCAGGTCTGACATGCGGTGAACTCAGCTTTCAGCTTTTGATGTCCTTTGCCCAGGAAGTGTTACTCATCACGCCACTGTTCGACTGCTTCAGTGTTCCTGTCATCTAGTCACCTGCAATTACATGTATGTGTCAGCTAAGACCCCTCAGTGCTGTCAGAGCTGATTTCACACAAAAAACACAAGATAGCTGTAAGGGAATCGAATACAACGACTCTACCAAATCTTTCACGTTTTCAGTCTTTAATCATATTTTTAAAAAAAACATGATATGATATGATACATCATTACATTTAAAGTTCTCCTAATATTCTCTCCAGTGAATTACCACACACAACCAACAGGAATGGTCCCTACTTGGTTCCATCTTGGTCATCAGTGACTTTCACTGGTTGATGATTTTTCCGTCCTTTCATTCTTGGTAAGTACTAACGACTGAATATGGTGTGTATCTATTCCACTTCTTAGTAGTAAGAGACAGACACGCTAACTGTGCTGTCATTTATGTATAAGGATACACTGCAGAGATTGATTTATTTAGAATTCATTCATGCTTTAATAAATACTGAGCTGAAAAATACAAGATTCAACCGGTTTTAGCATTAGACAGCTGGCTAAGATGTGCCTGTCTCAAAAGAGCAGACTCATTTCAGTCTGTGAGGAAGACAACACGGACAAAATGGTTCAAATGGCAACAATTACATTTTTATCAAATTGCAGCTCTGCTCAGTTTTGAGTTCAACATTAAGCTTTCTACACTGCAGCTTTAACATTTTTGCATAATTCAAACCAGCAACAACTTTCTGAGGAAAAGCTTTAACAACTCACCGTACGCTAACTGCTCAGTAAAATGGCCGATGCCGTCAGCAACCATACATAAAACCATTCAGGCTCGCCCTCATCTCCATGATGTCACTCACTGATTTAAACTCTGCATTATGAAACCTCAACATTAGAGTTTTGACTCTCCTGCGAGGGCATCTGTCCACCTCACAGGCTGCTGCTTTTTAGCAACTGAACATACTGCAGCATTTATAACAATTATTTCCTTTGGGACATACAGATTTAATTATATAATGTATAAAAAACACGCTGCTCTAAAGTTGGACATGTAATTAATTTTCTTTTTATTATTATTATTATTGGTAGATACACTGTCACAGTCTGGCTGAAGCAGACTGTGTGGAGTGAGGAGGACCCAACTGCAGACACACAAAAAACCCACTTTGATTCAACTAAGGAGGAGCCGTTTATTTGTGGCTGGGTAAAGGTACAAAACAAAAGGCAGGTGTATACTGAGGCAAAGCTAACTACAACTAAACTGGGAAAATTAAAAGCTAAACACAATAGACAAAGTGCAAAACCTTGAACATAGAAAAACCACGGACGCATGGAAACATGACGAGAACTCAACAGACGACCTGAGCCTTAACAAAGGAGGACTTAAATGCAAAGAAGGGGAATGAGGGAAGAGGAAACACATGGAGAACACAGTGAAAGCAAAACAAAACACACCGAACATGGAAACACTAGACTGTCAAAATAAAACAGGAAACAAAATGAGACGAAGACTGTGACAACACGAGCTTGACAATATGACATGGAAACGCAGACATAAACAAGGAGAGGAACATGAAACAGATGAAGGGAAACGAGGCACAGACATAACTAAAAATCATACATAGAGGACAAGAGACTTACACAGGAAACAAAACGACACATAAACATGGGAGCACGGATGAAACTTGAACTAAACAAAACCTAAGACATACTAATAATAACACTAGAACTTAATATTACATCATAAGCAATCAGACATACAAATAAACTGACAATGCTGACACACGCACACACACACAAAGAAAAGAGTTACCACAATGGAAGAAATCAACATTAAGCTTTAAACAAATATATATTGCGTACATTTCTTTACAATAGCAATGTTAATGTGAACACACGATAAAGGCTGCATTGTTTCAGTTTAACCGAGGCGGTGACAGGAGTTACACACTTTTATGCGTGTATAACCAATCATGTTTCAGGCAGTGACACCTTCCATACAAAAGCTAAGCTGTCCACGACTCCTTCTGCCTGTCCTCACTGCACAAAATAAATATCTGTGATTGTGTCTTTATCCTTAAATCAGTGCTGGATTTGCTTTTCAGACAGACTTTTCACCCCCCACTGCTCTCACACTTTCTGGAGTTCCTGCTTTGACCCCGACTCTTGGCAGCTAGGTGCAGTTTTATTTCTCAGCAGCACTTTTTCACTGTGTGCTGTGTCAGGACTCAGGGAGCAGCTCTGCTTTTCTTCCTGGAATTTGATGGCTTTTTGCCAGAATATTTACAGAAGAGCTATTTTTCTTTTCCTTTTCTTGTTCATTTCATTTCTTTGAGATGCTGTTTGTGTCTCTAAAAAACCACCAACACATCTGGCAAACTGCAGATGTGTGGAGAAAAAAATCCAACATTTATGTCTAGTTTTAAAATGCCGTCTCAGTTTAAACAGCACATGTTTACTGTCAGCTAATGTCCACTAACATGCAGACAAAATGTTTCAAATAGCAATGTGAAAAGCACGTCAGACACTGTGAATTTGAGATTCAGCTCGCTGTTGTCACTTATTGCTAAAGAAAGCTTTCTTTTTGATGTATTTTACATTTCTAGGACTAGAAGTCAACGAGGTACACGTGATGCAGTGACCATCAGAGATGGGCAGTAACGCGTTACTTTTAACACATTACTGCAATCCGATTACTTTTTTCAAGTAACGGGTAAAGTAAGGGATTACTATCGCAAAAATGGTAATTAGATTACCTTTACTTTCCCGCAGAGAACTGTCCCTCCGCCTGAAGGCTGAGTTACGAGACTCGAAACCAAAAAAACGAAAACCTGGACTCATCATCCAAAGGTTTTCAATTAGGAAAACCCAGATGGTTTTGTTCACTGTCACGTTCTCTACACAACATTTTATGTAGAAAAGCACAGACTGAGTGAAGGTCTCCAGGTCCAGCTGTTCGACAATGGACCAGTCTGTCAGATCAAAACAGTCATGCAGCTGGAGGATGTTTTAATGACACGGGTGTACACACAACAAGGAAGCATGAGACAAAATACTGAAGGAATAAACAAATCAATAATAACAACAGAGCAGCGATTTCAAAAGTGCTCACTGTGGCCCCCTGGTGTACTTTGAAGGCATTACAGGTGGGCCAGTAATCACAGAAATTCAGTCTGAAATCACAACTATGTACAGTTACACATTTATATAAATGTATTTATTTGCATAAAAGTAAATTAAAACTGGTAATAAGAAGTGTTTAGATATCACTCATTGCTCTGAAACAGAGAATTCACACAGAATCACGTAGGAGAGCAAAGCGATGATTTGTGCACCGTAGTGATGGTGGCTGGAAAAAAGGCATTTTTAAAACCATGTTGTTTGCAGAAATCTGGGACAGGAAATCATCATCATCTGGAAGGAAGAAGGTGAAATTCATCCAGCTGCGGTAACTGTGCAGGGACACTGGATTCAGCTGTGGCAGGTTCACATTTTTATCAATAAAACTGATGCAAACATAGTTAATAGTAAGACTGGAGCCTTTGGTGAGCCAGTTGTGGCCCCCTGACCATATACTCAAAAAAATGAAATTGGGTGGTTGTTAAATTTACAAAATTCAAACTTGTAATGTGAACAAAATAATTTCATGTTTCTGTGGTGAACGTAATGAAATCCTGTAGGATCTGCATGAAATCCAGCAACTTAATTTATTCTTGTTGAGATGACAGGATACAATCTAGTAAGAGTGGTTAGTTGCCTGGATTCACAAAATTCACAAGATCACACAAGAGTTCAAACCACAGGAAAATCACTGGGTTAGAAGAGACAGACAACCATACACACACTATGCCTCAGCTATTTATTGTGGTTTTTAAAATTCTATAGTAATCAAGGTTTCCCTATTTTTTTGAAGTCTAGATTGACAGCTCGGTGGCACAGTGGTTAGCACTGTTGCCAAGTGTGCAGTGGGTTCTCTCTGGGTACTCTGGTTTCCTGCCACAATTAAAGTCATGCAGTAATTAGGGTTAAGTTAATTGGTGTTTCTAAAATATCTGTGAACATGAGGGCAAATGGTTGTCTGTCTCTCTGTGATAGACTGGTGACCTGCCCAGTATTCTGACTCCCACCCTATCACATCTGGGTTAGGTCCCAGCCTCACTGCAACCCAATAAAGATAAGAGGACGGATGGAGTGCAAGTTATTATAAATCCATTAACATTTTATGTTAACCAGACTCTAGACTTTGTTGAACACTCCAAAAAATAACTCTTTAAATGAACTTAAAATAAATGGATTAATAAATTGATTTCTATTACGAATAAGCATTTTTTGTTGCACTAACGTAATTCACATGGGTTGGATCAAATCAATTAAAATAAGTTGGACACAACTGTGGTAAAACAGTTGATTCATCATTAATTAATCACGTTAGTCCAACTCAAGTACATGAAGTTGGAATAACAGAATTGCATAATGCTAAAATAAAGCAATTTAATTACGTGGAAATTCTTTCCGTGATTTTTTTATGTTCATTCAAAGAGTTATTTTTTGACACCCGTGTGTGAAATGCTACTGTGAAGCTGCTAATGGAGGAGCGAAGGATGAATGTAACCACAGCTATAAGTTCATGCTAATATAAATTATTTTGCATGGTATCAGAGGCCAACACTGAAAAGGTGGCCTGAAAACCACAAAAACAACCAGGTTTAAAAAATGAATCTCACAGGCGACGCAACTTCCATCAGTCTTAAAAATACCATCTACAAATTTATGTCCTACACAAATCTAATGGCACACATTTTTAGACTTTGTTTGTGTGACATTGAATCACACTGGTTAATTATTTGCAGAGTAAAGCGATGTGCTGAAAGACTAAAAGATCCCTGAGAACACAGGCTAATGAGCCTTTGTGTCTTCATCATTTTCTGCTGAATATAAATTTCATGCCACAGATGGTGGAAGTTTAAAATTGAACAAATTCTTCAAAGTTTTTCTTTCCTTTTGAGAGAAAGCTTCTTTTGCAACATAGCCCTTGTTAGAAAATTGAGCTTGTGTGGAAACTGGACATAGTTGCAGTTACCTGTTGCTCAGCAATTCAAGTAATACCTGGATTTGGTACACTGTCAGGGTTTGTGCACATGTGTCTTTGTGTGTCTCTGTGTGCCATTAGAATGCCGAGTGTGTGTGGCTGAGCCCGGATCTGGAGCTTGCTGGAGCTCTGGGACAAGATCAGGGTCCGACCTCTAATGGGGTCGGCTGCCCGTCTCCACTGGTCCTCTGGGACTCCCACCCTTTGGCCGTGGGCGCCCCAACTAGGCCCTCCCTCCTTCTCCTGCTGGGACGGGCTCGGAGATATCGCTGAGATGTGCGGACTTCGGTCTTCAGTACTCATGCGGGGCTGTGAATGGCCCGGTTCTCCTGGATCCTTCTCGGTCTGCCTCTTGCTCCTGGGGGCCGTTATTGTGACTTCCCTCATGTTTAAATACATTTTGTAACAAAGACACACACACACTTTCATATCTTAGTGAGGACATCTAATTGACGCTTATCCTAACCCTAAACATGTATGCCTAACCCTGACCCTAACCTAACTGTAACCCTGACCCTGACACTAAAACCACTTTTTGAGTTTTAGAAATGCTTCAAACTCACAGGGACGGGCATTTTGTCCCCATAAGGGTCCCCACATGTATATTAGCCAAGCCAATTGTTGGTCCTCACAAAGATATCTAAACAGGTACACACACACACACACCACTAGAAGATTTTTGTACCTGTGCCTGTCCTGTCTTAGATGTTGTCATACTGTATACCACACACACCACCACATTTAATGTACTAACTGGAATAACATGAATAGAAACGAAGAAATACGCATATAAAATTTACACATGAAGAAGAGGAGCCTGTGGAGAATTCATAGAGCTGCTCTGGTAAAATGTGTTTGGCACAACAGTTCAGATTATTCAGACAGGATTTTAAAAAGTAAATAAATAAGATTTTTCCTCCATTACTACACAGCTATTGTCATGACACAAGGTCTTTGCTAATGGCTTCATACTTTAACCACAGTGAGTGGAGTGAGATGTTAAATAGCATTCAAGGACACTAGAGTTGTTACTAAAAGTCACTGAACATCTTTCTGCTCACTTTTATCACTAAGTGATTGTTGATTACTTGGATGAGAAAAGTCAGCCAAGATCATAAGCATGGTTTGATTCGCTCAATGACAAGAGGCAGACTGCTTAATGAGCTCAGTTCAAATGCAGTAAGTGAACCTCTGGATCTATACTGCAAACAGCTGGTGTTTCACTGATGAAGCTGGTTATTAAAGCTCTGTGATTGAGCCTTGACTGGACCATGGAGGTTTTTTCTGTTCATGTTCAAGCTCAGCTTTGTTTTCTATGTTTATAGTTTATAAGTCAGCCTAATTTGAAGATTTCCCTGGACTTTGTGAGCTGTGGGTATGTGCACTAGCCTCTGTTTTCCCAGGAACACGCTGAGCTCGCCTGCATGCTGTGGTGAAGCTTTCGGATTCAGCCACAGACCTGCACAAAACCTCTCCCAAACATGTTTGCAGGGGATGCGGTGGTAGATGAAACCTGCTGTCCTCACAGTCTGAGCAAATCAAATCGGAGCTTTATCTTCAAAGTTATGGCCACAGGCCCTCATTGTGTTTCTTCAGACTGGCTTTCTGTGCTGTGCTGCTACGGTATTTGATTCAGCCGCCTCGGTGTGCTTCTATCTTTGCAGGAAAAGCACAGGTGTAATTTAGTACTGCATTTCATTTAGCAGAGCTGGCTGTGCGCGCTGATGGTAACTGCCACTGCCACAGACTGTGAATGGGACTAAATTATTGTAAGGAAATTTTGCCCCAGCCTCTGCTGTTTTTACAACACGCCAGAAAATCTGCCTTGAAAAAAGATTTGCTGACATTATGTACATATATGTAACGTGTTACGGAAACTTAACCTAAACAGCCAGTTTTAGCTGTTAGAAGACACAAAAGGAGGGAAAATGGGCTCACTCTCATGTGGCCCAACAAACAATGCAAAAGCTGAAATCAGACTTTAATAATAGAGCAATGGTCTGGACAGTGAATAATTCAGCTCACTGCCGATAGACCTCCTGCACAAGGCTGAATGCATAGTTGAGCAGCGTGTAGTCACTGCCACCTAGTGGCTGCTGTGGGAAAAATCAGATCAGGCATTGATACAAAGTAACCACAGAGCTTTTAGAGGCAGGGGCTTATTATCAGTTTGCTGCCATCAGGAAGGATACTGAAGAGCCTCCGGGCCAGAAGACGCAGACTGAGAGACAGCTTCGTCCATCGGGCTGTCAGGATGCTGACCATCTCTGAATCGAGAAGGGGGAAGAGCTGTTGCCAGTAGTAAGACGCCAGTTTCCACCTGAGAACATTTCATGTTTGAGGTGGTCACACCCAAGGTATCAGTGAGCCTAAAGTTGGCCAGTGGCTGGAGAGAATGAGAGTGCGAGCTGAGCTCAATCAGCACTCCTCCCTCACCACTGAACTTACCGATACCGGTGAGATACCCCTTACACTTGTGAATCTCCAGTGGTCTGTCCTTTTTCTGGGTCCCTCTCTTGTGGCTCCCTTCGGTCTCCGGCCTCCAGGATCCTTGCCAGCCCTGTGGTCGCCGAGACCTCCAAAGGGAACAAAACACCTTTTCCTACGCCTCCCTAACTTATCACGTTTGGGACTCTTTAATCAAAAGCATGATCCTAATTATCTTCTCCCTTATCTGATCATCAACATCCTGTACACAAAACTGTCGCTGCTGCAAGTGCCTCCACTCTGACCTAAAAGTCACCTTTCACAATAGATCACAAGCAAATCATTAGAAGCGCCTATTATACTGAAAGATCAAAGAGAAAACAACCATTTTAATCAATTAGGTTTAAGCATTTAAGCAATTACTCATGCGTAAATTTCATCATAGCTAAAAGCTGCCTAGAAACAACTCCTGTGTGTTAACACCAACTTCATTTTAAAACTCACATTTCCTGTGTTATAACCTGTTCTTGATATAGCATTTTTATTTCATTTTGCTCCTCTATAAACTCTAGTTAGCTTATACAGTGGCCCCTTTTGTTAATGGCACGAATTATATCAACAAGTTTCTCCTCTTTTAGCATTAACAACACATAAGACACCTGTGGAGCTGCATGTGTTATTTCGGTACTTTACACGTCACAGTTTCATTACAAGCAAAACTCCTATTCAGTTCCTCTTTTCTATCACTTGTTGCTTCAGTTATAAGCTAAATGAATTTCAGGCCTTTGGCCTGACAGGTTTATGGATTCTATGTGTTTGTAAGCGTGTGCGGCCTTCTATGCTCTAAGTCTCTTACACAATAGATTGTCTGGACATCGCGCCAAACAAAGCTTAAGACCCTCTGTAGACCAAGCAACAACTCCGAATGAGCACAATCGCAATGTATATACAGTGGGGCAAAAAAGTATTTAGTCAGCCACCGATTGTGCAAGTTCCCCCACTTAAATGATGACAGAGGTTAGTAATTTGCACCAGAGGTACACTTCAACTGTGAGAGACAGAATGTGAAAAAAAAATCCATGAATCCACATGGTAGGATTTGTAAAGAATTTATTGGTAAATCAGGGTGGAAAATAAGTATTTGGTCACCTCAAACAAGGAAAATCTCTGGCTCTCACAGACCTGTAACGTCTTCTGTAAGAAGCTTTTCTGTCCCCCACTCGTTACCTGTATGAATGGCACCTGTTTGAACTCATCATCTGTATAAAAGACACCTGTCCACAGCCTCAAACAGGCAGACTCCAAACTCTGCCATGGCCAAGACCAAAGAGCTTTCGAAGGACACCAGGAAAAGTATTGTAGACCTGCACCAGACTGGGAAGAGTGAATCTACAATAGGCAAGCAGCTTGGTGTGAAAAAATCAACTGTGGGAGCAATCATCAGAAAATGGAAGACATACAAGACCACTGATAATCTCCCTCGATCTGGGGCTCCACGCAAGATCTCATCCCGTGGGGTCAAAATGATCATGAGAACGGTGAGCAAAGATCCCAGAACCACACGGGGGGACCTGGTGAATGACCTGCAGAGAGCTGGGACCAAAGTAACAAAGGTCACCATCAGTAACACACTACAACGGCAGGGAATCAAATCCCGCAGTGCCAGACGTGTTCCGCTGCTGAAGCCAGTGCATGTCCAGGCCCGTCTGAAGTTTGCCAGAGAGCACATGGATGATACAGCAGAGGATTGGGAGAATGTCATGTGGTCAGATGAAACCAAAGTAGAACGTTTTGGTATAAACTCAACTCGTCGTGTTTGGAGGAAGAAGAATACTGAGTTGCATCCCAAGAACACCATACCTACTGTGAAGCATGGGGGTGGAAACATCATGCTATGGGGCTGTTTTTCTGCCAAGGGGACAGGACGACTGATCCGTGTTAAGGACAGAATGAATGGGGCCATGTATCGTGAGATTTTGAGCCAAAACCTCCTTCCATCAGTGAGAACTTTGAAGATGAAACGAGGCTGGGTCTTCCAACATGACAATGATCCAAAACACACCGCCCGGGCAACAAAGGAGTGGCTCCGTAAGAAGCATTTGAAAGTCCTGGAGTGGCCTAGCCAGTCTCCAGACCTCAACCCCATAGAAAATCTGTGGCGGGAGTTGAAAGTCCGTGTTGCTCGGCGACAGCCCCAAAACATCACCGCTCTCGAGAAGATCTGCATGGAGGAATGGGCCAAAATACCAGCTACTGTGTGTGCAAACCTGGTAAAGACCTATAGTAAACGTTTGACCTCTGTTATTGCCAACAAAGGTTATGTTACAAAGTATTGAGTTGTATTTTTGTTATTGACCAAATACTTATTTTCCACCCTGATTTACCAATAAATTCTTTACAAATCCTACCATGTGAATTCATGGATTTATTTTTCACATTCTGTCTCTCACAGTTGAAGTGTACCTCTGGTGCAAATTACTGACCTCTGTCATCATTTTAGGTGGGGGAACTTGCACAATCGGTGGCTGACTAAATACTTTTTTGCCCCACTGTATGTCATCAGTACCAAAAATATATACTGATTACCTCACTTTGCCCCACCTGGGGCACACAGCAAATGCTTTTCTTTAAATGACTGTGTTTGCCCATGTCTAACCCAGGTGAAAAACCCAAGTGGGTCCTACGTGTGTTTCCCAATTTGGACCAAGTGAAGTGTTTCCCATGTTTGACCCAGCCAGGACCTACTATATGTTTCCACTTGGTTTTGCCCATATGGCTTTCATGTGAGAAACCCAAGTGGGTCCCATACTAAACAATTTTGAGCCCACGTAAAATATGTGCCCATATTAACTTAACATAATATGGGGCCCACATAGACATGTTTTCAGGGTCTGACTTGCATTTGCCCATGTGCGACCCATATAGTTGGACTCAGAAGGCAGAAGCAGGAAACCCACTGCAGTTTCAACATTTTGATTGAAAGCAGCAATAATTAGACTGAGTGAAGATAAGAGAGGAACTACAGGACGGTGGGAGTGGCCAAGGTGAGAGTGAAAAGATCCCACAGCGGTTCTAAGGCGTTACTGCTTTGTTTCCTGGACAGGAGATCTGGAGAGCGGACAGGAGAGTGCTGGAAGGCTGTGTGTATTATTGTTATTTAGAATAACACAACAAAGCATAAATTAAAAATACAGAATAGCAGCGTAATTTATTCTACTTCCATTTGTAATATACTATAACATAGAAGCAAATTTGATCGAAATAGCTTTGATTTGTTTATTTTGTAGTTATCTTATAGAAAAAATTGCTCAGTCACCTCCAGCACTGAGATTAGTGATACACACACAAATAATACAACAATTTGATGTAACTAATTTTGCATATTGAGTATCAATACTACACGGATGCCATTATTTAAGTGGAAGTAGCAGTAGATGGACCTGTGGTATCAGTTTGAAAATCCTGGGTGACTCCTTCTTGCGTTATCGCATTCACAGCCTCAGGTGTCCACCGTGTGCCTGGCAGGGTGGCAGTAATGCCCCGTCAGCCTTTTATGACTGACGGGTAAATATTAACCAAATAGAACAAGATTTCACTCCACAAACCAAAACCTCTGGGTCTGAAATCCAGGACCATGACAGTAAAGGCTAATAGGATTGTTTCGTTTATTGAGACATTTCTAAGATTTTGCCAATAAGGACATAATAAATAATTAACCATAACTATCCCACACCAGGTCTTAAAACAGCACTTGACCCGGTTTGGTCTGAGCTTCAGCTGTGGGACACACGGCCTCACACTGACTCTACAGAGAAGCTCATGGTCCACTCAGATCATCGTCCCTCCTCCACCGTGTTGAGGTGTTTGTTTCCTCCAGACGTGCTGCTGTGTGTGATGGACGAACATCTCCACTGTGGTCTCGTCTGTTCCAGGAGTGTGGAGCTTTGTTCAGATGCAGCTTTGCAAACCTACGCTGTGCTGCCATGTTTGTTTTTTAGAGAGTCTTTTCTCCTGATAACCCTTTTAAACAAACACACATTCAGTCTGTTCTAAGTGTGCTGTCATGCACTTTCACCTTTAACATGCAAACTGGGGCTTGTAGAGTCTGAGATGGAGCTTAAAGTTCATTGCTGATGCCTTTCCTCGCTGGCGTTGTGTTCACACACACCTGGAAGCTCCAGACATGCAGACCTGCTTCTACAGAGGCGCTCACACTTGCTGGTGACCAGTTAATCAAATGTATGTGATCGCAGCATCGGCTGCTATTCTTGCTCTTAATTCTTATTGAAGCAGAAAGACTGGACTTTTAGGCTGCTTCTCCATTTTCTTAAATTATTTGGATGAGAAAATTACTCTGAGATTGCATTTACTTCATTTTAAGACCTGCTGAGGACCAGAGATGGGCATGCGTTACTGTAATCTGATCACTTTTTTCAGGTAACGAGTAAAGTAAGGGATTACTATTGCAAAAACGGTAATTAGATAACCGTTACTTTCCCGTAGGAACGCTGCGTTACTGCGTTACTAAAACCGTGATTTTTTTTGCGAGAATGTCTCTTGACAACGTAACTCTTCCAAAATTACTAGACAGTCAAGCAATGGAACTGGATTCGCCACTGACGCCAAGTGAACTCCAGGAAGCCCTGATAAGTATGCCCAATAATAAGGCTCCAGGTCCAGATGGCTTCCCTGCAGAATTCTACAAAGAATTCTGGACAATTCTGGCACCAGTATTCCACAGAATGTTGAAGGAAATCGAGGAAAATGGCAGACTACCACCAAATATGAATTCTGCCAACATTAGTCTCCTGCTAAAACCAGGCAAAGACCCTTTATTTCCCTCAAGCTATCGTCCAATTTCTCTTTTAAATGTAGACCTTAAAATAATCTGCTAAACTCTCTCAAAGAGATTAGAGAAAATAACCCCCCTCTTAATTCATCCTGACCAAACTGGTTTCATAAAAGTTCGCCACTCCTCAACAAACACTCGTAGATTACTTAATTTAATAGACTACTCATACGATAAAAACATCGAAACCATAATATTATTCTCTAGATGCAGAAAAAGCATTTGACAGAGTTAACTGGAAATTTTTATTCGCAACTTTACACAAATTTGGTTTTGGAAACTCTTTCATAAACTGGATAAGAATATTATACAATTCCCCAACAGCTCGTATCAGAACAAATGACCAGACATCCTCCAGCTTCTGTCTCCTGAGGGGCACCAGACAGGGATGCCCACTCTCCCCTTCACTGTTTGCAATTTTTATCGAACCTCTAGCAGCAGCATTTAGACAGGCTACAACAATTAAGGGCATAAAATGTAAGAACATAGAACATAAAATCAGTCTCTATGCAGATGATGTGTTGCTTTTTCTGCAAAACACACAAACCAACCTCTCTGAGGTAATTACTTTAATAAACTGGTTTTCAAGAGTTTCAGATTATTCAATTAACTGGCCAAAATCTACAGTTCTCCCCATTAACTGCTCCTTCCATAATTCTTCCTCTGCCCCACTGCAATCCGGAAATATTAAATATTTAGGTATTAATGTCTCTCCTAAGCTTTCAGACTTAACTAAATTAAACCACATCCCACTTCTAAAGAAAGTAGAAGGCAATCTGACTAGATGGAGATCTTTACCCATATCACTCATGGGAAGGGTCGCCACTATAAAAATGATGATCTTGCCAAAAATAAATTACTTATTTTTGATGATCCCTAACAAACCATCACAAGCTTGGTTCAGATCTCTGGATTCATATATTTCCAAATTCCTTTGGAAAGATGAACCCCCGCGTATCAGCTTAAAAACGCTACAAAGAACCAAGGATAGAGGAGGATTAGATCTGCCTAATTTTCACCAATACTTCTTAGCCAACAGGCTTCAGTTCATCTCAGAATGGTTAAAACATACCTTCTTAGTTGAGCCCTGGCTAGATGTTGAACAGGCACTATGCAAGGATCTAGAGATTTCAGACCTACCATTTATTAGCTCAAACATCAAAAGACATGAATGCTTTAAAAGCATCATCAGCTTTTCTCTGACAGCATGGTGGGAGTTAAGGTCAACTGCCCCTCCCTTCCTTCCCTCCCCATCTCCAGCTGCCTCCCTCTTCCCGCTCCACCACAACCACCCACACATGCAGGGCCTTGGAGTAGGGGTATGTCACCAGGGTGCAGAGGAGGCTACCCCCCCCCCCCCCCCTGTCCCCTTCTGGCTGCCTCTGCCTCAATTTTATCCCACAACTTAGACATTCACATTATTCACACTCTCATTACACATACATATAGGATCTTGGGGGTGGGCACAATCACGGAGTCCAAATTACCATCAGGGTGTACACCTCACCCCTGGCGTCGTTGCCCACCTCTCAATTTTAAACACACTTAGACATTGAGGGCTATCAGGAGGGACTATGCGCTTACCTGCTGCTCCTTGGCAGGTAGCTCCATGCCCTCCTGGGTTTTAATTGCACCTTAGAACACACATGCATCAACATTACAATGAGCGGGTGGAGGGAGGTTTGGAGTCTTCTCTCACCCCCATTCTCTGCGACCTGCTGGAGCAGGAGGGCTAGGAGGAGTTGGCCGTCCGACTGCGGTCTGGAGTGTGGGGCCTCCCTGCTGCTACGGAGTCGGGGTGGTCTGCCTCTCCCCACCGCAGGGAAAAGGGTAACACCACCTGGGTCTGGGTGCAGTTCCCCCCTCCAGGGGCAAGAGTACCTAGACCCGGTTTGTAGAGTATGCTTGGGGAGTGTGATCGTGTGTACAGCGTAGGGCTGCTCAATTAATCGAATTTTAATCACGATTACAATCTGGGCTTTCAACGATCATTAAAAATGACTGAGCCGATTATTAGCCCCTCCCTAATTTATCCGCGACACCTTAAAGGCCGGTCCGTGAAAATATTGTCGGGCATAAACCGCTGATTAAGAGGACCCGAGGGAAGCTCGGAAAGCTAAGCAGAAGTTATTTGGAGAGTGACTGCCGTTGGTTGAAAAGAGAGTTTAAAAAAACAAACTTCAGTGGTGTTGCACACTATTTTATATTATTTTTTTTAAAGTCATTGTTAACCCTTTAAAGCCGGTCAGAGCAGCACGCTCCGTTTTGCATAACTATTTTTAAATCCCTGTAGAACCTGAACCGTGTAAGCTAGCGCAATAATTTGTTTTGCATATGAAACCGGAGGAGTTGTACTTACATCTGATGCCATCAGCTTGTCCTCGGTCACGGTTTCGTTCCACATAAAGCTTTGCAAAAATTGCATAAAAAGCGCTTGCAGGAACAAAAACATAATATTCCAGAAACAGGCTTCGCCGTTCCTATCAGCTGTTCGTAACACTTCCCACAGTGAAATGATGCACATGCTGTTTTCTTTGCAAATTTGCATCATAGGATTGTTTTTTGTTTTTCCTGCAGTGTATAAAAATTGCTGTATCTCCAAAATAAAACTATGAAGACACTCAAAATAAATTTCCTGTGGTGGGAAACTATTTTTTGCAACTTTATTGTATTTAAAGTTTTGAGGGATAAACCTCTTAAATTTCTCCAAGTAGAAATATATGTAAACAAAACAAAAGCGATTTTCAATTTTTTTTGTAGTTTATTGCACTTTTTTGCAATTTATGTAATTACTATGGACTTAATGCATACATATTATTAAAATATGGGCTATAACAGTTGTATTGATGTATAGCAACTTGAAATGCTCCCACAAATGGCACTACAGCATGTAAAAAAAATAATATAAGCTCTGGTGGACTTGGTTGTATAGTAGGTCTTAAAGGGTTAAATAAATATCGTCAAATAATCGTGATCTCAATTTCAGTGAAAATAATCGTGATTATCATTTTTGCCATAATCGAGCAGCCCTAGTACAGCGTCTCTTTATGTCTGTCTCCACGTTGGTTGAGTGTGGAGTAAGTGCATATGAGAGCATGAGGGTGGGAATGGATGTTTGTGTCTGTGTGTTCCTGTATGTCTGTGTCTATATGTCAGGTTGGGTATCAGACGCCACCTCTGTGGGGACACCTCAGGCCCTCCAAGGTTTGGAGGCCTATCTCCACCCACCACCACTTCCCCTGCCAGTGGCGGACTCCCTCAGGTGTCGGTGTGTTGGTGGTTCTTTGTGTCTGGGGATGGGCATCCAGGTACACACCGGCTCACTCCTTGGCGGCCGCTTATCGGGGCCTGGAGCCTGGGGCTCGCTCGGGCCCCTTCGGAGGTGGGGTGCCCCCGGCCTCTTGGCCTGGGGCTCGGTCACTCAGGCACAGCTGGCTGCCGGCGGAGCTCACGGGCGCATCACTGCAACTCCCCCTGGCTTCTGCTCCGCGGCTGCTGAGTGAGCCCTCATCTGGGACTCTCCTCAGCTCTTTCTGGGACAGTGGCGCGGCTGCCCCTCTGTTGGTCTTCCATGGTCTCTTGTGTTCTGGGGGCCTCTGGATGTCTGGAGTTTTGATCTCCTCCATACCTGCTTCACATCCTGGAGGACGGGGCTGTGGCCCCCCCACACTCCCTAGCAGATCGTTACAACCTTTGGAATACAAGCGCGCTGAGCCACACAGGTATGCACACAGGTGTTCACTGCTCGTAGACCCAAATTACACCTTTCTTGGCTGCTACTTCGAAGCACATCTGTCCTGCGTGCTGCACAACAACATTGAATATTTAGTATTTACTGCTGTTTACACTTAGCTAGATTAATGCGATGGTGTTGTGTTTAGTATTATGCTTTGTTTGTTTTTTTGTCTTTTTTGCTTGTTTTCTATTCTTCTCTCAACAGGTGATCCAGGAGATTTTTATTTTTTTTCTCCCCCCCCTTTCTCACTGTCCCTCCCCCCTTCTGTTTTTCCTTTCCTTCCTCTTTCTTTCTCCCTTTCCTATCCCTCACTCATGTCTGTCCCGTCTGTAACATCTGAAAATAAAATATAATAAATAATAAAAACAAAGATCGACTAAATGGACCAATACGGCAATGCCACGATGATCCATTTGGCAAAGTAAATCCATTGGGTATCCTTGTTGGTCTTCAGACAACAATTCTGACGGCTAAAGAACCAAATGGGACAGGCGAAAAAAAAAAAAAGAGAATGTCTCATGACAGTGACGTAAGCGAGTGCGACGTTCGTGACAACAGCTGTGTGCAGATCAACAATGGATCACATATCGATTGTGGGAGAGAGTATGAGCGTGCAGCGTTTAAAGCGTGGAAGTACTGACCTTACTTTGAGTTTGATTCCATAAAAAGTGACAAAAACATTAGTGTCCGCTGTGCGTGGGAAGAAAACTTCTTTTTACAGCGAAAAAAAACCCCTAAACTTCCAAACAAGCACCGAGTAGCTAGGATGTAATGGGAAACACAGAGAAACTCGCGGATTCTTCCACTGACCGCGGCACACCTGCACCAGGGTAACCCTCCGCCTGCCCCACTCCTGCTAAACAGGTGAAAATAGAGCAACAGGACCGCTGAGTCTTTGACTTTATTTATTTTCTGCTGTGTTTTACTTGCATCTATTTGAAAGACTGAGTGTAAACACAAAAAAATTTTTATTTTATGTGCTGGAATGTGTAGAAAATAGGTTTAAATGTTAAACTAATTTCTTCCAGTCAGAGAATGTTGCAGATAATTTTCAGGTTGTAAATCGTGTTTTTAAAAAGTAACTAAGTAACTAAGTAATTAATTACTTTTGAAAATAAATAATCAGTAAAGTAACGGGATTACTTTTTTGGGGAAGTAATCAGTAATTAGTTACTGATTACTTTTTTCAAGTAACTTGACCAACACTGCTGA
Organism: Astatotilapia calliptera; assembly: GCF_964374335.1. Taxonomy (NCBI): domain Eukaryota; kingdom Metazoa; phylum Chordata; class Actinopteri; order Cichliformes; family Cichlidae; genus Astatotilapia; species Astatotilapia calliptera. Next base: position 2,424,678 of record NC_137428.1, on the reverse strand, counting down.
GGACCAGATTACTTTAATTATTGTCTGATATATAAAACCTTATTTACACACAGAAACTTTCTGTTTACTGTGTCACCTTATTAGAAAGCTCAAATGTTTTGCAGCTCCATTCAGATGTTTGTGGTCGAATGTTGCTCGGTAATGGCTCTCGTTAAGTAAAGGTTACCAACTCCTGCTCCAGGAGCCTCTTACTAATAATGACAGATTGATAAAAAGCTCGGGGAGAAAGCAAACAACATCACTTTCAAAGTGATTTTTTATTGAGCCCAACTATGGTTGATTGGTTGGCATTTGGGCTGCATCGTTCACTTGAAACCACTTGGAATTCACTCATAATTCATGCACAATTAGCTCCAGATAGATAGCACCGCTTCAGCCACCTGATAGCAGCCCTATGATTTATCCACAAAGAATAGAACCATTTTTTCTCGGTTGTTTCCACCTCATTATTCACCAACACACACACACACACACACACACACACACACACACCTCTGTGCCTCACTAAATCTAATAACTCTAAAGTCCCCCTCCCTCAGACAGGTGTCCCACACCATATTATTTCCCCCACGCGTGCCCGCCTTGCCTCTCTGAGAGTATACTTGACATTAAAAAGTTTGAGAAGCCTGTAATTCCGCAGCCTTCCAATTCACACGCCGCCGACCTGATTACCCATTCAGTGTGAAATGACATTTTGAAAGAGCCCCGGCTCTGACAGGTGCCTCTTTGTTATCATTATTCCAGCGTAACACCCGCTCAGCCCTGCTCACTGTGCTGTGCTGCGGCTTGTGCCAACTGTTCCCACAGAAAAAAAGGCACGGGCGCTCAAGACGCCCATACAAGCACACGCATATTGGATTGTTTAAATCAACACAGCCGGTATGAGGATGAAGTCCTAATCAGCAGAGCAATTAGCCACCGACTCAATGAGAGCTTTCTGGCAAATACATAAGCAAACATAAACAGAGGTGCACGTTTGCACACGCAGCATCTGAAAATGAAACAAAATGAGGTATTGATTGGCTGTCGGAGGGGCAAACAACATCATTTATCCCCCGCGGGATGACACGGAGCACAAAGGAATCAATCCAGAGGAGAACGAGAGGGGAATACATAGACGAAGAGCAAAGGCCAAACAAACGACAGCAGGCCGGCAGTAAACAACGCTACGGCTGATGGTCAAAAGGTTTAGACTGAGCTGCACAGCAACACACATTTTCCTTTTGAACATCTGACTTCATCATTTAGAGTTTTAAACGTTTGATTCGCAAATAATGACTTAACATATCTACTTTGAGCCCCCTTACTTATCATTTTAGAAATGTTTTATGGGACTTCTGTAGTTACCTGCTATAAAGATGTTTGACCACCAGGGGTCTAAGGAGCTTGGAAAGAAAAGCGTCTGGACTTCTTTGACTTGTTGAAGATGTTTCACCTCCGAGAAGCTTCTTTAGTTCTAAGAGTCAAATGGTGGAGAGTCCCAGTACCATTTGACTCTTAGAACTAAAGAAGCTTCTCGTCTTCCTTAGACTACCATGCCCTGGATGACTGAGAACCTTCAGACACCAGAGTGCAACGTTCACCAGAAAGGCTTAGCGTAATAGGACATGCCGTATTTTGTCTAACCTGTGTTTGCATGTGTCCGTGCTTAAACAGTGATTCTACAGCTGGGAGAGGCCCTCTCCTGTCCAACCCCCTCACTCTGTGACCTACGTCTATAAACGGATGGATGGAAGTGCTACATTGACTTGCTGTGCCATCTTGTGGTATGAATTAGTATTACACAAAAGTGCAGCCCGATCCTCGTTCAACTTCAGCCGATGTCTCACAGCGTAAATATTACTGAATGATATTTACTGACTAGAAGTAATAAATAGAGTCATCTTTTCCTTTTAACTTTAACACTGAGCCTGCAAAGCTAAATTTAATTTAAAATATGCATTTGCACTGTGGAAGACTCCAACCTGAGCTGGAGAGACAGAAATCCATCCAGAAAACAGAAGTCTGAAGCACATTAATAATATCACTGTGTGTCTCATAAATTGTAATTGGTAAATAAAAATGTTAAGTTTTTAATGTAGTTCTCCTTTATTCTGAAAGTGGTTTCATATCTTGACTGCTTTCATTTTTACAGCAGATTTATATAAGAAAATGTGATTGGTGAAGGGAGTTACAGCGAGGCACTGATGGGTCCCGGTATGTTTGTCAGTATTATTATTATGGGGGACTGGATTTAGGTTTCACCTGCAGCTACAGGAAGTAGATAATGCTGTGTTTGTTAAATTCAAACCAGTTCATCAAGCAAAAAGTCACTGCTGCTGCTGCTGCTGCTGCTGCTGCTGTGGGCCTTGGGAGGAAATAAACCGGCGAGGAAATGAATAAGTCAAAATAAACAAGTCGACACCTTGTGCAGATCCATCATTATTAAGCTGCAACGGTGACTGCACAGCCGAGGTTCAATCTTTATGGCTCCGACAGCCAGCTTGCTTTGTTGTGACTGGAGTACCAAACAGACTGTTGGAGTACTGTGCATGCATGCAAAGTCACAGTCATAGCTGTGCGATCAGATGCATGGCTTCTTAAAGCAGTTAACATTATCAATTCAGAAAGTTTACTGCAGTTTTTTTATGATTTTAATGGATAAAAACTCAACTCCTAAATATATACTTAGGACGTTTGAAATACAGTGCATCATAAATAAATAAAATAAGTTTATGACAGAAATTTTTATTTCACTTTTCCTTTGTAAAGTCTGAATTTAGCAACACGGGTGAGGAGAAGACAAAGATCTGATGACTTCGGTGACATTTAAAGTATTAGGGATCTGCTGTATTGGGTGACCAACGTGCTTCGGCTTGTGGTCTTCATCAGGGTCATAAAGTCAGAATCTAGACAGAATTTTTTGGTCTTCTCTGGATTAAACCTGCGAGGCCCTGGAGCAACAGTTTATGTTTGAGCGACGAACAAAATGAACATGTATAAGTAAAAGGAGAGAGCAGCTGAGCAGAAAACCCTCTGCTGTAATGCATCATATCCTCTGCAGAAGACAGGCAAGTGCTCTCTGCTGGAGCAATCACATCTAGTGGTCACACCTGCGTGAGGCTGCCTGTGTGTGTCTCCCTCACACTTGTATGGGGGAGGGAGGTTGACCTGTTGGGTACCTCAGTTCAACTTCTCATTAAAACAGGCTAATTGGAAACACCTGCAGTAGGAAGGACCTATAAAGACAGCAGCATGTCCTGAACACTTGACTCAGAAGCACACTGGTGTTTGGCTGGAGTAGCTGACAGGGCACCACTGCATGCACAGTCCGGTTGGAGGGTTTGAGGACACAGCGAGTGCAGCTGCAGCAGTCATGGCTGCTCGGTTCCTCATTGCAAGGTACCACGTTTAAATGTGCTTTCATGATCTACACTTCCTGTACTCAGATGTGGACCTTTGTCTGGTTTTATCTTTACTGTATTTGTGCTGTTTGACAGGTTTTTACTGCTTTATGTTTTGAGTGATGTGAACTACTCCTCAGCCTTTCCAGGAGGTGAGCATGCTGAACCCGTGCCAATGATTTATGAAATGATAACTTGCTGTCTGACGTGAAGACTCCAGTGAAGTCATGCCTGCACCCACAGTCTGCAACATCCCTTTAGAAAATACTTTATTCATTATTCTACAGACTTATGTTGGAGATTTAGGGAGAAAGTCGTACCCAGTCAGACTTTCTCATTTCCTTCGCTGGTAACATAACCATTAATGTTCATGCTTTTGTCACAGCCTGATCAAGATGACCACGTTCTCAACCTCCAGTTCAGCTGGCACGGTGTGGTGAAGCCCGTTGGCAGTGCCTTCATCGGCACCAGCCCCGAGTTTGAGATGGCCGTCTTCACCATCGTTGTTGTGTTTACATACACTGCTAAGATGGTGAAGGGTTGCTTACAAGGGGGACTGAATATGAACATATACTCAGTTACCAGTAGGGGGCTCTGTGACTAAGGATGATGGAAGGAGAGAAGAAGTGAAGTGTATGGTGAGATGTAAAATGGCGAGCTACTGCTGAATATATACGTTCCATTACAAACCAAGCCGTCTCCGTTCTTCTGTCGAAACACCACAAATTGGCGACGAGGATGAGTGCATCAGTTCCGAGTCCACCATCTTTTCTTCCACATGTGGGTGAGCCGCCGATTCCATTTACTACATGGCGGAAAATATTCGACAATTACATGCTAGTAATCAATGCCACGGGAGACGCATGGCCGGATGCTAGGAAACGCGCTGTTTTGCTACACTGCTTGGGCCCGGAGGGACAGCGGTTATTCTACACGTTACCGGAGCAAGGTGATACATATGCTGACGCCATGAGCGCACTGGAGAAGCACTTTGTGCCGAAAGTGAATGTCGTGGCGTGCCGTCATACATTCAGACAGCGTATTCAACGAGCGGATGAGACTGTTTCTCAGTATGTGGTGGCTCTGAGAGCGTTAGCTTCATCTTGTAACTTTGGACAAATGGAAAGTGAAATGATAAGAGATCAGTTGATCTCCAATGCTCATCTCAGCGCTGTGAAAGACAAACTGTTACTGGAGGATGAACTCACACTGGATAAGGCTCTAACTATTGCGAGCCAGGTAGAAGCAGCAGTCAAAAACGCTACTCTACTCTCCACACCCGGCTCGTGTCCGACCGCGCCTGTTCAGACAGTCGACGCGGCAAATTCCCACTCTCACCAGAGGAGAGGACCTCGCCCCGCTAAAGGCTGCACTCCAGACCAACGCAAATGGGGAGGTTCAAAGCAGCAGCAGCGGAAGTGCTTCAGGTGTGGTTCTCACAAGCACTTAGCTAATGATAAAAACTGCCCGGCTGCTTCTTCAAAATGCAATAACTGCGGGAAAAAGGGACATTTTGCCAAGGTATGTAAGTCGTCAGTCAGTGAAGTGAGAGAAGTAGTGGTTCCAGAATTGGCAGTACTGTGCGTGCAAGATGCTAAAATGATGGCAGCTATTCAAGATAAGCTTACCTGCACTGTCGACATTGAAACTGTACAAGGTGGCTCTAAGACAGTAGAGCTGATAGTAGACACTGGAGCTTCTGTGTCTATTCTGCCAGAAACTATCTACAGACAGTATTTTGCAGACTGTTCACTGGTGCGACCTAAAGTCAAACTAGTTACTTATGCTAAAGATGAGTTGGCTGTGATGGGTTGTCTGCCTGCATCAGTTGCACTGCATGCACAGAATGAAAAAGTTCCTGCTTCCTTCTACATTGTCAAAGCTGGTTCCCCGCTATTAGGCCTCGACCTCATTAGAGCACTGAACGTCTGCATCGTCGGAGGCAAAGTGGACCGTATTCAGGATGAAACTGCAGATAAGCCGGATTCGTCTAACCAGAAGTCTGCTGTGTACAATGTTGATCCTATTCCACCAGCTCAACTTGGATGTGTTAAAGGGTTCATCCATAAAGTACAGGTAAACAACAATGTGCGGCCTGTACGCCAAAAGCTGAGACGCCTGCCATTAAGTGTACGTACAGAGGTGTCAGCAGAACTCTCTCGCTTACTCAAAGCTGGCATAATTGAAAGGATCGATGCAGCTGAGTGGGTGAGTCCTTTGGTCGTGGCCAGAAAGCGAAAAAAGGAGTTGAGACTGTGTGTTGACCTTCGTGAACCCAATAAGAGCATTATTGCTGACTGCCATCCTCTTCCTCATATGGAGGATCTGTTTTCTGACTTGGCAGGTGCCACTCACTACAGCCAGATTGACCTCAGCTCAGCATACCACCAATTACCTTTGCATCCGGAGAGCCGCAAGCTGACTGCTTTCATCACTCATGAGGGACTGTTCCAGTTCACACGTGTCCCATTTGGCCTAGCATCAGCACCTTCGGCGTTCCAGAAAATGATGCAAACGGTCCTGAAAGATCTGCCTGGTGTTCGCAACTACTTGGATGACATCATCGTCTACGGAACATCAAAGGAGGTGCATGATACACGCCTGCAAGCTGTTCTCCAACGTCTCAGAGATGTCGGCCTGCAGATTAATGCTGGGAAAAGTTCCTTCTGCCAGTCACACATCACATTCCTGGGCCATGTAATCTCAAAGGAAGGCCTACGTCCAAGCCAACATCACCTTACTGCTATTGCCGAGGCTCCTGCTCCAAAGGATATGGCTGCATTGCGCTCGTTCCTGGGTTTGTCATCCTGGTTCAGTAAATTTATTCCAGATTATGCTACACTGGTGGAACCACTGCGACAGTTGCTGAAAACAGACATGAAAGTCGAACTCCAGTGGAACGAGGCAGCACATGAGAGCTTCAGTAACCTGAAAAAACTCCTTCTGGAAAGTCCCGCACTTGCCGTCTATGACCCTGACTTACCTGCTTTTATCACCACAGACGCATCAGACTATGGGCTAGGCGCTGTGTTGACACAGTTACATCCAGATCAAGTGGAGCGGGTTGTGGCGTTCGCCTCCCGAACACTGTCTCCTGCTGAAAGAAAGTACTCCACCACAGAAAAGGAGGCGTTAGCCTGTGTCTGGGCGGTGGAAAGGTGGCGTACATATGTATGGGGCCGCAGATTCACACTTCGTACTGACCACCAAGCTCTTACTACCCTTCTCAGCACCAAAGGTATGAACAGAGCGGGCATGAGAATCGCACGATGGTCTGCAAGGCTGATGTGTTTTCAGTATGATGTGCAGTACCGTCCTGGTGTTCAGAATGTCATCGCAGACTGCCTCTCACGGGTTCCCCTGATGTACTCCAGCACTGACATTGATGCTGAAAAAGACCTTCTCTTGGAGATAGCTGAAGTTTCTCCTCTCTTGACAGCGACACCGTTGACGGATTTTAAAGCTGAATGTGAGGACTGCCCTGACCTTTCTCTGCTGCGACAGGTTATCCGCTCAGGCTGGCCTAAGGTGAAAAGGTCTCTCCCACCTGAGATACAGCCGTATTTCCTGGTGCGACATGAACTTGCTGTGGAATCACCGTTGGTTTTCCGGGGGACACGTCTGGTGGTCCCAAGGTCCCTGCGGGAAAAGGTGATATGCCTCGCACACGAAGGTCACCAGGGCATAGTTCGCACAAAGCAGCGGCTCAGAGAGCTTTACTGGTGGCCATGCATGGATACTCAAGTCCATGCGATTCTGTCATCGTGCTCAGTCTGTCAATTGTGTGACAAAACGGCCAAAACTGCTCCTACTCCCTTACAGCCGGTTCAGTTTCCAGATGGTCCCTTTCAGCATGTGGCCGTTGACATTGTTGGACCTTTTGACCGCGGGTCGCAGGACTGCAGGTTTGCCATCACACTGGTCGATTACTTCAGCAAATGGCCAGAAGTAGCCTTTACTTCATCAGCTACTACAGACACTGTGATTAGGTTCTTGTCTTCAGTTTTTGCACGGGAGGGAAACCCTTGTGAGCTTACCACAGATAATGGACCACAATTCACTTCATCTGCCTTTGCTGATTTCCTGAAGGAAAGGGGCATCAAGCACATCAGAACAAGTGTGTATCACCCTCAAGCGAACGGGTGTGTTGAAAGATTCAACAGAGTGCTGAAGGACTGTGTTCAGGCTGCACAGGTGTCCCAGAAGCTGTGGAAGCCCGCCGTGACAGAGATGCTACAGAATTACCGTGCTACAGCTCATGCAACGACTGGAGCAGCTCCGTTCCAGCTTCTCAGAGGGAGACCCATGAGAACAAAGCTAAATGTCCTGCCGTTTCCCAAAGACACAGGACAGTATGACCAATGCAGGGCCAGAGTCTCTCACCAGCAACGTAAGAGTAAACGCTACACTGATGCAAAGAGGGGGGCAAAACCTCCCCAGCTTGTGGTCGGTGACAGGGTGCGGATACGTAAACCTTTTCGAGTGGGGAAGGGAGAGAGACAGTTCACTGATCCACTGTCAGTGCAGCAACAGACTGGACTGAGCACCTTCATCTTGAGTGATGGAAAGAGATGGAATGCAGCCCGTCTCTCACTCTGCCGCGCAGAGAATGCTGAGCCGTTGCAGGCTGATGACGGGGTTGAAAATAACACAAGAGAAACTCCTAAAAGACCTTCTGTTCCTAACAGACCGAGACAGTTACCAGCTTGGACCAAGGATTATGTTATGAAATGAGTTAAAAAAAAAAAAAAAATGAAAAGAAAAAAAAGTGAAAAAAACACGCTTGAGCTGTTGGGTGCTAATGTTAAGTTCCATACTGCTAGTTCTGAGGTCCAAGTATAATAGAGGATTGATTTACTGTGATTTATTTGTGAGTTTTGTGACTTAAGGTTGTTAAGTTACTACAGTAACCTTAACGGTACAAGTATTCATTATAAAGGACGATTTAGGCACCATAACAAGATTGTATGTTAAGATCACGGGTATAGTTCAAACACCCAGTAATGTTATAAGTGAAATAGGTATTGAAAATGCTGTCTGGTTGCAAAGTTTACTACTGATAATGTTCTGTGCAAATAGTAATGTTGCCATACTAAGTAAGTAATACTGAGGTAGTAGAATTCTGTGAGAATGAGGAGAGATGTTGTGTTTACATACACTGCTAAGATGGTGAAGGGTTGCTTACAAGGGGGACTGAATATGAACATATACTCAGTTACCAGTAGGGGGCTCTGTGACTAAGGATGATGGAAGGAGAGAAGAAGTGAAGTGTATGGTGAGATGTAAAATGGCGAGCTACTGCTGAATATATACGTTCCATTACAAACCAAGCCGTCTCCGTTCTTCTGTCGAAACACCACAATCGTCTTCCTCATGAACACGGAGAGAAGCACCACAGTTGTGGTCAACATTGACCAGTGTCAGATGGAGCTGGTGGTGATCAGACACGGGCGCTCACTCGGGACGGCGTACCCCAAACTGCTCAGCAGCAACGGCAGACATGTCAGGCAGCACGCGCACTGATGTGATCCATCATTTTATTCACTTCTGATAAAAACTAATCTTTGTTCAGCAATACGTGGCCTCATTGATAAGGAACTGACCTGCCTAATGTACTGCAAAGGACATTTACATGTATTTCAAGATCACTGTGACCTCAGTAGCTTTCAATAAAATGTTACTTTGGAGTTCAACATTTTTATTTTGCACAGGTTTTTTTTTTTTTTTTTTTTTTTTTTTTAGAAAACAAGTCTTTCTAGGCATTTACATTTATTCAATGTAATATATATAGAACAGAACTGTGGCATGACCCTTGTGGGGACAGTAAAAGCGAACAAAAGCAAGATCCCGCAAGTGATGAAAAGTAAAGAAAATCATGTGTCCTTCCTCCCTGATGAGGCTTCAAAAAAGGTTGTCCTGCTCCTGTCATCCATGCACATACAACCAAGCATAGGACCCACTGAAAACCTGAAATTATTGGATTTTAAAACCAAGCAAAGGTGGTGTTGATACTTTTGACCAGATGTGCACTCATATGGCTGTGGAAGAAAAAACAAGAAATGGCCCCTTTGCGTCTTCTATGGCATGATCATTGTTGGTGTGAACTCGTGGACCATTCACAATAAGAATGCAGTGAAGAGAGGTGACAACCAAATGCAGAGGAGGCATTATATGCAGGCTTTGGCACCGACACTTATCAAACCATTGGCAGAGGCTTCCCTCTTCAAATCTGACACGTCAACTCACAGTCCTGATCTGTAGCATGCTCGACATCCCTACCCTTGTCACTCTTGCAGGTAAGGCAGGACCAGCAGTAGAAGAAAGTAGTATTCCCTTAGTGAGGTGTGCTGACTGCCCCGCAGGCTTGGACAGGAAGTGTGTCCATGCCATTATTACCCTGCGTGTACTGACAGCATGTAAGAGTGGTCCTAGAATTTCCATGTTATCCTTATTTAGGGCAGTGCTTATGGATAAATATCACAAAGTGGTGATTACCAGGGGAATTCATAGGGTGAAGAAAATATTTTAGTCAATTGATCATTTTCACCCACTCAAAAATGCCATTTCTTGTTTCTCTCTCCTGCAGCTGTTCGCATGTAGAACAGCTGTGCCTTCACCAGGGAAGTCTCAAATGTCCCTGGAAGGGCAGGTCAAACCCCAACTTTCCAGTGTCATTATTTTTTGTTTAGGAATTTTTTATTCTCATATTCCTAATTTTTCAGTAACTTTGGAGCATTTCTTTAGGGTCCCCCCATGACATTTGTTTTGTTAGACATGTTGAAAATACCACAGTTGAAAACAAAAGAAGACCACTCTAATTTTTTGTCATAATTTGATATATTTCTGATGTTAGTGATGGTGTTACTCTTTATAGTGACAGTGTTCTAGGGTTAAACATGACAGTGAGTTCAGCACACCGTTACTGTATACCCATTCGTTTCTCCCATACTTGAAACACATTTTAACAAAGAAGCATTAAAATTTATCAGAGTGTGTAAGGGCTGGTGTGTTCTGTTACCTTCAGGAGGGCAACAACTTCCATTTTTCCAGTTAAAAAGGGAAAACAAACAAATAAACAGCAAGTTTGTTTTTATTCATAAATCATGGAAAACTATTTGCACTGGGTGCATGTTTATGCACGGTCTCCAAATTGAACACTAGAAAAAACAATATGTCAGAAATGACAAACTGGGACAGCACGTTCCCCTTCACTCTGCAACTCTCTGTAAGCGAACAGCCTGCACACCTTTACAATGTTTTCTTTCTTCCTTATTGGAGTTATTTCTGAACCAGCTGCCTAATCCAGATCTTATTTCACCTAACTTCATATTTACTCTATCTCTCTATCGCTCTCCTGTTTTCTTTAATGAACTGCTTTGATGAAATTTTCAATTCCATTTTTTTTATATAGTGACAAATTACAACCTTTGACTTTGGAGGGTTGTACTTGGCCTGCTACGCTGGATGTAAGAAGCTCTTCTCTCAACTGATCAACATTCCCAAGGCCACAAGGTGGTCTAGTACATTGGCTGTTGCCTTTTCTGTGTACTGAAATGAGGGGATGCAGATAAATGCAATTGCTGTCGGACTATCCAGTCTTTGAGTGATGACGTGATGAATCCTGTTTCTGGGCCCAAAGTGGTCTGCATTTAATAAAGCTGATGTGTTTTTATCATGTTTTAATGCTTTCTATCTTGTTCTATTTAATCTCAACAAGCCTCTAAAACAGTCAGTGATCACTGTTGGCTTCTCTCAGTTTTTATTAGGCTACTACTAATCATTTTAAAGCTCAGTTTTTAAACCCTTAAGATGTAACTACAGCCCAGCCCATGCAGCAGTATATTAATGACTAACTTCGTATTGTGGATGGATTATCTCAGTGGTTTTCCTGTTTGGTCCATTTACAGCATCCTGCCATGGGATTGCATTTGCCCCTAATCATTGGGAACCCTCACATTAACTTTTATCGAGTGGGAAAAAAGGTTTCCGTTCGTTAGCGTTCCTCCTCCAGCTTTACTGTTTATGTTATGTTAATATAGCTTTGTTGCGCTAGCGATAACGTAGCACATCATTATATACCAGCTAGCCCAACCTCAGTAGCCCTACAAACGTTGCTGCTGTTTAGTTTTCTGTCTTCATTTATGTTGGAAGTGATAGCAGAGCTGTACGTTTTAATTTGTTTCATAAATTGCTCAGTCAGAACATGGTATATTATATTTAGATGGCCGCTAGCGAGCTAACTCCCTGCTAACTTCTAACTCCGTTAAATATCATAAATTGTGTTTTCATGGATGTCTGGATGTTAAACTTAATTGTTACACCTGGTAGAACAGCCACACTGATCATTTTATAACAGATGAGAGAATTTAGACAGTTTCTAACTCTCAGTAATGCTGCAGTGATCATTTGACTAAGGGACTTGCAGCGGAGTTTGGGCCCAGACATGGGCAATGACGTCAGACTTAAAGACCGGATAGGAAAACCTGGACATTTTTATCAATCTCAAAAATCACCCCAGACGCTCCGGATGGAATGTGAAAAGTGGACATGTCCGGGGAAAAGAGGACGGTTGGTCACCCTAATCAACTTACCTATGTCACTATACTTAAATATGTAGTATTCTAATACCTGGGAATACCTTAAACCTAGCTGTGGGCTGCACAGGGTTCTCAGGGAGAGCAATATTGAGAGACCAACAAAAGCACCACAAGAGAATAAGAAAACAATCCATAATGCAAAAACACACCAAAACATAACAACTCAAAATACTGGCTCAAACTGACCCAGAACCGTGACAGGTAAGGAGATGTCATTTCAGGACTTAAACCAGACTCTAAGAAATTGCTGTGTCTAATTTTGCGATGCTGCGAGTAACAAACTGGGTTCCGTCTGGAGGTTGAAGAGGAACTCTCCCTCGCCAGGCCGACAGCCGTCTGTGCCACAGTTTATCTCATCTCAGTTTATCTCATGGAGTGCAGGGCTAAATTTAAAATTATTAGATATTTAAGACAATGTATATATTCTTCTATGACAAAAAATACAAGTGTTCATTTAAGCAAATAAACAGAGCCGTAAGAGATGTTTTTCAGAAATTGTTGTCTTTATTTTGATTTGCAACTAACAAAATTTTTAAAAATTTGTAGTTTTTGTCGTGCTCTCTATTATGTGAACCCCTCACCTAATTTGTTATGTTTTTTAACAAATTAAACCCCAACAATCAAATGATCCCCTGTGAGCAAGCACTAGGCACAGTGGAAAGGAAAAACTCCCTTTAAACAGGAAGAAACCTTTGACAGAACCAGGCTCAGGAAGGGGCAGCCATCTGTCGCGACTGGTTGGGGGGTGAGAGGCAAAAGAAAAGAAAAATGAGAGCACAAGTTAGCTAAATGTTGCGCACGTTGTCTAACATGAACAACGTATGGTTTTCTGGACTGTGGATGAAAAGCAGTCCATCATTACTAGTCTTTAAAAGGGAACTAATCCATCACCAAGGTGGCAATATGGCTCAAGGAGGCCATAGACAGAGTTAAATAGGCAATCACTGTTAAGCATTGAAAAGCCCCAGTAAGCTGCAGGTATAATAAGGCCTACTGCGGCAACACCTAAACCTATTTTAAGTAGAGATGGCACGATACCACTTTTTTATGTCCGATACCGATACCGATATCATAAATTTGGATATCTGCCGATACCGATATGAATCCGATATAGTGTTTTTTAATCAACAAAACTGTTTTTTAAAATATCTTGCTGCATTTTGCAAGTCTGCAAGTTCATACTCAAGTTTAAAACAACAACTACACTAAAGCTATTCTGTTATACCTGTATACAAAAAAAATATTTCATAGTTCAGCAATACTGATCAATCTAATAAACTTAGACCTACACCATCCTCCCTATTCTGGTATTTTAAAGAGTACTTAGCAAATATTAAGCAACCTAACTAATAGGGTTCCAACTCCCAGCAACAACAAAAATAAATAAATAAAAAATAGGGAACCACCCCTCACACTCCACCTCATGATGCTTAATCAACGTAATCAACCTTAATTTGATGCAGTGTGAAAAAAAATGCACAGAAATCAATTATTTTTCAAGAAATATTAAATAGATTCAACATCTTTCTTCAACAAAATTGCAGACTGCACAGATGGTACCTTCCCAAAGGAAAATGTACTATAGCTTGCTAGGGTATATATATTAGACTTAATAGTCACTATATACAGTAATTGACTTCTATTCATTTTACATCAAATTAAAACTTTGGGTGTCAGATAATTATTTATTAAAAGCTAGACATTTTAAATGAGAATAAGAAAGAAAAGTATGTCTTTGTGCCCCCTTTTCCCAGTTAATGCCCTATCGGCCCCCCTGGCTAAACTTTGCTAGATCCGCCCCTGCACAGTTACCAGCGTCAGCTACGTAGAAAAAGATCCTCGAGTAGAAAGTAATATTAAATAAATTCTAACAACAGCTTATCAAGCTTAAACGTGCTGCTGTTGTTCAGCCGCTGGTTTGCTCTTTCTGGCGCAAAGTGGGCCAAAAACAAAGGAGAGAGACTCGCGACAGAAAAGCCGATCAGCTGATCATTAGCAGTTTCACGATTGAAGTAGCAGCCGGAGAGCGAGAGGCAGTCGCTCGTTAAGCTTAACGTGGGAATGCTTTACAAACATTCAGAGATGGACTTACACACTTGCTTTACTTCTCTCGGGGATAACTTTGTCGGAGATGAAATGCCAGGTTGCTAGCGAAGCTCCAAATGCTATCCAGACCACCGACAGGTCCCACATGCCACAGCTGCTCTATCACGTGATGCATACTGCTCCGACGTTCTGAGGCGAGTTACGGCGTGTTGCAAGTTTTGTGAGGTGCTTTCGTGATATTTAATGGATCGGATTACATTTTTTATTTTTCTCCGATATCCGATCCAGTAATTTAGGTCAGTATCGGACCGATACCGATACGTAATATCGGATCGGTCCATCTCTAATTTTAAGTAGGCGTTTGGCACCATGACGCCATGAACCACTAGTCGGAGCCACGTCAGGAGATGGTTCTGAGACAGGACAATCAAGCTCTTCAGGTTGAAGACCAAGATTCTCCTGTGTCGGCACCACATCAGGAGGTGGTTCCGAGGCAGGGAAACCTCCAGCAGAACCAGGCTCAGGAGGGGACAGTCAACTGCTGGGACTGGTTGGGGGGGAGGGTGAAAAAAGAAAAAAGATGAAGAAGGTGGAGAATATGTGTTGGGGGGACAGGAGAGGTGAAAAGTAAGATGGATCACAGGTGGAGGAGGACGAGGCTAAATCATCTGAATAAGCGGCAGAACCAGCCTTTTTTCTTCTTTTTCAGGTATTTTTCCATGAGCTCGTTCTCCAGGATAAGGGTTCTCAGCTGATCGTTTGTTTCTGCATTCTGCTGCTCGAGTTGCTGGCATCTTTGCTCCATTTCTTTTAAAGTTTCTTGTTTTTTTCTAAGCTTTTCTGTCAGGTCTTTGTATGCTGCCTCCTCCATTAGATTTGCCTTGCACATGTCTGTATTTCTCTCTTGCTTTTTGTTGTGCATCTCTTCTAACAGCTCATTTTTTCTCTGGATTTCTTGACTCGTACGCTGCAGGTCTTCATGTATTTTCTCTTGTTGTTGCTTTTGTGCCTGCATTTCAATTATTTGGCTCTTCAAGTCATTGGACTTCAACAACATCTCCTTAATGACCGCTGAGTGTTTCCTCTTCATTCCATCAATCCTACGCTGCATCTCTGAACATCGTTTTTCCAGTATTTCCTTTTCTCTTTGCAGTTCAGGTGTTTCATTACAAAATTCTAGATGCCTTCTCTCAAAGTCCCGGAGAATACGTTCTTCTTCTTCCTGTTGCTTTTTTTCTTCAAGAAGCTTTTTATTTTTGCACTTTGTTTTACCAAACCTGACTATCAGATCGTTGTACAATTTCCGTGTGGCTTTGAGTTTGTCCTGCATTTGTATTTCCTTTTCTCTTTGCAGTTTAAGTGTTTCGTCATATTCTTTATTATAAAATTCTTGCAATTCTAGATGCCTTCTCTCAAAGTCCTGGATAATACGTTTTTCTTCTTCCTGTTGCTTTTTTTCTTCAAGAAGCTCTTCATTTTTGCGCTTTGTTTCACCAAACCTGACTATCAGATCGTTGTACAATTTCTGCATGGCTTTGAGTTCGTCCTGCACTTGTATTTCCTGTTTAGTCTTCTGTTGGTGGATTTTTTCAATTGTTTTCTCCGCTTCATTGAGCTTTCCTCGAAGCACCTGATTCTGTTTCTCAATGTTTTGGAGATCCCACTGTATCTCCTCAATATTAGCTTTCTTTCGTTGAAGCTGGGCAGATGTTTCTTTTAATTCAGCACTCTGTGTTCCTGATGAAAGAAAACGAGAAAAGATCTTCTCTCGTCCTTCATCAAACTTCACTCCCGAGCCCTCGTTGATCATTTTTATATCAGGCTGGCGTTGCTGTTTTTCTTCCAGGTCTTTATTTCGTGCTTCCAGTTGTCTGCACTTTTCCTCTAGTTCAGGGGTGGCCAACCCGCGGCTCTCGAGCCGCATGCGGCTCTTTGCCTGGTTTCATGCGGCTCTTACGTTCATATCAAAGTTTGTGTTTTGATTTTTTTTTATGTTGTTGTTTTAAAATGTGCGCGTTCGCTTCGCTTGAGTTCAATACGGTATTTTCATCAAATGCGCATGTGTGTGAGATGAAAATACCGCAGTTTCCCAGTAGGAGCAAGTTCGCCCTTAAAATGGCAGGAAAAAAATGCACAGCAAAAAGAAAATATGAAGATGAACACAGGACGTTTTTAACAGAGTGGGAGAGTTTATATTTTTTTGTTGAACGCAATGGCAAGCCATTCTGCCTTATATGTCAGACGTCATTAGCGCATTTCAAAGCTTCAAATCTTCAGCGCCACTTCAGCTCACTCCATGCTAACATCGACCAGGAATTTCCAAAAGGGACTGAACTTCGCAAGCACGAGTTGGCCACTTTGAAAAGTCAGGCAGAAAAGCAGATACAGTTTTTCCAAAAATTTACGAAGCGGTCAGAGACCATAACGCTCGCATCCTATCAGCTGGCTTGGAACATTGCACGGGCTAAAAAGCCATACAATGAAGGGGAGTTCGTTAAAAAATGCCTCAGTGATGTTGTTGAGATCTTGTCTCCTGAAAACGACAAATTAAAACGCATGGTATCAGACGTCCAACTGTCCCGCCACACTGTTGAACACAGAATATCGGACATTAACACGGCTATTGAATCACAGTTGCACTCTGACCTTCAAGCATGTGAGTATTTTAGTGTCGCATTGGATGAGAGTTGTGATATACAAGACAAGCCTCAGTTGGCAATATTTGCACGGTCTGTTTCAAACGATTGTGTGATCAAAGAAGAGCTCCTGGATATTGTGCCATTAAAAGACAGAACCCGTGGCATAGATGTGAAAGAAACCATGATGGCTGCATTTGAAAAAGCAAATCTGCCCATAACGAAATTAACTGCAATAGCCACGGATGGAGCACCAGCCATGATGGGATCTGTGAACGGGCTTGTGGGGCTGTGCAAAGCTGACCAAACTATTCCTGACTTTTGGAATTTCCACTGCATCATCCACATGGAGCAACTCGTGTCTAAATCATTGAATTTAGATAACGTCATGAAGCCTGTGATGGAAATCGTCAACTATATCCGCACACATGCGCTTAACCACAGGCAATTCAAGAATCTCATCGCTGAGCTGGACCAAGGGCTTCCAGGTGACCTGCCGCTGCACTGCACTGTGAGGTGGCTGTCAAAAGGCCAGGTACTCTCTCGCTTCTTTGAGCTTTTGGATGCCGTGAAACTGTTTATGGAAAAGAAGGACAAGGACTATCCCGAGCTCTCGGACCTCAAGTGGATTATGGATCTGGCCTTTTTGGTCGACATGCTGTGTCACTTGGACAGACTGAACCTGACCCTGCAGGGTAAGTTAAAAATGCTCCCTGACCTAGTGCAAAGTGTGTTTGCGTTTGTCAACAAACTGAAGCTGTTCAAGACACATATTCAAAAGGGAGATTTAACGCATTTTCCCACTCTGCTAAAAGCCAGCGGGCAAGTCACCAGCGCTGCCCTGAGTAAGCAAAGAGCCAGATATGCAACGCTGATTGAAAACTTGCACGAAAGCTTCGTGACCCGGTTCCATGATCTACAATTGAAAAGGCCACAGATTACGTTCCTCGTCGACCCATTTAATGCAGAGACCGGCTGTTTGAAAGTCCCGCTAGTCACAGATGAAGCTGCGGCTGAGTTGGAGATGATCGATCTTTGTGAAGAGGACCAATTGAAACCTGCTTTAAGGGAAGGGACCATTGAGTTCTGGAAAAGTGTGCCAATGGAAAAATACCCCAATGTCAAACGGGCTGCGCTTAAGATACTGTCAATGTTTGGGTCAACATACGTCTGCGAGTCTGTGTTTTCTACCCTAAAACATGTGAAATCAAAGCATCGATCTGTTCTGACTGACACACATGTGAAAGAATTGCTTCGAGTGACAACAACGGAATACAAGCCAGATTTAAAGAGGATTGTTCAAGGCAAGGAATGCCAGAAGTCCCACTAAACAACATGCATTATAAAAGTAAATGCTATTGTAGATTATTATATTTTTGTTTGTGGACTTGGTTGAACTGAGAGTTTGTGTGTGTGAGACAGTGCACACAATGTTCATTGTTGAAAATGACTGGCCTGTGGTTTTAGTACTGTAGGAGTCCATTTCTGTCATTATCATGTTGGTGTGTGACATTTACAATAAATCTGGCTGAGCAGAGATGTGTGTATTTTGTGTGTGTGTGTGAGAGAGAGAGAGAGAGAGAGAGAGAGAGAGAGAGAGAGAGAGAGAGAGAGAGAGAGAGAGAGAGAGAGAAAAAAGGATTGGTGATGTTCATGTGTGCCCATGCGTATGATGTGGCTCTTTGCGGTAACACAGTAAAAAAAAAGTGGCTCTTGGTCTCTGACTGGTTGGCCACCCCTGCTCTAGTTGAAGCTTCTCTTCTTCAATTTGTTTAATTTTGTAATGTAGGTCAGATTTTTCCTTCTGACTTTCATGTAATGCTCTTTGGACTGATAAGACACCATCCGTGGTCATTTCTCCTGGAGAGATTGGCCGGCCAGAACACAAAGGACAGGGAGCATAATCTTTTTGTGTTTGTTGGCGTTTTCGTGGAAGCATGTTGGAGCCTGTGCACAGTGACTCTGAAAAGGCTTAGAAATATTTCCAAATGTATCTCTGGTCGAACGTTTGAAGGCTGTGAAGAAACTGATTTTAAAATTGCTGCTTCTGATCCCTATTTAAGGACTTTCGTGGCTGCGAATTTGACGTCAGCGCTCTTTGAGCCTTTGATCCTTTGTTCGATCACAGGATCACAGGATCACATGACAGCTGTGCGTAATTCTGCGCATGCTCAGAGAATACACATTGAGATGCACGGTTTTGTTTTGTTTGAATTTTTTTAAATACCCTGAAAACAGTGTTGCCAACTTAGCGATTTTGTCGCTATATTTAGAGAGTTTTCAAACCCCCCTTAGCGTCGTTTTTTTTTTTCTAAAAAGCGACTAGCGACAAATCTGGCGACTTTTTCTGGTGTTATTGGAGGCTTATTTATGACGACTTTTGACGTGAAAGCGCCTGTTGCTCTTACTATCAACAAGCAGCGGGTGCTGCCGTGGGCACATCGCTCGTGCCAAAGCGCTCACAGGCGGAGGATAGTCCTCCTCCAGCCGCTATCAGGGCAGGAGATGTTCACGTGCGTCCAAACTGCAAATGAATCGCGCACGAGCAAAACCGCCGCTCCCGCACTGACTGTAACGCAGTCAATTCTTCTTTTACTGTTATGCTGTTTTGTGGATCACAAGGTTTAAAACTACGAGGGCCGGTGTCTTTTAGATCTCACCCTGGGTCAACACACCTGAATCAAATGATTAGTTCATTACCAGCCCCCTGGAGAACTTCAAGACATGTTGAGGAGGTAATTTAGCCATTTGAATCAGCTGTGTTGGTTCAAGGATACATCTAAAACCTGCAGGACACCAGCACTCGAGGCCTGGAGTTGCCTACCCCTGGTCTATATGATCTGGTCAGAGAGGCTGACTGCATCACCGCTGATGATGAGTACTAGCGGTTCTGAGACAGGAGAATCAAGCTCTTTAGGTTGAGGACCAAGATTCTCCTGTGTCGGCACCACATCAGTAGATGGTTCTGAGACTGGAGAAACAAGCTCCTCAGGTTCAGGAGCATAAAGAACGAGCTGACATTTTTCTCACGAAACCAGCGATCAGCTCAACAGACCCTCAGTTTACCTGCATGCATCCTCCTCCTCATCTGTCAGCTGTTTAACACCTGCTGCTAATTCAAGAAACACGCCTACGTTACCTGGTGATAGTAACTGGGCAGCCGGTACTCGATATAAAGCAATGTCAGCGCATTTTTCTGCACAAGATAAGTAAATATAGTGTTTTCCCAGAGCGCAGAGCTGCTGGAGCTTGTTTCCTTACAGAGCACTTTATAGGCGAAGCAGCTTCATCAGCGGCTGATGTCCAATCACCGGCACACAGCTTTGAAACCTCACCTTAGTTTTAGCTCTCAGTGGTTAAACGCATGACTTCATTCACTCAGGTTCTGTCTGTCGGGTCACGTTTACTTCGCTGTTTTATTTACAACTGAGCAAATCGGTTTGGCTGAGGTTAAAGTTACAAACTCAAATTGTCGGAACAGGTTTGCTCGTTTCTTGGATTCATTTGGTGATTTATTAAATGTATAAATGTTATTCTAATCTGCTGCTGAGTCTCTTACACTTTTCTTTATGCTGTATATTTTCACGTCTCTGGAATAGTTGGCAGTTAGATAGTCAGCTGGGAAACTTTGTGTTAACTCATGGAGCTGAGGATATCGTGGATATGCTGACCTCGCTCCGTGGTGTACAGGGCCGTTTACCCTCATGATTAATATTCACAATAAAAATATTAGCCGAACATCATGAAGTCTGTATGTGTTTCATAGTGTCGAACAACCTTTGTACAGTTAAAGCCAGCAGTTACTACATGACGGAAACACCAACGTTATCTCTTTTATGCGTTTATACACAGGTCACGCTGATTACTGAACAAAAACCCAAAGATCAGATGTTAAACAGATTTATTTGCTCTCTCTCCTCCTTAAACATGTTTTTAATGTTAGTTATAATTCAGAATTGGCGACTGAAACACGTAGGACACATAAGAACATCAGGAAATAAAACACTGATAAATATAACCTCAGTAAAAGAAGTCAGCGGGGGTTATTACAGCTGTGTACAGGGGGTCCAGCGATGGACTTGTGGTTCTGTGAACAGCACAAATGCCAGGTGACTGTGAAATAACTAACAGCACTTCTTCCACAAATGAAGCCAGTAACTTACTATCCTAAAAGATTAGCCCTAGTTGCTTGTGCTTTACCTCCATGCGTGAGATCAGTATGTGCAGCAGCTTAAGCTGTACAATGTTTCAGGAAATAGTTCATTTCACCTTTTGACACTGTTAGTTCCACACGAGGTACACGAGAGATGCAGTAGCCTTGGTAAAAGTTGTAATATGATCGAGAGCACATCAATAATTCAAGTCTGTGAAAGGAGAGGTTTAAGAGTGTCCTTTTATTATTTACACTGGTGCAAGTTGTGTAGTATGTTATCCAGGCAGTCTTTTCTTTCACTCCCCACTTCAGATGATAAAGCTGTTGGTCACTAAACGTCTCTCAGTGTACTTTTTCAGGACTTTAAAGATATTGGGGTAAAGTTGTGATGCCTCATGTCCAAATCAGCAGGCTTAATTCAGTCAAAGGTATTTAAACAGATTGCAGTAAAACGAATCTACTGATGTGTTAATTGCACTGCCGTCCTTGCTCTGTATTTCTAATGTGACAGCTGCACACTTGGAGCTCCACTGCTTTAACGTGACAGCAGACTTTCATTCAGTGAGGTGGAAACTCTACAGGTTGCATTTACGACGCATTGTAATCAGTCATCGTAAGCTTGGCTGTTTCACTGGTGTTTTATTACCTTTTTACTCCAGTAATCACTTTAAAAGGTCAAGTTCTTCCCTGTTAAATTTGGAAAAGAACAATTGTAACTGTAGATGGTATAAAAATGCATGAATATTATGCTTTGCCTGAGTGGATCAAGCAAATTAAGCGATTTCTTCTCTGATGTTAAAAAGGTATAAGAATGCAAAGGTCTACGACACTGGTTTAAACTCAAGACTGAAGTTGTATCCAAACAATACTGAGAAACTGAAGATGTACATGTGTTTTCAACCTGATAATCTGTATTCTTACCCATGTTCTCTCTCAGCCACAAGTCCTGTGCAGCCTAGAGCGTGGCAGGGTGGAAGAGGGGAACACGATGTGTATGGAAGTCCTCGTCCTTTCCAGTACATGAGGGCTCTGCGGCCGACAGATCCAAAGATCAACCCTAATGTGCGCGATCAGGTCCAAGTCCAATCCCCGAGCTCGTATCAGCCACGCTCTAATATTCCCGCCCACAGACCCATGGAAACGTATCCGCTCCAGCCTCGAGCACACAGAAACCACCTTGTGGCCAAGACTAGGAGCTTTGACTTGAGCCTGAGGATTCCTTTTGCTCAGTCTCGTGATGGTGCTAATCCTCCTCGGTACGGACCAAGCGGCTTTATTATTGACAACAGTTTTAATAATCCCGGCAGACGCCATGGCCATGACGCTTCCAAGCTGGGCTACCAGTTCAGCTTATCCGTTCCCTTTTCACGAGGTTCTCCACGCCGCCAGGAACATCACGGCGGACATCGACACAGGCCTGAGGAAGATGATTTGGGTCACCAAAGACCGCAGGTTTATGTGCCGCCTCATACAAGGCCGCACCCCAACGAGCAGCAGCAGCATCATCATCATCGTGAGCATCATCATCGTGAGCATCATCATCGTGACGAAGGCCGCCCTGGTCGGGTCTCTGCATTTCCGGAGCCAGATGGACTGGAACGCCCATCAAGGCCGCGCCATCCTCAGAGATATGTCGACCCTTACAGTGGCTACTACATCTCCCACATGAATCCTACGTGGAACGACTACTGGTGGTATTACCATGGACCTCACTGGGGTCATGTAAAGCATCCATCTTCTGACCCTTGGCCAAATTTCCATCGGTCAGCTTCAGACTGACATGGATGGAAGAGACGAGCCAAACTCGCAGGGCTCAGGTGGGTCACTGGTTTTTGGATATTACAACATGGCATTTCTTGATGGTTAAAACCTGTTCCTCATAATTCTTCCTCCTCCACAGCTCTACAGTGCAACAAGGATCTCCTGTATTTATCCAAAATAAAGTGTGAAAGCTCTCCTGCAGTTTCTCTCGTCTTCTGTCAGGTTGAAAGAATAGCTGAACATTTAGATTGAGGTTGATCTTTAGAGCTAATGACATTCATGTGTTTGCAAGCAAGAAGCAACAAGTCTATGCCCGAATATTAAAAGCCACTGACTCTGCAGCTCACTAAATATTTGGGTGATGTACATTTTGAACTGCATCTAGAGATGCAACTGAGCCCAGTATTTCACAATTATCGCAGGCTTGACACAAAATCAAGTGTCCCGTCTTTGAGCCAACTCTAGCCCTCACTTTCACTAGAGCTGCCATTTAAAAGTCCCCGAGAGTGAATCAGACGTTCCATCCTTCAGTAGTTGCTTGCATACAAACTTGAAATGGTTTTGGAACTTTAGTCGAGTGCCTGTCATAAGATTTTAATATTGCTACTCCTTAATCCAGTGCATCATTGTGGAAGAACTGTAAAATGGTTCTACTTCAAGTATTCTGTGCTGGCTGACAGTGGGGCTGATGGTAGGGGGAGTGGCAGAACATCTGTAAAGATGTGTTTGAGGGTTTTGTTAAAAGCTGAACCTCCAAGGTTTGCAAAAGTCAATAGCAATGCACAAAACACAAAGTCCATCATTTTTCAAATAAGTTTCTTTAAAGAGGTTGAAGCACAGCAGTGACGCATCACAGCATAAAGGAAATGTGCAACAGACTAGAAAAATGCAGCAGTGCACTGGCACAATGAACGTCCACTAGGTGACAGGTACGTGCTCTGCAAGAGCAATCGCCTAAAACATGTGTTTGAAGGAACCGGTGAGCAGAAATTGAATTGTATGTTGGTGCTCTGTTTTGCAGAGAGCAGCAGGTTTCTCCAGAATGTGAGATCTACCTGGAACATCAAAAAAAAAAAAGCAGTGGGGCTCTTATGGCTTGGTGCACTGACGCCAGTAGTCTACAATGGGTTGTTTCAAAGGTTTCCACATCTCAGCCAATAACTGAAACAGTATTTTATTAAGCTGACGACATCTGAACCTCAGTGGTACAAGAGGCTCCTCCCACCAGTGTGTGGGTGTGTCTCAGTGTCAGAGAAGCTTTTAAATGCAGAGAGAAGAGAATGGCAAGACTTTTATACACATTTCCCCTCATGATTGCTCTTGAAGGCCACAGCATCCATAAATATTATTTTTCATCTCTTGCTATAGAGGATTATAGCTGCTATAAAGCAAACAAATTAACAATGAACTTAGGAAAAACTTCCATTCACTACTGTTCACTTCTTTCATGTTGGTTTTGGACTGTAGATCAATAAAGTTGTTTAGCTTGACTGTTTTGTTCTAACTGCAGCCACGATCTAATGTTGCCACCAAATGGCCAAAGGAGACTGTTCTACTCCAGCCTCCACCACAGAAGAAATATCAATCCCCAAAGCCCAAAAGCTATGAATTTGGTCTGAGAATTCCTTATTTTGATCTTTTGGTCAGAAATGAAGAGGGGGATTTGTCCAGTGAAGGACGTGATGGTGGAAATGATAAGATAAGATAAGATAACCTTTATTAGTCCCACACGTGGGAAATTTGTTTTGTCACAGCAGGAAGTGGACAGTGCAAAAGTTATGACGCAAAAATTAGAATACAATAAGAATAAATACAGTACACAGCTGTACAGAATAGAATAAAATAATATACTATATACAGTAGAATAAAATAGAATAAAAATATACAATAAGATAAAAATAGAATACGAATGCTATATACAACTGAGTAAAAATACAACGATGACAGAAAGGATTATTGCACTTAGTGTTATTGCACATGTATGGATGTGTGTGCTTGATCAGTTAAAGTCTTTATTATGGAGTCTGACAGCAGTGGGGAGGAAAGACCTGCGAAATCTCTCCGTCCCACACCGTGGGTGCCGCAGTCTCCCACTGAAGGAGCTGCTCAGTGCTGTCACAGTCTGCTGCATGGGGTGGGAGATGTTGTCCAACAGGGATGACAGCTTAGCCGCCGTTCTCCTGTCACTCACCACCTCCACTGGGTCCAGAGGGCATCCTAGAACAGAGCTGGCCCTTCGGATCACCCTGTTCAGTCTCTTCCTGTCCCCAGCAGAGATGCTGCCGCCCCAGCAGACCACACCATAAAAGATAGCAGAAGCCACCACAGAGTCATAGAAGGTCTTCAGGAGTGGGCCCTCCACCCCAAACGACCTGAGTCTCCGCAGCAGGTACAGCCTGCTCTGCCCTTTCCTGTAGAGGGCGTCTGAGTTATGAGTCCAGTCCAGTCTGTTGTTCAGATGAACACCAAGGTACCTGTAGCTGTCCACAGCCTCAATGTCCATACCCTGGATGTTCAGTGGTTGCAGTGGAGAATGCTTGTGCCTGCGGAAGTCTACCACCAGCTCCTTGGTTTTACTGGCGTTGATCTGGAGGTAGTTCAGCTGGGACCAGTCCACAAAGTCTTGAGTCAGTCCTCTGTACTCCTTGTCGTCTCCATCAGTGATGAGGCCGACTATTGCAGAGTCATCAGAGAACTTCTGCAGGAAGCACTGGGTGGAGTTGTGGGAGAAGTCTGCAGTGTAGATGGTGAAGAGGAACGGAGCCAGAACCGTTCCCTGTGGGGCCCCCCGTACTGCAGACGACCCTGTCCGACACACAGCCCTGAGTCCTCACATACTGTGGTCGGTCGGTGAGGTAGTCCAGGATCCAGGTAGTGAGGTGATGGTCCACTCCAGAGTTCACCAGCTTGTCCTTCAGAACCGAGGGAAGAATGGTGTTGAAGGCACTGGAGAAATGCTCCTGCTGTCCCCAAACCAGGTCAAACAGACTTATCTGTTCCCTCTTCATCAGTACAGATATGATTGGATCAAGGCAACCCTTCTTGAACTAGTGCCTCCGAAACACAGGAGCAGACTCATGAGCCAGGTCATGTAAAACCACAAAGTCCCACTCTGCATGAAACAGAAGGCCTTTCTTCAACTGTGAAACCACACTGCAATAGACTTTTGAGCCAAGTAGAAAATGAGTTAAAGAAGGAAAATGAAAGAAAAATAAGATGTTCTTTGTGTACAGGCTGTGATCAGCTGATCTGGGCTACTGCTGCTCTGAGGTTTACTGCTCTTTGTGGATTTACACAACCGAATTTAACAAGATGTCAGCAGGTGTTTTATGAGTTGTACTATTCCATCCTCTACACTGACAGTTTGTTTTTCCGCACGTTTCACAGTATGAAGAAACACGATGTCACATGTACAGATCGGTATCTCATTGAAAACCACGAGGCTTTACATTTGCAGTTGATCAAATCCCACTGAGCAGAGGTTAATGATAACATCTCTTCTTCCTCTCCTGTCCTGTCTTTCTTATCTTTCTCCATCTGTGAGTGAAGTTAGCTCTCTTTCTTTTGTCTCCCTGTGAAATACAACAGCTGGGCCTTCAGCTGCAGCACGCTGTGTCACAGTCTCACTGTGTTTGCTGATGTTTGTTGAGCTGACAGAAACGCTGCATTTGAAATTACCTGACACTGAAAAACTTTTACTCCCTTTATTTGTGTTTTCTTACTTCAGCGTGAAGCATGACTAGCAGTTTTTATATGTAAATGTCATAAAGATAATCACATTATTTAAAGGTTTATGAGAAACCAACCCTTCAGGTTTCTCAACCACGTGAGTGAGCAGTGAATCAGCCAGATCCAACCCTCACTGATCACGTTCAGTTTCCAAACACCAAGAGCTGGTCGTGAGAAATACTGAACTTAAGGGTTCAAGACGGGTTGGGGGACATCACAGAGGCTACATTTATCTTCAATATGGGATCATCGTTTTTTACTGTGGCTCCTGATGTCAATACAAGGCCTTTAAAAAAATGTGTGCAAGGTGTATAAAATTATAAAAGAAAGAAAACCCCACTATAATACAGCTCTGCACTTAGACAATCAGGTCAGAAGTTGAAATCAAATGTGTTCTTATTGTCCACATCCCCTCTGGGGCATAGATTCAATCATTCTAACGTCTCAGCCGGGCCAATCACATCAAGTGTTTGCACCTGTGTGAGGCAGAGTTTGCTTCAGCCCAACTTTTCATTAGGAAGATGGAAAAGACACACACAGACAGCCGCGTGGCTTGGATGCTCGACTTTGAGTCTCGTGGGTGTTTAGTTGGAGGAGCTGGAAGTTGGGCTTTCTGGATCCACGGCTGACAGGGCAGCTGTGCTGCACAGTCCAGCTCAGCGCTCGCAGCTGTGAGGACACAGCGACTGCAGCAGTCATGGCTGCTGGCTTCCTAATTGCAAGGTAACACATTAAATATGAAACCAAATGGGTTTTATTAGGTCCATTTTATTTACTTGAGTCTATGTTTGTCTGGGTCTACCTTGACTGTGTATTTGTAACTGTTTAACAGATTATTGCTGGTCTGTTTGTTGAGTGAGGTGAACTACTCCTCAGCTTTTCCAAGAGGTAAGCCTGACTCACCTCCTGCTGTTTGGAAATGGGGCTAAAACTCTTCTTGTAAACAAGAGAATGGGCCTTTGTTAAAATACCTGTATTACTATAACTGAAGAGTCCTGCAAATTAAACCCTGTTAAGCTTTGATTCGTTAGCAACAATTTACCAGCTCCCCTAATTAAAGTGAGACCAAACACTAGGCCTACGATCTGATACACAGCATTGACAATTCAGGGTGGTGTTTTAGGGAAACTGCACTGCTTCATTCACGTTGGCTTCATCTGCAGACTTACAGGCACAAGATGGCTCTAAAATTCTAGAATATTCTAGCAGCTCTCAACCAAACCGCGGTTATTAAAGTGTGCTTTAATATGTATAGTGATGTAAGAAATCTCCATAAGAAATCTGACCTATGTCCTGTTTCTTTTTTTTTTTTTCCAACCCTGCACAAATCAACAAAGAGCCATAACAATTTGCAAATGCAGGGGAATGTCTATAAAGGGGTCTCGAGGTGGCACTCTTCTTCAGTCCTGAAATGTAATTTTTACAATCTGAGTCTAATAAGAAATATATGCTATTAACTTTTCAAATGTATGTGGTCTTAAAACAGGACAGTGTTCAGGGTATGTTTGCAGCATTCTCACGCTATGGAGTTCTTGTGTACTGGATCTAGATGCTGTCTCCACACTATATGAAATGCAGTTGGTATAAAATGAGTTGTCCTGTGCTTCATCTTATGCTGCTTAAATTGTTTCACAGGGAACTAGACGAGCCTTCTTTAAGCCAACTGTCAGGCCGGTTTATTCGTCACCACGCTCCTTTGTTGTCATTTGCAAAACACCGTAACAACACTTGGGTGCAGTCGGGAACTGTTTCTGTGCCGCTAATCATGAATTATGAAGTCCATTAATTCAAATTAGATTGTTGAGATTCTAGAGACGTGTTGAAAATAGATTTTTAATGTCTAAATTTTACTACTTCTTTCTAACCTTTATTTAACCAGGAAGATCCCATTGAGATTAAAAACCTTTTCCATGGATGGGCAGCAGCAAGTTACAAGTCACAGTTACAGAAATTACTGTTAAACACAGACGGCAACAACACAAATGCAAAATTAAATGAAAAGAATAAAATTAGAAAAAAAAAATTTAAAAATCAAAGGAAAATACAAAAATTCAGTTAAAATGACAATCTAATTGAAGCAATTGCATGTTATGGACTTGGCCTCAGGGATTCTTAGTTAGCACTTAAGTGCTTTATGAAATAATTCAGTGTTTTTCCAGTCGTTCTGCAGTTTGTTCCAAGCCAAGGGTGTTAAATGTCTGTTATATAAAACTGTATAAATGAGAGTTCCTTCGACTTGCCGAAGCAGGCCATCCTACCCGAGAGTATAACTCAGTGTTGAGTCTGAGATTTACGGTTAGTGATGAACCTCAGTGAAGTATGCTTCACTATCAACCATTCGAAGACATTGAGCAGAAGCATTCATGTATAGGATATCTCCATAACCCAGCACAGGCAAAAATGTTGCATTTAAAAGCAGATTCTTTATATTGTAAGAAAAACAACTTATTTTGAAAATAAAATCTGTTTTAACTTCAGATTTTTCACGAGATTCTCTACATGTGGTTTGAAGGTGAGCGCTGTGGCACTCCGTTGTGCACTGTAACAAATTCAGACCATCAGATTTAATGCACTGAGACATATCACTGAGACAGTTTGAGAACCATGCCACTGCTCTGAGTCCTGACTGGAGGAGTCTAAGTTTTAAAATACAATGATCAACAGTGTCTAATACGTTTGACAAATTAATAGAAAGGGACGCACAGTGTTGTTTCTTATCAAGTGCAACAGTAATATTATTTGCCACTTTCACTGCAGCTGTGATGGTACTGTGATTTATTTATTTTCTTCCTCTAAAGCCTGATTGATCAGATAAAACGGCATTGGTGTGTAGAAACTAACTGCTCGCACACACGAGCTTCAAGAACTGTGGCACAGGACAGATTAGATATTGGTCTATAATTAGTAAAAACTGCTGGGTCGCCCACTTTTAGTAGAGGGATAACAAAAGTTGATTTTCATACTGAGGGAATTTGATTCAATTCAACTTTATTCATATAGGAAAGAAAAACTCCCTTTTAACAGGAAGAAACTTAATTTATCCCAAATTGTGATCATATCCATCCTGGTTATCAAACTGCACACATTAAGATGAATAATCTTCAGCCGAGGTGAGGATTTAAATTCAGATGGTGTTTGACTGCATTGCAGCTCAGGGCCTGGTCTAGGTTGAACATCACCAGATAAGAGCAGTATTAAGACAATCAGAAGTCTCTGCTTTGAGACTTTGAGTTTGACTTGTGAAATGTTGAAACTAAGCAGAATTTTTCTTAACTTTGTAATCATACAAAACAAAAAGGTTTTGAAGATGAGGTAAATCTTTGTGTAGATCAAATGAAAAATCCGTGTCCTATTCCAAATACATTGGAGATCGTACAGGATGTACAGCAGCAGTGATGATATAGATCTGGGATCATGTTAAATGTGCTTGACTTAGAAAAATTCAGTGTCCCAAAGTCCCCCACAGCCAATAAGCAAAGTTATTTTAAAAAGTAATTATCCAAAACACACGACTATTGTTGATACTGAATTAAATGTATCATCAGGCTGCAAAGACCTAGGATGGCAGGTAAGGCTCCAGCCAGAAGCTCATGTCCTGGTGGCTTGCTAGCAGATGGCTTCTGGCATCTGCTTGGCTTCTGCTTGCTAGCAGATGGCTTAGTGTGCTGTCGATAGGTCCAGCCAGCAGCACAGGCCCCGGTGTGGTGCAGACGGTTTCTGGTAGTAGCAGAGGCTCCCAAAATGGGCCACTTTCCAAGAACTAACAGAATAGTTTAAAATACCTTGTTGGAAAAACACTAGAATCCATTTAAAATAGTAAAAACAGAAAAATACCCAACAAATTCAAAGCAGACATTCAACAAGGAGACATGCTGCTGCCATCTTGGTCAGCCATCTTGGTCAGTGGTCTTGCCATGTAATCTTGCAGAAATTACAAATTACAATGTAATATTTACATTAACCTTCACCTGTTTTCTTTCATAGCCAGAAGTTTTGTGCAACCGAGAGTGTGGCAAAGTGAAGGAGAGGAAGAAGCCTACAACTATGAGAACTGTCATCCTTTCTACTACATCAGTGCCCAGGACAAAACATTGGAAAAGCAGGGACGTTTAATGATGGCCCCTTTCCATATCTGTAAACAAAACCATCCCATAGTGTACCAAAAAGCCTCAAACCTCAAGCCTGCAAACCCCTTGCAGCCACGATCTAATGTTGCCACCAAATGGCCAAAAGAGACTGTTCTACCCCAGCCTCCACCACAGAAGAAACATCTGTCACCCAAACCCAAAAGCTACGAATTTAGTCTGAGCATTCCATATTTTGATCTTTCGGTCAGACATGAAGGGGGAGATTTGGCCAGTGAAGGACATGATGGTGGAAATGATACCGCTCCTGTCTCTAAACCAGGCTTTCAAATCGACTTATCTGTTCCCTCTTCATCTGTCTCTCAATATCCCAATATCCCAATGACCAGCTATGTTGACAGTTCAGTAAATCAAGAAAATCCAGAGAACACAGAGTTTGTCAATTACGGTAACATAAAGCAGGAAATGCCACAATCAAGGCAACCTTTCTTAAACTCTGCTGGTAGTAGTTACTCAGAAACACAGGAACCGGCTTATAAACCATATTCCATCGAAACACAATCAAGTTCAACTCTTACTGGATCAGAAAGACCTTTTCTACATTTTCAAACACAGGAGCAGACTTATGAGCCAGTTCATGTTAAACCACAAAGTTCCACTCTGCATGAAACAGAAAGGCCTTTCTTCAACTTTGAAACAACACCACAACAGACTTTTGAGCCAAGTCGTGTTAAACCCCAGTCAAGTTCACCAATAACTGGATCAGAATGGCCTTTCTTTAACTCTGCAGCAACACAGCAACAGACACATGAACCAGGTTATCTTAGACCTCAATCAATTTCAACCCTTGGTGGATCAGAATGGCCTGCCTTGAACTTGGCACCTCCCTGGCAACAATCCTTTGAGGCAGGTCATCTTAAGCCTCAAGCAAGTTCAGCAATAGCTGGATCAGAATGGCCTGTCTTCAATTCGGCACCACCCCGGCAACAATCCTTTGAGGCAGATGGTCTTGAGCCTCAATCAAGTTCAAACCTTGGTGGATCAGAATCGCCTGCCTTAAACTTGGCACCACCCCGGCAACAATCCTTTGAGGCAGGTCATCTTAAGCCTCAAGCAAGTTCAGCAATAGCTGGATCAGAATGGCCTGCCTTCAATTCGGCACCAACTCTGCAACAGGCTTCTTTACACAGGAACTAACTCAGTGTTAACTCTGTTCAATCTGTGCACAAAGGTTATTTTACTTTTGGAGCGCATTTCTGCCAAGACTGTAACTCACCATGCAAATAAATACACAATTTCCTTCTTGCATCTGATGTCATTTATATTTTTATACTTTTACTCATACATCTCGAGTCCCTTTAGGGCAAAAATAACTTGGTATTCACTTATATTTTCTAAAATGTCCAATAATAGTTTTAGAAATCTTTAACATTTTATCGCACTTCTGTATATTGCCTTCTACAAAGATATTTGACCACAAGCAGGCTGCTTTGCCGGGAATGTTGTCACCTCTGTAGTAAGAAATGCAGTGTTTGATCTTACATCAGGGCCTGCTGTTTCTGTGTTTAAATAGTGATTCTATATTGGTGTTGGGTGTGGATGCCAGAGTGAGTAGTCTTGCCTTATTACAGCTAGAATGGGTCCAACTCCCTCACTTTTATAACTGGTAAGATAAGAATAGAAGGATGACAGGATAAAGACATGCTGTGGAAGAGAGACAGAGATTAATGACAAGTATGATTCAAGGAGGTGTATTAACACATAGTGAGTGAAGAACTATCAACCAATGCATCATGGGAACCCCCCAGCAGTCTACATCTATTGCAGCATAACTGAGGATTCAGGGTCACCTGGTCCAGCCCTAACTATATGCTTTAGCAAAAAGGAAAGTTTGAAGCCTAATCTTGAAAGTAGAGATGGTGTCTGTCTCCTGAATCCAAACTGGAAGCTGGTTCCACAGAAGAGGGGCCTGAAAACTGAAGGCTCTGCCTCCCATTCTACTTTTAAATACTCTAGGAACAACAAGTAGGCCTGCAGTGTGAGAGCGAAGTGCTCTAGTAGGGTGATTATGGTACTACAAGGTCATTAAGATAAGATGGGGCCTGATTATTTATTTAAGCCAATGAAGGGAAGCCAACAAAAGAGAAATCTGCTCTCTTTCTAGTCCCTGTCAGGACTCTTGCTGCAGCATTTTGGATCAGCTGAAGGCTTTTCAGGGAGTTTTTAGGACTTCATAATAATAATGAATTACAGTCGTCCAGTGTAGAAATAATAAATGCATGAACTAGTTTTTCAGCGTCACTCTGAGACAGGATATTTCTAAAATGACACCAAGGTTCCTCAGTGTTACTGGAGGCCAAGGTAATGCCATCCAGAGTAAGAATCTGGTTAGATACCATATTTCTAAGATTTTCAGGGCAGAGTACAATAACCTCAGTTTGATCTGAATTAAGAAGCAAAAAATTAGCAGCCATCCAGGTCTTTGTCTTTAAGACATTCCTGCAGTTTAACTCATTGGTGTGTGTTATCTGGCTTCATGGACAGATAGAGCTGGGTGTCATCTGCATAGCAGTGTAAATGTATGCTATGTCTTCTAATGATGCTGCCTAAGGGAAGCATGTATAGTGTAAACAGAATTGGTCCTAGCACTGAACCCTGTGGAACTCCATAATTGACCTCAGTGTGTGAAGAGGACTCTCCATTTACATGCACAAACTGGAGTCTATTAGATAGATATGATACAAACCACTGCAGTGCAGTACCTGTAATACCTACAGCATGTTCTAATCGCTCTAATAGGATATTATGGTCGACAGTATCGAACGCTGCACTGAGGTCTAGCAGGACAAGCACAGAGATGAGTCCACTGTCAGAGGCCATAAGAAGATCATTTGTAACCTTCACTAAAGCTGTTTCTGTGCTGTGATGAGCTCTGAAACCTGACGGAAACTCTTCAAATAAACCTCTGCAGATGATCAGTTAGCTGCTTGACAACTACTCTTTCAAGGATTTTTGATATGAAAGGAAGGTTGTAGATTGGCCTATAATTAGCTAACTCAGAAATATCAATTGGAGAAAAAGACTCTAAATGTTGCATCTGTGGGATGATTATGGGTAATTTTTTCTCTAATTGTTAAAATTTTATTTGTGAAGATGTTAATGAAGTCATTACTTGTTAACGTTAAAGGGATAGTTGGCTCAACAAACACATTACTGTAATCCGATTACTTTTTTCAACTAACGAGTAAAGTAAGGGATTACTATTGCAAAAACGGTAATTAGATTACAGTTACTTTCCCGTAGGAATGCTGCGTTACTAAAACTGTGATTTTTTGCGAGAATGTCTCATGACAGTGACGTAAGCGAATGTGACGTTCGTGACAACAGCTGTGTGCATTTAAAGCGTGGAAGTACTGACCTTACTTTGAGTTTGGTTCCATAAAAAGTGACAAAAACATTAGCGTTCGTTCAGCGTGGGAAGAAAACTTCTTTCTACAGCGAAAAAAACCCTAAACTTACGAGCAAGCACCAAGTGCGCAACGACGTAATGGGAAATTCACAGAGAAACTCGCGGATTCTTCAACTGACCGCTGCGGCACACCTGCACCAGGGCAAACCTCTGCCTGCCCCACTCCTAGAGCAACAGGACCGCTAGTCTTTGATTTTATTTATTTTCTGCTGTGTTTCACTTGCATCTATTTGTGTGTAAACACAAAAAATATTTTATTTTATGTGCTGGAATGTGCAGAAAATAGGTTTAAATGTTAAACAAATTTCTTCCAGTCAGAGAATGTAGCATATAATTTCATTTTTGCTTGATGCATAAAGTTAAAAGATTAAAATTGATAAAACAAGTTTTAAAAACAGACTTTTCCATTTGTTTACATTTTGTATGATGGATTATGCAGAAAAAGTAGAATTGGGCTGAAAATTCTCTCGCTTTATCACCTATTCAGGTTGTAATTCGTGTTTTTAAAAGTAACTAAGTAACTAAGTAATTAATTACTTTTGAAAATAAGTAATCCGTAAAGTAACGGGATTACTTTTGGGGGGAAGTAATCAGTAATTAGTTACTGATTACTTTTTTCAAGAAAGTTGACCAACACTGCTCAAAAGAGCTCTGACTTTTTGTCAGCCTGGCTACAGTGCTGAAGAGAAACCTGGGGTTGTTCTTATTTTCTTCAATCAGTGATGAATAGTAAGATGTTCTGGCTTTACAGAGGGCTTTCTCATAAAGCAACAAACAGTTTCTCCAGGCTAAATGATGATCTTCTAAATTTGTGACGCGCCATTTCCTCTCCAACTTACAAGTTATCTGCTTTAGGCTACACAGAAACTACACAGAAAACTCTGTGTAAGGCCCAGGTGGACGATAGATGATAACAAGTCAGACTGGTTTCTGTTTCAAATATTTTTTTTGTTTCAAATATTTTTTATTGAGAGCAAGTATCATGATTGTAGTTTTTACAAATTGACATAACATAGCTTATGCTCCTTTTTTTCTCTAAACTAACAAGGCAAATAATTAAACAACACCAACAACAACAAAAAAAAAAAAAAAAAAAAAAACCCGCAGTCACCCATAAGGGGTCCCAATACCCCGGCTGTCAGCAAAAGGGAAGAGAAACAAGTAAGCAATGTTTTATATTTTCCCAAGGTATATAAGTAAAGGGTGCCAGATTAATTCAAAATCTTTTACATTGTCATTCATACTATATCTTATTTTTTCAAGGTGAAGAGTGTTTATAAGTTCAGTAAGCCACATTTTTAATACAGGAGTCTCATTGCCTTTCCAAAGCTGCAGGATCAATTTCTTTGCAATAATCAAAGCATATGCCATAAACCTTTTTTGAGAACGTTGTAAATTTTGTGTTTCGTTGGAAATCCCAAAGATGATTACTGTCGGATTTGGTTCAATCTTACTTTTAAAAATATTAGACATATAAGTAAAAATATCATACCAAAAACCCTGAAGCCTTGGACATAGTGCAAAACAATGTAACAGATTTCCATAGTGTATCTTGCATTTTTCACAGAGGGGGGAACACTCTGGATACATTTTGTGAAGTTTTTCCCTTGAATAGTGTAGTCTGTGTATAATTTTGTACTGAATTAAACAGTGACGGGAATTAATAAAAGGCGTATTTATGTTGTGTAAGGCCTCCTGCCAGAAATCTTCTGATA
Organism: Astatotilapia calliptera; assembly: GCF_964374335.1. Classification (NCBI taxonomy): domain Eukaryota; kingdom Metazoa; phylum Chordata; class Actinopteri; order Cichliformes; family Cichlidae; genus Astatotilapia; species Astatotilapia calliptera. The sequence goes on along the minus strand of NC_137428.1, from coordinate 2,389,104 downwards.
GGAGAGTCCCAAAATCTTTTTCCCACTCCTCTTTGATTGAAGTAGTTGAAGGTATACTCATCTCCTGTATTGAATTATAAAATAATGAAATTCTCTGTTCAAACCCCCTTCCATCACTAAGACATCTGTCCAAAGGATCGGACGATATGTTTTCAAATTGTGGCAGGTATGTACGGATATAGTCTCTTAGTTGAAGATATCTAAAAAAATGACTGTGAGGCAATCCAAATCTATCTTTTAAATGTTGGAATGACATAAAAGTATCATTTAGGTATAAATCTTTTAATTTACAAATTCCCAATTCCTGCCATATATTGAAAGCTCCGTCTACACATGATGGAAGGAAAGAGGGGTTAGCTGTAATGGATGTACACATTGATAGTTTTTTCAATTTGAAGTGCTTAATTATTTGTCTCCAAATTTGTACGGTATTATGAATCACTGGATTCGAATTGTAATATGAGTTTGTCAAAAGAATAGGAGAGAGTAGTATTCCACCAACACAGTAAGGAAGGCAATCCTCCCGCTCCATCTGTAAGCCGTTAGGGAGTATTGCAGTGTCATCCAATAGAAGGGAAATTATTCTTAAATTTGATGCCCAGTAGTAGTACATAAAGTTAGGTAGTGTAAGTCCACCAAGGGATCTATGTTTGCATAGGTGGTCTTTTTTTATTCTATGTGTTTTATAATTCCATATAAATGGCATAATGATGGCGTCCATCTTTTTAAAAAAAGATTTGGGCAAGAAAATTGGGATGTTTTGAACCAGATACAAATACTGCGGGAGGAATACCATTCTTATTGAATTCACTCTCCCTATTAAAGAAATAGTAAGTGTCCTCCAGTACTGAATGTTATTTTTAAGTTTCTCCAGTAAGGGAAGAAAATTCTCTTTCATTAGGGAGCTGTATTTTTTTGGTATTGTAATGCCCAAGTAAGTGATTTTTTCATAGGTTATTTTAAATGGAAGAGATGTAAGCCATTGTTTATTCTCTAATTTAATGGGCAGTATTTCGCTTTTTCCCCAGTTAATCTTGTAGCCTGCGAAAGTACTGAATTTATCAATCACGGAGAGAATTGCTGGGAGGGATATTAATGGTTTTGTTATGTATAATAATATGTCGTCAGCATAGAGCGATATAGAATTAGAAGTGTATGTTGTATCATAACCGTGTATATCCATATGGGTTCGAATTGTCTGTGCTAAGGGTTCCAAAGCCAGGGCAAATAATAAAGGACTAAGAGAGCATCCTTGTCTTGTACCTCTGCTGAGTTTAAACTGAGTTGATAATGTCTGATTTGTAAGAATTCTGGCTGTGGGATTATTATAAAGTAGTTTTATCCAAGAGATGAAATCTTGTCCCAGTTGAAATTTTTCTAGGACTGCAAAGAGGTAGGACCACTCCACATGATCGAATGCCTTTTCGGCATCCAAGCTAAGTATAAGTAGGTCCTGTTGTACCTTGGGGGAATAGATTATATTAAATAGACGTCGAAGATTATTAAAAGAACTCCTGTTTGGAATGAAACCTGTTTGGTCTGAATGCACCAATTTATCTATTACTGTTTTAAGTCTACTCGCTAGTATTTTAGCCAGAATTTTTTGATCAGAATTTAATAGAGAAATAGGTCTATATGATCCCACTTCCTCCGGTGCTTTGCCTTTTTTTGGAAGTACTATAATAGTTGCTTCATTCAATGTTGGAGGTAGGGTGCTCTGGTTTCTGAGTTTTACAGCTGGGGTGGACGAGGCTAAGCATCAGGCTTTCAAATGAATTAAAAGTCTGTCTGGGTCTTTGGTTGATTAATAAGCTGGTGTGGAAAATTGCTGCCACACCTCCCCCTCAGCCTGTGCTTCGAGGTTTCTGGTAGTTAGAATGACTCGGGGGTGTTGATTCATTTAAACTAACATAATCATCCCGCTGCAACCAGGTTTCTGTGAGGCAGAGTAAATCGATTTGTTGATCAATTATTAACTCATGTACTAACAGGGACTTGGAGGAGAGAGACCTAATGTTTAATAATCCACATTTCACTGTTTTACTCTTTGGTGCAGTTGAGGATACTGTATTGTTCTTTCTTTGTGATTTTTTTATGTTTATGTCACAACATCAAGCAGCACTGAGTGGACGAGAGCATCAGGAGGTCGACCCTGTGACCCGGTGCAGAGGGAACGCTCGGCGTTTGTAATGCTGACCAAACAAAACCATGTGGGAGATTCAGTGTCAATGATTCGTACCATCTGAACTCGTGGGGTAACATTTTTGAAAATGCTATAAATACAAAGAAATATAATATAAATACTCTTTCTGCCACGATGCCACGTCTCTGTTTGAAATTGGATTTTTAATCTTAATTAGATGTTTTTACCTGGATAAATAAAGGTACTGTACTGGGCTAAGAAATAATAAAGTCCATAGCGTGAAGGCTCTTCTTCTTTGAAGCCTAATGGCAGCTGGTAAACCAACTTAAAGCCACATTACTGCCACCTACTGGAGCGTGGGTGGGAAAATAGCAGGAAAAAATAACTACGTTGTCTCCTTCAATCCTGTAACGGGAAGATATTCAAATGAAAGATTTTGTAATTCTGTGTTGCTGTCCTAAACAAATTCCTCAGGTTGCTAAATATAGCCACTAATTTCTTCTCTCTCCCTCACACGTGTATGGGGGAGGGAAGTTGACCTGTTGGGTACCTCAGTTCAACTTCTCATTAAAACAGGATAATTGGAAACACCTGCAGTAGGAAGGACCTATAAAGACAGCAGCATGTCCTGAACACTTGACTCAGAAGCACACTGGTGTTTGGCTGGAGTAGCTGACAGGGCACGACTGCATGCACAGTCTGGTTGGAGGGTTTGAGGACACAGCGAGTGCAGCTGCAGCAGTCATGGCTGCTCGGTTCCTCATTGCAAGGTACCACGTTTAAATGTGCTTTCATGATCTACACTTCCTGTACTCAAATGTGGACCTTTGTCTGGTTTTATCTTTACTGTATTTGTGCTGTTTGACAGGTTTTTACTGCTTTATGTTTTGAGTGATGTGGACTACTCCTCAGCTTTTCCAGGAGGTGAGCCTTACTTGCATCTTGTTGTTATGAATTTTGTCCAAAGCCTGTAGCAAATAACATTTTCAGCCTGTGCTGAAACAACCTGCTCCACAGTTAAAAAACTATAACAACTTACTGCCTTACCTGAAGAGTCCAGCAAAGTCATGCCTGCACGCAGAACCTGGAGCATCTCTTTAGAAAACACTTAATCATTCTTTAGATTCAAGATTATTGGGGAAAGTATGAAGGCCTTCAGTGGGTACTAAACAGGAGACAAAACAACCTTGGAAACAGCTAATATTCTAGCGCACATAATTAATACATTAGAAGTCTTTGAAAGCTGACTGTTAATGCCACTAAATGGGTCTGCAGTCTACCTTTGTAAGGACAACGCAGCCAATGGGCTAAAGTTCTGTCATGTCCAAATCAGCAGGTTAAATTTGGTTTGCTTTGGAAGCAGAGAATTGAAGTGGATAAAATGTATCAGACACTGAGAAATGTCACCAGAAGACTCTAAAGAATTGAATGTTTCTGATGCTAGAGCAACGTTAAACTGGAAATGCTGATTAGATCCAGTGGTGGGACAAAGTATTCCAGACCAAACCAAAAAGCCAGGTTTTCTTCATCTAAACTGGCTTGACAACATCTAAAACGCCAGTTGAAGGTGACTGGTGTTAAGGTTCTTGGTGTTTTGTATGCAGCACATTTCCAACAAAGTGCTTTACAGACTAAAGTGTAAAATGCACAACAACAATAAAATTTTTAGAATAATAAAATAAAAATATAAAATGATACAATAAGATAAACATCTGCAGCAACAGTGACCAAAGCTGTAAAATTTGATGTTTGGGTCAACATGTGCTGGAAGTGAGGCCATTAAAGCTGTGTCTTTTAGAAACGTAAGATGTTCCAGTGTTTGTGCAGATCCAGTATTTAGAGGCAGGGGTGTCCAACTCCAGGCCTCGATGGCCAATGTCCTGCAGGTTTTAGATCTCACCCTGGGTCAACACATCTGAATCAAGTGATTAGTTCATTACCAGGCCTCTGGAGAACTTCAAGGCATGTTGAGGAGGTAATTGAACCATTTGAATCAGCTGTGTTGGATCAAGAACACATCTAAAAGAAGGGGTTTGGTCGTTTTCATGATGTAAAAACGAAACTTGAATCCTGTAAGGAAGCCAGTGTAGGGAGGCTAGCACTGGGGTTATGCTCCATCAGTTTCATACCTGTCAGCAGACAAACGGCTGCATGTTGGCCCACCTGAAAATGGTAAATTGAGGACTGGTCCAAACCAAAAAGTGGAGAGCCTCGCACTAGTCCAAACTGCAACTGAATGAAAAGATGGTAACAAACGGCTAAATGCTCTTCATGGCACTGAAAACTAACCCTTTGTAAAGTTTTAAACACAGGGAAATATCTGTTTATGTAAATACTTTCGGGAAGAAACTGAAATGACTGATTCTAGAAGCAAATTTCACTTGCTTGGCCCACGTCGTCATTTTAGGGTTGACAGTGTTTTAGTAGGTAAAGGTGAATGGCTTGGCCAGTTGAGCTGCGGTTTGGGGAAGGCCTCAAAGGGTACTGGCAGCGGCTCCCAGGCCTGGCAGATCCCCTGTGTACTAAATAGATGTGAAGAAGATAAAGAATTTAAAAAAGGGGAGGCAGGGTCTGTGCAAAAAGGTTTCTTTAGCTGCAATCATCTGCGTTTCTTGCCGCCTTACAGATTAGGAAACAAATTTTGGTCCACTCAGAGAAGACCTCTGTCAAATTTAAGTCACTTTCCTCCTGTTAAGATAAATGTGCATCAGTATACTGAAAAACTGTAGATGTGGTTTTTTTTTTTAGCTTGGTATAATCTGTATTCTTACCCATGTTCTCTCTCAGCCACAAGTCCTGTGCAGCCTAGAGCGTGGCAGGGTGGAAGAGAGGAACACAATGTGTATGGAAGTCCTCGTCCTTTCCAGTACATGAGGGCTCTGCGGCCGACAGATCCAAAGATCAACCCTAATGTGCACGATCAGGTCCAAGTCCAATCCCCGAGATTGTATCAGCCACGCTCCAATATTCCCGCCCACAGACCCATGGAAACGTATCCGCTCCAGCCTCGAGCACACAGAAACCACCTTGTGGCCAAGCCCAGGAGCTTTGACTTGAGCCTGAGGATTCCTTTTGCTCAGTCTCGTGATGGTGCTAATCCTCCTCGGTACAGACCAAGCGGCTTTATTATTGACAACAGTTTTAATAATCCCGGCAGACGCCATGGCCATGACGCTTCCAAGCTGGGCTACCAGTTCAGCTTATCCGTTCCCTTTTCACGAGGTCCTCCACGCCGCCAGGAGCATCACGGCGGACATCAACACAGGCCTGAGGAAGATGATTTGGGTCACCAAAGACCGCAAGTTTATGTGCCGGCCAATACAAGGCCGCACCCCAACGAGCATCATCGTGAATATTATCATCGTGACGAAGGCCGCCCTGGTCAGGTCTCTGCATTTCCGGCGCCAGATGGACTGGAACGCCCATCAAGGCCGCGCCATCCTCAGAGATATGTCGACCCTTACAGTGGCTACTACAACTACCACATGAATCCTACGTGGAACGACTACTGGTTGTATTACCATGGACCTCACTGGGGTCATGTAAAGCATCCATCTTCTGACCCTTGGCCAAATTTCCATCGGTCAGCTTCAGACTGACATGGATGGAAGAGACGAGCCAAACTCGCAGGGTTCAGGTGGGTCACTGGTTTTTGGATATTACAACATGGCATTTCTTGATGGTTAAAACCTGTTCCTCATAATTTCTTCCTCCTCCACAGCTCTACAGTGCAACAAGGATCTCCTGTATTTATCTAAAATAAAGTGTGAAAGCTCTCCTGCAGTTTCTCTCGTCTTCTGTCAGGTTGAAAGAATAGCTGAACACTTGGGTTGAGGTTGCTCTTTAGAGCTAATGACATTCATGTGTTTGCAAGCAACAAGTCTATGCCCGAATGTTAAAAGCCACTGACTCTGCAGCTCATTAAATATTTGGGTGATGTACATTTTGAACTGCATCTAGAGATGTAACTGAGCCCAGTATTTCACAATTATCGCAGGCACTCCAATTTATGTAGAAACTCCATTCGGCCATCGAATGACACTTCAGTCGAATTCCTGCTCTGAGGAGTCTCAAGCTGGGATCGCTGCCTGCCAAGACACGAGATTAGCCCCCCAAACTGTCAGTTTTGGCAGACTATTGAATAGTTTCTCACATCTTAAACTTGTTCTCCAGGACAGTTCTTGGCTGCAGAGGATGACTTGAATGTTTAACGTTTTCTCCCTGGTGAATAATGACAAAGATTTAGGTAAGATGATTCTTCTAAGGGTGAAATGAGACCTGTCCCCTCCTGAGCCTTTATCAAATGCAGTGGAGCACTGAGGTTTGGCAGTTGCTGAAAGAAGACGTTCTGCTGCACCCAGTCCAGATTGGCTGGCCTTGGCTAATCCCTTTAAGCAAAATATGTAATTCTCAGATTATAGTATTCGCCAACATGTTGCCTCTAGACGAGCCCCTAAAATTGAGGCTGTTAAGTTTGAGTGTGCCTGATCTAAAATGGCCTGTATTTATATAGCGATTTACTAGTCCCTAAGGACCCCAAAGCGCTTGACATATCCAGTCATCACCCATTCACACACACACTGGTAATGGCAGCTACATTGTAGCCACTGACAGAGGCAAGGCTGCCGGACACTGGCGCCACCGGGCCCTCTGACCACCACCAGTAGGCAATGGGTGAAGTGTCTTGCCCAAGGACACAATGACCGAGACTGTCCAAGCCGGGGCTCGAACCGGCAACCTTCCGATTACAAGGCGAACTCCCAACTCTTGAGCCACGATCGCCCTAATGATCTAAAACTTAATTCTGCAGGCTCTCAAGCTTTTAACGCCTGCCACACCACTACTAGCATATCATTCAAGAACCTTGCGTTTTCCTCCAAATCAGACTTGAAAATTAAAGTGACTGGATGTAGCGCAAAACTGTAAGTGGTAGTCTGCTCAGGTACCAGTTTCAGCCCTGTTAGAGGCAATGGACAAAATGCTGATTGGCCTAGAACTGGCAAGAGCTTGAGCAGCCCCACACTTGTGTACGGGTAAAAATGGAGGTTTTCGTTTAAAAAAAAAAAATATATATTTCTATCCACATGTAAACGCTAAAAATGAAATGTTGGCAAATCAGAAGCCTGGGACGGAAAGACTAAAGTACTTCCAAAAAGTTTTGTTTTCTTGGAAAGGCAGACAAATTTGTTACTTTTCAAATGCCTTCAGCATTTCAAATGTTAAAAGTATTTTGGTTGGTGTAGACTTGCAACTAGGAATGAACAATAAAAAGTAAATTTATTCAAAACCACGTTAGGATTGTGGAAGCAGCTGTGTTGACTGTAGAGGCCACGTCCGAAGTTCCCTCTGATGTCTCTGTCTTTCTAAACGGACGGACAGTAACTGTGTAAGAACTGCAGATAGTCAGATTAACAGCAACAGTATTTTGTCTCTATCTGCCATTGTAGAAATTCATCTCATGTAAACAATAACATGGCGCACAGCGTCGCGTCGAACAAAGCGCACACCTGTGACGTTCCGTGGCTAAATATCAGTTTTCCTCATCCACACGTAAACGCAAAAACTGAGTATTTGAGATTCTCCACCCTGGCAGGAGTTTTTAAAAATCTGTTTTCAGTTTTACGTGTGGACGAAAGGTGCAAATGCACAGAAAAATCTGCGTTTTCAAAAATACCTGTGTACATGTGGCCCTAGCCTTACTTGAAGTCATCCCTTGGATATGGACAAATATAATTTTTCATAGCTAGATGTACCGCCACTAGATGCCATGAGAGATGCCACATTTTCAGCAACCAGCTCTTTGGGAGTTCCATTATTGGTGAAAAATAAAATTTTATGGCTGTCGTTGGAGTTTCTTTTATTTTTAAAGTTGTCTGTTGTGTAGATAAACACTGGCTCATGTGTGTTAGATGCCTGTTTTATGCTTGACTGATTTGTAGGTCAGTTTTACATTCCTGCAGCTGTGTCCATGGTGGGGGTTTGTTGGTTTTTCACACCAACCACACAAAGAAAATCATCAGATCGGGTGAAGTTGCTTTTTTAAAAAATAAATAAATAAATAAAACATTTTCTGTTATCACATTTTGGTGAGTCTGTGTGAACTTGAGCTCACTGGGTTAAATCCCAGTGCATCTTATTCTTTAGCCAGAGTGGATCGTCTGCCGCCTCCTCCTATCCCAGCATCCTTCTCTTTCACTCCACCCTCTGCTTGTCCTCCTTCATTACATCCATGAATCGTCTTTGAGGTCTTCCTCTTTATTGCCTGGCAGCTCTATTTTTGACATCCTTTGTCAGTGTATCCACTCTCCCTCCTCTGTACAAAAAAGAGGAAAAACAGTCTACTCTAGAGTTTGAATCGGATATTAAAATTTTATTCATCTTTCATCAACCTTTTGAACATAGCTTGAAAGCTTTTAGAGCTGTATTCAAACATGTCAAGCTGATTAACGCACACTGTAAATGTGTTCTGTCCCTTTACCATTTTCTGTTCAGTGTTCATTTATTTCTCTCATGATTTTCTCAGTAACGTCAAAATAAAAGCACCCAACTTCACTGTGTGTATGTTGGAGCCTTTACATGTTTATTTCCTGGCTTGGCCACAGATGACAGAGCGACTCATCCTCCTTCAGCTGTTCATGAATTTCCACAGCCAAATCTGGTTGTGGTGATACTTTCAGGTTCTTGTAGTGTGTCGTTGACCAGGCAGGTAAATTAGCTTCAGTTTGTGGTTGAAGGCTAAACAGCACATTCAGTCATGTAGTGTTGCCTCACCCCAAGAACAATTCAGCTATTTAATCTTAAAGTATCTCAAGTCTTTTTTTGTTTGCTTTCTTAACATAAAAACCATATATTTCATACCTCTGATAAATTTGCCTTTAATGTAGCCAATTTATTTTATGTTGGTGCTTGAGCTCAATGCAAGACTTTTATTATTAGTCTTTTATTTCATGTCAAAATGTGTATAAGCGCATAAAACTGTAAAAGGAAAACAATACAGCGCTGTACTGTAGAAGTTGAAATCAAACGTGTTCTTGTTGTCCACATCCCCTCTGGGGCATAGATTCAATCATTCTAACGTCTCAGCCAGGCCAATCACATCAAGTGTTTGCACCTGTGTGAGGCAGAGTTTGCTTCAGCCCAACTTTTCATTAGGAAGATAGAAAAGACACACACAGACAGCCGCGTGGCTTGGATGCTCGACTTTGAGTCTCGTGGGTGTTTAGTTGGAGGAGCTGGAAGTTGGGCTTTCTGGATCCACGGCTGACAGGGCAGCTGTGCTGCACAGTCCAGCTCAGCGCTCGCAGCTGTGAGGACACAGCGACTGCAGCAGTCATGGCTGCTGGCTTCCTAATTACAAGGTAACACATTAAATATGAAACCAAATGGGTTTTATTAGGTCCATTTTATTTACTTGAGTCTACCTTGACTGTGTATTTGTAACTGTTTAACAGATTATTGCTGGTCTGTTTGTTGAGTGAGGTGAACTACTCCTCAGCTTTTCCAAGAGGTAAGCCTAACTCACCTCCTGCTGAGGGAACTAATACAAAAATCCACATGTAACTGTTTTACTCTTTCCTTTATTGCAATATTGTTTTGCTATACAGCAAATGGAGAATCTATAAAGGGGACTCGAGGTGGCACTCTTCTTCAGTCCTGAAATGTAATTTTTACAATCTGAATCTAATAAATGATTAAATATTGTCAGTTAAATACCAGTGTAAGTAAAAAAAAAAAAATTAATTAAAAGTAAGCTTTATTCACAGTCCTGTTTCAAGACCATGTACATTGAAACAGGACTGTGTAGAGTATATCTGCAGTATTTTAATGTTATGGAGTTACAGGGTCTAAATGCTCCACACTATTAAATATGAGTTGTCCTGTGCTTCATGTTACGCTGCTTAAAATGTCGCACAGGGAACTAAACAAGAACCTTGTTTAAGCCAACTGTCAGGCCGGTTTATTCCTGCAGAAATATGTTGTTGAGGTTCTAGAGGTGTTGGTTTGGAAAATATAGTCTAAATGTCCAAATTTTACAATGTAATTTGTAACTTAACCTTCACCTGTTTTCTTTCATAGCCAGAAGTTTTGTGCAACCGGGAGTGTGGCAAAGTGAAGGAGAGGAAGAAGCCTACAACTATGAGAACTGTCATCCTTTCTACTACATCAGTGCCCAGGACAAAACATTGGAAAAGCAGGGACGTTTAATGATGGCCCCTTTCCATATCTGTAAACAAAACCATCCCATAGTGTACCAAAAAGCCTCAAACCTCAAGCCTGCAAACCCCTTGCAGCCACGATCTAATGTTGCCACCAAATGGCCAAAGGAGACTGTTCTACCCCAGCCTCCACCACAGAAGAAATATCTGTCACCCAAACCCAAAAGCTACGAATTTAGTCTGAGCATTCCATATTTTGATCTTTCGGTCAGACATGAAGGGGGAGATTTGGCCAGTGAAGGACATGATGGTGGAAATGATACCGCTCCTGTCTCTAAACCAGGCTTTCAAATCGACTTATCTGTTCCCTCTTCATCTGTCTCTCAATATCCCAATATCCCAATGACCAGCTATGTTGACAGTTCAGTAAATCAAGAAAATCCAGAGAACACAGAGTTTGTCAATTACGGTAACATAAAGCAGGAAATGCCACAATCAAGGCAACCTTTCTTAAACTCTGCTGGTAGTAGTTACTCAGAAACACAGGAACAGGCTTATAAACCATATTCCATCGAAACACAATCAAGTTCAACTCTTACTGGATCAGAAAGACCTTTTCTACATTTTCAAACACAGGAGCAGACTTATGAGCCAGTTCATGTTAAACCACAAAGCTCCACTCTGCATGAAACAGAAAGGCCTTTCTTCAACTTTGAAACAACACCACAACAGACTTTTGAGCCAAGTCGTGTTAAGCCCCAGTCAAGTTCACCAATAACTGGATCAGAATGGCCTTTCTTTAACTCTGCAGCAACACAGCAACAGACACATGAACCAGGTTATCTTAGACCTCAATCAAGCTCAACCCTTGGTGGATCAGAATGGCCTGCCTTAAACTTGGCACCACCCCGGCAACAATCCTTTGAGGCAGGTCATCTTAAGCCTCAAACAAGTTCAGCAATAGCTGGATCAGAATGGCCTGTCTTCAATTCGGCACCACCCCGGCAACAATCCTTCGAGGCAGATGGTCTAAAGCCTCAATCAAGTTTAACCCTTGGTGGATCAGAATGGCCTGCTTTAAACTTAGCACCAATTCAGCAACAGACTCGTGAATCAGGTTATCTTAAGCAACAATCAAGCTCAACCCTTGCTGGATCAGAATGGCCTGCCTTAAACTTGGCACCACCTCGGCAACGAACCTTTGAGCCAGGTCGTGTTAAGCCACAGTCCAGTTCAGCAATAGCTGGATCAGAATGGCCTGCCTTAAACTCCGCAACACAGCAACAGACTCATGAGTCGGGTTATCTTAAACCACAATCAATTCCAGCCTTTGGTGGATCAGAATGGCCTGTCTTCAATTTGGCACAGACTCGGCAACAAACCTTTGAGGCAGCTGGTCTTAAGCCTCAATCACGTTCAACACTTGGTGGATCAGAATGGCCTGCTTTAAACTTAGCACCAATTCAGCAACAGACTCATGAATCAGGTTATCTTAAGCAACAATCAATTCCAGCCCTTGGTGGATCAGACTGGCCTGTCTTCAATTTGGCACCGACTCGGCAACAAACCTTTGAGGTAGATGGTCTTAAGCCTCAATCACGTTCAACCCTGGATGGATCAGAATGGCCTACCTTAAATATGGCACCAACTCTGCAACAGGCTTTACACAGGAACTAACTCAGTGTCAACTCTGTTCAATCTGTGCACAAAGGTTATTTTACTTTTGGAGCGCATTTCTGCCAAGACTGTAACTCACCATGCAAATAAATACACAATTTCCTTCTTGCATCTGATGTCATTTATATTTTTATACTTTTACTCATACATCTCGAGTCCCTTTAGGGCAAAAATAACTTGGTATTCACTTATATTTTCTAAAATGTCCAATAATAGTTTTAGAAATCTTTAACATTTTATCGTACTTCTGTATATTGCCTTCTACAAAGATATTTGACCACAAGCAGGCTGCTTTGCCGGGAATGTTGTCACCTCTGTAGTAAGAAATGCAGTGTTTGATCTTACATCAGGGCCTGCTGTTTCTGTGTTTAAATAGTGATTCTATATTGGTGTTGGGTGTGGATGCCAGAGTGCCTTATTACAGCTGGAATGGGTCCTCATTTCCAACTCCCTCACTTACTTTTATAACTGGTAAGATAAGAATAGAAGGATGACAGGATAAAGACATGCTGTGGAAGAGAGACAGAGATTAATGACAAGTATGATTCAAGGAGGTGTATTAACACATAGTGAGTGAAGAACTATCAACCAATGCATCATGGGAATCCCCCAGCAGTCTACATCTATTGCAGCATAACTGAGGATTCAGGGTCACCTGGTCCAGCCCTAACTATATGCTTTAGCAAAAAGGAAAGTTTGAAGCCTAATCTTGAAAGTAGAGATGGTGTCTGTCTCCTGAATCCAAACTGGAAGCTGGTTCCACAGAAGAGGGGCCTGAAAACTGAAGGCTCTGCCTCCCATTCTACTTTTAAATACTCTAGGAACAACAAGTAGGCCTGCAGAGCGAGAGCGAAGTGCTCTAATAGGGTGATATGGTGCTACAAGGTCATTAAGATAAGATGGGGCCTGATTATTTATTTAAGCCAATGAAGGGAAGCCAACAAAAGAGAAATCTGCTCTCTTTCTAGTCCCTGTCAGGACTCTTGCTGCAGCATTTTGGATCAGCTGAAGGCTTTTCAGGGAGTTTTTAGGACTTCATAATAATAATGAATTACAGTCGTCCAGTGTAGAAATAATAAATGCATGAACTAGTTTTTCAGCGTCACTCTGAGACAGGATATTTCTAAAATGACACCAAGGTTCCTCAGTGTTACTGGAGGCCAAGGTAATGCCATCCAGAGTAAGAATCTGGTTAGATACCATATTTCTAAGATTTTCAGGGCAGAGTACAATAACCTCAGTTTGATCTGAATTAAGAAGCAAAAAATTAGCAGCCATCCAGGTCTTTGTCTTTAAGACATTCCTGCAGTTTAACTCATTGGTGTGTGTTATCTGGCTTCATGGACAGATAGAGCTGGGTGTCATCTGCATAGCAGTGTAAATGTATGCTATGTCTTCTAATGATGCTGACTAAGGGAAGCATGTATAGTGTAAACAGAATTGGTCCTAGCACTGAACCCTGTGGAACTCCATAATTAACCTCAGTGTGTGAAGAGGAATCTCCATTTACATGCACAAACTGGAGTCTATTAGATAGATATGATACAAACCACTGCAGTGCAGTACCTGTAATACCTACAGCATGTTCTAATCGCTCTAATAGGATATTATGGTCGACAGTATCGAACGCTGCACTGAGGTCTAGCAGGACAAGCACAGAGATGAGTCCACTGTCAGAGGCCATAAGAAGATCATTTGTAACCTTCACTAAAGCTGTTTCTGTGCTGTGATGAGCTCTGAAACCTGACGGAAACTCTTCAAATAAACCTCTGCAGATGATCAGTTAGCTGCTTGACAACTACTCTTTCAAGGATTTTTGATATGAAAGGAAGGTTGTAGATTGGCCTATAATTAGCTAACTCAGAAATATCAATTGGAGAAAAAGACTCTAAATGTTGAATCTGTGGGATGATTATGGGTAATTTTTTCTCTAATTGTTAAAATTTTATTTGTGAAGATGTTAATGAAGTCATTACTTGTTAACGTTAAAGGGATAGTTGGCTCAACAAACACATTACTGTAATCCGATTACTTTTTTCAACTAACGAGTAAAGTAAGGGATTACTATTGCAAAAACGGTAATTAGATTACAGTTACTTTCCCATAGGAATGCTGCGTTACTAAAACTGTGATTTTTTGCGAGAATGTCTCATGACAGTGACGTAAGCGAATGTGACGTTCGTGACAACAGCTGTGTGCATTTAAAGCGTGGAAGTACTGACCTTACTTTGAGTTTGGTTCCATAAAAAGTGACAATAACATTAGCGTTCGTTCAGCGTGGGAAGAAAACTTCTTTCTACAGCGAAAAAACCCCTAAACTTACGAGCAAGCACCAAGTGCGCAACGACGTAATGGGAAATTCACAGAGAAACTCGCGGATTCTTCAACTGACCGCTGCGGCACACCTGCACCAGGGCAAACCTCTGCCTGCCCCACTCCTAGAGCAACAGGACCGCTAGTCTTTGATTTTATTTATTTTCTGCTGTGTTTCACTTGCATCTATTTGTGTGTAAACACAAAAAAATATTTTATTTTATGTGCTGGAATGTGCAGAAAATAGGTTTAAATGTTAAACAAATTTCTTCCAGTCAGAGAATGTAGCATATAATTTCATTTTTGCTTGATGCATAAAGTTAAAAGATTAAAATTGATAAAACAAGTTTTAAAAACAGACTTTTCCATTTGTTTACATTTTGTATGATGGATTATGCAGAAAAAGTAGAATTGGGCTGAAAATTCTCTCGCTTTATCACCTATTCAGGTTGTAATTCGTGTTTTTAAAAAGTAACTAAGTAACTAAGTAATTAATTACTTTTGAAAATAAGTAATCCGTAAAGTAACGGGATTACTTTTGGGGGGAAGTAATCAGTAATTAGTTACTGATTACTTTTTTCAAGAAAGTTGACCAACACTGCTCAAAAGAGCTCTGACTTTTTGTCAGCCTGGCTACTCTGCTGAAGAGAAACCTGGGGTTGTTCTTATTTTCTTCAATCAGTGATGAATAGTAAGATGTTCTGGCTTTACAGAGGGCTTTCTCATAAAGCAACAAACAGTTTCTCCAGGCTAAATGATGATCTTCTAAATTTGTGACGCGCCATTTCCTCTCCAACTTACAAGTTATCTGCTTTAGGCTACACAGAAACTACACAGAAAACTCTGTGTAAGGCCCAGGTGGACGATAGATGATAACAAGTCAGACTGGTTTCTGAGTTTTACAGCTGGGGTGGACGAGGCTAAGCATCAGGCTTTCAAATGAATTAAAAGTCTGTCTGGGTCTTTGGTTGATTAATAAGCTGGTGTGGAAAATTGCTGCCACACCTCCCCCTCAGCCTGTGCTTCGAGGTTTCTGGTAGTTAGAATGACTCGGGGGTGTTGATTCATTTAAACTAACATAATCATCCCGCTGCAACCAGGTTTCTGTGAGGCAGAGTAAATCGATTTGTTGATCAATTATTAACTCATGTACTAACAGGGACTTGGAGGAGAGAGACCTAATGTTTAATAATCCACATTTCACTGTTTTACTCTTTGGTGCAGTTGAGGATACTGTATTGTTCTTTCTTTGTGATTTTTTTATGTTTATGTCACAACATCAAGCAGCACTGAGTGGACGAGAGCATCAGGAGGTCGACCCTGTGACCCGGTGCAGAGGGAACGCTCGGCGTTTGTAATGCTGACCAAACAAAACCATGTGGGAGATTCAGTGTCAATGATTCGTACCATCTGAACTCGTGGGGTAACATTTTTGAAAATGCTATAAATACAAAGAAATATAATATAAATACTCTTTCTGCCACGATGCCACGTCTCTGTTTGAAATTGGATTTTTAATCTTAATTAGATGTTTTTACCTGGATAAATAAAGGTACTGTACTGGGCTAAGAAATAATAAAGTCCATAGCGTGAAGGCTCTTCTTCTTTGAAGCCTAATGGCAGCTGGTAAACCAACTTAAAGCCACATTACTGCCACCTACTGGAGCGTGGGTGGGAAAATAGCAGGAAAAAATAACTACGTTGTCTCCTTCAATCCTGTAACGGGAAGATATTCAAATGAAAGATTTTGTAATTCTGTGTTGCTGTCCTAAACAAATTCCTCAGGTTGCTAAATATAGCCACTAATTTCTTCTCTCTCCCTCACACGTGTATGGGGGAGGGAAGTTGACCTGTTGGGTACCTCAGTTCAACTTCTCATTAAAACAGGCTAATTGGAAACACCTGCAGTAGGAAGGACCTATAAAGACAGCAGCATGTCCTGAACACTTGACTCAGAAGCACACTGGTGTTTGGCTGGAGTAGCTGACAGGGCACCACTGCATGCACAGTCTGGTTGGAGGGTTTGTGAGGACACAGCGAGTGCAGCTGCAGCAGTCATGGCTGCTCGGTTCCTCATTGCAAGGTACCACGTTTAAATGTGCTTTCATGATCTACACTTCCTGTACTCAAATGTGGACCTTTGTCTGGTTTTATCTTTACTGTATTTGTGCTGTTTGACAGGTTTTTACTGCTTTATGTTTTGAGTGATGTGGACTACTCCTCAGCTTTTCCAGGAGGTGAGCCTTACTTGCATCTTGTTGTTATGAATTTTTTCCAAAGCCTGTAGCAAATAACATTTTCAGCCTGTGCTGAAACAACCTGCTCCACAGTTAAAAAACTATAACAACTTACTGCCTTACCTGAAGAGTCCAGCAAAGTCATGCCTGCACGCAGAACCTGGAGCATCTCTTTAGAAAACACTTAATCATTCTTTAGATTCAAGATTATTGGGGAAAGTATGAAGTCCTTCAGTGGGTACTAAACAGGAGACAAAACAACCTTGGGAACAGCTAATATTCTAGAGCACATAATTAATACATTACAAGTCTTTGAAAGCTGACTGTTAATGCCACTAAATGGGTCTGCAGTCTACCTTTGTAAGGACAATGCAGCCAATGGGCTAAAGTTCTGTCATGTCCAAATCAGCAGGTTAAATTTGGTTTGCTTTGGAAGCAGAGAATTGAAGTGGATAAAATGTATCAGACACTGAGAAATGTCACCAGAAGACTCTAAAGAATTGAATGTTTCTGATGCTAGAGCAACGTTAAACTGGAAATGCTGATTAGATCCAGTGGTGGGACAAAGTATTCCAGACCAAACCAAAAAGCCAGGTTTTCTTCATCTAAACTGGCTTGACAACATCTAAAACGCCAGTTGAAGGTGACTGGTGTTAAGGTTCTTGGTGTTTTGTATACAGCACACTTCCAACAAAGCGCTTTACAGACTAAAGTGTAAAATGCACAACAATAATAAAATTTTTAGAATAATAAAAATATAAAATGATACAATAAGATAAACATCTGCAGCAACAGTGACCAAAGCTGTAAAATTTGATGTTTGGGTCAACATGTGCTGGAAGTCAGTCCATTAAAGCTGTGTCTTTTTGAAACGTAAGATGTTCCAGTGTTTGTGCAGATCCAGTATTTGGAGGCAGGGGTGTCCAACTCCAGGCCTCGAGGGCCAGTGTCCTGCAGGTTTTAGATCTCACCCTGTGTCAACACATCTGAATCAAGTGATTAGTTCATTACCAGGCCTCTGGAGAACTTCAAGGCATGTTGAAGAGGTAATTTAACCGTTTGAATCAGCTGTGTTGGATCAAGGACACATCTAAAGGAAGGGGTTTGGTCGTTTTCATGATGTAAAAACACAACTTGAATCCTGTAAGGAAGCCAGTGTAGGGAGGCTAGCACTGGGGTTATGCTCCATCAGTTTCATACCTGTCAGCAGACAAATGGCTGCATGTTGGCCCACCTGAAAATGGTAAATTGAGGACTGGTCCAAACCAAAAAGTGGAGAGCCTCGCACTAGTCCAAACTGCAACTGAATGAAAAGATGGTAACAAACAGCTAAATCCTCTTCATGGCACTGAAAACTAACCCTTTGTAAAGTTTTAAACACAGGGAAATATCTGTTTATGTAAATACTTTCGGGAAGAAACTGAAATGACTGATTCTAGAAGCAAATTTCACTTGCTTGGCCCACGTCATCATTTTAGGGTTGACAGTGTTTTAGTAGGTAAAGGTGAATGGCTTGGCCAGTTGAGCTGCGGTTTGGGGAAGACCTCAAAGGGTACTGGCAGCGGCTCCCAGGCCTGGCAGATCCCCTGTGTACTAAATAGATGTGAAGAAGATAAAGAATTTAAAAAAGGGGAGGCAGGGTCTGTGCAAAAAGGTTTCTTTAGCTGCAATTATCTGCATTTCTTGCCGCCTTACAGATTAGGAAACACAAATTTTGGTCCACTCAGAGAAGACCTCTGTCAAATTTAAGTCACTTTCCTCCTGTTAAGATGAATCTGCATCAGTATACTGAAAAACTGTAGATGTGGTTTTTTTTTTTGTTTGTTTGTTTTTTTTTTTTAAGCTTGGTATAATCTGTATTCTTACCCATGTTCTCTCTCAGCCACAAGTCCTGTGCAGCCTAGAGCGTGGCAGGGTGGAAGAGGGGAACACGATGTGTATGGAAGTCCTCGTCCTTTCCAGTACATGAGGGCTCTGCGGCCGACAGATCCAAAGATCAACCCTAATGTGCACGATCAGGTCCAAGTCCAATCCCCGAGATCGTATCAGCCACGCTCCAATATTCCCGCCCACAGACCCATGGAAACGTATCCGCTCCAGCCTCAAGCACACAGAAACCACCTTGTGGCCAAGCCCAGGAGCTTTGACTTGAGCCTGAGGATTCCTTTTGCTCAGTCTCGTGATGGTGCTAATCCTCCTCGGTACGGACCAAGCGGCTTTATTATTGACAACAGTTTTAATAATCCCGGCAGACGCCATGGCCATGACGCTTCCAAGCTGGGCTACCAGTTCAGCTTATCCGTTCCCTTTTCACGAGGTTCTCCACGCCGCCAGGAATATCACGGCGGACATCGACACAGGCCTGAGGAAGATGATTTGGGTCACCAAAGACCGCAAGTTTATGTGCCGGCTCATACAAGGCCGCATCCCAACGAGCAGCATCATCGTGATGAAGGCCGCCCTGGTCAGGTCTCTGCATTTCCGGAGCCAGATGGACTGGAACGCCCATCAAGGCCGCGCCATCCTCAGAGATATGTTGACCCTTACAGTGGCTACTACAACTCCCACATGAATCCTACATGGAACGACTACTGGTGGTATTACCATGGACCTCACTGGGGTCATGTAACGCATCCATCTTCTGACCCTTGGCCAAATTTCCATCGGTCAGCTTCAGACTGACATGGATGGAAGAGACGAGCCAAACTCGCAGGGCTCAGGTGGGTCACTGGTTTTTGGCTATTACAACATGGCATTTCTTGATGGTTAAAACCTGTTCCTCATAATTTCTTCCTCCTTCACAGCTCTACAGTGCAACAAGGATCTCCTGTATTTATCTAAAATAAAGTGTGAAAGCTCTCCTGCAGTTTCTCTCGTCTTCTGTCAGGTTGAAAGAATAGCTGAACACTTGGGTTGAGGTTGCTCTTTAGAGCTAATGACATTCATGTGTTTGCAAGCAACAAGTCTATGCCCGAATGTTAAAAGCCACTGACTCTGCAGCTCATTAAATATTTGGGTGATGTACATTTTGAACTGCATCTAGAGATGTAACTGAGCCCAGTATTTCACAATTATTGCAGGCTTGACACCAAATCAAGTGTCCCGTCTTTCACAACCTGCTCTTGTACAAGTTTACAAGCACTCCAATTTATGTAGAAACTCCATTCGGCCATCGAATGACACTTCAGTCGAATTCCTGCTCTGAGGAGTCTCAAGCTGGGATCGCTGCCTGCCAAGACACGAGATTAGCCCCCCAAACTGTCAGTTTTGGCAGACTATTGAATAGTTTCTCACATCTTAAACTTGTTCTCCAGGACAGTTCTTGGCTGCAGAGGATGACTTGAATGTTTAACGTTTTCTCCCTGGTGAATAATGACAAAGATTTAGGTAAGATGATTCTTCTAAGGGTTAAATGAGACCTGTCCCCTCCTGAGCCTTTATCAAATGCAGTGGAGCACTGAGGTTTGGCAGTTGCTGAAAGAAGACGTTCTGCTGCACCCAGTCCAGATTGGCTGGCCTTGGCTAAATCCCTTTAAGCAAAATATGTAATTCTCAGATTATAGTATTCACCAACATGTTGCCTCTAGACGAGCCCCTAAAATTGAGGCTGTTAAGTTTGAGTGTGCCTGATCTAAAATGGCCTGTATTTATATAGCGATTTACTAGTCCCTAAGGACCCCAAAGCGCTTTACATATCCAGTCATCCACCCATTCACACACACACTGGTAATGGCAGCTACATTGTAGCCACTGACAGAGGCAAGGATGCCGGACACTGGCGCCACCGGGCCCTCTGACCACCACCAGTAGGCAATGGGTGAAGTGTCTTGCCCAAGGACACAATGACCGAGACTGTCCAAGCCGGGGCTCGAACCGGCAACCTTCCGATTACAAGGCGAACTCCCAACTCTTGAGCCACGATCGCCCTAATGATCTAAAACTTAATTCTGCAGGCTCTCAAGCTTTTAACGCCTGCCACACCACTACTAGCATATCATTCAAGAACCTTGCGTTTTCCTCCAAATCATACTTGAAAATTAAAGTGACTGGATGTAGCGCAAAACTGTAAGTGGTAGTCTGCTCAGGTACCAGTTTCAGCCCTGTTAGAGGCAATGGACAAAATGCTGATTGGCCTAGAACTGGCAAGAGCTTGAGCAGCCCCACACTTGTGTACGGGTAAAAATGGAGGTTTTCGTTTTAAAAAAAAAAAAAAAAAAAAATATTTCTATCCACATGTAAACGCTAAAAATGAAATGTTGGCAAATCAGAAGCCTGGGACGGAAAGACTAAAGTACTTCCAAAAAGTTTTGTTTTCTTGGAAAGGCAGACAAATTTGTTACTTTTCAAATGCCTTCAGCATTTCAAATGTTAAAAGTATTTTGGTTGGTGTAGACTTGCAACTAGGAATGAACAATAAAAAGTAAATTTATTCAAAACCACGTTAGGATTGTGGAAGCAGCTGTGTTGACTGTAGAGGCCACGTCCGAAGTTCCCTCTGATGTCTCTGTCTTTCTAAACGGACGGACAGTAACTGTGTAAGAACTGCAGATAGTCAGATTAACAGCAACAGTATTTTGTCTCTATCCGCCATTGTAGAAATTCATCTCATGTAAACAATAACATGGCGCACAGCGTCGAACAAAGCGCACACCTGTGACGTTCCGTGGCTAAATATCAGTTTTCCTCATCCACACGTAAATGCAAAAACTGAGTATTTGAGATTCTCCACCCTGGCAGGAGTTTTTAAAAATCTGTTTTCAGTTTTACGTGTGGACGAAAGGTGCAAATGCACAGAAAAATCTGCGTTTTCAAAAATACCTGTGTACATGTGGCCCTAGCCTTACTTCAAGTCATCCCTTGGATATGGACAAATATGATAATTTTTCATAGCTAGATGTACCGCCACTAGATGCCATGAGAGATGCCACATTTTCAGCAACCAGCTCTTTGGGAGTTCCATTATTGGTGAAAAATAAAATTTTATGGCTGTCGTTGGAGTTTCTTTTATTTTTAAAGTTGTCTGTTGTGTAGATAAACACTGGCTCATGTGTGTTAGATGCCTGTTTTATGCTTGACTGATTTGTAGGTCAGTTTTACATTCCTGCAGCTGTGTCCATGGTGGGGGTTTGTTGGTTTTTCACACCAACCACACAAAGGAAATCATCAGATCGGGTGAAGTTGCTTTTTTAAAAAATAAATAAATAAATAAAACATTTTCTGTTATCACATTTTGGTGAGTCTGTGTGAACTTGAGCTCACTGGGTTAAATCCCAGTGCATCTTATTCTTTAGCCAGAGTGGATCGTCTGCCTCCTTCTCCTCCTATCCCAGCATCCTTCTCTTTCACTCCACCCTCTGCTTGTCCTCCTTAATTACATCCATGAATCGTCTTTGAGGTCTTCCTCTTTATTGCCTGGCAGCTCTATTTTTGACATCCTTTGTCAGTGTATCCACTCTCCCTCCTCTGTACAAAAAAGAGGAAAAACAGTCTACTCTAGAGTTTGAATCGGATATTAAAATTTTATTCATCTTTCATCAACCTTTTGAACATAGCTTGAAAGCTTTTAGAGCTGTATTCAAACATGTCAAGCTGATTAACGCACACTGTAAATGTGTTCTGTCCCTTTACCATTTTCTGTTCAGTGTTCATTTATTTCTCTCATGATTTTCTCAGTAACGTCAAAATAAAAGCACCCAACTTCACTGTGTGTATGTTGGAGCCTTTACATGTTTATTTCCTGGCTTGGCCACAGATGACAGAGCGACTCATCCTCCTTCAGCTGTTCATGAATTTCCACAGCCAAATCTGGTTGTGGTGATACTCGCAGGTTCTTGTAGTGTGTCGTTGACCAGGCAGGTAAATTAGCTTCAGTTTGTGGTTGAAGGCTAAACAGCACATTCAGTCATGTAGTGTTGCCTCACCCCAAGAACAATTCAGCTATTTAATCTTAAAGTATCTCAAGTCTTTTTTTGTTTGCTTTCTTAACATAAAAAACATATATTTCATACCTCTGATAAATTTGCCTTTAATGTGGCAGATTTATTTTATGTTGGTGCTTGAGCTCAATGCAAGACTTTTATTATTAGTCTTTTATTTCATGTCAAAATGTGTATAAGCACATAAAACTGTAAAAGGAAAACAATACAGCGCTGTACTGTAGAAGTTGAAATCAAACGTGTTCTTATTGTCCACATCCCCTCTGGGGCATAGATTCAATCATTCTAACGCAGGGGTGCCCAATCCGGTCCTCGAGAGCTACCGTCCTGCAGCTTTTAGATGCATCCTTGTTCCCACACACCTGAATCAAATGAATGGCTTGTTATCAGGCCTTTGCCAAACATGATGGCATGCTGAAGAGATCAAACCATTTGATTCAGCTGTGTTGGAGTAGGGATGCATCTAAAAGCTGCAGGATAGTAGCTCTCGGGGACCAGGATTGGGCAGCCCTGTTCTAACGTCTCAGCCAGGCCAATCACATCAAGTGTTTGCACCTGTGTGAGGCAGAGTTTGCTTCAGCCCAACTTTTCATTAGGAAGATGGAAAAGACACATACAGACAGCCGCGTGGCTTGGATGCTCGACTTTGAGTCTCGTGGGTGTTTAGTTGGAGGAGCTGGAAGTTGGGCTTTCTGGATCCACGGCTGACAGGGCAGCTGTGCTGCACAGTCCAGCTCAGCGCTCGCAGCTGTGAGGACACAGCGACTGCAGCAGTCATGGCTGCTGGCTTCCTAATTACAAGGTAACACATTAAATATGAAACCAAATGGGTTTTATTAGGTCCATTTTATTTACTTGAGTCTACCTTGACTGTGTATTTGTAACTGTTTAACAGATTATTGCTGGTCTGTTTGTTGAGTGAGGTGAACTACTCCTCAGCTTTTCCAAGAGGTAAGCCTGACTCACCACCTGCTGTTTGGAAATGGGGCTAAAACTCTTCTTGTTAAAATACCTGTGTTACTATAATGTCCTGCAAGTCTAACTCTGTTAAGAATTGAGCCATTAGCAACAATTTACCAGCTCCCCTAATTAAAGTAAGACCAAACACTAGGCCTACGATCTGATACACAGCACTGACAAGTCAGGGTGGTGCTTTAAGCAAACTGTGCATTTGCTTTTGTTTGTATCTTGATGTAGTTTTCTGATTAGGAACAGGTTAAGTTAGCCTTTCAAATTAAAACTGTCTGGGTCCATGGCGTGAAGGATTGCTGCCATTCCTCCTCCGCCTTCATGGATTCAGACAGAAAGTTGGAGGTTGAGTAATTTAAATTAACAACTTTCCTGATGTAACCGCATTTCTGTGTGGCAGAATAAAGCAATATGTCGGTAATTAAGTCAGTGACTGACAGGAAAAAGAGGGAACTAATACAAAATCCACATGTAACTGTTTTGCTCTTTCCTTTATTGCAATATTGTTTTGCTATACAGCAAATGGAGAATCTATAAAGGGGACTCGAGGTGGCACTCTTCTTCAGTCCTGAAATGTAATTTTTACAATCTGAATCTAATAAATGATTAAATATTGTCAGTTAAATACCAGTGTAAGTAAAAAAAAAAAAAAAAAAAAAAATTAAAAGTAAGCTTTATTCACAGTCCTGTTTCAAGACCATGTACATTGAAACAGGACTGTGTAGAGTATATCTGCAGTATTTTAATGTTATAGAGTTACAGGGTCTAAATGCTCCACACTATTAAATATGAGTTGTCCTGTGCTTCATGTTACGCTGCTTAAAATGTCGCACAGGGAACTAAACAAGAACCTTGTTTAAGCCAACTGTCAGGCCGGTTTATTCTTTATGGCACATCTCTGCTTTGTTCTTGTTCCTCCCAGAGAAACCTCATTTGAAAAAACGGTAATGTAGCTCTGTACATTAGCAAACTGTTTCTGTGCTGCTAATCACCAATTATGAAGCTAAATAGATCAAATGAATTATGCTCTTATGATAGATTCCTGCAGAAATATGCTGTTGAGGTTCTAGAGGTGTTGGTTTGGAAAATATAGTCTAAATGTCCAAATTTTACAATGTAATTTGTAACTTAACCTTCACCTGTTTTCTTTCATAGCCAGACGTTTTGTGCAACCGGGAGTGTGGCAAAGTGAAGGAGAGGAAGAAGCCTACAACTATGAGAACTGTCATCCTTTCTACTACATCAGTGCCCAGGACAAAACATTGGAAAAGCAGGGACGTTTTAGGACGGCCCCTTTCCATATCTGTAAACAAAACCATCCCATTGTGTACCAAAAAGCCTCAAACCTCAAGCCTGCAAACCCCTTGCAGCCACGATCTAATGTTGCCACCAAATGGCCAAAGGAGACTGTTCTACCCCAGCCTCCACCACAGAAGAAATATCTGTCACCCAAACCCAAAAGCTATGAATTCAATCTGAAGATTCCCTTTCTTGATTTCCTGATAAGAAATGATGGAAAGAATTCTTCTAATAAAAAACATGATGGTGGAAATGATGCGCCTGCTGTCGCCAAACCAGGTTTTCAGGTCGGCTCATCTGTTTCCTCTTCATCTGTCTCTCAGTCTCTCAACACCCCAACCAATAGCCATTTTGTCCACTTGGCAAGTCAACACAAACCAGAGACTCCTGATGTTTTAAACCCAGAAAAACCCATTTCAGCCACGACTGAATCAAGGCAACCCTCCTTAAACTCTGCTAGTATGGGCCAGACGGAAACACAGGAGCAGCCATTTCCCATGAAACCACAATCAAGTTCAACTTTATTTGGATCAGGAAGACCTTTCGTAAGTTTTGCAACACCCCAGCAAGAGACTCGTGAGCCAGTTCATATTAAGCCAAGTTCATCTCTGGCTGAGTCAACAAGGCCTCTCTTAAGCTTTGGAACAACACAGCAGCAGACTTATAAGCCAGTTCGTGTTAAACCTCAAAGTTCAACCATGACTGAATTAGAACAGCCTTTCCTAAACCTTGGAACAACGCAACACGACGGTTATAAGCCATATCCTATTAAACCACAATCAAACTCTGCCATGATTGGATTAAGGCAGCCCTTCTTAAACTCTGCTGGTACAGAAGCACAGGAGAAACCTTATGAGCCATATCCCATCAAACTACAGTCAAGTTTGACCCTGATTGAACCAGCGAGGCCTTTACGTTTTACATCACCACAGCATCACATTCATGAGCCAGTTCGTGCTAAACCACCAAGTTCAAATCAGGTTGGAGCAGAACGGCCTTTTGTGAACTTTGGAACAACACAACACCAGAGTTATGGGCCATATCTAGTTAAACCGCAATCGAAGTCTGCCATAATTGGATTAAGGCAACCCTTCTTAAACTCTGCTGGTGCAGATGCACAGGAGAAGCTTTATAAGCCATATCCCATCAAACTACAGTCCAGTTCAACCCTGGTGGAACCAGTGAGGCCTTTACGTTTTGCATCACCCCAGCAAAACATTCATGAGCCAGTTGGTGTTGAACCACAAAGTTCAAAGCATATTGGAACAGAACGGCCTCTTGTGAACTTTGGAACAACACAGACTCGTGAGCAACATCCCATTAAACCACAATCGAATTCAAACCTCATTGCATCAGCAAGGCCTTTCCTAAGTTTTGCAGCACCACAGCAAGAGACCTATGAGCCATTTCACATTAAACCACAAAGTTCAACCCCAGCTGTATCAGAGCGACCTTACTTTGGAACAACACAACAGCAAACTTATGAGCCATATCCAATTAAACCACAATCTAGTTCAACCATGGCTGCATCTGCAAAGCCTTTCCTGAACTTCGAAGCACCACAGCAGCAAACTTATGAGCCATTTCATATTAAACCACAATCAAGCTCAGATCGGTTAACCTCAGACTGGCCTGCCTTAAACTATGCTGCTATTGGACACTCACAAGCACAACAGGCTTATGAGCCATTTTACTTTAAGTCGCGGTCAACTTCAACCCACTTTGGATCAGAACGGCCTGCCTTTAACTCTGCAGCTGCACGTCAGAATTATGAGCCGGTTCATGCCAAAATGCAATCTTATGACAGTTGGCCATATTTTCAGGACAGGTCAACGATGTCTTCAAGCCAAATGAGAGTCCAAAGACAGGACTCTGCCAGAAACAAACTCAACAGGAAACGCGACTACCCAAAACTTTTTGATGTGGCTGGAAGTGATGGTCATAACAAACTTGCTTATGTTTAACAAGTTCAGGCTCAAGGTTTTAAATCTGCAATTGTCAAAAACTATCAGAGTTCACAGTTCATCCCTTTGCTTCCAAGACTTCTTTTTTCATATCCAGCCACCAGCCCTTCTGATTTCATCTCCAGTGACAACCAGGATACAAACCCAAACAATCTGGAACCATTTTCATCCTCACCTCTGTTCATCCTACCTAACAACACTTTGATAACAGCCTTGTCAGTTCAATTGGAAGCAAAAAGTACCTGAGGTTTAGGTGAGTCATTACATTCTTGTGATTTGAATACATCTGTGAAAACTGGTATAATGTCTGAATCTCTTGTCTTACAGTTGTGCACTTGAACTGAAGAGATGTTAATCTACTGTCTACTCATGTGAAAGTGCCCATGCTCCATCCTGTTTAAGTCTTTTGATTGGCTGCTCTCAAGACGAAACAGTGACAGTCATGTCTGTGTACTATAAACTGAAAGCAGGTGACAGCAAAGGCTAGAAATATCTAGCTACTTCAACCTGTTAAGCTGACCGAAGTCTTTTTGTTTTTGTTTAATCCATACAAAAAACATGAAGTATAGATTTAGCTCTTGCAGAGCGCAGCTTTCCATGTTTGTGTGGCCGGGTGCACTGATTTTTAGTCTAATCTTGTGCCCTGCAGCTTCACAGCAAAAAGCCTCCAGGATGTCATGGTATTTCACAGAGCTGCAGCCGAGCACAGTGACCTGTAGTTTCTTCAAACTGTATAAATGCAGAGGTGCAAAGAGGCTGTTTTCATGTTTTTGTTGGAGGTTTGAGATTAAAACACTGACAAGTTGTTGCACTTGTTGCATTGGCACTGCATCACTACTAGGACATTAATCTAAGATAAGGTGAAGGAGGCACATCTGGAAACCTCAGGGTTTCCATGGTTGAAGTCAGTCTACAGGCCAGAGAAGCAGTCTGGCTGGCCAAGAGTTTACCACCATAAAGCATTTTCAGTTAAAGGTAGAGGAATGTCTTGTGTTGTTTCTTGCTTTTTTTGTTTTAGTTCCTGCATTAGCTCAAACTTTAATTACCAACAGATCCAACAGAGTTGTAAATGGTGTGATTGGGAACATAGTCAGTTACGTGATTGTTACATGGTTTATAACCCTTAGGTCACCATCTTGTAGTCTGACCTGTGGGTTAACCACTTGTGGAAGAGTGGCACTGATGGAAAATAAACGATGTTCACTATCTATAGAAAACTAGTCACTCATCCTTTTTGGTCTCTATAACTGTATTGAGTGTAAAGCAATCCAATAACATTTCATGGTTATATACTGGCCAACTCTGAAACATTTCTTGCTTTTAGTTTTTCTAAAAGTCACTGAATGGTGGATCTTACCCTTTGTATGAAAAGAAAAAAATTAGTCTCAAATCTAAGCTCTTCGAGGCTTCCCCCCCCCCCCCTCCCCCAACAATACATCCCTAAACCTTCTTTTTTGTTTTCCCCTAATGCAAAACTGGTTTATGAAGTTATCTGCTCACCACTGGCATTTTTTAATTGTTAGCATAAATAATGAGTCTGTCTAGATTCCCGTTATTCCACCACTGGTGAGTCTGGTGGGGCCCTGAGCGGCCCTTCTACCAGTGTTATTATCTAAGAAATATTCAAACACCAGTGTGTTTTAAACAGTGTAAAGACAAATTGATCACTCTGCTCAGTCATGTCTCGGTCAGAGTTGGACACACTAGACTGCTCTGCTAGCTAAATTAACAAATATAAAATGTTAAAGCAAAAGAGAGAAATATTGTGGTACTGGCTGAAGTTGTTATTCAAATGTCTCCTCCGCAGATGAGGCTAGCCAAGCAGCATTTAGTTATATTAAAACCTTTATTTGCTTTAGTCACCACGGTCTTGTTTTTTCACACTCCCAGAAAAGTAACTCTCCACTTTCATGGAGTGGCTTTTGTTGTCTTTAGCTTTGTCTAAAGAGAATCATGTGTGATACTTGTAGTGGGAATCTGGTGGCGCCTCCGTGGGAGCTCAGGTTTTTCCCACTGCCACTGCAAACCTTGCACACTGCCTCCATTACTCTCATAGTTTACTTTTCCCTTCTAATTGCAAGTTGGTAACTTTGCGTTTTTGAAACCTAATCTGCTCGTACCCAGTATTTTTATCACAGCGGGGTATAGTGTTGAGGTACCCGTTTAGTTTTTATTAGCTCCAGTGAAAACAGTTCAGTCTTTGTCAAATCTCAAGACTCTTCACAAATGTGTCGTCTATTGTATTCAACGATGAGAACTCACTGGAGTAGTTGAAGGAGCAAGTACATCGAGAGGGAGAGGAGGAAGAGGACTCCAACGTAGCTCTTGAAGTGAGGTTACTGCTGCTTAGTGTGCTGGAAAATCACCACCCATTCACACACATTTTAATTGCCCTTTTAAAATTGGCTGACTGTAGATTATTAAAGGTCTTTACTTTTTCACTGGGTTCAAGAGTTGAGGACATGAATATCATATTTACATCCATATCACCAAACCATATAAATTTTCCATTGAAAATAACTAGTCTGAGTACTTGTACAGTTTGCCAGTGTAACGAACACATCTGGCACGAATGAGAGGAAGCCGGTGTAACATTGAAGCTGCAAGGAGCAGGGGGGAGGACTTTAAATACCTGGAGTCAAACGTCCAAAACAACAGACGGAGCAGAGAGAAGAGGATAGAGCAGGCAGGGCGACATGGGTGAAGACGAGTGTCAGGGGTGTTTTGTGATGGACTCAGAGCAGTGAGAGTAAAAGGAAAGGTTTTTAAGCTGAGAGCGGCTCTGAGAAGTTAAGATGTTCATTGGGAATGAACAGAATTAGAAATGAGTCCTCGGAGGGAAGCTCGGAGTCCGAGAGGTCAGAAATGGTTTGCACACGTGCAGCCGAGGGAGAGTGAATATACCAGATAAATGCTTCCAGACGTAGTGAAGGAGGACATGCATGTTGACGTTACAGAGGAGGATGCTGGGATAGGATGAGACTGAGGAAGATGATCCACTGTGCCCCCCCCCCCCCAAAAAAAGAGGGGAAAAAAACGAGCAGATAAGGAAAACGTTTGTTGCTGCAGTATCGCGTTTGAAATTCATTACAGTTGTGGGTTTTCCTCAGTGGAATCAATGTAACTATTTCCTGATGAGATCATCATTACAGGAAGCGATGGTTTTGTTCCCTCAGTAAGGAATCAAATGATAAAACATAACAATGATCAACTACATCGAAATGTCAATGAGGGCAGAACAAAAAGCAGAGTCATGTTTATCTGTCCAGTTTACCTTGGTGCAGTCTATGCCGGGGTGTCAAACATAAGTCCTGGGCCCACAGTTACCCTGGCAAAAGCTCAAATATGGCCATAGTTTTGTAGTTTTTCCTATTGAGATAGATGCTTACTTCACCACTGACACAACACCTAATAACAGAGTTAGACAAAGTTGCTTTTCCTACTGTCGATCACATAAATGTAATAATTTTTGTTTTTCATTTTTGTTTGGAAATTAAAAGACTTTTTGTGAATTAATGAAAACTTCAAATTCTGTAATTAAAAATGGCTCTTACCATGAAAAAGCATAGAAAGTGTTTGTCTGACTGGGTGAATGAGGCAAGTTGTGTAAAGCACTCTGGGTGCTCGCAGTGGGAAAAACTCTATATAAGAACCAGTTACAAGAACAGGCTGGACAATGAACTAGCAGAACTTTTATTTTACATATTTAATTTTACTCGGTTGTCTCACAGTGTAAAATGAGTTTGGTTATACCTGATCTATGGGAAGCATGGCAGAGCTTAAAATGCAAAATCCAATAGCACTGTTGTAAATGACAAAATGAAGGTTAATTAAGTAGACGGTACAGATTTAAACAACATGTGGGGCTTAGTTACATTTTACCTGAACACTGAAGGACACTGCAGTTATCTCAGATTTATATAAGAGAAAACGGATAAACCCAGAGCTTTAAAACCTGCTGGGTGTCTCTGTTTGTTTTTCTGCTTCAAGGTCATTTCTTTAAACTGCAGAGCTGCAGCTGCCGAACACACAGCCCAGCTTAATTATTTAACTGTTTTAAAAAGGAAGAAGTAATTCAGAGTAATGAGCCTCCACCTTTAAGTGGAAATGGGTCTTTTCTTTGTTATCAAGGTGTCGTAACAGCACTGTTCAGCTGCAGGCAAAAACTAAGAAGTTTAATTCTGGAAAAATAACCAGGTGACATCACAGTGATGTCACCAAAGTTACTCTTACAGCCCAAAACTTACAAACAGTAAGATTCTGGATTTTGTGTTACGGTGGTCCGGAAAAAGACAGAATTAGTCCTGTGAGCAAAATAAATGTTTCAGGTGCTCTGCAGCTCGAATATGACAAGAACGTCTGAGGAAGCTGAGTGACGGTGTTATACTGTGACAAAGCAGCGTGAAGAGATGCAACAAGTTACATCTGTCAGATTAACAACCGTTTGTATCTTTCCATGAATGCATGTAGTATGAGTTAATCTGGTTTATTCCCAACATGATGCAGAGTATGAAAAGAATACATCAGTGAAGTGTTAATACTGTTGTTTCTGAGGACGGGTTGGTTACGTTCTAGGTTTACAGTAGACTAAAAGTTATATTTTGTCACAGTCTCGGGTGTATGTTTGTTCCATAATGTTTCCATGTGGTGGTCGATAAAGTGACGATTCTGCTGTAATCACAGATTGGCACGCTCACGTTAAATTGTTCTAAAGCAAAGACTAAAAGCATCTGATCTTCATTAAATTTGAAAAGATGAAACGTATCAAAATTGAGTATTTTGGTCTAAATAACCCAACATGTGATGTCCACATATGTGGACGCCAGGTGCTAGGAGGTTAAAGGATCTCACACAACAAACTAAATATTTGAAGATCATTTTTAGTTGTCATGCATCATGCAGTAGTAAATATGACACGAATCTCTGTGAAAGTTTGCATTAATCATAGCTTGTATGGAGAGCCTGTGACTTTTAAACAGTGAGGTTGGCATTTGTTACTGTGGGGGAACAATGACGTTCTTCCAGAACGTATTCATAGGGGTGGCCACATCGAGGCACCTGAAAATATTGGGGTGGTACACCAAAAACAGAACAACGGAGGGGAGGGGGTGGCGACGGGAAATTGTGAGGGGCCGACAAAGTGGCACAGTGTGAATGACAACAATTCTATATGAATAAGTAAATGTTTCAGCTCATTGTAGGGTGTCTTCCTCGGTCTTCTGCTCACGTTTACTAAAATTATTGCCAACATGGGGCAGTCTTGCCAGGGGAGGCCCAGTATTTGGGTGGTGGCCAGTGCCCTCCTGACCCCCCCTTCCCATTTTGGGTGATACACGTTTGTGGTGCTGTGTAGCGTCGCCAAGAAGAACTTTCACAGTGATGCATGTTGTCTGTAACTCTGTCTTTTAGCCAAGATATCCAAACAAAATATCCAGTCGATTTTTTTTCTTCTAAATTTACATTTTCAGACATTAGATATTTGTCTTGATTGTTAGGGTATAATTAACACCATATTGGTTTGATGCAGAGAAACAAGTGAAACTGAAATGCGACTGGAAAAGTCATGATAATTTCAAACTCTTTCGTGCTCTGTTGACTGATTTAACTGTCGAGGATATGCTGCAGGTGCGTGTTTGTCTGTAATGATGCTGTTTTACATCTTAACCAAAAGTCCCCTCAGGAGATTACCAACTTCTCGAAACTGAGCAATAAGAAGTACACACAGGCTATAAAATCCCCCACTTCTGGTAACTCCTCCATTATTTGAGCTTTTGGAAAACTTTGAAGTGTTGAAGGGCGTTGCGCATGTGACTCCATAAAAATGGAACCGTGTGTTAACTGGCCCTGCTCAGTCCAAAAGGGGCTGACCCTGTCATGTGAAATTGTCCGTGTCAGGCTTAATAGGTTGTGTAATAAGTTGTTTAATTGTTCACTGAACTAGCCCTCTACCACGGCTTCAGGCTCTTCCTGCATAGTTAAGGTCAAATATAAAACCAACCCCTCTTTCATCTTGAGCTACAGCATGGCTCCTGCACAGTCACTGACTCAGACGCTGGGATAGGACGCTCAACGTCGGCTCCCTTTCTTCACTAGACTCGTGGTCACAGACATTTTTAAAAAGATAATTCTGCTGTTCTGAATGGAGTTACAAGGAGCCAATGATGGCATTCGCCTGGCTGCCTACAGAGCCAATCTCCCTGCGCCAGTGGCTAATGGTAAAGCGACATCAGGAGGCTTTGAGTCCGATTACTACACGTGTGATGGGGATGGCAGCAGTGTCGCATCTCGCGTATCTGTTGATTTAACTGGCTACGAGACTCTGGATGCCCCGCCGCGCTACGACTTCTATGCCAACACGGAGGTGTGGGGCCGACGGAGGCAGTTCAGGCCGTCTCTGTTCCAGCTGCACGCCGGCCCTGAGGTGAGGGATCTCTTATTTATTTAATTACGAAAACTAAGAGAGAAGAACTGAGTTTGGTTTTGTGTCTTGAGCAGGATGACTCCAGACCTCCCATGTATGAAGAGACAACAGGTGGACAGGCGGAGGCAGGAGGGAAGGACAGCTCTGAGGAAGATGAGGATGAGCAAAAGGAGCCGCCAACTGAACCCACGCGCTTTGGATGGGTGCAGGGGGTCATGGTAGGTGGAGGCTTTGACCGATGGGAGGCGATTTTTCTGCTGCTGTTTTTGAACTTGGAGCAATCTTGAATCTCCAGATACGTGAAGTTAAAAGATATTTTTCTTAGACTTAACGTTGAAGGCCTCTAAAGCAGCATTCGTCTTGTGTTTCCTGCAACTTAATTCAACTTAAACAAGGAATTAGAAAAGATTAAAATCTGAGACTAATGTAATTTAACTGTCGCCTGTTTTTGCACGTGAAGCTGTGAAAATGTGAAATTGTTTCTGAACATGTTTGCTTGTTTTTGACTCCCTGAGGCATTAAAGGGTTACAGAGTACAGTCAACGACTTATTGTTAAAGGAAGTTAAAAATATTACCCGTGTGAAACTTTAAGTTTCTTCCAAAACCAAAAAAAGTAGATTGATGACGATTTCATATTTGATGCACTTTCTACAAGCTCACTTTCACCGTGCATGTAGGCTGGGACAGAAACAGGACTTATACTGAGCCTCCACAGTGATGCCGTTGATGATACTTAGACACCAGCAGGCTTTACTCAGTGTTGCATCTGTTCTCAGATCCGCTGCATGTTGAACATATGGGGGGTGATCTTGTACCTGAGGCTGCCTTGGATTACTGCTCAGGCTGGTATAGGTATGTCCAACGACAGCATCCTTTATCCACGGCACATGTTTCCCAGACGGTGAGTATCCCTCACACTCACGGTGTGTTTCCCTGTTCTCATCAGGGATGACCTGGGTCATCATCCTGCTGTCCTCGACTATAACTGGGATCACTGGTCTCTCGACCTCAGCCATCGCCACCAATGGCAAAGTCAAAGGAGGTTGGATTTGTTCACTGCCACATGCAACAGCCTAGCTCTTTACTTTTAATGCTGCTGATTCCACACACAGTGCTCACTTTTTAATCTACCCTCTCATCTGCAGGCGGGACGTACTTTCTGATCAGTCGCAGCCTCGGTCCAGAGCTCGGCGGGTCAATCGGTCTCATCTTTGCCTTTGCGAATGCTGTAGCTGTGGCGATGCACACCGTGGGCTTTGCTGAGACTGTTACTGACCTCATGCGTGTGAGTAGCATGCCGTTTTATACGTGCGCTTTTATAAAATACAGTAAATAATGTCTGTTCATTGTCTTTACGCGTGAAATGTCTTTGTGCGCCATCAGGAAAATGGAGCCGTCATGGTGGATCGAACTAACGACATCCGCATCATCGGCATCATCACGGTGACATGTCTGCTGGGCATCTCAATGGCTGGCATGGCCTGGGAGTCAAAGGTTAGCTTTATCAGTTGTATGTGACACTATGATAAGCTGCCATAGTGGTTTGGATTTAAATGAATAGAATTTTTGCTAATTTTGTATTCAGATTATGAAGCCAGAGTCCCTAACCAGTCCGGTATCTGGAAAAATCATTAATGCAACATTTTTGAAGCCATCTCACTCTTTCACATAAGAGCAGAGGACTCGCCCTCTTCCTAGTTAGCATGTTGACGCTAGTCTTTGTGATAAACCCGACAAGCAAGACACCAAGTCACAGCCGCCAATGATGAAAGACTGAGCCACACTTCAGCAATAAAATTAACACGTTTCCAGCCTGGTGCAAAAGCAGCTAATGTCCCCTTCAGATTTTGGTAACTCAGCAGTGTGGTGTTCTTAACTGAAAGGTGTGCTGGCACAGGCAGGCTTAGCTCCTGGGTCTCGCCTCCGTTAGCTGAGAAGTTTGCGTTGGTGAAACTGTCACATTTTAATGGCCTTTTTTCTGCATTTTTTTTTATTCATGCATGGGCGTGTTTATGCTTGCTAACCAAGCTTTCCATGTTTCCATCTCCACCACCTTCATTTCTGGCTCAATAAATAATCTAAATAAAATTAAAAATTAAAATCAAAAAACTGCTTTTTAGTTCAACCTGGATACATAATCGATGCATAACGATGTGACTTTGTCCATCTTTTGTTTACAGTGTGTGCATCTGCATGTTTACAGCCTATTCTTCCTCCCACAGGCACAGGTTCTCTTCTTCATAGTCATCATGGTCTCATTTGCCAGTTACATTGTTGGAACAATCATTCCTGCTTCACCTGAGAAACAATCCAAAGGTTTCTTTAGCTACAAAGGTGACTATGCAGTGAGCCGGTCTTGCAGTTTACGGTAGTTTATTGCCGAGCTCTCCTGTAAACTCACTCTCTTCCCTTTAACAGCAAATATCTTTGCTGCAAATTTTGTACCTGACTATCGGGGGCCAGGGGGCAGCTTCTTCGGCATGTTCTCCATTTTCTTCCCCTCTGCCACGGGCATCCTGGCAGGAGCGAACATCTCCGGAGATCTGAAGGCATGTTATACAAATGCTTCTTTTCTTTTTTTTAATAGTGGGAATAATATACAGATAAGCCAGTCGGCTTCATGCACACACACACAGCTTTAAATTAAATTTACATATGTTCATGTTTTTAAAAGCCTTTGTCGTCTCCTCCTCAGAATCCAGCAGTGGCCATCCCCCGAGGGACGCTGCTGGCTATTTTCTGGACCACAGTATCCTACCTCATCATCTCTGCTACCATTGGTACTGCATGCCTCTGGAAAAAGCTCTGCTTTAGAGTTGATACTTTTTTATTTTATTTATGTGAAATAAGCTTACAAGCAAGTCTTGTAACTGCATTTTGCACCTGCAAAGTATCCAAACCACTTTTATTGCAGTTTCTGCCAGAGCAGCCGTTTCCACCACACTTTATCATAACGCACACACACGGCTCTATGTGCATAGTATCCCAATAATTGTTGTTTTACAGCTCCCTGATCGCACAGTTTTCCTCCTGTAGGAGACCAAAAAAAGCAACCCTTAAATTCGTCTTTGTGTCCTCCCAGGATCCTGCGTGGTGCGGGATGCGTCTGGCGTTTTGAACGACACGCTGTCTCCCTCATCAGCAGTCGAGGATTGTGTTGGTACAGCATGCCAGTATGGCTGGGACTTCACAGGGTGCATCAACAACAAGACGTGCGTCTATGGTATTCACAACTACTATCAGGTCAACTCACACACACACACACACACACACACACACACACAGGAAATAAAAGTCAGTGCTGCATTTTCTTCCTGGTCATCATGGAAACTTCTAGTCTGTTCTACCCTGTCCTACCTATGGGGCGATCGTGGCTCAAGAGTTGGGAGTTCGCCTTGTAATCGGAAGGTTGCCGGCCCCGGCTTGGACAGTGTCGGTCGTTGTGTCCTTCAAGACACACTTCACCCGTTGCCTACTGGTGGTGGTCAGAGGGCCCGGTGGCGCCAGTGTCCGGCAGCCTCGCCTCTGTCAGCTGTGGCTACAATGTAGCTGCCATCACCAGTGTGTGAATGTGTGTGTGAATGGGTGGATGACTGGATGTGTAAAGTGCTTTGGGGTCCTTAGGGACTAGTAAGGCGCTATACAAATACAGGCCGTTGACCATTTACCTGACTAAGGTGATCCCGTTTACACACTTTCACTACTTTTCTGTAATTTCCCCTTACTGTCACTCCACGGTCACACTCCCATTCTATTAAGCAGCCACAGCAGGTCACCTTGTAAACACAAAGATGTTTCTGCCCTCTGAGTGTACTGAGTGAGCGTATTTCTGTCTGCAGTCGATGAGCTTGGTGTCAGCCTTCGGCCCTCTCATCACAGCTGGGATATTTGGAGCCACTCTGTCATCAGCTTTGGCCTGCCTGGTGTCTGCTCCCAAAGTCTTCCAGGTACACGCACAGTCGGTCTTCACGGAGGTTTACAACCATCAGATATTTCTTGTGACTCTTTAAATGTTTTTACAGAGTGTTTGCTTTACTGTGGCTTAAAGAGATGAAGTCTCACATCCGTAGATACGGGCAGTAAACTCACTTATAGAGTATGAGAGGAATCTGGGATATCTGCAGGAATATTGTTTAGACACAGGGTGAACATGTTAGACCAAATATTACATTTTCTTGTTTCTTACTCCACAGGTCGCAAACTCAGCTTTAACGATGAAAGTCCCTGAGTGTCTTCTTTCTTGTATTAATGTGTTTCTTATTCTAACCTTTCCCCCCCTCACAGTGTCTGTGTAAGGATCAGCTCTACCCTCTCATTGGCTTCTTTGGCAAAAGTTATGGCAAGAACAATGAACCGATCAGAGGATACCTTCTCACATATATCATCGCTGCTTGCTTCATCCTCATTGGTGAGACTTTGAAAGAGTCCGAGTTGTGTAATATCTTTCAAATAAGATGAGTTAGAGGCATACCCGACAGGTTCAGAGGGCAATAACGGAATCATAGACGCAGCAATCAAAATGCTTTTGACAAACTGGAGGAGTCTCCCCCTGCTGGCAGTTAGAAAGAATGCGGTTTCAAGGCACTTCTGCATTGGGAACAGTGTGTCCATCTTTCATCATTAGTAGTCCCTGCTGTTGGGGTTTTAAATGTCAGTATGTGAGTGACATTTCAAACCCAAACAGCAGAGACTACCAATGATGGGTAGCTGCTGAGAAAGAGTTTCCTAATTCACAAACATTTCTGCTGTTTTCATCTAATTTAAGAAAAAAAAATTCTTCAAAACTGTTTAGAAATACATGTTATTTCATATAATCATATTACATATAATTTATCTAATAAAATCATAATAACCATAGGATCAGTTAAAATCTTCAATCCCTTTAGTCAAATTCATGTCATTTCTTTAAATGCATTTCAATAGCATTTAATAAACCAGCTCTTTGCAGAGAGAACGTTTAAAAAGAACCGTTTTGCACATTAAATGACTGTTCTGTAGCTTTACAGAGCGCCATAAAGATCCAGTAAGATGTTTCAGTAGGAGCGTTTGCTTTGTAAAGGGTCAGCCAAGTTACCAAATGTACATGAAATCAAACAGTTTTGATATGTGTGATGGCATACGCTCTATGAAGCCCAAAGGCAGCCAAGTACTTAAGCTCATCTTACTGCTGATATCTGTTAATGCCAAATCAAAACTGTATTAAGTTATTAATTATGCTATCAAGCTTTTTCCTTGCGGCTTCATATCAAACGCTTTTTTCATGTGAAGCCATCACAGAAAACAAACAAATCCTCTTCTCTTTTATTGCATCACCAGCTGAGCTGAACACCATCGCGCCCATCATCTCCAACTTCTTCCTCTGCTCCTACGCTTTGATCAACTTCAGCTGCTTCCACGCATCCATCACCAACTCACCAGGTAACCAGCTGAGAGATGGCAGAGCTGACTTTATCATTGTATATAAGAATGAATCATCATCTCAAGTTAAAATATGAACATATGTTAACTGTCTGTGTGTGCAGGTTGGCGTCCGTCCTTCAGGTTCTACAGTAAGTGGCTGTCGCTGCTGGGCGCCATATGCTCCGTGGTGATCATGTTCCTGCTGACGTGGTGGGCGGCCCTTATTGCTTTTGGCGTCGTCTTTATTCTGTTGGCATACACACTCTACAAGAAGCCAGGTAAACACACACAAACTCTCTCACGCACACGTGTGTAAAAACAAAGCCATGCTGCTGCTTCACTCCCTCTCTGCTGCGTTTAGACGTGAACTGGGGCTCATCAGTGCAGGCGAGCTCCTACAACATGGCTCTGAGCAGGTGTGCAGGCCTCAACAGCGTAGAGGACCACGTCAAGAACTACAGGTGAGCCTCTCCAGTGTCTCTTTCTGTTGTGAGGTACACACCCCAAACAGCTGAAGATCCCACACACTTGAGGAACTCACTTTTAAATCTGACTTCTTCTTCTCTTTCTCTCTCTGTCCCCTCTCCCGGTATTGCCACCATGGGGAGCTCCTCTGCTCCTCGACTCTGGAATTCCTGACCTCCTGATTTAAGAAATATCTCTTCCTTCTCTCTCTTTAAGTCCCAACTCAAAACTCACTTTTTCAAAATAGCTTATCCCACATAACCTCTCCACTCCGCTATTTTAAATTTGTTTTATGTCTTATATGATTCTTTAAACTGCTTGTTTTTATGTTGCTTTTATTGTTCTGCTGTGTACAGTGTCCTTGAGAGTTCTGAAAGGTGCTTTCAAATAAAATGCTATGTATTATTATTATTATCAAAATTTGAAGGTTGGATGAGTGTTTCTGGAGATCCTAAATGAAGTTAAGTTTCCTCTTTAGTCCAGGGGATTCTTTTTTTTTTTTGTTCAGTTTGCAACAGTGTTACCAGTTTTTATACTATTACTAAAGTTGGATCCACGGTTGAAATGCAGTAGTTTAAAGTTTGTTTTGAAGGACTTTATCAACACTTCAGTTACTTTCACTAACCTCATAATGACATTATGGCAACGGTGGGGAGGAAGAACACTTTTAAAGCAAAGCTTTTTTTACTTTTACGTTCTAAGATTGAACCAATGTTTCTGGAACGATTGATGCTTATTTTAACTTCTTCTGGATTCATGAAGACATGAAGTCTAGTGACTTTTTTCAGGACTGCAATGACCTTGGTCACCAAGGACATGCCCCTCAAAAATAAATGGTAAAGTCTAGCTTATGCACCAAGATACAAAAAGCAGACTTGTTATTGTAAGTCCAGACGCTTTTCTTTGCAAGCTCCTTTGACTACGATGACCTGGATGACTGAGAACCTTCACAGACAAAAAGCAGAGTAGGACTGATAGAAGTTTATTTAGTGATTTTCCAGGAAGAGAAAAGACAAAATACGTGAGACATGAAGAGTAAACTGCTCCGTATCTAACTCCAACACTTTCAGGCCCCAGTGTTTGGTGCTAACGGGCCCTCCCAGCAGTCGTCCAGCCCTGGTGGACCTCGTCAGCTGTTTCACAAAAGATCTCAGTCTTATGTTGTGTGGAAATGTGTTAACTGTGAGTTCTCCCACTGATCGCACAATAAATCCAAACAATAATCGGAACAATGATTAATTGTTTGAAAGCGGAGTGATGAAATCTTTCTACCTTCCTCCCCGTGTTTCGCAGGATGATCCCTCTCCTTCAGTACTGGAGAAGGCCATGAGCGACAGTCACCTGAACTGGCTCAACAAAAGGAAGGCCGGGTCGTTCTACAGAGGAGTGGTGGCTGCAGATCTGCAATCTGGGGTTAACGTGTTGCTACAGGTCAGGGGTGAAATACTGTAATTGATAGTTGAGATGTATCAGCAGAATTGGGCTGAGGGGCAAGGCCCACCCACAATGCCAGTGCTGCCCTTTTGTAGTGACTGAGGTGTGAAAAGCACACGTGAATCCTCACCTGCTGGTGTTCTGACTGTCCACCAGGGGGCAGGTTTGGGCCGTGTGAAGCCAAATGTTCTCATCATGGGTTTCAAGAAAGACTGGCGGAGTGACACACCTCAGGCTGCTCACAACTACATAGGAGTAATGCGGTAAGCCAGAAAACTTTTGTGACCAATACCGCTGCTAAAGTATTGCTAACAGAGTATTATTTTTGCGATATCAAATATTTATTGTTTAAAAACTGAACCTCAATTCCATAAAAGCTAAAGGGTACGAGTGTGTGTTGATGCACATGGTCATTCATTTAAATGTCGCTTTCAGTGATGCGTTCGACCTGCAGTTTGGCGTGTGCGTGCTGAGGATGAGAGAGGGATTAGAGGTCTCCAGTCCCTCTCAGTCACACGGTGAGAGCCTGCATGCATATCGCAGCAGGCTGCACATCAATGAACCCGGGAATGCTGCAGCCACTGCTACGTTCCCACGGCACTTTGCTCTTGGCATCAACAAGAGGCGTGCTAGGATGTGCAGTCCACATTTATCCATCATCTTTTAAGTAGCTGCCTGCAAATAAATGAATGTGCAAAGAAATTTCTTGTTTTTGTTTCAGTTAATCCAAGTTTTGACGGTGGACCAGAGAGCATCAACAGCATCTCTGTTCCTTCCTGCGTTCAGACAAACCCCACATGTATGTAAATGCATGATAATATCACAGACACACAGAATACCCAAAGACCCTCTATGGTGTCATTTAAATTCTATAAAACACGTTGTCTGTTTGCAGCTTCTGTCTCCATCGAGCCCGAGCCTCAGCATAGTACACAGTTTCAGAAAAAACAGGGAAAGAAGACCATCGACGTGTACTGGCTGTCTGATGATGGAGGTCCGAGTACATCTCCATTAGTCGCCTGCTTTATGTCTTAATTCAAGAATGTCCACAGACATTTACTCCTCGTGCGTGTGTGTGTGTATTCCAGGTCTGACCCTGCTGCTGCCTTACCTGCTGACCCGCAGAAAGCGCTGGGCCAAGTGTAAGGTCCGAGTGTTTGTGGGAGGAGACGCAGAGAAAAAGGACGAGCAGAAGCAGGAGTAAGTATCATGCACAGGTCTACAGTGTAGATCGCTTCAAAAAGTTTCTTTCTTCTCTTGGAGTTTTTCCAAATGCCCAAATCATCTCAGGAACGCAGCACTTTAGAGTCAAACTAGTTTGTTTTTTAATTGGTCAGTAATATAAAAATAATCTTACTGACAGCCAAGTTTTGCTATTTTCACCGTAAAATTGAACAATCTTGCATCATCATCAGTCTACATTCCATCAGAAAGACTTACTTTGTTTTCCCAAGAAACGGGGAAATGCAGTATATGGTCTGACATCCTGCGTTCTCGCAGACACAGACTGCACGCTGTTAGACATGTGCTCACTCCAGCCTCACGTTCTCTTTCCAGGGTGTTGGAGCTGATCAAGAAGTTCCGTCTTGGTTTCCATAGTGTCGAAGTCCTTCCTGAAATCAACCAGCCTCCTCAGCAGATGAAGTAAGCTTGAAGATGAGAATGAAGGATGGATGTTTGGGAATGTGAGCCAAAAAAGCTGCTGTCAGCTAACATAAGAATCCCGATCACTCAGTTTTTTGTGGTTTTTTTAATTTTATTTTAGGCTTTGTTTGTTTTGTTTTTTTGTGGTATATGAAGTAAATTAGCCAAATCACTAACTTTAATCTTTTATAATATCCCCACCCACCAAACAGCTGTTGTGAAGAGCCGGGAGAGTCTATGAGGACTGACTCACTTTTGAAAGCGGCCTCTAGTGGCCATTAGACGAACTGCAGCTTTTGTCGCCATGCTGACTTTAGAGATTGTTGCTTATGACAAAGAATATATTTGAACACAGTATTTCAGAAAAATCTTTAGATAACTGTTTTAAGATTTCACTTAATCTATGAGCTGCTGCATCTAAAAATATTCAATTTAGCTGAATTAGGAGTTTTTTCTTCTAAAACTAATCAGCAATTGTTTTACATTTTCTGCTCGGGCGTCTCAGATTTGAACAGGATTGTTTTGGTTCAGAGTTTGAGCATATATAGGGAGATATAAAGTTTTAGCTTCCCTATTTATTTATTTTATAATGTGTCTATCTCAGACTACAGCTGATTTATTTAAATGAATTTGAAAGACTTAAAAAAGTCTTAAAGTACAGTATGATATGTGAAGCTAAAATTTAAAACCAGACAGTTGAACAGAAGGCCCACGATGATTTGAGATGGAATAACTCCAAACTC
The DNA here is from genome assembly GCF_964374335.1 of Astatotilapia calliptera. NCBI lineage: Eukaryota > Metazoa > Chordata > Actinopteri > Cichliformes > Cichlidae > Astatotilapia > Astatotilapia calliptera. The sequence goes on along the minus strand of NC_137428.1, from coordinate 2,346,302 downwards.
TGTCTCTGTGTGCTTCAGTGTCCATCAGTTTGAGAAGATGGTCAGTCGCTTCAGGGTGGATACAAATTCTAAGCCGGACTCAGATTCTGGATGTGCAAGCCAACATCAGGAGCCCTGGATGATCACAGACCAGGATTTCGAGAAGAACAAGGCCAAGGTCAGACACAAACTGATCAAATATGTTTAAACCAAGCCAAAACATTTCTTCTTTCCTCGCGCATCCCATCTTAGTTTGAACGTTTTGTTTGTTTTTTCCTGTGGAATTCAGTCTCTTCGCCAGATCCGTCTAAATGAGGTACTGCTGGATTACTCTAGAGAGGCCGCTCTCATTATAACGTGAGTAGTTTTTCTGCTTTTATTTAATAAATGATGGAAAGTGCTGAGTTTACAGGTGTTGTGAAGCTTTCACCTGAGAATGTTTCAAGCTCATTGTTACTGGGTGAAAATCAGCTGTTTGCTGTGTTTCCTGACAGCACCATGCCAGTGGGGAGGAGAGGAGTGTGTCCCAGCACGCTCTACCTAGCGTGGCTCGACTTCTTGTCTCGTGATCTGAGACCTCCAGTCCTTCTGGTCAGAGGAAACCAGGAGAACGTTCTCACCTTCTACTGCCAGTAACATCTCCAGTGAGACCAATGGACATATATGAAACCAGTTATCCTGACATTACAACACCTTTCAGGCCACAGAAGACATTTATTTTTCCATAGATTTATTTCTTGTAATTTGATTTTCAGGTATCAGTGAATGTACTTTCTTCAGTAATGAGCACATGAAATGCTTTGTTACATTTTGATTAACTCTGATCACAAAAATTAGTCAAAAGACGTCTATTGTACAGTGTCCTCTGTTTGTCAGTTAGGGTCCCTTCATGCTAATGTTGCACTCTCCACTTCATAATATACAATAAAAAATAATAAATATAGCTAACATAAATAATTGAAATAATTATGCAGGTCTTTGTTTGACAGATAATTGATATTGACAGAAAATGCTAATGCTTCTTTTTTTTTTTTTAAATCTTTCTATTTATTGATTTGTGGCACAGGAGCAATGGTCTCCTATAGCTTCACCATCAGTCTAATTTAACTTTGTAAATAAAGTCTTCAGTACTCTTTTTAATATTAAGGTACAATATTAAGGTAATGAGGTACAATGGGAACACACGGTATCACAACATGTCCTTGTTGTAACTCTCTTGTAGTTAAACCAACGAGCTATGTAATAAATCGATCATTAAATTAATAAATACTTGTATTTGTAAGTATATGCATATAATCAAAACATGATACAGTATTAAATATGTTTAAAGGTGCTGTTGTAGTTTCTGGTCATTTTTTCACGGCAGTATTTATATTCCGATGTTTTGCTCAGACGTGTCGTTAACATCTTGTGGCTCCGTTCACTTTTCTGCATAAATCTTGTGGGAATATCTGAAAGTTTACAGCTGATGTAACACGCCTGATGCAACTTCAGCTGAGATAGTTTTGCTTCTCTTATCAGAGACGGAAGTTGACAGGAGCTCTCACTATGACTGTGTTTTAGAAAACAGCAAAAGCAAAACCTTGAAGAAAGTTCACAGGAAGTGTACAAAAGAAAACATACAAATGTTTCACTTTGGTGGTGTGTGTTCGCTTTTTACTTGGACTTTAGCCCGGGTCTAAGCGCGTTTATCTCTGCTTTTCGATACCTTCTCAAATGGCACCAGAGTGTGGGTTATTCCTAAATAAACGATCTTTGGAAGCATAATCATAACTGCGCATGCTCAAGCGGCGAATATTCTGCAAACCTCCACGTCTGAGCACGAGCAGACGGTAGCCAATCAGGAGCGGCCACAGTGTGTTTGGAAACAACCTTCCTCCTCTAAAGTCCCGTATGAGGACCAGCGGAGACACTTCTAGAGCCACCCAGGTCACTGCAGTTTCTCTTTGACATAAGACGCACTTTCCCCCGGCTGTTCTTCGTGTTAGGGAGTCCAGCGAGTCACGGAGACATCCTGTTTTTCTAGCTCACACATCGGCAGACGGTAAAAATGGATGCAGGAAATTCTGAACAAAAGGCGATCACTCTCATCATAAAGACGCCCAACCAGGCTCAGGAGGACCGGACCATCGAGGGAGTGAGCCTGCAGTGGACCATAAAGGAGCTGAAAGCGCACCTGTCCGCTGTCTACCCGACCAAACCGGTGAGTTTACACAGAGGGCGGCGGAGCTATTCGCGGCTGTGCTGTGGAATGTGATGAGAGTAAAAAGGAGCTGTCAGCCATTTCCCGGGTCACGCGCGTGTATATGCGCGCGCTCACACGAAACCAGCGCAGCGTGCCTGCGAGTCCCATGAGCGCGAGCTCGCAGTCATGTCATTTTTTTCTGTTTAATTAATAAACTGAACTGTGACTGACACACCTGCAGTGAACACGTGTTTCTGTCTGTCTGTTGTTTTGGTATCTCTCTGTAGTTATGTCTCTGAAATAAGTACAACTTCACGGGAACATTCGTGCTATTCAGACCACATCCAGAGGTGTGTCTTAGGCGGGGGGGGGGGACTACACATGTCAAACATCAGTTTTGGACAGGAAGCAGAGAAGCAAAGGATCTACGCTTCAGTGGGGTGTAGCCAGGCACAGGCAGTGGACTGAAAAGGTTCAAGTGAGGAGCCAGGTTTCGTCTGTTTACCCAAATGTTGTGGGAACTTGGCCATGTGTTTCTGGTTACGAAATGTTCTCATCAAAATCTTTGTTTTGTTTATTCTTTGTTTGATACTAAGAATAATTTTTTTACTACAATTAGATATAAGTCTTTGTGATCTACTGCAAACAAATTACTCGACTTTGGCCATATTTCATGGTTTCAGTTTAGTACCTTAAAAAAAACAAGCTCCCCCACCTAACCCAAAGCAGCAAGGAGATCTGATTCGTTACTGACTTTATTCTTGTTTCGTCTCCAGGCTGTGAGTGACCAGAGGCTCATCTACGCTGGCAAACTGCTGCCTGATAACCTGCACATTAATGGACTCTTCATACAGGTGTGTGTGATAGCACGAGCTGTCATGTCAAGTTGTAAATGTCACGAGCTGATTATGTGCCACTATGCTGGTGACAAACTGGTGGAAGAGGGCTGCTCTCACTGCTGCTTGTAGGAGAATAAGGAAGTACACAGTAATTACTGAGACCTGTGAAAGGGCTGTGCCACAAAAACTAGGACAGACTATTTCAGGTTTTTTGTTCAAGAATCCCAGTAGAGGCTCATTGCCTGAGAAGGCATGATAGACGTAAGACAATACCAACCGTGCACAAAGGAGCTGTCAGCCATTTATTCTGTAAACCAATCAGCATACAGCTGTAGAAAACCTGCACGCAAGCTTTGGAGCTTCTGCGGCCTTAATTCTGTGGGCCCGACCCCACTTCCTTATAAACTAGAAAAACAAAACAAACAAAACTCATCTTACTGTCTGTCAGCGCTGGGAGGAACCACTATAGAAAAGAGTGCAACAGAGGGACAGCTCGGACTGAGAAGGTTGAGAGCTGAGGATGAGATGGTTTGGACACGTTCAGGGGGGACAATAGCAGATCTGTTGGACAAAGGATGATGAAGATGGTGCTGCGAGGTAGGAGGAAAAGAAAAGGACTTCAGTGAGGATTCATGGCTGTAGTGAAGGAGGCCAGGGATAGGGTGAGATGGAGATATAAACTTAAATTTCAGTTGTATACAGCGCTGTAATGAAACAAAATAACCGTGGACTTTTTTTGTTTGTTTTCTGTAAAAATCACTGATTTGGCGTAGTCTCAGTTTTTTTTCCTCCCATGGTCATCCACAGTTTGAGAACCACTGGCTGCTCTGAGTAGACAGAAACCCAGCAGAAGAGCTTCATACTGTACCAGAGCCATGCTTCCCTCACTGTAAGGGTCAAGAGTGCAGTTTTTTTTTTTTTCCTTTCATTTGTCACTGGTTATCAGACACACACACACACACACTGCAGTGAAAGGCCACATGCAAAAAGAAAAAGTCACAACCTGGACACTGTCGTACAAAATGACTTCATTATTTCTGAGAAAAAGATTCCACAGAAGCATCAACAGCACAAACAAGTTGGTTTAGTTCAGTGGCTTAAATGAGCACAGATGAAGGCTAGTAGACCCCTATCATCTGCCTGATATGGCTAGGGATGGGTATCGTTTAGGTTTTATCCAATACCAGTACCAAACCGGTACTTTTGAAATGGTGCCGGTGCTTAAACGGTGCTCGAACCGGTGCTTAAACAATGGAAAACACAAACTTTGTCCTAAAACCTCTCATATTTAGCTGTTTGTAAAAAGATAACAATGTTAGCCTTTTCTGCAGCTTTAGGGCATATATGGTATCACTCTATCAAACAAGAAGACAGCAGCATGTAGCTATGACGGTGTTTGCTAGTTCACCTTACATGCATTAATGTAATAACGTGGTTAGCCTACTCAACGTAAATTACACATGAACAACATTAAGCTACTCACGCAGAGAAGAACAGCTGCTGCTGCTTCATCATCCTCATCATTTCTGCTACACTGGCAGGGCTAGGGGCCAGGACTCTCCTCTTCGGGTTTTTGGGGGATGTTGCTAACTCCGGGTCCGATAACAGGCACCACATCCGCAGTAGATGTGCACGGTGTGAGGTCTCGCAGCAAGCTATCAAATACGGCGCATTTCTCAGCTTTTTAAAAAAACGCTTTGCGTCGCCAGGTGTTTCATCAGATTCGAGGTGTTACCTCCTTTGACAGTATCACAGTATCAGCTTAAAGCACTTGTTGCAGGCTGCTGAGTTTGCATCTTTTGCTGTGAAGTACAGCCAGACTTTGACCGCTTCGCCTTGGGCATTTTTAATCAGTAGCTCTGCATAAAAGAACGTACGTATCTGGGCCCGCCTACTATCCTCGGAAACGTAAAATGATTGGCTAGAATCTAAAGTGTATGACATCTCAGGGGGAAAAAAGCACCGAAATAAAGCACCGAAATGTGCGCTGCTTTTCAGTCTGGTTACTACCGTTTATATCATGGCACCGGACACCGGTACCAATCCCTAGATATGGCACTAATGGAAGTCACCGTGGCCACGCCCCAAATCGTACGTTCGGGTTCTAAAAAAAATTCACGGTCAGTGCAGGCCAAAACATTTTTCAAACCAGGCTGTAAACATGCCTCATAATCAGAGTCTGTGGGATCGACACAGGTGACGTTAAGTGGCCTCCAGAGCTCGTACGTTGGTGTAATTCTGCAGGCTTTGAGGTTCTCAAAGTTTAATCGGGGTTCATTCAGACACAAGTCTGTATGTGTTGGGTGGATGTCACATGTTGTTTAACTGTTTTACCTCCACTTCCACAGACGGACTCAATTCCCACACTGCACCTGGTGTGTGCTGTTAGGAATCCTGCCCAGGGACCTCTGGGAGCCAGACCCAAGGTGAGAACACTTTAGAAGTAACACCCAGTGACTTTTCTCTAACATCAGCACGTTGTTTCGGTCCTCCTGGCTTTATAAAGACCTGCATGTTCACAGCGAAACTCCTGTTGGTGAGGTATTTGAATTCTGAGCTCCTGTAAACAAAGCAGCTGGCTTCATGCCGCCCTCGTGTCCCTACGTTTGCATACAGGCTAGTTTCACACAGCGTCCTTGTGTGCCGTCTGTTACCATCCTTGTGTCTCAGAAATGACACCTGGCTGAGGCAACAGTGTAGTTTGCACTTCAAATGCTTTTCTAAATATTTTGTAAGTTTTGTTGAAGTTTCGAGGATATTTTCAGACTGAGTTAGTTTGGGCTCTGATGATGACAAATTCCAATCAAGAAATCAGTGTGAGGTTTTGTAAGTAACCTCAAGACACTGTGGTAAAGAGCGCTGCAGATGTGCTTCTTCACCTCCGCCCCTATTGTTGCCCCGCTGTGTAGTGGAACTGTTCTGCTTCAGCTGTTATCTACCAGAAGTCAGCCCAGACACTAAAGCTGGCATGCATTAGTATCAGTACACTTCCAAGCCGGAAACAAAGCTGCAGAAACAAAATGTGGTAGATCTGATAACACAGGTCTCAGCAGATGTTTCTTGCTGGGGATTTTTTGTTTGTTTTATTTTGTTTTGGGGGGGTTTGCAGAAAAAAAATGACATCAAACTCTTCTTTCCTTTGCAGACCAAAGAGCCACATTCCTCCAGTCCACAGCCCACACCAGCCCAGACTCCCAGCCCACCAGAGCTGCGGCAGAGGAGGCCGGCCTCCGCAGCTCCAGCACACACACAGACTCCAGTGTGGCCTCCTGCTGCCATGTAAGCAACAAAGGAAGAACTTCAGCTTGTGTGTCAGTGTGCTTTAATCCATCGCAGCAGTGTTTGCACTGTCAGAGAGAATGACCGCTATGCAGCCAAACCACTGAACATTTTTTATTCACCTTTAATACAACGCAGCTATGACTGCTAACTGTACAGTAAGCCATCGCTGACTTCCCTTCTCCACTTCCCCACTGGGGGAATCCCAGTTTCAAAACCAAGTGGCCTTCGGTTAAACTAACCTTTTAAAAGCTGAAGAACAGTCGAATCCTGATCATGTGATTTCTGGATCTTTGTTATTGTTTGTCAGCGACATTCAACAAAAACCCCAAAAGCTGAACTTAAAAATCATCAGTCGTGATAAAGATGCAGAACATGGAAGAAGCCACAGCTTTGCAGGTTGTGCTTTCTGAGGGGCCACTGTTTTCTGTGTCAGGCCGTTTTTAAATTGCAAACATGTAGCTGCTTTTAAGGTGGATTAAGGTATAATTTGTAGTTAATTTCATTTAAGCAGTGCAGAGCACTACCTCTGGAACCAGTATCAAAGATCACTGTTTCAGGAGCTCACAGCAAATATCAAAGTGTTTTGAATTTTCAAAAGTAACCACCAACAAACAGAGATGGTGACTGTAGTTCCTGGAACCAAGAAGACTGAAAATAATCAAGCATAGCTGAAAAATCAGCTGATGTTAGTTGGAGCTCCGCTGACCCCGCTCTACACATACAATTACTAAATCTCATTTTATTCATCGTATTAAAGCTGCTTTAGTCTACAGTTGCTGTGCATCTGCAGGCCGCTTTGCAACCCACCATCGCTCAGTGCCTGCTCTGCTTTGTACCGGCCTCTTTCTGCTGCACTCCACGTATGGGACTGAAGGCAAACACAGTCCCAGCACAGAGATGTTCTCTCGCGTATAAACGACTGCAGATGTCAGAAAATGATTTCTGTTTCCTAAAGAGAAGTGAAGATTAACAGTCTTGTGTCATGTCCCCGGCAGGACTGGAGCTCCTCAGATGACCCAGCCAACCTTTCCCACCTACTCCCTGTACAGCCCCCAGCAGCTGCTGTGGCTCCAGCATGTCTACGCTCGACAGTATTATATGCAATAGTGAGTTCTGCTTCACACACTGAAGGTTTTACACCCACAGCCACGTCTTGTGTTTGTCTGACTACTAATTCTCATTTTCCCATCACCAGCCATGCAGCTTTAGCAGCAGCAGGCAGCATTCCCACAACAGCTCCAACCATTGGCCAGTACCCTCCTGTTCCCGCCCACCAAGTACCCGTCCCTGCCCCGCTAGCTGATCAGAACCCCATCAACAACCTGCCAGCCAATCAGAATCCAGTGCAGGATGGCGCTTTCATCAACCCCGGGGAGGCCAACCAGAACATGCGGATGAACGCGCAGGGCGGAGCCGTTGTGGAGGACGAGGAGGGCATGGAGCGCGATTGGCTGGACTGGTTGTACTCTGCTGCAAGATTCGGGGTCCTGATGATGATCGTGTACTTCAACTCCAACCTGAGCCGCTTCCTGCTGGTGATGGGCACCCTGCTCCTCATGTACCTGTAAGTGTGCAGCTGTGGGTTCAGAGAGCTGCTGTAATCACTAGATTTAAGTCACAGGGGTCAACAAGAGTCTGGTTTTCTGAGTTCTCCCTTTTTAGCGTCTCTTGGTGAATTGCACACCAACACGCCTCGCCCATTTAAAGCCCAGCAGCCTGTCTGAGTCACAGACGGAGTGTGTATACACAGAGCCCCACCTGCAGGCCATGGATCCTTTAAACCTGTTACACCAGCAAGGGGAACAAAAAAAAGGTCCCTATACAGACCGATATAAGAAATATTATATTTATTTGTCTAGCAGACCTGTACAAATTAGACTCGAGCTGCTGTTAGAGCAGTTTTGGTAACACTTTGGTTACACTTGATATTTAGTGATAGGTACACTAAAATAAGGCAGCAATGTCAGATTTTTAAGATAAGACTTTATTGATCCCAGGACGGGGAAATTTTTTGCGTTAGCTCAGGTACAGATATCAGAAGGAAAAATACCAAAAAAGTACAAACAAATTAAAAATAAGTAAGATAATACATGCATGCAACGGTAGCATACACAGTATGTGATTATGAATATGGTTGTGGAAATATGCAAGACATAAACTATATAACATAACTATTCTACCACTGCTACAGAAGACAAATGAATAAGTTAAGCACTGCAGGTGCTTCAGTTACTACTTTCCTGGTAATTTAGTGGAAAAACAAACTATTTCTTTCTATCCCGTACTGTTCAGGGGCAGCCTTATTATAGAGCGGCTTACCCTTTGCCAACTTCTTGGTATTGTGCAGGAAAGGAGACAAATATGAAAATGTAAATATGATCTGAAACCGTCACCTCTCAAAGTAAAATAAACTTTTTCAGTGATTTACTGTTAAAGTGGAAGTGCATTAGAAGTGAAGATGGTAGACCTATGATCTGACAGCAGACACGTTCAGAGTTTAATGAAGTGTCATTTCTTTTTTTAACATTATTGCTCTTTTGGGTCGACGAATATCAGTCATGTTTCTGTCAGTACTCTGCTTCTTCATATGTACTGACTCCTGTCCTAAGTGAGTCTAAACCACTGAATAAAGCCTGAACTTCCTCTTACTGATAAAGCTCAGACCGCAGTACTTCCTCGTGCTGCGGGGCTGCCACACAATCATTTTTACTGCAAAAGCTTTGAAATATTTGCATCTCTCTGTGAAGGAGGGAGTTTCCGGGCTCAGCTGTGTACTGCTGACTTAAAGTCGAGTGATTTCATTAATGATGGCTGCACTGATAGCCTATCGTGACGCATACGAGTTGCTGTTGACATCTATCAGCCGTGTTGGCAGGATGTGCTTCCTTTAAAAAGTTTTTCTTTAAAGCTTAAAACTCTGGAAGCTGTTAAAGAAAGGAGCGCTCACCGAAGGCTTCGTTTGAAGGGTTTGCTGCTGGTCGTGCTTTCACTCTTATTTGAGGCTGGAGATCACGCTGTCAGCATCAGCCGTGCTGCCCCCGGCCCACTTCCCTCTTGCTGACCGACGACCTCTACGGCTCAGTTCTGTTTTTGTTTTTTACTTTTAATCATGATGGTAGACTTTAAATCCTCACAAATGAGTTCACAGGTGTCAGCACTCAGCTGAAGGTTGACTGAAAGCATCACCTGCAGTTAGTTTCTAATCACTTCTTAGTTTTTGGAATAAAAGGCTCTAGACGAGCGCTCACGTGTTTTGTTGCCGTGACAACTTTATTAAATGCTTAAATGTCATGTGTAATGTCTTCAGCTTCTCATCATAAGCAGAAATCTGATCTGACATTTAGTTTTTCTCAATAAATGACTCATATCGAGTTCTGTGAGATCATGTTTTCGAGCCTTGTGCTGCACCCAGCTGCCCGCTGCTGACCCCTAGTGTTCACTTTCAGATTTATCTAACTGGTGTTTAGGTGGTGCAGCAGTTTTCCTTAACCACAGAGAGCAGAAAATGGGGGGCAAGAAGTTTTTAACCACAGGCCTGAGCTCTTGCTCCAGTGTTCTGATGGAGACTAGCGTGCTGAAACCAGGCACTGGCAGCTCTATGTGGGCATCACGGTGCAGGAAGCTCCAACCACGATGTGACGTTACAAACCTTTGGAGCTTCTTTCAGGATTATAGATGGTTAGCTTTTCCTTGTAACCCCTGAATTTCCTGCCTTGTCTTCCAGACACACCGTCGGCTGGTTTCCCTTCAGAAGGAGAGTGCAGGTCCCAGAACCCAACCAGCTGCAGCCCCCCGAGAACCAGCAGAACCAGAACAGGAACCCAAACCTGAATCCAGTAAGAAACTCATCATTTTTCTCTCTTGTTCACTTTTTCCTACATTGATGAAATCCAGCTAAATGCTGCACACTGAGAAAAGACTGAATGTTTTTGAAATGAGCTAGCAGTGAGACCCGGGTCAGGTCGAGTCGCTAACCTGCACACAGGCCCTGATGTTTGCTGTAGTGGGTGAATTAAATGCTGCAGGCTGATGTGTGACGTGTGTCTCCTCAGGCAGGTGAGCACGCCGACAGACAGCAGGATGAACCAGCAGCTGAAGGATCAGAGGGAACGATGACAGCGGTGTTGGTGCCTCCTCACCGAGTGTCCGTCATGTGGACGGCCTGGGTTTTCTTCAAAACCTTCTTCTCCTCCCTCGTACCCGAGGCCGCTCAGGCTGTGGCCTAACTGAACATCTGGGACGGAGGACTGATTGCAGACAGTTCCCGCTCTTCTGTCATCTCTGGAGATGTTTCTTGAAGCGTGGGTGGAAGGCGTTTACCGAATAATAAATGGATGCAGACAAGAGCGCTGCACCTCAGTGCTCCGAGTTCCTGTGACTTTGATCTTTCAAGTGAGTGGGAAGCAAACCACACCAGCAAGATCCCCAAGAACTGCCAAAAAATGTGGACAGAATCAAAGATGCAAGACCTGAAAATATATTAATAAATCCTCCAACAGGATCCCAGCCGACCTGACCACTGACATCCACTGCCTGCCACCAGCCCCCCACCCTGATCGTTCCCTCCTTTTGTCCACAAAGTGGCAGCGGGTGCCGATAATCCTCCTGAAAGCTGAAACTGTTGTGCCTAAAACGCTCTTCATGTAACGACGTTTACATCCACATGCCTTCTGATTTAAAATCATGTGCCACGCCGTGGTCGCTGCGTGGCCCGGCTCCGTGAATCAGTATTCGGCTCATCTGAGGACGCGTGGGTGCACGGGTGTCTGTAACACTCAATCGGACTGAAACGTTCGCCTCTTCCAAAAGCGGCTAAACTTATCTTCGCATTGAATTTTTAAAATCAGGGTCCTCAAAATTATATGTGTATATAAGGATTTCTGTTATTCATATATTTAGGGACCTTTATTTGCTTCCTTACACTTTTTATAGTTAATCAGAAACAAGCTGAAGGTTTGTCCAAACATCCACATTAACACAAGTGAAAACGACACTTTACTCATGTTATTTTCCCTTTCAGTGAGTGGCAATTGTGACCAAATACAATTTGAAATCCATCTGTAAAACAGTGATGGTGGTGCAGCTTAAAATGCATTTTGTAATTGTATTGTATGTACACGAAGCACTTTATAACATGTATCTTATGCAAAGAGAGGTTGTGATTTCTATTAATGCCGAGTTGCTTTTACTGTCAGAGACTGGACAAAGTTTCGTTTTAAAGTGTGACTTGATGTGAAACTGAAATTCAGTTCATCAGCTGTGCTTGTTTTGGGTTTTTTCTTTGGTCCTCAGAAGAGAATAAACAGATGTTAATATCATAACAATGCCTCTGAAAAGAAGCAGCTTTTAGCAGAGGTTAAAGGTCACAGCCCTTCCTGTAATCCAGTCTAGTTTGCTTAGCGCTTAAGCCCCGGGTGTTAGCACTCCGGTTCCCTGTGAGGGGACGACGGTCGCTCGTGGGTCACAGTGTGCGATTGGAAATTTCTTTTTTAATCATCTTTCCATTACAAATGGATGAATGCTGTACAGTGAAGTGTGTTTTCCAATAATGGATGCAATAAATATTCTTAACTTTAATGATTCCTTATTTTGTGGATTTGTTTCTTCTGATGTTTGAGTTTGATGACCGCATGTTTAAACATACTGAGGCTCAAGTCCCCCCACTGCATGTGCTGCCTGCAGGCACAGTCACAGTACAAATACATTCAAATTATAGGTTCAGCACAGCAAGCTAACAATTATATTTGCAGGTTGGCTTGATTTGCCGAATGCAAATAATTAATACAAAGTAGAATCCACTAGTTAAAAACAGGCCAATGCAAAGTTTGGCTGCTCTGCCTGCATCCAAGGGGTGTAAGCCTCCTGTTACTAAATGGAATTTTAGTGTATTTCCTTTTGAAATTAAAATGTAATCAGATACAAACACAGGTTATTGCATTAGAAGTCAGAAATAATTATTTAGGTAGTGCAAAATTTCCTGGTAAAGGGAAAAGCGAAGTCAAACCTTTCACCACCAGGGGGCAGTCTTCTTTTTCCATATGGTGTTATTGTAGCTGATGAATAAGTGTCCAGAAAACGCATGTTGTAGCTCTGCCTCCAGAGTTTTCTGCTCCAGCCTCCTCCCTCAGTGTAAACAGGTAACGTGTGGGAATCAAACTGGAGCTGACACGTTACCACAGCAAGCAGCTCATCCACCTGCATGCAGACAGCCACGCTGGATCCTCATGCAGTGAGCTCATGTTCATGTGCTGATAGCAGAAGCACAGAAGATGCGGACTGCTGAGCGACGTTTCTTCATTCATGTAGATGTTTTGCTTGACTTGGTTTCAGAGCTCGGGAGTACCTGCAGTGTGTCCAAACCTTTCAGGAACAGAGCAATAAGCAGCTTCGTGTCACTGGACCAATCATCTGCAGCAGCTGAGAGCGGGCTGCCTTTGTCCAGGTTGGTGAACTTGTGCCTCCCACAGCCTCTCGTTTCTGTCTCACACTCGTGTTTTTAGAGTGGAAGAACCAATCAATAAAGTCAGCTGATGCCATCGCACATAAAACACCCACACTTATTGATTCCTGTTAAGGCCCCAGCTAGATCAGTGCCCCCTTTGTTGTTACGTCCAGGCTCCGTCAGCTGTACCTCCCCTTTCGTCTCCTCTTACAGGGAGCTCCTGTTTCATTGTGACCCTGCATTTATTCAGGAACGCTGGCCCTGAATGTTAGTCCCCTGATGAGAGGAGGAAAGGCTGGAATCAGAGGCTCCGTGTCCTTTTGCTCACTTTTAAGGCGTCTTTGTGGGGTACGTATGCTGGCAGTGTTGCCTTCTGCTTCTTGTTTTGTCCCAGTTTGAAAAGAAAGGGATGCATTCTTTGTCCTGCTGAAGAGCTCAAAACTCCAGAGTCTGTGCTCATACCTGAGGTGATAGGACAGGTTGGACTTTGATCAGTTTACTTTAACGGGGACAGACCTGAGTCAGTGTTTGTCCTTTCAACGAGTCTGAAGCACAAGACTCGTCTTTCTCTGTCAGCACAGATATCAGGAGCACAGTTTTCCATGTTCCTGATGATCCGTTAGTAAAGCCAGAACCGAGGGAACCAGGATTCACCTGCTGTGCTCCGACAGAACCGTCCACAGGGTTAGACACCTCAGCCAGTTCTCAGAGAGGGAAAACCACCTCATGCACGATGCCCGGCAAAGTCCCGCTGCTGCTGCTGCTGTCGTTGCTGTCCTGGTTCGGCACATCCCACTGCTGCCTGCAGGACCCCGCTTCAGCCTACAGATTCACCGGAGCCGTGTGCAGGCTCACCTACCCCGCTGCTGTCGTGTGTGAGTCTTTTTTTCCTGGAATTTATTTGACTCCATTTATTGATTTTATCTAATCATCCACTCAAGCAGCGACTTTCTGGAACCAAAGAGCAGGAACAGAGTGACGATTTTATTCAAACACATACATTCAGTGAAGTTTCCGGATAGTTTTCCCTGTTTGCAGTGAAATAGCAGCAGCAGCTTTAACATGATTTCATTCAGTTGGTCGTCAGGTGAAGTGCACGTCACATCTATCTGCCACAAACCTCAGTCTGGTTGTGTTAAAGTTTCTTTTCTCCTCACTGATGTTTTAGGGTCTTATGAAGTTCATTCATGTGATTATTGCAATTTGGTGCTAATAAAACAAAAAGATTAAAACATTTAAATGGAAAATAAGACTTGTTTTCAGCCAGTTCTGAAAGTTTTACTTAATGGGAAGTATTCACGTCGGCTCATCTGTCAGATTAGGTCACCACAGATCACAACCCTGTGGTGTTTTAGACCACACGTGCTTTTATCTTTGCAGTGAATGAGAAAACCACTAAAGTGATCGAGGCGGCTTTTCAACACGCCCGATACCCGAGCATGAAGGGGGAGAAGTCCCTGCTCTTCATTGGAAAGGTCATGTACGGCCTGGACAAGTGAGGAGACACACACACACACTATAAACATATATGTGACACCCATGGTGAAAAAGCGTGTCTGTCCTTCACCGTCCAGTTTGGAGATTCACAACCTGTCGATTGGTCAGAGCGCGTTTGAGCTGCATCCAGGTGAAGGCATCGCCATGGAGATAAGCAATGTGTCTGCAGTGTTCAAGGGCAGCATCCAGTATGGATACGGCAGCTGGCTGTGAGTATGTGTGACCGACAGTGGCACTTTGTACAGTGTGGTAGCCACAGGTGCACACACACACACACACACACACACACACACACACACACACACACACACACCACCATATGATCTGATCTACAGATTCTTAGAGACTACTGCACATCACCTCGCTGAATCATGTTACTGTTTGTCTGATGAGAAGTGTGGATACTGGACTCAGTGATGCTACTGTCAAGTTGTGTTTGGTTGTAGTTTAGCCACATGCTGCACAATTGTTACCTTTAAAACAAGATCAGAGAAGCAACGCTGCTAATTTAAACCATAAAAAATCCAAATCCACGTTCGCATTAGAGAGCAGCCCTGGTTTTGCTCAAAACAGGTTATAGTTTTAACACGGGTCTCTATGGAGACCGACTTTCTTTCATGCTAATGCTCTTCATACTCCAATGCGCCCAAAACTTCCAATTTAATTTGAATGAATGAGTCTTCACTTTGGAATCAATGATTATTTCTCAGTAATACGACCACAGCAGCGATCTGATGTCATTTCCTCCTGTAGTTTTGTTTTCAGGGCTTTAGAAATGATTCAGTTCAACGATGACTGAAAGTCGAGCAGTTTTTCTTTGTTTGGTAGTTTTTTAAACTTTGACACAGAGTTTAAATGTCAAATAGCAGCAACATGGCTGACTAGCTGGGATAGCTTTGTTGCAGTTTGAGTCTGATGGGAAAACCACTGCACTAATACTTTGTTTTTAGCATAGGTAGATGGACTTTTGTGCATTTTGTGGGTGTTTTTAAACATTTTTTAGTTGAATTACATTATTTTCAGCGACTGGGCGATTACTAATTCTCAGGCAGTGAGGATTAGTAATCCCTCCTGTTTCCTGTGATCTTTGACCTTACTCTCATTTGTATTTTTCTTTTTCTTTAGTGTTAACTTCGGACATTCAGTTGACTTTGAGATTGACTCTCAGATTGATCTTGGAATCAACCCCAAACTTTGTAAGTACATCATGTACCAGTTTGTTTGACCTCTCAACAAGCCACCCCATCAGCAGTCACCGTTCCTGGGTTAGGTTTGTGTTTTGTTCCACATTCATCTTGGTAGTTTTTTCCATTTTTTGATGCTTTACGTTCTAGCTCCATTAATGTATTCAAAGCTTTCAGAATGTATCAGGACTGAACATAAAAACATACAATGATCACATAAAACTCAGTGGATTGTTAAGGTTTAGTAAAACAAAAAAAGGGCATAATGAGAGGTCAGAGGAGAATGGCGAGCCTGCTTTGAACTGACAGGGTGGCAGCAGTTGTTACAAGTTCTAACCACTTGTTCCAACCAAGCTGTGCAGAAGAGCCTCTCTGAACCTGAAGCAGATGTGCTACAGCAGCAGAAGACCACACTGGATGTCTTCCTGTCAGCTAAGAACAGGAAACTGAGGGGACAGTTCATACAGGCTCACCTAAACTAGACAACAGAAGACTGGAGCCTCCATTTCTCCTGCAACATTCAGATGTCAGTGTCAGAATTTGCCATAAACCACATGGATCCATCCTGCCTTGCATCAGGGATTCCGGCTTGTGGTGCTGTTGCTGTAATGGCACATGTAAGTACCCACTGAGCATTGTTACCTGAGTGTTCCTGCTGACCGTGCCCATCACAGTGCAGCCATCCGTTGACGCCTGCTTCCAGAAGGAAAACCATGTCACATCACAAAGCTGAAATAATCGCACACTGGTTTCTTAATAAACATGATGATGACTTCACTCTACGGCCTCCACGGTCACCTGGTCTCAGTCCTGAAGAGCACCTTTGGGATGTGGTGGGATGGGAGATTATCATCTCGGATGTGCAGTAACTGTCCGCATGGACCGAGTGAACGTTTCCAGTACCTTTTTGAAGGTGCTGGCAGTTCTGATGGTGAAAGGAGATCCAGTCTGACACAAGCAGGGTCTACTTTATAACATGTAAGATTATTTCCACTTAAACAAACATGTGTGCCTTTAGTATGGGAAGAAACCCATGAAGGCACAGCAGACGCATGCCCTGGTATCTTGGACGGCTACACCAAAACTAAAAATCTAGCAAAAGGCTGCCCCCTGGTGGTGAAAGTTTTAGTTATTTTTTTGAAGAGGTTGATTGAGTGAAGTACAAACTCAGTCTAACTGCGCCGCTGCACAAATATTGCAGGGATTTAACGTGTGTCGTTTGTGTTGCAGCTTGTCAGCCTTATGTTTGTTTTCCATTAATACTTTACATCTGTATTGTATTTCACACTGCGTTATTAGTAGCATTTTACTTTTCCTCCACAGAAAACTGCAGTAACTCCCAAGAGCAACCATGTTTGTGTATTTTATAATAATAATAATAATAATAATAATAATACAGTGAAAGTTTGATGTCATCATCCACCATCTTAAAATGTGGCTGCTAGTGTAGCATGTGGCGGTCTCTTTTGTTCCAGCTGACACACAATGAAGCATCATATAAACACTGACTAGCTATCCTCTGTCACCTGTGTGTCCCCGTCAGACTGCGGTGATGGAAAGGTAGCAGCAGACACAGCAGACTGTTACTTGAACTTTCACAAGCTGCGTCTGCACCTGCAGGGAGACAAAGAGTAAGTAACAGAAGTGGGAATGAAGCATCTGCATGAATCTCAGTGTCTGACTGTCAACATTTTTGTGGTCAGGCCGAACTGGCTGAAGAAGCTCTTCACCGACTTCATCACGCTTACTGTCAAGCTGGTCATCAAGGGACAGGTGAGGGCGACAGAGACAAACCTATGATGTGCACAACAATAATTTTTGAGAAGAATAAAGCAGTGACAGGTGTCTTCTCAAATACAGATCTGTAAGGAAATCAACAAGGCGGCAAATATACTGGCTGACTTCATACAGGACACGGCAGGTACGCGAAGACCTGAAGGAAGTGTTTGAAATCTAGAATTAAAATCACTTTCCTTTCCTTAACCCTTTAAGACCTACCATAGAACCAAGTCCGCCAGAGCTTGTATTATATTTTTACATGCTGTGGAGCCATTTTTGGGAGCATTTCAAGTTGATATACATCAATACAACCATTATAGCCCAAATTTTAATAATATGTCTGCATTAAGTGCATAGTAATTACATAAATTGCAAAAAAGTGCAATAAACTACAAAAAAAATTGAAAATTGTTTTTGTTTTTTTTAACATATATTTCTAGTTAGAGAAATTTAAGAGGCTTATCCCTCAAAACAAAATAGTTTCCCACCACAGGAAATTTATTTTGAGTGTCTTCATAGTTTTATTTTTGAGATACACCAATTTTTATATACTGCAGGAAAAATGAAAATAAATATTATAATGCAAATTTGCAAAAAAACAGCATGTGCATCACAATAAACTATTTCCAGCAGTGCAATATGAGTCCTAAGCATCCCAGAAACGACACAGAAAGTCATAAAGTCAAACATAACTTTTAAAAACACCAGTATAGGCTCATGAGGCCCTGATAGTAAAAAAAAAACTACATTTCCGCTAAAATGACGTCACTCCCGGTTTCGGGCAGGTCATGGCGGACATGCAAAAGTTCGCGCTGACGTCTATTCCAACGTAGGAAGTGTTACAAACAGCTGATCGAATCGGCAAAGCGTGTTTCTAGAATATTATGTTTTTGTTGCTGCAAGTGGTTTTTATGCAATTTTTGCAAAGCTTTATGTGGAAGGAAACCGTGACCTAGCACAAGCTGATGGCATAAGATGTAAGTACAACTCCTCCGGTTTCATATGCAAAAAAAAATTATTGCGCTAGCTTACAAGGTTGCAGAGCTACTGGGATTTAAAAGTAGCCCGCTCCGACCGGCTTTAAAGGGTTAAGCGTCTGTTTCTGCACAAGCTTATTATTGGCACCAAATAATCTCCCATGAATGATGTCTTAGTACATATTTAATAGAAATGCTAAAACATAGTATGACTCTTACTTCTCGGCGGGTGTTTGAGTTGCACGGTGCTCCTGCGGCGGTCTTTTGATTTTGAGGTTTTCAGCTCTTGTTCTTGTTGGATTAAGGTCAGCGTAGAGCTCTTGAGAAAAGCCCGGCTCCTGCTATGTTTGTCGTTCCTTTGTATCGTTTGTCGCTTCCAGCTCGTCATAAACTGACAGTTTTCCAGGACACGTTGGACTACCAATCATGGAGGGCAGTGTGGATGTAAATGTGTGAAACAGCCTGCATACAAATGTTCTCTACTGCCGTGGTGTCTGAAGACTGTGGTCTTAACCTTCTGACTATACAGACAGACGAGGTGCAGTGAGGAATTAGTCCTGTCAAACTGCCTCCTTTTTTATCTGTTTGAAATCGACGCTAAGGGAGTGCACATTAAAATAAGACAGGAAGACGAACTCTTTGAAGCTGAAATTGATGTTTTGCTCCAGAATTCTTCAAAAAATTAGATTTCATTGGATTTTGAACAGATATTTAAGACAATGAAGCAGCTGTGTCTTGATTTTGTACAGCGTCAGTTTTCATGTTATGGATTATTTTTTCTCAGTGGTGGCGAGTCATTGCTCAACTTCTTCTCCTGTCGTCCCTGGTCATACACGCCAAGGAGAATAGACTTCTTTAAGTTATCACTGCACATGTTCAAAGCAACAGAAAGTGGGAAAAATGCTTCACTTTCCACAGTTTCCTATAAATGCGTGCAGGCGTGCCAGCAACACTTCAAAGGAACAACATATGATTGTTTCAGTGAGATACCAGAGAAATCAGGTCTTTGGCCTTTTATGTGATCGACCACTTTTTGAAGTTTTCTATTTTATCCATGTGTGCAGAGCAGTTCCTCACTGATGGAGACATCAGTGTGGACATCGGTATCGCTGCTGCTCCGGTCATCACAGCAAACTACATTGAATCATACCACAAGGTAAATGATGACTTTAGATACATAGTTGAATACACAGCAGTGCTGGATCTCCTTTAAATAGTGTAATGTGCAGTAATTCTTCAGTACTGGAGGACACGTAGGGGTCTAATAATGATCTCGTTGGTCACTGTGGGGCTCCATCTATCCCAGGGACTGACCAAGTACAACAACAAGGTTGCTGTCATCAATGAATCGGTTTTCCAGCCGAGTCACCTGACTGAAGACAGGATGATCTACTTTTGGATTTCAGGTTAGCAGCAGACGCTCTGTTTATCTTGTGTATTTTATTTTCCAGGTAATTTACACCTTTGTGAAGTGAAATTCCACCAGGTACTATAGAAGGCAATGACCACGCTCCCCGTTTCTGTCTTCTCTATCCCCTCACCCCCACCAGTCACAGCAGAGGGGTGGCCCTCTGTGAGCTCGGTCCTCCTGGAGGTTGTTTAAAGGGAGTTCTTCCTCCCCACTGTTGCCAAGTCCTTGTTAATATTGGATCATCCACTTGTTGGGGCTTTACAAGTTTCAGATTAATTTGTAGCTTTGGAAGTCTGCCACAAAAGAAAGAAACATGAAAAACAGCATGTATGTTGGTTAACACATAGACATGCTCAAGACGGCCTGCTGGAGTTCAGTCTGAGCTTCAGAATGGTGCTTGAGTGGCTGTAAACGTGGAGTGTTTTTGGAGCCAGACGAACTGTCGGAGTATTTCAGAAGCTGCTGATCTGCTGGGATTTTCCCACACAAACATCTCTGGGTTCACAGAAAATGGTCTGAAAAAGAAGAATATCCAGAGAGAGGAGCAGCAGAAACTGAAATAAGCCCAAGTTAGAACCAATGGATGTAGAAGAGCGTCTCTGAACCTTAAACCAAAATCAGCAGAAGACTCCTCCAGGTGTCACATCTGTTCAAGAACAGGAAACCGAGGCTTCAAATCACCACACAAGACTGGAACCTGAAATTGGAACATTTCTCCTCAAGGCCGTCAACACTGAGCCAAAAGAGTGTCGAGGTTATGTAGCTGAAACACTGAAACCAGATAAAGGATGATCAAACTGTGTCCCATCCATGCTCTTTAACATTCACAGGTTTATTTGTACAAAAATAAAATAAAAACAATTTTATTTAAATATATTGAAAAACATTTATTTGTACGTGGAAAGCTATTAATGCAAATGTTGTTTTGACCGCAGACCAGTTCTTAAACCCGATGCTCAAAGCAGCTCACCAAGATGGCCGCTTTCAGCTGAATGTCTCTGGAGAAGAGCTCACCGTAAGTACTTCAGCCTGACCTAAAAGCTCCAAGTCAGACATTTGTGGTATCTTCTTGCTCGATCTGGGATCAGATGTTTGAACTTGCCTGCTTCCTAATTTCCTATTTTTTGTATGTTTGTTACATTTAAATGTTCAGATCATCAAACACATTTTTCATTCACCACAGCAAGTCCTCCAGGTCCGGGGCAGCAGACCATCACGCTCACCATATTTTACTGTTGGTATGATGTTCCTTTTCTGAACTACTGCGTTACCTTTACGCCAGATGTAACGGGACACACACCTTACAAAAAGTTTAACTCTGGTCTCGTCGGTCCACAGACGAGCCTTTATGTTCCTTTGCTCAGCAGTGGTTTTCATCTTGGTCTACGCCACCATGCAGGTCCTATTGGAGGAAGACTTTAACTTTGTTTACCCCTTAATAAAAAACACCTTTATTTAGAAATGTGTTATGTTTATCTAATATTTAAATTTGTGTGATCATCTGAAACATTTAAGTGTGACAAACATACACAAATATGAAGTCAGGAGGGGCAAACACGTTTTCACACCACTGTACATGTTTGAGTCTTGAATATCATTTCAGACGCTCCTCAGGACAAACCTCTCTACTGCCATGCCTGAGCTTATTAGGAAGGTAGGAGTGAAAGCTGCATATAATATATACTTTCTGAGATGGGACGTAAAGCATTTTGTGTTTTTGTGTTCAGTGTCTGCTGGATGCAGCTTCCCCAGAGTTAAGACTGTGGAGTTCATCTGTTCCACATTTGAACAGTTCCACCTCGGGAACCACAGTTTGGGTGCAGGCATCTGGACGGCTCCACTGTGAGGGCCAAGGCACACCAGTACTCTTCTTTCAGACGGTACCAGCTGCCTTTTCCTATACTGAGACAAACTGGGAAACACTTCTAATTCTCAGTATTGACACATTGCGTCTGTGCAGTGAATAAGAAAGCCATGAATTACAAAGTCTTGATCTTTGTGTTTGATGTGTAGGACATGGCCGTAGACATCACAACTTCCTATGTTAACAAGAAAGTCCTCCTGCAAGGTCATCCAACAGAGTAAGACTGGTTGACTCATATTTTTGAACACCTTGACTGATGACCCAGTTTGGTCCCAGCGGCAGCTGTGGCCTAACATTTGGCTCTAGAATACTTTGGTGTACAGAGGAGCTCGTGCATGAGGTGTTTGGTTTCCTCCAAACGTGGTCCTGAGCATGATGGACGAACATCTCCACTTTGGTCTCGTGTGTCCAAAGCACATTGTTCCAGAGATCTTGTGCTCGTGGGTAATTTCTCTGAGCTTTGCACAGTCTGACCTTTGCTGGGACTTCCACTCCTGGAAAGATTGGGCTTTAATTTTCATTTTTTTACGTTTTTGCTAAGTGAATATTCAGACAGTGTAATGTGGTTGAATGTGTAACACATTGTGTTTTATACAATGACCCCAATAACAAGTTGGTGATCTTGGTATCAAAACAAACTAGTTCAGAGTCTAGTGTAAAGGCAAAGGTGTTGATCTTAGGCTGCGTTCACACTGCAGGCGAAAGCGCATCAAATCCGATTTTTTTTTACCCTCTGCGACCATCTATCCATCATGGTGTGACAGCGTGAACGGCACAAATCCGATATTTTCAAATCCGATCTGGGTCACTTTCGTATGTGGTGCTGAATCCCATACATATCCGATGTTTTAGAAAGCGACTGCTGTTTGATGGTCATGTCGCATTAAATCCGTCTTTTACGTCACTGACACAAGACAGACGCCAACTATCAGCGCCGGAGAAGACGACGTGAACGCTTCCTGTCCATCCAGTGAAACTGCTGGGAAGACAACGTTGGAGAAACGTGAACATTTTCTTTGTTCTGTATAATCTGCAGATTCTGACAGAAATCTGCAGCTATCCTTTGAAGCAGCGCTCCTCTCTTAAACGGCAATAAGGATCATTATTAGGTTATTTACATTATTATGTAAATAACAAAATAACTTAAAGCAAAAATTGGGAAACGTAAAGTCCGAAGTCTTTATATTAAGGCCATCAGTCAAACAATACTGTTGCTCTGGGTCTAAACAGAGCGCGTTGTGTGTGACGTCTTCTTTTTAAGCGTTCACACTAGAGCGCGTTTGCTGTCGCATTTTATTTGTAGTGTGAACGAGCAGACAAAAATCTGAATTGAGCATCAAGACCTGCAGAGTGAACGCAGCCTTAGTCTGTTGCTTGGAGAAAAGATTTAAAAGGAACTCCAAAGGCTCACCTGTGCTGTCTGACTTCTACTTTTACTGTTCTCACCTAAGTGTAAGGATGTAAGTGTTAGACTCTGATATCTGATATAAAACTTATCTGCAGATGTAACTTCGGTCAGTTTGTCCTGTTCGTCTACGCCTGTGTGTGATTGTGATCCTCTTTCATTTAGGATCTCAGCATTCAGAGCTGAGCTGCCGTTACAGGATCAGCAGGTAGGCAGTCAGAGTAATACGAGTGTTTTTAACCTGCTCCATTTCCTTTATTTTGGATATTGTGGTGCGGTTGTGCTAATTTTGTACCTTTTGACATCCTTTATAGAGCTGCTGTCAAACAACACGTCAAACTTTATGCTTTAAAAAATTCAATCACTGCTGAAAAAGTAATTTTCATGAATTCACCCTGAAAGCACTACACACGTTAAAGTGTTATTTTAGATGTATGACAAGCTGCACAGATTTGTACATTATTACTGAACTGTTAAGTGTGAATAATTCAGTCTTTCTTCAGATTATTTAATTCCCAGTTAAACTGAACATTTCCATTTCTGGTTAGACTTCATCGGTAACCTTTCCCTTTCTTTCTAGCGACATGATGAAGCACTCGAGTTCCTAAAGGAAGCTGTGGTGAAAGTTGGAACTCCCAAAGTCCTGTCTGGTAAGAAACACAGCGCCTCAGCTCCGTCCTCAAACCTTTCACATTATTATAAAGCTTTCCTAAAGTCTATAAGACTGCATGAGTTTTATCATTACTACGCCTCTCTGCCAGACACTTATGAAAGCACTTGTTGATTTACCATCAAACAGCTGATCCAGTGCTTCAGCTTGAATGATTCTTCAAAGTGAACATAATCACTGCATGTATAAAGGCTCATTTACACCATTTCGCTCTCAAAAACAGGTCAGTAAGTGAAGCTGGATCAGCGTTGACAAAAGTGTAGACTTTCTTTACGAAATTACAGATCTCTGTGTTACAAATACTCCTGTAAAAAGTTTAAGCACTAAATAACTTCTATACTCCAGTAAAAGTAAAACCGTGCAGCCTCAGAAATATAGTTAGAAAGTAACGAGTAGCGAATTCTACTCACCACTTTTGTAAAAAGGTAACTGAACCTTTTGCTATGTTAATATAATAGGAAACAATATTAGTCCAATCTAAGTTCTAATTGTCACGAAAGCTTCAGTCTGTCATGTCGGACACGTGCAGTGAAGGAGAATTTCATCAAAACAACTATTTTCTGTTGCCTACATTTTTTCAAAGTACTTCTTGGTCCTGTCATTAGTCAGCTGGCATTAATGAATCTAATAGCACAAATCAACCTGGTGACGTAACCTTGTGTACTGACAGAAGATGGTGCTAGACACTTTCTAAAAACTTGAAGCACTTCTTCCTTAACCTCCTAAGACATGAACTCTTCCACGACAGCATTTTTAATTTCTCTTTGCTATTTGGGCTGATCGGGGCCCGATGAATGTAAAAACAAAGAATTACCTGATTTTATTTTTTTACCTGATTTTTGTTTCTAAGAAAAATCAGAGCCACTTATGAGGATATTCGTTTAAATTTTCGATAGAACAGTAGCAGTATAATGTCCTCGTAAGTGGATATCAGGCCCTTGTAGAGCAAAATTGAGTATTTTGGTCTAAATAACCCGAAGTGTGATGTCCACATATGTGGACGCAGGTGCTAGAAGGTTAAATCCAGCTTCACAGCCGGTGTTACATCTGTGTCAGAGAGCGAGAGCAGATGGTGTAAATAAGCCTTTGTACAGTTAGTGTGTCATTTCCACTCTGAAGGATGCTTTTGTGGTTTGTTCCAGTTCTGGGAGTTGAGCTAACCAGGCTTCTGGACAAACAGGGATTGTACCAGTTTGATCTCTTTAACCCTGAGGTGCTTCCCCGGGACGTGAGTCTTCTCCTTCCTCTCTTTCTGCATGTGTTGTATCCCTGCATTCTCACAGCTTCTGCCTCTTATCTCTGCTGCAGGGCTTTGTGGTGATTCAGATGGATTTTGGTTTCCCTCATCACCTTCTGGTCGAGTTTCTCAAGAGGACACTTCAGTAACCTTTAAATGTCCGACCCGAGAGTGTGTTTTAATCTGAAAACTCAGCTAGGACTGATGTGAGTCAGAACATGCTTCTGTCAGTTAGTTGGTGAACATTTTGTTTGTTGTCGTTTGATTAAAATTAAATACCATGTAAAAGCTTCTGCAGGTGATGTACAGTCAGTAAAGATTACCACAATTATTGTGAGACTTTGCCTCACCTGATTGTGTGAGTTATTGAGATCAACACAAGGTGTGAGTGAAAGAAGGCGTCCACGTCCACTGTGAACGACCATCCTTGAACAGAGGAGCTGGCTTACACCTGTCTGCACCTATAATCTAGTTTTGAGATCCTCTCCTAGACGCCTTATCGCCCACTCACAGCTTTGACAAATGCCCAGCTGGGACAAGCACATTTACTCAGGGCTTTGATGATGTGGTGTTCTTCTGTTTCCCTGACGGCTGTATCTGTGGGG
This sequence comes from Astatotilapia calliptera, assembly GCF_964374335.1. Classification (NCBI taxonomy): domain Eukaryota; kingdom Metazoa; phylum Chordata; class Actinopteri; order Cichliformes; family Cichlidae; genus Astatotilapia; species Astatotilapia calliptera. Next base: position 2,320,946 of record NC_137428.1, on the reverse strand, counting down.
ATGGTGTTCACTCTGTGCTGGAGCGTCCTGTAGCATACGAATGTTTATTTTCACACTGACGTTTGAGACACTGCTCTGATAAACATAATCACAGGAATCTGTTATTCTGTCTGGAAATAGGAGTGGAGGATTTCACGAGGATGAAAATACACAGTTATTAACTGTTTTATATATTTTGTTTGTTTTGTGCCTGTAAAGTTTAGTTTTGCTTTGTGGACAGTCGTTGTTTGAGAGATGCTGTAGAAGGACAGAATACCTGCACCGTGATCCAAGTACACTCGTAAAGGACTGACCCTCAGACAGGAGTTTGGATGTTTTACTAGTGTATGTTTTTGTCATAATCTAATGCCCAAGATTGTTCATTAAAACTCATTCATATGCTGAATAACGTGCTTTGTTGGTTAGCGTTCTCTTATAAAGTTTATTAGTAACTCCTGTCCCCTGGTCTGATAGTAGAAACATTTGTTTGGGCTGTAGCTTCACCTCTTAAAACACAATTTAATGGGATATTCTTTACTGACATCTGAACACAGAAACATGTTTTCAGTGCAAGAAATTCACAGAAGCAGTTTTAGTGAAGCTTTTTTATTCCAGCTTTCAGACAGCAGTCACACAGCCTTGGAATCCTTTACCCACATTTTTTCTTATATCAACTACAACAGAGTTTACGTTTAGTAAACTTATACAAGTATAAAAAAATACTTTATAGGTCAGATTTGTGGGTTTTATTGAGATGTGTTTCTCTCCATTTTAGACCTCTTTCAGCAGAAGGCCATAAGGACGGATGGCCCGTTTCACCATCTCCTGTTCTTTTTCCACCGGTAATCCAGCTGAGATGCTAACCAGCCAGTATTTATCGTCGTAGTATTTCTCTCTATAATCTGGGTTGATCCGATTCTGCAGAATCACGTTGTAGTTCTTGCCATTATGAGCGGAGGTGAATATTCTGGAATAATGGATGGCCTCGTTGATGTAAGGAGTGGAATAAATCCCTCTGCCGTAGGCTTCACGCGGGCCCGGCTGTTAAATAAAAGTGAAACATAATTTACATTTACAGCTACAATTTACTCTGGGCTAACCAGTAACACAGTTTTATTGGAGACAATAATGCACTAACAGCAGTAATAATAAAATCTAACCTTGTAGAATCCTTCGATGATGCCCTCAGCACCTTCCTTTGACGTCCCGTGGTAGGACACGGGCCACTCCCCCGGCACTGACTGGGTGCTCCGGTACTGGGTTCCGAGCCATGCATTTCCATCATACTTGTCCAGGACCTAAAACATTTTCGTAAAATAAAAAAGTGACTTTAAAAAAACGGAACAGCTTTGCAAAGTTTGGAGCGTTCAGGTGCAAAACTCAGAACAAAACCGTTGATCACCGTTGATGAATAAAGGAGCAAAAGCTATTAAAGCATGTTACTTTCTCCACAGGCGCCAGCGCTGAGGTGAGCTTTACGACTGGTGCTAAACTGGATGAACTGAGGGACTATGTTACTGATTTAGCATTACTGACGAATACTGTGATATATTTGATAATATCGATGATGACTGCCCAGATCTTTTACTGTGTAATGTAGTAGTACTGAAGTCAGTCATCTGTGTTTACCTTGATGGCAAAGCGTTGCCAACCACATGGACGTTCATACACCTCTCCACCTCTGCAATAGGTCTCTGTGTCTCTCAGCCCAGTGAAGTCGAAGTCAAACTTGCGGTCAAAGAATTCATCCTGATCGATGATATAAGTCTTTCCCCCTCTTGTCCTTTCATCAAATGTCAAGCTGGTGAAGCTTTCAGAAAGCTTTCCACCTTGGAGAACACTTTGAATCCTGGCAAAGTTGCTTCTTGACAGTGGGCTGTAAGTTAGCAGAAAAGGATGCAGGTTCAAAGCAGATTAGCTATATCTTCATGTTATCCTCAACAGGCTGCTTTCTGTTATAGAGGTTAACAATCTCTGGGTGAAATTAATCTTTCTTAAATTAAGACTAAAAATCGAGACTCAGGGGTAGTTTAAATTTAATCCAGCATACGATGAACAATGTCGAAATTTGAATTAAAAAATAACAAACACTTAAGGTCCTAAGTCTCTACCTAGACCACTAAATAAAAAGACTAAATACATAAAGATAAAACCTGCATTCAGTTTTGATGACTAACAAGAGTGACATCGATCATATTTACCAGGTTTCATCGCCACCCAAGACCGCAGAAATGAGCTGGTTTGCAGACAGAGTTGATGCTGCGGAACTGGAAGAGGCCAAGCCTTGGAAAGCTACACTGCGTGCTCCGGAATTTTGTTCTGGAACTGAAGTTACTTTTGCATTGCAAATTACACCCAACGCTTCAACTGCTACCTCTCTTTCAATCATCTTGAATTGGTGTCTAAGCTGCAGCTGCTCACTTCTTCCTACAAATGCTCTGGCCTATGTGAAAACAGAGCTTTATAACACCTACTGAGTGATGACGCCATTTCCTTTAAAAAATAAAAAAAGCAGGACATAATATTTTCCTCGAGACTAACGTCACTTCTCGGAAAGCCTAACGGACACAGCTCGTAACTCGAAGCAAAACCGTGAGAAGCCTCAATGTTGCATCAGGCCGCCATCAGTTAGGCTTTAACTGAAAAAGGTGTTTAGAGTTTAGAAATGTGTTATCATAGAATGTAGAACTGTTGTAGAGACACTGACACTGCCCTCAATATAATAAAGGCTGACTCTGTCGTGAACTTAGAAATAGAGTACCCCTCCCCCACTTGAGCTGTGAAAGTAAAACAGAGAAGAGTTAATGCTGAGTGGAGATTTTAGGGTGGGGTCTCAACTTTAAAAGTGCCACATCACTGATGCTTTTAGTTCCAGCCCAGCTGTTAGAACTCCCCTAGTTTCTTTTAAAAAAAGGAAAGAATCAGAATCAGAATACTTTATTGATCCCTGGGGGAAATTATTTGTTATTTGTATATGTATATATATATGTGTATATATATATATATATATATATACACACACATATATATATATATGTGTGTGTATATATACACTGTTAAGGTTCAAAATTGAGGAGGGAGAGTACAAACCACTCTTGGTCCAGAAGATCTTGGTCAAACAATGATTTTAATGAATACACGCGTGGGAAGACACTCTGTACGCAGACAGCAAGTAGTCTTCGACTTAATCAAAGCATGAACAGATATTTTATAGCATCAGGGTTTGATTTACTGACGCCCCTTCATGCGTCACAGATACATTTTATACATAGATTTATACAAGATGATCTTCTGGCTTTTACCCCAGAAGATCATCTTCTATTTTCATGGCTGGCCCTTCCTGTCTACCTTTCAGTTCTTGTCTTGTTCCTCTTTCTTGCCGAGACAACAAGGAACGGTTCCTCTTTTACCGAGACACTTTTGCAGTTACAGCCAGACATGAGTAACCTCTCTCTCCTCTAAATAAATCTAACTCATGTGTGTGTGTCACGACCTCACATGCTCTTTCTCAATTCACCTGTTGCACTTCTGACCTTTCACCAGGACAGAGGCTCACTGAGACTATGTGTATGTCTTCTACTAAATAAATGTTTTAACCAAGAACCTCTACTAAAACCTTAATATAAAATGATCTGATATATAAGTGTTTTGTAAGCATGTATTGCAATTCCTTCTATGGCTCCAAGTCACTTGCACAATAGATTGTCCGAACATCGCGCCGAACAAAGCTTCCGACCCCCAATTAATTGACCGAGCTCCAACTCTTTAATAAGCACAGATATGCATTGTGTATAAAATAGTCATAACTGCTTAAAGCCTTCTTAAAGCTATCTGTTACATTGTTAAAGCCTCGTCTTAGCCTGCGGCTCAAAATAACTTCCACTTCTGCATACAACTTCCTGTCAGCCTGCAACTCAGTCTTTCTGAAAGAGACACTGTTTAACCCCTGAATGCAATATAAACTCCAGATTATATTATTAATGCAATGGTAATGATGACAATTATTTAACAATAGCAGTAAAATAATTTCCCTGCTCCACACTCCCTCTCTCGACCTCTGGAACACCAGAGGTCGCAATACATTGTGTCCTCGCTCAGACCCTCTCTGGTGGTTTAGCAGGCCTCGAGATCTCCAGGATCCTCGCCCCTCCTGTGGTCGCTGAGATCTTCTGCAAAGGAAACAAAACACCTTTTCCTGCATCTCCCTAACTTATCCTTTTTGGGACTCTTTAATCAAAAGCATGATCCTAATTATGCTCTTAACTTATTGACTTGTATTTATGTATATTCTTCAACGTTACTCATCACCTTAAAACTCTTTAAGCCCTGCTTTCACGTCCAGTTGCTCGCTCTATTTTCCCTTATCTGATCATCAACATCCTGTGCACAAATTGTCGCTGCTGCAAGTTCCTCTACTCTAAAAGATCCAAAAGAAAACAACCACTTTAATCAATTAAGTTTAAGCATATAAGCAATTACTCCTGCATAAATTTCATCATAGCTAAATGCTGCCTAAAAACAACTCCTATGTGTTAACTTCATTTTAACCTCACATTTCCTATGTTATAACCCATTTTGGTATAGCCTTTTTATTTCATTTTGCTCCTTTTAATGTAACAATACCTTCTAATTCTAGTTTATCAGATTTAACCAAAATATATGCTTTCCTTCCTCTTTGGTCCTTCTTTAAGTTCAGTTAAAAGCTAAATGAATTTAGGGCCTTTTGCCTGGAATCAATACTGTCATGTGTGTTTCTTAACTCTGTGTCTGTAAGCGTGTGCAATCCTTCAATAACTTCAATAACTCATCTCAAAAATGCAATATGTATACAAATCATTTCTATTTATAAGCTCCCCCTTTATCCTAAAAATACCTTCTATGTAATATCTGTATGTGTAAGCCTACATTATAACCACTACTTCTAGAAATCAAAAAGAAATCAAAGCTGTTCTACTCCTTCAACCCTCACTAATTTTCCCTCTAATATTTATTCACGGCTTTGAAAAACCGGCATTGTATCTTCTAAACAGGATTCAGTTCTGTCATGGTCCTGGGCCATGTTGGCCCAGTATTCTTGGTTCCTTGTATTTTCACTCCTTATTTAGGCCAGGTTTTCTCAGGTGTCCTGTTGTGGTGTTCCCTAAGTGTTTTTCCCTTTGTGACTCTTACCCCCTTGTGCCCCTCTGTGTATTTATGAGCTCTCGTCTCTCTTTGTGTTTATTCCATGTTTCCCCCAGCCTGTTATGTCTGTGTTCTCCCCGTGCTCTCTCTCCTCCTGTCTGAACCTCTGTGTACTTCCTGTTTTACTTTGACAGTCTTTCGTCAGTATGCGTAATGTTGTGTTCACTCCTGCCCTGTCTCGTTATGTTTATCAGTGTCACCTGTGTTCCCCACCTGTGTGTAATCTCCCTGTGTTCTCTGGGTGTATTTAAGTTGTGTCTTCTGTTATGGTAGTTGCTGGTTTGTCTGTGTTGTTTCCCCTCGGTCTCCCTGCGTCTCTTGTGTATTTCCCCGGACCTCCCTGCATCCTCATTTCTGGTTTGTGTTATTAGCTTACCCAGTTTAGGTTTCCGGTTTCTTGTTTTTCCACCAGTGCTGTTTTGTGCCCACCGTTGTAAATAAATATTCACCTGCACCAGAGCTGCCGCCTTTTGGGTCCTTTTCTACAACTCCACACGGCTTGCCCCGCAAACCATGACAAGTTCACTTTAATCCTTTAACCTTAACTTAAAAATAACAGTTTCAGTTTTACCATATCCAAATGATCAAAAACCCAAAAGGTCCTGAAATGATCCTAAATTATTAAACAATTAAATTATTAAACCCTAAACCCCCCTTTATCTTGATACATTTCATGTGTCAAGATACTATACAAAACTTAAAAATGCTCAGTTTCCCCACTCATGATCCAATCTATGTCATAAAAATAAACTTAAAACAGAACAGTTATCAGTCATGTGTTTCTTCAATTAATGATAACTGAGTTACATCAAAAAATATTTCCCCTTTAGCATTTGGCATTCTCCCAACAATATACTATAATCCCATAATCTAACCGCAGTCAACAAATTTTCTCTGGTAAAAACAATTGTTTGTCCACATTAATTCATCCTCACTCACATTCAGTCACACATTCACTCACATGCAGTCACACCATGTATTTGCTGATAGTGGAGCTTCCCGCACGATCAGATACTCCACCTTCAGCAAAATGAGCTCAGTCATTTTTTATTTTCCATAGGAAAATATTTCTTTATGCTTTTGGACTGGATTGACTCGCATAAAATCCTTTTTACAGGGACTTACGACCTTGATCAGTCCCCAGGTAGCTTTTTCCTCAGCCAATTGTAATCTGGAAAGCCGCCTTATATTTGCTCTTCCCGATAATTTTCAGCGCTGTTGCAGGCCTGCTTAAAACAGAAATGGAAAAAATAGAGCTGATTGTTAGCTCATAAAAACAAAACAAAATCACCTGACAGGTTTTCTTTAAGTGCACTGTTACAAAATAATGGGCCCCTCCCAGACATGTCCATGTTTCCTAAAACTCCCTCTATTAAAAACAAAAACACCAACCCAAACCTAACTGACCGAATCAACCCATCACCACAACAACCTTAAACACGCAAGTATTTTACCACCACATAATTTCACCTCCTCAATACACCGAAAGTCTCATTAAAACCACACAATTTGCACACAAAAATCACCCCCTTATGCTCTTAAATTCAGCATAAGACCCCTTACGACATCATATAATCGCTAAACTATAAATTCCCTACCCCAATCTGCACTTCTCGTCTGCCATGCTTCCTCTTCTGAAAGTCACTTCCTCAGTCACGCACATACAGGAAGCTCCTACGTCACCACTCACTCCAGCTAATGTGCATACTGAGTCATCTCTCAAAAAGCTGTAACAACAGAAACATATGTTTAAACATTCCCAACTTATTAAATTATGTTATTTCTTTCTACAGTTATCACTGGTTTTGATCACTCAGTACGAGAGCACTCCTAAGTCACTCTTTTTAAAACTACTTTAATCACTTTTTGTTTTCATAACTCACTCCCTTTGTCATATGGCTTCTTCTATTCCTCAATTACAAACTCAAATGTATTTTATTAAACATTCACACCATTGTATCATTCATACAAAATAGCAAGCTGTTCTTCATTGCATATGTTTGTGTTCTTGGCCAGGGTTAATCAGTGTCTATGCATTAAACTCCATGAGCTTGTCTTGTCTTTATAAGGTTAATGCATTTTCTGTTTGTGTATGTGAACTTGCATATGTTGCTTTTGCAGTGTGTCAGACTCCTGCACAATTCTCCACTTAAGCCGTCAGTTTCTTTCCCAAATCTGCTAACCCAAATTCTAAGTTCCCACCTTATTAACACCATTCCTGCTCCTTAGCCAGAAGTTAGGGCCCACTTGTCAGGTTTATGGAGACATGGCGCTGTGAACAATTCAACCAGAAACTTGCCTTGGCATGTCCAGTCAAGTTAACCTACAGGTTTCTTCCGACTGCTGCACGTGGAAAATTGATCCAGATCTGTTTCGCCCCTATAGAAACACAACTGAGACATTTTCATTATTTTCATATGTACTTAAACTACCCGTTTCCCTTTCTCTGGTCAGAAATCCCAACTTATGTCATGTATATACGTGTAAGCAGGTCTTCATTGCTTTTCCTATGTATTTTGTTAATGTTCAGTAAGTGTAAGCTGCTTTCTTCATTGCCTCTATATGTTATAGTCAGGTTTAATTCATGCATCTTTTCTCTGATTTCTTAATTCAAAACTATCTCACTTCTGATTCTTTCCAGAAATAATTTCACATGTAACACTTTGTCTATGTGTGTTTTCTATTCTTGTTTACCTCTTTGTTTGTGACGGTGGACATCTCTAAACCATCATGAGTTCAGGCTTTCATTTCAATCCAATTACACCCTGTATTCTCACAGTCGAACTCGTCCAGCTTCGCCTCTCACTGGTCACTGTCCTCTTCTCTCAGTGTCCTTTTGTTGTCTTGAATTCCAGCAAACACAGTCTGTTTCTTCTCTGTTTCTCTTCAGTATTTTCCTTTTGGATCAAGTCCCAGCCTGGCAAAATACCACATTCAGTGCCTTTAAACAGTCATGTCACACTGTTCTTACCAGCCTGCTGTCCACCGTGCATGTTTCATCACGTGGTTTCTTCTTTTCTGTTGATCCTCTCAGTCATCTCTTTCAAGATTACTCCAACCATGGCAAATCTGACAATCAGTGTCCAGTGCTTTACCACCGTTCATTATCCCACTGTTCAACTGCCCAGCCTGTAATTTACAGTACATGTTTCCACCTCGTGGTTCCTTACATGCTGCTGCTGGTGTCGTCAGTGTGGTTTCAGTTGCACTGTCTTTTGCCTGCTATTAATTCTTCTCAAGTCCACGATGTTCTGTCTGTCTTCATCAGGAGATTAACTGTCCTTTGAGCTTCTTCTCAGGATGGGGACAAGTGCGAGGTCAAGCTGTAAATTTTTAAGCCAAAATCTGGCCTGTTTTCTCCCAATTATGCTACTCTACTGGTTTTGGCGCCGTACTCAAAATTCCAGGTTGAGAGAAGTCCACCTTTATTTATCTGTAATCTGTGTTGACACACTAAAACATACAATTAATATCCTTTTCATTTCTTTTCTCAAAACCTCCATACTTAATCTGCCTAGAGTTTAACTCATCTGTTTCTCTCTCTGGGTGCTCACTCGTCACCTTATATGGGCATGCAAACTTCCTGTCACCCACACCATTTCCTGTTACACACACACCGCACGCAGCTGCTCAGAGCAGCTCAAGCTGCTTTGCTGTTTCTCCAGGCTAATCAAACTTATTTTGTATTTACAATCTACAAACCCTCTGTAATTCTACTAACTTTTGATCTAAAATGTAGCATCATTCACACAATGATTTCATAATCCTCTCACACACACCTTTTAAATAAACTAAACTCTTATAACATCACTCATGCATCTCTTAAATTAAAAACACTTTCAAACTTTAAAACATCCTACTTTACATCACCAAAGAAATACCTCTCACACCTTTATTCATCATTCAAAACCTTCTAGTCACCGCATTCACACACCTAAAGTGTGACCAGAGTTGAGGAATATAACTCAACACACTTTCCTAAGAGTATTTTAGACATGCTTGTCATAATCAAAAAGAGCAAGTAAAAAACAAACAAACAAAAAATTGAAACCTCTATTAATTCTCACCGCACACACAAGAAATTGAAAAAATAAACCACACCAGCAACTATTGCTGGAGAGAAGTTACTACTGAAAGTAATATGTTAATCTTAAGTATATACAGTGCACTCAATATATTTATATATCTGCATCCAACTTCAGTCAATTACTATACATCCCCTACGGCAACTCAAAACTTTATTTATAGTCCTCTAATAAACATAAATGGCATTTTAAACACACACTCAACAATGTTTGCAGCAGTATTTGTAAAACCAACTGTGGTTTAAACAGTTCACTGCTTACTCATTTGCATTTTCACTCACACACACCGTCTAAAAATAGCAGCAGGCAGTCAGTGCATTACTGACTCGACACACAGAGATCTCTCACACCAAATTTTCTTATTCTATATTACAAAGACATCTTATATTTACAACCACTGTCAGATCTGTCAGCTTTAGCGCCTACACAATTTCGACAAATTTAAAATAACCGCCCAGCGGATAAACTCCCTGAGTTTTTTGCGACCAATTCACCAGTATCTGTCCAACAGTTTCTGGCCTCATCTCTAAAGTCCCTAACACAATTTAAAAGCGTCAACCAACCCAAACTTTGCCTGAAGCTCTATTTTTGGCGTTTCACAGCCAAGGCTTACCCTGAAGTGTTAGGTTAAAGTTACACGCCCGAAGTCCAACTTCTCCTGTCCAAAAAAGCGCAGACTACCGTTCCAAACGGTAAGGAGACTCTAACTCCTAGTTATTCTGGAGTGCCCCAAGCTCCACAGTGACCAACTGACTATCCCTCTTCGAGGACAATGCCTAAGCGTCCTTGGCATTGGCAAGCGTTACCTCTGAGCACTGCGCTTCCTAGCAGACTCGAACTGCCGTTCTAGAATAATTTATAATACTTTGAAACAACAATCAACACCCAACAAAGTGTATGACTGAGGCAGATCGACCCTGATGGACAATGGGGACTCTAACCCACAAAATGACCAACCAAGGTCTGACCTAATGACCAACCGGGACTTTAACCCACAAAATGACCAAATACCCTACCAAACTACTTGAGACTCTAACTCAATTTCTTTGGGACTTCAACCCAGTATTTAAACTTTTCCTGGCAGACTCTAACTGCTTTAGCAGACTTTACTGCTTTCATTTCTTCTTTCTTCTTAGCAGAACTCTAACTGCTTCAACTCATGAGATTTTTCATCAAAATCAAAACAGACATCCACCAGTAACTTCAGTGAGTAGACTTAAATTTTATCATATCCAATTTGGCACACTTTGGAAATAATTCAACAGGTAGTGCCTTACCTTTTGGATAAGCCGGCTTATGCCCACTCACTTCGACCACTGGAATTCATGTCTGCCCGTCAGACCACCTCAGAGACCACCAAATTTCTCCATCTAAACCTCCAATCCTCCCTCCTCAACCACCGGACGAAGCCCCCAAATGTTAAGGTTCAAAATTGAGGAGGGAGAGTACAAACCACTCTTGGTCCAGAAGATCTTGGTCAAACAATGATTTTAATGAATACACGCGTGGGACACTCTGTACGCAGACAGCCGGTAGTCCTCGACTTAATCAAAGCATGAACAGATATTTTATAGCATCAGGGTTTGATTTACTGACGCCCCTTCATGCGTCACAGATACATTTTATACATAGATTTATACAAGATGATCTTCTGGCTTTTACCCCAGAAGATCATCTTCTATTTTCATGGCTGGCCCTTCCTGTCTACCTTTCAGTTCTTGTCTTGTTCCTCTTTCTTGCCGAGACAACAAGGAACGGTTCCTCTTTTACCGAGACACTTTTGCAGTTACAGCCAGACATGAGTAACCTCTCTCTCCTCTAAATAAATCTAACTCATGTGTGTGTGTCACGACCTCACATGCTCTTTCTCAATTCACCTGTTGCACTTCTGACCTTTCACCAGGACAGAGGCTCACTGAGACTATGTGTCTGTCTTCTACTAAATAAATGTTTTAACCAAGAACCTCTACTAAAACCTTAATATAAAATGATCTGATATATAAGTGTTTTGTAAGCATGTATTGCAATTCCTTCTATGGCTCCAAGTCACTTGCACAATAGATTGTCCGAACATCGCGCCGAACAAAGCTTCCGACCCCCAATTAATTGACCGAGCTCCAACTCTTTAATAAGCACAGATATGCATTGTGTATAAAATAGTCATAACTGCTTAAGGCCTTCTTAAAGCTATCTGTTACATTGTTAAAGCCTCGTCTTAGCCTGCGGCTCAAAATAACTTCCACTTCTGCATACAACTTCCTGTCAGCCTGCAACTCAGTCTTTCTGAAAGAGACACTGTTTAACCCCTGAATGCAATATAAACTCCAGATTATATTATTAATGCAATGGTAATGATGACAATTATTTAACAATAGCAGTAAAATAATTTCCCTGCTCCACAACACACATATATATATATATATATATATGTGTGTATATATACACACATATATATATATATATATGTGTGTATATATATATATATATATACACACATATATATATATACACATATATATATATATATATATATGTGTGTATATATATATATATATGTGTATATATATATATATATACACATATATATATATGTGTATATATATATATGTGTGTGTGTATATATACACACACACATATATATATATACACATATATATATATATGTGTATATATATATATGTGTGTGTGTATATATACACACACACATATATATATATACACATATATATATATATGTGTATATATATATATATATACACATATATATATATATATATGTGTGTATATATACACACATATATATATATATATATGTGTGTATATATATATATACACACATATATATATATACACATATATATATATATATATACACATATATATATATATATATATATATGTGTATATATATATATATGTGTGTATATATACACACACATATATATATATATATACACATATATATATATGTGTGTATATATACACACATATATATATATATATACACATATATATATATGTGTGTATATATACACACATATATATATATATATACACATATATATATATATATATGTGTATATATATATATGTGTGTGTGTATATATACACACACACATATATATATGTGTGTGTGTATATATACACACATATATATATATGTGTGTATATACAAATGCGCTCATTTTGAGCGCATTTGTGTTCATTTTCCATCTTTTGTTGTTGTTTTTTCTCGTTCCATCAAGGAAACATGGTCTCCAACGCTCCGACTCAATCAGTCCAGCACAATGCTGTGAAAAAATAAAGTTCCATGTAACCAGTTTATCTGTTCTAAAAGTGACATCATGGGTCACACCAACGCACACCAAGATAGATCAGCGATGTTGCTTCTTGCTAAATATTTCACCTATAAGGACATGCGAGATAGCGATTCTTAAATGCCAAGTTCAACCTCACCATCTAAAATGAACCCAAAATAATCAGGTTCCTTTCATCTCTCGCCTTTTGTGAGCGAGACGTGATATAGGAAGTGCTTTCCTGCACTTTGCAGCCTTCTTACATAAATGTGATGTAGGTTATGCTTCTGAGCACAGCCGTGGCAGGAAGGTCTGTCGAAGCAAGGAATGAAAAGTGAGTCACAACCCTCCCTCCTGCTACTCAGCGAGAGACAGAAAAAGCATTTAACAGATGAGTGAAAGCCTAAGCGACGGCAACTGTCTACACTTGTGTACGCATGAGAAGGATTTTAGAAAAATGGCAACCACTTTAATTTAATTCAGGTGAAACCCTCTTGGCAGCGGCGCTCAGTTTCACAGAGCTTTTTGTCCTCACAATCATCTCGGTTATTTGCAGAGCGTGGGGATGTTGTTGGAGACGCAGAGTCGACGCTCTGTGGAAGCAGCCCTGCTGGAAGAGCGCAGAGCAAATGGGTCAGCATTGTTCGTCGGCCCACATACCGGCTCCGCTTGACGCTGGGCACAAAAACTCCACTGAGGACGTGCACATTCACGCTCCCGGCCTGATTAAAACCCCGTTTGCTCAGATTTCAGCCTAAAAACCTGTGTGTGTGCGCACCAATCTTAGCTGTAACCTCTATGTATAGTGTTACCGCGCCAGGTCTGCGGCCCCGAACCGTAGTAAGGAAACCTCTGGCAGTTACTTGACTCGCAGCCGGCAACAGCTTACTATACAGGTCAACTCCGCTAGCAAGAAGATCGAGGGAGGCGTAGGAAACTGCTTTACCGAAACTTTATTTCTCCTCCAAGGCACGAACACCGCGTACAGTGGGCTGAAACAGTTTACTCACAGCGGGCATCGCCGATACAACTCTGGCTGCCGAGGGAGTTATTATATTCCTTTTATTTACTTTCTCTTCGTCTCTTCTGTAGTTAACCGTTACTTTTCTTTCCCTTCTCCGCTCTCTCTCACACACCCGAACGGCAGTTCCGCTACACACACACCCCCGCATACATTTCCCATCAGGCTTCACCCTTAAAGGACCATGCCTGTAACACTACCCCCACTCTGGATGATAATTAAACCCTTAACATCATTCCAGCACATGGACCCCCCATTAACAAGGCAACATACAGCATTCAATGCGGGACAGCAGTCACGCCCCCAGTCCATAAACGGCGATCCTTAGAATGGAACAATCTTGACGTAGACCACTGTTCATATCTTGTGCACCCAAAAAAACATAGGATGTACAGAGTTCACTTTGGGGAGGGTGCAAGTCGATGTCCATATCCCATCCTTCACATATACAGTATTCATAAAGAAAGACAAAAAAAAAAAACACACCACAGCATTTACATCGATCCATGAGTGTTCAGAGGTGATGCCATATTATCCAAGATGCGGCAAGACATTAAGGCACTACAGCTGAACGTTTGCCCCTATATCCAGCTTTACCTCATTAGTATAAACAGTTCAAACAATAACTTGCAGCCCGTCGACAGCCATGTTACCAAGAAACAGCAAGACAAACAAGCCCAACAGTACACGTAAGAATAGCCCCCTGTAACAACTCAATTTACAACAGTCATATCACTTAACATATGTAACATGAACATTTTTTTTTTTTTTTGAACTACTGAGCAGGGCAGCGATCCGCCTACACCCCGACTCAGTTAGGACATACTAGCCTAGTGACTGACCCAGTCACCAAACATGTCCGGCGCCCGCCGCACACGCTGTGGTCTGGAACGGGGTGTGGACCTGAAGGAAGGGTGCTGTTCTGGTCCTTCAGCCCCATCCACGTCAGGCTGAAAAGGGCTGGCTGGCAACCCACTATTCAATTCAATTTCAATTCAATTTTATTTATATAGCGCCAAATCACAACAAAAGTCGCCTCAAGGCGCTTCATAGATACAGAGAAAAACCCAACAATCATATGACCCCCTATGAGCAAGCACTTTGGCGACAGTGGGAAGGAAAAACTCCCTTTTAACAGGAAGAAACCTCCTGCAGAACCAGGCTCAGGGAGGGGCGGGGCCATCTGCTGCGACCGGTTGGGGTGAGAGAAGGAAGACAGGATAAAGACATGCTGTGGAAGAGAGACAGAGATTAATAACAGATATGATTCAATGCAGAGAGGTCTGTTAACACATAGTGAGTGAGAAACGTGACTGGAAAGGAAAAACTCAATGCATCATGGGAATCCCCCAGCAGCCTACATCTATTGCAGCATAACTAAGGGAGGATTCAGGGTCACCTGGTCCAGCCCTAACTATATGCTTTAGCAAAAAGGAAAGTTTGAAGCCTAATCTTGAAAGTAGAGATAGTGTCTGTCTCCTGAATCCAAACTGGAAGCTGGTTCCACAGAAGAGGGGCCTGAAAACTGAAGGCTCTGCCTCCCATTCTACTTTTAAATACTCTAGGAACAACAAGTAGGCCTGCAGAGCGAGAGCGAAGTGCTCTAATAGGGTGATATGGTACTACAAGGTCATTAAGATAAGATGGGGCCTGATTATTTAAGACCTTGTATGTGAGGAGCAGGATTTTGAATTCAATTCTGGATTTAACAGGAAGCCAATGAAGGGAAGCCAAAACAGGAGAAATCTGCTCTCTCTTTCTAGTCCCTGTCAGGACTCTTGCTGCAGCATTTTGGATTAGCTGAAGGCTTTTCAGCGAGTTTTTTGGACATCCTGATAATAATGAATTACAGTCGTCCAGCCTGGAAGTAATAAATGCATGAACTAGTTTTTCAGCATCACTCTGAGACAGGATATTTCTAACTTTAGAGATGTTGCACAAATGGAAGAAAGCAGTCTTACATATTTGTTTAATATGTGCGTTGAAGGACATGTCCTGGTCAAAAATGACTCCAAGGTTCCTCACCGCGTTACTGGAGGCCAAGGTAATGCCATCCAGAGTAAGAATCTGATTAGATACCATATTTCTAAGATTTTCAGGGCCGAGTACAATAACCTCAGTTTTATCTGAATTAAGAAGCAGAAAGTTAGCAGCCATCCAGGTCTTTATGTCTTTAAGACATTCCTGCAGTTTAACTAATTGGTGTGTGTTATCTGGCTTCATGGACAGATAGAGCTGGGTGTCATCTGCATAGCAGTGAAAATGTATGCTATGTCTTCTAATGATACTGCCTAAGGGAAGCATGTATAATGTAAACAGAATTGGTCCTAGCACTGAACCCTGTGGAACTCCATAATTAACCTCAGTGTGTGAAGAGCACTCTCCATTTACATGCACAAACTGGAGTCTATTAGATAGATATGATACAAACCACTGCAGCACAGTACTTGTAATACCTACAGCATGTTCTAATCGCTCTAATAGGATATTATGATCAACAGTATCGAACGCTGCACTGAGGTCTAGCAGGACAAGCACAGAGATGAGCCCACTGTCAGAGGCCATAAGAAGATCATTTGTAACCTTCACTAAAGCTGTTTCTGTGCTGTGCTGAGCTCTGAAACCTGACTGAAACTCTTCAAATAAACCATTCCTCTGCAGATGATCTGTTAGCTGTTTGACAACTACTCTTTCAAGGATTTTTGATATGAAAGGAAGGTTGGAGATTGGCCTATAATTAGCTAAGACTGCTGGGTCTAGAGATGGCTTTTTGAGTAAAGGTTTAACTACAGCCAGCTTGAAGGCCTGTGGTACATAGCCGATTATTAGAGATAGGTTGATCATATTTAAGATCGAAGCATTAATTAATGGCAGGACTTCTTTGAGCAGTTTTGTAGGAATGGGGTCTAAAAGACACGTTGAAGGTTTGGAGGAAGTAATTATTGAAGTTAACTCAGAAAGATCAATTGGAGAAAAAGAGTCTAACTTAACATCAATGGTACTAAGAGTAACTGTAGATAATATTACATCTGTGGGATGATTACTGGTAATTTTTTCTCTAATGATAAAAATTTTATTTGTGAAGAAGTTCATGAAGTCATTACTAGTTAACGTTAAAGGGATGGTTGGCTCAACAGAGCTCTGACTGTTTGTCAGCCTGGCTACAGAGCTGAAGAGAAACCTGGGGTTGTTCTTATTTACTTCAATCAGTGATGAATAGTAAGATGTTCTGGCTTTGCGGAGGGCTTTCTTATAAAGCAGCAAACTATTTCTCCAGGCTAAATGATGATCCTCTAGATTTGTGACACGCCATTTCCTCTCCAGATTACGAGTCATCTGCTTTAGGGCACGTGTTTCAGAATTATACCACGGAGTCAGGTACTTCTGATTTGAGGCCTTAGTTTTCACAGGAGCTACAGTATCCAGAGTCGTACGTAGTGAGGATGTGAAATTATTAACAAGATAATTGACCTCTGTTGGGGTAGCGTTCAGATAGCTGCTCTGCTCTGTGTTGGTACAGGGCATTGGAGATGATAACAGTGGGTGGATTATATTCTTAAACTTAGTTACAGTGCTTTCAGAAAGACATCTACTTTGATAAAGTCTACTCTTCACTGCTGTGTAATCAATTATTGTAAAAGTAAATGTTATCAGGAAATGATCAGACAGGAGAGGGTTTTCAGGAAACACTGTTAAATGTTCAGGTTCGATGCCATATGTTAAAACAAGATCTAGAGTGTGATTAAAGTGGTGGGTGGGTTCTTTTACATTTTGAGAGAAACCAATTGAGTCTAATAACAGATTAAATGCCATGTTGAGGCTGTCATTTTTAGCATCTACATGGATGTTAAAATCACCCACAATAATTATTTTATCTGAGCTCAGAACTAAATTAGATATAAAGTCTGAGAAATCAGACAGAAACTCTGTGTAAGGCCCAGGTGGACGATAGATGATAACAAGTAAGACTGGTTTCTGAGTTTCACAGCTGGGGTGGACAATGTTAAGCATCAGGCTTTCAAATGAATTAAAAGTCTGTCTTGGTCTTTCATTAATTAATAGGCTGGTGTGAAAAATTGCTGCCACACTGCCCCCTCGGCCTGTGCTTCGAGATTTCTGGTAGTTAGAATGGCTCGGGGGTGTTGATTCATTTAAACTAACATAATCATCCTGCTGCAACCAGGTTTCTGTAAGGCAAAGTAAATCAATTTGTTGATCAATTATTAAGTCATGTACTAACAGAGACTTGGAGGAGAGAGACCTAATATTTAATAATCCACATTTCACTGTTTTACTCTTTGGTTCAGATGTGGATACTGTATTGTTCTTTCTTTGTAATTGTTTATGTTTAAGTTGTTTGTTTCTGGTTTTAGTTTGTTTTTTGTCTGTTTGGGAGCTGACACAGTCTCTATGGAGATGGGTTTTTGGGGGGGTAGCAGGAGGAGAGAAGCTGCAGAGAGGCGTGTAAGACTGCAACTCTGCTTCCTGGTCCCAACTCTGGATAGTCATATTTTGGGGGGTTTAATAAATTTGTCCATATTTCTAGAAATGAGAGCTGCTCCATCCAAAGTGGGATGGATGCCGTCTCTCCTAACAAGACCAGGTTTCCTCCAGAAGGTTTGCCAATTATCTATGAAGCCCACATCGTTTCTGGGACACCACTCAGACAGCCAGCAATTTAAGGAGAACATGCGGCTAAACATGTCACTCCTGGTCTGATTGGGGAGGGGACCAGAGAAAACTACAGAGTCCGACATTGTTTTGGCAAAGTTGCACACCGATTCAATATTGATTTTAGTGACCTCCGATTGGCGTAACCGGGTGTCATTACTGCCGACGTGAATTATGATTTTACTGAATTTACGTTTACCCTTAGCCAGCAGTTTTAAATTTCCTTCAATGTCGCCTGCTCTGGCCCCTGGAAGACAATTGACTATGGTTGCCGGTGTCTCTAGCTTCACATGTCTGAGAACAGAATCGCCAATTACCAGAGTTTGACCCCCGGCGGGTGTGTCGCCGAGTGGGGAAAAACGGTTAGACACATGAACGGGTTGGTGGTGTACCTGGGGCTTCTGTTTAGGACTATGCTTCCTCCTCACCGTGACCCAGCCTCCCTGATTCCCCAGCTGCTTGGGACCTGCCGGGGAACAGCTAGCGGGGCCTACGCTATTTTCGGCTGCACCAGCTACAGGGGCCTGGCTAGCTACGGGTGAATGAAGGGTGCGAAGCCGAGTCTCCAATTCAGTAATCCTGGCCTCCAGCGCTGCAAATATGCTACATTTGTTACAGATATCATTACTGCTAAAGGAGGCCGAGGAGTAACTAAACATCTGACACAATGAGCAAGAAAGTGCAGGAGGGACAGGTGAAGTAGCCATGGTGCTAATGAGTCGGCTACGAGCTAAGCTAGGCTAGCGAGACAGTACAGAGACAGTGAGTGAATACTTTGGCTATAAATTAGGTAGTGAGTACACAGAAAGTGTGCTTCGGATGAAGCACGTGAAGATTATACTATGAAAGAAGAATGTATTTAAAAGTTGTTAATTAAATCGCTAAGCAAATAAGCTACTCAGAAACACCACTGTGTTTGAGCAGGAACAGGAAGTGATACTCTACCACAGAGCGAGCGAACACCAAGTGACAGCGCCACCAAGAGTCAGGGATGTATTGTCCAAATCAATCACTACCATCTCCTTGAGCGGGTGGCGGAGAGCCAGCTCTCAGGGAAGCACCAGTATCTGGTTGATCTGCCCCGGCTGGGGTCTCCCACAAGTCGAAGGGACCGAAATCAATGTCAGAATCGCTTTCGTCGAGCGCTGGAGGAGGCACCTCGGTGGGTGCTGCCTGGTCGGAGTCTTGGAAGGCCCAGCTGTTGTCCAGCGGCGTTCTTGAGTGATAAGGCTTGAGTCTGTCGTGATGAACCACTTTAGCCTTTGCTCGGGGCCCCTTTTTAATGCAGTAGACTAAATCATCCAACAGGCCCACTACGAAGTAGGGGCCCTCATAGGAAGGCAGAAACTTGCGAACCTTGTGCCGCACTCTCTTGGTCCCTTTGATCAGATGCCACACTGCAGCGCCGACTGGATACTGAACTTGGCAGATATTCTTATCGTACTGTTTCTTAGCGCGCTCAACAGATTTCCCGAGAGCCTCCCGTGCCAGTTGGTGAGAAAGCTCCAGCCTTTCCCTGAGTTGCACCACATACTGTGGTGTAGTGCAGTTGGGGGTGTCGTCGGCCGGCAGACCCGCGACCAGGTCAATAGGCTCGGTTATCTCTCGGCCCAGAAGCATCATGTTTGGGGTCAATCCTGTGGAACTGTGCTTAGTTGCCCGATAAGCCATGACAGCATAGGGGATCATTATATCCCAGTCCCAGTGGCAGCGCTCCGCGGTGGTGGCTAAGGCCTTCTGCAGGGTAGCATTAAAACGCTCTACCTGGCCATCGGACTGTGGATGAAAGGGCGTGGTGCGTGTCTTTTTGATTCCGAACAGTTCACACATCCCCTGGAACACAGCCGACTCAAAGTTGGTGCCCTGGTCGCTATGCAGAGACTGTGGGGCTCCATATCTACATACCCACTCCGCAACAACCTTTCCTGCCACCGTGGGCGCTTGTGCATTGGGGACTGGATAAGCCTCCACCCACTTGCTGAAGTAGTCTTGTACCACCAATATGAATCGGTTATGCCTTTCTGTTTCGTTCAACGGTCCCATCAGATCGACTGCAATCCTCTCCATGGGGGCGCCAACACGTACCGTGCCCATCGTTGCCTGGGGGGTTTTTAGGGGCCGCGCCCTTTCAGCACAACTGGTGCAAGTGCGGCACCACAGGGTCACATCATCTTTCATGTTGTACCAGTAGTACCTATTCTTCAAGCGTGCCAGGGTCCTTTCTGCCCCAAAGTGGCCGCCCACTGGGCCATCGTGCATCTGCTGCATTACGGCGTGACGATAGGCGTGAGGCAGAAGGATTTGGGGGAAAAACACATTACTTTCTGTACAGTGGAATTTCCTCACCAGCACTCCATCTTTTAGGTACAGTCTTTTCCACTGTGCCCAGTAGGCTTTGGTTGCGGGGCTGCATGCCGCTACATCGGCCCAGACGGGCTGACCTTCCCCTTTTTCCTTCCATTCCCAAACTGGGCCTATATTCACATCGTTCTTCTGGCTAGCCAAGAGCTGTTCTGGGGTCCAGCCACTGAACAAGCTAGCGTGATGGGACTCATCCACCCGGTGGATATTTGGGCAGGTGTCGTGGCTACTGCTGGAACAACCGTCCACTGCTGCTACGGGTGCACACTCTGGTTCTGCTACCCGGCTTTTCCCATCGGTACCATCAGGCCCCACTACCCCCACTGGGGGCTGCCCTGGGGGGGTCATGCTGGTACCACAGTCCTCTAAGTTACACTGCACACCTTTATGCTCGAACCGGCCGCTGTTGATGGTGGGCTCTGGGAGTGTGCACGGGCATGAAGCGCGGCAGGGTCTCCTGGAAAGTGCATCCGCATTCTGGTGGTTTTTCCCAGGTCGGTGCAGCACCTGGAAGTTATACTCTGCCAGCTTCTCCAACCAGCGGGCCAGCTGGCCCTCGGGCTCCCTCAGCCTGGTCAGCCAGCGGAGGCTCCTATGGTCAGTCCGGACAGTGAACGGCCTACCTAGCAGGTACTGTCTGAAGTGGGAAGTGAACGCCACAACCGCCAGAAGCTCTCGCCTGGTCGTACAATAGTTTTGTTCGGTAGCCGACAGCCGCCTGCTCCCATAGGCCAAGACCCGCTCTTCGCCCCCTTGCACTTGGGAGAGAATCGCTCCAATCCCACAGTTGCTGGCATCAGTGTCGAGGAAGAAGTCACCCTGGTCCAGTGGGTAACCCAGGACGGGGGCTGCTGTAAGCCATCTTTTTAATTCCTGGAATGCTCCCTGGCATTCGGCAGTCCAGTTGAAACGGGCATACTTCTTAGTGAGTTCGTGGAGGGGTTTAGCTACTGTGGCAAAGTCCTCCACGAACCGGCGGTAGTATGAGGCTAAGCCAACAAACTGACGCACTTCTGTGACGGTCCGCGGTGCAGGCCAGTCCGTCACCTGCTGGACTTTCTGGGGGTCTGTGGAAATACCTCCAGCAGAGATGATATGGCCCAGATAGGCCACCTGCTCCCGAAACAGGCAGCATTTAGATGGCTTCAGTTTTAGGTTGGCTCCACGCAATCTGATGAACACTTGCTCGAGCCGCTCCAGCATCTGGGTGCTATCCTGGCCCAGGACAATGATGTCATCTAGGTACACTAGGCATGTCTCCCACTGCAGCCCAGCCAGGACTCTGTCCATAAGCCTTTGGAATGTGGCCGGTGCATTGCACAGTCCAAACGGCATCACATTCCACTCGAACAATCCCTTACGGGTACAAAATGCAGCTGCTTTTCGGGCTCTGGGGGTCATCTCTACCTGCCAGTACCCTGAAGTCAGGTCTAGTGTACTGAAGTACTTGGCAGTAGAAAGCGTGTCAAGGGTGTCCTGGATGCGTGGCAGGGGATAAGCGTCTTTAAGGGTTCGCTCATTTAGTGGTCTATAGTCCACGCATAGTCTGGGACTCTGGTCTTTCTTCTTTACCATCACAATTGGAGCAGCCCAGCCGCTATTGCTAGGTTGAGCTAGCCCAGCCTCCAGGCTCTGCTGTACTTGCTGGTCGGCCGCTATTTGTTTGTCCCCTGCCATCCTGCGCGGCGTGGTCAGGATGTCATGCTGGACAACACCAGTGCGACCAAGGTCATTTGGGCCAGTGGAGAAGACATCACTGTAGGACCTCAGCAGGCCTGCCAGATCGTAGCGGGCGACGTGAGTCAAACCGGGGCTGCTCTCGGCATAAAGGGCCTGCAAATGGCTTGGTACAGAAGCAGGGGGAGTGCCATTAAGTTCGAGGGCCGCCAGGACCCTTGGTGGGTGACCCCCCGACCCCTCCAGGACCTGCACGGGCTGAAGAACCCCTGCCACGGCACCCCGATTTAAGGTGACAGCTGTGGCCCCAGGGTTAAAGACTCTGATTGGGATGCTAGAGGGTTTACTAGGTTGCACAACTGCGTGAGCTACCAGTACTTGGTGCTTCTCCACAAAGCCCTTTGTGGGGCTTAGCATCATGTCTCTATGGGCGGCACAGTGGGAGCTGGAAAACCCGGGGACCACATACTCGCAGCCTGGTTCCAAAACCGTAGTGCGTGCCACCCTAACAACAAGCACCTGGGGTTGAGGGCCCACGCCAAAACATGGTATCTTTTCATTAAACAGGGTTATCTCTTGGCGGCCGTAGTCTAAGCAAGCGCACGATTGTTGCAGGAAAGGGTGCCCCAGGATAACTTCAGTGCCTTCAGCCATGTCGGCCAAAAGAAAGTCTACATTTTCAACACCGCTCCCCACCTGTACGGGCAGGATGACCTCGCCCAGAATGGCCAATCCCTCTGGACCAATGCCTTGTAGAGTCTGAGCAATGGATGCCTGCACCTGAGGTCTTGACTCTGCGGGGATGGTGTTAAAATAGTGGAGGGGCAGCACGTTCCGCCGTGCACCAGAATCCAGCAAGGCCCGTATTTCCCGTCCCTGTATTACTATCTGGACACACATCACATCTTGGCCTCCGTTGTGGAACACTGTGCCTGGGTCAGGGGCTGGGCCTCTAGCAGCTTTTACAGGCTTTTGGGCAAGTGAGCGAGGAGAGGGGCAGTTCCTCTGTAGATGTCCTATGCCGGAGCAGTTATGGCAAACAGCCTCCTTCCTGCTTGACCTGTTAGATGTGCTCCAGCTTTGGCGCCCACGCTGGATAGGTCTTTGGGCCCTCTCCGGTGGTTCATAACTTAGCATATGAACACTCTCCCGTGATGCAGCTGTTCGGGTCCCCTGTGCTGTAGAGACTCGTGGCCCTGGCTGCATAAGCTGCGTGACTGCCCTGGCGGCCCTTTTCGTTGTCTCGAACCTGTGGGCGATTTCATAGGCTCTTGCCAGGGTGCGTGGTTGTTCTTCCAACAATTTCTGGACCATTTCAGCATCTGCCAAAGCATTAGTGAAGATCTCTACAGCAATACAGTCCTGCTCCAGCTCGGAGCGGTTGGCATACACAATGGAAACCTTCTCGTATATATCATCTCTGAGGGTGTGCAGGGCCTCACCTGGTTTCCGGATTCTCTGCCGTAGCTCAATGCCAATGGATGCTGCATGCTCTGAACACGGCCCATAGGCAGCCTCCACCTCCTCCACAATCCTCTGGTAACTCCAGCGAGCAGATTTGGGGTTTTTGTGGATTATGGCTCCAGCTGCGCCCCTCAGGCTGAATCTCAGTTGGACAGCCATGGTGTTCTCCGTCCAGCAGTTGGCCTTTGCACAGGTCTCGAACTGATAGAGAAAGTCTTTCCATGACCCTGACCCATCGAAATGGTCTGGTTGTAATGTGGGAATTTTCTCCTTGCCCCTCGTCTGTCCATCAGCACTACAATCTGCAAAACCCCCGCCTTGCACTACACCAGGAAAACAGCCGCGTGGCCCTGGCATGGCTTGTTTCGAACTGTGACCCTGGTCATGCTTGCAAAGCCCACACCCCCCATCTGGTGCTGGTATTACCATGCGAGGTGTTGGGGAAAAATAGCCCTGAGCTGGCATTTCATAGCTGTACTGCGTTTTTCTAGGGACACTGCAGGTACAGTTCATGGCGGTGAATGGCTGGCTGCATGGCCGAGATGTAACAATCCGAGGTGGGTGATCATGCGGGCCATGCTGTCCCACTGTGAGCGGTGTAGATGCAGTGTTACCAGGGCCTTCGCAGTCTGAGCACTGCAACTGCTTCGCTATTGGTGTTAAAAAAGGGTTGGTGTGAGCTGAAGGTGGCGGGGTGAGATGCCATGCAGCCTCAAACTCTGTCGTATAGACTGCTGCTATGCTCGCCGCTGGCGTTAACTCTATGTCCGTGATGAAGGGGTTGCTGCTGTGGATTCTATTGTTTACATAAGTGGCACGGTCCACATTAGCTGTGCCACTCTCTGGGGTTTCTGGCAAAAATGGGTTGCTGCTCTTACTGAAGTACATTCCCATGCCATCCCCTTCAGCATCTCTCGGAGCCGCCATTTTCTCTGTCGTCCGAGGGAAAAGAGAAAAAGAAAGTTCGCTCCCTCTCTCTCGGCGCTTTGCGGAGTTTTATCCCGGACGAGCCCCCAGTGTTACCGCACCAGATCTGCGGCCCCGAACCGTAGTAAGGAAACCTCTGGCAGTTACTTGACTCGCAGCCGGCAACAGCTTACTATACAGGTCAACTCCGCTAGCAAGAAGATCGAGGGAGGCGTAGGAAACTGCTTTACCGAAACTTTATTTCTCCTCCAAGGCACGAACACCGCGTACAGTGGGCTGAAACAGTTTACTCACAGCGGGCATCGCCGATACAACTCTGGCTGCCGAGGGAGTTATTATATTCCTTTTATTTACTTTCTCTTCGTCTCTTCTGTAGTTAACCGTTACTTTTCTTTCCCTTCTCCGCTCTCTCTCACACACCCGAATGGCAGTTCCGCTACACACACACCCCCGCATACATTTCCCATCAGGCTTCACCCTTAAAGGACCATGCCTGTAACAATAGGGTACTGTTAGGTGTGGTGTGTGTTTTTTCAGCAGTGTACAGCTGAGGACAGCCTTTTTCTCACCTGGGGGGACTATGTAACAGTTGCTATCGTAATGCAGTTCATCACCACGTGGCGGCGCCTCCTGTCTCACGACTGGTGTCACCTCCTTTTTGTTCTTCTTCGCACTCCTCCTGTAATGGATGCTCCCGTGTGTACGCGGACTAGTGTGCTCTTTAGTAATATGTGGTAGGGTACACTTTTATTTTTGATATTGTAAATAAATGAGTACTTTTTGGAAAGTCAGACGCTGTTGCTCATTCGCTATCCACCTGCACACCTTTGCGGCTGGCTTCACCTCCTCTCCCTCCACTGCACGTTACAAAGGACCTGCAGTTCAAAAAAGTGCCCCTCCTACAGCCAAACCCATCTGTTCTCTGATTGGATTGTTTAATTTCTGATTGACATGACATTGACCAATCAGCTTAAAGGAAGAAAAATAGGGTCAAAATTGGTAGTTGTGACTTGCAGGAGGTTTTTTGGGCTAAGTCTACGCACAAATCTTTTTTACACATACAAATCCTGATTTACAAGTACAAAATATTTATGACTACATTTTGAGCCCATAGAATTGAGCTCAGGACCTTCTTGCTGTGCGGCAACAGTGCTAACCACCGTGCCACCGTGTTAGTATTATTAATTAATTTATTATATAATATTTTATTTTAAGTTATTACAGACAGGGCAGACATGACTGGGGGATAAGAAAGAAAGACAGTGAGAGAAGACACTACAAAATATGTTGAAAGAAAAAAAAAGAAAACAAGCAAAAGGAGAGCAACACAATAAACACAACACCACAGCAATAACCTAGATAAATATAAGGAACAGTAAATACTAAATATTGAATGTTATTGTGCAGTACGCAAGAGGTAGCAGACAAGAAAGATATAGTGTATGTCTGTGAGCACCTGTGCGTAGACCTGTGTGCGTGTATTCAAAAGGTTTCTCCATGTAACGATCTGCTAGAGGTTGTGGGAAGCCATAGCCCTGCCCCCCAGGGCATGAAGTAGGCATGGAGGTGATCCAGGCCCAAGGAGGGCCATCAGAGGGGCCACCGTGCCACCCTCCTGGAGAGATCTGAGGAGAGCCCCAGACGTGGGGTCACCCGATACAGAAGCCACAGGAGGCTGCAGTGACGAGTCCGCGGGCTCCGCCGGCAGCCAGCTGCGGCAGAGTGAACCAAGCCCCAGGCATAGTCAGGCCCAAGGTGTGAGGGCCCAACACCTCCTGGAAGTGGCCCGACCGAGCCACGGGCGCCAGGCAGCCACTGGGAATGTACATACCTGAGCGCCCGGCCCCAGACACCAAGGACCACCAACGCACCAATGACTGAGGGCATCCCCAACTTGCAGGGAGTGTGGTAGGGGGAGATAGGCCCCCAAAGCTGGGGGGGCTGAGATGTTCCCAGAGAGATGGAGTGTAAGACCCGACCTGACATATCAACACAGACAAACAGGCACACACAGACACAAACATGCATTCCCACCGTCATGCACACTTACAGGGAGTGCAGAATTATTAGGCAAATGAGTATTTTGTCCACATCATCCTCTTCATGCATGTTGTCTTACTCCAAGCTGTATAGGCTCGAAAGCCTACGACCAATTAAGCATATTAGGTGATGTACATCTCTGTAATGAGAAGGGGTGTGGTCTAATGACATCAACACCCTATATCAGGTGTGCATAATTATTAGGCAACGTCCTTTCCTTTGGCAAAATGGGTCAAAAGAAGGACTTGACAGGCTCAGAAAAGTCAAAAATAGTGAGATATCTTGCAGAGGGATGCAGCAGTCTCAAAATTGCAAAGCTTCTGAAGCGTGATCATCGAACAATCAAGCGTTTCATTCAAAATAGTCAACAGGGTCGCAAGAAGCGTGTGGAAAAACCAAGGCGCAAAATAACTGCCCATGAACTGAGAAAAGTCAAGCGTGCAGCTGCCAAGATGCCACTTGCCACCAGTTTGGCCATATTTCAGAGCTGCAACATCACTGGAGTGCCCAAAAGCACAAGGTGTGCAATACTCAGAGACATGGCCAAGGTAAGAAAGGCTGAAAGACGACCACCACTGAACAAGACACACAAGCTGAAACGTCAAGACTGGGCCAAGAAATATCTCAAGACTGGTTTTTCTAAGGTTTTATGGACTGATGAAATGAGAGTGAGTCTTGATGGGCCAGATGGATGGGCCCATGGCTGGATTGGTAAAGGGCAGAGAGCTCCAGTCCCACTCAGACGCCAGCAAGGTGGAGGTGGAGTACTGGTTTGGGCTGGTATCATCAAAGATGAGCTTGTGGGGCCTTTTCGGGTTGAGGATGGAGTCAAGCTCAACTCCCAGTCCTACTGCCAGTTTCTGGAAGACACCTTCTTCAAGCAGTGGTACAGGAAGAAGTCTGCATCCTTCAAGAAAAACATGATTTTCATGCAGGACAATGCTCCATCACACGCGTCCAAGTACTCCACAGCGTGGCTGGCAAGAAAGGGTATAAAAGAAGAAAAACTAATGACATGGCCTCCTTGTTCACCTGATCTGAACCCCATTGAGAACCTGTGGTCCATCATCAAATGTGAGATTTAAAGGAGGGAAAACAGTACACCTCTCTGAACAGTGTCTGGGAGGCTGTGGTTGCTGCTGCACGCAATGTTGATGGTGAACAGATCAAAACACTGACAGAATCCATGGATGGCAGGCTTTTGAGTGTCCTTGGAAAGAAAGGTGGCTATATTGGTCGCTGATTTGTTTTGTTTTGTTTTTGAATGTCAGAAATGTATATTTGTGAATGTGGAGATGTTATATTGGTTTCACTGGTAAAAATAAACAATTGAAATGGGTATATATTTGTTTTTTGTTAAGTTGGCTAATAATTCTGCACAGTAATAGTCACCTGCACACACAGATATCCCCCTAAAATAGCTAAAACTAAAAACAAACTAAAAACTACTTCCAAAAACATTCAGCTTTGATATTAATGAGTTTTTTGGGTTCATTGAGAACATGGTTGTTGTTCAATAATAAAATTATTCCTCAAAAATACAACTTGCCTAATAATTCTGCACTCCCTGTAAATACAAGAGGAAAGCAGGGCAGCTGACATCAGTTGGCAGACAGGACATGGAGATGCCAAACTAGAAACACTAACGCATGGCACAGACTGTCAAAGTAAACCAGGAAACAAACAGAACAAAACCAATACTAAACATCTGAAATCCCAAACTACAAGAAAACAATACACAAAACACTGGGTCACCGACACTCTAAATAACTTTTTCCATCTGCTATTTTCCTCTGACACAAATTTATGCAAAGTTTAATCAAATATAACTTTTTTTCATTAAAGTACTTAAACCTTATAATAGCTCTTGGGTTCCTGTAGCTGGAAGTGCACAGTGATCAGCACCAGGTGGCACTGTGGGACAACAGTTATTGCAACATCGCTACTCTGCACTCGTCATATGTTGCCAGGACAAGTTACTTCTTCTTTATGTTTTTCTTCTTATCATCATCATTGTTGTTATTATTGTAATTTTCCAAAAACTGCAGCCAACAGTTTCTCCAGCAATGCCATTGAACAATTCCATCTGTCATCAGCATAATATTTTGCCCCCTTTGAACTCCCGCTCACTGGATTTTTTTTCCATTTTGGACCTCCTGTAAACCCAGGAGACTTTACTGCATGTGTGCAACTGCAAAATCCACCATCCAAAAACGTCTGAAATTGTATCCTGTTATAGGGCGTAGAATCTAGTGTTGGTTGTTATTGCCAACACATTCAGGGTCGATTTTGTTGCTACTGTCTGTATCTGACTTACCAAAAGCAGAAGTTGTAGATGTCAGCTGTGGAGAATTCAGTCAGTTCGATTGGTGGTTGTGTTTAGGTACTTTTATTGTTGTTTGTGGAACAAAAATGTTTTTCTGCCTCATTTGTGTTTGCGTCCATGATTCAGTATTTAGGTTTATGTTTGGTGCAGCTGAAGTTTATTGCATTTGACAGATAAAAGCTTCATATAAATGTTCTGTTCCACTAATGAAGGCTTCATGTCCTAGTGATGGGTCGTTCGCGAACGAAATGGCTCTTAGAGCCGACTCTTTGACGTGAACGACGCGAGCCGGCTCCTTATCGCGAGCCGTCACGTGGGGTTTTTCTTTTCTTTTCTTTCTCTCAGCCTCTCTCTCGCACTTTTTTCCGCTTCACTCTGCACGCGAGCCTTGTGCTTTACGCTGGGCAGAGGGGGGAGGGGCGGTAGTTACACTCAGTAGCACAGGAACAGAGCCAGAGAGAGAGAAAGAGAGGCAGGGACAACAACATTAGAAAGGTATAGTAATCATCCACAACTATTTTCGGTTGCAGATGATAAAGGATTGAGAAAGTTTATTCATGCAGGTCCATATGACAGAGAATGTGCATCTTCTGTTTGTTTTCATATTATAATTTATATTTAATTGTGTTGTGGTTTGCAGTGTTTTGTGTTCTTTTCACTTTAAATTTGTGAAAGGAAAAAGCTGAAAATTTAAATAGCTAAAACTTGAAATGTGAATAGTTTATTTTTGTATTATATGATTTATTTATTACATTTTATGTGGAGTGAATAAATAAAAGTATATTTACGGTGGCCCCTAGAGACAAAGCACATACAAACTTCAAATAACGTACGAACTCTGAAGCATGTACAAACTCCAAAACACGTAAAAACACGTAAAAACTCCAAAGCACGTAAAAACACGTACAAACTCAGAAGCACATAAAAACTCAAAACACGTACAAAAGACAACAGAAGTGCTCCAGGATGCTGGGCGCAGTGTTGAGCCTTTGTTATCTTGTGGCTACACAAGCCAGCAAGTACCAACGACTGGATTTGGTGTGTGGTAGTAACAGGTAAATGAACTTTTTTTTTAAATTATTTGAATATATATATGAGTGCCTGTGTATAAATATACAAACAATACACACATGCTTTCAATTGTGTAATTTAAGTGATCTAGTAGCTCTGCTTTGGAAGTTCAGTTCATGCTAGAAATGTGTTTTGGAGTTTGTACGTGTTTTGTCTCTAGGGGCCACCGCATATGTTTATATTTAAACATATATAAATAAAACCACTTTTTTTTACGTTAGTAATTCCTTTTGTGCATAATTTTATATTATTGTTAATAATAAATTAATTAAAGCAACAAAACAACCCGAAGAGCCGGTTCGGAGCCGAAAGAGCCGGCTCTTTTTAGTGAGCCGAACCGAAAGAGCCGGATCTCTAAAAAGAGCCGGAAATCCCATCACTATCATGTCCCCAATGTTTTATTAGCTCTAAACAGAGCGTCCAGGCTAAATCCCCGCCCCTCACTCACCCCGCCTCCAATGTTATTTTCTTAAGGATGTGGAATTGTACATAAAATCATTATCAGACTCCATCAGCAAAAAGTCTCTCAAAACACAACATATATGGGAATTTTTTGTGAATCTTTTTTTTTTTTTTACCCCTGGTTATTTGTATTCATGTTCTATTCTCTTGTATACTTCATCTGTGTTACGACCCGTCTAGGCCAGGCCATAACATGAGCGAGGCACTCGCTTCCCCCCCAAGACCCAAGCAGTCACACGAAACAAATCCGTTAGATACAAGGTGATTTATTTACAATGTGAATAAAGAGAACCAAAACGGGAGTGTCAGCACTTCAGGGTGAGCCAAGGCCAAAACAATAAACAAAACAAACCTACACAAATCCCGCACCCCTGACCTTACCAAAACAAAGTCAAAAATAAAGACAGAGTCTAACCTCCTTAACTAACTCAAAACAGGAGAAAACGGGTGGTCAAAAAAAACTGCAGCTCACCCCTACCCACTCCACTTCCACAACTTTCAAGCGTACTGCAGCCAGCAGTTACCACAGGACTACTGCTGGGTGATGAGGAGAACCGCGAGGACCTCTCCCGCTGTAGCACTCCTGCCTCCTTTTAATGGGCGGGTCCTCCAGCTGGATCCAATCACGCCGGGGCAGTATATCCACGCACCAATCGGAACAGGGCCCTGGCACAGCTAAATTAACATAGAAAAAACACAACACCTGCACAAACAAACACATGGACATACAAGTTCGTAACAGTGTGTTGTAAACTCATTGTTTGTTTAATAAAGTTCTTGTTTGAAAAAAATGTATCCTGTATCGCAATATTTTGGAATAAAAGGTTTATAGGATGTACTTAAAATAAATAAGAACAATCGACTTTGCCAGCAAAATCTAAATTGAGTTTTTGTTACTATTGATGCTGCTGAGAAATAAACATGGTTCCAATTAAATGTTTGTCGACCCTCTGGGTTTGTTCAAAAATCCCTTCAGCTTGTTCGTGGACAAAAATGTCCACCAGCATGTTATGTTGTGGCAGGGATTTGTCCACCAGGGGGCAACAGTGGTTGGGGAGCTTTCAGTATGTGGGGGCGCAAGCGGTACTGTTGAGTTGCGTGGGCGCACAGACCTATGCCCTGATTAGGAACCTACTCAGTCCGGTCAAGCCAGGGGATCGTTCTTATGCTGAGTTGGTGGGATTGTTGAACAATCATTTTCACCCTAAGCTGAGTGAAATTGTGCAGCGGTGGAAGTTTAACACACGGAATAGAAGGCCGGAGGAAAGTGTGGGCGATTATGTAGCGGAGCTGAGGAAGCTCGCACAGGACTGTAACTTTGGAGACTCCCTGACGGTGATGCTGCGGGATCGTTTAGTATGTGGAATAAGCGACGACAGAATACAGCGCAGATTGTTAGCAGAGGATTCGCTAACATTTGAAAAGGTGCTGAAGTTTGCTCAAGCAATGGAGGCTGCTAACAGAGACATTGTGGATTTGAAGAGCATGACAGAACAGTCGCGATTCACTAAAGGATTAGGAGCCGTGAACAAGATGGAGGACGGCGGCTCGACGTCACAACAGGTTGTCAGGAAGTGCTACAGATGTGGAGGACTAAATCATGTGGCCAAGGACTGCAGGTTTGTTTCAGAAAAATGCCACAACTGTGGAAAGGTGGGACACATAAAAAGGGTTTGCCGAATGAAAATGGAACAAAAAGGAGGGCGTGGCAGACAAGGTAAACAAGCCCATTTCTTGGAAGAGGAGAATGTGGAGAGTGAGGAAGAAGGAGCTGAAATGCACCACATAAAGGCAAGTGTGACTATGTATAATGTGCATGAGGAGATTAGCATCCCAAGGGAAGAACCCATCAGACAGAAGCTAAAAGTAAATGGACAGAATGTGACATTTGAAGTAGACACAGGCTGTGGTTACACTATCATGTCGAAGGAGTCATTTAACCCTTTACAGCCGATCGGAGCGGGCACGCTCTGTTTTGCGTAACTATTTTTAAATCCCGGTAGCTCTGCAACCACTTAAGCTAGCACAATAATTTTTTTTGCATATGAAACTGGAGGAGTTGTACTTACATCTTATGCCATCAGCTTGTCCTAGGTCACAGTTTCCTTCCACATATAGCTTTGCAAAAACTGCATAAAAATCACTTGCAGCAACAAAAACATGATATTCCAGAAACACGCTTCGCCGATCCATCAGCTGTTTGTAACACTTCCTACGTCCATCAGCGCGAACTATCACATGACCGCATGACCTGCCCGAAACCGGAAGTGACGTCATTTTGCGGAAATGTAGTTTTTTACGATCGGGCCCTTATGAGCTTGTGTTTTACTTGTTATGTGTTTTAAAAAGTTATGTTTGAGTTTATGACTTTCTGTGTCGTTTCTGGGATGCTTAGGACTCATATTGCACTGCTGGAAATAGTTTATTTTGATGCATATGCTGTTATTTTGCAAATTTGCACTATAATATTTATTTTCGTTTTTCCTGCAGTATATAAAAATTGGTGTATTTCAAAAATAAAACTATGAAGACACTCAAAATAAATTTCCTGTGGTGGGAAACTAGTTTGTGTAACTTTTTTGTATTTACAGTTTTGAGGGATAAGCCTCTTAAATTTCTCTAACTAGAAATATATGTTAAAAAAACAAAAACGATTTTCAATTTTTTTGTAGTTTATTGCACTTTTTTGCAATTTATGTAATTACTATGCACCTAATGCAGACATATTATTAAAGTTTGGGCTATAATGGTTGTATTGATGTATAGCAACTTGAAATGCTCCCAAAAATGGCTCCACAGCATGTAAAAATATAATATAAGCTCTGGCGAACTTGGTTCTATGGTAGGTCTTAAAGGGTTAAAAAACTTTTTGAAGGCAGTAAGGCGCCCAAAGTAAGCAAGTGTGGAATCAAACTGAGAACGTATGGAGGCCACAAGGTACCCGTGTGGGGAGCAGCCCAAGTGCAGGTGGAATTCAGAGACAGTAAGAAAACACTGGATGTGGTGGTGGTTGAAGGGGCTGGAACTAGTTTGATGGGTCGGGGATGGATTAAGGCCCTCCAATTAGACTGGCAACCTGTACATAAGATAGAAGGCGGAGATGATGCCTTACAGCGGATACTGGCCAGACATGAAACAGTGTTTAAGGATGAGTTGGGAACGCTGAAGGGGTTTGCAGCAAAGATACATGTAGCCAGTGATGCCAAACCGTGCTTCTATAAGCCCCGATCAGTTCCGTTTGCTATGAAAAAGAAAGTGGAGCAGGAACTGGAGAGACTGTTGGAGGAGAAAATCATCCAACCAGTGAAATTCTCAGAGTGGGCCGCACCCATTGTACCCATACTAAAGCCAGACTCCAGCACCAGAATTTGTGGTGACTACAAACTGACTGTTAACAAGGTGTCGCCTGTAGAACAATACCCCATTCCACGAATGGAGGACATGATAGCGGGGCTGGCGGGAGGAGAAAAATACACCAAGTTAGATATGAGTCACGCATATCAACAGGTTGTACTTGATGAGGAATCTAGAAAGTATGTCACAGTGAACACACACAAGGGTTTGTTTACATACACCAGGTTGCCATTTGGTGTGAGTTCAAGTCCTGCCATTTTTCAGCGCACCATGGAGAGTGTGTTGCAAGGTCTGACCAATGTCGCAGTGTATCTGGATGACATCATCCTGACGGGAAAGAATGACAAAGAACATCTTCAAACACTGGAGGGAGTGCTGCAGCGCTTGGAGGAGGCGGGCCTGCGCTTAAAAAGGAGCAAATGTCAATTCATGGAGAAGGAAGTGACATTTTTAGGACATCGGGTGGATAAGACCGGTTTACATCCAGTGCCGGCAAAAGTGAAAGCAGTGCAGGAGGCGCCACCCCCAAAATCAGTGACAGAGCTCAAAGCTTATTTGGGGTTGTTGAACTTCTATAATAAGTTCTTGCCAAACTTGTCCACACTGTTGGCCCCTCTGCACAAGCTTCTGAGAAAGGGGGAACCATGGTGTTGGGGACCAGCACAGGAGAAGGTTTTCGGCAAATCAAAGGAACTGTTGCAGTCAAGCAGTGTATTGGTACACTATGATGAGCAAAAGGATTTAATTCTTTCTTGCGATGCGTCCCCCTATGGAGTGGGAGCAGTACTAGCTCACCGCATGCCAGATGGTCAGGAAAAACCCATTGGGTTTGCATCGCGTACCCTGAATGCAGCAGAAAAGAACTACTCACAGCTGGATAAAGAAGGATTGGCTGTGATATTTGGTGTACAGTATTTTCATAAGTACCTGTACGGCAGGAAGTTCATGATTATCACGGATCATAAGCCATTGATAAGTTTGTTCCATGAGTTGAAGGCCGTCCCTCAGATGGCGTCACAGAGGATCATGCGATGGGCAGTGTTATTAAGAGCCTATGAGTATGTCATTAAATACAGAGAAGGCAAAAATAACAGTAATGCTGATGGTCTGAGTCGTCTCCCTCTTCCAGAGAACCTCCCTAAAGAGGTGGCAGCTGAGGACCAAGTGTTGATGGTAGATCAGGACCAGGAGGGCGTGATGACATCTGAGCAGCTGCAAAGATGGACAACCAAAGATCCCATACTCTCCAGAGTGCGTGAGTATGCTATGAGAGGATGGCCCACTACGCAGCATCCTAATTTTCAGCCCTACAGACAGAGACAACAGGAGCTGAGTGTGCAGGATGGGTGTGTGCTGTGGGGGGCGAGGGTGGTGATACCAGAACAAGGTCGACGCCCCCTTTTGGAACAGCTACATCAGTCACACCCAGGAATGAGCCGCATGAAGGGCCTGGCCAGAAGCTACATGTGGTGGCCGCATATGGAGAATGACATTGAAGACAAGGTGAGGTCCTGCAGTACATGTCAAGAACATAGACACAGGCCACAAGAGGCACCGCTACACCCCTGGGAGTGGCCAGAAAAGCCCTGGAGAAGGATACATATCGATTATGCTGGCCCGTTTTTGGGTAAAATGTTCTTAGTAATAGTGGACGCCCACTCCAAATGGTTAGATGTGTATCCAGTTCCATCCGCTACAGCAGCTGCAACCATAGACTGCCTGAGAAATTGTTTCAGCACGCACGGCCTTCCTGAGATGGTGGTCTCAGATAATGCCCAGTGTTTTGTAAGTGCACAAACTAAAGAGTTCATGGCAAAGAACGGAATCACTCACGTCACCTCCGCTCCATATTACCCCGCCTCCAATGGGTTAGCAGAAAGAGCAGTGCAAACGTTCAAAGAACTCATGAAAAAGAGTACTGGAGACACTCTGGCAACCAAGTTAAACAGGGCTCTGTTTAGTTACAGAATCACACCACAGTCCACAACAGGGAAGTCTCCCGCTGAGTTGATGATGGGCCGGAAGTTGAGGTGTACTCTTGATCTCATACACCCTGACTTGAAACAAAAAGTGACAGCAAAACAAGATAGCCAAAGACGGTATCATGATAGACATGCCAAGGAACGCATGTTTGTTATTGGAGACACAGTATATACCAGAAACTATGGCAGAGGACCCAAATGGATACCAGGACTTATACAGGAGATGACAGGGCCTGTTTCCTACTTGGTGATGCTGGGCAATGGGACAGTGGTGAGGCGTCACGTCGATCAGCTGTTTGCCCGCCTGGAGCCGTGCCTGGCAGCAGGAATGCCTGAAGGCCACCCGGGGGAGCCCCCAAAGGCAGCCCCAAACATCAGCGCTGAGACAGGAGACGAGGATGAGAGACACATAGAGGTGCAAGTTACACCAGTGGTGAAGCCACATATGGAGAGTAGTGATTCGCTGGAATCACCTGCCACGGGGTTACGGCGATCGCAAAGGACCAAGAGAAAGCCGGAGCACCTGAGAGACTTTGTGCCGTGATTACGGTGAACTGTTATAGGTTAACCTAAGACTGTTGGACTAAAGGTTCACTATTCCGGAGTGAAATTTCAATAAAGGCTGGGGACGGGGTTGTTGCATTTTTTTTATAAAGGTGAAGTTTTGGTTATGGGTATTTTCTGTAGTGATTAAAACTACAGAGTAGTTCCAGTTTAAGGGGGGAGGAATGTTATGTTGTGGCAGGGATTTGTCCACCAGGGGGCAACAGTGGTTGGGGAGCTTTCAGTCTGTGGGGGCGCAAGCCCCGGTTCTCTTAATAAAGAAGCAACTGTGAGCTAAACATGGTCTCCGTGGTTCCTTGGTCTTAGGATATCACAAGCAGATTAGGTCTGTAATTTTGTTCCCAGGTCCAGTTTGTATTTGTGGATTTGTGGAAGTTCTTCATGGTTCTTCGTCACACATGGAATTCAAATGTGTGATAAGCTGCAGGATTCAAACACAAGTGTAACTTATAAACACATGTTCATACTTTTATTCCACAATCAGAGAGAAAGAAACAGAGAGAGAGTGCAGGACAGACAGACAGGTGACAGTCTCAGGTGTACACACTGCTACACAACAGCACAGAGAAGCAGGATTTAGTGTTTGTGTTATTACGAGTGTAAACAAGAAGAGTTCCAGATGGTGCAGTGGACACATGTGTGACTGCTGTGATTAAAGCATCTTTCTTTCAGCTTAACGAGTGAACCGTCAGCTCGTTCAAACACACGTTAAAGTGCGTTTGGCTCGACATCACCGAACAGAGGCAGCAATATAACACAGCTCACATTAACAGTGCAGTGAATCCTGCTTGTGCCGTGATGTTCAGGACTGCAAACCGAGCAGCATTCACTTCGTCACGTCGCTGGGACGTAATCAGCCTTAAAATGCGTCCTTGAAGGATGCAGCCCCTGAATTGGGATATAGCCAACATACATGCCGAGGGTGGGGAACTCCAGGCCTCGAGGGCCGGTGTCCTGCAGGTTTTAGATGTGTCCTTGATCCAACACAGCTGGTTTAAATGGCTAAATGGCCTCCTCAACATGCCTTGAAGTTCTCCAGAAGTCTGCTAATGAATTAGTCATTTGATTCAGCGACCCAGGGTGAGACCTAAAACCTGCAGGACACTTGAGCCCTGGCGGTCCCCACCCCTGCTATATGCCATCTTAAAATGTGTCACGCTACAAGGTGAGAGTCCCCTTTGTTGTGTCAGTTAGTGATGGAGACATATACAGGTATTTGCAGCAAACTATAATTGATTGTTCTTCTCTCCTAACTTCAGTGCAGCTTGTAGAATAAAAATATAAATGAAACTGTTAACATTAAAGCTAACAGCTGGCTGCTTTCACCTTTACTTTGTGCTACATTCCTGTTCATCAAAACATCATTGCAGACAAATAAGGTCTCCATGTACCTGACCTGAGTGCATCTCTTAGAAACAAAATATCACCTCTCATTCTATTGGCTGTACCTTCATGATGTAAACAATGACGTGCATGCAGCGCAGCTATCGCCTCCAACTGTGCAGCCTTACTGGGTTTGCTGTGAAATATTTAAAGAGATCAAATATTTTTCCTCTTAATGGAAAGCATCACAAAGTCAAGGAGTGTCTCGAAGGCTGAGACGAGCTGAGGCACGAGTGCAGGGATCATTAACCGACAGACCGAAGCAAAAGGAAGATTTTAGTGTCTGTTCAAAAAGGCAATTGAGAGCCCAAAAACAGGAACTGAGATCCAAGCGTGCACGACGCCTCCAACTGACATAATTGCTCGTTGTTACCTTCAGATTACCAACACACACCACAGGAACGTCTTTTCACTGAGGGCCACTTCGTGTGTGGATGAAACAAACAGACAGCAGGTCTGCTCAGATGTGATTGGCTGGAAAAAATGTCATTTATTATTGACGCTTGACTTATTTTCCTTATCACACCTGAGTCTGCTGTTGTAAACATGCAGAGATGTGAGGGGTATGTGACTGAATCAGCTTTTTAAAAGTGTTGGATGAAACATCTGCAGGACCTGTTGTTCTGTCTTTACTCTTAGAGAAAGAGAGAAACTGGAGGGGCTGTTCCTGCTCTGCCCCTCACAGCAAACTGGACTCTATGAACTAAAATTAGTTGAAACAATTGGTTAACATTTCTGTTTTTACGTTTGACTACGCACGTTTAGCTTCATTTCTGCAGTTCCACAATAGTATGTGTGTTTTATCCCTGGTATGAAAAATGTTCAGCTGCTGACGGGACAGAGTTCTTTGGAGTCGTGATGCAAAAACAACCTTTATCTTCACGGCGATGTCACACAGACACACTGAACACTGATTCTGAGGAATGCTTGACTTAACAAACACTGGTTGTTGCACAATCACAAAGCAGAACATGAACATATTTCAGTCTTCTTCTTCCTCCTGCTCCCTTCAGGGGGCGCCACAGCAGATCATCAGCCGCCATCTCCTCCTATCCCAGCATCCTCCTCTGTCACACCAACCCTCTGCATGTCCTCCGTCACTGCGTCCTTTGAGGTCTTCCTCTTTTCCTCCTGCCTGGCAGCTCCATCTTCATCACTCTGTCCAGTATATCCACTGTCCTTCATTCCCTGCTCGGTCATCTCTTTTCACTTCCTGTGTCATTGTCTTTTATTTTCTTATCTCTAGTCTATGTCAGAGCGCCTGTTTCCAGGCCCCGTCTGCGGTCTCCAGTTCCTTGTGCCTTTGGATTTTCTCCCTTTTGGACTTTTCACTTTTGCCCATTGGGACTTTGTTTTGTTTTCTCATTGTTTGTTAAATCTCACCTGTTTTCCACGTCTGCATTTTCACATCTCAAAGTGATATTTGAGTCAATTTCAGGGCTTGTAAAGAAGTTTAATCAGTAATTCAGCTTCTACCAGGTTCTGACTGTGAGCCGCAATTACACATACAGTCGGGGAAGATGGCCCCGCCCCTCCCTGAGCCTGGTTCTGCCGGAGGTTTCGTCCTACTAAAAGTGAGTTTTTCCTTCCCACTGTCACCAAAGTGCTTGCTCATAAGGGGTCACATGATTGTTGGATTTTTCTCTGTATGTATTATTGGAGGGTCTACCTTACAGTACAAAGCACCTTGAAACGGCTGTTGTTGTGATTTGGCTGTATGAGTCAAACTGAACTGAACAAACAGCATTAAAACATAAAACACAGATGATTAGAGCTCATAGCCAAAGCCAGTGCAAAGAGAGCCAGAACTCTGCAGGGCCAAAAAACCTGTAGTGATGTAGGTCAACGTTACCTGCTGCTCTGACAGTGGTATTTCCTCCTTTTGCTCGTGCTATCTGTAGATGCTGAACACCAGCTCACACCTCATCGGTCTTAACATAATAAACAGATTTAACACAGGTTGCTAGGCCTGTATGCTAACACAGTTATTTCAGATAAATCACCCTGAAAAGCCCCAGGAATCCTTCATCCAGTAAATCTGGCGCCTCTCTAACTTTGTCTTCCTCAATTTTTTGTTTTTTAGATGTGATTATCCTTGACGGTTGTCTCCTGGTGCACGTCTGCACTGCTTCCACTCTGCCTTCTATTTTCTCACTTTATGTTTTGATTTGATTCTTCTCTGAAAGTGCCATAGCACTTGGCTCTTCTTTTCTATGCTCAAGTGCTTTCATCTAACATTCACACTCAGATGGATGCATTGGAGCAACTTGGGTTGGCCAACCAACCTTCCAGTGTGAAGATGACCTGCTCTGCCTTCTGAGCTACAGCCTCCGCATCCTGCAGCACGTTACAGGAGTTGCAGGAATTTCATGCAAGAACTGGCCGTGTACTACACGTGACAACCCTTCTTCATGGTATTCTTCACTTTCAGGCTTTAGACTATGGTGGCATGTCAGAGCTGCCTGATCCCTCCAGAAGCTGAAGGAAGTATCATAAGAGGAGAGGAGATTAAAAAATGGACGGAGAGGAACCAAAGACAACAAATAAGGGAGGACTTCTTGACCACATGGCGTATGTCGAGGAACCAGCATCCTCCTCGTTCAACGCTGGTACAGGCAGGAATAAACATGCTGCTGTTGTTAGACGGCACCATAAATTCTACTAACAGAAAAGACTCTTATTCTGTTAATGCACAGCAGCAGCAGCCTGTTGATTCAAAGGTTTTATTTAGACATCGGCTGCGTTTTCACTCATTTTCAATCCGGTCCTTGTACCTGACCATTTTCACAGGAATGCTGTGTTCGTTAACCCACTTAACACTGACCTGTGAATCATTCAAGCACAAGAAGGCTCCTAACTGAAGAGGTAAAGCTGTGTTGCATCCATAACAGACAACTTAACAAAGAAGCAATTTTCAGTGATTTCTCCGAACACTTTACCAGCAGAAAAAACATCATTTGTCCTCATTCTTATAGTTCAATCTAAAAAAATCTTAAAGATCTACATTTCTGCACATAGAGAGAAGGGTTTCACTTCCTAACTTTAAGTGGTATTACTGGACCATTGACATAAAGCTCATGAAAATGTGTTTACCAAACTATAAAAGTCATAAATGACTTCAAACATAGTTTATTTGAGCACTGAAGCATGATATAATGCAATAAATGTGAAAATTCTTTTTGAAAAGATTTTCAAACTTGGTAAATGAAGTGCTGTCTTTCAAGGTCAAAATTAAAATGATGAGAGCAAAACGGTAGCCAAGAATTTAGTGCAAGTAACACACAGCTTTTCTTTTAATCAGCAACTCAATGTATAAAGGCGGGTGACGAGTGCTCGCCTTTATTTACTCTACAGGAGTCTTTCAAACTTAGTGAAACGAGTGTGATGCGAGTCAGTGAGTCAGAGAAGCTCACGGCAGCGATAATGAGGCTGATTGTTGTGGCTATGCTGATCTTTTCTGTCAGTAATCGCTGCTGTTTTTGTTGGTGTTAGCTTCTGTTAGACGACATAAGGTAGTGGATACATTTGTGTACATGAGAACGTAATCAAGCTGAGCGTGAGAAAAGAGAGGCGGACTTTTAGGACACTTGCTGTTGTCAACTCCGGGGAATAAATGATGCATGTTTTCATGTGTTGAGCTCTGCCTTTAGTTCAGGAGATGAGACGACACGAGGAGCAAGAGGATGACATATTTTTAAGATGTTGGTGGCAGTGTCCCTTTCCTGTTTTCATTTCTTTGGGAAAAATGTTAAAAATGTCAAAAATCCCATTGATGCGAGATCGCATCACATTTCACTTCATTTGGAGTATTTGCAGACTGCTGATTTGGTAATACTGATATAAAGAAGAAACGTCTCCATGCTTTGGTGCCATGTTTTCCTGACTTTAGGACCTACCAAGACAGAAGCCAACTTTAAACTGTTTGGTTGAAGTGACTTCAAAAAAAGATACTGGTTTAATTCTTCTGAATTCTCTGCGTTATTATGAGCTTGTGGCTCTGATGCATATTTTTAATCTTAACTAAATTTGTTGTGAGTGAGTCAGCTGTGTATATTTTGCATCAGGGCAAAGAACAGAGCTAACTTCTGGTGATGAATGCTCCAAAGAGAGTGAGCTGACCCCCATAAATGATGCGCACCATAATATGAACCAAACACATGTAAACAGGCTCCCACTTTATATAATCAACTGTCAGAACTGCAGTGCTGCTTACTAATGGTAAAGAAGCACCACACACTTGAGTTTCACATTTATGGAGAGGTTTTATTGTCCTAACTTCCAACTGTAGGATCTGCTTTAAGCCGCAAACTCTCAATTCGTTGTTATGGAATTTGATACATTGTAGCTGTGTCATCAAACAGAGCTGCCCTTATTGGCAACATGTTGACGCTGGCTAAGGTGATCTTGATTTTGAGCAGTGCGTCTGGCTGTAGCTGGGCTGCTCTGAGCCAAGTATGACTCATCACTGTTCTCAGTGCGACATTACACCGTCTCCCTCGTCTCCCTCGTCTCAGCCTCCATTATCTCAATGAACATTATACATTAATCTGACCCGCCCCTACTGTGCCAAACACTCTGCGACATTCAAGCAGGAAGAACACAAAAGAACGTAAAAGTAAATCAAGCAAAGTCACGTATAAAGTAGTGAATGATCATCATATCTTAAAGACCTCATGCTACATCACTTTAGTTATATAAAAGGATAAAAATAATGTTTCCTGGGATGCAATTGACAATCTTCTAACTGGGAAAACCCACTTTCTACTTTTAATAATTCAAACTTTCCTTTTTGATAAAGCTTAGAGTTCGGGCTGGATCAGGTGACCCTGAGCCCTCCGTTCTACAGGCTGGGGGACTTCCCATAGTGCAACTACTGCATATCATGAACCTTTGTCAGCTCTCTCCTTTGGTTGGTATTTCATCCATGATCTCTCTGCCCCTCTTTTCTCTGTTCATTTTCTTATCTGTTCCCATCGCCCCGCCTCCCCCCTCCTT
Organism: Astatotilapia calliptera; assembly: GCF_964374335.1. Classification (NCBI taxonomy): domain Eukaryota; kingdom Metazoa; phylum Chordata; class Actinopteri; order Cichliformes; family Cichlidae; genus Astatotilapia; species Astatotilapia calliptera. Next base: position 2,278,107 of record NC_137428.1, on the reverse strand, counting down.
AAACCTGGCTCTTCCTTCCCACTATCACCAAATGCTTGCTCTTCTGGAGCCACAACATGACTGGACTGGAAAATTAGAACACAGTTAATCTGTTGTGATGTAATGAGGAAACTGAGATACTGTGTTGGTTTCCATTCAATTTGATGAATAATCACTTAACATGCACGACACCAATTTTTGCTATTTTTAACCCAGCATAACGGCTTCAGAGGCACCGCGCGTCCTGGCAAGTGCCAATCATATTAACCAAGACTGCGTATCCAAACAACCACCAGAGTCAGCTGTTTTCTCATTTAACTTTTATTTGTGCAAAGCAGTAAATTTACAGCCAAAGTCATTTCTGTGTCGCTGCAGTTCACCTGAAACCTTTAAGTATGCTGTTATCTGTACGTAAGCATTCAGTATAGCTGCATAGATAGCAAAGGTTATCGCTACGAGCCACGTGACAGCGTAGGTGGGGCTGCTCTTCACACAAAACAACATCGTTGTATAAAAAAGGTGGATTGAATCAACACAAAGTACATTCACAGTAACAACAGTAATGTAAAAGGTTTTCATTAGTTATAGTTAAGTAATGTTTTCTATATAGTTTAGTGAACAGTGCCAAAAAGAAACAGAAACAGGAGTGAAGGTTTTTGTTCCCCTGCAAGGGTTTAATTACAGTTGGATTAGAAGAACCAATTAAAGACTCATTTTAGTTCCTTTGGTCCAAAATGTGCATAAAACCTAAAGTAACGAGTACAGAATGTTAAATACTTGTAAGTTGTGATGTTGGTTTTTTCAATATGGAATGTAAGAACACACAAAACATCACAATACTGAGAGACAGCATGTACAGCAATGAAAGGTCAGGGCAAATTTCAACAAATTAAAGACAACTTCAAGTAAAGACGGAGTACAAGAAATGATCGAGAAAACAGAAAAACAAGTACTGTAACGCTTTGAATTTGAATATTTATCGAGTATAATCCACTGCTCGCAGACCTTAAGTCTCATTGTATCAAAATTTCACTACACCTAAAAAAAAGAAAATATAGTAACTGTACAAAAGTACACCTGCATGTAAAATAAAGTCACAGTTCGTCACCTCCTAAAACTGTCCTCAAAAGTGCCACAGTAGACATTCAAACACCTCTGCATGCTTCTGCTGTCAAATGTTTAGTGTAGAGAAAAGTTCAGCTTCCCCATCAACAGGTTCCCTCCACTGGGAAACGCAGCATTCGCCAGGGTCACATTTTCAGTTTGGCTGCTTCCACAGCGCCTTTGTGGTAGCTGTACGACTTTATTTGTAGCAGCACGATCACATTTTTCAAATCTGGGGTCAAAGTAGGATCTAACAGAAGAATCCTTGGGTCACATTTTGGACTGGCTTTTGGTAAACGCCCACATCCGAACAGAGATTTTACAATCATGGACAATCACACACTTACTGATGCTGCTTATAGTCTAGTTAACAAGGTCATAAAGGACAGCCATCGACCCCAACCACCAAGTCCCTTTCGACCAGTCTAGGGTTAGCTTTTGCTTTGGGCACAACTAATCCTCAGTGATGATCTGAAACCTCGCTTGTGTTTAACTTTAAACTGTTGTCCAAAGTGTTGGGATTCAGGGAAGCGAGAATAATCATTTTAACTGACATGCATTAAAAACTATTTCCATTTTTTTCCTATTGCTTTTCTCCAAAACAAGAGTGAGGATTCATACCGAGGGCTGGAGTCACCACCACCGCCAATGACACCTCCTTTACATTTTCAGAAACCAGATTTAGATCAGGTCTCATACATTTTAGGATTGAAAGCTATAAACCTGTTAGAAGGATTGTCTTTCTACAAAAAGGTCAAAGTCTACAGCGGGGTGGGCTTTGATTAAACCCAACGCTGACGCCTAAGCCTAGACGGGTGGCCAACGACCTGATGATGTTAAAAGGTTAATAAAGTCGATATACTAAGAGTTGGTAACGAGGTCGAAAACGATGTCAGCAGGAGTCCTTGTGTTACATTAATAGTGTATATTGATTTTTTTTAATGGAAAGCTTTGTTGTCATTGTCAGTCTAGCGGGCACTGCTATGCCCAATTACAGTATGAAGAGGTACAGAAATAACAGGAAGATCATTTTTCACAATGTCATTTAAAGGCATGAAAAATGATGCCCCACCACTGATTGGTATACAATAGCAAAATACTGCAATGATGCAATTACAACTAATCAGGGTGAGGTAGAACTTGGCTGGTCTCAGGATGTCTGCATGATCTCTTTGTGCCACGTCTCTATATCAAACCTCTATATCACCACCTAAAAGTAGCACCTCAGAGGGAAGCTTGACATACACAGGACAGTGTTTGTCTGCTGCACTGCTGCATTTCTACCCTCACTCAAGCAGACAGTGGCCATAATGTGCGCTTGGACGTGACTCACATCAGTGACTCAGCTCTTGGAAACAGAGCGCTCTTGGTCTTAACTAAATGCCCCTTCAACAGCAGTCCAGTTACAAGAAGTAATTATGCAAAGTTTGACTTTGCAGCAACCGTCAGCATCATTACTCTGGATTACGGCTACAATGATGAGCCAGCATGGCAGCAGGCACTTGGGCCAAAACACCAGAGACGTCACCAACGAATCCATCACCACAATAAGGAGCCATTGTCGTGTGTTCAGTGTGAAGCTTTCTTCAATGCGGCAACAGCATCTGGTTCCCAACAGACGGTTTAGCAGCCAGGCTAAATCAGACAACACGACGTAACGTGTGCAGCTGTCACAGTGAGCCATAATAATAATGACAACATGAAACCACCACACCTTTGTCCCTTAAACAGTTACGTGAAATCACAGGACTATAAGTAAGTCAGCTACAATGTGTCCTGTTGTAAGGAAGATACCTGACGTTCGATAGCTTTCATGTCGACTCGTTGAGGCTACCCCAGAAAAATATTCACATGTTTAGACATTCAAAATAACCGTGTTTGCCCTGGCCTGAAGATAATGTCAAACACACAAAAAAGAAAATGAAACAAACACCAAGTGGGAAGAAAGTGGAACGTGTTAATCTATCAGCCCACCAGTAGCAGACAGAACCAGGCTACTGGGAGCTCTGGCAGAAAAGTTGAGGTTGTGATTCTTTCCCACACAGCAGACACATACTGTACATACACACTGATGCAATGCTAACACTTTTGAGCTAGCCACGCTTTCAGAACGTTCATGTTAGTGATATGGTTCAAACTGGGCCGAAACAACCTTCTGACCAGCGATGAAGGTTAGTGCGAGTCCATGTGTTTCCTCTGTTTTGTTTTGGGGGGTTTTGGCCTTCAGTTACGCCGTGTAAACTTTGAGCTGCAATGATTGTGGGGCATATTCGAAGCACCTACTAGCCACGTGATCAAGGTTTGGCTTTGGTCAACACAACACCAACAGTAGCCAGCAAATACCAGCAAGGCAGGGAGTGTAAGTAAAGCGTAGAAACTTTATCAGCCCGTGGGTCCTTGACGTTTTGGCTGAACGTGCTGTCAGAATACTGAATCGTCTCGCCTCCTTTACACAGCCCAGGTCTTCTTCTGCTGGAAGTAGGCGTCAAACCTGGCCTGTGCGTACTCCTGCAACACAGGTAAGCACAAATGAATATGTGGAAACAAGGGCTTGTTTTAAGTAAAAACAATAAATCCAAATGTAACCCTGCGTGCTCCGGGTTAAGTCACACTAATAGAACATCAGTTCTTTGCACAGTGAATTCTTCCTTCTTCTTGTTTTAGATGTTACATCAGTTTGCTTGAAATTCACATTCGTGACTTTGCACTAATATCCGAATTAAGTGTTGAAAATGTTATTTAAAAGTCACATTGATGAGCTTTAAGTCTGGATCGTTTTAACCAGTACAATCTGTGCACGCTTCGGATTTTCACCAAGCGCAGCTTCCTGTCAGCTGGTGTGACAGTGTCCCGCTGCATGGCAGCCCGATCTGACCCGAGGCTGTCAAAGAAGCTGAGCACAGCCAGGCAGAAGCTCAAACTCCAACCAGAGGTAACGGTAACTTCTGTCACTGTTCGTCCTGAACAAACATATAAATTCCATGCTTCTCTCTTTTAATGACCACTGCGCATCTTTTGTGACAGCAGAGGAGACGACCAGGAATGCCCTGAATTACCTGTTTCGATGTATCTCAGTTTGGTTCAAATTAAATCCTCCTCTTCCCCACTTGACATTTTACCAAAGCTGAAGTTCAGATCTGTGCCCCGAACAACTTTGATATTGAGTAAAGTAAATAAGGACTCAAGGTAAGGAAGCAAAGACTCACCAGATATCCAAATTTGATAGTGGACAGCCGGGCCTGGATGATGGACCACAAGCCCCAAAAGAAGTGAGATGCCAGCGAGAACCTGCATCACAAAGACACAAAGTGTTTTCTACTTCCATTTAGCTTTTCACTGCAGCATCCTGCGACTTACTCTGCGTTAGGTAACGCATCTTTGTACCCTAAGCTCACCTGTTCACCTCCACGTACAGCTCTTCTTTCAGCTTCATTTGGTCCTCTGCGCTCAAGCCGTCGAACCCTTGATCGGACTCGCGCAGGTAGCTCTCAATGAAGTGGAGCTACGAGGAAACATTTCATGGCAGTCAGCAGTCCGTTAGAGAAATCGAATGAGCCCACTAACTATTTTACACACCTGCTGGGCCTTTGGAGGGTAGTTCTGAGCGCTGACTTTAAAGAAAGGAAACTCATCGCAGTTGTAGTCGTACATCCATTCACAGAAGTGGTTACCGATGTCGAATCCCCTGCAGGGTCAGAGAATGGCAAAGAAACAAGAGCACGTTTATGAGCCAGCGCTGTTCCTTGTTTTGGTTTAGTTATAATTAAAAAGATAAGATTCTCCCACAAGCAGTGACTGTAAAGTCGCAGTAATCCCGTGTGTGATTCAGTCTCATTCGTCCCTCAAGTATTCCCGAGTGCCGTTTCCCACACTGTTATCAGGAGCAGGACCTCCCCGTGCGGCGGGGGAGGCAGTGACCTGAGCTCGACCCTTTGCTGTCGCTTCCAGAGAGAAAAAGCAATAACCCACAGCATGTTTTGTTTTGTTGTTCTTCCTGTGCATGTGTTATAGCACACGTGCCTCACAGGGTCACGTGTTCTATGTTATACATGGACAGGACTTAAAGGGGCCAGGCTGAAGGGAGCTGGGAGGAGCAGGGAGTTCTGGGTAACATGCAGTGTTTCCCAGAAATGAGCGACGCATAAAGACAGAGAGGTGCAGAAACACAAGCACATCGTTGTATTCTCGTCTACTTCGGGTCATCGTCGCCTTTCTCTGGCCTTCATCCTGTGTGCCCTCAGCAGCCTGCCAAGTTCTGGTTACATAACAGCTGCAATTAATATTTCAACAGATTAGGGTGGGCGTGAGTTAGGACGCTCGATATAACGATATATATCGGGTGACGATATAAAAACGTCTATTTGTTTCGTAGTGTGGCAAAATAAACTGTTTTGATGGTCGCTGTAGTGGCTGTATTCATTTATTAAAGTTCTCTCTTTCTCTTATATTTAATATGACCACACTACGGACGGACAAGCGCCGGTAAAACAATGGCGTGGCTCCGCCGTCCGCTTGTTTGTTTTGCATATTAACCTTTCACAATAAAGCTCAAGATCCTGTTGAGACTTTTCAAAATAAACTAAATCCCGTGAAACAGTATGCAGCGTTTACGGCTGAGAAGCAAAAAAGAGGCGTCAGGTGCTAAAAAATAAACCTTAGACGCAAACGTTAGAACGCTTTTCCCCGCAGCACGCCGTGTAATAAATACTCACAAAGAAAACGGCGGCTGTTACAACTTGTGTTTAAAAATGTATCGTTTCATGCGTCGGCTAAAAGTCTCGACTCCAGCTGGAAACACTTCAAACAAGTCGAGCTGCCCGAGATTCACAGAATTTACAGAAAATGTTACATTTGTGTGATTTATATCGTTATCGGACGATAGATGTCTTATATCGGGATATGAGATTTTGGTCGTATCGCACAGCATGAGTGTAGGAATATCACTAAAACGCAGCCATAAGCCGACTGTGGCGGTTTTTCTTCTTGTTTACGCTCTGATTCTAGTATCTTTGTTTACCATTATAACCAGATTACAGGTTATAATCTGGTTAGAGAGCACTGAATGCGACACAGGTTGGTAGGAGATGAGTGACGGTGACGCAGCAGCTCAGCACTCGAGTCAGGCTGTGCTCGGCACATCAGTTTCACCAAACCATTAAAAAACTGTAAACATGGAGGTGTTTTTATTTCTAATATTTTTATTTCATTTGAATTTTTATTTTTAATGATGCTGATCCAGTTTATCGATCTGCTTCTTGTTTCTAATGCTAACCTACAATAATAACAGTAATGACATTAATAAAGACAGCAATGGACTGATGCAGAAACAGCTGGTGAGGGTTCCCAGGTCAGATGTTACTGCAGGTGTCCTGCTCGTGTACCTGTAGTTGTAGCTGCTGTATTCAAAGTCAATGAGCATCAGCTTCTGTTTGTCTGAGCTCTGGCGGCCTTTCAGCAGCAGGATGTTTCCTGAAAGGAGCAAACACACACAAGTTAGCACTGCTACAACAGAGGAAAAGAAATGGATGGTATGAAGGGCGACCTCGCGTCTTCAGGTTTTACCTTCCTGACAATCGTTGTGGCAGAAGACCACGGGAGAATGAGTGGACTCGAGCAGAGACCTGCACAAACACAAAGGCGGTCACTTCATTATAAAGTCATGGATGTTTAGAGACTCTCAGCTGTGCTTCCTTTGCCCTCTGCGCCTGTGTAGCCGAGATTTTCACGCATGTTTCCTGTGGTAAACCAGCAAGTCTTGCGTAACAGTCAGGAAACACGCATGTGTCATGTGTGCAGTGTTTTACAGCTGCATGTCTGCAGCAACATACCTGAGCATTTCCATCTCCTGTGGGAGGTTATAGCTGAGCAGGCGGTTGAAGCGACGCAGGTGCGCCTCTCTGGTGAAGCTCAGCCTCATCACTTGGCTCAGGTACCTGATCAAAGTGTTACATCCACACACATTAATGAAAAGAGGAAAAAGTCATAGTAGAGACGTTGGAAATGGAACACACTTGTGTTGAAGTTACATTTAGTCAATGATAGCTTAGTTTTAAAAATGATAAACAATAGTTTTTAAAAATAATGAAAACCTTTTCTCCAATTTTTAAGCTGGTCTAAAAATGTCTTTGTGTTTTTGCTATTTGCTCACGTTGGCTGCTATTTCAATTTGAGCAGACAAATATGTAGATGCATGTAAGGCCCACAGTTCAGTGAACTTCAAATATATTCTAACCACATCTGCTCTATGGGTGTAATTTTCTCTTTACAGGAAACCAAAAGAATGGCCAGATAATCTCATCACATCTGGCAGCTTCCATGTGTTTCCCAGGACAACAGTTCCCAGGTTTTCCCGTCAATCTTTTATGGCGGGAAAATCAGTCAAAGAGCCGAACGGCCGGACTCAGCAGGCGATCAGCCAGACATTTAGGCATGTATGAGGAATACTGATGGAAAAAGACAGCGGCCTTTATCAGCACACGCCAACAAACATTGTGCAATGTAAACCTCGTAAACACTTGACGCATGAGGTTGAAGGTATTTCAAGGGGAAGTGCACGGCGATAGGCGGACGGCCACCTGCAGAAGCCGATAAGTAATCAGTGCTGTGACACGCTATCTGGGAGAACTTGAACTGAGGAAACTTTTCATGTGCTCACTGCCTGACGCGGTGACGTACGGGCTCGGGTGACTCACTTGTCCATGGTTCCAAACAGCCACTTTGGTTGCTTGTTGAAGGGCATCCTCATCCCGTGAAACCTGGCCATCTTCTGCGCAACCTCGGCCGAGATGCTGGAGTCGCTCAGCTCACAGGTGTCCAGTTTACGGCTCTGTCAGCAGGACATCATAAAACTGCATGAAACCATGACTCTGGCTCTAACTGCATAAATCACAGGTTTGGTCAGGGTTTCTTTGACATCCAAACTAAAATCTTATCTTGCAGAGCCCCGGTGTGTGAGAGGCGTTGGGGGTTTTTCAGACATCTGAAAACAATCTGGTCTCTGCATCCAAACGTCAAACAATTTTTAAGGTCAAATTCTGTTCTGTAAGTAATTTAAGCCTCTAAATTCGTCACTGAGCAACTTTTTAAAAATATCCAGCTTTGTTGTCACACCTGATATTCCTGTTTGAAAAGTTTTGCGACTTATCACAAACTGCGTTGAGCAATTTTGAAAAGCCCCGGACCTCAAACTGTACACGAGCTGGAGGGTTGTGTTTCCACTTGTTTTTATCCTGACACACACACACAGTTGGGTATTCATATCATGTGTGGACATAATGCTTTTCCCAGCCTCTTACCCTAAATATAACCTAATTGTAATCCTGTAACTAAAACCACATTTTGTGTCTCAAAATGCCGTCAGACTTGTGGGGACTGGTCCCCACAGAGATTTGAATACAAACACACACACTTTAACATTTCTTTCCTCTCAGTCCTAATCTTGAAAAATAAAGTTGTGAGTATTGGCAGCAGTATTGGACTTCTTTGAGTGCTCCTAAACTGCTAAAAAAAATCAAATAAACCACAAAGAGAAAATATTTTCTCTAAAACAGATTTTTGTAAATGAAACAAAACTTTGAAACCAGGTGAAATGTATTTGGAGTTTGTTCCCAACTTCATTAAACTAATCTTTATAAACTTTAGCAAAAATGAAAATAAAATGCACATTGTTTTGTAAAAAGACAGGATGTACGTCAAAATAAACTATTTCCAACAGGATACTGAGAACATCAGTACTTTGGGATAAAGTTCAACAGACAGCAGGAGTGCAGCTTTGAGAAGCCTTGGACAAAAACAAGGAAAGAAATACATTTCCAATTGTGTTTATTTATAAGTGACATCACTTCCTGCTGTTGCAGCTGGTGTCCATGAAAAGGTGATTTCGTGCTGACAACGTGATAATGCCTATTCATCCCGTAACAGCTGATCAGATCGATAAAGCACCTGCGTCTGGATCATAATGTTTGCTTCTAACTTGATTTCTGTAGAAGGAAACGTGATGCGTAAGTGCAGCTCCGCACGGGGACTTACGGGGATGTACTGCTCCAGGCGGCCCTGAGGGAAAATACCGTAGAGTTTGGGTCCGAGCTCTCGCTCAGCCAAGATGGCGAACATCACGCTCTCCAGCACCATGGCCTCGGCGCCCTGAAGATACACAACAGCAACACCGTCAACGTTTCAGGCAACACGGTGTCAGAGTTCACAGCACCTCCACCGTTAGCTCCCATCACAGCCGCAGAATAGCAAATGAGACAAAGAGCTCTTTCTGGTCACGCAGGCTGAAAACGTTAAGATTAGAGTGGATGAATCCTCTCCTCAGCCACTTTCAGACACAGGCAGACTGCCTTTGAAAAGGAAAAGTCTTCTTTTCAGGGTTTCTGGTAGGCAGCCTGCCAAAACTGCTTTACATGAAAAGGTCTGACGTGTGAAAATGGCACAACTTCAGCAGAGTGAAGTGCACGTCTGAAAGGGGCTTAGGAGGCAATCAGGTGGTGGAGGACAAGGATGGATGATTCTGAATGAGGAGAAATGTTGTGGTTAGGGTTAGTAGGGTTTGCCTGTCAAAGCGGTGAGGAGAAACACAAGAGGTAGACGAAAATCTCCAGCAAGACTTGGCTTTGCAGTTGAAGCTGCTGGAGCAGAGGAGACAGACGGCCTTGTGTTTTCTCGTTTAATCTTAGAGACGCACAACGCTCCCACGGCAACACGTGCAGCCCGGAGACCAACGGGGGGGGGGTCTCATGCCAGCACAGTCACGTGTCCTCAAAGACAAAACTGTGTGCCGACTCGATTCTGCTGGAAACCAGGCTTCTCACCAAATATGCACCAGGTTTGGAGTTAAGTCTACAGTCGGGTTTCTTACTTTTACTGGAGTTTAGTTTAGGGAAAGTCATGAACAGACCATCCATGCTATTAAATCCTGTCAGGAACCAAAGACCACAGCTATCATTGATTTGTGTTTACTTCTAAGATTAGGCTTAAAACTTTCCTTTTTTAGAAAGCATATGGTTACAGCTGCATAAGCACTCTATACATTGACTATTTCTTCTTCAGTCCCCTTTTTCATCCACCATGTGTTTATACACATCTCTGAATTTAATCATTACTTATTATCACTCTGTCTCTCCTCCACAGCGCGTCTTTGTCCCATCGTCCTCGCCTCACCCCCCAGCCGGTGGCCCCGCCCCTCCCTGACCTGGTTCTGTCGGAGGTTTTTTTGTTGTTATTTGGCACTATATGAATAAGACTGAACTGAATTTTCTTGTATTGCTATATCAGCTTCAAACTGTTTGAAAAGTCTGGAACATGCAGCGTTCATCAGCTCAGTGATTTCTGAAAAACTATTAACTTTTTCAATTTTCTTTAGTGTCTTAACTTTGAAAATGTAAAGTGTAAATTGCTAAAGTGCCCATTTGATTTGAATAACCTCCACGTTGTGCTGCAGTTCAAGCCTTGAAATAAAAATCAGTGATATATTGCCATCCTCATACTGTTGAGTGAATAACCTTGAGATAAACTGCAGCAGAGACAGAGGTTTGGATCCAAACGTGCGCCTGCTTCTTTGGATAACAGCCATGGGAATGTTTCATAATGAGTGCCCGACAGGAAGCCGACTCAAAGAAAACAATGCTGCCCACTCTGTGGCCTCCTAAACATTATGAATTATTATGAACCACGTCCGTCTCAAAGCAGAACAGGACTGATCTGCCAACAAGGAAGCACAACATTGGACTCCAGGTAAAATCTCTTTAGGGAATATGGGAATCTCTGCTGTGACAAAGCTGCATGCTGCCTACACATCCAGTAACCAGTCTCTGTTTACCACGTAACTTGGTAAAGCTATACACACGGATGAGATTCTCTCGGTTCTCATGTGTTACATGGACAAGGTGAGGATGAGAAGCATCATAGGAAGTAGATTATAGTAGCGCTATACGAATAAGTCTGATTTAAACTAAACTGAACTGAGTTTTTGGAAAATTTGACGTCAGCAGAAATTTAGCAGATGCACGTTTGGTAAAACGTCGCCTTGCTCTCGAGTTATCACGTTTACAGCTGCCTGGTGGGATGACGACAATATTCCATCTGCCTTTTACGGCAGCTATGTGGCTCTTTTCCTGTTTTCTATCATATCTGCTGAAGAAAAAAGCAGAACAAACAATGCAGCACTAACAAAACACCAGTGAATTGGGCAGTACTTCGAACCTCTCCCTGGTTAGGATTGTTGCCCGGCTGGTGTAAAATTTGAATGTTCTCTTTCGTCACACGGTTCAAAAACATACGTGGGCGTTGGCTTTTGGTAAGCTGGCAGAGCCTGTGGTTGTGCATGTGAGCGTCACTGGTTGTCAGTCAGGTGGAGCGTCCTCTGATCCTGTGATGGTGTCTCGAGGCACTCAAACTGGTTTGTGAACCATTTCCACATCAATGATTGTTCTCTGAGCACTTTGTTGCTAACATCCACAGTTACCACCAATAACAGTGGCAACCTATTTACAGTAACTGTCAGCACTGCATGAGTTCTGGGATTATTAGCAGCTTAATAGTTTATTGACCTGGTTAAGGGAACGTCTGAACTTCGCATAAATACATTTAAAGCAAACTGTTATTTCCTTTTTTCACGGTTATTTCAGTCGATTATTAATAGCATAGATATCCTTCTGCCTACATCCAGATACTTCTGTCTACGTACTGTTATGCAGTACGCTGTGTAATTATGTAGTGCATGAATTTTGACGGGGCTGTGGTTTTCTAAACTGCAAACAGCAAGCTGCTGATTTACTGCGGTTGATTGTTGTGCAAGACGCAGCATGTTCTGAATGTTTAAAACCACAACGTCACACAAACAGTAACACTCAGTGCTTCCTGCAGTGAAGACGACAGCATTGCACCAATAAGTGCGACCGTGCGTGATGCCAGTGCCTGAAAATATCTGCCGTTAGCTTGTTAGCTAGCGCTGGCAGTGCTGACTCCTCTCATCCCACCATTAAACCAAAATGTGAGGCGGTTTAGAGGATGCCTGACTTTTTGACCCGTATGGGTGCATCATACAGGTACCCGTGGTGCTCTTCGTGCAGCCATACTTGCTAGTATGAACACAATGGACGTACAGAGCGATGGAAGTGAACACGTTAGCTCCCTCTCCCGACCGCAGAGCAGCTCGTTCACGTTTATTCCTGATCGCAGGCATTTTCAAATCTCAGACATGAATTATCCACATTATCATGATCACACAAATGCTGGCAGATAACGAGGCCTCAAAGCGATCACACTGTGCTGAAAAATAAAAAAAAATAATAATAAAGTGAAAGCATACGAGTGACCCAAATGTCAGTTAAGTGAAGTCCATTTCTGTTTGATGGGCTCTTTAGAGGCTGCTGCATCAGCCCACACGGTGAGCGTGGTCGGTATCGACGGTCTCGCAGCCTGCAGTCCTCCCTCGACCTCACTTTCACTTCCTCTGACCTATTCCAAATGCCAGTGTCTGTTTTACATGCATGTTTGACTTGCTTTCTCTCCCACAGGTTTGTTAATTATCAACCAGCGTTAGCCGTAACCCCGGCTGGCGGCTCGGACGCAGAAGAATCGAAACATTCCTGATGAAAAACTCCTGCAGTTTTCTGTCGCCTGACACGGCATCGTCTGTGCTGCTATCCGAGGAACATTCGGTCTAACGTGCACTCTGTTCCTGGTGAATATTTGATTATGACTGAATCCAAGTTGTTATGCCAGTCATGTGCCGACGCTGCGTCTCTGCTCAGAGGTATTTCGCGGGCTGGCCTTGGATCAGGTGCACTGTGAGCTTCAGACAGCTGCTGCTCTAACCTCAATACTTATCCACTCTGCTATGAGTGTAAGACGATGGATTAATGAAGGTGATAAAAGGACATCAAAAGGAAGCACATTATCTAAGAGAATAGATCAAACTGAACTCCCTTTGAATAACTTAGGTGTTCCTCCTCCGAGTACTAAGTGATGATCACAACGCTAACCCTGACCTTGACATATTCAACTAATCTGCCAACGGCTTGGTAACAAAAATAATCTTTCTGCCTGACACAGATTTAAAAAATTCACATTTTTACCCAAAATATCTGTTTTGGTCTTCTCCAAAATATAAGATAAGGACCGAGGTTACCGTTACCACCTGTGACAACTTAAGATCTCAGAGAAATACAGGAGGAAAGGGGCGGCACAAGCCTTCATCGCTAAAAATGGCCAACGCTTTTATATCAAGCTACATCTTGAAACCAGCACAGGGTTTGTAGCCTAACTGTGTCACTGTGTCGTCTTCACCTGGATGTAAACTGTCCGACATGAGAGCTGCAGCTCTGCTGTGACGACTGAAACATCCAAGGAATTAATCCGCATCATCCTTTCTAATCCAAATGGGATTTACGTTGAACACTGCATTGTTAGGCTAGGCGAGGTTATCTGAAGACACTCGCAGTCCAGCGTTAGCCTCACGGCGAGCTGAAGATTAGAGAAGTGGAGTCGAGGGGGAGGAGCTGCCATCTTTATGGAAAGATACTTGAGTGGAAACAATGGCTAACTTGCTGATGACCTAATCTCAGTCCCATGACAGAGAGTCATGATTCAGCTTTGTAAGGTGAAGGTCAAAGGGGGTCACATGATGCCGCGTGGGTACAGAACTTTCTGAGTCAGTGGGTTTAAGGCTCGGTACACTGCCTGCAGTGATACCCTGAACACATCTGTGCTGGTTATCTATCACTAAAATTAGTCTTTTTATGAGGCTTGCGTAACGCGCAAACTTCCTTCACTTGTGCATTTCAGCATTTTATCTTCCTGTCTGCACATTAAGAACATGCAGCCTGTCAGCACTCAGCTTGTAATTACCCTGAACATGCTTTTAGCAGGTTTACAACACACGTATTGTAAAATGTACAGCAGCAGGATGCAAATAAACAGATCCAACGAATCAGATCCGCTGTTGACTATAGAATGAGATGGAAATAGTGAAATAATACCAGTTTACCTCAGACGCACAGCTACTCACATGTAGTCCCAACTCTGCCAACAAGAGCTCAACTGACCCTGAAATATGGACGAAATCCTGAGCTTCACCTCCTCAACTGAACCATGAAACCCTCCCCGCTCATGCCTTCTCCTGAGAATTGGACCAACCCAGAATCTCCATGTCTTCCTTTTCTTGTGAGGAAACATCGGCACCCGCTCATCGTCGCTTCATGTCGACTTAATTTGTTTTAGGACAAGGTGTGCGTATGTGTTACATCACAGGTTGGCATCCAAAAAGTTTAGAGGACTGCGAGAGAAGGTAACACAAGAACTACATCCTTCAAAGCAATCATCAAAGCAGCACCTCTTTAAGCCATTGTGACCTTTGTGTGTGGGGCTGCAGTGATTGTAGGCAGTGTACTCCATAAACCCTCAGACTGTATGAACTATTACACATTACATTTATGATTCATTTGGGGTCAATAACGATAGCCTGCATCACTGCTGGCCAGCTGACGCCACATAAGCCAACAAAGACATTCAGAACAGTTTATTGTAACATTGTAACATCTAAAGACTTTTTTGAACGAACCTTTATCACCTTAACAAGTACGTCTGCAGTCGTAGATGTAACTCTAGCTACTTAAATACTGCATCATCTCCTTTTTGTGTTTTGCATGTTGTGACCACAGTGTTAAGGTGCAGTATCACCAACTATGAGGTTAGTGTCAATCAGACATTTTTCATATGTGTACCACTAACATGACATCAGTACTTTAGTTTTTTAATTTCTCGCTAAATTAAAATTGAAATAAAACTTTTTTGTTGTCTGTTTTGCTTTTTAACCTTTGACCTAGTTTTCTGTTTTCCTGTTTTGAAGATATACACGATCGACCTGGGCGGCTGTGGTGGCTGTGGTGGTAGAGCAGAAAGGCCAAAGTATCCTTAGGAAAGTTACTGAACTCTGATTTGCTTTAAATGCGTTCACCAAAGAGTGCACTTTGAGTTCTCGAGTTGAAAACTGCTGTAAACGAACCAGAACATTTACCTTTGCTGGAGAATAGTGGAACTAAATGACACTAAATGACCTTTGTGGTGCACAGAGGCAGCAAATTCAGCTGCAATGTCATAAAACAACAATTATTTTTAAAAATGCACAAATCATGTTAATTACATTTGTATCATTAATATGTCAGTTTAATGTGATATCAAAGAGTCAACAGAAGTACATTGCAAAACTCCAAACGGTGGTAACATTACACATTTAATAAAGGCGTGTTCACACCGACTGCAGAGAAAAAGTCCCTGCAAATATGCGACTGTGAAAGTCTTCTGGAAGCAAATACACATCCACGAGGGCTGTTTAAACTGCAGGTCATGCGGAAGAGCGTGTAAACACGGGGAATAATGTCACGTCTGCCACCGGGTAACCAGCGAGGGCGAGATTTATGCTGAAAGGGCCTAGTTTCAGAAACTGGAAGGTGTTACCGTTCAAATCAAGCCTCGAGATGCATTTTGACCAAATGAGTGAAAATGTGGACCTAACCTGTGAACCTCTGGTTGTCGGGGACGTTGAGGATGCTAAGACGTTAATGACCAGCTACAGTTTATATCTCCTGGGTGTCTGTGCTTTGATGTTAAAAGACAAAATCAGAAATTGAACGGAAGAAAAAAGTAACACTTTAGATTTTCAGTCACGCAGTGTCGGGTGAGCCAGGTATTAAATTAACTGGTATTCGGCCATTCCTGTGAATTCCCCCAAAGCCCCGCCAACGCACGTGCTCAGAGAAACCTGGCGGATCCTCTTCAGGCTCAGCGTGAGTTAGAGAGGAATTTAGGGGAGGAGAACAAATCTTCTGAGAAACAGTGAGACGGGGGAGGGGGCATACACATGTGAGTCGAGTGTTGCTGTGGACGTACACTCTGAGTAGAGAAACTGTCGTCTGTTACTTACTTGGAAGTGATTTTCTTTGTTTGACTCTCGAGAATCCCCTTTATTACAGGACATCTATCAACAAGAGAAAAAGGGAAGAACTATCCATGAATACATGCCGCCAAGCCGCCCGTCAACATCAAAGCTGTGCCCGCGGTGCAGACAGTACAGTATGAGCTCAAACACACACCGAGTCTTTTGGATGCGACAGTGCAGAAGACTGTTCAGGCAGCGGCCCTCAGACTGAAGGCAGGAGCAGAGCAGAGGCAGATGGATATGAAACCTGCACTTTTACTGAGAGCTGCAGGTTTCTGCTCATCAGCATCACATAACTTTATTGCTCAGAAACAGTCTCCAGTGCAGTTACGCTCGGTTTAATCATTAGTAGCTGTGCACTCAGACAAAGGCATTCGTCCCCTAATCATATTAGCTTTTTGATTAGACATCATTAATTCCTCCTGCGGCACGGCGGAGACGACCGCAGTTACCTCGGTTAAAGGACTCTGTGATGCGGTGCTCTCGTACATCCCCGGCAATAAAAGCTAACTGCTTACGTGCTCATTAGCAAGTACACAGAGCAGAGTTAATACTTAATGCAGGTCTCCTGCTAATGCACTCTCAGCTGCAAATGCCAAATTTAGTGGCTGAATCTCAGTTGTGACTCTGTTGTGTTCTGATCGCCAGCAGGAGATTAGAATATGCTGTGCAAACATCTCGCTGGCCTTGAACTCTTACCGCTCGCTGTTTGCAAGCAAAACCACTCCGATGTGGCGAGCGCCAGCAGCTAAGCACTATCGTAAGAGTGGATCTGCTGATGAGTCTGACATCATGAACTCTGGACTCAGCGGCCACGTCATGCAAAGAGATTATTTTTTCCAAAAGAAGCACCTGATGGGCAGCAGAAATCTGATCTATCTGATCTGAGCCATCATCAGGTCTGCCGTTTGTCCGCTAGCTTGAAACTGAAGCTTACTTCTTAATGATTAAGAATCACAAGACAGGGATTTAGAGCAGGAAAAGGACAGGCAGGAGGACTTTGTTCTCCTTCCTAGCGGCTGAGCTACATGAGTGTGTGTTACATCTTTGTATTAGGCTGAGACTTCATAGATCTCATACTGTACCGTGTTTTTGGGTGGGTTCACCTGGGAACAAGAGTGCCCAAGGCACGCTCCTTTGGGAAGCCTACGGCAAAGAACACATGCATGTACAGCCATGGGGGTACATCACCATGTACAACAATGGCTAACACGCACACAAACACACATACATGAAGGCATAACTGCATGCATACACTAATATAAGCATGTGACACACATTCACACATAACGGCACTTTCACTCGTCTATTTTGTTGTTTATCTCTAACACTTTTACATGTCTGCTCTTATTTGTGAGTGTGAGTAAAAAGCAGTAACTGCAGACTAAAAACTACCGAGGGGGAACTACTTCCTTACGTCCTCGTGGCGACTCTGGGTTACTTTTTGCACAGTAAAACACTGACATGTGATGTGGCTCCCACCTGCAGGATGGCCCCATAGAGGCGCAGCAGGACGTTCCTCGGCTCGTCCCCAACACAGTTCAGGCTGTCGGGGAGGCTGCACAGAAAGAGCTTGTTGCTCAGACCACCCCTGGAACACAGACAGACAGCGAATATGATATTGATATTTGCGTGTGTGTGATTAAATGATGGATTCACCAGTGTATAGAAGAAAAACCCCAAAACTAGCAGCTCTGTAGTGGTTTCACATGTGCCTAACAATAAAAAGATCCCAGGAGGACACACTGCTCTCTTTTCCACAGAAGTTTTCCTCTTGAATAAGGGAGTGGCTTAAAATAGCATTTAGGAGCCAATACTGTTATCGGGCTGATACTGATATCAGCACAGCGACTGTAAACGCAAGAAGAGAATTTAAAAAATGACAAGAAATAATGTCATCAGCTGTCATCCAAGTTCTTGTGTTAAACACAGATACAGCTACCAGCCATCATTTTAAGAGGTCGTGACCTGAGGTTTCATTGTTCTGGCAGCACTACATCAATCAATCCTAATCTACACTCAAAGGTTCGTTTATTTAAAAAGTTTATCATTGAGGAAAATGTGCTTTGTGTAGGGTGAACGTTTACCAATCAAGTAAAGTGGACCAGATCCTATTAAATCTAACATTTTACACTTCATGTAACAAAACTACAGTTTTTCATGTAATTAAATTATTTAAAGTCAGCATTTCTGGAGTTTTTTTAGAGTGAGCACGATCTCTTTTAACACTGCTTCTCTAACCACGGTGCTCCACAAGGCTCAGTCCTGGGCCCATTAATGTTTCCTCTTTAATGTTTTCATTATATTTCTCATCACTGTTAAAAGTGCTTGCTTACAAAACTTCTACCAAAGAAAAGTGCTGCTTAAAAAAAGGCAGACTTTTTTAAGTTTAAACATTTGTACACTTTTAATTAAAAACTATCTGCAATAAAAATAATCACAACACTGATGCCAGAGAGGTTTAACAGTAATGACTGAAATGAGTTAAAGTCTTTGGGACAGTTTTTTTCTTTTCTGAGTGTAGACCCTTTAGATTTTTTTTTCTTTTGAGTGGGAGGTAGGCTCCCACTTGCTATCAACTACATCAGCCGTCGGGCTAAGAATACAGACTGCACTATAGCAGCAGATTCTGACACAGGAACATGAAATGAGCTCTGCTGTTTCGACCACTCTGGGTCACATGGCTCTTGTGAGATGATCTCATCAGACGGTTTACAGAAAAACACATCGGATGGTGAAAATAAACAGAAATAACGGTTCCGATGATCATCCGCACCTGATGATGGTGATCTGGAACAGGTCCTCGGCCAGGCTCTTCCAGGCTCCGTGCAGGAACTCCCTGCACCACAGATAAGCCCTCCTCCGGGTGTCTGGGTCGGGCTGGTCGGAGCGGACCAGCTCGTCACAGTCCTCCTGGGTGTCTGGCTGGACCTGCAGGGCGTTCTCGGTCACCAGCAGGCCCAGCGACATGGAGGGGGAAGAAGAAACCCCGTTGATGAATTTGGTTTTCATTTTGTCGACAGTAAGACAGGAAGTAGGCGAACGCGGGCCCCCTCCGGTGCGTGTGTCGCAGAAGGATATATTTCAGTTGTTTCTCTCGGTGTGGAGCCCGCAGTGCGGCAGGTTTCTGCTCTTTAGCTCTTTTTTAACAATAATAATAACAGTGACGATGAAAATAATCGTACGAGCTTCGCAAATGATGGAGACAAGCTAGATGCGTCCGTCCGCGCGCAGGGAATGAATCGCACTGAGAGACGCGCGCGCAGCATCTCGGAGTGGCGTACAAGGAGGGGAGGGAGGGGTCACATGACACGCCCGCGACCCTTCTCGTCTCTGGTTGGATGGCTGTGACACAGCCCCGCAGGACCAAAACAAACCCTGACGGTGCGTGCAGGGAGTGTCGGACAGAGAGAGCAATCCTGAAGTCCGGGAAAACAAGACCCGCAGCCTCAAACATAAGGCCCGGGGGCCAGAAAGACGCCAAACTGGTGATAGGCTACCAGAACCTTTTTGGCAACTTTTTTTTTTGCAGTTTTTTTGAAATTTTGAACTTCTTGTTCTTTTACTAAGACATCTCAGGTTTTAAATGTGTGGTTAAACTTCGTTACACTGACACAAAAGGAGAGTTTCACTGGTGACAGTAAATGAAACTGAATTGGTCTGGCTGTAGTTGTGTTTGACATTCCTGTATTATACTGAAGTTTAAAGAGTACAGGCCCCCTGTGGAGCCTCTTTAGCTTGCTGTTTTCTAGAAGAAGGTACAAGAGCATAAAAAGGAGGACCAGCAGATTAAAAAAGCAGCTTCTCCCATGGGCCATCAGGCCCAGCATAAACTCTGCCGATCCCTGTGCAACATGTACTTTAGGTGGAAAGTGCAATAATTAAAATACCTCTCTTATATCCATATAATGTATTCCACTTCCACTGTAAAAGCTGCAATCATTAGAATTTTTAGCTGTTATTTATGACAGCATAAAACATATTTGTTATTACTCTTTTATTCTAATAGTATGACTTTTTTTAGTAGATGATGTGCCCTGTCTAGCTACCTAGGGGTAGCTACAGCTACCCCACAAAAAGATCCAAAAATAACCACAAAGAGGTTGGAAACTACCTCAAAGAGATAAATGGACTCAAACCAACCAGAAGATTCACAAAACACAAAGAACACACAAAGAAATGCAATTCCACTACAAAGACACACAAAATGACCTAAAGATGATCACAAACGTGAGTCACCACAAAGATACTCACAGTGGCCAGAAGGAGACAAAGACAGAGGTCAGAGTTATTACAGTTTATCATTTTAGAAATAATGGTTTCTCTTGGTTTTAATTGTTGATGTATTACTTAGCTGAAATGTTTGGGTTTTTTCACATTTGTCTTTAGTTTAGGTTTATTTAACTATAATAACCGTGGTCCAGGTAGGCCATCAGTGAATATTAGTGCTCGGCCTCAGGCTGACAGCCTCCTACACATCCCAGTAGCTATCCCATGTAAGTGTGCTATTACAGCTGCTTTAACCTGCCCACACTTGCTGTGCACCACTTTGCAATCCACACTCCCCTGACCCCAGCAACTCTGAGCACTGAGCACATGGATGCGTGAAACAACAGGCATTAAAACATACCTGAAACACTGTGAAGGATTAATAAAGCTGTTTGACTTGTATCACACAATTGTTGGGTTAACAAATTGATACCAAATTGCATATAAAGTCTTACAGTGCATTTCCACCCTCTTATAATATTTGAAAACCCCCTTGGCACCAGTTTGGATTTCCAACATTCTGAAGAGTCAGTGAACGCACCGTGAACATCTGCCACATTGTTTTGTTGCTCAGTCACGTAGCCAGAAAATCTCCTTTGGTCCTGGAAACCTGCCACAGTTTCTCCTCATGCATTTGGGCTGGAGTTGTGCTTGTTTTCAAGGCCTCTGCCCCACTTTTACACAAAGACGAGTTCATTATGAAGACAATATGAATGCACACAGGAACGCAAACATATACGCGCAAATGGCTTCCACAGCTAGCAGAACTATGGTGAAATATGATGCTTTAATCTTGCATGTCTAACGTTTGGGACATTAAATCGTAATCGTACTATTTTGGTACCACTGACTGAAAATCATTTTTGGGATACTCATGAAAATGTATTTTAAAATCTAGGGAGCATGGGGGGGACTTCTTTAAGTTTCATCGGTTCTAGGTATTTAAACCCAGCTGGGTGTTGTCCCTGAAGAGGGTAGTTGATCATGTGCCACCTCACACAAGTCAAGTTGTGGAAAAACAAGTTGTGAAATCAGCAGAGGTTTCAGGTGAAACCATTGTTGTGAAGCTTTGCCTCACCCTGTCATTGGACCTATTGAGATAAACTGATGAGGGATGTAAGTGGAGGTTAGGGCTGAGCGATATGGCCTAAAATTCATATCGCGATATAATTTGAAGCGTGTGCGGTAACGGTATATACGCTACGTGATTGCTAGCGACACACTCCATCAGAGCCTTCAAAAGTTCAGTCAGAGCAACGGCCGATGAATCATCGTCACAAAATCCATAATATAAGTCCATCAGTGCCAAAAGGTGGAACCTTAGACACAAAAGCCAGCAGATGGGCTTTCTGCCATTTCTGACATGCACTGCACTTTCCTCCTGTTTTAAAGAATTACAAAGCCCTGGTGTGAAGGGGTTCAAGCAGATTTGCACAGCAGCTGTTTCTCCTCCACATTCTGGAAACAGAGAAGGTGGCAAAGACTTACACCCCACAACAGGAGATGGAAAATGCATCTTCAGACGAGACCAGAACAAAGGGAGCTGCTATGCTTATGTTTTTTGGTTTTGTGTGCTTTTCTCCTCACAGGAAAGGGACAGGTTTGACCCTCAAACCAATGTTTGCTCACTGTGAATCATTTACTGGTTTGGTACCTTTAAATTTCATTCATTACTTTCTACTCATTCACAGTAAAGTTTTGGTTGACACCTATCCCATTCTCTGAGTAAAAAGTACATAATAACTGTATCATGTGCCGGGCCTTGTACATTTGTACCGCGCGCTCTGATTGGTGCAATTCCTGGTGAGATTCTGAGATATCTTTGGCATATCTTGAAAAATCAGCGTTGCGATAGGTTGGTCAGTCCCAAATGTTTGCATCTGTAGCCTGGATAAAGTTCCTGTGAGGTGAACGTGATGGACAAATATTTTCATTAGGTGTGTAGCTTAACTGTGTGAGTTCTTTGTGTGCAGCTTTTGTACAGTTGCTGATTCACTTACCTCGAATCATTCAAACGTTGAGTGCAATTAATTTGCCAAAATGACAAAACATACAACACTGTAACACAAAAACCCACAGACCTGATGTTGCAACAGGATAATAACATGTAGTGTAAATGTAGAAATTCTAACTTTATTTAACCAGGAAAAAAACTCTTTATCTGTTTTACAAGAATGTCCCTGGCCAAGAAGGACAGCTGTACATGAGAATGATTTGGGTTAATCCACTTTCAGTTCTTCACGTAGAGATTTATTACACGTCAGTCAGAGAGAGTGGCGAGAGGGTGGGAGGGAGTGTGCCCGTGGACTGCCTGTGAGAAAAGGTTGTTTTTAAAAATGTGTTTGTTTTCAGCCTCCCCAGCTGTTACAGGCCCTTATTGTTGTGCAGCTGGTAGCCTAAACCATAAAGCACCAGCTCAGGAGGCTTTCCATTTGAGACTGCTGGAAGTCTGTCAGCAGGTGTTGAGGGAGGTGAGGAGTCCAGGCGGGCCGAAAGCTCCGAGAGCTCCTCACCTCACTGTGTTTCAGAGACCTCGAGTTCCTGAAATCTGCAATCGCCTTGTGTTATGTAATGTTTTAGTGTATTGTACCATTCTGTTAGATAAGGCACCTCCTTTTTGATGGCAGGTAAAAACAGAGCTTGGAATACCCCCAAAAAATCACATGAAGACCCCTCCCCAGGCTTGAGCCCAGGATCATTGCATGTATTGTCGTTGCATAAACCTGTTTGATTTATGACCTCGAGAATGCTGCAGCAGGTATCACTTCAGATCGTTTCAAGATGAGCGTGGTGTTTAGTTGGTAATGTGTGGACTCATTTAAAGCAAAAGCAGAGCAGGAAACTGTTTTCTTTGTGAAAGTGGTCGCTGAGGAGTCCATGTGCGCTCAGCGTGAGGTTCAGAGATTCAGCAATCCTAGTCATTATAATTTGAATGTAACTCATTGAGGTCTAATTAAAAACATTTTGTTCCCTGGCACATGTCTCTTCAGCTGAACAAGCAAATAATGACGACATTGAAGGATGTTCACAGAACGATTGAGAAGATGAAGGATAATGTCCAGCAGGCTCCCCTCGTCGTGAAAAGACTTGAAGCTCTGTGGAAACTGGTGTTTTTCCTCGACCAGAGGAAGGAAGTTCAGCTGTCTGATGTGAAAAAAGCTCTGGAGAATTTCCTAGAGACTTTGCAGAAAGCTGAAATACTGAACATCAAATTCACAGAGGCTCACAAGATGAATCAGATGTGGAAGAGTTTGAAAATCTGAACAAGAGCCTCACTGATGACTACATATCGCTGTCTGGGGCTCTACACATCGATCGGGAGATGAAGCTGGATAAACGAGAAAAAAATGTCCAAGCTGGAGGCAAAATTAGCAGAGCAGGAGGAGACACTGGAGGAGACACAGAAAGGAGTGGCATCAAATTCAGCCCAAGAAAATAACACGTTCTACTGTGTCCTGCAATGAAGATCAGACCACACATTATAGGAAACTTTGTTAAACCTCTGAAATCACAAAGTTTAAAATATTTGAGATTATTATAATTAACTAGCTCATGATGTGCTTCATTCTTCAACTTGATTTATATGTGATGTGTAAAAGTATAAAAGTCCTACGAATGTATTATTCTTGATCTTTGTGGTGTTTTCACTGTGAATTTTAATTCCAGAAAAGAAGAAGAAAACAGAAACGCAGGAAAGGTTTTTCATCCGGCTCAGTGTTTCTCTGCAACAGCTGAACACTCGATCCGACTAGTTTGGCGTTTCAGCTCACCGATGCGACAGAAACATTAGTGGGAGATATTTCTTGGCAACTTTTAAAAGATTTGTCCAACTTATTCCAACGTAAACCCTGTCCGTGAAGCCAGGGGACATTTCATGGGCTTATGCGATTGGACGAGAGGGTGTAGTGCTACGTTATTAGCCAATGACTTGTCACGGTCCGGGGCAGCGGCCGTGTGAAGAGTGGAAAGGAGGACTCAAATTCAGCACTTACTCAGATGTGAAGGCGATTTATTGACAATATCAAACATAAAGTGGAGATGGCAAAACAGAACTAAGGATGAACTAAACTGGGTGAAACTACACAAAGGAGTGGCAAACCTGAACATGAAGGGAGAACAGCAGGGAGAGCACGCAGGGGATTTCACAGAGTATGAACACAGACGACGCGACGAGGAGCAGAGGAAAACACACACTATAAGTACACAAAGAGACACTGGGAAATCACACACAGGTGGGAGACACAGCTGGACCTGATTAACCTGACGAGACAGGGGAACACTAACACCAGGGACCAACAGAGGGAGCACAAACCCAAAACCCAGTATCTAAAATCCCAAAACACAAACCATCCCAAAACAGCCCAAGAATAATAAAGAGAATAATAACAATAAAGAACATAAACACAAAGTCACTGAGTCATGGCCGCAGGACCATGACATGACTGTTGATCACCACGCTGCATCCTCAGACTGCACAGTTTGAAGCAGATCAGATGAACGATTGTTAAATTAGATGAAAACCACACAGACACACATAGGCTCCTTGATTTATTAGAGATTCATTTAGCACTAGGACAAGAGGACACAAATTACATAACAATGTGAAAGAGAATAAATATGTGTGCACTCATTTCAGCAAGGAATAATTTCATTGTTTCACAAAACTTTATTAAAATTGTTTGTTTTTGAATCCCTCTCAAATCTATTTAATCGTGAAAAAAAGTAGTATTTCTTTTACAAAAGAATTTCTCGAGAATGAAAGTTACCTTCACAGCTTCCCAGTCAAGAAGACCTTCCAGGAGGAATGAAGGCCCATGAGGATTAAATAGGGATTATTATTGATCACAAATCATGCAAAGCGACTGGCCAAACTAGTAGAGCCGAAAACCCATCGGTGAAACAGTTCTGACGACAGAAACAGGGCTGATGGTCCTAATGACAGGCATCGGGGGCATGTTATTGGAGACAAGAACGCGAACTGTTGTAGTTTTGCAGAAAGGCTGGGCCAGAACAGGCGTCGAAGCCCGCATGGGTGCCATGATGTAGGCGGCAGGCACGGGAGGAGAGGGGATAGGCGGTGCTGCTGGGGAAAACGTAGGACATGGGGGGTTAGGCAGCGGTGTGTAGGGGCGCCCTAAAACAGTTTCATACACCTTGTGCAGTATGTCGCTCTGCTCAACCTGCAGAGCTCCAGAAAGCATCTGGAAGTTCTCAGTGAGTCTTTGGTTCACCTCGCTGAACTCTGCTCCAATGCTGCCTGACATCATGAACTGCTTAAGCCGATTATTTTTTGAGAATTTTGACACCAGTTTCTCAGCATGTTTCAAGATGGTGTGGAGTTCCTTCAGCGCTTTCTCCACAGCGCCAGAGTTTCTGCCTGATCCCCTTTCTTTGACGGTTAAAACCAGTCCCTCCAAAGCTCTGACCCTGTCAGCAATCCGCCTGCAGCGTTCGTCATTGTCCTTCATATTGTCATACATCTCGATGATGGTTGGGCAGAGGCCAAAAAGTTCGGAGACCAGCTTATCCATGGTGAACTGTAAGGAAAGAAAGGTAACAGAACTGTAACGGTGCCATGGAGAAGTAAACTTAACTAGACTGAATTCAAATCAAAATCAAATCGAAATTTATTTATATAGCACATATTAAAACAACAGTGTTGACCATAGTGCTTCACAGTCAGTATAAGCATGAGACAATTAAAACAAACAATAAAACAGGACAACAAACAATAGGTAACAACACAACAAGCTAGACCAACTAGTTAGAATCAAAAGCCAAAGTAAAAAGATAAGTTTTAAGACGTGATTTAAAAGACTGGATCGACTCGGCAGTACGAACATGAACAGGGAGGTTATTCCAGAGTCTGGGTGCCACGGATGCAAAGGCCCGGTCACCTCTCGACTTCATTCGAGACCTAGGTTGTGCTAGGAGCCTGTGATTGGACGATCTGCTCTGTTGGGATTGTATGAATGGAGTAGTTCAGATAGCTGGGCGCTAAATTATTCAGAATATTAAAAGTGAACAAAAGAATTTTAAAATCTTTGCGATATTTAACAGGGAGCCAATGTAATTTGGCTAACATTGGAGTTATGTGTTCATGAATTCTCGTACCTGTTAAAAGACGCGCAGCTGCATTTTGAATTAACTGAAGCCGGCAAAGAGAGGAGTGTTGGAGGCCCGAGTAGAGGGAGTTACAGTAGTCCGATCTGGATGTAATAAATGCATGGATAAGCTTTTCAAGATCTTTTAAAGGAAGGAACGGCTTTGCTTTGGATATCTGACGCAACTGGTAAAAGCTGTTTTTTACCACAGTGGAGACCTGTTTCTCAAGTTTAAAAGAGCCCTCCAGGAACACTCCGAGGTTCCTTACAGTGGGCGAGAGATGGCTAGCGAGAGGGCCTAGGGCATCAGCTAACTGGTTTAGCGGAGTGTGACTACCAAAGACTATGATTTCGGTCTCGTTCAATGTAAGAAAATTATGTGATAACCAAATTTTAACTTCATGCAAGCAGTTGAACAGAGGTTGCAAAGAAGCAGTCACATCGGATTTCAAAGGTGAATAAATCTGGATATCATCAGCATAACAGTGAAAGGAGATGTTGTATTTACTAAAAATTAATCCCAAGGGCAACATGTACAAAGAGAAGAGAGCAGGACCGAGCACGGACCCTTGAGGCACACCACAGTAAATAGGGGCAGAAGCCGAGGAGTGTTGCCCCATAGCAACAGAGAACGACCTCTCTGAGAGGTAGGATTTAAACCAAGATAAAACCTTTGAGACCAACAACATGTTCCACTCTTGATAGAAGAATGTTGTGGTTAACCAAAGCAGCAGTCAAGTCAAGTAAAACTAAAACCACAGAATATCCAGAGTCAGCAGTTAAAAGAAGATCATTAAAAACTCTAAGTAAGGCTGTCTCTGTGCTGTGGCGAGGTTTCAAACCAGACTGAAACTTGTCATTAATACCATTTACATCTAAAAAGGCCTGAAGTTGTTTTAGAACTACCTTTTCCAATATTTTGGAAATAAAAGGGAGTTTAGAGATCGGCCTGTAGTTAGTGAGAGCATTAGGGTCAAGATTTTTCTTTTTCATAATAGGTTGCACAACAGCATGCTTAGAGAGACGGTACACAACCTGATGACAATGATGCATTCAGCAGAGATAAGATACAAGGACCAATAACATGTAAAGCTTCCTTAAAGAAACAAGAAGAAAGAATATCATGCGGGGAACCAGAGATTTTGAGATGATCAATTATATCTTTTAAAGCAGAATAAGACACTGGCTCAAACTGTTGGAAGACAGTCAAGCATTCAGAGGCTGGAACTGGGTCTAAAACTGATGATGGGTGAGATGGATGAGAAGCCCTTAAAGCTGAGATCTTTCCAGAAAAATACTTTAAGGATTTATCACAAAGAGCAGGGGAAGCGTCCCTGTAAGTGGTATCAGAATTAAACTGGGATGAACTTCATCTGGAAGCTCTGATGAGCTGAACCTGAAATCTCTCAAAAAGGAAGTTTCAGATTCGGCTCAGAGGTCTGAGTGTGAGAGCTTCCAAAGTAACTGGAAGGATACGTTAAACTGGTGGATTACACACAGATTTATGTTCTAAGAAAAGGCTGCAATCACAAAGTTGGAGACTCCGCCCATAGAAACAAAAAATCATTTACTGTGAATAGTTTGAAGTGATGACTGCATTTGAAGAATTTAAAAAACAACAATGAGACACAACTTCACAAGCAGAAAATATGAACACTTGCCACTGTACATATACACCTCATGTAGAAGAACATGTATACAGAATGTGTTGAAGTTGAGAAAGGTCTAACAAATACCTGCTTTCCTCTTCTAAGGTAGACAATCCAATACTACATACAGAGAAAAATCCAACAATCATGTGACCCCCTATGAGCAGCACTTTGGCGACAGTGGGAAGGAAAAACTCCCTTTTAACAGGAAGAAACCTCCAGCAGAACCAGGCTCAGGGAGGGGCGGGGCCATCTTCCCCGACTGTATGTGTAATTGAGGCTCACAGTCAGAACCTGGTAGAAGCTGAATTACTGATTAAACTTCTTTACAGGCCCTGAAATTGACTCAAATATCACTTTGAGATGTGAAAATGCAGACATGGAAAACAGGTGAGATTTAACAAACAATGAGAAAACAAAACAAAGTCCCAATGGGCAAAAGTGAAAAGTCCAAAAGGGAGAAAATCCAAAGGCACAAGGAACTGGAGACCGCAGACGGGGCCTGGAAACAGGCGCTCTGACATAGACTAGAGATAAGAAAATAAAAGACAATGACACAGGAAGTGAAAAGAGATGACCAAGCAGGGAATGAAGGACAGTGGATATACTGGACAGAGTGATGAAGATGGAGCTGCCAGGCAGGAGGAAAAGAGGAAGACCTCAAAGGACGCAGTGACGGAGGACATGCAGAGGGTTGGTGTGACAGAGGAGGATGCTGGGATAGGAGGAGATGGCGGCTGATGATCTGCTGTGGCGCCCCCTGAAGGGAGCAGGAGGAAGAAGAAGACTGAAATATGTTCATGTTCTGCTTTGTGATTGTGCAACAACCAGTGTTTGTTAAGTCAAGCATTCCTCAGAATCAGTGTTCAGTGTGTCTGTGTGACATCGCCGTGAAGATAAAGGTTGTTTTTGCATCACGACTCCAAAGAACTCTGTCCCGTCAGCAGCTGAACATTTTTCATACCAGGGATAAAACACACATACTATTGTGGAACTGCAGAAATGAAGCTAAACGTGCGTAGTCAAACGTAAAAACAGAAATGTTAACCAATTGTTTAACTAATTTTAGTTCATAGACACAGCCTATGAACTGAATAGGCTGTGTGTAATAGGTTTGTAAGGCCATGTTACCCCTAAATTTCTATCTTGTTCAAAGAGAAGATATAAAACAAAGTTCTGAGCTAATCGACCTCAGTGTTCTCCTTTTTTAAAAATAAATAATAATAAATATATAATTTCCACATTTATAAGTAATGCAGTTTCTAACGAAGCATGAAGAGCATTTTGCATCTTTAGGGGTAAATGAAACTTTTCTGGAGCTTTAAATATACTTTCATACAAACGTGTAAAACTGGACCCAGTGGCAGCAGCTGATTCCACATTTAACTGCTGTATTAAAGAAACACTTAGCTTTTTATTTCTGCTGATTTAAAGCTCAGCTCATTTGAGCAATGGACAAGCTCACGTTAACAATCAAGGACGCGATCAGCTTTTCTAGTTCTTTCATGGACATTAAGAGAGAATTTGTTGTGAAAAAAGACACATTTTGTGAGCTATCCACTCGGTCTGTGCATTCGGGGGTGGGGTGGGGAATCTCTTGAATGTTCGGTTACTGCAGGTTAAGCAGGTTAACAGAGTGGCACTGATACGTGTCCACCTTCACATTCTTCACTGTGAGTTTGTTTTTACAAAAGAATGCATTTGAGGAAAGATCGTTATCTTTGGGCGTAGAAACTCCACCAGTTTCTCATAAATGAGAGCATGCTGCAAGTGTCCGCGTTGGGAAATGACAAAGAATTTCCACTGACAAGAAGGATTATTTTAAAGTGGCAACTGCATAATTATGCTGTTTGTCCTTTCAAGACTGACGCAGACATGACAGGGTCATTGTTTTCTTTGTTATTTAGGCAACAGCACGCTGGACAACGGGCGTAGTCTTACAACTTACCTGCACATAAAGCTCCGTCACTTTTATATTCGGCTCAAAGAAACTGCTTGTTGTGCCGTAGCTACACACTCCTTTGAGCTCAGTGACTCCCTGCAGCCTCCCTGCAACAAATCAAGAGAGAAGATCCATGCACAGGTTTCTCTTTGTCTCCGGCACCAACTTCCCTTTAAGTTTCATTCTGCGTTGGTCAGCTTTTTATTGCAAATGCAGCAGAGGTGCACTCTTCTGTGCACCGGACCACAGCTACAACCTGGCAGGTCAAAATGTATTAAAGTTAGTGAAGGGCAGGATTTAGCCTCTGGCTGCTGAATACAACACGTTTCAACTCTAAATTCCCATTTGAAGAAAACACTTTCAAAGCATAGTTAAAAATATTAAACTGCTGCTGGTTTTAACAAAGATGACTCCAGGGTAAAATCTCCCATCGTACAGGAGCAGAGGAGTAAAGAGTTTGGGTATTTACCAGTCAGTGGAGGTCACAAGTGTTGCTGCTCAGGTGTTGAGGAAAATGAATGTCAATTTCATTCTTGTGAGTTTTTTAGGTGATTTATCTGAAACATCTCTGTGCTGACGTACAGCAACAGACACAACGATCTGCGTTAGCCCCGTTTATTATCAGCAGAATACTTCAAAGTAAAGCACGGATACCTGGAATGCTTAAGTATTTTGTACTTAGTTACCACCCAGCTGTTCTTGGTTTTGTTCTGACATGAATTGAATCAGAGTGAGCCGATGTTCTGAGCACAGACGGTCCAATCCTGACCCAGGTGAGCCTCAGCCCAACAGTCCAAGCAGAGAGGCCTGTAACGCTTCAGGTGAGTCACAGCCAGCGAATCACAACTGCCTGCTGTCGGTTTGCTTCATCCACACAGGAAGTGGCCCTCTGTGAAAAGACGTTTCTGTGGTGTGTGTTGGTAATCGTAAATGTAAAAACAGAAATGTTAACCAATTGTTTTTGAACTAATTCTAGTTCATAGAGTCCAGTTTGATGTGAGCGGCAAATATTTGATCTCTTTAAATATTTCACAGCAAACCCAGTAAGGCTGCACAGTTGGAGGCGATACCTGCGCTGCATGCACGTCATTGTTTACATCATGAAGGTACCAGTGTTGGGACTAACGCGTTATTAAGTAACGCGTTACAGTAACTACGTTATTATTGTGGTAAGTAGCACGGTAACTAGTTATTATGCCAAAACCAGGAACGCGTTACTCGTTACTGGGATTTAAATATGCTGGTTATTCGTTACTTCGTGTGGAGGCATCGCGGAGCTTCCACAGATTCAATAACATTAGCAAGTGGTGGAGGCAGCAGGTGGAGGAGGGAAAGGGGAGACAGGAGGAGAGACCCGAGGCGGCCGCCGGTCCGAGTGTGAACTGAACTTCAGGTAAGAGGTTATGACCTGCAGTCCATCTGGGTCAGATATGAACCAAGTTTAGGTGGAGTTTATTTTAGCTGTGCTGACTTTTTCGTACTGCGTGCTAGCTAGCATGACAGGGTTTCTATACAGCTGGGTGGTGCTATGTTACTGATGTTGAACTTTATTTTGTTCATAAGATTAATTATTAGAGTTGCCAACCGTCCCGTAAAAAACAGAATCGTCTCGTATTCAGAGAAAATATTACGCGTTTCTTATTGAGGTGAAAAGGAACAGTTTGTCCCTTAATTCAGCTACAATGAAAAAGACAAAGCTGCAGTTATTCTGTGTCTTTGCTGCACAGCTGCCTCTTCTTCTTTCATTCTCCCCCCTCCCTCTCCTGTTTCTACTTCAATCATGAAACTGATCAATGATCAGCTGATCGGCTTTTCTCTGTTGTTTGTTTATCGCCCACTTTGTGCCAGAAAGAGGAAACCAGCGGATAAACAACAGCAGCACGTTCAAGCTTGATCAGCTGTTGTTAGAATTTATTTAATATTACTTTCTAGTATCAGCTGATGTTTGCTGGAGCCACAGCTGTAAAGCTGCTGGTCATGATGTCGGTTTGGATATGTGGTGAGAGGGAAACATGAAGATGAAACCAGGAGATGTCCTTACTGAACCATCAGAGCTGAACAGGTGATGGAGAAACAGGTTTACCTTTTAGGTGACATGAATGAGTTGAAGTTATGAACTGTTTCTGAGAGACAAATAACCCCAGGATCCTTTTCTAAGTAGCTGACAGCTGGTAACTGTGCAGGGGCGGGTCTAGCAAAGTGTTGCCAGGGGGCCATGTAGGGCATTAACAGGGAGAGGGGGGCACAAAGAAATACTTTTCTTTCTTATTATCATTTAAAATGTCTCACTTTTAAAAAAATAATTATCTGAATCTTACAACAAACGATTGATAGATTGATGCATATATACCATCAGAACAGTGTACATCACTGTCACAACAGGGTTTATTTTCATTCAAAGGCTTTATGATTTTTCCTATAATGGTGGGCCGGTCTCTAGTCAAATTCCCCGGGCCGATTTTTTGTCCCAGTCCAGCTCTGTATGCAGCTCATCTGCAGTCTGGTGTTACCTACATCTTCCTATTCAGAAGGCAGAATTTCCGAGTTCTGAGTACAATCGAAAGCACCACGACTGCAGTTTTTGTGTTGGATGTAAAAAGCAGGATAGGATAGAATCAGGCGTGGGATTTCTCTCGTGGAAATGTGCACATTATTTTTTTCCTTTCTATTGGTAGGTGGCACAGTGCACTGTGGCAAGTAAGCAAGCTAGAAGACTGACAGTCTGGCTGGGTATCCAGTTACGGAAGCAACACATTAACAAGAGAATTCTGAGTAAAACCAAAGTTACTTTCCCTAGTAACTAGTTACTCTGAAAGTAACGAGTAACTTGAAGTAACTGAGTTACTTTTGATAGAAGTAACTAGTAATGTAACTAAGTTACTAATTTAAAGTAACTTACCCAACACTGGAAGGTACAGCCAATAGAATGAGAGGTGATATTTTGTTTCTAAGAGATGCACTCAGGTCAGGTACATGGAGACCTTATTTGTCTGCAATGATGTTTTGATGAACAGGAATGTAGCACAAAGTAAAGGTGAAAGCAGCCAGCTGTTAGCTTTAATGTTAACAGTTTCATTTATATTTTTATTCTACAAGCTGCACTGAAGTTAGGAGAGAAGAACAATCAATTATAGTTTGCTGCAAATACCTGTATATGTCTCCATCACTAACTGACACAACAAAGGGGACTCTTACCTTGTAGCGTGAGTGTTGTTGGGAAGCACAGCAGTGACACCTTGTGGTGAATAAGTTAATCACCATCACATAGCTGGTTGCCCTCCATCTACAGCAGCACAGTAGCCAGTAGCTGGAGATTCTGAGGCTGACGGTGCACCGGAGCCCTAGCATCCATACGCTGTTCCAGGCAGTGAATGTTCTCATGTTACCTGATGAATCTGTCTGATTGGTTATTATGTGTTATTATTGTGTATCACGCGTGCATATAACAGGTATTACGGTAAATGATACCTGTTGTACCGTAAAGTAAAAGCTATGTTTTTAGGTGTGACGTTAACAATGACAAACATACATATATATACACATACATACACATATGTATATGTATACCATATATTAGAACATTAGACTGCTGATTTATTGTGAATGGATGATATTGTTTTATGATGCACTATACTGCTGAGTTAAGAAGAGAATATTGTGTGCAGAGAGTCAGGGCATTGCCGTTCTGATAGCAGAGGAGACAGAGCACATTCCACAGGAGGTTCACCCCACCACCTTGTTGGGAGCAGGAAAAACAATGAGCCGAGGTCATAACTTGGGCGCCGTGTGAGAGAAAGAATGTGAATGTTTAGGCCTTTACGACTAGGTGTTGCCCATTAGAGGCTATAAGAGCTTGAGTAACCCTCCACCAGTTTGAGATTTGCTGTGTCACTCTGCATGCATGTCTCCCCATCCGGAGGGTTTGTGCTCTTAAAGTGTTGAATTGTATGGAATAAAGGATTGTTGATTGAGCATTTATACACCGAGTATTGTCCTTCCTTCAGCCCAAAGATCAAAAGAATACATGCACACACAGACATACATATATATATATATGTATGTCTGTGTGTGCATGTATGTATGTATTGTTCAATTCTCCCAATTCTTTTATATATATTTTTATATATATATATATATATATATATATATATATATATATATATATATATATATATATATATATATACATATATATATATATATATAAAACACCCAGCACGCCCCTGCGGGCGGTTTGTCCTTGAAGCTCGGGTCCTCTACCAGAGGCCTGGGAGCTTGAGGGTCCTGCGCAGTATCTTAGCTGTTCCCAGGACTGCGCTCTTCTGGACAGAGATCTCCGATGTTGTTCCTGGGATCTGCTGGAGCCACTCGCCTAGCTTGGGAGTCACCGCACCTAGTGCTCCGATTACCACGGGGACCACCGTTACCTTCACCCTCCACATCCTCTCGAGCTCTTCTCTGAGCCCTTGGTATTTCTCCAGCTTCTCGTGTTCCTTCTTCCTGATATTGCTGTCATTCGGAACCGCTACATCGATCACTACGGCCGTCTGCTTCTGTTTGTCTACCACCACTATGTCCGGTTGGTTAGCCACCACCATTTTGTCCGTCTGTATCTGGAAGTCCCACAGGATCTTAGCTCGGTCATTCTCCACCACCCTTGGGGGCATCTCCCATTTTGACCTCGGGACTTCCAGGTTATACTCAGCACAGATGTTCCTGTACACTATGCCGGCCACTTGGTTATGGCGTTCCATGTATGCCTTGCCTGCTAGCATCTTGCACCCTGCTGTTATGTGCTGGATTGTCTCTGGGGCATCTTTACACAGCCTGCACCTGGGGTCTTGCCTGGTGTGATAGACCCCAGCCTCTATGGATCTTGTGCTCAGAGCTTGTTCTTGTGCTGCCATGATTAGTGCCTCTGTGCTGTCTTTCAGTCCAGCTTTGTCGAGCCACTGGTAGGATTTCTGGATATCAGCCACCTCCTCTATCTGCCGGTGGTACATACCGTGCAGGGGCCTGTCCTTCCATGATGGTTCCTCGTCTCCCTCCTCTTTCTTGGGTTTCTGCTGCCTGAGGTATTCACTGAGCACTCGGTCAGTTGGGGCCATCTTCCCAATGTATTCTTGGATGTTCGTTGTCTCATCCTGGACTGTGGTGCTGACACTCACCAGTCCCCGGCCCCATTCCTTCCGCTTAGCGTACAGCCTCAGGGTGCTGGACTTGGGGTGAAACCCTCCATGCATGGTAAGGAGCTTTCTTGTCTTTATGTCAGTGGCTTCTATCTCCTCCTTTGGCCAGCCTATTACCCCAGCAGGGTACCTGATCACGGGCATGCATATATATATATATATATATATATATATATATATATATATATATATATATATATATATATATATATATATATATATGTGTGTGTGTGTGTGTGTGTGTGTGTGTGTGTGTGTGTGTGTGTGTATATACAGGGAGTGCAGAATTATTAGGCAAGTTGTATTTTTGAGGAATAATTTTATTATTGAACAACAAACATGTTCTCAATGAACCCAAAAAACTCATTAATATCAAAGCTGAATGTTTTTGGAAGTAGTTTTTAGTTTGTTTTTAGTTTTAGCTATTTTAGGGGGATATCTGTGTGTGCAGGTGACTATTACTGTGCATAATTATTAGGCAACTTATCAAAAACAAATATATATATGTATATATATATATATATATATATATAAAACAAATATATACCCATTTCAATGATTTATTTTTACCAGTGAAACCAATATAACATCTCCACATTCACAAATATACATTTCTGACATTCAAAAACAAATCAGCGACCAATATAGCCACCTTTCTTTGCAAGGACACTCAAAAGCCTGCCATCCATGGATTCTGTCAGTGTTTTGATCTGTTCACCATCAACATTGCGTGCAGCAGCAACCACAGCCTCCCAGACACTGTTCAGAGAGGTGTACTGTTTTCCCTCCTTTAAATCTCACATTTGATGATGGACCACAGGTTCTCAATGGGGTTCAGATCAGGTGAACAAGGAGGCCATGTCATTAGTTTGTCTTCTTTTATACCCTTTCTTGCCAGCCACGCTGTGGAGTACTTGGACGCGTGTGATGGAGCATTGTCCTGCATGACAATCATGTTTTTCTTGAAGGATGCAGACTTCTTCCTGTACCACTGCTTGAAGAAGGTGTCTTCCAGAAACTGGCAGTAGGACTGGGAGTTGAGCTTGACTCCATCCTCAACCCGAAAAGGCCCCACAAGCTCATCTTTGCTGATACTCGGCCCTGAAAATCTTAGAAATATGGTATCTAACCAGATTCTTACCCTGGATGGCATTACCTTGGCCTCCAGTAACACTGTGAGGAACCTTGGAGTCATTTTTTTATTGGGCGACCGTGGCTCAGGGGGTTGGGAATCGCATCTGTAACCGGAAGGTCGCCGGTTCGATCCCTGGGCTCTCTGTCCTGGTCGTTGTGTCCCTGGGCAAGACACTTTACCCTACTTACCTACTGGTGTTGGCCAGAGGGGCCGATGGCGCGATATGGCAGCCTTGCTTCTGTCAGTCTGCCCCAGGGCAGCTGTGGCTACAACTGTAGCTTGCTTCCACCAGTGTATGAATGTGAGAGTGAATGAATAGTGGTATTGTAAAGCGCTTTGGGTGCCTTGAAAAGCGCTATATAAATCCAATCCATTATTTTTGACCAGGACATGTCCTTCAACGCACATATTAAACAAATATGTAAGACTGCTTTCTTCCATTTGTGCAACATCTCTAAAGTTAGAAATATCCTGTCTCAGAGTGACGCTGAAAAACTAGTTCATGCATTTATTACTTCCAGGCTGGACGACTGTAATTCATTATTATCAGGAAGTCCAAAAAACTCGCTGAAAAGCCTTCAACTAATCCAAAATGCTGCAGCAAGAGTCCTGACAGGGACTAGAAAGAGAGAGCATATTTCTCCTGTTTTGGCTTCCCTTCATTGGCTTCCTGTTAAATCCAGAATTGAATTCAAAATCCTGCTCCTCACATACAAGGTCTTAAATAATCAGGCCCCATCTTATCTTAATGACCTTGTAGTACCATATCACCCTATTAGAGCACTTCGCTCTCGCTCTGCAGGCCTACTTGTTGTTCCTAGAGTATTTAAAAGTAGAATGGGAGGGAGAGCCTTCAGTTTTCAGGCCCCTCTTCTGTGGAACCAGCTTCCAGTTTGGATTCAGGAGACAGACACTATCTCTACTTTCAAGATTAGGCTTCAAACTTTCCTTTTTGCTAAAGCATATAGTTAGGGCTGGACCAGGTGACCCTGAATCCTCCCTTAGTTATGCTGCAATAGACGTAGGCTGCCGGGGGATTCCCATGATGCATTGAGTTTTTCCTTTCCAGTCACCTTTCTCACTCACTATGTATTAACAGACCTCTCTGCATTGAATCATATCTGTTATTAATCTCTGTCTCTCTTCCACAGCATGTCTTTATCCTGTCTTCTTTCTCTCACCCCAACCGGTCGCAGCAGATGGCTCCGCCCCTCCCTGAGCCTGGTTCTGCAGGAGGTTTCTTCCTGTTAAAAGGGAGTTTTTCCTTCCCACTGTCGCCAAAGTGCTGCTCATAGGGGGTCATATGATTGTTGGGTTTTTCTCTGTATCTATGAAGCGCCTTGAGGCGACTTTTGTTGTGATTTGGCGCTATATAAATAAAATTGAATTGAATTGAATTGAATTGAATTGAATACCAGCCCAAACCAGTACTCCACCTCCACCTTGCTGGCGTCTGAGTCGGACTGGAGCTCTCTGCCCTTTACCAATCCAGCCACGGGCCCATCCATCTGGCCCATCAAGACTCACTCTCATTTCATCAGTCCATAAAACCTTAGAAAAACCAGTCTTGAGATATTTCTTGGCCCAGTCTTGACGTTTCAGCTTGTGTGTCTTGTTCAGTGGTGGTCGTCTTTCAGCCTTTCTTACCTTGGCCATGTCTCTGAGTATTGCACACCTTGTGCTTTTGGGCACTCCAGTGATGTTGCAGCTCTGAAATATGGCCAAACTGGTGGCAAGTGGCATCTTGGCAGCTGCACGCTTGACTTTTCTCAGTTCATGGGCAGTTATTTTGCGCCTTGGTTTTTCCACACGCTTCTTGCGACCCTGTTGACTATTTTGAATGAAACGCTTGATTGTTCGATGATCACGCTTCAGAAGCTTTGCAATTTTGAGACTGCTGCATCCCTCTGCAAGATATCTCACTATTTTTGACTTTTCTGAGCCTGTCAAGTCCTTCTTTCGACCCATTTTGCCAAAGGAAAGGAAGTTGCCTAATAATTATGCACACCTGATATAGGGTGTTGATGTCATTAGACCACACCCCTTCTCATTACAGAGATGCACATCACCTAATATGCTTAATTGGTAGTAGGCTTTCGAGCCTATACAGCTTGGAGTAAGACAACATGCATGAAGAGGATGATGTGGACAAAATACTCATTTGCCTAATAATTCTGCACTCCTTGTATATATATATACATACACGTATATATATGTATGTTAGCGTGGGCTGCAATGCGTTAGCACGGTTAGCTCATTAATGCGTTAGTGCCATGTAGCCCCACGCACGGGGCGATCCGCGATAACTCGCTAAGGCAGATTTGCCGTGTTAATGCGGTTATGGCGTTAGCATCATTTTAACGAGATTAGCGCTGACAGCACAAGTTTTTACAAAAGTCTGCAAGGTCAGCAGACATGGGGACATTTGTGTGCGGACTGAATTATAGCACGTTCGCATGAAGACAGGAATTACATCAAGGGTTTCTACTTCTGCTCCACTAGAGTAGCTTTGCATGAATCACAGTTCAAATATATGTTTTAGCTCCTCCCCTTTTACAGCCAACCTACCTTTACATCAACTGTGTGCCTCAGATACCAGAGATTTCACCTGTGTGTGTGTGTGTGTGTGTGTGTGTGTGTGTGTGTGTGTGTGTGTGTGTGTGTGTGTGTGTGTGTGTGTGAAGATCAGCGTGCTCTGTCCAGAAGAGGCAGCAGCTCAGGAGCAGTCGGGACAGGTGACAGAGTGTCTGAAGATCAAACTGGAAGACTGTAAGATGGTAAATGAGCTCGCTGATGCCTTCACTGACCTCTCAGGGTGTAGTGAAACCCAGCTTTATAATTTAAAATGTTTTAGAGAACTACCTGAGGCTGCTCGGCTGGCATGTACAGTGGCTTGCAAAAGTATTTGGCCCCCTTGAACTTTCCCACATTTTGTCACATTACAGCCACAAACATGAATCAATGTTATTGGAATTCCAGGTGAAAGACCAACACAAAGTGGTGCACACGTGAGAAGTGGAACGAAAATCATACATGATTCCAAACATTTTTTACAAATAAATAACTGCAAAGTGGGGTGTGCGTAATTATTCAGCCCCTGAGTCAATACTTTGTAGAACCAGCTTTTGCTGCAGTTACAGCTGCCAGTCTTTTAGGGTCTGTCTCTACCAGCTTTGCACATCTACAGACTGAAATCTTTGCCCATTCTTCTTTGTAAAACAGCTCCAGCTCAGTCAGATTAGATGGACAGCGTTTGTGAACAGCAGTTTTCAGATCTTGCCACAGATTCTGGATTGGATTTAGATCTGGACTTTGACTGGGCCAGTCTAACACATGGATGTGTTTTGTTTTAAACCATCCCATTGTTTCCTGGCTTTATGTTCAGGGTCGTTGTCCTGCTGGAAGCTGAAGCTCCGCCCCAGTCTCAAGTCTTTTGCAGACTCCAAGAAGTTTTCTTCCAAGACTGCCCTGTATTTGGCTCCATCCATCTTCCCATCAACTCTGACCAGCTTCCCTGTCCCTGCTGAAGAGAAGCCCCCCCAGAGCATGATGCTGCCACCACCATATCTGACAGTGGGGATGGTGTGTTCAGAGTGATGTGCAGTGTTAGTTTTCCACACACAGCGTTTTGCATTTTGGTCTCATCTGACCAGAGCAGCTTCTTCCACATGTTTGCTGTGTCCCCCACATGGCTTGGGGCAAACTGCAAACGGGACTTCTTCTGGTTTTCTGTTAACAATGGCTTTCTTCTTGCCACTCTTCCATAAAGGCCAACTTTGTGCAGTGCACGACTAATAGTTGTCCTATGGACAGATTCCCCCACCTGAGCTGTAGATCTCTGCAGCTCGTCCAGAGTCACCATGGGCCTCTTGGCTGCATTTCTGATCAGCGCTCTCCTTGTTCGGCCTGTGAGTTTAGGTGGACGGCCTTGTCTTGGTAGGTTTACAGTTGTGCCATACTCCTTCCATTTCTGAATGATGGCTTGAACAGTGCTCCGTGGGATGTTCAAGGCTTGGGAAATCTTTTTGTAGCCTAAGCCTGCTTTAAATTTCTCAATAATTTTATCCTTGACCTGTCTGGGGTGTTCTTTGGACTTCATGGTGTTGTTGCTCCCAATATTCTCCTCTGAGGCCATCACAGAGCAGTTGTGGAGCTGTTTTGCAAAGAAGAATGCGCAAGGATTTCAGTCTGTAGATGTGCAAAGCTGGTAGAGACATACTGTAAGTGTCACAGAAATGGCTTATGTATAAAGAAGTTTAATAGATGGTTCCAGCAGTTAAAATGTTCTTGATTGTACATTTCTGTGGTCAATATTGTAAAGGTGTGTTTATCTTGTATAGGAGACATGTTTATCTTGTCACAAAGAACAAGTTGTTACACCGCTATTATTGCGAGGTTTGGGCGTGATAATATAGGGTCGAGCCACGATCGCCCCATATATAAATATATATATAGTCGACCTTAATCTTGCAGAGAATCTGATGATTTTGTGGATAATTAAAGTCAGTCATATATCCACAAACACAAAAAGCTGAAAGTCAGTGATGCTGCTCGGTTTGCAGTCCTGAATATCACGGCACAAGCAGGATCCACTGCACTGTTAATGTGAGCTGTGTTATATTGCTGCCTCTGTTCGGTGGTGTCGAGCCAAACGGACTTTAACGTGTGTTTGAACGAGCTGACGGTTCACTCGTTAAGCTGAAAGAAAGATGCTTTAATCACAGCAGTCACACATGTGTCCACTGCACCATCTGGAACTCTTCTTGTTTACACTCGTAATGACACAAACACTAAATCCTGCTTCTCTGTGCTGTTGTGTAGCAGTGTGTACACCTGAGACTGTCACCTGTCTGTCTGTCCTGCACTCTCTCTCTGTTTCTTTCTCTCTGATTGTGGAATAAAAGTATGAACGTGTGTTTATAAGTTACACTTGTGTTTGAATCCTGCAGCTTATCACACATTTGATGTCCATGTGTGACGACTGCAAGTGTCCAGAGTGAGGACAGACTGAGGGACCCACTGCTGCACATCATCTGTGAGGCTTTGCAGCCCTGATGATCCACCAGGACAAACTCCGCAGTGTGTGAGGAAGAGGAGGAGGAAGAGCCAGCAGCAGCTGACAGATGGAGAGAATAGACAGACTGTTCCCTGTTTGTGAAGGACTGCTAGGAAAGTTTAACAGAACTGTCTGTGCTGAATCAGTCTTATTAGGTAATGTTCACATAATGTTATCATCCCAGTGTTTCCAGTGTGGGAGAAAGTACTCAGAGTACTCAGGGCCTTCAAGTTACACACCATGAAAGGCAGCAACAAGTTTAATGTTCAGAAACCTAAAGTCTGTATCAGCAGCAGAATGGA
Organism: Astatotilapia calliptera; assembly: GCF_964374335.1. NCBI lineage: Eukaryota > Metazoa > Chordata > Actinopteri > Cichliformes > Cichlidae > Astatotilapia > Astatotilapia calliptera. The sequence goes on along the minus strand of NC_137428.1, from coordinate 2,236,437 downwards.
GCTAAAATAAATGTTGGTTTCAGTTCTATGAAGCTTTGAGGATTTTGGATCAGTAGCTGCTGTGTTTGTTGCATCATATTGCTGTAACTGTTTATATGCTTTATATATTCTGAGCTAAGTTGATCTATAGTGTTACATCATATTCTATAAGGATGTTATGTGTTTGTAGACTTTCTGCCCAGTTTGACCCATTTAGCAGACGTCAGCCTGTTTAAGGCTCTGATGTCTATTCTGTGTGACTTACAGCAGTTATGACATGGTCTGATTTTCTCACCCAATAAAGGAATATTTCATATATCAGTCTACTCTTCATTCTATCAGACACAGTTATCACAGCTCGTACATTTGCTTTATACACATGTATGTAAGCATTGAGCCAAATGTAATAATGCCAACGTATTAAACGAACAATATTTGTCTCTTATATATAACACATCTGTATACACACTGTCACAGATACTCGTCTTTGAGTGAAGATTTAAGGTGATAGGACATATAAACAACTGTTCAAGCTCACTGCTGTAATATATCATAATAATCTGACTATAACTTTAATATTGGCCATATTATATTTACATTACCACAGTGAGATGACTTTAGTCTCATGACCAACATCAGCTAATTGTTATTTACTAGCTAATCTTAAATGACTGTTCAGCACAGGAATGAAGCCCAACAATCATGTTTTACGGTCCTTTGGTCTCAAATGAACAAAACATGTTCTCCTTCGTTTCTGTCACACAAAGCTGTATGACACGTTTCTCGCGGTTAGTATCATGGTTGCTAGGCAACCTGAGCAGCGCGACGAAGGCAAGACCGTCCTATTTCACAAGCCTCTCACTTCCGCACTTCTCATACTTATAGTACGCACCCTGCGTAGTGCGCGTACTTCAAGCGTGCAGACCCTGAATTGGGACACAGCCTAGTGGTGCCGAGCTGGCGCACCGAGTAGTTCCTGTTACCTGCTGTGTGTCTGTTTTTACAGGTAAGCTGGGTTCCAAATAATACATATGTGATAGACAACAGTAGCAATCGAAAAGCTAGAGAGCCAGTTCACGAGTTTAAGGGTTGATAGCGACGAACCACCACCAGCTGTTGCTAAGAGCACCTTTGTTAGCTAGCAAAGTATTTACAAATAGTTCTCCCGTTCATTGATCTGAGCATGCGCAGAATGATCCACAGCGCTCCTTTGATCTTCTCGAACGATCATCGTGACGTCACGGCGACATCACAATGATCCTTTGAGAAGATCAAAGGATCATTGTTTTGTCACAGCGACATCGCATTCTCTGCCACGCCCACCGAGTCTATAAATAGGAGCTCGTTCAACAGTTTACAGCAGAAAGAGACAGTTGTTTGAGACACAGCTACCCTTTGACACCCTTCAGCCTTAAACCTTTACAAAAATGTCACAGGCAAGAGCAGATCCGTTAGACCAACTGGAGCGTACGAGAGACGAACTCCGTCATCAAAACGCACAGCTCAGGAAAGAAAACGCACGACTCACCAAAGAACTCGCACGAGTCAATGAAATGTGCATAGACTTCAGTCACGATGTCACACGACACACTCAAGAAAACACACGACTCGGTCGAGAAAACACACAACTCGGTCAAGAAAACGCACAACTCGAGCTAGAAAACGCACAACTCAATCTAGAAAACGCACAACTCAGTGAAAACTACATAAAACTCAGTAAAGAACACATAGAACTCAGTAACAATGTCACACGACACATTCAAAAAAACACACGACTCTGTCGAGAAAACACACAACTCAGGCAAGAGATGGCAGAACTCAGACAAACTGTGGAAAATCTTCAGCGCCCAGCGGTACGGGAACAAGAGTGAGGTGTCCATACCACCTCAGGCGGGATTCGAGCATCTTTTGAACTCGAGCCACAGTCCACCGACCTGTCATAAATACGCTGTGCTCTCCTTTATGTTTGATTTAATTTTGCCCCTCACCCCCCAACCAGTCATGGCAGAAGACCGCCCCTCCCTGAGCCTGGTTCTGCCAGAGGTTTCTTCCTGTTAAAAGGGAGTTTTTCCTCTCCACCGTTGCCAGAGTGCTTGCTCATAGGGGATCATTTGATTGTTGGGGCTGAATTTTTGGATTTCATTTAATTGGCTTAAACTGAAAAATCTAAAAATTCATGTGAGGGCTTCACATAGTGGAGAGCACTACATTTGCTAACTGCTCTTTGTTTATTTGTAGATTTTGTAGTTCTTCCTACTACAAAAACTACAAATGAAAACAAGGCAGTTAGCAGCAAATGAAAATAAATAAAACACTTAAAAAAATCTGCTACTGCTCTGTGTGTTTACTTCAGTGAACACTTGTATGTTTTTGTGTTAGAAGATTATAGATTGTCCAAAATGTCCTACAGCCTGCCAGAGTACGAAATGAGGATAAAACAGGAAGTTTGACAGCAGTGAGTTCCTGCAGCGACCTCTCGTTTCTCTCCTCAGTGCTGCATGTTCGTGAACGTGAGCCTGGACGCGAAGGACGCGGTGAAAACTCTGAGCGCTGCAGTTCGGCTCCACCATACGGCAGGTGTCGCTCAGCAAAGCGATGCAGAAAAACAACAGAAACACCAAATAGGACAGATGTTTCAGGCACGAGACGTCCCTGGGCTTTCTGAGGGGACAACAACAACAATAATAATAACAATGTGCAGTAAAACATACACTCATTCTTTTCATTTATTAAGTTCCTGTGTTGTGTTGTTTGTGTTGTGCGTAGTGCCGACGCGGGACAGTTTGCAATTGTGTAGTGCTGTTGTTCTAAGTGTGACTGTGCAATGACAATAAAGAGTCTCTCGTCTCATCTTGACGATGAGCTCGTCCACCACAGCACTGAATCCAGCTCAGTTACAAGTTACAAAAGAAAATCATTTTTACTCGAGTACTAAAATTCATATTCAAGAAAACGCATGTTTCAGCTTCATTGCACGAGGCAGAGCAATTACGTTTCAGCGGACATCATGGCGTCCGCGTGTCCAGCTGTGGAGAGGACTCTTCTTTTGCCTTTCTTATCTTTACTAAGTAGAGACGTACAGGAAATAGTTGAGAGGGAAAGGGCCGGACTCAAACCCGTGCCGCTGCGTTCCAGCCATGTGGCATGTGGTCACCATGAGCTGAGCTCAGCCGACGTCAGAGACGCCTTTGAGTCAAACGTATGACACGTGTCCGTCTGTGGTCCTAGCTGCTGCCTCCTCGCTCCTTCAGCAGCTGCTTGAGGACACTGGACTGTTTCAGCGCTCTCAGGTTAGAGATGTCCTCCGCGATGACCGGGATCTCCTCGCCGCGATGCTCCTCGTCACCGTCGCCTTCCTCGCTGTCAGAGAGCGTGCACAGGAGAGCGTCGTTCTCGTACGTGGGGAAGTAATACCTGCGGAGCGAGACGACGTTTAGTGCTCAGGCTCAAATTAGTCCCAAAAAGGACGCCATTTTCATCAGCTGATAAAAATACTCCAAATGAAGTGTAAACATCTGTGGCGTTGACCACGTTCATCAGCAGCTGTACGCCAGCTTTAAAGCCCGCGCTCTCATTGGTTAATTCTGCAGGCGCTTCCTTAAACCTACTGCGGCTGGTCCCAGGCGGACATCTCTGGCAGTTTCATCACGTGACCTTCAGCCGCGATGTGACGCAGGGCGTCCGCCCGGCAGTCGAACATCCGCGTGCAGCCGTAGCAGCGGCTCTGATGGATCTGCCGCCGGATGAAGTTCACCAGTTTGACCTGCTGGTAGAACTTGAGGTCTGAGGGAGGACAGAACATTAGAAACACTCAGAAGGAAGAAATAGAAGCAAACTGCGCTCGAATTACCACGGCGATTTCACCCACTGAGCTCGGTCTTAAGGAGGTGGAGGTCGAAGCCGTGAGCCTCCTGCAAACACAAAACAGAAAGATGTCAGGGTCACGCACGCGACGCCCGTTACAGACTTCATAAATAACAAAACCAGAAAGCAGAGAGAAACTTTTCTGCCTCTCAGGTAAACTCGTCACTCGTGAGCACAAACTTAGAGTCACGTTTGGGAAACTGGTTCTGACTTTAAACCAGAACGTTTAATCAACGACAAAATCGGACTGCAGTCGACGTCCAATCCTAGATTTATTTATTGTTCACGAGTGTTAAGTCTAATTGTTGAATGTTGTCATCGTGTTTCTTAAATTTGTACGGTCTGAGTTCAACCTATAGGATCAAGACGTTCCTTTGTCTCTGACCTCTCCAGCCACTCTGTGCTGGGGGAGCTTTTATTGCAGATGCATCCTGACAGATCTGTTTCTTCTGTTGTAAAGCTTCCTGCTTTTATGACTGACTGACTGACACACACACACACACACACACACACACACACACACACACACACACACACACACACACACTTGTCTTAGAACCATTGGGGGGTTTTACAGTGGGAGGTGCTTGTGTTGTATTGTGTATTGTAACTGCCATGTCAATAAATAGCTACGGGGGAAGCTGCTCTTTGAAGGACTTCGGGCCTGAGACAGGACAGGGGCGTGGGCTCCAAGAGCTGGTTCTTGACCAAAGACTTCCCTCGTTAGCGAGTGAAAAACCGGTTGAAGATGTTCTGTTATGTCTTGTTTCCTTCATGATGAATAAGTCTCTAAACTAGCTGGGCCTGTGGAAACAGACCCAACAACGAGGAAACATTTTTATTTGCTCGTTAAAGTTTTGACAATCATGTATTTATTTGGAAACTTTTCAAAATAAAAGGCGCTTCATTTTAAAAGCTCTTCAGCTTCGGTCCGTCTGTGTGTGAGGGCACTTTCTGAGTAAAATCCATGTTTTGTGCGAACGATGGATTCATATGTTTGCAGAGACCTCAGGAAGCAGATCGTTTCCTGTTAGTGTGCACTGTCTCCGTTCTCCCAGAAGCCTTTGCAGAATCGTTTCAGGGATGAAAAGCAGAAAACGATATTTTCCTTCTCTGAAACTTCTACGTTCCCGTACCTTCATATGCGCGTAGATCTGCTCCAACGTCTCCGATTGGTGATCACAGAACAGACACACTGCAGAGACCGGATGAGCCTGCCAGTCCGACCAATCACTGCGGACGATACAGAGATGAAACGAGCAGACATTTACACAGGATCAGAGGAGGACTAGGAAGTGGACTTGATTGAAACTTTTGCATCCAGGCTGACACAGTAAATAAGAATATTATCAGGAGGGACAATCCAAGGTTCAGTATCTGGGATCGAGCCGGGGATCAAACCTCCAACCTTTCGCTGCACCTCCTGATCCACAGCTACCCCGAGCTCACAGCACCTGGTTCAGCACCTGGTTAGCGCTGGAGATCAATTTTTCCTCATGTGATCCTTCAGCGTGGTTTTATCTCGAAACGTTTTCTCGCAGTACAGACACTGCAGACTGAAGCGAGGGGAGCAAAATGAAAAGGCGCGCGAAACAAAACTTAACGCTGTGAATAAAAAGCAACGATTAGCGTACCTGTCCAGTTTGTCCTGCAGCGTGTCGAGGAACTCGCTGCAGTAGACGATGTTGTCCGGCAGTCCGATGCTGAAGGAATGCTCTCTGGCCATGTGGTTCAGCAGAGACGACCTGGAAACAGCACGTGGAGCCATTTTTAATAAACAAAAGAAAACATCAGCTGACATCATCACTGTTAGCACTGCGCTGCAATCCTTTGGGCTTCGTCCAGAAGTTCCCATTTGGACAAGACTTCAAGATCCACGCAGCGTGCCATAGTGGCAGACAGAGGGAAGCAGCCTCTCTCGCCATGGGCCGCTGCATGTCCAAATGTGAGGAGACCCGGAGCGGACGCGGGTTATGTCTCTTGGCGTCCTCCCGCAAGGAGCTGGAGGTGGTGGCTGTGCAGAGGGAGGCCGAGCATCTGCGAACCAACACAGTGACTGAAAATGGATGGATGGAAGCTTAACTGGAGGTAAGACACAGATCCACACAAGAACTGTGGTAAACACCAGTGAGTCACACCTTCATGCCATTCATGAACCAGCGCACACCTGCACAGGTCTCAGACCTGACCCTTAGCAGGAGAGGAAGAAGGGTGAGGAGCTGCACTGGTCTCAGATCAGCTTCTTGGTTCAGGCTCAGACATGTCACTGAATGATGTTTATGGAATTATGCGTAAAAAGCAGCTTTTTGGGGGTTGGATCATAAGAGATGACTACAGGAAGCAAAGAAGCTTTTAGTCACATGATTTCAGGAAGCTCTACCTTCTGTCTGCTTTCATCTAACACACGTGAGGTTTCCAGGACTGATGGGAATCCCGCGGCGCGTTACCTGTTTCCCGTGAACTCTTCGCTGCAGAACATGCAGAGACGATGGAAGCTGCTGTCGTCTCGCTCCTTCTGCTGCTGCTCCAGGACCTCCTCCTGTGGGAGCACAGAAGAAGAGCTCAGAGGAATTCTTCAGAAAACTACCTCAGAGTGCTCAGATATTTAAAGTGCAGAGGTTACAACGACACAAAGCGTGTCAAATCACTCAAATCTGCAATTTTTCTGATTTTTCCTGATTTTCAGACTTTGCCTCAAAACAAAGTTTAAAAGAAACGAAACTTCCAGCAGCACAAGATTCACTCAGGATGCTCCGAGTGTCACGTCTCCTCACCAGTCGTTTCTGCTGCAGCTTCTCTCGGAGGACTCTGTCTTCTGGAAGGACGTCACACAGCAGGAAGTAGTCCTCCTGCTTCTCTGTCAGGTCAGCGAGGAAGAAGAGTTTTTAATGAGTCATTAATCAGAGCTGGAGGAAGTGTACGTGGTTCACTTTGAAAGGTCAGGTCCTCTGTGGGTTTGAGTGAACTCACCGACTGGGCCCGTGGAGTTGGTTTTGATGACGCTGCAGAAATCTGTGAGCGGCTGCTCGAGGAATCTGCCCTTCCAGTACAGCAAGTACCTGATGGAGGAAACTCGTCAGTAAAAACCGACTCACAGCCAGGTTTACCGGCGCACAGAAACACTTCGTCACGGTTCATAAAAGCAGCACACTAACAGGCGTGGACATGCTGGACTTGTTGTATATATTTATACTTGTAAGGTAAGGGTTTCCCCCCATCACCCCAAATAATTACAGGAAGTCTTTGGTGAAATGATCGAGTTCCAAATGCTAAAAACATCCAAACGTGTTCCCGAGAGTTAAACGAGTGAGCCGGAGCATGTGTGGCTCGTACTTTGGGACGTCTGCGATGAGTTTGACGTCTGCGATGAGTTTGACGTCGGCGATGACAAGCTTGTGCTCCATCAGCAGGTGTCTGAGGAGGACGTCTTTCCGCGGCGGTGGGACGGACTCAGAGCAGAACAGGCAGACCAGCGGCTCGGAGCCGGGACATTGAACACCGGGAGGGCTGGAGGTGTCAGCCGGCTGATCGGGGAAACACAGCGGCTCCAGAATGCTGTCCTTACCTGAGAAAGCAGAAGAGAGACTACACCTTATATACCACACACACTCTACTCCAGACCAGGTGAGTCAAAACCAAGCGGAAGCGAGAATGTACAGCCTGGCATGAAGAAGCATTTCCCTCTGATCTACAAAAATCTGTCTGTATACAATTATTTTCATCACCCGTGGGGACAAAACTATGATCTAAAAGTAAAAAAATAAATAAATTAATGAATTAAATAACTCATTAATCGAACTCAGACTTTACACGCTGTTAAATCCTGAATAAACTTCACAGCTGTCAGACTCAGTACTGACTGAATATAGAGATTGCTGTATAATCACAGTTAGCAGCCCAGCTATTTCCTAGCCTGCTAGCTTAGCCGGGCGGGTTCCCGCCTGCTTTTCTGATTTTTTTTTAGCCTTTTTTCTGCTGATTGTGGATTCCCACAGACTCGGAGAGTCACCGACACCCAAACCTTTGCACGCAGACCACCAGATATCAGCATTAAAGCCGCGGACACGTTTAAAAGGTCACACTTACCGTCTTTACTCGGCTCGCTGGCGGCCATGTCTGGTGTCACGTGGTGCAAATAACACAAATCGAACCAATCGGAGGCCGTAAAATGCCAACGAAGCGCCTTCGCGGACCCCCGGTAAAACACGAATTAGAAAAGGTGCATTCAAGTGGTTCAAGGAAATATAAAAACTTAAGTTTCGAAAGCTGAAGGTTAATTAATGTGAATGAAGTTGACTAACATGTAACGTTGGACGTTGTTGCATATATATAGCAAAGAATATAAATCACATGAACACTCAGATCCTCAAGATATAGCTGAGCGTGTTCTCTGAACATGAAAGTTTAGTGTTCATAAATACCCATTTATTAACATTACATTAGCATATGTGTCCTCCCCTCTATTACAAATTTTTAAATGAAACGTTATTTGTGAATGTGTACCATGTGTACAGGTGTAAGGCTCCCTAAAATAAAAGTCTGAAAATAACATTTGAGTTTCTGTACAGGGGGGCACAAGAAGGCTGGATATGGTGCAAATTCTTAAATAAATGACCCACGTGAAGTCAGTTTTAAGGTGGAGTGGCTGCTGATGACACACAGCTTGGATTCGGGAATTCACTGGAAGCACGTTGTGGTCAAAGACCACTGGGGGGCACAAACAGCTCAGTGTTCATCCTGCAGTCTGACTCACTCTGTTATTCTCAACAACAAAAAAAAACTATAGATAAAAGCAATGACAGCAATACTGCAGAAATAATAAACCTTTCTCCCTTTAAGCACAGAATGAAAATATGAAAACACACTGTCAGCTGTTTTTTTTTAAATATTGCAAATACATACATGATGTGATGTCATGCCATGGTGATAATCTCATATATGACACGTTATTATGACTCTGTAATCACCGAAAAGTGCTCACAGTCAGTCTTTGTGACTGCAGTTTGTTAGTCCAGCATAAAGAACAAAGTATTTCACAAACACTTTTAACCAGTATATAAAAAAATATTTTGAGTTTTAAAAGTTCATGTTCACTGGCGCACACACTACCAGACACTCCTTCTCCATGCTTCATGGTGGGAACCATGCATGTAGAGACCATCGTTCACCTTTGTGGAACCAAAGATCTCAAATTTGGACTCATCACACCAAAGCACAGATGGTCTAATGTCCATTCCCTGTGTTTCTTGGCCCAAACTAATCTCCTCTGCTTGCTATTTGACCATAAAGGCCTGATTCACACAGTCTCCTCTGAACAGCTGATGTAGAGTGTGTCTGTTACTGGAGCTCTATGTGGCATTTATCTGCGCTCTGATCTGAGTAGCTGTTAACTTGTGATTTCTGAGGCTGGTGGATGAATGTATCCTCAGCAGCAGAGGGGACTCTGGCTCTTGCTTTCCTGGGGCGGTCCTCGTGTGAGCCAGTTTCTTTGTAGCGCTTTATGGTTTTTGTGAAGTTTTTGCAATTTCCTGGATTGACTGACCTTCAGTTCTTAAAGAAATGACAGACTGTTGTTTCCTTCGCTGATTGGTTCTTGCCATAATATGAATTCTAACAGTTGTCAAATAGAGCTGTCAGCTGTGTACTAGGCCTGCACAATAAATAAAAAATTTATTGTCATCGCAATATCAGCCTGTGCGATGGGCCCATTGCAAAAGACGGCGCAAACCGCGATAATTGGGTACCTTAAAATGTTTACGCACGTGCTTTAAAGAATTTGCCAATCAAAGAAACCCCTTTACACATTTGACCAGTCGAACAGAGCCCTTCACGGCATTAACCAATCAAATGGATTAGAGGCCCGCCTCCTATGTAGGTGGGGAGCGAACAACGCTGCAGCGACGAGTCGGAGTTGTAATGGCTGAGAGCGAGACGCATGACGAGAACGCTACTGACTATGAACTCGTGGCTAAAAAATAGTACCTCGCTTATTTGGAGGTACTTTGGATTTGGTAAAGACGACGTTCTCCAAACACAGGTGCTCTGCAAAACTTGCCGAACACTCGTGGCAACCACCAGAGGAAACACGACTCCACCATCATCTTCAACACGACCACAGAGAACTGTTTGAAGAGTTCCAGAAAGACAGGGCTAGCTAATGTTGCTAATGTTAAGACAAAGAGCGCCGCAGTCCAACGGCCGTCTCTGCATCCGAGTTTTTAAAGTGGAACTCCTTATGAGAAAACGTGGAAGCGCTACAAAGAAATAACAGAGGCCATTACACATTTTTTGACAAAGACATGATGCCTATAAACAGTGTTGGTAAAGTTACTTGAAAAAAGTAATCAGTAACTAATTACTGATTACTTCCCCCAAAAAGTAATCCCGTTACTTTACTGATTACTTATTTTCAAAAGTAATTAATTACTTAGTTACTTTTTAAAAACACGATTTACAACCTGAATAGGTGATAAAGTGATAGATCTTTCAGCCCAATTCTACTTTTTCTGCATAATCCATCATACAAAATGTAATCAAATGGAAAAGTCTCTTTTTAAAACTTTTATAGTTTTATTAATTTTAATCTTTTTAACTTTATGCATCAAGCAAAAATTTAATTATATGCAGCATTCTCTGACTGGAAGAAATTTGTTTAATATTTAAACCTATTTTCTGCACATTCCAGCACATAAAATAAATTTTTTTTGTGTTTACACTCAGACTTTCAAATAGATGCAAGTAAAACACAGCAGAAAATAAATAAAATCAAAGACTAGCGGTCCTGTTGCTCTATTTTCACCTGTACAGCAGGAGTTGGGTAGGCGGAGGTTTACCCTGGTGCAGGTGTGCCGCAGCGGTCAGTGGAAGGATACGGCAGTTTCTCTGTGAATTTTCCATTACGTCATAGCTACTCGGAGCTTGCTTGGAAGTTTAGGGGTTTTTTTCGCTGTAAAAAGAAGTTTTCTTCCCACGCACAATGCTAATGGACACTAATGTTTTTGTCACTTTTTATGGAATCAAACTCAAAGTAAGGTCAGTACTTCCACGCTTTAAACGCTGCACGCTCATACTCTCTCCTGCACTCGATATATTATCCATTGTTGATCTGCACACAGCTGTTGTCACAACCGTAGCACTCGCTTACGTCACTGTCATGAGACATTCTCGCAAAAAAATCACGGTTTTAGTAACGCAGTAACGCAGCGTTCCTACGGGAAAGTAACGGTAATCTAATTACTGTTTTTGCAATAGTAATCCCTTACTTTACTAGTTACTTGAAAAAAGTAATCGGATTACAATAACGCGTTACAAGTAACGCATTACTGCCCATCTCTGCCTATAAATACAGTTAGCAGGGAGGGCTTCACCAGTCTGATACATAAAGTGGACCGGAGATACCGCATCCCCTCAGGAAACTACTTTTCCCATGTCGCCATTCCACAAATGTACGAAACATGCCGCAAGACTAGGGTGGGTTTTAATAATCGATTCATCGATTAATATCGATTCTGGCTTGGATAACGTGATATCGATTCATTAAAATCCTGAATTGATTTTTTTAATATAAATGTATTTTGCCTGAAATTCCAGAATCTCAGGTGAAACTTCACAAAATTTTGACAACCACCAAACATTTAAAACAGTGAATGAGAGCAAGAACACAGATTCTGCACAGAGACGTAAACACAAAGCGCCGACGGATCAGGATCAGTGAGATGTGACTTTCTCACCCGACGGCACGGACACGCTCGGGGCTGAAAGCCGACAGCTCGCTGATTCTGATGTTTCGGCGGGTCCGCGCTTTGTGTTCACGCTTTGTGTTCACGCCGTTTTTGCACAGATTCTAAAGCTGTTAGTTTGATCTCTCTCCAAACAATATTGACCGAACCAGCAGCAAAAGAAGATCCAAACTACGCTTCACATAAACATCGTCATGGATTCACTCTGACTTTTGCTGTTTTGCTTCCACCAGGATAAAATCACACTTCATGCACAGCTCTCTCTCTCTCTCTGTACTTCAAGAACAGTTTCCCGTCTGTCCCCGAAATCTGTTTTCTGCATTATTTGCTTGGTTGTTACGCACAAGTCTACCGTTGTTTACAGCCTGTCGGCCGATGTTTTTTTTTACTTACTTCCAAAGAGAAAACCTAATTTCTGCCGTTCAATAGGCTTCTGAACAAATGTAAACTTTTTAAAATTATGCAAAACGCTGTCTCTAATAAAACCGCTGTAACTTCAGAGGCAATGTTCATAAGCTGGTTAATGGTTTTCTTTCGTTTTTGATGTACTGCAGAATATTTTTATAAAATCCAGGCCAGGAAAACCACCTTCATGTGTTTCTGTGTTTTATCTTCAGCTACTTTGACACAAAGGCCTCTGCTGTGACGCTCACACCTGTGATAAAGTCTTGCGTGTGTCAGCTTCCTTTTTATAGATACAAAAATATGTAAATGTGCTGATCTGAATTATAATCTGACTGAGGCAAAATTTCCCAGATTTAAATCGAATCGAATCAAATTGAATCGAATCGTGTATCGAATCGATTCAGGACCTTGTGAATCGGATTCGAATCGATTCTAGAAATCATGGACGATACCCAGCCCTACACAAGACCGTCACATTTGAACTGAGCCAAGCTGAAAACTATGCTACAGACCTATGATCAAGTCGTACAACGGAGCCATATATGAGTTTCACAGTGCTCTTCCTCACCGAAGACTTTGAACTGAAAACACGGTGTCTAGAGACTGTGTGTTTTCCAAACTCTCACACTAGTGAAAATATAGCCCGTGTATTACGTGAGGTGCTGGCCAGCTGGGATCTTAAAGAAGACCCAAAAATTTTTATGGGGGCAATGTTTCAATGTTAAAGTGCACTTTGTTGTTACACTGCTAATACGGCAGCTTTCTTTAAATAAAACTGTTGCAGTAAAACGTAAATTATGTGGTCGGGGTTTTTTGTTTGTTTTGCTATTTATTTTATCGTAAGTCATATCGTTATCGCAATATTGATCGCAGTTATCGCACATCGCAGGGTTTCCTAATATCGTGCAGCCCTACTGCGTGCCACCCTGACTTCTAGTCCCAACCAGATTCAGAAGGCAAGAAATTCCAGGATTCCAGCTTTGGAGTTAACACACCTGTGAAGTGAAACCATGTCAGGTGACTACAGCATGAAGCTCGCTGAGAGAAGGCCGAGGGTTTAATTCCATGTGTTCATCCATAGTTTTGATGCCTCCAGTGAAAATCTGTAAATAGTCATTAAAATAAAGAAGAACCAAATATAAATATTATATATTTGTGATTGTTATTTACGTTTTTGCATATTTCAGTACTTATTTTTGAGAATTTCTTGTTCTATTAATTGTAGTTATTTGTAATGTTTTACTCGTTGTTTGGTAGCATGCTGCAATACTGAGACCTGAGAATGTCACGGTCTGTGTGGCAGACTGTGGGGGAGAAAGGACCTAAATGCTGGACTCTGTGCAGTAAACAGTGCGTTGATTTACAGTGAAGTAAATGTAACACACAACAAATCTCCAGTGCGCTCCCACGACTCCCGTGTCGCGCCTTCTCCCAAGTGTCTGTATTCTGCTCCCGAGTCTCCGCACTCTCCGTGCAAAAACAAAATCCTCTAGCAAACAGAGCCCCTAATCCCAACGGTTTCAAAGTCCGACCGCACGTCCAGCAGCGCTGTCAAAACAGTCCCCAAAAAACTGAAAAAATCAACCACAGTTCTGCCACAGTTTTGGCAGCTGGCCCGATGGACGGTGACGGCAGGAAAACAGCTCGAGCGGCCTGCCACAGGTCTGGCAGCTGTGGCATAGCAGTTCTGGTGGCCGGCCAGTGATCTGATGACAGCCTTGTAGTAGGTCCAGCCACGTAAGAGCTCCGATGGCCCATGGCGAAGCACTGCAGGTGGTTTGTGACACGCAGGCCGTGCTGGTGTGGCAGCTGCAGGCAGTGGAAATGATGGTGGTGTAGCAGCCACTGGGGGTAGATTGGACGGTGATGCAGCAGCAACAGGTAGGTAAAGTGATGGTGGCGTGGTTATGGCAGGCGGTTGAGCAGGTGAGGTCTCCAACATCATAGACACAGGAACAGCAGCACAATGCAGAAACAAACACATATCATATAACAAGAGTCATAAATGCTCATGGACCCTGGGTCGCTCAGACCCAGGTCCTGGACAGAGAATCTGTTTTTCATTCATATCATGTCAAATGGCTGAATGACAGTGAAGCTGAGTCTGAGCTCTCTTCTGCTTTAGTCATTTGTGGCACAAATTTAAAAAGTTTCTGGAAACATCCCTCAGAGGTTTTGGTCCATGTTGACATGACATCATCACACAGCTGCTCCAGATCCATGATGTGAATTTCCTGTTCAACCAAATTACATTCAACTCAGTTCACTTTTATTTATACAGCAAAAACAACAACAGTTGCCTCCAGGTACTTTATATTGTAGAGTAAGAACCTTATGATAATAAAGAGACAAAAGAGAAACTCCAACAATGACATGTGAGCAGCACTTTGGCGACAGTGGGAAGGAAAAACTCCCTTTTAACAGGAAGAAACCTCCAGCAGAACCAGGCTCAGGGAGGGGCGGGGCCATCTGCTGTGATTGGTTGGGGTGAGAGAAGGAAGACAGGATAAAGACATGCTGTGGAAGAGAGACAGAGGTTAATAACAGATATGATTCAATGCAGAGAGGTCTGTTAATACATAGTGAGTGAAGAAGAAAAACTCAATGCATCATGGGAATCCCCGGCAGCCTACGTCTATTGCAGCATAACTAAGGGAGGATTCAGGGTCACCTGGTCCAGCCCTAACTATATGCTTTAGCAAAAAGGAAAGTTTGAAGCCTAATCTTGAAATTAGAGATAGCGTCTGTCTCCTGAATCCAAACTGGAAGCTGGTTCCACAGAAGAGGGGCCTGAAAACTGAAGGCTCTGCCTCCCATTCTACTTTTAAATACTCTAGGAACAACAAGTAGGCCTGCAGAGCGAGAGCGAAGTGCTCTAATAGGGTGATATGGTGCTGTGGGGTCATACATACTAAGTATGATTTAGTCTGATGCTTGCAGTGTTAGTGCAAACAAAATGGAAGGAAACAATAATCAAAGCAATCTGGATTCTTCCAGCAGTGTCACTAACACAGATGTAGTGATGGACAGGTGTGACACAGATGTTTCTGATGCCCCTCGTGGTTCTGTCAGGACATCATTAGAGTGACATGAAAACCTTCAGATGTTATGATGTTACTCTTTCAAACCCTTTCACCACCCTCTCTCTCCCTCTGGAGGTGGTGCTCTCTCGGCCTCCCTGCGGCTCCTCGTTCTGCTCGAGCAGGCCGCTCAGGTGCGTTCAGGTGCTGCATTATTCACACCGAGCCCGGGGGCTCTAATTAAACCCTGGAGAGAATTGGAATCGTATGCCCTTTTGTTTAAGTGCGCTTTTCACTTCTCTATGTGCACGGCGCTGTTGTACTACCGTGGCAGTATAATCATGGTCAAAATCGATGGGTTTGTCTTTGACGAGGATCTTCTTCTGCCATGCGTTTCTGAGGACGGTTTCCTTTGTTTTGAACGGAAGAAAACAGACGACAATGGAACGGAGAGCGGCATCAGCACCTGGCTTAGGACCGAGGGATCGGTGAGCCCGTTGTATTTGTGGGTCAGTGCCATCAGGTATTAGCCTCTCTCTTCTGATCACATTTTCAACAAAGCTCATTACCGAACTGCCCTCTTCTCCTTCTCCTTCTCGATCTAGACTGAAGGTCTTCTAGCCTTTCACACAAACGCGGGGGCAAGCTAAGATGTATGTTATGTATGTTACGTCGTTGTTTTAAAGTAAACTAACAAAATCCAGAGCGACTGCAGATATGTGTAATTTCGCATAAAATTACTCACCGTTCGCAATGAACACAGCTCTTGATAAACCTTGAACATGTGCTGTTGAATATGTCCGCTTGTGTAGAAGAAGGGAACTGTGAGCTGTTTACACGTCATCAAGTTGTATTTTACATCGACAGAACTTAAAATTATATTGTTTTTTGATTAAAAGAAGATTTTAAATTCAGACAAATCACGATTATATATTGAGTAAAGAGGCATCATTTATGTGTCACCCGAACTCAATAAAATAAAAATTTTAATTAGGAAGTCTAACAGTATTTATGAACTTGATTTTTCATTTCACAACAACATATATATGTAAGTAATGACTAAAGATCCCATTAATTACTTTTTAGAGTGACAGCCAATCACCTTCTCAGCAGAGCGCACAACACGCTGCAGTCTCTGTTTGTCCCTGATAGTGGCTCCAGCGTACCACACGGTGATGGAGGAGGTGAGGATGGACTCGATGATTGCGGTGTAGAACTGCATCATCGTCCGTGTTGGCAGGTTGAATTTCTTCAGCTGCCTCAGGAAGTACATCCTCTGCTGGGCTTTCTTGATGACGGAGGTGATGGTGGGCTCCCACTTCAGGTCCTGAGTGATGGTGGTACCCAGGAAGCGGAATGAGTCCACAGAGGTGATGGGGGTGTCAGTCAGGATGATGGGGGGGAGTGGGGCTGTGTGCTTCCTGAAGTCCACAATAATCTCCACTGTCTTCTGGGCATTCAGCACCAGGTTGTTGTGGCTGCACCAGGACACCAGACGTTCAAAAGCAGAGCAGGAAACTGTTTTCTTTGTGAAAGTGGTCGCTGAGGAGTCCATGTGCGCTCAACGTGAGGTTCAGAGATTCAGCAATCCTAGTCATTATAATTTGAATGTGACTCATTGAGGGCTGAATAAAAACATTTTGTTCCCTGGCACATGTCTCTTCAGCTGAACAAGGAAATAATGACGACATTCAAGGATGTTCACAGAACGATTGAGAAGATGAAGGATAATGTCCAGCAAATTCAAATTCAAATTTTATTTGTCACGTACACAGTCATACACAGTACGATATGTAGTGAAATGCTTGGACAACTGCTCGTGACCTAAAGAAAACAAAAAAGGAAAAGGCTATGAATAAGATAGGAAATAAATATGAAAAATTAAAAAGGGTAAATTTAACTAGGAAGGAATAAAATATAAATTAAGGTTAAAAATGAAATAACTGTACAACACAAATTAGAATGAAGGGTAAATTTAACTGGGAGAATAAGATAAAATATATAAATTAAAGTTGAAAATAAAATAACTGTACAACAAAATACACAATATAGAACTATATTAGAATGTATGAAGAAATATAAATAAATATATACACAATAACAGCAGCATATACACAATAACAGCAGCGTGATTTAAGTAATGAAGTGAAAACAAAGTCCAGAAAGTCCAGTGTGTGTAAGAACTGTATGTGTGGGTCAGTACTGTGTGGTGGTGTGATTGAGAGACCGTATCGCCTGCGGGAAGAAGCTCCTCCTCAGTCTCTCTGTGTTGGTCTTCAGGGAGCGGAATCGCTTTCCTGACCTCAGCAGAGAGAACAGTCTGTTGTTGGGATGGCTGAGGTCCTTCACCATCTTCCTGGCCTTGGTCCAGCACCGCCTGCTGTAGATTGAGTGCAGGTCAGGGAGCTCGGAGCGGATGGTGCGCTCAGCTGACCGCACAACCCTCTGTAGAGCTCGTCTGTCCTGCATGGTGCTGTTCCCGAACCAGGTTAAGATGTTTCCCGCCAGGATGCTCTCTATGGTGCAGGAGTAAAAGTTCCTGAGCACCTTGGAGGGCAGTTGGAAGTCTCTCAAGCGTCTGAGGTGGTAGAGACGCTGTCGGGCCTTTTTCACCACGGTGTTGATGTGACAGGACCATGACAGGTCCTGCGTGATGTGAACTCCGAGGTATTTGAAGCTGTCCACTCTCTCCACTGGGCACTCGTTGATGACGGGGGTCTGGTAGTTCCTCTCCTGCTTAGTGCTGAAGTCCACTATCAGCTCCTTTGTCTTACTGACGTTTAGAAGGAGGTTGTTCCTCTGGCACCAGTTCTCCAGATTCCTAATCTCCTTCAGGTAGGCCGTCTCGTTGTTATCAGAGATCAGGCCCACCACGACGGTGTCGTCAGCAAACTTGATGATGGTGGTGGAGCTGGTAGTGGCCACACAGTCATATGTGTACAAAGAGTACAGCAGGGGGCTCAGAACACACCCCTGGGGGGCTCCAGTGCTGAGAGTGGTGGAGGCTGAGACATGTCCGCCCATCCTTACTGCCTGTGGTCTGCCAGTTAGGAAGTTGGAGATCCAGGCTCCCCTCGTCGTGAAAAGACTGGTGTTTTTCCTCGACCAGAGGAAGGAAGTTCAGCTGTCTGATGTGAAAAAAGCTCTGGAGAATTTCCTAGAGACTTTGCAGAAAGCTGAAATACTGAACATCAAATTCACAGAGGCTCACAAGATGAATCAGATGTGGAAGAGTTTGAAAATCTGAACAAGAGCCTCACTGATGACTACATATCGCTGTCTGGGGCTCTACACATCGATCGGGAGATGAAGCTGGATAAACGAGAAAAAAATGTCCAAGCTGGAGGCAAAATTAGCAGAGCAGGAGGAGACACTGGAGGAGACACAGAAAGGAGTGGCATCAAATTCAGCCCAAGAAAATAACACGTTCTACTGTGTCCTGCAATGAAGATCAGACCACACATTATAGGAAACTTTGTTAAACCTCTGAAATCACAAAGTTTAAAATATTTGAGATTATTATAATTAACTAGCTCATGATGTGCTTCATTCTTCAACTTGATTTATATGTGATGTGTAAAAGTATAAAAGTCCTACGAATGTATTATTCTTGATCTTTGTGGTGTTTTCACTGTGAATTTTAATTCCAGAAAAGAAGAAGAAAACAGAAACGCAGGAAAGGTTTTTCATCCGGCTCAGTGTTTCTCTGCAACAGCTGAACACTCGATCCGACTAGTTTGGCGTTTCAGCTCACCGATGCGACAGAAACATTAGTGGGAGATATTTCTTGGCAACTTTTAAAAGATTTGTCCAACTTATTCCAACGTAAACCCTGTCCGTGAAGCCAGGGGACATTTCATGGGCTTATGCGATTGGACGAGAGGGTGTAGTGCTACGTTATTAGCCAATGACTTGTCACGGTCCGGGGCAGCGGCCGTGTGAAGAGTGGAAAGGAGGACTCAAATGCAGCACTTACTCAGATGTGAAGGCGATTTATTGACAATATCAAACATAAAGTGGAGATGGCAAAACAGAACTAAGGATGAACTAAACTGGGTGAAACTACACAAAGGAGTGGCAAACCTGAACATGAAGGGAGAACAGCAGGGAGAGCACGCAGGGGATTTCACAGAGTATGAACACAGACGACGCGACGAGGAGCAGAGGAAAACACACACTATAAGTACACAAAGAGACACTGGGAAATCACACACAGGTGGGAGACACAGCTGGACCTGATTAACCTGACGAGACAGGGGAACACTAACACCAGGGACCAACAGAGGGAGCACAAACCCAAAACCCAGTATCTAAAATCCCAAAACACAAACCATCCCAAAACAGCCCAAGAATAATAAAGAGAATAATAACAATAAAGAACATAAACACAAAGTCACTGAGTCATGGCCGCAGGACCATGACATGACTGTTGATCACCACGCTGCATCCTCAGACTGCACAGTTTGAAGCAGATCAGATGAACGATTGTTAAATTAGATGAAAACCACACAGACACACATAGGCTCCTTGATTTATTAGAGATTCATTTAGCACTAGGACAAGAGGACACAAATTACATAACAATGTGAAAGAGAATAAATATGTGTGCACTCATTTCAGCAAGGAATAATTTCATTGTTTCACAAAACTTTATTAAAATTGTTTGTTTTTGAATCCCTCTCAAATCTATTTAATCGTGAAAAAAAGTAGTATTTCTTTTACAAAAGAATTTCTCGAGAATGAAAGTTACCTTCACAGCTTCCCAGTCAAGAAGACCTTCCAGGAGGAATGAAGGCCCATGAGGATTAAATAGGGATTATTATTGATCACAAATCATGCAAAGCGACTGGCCAAACTAGTAGAGCCGAAAACCCATCGGTGAAACAGTTCTGACGACAGAAACAGGGCTGATGGTCCTAATGACGGGCATCGGGGGCATGTTATTGGAGACAAGAACGCGAACTGTTGTAGTTTTGCAGAAAGGCTGGGCCAGAACAGGCGTCGAAGCCCGCATGGGTGCCATGATGTAGGCGGCAGGCACGGGAGGAGAGGGGATAGGCGGTGCTGCTGGGGAAAACGTAGGACATGGGGGGTTAGGCAGCGGTGTGTAGGGGCGCCCTAAAACAGTTTCATACACCTTGTGCAGTATGTCGCTCTGCTCAACCTGCAGAGCTCCAGAAAGCATCTGGAAGTTCTCAGTGAGTCTTTGGTTCACCTCGCTGAACTCTGCTCCAATGCTGCCTGACATCATGAACTGCTTAAGCCGATTATTTTTTGAGAATTTTGACACCAGTTTCTCAGCATGTTTCAAGATGGTGTGGAGTTCCTTCAGCGCTTTCTCCACAGCGCCAGAGTTTCTGCCTGATCCCCTTTCTTTGATGGTTAAAACCAGTCCCTCCAAAGCTCTGACCCTGTCAGCAATCCGCCTGCAGCGTTCGTCATTGTCCTTCATATTGTCATACATCTCGATGATGGTTGGGCAGAGGCCGAAAAGTTCGGAGACCAGCTTATCCATGGTGAACTGTAAGGAAAGAAAGGTAACAGAACTGTAACGGTGCCATGGAGAAGTAAACTTAACTAGACTGAATTCAAATCAAAATCAAATCGAAATTTATTTATATAGCACATATTAAAACAACAGTGTTGACCATAGTGCTTCACAGTCAGTATAAGCATGAGACAATTAAAACAAACAATAAAACAGGACAACAAACAATAGGTAACAACACAACAAGCTAGACCAACTAGTTAGAATCAAAAGCCAAAGTAAAAAGATAAGTTTTAAGACGTGATTTAAAAGACTGGATCGACTCAGCAGTACGAACATGAACAGGGAGGTTATTCCAGAGTCTGGGTGCCACGGATGCAAAGGCCCGGTCACCTCTCGACTTCATTCGAGACCTAGGTTGTGCTAGGAGCCTGTGATTGGACGATCTGCTCTGTTGGGATTGTATGAGTGGAGTAGTTCAGATAGCTGGGCGCTAAATTATTCAGAATATTAAAAGTGAACAAAAGAATTTTAAAATCTTTGCGATATTTAACAGGGAGCCAATGTAATTTGGCTAACATTGGAGTTATGTGTTCATGAATTCTCGTACCTGTTAAAAGACGCGCAGCTGCATTTTGAATTAACTGAAGCCGGCAAAGAGAGGAGTGTTGGAGGCCCGAGTAGAGGGAGTTACAGTAGTCCGATCTGGATGTAATAAATGCGTGGATAAGCTTTTCAAGATCTTTTAAAGGAAGGAACGGCTTTGCTTTGGATATCTGACGCAACTGGTAAAAGCTGTTTTTTACCACAGTGGAGACCTGTTTCTCAAGTTTAAAAGAGCCCTCCAGGAACACTCCGAGGTTCCTTACAGTGGGCGAGAGATGGCTAGCGAGAGGGCCTAGGGCATCAGCTAACTGGTTTAGCGGAGTGTGACTACCAAAGACTATGATTTCGGTCTCGTTCAATGTAAGAAAATTATGTGATAACCAAATTTTAACTTCATGCAAGCAGTTGAACAGAGGTTGCAAAGAAGCAGTCACATCGGATTTCAAAGGTGAATAAATCTGGATATCATCAGCATAACAGTGAAAGGAGATGTTGTATTTACTAAAAATTAATCCCAAGGGCAACATGTACAAAGAGAAGAGAGCAGGACCGAGCACGGACCCTTGAGGCACACCACAGTAAATAGGGGCAGAAGCCGAGGAGTGTTGCCCCATAGCAACAGAGAACGACCTCTCTGAGAGGTAGGATTTAAACCAAGATAAAACCGTACCTTTGAGACCAACAACATGTTCCACTCTTGATAGAAGAATGTTGTGGTTAACCAAAGCAGCAGTCAAGTCAAGTAAAACTAAAACCACAGAATATCCAGAGTCAGCAGTTAAAAGAAGATCATTAAAAACTCTAAGTAAGGCTGTCTCTGTGCTGTGGCGAGGTTTCAAACCAGACTGAAACTTGTCATTAATACCATTTGCATCTAAAAAGGCCTGAAGTTGTTTTAGAACTACCTTTTCCAATATTTTGGAAATAAAAGGGAGTTTGGAGATCGACCTGTAGTTAGTGAGAGCATTAGGGTCAAGATTTTTCTTTTTCATAATAGGTTGCACAACAGCATGCTTAGAGAGACGGTACACAACCTGATGACAATGATGCATTCAGCAGAGATAAGATACAAGGACCAATAACATGTAAAGCTTCCTTAAAGAAACAAGAAGAAAGAATATCATGCGGGGAACCAGAGATTTTGAGATGATCAATTATATCTTTTAAAGCAGAATAAGACACTGGCTCAAACTGTTGGAAGACAGTCAAGCATTCAGAGGCTGGAACTGGGTCTAAAACTGATGATGGGTGAGATGGATGAGAAGCCCTTAAAGCTGAGATCTTTCCAGAAAAATACTTTAAGGATTTATCACAAAGAGCAGGGGAAGCGTCCCTGTAAGTGGTATCAGAATTAAACTGGGATGAACTTCATCTGGAAGCTCTGATGAGCTGAACCTGAAATCTCTCAAAAAGGAAGTTTCAGATTCGGCTCAGAGGTCTGAGTGTGAGAGCTTCCAAAGTAACTGGAAGGATACGTTAAACTGGTGGATTACACACAGATTTATGTTCTAAGAAAAGGCTGCAATCACAAAGTTGGAGACTCCGCCCATAGAAACAAAAAATCATTTACTGTGAATAGTTTGAAGTGATGACTGCATTTGAAGAATTTAAAAAACAACAATGAGACACAACTTCACAAGCAGAAAATATGAACACTTGCCACTGTACATATACACCTCATGTAGAAGAACATGTATACAGAATGTGTTGAAGTTGAGAAAGGTCTAACAAATACCTGCTTTCCTCTTCTAAGGTAGACAATCCAATACTACATACAGAGAAAAATCCAACAATCATGTGACCCCCTATGAGCAGCACTTTGGCGACAGTGGGAAGGAAAAACTCCCTTTTAACAGGAAGAAACCTCCAGCAGAACCAGGCTCAGGGAGGGGCGGGGCCATCTTCCCCGACTGTATGTGTAATTGCGGCTCACAGTCAGAACCTGGTAGAAGCTGAATTACTGATTAAACTTCTTTACAGGCCCTGAAATTGACTCAAATATCACTTTGAGATGTGAAAATGCAGACATGGAAAACAGGTGAGATTTAACAAACAATGAGAAAACAAAACAAAGTCCCAATGGGCAAAAGTGAAAAGTCCAAAAGGGAGAAAATCCAAAGGCACAAGGAACTGGAGACCGCAGACGGGGCCTGGAAACAGGCGCTCTGACATAGACTATAGATAAGAAAATAAAAGACAATGACACAGGAAGTGAAAAGAGATGACCAAGCAGGGAATGAAGGACAGTGGATATACTGGACAGAGTGATGAAGATGGAGCTGCCAGGCAGGAGGAAAAGAGGAAGACCTCAAAGGACGCAGTGACGGAGGACATGCAGAGGGTTGGTGTGACAGAGGAGGATGCTGGGATAGGAGGAGATGGCGGCTGATGATCTGCTGTGGCGCCCCCTGAAGGGAGCAGGAGGAAGAAGAAGACTGAAATATGTTCATGTTCTGCTTTGTGATTGTGCAACAACCAGTGTTTGTTAAGTCAAGCATTCCTCAGAATCAGTGTTCAGTGTGTCTGTGTGACATCGCCGTGAAGATAAAGGTTGTTTTTGCATCACGACTCCAAAGAACTCTGTCCCGTCAGCAGCTGAACATTTTTCATACCAGGGATAAAACACACATACTATTGTGGAACTGCAGAAATGAAGCTAAACGTGCGTAGTCAAACGTAAAAACAGAAATGTTAACCAATTGTTTAACTAATTTTAGTTCATAGACACAGCCTATGAACTGAATAGGCTGTGTGTAATAGGTTTGTAAGGCCATGTTACCCCTAAATTTCTATCTTGTTCAAAGAGAAGATATAAAACAAAGTTCTGAGCTAATCGACCTCAGTGTTCTCCTTTTTTAAAAATAAATAATAATAAATATATAATTTCCACATTTATAAGTAATGCAGTTTCTAACGAAGCATGAAGAGCATTTTGCATCTTTAGGGGTAAATGAAACTTTTCTGGAGCTTTAAATATACTTTCATACAAACGTGTAAAACTGGACCCAGTGGCAGCAGCTGATTCCACATTTAACTGCTGTATTAAAGAAACACTTAGCTTTTTATTTCTGCTGATTTAAAGCTCAGCTCATTTGAGCAATGGACAAGCTCACGTTAACAATCAAGGACGCGATCAGCTTTTCTAGTTCTTTCATGGACATTAAGAGAGAATTTGTTGTGAAAAAAGACACATTTTGTGAGCTATCCACTCGGTCTGTGCATTCGGGGGTGGGGTGGGGAATCTCTTGAATGTTCGGTTACTGCAGGTTAAGCAGGTTAACAGAGTGGCACTGATACGTGTCCACCTTCACATTCTTCACTGTGAGTTTGTTTTTACAAAAGAATGCATTTGAGGAAAGATCGTTATCTTTGGGCGTAGAAACTCCACCAGTTTCTCATAAATGAGAGCATGCTGCAAGTGTCCGTGTTGGGAAATGACAAAGAATTTCCACTGACAAGAAGGATTATTTTAAAGTGGCAACTGCATAATTATGCTGTTTGTCCTTTCAAGACTGACGCAGACATGACAGGGTCATTGTTTTCTTTGTTATTTAGGCAACAGCACGCTGGACAACGGGCGTAGTCTTACAACTTACCTGCACATAAAGCTCCGTCACTTTTATATTCGGCTCAAAGAAACTGCTTGTTGTGCCGTAGCTACACACTCCTTTGAGCTCAGTGACTCCCTGCAGCCTCCCTGCAACAAATCAAGAGAGAAGATCCATGCACAGGTTTCTCTTTGTCTCCGGCACCAACTTCCCTTTAAGTTTCATTCTGCGTTGGTCAGCTTTTTATTGCAAATGCAGCAGAGGTGCACTCTTCTGTGCACCGGACCACAGCTACAACCTGGCAGGTCAAAATGTATTAAAGTTAGTGAAGGGCAGGATTTAGCCTCTGGCTGCTGAATACAACACGTTTCAACTCTAAATTCCCATTTGAAGAAAACACTTTCAAAGCATAGTTAAAAATATTAAACTGCTGCTGGTTTTAACAAAGATGACTCCAGGGTAAAATCTCCCATCGTACAGGAGCAGAGGAGTAAAGAGTTTGGGTATTTACCAGTCAGTGGAGGTCACAAGTGTTGCTGCTCAGGTGTTGAGGAAAATGAATGTCAATTTCATTCTTGTGAGTTTTTTAGGTGATTTATCTGAAACATCTCTGTGCTGACGTACAGCAACAGACACAACGATCTGCGTTAGCCCCGTTTATTATCAGCAGAATACTTCAAAGTAAAGCACGGATACCTGGAATGCTTAAGTATTTTGTACTTAGTTACCACCCAGCTGTTCTTGGTTTTGTTCTGACATGAATTGAATCAGAGTGAGCCGATGTTCTGAGCACAGACGGTCCAATCCTGACCCAGGTGAGCCTCAGCCCAACAGTCCAAGCAGAGAGGCCTGTAACGCTTCAGGTGAGTCACAGCCAGCGAATCACAACTGCCTGCTGTCGGTTTGCTTCATCCACACAGGAAGTGGCCCTCTGTGAAAAGACGTTTCTGTGGTGTGTGTTGGTAATCGTAAATGTAAAAACAGAAATGTTAACCAATTGTTTTTGAACTAATTCTAGTTCATAGAGTCCAGTTTGATGTGAGCGGCAAATATTTGATCTCTTTAAATATTTCACAGCAAACCCAGTAAGGCTGCACAGTTGGAGGCGATACCTGCGCTGCATGCACGTCATTGTTTACATCATGAAGGTACCAGTGTTGGGACTAAGGCGTTATTAAGTAACGCGTTACAGTAACTACGTTATTATTGTGGTAAGTAGCACGGTAACTAGTTATTATGCCAAAACCAGGAACGCGTTACTCGTTACTGGGATTTAGATAGGCACGTTATTCGTTCGTGTGGTGGCATCGCGGAGCTTCCACAGATTCAATAACATTAGCAAGTGGTGGAGGCAGCAGGTGGAGGAGGGAAAGGGGAGACAGGAGGAGAGACCCGAGGCGGCCGCCGGTCCGAGTGTGAACTGAACTTCAGGTAAGAGGTTATGACCTGCAGTCCATCTGGGTCAGATATGAACCAAGTTTAGGTGGAGTTTATTTTAGCTGTGCTGACTTTTTCGTACTGCGTGCTAGCTAGCATGACAGGGTTTCTATACAGCTGGGTGGTGCTATGTTACTGATGTTGAACCGTCCCGTAAAAAACAGAATCGTCTGGTATTCAGAGAAAATATTACGCGTTTCTTATTGAGGTGAAAAGGAACAGTTTGTCCCGTAATTCAGCTACAATGAAACAGACAAAGCTGCAGTTATTCTGTGTCTTTGCTGCACAGCTGCCTCTTCTTCTTTCATTCTCCCCCCTCCCTCTCCTGTTTCTACTTCAATCATGAAACTGATCAATGATCAGCTGATCGGCTTTTCTCTGTTGTTTGTTTATCGCCCACTTTGTGCCAGAAAGAGGAAACCAGCGGATAAACAACAGCAGCACGTTCAAGCTTGATCAGCTGTTGTTAGAATTTATTTAATATTACTTTCTAGTATCAGCTGATGTTTGCTGGAGCCACAGCTGTAAAGCTGCTGGTCATGATGTGGGTTTGGTTATGTGGTGAGAGGGAAACATGAAGATGAAACCAGGAGATGTCCTTACTGAACCATCAGAGCTGAACAGGTGATGGAGAAACAGGTTTACCTTTTAGGTGACATGAATGAGTTGAAGTTATGAACTGTTTCTGAGAGACAAATAACACCAGGATCCTTTTCTAAGTAGCTGACAGCTGGTAACTGTGCAGGGGCGGGTCTAGCAAAGTGTTGCCAGGGGGCCATGTAGGGCATTAACAGGGAGAGGGGGGCACAAAGAAATACTTTTCTTTCTTATTATCATTTAAAATGTCTCGCTTTTAAAAAATAATTATCTGAGTCTTACAACAAACGATTGATAGATTGATGCATATATACCATCAGAACAGTGTACATCACTGTCACAACAGGGTTTATTTTCATTCAAAGGCTTTATGATTTTTCCTATAATGGTGGGCCGGTCTCTAGTCAAATTCCCCGGGCCGATTTTTTGTCCCAGTCCAGCCCTGTAAGCAGCTCATCTGCAGTCTGGTGTTACCTACATCTTCCTATTCAGAAGGCAGAATTTCAGAGTTCTGAGTGCAATCGAAAGCACCACGACTGCAGTTTTTGTGTTGGATGTAAAAAGCAGGATAGGATAGAATCAGGCGTGGGATTTCTCTCGTGGAAATGTGCACATTATTTTTTTCCTTTCTATTGGTAGGTGGCACAGTGCACTGTGGCAAGTAAGCAAGCTAGAAGACTGACAGTCTGGCTGGGTATCCAGTTACGGAAGCAACACATTAACAAGAGAATTCTGAGTAAAACCAAAGTTACTTTCCCTAGTAACTAGTTACTCTGAAAGTAACGAGTAACTTGAAGTAACTGAGTTACTTTTGATAGAAGTAACTAGTAATGTAACTAAGTTACTAATTTAAAGTAACTTACCCAACACTGGAAGGTACAGCCAATAGAATGAGAGGTGATATTTTGTTTCTAAGAGATGCACTCAGGTCAGGTACATGGAGACCTTATTTGTCTGCAATGATGTTTTGATGAACAGGAATGTAGCACAAAGTAAAGGTGAAAGCAGCCAGCTGTTAGCTTTAATGTTAACAGTTTCATTTATATTTTTATTCTACAAGCTGCACTGAAGTTAGGAGAGAAGAACAATCAATTATAGTTTGCTGCAAATACCTGTATATGTCTCCATCACTAACTGACACAACAAAGGGGACTCTTACCTTGTAGCGTGAGTGTTGTTGGGAAGCACAGCAGTGACACCTTGTGGTGAATAAGTTAATCACCATCACATAGCTGGTTGCCCTCCATCTACAGCAGCACAGTAGCCAGTAGCTGGAGATTCTGAGGCTGACGGTGCACCGGAGCCCTAGCATCCATACGCTGTTCCAGGCAGTGAATGTTCTCATGTTACCTGATGAATCTGTCTGATTGGTTATTATGTGTTATTATTGTGTATCACGCGTGCATATAACAGGTATTACGGTAAATGATACCTGTTGTACCGTAAAGTAAAAGCTATGTTTTTAGGTGTGACGTTAACAATGACAAACATACATATATATACACATACATACACATATGTATATGTATACCATATATTAGAACATTAGACTGCTGATTTATTGTGAATGGATGATATTGTTTTATGATGCACTATACTGCTGAGTTAAGAAGAGAATATTGTGTGCAGAGAGTCAGGGCCTTGCTGTTCTGATAGCAGAGGAGACAGAGCACATTCCACAGGAGGTTCACCCCACCACCTTGTTGGGAGCAGGAAAAACAATGAGCCGAGGTCATAACTTGGGCGCCGTGTGAGAGAAAGAATGTGAATGTTTAGGCCTTTACGACTAGGTGTTGCCCATTAGAGGCTATAAGAGCTTGAGTAACCCTCCACCAGTTTGAGATTTGCTGTGTCACTCTGCATGCATGTCTCCCCATCCGGAGGGTTTGTGCTCTTAAAGTGTTGAATTGTATGGAATAAAGGATTGTTGATTGAGCATTTATACACCGAGTATTGTCCTTCCTTCAGCCCAAAGATCAAAAGAATACATGCACACACAGACATACATATATATATATGTATGTCTGTGTGTGCATGTATGTATGTATTGTTCAATTCTCCCAATTCTTTTATTTATATATATATATATATATATATATATATATATATATAAAACACCCAGCACGCCCCTGCGGGCGGTTTGTCCTTGAAGCTCGGGTCCTCTACCAGAGGCCTGGGAGCTTGAGGGTCCTTCGCAGTATCTTAGCTGTTCCCAGGACTGCGCTCTTCTGGACAGAGATCTCCGATGTTGTTCCTGGGATCTGCTGGAGCCACTCGCCTAGCTTGGGAGTCACCGCACCTAGTGCTCCGATTACCACGGGGACCACCGTTACCTTCACCCTCCACATCCTCTCGAGCTCTTCTCTGAGCCCTTGGTATTTCTCCAGCTTCTCGTGTTCCTTCTTCCTGATATTGCTGTCATTCGGAACCGCTACATGGATCACTACGGCCGTCTGCTTCTGTTTGTCTACCACCACTATGTCCGGTTGGTTAGCCACCACCATTTTGTCCGTCTGTATCTGGAAGTCCCACAGGATCTTAGCTCGGTCATTCTCTACCACCCTTGGGGGCATCTCCCATTTTGACCTCGGGACTTCCAGGTTATACTCAGCACAGATGTTCCTGTACACTATGCCGGCCACTTGGTTATGGCGTTCCATGTATGCCTTGCCTGCTAGCATCTTGCACCCTGCTGTTATGTGCTGGATTGTCTCTGGGGCATCTTTACACAGCCTGCACCTGGGGTCTTGCCTGGTGTGATAGACCCCAGCCTCTATGGATCTTGTGCTCAGAGCTTGTTCTTGTGCTGCCATGATTAGTGCCTCTGTGCTGTCTTTCAGTCCAGCTTTGTCCAGCCACTGGTAGGATTTCTGGATATCAGCCACCTCCTCTATCTGCCGGTGGTACATACCGTGCAGGGGCCTGTCCTTCCATGATGGTTCCTCGTCTCCCTCCTCTTTCTTGGGTTTCTGCTGCCTGAGGTATTCACTGAGCACTCGGTCAGTTGGAGCCATCTTCCCAATGTATTCTTGGATGTTCGTTGTCTCATCCTGGACTGTGGTGCTGACACTCACCAGTCCACGGCCCCCTTCCTTCCGCTTAGCGTACAGCCTCAGGGTGCTGGACTTGGGGTGAAACCCTCCATGCATGGTAAGGAGCTTTCTTGTCTTTATGTCAGTGGCTTCTATCTCCTCCTTTGGCCAGCCTATTACCCCAGCAGGGTACCTGATCACGGGCATATATATATATATATATATATATATATATATGTGTGTGTGTGTGTGTGTGTGTGTGTGTGTGTGTGTGTGTGTGTGTGTGTGTGTGTGTGTGTGTGTGTGTGTGTATATACAGGGAGTGCAGAATTATTAGGCAAGTTGTATTTTTGAGGAATAATTTTATTATTGAACAACAACCATGTTCTCAATGAACCCAAAAAACTCATTAATATCAAAGCTGAATGTTTTTGGAAGTAGTTTTTAGTTTGTTTTTAGTTTTAGCTATTTTAGGGGGATATCTGTGTGTGCAGGTGACTATTACTGTGCATAATTATTAGGCAACTTATCAAAAACAAATATATATATGTGTATATATATATATATATATATATATATATATATATATATATATATATATATAAAACAAATATATACCCATTTCAATGATTTCTTTTTACCAGTGAAACCAATATAACATCTCCACATTCACAAATAAACATTTCTGACATTCAAAAACAAAACAAATCAGCGACCAATATAGCCACCTTTCTTTGCAAGGACACTCAAAAGCCTGCCATCCATGGATTCTGTCAGTGTTTTGATCTGTTCACCATCAACATTGCGTGCAGCAGCAACCACAGCCTCCCAGACACTGTTCAGAGAGGTGTACTGTTTTCCCTCCTTTAAATCTCACATTTGATGATGGACCACAGGTTCTCAATGGGGTTCAGATCAGGTGAACAAGGAGGCCATGTCATTAGTTTGTCTTCTTTTATACCCTTTCTTGCCAGCCACGCTGTGGAGTACTTGGACGCGTGTGATGGAGCATTGTCCTGCATGACAATCATGTTTTTCTTGAAGGATGCAGACTTCTTCCTGTACCACTGCTTGAAGAAGGTGTCTTCCAGAAACTGGCAGTAGGACTGGGAGTTGAGCTTGACTCCATCCTCAACCCGAAAAGGCCCCACAAGCTCATCTTTGCTGATACTCGGCCCTGAAAATCTTAGAAATATGGTATCTAACCAGATTCTTACCCTGGATGGCATTACCTTGGCCTCCAGTAACACTGTGAGGAACCTTGGAGTCATTTTTTTATTGGGCGACCGTGGCTCAGGGGGTTGGGAATCGCATCTGTAACCGGAAGGTCGCCGGTTCGATCCCTGGGCTCTCTGTCCTGGTCGTTGTGTCCCTGGGCAAGACACTTTACCCTACTTACCTACTGGTGTTGGCCAGAGGGGCCGATGGCGCGATATGGCAGCCTTGCTTCTGTCAGTCTGCCCCAGGGCAGCTGTGGCTACAACTGTAGCTTGCTTCCACCAGTGTATGAATGTGAGAGTGAATGAATAGTGGTATTGTAAAGCGCTTTGGGTGCCTTGAAAAGCGCTATATAAATCCAATCCATTATTTTTGACCAGGACATGTCCTTCAACGCACATATTAAACAAATATGTAAGACTGCTTTCTTCCATTTGTGCAACATCTCTAAAATTAGAAATATCCTGTCTCAGAGTGACGCTGAAAAACTAGTTCATGCATTTATTACTTCCAGGCTGGACTACTGTAATTCATTATTATCAGGAAGTCCAAAAAACTCGCTGAAAAGCCTTCAACTAATCCAAAATGCTGCAGCAAGAGTCCTGACAGGGACTAGAAAGAGAGAGCATATTTCTCCTGTTTTGGCTTCCCTTCATTGGCTTCCTGTTAAATCCAGAATTGAATTCAAAATCCTGCTCCTCACATACAAGGTCTTAAATAATCAGGCCCCATCTTATCTTAATGACCTTGTAGTACCATATCACCCTATTAGAGCGCTCCGCTCTCGCTCTGCAGGCCTACTTGTTGTTCCTAGAGTATTTAAAAGTAGAATGGGAGGCAGAGCCTTCAGTTTTCAGGCCCCTCTTCTGTGGAACCAGCTTCCAGTTTGGATTCAGGAGACAGACACTATCTCTACTTTCAAGATTAGGCTTCAAACTTTCCTTTTTGCTAAAGCATATAGTTAGGGCTGGACCAGGTGACCCTGAATCCTCCCTTAGTTATGCTGCAATAGACGTAGGCTGCCGGGGGATTCCCATGATGCATTGAGTTTTTCCTTTCCAGTCACCTTTCTCACTCACTATGTATTAACAGACCTCTCTGCATTGAATCATATCTGTTATTAATCTCTGTCTCTCTTCCACAGCATGTCTTTATCCTGTCTTCTTTCTCTCACCCCAACCGGTCGCAGCAGATGGCTCCGCCCCTCCCTGAGCCTGGTTCTGCAGGAGGTTTCTTCCTGTTAAAAGGGAGTTTTTCCTTCCCACTGTCGCCAAAGTGCTGCTCATAGGGGGTCATATGATTGTTGGGTTTTTCTCTGTATCTATGAAGCGCCTTGAGGCGACTTTTGTTGTGATTTGGCACTATATAAATAAAATTGAATTGAATTGAATTGAATTGAATTGAATACCAGCCCAAACCAGTACTCCACCTCCACCTTGCTGGCGTCTGAGTCGGACTGGAGCTCTCTGCCCTTTACCAATCCAGCCACGGGCCCATCCATCTGGCCCATCAAGATTCACTCTCATTTCATCAGTCCATAAAACCTTAGAAAAACCAGTCTTGAGATATTTCTTGGCCCAGTCTTGACGTTTCAGCTTGTG
The DNA here is from genome assembly GCF_964374335.1 of Astatotilapia calliptera. NCBI lineage: Eukaryota > Metazoa > Chordata > Actinopteri > Cichliformes > Cichlidae > Astatotilapia > Astatotilapia calliptera. The sequence goes on along the minus strand of NC_137428.1, from coordinate 2,203,903 downwards.
TGTCTTGTTCAGTGGTGGTCGTCTTTCAGCCTTTCTTACCTTGGCCATGTCTCTGAGTATTGCACACCTTGTGCTTTTGGGCACTCCAGTGATGTTGCAGCTCTGAAATATGGCCAAACTGGTGGCAAGTGGCATCTTGGCAGCTGCACGCTTGACTTTTCTCAGTTCATGGGCAGTTATTTTGCGCCTTGGTTTTTCCACACGCTTCTTGCGACCCTGTTGACTATTTTGAATGAAACGCTTGATTGTTCGATGATCACGCTTCAGAAGCTTTGCAATTTTGAGACTGCTGCATCCCTCTGCAAGATATCTCACTATTTTTGACTTTTCTGAGCCTGTCAAGTCCTTCTTTCGACCCATTTTGCCAAAGGAAAGGACGTTGCCTAATAATTATGCACACCTGATATAGGGTGTTGATGTCATTAGACCACACCCCTTCTCATTACAGAGATGCACATCACCTAATATGCTTAATTGGTAGTAGGCTTTCGAGCCTATACAGCTTGGAGTAAGACAACATGCATGAAGAGGATGATGTGGACAAAATACTCATTTGCCTAATAATTCTGCACTCCTTGTATATATATATACATACACGTATATATATGTATGTTAGCGTGGGCTGCAATGCGTTAGCACGGTTAGCTCATTAACGCGTTAGTGCCATGTAGCCCCACGCACGGGGCGATCCGCGATAACTCGCTAAGGCAGATTTGCCGTGTTAATGCGGTTATGGCGTTAGCATCATTTTAACGAGATTAGCGCTGACAGCACAAGTTTTTACAAAAGTCTGCAAGGTCAGCAGACATGGGGACATTTGTGTGCGGACTGAATTATAGCACGTTCGCATGAAGACAGGAATTACATCAAGGGTTTCTACTTCTGCTCCACTAGAGTAGCTTTGCATGAATCACAGTTCAAATATATGTTTTAGCTCCTCCCCTTTTACAGCCAACCTACCTTTACATCAACTGTGTGCCTCAGATACCAGAGATTTCACCTGTGTGTGTGTGTGTGTGTGTGTGTGTGTGTGTGTGTGTGTGTGTGTGTGTGTGTGTAGATCAGCGGGCTGTGTCCAGAAGAGGCAGCAGCTCAGGAGCAGTCGGGACAGGTGACAGAGTGTCTGAAGATCAAACTGGAAGACTGTAAGATGGTAAATGAGCTCGCTGATGCCTTCACTGACCTCTCAGGGTGTAGTGAAACCCAGCTTTATAATTTAAAATGTTTTAGAGAACTACCTGAGGCTGCTCGGCTGGCATGTACAGTGGCTTGCAAAAGTATTTGGCCCCCTTGAACTTTCCCACATTTTGTCACATTACAGCCACAAACATGAATCAATGTTATTGGAATTCCAGGTGAAAGACCAACACAAAGTGGTGCACACGTGAGAAGTGGAACGAAAATCATACATGATTCCAAACATTTTTTACAAATAAATAACTGCAAAGTGGGGTGTGCGTAATTATTCAGCCCCTGAGTCAATACTTTGTAGAACCAGCTTTTGCTGCAGTTACAGCTGCCAGTCTTTTAGGGTCTGTCTCTACCAGCTTTGCACATCTACAGACTGAAATCTTTGCCCATTCTTCTTTGTAAAACAGCTCCAGCTCAGTCAGATTAGATGGACAGCGTTTGTGAACAGCAGTTTTCAGATCTTGCCACAGATTCTGGATTGGATTTAGATCTGGACTTTGACTGGGCCAGTCTAACACATGGATGTGTTTTGTTTTAAACCATCCCATTGTTTCCTGGCTTTATGTTCAGGGTCGTTGTCCTGCTGGAAGCTGAACCTCCGCCCCAGTCTCAAGTCTTTTGCAGACTCCAAGAAGTTTTCTTCCAAGACTGCCCTGTATTTGGCTCCATCCATCTTCCCATCAACTCTGACCAGCTTCCCTGTCCCTGCTGAAGAGAAGCCCCCCCAGAGCATGATGCTGCCACCACCATATCTGACAGTGGGGATGGTGTGTTCAGAGTGATGTGCAGTGTTAGTTTTCCACACACAGCGTTTTGCATTTTGGTCTCATCTGACCAGAGCAGCTTCTTCCACATGTTTGCTGTGTCCCCACATGGCTTGGGGCAAACTGCAAACGGGACTTCTTATGGTTTTCTGTTAACAATGGCTTTCTTCTTGCCACTCTTCCATAAAGGCCAACTTTGTGCAGTGCACGACTAATAGTTGTCCTATGGACAGATTCCCCCACCTGAGCTGTAGATCTCTGCAGCTCGTCCAGAGTCACCATGGGCCTCTTGGCTGCATTTCTGATCAGCGCTCTCCTTGTTCGGCCTGTGAGTTTAGGTGGACGGCCTTGTCTTGGTAGGTTTACAGTTGTGCCATACTCCTTCCATTTCTGAATGATGGCTTGAACAGTGCTCCGTGGGATGTTCAAGGCTTGGGAAATCTTTTTGTAGCCTAAGCCTGCTTTAAATTTCTCAATAATTTTATCCTTGACCTGTCTGGGGTGTTCTTTGGACTTCATGGTGTTGTTGCTCCCAATATTCTCCTCTGAGGCCATCACAGAGCAGTTGTGGAGCTGTTTTGCAAAGAAGAATGCGCAAGGATTTCAGTCTGTAGATGTGCAAAGCTGGTAGAGACATACTGTAAGTGTCACAGAAATGGCTTATGTATAAAGAAGTTTAATAGATGGTTCCAGCAGTTAAAATGTTCTTGATTGTACATTTCTGTGGTCAATATTGTAAAGGTGTGTTTATCTTGTATAGGAGACATGTTTATCTTGTCACAAAGAACAAGTTGTTACACCGCTATTATTGCGAGGTTTGGGCGTGATAATATAGGGTCGAGCCACGATCGCCCCATATATAAATATATATATAGTCGACCTTAATCTTGCAGAGAATCTGATGATTTTGTGGATAATTAAAGTCAGTCATATATCCACAAACACAACAAGCTGAAAGTCAGTGATGCTGCTCGGTTTGCAGTCCTGAATATCACGGCACAAGCAGGATCCACTGCACTGTTAATGTGAGCTGTGTTATATTGCTGCCTCTGTTCGGTGGTGTCGAGCCAAACGGACTTTAACGTGTGTTTGAACGAGCTGACGGTTCACTCGTTAAGCTGAAAGAAAGATGCTTTAATCACAGCAGTCACACATGTGTCCACTGCACCATCTGGAACTCTTCTTGTTTACACTCGTAATAACACAAACACTAAATCCTGCTTCTCTGTGCTGTTGTGTAGCAGTGTGTACACCTGAGACTGTCACCTGTCTGTCTGTCCTGCACTCTCTCTCTGTTTCTTTCTCTCTGATTGTGGAATAAAAGTATGAACATGTGTTTATAAGTTACACTTGTGTCTGAATCCTGCAGCTTATCACACATTTGATGTCCATGTGTGACGACTGCAAGTGTCCAGAGTGAGGACAGACTGAGGGACCCACTGCTGCACATCATCTGTGAGGCTTTGCAGCCCTGATGATCCACCAGGACAAACTCGGCAGTGTGTGAGGAAGAGGAGGAGGAAGAGCCAGCAGCAGCTGACAGATGGAGAGAATAGACAGACTGTTCCCTGTTTGTGAAGGACTGCTAGGAAAGTTTAACAGAACTGTCTGTGCTGAATCAGTCTTATTAGGTAATGTTCACATAATGTGATCATCCCAGTGTTTCCAGTGTGGGAGAAAGTACTCAGAGTACTCAGGGCCTTCAAGTTACACACCATGAAAGGCAGCAACAAGTTTAATGTTCAGAAACCTAAAGTCTGTATCAGCAGCAGAATGGAGCTAAAATAAATGTTGGTTTCAGTTCTATGAAGCTTTGAGGATTTTGGATCAGTAGCTGCTGTGTTTGTTGCATCATATTGCTGTAACTGTTTATATGCTTTATATATTCTGAGCTAAGTTGATCTATAGTGTTACATCATATTCTATAAGGATGTTATGTGTTTGTAGACTTTCTGCCCAGTTTGACCCATTTAGCAGACGTCAGCCTGTTTAAGGCTCTGATGTCTATTCTGTGTGACTTACAGCAGTTATGACATGGTCTGATTTTTCTCACCCAATAAAGGAATATTTCATATATCAGTCTACTCTTCATTCTATCAGACACAGTTATCACAGCTCGTACATTTGCTTTATACACATATGTAAGCATTGAGCCAAATGTAATAATGCCAACGTATTAAACGAACAATATTTGTCTCTTATATATAACACATCTGTATACACACTCACAGATACTCGTCTTTGAGTGAAGATTTAAGGTGATAGGACATATAAACAACTGTTCAAGCTCACTGCTGTAATATATCATAATAATCTGACTATAACTTTAATATTGGCCATATTATATTTACATTACCACAGTGAGATGACTTTAGTCTCATGACCAACATCAGCTAATTGTTATTTACTAGCTAATCTTAAATGACTGTTCAGCACAGGAATGAAGCCCAACAATCATGTTTTACGGTCCTTTGGTCTCAAATGAACAAAACATGTTCTCCTTCGTTTCTGTCACACAAAGCTGTATGACACGTTTCTCGCGGTTAGTATCATGGTTGCTAGGCAACCTGAGCAGCGCGACGAAGGCAAGACCGTCCTATTTCACAAGCCTCTCACTTCCGCACTTCTCATACTTATAGTACGCACCGTGCGTAGTGCGCGTACTTCAAGCGTGCAGACCCTGAATTGGGACACGGCCTAGTGGTGCCGAGCTGGCGCACCGAGTAGTTCCTGTTACCTGCTGTGTGTCTGTTTTTACAGGTAAGCTGGGTTCCAAATAATACATATGTGATAGACAACAGCAGCAATCGAAAAGCTAGAGAGCCAGTTCACGAGTTTAAGGGTTGATAGCGACGAACCACCACCAGCTGTTGCTAAAAGCACCTTTGTTAGCTAGCAAAGTATTTACAAATAATTCTCCCGTTCATTGATCTGAGCATGCGCAGAATGATCCACAGCGCTCCTTTGATCTTCTCGAACGATCATCGTGACGTCACGGCGACATCACAATGATCCTTTGAGAAGATCAAAGGATCATTGTTTTGTCACAGCGACATCGCATTCTCTGCCACGCCCACCGAGTCTATAAATAGGAGCTCGTTCAACAGTTTACAGCAGAAAGAGACAGTTGTTTGAGACACAGCTACCCTTTGACACCCTTCAGCCTTAAACCTTTACAAAAATGTCACAGGCAAGAGCAGATCCGTTAGACCAACTGGAGCGTACGAGAGACGAACTCCGTCATCAAAACGCACAGCTCAGGAAAGAAAACGCACGACTCACCAAAGAACTCGCACGAGTCAATGAAATGTGCATAGACTTCAGTCACGATGTCACACGACACACTCAAGAAAACACACGACTCGGTCGAGAAAACACACAACTCGGTCAAGAAAACGCACAACTCGAGCTAGAAAACGCACAACTCAATCTAGAAAACGCACAACTCAGTGAAAACTACATAGAACTCAGTAAAGAACACATAGAACTCAGTAACAATGTCACACGACACATTCAAAAAAACACACGACTCTGTCGAGAAAACACACAACTCAGGCAAGAGATGGCAGAACTCAGACAAACTGTGGAAAATCTTCAGCGCCCAGCGGTACGGGAACAAGAGTGAGGTGTCCATACCACCTCAGGCGGAATTCGAGCATCTTTTGAACTCGAGCCACAGTCCACCGACCTGTCATAAATATGCTGTGCTCTCCTTTATGTTTTATTTAATTTTGCCCCTCACCCCCCAACCAGTCATGGCAGAAGACCGCCCCTCCCTGAGCCTGGTTCTGCCAGAGGTTTCTTCCTGTTAAAAGGGAGTTTTTCCTCTCCACCGTTGCCAGAGTGCTTGCTCATAGGGGATCATTTGATTGTTGGGGCTGAATTTTTGGATTTCATTTAATTGGCTTAAACTGAAAAATCTAAAAATTCATGTGAGGGCTTCACATAGTGGAGAGCACTACATTTGCTAACTGCTCTTTGTTTATTTGTAGATTTTGTAGTTCTTCCTACTACAAAAACTACAAATGAACAAAGAGCAGTTAGCAGCAAATGAAAATAAATAAAACACTTAAAAAAAATCTGCTACTGCTCTGTGTGTTTACTTCAGTGAACACTTGTATGTTTTTGTGTTAGAAGATTATAGATTGTCCAAAATGTCCTACAGCCTGCCAGAGTACGAAATGAGGATAAAACAGGAAGTTTGACAGCAGTGAGTTCCTGCAGCGACCTCTCGTTTCTCTCCTCAGTGCTGCATGTTCGTGAACGTGAGCCTGGACGCGAAGGACGCGGTGAAAACTCTGAGCGCTGCAGTTCGGCTCCACCATACGGCAGGTGTCGCTCAGCAAAGCGATGCAGAAAAACAACAGAAACACCAAATAGGACAGATGTTTCAGGCACGAGACGTCCCTGGGCTTTCTGAGGGGACAACAACAACAATAATAACAACAATGTGCAGTAAAACATACACTCATTCTTTTCATTTATTAAGTTCCTGTGTTGTGTTGTTTGTGTTGTGCGTAGTGCCGACGCGGGACAGTTTGCAATTGTGTAGTGCTGTTGTTCTAAGTGTGACTGTGCAATGACAATAAAGAGTCTCTCGTCTCATCTTGACGATGAGCTCGTCCACCACAGCACTGAATCCAGCTCAGTTACAAGTTACAAAAGAAAATCATTTTTACTCGAGTACTAAAATTCATATTCAAGAAAACGCATGTTTCAGCTTCATTGCACGAGGCAGAGCAATTACGTTTCAGCGGACATCATGGCGTCCGCGTGTCCAGCTGTGGAGAGGACTCTTCTTTTGCCTTTCTTATCTTTACTAAGTAGAGACGTACAGGAAATAGTTGAGAGGGAAAGGGCCGGACTCAAACCCGTGCCGCTGCGTTCCAGCCATGTGGCATGTGGTCACCATGAGCTGAGCTCAGCCGACGTCAGAGACGCCTTTGAGTCAAACGTATGACACGTGTCCGTCTGTGGTCCTAGCTGCTGCCTCCTCGCTCCTTCAGCAGCTGCTTGAGGACACTGGACTGTTTCAGCGCTCTCAGGTTAGAGATGTCCTCCGCGATGACCGGGATCTCCTCGCCGCGATGCTCCTCGTCACCGTCGCCTTCCTCGCTGTCAGAGAGCGTGCACAGGAGAGCGTCGTTCTCGTACGTGGGGAAGTAATACCTGCGGAGCGAGACGACGTTTAGTGCTCAGGCTCAAATTAGTCCCAAAAAGGACGCCATTTTCCTCAGCTGATAAAAATACTCCAAATGAAGTGTAAACATCTGTGGCGTTGACCACGTTCATCAGCAGCTGTACGCCAGCTTTAAAGCCCGCGCTCTCATTGGTTAATTCTGCAGGCGCTTCGTTAAACCTACTGCGGCTGGTCCCAGGCGGACATCTCTGGCAGTTTCATCACGTGACCTTCAGCCGCGATGTGACGCAGGGCGTCCGCCCGGCAGTCGAACATCCGCGTGCAGCCGTAGCAGCGGCTCTGATGGATCTGCCGCCGGATGAAGTTCACCAGTTTGACCTGCTGGTAGAACTTGAGGTCTGAGGGAGGACAGAACATTAGAAACACTCAGAAGGAAGAAATAGAAGCAAACTGCGCTCGAATTACCACGGCGATTTCACCCACTGAGCTCGGTCTTAAGGAGGTGGAGGTCGAAGCCGTGAGCCTCCTGCAAACACAAAACAGAAAGATGTCAGGGTCACGCACGCGACGCCCGTTACAGACTTCATAAATGACAAAACCAGAAAGCAGAGAGAAACTTTTCTGCCTCTCAGGTAAACTCGTCACTCGTGAGCACAAACTTAGAGTCACGTTTGGGAAACTGGTTCTGACTTTAAACCAGAACGTTTAATCAACGACAAAATCGGACTGCAGTCGACGTCCAATCCTAGATTTATTTATTGTTCACGAGTGTTAAGTCTAATTGTTGAATGTTGTCATCGTGTTTCTTAAATTTGTACGGTCTGAGTTCAACCTATAGGATCAAGACGTTCCTTTGTCTCTGACCTCTCCAGCCACTCTGTGCTGGGGGAGCTTTTATTGCAGCTGCATCCTGACAGATCTGTTGTGAGCTTCCTGCTTTTATGACACACACACACACACACACACACACACACACAGAGCCTTGTCTTAGAACCATTGGGGGGTTTTACAGTGGGAGGTGCTTGTGTTGTATTGTGTATTGTAACTGCCATGTCAATAAATAGCTACGGGGGAAGCTGCTCTTTGAAGGACTTCGGGCCTGAGACAGGACAGGGGCGTGGGCTCCAAGAGCTGGTTCTTGACCAAAGACTTCCCTCGTTAGCGAGTGAAAAACCGGTTGAAGATGTTCTGTTATGTCTTGTTTCCTTCATGATGAATAAGTCTCTAAACTAGCGGGGCATGTGGAAACAGACCCAACAACGAGGAAACATTTTTATTTGCTCGTTAAAGTTTTGACAATCATGTATTTATTTGGAAACTTTTCAAAATAAAAGGCGCTTCATTTTAAAAGCTCTTCAGCTTCGGTCCGTCTGTGTGTGAGGGCACTTTCTGAGTAAAATCCATGTTTTGTGCGAACGATGGATTCATATGTTTGCAGAGACCTCAGGAAGCAGATCGTTTCCTGTTAGTGTGCACTGTCTCCGTTCTCCCAGAAGCCTTTGCAGAATCGTTTCAGGGATGAAAAGCAGAAAACGATATTTTCCTTCTCTGAAACTTCTACGTTCCCGTACCTTCATATGCGCGTAGATCTGCTCCAACGTCTCCGATTGGTGATCACAGAACAGACACACTGCAGAGACCGGATGAGCCTGCCAGTCCGACCAATCACTGCGGACGATACAGAGATGACACGAGCAGACATTTACACAGGATCAGAGGAGGACTAGGAAGTGGACTTGATTGAAACTTTTGCATCCAGGCTGACACAGTAAATAAGAATATTATCAGGAGGGACAATCCAAGGTTCAGTATCTGGGATCGAGCCGGGGATCAAACCTCCAACCTTTCGCTGCACCTCCTGATCCACAGCTACCCTGAGCTCACAGCACCTGGTTAGCGCTGGAGATCAAGCGTGCTCGGACTGGTGATGTCGTGTTGGTTTAAAATAAACGTTACACCCACTAACTGCACCATCTGGTGGTAAAAGCTGGTATTACATGCAAGTGCAGCCCGGCCCGGTTTTTGCCTTTAACACGACACAGAGCAGTGTGTATGACATGCATCAGGACACTTTAGTTAATGCCGTCCTCACAGAGCTACATGAGGATACTTACTCATCCTCATCATCCGCCAGCTCACGGTCATCTTCGCTTTGCACCTCCTCCCACGTTTTTCCCAGTTCCTGACAGGACAGGAGGGACGCTTTAAAATCGGAACAATACATTCAGGTCGTACGTTTGCTTCTACAGAACTGCTTCGTTTATCCTGACGTGGAAGCGTGTGGCGAGTGTGTCGCTGGGTTTTACCAGGTAGTTGATGACGTAGAAGCGGTCGTACTCGTGGTTTTTGGCGTTGATGCGGCGGTGAGCTTTTTTCCTCATGTGATCCTTCAGCGTGGTTTTATCTCGAAACGTTTTCTCGCAGTACAGACACTGCAGACTGAAGCGAGGGGAGCAAAATGAAAAGGCGCGCGAAACAAAACTTAACGCTGTGAATAAAAAGCAACGATTAGCGTACCTGTCCAGTTTGTCCTGCAGCGTGTCGAGGAACTCGCTGCAGTAGACGATGTTGTCCGGCAGTCCGATGCTGAAGGAATGCTCTCTGGCCATGTGGTTCAGCAGAGACGACCTGGAAACAGCACGTGGAGCCATTTTTAATAAACAAAAGAAAACATCAGCTGACATCATCACTGTTAGCACTGCGCTGCAGTCCTTTGGTCTTCGTCCAGAAGTTCCCATTTGGACAAGACTTCAAGATCCACGCAGCGTGCCATAGTGGCAGACAGAGGGAAGCAGCCTCTCTCGCCATGGGCCGCTGCATGTCCAAATGTGAGGAGACCCGGAGCGGACGCGGGTTATGTCTCTCGGCGTCCTCCCGCAAGGAGCTGGAGGTGGTGGCTGTGCAGAGGGAGGCCGAGCATCTGCGAACCAACACAGTGACTGAAAATGGATGGATGGAAGCTTAACTGGAGGTAAGACACAGATCCACACAAGAACTGTGGTAAACACCAGTGAGTCACACCTTCATGCCATTCATGAACCAGCGCACACCTGCACAGGTCTCAGACCTGACCCTTAGCAGGAGAGGAAGAAGGGTGAGGAGCTGCACTGGTCTCAGATCAGCTTCTTGGTTCAGGCTCAGACATGTCACTGAATGATGTTTATGGAATTATGCGTAAAAAGCAGCTTTTTGGGGGTTGGATCATAAGAGATGACTACAGGAAGCAAAGAAGCTTTTAGTCACACGATTTCAGGAAGCTCTACCTTCTGTCTGCTTTCATCTAACACACATGAGGTTTCCAGGACTGATGGGAATCCCGCGGCGCTTTACCTGTTTCCCGTGAACTCTTCGCTGCAGAACATGCAGAGACGATGGAAGCTGCTGTCGTCTCGCTCCTTCTGCTGCTGCTCCAGGACCTCCTCCTGTGGGAGCACAGAAGAAGAGCTCAGAGGAATTCTTCAGAAAACTACCTCAGAGTGCTCAGATATTTAAAGTGCAGAGGTTACAACGACACAAAGCGTGTCAAATCACTCAAATCTGCAATTTTTCTGATTTTTCCTGATTTTCAGACTTTGCCTCAAAATAAAGTTTAAAAGAAACGAAACTTCCAGCAGCACAAGATTCACTCAGGATGCTCCGAGTGTCACGTCTCCTCACCAGTCGTTTCTGCTGCAGCTTCTCTCGGAGGACTCTGTCTTCTGGAAGGACGTCACACAGCAGGAAGTAGTCCTCCTGCTTCTCTGTCAGGTCAGCGAGGAAGAAGAGTTTTTAATGAGTCATTAATCAGAGCTGGAGGAAGTGTTCGTGGTTCACTTTGAAAGGTCAGGTCCTCTGTGGGTTTGAGTGAACTCACCGACTGGGCCCGTGGAGTTGGTTTTGATGACGCTGCAGAAATCTGTGAGCGGCTGCTCGAGGAATCTGCCCTTCCAGTACAGCAAGTACCTGATGGAGGAAACTCGTCAGTAAAAACCGACTCACAGCCAGGTTTACCGGCGCACAGAAACACTTCGTCACGGTTCATAAAAGCAGCACACTAACAGGCGTGGACATGCTGGACTTGTTGTATATATTTATACTTGTAAGGTAAGGGTTTCCCCCCATCACCCCAAATAATTACAGGAAGTCTTTGGTGAAATGATCGAGTTCCAAATGCTAAAAACATCCAAACGTGTTCCCGAGAGTTAAACGAGTGAGCCGGAGCATGTGTGGCTCGTACTTTGGGACGTCTGCGATGAGTTTGACGTCGGCGATGACAAGCTTGTGCTCCATCAGCAGGTGTCTGAGGAGGACGTCTTTCCGCGGCGGTGGGACGGACTCAGAGCAGAACAGGCAGACCAGCGGCTCGGAGCCGGGACATTGAACACCGGGAGGGCTGGAGGTGTCAGCCGGCTGATCGGGGAAACACAGCGGCTCCAGAATGCTGTCCTTACCTGAGAAAGCAGAAGAGAGACTACACCTTATATACCACACACACTCTACTCCAGACCAGGTGAGTCAAAACCAAGCGGAAGCGAGAATGTACAGCCTGGCATGAAGAAGCATTTCCCTCTGATCTACAAAAATCTGTCTGTATACAATTATTTTCATCACCCGTGGGGACAAAACTATGATCTAAAAGTAAAAAAATAAATAAATTAATGAATTAAATAACTCATTAATCGAACTCAGACTTTACACGCTGTTAAATCCTGAATAAACTTCACAGCTGTCAGACTGAGTACTGACTGAATATAGAGATTGCTGTATAATCACAGTTAGCAGCCCAGCTATTTCCTAGCCTGCTAGCTTAGCCGGGCGGGTTCCCGCCTGCTTTTCTGATTTTTTTTAGCCTTTTTTCTGCTGATTGTGGATTCCCACAGACTCGGAGAGTCACCGACACCCAAACCTTTGCACGCAGACCACCAGATATCAGCATTAAAGCCGCGGACACGTTTAAAAGGTCACACTTACCGTCTTTACTCGGCTCGCTGGCGGCCATGTCTGGTGTCACGTGGTGCAAATAACACAAATCGAACCAATCGGAGGCCGTAAAATGCCAACGAAGCGCCTTCGCGGACCCCCGGTAAAACACGAATTAGAAAAGGTGCATTCAAGTGGTTCAAGGAAATATAAAAACTCAAGTTTCGATAGCTGAAGGTTAATTAATGTGAATGAAGTTGACTAACATGTAACGTTGGACGTTGTTGCATATATATAGCAAAGAATATAAATCACATGAACACTCAGATCCTCAAGATATACCTGAGCGTGTTCTCTGAACATGAAAGTTTAGTGTTCATAAATCCCCATTTATTAACATTACATTAGCATATGTGTCCTCCCCTCTATTACAAATTTTTAAATGAAACGTTATTTGTGAATGTGTACCATGTGTACAGGTGTAAGGCTCCCTAAAATAAAAGTCTGAAAATAACATTTGAGTTTCTGTACAGGGGGGCACAAGAAGGCTGGATATGGTGCAAATTCTTAAATAAATGACCCAAGTTTTATACGTGAAGTCAGTTTTAAGGTGGAGTGGCTGCTGATGACACACAGCTTGGATTCGGGAATTCACTGGAAGCACGTTGTGGTCAAAGACCACTGGGGGGCACAAACAGCTCAGTGTTCATCCTGCAGTCTGACTCACTCTGTTATTCTCAACAACAACAAAAAAACTATAGATAAAAGCAATGACAGCAATACTGCAGAAATAATAAACCTTTCTCCCTTTAAGCACAGAATGAAAATATGAAAACACACTGTCAGCTGTTTTTTTTAAATATTGCAAATACATACATGATGTGATGTCATGCCATGGTGATAATCTCATATATGACACGTTATTATGACTCTGTAATCACCGAAAAGTGCTCACAGTCAGTCTTTGTGACTGCAGTTTGTTAGTCCAGCATAAAGAACAAAGTATTTCACAAACACTTTTAACCAGTATATAAAAAAATATTTTGAGTTTTAAAAGTTCATGTTCACTGGCGCACACACTACCAGACACTCCTTCTCCATGCTTCATGGTGGGAACCATGCATGTAGAGACCATCGTTCACCTTTGTGGAACCAAAGATCTCAAATTTGGACTCATCACACCAAAGCACAGATGGTCTAATGTCCATTCCCTGTGTTTCTTGGCCCAAACTAATCTCCTCTGCTTGCTATTTGACCATAAAGGCCTGATTCACACAGTCTCCTCTGAACAGCTGATGTAGAGTGTGTCTGTTACTGGAGCTCTATGTGGCATTTATCTGCGCTCTGATCTGAGTAGCTGTTAACTTGTGATTTCTGAGGCTGGTGGATGAATGTATCCTCAGCAGCAGAGGGGACTCTGGCTCTTGCTTTCCTGGGGCGGTCCTCGTGTGAGCCAGTTTCTTTGTAGCGCTTTATGGTTTTTGTGAAGTTTTTGCAATTTCCTGGATTGACTGACCTTCAGTTCTTAAAGAAATGACAGACTGTTGTTTCCTTCGCTGATTGGTTCTTGCCATAATATGAATTCTAACAGTTGTCAAATAGAGCTGTCAGCTGTGTACTAGGCCTGCACAATAAATAAAAAATTTATTGTCATCGCAATATCAGCCTGTGCGATGGGCCCATTGCAAAAGACGGCGCAAACCGCGATAATTGGGTACCTTAAAATGTTTACGCACATGCTTTAAAGAATTTGCCAATCAAAGAAACCCCTTTACACATTTGACCAGTCGAACAGAGCCCTTCACGGCATTAACCAATCAAATGGATTAGAGGCCCGCCTCCTATGTAGGTGGGGAGCGAACAACGCTGCAGCGACGAGTCGGAGTTGTAATGGCTGAGAGCGAGACGCATGACGAGAACGCTACTGACTATGAACTCGTGGCTAAAAAATAGTACCTCGCTTATTTGGAGGTACTTTGGATTTGGTAAAGACGACGTTCTCCAAACACAGGTGCTCTGCAAAACTTGCCGGACACTCGTGGCAACCACCAGAGGAAACACGACTCCACCATCATCTTCAACACGACCACAGAGAACTGTTTGAAGAGTTCCAGAAAGACAGGGCTAGCTAATGTTGCTAATGTTAAGACAAAGAGCCCCGCAGTCCAACGGCCGTCTCTGCATCCGAGTTTTTCAAGTGGAACTCCTTATGAGAAAACGTGGAAGCGCTACAAAGAAATAACAGAGGCCATTACACATTTTTTGACAAAGACATGATGCCTATAAATACAGTTAGCAGGGAGGGCTTCACCAGTCTGATACATAAAGTGGACCGGAGATACCGCATCCCCTCAGGAAACTACTTTTCCCATGTCGCCATTCCACAAATGTACGAAACATGCCGCAAGACTAGGGTGGGTTTTAATAATCGATTCATCGATTAATATCGATTCTGGCTTGGATAACGTGATATCGATTCATTAAAATCCTGAATTGATTTTTTTAATATAAATGTATTTTGCCTGAAATTCCAGAATCTCAGGTGAAACTTCACAAAATTTTGACAACCACCAAACATTTAAAACAGTGAATGAGAGCAGGAACACAGATTCTGCACAGAGACGTAAACACAAAACGCCGACGGATCAGGATCAGTGAGATGTGACTTTCTCACCCGACGGCACGGACACGCTCGGGGCTGAAAGCCGACAGCTCGCTGATTCTGATGTTTCGGCGGGTCCGAGCTTTGTGTTCACGCCGTTTTTGCACAGATTCTAAAGCTGTTAGTTTGATCTCTCTCCAAACAATATTGACCGAACCAGCAGCAAAAGAAGATCCAAACGCTTCACATAAACATCGTCATGGATTCACTCTGACTGTTGCTGTTTTGCTTCCACCAGGATAAAATCACACTTCATGCACAGCTCTCTCTCTCTCTCTGTACTTCAAGAACAGTTTCCCGTCTGTCCCCGAAATCTGTTTTCTGCATTATTAGCTTGGTTGTTACGCACAAGTCTACTGTTGTTTACAGCCTGTCGGCCGATGTTTTTTTTTACTTACTTCCAAAGAGAAAACCTAATTTCTGCCGTTCAATAGGCTTCTGAACAAATGTAAACTTTTTAAAATTATGCAAAACGCTGTCTCTAATAAAACCGCTGTAACTTCAGAGACAATGTTCATAAGCTGGTTAATGGTTTTCTTTCGTTTTTGATGTACTGCAGAATATTTTTATAAAATCCAGGCCAGGAAAACCACCTTCATGTGTTTCTGTGTTTTATCTTCAGCTACTTTGACACAAAGGCCTCTGCTGTGACGCTCACACCTGTGATAAAGTCTTGCGTGTGTCAGCTTCCTTTTTATAGATACAAAAATATGTAAATGTACTGATCTGAATTATAATCTGACTGAGGCAAAATTTCCCAGATTTAAATCGAATCGAATCAAATTGAATCGAATCGTGTATCGAATCGATTCAGGACCTTGTGAATCGGATTCGAATCGATTCTAGAAATCATGGACGATACCCAGCCCTACACAAGACCGTCACATTTGAACTGAGCCAAGCTGAAAACTATGCTACAGACCTATGATCAAGTCGTACAACGGAGCCATATATGAGTTTCACAGTGCTCTTCCTCACCGAAGACTTTGAACTGAAAACACGGTGTCTAGAGACTGTGTGTTTTCCAAACTCTCACACTAGTGAAAATATAACCCGTGTATTACGTGAGGTGCTGGCCAGCTGGGATCTTAAAGAAGACCCAAAAATTTTTATGGGGGCAATGTTTCAATGTTAAAGTGCACTTTGTTGTTACACTGCTAATACGGCAGCTTTCTTTAAATAAAACTGTTGCAGTAAAACGGAAATTATGTGGTCGGGGTTTTTTGTTTGTTTTGCTATTTATTTTATCGTAAGTCATATCGTTATCGCAATATTGATCGCAGTTATCGCACATCGCAGGGTTTCCTAATATCGTGCAGCCCTACTGCGTGCCACCCTGACTTCTAGTCCCAACCAGATTCAGAAGGCAAGAAATTCCAGGATTCCAGCTTTGGAGTTAACACACCTGTGAAGTGAAACCATGTCAGGTGACTACAGCATGAAGCTCGCTGAGAGAAGGCCGAGGGTTTAATTCCATGTGTTCATCCATAGTTTTGATGCCTCCAGTGAAAATCTGTAAATAGTCATTAAAATAAAGAAGAACCAAATATAAATATTATATATTTGTGATTGTTATTTACGTTTTTGCATATTTCAGTACTTATTTTTGAGAATTTCTTGTTCTATTAATTGTAGTTATTTGTAATGTTTTACTCGTTGTTTGGTAGCATGCTGCAATACTGAGACCTGAGAATGTCACGGTCTGTGTGGCAGACTGTGGGGGAGAAAGGACCTAAATGCTGGACTCTGTGCAGTAAACAGTGCGTTGATTTACAGTGAAGTAAATGTAACACACAACAAATCTCCAGTGCGCTCCCACGACTCCCGTGTCGCGCCTTCTCCCAAGTGTCTGTATTCTGCTCCCGAGTCTCCGCACTCTCCGTGCAAAAACAAAATCCTCTAGCAAACAGAGCCCCTAATCCCAACGGTTTCAAAGTCCGACCGCACGTCCAGCAGCGCTGTCAAAACAGTCCCCAAAAAACTGAAAAAATCAACCACAGTTCTGCCACAGTTTTGGCAGCCGGCCCGATGGACGGTGACGGCAGGAAAACAGCTCGAGCGGCCTGCCACAGGTCTGGCAGCTGTGGCATAGCAGTTCTGGTGGCCGGCCAGTGATCTGATGACAGCCTTGTAGTAGGTCCAGCCACGTAAGAGCTCCGATGGCCCATGGCGAAGCACTGCAGGTGGTTTGTGACACGCAGGCCGTGCTGGTGTGGCAGCTGCAGGCAGTGGAAATGATGGTGGTGTAGCAGCCACTGGGGGTAGATTGGACGGTGATGCAGCAGCAACAGGTAGGTAAAGTGATGGTGGCGTGGTTATGGCAGGCGGTTGAGCAGGTGAGGTCTCCAACATCATAGACACAGGAACAGCAGCACAATGCAGAAACAAACACATATCATATAACAAGAGTCATAAATGCTCATGGACCCTGGGTCGCTCAGACCCAGGTCCTGGACAGAGAATCTGTTTTTCATTCATATCATGTCAAATGGCTGAATGACAGTGAAGCTGAGTCTGAGCTCTCTTCTGCTTTAGTCATTTGTGGCACAAATTTAAAAAGTTTCTGGAAACATCCCTCAGAGGTTTTGGTCCATGTTGACATGACATCATCACACAGCTGCTCCAGATCCATGATGTGAATTTCCTGTTCAACCAAATTACATTCAACTCAGTTCACTTTTATTTATACAGAAAAAACAACAACAGTTGCCTCCAGGTACTTTATATTGTAGAGTAAGAACCTTATGATAATAAAGAGACAAAAGAGAAACTCCAACAATGACATGTGAGCAGCACTTTGGCGACAGTGGGAAGGAAAAACTCCCTTTTAACAGGAAGAAACCTCCAGCAGAACCAGGCTCAGGGAGGGGCGGGGCCATCTGCTGTGATTGGTTGGGGTGAGAGAAGGAAGACAGGATAAAGACATGCTGTGGAAGAGAGACAGAGGTTAATAACAGATATGATTCAGTGTAGAGAGGTCTGTTAATACATAGTGAGTGAAGAAGAAAAACTCAATGCATCATGGGAATCCCCCGGCAGCCTACGTCTATTGCAGCATAACTAAGGGAGGATTCAGGGTCACCTGGTCCAGCCCTAACTATATGCTTTAGCAAAAAGGAAAGTTTGAAGCCTAATCTTGAAAGTAGAGATAGTGTCTGTCTCCTGAATCCAAACTGGAAGCTGGTTCCACAGAAGAGGGGCCTGAAAACTGAAGGCTCTGCCTCCCATTCTACTTTTAAATACTCTAGGAACAACAAGTAGGCCTGCAGAGCGAGAGCGAAGTGCTCTAATAGGGTGATATGGTACTGTGGGGTCATAAATAATAAGTATGATTTAGTCTGATGCTTGCAGTGTTAGTGCAAACAAAATGGAAGGAAACAATAATCAAAGCAATCTGGATTCTTCCAGCAGTGTCACTAACACAGATGTAGTGATGGACAGGTGTGACACAGATGTTTCTGATGCCCCTCGTGGTTCTGTCAGGACATCATTAGAGTGACATGAAAACCTTCAGATGTTATGATGTTACTCTTTCAAACCCTTTCACCACCCTCTCTCTCCCTCTGGAGGTGGTGCTCTCTCGGCCTCCCTGCGGCTCCTCGTTCTGCTCGAGCAGGCCGCTCAGGTGCGCTCAGGTGCTGCATTATTCACACCGAGCCCGGGGGCTCTAATTAAACCCTGGAGAGAATTGGAATCGTATGCCCTTTTGTTTAAGTGCGCTTTTCACTTCTCTATGTGCACGGCGCTGTTGTACTACCGTGGCAGTATAATCATGGTCAAAACCGATGGGTTTGTCTTTGACGAGGATCTTCTTCTGCCATGCGTTTCTGAGGACGGTTTCCTTTGTTTTGAACGGAAGAAAACAGACGACAATGGAACGGAGAGCGGCATCAGCACCTGGCTTAGGACCGAGGGATCGGTGAGCCCGTTGTATTTGTGGGTCAGTGCCATCAGGTATTAGTCTCTCTCTTCTGATCACATTTTCAACAAAGCTCATTACCGAACTGCCCTCTTCTCCTTCTCCTTCTCGATCTAGACTCAAGGTCTTCTAGCCTTTCGGTTAGTTTCCTTTGCTCCATTAGCGATTGTCTCAGCGCGTCATAGGCCACCGCTGACCAGCTTTCAAGCCCCGCCACTCGTGTTTCGGCTTCCTCGAGTTTCTCGCCGTGTTCTTGGAGCGCTAGCTTGTTAGCCGATAGCTGTTGGTTTGTGTCTTCTTTGAATTTCTTTAGGTCGTCTTTCAACTCACGCCTGAGGTCTTCTTTGAATGCGTCGAAGTCAGCTTTCATCTCCGTCCGGAGGTCAAAGATTTGTTGGCTGATATTTTTAATGCCCTCTTGCAAAGATTCGAGATTGGCCCCCTCGCCATTTTCTTCATCTGACACACAGACACAGTTACTCCTGAGCTCCTAATTGTCCCTCAAACCTGATTCAGGGATCCACTCCTCTACTTCACTGTCCTCACTTTCTGAGGACAGAAAGTGCACATTCCCTTGGTTTCCCTCCATAAAAGGTTTTTTACATCCATGTCCTGTAATTATGAGTAGATTGTAAAGTAATAAACATTGACTATGATCATATAAATGCACACAAACACATCTCTACACGCAAATGCAAATGCATTACTGTATATTGCCTGAAAAAAATTGGGCTAACTGCACAGTGTTGTCTTGAGGCAACAAATGAAAATTAACAGTTTTACTGTATAAATAAATTTTAGTGGCTACAGGAAGAGGGTGATAGACTGTCTGAAGCAGTTAGAACAAGACAAGGCTATTGACCGGACCTCATACCACAGGCTGTACCCAGGGGAATCTACACCAACCACTATGGTTTACCAAAAATACATAAACAGGGTGCACCTTTAAGACCAATTGTCTGCATGATCAACTCAGTCACCTATAACATCTCCAAGTTTCTGGCTTCAATCCTCAACCTGCTGGTGGGCAGCTCTGAACACCACACTCAGAACACCTGGAAGTCAAGGTCAAAACCTTTTTTTAATGTAAAAGTGTTTTCGGAAATATTATTTTGTTGTTGATGTTGTAAATGTGATTTGCACTTCCCAGCCACCGTAGGAATCATACTTGTTATTAATCTCTGTCTCTCTTCCACAGCATGTCTTTATCCTGTCTTCCTTCTCTCACCCCAACAGGTCGCAGCAGATGGCCCCGCCCCTCCCTGAGCCTGGTTCTGCCGGAGGTTTCTTCCTGTTAAAAGGGAGTTTTTCTTCCCACTGTCGCCAAAGTGCTTGCTCACAGGGTCATATGATTTTACCTTACAATATCCTGGGGGCGATCGTGGCTCAAGAGTTGGGAATTCGCCTTGTAACCGGTTTGAGCCCCGACTCGGACAGTCTCGGTCGTTGTGTCCTTGGGACACTTCACCCACCGGGCCCTCTGCCTACCGCTGGCGCCAGTGTTCGGCAGCCTCGCCTCTATCAGTGCGCCCCAGGCTACAACGTAGCTGCCATCACCAGTGTGTGAATGGGTGGATGACTGGATGTGTAAAGTGCTTTGGGGTCCTTAGGGACTAGTAAAGCGCTATATAAATACAGGCCATTTACCATTTACAATATAAAGCACCTTGAGGTGACTGTTGTTGTGATTTGGTGCTATATAAATAAGATTAAATTGAATTGAATACAGATGCCTGCAAAATACTATCGTCCTCATTTTAGGTTTGACAGCATTTCTAGTAGATAATGGCTTGAGATTGAATTGAGGCTGTGGTTTGGGGAAGGCCTCAGAGGGGACTGGAGGCAGGTCCCAGGCTGTGCAGATACTAATGAGAAGTGAAAGGCTTGAAAAGGCGAGATGGGTGGGGCATGGAAACAATAATGAACAGGTTATAGTGCCTGTTATAGGTTATAGGGCAGGCGACATATATAGACATAGGAGAGGAAGTGACGTGTATGGAGGTGTGGTCCCACTCCTGAAATTCAGATCAATTATAACTGCAGTGTTCAGTCTGGGTCATTATTATGTATAAAGTCTGAAGTCACACATAAATGCTGGATCTGGTAACATTTTAACAGGAAACCACAATTCCAGGTTCTACCAGCACACTTTATCAACAAAGTGACATTAACCACTGATTTCTGGACTTTACAGTTTTTCAAACCTCAACCTTGAAATTTTGTTTTGTTAACATTTAAAGACTAACCACCCCTGCATTTTTAAAATATGCGGTCAGTTTTATTATACTTGGCTTCTAGTCTACTTCCTTAAGCAACATCTGCCTCTAGATGAACTTGTTCTGCTCCTCTGTCTTTCCCATCATATATTTTGTGTTCTGGTGGTGGATGTTCATGTGAAACATGGTTTAACATCTTTTATTTTACATTTTTAATAATAATGCCAGTGCATGTAAGCTAAAAGCTCAGGCTACTCGAAACACTCAAATTTGCAGTTTATTTGGTCCTTGGAGTTTAATGTCATACAGAGCAGATGTGAACACAGAAGCCCCATAACCTACTGGCAACACAGTCTACTCATATTGTGTCACAAAGGCCCAGAGACCTGTAGGAAACCATTGAACCACCAATCATTCCCAACCCGTTGTAAGTGCTTGGTGATTAGCTGCTATTGCCCCGTCATGCTGGCCTAGAGACCGGTCCTTAACCCCTCGCCAACCGCCCATTGCTATGCCAACGTGTAGATTCTGCAAACAGCTGATGAATGGTTTCTGGAGAGTACTGGTAGCTATCAGTATAATATGTTTACATATTTTTAAAATCACCATCACATATATGTTATTGTTTTTATTTGTTATCAAACTGTATCAATGCAGTATGTTGTGAAAAAAAACGTGTTAAGATAACTGATCGAGTCTGTTTGGAAAAGCATCACAAAGTCTCAACATGATTATTTCTAATATTTATTCATTCAAAGAGAAAGAACCATCACTGCTTTTCAATTTGTTCGTGTCTGCCTTTCCTCCACAAAACATCCAGACATTTTTATTTTTAGTCTATCAGCATCGAGGCTTCTCGCCCTCTGTGCCGGTATTGTTGACAAAGAGGCTTTTGAGGAAGAGTAGCTGCAGGTACCCAGAGGTGACGATGAGGAGGCTGAGGGCCATCGACCACCAGGTGATGTACTTTGAGTTGGACTGCAGCAGGAAGTAGTCTACGCTCTTTCTCATCCGACTGAAGCCGTAGTGCCGGAACATGTGAAAGACGTAGGTCTCCACTTTGTGGGTCGTAGTCTGACACAGCAGAACAGACGCAGGTATAAAAATCTGTTTATTCACTTTTGATGTGTCAAACTCCAACAATCCCGCCTCTGCTACCAGTTACTGTTTTTAATTCATTTTGTGAAACACTTTGAACTTAAGTGTGAAGTTTAAATACATTTGACTTGTTTTGGCTCACCAACTGCTGTCAGTACTGCCACAGACACCACAACACTATAACAACTGTAACAGCAGGTAGCTATGTGTACCTCGATGACGCTCAGTGTGTTGTTCAGCTCTTTGCTGATCTCCTCCTTCTTCTTCTCCTCCTCCTCGCTCTTTGAGGGATCTTGGT
This sequence comes from Astatotilapia calliptera, assembly GCF_964374335.1. Classification (NCBI taxonomy): domain Eukaryota; kingdom Metazoa; phylum Chordata; class Actinopteri; order Cichliformes; family Cichlidae; genus Astatotilapia; species Astatotilapia calliptera. The sequence goes on along the minus strand of NC_137428.1, from coordinate 2,181,716 downwards.
AGGTGTCATAGTAAACACCAAAGCTGAGGGAAACCTGCATCGAGCCGAAACGGTTGTGGAAGTTGCTGAAGCACATCTGATAGAAACCTGGAAGTAGACAAGTCAAGATGTTTTTCTTTTTTTTTTCCATATAGCACAGTTAAAAGTAACACAGCAAACACAAAATGTTTTCCAGTTAAAGCAAACCTATTACGTATCGCAGAATCCTGTGAAAATTGAGTTTATCCTTAATGTTTCCATAGGAATTAAAATCAGTTGTATTTGATTGGTGTATCCAACGGCAGATGTGAGAACCTTTGCAAATGCAGACGTTTTTGCAGTTTGCTGGTCTGCAGCATTCAGTTGTGTGTTAACACAATGCTACAATCATCTCAGGAGTGGATGTTCCAGCAAATTCAACCTAAGACCATCCAAACGCTCAGAAAAACTGCAAAACCCCAAGAATTCTCATTCTCAGACTCTACAGGCCTCATGTTAAATGTTAAAGTTCATGAGAGTACAAATAGAAACAGACTGAACAAGTGTGACTTGTTTGGAAGGGTTACCAGGAGGAAGCCTCTTCTCTTTAACTGAACATTGCAGCAACGCTCAGGTTCCTTTGGACAGACAAAACCAAAGTGGACATGTTTGTCCATAAAGGAGAAAACGAAACACGTCAGACCAGCTGTCAGCACTGTGGTGGAGGGATGATGATCTGGGCTCCGTGCAGTGACTCAGTAAACCATGAACTCCTCTGTATACAAATGTATTCTAGAGTCAGATGTGAGGCCATCAGCCACAGGACGATGATACCAAGAAGAGTGCCAAACTTCCAAAAGAAAAAGAATCAAAGTGGTGCAATGCTCCAGCCAGTCCAGACCGCAGCCTGACAGAGAAGCTGTGGTGGGACCTTCAGAGAACGGTGCCGAAACCGACTGAAGAGTTGAGTCTCAATGATGAGACTAATAACATCTACAGAAGCGGTCCCCAACCCCCGGGCCTCGGACCGGTACCGGTCCGTGAGTCGTGTGGTACCGGGCCGCGAGAGTTGAGGCTCAGGTGTGAAATGTCTGGTTTTCAGGGTTTTTATCGGTTTTCAGTGTTATTTTGTTATCGTTTTTATCGTTTACTCGGTTTTCCTGGGTCTTTCCACGTGTGTTATGAATAAATTTTCTTTTTTTCGGTACCGGTACTAGTTTTATTTTGTTGTATTTATCCGCGACACCTTAAAGGCCGGTCCGTGAAAATATTGTCGGGCATAAACCGGTCCGTGGCGCAAAAAAGGTTGGGGACCGCTGATCTACAGGGTGCACGCACGAGGCATTGACGATGACGTGACAATGAGCAGTGACAAATAAATAATGACAGGATGAGAAACAGGTGAAAACATGGCTGGAAGAAACTAAAGAAACAGGAAGTACACTCCACATAACGAGCACAGGACAAAAGACTATCATAATAAAACAGGAAACAGACACAGGAAAACTAAACACTAACAAAATGTCCAAACTTAAAACACTGGCACCACCCAGGCACCATTACAGAAAAACATGATGAAAATTAGAAGATTTTATTGAACATTTCTGTAAAACTCCTGCAGGGTGAGATGCAGTGGGACGACCTGTATCATGAGAATAAAAGATGAAATCTCAATGGAAATCTCAAATGCTAATCTACCAGCTAACGCTAACAAGGTGTTTTTGTGTTTTAATAATTATTTGGCTGCTCACCTTTAAAACATGTATCTCTCTGACTTTACATCCTCTACGAGAGTTTGTGTTGTATCAACATTTAATGTTAAAGTGAATATCTAGACATAATTTCCTACAATCTGTTCATCGCATTCAGCTGAAGTGAAATAACAGCATGGAAGAGCTATCCATCAGACAGACAGCTACCTGATTCTGCAGCCTCAAAGTTGATCTGGCCCTTCGCATCATCAACAGTAGACAGCAACAGATCACTCGGAGTGTTGACGGTGACAGACAGGTGTCTGTCATGGCCAACTCCCATCACCCACTGGACCTACAAAACCAATACAGAGTTAAAAACCATACAGAGCGTCCACACACTGCAGGAACGAGCAGCAGCAGCTCTGTCAGTGTAAAATATCCTGTTTGATGTTACCACTGTGAGCTCTTTTCAACAGATGGTACCGATGCTGGTGTCCATGCTAATCTGACATTTGTGGGAAAACAGACTACATGTCAGGTGGCGTCACTTAGCTTGACACAGAGTTTTCTTCTTACCATGAAGTTCAAGTAAAATCTCTCTCCACGGTGAGCAAAGTGCCAGAAACACTCCAACCCAGCAGCAGGAAGCACTATAGCAAAGTCGTACTGGTCAGAACCCCAGAACAGCTCCTGGTCTGTGACGTCGGGGCGGGCGTTTGTCTGGGGAACCCCATGAGCTGAGCCCCAAAATAAAAAGCCCAGAAAGAAGCAGGGAATCCAGCACAGCATGTCTAAAACATGGAAGGGTGAGAGTAGAGTCTGTGCTGCAGTTAGATCAAAAATGATTAACCAGCCCTGAAATGTTTCCTCCTCTGCTGGGAAAACTGGACGGGCTGCACAGATGGAAGCACTGCTGATAGAGAGGAAAACCCTGCAGGAGGGAAACTCTCCAGGTGATCCAAACAAATGAACCTTGAAACTTCCACAGACAGATCCCGACATCCTGTGGAGGTTTGGACCACCGGTTCAGTAATATTTGACCATGTGGTGGATGTACATTTAGATTATTCTCATGGCCGTCATTTCAACATTTACATGAATCCATTGATCCACTGGTGAACAGGAAACAGCAGACATATGCCAACAGGAGAGTGGGTGTAGTGCTGAGAAGAAGGTCTGTTTGATGTTTTACATGATAAAACTTGTTTCCATTCTAGACAAAGATCATAAAGAGAATACAAACAGTATTGTTTAAATGATGGTTTCATTTATAAAGCGAAAAACTTTCCCCAAACCTGCCCTGTGTGCAAAAGTAACTGCCCCCTAAACCTGATCACTGGTTGTTCCACCCTCTGCAGCAGGAAGTGATCAGTGCTGAGCAGTTAAACATAATTAACTATCAATGAAATCATGTATGAATTATGATTCTGTGATTAACATACACTTCATATCACTTCTCATTTTCAAAATCATGTCGTTTAGCTTTGAAATGTCTGCATTTGTGAATAAAACATTCTCTTAGTAACAACATTTATTTAGATCCAACCATGCAAAATATGATTTTTGCCATTTTTCAAGTGGTCTTAAAGCTTTAATCAGGACTGTATCTGATATCACTTCAGTTTAATGTGAAAAAGCTGCATCAGTGTTTTGCTGGGATGCATCTGCTCCTCTGGCTTTCCTGTTAGCAGTGAGTGCATCGATGTCACAGAGGTTTTAGTGCAGCATAAACTCCAGCACATATTTTTGTCACTCTGGAGCACATTTCAGGAAAATAACAAGAAGTAAATGAAGGAAAGCGACAGAAGCCGACAGGATAAGACGAGCGTCATATCTGAGACAATAACCAGGGCCGGACCGTTTCTGACAGCTGCATCATTTTTATTGTGCAACAACACGGCAGCAGAGGACGGTTTGATTTGGTCTTGGGAATAAATCACTACTGGAAATCACAGGACTCAGATCAACACACGTCTGCTGTCCAGAACCAGGACGACGTGCTGAGATCACGGTGGGCGACAAATGTTCATCAGCAGAACGATGAGACAGAAACACAGAAGAGCCGTTTGGAAAGGCAGGAGGTACAGTGCTAACAGGCTGCAAGAAATATAAATACAGACTCACGTCTGTCTCTATCAGTACTTATCATGCAAAAGATACGACACACATGTGTGCAAAGAAGTGTCCAGGTTCATCCTGACCATCAACCTTTCTGACTGAAGGGCATTTCTGCCAGCAGAACTTCAGATATAAGCAGTGACGTGAGATATAAGACAATAACACTATCAGTCATGGTCTGGCAGTCCCAGAGCACAAAGCTCAGCAGGACATAAACAGCGTGGAGTCATCAACATCATCAACAGAAGGCAGAAGAGCTTTGAATGTCCTTCAAGAAGTCTGGAGAAGTGTTCCTGCAGGTCCTCACAGAGACGCCAGAGAGCTGCTCAGAGAGTTCAGAGAGAGCTGAAGGATGAAGGTCAGACCATAATATTCCTCCAAAAGTGCCTTCATGGACCTGCAGCCGAAAATAGAAACCGATGCAAAGTGTTTATGCAGGTGAGAGAAGTTCACCTGAGGGCTCTTATTCAGCGTGCATGCCGAGCGCTGAGAGACGGAGGTTGTGCTGCAGGCAGACGTTTGGACGGCGACTCAGACTTCTCTTCTAGATGTCGTCAAATATTTGTCTACGAGATGACGACGAGACAGGTACCGTCCTCCTGAGTGCACAAAAACACACAAGTGAACACAGCAGCACACAAATCCACACGTCTGTGGACACGTCAGTGCCTGCAGACACTTTAGAAACGGCTGTGCTTCACTCCAACACTGAGGAAATGAACAAACTGACAGTTAACAATATGGAAAAATAAAAGGATCTCGCTGCTGCTGAAAAGTGTGAAATAGCTAAATGCCTTGGACACGTAGTGAAAACCTGAGATATTTCATGAAAACTTAATCGTGATCACCGCAACGTTAGGAGATCTGTGGCTGAGTCAGAGCACACACGGGTTCGTGCAGATAAAGGCACAACGAGGAAGGTTTCTGCAGGACAAATACATCCCATTAAGAGAGCAGCTGCTAAAAGGCCATTACAAAGCAGCAAACACATATTTGAAGCTGCTGGTGCCTCTGGAACCCCACCAACATCAAGGTGTAGGACATTTTGGACAATCGACAATCTTCTAACACAAAAACATACAAGTGTTCACTGAAGTAAACACACAGAGCAGTAGCAGATTTTTTTAAGTGTTTTATTTATTTTCATTTGCTGCTAACTGCCTTGTTTTCATTTGTAGTTTTTGTAGTAGGAAGAACTACAAAATCTACAAATAAACAAAGAGCAGTTAGCAAATGTAGTGCTCTCCACTATGTGAAGCCCTCACATGAATTTTTAGATTTTTCAGTTTAAGCCAATTAAATGAAATCCAAAAATTCAGCCCCAACAATCAAATGATCCCCTATGAGCAAGCACTCTGGCAACGGTGGAGAGGAAAAACTCCCTTTTAACAGGAAGAAACCTCTGGCAGAACCAGGCTCAGGGAGGGGCGGTCTTCTGCCATGACTGGTTGGGGGGTGAGGGGCAAAATTAAATCAAACATAAAGGAGAGCACAGCATATTTATGACAGGTCGGTGGACTGTGGCTCGAGTTCAAAAGATGCTCGAATCCCGCCTGAGGTGGTATGGACACCTCACTCTTGTTCCCGTACCGCTGGGCGCTGAAGATTTTCCACAATTTGTCTGAGTTCTGCCATCTCTTGCCTGAGTTGTGTGTTTTCTCGACAGAGTCGTGTGTTTTTTTGAATGTGTGGTGTGACATCGTGACGGAGTTCTGTGTGTTCTTGTCTGAGTTCTATGTAGTTTTCACTGAGTTGTGCTTTTTCTAGCTCGAGTTGTGCGTTTTCTTGAACGAGTTGTGCGTTTTCTTGACCGAGTTGTGTGTTTTCTCGACCGAGTCGTGTGTTTTCTTGAATGTGTCGTGTGACATCGTGACTGAAGTCTATGCACATTTCATTGACTCGTGCGAGTTCTTCGGTGAGTCGTGCGTGTTCTTCCCAGAGCTGTGCGTTTTGATGACGGAGTTCGTCTAACGGATCTGCTCTTGCCTGTGACATTTTTGTAAAGATTTAAGGCTCAAGGGTGTCAAAGGGTAGCTGTGTCTCAAACAACTGTCTCTTTCTGCTGTAAACTGTTGAACGAGCTCCTATTTATAGACTCGGTGGGCGTGGCAGAGAATGCGATGTCGCTGTGACAAAACAATGATCCTTTGATCTTCTCAAAGGATCATTGTGATGTCGCCGTGACGTCACGATGATCGTTCGAGAAGATCAAAGGAGCGCTGTGGATCATTCTGCGCATGCTCAGATCAATGAACGGGAGAACTATTTGTAAATACTTTGCTAGCTAACAAAGGTGCTTTTAGCAACAGCTGGTGGTGGTTCGTCGCTATCAACCCTTAAACTCGTGAACTGGCTCTCTAGCTTTTCGATTGCTACTGTTGTCTATCACATATGTATTATTTGGAACCCAGCTTACCTGTAAAAACAGACACACAGCAGGTAACAGGAACTACTCGGTGCGCCAGCTCGGCACCACTAGGCTGTGTCCCAATTCAGGGTCTGCACGCTTGAAGTACGCGCACTACGCACGGTGCGTACTATAAGTATGAGAAGTGCGGAAGTGAGAGGCTTGTGAAATAGGACGGTCTTGCCTTCGTCGCGCTGCTCAGGTTGCCTAGCAACCATGATACTAACCGCGAGAAACGTGTCATACAGCTTTGTGTGACAGAAACGAAGGAGAACATGTTTTGTTCATTTGAGACCAAAGGACCGTAAAACATGATTGTTGGGCTTCATTCCTGTGCTGAACAGTCATTTAAGATTAGCTAGTAAATAACAATTAGCTGATGTTGGTCATGAGACTAAAGTCATCTCACTGTGGTAATGTAAATATAATATGGCCAATATTAAAGTTATAGTCAGATTATTATGATATATTACAGCAGTGAGCTTGAACAGTTGTTTATATGTCCTATCACCTTAAATCTTCACTCAAAGACGAGTATCTGTGACAGTGTGTATACAGATGTGTTATATATAAGAGACAAATATTGTTCGTTTAATACGTTGGCATTATTACATTTGGCTCAATGCTTACATATGTGTATAAAGCAAATGTACGAGCTGTGATAACTGTGTCTGATAGAATGAAGAGTAGACTGATATATGAAATATTCCTTTATTGGGTGAGAAAATCAGACCATGTCATAACTGCTGTAAGTCACACAGAATAGACATCAGAGCCTTAAACAGGCTGACGTCTGCTAAATGGGTCAAACTGGGCAGAAAGTCTACAAACACATAACATCCTTATAGAATATGATGTAACACTATAGATCAACTTAGCTTAGAATATATAAAGCATATAAACAGTTACAGCAATATGATGCAACAAACACAGCAGCTACTGATCTAAAATCCTCAAAGCTTCATAGAACTGAAACCAACATTTATTTTAGCTCCATTCTGCTGCTGATACAGACTTTAGGTTTCTGAACATTAAACTTGTTGCTGCCTTTCATGGTGTGTAACTTGAAGGCCCTGAGTACTCTGAGTACTTTCTCCCACACTGGAAACACTGGGATGATCACATTATGTGAACATTACCTAATAAGACTGATTCAGCACAGACAGTTCTGTTAAACTTTCCTAGCAGTCCTTCACAAACAGGGAACAGTCTGTCTATTCTCTCCATCTGTCAGCTGCTGCTGGCTCTTCCTCCTCCTCTTCCTCACACACTGCCGAGTTTGTCCTGGTGGATCATCAGGGCTGCAAAGCCTCACAGATGATGTGCAGCAGTGGGTCCCTCATTCTGTCCTCACTCTGGACACTTGCAGTCGTCACACATGGAAATCAAATGTGTGATAAGCTGCAGGATTCAAACACAAGTGTAACTTATAAACACACGTTCATACTTTTATTCCACAATCAGAGAGAAAGAAACAGAGAGAGAGTGCAGGACAGACAGACAGGTGACAGTCTCAGGTGTACACACTGCTACACAACAGCACAGAGAAGCAGGATTTAGTGTTTGTGTTATTACGAGTGTAAACAAGAAGAGTTCCAGATGGTGCAGTGGACACATGTGTGACTGCTGTGATTAAAGCATCTTTCTTTCAGCTTAACGAGTGAACCGTCAGCTCGTTCAAACACACGTTAAAGTCCGTTTGGCTCGACACCACCGAACAGAGGCAGCAATATAACACAGCTCACATTAACAGTGCAGTGGATCCTGCTTGTGCCGTGATATTCAGGACTGCAAACCGAGCAGCATCACTGACTTTCAGCTTGTTGTGTTTGTGGATATATGACTGACTTTAATTATCCACAAAATCATCAGATTCTCTGCAAGATTAAGGTCGACTATATATATATTTATATATGGGGCGATCGTGGCTCGACCCTATATTATCACGCCCAAACCTCGCAATAATAGCGGTGTAACAACTTGTTCTTTGTGACAAGATAAACATGTCTCCTATACAAGATAAACACACCTTTACAATATTGACCACAGAAATGTACAATCAAGAACATTTTAACTGCTGGAACCATCTATTAAACTTCTTTATACATAAGCCATTTCTGTGACACTTACAGTATGTCTCTACCAGCTTTGCACATCTACAGACTGAAATCCTTGCGCATTCTTCTTTGCAAAACAGCTCCACAACTGCTCTGTGATGGCCTCAGAGGAGAATATTGGGAGCAACAACACCATGAAGTCCAAAGAACACCCCAGACAGGTCAAGGATAAAATTATTGAGAAATTTAAAGCAGGCTTAGGCTACAAAAAGATTTCCCAAGCCTTGAACATCCCACGGAGCACTGTTCAAGCCATCATTCAGAAATGGAAGGAGTATGGCACAACTGTAAACCTACCAAGACAAGGCCGTCCACCTAAACTCACAGGCCGAACAAGCAGAGCGCTGATCAGAAATGCAGCCAAGAGGCCCATGGTGACTCTGGACGAGCTGCAGAGATCTACAGCTCAGGTGGGGGAATCTGTCCATAGGACAACTATTAGTCGTGCACTGCACAAAGTTGGCCTTTATGGAAGAGTGGCAAGAAGAAAGCCATTGTTAACAGAAAACCATAAGAAGTCCCGTTTGCAGTTTGCCCCAAGCCATGTGGGGACACAGCAAACATGTGGAAGAAGCTGCTCTGGTCAGATGAGACCAAAATGCAAAACGCTGTGTGTGGAAAACTAACACTGCACATCACTCTGAACACACCATCCCCACTGTCAGATATGGTGGTGGCAGCATCATGCTCTGGGGGGGCTTCTCTTCAGCAGGGACAGGGAAGCTGGTCAGAGTTGATGGGAAGATGGATGGAGCCAAATACAGGGCAGTCTTGGAAGAAAACTTCTTGGAGTCTGCAAAAGACTTGAGACTGGGGCGGAGGTTCAGCTTCCAGCAGGACAACGACCCTGAACATAAAGCCAGGAAACAATGGGATGGTTTAAAACAAAACACATCCATGTGTTAGACTGGCCCAGTCAAAGTCCAGATCTAAATCCAATCCAGAATCTGTGGCAAGATCTGAAAACTGCTGTTCACAAACGCTGCCCATCTAATCTGACTGAGCTGGAGCTGTTTTACAAAGAAGAATGGGCAAAGATTTCAGTCTGTAGATGTGCAAAGCTGGTAGAGACAGACCCTAAAAGACTGGCAGCTGTAACTGCAGCAAAAGCTGGTTCTACAAAGTATCGACTCAGGGGCTGAATAATTACGCACACCCCACTTTGCAGTTATTTATTTGTAAAAAATGTTTGGAATCATGTATGATTTTTGTTCCACTTCTCACGTGTGCACCACTTTGTGTTGGTCTTTCACCTGGAATTCCAATAACATTGATTCATGTTTGTGGCTGTAATGTGACAAAATGTGGGAAAGTTCAAGGGGGCCAAATACTTTTGCAAGCCACTGTACATGCCAGCTGAGCAGCCTCAGGTAGTTCTCTAAAACATTTTAAATTATAAAGCTGGGTTTCACTACACCCTGAGAGGTCAGTGAAGGCATCAGCGAGCTCATTTACCATCTTACAGTCTTCCAGTTTGATCTTCAGACACTCTGTCACCTGTCCCGACTGCTCCTGAGCTGCTGCCTCTTCTGGACACAGCCCGCTGATCTACACACACACACACACACACACACACACACACACACACACACACACACACACACACACACACACACAGGTGAAATCTCTGGTATCTGAGGCACACAGTTGATGTAAAGGTAGGTTGGCTGTAAAAGGGGAGGAGCTAAAACATATATTTGAACTGTGATTCATGCAAAGCTACTCTAGTGGAGCAGAAGTAGAAACCCTTGATGTAATTCCTGTCTTCATGCGAACGTGCTATAATTCAGTCCGCACACAAATGTCCCCATGTCTGCTGACCTTGCAGACTTTTGTAAAAACTTGTGCTGTCAGCGTTAATCCCGTTAAAATGATGCTAACGCCATAACCGCATTAACACGGCAAATCTGCCTTAGCGAGTTATCGCGGATCGCCCCGTGCGTGGGGCTACATGGCACTAACGCATTAATGAGCTAACCGTGCTAACGCATTGCAGCCCACGCTAACATACATATATACATATATATACACGTGTATGTATATATATATACAGGGAGTGCAGAATTATTAGGCAAATGAGTATTTTGTCCACATCATCCTCTTCATGCATGTTGTCTTACTCCAAGCTGTATAGGCTCGAAAGCCTACTACCAATTAAGCATATTAGGTGATGTGCATCTCTGTAATGAGAAGGGGTGTGGTCTAATGACATCAACACCCTATATCAGGTGTGCATAATTATTAGGCAACTTCCTTTCCTTTGGCAAAATGGGTCGAAAGAAGGACTTGACAGGCTCAGAAAAGTCAAAAATAGTGAGATATCTTGCAGAGGGATGCAGCAGTCTAAAAATTGCAAAGCTTCTGAAGCGTGATCATCGAACAATCAAGCGTTTCATTCAAAATAGTCAACAGGGTCGCAAGAAGCGTGTGGAAAAACCAAGGCACAAAATAACTGCCCATGAACTGAGAAAAGTCAAGCGTGCAGCTGCCAAGATGCCACTTGCCACCAGTTTGGCCATATTTCAGAGCTGCAACATCACTGGAGTGCCCAAAAGCACAAGGTGTGCAATACTCAGAGACATGGCCAAGGTAAGAAAGGCTGAAAGACGACCACCACTGAACAAGACACACAAGCTGAAACGTCAAGACTGGGCCAAGAAGTATCTCAAGACTGGTTTTTCTAAGGTTTTATGGACTGATGAAATGAGAGTGAGTCTTGATGGGCCAGATGGATGGGCCCGTGGCTGGATTGGTAAAGGGCAGAGAGCTCCAGTCCCACTCAGACGCCAGCAAGGTGGAGGTGGAGTACTGGTTTGGGCTGGTATTCAATTCAATTCAATTCAATTCAATTCAATTTTATTTATATAGCGCCAAATCACAACAAAAGTCGCCTCAAGGCGCTTCATAGTGTCATGATTCGAGTTTTGAGGAGAAGACAAACGACTGCATGGTCTCAGTAGATGTCAGAATAGTGATTTTTATTACACATATGTACATATGGGGAAGATGAGCATCACAAGCCTTTTAGAGCCGATCTCCCCCGAACAAGCATCTCACAAGGCTTTTATTACAATGATGACGTCAAGTCACATGATAAGTATCAGTCAGTTCTCAGAACTCAGGAAGTTCCCCTCACTCCACAAGTTCTCCTTATAAGGCCTCCAGATGTTTCCACTCAGCCCAGCACTCAGAGAAAACCAGTGTGTGTTGTGTGTATATCTATTCGTGTCTATTGTGAAAGTATATCTATCAGAAAACTGTCCTCAGACAACCCTCCTATTCTTACTAAGTGTGTGTGTACACATTCATGTGTTATATAAGAGCGTGCATGTACTTTAAAGGCCTGTGTACGTGCAGAACTACACGCAGGCGGGCCGGGCCCAACAGGACGGGTGGGTCTGAATGGTGTGACTGCACTAAAGTGCAACAACTTAAGTAGATAACAAGAATGATACAGAACCTCACTGAACAATCAGTGTGCATTAATATTTACTCAAAGTAACACAGATGTAATTAAAAGATTATTCTGTCAACCGATTTAACAATGGTAAATGATTAATCAATGATAACTAATTGTGAGAATACATAATAAAATATCTCCTGGTCACAATAGATACAGAGAAAAACCCAACAATCATATGACCCCCTATGAGCAAGCACTTTGGCGACAGTGGGAAGGAAAAACTCCCTTTTAACAGGAAGAAACCTCCTGCAGAACCAGGCTCAGGGAGGGGCGGGGCCATCTGCTGCGACCGGTTGGGGTGAGAGAAGGAAGACAGGATAAAGACATGCTGTGGAAGAGAGACAGAGATTAATAACAGATATGATTCAATGCAGAGAGGTCTGTTAACACATAGTGAGTGAGAAAGGTGACTGGAAAGGAAAAACTCAATGCATCATGGGAATCCCCGGCAGCCTACGTCTACTGCAGCATAACTAAGGGAGGATTCAGGGTCACCTGGTCCAGCCCTAACTATATGCTTTAGCAAAAAGGAAAGTTTGAAGCCTAATCTTGAAAGTAGAGATAGTGTCTGTCTCCTGAATCCAAACTGGAAGCTGGTTCCACAGAAGAGGGGCCTGAAAACTGAAGGCTCTGCCTCCCATTCTACTTTTAAATACTCTAGGAACAACAAGTAGGCCTGCAGAGCGAGAGCGAAGTGCTCTAATAGGGTGATATGGTACTACAAGGTCATTAAGATAAGATGGGGCCTGATTATTTAAGACCTTGTATGTGAGGAGCAGGATTTTGAATTCAATTCTGGATTTAACAGGAAGCCAATGAAGGGAAACCAAAACAGGAGAAATCTGCTCTCTCTTTCTAGTCCCTGTCAGGACTCTTGCTGCAGCATTTTGGATTAGCTGAAGGCTTTTCAGGGAGTTTTTAGGACATCCTGATAATAATGAATTACAGTCGTCCAGCCTGGAAGTAATAAATGCATGAACTAGTTTTTCAGCGTCACTCTGAGACAGGATATTTCTAACTTTAGAGATGTTGCACAAATGGAAGAAAGCAGTCTTACATATTTGTTTAATATGTGCGTTGAAGGACATGTCCTGGTAAAAAATAATGGATTGGATTTATATAGCGCTTTTCAAGGCACCCAAAGCGCTTTACAATACCACTATTCATTCACTCTCACATTCATACACTGGTGGAAGCAAGCTACAGTTGTAGCCACAGCTGCCCTGGGGCAGACTGACAGAAGCAAGGCTGCCATATCGTGCCATCGGCCCCTCTGGCCAACACCAGTAGGCAGTAGGGTAAAGTGTCTTGCCCAGGGACACAACGACCAAGACAGAGAGCCCAGGGATCGAACCGGCGACCTTCCGGTTACAGATGCGATTCCCAACCCCCTGAGCCACGGTCGCCCAATAAAAAAATGACTCCAAGGTTCCTCACAGTGTTACTGGAGGCCAAGGTAATGCCATCCAGGGTAAGAATCTGGTTAGATACCATATTTCTAAGATTTTCAGGGCCGAGTATCAGCAAAGATGAGCTTGTGGGGCCTTTTCGGGTTGAGGATGGAGTCAAGCTCAACTCCCAGTCCTACTGCCAGTTTCTGGAAGACACCTTCTTCAAGCAGTGGTACAGGAAGAAGTCTGCATCCTTCAAGAAAAACATGATTTTCATGCAGGACAATGCTCCATCACACGCGTCCAAGTACTCCACAGCGTGGCTGGCAAGAAAGAGTATAAAAGAAGACAAACTAATGACATGGCCTCCTTGTTCACCTGATCTGAACCCCATTGAGAACCTGTGGTCCATCATCAAATGTGAGATTTACAAGGAGGGAAAACAGTACACCTCTCTGAACAGTGTCTGGGAGGCTGTGGTTGCTGCTGCACGCAATGTTGATGGTGAACAGATCAAAACACTGACAGAATCCATGGATGGCAGGCTTTTGAGTGTCCTTGCAAAGAAAGGTGGCTATATTGGTCGCTGATTTGTTTTTGTTTTGTTTTTGAATGTCAGAAATGTATATTTGTGAATGTGGAGATGTTATATTGGTTTCACTGGTAAAAAGAAATCATTGAAATGGGTATATATTTGTTTTTTGTTAAGTTGCCTAATAATTCTGCACAGTAATAGTCACCTGCACACACAGATATCCCCCTAAAATAGCTCAAACTACAAACAAACTAAAAACTACTTCCAAAAACATTCAGCTTTGATATTAATGAGTTTTTTGGGTTCATTGAGAACATGGTTGTTGTTCAATAATAAAATTATTCCTCAAAAATACAACTTGCCTAATAATTCTGCACTCCCTGTATATATACACACACACACACACACATATATATACACACACATATATATACACACACATATATATACACACATATATATATATATATATAATTGGGAGAATTGAACAATACATACATACATGCACACACAGACATACATATATATATATGTATGTCTGTGTGTGCATGTATGTATGTATTGTTCAATTCTCCCAATTCTTTTGATCTTTGGGCTGAAGGAAGGACAATACTCGGTGTATAAATGCTCAATCAACAATCCTTTATTCCATACAATTCAACACTTTAAGAGCACAAACCCTCCGGATGGGGAGACATGCATGCAGAGTGACACAGCAAATCTCAAACTGGTGGAGGGTTACTCAAGCTCTTATAGCCTCTAATGGGCAACACCTAGTCGTAAAGGCCTAAACATTCACATTCTTTCTCTCACACGGCGCCCAAGTTATGACCTCGGCTCATTGTTTTTCCTGCTCCCAACAAGGTGGTGGGGTGAACCTCCTGTGGAATGTGCTCTGTCTCCTCTGCTATCAGAACAGCAAGGCCCTGACTCTCTGCACACAATATTCTCTTCTTAACTCAGCAGTATAGTGCATCATAAAACAATATCATCCATTCACAATAAATCAGCAGTCTAATGTTCTAATATATGGTATACATATACATATGTGTATGTATGTGTATATATATGTATGTTTGTCATTGTTAACGTCACACCTAAAAACATAGCTTTTACTTTACGGTACAACAGGTATCATTTACCGTAATACCTGTTATATGCACGCGTGATACACAATAATAACACATAATAACCAATCAGACAGATTCATCAGGTAACATGAGAACATTCACTGCCTGGAACAGCGTATGGATGCTAGGGCTCCGGTGCACCGTCAGCCTCAGAATCTCCAGCTACTGGCTACTGTGCTGCTGTAGATGGAGGGCAACCAGCTATGTGATGGTGATTAACTTATTCACCACAAGGTGTCACTGCTGTGCTTCCCAACAACACTCACGCTACAAGGTAAGAGTCCCCTTTGTTGTGTCAGTTAGTGATGGAGACATATACAGGTATTTGCAGCAAACTATAATTGATTGTTCTTCTCTCCTAACTTCAGTGCAGCTTGTAGAATAAAAATATAAATGAAACTGTTAACATTAAAGCTAACAGCTGGCTGCTTTCACCTTTACTTTGTGCTACATTCCTGTTCATCAAAACATCATTGCAGACAAATAAGGTCTCCATGTACCTGACCTGAGTGCATCTCTTAGAAACAAAATATCACCTCTCATTCTATTGGCTGTACCTTCCAGTGTTGGGTAAGTTACTTTAAATTAGTAACTTAGTTACATTACTAGTTACTTCTATCAAAAGTAACTCAGTTACTTCAAGTTACTCGTTACTTTCAGAGTAACTAGTTACTAGGGAAAGTAACTTTGGTTTTACTCAGAATTCTCTTGTTAATGTGTTGCTTCCGTAACTGGATACCCAGCCAGACTGTCAGTCTTCTAGCTTGCTTACTTGCCACAGTGCACTGTGCCACCTACCAATAGAAAGGAAAAAAATAATGTGCACATTTCCACGAGAGAAATCCCACGCCTGATTCTATCCTATCCTGCTTTTTACATCCAACACAAAAACTGCAGTCGTGGTGCTTTCGATTGTACTCAGAACTCGGAAATTCTGCCTTCTGAATAGGAAGATGTAGGTAACACCAGACTGCAGATGAGCTGCTTACAGGGCTGGACTGGGACAAAAAATCGGCCCGGGGAATTTGACTAGAGACCGGCCGCCATTATAGGAAAAATCATAAAGCCTTTGAATGAAAATAAACCCTGTTGTGACAGTGATGTTCACTGTTCTGATGGTATATATGCATCAATCTATCAATCGTTTGTTGTAAGACTCAGATAATTATTTTTTTAAAAGCGAGACATTTTAAATGATAATAAGAAAGAAAAGTATTTCTTTGTGCCCCCCTCTCCCTGTTAATGCCCTACATGGCCCCCTGGCAGCACTTTGCTAGACCCGCCCCTGCACAGTTACCAGCTGTCAGCTACTTAGAAAAGGATCCTGGTGTTATTTGTCTCTCAGAAACAGTTCATAACTTCAACTCATTCCTGTCACCTAAAAGGTAAACCTGTTTCTCCATCACCTGTTCAGCTCTGATGGTTCAGTAAGGACATCTCCTGGTTTCATCTTCATGTTTCCCTCTCACCACATAACCAAACCCACATCATGACCAGCAGCTTTACAGCTGTGGCTCCAGCAAACATCAGCTGATACTAGAAAGTAATATTAAATAAATTCTAACAACAGCTGATCAAGCTTGAACGTGCTGCTGTTGTTTATCCGCTGGTTTCCTCTTTCTGGCACAAAGTGGTCGATAAACAAACAACAGAGAAAAGCCGATCAGCTGATCATTGATCAGTTTCATGATTGAAGTAGAAACAGGAGAGGGAGGGGGGAGAATGAAAGAAGAAGACGATTCTGTTTTTTACGGGACGGTTCAACATCAGTAACATAGCACCACCCAGCTGTATAGAAACTCCGTCATGCTAGCTAGCACGCAGTACGAAAAAGTCAGCACAGCTAAAATAAACTCCACCTAAACTTGGTTCATATCTGACCCAGAGAGACTGCAGGTCATAACTTCTTACCTGAAGTTCAGTTCACACTCGGACCGGCGGCCGCCTCGGGTCTCTCCTCCTGTCTCCCCTTTCCCTCCTCCACCTGCTGCCTCCACCACTTGCTAATGTTATTGAATCTGTGGAAGCTCCGCGACAGCCACCACACGAACGAATAACGTGCCTATCTAAATCCCAGTAACGAGTAACGCGTTCCTGGTTTTGGCATAATAACTAGTTACCGTGCTACTTACCACAATAATAACGTAGTTACTGTAACGCGTTACTTAATAACGCGTTAGTCCCAACACTGGTACCTTCATGATGTAAACAATGACGTGCATGCAGCGCAGGTATCGCCTCCAACTGTGCAGCCTTACTGGGTTTGCTGTGAAATATTTAAAGAGATCAAATATTTGCCGCTCACATCAAACTGGACTCTATGAACTAGAATTAGTTCAAAAACAATTGGTTAACATTTCTGTTTTTACATTTACGATTACCAACACACACCACAGAAACGTCTTTTCACAGAGGGCCACTTCCTGTGTGGATGAAGCAAACCGACAGCAGGCAGTTGTGATTCGCTGGCTGTGACTCACCTGAAGCGTTACAGGCCTCTCTGCTTGGACTGTTGGGCTGAGGCTCACCTGGGTCAGGATTGGACCGTCTGTGCTCAGAACATCGGCTCACTCTGATTCAATTCATGTCAGAACAAAACCAAGAACAGCTGGGTGGTAACTAAGTACAAAATACTTAAGCATTCCAGGTATCCGTGCTTTACTTTGAAGTATTCTGCTGATAATAAACGGGGCTAACGCAGATCGTTGTGTCTGTTGCTGTACGTCAGCACAGAGATGTTTCAGATAAATCACCTAAAAAACTCACAAGAATGAAATTGACATTCATTTTCCTCAACACCTGAGCAGCAACACTTGTGACCTCCACTGACTGGTAAATACCCAAACTCTTTACTCCTCTGCTCCTGTACGATGGGAGATTTTACCCTGGAGTCATCTTTGTTAAAACCAGCAGCAGTTTAATATTTTTAACTATGCTTTGAAAGTGTTTTCTTCAAATGGGAATTTAGAGTTGAAACGTGTTGTATTCAGCAGCCAGAGGCTAAATCCTGCCCTTCACTAACTTTAATACATTTTGACCTGCCAGGTTGTAGCTGTGGTCCGGTGCACAGAAGAGTGCACCTCTGCTGCATTTGCAATAAAAAGCTGACCAACGCAGAATGAAACTTAAAGGGAAGTTGGTGCCGGAGACAAAGAGAAACCTGTGCATGGATCTTCTCTCTTGATTTGTTGCAGGGAGGCTGCAGGGAGTCACTGAGCTCAAAGGAGTGTGTAGCTACGGCACAACAAGCAGTTTCTTTGAGCCGAATATAAAAGTGACGGAGCTTTATGTGCAGGTAAGTTGTAAGACTACGCCCGTTGTCCAGCGTGCTGTTGCCTAAATAACAAAGAAAACAATGACCCTGTCATGTCTGCGTCAGTCTTGAAAGGACAAACAGCATAATTATGCAGTTGCCACTTTAAAATAATCCTTCTTGTCAGTGGAAATTCTTTGTCATTTCCCAACACGGACACTTGCAGCATGCTCTCATTTATGAGAAACTGGTGGAGTTTCTACGCCCAAAGATAACGATCTTTCCTCAAATGCATTCTTTTGTAAAAACAAACTCACAGTGAAGAATGTGAAGGTGGACACGTATCAGTGCCACTCTGTTAACCTGCTTAACCTGCAGTAACCGAACATTCAAGAGATTCCCCACCCCACCCCGAATGCACAGACCGAGTGGATAGCTCACAAAATGTGTCTTTTTTCACAACAAATTCTCTCTTAATGTCCATGAAAGAACTAGAAAAGCTGATCGCGTCCTTGATTGTTAACGTGAGCTTGTCCATTGCTCAAATGAGCTGAGCTTTAAATCAGCAGAAATAAAAAGCTAAGTGTTTCTTTAATACAGCAGTTAAATGTGGAATCAGCTGCTGCCACTGGGTCCAGTTTTACACGTTTGTATGAAAGTATATTTAAAGCTCCAGAAAAGTTTCATTTACCCCTAAAGATGCAAAATGCTCTTCATGCTTCGTTAGAAACTGCATTACTTATAAATGTGGAAATTATATATTTATTATTATTTATTTTTAAAAAAGGAGAACACTGAGGTCGATTAGCTCAGAACTTTGTTTTATATCTTCTCTTTGAACAAGATAGAAATTTAGGGGTAACATGGCCTTACAAACCTATTACACACAGCCTATTCAGTTCATAGGCTGTGTCTATGAACTAAAATTAGTTGAAACAATTGGTTAACATTTCTGTTTTTACGTTTGACTACGCACGTTTAGCTTCATTTCTGCAGTTCCACAATAGTATGTGTGTTTTATCCCTGGTATGAAAAATGTTCAGCTGCTGACGGGACAGAGTTCTTTGGAGTCGTGATGCAAAAACAACCTTTATCTTCACGGCGATGTCACACAGACACACTGAACACTGATTCTGAGGAATGCTTGACTTAACAAACACTGGTTGTTGCACAATCACAAAGCAGAACATGAACATATTTCAGTCTTCTTCTTCCTCCTGCTCCCTTCAGGGGGCGCCACAGCAGATCATCAGCCGCCATCTCCTCCTATCCCAGCATCCTCCTCTGTCACACCAACCCTCTGCATGTCCTCCGTCACTGCGTCCTTTGAGGTCTTCCTCTTTTCCTCCTGCCTGGCAGCTCCATCTTCATCACTCTGTCCAGTATATCCACTGTCCTTCATTCCCTGCTTGGTCATCTCTTTTCACTTCCTGTGTCATTGTCTTTTATTTTCTTATCTCTAGTCTATGTCAGAGCGCCTGTTTCCAGGCCCCGTCTGCGGTCTCCAGTTCCTTGTGCCTTTGGATTTTCTCCCTTTTGGACTTTTCACTTTTGCCCATTGGGACTTTGTTTTGTTTTCTCATTGTTTGTTAAATCTCACCTGTTTTCCATGTCTGCATTTTCACATCTCAAAGTGATATTTGAGTCAATTTCAGGGCCTGTAAAGAAGTTTAATCAGTAATTCAGCTTCTACCAGGTTCTGACTGTGAGCCTCAATTACACATACAGTCGGGGAAGATGGCCCCGCCCCTCCCTGAGCCTGGTTCTGCTGGAGGTTTCTTCCTGTTAAAAGGGAGTTTTTCCTTCCCACTGTCGCCAAAGTGCTGCTCATAGGGGGTCACATGATTGTTGGATTTTTCTCTGTATGTAGTATTGGATTGTCTACCTTAGAAGAGGAAAGCAGGTATTTGTTAGACCTTTCTCAACTTCAACACATTCTGTATACATGTTCTTCTACATGAGGTGTATATGTACAGTGGCAAGTGTTCATATTTTCTGCTTGTGAAGTTGTGTCTCATTGTTGTTTTTTAAATTCTTCAAATGCAGTCATCACTTCAAACTATTCACAGTAAATGATTTTTTGTTTCTATGGGCGGAGTCTCCAACTTTGTGATTGCAGCCTTTTCTTAGAACATAAATCTGTGTGTAATCCACCAGTTTAATGTATCCTTCCAGTTACTTTGGAAGCTCTCACACTCAGACCTCTGAGCCGAATCTGAAACTTCCTTTTTGAGAGATTTCAGGTTCAGCTCATCAGAGCTTCCAGATGAAGTTCATCCCAGTTTAATTCTGATACCACTTACAGGGTCTTTGTGATAAATCCTTAAAGTATTTTTCTGGAAAGATCTCAGCTTTAAGGGCTTCTCATCCATCTCACCCATCATCAGCTTTAGACCCAGTTCCAGCTTCTGAATGCTTGACTGTCTTCCAACAGTTTGAGCCAGTGTCTTATTCTGCTTTAAAAGATATAATTGATCATCTCAAAATCTCTGGTTCCCCGCATGATATTCTTTCTTCTTGTTTCTTTAAGGAAGCTTTACATGTTATTGGTCCTTGTATCTTATCTCTGCTGAATGCATCATTGTCATCAGGTTGTGTACCGTCTCTCTAAGCATGCTGTTGTGCAACCTATTATGAAAAAGAAAAATCTTGACCCTAATGCTCTCACTAACTACAGGCCGATCTCCAAACTCCCTTTTATTTCCAAAATATTGTAAAAGGTAGTTCTAAAACAACTTCAGGCCTTTTTAGATGCAAATGGTATTAATGACAAGTTTCAGTCTGGTTTGAAACCTCGCCACAGCACAGAGACAGCCTTACTTAGAGTTTTTAATGATCTTCTTTTAACTGCTGACTCTGGATATTCTGTGGTCTTAGTTTTACTTGACTTGACTGCTGCTTTGGTTAACCACAACATTCTTCTATCAAGAGTGGAACATGTTGTTGGTCTCAAAGGTTTTATCTTGGTTTAAATCCTACCTCTCAGAGAGGTCGTTCTCTGTTGCTATGGGGCAACACTCCTCGGCTTCTGCCCCTATTTATTGTGGTGTGCCTCAAGGGTCCGTGCTCGGTCCTGCTCTCTTCTCTTTGTACATGTTGCCCTTGGGATAAATTTTTAGTAAATACAACATCTCCTTTCACTGTTATGCTGATGATATCCAGATTTATTCACCTTTGAAATCTGATGTGACTGCTTCTTTGCAACCTCTGTTCAACTGCTTGCATGAAGTTAAAATTTGGTTATCACATAATTTTCTTACATTGAACGAGACCGAAATCATAGTCTTTGGTAGTCACACTCCGCTAAACCAGTTAGCTGATGCCCTAGGCCCTCTCGCTAGCCATCTCTCGCCCACTGTAAGGAACCTCGGAGTGTTCCTGGAGGGCTCTTTTAAACTCGAGAAACAGGTCTCCACTGTGGTAAAAAACAGCTTTTACCAGTTGCGTCAGATATCCAAAGCAAAGCCATTCCTTCCTTTAAAAGATCTTGAAAAGCTTATCCACGCATTTATTACATCCAGATCGGACTACTGTAACTCCCTCTACTCGGGCCTCCAACACTCCTCTCTTTGCCGGCTCCAGTTAATTCAAAATGCAGCTGCGCGTCTTTTAACAGGTATGAGAATTCATGAACACATAACTCCAATGTTAGCCAAATTACATTGGCTCCCTGTTAAATATCGCAAAGATTTTAAAATTCTTTTGTTCACTTTTAATATTCTGAATAATTTAGCGCCCAGCTATCTGAACTACTCCACTCATACAATCCCAACAGAGCAGATCGTCCAATCACAGGCTCCTAGCACAACCTAGGTCTCGAATGAAGTCGAGAGGTGACCGGGCCTTTGCATCCGTGGCACCCAGACTCTGGAATAACCTCCCTGTTCATGTTCGTACTGCCGAGTCGATCCAGTCTTTTAAATCACGTCTTAAAACTTATCTTTTTACTTTGGCTTTTGATTCTAACTAGTTGGTCTAGCTTGTTGTGTTGTTACCTATTGTTTGTTGTCCTGTTTTATTGTTTGTTTTAATTGTCTCATGCTTATACTGACTGTGAAGCACTATGGTCAACACTGTTGTTTTAATATGTGCTATATAAATAAATTTCGATTTGATTTTGATTTGAATTCAGTCTAGTTAAGTTTACTTCTCCATGGCACCGTTACAGTTCTGTTACCTTTCTTTCCTTACAGTTCACCATGGATAAGCTGGTCTCCGAACTTTTCGGCCTCTGCCCAACCATCATCGAGATGTATGACAATATGAAGGACAATGACGAACGCTGCAGGCGGATTGCTGACAGGGTCAGAGCTTTGGAGGGACTGGTTTTAACCGTCAAAGAAAGGGGATCAGGCAGAAACTCTGGCGCTGTGGAGAAAGCGCTGAAGGAACTCCACACCATCTTGAAACATGCTGAGAAACTGGTGTCAAAATTCTCAAAAAATAATCGGCTTAAGCAGTTCATGATGTCAGGCAGCATTGGAGCAAAGTTCAGCGAGGTGAACCAAAGACTCACTGAGAACTTCCAGATGCTTTCTGGAGCTCTGCAGGTTGAGCAGAGCAACATACTGCACAAGGTGTATGAAACTGTTTTAGGGCGCCCCTACACACCGCTGCCTAACCCCCCATGTCCTACGTTTTCCCCAGCAGCACCGCCTATCCCCTCTCCTCCCGTGCCTGCCGCCTACATCATGGCACCCATGCGGGCTTCGACGCCTGTTCTGGCCCAGCCTTTCTGCAAAACTACAACAGTTCGCGTTCTTGTCTCCAATAACATGCCCCCGATGCCCGTCATTAGGACCATCAGCCCTGTTTCTGTCGTCAGAACTGTTTCACCGATGGGTTTTCGGCTCTACTAGTTTGGCCAGTCGCTTTGCATGATTTGTGATCAATAATAATCCCTATTTAATCCTCATGGGCCTTCATTCCTCCTGGAAGGTCTTCTTGACTGGGAAGCTGTGAAGGTAACTTTCATTCTCGAGAAATTCTTTTGTAAAAGAAATACTACTTTTTTTTCACGATTAAATAGATTTGAGAGGGATTCAAAAACAAACAATTTTAATAAAGTTTTGTGAAACAATGAAATTATTCCTTGCTGAAATGAGTGCACACATATTTATTCTCTTTCACATTGTTATGTAATTTGTGTCCTCTTGTCCTAGTGCTAAATGAATCTCTAATAAATCAAGGAGCCTATGTGTGTCTGTGTGGTTTTCATCTAATTTAACAATCGTTCATCTGATCTGCTTCAAACTGTGCAGTCTGAGGATGCAGCGTGGTGATCAACAGTCATGTCATGGTCCTGCGGCCATGACTCAGTGACTTTGTGTTTATGTTCTTTATTGTTATTATTCTCTTTATTATTCTTGGGCTGTTTTGGGATGGTTTGTGTTTTGGGATTTTAGATACTGGGTTTTGGGTTTGTGCTCCCTCTGTTGGTCCCTGGTGTTAGTGTTCCCCTGTCTCGTCAGGTTAATCAGGTCCAGCTGTTTCCCCCACCTGTGTGTGATTTCCCAGTGTCTCTTTGTGTACTTATAGTGTGTGTTTTCCTCTGCTCCTCGTCGCGTCGTCTGTGTTCATACTCTGTGAAATCCCCTGCGTGCTCTCCCTGCTGTTCTCCCTTCATGTTCAGGTTTGCCACTCCTTTGTGTAGTTTCACCCAGTTTAGTTCATCCTTAGTTCTGTTTTGCCATCTCCACTTTATGTTTGATATTGTCAATAAATCGCCTTCACATCTGAGTAAGTGCTGAATTTGAGTCCTCCTTTCCACTCTTCACACGGCCGCTGCCCCGGACCGTGACAAGTCATTGGCTAATAACGTAGCACTACACCCTCTCGTCCAATCGCATAAGCCCATGAAATGTCCCCTGGCTTCACGGACAGGGTTTACGTTGGAATAAGTTGGACAAATCTTTTAAAAGTTGCCAAGAAATATCTCCCACTAATGTTTCTGTCGCATCGGTGAGCTGAAACGCCAAACTAGTCGGATCGAGTGTTCAGCTGTTGCAGAGAAACACTGAGCCGGATGAAAAACCTTTCCTGCGTTTCTGTTTTCTTCTTCTTTTCTGGAATTAAAATTCACAGTGAAAACACCACAAAGATCAAGAATAATACATTCGTAGGACTTTTATACTTTTACACATCACATATAAATCAAGTTGAAGAATGAAGCACATCATGAGCTAGTTAATTATAATAATCTCAAATATTTTAAACTTTGTGATTTCAGAGGTTTAACAAAGTTTCCTATAATGTGTGGTCTGATCTTCATTGCAGGACACAGTAGAACGTGTTATTTTCTTGGGCTGAATTTGATGCCACTCCTTTCTGTGTCTCCTCCAGTGTCTCCTCCTGCTCTGCTAATTTTGCCTCCAGCTTGGACATTTTTTTCTCGTTTATCCAGCTTCATCTCCCGATCGATGTGTAGAGCCCCAGACAGCGATATGTAGTCATCAGTGAGGCTCTTGTTCAGATTTTCAAACTCTTCCACATCTGATTCATCTTGTGAGCCTCTGTGAATTTGATGTTCAGATGGCCCCGCCCCTCCCTGAGCCTGGTTCTGCTGGAGGTTTCTTCCTGTTAAAAGGGAGTTTTTCCTTCCCACTGTCGCCAAAGTGCTGCTCATAGGGGGTCACATGATTGTTGGATTTTTCTCTGTATGTAGTATTGGATTGTCTACCTTAGAAGAGGAAAGCAGGTATTTGTTAGACCTTTCTCAACTTCAACACATTCTGTATACATGTTCTTCTACATGAGGTGTATATGTACAGTGGCAAGTGTTCATATTTTCTGCTTGTGAAGTTGTGTCTCATTGTTGTTTTTTAAATTCTTCAAATGCAGTCATCACTTCAAACCTGTCAGAGGATGTACTTCCTGAGGCAGCTGAAGAAATTCAACCTGCCAACACGGACGATGATGCAGTTCTACACTGCAATCATCGAGTCCATCCTCACCTCCTCCATCACCGTGCGGTACGCTGGAGCCACTATCAGGGACAAACAGACTGCAGCGTGTTGTGCGCTCTGCTGAGAAGGTGATTGGCTGTCACTCTAAAAAGTAATTAATGGGATCTTTAGTCATTACTTACATATATATGTTGTTGTGAAATGAAAAATCAAGTTCATAAATACTGTTAGACTTCCTAATTAAAATTTTTATTTTATTGAGTTCGGGTGACACATAAATTATGCCTCTTTACTCAATATATAATCGTGATTTGTCTGAATTTAAAATCTTCTTTTAATCAAAAAACAATATAATTTTAAGTTCTGTCGATGTAAAATACAACTTGATGACGTGTAAACAGCTCACAGTTCCCTTCTTCTACACAAGCGGACATATTCAACAGCACGTGTTCAAGGTTTATCAAGAGCTGTGTTCATCGCGAACGGTGAGTAATTTTATGCGAAATTACACATATCTGCAGTCGCTCTGGATTTTGTTAGTTTACTTTAAAACAACGACGTAACATACATAACATACATCTTAGCTTGCCCCCGCGTTTGTGTGAAAGGCTAGAAGACCTTCAGTCTAGATCGAGAAGGAGAAGGAGAAGAGGGCAGTTCGGTAATGAGCTTTGTTGAAAATGTGATCAGAAGAGAGAGGCTAATACCTGATGGCACTGACCCACAAATACAACGGGCTCACCGATCCCTCGGTCCTAAGCCAGGTGCTGATGCCGCTCTCCGTTCCATTGTCGTCTGTTTTCTTCCGTTCAAAACAAAGGAAACCGTCCTCAGAAACGCATGGCAGAAGAAGATCCTCGTCAAAGACAAACCCATCGATTTTGACCATGATTATACTGCCACGGTAGTACAACAGCGCCGTGCACATAGAGAAGTGAAAAGCGCACTTAAACAAAAGGGCATACGATTCTAATTCTCTCCAGGGTTTAATTAGAGCCCCCGGGCTCGGTGTGAATAATGCAGCACCTGAGCGCACCTGAGCGGCCTGCTCGAGCAGAACGAGGAGCCGCAGGGAGGCCGAGAGAGCACCACCTCCAGAGGGAGAGAGAGGGTGGTGAAAGGGTTTGAAAGAGTAACATCATAACATCTGAAGGTTTTCATGTCACTCTAATGATGTCCTGACAGAACCACGAGGGGCATCAGAAACATCTGTGTCACACCTGTCCATCACTACATCTGTGTTAGTGACACTGCTGGAAGAATCCAGATTGCTTTGATTATTGTTTCCTTCCATTTTGTTTGCACTAACACTGCAAGCATCAGACTAAATCATACTTATTATTTATGACCCCACAGCACCATATCACCCTATTAGAGCACTTCGCTCTCGCTCTGCAGGCCTACTTGTTGTTCCTAGAGTATTTAACAGTAGAATGGGAGGCAGAGCCTTCAGTTTTCAGGCCCCTCTTCTGTGGAACCAGCTTCCAGTTTGGATTCAGGAGACAGACGCTATCTCTAATTTCAAGATTAGGCTTCAAACTTTCCTTTTTGCTAAAGCATATAGTTAGGGCTGGACCAGGTGACCCTGAATCCTCCCTTAGTTATGCTGCAATAGACGTAGGCTGCCGGGGATTCCCATGATGCATTGAGTTTTTCTTCTTCACTCACTATGTATTAACAGACCTCTATGCATTGAATCATATCTGTTATTAACCTCTGTCTCTCTTCCACAGCATGTCTTTATCCTGTCTTCCTTCTCTCACCCCAACCAATCACAGCAGATGGCCCCGCCCCTCCCTGAGCCTGGTTCTGCTGGAGGTTTCTTCCTGTTAAAAGGGAGTTTTTCCTTCCCACTGTCGCCAAAGTGCTGCTCACATGTCATTGTTGGAGTTTCTCTTTTGTCTCTTTATTATCATAAGGTTCTTACTCTACAATATAAAGTACCTGGAGGCAACTGTTGTTGTTTTTTCTGTATAAATAAAAGTGAACTGAGTTGAATGTAATTTGGTTGAACAGGAAATTCACATCATGGATCTGGAGCAGCTGTGTGATGATGTCATGTCAACATGGACCAAAACCTCTGAGGGATGTTTCCAGAAACTTTTTAAATTTGTGCCACAAATGACTAAAGCAGAAGAGAGCTCAGACTCAGCTTCACTGTCATTCAGCCATTTGACATGATATGAATGAAAAACAGATTCTCTGTCCAGGACCTGGGTCTGAGCGACCCAGGGTCCATGAGCATTTATGACTCTTGTTATATGATATGTGTTTGTTTCTGCATTGTGCTGCTGTTCCTGTGTCTATGATGTTGGAGACCTCACCTGCTCAACCGCCTGCCATAACCACGCCACCATCACTTTACCTACCTGTTGCTGCTGCATCACCGTCCAATCTACCCCCAGTGGCTGCTACACCACCATCATTTCCACTGCCTGCAGCTGCCACACCAGCACGGCCTGCGTGTCACAAACCACCTGCAGTGCTTCGCCATGGGCCATCGGAGCTCTTACGTGGCTGGACCTACTACAAGGCTGTCATCAGATCACTGGCCGGCCACCAGAACTGCTATGCCACAGCTGCCAGACCTGTGGCAGGCCGCTCGAGCTGTTTTCCTGCCGTCACCGTCCATCGGGCCAGCTGCCAAAACTGTGGCAGAACTGTGGTTGATTTTTTCAGTTTTTTGGGGACTGTTTTGACAGCGCTGCTGGACGTGCGGTCGGACTTTGAAACCGTTGGGATTAGGGGCTCTGTTTGCTAGAGGATTTTGTTTTTGCACGGAGAGTGCGGAGACTCGGGAGCAGAGCACAGACACTTGGGAGAAGGCGCGACACGGGAGTCGTGGGAGCGCACTGGAGATTTGTTGTGTGTTACATTTACTTCACTGTAAATCAACGCACTGTTTACTGCACAGAGTCCAGCATTTAGGTCCTTTCTCCCCCACAGTCTGCCACACAGACCGTGACATTCTCAGGTCTCAGTATTGCAGCATGCTACCAAACAACGAGTAAAACATTACAAATAACTACAATTAATAGAACAAGAAATTCTCAAAAATAAGTACTGAAATATGCAAAAACATAAATAACAATCACAAATATATAATATTTAAATTTGGTTCTTCTTTATTTTAATGACTATTTACAGATTTTCACTGGAGGCATCAAAACTATGGATGAACACATGGAATTAAACCCTCGGCCTTCTCTCAGCGAGCTTCATGCTGTAGTCACCTGACATGGTTTCACTTCACAGGTGTGTTAACTCCAAAGCTGGAATCCTGGAATTTCTTGCCTTCTGAATCTGGTTGGGACTAGAAGTCAGGGTGGCACGCAGTAGTGCTGCACGATATTAGGAAACCCTGCGATGTGCGATAACTGCGATCAATATTGCGATAACGATATGACTTACGATAAAATAAATAGCAAAACAAACAAAAAACCCCGACCACATAATTTCCGTTTTACTGCAACAGTTTTATTTAAAGAAAGCTGCCGTATTAGCAGTGCAACAACAAAGTGCACTTTAACATTGAAACATTGCCCCCATAAAAATTTTTGGGTCTTCTTTAAGATCCCAGCTGGCCAGCACCTCACGTAATACACGGGCTATATTTTCACTAGTGTGAGAGTTTGGAAAACACACAGTCTCTAGACACCGTGTTTTCAGTTCAAAGTCTTCGGTGAGGAAGAGCACTGTGAAACTCATATATGGCTCCGTTGTACGACTTGATCATAGGTCTGTAGCATAGTTTTCAGCTTGGCTCAGTTCAAATGTGACGGTCTTGTGTAGGGCTGGGTATCGTCCATGATTTCTAGAATGGATTCGAATCCGATTCACAAGGTCCTGAATCGATTCGATACACGATTCGATTCAATTTGATTCGATTCGATTTAAATCTGGGAAATTTTGCCTCAGTCAGATTATAATTCAGATCAGCACATTTACATATTTTTGTATCTATAAAAAGGAAGCTGACACACGCAAGACTTTATCACAGGTGTGAGCGTCACAGCAGAGGCCTTTGTGTCAAAGTAGCTGAAGATAAAACACAGAAACACATGAAGGTGGTTTTCCTGGCCTGGATTTTATAAAAATATTCTGCAGTACATCAAAAACGAAAGAAAACCATTAACCAGCTTATGAACATTGCCTCTGAAGTTACAGCGGTTTTATTAGAGACAGCGTTTTGCATAATTTTAAAAAGTTTACATTTGTTCAGAAGCCTGTTGAACGGCAGAAATTAGGTTTTCTCTTTGGAAGTAAGTAAAAAAAAACATCGGCCGACAGGCTGTAAACAACAGTAGACTTGTGCGTAACAACCAAGCAAATAATGCAGAAAACAGATTTCGGGGACAGACGGGAAACTGTTCTTGAAGTACAGAGAGAGAGAGAGAGCTGTGCATGAAGTGTGATTTTATCCTGGTGGAAGCAAAACAGCAACAGTCAGAGTGAATCCATGACGATGTTTATGTGAAGCGTTTGGATCTTCTTTTGCTGCTGGTTCGGTCAATATTGTTTGGAGAGAGATCAAACTAACAGCTTTAGAATCTGTGCAAAAACGGCGTGAACACAAAGCGCGGACCCGCCGAAACATCAGAATCAGCGAGCTGTCGGCTTTCAGCCCCGAGCGTGTCCGTGCCGTCGGGTGAGAAAGTCACATCTCACTGATCCTGATCCGTCGGCGCTTTGTGTTTACGTCTCTGTGCAGAATCTGTGTTCTTGCTCTCATTCACTGTTTTAAATGTTTGGTGGTTGTCAAAATTTTGTGAAGTTTCACCTGAGATTCTGGAATTTCAGGCAAAATACATTTATATTAAAAAAATCAATTCAGGATTTTAATGAATCGATATCACGTTATCCAAGCCAGAATCGATATTAATCGATGAATCGATTATTAAAACCCACCCTAGTCTTGCGGCATGTTTCGTACATTTGTGGAATGGCGACATGGGAAAAGTAGTTTCCTGAGGGGATGCGGTATCTCCGGTCCACTTTATGTATCAGACTGGTGAAGCCCTCCCTGCTAACTGTATTTATAGGCATCATGTCTTTGTCAAAAAATGTGTAATGGCCTCTGTTATTTCTTTGTAGCGCTTCCACGTTTTCTCATAAGGAGTTCCACTTTAAAAACTCGGATACAGAGACGGCCGTTGGACTGCGGGGCTCTTTGTCTTAACATTAGCAACATTAGCTAGCCCTGTCTTTCTGGAACTCTTCAAACAGTTCTCTGTGGTCGTGTTGAAGATGATGGTGGAGTCGTGTTTCCTCTGGTGGTTGCCACGAGTGTTCGGCAAGTTTTGCAGAGCACCTGTGTTTGGAGAACGTCGTCTTTACCAAATCCAAAGTACCTCCAAATAAGCGAGGTACTATTTTTTAGCCACGAGTTCATAGTCAGTAGCGTTCTCGTCATGCGTCTCGCTCTCAGCCATTACAACTCCGACTCGTCGCTGCAGCGTTGTTCGCTCCCCACCTACATAGGAGGCGGGCCTCTAATCCATTTGATTGGTTAATGCCGTGAAGGGCTCTGTTCGACTGGTCAAATGTGTAAAGGGGTTTCTTTGATTGGCAAATTCTTTAAAGCATGTGCGTAAACATTTTAAGGTACCCAATTATCGCAGTTTGCGCCGTCTTTTGCAATGGGCCCATCGCACAGGCTGATATTGCGATGACAATAAATTTTTTATTTATTGTGCAGGCCTAGTACACAGCTGACAGCTCTATTTGACAACTGTTAGAATTCATATTATGGCAAGAACCAATCAGCGAAGGAAACAACAGTCTGTCATTTCTTTAAGAACTGAAGGTCAGTCAATCCAGGAAATTGCAAAAACTTCACAAAAACCATAAAGCGCTACAAAGAAACTGGCTCACACGAGGACCGCCCCAGGAAAGCAAGAGCCAGAGTCCCCTCTGCTGCTGAGGATACATTCATCCACCAGCCTCAGAAATCACAAGTTAACAGCTACTCAGATCAGAGCGCAGATAAATGCCACATAGAGCTCCAGTAACAGACACACTCTACATCAGCTGTTCAGAGGAGACTGTGTGAATCAGGCCTTTATGGTCAAATAGCAAGCAGAGGAGATTAGTTTGGGCCAAGAAACACAGGGAATGGACATTAGACCATCTGTGCTTTGGTGTGATGAGTCCAAATCTGAGATCTTTGGTTCCACAAAGGTGAACGATGGTCTCTACATGCATGGTTCCCACCATGAAGCATGGAGAAGGAGTGTCTGGTAGTGTGTGCGCCAGTGAACATGAACTTTTAAAACTCAAAATATTTTTTTATATACTGGTTAAAAGTGTTTGTGAAATACTTTGTTCTTTATGCTGGACTAACAAACTGCAGTCACAAAGACTGACTGTGAGCACTTTTCGGTGATTACAGAGTCATAATAACGTGTCATATATGAGATTATCACCATGGCATGACATCACATCATGTATGTATTTGCAATATTTAAAAAAAACAGCTGACAGTGTGTTTTCATATTTTCATTCTGTGCTTAAAGGGAGAAAGGTTTATTATTTCTGCAGTATTGCTGTCATTGCTTTTATCTATAGTTTTTTTTTGTTGTTGAGAATAACAGAGTGAGTCAGACTGCAGGATGAACACTGAGCTGTTTGTGCCCCCCAGTGGTCTTTGACCACAACGTGCTTCCAGTGAATTCCCGAATCCAAGCTGTGTGTCATCAGCAGCCACTCCACCTTAAAACTGACTTCACGTATAAAACTTGGGTCATTTATTTAAGAATTTGCACCATATCCAGCCTTCTTGTGCCCCCCTGTACAGAAACTCAAATGTTATTTTCAGACTTTTATTTTAGGGAGCCTTACACCTGTACACATGGTACACATTCACAAATAACGTTTCATTTAAAAATTTGTAATAGAGGGGAGGACACATATGCTAATGTAATGTTAATAAATGGGGATTTATGAACACTAAACTTTCATGTTCAGAGAACACGCTCAGCTATATCTTGAGGATCTGAGTGTTCATGTGATTTATATTCTTTGCTATATATATGCAACAACGTCCAACGTTACATGTTAGTCAACTTCATTCACATTAATTAACCTTCAGCTATCGAAACTTGAGTTTTTATATTTCCTTGAACCACTTGAATGCACCTTTTCTAATTCGTGTTTTACCGGGGGTCCGCGAAGGCGCTTCGTTGGCATTTTACGGCCTCCGATTGGTACGATTTGTGTTATTTGCACCACGTGACACCAGACATGGCCGCCAGCGAGCCGAGTAAAGACGGTAAGTGTGACCTTTTAAACGTGTCCGCGGCTTTAATGCTGATATCTGGTGGTCTGCGTGCAAAGGTTTGGGTGTCGGTGACTCTCCGAGTCTGTGGGAATCCACAATCAGCAGAAAAAAGGCTAAAAAAAATCAGAAAAGCAGGCGGGAACCCGCCCGGCTAAGCTAGCAGGCTAGGAAATAGCTGGGCTGCTAACTGTGATTATACAGCAATCTGTATATTCAGTCAGTACTGAGTCTGACAGCTGTGAAGTTTATTCAGGATTTAACAGCGTGTAAAGTCTGAGTTCGATTAATGAGTTATTTAATTCATTAATTTATTTATTTTTTTACTTTTAGATCATAGTTTTGTCCCCACGGGTGATGAAAATAATTGTATACAGACAGATTTTTGTAGATCAGAGGGAAATGCTTCTTCATGCCAGGCTGTACATTCTCGCTTCCGCTTGGTTTTGACTCACCTGGTCTGGAGTAGAGTGTGTGTGGTATATAAGGTGTAGTCTCTCTTCTGCTTTCTCAGGTAAGGACAGCATTCTGGAGCCGCTGTGTTTCCCCGATCAGCCGGCTGACATCTCCAGCTCTCCCGGTGTTCAATGTCCCGGCTCCGAGCCGCTGGTCTGCCTGTTCTGCTCTGAGTCCGTCCCACCGCCGCGGAAAGACGTCCTCCTCAGACACCTGCTGATGGAGCACAAGCTTGTCATCGCCGACGTCAAACTCATCGCAGACGTCCCAAAGTACGAGCCACACATGCTCCGGCTCACTCGTTTAACTCTCGGGAACACGTTTGGATGTTTTTAGCATTTGGAACTCGATCATTTCACCAAAGACTTCCTGTAATTATTTGGGGTGATGGGGGGAAACCCTTACCTTACAAGTATAAATATATACAACAAGTCCAGCATGTCCACGCCTGCTAGTGTGCTGCTTTTATGAACCGTGACGAAGTGTTTCTGTGCGCCGGTAAACCTGGCTGTGAGTCGGTTTTTACTGACGAGTTTCCTCCATCAGGTACTTGCTGTACTGGAAGGGCAGATTCCTCGAGCAGCCGCTCACAGATTTCTGCAGCGTCATCAAAACCAACTCCACGGGCCCAGTCGGTGAGTTCACTCAAACAGGTAACGCGCCGCAGGATTCCCATCAGTCCTGGAAACCTCACGTGTGTTAGATGAAAGCAGACAGAAGGTAGAGCTTCCTGAAATCATGTGACTAAAAGCTTCTTTGCTTCCTGTAGTCATCTCTTATGATCCAACCCCCAAAAAGCTGCTGTTTACGCATAATTCCATAAACATCATTCAGTGACATGTCTGAGCCTGAACCAAGATACTGAACCTTGGATTGTCCGTCCTGATAATATTCTTATTTACTGTGTCAGCCTGGATGCAAAAGTTTCAATCAAGTCCACTTCCTAGTCCTCCTCTGATCCTGTGTGAATGCTTTCAGTCTGCTCGTTTCATCTCTGTATCGTCCGCAGTGATTGGTCGGACTGGCAGGCTCATCCGGTCTCTGCAGTGTGTCTGTTCTGTGATCACCAATCGGAGACGTTGGAGCAGATCTACGCGCATATGAAGGTACGGGAACGTAGAAGTTTCAGAGAAGGAAAATATCGTTTTCTGCTTTTCATCCCTGAAACGATTCTGCAAAGGCTTCTGGGAGAACGGAGACAGTGCACACTAACAGGAAACGATCTGCTTCCTGAGGTCTCTGCAAACATATGAATCCATCGTTCGCACAAAACATGGATTTTACTCAGAAAGTGCCCTCACACACAGACGGACCGAAGCTGAAGAGCTTTTAAAATGAAGCGCCTTTTATTTTGAAAAGTTTCCAAATAAATACATGATTGTCAAAACTTTAACGAGCAAATAAAAATGTTTCCTCGTTGTTGGGTCTGTTTCCACAGGCCCCGCTAGTTTAGAGACTTATTCATCATGAAGGAAACAAGACATAACAGAACATCTTCAACCGGTTTTTCACTCGCTAACGAGGGAAGTCTTTGGTCAAGAACCAGCTCTTGGAGCCCACGCCCCTGTCCTGTCTCAGGCCCGAAGTCCTTCAAAGAGCAGCTTCCCCCGTAGCTATTTATTGACATGGCAGTTACAATACACAATACAACACAAGCTCCCCCAGCACAGAGTGGCTGGAGAGGTCAGAGACAAAGGAACGTCTTGATCCTATAGGTTGAACTCAGACCGTACAAATTTAAGAAACACGATGACAACATTCAACAATTAGACTTAACACTCGTGAACAATAAATAAATCTAGGATTGGACGTCGACTGCAGTCCGATTTTGTCGTTGATTAAACGTTCTGGTTTAAAGTCAGAACCAGTTTCCCAAACGTGACTCTAAGTTTGTGCTCACGAGTGACGAGTTTACCTGAGAGGCAGAAAAGTTTCTCTCTGCTTTCTGGTTTTGTTATTTATGAAGTCTGTAACGGGCGTCGCGTGCGTGACCCTGACATCTTTCTGTTTTGTGTTTGCAGGAGGCTCACGGCTTCGACCTCCACCTCCTTAAGACCGAGCTCAGTGAGTGAAATCGCCGTGGTAATTCGAGCGCAGTTTGCTTCTATTTCTTCCTTCTGAGTGTTTCTAATGTTCTGTCCTCCCTCAGACCTCAAGTTCTACCAGCAGGTCAAACTGGTGAACTTCATCCGGCGGCAGATCCATCAGAGCCGCTGCTACGGCTGCACGCGGATGTTCGACTGCCGGGCGGACGCCCTGCGTCACATCGCGGCTGAAGGTCACGTGATGAAACTGCCAGAGATGTCCGCCTGGGACCAGCCGCAGTAGGTTTAAGGAAGCGCCTGCAGAATTAACCAATGAGAGCGCGGGCTTTAAAGCTGGCGTACAGCTGCTGATGAACGTGGTCAACGCCACAGATGTTTACACTTCATTTGGAGTATTTTTATCAGCTGATGAAAATGGCGTCCTTTTTGGGACTAATTTGAGCCTGAGCACTAAACGTCGTCTCGCTCCGCAGGTATTACTTCCCCACGTACGAGAACGACGCTCTCCTGTGCACGCTCTCTGACAGCGAGGAAGGCGACGGTGACGAGGAGCATCGCGGCGAGGAGATCCCGGTCATCGCGGAGGACATCTCTAACCTGAGAGCGCTGAAACAGTCCAGTGTCCTCAAGCAGCTGCTGAAGGAGCGAGGAGGCAGCAGCTAGGACCACAGACGGACACGTGTCATACGTTTGACTCAAAGGCGTCTCTGACGTCGGCTGAGCTCAGCTCATGGTGACCACATCCCACATGGCTGGAACGCAGCGGCACGGGTTTGAGTCCGGCCCTTTC
Source organism: Astatotilapia calliptera (assembly GCF_964374335.1). Classification (NCBI taxonomy): domain Eukaryota; kingdom Metazoa; phylum Chordata; class Actinopteri; order Cichliformes; family Cichlidae; genus Astatotilapia; species Astatotilapia calliptera. The sequence goes on along the minus strand of NC_137428.1, from coordinate 2,146,178 downwards.
CCTCTCAACTATTTCCTGTACGTCTCTACTTAGTAAAGATAAGAAAGGCAAAAGAAGAGTCCTCTCCACAGCTGGACACGCGGACGCCATGATGTCCGCTGAAACGTAATTGCTCTGCCTCGTGCAATGAAGCTGAAACATGCGTTTTCTTGAATATGAATTTTAGTACTCGAGTAAAAATGATTTTCTTTTGTAACTTGTAACTGAGCTGGATTCAGTGCTGTGGTGGACGAGCTCATCGTCAAGATGAGACGAGAGACTCTTTATTGTCATTGCACAGTCACACTTAGAACAACAGCACTACACAATTGCAAACTGTCCCGCGTCGGCACTACGCACAACACAAACAACACAACACAGGAACTTAATAAATGAAAAGAATGAGTGTATGTTTTACTGCACATTGTTGTTATTATTGTTGTTGTTGTCCCCTCAGAAAGCCCAGGGACGTCTCGTGCCTGAAACATCTGTCCTATTTGGTGTTTCTGTTGTTTTTCTGCATCGCTTTGCTGAGCGACACCTGCCGTATGGTGGAGCCGAACTGCAGCGCTCAGAGTTTTCACCGCGTCCTTCGCGTCCAGGCTCACGTTCACGAACATGCAGCACTGAGGAGAGAAACGAGAGGTCGCTGCAGGAACTCACTGCTGTCAAACTTCCTGTTTTATCCTCATTTCGTACTCTGGCAGGCTGTAGGACATTTTGGACAATCTATAATCTTCTAACACAAAAACATACAAGTGTTCACTGAAGTAAACACACAGAGCAGTAGCAGATTTTTTTTAAGTGTTTTATTTATTTTCATTTGCTGCTAACTGCCTTGTTTTCATTTGTAGTTTTTGTAGTAGGAAGAACTACAAAATCTACAAATAAACAAAGAGCAGTTAGCAAATGTAGTGCTCTCCACTATGTGAAGCCCTCACATGAATTTTTAGATTTTTCAGTTCAAGCCAATTAAATGAAATCCAAAAATTCAGCCCCAACAATCAAATGATCCCCTATGAGCAAGCACTCTGGCAACGGTGGAGAGGAAAAACTCCCTTTTAACAGGAAGAAACCTCTGGCAGAACCAGGCTCAGGGAGGGGCGGTCTTCTGCCATGGCTGGTTGGGGGGTGAGGGGCAAAATTAAATCAAACATAAAGGAGAGCACAGCGTATTTATGACAGGTCGGTGGACTGTGGCTGGAGTTCAAAAGATGGTATTGACACTTGATTCGAAGCAATGAGAACTCAGCAAAAACGACTATTAAGGATCGACCCAGACGGACGCCGGCCTCGAGGCAGACCCCACAGATCCGGACATTCGCTTCAGCTGAAAATCTTAGAGGCGACCCAGAAAGCTGCAGGAAACGCAATGACACATCCGGCAACAGTTAAACCTACTTTAAGTAGGTTTACACCCCACGAACCAGGCGATTCTCTTTCTGTTTTCTCTTGTTCCCGTACCGCTGGGCGCTGAAGATTTTCCACAGTTTGTCTGAGTTCTGCCATCTCTTGCCTCTGTTGTGTGTATTCTTGACTGAGTTCTATGTAGTTTTGACTGAGTTGTGCGTTTTCTAGCTTGAGTTGTGCGTTTTCTTGATCAAGTTGTGTGACATTGTGACTGAATTCTGTGCACATTTCAGTCACTCGTTCGAGTTCTTCGGTGAGTCGTGTGTTTTGTTCAATGAGTCGTGCGTTTTGATGCCGGAGGTGCTCTCTCATACGCTCCAGTATGTTTGACCGATCTCCCTGTGACATTTTTGTAAAGGTTTAAAGCTCAAAAGTGTCCAAAAGTTAAATCTCTGAATGATTTAAATGCAAAGGGTAGCTGTGTCTCAAACAACTGTCTCTTTCTGCTGTAAACTGTTGAACGAGCTCCTATTTATAGACTCGGTGGGCGTGGCAGAGAATGTGACGTCGCTGTGACATAACAATGATCCTTTGATCTTCTCAAAGGATCATTGTGACGTCGCCGTGACGTCACGATGATCGTTCAAGAAGATCAAAGGAGCGCTGTGGATCATTCTGCGCATGCTCAGATCAATGAACGGGAGAATTATTTGTAAATACTTTGCTAGCTAACAAAGGTGCTTTTAGCAACAGCTGGTGGTGGTTCGTCGCTATCAACCCTTAAACTCGTGAACTGGCTCTCTAGCTTTTCGATTGCTACTGTTGTCTATCACATATGTATTATTTGGAACCCAGCTTACCTGTAAAAACAGACACACAGCAGGTAACAGGAACTACTCGGTGCGCCAGCTCGGCACCACTAGGCTGTGTCCCAATTCAGGGTCTGCACGCTTGAAGTACGCGCACTACGCACGGTGCGTACTATAAGTATGAGAAGTGCGGAAGTGAGAGGCTTGTGAAATAGGACGGTCTTGCCTTCGTCGCGCTGCTCAGGTTGCCTAGCAACCATGATACTAACCGCGAGAAACGTGTCATACAGCTTTGTGTGACAGAAACGAAGGAGAACATGTTTTGTTCATTTGAGACCAAAGGACCGTAAAACATGATTGTTGGGCTTCATTCCTGTGCTGAACAGTCATTTAAGATTAGCTAGTAAATAACAATTAGCTGATGTTGGTCATGAGACTAAAGTCATCTCACTGTGGTAATGTAAATATAATATGGCCAATATTAAAGTTATAGTCAGATTATTATGATATATTACAGCAGTGAGCTTGAACAGTTGTTTATATGTCCTATCACCTTAAATCTTCACTCAAAGACGAGTATCTGTGACAGTGTGTATACAGATGTGTTATATATAAGAGACAAATATTGTTCGTTTAATACGTTGGCATTATTACATTTGGCTCAATGCTTACATATGTGTATAAAGCAAATGTACGAGCTGTGATAACTGTGTCTGATAGAATGAAGAGTAGACTGATATATGAAATATTCCTTTATTGGGTGAGAAAATCAGACCATGTCATAACTGCTGTAAGTCACACAGAATAGATATCAGAGCCTTAAACAGGCTGACGTCTGCTAAATGGGTCAAACTGGGCAGAAAGTCTACAAACACATAACATCCTTATAGAATATGATGTAACACTATAGATCAAACGATTGCTGATGTTGTCAGGGCCAAGATGATGAAAAGCTGTGGGAATTCTCTGAGGAGGTAGTAGGGACACAGGGAAACAGCCCTCACGGTGATTGTAGGGCACCAGCTGCCGCCATGTTGCTTCCCAGTGCATTCACGGTCTCTGTCGATGAAGGCGTGGTGAAAAGTGTGTAGCGTGCTGTTGTCGTCGCTGTTGTTTAACCACGATTCCATAAAAGCCAGAAAGTTCTGTACTCACGGAAGTGGTTGATGCAGGCTTGCAGCTTGTCACATTAGCAAGAATAATGGACGGGAGCGCTCGTTGTTTGTGTGTCTCTCTCCCCTCCTGGTCAGGGCCATGCAGAGATGTTTAAAGGGGCGGGTGCTCAAGTTAAAAAGGGGCACATTGAACCAGGCTGAATAACAACAACACACATTCATCAAGTATCTAATATGGGATTGCATCATACTATATCACTGTTGTGAGGTGGCAATAAGGCAAAGCAAACATAGCCTATGTTTTACCTGATGGGGTAAAATGTTGCTGTTGAGGGGTTTCTGCTGCTCCCACTGCTGATAGCGCAGGAGGGCAGGGCTGCGTATCCACACTTAACAACTCTTGCACTTAATCTATAATAAAATGATGACAGAAAATATAATGAAATATATTTGAGTGAGGAACCGAGAGGGAACCCCACGTTCGATATTGATTTGTTTTGCACGTTACAACACCAAGGAAGAAGCTTTGCGTAAAGCGTGGGCCAAGAGGACTGTTCTGTTGAACGGTCAGAAAATATATTTCGATCAGGATTATGCACCAGCTATTCTGCGAAAACGTAAAGGCTACGCTGAAGCTAAAAGAGCTCTGAAACAACAGAACATAAGGTTCCAGACTCCTTATCCTGCTAAATTAAGGGTCTTCTATCAAGAGGGAACCATGCTTTATGCGACGGCGGAGGAAGCAACCGCGGACATGCGGACAAGGGGATTTCAGATTGATAAAGTTGCCCAGAAGCAGACTTTAATGGAACAGCTGTCAAATTTGACGTGGGCGAAGATTGGAAAGTCGCAGCGGTGTGACTCGGAGGGACATAGAGAAAGTCCCAATAGTGAGCAGCTTCAGCTATCTAGAAGGTGCTCTCCCTCTACGACAGGAGACTAATGGAGATATACTGTGCGGCCGCAATGGGTGAGATAACAAAAACTTTTCCCTTATTAGATGATTAAGATTGCAGAGAGACTGTGGAGAAATGCACCTTAAAGGAGCTAGCAGGGGCCCTTGCCCTCCAGTAAGGGGAGGTTTCCCCCTGTCTATGGGATATACGTGCCAGGGTCTGTTAGGACTGACCCCAACCTTGGAATCACATATTATTTTTGTTTTTTTGTCTTGTTTTGTTTTTTCTTTGTCCGATTCTGGACGATTGTGGTTGTTTATTATTTGGGTTGTTAAAGGGAGTTTACCAGTTGATAAATTAATTAAGTCTGGATATTTTATTTCGGATAAATGACTACTAGAGGAATTAAGGTTATATCTTTTAATGTGAATGGGCTCACGAACCCCATTAAACGAAGCCGAATCTTGAATAAAATGAAGAAAGATCGAGCGCAGATAGTATATTTACAAGAGACACACTTGAATAATAATGAACATGAAAAACTCAGGAGGATGGGTTTTACAAATATGTTCTCCTCAGCGTATGAATCAGGCCGCAGACGGGGCGTGGTAATCTTGATTTCCAGGGCACTGAACTTTGAAAAGTCATTTGAACTTAAAGATAAGGATGGGAGATTTATACTGGTACGGGGAACAGTTGATGGTAATCAGGTTACTCTAATGAATGTGTACGCCCCACCAGGAAGTGACCTAAGCTTTTTTAAGTACATTGTTAACATAATGGTGACAGAAACTCAAGGCCCTTTAATTTGCGGCGGTGATCTGAATATACGCCTACAACCGGACCTAGATAGCTCTAAAAGAAAGAAGCCGGGATCGAGTACATTATATAAAAGAATCTCAGCACTGTTCGATGAGGTGGGTTTAATTGATGTATGGAGAAATCGCTTTCCTACAAGGAGGGATTACTCTCATTTTTCAGCCCCACACTCACTTTACACGAGGATAGATTATTTTTTAATGTTTGGAAGAGATAGGGATAAAATCTTAACATGCGAGATGGGCTTGATAGATATAAGTGATCACGCACCGCTGTACCTAACGATTGATATGAATGTACACCCAAAAGTTTCAATTTGGAGATTGAATTCATCCCTGCTTAAAGATGTAGAATTTAGGAAAGTAATAAAGGCAGAGCTCAAAGATTACCTTGAAATTAATGATAATGGGGAGGTTTTACCCCCGATACTATGGGACGCATTAAAAGCTGTTATGAGGGGGAAGATTATAGCATTTGCCTCCTTCCAAAAAAAAGCAAGAGAGAAAAAAATGGAAGATTTACAAGCGATTCAAAAACAATTAGAAAGTGAGCACAAACATAAGCCTTCAGCGGGCACCTTGCAGAAACTAACAATGATTAGAAATGAAATAAATACGCAGAGTATACAGACGATAAAGAGAAAATTGTTATATTTGAAACAGAAACATTATGATGGAGGATCGCAATCAATGAAAATTTTAGCATGGAAACTTAAGAAGAAGATAGCGGAGAATACTGTAACTAAAATCAAACACCCAGAGACGGGGAATATAATGACTCATCCTTGCAAGATACAGAACGCCTTTGAATCATTTTATAAAACATTATATGCGGGAGTCCCAGGGGGGGCTGAACACGAAATGGACAACTTCCTGAACTCTTTATGCCTACCAAGCTTTAACGAGGAACAAAATAAAACGATGATAGCGGAGGTGACCGAAGCTGAACTTGTGAATGCCATCAATAGGCTGAAATCAAATAAGTCACCAGGCTCCGATGGTTACACCGCGGAGTGGTATCGGGAATTCAAACAGGATTTGATCCCTACACTACTTACTACTTTTAACTGGGTGTTAAAAACAGCGCAAATTCCACCGAGTTGGAAGGAGGCAATTATTTCGGCTATTCCGAAAGAAGGGAAAGACAAAATGGAGTGTGGCTCATATAGACCTATTTCTGTCCTTAACATAGATTATAGATTGTTTACTTCGATAATGGCCAGGAGAATGGAAGAATTTTTACCTGACTTAATTAGCAATGATCAAACGGGGTTTATAAGACGACGACAGACCCAGGATAATATACGTAGAACTCTTCATGTAATACATCAGATACAGACATCTAAGAGTACAGCCATGCTTATGAGTATTGATGCAGAAAAAGCCTTTGATTCTGTAAATTGGGACTTTCTATATAAAGTCCTGGATAAATTCGGCTTACATAAGGGAATTGTTGATACGGTGAGGGCACTATACACTAACCCCACCGCAAGAATTAAAGTTAATGGTTCTCTCTCAAATAGCTTCGTTCTGCAGAGAGGAAATAAACAAGGCTGTGCTTGGTCCCCGCTCCTGTTTGCATTGTACTTAGAACCCTTGGCACAATCAATTAGACAAAATAAAGACATTAAGGGGATCACTATTGCAGGACAGGAACACAAGCTCGCTTGTTATGCGGATGACATATTGATCTATTTAGATCAGCCCACTAACTCCTTGCCTTCGCTGATGAATCTGTGTCAAAAATTTGGGAAACTCTCTGGATATAAAATTAATATGTCTAAAACTCAAATTCTCAGCTATAACTACAACCCCCCAGCTCACATGGTTGTTCAATATCCAATGAATTGGCAAGCACAATCATTGAAATATCTAGGAGTTGTTATTCCCAAGGATTTAACTAAACTATTTGAGGAGAATTTTGGTTCTCTACAAAGGAGAATAGTGGGTGATATTAGGCGATGGAACATGATCCCCTTTCTTTCTTTACACTCACGAGTTGAATCTATTAAAATGAATATCTTGCCAAGAATATTATATTTATTCCAAACACTACCAATATCCATTGATCCAAGTCGTTTCAATGAATGGGATAAAATAATATCGCGGTTTATATGGGGGGGGAAGCGGCCGAGGGTTTGTTTTAAAACTTTACAATTACATAAGAAGGTGGGAGGATGGGGGTTGCCATCACTAAAAAATTATTATCGGGCTGCTCAGTTGAAAACGGTGGTTAATTGGTGTGATACAAGCTACCAAGCACACTGGAAGACTATAGAGGAGAATATATTTTCCTCCCCAATACAAGCTGTCCTGATGGACTCGAATATTCGAAAATATATTGACAAGATTCATAACCCCTGGGTGTCGTGCACACTTAATATATGGAGAAAAGTTGTGAAAGAATTCAAACTTGAACAGGATTTGGCTTTATTCAAATGGTATGCATATGATTCTGACTTTACCCCGAATAAATTGGACTCACGTTTTAAAAGCTGGCCTGCTAAAGGGTTATCTACATATGATAGTTTGATAAAGGATGGGAACCTTATTAGTTTTGACATGCTGAAACAGAGACACAATCTAGAAAAACAGGATTTTTTTCGATACTTGCAAATAAGACACTATATAAAGACAACAATCGGTCAGATGTCAAATACTAACGTGGAATTGGTAACTTTATTTAGACAGGCGTACAGTGGGGATGTTGACACAAGACTCATTTTTTTTTGGTACAATTTTTTTATGAATAAGCTTCCACACTCAACTGATTATGTGAAGATGTTATGGGAAAAGGAGGGAGGGATGTGTATTTCTAGGGAAGAATGGACTCAGATGTGGGAATGGCAATGGAGGAGTACTTCCTCCAAAAGCTGGAGGGAGTTCGGATGGAAAACTCTGATAAGGTTCTTTATCACTCCATGTCAAAAGGCTCACTATGATGGGAATCCTCCCGTGTGCTGGCGAAACTGTGGATACCAAGGAGCCCATCACACCCATATTATGTGGGACTGTCCTGTGCTACGGACTTACTGGAAAGACATTCATGGTATATTACAAGGCATTTTTAACTGTACATTCCCTCAGGATATGAAGACAATTTTTTTTGGCTGTATACCGCAGAACTGGTCCAAAAGTGACATATGTCTGTTACGAGCTTTATTGGTTGCAAGTAAGAAATGTATAACAAAGAAATGGTCCTCGCAAGACATACCGACTTTGTCATTATGGTGGGAAATTACGTTAGAGATATATAGGATGGAGGAAGTAACAGCTCATGTTAATGACAGGATGGCCTGGTTCCATCTGTGCTGGGATAAGTGGGTCCAATATGTTAATACCTATAAACCGAATTTTCTCTTTAAAGCTTGAAACCACCAATTTAGTTAATTGTTTACTCCCGACAGAGCTTTCTCCTTTTATTTTATATATATATTTTTTTTTTCCTTTTTTTTTTTTTCTTTCTCTTTCTTTCTATCTGTCTTTCTTCTCGTTTTGTTTCGTTTTTCTCTTGTAAACTGTGTTAATTAATGCCTGTAATCATCTTTATGAGGTAATATTGTAGAAATAAAGAATATAAAAAAAAAAAAAAGAAATATATTTGAAATAAAAATTTAATACAATTGGTTTCTTAATGTATGTTCTTTAAAATACAGTGTGTGTTTATTAAATATCATAATTATAACTAGAAAAATTTGCATTTCCTGCAAAAATGCTGTGTGGATGCTTTAAAGCTGAAGCTGTCTGCTGAAAACAGCTGAAGAAGCTGAAGTCATTATTTGAAAAGTAGTTGAACTTTTAATAATTTTACAGAAGCATAACAACTTAGAAAAAAGGTAATAACTTAGCAGAAACTCTCTTCTCACTGCTGAGGTCTGGGAAGCGCTTCCGCTCCCTTAAGGCCAAAACAGAGAGAATGAGGAGGAGCTTCTTCCCCCAGGCTATTCGGACCCTGAACCAGGTGTAGGACCGGACTCTCCCACACATCACATCACCACATGCACCACCACACATTTCCTATAATTTATAATCCTTATAATCTCTTTCTGCTATTTGCACATTTTTTTACTGTAAATTTCTAAGTTAATTTGTAAATTTTGTAGTAACCTGTAAATTGTAAATACTGTAAAACGTTTTTGTGTTATTTAATGGTCGGGCATTGTACAGCTACAAGCATTTCACCCCCATGTCATACTGTGTTGTGTGTGTGTGTGACAAATAAAATTTGAATTTGAAACATAACAACATAGCAGAAGTATTGTAATTCAGCAGAAATGTTCATATTTAGCACAAACATGAAAACTTGGAAGAAATGGTGTAACAGTAGAACAGTAGTATAATTTAGAAATAAAAACTCTTAGTAGAACTTAGTAGAAATGTAATATAGTAGCAGAAATACTATGATTTAGCAGAAAAGTAATAACTTAAGCAGACATTTTAGAAAAGCAAAATGGCCAGCAGAAAAAAGTTTTCTCAAAACTACTAGTTTTTCAACTGTGAACAATTGGCAGAAACATTAGAAAAGCCAGAAGGAAAAGCCAGCAAATACACAAGGGTAAGGCAAAACTGACATGCCTAACAATGTTTACAAATATGGAAACACACTCAGTAACTCAGTGACACATAAGACATGTCCAGAAAACAACGTGTACAAACATGGATGCAAACAAACAATATAATAATAGCTTCATAATGATTACAGGACATCAGACTATTTGTTCTTATAGCTTAATGATGCAGAATTATCACATAGAAATAAAAAACCTGAAGTTGTGCACTATTTGAACACGTTGCCTGCAGCACTGAAGGACTCTGCGACAGACGTGTGTCTCACCCTGGCAGCACCTGTCCTCTCCTCCGCTTCAGTTCGCCTCAACATAAGCTCGTCATATTCTGTGATATGATTTACTCTGAGGTGTTTGACGAGGGTAGTGATGTTGCCACAGCACCTCACTGTCTTGCCACATGTAAACATGCAAATCGCGTCTTGGCTGTTTGTGGAGGTAAAATGCATCCTCACATGACTCCGTTTAGGCTCAGCCATCCCATATGGAAAAGATATTTATAAATCTTATAAAGTTTGTATCGGTCTACATACAAGAGTGAAAACAGATATAAGATCCCTTGAAAAATTATATAAATGAAACTTGTATGTTTTGGATACTTACTAAAACAATATATGAAAGTAATAAGAAAGTGGCCACTTTGATGAGTAAATCATATAAGTTTTTACTATTTCTTTTCCATATGGGATTGTTGTGAGCGCACACACCAGGGGCAGTGTTGCCTACTTATTTAGTGAGTTTTCAGAGCCCTTTAGTGACTTTTTTTCTAAAAAGCAACTAGCGACAAATCTGGTGACTTTTTCTGGTGTTATTGGAGACTTATTTATGACAACGTTTTGATGTGAAAGGGCGTATCGCTCTTCTCACCAAGCAGCAGTGCTGCCGTGGGCACCTCGCCCACACCAAAGCGCTCACTGCTATCAGGACAGGAAATGTTCCCACTAGTGATGTGTCGGTTGTGAACGAAATGGCTCTTGACGTGAACGACGCGAGCCGTGGGTTTTTTTTTTCTTTCTCTCACCCTCTCTCTCGCACTTTTTTTCCGCTTCACTCCGCACGCGAGTCTTGTGCTTAACGGTGTGTTCACACCGAACACGATGGACGCGAGCGTCAGGTTTACATGTAAAGTCAATGGAAAAGCGCGATGACACACGATTGCGGTCCCGCAAAAATTCGGAAGCAGAAGCGTCGCGAAAACGCCTGAAATGCGCGTCAGTGTAGCGCGTGTGGCGTGTTTGACTTGCGAAAAAAGCCAGGCGCGTGAGTTTTTGTGTTGCATTTTGTGCATATGCGCATTTCGTGTCTACCGCTCAGTTGAAAGAACTGAACTCCAGCGTCAAATCGCGCCGCGACAACCAATCAGGAGCCTGGTGACGTGGCTCTGACCTTGGTCAAAGGGGCAGATCCAGCCAAAGCCCTCCATTCTTCATTCAGTATGGAGGAAAAGCTAATCAGTGCTGTGGCTAATCACCCCGAGCTGTATGATGCTAGCTGCTACTGCTACCGAGACAGGAATAAAAAGGACCTAGCTTGGAGACACATAAGTGAGGAGATCGGACAACCTGGTAAGTTCATAAATTCTTCTTTTTAATTTTCAGACTGACCCGATGAAGCCGCGCAAAAGCTAGCAAGCCCACCTACTGTCCCGCTATTTTCCCACTGATGTACAAATACCTTTCCGCTAACAAGATAATGCGTTTATTCAGAGGACATCTGCAGGAGAAAGTGGAAGAGCCTCAGGGACACCTATAATAAGGAGAAGAGGACAGAGAAGGAGAAGAGGAGTGGGTCTGCAGCAGGATCGGAGAGGAGATGGAAGTTCTTCGCGGTCATGGGGTTTCTGGACTCCTTCCTCACCCCGCGGGAGACTAGCGGAAATATGGTGCGGACCGTGGAGAACTTCTCCCCCGAGGACCAGGGACAGCCCGAAGAGGCAGCAGGGGAGTGTCAGTCAGAAGGTATGTTTACAATGAATTAATGTAGGCAGTTAATTTATGCGTGTTGTCATACAGGAATATATTTTGTTTATTAATAAACAGTATACAGTAGTCCTGCTGTTCATCCGTCACCGCTTCGCCTTTTCGCTGATTTTTTTTATTGCACCGTACAGCTTTCAACAATGCGCATTGCATTCTGCAGCCCAAATGACAAATCTCCTCCGTGTCGTGTCTCCTGCGCTTGTCAAACTTATCATGTTTGGTTTTGATAACCATCACGTCCAATAGAAAAAACAGCACAAAAACACCCATAACTATGACCCTCATTCGGAAATAGACACCTGCACCGGGAGCGAAAAAGGCGCACGAAAGTGGCGCCGCAGACGGAGAAAAAGCGCGGCATAATACTTTTACGTTTTAAAATCGACAAAGGTTTGCACTTTGAGAATCAACTTGTAAGAACTGTGACTACTGTTCATGTGCTGCAATAAATGGGAGACCACTGTATATAATAATAAGTATATAATAATATAATATTCTCAATGACTATTGTCTTCAACCTGTTAACATTTAATATTGTCTTGATAGAGTCAAGTAATCATGCAGAGTCCTCCCCTGTTGCTTCTCCTGGCTCCCCAGTCCCTGGTCCCTCCACTCCTGCTGCTGCACCCGCAGGTATGAACATCAAGCACTGACAGCTTTTTACTTGCTTGGATTTCCTTGTGATCACCTTTACTAAATATCTACAACCAATCTGTTTATATCCTGGTTTTTTTCAATTTTGAAAATGAAAATCTAGTAGCAGCCTCCTTCTCATTTCTTTGTGTTGTTTTGTGCTGTGTTTTACAGGCCCACAGAGGAGGACAGCTCGAAGGCGGGCGAGAGACGGGTCCCAGGACGGTCCATCGGCGGTGGAGCTGGCCATCCTGAGTCCCTAAAGAGGCCACGCCCGTCTCCAACAGAGCATTTTCTCCTCAGCCTTGTTCCTGCTCTGGAGAGCATGCCGCCTCAGACACGAGAATTCGTGAAATTTCAAATTTATAAATTAGCTTTTGAAAACAGCATAGGTGTGTTAAATTTGGAAACATTGGACCCTAATGATCAGTAGTTTTCTGATGAGGCAGCAGCTCTCCAGGGCAGAAACAATGTTCTCATTTTTCTCCTCCTTCTCCCTGAGGCTCTTCCACTCCAAGCTGGGTCCTTTTTATTCCTGTCTCTCTGTAAATAGTTAAATTTCATATATTTATGTTGAATGTTTTTGTTACTGAATTTATATATTTTTTCAAATAAACATTTATAATGACAAATGTCTCAGTTCTACTACACAGCAAATATTGGCACCTGACTTGACACAAGTAGAATTTATTTCATATTATACTAATGACAAAACATACTAATACAGTGTGATGCAAAAGTTTGGGCAACCTTGTGAAAAGTAATTATTTTCCTGTACAAATCATTGGTTGTCACAATAAAAATTGTCAGTTAAATATATCATATAGGAGACACACACAGTGATATTTGAGAAGTGAAATGAAGTTCACTGGATTTACAGAAAGTGTGCAATAACTGTTTAAACTAAATCAAGCAGGTGCATAAATTGGCAACACAAAAAAAGAGACATGAAATAAATATTTAGTGTATATCAATGCGTGTGTCTCCTATATGATATATGCAAGTGACATTTTTTTACTGTAACAGCGATTCATAAAGGAAAATAATGACTATTAATAAGGTTGCCCAAACTTTTGCACCACACTGTATATAGGAACATAGTGAAGACAAGTTACTTACTCACAAAGAGCACGCGTATTTTTAGTGGTCCAGAGCTGCAGGAGAAACACAAGAGAGACACAGACTGATGCGACACAACCAGTAAGTAGGTGTACAGCGTACACTGTAGTGTGTAGCACACAGGAGTATCAGCTTATTACGTACACGTTGGTAAGCTGTCTTGTTGCAACTGACGAACTGAAACAAACGAGCGTGCTGTGTGTGCAACAGCGCGACACACATTACCTGTCCTTTTATTAACTGCACAGGTAGTGCTGGTCACAGCTGCTGGCTACCTGTGTAAGGCTGTCATGGGTCTGTAGCTCTGTCACCGTTTTAGGGAACATGTTTAGTTTTAAAGTAAGTTTCCGGGCTTTTCCTGCCTTTCTGGAGGGATTATATTTCACTAAAAAACGATCTAATATGCATGTCCACATAATAATTATTATAATTATAATATATTAAAAAAACACACGCTGTATTTTAAAGAACATGCATTAAGAAGCAGATTATATTAGATTTATATTTTAAATAAGACAAAATTGGGATTTTACAGCAGTAAAATGATTGTATCTCTACAGTTTAAACATGTAATAAGCTTTGCCCTGCACAGAGTGGATAGTGAAACAAATGGAATCATCATAAATACCATCCATCCATCCTTTCGCTTCCGCTTATCCTTTTCAGGGTCGCGGGGGGCGCTGGAGCCTATCCCAGCTGTCATAGGGCGAGAGGCGGGGTACACCCTGGACAGGTCGCCAGTCTGTCGCAGGGCCGACACACAGGGACAAACAACCATTTGCACTCACATTCACACCTAGTGACAATTTGGATTATCCAATTAACCTATCCCCTCAAGCTGCATGTCTTTGGACGGTGGGAGGAAGCCGGAGTACCCGGAGAGAACCCACGCAAACACGGGGAGAACATGCAAACTCCACACAGAAAGACCCCGGCCTGATGTTGGAATTGAACTCAGGACCTTCTTGCTGTGCGGCAACAGTGCTAACCACCGTGCCACCGTGCTGCCCTCATCATAAATACATTATTTCATATTTATTACTTCCCCCTCCTCATTGCTTTATTATTGTAGCTCTAGTAATAAATAATAATGTAAGGATTCTGGATCAGCACCATGATGCCCATAGTATATACAGTATTCTGAAGAAGGTCTAAAATGTCACTGTGTGTGCATGTGTGTGTTTTATTTAGATGGACTTTTAAAAAAAATATTACTCATGATATAACATTGTCCAGACATGCCTGGTAAGGACATGAGGAGGAAACAGTAGGAGCTGTGTGAGGCTACTAAAGGCAGGGCTATAACATTTTTCTGTCATCATTTTATTATAGATTAAGTGCTGGAGTTGTTAGGTGTGGATAATTAGATTATAGTTTATTGCAATAGCAAGTTGTGCCTTGTTCTCAGATAGACAGCAAGTGGAGAGTGATATATGAAATGATGGGATGGAAGGAAGAAGAGAAGCAAAGAGTGATTCACAGGCAGAGCCTAAATTATTTCTCACAGTTTTTTGTTGCCTTATGGTTCCAAGCGCTGTCACCAATCTTTGCATTTTGTTATTATCTCATGACACAGCTACCATCTCTCCTATGGACTTTTTAATGTTTACAGTCTCAGATCAACACAGCCCTGCCCTCCAGCACTATCCACAGCACCCTCAACAGCAACATTGTACCCATCAGGTAAAGCATCGGCTACGTTTGCTTTGCCTTGTTGCCCATATTAGATTCTTGATGAATGTGTGTTGTTGTTATTCAGCCTGGTTCAATGTGCCCCTTTTTAACTTTGAGCACCTGCCCCTTTAAACCTCTCTGCATAGCCCTGGTTAAATGTCACCGTTATTATTAGCCGGCCCGGAAACAGCGTATTTTATTTATTGTATCTCAAATTATAGCGTCATAATGATTACAGGACATCAGATTACTTGTTCTTATCACTTAATAATGCAGAGCTCATCATATAGAAATAAAAAAACTGAAGTTGTGCGCTATTTGAACACCTTGCCTGCCTGCAGCACTAAAGGACTCCATGAGAGACGTCTGTCTCGCCCTAGCAGCACCTGTCCTGTCCTCCTCTTCAGTTCGTCTCAACATACACTCGTCATATTCTGTGATATGATTTACTCTGAGGTGTTTGACAAGGTTAGTGATGTTGCCACAACCATACATGCCAACCCTCTCGATTTTTCCGGGAGAATCCCGGAGCCACCATTCTCCCGAATTTCCACCTGGACAACAAAATTGAAAAACCATATCGCAGAATTCATAGCGCCGCCGAGCCAATTCCAGTTTCCAACAATGGCGGCAGCTCCTTAGTTTTAATATTACTCTTATTTCTCTTTCTGGGTCGCAAAAAGAAAAAAACAACTTTTGACATATTGTCAGGTGAGAATGTAGCTGTGTAAACTTCAAATATCTGAGCCGACACATCGTCTTCAAACCCCCGCGGTCTTTCACTACTCGGGTTAAACATGATATATAAGTCACTTTGATAACTTAAAAATGTTATTGTTTGGCTTTTTCAGTGTTTTATTTGTTCGTGAGTAAATCTGTTTGGCTGAGATTAAAGTTATTAGATTAGATTAAATTAAACTTTATTAATCCCTCGGGTGGGTTCCTCCGGGGTTTTCACACAGCTGAATAAACATCAAACAGAAAACTAATTAAAGAAAGTGTGAGATGGTCGAGAGTTTACGTCAGCGCCCGGTTATATTTTAGATAGCAAGGAACAGACGGCAGAGTTTCACTCCACCGAGGGAACTCGTGACGTACTACCTGGCTTTCTTTAGACCGCGAAGGCCGGGTCCTCAGGTGGAAGCAGCCTCTGAATTTGGACTCCCCCGCTGTTTCGGTGATGGTGACATTTAACGTATTTTATCCGATAAATAAACACTGTAAAATGTGCCCTTTTGATTGTCTCCCTAATTCTGAGGTTTCAAGGTTGGGAAAGTATAGCCACAACACCTCACTCGTGGAGCACTTTTTTGCCACATGTATCCAAACCACGTCTCAGCTGTTTGTGGAGGTAAAATACGTCCGCACAATTAGGCTCAGCCATTGTTGTGAGTGCGCGCGCCAAGGGGCTGCGAGACATTTATACAGCCGTATTTCGCACATGACTATGAAAGGCGGAAGAGCAAGTAGATCCTTTGAATGTAGACAATCCGAATGTTATAGTTTCTTTCCACTACGTTGCTGTTAATGATAAACTACAAATTAACCCTAAATTACTAAAAAATATCGATATATTTCAGGATCAATCCGCACATCACTAATACTAATCATCCACAACTATTTTCAGTTGCAGATGATAAAGGATTCAGAAAGTTTATTCATGCGGGCCCATATGACAGAGAAGGTGAATGTTCTTTTTGTTTTCATATTTTAATTTATATTTAATTATATTGTGTTGTTTCACTTTAAATTTGTAAAAGGAAAAAGCTGAAAATTTAAATAGTTAAAAGTTGAAATGTTGGTTTTTGTATTATATGATTTATTTATTACATTTTATGTGGAGTGAATAAATAAAAGTATATTTACGGTGGCCCCTAGAGACAAAGCATGTACAAACTCCAAAAAACGGAAAAACTCGAAAAAACGGAAAAACTCCATAGCACGTACAAACTCCAAAACACAGGAAAAACTCAGAAGCACGTAAAAACTAAAAACACGTACAAAAGACAACAGAAGTGCTCCAGGATGCTCGTGCGCAGTGTTGAACTTTTGTTACCTAGAGGCTACACAAGCCAGGAAGTACCAACGACCAGATTTGGTGTGTGGTAGTAACAGGTAAATGAACATTTGTTTTAAATTATCTGAATGAGTGCTTGTGTATAAATACACAAACAATACACATATGCTTTCAATTGTGTAATTTAACTGATCTAGGTAGCTCTGTTTTGGAAGTTCAGTTAACGCTAAAAATGTGTTTTGGAGTTTGTACGTGTTTTGTCTCTAGGGGCCACCACATATATTTATATATAAACATATATAAATAAAACCACTTTTTTGTTTACCATTAGTAACTCCTTTTGTGCATAATTTTATATTATTGTTAATAATAAATTATTTAAAGCAACAAAACAACCTGAAGAGCCGGTTGGGAGCCAAAAGAGCCGGCTCTTTTTAGTGAGCCGAGCCGAAAAAGCCGGTTCTCTAAAAAGAGCCGGAAATCCCATCACTATTTCCCACCTGTGCGTCCAAACTGCAAATGAACCGCGCATGAGCGAAGCCGCTGCTCCCACACTGACTGTAACACAGTCAATTCTTCCTTTACTCTTATGTTGTTTTGTGGATCACAAGGTTTAAAAACACACACACACACAAAGTAACTCCACCAGAGTGCCTATTTCGGGTCACTTTTGCCGGTCCAACACAGATGAAGGAGTAGGGATGGAATTGTGACATAAAAAAAAACCCAAATAAAAACCAATAATCACTAAAAAAAAATTTAATTTGTAGTTCTAAGTCACTTCTAAATGCATTTAGGGCATTTTTTACTCACTTTATGTCTCTTCTTTTTTTTTCTCACCTACAACGTGGAAAAATTAGGCGATGGTGTCTTTTAGCAACTTCTAGAGACTTTTAGGAAAGCCAATAGCGATTTTCCTAACCGAGGAGTTGGCAACACTGGCCAGGGGCTGCAACACTAGGTCCCCTAACTTTCAGAAGCTGTTGAAAGGATAAAGTTGTGGTATATCAGTGGTTAGAAATACCATTACTACTTTAGGATTAGTGTAACACAAAGTCAGGGCTGACCTGGGACCATGTCTGTGAGTCACAGTGCGCAGCATGTGCTGCTAATGCTAACTGCTAACTAAAAGCCAAAAATCCAGAATTTGTTACGCTGGCTGCTGGGCTCAGTGGGTTTTTGCAGCAGCTCTACCTGTACTAGATGCACCTGCTCCTTGTCGTTTCTATCTCTGACTTCATGTCCTCTACAAGAGTTTTTTTTAATTTTTTATCTTCAAATGTTCAATAAAAACATGTATCACTAATTCATAACGAAGAAAGCTTTGTAACTATCCCCACTGGTGAAGACTGTGTCATTTCCACAATACTGCCCTCACAAACGATTGGCTCCTGGGAAGTCGTGCAGGCCCTGAGATGTCGATTTGAATGTGCCAGTCCTCATAGAGTAGGAAAGAAGTAACTTAGCAGGAATATTGGAAAATCAATATTCCCAGCTGGAAAAGCTAACCAAAGGTAAAATTCACTCAAAATTACTTGTTGCGCTACTAAGGCAAAGTGGCACAAACTTTAGAAAAACAAGAAAGAACACCCGGCAGAAACACAAAATTATAAACACACACACACAAAGAGGTGCTTCTGTAAAGTTATTAGAAGTTCAAAAACTTTTTCAAATACTGACTTCAGCTTCTTCAGCTATTTTCAGCTTTATGTTTTCAGCTGTATCTATGGCAGTCAAACAGCCTGGATTTGCTCAATTTGAATCCACCAATCAGAGCTGCTGCTTCTGTCTGCTTCATCAGGCTGTGTAGTTGTTCCTGTCAATGCAGCTGCATCCCTTGCTCAGTCAGAGCTCACACAGAAAGAGACACAGGCTGTCTGCAAAGTCATGACATGGAGCGTTAACATAAAATGTTAGGAAAAATTTTGTGACTTAAGACAAACGTAATAACTTAGCAGAAATACTATTATTTGGCAGAAATACTATGATTTGGTTGAAATACTATGATTTAGCAGAAATACGGTATTTAGCACAAATCCTTTAAAGTAGCAGAAATACTATGATTTAGCAGAAACACTATAATTAAGCAGAAATACTATATTTAGCACAAATCCTACAAAGTAACAGAAATAGTATAATTTAGCAGAAATACGGTATTTAGCACAAAAATTAAAAAATAGCAGAAATTCTATGATTTAGCAGAAATGCTATATTTAGCAAAAATCCTATAAAGTAGCTGAAATGCTATGATTTGGCAGAAACTATAATTACGCAGAAGTAGTATGATTTAGCAGAAATACGGTATTAAGCACAAAAATATAAAAGTAGCAGAAATGCTATGATTTGGTCGAAATACTTTAATTTAGTAGAAATACTATATTTAGCACAAATCCTATAAAGTAACAGAAATAGTATAATTTAACAGAAACACTATAATTAAGCAGAAATAGTATGATTTAGCAGAAATAGGGTATTTAGCACAAAAATTTTAAAGTAGCAGAAATTCCATGATTTAGCAGAAATACTGTATTAAGTAGAAATACTATATTTAGCACAAATCCTATAAAGTGTAACAGAAATAGAATAATTTAATAAAAACACTATAATTAAGCAGAAATAGTATGTTTCAGCAGAAATACGGTATTTAGCACAAAAATTTTAAAGTAGCAGAAATGCTATGATTTAGCAGGAATACTATGATTTTGTAGAAATACTTTAATTTAGCAGAAATACTATATTTAGCACAAATCCTATTAAGGAAACAGAATAAGAATAATTTAACAAAAACACTATAATTAAGCAGAAATAGTATGTTTCAGCAGAAATACGGTATTTAGCACAAAAATTTTAAAGTAGCAGAAATGCTATGATTTAGCAGGAATACTATTATTCAGCAGAAATACAGTATTTTACACAGGCATTAAAAAGTAGCAGAAATACTATGATTTGGTAGAAATACTTTAATTTAGTAGAAATCCTATATTTAGCACAAATCCTATAAAGTAACAGAAATAGAATAATTTAACAAAAACAACTATAATTAAGCAGAAATAGTATGTTTTAGCAGAAATAGGGTACTTAGCACAAAAATTTAAAAGTAGCAAAAATACTATGATTTTGTAGAAATACTGTATTCATCACAAATCCTATAAAGTAACAGAAATAGAATAATTTAACAAAAAGACTATAATTAAGCAGAAATAGTATGATTTAGCAGAAATACGGTATTTAGCACAGACCGTGGGGATGAAGGGGAATGAGGACCCAGGTGCGGAGCTTTGTGTGCAAACAGTGCGTTTATTTACAGTGACGAAACTGATACACAACAATACATTCCCGTGTGTTCCCAACTCGTTAGCAACCTCAATTACACTGGTAAGCTCACACTCACAAACAGACCAGCTCGAGAACTGACAGGAAGTCCCACACAATGATCCTGCGTTGGTGGGAGCTCAATCGGATTCTTAAATAGCTCCCCGACGAGCCTGATCAGCAGCAGGTGTGTGTGTGGGGCTTCAGGCGTGGCCAATCCTCTAGTGGGACCACACCCATCAGGCCTGCAGGTGCTTGACATCCACACACATATACGCACACATACAGACACCTTGTCTACACACACAATAAGTGGAACACCAAACAGAAGCATAGAATAACAAATACATAACACAATATAGTTCATAACTGCTCGGGGACCCTGGGTCACTCCAACTCAGGACCCTGACAGACTGGTGTGTTTTCTTGACCGAGTTGTGTGTTAAATTCAACGAGGTCTGCGGTTTGTCTAATAACACCACGTAGAACTTCAAATGTCGTACGCTGCAGTGGGTCTGACTGATCTCTGCTTCCAGATGGATTATTCAATGTTCCCTGTGACATTTCTTTAAATAGTCAAGTTTGATCGTCTTCTCGGCGCTCCGCCAGGGGCCGATCCGAGGACCTCACACCATCCAATCGGTAGTAGCGACGGGCGGTGTGTACAAAGGGCAGGGACTTAATCAACGCGAGCTTATGACCCGCGCTTACTGGGAATTCCTCGTTCATGGGAAATAATTGCAATCCCCAATCCCTATCACGAGTGGGGTTCAACGGGTTACCCACGCCTCTCGGCGAAGGGTAGACACACGCTGATCCACTCAGTGTGGCGCGCGTGCAGCCCCGGACATCTAAGGGCATCACAGACCTGTTATTGCTCAATCTCGTGTGGCTGAACGCCACTTGTCCCTCTAAGAAGTTGGACTCGGACCGCACGGGGTCGAGTAACTAGTTAGCATGTCGGAGTCTCGTTCGTTATCGGAATTAACCAGACAAATCGCTCCACCAACTAAGAACGGGCATGCACCACCACCCACAGAATCGAGAAAGAGCTATCAATCTGTCAATCCTTTCCGTGTCCGGGCCGGGTGAGGTTTCCCGTGTTGAGTCAAATTAAGCCGCAGGTTCCACTCCTGGTGGTGCCCTTCCGTCAATTCCTTTAAAGGTTTAAAGCTCGAACAAATGTCAAAAAAGTTAAATACGTTCTCTGAAGTATTTAAATGCAAAAGTTAGCTTTGTCCAAACTGTTAAAGGAGCTCCTCTATTTAACCCTAACCCTTGGTGGGTGTGGCAGAGAATGGGATGTCGACCGTGACGTCACGATGATCCTTTGAGAAGATAAAATGAGCGCTGTGGATCATTCTGCGCATGCTCAGATCAATGAACAGGAGTTGTGCGTTTTCTCGACTGAGTCGTGTGTTTTCTAGACTGCGTTGTGTGACATTGTGACTGAATTCTATGCACATTTCACTGAGTCGTGCGTTTCCTTCCCTGAGTTGTGCGTTTTCATGCCTGAGTTCATCTCTCGTACGCTGCAGTGGGTCTGACTGATCTCCACTTCCCTGTGACATTTCTTTAAAGGTTTAAAGCTCAAAAGTGTCAAAAAGTTAAATCTCTGAATGATTTAAATGCAAAGGGTAGCTTTGTCTAAAACAACTGGCTCTTTCTGATGTAAACTGTTAAACAAGATCCTCTATTTAAGGTCTTGGTGGGTGTGGCAGAGAACGTGATGTCGACCGTGACGTCACGATGATCGTTTGAGAAGATCAAAGGAGTGCTGTGGATCATTCTGCGCATGCTCAGATCAATGAACAGGAGAATTATATGTAAATACTTTGCTATCTAACAAAGGTGCTTTTAGCAACAGCTGGTGGTGGTTCATCGTTATCAACCCTTAAACTCGTGAACTGGCTCTGTAGCTTTTCGATTGCTTCTGTTGTCTATCACATATGTATTATTTGGAACCGAGCTTACCTGTAAAAACAGACAAACAAGTAACAGGAACTACTCGGTGCACCAGCTCGGCACCACTCTTCTGCTAGCGAGGTGTCGGCTACTGATGCGTAAGACACGGGGCCCTCTGCTGGCGGAACTTATATTACAGACATTAACAGACAGCAACCTGCGGCTCTTTAGTCCTTATAGTGCGGCTCCGCGTGTTTTGGGAAAATAAATTAGGAGTATTTAGCTATAGTGTATTTTATTTATGTTAGTTCTTTTTTAACTTGTAGCTCTAAATTGGAAGATTATTTTGATATTGAAATATAAAAATAAAATTATATTCTATTATTTTTTTAATCGCTCAAAATAAGCGTCACACTGGCGGAAGCCGGTATACCCGCCGAAACGCCGTGCATTTATCAAGACTTTCAACCCCAGGTAGGCTAATGTGGATCTTCGGATCCACATGTCAGCTAATCAGCTACTATGATTTAGCAGAAATATTATTTGGTAGAAATTACCATAATTACATAAAAACAGTAAAAGATATGAAAAAGCTGAATCATACATGAATAGCCCAATAATTTGAGAACATTTTAAAGTTTGAATGGAGTTTTTACGTGAAAGTATGAGGAATAGTTAAGTTTCAAAAACCAGCAAGTTTTGGCAGAACTTTTAAAAATTTCCCATTCATTTAAATGGGACAAAATTGCATAAAAAGCTTAATATTTTAAGAAATATAATAGTCATAACTACCAGAAGTCATAGCACCCATCTCCAGAAATAGCGGAATATTGTGAAATTTGAATGGTGAAAATCGCACAAAAATTTTAGTAGTTCAAGTCCAAAAAGCGTACGGAAGCAACTTGAATAATACAAATAAAGTAGAAAGAGAAACAGGAACTCAATAGTGCCTACAGCATCCACACTATAATCCATAATTATGTGGATATGCATATCCAACAGACACAGATCAGATAGGATAAGATGAGCATCATATCTGAGACAATAACTAGGGCTGACACCTCCATCATTTTTATTGTGCAACAACACGGCAGCAGAGGACGATTTGATTTTGTCTTGGGAATAAATCACGACTGGAAATCACAGGACTCAGATCAACACACGAACTGATCTGTGCCACAGCAAATCTCATGCAGTGCTAATTTAAAAACTCTGACATATTTGGACAATCTATAATCTACCACAAAAACATACAATTGTTCATTGAAGTAAACACACAGAGCAGTAGTGGATTTTCTTTTTTCTTTTTTTTTTTGATTTGCTGCTAACTGCTAGGTTTTTATTTGTAGTTTTTGTAGTAGGAAGCACTACAAAAACTACAAATACAAAAAAGTGCAGTTAACAAATGTAGTGCTCTCCACTATGTAAAACCCTCACCTGAATTTTTAGGTCTTTCAGTTCAAGCCAATTAAATGAATTCCAAAAATTTAACCCCAACAGTCAAATGATCCCCTATGAGCAGGAAAAACTCCCTTTTCCTTCAACGCCAGGATGAAGGTGGACTGTGGCCCGAAAACATTTCTGTTTTTAAAGGGTAACTGGCCCACATCTACAATTACCACAATCGTTGATGAGTGATCCCCGCTCTGTGGGATCATTTACTTCATCCGAAAAGCTTTGAGATGGCCCAGCAAGCTGCAGGAACAACAATGGCCGCTGTGGCAAGATCCGAACCTACTTTAAGTAGGCGCCGATTATTTTCCACAGTTTTCATGAGTTCTGCGTTGTCTTTCCTGCTATTTTCGAGCTCTTCCCTGAGATCTGCAGTTATTCTACGGTTGTGCTCAAATTTAAGTCCTACGTCTTTGTGAAGCTGAGACTGTCACGGCTGCCGAGGCGAGCCGTGTGGTGTTGGAGGAAAGGAGGACCCAAAATGCAGCAGCTCTGGTGCAGGTGAAAAGGTGGATACAAACAGAAACGGCGAGGGTGAGCATGAACTAAGAAAACCTAAACTGGAAAAAACTAACCAGAAACCAAGATGCAGGGCGGTACGAGGACATAAGCCGGGAGACCAAGGGGAACAACACAGACAAACCAGCACTTAACAGAGGCAGACACGAGGTTTAAATACACAGAAAGGATAACGAGGGAATGAGACACAAAAGGAGGGCACAGCTGGGAGTAATCTGACCTGACGAGACAGGGGAAAAGTAAACTGAACATACTGAGATCAGACACGGATCTTCAAAGTAAAACAGGAAGCACATACATGTAATGACATAACCCACAACCTTAACACAGACTGGGGGACACAGAACATAGGAACATGAACCATGAAACAGAAGAGTACAAACACCCCAGGTAACCAAAACCACAGAAGATTCACCTGAAGATTTCTTTAAAAATGCTTTTGTGTGTATGAAAATGTTGTGTTGGTGCCTAATCACAGTCTTCTTTGCCCTATTGTTATTATATTGTATTATATTACAGAACCATGTAAAGGATCATTGACTCAATCCGTACCGTATTTCATGCTTATTGCCATTTTGAGGCTGTGACTGACACAGATCACATGTAGACCTGCATAAACTGTGGATTTCACCCCCCTGTGGTAGTCATGGACTTACACAGAAAAGGGGTGTTCAGCTTGGTAGGTAAGTGTTATGCACATTTGTGTTTATAGTTCATGGAGTATGTTACGTGCATGTTCCTAATGAGTCCATTTATTATAGTGAGTGACCTCAAAGCCCCCCCCCCCCCCCCCCCCCCCTGAAGACTTTGATGCTGAGCATGACAGTGAAGGTTTGTGGAACTCTGTTCACCTGGAAATGATAAGCCGTGGGGTTTTTCCAAGTGAGTGATTGCAAAAACTTATTTACAGTTATTCAGTGTTTTAAAGTAATTTAGACTGTAAGTCAAAGCATACCGTTTTCTGTAGGTAGTGTGAAGAATCCATTTTCAGTTCTTAGCAGCTTAGCAGTGTCACAGAAGACCGTCTGTTTGACGAACTCACCAAGCTAAAGGTAACATTGCTTTGTAGTTTCCAGAATACGTGACATAAAGCTCTGGGGTCGTTCCATGTACAGTTTGCCCTAATTACTTCAGCTTGGAGTGATGAGAAACCTGTGCAAAGCCTGCAACATTTCCAGCGGCGTGTAAGTCTTAGTTTTTTGACACATACAAACTGTTAGAAATTTGCTGTGTCTGAGATGTAGTCAAACTTTTGTGACACGTGTTCAAAAGTCTGTTTATGATCACTCGCAATGACAAAGTTTGAAGTCATGAGTAACTGTCTTTTAGGTACTGAAGCCACGTAAAAGAGAAATCCTCTTTCTTGACCCAATAAACACAAAGGCATGAGTGGCCATGAGGTCACATGTTTATAAGCACTTTTGGTTTGTTCCAGTTTTCAGGAACCTGTTCAGCGTTCCAGGTTAAGTGCATCATGTTCTGTTGATCTCGAGTGTTCACACATAGAGTGCATTCACATGCTTATAAACTATATCAGCCTGATGCATCACCATTTGATTCTTTGTCTCATCTTCACACTCTGATCAAGTCAGTGATGCTGTCTTTAGCTGTTTCAGACATAAGTAGGCTCTTCACAATGTTCTAGTTTAACATAAAACACTAACATTAAATGTTAGTTTATAAATTATGCCAACCTGAAAATAAAGCTGAAACTGCTGTGTGTAACACACTGACCAACTGTGAGCACGTGACTGTACTTTTTCATTTTGCGTCGAGGTCGTGTCCTCAGGCTTAAAGTTGGTGCTATTAGCAATTAACATTTGACCCCCGTCATGATGCTGTTAACTTCTCTCCCGGGCAGTGGTCAGTGAAAATAGCTTTGACTTGCAGGTAGTTTGAGTGTATGGTGACATTAATTATGCCAGTCTTTTTTGAAGGGATTTTATTAATGAGTCTTTATTTTCAATGTAATACAGGATTTTCCAGACCAAGACTTTGGAACTGACTGTGGGAGCTTCATGCTAATTGTTATTTTTCTCTTCTGTTTCTTGAGATTCATACAAACTTAATTTAAGCTTCAAAACAATGAAATTTGTGTTTTTTGTGGGGGTTCAGCTGGTCGCTGATCAGCTGTCTCCCCTCTCTCTCTCTCTCTCTCTCTCACCAGGGCTGAACTCATTATGGGTTCACGCCCTCGGAGGAAGAAACACCTGTGCCTCATCAGTGTGGTATTTAAGACGGGAAGCAACGGCTGTTCTTCGCTGGATCGTTGTGAGAATTGCGTCAGTGAAAGTCGAGCACCCCAGCAAGTATTTTCCCATGCAGTGTGTGTTCAGCATTTAACAAGCGTCTCTTTGTGTACAGATTCCCTGGACTGTTTTCCTGGTGTGCGAGTGGATTCGTGTCTGGATTGTGTGGAGAGAGACGAGCGTGTTCCCCTGGATCTTCCCCGGAGCCCTGCCCCCCTCACCTTTTGTACATAGCACTGCCCCGTATCTGTCTTTATACACTCATTGGACATTGTTCTGTAATAAATTCTCTTGTGTACATCATCCCCGGAGTCCTGCGCATGAGTCCACCTTGTACGTCGTGACAGTGGCACTGGATGCACCATTTGATTATACCGTAGTAAGTATTCTGTTTCATTTTAGAGCAATGGAGTCTTGAATCTTTTGAAAGTTGTTAAATATGTTTCATATTGAATTTATATTTTGACTTGACTGCACTATGTTGTGTCAAGGTTTAGACACATTAACAATATCAACATTTTCTGTTAAGCTTCTTGCACAGAGAGGAAGCACAACATGTGCCCATTTTCAGACTAATAAAAGCACAAGTTCCAGGAAGTCAGTCAGGCCAGTGTTCACTTTAAACACTAGTGTAATTACATGGTTAGTGAGACTTGACTCACTGTTAAAATAACTGTCCTGCATCAGAGAATAGCTAAGTTTATATCCCCGTTTGCCCGACACAGGAGCCAGCAGTTGTTGAAGATCTGCCTCCTGCTGTGCAGCAGGTTGTTCAAAATAAGGCACTTTTCTGTGGACACGTAACAATGCCAAAATATCTGTCCTTAAATAAAGAGGACCAGCAGAGGGTTAAGAGACATGTCGGAGGAAGGAGACACTGGAACAAGGGACTTCTTCCTCTTTGTTTTTCAGTTTGCAGAGGACATGGAGCTCTTTTTAAAAGCATGTGCTGACTACGGGTCAATGCGATGTTTGACATGTAACGGACAGATGAAGGCACTGGCTGTTTGGTTTCTTTATGTCTTGTTATTTTTTTTTCAGTGTACAAAATCCAATTAAAATTATTTCAAAATGTTGTTCACTTGTTTCCATGTCCATACTTCAAAATAAAAAGCTTGTTGCTATTAACAGTAATGTATTACTGTCGTGGTCCTGAGTCTGAGGACTCGGTGTTGTGTGTTTCTTTATATTCTTGTTTATTCTGCCTTGTCTTTTGTTTAGGTTTGCTATGTGTTAGTGTGTTTGTTTCATGCCTGCCTGTGTTCCCTCTGTCTGTCCATTGTGTCTGCTCGTGAGTCTGCCTGCCAAGTTCAGTGTCCTGTCTGGTTCTCTGTGTCTGTTAGTTTCCTGTTTTATTCTGAAAGTTCATGTCTCATGTCAATGTGTTCAGTTTTACCTTTCTCCTGTCTCGTTAGCCTATTTTCTCCCAGCTGTGTCTCCCTCCTGTTGCCCATTTCCTAATTACTCCCCTGTGTATGTAAGCCCTGTGTTTTCCTGTGCTCCCTGTTGCGTCGTACCCTCAGATCCTGCCTGTGTGTTCCAGTTAGTGGTTTCATGTTTGGTTCCTGTTTTATTGGTGCCAGCAATAAAGCTGTGGTTTTGAGTTTCAAGTTAGTATTTGAGTTCTGCACTTGGATCCACATTCTCCACCTGCCCGCACACAGAGCCCTGACAATTACCTTGTAATCAATAATATTTTTATACATTTTACACATTAACCCTCTGGGCTCTATGCTGGCCATTTGTAGCCACCTCACTTTTCTATTTTTGACCATTTTTGCTGTGTTAATGCAAATGGAATTAAACTTCCCAACGGTCTAGATTTTGTTTTTAGCGTTTATAGTGTTCAACTTCAGCTTCTTAAATACATAAAAAATATATACACTAAGCATCATATTATCTATCATGGCAACTTTTGGCCAATTGACCCATTATAACAATTTTAAATTCCCTGTTATTGACACTTTAGGTAAAATTACTTTCATTGTAAACTCAGCACATGAAAATTGTAGGTTTTTTTGTTGTTGTTGTTGTTGTTGTTTTAAACCAAATTACAAGAAGAATCAAAGCTGCAACACAAACAGCAACAAACACTGTTCGTAAATGTGTCCTGGAGTTCATGCAGGTGCAGAAAGGGCCGCTGCTGTAAGTAAGCCTAACAGCTTCCAGATCACTTATTTTCTGGCAAGAAGGCAAGAAGGGCATCACTGCTCTTTTCTACAATCTCCTGGATGATGTGGAAAACAATGCCTTTGTCCCATAAAACCACTTCACAGTAGTAGGAGTCCTCTAAAACCTACAACTGAAGAGTGATCCTCAAAGAAATGGGGCGCACACTGGTGACCTTAACAATTAACAGCCTTGTCCCCGATGCTGAGATGAAAAGAAGTTAGTTTCATCAATGATATGGTGAAAGAATTTGAACTTTATTACCTTTTTTATCTGAAAAGTTACTGGTAATATATAATCTAACAGGCATTTAAAGGGTAAAAAATGGATTTGGATAAAGTTTTGATGGCAAGGACTGGTGCTAATGTAAAGAGTCAACTCGGTCAAAGTAGAAAAATGTTTTAATAAATATTAATCTTGTAGCATTTTGTGAACGTAAACAAAAGGTGGCCATTTGTGGTCATGAACAAGCTGAGAGGGAGTTTTGTCTTTTTTGCTCTCATAATAATCAATGTTGATGGTAATCAATTACATGTCCCAGACTCTACTATTAATAACACAAGTAACACTGCTAATATATGAAATGGTGAGTTTTGAGGTTTTCTTCCAACAAGCATATTGTACCAAAAAAATGTTGTTTTAAGGGTTAAAAATGTAAAACGTAATGACTATTTTATATTTGTGAAAAAAGAACTTTATGCAGAAAAAGTATCAAAAAACCCATAAAACTAATAAAAAATAGACCTAATCTGACACTTTTGTCCACGAACAAGCTGAAGGGATTTTTGAACAAACCCAGAGGGTCAACAAACATTTAATTGGAACCATGTTTATTTCTCAGCAGCATCAATAGTAACAAAAACACAATTTAGATTTTGCTGGCAAAGTCGATTGTTCTTATTTATTTTAAGTACATCCTATAAACCTTTTATTCCAAAATATTGCGATACAGGATACAATTTTTTTAAAACAAGAACTTTGTTAAACAAACAATGAGTTTACAACACACACACAGATGAAGTATACAAGAGAATAGAACATGAATACAAATAACCAGGGGTAAAAAAAAACGATTCACAAAAACTTCACATATATGTTGTGTTTTGAGAGACTTTTTGCTGGTGGAGTCTGATATTGATTTTATGTACAATTCAACATCCTTAAAATAACATTGGAGGCGGGGTGAGTGAGGGGCGGGGATTTGGCCTGGACGCTCTGTTTAGAGCAGAGATGGGCAACGCGTTACTGTAATCTGATTACTTTTTTCAAGTAACGAGTAAAGTAAGGGATTACTATTACAAAATCGGTAATTACATTACCGTTACTTTTCCGTAGGAACGCTGCGTTACTAAAACCGTCGTTTTTTTGCGAGAATGTCTCATGACAGTGACGTAAGCGAGTGCGACGTTCGTGACAACAGCTGTGTGCAGATCAACAATGGATCATACGTCGAGTGCGGCAGAGAGTATGAGCGTGCAGAGAATGTTGCATATAATTAAATTTTTGCTTGATGCATAAAGTTAAAAGATTAAAACTAATAAAACAAGTTTTAAAAAGAGACTTTTCCATTTGATTACATTTTGTATGATGGATTATGCAGAAAAAGTAGAATTGGGCTGAAAGATCTATCACTTCATTACCTATTCAGGTTGTAAATCGTGTTTTTAAAAAGTAACTAAGTAATTAATTACTTTTGAAAATAAGTAATCAGTAAAGTAATGGGATTACTTTTTTGAGGAAGTAATCAGTAATTGGTTACTGATTACTTTTTTCAAGTAACTTGACCAACACTGGTTTAGAGCTAATAAAACATTGGGGACATGAAGGCTTCTTGCCTTCATTTGTGGAATGAAGGCAAGAGTGCTTTCTGGCACTCCAGATAAAGAACAGAATATGTAGAAAATACAATAATGAGAAAAACTAAAATATTAACGTCAACGCCCACGGATCCTGACAGTTATCTTCCTGTTTTATTCCGAGTTGTGTTTCCTCTTCAGGATGATTTTAATCAGTCTTGTTGTTCCTCCAGTTGTGGCACCACACTGCGCAGTTTATCCAGCAGCACTGCACAGGAGAAAATATCAAGACTGTAATAATGAACAGAAACAGTAAACACATGTACTCAGTCACAGAGTAACTGAACTCACCTCCAGCTGATGGCCTCTGGAAGCGGTCGTAGGCCCGGCACTCGTTGATCAGCTGTCCCAGTTCTGCAGGACAGTCATCAGGAAGCGGCTCTTGATACTTCTCTTCATACACCTTCTGATAAATTTTTTCATCTGAAAAACCTACGAGACATTTGAAGACACGTCAGGAGGAGAAGTCGATGGAGAGGACTCCAAATCTTAGTTTAAATCTGCAGTGAGTGTAGTTTAGACACAAACCTTCAAAAGGATTCTTACAGGTTACAATTTCCCACAGGATGATTCCAAAACTGAAACAAGTTCAAAAGGAAATTTGATCATTTGACAAACCACAGCAGGTCTGAAATCAGTAAAGTGTTCTGAGGTCAGCCAGGAGCTGTTTTCACACAAACCCCCAACCAGAGGAGTCTCGCTCCGATGGCACATGTAAGTCACTTCTACATCAGCTTCACTTTCAGACCCACAAGCTAAGTCCATCTTTTAGAAAGTTTATGAATGAGGGCCTTTGAGCACACCTCTGTGGACCCACAGCCGTGGGGTCTCACCTGTACATCTCCCACTCTTTGCAGTAGCTGAAGCTGGCGTCGTGGAACTTCTCGGGACAGTGGTAGCACAGCGACCTCACGGCTCTGTCCTCCGTCTGCCTTTTCAGAGACGTCTCTGTTTTCGACAGCCTGAAACCTCCCAGCTGGAAACGACAACCAAACCGTCACATGAAGCAAATATGTTCAGCTGCAAGGAATCCCAGCATGCATTGCCTTCAGTACCTTGACGGTGTAGTCTTTAGTCACCAGGAACTTGCTGCTGTTGATGGACCCGTGAACCCTCCATTTTTCCTCTGTGTTGTGCAGTCTAAGATACGACAGGTAAAGTCATCATCACCAACATGACTCTATGAACGACACGGTCACTGTGAAGCTGCCCAACTCTAAAGAAGATGCAATGATTTGCAGACCTCAAACTTCACTCACAGAACTCAGAAAACATATCGAAGGTTTCAGCTGAGAAACTTTACAATGCAAAGAAAAAGTATTGGCTCCTTTTGAACTTGAGGGCAGGAACATATCTCCTAAAAGTCGGGCCGTGTTTCCCGCTGTGTAGAGTTCCTCTTCTTTTAACAACAGCCTGTAACTTTGTGTGAACTGAGGCTGCCGTACTTCTGGGAGAGGAACACTCCCGGGTCTCCTTCGTTCTGTTTGGTTTCACGATGCTCCAGATGTTCTCAGCTGGTAGGCCGCGTCGCCACCTGCACTCTTCTACTGAGAAGCCGTGCTGTTGGAACGGATGCGGTCTGTGGTTCAGCATCATCCTGCAGAAACATAAAGGCCTTCCCTGGACGGAGCATATGTTGCTCTAAAGCCTGTATATACCTTTCAGCATTGATGGAGCCTCTCCAGATGTGCCAGCTGCCAGTTTCGTTGATACGATCCCCAACCCATCAGAGACTTTGAACGAAGCACTGATAACGAGCGGGATGGTCCCTCGCCTCTTCATTAACCCGATTAGGTGCAAAATGTTCCTCCATCTTTTCCTCGTAGCACCACTTACTGTTCCAGCCTCCAACTTTTTCTGTGTGCTGTTGTAGATAAAATAACTCTGACCCTGATGAGATCTGCAGATCGTTGCCTTCTGTCTTCATTTACATTTTACACAGGGTCCCAACTTGTTTGGAGTTTAGGTTAGAATCTGTAATAAAGCAGACACACTGACCGATAGAGTCCTCGTGCTGCATCCAAACACATGTGAGCTTTCCTGATCCAGGTCAGAGTGAGGTCAGAGTCCAGAACCTGGCGAAGACTTCCTTTCTCACAGTACTCCATGATGATGAAGAACTGAGGCTTGGGTCCTACAGGCAGGCACAAGGACAAGTTATTACAGGTTTGTCACTGAGTGTATTTATCTGTGATGTCTTCACGTATTTATATGTGGGGATAGCGTGTAACAGACACTCTGGTCCACCGTGAGGATCCCCCCCCCCCCCCCCCCCCCCCCGACGTGGACACGCAGACCTCTGTGTTCACACGCTCACCGTTCTCATCCTGGATGCAGATTCCAAACATTCGCAGGATGTTGAGCGAGTCAAACTGCTTCATGGTGTCGACTTCCTTGTTGAAAATAGACTTCACGTCTCTGGATGTGGAGAAAATGTTTGATGGCAGTGAATACAGCAGGACACAGAGAGCACTGGGAGCCCGAGCTGGAACAGCATATAAGTGAATGTGTGTGTTATTTTCTAATGGGAAGGACTATTTTCCTGTGTTTCTTCCCAGTATGGGGCTGAACTGTGGCACTGACCGTGCACTGGTGTTCATGGGGTCGAGGTATCTCTTGATGGCCACTGGGAATCCCTGATATTCTCCTTTGTAGAGCTCGCAGCTCGCTGTTGTCTTGAAGGGCTTTTTGGGATGTTGATACTTCAGTTCATCTGGTTTAATCTGTCGCACAGCCACGCTGCTGAAACTGGGCTTATTCACTGTGAACAAAAAAGATAAAGACTCCAATGATAAATCCCACTTTCTCAACATAAGATGTGTGTTTTGTCAGTAAGTCACCATTCACAGACTTGTTTATGACACAACTCTGCGCAGGGCCGCTCAGCGATGTCGTACTCACACATCTGCACCACTTTGTCCAGCTGTCTCAGTATGGTGTTGGTTTTCTCCTGCTGCTCTTTCATGTAGTCCATCAGCACTGAAGAACAGAGAGAAACACAAACTCTGAGTCTGGTCCAAACGCTCTAACAGGATTTATTCTAAGTGTGGAAACACTGAGAGGAACAGAATCCGCTTTGGTGAACCAGGATCAAAACACTAAAGAGCTCTGCTTGAACGTCTCTAAAGACAAATTCAGTTTCTCCTCACATTTGGTCATCTCCGTGTCGTCCTCCTTCCCGTCCATTTCGTCTTCTGTCTCTCTCTGTCTAAACACCTCGTACAGCATCTTGCTCTGTTCTGATTGCAGAGCTAGACACAGGGCCTGGTAAGCATCGTTGAGCCGCTCGCTCACCGTATCAAACTCTTCTCCGTGGCTGCCCGATTTCAGGATGCGCTCCACCAAGTTGGCTGCCGTGTATTTTTCAATTAGCCTCTGTGTTGACTCCAGAGTTAGGATCAGCTCCTCGACGGCTTTCTTTACCTCTGGAGAGAACTCTGTGATGGACTTCACCACATCCTCGAGGGCTTTGACTCGGACCGAAATCCGCTGGCAGCGCTTTTTGTTGGCCTTCACCTTTTTAGCCAGCTTGTAGATGTTTGTGGCAGCAGAAAAGAAGGGCTTTACTGTTTCCATGATGAGCTGAAGAGACAGAGAGGACAGTTTATAACAGGAAAAATGCAACAAATCAAAGCACATCCATCAATGCTTCAATGCTCAGGAGGCGTCCTACTGAACTCAACTGGCTTCTGTTAATGTGAAAGAGTCGTGTCTCTGCTCTGAGCTGCTCAGAGCTCCTCACCCACTTAGTCCTGCAGACCCCTCACCAACCCATCTGTCTCCAGCTCCACTCTCTCCTCACTTGTGAAAAGGAAAGATACTTTTGAGTCAAACTCGTAGCTGAAAGCCTGGGACCAAAGCCAGCAACTATGACAATATTACATGGTGTGTAACCAAGTAGGTTTTTAGTCCTTCCTCTCACGTCTCAGTAAGTCTTAGTTTGTTGCTCCTTCATCTTTGGCATCACGCCTTCATGTCTTTGCAGCTACCTCTCAAAGACAAATCAAGACCTTGGATTACTCTCCAGTGTTGATCCACACACAAAGACCACACAGATTTGGCTTTTGTGGACTCGCTACATCATGAATTTATCTGTTTGGCTCGTTTGGCTCTCAGCGAAGGCGGTCGCACTTTTTCTCCTCTCCTCCTTCCCCTTATCTTCCCTGCTTAGCCTCTTGTGTCCTTGTCTTGTCTCGTGTGCATTAGTTTCCCTGGAACAGTCTCTCACTGTCGTTCTCTAAAACCTAAAAGAATTATGGATTTGATCAACTGTTCTCTGAATGCTATTGACACCCTTTTCTCAACGAGAAGTCTGGGCTCGGGAGAGCCTGAGTGCCCTGGAGGGACTTTCCCTGCCGGATACACGATGGATGGGTGGCAGACCTGGAGGATCTATCGGAGAAATAAGAGAGCGGAACCGGCTGTTCAAACCCCCCCAAGGCTGCCCGCTGGGATTGAAGCGATGGGACGAGGCGCGACCTCTCACAACGAACCCAGCATGGGTAACACCTTGGAGACGCTTACAGCTGCCGTTAAGACTCAAAATAACACCATTGAGCGTTTGATGGGATACATCAAAGAGAGGCCTGCTCAAAATGAGACCCTTGAGCGAAAGTTGGATCACATCGCAGAACGGCTCACTGCAGTTGTGAGGTCTCAGAATCACAAGAATGACAACACCACGGAACAGAAGTTTGATACCATCATGGGGAGGCTCACAGCTCTACAACGGGAGATTGAGAGACCAGTGTCAGAGTGTTAAAGAGTAGCTTGAAATTCTGAGCTGCTCACATAAAAGAAAAATCAACAACATCAACATGCGGACACCACGGCGCCAGCTGCTCAGGCCCAAGGCTGGAGCCGAACAACAACTCCCTGATAACGTCTGTGTGATGACTATTCTTCCCATCCCATGCAAGGCCACCTGGGTTGGCTAGCAGACTGTTTAATTAGCCTGATAGGGCGAAGGACACTGTCTCAGCTGAACTATGGACACGCACACATACACTTACACTGATAAGCACTCACACATCCCCCCTCCCCTTCCAATGCCTTCGATGCTTGTTGCCTCCTGGGAACACGAGGCGGGTCTGAGCCCGCGCTGGAGAGTTGGCGCAGTGGCAGGATGGCTGCTGTGTTGCCTGGGTGAACTCCTTACCCCCTACCCAACCCTGTTGCTGGTCACGTGCTCCATAATGTTGTACTGTGGACATTTATGTGCTTTTCTGTGCAGAGGAGTTATTTTGTTTCCTGTTCTCATGCTGTCCTCCTATAGCCCAGCATGAGCAGAGGTCTCTTTTTTTCCTCTTGTACTTTCCCATTGTAGCGCAGCTGGACTGGCCATCGGGTATGCCCGAGGTTTCTGGCATCAGCCCGGTGGGCCGCTGGCGATTTTTTGTTTTTATGGGCCGATCGATTTTTTTTTGGAAGGGTATAAATAATGAAAGGTGTTGGATTGGCCAATTGGTCATGATCGACTCTGGGCTGGACCAATTACAGCCGAGGAGGTTGGATGCACCCTCCCCCTTGTTTAGCAATCTTATAGACGAACTAAAGAAAATGGAGAACAAAAAAAGGAAAGGAGGTGCAGAAAAAATTAGGGCCAAAAAGAAACAAGCCCTTCAGGCAGACGCTGCCAAATGTGTAAAAATAACTGAATTGTTTGGCGGTAGCTATGGCATAGCTTCCACAGATTTAGCAACATCAGCAAGTGGTGGAGGCCAGCAGGTGGATAAGGGAAAGGGGAGGCAAGAGGAGGAGAGACCGAGGCGGCCGCCGGTCATAGTGGCAGAGGAACTGAACTTCAGGTAAGAAGTTATGACCTGGGCCCTGTTTCAGGAAGCCGGTTTAGTGCAAACTCTGAGTAAGTATACCCTGAGTTAACGGAAACTCTGGGTTTTCGGTTTCACAAAGCGAGTTTAGATTAATTCTGAGTGAGTTACTATGACGACACACTCCATGAAGTAAACCTGCCCCCTAGCAGGTTTACTTCAACTAACCCTGACTGTCTCCGCCTCTTTGTCAGAAACCTGACAGTAGGAAGTGTCAGACATGGCGTGCCCCTTCCTTGAAGAGCCAGTAGATGTTGAAGCCCAAATTCTCCGCAGAGCTCTCCGCCGGGAGAGAGTGATTAGAGCGCGTTCGGACATTTTATCATTTCCTGATGATTTCCTGTGTGAACGTTACCGTTTCTCAGCACAATCTATAATTTATTTGAAGAACATCCTCAGGCCTAATATTGCTCATGTGACACATCGCGGACATGCTCTCAGTTCATTACATATTATTTGTATTGCACTTCGGTTTTTTGCAAACGGGAGCTTTCTGTATAATATTGGTGACGCTGAGCACGTTTCCAAGGCTACCGTCTGTCGGGCAGTCAGGAATGTTACAGTTGCACTGAAACGTCTCCTGTACTCGTCTGTGGTGTTCCCCGGTCATAGACCCACAAGATTTATCAAAGAGGGATGCCACAAAATTGCAGGTATCAGGATGAACGAAACTTAATTCATGATGTGGTGATACCTGGACTACTACTTAAATTTTACATTTATTTTCAGGGTTCCCAGGCGTGATTGGCTGTATAGATGGCACTCACATTCCAATCATTGCTCCTTCAGTAAATGAAGGAGACTATGTGAACAGGAAGTCTTTCCACAGCATTAATGTACAGGTACATAGTTCCCTGTAGCATTTCAAACTAACAAATTATTTCATTATAGTAATGGATGCTAATTTGTGTTCTCTGCACTGTGAAGATCATATGTGATGCTGCCAACATTATCACAAATGTGGAAGCCAACTGCTCAGCCTCTGTGAGTGGTGGTGGTGGAGGACCCCCACCTGTTTTTCGGGCCTCCGCTTTTTTTCTGTTGGCTATAACGGGTCACATTTGAGCATACAGAGTAAGCAAATATGTACTTGTAATGTGCTCAGATAATTTCAATAAGTGCTTACAGAGGGGAAATTAATGTAGCCTCTAACTGCAATTGATTTACATGGGACAAACAGACCAAGCACTATGGCTCATAATACAATTACACCTTACCTGTTTGGACTATATTTTTATATTTCATTTTTACTTGCTGCCAGGAACGTTTGGGGCCTGTTGGGTTGCACCTGCGCTCACATCACAAAATAAAATGTATGAAATAAAAAATAAAATAAAATAAAATAACGTGTTAAATGGGTGGAAATCCCTAGATCAATGTTTAAATTAACACTCACGCATTGACTCTGTCGGCTATGTTTTGCCATGCATGCTCCCTTTCTTTTGCAGCTGAGGCTGTGTTACTTTTTTTCTGCAAAATTTGCATGTTATCGGCATATGCTGCCATCAGAATTTCGGCCTCAAGCGCTGTAAGATACATTGACCGCGCCTTCTTTCCCTCCGTCTCCATGGTGACTCGCTTAATCTGTGCTCCACTAATCAGGGCTTTATGTATCCTCGTGCGCGCGCTTAATTTGGGGTTAAAGCAACTCCGCGTTGATTGAACTAATTGTTATCAGCCTTTCTGAAACCGAATATTCCGAGTTGGACAGTTCGGGGTTACTCAACCCTGCGTATCGTTTTTCACTCTGAGTTTTCTAAACCGGCTTCCTGAAATAGGGCCCTGCTGTCTATCTGTGTCAGATATAAACCAAGTTTAGTTGTAGTTTGTTTTCGTTGTGCTGACTTTTTACAGTCGCTTAGAATAACTGGTACTGCTACTAGCTAGCATGACGGAGTTTATATACTGCTGGGCGGGTGCTATGAAGTTACTGATAGTAAATTTTATTTTATGCTTAAGGTTAGTTTCTCAAACTCTTCAAAATCTTAACAAATTGTGCCAATCCTTACATGTTGCACCAGGCTGATTTATCAAAAGTGGAGAAGTCTATGGAGAGATGACTTTATGTCATCCATGAGGGATGCATTTGACATATGTTTCACATATTATAGCCCAACAAGTTACTCATAGCAATTTAAATACGAGCAATCACTATTGCAGTTAATAATACAACAGCTTCTTGCCATTTTTTGTGTTTCTTTTTATCGCTGTGTAACTGAGTTCAATTGAAAGCCTGCGTGTGCTAGTACCTCTTGCCACAAGTTCCCAGAATCCTTTGCGGTTTTACCCCTGAATGACGTCACATTTTTGGTGGGCCGGTCTCTAGTCAAAATGCCCGGGCTGATTTTTTGTCCCTGCATTGTAGTGTACATTTCAGTGGTTTTCTGTAATGCAACCATTCTCTGACTTGTATCCCCATGTGATGTCTGTGTTGTGTGTGTAAGGTCGGGGGGGCGGGTTCATTCCACTGAAGGGCAACCTGCCACTGCATGTGGTGAATAAACTTTGAACTTGAACTTGTAAATTTATAGGCTGCAGCAGAAATGTCCTTATATCCCAGGTTTCTGTGGCCCGGAGGCCTGGGTACTTTTACCTTTTTAAAATGTAATTATTTTTGTGATAAAATAAGCATTTTATAGTCTAAAAAACTAATAACAGGGACATATTAGGGTTTTTAAGAGTGTGGAGAGGGTTTTTATGGCTTACAAATAATAAAATTAACATATGGTTTCTACTTGATGGATTTTCACCTGTCGCGGGGTCCCAGAGGTTTTATCTGTAATGTGTTTACTTGGTAAGTAGAGTTTAGTGAACAGGATTTACAAAGGGGTTATAAAGAAATGACCTTAGTTTTTTTACAATGACTGTGTTATTTCACCTACATTATAACCCCCCTGGTTCTTTTTGGCGGATTAAAATATCTTTACAGAACTGTTGTTAGACTTGCTGCAGTTTCTGCAGCCCTCTTGGCCACGTCTCTCTTAAGAAAGACATTTTAATGTCAGTGAGACTTTACAGACTTTAACTGGATAAATAAACACATTTAAAAGTGACTTTGCCAAACACTGATTGCAGCGTCTGCTCACAGGAATAATGTTTGGAGCTCAGATGAACTGATATCATTCATGAGGGAAACATTCAGAGCTCAACTGGTAATGTGGCATACCGGGCACCTAACAGCATCCCGTTGGTTCATTTTCATTACTGACACTGGATTGTCCTATGAAATCTCTTTTATGTGACAGACCCCGCCCCTAACTTCGCTGTGCACTCACTCGCAAAAGAAGTGGCGAAAAGATGGAGCTGATAATCTGAGAGAAAACAATAGAAACTAAAAATAGATGCTGAGAATGTGTGGAATGAATGACAGGTTAGCGGCCGTTAGCTGCTGCACCGCGATCAGCAGGAAAAGAAACAACCAGTAACAGCTGGCAACAACCAGTAACCGGGCCTCCCAGTCACAGCAGGCTGTAGCTGCTCCAGCTGTGGAGAAGTGAGGAAGAGGCGAGGGAGGTGAAAGTAACGTGGTGAGCAAACAGAATGAAGTGTGTAAAACACAGTCAGGAGTCGAACCCTAAACTTTCAGCTCCACAGGCGAGCAGCGTTAAGACGTCAGCATCCAGCTGCTGGTTTATTACGTCACCCTGTGCCACGTGGAGCAAAAACACCAGCGCGGATTTTTTTGTCCCAGTTCAGCTCGGAATACATCGCATATTAAAGGCCAACAAGCCACTTTCTGCGGTTTAAATACGGACAAACGCTTTTTCACCAAACACGAGCTTTCTGGCTTCGTGCTTTCCTCTGTTTCACTGAGAGAGGCTGAAACAAACAAACAGCAAAACGCCATAATCCGGGGAGTACTGTCCAAAAACAGACCAGCTGTGAGCAAAGAGCAGAAAAATGCAGAAAAACCGTTTACCTCTGAGATAAAGTTGCTCTTCTTCACAGGAGTTTGCTGTCAGAGCACCACAAGAAAACGAAAGTAGCTCCTGCTTCCTGTTTATGTCTCCCAGCTAAGCGACCTTTGTTAACACGCCTGCATGAGTCACTATGTCCCAGAAGCAGCACACTGCACAGCCACACCCGAGCCCGGCACTTAAACGTCTTCATGAAAAGACACCAGAGGGATTTCTGTTGTTACTATTAAACAAAATGACCTCAACAGACAAAAAGCTTTTTATTTCATGCAAACCTCGCCTGCCTCCAGGAGTCACTTGAGTTAAGTAGAGGATACTCAGGGCAGCCTGCTGGCTTTCCTGAGCCTGCCAGGACAAACCTGAAAGGTTGAATAATATAACACAATAACAGTCGCATCAAGGTGCTTCGTACTGTAAGGTCGACTCTACAATAATACATACACAGAAAGTAGCTCACAAGCCTCCATTGCACTGGAGATTTGCATACTTTGATGAGCATACTTTTTTTTACCATGTTGTGCAAAGCAATGACCAGTAGGACAAAGCACATATTGTCCTCTAGTATAATGAGGAGGGAGAATCAATGTTCAGGAAGATCCAGGGTTAGAAGATATAGAAAATATTGTCAATATTTAGAGCACATGCTACCCTTTCTCTGAAAAAGCACATCAGCCACCTGCAGAAGTGGAAGAAGGCTATGAAGTGAAGAAAAGTGATGAAGAATCTGAACTATGTTCAAGTAGGTTCTCAGACATCCAGGACATGGTAGTCTGAGGAGCTTGGAGAGAAAGTGATAAGATAAGATAAGATAAGATAAGATAAGATAAGATAACCTTTATTAGTCCCACACGTGGGAAATTTGTTTTGTCACAGCAGGAAGTGGACAGTGCAAAAGTTATGACGCAAAAATTAGAATACAATAAGAATAAATACAGTACACAACTGTACAGAATAGAATAAAATAAAATACTATATACAGTAGAATAAAATAAAATAAATATACAATAAGATAAAAATAGAATACAAATACAAATACTATATACAACTGAGTAAAAATACAACGATGACAGAAAGGATTATTGCACTTAGTATTATTGCATATGTATGGATGTGTGTGCTTGATCAGTTAAAGTCTTTATTATGGAGTCTGACAGCAGTGGGGAGGAAAGACCTGCGAAATCTCTCCGTCCCACACCGTGGGTGCCGCAGTCTCCCACTGAAGGAGCTGCTCAGTGCTGTCACAGTCTGCTGCATGGGGTGGGAGACGTTGTCCAACAGGGATGACAGCTTAGCCGCCGTTCTCCTGTCACTCACCACCTCCACTGGGTCCAGAGGGCATCCTAGAACAGAGCTGGCCCTTCGGATCACCCTGTTCAGTCTCTTCCTGTCCCCAGCAGAGATGCTGCCGCCCCAGCAGACCACACCATAAAAGATAGCAGAAGCCACCACAGAGTCATAGAAGGTCTTCAGGAGTGGGCCCTCCACTCCAAACGACCTGAGTCTCCGCAGCAGGTACAGCCTGCTCTGCCCTTTCC
The DNA here is from genome assembly GCF_964374335.1 of Astatotilapia calliptera. NCBI lineage: Eukaryota > Metazoa > Chordata > Actinopteri > Cichliformes > Cichlidae > Astatotilapia > Astatotilapia calliptera. The sequence goes on along the minus strand of NC_137428.1, from coordinate 2,104,479 downwards.
TGTAGAGGGCGTCTGAGTTATGAGTCCAGTCCAGTCTATTGTTCAGATGAACACCAAGGTACCTGTAGCTGTCCACAGCCTCAATGTCCATACCCTGGATGTTCAGTGGTTGCAGTGGAGAATGCTTGTGCCTGCGGAAGTCTACCACCAGTTCCTTGGTTTTACTGTCGTTGATCTGGAGGTAGTTCTGCTGGCACCAGTCCACAAAGTCTTGGGTCAGACCTCTGTACTCCTTGTCGTCCCCATCAGTGATGAGGCCGACTATTGCAGAGTCATCAGAGAACTTCTGCAGGAAGCACTGGGTGGAATTGTGGGAGAAGTCTGCAGTGTAGATGGTGAAGAGGAACGGAGCCAGAACCGTTCCCTGTGGGGCCCCCGTACTGCAGACGACCCTGTCCGACACACAGCCCTGAGTCCTCACATACTGTGGTCGGTCGGTGAGGTAGTCCAGGATCCAGGTAGTGAGGTGATGGTCCACTCCAGAGTTCACCAGCTTGTCCTTTAGAACCGAGGGAAGAATGGTGTTGAAGGCACTGGAGAAATCAAAGAACATGATTGGGCTTCTTGAAGTTTCTTGAATTTTCAGAATGTGAAACTGAAATAGAAGATGTGTCAGAGGACTACACATCATCCATTTCAATTATGATGAAGACAAAGAATCAAGCAAGAAAGAGGAGTCAGCTGAGACAGAGGAATATTTGCAGTAATGTGAGGAAAACTGTCATGGTCCCCGGCCAGCCCAGTGTGGCCACAAGTGTTTGTTGTTTTTCTCTCGCTCTCTCTCTCCTACCTGTCTGCCTGGGCGGAGCTCTGATTGGGCTCCTGCCCTTGGCCCACGCACCTGCAGCTGATCTCGAGCGAATTGCAGTTCTCTGGCTCTTAAGGCTGGGGCTCTGAGCTGTTCGTCGCTGGAATATTGAGTAACTCTCGTTTACCTGGATCAGCCCTTTTGTGACTCCTGGACCCCGTGAGTAGGAGAGTGAGCTGAGCTGCTTGTGTGGAGACTGTTTGGACGAGGAGCAGAGCGAGTGCGAAGAAGTGTGTCTCCCCAGCCTATTGATCCCCGGGACCCTCGTGTTTCCCCCCTCCCTTCACGTGTATATAGCGCACCAGTGTGATTAATAAAGTGTCGTTGAACTGTGCTACCTCAGTCTGCGCCTGAGTCCGTTCCACCCCCGTGACAGAATATTCCAGCCACCATGGACTCAGCAGATTCAGCTTCCTCCCCGTCTCCCTCCGCCCCGGTCACACTGGAAGCGATCTTACAACGCCACGAGCGAATGCTTGTTCACCTCAGCGAGAATGTCGCTGCCTTAACGCTAGCAGCTGCTCAGCGCACTCCATTGCCGGAACCCTCGCCTACCAGTGAACCCGCCCAGGCGTCATCAAGCTCCGCAGTACGTGCTGCCTCACCGGTTCCGGTCCCGGCTGTGTGTGAGTTTTATCTCCCCACGCCTGAGCTGTTTTCAGGGGATGTAGGGAAGTGTGCGGGTTTTCTTATGCAGTGATCTCTCCAGTTTCGCCAGCGGCCTCATGCCTTCTCTAATGACGGGAGTAAGATCTCATATTTTGTTCAGTTGCTACGAGATCGTGCGCTGACCTGGGCACAAGCCGTGCTGAGCGCTAGTCCCGAAATCACTTATGATGATTTTTTGTCTCTGTTCCGGAGTGTTTTTGATAAAGGCTCCACTGCTGCGGCGGCTGGGCTCCGCCTCATGAATCTGAAGCAAGGTAAGCGGAGCATGGCAGATTTTTCAGTTGACTTTTGGACACTAGCGACGCAAGCGGGGTGGGGGCAGGAAGCATTAAAGACGGCACTGCTAAATAATGTGAGCGAGGAGATTAAAGATGAACTGATGGTGCGTGAGTTACCCTCCTCTTTAGGTGCGATCATGTCCCTATGCATCCGAATAGACGATCGCCTGCGTGCACGGCGAAGCACGCAACGTCGCTTCGCTCAGCCTCGGCCACCGAAGGACGCCTCACCAGGGCCTGGAGCGGCACGCGAGCACTGCGAGGTTGAGGAGGAGGAGCAGTCCATGCAACTTGGACGTTCGCAGCTCTCGCCCGCAGAACGTCAACGGCGTATGGCCGCCGGTGAGTGTCTATATTGCGGCCGTCAGGGCCATTTTGCCTCTTCATGCCGCGCACGGGCAAAAGGGCGCGCTCGCCAGTAGTTGAGAGAATACTGGTGGGCGATATAACGACTAAAAGTTCTCTCCCCCAGCTTATGTTACCTGCAAAACTCACCATTAAGAATGTTACCCACTCTCTTCAAGCTCTAGTGGATTCAGGTGCTGAGCAGAGTTTCATTGACGCACCTCTGGCGAAAAAGCTAAACATCACACTACACGCCCTACCCGATTCACTTGCTGTCACAGCCCTGTCTGGGCAACGCTTGTCGGACATAACCCAAATCACAGAACCCCTGTCTCTTACTCTCTCGGGTAACCACTCAGAGCGCATCGAGCTTTTCGTGTTTCAAGCACCGCGCACCCCCCTTGTATTGGGTTATCCATGGCTGCTCCAGCACAATCCGCACATTGATTGGAAGAAAGAGAGAGTAACTGGGTGGAGCATTGACTGCTACATGAACTGTCTCCAAGCTGCACCTGCTCCAACCACATCTCCAGGGTCTGACCAGCCGGTCGAGCCCCCGGATTTGACCTCGGTCCCGCGTGTTTATCATGATTTGGCTGAAGTGTTTAGTAAAGATGGGGCGCGTTCACTTCCCCCTCATAGACCGTATGACTGTGCGATTGATCTCCTGCCTGGGGCTCCGCTTCCATCTGGTCGTTTGTACAGCATTTCTCAGCCAGAGAGGGAGTCTATGGAGAATTACATTGCAGACTCTCTCGCTGCGGGCATCATTCGGCCGTCGTCCTCCCCAGTGGGAGCGGGGTTTTTCTTTGTTGCTAAGAAAGACAAGACCCTTCGCCCCTGTATCGACTATCGCGGGCTTAACAAGATCACCGTTCGTAACAAGTATCCTCTGCCCCTTCTTTCTTCTGCTTTTGAGTTACTTCAGGGTGCCACGATCTTCAGTAAGTTGGACTTGCGCAACGCCTACCATCTGGTGAGAATCCGTGAAGGGGATGAGTGGAAAACGGCCTTCAATACTCACCTAGGCCATTTCGAGTACCTTGTGATGCCGTTCGGCCTGACCAACGCCCCGGCCGTGTTCCAGGCTCTTGTTAATGATGTTCTCAGAGACTTTATTAACCGATGTGCTTTTGTCTACTTAGATGACATTCTCATCTTCTCCAAGTCTAAAGCGGAATATGAGGTCCATGTGAGGCAGATCCTGCAGCGCCTGCTGGAGAATAGGCTCTTTGTTAAAGGAGAGAAATGTGACTTCCACATGGATTCAGTGGCATTTCTGGGCTACATCATCACCAAAGGGGATTTGAAACCTGACCCGGCAAAAGTTCAGGCAGTGTTGGACTGGCCCAAACCACCCGATCGCCGGCAGCTTCAGCGCTTTCTGGGGTTTGCTAACTTCTACAGACGTTTCATCAGGGATTTCAGTAAAGTTGCTCTGCCTCTCTCTAGGTTAACGTCACCCAAGGTGCCATTCCACTGGGACCGGCTGGCTCAGGAAGCCTTCTCTCACCTCAAGGAACGGTTCGCCACCGCCCCGATCCTTCGCCAGCCGGACCTCTCCCTGCAGTTCGTTGTGGAGGTGGATGCATCGGAGTCTGGAGTAGGGGCCGTGCTCTCCCAACAATTCGAGGGTAAGCTCCACCCCTGTGCCTTTTTCTCTCGTCGTCTTTCCCCAGCCGAGAGGAATTATGACATCGGAGACCGCGAACTTCTGGCCGTAAAGCTGGCTCTGGAGCAGTGGAGGCACTGGCTGGAGAGAGCTGCACAGCCGTTCATTGTATGGACCGATCATAAAAACCTCGAATACATCCGCTCGGCGAAACGGCTCAACTCACGGCAGGCCAGGTGGGCTTTGTTTTTCACCCGGTTTAATTTCACCATCACTTACAGGCCAGGCTCCCGTAACGTTAAACCAGACGCTCTTTCCCGGCAATACGCCCCAGTCGGAGAGCAGTCCGACCCTGGATCTGTTCTGCCTACTTCCTGTGTTATTGGAGCAGTTACATGGGAGATCGAAGAGCTCATCCGGGAGGCACAAGAAACCGACCCTGATCCTGGCACGGGCCCCCATGATCGACTCTTTGTTCCGGCGGCTGTCCGGTCCCGGGTGCTCCAGTGGGCTCACACGGCCCGTTTTTCCTGCCATCCAGGAGTTAACCGCACCACTGCATTCCTGCGCAGGTATTTCTGATGGCCCGCCCTCATTAAAGACTCACGGGAGTACGTCACCGCCTGCACCACTTGTGCTCAAAATAAGCACTCCAATCAACATCCGTCTGGACGTCTGCAGCCACTCTCCACACCCAGCCGACCCTGGTCCCACATCTCTCTGGATTTCGTCACTGGTCTGCCGCCATCTGCAGGTAACACTACAATATTGACCATCGTTGACCGTTTCTCCAAAGCTGCCCATTTCATTGCGCTTCCTAAGCTCCCCACAGCCTTGGAGACTGCCCGACTCCTCACCACGCACGTTTTTCGGCTCCATGGCATCCCTGAGGACGTTGTCTCGGACCGGGGCCCTCAGTTCACGTCGCGGGTGTGGAGGGAGTTCTGCTCTGCCATAGGAGCCAAGGTGAGCCTCTCCTCTGGCTTCCACCCGCAAAGCAACGGCCAAACAGAGCGCATCAACCAAGAGTTGGAGGCCGCCCTCCGCTGTGTCGCCTCTCATAACCAGGCCATCTGGAGCGAACACCTGCCGTGGATAGAGTATGCTCACAACAGTCACACATCCTCTGCTACCGGCGTCTCTGGGATACCAACCACCTCTGTTTCCCATGGTTGAAGGTGAGCATACTGTTCCGTCTGTCCAACATCACCTCCGCAGGTGTCGCAGGGCCTGGCGGGCCACTCGGGCGGCTTTACTCCGGACGAAGGAACGGAATAAGGCACTCGCGGATCGCCACCGGACGGCCGCCCCTGTGTATGTGGTGGGGCAGAAGGTATGGCTCTCTACTCGCTTCGTGCCCTTACGTGCCAAATCTAAGAAACTCACCCCCAACTTCATCGGCCCGTTTGAAATCAGTGCTGTGATCAACCCTGCTTCCGTCCGCTTGGCTCTGCCACGCAATATGCGTATTCATGATGTGTTCCATGTCTCTCAGGTCAAGCCAGTGGTCTCCAGCCCGTTGTGCCCTCCTTCCAGGCCCCCGCCGCCCCCCAGGCTCGTGGGTGGCCAGCTGGTTTACGCCGTCTCGCGCATCTTGGACTCCCGCCGCCGGGGTCGGGGTTTTCAGTACCTGGTTGACTGGGAGGGCTACGGGCTAGAGGAACGTTCCTGGGTGCCCCGGTCGGCTATCGTGGGTAGGGGTCTGCTCCGCGACTTCCACCGCCTGCACCCGGGTAAGCCTGGTGGGTCGCCGGGAGGCTCCCGTTGAGGGGGGGGGTACTGTCATGGTCCCTGTGCCTCCCCGGCCAGCCCAGTGTGGCCACAAGTGTTTGTTGTTTTTCTCTCGCTCTCTCTCTCCTACCTGTCTGCCTGGGCGGAGCTCTGATTGGGCTCCTGCCCTTGGCCCACGCACCTGCAGCTGATCTCGAGCGAATTGCAGTTCTCTGGCTCTTAAGGCTGGGGCTCTGAGCTATTCGTCGCTGGAATATTGAGTAACTCTCGTTTACCTGGATCAGCCCTTTTGTGACTCCTGGACCCCGTGAGTAGGAGAGTGAGCTGAGCTGCTTGTGTGGAGACTGTTTGGACGAGGAGCAGAGCGAGTGCGAAGAAGTGTGTCTCCCCAGCCTATTGATCCCCGGGACCCTCGTGTTTCCCCCCTCCCTTCACGTGTATATAGCGCACCAGTGTGATTAATAAAGTGTCGTTGAACTGTGCTACCTCAGTCTGCGCCTGAGTCCGTTCCACCCCCGTGACAGAAACACTGATCTGGTCTTCTAACCTTCCCAGGTCCCATACTCCTTCAGTGGCTTTTCTACTCGAGTACTGAAAGCATTATACACAGTGTATTCTGCTTGTATTCTGCTTTTTAACGTTCACATGCCAATGGATGCATCAGAGACCAAGTTGGGGTTCAGTAACTTGCCCAAGGACACCTTGGTAAGAACTCCAGACTAGAGCACACAGAGATTGAACCAACAACCATCCAATTAGCAGATGACCTGCTCTACAGCCAACTCAATGATGAACAAGGAGGGACAACAAGAGAGGAAGAAAAATGGACCGAATGCAGCTGTAGGCATATGTGGGTGTGTTGATTCTTACTGCCGTGCATCCAGTAGAGTCGCTACGGCCAGTTTATGACATCCTGAGTCTGGTAGAGAAGTTTTCATGCTGACACAAGATTAATCATAGAAGCACAAAAAGGACATAATTTCTTGATAAAGACACAATAGATGATCGTCGTTCATGACACAAACGTGCTCCCATTTGAGGTGTATGATGTGTGTTGGTGTTGACTTGACTTGAAACACAAGTGGGTGTTCCTCCTGCTGTGATGTAAGATCCTGGTACTGATGTGACTGTATGAGCACCAAGTCCCCTTCAGAGGACTCTGTCCCCTCCAACAGAACATCCAAGTAAACCAGGGAACTTTGAGACAAAAACATGGGCAGCATGTGATGCAGGTCCAGCTGTACATGGAACATGCTCGTGTGCGATGGCAAACCGTCTGTCCTGCAGTCAGGACACGAGTTGTCCCTAACATTGCAGGTTTCCAAAAGAAAACAATCACCTGTAACAGCTTGTTTACTGTATATGCCCCTTGGCCTGCAACTGCAGAAAGAATGCTGTCCATGATGGGACCAGTGCAGAGGAATAAACCTGAGCTTCCTCCTGCACTTGGGTCAAATATGGACACGCCTTTGTCCTCATGAAAGTTTGCCTTCACTCAGACTCATGCCCTCCTACCATGCCAAAATATAGAAAACTGTCAGGCAATGAGTTGGAATAAAGTTGAATAAAACCTTGAAACACAGAGATGGATGATATTTTATACTTGTTGCTTTATAAACAGTCAAAGCAAACGGGGTCATTTTTGAGCCCTGAGGACCACAGGTGTGATTATGTGCTGCCAGTAAAAAACTTGAAGTAGTTTAAAAACAGCTTTCTAAATTAACTTTGACATAAAGCCGTCTGTGACCATCTGTTAAAGCAGCCAACTCTGGTTGTGAAACGATCCTCATGATAACTGATGATTTCATTTATTGTTTACCCGAAAACAAAGAAAAAATTCATTTTTATGAGGTTTTTATCAGATTTAAATTTGAAATGGAATAAAAAAAATGTTTAAAAATGTTTGAATTAAGTTTTAATTAAAAGTGGGGGGAAATCCACTTCATATTAATTAAGTATCAATCAAACCAGATGGGGACATTTTTGTCCCCTGAGGACCACAGGTGTATGGAAATCAGGAGGACATTTTGAGGGTTAAGGCCTTTCTGCATCTGCCTCACTTCTTTTATATACAGTCTATACTTGCAGTGGAGTTTTTTTAGAAGTAAAATACTGTTTCCTTGCAAAATACTACACATAGATACTCTACACGTGTATGTATGAATGCACGTGGAAGTGTAGAGCACCCCTGCATCGTTGCAGATTCAGATTTGGTTCAGAAATGTTTCAGTGAGAGTGAATCTACTCGTTCACACTGACAGATGGGGAAGAAGCTTTTGTCTGGTTTCTGTTTTGGCAGAGCTGTTTGGATTCAGCCACACTGAAGGTCTGATAAACGAGTCAAAAATGTCCCTCCTGTGTCATGCACACACTTCCATGATGGAAAACTGAGGAAGTGTGTGTGCAGCTATGCACAGTTTCTGCTTCCTGGATAAAACTGACTGTTGGGGGCGTGGCCTTTAACTGACAGACAGGAACAGAAAGCAAAGAGGCAGAGCAGCAGGCTGAAGAGTCTGCTCCAACAGCAGACTGCCGTGTGAAGAAGAGCAGACTTTACCTGACAGGTAAACCGTCTTTCTCCTGCTTCTCCTCTTTGCTCACAGCTGGTCTTTTTCATTTGATGACTCAGTTAAGACACTCGTTTGAAAATTCACCTAAAAAGTTTCCTGATTTCCTGAGCTTGGTGATTTTTTTGTGTGTGGATCACCTGTGGAGGTTTTCTGAGGTTTTGTGTTTGAGAGGTAGCTGCAGAGGATACACCCATGAGTGGTTATGATGCTGAGACTTTAATTTCAGACTTTTCCTTTGAGAGGAAAGGTGTCAGGTTAGATGGTGGATGAGGACCCCAAATGCAGACTGATGGGCGAGCAGGCTTCAACTGAAAATGGCTTTTTATTCTAGGCGAGGTAATCACTGAAGCTGAGGCAGACACATAACAAAGGCTGGGATAACGCTGGTAACAGGGTAGCTACAGAGAAACGTGCTATTAACACAAACAAGCAAACTAGGGAGAAAGGGAACATCAGGGAACAAGACCGGGGAAAGTAAAACTGAACACTTACCAAAATAAAACCGATGGAGCGTTGTCAGTGCGCGGGGAGGCCGGGCAAACATAAAGAAAGAACCGATAAACAGAGCATGGAGGTATAAACTACTGCTTTCTACATCATGTGAACCTTGTCATGGTCCCTGGTTTTGAGCTACTTGGACTTTGATTAGAAAAATCATTTCTCGGTGGGTCTTTTTGAGGCTGATGTCCTCCTCCCTTTGTGTTTCCTTGTATTGTGCGTGTTGGTAATTGTGTTTCATTCACATCCTGTTTCGTAGTTTAGCTTGCAGACTGTCTTCCTGTTGAGAAACTCTGGCTCTGAAGCTGAAGCTGTGTCGCAGGGAATGAGAAGAGAGCCACGAGTGTTCATCAAGAGTTAAAACTAAATGTGGAGAATCACCAGTTAAACACTGACTGATTAAAAGCTGTTAGTGCTGAACAAAAAAAGGTTTAAAAAGGTTTTTATTTTCTATGCATACACAGAGTTAAACAGAAGACAGATTTTTCATCTTTAGTCTCAATGATGAGGGGTTTTCTTACATCTGCACAGCTGTTTGACCATTTAGCAACAGCAGGAAGGAAAAACTCTCTTTTAACAGGAAGAAACCTCCAGCAGAACCAGGCTGAGGGAGGGGCGGGGCCATCTGCTGCGACCGGTTGGGGGAGAAACAGGACAAAAAAACTCTCTTTCCTTGATGAACATTACCCTGAATTCTGCCGTTGCTTTTTACAATTTAACTTCACCAAACATTCAAGCGATCACTTCCTAGGTGAGGGAGCGATGTGTTGCATTTCCTGTTATAAACTGTCCTCTCTGTCTCTTCAGCTCATCATGGACACTTTAGAGCCCATCTGGTCCACCTTCTCAGGGATTTACACCCTGGCTGAAAACGTGAAGGCCAACAAAAAGCGCTGCCAGCGGATTTCGGTCCGAGTCAAAGCCCTCGAGGATGTGATGAAGTCCATCACAGAGTTCTCTCCAGAGGTAAAGAAAGCCGTCGAGGAGCTGATCCTAACTCTGGAGTCAACACAGAGGCTAATTGAAAAATACACGGCAGCCAACTTGGTGGAGCGCATCCTGAAATCGGGCAGCCACGGAGAAGAGTTTGATACGGTGAGCGAGCGGCTCAACGATGCTTACCAGGCCCTGTGTCTAGCTCTGCAATCAGAACAGAGCAAGATGCTGTACGAGGTGTTTAGACAGAGAGAGACAGAAGACGAAATGGACGGGAAGGAGGACGACACGGAGATGACCAAATGTGAGGAGAAACTGAATTTGTCTTTAGAGACGTTCAAGCAGAGCTCTTTAGTGTTTTGATCCTGGTTCACCAAAGCGGATTCTGTTCCTCTCAGTGTTTCCACACTTAGAATAAATCCTGTTAGAGCGTTTGGACCAGACTCAGAGTTTGTGTTTCTCTCTGTTCTTCAGTGCTGATGGACTACATGAAAGAGCAGCAGGAGAAAACCAACACCATACTGAGACAGCTGGACAAAGTGGTGCAGATGTGTGAGTACGACATCGCTGAGCGGCCCTGCGCAGAGCTGTGTCATAAACAAGTCTGTGAATGGTGACTTACTGACAAAACACACATCTTATGTTGAGAAAGTGGGATTTATCATTGGAGTCTTTATCTTTTTTGTTCACAGTGAATAAGCCCAGTTTCAGCAGCGTGGCTGTGCGACAGATTAAACCAGATGAACTGAAGTATCAACATCCCAAAAAGCCCTTCAAGACAACAGCGAGCTGCGAGCTCTACAAAGGAGAATATCAGGGATTCCCAGTGGCCATCAAGAGATACCTCGACCCCATGAACACCAGTGCACGGTCAGTGCCACAGTTCAGCCCCATACTGGGAAGAAACACAGGAAAATAGTCCTTCCCATTAGAAAATAACACACACATTCACTTATATGCTGTTCCAGCTCGGGCTCCCAGTGCTCTCTGTGTCCTGCTGCATTCACTGCCATCAAACATTTTCTCCACATCCAGAGACGTGAAGTCTATTTTCAACAAGGAAGTCGACACCATGAAGCAGTTTGAGTCGCCCAACATCCTGCGAATGTTTGGAATCTGCATCCAGGATGAGAACGGTGAGCGCGTGAACACAGAGGTGCATATTTTTTGGAACGAGCACTTGTATTTGAGCCAAACCTGAAAAATTAACTGCAGTGCATGAAAACGAGAGCGTCAGCCAAGACTTTACACGTAGATAAGGAGGGTTCAAAAAAAGAAAGAAGGACAGATGAAAACAGAAATCCACAGCAGGAGCTAACCCTAAAGTGAAAACAGGAACGGACAGACAATACTAACACATTTCATCAGCTTAGTCGTACCTGGCACAGAAGGAACGGACTTCATAGCTTGCTTGGTCACCAGTGATTTCTTGGCTTGAACCACAGGGTGGGCCATTTATATGGATACACGGTAATAACATGGGAATGGTTGGTGATATTAAAGTCCTGTTTGTGGCACATTAGTATATGTGAGGGGGCAAACTCCTCAAGATGGGTGGTGACCATGGTGGCCATTTAGAAGTCGGCCATCTTGGATACAACTTTTGTTTTTTCAATAGGAAGAGGGCCATGTGACACCCATCCATCCATCCATCTTCATCCGCTTTATCCGAGGCCGGGTCGCGGGGGCAGCAGCCTAAGCAAAGAGGCCCAGACCTCCCTCTCCCCAGCCACCTCCTCCATCTTATCCGGGGGAACACCAAGGCGTTCCCAGGCCAGCCGAGAGATATAATCTCTCCAGCGTGTCCTGGGTCTGCCCCGGGGCCTCCTCCCGGTGGGACATGCCTGGAACACCTCACCCAGGAGGCGCCCAGGGGGCATCCTTGTCAGATGCCCGAACCACCTCAGCTGGCTCCTTTCGATGTGGAGCAGCAGCTGCTCTACTCTGAGCCCCTCCCGGATGGCCGAACTTCTCACCCTATCTCTAAGGGAGAGGCCAGCCACCCTTCGGAGGAAGCTCATTTCTGCCGCTTGTATCCGCGATCTCGTTCTTTCGGTCACTACCCACAGCTCGTGGCCATAGGTGAGGGTAGGGACGTAGATCGACCGGTAAATTGAGAGCTTCGCTTTTACACTCAGCTCCCTCTTCACCACGACGGACCGGTGCAGCGTCTGCATCACTGCACCAATCCGTCTGTCGATCTCCGGCTCCCTTCTCCCATCACTCGCGAACAAGACCCCGAGATACTCGAACTCCTCCACTTGGGGCAGGAACTCATCCCCGACCCGGAGTGGGCACTCCACCCTTTTCCGGCTGAGAACCATGGCCTCAGATTTGGAGGTGCTGATCCTCATTCCCGCTGCTTCACACTCGGCTTCGAACCGTTCCAGTGCGAGCTGGAGGCCTTCACCCGATGAAGCCAACAGAACCACATCACCTGCAAAAATCAGAGATGAGATTCTGAGGCCACCAAAGCGAAAGCCCTCCGCCACTTGGCTGCGCCAAGCTCTTGCAAAGGTTGTATAGGGAACGAATGGCCCGTAGCAATGGGCCAGACACCCCATACTCCCGCAACACCTCCCACAGGACACCCCGAGGGACACGGTTGAATGCCTTCTCCAAATCCATAAAACACATGTAGACTGGTTGGGCAAACTCCCATGCACCCTCAAGTATCCTTGAGAGGATAAAGAGCTGGTCCAGTGTTCCGCGACCAGGACGAAAATCGCATTGTTCCTCCTGTATCCGAGGTTCGACTAACGGACAAACTCTCCTTTCCAGCACCCTGGCATAGACTTTCCCAGGGAGGCTGAGGAGTGTGATCCCCCTGTAGCCATGTGACACATCCAACTTATTGGAAACCTCAAGGCCACTGGATATTTGAAATTGCTACATGATGATGTGTTTCCCTCTTCATGCACTGAAGCTGGCACGTTCCCTGAGTTCTTCCAGCAAGATGGTGCACCACCACATTATGGGTGCCAGGTCCGAGCATTCCTAGATGAACAGTTTCCTGGAAAGTGGATTGGTCGTCGTGGGCCAGTTGAATGGCCCCCAAGGTCTCCCGATCTCACCCCCTTAGACTTTTATCTTTAGGGTCATCTGAAGGCAATTGTCTATGGTGTGAAGATACGAGATGTGCAGCACCTGAAACTACAGATACTGGATGCCTGTGCTGGCATTTCTCCTGCGGTGTTGCTATCAGTATCAACTGAAGCATGCGTGTCCACGTCAGGGGGGGATCCTCACGGTGGACCAGAGTGTCTGTTACACGCTATCCCCACATATAAATACGTGAAAACATCACAGATAAATACACTCAGTGACAAACCTGTAATAACTTGTCCTTGTGTCTACTTATAGGACCCAAGCCTCAGTTCTTCATCATCATGGAGTACTGTGAGAAAGGAAGTCTTCGCCAGGTTCTGGACTCTGACCTCACTCTGACCTGGATCAGGAAAGCTCACATGTGTTTGGATGCAGTACGAGGACTCTATCGGTCAGTGTGTCTGCTTTATTACAGATTCTAACCTAAACTCCAAACAAGTTGGGACCCTGTGTAAAATGTAAATGAAGACAGAAGGCAACGATCTGCAGATCTCATCAGGGTCAGAGTTATTTTATCTACAACAGCACACAGAAAAAGTTGGAGGCTGGAACAGTAAGCGGTGCTACGAGGAAAAGATGGAGGAACATTTTGCACCTAATCGGGTTAATGAAGAGGCGAGGGACCATCCCGCTCGTTATCAGTGCTTCGTTCAAAGTCTCTGATGGGTTGGGGATCGTATCAACGAAACTGGCAGCTGGCACATCTGGAGAGGCTCCATCAATGCTGAAAGGTATATACAGGCTTTAGAGCAACATATGCTCCGTCCAGGGAAGGCCTTTATGTTTCTGCAGGATGATGCTGAACCACAGACTGCATCCGTTCCAACAGCACGGCTTCTCAGTAGAAGAGTGCAGGTGGCGACGCGGCCTACCAGCTGAGAACATCTGGAGCATCGTGAAACCAAACAGAACGAAGGAGACCCGGGAGTGTTCCTCTCCCAGAAGTACGGCAGCCTCAGTTCACACAAAGTTACAGGCTGTTGTTAAAAGAAGAGGAACTCTACACAGCGGGAAACACGGCCCGACTTTTAGGAGATATGTTCCTGCCCTCAAGTTCAAAAGGAGCCAATACTTTTTCTTTGCATTGTAAAGTTTCTCAGCTGAAACCTTCGATATGTTTTCTGAGTTCTGTGAGTAAAGTTTGAGGTCTGCAAATCATTGCATCTTCTTTAGAGTTGGGCAGCTTCACAGTGACCGTGTCGTTCATAGAGTCATGTTGGTGATGATGACTTTACCTGTCGTATCTTAGACTGCACAACACAGAGGAAAAATGGAGGGTTCACGGGTCCATCAACAGCAGCAAGTTCCTGGTGACTAAAGACTACACCGTCAAGGTACTGAAGGCAATGCATGCTGGGATTCCTTGCAGCTGAACATATTTGCTTCATGTGACGGTTTGGTTGTCGTTTCCAGCTGGGAGGTTTCAGGCTGTCGAAAACAGAGACGTCTCTGAAAAGGCAGACGGAGGACAGAGCCGTGAGGTCGCTGTGCTACCACTGTCCCGAGAAGTTCCACGACGCCAGCTTCAGCTACTGCAAAGAGTGGGAGATGTACAGGTGAGACCCCACGGCTGTGGGTCCACAGAGGTGTGCTCAAAGGCCCTCATTCATAAACTTTCTAAAAGATGGACTTAGCTTGTGGGTCTGAAAGTGAAGCTGATGTAGAAGTGACTTACATGTGCCATCGGAGCGAGACTCCTCTGGTTGGGGGTTTGTGTGAAAACAGCTCCTGGCTGACCTCAGAACACTTTACTGATTTCAGACCTGCTGTGGTTTGTCAAATGATCAAATTTCCTTTTGAACTTGTTTCAGTTTTGGAATCATCCTGTGGGAAATTGTAACCTGTAAGAATCCTTTTGAAGGTTTGTATCTAAACTACACTCACTGCAGATTTAAACTAAGATTTGGAGTCCTCTCCATCGACTTCTCCTCCTGACGTGTCTTCAAATGTCTCGTAGGTTTTTCAGATGAAAAAATTTATCAGAAGGTGTATGAAGAGAAGTATCAAGAGCCGCTTCCTGATGACTGTCCTGCAGAACTGGGACAGCTGATCAACGAGTGCCGGGCCTACGACTGCTTCCAGAGGCCATCAGCTGGAGGTGAGTTCAGTTACTCTGTGACTGAGTACATGTGATTACTGTTTCTGTTCATTATTACAGTCTTGATATTTTCTCCTGTGCAGTGCTGCTGGATAAACTGCGCAGTGTGGTGACACAACTGGAGGAACAACAAGACTGATTAGAATCATCCTGAAGAGGAAACACAACGTGTTGATTTTAACTTTTGTTAAACAAACATTAATCAATACCAAATTCAGGGAGTTGAATGAAAGAGTGCTGCCTCGAAGGCTCATCCTTCGCTCTGTGCTGTGTGTGATCAACCCAAACAGCTGGAAGATTTAGCTTTGTTTGTTCTGCACGTCTCTGAATTTCAACTGTTTCAAAGATAAATGAGTGGAAGTCTGGACGCTTTGCAGTCTTGGAAACATTTTGTTCTTTGTGTTAAAACACTCAAACCACCTTTTTCTGGCAGAACCTCACAAACACCTCAAAGATCCTTCAAACATCTGCGTCACAGCGTATGAAACAAGTCGCTCCAACCTCCTGTGGCGGTGTCAAGTCAGACTTAAACGTCGCCAGCTCTTCTCACGGCTGTCCTGAACACTGCAGCTCAGATTTCACGTGAAACCAAAGAACGACCTCCCCGCTCAAAGCCGTTCCCTTCATCGCTGTAACGACACCTGTTGAAACAACTTGCAGGAAAATGATTTGGTGCAAAGTGCCAAAAGCTGAACTTGGTTCCATTTGCTAAATGAAAAACACTGGTGCAGCTGCCACCTTTCATTTAAAACATCTCTGCTTTTTAAAATTCATCAACCAAACAATTCCTCAGTCTCACATTAATCATCTCCAACTCTTTTTCTGCAGATTAAATCGATTCTGCTCATTTCCACCTTAAACATTTGAGGCCAACCATCCAAACCTGCTCGAGCAGCTCTGAATGATTCAAAATAATTACACTGGACCCCGGGGCTGGCCCTCAGACCAGGAAGTCCCGTCTGGTTTGATTATCGGCTAATTTTAATGAGAACATGACAGAAAAGCAGCAGAGACCGGCTTCAACGACACTGAGAAACAAAAACAACACCAAATGTCATTTGTCTGAATCGCAGGTTTATTCTTGTTTATTTGGGTTTAAATTAAATAAGGCACATTCACATCATCATTAAGACTCGGCTTTGACATCCGCTCAGACGAAGTTCAAACATAAAGGTGGTTCCTGTGTGAGGGAGACAGGAAATAGTGACACTGATGGGAGACACGTTTGCAGCACTCTGCTCGTAACCATCAAATCGACTCTCGAGTAAAACCGTCAAAACCACAAATATGAAACATTAAACAGCAGGACAGTCGGCTGTGATGGAATACCACAGTTTGTCTTTTTCCTCTGAAGACGCACTCATTTCATCAGGTAGCTACAACCGTTTCATGAAGCACAGAGACCGAAACTTAGAAATTAACCTGACAGAGGGACAAAAATCAGACTGATTTGTTGCAGTTTTCAGTCATTCATCAGGCTGAACAGTCTGAGTCGGGTTTTTGGGGTTTGGACTCACAGTTTGTGTTCGATGATGTCATGATTTCATGAGGCATCAAGAGGAAGCTCAGACAGTTTGATTCGGTTCTCGACGTCCTTACTGAAGGTTAATAAACCACCTGAGCTGATGGAGCTCTGACTTCGGACCAAAGACCGTTTAGAAACGCTCGCACTCCACGTTTGTGGCCGCTGTCACGTTTTCTTTGTGCACGGATTTGGTCGAGAGGCTGAAATGCTAAATTATCACCACGGACATCATAGCATAAAAAACATGGCCGTAGGAAAGTCAACGCTGAAGCGCGTTAAGGTGCATTCGTTCTAACGACCAGCAGGGGGCGACGCAAAAAGACTTCCTGTACAGGAAACCGTGAGTCAGTAACACTTCCTGATGAGTTTATGGCCTCAGCCATGAGGTTCAAGTGTTACATGAGAGTTTGTGAGGAGCACAAACAGTCCACAGGTCCAGTTCAGTGACTGTGACTGAAGCCCATCCTTCTCTGCAAAAGAAGCCACGCCCATCGGTTAAGCGTTACAGTATTCAGATGGACGTCATACGAATTCACTCCATACAGTTTTTCTATCAAACTATAAACGTGGCTCACTCTCCACTCGAGGGGTCAGCGGTGTTAATGTTGGTGCTCAAAAATCATCAGCGCCGGTAAAAAGACGGAAATCCTTCAAACAGCTTGATTTGGAAAATAGCCGGCGGTGGTGTTGGATTAAAATCTGCTGGATAAAAGCTCGCAGCGAGGTTCAGCAGCGGACAGGGAGACACACGGAGCTCCACCCTCCTAAATAAAATAAGATCATCCTGATTAAACCAAAGTAAAAAAGTCAGCGGCACAGAGCAGCAGCACAAACTACAGCGAGGACGTTCAAACAGCAAGAAATGAAATCAGCTTGCATCCCTTTTTCTCCGTGAAGGCTGGAAGTGGAAAGCGCTTTAAACTCAGCTGAGACGTTCGTGTTGAAGCTCAATGTAAAGAGTTCCCCGTGCGAGGATGGTTTGGATCTCGCTCGCCTCCGTACAAAAGCGCCGAGCAGTTTTCAAACATCTGAAAAACAAAGTTCGGAAACCTGTCAGTGGAAAAAATGCAGCTTCTAGTTTATGTTAACGAGTGAGAAGGGAGCGCGAGCGGCGCCGAGCCTGTGCGGGTTAAACCTGATCCAGGTGTCTGAGTCAGGGCCGTCTCTGACGTCCCCACTGACGCAAAACATGGATGGTGCCCGACACCCTTTCAGTTTGCCTGAGGAGGCGGAAACCTCCGAGCGGGACAAATACAACCCGACGCGCTGCAGTGAGAGGACGTTTGGTTCGTGAGGATCCGGAGTCTCGTGTGCTTTTCTTTCGGCGGTCTTCTTGCTACTCGTGCCGTCTGCGCTTCGCGCTCCCTGCATCACTGTGCGCTGGGTTCTGGCTGCTGATTGGCGTTGCTCTCTTCGACTCTTTCGCTCTGGGTCGGGGAGGGCAGGTTAAGGGGATAAGGGGTGGAGTCTTCATCCCTGTGCTCTGACGGTAAGCCTTCAGCTTCCTCGCCAGGCCGAGGGCGGCCGTCAGAAGAGTCTGCGTGTAAATCTCGGTCGGTCTGGCTTTCGGGGTCAGACTGAGCAGACAGGATGTTTGCGAGCGGGACGTCGGCCGAGCTGTCGACCTGCGATGATGTAGTTGACGGTGTGGACGGCGAGGTCTCGCTGCCCGTGCTGCAGCTGGAGGCGTCGGTGGAGAGCGATTCGGCGCCGTCGGGTAGTTCAGGAGCGCACGCGACGTCTGTTGGGTCAGCCACGGTCAGCGCGTGCGTTCGCTCCGGCGTGTGCACTCCGGTGTCGAGGGTGTGAGAGCGAGCCAGGCGCCGCTCTTTGAGGCTTCCTGTGGGGCTGCTGACCGCCACCGTCTCTCCTCGCCTCAGCCTCCACCTGTCCGGATTCACCTGCAACGAAACGGCAGCAGAACTAAAGTCAGTCCTGCTCCAGACCGGAAACACCGATAAATACCAAAATACATAAGAGAACAAGACGCGTGTACCTGGCTGAGGTTTGGAGAACACCTGGGTGGAGAACCTGAAGAACCCTTCCTCATCTGCTGCATCCTGAAGGTGCAGGTGGGAAAAAGGAAAGAAAAATGGGGCTGAGGGTCGATGGTGGAAGGTTAAAGTCATACATTCATGAGAAATAAACTCTGATATTCTCTCAGACTAAAAGCTGCAAATGTCTGTGAAATACACTCAGAAATAAAGCGGAATAAATCACATTTAGGAGGAATCAACTTTCTCTTAATCTAATCCTGCAGCTGCTTCCTCTAGGGGGCGCCACAGCGCATCATCTGCCTCCATCTCACCCTGTCATCCAGCCCTCTACATCCATGAACCTCCTCTGAGCTCCATCTCCACCCTCCCTCCTCTGCACACGCTCAAACCATCTCAGCCTCTCCGACTCTGATCCATCCTCCTCCCTCCCAACGAAGACCTGAGCATCTTCAGCTCAGCCTCCTCAGTTTGTTCTTCTGTTCTAATCTCAGAATATTCCTGAGAAATAAGACTGAATATCCTCTGAGAATATTCACGAGGAAAAAACAAACACTCGAATACTTTCTAAGAATTTTGCATCACGAATATGAAAAGATTCAGAAATGTTACTGCGATTGCGCAGAGCAGTCACTGCACGTGTGGTTTGCTTTCCCTTGATGAGTGGGATGGTTTCTTGTGACTGGTGTGGATTCGTGGCTTGTTTGCGGCCTACCTGCTGATGGACTGAGCCAGCTTCTGCTTCCTGCTGTTGGAGTTATCCTGCAGCCTCAGACGCTGCACGAAGGAATGAGCTGAAAGAGCAAAAGCACAGAAACGATCCTGATTACACGGCTGTGGATCACAGTCCCCATTCTAATGAATGAAATTTAAGTAAAGCCTGCTTTGTAGGATTTATTGCTGGTGTTAGTTACCCAGAGCTCCTTTGGGGACGGAGAGGAGTTTGATCGGTTCATCATCAGGGGAGAGTCCAGATGCTTTCTGCAGAGCTCGCAGGATTTCAGTGTTCTGCACGAGATAACAGGAATATAAGTCTTCAGACCTGCACGACGGTGCAGCGATGAAGAGCTAACAGCTCCAGGAGAACCCCCCAGGAACGACTCCAAAGTAAAAGAAGACGAAGTTCATACTTCTCATATTCAGCAGATCATGGTCCCATTCTTAATAAATACAATTGTGCACCGGCCACTGCAAGGTCAGCGAGCCGTTTAAGCTCTCTGTGTTGGCGCTGAGCTCCAGTTACACACATTTGGATTATTTTGAGCTGTGAATCATACAAAGCTACCCTAGCACAGTCCAAAGACATACATTTGGAGTTGAGCGGGTTTACTTTCATGCTTTCTATGAACTCTGAAGCTTTTTGGGAGCTACAGCTAGCTGAACATACTGGAAGGTGCTGTGCAGTTTCATGCTCATCACATTTTATGATTTTAAAATCATGTATCAGACATCAGCATCGGCTTCAAATTCATTCTGCTGGACTACAAAGGCGGGACCTGCAAAGAGCCCTGATGTCAGCACCGTGGAGTCGGCCTGGTCACTGAGACGGAGCGACGCCATGACGCTGACATCAGGACCCTGTGGGTCCTCAGATTCAGCGTGAGGCACTCCACGACCTTTCCGCCCAGCTCGTAGGCGCAGTCCAGCGGCGTCCTCTGCCTCTTGTTCCTGATGCCAGGAGAGGTTCCGCCCCTCAGCAACAGCTCCACCAGCGCCAGATGCCCGCCCCGCACTGCCTCATGGAGCGCCGTGTTCCCCTGAAGGTTCGCCACGTTCACCAACGCATTACTCTGTGAACACACACACTTTCAGAGTTAATGTGTGTGTGTGCGCGCGCGCGTGCGTGCGTGTGCGTGTGTTCACCTGTAACAGGATGGTGGCTGTGTCCAGATTTCCACGCAGGCAGGCGTGGATCAGCGGCGTGTTGCCATAGTGATCCTTTTTATTCAGCTTGGCGTTGCACTCCAGCAGAAACCTCACCACCTAAACATCACCATGACACTCAGAATGACATCATCCTTCACAACGATGACAATAAAATCACTTTTTGCCAACAGACACACACACACACCACTGTAGTGGTCACCAGCAATTAGCCGGGTCCCAGTCAGAGTCACAGACAGACTGTGTTTCCACCGCTCAGCTCTACACGGGCGTCTAAGAAAGTACAACCCCTGCAGAAACAGGCTGCAAGGTGAAATTAGAGAAAGTGACCGTGCAGAATAAACAGCTCACATTTCCCCTCAGTGAGGAGAAAACCTCTGAGCGGCACCTGAAACTGACGCTTGGGGTTGGACTCCTCTTTCTGAGCGAGCGGACTCGTGCAACAAATGAACTTTAAGTCAGCTTTGTGCTCTGCAGTCCGGCTTTCTGATTGTTCACGTTTGAGTCCGTCTTTGTGCCCATTGCATAACTTCTATTTCCTCTGGGTGATATCCAGAACATCCAACAATGAGGATGCTGTGAACTAAAGCTCTGCTGGTGGACACGTGTCCTGCAGTTTACTGAATCTGAGGCAACATCTGCCAACTGTTGGTGTCCTGAAGTCTCTGACGTCACTGCCTCAGAGATGATGTTGCCTGTCTTCCTTTAATATTGGCTATAAAATAGTTACAGGATGGGCACCAGTTTGTTTCTGGAAAACAGTGAAGATCTGCAGCCAAGAAGAATCTAGTGAGATTATTTTGATAATACTTGTGCACATCAGGCTAATCTAAGCATGTTTTTACCAAACAGCAGCGTAACCTGGAAATCTGCTGCTGTAGAGCCTGACTTTCTGCTCCTTATGTGACGTGTTCATCAAAATTTGAGTAACTCTTTTAAACCTAACTAACATCAGCCAAAACTTCCGACACGTCTTCCTGACAATGTGGCCAAGTTTTCCATGTTTACATCCTGTGCACGGAAAGCTCACACATTCACTTCTCCCTTATCGCTTACCGGGATGTGGCTGTTCTGGCAAGCCAGGTGAAGTGGCGTGGCGCTCTGGTTGGTGCGGGCGTTCACGTTGGCCCCGTGGCGGATCAGCAGGGTGGCCAGCGGCAAGTGTCCGTGGAGGGCGGCGACGTGGAGAGGCGTGAAACCGTCGACGTTGCAGCTGTTTACGCCGAGAGTTCCCGCCTGCTGCACCGATAGCTGCGGGAAGATCAGAGAGTTTAATGGAAATGGCGTCGCATCCACGCTGCTGCACGGGCCGCTGGCGTACCTTCTGAGTGGGGGCGCAGTTTGGGCACTGACACAGAGGGTGGCAAAGCGGAGCCTCCGACCGTACTTCTCCCTGATCCTCCTCTTCCTCATCCATCCACTCCAACAGGTAACGCACCTGAGAAACAGGATGAGCAGACGTCGTCACGTTTCCCATCGAGGGAACGCGACCCTGAGCGTTCAGCACAAATGCAGAAGACTCACCATCTCCACGTCAGCGTCTGCCACGGCTCGCAGCAGCTTCTCCACCTGTCAGTCAAACACAGAGGCGTCAGACACCAACGTTTTCTTCTTCTTTGGTACTCGGAGCTGCACAGACCTCCATGAACGCTTTCTCAGAAATAACGTTTGACCGATTGATTATTGGTGCTAGCAATGTTGTTGTGTTTCCTGGTCAGCGCTCACCTCTCTGTGCCGGACCCGTTCTCCCTCTGGTTTGACCTCCGAGCCCAGGGAGGAGGTGCTGGAGACGGAGGAGCGGCGGCTGCTGCAGTCTGAGGCCAGAGGCGAGCGGCTGGGAGACTGAGAGACAGAAAAGAGATGCTGAAAACACAACCAGCCTCCAAATACTCCCAATGCTAACATAGTTTAGCTTTAGTGTGTGAATGCAGGTCAAATGTGACCACCAGGGTGAACGTTTCAAACATACGTGGTGAAACCAGAGAGGACGCAGAGTCAACTGCGAACATTCGCTCACCAGTTGAAAAGTAGTTCCAGGTTTCACTGGAACTACTTTTCACTGAGTGCCCCTGTTAAACATGCAGCCGCTCTGTCTCGTGAGGAAACCTTTTTGTATTCAATTACACTTTTGTCACATGGATTTTGACAATATTCACTGTGATGTTGGAGATCTGTCCGATGCAAGCGTGAGTGCAGATGAGACTCACGTCGACGCCGCTGCCGCAGCGCTTCCGGCTGTTCTGAGTGGACTGCAGCTGCATGAGGATCTGCAGGAAGACATGAACAACACATTCATTTTACAGTATGTGCGCCATGAAACCAATATGTTTCTTTTTCAGGGAGCACCTGAAGCATCTGTTTACATCATTTGAAAAACCTTTATCGTGCAAGAAAGGCTGAGTGAACATGACTCAGAGACTCTGCAGGGCTAAAGTCCAGAGCCTGGGGCCTGATGCAGACCTGTGTCTGCATCAGGCCCCAGGCTCTGGTACTGCCTGGAGCAGAGATGAAACAAACATCTGATTTTAAAGTGTATCTGAAGCTGGTTTAGTGGACAGACTGGAGAAAGGGGATCAGTCGACCTGCCGTCAGCAGCTGATCAGATTAGCTGCTATCCTCATTATGCTACCACAGCTGTGGGGTGAGGGACTCAAACCAGCACCCACACAGTGGAAGCGTCCTCTGCATGTTCTGGCACAATCGAGTGTCGCTGACCTTGGAGTTCAGGGCGCACTGCAGCGGCGACTCCTTGTTCTTGTTGAGGATGTGGGTGCTCGCTCCGTTCTCCAGGAGCACCTGGATGATGCCCTCGTAGCCCCAGCGCGACGCCATGTGCAGCGCCGTGTCGCCTTTGTCGTTCACCAGGTCCAGACGGCACGTTTGGACATCGTAGTACACCAAGGCCTTCACACACTGACACACAGCATTTATTATTTATGAACATGCTGAGTTATTTACTGGAACAGACTAACCCGGTGGGTTCAAACCAACTGGAGCATTTAAAGGATGAAATGTGAGGACATAACAGAGAGAGCGGCGACGTACGTCCTCGTGTCCGTACATGCAGGCGAGGTGCAGCGGCGTGTTGCCGTTGTTGTCCTGAGCCTCCGTGTTGGCCTTGTAGTGCAGCAGCAGCAGCTGGACAACAGAAACAAAGGAAGGACATCGTTTGTTGTAATGTTCTCCTCCTCTGGAGCGTTCATTCGTCTTTATTTAACGACAAGTTTGTTTGGCTGAGGTCAGACAGCTGCGGCTGATCCAGAACACACATTTCAGTCCTCACTTTGGAAACTGGTTTAATGACTTTGTTTGCTTATAACTCATCTGTTTGGATTATGTTAAAGCTTAAAGATAGAGGTGATGTTTGAACCTGCCAGTTAAAAATAACCAGACTTTGACTGACAGGTGGGTGGAGACACAGGCGGCTGTAGCTGCAGCTTCACCTCAGCTACCTGGAGTCTCTGAGCTGGACCTCTGCACCGTGTTTGTGCTGCTGGAGCCTTATGGAGCATTTTAATGACATTTTTTTCTGATCAATAATATGGCTGCTGTGAGGTCACTGCACTAACAGACCGTCTAAGTTCAGTTTTTTTAATTTAAATCCCAGGATTTTAGTTTTCTGCGCGTGCTCACCGTTACTCCCTGGTATCCACGCTGACACGCCAGGTGCAGCGGTGTGAGGGCGTGGTAGTCTGTGGCGTTCACCTGAGCTCCTTTATGCACCAGTATGTCGATCAGCTGGGACTGACCTGCCACACACACACACACACACACACACACACACACACACACACACACACACACACACACACAGGTTAGTTAATACTTTTTATATATAAATTGTGCCTCGCAGTATTAAACAAACTCATGTTGTGTCACTGCGCGTTAGCAGCCACTCACCGCAGTGAGCAGCGACATGCAGAGGAGTGTAACCCCGGTCATCTCTGGAGAACGGCGTGACGATGGACGGGTCGTTGAGCCGCCTGAAACACGGCGCCAACACTCAGAGTCAGTCTACGGTCAATAATGGCTGAACGCGTCAAACAAGGAGCTTATTGGTCAAAGGTTAGAGGGAGCTTTCAGGAAGTAACCAGTGAGGCTCAATCAGACTCTGCGGTCTGATTCTTACTTCAGAGCTTCAGCTGCGACAGGTGGGCGTGGCCGACAGGTGGCGCTTTCTGCTAGGCCTCACTTTAGCTAACAGGACTGCACAGCGTTTGTGGTGCAGCTACATTTTTGAGTATTTTCGTTTTTAATGGGCCATTGCATAACGGTCTGAAATACACACACACACACTAAAAGTGTGTGTGTGTGTGTGTGTGTGTGTGTGTGTGTGTGTGTGTGTGTGTCTGGGGGTTTCAGTGGGAAGTGAAAATACAAATGGTTTTTATTCCTGATTCGAAGCTCTGATGCACAAAAATAATGGAGAAAAGGGGAAGTGATGATCAGTTGAACAATGAAAATACAAGTCGAAGGCATCACATCAGCTTTTCTCTGCATATGTGCAAAGGCAAAGTCAGCCTTAGAGTGAATTTCCAGCTTCACAGTCAATAATCAGTGTGTCATAAACTCCAGGCAGGTCATATCAAATCTGTACCGTGGAGCCTTTACTCTTCTTTATTCTTCGTTATTTTCATGTGAATGCTTTGACGTACTCTCTGTACCTCTGCGTGTTTGTCTGTGTGAGTTTGGACACTGACCCGGACAGCTGGAGGTCACAGAGGTCACAGGAGCAGAGAGGATGACACATCTTCACATCTTCATCGGCCTCTCCATCACTCAGCAGGCGTTCAACCTCCTCTTCATTTCCATTTGCTATGTGCTACAAAACACACAGGAGCAAACTTAGCATTAGCAAAATCTCGCCACTAGATGTCAGAAGACTGTAGATTGCCGTCAAATGAGTGTTCTTCGGTATAGTGGAGGGTATAGGATAAACATGTTAGCCAAGAGAGATCAAAAACATTAAATTCAGACTTTCAGAGTGCACCCCATAATAGCCGTAGCCAGCGAGCGTGTTGCTATCACTGTTTGGGGAGCGGATCCATCCAGATGCAACCCAGGGGTTTTCCACATCTGTCTGCTGTTTACCTCAGCTGTCAATGCTGGGTGAGAAGTATCCACCTTTATTTACTCTGGAGGAGTCAGGAGTCACTTTTGACTGCTGACAGTGTTACTGAGGTAAACCTTTCTGTTGGTAAGCTGCTGTTAGCCTCTGTTAGCTGCTGTGTTTTTGCTGCTGTTAGCCCCTGTTAGCTGCTGTGTTTTTGCTGCTGTTAGCTATTGTGTCTTTGCTGCTGTTAGCCTCTGTTAGCTGCTGTGTTTTTGCTGCTGTTAGCTATTGTGTCTTTGCTGCTGTTAGCCTCTGTTAGCTGCTGTGTTTTTGCTGCTGTTAGCTATTGTGTCTTTGCTGCTGTTAGCCTCTGTTAGCTGCTGTGTTTTTGCTGCTGTTAGCCTCTGTTAGCTGCTGTGTTTTTGCTGCTGTTAGCTATTGTGTTTTTGCTGCTGTTAGCCCCTGTTAGCTGCTGTGTTTTTGCTGCTGTTAGCTATTGTGTCTTTGCTGCTGTTAGCCTCTGTTAGCTGCTGTGTTTTTGCTGCTGTTAGCTATTGTGTCTTTGCTGCTGTTAGCCTCTGTTAGCTGCTGTGTTTTTGCTGCTGTTAGCTATTGTGTTTTTGCTGCTGTTAGCCTCCGTTAGCTGCTACGTTTTTCTGCTGTTAGCCTCCGTTAGCGGCTGTTAGCCTGTTTTTTTGCTGCTGTTAGCTATTGTGTTTTTGCTGCTGTTAGCTATTGTGTTTTTGCTGCTGTCAGCAAAAGTTTCTATAAAGTGGATATAACTGACACTTAGTGAATAAACTTTCATATCATGTGAGAATGTAATCATACTGTTTATCTGAGGGAAAGTGGGTTTTTCTTAGGACCCTCAAGCTAACAATCTGATACGTTAGCTTGTATTCAGGTGTTAGAAGGGGGAGGGGTGTCCTTCCTGGCCACTGTACTCAAATATGGTGAGGGGATATGACGGCTTCCACAAACCCACTCCTATGTATTTTTAACAGATTAATTATAAGTTTATCTGAATGTATCAGCTTCTTGGAAGACGTAATTACTCTGATCTATGTACAATATAAAAATAACCCCCAAAAATAGTTACTACACATTTAAATCACTTTCATGGCCTGGAAAACACCAGGAAACATAATGAACATAAACAGAAGAAATGCCAACAGAGGGAACAGAGCTGAAGATTTTAAGTGCTAAATAACAGTTTTTATTTCACTCTCTTAAATTCCTTCTCCTTCAAACTGAATTGGACCTCGAAGGATCTGTAAAAACATTCACAGCATCAGGAGAAGCTTTTACATCCCACTGTACAAAAAAAACAAATACACATCATGTAGGAGCAGTTTTAGACATCATGCTGATCTTTTATGGGACATCCGCTAACGTCTCGGGCTGCAGCTCACCTCAAACAGACAATTAATGGGCGTGGCTACACCCTGAGTCAGCAGACTCATCCTCTCCTTGAACAGCGCCTTGTCGCTGAGCTCACCAGAGCCCTGAGGAAGGAGGCAAAAACAGGAGAAAACACATGGATGATCTCCAGCACAGTGAAGCAGCTGCTGAGATACGACAGCAGTGTGTTTGTGTCTCACAGAGTTCTGCAGCTTCCCCAGGTTGATGTACTCCACCGCCGCCTCGAAGGTGCTCAGACAGTAGCTGAGCTCATCTTTACTCGAGTGGCTGAAGCAGAAGTTCCTGATGTAGCTCAGGTTGGCCATCCTGAAGATAAGACAAATTAGATCACCCAGCTACATCTTATTAACCCAAATGATGTTTCATATATAGATCATCCTCAGCAGCCTCCAGTTAGGCTGCCTTTCACTGGAAGATTAATTGTGCTTATTTATAGAGGAAAAATCACGCGCTGTGGACAGTTTACTGTCAACAAACATTATGAATTCAATAAAGTAATCAAATATTGCAATAAAAAATGATGCATTTGATCATAAAACATTAACATTGATTGTTAAAGTCACTATTGGAGGCCACCGGTCCGTGTCCTCAGCTGCACAGTGCAGTAAACGCAAAAACTTCACCTCCTGCCTCATAGGGGGCGCTGCAGAGTTCAGACTGAGCAGGTTCTGCTGCAGAACAAACACAGGAACCGCTCGAGATGTTTTTAATATTAAAATGTCTCCAGGTTGTGAAGTTTGTGGCACATTAGAAAATATGAATTCCAATTATAGCAACTTTCTGTACCGTGGCATCGTGGACACGCCCGTTATCGAAAGCTCAAAAGGATCTGATTTAACCTCCAAGAGGAAAGTGTGACCCACAAAACCTAAAAATATAAATGAAACGGACACAGACGCTGCCAAAATGAGATGTTAAGTTTAAAAAACTTAATTTTTGGTCCGATTGTTCCAAATTTCACAAATGTGGGTGAAGCCAGTGTTATAGTTTATCCACGCCCACATGCGAGACCTGCAGAATCGAGCAGGGCTGCGATACCATCCCTTTGACCCAAAACTGTAAAACTGTGAGTCGTCTTTTTGTTTTCACTGCCTCATTTTTTCCTCATTTCTCTGCATTTTATTCACGACAGAAGGTCAAAGGTCGCAGCCAGTTCCCCTGTCGCTCACCAGTTGGGGATTTCCGTCTTCACCAACAGATAGAGGACGACAGACAGCAGGTCGTCGGCGCTCACGGCTTCTATGCTCACTGTGGAGGGAGACACACAGTCAGTGAGTGGAAACTGAAGAGTCATTCTTCCCATTCATCTCTCCCTCAGCTCAGCACTAATGAGTAAACTGGCTTCTCGTCAGCTCAGCGCTGCAGGCTGACAGCGGGGTTGTTGCCGTGATCCAATAAGCTTGGATTACCAAAGCAAACTGCACAAATGGAAGCTCACAGAGTCGGTACTGTCCTTTTCTTTAGGGAAACACAAGAGTCGCACAGCCGCTCTCTGATGAGTCCCGCATTTCCCTGCATTACACGTTTAATAAGGTGGTTTCTCTTATGTCACCGCGAGAAAATAAAGGAATGGTCTCATTTGTCAGACTCCTGGATCTAATGTGATTTTCTCAGAGTGATCCAATTGAAAACTATTAGATATTTATAGGTTTTTTTTGTCCTGTTTGGGACTTTTTCTACAAACGTGTCCAAATGACATAAACTGAAGTTTAATTTGACGTTAAATTCGATTAGATCTGCACCGCATTTAAATCAGCTGGCTAACACTGGGTCGCCCCTGGTGTCACCGAAACAGGCCTCCCAAGCTCTCAGACTTTGTGTTTTTGCAGCACAGCCCAAGGATGGAAACTACGACATGATCGCAAATATTACGTTAATATTATCAATAATATGGATTAATGGCAACACGGTGGTTAGCACTGTTGCCGCACAGCAAGAAGGTCCTGAGTTCAATTCCACCATCAGGCCGGGGTCTTTCTGTGTGGAGTTTGCATGTTCTCCCCGTGTTTGCGTGGGTTCCCTCCGGGTACTCCGGCTTCCTCCCACCGTCCAAAGACATGCAGCTTGAGGGGATAGGTTAATTGGATAATCCAAATTGTCACTAGGTGTGAATGTGAGTGTGAATGGTTGTCTGTCCCTGTGTGTTGGCCCTGCGACAGACTGGCGACCTGTCCAGGGTGTACCCCGCCTCTCACCCTATGACAGCTGGGATAGGCTCCAGCGCTGCGACCCTGAAAAGGATAAGTGGAAGCGAATGAATAAATGGATGGATTAATGCCAATGGACTTGCAACCTCTGTGTCTGTGACAAATTACTTTCTACTGCAAGCCTCATCCACACCTGTGCACGACCCAACATCCATGAATCCACCTGAGGAAACTCGGGGTTCAGCGTCTTGCTCGAGGGTGCTTTGGCATGCAGTATGTGGTGCACCACAGACCAGCTGCAGACTGACTAGAACTGGTTCCAATGTGTTGCAAATCTGAGGCTGCAAGGGACCCGCTCACGGCGAGCTGTGACATACTTCCATTAAAGCGAGCGCTGAAGCTCCACACACACATTTAAACTGCTTCTCCTACAAAGGAGGTCGATGAGCTCACACACTCGTTTTAGCTCCGCACACACAAACCAACAGAGTAAGTACCGGTGCGTCTCGGGGTCTGGGTGGCGGTCAGCGCGACTCTACGCAGGCAGAGCAGTTTGAGGAGGGGGGACGTCTGCTGGTTGAGCTGGCTCAGCTCTCTTTTAGCCCGAGACAAGTTTATGCTGCAGAGACAGAAGAACGGGGGACAGACGATGGGTCAGAGACATCGAACGGACACATTCACAAAGCTTCAGTGGCTCGGGCTAAAGGAAGGAGGCACACAGCTAAACAACAGATTCAATTTACAAAACAGAGACAGAACCAATCACACGGTGCAATGAAACATGACGCAAGTCTTCATGATCGCTCTATTTCACCAGTAACCCTTGGATGGTCTCCACTGTTGGGACCCTGAGCTGTCCCTCGGGTCAGACTGACCAGGACGTATTTAAAAACAAGTCTGAAATAAAATTTGACTTCATAAACCATGAACACGTATCGTGTTTGTCTATGCGAGCTGCTGGAACGCTGCCACGATCAGGTCACCTTAACTGGGTCCGTGTAAACGTTGAAGGCATTTTGCACATTTAAACATCGTCTGTAACGTGTTCAGAACAGCAAGCGCTGGTTAAACCTGTCAGCAGAACCAGATTTGACGCTGCAGAGGTCTGGGTCTCAAAGTCTGCTCCGGAACTGACCTGAACTCGGGTTTGACTCCCAGCTCTTTCTGCTGCAGCTCCTGCAGACTCCTGGTGGTTTTGTTGAAGGCAGCGTCCTGTCGACCGGCAGCACAAGAGACGGGAGAGGAACTTTTGAAACTGTCAAAGCCTCTTTTTGGGGTCATCACAGAAATAAAGAGCAAGAAGGAGAAATATTAAGGCTTCCATCACTGAAACAACGATCCCTCTGCAAAGACAAGTGATCCCTGCAAGCTGCGTGTTTGACGTTATATCTGCAGCAGCGCGCAGCAAAAACACCACAGGGATGTGTGTGTATGCAGGAGGCACGTGAGCAGATCACTCAGGATCTGGTGGTGGAAGAAAGCGGACGAACAGACGGTTTATTCGCTCCCTCGTTACGTCTAATGAGGAAATCTGAGCTCAGACCTACCTGGCTGGCCTCAAGCGTTCCCACAAAGTTAAAGATTAATTCATGGATACCATGATGAACGTACATCTGGGAAAAGAAGAGGAAAACCAATATTTTAATACGTGTCAGGAACAGCTCATCAAAGTTTCTCACCTCGCACCAAAATAGCTGCATGTTTGGATTATTAAGCTGCTTCTGTCACATGTAGCTTTGCCCACATTGAGCTCCGTCTTATTTTTTGTAAATATCTTATTGAGTTATTCGGCTTATTAATCGATTCCTTTACAGTTTCACTGGCATGAAGCAGGAAGTTACGTGTGACAGCTGTGGGAGCTTCTGCATGTGTTTGATGAAATCTGACTTTCTTGCAAACTTAAACTTGCGTCTACGTGTCAACCTTTCTCCTTCACTGAACCCAGAGACGTTACCTCCACAGCCTGTTTGAGGAGCGTCATCTGAAGCTCCTGCTTTGCCAGAAGTTTCTGCAGAAAACACAAAGCATGCAGGGGAAGAGGAAGGCGTTAGAGGATGTGATCAGGCCCAAAACTGCTGAGTCGCAGACGCCGCGGCCACATATCATCGAATCATCCAGTCCAGAGGAACTCGCAGCATCCTGCGTGTGTGCGTCGGGTCAGAGGTCACGCTGATTAAAGGAAGCTGATTTGAAGCATTAGTTACGGCGGTCACATGACACTGTTTGGGGTTCGATCCTTTCCGAACCGGAGGAAACGATTCCTCCCCACATGACAGCAGCAAAACGCTCACGTGTGCAAAGCCAACAGATGAACGTAACGTGGCCGCATTAACACAACATTTTACAACGAGGTTGATCTAACGAAGCATTAACGACCAACGATGATGTT
Organism: Astatotilapia calliptera; assembly: GCF_964374335.1. Taxonomy (NCBI): domain Eukaryota; kingdom Metazoa; phylum Chordata; class Actinopteri; order Cichliformes; family Cichlidae; genus Astatotilapia; species Astatotilapia calliptera. Next base: position 2,073,412 of record NC_137428.1, on the reverse strand, counting down.
TCACCAGAATGCTTCCTCTGGTTTATGTGCTGTTTCGTTTCATTTCCCACAAAGAGGGAAGCGACTGCACCGAGGTCACAGATGCCTGAATCAACGAAAGCAGGACTTTTCTGAACTACAGCTGCCGACTCAGTACAGCCCCCGCTTACATGCAACGCTCACATGAGCTTCTTCTGCAGTAAAAAGCATGTTGGACTGTCATGATTGTTCACAGCACACTGCTGAGCATCTGTGTTTCCTGCCTTAACACAGGACGTTGTGAGGGAATCACCAAGTTTGCACACAGCAGAAACAATGAGTGACAGAAATCTGCATTTTCTCCCAATTTTTATGTTATTTTAGAGATTTGAATAAGAATCCTTTTAATACAGGTGATTTTGCTAAAACCTCTGTAGTTGGTGCCACAGATTCAACATCCTGACCGACTGGACTGCTCGTCCTTTGTATGGTGCAAATCTCTTATCCAGCTCAGGCTCACAGCGGACTGGATCGCTGTTAAACTAAAACAGCAGCCTCTCAGTGAGTAATCAGCACTTTCCATCAGCTGCTCTTCCCTCCGGCAGAATCGGCTCTCAAACACAAGCTCACAGTTTTATTAAAAAGAAACGAAGCGGAGACACGGAGCGCTTTAACAGTCACATGCTCAAAAAGCACGGCCGTGTTACTCGACCACGTTTCTCACGCCTTTGATGTCATCGTGCAGCCGAGGGACAAACGAAACAAAGTCAGATAATCACACGAATAACCGTGAACGCACCGAGCCACCATGCAAACCAGAGAAGCACGCGAATAATAAAGACATAGAAGAGTGAATATTGGCCCCAGGTGAAGAAGCCAGAAATAAATATTCTCCAAATCAAGGAGAGAAAGGCAGATTTTCATTCAGCCAGTTTTAACGTGACAAATAAAGATTGTTTCTACTCACCAGGTGAGAGTCTCTCAGCAGACACTGAAGACACTTAGTGTAAAGACCGTTCACCGAGTCCTGACAGGAAACAGAACAGCTGTTAGCTCAGCAGGAAAGAAAAAAGTCGAACGCAAAAATCCCCTAAAGACTCGAAAACATTCAAACACATTAACGCTAAAAAGATGCACGCTCTCCTGGAGGTGTTGTTTGCATTGTTGTCATGTATTAAATCAAAGTGAAGCTAGCTGGAGGAGCCTTAAACCTGCACTCTTTTTGATGGCCACTGGGGGGCGATAGCTGCAGCTGTACAATGACAAGTTCTGTAGACATGTGACATCAACTTGTCTGCCAATAACAGGCCTCGAGACGAGTCTGCAACCATCTGCAACCACAGGGAGGATTTCCAACCAGCTGTGAGTGACGCTGGAGACCGATGGTAGCTGCTGGGAAACCATCGCTCAAATCAGTCGGTGGCCCTGGTAACCACCAGACACTGACACGGATTACCCAACCAGCTGGAAAAACCTTGTGATTGCATCAGTATTTCTGCCTTATCTGAGTCATGGGAGCGCAAACCTATCTGTGGTAAAAGAATGACGAAACCTGTGAGGCGTGCTATTTTAGGTCAGACACGCGCAGAGCTCCGTTTCCTTCAGACCCCCGTTTGTCACTCTAGTCCGTTTATCACCAGGGTTGTGTTTTGTGTCTGTCATCCCTACTATGTGGTGCCGGAGTCCCTTCCTCTCCTGCTCCCTGAAGGCCTGACAGAAGCTCTGGATGTGCTTGTCCATCTTCTGGGCGTGGCGGCCCAGGAACTCCCTGACGTCCTCCAGGCTCCTCAGGCTGTAAGAAGACGGCGTGCTGACCTCGGACAGGCTCGGGTCCACCTCCATGGGCCTGGAGACGCACAGGATGCTGTAGCTTTGCTCCCGGTCGTTGTAGAAGGTCTCCTCGAACAGGATGGGGATCGACACTAGAGCCGGGAACCCGGATCCCAGCAGGACCTGCCTGTCCTGGATCCGGACCTCCTGTAACACACACAGAGGTAAAAAGCTGTTAAACAGCCTCTTTTTGTATTTTTAGGACTGTAAAAGTAGGACAGCGGTGCGTTTAAACTCAGCCTCTGGCAACAACGAGCAGCACAGACTGGCTTGTGTTGAAGACAGACCTTCCCGTCCGCAGTCTTATAACCGTCCTCCACGGGCTGCAGCACATAGCTGTCGAAGTGAGAGTCCGAGTAGCTGCTGAGGGTCAAACTTCCACAGCACGGCACCAGAACCTGCAGGTTCAAGGCGACACGCAGGGTATTCCATTTATTAAGCACTCAGCACAGATTTAGAGTGACCTTTCCACACCAACGACAATCAGATAAGGTCTGATCTGTGTTAGGAAGCAGAAAATAGGATCAAATGGTACAAAGAGTGGAATCTTCACTGTATTAACTGCGGTTAGATGATGAACAGCACTGAGATGGCTCCTGGCCTCTAACTCACTCACGCTTTTAAAGTAGTAGATGTTTATCGTGAAGTATACGGCACTTCGGTGTGTGGTGGGAGTATTAAAATACAGAGCCGAGGCTCCACAGTGTTTCTCTGCACATTCGAGTATCCGATGGTCTGAAAATAGCGCAGAAACACTGACATTAAACAGGCGTCATTTGTTTTTAAGATGTTCACATGAAGTCAATAAATGCACATGACCTGATCGGCAGCATTTGATTAAGGATCTGAAGACGCAGTCACGAGCCAGAGCAGCTGCTGAAGCCCTGACGTATGCACAGCATGTGCACGCTGTGCCATGTAGAACTGATTTTTCCGCCTCTGCTGCGAACCGCAGCTTTAATGCACTTACACGCATTTTTTTTCCCCGCTGATGTTTTGACAGCGTGCAGATGACCCGACTGGCCGGCGTTCAGACATCTGATTCTCATCTGCTGCTCCAGGCGTCCGATCGTCATCTTTAACAAGCTCAAACGAGGTTTAGAGCGCCGCTTTGCAGCTTGTCAGCTCATCTGATATCTCTGCGCTTCACTGACAGCCAAATGAAATGTATCAACCCCGCTTTAACAGTCCGACCGAAACAATGCTCCTCTAACTCACTGAGAGTGAAGGGATGGCAGCAGAGCGCGTTGAAACCACCAGAAACCCCACGCTGACCCACCGTGAGGCAGGAAGTGGTGTAAAGGTGTCGCTGTGTTTGAAACCCCGGCTGAGCGCGCTTCTTTTACCTCAAACATTGTAACAGAGATAACGTCCCCGACTCTGATCTTTAACCTGCTTTAAGGGGCTGGTGTGATTCTCAGCTGTTTGTAGGCGCAGCCTTCAACCACTGAGGAGGAAGCGAGAAGCTGTTCTGTGATAGAAACTGGCAGAGCTCTGCAGCCGGCTCACACCTGGACTTATTCAGGTTCTGCTGCAGTTATTTTGAGCTCTGTGCCGTTTCCTCATTTTCACCTCCCCCCTGTTGTTTATTAGTGCAAACCTTCCTGAGCAGAGACAGACGCTCAGACCCCCAGCCACCTGCAGACGAAGCAACACGAGGGTCTCCAGCTGCACACTGATGTGTTCCTAACACAGACGAGCAGCGCCGTCTCTCTGGCGTGTGCTGGATCTGCCTCGCGGTCTCATGCCTGACATCACTTCCTCCGTGAGGCAGCCGGGTCAGATGGACCTGAGCTCCTCACCCTGTCACCGAAGCTCAATTCTTCTGCTTGTTCATTCACAATTCCTACTATCAGGGCTGTGCGATATGACCACAATCTCATATCCCGATATAAGACATCTGTCGTCCCGGTAACGATATAAATCAAAAATGTAACATTTTCTGTAAAGTCTGTGAATCTCGGGCAGCTCGACCTGCGTGAAGTGTTTCCAGCTGGGCGTCGTGTAGCTGGAGTCGAGTTTTAACCGATGCATGAAACGATACATTTTTAGACATAAGTTGTAACGGCGCCGTTTCTTTGTGAGTATTTATTACACGGCGTGCTGCGGGGAGAAGCCTGCTCTAACGTCTGAGTCTAAGCTTTATTTTTTAGCACCTGGCGTCTTTTTTACTTCTCATCTGTAAACACTCTGCTCTTTCACGTGATTCAGTTTATTTTGAAAAGTCTCAACAGGATCCTGAGGTTTATTGTGAAAGGTTTATGTGGAACATAAACAAGCGGACACGCGATGGCGTTACCGTCGTTGTTGCTAACAACAACGCATAAAAACAGGCGCTTGTCCGTCCGTAGTGTGGTTTTATTAAATATAAGAGAAAGAGAGAACTTTAAGAAATGAATACAGCCGCTGCAGTGATCAAAGCATGAACAAATATTGCTGTAACAGTTTATTTTGCGACACCACGAAACAAACGACAGACGTTTTTATATCGTCATCCGATATATATCGTTATATCGAACAGCCCTACCTACTGTTACATTTAATCACATCTGCTCAGTCTGAAGCATTTTCCACCCATTTTTAAAAAACATTGATCATCTAAGTGAATATAGACGCCGCAGACTCACAGCTATGTGACACCCAGACAGAGCGCTCTCTGATTAATCGCCGTCTGATATCGTGATCCGGTAGCTGATCCTCACATACATGCAGGTGGGCTTGTCTGGTGACATAAATGAGATGACGGGTCAAACTCACGATGCCGTGGAGCTCTGCCACTTGGCTGCAAAGGTCGGGTCTCTGCTTCTCCAAGGCCAGGTAGAAAGGATTCTTCAGGATGTTCTCATCATATACAGCCATAAGGAGCTGGAGGTCTGGATCCTGCAGACGGGACAGGAGGATGATGGGAGGAAAGACCTTAATTATCAACCAAGTACGTGTCAAGGACTTTTATAAGTATGTGACCAGTTAAACCCTTCGTGGGGAGAGGACTGTGGGGTGCAGCCCTGTCAGGACTCATCTTCTGGGGATTATAAATAATTGCAGAGAATAAATCTTCCACATCAGCCTCACTGAGAGCAGCTGCTGGTTTCCTGTCGATAGCATGTGGCAATACTGCTCATTGATGTTTGAGAAAAGCCAAGCAACAACAACAACAACGACAAAAGATCTCATGATTCCTTAATGCCTCCAAATTTGAATCTTAGGACAAGACCTGAAAACAAGCTCATTTATGGTCTTTGAGGCCACTGGACAAGAAGTCCCTTTCAATCTCGTTTCCAGCCTAATGTGGGTGGGGGTGGGGCTTATGTTCCCATCTCGTTCTGTCAATCTGCAGTGTTCAGGCCCCCCAGAAGTCGCTCACGGTCACGTATGAAGCTGTGCTGCCTGGATCTGAAGAAACCAGGGCTGCTTCTCTCTCAGCTGATCCAATTCTTATTGAACTGGTTTATTTCCGTACGATTGATCTAATAATCCTCCATCCAGACAAAGCTTCACCGGCTCCAACCTGGCCAGGCTGGATGCGAGGCCTCGGAAAAATCTCCCCGAGTCTGTAGTTACTAATGCTGCAAATAAGAGCGTTAATGTCTAATTACAATTCACCGAGCCTAAAGAGGTGAGCAGTTAGGTGGTTTGAACTTTTGACTCCATCTACCTGCAGCTGTAAACCGCGAGTCCTCTGAAGGTGTTACAGGACTGTAGATGCCTTCAACAGAAGACACATCGTTTTGAACCTGGGTGTGACAGCGCTTTTATTTTGAAAAAACCCATGCTATCAAAGCTAACTTCTTTTAAGCTTCTGTAAAGCTGGAGCGGTCTTCCAGCTTCAAAGAGTTTAAAAGTTATCTGCTTCTGACCCAGTCTCTGAGGCCTCTTCCTTAGAGACTGGGCGAGAAGTTCAGTTATCCAGGAGGAGCTCGGAGCAGAGCCACTACTCCTCCACCTTGAAAGGAGTCCGCTGAGCTGGTTTGGGGACCTGGCTAGGATGAATCCCTCCCGAGTGAAGTATTTCAGGCATGTCCTACTGGGAGGAGGCCGCGGGGTAAACCCAGGACTCACTGGAGAGATAATGTCTCTTGGCTCTCCCGGGAACGCCTGACTACATTCACCCATTCACACACACAAGCCCTAGATGAGCGTGGAGGAGGTGGCTGGGGGGGCTGATCTTCTCTGCTCGGGCTGCTGCCCTGCAATAAGAGGCTCTAATTTCTGATCTTTAACCCTGCACACTTCCACTGATCACCAAACTGTTTTCAAAATTGTACTAAATGCAGAAGTATTGCATATCAGCATCACTCACACCGATGACCAAAAGACTGGTGTCAACTAAAATTGTTCCCATTCTTCAAAAGAACCAGTCAGAGGTGTACACTGGTCAAGCTTGTCTGATTAGAACTGCTGTTACAGCATCTGGATTTACTGAAAGAAGTGGAACATTTTCTAAACCTTTCAAAGGTAAAACACTGAATGCACCAACTGTAACAGAGCCGATTATTTTTTCGTTGTTTCGACTGATTGAAACGTAATCAGCAGCTAGTTCAATAAACAGGCATTTTAGTCCAGTTCTGAAGTAAAAGCCGTTCCCTGTTTGTAGCGTCTGCAGTGTGAGGATCTGAATGATGTGTTTGGGACTAAACTGATTATCTCAGTTCATGCATTCAATAATAAACAACTTTCCCCCACACATCAGTGAGCTGCAACCGGAGTTTTGTGGAAACAATGCACAAAAAAGCAGGTCATCTCCTTGCCTGCATTTAGCTGGTATATCATTGTCGTTGTGTTGATAAGGAAAGTAAAAACCACCACGCTCCATTTTCTGTCTCACATTTCTGCAAGTGAAAAGTTAAAAATTCCCACAGGTTATAAAAGTGTGATTTCCTTCACTGAGGCGGCAGATGTGTAATCAGCCAGATGTGTTCGGCCTGAGGCGAAGCTCTTACACCTCACCCAGAGAACACAGATCACCAGAGAAAAGCAAAAGGGTCTCAGACTCATGCACAGCTCTCTGAGCTCTGCAGCAGCTCCGTTCTTCTCTTCTTCGGTCGTTCTGTTGCAGACCTGCCGCTGTGCTGGGATCTTTGTCCTGTTGATGACCCGGTTTGGTCCGAGCTTCAGCTGTGGGACACACGGCCTCACACTGACTCTACAGAGGAGCTCATGGTCCACTCAGATCATCGTCCCTCCTCCACCGTGCTGACGGCTGTATGAGGTGTTTGTTTCCTCCAGACGTGCTGCTGTGCGTGATGGACGAACATCTCCACTGTGGTCTTGTCTGTTCCAGGAGTGTGGAGCTACGCTGTGCTGCTGTTTGTATTTTAGAGAGAAGAGGCTTCCTCCTGCAGACCTTCCAAACAGCCATACTTGCTCACTCTGTTTGTATTTGCACTGCCGTAAACTTTAACATTAAAAATGATAACGATACAGTCAGAGATGAAGTCTTAAGACGTAACCGAGTCTTTAGCAGTGATTGTAAAGAAGACACACATTTCCTCAGGCAGGTTGTTCCACAATCCAGAAGCCCTAACAGCTCGAACCCTTCTCGCTAACATCAGAAGTCGCACACCAGTTGGAACAAGAACAGCAGGTCGAGTACCTTTACAGGGGCCGTGCAGGGCTTCAAAATATAACAATAAGACTGTAAAAATCAATCCAAACAGCAGAACCGTTAGAAGGGCTGTAATGTGCTCACTTTTCTTGGTTCTTTTAAGAAGTTTGGCTGCTGAGTCCGAGGGTTTTTCTATTAAAACACCATTTACCTTTTAAAAAGTCAGCACAGCTAATAAAACAAAGGCGTGGGATCCACGTAATCTGTTCTTCTTCCCATTTCTAGCCTGAACATCAAAAGGAGAAACAATGCCAACAAAGAAAACTCAATGAAAACAGAAAGTGGTCTGAGAGGTCTGATAAAAACATGACTGAAATGATACTCTGCAGCACATCCATGAGATTACAAACGTTACTGTACGAGCGCCAAATTTAATTTAAAAACACTTCATTCATCTGCGCGCCAAAACCACAACAAACCAGATCAATTCTACAGAAAACACGATCAGTTCTGCCCATTAAAGAGTCAGATTTTTATTTAATGACAGAAAAATAAGTTTTTAAACATTTTCTGATCTCTTAAAAATCTCTAAACTGACCGCTCACACCTTGCAGGTGATCCACTCACCTCAGAGGTCAGCTTCATCCTCCCTGAGCTCCCACACACGCACTGGAAACCAGTTCAGCACAACACACACAGTAAATCCCCACCCGAGCAGCTCCATGCTGGGAAAAAAACATCACGTGACCCTCGTGACCTCCCAGGCTGGAAGCAAAACAGCAGACAGAGGAATGTCCATCCACTCGGGCTTGAGCCACATTCACAGCTGATGTCTTAGCCTCAGGTTGAAGGGAACAACAGCATCACCAACAAAACACCGAGATCACCGTCCAAACTCAGGATAATAAACCCCAGTCACACCAAAGTCCTGTGATCTGAAGACACAATGACTCACAGACTCACTTTCCTGAGTGGATGCTTAGTTGTTTCGTCTAAGATGAGCGGTATTAGCTCCGCCCCCTCTAAGTCAACCACCTTCTGGTTGGCTGCCCCTCACAAGCTGTAGGATGTTTATGCACACACTGGTCTTAGTAAAACTTTGGTCATGTTTAGTATGAATATTCACCACTAGAATAGGAGACATGAAGGAATATAAGGAAAAGTAGGATCATTTCAACACAAAACAAGGAGACAAATCGGGAGTGTTTTATCTTTTTAACTGATTCGCATCACTAAGGACTTGGATTTTATATTCCAGGTTTCTCCGAAATGCAGCTTTAAACTGGCACACTTGCACTTCACACTTAGCAGAGGTGGCCTGAGGGTTTTCTTCCACTCTTTTAAGTCTTATTATCTCATATGTTCACTCATACTCTCTCTTTCTATTATGATTTTTTTTACTGTGTTATATTGGGTTATCAACTCATCTGTTTCGAGTAAACACCTAGATGTTCTTCTTCGATTTGCTATTATATTTAAACAAATACAATTTAATGTGTATTTTCCTGTTTTGTGGTATAGATATCCATAAAACAAGAAGGTAACTTAAAATGAAACTAAAGTCGTAACTCTTAAATTTGACATTTTGTGAATGGAGTCTGGCGTGGCGCTGGAAGCAGCTAATAAACTGTGTCACGGTACCGTTCACATGACAGGTGCAAGGAGGAGTTTTATGCTGCTCGCTGATAAATTAATATTTGAAGTTATCCATAGTTATCTAACAATTGTTTGTTCGGTTTTGTGCGTCTGTCAGTAAACGGGGACTTTAAGTTTTTAAATTAGCCTCCTAGCTAAAACCAAAAATACAGCCTGTAGCATTAGCGTTTCTGGGGATTTACTGTTGCCTTAGCGTAGTGACACGTTAGCGTTTCCAAACACGGAATTGAGCCAACAGATGTGATGATTTGGAAGAAGACTGATTTTACCTGCTATTAACGAGTCCCTTCGGTCATCCAGGGTTTAGCATGTCAAAGCCAAACAGCCTCAGCAGCAGCAGCCTGCCAGGAGCCCTACGAGCTTATCAACCTTGCGAGACGAATTGCGATAAATAAGCTGCTAAAACGAGCCGATTCGCCGATTATAGCGTCCTGAGTCTGATTCTGTCCAAGTAAAACTTTTACAGAAGAAGAAACGCGTTCATGTACACGAACGTTTCATTTATGGGATCTGATGTGGACAAATTAAAGGGGAGAAGCGCACCGGGTCACACCGACCCCTACAGGCCAGCGCGGTGTACTGCACCTCCATCTTCTGTAGCTCTCCGTCACCACCATTACACCCACACTTCCAGGTCTCTGATAGGATCGGAGCTCAAGACCACACATTTCATCAAGCATTATTTTTTATGTCACTACTTTATTTTATCCATTTTGTGCTTGTTCTCAATTTTATTTACTTCCCCAGCGCTGTCTCCATATTTAATTATTTCCGTAATTTCCATGCACTAACCTGCATGTAAGATGCTATACCAAGTTTGCAGGATGTATATACATTTTAAATAGCAGTGACAGAAGCAGTTTATGTGAACAAATCATTTTTTTAACTCAAAGTGATGAGAATCAAATCTTTACACAACATTTAAAGAAACAGTGAGCCGAGTTACAGCTTCAAACTTTGCAAAATGAATTTTATTTATGCGTGCACGGGAGTCACTGGGAACAAACGCCAGCCTGAGACTTTGCTGTTTTTAGTGCAGGTGGAGGTACAGGAGACTGAAGAACAAGTTTCACGCAGCACTTTGTAAAACCAAGAGAGAGAACTGGAAACAAATGACCTGCTGCAAACACCTTTCACCAGCAGGAGGCAGATTTACCCAGGAAGTTTAATGTAGTAGCTGAAACTTGAAGAAAGAAATGAGAACAGTTTGAGAGCAAGTTCAGCATCATCATCCATTCATTGACTCTCTTATTGGACAAAGGATGATGATGATGAAGCTGCCAGGCAGCAGGAAAAGAGGAAGACCTCAGAGAAGATTCATGGATGTAGTGAAGGAGGACATGCAGAGGGCGACGCTGGGATAGGAGGAGATGGAGGCCGATGAGTCGCTGTGGTGGGCAAAAGAAGGTGGTGGCGATTCATTCCTCTGCATTTTCTCTTCCCCCTCGTCTATTTTGATCATTTCATTCTGGGAATTGGTGCCGAGTGAGAGGAGTTGCTTTCCAGGTGCTTCAGCTACTGTTTGGTGCCTCATACACAAGAACACCCATCCTTCCTAAACCTCTCCTCCTAGTTTCCTCTCATGTCACCTCAGTTCAGTCTCACGTGTTTTTATTCGCTGAAAGTAAAAAAAGCTGAGTGCAGATCTTCTGGGTGTACAAATGTCTTAGTTTGAAACTTTCCAAAATTAACAAAGCTATTCTTAAGTGCTGGAATTTACAGTAAATACTGAGTACTTTTACAGGAAACAGAAAAAAATTAACTGACGGCCACTTTGCAACCCGCCTCCGTCCCAGCTCCTCCTTTTCAGTGTGACTCAAGTATTGCATTAACTGATTAGGAATTACAGCCATTTACACACACAGTCAACCACCATGAGACAGCTCCTTCCATGACAACATGAGCAGATGAAATACACAGAACTATTCCATCAAGGAAGCGAGCGAGGCTAAAAGAAAGAAAGAAAAAGAAACCTTTAGGACTGGCCAAATAAACAATCTGGATCTTTCTTTAAAAAGAAGGAAAGCGCCGAGCACGTCAGCAGCACCAAAGTGTCTGCGAGACAAATACAGTGGATGATCACAGAGGTATTTCCATGCTTCACGAGATCTAACAAACCGAGAACACGACGAGGAGGCAGAGGTATAACTGTGAAGGTCAACAATCACGCCACGCCTTCACAAATGGAAATGCAAACAGTTTACAGATGAATCATCATCATCATCTACAGAGTGGGCCACTGTGGGGAAAATGGGTGTAATTCATAAACAGTAACACAGAACTGGTGTGAAAACCTGAATTAAAGCTCTAAGTTGGCCCTTCAGTCACATCCAGTGTTTGATTCAAATCGACTGCGATGGCAAAAGTTAAACAGTTTCATCTTCCAGCTGCTCGTCTGTGTTCTTCTCCTCAAAGAGAGAGTTTTAAGGAGAAGAACAAGCCCAGGCTGAACACTATGAAGCCAACCTGCACTAAATAACAGCAGTAAAGACTCCCTTTAACACGACAAATGAGAACAAGAATCTCACGACCTGAATCTGAAATGGAACAAGCATGGGGCACGAATCTCAGCCGGCACCGTCAGCTCACACTGAATATTTTTAATCATCTGTAAAATTAAGCTTAAAAAGGAACATTTTCATTTCAAACTTAAAACAACTCCCTCTCAAATCTCTAAATCTTAGACTAGTTTAAATTCTCACCGTCAGTTTATACATGTACACTTCTTATTGTAAACTTTATATTTAAGACTTTGCTGTTGTTGCTGCTGCACAATAAAAAGCTCCTATGGAGGCGAAGCGACCAATTACAGACGAGAATTTGAAATAAAGAAAAATCTAAATGCAGTTTTGGCTCAAGTCATTACATTTACCTGACAATATTCCCTGTGACCCACACACACACACACACACACACACACAGGGGGGAACACTACGACTGTTTCAGAACAACGGGGGAAAAAATCAAAGTGAAAACAGAATCTGAATTTTTTTTCCTGTCACTGACATGACGGCGAGAAACGCTGCAGCTGGACTCTCGTGGAAGTAAATCTGGAACCCCTACTCTGTGCTGAAGTTAATTTGCTCCCATTGAAAAGGCAGAAGCCTCAAACATTACTGAGGTCAAAGGTCACAGAACAGAAACCACGACCCCGAGGATGACGATGGTTGGAGGATGTTATATAAAGTCGTCGCTCTCACTGCTGCTCTCCGAGTTCCTGTACCAGTCATCTTCACCCGTGTTCTCCACAAACCACTGACCTGACAACCAAAAAATAAAACAGGGTAAAAACATTAAATCCTGTTTCTAAGAAAGCTGAAGAGCTGCAACACTGAAGGGAAATAAATAAAAACACAATTCAATGATTCAAAAATCAGTTTAAAAAAAACCCACCAGTACAAAGACAACGCATCAAACATCACAAACGCAGAAATTCTGTGGATGATAGAAAATATCTGTTTGTTTTACATGTTGCATCACAGTAGTGCCGCACACAGCAAGACACCCGTCACCCTGAATGGGACCAGTGGAAGAAGATCGATGGACTTCGCTTCACTCAGTCTGAACCATGCAGAGAAACGTGTTCCTGAACATTTAAGGTCTGCAGCCTGGCCTGTGCACACGTTTCTCTGCATTATATCAAGATTTCCATTTTTATTGTGAAAACCAATGATCTTTTGCATTTTGACACCGACAATGTTTCCATAAACTGTTCGACTTCTCGTCTGTGAGGGCAAAACAGCCGGGAGTCGTGGCAGTGCGGGGGCGGAGCACCGAGGTGAAAGGCAAAGCTTTCCATTTCCAATCCACCAACTTTACAACCATCGCTGCTTTGAACATTGCGTTTCTCCAGACCTCTGATGTCCTCATCCAAACTATTTAGAAAGGTTTTAAATATTGGGCTTACGTGATTTGCAAATCATTCCGTTTTTGTGCACATTATCCAGAATCCCTAACATCAGCGTTTCACGTTCTCAGATTCCATCAATAACAGTCACATTTAGACTTCGTTGGGCTTTCAGGATCTTACCATTTGGCACTCCGTCCTCTTCCTCACCCTCAAAGTGCTCCATGTCATAACTCACAAATATATTCTAGGACAAGAAATATCCTATTAGTATTGCTGCTTTTCATAACAAGGGGCAATTACTGCTTTTACTATATTTCCTTACAGTTAACGTGAAGATAATCCTATATTTCTTCTGTAAATCAAAGAAAACTAAATCAGTACCTTGTTTCTGAGGAGTTTGTCCCAGATTCCCGGCTGCTGCTTGACCAGTTTGAGAACTGGTTCATTGTATTTCATTTCCCAGCAGCAAACGTCAGCTGCGATTTTGTAGCGAAGCCCCAGGTCAGCTCTGTAGAACCGACCGTTCACGCTGCCACTGAACACAATCAGCAAAGAGAGAGCAATCAGCAAAGGACCAGTTCTTCTGTGTAGTCATCTATTGTAGTAAATACAGTAGGACTGTCCCCAGAGGACTGCCCTCTGCTGTGAGGGACAGAGTACGTCTGATTTTATAGGGAGGTGGTGGTGAGATAAACGGGGCGCGAAGGATTTTACAGAAGACGCAGGACTTGACTGGGAGCAAGAGGAGGTGCAGCGTCCAGGACTGAACGAGGCTTCAGCGGCTGGAGTCTGTTTTAGAGAGGATTTAATGTGTGATGACTGAGAGGGTGGAGTCGTGGATGAACTCCATGTTGTGGACCTCTGAAGTCACAACCAGGGAGGCCAGAGTAGTTACACAAGCAGTTAAAGACGGACTAAGGAGACTGAAAAACTCCTGAAAGGTCCCAGAGGAGGAGGATGCTGATGTGTCCCCAGTCTGCAGCAGTGAGGTCATTTGTTGTATTTATGAGGGCCATGTCCGTTTTTTTGAGAATGGAGGAGACGGCAGCTGTTTGAGAACTGCCAGGCTGGGTCCTAAGGATTTACTGATGATGGAAACATGATGACACAGGGGGGGCAAGACCTGACCGAGGCGGTCAGCCTGTGATCCAGAGGACAGGTGGAGCAACTTTAATGACCGGCTAAGTAACTTCAAGATGATGGGATGAGAGTGGGCAGGACTTTGTTGTTTTGTGAGAGTTTAATGCGTTTTCATCTACACGTGTAAGCTGCTCTCAGGCGCTTTGTGTAAAACAGAGCCTGATGACAGCTTTCTTTGCACAGAGCTTGGATTGCATGTTCTTTTCTTACTTATCCAAATGTTTTTTTAACCGAGACAACAAGCATATCCTACTGCAAATAAACTACCTGCGTTCATTAGGTCTTTATTTCAAGTGTTTCACATTCAGTCCAGCACCTACCGCTGTTTCCACAACTTAGTGTTAAAAACACCGCTGCAGCTCTACAGAAATGTCTTTTGTGGCTGTGTATATACGAGAACGACATTTCCTGTGCTGTGTCGTCTGAAACCTTCTGACAGATGCTTGGTGGAAAATGTCTGTTTTTTCGTCCTTTGAATCATAAGAATACAAACCTCTCCATCTGCTCAGCTGCTTCTGATGGGATGAGAGTGGGCAGGACTTTTATACATGACAGCAAAGCAGTCTTGTACCTTGACTTTTAAAATCAGAGTAAGATTTGCAAAGGCTGCCGATCTTGTATTTATTTTTTTTACTTTTAATTTTAAATATTCGTTATGGTTCATGTGCTGGTTTTCTTTAAAAAAAAAAAAAAAAAAGGTCATGTGAAAATACCCAATCAGAAAGCCAGAAAGTATGGCTGTGTCATCATTTATGGACTAAAATACAATCTGAAAGGTTTCAAACTGAAGACTGAGTCAGAAGTGTTTACAGCACTTTTAGAGGTTTATGTCTTACGAGTGCAGGCAAGCAGAAATGACACACTGGTGCAGTGTCTGCAGTGATGTGGACGGTGACGCTGTCCATTTAGTGGACAATTTAGATTCCTACTCTCACCTGTGGCCACAAACACTTTAAACGAGTAGACTTTAAACGATCACAGACACAGAAACACTGGGGAAGTGGCAACCGGTCCATAAAGATCAAGAACCTCACCTGGTTGTGCCAAAAGGCACAAGCTCAAGGAGCCACAACAGGACTTCTTGAGCTGTGGTAAGTTAGTGAAAAGATGAGATCTTGGCTACAGGCTGCAGAAAGGTCAGAGAATGGAAATCACTCCGGAGGACTTCAGAGTAGAGCTGCATCCAAACAAACCAGCTGAGGTGGTTCAGTATCGGAGCGGTACACCTGCCAGGTGAGGTGTTTTGGGAATGCTCAACTGAAAGGAGCCCCCGGGGCAGAGCCAGGACATGCTGGAGCGATGTCTGGTGGCCATGAAGACGACAAGCTGGACTTGACTGATTAGACTAATGACACAGTGAAGGCAGTGCAGACGAATATTTGACCTGCTAGTGTCACGAATAAGCTTTGAATGCCTTTTAAAAGCAGCACCGTGGAAGCTAATGGTAGAATTATAATTGTAATAATGTGACACTAAACGCTGATATTAAAAGATTTTATTGGGAGGGTGGAATAATTAAATCAAAACAACAGGAGCAGAAACTATTTGCTGAATTACGGGACATAAACTCTGTGATGGACTTTTCCTTGTACCAGCGTTTCAATGTATCTGCCTAAACATTTTGCACATCTGCTCTAGATTATGGATTTTTAATTAAATGGCTGAGAATTATTCAGAATAGATTACAAAATAACTTCATTAATCCAAAGAACTGATTAACTTTGCGTCAGATACCAAACAGAACTGAGTGTTTTCACAGCTCACGATTAAACTCGAGTGTAATTCACATGCAGGCTGGTTATACTTTTGTTGCCATGATGCCAGGTCTCTCTTGGAAATGAGATTTTTTACCTGGATAAATAAAGGATTAATAATAAATTATGGTGAACATGTACCCACTCCCACCTGTGTAAAGTGCTCTAGATAACAACCTCCACTGAATGTTGGATGTGATGCCAAATAGGCAAGCGCTCATTGAAGGTCTGAATCTCACAGACCTATAAATGACTCGGTCCGAGCAGAAGTCGCAGCGCTGCTTCTCCGGGTTTGCCAGCTTCACGGTGACAATCGCAGCGTCGGGCGTCTGGAACCAGCGGATCAGAGGGTGGAAACTGAAACAACCAGGAGATGCACGTTAGGACGAAAATCAAAGCTCTGGACACTCAACACCTTTAGGTACTGATGCTGCTGTGGGGAGTTCTTCCAGCTTTTACCTTTGTGATGCATCATCAGAGCCTGTGCTGATGACCTGCTGCCTACTGCTTTGACCAGCACCTTCCTGCACACCTGTATACACGTGCCCCCCCACACACACACACACACACACACACACACACACACACTTAACTACACGCTGAGTAGCCAAAAGATTATTTAAAAAGAAAAAAACTTTTTGCATTTACGTAATTTTTTATGGGGCGTGGCCTCTGAGTGACAGGTGGATGGCAACATGAGCGGCTCTAGCTGCTAGCTTGCTGCCCGGCTTCACCTGAACTGGACCTCTGGACCGTGTTTGTGCTGTTGGAGTTTTGTAATGCAATTATCTGACCAATAATATGGCTGCTGTGAGGTTACTGTACTAACAGACCTGTATTTAAAATTTAGGATGGATTTCATATATTATTTTCGCGTCTCTTATGGGCAAAGGTAACAGCCACGCCCATCTAAAACCTGGAAAAGCTCTGATGTCTTTGTTGTTACTGAAGTTTGGACTGAATAAGCTTTTTACCTTCTTCATGCAGGTTCAGAGCAGCAGTGTAGCTGGTTGATGGGAAAACGTCTCCAGCTCTGGTGCTGCGTGTAGGAGAATGATAAAGATCAAGTCAGACACAACATCTGAAGGATAATAAGGAAAGCATTGAGTAATAAAGAAAACTGGAAGACCTCGTCCATGGATGGAATTTACAGTGAGGTTTGTGCTCTGAGACTATTTCTGTTGTTTTGTGAGAGTTTAATGCGTTTTCATCTACACGTGTAAGCTGCTCTCAGGCGCTTTGTGTAAAACAGAGCCTGATGACAGCTTTCTTTGCACAGAGCTTGGATTGCATGTTCTTTTCTTACTTATCCAAATGTTTTTTTAACCGAGACAACAAGCATATCCTCCTGCAAATAAACTACCTGCGTTCATTAGGTCTTTATTTCAAGTGTTTCACATTCAGTCCAGCACCTACCGCTGTTTCCACAACTTAGTGTTAAAAACACCGCTGCAGCTCTACAGAAATGTCTTTTGTGGCTGTGTATATACGAGAACGACATTTCCTGTGCTGTGTCGTCTGAAACCTTCTGACAGATGCTTGGTGGAAAATGTCTGTTTTTTCGTCCTTTGAATCATAAGAATACAAACCTCTCCATCTGCTCAGCTGGCTTCTTATCAGTGCTTCTTTGTCCAAAACCACCCTCACTCTCTGACTGGGAGTTCTGATCACACACTGGGACCAGGTGGTCTGTAGGTGCTGGGACCAGGGACTGGTTTCCTGACCTCATTGGCTCTAGTGGAGAAAGGTCTGGAGCCTTGAGGTTGTTGGCCAGAACTTCTTCCTCAGCTGTAATCCTGACATCCTTCAGAGATGTAATATTATCTCCAAGCCTGAAAAAATCCACAAACACCTGCTACTTTAGTCTTCTTTTAAGAAAATTGGCTGATCAGACCTCGAGTGAATACTTTGGTTGGTTGTCCCTTCACCTGGACATGTGACCTTCATCCTTGCTGCTGCTGTTCTCCTCACACAGCGCCCTCAGCAGGTCCACATGCTCCGGGTTCCTGATTCCCATCCGGGTCTTCAGGATCTCCGCCTGGACGTTGTATTTATTGATGACAGTTTTCATTCCTGGAATCTGGGTGACCCGAACCTTCAAGGAAGAAAACAAAAAGGGAATCCCGACACAACTGGCGGTGCTAAAAACCAGTCCAGCTCAGGTAGGACACACTTAAAAACTGAGACTTTTTAAGCTTTGTAAACCGTAAATATTAACAGCTTTGTACAGATGGCTGTATGGAGAGATGATTTAAAATGTAAAACATCACCATTGGATCAACAAAAACTGTGTTTCCCAGGCTGAGAACTACTCTAGCTCGATGCTGAAGTCCGCGGATCTTCTGGCTGATGGCTCTGGTAACCTGCAGGCGCAAAACAAATAGAAAATTAAACACTCTTTTTCCCTCGTCCCGTTCTTAAGATGGAAAGAGAACCTCTGGTGAAGAATGTCTATCTACCAGAAGTAAAGTCAGAGAATGCATGAATTATTGCCTCCAGATCTCAGAGGAACATTTAGCAGTTTAGCTGCTTGTTTTGGTCAAGGCTGCCATCTCCCTTATTTCTGTTTGTTCTTTGTAAAAAACAATATTTTCATTATTAAACATCTGGTTGACCTTAAACAGCATGGTGGCATCTTAAATCATGCACATAGACTGTAAAACGTTTGGGGGCTCATCCAGGATATGAAGCTCTTGTGCCCAAAGCAAGATTCACGGCTGCCAGTAGCTCCCAGATCAACTTATAATGAATAAACAGAAATGCAACAGCAGCAGAAAGATAACGCCAGTGCTGATGAATGACTGCCTACTCTGCAACCAATCAGCTCTAAGAATAAATCAGAGAGGAGAGCGAGAGAAGTGGTGGAAGCAGCAGAGGAATTAATTGGAATTTAAATCGGAGCTTAATTATAGTTGACACTTTTCGATAGCTTGCTCAGCCCCGTACTTTGTCTCTGATGCAGGGGTGCTCAATACGTCGATCGCGATCGACCAGTCGATCGCAAAGGTAGTATTGGTAGATCGCATGGCATTAAAAAAAAATAGATGCCAGCCTATCATCCATCCCGTCACTTGATTGTTACAGGGAAGCCAGTCAGATGACATCAGATTTTTTCTGACGCTTAGGTCGCTGCGCATGCGCAAACAGCGGCGCGAAGTGTAGTAAAACTGACAAGCTAGTCAGCGAGTTAACTCCAATTTTTAGCTCTCGGTTTTTTTCTCTTAAACCTGGCCGTCAGCAGCTACTGTCCGGACTATGCATCCCTGGCTGATTCAATTCAGTGCAAGTCAGAGTAAACTCAGGTAATGACAAAAAATTTACATAGTTAATTGTGTTGTGAAATATTGGATATTGCGGTTATGCATGTATACATTGTAGATATAAAGAATCCTCAATATATTTATAAATAAGTATATGTTTTGGATTTTTGTAGTGGGTAGATCATTTTGACTTGGTCATTTTATAAGTAGCTCACATGCGGAAAAAGTGTGAGCACCCCTGCTCTGATGTAATCCTTTTTAATCCTAACTTAATGAATGATTGTGTTAGATAACAATGCGGCTGTAGCTGTGAGTGTACATGACTTCAAAGTGAGAAAGGGAAACCTTGGGGTGCCAGCTGATCTCAGAATCAATTGGTTTGACCCGGCAGACAACGATCTCTACGGCCTGTCCAGGCAGAGAGTGAAACTGCTCCGGCAGCTCGAGGATCTGATAGGATTTCACCTCCTCCTCCTTTCCCATGTCAATGAAGCAAGCAACTACGCTGAAAAACAGCCGGCCGCCTCTGTCGGGCACAGAGAGGAGCTTCACCCTGATAGAAAACAGACAGGAGTCGACTTACAGTGATGAACTCGCAGTCCCAGAGTGTGAGGCTGAAATCATCGCCACCCAACGGTGGTGTTTAGATTTGATTTGTCAGACCTGTGGAAGACATCGTCCTCCTGCACAGCGTACAGTCCTCCTTCCAGCAGCTTCTTGGCTCCAAGCTTCTTCTCTGCGTAGTACGAAGCCATCTCAGAGGCCATTTTCTCAAAGCCCCCGTCCTCCTCCTCGACGATACGGCCGTAGAAGACTGACGCTGTCTTTATGTAGAGCGGTACAACCTCGGATACACAGAGTCACATCCACTGTTTGTGTTGTTTTAAGTACAATCAGTGATCGTTAAACAAATATCAGGGTTTCATCCAAGAACTCCACTACTGAGCCAATGTAATATCCTGACAGCTGCACCATGATTCACAACATCACTCTGAGAACAGAAGCATCATCCTCACTTCTATGTCTCCAGATGCCGGCAGTTTGGACTGATCCAGCTGTGAGACGAAGCGGTGGCGTTCAGGACAAATGCCATTGTTTCTGCAGGGGAAAGCACACAGAATAACATACAAGTCATTTTCTCTTTACTGTCTGAAACTCATGATGTTATAGACAACGCAAGCAACAATATGGCTAATTAAAAAAAAGGGTAGGTAAAAATCTGATTGGCAAAAGAACCCAGCATGAGAAAGATGGCTGCCAGTAAGTCATCCATGTGACAGACAAACTTATCTGCAGACTAAAGAATAAGGCCCGGACCAGTGAACAAGACTGAAACCACAGAGTCGTGTATAATCTGGAGACCTGCACACGCCAAAACTCTTCAGGTATCTGCAGAGGGGGCGGTCTGTTTTCTGGTCCTCGCGTGCCATTTGTACCCCCTGTGCGAAGGTCAGCAGCTCGGGGGGCAGCAGGGCATTTGCCCTTTCCAGGTAGCGCAGAATCCCAATGACGTGGCGGGCGTTCCTTTCTGAGATCAGCAGCACCGACCTGGTGACGGCTGAGCTGCTCCTCGTTTGATCCTGAGGAGAAAAATTAAAAAGTCATCCAGGACCTCAAACATTGACGGTTAACATCTGCTTACGTTTCTTAATACTGAGCACTTTATTAAGAACACCAAAATACATATGGCCTCCCTTTGCTCTGAAAGCCATATTTTCCACACAGCTCCACTGTCAGCCCCAGAGAATGGTAGGGTGGTGTTCAGGGTCTTAATCTCCTGAACTCTGCTGCACCAGCTTGTTTCATTTACAGTCTGATCACTTTGGAATATGAGTATTTTGGAGGCCTTGCTGACGGCTGGGCTCATTGTCAAGCTCCTCTTGAGGTTCTTTAGGTTTTGCAGAGACGAGATGATCACTAAACTTTTCAGATCAGAGCACAGCGGCAGAAGAAATATAGACAACCACAGTTTTTCTGTTTGGATGTTTGTGTGAGCATACACTTGTTCTGTAGCTGCAGGACCCTGTGTTACCTGAATAAGCAGGTGTACAGGTGTTCCTAATAAAGTGCATCCGCCACTCGTTCTTACTCGTTTTGAGAAGTTCCTGAAGTTTTCAGCCATGCAGAAGAGTCGGCTGCCAAAGAGCTTAGGAGAGGAGGGGAAACTGTAATGGACGATGCAGGTCGCATCTCTGATATCCAGACCCTTGAGACAATCGTCGGTGGTTACTAGAGGTCAAAGGTCAAACAAGAAAAAGAAATGACAACTGCACGGCTCACGTTCAGGTTCATGTAATCAGGTTAACGGTCACCATCAAAACAAATTGAGAACTATTTTCAGTTACCGAGAACAACGTGAGTGCCGGGGCCGATGTCCTTCTTCCACTGCTCGAGCACAAAGTCCATGTCGTGAGTTAACCCCTCGTGGATCTTGAGGCAGAAAACTGACCTGGTGCTCACAGCCTGACGGAAGAAAAGGTCAGGAGGGCAGATTTAAATTAAAATTATTACTTTTAGTTTAATCAATTGCACACAGTTGAGTGCCACAGAGAACTGGAGCTGTTTTTAAAAGGTGAAGATTATAAAACATCAGTGTGTGTGAGTGAAGCAGGTTTATGTGTCTAGTGTTTTGTTTGTAGAGTATATTATTGTATTACTACGGGGCGACCGTGGTTCAGGGGGTTGGGAAGCTCATCTGTAACCGGACGGTCGCCGGTTCGATCCCCTGTCTCTGTCCTGGTCGTTGTGTCCTTGGGCAAGACACTTTATCCTACCGCCTACTGGTGTTGGCCAGAGGGGCCGATGGCGCGATATGGCGGCCTCGTCAGTCTGCCCCAGGGCAGCTGTGGCTACAACCGTAGCTGCCTCCACCAGTGTGTGAATGTGAGAGTGAATGAATAGTGGCATTGTAAAGCGCTTTGGGTGCCTTGAAAAGTGCTATATAAATCCAATCCATTATTATTATTGAAGCAGTAAGGATTGACTTGTTATTTTACGGCACTGGATATCTGTGTTTCACTGCATACATTTATATGAGATCATTGTGTTTGAGAGACAGGATGAAGTCGATATCTTCCTGTCCTGACTTTATGACAAAATATATACTTGGATGTAAAAAGCAGCCCGAGTGTCACCTTGAACACATCTTCGACCTCCTGAAAGGAGTTTGCTACGATCAGCGTCTTCTGGCCGACGTCGGGGCTGAAGCCAAGCGTTCCCAACAGGACTGAGATCTTACTGATATCCAGAGTCATGAGGATGACCTGCAGGGGGAACAAAACACAAGCCAGTAGAGACTTCCGCTTAATGTACTGTGCGATTATTTCAGTTGCGTTATTCAGCTCCTGATCAAACTGTATGACTGAATCGTAGGTAGAGCTGGGCCATATCATACTGTTCACGGTAATACCGGTACAATGCTAGACAACGATAAGAAAATGAAATCTCGCGATATAATATGGGTAAAACGCGCAACGCATAAAACGTGCCTTTGTTTTCATACACACATGGCAGAAAAAGCATGGCGGTAACGGAGAATGAGAAAGGCGGATCGTTGAGTGAAACAGATGAACCAGAACTGGTTTGTAAAAATGGTGCCACTTCAGTGATGTGAAACTGGTTTGGTGTTTGTCCGTCAGATACACAACAAAGCACTTTTTTTTTGTAGAACATGCAAGCGGCCGTTATTGCCGTATCTGTCGGACTGAGGTGCTCATAAATCTGCGAGTAATCTGGGTCCTAAACTCTGTCCACTTCAGGTCCCAAAGTCAAACGAACACTGCAGTATCACTAAGAGTTAAAAACTGTCTAAATTCTTTCATCTTTAATAAAATGATCAGCGTTGCTGCTCTACCAGGTGTAACTATGAAGTTTAACATCCAGGCATCCATGAAAACAGAATTTATTACATTTAACGGAGTTAGAAGTTAGCAGGAAGTTAGCTCGCTAGCTTCCACCTAAAGATGATGTAGCATGTTCTGACTGAGAGATTTCTGAAATAAATTCAAACGTACAGCTCTGCTATCACTTCCAACATGAATGAAGACGGAAAACTAAACAGCAGTGACGTTTGTAGGGTTACTGAAGTTGGGCTAGCTGGTATATAATGATGTGCTACGTGACCGCTAGCGACACAGCTATGTTAGCATAATATAAACAAGCTAACTTTTTTTCCACTCGATAAAAGTTACCGTGAGGGTTCCTGATAGTCAGGGACAAATGCAATCGCATGGCAGGATGCTGTGAACGGATCAAACTTCAGTCAGGAGAACAACTGAGATAATCCATCCACAACACGAGGTTAGTCATTAATATACTGCAACAACATGGGAATAGAGCCGCTGTGATAGAATACAGCATTAATGAATCAATGGTACAGAAGTGGAGGAAGCAAGAAGAATGAGTTGAATAAAGTTTGATTTATCTGACTGCTTTGTTTTGCTTAATGTGTCTTATATTCCCGTGCACCTTATGGTCCGAAAAATCCGTATTTGACTTTTTTATTTGGCACACTGCAGTTTAATGCTGCAAAGCACCTCTTTTTAACTTCAGTGGATATTATACATGGTTATGCTCAGGATATGTCAGCCCATTTCTACTGGAAATGTTTTTTGGTTAAACTTTCAGCAGGGATTTTGCATTTTCACTGTTAAATGTTTATATAGCTTTAATGCACATAAAAACAGCTGCTTGTTTAAGTGAAATTTTTTTTTTGCGCTAGTAAAGTTGTGCAGTTGTATTTTGTCTCACATCAGTTACAGGGAGTGCAGAATTATTAGGCAAATGAGTATTTTGTCCACATCATCCTCTTCATGCATGTTGTCTTACTCTAAGCTGTATAGGCTCGAAAGCCTACTACCAATTAAGCATATTAGGTGATGTGCATCTCTGTAATGAGAAGGGGTGTGGTCTAATGACATCAACACCCTATATCAGGTGTGCATAATTATTAGGCAACGTCCTTTCCTTTGGCAAAATGGGTCAAAAGAAGGACTTGACAGGCTCAGAAAAGTCAAAAATAGTGAGATATCTTGCAGAGGGATGCAGCAGTCTCAAAATTGCAAAGCTTCTGAAGAGTGATCATCGAACAATCAAGCGTTTCATTCAAAATAGTCAACAGGGTCGCAAGAAGCGTGTGGAAAAACCAAGGCGCAAAATAACTGCCCATGAACTGAGAAAAGTCAAGCGTGCAGCTGCCAAGTTGCCACTTGCCACCAGTTTGGCCATATTTCAGAGCTGCAACATCACTGGAGTGCCCAAAAGCACAAGGTGTGCAATACTCAGAGACATGGCCAAGGTAAGAAAGGCTGAAAGACGACCACCACTGAACAAGACACACAAGCTGAAACGTCAAGACTGGGCCAAGAAACATCTCAAGACTGGTTTTTCTAAGGTTTTATGGACTGATGAAATGAGAGTGAGTCTTGATGGGCCAGATGGATGGGCCCGTGGCTGGATTGGTAAAGGGCAGAGAGCTCCAGTCCCACTCAGACGCCAGCAAGGTGGAGGTGGAGTACTGGTTTGGGCTGGTATCATCAAAGATGAGCTTGTGGGGCCTTTTCGGGTTGAGGATGGAGTCAAGCTCAACTCCCAGTCCTACTGCCAGTTCCTGGAAGACACCTTCTTCAAGCAGTGGTACAGGAAGAAGTCTGCATCCTTCAAGAACAACATGATTTTCATGCAGGACAATGCTCCATCACACGCGTCCAAGTACTCCACAGCGTGGCTGCAAGAAAGGGTATAAAAGAAGAAAAACTAATGACATGGCCTCCTTGTTCACCTGATCTGAACCCCATTGAGAACCTGTGGTCCATCATCAAATGTGAGATTTACAAGGAGGGAAAACAGTACACCTCTCTGAACAGTGTCTGGGAGGCTGTGGTTGCTGCTGCACGCAATGTTGATGGTGAACAGATCAAAACACTGACAGAATCCATGGATGGCAGGCTTTTGAGTGTCCTTGCAAAGAAAGGTGGCTATATTGGTCGCTGATTTGTTTTGTTTTTGAATGTCAGAAATGTTTATTTGTGAATGTGGAGATGTTATATTGGTTTCACTGGTAAAAATAAATAATTGAAATGGGTATATATTTGTTTTTTGTTAAGTTGCCTAATAATTATGCACAGTAATAGTCACCTGCACACACAGATATCCCCCTAAAATAGCTCAAACTAAAAACAAACTAAAAACTACTTCCAAAAACATTCAGCTTTGATATTAATGAGTTTTTTGGGTTCATTGAGAACATGGTTGTTGTTCAATAATAACATTATTCCTCAAAAATACAACTTGCCTAATAATTCTGCACTCCCTGTATATCATTATCACAAATTTTCAAATATATATCGTGATAAATATTTTTGGCCATATCGCCCTGCTCTATTCGCAGGGGTTAGAAGTTCGTAGGTCACGATGCATGTTCTCGCACTATACGGCTCGATGTGACCCGAGTGCTCACACTGTGTCCAGATTTTAGCTTGGTAACATGAAGTGTTACCAAAACTTACATTATATGGCTAATATACAACACAAAATCAACAATACAACACACACCCACACACGATCCAACTCTTTTCACGGTTATTGTGGTCGTGATAATTTTGTCAGGCCACATCGAAAAGGCTCGGACGAGCTTGCCAAAGTTCTACAAGTTGTGGCTCCATCGCTTGTGTCCAGATCACACGCTGCACTGTGGCGTCGCTTCGTCTTTTTCACTGACATTTCTGTGTTTGCGCATCTACAGTATCAGAGGTTGCGCTAAATCGGCTTGTGACGCTGCTAAAAATGGTAATTGGCCTGTATTTCTATAGCGCTTTTACTAGCCCCCCCTAGGGACCCCAAAGCGCTTTACACACCCAGTCATCCACCCATTCACACACTGGTGGAGGCAGCTACAGCCCTGGGGCAGACTGTGTGATAGCCTCACGAGGGGTGACCAGGATTTTAAACAGGTTTGATGTTCTTGTAACCATACTATTGCTTATCAGGAGCTGGTCTTATTACCCCGTCTATACTACACGATGCACGACACGTGATTAAGGCGAAACTCGGGCCGATCCCTAAAACGGTAACACAACTAAAAAATCATCTTAAACTGGGCCAAAAATCACACAGTGTGTGCCCAGCTTCACACTGCACCCAGCTCCTTCCCCTTTACTCTTATTTTATGCAGATACTTAAAAAAAGGTAACTGAGACCACTGTTTAACCCTAATTTGAACAGGAAAGTTTTTACTGACCTGCTGAACGTTACCATAGAGAGCGGCTTCCTCAGGAACGCTTATGACGATGCTGGGGCATGGCATGTAAGTGGATAACAAACCCTCCATGTGATTTGTCCATCTTTTGGCTACAACAATCAGCTGTGGAGGACAGGAATCACTTTCCTTGTCAGAGGTGACCTGGAAGTGCTGCAAGATGGTCGTCATCTGACAGAAGAAACAAAAATATTTCAGGCTTGGTAAAATCCAACCATCAAACTCTTTGTAACTACAAACACCGTCTAACTACAAAATAGCAGTTTACTCTCTTAAAAATATTATCAATGGTAAAAAATACTTTTTTTTGGTTTAATGTAGCTAAAGAACACCAGGCCTGAAAATCTGTTGTTTCCAGTTTCAAAAGCCACTTTTGTGTCATGCTGTGTTGTACTTTCTACATTTGTGTTGCCACCTGTGTGACTGGCCGTGCAGACATGTTGCACCTGCTCTTGTTAACCTCAGCTCAAGCTGAGCTGTCCCTCTGATTTCTAATCCTGTCCGTTCTGCTCATTCCCATCAATAATGACCACTTCCCGTCACTACAAAATACAACTTCACAAATAAAACAGAAGATCATATTTTTCCTTGAAACAAACACAGCTATCAGAGAATAACATTGATGTAACTGCAGCACATTCTAGTTTCAATATTAATTTCACCAGATGGATCGCAGAAGAGTTTCTCTGCTAACTGTCACGTAAAATAGCACTAGATGTAGTATTTTACAGAAACTGCATCAACCTGCACAGAGCAGGTGAGCTGGGCAGGAAGGGCCTGGAGAATCTAGCCTATTTTCAAAATAAAAGACTCTTATTCTGAAACACTCTCTGTTCGAAGGACACACAAACCTGAATCTTTGACAGAGATTCTGTTCATAGCTGTCATGGATAGAACATCCAGGGGTAGCCAGGGGGTGGAAAGCTTCTGCTTCAGGATCTCACTTCTGGGTTTTACAGATAGCATGGTTCTGTTGGCTTCATCAGCAGGTAGCCTCAGGCTCACACTGGAGCAGTTCACAGCTGCGTGTGAATTAGCACCTCAAAGTCTGAGGCCGGAGCAGGACCATGGCCTCCGGGTCACAGACTAATTATATGCTTTAAGTCTCTTGGGGTTTTGTTCAGGAGTGAGGCAAGAGTGGAGCAGAAGAATCATTAGTGATGTAATCATTGGTTATTTTCCAACCCTCGCTTATGGTCACAAGCTCTCGGAGACGGTGGATACAAGCAGTGGAAATGAGGTCCTTTTAAGAGTGGCAGGATGAGGAGTTCAATGATTCCACATCGAAAGGAGCCAGCTGAGGGGGCTACAGAGCCTCTCCAGGATGTCCTGGGAACACTGAGTGAGCTGGAGGCTGGAGACCTGGGCTTCTCTGCCGAGGCTTCTGCCCCCACAATCAGTCTGCACGTCCTCTGTACCCCTGCACATTGTACTCTGCTTATCTTTTGGATTCAGGTTTGTAAGCTTTGCATTTTCTGGAAATAATTCTCTCTAACCCCTCTGATAAGTTTTATTACAGGTTACTATTTGAATTGATCCTATCTGATGCCCGTCAATGAAAACAGAACTAAAAACTGACGCGATGTGTGCACATTTACAGTTGTACATCATAAGTCATCACCTCATCTGGAGCCAGACTGAAGAGCTGGTCAGCTTCGTCCAGCACCAGGTGGCACAGCCGCAGGAAGAGGAAGCAGTGGCAGGACAGCAGACGGACCAGACTGAAAGGAGTGGTCACCAACAGCAGGCCTGGAATTAATCAGATTAGAAGATTCTGAATAGTTACTGATGTAAATCAATCATTTATCGACCACCTAGCAGACTGCGATGATGCTCGTTATGCTTAACTCACAGTTTTTGGGGATCTTGACACTCTTAGCCTCGTCCTTGTTGATGCCCAGCAGCACAGTTGTGGGGTAGAGCTTTTGGGAGACCTTACTCACCCCCAGGAGGTCATATACAGCTTGGACCTTCTCCCAACCGGGACACAGCAGCACAGCTATGGGCTACAAACATACGAATTGATAGTGACAAAAGCAGAATTCATCCATGCTTCCTGCCTCCTGTGTGTGCACTCACCCCTGAGCTGGAGGTGTGGGAAGTGAAGATGGAGTTCAGCATGATGTGGGTAAGGAGTGGGGTAAGGTAGCTGAGCGGCTGGTCTGCGCTGCTGGAGATAACAAGGGTATGGTATCCTCGAGCCACAGCTGGCCAGCTGTAACAGTCAGCTGGAGACAAGGTGCTGTACTGCTTCCGCTGCACCTGGAGACAAACGGTCACTGTGAGAGGAAACCACCAAAAAACCGCACTTCCTCTAATGCCCACTAGATGCTGTCTCAGTACTACGACTCAAAAAACACAGATGCTTCGTGAGCCGTGGTGTCTACGTCCACCTTTTCTACTGACTGTTTGAAACTCAGATGGAGGTTAAAGAGCGGCGAGGGACTGACACAAGAGAAGACTGAGCAGTCACATGAGAGCGCGGATGAAACGGATAGTTATCAAATAAGATCAGTAATACAGAAAGGGTTTTATTGCCAAATGTTGCACAGGTTTACAACATTAGGAAAACATACTGTAAGACAACACTTAAATAAAAATTAAAAGTGCTAAGTATATATATATATGGTTCATGAGTCCAACAGCAGAGGGGAAGAAACTGTTCTCATGGCGAGAGGTTCTGGTGCGGATGGACCGGAGCCTCCTGCCTGAGGGGAGCAGATTAAACAGACTGTGTCCAGGGTGAGAAGGGTCAGCTGAGATCCGAGCTGAACGCCCCAGTGTCTTGGAGGCGTACAGGTCCTGCAGTCAATCATCTTCTCAGCAGAGCGCACAACACGCTGCAGTCTGTTTGTCCCTGATAGTGGCTCCAACGTACCACATGGTGATGGAGGAGGTGAAGATGGATTTGATGACTGCAGTGTAGAATTGCATCATCGTCCGTGTTGGCAGGTTGAGTTTCTTCAGCGGCCTCAGGAAGTACATCCTCTGCTGGGCTTTCAGCAGAGGATGAGTAATTAGCGGAGTAGTTACTTCCTAGCTGCTCTTTTTTATGGCTATAATTTAACTACTTCAGCTGTAGACACTGAAGGATTACAGTCTGTTGAGACCAAAGGCATGAGTGCGGATTCCTGTCCCTCTAATAACCTTTAGGTAAGCTGACATACACATAAACATCTACTTCCGTCCAGAGTTGCAGTAATTTTTCACCAAGAACTTGAATTGATGATTCAAGAGTCGAACTGTGTGAAGTCTTCCTGGGGCTTCGGTCTGACCTCTGTGGTGTTGGATGCATTTTTTGGACTTCCAGAACCATCTTCCACAGTTTGTATGAATGCTGGAAGCACCACCCCAGTTAAACCTGGACTCATGAGACCATCCAACCACCAAGTGCTTTTGTTACTATAACACAGCAGTTTAGTCTCAGTCCCAAGTCCTCTTCGCGTTGTACACATTTCACCAACATTTGTTATGTCAGATCACGATGATGACCACGTTTCTTCGTCAAAGATGATGGTTCACCTCTGTCCTCCCAGGTTTTAATATGCTGGACTCTTTTTTTTAACCCAGTTTCTGTACTTTCAGTTTCTCCCACATTATTTCTTTGCTTGATGAAGGACAATAATTTGATCCCAATTCGAGTAAAAGCTTCTCTTCTCCAGGACCATGTCTTCAAACACGGTAGGTTAAGAAATGAGAAGCTACTTACTGCTTCAGGGTTAAATAACCTGTTGCCAGTTGAAACCTACGAATCACTCTTACCTGTTTGCTTAGTTAAATCCAGGCGCTGATTTTTTTCGGCCAGGCTCTGATGCCTCGAGTCTCAGCATCGCTACGCTCACTGTCTGATCGCTCGGTCCTCATGGACAGCGACAGCGCCTCGTTGCGTTTTAAAATTATGGCGACAGCAGCACTCCCGTGTCCTATAAGGGAAGCTGATGCTCAAGTGCCTTAAACCTGCACTCGTGATCTTATGGTCTCACATGATAGTTTAAAATCTTACTGAATTTAAAATGTCCTTTATGTCAATCAGAGTCAAGTGTAAGCACACACTCGTCCTCAGATTCAACTTCAAATCAACCCCATGCTCAACGCTTTCATTGAAAAAACAATAAAAAAGTGCGGCAGTGTGTCCATCTTTTAAATACTCTAGATGAAGGAAATAATCAGTAAATTAACAACAACTTTATTTGTATTTCTGAACCATTTCTGAGAACATTTCAAATTTGAAATTGAATCTGATGCTGTGTTGTTAATAACGAAACCACTTTCACAACATTTACAATTACACCTGAATGTTCAGGTCACTAAACTCTCGTTTCCTAGCATGTTAAAGATCCTGATGACAAACTCAGGGCGTATTCTTGTTTACCCAGCAGAGGGTGTCTGCGATGGCGGGGTCATTCACACTGATCCACGGCTCTGCTGGGGAGGTAGCGTGCACCAGAATCCCACTCCGGCAGGGGTCGAGGGGAGAAACCTGAGACATCCAGGTGAAAGGACAAAGGAGGCTTTAAATAACATCATGAGCAGTGTTTGCATGAGTAACAACCAATAAATCTACAGGCTTTCATTTTCATATTTTCTAAGAGGTAAAATAATTATTTTTTAAATTTTATTTGCACTCTAACTAAATCAGAGTTGTCTGCGTAAACGTACCACAGCGTCTTGGGCGTCGGGATCGGGGTTCAGAGCCTGTGGATTCAACAACTCCAACAGGCTGCATCACAGACAGAACATGAAGAAACTACTTCAGTCGAACAGTCTGGACACAAATTACTGCCTGACATAGTACTACACTACACAGCCACTTCATTAGGTACACCTTGGTAGTGGCAGGTTGGAGCTGCTTTTGTCTTTAGAGCCGATTTCATTTTTACATGGCTCAGATTCAACAAGCTTCTGCAAACACTCCTCAGAGATTTTGGTCCATGTTAACAGGACATCATCACACAGCTGTTGCGTGCTTCACCACGTCTCAAAGATGCTCTTTTGGAGTGAGATTTGGTGAATGTGGAGGCCGCTGAGATGATGCTGAGAGGATGCTACGCTGTGGTCATAAAGGGATGGACACGGTCAGCAACAACACTCGGCGTGGAGTTACAGGCAGGATGGATCCATGCTGTTATGTTGTTCATGCCAAACTTTGACCCTGAACCATTGCAGCAGATATAAAGATTCATCAGGTCGTACAGTGTTTTTCTATCTTTTATTGTCCACTTTTGGCGAGTCTGTGTAAACAGAAGCCTCAGTTTCTGCTGTGTAGCTCTTCTGCTTCAAGACAGAGATGCTCTTCTGCACACCTTGGTTGACTTGCTATTGGCCTTCCTATCAACTCGAAGCCGTTCTGCCCTTCTCTGACCTTAAACAAGGCATTTTCTCCCCAGAGAACTGCTGCTCACTAATCAGCCAATCACACGGGGCCTGATATTTGTTAACAAGCAGTTAGATACAGGTGTGTCTAATACAGTGGCCGGTGAGTGGATTTTACAAGCAAACTCAAAGAAATGATTAACACACCTTTTATCCAAGCCAGTAATTGTATTTTCATCATCAGGTGCAGTTAACACAATTTAAAAAATAAATAAAATTGAATTAAATGAAAAACATTTCATGTCTTTACTCAGTGTTTATGTCTTATGGGGATCGAGGAAAGCTCAAAGACAGGAGCAGTATGGTTAAAACACAGTGTGCAGGAGCTTCTATCCTGTAACGTGTTTCTATCAGGTTGACCTGTGTCGTTGCTTCCTGAGAGAGAAAAACTGCAGCTCACCGTGCACAGGCCCAGTCCTTCTCACTGCGCTGGGTCTCCTCTGCTGGAGCCG
This sequence comes from Astatotilapia calliptera, assembly GCF_964374335.1. NCBI lineage: Eukaryota > Metazoa > Chordata > Actinopteri > Cichliformes > Cichlidae > Astatotilapia > Astatotilapia calliptera. Next base: position 2,041,339 of record NC_137428.1, on the reverse strand, counting down.
AGGCGACAGATGTGCTGGAGCTGCTGATTAAAAGAGAAAATCAGAAACACGTTTAAAGTGAAGACAAAGATGCTGAATGTGGCGAAAGCACACATTATTATTAATATTAATTAATCTCATCAGATTTTCCCGGGAATGTGGAACAGTCTACTGGAATTCTGTTTAGGTATAAAAGGATAAAGATGGAAGAACTACACAGAGAAGGAGCTGCACACATGCCCGACATCACAGAAACACTCATTTTTACTCTGGTAGAATCTAAGAATATATTACGGGTGCAAAGATTCACGGTTCGATATTTTTTTCGATACAAATAAATGTTCATGCCTTTTTAATTTGTTATTTATTAAAGTTATAAAAGTACAGTTTTTAAATTTAATGTTGCTGAAACAAATGTAATAAAAAAATTAATCTGATTGAGGAATCACTCATCTTTGAAAAAGAGAGTTTATTACAGAGAAATGGCTCTTTCAAAATAAAAGCTATACTATAGCTTCTTCTGGGCTATATTCTCAGCAGCATATTAAACATATCAGGTCTCTATAAGGAGAATCCTGTGCTAACGGCTGTCTAAATGACTCGGGTAAAGTTTGTAGCATGCGTGCTTGTTGCTTTTGTCTGCTTCCACTTGTCTTTGCACTAGGATGCTGTCGGAGTAAATGTGCAGTCATATTCGTTGTGTTCCCACTAGTGCTGTCAGCGTTAATCTGAAATGACGTTAACGCCACAACACGGCAAATCTCTGTTAACGAGCTACCGCGGATCGCCTCATGCGTGGGGCTGGACGGCCAACACGTCGACAGTGCAGCCTCGGCAGAGTAGTCGAACGCAGATCCACTGAGCGCTCAACACAGACAGCATCGTCAGAAGGAAAGTTGATAAAATAAATTAAAAATGTTGTATTGTTCGATACATATGCGTACCAAACCGAAAGCACTGTATCGAACGGTTCAATATCGATACGAGTATCGTTGCACCCCTAATATATATGTAAAATGCAGGTCCTGTTGTTGCACTCCAACATACCCCTAAGAGTACTTAGTATGACCATTTGGTTTGGTTTTTCCTCATGCAGAGTACTCTACCTTGCCTCTTCATCCACCAAAGATTCAGCCTGACAGCTCTGAAGATTCTCAGCTCCTGGTTTCTCACTGCTGGGACAGACTGCAGTCAGTGAGGGGAACCCAACAAATGAAGCAATCAGCTCAGATAAAGACTACTATCTGGGCTAATTTTTGTCTTTTACCTCATCAGAGGCAACACCTCAGCTTCCTGCAGGGAAAACAAACCAAACAAGATTCTGGATTTTAGTTTCAGAAACATCACAGGATGGAACAGAGTTTAGTCACTAACAGCACCAAGTCTGTCCTGAGTCTGACCTCATAGCAGCCTGTTAAGGAATATATTCTAAAACACTTCTTCAGCAAAGAGAAACACACAGAACTCTTGCTAGCAAGGGCGGCCTCCTGTCTTTATTTTATACTTCAGTGAGTGTGTGTGTGTGTGTGTGTGTGTGTGTGTGTGTGTGTGTGTGTGTGTGTGTGTGTGGTCAGAGTGTGACCCCATAAAATCTTCCCTAAACCTGCTGGTCTCAAAGTCCAACAGTTCATCAAACCAAAAGGCACTTAGACTAAAACAAATATAGCTACGTTAATCCTACCATAAAACAATAAAACAAGGTACGACCTCTCCCATGCTCCTAGGATGTGGGGGTGAACACTCTAGAACAGGGGTGCCCAATCCCGGTCCTCGAGAGCTACCGTCCTGCAGCTTTTAGATGCATCCTTGTTCCCACACACCCGAATCAAATGAATGGCTTGTTATCAGGCCTTTGCCAAACACGATGGCATGCTGAAGAGGTAATCAAACCATTTGATTGAGCTGTGTTGGAGTAGGGATGCATCTAAAAGCTGCAGGATAGTAGCTCTCGAGGACCGGGATTGGGCAGCCCTGCTCTAGAATGTTACAGACCTCCTAGGATGAGACATTCTTTCAATATGCCACCAACTATATACTTCTACACACAAATGATTACATGCAGCATTCTACCATATGCAAACTTATATCACTAAAAGATTATACTGACTACTAAATACAATTTTCCATTGACACAGCCGTACCACACAGGCTCAAATGTTCTTACTATGAGCGGGTGGAAATCCAAATCTCAGTCAGGAGTGGGCGCATCATCTAAAAGCTGCTCTTTTTTCTGTACGAGTGCAGCAAACCTGCAGCACGTCAAGCCGACTGGACATTTACAACAACCAGCTGCTGACTGAGATGCTTCCTCCTGCATGAAGTATCAACTCAAACCTTCAGGAGGATTCATGCCTGCACGACACGTGTACATTAATGAGCGCCCCCTGCTGACACCGCTGGAGTACACGGCGGGCTCAGCTGTTAGAACCTAGTTGGTCCAACCTGCACCTGCAATGTTGGAAAATGCACTCACCTGGGGAGCTGCCAGCTCGGAACTGCTGCCCGGCTTCATAAACTGTAGAAACCTGTGAGGAGGGGGCGACAGCCCATCACACATGATGATATAAAACATCATGTGCCTGCGATCTGAGACTGTGGCCAACTCACCTGAACAGCTGATGGTTTTTTGTGAGGGCTGCAGCCAGAGACGAGTCTGCGTCGTCTGACGAGCTGCTGAAAAGTGAACAGAGGCCACTTGGTTGCTTTTAATCGGAACTCTGCTGAACTGAACAACTGAACGGGCGCTCACCTCTCAGCTGCGTCTGAGCCGCTCCCTGACTGGCTGTTTGGAGACAGCTGTTGTTTTGTGACCACTGACCGATGTTCACCTCCAGCCTTCACCAGCTTGTGTTGTACAATCTAAAGCAGAGACGTGAGAGTTCAGCACATGTGGTTGTTTCATTAGAACACAGATAAAAGTGAGTGAGCTAGCAGGGCTGCATACCTGAGGAAGCAGGGAAGGAGCTGTAAGCCAATCAGCTGCCCCCCCAGCTTCAACCAGACTCTGCTGATCTGGGACACAGAAACAAGCACCGGAACAAATACAGTCATATGAATAAGAAGGTGCACTCTCTTTCATGTTTCAGGCCATCAGCCCGACAAATAAAGCTCGGCAGCAATAAGATGAATGCAAAAGAACAAATCATGGCACTGCAGCGATCCAGAGCTCAGACTGAAAAGCTCATAAGAGCAGAAATGATGGTAGAGAAGTAGCCAATTGTTAAAAGCAGGTGTTGTTAAGCATTAATGCAAACTACCAGGTATTTTATTTCCTTTGTTTCCTGAGGGGCCACCGCAGCAGATGGATCCATGTTTGATTTGTTGCAGACAAATCAAACATGGATGAAACCAACATGTGTTGAGAGCGGTGAGCCAGAGTTCATATATCTGTTTACCGGGAGGCGGTTGGGTTTGTGCTGTCGGCTTGGGGGAGACGCTCTGGGTTAAGATGCTGTAGGACAGCATCACAGGAAGTCGGTCTCCCTCCTCCAGGCCGTCGCCTGATTTTGTGCTGTAGTAGGCAAACCTCTTCGCCACCAAGTCGTCATTCACACAGATCTGTTTAAGAAAGGTTAATACAAACGTGATCACATGTCTCCAAACAAGTCTGCGTGCAAAATAAAGGCTTTTTAGTCAAACTTCACCTTGATGTCACCAACAGTCACGTAAAGCTTGATAGGGGTAGAGTCTGACTCAGGTTCAAGCAGCACGGCCTCCTTTAGGGTCGATGCTGTGAGATGAAAGACGAGTCGAGCTCAGAGATGCATCGCACCGAAACATAAAAACTAATGTTAATGGCGTTCAAGCAGCAGCAATAACACTCACCTTGCAGCAGCTTGTGCAGGAAGAGCGTGGCAGAGCTGTCCCACCGAGCTGACGGTCTGCAGAAAAACACAATAAATATCTGCAAATGTGCTCCGTTGTAGCCTCCAAACTACGTGAGATGAGCTCGCCTTACTTGAGCTCTGCCTTCTCCTCAAGCAGAGACACTCGCAGGGTTGTTGGTTTGATTCCCGCCAGGTGGAACTTTTGCACCCAGAAAGGCAGCTGAAGGAAGTTTTCCATTGCCACCCGGATCCTTTCAGAGGGGATAGAGTTAAAAACCAAACAGATGCAAAAAAACCCCCAAAAAAAACAAAACAAACCACATATATATATATATATATATATATATAGACATATATACACACACACAGGTCCATCATCCTATTCATGTAGCCCCTTCCGCCGGGGTTACATGAATAGGATGCAGGTGCAGGCTGTGTAAAGATGCCCCAGAGACAATCCAGCACATAACAGCAGGGTGCAAGATGCTAGCAGGCAAGGCATACATGGAACGCCATAACCAAGTGGCCGGCATAGTGTACAGGAACATCTGTGCCGAGTATAACCTGGAAGTCCCGAGGTCAAAATGGGAGATGCCCCCAAGGGTGGTGGAGAATGACCGAGCTAAGATCCTGTGGGACTTCCAGATACAGACGGACAAAATGGTGGTGGCTAACCAACCGGACATAGTGGTGGTAGACAAACAGAAGAAGACGGCCGTAGTGATCGATGTAGCGGTTCCGAATGACAGCAATATCAGGAAGAAGGAACACGAGAAGCTGGAGAAATACCAAGGGCTCAGAGAAGAGCTCGAGAGGATGTGGAGGGTGAAGGTAACGGTGGTCCCCGTGGTAATCGGAGCACTAGGTGCGGTGACTCCCAAGCTAGGCGAGTGGCTCCAGCAGATCCCGGGAACAACATCGGAGATCTCTGTCCAGAAGAGCGCAGTCCTGGGAACAGCTAAGATACTGCGCAGGACCCTCAAGCTCCCAGGCCTCTGGTAGAGGACCCGAGCTTGAAGGATAAACCGCCCGCAGGGGCGTGCTGGGTGTTTTTTTTTTGTTTTTTTCACACACCCCTGACATGAGTCTTCCTCTCATCATTCATATAACATTTGGTAGTAAATGCAGCGCAGCTCTCTGCACCTTCATGTCTAGAATCACGCAGCAGAACCAGTTTTAAAAAAAGTTTTTTCCTTTTTTTTTTTTTAAAGCTCCCCACAGATTTAGATTTTCAAAATAAGAGCCTAGGGGAATAAATCAGTAACGGATTATCTAAAAATGGACCTCACTCTCCTCCTATCCCAGCATCCTCCTCTGTCATACTCCTCTGTCTGCATGTCCTCATAAAACTCCCCTGAAGTCTTCCTATTCTCCTCCGTAACAGATAGGCCTCCTGTATTTTTGTCTCCAAACCCATAAACCAAGACTAACAGACTAACAGAAACTAACAGAAAAGGAAGAAAACAGGTGGAGGACCACGTAGCTTAATCTGACACCCCACACTCACTGCAAAGAAGGAAAAAAAGAAAGGAAATAAAGGTTCTCCATAGGATAGTGCCAAGAAATTATAATGTAAGTGACATCCAGAAATGATAGGAGCCATTTTTAAAGAAAGACAAGAACATTTAAGACAAAATAATATGAGATGATGGTTATGGAATATTTTAAAACTGACAGATTGGGTCGGCGGTGCAGACACTGTGCACCGGCTCGTTGTGGTAAAGAGAGAGCTGAGTGTAACAGCAAAGTGTTCAGTGTTCCCCAGATAAGCTGGAGGAGGTCTGCACCACCCTCTCATGCACTAACACAGTCCCTCTCTTGGCACACAAAGGTCGTGTCCAAATTCATGGGCTGCATCCTCCTGAGGACCCAGCCTTCGCGGTCTACGTGGGCCGGGTCCTCAGAGGGTCGGGTAGGCCGGAAGTAAAATTGGACGGTCTAGCCTTCAGATTAGCGTCACCGCTGTCTCGGTGGAGTTTAATAAACTCAGCCGTCAGGACACTGGCGTAAATTCTCGACCGTCTCACACTTCCGTTTAATCAGTTTTCTGTTTGACGTTTATTCAGCTGTGTGAAAACCAAGGAGGAGGGGGATTAATAAAGTTTTATTTTATCTAATCTAATAACTTTAATCTCAGTCAAACCGATTTACTCACAAACAAACAAAACATTGAAAAAAGCCCAACAATAACATTTTTAGGTTGTCTAAGTGACTTATATATCACGTTTAACCCGAGCAGCGAAAGTCCGCGGTGATCTGAAAATGATGTGCCGTTCTCGGCCGCATCAGTAACCCTCGAGCTCCCGGCTAGCTGTCGAGCTGGTGGGTAGCAGACGTCTCCGAAAACGTCGAAGCACTTTTGCAAATATGCGATATCTTGATAAACCGAGCAGATATTTGAAGTTTACACAACTACTTTCTCGCCTGAAAATATGTTAAAAGTTTATTTCGTGACCCAGAAAGATTAATAAGAGTAATTTTTAAAACTTAGTAGCGGCCGCCATTATTGGAAACTGGAGTTTGGCTGGGCCGCGCTATGAATTCTGGGATATGGTGGGCCGCGAAGGACACACCCGTCGGCTGCATTCGGAGGAGTCTACGAATTTGAACAGCCTTCGGCGCGTCGCTGTGACGTAATCGGTCTACAAATGCGGCCTCAGGAGGATGCAGCCCATGAATTTGGACACGACCAAGGACACCGTGAAGCTCCTTCTATCCTTCTCTAAACAGTAAACGTTCCGGTCTCCATTCCACCTCCACTGGCTCCCCCCAGGGCTGTGTGCGCTCCCCCCTGCTCTTCATCATCTACACCGATGACTGCAGATCCACACAGCTCTGTCACCTGGTGAAATATGCTGACGACACAGTTCTCCTGTCAGGCCCCTCACAGCACCACGGGCCCACTCTGCAGGAGTTTGTAGAGTGGTGTGACAGATCCAAACTTGAACTGAACGTGAGCAAAACCAAAGAGATGGTGGTGACCTTCTCCAGTAGGCAGCCACCACCACCATCCACGGGAAGCCAGTGGAAGTAGTTGAGGAGTACAAATACCTGGGAACCATCTTTGACAACAACCTGAAATTCTCTGCCAAGACAGAGGAGATTCTCAGGAAGTGCCACCGATGGCTATACCTCGTTAGGAAACTCAACTCCTTTGGAGTCAGCACACCCATCATGATGACTTTACTACGCCTTCCTGGAAAGCATCATGACCTTCTCCATTACCTGCTGGTTCCACTCCCTCAGCCTTCAGAACAAGAACAGACTGCAGCACACTGCATCAGTGTGCTCTAAAATCATTGGCCTGCCTGCCAGAACTCTGGCGCAGGTTTTCAACCAACAGGCACTTATAATGATAATGGTTGTAGCCGCTGCGATGCTTTCGACCACAACAGGCACAGCTAGATGACATCATCAACATGCGCTATCGCGATATAGTCAAAATCTCTATTGTTGGCCAAATTCATATCGTTCCTATCGTATATCGTTTATATCGCCCACCCCTACTTGAGACTCCAAACACGGTAAACCTCACAAATTTCTCACGTATCAAAACTGTCTCTCTCTTTCGCTCACTCCTAAAACTTCCCCCTCTTCCCAAACAACCAGATGCCACATGTTGCCATATCATTTTTTTGATTGGTCAACATGGTACATTTTTCCACCAATAGAGAAAGAGTTGTTGTTTTCTTTTTTCACCAATAACTGTTGTTTTTCACTCACAAGCAAAGCGTGTTTGCTAGCGCTTAGAAAACGCCGTTTTCTACACTGCAGACTTCTCCCACAACTCCACCCAGTGCTTCCTGCAGAAGTTCTCTGATGACTCTGCAATAGTCGGCCTCATCACTGATGGGGACGACAAGGAGTACAGAGGTCTGACCCAAGACTTTGTGGACTGGTGCCAGCTGAACTACCTCCAGATTAGGGCTGAACGATATATCGCATTTGCGATAATATCGCGACATGATCAAGTGCAATTTTCTAACCGCAAAGGCTGCGATTATACGCTGCGATTATACTCCGTTTACGTGACATGCGCGAGTAAAACATGTGATATGATCAAACGAGATTGTCTAACCACAGAGGCTGCACTCTGGTCACGTGACACGGGGAGCAAAGTTTTGAAACAGTCTACCGAGAGTGAACTAGCAAGCAAAGCTGTAGCCTACACAATGGCCTCAGGTTCAACAGAACCAGAGCCTGCGGGGATGCTAGTACCAAAGAGGAATGGAACATCAGCCGTGTGGGAATATTTTGGGTTTAAAACAGATGATGTCGCACAGAGTCAGGTACTGTGTAAAACCTGTCTTGGTAGAGTTTCTACATCTCGCGGAAACACTACGAATTTGTACCAGCACCTTAAGACTCGGCACAAAACAGAGTATGGTAGATGTATGGCTAAAAAATCAAGTAGTGTGCAGAATAAACCTAGTAACGTTACTCGGCAAGGATCACTGACCGAACTGTTTGATGGTGTTACGCCATATGAACGCACTTCAAAACGGCACGTGGAAATCACCAAAGCAGTAACCCACTGCATCGCGAAAGACATGATGCCCGTCAATACGGTGACCAAGCCTGGGTTCAATAATTTGGTAACTACACTGGATAAGAGGTACAGAATGCCCTCCCGCACGTATTTCAGTCAGACTGCAATACCCGAGCTACATATGCAATGTAGGCGGAGGGTCGCAGCGGAGTTAAAGGCTGTTGAGTTTTTTGCGGCGACAACAGACATGTGGTCAAGCCGTACAGCAGAGCCCTATCAAAGTCTGACGGTGCATTACATTACCGAAGACCTCCACCTCGAAGCTCGCAGCCTACAAACGGCCTACTTCCCCGAAGACCACACAGGGGAAAACATTGCTGCTGGCCTGAGAGAGGGGCTTGCGTGTTGGGATCTCCCTGAAGACAACCTTGTCTGCATAACGACGGACAACGCGTCAAATATGGTGAAAGCAGCACAGCTGAACGAATGGACCAGGCTCCAGTGTTTCGGACACAGATTACATCTTGCTATTGGTAAGTTACTGCCGTGAGAGAGAGAGAGAGAGAGAGAGAGAGTGTGTGCGTGTGCATGCATGTATGTGCGAGCCTGTGTATCACTCTCTCCTACAAACACACCACACTATTATTTATCTTGTTCTTTACTGCTGTTAATTCTAGATATGTTATGTCAACCCCACCCTGATGTACCCACCTCTTCTTATGTATTTTCTTTTTTGTTTTTGTCTTATGGTCTTATGTTCTTGTATGTCATGATGTATGTAACAGTAGCTTTGGTAACACTGTTCCCATAGTCATGCTAATAAAGCAACTTTGAATTTGAGAGAGAGAGAGAGAAATGGTGAAACCTTGCATCATAACTGCAATTGTATGTCTAACACTAATTTTACTTTTTACTTTATTTTTTTTTTCCCTCCAGAAAATGCAATCAAAGATGGTAGAGTATCAAGAGCAATTGGGCTGTGCAAGAAGTTGGTGGGGCACTTCTCGCACAGTTGGAAGAAAAAGGCAGCTCTCACTGAGGCACAGAAGGAGCTTAAGCTTCCTGAGCACTCTCTCATTACTGAGTGCCCTACAAGATGGGGGTCCAAAGAGAAAATGATTGCCAGAGTGCTGGAACAGATGAAAGCCATATCGCAGGTATTGACAGGTGACCGACATGCACGCTCCCTCATCCCAACCTGGCAGGATGCTGAAGTGTTGGAGTCCATTCATAAGGCACTGCATCCTCTCTCCGAATTTACTGATGCTCTTTCTGGAGAAGAGTATGTGAGCATCTCCTACCTCAAGCCAGTTCTCCATCTTCTGGCAACATCAGTCTTGGCTGAAGATGCTGCGGACACTGATCTGACTAGATCAATTAAAACCAAGGTCCTGGCATACCTCAACGACAAGTATAGTGACCTCAACACCCAGGAGCTTTTGGATGTTGCGTCGTTCATGGACCCTAGGTTCAAAACGCAATACATCAGCGCAGACAACCTTCCTGCCATTAAGGCCCGACTGAAGACAGAAATGGTGGAATCGGCTAGACGTACACATAATCAGGTAAATCCTTGAAAATTATATTTCCACAAACACATAATATTTAAAAATAAGCTAACTGCAAAACTAATGTCTCTCTTCCCATCTGGCAGGAGAAGAGGTCTCGCACTGAAACTGCTCAAAATTCTCCAAGTGCACAGGCCTCTGGGGGAAAGGCAAAGAAGACTCTTGGTAGTCTTTTTAAAACCAGTGCGGCCTCTTCAGCTTTGCCTCTGCCACTTGAAGATGTCGTGGAGGCAGAGTTGAATAGTTACCTGTTGACCCCTGTCATTGACGGAGAGGATGATCCCTTAGCCTGGTGGAAGGTGCACAACATTCACTTTCCACGACTGTGCAAGATGGCCCGCAAATATCTGTGTGTGCCAGCCACAAGTGCCCCCTCAGAGCGTCTGTTCAGCACTGGAGGGAATATAGTGACCTGCACTTGCTCATCCTTAAAGCCAGCAAAAGTAGATATGCTGGTCTTCCTAGCAAAAAACCTGTGAGCTAGGATGATTATGGCTAGCTGAGCCATACTCATTGTGCACTTTAGTTTGTGCTGTGTTGCTGTTACTTACTGCAGATAATCAAGATGTTCAGCCAGTTTTAATTTAAAGGCGTGTTTGTGTGTGTGTTTACACAATTGCTATTATGTTTGCACTTTATGTGTAATGTTACTGACTGCAGAGATCAGTAAGATGTGTGTATTTTTTATTTATTAGTTTTATTTATTTAATATTATTTTTTAATTGAATGACTGTCTAGTAGTTCACAGATGTCGAAAAACTGAGTGTGGTAAAGCCACTGATTTATTTTATGTATATTTCTGCAATCTGCACATTGTACTGACTTTCATTTTAATGTTTACACCAGGGTTCCTTGTCAGCACTTTATGCTCAGATGTTTGTAAGCTAAAAATAAACTATTGTGTATGTTCAAATATACTGTTGTGATTGAAGAAGTTAAATAAAAATGTCAGTCATCAATTCATGCATCACCTCATGTCATAACAGAGGTCTGTCTTCCAGGAAAGAACAGTTTAAAATTAATGTAATATAGTATTGGCCATACTATATGATGTATTGCTTGTCTTTGTTTAATAATACAGAAGACAAAGACCTTAAAAAATAATCGCATATCGCATCGCAATCGCAATATTGGGGCAAAAAAATCGCAATTAGATTATTTTCCATAATCGTTCAGCCCTACTCCAGATCAACGCCAGTAAAACCAAGGAACTGGTGGTAGACTTCCGCAGGCACAAGCATTCTCCACTGCAACCACTGAACATCCAGGGTATGGACATTGAGGCTGTGGACAGCTACAGGTACCTTGGTGTTCATCTGAACAATAGACTGGACTGGACTCATAACTCAGACGCCCTCTACAGGAAAGGGCAGAGCAGGCTGTACCTGCTGCGGAGACTCAGGTCGTTTGGAGTGGAGGGCCCACTCCTGAAGACCTTCTATGACTCTGTGGTGGCTTCTGCTATCTTTTATGGCGTGGTCTGCTGGGGCGGCAGCATCTCTGCTGGGGACAGGAAGAGACTGAACAGGGTGATCCGAAGGGCCAGCTCTGTTCTAGGATGCCCTCTGGACCCAGTGGAGGTGGTGAGTGACAGGAGAACGGCGGCTAAGCTGTCATCCCTGTTGGACAACATCTCCCACCCCATGCAGCAGACTGTGACAGCACTGAGCAGCTCCTTCAGTGGGAGACTGCGGCACCCACGGTGTGGGACGGAGAGATTTCGCAGGTCTTTCCTCCCCACTGCTGTCAGACTCCATAATAAAGACTTTAACTGATCAAGCACACACATCCATACATATGCAATAATACTAAGTGCAATAATCCTTTCTGTCATCGTTGTATTTTTACTCAGTTGTATATAGTATTTGTATTTGTATTCTATTTTTATCTTCTTGTATATTTATTTTATTTTATTCTACTGTATATAGTATTTTATTTTATTCTATTCTGTACAGCTGTGTACTGTATTTATTCTTATTATATTCTAATTTTTGCCTCATAACTTTTGCACTGTCCACTTCCTGCTGTGACAAAACAAATTTCCCACGTGTGGGACTAATAAAGGTTATCTTATCTTATCTTATCTTATCTTATCTTTTACAGTTTCTTCCCGGAGTAAACGCCACTGTTTTATTGAAAACAAAAAACATCGGTTTTACGTGGCCTATCACACAATTTAAACACTGGTATACAGTTTGAAGTCCGCACGTTCGACCCAAGTTGAAATGGAGACTCTGGGCCCGTCGACCCCAGAGGGTTAACCAGAAAGCCTTAAGTTGGCTAGTTATGTATCAGGCTAATGTTTAAAGCTTTCACTTGAGTAAATTAACTCATATTACTGCTAAATAATGTTAGCTAAGTTCACAGCATATTCCATAACAGCGCTGCCATACTGCATCACACTCAGTGCATTTCAATCATTTCTCCAGCGAGTCTGATAGCAAAATAATAATCATAATTTTAAAAAAAATAGCGTGTGTAACGTACACGTACTGGAAAATTATTTACTAGGACTCAACTATCATGCGACTGGAGAGCGCAAACTCCGCCATTGTTGTTTTCCATCAAACACTCATTAAAACAGCGACCTACAGGAATGTTAGCGCAGCGGTCTCCAACATTTTTTGCGCCACGGACCGGTTTATGCCCGACAATATTTTCACCGACCGGCCTTTAAGGTGTCGCGGATAAATACAACAAAATAAAACCAGTACCGGTACCGAAAAAAAGGAGATTTATTCATAACACACGTGAAAAGACCCAGGAAAACCGAGTAAACGATAAAAACCCTGAAAACCACACATTTCACACCTGAGCCTCAACTCTCGGCCCGGGGACCGCTGTGTTAGCGCACTCATCCTCGACTGTCCGAGGGAGGGGTGGGGTCACATATTGAAACAGACACAAGGCAGCCAGGCGGGGAAAATTTGCCTCTACATTTTGCGACTCATTTTATTTCTCTATCTGATAAGAAAACTATTCAATCAGATAGTTATTTGTGGTGAATGAAATACAGCTACACTTTCAAGCACCACATCTGATATTCAAGCACTTTTCAAACCTTGAAAAGACAACATAAAATCCAAGTCTTTTCAATGATTTCAAGCACCCGTACGAACCCTGTAATTTCAATGCTCCCCTCTGGGCGGCGCCTCCGCTGCATTTCCTGCAGGACTGAGAGGAGGAGCGCCACCTTTGTCCCCAAAGCCCCTCTGCTTTTTAGCTCCAGCCGATAAGAACATTTCCAACACCAGAAACATAAACTACTCTACGCTCTTTATACTGCCGACACTTTACTCCATTTTAGTCACTTACAGTTATTTATTCACCTTTCAGTCACTTTAATTTTGAAATTGTGTACTTTTAAAACTGTGTATATCCTGTGTATTTATTATCTCACTCTTTTTGCCTGTTTAGGCACTGTCCTTATCTTCAATGTCATGCTGCTCTGTTGTATCTTAATTGCCCCTTGGGGATAAATAAAGTCTCTCTGATTCTGAAGTCTGTGTGTGGGAAGCCATGTTTTAGCAGTATCAGTTATGTTAAATGTGTTAAATATGAGGATTATCAGTTAGATTTAACCTGAAACCTTATATTTTATTCTGAAGCACTTAAATCTAACCAGCTTTAAAGGCGCTGCAAAGTCTAACTGAAGGCCCAACAGGTTTAAGATTACAGGCTGAAAATGTTCTTGCATGAAGCCTAAAGATATATTGTGTCCACTATTCTGACCCGACTGTTGTGTGTGTGATATGAGGTGGAAGCAGTTTTTCCCAAGCTGCTCTGGTCTTACTGCTCTGAGGGGACGACGATTTTCTCTCCGTGGTCGACCAGAAAGCAACAAGCTTGACAGGAAACCGAGTCCACGAAGATCGACTCCACCACGGCCCGAAACCACGACTTCTTTACCGCCCAGTACACCACATACACCTGACAGGAAAGCACACACAAATCTCCTTACTCTATCACCTCGCCCAACGCAGGAGCGACAATGTTTCTGACGTCTTGATACCCGTCCTTCCTCCAACGACGTAGGCTTTAGCGTGCACACGTCCTGCGTGGTGTCGCGGTAGAAGAGGTTCATCTGAAAATGTAGCTTTTTGTAATGTTCTGAAGTCTCCACATCGCCGCTGAGACCCAAAATGGCACCCCAGAGACACGATGGGTTCTCCACCTGCAGAGTTCAGTTTGAAGTACACATCATCATCACTGTGCTGCATAGAAAGGTATGTTTTGCACCTCTTGATGCTCAGCTTGAACTTCACTTAAATAACTAACTTACATTTTGACAAATTAAAGAAAATAAAGTCTTCAATCTTTGCATTTCATTATTACACTTATTTTGTTTCACCCTCTCCCAGTGACATGTGACAAATTTCCCACGTGGGGAACTAATAAAGGCTATCTTCTGTTATGGAGGTGACAAGTAATCACACCTGAAACACCTTTGTGATAAGTGATATTTTAAAGGTTTAACCCTTTAGCACATGAATCATGACAACCACAATCAGGATTTTTTTATTCATCTTTAGGCATGAAAAGACGGTTTTTGAATTTCTTTTTTTTTTTTTAAACATACTTTTCTAAGATTTGGTTGGTTTTTTTTACATGTCCACTTAGGTGGCTACCACTCCACGGGCTGACCAGTGGGTGGCAGAGTATGAAGGGACACATGTGTCCAATGTAGTGTTTTATGTGCAAATACACCATCAACACTGACACAAATACAAGAAAACAGCCTTTGAATAGCTGTCCACTGTAGTGACCACTGTGCGTGAAAGGGTTAAATACACCAACTACATCTGCTGGGCATCAAAACTGAACCCGTGAGCCACGTTTAGCTAATTAAAGCAGTAACACAGCCATTAAAGGATCACGTACCTTCAGAACAGATATTTTCACCATTTCTTTATTTCGTCAGTCCGAAAGCAGCGACACTGGAAGAAAACAGTCGGATTTAACAGATTTACCGTTTCTCGAACGCCAACTGTTTAAACTTGAGCCCCGTTAGCTAACGTTAGCTCGCCAGCTACGCTCCGTTTTACTGAAATTTCAAATGATAAAAAGAAGAAGAAACATTTTTCAGTCTTCGGTTAAAACAACTTTTTCCCTGTAACTTGTTTCTGTTTAGCGTCGAATTCGCAGGTCGAACGTACCTGTTTGTGGGCGAAAGCAGCAGCGAGTGTAAGGCGCGAAGAAAGGCAGACGGAGGGGTCAGTGCCGAGTCTGACCGGTAGAGGGCGCTACGGTGCCAGCCTTTTCCTTATTGTAAAAATTTTATTTATTTTGTATTAATTTTATCCATTAAAATATGTTCGTGTATAAAACATGATTGAAGAAAAGGCTGGGAAATTTACCAAATAAATTCCAAGAAAGAAAGCTTAATAATTTACAAGAAAAAATAAAAATAATAAATGAGAATAAAAATAAGATTAAGAAATTCCTATAAAAAATATATTAAAATATAAAAAAAACACAAATATTTTTAGCACGCATTTTGTCATTTTTACACTGTCCGATGACAAAAGAACTTCCCTCGGGATAAATAAAGTTCTTATATTATCTAGGCCGTGCAGGTGCGCTCTTCCTCCTGTCCTCCAGGGGGCGACGTGGAGGTGTATGTCCGTCATCTGAACACAGGCAGGAAAGGAGGAAAAGAAATGGGGGAAATGACATTACAAACTGGCATTGAATTACTGGGCAAGTTTACAAGGACATGGTCAAGATCATCCGACAAAAACTGTTTTCCAACCGTGCTGGGATAAAGAGAAAGGTGAACTGAAGAGCTTTGGGTGGACAGTGGGACAGAAAGCAGCTGAACTTAATCTGGACAAGATCAACATAAGTCAAACAGCACCGTTGCCTACAATACCACCATGGATGCTCCCTGATGCAGTAGCATATTTCACATTGTTAAACAAAAAGAACAAGGAGAGGGGGTTTATCTTCACATACAGCGCAGGAATATATTAATCAGTATTGTAGTTGTGTCAAAATCTACATAGATGCATCAAAGAATACAGCCAACCAAAGCGGGATAGCATTTATTGTTCCTGAATTTAATATCAAAGTAGGGAAAAGGATCAGTGACGATTTATCAGTGTGCACAGGAGAAATGGTTTCATTATTGTTAGCAGTCCAGTGGACTGAAGAAACAAAACCACTAAGTTCTGTGATATGTTCAGACTCGAGCTCATCACCGGCCGGTCTGCAAGACAGTCACTCAGAATGCAGACTGACATTCTGATAGAGATCCAGCAAACATTACTCAGAATAATTATGATGGGGCTTGTGGTCACATTCTTATGGTTACCAGCACATCATGAAGTTAAAGGAAATGAAACGGCAAATAGGACAGCAAAAGAAGCAACAAGGAGACCGATGGTAGGTATGGATATTAGTGTTAGTGGGACGGAGCTCAAGAGTAGAATGGGATACAAAATGAAGGAAAGGTGGCAAAAGCAAGCGGAGGAAGAGAGGAAAGGGCGATGGTTTTACAAAGTCCAATTTTTTGTCATTTCGGTCCACACTCCACACCAGCTGGTGGCGGTAGTGCACCATTTTGCTGTTTGCCAACTGCCAATAAACCCTATAAAGAAGAAGAAGGAGGAAGCGAGTTAACTTATGGAGGCAAAAGCGAACCCTGGTAGCTAACGTCCTACAGTCACCCAAGGCAACTTTAACCCGCTGTGGCGCTCAGCTGCATGGAGAACAAAGCGCCTGAGCTGCTCAACGCGGTTCCTCCTTACGGACACATGATCTGCAGCGACAAATGGAGAAATTCGTCCTTCATTCAGGGTTTGAAAGGTAAATAAGCACCACGAACCCGGAGTAATAAATATTCACCAAAAATCAGACGAGAACCCGCCTTTAACGTTTTATTATAAAAGTACTGACTTTTAATACTTTTAAGGTTGTGTTTATGGGGGGAGTTCTGCATGAAACGCAAAACGCGTGTAGATGTGAAGCCTTATTTTATAGTTCCTGAATTATTTATACTGTGTTAAGTATAGTTTATTTTCAATAGAACATATTTTTTGATGCCAGAGTTTAATGTTAATGTTCAAATATGATGATAATAATATTTTCAAACAAATTCATGCTCTCAGAATTTATTATTAAACTTCAGCTACACTTTTTAAATGATATATTCATAAAACTCATAGTATCAGATATTTGGCCTAAAATTGAATGACATAGCTTACGTAGCTCTGTAAATATAGCTATTTGATTTCATCACAAAAATCTGTATTTTATGAGCAATAACAGCAGAGGGCTGCAACTTGGCAGTTTTTCTCTTATTAAGATGTGAATCAGTGAGGTGGTCAGACTGGAAGCATTTGGTGAGTTGACATAAAGTACGGTGCTTTAAAAGCGTCGTGTCGATGTGCAGAACCCAGCAGCATGAACAGCTCGATTTCCCTGTGTTTAAACTGTCCAACAACACTCCTGAGGTTCAGTACGGTGAAATACCTCAGTCACTTTATTACTGATCAAATGAATGACGACGACACATACAGACAGCGGTGTGAGTTCTATGTGCAGACAGCTTCTCTTCAGTTTCAGTTAAAGCGGCTTTAATTGCACACCGTTATATACTGCCCCCTTGTGGTCGTCTGACGCGCAACGTAGAATGCAGAAGCCGCTTGTTGCATGTAATGATGCAGTGAGGGGGCAGTGTCAGTCAGATGTTTGTAGCTGTGGGTGTTTGGACTTTTAAAGCACTTTTAAGAAATGTAATGTTTGCTTTTAGAGAAGGACTGGATGGCTCTAGTAACAGTATGCTTTTAGCACCCACAGATCCACACACAGTGAGTGCTTCCCGCTCTGGCTAAAGTGTTTGTGTATTTAGTGCAATGAATTTGCATCTGCTGCAGGTGGAGGTGTGAAAATCATCTTTGAGACGGAGCTCGGAGTGGCAGATTTCCTCCTGCCCAACAAAAGCAGTGTCCTCTACGTCTCTGAGTGTGACATCATCGCAGGAAGCAGCTACAAGAGGAAGGTGGTTCGCTACAGGAACGTAAGTTTGATGTGGAACCTGGAAGCTTCTCGATGATGTTCAGGTTGATATTGGAGGCGCTCCTCGTGTTTGTTTTCAGGCTGGGAGCAGCTTCCAGGAGCTGGTGTTGGTGGAGAAGACCAGACTCAGCGAGCAGTACTTCCCCGCTGTGCAGAAGTTTGTGGTGTTTGACCTCGGCCTGTCTCTGCTGCCCATCAGCGGGCAGGCCGACGCCTCACAGCTCATCGCTCAGATGGTAAGATTTCCAGAATGTGTTGATTTTTAGTCCTTAACTCTGGGTTACGGTACATAAAATCATTTTGCGTTGTTTTTCTCTATGATGTCACATTTTGTAAGTGTGTCATAAAAATATTAAACCCTGCGTAACAAAAAGGATTCAAACCAATCAGAACAAAAGACCAATCAAAGCTGGCCTTCTTGTTGAATTTGAGGCTTGTTCTTGTTGTCTCCAGGTTCACGGGGAGGGTCGGGAGAACCCCTTCAGGAGGAAGAGCTCGTCCCGCCTGCTGGACCCTCTGGTCCTGGCTCTGGTCCAGCAGATCCCCGGGGTGGGCAAGGTCAAAGCTCTGGTGCTGTTGCGGCACTTCTCCAGCATCCAGCAGCTCTGCAACGCCTCCCCCGGCGAGCTGGAGCCCATCGTGGGCCAGGCTGGCGCTCAGCAGATCCATAGCTTCTTCCACAAACACACTGCCGGGACCTGAACAGCTCAGTTCAGATTACAGTGGCCAAAATCCAGCCTTGAGACTGAAGTTCCTGCAGCATCGATTCACACTGAGAGACAACAGTCCTGGTTCCCAGAGCTGAGATGTCTGCACGAGGAGGCTGAAGAAAATGTTTTTACTCTGGCTTGCAGTTGCTGGTTAGGTTGAAGCAATAAAACCTGCACGGTTAAAATGAGGTAAAGGTTGGCGTTTGGGGGAGAATAACCCCGTCGCAGCAGGAATCCTGATCCATCTCACTAATAGAAAAAAACCGTAGTTTAAATTGACGAGTAAATCAGGATTATTTGACACCCCAGGAATGAGAACAGTCACTGGACGATCAGGGCCATCGCTCCTGATCAGAGCCGGGTGACCATGACCTGCACAGCAAACGGCACTTTTCACAGTGGTGCCTCAGGTCAGGCACGCTCCTCATCTTCATCGACATTCACGGTGTTTGCATCCTGAGATGTGTGAGAGCGAAGGCTTCCTGCAAACTGCCTGACGTGTGTCGCTCTAAACCAGGCGCCAGGCTGATGCAAGAATTACTCGCACATTTGTGTCTCTGAGACGACGGTTTGCAGCGCAGCCTTCAGCGTGAGCAGGAAGCGTTGGAGGCAGCGTTAACCTAACATGTTGCCCAGTGTGTTCCCAACTGTCACTGGCCACAGAGCTGAGCCTGAGCTAATTCCACGACTCGGTTCATGTGCCGATTTTTACTCTGCATTATTTATTTTGACCTGAATGATGGTTCAGTTTTAAAGGACGGACTCGGACATCAGTTTGCCTCCTGAGCAGAGAAAAGTTTCCAGATTTTGAATGCATGCAAAACTGTTTTCTACGACTGTGAAATAAAAATAAAAACAAAGTTTCGCATTTTTTCTTTTTATTGCTTTAAAAATACCTGAAAGTATTATTCTGATGAAATGAGCTGCAGGTTATTCCTGTGTGACCGACTCATTTCAGTCGGAGGATACTAACACATGCACAGACTGCATATGTTGGGGTGTGTGTTACACTTTGAAATTTGGCACACTCGACTACATTAATATCTGTAACTTTATATTACCTCATCTTTCTTCTATATATTTTCAAATGAGCTAATGACAATACTTTTGAAAATATGAAATGTCTTTAAATCCTTACAGAATTGGGGAGTTTCTTTCCGTCACTTAGACTAAAAGCAGACTCTGGTCCTTAAACGTCTTGCACTAATCCCTTTCGGCAGGACCGGGAGAAGGTGAGAGTGCTCGGGCCGTTTTCCTCTCGGTGTCCTTGAACGCCTCTTGGTGAGTCCTGGGTATTTAACATTCTACCCTGGACAGCGGCAGGTTGTTGCGCAAGCGCAGCCCATTCAGTCTGCATGAATGCGGAGTGAGGAGAGGACAGGAGCACTGGGAGTACTGGGACTGGGAGGATCGGACCGGACCCGGGTAGGCGGACATGGATGGACAGAACAGCGGCAGCATCTGCTCCCGGCCGCACGGCACCGGGACGCACGGCAGGAAGGAGGAGAAGAAGATCCCCGACAGAGTGACTCTGAAGAAGGAGATCGGGCTGCTGAGCGCCTGCACCATCATCATAGGTGAGGCTGAAAAACAAGGAGATTCCTTCTTCTTTTGATTTAGTGCAGCAGAACTTTACATGAAACTCGTTCTTTATCAGAGCTGTGCTGAAACGGACCAGCTCCTCTGTGGCTGATTATAAGCTGAAAGCTGCACAGGAAACTCACAGCTTGTGGGGGTAGAAAAATGAGGGAGTCCATATTTGTTGTGGGTTCACATCAAATTGAGTTGTAGTGCTTACGTGGCTGAAATACATGAAGTCCAGGAGCAGGCTGTGGTGAAGCAGAAGATCATTGTCTGCTGGAGCAGAAGGAGAAGCTGGGAGCTTTAAAGAGGAGCATCATCCAGGGTGGATGGAGGGGGGAGGCCTGCAGGAGCTCAAGTCTGACTTAAAACTACTGTCAGCTTCAAACGGGCTCTTGTTGTTCCTCCGTTTGATGTTGGGCATGTTTGCAGTGAGCCAATCAGCACCCAAACTGCTTGTGGTGCACAAAAAATAGTTTATCTAAGCTAAATGAGTACTTTTTAAAAAATATATAAACTCTGCTTGGCACACAGACACAAGGAGGAACTTTTATATTGTACTGAGCCTCATACATGGCTGTAGGTTTCCTTCAGCACTGGCGGACAGAATCCTTCAGGGACTGAGCCTGGTGCTGGTGCCAAAAAGTGCAGTTCCTCTAATGTCCACTTGAGGCAGATACTCTCATGTTAAACTGTCCAGCTTTACACGCAGAGAAATAAACTTGTTTACAGCCTGAAGTTTCTGTACAAAGGTTTTATCCACAGAATGTTGGACACAGCCAAGAAGTGGATGCTGCGCACTATGGTGGCCTCAAGATCATTGACGGTGTGCTGTGATGATGAGAGCGTAGTCTGAAAGCAAAGCTGTCGATCTGCATTCTTACCTACGTCTACACTCACAAACTCTGAGTGGGGACTGTGAGAATGACATCACAGATACGAGCAATGGAAATGAGCCTCCTCTCCAGGGTTTCTGGGCTCTCCTTTAGGGACGAAGAGCGAGGAACTGCCCACGCTGAAAGAAACCAGTTGTGGTGGTTCCAGGGGCGTAATTTCCAGGGGGTTAGGAGGGTTATGGCCCCCTCAATAATCAGACCTGGTGAGGTGCTTCTGAAACGAGTTCCAGAGCAGACCCAGGCCTCTCTGGAGAGTCTCTTGGCTGCAAACATGTTTATTTCTGCACTGTAAAAAAAAAAAAAAGTAATATAAAAGTATTTTACAGTGTGCTTTTAATGATATTTTAGAATATCATTAAATCTACATAAATAAATTGTGATTTTACATGTCAAATGTAAAACAACATAAAATCACTGTAAATGTGAAGTTTTTACATGAGAGTCTGTGGGGACGGACTCACTGCTGGAGCCAGGTTCAAGAGGACCGCCGTGGTGGCTTTAGATAGCACAGAGGAGCAAAACAGTGAAGTGGATCAATGCAGGGAGGAGGCTGTGGTTGGTGTATATGTCGGCAGAACTTTGGACTTTAACACAGGATTTTGTTGTTTTTTTCCGTTTTCAAACCAACAGACTGATTTTGTTTTTGTGCATAAACCCAACCATACATACCTGTGCCATATTTTACACTCCCATTAACGTCATTTAGGATGTATGGGGATAAATGACCTTTCTCTTGTGAGGGACAGAAAGTAGGCCCACGGCTTAGCAGCATGGAGTAGCAGGTTTTCCCTAGTAGGTAACGAGGGGCCAGAGCATTAACGGATTTGCTAGTGGAGCTTTGTAGGTGGGGATGATATGTTCCCAGAGGTCAGCGTGAGTTAGAAGTTCTGGACATACTGGAGCTGGAAATCACTAACAGAACTTCATTGTAATAATCGAGGTGGAGACAGAGGCACGGAGGAGAGTCTGCTACAGAATCAATGAGTAATGGCCAAAATCGAAAGGTGTAAAAAAGCTGCTGTGGTGACAGATATGATGAGCGTAGCGTCCAGAACAACACCCAGATTGCAAACCTCGGGGTTCATGTCAATGAGAAGATTTTTAGTCTGCTGGAGTCGGACTCTGGGGCTCACAACCAAGAGCTGTGTTTTATTTCTGTTGAGTTTGAGTAGGTTAGATGACATCCGTGTTTTGATTTCATGCAGACAGTTGCAAGTGATTGTGGGAGGAGCTGAGTGGAGGGTTAGGTACTGAGATAAAGAGGTGTATCATCAGCATAGGAATGTAAGCACAAACTATGGTGGCAGATGATCTGACCAAGGAAGAAAGACAAGAATCAGATCTGGAGTCATTCACAGCCCTGAAAGTCTCCTTTTCTATTTGCTGTCTTACCAGAGTTACTCTAAGTTATCACGATGGGTTATTTTAACCTTGTGGTCTACTAGCAGGCACAAAATGCCTTCTAACAGTATAGCTTAAATAAAATAAAATAGCTCAACAAGGTAAAAACTCCACAAAAGAAGGAGCAGAATTTAATAGAAATGAAATAAATCTTTAACAACTCACCAAGAAAAAACTGTAACAAGGATCTTTATGATGCAGGGAAAGATTTTCCTCATCTGTCCTTGTGGCAGCAGAAACAGATGTTAGAGGAAGTATTCAGATGTATGTCTAGCTGTTCACCACAGTCGTGTGGATGGTCTCTGCATCAGCTGATGGAGGAATCTAAGCAGTGATGGGGGGGAAATTCCCTCATCAAACAATATGGATGCATTAGCTGGAGGTTTAACATCCGAGCAGCAGTAACGTTTTATTTTATATTTTTATATACAACGCCAAATCACAACAACAGTCTCCTCAATGTTCCTTCATGGTCACGTGTCCGGGTTCATGCTGTTATTCCAGTTCCTCAGCTCCTTCTTACCGCTTGGATTAACGTCCCTGTCCACCCAAAACCTCCAAAGGCCTGGTACCCACACTGTGTCTGTGAGGTGTGAGTGCAGCCATGTCTCCATCAAACACATCAAACTACACTCATGATGAGTCTCTCAGTTCACCGAGCTCATCCATGTTATTATCCAAGAAGCTCACATGGTTTCACCTCAGGGTAAAAACACAATGAGTAACTAAAATGTGTTTTATAGGCTTAAACAAGCTGCTGTGATAGGCCGACACTCTGCACACAACGAAACATTTCTGTGGTTTAAAGCAGCTGTCTTTCATTTCTTTTTCACCACAAGTGATCAGTTCAGTTTTCCGGTGTGTAATGAGGATTCCAGCTGTTACGGCCGACCTACAGTGGTTTTATTATCGAGTAAATGGAGTGCTCCAAGGCATTGAACCCAGGCTGCTAACCTGCTGCCTCCGTGGGTGTTGGTGCAGGTCTTGGCTAACTGGACCTCATCCACACTTGGCTTTATGTTTTTTCCCTCCAGAACAAGAGGAAGGTTTTGTGTGCAGAATGCTGAAACACCTTTCCATTCACAGAGAGACGGAGGGAACAAACTGGCTGCTCTGCACGCTGCAGGAAGCTCTGCATCTGAAGTCATGTTTCTGTAGATTAAAACAAACTCAAATCTTTTTTCTTGACCTTTTAATCCCTTCAACGCTGACATGTTTCAGAGAGGAAGCTGCAGGAATGAGCTGCTGCAGAAGGTGAGTCGGTCACTTCCCACCTCTGCAGACTGGAGTGGATAATTTATGTCTGGTTATGTAATGGCTGTGTGTGCCACTTGGCTGCCTTCTGCCACGCTACTGGTAGTGCTGTAGACTGAATGTGTCGGATCTACTGGTACTCCACACTGCATACTGAGGCTCTGGGCAGGAGGAATTGTTCCCATCCTGAGTTATGGCCTTTATGTCCTTCTCTAACTCACTCTGTTATGGAGCTCTTTGTGTCTTTATGTCCTCTATATAAACTCAGAGGGGACCAGTTTGGACTTTGGAGCAGTAGAAATGTTCAGGATGTTCTCTGACAAAGAAGTCACATGTGAGAAGCACGTGCAAGAAGGATGGTGCTATGTGACCAATAAGAGAACAATCAGGACCTGTGGGGTCTCTACCTCCAGCTTCATTCTTTGCATTGTTTTCTGGGTCTCATTTACTCTTTTTTAGTATTTGGCAGATTTCTGGACTGACAGCAAGCAAAAGCCAAATTCTCCTGAATGTATCTCATAAAGCTTGAAGCTCTTCATCCTTCCTTAGAGCTGATGCTTTGGGCGTCCCCTGCAAAATCAATTCTGACTTCTACCTGACTTGCAGACAGGCACACTAACCCCTGATCCTCATGTTTGTGTCACCAGAATACATGAATACAAATGAATGTACAATGTGTCCCCGGCCCAAAACAACAACAACAACAACAACAACAACAACAACAACAACAACAAAAATAAAGATGAAGAGAGAGGAGTTGAGGCGTTTGACAATATGAGACATTATCCATCCATCCATCTTCTGGTTATCAAATTCAGGTGTCCCAGGGCAAGGTGGGAGGGCTCACACACCGGACAGGTCACCCATCTATCACAGGCCTAACAAAACCAGGAAAAAACTAACAAAGTAAACCAGGAAGTAACCAGGAGACTAACATGAAACATGACATAGACAGGACAAGAAAAAAGGCATGAGAAGTAAGAAAACACAAGGAATGATTAAAAACTAATGGCAACCATAACAGCTCACCAACAAAGCACCCCAAAGTGACACATACCTCATGTGACCTGGGTTATTCAACATACAAGATATTAAAGATCTCGACTCCTGTTAAATGTGTCTGATAGGGAACATCATCGGCTCCGGGATCTTCATCTCTCCTAAGGGTGTCCTGGAGCACTCGGGCTCGGTGGGAGTGGCTTTAGTGGTCTGGGTGCTGGGAGGCTGCATCGCTGCGTTGGGCTCCCTCTGCTATGCTGAACTGGGCGTCACCATTCCCAAATCTGGAGGCGACTACTCCTACGTCACAGAGATATTTGGAGGTCTGACGGGGTGAGTGACCCTTTGTGTGTCCAGTACTCTTCACTGAATTAGGATTAGGATGATGGAAATCTAAATGTCAGGGGCCTGAGACTAACCTGAGACTGCTATAAGTGCTTTTAAGTTCAAATGTGGAAATAACATAAAAGAGAAAAGGAGCAAACTCTTTGCCACAGTACTGTACAATAAAGAAATATGACTTTTTATCAGGGTTAATGCCAGTAAATAACTTTCTTGACCAATGTAGGTCAGTCTACATGGACAGGTAAAGGGTGTTGTTCATGTAAATTTTTCTAGTTACGACACTTCGTTGGAAGGACGCAGACTCATTAACTCGAATGTGTGTAGCAGAAGCGTCTCGTTGTGGTGGATGAAGGTGATGCCATCAGGACGCTGCTGCTGCTGCTCGCTTCACACCTCAAATCAAACTGGAGGATGGCCTAAAGTGGGTCATGATACAGAAAGAGATTTCGCTGCAATAGAAACCCGTTACAGTCCTTCTGTCAAAGACATGACGAACAAAAGGAAACAGTTTGGGCCACAGAGCCCGGTTATTCTGGACTGTCTTACGAGTGCCATGAAGACTCCAGAAGTCTAGAGGTTCTTTAGCTGCACTCACACTGGACGTGGTCTTTTTTATATTCACCAGTGAAATCCACGGCGAGGGCTTTGCCTCGTGTTTTGCTGTCCTGCTGAGTTATGGAGAGTTTCTGAATCTGTGTTTGTCACTGAAGCTCCTTCTCTCTTCCAGATTCCTCCTGTTGTGGAGCGCCGTCCTCATCATGTATCCGACCACGCTGGCCGTCATCGCGCTTACCTTCTCCAGCTACATACTGCAGCCGGTCTTCCCAAACTGCGTTCCACCGTACATGGCGACACGGATGCTGTCTGCCACCTGTCTCCGTGAGTGATAACTTTATCAAACACACTTTGATCAGTGTGAGGCCAGTTCATCAAGTCAGAAGAATTGCTTCATTGTTTTGTCTTCTGTGGAAAACCTATAAGGTCGATCCTTCAGGCCCACAGGAGATGCAGTACGAATCGGGATGTATATAACAGGCAACACCTCGGACGCTGTAGTGATGAAACACATTTCCAACCAAATTCGTTGTCCCAGAAACTTTTTCTAAAAGGTGCCTTTAGACTGTTTGATTCAAATGGCAGATTTTCATGGCGTATCAGAATATACATTCACCTGCATTAATATTTGTTGTACCTCAACCAAGATCCTTTTGGTACCCATCAACAGGCTTCTGGTATAATTCTTCTTGGAAAAGTCAGTAGAGTTCATGTATATTGTTTGGTTTCCTGTCACAGACTCAACTGTTAAGCTTATATCACAAATTTTCAGCAGCGTTGAGGTCGAGGCTTTGGGAGGCCCATTCCATAAGCTTAATGCTAACTTGGTTTATCCAAATGCAGTGTTTGGGATCATTGTCCTGTTGGAACCCAAGACTGTGTCCAAGTTTCACCCATGTAGCTGTTGGTTGGAGAAGTTGAAGATTGTGGAGGTAGTCCTCCTTCTTTATTCCATCCACTTTGTCTAATGTACCAGAACCACTGGCAGTGAAACAGCCCAGAGCGTGATGCTGCCACCGCCATGCGTCACAGCTGCAGTGTTCTCAGGGTTGAAAGCCTCACCTTTGCTCCTCCAATCAGCTCCATCTTTGTCTCGTCTGACCATCAAACTTTTCTCCAGACGCCGTTTGGCTCGTCCACGTGGGCAGATTTCAGTTGAGCTCGTTGATTTTGGAGCAGGAGCTTCTTTCTTGGTCCATGGAGATGTGAGACTGGCTTCACTGTGGAAGTGACACTGGTGTTCCAGCAGATTCTAGTCCAATGGCAGGCTATGTTCCTGAACATAACATAATAATGGCCCGGGTAGTTCCTGAACATCCTAACAGTTTCCTGTCATCTGAGGGGGACAGTCTGGGTGTCTCCCAGACCTCAGTGGGGACAGATCTGAGTAACTTGTACTTGTGTGATCTTGGATCCTTGCTCAGAAACGGCTCAGAGAGACTTTCCCAACTTGTGTAAATCTGCAGTTCTGCTTTTCAGATCTTCACTGAGATGGCTGGACTTTCCCATTGTTCCCAGTATTGGTCAATCCAGTGAATGCTGTCAAACAAATCCTTTTTATGCTGCAGAGAGAATCTGTCAGTCGTAATTAACCATGATCACTAATGAGAAGCTAACAGGCCTCGGCCAAGTTTAAAGACATTGTAGAACCTCCAACATCATTTATCACAAGCTTTCAGCATGTGCACGTAAACATCAAAATCAATTCAGA
This sequence comes from Astatotilapia calliptera, assembly GCF_964374335.1. Taxonomy (NCBI): domain Eukaryota; kingdom Metazoa; phylum Chordata; class Actinopteri; order Cichliformes; family Cichlidae; genus Astatotilapia; species Astatotilapia calliptera. The sequence continues at coordinate 2,014,005 of NC_137428.1, read as the reverse complement.
CTTGAGCACCCAGATCCTGTTTTTAAGTTTTTTAAACAGTCCATGCTGGAAGAAGAACCGTTCAAAGAAATCATTAAAAGCCCAAAATGACTGTGAGGTTCAAGCCTGTGACGAGTGGATGGAAACCTCTGACCTCAGCTGTGTCCCATGATACTGCTGCTCAGCATTCATCTTTAGAAACAGTTGTGCTGATCAGAAACATACTGGTTGCTCTTTTTAACAGAGCTTGAATGTGTTTCCAGATTTGGGGGATTTTGTCTGGAGTGGCCAACGGGAAGAATGAATAAGGCAGAAATTCTGTGTAAAAAAAAGCCTTTAATAAAAAAAATCACATGTTCGGTGTGATGCAGCGTGGAGAATTACGTCATGGAGCTGCAGATTGCGGCTTGCGAGTCTGCCGTGCTGCTCGTTGTGTGCTCATCTTCCCTCTGTGCTCCAGAGAGCAGTGATGCAGCATTACTTGAATGTCGGAGGAGAGTAAAGTGTGTTAAAATGCTTCTAATAAAAAATGCATTGGAATCCTGGAGGAGGAAGAAGAGCAGGACCAGGAGATGAGATGAGCTAAAATCATTTAAACCCTCCGAATCAAAGATTATCCATGTTTTGTCTGTCAGTGTGTCCATTATTCAGCATCATGTGTGTGGCAGTTTACAGTTTCTATAGAGCGGTTTGGTGCTCAGGGTGTGAATGAACTGAAGAAGCAGCAGCAGAGGGATGTTTGTTTCACATTCTGCTTGAAAGCAAACAGTTTGCACAAAGCTGAGTGTTTATAGCTGCTCTGAAAGGCTACACTCCAAAGCAGAGTCAAAAGTCTGCCTTCATAGAGAGCGACAAAGTGCAGTGAATGGTAGAAATGAGCATAATGGCACACACTTTTGAACAAACCCTCGTCGAAGGCTTTCATGCTGTTAAACTCAGTTGTTCACACATGAAGTGAGCTCTGTGTAAAGAACGAGAAGAAAGACGGCGAGAAAAGTGACCCGGCTGCTTTCTCTGCTCCTCGGCTCTGCAGATTTTCTGCCCTCTCACGGCTGTCCAGCATTTCTGTTACACAGTTCAAATCATGGCAGTTTCATGTATTTATAAACTCTGTATAAAAGTGCATTAAAGTCACACGTGGTCACACATGGTTTTGGGAGGTCCAGTCATGAAACCTCAGTGCTGAAATTTTGGTCACCGTGTGTGTTTTATGGAGGTAGAAGTGACAACAGCACAGACGCTCCAGTTAGCTGAGCGAAGTCTGTCTATAGAGAGCAAAACTGTGTTTGTATCAGCTGCAAACATTTGTTTTTCTGCTGTAGTTTGAACTTTGGACATCAGAGGAAGTGCAGCTCTTTTAACACTTGCCAGTTTTTATATACATTTGTACTCCAGCACATAACAACAGGAATCTAATAGATGGCTGTAAACTGTCAGTACAGGGTCATTTCCATGTTACCTGGACCTTTGCAAAGACTGTCTGAATGTCTCAAACAGTTACTGCTTGTCAGCACTGAATTAAGCTGTTAGACACATTAACATGGAGGACATAAGCTAACTCTTTGGTCCCATTCCTTTCACTGTGAAGTTGTCCGTGAGGGGACTGTCTCCTCCTGGGTTTGGACTGATGGCCTTGGCTTGTTAGGTAAATGTGTAAGCTACTACACTATGGAGTGACTGGAAAGGCTGGCTATAAAAACTCTGCAAGTTCACTAATCCAGTGGGGTAAAATAAAAACTCTTAGATCTGAGAAAAAATCTTAAAAGCAGGGTGTGACTCGAAAAATTCAGCTGTTTTTATCAAGAATTGATTCAAAGACAGCGAGTGTCATTAGACGTTTAAGGACAGTCAGTGAGGACAGCCCGAGCAGAGGTCACGACCCCTCGGGCTGCCTAATTGGTTGATGTCTTGTAACTGGCTGCAAATGCCTGATCAATGAGTAAATAATGTCTGAGCTGGAATCTGAAGAGAGACAGCTGGACTCCTGACGCCCTCCTTCACACTCGTTCTTGGAACGGGATCCTGAAACGTGAGCTCGATCCGGCCTCCTCGGAGGGTGGCCGAGGGGCACCCAGACGGTTTTGTTCGCCCTTCGCAACGGAAGTGGTTTGTTTTGTGTGGCTGACAGCCTGCCTTTGTGCCGGAGAGCGAGGCCACCATGAGAGCGAGCAGGGGAAAGCCGCTGACAGTGATAGACGAGGTGAAACAATCACGCCCTCTCTCACTCGGCCTTTTCCCACATTCCTGCCTCCCAGGGTAACCGGCTGCTGCCGCCCACTGCCGGTGAGAGTACCCGCACTGGGACCGCCTGATGGAGACCAGATACTGCTGCTGATCTTATTAAAGGAGCACTCCACCGGCTTTACGTGTTGATCTCAGTCCAGACCAGCAACCTTTGGTCAGTCTCCAGTGATGTCCAGCTCAGTCCCAGTCAGACGGGGACTGGTGATCCAAACCTGTGTTGTCCTCTTACCCAGACAGGTCTTACTCCAGGAGGCCTTTCCTCCTTGCCTTGAGGAAAGGCCATCGCTAGCAGCTTAGAGGTTCCACTCCAGATGTTTCTGTCTGGATTGACTTCCATAGCCTTTTCCTTGACTCTCAAAGAAATCAGAGTTGTCCTTCCCCCCAATCAGGGCTGTCAAACATAAGCCCCGAGGGCCCACCATAGGGCTTTGGGAAATGTGAAGGAGGGCTTAAATTTTAAACTTTTTTCCATCATTATTTTTTAACTCTCAGCCCAGATGTGGCTCCACAGAGCGGTGACCTCCAGCATGCAGCTGTGAACAGGAGCACCTGAGCCCAGAAGGATTGAGCTTAGAGACACGTTACTGCTTATTGGTGGTTCATTTAAAAGTTTCATTAATGTGTGGAGGTTATTTAGCTGTGCAGAAAGAAAATAACAAATCCTAAGCATTCATTTCCTGAGGAGAGCTTTCTGCAGTAATAAACCCCCCTCAGAATCAGCTGATAGTTTTTGATCTTTAATGGAGACGTGCCAAGTTTGACCTTTAAACTGTAGAGATGTTCTGAGCACTCTCTGTCCTCCCGAGTGTGTCGTTAACGAGGTTCTGTGCTCGCCTCAGTGCTGCTGACCTGGGTGAACTGCTCCAGCGTCCGCATGGCCACCAGGATCCAGGACGTCTTCACGGTGGGGAAGCTGATGGCGTTGGGCCTCATCATTGTAGTTGGTCTGGTCCAGATCTTCAATGGTAAATCTGCCAGCCCTCAACAGATCTGACGCTTTTCCACTTCCTGAGGTAAAGCTAAAAGCTCTGATGTCTCATGTAACCACCAGGAAACTACGAGGCACTGACGCCTCAGGTGGCCTTCTCTCTGGAGAGGACGCCGTCGGTTGGGCAGATCGCGCTCGCCTTCCTGCAGGCGTCCTTCGCCTTCAGCGGCTGGAACTTCCTCAACTACGTGACAGAGGAGGTGGTCGAACCCAGACGGTGAATATTCACACTTCTCATCACCGTGGTTTTGCTTTCACAAATTATTGGGAATGTTCTGAAGATATGTAAGTGCCCAAACACGAGAACTTCATCCAAATGAAACTTTAAAGGAAACGTCAGACATCAAGGAAAATCAAGGAGACTGGAAAGTGAGAAACTAGCCTGCTTACAGTAACCAGATCACCACCAACTCATCAAAAGGTCCTACTTAGCAAATGAGATTGTTAATGTGCTGCAATTTTTTTTTGTTCTGCAGATTAATCGACAACTGCTGAGACCAAAATATAATCTGAAAACTAATCTTGCACTTTTGTAATCCTCTGTCAATCAAACCAAATGATGTCTAACACTTCCTTTAATGTTTGTTTTTGGCTGCTACAACTTTCTTTTTTCAGCAGAGTGATGCTCCATGATCCTCATTATTTCTCCGTTTTTATTCACCACGACCGTGTTAAATAAGACGTGGTAACACTTTATAAAAACCGGCTGTGAGGCTTACAGGTTCACGCTTTTCTTTATTTCTTTATTTATTGCTTTCTGTTTGCTAAGACACACAAGAACAACAGAAAAATGACATCTAGTAGGAAAGAATGAGGCTTAAGGTCATTGCTGATGATGACTGAGACCTGACAGGGTTAATAAATGGAAAATTTCTAGTTAATTAACTTTTATGTTCAGTAATAGGTAAATGGATCGGAAACCATACAGCTGGTGTACATTGATGAGTCAGAGGGACTTCTGTTTCCTTTTGTCTGCCCCTCGGCTCTTCACTGTTGGAGTTACTTAAAAAAGTCATGTATTACACACAGGACCGATGCTGAAGGCCTGTGAGGCCGCAGCAGTTTTCATGTAAAATAATTATTTAACTATTTATTATTTTATGATTTTTCCACTGCTTGGAACAGTACTACAGTTTAGTTAACTGTCAGGTTGCCATTTATCACTGATGGTTATTATGACGTGTTACCAAATATGTGAGTAAAATATAAATATATGCAACTTCCTTTAAAGTGGATCCTTTCTGCTCATTTCCATGTTTTCATTCTTGGGCTCTGCTAGAGGAGCTTTGCATGAGTCACAGTTCAAAATAATCCTCCTCTGTCTCATACTGGGCTGTGTTGCAGACCCTCAGCTCATCCTCTGTCTGAAACGAGATGTTTAGCTCCTCCCCTTTTAAATCAACTTTCTTCTGATCGGTTGATGGAAAATTGGAAGAGAAGTGGGAGGGGCTCTTTTTGCCTGAGATGATCAAATTAGGGACATGCCCTGTCCGTGACATCATACAGAGCTAGGAGTAAAAAAAAACCTGTGAAGCCTGAGATTCTGTCTCACAGGGACTTCCTGTGCAGACATTGATCTAAAACTTTAATTTCATGCTCTACAGTAAAAGTTTCACAGGTTAGAGTTAAAATATATTAGTGCTTTTTCTTAAATCTGTAAACTTTGTAAAGTATTGTATTATTTAATTAGTTAAGTCTGTTACTGTTAATGTCTTGGAGCAACCACATAATTTCCTTGGGGATAATTAAAGTATTCCGAACATGCACCACAGGGACGTGCCATATATGACGGGAAATAAGCCGAATATTTCCACTTTGAAAGGAGTCTGCTGTCTGGTGGTCAGCTCACTCGTTTCAGTGAGCTGACCACCAGACCTTCCTGCTTGAAAAGCTCATCCCTCAACTTCACATGTGGTTGTAAATGTTTTGGTTTGGACTGTGTCGTCTGTGCATGGTGCGTGGCCTCGGTCAGGAATCTACCTCGTGCCATCTACATCTCCATCCCATTGGTGACCTTTGTGTACACGCTCACCAACATCGCCTACTTCTCCTCCATGTCGCCTGAGGAGCTGCTGTCATCCAATGCTGTGGCTGTAGTGAGTAACATGGAAATCATGGTCTCGATGTCCAACTCTGCTGAAAATGACGTGTTCATGCAACCAAACTGCTTTTTAAATTGTGTTTCGAGGGGAAAGGTAGAAAGGGAGCAGTCATGTGTAACACAAAGACAGACAAAGCCTGCATTTGGAGACATAGCCTGATGAACCAGGTAAAGTTAACCACTATTAAAGGGGTAGGCCCTCCCACAGCTAAATTTACACATTTTTCCTCTGACATGTTGTGCTGGTTATGCAGCTGAGTTATATCCCCCAGTGTTGGAGAGAGCACCACATACTAAATACCCTATAAAATACATTAACATTTAGGATTTACAAAGTAGTCAAATATGCACACACAGACTGAAAACCCTCCCACAACACATTGTAAAACCTTTACACGTATACATGCAATCAGTAACCAATCAGTGTTAAGCTTTGGTTATGGAGAGGACTCAAAGTCAAGAAAATAAAACTCAACAAAAAGTGTCTTCATATCCCAACGTTCTGATGAAAAAGAAAGTTTGGTTGATTCTGACTAAATCAGACTCATGGGTACCTGTCCCGTTGTTCCAGTGTGCTTAAAAGTGAGGCAATCTATTTCAGCTTAGCTCAGCCAATCAGAGTCTGCGGGAACAGATTAAAAGAACACCGCTGTGGTCTGAACGTGTTGGTCAATCTTTCTGTTGTTCTGCTCTCCAGACGTTTGGTGAGAAGCTGCTGGGAATGTTCTCCGTCATCATGCCGATCTCTGTGGCTCTGTCTACCTTTGGAGGAATCAACGGCTACCTGTTCACGTCTTCCAGGTGAGCCGGACTTCCTGTTTTTCTGTGGTTTTGAATAATGAAGCAGCTGCTAAGTTTGGGCTGGTTTTCCTATCAACAGGTTGTGCTTCTCGGGAGCTAGAGAAGGTCACCTCCCCAGCCTGCTGGCCATGATCCACTATAAGAAATGTACGCCCATCCCCGCCCTGCTTGTCTGCGTATGTACACATTGATATTACAGAAGTCTCAGTTTCAGTGCTTTCTACACATAAACAGTATTTTAATTGTTTTTAACTGCACAGTGCTGTTTTTAAGTATTTTTATAAAATTTCTCCCTAACTCTGTGAGCTTTAAGTCCCATTACCTCTAACCCTGAACCCAGCGCTATCAGCGTATCAGATTTGTAGCTTTTAAAAAATCAAACTAAATCAAAAAGTGTTTGCATATTTAAAAAAATAATTATTTTCTTTTCCTCCAGAACCTACAGCTACGGTTAAATAGATTTTCACAAACAGATGTGTCAGTCTGCAGGAGAGTGACCAATTTGGGACCAAAGGTTTTTAAAACCTTTTTTTTTTTTAATTTAAACAAACTGCTTGTGTGGACTCCCTTCTTTAACCAGTTTGGTTGTTTGTCCGGGACAAAAGGAGCTGAATTGGGGAGGCACAGTGTTGTGATAAAACTTGGCAACTTGGCATGGTTTCTAAAACAAGTGTCCATAGGTGGCAAGAGAACCTGTTACAATAGCTAAACAAAGGTAAACAAAAAGAAAACGATCAAATTTTTCTTATTATTTTTCTGATTTTTTGTTTTTCTTATAACTCTCAGAATAAAGCCACATCCTGGTTTAAGCGGACATACAGCAAATATAGACTTAAAATGTTAAAGTTGGTCACCAGATTGACTTTGCTGGGTGTTACCAAAGTGGCCCGTCCAACCAAAGTCTGCATGTGGGAAAAACTTTCAAAAACTCTTCTTCAGTCATGTTCACGCAGTCACGTCTAACCTTGTGTTACAGTGCACAGCCACCATCATCATACTCTGCATTGGAGAGACACACAATCTGATCAACTACGTCTCCTTCATCAACTACCTGTCATACGGTGTTACCATCGCAGGCCTGCTGTACTACCGCTGGAAGAAACCCAACTTGTACCGACCCATCAAGGTGAACCCAGCAGGCTTCTACCATCTGTTACCTGTTAACTGTTCATATCTGCAACTCGTCAGGTTTCACTGACTTCCCATCATGTACTTGCTGTCTTCTACAGGTGAACCTGCTGGTTCCTGTGTGCTACTTGATGTTCTGGGCAGTGCTGCTGGGATTCAGTCTTTACTCTGAGCCAGTGGTTTGCGGTGTTGGACTAGTCATCATGCTTACGGGTGTACCTGTCTACTTCCTGGGTGTGCATTGGAAAGAGAAACCAAAGTGTATCTATAACTTCATTGGTGAGTTTCTAAAGAAATTACTTTGTAGGGTTTAATTTGACTTGTTTTAATACAACTTGTGATTTTATCTTTCTGCAGAGAGGGCGACACATGTGGGCCAGAGGTTGTGTTTTGTGGTCTTTCCTCAGCTCGACCCCATCGAGCTCGCCAGTCCTCCAGAGTGGACTGACCGCTCATCAGGCAGGGGAAGCGTGTCTGTCAATTCTTAAAACTCTTATCTGGAAACAAAAAGATCTTCTGGTTTTGTTTTTTTTATCCTGTTTTTACTGATCATCAAACAAGTCCAGACCCTGTTCCAGTCATGGGAGCTCTGTCTGATTTTTGAACCTTTGAGACTCTGATTTTTGTTTTTCTAAAGTTGAGTGGAATGCCCGCTGTTCTGTGTGGGCTGCGTACAGTTTTTTCTCTCCATCTACTTTTATACTAAGTCTTCAAGTACACCATCCTAATGCCAACAGTTTCACGCCGTGGACGGACTTTTTATTTCCACTTTGGAACCATCTGTTCCTCCTTTGGTAACACGACAGAACAGTGTCTCTCTCTGAATGTTGCTGGTATTTTATTGTGCCTTCAGGTCTTTTCACACCAAGTTTTTCCTACAGTTGGAAAACTGCAAAAAAAACTTGCACATTGTTTGTTAAAGTCACTAAAAACAGCCAACTCCTTTCTCATTTTCAGATCCATCCATGCCACCAGTGTGTCATGGGGCTCTTTTAAGATGCACCAATAAAGAAGTGATACTGGAACAGCAGGCTAGATGCTTTAGATTTGGCTAGATTTAGAACCTAGGCTGAAGTCAAAGATAGCTGTTGTGATAAATTTTGTTTTTTTTGTCTGTCTTCTTGGATATTTGCCCCATTCGTTTTCATTTGCCTGAGCAAAATTTTTCTTCAGACCAATCTACTATCTGCTGATTAGTTCCCATGCATTAAAAATGAAGATTTTACATGTTTAAATGGGGAAAATGATCCACATTTGGAGGCAGGAGGCGTTGGCATTAATCATTTCACTGCTCACAGTTTGAGTCCTGGGAGAGATTTTTTTTTCCTTGCTGCTCTAGTAAAGTGGACTGATTCTGCTTTTCCTTATTTGTAGTCATACATCTGCTGTGCTGGAAGTTCATATGAAATATGGGAAATTTGGGAATGGCACACACATGGCTCTGTATGATGTCAGCAAGCACAGATATTCCTAATGTGGCCTGATTAGACCTAAACTTCACCCACTTTCTGTTCAAACCTTCTATTTGGGGCAGCCAATCAGAAAAAAGTTACTGTCTTGTTTCAGACAGTGAACGAAATGTGGGGCTTCACCAAGGCCGAGCATAAAATAAAGGATTATTTTCCTCTAGAAGAGTCCTTGAATGTAAATATGGAGCTGCAACATTAATAATAACACCTTGTCGTTGTCCCAAGGAGTCACCACAGCAGATGGAGCTGCATATTTCCATTTGGTGAAACTGCAGCCCCCCCCCATTTAATCCAGGTTTGGGATTGGTATAATCTTAACCCTGTAGGTTTGTAGCTCCTCCTCCTGGTCTTGAACCAGGGAGCTTGTGTGTGTAAGACAAACGTTAAACCACCACATCAGCCCCCAAACTGTTACGTGTTAATCAGAATGAGTTACAGATTTTACTTTTTAAATAAATAGAAAAGTAACGTTAGGAAAGGATGACATTACAGACTGTGTGCAAGACGTCAGAGCAGGTGTTTGGTGAAAATTTCAGACTTGGTGTGAAAAGCTCTTTATTTGGTGAAATGTGTATAAAATGTGGTGTATTAACTGATTCACTGTTAGAGATTTTAATATATTTGTGAGTGCCTTTTTGCTTTGTTTGTTGCATAGATTGTCTGAGAATTACTTTGGTGTCCTGTTGACTGTTTCTGTGTCACTATAAAAAGAAACCTGCTGTAAATAAACCAGACGGAGCACAAAGCACTGGCACATCCAAAAGACCGAGGGCAAACTCAAGCTTAAAAAATGTTGCTAACAAACTAGTTGTGCTCACGTTACCTGCTGCTCTCATGGATGGATCACATGATGCTGTGACCGTGAGTGCATTCAGACATAGGATTTGTGTAATCCACAGCAGTCTAACACGCTGTGGCACTTTATGTTGTGCATGTAAAGTGTTGCTAATGCAGGATGTTACTGAGACAGAATTGGCCCTTCTTGCAGTCACATCTGCTGGTCAGGTTGGAGCTGTACTGTTAGCAAAGCTTCTCACCTTTGCTAACAGTACAAAACCATCTTTCTTCAATTTCCTGCTCTGTGCAGTTTCTGATTATGCAACGTGTTATTCTGAGAAACTGTGAACAAGACCCTCTTTCAGTTCTAAGGTTTTCTGGATTAGGACATAAAAAATCATCTGGTCTTTAGCAGGTTCTAAACATATTACACTGTGTCAGCAGCACGAGGCAGCATGCAGAAACGGGCCTCATGCATTCAGCAGCTTCGAGAAGCTCCTTTAGCAGTAATAAGTTGCAGTGATGATTTCCTGTGTGACTTATCAGTCTCTCACATCACTGTGGAGGAGTTTTGGTTTCTTTGCCTCATTGAGGTCTGCAGCATTAAGCTCTTTGAGGACTGGACTTTGAAACGTTGCAGCAGCTCGATGCTTTTCTTCTTCAGCCGTTCTGCTGCTGTGCTTGGATCATCGTCCTGCTGAAGACCCAGTTTGGTCCAAGCTTCAGCTGTGGGACACCCGGCCTCACACTGACTCTAGAATACTTTGGTATACAGAGAAGTTTGTGGTCTAATCAGATCATCATCCCTCCACCACCATGCTGACAGCTGCTATGGGGTGTTCAGTTTTGTAAATTATGGAGAGATATCTCCACCTGTCCAAAGGACATTGCCTTGAGGTTTGTTCGATTTCAGCTTCATAAACCTGAGCCATGCTGTGATGCTGTCCCTGACTCTACTGAAGCCTGTAGAGTCAGAGATGGAGATCTTGATGGGGGGGTTTTCACCTCCAAACCAGCAAACTGCCACAACTTCAGCTTTTATAGAGCTGCTTACACCGGCTGAGGATCATCTACTCAGGTGCATCTGATTAACTCACCTTTTAATTCCTATGGAAGCAGTGAGGATGGACTTTTTCACACACTGCTTCTGTGTTTTGGCCTCATTTGTTCAGTAAATACTGACACAGTGTGATGTGTAATACTGTTCATCTGAAGCTGACCTAATTTTAAAACCTTCTAAGGACCAGCTGAGTTTTTATGATGTCTACCCTAAAATTAAAAGAGAGTGTACTTTCTTTTTATGACTGTGTGTTTTTCTGTGTTTGCTCTCAAGCAGCTGTGCTGTTGGACAATAACAGTACGAGGAAGCCTTAACATTTCTATGTGCGCCCTTTTATTCATGTGTTTTTTGTTACACCATATAGTATAATCCACTACACTGTGCACTTAATGAGTCATAGTTATCCCAAATGATTTTTAATCCCTCAGGTTATGGCAATTTGCAGTGTAAAGCAGCAGGGATGAGAATTCACACGTCCAAGTCAGAGGCCATGGTTGTTATCCAGACGCAGGGCTGGGCTCTGTGCTGATGAGAAGCTGCAGTATCTTGTGTGCTGTTCTTGAGTAAGAGGAGAGCAAGAGACTGACGCAGCCTCTGCAGTGATGCAGACGCTGTATCGCTCCGTTATGATGAAGAGCCACAACAGATCAATGCAAGTCACAGAGGGACTAGAAATTACAAAATTAATATCATTTTTTATTGAATGAGACTTGAAACTAATGATTAAATCAGGAAGTCATCAGGAGCATGTTTGTTGCAGTCACAGAGAGAGGATGCTGAGGGCGGTTTTACCATAGACCCAACTTCAGATTGGCTATATAATAATAATAATAATAATAATACATTTTATTTAAAAATAGCGCCTTTCAGAGCACCCAAGGACACTGTACAATAAATACACAATAATAAGAGTAACAGATAAAAGTTAAAAGCATGCAGAGGTTTAAACATAAGCTATTTTAAACAGGTGAGTTTTGAGGGTGGACTTAAAAAGAGGGAATGAAGTATATCAGTAGAGGGGCCTAATTCTGTTCAGACAACAATAAAAAAAAATCTAAAATCCAGCTGTATTCACTTTGCAAATTATAGCTGGTGTCTCCACTCGTATTGATACACACATTTTCATGTTGTAAATTTCTTGTAAAGCATTCGGTGTTTACAGTGGGATCATCACACTGGATGTTAACTTGGATGTGTGTTACTGCACTTTGAGAAAATAACTATAAATAAATGCAGAATGAGGCAGACCTGCACTGGTGGTGTCTGTCTCTCTGAGCTGTGCCGGCTGTGGATGCGTCACAGCTGCTGGGGGTGGAGCCAAGAAATTATGCGGCAGGTGATTAAAAGCGATTCTGGGTGGGGGAAAAAATCTGATTTTATAAGATTAAAACGCAAGAGAAAATTCCTGAATAGAGAGCAGAGAGGCAAATCAACAACAGCAACAAAAAAAAGTTAAATATATTGATTAAATTTGTAATTTTTGTAATATTATATATTTCTGTTTCCTTAACCTCTGAGGTTTTTTGTTTTTGCTGAATTTTATTTTTATTATTATTTTTATTTAAAATGAAAACTATAAATATAGATTCTGCTCTACTGAAGGTGTCGCGAAGATGAACGACGTGATGACGTAGATACCTAAACAGGAAGTTTAAACTGCAGCACGCTTTATTCTTCCCCACATGAGCACGAGAGCCGCTGTCGTCAGCACCTGAGAACAAATGCCGGTAAAGATTTGATTTAAACGTAGAGATAAAAACCTCTGCATGATCGCAGCTGTCGCTTCCGTACTAACGCCTGTTTTCAGCTCGTGACGGAAACACAGTTAAGCAATTAGCTAGAATGCTAACGTAGCTTGGCTAGCCGCTCTGCCAAACTCTGTGCACAAGAATTGCAGTTAAAACGTTTATCGCTTGTTCGCTGTCGGAAAGCTACCAGAGAGCATGAAACTAACTTTTCTACAATAAGCATCTCAATAAGGTTAATTCGGCGCAGATAGTTAGCAGATAATTGAAAATATTCAAGTGAAATTCTAACTTTAGGTCTGATAATCTGACCAGGTTGTCGACCTGTAGGAGAAGCTAATTGATCCAAAGCAACACTAAAAGGTAGGAATGTTGTTATTTGTATTGATTTATTTCAGTGGTGTCAATTAATGCATTAAACATACTTCTTTCAGTTATATCCAGTTGTGTTAGAACCGAAACCGCCTTAAATCAGCTGATTTTTTTGTAAGGGAGTTTTGTGTTGTTGTGAAAATGCGGCTAAACATGCCAGCACCTCTGGATAGTTGAAGCCCAGCTGTTTAAGAGGAGGGTCTCTGACCGTTGGGTCCTGTGTGGTCTTGGCAGGACGACTGAGCCGCCACGATGGCAGCAGGCCGGCTGAGCTTCAATAACATCACCGCCCTGGCTCCCATGGTGCGAGTGGGGACTCTGCCCATGAGGCTGCTCGCTCTGGACTACGGGGCTGATGTGGTTTACTGTGAGGTGAGGACAGAGGCTGTATCCTTGGTGACCATATTTGGATTATCCCCTCTCTGTGACATCATACAGAGCAAAGAGTGGTGAAAAAATAAAAAAAATTATATTTATACAGCATCTTTCTAGACAGTCACAAAGTGCTGCACATAAGATGACAAATAGTAAAATGGTAAAACAGACAATATAAAACAGGCAGAAATTTAACCAAAAACTGTTTTAAAAAGAGTTTTGAGTTGTTTTTTTAAAAACAGCTACTGAGTCCACAGTTCTTAATGTCTGAGGGAGAGAGTTCCACAGTCTCGGGGCCACAGTGGCAAAAGCTCCGTCAACCTTAGGCTACGTTCACACTGCAGGTCTTGATGCTCAATTCCGATTTTTTGATCAGATCCGAGCAGACAAAAAAATCGGATTTTATTTCTAATAAAATGCGACAGCAAACGCGCTCTAGTGTGAACGCTCAAAGCGGCCGCATGCGCAAAAGAAGACGTCACACACAACGCGCTCTGTTCAGACCCAGAGCAAACAGCATTTTTGACTGATGGCCCTTAATATGAAGACTTCGGACTTTACGTTTCCCAATTTTTGCTTTAAGTTATTTTGTTATTTACATAATAATGTAAATAACCTAATAATGATCCTTATTGCTGTTTGAGAGGAGCAGTGCTTCAAAGGATAGCTGCAGGTTTCTGTCAGAATCTGCAGGTTATACAGAACAAATAAAATGTTCACGTTTCTCCAACGTTGTCTTCTCAACAGTTTCACTGACATCAGGATGGCCAGGAAGCGTTCACCATGTCTTCTCCGGCGCTGATAATCGGCGTCTGTCTTGTGTCGGTGACGTAAAAGACGGATTTAATGCGAAGTGACCGTAAACCAGCAGTCGCTTTCTAAAACATCAGATATGTATCGGATTCAGCACCACATACGAAAGTGACCCAGATCGGATTTGAAAATATCGGATTTGCGCCGTGCACACTGTCACACCATGATGGGATAGATGGTTGCAGAGGGTCAAAAAAATCGGATTCGATGTGCTTTCGCCTGCAGTGTGAATGCAGCCTTAGTTCTCATCTTAGCTTGTTTTATAGCAAGTAAGCCCTGATCAGATGACCTCAGGGACCTGCTGGGGACATCGGGCTGTGGCAGATCAGAGATGTAGGCTGGTGCCAGTCCAGGCAAGGCTCTAAATGTCAAGACCAGGGTCTTAAAATGAACTCTAAGTTCAACAGGAAGCCAGTGTAGCTGAAATAGCAACGGTGTCACATGTGAATACTTTGTTAAAAGCCTGGCTGCAGCATTTTGCACAGCCTGCAGACGATCCAGGGAACCTTTGCTTAGACACATAAACAAAGAGTTACAATAGTCCAAGCGTGAGGAAATAAATGCACGTATAGCAATCTCCAGTTCAGAGTGAGATAAAATAGGGCTTAACTTAGCCACATTTCTTAAATGACAAACTGCTAAGATGGAGTGTTTACAGCAACCTGACGGAACTTGGGTCAAGAAGAGGGAAATGTTTGATAAGAAATGTTTGATAAGAAATAAGTAAAATCCGAATAGTTCCCCCTTGACCCTTTGGTGTCTGTTGCAGGAGCTGATTGACATCAAAATGGCCCAGTGTCAGAGAGTGGTAAACGGTAAGAATCTGTGCCCTTCGCTGCCCTTCATACCGGCTGTTCATTCAGACCTTTCTCATAACTGTGTGTGCATCAGACGTGCTGGAGACGGTGGATTTCGTGGCTCCGGATGACCGAGTGATGTTCAGGACCTGTGAGAGGGAGAAGGGCAACGTCGTCTTCCAGATGGTGAGACTGGAAGCTTATGAGCGAGCAGAATGGCATCGACGTGGAGAAACAAAATTACTTTATTGGCTTTGTGCTTATTGTTTGCTATGGAAACGATAAGTCTGATTGGTCCTCTGCAGAGACGGGTCACAGGGTCAATCTCACATACTGTTTGACCCAAACAGTATTGAAGGATTAATCTTCCATTTATTATGTCAGACGTCTGTAGTTCAAAATTCAGGATTGGCACTTATTGTTGGGGAGGTTCAACGTGCTGTGAAGACATGAAATATGAACAGTGTGTAAGGGGACACCTCGAACAGTCTTCCTTTTGTCTTTCAGGGAACCGCTGACCCGGACAGAGCGTTGGCTGTGGCCCGACTTGTGTGAGTTCAAAGTTGACTCTTTGTGTTGCGAGTGAAGTGCTCGTGCCGTCAAGCTCTGCACCGCCTTCCTCGTCACAGTAACTTTAAACTTTGTGATAACAAGCTGCTTCCTCACAGGGAGAAGGATGTGGCTGCTGTCGACGTGAACATGGGCTGTCCAAAGGAGTATTCCACCAAGGTGAGTCCAGTCGCCCCCCACTGACGCTGTGACCCTCTGTCCCTGTGGCTGACCTCTGACCTCTGCTGTCCTGCAGGGCGGGATGGGAGCTGCTCTCCTGTCGGATCCTGATAAGATCGAAGCGGTGAGCTGTGAGCTAAGAGATCACGTCAGGATAAAAGGAATGTTTTTAACTCTGACTTTGGTCTTCACCTCAGATCCTGAGGACGCTCGTGACAGGAGTTTCCATCCCGGTGACGTGTAAAATCCGAATCCTGCCCTCAGTAAGACGTGAACGTTTCACTTCCTCACCTTCACTCTGTTATCTTATTCATAGCTGTATGTTTCAGTGTTAATGTGAGCTCACCCCTGTGCACTGTGGAGGGGGTTCCCTTTACCTCGTATTTTAAGGTCTTGTGAGACCCCATCCTTAAAAAATGAAATGTCATGTGCCTTGCACCCTCTGCATGCACACAGCCCCACCTCTGCCCTGTTTGTTGCAGCATGCGGTAATATGCAGCAGCAAATCTGCAAGTGCGTGTTTTACTTGCTGCCTTGCACCGTGCAGTCAAAGTGCTCGCTCAGAGACGCCCAGCTTTCTGTTTCGCCTCAGCTCTGTGTGTTTGGACGTCTGATCGTGGTTGGCTGCACGCTACGCGCAGTTTTTAAATGATGGTTTCATTCATTAAGAGAACAAAGTTATCCAAACCTAACTGCCCGTGTGCAAAAGTAACTGCCCCCTAAACCTGATAACTGTTCCAGCCTCGACACTGAGAAGTCAGGTGTTTGTGGTCCCTTCAGTGGGCCACGTGTGCAGAAGAATACATGGGGGGGGGGGGGGTAAATACTTACTGCAGATGTTTAATCTTCGCTGTTCTTTGGTTCCAGCTGGAGGAAACAGTCAGTCTGGTCCGAAGGATCGAGAGGACGGGCGTCGCTGCGGTCGCCGTTCACGGCAGGTAAACTGCGTCAGGAGTGTGAAAACTTCAGTTACAGAGAAGCAGAGTACAGTTTCATGCAGTCATTCAACTCGTATACATAATAAATTATAATGAGGCCAGTTCATCCTCTGATTGTCTTTGCTTTGCATCTAAAATATGAGAAAGTTAGAAAAACATCTCATAATATTTTTAAAAATAACTTTTACTGCACAAAACCAAACAATCTGTTTACGGTGCCAAACAGAAGGAGCCAATAAGGAGCCTGGAAAAGTCTCGAACTGCTTCCTGTTGGATTTCTTTTGGCTGTTGCTGACGGACGTCTGTCTCGTTGTTGTTCAGGTTTAAGGACGAGCGTCCCAGACATCCTGTCCACTGTGATTACATTCAGGCCGTCGCTCAGGCCGTCTCCATCCCCGTCATCGCAAAGTGAGTAACAGTCAGCTCCCGCTCATGTGTTTGAACGCCATTCTCGGCTTGAGATCGAGAGTTTGGCCCTGTTAGGGGAGAGCGGCAGCTCCTCTGAGGACAGAGCCGTGTGGTTTCTGTCCTCAGTAAATAGAATCTTAAGTACCAGCGTTCCTAAACGCAACACTAAGACCTGGAGTCATTAAACCGTCCGCTGTCCTGTGTCTCCTTCAGCGGAGGCTCTCTGGATCACGTGAAGACCAACGCCGACATAGAGGAGTTCAGAAAGGCGACGGGCGCCTCGTCGGTGATGCTGGCCCGCGCCGCCATGTGGAACGCGTCACTGTTCCGCAGCCAGGGAGCGCTTCCTTTGGAGAAGGTCATGGAGGACTACCTCAAATACGTGAGTTTGAAGTGCAGCTCGTGAAGACGCAGAATAAAATTCAATCTTTGGGGAAGCTTTGAGCATGTTTGGCGTTTTGTTGATTACCACAGATGTTGTTTGATGCTTCACAGGCGATTCAATACGACAACAATGCCTTCAACACAAAGTACTGTCTGTGTCAGATGCTCAGAGACAAGGTGGAGTCTCCTCTGGGGAAGCAGGTGCAGGCGGCGCAGACCAACGCTGAGATCAGGTGCAGCACTGTTTGTTTGTTTGCAGCAGTGTCAGATGTGTATGTACGTAGGGTGGGTGTGGTGTGATGTGGTGCTGACGTGTTGCAGCGAGGCGTACGGGCTGCAGGAGTTTTACCGGCAGACTCGGGAACAGCTGCAGGCTCGGAGGGACGCCCTGCAGAGCGGCAGCCAGCCGGAGCGACCCGTCACGGACGGAGACGTCACCACCATGGCCGTCAAGTTCGAACGGTGAGTGAAAAACACGTTTTCAGCTCCTCGTTTGCAGCTGGAGATGATTCTCATGGTTGACGCAGCGGCTCGTCGAGCCTGCCGTGAAAGGCCAGTGCACCACGCTTTTAGAGGCGTTGTGGTTTTCCAGAGACCTCAGCACAATATTTATGTAGTGTTATTTGATGAATTCATGCCACGACTCTTAACTGGAAATGAGCTTGTGGCTGATTTTTCCACCGTTGATAAACACGGTCTGGGGGTTCTTCTAACTTCTGTTCCCCAGTTTAACCTTAAGGAACCAGACCGCTTTATTTTTATCTAAAAATCAGGATTTGGCCGTCAGCCTGAGGACCAGCGGGCGGTGTGGACACGCAGCTTGTTCACGTCCACCTGCTGGTTATGTTTGGGCACCGAGAACTACTCAGTAGGTTCAGGGAACGTGTCAGTGTTACATGCACCAAACGCCGCCTCGAGAGAAAACGAGCAGCTGTATGACAGCGGGCTGGACACCGCTGCCCGTCTGCCTGCGTGGACTAAAGTGAAACTTGGTGGATTTGATGTGTTTGCAGGAGAGAGTATCCTCCTCAAATCACTCCGAAGATGTTCCTGCTCGAGTGGAGCCGTAAGGAGAAAGTGGAGCAGCCGCAGTACGAGACGGTGAGCAAACGCAAAGCTTCACGTCCACAGAAATGTTCGCCTTCGTTCCTGAATGTGACGGCGTGAATGATTTGTGCGGTTCTAAGAGGTGTGTGTGTTTCAGGTGCAGCGCGCTCAGGACCGAGCCTTTCAGTCCACAGTGACCGTCGCGCAGAAGAAGTACAGATCTTCACTGTGGTGAGTACAAACTTCAGTGCTTCTGCTCTGTAGCTGTGTTCAGTCACAGCGAGCCGCTAATGTGCTAAAACACCAGCGAGGCTCATCTCTTTCCCTCCACACAACCGGCAAAGTTTCTTGTTGGGTTCTTCTGAGCAGCTCTGAAAGTCTCCTGGGTTCACCGGTTGTTGAGCGGTGGTTCAGGCTTCTGTTTTTGGACGGGTGGACTGTGCCGAGCTTTGGCTCAATCCTGGAGAACTCAGCTGTTGTCCTGCTTCATGTCCAGCTGACAAATCTCAAATCTGATTTTTAGCCTGCATGCAAGCCGTTTTGCAACCCGCCTCCACCTTTTTCATTGATGCTCTTTTCTGTTGCTACATGCACTGAATTGCTGCCGTGTGATTGGCTGTTTGGATAGTTGCGTCATTTAGCAGCTGAACAGCCAACAGGGAATCTATACTCCTGAAGTAAGTTGTGAAGAGTCAGGAACGCTGAGGCGGAGCTGAAAGATGACAGGAATGGCGTCTCTGAGCCCTCTTTAAGCACCTCAGTGACAAAATCAAGTCAACTTTGTCAATTCTGCCACATGTACAGGACATACAGAGAATAGAAATTTCGTTACTCTCAAACCCTAGGTGAAATAGCAAATGAACATTTAAATATAAATGTCAGCTTGTGGAATAAACTGCACGGCTCTGATCCTCTGAGCGCTCCCGCCTCCTCACAAATATCTGTGCTCGCTCATTTCCTACGGTTATTGTGACGTCTCGTGTGGTTGAGCGCCCCTCCTACTGTTCTGACCACATTAGCTTCTCACAACAGGCACGACTGAAAGTGTGAAAATAGAAAGTTTCATACAGATTATCAAAAGTAGACTCGGTGTTGTCCCCGTCTGACACCAAGTGACTCATTTCAGCTCCAGATTTCATTTTGAAATGACACAAAGTAACTGAAGAGAATTAGAATATGTTTATTTAAAGACATCGTGAGGATGTTTTTCCAGCTCAGAGTGCGGAAACCCTCCAAGAAATGAGCCGCAATTGAAAATTTGATCGCAGTCGTGATTTCTTGAGTCTGCTGCGCTTTGGGCTAAAACTATCTCGCCGTCTTTCAGGGAAAAGTCAAAGAAGTTTGCAGAGCAAGCGGCCGCCATCGTCTGCCTGCGAGTTCTGGGAGTACCAGAGGGACGGATCGGCGAGGAAGACTCCGGCCTGGTCTGCAAAAGGAAGAGGGAGGGGAAGGTGAACGGCGCCGCAGAGGAAGAGAGGAGTAGGAAACGGCACGTAAACGACGTCCTGCAACAAACCTCAGAGGTTGCTGTGGTAACGAACAGTGACAGTCACCAAGAGGCTCCGCCTCCAAGCCAGCGGGAGAGCCTGTGAGGAGTTTAACAGCTGGCAGTGACCTGCATGATCAGACATTTAACCCAGAAATGAACTCTGAGTTTGTGCTCAGTTTTATTTTTTTATTATTCATCACTTCATCTGATTTAAACTCAAAGTAAATATTTTTTAAACCCAGCACGGCTGACATACGTCTCACAGCTCAGGTCTGATCGTTTAGTCCCGTTAACCACGCCGCTCATCCGCCTCTGTCCTGTGGATGTCTGCACGTGTGCGGGGAGCCACGCCTCCTAATGCACGCGGTTAAAACCCATCAGAACTCGCTGGGTTTTATATGAAACGTCTCGCGCGTGGCGTAGCCATCACACGGTGTCCGACCTGCAGAACAGACGCTATCCAGTGTGAGAGCCTCGGGTGTTTGATAAGAGAAGATTAAATTAAACACAGACCTCCTCCAGCTCTCTTCTGGGGTGGTGGGGAGGGCAAGATCTCTCCAGGAAGGGTCTCCTCCTGGGTCCAGAACACCTCACCTGCCAGGAGGAGCGCCACTCTGTCTCTGAGGGAGAGCCCCGCCCCCTTCAGAAGAAGCTCATTTCTCCCGTTAGTAACCCCGATCTCTCCCGGCCACAGGTGAGGGTAACAACAACAATCAGCAGCTTCACCGTTACAGTTTCATCACTGCAGCTGCTCGTCTCCAGCCCGGGTCCTTAGAATTTACAGACAAACGGCTGTTGGATAAAGGAAAGCTGGCGCAAACATCGAGCTCCTACATGTGAGGCTTTAATGAAAAACCTCACCAGAGGTGCCACACGAACATTTCACACACGCGTCCTGCAGCAGGTGAGCGACGGTTTCAGGGCTCGCCTAAAATCTGAGTCAGATCCTGGAATAAATGCAATCCTGTGGCTGCTCGTTAGTGATTCCTGTCAGCCTGGTATGAGCTGAGTGGACGACGCTGCGCAGCTGGAGCATCAGAGCGTCTGCCTGTAGATGTCTCTGTGCTGGACAGGTGAAAGAAGAGGGCGGTGCTCAACTTTTCAGTTCAAAGTTGAATCTGTAGAGCGTTGCAGAAAGCCGTTTTAACACCCGGTGCCTTACTCTGTCTTTTGTTCATGATTTGTGGAAGAGCCTCAAACGCACCGTGTGCTGATGGAGAAGACGTCTGTGATTTGTGCGGCTTCTCGCCGCTCAGTAAACACTGACTGTCACACTTTGTGAACTTGTTTTGATCTCATGATCTTCTTTGTTTTAAGGTATAAAATCTGCCAAATGATGTCATGTTTTATGTTCATGCCAAAGGAACAACCTGTGCTTTTCTTTGTCTGCAAGTTGAATTAAAGCATGTGCAGCCTGGTGGATCTGTCCTCACAGAGCTCAGCTGTTCATAATGACATTTTGGACACTTTTCATTAACACTGGCTCAGGCTATGTTTGCCTCCATTAAAGAGGTCGTCTCTGTTAACCAAATGTGCATGTGGCTCATTTCCCCCTCAGTAATATCTGAATTTAATTGGATTTTAAACCCAGAACTTTAATCGCTTGTTTTGTTGCAGCAGGATTTCTGCTCGTGTTCAGAACTTTCTGCACAGTCAGATGAAAGAAAAATAATTATCAAACTAGCTAAACCCAAAAACATGACTGACTGTTTTTACAATTATTGAATCCAGCGATGAGGCACAGAAAGCTGCAGTTCCTCTAACATCCACTAGAGGCTCCCGCAGTCAGTCCATCCCATAGACTCCCATGTTAAAACTTTGCTGGAGATATGAACACGTTTACAGCCTGATACACAAACTTCGGTCTCTACAGATGTGATCTCTATATAACACCTGTGCAGGTGGGGAGTCACTGTGTAAAGTGCATTAAGGCTGAAAGTTCGAACTATTTGGGGCGTGGCCTCTCTGGCCTGATAGGCGGATGGTGACACAGGCAGCTGTAGCTGCTAGCTGTCTGTTAGGCTTCACCTCTGGTAACTGGAGTCCCTGAACTGGACCTCTGGACCGTGTGATGTTTGGAGCATTTTTTTTTTTGTTTGTTTTTTTGTCATGAGTGAAATTCTATTTCCGCACTAATTTGCAGGCGCTCTCATACTGTTTATGAATGCAGCTCGTTCTCATTAGCTGATAAATGAATAGTCCACACTGTTGTCTAAACATGGTCACTTCTGGGTCCCACTAACCAGCATGGTGGCAGCCAAAAATGTTAAAACGGAGGCTTTAATATTCACTCATGAACCAACATGTGAGCTGTGTCCATCTTTCACATACAGTCTATGCCTCTCCTCTTCTCACTGTTCTGATCTTTAGCAAACATGAGCATGACATTAAAAAAGAAAGATTCTGTGGTTTTATTAACTCGTATTTGATCAACTTTCGGTTCAGGACGTGCTCAGAAAATCTCAGGAGAATGCGATCAATAATTATTAAAAAATATTTCTCAATTTTCTGTTATTTGTGTCGACCTTCATCCACAGATCAGCACATCTCTGGTGTCGCTGTATGATGTGGAGGCCCGGGCATAACAATGCTCGGCAGTCCCTCATAAAGAGGGTCACCTGGTCACCCAACCCACACCTGAACCTGAGGTCCGGTTCATGAACCGGCAGGTGCGAGTTTTCCTTCGAAATTCATGCAGTTTTAAAACCTTTAGCTTCCTGTGTGACATGTTTCAAGTAGCCTGGGCCTGTACTTGCTTCACCTGAACTCACCTGAGGTCAGGTGAGGTCAGAGCTTCTGCACGCAGAACACGAGCGTCACTACACAGGTGTGCCGCATGGTGTTAAAATAAAACCGCCCCTTGTGTTTAACGAGTCCCGTGAAGTCCTGAGCTGAACCTGTGAGGTGAAGACATCCTGCTGCTGCTGACGTCAAATTAGGGCGGTCTGATGGTGCCTTCAGGGGCGCTGCGAAATACGGTTTCCAGGCGCATGCTGATCTCTGGGAGGGGACTCAAAGAAGGTGCAATGTGAAGCTGTGTGTCTGAAAAAATGGTCATAATTAAGGAGAGGAACACCCTGTGGAGGCTTTCTAAAAGCACATGTCAGCTTTCTGTCAGCTGCTCAGTGGAAAACAAGATGAAGTTGGGTGAGGCCACACAGGAAACTAACGTCTCACAGCTGAAAAAGGAAGTGCAAGGTTAGCAGCAGTGTGCATGGAGAGATACTACAGTGCTGCACTTTAAATATGAACACAGGAGCTGCTACAGATCAGCAGTTTCTGACTACAAAAGCGGGGGGAGCATATTTAAGTTATATTTCTGTTCATGAATCAATTATCGGATTATATAAAAAGAGGCAGTAATAATAAATGCTCTGCTTACAAAAACAGATGTATTCTTACAGCAGCTGGAGACAAATGAACCATGTCTTAAAGATCTTATTTTGAAATTATAGCTCAGACATGATGAAACACATTAGCTGTTTTTAAAAGGAATTCGAGGGTTCTGAATATCTGACTGGTGTAATCTTTATTTTTATGAATTGAAAACCTGTTATGACACTAGTCATCATCTTCTATTGGCTGCTCTCTTCAGGGGTTGTCGCAGTCGACCATCTGCCTCCATCTTCTCCTATCCCAGCATGCTCTTCTGTCACTCCATCCCTCTGCATGTTGTCCTGCACTACATCATCGAACCTCTGAGGTCTTCCTTCTTTTCCTTCCTCCTTCGTTACTTTGGATGCTTGACCCCATCCAAATGGGAATCCCCTCCCATCACACACAGCACCACTTCATATGCTTCTCTGCTACTCCTGACTTCCTCATGCAGTAAAAAAAAAAAATAGATAAATAAAAATATATTCTTTTAAATTGTTAAATAAATGGTAAAGTTTTTTGTTTTCAGGGTTAACTTCCTGTTTGATACTTGCCACACCCATTTATGACATGCCACACCAAGATATCACAGCTAAGGTTTATTTAGAAAAAATAAACAAACATAAAAAGTAAACAACGTTTAGATCGAACTCTTTATTTCCACTTTTGGCAGTATATAAACCCTGCCCATTTTCACTTTTGGCTGAATGGGACCGTTTTCAAAAAGCTCCGGTCACGCGTAAACACGATGTATTGGGGTTTCCGAGGCGGCCCTGAAGGCAGCAAACGGATCAAGCTGGAGGAGCGTAAAAAGTGAACGCGAGCAGGAGCCGCGAGGACAACAAGTTAGCGCGGATAATGGGACCATTGTGCTCCAGCAAGGCAGACCGCAGGCGTGTTTACTGAGCCGTCACATGCCGCCGGCCAACTTTTAGCTCGGATTCAGTCGTCGTTTCGTTCGGCGGGTCAGTTAAAAACAGAGTTCTGCTTTCAGTCGGATGTCAGTGAGTGAGACAGGTCACTTTTAAAGACAGGCAGGCAGACAGGTCGGCTGCACGGCTTCCGCTGGGGGACATTTTCGGCTCTGTTCACTTCAATGTCCACAGTAAACTGCGCGGAGGAGCTGGACTTCAGACTCATCTTTGAGGACGACGGCAGGCAAACGGCAGGTACGTGTCATTTTCTCGACGTTAGTTAGCAATTTGTCGGCGGCGTCAAGCTAGAGCTAAAGGGGGCGCCACCGGAGGTGACCGGCTTTGGCCTTCAAAATAAAACACGGCACGAAACTGGACAGACTTTTGAAGCTGCCGCAAAACTTGTGTCAGATGTTCATTTTTATTTTGTGGTGACTATTTCTAGATTTTTTTCCCGCTGGGTTCCCCATAAGGTTTAAATCAGTATAATCAAGCCATTACATTACATATTTTAATAAATGTTCCACCAGTAGCAAGTAGACATTGGACTATCTGAGATGTTCTTTTACATTTCCTTAAAATGTTAGCCAAATATATACAGTTCCTTCTCCTATAAAGTACTCTACTCATTTGAAATAGTCTCAAAACATATTCATTGTTTAAAATGTTAAAATGCTAAAATAGAAATATGAGCATGACTGGCACAGTTTTATCTCCATGAACTGTATTTTATGGTGTAATAATAAACAGCTTTGTAATAATCTACTAAATTTACTGTGTAAACTGTAGCCGTTTGTCTAAATGACAGATTTAATGACCTGTAGCTGTTTGTCTAATGACAAGGATTACAGTTCCCGTATTTCAAGCAGCTACGACAGTGATTAATGATTATTTTAGTCGGTAATCAGTTTATAATCCGAAAACAGTCCAGAAACACGTCACCATAGTCGAATACTTTGCGCGAATTTACTTTGAAAATCCCGACCGGATGTTGTGATTTTGTGTTTTGGTCGACGTGACACATCAGCTGTCTGCTGATAAATGTGGATCAGGAGGTGAATAGAGGGCCAAACCAGCTTCTTCACTTCCTGCCTGACTTATTGATAGACTTACCGATTAATCAGCAGATCAATGATGTCTGAACTGAAAACCATTAACAGATATTTTAACATTTACGTCATCTGACCTTTACTGCAAAAGCTCTTAATGTTGGCTTTTTTTTAACATCTTCATTTTATTTTTCAATAAATCAATTTATGGAAAATAAGATTCAGAAAATAGGAGAAAAAAATCACAGAAACTTCACTTTACCCCAGACTTCAGCGTAAAAGTCAGAAATATCAACTTTGTTCAAACTTGATTTGAAAAAAAAAAAGGTAATCAGTTGACTCATCAAATAGCCAATGGGCAAACATTTATAACACATCGAAGTAAGAGGAAGTTGCAGTTTTGAATTAATGTCCACGAATAGCAACGTATGTGGCGTGTTTGTGGCTTTAAGTCTTGTGTGTGTAACCCGAAATCTATCGGGTGGTTTCCTGCTCGTTAAAAATTTACTCCCCACCAATCATGTTGGAAGGAAAATCACCAGATCGTCATTTTAAAAACCAAAATACAAAGGGAGGGTTTAATTCACTCATGCATAAAATACATTTGTTTATCAAACGGTCAGAAATAACAGGAAGATGCTTTTCACTATGATAACAAAGACGTCGCCCAAAAACTCTGATTTAAATGGAAAAACCCCCTGACTAAGAAGTCTTTTTGCAACGTTCCGGAAATTGAGAATTAGTCGTATTTTTAGTTTCTCGTGGCTGATATACTCATAACAGCATGCTGTTTAAATGCTTGGTTACTGAGGGGCAACCAATCAGAAAGGGGACTGGAATACACTTCTGTATGGCATCTGTCATAGAAATAGATGATGCCAGATATTGCAGCGCCTTTAGGCGACTGCTGTTGTGATTTGGCGCTGTATAAATAAAATTGAATTTAATTGGATAAAATGTGAAAGAATACAACAGACGGAGCGTAGACTCTAGCTGTCTAATATGTCTAACACTTGAAGAAAGTACGCTTTGTTTGGTTTTCTCCAACTTCATTTATTAAGAGTCTGTAGCTATAGCTCCACAAACGCATTGCCTGTGACAGCCCTGATATAAAATAAAAAATTATAACCGACTTCCTTTCATAGAATAACATAAAAAGATTGTATTGAAGTTCTACTGATGCACAGCTGCTGTAGTAGAGTCCAGGAATAAAAGCATGAAGCTGGAACGAAGCAGAAGAGGTCACTTTAAATTGTCATATTTTTCAAACATTTATGCATTTGATGCACCATAGACGAGATATTTTCAGGCCTCATACTCATACCTGTGCAGAAAAGCCTGCGTGACGTGCTGTCGGTACTTCTGAGTTTTATCATCAGCTAAAAGCACCTAACTGGCATGTTTCTGCATTGCAACAAGCTCCAAACCTGCCTTTGTCTCCTTGTCAGTTTCACACTGTCAGCAGGTCAAGTTAGGAGTGATGTTTGTTTTCAGAGGGCTGGGTCTTCAGCTGGCTCAGCTTCTGCCTTCATGCTATAACTTTGATTATCTGCTTGCTGATGTGCTGACGCCGTTTCCTGATCTGAGTGTTTTCTGTGTTTGATGTTTAACCTGCTGGAGGTCCCACCCTCTCGTTTTTATTTATCAATAGTTCAAGCTTTCTGAAGGTCTAAATTGGCTCTTCAGACACTTTACTAGGAGCCTGTTTCAAAAATACCTGTGTCTTTAGTTAAATCTATGAAAAGTGTCAAAAGAAGAATCCATTCTTAATTAAGGGAAGCAGGAGGAAAGGCTGAGGTATGAAACGTATACAAGAATTGGACTGAAATGGGTCTGATGGAGCGATGGATCCAGATCCAGTATAGATGGAGGAGGTCAGGAGAGAGGTCCAACAGTGAGGCTCCAGCCTGTGAGACACGGTGGAGGCTCGGTCATGGTTTCAGCCAGTGCTGTCGGAGATATTTGTTAAAACTGATGAAAGTCAGATTTGATCCACTGTACAGTAACATCTGTAACATCTGCGTCTCATTTGGATGTTAGGTTTGTTCTTAGTTGACATCACCTGTGCTAAATCCAAAGTGTTTCCACATAATGGCCGATTCTGATTTTAGAAACAAGCTGCTTTCCTTCTGCTGTGCCAGACGTTTGCTCTTTGTTTGTGTGTCTGTCGTTCAATGTAGTGTCGTTTCTGTTGGCGGAGTGTTTTCCGTATCATAACTGAGGTTAATGATAATATATTAATTAGGGCTGCCACAAACGATTGTTTTGATAGTCGACTAGTCACCGATTATTTTTGCGAGTCCGGTGTTCTCACGGCGCTAGTGACCTAGCCCCCGGCTAGCTATCGAGCTAGTGGGTAACAGACGTCTCCGAAAACGTCGGAGCGCTTTTGAAAATACGTGGTGTCCTGATAAACTGAGCAGATATTTGAGGTTTACACAGCTACATTCTCGCCTGAAAATATGTTAAATGTTTATTTTGTGACCCAGAAAGAACAATAAGAGCAATATTAAAACTAACTAGCTGCCGCCATTGTTATAAACTGAGCTGGGCCGCGCTATGAATTCTGGGACACAGCTTCTTCTTCTTCGGGGTTTAACGGCAGCTGGCATCCTTGTACATGCAGTGCTGCCATCTTCTGTTTCAGTCCGTTATTACACTCTTAAATCCTGCTACTTATTCCTGCGTCTTTTGTGATCTTACAAAGCTTCAAACGACGCGTCGACTATTAAATAGGTCATCGACAATTTTGATAGTCGACGTAATCGTGACTAGTCGACTAATCGTGGCAGCCCTAATATTAATAACATATTATTGATTAACCTCGTCTTGTGGACGGAGGTTCTCAGATGTTTGGTCTGTTTTTGGCGTCTTCTTCCTGCTGTTCGATGGCGTTTGCGGTGGACCCTCAGCAGGAGCTTTGGGAGAACACGGGGATCGTTTTTAGCTGAAAGAATTTGGACCATTTTTCACTCTGTGGTTTCTCAGAGTTTGTTTGAAGGAGTATTTTGAGCCAGTAATGACTAATGAAGACAAAGCTGTGGTTTGCTCCTGACAAATTTTGTCCTACTATTATATGTAATAACACTTTATTATTTCCCACCAGTCGGTTCTTACTTTGACAGTTTTATATCAGACTGCTGACACAGTAAACTAAAGTAAATCCTTGGACTTGGTGGAATAATCAGTTGTGATTTTGAGCAGATGTGATGTTATTGGCAGCTCATAGGTCATGAAATTAAAGTCTTGTTTGTAGATGGACAGAAAAACAGCGAGCAGCTATTTTTATACTCTTTCATTGGTTCTTTAGTCAAACAGACACTGAAGGAATCGTCTGCACCTCTGAAAAGTTTTCACTGGTTTCTCTTTAATTCTTGACGCTTCTTTCAGCTGTTCTGAATGTCCTGCAGGCTGACTTTGAAAGACTGGCAGATAAGCAGCTTCAGCAGCTCTGATGGATGAATGGATGCATAGACTGTGAGGTGATTAGATGTGCAGATAGATTACGGACAGGTCAGCAGATGGCTACTGCAGATGTGTTCGTTGTCTGCATGCGCTTCAGGCAGCGTGCTGCCGTGCATCACTGCTGGCAGGTTTTACTTCCTGGTTTGCTTGTTTTTTTTGTTTTTTTTTGTTTGTTTTAACCGCTCTGTGACACCCAGCTGCTGGCGGGTATCACCTCCTCCCCCTCTGTCTGCACTCAAACGGGGTAACTGTTGCATCAGATCTCATTTATTTCTACTCAGCGAGTGGAGCTACTGAAGCAGATCACAGTTGGAGCTTTTATGCCTTTTTTGCATACACACTGCAAGGTGTGTGTGTGTGTGTGTGTGTGTGTGTGGGTGGGTGGGTGAAGGGGGGGTATTAATAGTAGTGTTGTAGTATGGCGTGTGTGCAGCTGTGTGAATGCATTTACTCAACTGTTGGAGATAATCTGTCACCATAATTACCTCGGTGCAAGTAGAGTCGGACCGAGACGGCGTTACTGAAAATAGCTGAATAATGCATCACGAATACGCGTCGTCACAGACACTATACAGCAAATGGTAAACAATCAGCAGGCAGACAGGAAGTGGTTCTCCTCTGGAGGTTGTTTGGCTGGTTTGGGATTTCATAAAACTTTTTTAAACCACATTCAGTATCAGTTCCCTTATCGGATCTCATTTTTGGGCATCTAAAAAAGTATAAATAACCACAAATCAGAGCATCAGTGTGTCAGGACCTCTGTGGTCACACAAGATGCTCATTTCCATCTCTCACAGACCTTTGTGGTTTATTGCCAACTTTAATTTGATCAAAAAAATGAAAATATCCCGGATTATACTACAGGGTGGGCCATTTATATGGATACAGCGTAATAACATGGGAATGGTTGGTGATATTAAAGTCCTGTTTGTGGCACATTAGTATAAGTGAGGGGGCAAACTCCTCAAGGTGGGTGGTGACCATGGTGGGTAGAGATGGGCCGATCCGATATTACGTATCGGTATCGGTCCGATACTGACCTAAATTACTGGATCGGAGAGAAATAAAAAATGTAATCCGATCCATTAAATAGCAAAAAAGCACCTCACAAAACTTGCGACACGGCGTAACTCGGCTCATTACCGTAGCACGTCGGAGCAGTATGCGTCACGTGATAGAGCGGCTGTGTGTATTTGTAGCCTCGCTACCAATCCAGCATTTCATCTCCGAGGAAGTGATCCCAGAGAGAAGTAAAGCAAGTGTGTAAGTTCATCTCTGAATGTTTGTAAAGCTTAACAAGTGATATATGGAGCGACTGCCTCTTCTTGCTGCTACTTCAATCATGAAACTGATCAATGATCAGCTGATCGGCTTTTCTCTCTTCTTTGTTTTTGGCCCACTTTGCACCAGAAAGAGGAAACCAGCGGCTGAACAGCAGCAGCACGTTTAAGCTTGATCAGCTGTTGTTAGAATTTATTTAATATTACTTTCTACTCGAGGATCTTTTTCTACGTAGCTGACACTGGTAACTGTGCAGGGCCGGATCTAGCAAAGTTTAGCCAGGGGGGCCGATAGGGCATGAACAGGGAAAAGGGGGCACAAAGACATACTTTTCTTTCTTATTGTCATTTAAAATGTCGAGCTTTTAATAAATAATTATCTGAATCTTACACCCAAAGTTTTAATCTGATGTAAAATGTATAGAAGTCAATTACTGTATATAGTAACTGTTAAGTCTAATATACCCCAGTAAGCTATAGTACTTTTTCCTTTGGGAACCATCTGTGCAGTCTGCAATTTTGTTGAAGAAAGATGTTGAATCTATTTAATTATTCTTGAAAAATAATTGATTTCTGTGCATTAAATTAAAGTTGATTACATCGATTAAGCATCATGAGGTGGGGGGTGGTTCCCTATTATTATTATTATTATTATTATTATTTTTTGCTGGGAGTTGGAACCCTATTAGTTAGGTTGCTTAATATTTACGCTAAGTACTCTTTAAAATACCAGAATAGGGAGGATGGTGTAGGTTTAAGTTTATTAGATTGATCAGTTTTGCTGAACTATGAAATATTTTGGGTGCAGTGCATTTTTTACATACAGGTATAACAGAATAGCTTTAGTGTTGTTGTTTATTTAAACTTGAGTATGAACTTATACCAAATGCAGCAAGATATTAAAAAAACACTATATCAGATTCATATCTGTATCGGCCGATATACCAATTTATGATATCGGTATCGGACATAAAAAAGTGGTATCGCGCCATCTCTAATGGTGGCCATTTAGAAGTCGGCCATCTTGAATACAACTTTTGTTTTTCAATAGGAAGAGGGTCATGTGACACATCAAACTTATTGGTAATGTCACAAGAAAAACAATGGTGTGCTTGGTTTCAACGTAACTTTATTCTTTCTTTATTTACAAGTTTCGGACCACTTATAAAATGTGTTCAATGTGCTGCCCATTGTGTTGGATTGTCAATGCAACCCTCTTCTCCCACTCTTCACACACTGATAGCAACACCGCAGGAGAAATGCCAGCACAGGCATCCAGTATCCATAGTTTCAGGTGCTGCACGTCTCGTATCTTCACACCATAGACAATTGCCTTCAGATGACCCCAAAGATAAAAGTCTAAGGGGGTCAGATCGGGAGACCTTGGGGGCCATTCAACTGGCCCACGACGACCAATCCACTTTCCAGGAAACTGTTCATCTAGGAATGCTCGGACCTGCACCCATAATGTGGTGGTGCACCATCCTGCTGGAAAAACTCAGGGAACGTGCCAGCTTCAGTGCATAAAGAGGGAAACACATCATCATGTAGCAATTTCAAATATCCAGAGGCCTTGAGGTTTCCATTGATGAAGAATGGACCCACTATCGTTGTATTCCATATACCACACCAAACCATCACTTTTGTTGTTCCAACAGTCTTGGAGGGATCCATCCAATGTGGGTTAGTGTCAGACCAATAGCGCTGGTTTTGTTTGTTAACTTCACCATTCACATAAAAGTTTGCCTCATCACTTAAATGATTTGCAAAGAGCAGTGGTTCCCAAACTGTCAGGGAACTGCAGCGGGGCTAAAAGTACTACATTAAAAAGAAAAACTTGAAAATTTCTGCTTTGAATTAAATATAAAATTGCTGTTAAATGATTGCATTAAAAAAAGTAGCAGAACCAATGAAACAAATCAACGAGAGTTTTAAAAAATGACGTTATTCATCACTTTTGTACCTTTTTTTTAACCTGAAATCATGACGCATCTCATCGTTGGTGAGAGAACTGAAATGAAGTCGAAGCTTCAATCAAGCAAATGAACAGAAGATCAAAATGAATCGACAGAGGAGGAGGAAATGCGTCACGGCGGGCTGATGTGGTGATCACAGTTGTGATAATTGGGCTGAAGCAATGTTTTATCACATTCTGTTTTGTTGTAGTGATCTTTACACACGTTGGTTTCTTTTTGCCTTTTTTGGAGGTTTTTATGTCGAATGATGTAATGACAGGAAGTCAGCCTGCATCAAACATGTAAAATACTCAAAGATGTTGAAATTGTGAAACTGTGCAAGAGCAAAATTGAAGCTTAATCATGTTGCTGTTACATCTGTAGCCAAATGACATGACAGTCATTTTTACATTAAATGATAACATATCGACGAGTGTTTTTCAGCCTCAAAGCAGCACTCCGGGGATATGACTGCACACATAATATCTAAACTCTGAGTAATCTATACGTGCCAAACACTCATTTCCCAGTACGGCCCTCAGAGAAGATATCTAAGTCTTTGCTCTATGAAGGTCACATTCTTGGGATGTGAGGATGGTCTTGTTTTTGAAATCCTGTTAAACTCTGCAGGAAACCCTGTGGACTTCATTTCCTCACCGCTTTCCTGCAGGTTCTCTCCCAGCGACTGATGAATATTACCTGTCAGGTGCAGTCGTCTGCTGCAGGACAGCTACACCATAAAAAGAAAACCACACATTTGCAATGCAAATGATCTCCTGCCTGATTTACATGTTGTTTTCTTTACTCCGCTTCGCAGGTCCAGATCTCGATGTGAGGACGTTTCCCTCCTCCGCGCAGGCTCTGGTCGAGCAGCCCTTCATCCAGGAGCTGCAGAGTTCCCCCTCATGTTTCACCTCAGACCCACATGTTGGATACCAACTTCAGGGGCCCCAGTACGGTGCCCAGGTGAACCCCAGAGCCTTTGACTGCCCCAGCATTCAGATTACCTCCATAGCACCAAACAACCATTTGGAGCCCGACAGTAGCCAGGATGTTTTGGCAGTGGGCGGGGCAGAGGGGGGTTACAGCGATGCATCCTGGTCCAGAGACCAGCTGTACCTCTCTCTGGAGCCCCGCTACCGGGATCCGGCTCTGTGCCCGAGCCCGTGCAGCAGCCTCTCCTCCAGGAGCTGGATCTCCGACCTCTCCTCTTGTGAGTCTTTCTCGCATACCTACGATGATGTGGAGGGGGAGCTACCTGATGCCGCCCGCCTCGCTATGGGTTCCCCCCTCGGCTCGCCTTTTGGTTCTCCGGGCTGTGGGGGCGGAGCCTTTGGGGTAGAGTTGTGGCAGCAGAAGTACCAGCATCCTTTGGCCTTCAACCCGGCGCTCTCGCCCCATCAGTCACCTCGCCAGTCGCCCCGCCAGTCACCGTGCCACTCTCCTCGCACCAGCGTGACAGACGAGAGTTGGCTCAACCGCCGGCCCACTTCCAGGTAGATATCGCCATGGAGACCAGATGTCTTAATTTGGTTCATTTCAACCATTTCAAGATAAAATCACAACAGGACCCTTAAGTAATCGATACTTTAAAATTAAAAAAATAAACATATTATTATATATTAATAAATAATGAACTCCTAATAATTAACTGAATAGTCAGAGTTGTGATTAAAGGTGTGAATTTTGGGAAGCGCTTGTTTAGCGAGTCAGGGGACGGCTCCGGAGCTGCATGCGGCTCTTTAGTCCTTATAGTGCGGCTCCGCCTGGTTTGGGAAAATAATTTAAAGTATTTAGCTGAAGTGTATTATATTTAAATTAGTTCTTTTTTAACTTGTAGTTCTACATTGGAAGATTATTGTGATATTGACATATAAATATAAAATTATATTTTATTATTTTTTCATCGCTCAAAATAAGCGTCACACTTGTGGAAGCCGGTGTAGCCGCCGAAACGCCTGCATTTATCGAGACTTTCAGCCCCAGGTAGGCCAATTATGGATCTTCGGATCCACATTTTGTCAGCAGCTCCACCGTGAACTTTGTTAAAGACAAACGCCGCTCACGCCTCACAGACGACAGCTTACAGTCCTGTAAAGATGAAAGTGACTTCGTACAGCCCCGATCTGCAGACGCTGTGCGCAGAGGTTCAGGAGCAGAAGTTCCGTTGTAAACATATCACGGCAGACCCCACGATGTTTGCATGAACACGCTTTTCACACACAGTTGCTGACGCACACAGCCGGCTGTAGCTTTGCAGCTCACAGCCCGACACACACCAACACAACAGCACAGATGTTAAGGCGGCGAGGCGTGATTGCGGGTGCTGCTCAGGTGCGTCCTCCTCCCCTGCAGCGGCGCTGCAGACCACGCCCCGCCACACAAATTAACCAGGTAAAATACATATTTAGAATTTTGTAAATATTTATTTTTCATTTCTTTAGCAGCAAAGTGCTTTTTTTTTTTTTTTTTAAGTTATTTTTAAAAGTCAGGTCAAGGCTCCAAAAGCCCAAAGGCGATACAACAGTTTTTGTTTCTGGATCATTTTAGTTCAGCTTTGCTTTTGTTATATTTCTTTAAGAGTTCAAAATGTGTTAATTACATAAATAAAATGTAATTTTCTCTGTAGCACTTCATGGATTTCATAAGCAGCACACCTTAGTTGTTCACACAAAGGTAAAAAACAATATATACAGTGTTATCTTCATTTTAGATGTCAACAAGTATTTGCGGCTCTGTTTTCTTTTGCGTGGAAACCGGCTCCAAATGTCTGTTTGGGTCTTAAAGGTTGTGACCCCTGGCCTAAACACATTCAGATGTGCATGTCTGAGTCGTTGATCCCGCTCTGCTTTCTCAGGCCGTCATCCAGGCCAACCTCCCCCTGTGGTAAGAGACGCCACTCCAGCGCCGACCCTCATGCCCGCTCTCCGTCCCCTCACCACTCACCCAGCCCCACACCAGGCGCCTCCCCACGGGGCAGCGTGACAGATGAAACCTGGGTGGGAAGCCCTGCCGGCGCCCTCGGATCCCTCCTCATGTGCGGATTCCCTGAGCTGGACGTTCCCTCCAAGACTAGGAGGACGTCGGGGAGTCAGTTGGTCCTCCTGGCAGGTCAAGTAGACTCCAGTCTGGAGTCCTTCCAGGATCCTCCCGCAGAAGAGGGGCGGGAACAAGAGGGCCTGGCCGAGCTCTTCCTTCAGGTGCCCTCCCACTTTACCTGGAACAAACCCAAACCCGGAAACGCCCCTCTGTTCAGGTGGGCCTTACAGCATTCAGCAAATAGATTTGGGTGTAGTTCGGTTACTAGCTGATGATCACATCTGTTTTCTCTGCCTTCAGGACCTCATCGCCCCCTCCTTTGGACTGGCCTCTGCCCAGCCAGTATGACCAGTGCGAGCTGAAGGTGGAGGTCCAGCCCAAGTCCTACCACAGGGCGCATTACGAGACGGAGGGCAGCCGCGGATCCATCAAGGCAGCTGCTGGACATCCTATCGTTAAGGTGCGTCCTCACTATCACTTTCATATTAACCTTTTTTGTCACCGAGTTTGTTTAATCTAAGCTTGTTCTCGATTTACTTTAAGGTGAGTTACCTTGGCACTGACTTAATATGTGAGATTCAAGGGTATTATAGAAATAAACTGAAATGATATTGGAGTCTTTAAACTAATAAACAATAGAATAAGGACGCTCGGGGCACTGGTGCAAAAGTTTACTGAGGCAAACTACAGTGAGAACAGCCACTAAGGCTATTACTAGCTGAAATGAAAGTAAGAGCTTTCAGTGTTGGTGTGATAGAAGAGGGTGCATGTGATGGGTCAACATTAAAATAAAAACTGGATGCACTTTCACTGTTCTCACCACAGCCATGTTGTTAGTCAGACAATGCCATTAAAATGCTCCAAAAGGCTTCAACAGCACAAACATATCCCGCCTAACAGACAGCTAGCAGCTACAGCGGTCTGGGGTCGTTTTCTCTCTGTTTTGACCTCCCGTCCACACTGAGACGCCGTTTTCAGTCAAGGAAAACGCAGCGTTTTGAAAACGCTCTCCAAAGCGGATACATTTGAATTCAGTTTTTGCGTCGCAGTGTGGACAGCGAACCCAGAGCCTTTTTGAAAACGATGACACATTGTAGTCATGTGATGCAGTCATGTGACCAATTAAACTAAGATAGCGGGGGTATTATACAGCAGTTGTTTTGTTTGACAGCCCTGTTAAGGATTAATATCAGTCTGTACGCGCTTCAGAGAGCTTTTCTTCAAATTCTTTATTTCTCACTCACTTTTGCAACTTTGTACTGTTGTGTTACTCGCAGCAACAACTCCACCTCATTGTGAGTCCATTTAAAAAACTCTGTGCTTTTCCTCGACATTTTGCCGCGACGTTTCAAAGAGCCGGAAATTAAATAAGCTGCAGACTGAAATGAGGCAGGCCAAATCTTCTTGCGTTTTGCGCTTGCACAGTACTGAAACGTAAGCGTTTTCGGCCGTTTCAATGTGGACGCACAACTCTGGGAAAACGACGGAAAACGCTTGTGTGGACGCGGAGCGTTTTCAGACGAAAACGCAGTTTTCAAATCTATCCGGGCCAGTGTGGACGTTGCCTGTGTCACCATCCACCTGTCAGAGGCCACGCCCCTAATAATGCAAATTTTAAGGCTTCACACAGTTTAAACAGGTGAGTCGTTATGAAGGGTGAAATTATCTTTAAAGACCAAAACACCTTTTCCCCCTGTTTCATGCTATAAACGTGTTTAATACTGCTGTAACAATTTAACATGGGAGTCTATGGGGACGTCTGAGGCCTCTAGTGGCCATTAGAGGAACTGCAGCTTTGACTTCGTTTTTTGTTTAGGCTGTGGTAAGTTTAGGTTTCTGAAAATGAAAACAGTTCAGGTAGATGAAAACAAGCTTCTGTGCCTGCTCGTTCAGTTTTTGGTACTCTTCAAACAGTTAAGTGTGAGTCTGTGGCATAAATAATAATTTTAATAAAAAGCTGAAAGCACCGAGCCTGTGGTGACCCACGGGAGATGGAATCACAGGTCGACTGAGGTTGCGTGCTTTGCCGATGTGTCGAGTGAGCGGCCCCGCGGAGCCTGTGGATCAGACAACAGAGGCGGCCTGAGACAAGTAAAGCCTTCATCAAGGCCTCGCATGTAACGGACACCAGCAGGGCTATTCTGGGTGGCACATTCTCAGGCCGCCGCCAAGGCTAGAAAAGCTTCCTGCTGCAAGACGTGCTAAAACTCGCAGCGTTTACTGTCGAGAAAAGGGACAACAGGTCACACAGGAAGCAGATAATCACACTCAGGGCTGCTGTTTAATTTGTGAAATCTACAAAGGACGACAGAGCTAGGGCTGTTCTTCAAATTCTCTTTGTCTATTTTTCCTCTCATCTTTCTTTAGAGGAATGAGGGTAGAAACTGAATGGTACAGTGACCCCTATCTTTATGATAAAGCAAATACTTAACAAGACAATATTAAAAGTTAAAAGTCTTTATAAAAGGATAAGGCAGCTCACTATGCAGATGATTTCTTAACTGCAGGTCTGTAAATGTCACGATCAGTCGGGCCGTTTTCATTTTTTCATTTCCTCGTCCTCCAAGAGATCCCAGCATTTCCCAGGATCCCTTTCCCGGTTTTTAAACCTGTTCCAGTTTAAATGCTGAATCATATGCAATCAATCATCATCAGAACTTTTCATGGCGAGACCTTTTATTGGGAAAGGATCTGCATTTCGACCTGTAATTACAGTAGGTCTAATAAACGAGTCGTATTCTCAGTTACATGTTAGAGTCAAAACAAGAGAAAGGACCGCACTACTGTGGGCTACACCCAGGTGCCCCACCACATCCACCTGTTTTTGTTTCATTTATTTATGTTTAACTGTCAAGACAGTTGCTTTTATTTACAAGTTTATTTGAAGCAGTCGCTAATTTGGTGACTTTTGTTATAAGTCTGTAGCGCTCGTCCTGTTAAAACAGTTTCTAGTGTTTGCTTTCATTTATGGTTATGACACAGGCTTTTTGTTTGGACTTTTTATATAACAATTGGAGGTATAAATGTAAGCCAGGCTCGCCTGTCCAAAGGTCAAAAACACACATAACACCTCAATCAATCAATCAATCAAGCAAGGCTTTATTCGCCTCGTGCAGGTTGCCCTGCAGTGCCCTCTAATACTCGCTAAGAAGGAAATTTGCAAGAGATTAAAATAGTAACTGTTAGATTTCTCTTTCAGTTCTCCTTCTTTTCCTTCTGCTAATGTGACCACAGTCGTTTTCTCTCCGTCTCAAACATGCTTCATGTGTTCACTCCAGCTTTATTTGTGGCCGGGAGCTTTTCAGTTCAGATATCACTTTTGCTTTGCGATAACCTTTTTAATATCAACACCCTTCCTGAGGACGTGTGACACCAATGATCAAGGCCACTTACAGCTGAACATGCACATAATGCTGCCTCCTCCGTGTTCGGAGGATATTGTCATCAGGCCTCTCCTCCTCTGTAAGTTATTCCTGGTTTCATCTGTCCAGATGTTTTTGTGTTGTTGTTTTTCTACCTTTCAAGACAAATATCACAAATTGCTTTGCAACAAAATGCTAAAAAACAAATGCTTTGTCTCCTTTAGCTCTCAGCCTTGACGCACAGGCCCTGATCACATGACCTTAGGTCACGATGTAAATGGCCTGTATTTATATAGCGCTTTACTCGTCCCTAAGGACCCCAAAGCGCTTTACATATCCAGTCATCCACACAGTCACACACTGGTGATGGCAGCTACATTGTAGCCACAGCCACCCTGGGGCGCACTGACAGAGGCGAGGCTGCCGGACACTGGCGCCACCGGGCCCTCTGACCACCACCAGTAGGCAACGGGTGAAGCGTCTTGCCCAAGGACACAACGACCGAGACTGTCCAAGCCGGGGCTCAAACCGGCAACCTTCCGATTACAAGGCGAACTCCCAACTCTTGAGCCACGGTCGCCCCAGTACGTTGGTAGTTAACTACTCTCTGATGTAGAACAAATCAATCAAATCTTCCAGAAAATGTGGCAAGAGGACCAAGAGTTCCCATTACCCTTGGACACAAACAGACTTCTTTGTTTTTTCAATCGAGAAAACTCTCAGCGATCTAAGTTTTAGTAGAATCTAAGCAAGATCTGTAACATCCTGGGGCTTTACAGGATGTCATCAGCATAGAAGTGACGAGAACCTCGAGAGGAGAACCTCTCCAAAGCAGAGCCTGATACACCCACCCAGTATCTCCACCTGTCGAGCATAATGTGATGGTCACCAGTGTCACAGGTAGAGCTCAGGTCCAACATTAGCAGGAGTAACTGGAAGCTCTCGAAACTTTACAAAACCAGAAAGAGGTTTTTGAACAAAGATGCAGGCAGATGTTTCCAGTTCAGTAAAGAAATGGATACAAATCTTTCCAAAATAACAGCCGAGCTGGAGAAAGAACAGCTGGCAGGCAGGAAGATGCTGAAGGAGAAAAAACATTTCTCCCATTACAGGAAATTTCCAAATAATGTCCTGGGATTAGTTCCTCTCTGAAACCAGTTAACCAGCCTAGTGATGGCCTCCCTCACTTCATCTCTTTGGACCTCATGCTGAGAGTGAACGGCTAACACATGGAATCACCTCCAAGTCTTTTATCTGCTTAAGTTCTCCTGGATATTATTTGGATAATATTTAGGAAGTAGGCTTCACCAGACCATGAAACTTACTTCTGAGCCTCTGAAAATGGGCCTCTGTATAAAAGCGACGGTACTTCCTAAACAGCTGATGCAGGACTTTTGTTTGGTGGTAAAAATGCATCATTGTCCAAAAACCATCAAACCATTTCTTTAAATAAAGGTCTGACCACTTGCGTCTATCCCTCAGGTGGCCTTCATGCTAAACTACACATCTGTGTTTTTCCCCATGGAAAAATTCCCTGCACTGATCCAGCCAGCACGAAATGAATCATTGTAAAACTGTACTGTGAGATATCACATGTCGGCTTCACATCCAACAGTTTAAAGTAATTTGGAGTCCAGAGCGTGACGTTTCAGGTTGCAGTGGTGTCAAGGTGTTCGTCAGGATGAGCAGCTGCTTATCAGCTCGTCTTTCTTCCTTTCCTGTAGTTGCACGGATGCAGCGAGCAGCGGGTCGGTCTGGTGCTGTTCATCGGCACCGCGGACGACCGATACATTCGTCCTCACCCCTTCTACCAGGTCCACCGAGTGACGGGGAAGACAGTCACCACCATGTGTCAGGAGAAAATTATGGATTCCATCAAAGTGCTGGAGATCCCTCTGCTTCCAGAGAACGACATGTCTGCCAGGTAACGATCACGAACCCTATAAGCCATGCACCGTCACTCAGGTGCTCCTCATATTGTTTCAGCACAGAGAAGAGCTTCGAATGTCCTTCAAGGAGCCTGAAGAAAGACGATCAAATCAAATATTGACTTTTAAACTTGCTGCTTCTCCATGTATATTTCTGATTTTTTCCTAACAACGTGTAAAGAACGGGCGGGTGTTGTTACGTTCCCCTGAGGGGTCTAGGCGGTTAGGGGGAAGTAACAAAAAGTGTCCGGGTCAGAAAAAGGAGTCACGGAGGCAAAAGGGTTAAATTAAAGAGTTTTATTAAAGTAGCTCAGCTAAAAGAGACGGATAAGCCGCTATCACCATTTAAGGAAACAAACTTTCCACCTACCAGACACCATAGCAACGGTTAGGCATCGCCTGTGGAAGCTGCCAACCCCATCTCAATGGGTTCAAAATACTGACTGAGGGTGGCCCCAGACCTTCAAAACAATGTCCCATGTGATAGCCAGGGCTTTTTTTGAGCCTCACATGTGGAGCAGGCAGTCAGAAGACCTTACTGGAACAGTTTTCAGGTGTTTCTTCAGGACAGGGGTACAGGCAAGTTTGTTAGCAAGGGGTGCAGGTCTGAGTGGTGGTTCTACACACGATCTGTCCCCCTGCAAGTCATTTTGAGGACCCGAGAAATGGTCAACCAGCGGCAGCTTAGGGTTAGTTGACCTCTTACACTGACTACATGACACTACTAAGCAATTATGGTGTCTCAATACTTTTGCACAGCATATCAAACCATTTACATACAGCTGCTAATTATACTTAATGCTCAGCTACCCACACCCTGGGTAGCTGAGTCTTTATCACGTTCCCAATGATATCGATCTTCACACCAGCCTCGCTGCCAGAAAACCTTTCATGTTACTGTTTTTTCTTCATCTGAGCAACAAAACACGGTAACAATTTCCCCAAAAATGATCGAAATGATCCCAAAACTGGAGAGAGCAATTTTACTTTGAACACAAAGACGGAAACACTCAGGACGTTTGTTCTGAAGGTGTTTCGTGACTGAGGCATCTACGAGGTTTCGAGCCCTCCTTTTAGAGGAGGGGAAATTACAAAGATCAGCTGTTTGTGACAGGAAATAACATCGATAAGAACTCAGCATGGTTTTAAAAACATACAAATACACGGCCGCTGTCTCTTTAGGCTTAACGAAGGTCAGGAAGCCAGATTAGAAAGCGCAGCAAAAAATAAAGAGCTGTGGTACAGAGTCTAGACACTGTAGAGGAGGCAGGAAGCATGTAAATAATGTCACCGTAATCTCAAACATTTAAAGAAGGAAGCATGTACATAAGTCGATAACGTTAGTCTGCTGCTTGTTTGCAGGCAGCGTGAGTGAGCTTTAAGTGGTCATGGCCACAGGATGGCTTTGCTGTGAGCTCAATTATTCAGTAACTAGTAGTAGTACTAGCCATATATGGTGGTGTTGGGTTAGAGCTGTGAATAAGGACCTTGTGTTCACAAAACGGTTTGTACAGATCCTTGAGGCCTTTTGTTCTCGCGTCAGCAACTTTCAGCCACGCTGTGGTTTTCAGGCACGTCAGGCTCATTTAACAAAACTCTAATAAGCGGAGGTGTTTGTAGTCAGATGGGTCGCTCCTCTGTGGATCTTGTTTCACCAGTTTCTCGCTCCCACACTTCAGCTTCATACCTTGCACAGTCTTCTCTGCAGCTGGCAGGAATGTGGACCTGAACCACAGTGCACACTGCGCGAGCTCTGGTCCACGTGTGGACAGGTAGTTAGCAGTTGAGACGATGCGTTCTGATAAACGGTGCCTTTTTTCTCGTAGCATCGACTGCGCCGGCATCCTGAAGCTGCGTAACGCCGACATCGAGCTGAAGAAAGGAGAGACGGACATCGGGCGGAAGAACACGAGGGTGCGGGTGGTGTTCAGGGTCGCCATCCCTCAGCCGGACGGCCAGATTCTGTGGCTGCAGACGGCGTCGATTCCCGTGGAGTGCTGTGAGTCTCGCAAACAGGAAGCTTGTGTTCCTTTAAAGCACGATCGTAGAAGAAGACGCAGAGGCAAAAATATACTGCATGTTTGTTAATGCTCGAGTTACCTTCTCCGTTCTGTTTCCTCTGCAGCACAGAGATCTGTAATAAAGTCCTAAAATAAACCTGTTGCTTTTCAGCCCAGCGCTCAGGTCAGGAGCTCCCTCAGGTGGACAGCTTCAGTCCAGCCAGCGGCTCCGTGGAGGGAGGACAGGAGCTGCTCATCAGCGGACCCAACATTTCCGCTCAGTCCAGGGTTGTTTTCATGGAGAGAGGGCCCGGTAAGATCGCCTTATTAATTTACTGCAACTTTAATAAGGTTACATAAACTTCTGTGAGCCTGATGATTTGTCTGAAGGTCTAACTCGTGTGTTTTGTCCCCTCAGATGGAAGATCGCTGTGGGAAACCGATGCCAGAGTCGTGCCTGAAAAATGCAGCGGAGTAAGTACGAGGAGTGATGGTGATGCAGCACACAGACGGAGAAAGAGTGAACGATTTAAGAATCCAAAACTTTTTGTTCTCCCTCGAGAATGAGCTCCAACTCGAGCAGCTGTTGCAGTAAATCACTGCAAACGCTCATCGAGGCAGCGTCGGCATCTTTGAGACACGGGAAAACCAAAAAGTTTACATTTATTTCTTTTTTTCCTCAAACAGAAACTGAACTCTTCATGTTTCAGTTCAGTTACCATCCTGACTTCCAGCGATGATAAAAAACAAAGTGACTGGGTTCTCACAACAAAGTTCTTGTTCTGACTTGTGCTGTAAATCAAGCGCACCCTCCGATATACAGCTGTACGCTTTGACCCCGCTCTGAAGGCTCAAGTTCACTCTGAGTTTGTTCAGCTGGATCTGAGATCGGGACGGATGAGCAACGTTTCGACAGGAAGGATCAGTAATGTTTGCAGATGTCTGAGCGTCTCTCGCTCAGTCAGCTTTAGGCAGAGCTCAGCTCAAATGTTTGTTGGCTCCAATCAATCAGTCCAATTTTATTTGTCAAAAGTCCTTGACATAGAGCAGGAGGTATTTACTAATTGGGAAGTTGGTGGTTTGATCCCGTCTGCACGGTGAGATGCTAACCCCAAGTTGCTCTCCGATGCGTCCACTGGAGTGACTGTTAGAAGCACAGAAGAACATGAGTGTATGAGTCAGTGAACGATATGGGCTCAAATTGTGGTCATAAATATTTTGTACTCGTAAATCAGGATTTGTAAGTGTAAAAAGAATTTGTGTGTGTGTAAAACAGATTTGTGTGTGGACTCAGCCAAAAAATACGTGAGAAACTCTGCACTCAAGTTTCAAGTTACAAGTACGAATTTTGACCCCATTTTTCTTCCTTTCATCTGATTGGCCAATGTCATGTCAATCACAAATTTAACTATCCAATCAGAGAACAGATGGGTTTGGCTATTGGAGGGGTGCTTTATGGAGCTTCAGGTCTTTGAAGGGAATAAATGGCCTTTTACATGCCAGTGCCAGTGTTGTGGAAATGACAGTCTTCTCCAGTGGGGATACTTACAAAGCTTTCTTCGTTATGAATTAGCATACATGTTTTTATTGAACATTTGAAGAACTAGCAAAAAAAACCAAAAACTCTTCAAAAAAAACAGGTAGAGCTGCTGCAAAAACCCACAGAGCCCAGCAGCCAGCAACAAATCCTGGATCCTTGGCTTTTAGTTAGCAGTTAGCATTAGCAGCACATCCTGCGTCTGATGTGAAAGGACTTTTATGCTGCGCACTGTGACTCACAGCCATGGTCCCGGGTCAGCCCTGACTTTGTGTTAAACTAATCCTAAAGTAATAATGGTATTTCTAACCACTGATATACCACAACTTTATCCTTTCAACAGCTTCTGAACATTAGGGGACCTAGCTGCTATTGGATATTTATACAGTTTGAAGCTGGAGGATCTCTATATAAATATCCGAAGAAGAAGAACCAAGAACACGACTGTAACGCGCTACGCTGCAACGGACCGAGATCTTCAAGAACACATGTTCAGGCGTGTTTCAAGTTTCCAGTGAACGTGTGAATGAGTCAGAGGCGGCTCTTTGGCATCAACTCGACGGACGTGTGTGAACACGCATCGTTAATTAACCATTAGCCAGAACAATCAAGATGGGTCTTCCAGCATGGCGGTGACCCAAAACTAAGGCAACAGAGAGCAGCTGAAGACGGGTCCTGGAGTGGCCTGGCCAGCCTCCAGGCCTCCACAGAAAATCTGTGGAGGGAGGTGAAGTGGCAGCCAAGAGAGCTTCAGAGTTTCTGTAAAGAGCAGCAGACCAACATCTGAGACGAGTACAAACCTGGTGACCAACTACAAGAAACATCTGTTTGTGGCACTAATGACTGAATTAGATTTGACCTCTGCTGCTTAATAAGGACAAAAGTCTTTCTAAGTTAAATATGTGATAAATGGTGTCGCAAGCATAATTAAAATCAGTGAAAGCAGTCAGGCGTCTGCAACCTCCCGAGGTTTTACAGCGAGGTGTGTCACTGTGGAGATGCCGTCTTGCTTCTACACTCAGACTGATGCTTACTGAAAACAGCTCGACCTCAGGATGAAGAAACTTTTGCCCGGAGTACTTTTGCTTCATAGCAGCACGGTACTGCGATCTTAGTTTTATTGCAGGATCCTGCTCAGTTGTGTTGGTGCGTTGATCTTCGTCAGTGCATGCAGCG
The DNA here is from genome assembly GCF_964374335.1 of Astatotilapia calliptera. NCBI lineage: Eukaryota > Metazoa > Chordata > Actinopteri > Cichliformes > Cichlidae > Astatotilapia > Astatotilapia calliptera. Next base: position 1,969,281 of record NC_137428.1, on the reverse strand, counting down.
ACGTGCTTTTGTTGCTTCTCGGTGTCCGAGTGTGATTTCAGCTGTAATGTTTCTTTGTTTGCCTCCTGATGTCCGGCTGCACAGTGAGCGGAGGGAAAATATTTGGGTCTAATATTTGTAGTCTCCCCTCGGGCCCTGAAGTGTCGAGCTCACAGAATTTTGCTCAGGTTTTTTTTCTGAGCATTTGAACGTCTCTTAAGATGGGGACCAAGATTCCCTTTATAGGAAGTGGAAAGAGGAAGTTACAAGCTGAAACCTCCAGCGTTACCACGATAAATTTCAGACATTCATATAAATACTGTTTCCCCTTTTTCGTAGTGCCATGAAGCCTTCTTGCCGAAGCTCCTCCTCCTTCCTTTTAAGTGCGTTTTGCTGACGCGCTCAGAGCCTCCGTGTGGCTGCAGATCAGAGTGCAGCGCATGTGTTAAACCACATCATTTAGGTCCAAACGCCCAAAATACAAAATGCATTAGTATGTAAAGCAGAAAAGCAACAAATGCTCATGTTTTATAAACGTGTGTGTGTGTTCCAGTCCAGCATCGTGGTGGAGGTTCCTGTGTACAATAAGAAGGCGACGTCGCCGGTCCAGGTCCAGTTCTACGTCACTAACGGGAAGAGAAGGAAAAGTGTGACGCAGAGCTTCACCTACCTGCCTGGAGTCAGACACCACGGTCCTCCCGCTGTCGCCACAGTCAAGCAGGAACGCTGGGAGCCAGATCGCATCTCCCAGAATCCACCTGGCTTCAGCTTGACGGCCTCGCGCAACGGCACGCTCAGTCCTGACGTGGCGTACTATGGTTCCTGTGACCTCCTGGTGCAGTGTGGTCCCCAAAGCAACCCCCATCTCCACCATCCTCACTCCTCTGCTCCTCTTCAGACCCCTTTAATGTATCCTCAGACGTCCTCGGTCCCGCTCCAAGTCTCCTTGCCTTCGCAGACCACCTTGATTCCCCTTCAGACCTCCGTCATGGCTCCTCAGATCACCACGATTCCTCCTCCAGCCTCTTCTGTCCCACTTCAGACCTTCTCCGTCCCTCCACACTCCTCCCCTGGTGGATCTCAGAGGGACCTGTCTCTGAGTCCCAGGAGTACCTTTGTGACACCCGCCAACCCCCAGAAGGACTCTGTGCTGGCCGGGCCGGGGGAGGCACTCATCATCAAGCAGGAGCCGGAGGAGCAGCCGCCTCTGGGATCTTTAGGCCTCCAGGAGATCACGCTGGATGATGGTAGGAAGCTGGATGTTGACCCAGATTTACTCTTGATAAAAACAAAAAAGCTTCTTCCTGTTTTTTTCACAATAATATACATTTATATTTATCAACATAATATACAGATGTGAGGTCAAAGTAATTTTAATCATTTTAAATTATGGAAGTGACAGCTGTGCGATAGGACCAAAATCTCATATCCCGATATAAGACTTTTATCGTCCTGACAACGATATAAATCACAAAAAGGTAACATTGTATGTAAATTCTGTGAATCTTGGGCAGCTCGACTTGCGTGAAGTGTTTCCAGCTGCGCGTCCTTTACCTGGAGTCCAGTGTTTTAACCGATGCATGAAATGATACCTCCAAAGGTTGATTCTGTTTATCTGGACGCAGCGTTTTGTGGGAGAAATGTTTCGTCATCATCAGGTGACGTCTTCAGTCTCAGCTGACTGCAGGTTTTTATAACCAGTACGTTTGCATAATGACTGAAACCAGCCCACTGAAGGAACAATGGGCTGGGAGGTCAGTTCCTTCATCTTAATTATGCAAATTCTCATGAACATTGATCAACAACCACTGATGTCCATGAGTCCCATTCACAGAGAGGTGGGCAATGGCTGCAATCACAGCATTGTAAGATGGTGACAGATGTACCCTTAGGCCCCCTCCTCGATTCAGAGACGGTCTTTCCCTTTTCACGTAAATGGCCTCCTTGACTCCGCCCTCAAACCAGCGTTCCTCCCTGTCCAGGATGTTACATCCTCATCATTGAAAGAGTGTCCACTGGCCTGTAGGTGTGAATAGACTGCAGAGTCCAGGCCTGACGAGTTATTCGTGACACAGTCATCTCAGGCACAGAAGCTCCACCTACTTGCTATTTTTTAAGGGGCAGCCAATTTGCTTAAAGGAGGAGGAGCTAAAACTGCTTGTTTCTGATTGAACTGAGGGGCTGCACAAAGACTCATTATGAGATAAAGAAGGATTATTGTGAACTCTGAATGATGCAAAGCTGCCGTGGTGGAGTCAAAGTATCAAAGCATGAGCAGCGTTCGTCTTTTTACCTCGTAAACCTGCTTGTTTCAATCTGTTCTTCTCATGTCAGTGACACCATGTGTGCACTCTGTCGCTCTCTGATGTTGGCTGTGTGCGTGCGTATTGCGTTTGATCTGGGTTAATAATAGCTGTATTTGCTGCTCTGAATGGTGCAGGTGGAGGTTAAATTTGTTGGCACAGGCAGCAGCTGTCCTCAAGGCGTCTGATCTTCACGCTGTCTTCCTCCATAGCCTTTCAGCTCGAATTTAAAACCCCGAAAATCAGAACCCCCCCCCCCCAGAGGAACGGCAGCCTGCTCACAAACTGAAGCACCTACAGGAGCTTCTCTGGCATCCCATTCTCTTTGTGGAGGGCACCACAGGGAGTTTGTGGCTTTTGAATTATGTGACTCCTGAGAGATTGATCTGGTTTGGAGATGTGATTTATTTCAGATATTTAAATCAGTCTGTCAGTGCAGAGAGTAGAAGTGCGACATAATAAAGTTTAATGTTCAGGATGTTCAAAAACATTGTTATGCTCACCGCATCAGCACACCGGTAAGAAAACTATGACTGGTTATACAATATCTGTGTGCGTGCGGTGGCTGATAGAAGTGTATTTACACGATTCTGAAACACATTAAAAATGAAAATCTGGATAATGAATGTTCTCCGTGCCTGCATGATGGAGACTTTTGGTACTTTTTTATACTAAATTAGAATTTAACACCTGACCTGACCTTTCATTAAAAGATTGATAAAGTGATGTTGCCATGGACACAGCCTGGGACCCTGCTTTTACTGTCTGCATTCATGCTGGAAATCCAGCTTAAGGTTTCTGTCGTCCTTGAGGTCCTAGCAGCAGGAGCGGCACAATGGTGCAGTGGTTAGCACCATCACAGGAGGTTCAAAGGTTAGAACCTGCCTTTGTGTGGAGCGAGCGTTTCCCCGTGGCTATATCGGCTTCCTCTGTTTTGGTTAATCGGTGACTCTAAAGTGTGTGTGTGTGTGTGTGTGTGTGTGTGTGTGTGTGTGCGCGCCTCAGGTTTCACTGCAGAGCTATGAATAGACCGAGCTGTTTGCTGCTCTGCAGATGAACTCAGTTTTATCTTTTGCTGCTCATAACGAGCGCACTGCAGTGTGACCGCCACACCTGCTCAGCACATTTCAGTCCTGCTGCTTCATGATGTGGGAACAGTTTAGTATTTAATGGACGGGTTAGAAAAGCAGAGCAGAGGAGTTAAAGAAAGCCAGTTTGTTTAATTTGTTGCTGTTGGAGTGAATCAGGGAGCTGAATGTGATGGATTCGTTTAAAGCACTTTGTCCTGCTGTGCCCCCGTGTGGCCGTGCTCGGTACTGTAACAGAGTCCTTAAGCAGGTTCCTAACTGGGAAGGTGAAGTGTTAGAGTCTGCAGCCACAATCAGAACTAAACCTAAGGAAAGGTGCTTAAGTGCTTCCTTTATTAACTCCTTCTTAGTGCTCATGGAGACTGGAGCATCCTTCATGAAAGGAAGGCACCATCGGTGCAGGTCATGCTTGAAGCACTGATTGTGACTGCAGAGCCTTCAAATCAAACTGACCTCTGTCCAGTAAACTGTGTCGTGTTATTTTAATTTTACCCTCAAAGAGCCCAAAAATCAAAATATGGCTGGTGAATTTCAGCTTCTCTGCCAACACAGCAGCAGAGAAGCTGAAATTCCATCCATCCATTCGCTTCCGCTTATCCTTTTCAGGGTCGCGGGGGCGCTGGAGCCTATCCCAGCTGTCATAGGGCAAGAGGCGGGGTACACTTTGAGGGTAGCTTTGCATGAGTCACACCTCAGAGTAATCCCTCCTTCTTATGCTGAGCCCCACTGCAACCCCTGAGGTTAAGCATCGTTCAAAACTAGCCATCCTAGCTCCTCCCCCTTCCAAGAAAGTTTCCCTCTGATTGGCTGGGGCTGCCCCTCCCAAACAGCACGACCACGCTGCAGTCTCACTCCTTCAAAGACAGGGATCGGGTTCAGTTTGCAGTTGAATGGGATCGAGTTGGCGATTACATGCAGTCTGATAACAAAGCAGTTAACTGCTTAATCTGCAAAAGGTCTGCAGAGTCCAGCCTCAGGTCTGAATCCAACTCCTCTGCAAATGGTGACGCAGTTGCTGCATGAGACCAACAAACCGACACAGGTGCTCAGCAACGTTTGTTTTATTGGAATAAACAGACCACAACGTTTCTGTTTTGTTTTCAGTGAACGAGATCATCGACAGGGACATCGGTGGCCTGGTTGGCGGCGACCAACCCGACCGGTACGACTGGGAGCCAAAATCCGGCGCCGGCACCTTACCGTTCTGCGGAGGCCCTCAGTAGCACCAGCGCTCTCAGGAACGTCGTTTTTCTTCTGCTGTTTGCACAAAGTGCTCCAAACTGATCTTCAAGTGCCTGAAAACGTCAGATGACCGTTTCCTCGTCTGTCTCAGGAATTTTAGAGAGAAACCGACTCGTACCTCACAGACAAACCAAAGATTTAACTTTTCATGAGCGAATTGGAGGAAGATTAAAGGGCTGAAATTTAACTTTGTTATAATAATTCTAACAATCGGTAACGTCAGACGTAAAATAAGAAAATTCTGTTATTTATTGGCCAGTAAATTACAAATAATCTATTTTTGATACTCTGGATCTGATCCTCAAACCTGAAATCCTTCAGCTGATTTACATTTTTATAGCTTTGTTTTACACTCGTTTACATTTCCTTCGCCCGGTTTAACGTTGACGCTTCTCGACCGAACTGTTGTGGTGTGACACGGCGTTTTAGAAACATGTTTAAGGTTGAAGTAAAAAGAAAAACAAACTTGTTGTGTGTCCGAGTCTTTTCTTTCAGAGGATTTCAGAGCCCGACGACCAACACGTGCGCTGAAACAGCAACGTTTCATTACAGGGAGGTCAGAGGTCACGGTTGGTAATATTCTTCTCTACAGGAACAACCAGAAGCTGCTTGGAGTTAAAGCATGACTCGCGCATGACGACAGCTGCTGCTGTGTTTGCAGCAGTAAAAGATTTTAGAAAAGAAAAGATGACGAACAAACGAGCTGCAGCAGAGACTTTTAATCTTTTCTAACACTCGTGTTGATGTCGTCTTTGGAGCTCCTGTGTTCAGCACCATGAAGTCTGAAGGACCAATAAGAGCAGCTATGGTTCAGTGTCCCGCCCTCGTGTGGCCGTAAGCAGCTGTAACGCTCTGCCCAGGCCCGATGACTAAGGCACATCTATATTTTCACATTTTAAGGCAAAACCTTTAAAGCCTTGAAGTAACAAAAGCTGCTGCTTGGTCCTTTTTTAACACGAGCTCGCCTCAGATTTTTGATCTTCTGACATCATGACGGGGTATAAATAAACCGCGATCCCACCATGATGGCGACGGCGAGCTTCAGGTTAGTCCGTCACACAAAGAGCTGCTGGTCTGGGTCGGTTTGAACGAAGCAGAATTCCTCCACGGCCGAGTCCGACCTGGATGTCCAGCAGCTGTCGGCGCAGGTGTAGACTAGCACCGTCCCAAATTCCAGCTCCACCCCTGCACCGCCGCGCTCCCCGTGCAGCAGGCTTACCAGCGCGGGCATCAGCTGCAGCTCGAATGTCCGGGATCCTCCGCAGGAGCGACACGCTGGCACCAGCTGCGCCACGTTGGACGGCGGCTCAGAGATGAAGAGCGGCTTCCCGCCGCGGCAGTAGCGCAGGATCTGCTGCGGACACACAGAGATCGTCTTCATGAACCTGGAGAAGACGGCGTCTCCGTGTCGGGCTCCGGTCTTCTCATACTTCTCGTCCCCGCCTCCTCCGCTTCCCTCTAACTCCCCCACTGCCACGCCCTCCCGCCTCTCGTACTCCCTCAGCAGCTCCTGAGCGTGCTCCAGGTCGCCGTCCTCCCCGCAAACATCAGTCTCCTCCACCACGCTGATGAAGAATGGACAGAAGGCGGTCACGTCCTCCTGCGAGTCCCCCAGACTGAGGTCACAAAGACGGCTGCTGACGTCCGTCTCACCAGCTGTCAGGGGAAAAAAAAGAACCATAAGATGACCTCACCTGCCTGTCAGAAGGTAGTTCGCACTACAGCGCTCCCTGCTCTGTCTGACTCTAACAGGAGCTTCACTTTATCATTTATTAGAACCAGAGATGAGCTGAGCAATAGGCTCACTGTCTCAGACTTCCATACAATCACTTTATTTTGGATTATTACAACCATAACAGAGAGGCCTGGGGAAAAGGAAAAAAAATAAAGGTGAAGATGGTTAACAGGAAGAGAGGGGGAGGGAAAAATAGAGGAGAAGAGGGATGGAGAGAGACGCCTGCGAGGAAGGAAAATAATAAAAACAGAAACCACAGCAAACGCTAACATGACAGCAAATAATAAATGTAACTGAGCAGCACACAGAACTAACAATACAAGAGATTTTTAATTCAGTTGCATTTATACAGCACCCAATTTTATTTCTATAGCGCCAAATCACAACAAAAGTCACCTCAAGGCGCTTCATAGATACAGAGAAAAACCCAACAATCATATGACCCCCTATGAGCAGCACTTTGGCGACAGTGGGAAGGAAAAACTCCCTTTTAACAGGAAGAAACCTCCGGCAGAACCAGGCTCAGGGAGGGGCGGGGCCATCTGCTGTGATTGGTTGGGATGAGAGAAGGAAGACAGGATAAAAGACAGCAGCCGACCAAGATAGTGTGTACACCAGAGTGTGTACACCAGAGTGTGTACACCAGAGTGTGTACACCAGAGTGTGTACACCAGAGTGTGTACACCAGAGTGTGTACACCAGAGTGTGTACACCAGAGTGTGTTAAGGTGGTCCAAGCTGACTGATAGATCTGCCTCCCATTTCATAATAGGAAGAGATATAGATTCACCTGTTTTGGAGAGCGTCTTGTATATTTTGGACAGGAATTTGGAGGTTTTGAGATTAAGGAATTGTACCACACTCGATGGTGTTTGTAATTTGACTTTATTAGGCTTAAATTTCCTTTTATTATAGACTTAACTTGTTGATATTCTGTAAATCTATTCTTGTTAATCTCATATAGTAAAACTAGTCTGTCAAATGGGATAAAGTCTGTTCCTTCTAATATATGTTCCAAGTATTTAATTCCTTTACTACTCCAATCTGGAGTAGTAAAGAATCTCTATTTTATTGCGTAGTGGCTGTTCTGCGTCTGGGCAGGGCTCCTCTAAGAAGCATGTTTGAACCACCCTGAGATGAACTGTTGGCTAAGAAGTAGTGCTGAAAGACGACCTCTATCCTTGGTCCTTTGTAGTGTAACGAGAAAAGATCTTCAAATTTACAAGAACCTCAAAGGCACGAGGAGAAAAACTTTAAATTAATGAAAAAAATGGCTATGAATTTATAATCTATATATAAAATATGGCATCCTTTAGAATAAAACTTTCTTTGATAAAAATGCAACTCTGTCCAGCCCTACCTGCTGCCTCTGCAGCTCCTGTCTCCTCCTTCACAGCTGTGTTCTGCTTCGCACCTCCTCCCCATCCATCATTATCTTCCTCTCCCCCCATCCCCCAGTCGTCAGCGGTGTCACACCAGTCAGTGACCCGCATAGGAGCCTCCTGAGCCGGTGCAGGCGGCCCGGGTGTCCGCACCTCTGCCTCCAGGCACTGTGAGCGGAGCACCGCCCAGCACTCTGACCGACCGCTGCACTCAGCTCCCGGGCACGCGAAGACGTGGAGGTTCCTGTGGTGCGGAGACGTGTCCACGGGGCAGTACACCTGCACCACGTGGACTAGCGGGACTCTGCAGCGGCCGCATCGCGGTGACCGGGCAGCGATGCCCGCCGGCCAGTCCGGCCGACCCCCTACTTTGTTGGTCAGATAGGAGCACCGGTGCTTCTTGGAGTCGATCTCTCCGTCACACAGCCCGAGCAGAGACACCTCCTGAGCGCGTGAGGCCATCTTTTAAAAAAAAAAAAAAAAACGCCGACCGGAAGTGAAGTTCAGCGTGGGAGGTCCCTCACCAAAATACCACCGACTGGAGTCAAATGAAAATATAGACACGGGAAGTGTGTCACTGAACTATAAATCACACGATACACGAAATTACACGATAAAACGAAACCATTGTTTTATCAATATTCTAAATATTTTATATTTATTATAATATATAACTATTTATATACGCCGTTAGTTTACATTTTCACAGCTTTTAAAGATTTTAACTTTTAAAATTACTGTAGAAAACAGTCATCGGTCCAAATATAAGCGCTTGTGTTTCATGAGGGGCCAAATTCAAGACTTTGAAAATAAGAGTGAAAACAGCGAAGAGATGAAAAATTGAAGTCTCCGTATGTTGTATGCTCATTGTGTGTTCAATAAAGTTATTTTAAAATAAATAAATAAATAGAAGTCTCGACTTCCGACGCCGTGACAAGCAATTTCCGGGTGTAGCACTTTCAAATTAAAAGCAGCTTCCAAAGTGAAAGCTAAAAAGAAAAAAACAACTTGAATTTATCAAATTTATTTACAGTTTTATAGATTTTTTTTTTTAACCAATAAATACATTTCATCAGTTTTTAAACTGCTGTGTGTATTCAAACAAATGTTCAGCACTAGTTGCTCTCTTTCTTTCCACTCTTTATAAGAATTTAGGAGAATATGAAAATGTTACGAGGAAAAATTGGCAAATTTACGAGAAAATGTAAAATATTGTGTGGAGAAACTTGCAAACCAAGAAATGAAACAGAAGAAAAATGAAAACTAAAATTAGAGGATGAAAAGGAAATTGATACGAAACCTTTCTAACATAAAAGCCGGCAAATTTATAAGGAGAATGTTTAAATGTATGAGAGATAGTAAAATTATGAGATTTGTTCAAATAAATTACACATTTATGAGGAAAATGGTCAGTTTACAAGAAAACCGACAATAATTTTATTAGAAGGAAAACAAAATCTGCAAATTTATGAGAATGAACTCAGAAATTCAAGAACAAAACAAACATTAGACACATTAAATAATTGGTTTTAAGAATATTTTTCATCTCTCTATTCTTCGCTCTTCCTCACCTGATTATTGTTCTCAATTATTAGTGAGTTATTTATTAATTTATCTATCTTTTCTGCTGCTGTTTGATGGTCTGCGCCCTGTCCTGTAAGATTAAACTCACTTCACTGCACCATTATCGGAGCTTCTGTGTTTTTTTAGATCAGATGATAAAACAGCTGCAGTGGCTTTGAAACCCTGCACAAATCCTTCAGGGATTAAATGAATGATTTGACAGAAGCTGGTAATAACAGGATTTTAATATCTACGTACAGCCAGAGCCTTTAAAAATGATCTCTGGGAGCGAGCCGAGTGTTCTGGTTTCAGTCTGAAGAACATGTCCCTGAATGATTTAAACAAAGTTAGAACAGACCGATTTCTCACTATAAAGCAGTAAAGAGCTGGCTGGCTGCATAATTTACGGCCTAATGTAATTACACGTAATCCCTCCTCGTGTATACATTTTTCTCTACATTGACCGTTTCCCCCTCAGGGCTGCTGCGGGAGCTGTGAAATGATTTCCCGTGGTGTGTAACCGCCTCTGTCCTCTCCTTTCTCTGCTAATTAGCTCCAGTGTGAGGAGCCTCTGAGTGGAGCCTCCGTTAGTGAAACCACAGCAGAGGTTTCTGTGAATCAACACGTTTTAGCCCATTTACTGCAAAGCAGCCGCACTTTGAATCTCTGCTGAGTTTTTAATCATAGCAGCGGCTTTCAGATTCATCTCGGTGCTCCCCAGCAGGTGCTGGTTTCACTCCACATCATTACGCTCTGAGAGTAAACTGAGAGGCTCGACACTGCAGATAGATAATTCATCCCGTTTGATGGAAGATTTCACTTTAGCTTTATATCTCCTGGCTACGTGTGCGCTTTTAAATCTCTCCTCAAAATCCATTTTATAGATCGGCTCTGCTGCAAAGTTAGTTCACGTTTTATTTCCTCATTTTATTTTATTCATCCCGTTATCTCGCTTTCACGCTGACTTTTTCCAGAGGAGCACATAAACACTTGTGTTATATATTTGAACGCAAAGAGTACACAAGGCATTCAGCTGCTGTGTCCTTATTCAGTTTAAAGCAATTCAAAGGCTCAAGAGCAAAACAGTTTGTTGTTCCAGTTGCCGAAAAATCAGCTTTGTCTTTCTAAGACTTGAGGTCACGGTAAAGGGATTCTAAGTGGTGGATGATCTGAGTGGACCACGAGCTCCTCTGTAGAGTCAGTGTGTCACTGTCCCACAGCTGAAGCTCGGACCACACCGAGTCATCAACAGGACAAAGATCCCAGCACAGCAGCAGGTCTGCAACAGAACGACTGAAGAAGAAAAGAACGGAGCTGCTGCAGAGCTCAGAGAGCTGTGCATGAGCGGATGCAGCAAACCTCAACGAGCTGAAGCAACCAAAACTCCTCCACAGTGATGAGACAGACTAATAAAGTCACACGTGAACCATCGCTGCAGGTTATTGGTGCTGAAGGAGGTTCTACAAGCTGCAGAATAAAGTGGAACTCGTGCAGAATGAACTCGGTCCCAGTGAGTCTCCTGTTAGCAGCAGATTTAATTAACAGCGATGGCTCTGGATCTCATCAGAGCTGCTGAGGTCTGACACTCTCCTCCTCTGCTGGACCAGAAGATGCCGGCTCGACGCCAAAGCGAGCGCTCCGGGTGACCCGCTCCATCAGCTTATGACACAAGAATGTATATCAGCTAGAAACAGAGAGGGGAGGTGCACCTGCAAAATACTGAGACTTACTGAGGAGGAGGACAAAATATTAGAAGCTGGCAAAAAGTTGTTGATTTGATGTACTTTAAATTAAATTAGTAGATTACTCTGATGGACCTGTGGGTTACAGAACCCGAATCAAAGCCTAAGACATCGATATTTAATCTCCAGCCCGATGAAATCAGCTCGAGGCTGAAAAACATGAACGGTTTTCATTTTGACGACCAAGTGTGGAAAATACAAGAATATTTTTATGATAGTAACAGAACAAAGCACAAGGCAAAGAGGCAGTGGTGACCAGTGGGCTTAAGTTGCAGGTGGTTATGTCAAAGGTCACTCTGATCCCTCTGGCAGGCCGACTGCAGATAACCTTTTGACCTTCACTGAAAGGAGGAGGAGGCGGCGATGTGCTTCACCTTTCCTTTCTTAAAACCTTTTAATAATCTAAGTGGGTGGAAATGAGGGACCCCTCTCCCCGGTGGGGTGTAGCCTCTCGTCTCTGTCGCCTTCATATCTCCTTAGTTTCCTTATTTCGTCACATGCATCATCTTCTGTCCCCTGTGGTGGAGGCAGAATGAAGACGACAGCGTGCACAGATGCTGAGTTTAAAACAACCTATGTTTTACACCGTGAGAAGACCACGCCCCCCACACTGAATAAAACCTCACACCGACCTTTAAGTCACCAAACTTTAAGCTGCCTTTGGCTTTTAATTAATCATACAGTGATGTGAACCCTGCTGCTTAAGATGCTCAAAGAGGATTCACTGACCAGCGGGGAGGATGGAGGACCAGGTGAAGGTGGAGGATCATAAACTCCTGGATCTGCATTGCTCACAGCAAATGAACGGCTCCACAAAGCTCTCAGCTTTCACACAGACTCAGCCAGGAGCCTTTAAGAAAGTTGGCCAGTAAAACAATGAAAATGTAATATGTTCAAGCTGTCAGACAAAGGTTGCAGTTCCTCTAATTGACATAATTTGTCAACACACAGTTGGTGTGGAGTGTCCACAATTCTATTCTATTCTATTCTATTCCATTCTATTCTATTCTATAGTCTGGTTCCTAGTGTGGATCAGCCCCCACAGACTCCCATGTTAAACTTTAGAGCATAAAAAACACATTTATAACCTGATAAAAAGAAGAAAGTCGGGCCTCCTGACTGGCGGGTGGATGGTGCCACATGTGCCACGTTTGGCATCCCTGAACCGGATCTATGGTCCAAGTTTCTGCGGTTAATGTAATTATGGGAGCAATAACGTCGGTGCTGTGCGGTTAATTGTACCAACAAAGAAGTTTGTGTCACACTGTTCTCAAATAAACCCTTTAAAAACTCCCCTACGAGCTCACAGGTATTACAGATAAAATCCATCAAAGCCGTTTGATTTGTGTTTTCATCTTCAGCTGCTGCATCTTCTAAATATATTAATGCAGGTTTGAGGCGAATGACTTCATTTCAAAGTGAGTGTAACCATCCAAACCTGCTAAATGATGAATGAGTGGACAAAAGAAAAGAAATGTGCTAACTTATCGGCTCTTTTCTCCCACTGCTGCTGGGTATTTAAAGATACATGCACCCAGTCGACATGCATGAATATGTCTGTCCCTGCAGGATTTAAAAACTGGAGGCTCTGCCTCTTATTTACTGTCTGTACGTCCCCACCTGCACGGTTACAGTTTGTCTGCTTCCTGACCTTCTAATTAAGGATTTACTATCAACTATTAATCCACAAATTCAGCTTCATACGCACCGACACAACACATCTCTACTGTACACATTCCATAAGGCAGCGTGATTAAAAGAGCACGAAAGCATCTCTGCAGTCCACCGAGACAAGGATTTAGAAAGAACTCATGATGATGATGAAAGCGATGATCAGCTCTTTTAAGGTCAACACACAGATCAAAATATTTTAGATGTTCAAAAAAGAGAAGAAGAAGCAGGAGAGAGCGATGAGAGCAAAGAAGCACACGTCTTATAAAAGAGGTAAAAAAAAGCCGCAGCATGTCGTTCAGACACATGTGATTATAAACGAGAGCTGCCGGCAGGACTGTCCACCAAACGTGAGCAGAAACAAAGAAAAGCTGTTATGAGCCACTTTTGCCAGAAGGTGGAGCCAGACCTTCATCAGTCTGGAAGCATGAGCCCATATAATGAGCGTGACATTTATACTTGCACTTCTTTGTTTTTATTTACATGATTTATCTGTTAATGTATAGTTAGTTACAGCTACTGTAAAATAAAATGAAGTGTGCAGACTGAACTTTTGCATCGCCCGTCGGAGGAGTCCTCTGCTGCAAACAGGGTCGGAGAGAGTCGTTATCTATTTAACTGCAGCAGGTAGGAAAGGTTTCTGTCCTCGTTACTGCAGAGTTGAAGGAACCTGCTGCAGTAGATCATGCAGTGGGTGTGAGGTGGTGTCCGGTATGTTCAGCAGTTTGTGGAGCTTCCTTTACTCAGTAACAACCTGCAGGAGCTCCAGAGTCTGAGCCTACCTTTCTCATCAGCTTGTTCCCCCTCTTGGTGTCGCTGGCTCTGATGCGTCTACTCCAACAGATGGCTGCAATAAATAAATTTAAAAAACTGCATTAGCAATAAATAATAAAAGGGGGTTAAAAAAAAAGATGTCAGAAGCAACAGTCATGTGACAGCTTTGGTTACGTTCCTCCCTCAGGCTTACTTTGTGCTACAGAGCGTGGCTAAGTAACTGTGCATGTATATAAAAGATGGATTTCAACACGTAGCATCATTGGCCCTAATTTTGAAGCCCAGTTATTGCATTAACGTATTTGCATTACGTCACGCTGAGGTCCCATGTTTCTGAAAGAGATCAAAATGTTCAGATAAGGGATTTTTTTGTTTACCTTTGCCAGACGGACTTCCTTCCTCTTTCATCCCCTTTTCTCCAGCCGTGAACACATTTATCTGAGCGTCCCATCATCCCATTCATGTATTCAGGGAAACACGGAGGCCTGCCGAGGCTTTCTCACTGTTAGGGGACGAGTGGGATGAAGCCTCTCAGAGCAGCACCCGCTTCTCTTCATACGTCCTTTCACTTCCACTTTAACCACATGAAGTTTAAAACAACGTTTCTGCAACAGCAGCTCACAGCTGTTAGAGTTCACCACGTGATGTTTTCCTGCTTTCTTCTGTGTCTTTGAGTCTCTTTGTCTCCTTCATGGAGGCTGATGGCGTCGGACAGTTTGGATGTGGAACATGAAAGTCGGATTTTCACTGGTCGATTCCTGTAAGCTGCAGACTCACAGATCAGGGTCGGTGTGCGATGAAGCTGCTGTTTGCCAACCTTTGCATCCCAAAGCAAAGCAGCGACTTCACTTTATTCTTTCTGCTTGTGTGGCCAGAAGGAGCCCTGACGGTGGGAGCGCCTCGCTTTTCTTCCATGTTGGAGGAAAGTCCTTCAAGTCCAAAACCAGCCGATCAGTGCGAAGCACAAACGTCTGAACAGGTCGTGAACCAAACCTGCAACCTCCAATTTCCTCGTGCAGAGTTTCCCAACAGTTTCATGAAGCACGCAGGTGAAATCTGTGAGCCTTTACATCCCTGCACCAAAGGACACCTGGTGTGATCTGGAAGGACCGCAGCCTTTGACACCCTGTGAAAGAGAAAAAGCTGCTTTTCTTTTCCAAGCTACAGGACGAAGAACACACCGTGTGTTTACCGTAGCTTTATTTTAACCGTAGCTACATTTACTTATGTGGTACTAGTTTACATCCATCCATCGTCTCCTGATTCTGTGGGTCTGGGTTGCAGGTGTTAAGGCTGGTCGGTATGTTTGGAGAGCAGGAGAGAGGAAACAAAGTATAACAAAAAGCGAGACTTTTATTAGGCTGAATGCATGAACACAAGGCAAGGTGAACTGGGGCAGAACTAAACTAAAACTAAACTGGGAACAGCTAAGAAATCCATGAGGACATGAATTTGAGCAGGCGCATGTAAAAACCAAGACCTGGCATGACATGAAGTGATGCAAACAGACACTGAACAGAGCGAGACAGAGGACTAAGGTAATGAGGAAAGGAAACACCTGGGGAAACGCAGCTGACACAAATAAACACGATGCCACACTAAAACACTCCCATACCAGCTGAGATATAATGTGTCTTAAGTTCATTCTAGTCAGATCAGCAGGCTCCTCTGAGCTAGAAGAGTAGCTCCTCACTTTTATGGCCCCTCCATGAATCATGGCCCCGTGGTCCTCAGACCCACCCTAGAGCTGGGTGTGGTGGACGAGCTCAGCCCAGTCACATGGGCTCACACTGGAGGCTGTAGGAGTCCAATCCCCAGCTGGCTAAACCTTTTAATGAGCCGTTAATTTAATCAGTTCACATCAAGGTTCTTTATGTTGCAAAGCCCCTACAGTGCCTAAAAACCCAGGCATTTACAAAACAGCTGATGAACCTTCAACAACACTAAATGCACATGCAGATCACAGCAGGAAAAGCACTTCAGCGCAGCTTTTCAGAGAAACTTGAGACTTCTCTGTCACTCTCAGTCCTTCCAAAGAGTTCCTGACAAACCCTGATCTGCACTTTGTGAGAAATAAAGCTGAGCTGACAGGTCTCAGTGGGGTCTGCTCATTACTGACGTGCAGTGTGCATCGGGCTTACTGGCGCAACGAGCCTCTGTTTGTGAAAAACTGTCTTCATTTCCACCTGCCGCTCGTCTCTACGTGCAGCAGACGCCCTGAGGGAACCACGATCACGACATGCAGCACTCTGGGTGATTATCCCGGGTAACCGTCCTCAGACTGCCTGTCGTTGCCATGGCGCTGTTGCCCAGGTCAGCGCGGCATCGCCTCAGCAGGAGAGGAATCGTTTTGGGGGGTGGGGGCGGTGGTGGTGTGAGATGGTGCGGTTGTATTACAGAGTGTCTGAATGCTGAGCCGCTTATCAGCTCGACCACACCATCACTCTCTCAGCGGGACTTTGAGCTGCTAAATGGAGTTTTTTAATTGGTTCTGCTGCGTGGCGGGAGTCTCTGCAGGAGCAGCCATGTTGGCTTCGGTTTGAGAATCAGCCTGCTGTGGACTTGGCGTGCTGATCCTGGTCACACCCAGTGGAGGGTTCACGCTGTCGATAGCGGGGTCCATTTAGCTGCCACGGGTTTGTTTGGGGGGGCAGTGCGATAACGGAGAGGGTGGTCGTGGAGCCGCAGGCGGCTGGGATTTCATTAGAACTGAATTAGCAGTAATATTTCAGATTTTCTCATATTTGATTTTATTACACTGCTTAGAGAAAATGACTCACAGTTCATCATCCTCTGAACACCTAAACTGGAACTTGATAAAGCTCCTGGAGCCTCTGGATGGGAGGAATGACACCAAGGAGGAAGTGCCAAAAACCCGCAGTTCCTCTGGTGTCCACTTGAGGCTCCAGCAGCGAGTCGGTCCCGTAGATCATAGGTGTCAAACTCTGGCCCGTGGGCCAAATTTGGCCCGCAGCTTAATTACATTTGGCCCGCGAAGCCATACCAAATTACTATTAGAGCTGGCCTACTGGTATTACACAGCTAATATATATAATGTTTAGTATTAAGCTTTGCTTGTTCCATATTCAGTTTTTCAGCAAAACGTGTTTGAGTCCATAAGAAAAGATTCATTCTTAAATCTGGAGGAAGTTTTTTTTCAATAAATATTAACGTTAGCCCACAACTTTGTTCCTGTTTTGAATTTTGGCCCACTGTGTATTTGAGTTTGACACCCCTGCCGTAAATGTTAAAATGTTCATGTTTACAGCAGCAATAAACACATGTACTGCTATAAAACACAAATAGAAGTTTAAAATTTGCTTCACCAGGGGCGTGGCCTCTTTGACTGACAGGTGGATGGTGACACAGGCGGTTGTAGCTATAAGGTGGCTTCACCTCAGGTAACAGGTGTCCCAGTAGTGCAGCGGTCTCCAACCTTTTTTGCGCCACGGACCGGTTTATGCCCGACAATATTTTCACGGACCGGCCTTTAAGGTGTCGCGGATAAATACAACAAAATAAAACCAGTACCGGTACCGAAAAAAGAAAATTTATTCATAACACACGTGGAAAGACCCAGGAAAACAGAGTTAACGATAAAAACGATAACAAAATAACGCTGAAAACCGATAAAAACCCTGAAAACCAGACATTTCACACCTGAGCCTCTACTCTCGCGGCCCGGTACCAAACGACTCACGGACCGGTACCGGTCCGAGGCCCGGGGGTTGGGGACCGCTGGAGTAGGGGACCTGCAGACCCTTAGACTGTATATAAAAGATGGACTCTGCAGTGTGAAGCATCATTTGGATTCTGGCTGCTCCGTCTCAGGTTTCTGGAACCAGGATTTGAAGGACAACGTGCTGCAGTGACTTGGTGGATACGCGGTAATTAACAGCCTCCCACCTGTCAGTCATAGAGACCACGCCCCCAACAGGTGACCTATAAAAAATACTTTTTGTGTTGTTGTTTTTCATATACTGAACTATCATTGTTGCCCTTCAGCGTGACGTGATGTCCTACATCAGCGGTCCCCACCCCCGGGCCACAGTCGTTTGGTGCCGGGCTGTGAGAGTTGAGGCTTTTCAGGAGTTTTTATCATTTTTAATCCTTTTTATCGTTAACTCGGTTTCCCTGGGTCTTTCCCCGAGTGTTATGAATAAATCTCTTTCTTTGGTCCTGGTTTTGTTGTATTTATCTGCGACACCTTAAAGGGGACCGCTGTCCTACGTGACATGGATAAAATGACCAAAAACATGTTTAAATGTCTTTAAAGGACAGCTGAGTCTCCAGGGGACATGCAGTTTACACTCTTCTTAAATTTGTATCATTTCAGTTTTGTGAGCCTGAAGTTTGGCTCACATTCACAGAAACAGGAAGTTCAACCATCTCATCTAAGAATACTGTTCATATTAATTACATGAAATAAATGACTGATTATTTATTTTGCATACATATATACAGGAAGGAAAATACTGTCTTCTAGTATAACAGGTGCTTGAAAAGGAGTGGGAAGAAGTAATACCTATAATACTATATGATACTTCTATAGACCACCTGCACATATTGTTGTGCAGCTTCTTCCTGAGTGTTTGTAATATCTTCTCTAACTTATTATATGGGACATGTGGAAAACACCTGCTGTAGCTTCATGCCCCCCTCATCTGTTTACACACTGATTTAAATTTGTGGATATTTGGACGTTGCTCGTGCTGAGCCCCACTCCACCACTGAACCGCACACACACAAGAACCTTTCCTACTTTCTCACCAGCTTTAAAATTCTTCTTCAAATCGCAGCCTCGATCTCCGTGGTTGAGTTTAAATATCAACCAGTAACAGATTATTTTTAACTCTAAACATTATCTGTGCTGAGCTGTAATTAACCAAGTTTGAATATCTTGACTGTATAAATAAGAAACTTGTATGATGAGGATATATACGAATTATACGAACTGCCTTTTCTTGTAGTGTGAAAAGAGAATTTAGTGTATTTTTATAATTATTTCCCCATAACTCAGTTACAGTTAACAGTACAGTATACAGAGACAATTATAATCTAGAACCTGTTTAATTTTGTTCATGACTGAGATGCTTTTGAACATTTTGTTTTGTGCGTGTCTGTGTGTGAGGTTTCCAAGTATCCTAAGAGTTTATTCTCATCATTCACCTGATAGTTACCAAATATCATTGCTTTGTTTCACTAAGATTCAGGGATCATTTTTTGCTATCCATCCAAGTTTTTAACTGTCTTAATTTATTATTTACATTATTAATAAGTTCCTCATAATTATCCCCAGGAAAAAATATTAGTATCATCAGCAAATAATATTAAGTTTGATCACTTAGAAACATGACATTAATATATATGTTACATAGACAATAATAAAGTAACGGTTTTACACAATTATGTTGCAGCTGAGTGATCAAATATCATTTTTAAGGTGGTATGACAATGATCACGTCCATCCTTTATATACAGTCTATGGTATCGATACATCCGGAGTATAAAATGTTGAGTTTTGTGTCCTTGTTTTAGCATCACTGCAGTCAACACAGAGGAAGGAAACACACTTTGCTTCCTGTGAAATGAATCAGAATTAAAAAGACGGTTCATACAGGAACAGTCTCATTAAACTGTAATTTCAGCTTCATAAATGAGCTCTTATGAATTCACCCGTTAAGAGCTTCTGTTTGAGGTCTCTGACTCTCAGCGGCCAATAAAGACAACTTCAGACTCATTATGTATATTAATACGAGTAAAACATGAGAGCAGAGGACACAAAGCGAGATGTGTCGGAGCTCTAAGAGCAGCAGGATGAGATGAATTTCATCCTGCTGCAGCCGCTCAATAGAAATTCATTTTCTGGCCTCGGCTCCCCGTGCAGTTTGTGTTTCGGGGTGTGACAATAAGAGCCGATTCTCATCTTCTCACAAACCTCACCGAGTGTCGCCTGAACTCCACGACCTGCAGCTCCGCTCCTCTTGCTCATCCCTCCTCTTCCTTCTCGGGAGAGCTTCGCTGAGGGCCTCAGGGGCTGGACACACTCCCTGGTTTCCTCTGTGTGTGTGTGTGTCATATGTCAGATGATGGTAGATATCAGAATCCATAATGACGGCGGAGGATGAGTCCCAGAGGACGGGCGGGTTCAGGAGCCGCTGACCTGCATCTTTAAGCAGAAGCTCTGCTGTCATGACGCCTCTGAGTAATCACACTTCATGAATTGGTAATCGTTGGGGGGGGGCAGGCCCCACGGAGGGTCCGAGTCCCAGGAACAAACAGCGCAGTCTCTGTATGAAACCCCCGGGAGAATTTATATGCAACCGGCTCGGTGTTGCTGTCTTTAATACTGCAACTCACCGAATCTTTGTGCGGGATTCACGTCCTGCAGAGCTCCTGGAAACGTACAAACTGCACAACTGATAAATGAATTTAACTGGCAGATTGATCAGTAATGCGTGCGTGTGTGTGTCTGTGTGTAGGTGTGTAACAATAATTCTTTGTTACTATATTTTTGAATGTGTGCGTTGGCTGGTGCTCACAGTATGTTCACCATATCCATGCAAGTGCGTGTAGGCTTTGTGTGTGTAGGAGGCGACTCTTTATTGGTGTTCATACTAAAGTAAGAAAAGCAAAACAAAAGTTATTCAAAAGAATCCTTCTTCATCTTATACTGGAGGCTGGCGGACCCTCATCCTCTGCTAAAAGCAAGTGTGTCCCCTCTCAGTGAGAAACATCAAATCTGTGTTTGCTGCTGACGGCACAGTTGGTACAGTCAATTTATATGGGTTGGTTTCCTGGCACAGACGTGGCTTTTAAGCACAAACGGGGTTGAGTTCCGGGCTTTGGGAAGGCCAATCCAGACCCATTTCTAGACAACTGGATTGTTCAGGAACAACCCAGGATCAAGCCTGCTCTGGACTGGAATCTGCTGGCACAGCTGCCCACGTGGAAAAGCCAAACGGAGAAAAGTTTGATGGTTCAACAAGACAAAGATGGAGCTGTTTGGAGGAGTAAAGGTGAGGCTTTCAACCCTGAGAACACTGCAGCTGTGAAGCATGGCGGTGGTGGTGGTAGCATCACGCTCTGGGCCGTGGTTCTGGTACATTAGACAAAGTGGATGGAATAAAGAAGGAAGACGGACTCCAAAATCGTCAATTATACCTCAGATCAGCAGCTGGAAAATTGAAACGTGGACACAATCAAGTGTTCGTACAGGACAATGATCCCAAACACACATCAGAACTGGTTTTGGATAAAGCAGCTTTGCATTAAAATGCTTACTGCGAGAAGAAGCCAGAAGCTTGTCGATGGGTACCAAAAGCATCCGGCTGAGGTGCAACTTTAAAGTTTAACCACATATTCGTGGAGGTGTGTGTGTAGGCCTATTCTGTTCCATCCATTGATGTTCATTTTGTGCAGAGAGTTTTGTTCATATATCTGAATTATTAAATGTCTGATTCCTAAAGATTCACTTGTTCTGGATAAAAATTCAAAAGTAGAATTTTGAAACTATCCAAATGTGTGCATGTTTTTATGCAAATCCTGCCTCATCTGCATGAGCAACACTTCAGACAACTCGTAATACAAACTATAGCCATAACGCAAGCAACCAGCTGAGAAAGATTGATGATGCCATCGAGTATTTTTTCCACTCTGCTCACCTCGTCTCCACTCACAGCAGTCGTTTCCCGTCTTTATGCTAAGCTAGTCTGAGCACTTATTGACTGTAATAGATGCATCCAGCATGTGTTCGGTCTTGAGCAGTAGGTGTGACAAATCTATTTTGCTGATTATGTAAAAAGGGTTCAAACGATGTCTTCAACAGCTACACCTGTTTGACTGAAGCAAAAGAGGATTTTTCTGATCCTTTTGTCTCCAAGGAGGAAAAACGGAGATAAAAAAAGTTTAAATCTCTTGAACAAAAGGAAACAAACAGGTTTAGTGGATACACACACAGCTTTTTAAACTTGGCCTAAAATAAGGAACACGTCCTAGTTTTCATACAGACCCAGAACAGGCCTTATTTACCATCCAGTGAGAATGAAAGGAGACACAATCAGACCTTATTTCACACGTTTGTGTATCGCACTAACAGAGCACCAGGAGCCTGCAAAAACGAAAAAATCCAGAGCTCAATCTGCCTGTGCGAGATGTAGAAACATCATATTTCCAGTTGTTATCAATCATTTTGCACCACTGAGGTGTAAACATCACTGTTATTTGCACATCTGTAAAATGAAACACAATTTTATTATAAACTTGTGAACTTTATACTAAAAGAAGTTCTCAGCTCTCACCTGGCTGACCTGTAGGTAAATACAGCTCTGATAAAAGCTAAAGACCTGCGTGCGTCACTGAAACCTCGAGTAAACCTTGACTCCTGAGCCCAAGACTTTAGGTTTGTCCTCCGTGTCTAATTTGTGGCTACAGCTGACTTCTTTTCCACTCTAATGACCACAATAAATTCAACCATCCAGCTGTTTTCAAGCTGAGAGTCTGTCCTGGGTCTGCTCTGGTATCCACCAGGTTGGATATGGCTCCTGGACACCTTCTGGATGTGTCTGGGTGCCGTGTCCAGGAGCCACCCCAGCTTGCTCCTCTCAGTGTGCTTGATTATGCCTCTACTCTCTATACCCTTCCTCTAACAGGGGATTTACTCCGTGTACACGCTGTAACCACAGACTCTTCTGAAAACCCACTCTGTAACCTGACGTGCACCTCTGAAGTACATGTAACATCAAAGCAGCCCACAGTTACTGTCCTTGGTGTGTGTGGTGCCATAATTCCTCCTTTTCAATGTATCAGTCAGGGAATAATAACCATTGCCTCATGGATGGAGATTCCAGAAACTATCGGATCAGATGTGAGGGGATGTTCAAAAGAAGTGAAAAATTTGAGGGACAAAAATGTCAGCCTTTGAAAAGTAAAATGACCGCAGCAAAGAGTCGGTGCTCGTGGCTGGCACTTCTTATGAAACCCTGGGACACGACCGCATGGTGATGAACACATGATGCTCCAGCACAAGCAGACATGTTGGCAGAGATACCAGAAGTCTGTAAAGAGCTGGGCTCTACAAAGATTCACCTCAGAAGTCTAAACTAGCCGTGAGTCTTCAGCAGGAGCTCACGTCCATCTTCGGCCTCGTTCTGTCACTGCTCACAGCTTGTGGTGAGGGCAGGACGGCAGACTCACCAATAAATCGATAGTTTTGGAGCTTTAATTCCTTCATTTGATGCACTTGATTTAATGAAACCAAATTTGACAAATGAGGATGGAGATGATGGAGATGCATCCACCTCAGGACACCGCAGGCTCGTAAAGTGGGAAGGAGCTAAAGCTGTTAGAACCTCCTCTCTGAATGTTGTATTCAGACGTGAAACTAGTGACTGAGACCAGAAGAAAGGTAATCAAACTTCTTTTGGCCTAATGCATGTCATCATTAGCTTAGCTTTCCTTTGCCTGTGTTTTTATGGTGTGGCGTCCTTCTTTTGCATGTGCCGCTAGCTAGTCATGAAAAAGGATGGTGGAGGTTGCATTCTGTGCTGAGAAGAGGTCAAAGCAACATCTAATGTCAGATGAGGTCACGCAGCGCACAGATAAATGAGGGTAACCGGGCCTGGAAGATGGTTTTTACTCCCAGATGGTTTGGATGCTCTTTCATGGTGAGAAGAAAGCCCGAGGGCGAGGACCGCACCACGTTTAAATATCAGGGACCAAATATGAGTCAGACATACATATGAGCCACATTATGAAGATTATCTGCCGCAATATTGTATCAGAGCTCATGAAGAATGCAAAAAGAA
Source organism: Astatotilapia calliptera (assembly GCF_964374335.1). Classification (NCBI taxonomy): domain Eukaryota; kingdom Metazoa; phylum Chordata; class Actinopteri; order Cichliformes; family Cichlidae; genus Astatotilapia; species Astatotilapia calliptera. The sequence goes on along the minus strand of NC_137428.1, from coordinate 1,945,997 downwards.
GATTTATTGACGGGAGTGTGGCACAGATATGGCTCCTTGAACCCTTATTCGACATGAATTGGAATAATGACACTTTAATGTTAGAGCTAGAGGCTTTAACGTCAAAAAGGGACAATTTTATCCAACCAGACAGTAACATGTGGAGATAATGAACTCTTATTTCTGTCACAGCTGAGGATAAAGAAAGAAAAAAAGCTTCAGCGCTTATCTAAAATATTCTATTTTTCAACACAGCTTTCAAATTTTTCAGTTCATCATTTGTTATCTCAGTGATCGCTCTGCGTCTGCATGGCTCGTATGACTGGGAGCTCGCACAGAGGCAGCCTCTCTCATACACTCGGTTTTCATTCTGCTGCTGCGACTCGGAGCAGACACAGACTTCCCTGTGGTCTGTATGGACGCCTCCATCTGCTGTGACCTCAAACCAGAGAGACTTTAAGTCCCTTTGGACAATGAGGAACATGTGTGAGGTTGCTTTTGAAACTCAAGTGTGATTGGATGCGGTGGTTGGAGATGTCGGAGAGAAAAGAGCTGCACCAGGTGAACCGATCAAACAAGACTTCTGAATTTGAATAATCAGGCTGTGAGACGCCAGAAAGCAGCTTTAAACCATTTTCAGATTTGATAAATCAGAGATATATATCTCTACTTTATTTTCAGTTGGGTGAGATGAAAAGGAAGCAGCTGAAAGAAGAAGTTGTTGCAGTATTGTCTGAGAAGTTTTGGGCAGCAAAGCTTCTTATCTCCCAGAGTAACTGCAGGAGTTAGATCAGAGACATCAGACATCAACCACTTCAGCCTGAGAACGTCGCGGTCAGGTTCAGGAACCCATCCCTACCTCTTCCTCATTTCTTATTTTTTCTATGTTTGTCACACTTAAATGTTTCGTATGATCGAACAAATTTAAATATTAGACAAAGATAAAACAAGCAAACACAAAATGCAGCTTCTAAATAAATCCGAAGCTGCATGGATCAGATTTACAAGGTTTGCCCTGAATAACAAACACCTTCATTAGAAACTGCATTTTGTGCTCACTTGTGTTATCTTTGTCTAGTATTTACATTTGTTTGGAAACAAACATACAAATAGTCGTTCCCACCACTGTACAACAATCAAATATGACACATCCTCAAGAAATCAATGTGGTGAGCTTTGGACACCGAGAGCCAGAGAAACAACTGATTTTAAATGGAGGCAGTTACTCTACACTCCACCCTCTGGTTTCCATCACACACAAACGGAGCACAAGCCTCCCAGCCGCTCTACACACTCCTGACATGACCACAGGAATGTGGTCAGGTTTCAGCGGGGTAGCAGGATCAGGTCTGAGAGCACCATCAGCAGCATAACATCATCTGAAGCTCATGGACATTTTCCACACTTCTCACAGACTTTTGTGCTTTACTTGTTATTTTTTCATCAATCAAGAATAATATATTTGCACTTCTTTGAAAAAGTGGTTTAATTACAGTCATTCTGGAGGAAAGCATTATGGGAAAATGAGAAGGCATTAACTGAAGTAGACAAAGCAGCCGAGGCAGCCTGGAATAAAAGAAGAAAGTACTTTGAGATTAAAATTAACTTTTTAAATCATCTCTTGCCCATCGCTGCTAAACTTCCTGGAGGAGATCCAATTATAAAAGATGTTCATTTAGAGCTAAACAACTCCAAACTTGGTGAACTCTCATGCAGCTTCTGCTCAGTGATTTGGGAGCCTTAAATTTACAGGGTCAGCCAAACTTTAATTTGCTGTTAATATGAACGTGATTGCTTGGATTTGCAGAACACGCAAAGGTCAAAGGTCAGCTACTTTTGCGCACTAAAGAGAGTTTGGTCTCACCCCGATGCTGACCTGAGTCAAAGCAGAGGAAACGTGATCAGTGGAGCCACTTCAGGACGTTTCTGCAAAGCGCCGTCACACTGATGGATGGAGAGATGATGATGGCGCTCCTCGTCGCGCTCTTCACCTGGTCTGCTCAGAAACCGTGGACTCGGGCACAGCTGCAGGAGTTATCAGGACATCCTCCAGAAGATGATCTCAAACAGGAAGTCATCTTATTTTGAAATTGGCCAATGTTTTTGCCTGTTTCTGCTCCTTTTGTTTCAGAGGAAATGTCTCGTTTATTTTTCCCTTAATGACCATATGAACCCATATTCATACATTCTTATATAGTTCTATATTGTGTATTTTGTTGTACAGTTATTTTATTTTCAACTTTAATTTATATATTTTATCTTATTCTTCCCAGTTAAATTTACCCTTCATTCTAATTTGTGTTGTACAGTTATTTCATTTTTAACCTTAATTTATATTTTATTCCTTCCTAGTTAAATTTACCCTTTTTAATTTTTCATATTTATTTCCTATCTTATTCATAGCCTTTTCCTTTTTTGTTTTCTTTAGGTCACGAGCAGTTGTCCAAGCATTTCACTACATATCGTACTGTGTATGACTGTGTACGTGACAAATAAAATTTGAATTTGAATTTGAAGCTTACTCAGCCCTGGATGGACTGAATCAGCAGTCCAGAAGGAGCTAAATGCATTTGATTTAGTTTTTAGTTTTAATTTAACACAATCAAATTCAATTCTATTTTATTCATAGAACACGTTCACAACAGCAGCCAGCTCCGGCTGCTTTATATTGTCAGGTGGGGGGCGTTCAATTAAACTGTAAGGAGGTCCAGTTTAAACCCGTCTTCAAACAAAAGCCTGTCGTGTCATAGAAGTTGCACGTGCATTATAATTTGATGCGATATGTTGTGACGTAGCTTAATAGTTGCATCAGTGTTTGCATAGAGTCAGAGGCTGTTAAATAAAGCAGCTAAAGTAACATTCAGCAGTATTTTCACAGTTTCTATTATTCATCTGACAAAGAGCAGGAAGGCGCTCTAATCAAATAATAATAATAAAACACTTCGCTGAAAACTGCACGTAATAAAAATGCTCCAAAAGTCGTCACGCTAATCAGAAGGCGACGCCCATCACACTCTGAGGACACTCTGACGATGTTAGGCTGACGAACACCTTGACGTCTCTCCATTACAGCGAGAGGAGGAGACCAGTCAGAGGGGGTGTGGACAGCTTCACTTTCACTGCTTCACCCCCGACCACGGCCCGGGCTAATCGGGGAACAATTCAAACCATCATTCATCACTCCCAAAGTACTGGGCTGGTGTAGGGTTAGGGATGGCACCGCGGAGGCCTTTGGTACTTTCAAACCACGTTGGAGCGTATCAGCATCCAGAATGATACCAATCCCACAAAGAAACAAAGTACAGTAGGTACATGTTCAGTCAGGCAGTTCCAACGTCACCTCTGAAATTTAAATCCAGCCCCGCCTGTCATCTTTCAAACGTTTCTGTGCATCTTGCTGCGTCTTTATACACCTGTGGAAAAGAAAGGTGTGTGGGAGAAAGAAGAAGCTGCTGTGAATCGGTGTAATCATCCATGAACGGGCTGAAATCCAAAAGATCTTCAGGCTGAACCAGCTTCTGCTTTTCCTGCAGAGGTGAAACTTAAGGCTCAGGTGTTTCCACTGGTTTGGTGAGAACGGGTACAACGCCAGACTAGAGGACAGCGTTGTGCGTAAAGAAATTAGATGCGGCTTTTTCAAAATGTGGTTCGAAAACTTAGATAATTAAAAATTAAAGCACTGAAAGCTTGTGATAACTGATTGCTCCCATCTCGTTGGAAGGATCTGGTAATCTAAGAGTGTTTTAAATCAGTGCAGTCAACCCAAATAACAGGCTTTAATTAGCCAACGGTGGAAATGTTCTCTTTAGCGTGTCTGATGGTTTATTAAGGTGCTTTTGTTTTAAAGCATTCTATAAGTGCTAAGCAATTACTGTTATCATTATGAAGGTAATGACTTCTAAAAAGCATGCTGGTGTAAGCTCGCGGAACACGAAAAGGTCTCCGGAAGCTCCAGCCGCTCGGTAAATCTAATCCGGGTGTTTAACCCCATGCCGAGTGTTTGGCCTCACCCCGACACCGAGCTAATGAGTCAAAGCAAAGAGCTGCTGGTCCACTAACACACTCGGGGAAGTGAACAGTAAAGCCATCTGTGACTGAAAGGCTGCCAGGACAACATGAATGTTAATAACTCAGAATGGGTTTATTTACATGTGGCTGCCTCTGTCTGTAGTAATGTATAAATAAAGTTATATTTAAAGGCCTTTATTCGAGATCAAACCACCTTTCAGTGGATGGACTCTGGTGTAACACACAGGTTTGATCTCAGTGCTTAAAAATAGAGATGCAGACACTGTTCAGCTGTTCCTGCACGGTGGATGGTACTGTTCTCCATCACAATCAGGTTTCACAAAGATCTCCAACAGCACCGGCTGAACAACAGCCCACAGTGCTTCACCGATGGATGGAGACTCTCTCTCCTGACCACCTCCATCCATGCCGATCCATGATTTGGATCCGTGTCTCCAGCAGACCCATTCTCAGTCCAGTTCTTGTATAATTGTCATACCTCAGTATTTCCTCCCAGTTGCACCTTTCCTTAAGCCCCACACTTCTTCTTTTGTCGAGTTTTTTCCTCAGTGTTTTAAGGACACACTGCACAGTGCACTGAGATAAGATGTCAGCTTTGAACTGTGTCGTCTTTGGTATTTCTCACAGGTTCAGTGAAAGAAGTTGTAACACGTGTTTTACTGCTACAAACAAGGTTCTTAGTTGTATCTTCAGACGATGCTCATGTTTCCAACATATGTACCACAGCATGGTTCAAAGAGAAGAAGCTTTCTGTTCTGCATCACTGAAAACAACTGCATAAATAAATGACCCCTCTGAGATGCTTTCAGAGACACACGTGGCTCCACGAGTTTAGCTAACATTACAAGAACTGCATAAAAAACAAGAACCTGACCTGAAGACAAGAAAAATATTTCTTACTTTACAGAAACTATCTGGATTTTCAAAATAAGAATATATTTGTTTGATATTTGTCTCAATTCTGAAATCAGCATCAAACTGTATAACCTCCAGGAGGAATGCTGTCCATGAACCTTTATCAATATCTGATGATCATCTGCAGCAACAGGGATCTTATTAGTGTTGATTTTTGTATTTTCCAACCCCAGAGACAACGAACGATCAATAAATACTGACATTAAATGTCCCGGAAATTACTGCAAAATGCCAAATTGTAACACAGCAAAACTGGCAAAAACATCAAAGATAAAAATATGACAGCAATATCCAGCTACGTTCATCGACATCAGAGCAAAAACAAAAATCACAGTTTGATTTTTTAATTTTTCTCGACTCTCTTACTTTTGTCTCAGCCAAGAAATCTTTGTTGGGTTTTATTTATTCCAGGTGAACACAGACGTTCCCTTACTAACAGGTTAATTAATGATGTGTGAACACAGCACATGCTCTCAAGGTCGCAGAAATGAAACCATTACTTTAAAATCCTTTACATGATCCAGCTGTTGCAGCTAATCACAGGACGATGTCTAACCTTTCTTTATTGAATCATCATAAGTCAGCTGAAGGAACTTTTCTTTGAGGCGTTTTTCCGACAGACAGCAAAACTGAAGGCTGCAGTGATCTTCGTGTGGCCTCTGGAGGCCACTCATCCCAACCTGATACTGCTGATCACAGCGTTTTAATACAGAGGTGAGAACACACCTTTGGTATCAAAGGAAATTCCCCGTGCTTGTTTGAATCATATCTGTATCATATGACTTCAGTTCCTGCATGTAAATGAGGCGTTTTCTACACACGCTAAAGTTTTTCATGGATTTCCTCGAGGTTCTGTGTTGGAACCAATACCTTTTGCATTATACATGCGTCCCTTAGGCAATATTATTAGAAAACACGGCATTTTCATTTCTATGCAGATGATGTTTTATTTATCCGTAAGGTCAGACAACACAAATCCACTAGTTAAACTACAGACAAAGACCTGGATGACTTCAAATTTCCTTCTTCTAAAATCAGACAGAATGTGTGTCTGATCAAAATCAGTGTGCAGACGTCATCTGAACAGTATCACTAAAATCCAAATCATCTGTGATGTTGAGGACGACTGTAATTCATTATTATCAGGAAGTCTAAAAACTCCCTGAAAAGCCTTCAGTGAATCCAAAATGCTGCAGCAAGAGTCCTGACAGGGACTAGAAAGAGAGATTTCTCTGTATTGGCTTCCTGTTAAATGCAGAATTTAAAATCTATAAAAATATAATACCATATTATCTTAACCCTTGGTAGAACCTCAAAATCCCATCCTTTCGTGAACCTCGGGACCAAAAATGGTCCCGCCCCAAAAGTGCTCTAAAAATGTTATATATCAATATTTTTTTCTACTTTAAATTAGTCAATCTTTTAAAACTACTTCTGCTTAAAATATCCATGTCAAGTTTTAATTATATTTTCATTGTTTTAACCCTTTAAATCCCAGTTTTATTACATGAGCGCCCTGTTTTTTTAGCCCCAAAAAACAAAAAACTTGAATATTTTCCAAAAAAAACATTTGAGGTAATATTCAATTGTTATTATAATTAGGCCTTTAGATGGACTAAAGATTGGCACCAAGAGTCATTTCGATCGCCTTTTATTTTTTTTCCAGGAGCGCATTTCATAAAATGCACACTATCGACCACGCCCAAAAAGTGCAATAAAAATATTAAATATTAATTTTTTTTTTCACTTTAAATTGGTCAGTCTTTTAAAACTACTTCTCCTTGAAATATTCATGTCAAGTTTTAATTACATTTCGCGGATTTTAACCCTTTATATCCCGGTTTCGTCACATGAGCGCACTGCTTTTTTTGCCCCAAAAACATAAAACATAAAACATAAAATATTTTCCAAAAAAAACATTTGAAGTAATATTTTATTGTTATTATAATTAGGCCTTTAGATGGACAAAAGATTGGCACGAACATTAATTTCGATCCGGTTTTAATTTTTTTTCCAGAAGCCAAAAATGTCCCCAGGCGGCGCTGCTGCTCCTGCTCCCCCGGGGAGGAGTGCCTCTGCCGCGGGTGTGTTTCGCGCAGCGCCGGAGCATATGGTTCGGTTCCCGTGTCTGCAGCACACACTTCCGCTACCACGTGAAAACAAATACGTCATTTCCTGTTGATTAAAAAAAAAAAAAAAATCAAACGAACCTAAGGGTAGAAAATGGTCCGGAACGAGCAGCGGGCCAAGCTGCTGTGGTACGCGGGAAATTAGTATGCCTTTTCCGGGTATCTGTCTCGAGCAGGCCGCTGGAGAACATGTGTATGTTCCAGCAGGCGTCACATGTGGAGCAAGGGCGCCACCCGGTGGACAAATAAAAAAATTACAACTCCAAGGCCTGTAGTCACTTTTTGGCACAACACCGGAAACCTGACGATCGATTTGACCGTAATTTTTCTGGCGTGAAAAATAGCGTTTATAATGGGTTTCAATGGGGCACAAATCGGCCACGAGGTTCGATAGTGGATGTATGCCTTTTATTCAGCCATTTAAGCTCATTTAAAAAACTCCGACTGAAATTTTAAAATAAAATGGGAAAAAAATACATGTTTGAAAATTTGGCTATACTCCATTAAACACAGTGGAAATGGCGTGGAATTAAAAAACGCAAAGGCCACGAAATGGTCCCAGGTTCTACCAGAGGAATTTACTCTCTCTTTGCTGACTTAAATGTGGATCCAAGTTTCTTCGGCTTTCAGGACCCCGGTTTGGATTCAGGAGGCAGACACCGTCTCTACTTTAGGCTTCAAACTTTCCTCTTTGCTAAAGCATATACTTAGTGCTGGACCAGGTGACCCTGAATCCTCCCTCAGTTATGCTGCAGCAGACTTCTTCCTGTTAAAAGGAATTTCTTCCTTCCCATTGCTGTCGAGTGCTGGTCTGATAGTTGGCTCTCCTGGAGGGTGTTTACGTGCAGCAAAAATCACCCTGAGGTGTCAGTTGCTGTAATTCAGCACTTTATGAATGAAACCATATACAAAGATTAAAAAGGTATTTCCATCACACACCGTGACAGATGTCATTCTGAAGAGAAAACCAACGATTTCACTTCACCTGCAGGTGTTTCTAATGTTGTGGCTGATCGCCATGGGGGGGCAATGAAGCTGAATTTGTTTGAACCTGGTTAGTTTTTAGAAAATCCTGAAATGTTCACACTGTGTGTTGCACATCACCTAAAACGAGGCGACAGCAGGTGAAATGGAGGCATTTCAGCAAAGCGCTTCTTTGTAATTTGAACCACCGACAGATTTTAAACATCAACCAGATCTTACAGCCGTTTGCTCTAGAACATTTTCAACATGCGTCAGAGCCGAGCTGGGATTTTTATGCCCCCTGCCTGAGCCTTTAACATCATCAGGCTGACTCAGATTTCAACAAACGGCGAGTTGTTGCTGCTGCTCACCCCTGCTGCCGTTCAGGAGGTGAGCTTAAGGCCCAGAGTGCAGGAATGAGCCTGTGTGCTGTTACGATTAGCATAACAGCATTCACACCGGTGAGAGAGGAGTAAGAGCCGAGTCAAATGAGCCATGGGGTGTTTATATACAGCTGCACCATTAATTCATTAGGGAGCCACAAAAACCAGGAACAGGAAAAACTGTTGGATTTTATAAAACCACAAAATACAAGAAATCTCTCCCCAGAGGATTGGACTCCCGATCAGCCAGAAATCAGCGAGGCTGTCAGTTTAATACAGATTTGAGGGAAACGGAGAAAAGATTACAATTACACAAACACAATGAGGTGAAAGTCCTGAGGATAAATGTCAGACCGACACTTTGACTCCATCATCTGGATCTGTTACACTTCTTTTTGGATCATTTCTCGCATAAAAAACTGAAAATGTGGCACAGAACAGACACAAAGAGACAAATTCATGGCAACATTTGGTTTTTTAATTTGACCCGCCTCCTTTTTGACCATAAATGGAAGGAAAATAAACTGTAGATGAAGTTTTTCACTGATACCTGTGTGTGGTAGGAATAATTTCACCGCTGCAGATAAAAGATTTCCATCTGTAGTAATTTATTTTTAGTGGTGTGGGTGAGATGGTGCAGAGGTGGGTTGCAAAGCGGTTTGCAGCTGCTTATTGTTTTGAATTTACAATCTAATGCTAAGTCACAAACATAAACGGATCTCAACACTCCGGCTTTGGAAAGTGAAGCTTTATTTCTTAATAAACTCTTTGAAGACCAAAACTGAAGTGGAGATGTTTGTCCATACTGCCCAACACGACGTTTTACTGAAAACCAAACACAGGAGGGATGATGATCTGAGTGGACCACAGCTACAGCTCAGACCATCAACAGGACAATGATCCAAGCACAGCAGCAGATCTGCAGCAGAGCGACTGAAGAAGAATCGAGCTGCTGCAACGGTGCAGAGTCCAGACCTCAACCTGCCTGAGACCTTGGACCAGCTGTGCATAAATGAATGCTGCATTTGCAGTAAGTCTGCAGCTTGTGCACCGGACTAGACATAGTACTTGAAAGTCTCGGTGCTTTAACTTAAAACATTTACAGCTTGTTAAGCCTCTTTCCACACATCAAATACTGAATTCTCCAACAGCTACGACAAGAAATTTGACGTGTATAAAATCCAGACGCAACACATGACGTTTGCCGTCCCCGTCGGTGCTGATGGAAATGGGTTTGGAGTCCTTTCCATTCCACTTCGCTGAGGGAGTTGAGAGGAAAAGCACCATGTGCAGCTCTGACTGTGAAGAGTACAGAGGCATGAAGACCTGTAGTGCACTTCATGCCTGTAAACTCACCTGTGCTCTCGAAAAGTGAGTACAGGAGTCCGCCATTCGAACGGACGAGCGTCTCAAACATCCTCACATCCAACCCCACAGTTTGGTTGTGTTTCTAAGCCTGTCACCTTGTAAACGTTAACGCTGTGTTCAGACCAAACGTTCAGCAGTTCTGCCCGAGGTTACCCTGTAAATCTGTGAATATTTGTGCGTAAAGTAGGAGAAATTAAACATATTTTCACAGAAAATCCTGTCATTTTGCTTATTTTTCTCCTGCATCTTGTTTTGTTCTGCCTCTATATAAACGATGAATTCTACACATGCTGGGTGTTACTGGGAGAACCAGTCCTACAGTCTTTGTACGAGACCCCATTACAGGTCTCATGCTCAAAGGCCAAACTCTTAGATGTAGAGGTATCAGGCGAAACGTCACCTGAAGTCTTAAATGAAGATCATTGTTCTGTATTCATGGCTGAGTTTTTCTCAGCAGTCTTGAGGATGTGAGCTCGTTAATGTGTTTGGCACCTGCAGCAGGTTTGAGACTGCACACCACAGAACCTGCAAATTCAGAAAACTGTGTAAAGAACACGTTTGCAGAAGGATTCGGTGCATCTGTTAACTCACGGAGGAAGGACGGGCTGGCATGTGGCATCCCTTCTGTTAGTGCAGTAATCCCGAATGTCTAAACAAGGCCATATCTCACCACGGCGACACCGGTATCCTAGCAGCTGCACCCGATGGTGTTTGTTGGCACGGAAACAGCACAGAGGCTTAGAGGCGAGCACACACACAGAGACAGACTGATGAGTCTTTTCAGCTCTCTGTAAATAAGGTAAATGCAGGATGCAAAGTACCGGGAAATGTGCAAACACGGGCTTTACTACCCAGAGAGGATATCAGTCAGTCAGAGATGCCGTCTGCAGCCGTCTTTCATGAACATCAAATATATTATCAACTAAATCATTAGATGAAGCTGATGCACAAATGCACAGAACATTTAGGTGAATTAATCATGCACATGTGAGCCTCAGCGGGAGGCTCGGGTACATCTGCATTTAGCCCCACTTATCCTTCCGGGGTCCCCTTACACTGTGACACAGCTGCAAGCGTCGCACAATCAGCAGCTACATCTGGGAGCTCAGTTTGGCTGAATGCACCACAAGTGTTCCCTCGGTCTGATTTATGCAAATCAGCGATGCACATCTTTAAAGACGGAGCGTTTCAGCTGCTGCAGAGGTCAGCTGGCTGCACATGTTTTGTCACATGTGCTTTTCCCCTCTAATTAAGACTTCACACACCCCGCTTGATGTGGAAGGCTAAAGGCTCATTTCTCCTCCAAGAGCAATTAATAAAAGGGGAGAGCGTCTGTGAAGTGTCAGCAGCCCTCTGCTTACAGCCGACAGCAGCAGCGACACAAACAACAGCAAAGTGAAAACAGATTTTTAGATAATGACCCAGACACAGCTCGCTCCCATCGCACTGCAAAATAATTGAATTCGCTCAGTTATCATCAGGAGCACCTCGGAGGTCAGATGAGGGAAGCTCTGCTGTGACAACATCCTTAAAGAGGAATACCACCAGGACCTGAGGACATGAGCGGTTCTGAGCGATGTATGGAAAATAGTGTGTTTGACTGCAGCACGGACGTTAGATCGCCGTCAGCAGGCAGTCGACGCCACAGCCTCTGATCTGGGAGTTATTTTTACAAACATAATCATCTGTTGCTCTTGAGCTTCAGGTGCAGACATCCTCCTTCAGGCTTTTCTGGCATATTCATGGTTCCCTCAGTTACAGCAGCCCAGACCATCACGCCACCGCTGCTGTGATGTTCTCTTTATGAAACGCTGTTATTTTGATGTGACGGGACTCAAACCTTCTCAGGGATCATCCAGATGTTTTCTGGCAGATGTGACACGAGCCGTGGTCAGCAGTGGTTTTCTCCTTAAACTTTCCCATGGACGCCATTTTTGCCCCGTCTCTTTCTTGTTGTTGAACCATGACCTCTGACCTTAACTGAGCCGAGCGAGGCCTGCAGGTCTGTAGATGCTGCTCTGGGTTCTTCTGTGACCTCCTGGCTGAGTCGACGTGCTCCTGTGAAGGTTCAGCACCGTTCCGGGTTTCCTCCATGTGTGGATAACGGCGCTCGCTGTGGTTCACAGAGGCTGGCTCAGGCTGATGATGTCACTTGTTTCTTTAGATCGCAGTGTGATGCTGACGTGCTGCTGGTTGAGACCTTTCAGTCTGCTTCACTTTATCAAGCAGCTTCTGTTTAAGGGATTTATCATCCAGCAGGTGTGACAGTGATCAGGTCTTTTCGGAAGCTCAATAAAATGTGGTTAACGAGAGTTAATTCATTTTTAACAAGAAGGTCCAGGTGGGTTTGGATTTGTGTTTGTATTTACTCTCGTTATCTTTGTCTAATAGTCAAATTACTTTGATGATCTGAAACATCTGAGGCCTCCAAATCTGAGGCCATGGTTCTCAGCCGAAAAAGGGTGGAGTGCCCACTCCGGGTCGGGGATGAGTTCCTGCCCCAAGTGGAGGAGTTCGAGTATCTCGGGGTCTTGTTCGCGAGTGATGGGAGAAGGGAGCCGGAGATCGACAGACGGATTGGGGCTGCAGCTGCAGTAATGCGGACGCTGCACCGGTCCGTCGTGGTGAAGAGGGAGCTGAGTGTAAAAGCGAAGCTCTCAATTTACCGGTCGATCTACGTCCCTACCCTCACCTATGGCCACGAGCTGTGGGTAGTGACCGAAAGAACGAGATCGCGGATACGAGTTCGGCCATCCGGGAGGGGCTCAGAGTAGAGCAGCTGCTGCTCCACATCGAAAGGAGCCAGCTGAGGTGGTTCGGGCATCTGATAAGGATGCCTCCTGGGCGCCTCCTGGGTGAGGTGTTCCAGGCATGTCCCACCGGGAGGAGGCCCCGGGGCAGACCCAGGACACGCTGGAGAGATTATATCTCTCGGCTGGCCTGGGAACGCCTTGGTGTTCCCCCGGATAAGCTGGAGGAGGTGGCTGGGGAGAGGGAGGTCTGGGCCTCTTTGCTTAGGCTGCTGCCCCCGCGACCCGGCCTCGGATAAAGCGGATGAAGATGGATCAGAAACACGTCTTTAATTTGACTTCTCAGTTCTCAAACACAGAAATGAGACTAAAACCTCTAAAATTGTAGTTGGAATTCTGTAGCAACACACATCCGCCTCCTACGCTGGAAAATATAAAAAATTTAAAGTGGACAATGGAAGTTCGAAGTTAATGAGGGACAAACGCAGAGAGCTGTGTGCTTGTTTCCACCTCTGAATGATTCTTACACATCTGCTGTTTGTTTACGGAGCCAAAAAGAAAGAACCTCCGAACAATCGAAGAGGTGCTTTAATTCAGAATTATTTATGGAGCTAAAGAGACGCTGAATCACGAGTGATGGGAAGCAGAGTGGGAGAGAAACAGGCTGACTGGTGTGGGCGTTATACTGGACCATCATAGTGAAGAGAGAGGCGTGCCTCCTGGGTTTTCTGGTCACACCCACTCGGGAGGAGATCCCAGCAGAGACGCAGGGGCTCCCTGTTGAAGTACAGATGACATAAGAGCTAAAAATTGGGGTGTTGTTGAAATATTGAAGCTGTTCACTGAGACGAACACCGAAACCTCAAAGTTTTAATCTTAGCCTTGACCAAGTCCCGCACTTTGTGACCTGCTACAAAAATGTTTTAGATTAAGAAAATTCATATTTCTGGTTTAAGGATTCAGAATAATTTCCCACAAGCTCAAAGCCTTGGCAGGCTAAAGATGAGGTTAAAATGTGAATAAAGACATGAGACTGCCGTCACAGAGAGGGGAAATCCCTAATATGGTCAGAAGCTTTAAGGGCAGAGGAGAAAACATTTAAAAAAATCATAAAAAATAAAAATATGCAGCTGGAAATGAGCAGATTCAAACATTCAACACCAGGATAGGGTGGAAATTACAAATGAGTTTAATTGCCCATCACATCACTTTGCCAGTGATTATTAGCTTAGTTGATAAAATACCACAAACTTAACTTAAAATTCTTGGTGGTTTACAGACAAAAGCTTTAATTTTTCATGTAAAATGTGAAGTTCGGGGACAGGACTTCAGTTTGTCGTCTTTTCAGCGTTCAAGAAAGAAATATTTAAAAACAAAAGTCTGCAGTGAAACGAACAAAACACCACCTGAGTGTACAATGAGCACGGTTTATATAAAAGCCATGCAGTAATCTGACTCACACGGTCACAGCGAGCGGCTCTTGCTGTGAATTTGACATTTTAAGAAAAATACAGAAACTCTGTGGGCGTGGTCAGTCCTCTTCCTCGGTGTCCAGCGGTCCTCGGTTTGCAGGGAGCGATGCTGTGATTCGCTGCCAGCGGTTTGGTGGCCAGATGATGTGAGAGGCCCGACCGTGAAGCAGCCCCACAGACACCTGGGAAAAAAACAGCATCACAACTTTTAACAAATGGTCAAATTAAACAAATTTTATTTGATCGTTTTACCACTTTCGAATTCCCTGCTATTGTTTTTAGCAGCCCTCCAGTTTTATCTGTCACACTTTACAGACCACCTAAAGACAGAAGTTTTAACAAACACACACTCAAAATCACTTTAACCTGCACATAGATAATCCTTCTGACCCTGCAGCAAAAGAATTCTTAAACGTTCTTCACTGTTTGGATTTTACCTGCACGTCACGCAGCCGACTCACAACAGAGGACACACTCTGGACCTGGTCATCACCCATGGGCTGTCCACAGCGTGTCCTCTGTTGTTGGCTTGGCTGTCTCTGACCACTACTGTGTGTTTATTAACATCACCGGTTTTATTCAGCGGGAGACCTCGGTGCGAACTGTGAGGAGGCGCTATCTAACCTCTGAAGTGGCTGCAAATTTTACCAGGGTTTTAGACGAATGCCCCCCTGCGATTTTATTTTTAATCATTTTATCAGCAAACTGAAGAAAAGCCTTGACTCCGTTGCTCCACTCACCACCAACAAGATTAACGTAAAACACGCATCACCCTGGAGAAACGAAGAAGTCAAAACACTCAAAGAGATTGCAGGGCAGCAGAAAGGAGGTGGAGGAAAAATAAAAATGTAATTAAGCATCAAAATCAAAAACTTAAAATGTACAATAATACATTAAGGAACTCAAGAAATTCATACTTCGCCAAAATAATCAGTAATAACAAAAATAATCCCAAGGTCCTCTTTTCCACCATAGATCATTTATTTAACCCTGATTTTAACAGCTCCCAAAGAACCCCCACAGACTCGCTCTGTGAGCAGTTTGCAGACCACTTCAGGGGAAACGTCAGCGCCATCAGATCTGATATTTTATCTAATCGTGATATGATTGTAAACACATCTGAGGGCTCGATTGTACCTGAGGAGACACTGGACAGCTTTGTCCTGGTTAATGCTGAGAACTTTCAGAAGGTTTTCTCCACAGTGAGACCCACCACATGTCTTTTAGATCCAATCCCTTCTTCACTCTTTAAAACACTTTATGGATTCTTTGAAGCTGAGCTTTTATACATGATGAATTGCTCTCTTCAGTTGGGTGTCTTCCCTGCTGCCTTTAAAACGGCAGTGGTGAGGCCCCTTCTGAAGAAGAGCAGTTTGGATTGTAATGATTTTAATAACTACAGACCTGTATCCAACTCACCATTTTTAAGTAAAGTCTTAGAAAAACTTGTTTTTACTCAGATTACTGATTTTCTCAATGATAGACAGATCCTGGAGATATTCCAGTCTGGATTTAGGGTGAACCACAGCACAGAGACTGCTCTCCTAAAGGTTTTAAATGATCTTAGATGTAACTGGGACTCCCAAAAGCTCTCAGTCCTGGTGCTACTGGATCTAAGCGCAGCCTTTGATACAGTAGACCACGCTGTTCTTTTAAACAGACTAAAACACATGGTGGGCCTCTCTGGTGCTGTACACAACTGGTTCACTTCCTATCTCTCTGACAGAACTTTTATGGTGAGTATGGATACATGCTGTTGGACACATGAACAATAACCGTATGACTGTTCCCGCCACTAACACATGACCCTACGCTGTGTTCACTGCATCATTCCATGTTTTGGCACTGATCACCACCTGCACTCATGTATATATCTTTCTACGTAGCACTTTTAATTCTTATTCTTACTTTTATTTTTTCATGTCTATTTAAGTGCAATTTATGACAGTATGTTTGCACTGAAGCACCGCAGCAATTTCCTAATGTTGTAAACCTGCCCAACATTTGGCAATAAAACCCTTTCTGATTCTGATTCTGATGCTCCTCTAAGATCCATAGAAGGACATGTGGTGTGCCTCAAGGGTCGGTTCTAGGCCCTGTACTTTTTAATTTGTATATGCTCCCTCTCGGCGGTGTCATCAGGAGGCATGGAGTGAACGTCCACAGTTACGCTGATGACACGCAGCTGTACATCTCTGTGTCTCCTGATGACACCAGACCAATGGATGCTCTTTTTAACTGTATCTTGGATATAAGATCTTGGATGGCAGAAAACTTTTTACAGCTTAACCAGGACAAAACTGAAGTTTTAATCGTCGGTCCCGAGGCTCAGAGAGAGAAACTCTTGTCTAAATTAGAGGCATTTTCACTATGTCCTTCGCTACAAGTGAAAAACCTGGGTGTTATTTTTGACTCTGAGCTTGGTTTTATCCCACATATTAAACATGTAACCAAAATTGGATTTTATCATCTAAAAAATATAGCCAGAGTCCGCCCTATTCTCTCTCGGGCCAACACGGAGATGCTGATGCATGCTTTTATTACCAGTCGCATTGATTACTGCCCTGCTCTCTGGTCTTCCTAAGAAGAATATTTCAACTTTACAACTTTTGCAAAACTCGGCAGCTCGTGTGCTGACGAAGACCAGAGGGCGGTCATGTATCCATGACCGCTTATGTTAAGACCAGGACATGTCCTTCAACGCACATATTAAACAAATATGTAAGACTGCTTTCTTCCATTTGTGCAACATCTCTAAAGTTAGAAATATCCTGTCTCAGAGTGACGCTGAAAAACTAGTTCATGCATTTATTACTTCCAGGCTGGACGACTGTAATTCATTATTATCAGGAAGTCCTAAAAACTCCCTGAAAAGCCTTCAGCTAATCCAAAATGCTGCAGCAAGAGTCCTGACAGGGACTAGAAAGAGAGAGCAGATTTCTCCTGCTTTGGCTTCCCTTCATTGGCTTCCTGTTAAATCCAGAATTGAATTCAAAATCCTGCTCCTCACATACAAGGTCTTAAATAATCAGGCCCCATCTTATCTTAATGACCTTGTAGTACCATATCACCCTATTAGAGCACTTTGCTCTCGCTCTGCAGGCCTACTTGTTGTTCCTAGAGTATTTAAAAGTAGAATGGGAGGCAGAGCCTTCAGTTTTCAGGCCCCTCTTCTGTGGAACCAGCTTCCAGTTTGGATTCAGGAGACAGACACTATCTCTACTTTCAAGATTAGGCTTCAAACTTTCCTTTTTGCTAAAGCATATAGTTAGGGCTGGACCAGGTGACCCTGAATCCTCCCTTAGTTATGCTGCAATAGATGTAGGCTGCCGGGGATTCCCATGATGCATTGAGTTTTTCCTTTCCAGTCACCTTTTTCACTCACTATGTATTAACAGACCTCTCTGCATTGAATCATATCTGTTATTAACCTCTGTCTCTCTTCCACAGCATGTCTTTATCCTGTCTTCCTTCTCTCACCCCCACCAATCACAGCAGATGGCCCCGCCCCTCCCTGAGCCTGGTTCTGCCGGAGGTTTCTTCCTGTTAAAAGGGAGTTTTTCCTTCCCACTGTCGCCAAAGTGCTGCTCATAGGGGGTCATATGATTGTTGGGTTTTTCTCTGTATCTATGAAGCGCCTTGAGGCGACTTTTGTTGTGATTTGGCGCTATATAAATAAAATTGAATTGAATTGAATTGAAGAGAGTGTGGGGAGTGAATTGGAGGGTGGGGTGGGCTGCTTTTAACCATGTAAAGCACTTTGTGCTACATTTCTGTGTGAAAAGTGCTTCATAAATAAAGACTGATTGATGGATTGATTGACAACAGAGAGCCGATTCAGAGAGCGAGAGCCATCCTGTCCTCAGGTACCACAGGTGTCCTAAAGTGAGCCTGTCATGGAAATCTCTTTGAGCATCGCTGACTGAAGCAGCTGTGGTGGAGCAGGAGGTTTGGGGGTGACAGAGGAACAGGTGGGCGGAGCAGACTGCAGTTTAGAGGGTGAGTAGCCTCATATACGGAGGTGGCTGCCTTCCTGTTTGTCCTAGCAGCAGGACAGCACAGAGGGCAGTGACCTGCAGACGTGGGTGGAGCCCTGCAGGATGGAGCGCGTGCGGTCAGGGTTAGCAGTCGAGTAGTCAGTTTTGCATAGCAGGGTGTCTGAGGATGTTTGTGGCAGCCATGGAGCAGGTCAACCTGTCATAACAGGTGATTCAGGGCTCCCTTTATAGCCTGCTTTAGCAGGTCCAGCAGACCATCTGTTATTAAAGGGAACAAAGTGAACTGAGCACAGTTCAGGCTTTTCAGTTCTACAATCGATGGCTTTCTCTCTGTAATGCCCCACCGTCTTTGACTGACGTTGGGGGGAAAGTGCAGTTCGTGACAGCATGAGTCTTATAAAACCACAAAATCTGAAGAATTCAAAATGAAAAGATTATTGGGCAATGAAATGTGAACAGAAATAAGTAAAACACGGCTCCAGCTGCCTTTCTTTGCTCAAAAACCCTCCTCTAGTACACGTGTCAAGACCTGTCATCCAAAAATAGTTTTCTCATTGTTTATTCTCCAGTCACATCACGGAGCTGGAGGCCTCAGCAGCCAATGCTTGCTTCAGAGATGGATACCAGATCTGCAACCACAGTAAGTTGCCATTTTCAAAGTGCCCCATCAGAGCCAGTCTACTTTATGTTGCAAATGCATGCAATCATCATCTCATTGAATCTGATTGTGCTGACGGGGATAAAATGGCAACAACTGCAAATATGTTGCCGTCTACATACAGAGAAAGTGCAAAATGGTAAAGCTGCTCTGCAATCTTCCTTTTCTAAGGAATATAACCAGAATACAACCAGCCGAGTCAGCGTGTCACAGATGATGTCGACACTCTGACTCAGATTTACTGCAACACGTTGGTAAATCTGCAAACCTTCACCAACCTGAGAGTGACGGCGCTCCAACCGACCACGGTGGTTTGGAGAAAGGTCGCCTCCACCAGTACCGTCGCCTCGCCATTAAATTCGGTCACCCAGAGGTTGAGGGTGTTTCTGGGTGACCGCTTTGATTGTACTTGCAAACTCCAACAGCAAAAGATGTTTGAACTTGTTTAAATGTAGTCTTTGGTTGGGCTTAGTCACAACCACAGCTCAGTTATGCTGAATGTAAAAAAACTGAAGCCTTCTTTGAATCGAACACATCAGATGCTGACATCCAGAACCTGCAGGGACTGTTTGTGAAAGGCACCAATCCTCTGCTTCGATTTTGTTGAATATATTAAAGATACGTATCCAAGCAGCCTGAATTAACACGACGCCGTGGGTTGGTTTTCCTCTTTTTGAGTCACTGGTTGCCTTGGCAGTCTGAAATGAGCAAAAACTGATTTTTTCTGATTTTTGAAGTGACGTGCTTCTTATTTAGGTTTTCACAGGTTGACATTCAGCTTGAGGTGCAGAGACTTGCAGACATCAACGGCAGAGATAATTAAAACCGGCGCGCTGACAGCTGAAGATCCGTCCACTCACTGCTGTCCAGCATCGTCCTCGCCGCATCAATTAGATCTGCTTTTCATAAGGGCGAACGCACACACACCAGCAAATGTCATAAGCTTTTAATGATTCCTGTTATCTCTCAAAGCCAGCCTCTATATTTAAAACCATATATACATATGCGGCATTCATCTCCATCTCCAGAATAACCTTTAGAGAGCTCGCGCTCGGGCTGGAGGTATTATGAGGAGTTGGTTTCAGAGAAAGAAAGCAACGTTTGATTTGACGCAGCAAATTCAACGCTACAGTCTGAGTAACAGGAAGGAAAAGAAACCTCCACCTCACAACAGCTGCGGGTCAAGCTCCAGTTTAATAACATGTGGTAATGAAACAGCTGATTAATATTCATCCGGCTGCAGATGACACTGAGCTGTTATCTGCTAAGGTGAGACAGTGAGGAATTACTAAATTACACACCTGAAAGCTGTGGAGGCAGAGAACCTCCAGGTCAGCACAGATTCATCTTTCTTTTAATCTCAGAAACACGAGGTTGGAAACTTCAAACAAAAACGTTTGTTTTGCACCTTCGCTCCACGATTTGGGTTTGAAGATTCCTTCAACTGGTGACAAAAATCAGGAAAAGTATCCACGCTGGCTTCTTTACGCCAAACATGGTTAAAACATGGCTGCCAAGGTGACACGTAGTTGTTCCTTCCTTTGCTTTATTGATGCTTTCTTTCTTTCGATGCTCTGTTTTTGGCTTATTTGGATATTTGGTTTTTTTTGTTGATTATTGGATTAGCTTCATTTCTTGGATTCTTTATAACACGTTGCTTCCTTCTTTTCTTACACTGAGATTTTTAAGGCGACGATTGACAAAGACAAGCATGTAGGAGAAAGTGAACGTGCCTAATTTCAGGTTTTTCAGAACAGGAAAATTGAGAATTAATTAAAATGCATTTATATAGAAATTCTTCCTTCTTTTGTTTCTTGGAGGTTTTTCCTTTCAGGATATGTTTTTATTTTTTAGCAGTTTCATGCTTTAGATGGTTTTTTGCTGCCCTCTGCTGTCCCATGACCACTAGCTGTGGTTAGACCAGCGGTCTCCAACCTTTTTTGCACCACGGACCGGTTTATGCCCGACAATATTTTCATGGACCGGCTTTTAAGGTGTCGCGGATAAATACAACATAATAACGATAAAAACAATAACAAAATAACGCTGAAAACCGATAAAACCCCTGAAAACCATACATTTCACACCTGAGCCTCAACTCTCGCGGCCCGGTACCAAACGACTCACGGGTCCGAGGCCCGGGGGTTGGGGACCGCTGGGTTAGACGACCAGAGTCGGGTTGCTGGGCTCTGTCACTCCGAACCCTGCACAGCGGAGGTGGTTTACTGAACCTGATTCCTCCTGAATGGTTTGGGAGGAGGCTTCTTTGCAGAGTTGGGAACACCTGAGTGACCCCTCCCGGGGAGACATCTGGAGATTTCTGCCTTGAATGCTGCTCCTCAAATGTTTTATGTGGGCAGAAAGTGGACGGGTTAACACTACTGTTTTTAATGAGCACATTTTTCAATGACTACGACTCTGCTAGTGTTGCAGACAGATTTCAATGGTTTTGAAAACAGAAGAGGAGCTTTGATGGACGATGGTAGCAACAAGCATTCATCAGGTGCTGAACAGAATAATGAGCTCCGCCCAGGTGTTTCCAGGTACACGTCACATTACCGTGACTGAACAACAACGCTGGGCGAGAGACTCAAACGGTTCCTGAACGATGAGAATAAAAAACTTTACAGGTGGCCTGCGTGATGGATGCTCAGGGTTTCTTTAATGGTTACCATTAAAGAAACCATTAAAGTTATTGGTATAGTTTAGACTTTTGTAATTCATCCATAATTTTTCGCTTCACTTGTTTTGATTCTATTTTCTTGGATTTCTCTGTTTTGGTTTCACCTTTTAAAGGCGACCGCCCTAATAATTAACAGCTTTTGTGCTTCGTACTTTCCTACCTTCCTCCGTTGCCTCTACGGTTTGCTGTTTTCCTGATTTTGTCCATCGGGTCCTCCTTTGGGGTCTTCATTAGTCTTATTTTTAATTTCCTTGCTTGTTAGTCGAACATCTCTCAGGTTCGTTGTCTCTGTTGCGCCTTTGTTTTCTTTGTATTTTTCCGGATCGTTGGTCAGTGGCTTCCTTTTGCCGTTCAGCGGTCATGCGCCGAATTCCACGCTGCATCACTTAGTCCCGTAGTCTTTTCTTCTCGGCGCTCTCTCGGCTCATTACTTTCTCTGTTTGTGTCCACATCAGGATTGGCTTTTCAGCTCTGAGAGGAAGAAACCTCAGCATCTGGCTGACTCACCGTATTGATCAACACCCCCCCATCAACTCTCTGCAGATGAATTGCGGCCGTTTCATGCTTTGGGCTCAGTAGAAATCTTATTTATTGCACCTATAAACGCTTTAATAGGCCATACTTCCCACAGCGTGAGATCGACTGACATGAAAGCCTGACTCGTGTTGCATATGCATGAAAATCTCCTCGGTTTCACATTTTACAAAGTTCTGAAAACCAAACAAAGAAAGAACATTTTTAACTTAGCAACAAAAGAATGTGGAGGAAAAAGCTCCATACAGCGCTGCACTCGGACCATATAGTGTATATAGAGGTTGTGGGTGTTTTTCTCTGTTTTGTTTTGGACTATTTCTGATCGACCCGAAGGCTGACTGCATCATCTGCTGCACTGAAAGACTGTGAGGTGGGTGGCAGCGAGGACTGCCAGGCTGACTTTAAAAAGAACATTTTATTCAAATGAGACCTCCTCATTGGAGAGGATACATCCTGAATATAGTCAATTGATTTAGCTGTTCGAGTCTATTTCCTGTGGTATGAATATTTGGTAATAATATGAAACTGTCAGCACATTGTGTTTCATGATACAACACAGCTGAGGCTTCTGCTGCTGTGGCTTTGGCCATTTGGCAGCAATGAAAGGGTAATGTGATTTTAGGGACGAGAACGCCGGTGACGTCTGTCACGAGGGGCAGAAGCTGACGTGTGCTCTTCAACTCTGCAATGAAACATCTACTGACAAAGACCACTGCGCTCACACCACCTTTCTGAGCAGCAGAGAAACGTCTCCAGGCTGGAACAGGCCAGAGCTAGTCTGGAGCAACGACTGGATGTCATCCTTCTGTGCCATTAAGCAGTGACAGACAAATAGCTGTGAAAATGGTGACAGGTGTGGATGAAATAAACACAGGTTGATGTTGTTGTTGACTCTGACGTCAGCAGATTTCTTCAAACGTGCTGAAGAAAGAAAAAAACGGCCACAGCTTTGGACTCTGGGTCTGGCAGAAGCTCCAGTTTCACCCCAGCAAACGAGCAGATGCATCTCAAGCTGCAGAATAACGTGAAGCTACAAATATCTGTAAGATACCACAGCCTCACACCTTTCGCTCTTGTATTTGTCCGTGCAGTGACAGTGTTAGACGATTATATGTAAAAGAAAGTTTTCATGTGACAGTCGAGGGAAAGACTGAGTCCACCCCTGATTCAACAGCTTGTAGCAGCAATAACCTGCAGGGAGGATTTTCTCTGTGGCTTCGTCAGTCTCTCACATCACTGTGGAGGAGTTTTGGTCCACTCTTCTTCATATTCTTTTTCGCCTCATTGAGGTTTGCAGCATTCGTTCATGCACAGCTCTCTGAGCTCTGCAGCAGCTCCGTTCTTCTCTTCTTCGGTCGTTCTGTTGCAGACCTGCTGCTGTGCTGGGATCTTTGTCCTGTTGATGACCCGGTTTGGTCCGAGCTTCAGCTGTGGGACACACGGCCTCACACTGACTCTACAGAGGAGCTCATGGTCCACTCAGATCATCGTCCCTCCTCCACCGTGCTGACGGCTGTATGAGGTGTTTGTTTCCTCCAGACGTGCTGCTGTGTGTGATGGACGAACATCTCCACTGTGGTCTCGTCTGTTAAGATGCAGTTTTGGAAATATACACCATGCTGGTATGTTCTCCTTAGAGAGAAGACTCTTTCCCCTGAAGCCCTAAACAAGCCATACTTGTTCACTCTTTGCTAACCGAGGTCTGAGCTGCAGCTTTTGGATTTTTGGAGTTCTTCTGAGTTTTGCACGGTCTGACCTTGGGGTGAATTCTTTGGAACGTCCAGTGCCGTGAAGACTTGCAGCTGAATGTTTTCAATTTGTGAATAATCTCCCTTAGTATTTGTAGACGGCCTTATAATCCTTCCCAAGATCTTTGCTGACATCTTTCCTCCTTGGCTTGGTTCAAACTAGCAAAAGTGCCATAAGTAGTGGTGCTCACACCAACTGATGATCCTTTAATTAAGTGCATTTGTGCATTTAATAAGCAGCACCTGGCTGGTACTGACCTTTAATATTCTTAATTCCTATAGAAGCAGTAAGCGTGCCATTTACTGAGACTGAAAGTTAATAAATACGCTGAACTCACTGTTTAGTACGTTTTACAGAACCATGGACCAGAACAATCCTAAGGCAGGGTTAGGGTTGATTTCAGCTCCTCTCTATCAGCCCATCCCAGCAGCCATGACATCTGGTCAGACCCCCTTCATAGCAAAGACGTCTAACAGGATGTCAGAGGCAGCAGTTTGTAAGAAGGAGCTGTAGTTTACACCTTCGTAGGAAATTCTCTGCAGATGATCATCATGTGAATCTAAATTACATTTAGCCACAGACTTCACACTGAAACAGCGGTCTTTAATGAAAAGTTGGAACTGAACGGGCGTTTGCTGGAAATACTGAAAGAAAACTCATAATCTGCAGAAGAGTGGTGTGGTCAGAAACATAATAGGAGAGAGGCACAGCATATTTAAAACTCAGCCTCTCTTTGTAGGGCAGAACAGCTGCCGGTCGTCTCAGGAACAAAGAGGCTCTGCAGAGCTGCTGCTCTATGTGCTCTGGGTTTGAGCTCAGAGGGGATTTCTGCTCAGCTCCTTGGATAGCTTTGCATCAGTGGGAGAGCAGGGCTTTCTGTCTGGCTCTGAATGTGCTGTCCATAGCAAACGACTACTTCTTTGCTGAAAAATTTATCCCGCTCCAACCAACAGGGGAAAAACTACAAATAGCGCAGAGAACAGGAGTCAATATCAGACTTTTAACACTCTTCCTGCCCTGGAGAGATGAGCCTGAAACACGGCGTTAATGAAATCTTTATGTGTCTGTCAGGATGAACAAACCAGGTCTGCACAAACATCCTGCTTTGTTAACGTACTTGTCATCTCTGCCGACCACAACAAAACGCTGAAAGATGGCGCCGAAACAAGCCGTCACTCTGGCTTCCCTACGGACTCTGTGACGCTCGGCTCCAGTCAGGAGGAGAGGACCCAGCTCGGATCGGGACAGGGCAGATGAAACCGGGCCCACAGTATGCAGTGCACGTAAAGGAAACATACTGGAGTTATTTATCCGTGGATTCTCCCAAAGCTCCATGTTCCTTCTTTACCGTTTCCCCCAAACAGTACAGTGTGCTGCAGTAATGCCTTGCTCACAGCTTCATTATTTCTCCTTCTGTTTAAGCCATAATAAAGCTTTACACCACATTTATGAACAAAGTGTGAATCTCGACTTTGACAGTGAGATTTTTGCGAGACTTTGGGTCCTCATTAGTCAGGTCTCCATGGCAACGCTGACGCGTGTGTGTGTCTATGATAAATTTGTTTTCAGGTTCACGTCTGTCCATCAGCCTACTGGGTGAGGAGCTAAAACTCTGCAGAGGGATTTAAAAAACACCTAATTTTAAATAAATGATTGTAAAGGAATTAATTCATTATTAATTATATTAAAGAACATTTCAATCACAGGTTTAATCGAAGCCCAGATTTGGATCCCGCTGAAACATTTTAAACTTGTAGTGTATGCAAGAACACACATATGGACACAAGTATGACGCAGCCTGCACACATCACACCTACAGGAGCTGCTCGACCGTCTCTGCACTCAGTGATGTCTCTGACACACTGTGCAACCAGGTAAAGATGGTGGTTGGTGTATAATTCGGTTTTTTGATGTTTGGGACTGACTGCAGGTAGCTTCAGTGATCAGTGCAGAGGTTTGCTGTCAGGAGGCAACCTTAGTCTAATCTGGAGGGATCATTCAAACAGACTGTTGAAGGTTTGCAGTTAATCAACATCCATTTTATAGAGTCAGACAGATTCCAACACGTAATCCACCAACGGTTTGGACCTGTGCAGGATATACTGGACAAAGGATGATGAAGATGGAGCTGCCAGCAAGGAGGAAAAGAGGAAGCCCTCAGAGGAGGTTCATAGATGCAGTGAAGGAGGCCGTGCAGAGGGCTGGAGTGATTGTGGTGAAATAGAAGTTAAGGAAGAAGAAGTCTCTATCAGGTCATCACAGCAGCTGCAGCATCATCTGCAAAGTCATGTGTTTTTATACTGATGAAGATTAAGAGACGTAACCCAATACTGTTTCCTTACTGTGTATCGCAGACTGACTGAAAACTCCTGAACATAGAAGTTGTTTCTACCAAAGGAGGGCATCAGTGTCACTGCAGTGGGATGAGTGCTTACCGGTCCAAAGCTGTTGCTGTCCAGACTGTGGCCGTGATGATCTCCCTCGATCCAGAAGTGACCATCTGGAACTCGAACATAGCGGTTCTTGTAGGCCAGAGTCCTGAAAAGATGGAAAATGAGAGCAACTTCTAAGAAAGCAAGAACTTTGTTTTCAGTCAGACGTTCATTATAAATTCATTCAATTTAATCGAGAAGACATTGTCGAGATGACCTGCTGAAGTTAGGGTTAGGGCATCACAGTGGGAAAGAAAGCTGATGGAGGGAACTCTGAACTTGGCATGGTTGTTGGTGCCAGACAGATTGGTCTGACTGTTTCAGAAACTGCTGATCTGCTGGGATTTTCCCACAAACCCATCTTTAGTGTTTACAGAGGTCGGACTGAAAAAAAAAAATCC
Source organism: Astatotilapia calliptera (assembly GCF_964374335.1). Lineage (NCBI taxonomy): Eukaryota > Metazoa > Chordata > Actinopteri > Cichliformes > Cichlidae > Astatotilapia > Astatotilapia calliptera. The sequence goes on along the minus strand of NC_137428.1, from coordinate 1,919,554 downwards.
AGTGAGCCACAGTAATCCAGTAACGTGCCTTGCTAATGTCAGGGGTCAGAGGAGAGTGCCCAGATTGGTTCAAGCTGACAGAAAGGCAGCGGTAGGTCAAATAACAACCAAAGCCTGCAGAAGAGCATCTGTGAGTGCACAACATGTTGAACTTTGAGGCAGAAGTCCACACTGGGTGTCGCTGCTGCCAGCCTAAAGCTGCATTTCAGAGTCTCACCAGAACTGCAAAATAGAAAAGCATTGAAACATCTTTTGAGTCTCGATTTCTGCGGCGACATTTGGACGGTAGGATCAGAGTATGACGTGAACAACATGAAAGCATGGCTCCATCCCGCCTGTATCAGCAGTTCAGGCTGGCTGTGCACTGACTGCAGGAGAGTTTTTCCTGGGTCCCAACTGAGCATAATTTAAACTCCGCAGCCGACCTGAGTAATGTTTCTATGTCCATCTCTTTGTGACCACAGTGAACCATGATGGCTCCACTCATGCTGAGAGGACCACAATTAAACTCCTCAATTCAAACACAGAAATACAACAAAATCAAATGTCGCCATTTATATTCAGACTTCAGGCAGCATTACATTTAATGCAACACCAGCATTGGAAAATTATTACTGTTAAACTGCAGCGATGACAGCAACTACACCCATTTTTACTGATGCATGAAATAAATCAGGTTCCAAGTATTGATGGCAGTGATAATAAAAGAAAGAAATGTTCACCAGAATTATGATGGTTTTGTAATTTCCACTGTTTGTTTTCAGTTCAGTTTAGGGTCAGTTAGTTATTTCAGTTATATATTTATATTTTATCACACCCAGCTTTATTCTTTGATTTAACTTTGGATATCTATGACGACCCGACTCAAAAACAGAACTGACTAGGACTAGGAATGACTAGGAACAAAGCTAGCGGGCTAACTGTAGCCTGCATGATGTTATTTTTTTCAGTCACAATACAGTAAAAATATAATGACAACTACTCACAAGGCAACTATACAGGCTGCCTGGATGGAGGCAAGCTGTCCAACTTGGACTGACTGCAGTCACTCACACTTTCACACTTAAAGTTCATTTACTCTGAATCAGATGATGAGGTTGCAAACTTCAGCCTTTTCCTGTAGTTTTTTCCCAAAACTGACAAAAACAACAAGTGAACCAAGCAAGTCTCTTTAAACCAAATGAGAATGTTTAGTCCACTTATCCGCTCTTTAAGTCTGACGTCATTAGCCGTTTCTGGGTCCAAAGTCAAACGAACACTGCACCATCGCTGAGAGTTACATAATAAATAAAATGATCAGCATTCTGCTTTACCAGGTGTAACAATTAAGTTTAACATCCAGGCATCCATGAAAACAGGATTTATGAAGTTTAACAGAGTTAGAAGTTAGCGGAAGTTAGCTCGCTAGCTTCCACCTAAACATGATATAGCATGTTCTGAGTGAGAGGTTTCTGAATAAATTAAAACGTACAGCTCTGTTATCACTTCCAACATAAATGAAGACAGAAAACTAAACAGCAGTGACGTTTGTAGGGTTACTGAAGTTTGGCTAGCTGGTATATAATGATGTGGTAAATGGACTGATTCTTACATGGCGCTTTTCTACTCTCCCAGAGTACTCAAAGTGCTGTATACACTCATTCACACTCATACAAGCACTTCTATATTCAAGTGCAATCTAACCAACATTCACACAACTTGGGGTTAGAAACTTGCCCAAGGATAATTTGGCATGCAGACTGGGGAAGCCAAGGATCGAACAACCAACCTTCCAATCAGTAGCTGATCTGCTACGTGATCGCTAGCGACACAGCTATGTTAGCATAAACACACTGAAGCCTGCAGGATGAACACCAACTTTTTTCCACTGGATAAAAGTTAACGTGAGGGTTCCTGATGGTTAGAGACAAATGCAATCGCATGGCAGGATGCTGTAAATGGACCAAACTTCAGTCAGGAGAACAACTGAGATAATCCATCCACAATATGAGGTTAGTCATTCATATACTGCTGCATGGGCTGGAGTTACATCATAAGGGTTTAAAAACTGAGCTTTAAAATGAAGAGCGATGATAAAAACTGAGAGAAGCCGACAGTGATCACTGACTGTTTTGAGGGGCTTGTTCAGATTAAATAGAAAAAGATACAAAACATTAAAACATGTTAAAAACACAACAGCCTTAATAAACGTAGGGTAGTATGGGCTGGAAGCAGGATTCATACGTCATCACTTAAAGACCGGAGTGGCCAGATTGCATTAATTCTACTGCTAGCTGCTATTCCACACTTACCGTTTGTGTACTCTGCACATATATGGTACCTGTTGTATCTCAGATTGCAAAACACACCCAACTACAGGAGGGCGCTTAGCTCAAATTGCAGCATACACCTGGTAGCTGTGTTGGATTGAGGTTGGATCACATTCACAACATAAACAAACTGCTCTGGAGTTCATTTGAAACCTGATCGAGATGTGTTTTTGGTTCACACCAGAACAACTGTAAACTGATAATTGCTGTGTCTTATCATCATTTCATTGCCTTAGTGATGCACTAAAGTCACTCTGACGACTGCAGCTGACTGCGAGTTGTCTGAGACCTGGTCCTCATCTTCAAAGGTAACATGGATGCAAGTTGTTTGCACACGGTTGGAATCATTTTGATTGTGTTACGGTCTCTAACTGTAGCATTAGCTAATGTTAGTGGTGTTGCTGGTATATCTCCAAAAGTTGATTCTGTTCATCTGGACGTAGCGTTTTGTGGGAGAAACATTTCATCACTCATCCAAGTGACTTCTTCAGGCTCAGCTGACTGCAGGTTTCAATCTTATAAACAGGACATTTGCATAATGAGTGAAACCAGCCCACTGAAGGAGCAATGGGCTGGGAGGTCAGTTCCTTAATCTTAATTATGCAAATTCTCATGACCATTGATCAACAACCACTGATCAATGGCCATGAGTCCCATTCACAGAGAGTTGGGGAATGGCTACAATCACAAGTGCATTTTCTGCTTTTAGCATGTTTCAGACTTTTTGTATTGTGCTTTTAATCTTAACAGTTTCTGGAAACCAAACAGGAGCTCACAAAATGATCTCCAGCGGTAAACTGATCAAAGTGTTCATGTGGGAAGACAAAAAAAAGAAGATGAAAATCAGGAGAGAATAGCCGTTAACGTTTTCATTGACGGTGGATCAAATTATCGCCTTCATTTCATTATCCTTAATCATCAGCCTCCAAATCATCTCCTGCAGCGTCACTTCCCTCCGTCACCTTATCGCTCAAACAAAGATCTGATCAGAGGATTCAGCCTAACAGAGGTGGTGGAGGGGGGCGGTGCTCATCTCGTCCTGCAGCCGCTTCAGTTAGCTCGTCGCGTTTATGAGGAGAAGGTCCGACGCCCTTCATCATCCCTCTGGACTGTTACGAGGCTGTTCCAGCCCTGATTTATCATCCAGCTTGGGAACATTGTGAATTATAGCCTCAGTGACTTTTTAAATGGAAATTTGTCTGCAATTCCTCACGCATGTGTGTGTGTGTGTGTGTGTAGGTTGGTCCTGCAGGCTGACCAAAGAGGCCTTGGATACATAAATATTGATTTAGCCATAGCAGCTGAATTTACTGACTCGCAAAGGAAAAGAAATAAGAGAAAACAAGCTGGGACCTTTTTGCAGAAATAAAAAGGTTGCAGTTTATATGACACCAATTCTCTGCTACATTTGACAAGGAATGAGTATGAAATCTTTAAAGAACCAAGGACAATTGAGTTTACTGCATTTAGTCTTTCATTCGACTCAGCTTGGTGTGCTGTGGTGATGAATCAGAGCTACAAGAAAAAGAAATCATCATCATTTGTGGTTTAAAAATCCGTCCCAGCAGTTATTTTTTGATGAAATGTAAATTTTCTAATTAACCTTTTTTCCATTAACATGCCCGCCGTGCTTCTACATCAATTAGTGCGTTCTCCACGTGCACCTTTCAAGTGAGTAAAAAGGTGCGACCTTGATGTTATCTCCACAGCGAAATTAGCAGCAGAGCTGTGGCCTCCCAATCTGTTTTTAATATCTTTAGTGCCTTTGAGCAGAATTTCATAGAAAACCTAGAGAAAGCTGCGTCTTAATAATCCCAGTTTGGGAAAATGCTGCATTAGAAGCACTCGCAGCTACACCGACTGAGCTTTTACAGTTAAAGTGCTTCACAAGTAAACTTACTTTCATATCTGTCGGTGTCTGGTTTTCTTTGAGGTCTTTCCGGATTACAAAAGAAAATAATATGCATAATGTAAAAGGTATTTTACTGCTACAAAGGCTCTCCCAGAGAGACGAAGAACATGCATTTTATAAATATACATATAACTGGATAAATGCTGCATAAGAATCTCTCAGAACTGACGGAGCTTACTGCACTGGCTTTGAGCTCTTTGAGTAAAAGCGTAACATATAGAGTCATGTGGAAGTCTTCTCATGTTATGAGTACGTGTTTGACAGATCCTGTTGTTACAGCTGTGTGTTGTAGTTTGTCATGTATGCATCATGTGGTGTATTATGTAGTTTGTGTACGGACCAAATCTGGGGGGGATGCTGCAACAGTCTCCATGCTGCAGAGAATGCACTGTGGATAGTAACGGCTGCATGGTGAGGATTGCTTTTGATTTCTCAAGCACATTTAACACCATCCATCCAAGTCTCCATCCACTCATAACGAGCACGAGCGTCAGGGTGATCCTGGGCTTTCATGATACCTTTGAACTGGTCTTTTTCCAGAGTGGAAAGATTGTACAGCATACATCTTTAATGACTTTAAGAAAAACTGTTTGGGGGTTTTCTCTGATCCCCACGGGTCAAAGGTATACATATAGGCTCAGATATATACATATATGCCCACTAATATATGGTTAAATAACTCTTAGCAAGTTGCTCCTCAACCAGACGTTTTTGGTACCCATTAACATCATCCCGGCATAATCCAGTCTCATATTTTTCCACTCTTCGTAGCAGAATTGGAAAACTGTCACTAAACTGTCCACGTTTCAGCCATCTAGCTGTTGATTTGAGAAGTTGAAGAATTTAGATTCATTATTCCATCCACTGTGGCTAATGTACCAGGACCACTGGCAGATACTACCGCCACCATGTTTGACAGCTGTTGCACTGTTCTTAGGTTGAAAGTCTCATATTTACTCCTCCAAACATACTTCTTGTCTTTGTGGCCACATAGCTCAGTCTTGGTCATGTCTGAAAACCGTACATGGACAACTGCAAAAGTTTTGATTTTGTAGCTTCTGTCTTTGTTGGCACCCTCTCAGTCAATGGAGATGCAAAACTGGCCTCACTGTTGATGCAGGTGTTCCAGCAGTTTCCAGTTCAATTCAATTTTACTTATACAGCACCAAACCACAAACGCCTCAAGGTGCTTTATATTGTAAGGTAGACCCTACAGAGAAAACCCAACAATCATATGACCCCTATGAGCAAGCACTTTGGCGACAGTGGGAAGGAAAAACTCCCTTTTAACAGGAAGAACCAGGCTCAGGGAGGGGCGGGGCCATCATGGAAGGCTTGAGCCTCGGTGGTTCCTTAACATCCTAACCAATTTCCTCAAACCTGAGATGAACAGTTTGGGTCTTCTTACAGACCTCAGTAAAGCAGTGACACACCTAAATAACTTGCACTAACATACAGTTGTTGAACTGATGATCTTGAAATCTGCAATTGTTTAGAAATGGTTCAGAGATGGTTGCTAACGTGTTTAAATCTGGTGTAAATCTTGTGCAATCCTTCCACACTGGAACATTTCAAAGAAATCATAAAAGCTCAAGGTTACCCTGACATTCATGCTTGTGATGAAGGGGTTACATGAAGAGGATGTGGAATCTTCAATACCCCGCATCCAGCTAGACAACAAGTAGCTCCAACTTTCAGAAGAAGGAACTGCTCTCAGAGCTGGAGATCGACAATGTACAACACAAATGCTACAGCAAGGGGGGGGGGGGGGGGGACATCAGGTCATTCTGGGTGTCTCTCATCTACTAGCATTTCTACTAACGTCTCATCAATGGGTGCTAACTGAAGACCAGACAGTCCTGATCCCCGAGGATCATCTACCAAGGTGATGCCCTGTCCCCACTGTCGTTCTCCGTAAGCCTGAACCCCCTCAGACTACGGAGTGGAGCAGTTGTCAGCCACCTCCTCTACATGGATGACATCAAGCTGTATGCCAAGAGTGAGCGAGACATCACATCATCCACACCGGCAGGATATACAGCAATGATACTCAGACTGGAGACGTGTAGTCGGATAATAACAAAGAGAGGGAAAGTAGTCAAAACCGAGGCGCTCAAACTACCAGAAGGCAACATCGCAGACATCGAGGACAGATACAAGTACCTGGGGATCCCGCAGGCAAATGGGAACCATGAAGAGGTCGCTAGGAAAGCTGTAACCCAGACCCAGCACCCTGAGACTGTATAATAAATGGAAGGAATGAGGCCGGGAACTGATAAGTGTCAGTACCACTGTTGAAGATGAGACAACATCCACGAGTACATCAGGAAGATGCCCACAACCGACCGAGGGCTCAGTGAATACCTCAGACAACAGAAACTCAAGAAAGAGGAGGAAGGAGAGGAGCCATCATGGAAGGACAGGCCCCTGCACGGTATGTACCACCGGCAGATAGAGGTGGCTGACATCCAGAAGTCCTACCAGTGGCTGGACAAAGCTGGACTGAAAGACAGCACAGAGGCACTAATCATGGCAGCACAAGAACAAGCTCTGAGCACAAGATCCATAGAGGCTGGGGTCTATCACACCAGGCAAGACCCCAGGTGCAGGCTGTGTAAAGATGCCCCAGAGACAATCCAGCACATAACAGCAGGGTGCAAGATGCTAGCAGGCAAGGCATACATGGAACGCCATAACCAAGTGGCCGGCATAGTGTACAGGAACATCTGTGCCGAGTATGGCCTGGAAGTCCTGAGGTCAAAATCAGACATGCACCCTAGGGTGGTGGAGAATGACTGTGTCTGTGGGGTATATCTTGCTGTGGTCTGCTGGGGGGAAGGAGGGGGGGCATCTGAGCTGGTAACACCGACAGACTGAACAAACTGATGAGGAAGGCGGGCTCTTTGATTGGCTGCAAACCGGACACTTCTGTTGCTGAACAAGCTGTTATCCATCATGGATCATGCTGACACCCTCTGCACCACTTACTGGACAGGCAGCTGTGTCCAGTGTGTTCGTGGGGTAACTGCCTCATCTCACAGAATGAACAACTCCACCCAGCATGACATCCTGGTTCCTGCTGTGGGAGTGAGTTGCTCCAAAGTTTCCTGGAGTAAGTTTTAGTGGTGGAAACTCGAAGAGAGAAAACAGGCACCCAAAATAAAGAGATCTGACTCAGACCGTCCAATTTACCTGGTAACTGAGACACAAAGTCAGAAAAGAATCATATGTACCAAACAATCACACAACTGCTTGAGAAAAGCATGATCACAGAGTCCATTCATGCTCAAAATGATCTCATCCTCATCTAAAATATCTCATATTTTGGCTTTGTGACTCACACACAGCTCCAACAAGCCTGTGATCCACTTAGTTTTTTTTAATAACAGAGCTTCAGAAGTCTTCCGGCGTGTCCCCAGACTAACCTGAGATGGACAGGACACACTCGCCCCAAATGTACTTATCCACAGAGAAATGACAAAAAGAGCGCAGAGTGACGCCACAGACGCCTCGAAGAGCTTCCAGATGCTACAAACTGCCTCATCATCACTGTGTGAACACAGCAGTGGATTTTTCACCGGCTCTTCTCCACAGAGGGCTGGTGTGCGTCACTAAGATGATGAGGGAGATGTTCCACTCACACACAGTCACATTTTTACTGTGACACACACACACCTCCTTCCATCAGTGTTAACAGCAGCTGATGGATGTTACAGCAGAGGTTGGGAGGAGTTTAATGAGGCCGAGGTGGACAGCTGCTGAGAGATCCACACGGTCAGGTAAACCTGCTGCCTGCGCTCCTCAAGGCCAGTTCAGATGATTAGGTGTTTGGACCGGACACGTCGATAACGATCATTACATCTCCATCTGTTCATGCAGGGAAATTCCAGTGCTAATAAAGTTTTCCACTAATTTTCCCTCCTAACGAGTCCGCGTGTCTGCTCTATGATTTCTGACATCGGCTGTCAGACACTACAGACACGGCTCAGCATAATTGGATGGAAATATGTGCACTGAGAGATTTACAGGTGGGTCTCAGCATGTATGGATTCCTGAACTGTCCTGTGTAAAGATCAAACCGAGTACTAAAGCTGCCAGAGACACAGGATTAGCTCTTTCTGGAAGTACTTCTGATAAAAACATATGAACTCTGAAAGCTGGTGCTAAATTCATGCAGCTCTGAACAATATTTCATACAAATAAATACTGATAATTAGACGTGCTTTCAGAATATTTACCGATTCTAACTTCACTGTAGATGTTATGTAAACATAAATGGTTGTTTCTCTCTGTTAGCACTGCAATACACTGGTGACCTATCCCAGGTGTACTCGACCTGGGCGCCCACTTCCGATTACAAGGTGACAGCACGGGTTGGCTGGCTGGAACCGGTCTCTACTCACAGACAGACCGGCAAAGGTTTGCTGATAACTGCAAACATATTTCGACCTATCAGAGTCCGTCTGCACCGACGACTGTGACTCGTCTGCGCTGCAGTTCTCAGCTCGTTGCATTCTCATTATAAAAGCAAAGTTGCTGAGCTCCTTTGTCATTCTGCAGTTGATTCTCCTCTTTCAGAGCTGCTTTAATTCGTGATGTTGCAGATTCAACAAGGAAGCATTCCTCAGAGATTTTGGTCCGTGATGACGTCACACAGTCACTGATAATGAAAATCTCCCATAAAATCACATCTTAAAGGCGCTCTACTGCAGCGGTCACCAACCTTTTTTGCCGGTTTATGTCCAACAATGTTTTCACGGACCGACCTTTAAGGTGAGATTATTATAAGATTTATTCATAACACACGGGAAAAGACCCAGGGAAACTGAGTTAACGATAAAAACCCTGAAAAACTAAAATTTCACACCCGAGCCTCAACTCGGTACCAAACAACTCACGGACCAGTACCGGTCTTTGGCCCAGGGGTTGGGGACCGCTGCTCTACTGGACTGAGATCTGTGCCTGTGGAAGTAATGTGGGTACAGGGAACTCATCGTTATGTTCTATGCACAAGATAGTCTGCGGCGCGGTGTGTTATCCATCAGAAGGAGGAGGAGGGATGCACATGGTCAGCAACAACACTCGGGTAGGCTGTGGAGTTCTGAGCGCCCCGGTGTGTACCAGGAAGATATCCCCACACCATCACACCAGCAGCAGCCTGACCTGTTGACGAGGGGCAGGATGGAGCCAAGCTTTCATGCTGTTTAAACCAAACTCTGCTCCTACTATCTGAAGCTCGCACGCAACGTGTTTCCATTATGGGATCGTGTGAACTGTTTCCTGTTTCCTGTTCTTAGCCGACAGCAGCGGTCTCAGTGTGGTCTTCTGCTGCTGTAGTCCATCTGCTTTGAGGTTGCTGCCATGTGATTGGCTGTTTAATGTACCAAATAAAGTAAAGCTGTCGACGAAGAATTAAAATGAATCAGCGTAAACACAAAAGAGGACGATCTTTAGCTCGTGTGATGATCAGAGTATCGATCAAAGGTTTTGGCAGACTTCTCAAACTGTCGTACTGCACAGTACTGCTAAAATCATCCAGCGTGTATATCATCTCCATCTCCTGATTCAGATGGTAACATCACACATGCAGCACCCACATGATGCATCAGGTCACATCAGCTAACTGTGACACAGAAAGCGACCGCGCTCTGACAGGCAGCACGCGCCAGCCTGGCAACCAGCAAACACCATAGCGAGACCCTGCAGCAGCGCGCCAGACACTGAGAGGAAGTGGCAGATCGTACCGCCGCGTTCACGTATCATAACACGCCATCGTCATGTGATTCAACCTGGCAGCTGTTGGAGTCAGACGCCTCTGTGCAAATTACAGGTCACCTGCTGGTGATGGGATGAATAATTAACCAGCCTGTGATGGGTTTCATATCAGAGGCGGCGCTGATGACGCTCAGCCCGTACCACCCTATCAGGTCAGCATGAATCACAGCTGAGCCCAGAAACGCCCGCCACATAGAAACAACAGCTTCACAGACTCGCCCCCGAACAGCCCACGCTGCTCGTAAATCTCCCGTTGGTGCTGTCAGGACACACAAAGTGCGACCTGTGGCCTGCTGCAGGAGAATCGGCGGATCTGAATTAATAGCAGCACATCAATAAAGTTTATTTGTCTGTTAAAGCTTTAAAGGTCTCCTTCCAGCAGGAAGCACTGACATGAAGAGTCGCTCCAGCTCCAACCAAGCGATTCACACAATAACACCTTAAATAATGTCTTCATACGGGAAAGAAGTCTTTCATTTGCACATAGAAAGCTCACGAGTCCTTCAGCAGTTTAAACAGCAGATGAACCTTTATGGACCAAACAACCAACACCCTCATATGTTTGGAAGACACTCGAGGTTAAAGGGCAAATTTACAACTAAAAGTCACCATGCTCACTGTCCTTGTTGCAGGAAGTGCAGAATGGTGAGATTGGCTTTACTCTGACAGAGAACCAATCACGAACATGGTGTTGGTCAAAATGCTGAAGTAGAAGCTCAAAAATGAGACTTTACTGACCACCTTTTACATTTGTAACATGCTTCATAGCTGTCTGTCCATTTTAAAGCAGATGCCACATTTTAGGTTTAAGTGCCATTATTTTTCCATCCAATCAAATGTGTATCCTGATCTCTTCCTATGCTGAAACAGGAGGCATCCTATCCTATCAAATCACCTCAAATGTTTTAAACACCATGGATCTCATTCTGTTCAGTCAATACTCGTGCTCGTGATCGGGGTAAGTAAATAATTCATTAGCTTTGGTGCTACGATGCTCCACCCGATCTTCTCTTCTCATGAACAACATAAACTTCTTGACTCTAGGTGGCGACTTAATGTGGACTTTTCCAGCTTTTCAATTTTGGCCATCTGGATCTTGGTGTTCAGAAACCAGACATGAAATTCTAATTTTAATAACAGGAGGAGGCTCATTCACACCGATATCTCTGTTATCATCAGTAGTGGTATACCATGGTCCTTTAACAGGAGTAAATTAAGAAACACAAGCACATTATAAGCTCTCATCGAGGAGTCCTGCAGCAATTTTCCAAAAGATAAGAAAGCCATAATAAATTCCCATCATGTTGGGGGAGGAACTTTCAAAATTCAGCATTGCCCTACCTGCAGAAAACTCATCTTCAAAGAAATAATAAAATAATTATTAACCATAAACAAACCTCTTAAGATTACTTTAATTAACAGGGGCTGAAAGTTGAACCAAAATAAATCTAAAATCAAATAAACCCTCGTTTGGATCCCCCCACTACAGGGGGATCTGGGAAGGTCCAACTGGTCTCCCTTCTTAAAGATGGGAACCACCATCCCAGATCTCCACGCAATGTTGTAGCGGCGTGTCAACCAAGACAGCCGACAACATCCAGAGCCTTTAGGGACCCAGGGTGAATCATTCACTCCAGGGACCAAGCAGCTGTTTAACTGCCTCAATGTTGGTTCTGTTGGCTTCATCAGGTGGTGGCCTCTAGATCGCACTGGAGTGGGTAGCAGTTGAGTGTGAAGCGGCATGAATGAGAATTAGCACCTCCAAGTCTGAGGCCTGGTTCTCAACTGCAAATGGGTGGAGTGCCCACTCTGGGTGGAGGAGTTTAGGCATCTCTGGGTCTTGTGGGGAGCGAGAAATCGACAGATGGATTGGTGAAGTGGCTGCAACGATACGTAAGCTGTGCCGGGCTGTTGTGCTGACGAGAGCTGAGAGTGAAAGCAAAGTTGTTGATTTAGCGGTTGATCTATGTCCCCACCCTCACCTGTGCTCAACTCAGCTCTGACCGAAAGAACGAGATTATTGTGGCGAATCCACTTAGCCAAAAAATGGATCGGACACGAATTGTAGAAACGAGTCTTTATATAAGGCTTCAAAAAGGGGAATGTACAACAAATAAACTGCTCGACATCAGAGCAACATATAATGGCTTCCCGAAACTTTCCTTGCTAGCTAAAACCTGAGTAACTTTCATCTACCACAAAGGATTCTGGGAAACGCAGTTTTCTAATGAAATACCTTTTAAATGCTCAATTTTAGCAGAAAATTAAATCTATAATTAACAGCTCTCACTAAACATGTGGCTAACACTTAAATCACTTACAAAATAACCAAAATGCTGTTATCAAACAAAAATCTGCGATAAAGTTACAACAGAGATTGAATTGGCGCAAATCAGCTTCCTCTGAAGGGTAGCTGGGCTCTCCTTAGAGACGGGGTGAGGAGTGGTACTCCAATAATCACACAACTGGCATAGTAACTCCAACTTTAATGGTCGCCTTCTTTTGTACAACCACAGAAAAAACGGACCCTCCAAACTTCTCCACCCCCTTTCCCGCCTGCGCGTAGCCATGCCCCACCCCCACTGGACACTTGCGCAGTAGGACACATACATCTTAACAAGGAGTTCAATCATTTGGGAGAGACTCAGAGTAGAGATGCTACAGAGGAGCCAGCTCTGGTGGTGGTTTGGGCATGTCGAGTTAGGAGGTGGTCCTGGGGTTGGCACAGGACACACTTGACAGATTATGTCTCTCGGCTGACCTGGTAACGCCTCGGTGTTGCTGTGGATAAGCTGGCGGAGGTGACTGGGAAGAGGCAAGTCTGGGCTGCTCTGCTTAGGCTGCTGCACCTGAGCCCAGGTGAGCAGTAAAAAAATTAAATAAACAACAGATAAATTGGTGTAATACGAGCACATTTTGGGGCGTAATTTTAGCTCTCTTTGGTCAAACCTTCTCTAAAATACTGTGATGTGCAAAGACAAAGCAAAAACATGAAGAAATATAAAAATGAGACATAAAATCTTATCATTACTGGGACCATGAGACATCTTTATGTGCATTTTTATTGGGAAAAAAAGGGGGGGGGGGCTGTTTACCTATTTACCATTGGCTCTGCTGCTTTTCCGAGTATCAGAGGAAGGACAGAAAAAAATAGCCCAGTGGAGCAGTGTTGGTGTTTAATTGCATTGCTTGTCTCATTCTTCAGCTAATGTGGAGGCTTAATGGACTCTGCTGGCCTCGGCTTCAGAGCAGATGACAGCTCGTCAAGGTGATTGACAGGCGTGGGGGCGGAAATTTGACCGAGTCCATTTGAAGGAGAACTAAGAATAGGCCAACTGTCTCAAGACATAAACTTTAAAGATAATTCAGCAGTGAATCATCAAGAGGAGGAAACTGCTCCAACTGTTTGTGCACTGACTCAGTGTAACTGCAGTTTTTATTGAAAGACTTCATGGCATAAGAAAAAAAATTAAAGGTGTAATTAATAACAGCATGGCAGCGGTTTTTATCGTGTGACAAAGCTTATAAGAAAGGCCCATTTCTAATCAGACCCAACCCACAGTTGGTGAAAACACAATAAAAAGCAGCTAAGAGTAAATAATAATGAACCCACGTAAGACTGAAGCCCAGCTGTGGTTTAAACCAAACCAGCTCAATCTAACAGGCGGTTTTAATGCTTTTAATGCCTTTGCTGCCTAAACCACACGGTTTGAACCACATATCTTTGTTGGGCAAACCTGACCAAGAAATTTTGTTGCTTAAACTGCATCAGAAGCGAATATGTTGGCCTCTAGCAGTCCTTCAAACTTCTTATGTCTGTCAGTTCTTAATTGTAAGCCTGTAGGGTATAAAAGTGCTGTAGAAGAGCTAGTCCATTTACACTGCATGAGACAGCTCCAAACAAGGCTGGTCAATCCCAAGAAGATTTGCTTCACGAGGTAGTAGACTTTCCATAGTATGGTTACTATGGGCTGTCAAAACCAGTCCAAGTCGGTGTCATGTCCCTATGTCGATGAAAATAAACTCAGCCAAAGGTTTCATGATTTGAGAGTTTGCCAAAGTTTCTTTTCTTTGAATTTACAGGTTAAAAATAAAGACAGTGATGCTAATGGCCACAGAGAATGTCTGGGGACACGATGCTCTCGGTAATAAATAAAAGGCCGTCTAACGTTCAGACGGTGATGTTTAGGAAGTTGCTGTATTAGAGCCAGTAGCCGGGGCTGCTCTGTTCCCCTGCTGTGTCTCATTAACTGAACTGTGGAGCTCATTTCCTCACGAGAACGCTGCGTAACAGGGCTGAGAACAGCTCCCACTTCCTCCTGAAGGATATCCAGGAAAAAGAGCATGACTCAGTCTCTCTCACACACACACACACACACACACACACACACACACACACACACACACACACACACACACACACACACACACACACACACACACACACACACACACACACACACACACAGTGCACTCATACAAGAATATATAAATAGCAATCTGCAGCCTAACTTTCACGTGTTCTTTACATTGGTTCAGTGGTGCAATTTCAAGACTTAATGTAGCATCAGGACAATTCGATCTGATTTAAATAGCAGATTTGTGTCCATAATGCACCAAAAGGTTTCCTCCAACCCGTCAGTCCCACAGCTGAAGCTTGGACCAAAGCGGGTCATCAACAGAACGGCTGAAAAAGGAAAGAATCGAGCTGCTGCAGAGCTCAGAGAGCCGTGCATGAATAAATGCTGCAAATCTCAATGACATGAAGCAACCCTGTGAGGGAGACTGGGTTTTACTGCACTACGTAACGTGATGGCTGCTTGGGCTGGGAGTACCTGAGGTGTAAAGAACCACGAGCACTAAGAGGAAGTTTAAACTCCAACCTGACATTTTACGTATCACAGGCTCGGATTTATAAATGATCCAACTGACTCGTACATCTTTCCACATTTTAATTTTGCAGAGCTGCTCGAGACTCGTAAGCCTCCACTGTTTATCTGATGTGTGTACATGCTCGAGTCGACTGGCATCACACGAGTTTCTGGTAAGCCTTTGCTGTGATCCCATCTGCGTGTTGGGTCCTTGCTGTACACGACTAGTTTCAGTTTGAGGCAAGAAAGAGAAAAAAAAGCTCGACACTGCTCTCAGCACTCTGACATGTTAGTTTCATGGTGTGCTGCACCAAAATCCTTTTCTCTAATGCGTTCAGCCTCCTGGTAAATGCAGCACAACACATGATGCCAACAATTCTGCTCCCATTATCAGCGGGAGCCGCTTTATAGTCAATGCAATAAAGTGATGCATCTTGTAGACAAACACTTTAATCTAAAGAAAAAGAAAAGAAAAGAAAATGTTGAACATTGAGGCTCGAAATGTAAAAGAGAGGAGGTGAACGATGGGAAGTAAAGGTCCAGCAGGCCGTGAAACAGCCTCACATACCAGCCACATACCTGAATGACGCAGTTTAAAAAGTTAAACAGTGTACAAAGTGTTGGTGAGTAGTGTGTCTACCCATGAATCATAATGTGAGACGGTTAATGGGAGAGGAAACCCTGCAACAGACTGGCGACCTGTCCAGGGCGCAAGCTGATAGGCTCCAGCCCCCACGACCCTGAATTAAGGAAGTAGAAGAAGATGGATGGATGGAGAAAAAGAAGAAAGAACAAATTTCTCCAGAAATCAATCAATCAATCAAAGTTCTGGTTTTTCTCTGGTTTGACTTTGCTAGGTTGACAAGAATCCAGAAGAAATTTACAACCTGGGAACTAGAAACACACTGGTGGAATGACGCAGCCTTCAGCCGGTGTGCACATGGCTGGATAAATGCGTAAAAGCTGAAGGATGCTTGAAAAACTTTAAAAAAAGGGTTGATCCTGTGATCTGATGTATAAAAAAGCTGAAATGCTGCTCAGTTTGAATCTGTGTGTAAGGAGCTTGTTAAGAAACACATCTGCACACTTTTCTTTCCAAGCTCCTTAGACTTCGATCACCTGGATGATTGAGAACCTTCACAGATGAATCAGGGCATGGTTCTCCTTTAAATCGCTGCTGATGAAAGCTACGGCTCACAAGCTTAGTGGAAGAGTCTGCAGCATCCGAGTATCAGGCAGCGAGAGTGCTCGTAGTCCACATTCACAGGGTCGTGCACCATGAGTTTGTCCCCGAGTGTCAGAACTCCCGTGTTCCCGTCACTTCCTGAGGTGTCTTAACCACGAACTGCACGAACCGTGGCGCCCGCCGTTTTAACACCAACGCAACACTCATGCCAGAAGGGTTTTTTCTTGTTATCCGCTTGGTTCATTTTCTCACAGTTTCAGGGCATCGTTTTTTCCGGTTGTGATAACTTCTTTGAATAGCAAGCCTGGCTGTTCAAACACAGCTGAGGCACGCAGCTGTGTGACCACAGGCCATCGTCAAACGAGTGGTCAAACAGAGGGTGCAACTGGCCTCCACAAATGGTGTCAGATAAAGTGTGTCTGACAATAAGCTGGTGAATATATGAACGTATCGCTTCACGTCCACTACGTAAAGCAATTTCATGCATTAAAAAATATATCCTGGAAACTCAGAGGCTGAAGATTGAGCTGATGTAAGGCAGGTGGCTGATGAGAGCGAATATTCAATGAAGACGGTGGAGAGAAATACTGAGGCCAAAAAGTCTGGAGAAAACAAAACAGGAAGAGATCCTGGAATGGTGGAAAATACTCCATGAAGAAAAGATTTAGAGCCGACAAAGTCAGGAAAACTCTGAAATGGGTGAGGATTTTTATAAAGACTTTCAGAGTTTCAGGAAGTAACGGAGGGCAGAGAGGAGCAAACTGGATGAAACCAAACAGACAAAGGAGGAGCAGCCGGCTCTGGACTTTATGCTTTTCTGGGAGACAAAGAGTTCTGATGACAACTGACAAAAATCAGTTTTAATGTATAAACACTTTGATTCTTCATCTGAAGCCCGAGGTTGATGAATCAACAATGTCACAGACATCCACAGTTATCCCCTCTCCTGTCCATCAAACACCCGCCACAGCGACAGGATGGACCTGATCTTTTGTGAGTCAGTCTGAAAGTGTCGTCGCAGAGACGTTGGCGTCTTCTGGGACTGACAGAGGAGCAAAAACTCTGCCGATGGGAGAGGATTTACTCCCCGCGTACACTACAGAGATGATGTTCTTGACAGCAAAAGGCATGATGACAGCAAAAGGCAACAAAAAACAAAGAAAGAAACAAAAAAAGCAACATTTTACAACTTCAACCTAAAGCGCTCCATCTATGCAAGATAGCATGGGTGCTGTGTAGGAGTAAAGTCAGTTTCAGTCCACTTCTGTCAGGCCACATGGTCTTCTCCGGCCATCACCTCTGGCATGATGGCGCCTGTGTTTGGCTTTGCCGCTGTCGGGTGTAGCCGTTTTCGCTCTATTGTTGTGTTTTTTCTCTCTACTCTGCTGTTTTTTTAACTGTTTTAATGATGTTCTGGCTGCATTGGTCTACGACCGTCTGACGCTATTATCCATCCGTTCGTCAATGACGGCCAAAGATGTTTTTTCCTCTTCCTTTTGTGGGACTTTCCATTCTCCACACTTTTTCCCGCATTCCTCTGGTACCTTCCACCCTCTGCCTGTGACTGAATCTTCGGCCAGCGCTTTCAGCGTTCCCCGTAGACTACGGAGAAGAAGAGGAAAGAGATCAGGCAGCCAGGTGAAGTTTAGGCTCCTTTGGCGGCGGGGGCTGATTAGAAAGCGATGTTGGGCGTTTTCTGTTGCCTATGCACATGACAGCTATATGGAGAGGAACCCGTCTCCCAAGGCCCCACTTGGATAGAGGGGGCCTGGCTCTCCGAGGTCGTGTTATCTCAGAAGGGTTCATCCAAACTCTTCTGCTGACTGGTTTTTTATCCCCTCGGTGAGTGGAATATATGAACATGAAGGCTCTGATCTCGGGAATTTACGCCCTTTAGCTCGAGAAACTCGAGCTTCTACCAACAACAATGTTTTCACCCCGCTGTCTATGGCGCTCTTTAATGCCCAATCTTTGGCGAATAAATCGTTTGTGCTTAACGATTTTATTGTTTCTAAAAATCTGGACTTCCTGTTTTTGACTGAGACCTGGCAACGGGGTTCGGATTATTCGTCTACTATTGAAATGTGCCCAAACGGCTTCGCTGTCATTAGCCAGCCTCGAGGATCTGGTCGTGGAGGAGGCCTCGCGGTGGCATATCGGAGCCGTTTAGACTGCCATCCAGTGAAAGTTGGACACTTTCTGTCTTTTGAGCTGCAGCTCATCAAAATCGGAAAGAAGGATCCTTTTCACTGTGCACTGGTTTATCGCCCTCCTGGCCCAAACAGCTCGTTCTTAGCTGAGTTTAGTGATTTTCTGTCCTCTACTATGAGATTGTCTAAATTGCTTCTTGTGGGAGATTTTAATATACATGTCGATGATGAGTCCGAACCCTTTGCTAGGGGTTTTACCAGCATTATGAATTCATTTTATCCAACATGTATCTGGCCCCACACACAACAAAGGCCATACACTGGACCTTGTCTTTTCTTTGGGTCTGAATATTGATTTTATTTGTTCTAAGGACATTTTTATCTCTGACCATTATTGTGTCTTTTTTAATATGTCTTTTTGCGAGCCTATGTCTCCTGTTCATCGGACAGTCATTTCCCGTGCTATAAACCCCTCCACAGCACAGAAGTTCTCTGATGCTTTTAATTTAACATTATCCCCACAAAACGATGTTGATTTTTCTATAGATCTATTCAATTATCATTGTCTTTCGATCTTAGATGAAATCTGTCCGATTAAAATGAGACCTGTGCTTGTTTCTAAGTCTGTACCCTGGTTAAATGACAACATTCGTCTTATAAAACGAAATTGTCGTAAAGCCGAGCGGTTATGGAGGAAAACGCACTTAAATGTTCATCTCCTCTATTTAAAGGATCTTTTAGCCTCCTTTAACAGTGCTATTAGAGTTGCGAGGGCTGCTTACTTTTCTCAGTTGGTTGCAAAGAGCAGAGGTAATCCTAAAGTTTTATTTGATACTATTACTAATATTATTACTCCTGCTCCACCTGCTGCTATTATTTCTTCTGTTGAAGATTGTGAAACTTTTCTTGCTTTCTTTTTAGAAAAAATTAGCAACATAAGGAAAAACTTGTCTTTTTCAGCGTCTGCGCTGTCTGCTCCCACGCCAGCTCGGCCTGTTGTTTTAGAAGGTTTTTCACCTGTTTCACTACCAGAGTTGGAAAAAATAGTTAGTGCAACAAAATTATCCGCTTGCTCTCTTGATGTGTTACCTGCATCACTATTCAAAAATGTCTTTTACTCTACTGGTCCTTGCATTCTTACTATAATTAATACCTCTTTGGCTTCAGGCATAGTCCCTGCTTATTTTAAAACTGCTGTTATTCATCCTTTGTTAAAAAAGCCTATGCTGGACCCATCTCTCCCTAGCAATTATAGACCAATTTCAAAAATTCCGGTAATCGCTAAGATTTTAGAGAAGATCGTGGCTAAGCAGCTTACAGCAGTCTTAGATAATTATAGTATTTTCGACAAATTTCAGTCGGGCTTTCGTAAAGTTCATTCCACTGAAACAGCCCTTCTAATGATATTCTGTTACAAAGTGATGCAGGTAAATGTTCTGTTCTCTTAATGTTGGATCTTACGGTGGCCTTTGATACTGTTGACCATTTTATTTTACTTAACAGGTTGAAATACTGGGTCGGTGTCTCTGGGACTGCATTGAAATGGTTCTCCTCGTATCTCTCTGACCGATTTTCCTCTGTGGCAGTTTCTAAGTATAGATCATCTTCTGCATCTCTGTCTTTTGGTGTGCCACAAGGCTCTGTGCTGGGGCCATTACTGTTTTTAGTTTATTTACTCCCTCTCCAGCACATTCTGAGCCCTTTTGAGGATATTTTTTTACCATTGTTATGCGGACGATATCCAACTCTATATATCTTTTAAGCCGGAGGAGGTTTCTAAGCTGCGGCTTTTAAATGTGTGCTTGGAAACCATTAAAGGCTGGATGGCTGAAAACTTCCTCCAACTAAATGAAAATAAAACCGAAGTCCTCTTATGCGCCCCAGATAGACATAGACCCAGTATAATAAATGCTCTTGGTCCTCTTTCAGCGTTTGTAAAACCATCTGTCAGGAACTTAGGGATTATCCTTGATCCTGCTCTTACGTTAGATAGTCATGTCAAATCTCTTGTTCGGTCCTGCTTTTATCATTTAAGAAATATCTCTAAATTGAGCTCTATAATATCCTATACCGAACTCGAGATTGTTATTCATGCTTTTATTTCATCACGACTGGACTATTGCAATTTCCTGTTTACTTGTTTAAACAAAGGTTCTTTGGAGCGTCTGCAGATCGTTCAGAATGCTGCAGCAAGACTTTTGACGAAAGTTTCTAAATATTCACATATAACACCGTTGCTCATGCAGTTACATTGGCTTCCTGTCGAATTTAGAGTCCATTTTAAGATTTTGGTTTTAACTTTTAAGGCTCTTCAACAACAAGCACCACCATATATTATTGAACTTTTGCAGCCCTATGCCCCTAGTAGGTCTCTGAGGTCGAGTAGTCAGGGCCTACTTGTCATTCAGTATACGAGACTGAAAACTAGGGGTGATAGAGCTTGTGCTACTGTGGCCGCTCGACTTTGGAACTCCCTTCCTCAGGACCTACGATCCGTTGATTCATTGATTACTTTTAAAAAACAGCTAAAAACTTATCTTTTTTAAATTGCTTTTTGTTAACTTTGTTTGTTTTTTGTCTTTTAATCTGTTATATCTGTAAAGCACTTTGTGATGTCTATCTAGAAATGTGCTATATAAATAAAATTTTACTTACTTTACTTACTTACAAAAGCTGCACCAGGAGGAGGAGCAGGTGTTTTCTATCAACAGTAGTGATGATTGGAGACTCTGCTTGTTCAGGATGTTTAAAAATGTGAAGGAAACTCTAACGTGAGAACGAGATGTTCAGGATAAAGTGTTAGAAGCCTTTCAAGTTTTCTATAAATAGCAAAAAAAACCAAAGATTCATTCATCACATGATTCTGATTCTACTTTTTTCCTCCTTTTAATTTTTCTATTCTTGTATTTAGTTTTCTGTAGACCCAGAGGCAAGATGTCTCACTGAAGTCCAGGGTTCATGCCCCTAACAACTACACATGAGGCAAACCGGGGGAAGAATCAAGCATCAGTGGAATTAACGAGCAAGTCTAATGTCTTAAATTTCAGCCTGTCTTTGGTTCACACAGGTGTTACTTTCAGTATTGATTGGCTGTTAGCTTCTCTTCACTGGCTCCCTATGAAATCAAGAATCCTTTTCACACAGTATTCAATGATCATACCTAAATGACCTTGTAGTACCATATCACCCTATTAGAGCACTTGGCTCTCGCTCTGCAGGCCTACTTGTTGTTCCTAGAGTATTTAAAAGTAGAATGGGAGGCAGAGCCTTCAGTTTTCAGGCCCCTCTTCTGTGGAACCAGCTTCCAGTTTGGATTCAGGAGACAGACACTATCTCTACTTTCAAGATTAGGCTTCAAATCCCCCCAAAAGTTGATTCTGCTCACCTGGACGTAGCATTTTGGCAAAGGATTGCAATTTACTGCTGTCTAACTCATAAACTCAGATTTCCAGCAGGTTGCAATCAATCTGAGTCAGTCTGTGGAACTCGATCCAGCTATTGGCAACTGGTTGTATTCCAGTATGGTATGGTTATGTTGCTATCTAACAGCAATGTTGCTGAGCATCTATATCATATTTCAGTTAAATCCGATTCTGCAGCTACGACATGATGATTTGTGGAGGAAGTTCTGAGTTTGAGTTTCAAAGCTACGATCTATGATGTTCTGGCTCGATTCTGAATTTTTACTGTGCCTTTCTGATGTAGACAATAATAGATTTTCCACAGATGGCAACAGACTTGCAATTTTTGGTGAACAATATCCATTAATTGTTGTACTATCACAAACAGACTGTATGTTATTGCCATCTTGCATCGTGTTTGTTCTTTGTGGTCTCTCCATGCTCCTCCTTCCTCTCTTTCCCCCCAAACTCCAGTCGAGGTTCCTTATTTCGCATCCTTCTGCCCTTGCTTGAGCCGGACCCAGTTCTTCCTCATGTTGGAGTGTCTCAAATATTACATAAAGCACCTTGCAAGACTTTTATCATCAATATGAAATTCACAACTTTTTAGTTTGAGGTGATTTATGTTGAAATATAGAAAACCGTTCCTGTGGAGGTAAATATATGTGCAAAAACATCACAGAATTAGAAGAAAGTCTTTGACTGCAAACATAAATAATTTAATTTATGGCTTAAATGTCTCTCTGTATTATTTCACTTTTAATCATCACAAAAAGCAGGAAAAAGTCATGTTTTAAGGGGCGTAGTCGTGTGCTGATTTATACCACTCATAAGAGCTTTTCAGACACTTTTCCATGTTTTCTGTGAGTTATTGCGACACATTCAGTTGTTGTAAATGTCACTCAGTAACCCCTGACTCATTAAGTTGGGCTGAATCTGACGAACGCTGGCACATTCGTTTATTTCGCTTGTTTTCATTATTCAGTTGGAGGCGACGAAAAGAGATGAGAATGAAGCGGTTATGAAATTAATGGCAAGTTCGCGTCTGCCTACATTTTTCATTAAACTAGGAGTTATCAGGGAAAAGTCGGTGAAAACTGCAAAAACAATTAAAATTTCCACCTCCTGTGATTCCCCACAGCTGTTTTTAATTTCTGAGAAATGAATGCAACTCTGATGTTATGGCAGGAACACATGAAGCACGCGACACACATTTTAAACCTTTTTTCTTAAAGTGTGGTCTTACAGTTTCAGCTGTGTTAGCAGATGATGGAAAAGTTAGTTCCTCCAACACCAAGGTGATCAGATCAGGATCGCCGACCTCTCTTTGTGATGGTTTGTCTGTTATCTGCTTCTGCTTCCATTTTCCTTGGTCTTTACTCGTCCTTTGTGTGGTTAAACACACATTCTTGGATTTTATTTATTCTTTTGCCTCCTGTGTTCTCCAACTTTGATTTACTTCCTGTTTTATTTTGAAGGACCAACCCTCATGTTGTTGTCTTTCCTTTTACTTCCACTTTCTTAAGAGCTTATCCAAGCCTATCCCAGCTCTCATAAGACAAGAGGTGAGGCACGCTATGGGCCAGCCTCACACCGTACACTTGTGAGGGTGCTTCTTCCTTCTGTCTTCCTTCTCTCACCCCAACCAATCACAGCAGATGGCCCCGCCCCTCCCTGAGCCTGGTTCTGCCGGAGGTTTCTTCCTGTTAAAAGGGAGTTTTTCCTTCCCACTGTCGCCAAAGTGCTGCTCATAGGGGGTCATATGATTGTTGGGCTTTTCTCTGTATGTATTATTGTAGGATCTACCTGACAATATAAAGCACCTTGAGGCGACTGCTGTTGTGATTTGGCGCTGTGTAAATAAACTGAATTGAATTGAACTACTTCTACTAACACTGAGAATAACTAAAATAATACTGAGAGGAAGGAGGAGGAGGAGGGAAAGAGAGAAAAGAAATGAATGAATGAAAATGAAAATATGAACAGAAATAAAAGACGGGTCCTCTGGGGGTGGCACACTGGGGGGTACATGGTGTTTCGGAGAAGGGGAGGTGCCATCATTGGCTGGTCAGAAGGATTTTGTTCTTTTTTTGATAATTATTCTTTTATCTTTCATGGTGTTTTTGTTACCTTTATCTGGACCATTTAGAGACACTTCACTTGGACACTACGGAGGAAGCCTGTTTATTACTGGTTAGTGGACTGTTTTCTATCTATCAGTGACCTAGTCTACCTTAGGTATCAACCCTGTGACTCCCATGTGGATCTTCCCAGTTTTAGGTTATGCCCTGTGTTTGTTATCTGGGCCTCCTGCCATCTCCGGCGGTTACCTTGCAGGAGCATGCTCTGTATCTTTAAGCTTTGTGTGGGCCTCGCCACAGCTGGACATCCCAGCGTCCACTCCTGCTCCTCCCCAAAGAAGTTCACTCTCAGCAGCTTTGTCCGTGGGCTAACAGATGGGTGTCTGGCAGTAAAGATACGGCTTCTGCTCCTTCACTGCATGCTGTTTTTCCACTGAGTTAAAGTGATTAGCAAAAAGATGTTTCACTCTCTGATTAAATACCTTTTTTAATTAGACTATTTTGTAAACAAGAGCCGATCGAAATACGGGATACTGTCTCAGTGTGTGTGACAGAAGGATAAGACATTAAAATGTTATGCAGTCCCACATAAAGAGAGACACACCTAAAGGTGACAGTTATTCAAATAGAGGAACGTTACTGTTACGTCCGTTTAATTACAACGCGTAGACCACCTGCAGATAATCAGAGTCTGAGAGTCTCAGACTGGCAGGAAGGACGTGTCCCGTCATCATAAAGACTAAAAATATGGTGACAACAAAAGTCTGTTTCTAAATGTAGTGAAGAGTTTGTGCTCACGTGAGAACACGCTAGTGATTTATTTTCACCATGAGGTGATGCCAGCTGCTCTGATTAGAAGTTCGTCTGGTGAAGCGAATGTCTCGACTGCAGCACGATGCGGCGACACGTTCGCTCCCTCGCAGCACAGATCTGATGTGAAACGCTGTAGCTGCTGCTGTAATTGCGACGCCTCGGTTGGATTTTCAGCAAAGAAAAAAGAAGCTTCTTCCTACCTGATGAAGTCTCCCTCCAGGCCAATGACCCGTTTGATGATCTTCTGCTTTGGATTCCTCGGGGACCTGAGGGAGCAATAAATATAAATACATTAAAGGCAATAAGCATAAAACCCAAACAGGAAAACAGCCACATTAAAATCTTACAAGCGTGTTGTAGTAAACTGTGGAAACAGCTCTGTTCAGATCAAGTCTGAGGCTGCAGCATCTTTTTACCTGACGTCATCATATATGTTATTTTATGATTTGTTCAAAAAGTGCACGCGGGTGTGACTAAAGATCTGAGTTGCAAATCTGTCAAAATTTAAGTAAATCTGGAAAACCAGGAAAGCTATCACCCCAGGGCTTGAAATGATGCCACTTTGTGAGACATGCCACCTGTCTCAACTTTACACAAAGTGTCTAAAATCCCATCCTGGTTGAGCTGGAGGAGGTGCCTGGGGGCGAAGGATGGATGCAATCCGAGTTAATGATAAAAACGATAATAAAATAACGCTAGAAACCGATAAAAACCCTGAAAACCAAAAATTTCACACCTGAGCCTCAACTCTCGCGGCCCGGTACCAAACGACTCACAGACTGGTACCGGTCCGAGGCCCGGGGGTTGGGGACCGCTGATTTAGGTTATGGCAGGTGAGTAATTAAACACACGTGTCTTTGTTTGATGTTTTAAAAAGCATTTGATCAAGAACGTATTTAGAGACTTCTGGTACAAAGTCACCAACATGAAACAGAAAAATAAGCCGCAGAGGTGGTGATGTTAATTCTGTCGGGAAACAGAGGACACATTCAGTCTCTGAAGAGGAGGCACCTTCCCAGTGCCCACATCCATGGTGTTAAACCAGAATCATGCACAAAACCTCAGAATCTCAATTTCACCAACTTATTTTGACGTGGCAGCAAACATGCTAACATTTTGGACATGTATGGAGGTCGTATCATTTCTATGAAGCAATATGTCAAATGATTGGTTTAGCAGGATCCACTCCCCAATCTCATCGATTTATCATAAAAATTCTCTATTTTACCATATCATAAGAACTTGTTCACAAAAACATTTTAAGCTAAAAGACCAGACTCAGACCAGCAGGTGTCATTGTGCTGAGGTCCAATACATCTCTCTGAGAAAGCAGCTTAGATGGATCACAGATACAGTCGGC
The DNA here is from genome assembly GCF_964374335.1 of Astatotilapia calliptera. Lineage (NCBI taxonomy): Eukaryota > Metazoa > Chordata > Actinopteri > Cichliformes > Cichlidae > Astatotilapia > Astatotilapia calliptera. Next base: position 1,893,696 of record NC_137428.1, on the reverse strand, counting down.
GGAAATGAGCTTCCTCCAAAGAGTGGCTGGCCTCTTCTGTAGAGATGGTTAGAAATTCAGTTATTTGGGAGGAGCTTGGATGGGTGGATGGATGGGAGGATGGATGGATGGATGGGAGGATGGATGGATGGATGGGAGGATGGATGGATGGATGATGGGAGGATGGATGGATGGATGGATGATGGGAGGGAGGATGGATGGGAGGATGGATGGATGGATGATGGGAGGATGGATGGATGGGAGGATGGATGGATGGATGGATGGATGATGGGAGGATGGATGGATGATGGGAGGATGGATGGATGGGAGGAGCTTGGATGGATGGATGGATGGGTGGATGGGTGGATGGGTGGATGGATGGGAGGATGGATGGATGGATGGGAGGATGGATGGATGGATGGATGGATGGATGATGGGAGGGAGGATGGATGGGTGGATGGATGGGAGGATGGATGGATGGATGGATGATGGGAGGATGGATGGATGGGAGGATGGGAGGATGGATGGATGATGGGAGGATGGATGGATGGGAGGATGGATGGATGGGAGGATGGATGGATGGGAGGATGGATAGATGGATGGGAGGATGGATGGATGGATGGGTGGATGGATGGATGGATGGATGGGAGGATGGATGGGAGGATGGATGGATGGATGGATGGGTGGATGGATGGGAGGATGGATGGGAGGATGGATGGATGGATGGATGGGAGGATGGGAGGATGGATGGATGGATGGATGGATGGATGGATGGATGGATGGATGGATGGGTGGGAGGATGGATGGATGGGAGGATGGATGGATGGATGGATGGATGGGTGGATGGATGGGAGGATGGGTGGGAGGATGGATGGATGGGAGGATGGATGGATGGATGGGAGGATGGATGGATGGATGGATGGATGGATGGATGGATGGGTGGATGGATGGATGGATGGATGGATGGATGGATGGATGGGAGGATGGGAGGATGGATGGATGGATGGATGGATGGATGGGTGGATGGATGGGAGGATGGATGGATGGGAGGATGGATGGATGGATGGATGGGAGGATGGGAGGATGGATGGATGGATAGATGGATGGATGGATGGGAGGATGGGAGGATGGATGGATGGATGGATGGATGGATGGGAGGATGGGATCAGTACTCAGAATGAGAAGCCCGGTTGTTATTCTGAGCAGAGCTTTCTCAGAGTCAGATCGTGGCTGCACTGAATGAATACTTCTGAGTGAATCATGTATGGAGCTCTAAAACATTTTGTAGAAAGTAGATGATAAAAATAGGACTAGGAAACTAGTCTGTCTGATTCAAAGTGATCACACCACCAGAAGATCAATACATCAACCACTGACCACTGAGAGAGAAACAGCTTCTTTTACAGATAAAAATTTACTAAATAAAAAGACCCAGTTTAACAGCAGGAGTAGCCAGAAATACAGTTAGGTCTCTGAACCACTTCTTTGAGGGGAAACAAGAGCAAATGTGGAGGTAAATAGGTGACGACATGCAGAGCGTGGTCAGAGCATGGCTCGCAGCGGCAGGTTAACGTCCACACGCATGTGCAGAGCGTGGTCACACATCGCTCTGTGGTTATAGGCCAGTCTACTGCATAGTTTACTTTATACATCAAACTACTGCTGCTGCTACAGCTTCCCCTCACAGAGGCGGTGCCGTCATCCAGTCCGATCTTTTGTGATGGTCATCACGACTTTGCAAGTAACCTCTGCCTGACCCCCCCAACAAAAGAAGTGGCAGTGTTGAAAAGCAGGAAACATTAATCTCATGTTCATGTTCCATCTCCAGCTCCGATTGAACGTGAACTGTGGGGGCAACAGAGTTCATCCAGAGGTGGGCTGACACCGATGACACAGGTTATTTTATCTTATGTTGAAACAATATTCCCAGATCCTTGCTTTAAAAATAAAATTTTATTTTATTTTTGAACCAATATGAAGAACTCTAACCTCCTGTTGCTAAGTAAAAATGTCTATTTCCTGACGGCATGGCGACTGGTTGCTGGATAAACCAGTTGCTGCATAGAAAACCTCGTTGTGCTGGCTTTGGTTTCTAGCAGATTGCCGTGGTTACCAGTACTTTGCATTGAAGACTTGTCTGAACACAAATTACTTGCCAAGTAGATGTGAAGCCAAAGAGTGCGATGCAAACTGGGAATGGAATAAAAGTTGTGCCTTTCTGCTGAAACCAGCTCACTAAAAGCACAGCTTTTACTCTTTGCAACCAATCTCACGTAGCAAAAGCAAGAAACTTTCTGCAGCCACTCACCAACTAGTTTTGCCCTGGTAACTGGTGGTTACTATGGCATCACTGACTGGTCTTTAGGCCTGCATGGCTGGTGATTAGCAATTGATTTCACAGCAACTGCCAGCAACCACCCAGCAACTGGTCTGGGAACGCTCATTTTCCCCAAAGACTGGTGATCTCAGGTGGTTACCAACTGGTAGCCAACCAGTTTCTTAACCAAGCTTAACCAAGCGTGTTGATGGTCAACAAGTCCTGCACAGCCTCAGCTAAGACACAGACAGTAGTTCACAGACAGTGCTGATAAACACCAGGCAGAGCTCAGTGACTGTACAGCAGCACAGAGATACAGCGGTGACCCCTGACCCCGCTGAACATTTATGGCGACTCGTGAAAACACAGAAAGCCGAACACTCCTGAGAAGATAAGCAGCTCTCTGAATCACTGCGAGACCCTGCTGGGATAAGTCGGGTTATCAGGCTTGAATAATCTCTGCTGTTTTTTCTCTTTTGTCTCTTTTATGTGATGAAGCTCTGACAGGAATCGATCTCTGATTCACTGCCTTACTCAACCAGCTGCAACACTACAAACCAAACTACCCAAGCTCAGCTGTTACTCTGGCTCGTTACAGCTGTAGAGACGAATCAGATCACACTGGATTCAAACACGCTGCACATTTCAGCTTTTCTTTAATCAACAGCATCTAACGTGGAAGAATGAGTGATTCTTTATCTGATCATCAAAAAACAACAAACTAAAAGCTAAATTTTTTTTATTAATCGCTCATCATGGAGCTGACATCAAACAGGAAATCGAGCCACAGATGCTGAAGTTTGCTGTTCGGACCACCGACTCATCAGGACACACCGCTGCCCATTTATGTTCCACCAACAGTCCCAAAGCAGTGAGGCGGGGCAAACCCTCAGGACAGCAGCGCTGAATGAACACGATTATTGTAATGTATGAAAGAGCTCTTTCCTCTGATTTAAGTCTTATTAACAGCGTCTCCTGGATTGTGTGTTTATCTTCAGCTAAACTGAGGCAGTGAACATGTGGCGGTGATGAACAGCGTGCAGGCAGCAGTTCACCGCACTTTCATTTTACCTTAGAGGACAAAGGCGCCTCCCACTAACCTGTTCACACACAGACTGTAACTAAAGATGGACACAGCCACTGTGATGTCACATGTTGGTTACAGAAGCACGAGCTTGAAGCCCAAACGTCATCTTTGTGTTTTGAAGCGAGCGGTGGATCTGACAAAACCAAAACTTCGTCTTTTTTTAGCTCTAATATTGAAAATAATAAAATAATCATGTTGTATTCAGTAACTGAGACCATAAACTCATGAGCTGTGTTAACTGAGGTCAGAGATCAAAACAGCAGTAGGCTCATTTTCCTCTACACTTCTATACAACATGCCGTCCTCCTGAAACACACGAGTCGCCCCCTGCTGGTCACTAGAAAGCCTGTCTGTTTAAGACACTTTCATTAGCTTCACCTTGCAGACCCAGAAGCTGTGTCCATGTCCTTTTTAGAGGTCCAGTCTCTATTTGCACGCAGACGTGAATGAATGTTACAGACTGTATTTATTTTTCAAGAAAAGTCCCCCACAAGCATCTGAGAAATGGAGTTTCCAAAAAATGATAAATCTCATACAAAGTCTTAGAGCAAACGTTTGTAGCTGAACCTGCTGATTCATAACATGTTTTTATGTTTAAAGTTTGGAGAGATCATTTAATTTGAAAGTGTTCTTACACCAACTATGTGGCAAAAAAATTGTACAATCAATGAATGAACTGGATATTCTTGGTGTTATTCAATAACAGCAAAGGATGGATATCAAAATAAAACTCATTTTAAAAAATGCAAGTCTGCAACAGTACCAAATATAGAGCATGTAAAGACCTCTCTGCCCAAAGCGGTCAGAGCAGATGGCCCCGCCCCTCCCTGAGCCTGGTTCTGCCGGAGGTTTCTTCCTGTTAAAAGGGAGTTTTTCCTTCCCACTGTCGCCAAAGTGCTTGCTCATAGAGGGTCATATGATTGTTGGGTTTTTCTCTGTATGTATTATTGGAGGGTCGACCTTACAATATAAAGCACCTTGTGGCGACTGTTGTTGTGATTTGGCGCTGTGCAAATAACACTGAATTGAATTAAATAACTGTTTGTTGGAAATGAGCCGTGCAGGTGAAATGTTTTGCATGATCGATTTAAACGGGTAGTCGGACCACCATGTGGCACCGATGCCAAGTCTCTAGTAGTTTATGAGTTACGTCATTTGCATCTAAGCATTTAGTAACCTTCGTGTCCTTTGGACATGGAAGAGGGAAAGGTTTACTATAAAGATGACCACTTATTAACTTTTTGCACAGCTGTGATCCTCAACCCTTTAAGGTGGAGCCAAACGGTGCAGGTGAAATGCACACTGCAGCATGACTGACAAACTGGATCTCCTCAACATTTCCAGGCCACATTTAAAGAATCTTGTGAAACACGAGTCCTCGAACCAAATCGCTTTCCCCACATCTCTGCAGTCGTTTGTCTGGAGCTGCCGAACTTTCAGATGTGGATTGGTTGCGACTGTGAGGGATGTCTGGGCATTTCCGCTCCACCTGTGATGGATGGACAGGTTGTATTCAATAAGAGTTGAAATGTTTAATGAGGCCATAAGATCATCAGGCCCCAGATCGACTGAGCTGAGGTTCGACTTTTATGCAGTCAGACTTCTTTGTGCAATCGGAGGAGCCGCCCCCTGCTGGTCATAAGAAAGAATGCAGGTGTAAAGCACTTCCAGAGAAGCTAAACTCTTCAGACTTGGTGCAATGCCCATCTTTTATATACAGTCTGTGAATTACCCTCGCCTGTGCCTGTTGGACCTTTGTGACTTGCACTACGACCCCTCCCAGGCAGGCTGACGGTGCTTCACCTTCCTCCTCCTTCATGCCTGTTCTTCCACCTGTTCCTCCTCTGGTCTCTACTTTTCATCATCTTCCATCTTTTTCTCCTCCTCACCAGCTCACCCTGTCGTCCATCCTTCTCTTCCACAGATTCTGTCTCTAATTCCTCCTACCCACCCACTCCACCCCAAACCCCCTTTCCATCACCACCTCCTCTCCGTTGCCGTGGGGATACAGGGGATCATGACTGACAGGCAGCTTGCTAAACCAATCAGATTCATCCACAGCTTCAAAGGCGAACACTCATTGGCAGTTCCCAGGGGAGCTGGAGTGTGTGTGTGTGTGTGTGTGTGTGTGTGTGTGTGTGTGTGTGTGTGTGTGTGTGTGTGCGCATTCATGGAGTGTGTGTGTAATAGAGTGATGGATGATCTCCTCTCCAACAGCAGAGGAGAGGAAGGATCACTCATTCTCAGTGTCTCTCTGTTGCTCTCTCTCTATTTAATTCCTGATCTCTCTCTCTCTCTCTCTCTCTCTCTCTCTGTATGAGTGTCTCTCGCTCGCCCCCCCTCCCTCCTCTCTCCACATCTCTGTCGCTGTGGAGAGCCAAAGAGAGAAGACGTTTGTTCTTGGAGATGCTCGAGGAAAACAAGAAAATAGCTGCTTCTGCTGGATGTTAAAATGCAGCACTGCATGCCTTAAATAAAACACACACACACACACTGACACACACACACTCCGCGGCGCTGCAACCATGCCAGGAATACCTGCCGTCCATCTGCTGTTGCGCGGTGCACGGGATGTGATGGATGCAGCTCCTACTTTCTGTTGGTGAGTGTTTGATTGCTGTGTGTGGTTTTTCGGGAATGTGTCCGTGTACTCGTGTGATTGTGTGTTTGTGTGTGTGCGTTGTCAGGACTGCGGTAGTCCTTGAGCGCTGTGGCGACTCAGCCTGCGGTTCTGACAGCTGAGGGGAATAGGAAAACAGGGCTGGGGGATTTTTTTCTCTCTCGTTCCGGAGGGGTGCGAGGACGCCTCGTCACTTTAGTCGCTATTCGCGTTTTGTCACTTTGGTGTCTTGCAGTGGAGCGTGAGGGGACACGGTGTTGTCAGTGTCACTCCACAGGTTCATCCCTGAAGTCAGAGAAAGGCAGAGTGTGCAACAAGCCTGGATAACGGGAAGGGCGGGTGCGGGGGAGCTTTGTGTCTTTTCAAAGTGACGAGAAGCAGGAAAGACTCGTGATAACACGCGAAAGCTACAACCGTCCCCTCAGGAAACCGAGCCGCCGGGACACTTCCCAATGAGGCGAAAGCGTCCCGGGCTTCGTCGGCTCTCGTCAGAGCCGCCGTGGACTGGCAGCCGATGCCAGCGTGCGGTGTGGCGACGTGAGTCAGGAGAGAAAGAGGGGTCACAGGATTGGCTGTGGGGTGATCTCCACCACCGCCTGCCTAATTTGCCAGAACCTCAGCCCCTCTCTGCCTCCCTCCTTCCTCCTTCCTCACTCCCGCTGTATTTAAGCCTCCTTCATAATAAGCAGCAGTGCACGGAGGCGTCTTTAAGTGCTCAGACTGAAATCAGCACTTCTCCCCCCTGCCCGGCTAAACAGGGGTCAAGTACGCCGAAGCTCAGTTTCCTCACGTCAACATGCAGCAGCGTCAGGCTCGGAGCGTCGGCCGTGGACACTTTAAAGACGCAGCCCTCTCCGGAGCTCCAAGACTGATACGTCAACGTTCATCCTCAATTTTCATGGCGTGATTTCTCAGAGGGTTCGCAGCACATTTGGACTGATTAGACTGCATGAGCAAAATAGCCTATTATTTTGATTTAATTGACAATAACAGTGCTAAGTCACTTTGGAATAATCCTCCTAATTAAATAATGACAGCAGGTCTTTTAAACCGGAGACTCCGTCCCTGTGTGAGGAGGAGGAGGACAAACACAAGCACGTTTGGACCCATTTATCACAATCACATGTTTTAAGGGAGCCACGCAGCTCAGAGTTAATTATTCTGTGGGGACTTATTGCACTCTTATCATTACGGGAATCCCCAACTTCACAGCACAAACTACATGTTGTCTTCTCTCTTTTCCTGATGGGATAAAGTCCCATCCTCTCATTCTCTGAAAGCACCGACAGTTAATCTGGATTTTAGGCATTAACATTCAGTTTGTCCATCAAACATGCAAATTGATCACAGACTCATTAGGAATCATAATTATTACTTTAAATACGCTTAAGTCTAACCAGTAACAAAAGGATAATTACGAAGTGCTGAACTCTATATCCATGTGTTTAAACGACATCTCACAGAAACAATAAAAAACCTTCCAGTAAACCGGGTCACAATAATGATAAACATCATCTAAGCTTTCACGTATCCAGAGCTGCAGCTTAAACCGAGCTCCATCTAGTGGACGGCGCGCACGTACTTAAAATGCGTATTTAAGACTTCACGTGTGGGAATGAACAGCATGAAACCGTTACACAGCAACTCAGTTTCCTGCAGGTTGAACGACCCATGCAACTCCAGTTGAGCGGTTACACAGCGCACATACGAACACTCATTATCTACATTTGCACCACTTTGCCGATTGGCTTGCTGGAAATGTGCTGTTCTTTGGCTCCAGCTCCGCAGGACCGTGTTCATTCAGAAAAAAGAACAAAAAGAAGTAAAATTTAAAAGGTGCCAAAAACTGCAGTTCTTCTAACGGCCACCAGAGGCTAAAGCAGTGAATCACATTACTGCACGAGAACGTCACTGTTCTATTATTAGTGTTTTATTCAAATCAATAAATAAAGAGAAAGTCCCACACGGGCGTCCAGGAGACCTTCAAGAAGAAGTTTAGATGTTTTGTAGATAACGGGGCTACATATGGTCAAAGCTTGCTGGGGGGCGTGGCTTCTTTGGCTTACAGGTGTACAGCTGCTAGCTGCTAGGGTTGACCTCGGCTAGCTCCTGAACTGGACGCCTTGACCGCATTTGTGCTGTTGGAGCCTTTTAATGACATCATGTGACCAATAATGTGGCTACTATGAGGTTATGATCAAATGATACCAAATATGGTCACCTCGAGCTCTAAAACGCCAACATGGCCGCGGCTAAAACTGCGACAGTGAGACGTCTAAAACCCGTGGGGGACATCCCGGTTCTCAGGTCTCTGGTGATTGTCAAAGTGGAGTCTGCTGCCCACTAGAGCTCCCTCATGTTACTACATGTGTTTGGGGTCGATAAATCAAATATTTTCTGCTGTTTCATAATATAATTAATATTTATAAAAACATATGTAGGCTCAAAAAAAGTCACAACTAATACAATAAAGCCCCCGAACTGAAATTAAAGCTTCCTGCTGGTGTCAAAAGGAAAGCTGTTAACGAGAAAATCAACATAAATCACAGAGAAGAAAACACTTCATCTTAGTTTGGTGTGTTAATCAGAGCTGTGATTAAAGGTCTGAGTGGGCCACGGCCGCTCGGCGTAATTCTACACTCAGCTGCTTCTTTTGTTTTTGGCAGAATTAAATTCAGCTGGAAGAAAAAGTTGAAAGTTAAGCTGCTGCTTGTTTTCTTCTATGCATTTCTTTGCATTTCAACGTGTCTGGCAGATATTAGCATCTTTCTCAGGTGTAGGAGAGTAGCGTTTGCTGCAGCTCTGCCTGAAACTTTGTATGAGATTCATCATTTTTTGGAAACTCCATTTCTCAGATCGATGCTTGAGGGGGACTTTTCCCGAAAAACAAATGCAGTCTGTAACAAATGGTGATAGAAACTCATTTGTCACATGAATCACGATGTATTCTTGGCCCTCTCTCATTGTGGCCGTGTTCATAAATGGATTTGGGCCTCTTATACTATCTATACTAAACCACTTGTGCAGTACGCAGCGCCGCCAGGAAAATCAACATGTCTGCATCGGTTAATACATCAGGATATTGCTGCGGAATAAAACTTGCCCAACACAAATCAGCGCTAATCATGTTTGCTTGATTCTTCTCCCCATGCTGGAAATCGGGCTCATTGTTTGGAGGTTGTTTCAAAAATGAAGCGCTGAGCTGAACAGAAACAGAGACACCGTGGTGCTGAGAGCGGACAATAAAGCGAAGTTTCCTCGTACGCGTTCACGCCGAGAGACAAAACACAACGAGGGGGAGATGTTTCCGAGAGACGTAATCTCCTCTGCCGAGCCTCCCGTCGACGACGAGATGCCAAAAAATTCCTTTAGAGTCGTTTTGTCTTTACTGGTGATATTCCAGAATTCTCCTCAGGGAAACAAAGCAGCATCACTGTGGCTTCCCGGCCCATCGTTGTCAAAGACTCACTCCAGCATCAAACGTGAAGTAAGCTGCTGCTGAAGCTGGAGCCCGTTCACATCTGCTGATTCTGCGCTTCAAAGTCGAGGCCAGAGCAGGCGAGGAGGTCAGGGCGGTGGACGGGGTGTAATCAGCACTCAGAGCATCTCAGGTAGATGAAGATGACCCGCGACCTTCAGCTACCTGACACGTTAAAGCATGCACACATCATTTCCTGGCTTCATTATTACTTCATAGCTCACTAATGACCAAGATGAGCACATATGCTGTTACAGAATGAGTATTTCTGCACATGTAGACACACCAGTCTTTATGCATCAGCTGGGGAAGTTTCATGGTGATGTTAGTTGATGGATTTTCACCACTAACATGTGTTTTGCAATAAAAATGTCTGTAATTTACAACCATAACGTTAGAGGCCACAAATCTCCACTTCAGCACCGCTGACACCCACCAAACTTTTCACTTTTATTCCGGGCTCGAGGGAATCATAAATCACACAGATCTGCGGAGCGTTTAACTCCTGAAACACGGGAAAATTGCCCGACGTCTTCTTGAGAACATTTGCTGATTTATTAAATAATAAAAAGGATCAGCGTGTAAAATGTTTGACGGAAACGTGTCACCATAACCGAAACTAATTTTTCCCACGTGGGGAGGTGAACGATAAGGTCCACGTGATTTCCTCCTGTCGGCATTCTGGAGGTTTAAACGTTTGTTCCTACATCGCTCCGAGCCTGACTCAGACAGACGCATGGAGGAAATGGACTTCATGGATTTCATGAAATGATCAAAATACCCAGAAGCCCCTCTGTAAAAACCTTTGACTCCAAATCAAAAGGAATTTCGAACCCGGCTTTATCCATCGTTCAGATTTCTGAGCTGGAAAAGTTCAACGTGTCACATAAATGGACACGTTGTGTTCTGGAGGTTTGGACTGAGAGGTTTGCTCATCTATCATTCATCTAGCACCGCCTGATTTATTGACTGATTTTATTCCTAAAATACTGAAAAAATGATATGAATCCAAACAATTCCAGTGGGAAAGATTATTCCCACGTGAAGACAGTCACCAGTATTCCCGGGACTGGACGTCCCAGCAAATGTACCCCAAACCCAGGAGCGTGCACAAGCCTCGGTCAGCGTGGCAGAGGTTAAAGTTCACGGCAGGGCGATTAGAACAGGTTCTGCTGTGACAGCGTTTGCGAGTAGAATCAACAGTTTCACGCCGCTCGCCAACATTCTGCTTTAGTATTTGCTCGATCTTCCCGGGCATCCGCAGCCCACGGCCCTGCCCACCATCCGCCAGCATCGAGCCACACATGAAACAGTCTGAAATGTAGTGCAGCACCATCAGCTTTGTATCTAGCGACCTGTCAGAGTCGATATAAGAACCCATCTGCTGCTGCCTCCTCCGCACTGAACACACAGGAGATGGTTAGCATTACACATGTACCGTCGTCAGCTGACAAACAGAGGTCAGGCTGTTAACCCGCCTGTGTTTACGTGCTCCACATGCATGTGACTGTGAGGGTAATTAACAGCAAGACTGGCTGCTGATTAAAGAGAGAAGTGCGACTCGTGGGAGTGGAGGCTAAGTGTGAATTCTAATGTTGGTGATGCTAACAAGGAGCGTGTGCAGAAGGAGGGGGAGCGGATAAATGGGCGGACGAGCCTCGCTTGGGATGGGTTTAATCGTAAATCAATGGCAAACGGAGGGAGGAGAGAAAGAAGGGAGGGAACGGGGGATTTAATGCGGGAATTCGGATCTTATCTGGATGTTTTGGCGACGTCGTCTTCCCCGTCTCGTGCCAATAACACCCACAGAAATCAATTAAAGTAAAAAGAGGAAATACAGGAAACCGGTACACACTGTTCTGCTCGTGTCTCGCTGTCTGCTGCTAACCCGAGCTGCTGATAATGAGTCGGGTCGATCAGAGCGAAGCTGCAGGCTGATCGAAAACGAGTCTTCTGATCCAAACGACGAAGTTTCATTCAGTTTTCAGTCTTTTACAGAATCCTCTTACAGGACCGATCAAGTTTTCAGGATAGCAGAGAGTGCTACTGCACATTTCCTACGACAAAAAGGTTTTATGCAACTAAGAATTTCCAGAATTTCTGTACAGATTTGAGGACTTTTATAAATCTTTAGAAGAGAAAAACAAGTGTGGGAGTATTAATACCGCTGCAGCCGGAGCTAAAGGACAGTGCACTAACATGTCTGTAAAAACACAGTCCAAGGATTCAACTGAAGGAATTTTCAGTGTGAATTTATTTCACCGTATTTTTTAACTGGGCAACAAATGTTACCATTTCTGTTTATGGAAATGACAAAAAGCATAATTAAAATGGATCATGTAGTGACATTTAGTTTTGTTTCTCTAATCGAGTCGCTCTTGTTCCCACGTAAGAAACTAAACTTTGGGAATCATATTGCTGTGCGGCAGGTGGCGTTTGGACTCCGGAGATGGGGAGTGAACTCCAAACTCAGCTTTACTTCCGGGAAAAAAAACCAAAACACACGGGGAGACAATTAACCCAATCAGTCAGAGCGAGAAGTTAAAGTAGAGACAAAACACAGGAAGCAGCCGCTGTGAGGATAAACCAAATAAACTCAGAAACATGACAATAATTAACAGAAAGGCTCTAAATGATCCCCAAAGTCCAGAACTCTGACAGTCTGCTGCTTTTTGAGGTCGTTTCTCTGTCACTGTTAGGACCATCCTTAATTTGATATAAATCAATGTGAATTGCACAGGATTACCGCAGCGCTGACTCATGTCAGGTAAAGAAAAAAAGATGAAGCGACGCCGCTGTATGTGTCACATTACCCTAACAACGGTCTCGGGTTTGAATGACTGTCCCGTGCATGAAGGCAACAGAATACAGGCATTCAGACTTTGTTTTAAGACATCCACGAAGCTCGAGAGACTAAATGTGTGCAGAAGTACACACTCCAGCTTTTTATGCAGTTGTTTTAAGGATTTCAGAGCTTCTCTTGCTAAAGTTTTTATTTTTATTGCATTAGTAGAGCACCTTTATTGGCTCCACCATTGGTCACTCGCTGCTGGATGGAGTTTCTTTCTTTCTTTCTTTCTTTCTTTCTTTCTTTCTTTCTTTCTTTCTTCAAAGCACAGATCACAAAGCAGGGGCTGATGTCATGACGTCCTTCCAGTAACTTTTCTGTCCTAGATGCTGGAAATTCATAAATTTGCACCGGACTGTCCTGTATCGCTGGAGTTGTGATAATACCTTCCTCTTCAGGACTTTTGATGAGGACATTATTATTATCTTTGTATATAAAAGATGGCTCTCACACGCTTTCAGGCCTTAATGGCAGCATTTGCCTCTCTGTGGCTGTAAACAGGATTATTTCTGCTGGACATCAGAGTTTATGGGGACTGTCACTGTTGGAGCCTCTAGTGGACATTAGAGGTACTGCATTTTCTGGCACTTAAGGGCTTCTTTTTTTGCTTGCTGTTTGTTAGATTTGAGAAAAGATGATGGTTTTAGGTTAAAAACATGTTGATAATACCAGCAAACCCTATCAGAGTGTATAAGGTAGTACTGGAGACAAGCAAGCCAAGAGCAGTGCTGCTACTGTTAGCATTATTTTCATCTGGCTGATTAACAGCACTTAAAATGTCTCAAGGAACAAGACAATAATAATATACAATGCCTTAAAAAACAACGTTGGTCTAATGAATCCTAACCACATAGAACAGCTCCACACCTCCCAGCTACACCAGTTAATCCATCACTTAACAGATGGGCCCGAATATGACCGGCCACTTCCTGTCAACACCATTTAATGTCTGAAATTGCTGAACCAGAGGAGACCAAACAGAGATTTCTTTGCAGAGGGAAGATCAAGAAAAACAGAGCTATCCCAGAACAAACAGCACAGATGGAAGATCCAACACAGCAACCTGAGTCTGTGTGCGCCCGTGTATACAGTGTGTGCTGCTTTTATATACGTCCAGATTGCAGCCGGCCTCACCATCACATAGAGACGTAACTACGCAGTAGGATCAGCAGCTTTTTAAATAGACGTTCTATCATTAACGATCTTAAGGTTTATTAGAACAGGAGCCGCTCGGCAGAAAGCACAGGAAAAAACATCGCTTTTACTACACGAAGCACGGAGTGTTTTATTTCCCAGAAACAAAATCCGTCTTCAAAGGTGAACTCGGGTGCCACGAGAAACAGCTTTTCCTGCTGTAATCATTCGTCACGTGTCTCTGGACAGCTCGCCTCTCAAAGATGCTTTTATTGAAAGTCGAGTCCTTTCTTTGAGTGATTCACAGTGCAAAAAGAGTAGGGTGAGGAAAGGACGATTAGCCAATCACCTGCCTGGGATGACAATGGGGTGGCTCTCAGGCGAGGTGAGTGCTGTGACGGTGGAGACATGGATGCACTTTTCCAGCATGTTCAGGTGCTACCTCTTTAGCTCTGAGGATTTGAAACCCCTGGTTTTGTTTTCGGGTACAAATCGTCTAAAGGAGGAAAATGCCAACAGCATAGTCATGGTCATGGTGTGCATTGGCAGAACGTTCCAGAGACCTCGGCTGGAAACAGTCCTGGAGGTTCTCCTTGGTTAGCATTTCCACATCGTTTCTGCTGCTGTGATCAAATCTACCACAACCGACTATGGACTAAGCAGAAGTCCTGAAAGATCCATAAAGACTCATCCAGGATCAACTGTCCTCAAAACTGATGAGTGTTTCCCTCCCTGAAATTCTCGCTGCACTCTGTACATCTTGAAGTTTCTCAGGAAACTTTACGAACTTGTCGTCTTTAGTTTTTTGCCTCTAAATGCAGCAGGTTCATCCCCGGCTCGTTGGCTTTGGTGTCAGGCAGTGAAAGGAGGGGTGACGGCTTGAACCCCAGAGAGCTCCCTGAGTGTGTTTGTGAGTCGTCCTTTAGTCTTAGTCCTAGACATCGAGCTAACATGTCAGGTCTCATACAACTGTTCATCAAATGTGCAGAATCTCCACCAGCGTAAATTTCTCCACTCTAACGCAACAAAAAATGAGAAGGCTCCACCTTCTGTCCCTTTGCAGCGTTGCAGTCATTGTATCTCTAAATCAAACTCATCGTATTTGGCCCAGAAATGCTGGAATACTGCTGGTGAGTCTGGAGGTGTGGAAGACCAGAGGCGCCCACCAGAGGGCAGTGGCTCAAACAGTTGGTGGGCAGGGTGTGAGGGGTCACCTGTCATGGCCCTGGTTTACCTGAGACAGGAGGATGTGGTGATGGCCTCCAGGGGGGCACAGCCAGTGTTTTGGGTGGTGTTAATGACCCTCTGTGCAGCCTTCCTGCTCTCAGTCGTGGCCCCTGAGTACAAACATCAGGCAGGAGGGGAGCACGCTCTCCACCGAGGAGCTGTAGAAGGCCAGCAGCAGGTCCTGGTCCAGGTTACTCTTCCTCAGGAGACGGAGGAAGTGCAGCAGCTGCTGGGCCTTCGTTACCGGGGTGATGGTGTTGTGACATCAGCACTTGTTACTTTGTCTGATTTGAAAAATGGCTGACTCGACGAGGACCGGGTCTGCGACCACGCGCACTGAGCCGCCGTCTCCAAAGCCACATTGGTGCATGGAGACGGCGTTAAAGTGGCAACGAGACGCAGTCTGCTATCAATTTATGAAGTGGGTATAACATGAAATCTGTTTGTGATAATACGACGATTAACTGTGATAAATCAGCAGAAATCATAAATCTGTCACCGTCTGCTTACACCGAGGTCTGCTGCATGAGATGTCCTTGAAAGGAAAAAGCAGATGAGCTTATTTCACGGGGTTTTCTTACACTGCAGTAGTTTTCTCCCTCCCACGGGGAGGTCAGAGGTCAGCAAACAGAGAGCCGGTGGGTGTTCAGCATTTTGCTTAAAGGCATTTGTGTTAGCCCAGGGTCTCAAGGACAGACGCCTGCAGAGTGGAGACAAAGCAGCTGACTGAAAACACAGCAGCTAATAAAGATGAGAGAGAATCTGACGGTGATTATCTGTCTGCAGGGAGGAGAGTTATTTATGTGCAATCTACAGAAAAGAAAGGCCGGGTGCATCGGTGCCGTGAATAAAAGTGTTAATTAGAAACTTGAAAGCAAACAGTTTATTCTGCAAACACAGACTCATTTATATGATTGTGCACCTCGTGTTTTGGACACTTTCACAGCAACATTTATTCGAAGAACGAGTCAGCGCTTGTTTATTTGTCCTATTTATTCTCACTGCTCGCTCCACTCTGTTCACATTTGTCATGTTTATGTTCAGATGTCCACGCTTCACGTTCTCATCAGCGAGGCGGCCATCGTGACCGTGCAAAAGTAACGGCTCCCTAAACCTAAAAACTGGATGTGCCGCTGTTGGCAGCAACATCTGCAATCAGGCGTTTGTGAAAACCGATGCTGTGACGCAGCTGCAGCTCCATGCATCGTTCACATGTCTGTTTCACTGTGAGGAAGTGTCTGCAGATCCTGAGCAGTAAGAATTTACTGTTGCAGCAGTAACAGAAATTTAATATCCCAAAATATCTGCATGGCAACAACAGCATAGCCTGTTAGCTAACATTAGATGATGACGAGCTCCTTTTCTGTCTGTTTCAGGCCAAGTCCAAAAACGCAGCCTTGTCTGTGCATGCGGTCCACACGTACACGCCGTTAAAGTTTACATGAGATGAATTTCAACAAAGGCGGATAGAGGCTATCTGCAGGTTTTACACACTTCCATGTAGACACGCAGTTACTGTCGCTCCACTTAGAAAGACTGATTCTACGCGCCATCTTTGTTTACTCTTTCCCTCCCAGGCTCCTAGGCTTCTGATTGGCCAATTTCTACACGGTTAGAATCATATCGCCACCTGTTGCTTTGGCATGTTCTTCTTATTTTTGGACTTTCCTAGAGTAGCTTTGCACGAGTTACATTTCCAAAAATGTATTTTTCATCTTGTACTGGGCTTTGATGCGGTTCATCCACCACCTTAAATACTTTTTCAGACGTTTGATTTTCTGCCGTTTGTTGGTTGGTTTACGCTACACAGAGGAAAAAGAGTGGCTGGAGGCTGCAACACAACCGTGTGCAATGAACCCCTTTAAAGTAGACATTATGGCTTTAATGCTTCAGCGACTGGGTCCAGGAACACAGGAACAGGTGGTAAGCTGCTATCTTCTGACTGATTGCAACATTTAAGCTAAACTGTCAGCAATCGGTGGCAGACTGTTTGGAGACAGGTTGCCTCTCAGCAGGCAACCTTGTGCATTCGTGTTGCCAGGAAGTTGCACGTCAACCTCTGGGTGAGCAGTTTGTCACCATCACCACTACGATCAGGTTCCACCAGCAGAAACAAATTCAGTGTAATCAGTGGGCTGTCAGTTTGTTTTTTGCTTTCACATCTATCTCCAAAGATGTAATTAAGACATTTCCAGGAGCAGCAGCTCAGAGGAGGGTGTTAGCAGCGAGCTGCGGATAGCCGTGTGTATCAGCGAGTCCTGAATAAAACATGGGGAACTGGGACCACTTTATGAAACGTCTGCCACATTAGGACGGAGGAGCCCTAAGAGCTGTGGCCCCTGGCTTCTCCCCCCGCTGTATAAGAAATGCATAAATATTTCACATTCGAGCTGCTTTAATCCATTCGCCAAATGTCAATACTCAGCACTTAAAAAAAGTGGCCAGGCCTGCAGTCCCACCGGGTTAAACAGAGCAGCTCCCACGTCTGTATGCAGGTCGTATAATGCATTACTAAATACTTTTATCAACAGTGGGAGGGTCTTTCTCCCTAAGTGCTGCCCTGGCAAAGAGTGAGCCAGAATAGGTCCTGCAGCCGGATCGCGCCGTGCGCTCAGCAGCAATCGCTTCTATTCCCGGCAAAGAAAAGTAATGGGGAGAGTACAATCTCTAATTTCTGAGGTCGTGACATTTCTGTGCAGCGGGCAGTGATCCTGCACGTCAGCTAAACATGTTGGAGAAACTGCGAAAGGCCCGTCGCAGCAGAAAACTCCTCTTTAATGAAAGATTCAACCCGGGACGAGAAACATTAGTCGTGCCATTAACTGTGTAGAGCTACAGGTGACTGAATTTATCAATACAGCAGTTACACTCGTCCACAAAAAGATTCTTTATTCCAGAATTCAAAGGAAGAATTTCCTTTATTTACCAAAGACGTCGAATATTAAAAACAAGTATCTCACAAAGGTTTGGTGAACCTCTGAGTTTATATGCACGTATGATTAGTGACAACAATATCAAACTATTATGAAACTGACCTAAATAACAATCCTGTCCCCGCACATGGTTTCTCTTTCCAGTATAAATCCACCTCCCAGTTATTTCTGCACTGGCAGCACTTGGTAGGGTGGTTCAGACCAAGGTTACTGTGGTTAACAAATGATTTGGGGAATTTGGAAAACTAAAATAAAACAGAAATGCAGAGGAAATATTGTTAATTTAGTAGCAGTCTTAGCTCATGAGACAGATGGTTTTATTGAGACTGTGAGTCACTAAAAGTTTGATTCATTTCCCTAAATTTACCTGGTGGAAATTACAAATAAAATCAGCATCAAAATGCAGATTTTAGTGATGTTTTCATTTATTAATATACCAAAACTACGCAAACCTGCCCTGTGTGAGAAAGTCAGGGCTCTGAAAACACTGAAAAACTTATTTTTATTTGCTCTGGGCATTTTTGTCTGATATGATAAGTGCGACAACTATGCAAAAAAGAAAGTAGGAAGGGGTCAAATACTTTGTACAGCATTTATACTGTATATGTACTGTGTATGTATATGTACTGTGTATGTACAGTGATCCAGTGGTGATGGTGAAGCTTCAGACTGTTATAAACACTCAGGTTCAATCACTCTGTACTGGGCGTCTCTACGATTATCACCGTGTGCCAAAACTAAACTGAACTGAACACAAACACCAGCTGTGGAGAAAAAATAGATTTGAAAGAATAAAACTGTGAAATTCTACTGTGAGCTTAAACAAATCAAAGTGAAGCAAACAAACAATATCCTGTTTTAGTCTTTGTCCATACTTTAAATCTGAAAACTGAAAACGTCTCTGGAGGCTCTGCTTCAGATGGTTACTGAGACAACCAATCAAGCTGGCTTCAAAGGGGGCGGGGCTGAAACAATAAACCCACAGATCAAGAAGGATTACTTTAAACAGCGATTGGTGCAAGTGTGTAAGTGAGCAGGCCTTCACACTTTAACAGCAGTGAAATTAGTGACGCCTTAAACACGTGACTGCATAAAGAGTGGACAGTGAATCTCCATCACTTCCTCTTTCAATAAAAACTAAAACAATCACGGCGTTTAAACTGTCACATGATGAAAAGCGGCACCACTCTGATCTCCATTTGATGTAACTGTGTTTGTGCAGGAAGGGGAAATGAAAGAAGCCCCTGCGGGCTTTTAGAGTTAAGTAATAAGAGGGAAATGAGTGTGCGAGCACTGCCGAGGTAAACAGGAGAAATTAAATCAGCGTACGGCGGCGTCTCCCGAGAGCGCGCTCTCCAGCCGAAAGAGAAAACATCCACTATTAAACCGTCCGTTTAACATTCCTACCACGCTTGCTTCATTAGCAGAGAGCTCGGTTCTGTCGTTACCTAAATACTATACACGACGCTGTTGTTTCCGTGTCTGTGAAGAGGCATTTACATAATCCTGTAAGGTTAGATACAGCACAGCAGCTCGCTGTCTGGGCGATGGACGCCCGCGAGCGCTTTAATGAGCGGAGACGAGCGAGGAATGATCGCAGTTTGAAGTGAGCCTCGTAAGGCAGACGGTCCAAATATAAGTGTCCAATACAGCCTAATTACACGTTGAATGAACGTGCTTGATCAGCACATAAGATAAGATAAGATAAGATAAGATAAGATAAGATAACCTTTATTAGTCCCACACGTGGGAAATTTGTTTTGTCACAGCAGGAAGTGGACAGTGCAAAAGTTATGAGGCAAAAATTAGAATACAATAAGAATAAATACAGTACACAGCTGTACAGAATAGAATAAAATAAAATACTATATACAGTAGAATAAAATAGAATAAAAATATACAATAAGATAAAAATAGAATACAAATACAAATACTATATACAACTGAGTAAAAATACAACGATGACAGAAAGGATTATTGCACTTAGTGTTATTGCATATGTATGGATGTGTGTGCTTGATCAGTTAAAGTCTTTGTTGTGGAGTCTGACAGCAGTGGGGAGGAAAGACCTGCGAAATCTCTCCGTCCCACACCGTGGGTGCCGCAGTTTCCCACTGAAGGAGCTGCTCAGTGCTGTCACAGTCTGCTGCATGGGGTGGGAGATGTTGTCCATCAGGGATGACAGCTTAGCCGCCGTTCTCCTGTCACTCACCACCTCCACTGGGTCCAGAGGGCATCCTAGAACAGAGCTGGCCCTTCGGATCACCCTGTTCAGTCTCTTCCTGTCCCCAGCAGAGATGCTGCCGCCCCAGCAGACCACGCCATAAAAGATAGCAGAAGCCACCACAGAGTCATAGAAGGTCTTCAGGAGTGGGCCCTCCACTCCAAACGACCTGAGTCTCCGCAGCAGGTACAGCCTGCTCTGCCCTTTCCTGTAGAGGGCGTCTGAGTTATGAGTCCAGTCCAGTCTATTGTTCAGATGAACACCAAGGTACCTGTAGCTGTCCACAGCCTCAATGTCCATACCCTGGATGTTCAGTGGTTGCAGTGGAGAATGCTTGTGCCTGCGGAAGTCTACCACCAGTTCCTTGGTTTTACTGGCGTTGATCTGGAGGTAGTTCAGCTGGCACCAGTCCACAAAGTCTTGGGTCAGACCTCTGTACTCCTTGTCGTCCCCATCAGTGATGAGGCCGACTATTGCAGAGTCATCAGAGAACTTCTGCAGGAAGCACTGGGTGGAATTGTGGGAGAAGTCTGCAGTGTAGATGGTGAAGAGGAACGGAGCCAGAACCGTTCCCTGTGGGGCCCCCGTACTGCAGACGACCCTGTCCGACACACAGCCCTGAGTCCTCACATACTGTGGTCGGTCGGTGAGGTAGTCCAGGATCCAGGTAGTGAGGTGATGGTCCACTCCAGAGTTCACCAGCTTGTCCTTTAGAACCGAGGGAAGAATAGTGTTGAAGGCACTGGAGAAATCAAAGAACATGATTCTCACAGTGCTTCCAGCGGTCTCCAGGTGAGCGAGGGAACGATGTAGGAGGTGAATGACGGCATCATCCGCTCCAATGCCATTCATTCGTTCCAACGTTGTCAGCTCAGCCGAGCGAGCTGCTGCACACAGACGGATGCAGGCAGAGAAGCTCCACCCTGATGGCTGCACGGGAACACTTCCCTGCTTCATCTGTCAGTAACATTCAGGATTATTAAAGTCATGATTTGAATTTTCAGATTAGTTTTCATTCATGTTTGACAACATAAACAGTCACTCTGCACCAGTGCCTTCTCCTGCTGAACTGAAGTGGGAGCTTTGAGTTTAAGTTAACTTTTGTTTTCATACAAAGTAACTTCGATACGATTATGTCAGCGTTTGGCCCCGACGCCTCTACGTCACCGGCTCCCAGTGCAGGCCCCGTGTGGGCTGTGAAGGTACTGCAAGTGGTCGTTTATGACTTTAAAAAATAACATTACCGTAAAATATGTACCTATTTATTTGACCATCAAAGCCATCGTGCAGAACAGTACTTAAGGTTTCTAAAAGAGCACACGATAAAGAAACGAGGAACGAGAATAAGTGACAGAGCAACGTTCAGTTCTGCAAACCTGAACGCACAGAGCGCCACAAACAAGCTAATATATGCATGAAGTGCCATAGCTCGTCCTCATCAGCAGCCGGCTGCTCGAGCTCACGCTGACAGCTTCATCTACTGTTGTACACTCGACTGTGGCTTCTGCACTCAAGGTCACAAATTAATCAAAGCATCAATACGTGCAGTCGACATAGGCAAAGCTCGCTGCAGACCTGTCACCTGTACCGACAACGTTGATTCAGCGTCTCATGAATTAGGCAGAAAGCGGCGCAGGCAAGCTTGCACGACAGATAGTTGTGGTGGGTCTACAACACCTCGAGGTTGTGCGCATCAGCTGCGGCTGCTGTGTTTTTGTGTGTGGGTGATTTGATAAGTGTGCGCAGCTGCATTGTTCACAGCAGAGGAGCGGTTCAGGGGGCGGCGAGAATCTGTTAATTACAACACAGGGGAAAGAAGCGAGGACTTGTTTTGCCTCTTGAATTAACATTTTTAAGCATCATCTCAGAGCTCCATGTTTGACAGAAAATTAAAAACTTCATCCTGTCTGCCTTTCACCCTTCAGCTGTGGAAATGTGCTCATTCAAACTTATCCAAAAATATACATAATAACAGCGGTCGGGTCACCTCACTGAAAGTTGGGGTTTGTCTAATAGCCACCCACGTTACTGCATCTTAACAGAGAAACTGTGATGTAACTCTGAAGTAGTAATCCCAGGCAATGTTTCTCAACATTCCCCAACAGCAGCGTCTTATATCGGTCTCTCTTTCTCTCCCGTCTCCCCAGATGGAAACTGCCACCAGTGACAGCGACGGAGGATAATAATGATGGAAGGCAGAGTGATTCGTCCCCAGCCAGAGCCTCAGCACTCCTCCACCGCCCTTCTGCTTCTCAGCGCCGCTCCCTGAAGGACGCGTCGACCTTGACACATCACAGCGTGCGAGACAACCTGACACACACCGAGCTGAAAGGTTGCCTCTCATTGCCAAGAGTGGGAAGACAACGGGGCCAAAGCTTCGGGGACCAGGCGTCAGCAGAAATCCGCTCTGTCTTGCTGGAGTAACAAATGAGCTTTTATTTGTGAAGTTAACACCGCTAACAGCTGACTCCATAAGGGCCAATTACTGGCTGAAGGGAATACGGGGCCAAGATGAAGGAGGCAGCAGTTGTGGCTTGTTTGCTGGCTGAGCTGTGTCTCGCTGCTTTTGTTCTGGCCTCCGAGGGGGCCGCTCGTTGCCCCGCGTTGTGTCGATGCGAGATACGACCCTGGTTCTCTCCCAGCTCTATTTACGCCGAGGCTACCACCGTGGACTGTAATGACTTGGGCCTGTCGGCGCTACCGCAGGGACTCCCCTCAGAAACACAGGTGCTGCTACTGCAGACGAACAACATTGTTAATGTGGAGAAAAGTTTGGATTACTTGGCCAACATCACTGAAATTGACTTGTCCCAGAATAACATTTCCTCGGTGAGCGATGTTCGTCTGGGGTCTCTCCCCCAGCTGCTGTCACTCCACATGGAGGAGAACTGGGTTCAGGAGCTTTCTGACAGCTGCCTCGCTTCCCTCCCAAACCTCCAGGAGTTCTACATCAACCACAACCTGATTTTCTCCATTAGCTCCCGGGCTTTTCAGGGCCTGGGCAGGCTGCTGAGGCTCCATCTCAATTCCAATCGACTGACAAGCATCGACAGCGAGTGGTTCAGGCCTCTCCCCAATCTGGAGATATTGATGCTGGGAGAAAATCCCATCCTTCACCTGTCAGACATGAACTTTAAGCCCTTGGCAAACCTCCGAAGCCTTGTGCTCGCCAGGATGAATTTGACTGAAATTCCTGATGACACTCTGGTCGGGCTCGACAATTTGGAGAGCATCTCATTTTTTGACAACCTGCTTAATCGAGTACCCCGAGCAGCTCTGACAAGAGTTCAGAACCTGAAGTTTCTGGATTTGAATAAGAATCCGATTGAGAGAATCCAGAGAAGTGATTTTATGGACATGCTGCACCTCAAAGAGCTCGGCATCAACAGCATGCCTCAGCTGGTCTCCATCGACAGTTTCGCCTTGAACAACCTGCCAGAACTGACAAAAATCGAGGCCACAAACAATCCCAGGCTGTCCTACATCCACCCTCGGGCCTTCCACAAGCTCCCCAGACTGGAGACTCTGATGCTCAACAGCAACTCCCTGAGCGGCCTTCATCGCAGTACCGTGGAGTCACTGCCCAACCTGCGAGAGGTGAGCCTGCACAGCAACCCGATCCGCTGTGACTGTGTCATCCGCTGGGTCAACACGAACAGAACCACCGTTCGCTTCATGGAGCCCGACTCGCTGTTCTGCGTGGAACCTCCAGAGTACCAAGGGCAGCACGTCCGAAAGGTGCACTTCAGGGAGATGACGGAGATCTGCCTTCCCCTGATCTCACCCGGGAGCCTCCCAGATCGAGTTGAGATCAGCAAAGAGAGCTCAGTGTCACTGCATTGTCGGGCGTTTGGAGAACCAGAGCCCGAGATCTACTGGGTGACACCGTCGGGTGTCAGGGTCATACCTGGCAGCATTTCCAATAAGTACTACATGCACCCAGAGGGAACCTTCGACATCTACGATGCCACGGAGCAGGAGGCTGGCTCTTACACCTGCGTCGCCCACAATCTCGTCGGGGCAGACCTAAAGTCTGTGCTCGTTTCAGTGAACGGATACACTGCCCTGCCTTCGAAACAACTTTTACATGTATATATCATGTCTGTCCAGTCCTATTCTGTCATTGTGTCGTGGGAAAGCACAGGCTCTTTGCTTTCACAACTAAACTGGTCCATTTTAGCAGAGGGCCGCCGCCTCTCGATGCCATTTACAGCCAGGCTTCCTGCTGATGTCAAAGAGTATCACATCAAGCAGCTGCAGCCGTCCACTCGCTACCAGGTTTGTGTTGAGGTGGTGTCAGCGCAGCCTGGATACAGCAGGGACTGCGTCAATGTGACCACAAAGGAGACGGCAGTCCCGAGGGAGACGACCCACAAATGGGACGTTGTGGCGATGGCTGCTTGTGCTGCGTGTTTTATCGTGGTCGCTGCGGCTTGCTCTGTCGTCTACACGTCCCTGCACAGCCAGGTGTTTTACAGGAAATTAATGGCCGACCAAGCCGAAGCGCTGCTGATTGCCAGCACTCGTTCCTCGTCTTCTTCTTTCCTTGAGTTTGGTGCGTCTGGGATCAAGGTGACGGCAACTGTAATAGACTTAACGGATGACTCTGTGTAAGACGCGTCCTTGTATGTAACAGCGCTCTGGGATTAAGCGAGGATGCAGAGTGAGGGACACTGGACAGTTTACGAACCCTCCTTCCACGAGCGGACTTCAGCAGCGGATAAATCATACTCCTGCGTAACTGGCTAAAAACTATTTTCTATCTGAAATCGTGTCATTATAGCTTAATCAGGCAGATATCGCGACTATAATCCACACGGCTACTGGTCATTCATGCAGTGCAGCCAGACTAAAGCACAGCACAGGAACTCTTCTCGTCTTAAATACCTTGTCGAAGCAGCTTTGACGTCTGCAGAAAGCATTTTCTTTGCCGTGTTACATTAAGCAAAGATAGTTTATAATGGCAGAGAGAAACTTGTTAGCCTAGTGTACAATAAACCTGATTATAATGTAAACAATTTTATGAAGAAATACATTTTTCATTAAACCTGTGTAGTGTCATAACTCCAATCTTTCTCTTGAAATTTAGATAAAAAAAAACAAAGCATGTGTGCGCTGGCACGAAATAATTCAAACACCACTTTGTGTGGATGACATTTGTGTAGTTTGTGTGTGAGGTCTGCAGGAGACAAACACAATTACAGGGATCGCCCTTCAAGGCAGACACTTTAACGCTGTTAGGGAAATGCAATGCAATCTCAACAGCACGACAAGAGAGATGGTTTGTTTGTGCGTAAGCATGTGTGTGTGCACCTTAATGACTGTGTGTGTAAAGTGCGAGGGCATTGGCAAACCCACTGACTTTGAATTGCATTATATTCTCTTTCATTAAAAATCCAATATGGATTCCCAGAACAAACCTCGGCGCGGTGATGAATCGGCGTCATGCACAAACTGATAGGAGGCATTTATCAGCGGGACTCAGTCATAGATCAACCGAGTTTCAGCGCCTTGGACAGGGCTTTTAGAGCGCACCCATTTGTCACCGCCACAGGAGCTAAAATATGACCCATTAGAGGCAGGTAGTGAGTAGGTCAGCAAGAACGTGGCGCCCATGCCGGCCCGTTCCCGGCACGACCCTGGAGAGATACCGCCGCCGTCGCAGGAACAGCTCAGCAACTATCGGGCTCGTTTGTAAAGTGCTCAACGCTGACTGCAGAGGAGGAGCGAGATTAGGCACCCTGGATAAAGTAGTTTCAGTCCTAAACAGGACGAAGGGGAGGACGGGCAGTGCCCTTTAAACCAGATCTGGGTTTGCACAACAAGTTTAATTTCATGCACACCTGCACAGTTACTCTTTGCGCTGTTCGATGACACTTTTGGTTGCAATAAGCACCCTTTACTACGGTTTGCCTCTGAGGCATTCTCACAAAGTCCACGCGGTGCACCTGCCTCTGGCTCAGCTCCAGCACTCTTCAGAGTGAGCCAAGTTTCTTTCAGAAGTGATGTTTGGGTTTGTAAGTGTTTCCTCAGCGTGCTCGGAAACATGTCAGCACGAAGCATCTTCTTCAGCCTCGCGCTGAAGGCCGTTAACAGACAACAGTTTCTGCAGGTTCTTCTCCAACTCGTGGGTCGTGCTGGTGGTTAGTTATGCTTTTCTCCTCCCACTCACACATTATGTCCCTCTCACTACCAGTTACAGCCTTTCATGTGTCACGCTGTAATAATTCCCACCATCTGGCAACTGTCTGCATACAGAACTGGCTTCCTTTTGAGCAAGGTACTGATACTAAATTAAAAATGGATCCACTACTTCCTGCATGCACAGATGAATTCTGCAGCACACCTGGAACCTGCGCACCATTTGGGAAGCACTGCATTATAGCCGCATGCTTCAGCGCAGCATGGGGAAAGGTATTCTGGGTATTTAAAAGAGCAGCTGCAGGAGAAAGGAAGGATTTTTAAAAAGGAGCTGACAGGTCATTTAGAAGCTTTTCGTTTCCTCCCTCACCTGCTGGGTTCAGCTGTGGTTCACTCCTCACTGAGAGGAGCAATATGTCAACATATAATCCTCACAACCAAACCAAATAAAAAAAGGAAGCGTCTCGGTGTTTTTAAACTCTGTCAGAGATAAAAAAGAAATGCCAATACACGCTAAGAAAACGAAAAAGCTCCAAGTGAGTAATAGCTCACTGCTGAGGGTGTGTGCACAATATGTTGTGGCAGATCCAGAGGGAACATCTTGGAACAAGAATAGCTTCGCACACAGCACCCAGCCCAACTGGCAGGTTAAATTAAATCCTCACGTCCCAGTGACACTGAAACCAGGACTCCACACAAACCAGTAGAACGGCAGAAAACCACACTAGCACTGGGAATGCTTTAGCTGACTCTAACATCAATGGACCCGACTTGAGCAGTTTCGTGGTACTTTTCCGTTGATGGGATTTTTGCAGAAATGTCGGCTAACTGGTCACCTTATTGGTGGAAAAGCTGTACTGAAGCCGTTTCAGCAACGCTACTAAACTGAAACTTGATTCAGACCAGTAGAAAAAATGTCACGTGGCCAGCAGAATCTAAACGTTTGGCCAATGAGGAGCAGCCACATGCTCAGTACATGTCACTGCAATCAAATTATTCATTTATCCTCTTTGGAAAGTTGCTCTGAAGTGCGGTAACATTCAAGGATGTCAGGGCATCACAGAAAATGCTTTTTCCTTTGAAATATTTTACATGCTGGCCGGATTCTGATCCTCGCCTAGAGCTTGTGCTGCATTCAGAATAATAAGGTGCATCGTGTGGAAAGTCTAAATGTGCTCAGTGAACTTCAAAAAATCTCCTCACTAGATTATATTAGTTTTGTGTCGAATGGAAATTTTGCCCTCATGGCAAAGCTCAAGTAATGGAGAGAAATGAGAAACATTCAGAATCATCCTCTGGTGATCGCCGGGTTCTTTATTTTACCCCAGTTTATTCTAAGGAAAAGGCTGGCCGAAGGGATAAGGTACTAGATCTTTATCTATAGTAACAGTATATATCACAATAAACAATATACACCATGAACATGAAGTAAAAATTCAACATTTTAATCTATCCAGGGCGGACGCCCCTCGCCCAGCTGGGATCGGCTCCTGATATGGATGGAAGAGGACGGATGGAGAGATTTTTAAATAAAGACTATTTTTTAAATCGAAGTTTAAAAATCCTGATAATCACCGTGTGAAAGTCTGCGGCAGCACTTTTTAGTTCCTATTGCTCATAATTAAAAAAATGTTTACATCGTTGATCCCTGTAGATATTCGAAAAACACAGTTACGCTGAAGCATTCACCTCAGAGATCCTGCAGTTTGGCGAATGAAACAAAGGCGGCGTTGGCGAGGGCGCGACACGAGTCGATGTCGTAGAGACGATCAGATGTTCAAAGCGAGAGAGAAACGCTGCAAATACAACGAGACCAGGAAAAACAAGCCCGGCCGCCGAGCTTAATGAGCTCTGACTGCACGTTTAGTCCCAGCAGAATCATATCTGCAGCCATTATATACGATTACATTACCAGCGTTTACCCACCCCCCGTTTCATTTTCAGCTAATAATCCATGAAAAACATCTAACGATCTTAGCACAAGTGAGCTAATACCTCATTACAACACTTCCGTTTGTAAAGTGTCCCATTTCTCCGCTCCGTGTTAGCGGGGAAAATAAACTTGGCGAGAGAGCAACACCATTTTTCTCATGAATTATTACCCCATTATAAACATTTGGTATTTAGGCCAGGCCTGCAGCTTTTTGCTTCGGGTACGAATAAAAAAAGCCTTACATTTATCTAGCATCCCTCATGTAGAACCTCCTGGGTTTTAAGTAATTATTCTCCCGCTCATCGGCCCATTAGGCTCGAACAACATCGCTGACTTTGGGTGATCTTGGAGCACGAAGCTTTCTGAGCTTTTATTGCTGCTTCGTGATGGCAGGTTGCAGATGGCGAGAGTGCACTTAACCTCTGCTGATAAACCGCAGCAGATAGCACTCACTTACAAGACAAGGTTATATACAGTAGAGCGGCAGGAACCCATTTGAGTTGATTAATGACTCCACCTCTGACTTGTGTTTTTGTTCTTGGCTCCGTGGGCGTCCTTTTTTAATCTTTTCCAGGAAATACTGACTCAGGACACACAGTTTCACTTTCACACACACAGACTCGGCGCGAGCTGCCGGCGACGGTCGGCCCTGCGGCGATCGTCGGCGAGCTGCTCTAACGCTCTCGGCTCCTGTGTTTGGCTTAATGGCAGAACGACTGGTGACAGTGACCCTTCGTTTGGTTCTCATCTCAGGGCGTAAAACAGTGCAAGTCGGTCAGATATGCACAACACGCACTTTGGTGTTGACAAAGCCGGCACCACTGAAGGTGATGATTAAAAAAATGTATTCTTAATTAAGCAAGGAGCTGCTGCGGCTCGGGTTAACAACATCAAACCTTCACGTTAGTAATTCTTACACCGAGCGTTTAAATGTGATGCCAAAGGGTCCTTTACAAACATCACATACAAGGTTTATATATCAGTAAAACTAATATAAACATGTTTATTATGAGTATTACTCTTGAACTAAAAAAACAAACTTGCATTCATGAAACACTTCATTGGGTACGCCAGCCTGGACCGATGTTCAGCACATCAAAAGGTGCAGTGAACTCGTCGCCATGTTCAAGAATCCTCTCCAGTGTGAGAGGATTCGAGCTTAATGAAGTGTTATTCATCTGGAAGCAGCCAACACAAGATGGTACGCTGTGGCCACAGAGGGACAGACAGCACTCAGGGAGGCTGTGGAGTTTAAACAATGCTCAGTTGGTACTAAGAGGCCTAAAGTAGGGATGCAACGATACCAATCTTTTCAAACCGATACGATACCGATACTTGGATCTGAGTACTTGCCGATAAAGAATACAAAAACCGATACTTCTACCACACACACACACACAAATGCAATGAATTGGAAGACAGGTTTTATTTTATTCTCTGCCGATAAAAAATTTAATCTTAATAAAAATGACCACAAAAAAATTTCAAGTGAAAAACAAGCACTTCTGTTAAATTATTGCAAAGTCTCCACATTGTAATTTAACAAAAGATCACTGAACTATTGGCACTGTCTCGAGCTTTCGGAATAATAAATAAACACTTCTGTTTGGAATAAAATAAATACAAATTAGGTTTGAGAATAAAATAAACTTTTAAATTGTTGCAGAGTGTCCATATTGTAAACAAAAAAACAAAATAACGAAAGTATTTGGCGTTGACGAATAAACTCATCTGCCCGTGGATCATCAGTGTGCCGTTAAACCGAGGACTGACATCGCGCACACACTGCTGTCTTTACCTCTTCAGAAAGTTTTGGCACCATTATCTCCCTGATGTGTGGGCGCTTGGGAATTTCATATCGCAGCTCGAGTACGAGTAAGCTGAGAAGACGATGCAATCCTATGTTTTCCACGACCGGCATTGGCTGGTCATCCAGAGCGATAAAATGAGTCAGAGCCTCCGTTATTTTAACTGCCCGTGGATTTTCTCTTGACATTTTCCATCGCTTTTCCAAAACCTGAGTTAAAGTTGTTGCGGTCCACACTGCTGACATTTTGTTTAGCCTAGCTACAGCAGCCTCCAGTTTCTCTTTTTTTATCTGGAGCTTCCAGTCTGACTCGCCTAACCCTGTGCCTGTTTAGTGCGGGATGTCCCCCTAGTGGCCAATCTAAAAAACTACAACAGAAATGGCAAGCCACCCTCTGATTAATGAAATAAGTTGGTATCGGTTCATGGTATCGGTTAACTTTTATGAGTATGAGTACAAACATATTTTACAGTATCGGCCCCGATACCCGATACCAGTATCGGTATCGGTGCATCCCTAGCCTAAAGTATGCCAAGAAAATATCCCCACCCATCACACCAGCAGCAACCTGAAGTGTTGATGTACAGCAGCATGGATTCAAACTCTGACCCTACCATCTGACCTTTGCAGCAGAAATGGCGCCTCATCAGACCAGGCAACGTGTTTCCATCTTCCACTGTTCAGTTCTGGTGAGTCTATTTAAATGATCCTTGTCTGACAGCAGCACCTTTGGTGGTCTTCTGCTGCTGTGGCTCATCAGCGTCAAAGTTCACAGACGCTCTTCTGCATACTTTGGTTGTAACGAGTGCTTATTTGAGCCACTCGAAGCAGTCAGTCTATTGTTCTGTGACCTCTGACACCAGCGAGGTATTTTCACCCAGAGAACTGCATCTCACTGCATATTTGCTCTCTTTCAGACTTTCTCTGTAAACTCGAGAGTCGCTTGTGTGGCAAAATCCCAGCAGTTTCCGTTTGCATGTAGCTGAGATGCTGTACAGGAAAAGGCTTGTTTGGGGCTGCGTGTCGATGCTCACAGCCGTATTCATGAGGCGAGATCTCGTCTGAGGCAAACCGGCCTCGCTTTAAGACCGTGTTACTCTTTTCAGTGTAGACAGAACTTTTCATACTCAGCAGCGGCTTTGTTGTATTTTATTATCTTTAGAAAAAGAAACCATATAACCTTTACTGCACCAGTTAGAGTCTTACAGCAAAGCACGACTCCGAGAGCACTTTGACTACTCAAAATAAAGTATATATCCAAACATATGGTCGTGTATGAACATTGTTTGCAGGGACTTCTGAGTCATTTTGTGGTGTCTACAATAATAACCGTATTACTGCAGGGTTTTTACCTTACAATATAAAGCACCTTCAGGCGGCTGTTGCTGTGATTTGGAGCTGTATAAATAAAATTGAACAGAAGTGAGAAGTAAACTGTGTGAACAGTGTTTGGAGCTAAGAACAGGATGTGACTGTTGCTTAATCTCGATAGAATGACTGCAGCTCTTAGACTTCATGAAACCCTGGAGTGCACATGCTGGACGTGCTGGACGTGACGGGCTGTAAGCGGCACTATTTTACTGACGACGACTGACGGTGGTTCAGGCGGTGCAGCCGGCAGCTTATGAGGTTCTGAGAGAATTATGAACAAAACCACATCAATTCATTTCAGAGTATCAAACATCTGCAACAAATATGAAACGTCACAGTGAGCTGAAGAAGCAGTGTGGAATAACTGCTGAGTTACTGATAACAACAAGGAAGGTTGATTAATTAGCGTGACATGAAGCATTTTTGCTTTCGTTTTCACATTTCAACTTTACATCTTCATCTTCTCACTTTAATACTTTCCAGGAAATCCAAACTACAAGCAAACCCAGTCCTCGTTTCCATCTTTTTAATGCATCCACAAACAAAAGTTCATATCGCTTCCACAGGAATTTAGAGGGTAAGTAGCAGCTAGGTGCACTTTGTTAATTGATTATCAGAAAATGTGATCAACCAAGGCATCTCAGAGTCTACAGGCCTCATTAACAGGTTCAATTTTACGGCAGCACAATTAGAAAAAGACTGAGCATGTATGGCTGTTTGAAAGAGTTGCAGGAAGCCTCTTCTCTCTAAGAAGAACACAGCAGCACGGCGTAGGTTTGCAAAGCTGCATCTGAACAAAGCTCAGGACTCCTGGAAAGATGAGACCACAGTGGAGATGTTTGTTCATCACACACAGCAGCACATCTGGAAGTGGGATGATGATCTGAGTGGGTTGTGTGTCCCACAGCTGAAGCTTGGACCAAACTGTTTCATCAAACAGGACGATGATCCAAGCACAGCAGCAGGTCTGCAACAGAAGAACTGAAGAAGGAAAGAACGGAGCTGCTGCAGAGCTCAGAGAGCTGTGCATGAATGAATGCTTTGCATTGCAAACCTCACTGAGCTGAAGCAACGCTGTACAGAAGAGTGGGCCAAAACTCCTCCACAGTGAGAGACTGATGAGGTCAGAAACCATCACTGCAACTTTCTTAAGCAGGTTCTACAAGCTGCTGAATCACAGGATCCACTCGGCTTTTTGCAGGACTGCATTCAAATATAAACACCAAACCAAAGCGTGCGAGTCTCAGTGAACGCTTTCAGGCTGGAAATATCAGAGGGAAAGCTGAACACGCGAGCTGCATCGCTAGCAGAGAGAACAGGATGATCTCCTGCTAATGAGCTGCTTTCCGGTCTGTCGTTCATCACCTGTGGATCTGCCACAGCTGCCTAACCTCTCTCCGACTCCTTTTCATCTCTCGGCTTCCTGTCGTCAGTGTTGAAGGAAATGGGTGTGGTCTCGCACCCGGAGAGTGGGCTGCGAATTCCCTCATCGTCCACCAAAGGCTGTTCCACGATTACACATCCTGTAATGAATAATTTACCTTTTCCTAATCAGCCAGTAAGCTGCTCCATTTAAACACTGGCTTCCTCTTACAGCAGTGATTAGAGCAGGGAGTCAACGTGAGGAAGGGAGATTAGAGGGAAATTAAGAGCGGGCTGTTGCGAGCAGTGCCGTCCCGCCGAACGGCGCCGCTATGTTAGCGCTGCTCACAATTGCACGACCAAATGTCATCGACACACACAAATGGCTTCTGACAAACAACTTTAGATCTTTAAAAATCAAAGTAAACGCTGTCCTTTGAGAGCGTCTTTCATGGATGCATTCGGGTCTCAAGCAGAGCTTTTAAGGTGCATTCAGCTGTGTGGATGCTGTGAAAACATGAGTTTGGACATGAAAGCTTTTTAAAAGCACCGATCTGACTCAATTTACAGCAGACTGACTGGCAGCACTTTCCTCAGCACCGGGCCGTCGCCAACACAGCCTCCACCGATGCCACTCAATCTGAAGGCACGCAGGCTGGGATGAGAGTGTTTCACTCTAAATTATTTCTCAGTGCTGATGCACAGAGAAAAGTGCAGTTTTTTACCCTCCAGAGAATACTTGAGGCTGGATACTTTTGACGACTTGGAGAAAGTATTCATCCCGTCTTCCTTGAGGTGTCCCATGATGTTTGGGAGTATGGGGATATGGATCCAGCTGTTACAAGGTATTCAGTCCCTGTGCAACTGTAATGAGGCTTTGGCTTATACATCTTCTTCCTGGTGGGCAGTGGGCTTCGCCCTGGCTGCTCTTTGTCTTAACTTTATGAACAGAATGCAGGATTATGGTCACGGCTGGACTGGGACAAAAAATCGGCCCAGGCATTTTGACTCGAGACCGGTCCACCGGGTAAAAAATAAAATAAAAACAAATGCTGTTGTGACAGTGATGTTCAGTCTTGTTGGTATATGTATGATTTCTATACATTTTACATCAGATAAAAACTTTGGTTGTAAGACTCAGATAATTATTTTTTTAAAAGCGAGACATTTTAAATGAGAATAAGAAAGAAAAGTATTTCTTTGTGCCCCCCTCCCCCTGTTAATGCCCTACCTGCCCCCCTGGCAGCACTTTGCTAGACCCGCCCCTGCACAGTTACCAGCTGTCAGCTACTTAGAAAAGGATCCTGGTGTTATTCGTCTCTCAGAAACAGTTCATAACTTCAACTCATTCCTGTCACCTAAAAGGTAAACCTGTTTCTCCATCACCTGTTCATCTCTGATGATCCAGTAAGGACATCTCCTGGTTTCATCTTCATGTTTCCCTCTCACCACATATCCAAACCCACACCATGACCAGCAGCTTTACAGCTGTGGCTCCAGCAAACATCAGCTGATACTAGAAAGTAATATTAAATAAATTCTAACAACAGCTGATCAAGCTTAAACGTGCTGCTGTTGTTTAGCGCGACATCCGCTGGTTTCCTCTTTCTGGCGCAAAGTGGGCGATAAACAAACAAGAGAGACGATCAGCTGATCATTGATCAGTTTTCATGATTGAAGTAGCAACAGGAGAGGGAGGGGGGAGGATGAGAGAAGAAGAGGCAGCTTTGTGTCTTTTCCATTGTAGCTGAAGTTCAGGACAGATCGCGTTCCTTTTCAGCTCAATACGAAACGTCGCCGGCCCGGCGGCCGCCTCGGGTCTCTCCTCCTCCTTCCTCCCCTTCCCTCATCCACCTGCTGGCCTCTGTGGAAGCTCAACCATAGCCACCACCAAACATCAACAACATGTTGTTGTTTTACAAAAACAACAACAACAAAAAACACCATCAGCCCATAAAAACGAAAAATCACCATCGGCCCACCGGGCAAATGCCCAGCAGCAAATGCCCGGTGGGCCGATGGCCAGTCCAGCTATGATTATGGTGGACCTGCTGGCTTCCTCGGGTGATGACCTCCAAGTCATACCGTTAGAGTTAATGCGTTCAAATTTATGGCGGTGGTTTTCTGATGGAGAAGGTTGAACGCCCACTCCGGGCTGAGTGCTGCCTCAAATATCTTGGGGTCTTGTCCACAACTGTGAGACGAGTTTAGCAAGACTGACAGATGCATTGGTGCGGTGTCTGCAGTGATGTGGAGGCTATGTGGAGGGCACAGCCGTTACTGGACCGAGGTTGGCTGAAAACGATGCCTGAAGGACCTGGTCGCTCCGAAGGTCAGGTGTCTCAGACGTGTCCCAAAGAAACGAGATGACGGGGTAAACTCAGGCCATGCTGGACATTTATTTGTCCCTCTAGGGAAATCGCATGAATTTCCATACACCACCATGGAACAAACACACCACCACAAAAGTGCACAATGCATGCAAAGGTTTTCATCGCACCTGAGGAATCTTTTGGTGAGACCAGCTGGGCAACCCATATGTTGCACATGGCTTGAGGTTTCGAGTAAGGAGACGATCACGCTGCGCAGGTATAAAAGAAGAGTCAGATAGATGCCTCTCATCACTCGTCTGTAGATTCAGACTCAGTAATGCAGCTTCCAAGAAAATGTACTGCATTTCCAAAACAGTGATGATACAGAAGACATTCAATGAAAGTACAGCAGAACATGTTTGGAGTCCAGACTGAAGGGCAAAAGGTTTCTAGGCAATCAGTCCAGGAGTCCGACCCTACAGTACTTACACTCAGGCTGGATCAGCTCTCCATGAATGAAAGTGGGACGATCGTTGCCTCCTAAAATTAATGGACAGGTCCTTTTCAGTTTTGAGGACAAAGTTTAATATTAATATTGGCTTGCTTGGTAACACCTAACAGGTGTGTATAACAGGTGTGTATAACAGGTGTGTATAACAGGTGCCATCAGTAAAGGGAAGTCTAGTATATCCGCTTGGACCGCTGTGCCAGCAAGCAGAGGAAAATGGATGGGAGGAACAGCCTGTCCTCAGCTGATGTTCAAAACCGAGTCCGTTCATCTCCAACTTCTAGACTTGACAATTGTAATTCTTTATTATCTGGTTATTAAAAGCTCTTGAAAGCAAGTACAGGATTTGACCCCACAGATTATTTTTTATCCTCTCCAGGAAAAGACAGTAAAAATATATTCTCCAGTAATTCGCCAAAAGTTCAACATATCTGACAAATTAGCAAAGAAACATCTTACTGTAAGGCAGCAGGATTTAAGCTGCTTATAAGAAATTAGATTTCTCGACTCTTCTTAACTACAGTGCTGCAAATCTATAACCAAGCTCATCAGCCTGAAAAGAAGCAATTTAAATGAAACCTACATGAATCAATAAAAGACTCGAGGTTTAAATTTTGCAATGAGTCTCCTACACGCTCACCATGCAACTCATCAAACGCACCAGTTATCTATTTATATCCCATTAAATCCCCAATCTATTAGGTAAGAGTGTGGTTAAATATAGACACAAGTGAGTGAGACATCTTTGTATGCATGCAGCAGAGCTCAAACACAGCGCGCACATTAGCACAAAGTAGTGGATTTGAGCAAACTGAAACAGCAGGAAGCAGCATCTCTGAACACCCGGCGGCCACATCAGGGGGGGCTGATATCAGGAGGGGCTCTACAGAGATAAAGCAGCAAGGGAAGCAAGCATGTCTGCTATTTGTGGGAAACTGGACGCAAAATCTATCATTTATTGATTAAAAAGAACAGTCCAGGAAATACGCTGAACGGACAGAAAACAGCCTTTTGAACGCGTCTTCGTTTGAATGCCTGAACCAGAAGCTTCACTGCAAACACAAGCAGAAACCTGAACGGTACACCTGGGAAAGGACGCCTCAGGCTGCTCCAAGTGCTCAAGGAGTCAGCGTGAACTTTGAAACCAGCTAAGAGCTTAAAAAACAAGCAAACAGGGAAGTATGAAGATTTCCAGCTGAGCCAGAAAACGATCAGAACAAACCGAGATGTGAGTGAGACGAGCCAGAAAACCAACGGTTTGATGGACGTGAATAATTCTCCCATAAACGCCACAGGGGGGAAGAAAAAGTAGACTAGCAGACCAGAACCGCTATCAGACAATATTTATTCATGCAACATGTGTCAGTGATATGAAAAACGAGTTCCTTTTATAACAACGGAGAGATTTCGGAGGTACTTCAGGGTCTTTAAAACCCTCCACCTGTCCTTGAAATACGATCGATGTTCTGGATCAAAGTAAAACTTCGTTGAAAAGAAGACATTTAAACAACATTTAGATTTCATTAGAAAGGGAAAGGTGAAAAATCATCTTTGAAAGCAGTCTAGAAAAAAACTGTTGTGTCTAAATGTGGTTTGTTAGTGAGAGCAAAATCCCCTCAAACGTCACAGATGACCAGCAGACCAGAGCGAGACCGTCGTACTCTTACGCGAGCACTAACCATTACGCCACCATGTTGAACAACAGGAGGTTCATAAACAATAACTATAAGCTCGTACAGACAGGCTTACCATGCAAGATCTCGCCTGCGTGCTAGGTGTAATCCACAAATGTTCAACAGGGCTGGAAATTTGTGGATTACAGACATGCAGAAGTTTAACGTTATCCTGCTTTATCCAGTCCACGATGACAGAGCTCTGTTGTGCGTTTGAGATCATTGTGTTGACCGTGTCCAAGTTTCAACCATCTAGATGTTGATCTGAGGTGAAGTTGAAGAATTTGGAGGTAGTCCTGGTTCTTCATCACTCCATCCACTTTATCCAGGTCATCGTGATGCTACCACCACCATGCTTCACAGCTGGTGCAGTGTTCTCAGGCTTCACCTTTACTCCTCCAAACAAATCCCCTTGTCTTTGTGGCCAAACGGCTCCATCTTTGTCTCGTCCGACCATCAAACATTTCTCCAGAAGTCGTCTGGTTCATCCACATAGGCAGCTGCAAATTTCAGTTGAGCTTGAAGGTGTTGATTTTGGAGCAGGAGCTTATTTTTTGGTCACCACCCTCTCTGTCCATAGAGTCGAGAAACTGTGGGCGGTGATGCTGGTGTTCCAGCAGTTCATCCATGGTGATATCGAGTCCATGTCCATGGTTTGATCCTTGGTGATTCCCGGGTTGTTCCTAACCTCCCCAACTTGTTTAAATCTATCATTTTCCTTTTTAGATCTTCACTCACTTCCTTGGACTTTGCCATTGTTCTAAGTATTGGTCAGTCCAATGAATGAATCCTTTGTAGATTGCAAAGAGAAACCAAAGTAGAAGTCAATCAGGATCCCTAACAGAAAGTTGAAATGGCTTGGCCTCGTCACGTTAGAAGACGATGTAAAACCTTCAGGACCCCTTATTAAAAGATTTAAGTGAAAGTGTGTTTATATGTGATCCTGTGTGGATCACAGAAGAACCAATCACTGCAATCTTGTGCACTGATTTCTTGATATATGACGTCCATTCATTCCACCCTGGAAACTAAACCGTTCAAAACTTCTGACCTCACCTGTACCGTCAGTGTCTTTGTTTGAAATGTGCTTAAAGAAAAAGTTGGATTGTGAAACCGGCTCCTGGAAAACACTGAGGTTGACGTCATGTTTGCCGTTTATTATTTCCTCTGTTCTACTACTGCTCTTTGGCTTCCCATAAGTCATCGTTGCACACGAGGCTCCGAGCTATCAGTGGCTCGCAGTGACTCACTAAAATGACCTCATGTTAAAAAATGTCAAACTGTCCCCATGGTGCCTGGAGAGCCGGCTGTGGGAGTCTGAAACAAGTCGACGAGAAGAGGAACAGAACAAGCCGAGCGAGCGTACCAGGAGACGCCTCCATCATCCCCATTTGATTTGTCACCTTTCGTAACCGCAGACCTGTGTGATCAATCGGAGAGTCTGGATCGCAGTGAATTATGCCTGCTGTTTAAATGCTCCAGGGATCGATGACATAATGACTTGCCTGAGTCTATCTGCTCTGGAGTCATTTCCTCCCCTCCTGCTGAGTGGCGTGCTCTGTAACGGCAGAAAGCCCCCCTTTCCTCCCTCCCTCTCAACAGATAGTCTCCACACTTCCCAGACAGGCGATGCAAAAAGAAAATAGAGTCATCAATCTCGGCTTAATGCTGAAAACCTGATGAGAAAACATTTGGCAAACACTGAGCTGAAATGTAACGGTTGCCGTCCTGGGGTGAAAATGACCCGAATTCATCACTGCAAGTATCTACTCACAGAAAAACCCCGCAGCACGCCGAGTCGGGCCAGACTGCTATTGTCAATAAACGCTGTGAGGTTTTAGAAAAGCTAATTTAAGCCTATACAAAGTCCAGAAGAGGGTGATTTATCTCAGCACTGAGCTAGTGGAGTGCTCAGAGAGGAGAGAGTACATGAAGCCGTAAAGCCAACACTTTGGCAGCACCTTTTCTGCCTCCCCATCATCCACCGTGTTCAACTAGTTGTTTCATTTTGTAGTGAGATGAATTGTTATTTTTCAGCATTTAAAACCAACTCAGTACCTCCAAGAAGCATTTAGGAGTTTTGAAGACTGAAAACTTATTCTTGCATCAAACAATCCGCTCTGTAAGTCTGACGTCATCAGCTGTTCGGGTCCAAACTCAGCTTCAGGTCCCAAAGCCAAACGATCGCTGCAGCATCACTGAGAGTTACAAACTGTCTAAATTCTTTCATCTTTAATAAAACGATCAGCGTTGCTGCTTTACCAGGTGGAACAATTAAGTTTAACATCCAGGCATCCATGAAAACAGGATACATAAATTAAACTGAGTTAAAGGTTAGCAGGAAGTTAGCTCGCTTGTTTCCACCTAAACATGATACAGCATGTTCTGACAGAGAGATTTCTGAACAAATTAAGATGTACTGCAACGTTTACGATCTTGGTAACCACAGCAGTCTGTGTAAAGCTTCTGGGCGGCTGATGTGTTGTCCAGAGGGAAAATCCTCTGTTTAAAAAAACCCTCTAACTGTATTGAGACTTTGGGAAACAGCCTCAGCTCTCTCATTCTGCCACCTGACTGCTTCTGCAGCTGCTTCCTGTAGAGGTCGCCACAACAATCACCGACCTCCGTCTCACCCGATCCCCATCATTGTCCACTGTCACACCCCTGCTTCACTCTGGGTGGCTCATCGTGAGAAAATCTATACAGTTTGGCTTGGAAGCTTGGAAACACAAACTTTTGACCAGGTAAAAGTGCTCCTGAGTCAAACTCGATCCCTCAGGTGGGTGATTCTTTTAATTTAATCTCCCACCAGCTGCTGTCAGATTTGGGTCTTGCTGAGTGACAGTGTCAGACCGATAAGCTCTGCTGAGCTCAGCATAATAAAATCAAACATGTTTAAAACATGCTGACGTACTACGATGCTCGAGAGCAAATCTTTTCTGCTACGGAAACGTTCAGAATAAAACAACAGTCAGTTAGAAAACACTGTTTCTTTCATCTCAATCTCATTTTCCTGATATAAGTCTGCAGTCACACCAGCAACAGGCTCACTGCAGGAGTCATAACGGGCGATCGTGGCTCAAGAGTTGGGTGTTCGTCTTGTAACCGGAAGGTCGCCGGTTTGATCCCCGGGCTCTCTGTCCTGGTCGTTGTGTCCTTGGGCAAGACACTTCACCTACCGCCTACTGGTGTTGGCCAGAGGGGCCGATGGCGCGATATGGCAGCCTGGCTTCTGTCAGTCTGCGCCAGGGCAGCTGTGGCTACAACCGTAGCTGCCTCCACCAGTGTGTGAATGTGAGAGTGAATGAATAGTGGCATTGTAAAGCGCTTTGAGGGGCCCGAAAAGCGCTATATAAATCCAATCCATTATTATTATTATTATTAACTCTAATAAAAATGATATAATATGATATATTGATATAATACATAAGGCAAAATATAAATATAGTTTAAAAAACACAAAAAAAATGTAATTACCAGTTTTTATGCTTTTGTACAGTTATGGTTCAAGGCTTTTGCTTTTTTCATCCATACATGTTTTAGTTGCATTAATCTGCCACCATCATGGCATTTTTTACCCACAATCATTTGGAGTAAAAATGCCTAATTAGAGAGGCCTTAAAGAAGTCTCAGCATGGTGAAAGCAAACACCTCGACGTCTGAGGCCCGTTTCTCCCCGAGGAGCTTCTAATCGTTGGTTTTTGACTGTAACTTCATAGAATCGAAGTTATGATAAATATCGTGGTGTACCTTCTGCTTGTTTACTAACAAAAATCCCATGTTTATGCAGTGCTGTTGTGTAAATTATGAGCGTGTCCTTAAAATTACAGTGATTTTGTTGTTGCTTCAGCGCTCAGCCCACTGCAGGGAGCTCGAGGTTGGATCAAAATATTAAGCAGGGATATTAAAAAATGTAACTGGCCTCTGAAGAGCAGGAGGAGAGAGGCACACTGATACAGGGAGTGGAGGTAATAGAGAGACCGGGGGTCAAAGGTTACTGCAGCCCTCGCAGGAGAATAAAAATGAGGTTGAGATAAATCACCGCTGGCT
This sequence comes from Astatotilapia calliptera, assembly GCF_964374335.1. Lineage (NCBI taxonomy): Eukaryota > Metazoa > Chordata > Actinopteri > Cichliformes > Cichlidae > Astatotilapia > Astatotilapia calliptera. Next base: position 1,852,692 of record NC_137428.1, on the reverse strand, counting down.
GGAGGTCTGACGCCAGATGGCCACCGCACCGCCAACAAACTCATCTACAGTAAGGCCTCAGACACGGCTTCATGACACGCACACGCTCCAACCTTGAAATCCAAAAGACAAAAAGGAAAAAACAAAACATCTGTGTTTTAGGGGAGGTTTCCAAACTTCCAGGGAAAAGCCCCGAGGCCACAGCATATAGGCTGATGGGAACACGTATGCGTTTATATGTGCTAATGAAAGATTTATCCCCATGATGCTCCCATTTGAGCTGTGAAATATGCAGTAAATAATGCACGTTATTAATAATGCACACTCCATGCTTTCCTGCAGTTGCAGAAGAGCAGAAAGAACTAATTAAATCTACCAGACTTTCTTCTAATGACCAAAGATTTTTAAAGATTTTCGGGTTTTTAAACCATAGAAATTAAAATTATATTACTATGCAGGCGAAAATCTACAGCAGCTACTAAAAGTAATAATCCTCTCTGAGTGCTGACCTACTTTTAATTTGCTACAGCACGGAGCTAACAACATTTTAAACTGGTTAAATTCTGTATAATGCTGCACTTTGAGCGGATCGGTCCAAATATCAGTAGCATCGGTACCAAAGCATTCGTGTCAGATCGATAACACAGTGGATCAATACTTCAGTAGTTCAGTGCGTTGTTCCTGTTCTTCAGAAAGTAGACACTGCGTAGACACGCAGGTGCACTTTGCTCCGCCCCCTCCACGCTGTGCGGTATTTAGTTATCATACAAGCTGCGAGTGGAGAGTGCAGCATCATGTAGAGCTACTTTACAGCTGTGAATGCAACCACACCAAACATGATGTTGGAGGGAAAATGTCTAAGACACGAAAGAGCACGAAAAAGAAAAGGAAACGAAAGATCAGCAAGAGAAACAAAGAGAAGAAGGACAGACCGCCAACACAGAGGTCACTGTAACAGTCCTTTCAGAGAGGCAAAGAACATCCAGCTAGCTCGCATCGTGGCCACAACCCGTCTGAAGTTAATACAACACACAAAGAAGCGATATTACAAAAGAGACCGGCTGACTGAGGAGCACAGGACAGAAACAGAGACAGAAACAGAGACAGAAATGCAACGTGATGGCAGATAGGTGATTCTGAGACAAAGTGTGTGTGTGTTTGATGTGTGTTTGATGTGTGTGTGTGTGTGTGTATTAGGCTCTTTGTCTAAGGAATCATCTCAACAGAATAACCAATTATCAGCTTCTTTCTTCCTCCTGCTCCCTTTAGGGGGCGCCGCAGAGATCATCTCCTCCTACCCCAGCATCCTCCTCTGTCAGTTCAACCCTCTGCGTGTCCTCCTTCACGGCACCCATGGACCTCCTCTGAGGTCTTCTTCTTTTCCTCCAGCTCCATCCTCATCACCCTTTGCCCGATATATCCCCCCTCCCTCCTCTGCACGTGTCTAACACATCTCAGCTTCACCTTCAGATCGGCCTCCTGTCTTTGTATCTGTGGCGCTACCTAACAGCAGGACTCATCACCATCTTCTGAACCCACTCCACCCTGCCTGCACTCTCTACTTCCCCGGCTTTGGATGGTTGACCACAGGTCATCCACCTTTACTACCTCAGCTCCTTCCACCTCTCCAGTTCATACCTCCACCTGCTCCCTACTCTCACTCACAGTTTCACAGCGACTCCTGTCTGAGCTCACACTCTCAAAGCAAACATCACACCTGTCGAGCTCTCTGTCTGCACGACGCCATACTGCTGCTCACCGATCATCACCGCTCTTCTTAACCGAGCTTCAAAAACTCTGTCTTTACGCCACGGCTCATCAGCTTTATCCCTCTGCAGTCACAGCAGCTCTGCACGTCACCCTGGTTATTGACATCAGTACCAGTCGAGTATTTCTTCCTCAGACATCCTCTCACTCTACAAGATGGGATTTGAGCAGCATATTCTTCCATTTAGCATTCAGTCTTCATTACAACAACATATTTGCCCAATCACAGTAAAACGATGGACTGAGTGACCGACCAACCGACCGAGCTGCAGCTAAAGCTTAAACTGGAAACAAAGCTTGCTCGGTTATTTTCCACCTCTGCTTTAAAATACGACGCCTGACATTCTGAATCTTTCCATCACCTTTATCCCCATCCGGTCAACTATTACCTGAGAGAGTGACTGACAGGTGGAGAGACATGAAATCAATGTTGTTAATACAATCACACAGAGAACGGCGACCCCAGGCAGCCCGCCCTCCCCCCTGCTTTCTGCTTCTGTGGTGCAATCGTCAACATGCTGCTTTCATGCAGGCGTTTGATTGAAAAGAAAAAATCTCCAAGGACGCTTAAGTGCCCTTAAGGTGGAGGTTCAGGAACATCAGATAACTGTAACAATTAACTGTGTGATCGATAGCTCCCCGGTGACTGTGCAGGAAACAGGTTGTTGAAGGTTTTTCAATTTCACTTTGGTTTTTGGGTAAAAACCTGAACCTGAGCAAGAAATGCAGATGATCTTTTAAATGAGGTATTGGAAAAAAGAAGGACAATCTTAAAAGTGCTTAAACAGGAGTAATGTTTGTTTTTGCTGTATTAAACATATCGTTGCACCGAGCTTATTCAGTATTGATAGCTCAGTGTGCAGTAACATTTGACCTCATTAGCCGAGCTCAGAAACTGAGTTAGGGATTATCTACAGGCAGGAGGGCAAAGTGACTAACAGACAAGAAATACCAACTGCAATTAGCTTTCAATCCAGGAAGCAAATAGAAAAATAAAGTGCACAAAGCTGTCATCATGGATTTGTTGATTGAAAGAGAAAAAGTCTGGTATCATGTATAAAAGTTCAGGTATGAAAACAGGTATGAAACTCCTTCACGACCAACCAAACCGCGTAACTCAAATACCCTGAACTACAAAAGCAATGATTCGTTGATAAGATGATAAGATGTTGGGTGGGTCCAGCTCTGCTCTGAGGCCATCCCACCATCCATTTATTTCCTGCTGCTTATCCGACCCAGGTAACACGAGCAGCTGCTAAAGCTGAGACGCCCAGACCGCCCAGTCCTGAGACACCAGCTCACGCAGGGGAACTCGGAGGTCTTCCCTGAGAGATGCAATCTCTCCACTGTGTGCGGAGTCTACCCCCGGGCCTCGTCACAGTTGGACGTGCCCAAAACACCCCGGAGGCATCCTAGTCAGATGCCTGAACTCCTCATCCTTTCACTAAAGGAGAACCCACAAGATGGCGGGCCTCTCGTGGTGAGTTGGGCGTAGCCACTGGGTCCAATGGCCTTAGGCCCAGCCACCAGGCGCTCTCCCTTGAGCTCCCTCCCAAGGCCTGGCTCCGGGGAGGTGCCCCATTTACCGGGCAGGGTAAACTGGTCCTTTATTGGTTTTTATGGGGGTTTTGTGAATCACTCTGCTCTGGCCTCACAATCAGGACCAATTTGCCTTTTGAGACCATATAAGGGGGCAAAGCCATACATCACAGTAAAAAGGACTGAAAGGTGTTCCTGTGCTTCATGGACTTACTGACAGGAAAGGACACAAGAAAACTAAAACTACGTATAAAGATGTTGGTATAAAACAACTTTCTGGCCATCAAGACTCGCTGAATGTATGTCATACGTGAGACGAGAACCTGGATCATCCTTTTATCAGAAGCAAGAAATGCTTCTTGCGTCTTCTTGCGATGCTTTTGGTTTCTTTATTACTGTGAAGGCAGCGTGTGTGTCAGGCTGAGTCCAGCCTGCTGAGGAGAAAAGTTTGGTCGGGTTTAGATAAAATAAACTCGGAAAGAAAAGGAGAATCACAGATCAGGGGAAACAATGTTAAACGTTTGAAATTCGGTATTTTAACAGCGACTTACTACCAGTTTCACTTATGAGCAACACTGTGCAGTCTAGTAAACAAATAAAATATTGATGGTGTCTGGAAACAGCAGACAGAAATCCAGATAGTGGTAAAAACAGACTGCCTCCTTCTACTCCAACAACTTTTTTCTGTTTTTGGCTACAATGTCAATACTGACCTTTGGTTTTAGGCAAAATTCAAATCCTGCCCTCAGAGTTAAAATACTAGAACCCACAGAAAACCCTAAAGAGTCCTAATCTACGGCTCTACTGACCTTTCCTTCTGGCTCTTTGTACTTTTTTTATTTGGATTTTAGACACATGAGGATGCAGCTTGTATTCATGACAAATAAGCTAATGGGAAAAACTTAAACCTTAATTCTTTCCAGTGTCCAGCAGGGGGCGACTCCTCTGGCTGTAAATAGAAGTCTGTTAGTATAACAGTCTAGGGGAAAACAGTGCTGCCCTGATATGACCTCAATCACTAGTTTTAACTCTCTTTTTCTAATAAACTGTACGTTATGGTCCTAATTACGTTGTAAAAGTTGATGAACCAGGGTAATAATTTAGGGCGGGGCTAACCTACGATTGACAAGCTGCTGTATGAGGTTGCTGCCCTCAGGCTTTTCCTCAGCCAGGTCAGCCATGGTGGAAGGACAAACAGATTGGTTGGAAACTTCAAGACTTATTAACTAATAATGACCAAGATTTACAAAATCGATTGAATTAAAATTCAATAATCTGTGTGACTGAGTCCATGAACTCAGCAAGAAAGCATTTACTCAGCGTCAAGTTAGAGAGCTATTTTGATTCACACGCATCTACTGTGTTTTTGAAACCATAGCTATCGCCATCTGGTGGCCTTCAAGGAGAAAACAGTTTTAACCTCCTGGCGCCAAATATGTGGACATCACATTTTGGACTGTCTAGACCAAAATACTAAATTTTGCTCTACATGGGCCTGATATCCACTTATGAGGACATTATACTGCCACTGTTCTATCAAAATTTAAAACGAAAGTCCTCATAGGTGGATCTCATTTTTCTCAGAAACAAAAATCAGGTAATTCTTTGTTTTTACATTCATCAGGTCCCAATCAGCCCAAATAGCAAAGAGAAATTAAAAATGCATGTCATGAAAGAGTTTGGGTCTTAGGAGGTTAGGACACTCTTTGGCTTCCTTTTCTGACCTGGAAGCTACATCCGTGTCGTACACCGTCTCTGAAACGGACACACAGTGGCCATGTATCAGGTTGAAAGTGTCTCAGGAGATGGAGGACATCAAATTTAAGCAAAACTAAAAGATAATCCAGGCTTAACAGACTCACTTGGTGCACAAACTCAAACAGATGATGATGACGATAGTTGTTGTTTGCTAGGTGCTATAAAAAGCTGTCTTCTGTGTGCTCCAATATGCACGTACAGACTGAAGACATCCGGACATTTCAGTGAAAGTCAGGAGTCCAAGAAGCTTCCCTTCAGACTGACACTGACAGAGAAATCCACAAAACCTTTGCAGTAGTCCAGGAAAGTCCCTTCAGAGATGAGCTTAATATCTTTTTAAGGTCTAATTGTAGAAACCTTCATCTTCATACCATCTGTCTCAGTCAGATGTCTGCCAACAACAACTGCTCTGATGTTTCAATCAAACAGCGCTGACTCAGTTTGCGGAAAAATTTCACCATAAACCAGTTGGAGTTGTTGGAGCCGACTTCTAAGGACACGCGCCGTCAAACTGGCTCAGTTTAGCAGTTTAGAGAATATCTGATCTTGGCCGAATGCAGACGATATATTGTTCAACCCAGGTGGTATTTTTGTAGCTCTGGAGGAGCTTGAAAGCAGAGAATGATTCAGCGATCTAAAACATTAACAATAGATGTCAAATAGCTGACAGATCCTCTGAATCAAAGAGCGGAGTCTTCTGTCTGTTGCTATTTTTTAGCAATGTTCAACACAACAAGATAAAAAAAACACCTGAGAACACCGACAGCAGGTTCTGCACTAACAGAAGCAGGAAATAGAGCAGAAAAAATGCAGGTTGTGGTCTGAATAAAGGGAGCTCACAGAGTTCTCCAATCTGTGATTATGGTTCTCTCCAGCTGAGCAAAAAAATCCCACCTTAAAGGAACAAGTCCTCGGCTCTATGACTGTGGCGTTCATAAAAATGAGAGGTGAGAGGTTAGGATCCTGTAAGAGCAGATTAAGCCCTCCTGGAAAGTGTTGAACACCTGAAACTGATGGAAGAATGTGAAGTCGGACCTTTTTTGCACTATAATAAGAGATTTACTTTGCACTGGTGGTAACCGTCCCTCAGAAGAGTGCAAACACGTGAAGTATGTTTCCTTTCATGTTCTGCCACGAGTCAAAAAACTGTTTTCATCACACAAAGCGGGACTTCACTCTTCCCTCTCCCTCCTTCAGCGGATGACAGCTTATTTATTCAGAGAGGCTCTTTACAGGCCAGCCTCTGCGATACACGGCAGAGCTGTGAATTCATAAATGACAAATAGGCTCCAACTGTCAACCCTGGTGCCCAAAGGGGAGCTGAGCAGTTAGCCTACTCCTCGGCTCACCCACACTTTCCAGAAAAACACGAACAGAGCATGTAGATGTTAGAGATGGAGCACGATTGCTGTGAATCAGAGGAAGCCTCTCGGGAACGTCATTAGGAGATCTGCTTCCTAGTTTTAGACCGTGTTTAAAAGCATCATAGAAGCAGAGGCAGCTTCTCCTCCAGCAGGAAAACAAGCTGCATTTGTAGCTACAAGCAGCTCCTAAAGTACGGCCACGTCTACTAAGCTGACATCACAGGACCCAGTTAATAAAAGAGTTTGACTCGTTATAAATGTCTGTTTCAATTCGAAGTTTTCTGCCTACACCTCCTAGTCCTCTGATGAAACTCATCCCTCAACTGCCAACTGACTAATTTTACTGCCTAAACCTAACACCCAGTAACACCGGCCTAGAGACTGGTTGGAAACCACTGGTAGCTTCAGGAAAGTGTGTAGGCCATGATCAGTTGGTGAAAATGAGGAAGACGGTGCAGTCGTTTCTGCTGCCTGCTGCTGTAGTCAAATGAAAACTATTTGCTTTCAAAGTAAAGTTTGAGCCTTTTCATAGATTTCATGACATATTTATGATGGTTATGTCAGGTCTGTGTGTTCAGGTTTGCAGTGGCAATGACTAAAGTTATGCTAGCGCTGTGAGGAAATTGTGTTTCTTCAACTATCTGAGGTCTACGGTGGTCCCTAGAGACAAAGCACGTACAAACTCCAAAACACGTACAAACTCCAAAACACATACAAACTCCAAAACACAACAGAAGTGCTCCAGGACGCTAGGGGCAGTGTTGAGCTCGATTTGCAAAATAAACGGCAAGTTTGTTGCAAACACATGGAGTTGGATACCGGCAGAAAACACCTGCAAGGATAGAACAACCACACTCCCATATATATTCAAATAATTTAAAAAATAATGTTCATTTACCTGTTACTACCACACACCAAATCCGGTCGTTGATACTTCCTGGCTTGTGTAGCCACTAGGTAACAAAAGCTCAACACTGCCCCCGACCATCCTGGAGCACTTCTGTTGTGTTTAGGAGGTTATACTTATTAGCGAGACTTGAGCACACTGTAGGCATCAAGGGCGCTGCCCTGGATTGGTTTAAATCCTATCTCTCCAATCGGCTCTCTACGGTACATCTGGCTACATCCTCTTCCTCGGCTGTACCTGTTTGCTGTGGTGTCCCCCAGGGATCTGTGCTGGGTTAGGGTTAGGCTACCTTAAGGACCTTTTAAACCCTTATGCTCCTGCTAGGGCTCTAAGGTCATCGTCACAGTTACTGCTGGCTCAGCCCAGATCTCGACTTAAGACTAGAGGTGATCGATCGTTTGCTCTTGTCGCACCTGTGCTGTGGAACAATCTCCCGATTGGCATCCGGGCATCTGATTCTATTCATTCCTTTAAATCACAGCTTAAAACATATCTTTTTAAACTTGCCTTCTCCACCTTTTAATTGCTGGTTTGTTTGTTTGTTTGTTTGGTTGCTGTGACCTATTGACCTCTTGTATTAATTCCCTCCTATCTTTCTATTGGTGTCTTTTATTATGGTGGTACAGCTTTTATCTTGCTATTACCCATGTGCTGTAGTCATTCTTATTGGTAGCTTTTATCTATGAACATAACTCGTTATTTTTATTTATCCGTTATCAATGTTTGAACCTTTTATTGTTTTATGTAAAGCACCTTGGTATGCCCAAGGCTTTTAAATGTGCTCCATAAATAAAGATTGTTGTTGTTGTTGTATACGTGTTTAGGAGGTTATACGTGTTTAGGAGTTTGTACGTGCTTTGGAGTTTGTACGTGCTTTGGAGTTTATACGTGTTTAGGAGTTTGTACGTGTTTAGGAGTTTGTACGTGTTTAGGAGTTTATACGTGTTTAGGAGTTTGTACGTGTTTAGACGTGTTTTGGAGTTTGTACATGCTTTGGAGTTTGTACGTGTTTTGGAGTTTGTACGTGTTTAGACGTGTTTTGGAGTTTGTACACGTTTAGGAGTTTGTACGTGTTTAGACGTGTTTTGGAGTTTGTACGTGTTTAGACGTGTTTAGGAGTTTGTACGTGTTTAGACGTGTTTAGGAGTTTGTACGTGTTTAGACGTGTTTAGGAGTTTGTACGTATTTAGACGTGTTTTGGAGTTTGTACGTGTTTAGACGTGTTTTGGAGTTTGTACGTGTTTAGACGTGTTTAGGAGTTTGTACGTGTTTAGACGTGTTTAGGAGTTTGTACGTGTTTAGACGTGTTTTGGAGTTTGTACGTGTTTAGACGTGTTTAGGAGTTTGTACGTGTTTAGACGTGTTTAGGAGTTTGTACGTGTTTAGACGTGTTTAGGAGTTTGTACGTGTTTAGACGTGTTTAGGAGTTTGTACGTGTTTAGACGTGTTTTGGAGTTTGTACGTGTTTAGACGTGTTTTGGAGTTTGTACGTGTTTAGACGTGTTTAGGAGTTTGTACGCGTTTAGGAGTTTGTACGTGTTTAGACGTGTTTTGGAGTTTGTACGTGTTTAGACGTGTTTTGGAGTTTGTACGTGCTTTGTCTCTAGGAGCCACCGCAGATGTCAGTTTGGCAAACAAACGAAAGCCGTGCAAAAGTGTTGGTGAGAAATATTAGATGAACCAGTTACACCAGGACACACCACACTGAAAACACTTCCCACTGAAACTGTGGCTGAAGACCGGAGAACCACACAAATGAGTCGTGGATCCGGGGAAGGCGTGGGGGTTTGGGGTTCGGGGGTGCTTCGCCTCCGTGCTGGGGCTCTGGCTGGGCCTTGGGGCTTCGGTCCTCGTCGGTGTGTCACCGAGGTTGTGGGCGGGTGGGTGCACGGGGGCTCAGCCCTGGCGCAGGGGGCCTCTTGTGCATCGGCCTAACTGGGGGGCTCTTCAACTGGCGGGGAGGTTGTTCCATCCTTGCAGGAGTCCACTCTGCAGGTGGGGGAGAGACATAGGAGAGGTGGAGAATAAACTTAACCTGGGTGTCTGTTGTCTTGTGTAGTCTGGGAGACGATTGAATGTTGGGGTGGGTACAGTTTCCTCTGCGGTGGGGTAGGGTGGGCTGCTCCGGGTCCTGTGGGGCTTGGCAGTGCTGCTACCGTAGGCCACGGTCTGGATGGACCTGGGCTCCCTTGCCTTGGTGGGTACCAGAGGACGGGGGTGCCTACTGGGGTCAGCGGGGGAGCTGGCCCTAGGGAGGGGCATCCTCCCCTCCCTCCTTTTCCTCCCCATCCCCGGCTACCTCCCTCTTCCCGCTCCACCACACTCACCCACACAGGTAGGGCCTTGGGGTGTCACAAGGGTGCAGGGGAGACATCCCCCTCCCCTCTGTCCCCTTCTGGCCACCTGTGCCTCAATTTTATCTCACAACTTAGACATCCACATTACTTACACTCTCATAACACACACATATATATAGGGCCTTTAGGGTGGGCACGTTAACGGCGTCCAGTGGACGGTCTGTGTACTCAAACCTACCTCTGGCGCCGGTGCCCACCTCTCAATTTTAAATCCATGTAGACATTGAGGGTTCTCGGGAGGGGCCGTGCCAACACCTGCTGCTCTCTGGCAGCAGCACCATGCGCTCCCTTGTTTTAAATGCACTTTAGAGCAACATGCAGCAACACTACACATGATCGGGAGGAGGGAGGTATGGGGTCTTCACACACCCCCGTTCTCTGCTAGCCATCGGGGCGGGGGGGCTGGGAGGAGATGTTGGCTGTCCGATTGGCCTCCCTGCTGCTGCGGAGCCTGGGACGGTCTGCTTGCCTCCACCCCGGGGGGAAGGGTAACATCTCTTGGGTCTGGGTTCTGTTTCCCCCTCTGGGGGCGAGGGTACCTGGACCCGGGGTATAGAGTATGTTTGGGGAGTGTGATTGTGTGTACATGACCATTTATGTCAATCCTTACGTTGGGTGAGTGCTGAGTGTTTGTATATGTGTGCATGAGGGTGGGAATGCACGTTTGTGTCTGTGTGTGCCTGTTTGTCTGTGTCTATATGTCAGGTCGGGTCTTAGACTCCACCTCTCTGGGAACTCCCAGGCCCTCCAAGGCCTATCTCCCCTCACCACACTCCCTGCCAGTGACTGATGCCCTCAGGGGTCGGTGCATTGGTGGTTCTTGGTGTCCGGGGCTGGGCGCTCAGGTATGTACCAGCTCACTCCCGGTGGCTACCTGGCGGGGCCTGGCGCCTGTTGCTCGGTCAGGCCTCTTCCGGGGCAAAGGGGGCCCTCGGGCCTCCGGCCTCTGGGCCTGCGGCTCGGTTCACTCTGGCACAGCTGGCTGCCAGCAGAGCCGGCGGGCACGCCGGTGCAGCCCCCTCTAGCTTCTGCTCGGTGGCTACTGGGTGACGCCTCGTCTGGGGATCCTCAGCCCTTCCCATGAGGGTGGCACGGATGCCCCTCCGGTGGTCCTCCTTGGGCTCTCGCACTCTGGGGCCTCTGGATGTCTGGGGCCTGGATCTCCTCCATGCCTGCTTCATGCCCTGGGGGACGGGGCTATGGCTCCCTACATCCTCTAGCAGACCATTACATGTGGAAACCATTTGAATGCAAGCGCACTGATCCACACAGGTGTGCACACGGGTGTTCACTGCTCGTAGACTTAAATTACACCTTTCTTGGCTGCTACTTCAAAGCACATTGTGCGCTGTCTGTCCTGCGTGCTGCACAACAACATTGAATATTTAGTATTTACTGCTGTCTACACTTAGTGTTGTGTTTAGTATGTTGCTTTGTTTTTTTTTGCTTGTTTTCTCTTCTTCTTCTCTCAACAGGTGATCCAGGAGATTTTTTTTCCCCCCTTTCTCACTGTCCCTCTTCCCTTCTGTTTTTCTTTTCCTTCCTCTTTCTCTCTCCCTTTCCTATCCCTCACTCATGTCTGTCCCGTCTGTAACAACTGAAAATAAAATAAAATAAATAATAAAAACAAAGGGCGATCAAATCGACCAATACGGCAATGCCACGATGATCCATTTGGTAAAATAAATCCATTGGGTATCCTTGTTGGTCTTCAGACAACAATTCTGACAGCTAAAGAACCAAATGGGACAGGCAAAAAAAAAAAAAAAATAGATGAACCAGTTACACCAGGACACATCACACTCAAAACACTTCCCACTGAAACTGTGGCTGAAGACCGGAGAACAAATGAGTCGTCCACTACACAAAACACTTACCAACCAGCCGGTAATGAGTGGACAATCTGCTGGTGGGTGACCCCAGAAATAAATAAGCTGCTGTGGAAAAAATTTTTTCACAACATGTCCCTGAAAATATTTCACAATACGAGCCTCATTGAAAAGAAAGGGTTAGCTGCACTGAAATGCTAGAGGGCTTTTAATCTGAAAATGAGCGAGTAAGCACCGAGGTTCTGTTAACAATGTAATACAGCGAGTTTAACAGCGACAGGCACTGAGCGGAGGCTTGAAATCTATCAGACAGACAGAATTAGATTCCTTTAAATAAAGTCCTTCTACTTTAGAGTTGAGCTGGTGTGCGTGTGTGTGCGTTTTTCAGGGAAAACGCACACACACACATATACAATGCCCTAAGCATCTGTCACAACATTGAGTGCTGATTGATGCAAATAAAATAGTCTTAAACTTTGGTTTAAACAGGCCAACAGACCGTTCGGTGACCTTGTGGCAACCTCACACTATGATGGACGATGTCTCGTCCCCAACCATGTGGCAAGTGGTTGCAGGTGCTTCGGTTGCATGGAAGACGCCCACAACGTGGGTCGCAAGGCTAAAATGCAGCAGTTTGAGTCCGACCGAGGCCCTTCGGCGCACGTCTTCCTGCCACTCCTCTCTTTGTGATTTCCTGTCCACTACTAAAGACTTTAATGAAGATGACTGACAATGACTGGATGACTTTATCTGCCAACTCTGAATCCAACTGGAACAGACCCGAAGTTCACATACACATAAAATCAGTCTGACAGCCATTATGCATGTACCCAGCGTTATTATAGGACCATCTACCAGGATGGTACACTTCAAAGGGATTTGGATGTTCAGTTTGGGCGAGTGCGTCTGTTTACCTCAGCCTATCTCTTATCTCTGTAGATTCAAGACAACAAAGCCTCGGGCAAATCTGCATCAGTTCTCACCACCCCAGGCAAATAAGTATCTAATTGCACATTTTCATTGATTTTGTATCCAATCGACCCGACTCCAGAATTCATTTCACATTCTGTCAGAACACACTTTACGAGTCTGATGTATAAAAGAACGAAAGCATTAAACTCTTTAAGCTTGCACGTTTAGCAGAATGAGAAAGGAAGCAGCGGAGAAAGGAATGTTCTGCGGCTGGAATTAGTTCGGATCAACGGGCAGGCTCGAGCTTTAAGCCGGTTTGTGTGAAACCAACATCTGTCATTGGACCTTCTGACAGAAAAATACATCTTAATTGTATCACAGATTTCACAGACACTCTTTAGTGGGAATTCTCCTGCAGAGAGCTGATGGCGTCTGGTGTCCTGATCAAAGAGTTTGGCGCCGACTGTGACCTCATGAGGGATGAATGCGAGTCACCGTATAGCGCACACGCCTCCTCTTTGAAGATCACATGCACATCCCCTCTGGGCTCCGACGAACACTCTGAGATCTCGTTTTCCATTGTAATGAAATCATCAAGGATTTGAAAACTCAGTTTTTATACATTTGCATCTCTTTCTGGCTGTGGGTGAACCGCAGGTGGTGACAATTTGGTGCGAAAACTGCCAGCTGGGCCGATTAGACTATCAGAGATTAAAACTGAGAAAGATAATTATACAAAATAATAAGAACGACAGTCCAGGTGTTAAATTGTGACAAAGCGAGGGTAAAATTACTGTTGAAGTTAAAAAAAGAATCATTTTGAGGTCTGACAGAAAAAAACACATCCAACATGTGACAGTGCATGTGACATGACTGGGAGGAGCCTATTCAGTGTGAGTCTAATGTGAGTGACAGTTCTCAGGTGGACTGGACATTAATGCAGACACGGGGGGGGGGGGGGGGGGGGGGGGGGAGCTGGACTTTGCTGGAGGACTAAGTACCAACAACAGCACTACTACTATTACTACTACCAGCATCACCAACCCCAAATATCTCTGCAGAAAAGGTCCCGAGTTCTAGTACCAGAGTCTTTTCTGATTTCAGTTTGCATTCCGAGTTCTGCTGACTAGGGATGGGTATCGAAACCCGGTTCTTGTTGAGAACCGGTTCCCACTGTTTCAGTTCCTTGGAATCGTTTGCCATTTTTGCAAACGATTCCCTTATCGATTCCAGTCGCCCCGAATAACGTCCCCACGTTGCGGAGCGTCATTTACCTGGCAGGAAACACGGCGACTCAAACGCTCAAAAGTTTGGTTATACTTTACGAGAACGGATGACAACAGGGCAACTTGCAATACTTGCAAAGTAGAGATTTCATTTAAGGGAGGAAACACTACGAATATGCAAAAGCGTTTGCTCACAAACACGCGATGACCTTAAATGAATGTCGTGTTTTTAATTCGCTCCGGACTCGTGAATCTCAACCCAGCAGCAGCGGTAACGTTTGCACGTCCTCTCCCGTTAATGCGGCAGGTAAATAGTCAACTAACAGTGCATATTATGTTAGCGCGATCTGCCTTATTACAAACCTGCCATTACTGTGCATTTAGTGACCATGATGAGAGAGACAGAGTCTGGCTCAGATGCTGGCAGTTCTCGCTGCAGTCTGCCGGTAGCGTCTCCTTTCAGGCAGGATAGACGAACGTCACCGAGCAGTGACTCAGTTTGTGGTCAAAGGTTTGCACCCGTTTGCCACAGAAGATGATTTTCAGTAAGTGTGTTTAATTGTAGGCAGGGACATTACTGGATATTCTTGTGTAATTGCTACAGAATAATTGATGTTATACTTTGTTATTGCTACAGAAGAATATTTATTTTATTATTTTACATTTACAATGTTTTTCCTGGGGATCCTGTGACACCCCATTGAAGAGCCGTAGGCTGGATCTCTTAAGATCTCACTGCTGGGTTTGTAAGGCCATGTTACTCCTAAATTTCTATCTTGTTCAAAGAGAAGATATAAAACAAAGTCCTAAGCTAATCAACCTTAGTGTTCTCCTTTTTTTTAAAAGAATCGAATCGTTAAACAGAATCGAAACTGGAATCGGAATCATGAAAATCTTATCAGTACCCATCCCTACTACTGACCAATCACGTTTGACTCGTGCATAGTTTTAGTGAAAGGGGAGCAAAAGAGGGAAGTGACGCTAAAACAGTCTTTTCTTTAAATGTACACCCAAAAAGTTAAACGTGCCGTGCACGGATCAGGAAGTGTTGGCTCAGAAACTCATCAGATCCACATAATCAAACAGAAGTACCTCAGGTTTCTGCTGCAGCTGAGTACAGATGTTTACAGATGTTTGGAGCTGGTCTACGGCACAGAACCTTTCCCCTAAAAATAAAATAAATACTTTGAGTTGAGCCAGATTTTAAAAGCAAACTCTCAGAGTGGAGAGTGTGAATGCTGTTTATGACCAGCAGCAATGTGAGGAGGGAGGGAAAAAGAGAAAAAAAACTCGGGAGAAGGCGGATCAAGAAGAACGAGATGAAGAAGAGGAAGAGGAGGAGGAGGAGGAGGAGGAGGCCTTGGCCACAACCAGTGTGCTTCTTCCTCACTCGTGATTTCTCTCTGGGTTTAATTATTGCCCAGCATGCTGCACACACACACACACACACACACACACACACACACACAGGCCTACAGAGTGTACATCCTACTGCTTCTTCTATCAGTTCTTCCAAGCACACAGCCGTCTGAAAAAAAGGATTTCTGGCAGCAACTTAAAGAGACGGCTTCCAGAGGGGAACGTGATGGAGAGGAAGTTAGAAAACTGAAGGAAAAAAATCACTTTTAGACGCGTAGGACATAAAAACTGTCCTCATAGTGCCTCCAGGTAATCACACAGAAGAATTTCCTTCTGTGACAACACGGCATTCAACGTGACTTTAGCTTATTTTGTCAAACTGTAAAGACAAGAGTCATGGTGGCAAGGACAGCCAGACATTTAACTAGAGAAAAAAAACATAACAAACCTGCTGCGGACTCTGAAAATATCACTGAATTGAACCAGAAATCCATCAGCTTTCACAGAACAGATGAAAGTTTATTGATCCCAGTGGGGAAATTGGGCCTCTGCTGCTGCAAACAGCAATGGGAGGAAAGCGATAAGAAAAACAGACAAGAAGAATGGAGGAGCCGAACATGAACGCAACCGACAATTAGAGCACTTCAGCATTTAGTGGACAAGAAAGAAGTGCTGTGTAAAATAGAGTGCATCATCAGAAAATCACAATTTCAGTCTTTAAGCCTCTTCAGCGTTTAGAGCAGTGCTCTGCAAGTCTGTCTCCACCACATACAGTCAAGTGTTGGGACAATGACACAACTTTTACTATTGTTCCTCTGCAGAAAGAAAAGAATTTCATCTTTCCCTCCACGCTCACGTCACCTGGAATGACCCAGAAACATCCTGCTGGTGGTGTATTCGGTGTTTTAGCCTGCAAGAATAAAAGAGCCTCTCTCAGCCTCGGTGGACTGAAGGTTTCTAAAGGGACAGTGCACAGACTATAAAACACTGTGGAAAGTGCAACCGCTGGAAAGCAGGATCAAGCAGACCAAAAGCGAGCACAGGGGATCGATATATCAAGCTTTGTTTGCTGAGAGAAACCCGCAGCTTCACCGCAAGGACAGAATTTACTAAACAAAGAAGACAAGAGTCCAAAAGAAGTCTGACATGAAGCGTCCTCAGAGGACGATCTCCGAAACACTTCTCAGGAGGGAAATCATAGCAAACCTCTGCAGTGAGTCTGATTTACTCATGAATCCCAGTTTGGTATCAACAGGAGAGACTGGCTGAGACCAGGGAGGGAGGCTTTCTTCTTTCTTCGCATAACATCCCTGACCATGAAGCAGCAGCACTGATCCTTAGAGACATGCTCCACCAGCTTGTTTGCATCTTAGTGCAAAATAATTCAAACGGCAGCAGCATATTGAGCCAAAATCATCCCAGTCTGATCACCGTGCACCATGCGCTGGGCCACAGCTCGCTGGGACTCACATATAGTACACATGCAGTGCGATCTCTTCCTCTGTAACAGCTGCAAAAACCACTTTGTTAAGCAGCTAACAGATCTATAAAGCGTGAGAGACGACAGCGTGTCAGCGCTTGCAAAAGCAGCTCCAATGAAGCCACTAAGTGCATAAAATCATTAATCTCATTAAACTCTGCAAGTGTCAGGGTCCTGGGTCTCCTGACCCAGCGTTTTAGTTCATTGTGATTTTTGTATTATTGTACTTGGTGTGAGTTTCTATGGTTTCTAGTTTCGATCCCTTGCCCTTCATGTTTCTCTATGTCCCCTCTGTTCTGTGTAAGTCTGTGTCTGCAGGTTTGAGTTCCCCTCTGTGTCTCTCGGTTCTTAGAGTCCTCTGCCTTATGGTTCATGTCTCTGTGTTTCTTAGTTCCTGTCTCCACTGTGTCAAGTTCGCGTCTCTGTGTGATCCTTCCTGTTTTACTTTGTAGGTCCGTGTCTTATGTGAATGTGTCCTGCTTTGCTTGTCTCGTCAGTTCTAATTTCCCCCAGCTGTGCTCTCCTTCTGTGTCTCATTCTCCTCGTTACTTCCCAGTGTATTTAGTCCCTGTGTTTCTCTGAGTCAGTGTTGCGTCGTACCCTCAACAAGCTGTGTGTGTTTTGCCTCCGTGTTGCCAGTGTTTTGTTTCCAGTTCCAGTTCAGTGTTTTCTGCTTCAGTGTTTTAGTCCACCAGCGTTTTTGTTTGTCTTTTGATGCCTTTAGTTAGTAAGAGGGTTTCCAGCAATAAAGCTGCGCTTTAAGTTGAACTTCTGTGTCTGAGTCCTGCATTTTGGATCCACCACTCCTGCTTGGAGCGCCTTTCGAAAGTGTGAGTGTGCATGACAGAGAGAACAAGGCGGCGAGAGGAAAAGGAGCTGAGACGCCGAGACGATCTGGGATCATTAGCCACGATGTGAGCGCGGTCCAGTCGGGAGTGAGGAGGACTCAGGCACTTCACAAGGAACTGGGCCTGGTGTGAGTTCACCCTGAAGCTGTAGGAGCCACCAAGACACAAAATGAGGCAAAGCAAAAAGTTCCCTCTGCTGAGAAGCTGCAACTGCAAAGGTTTTCTAAGAACTAGAGAACGTCTCGCTATCCAGTATATGCAGATTAGATTTATTAAGATGACACAATGACGCCAACAAACAGGCTTTTAATTCATTATTTTCAGAGTCTGGTTGCAGGAGAATGTCGAGTGTCTGAGTGCAGATGCCGGTCACAGTTGTGTCTGCAACCACTGATGGCATTTAGGGTTCCCACTGCCTCACGCTCAGTCACACAAGACTAAAGATAGCACACCGAATTCAGTGAGTGACCAATTGCATGTAGTTGCAGTCATCAATTGGTCACCAAGAATTTGAGTGTGCAACCCCCCAACCTCTCAGCAACCCCATTTGATTGTACAGTGATTGCACAGGTTGCCTGGTGGGAAACAATCTCTCCCCAACGAATCACAGATTAACAAAGGTTTGCAAATAATTGCTGTCTAATTTATAAATGCAGACGCAATACCAACACGTCGCAATCAGAGTCTGTTTCTTTGGAGCAGGTGACTCCACTTCTGGCTCCTTTGTAAAAAAAAACCCAAGGTAGCAGCGACTGCATCAAGATTTCTGTTTTTAAGTCTCGCAGCTTCTGTCTGGACTGCATCTGTTTGAAGTTGAGTCCAACCAATCAACTGCATGTTTGCATGCCATCGTCCACAGTGCCACATGTCATTTTTAATCAATCAATCAATCAATCAATCAAAATTTATTTATATAGCACATTTTAAAGACTGAAGTACACCAAAGTGCTTTCCAGTGAAATCATGATACAGATAAAAATCACAATATAAAATATAAAATAATTACATAATCTAAATGCAAAGCCGATGTAAATTACCCTAATTAGCCTTGAATGCCAGGTTAAACAAATACGTTTTTAGACGTGATTTAAAAGACTGAATGGAATCTGATGCGCGAATATGAAGAGGAAGAGTATTGCATAACCTGGGTGCAGCAACGGCAAAGTCTCCTCTGGTCTTCAGCCAAGACCAGGTTGCACTAAGAGCAGTTGGCCCGATGATCTCAGTGCTCTCTGAGGGCTACACAGACAGAGGGGATCAGCTAGGTAGTCAGGTGCCATATTGTTTAGGATTTTATAAGTAAACAATAAAATTTTAAAATCAATTTGATATTTAATAGGAAACCAATGTAAGTTGGCCAGAACAGGGGTGATAGAGTCGTACTTTCTAGTGCCGGTCAAGAGACGTGCTGCGGCATTTTGGACCAGCTGCAATCGCTGAAGAAGAGAAGATTGGAGGCATAAGTAGAGAGAATTACAATAATCCAGTCTTGAAGTGATGAAAGCATGAATGAGTTTCTCCAGATCTTTGTGAGGTATGTAAGGTTTAGCCTTAGAAATTTGGCGTAGTTGGTGAAAGCTGGTTTTTACCACAGTAGAAACCTGTTTATCTAGTTTGAAGGAGCTATTATTATTATTATTATAGTTTTTAAGTATTTATCTTCCGTGATGTTGCACTGACCGGAGACATCTTTCAATTTCCTTGTACTTGTGACAATGACGATAAAGAATATTCTATTCTATTCTATTCTATTCTATTCTATCTATGAAAACTCCAAGATTCCTAGCAGCATCAGTGAGGTGGTTAGCAACAGGCCCGAATGTGCCAGTCAGTTGTCCCGGAGGCATAGTTCTATCAAAAACAATAATTTCTGTCTTCTTTTCATTTAAAGAAAGAAGGTCACGTGATAACCAGTCTTTGGCATCCCTCAGACAATCAAACAGAGGATGTAGTGAAGATGAAACATCCCCAGTCAGGTGGAGGTAGATTTGAATATCATCAGCATAGCAATGAAAAGAGACATTATGTTTTTCAAAAATGGAGCCCAAGGGCAGCATGTACAGGGAGAACAACACAGGACCGAGCACCGAGCCCTGGGGCACTCCACAGCGAAGAGGGGCAGAAGAAGAGGAATATTTTCCCATCATGACAGAGAACGACCTCTCAGAGAAATATGATTTAAACCATGAGAGAACGTTTCCTTTAAGGCCTACTACTTGTTCCAACCTTGCCAAAAGAATCTGATGGTCAACCGTGTCAAAGGCGGAAGTCAAAGCCAATAGAACTAAGACCGCAGAGCGCCCAGAGTCAGCAATTAGAAGAAGCATTTGTACAGCGCTTTTCTAGTCCCTAAGGACCCCAAAGCGCTTTACACTACATTCACACACACATTCACACACTGGCGATGGCAAGCTACATTGTAGCCACAGCTGCCCTGGGGCGCACTGACAGAGGCGAGGCTGCCGGACACTGGCGCCACCGGGCCCTCTGACCACCACCAGTAGGCAAACACGGGGTTAGTATCTTGCCCAAGGATATTTGGATACAGCCAGGAGGCAGCCTGGGATCGAACCACCGACCTTCTGATTAGTGGCTGACCTGCTCTGCCACCTGAGCTACAGCCACCACTACAGAAGAAGGTCATCGAAAACTCTTAGTAGGGCAGTTTCGGTGCTGTGACGCTCTTCTTGATAACAGGTTGCACGACTGCATGTTTAAAGACAGTCGGAACATTAAAAATAAGATACAGGACCCGACTGTATTCAATGCATCCTTAATGATACGAGATGTTTAAGACAAGGAACACTCGCTCTCTGACCCTACAACACTGCCACAATCTAAAAGATACCTCTGGACAAAGGAGGGGGGAACAACTAAGCTGTAGTGCCTCTTCACCTCACTGTACAATACCTTGTGCAATACTTTTTTGTAAATAGTCAACAGTGCAATAGACTCAATACTTGAAATGTGCAATTCACTTGTATTTTTATTTTTTATTCCTATTTATTCTATTTATCCCCTTTGTATATTTTATTTATATTTGTCTCTGTATTTATATATGTGTGTGTGTGTGTGTATATATATATATATATATATATATATATATATATAAAACAATTCTGTAACTGTAACTTCGGTCGTTGCTGTGCTTTTTGGAAGTCGAATTTCCCAGAGGAACCCACCCGAGGGATTAATAAAGTTCTATCTTATCTTATCTTATCTGAATAATGATTTTGCATGTGTTGATCATAAAAAAGCCTGAAGCAGAGAAGTCTGGCTTTGTTACACAACAACAGTCTCAAGGTCTAAAGAGAATGCACCATAACTTCAACAACAGGCACATTTTCTGTAAACGCGTGACACAGTGCCATGCTGTGCACAGCTCAGGTTGTCTTTATGTTGTTGGTTTTAATACTTGCACACAACTCTGTGTGAGGAAGATCTCATTGTGTTTCATCACAGATCCAACACGTAGCTGTTGCAAAATCCGCAACATGGACAACAAACAACATGGACTGAATGCGGAAATCACAGATGGGGCTACCGACGCCTGTGACCAGCTGGCTCTCCATCTGTGTGCGTTTGGAATCAAAGTGATCTTCCAAACTATTTTCAGCGGCTGCCCACTCAGGTAACAGAACAATAAATGTACGAGGGGAGGAGGATATTTTTTGGATATTAGAAACATTATTAGGATATTAGAAATGTTGATTAGTCGCACAAGACATATAATCATGACTCTTATTGTTTTTGAGTTTCTAAAGGTTAACTTCAAAATCTCCTTACAAATACATCATCAGCGACATGTAAGGAATAAGTAATGACACATGTTCATGCCTCGTGTTAATGAAAAACAGGCACACACACACAGTACTGAGACGTGGGCGGCACAATAGAGGCAACCTCGGACATGGTGGTTTCCATGGCAACTGCTCGCAACGAGAGGAGAACACAAACACCCTCACCTACACACACATATGCACCTACTGGCCGCCGTACTCGCACAGGTGGACCCACAATGCCTCGCTGCAGCCTCAGCACGCTATGCACCTGCACGTCCCCAGTCAGGCCGCGTCCACGCTGGGGGTTCAGAGCGTCGGCCGATCAATAAAAATGATTCACTTCATCACTTTCCACACTCTCTTACATAAACATGGATGTGACTGCAGAGCCTGAGAGTGAAAACATGCAGTGAGGTGATTCATCGACCCGGAGCCCCGACCGACCGTTCGATCGTTTGTCACGGACAGATGAGATTTACTTCGGTTTTTTGTGAAATGATGTCGAGCCGACTTCCACGGAGAAGACACGTGAGATGAAAGAAACTAACGAAACGAGCACAGAAAAGCAGCCGATGACGGCAAGGTGCCGAAGACTGGTAAAAATGGTAAATGCAACAGTAACAAATTCCCAACGGGAATGAAATGGTAATCTTTAGGACTGCAGTCCTCTAATGACTTCTTGAGATGGACTTTGACAGCAAAAAAGTTTTAAAGTTTAGAACAAATCTTCAATAAAGTTCAGGAAGCGGAGCCGTGCTTTCATATGATGTGTTATACATGTTATCAAACAGTTTAATATGAACTTGAAATGATTTTCCGAAAGTAGATTAAGTGGAAAAAGTAGAAGAGCTCTGAGCAACCACTTTTGTTGCCCAGTCCAACTGACTGCAATCACTCTCAGACAGCCTGCTGAAGGTTTTCATATAACAGTTTAAAATGCAGGCAGATCGCCAACATGGTGCAATAAATCCGAGTCGCTGGCACCAGCTTGGCTCAGTGGGTGAACAGGTGACCACATGGCCAGGTTCGAGTCTGACCCACGGCCCTTTTGGTGCACGTCTTCCCCTCTCTCCTTCTCCCCGTGCTCCAATAAAGGCAAGAATGCTAAAAAAAAAAAGGAAAATAAGGTTGCTGAGCGCCTATTTCAGTTTGCAACTAAATCGCTGTCCTGCAACAACTACGTCACTATCTGTGGAGGGATTTACGCGTCAGATCTAGGAGGTTCTGGGGGGACTGAATGCAAGAAGAAGCACAAAGCATCACGATTACAATACTGTAGGTTCATTTCTCCCTAATGTTGTCTTCAGTGAATTCACCAGTGCCTTGTTATCCGTCTGCAAGTTTTACCTCAGGCTGTTGTGTCTCTGCCCTCGCTCTGTTTGCATTTGGTCTACTACGCTTTTGCAATGCTAACATTTAGACTCTACCTCGAGGTAGCTACAGCGCAGAACACAGGCTTCTCAGTCATGCAGTGTAAACATAGCAGACACAGAGACAGACTAAATGCACAGAACTGTGGCAAATCCTCCAAACTGTCTGGAACAACCTACCTGCCAAATGCCTTGAAAAATTGTGCACTGAGGAGAAGTGCTCACACCAAATATCAATTGTCTGGGTTTTTTATTAACTCCATTATTTCAAAAGGTGTTCCATGCACCAGGTGGCCTAGTTTTGTGGTGTTGGGAATTCTCAAAAATAAATTGACCAGCAGAAAGCAACACCGTGGCTCACATGGGGCCTGGGGAAATAAAGCAGGCAGAACAATACATAATAAAAGCTCTTTTCCCCTTTTATTCTCTTCATGAAAACTTGAAACATTTTCCAGTTATTCAATTGATGGAACAGCACGACAAAAGGATAAGAATTAAAATTCTGTCACATGAAATTAGGCAGGTTGTATCGTGAATACTTTCTAAGTGTCTGAGAAGGATGGATGTATTTGTGGTGTAACTCACAACTCTGTTCAAAGCAGGTAACAAAGTCATAGCCTCTCATTTTAAAAGGCCCGGAGCTGAAAACGATGGCAGGCACTGCTCGGCGCTGACGTGTTGGATTGACAGATGTGCAGCAGCCACGGCGCTGCAATTTGATCTGCATGCCATCGCATTTCAGAAGGTGCTGAAGCGAGATTGGGTGGGTGCTGCTTGCTGTCGCTGTATGGCTCTGGCTCAGTAATGGATGAGAACTGCCCGGTTCAGAGCTGCCTGAACCTCGGCGCTACGCTCCTGCATTCAAATGAGCCGCAGGTTAATGGAGAGGGAGCTCTGCCTCGGAGAGACGGACGCCGCTACGACAGAGCTGCGGTGGATTTCTGTCCAATTAGAGCTGACTAATTGCCTCCTTAGACACGGAGCATCACTAACTGTTTCCAGTTGCAAACACTAATAGGAGCGAATGTGACAGGGCCATTACAGCTCAGATTTATATCCAACAATTACAATCTGTTTGATGCGGTTTGAGAGGAAATAAAAACAGTCTTGCACAACTGGGCCGGATACTCGGTTGTTGCCATGACAGCAGTAGATAAATTATGGGCTATTTTAATACTCTATAAAGCCTAAAACCACAATAAATGTGATGATGAATAACAGGCTTTAAACAGGCGAGGAGTCTTAATGAGCGTTATTACAGCCGAGGAAACAGCCCTCCCATCCAGTCCTAATAAAGCCCGGGCACTCTGTTAATCCTCACATTGTAATGAAAACATTAATCTCTAATTGAATCTCTGTTGACTTTCGGGCATTTGACGACGGGGCTATTGACAGGTCAGAGCTACGATCAATAAACATCGGCGGGTCAGTCAGATCGTTATCACCACCCAGTTCAAATCAGGAGTTTTATTGATCGCAGCTTCTGTTTAAGGTGACAGCTTAGCTTAACAGTTCCAGTTAAAGAACCATATGGACTCACAACAGTTTGACTTCCAAAAGTCAAAAAGAAGACGACATATTTTTATAATGTTAATAAAGAATGACCAAAGGTAACAGCAAAGGGTGAGCTATAAACAGCTTAAATGGTTCCTTAATGTTCTTCAGAAACTTGAATGACGAGCCTTCTGGGTCAGCATAAGGCTCGTCTCAGAGTGACAGCGCTGGTGTTGTATTCCCATGCTCTCAAATGCTAAATATGTTTAGTACTTGATCATAGACTTGGGGTTACCTGATCATAGACTCGAGGTTACTTGATCATAGACTCGAGGTTACTTGATCGTAGACTCGAGGTTACCTGATCGTAGACTCGAGGTTACTTGATCATAGACTCGAGGTTACCTGATCATAGACTCAAGGTTACTTGATCATAGACTCGAGGTTACCTGATCATAGACTCGAGGTTACCTGATCGTAGACTCGAGGTTACTTGATCGTAGACTCGAGGTTACCTGATCGTAGACTCGAGGTTACCTGATCGTAGACTCGAGGTTACTTGATCGTAGACTCGAGGTTACCTGATCATAGACTCGAGGTTACCTGATCGTAGACTCGAGGTTACTTGATCATAGACTCGAGGTTACTTGATCATAGACTCGAGGTTACCTGATCATAGACTCGAGGTTACTTGATCATAGACTCGGGATTACTTGATCATAGACTCGAGGTTACCTGATCATAGACTCGAGGTTACCTGATCGTAGACTCAAGGTTACTTGATCGTAGACTCGGGGTTACCTGATCATAGACTCGAGGTTACCTGATCGTAGACTCAAGGTTACTTGATCGTAGACTCGGGGTTACCTGATCATAGACTCGAGGTTACTTGATCATAGAGTCGGGGTTACCTGATCGTAGACTCAAGGTTACCTGATCGTAGACTCGAGGTTACCTGATCGTACTCAGGGTTACCTGATCGTACTCAGGGTTACCTGATCATAGACTCAGAATTACCTGATCATAGACTCGAGGTTACTTGATCATAGACTCAGGGTTACCTGATCATAGACTCGAGGTTACTTGATAATAGACTCGAGGTTACCTGATCGTACTCAGGGTTACCTGATCGTACTCAGGGTTACCTGATCGTAGACTCGAGGTTACCTGATCATAGACTCGAGGTTACCTGATCATAGACTCAAGGTTACTTGATCATAGACTCGAGGTTACCTGATCGTAGACTCAAGGTTACCTGATCGTAGACTCAAGGTTACCTGATCGTAGACTCAGGGTTACCTGATCGTACTCAGGGTTACCTGATCGTAGACTCGAGGTTACCTGATCGTAGACTCGAGGTTACCTGATCGTAGACTCGAGGTTACCTGATCATAGACTCAGGGTTACCTGATCATAGACTCGAGGTTACCTGATCGTAGACTCGAGGTTACCTGATCGTAGACTCGAGGTTACCTGATCGTAGACTTGGGCCTCCGGTGGTTGACGCCGCGCAGCAGTAAGTGCAATCACAGCACAACTCTATGCTTTTATTTGTCATCAGTACTGAGTAAATTCTACACAATCACACAGTGAGCTGTGATCCATCTCAGGCAATGGTCTTTGCTGGATCACATTAAAGCCCACTGATCAATGGCCTTGAGTCCCATTCACAGAGAGTTGGGGAATGGCTGCAATCACAGCATTGTAAGATGGTGACAGATGTACCCTTAGGCTCCTCCTCAATTCAGAGATGGTCTTTCCCTTTTCACATAAATGGCCTCCTTGACTCCGTGCTCAAACCAGCGTTCCTCCCGGACAGGGATGTACACATCCTGGACAGGGAGGAACGCTGTTTTGGACAAATAGACTGCAGAGTCCTGGCCTGGCGGGGTGGCTCTTCTGTGTTGTGCCATCATCTTAGCCAGAGGTTGTTTGGTTTCCTCGATCTAGAAATCATGACAATCCACCTGGCCCTTAACAGCAGTCTTTGATAAGTGGTTGTTGATCAATGGTTATGAGAATTTGCATATTAATGATCGAAGAACTGACCTCCCAGCCCATTGTTCATTCAGTGGTGCTGGTTTCAGTCATTGTGCACATGTCCTGTTTATAAGGGTTTTTTTTAAAGATCTGATGTAATCAGTGTCTGCGTAGGTCTCAGTCATCCAGGTCACGGTAGTCTTTATAGCTTGGTAAAAGACAGCAGCTTGACTTTAGGCTGGTGAAGATTTTTCATGGTGAGAGGCATCTTCACAAACATAAAAAAGCTCAATTCCCTACTTATCAAGTGCCATGACTCCGAGTGTCCTCAGGCTTGGCGAAGTCGGAATTATCAGAAGTTTCCAACAACAAAGTCAGCTACATCTGGATAAACTTGCCTTTTACAGGTTTATGGTTTTATGTTTCAGACAGAGGGCCTGTTCTCGTAAACAATGTAACAAGCAACGCAACTGTGTGTGTGCTGTAATTCAGACCTACTACACTGTGACCTTGAAATTTGACCCTCTTGTCGTAGATGGCATCAGATCAGACCGGCAGGAAAGCATTCTAACTTCTTGATATTCTTGGCATACTACACTTGACATACTACACCAGGGCTGTGCGATATGACCAAAATCTCATACCCCGATATAAGACATCTATCGTCCGATAACGATATAAATCACAAAAATGTAACATTTTCTGTAAATTCTGTGAATCTCGGGCAGCTCGACCTGCGTGAAGTGTTTCCAGCTGCGCGTCGTGTACCTGGAGTCTAGTGTTTTAACCGATGCATGAAACGATAAATTTTTAGACATAAGTTGTAACGGCGCCGTTTTCTTTGTGAGTATTTATCACACGGCGTGCTGCGAGGAAAAGCCTGCTCTAACGTTTGAGTCTAAGGTTTATTTTTTAGCACCTGGCGGCTCTTTTTTTACTTCTCATCCGTAAATAAATCTGCTCTTTCACGTGATTCAGTTTATTTTGAAAAGTCTCAACAGGATCTTGAGCTTTATTCTGAAAGGTTTATGTGGAACATAAACAAGCGGACACGCGATGCTGTTACCGTCGTTGTTGCTAACGACAACGCATAAAAACAGGAGCTTGTCCGTCTGTAGTGTGGTTATATTAAATATAGGAGAAAGAGAGAACTTAATAACTACAGTGACATCAAAACATGAACAAATATTGCTGTAAACAGTTTATTTTGCGACACCACGAAACAAACGACAGCGTAAAATGAAACGACAGATGTTTTTATATCGTCATCCGATATATATCCTTATATCGAACAGCCCTACACTACACTGTGGGTCACTGTTTTTTGGCATCCTCAACAGTACGGTAGTGTGGGTAGTGTGGGTATTGGAATGCATCCATAAGCACCTCTGACCTCTCATTTGTCTTACTTTTTGGTAAACCCAGAATTGACGAATGAGCAACAATCGATACAAGGCCAAAGAAAAAAGAAAAAATCTGATAACTGATCCTCTAAAAAGCAAAATCATCCCAGATCTAATTATGGCCGCTAGTTGCTCTAAACAGACTTTATGTGCAGCAGTTTTAGGCTTCCAGGGATCCAGCTTTGTTTGGAAATCCTGCTTTAACAACCTGCAGAGAGATCAAACCCCAGCAGGAGGGCTGGAGGCAGCATACTGCAGCAACCATCACTTTAAAGGGCACAGCAAAAAACAGATTCAGGGATGACTTTTGTTTATTTATTATTAATTTAGACAGTCTCAGAGACTTTTCATACACGAGTTTTAATAATCATAATAATACAATTTATTTTAGATGTCTTTAACAGTCCAGGTCACCTTACACAGCAAGAATAAATGAAAATATCTCAGTCAAGTAAATAAAAAAACTTGTCTACAACATAAACAATCATTAAGGGGTTTGATGTGACACATCAGACGATCAGAGTGGGTATGCGAGTTTAAAGATGTGCGTTTTGCACTATAGTGCACCCTAACCCCTTGTAGGTGAGGAGCAGAATCTTGGAGCTGCTGAAGGAGAAGCTGCTGTGGTCTAACTGATGGAGGAGTTACGGTGATGATGTGAGCAGCACAGTCCTGGACCTCCGCTGCTCTTGTGTTTAACCAAACGAGATGAATCCATCGTTCAGGACGTCTTCAGGTACAAAGCCTCGTGTGTTGTTTCCACTCTACTATTCTTAGCAAACTTTCACAGACACATGTTCAGAGGACAGATGCTTTTACAGAACCAGCGCTCATCTGACAGCCAGCTGATTGGGGGGCTATTTTTAGAAGAACCCTGACTTGCGTCCCGCGTCAGCGGCAAACAGATTAATTACCAGACGGCACGACACGTCGAGCAGACGTGCAACACGACAGGATCTCACCCGCGGATCAATGAATACACTTTTTACACCGAAGTGCTTCCGTCTCACATCTGCACATTTCTTTCACATCAGAAGGAACGCCAGCTTCATTGATACGAAGTGATGGCACTCATTTAAGAGAAAGAAAAGGTCCGAGTCTCCTGATCACTGAGCATCCTCTTTGGAAATGCGTTTAACACCAACTCATACCTCATGTTTAACACAAAAGGCCACACAAAAAGTTTTATTTCATTATATGCGTGTGTCGTTGGTGGTTTAATCAGTCCTTCTATGACAGATGCCTCCAACCTAATGCACCAGTTCCTCAGTGTGTATTTTACATGTCGATGTTTTGTGCTTTGCACCGACTTCTCCTTTGATTCGATCTGCTGTGTTCAAGGACACATGACAACAGTAGCTGGGGACAGACCCACCAACCAGGTGATTAATGGGCAACCTCGGCAGCTCTACAGCTGCAGCTCCTCCACCTCCCCCTGCTCCTCTCCTATGGCTGCTGCTGCTGTTAAAACTGTCAGCCACAAGCTTCCTGACATATTCCACCTATTTTCTCCAATTTGAAAGTGTGCCTGGTAAAGATGTGCTACTCTGACATTTCAGGGCATTTAAGTCTAAGTTCTCTCTGCAGATATGGTGACTGCTAACTACAGGGCCATACGAGTAACACACACTAAATGTTTGTGTGCTTACGTTAGGAGTTTCTGTAATTTCCTGGCTGGATGGGCGGTCCTGGTAACTGCCCCATCGGGGGAGATTAGACTGAATTGTTGCCATGTGTGTGGAAGGAGGAGGCACATACTTCATTTGCATCCTCCAGGAAACAGCAGAGTCCAGATGCCTGAACAGCAGGACTGCCTCCTCCACCGTCGCCACCACTGCTCTTTAATAGGGCACTGTGTGTGTGTGTGTGTGTGTGTGTGTGTGTGTATTATCCATTTGCTTCTATTCGAGGAGCTGCAGAACATTGCTGACTCATAACACACTCTGCAAAGGAGGAAATATACAAACATGCAAAGATGCGACTCTGTGCAAATATTTAAGGCAGTAAAAAGTTGGCAGAAACGTCAAACAGGCCGTTTCTCCTGTGAACACAGCAAGAATCCACCGTGGAATACAGCAGGAGCTCAGTCTGCTCCATCGTGTTTCATTACAGCTACACGACATGCATCTCAACACTTTTATCTTCCCCGCACACCTGCCCACCACATCTGTCCTACCTCACCTTTTCCTTTTATGCAACATTTTATTTGTAATGACACACCTCGCCACACCTCTTTGACCACTGGTCTGATTTGGGGTTGGTACAGTTCCTGTTCAGTTAAATGAATTATTGCCGGCTGTGATTTAATCTTTCGCTGGCTTTAACACAAACACAGCAGCCATCGGTCCAAGTCCATAAAGTCTTCTCTCGTTTCACTGCTGCAGGAATTTAAAGTCACGGCTGTTCTATATTCATAAGCTTCAACTCTGACGTGATCCGCTCAGGAGTTATCGACGGCTGTCAGGACCTCTTAATGTGCACAAGCTCAACACAGCTCGATGGGAGCGCCACCGCCAGCTCATGTTTGGATGCAAAATGATTGAGTGACATACACAATCAGCATAACGTTGTGACCGCTGACAGGTGAAGTGAAGAACATTGATCATCATGGTACCTGCTAGTGGGCGGGATATATTAGGGAGCAGGTGAGCATTTTGTCCTTAAATTTGATGTCAGAAGCAGAAAAAAATCGGCAAGTATGAGGATTTGAAGGAGTTTAACAAGGGCCAGGTTGTAATGTCTGGTCAGAGCAAAAACTCCTGACTGATACACCCGGGGAGAGAGGCCTGACACCGTGTGGTCTTGTCCAACAGACGAGCTGCTGTAACTGTTGAAGAAGGTCTGATAGAAAGGCCAGAGCATCAGTTTGTTGTGTACAGGGCCGCAAACCAGTCAGGGTGCCCGTGCTGCCCCCGTCCACCAACAGTGGGCACGTGAGCATCAGAACTGGACCGCAGAGCGAAGGAAGAAGGTGGCCCGGTCTGAACCACGCTTTGTTCTATATGACACAGACGACCAAAGCTTTGCTGCAGACCACGTTCGCCCTTTCATGGAAACGCTGCTCCCTGATGGCTGTGGTCTCTTTCAGCAGGGTGATGCACCGAAAGCTGAAATGTTTCAGGAACGGTTCGAGGAGCACGACAACCAGTTTGAGGTGTCAACTTGGGATGGGAGCATCTGTGGGATGTGCTGGGCAAACAGGTCCCACCGAAGAGCTGACATGTTGGTGCAGACACCACAGCACACCTTCAGGGTCCAGACCAACCTGGGACCAACCTAACATTAGACAGGTGGTCATCAAGTTAGGCCCGGCCAGTGCAGATATGCAAAAGTTTTCTGATACAGAAAAATATACTAAAGTTTACCTTCAATAAATACAGAGTGATTAAAGGCCTGTAACCTTGGTGACCCTGAATCCTCCCTTAGTTATGCTGCAATAGATGTAGGCTGCCGGGGATTCCCATGATGCATTGAGTTTTTCCTTTCCAGTCACCTTTCTCACTCACTATGTGTTAACAGACCTCTCTGCATTGAATCATATCTGTTATTAACCTCTGTCTCTCTTCCACAGCATGTCTTTATCCTGTCTTCCTTCTCTCACCCCAACCGGTCGCAGCAGATGGCCCCGCCCCTCCCTGAGCCTGGTTCTGCTGGAGGTTTCTTCCTGTTAAAAGGGAGTTTTTCCTTCCCACTGTCGCCAAAGTGCTGCTCATAGGGGGTCATATGATTGTTGGGTTTTTCTCTGTATCTATGAAGGTGACTATCTATCTTGAGGTGACTTTTGTTGTGATTTGGAGCTATATAAATAAAATTGAATTGAATTGAACCTGGAGCAGCTTTGAAGTAGTGGGTGTGTTTTAATTTGAAAATCTTGGAAATTTTTTTGAAAAATCTTTCTTCGCCTAGCTCGACAACTTTTTAACTTTTTAACCAACTGTTGTTGGTCTTATAACTGCAGTTCTTCTATTTTAACTAAAATCGGGCGCCATTCAAAAGGCTCTTAACCCACAGTTCAAACAACACAGTAAGTCAATCCTATAAAACTTTTATAAAATGACTCAGCTGGTGAAACTCTCCGTGAATTAGAAATACTCACTGTATTTTTGTCCGATATCATTTTTGTCTCGGGTAAACAACATTCATCTCTTACTGTTTTCACAAAAGTTGCAACTCCCAACTCGCGTTCACGTTTTAAACAAGCACGATGACACACTTAACTTTATGACTGGCTGCATGCAGCTACAACCCATGTAAAATAAAATATGGCTTCATGAGATTTGCATTTGTTGTTTTCCCACGTTTGCACAGCATCCCGACTGTTTTGGACCTGTCGTTGTGGTTCCTAGAAAGAAGACTGCTTCAAGTCATCACTGATTTAATCACGGGCAGCGACCCCTTGTTGAATCATTCACTGTGATTAAGTACATGTTTCAGTAAGCTGAGTTTAGTTTCAGTAACTGCACCGATCCCTGCTGAATCAAGACATCGCTTACAGAGAGCTTAATGAAATGAAATCCTTTGACGTGACCTTAAACAGGCGTTCGTTCCAGTGTGGACCAACATTTCTCCACAAAGACTCGCTGAAGTCATCACAAACACTTGATCGCAGTTCCTGCTGAGGAGGGCGGCACAGCCAGCTAATAGGTTTAGAGGGGAATTAATATTTC
This sequence comes from Astatotilapia calliptera, assembly GCF_964374335.1. Classification (NCBI taxonomy): domain Eukaryota; kingdom Metazoa; phylum Chordata; class Actinopteri; order Cichliformes; family Cichlidae; genus Astatotilapia; species Astatotilapia calliptera. Next base: position 1,820,671 of record NC_137428.1, on the reverse strand, counting down.
ACTGTAATTTATTTGCTTATGTGAAGCAGCAGTTGGGGAAATATGTGAATCTGGTTAATCTGGAGAACAGCAGGTTTCCACATGCCGTCAGCCTTCGTGGACTCTCAGTGTTCAGCTTACAAACGAGCCAAAACGCTATTAATGCCTCCATTTCATCTGCTCTCATTAAAATCCCGGCAGAGCGTCTTCCTGGACCGCCGCTGCCGATATCTCAGCCATCAAAATGAGACCATTTATTTTCTCTGCATGAAATTAAAGCGTTAAATTGGACTCGAGATACTCACGTCCCTCGGCGCTCCTCGAAACGTTGCTGTTAAAATCCAAACAAACTAACGAAGTCTGCGGTCTTTCACTTCCTGCTGACATTTTAGTGTCAGATGTTCGTCGGCTCGTTTCCGACTTGGACGTCAAACATTTCCTTCACTCTCGTCTTACAGTGAAAGAAACATCAAATGAATGTAGGAAGTGATGACAAGGCTCTTAACAGTTGACACATTTGCATCTAATGATGACAAATTTCACTTGTAATTAGTTTTTACAACCAATTCATGCATAAAAACAATGATGTATTTGGACCGTTCAGAGCACTTCTCCAACATCTAGACGGGATCGTTTTCACTGCTAACCTGAGGAACTGGCTTTGTTATTCATACCTGCTCTGTGGTATTGTTGCACATGCTCAGTGTGGATTTGAACTCTTTTGTTACAATAACGAATGAATGAATAACAGGTAAATAACACTGACAAGCTGGAAAAAACTCGACCGCAGCAGCAGATAAAGCTGTTTCAGCTCGCGGCATCATCAGTGTTTAAATAAAAATCAAGAAACAGAAAAAAAATTCAAGTGGACCAATCACACCTTCACAAATAAACCAGCTGACCAATTAACATTTAACAGGTGGTATTGGCTAATTGGTTAGGCCACACCCCAAATAGGTTCTGGACTGACCCACTGCAGATTAAAGGGGGAGAAAAACATAAATAAATAAATAAATAAATAAATAAATTCCTTGCCTGTCTTAGCGTAACACAAACTCAAAATTACACAGAAAAATGCAAATAAGAATATAAAAATAAAGTATGGAACATTAAAACAGGGAAAAATCGAGTTAAAAACATAGAAACACAAAATTAAAGTAAAACTCATTCTTGGATAAATCCTCATTCATGCCTGTAGGGTTTAAACTCCACATGCTTCTCTGTCTTTCTGATAAATTAACATTGACTGGGTTTAATGACTTTAATCCCTATAAATAAATAAAGGTGAATTTAATGTTTTTCGGTAAATCATTTCTCTAATCAAATTTCTGTCTGTGTTTCATCCAGAGCAGCGTTAACCAATTAGCCAACACCTCGTTAATTGTTACCTGTGTACTGGTTTACTTGTGAAGGTGTGATTGGTCCACGTGGATTTCTTTTCTCTTAAACGCTGATGATGCCACATCATCAGATCTTTGTCTTCTCCGTGCACCTTGGACGCAGGTGAAGTTGTTTCCATCAAAAACTTTGTAACCAACAGATCAGCAGCCTCCTGATAATTTTAGCTCCTTTTTTTTAACATTTGGGCAAACGGACACATTAAAAGCAGGCGAACTATCAGCAGCTCCAGCTTCATGTGATGTTTCCTCTAGAAAAAGTATAATAGTATCATCTGTGGTGTTTCTTGTTACCTCGGGTGACCTCTCTCTCGTGCAATCACACCAGACAAAGTGTGAAATCTGCACCGTCCCCGCCGCCCTCGTGTGTTAATATCCCGACGTGGCTAATGGGATGTTTTATCAGCGCACAGACTCTGATTCATGGCACTTAATGAGGAGGAGATCCTGGCAATAACTCGAAGGATAATTATGTAATGGGACATGATTAGCAAGTAATGCACTGTCACTGTCATCCTGCTGCCCTCCTCTGCTCTCACAGCTGGGACATCATGAGGCAGATTAAGATCTCTGGAATAAAAAGGAAAACTGCTTCTCTCCAGGCTTACAGTAAGCGCAGAAGCCGGGTCATTCCAAATGTGCCACTCAACAATTTATCATTTACTCATTTTAGAAAACACTAATAATATTTACTCATGTAGGCAGATCCCTGGTCCCACGTCAAGCCTCGCACGCCTACAGCAGTTACAGGAAACGCTGGGTTTAACTGGAAAAGTAGTGACTATAGCTGCAACGAGTGATCAGATTCTACATTATCACTATTCATCTTGCATATAGGCAGGAAATAAGAGGCAATAATCGATGTGAAATTTAAAGTAAGAAGCAGGTATTCCAGTAGGAACTGTGTTTATCTCAGTTTCAAAGTTTAAGGACCTTAAATATTTATTTTTTCGGTAACTGTTGATTGGACGGAGACTCCACCATCAGCTCGTCTGCCCTTTCAGCTGATAAAAGAAGGAGCAGGGCGGGTTTGAACCCGGCTCTTTGAACAGTAATTAAATTCCCTGACATTTACCGGCAGCAGGGACAAAGTCATTGTTTCAGTCTTGTGAACTTGTGAGCTCATCACCTCCCCCCTCCAACCTGCTGGTCCCCGTGCGATGAAACCTCTCCCAAACCCTCCTGATCTTCACCCATCAGAGGAACGTTTACCTGCTCGCTCTACCCGGCCAACTGCGTCTTCAAACTGCATGTGCAAAGCATCAGACGAGACCAACGTCTAACATAGCTGCACAGCAACACTCCTCCATCTCCTCATTAGCCTGCCAATTACTGCAGGAGGCCTGATTTCACACAGACATTTAATGATGCTCGCTCATTTAAAGAGACAGCTGAAAGCCTCCCCCAGCTTTAGAGCTAATGACTGGATATTTAGCAGAAGGCTTCATCAAACAGTCTGCAAAGTTACATCATCCAGGTTGAAAGGAGGAAGTAAAACAGGAGCCAGCCGCTTCGTTCTGTCTACAGCACTGAAATGAAACTGAGGCTGATCAGACACGACTAAACGATCAGCGCAGCTGCTGCAGCCAATGAACACGTAGAATTCAGAGGCGTGCAGACACAACTCAGCACAGTCAGCGCAGCTGATCGCAGTGCTTTGCATCACAGCCAGTAACTGTGGAACCAGAGTCCTCATGAGTCACCACGGAGGAACTTTGGAGGAACTGAGCTTTGCACAATTTGTCTGTGGGGTGAATTTGGTGGAACACCCACTCACACTAAATGCTCCAGACCAACAACCTCCCAAACTGGGCCTGAAACGCTCCACTGACTGTTGTTCACATGCTTCACTCCAGGTGAAACTACAGCTTCCTGTTCAGTCTGAAGACTCCATTTCATCTTCAGCATCCTCTGGCTTCAGGTCCATCTTTGACTACATGACATTCTGCCCTGTCAGCAGAGAAACCCTCCATGTTAAAGTGCACTACACTTCATCACTAATGAGAGCTTTCATTCACATCACTGTTCTCTGTATGAAAAGGTCAGATGGACTTTTGCTCGCATTATTCATTCATCAGGCTTCGATCAAAGCGCCACATCTTAACTCGTAATGGAGTAAATACTTAACCACAGATGTTCCCCATGTACGCGGCACCCTTTGAAGAACAGGCCTCGTGTTCCACTCGCACCTTTAAGTGGAACAAACTCCAAATGATCCTCAAACTAGGGTTTACTGCACTTATATTTAATATAATCTGATGTTTTCTTCTTATGGCGGCACGGTGGTTAGCACTGTTGCCACACATGTTCTCGCCGTGTTTGTGTGGCTGTCCTCCGGGTACTCCAGCTTCCTCCCGGTGTGGTGTAGGTGTGAATGTGAGGGCGAACGTCTGTCCCTGTGTGTTGGCCCTGCGACAGACTGGCGACCTGTCCAGGGTGTACCCCGCCTCTCGCCCTATGACAGCTGGGATAGGCTCCAGCGCCCCCCTGTGACCCTGTAACAGATAAGTGGAAGCGAATGGATGGATGTTTCCTTACGATTCCTGCATCAGCAGGTCCAGGCTGGGTTTGTTTTGGCTGCTTTCAGACAAAATCATTTGATCTTTACTTGGACGCGCCAAACACAGGCGGACGTTCACAAAACCCTCGCCCATGATTGGTCACCAGCAGTGTTGCTCAAGTTACTTCAAAAAAGTAATTAGTAAGTAATTACTGATTACTTCTCCAAAAAAAGTAATCCCGTTACTTTCCGGATTACTTATTTTCAAAGGTAATTAGTTACTTTTTTAAAAACATGATACACAACCTGAATACGTAATAAAGTTATAGCCCAGTTCTGTTTTTTCTGCATAATGCATCATATAAAATGTAGTCAAATGGAAAAAGTGAGTTTTAATCTTTTAACTTTATTCACATTGCATCAAGCAAACATTAAATTATATGCAAGAAGAAATGTGTTTGAGATTTAAAGCTATTTTCTGCAGATTCCAGCATATAAAATAAAATGTTTTTTGTTTACACTCTTTCACACAGCAGAAAAGAAAAGAAATCAAATCAAAGACTCAGCAGCTCTTAGATCTACTGTCACCTGTTTAGCAGGAGTGGGGCGGGTGGAGGTTTGTCCACGGCGGTCATGTCAGTGGGAGGATCCGGGGGTTTCTCTGTGAATGTCACATTCCCGTGGCAGCGTGCTCGCTGCTCGCTCAGATTTGAAGCTTAATTTTTCGCTGTAGAAACAAGTCTCCTTCCCACGCAGAGTGAACAGAGGAAGCTAATGTTTGTGTCACTTTTTACAGAATCAAACTCAAAGTAATGTGATTACTTCCACGGTCTATACGCTGCACGGTCGCACTCTCTCCATCACGTCTGTTACCATGGTCGCACGCTCTTACGTTATTGTCATGAGACACTCTCACAAACAAAATCATAGTTCAGTAACGCAGCGTGCTTATGGGGAAGTTACAGTAATCTAATTACTTTTCTTGCAATAGTAATCCCTTACTTTACTTGTTACTTAAAAAAGTAATTGGATTACAGTAACACGTTACTGCCCATCTGTGGTCACCAGTGAGGGGACATTAACGATTTATGAGACGTCGACACCAGTTTGTTGGTTTGGAGACATTTCCCACCTGTAGGCAGCGAAAACCACCGTCTGTGTTCAGACTGAGCGCCACTGTTTACCATGAATGTGCTCCTATTACAGCAACATGCAACAAACAGAAACTAATGAGCTTCCCTGGAGGCCCGCGCACACACACACACACACACACACACACACACACACACACACACACACACACACACACACACACACACACACACACACAGCCAACACAAGGCCACAACATAAAACCACAGATATATAGACCTATTCACTGGAGAGATGAGAGATGGAGAAGACGAAGAGTGTGTGTGTGTGTGTGTGTGTGTGTGTGTGTGTGTGTGTGTGTGTGTGTGTGTGTTGAATTAAAGTCTTTGGCTTCTCAGTTTGTCCTCTGCGCGCCCCCATCCTTCATCAGCGGAGCAAAGCCCGGACTCTGGGGATTGGAGATGTTTTACAAGATAAATCACTCCAATACAGACCGACCCGCCTCTCGGTCTGTAAAACCAGGCACCTTCTGCACATCGGCGTGTTACCATGGCAGCCAGAACCTACTGTACACCTACGTGTAAATAAGACTTATTATTATGCACTTTTGCCGCTCCTGTAATGCCGTCTGGTGATATACATATTTGTCTTACCACCAATGAATCGCACGGAAACACCGAACCCAACAGAACGTGTGACAAACGGTTTCCTGTGACGGACGATTACAAACACTTCCACCAGTTTCTTTTGATTGTTTTAACTCTGACGAGGAGGTTAACCTACCAGCACACTGTTTATGAGCAAGAAAACCGAAAACGTCAAACATTTCTACATGTTTGTGTACACAGAGGGCTTTATGTTAACACTCGTGCACTGATTTTACTGTGTGGAGGATCAAACCTCTGACCTTCCAGTTCCATCATCGTGTCAGCTTTATTGGCTTCTACTGTACTGGGAGAACTGGAAGTCCGCTGCCAGCTTGACTCCCTCCACTCACAGACTGATAGCAGACTGTTTTGGCTATATTTCATGTTTTATCATTTTGTTTTCATCTCGATGCACCAAGCACGCTTTGAGGACCAAAACAAAGTTTTTCGGCCCACGTAATTGGACGAGTCCTCATGCAGTACTTTTCCTACTCAACTCCGAGCACTCAAAACACTTTCTTGCTGCAGACATCATTCAGCCAATCACTTCTAACCAAACCTTCAAGGGGTTCAGTACAAGGACAGTTGGAAAAGCCGGGAATCAAACCGCAAACCTTCCACACAGCCGCCCAGGTCCGAACCAGAACTTCTGATCATGCTCATTGTGACTGTAGGAGTTCAGACGCTTGTCAGAGGAAGCACGTTTCTGCTGGTGACATCTGCACAGCTGATGTAGGTGAGGGCAGGAGCATCCACCTGCTCCTTCTCCACACGCTCATCAACAAACACCTCTATGTTCAAAGGCAGCCAGACCTTCATCATTTGTGCACATGCATGTTCTTCATTTGTTGGTGGAGAACGAGCAGAAGCCTTTGAGTCAAACCTTCGCACAGACCATCTGGGTTCAGGCTTCAGTGGAGGTGTGCTCTGGTTGGCAGCTTTTCCCATCTTTCCTGCAGCTGTGGGATCTCGGTGCATTTGAGATATCGGCACATTTTCTCCAGTGTACACAACTTTTCCTTCTGTTAATGCTTTTAAATCTCCTGTGTTCCCATAAAACAAGATGGGCAATCAAATAAAGGAAGATTTGTGTCTCGAGGGGGGAACTGATGGCTGGGAGCCAGGAAGTGGGATTTGTTGAAATTAGGAAAAACAAAGATTAACTTTCTAAGTATGAAAACCTGCAGCAGACCAGCAGGGAGCAGACTGTGTGGTGTGCTGCATGCTGAGCCAGCAGGGGGGCTAATAACAGCCGGTGCTTTTTGCTCCACTAAACCATGCCAGGGCCTTTACCCACTCCACACCTCCTCCTCCTCCCCGGTTATTATCAGAAACCTACAAACCATCTTTCTCCTTGATGGCCGACCGCTCCCATCTCCTGCTCTTTGTCTTGTTTAATTAAAACCGTGACAGGACACGGTGACAAAAAAGTGGAGCTGCAATTTATAACAGTGACAGATCTTCCTGACTGAGCCCTTGTTTCTAGCAGACTGAGCACTCAACATAATCAAAACTCTCTATGGGAGGGCGGAGGCAGTCCCAAAGATGGATGAGGCTGTGCGACGGCAGACTTCAGCTGTCAGAGGAAAACCATCTTCACCTGCAGCTTCCTCTCCGCTTCCCCGAAAACGACAGAAAGTGTCCAGGTGAGACTCCGTGCTGGGGAGGAGGATTTTTTAGCTCCTATTTTTGTAGTTGATGTTTTTTTTTTATCTCAGCTGACAAAACCAGACCAAGCTGTGTGCCAGTCATGCAAGGAAAGTTTTCACACCATTATGAGTTCAGCAGCAGTGACAAGCCGAGAGTTATGTCAGGGATACCGAGGACGGGGAACACATCTGTACAAATACAGAACCAATTTGAAATACATGAATTTTCTGTATTAATCTTCCAAATTTTTCAACATCCCCTTTAATTTTTTTAAAGATGGAAAAACGTCTATAAAAAAATGAAAAAGCACTGGCAGATATTTAAGAGGAGCCTTGGGGCGGCTGTGGCACAGGAGTCGCCTACTGATGGGAAGGTTGGTGGTTCTGCTGTCTTCAGTATCCCTGTGAAAGATAATGAAGCTGCAGCTGCTCCTGATGCGATCACTGAAGTGTGAATGTTAGACTGAAAGCACTTAGACGTAGAAATAGGTGGCGGTCCGCTCAGCGCTCTCTCAGTTCATCCTCGGACTGAAACGAGCCGATCCTCCGCCCTCCTTTAATGCTACAGCAGCGAAACCAGCAGCTGGAGACTGCAGCTAGGGCTGCTCGATTATGGCAAAAATGATAATCACGATTATTTTCACTGAAATTGAGATCACGATTATTTGACGATATTTATTTAACCCTTTAAGACCTACTATAGAACCAAGTCCACCAGAGCTTATATTATTTTTTTTACATGCTGTAGTGCCATTTGTGGGAGCATTTCAAGTTACTATACATCAATACAACTGTTATAGCCCATATTTTAATAATATGTATGCATTAAGTGCATAGTAATTACATAAATTGCAAAAAAGTGCAATAAACTACAAAAAAAATTGAAAATCGCTTTTGTTTTGTTTACATATATTTCTACTTGGAGAAATTTAAGAGGTTTATCCCTCAAAACTTTAAATACAATAAAGTTGCAAAAAATAGTTTCCCACCACAGGAAATTTATTTTGAGTGTCTTCATAGTTTTATTTTGGAGATACAGCAATTTTTATACACTGCAGGAAAAACAAAAAACAATCCTATGATGCAAATTTGCAAAGAAAACAGCAGGTGCATCATTTCACTGTGGGAAGTGTTACGAACAGCTGATAGGATCGGCAAAGCGTGTTTCTGGAATATTATGTTTTTGTTCCTGCAAGCGCTTTTTATGCAGTTTTTGCAAAGCTTTATGTGGAACGAAACCGTGACCGAGGACAAGCTGATGGCATCAGATGTAAGTACAACTCCTCCGGTTTCATATGCAAAACAAATTATTGCGCTAGCTTACACGGTTCAGGTTCTACAGGGATTTAAAAATAGTTACGCAAAACGGAGCGTGCTGCTCTGACCGGCTTTAAAGGGTTAACAATGACTTTAAAAAATAATATAAAATAGTGTGCAACACCACTGAAGTTTGTTTTTTTAAACTCTCTTTTCAACCAACGGCAGTCACTCTCCAAATAACTTCTGCTTAGCTTTCCGAGCTTCCCTCGGGTCCTCTTAATCAGCGGTCTCCACCCTTTTTTGCGCCACGGACTGGTTTATGCCCGACAATATTTTCACGGACCGGCCTTTAAGGTGTTGCGGATAAATGAGGGAGGGGCTAATAATCGGCTCAGTCATTTTTAATGATCGTTGAAAGCCCAGATCGTAATCGTGATTAAAATTCGATTAATTGAGCAGCCCTAACTGCAGCACAACCACAATTACTGTGAGCGTGTACAATGAACCCTCATTGTCTGTGAAATGATTGTTTCGAAGGACCAAGTCTGCAAACACTTGCATTCAGCCGCTGCCTTCATAGCAGCGCAGTGGCAGACCATCCAGAACCTCCTCGATATGGAAGAGAGATTCCTCCATAAACAGTCACATACCTGCTGCAAGGTGCCAATCGAACTGTAAAGTGACACAGCAACCTCGTATTTACTCTATTGGAACATAACTAGAATATAACCAGTTGGCAAATATTTAATTGCAGTCAGTCTGGTGGCTGTGGCTCAGAGCGGGTCATCTACTAACTGTGAGGTTGGCAGTTCGATCCCTGGTTTTGGGGGCTCGATACTTAAACGTCAGTGACTCCTAACGTGTTAATCAGAGTATGGATGTGCGACAGCTTTGTCATTCTCAACAGAGCTTGCTGAGCGCTCAAGTCTGGATCGGACTGCAGCTGTATGGAGACAGTTTGCCTCCCACCAGACGATCTGCACAAACTTCTTCATACTCAGAGGTCGAGGGCTGGTTGCTGAATATGAAGAATTCCATGGAATTACAGGGTAAGCACTAAGACGTCATCAACTTTCTTCCAACTGCCACTCCCCCTGCCGGTGGCGGACTCCCTCAGACATCGGTGCGTTGTTCTTTGTGTCTGGGGATGGGCGTCCAGGTACACACCGGCTCACTCCTTGGCGGCCGCTTGTCGGGGCCTGGAGCCTGGGGCTCGCTCGGGCCACTTCGGAGGTGGGGAGCCCCCGGCCTCTCGGCCTGGGGCTCGGTCACTCAGGCGCAGCTGGCTGCCGGCGGAGCTCACGGGCGCGTCACTGCAACTCCCCTGGCTTCTGCTCCGCGGCTGCTGAGTGAGCCCTCATCTGGGACTCTCCTCAGCTCTTTCTGGGACAGTGGCGCGGCTGCCCCTCTGTTGGTCTTCCTTGGTCTCTTGTGTTCTGGGGGCCTCTGGATGTCTGGAGTTTTGATCTCCTCCATACCTGCTTCATGCCCTGGAGGACGGGGCTGTGGCCCCCCCACACCCTCTAGCAGATCATTACATGAAGGAACCTTTTAAAAAAACAAGCGCGTCCATGCTCACAGGTGTACACACGGGTGATCACACCCACAAACTACACCCTTTTTGGCTCCTACCTCAAAGCACACTGTGTTCTGTTGATCTTATGTGCTGCACAATAATGTTTAATATTTAGTATTTACTGTCATATTCCCATATATCATTGTGATGTTGTTTATTCTATTACTCTTGTTCTCTTCTGCTTGTTTTCTTTTTTCTTTCTCAACAGGTGATCCAGGTTTTGTTTTGTCTGCTTATTTAGTTGTTTTTTGTTTTTTGCCCTTTATCCCCGTCCCTCTTCTCAGCTGTTTTTCTTTCTCTCTTTTCTTTTCATCATTCAAGTCTGTCCCGTATTTAGCAAGTGAAAATAAAAAATAAAATAAAATAAACAATAAAAGGTGAATCAAATGGACCATTACGGCAAGGCTGGGATGGTCAGTTTGGTAAAGTAAATCCGTTGGGCATCTTTCCTCACCTTTAGACAATAATTCCGATGCAAAAGAGCCAAAAGTAACCCAAAACCTTTCTTCCAACCGGTTATCCCACTGCACACAAAAGATCTGGTGGGCGGGGCTTCTGTGAAACTGAGATTTTAACACCTAAATTGTGACAATTTGGGAACATTTAGTATCCATCACTGCATCAGCAGATATACGGGCCCCGCCGATAAACATATTCACAAATGTTTCAGAACATACTTCTTGATTATTCACAGCAGGTCAAACTAATGTGCGAGCCTTTTTAAAATCGGTGTTGTTTTGGATGGAAACGTCTTTTAAAAGCAAAGACACTTTAAATCTGATCTGACTCTCTGATGTTCAAACTTCCTGCTTGTTTTTGGAAGAAAACTTCATTCCATCTCCCCGATGCATTCATCTCGAGTAAGCCTGAAATTTGCTTCTGCTTTAGTGATTTTCAACATTTCTTAAAACGCAGCATAACGAGCCCCAGAGGTAAGAGATGAACTCACTGTGCTCAAACCGAAACAAAGACCTGATGTTTATGTAACTCCATCTGCTAAAACTTATTTCCAGCTGATGGAGATGTCTCACTGCATCATTAGACCAGCTCAGCTAGCAAACACAAGCATATAATTAAAGCAATGAGACGGTGGTCTCTCACGGGTATTCCTGGTCCATGGCAAAGAGGAGTCTCCACAAAGGTAAGCGTTCAAACGACCCATCAGAGGCTCGTTCAAGTACATCTAACTGCAGCCATCGTTCACCTGTCAGAAATATGGTTCATCGTTTGAAAAACGGCCTCAGACCCTGAGTCAGAAATCTGCTTGTTGTTCTCAGAGTCAGAGTCAGGCACTGAAGCTGCAGGGAACTCAAACACATTTTGTGGACACTGGATCAAAAACAGGATCGAGCAGACCAGAAGATCACGAAGATTTAATAAGTGGGAGATAGTGAAGCGCGTTGGTGCGTTTCAACGTGTTTTCATGCACAGAGAAACAAAAATTCAGCAACCCAAACATAGTAGATGGTCAAAGGTAGAGGATATCCCTTACATGGTCACATGATGCATAAAAGCCCCACCCACCCCCAATATGAACCTCCTGTTTGTAAGTGGCACCCAATCAGAAGAAAGTTGGGTGAAAGGGGCGGGGCTAAATGGTTCATTTCAGGTAGAGGATGAACTGTAGCGCTACAGTGTACCATAAATAAGGCTTATTTTGCACTGCGAGTCATGCAGAGCTCCTGTATTACAGCTGAGGAAGACTCATGCTGCAGCAGCATGACGAAGCCAAACAAACATCAGAGGTGTTACTTATGCAGTGCTCGTCAACGCCAGCGAACAGTTACAGAGAGTGAGACGACCAATCGCTCTTCAGATGACCTGTGATACATTATCGGGTTTGAAGACAGTTATCCGGTTGTTCAGTGATGACGCGACGAATCCTACTTCCGGGTCTAAAGTAGTCTGCGTTTAATATGGCTTTTGTGTTGTTAACATGTTTAATGTTTTGTATTTTCTTCTATTTAATCTCAAAAAGCTCCTAAAACAGTCAGTGATCACTGTTGACCTCCCTCGGCTTTTATTACCGCTAATCATTTATTTAAGCTCAGTTTTTAAAACCTTAGGATGTAACTACAGCCCAGCCCATGCAGCAGTATATGAATGACTAACCTCGTATTGTGGATGGATTATCTCAGTTGTTCTCCTGGCTGAAGTTTGGTCCTTTTACAGCATCCTGCCATGCGATTACATTTGTTCCTGACCACCGAGAACACTCACGTTAACTTTTATCGAGTGGAAAAAAGTTAGCTTGTTTATATTATGCTAACATAGCTGTGTCGCTAGCGGTCACGTAGCACATCATTATATACCAGCTAGCCCAACTTCAGTAACCCTACAAACGTCACTGCTATTTAGTTTTCTGTCTTCATTTATGTTGGAAGTGATAGCAGAGCTGTACGTTTTAATTTGTTTCCAAAACCCCGCAGTCAGGACATGCTATATTGTATTTAGATAGAAGCTAGCGAGCTAACTCCCTGCTAACTTCTAACTCCGTTAAATGTCATAAATTCCGTTTTCATGGATGCCTGGATGTTAAACTCAATTGTTACACCTGGTAGAGCAGAACGCTGATCATTTTATTAAAGATGAAAGACTTTAGACAGTTTTTAACTCTCAGTAATGCCACAGTGATCGTTTGATATATGGACCTGCAGCGGAGTTTAGGTCCAGACACGGCTAGTGACGTCAGACTGAACAACCGGATAGAGTCCATGCAGCTCAATGTACAGTTTATGTCTCTGCCTCGTGGCTGCAGTGCATTCTGGTACATTCCTGTTGTTGGGGCCGTGAGAACTGGTTCTTTTCTCCCCCTGAAGATTAATTTTTCCTCATAATCTCTGATTCACAGCACACCAAAATCTGAGACTCGATGCTTCAGAGAACAGAAAGCTCTTTTAAATTCCTATACAAGTACATGGATGCTGACAGGATTCGCTTCCTAAGAAGTCAAATCCTGTTTGATGGAAGTGTTAAAGCCGTGGACAGAAGCAGACATCTGACAGTGACAGATGGACTTCAGATGAGACTCTAAAAAAAGACAAACAGCGGTCACAGCAGCAGACTTTCATACCAGCTCGCTCTCTGCAGAGGCCTCCTCTCCTGCTTAGCGTATTGTGAGGCTTCACGCCGGCTGTGACGGATGATCTGGAGCTGGGATGCTGGCATTTCATCTCCACAAGTACAACACAGACTTTCAACCAATTCCAACTCCTCAGCAAGCATCTAAAGCTTCGAGGGGTAAACCTCTGGACCTGTAGGTCCTCTCAAGTCCACCTGAGTCAGTCCCATAGACTGCCATGTTAAAATGTCCAAGCGTGGTGGCAGCAAAAAGGCCAACGTGAGGCTTCGAGGTGCGAGTGCAACACCGATGAGCGATGCATTTCTCTGAATTTCACAGACATGACTGATTTTTCTTTATTATTGTGTCGTGTACAAAACAACAGCCCAGCTTGAATAGACTCAGAAGACACTAATAAACTGAAGCAGCTAACTCAGAAACACCGAGATCACACGAACACAATGACACCACTTCTTTCTAATGCTTTAAAGTGGCCTTTAAACCAGAACTGGACTGAAGATCAGAGGAACAGGTCTGCCGGAGTGATGGATCCAAATCATGGTCTGATGTACGGAGCAGGTTGGGAGGAGCAGCGGTGCAGCCACCTGTGCAGCAGCATTGACACTAACACGTTGCTTAATTTGACACAGTTGCTGTTTGTATTTTTAGTTTCTCCACCTTTAGTCACTTCTTCCACTCTACACTTTTCTACAAGCTGCAGGAGCATACAGCCAATGTAGGGGAGGGGATTAAGAGGTTTGATTGGACAATCCAGTGTCAGTAATGAAAGTGAACCAATGGGCTGCTGCAGGGCGTTTGGCCTAAAAGTGCGTCAGCCCACCAGGAACATGCTGGATATGCCAGATTAGCAGTCCTGGTCAAACTCATTAAGGCTGCACAAACTCTGTTTTTGCCTCCCAGGCTGCATTTCCACTTATGTCTGCACATGTTTAAAATAAATCCTGCAGCTATTTTAATAGTAAATATAAACAGAAAACAGGTGACTCAAAACTCTCGCAGAGTAGAATATATATACTGTCATATTAATAATCTAGCCCCCAAAATTAATACAGCTCTACATCCTTGGTCTTGTATATTTAAATTTGAAGTTTTGATCCTGCTGCTTTCACACATCGTGAGGCGGCCGAGGACACACAGAGACACTCAGACATGATAGATCAATACGCCTTCTTTCCCACAAACTCTCTTTTAATACAGATTTAATTTCGTCTCCTGAGTGCAGCCTTTGATTAAAATGTTTTAATTGCATCTTTAAGTATTAATTTGTATTTCCTCCACATTACCTCGAGGATTGGAGTTAACGCTCTCTGACGAGATAATCTCAGAGCGAGTTTCCGACTGTCAGAGGAATCGCTGCGAACTTTGACTTCTGAGTCAGAAAACTCGCAGCAGTTTGGTATTTAAGTTCAAAGTTCCTTTGATCTTTGGTGCTGATGGTTGTGACTTATAGACTTAGTGAAATGATGTCATCGACGCAGGCTTACTCGCCACCTCGTTTGAAGGTGCAACGCCTGTTTTGTGTGTGCTGTGGACGGAGCGCTGCACGCTACACAAAGGTCATCTGCATGTCAGAACGCTTGAGGACGAGAATGCAATGTTTCTGCAACTAATTATTGCAAAAAAGACGAAAGTTACACGAGTGTTTCCAACAAATGTCCCATTTATGACAGAGATGGTCATGTGCGCATGCAGCAGCTGGCATCCGTACTCCGAGGTCGCGGTGGCGGGGTGGTTAGCACCGTCACCTCACCGCACAAAGTCATGTTCCTCTCATGTTCTGCTCGTGTCTGTGCAGATCGTCTCTGAGCTTCATCCACAAAGAGTCTCACCCTCAACCATCCAGGTAAGCAAATCCCCAAAGGTTGAGTCTGTTCAAAACTCGAGTTTCATTTGTAGTTTTTAATGTTTTGTGATTCGTTTAAATCCACTTTAGCTTTAGCATTTTATAGCTCGACTTGAAGTCAGTCCATTACTTTAAAAATTGCAGAACAATGATCAGCAGCAGCAGGAATCCTTCCACAGGTCCGCATGCTTCTCTTTGCTTTTGTTCTGGAGCTGAAAAACACTGCAGAGTCCCAGAGATCCCAGCAGAGGCCATGAGGAGGCCTGTGGGGGCAAAACCCAGGATGAAAACAAGGGATAAACAAAACTGCTAAACTGAAGCTCCGAGGGTGCCGACTGGTTACCCAGCCTTTGTCTGAAAGCCACAAAACACGAAAGAGGAGAGAAAAAGAAAAGTGCCAGATGAAAAGGCCGTTCAAAGAAAGAACGTGCTCCGTCGCTCAGTGAGCGGGGGGCAAGCAGCTAAATTATAGAGTCAAATTTTATCCCCCAAAAATAAAGTCACGCATTGAGCTTCCTGCAGAGAAGCCTTGACAGCAATCTGCAACTGCAGTTTCCACTATCGAGGCTCAGAGACGCCCCGCTGTCCGGCTCAGATGAGCTCCCTGTTGGAGCAAAAATAAGAGTGGCATAAATCAGTCGCCTGGGAACTCCGACATGCTTAAACATGAGGCCGGGCTGCATGGAAAGCTCAGGAGGAGCGGCGGCTGCGGCTCCACGGATCGCACAGCAGGGATAATAAAAACAAGCAAGAGGATGCAAACACTGATTACTAATGAGCGAGACTGATAAACAGGCAGGCTGCACCAGGCCTGTTCTCGGCCCACCTCCACACACCCCGACAGCCGTGACATTGATATAAAACCCACGCAACACTCCACTTAATGAGGCCAGCACGGGAGCCACGACTTAGGCAAGTGCCTGTCACGGCGAGGGCTCAGACCAAAGGCAGGAACACACACGGCGGCGTCCTGACACCAGCGAGCGCAGCTAGCAGGCAGCCACATAATGACCTGTCAGTGTTCCACCCGCACAGGAAGCACAATAAAGACAAACAATAAAACCACACGGCGAGATTCAAAACGGCACGAGCACCTTTTCCTCCCACTGACGGCTGCAGTCCACATTTACATAACAGCAGATGTTTTCCTCTGCACACAGAATATTCCAACATGGCTGATGATGGCGTACCTGATTATTTACACCACCTTTCCATCTGCTCCATCCAAGGTGATGGGGCAACAGTCTACGTAGGCCTCCCTCCCACCCTTCAGACAACACCATAATGCCACTTGCTCCACTCTGTCCACACATGTGAACGCGGGTCTTCCACCCAGAACAGAAACTCCACTACAGCCTGGAGTGGGTACCCCACTTGGCATTGGACTTTGAACCACGCACCATGGCCTGGGACTTTGAGCTGCTAACTTTCTTCTGTGCTGCTACACTTACAGCTGCAAACCACCCAGATGTGAGCTGGAGGTCACAAAGGAAACCAACAGAGACAAATCAGAGCAGGAGCATCACCCCGAGGCCATCGGAGCGAACCCCTGCATCCCTTTGGCTGTGCCTCAAAATAAAGTTCCTGGTCCATTCTGCCCATCAAAGGGCAGACAAACTCCACTGATACCCTAATCAGGATTGCAGCCATGCGCCTTCTTTAAGCCTACAGAGCACATGTTACTACTTGAATACAGTGACGGCACATAGCCGCAAAGAGCCGTCTTTAGCAGCTAATTGCCACCGATACCTCCTCCAGGCTGCGTCTGGAACATCAGCCAGCAGCAGAGACGGAGGCGGAGCTTCTTTGTTATAAAACAACAACGTGTAATAGGTGCAGTAATGGCAGCGAACCAGAAAGGTCAAGGTCACACGTCTGATGCCAGCGAGCCTCCAGCGACGCCACCATTCACCATCGATCTGACGGGCCTTCGCGCAGACACAGACGCGCTCGAAGCCGGTGTTTTATGCCGGTACTATCCATTGATTCGGGGAAAGTATCCAAAGATTTAATTACAGAAGTAACACATAAACTGTCCTCTGCCTGGAGTAGTTACAGGCTGGGAGAAATACGGCCGTGTCCTGCTGAAGTAATGGCCGGGGTTGGATTTGTGAGACAGTTGTGCAGTTTATGGGTGAAACGATTTCAGGCTTTTTCTCCTGCGGTGCATTAGCTCCATTAGCACCATCCACAGAGGAAAACAGGAAACCAGCTGCTGATTTACACCTGCGATCTGTCCATTTAGGGACTCGTCTTAATGCTATGTTATCGCTCCCATTTAGAGCCTGTAAATAGCCCTGCTCTGACTTTTTAAGCTTTCTGAGATCATTTTAGAGATGAAGCTTTAAAAAAAAAAAAAAAAAGGACTTTAAATATGATTTAGACCTCATTTGTACATTATAGATAATCCATGGGATTTGCAGAAAGCACATAAACCACTTAAAATACAGCCCAGTGATCAGGCCTGATTACTGCCAGACCTGCTGAATCAAGAAATCGCTTAAACAGAAGCTGTGTGATAGCGTGAGGCTAATAGATCCCAAACAGCAGCAGATAACGCCACGATCTAGAGAAACACTGACACTGACAGCTATCAGCTTGGAAAGGGTTGCAGAGCCATTTCTACGGCATGGGGAGTCCAATAAACTGCAGTGAGAGCCGTGATCCACCCATGGGGAAAACCTGGAACAGCGCTGAACCTTCCTAGGAGGAGAAATCTGCATTTACACATTATAAAAAAGATCAGGAGCGGGGCCAACACTTTCTCTTTTTAAAGAATTTTGCACTATACATTCTTCTATCTGCAAACCGCCTGGAAACCCTACACCATAATCCAAAGTCAACCTCTCTTGAAATGCACGGACGCGGCCCACGACGGCTGCGGTTCGCCCGTATGTCCCGCCCAGAGATGGGCAGTAACGCGTTACTGTAATCCGATTACTTTTTTCAAGTAACGAGTGAAGTAAGGGATTACTATTGCAAAAACAGTAATTAGATTACCGTTACTTTCCCGTAGGAACGCTGCGTTACTGCGTTACTAAAACCGTGATATTTTTGCGAGAATGTCTCATGACAGTGACGTAAGCGAGTGCGACGTTCGTGACAACAGCTGTGTGCAGATCAACAATGGATCACATATCGAGTGCAGAGAGAGTATGAGCGTGCAGCGTTTAAAGCGTGGAAGTACTGACCTTACTTTGAGTTTGATTCCATAAAAAGTGACAAAAACATTAGTGTCCGCTGTGCGTGGGAAGAAAACTTCTTTTTACAGCGAAAAAACCCCTAAACTTCCAACAAGCACCGAGTAGCTACGACGTGATGGGAAACTCACAGAGACACTCGCGGATTCTTCCACTGACCGCGGCACACCTGCACCAGGGTAACCCTCCGCCTGCCCCACTCCTGCTTTACAGGTGAAAATAGAGCAACAGGACCGCTGAGTCTTTGACTTTATTTATTTTCTGCTGTGTTTTACTTGCATCTATTTGAAAGACTGAGTGTAAACACAAAATATTTTATTTTATGAGCTGGAATGTGCAGAAAATAGGTTTAAATGTTAAACTAATTTATTCAACTCAGAGAATGTTGCATATAATTAAATTTTTGCTTGATGCATAAAGTTAAAAGATTAAAACTAATAAAACAAGTTTTAAAAAGAGACTTTTCCATTTGATTACATTTTGTATGATGGATTATGCAGAAAAAGTAGAATTGGGCTGAAAGATCTATTTCTTTATCACCTATTCAGGTTGTAAATCGTGTTTTTAAAAAGTAACTAAGTAATTAATTACTTTTGAAAATAAGTAATCAGTAAAGTAACAGGATTACTTTCTGGGGGAAGTAATCAATAATTAGTTACTGATTACTTTTTTCCAAGTAACTTGACCAACACTGGTCCCGCCCACACGTTTCCAGTTAAATCGTCTTCAGTTTTCAAACTGACACAAAGAGAATGGATCAAGTCAAAATAATGGGGAAAAAAGGCAAAATTGCATTCAACCAAACAGGTAAGAAAGAGAAAAGCAACTTATATATAAAAGCAATGACATAAAATGAGGCGTCAACAATAAGCACCTGTTATGTTGCATCCTTTCTCGCCACTTCTGTTTTTTGGTTTTTGTCTGCAGTGCGTGCTGACGAACAATCCTCTGTGTTCTTTTCCCTGAACACTGACGATTGTTTATTGACAGAATAAATGATTAATTCCACCTTCAAACGAAGCACGCTTCCTCCCTCCTTTTTCTATTTACAAAAACTTGTCTTCATCTGAAGAGAGACGCTCATTGTGTCCCTGTCAGCGTTTCACAGGGAAGCTTTCATGAACCCACAACAGATGTCTGAAACGTTCTGCCAAAATAAATGTTTTCTGCATTTGAGTCGTAATAATTAGTCGCTGGAAGCAGACTCTTGGAAACACGAGGGCGCGCCGAAAGAAATTAGGACACGGCGCTAATAAAGACGCGCTTACAGCTGACAGCTTTAAACAGGGAGTCATTAGCTTTGTATTTTATGAAAACATCATATGGGGATGTCTTGGTGTTTATTATTCGTATTAAAAAGTAGAGAACCACATCGTTACATGTGGAAACTGGATCGTAGTCATGAACTCCTGCATAGGGAACAACAGGAGGCTTCCAGCTGCTCTTCAAAGCTTTCTAAAACGGCCAACGTGAGGATGCTCTGACATCCCAGTGAGCAGGTTAACGAGATTTGATGGTGGTGTCCAAATTGGAGTTAACACAGAAGCTCAGGGATTTTCTAACCTGCGATAATGTGCTCCTGACAACGAGCTGATCAGACCATGCACAGTCGCTCCTGAGATCCTGGTGGAAACGTGCGACACAAAGCAGCAACAGGAGTGTTATAGCACTGCAGCATCAGTAGGTCCTCAGAGGCAACTGCTAATGGTGTCGTCCTTTTCTGTCTCTGCAAAGTTTCAAAACTGCTCACAACAAACCAGAAGACTTTTGGTTTGACTCTCAGGGTCGTGTCTGGCGCTGCGCCCTCAAGAAAGAAGTATTTATAGCACTTAATAATAATTCTGCTTAAGGAAGTGTAGAAAGAAATGTAAGCACTGAAATCAGCTTGTAGCAGCCAAAGCAAAAGTACCATCCTGTCACCGTCTGGGCTGACAGACTGTGTGGAGGTGGAGACGAGTGAACCCAAAAGCAGACGCGTGGAAACCAAAACTTTGTTTAGGATCGCGTTGAGTGATCCAAAACAAAGGCAGGAGGAAACTAAGGCAACACTTACTGGACTACACTGGGAAAACTAAACTCCAACTGGAACACGAAGCCTGGACGTGGAACTGATGCATGTGAGAGGAAACCAACGCAGGCACGAGGAAAACATCCAAACACCAAACTGCAGTTCAAACAAGGACCTTCCAAACACTTCTGAGTGCAGAATAAAGACAATGCATTAAATACAAATGTAAACTTGTGGCAAAGCGCTTGAAACAATAAATTTGTGCCATTGCAGAAAGTGCTGAAAAAGCTCCAAGCAAAGCCTTTCCAAACCAAAGAGGGAGGTGCAGGCGTGTCTGTGGTCTCTGACCCCGATCCACACCTCCGGGTAGAGCAGGGCGACACGACCAAAAGTATTTATCACGATATACATTTGAAAGTTTGCGATAACGATATAACTGACGATATAATTGACACAAGACAAAATACTTTACAACTCCACAACTTTATTAGTGCAAAAAAACCCCATCAATGTATTTTCAGTAAACACAACCAGAGTTCATACATAAGGCGCACGGGATTATAAGGGGCTCTGTCGACTTTCAGAAAAATCAAAGGATTGATTTTAAGTGCGCCGTATTTTCCAAACAACACGGTAATAACGACGGCCCGCTAGCATGCGCTACCAAAAATAGTGCTTTGTTGTGTATCTGACGGACGAAAGCTAAACCAGTTCCACACCAGTGAAGCTGCAGCATTTTTACAAACCAGTTCAGGTTCATGGTTTCATTCAACGATTTGCTTTCGCCGCCATGCTTTGTCCGACGTGTGCGTTTGAAAACAAAAGCGCTGCGCATGCGTGTTTTACTCATATTCTATCGCCATATTTCATTTTTCTATCGTTGCCCAAAATCATACCGGTGTTACCGTGAATGGTATGATATGGCCCAGCCCTTCCTCCGGGTTTGGGATTGTTTCATCATTTGTGCTCGACTGACAGCACCGCCTCTGACTCAGCACATCTCAGGTGCTTCACTGTTCCCTCGGCAAATAAACGAATAACTGGCATCCAAATCTGTCTCGTCTGGTCTGTTTGCCTTTAAACCGACACATCATCGCCCTTTCACAGATAAAGGATAAAGCTATACGACCAAACAGGCCATTTTTCACACTTGTCACAGGGAGACAACATACTGTGAGTTGGAGGTAAACCCCATAATAAAAAGGTACTCGTGCTGGACTGTTCACTGGGAACTGTGGAAGTGTGATGGACGCCAAACAGTCTGAGAAGTTCGGGCACCAGCTCTGCCTTCAGATCATCACATTCAGTTAAATATTCCCAAAATTGTGTTGCGCCATATTCCATTTGTTCCCTGTTTTACACTATTTTATGTAAAATGAGACATAAAATTTAAAAACCACTGAATTCTGTTTTTATTTTACGTCCCACTACTTTTGGACACGGGGTTCGTACAGGTAGCTCTGACAAATGGGCAGAAACGGAGCCGTTTTTATGCACCTTGCACAACATGTCATCCACATATCACGATGTAATGAGCCTGCCTTCAGTGCCAGCAGCACGGCCATCGCCTGCTTTGTGCGCTGATGATGTTTAAACAAGACGACTGCGTCTCCTCAACGATGAGATCTTCAGCTGCTCTCTTAAATTATTCACTTAATTCATTATGTTAATTAATTAACTTGATTAACATTGAAGTATTTAAGCAACAGGTGAGCCAGAACCTCCCCGAACACTTCGTGACCTCCACCTCTCCCACTGACAACATGGCGCTTCAGACTCAGATATCCAACTGGAACATTTTACCATGGAGTCGATGGGGGCTGACTAACTGTTGGAGGCGGCCTCAAGTGGACATTAGTGGAAGTGCAGCATTGGGCACTTTGTGGAGCTTGCAGCTAGCCAGCACCAGAATCTGCTGCTATGGTGGACTTTGCTGCCCCCAAGCTTGCTGTTAGAGTCATTATACAAACAATGAATAACACTAAAAGTATTTTTAATGCTGGAAACACTGTGCACATAGAAAGACTGATAGAAATGACATTTAACAGCAGGGATATTGTTAACATGTGGCCTAACCGTAAACAGCAGCACGTATCGTACATCACAAAAGCATCTGATCTGACCAGTCAGTTTAACTGGTGGAACGAGAAGGCGCTGGTGGCTCACCAACTCTTCACAGACACTCTAGAGTACTCGCGTAACAGGCGAATCTCCCCAAAACAGTTTGCGACCTCCACCTCTGCCGGTGGAAATTCACATCCACCCCTACAGGTGAGCCAGCAAGCACCGTGCCAGTCACTGTCCCCCTGGAGAAATCACACCAATTGCCATTTGGAGAATTAATTCAGTGACCTATGGTAATTTTAAGATTCATTTGCTCTGTGCTGGCTGTGCTCAAACTAGGAATGAGAGCCGCTCTCTTGTCTCTTCACTCATGCAAAATTCATTGTGGATAATCACCTCCAGCCCCACCCCTCCAAAACACAAAAAAAGAACATCTAATAGCAAAACCTTTCCTTTAGCGGTGTGATAATTAAGATCAAACATCGGATCAGCAGCCACCTCCGTTTGTTTGGCTGCGCGCTGCACAGACGGATCAGTCTGTGGCACCTGCAGAGGCCAGCGCAGCCTGGCCCTCCTCACAACTGCCCAGAGCGGCTTTTTGATTTGGCTGCAGTGACCTCGCTGCTGCAGGTCGATGCTTCAGCGGACTGGACCTTCAATGGTACGTAATGCCCGACGTCTACTCTGAGCTCCGGCTAACAATGAAAGAGCTGAGGGAGACGTCTGACTGCAGGGATGTGCAAACGTTAGTTGGGACATGTGTGAGGACGCCTCTTAACACTACACTAATTGGTCCAGAGGGGGGCGCTTCGTCAAAGGTCAACGCTTTAAGGCTGAAAGAGCTGCAAAAGATTCCCGGGTGATGCCTTCAGGCGCTCTGCAATTTAAACAATCACACTGACGGACTCGTCGTTGATGAGTCTTTACAAATTTTGCATGCAATTCTGATTCTTTCATTTTAAATATACAGTCACACAATATTACAAGTTATTGAAGATTCATAGAGTTGTGCTACAGCAGGTCACGTCTCGTGTGCTAAGCCTCCTTTATGTTCACGTGCAGATGCGAGTGATTCATTTGGTACGACTCAGGTTGTCGAAGGACGTCAGCGATTAAACTGGCTGCTGCTGTTGTAACAGACTAAACAGGTTTCTTCATGCTGTAAAGTGTCAACATGTGAGTCTATGGGCACCGACTCACTTTAGGAGTAATTTGCACTCTTCTCTTTGCTGCTCCGTCAAGTGCAGACTTTGCATTTCCGTCCCAAACCAAGGTTTTTATACGTAGCTGCTTGTTTATTGTAAATCCATTTAATAAATGAGGTTCCTGGTGTGATCAAGCCCGACAGCAGCGGCCATCATTCCTCACAGTCTCCCGCAGCAGTCATTACTGTGTGCTAAAGACATCTCAAATTCACCTGCCAATGCGTTCGTTCCACGGCAGTGATCGAGTCACAGTCAGGTGTGAGGCAGGTAAACAGGCGGCGCGCTGACAGCAGCCCCGTGACGAGCGCTCACACAGGAAGCTTCATCAAGGAGAAGCGTCTCCGAGTGAAAACATAAAACCCGACCGTCTGTGCGAGAGCGAAGCTTTCTGTCAAAACAACAGCTTCCTGATGACAGCACAAACTTTTATTACTGTCGGTTTCCTTCTGAATTCGTTAAAAAAAGAAAAACAACATTTTTGGTTTTTTAGTAAACAGGAAAATATCCCATGGCTAATGATGGCGGCGGCGCCGTTTGATGTCATCTGGGATGCCGAGGAGAAAACCCGAGTGGTTTCCATGACGGTGGACGATTATTCATTACCTCTGAGACTCTGTCACACTCACACGTGCCCGACTGTGCTTGTATCTCTGCGAGGACTCTCGCTGAAATAACGCATCACCCGAATCCTAACACAAACCAAGCCTGCGCCATCAAACGGCCCTTTGAAGTGAGTGAGGTCCATCCCTAAATGTCCTCATTCCTGCCGTGTAAAATAGAGCGTTGTCCCCACAAACACAGATGCAGACATGCAAGTACAACACATCCACCACACAGATATGACAGATTTGTCTTTTACACACAGAGGAAGGCTCGTGCAGCGCCTCGCTTACAGTTCATGCAAAGAAGAAGAAATTAACCAGCGGTTGCCCAGTGGTGGACAGAGACCGAGCACCCCGCACCTCTGGTGAATGTGAGTACAAGAAAATAATTATTATAATATGATGTGTTAAGTTTGTTTAGATCACAGGAATAAGGAAGGATTGTGTTTTAGTTTGGCTTAGCTGTAGCCTGAGAGTGTGTGTAACTGTTTAGAGAGGAAGTTATGGACACTGGGGGTCTGCTGCCATAGAAGGAGACAGGAAGCTGCAGTTGGGGGTTGCTGATGCTTGTACCTTTAATAAAAGTCATAATTGCCATAACTTAGGTAGGTTAAGTAGGTTTGCAGGAGACTTTGCTTATCTGTAAATGTAAGACAACAAGAGGCCAATGGCCCAGTGGATGCAGAGTGGGGTCCTCAGTGTTTGTAATATGTTAACTCTGTTTTCTAAGGCTACGTTCACTCTGCAGGTCTTGATGCTCAATTCCGATTTTTTGATCAAATCCGATGTTTTTGTCTGCTCGTTCACACTACAAATAAAATGCGACAGCAAACGCGCTCTAGTGTGAACGCTCAAAGCGCCGCATGCGCAAAAGAAGACGTCACACACAACGCGCTCTGTTCAGACCCAGAGTACAGTATTGTTTGACTGATGACCGTTAATATAAAGACTTCGGACTTTACGTTTCCCAATTTTTGCTTTAAGTTATTTTGTTATTTACATAATGATGTAAATAACCTAATAATGATCCTCATTGCTGTTTCAGAGGAGCGCTGCTTCAAAGGATAGCTGCAGATTTCTGTCAGAATCTGCAGATTATACAGTACAAATAAAATGTTCACGTTTCTCCAATGTTGTCTTCTCAGCAGTTTCACCGGATGGACAGGAAGCATTCGCGATGTCTTCTCCGGCGCTGATAGTTGGCGTCTGTCTTCTCTCAGTGACGTAAAAGACGGATTTAATGCGACCTGACCGTTCACACAGCAGTCGCTTTCTAAAACATCAGATATGTGTCGGATTCAGCACCACATACGAAAGTGACCCAGATCGGATTTGAAAATATCGAATTTGTGCCGTTCACGCTGTCACACCATGATGGGATAGATGGTCGCAGAGGGTCAAAGAAGTCGGATTTGATGCGCTTTCACCTGCAGTGTGAACGCAGCCTTTGTCACGTATACAGAGACACACACACAGTGCTTTAACTATTATGACACACTCACACCTACATGCACACTCACTCACGTGCTCGTGCATACACACAGACACAGAGTTTGCAGCACACCATGGGGGTTTTATGATGGGGGCGCTTCTACAAAACTGTGTTTCAGTGGAAGATTTTGCAGAGGGACACCGGCCCGGCACATCTCCCCTTCTAGAAGATGCATGCTTAAATGAAGATGAATAAAGATGAACAAAGGTTTTGTGAAATGACTACTGAGTTCCGGTGCCGTCTCTGGATCCTTCGAGGAAAAAAAAGGACCGGGGTGAAACTGATTTCGTAACATTAATCACGTTTGTGCAAGGTGATTGCACAGTTTACCTGGTGGAAGGAAACCTGTCTCCAATCAATCTCAGTTGAATTTGGACCAACCGGTGAGGATTTACAAATACCTGCAGACCGACTGCAAACATCAGTCCGTCTGCACCGATGAGCACAACTCTTCACTGATGAGTTGCCAAACGGTTGTATTCATCTATAAAAGCAAAGTGCTGAGCGTCATTTTGGAAACAAACTGAGGTCCTGCAGCAACAACACAGCTATCTGTGGAGGAAGTTCTGTTTTAGATCTGCGAGATTCCAAGTGGAGGAAACGCTCTGGCTGCAAACTGCTTTACACAGTGTTTTGTTGGTGCTGCTTTCACCTGCCCGCAACCAAAGTCTGGATCTTGAGAACTGTTCTCAGAGACCTTTCATACGGCACGAGAATAAGACAGCGAGAAGCAGAAGGTCAGCAGGAGCATTCAGCAGCAGCCAGCTGTCATAGTAACAGCAGACAGGTTTGCATCTGCAGAGAGAGATCAGAGCCATTTAACACAAAACCAGCACAGGCTGAACGATTAATAATAATTTCTGTGCCGGTTTTCCTGATGATGCTAACAGAATTCCTGCTGCAGTTCGGACTCATCGTCACCATAAACTGAACCTGTGGCTCGGCTCATATGATCAGCAGATATTACAGGCAGGGCGAAGCTGCAGGCCCCGATCGTACGCTGAAGTAACTCACTGAGATCTGATGGCGGGAGGGAAGAAAATGAGTTTGAGAGAAATGTAACCATAGCAACAGCAGCAGGTAGCATCCCTGGATGGAGACGGCACTATAGAGCAAAACGAGACTGCAGCGAGAGGCTTTTAGGGACAGCCTCTGTGTTCAAACTGATGGTTTGGAGTGAGCAGAGCCAAACAACCAACAATGAACAGATAATACAAATAAACTCTTTGTGAATGCCGTCACCTGACAGACACTGATGAGCGCCTGTGGGATGCACCCGCACGTCGATGGATCCAACCAGCTGCATCCTCTCATCCAGATGTGGATCCAAAGAGAACCAACACCATGGCAACCAAGATGCTCACCTCGCAGCCTCATAAGGAAACTGATGCATGGATCTAAAGTAGCTGCACCCATCCGTATACGTGCTGCACACAGTCTACAGCTGACACGATTTCCGTTCATTTGGATCAGACTGCCAGCATACAGACTTTGATTTCACTGATGGCCATCATCAAGCCTTTTCTCCTGTTATTCTTATTTCTTAATTTTGTTCATCGTTTTCGGTTTAAAGCAAACAAGCAGCCGATATTTAAAAGAGGTTGAATTTGTCAGTAGGCTGATGATAAACGGACCGACTGGATCACAAATAGTCGGGACATCATCAGATCATCTCTTCCTAGGCAGGACTTTGAGCTCCGCCTGAACACCGAAGCACTCCGCTCACATTGTGTTTCTTGTCATTATCCTCTGAAGCTTATTAAAGACGACTGCTCGCTATGGAAAGACTCGCATTTAATTTCACACCTTTCTACCTCAGCTTACATTCACACCTCCCTGAGTGATAATTAAATCACAGACGCACACTTTAGTCACGGTTTGCACTGAAACCATCATTTCAGCTTTTGGTATTTCTGTCCAGAGTGTGCTCATCTTTATTTGTTTACATGTTTGTTAGTCAATGAATGCTGCACATCACTGATTTACCCGTGTGTGTGTGTTTTACTGAGATTTTACTCACTCTGGTACTGAACCTTTGAATTACTGAATAATAAAACACAGTGTTGCTTCAGCTCATTGAGGTTTGCTGCATTCGTTCATGCACAGCTCTGAGCTCTGCAGCAGCTCTGTTCTTCTCTACTTCAGTCGTTCTGTTGCAGACCTGCTGCTGTGCTGGGATCTTTGTCCTGTTGATGACCCGGTGTGATCCGAGCTTCAGCTGTGGGACACACGGCCTCACACTGACTCTACAGAGGAGCTCATGGTCCACTCAGATCATCATCCGTCCTCCAGCGTGCTGACCATGGCTGGCATAGCTGGCGATTTTTTGTTTTCGTGGGCCGATGGATTTTTTTTTTTTTTTTTTTTTTAGGAAGGGTATATATAACGAAAGGTGTTGGATTGGCCAATTGGTCATGATCGACTCTGAGCTGGACCAATTACAGCCGAGGAGGCCGGATGCACCCTCCCCCTTGTTTAGCAATCACGTGATTTTCGCGCTTTGCATGCCGGGAACTCGTAGCAAAACAATCCAAGTACCGCATCAAATGCAAGAATTTGCAGCACCGCAAAACGTTCATTCTCCGGTTCCAATACCTTCTTGTTTTTCTTTGCCGCACAAAAAAGGTATGTACAAAACAAAGGAGAACAATGCCGGTCCGTACAAAGACAGACTCGACGAAAAGACAAAGAAAAGATACGAGGAAAAATCAGAGTGAAAGGGTCAGACCCTTATGAGCGCACAGAGTGGACAAAAGACGTTAGCGTGCTGCCCAACTTTCACCACGCTCATATTTATAATCATACGGTTCTTGGAGTGAGTGCATACACTCATGAAGTTTAGTAACTTCAGGTCACTGCAACAAGCCCAGGTACAGTTTACCGACGGATGGGTGCAGGACCTTGAAATGCACCGTGTAGAACGAAAGACCATCGTACGTATCATAAGTTTACCAGTCTCACAAATTGTCTTCATAAATACACATTCGTTAACCGTTTATTAATAGGACCTTTGAGCTCAATGGTAATTAATTAGTAGTGGAAATAATTTCTGGTAGCATCACAGAAATGTAGCAGTGACAATAATATTGTATGCTGTAATCGTACTGGGCAATTAGTGATACAAAAAAACTGTTTTATCCTGTGAATAAAAGTATATGTTTTTGTCAATGTACCATAATAACAGAAGCGAAACGCAATATTGTGTCAGGACAATTCACTATTTATGCACAATAAACAAAGGAGCATAGCGCGACAATTTCTGTTCAGCGCCAGACTTGCTTGTAACCTATATCACCAATTATGTTAAGAAAAATGACTTAACTACTAATTAACTACTACAAAACTCTGACCTTTGTGGGAATGCTTGGAGCAGACTAACATGTGAGCTGGAGTGTTCTGAGACGTTATATTTGGTATATCCAGACCATCCGTCGGCTCTTACTTCGGAAACATGGCCGATCTCTTTACCCGTCGGCTTCCCGTGGCTGTCATGCGACCGGCTATTGCAGTTAATAATACAACAGCTTCTTGCCATTTTTTGGGTTTCTTTTTATCGCTGTGTAACTGATTTCAATTGAAAGCCTGCGTGTGCTAGTACCTCTTGCCACAAATTCCCAGAATCCTTTGCGGTTTTACCCCTGAATGACGTCACATTTCCAATCTTTATCCTGGTGGGCCGGTCTCTAGTCAAAATGCCCGGGCCGATTTTTTGTCCCAGTCCAGCCTTGATGGCTGGTAATTTTTCTCTTAAGTCCTATGGAAGCAGTGAGGGCTGACTTGGTGTTTATTGCAGAGTCGTATCAGAAATGCCTTTTTCACATGACGGTAACTGTCAAATCTCCAGATATGCTGTAGCGTTGTTGACAGATCATTGATTCCTAAGGAGATGATTCACCGTGCGACACAAGATTAAGCCACACGATGAAAAATGCCCCAGGCAGGCTGAGATGCAGAGGACCTCTTCCTGCTTCCTCGTCAGTTTCGAGGAGATAAGAGAAGTGAAAAAAGGAGATTTGCAAACACCTTAGAAACTATAATTCATCAATCCTCCCAAATCGTTCTTGCTGCAGTCCGGACGTGCTGTACGCATCAAGTTATCTGACTCAAATGTCACAGAGCAGAGGGTCCCTGCACTTTTTCTTTTTGTCCTGATCTCACATGAGCAGGAACCCAGATTCTGCTCCTGCCGACACTCGCTGTCAGTAAAGATGAATGTTTGAGACCTCACAGCGTCTACCAGTGACATTACAAATTCCCCCTCTCCCCGCCTCGCTGCTAGGCTTTGTTGCCCGAGGTGTGGTCCTCCCCGAGTCCTCAGAGAGCCCGAGTCACTGATGTGACGAACAGGCCTCAAAGCTTTGGCGTGAAGCCTCAAAGCTTTGGCGTGAAGCCTCACGCTGCTATCTTTCATCTGAGCCAGGCAGCGGGGAGTTTGGAGGCGATGCTCCGCTTAAACGATGAAATATGACCCGTAGCCCGAGGCTGCTTCCCCCCTCGACCCCCTCTCGCAACAACATCCAGCACTCCTCGACAGCCCTGCTTTAAACGTGACGAATGACAAAGGCGCACCAAGGCCAGCTCTGTGGTAACACAAGGACCCCGAGTATCGTGTGAGGAATTATCCCGCTAATCTCTCAATAAAAAGTGACATGCGGGCCTCAGCTGGCGACGCATTTATATTCCACCGATGCTGTGAAAGTTTCACGCAGCCTCTGACTGGAATGACCCACAGTCTGGAAACTCGAGCATCAAATCGTCTTCTCGTGGCGCATGAGGCGAGGGCGCGCAGAGAGGAGGAACCCACGTGAAGCAGATGAGCGCTCGCCTCGTCGGCGTCTCGGAGCTTCTTTCTTCTTGCTGCCACTTATAATAATAATAATAATAATGGATTGGATTTATATAGCGCTTTTCGGGACCCCTCAAAGTGCTTTACAATTCCACTATTCATTCACTCTCACATTCACACACTGGTGGAGGCAGCTACAGTTGTAGCCACAGCTGCCCTGGGGCAGACTGACAGAGGCGAGGCTGCCATATCGCGCCATCGGCCCCTCTGGCCATCACCAGTAGGCGGTAGGTGAAGTGTCTTGTCAAAGGACACAACGACCGAGACTGTCCGAGCCGGGGCTCGAACCGGCAACCTTCCGATTACAAGACGAACACCTAACTCTTGAGTCACGATCGCCCACTTCCGCTCGTTCTGTGCGCTCTGTACCAGATCTGTCAGTCACATCAACCTGGCTGCTTCCTCCTCCCGTCTGTAGAGTTTCACCAAGTTACCAAGGCAACGGACGGATGCTGCTCTATCAGTCTCCTCTTCCTCCCTTCCCTTGACTTCAGTCATCCGTCTCCTGCGGCCAGAGCAGAGGCAACGCAGACCTCGATTAAAACGACTTTAGGTCAGCGGTCCCCAACCCCCGGGCCTCGGACCGGTACCGGTCCATCGTTTGGTACCGGGCCACGAGAGTTGAGGCTCAGGTGTGAAATGTTTGGTTTTCAGGGTTTTGATCGGTTTTCAGCGTCATTTTGTTATTGTTTTTATCGTTTACTCAGTTTTCCTGGATCTTTTCACGTGTGTTATATTTTGTTGTATTTATCCGCGACACCTTAAAGGCCGGTCCGTGAAAAACTTTGTCGGGCATAAACCGGTCCGTGGCGCAAAAAAGGTTGGAGGCCGCTGCTTTAGGTGATTCACACGCTGTGACAGTAGCAGATGGATGAGGGACGGACGCTCCGCCACGTCGATTGGGAAACACTCACTGTTTAATGGCGCTGTCACTGTGCGTTTGACTGTCCAGCACGCGGATGAACAGCCATTCATTCATGCTGTGAACTGACTGTTCGAGCTCAATCAGTCTCAGGTTCACCGGTTTTACACAGACAGCCTGCAATCATCTTGTTTTGGGGTGAACGGTCCTTTTAAAAGTACATTTATACCTCTTGCCTCTGGCCTTGGTGCCATTTATCCAGCTGGATTATTTTAGTGCGACTTGCTCAGTTTTGGAGCCTGTGGACGTTTCTGACTCTCTCCCTTTAGAAAAATGAAACTAGACGTTACTGGATGGCTTGTTAAACGGAGCAGAATTACTTCTTTTCAAAAATCACGACTTCATTTCTTTCTCTTTGCAGAAGTTTCATTTAAGAACAACTGTAACATTACTGCTCCTTTAGTTCGGCCTAATTTTAGTTCTTTCCATTTCCATATTCATTAATGTTGGTTTTTAATCTTTGCATCCTGTCTGTTTAAATCAAACTGCGGAGATGCAGGATCTTCCTTGGACACGGTTACCGCACTCTCTGTATTCCCGTCCAGGCCTTGAGGGCGTCCAGGAG
The DNA here is from genome assembly GCF_964374335.1 of Astatotilapia calliptera. Lineage (NCBI taxonomy): Eukaryota > Metazoa > Chordata > Actinopteri > Cichliformes > Cichlidae > Astatotilapia > Astatotilapia calliptera. The sequence continues at coordinate 1,788,742 of NC_137428.1, read as the reverse complement.
GCCTCTTCTTTCCATCCATCAGCCTCCTGGGGTGTGACTGGCATTTCCACCTTCTTTCATTTGGACGCCAACGATTTCCTGTTCCTGAGGCATTGATTTCCATTTGCATTGTTGATGGACGCGCAGCCTCTCACCAGGAAACACCAAAGTTTAACACTTTGCTTCGGTTACTTGTTTTAGCCCCCACATAGCAAATCAAATGCATCAAGTTTTATTAATCAGATGAAAACATCTCATTCTTTACTCTTCAAAACATAAAATTTAATACAGCATCTGGAAGAATATTTTTCTCATTGGTAAAAGCCCAGGCCCATCACAGGTGACCCCTCACACCCCGCCCACCACCTGCCGCCGCGCTCAGGTGGGCGCCTCAGGTCAATCAGTTCTCTTTTGACTGTGACATACACCGAGTGATATCTGAGAAAATCATGGAGCACTTCCATCGCTGACTTGGATGTTTTCTGTGATTAAAGTGGTGAACGTATCTAGGATAAAGAACTGAGGGGAAAAATGATAAATTCAGAGACTTTAAAATTTGAATTTTACATAAAATAAACAGAGTTTAGTGTAGTTTTAGGAACCACGAAGAAAGACATCCACACATCATTCATCGCTCCAGTTTTAGTCTTTGGTCTTAAAGTAAAATAAAAAGTAAGATATTAAAATGTTCTGAGAGAAACTGAACAGAGGCTCCATCGGATGCAGATGATTCTGCCGGAGGTCACTTCCTGTTAAAAGCGAGGTTTTCCTTCATAGCAGGATGTTCGGGTTTCTCTCTATAATCAGACGCTCTTTACGTCACAACATAAAGTGCAATGAGGTGACCGTTGTTGTAAACTGGCACTATATGAATAAATAAACCTGAATGGAATTTATTATTATTGATGGCAAATCATGTCCTGGATCGAATTCAACCACCAAAGCATAAAATACAAAGTACACAATGGTGACGGACGCAGAGAGAAAAGCTTCATCGCGGCCGTCTAAAAAAGGCCTTGAAGGTTGAATCGTCCATTTCGGTCTGAGATTCTGGGCTGAGCCACCACACACATCCAAAAATACAAACTGACCACGTGACCGCTCAGCGCCGGCCATTTATCAAAGATTTCACTGCAGAAAAACAGGTGAAGCTAAACTGAGTGTTAGAGCAGCTCCCAGTGAGCAGGAAGGGGGACGCCAGCCCATCCTGGGTCTCTGAACCCGACTCCCTGCTGCAGTAACGTGATAAAAACAAGCACCGACACACTGTGATCGGCACAACAGAATAAAATAGCCTCTTATTGTCATTGTACGTGTACAACAAACTTCTAGACGCCAACAAACAACAATATTCTTGCATTTTCTACTTTTTGCTTCAAATGTCTTCTTTGCATCCGTGGAAAAGGAAAAACCCGTTTTTAACTTGTTTAAATGTTTTATTTTGTTCGGACACTGGAGGAAATATTGAGATGGACGCCCACTCAGCAAATATCTAAACTTCACTCGTCTGTCATCTCATCATCAAGTCTTACCCCAAAATCAAAGAAGAAGAATCTTAAACAGCTTTTGTGGGAAAAAAACAGTCGAGCAAAGTCACAAATCCATAAATCCACATCCATGTTTATGCTTCCACTTTTAATTCCGACTTAAACCGAAGAACATTAAGCTGGAGGTAATCCTCCGAGTGCACGGACGCCATCAGCACGTCTGTATGCCAGAGCTAAAAGCCAGCATTAAAAATATGATCTTAAATTTACTTTATTTTATGTCATTTTAATTTGTCATCATTACCTTGAGATGAACTGCTGGGAGCTGTGATTTAATGGGGCGCTGCTACGCTGCATATCGCACTGCAGTAAATGTCTCGGCTCTATAAAACGATGTATTGATTCAACAGTAAAACTACACTCAAAATTCCACTTCTTGGTTCTATAACTCACGCATATAAAAGGAAATTCCTCCACTAATTCTTCATGACGTGTGGCTGCACCTGATGACAGAGTGAAACCAGGTTTAAAGCAGGACTCCTGTGCAGCGCGTTCACACTTTGTTTGATTCTCTGCTCTGGTTTTAATGCAGCACCACCACAGGACCAATTAACGGAACTGTGTTAAAACGCTGGCGACACAAAGCCTGCTGGGAGCTCGGGGGGGCGGGGGAACGCCTCCTGGCAGCAGAGGAATTAGCCTGGATCAAAGCTCGTTTCCAGCGCTGGCTTAAAGGATGTGGAGCAGCTGGGACTTCCAGCTCATCGCCACATGTTCAGCTTAAACCGTCGCGTGTGTGGCGTCTTCTTTGCGTCTGGCCTAAACAGTGCAAAGGTGCAACATCCACTCCCTGGATGTTCACCAGTGTCAGTGTGCAGAGCCTCCACACTGACACCGGTGAACATCCAGGGAGTGGACATGGAGATAGTGGACTCTCATAGGTACCTGGGTGTTCACCTGAGTAATAAACTGGACTGGAGCCACAACACTGATGCTCTTTACAGGAAGGGTGAGAGCAGACGCTACCTGCTGAGGCGGCTGAGGTCATTTGGAGTCCAGGGAGCGCTTTTAAAGACCTTCTATGACTCTGGTGGCATCTGTCATTTTTTTCAGTGTGGTATGTTGGAGCAGCAGTTTATCGGCAGCTGAGAGGAAGAGGCTGGATAAACTCATCAGGAAGGCCAGCTCTGTTCTGGGATGCACCCTGGACCCAGTGCAGGTGGTGGAGACAGAAGGACTCTGGCCAAAATAACATCTCTGATGGACAGAGTCTCCCAGCCCATGCATGTAGATGTTGCTGCAGAGCTGCTTCAGTGACAAACTGCTGCATCCTCGATGCATGAAGGAGCGTTTCTGCAGGTCCTTCCTCCCTGCAGCTGTCAGACTGTACAATCAGAACTGCTCCCAACAAACACAGATGTTTACATGTGCGCTGTAATAACTTCTACTGTTGTAACTGCACATTACTTTTCTCAGCTTATATATAAACTAACTTATTGGAAGTTACATGTCTACTTTTTAATGCACAGGTACAATCACACAATCTGCACTTTTCTACTTATTCTAAATATTCTTAACTAGGGCTGCTCGATTAATCGAATTTTAATCTCGATTACGATCTGAGCTTTCAACGATCATTAAAAATGACTGAGCCGATTATTAGCCCCTCCCTCGTGCTGTACTCTCGCGCTGCTCTGTGTGGCAAATCGAGCGCACCTCTCTGTGTTTCGAACACGTGTCACAACAATTTACACCAGCGGTCTCCAACCTTTTTTGCGCCACGGACCGGTTTATGCCTGACAATATTTTCACGGACCGGCCTTTAAGGTGTCGCGGATAAATACAAGAAATAAAATCAGTACCGGTACCGAAAAAAAGAAGATTTATTGATAACACACGTGAAAAGACCGAGGAAAACCGAGTAAACGATCAAAACGATAACAAAATAACGCTGAAAACCAATAAAAACCCTGAAAACCAAACATTTCACAGCTGAGCCTCAACTCTCGCGGCCCGGTACCAAACGACTCACGCACCGGTACCGGTCCGAGGCCCGGGGGTTGGGGACCGCTGATTAAGAGGACCCGAGGGAAGCTCAGAAAGCTGAGCAGAAGTTATTTGGAGAGGAGAGTGACTGCCGTTGGTTGAAAAGAGGTAAAAACCTTTAGTGGTGTGGAAACATTATTGGTTCAGTCAGACGTGGATCAAGTAGACACAGTGTGTAAACTTTGCTACGGTGTCGTAGCTGCACCACAGAGCAACACTGCAAAGTTCACTAAACACAGATGTTTACATTTTTCATTTATTTCTTATATTGCAAACATTTGCACTGTTATCAGTATTTGCACTATTTTATATTATTTTATGACAATCTTTAAAGTCATTATTCAACACATTGTTATTGTTAAATAAATATCATCAAATAATCGAGATCTCAATTTCAGTGAAAATAATCGTGATTATCATTTTTGCCATAATCGAGCAGCCCTATTCTTAACTATTTAAACATCTTTCAGTGTCCTGCTCTGTCTGCACACTATCTGTACGCTAGTTTGAACAACTCTGCTCTGGTAACTGTTGTCATGATGCAAATATGTAACAATTGTGTTTTTTTGTTTTCTGTTCTATGTCCTGTTCTTTTTGTATATGTGTGTTTTTTTGCTGCTGATACAACCAAATTACCCGTTGTGGGACAATTAAAGGATTATTCTATTCTATTCTATTTTATCCTAATCTATTCTATCCTAATCGCCTTGAAACCTTTGAGAAGGAGGGTTTCTCAGGTGTAGCACTTTAACTGGTAGCAAAGCACACACTGTGCGTGATGAGCACATGACTAAACGGAGCCAGCAAACAGAAACGCCTTAAAGTGCCGAGTTACAGCTGAGCTCAACTCTGCCGGCCTGACATTAATAAAGCGCTCTGAGGTCATACTGGGCTGGGTTAGTCACTCTGTGGCGACATCCACATTTCCAATGTGGGATTTTTATCGTGTATTTATGCCAAAAAGTTGAAACGACATCCTGATAGAAAGAACTTTTTCCCTTTCTTTTCCCACCTGCTTCCTTTAAGTGTGTCGCTCCCTGCAGCGTTAACGTACAGCCTTCATCGTGCCCTCAATATGTCAACTGACTAACGGGTGCTGGGAGGGAGGCATCCGCCGCCACTAAACGGGCAGACAAGGAAACATTAGAGGAGAGCCGTGTGCTGCTTTGATGCCAGTACGAGATACTGGGAGGAAAACAAAGAAGGCGCCGTGTGGTTGGACGCTGACGACGTCTCCCGTATTAGCCAGCATGCAGAGAAGAAAGGACACAGACAGAAAGAGAAATAAATGGGTTTGCCTCCGAGTGTTTTATCTTTTAATTGCATCAATATCAGGCGTGGATAAGCATGTGCAGGCAGAACATTAGGGCAGGAGCAGATATTATGTTGTCTTGTATGTAGCGCTCTCCATTTGTAGTCTCATCCCACTGCAACTACATCACTGAGGAGGAGCAAACGGCGGTTTTGGTCGAAGTAGTTCGACAGCAACAGGTGTGCGACTTTACTCATCTTGATAATCGGTCACAGTTACACCTGTAATCATACAGAGGTCTGATTACACTCTTTGATTTGATCGGTAACTGAAGTACCGGCTGTAGGATGTCCAATCAGGGTTCTCACAAGGAGACAGCGTGGTGACCAATCGCTGGACAGCAACCAGGCAGGCCAGCAGGGGTGGGGTTTAATCCAGCTGTGGCTCAAAGAAAGCGCGTGAGTACTTCAGAACGAGAGTCGATGAAAAGCAAACATAAATTTAATGATTCACTTCAAGTCAGGTCCTCAACAGGAAGCCGTCATTGTTTGCTCTGGACTCTGAAGTTAACAATGCATTAGCAGCACATGAGAGTACTTAGAGTTTAAAAACGATCCAGTAGGTGAGGAGTGTTATAATGTAGGCGAGAGCTGTGATTAGTGTGTTCAGCGGTGTTGTTAGGTTGCCTATGAACAGGCTTCAGGGAGGCTGTGGGAAGATGACAGTTAGCACCTGCCACAGGCTAATCGCTGGGACGGGGTGAAGCGGACTCTCGTACTGGTGTTACAGGAAACAGGACTCACTAAAAGCCACAATCTTGAGGTTAACCAAAGTCAGTGACAATCCATCTGTCAGAGCAACAACTGGGATTAACTTTTGATTCTGCAAAGGAACCTGAACCTGAAGGTGGAGACGGATTCCACCTGTTCTCCATCCATAACGACAGGACAGTGGACCTGTGTCTGTCCACTACGACTTCTTTGGTTTTAAGGACGGTCTCTGAGCGGGACAGGTCGTCTGCCTCCGCCCTCTACGCTGTCTCACCTCCATCAGAGATGAGCCCAACCACGGTGGCATCATCGGTATACATGATGATGACGGTGGTTGGGTGGGTTGGTGTGCAGCTGGTGGCTGAATACGTAGCCCTGTGGGATCAGGTGCTGAGTGACAGTGGGGGGGATCTGAAGGTAAACAGTACATGTGTACAGAACACATACTGCATGTATTATATAGATCAGGTGTGCTCCCAGCAGGTAAACTGAGCTGAATGTCTCATTCACTGCTGAGAAGCTGAGAAGTGTTTTTGCTTCTTTAAGACTGAAACCTCTGTGGGCCCGTTTAATTAGCCCGCCTGTAACACCAGTTTAATGGAAATCAGCTTCAGAGCCCAGCATGGACTCATGTGCCGTCTCTCAGATTTGGGTCTCCTGCTATTCTCCACCAACTGTGCTGGAATTATACTTTGGCAGCAGGACAAAGAGCGGACTCTGGCTCGTTGCGTTAGCATAAACGTGTGTCAGCATTTCACTCGGCGTGCTTACATGCTGTTTGATCCAAATCAGCGGTCTCCAACCTTTTTTGCGCCACGGACCGGTTTATGCCCGACAATATTTTCACGGACCGGCCTTTAAGGTGTCGCGGATAAATACAACAAAATCAAACTAGTACCGGTACCGAAAAAATATTTATTCATAACACACATGAAAAGACCCAGGAAAACAGAGTAAACGATAAAAACGATAACAAAATAACGCTGAAAACCAATAAAAACCCTGAAAACCAGACATTTCACACCTGAGCCTCAACTCTGGCGGCCCGGTACCACACGACTCACGGACCGGTACCGGTCCGAGGCCCGGGGGCTGGGGACCGCTGCTCTAAATGATTATTTACCTTCAACAAAGACAAGAACACATAATTAGCTGTGAAGAGTTTCTCGTTCGCGGACGGCAGCCATTACTGAACGCTTGATGACACTTAATGATCAAATCAGATGATTGGTGGGTAAGTTCTGAACACAATCTTCAAATTCATCCATTTATTATGCCGAGCTGAGCTAATAAAGCTTCACGTCTGGAGATGAAGACTGGAAACAATGAAACCATGCACTCTTGTTCTAAAAGCAGATCTAAAACGTTTCTATCTAATTTGATGAACTTCATCCAGGTGTCACAGCAAGACACCTTTAATGACCACCTGAGACAGGTGAGGAGGAACGTCACAAACACTCTTCAGCAGTAAACCACAGCGACGAGGTCCCTCCGCTCTCTGGTCTTCACTGTACTACACGTGATTATTCACTAGCCAATTAGCAATCAGCAAGGCCATAAATCTGAGCTCTAAGAAGATGTGAATACTTCATTTCCTGCTCTGCTGAACAGGAATCGGATGAGAAATAAATATATAAACGTAGCGGGTGAACACAGACACCGCAGCCGTTCCGCTCATTTCCTCGCTCGCCCTCTCTTTTATGAAATGTGTTGAAGGAGGCAGCTGCTGTCTGACGCATGACAGCAGATTAAACCGTGTGAAGCTGTGCGATCGTACCGTGAAGGTGTAGTGACTGCCGCGGGGAAGTAAAGTCCAATTAACTTGGTTTCCATTAAACTGAGTTTCAGGCGCAAAAGTAGGAAAACATAATTTTGTTATAGAAAAATCAAACGTTCTTTCAGGTTCATCCTACGAGTGAAATCGTGTTATTTTTATGGTTTCTGAGCCTTACAGCAGAAATCCAACATTGTTTCCTCTTCCTGTTTTTGATCAGGTCGCTCGTCTCAGCCAACGCCGGGTTAAAAAAAAGCCTTATATCCACAGTAAGCACCGCCTCCTCGAGCTTCTAACCAGTAATCTGCGATTACTAATCGAGTCTTTGTTATGTAAACAATCACATTTAAAGTGTGCGACAGTGTGGAAACAGGCGTACATCAACCCTACTGATGATCTTTGAACTTTGTTATTCCCAGGACATCAATTATCACCAGTTTGTCAAAGTTGCTGGTCACCACCATGATGACAAGACTCTGTCACAGCTGGAGAGGCATGAAGCTACTTTTTGCACATTCCTATTTTTGCAGTTTTTGCACTTTATGTAGTCCTGTGCTGTACCACTGCACACAGTTGGAATGACAATAAAGCCACTTGGCATGAAGCGAAGCTGTTGCTGGAGGACGCCTGCAGCCGACGGCGCTTGCTCCTTCTTCTCCTTCTCGTCTTTGGCCTGTCGTTGCCGCTGGTTGGTGTTTGGCAGCGTTACTGGTCGTCGCTGTTGTTGGCCGGTTGTGTTGGTGTGCTGTAAAGGTTGCGCTTTGTGTGTCAGTGCTACCGTGCATGCTTACCGCGTCTATATTTTTATAAAAATCTACAATGTTTTCCTCAACACGATAAATCTTTGACACCTCACAAACAAAACATGAGCAGTAATTAAATTAAGACTGTTGGTTAATTATTATTGAAAGTTTCTTGTGGTGCAAGATTGGAATGAAACGAACCAAACAACCATTGAAATACAACATTAAACTTCTTCCCTGTTATCGGTCTCTAATGTTACGTTACCATTAGCAGCCTGCAGGAGGACATGCGTCTGCTGCCCATCAGCCTCCTAATGTCTCATTTTCCTGCTGTTTTCACTTGGAAACACTCAACCCATTATTTCTATTCAATGGGGCACAGTGACCTGCATTTAATACGGTTATAAGAACCTACTGGTATTTAGAGGCGGCCACCTACTGGTTACATGTGTGACACTGATGAAGAGTAATAACAGTCATTTAAGGCTGAGAGCATGAAAAAGAGTAGACATCTACCTGAAAGGTGAAATGGTTTTAAAAGCACGTCACACGTCTGCTGAGCACCTCTCCAAGACGACTGGAGAATTATTACTCCACAGATACTCATCTTAGTGCAGGGATATGAAACTTCAAGTGAATCTGAGAGCAGGAGTCAGTTTTTCCAATTATTAGGAGGCAGATCCTCATAATATGTGTTACAGTAAAAGACACTGACTTTATTTATGGCTGAATTCAGCTGATAGGTTTTTAAGTTCTGATGCTGGCCTATAAAGCTCTGAATGGTTTAGGACCAAAATACATCAATGATCTCCTGACCCAGTATGAAGCTTCCAGATCCCTCAGGTCATCTGGATCCGGTCTTTTATCAGTTGCCAGACACGGAGAAGCTGCATTCAGCTTTTATGCTCCTTATATCTGGAACAAACTCCCAGAAAGCCTCAGATCAGCTGAAACACTCAGTTTATTTAAATCCAGGTTGAAGACTCACCTGTTCTCAGCTGCATTTGAATAAAGCACCAAATCCACACTTTTAAGCTTAAATTTCAAAACTTACATTTAACTACTGATTTTATCTGTTTTGATTTTATATACTGTTTTGTTTGTTTGTTTGTTAATTAGTTAGTTAGTTTATTTGCTTGTTTTATTCAATTTTAAATCATGCTTTTTATTTGTTCTTGTTTCTAATGTCTCTGTAAAGCACTTTGAATCACCTTGTTGTTGAATTGTGCTATACAAATAAACTTGCCTTGCCTTGCCTTGCCTTAAGTTAATGAGGAAGTACTGCAGCTCTTATAGATGTGAGATCCAATAAGCTGATAGCGTTGTTTTGGTGGGAAATCTCACAGACCAACGCGACTGGATAAGACGAGCTTGCACTGGAAGAAAATGATTTATACTGAAAAACAAAGACATCTGACACAATCTGGGGAATCTTGTTTGAAATATGTGGAAAGTTTAATTGGATTCAAAGACCCAAAACAGCTTTTTGTCATTTTATGTCTCAAAATTCATCCTAAGTGTCGACCTTTAAATAAACTGGGCTGTGCACGCCCACCCATCCAGAGTTTGAAACGCATTAGTGTGCTGCTCAGTGAACACCTCGGTTACAATACTACGTTTAGCAAACCCCTCGTAATTTTCTTTGAGTATGAATGAATATCACTGCAGTGGTGTTACAGAGTGACCTGTTCTGCTGGGAGTCGCCTCGTTTAGACGAAGGAAACCAGCTGCTGTGGCATCATGAGCAATGCTTCACCTCTTTTTAAACAGCGTGCAGCAAAAACGCAATTTGTTGCAATAACTGTTATTCCAGCTCCTTCAGTTTGAACTCCTTCAGCACACGAGCACGGCGCTCATTTCTTTGACTCCCTTCGTTATTTCCGCCTCGCTGTTTTCACCGGGTTTCTTCTCTCCTGTCGTTTGCATCTGTATTTGAGACGCTTATAGAAACCCCACAGGCTTTTTTTGCTTCCTCACCTCAACAGTCTACGCCTCAGAAAATAATAATTTTAAGAAACGACTAACTGAGACTTTGACACGTGTCCTGATCTCTGGAGACGTTGGAGAAAGAGGCATGTAGGTATAGAGAGATAACAAGAAAGAGTCTTTGCGCTGAAACGACAATGCTTATTGAAATTACTGTTGAAGGATGAAACGATGCTCAAAGAGCTGCAGAAGGGGGAAGATTTTAGTTTCACACCTCAACCCTCTCAGGCTCAAATTAAACTTTTTGTTGCTATGCACGACCGAGTCCTGCAGTGGTGCTTCTGAGTAAAAAAACTCGTATGTGGGGTGATCAGGTTGTTAGTTTTTAACTGTTGCAAATCGGCAACGTCTGCCTGGAGAGGGTTAAAAGTCTCAGTGTGCCGTAGGTGCTGAAGATTACAGACGTGGGAATGAAGCCCGTGATTATAACAGTCAGGCTTACATTTCATCTCATTACGATAATAACCAGGGAATGAAATTAACACTCGAACGTCCTGTTGGGGAGCCCGTGAATACCCTCAGGAGCTGAGACACGTCAAATCTGTGCTGCGTTACCTGCCACAAATCTCCACAGTGGGAAGACGTTTCCACACGTCCTCTTCTAACAACACCAGCAACCCCAGAAACACGACTGAAGCCATGTTCAGCGCGCCATGACTCGCAGAGACCCGACGCGTAAACGGCACACGTCACAATGCAAAAGCACGCCCTTCTCATTTCATACGTGTAGCCCAGGGGTGGGCAAACGTTTTGATTCGTGGGCCACATTGAGTTCTAACATTTGACAAATGGGCCGGAACAGGAGTAGATAGATGGCATGCTTTGAAAACATCACCTCATTGGGGGAAAAATACACATCTTGGGATATGGAGAAAACATGTGCTTTAATTTCTTTTTTTTTTAAATGAAGAAAAGCGTTACAATAAAATCTGACTTCGAAATGAGCCTTTAAACACTGAAAATCAAATAAATGAACATTTTATTTTAAAGCACTGAAAGTTCTGTTATCCTTCAGGATATCACATCACTCTCCTCCTAACTTTTTTTTTTTTTTCCAAAAACGGTAGGAGATGCAGATGTACTTGTCCTGTTCCTTTTATTCAATTTGTTTCCCCGGTGCCAAAAGTCAACAACGACCAGTGCAAGTTCGAAACAGTTGCAGCAAGTCAGTCTGTGAAGCGTTATAGTTGATCTGCGCGCACTGTTCATTTTAACAACGTGCGTATCACGGAGACACACATTTTAATGGGAGCAGTGTTGTTGGTCTCCTTTTTTAGCCAGCGCATCAAAGTCTGGAGTTAGTTTTGTTGTGGCGATTCTCAGGATTGATCTGAGGTGTAGGTCTGTTAACTTGGATCTGTGGCTGGCTTTGTTGATGTTCATGACGCTGAATGTCTGTTCACACATGAAGGTAGAGCCGAACAAAGCCAACATCATCTGCGCTCTTCGCCTTAGATTTGGAAACGCGGCATCATTGAGTGAAGCATAGAAGTCATTTAGTTTCAGAGAGCTGAATTTCTCTTTTAAGGCAGGGTTGGACTGAAGGTTGATGAGTTCGAGCTGAAGCTCCTCTGGAGCTGTTTCGGGGTCTTGTGACAGAGGAAAGGCCACCAATTGAAGTGACTTGTCAATTTTATCGAAATCCAAAAACCGACGGCAGAATTCTCCGTGCAGTGCATCCAGTGACTCACTGTATTTCTTTACTTTTGCTCCGGCCTCTTTCAGCGTGGCTAGTGTAGGAAAATGAGTGAATGACTTGTTCAAAATCTGCCTGGAGAATAAAGCCAGCTTGGATTTGAAGGCTTTCACGTTTGTGTGCATGTCATGCACAAACTGCTCCTTCCCCTGCAGTTTCACATTGAGCTCATTCAAGTGTGAAAATATGTCCGTAGCAAACGCAAAGTCACACATCCAGCTCTTGTTGCTCAGCTCAGGAAATTCATCAGTCTTCCCCTGCCGCTCCAAAAACACGCCAATCTCCTCTTTGAGCTCCCACACTCGTTGAAACACTTTGCCCAAACTCAACCAGCGGACACGGGAGTGATAAAGCAGGTCCTGGTGATCCGCATCAGTTTCCTCCAGGAACGCAATGAACTGACGGTGCTGAAGTCCCCGTGCGCGTATGAAGTTGACAAGTTTCACCACAGGATTCACAACATGATTCAGCTGTAACACTGATTTACATAGAGATTCCTGGTGGATGATGCAGTGGAGGAAAATCACATCCTGGTCAGAGTTTTCATCTTTCACTTTATTCTGGATTCTCCTCAGCAGGCCAACGTTTTTTCCCGTTAAATTCGGAGATCCATCTGTGGTGACGTTAACAAGCTTACTCCAGGGAAGCTTCATGTTTTCGATGGCAGCAGACACCCGTTCAAACAAGTCCTCTCCCCGTGTTTGTCCTTTCAGAGACTCCATTGTCAAAAACTCCTCCGTTATTTCAAAGGTTTCGTTGATTCCTCGGATAAAAATGAGGAGCTGAGCAGTGTCTTTGACATCGTTGCTTTCATCCAGTGCTACAGAATAAAAAGTGAATGACTTCGCCTTTTTGTTTAATATGCTGGTGATATCTTCATCTATTAGTTCTACACGGCGAGTCACTGTCCGCCGTGATAAACTGATTTTCTCAAATTTGTCTTTGGTCTCCGGGCACAAAATACCTGCTGTCTCTACCATACATTCTTTTAAAAACTCGCCCTCTGACAGTGGTTTGCTGGCCTTTGCTATTTTGAATGAAAGCATAAAACTGGCCTTGGTACTTGATTCTTGAATGGCAGTTTGACGGTGAAAAAAACTTTGCTGAGCCTTCAAATTAGCTGCCAACTTCTCAGCAGCAGATTCCCGTTCTTTTGTTGAGAGCTTGCTAGCATAATTTGTGTGCTTTGTGGCAAAGTGACGGCTAATATTATACTCTTTAAAAACCGCCACAGTTTCTTGGCATATCAGGCAAACAGCAGATGATCGGTGTTCAGTGAAAAAATATTTAGTTGTCCACTCCTTTTTGAACACTCGACATTCTCTGTCCACTTTCCTTTTCTTGGGTCCGCTCATCTTCATAGAGGGGCGGTAGGTCACAGGGTAAAGTGCAAACGTGGAGTAATAGGCCTACGCCGCTTCACCTCAACAAAGCCAATATATCTAGAGTGCGCCATCTAGTGAGGAAACATCAGAATTGCAGGGGAAATAAAACATTAACAAGGTTAATTTATTACTTTTTTTTTTTCAAGTTTGGCGGGCCGGATCAAAACGTTTAACGGGCCGCACGTGGCCCCCGGGCCGTAGTTCGCCCATGCCTGGTGTGGCCTCTAGAATCACTCTCATCGCAGGGCATCAAAACCAACATGGCAGACGGCGCCGACGACAGAAACACACGAGCTGGTAGTTCGGCACACGGGACATCAAGAGGAGGAACGATGCGTTAAAGCCATGTAGAGGCGACCTGCCCCTGAACCTAACAACGTCAGTGACTCCTTCATATCACGTCCGAGATTCTTTGTCATGACCTCAGTCAGTCCAACTTCAACTCGGCCGCTGCCAAACCTTCGTATTTTTCGATCAGAGGTTGGGGAGGTGGGAAGGCTCAGCCCCGTTCCAGGTTTCCTCCGTGCGTGGATAACAGCTCTCGCTGTGGTTCTCTGGAGCCTTAAAAAGTCTCTGTGACCGACTGATGGTGTCACTGACTGGGTCGCGGCGTGATGTGCTGCTGTTTGAGATCTTTCAGCCTGCTTCACTTTATTTTTTTCAGCAGGTGTGACAGAGATCAGGTCTGGATTGTGAAATTGAACTCTGCATGTTGCATTTACTTGGTTATCTTTTGTCTTAAAGTTTGTTCGATGAACTGAAACAACATGAAAGTAAGAAATCAGAATGTGGCCAAATCCTTTCTTCACAGCCCTGTTTCTAAGGTTCAGCATGAATCACAAGTTTATCAGTTTGTATCTTGCTTCATATTTGTGATATTTGGGTTTTATTCTGACTTGCAGACACCAAAAACCTACATCAGGTTTAGGAAAGGCCCAACGTTAAACAAGTATAACCTGTACTTACATTTCATTTATATATTTTAGCATCCTCTCCTTCATTATTTGAGTGTTTTGTTAAAGTACTAGAAATACTAGATTATTTCCAGTCTGAGCTAGAAAAACAAGAACGACAGTGAAACGTTCGACCAAGAACTCGTGATTAGGATCTCCAACTCGAGCCAAGAATAAAACCTCAACGTGATTTCAGGGAAACTACAGAACACAGGTCGTCATAAAACCGGTTACCCGACCAGCTGTTACTTGACATGATTCTTCTTCACTCACTATGTGTTAACAGACCTCTGTTATTAACCTCTGTCTCTCTTCCACAGCATGTCTTTATCCTGTCTTCCTTCTCTCTCCCCAACCAATCACAGCAGATGGCCCCGCCCCTCCCTGTGCCTGGTTCTGCTGGAGGTTTCTTCCTGTTAAAAGGGAGTTTTTCCTTCCCACTGTCGCCAAAGTGCTTGCTCATAGGGGGTCACATGATTGTTGGGTTTTCTCTGTATGTTATTGTACGATCTACTGTACAATATAAAGCGCCTTGAGGCGACTGTTGACCGATTCAACTGTATAAATAAAGTTGAATCGAATTATTTCAGGTTTCGTTTCTCTGCGTGTCTCCAGTTGGCAACGCAGACGACTCTTTACAAAAAGGACGTCAGTCTGCCGCTGTTCGACTGTCCCCTTTACAACATGAACCCAGCACATCACAAAACTGTAACTTATTAAAGTTCATAATCATTATTTACCTCACACAGGGTCTCACAGCCCCTCAGTTTATCCTCCATTTGACATGAGCTGTCGAAGCTGCTCTCTCTTTACACCAACTTGTCTTTATGATTGGCTTCCCCTCATAAACAGAAGGCCTGACCAGCAGGTGGGTGGGTCTTCTGACCACATCTCTCCCACTCATCCAGCTTTGGAACAGGATGTGTTTGACAGAAAATAAGGAAAGGTGGAGTAGATCCCCTCTGAAATGTAACAGGAGGAGCTGGGAGTTGGTAAAAGTGACTCTTCTCACCAGTGTAACACCCAGTTCACAGATGACAGTACTGGGATGAATTTTCGGTGCTTTCCTGGCACTTCTCCAGGCTGCTGAACCTGATTGAACGTCGCTTTGCCTCTGAGACAAAAGTCTGGAGAAGTGGTGGAAAAGTTCACATCTAACTAACTTTGGGTTGGGGCTCATCTCACCACGTTACCCGACGATCCAGGATAGCCGTCATTAAAGCTTTCAAACCCTGCAAAACAAAAGGAGCGCAGGAGCACGGGACTCCATACGTCGTTCGTGGTGCAGATTTATAACCCGCCTGAAACATTTCCTCCCCGTCCTGGAGAAAATGATGTTTTGCACCAATCTGTTCCAAGGCCGCTCAGAGGAAAATGGTCGAACGTAAAATCAATCAGGTTTGGTCTTCACCAAACAAACAGCCACGGAAGCGGCGAGCTCTCCAGAAAGAAAGGGACGCAATCGCTTTCCTTCTCCAGCACGTGCCAACCAGCGTAAATAAGACTTTACTCTACGGACCGGCACATTCCCCCGAACGATCTTCCTTAAAACGAGTGCCAATTACAAGCCCGAGTCGGCCTCGCCCGCAGCGTAGTCGCACGTTTGAAATTTAAATCCGAGGCGGCCTCGCAGGATGATAGACGCGGCTTTACGAGAGATTTGAACACAATCCCCAGTGATGAGGTGAGGCGATACAGATCACTTTCACATGTGGAGGACTCGCTATCTGCTGCTTTGAGGAAAGATCCCCCTCTTCTTCAAAGGGCTGCCACGTAAACAGGTGGTGATTTAAGATTGGAAGACAAACAGAGAAAAAGGCAGAGACGGGAGGAGGGCTGAGGTGCACTGAGCTGATAACGCCACAAAAACAGCAGATCGAGTCTAAATGTCAGAGAGATTCTGCACTCAGGTGAACTTTACACGACCAGTGTCCCCATTTCCCTTTCCATCTGTATATGGCTGTGCAGCTGTGTGATGCTGCTCTGCCTCCCCTCCTCCAGAAAGAGGCCTCTTTATGCATTCAGCTACAATATAGGGGCTCAAAGTGAGCAGCACTCAGACTCAGATTAGGCTAAATTACGGTTCGGAGCTGCTGTGCTCCGTGCACCGACAGGAACACACTTTTAGAAACATCTTTTCCTACAAAAGCGCCGACTCTTGAGCAGAGAGGAGCTGCCATCCGGGCAAAATCACAGAGGAGGACTCGTCTTCCTGCCTCCTGTCACAGATTGCCTCAAATAACAAAAAATTAGGGGGAAAATGACAGAATCATCGTCACGCCATCAAACAGCTGGAAAAGGCTGTTAAATCTGTCAATTTCATTGTGAAATCTCAGTTTTGTGGGTCTCGGAGCAGCTGGAGGGACTGCAGCTTCTCCAGTTTGAACAGGTTGAATCAGTGTGTGTGACGCTCACAGGAACATCGATGGAGCGGCGGACGTCTGGGACTGAGGACGGACGGCTGAGACATTCCGGCTGCACTCGGATGCAAAAACTCAAACTTGTGATTCTCCAGCGAGATTTGTCTAATGAGCAGCGAAGGCTCTGTGTGCGTCGGTGCTCTTTCGATGGACCACACTCGCTGTTTGTTATGTTTGGTTCACTCGGAGCAGAATCCGCCGCGCACGAAGCGGATGTGGGAATCTGACTTACCTGGAGACGAGACCGGGGCATCCGGCCGAGTCACAGTTTTCAGTCGAAGAGTCCAAACTCGAACCACGAGCATCCTTGTTGTTTTATTCAATGTTCATGGAGTCAAGAATTTCGAGACTTAGAGGAGCTCTAATTAATATTCTACCTTGGGCAAAAGACTCATAGACCGCACTGTGGTATTAGTTCATCTTATCTTATCTTATGCACCACAGTGCGGTGGCCATCGTTTGCCTGCACACAGAATACGCAAAAAATCCATATAAATGCAAAACTCACCACTCCCCGAGTTAGCAGACTTACAATCCTTCCTTTGTCCAAATCTTAGACGGATGGATCAATGGACCGACCAAACTTTCCAATCACAACTTGTATAGCAAAATCATCAAAAGTGATTTAGCCTCCAAACCGGGAGGAACATACTTAGTTTCTAGTTAAAACTTAAAAGTCACTTCCAGAAATCCTTTTAACGGACCGAGTGTCCGTTTAACAAAAGGAAAACACTGGAAGAAAACGTGCATACATCCCTGCTTTAATGTGTTTCTGACTTTGAGGCTGCAGTGTGTTATCACAGCTATAATCCAACTGTTAGACCAACGGCTCAGCTTTGATAAAAAAATTATATTAGTTTTATAAGTGACTCATCTCCTTGTACCCGTGAAATGTCAGATAAAGAGCGCTCCTATTGTTCTCGCTGCGCTAAGCTTTCCAAAGCAGCCGCCATCTACAGAGAGACACACAACAAAACAAATGTTGGGAACACGTTCCCCATCAGAACTCGCAAACTTTTTAAAATACCGCAGCCGCTGTTAATCACAGCGTTTCGTGGCTTCGTTTGATTTCTCCAGCAGATATTTGTTATCTGTCACTTTCAGATCATTCTGACACGCTGGTTTTTTGTTGTCCTTTTCTTGCAGGTATTTTGTTCAAACACGTCTTTATACTCAGTGATGGTGTTGAATATGAGGCTGTGAAAAGGTTTCTGCATCAACACAAACCCAGCAGCTTAGCTGTGTAGCCGTAGAGCGACTTCTGAGACTCGTCCACACAAAAACAAACGTACACGTGAAACGTGAGTGAAAGACGCACCGGGGGTTTTGTTTACATCATCACCGTCCGATAATTTCTCAACAAAACAACCATTTCATGCACACGTGTGTCGTTTGGTTTATTTACTCACACAACAGACACGATGTCACCTCGTTGGACCTGGTAGTTTCTCACACTCCAACGATTCAGCAGGACGACGTCACACTTGGACGCCCCCTCTGGGTTGAGGAATGGCTGAACACAGAACCACAAACACAGTTTATAGAAAATCACTGTTCATAGATGTTATGTGTACAATCTTTGCAATGACAGGAACCTATTAGTTAAAAATAATCTCAGTTCTTATGGTCTTCTCCTGGGGTAGCACTAAACTGACTGGGAAAACAGCTCAAATCTGGCTGATAGCAAGACAACAGTTTGTGGGTGTGGCCAAAAATCTCTCACGTTCAGAAGCCAGTCTTTGTCTTCGGTGCAATTTTGAGATCTATGGTCAGAACAGGAAGCCGTTGAAAAGTAGCCGCCGAACAAGAAGACTAGATTGGAGGGAGAGCAGCCGAATTAAAAATCAGGTATGGTTTGTGACAGCGGTCCCCAACCTCGAGTCGTTCGGTAGCAGGCCGCGAGAGTTGAGGTTCGGGTGTGAAATTTATGGTTTTCAGCGTTTTTACCGTTATTTTTTATCACTTTTATCGTTACCTCAGTTTCCCTGGGTCTTTTCCCGTGTGTTATGAATACATTTTCTTTTTTTTGTACTGGTACTGGTTTTATTTTGCTGTATTTATCTGCGACCCCTTAAAGGCCAGTCTGTGAAAATATCGTAGGACCGGTGTGTCGCGCAAAAAAGATTGGGGACCGCTGGTTTATGATTTTAGTTTAGCTTGACCAGAACGTCACTTTGTGGGAGAAGACGAGCACACAGGGAGCCAAGCCTGGTGAGGTTGGGTTGCTTTTAGATGTACACTGCGCAGGCGAGAGATGGCATCAACATGGTCCGGGTCATTTCTGCATAAGGTTCTCCCACGGGCGCCGGCTCTGCACTGATAGTCCGACCCCAGGGCGCGAACTCAGGACTCTGTGCAGTCCAAAGAAACAAGCAGCATTCAGCTGCTCACACACTGGAGCTAATGGACCATGCGTGGGTTTGAGAACTGTAGACTCTCCTACTGAAAACTCCTCCATGGTTGGATCCAGAGACTGGACAAGGGCTGTCACAGCAACCGCATGAAAAAGTCCATATGACACGTGAGAGTCCTGTTAGTCTTTTACATGATGTATTCACTGTTCGAGGGAAAGTTTTCCCTTTTCCATACGAGTTGGCAGTAACATCTAAACTTTCCCCCATCTCTTTCTGCAATCCCAGAATGACTCCACGATGCTGAGATCGGGGGCTTTGTGGGGTCCACACCATCTGTTCCAGGACTGCTTGTTCTTCTCTGCTTGATGATAGTCCTTTATCACTCTGGATGAATGTTGGGGCTCATTGTTGTGCTGCACAATGCATCCGAGATGATCCCACGCGTCCCCGACAGATAGGAATCTGAGCATCAGATGCATATAAACTTTTTGCACAGCAGTGTGCATTATCTACAGAAATTATCTGGTCTCCCGCAGAGTAAACAGCAGGCACCGTGCTCTCACACAATACATCAGCACAACCGGTAAATAGAAAGGGAGACACACATCCGTTGGCGAGAAACGTGATGTTTACGCAGGGAAAAACTTTTATTTGGTTTGCTTTAACAACTGGCGATATCCACACACCCCCTACAGAATCCCAACATTGACCCCCATGAGGCCGTTCCTCCTCAATATTCACCCGGTAACACAATTATAGATGTGTTTGCTAAATCTTTATTCAGATTAAAATGTTAATGTTTACCCAGAGGTCAGTGTCAGGGGGTTACCTACATAAAAAGGTTTTCTCATCTGAAGGCTGGGCACTGTTAACAGTTCAGGGTCAGCTCTAAGCAATAAGAGCAGAAAGACACCAGACCTACAGACTCCATGTAGGGGTTTAAGGTCGTTGGTATACTGTCTGAGATAGTTTCATTATTCTCATACTGCCTGTAAATCATCTGCTTCATGGATGGCACCAAACAGCACATCTCCATCCTCTGCAGCATCTTCACTAGGGCTGCCACAAACGATTATTTTGATAGTCGACTAGTCACCAATTATTTTTGCGATTAGTCGACTAATCAGATCATCATCCATTGGACATAAAACGTACAGCTTATTGCACCAGCAGCATCTGCTCTTATATAACTATCATTAGCTTACAGCTTTAACTGTTTAAGGTCTGTGCTAACTAAAAATAAAAACAAGATGATAGTTTGTTAAATTTTAATGAAATTTGCAGATTGTTTCGGTGAAGTTTAATAAACTCCTTGCTATCTAAACTATAACAGGACACCGGAGTAAATTCTTGAGCATCTCACACTTCTGATAATCAGCTGTCTGCTTGATGTTTATTCAGCTGTGTAAAAACTATAACTTTAATCTCAGCCAAACCGATTTACTCAGGAACAAATAAAATACTGAAAAAGCCAAACAATAACATTTTTAAGTTATCTAAGTGACTCATATATCATGTTTAACCTGAGTAGCGAAAGACGGCGGTGGGTTTGAAAAAGATTAGCCGGGAGTCCGGTGTTCTCACGGCTCTAGTTAGCCTAGCCCCCGGCTAGCTATCAAGCTAGTGGGTAACAGACGTCTCCGAAAACGTCGGAGCGCTTTTGAAAATATGTGGTGTCCTGATAAACAGAGCAGATATTTGAGGTTTACACAGCTACATTCTCGCCTGAAAATATGTTAAACGTTTATTTTGTGACCCAGAAAGAATAATAAGAGTAATATTAAAACTAACTAGCTGCCACCATTGTTGGAAACTGAGCTGGGCTGCGCTATGAATTCTGGGACACAGCTTCTTCTTCGGGGTTTAACGGCAGCTGGCATCCTTGTACATGCAGTGCTGCCATCTTCTGTTTCAGTCCGTTATTACACTCTTAAATCCTGCTACTTATTCCTGCGTCTTTTGTGATCTTACAAAGCTTCAAACGACGCGTCGACTAT
This sequence comes from Astatotilapia calliptera, assembly GCF_964374335.1. Lineage (NCBI taxonomy): Eukaryota > Metazoa > Chordata > Actinopteri > Cichliformes > Cichlidae > Astatotilapia > Astatotilapia calliptera. The sequence goes on along the minus strand of NC_137428.1, from coordinate 1,767,900 downwards.
TAAATCAGTCGTCGACGATTCTGATAGTCGATGTAATCGTGACTAGTCGACTAATCGTGGCAGCCCTGATATTCACCTTCATAATTGTGTTAATCCAACATTTGTCCACCTATTAATCTATTATCTGATGTTTATCATGCGTCACAGTCAGCGGTCAAAGCAGAGAAAGCCAAGCCTCCTCCCCCCGGATGCCTGCTTGACCTCTTCCGGCGTGTCCTATTCCTACTCCAGGGTCACCTGCCAGAGCATTCTTGAACACGTCATCTAGAGTCCAGGAGATGCTGAAGCATCTCAGTTGGCTCCTTTGAATGTGGAGGAGCAGAGGGTTTGCTCTGAACTCCCACCCCAGCTCTAAAGCCAAGTCCCTTCAGAGGAAGCCCAGTTCAACTATACAGGGGTAATGGTACTAGGTGAGGGTAGGACCTTGGATCAATGATCAATCCTTGGGACAATTTCAGCAAACATTAAAATTATTTACAGTCTGTGCATTTACATGTTAAGGTAACACCTGCATCATAGAAAACTTGAATGTTGCCACTAATGACTATCATACATATAATTTTGTAACAATTAAAACCCAGTTTCAACCTCCCTGCATCGGTCCCTGTTTCTTTAATCTTCTGCTCAGCCTCCCCACTTTGAATTATCACCCCAGCTTAATGAGTTCCCTTATGGTTATTATAGCAATGTACTGAACTATATGTGCTGCTGATTTATGGATGGCAGAACTCTGCATACGGCACCTTCAGGGACATTTTCTCCCAAAACAAATGCAGCGAGTTTAGAATTAAACTTCATCTGAAGAAATACCACATATAACCCTGACGCCAAATGTAAAACAAAACCTATATAAGAAAACTTCGTGTGTCAGCTCTTTACTTGGTGCAGCTGCTGGATTTCAGTAGTTGGGTCTTAATTGAAAATGTAACTGCTATGTAAAGCCAGAAAGTTTAATATCAGGCTTTAAAGGGGAACATGCATTAGTGGTTTCATATTTAAGCCCATTAGACGGAGGAAATAACGTGTTCTCGGATCGATCTCCTACCTTCCAGGCAGCCATTGTTTCGGTTTAGTCCAATAAAGCATGAAAATCAAGTTTCACAGCTGTGAACAATGGCTGTGATTCAGGTCTTCTTATTATTTCACATTTCAGAGCCAGCCACTGGTGAGCTGCCCAACTTTATATGCTGGAGCTAAGATGTGGCTCCTAAACTGTCTCTGTAAGGTTGAGGTTTTACCCTAAACCACGAGTATCTGTGAGCCTAAGGAAGCAGCTTGTGCCTAAATGACAACAACCCAAACCAAGAGTAAAGAAACATCAGAAAGCAGCACAAAAGTTTCATTTAAGAAGAAGTCAGAGCTGTCAGCTTTGGCCTTATGCATCTTTGGAAAGCTTGTAGATCTGTAAAAACGGGGCCGTTCTGGTTTTAGACGAAGAACCACGAACCTTTTTGCAGTCAGCCGTCTCCAGAAACCACTCACAAACTGGGCACAAACCTTCCCCAGCAACTGGCTGCTGCCAGGGCGTCACTCGCCAGTCTTCATGAACTGGGTTTTACAAATCACCTGGGCGGCCAACTACTCGCAACTGGTCAGGGAATCTGCACTTTAGGGGGATGATCTGTCAGCCTGAATGACAAGACAATAAGAGCTTCATGCCACATCTGGCTCACACAACACCAGCCCTAACCCACATCAAGACTGACCAGGTCATGACTGTCGAGTCACATCTGGACCGCACAGCATCGTTCAGAGGGGTAACGGAGCCACGAGCGCCAAAAGCAGCCAAAAATTGTTTGGGTGATAAATCGTGCCAACAAATAAGTTTCCAATATTTTGGATTGAAGAAATTATGTTTGAGAGTAAAGACAGATCCCACGTGGTTAGTTTACAGTCAGCTGGGCTGTCTCTAAACCAAGCATTTCATCTCGCCGTGTTGTAGCTGGGCATACCCGTGTCCTCTGAGACAGCTCTTCACACGCTCGCCGATGACCCCCCCCCTCGCTTGTCTGACACCACTACAAACAACAAAATCATTACTCTTACAACTCTGTTCATGTCACTTCATCAAAGGATCCATGCGTGACGAAGCCCAATCACACCAGCATGCAACATGACACACGGCGACTCTTTCATTTAACAGTGCGTGCGCAGGCCATTTCACGCCTGCCGGGTAATTGATAGAATATCGCTTTCCTGTCAGACCCAAAACAAATATGAACGCTGTTAGCCGGTAAGTTCGATTTATCAGCTAGAGACGGATACTTCACCAGCTTCAGCCACATTTATATTCACAATAATAATGATGCACTGATTGTGAAAGTGCTGCAGTGACTCTGCTTTCCCAGAAAGACTGCAGCTGATTGATCTGGGACTGACCCGGAACCAGAACACAGACGCACTGCTGCCTGTTACGATGCAGTGACCTCTGTAAAAGGGAAATTACCTCCTGGACCCTGCAGAAACCACCTGTGGGTTTATCATTAAAAATGCATGTTGCAAAGTCTAGAGGACACACATGCCTGTATTTTAAAGTCTAAAAAAAGCTGCAAAGTACAAAACACTGCGGGGAACGTCTTTAAGCAAAGGTCACCGCTGTACGCCGCCCGGTCTGCACGGCACGCGGACTCTTCCAATAAAAACGTCACAAATGAAGGTTCAAGTATTTTACTGGAAGCATTTCCCCGTCTCCCTCGCCTCACCGAGCCTGGTTCTGTCGGAGGTTTATTGGGGTGGTCTAATTGCTGGGGTGTTGTCCACATTACTGTAGGGTCTTTACGTAAACATGTAAAGCACTTTGAGGCGGCTGCTGTTGTGACTTGATCTGAACTGCATTCCCATAATCCAACTCACTCTGAGACATCACTGGTAGTTAGAAATGGTCCAAATTTATTGAGCTCAAGTTAAAATGATCAGTGCGGCTGTTCTCACAGGTGTTAGGATCATTTTTACCCTGCAGGCATCCGCGAAAAAGAGGATTTACGAGACTAAAGAGGAAGTCAGACAGCTCGTTGACGTCTAAAGACGGTATACCATGTTCTGGCTGAAGTCTTTCTTCAGGAGGAGCGCGACCGCCGACACAGCGTTTGTAGTCCGTCACACTCATGCAGGTGCAAGAAACCCGAATCCCTGATGCTTGCTCCCATGTGTGGGATGATTGATGACACCTTCACTCCTGCCCATCACTCCTGTTTTCTCTGGTTACCTGTCAGGTTATGTATTGATTTTAAAATCCTTTTACTTTTCTTTAAAGTTCTTTATTGTCTTAAAAAAAGACTACCTGTCTGATCTACTTCAGCCTTGTGATCGAGCCTCTCGGGTCCCCGGGCACTTTGAGACTTTCGGTTTGTTCCAAAGTGCTGAACACAAACTTTTAATGGGACAGTGTCCAGGTTTACTGGTTTGACTATTAGAAAACTTAGAGAGCAGCTCAGAGTGTTGAGACCTTCACCCCAAACATTTCACTCTGCTGATAAGAGTGCTGTCGCAGTGAAACACAAAGTCAGTCTGGAGGAAGTAAAGCTGTGACCTGCATATTCTCTGGATCCAAAAACAACAACACACGTGTGTGTGTGTGTGTGTGTGTGTGTGTGTGTGTGTGTGTGTGTGTGTGTGTGTGTGTAAGCTGTAGCATGATGACACCAATGATGCTTGTAGTGTGAAACAAGCCTGAAACCAAAGGATGTTTATATGAAAGCAGATTATTTAAGATCACAAAGGAAAGCTATAAAAATGTTAATAATAATACAGACTGTGGAAGTTAACTTATTAATGTCACCAGCACATCTTTTTAAGCCCATCGGAGCATGCACGCTCTGTTTTGTGTAACTATTTTTAAATGCCAGTAAAATTGCAACCACGTAAGATAGCGCAATAACAAGGAGTTGTTCTTACGTAACACACATTCAACTTGTCGTAGGTCACGGTCTCATCCACAAACGGCTTTTTGCAAAAATCGCATAAAAAGCGTTGGCAACAGCAAAACCATTAAAATCCAGAAACACGCTTTGATCAGCTGTTCATATCACTTCCTACAATCGAATAAATGTCGGCGCAAACTGGCGTGGCCGCTATTACCTTCGAAAACTGGAAGTGACGCCATTTTCTGTGGGAAATGTAGTTTTCTCCCTGCAGGACCTTTCAAAGGTTTACTGGTGTTTTTGAAAGTCGTGTTTGACTTTATGTCTTTCTGTAAAATTTCTGGGAGGCTTAAACTTAAATTTCACTGTTGGAAATAGTTTATTTTGATGCTGTTTTTTTTTTTCAAATAATATTTATTTTCGTTTTTCTGAAAGTTTATAAAAAAATATCTCAAAAATGAAACTACAAAGACACTCCAAATAAATTTCCTGTAAACTATTTTGTGCAACTTTTTTGCATTTACAGTTTTGAGGGACAAACCTCTGAAATCTATTCTGTAACTAGAAATATGTCTAAAAAACAAACAAATGATTTTCTATTTTTTGCTATGTATGTAGTTACTGTGGACTTTAGTTAAGTGACAGGTGTACCCCGACTCTTCGATACACCTGTGATAAAACTCTGTAAGCTAACTATGTATCTGTAACTATGTATCTGTAACTATTAGGGGTGCAACGATATTCGTATCGATATTGAACCGTTCGATACAGTGCTTTCGGTTCGGTACGCATATGTATCGAACAATACAACATTTGTAATTTATTTTATCAACTTTCCTTCTGACGATGCTGTCTGTGTTGAGCGCTCAGTGGATCTGCGTTCGACTACTCCGCCTAGGCTGCACTGTCGAGCGCAGATCCACTGAGCGCTCAACACAGACAGCATCGTCAGAAGGAAGAGCGCAGGGCAAGCTAGCGAGACAGAAGTTAAGCTCTCCTTGCAACATGAACCTCCCCCACTCTCATTCAGATCTGGCGTTTGGAATTATTTTGGTTTTCATGTGACGTATGACCCTGAAGGTAAGCGAGTCATGGACTAAAGTAAAACAGTATGTTGGATGTGCCATGCAATGCTCAATTACATTGGTGTGAACTAGTGTGTTAGCGCAGTTAGCTCGTTAACGTGTTGGCCGTCTATCCCCATGCACGGAGCGATCGGCGGTAGCTCGTTAACGGAGATTTGCCGTGTTGTGGCGTTAAGGTCATTTCAACGAGATTAACCTGAAAGCACTAGTGGGAACACAACGAATATGACTGCACATTTACTCCGACATCATCCTAGTGCAAAGACAAAAACAACAAGCATGCTACTAACTTTAGCCGAGTCATTTAGACAGCTGTTAGCACAGGATTCTCCTTATGCTGCTGAGAATATAGCCCAGAAGAAGCGGATAGTATAGCTTTTATTTTGGAAAGAGCCATTTCTCTGTAATAAACTCTCTTTTCCAAAGATGAGTGATTCCTCAATCAGATACAGGGCTCGCAATATCGCTAGCCCGACGTCCCGGGGCTAGCGATTTTTTCAGTCGGGCTACCAAAATCTCTCTCTTCCCTGCCCGTCGGGCTATTGTAGGAAAAATATATGTCAATGCTTTTGCATTTTTTCAGAAATGTAGCTGGGTAATTATGTCATTGGCATCGGTGAGCCACTGTCAATATGTGACATATTGAAATCGCGTTTGAATTTGCGCTTGTTTTTTTGCTTTCACTTTGCAATCGTGCGAACTGTGTATAGAGAGCGACAGCACTGATCTGTGAGTGATGATAATTTGTGCACCAATTCCTCTGACATCGTCTTATTAATTGTTAGCTTACTATGCAAACATGACAAGTGAAATCTCCTGCAGCTTAAACATGTGAGAGGTTGATCGCGCAGAGAATCGCTGAGCTTATGTGAGTGTGTGTGTAAAAGCATTTCAGTTCTGCTGAGCCAAATAAGACAGGTCAGGGTGAAGAAGTGACAGCCAAAGAAAAGCTTACCACAAAACGGAGAAGTTATGACAAATCAGACTATAAGGCAAAAAGAAAGTGCAGCTTTATGGTTTCATGGACAAAATAATTTCTGTGGCTGCAATATGACGAGCTAAATAACCAGGGCTGCACATAAGTGGTCCGCAGGTGCGCATTCGCTGTCAAAATAAAAAACACGCACAAGGGTTAGGGTTAAATTCAAAAACTGTACTTTTGAGTTAAAATATATATTTATAATTTTAATAAATGACAAATTAAAAATGCATGAACATTTTTTGTATCGAAAAAATATCGAACCGTGACACCAAAGTATCGAACCGAACCGTGAATTTTGTGTATCGTTGCACCCCTAGTAACTATGTATCTGTAACTATGTATCTGTAAAGTGGCTTTTAAATTGTCTGATTTTTTGCTGTTTTTGCGAGCAGAGTGCTAATCAGGGAAAGACGAAGACTTTACCTGCAATACCAGCAGCTCAGGTGTGTTTGTTTCTTTGACTAAATAATTGATGGAAACTGACTGATTAGTACAATTTTCTTTTTATCGTTTGTTCTTTGTTTGATCTCTTTTCTAATAAATAAAACAATAAGAAAACAAACAGCTGAGGTGAGACGTGAAACTGCGTTTGCAATGACAGAAACCTGAGGTGCTCCCAGCAACTCGGGCAAACCCTGCGCTCGACCTTTCAGGCTTCATGGAGAGAAAATTCAGTCTTTGGTTTTACACTGTTGCTTTTTTCTTCATCGTAAATTAAGAAGTCGAGCAGGACACGATCACAAACGTACTCAGGAGGCTGGAAAGCACTGTTTCCATGACAACAATCCAAGCAGCGCAGAAAGGATGAAACAATCTGAGACTACACCTCGCACTGACTGGAATTAATTTCCTGTTGACTTAGTTCAAGATTAAATACAGCCATTAATAACATAATCCTAACCCAGCTCTCACCTTCAAACACGCCTGAACACTCAGCCACTGCTACAGGGAGCAGGTGCACAAGACAGGTCCTCACACTGCAACAGTGTATACGGGTTTATGACACACACACACACCACTCGCTCTGTGTGCTTTCCAGAGCCTCGGCCTCTCAGTGCTCTGCGACGAGGCTGCTGCAGAAGTCTTTTTCTAAACATTCAGCCGTTTGACTTCAGGGAAATGTTTCCTGCAGACTCAGCAGACTCACTGCTCTCACTGTCACGGCCGAACATTGTGCAGACATGCTCTGGGGTGCTGTTAGAAGAATCTTTGGATCATGTGGGTTGCAGAGTGGTGGCTCCACAAATTGAGCTTGTCCCAGCATCAAGGTGCATGCTCGATGGCATTGGGACTTCTTGTAGGCTGGTTTAACATCTTTGACTCTCATTTGTGTTCTTTAATAAGGTGTTATAGAGCATTTTGTCTGTGTGGAGCGCCGTAATGCTGTGATTGGTGAGGGCACTGTAGGTGGGTGGGTGGTCACTTTCATTGTAACAGCAGGATCAATGAAATCACTTTGTCTGCAACTTCACTTCTGAAGTGAGTCCTGCTAACCAGCGAGGCTAAAGAAAAGAAAAGAAACGGCTTTAACTACGTGATTTTATGACAATGATGTGAAAGTAGATTAGATGAAACTTCATTGATCCCTCGGGTGGGTTCCTCTGGGAAATTCATGCAATAGTCGTGAAAAGAAGGAGCGAGCCATGCTCTGCAGTAAACGCAGAGCAGCGGGGACACAGCCGCTCATCCTCACTCACCAAACAAACTCTCGTGACCTGACCGACGAATCACGGAGCTCGGCCACATTAAGACTCCACGGCAGTCGAGCGCTGACATTTCATTCTGCGGCCGAGTTTTTGTATCGTTACTCCCTTGTATCTTACCAGTAAAATGTCATTATAGCATCTGAATTCAACCAGAAGGCAAACATTTTCTGCTGGAGCGAATGGAGCCGAGTGGTTTGACATGGATTTCTCAGACAACCATTTTTTTTGGTTCATAGAAAGTCTACATTTATCCAGAATATATGGCATATTGGTCCTACACAGGGTAGCTATGAAACTAGACAGCTTTGGAAACACATGGATTGGACTTTTTTGACTATATTAGTTTCATTTTGCCTTTTTGAGGCTTCAGAGAAACTACCCTGCAACTTCTGTGTCAAACCTTAAAGGCCAATATCATTCTGGATTGTTAGCACAATGCTAGAATCATTCCAGGAATTGAGGTTCTAGCAAGTCTACCCAACTTCAAATCATGCAGTGCTCAGTGAACCTGCAGAGAGACCCAAGAGCTCCATCTCAGACTCTAACTCAGTTAGCATGTTAAAGGTTAAAGTTCATGAGCGTACAAATAGAAGAAGACTGAACAAGTATGGCTTGCTTCTCTCTAAAAAGAACAAATTAATGAAGAAACCACAAGACTTCTGGAACAAACAGCGGCATGAACAGCTGCACGTTTGGAGGAAATGAAACAGTTATCATCACAATGGTGGAGGGATGGTGCTTTGGGCTCGGTGCAGTCACTGAAAGGACCATGAACTCCTCGGTATACCAAAACATTTTAGAGTCAGATGTGAGGCCGTCTGTCCCACAGCTAAAACTGGGTAAACAGTCACCACCACTTGTATCACACGACACCATAACGGACAGAAATCCAGGACTTCCAGTTATACTGCTAACACAACTTCAGCTCTTTGCAAGCATCTGCACAGACAGCATGCTAACACTAAGCTAGCCAGCTAGCTAAGACCCAGAGTGAAGGCCGACCCCAGCCCAGCAGCCAGACCCTGAACTTCAACAGGTAACAAATGGATGAGCAGTCAGGCTGCAGCATCAGTTGTGCCTGTTTAAGTTTCTGAAGTAAATCATCATCAAATACAATAACCTCAGTTTGATCTGAATTAAGAAGCAGAAAGTTTGCGGCCATCCAGGTCTTTATGTCTTTAAGACATTCCTGCAGTTTAACTCAGTGGTGTGTGTTATCTGGCTTCATGGACAGATAGAGCTGGGTGTCATCTGTAGGGATGGAATCAAAAAGTGGTTCTTTTATTTTTAATTGCACAAAAGGACGAGAGCGCGACGGTAAAGTGCAGACTGCTCCAGGACAGACACAGCTGCATTACACTGCTAACACAACTTCAGCTCTTTGCAAGCACATGCAGACAGCATGCTAACGCTAAGCTAGCCAAGAGTGATGTTAAAGCTGGGTAAATGCTGACCCCAGACCAGCACCGTGATGAAGTGAGCAGCTGCTGAACCTCAACAGGTAACGAAGGGATGAGCTTCTGTCCTACCTGTTCATGTTTCTACAGTAGACTCACCATGACGACTGCTCTCTTTGGGCTGGTTTTCCTCTTTGCTTTATGTTGTCAGAAAAAGTGTATGCAGTGACTATGTCTGCTATGTCTTCTAATGATGCTGCCTAAGGGAAGCATGTATAATGTAAACAGACTTGGTCCTAGCACTGAACCCTGTGGAACTCCATAATTAACCTCAGTGTGTGAACAAATCGGAGTCTATTACATAGATATGATACAAACAGATAGCTGGCTTCTACACAACCAAACGTCTTTTCGCCCCCTGCTGGCCATTAGAAAGTCTGCAGACGAATACACTCCATACCAAAGCAGCCTGCAGTGTATGATTTTACTGCTCAGGTCATTGTAACTTTCTCTCTACTTATCCAGGGAATAAGTACTTTTTGTTCCATTTCTTTCCTTCTTGTTCCTCGCTGAGGCTTCACAGAGACAAATTCCCAATGGATCAAAGCATGACGTCAACAGATTAAAGCCCAAAGCAGAGCAGGAGCTCTGTTCTCTCTGAGGATAGAAACAGTGAGTGTAAACATCTCATTTATTCAACCACTCCCTTCATCCAACACCGCTGCATGGTTTTATTTCTAATGCTTTAAGATTTGATTGGATTCTCAGGTCGCTGTCACGACCCGGGCGAAAGCAGCTACAAGACTCTACAACACGCAGCGAAGAGCGACACGCAGCTTTAAAATTCATGCTCATTAAAAATAGACAGCAGATTGTTTTATGTATAATGCAACACATGTCAGGGATAATGAGCTGCACGACAGGAAACAAGTCGGTCAAAACCCAGCAGACTCCTCATGTGAGAGGAGAGCAGCTTTATTTACGGTTTGGATGAAGAGGCCTGCATCTGTGAACGCTGATGTTTGCAGCCACCCGCACTGTCTGCAACCTTTAAATATAATACTTCCCTCTTTGCCAAGCAGGGAAGCAGGTCGTGACTTAAAGTTCTGTCTTTGTTTCTCCCACGAAATGTGATGCGGTGCACTACAGAAGCTCAGCAGAGCATGTGTGAATGAAGAAGGAAAAAATCTCTTTCATTGTTCGCTAAAATCCTTTGGACTCCCTGAGTTTAGCTCTGAAAGACGTTCCACACTACTGCGTAACATTAACTCAGAGAAACTCATCAATCCTGGAACTGGCTCATTTCTTCTGACATCAACTGGTCTTTTTCCAGTGTGGAATGATTGTACAGCATACATCTCCAATGGCTTTGATAAACCAGAACCAATCCACACACACACAAGTATACACACAGGCTCAAATATATACATACACCCCTGATATTTGGTTAAATGCCTCTTAGCCACTTACATCTCTGCCAGATGCTTTTGGGATCCAACAACAAGCTTCCAGCTTGCTGGCTGATATTTGGCCGCTCTTCTTGGACGGACTGGTAGAGTCATTTAGTTGGTTGGTTTTCCTCCTGTGCTCCACAAACTTTTGGCTTTTGGGAATGCCGTTCCTGAAGCTTGATGTTATTCTGCTTTCATTCCAAAATCAGTTTTGATGGTTGTTCGGGATCGTTGTCCTGCAGGAACACCCAACTACATCCAAGGTTCAACCTTCTATGTATTTAAAGAATACATAGAAGAATGTGTATGTAGTCCTCTTTCTTCATGATTTCACCAACATTATACTGTGTACCTGCACCACTGGCAGTGAAACAGCCCAGAGCGTGATGCTACCACCGCCATGCGTCACAGCTGCAGTGTTCTCAGGGTTGAAAGCCTCACCTTTGCTCCTCCAATCAGCTCCATCTTTGTCTCGTCTGACCATCAAACTTTTCTCCAGATGCCGTTTGGCTCGTCCATGTGGGCAGATTTCAGTTGAGCTCGTTGATTTTGGAGCAGGAGCTTCTTTCTTAGTCCTTGGAGATGTGAGACTGGCTTCACTGTGGAAGTGACACTGGTGTTCCAGCAGATTCCAGTCCACAGCAGGCTTGATCCTGGGTGGGTCCTGAACATTGACAGTTTGGCTCTAATTCAGATGTGTCACCACTTTGCCAAGGAGTGGATGGAGACTTCTGAGCATGACTCCACTGAAGGATTAAATAATGAAATGAGGAATATTTTGCTCATTTTGGATTTGACGCCACACATTGGCCAGTTCTGTTTCTTTCTACATGTGTGTCATGTTGACAGTGAATGTTTACTGTGTGTAAAACTGGATTTTGTTAGTTGATGAAACCCTGCATTGAAAGAACATAAAAACTCTAACGATCGTATCTTCTGTTCATTGTATTTATTTAATTCCTTGTCTTTTTATGAAAGAAACCTTACAAACACGAAATACTTTCGTGACCTTTAACATGCAAACTGAGGCTGTGGAGTCTCAGATGGGACTCTTGGCTTTTGGACGTCCACTCCTGGGAGGACTGGTGAATGTTTTTCCTTGGTGTGAGCGTGTGATCAGCAGCACCGGCTGATGAACCAACCTCTTAATTCCTCGCTGTATTTCGTTTTCCACACTTTCCTGCTTCTATGTTTGGCTTCATAAATAACGACAGAGTGTAAAAGTGTCAGCATTCAAACCAGATGATTTGCATCATGTTTCGATATGTAAAACATTAGAAACTTTGTTTTAAACCGCGACGAGAATAAAGCAGCGATTCTGAATCTGTCTCCCAGTAACGATCAATAACACAAAATACCATTTTGATATAACAGCGATATTAATCACAGAACAGGTCAAGCTTAAATAAAACCCAACATTTAGATTTACATTTCTTATTGGAGTCACTGAAATTTGAATTCATGCTTATTAAAACTCAAACTTTACGGCCATCAGCTGCCAAACTGGACGCTGTGCTAGGAAGAAGAGAAACGCAGAATCTGGGCTGTAAGCAGGACGTGAGCAGCTTCCAGCTAAAAAATGGTCCGGAGTGAGTTTTCAGTTAGAAACCTGCTTTCCAGGCTTCATACTTCCTAATCCTCAGCACGCTGTGACGATGCTCCGACCTCTGACCTGCTCTTTATCTGTAAAGTCAGACATCCAGAGAGTGCGGCTTCCCCTCCCGTTGACCTCTGCGAGCAGACGCTGTGAGCTTCTCCCTGATAAGCGGATGTGCTGTGATATCTCACCTGCATCGATGATCCCTCCACTCGTGCCACGTAGGCGAATCGATCGAGGAAGGTGACGGTTACGGGGACGGCGACGAAGAATCCGCTAACGAACGCTCGCAGGCAGCGTCGCCCCGCCGTGGCCTGCTGAGCCATCGCAGATCTGGACAGGGAAGAAGAACATGAGAGCGGGAAGTCGACGTTACCGCGACAACACGCAGGAAAATAAACAGCGCTCAGATTAGACTACGTTAGATTAAACTTTATTGATCTCTGCGGGGAGGCGGGGCAATGCAGCAGTGGGAGATTAATAGAAACACACCAGAGAAAGTAGAGGTGGGAATCACCATAAATCCCACGATACGATATTATCACAATACTTAACGCACGATACGATATTATTGCAATTTTTAAAAATATTTTGCGATATTCAGATTCTGTACATAAAGGTAAACTTTATCAATATTCATTTTATCTAATATCAAAGTCTCGCACTCAGTCTTTCTCTCATTTCAGTTTTATTGTTGACAAACTGAACGGTTTGTATTACAGTCTAGTCCAACTTAACTGAATGTGAGTACGTTTGCTGATAGCAACACCATGTGATTCAGCTAATAACACGGGGATTTCATCATTTGTGAAGCCAGGCTGAAAACACTCAGCAATCTGTGCATTCACGACTGGATGTAATGCTGGTAGCTTAGCTGTAGCATTTGTAGCTGAGGCTTCAGCTTCCGGGTAACAAGGAAATGACGTCATTCACGTAGATTACTGATTGGCAGCGCTAACTCGAAATTTTGAGTTGCTTTTCTCAAAATTTTGAGTTAATAAATCAAAATTTTGAGTTAATATGTCGAAATTTAAATTTCGAGTTAAAATAACTCTGAATTTTGAGATAATAACTCAAAATTTCGAGTTATGGATCCTTTTTTTTTTTTTTAGTGGCGGAAACGGGCTTCCATAACATGCTCTGAAGTCAGAGCACAGAAACCTTTTTTGTAACAAAATATCGATTTCTGCTGTCCCTGTATCGATACATTAGTAGCAAACAGAATATCACGATACTACACAGAATCGATTTTTTCCCCACCCCTAAGAGAAAGACCTGGAAGCAAAAAGGTAAATACGGTGTGTTAAGTGAAAAGTACATGTGAAACCTTTCAGATACACTGAAATCAGTCATTGACCTGAAAATGGATGTTTTCCACATGACTGACATCACATTAGGGGAGCATGAAATTCAAGGGAAAATGGCATCAAAATTCTCAATTAACAAGAAAAAATGTGGTGAAGGTTTCATAGATCAAAAAGATTTGCAAAAACCAAAATTGTAGTTTGTGACAAAGAAAATGCAAATCAGGCAATTTAGAAAATGTTGATAAACGAAACAAGAGGGAGGTTTCCAGTCGCACAAGAGTCACTGACAAGAAGCATTCTTACAATAAGTAAAGCTGTTGTAACAATGCTTGTGCCAAGGTCATGCACATATCCAGTTATACCTCCAAAACTGTCTGAAAGCATCAAGCAGAAGCACTCATGCAGATGAAACCTGCAGCAGGACTGGAAACAAACATGCAACAGGTCATAAAGATGCAAGAACAATGAGCCCCGCAGCACACAACACGGGGTAGTGCTGTTCTGCAATGTTTGATACTGATGCTTTTGTGCGCCATTAAAGTGAAAAGCACAAAGACTCGAGCTGCTGGTGGAGACAAATATTCATCTAAAATCTGCCTTAACCATTATATTTGAAACGTTATATGATATTTGGAGTCGTGTGTGTGAAACCTGATCTAAATGGTTGCTGCTTGCATTCTTTAGAAAAATGTGTTATACTTTCCAAATTAAGAGACGGCCCTGCCTGCTGCGGGTAAACCAACGACCCTGACTGACGAAAACTCGCCACAGAAAGAAGTCGTCCTTTTGCGAGTTCTTATCGCAGGTTTGGCGACAGCGAACGCTGAAAACACATCACGCTGAGCCCGTTCCCCTCCTGACAGAGTTTTTCATCCACTCTGCTGGTGCGCTCCAGGAAGCCCAGACAGGCGTGAAATGACCGAGCAGCTGGCGGCGGCGGCGGCAGCCATGCACCGCTGCCTTCGGCTAACAGCTAACAGCCTCGCCTCCACATCGGCCGTCCTCACTCTGGAGATCTGCCACAGCTATTACCTCCACATCACAAGAATTCAGATGAAACATCATCAAAGCACACTGTACTCTGCCTCCACGCTTTCAGAGAGTGTCGGCGAGGCCGCGTGAACACATTCAGGGATTAAAAAAGCTAATCTGTTTCTCCCTCTAATTCAACGTCTCAATGCAACGTGGCAGTTTACCAGCATACTGCATGTCAATACCAGGAAGCTTTTTCAGTACTGTGAGGCGAAGAGGCGCAGGAACACTTTCCCAACATACCAGCAGACAGACTGCAGAAACCCTGTTAGTATGAAACGCTCCCAAGAAAAACTGATTTCTTGGCTCCACACAGAAGAATCCAAGTTGTAGGTGGAAGTAAACAAACTGCCATCATCTCGCTTGCAAACTTGCACTCGAGTTCCAGTTTAAGCAGTTTGCAGCAAAGAAGACAGAAAAACCTGCAGGAGATGTTTAAGGGAGACTTCTGTGCACTCAGGTTCTAACAGAATCGCACTGTGGTTGCTGCAGACGGACTAACGAGCTGGCTCGTCAGGTCTGCGGACTTCCAACCTCTGGACTGCAGCTGCTGCTTTTCAGTGCTGGGCGAGCGCAGCGGTACACAAACCGATTCTCGACCTGCAGCCAGCATCCCTGCAGCTCACAGAGCCACAACATCAACCTGATCAGCAGGTCTGCAGGGACGCACAGACCAAACGGGCCAAACAGTGTGTTTGATGTTCATGTAGCTCAAGTTTAACTTTCAAGCTTTTTTTTTTACAGCTTTTTCGGAGTAACCGAGTCGTGTTTGGTGGTCATGCTGCTGGGCAGCACACAGCAACAGCAATTTAGCTTCATTATATTGTAGAGAAGGGAGACGTACCTACAGCCAATACGTCCGAAACTCACAGAAAAGTCTATTAAATATTGGGGTGAAACGTCTCTTATATATGTGACGTAACTATGCAATTTATGAAAACTATGCAGCCCGTTCCATGAAGCGGTTTAAAAGGTGGCTGTTTGCTGTCACTGGGCGCTGACAGTTAACTAATCAGAGGCTAAACAGCCATCAGCAGAATAGGGCTGATAGGGTTTTACCAGCAGCGCATTGACAAAGGGAAACACGGTGGAGCAGGACGGACAACAACCCACAGGTGTATTTGGTGTTTGGACAACATTCAGGTTTCTCCCTGAGGGAAATCTGTCTGCAGCCATGGAGACAAATACTGACAGCAGGCACACTGTACAACCCGAGAAGCTCAACCGGACGATAAAATAATTACATGTACATTTATAAATTACACAATAAGGTCAGTTCTTGACTCAGGCTAAAGGACTACTGGAGCATTTGGGGAATTGCTAGCTTTATTTGTCCCCTGATAGTGAGAAACGAGCAGAGCAGCAGCTCGGCTCTCTGCAGCATCTGCCCCATGCACATCACAGAAATCATTTCACAGAAGTGCTGGAGATGGAAATGCTGTCAGTCACATCATCGTGTTCACAGCTGGGTTTGTGCTTCACAGTTAGGCAGCGACTTTTAGATCTGGTGTATTTGGGAAATGTGGAAAGAGTCAGGCTAACTTTGTCCAGTGCTGTTGGCCAACAGGGCGGCGGTGGTGCTACTGCTGGCACACAGAGGAAGAGGAGAGGGGGAAGGCATCGTAGGAGGCAGCGAGAGAGAAAGGAAGGGCAGGAGTGTAAAGGTGAGAGAAGGAACTCTGAAAGGAGGAGCGATGACTGGAAAATGGAGACGGCTGCGAGGGAGGAGGAACGACGAAGACCACGGAGAAGATTGATGGCACGCAGAGGGTTGGAGTGACAGAGCAGGAACCTGGGAAAGGAGGATGGAGGATAATCAAGAACAGGTGAGACATGATGAGAATAGCAGCGTCTAACAGTAAGAGACTGCTTGGACACTTCTCGGGCAACGTAAAGAGCAGCAACCACAGAGCTGCAGCCTCCTCACATAAAGGAGCGTCCACGGCCTCCGTGTACGTTACATCTTATTAACCACGGCGGTCTGCCTCCACCGGGCTTTGTAAGACATCAGTCACCCGCCATGTGCTGCAGGGAGGAAACTCCGGCGCCGGTGCAGAAAATCCATCCTACCATAACAATCCATCCTGACGTGAACATATTGCCATTACACGTCCATGCAGCCGGCCGCATAATTCACCCACAGAGCGAATGATCAGAGGAAGCTTCAAGGTTTCCGCTCGCTTTTACGGTCCAATCGTTTCTGCGCCGACACCTCGAAGCCACGTGGCGCTCGCATTAAAACGACCTTGTTTCCCACGGTTTCCTGTCGGCACATTTAAATGGCTGACACAGCGAGGCCCACATCAAAGTGACGGGTAAATGAAAAATGAGCTTCTCCCCTTGTTAGCTAAATGTCCACATCATAATATACAGCTCCTTATAATAGGAAGACACCCCCAAACTACTCTTCTTTCTGGGTTTTTAATTTAAAAAATGCATATTATCAATAATTCAGCGCCTTCACTGAGTTCTGCAGCTTTCCAGCAAAAGAGCGTTTAACAGTCACGAGAAGCTTATAGCTCACGGACGTGGGCACAAAACTTTTCAGCTTCATCATTTTAACAAAGTAGCACCAAAGTTTCTGTCAATTAATGCTGAAAACGTGCAAACTGTCAAAATACTTGAAACATTCGACTCTTCAGAGCACGTGCTGTGCTGTGTCTGGGAATATCGTCTTTATTTGAGACATATGAGATAGGGCTGTGCGATATGACTAAAATCTCAAATCCCGATATAAGAAGAAGTGTTCCCAGCTGGGCGTTGTGTACCTGGAGTCGAGTGTTTTGACCGATGCATGAAACGATACATTTTTACACATAAGTTGTAACAGCCGCCGTTGTCTTTGTGAGGATTTATTACACGGCGTGCTGCGAGGAAAAGCCTGCTCTAACGTTGAGTCTAAGGTTTATTTGGAGCACCTGACGGCTCTTTGTTGCTTCCCGTGCGTAAACCCTCTCCACGCTGTCACGTGATTCTTGCGTAGGTGGGTGAAGAGGTTTGTCGTGTTTGAGTCTGAGGTGGGGACGGCTTTCCTGAATAAATTACATCGTACAGTTTTCTGGTCCGCGTCAGACTTTTTATAACCAAACCATGTCCGTGCTGCAGAGGGAGCCACTCGTTTAGGAACAAGGTCCTCGATTTGTTTGGACTGGTCTTTGTGTTTGTCATCATTTCAGTTTATTTTGAAAAATCTCAACAGAATCTTCAGCTTTATTGTGAAAGGTTTATGTGGAAAATAAACAAGCGGACGGCGGAGCCACACGCTGGGTTTACCGTGGTTGTTGCTAACGATAACGCGTAAAAACAGTCGCTTGTCCGACCTCTGAGACTGGTTTCACCCAGCAAGCGCCGGCCAACCGGCTGGGAACGCACATTTATTCATAGGAACTTGGGGCTCACAAAATCGCTAGCCCGACGTCCCGGGGCTAGCGATTTTTCCAGTCGGGCTACCAAAATCTATCTCTGCCCTGCCCGTCGGGCTATTGTAGGAAGGAAAAATATATGTCAATGCTTTTGCATTCTTTCAGAAATGTAGCTGGGTAATTATGTCATTGGCATCGATGAGCCACTGTCAATATGTGACATATTGAAATCGCGTTTGAATTTGCGCTTGTTTTTTTGCTTTCACTTTGCAATCGTGCGAACTGTGTATAGAGAGCGACAGCACTGATCTGTGAGTGATGATAATTTGTGCACCAATTCCTCTGACATCGTCTTATTAATCGTTAGCTTACTATGCAAACATGACAAGTGAAATCTCCCGCAGCTTAAACATGTGAGAGGTTGATCGCGCAGAGAATCGCTGAGCTTATGTGAGTGCGTGTGTAAAAGCAGCAGGATATATATTTTAGTTCTGCTGAGCCAAATAAGACAGGTCAGGGTGAAGAAGTGACAGCCAAAGAAAAGCTTACCACAAAACAGAAAAGTTATGACAAATCAGACTATAAGGCAAAAAGAAAGTGCAGCTTTATGGTTTCATGGACAAAAGAATTTCTGTGGCTGTAATATGACGAGCTAAAATAACATGATGTTCTGCCAGGTGTGTTGTGAGTTTCATTCGATTTCGGAGTCGACAAGCGCCTTTGTTACTGGGACCAGTAATTTTAAGGAAGACCCCATCAGAACCCATTAGAAACGCATTATTGCTCAGTCTGCAATATCTTTCCCAGAACAAACTCCAATTGCAAAAAACAGACTAAAAATAAACCTGAAAATCTGTTTAGAACAGCTACTATGTTGCAAAGAGTGAACTACCACTGGCACAATGTAGCAGTCTTTGCAAACTTCACAAAGCAAACGGCCTCGATCTTGGTTCCACTTGCCTCTTACCCGTGACTCCAGTGGAAATGTCAGATTCAGGCTCTGACACAGACTGATTCATGTCCTACACAGTTCTTACAAGTTCATAGAAATGTCTGTTCAATGAGAACCAAGTATTTGAGTTGATGACTGTAATTTTTATACAATGTTGTGATTTGTATTTTAACTATTTTGTGATAAATTTTTGTTTCCGTTACAATATTATACTTTAATGTATAATATTGTAACGGAAACAAAACAGGAAACAAAACATAAAAATAAATTGCTCTTTTTTATGCAGGCTACTTAAATTTATTTTGGGCTACCAAAAACTGAAGAGTGCCGGCCCGAAGGGCTACCAGGGATTTAAAAATCTTGCAGTCTGTTTGGTAGCAGCATCAGCTTGAGGCTCAGATCACAGTTTATGGTCAAGAACATCCCCTAAAGCCTCTCCACAACCTCAGCATCAGCAGCTGTGATGAGCTACTACAATCAATAATCGCGTCTTTTGATTATGACACATTTAATAAAAGGAAGGACTCTCCACACACACTGTACATTCTCACAGCTGCTTTTCATGGGTAGAAAACTCAGATAAATACAGGCCTACTAACAAAGAGCTCTTAAAACAAGCTGCGAGTGGCTGTCAAGTTCTCGCTTGTCTCGCCTCATTCTCAGACATTTTTCAGTAATTTATCAAAAGCAGGCGTAATAACAACACAAAAATGTAAAATCTGCATCCTGAGCCACACTTGTCAACAGTTTCAGTTCTTATTCTGAGTGAATTTGGAGAAAAAAAAAAACACCAAATCTGAAAAATATTGGCAAAATACCATTTCTCTGTCCTTTCTTTGCTGTTGGCCAACGCGACTTTTTTAGCTCCTTTTACATGAAAACTAAAGCTGAAGCTTCAAAAACAAAGATCTTGCAGCATGAAGACGTCTGGCTTAAAGAGAACGAGAGGTTTGTGGTTCCCGGGGCCCGTCTGAGGAACCCGGTGTCCACGCCGCCGTGGTGACAACTGCACTCCAGCACATTAAACTCCACCGGGGGAGCGGTCTTTATCAAGTCTGTAGGGAAGGCATTAATATTGTTGACGCGGTGACAAACGAGTTAACGCGGCACATCTCTCTGTCGCATTGGCATTCGTGGCGGTGCCCGACATGCAGAAGGAGCTCTGTAAGGAGCCGCGGCAACAGACCAGGCAGGTTACCATAAACAAACACTTATTGGGGTTATTAGACTGCAGCGGGCACGAAACAAAGGCTGCTGCTTTCAAAGAGCAACAAGAGTCAGAGAGCGATGCTCCGTGTGTGCTCGGGGACGCCTCTTTATGTCGAAAAGCAGCTTCTCAGAGATCCGTCAGGAGTTCAACAAACCCAATTCCACTAAGCGCTTCAATTTATTCAGATGAGCCCGATACACCGCTCGCTTTCAGATTCAGCGAGCGGTGAGCCCCGGAGCAGACCTGAGGTCAGCATATCAGCCGCTATCAAGCAGAGACATTGTGCTGTGCTTTTGCTCCAATTGCTAAAATTGAATTTCTGGGTCTCTGGGCTGGACTCCATCTCAGCCGGTGACTAATGTTAGCGTCCCAAAGCTTTTCCAGACCGATAAATCCACAGGGGAGGATGCAGCAAGGCAGCAGGAACGCTGATTACAGCCAGCCGCTGGGAGATTTCCCCACAAACCAGCTTCCACTTCTGCCTCCGCAGCAGTTCTGGGCTTTACAGGGGAAGCGGGAGGGGGGCCGTGGAGAAGCTCTGACCCACAGCTAAGTATGATGGAGGTTTAGGAAAGAGAGGGCTGTGGTGCTGAGGGAGGATCCGGGTGATGAAGAAGGATGCCCGAGGCAGCCGAGATGAGTTTTAATTACTGCACACTTTGTGCTCTCTGTAAACCTGCACCCGTAACACTGTGCTGTGGGTCCCTCTGGCTCAACAGCCAATCAATGCCACCAGTGTTAGTGACATCAGTGATATTATGAGCCTGCAGGTGATGAAAGTAAATATCAACCCAACAATAAAAGAATGTCTGAGATGCAGCTAATCAGGCCGCAGGGGGACAAACCTCACGCCGGCCTGTACAGCAAAATCCATTCATTAACACAAACGCGTCAATCTGCAGAGCTGCCTCTGAAATCATCCGAGCATGAGGCCAGTGTGAGAACGATATCTCAGACATCTGTGTGCACCGTCGATTGATTTCATGCATTTCCTGCCAGTAAACTCCTTTTTTTCATTATTATTACGCGACCAAACAAACCACAAATAACAGCAGTCAGCTGCCAGAGTTCACGGCAAAGAAATGATCTGCTGTTGCTGAGGGGAAGAAAAGGAGCCGTACTGATAACATCTGTAACATCTGACATTAATGAGCCCGTCCAGCGCTTTCTATTCGATCTACATTTGGTTCCCTGAAGCTACACAGAACCTTTTTACTACACTTGTAACAGGAGAGATTTACATCCTGTACGACTTGTGGATATGGAATCATTAGACATCTCAAATATGAGTGCAGAAGTGTCCGTCCACTCGTCACAGGCATGATGTCAGGGTGATCTGAGCGGCTCTGTTTCCAGGGTTAACTGGATTAACAACCTTCAAAAGCAAGGATTGGCTTTTCCCTTTTCCCCTCGAGGATATGAAGACCAGGCGTGCCTGATGGCTTCAGATACAAAGGTGCAGAATGAGATAAAGAGAGATTATTTTGATAATCTGACTCGTGCAAAGCTGCTCTAGCAGAACCAAGAATAAAACCATGGAGTGTGTTCATCTGCACAACCAGAAGACTGAAAGAGAAACTCTTTATTCATCAAACTGTAGGATTCAGTGAGTGCTAGCTTTCCCCCTGCTTACAAACTGCCCCCAGCATGTGCATTCGATACGTTCTGATCTGTAATAAAGAGAAAGAAGAGCGCACAGTCAGCGCATGTAAAACCTCTGCTGCTTTCACATGCAGCATGCAGGGTGTCGTCTGCTCAGCAACAACAAAAACCTAAACAAACGCAGGTCACGTCATAATACGAGGATGTGGAAGAGGGCGAACCTTATCTATGGGTGTGGCAACAACTGATAACAGACGGTCAGCTGTTGCAGGTCGGCCTTGAAGATGAATAAACACAGACACACGTTTAAAGGAATATCCTTTGAGATGGAGGACATGGCTGCAGCAGGCACGGCCGCCCAGATGTGTTCTTCTGATCAGAGCTTCACAAACTGTGTCAGCTCTCCTTATCTGGACAATCGACAAGCAGCTGTGCTGTCGTTGTGGAGTCAAAGCACCCAGCACCACCCACAGACTGAGCTCACTGGGGTCCTAAAGGCTCCACTCAGACCAGCGTGGCCCTTCTGTGATGCAGGACCTCAGCAAAGAGGAGGATTCACCCCAGAAAGCCACTCTCCTCCCAGACACCTCCAGGCTGTAGTCGTTACATGAAAAGGGCCTTTCTCTCCGAGACGCTGTAATTGCAGAGCAGCTGAACAAAAGGAAAGACGTAACTTCTATAGAGACGCAAAACTCTGACATGAACGTTATCACTCTTGTGAAAGTCATGAGATGACTCACCACGTCTGGATTCACCAAAAGTTTAACCGTGTAATTTCCACTTCCATCAACGAGCCTCAAATGTCACCGTCTCAGTATCCCACCATGACGCCTTCCCATGAGTTTGTTTTTAACCATTTCTGTCTCCAACTCTTTGTCTCTTCTTCTACAGGAAAACAACAGATGCAGGAAGTCGTCCTTTAAAGTGGGGACAGACGAGAAGCTTCCTCTTCAGGAGGACGTAGAGCCCAGAGCGCCCGCAAATGTCACGGTCTGCCTGCGACCCAGCGTTCACCTCCACCTGTCCCCCAAAGGACGAGATGGACACCGAATGGATTTTCCCCTCAACATATCTCTGAGACTTCCAGCAGACATCCCATAATTACCAGCAGGGTAGTCCACAGCGACCAGACTCATCAGCCATTTCTTCCTCTGCAGACGAAGCTCTTCTTCATCTCTCCGTCTTCACGGGAAAGATGTCAGCAGACTCTCAAACAAGCGAACCTTCGTTATCCTGTAAAAACAGCGACATACTCTTCCTCATGACGACAGCTGAACACTGTAAACAGGAAGCTGCTGTGCACTCACAGCATTGTTACACTTAATTTAAGCCACGTCTGTTAATAATGCATCTGAAACTTTATTGCTTCAAGTCCTCTCAGTGCTCGACGTGGACGTGTTAAACTGTTTGCAGCCACACAGCTGAAGCTACACCGCCCAGGTCTCGATGTGAAACAGATTCACCTGGACATTGTTCATTTAACGTGTCATCATGGGAAACAGTGTGGTCTGCAGATTTGTCTTTTTTTAATCAGGTCCTTTGAAAAAGACAACATTTCATTTTGATGGTGAAACATCATGAACCAAAAAAATAAAAGCGTGCATGAATGTCCTCGTCGTATTTTAATCTGATACACTTCCATGCCAACGGGTCTGTGAAACATTAGTAGGGCTGCTTGATTAATCGAATTTTAATCTCGATTACGATCTGGGCTTTCAGCGATCATTAAAAATGACTGAGCCGATTATTAGCCCCTCCCTCGTGCTTTACTCTCGCGCTGCTCCGTGTGGCAAATCGAGCGCAGCTCTCTGCATTTCGAACACGCGTCACAACAATTAAGAGCAGCGGTCTCCAACCTTTTTTGCACCACGGACGGTTTATGCCCGACAATATTTTCACGGACCGGCCTTTAAGGTGTCGCGGATAAATACAACAAAATAAAACTAGTACCGGTACCGAAAAAAAGAAGATTTATTCATAACACACGTGAAAAGACCCAGGAAAACCGAGTTAACGATAAAAACAATAACTAAATAACGCTGGAAACCGATAAAAACCCTGAAAACTATACATTTCACACCTGAGCCTCAACTCTCGCGGCCCGGTACCAAACGACTCACGGACCGCTACCGGTCCGAGGCCCGGGGGTTGGGGACCGCTGATTAAGAGGACCTGAGGGAAGCTTGGAAAGCTCAGCAGAAGTTATTAGGAGAGGAGAGTGACTGCTGTTGGTTGAGAAGAGAGGTAACAAAAACTTCAGTGGTGTGGAAACATTTGCACTGTTATCAGTATTTGCACTGTTTTATGTTATTTTTTAAAGTCATTATTCAACACATTGTTATTGTTAAATAAATATCATCAAATAATCGAGATCTCAATATCAGTGAAAATAATCGAGCAGCCCTAAACATTAGTATCATATGAAAGAGTCCATCCTTTGGCGATACATACACATGGAGGTCACCTGATGGTGTGTTTGAATTCAGACACATTGGAGGGTTTTCCAACATGAAGCATCTCAGTCTGATTTAGTGCTGACAACTCCAAATTCATCTGCATCATTGTCCTGCTGCCCGAGTGCTCTTGAGCTTCATGGCATGAACTGATGCGCGGACATCCTCCGTCAGGGTTTTCTGGTCGATTCATGGTTCCCTCAGTTACAGCGAGACCACCACCGTGTCTGCCGCTGCTGTGATGATCTCTCATCAGATGTGACGGGGCTCAAACACTCTTTGGGATCATCCAGATGTTTTCTGGCAGATGTGATCTTTTTGGTCAGCAGTGGTTTTCTCCTTAAACTCTCCCATGGAGCCATTTCTTCTCTTTCTTGTGGTTGAATCATGACCTCTGACGTCGTCGATGGTCGAAGGTTCAGCACCGTTCCAGCGTCCTCCATGTGTAGATAACGGCTCTCACTGTGGTTCTGTGACCTTTCAGACTGATGATGTCACTGACTTTGGTTCTCAGCTGGTTCTTTAGATCGTGGCGTGATGTGCTGCTGGTGGAGATCTTTCAGCCTGCTTCACTTTATCAGACAGCTTCTGTTGTGGGGAGTTCTTCTGGTAGTAACTTTAATAACGGGGCACCGACTCTTCAAAAGAAGACGCTTTACACAGGAGGGGAATTTTCTGCTTTAGAATTTGCACAAAAAAATCAATAAAGGAGTAAAACTGAAAATATTTTATAGTGTGGTAATGGTTGTAAGAGAACAGGCAGTTTAGGGGTTTATCCCCACACTGGTAGGTGATGTTCACCAAGTCCAAGCAGCTAAGATCTCAAGGAAAGGTCACCAGGAAGACAAACATCGATCTTGTGTGGACCCAGATCATCCACAGCACATCTGATGCCCATATATCCTGTAACAGACCAGACTCTGAGCTCCACAACAAAGTCTGTGACCGGCAAACACACACAAGCACCCTTATGCCCGCATTTAGAGGGCCAACTAAAAGCCCCCCCTCGACAACTTTGACATTTGCTCTGACTTTGTATGAGGTACTTATATGAAATAAGTCATCCGCCAGATAATCTCTTTAACCTTATCACTGAATATTTATTCATCTCCAGCCCGCCGAGCCTCGCCGTGCTCGCTCAGCCAAAACTAAGGTGATTACTGGACGGGTGTCAGTGTTGACTGTAAGCTGGGCGGATCCAGGCCCACTGCCCGGGACACAAATGGGATTTGTCTCTCATGCAGAACATCAGACGCGGCTTTTTAGGCAACGGCAGCAGGGAAAGCATTACAAAAATGCCTGCTTCCGCTCACCTTGGAGGACTAATGGGCAGTTTGGCCCACCAGCGATGCAGTCATTAGCTCCGGCAGCCACTCTGGAACACAAATACAGGCTGAAAGCCACTCGACAGCACAGAAATTACACCGAAATAACCTGGCCGAGGCAGCACTGCACATCTTTCTCCTTGTGGCTGCTTCACAGGCTTGTTATGAACCAAATAGCAGGTGTCAAAATGCACTTGTCAAGAGAAACGACAGCAAAAATCACAAATGACAGCACTTAGAAGAGAACAAATGAGACATCTCCTCCCGAGTGCGATATTTCGGGTGAAATGTGGGTTTCTTTCCCCAAAGCTTTCGTGAGCTGGGGGTGAAAAAAAAGTTTATCTTCCTCCCTGCTGAGGCCGTTTAGCAGCAAACACCACGGAACAGCACGACTCCTCCCACCGCCACATCACACTGCAGCAACGCAACCAGGACGCACATCTACACCACATGTCACCTACACCTGCTGCACCTGTCAGCTGACCAGAAGCTGGTGGGTGGAGTCATATTTAGCCAAGCAGTTTCTGTCATTTTCCCTCTGAAATATGAAATGCATAAATATTTGAAGTTGACTTATGTAAGCCTCCTTATTTGTATTCCTAAATGCTCACATAGAAGTGGGCGGGGCTTCTGCGTTCACAGTCAGGGTGGCCGTCTGACATGACCATATTAGGGCAATCTGCTCTCTATGACATCACACAGATTCAAGAACAGAAAAACTGGGCATTTAGAGTCTGAAGCCTGAGAGTGTGGCTCCCACAGATGACTCCTCCCACTGACCTCTCTAATGCGCAACAGGAACAACCTGCCCTGGAACAGGAAATAAAGCAGCTCCAGTGTCAGCACCAAACATCTGCTCTACTGAACACCTGCTATGATCATTACAGTAAGACCTAGGTTTCTCTCACCCCAACCAATCACAGCAGATAGCCCCGCCCCTCCCTGAGCCTGGTTCTGCTGGAGGTTTCTTCCTGTTAAAAGGGAGTTTTTCCTTCCCACTGTTGCCAAAGTGCTCGATCATAGGGGGTCATATGATTGTTGGGTTTTTCTCCGTGTATATTATTGTAGGGTCGACCTTACAGTATAAAGCAGCTTGAGCGACTGATTAGTTCTGTATTATAACTGAATTGTTCTCGTTGCTGAAGTTAAAGCAGCATAAAACAGACTCAGCAGACTGATTAGAATCAATCAACGTTTAGTCATTTTCACTAAATGAATACAGGAAATATTCATAAATATGCACTGAATGCATAATTACATCTTCCAACAAACTGATTCATTCTCATAAACTGAATTCATTAAAAACACACAGCAGCTGGTGGTGGAAGCTGCCGTGTTTGTACTCCATCTTTTATATACAGTCTATGGGCTCCAACGCATGTTTCGACCTTGGACGGATTCTGAAAAATGTGCTATAAATAAATATTTTGCTCTTTTCTTGTGTGCGTGTCTCATTTTGTTATGTACTGTAGATTTATTTGTTTATGTAATAAAAAGTAATAAAAAATATCATTCAGCTGTGCGAGTCCACAACAACAATATAATCTGATATTCCTGAGGAGGGAGGACAGCAGCGCGGCTGATTACATCTGTAATATCTGACATTTAATCAAGCTGGCAGCTCAAACTGCCTTTCAGCAACATGACAGCATAACATTATCGCTACTGTGGAAATTATACTGCAGCTCAGAGTATTTCATGAAAAGAAATCTAGAGTTACTAATCAAATTCATATTACTGAAACACAACAAAAGGGTCCTTCGAACAAAGGAAGAAGCAAAAGCTGCAATTATTACCGAGCTCCACAAACTTTTAGAATCAGTTATCTTTCCACCAGTGTTTTTTTTTTGTGTGATGAATCTTTAAAATGTCAGAAACGTCCATCAAATCTGCCCCTCTGTGTTCCCAACGGAAACTCAATATTCAGCTTACAGCTAATCTAAGCAAAAAGAAAAATGAATACAAGTCCCAAACTGAACGACAGTTCTGTTAATCTACCAACTAAAATTCAGGCGGCAGCAGCTGCTAAGCTAAGCTCGATCTCTATCTGCCAGCAGAAGCGTCCCCACGGGCGTTTGAGGACGGACGACCTTAAAAATATGATCAAAGTATCGAACGCGTCAACATCTGAGGACAGACGGAGACGGTGAGGCTGGTGTGGAACAGCAAGGTCCAGGGTATAACTGAGAACAGCATCATCTTAGTCAAATGTCAGTTACTGAGTGTAAACATAACAGGATGATGGACTTAAACAGCATCAGCACTGCTGCAGCAGTGATGGAGACGAGCTGAACGAAATCAGACGCTCTCTCTCACAGAGGGCGGATCCACACACTCGATCCGCCAGATTTTCATGTCGGGTGCAGATCAGGCAAATGTGTTAACCACCACACTATGGAGCCACTGAGCAGCTATAAGAGGAAGAGCATGATATAAAGACCCAGTGTGCACCGCCTCATGCTTCCTTTAGGGGTCGCCACACTGCTTCAGCTGCCACCACCTCCTCCTACCCCAGCATCCTCGTCTGTCACTCCAACCCTCTGCACCAATCCTTCACTGCATCCATGAACCTCCTCTGAGGTCTTCCTCCTGCCTGGCAGCTCCACCTTCATCATCCTCTGCACAGATATTATCAATGAAACTGCAGCAGACCTGTGTGAATCAGACCGCTGAAGAAGTCCTGATCCACCTGCTGTAATTAGTTCAGTTTATTTCTGTCTCTGTCCACATGAATCCTGCTGCGCTCTGTTCATTAAAGGGAGGAGCAGACACTTCCTGTTTGAAACCAATATTTTTGTCTGTGACTGTTTTTGTTCTCATGTCCTTGGATGTGCTGCTACTTGCTCTCAGGATTAATGAATAAACGATGAGAGCCAAAAGACGATCAGATCATTTCTGCAGTGGACAAAAAAGGCTGCAGCAGGTTGTTCAAAGTAAAAGGACACAGATTTGTCACATTTGATTTCGTTCTGTCCTTGGAATTTGATTCTATCCAACCCTCTGATTGATTTAGTCTTCAGAAGTCTTACATTTGAATTTTCTGACTGCCTTTTAAGGCTCTGTTTCTCAAGGCTGATGTAATAGATATATTGTTCGATCAAATGACCAAATTCAAGAAAAGTTCCCAGCCTGAAGTCCGTGGACAGAGTGCTGAAACACCTCTTAACAGAAAGGTTCTGAGTTTGGTCATAAAGATTTTCAAATGATGGGAACTAGAGAGCTGCTTCAGATACGCCATTCAAACTTTTAGGCCAAAGATCTGAAAATATGACTTCAAGAATTTGCATCCATCCATTCTGAATGTAAAAATTGGAAAACTTGAATTTGCTTTAACATTTGCTGCAGTTTCATGTTTGAAGGCCTGCAGAAAGATCAGTTACAAAACTACGTGGTTGAAATTTGTAACACACGTTCCCAATAATGAGGTTTAACTACGCAAATCCCAAGAATGGCCTTAAACATATTAGAGCTTGGAAATGCAGGAGGAGATTATTGTGACATTCCAAAACATGCAGCTTCCATTTGAATTTTATTTTGTGTTTGGTAGTAACAACATGTCCAAAATGCTTTGACCTCCTGGGACCTGGCATCCTTATATGTGGACATCACATGTTGTGTTGTCTAAACCAAAATAATAAATTTTGCTCTACAAGGGCCTGACATCCACTTACGAGGATGTTATACTGCCACTGTTCTATCGAAATTTAAAACGAATGTCCTCATATGTGGATATTATTTTCATCAGAAACAAAAATCAGGTAAATCTTTGTTTTAACATTCATCAGGTCCCAATCAGCCCAGATAGCAAAGAGAAATTAAAAATACATGTCGTGAAAGAGTTTGGGTCTTAGGAGGTTAAAAAATCCAGAGTTGAAAACCACAGAGTGACGCCACAGTGGCTACAGCCATCTTTTATATACAGTCTGTGAGTGTGACTTTCAAGAACTGGTTCTGGACCACTGAGCAGATGTGGGATCTGTGAAACCACTAAGAAGATACCGACGGGCACAGGTGCAGCCATTGTGCCCGATAAACACACAACCGTGCTAAGTGATTTTCCTTGTTTAAATAACACATGAGCTTAAGTGATGCAGCTGATGGTGTAAACGTGTCTTTAATAATCAGATCTGTAGACAGCTCGTCTTATCCACAGTCTGATGATACACGTCGGCACAGCTGGAAGTAGGGCGGGGCGATATGGCCTAAAATTCATATCGCGATATAATTTGAAGCATGTGCGGTAATGATATATTCTTTTCTTCTGTATAACGTATTTTCCACACTATAAGGCGCACTTAAAATCCTTTAATTTTCTCAAAAATCGAAACTCGAACCGATTTGGGCACAAATCTGTTAAAATATTTTAGTACAACTGTGGTAAGCCGCACTGCTTGATGGATTGTCAGAGCATTACGGCTGCCGTAGTGAGGAGCTTCGCGGAGTAATCTGGGTCCAAAACTCCGTCAACTTCAGGTCCCAAAGTCAAACGAACACTGAGAGTTAAAAACTGTCTAAATTCTTTCATCTTTAAGTAAATAATCAGCGTTGCTGCTTTATTAAGTTTAACATCCAGGCATCCATGAAAACAGAATTTATTAAATTTAACGGAGTTAGAAGTTAACAGGAAGTTAGCTCGCTAGTTTCCACCTAAACATTTCATACCATGTTCTGACTGAGATTTTTGAAACTAATTAAAACGTACAGCTCTGCTATCACTTCCAACATAAATGAAGACAGAAAAATAAACAGCAGTGACGTTTGCAGGGTTACTGAAGTTGGACTACCTGGTAGCTATATGATGTTGTGCTACGTGATCGCTAGCGACACAGCTATGTTAGCATAGCATAAACACAGTGAAGCTGGAGGATGAACGCCAACTTTTTTCCACTCGATAAAAGTTAACGTGAGGGATTCTGGTGGTCAGGGACAAATGCAATCGCATAGCAGGATGCTGTACACGGGCCAAACTTCAGTCAGGAGAACAACTGAGATTATTCATCCACAATACGAGGTTAGTTATTAATATACTGCAACAACATGGGAATAGAGCAGCTGTGAGAGGATTCAACATTAATGAATCAATGTTACGGAAGTGGAGGAAGCGCAGTTTTTGGCTTTCCCCATATTTCAACAGTGCTTCATGTCTTTGCTATGACTGTCGCCCGCCATAATTTGCAGATGATAATGGTTGTAGCCACTGCGATGCTTTCGACCAAAACAGGCGCAGCTTGATGACATCATCAACATGCACTATCCCGATAGAGCGATATAGTCAAAATCTCTATCGTATATCGTTTATATCGCCCACCTCTAGCTGGAAGTTCAGCTCTTTAAGGACACTTAAGGACACGTGCTGACATACAACTAGGGCTGCCACAAACGATTATTTTGATAGTCGACTAGTCACCGATTATTCTTGCGATTAGTCAACTAATCAGATTATGCATCCATTGGACGTAAAACGTACAGATTATTGCAGCAGCATGCATCTGCTCTTATACAACTATCATTAGCTTACAGCTTTAAGTGTTTAAGGTATGTGAAACTAAAAATAAAGACAAGATGATAGTTTATTAAACTTTTAATGAAATTTCAAGTTTGAAGCCACCCGAAAACAAATATAACAAAATAGCATTTTGTGCTCAGTCCTCACAACTATATTGAACTTTGGGACTATATAGTCAGTATAGCAATCTACACGAGATTATTGTTCATAGCCAGGAAAGTTAGCTTTTCTACATGTTCTGCAGAAAGGCTTGCTCTCTTTTGAGAGCAGATGTTCCCTGCTGTGGAGAAGATCCGCTCCGATGGGGTGGCGGTTGCAGGAATGCACAGAAAAGATTTAGCTAGCTTTGATAGTGTGGGGAAACGTCCCTCATTTTCGCTCCACCATTTAAGAGGATCATCCTTTTTAGAAACTGTGGCTTCTTTAAAGTACAGCTGAACTTCACTTCTCACAACTTGGACATCTTGGTCCTCCTTAGATGCTTCTTCCTCATTGTCACCCTGACTGTCTGTGTCAGACTCAAGGAGGTTGTCCAGAGCAGTCTTTTCAGTTCTACCTGAACCATTGGCTGTCTGCACTTTTGCATGCTCATGTGTCCCAGCATTTGCTTCTTTGACAGCAAGCACTTCAACAGTCCCCTGCACTCTGATGACATCTTCAGGAGCCAAAAACGTCAACTTTCTGTATCTGGGGTCCAAGGCAGCTGCGAGAATAACAGGGTTTTCTTTGTCTGCTGAGAAAGTACATATACTCCCCCATCTCTGTGTTATGCCTTTTTCTGCACTGGCAATGAAAGATTTTCCTGAGCTCGTCTCCAGTTGGCTTTGGTGTACAGCCCGTGTCAGCCCTTTGACCACCTGTCGAAGACCTGAAACCGTTGTGTACTTCTGTCCACTAAGGTAAACAGTAGCAGTCTCAAAAGGTGCCAAACCTTGCTTCAGTTCTTCAAGCAGCACCCACTGCTCTGGCTTCAAGTCGAAGTAGTGTTTCCCCCTTGGCGTTACCTCGGGATCTGAAAGAGTGGCAGTGAGAGGCCAGCGCTGTTCGAGGAGTCTTTCTATCATGTGGAATGTACTATTCCATCTTGTACTGACATCTTGGATCAGTGTATTTTTCTTCACATTCATTTGCTCCTGTTTCATTTTTAGTCTTGTACTAGCCAGCTCGCTTCTCTTAAAGTGCTCCACTAGCTGCCTAGCAGCACCTAGTGCTCTGCTGATGGTGGTTTCTTTGAGAGCAGTATTGACTATGAGCTGGAGTGTGTGTCCAGCACAGCGGATAGAGGCCCATCCATGTTTTTCTTCAAGCAGTCGCATTGCTGCCACCATATTGGAACCACTGTCATGTACTACTGCTTTTATTTTGGCAGGCAAGATGTCAAACTTTGTTAGCACCTCTTCCATCCATGTCATTATATTGGCACCAGTATGCCTCTCCTCAAGAGGCATGGTATCAAGGATGAAGCTCTTCATCTTCCAATCTTCACTCAGGAAATGGCAAGACACACCAAGGTAGGCCTCTGTTGCACGACTGGTCCAGACATCAGCAGTCAGGGTGAAGAAACCTTTGACACCACCAAGGGTCTGCTTTACCTAAAGATATGAGATGATTTGGAACAATAGTAAGCATTAGGGAAATATATTACAGTATATTTTTTAATTATTAATAATGCTTGTCAGTTTATGCATTAAGATTTGAATTTACCAACTGAATAATTCAGTTACATCAAATACACTTACGTATGTTAAACAATAAACATTCAACATATCAGTAAAAAAAAAAAACAACAACTTTCCATTACATGCTTTAACCAAGATTAATTTATTGGTTCCTCAGTCAGCAAGCTCTATATTATTTCATCATGAAATGTATTAAATTCTAATACAAATTGCTATTTTGTGTTTGTGGTGTGAGAGAGTGGAGAGAAAGAGAGACCAACCTTCTCAAAGGTAGCATCATATTTCTTTTCCATCAATTTGGTGAAGTGGGATCGGCCTGGTAGGTAGTTATCATGGTAATATGGGTTGAACTGCTTGATCATCTCTTTGAAACCTTGATCATCAACCATAGACAGGGGTCTCATGTCCGTCACCAACATGTTCAAGATTGATTCAGTCAGGACATCTGCTTGCCGAGGTGTACATGTTGTTGGCTTGGTGACAAAGTCGTCCATTGAAGACGAACGTATTTTTTTAGCAGTCCTGTAATGTTAACAGCTATTAATATAAGCAATAACAAGTAGTGCTCTCAGCGTTAATCTCGTCAATACGATGTTAACGCGGCAAATCCCCGTTAGCGCGAAAACGCGGTGCGAGGGCTGCATGGCACTGACTAACGGGGATTTGCCGCGTTAATGCGGTTATGGCGTTAACATCATACTAACGAGATTAACGCTGACAGCACAAATAATTAGCAGCTTGCTGTTTATAATAATGTTAGCAGCTAACTAGCCAATTAGCTTACCGAGACGACTGTACCACTTCGTCGTCGGATGCCACGACGTGCTTCCTTTTTAGATGCTCGTGCATCGCCGTTGTACTGCCATGGAAGGCAAGTTCCATTTTGCAGATTTTGCATTGGACCTTCTTTTCTTTTGTTTGGTCAAAATGCTCCCAGACTTTCGAGTTCCTTTGCCGAGTAGCCATGATAACGGAGACTGCTGCTTCTTCTTCTTCTTCTTCATCTTTGGCGTTTAACGGTATCCTTGTAGGTGCATTTCCGCCATCTTCTGTTTCAGTCCGTTATTACACTCTTAAAATCCTACTGTTATTCCTGCACCTTTCAGGATTTTACGGCATTCAAACGATGTGTCGACTATTAAATTAGGCGTCGACGATTTTGATAGTCGACGTAATCGTGACTAGTCGACTAATCGTGGCAGCCCTACATACAACAGTCTTTCTGCTGGTAAACACTGTCGTATGCAGAGATGGGCATGTAGGGCTGTAGAAACTTGTTTCTACAGCGAAAAATTAAACTTCAAATCTGAGCGAGCAGCGAGCACGCTGCCACGGGAATGTGACATTCACAGAGAAACCCCCGGATCCTCCCACTGACATGACCGCCGTGGACAAACCTCCACCCGCCACACTAATGCTAAACAGGTGACAATAGATTTAAGAGCTGCTGAGTCTTTGATTTGATTTATTTTCTGCTGTGTTTTACTTGCATCTATGTGAAAGAGTGTAAACACAAAACATGATTTTATTTTATATTCTGGAATATGCAGAAAATAGCTTTAAATGTTAAACACATTTCTTCTTGCATATAATTTAATTTTTGCTTGATGCAATGTGAATAAAGTTAAAAGATTAAAACTAATGAAACAAGTTTTAAAAAGAGATTTTTCCATTTTACTACATTTTATATGATGGATTATGCAGAAAAAACAGAACTGGGCTAGAGGGCTATAACTTTATTACGTATTCAGGTTGTGTATCATGTTTTTAAAAAGTAACTAATTACCTTTGAAAATAAGTAATCAGTAAAGTAATGGGATTACTTTCTTGGAGAGCTAATCAGTTATTAGTAACTAATTACAATTTTCAAGTAACTTGAGCAGCACTGGTCTATGTGGCCTGAGACAGGCTTATTGTGTTGCCTAAGTATCCCAGAGATGTCCTTTACAGCTGGCTCTCTGCTAAGCTGCCTGTTTTATGTGGCAACATCAGTTCTTCCCTTGAGTTTGGAGCTTTACATGACACGAGTCAGTTTATTAAAGTCAAACACGATGAAGCACAAGGAGCAAAGCACACTTCTTCAGCATTTTTCACAAAAACCCATCAACTATCTTCGATAACAGTCCACCTTAACAACACTCATCCTCACACCATCTCTTCCGTCCACCTTTAGGCTCCCTGTCAATGCTGTTGACCTGTGTGTGCTAACAGCTAGCTGGAGCTGCTGCTAGCCGTCCTGCTAACTTTTCAGACTGTGTTAGGGTCACAGACAAACGTGGGTGACCTCACAGAGGCAGAGACACGCGGGGAGCGGAGCTCCCACCAACTGAACACCGTTTAAAGCACGAGCGCAGCGGCGATACAGGCTCAGAAGCTAAAAGCTAACACACCTACCAGTAACGTGAGTTCTGGCTTCCGGTTGTCCTGTCACCACGTGTCGGCCCCCCGGTCCTAAAGCCTGTCCGTACCGCTCTCGTTTTCTGATGTACGGAAGCCCTTTAGGTCAATTTTGGACAACGAGAATAGTAAAATTACAGGATAAAAGCACAGTTGTTTTATGCTTTGTTACTATTTGATTATTTTTATTTGTCACAGTTTTAACTTTCAAATCCAACGAAAATCAGTCAATTCTTTTCTTTTTAAATAAAATGAGAAAAATACATGTTTCAGATTTTCTCATTTTATTCATTCATTTTGGTATCACGTAAAGTTTTGACCTACAAAATGTGCTGGCTTCAGAGACTACAAATATTAAGCTAATAATCCCGAGTGTTACATAATAATTGATTTTAAAACATATTTATAAAATGTATTTATCTACAAAATTTGATTTACAAAATGTTTCCCCTTTCTACCTCCTCATTTTGATTTTTGTGCCTTAATCTCAGATTTGTGAGCCTCAAACCTTTCAAACTTTTGAATAACTGAATGTTAAGTTTTAGTTTCATCTCTGAAACATAAACTTACAAAGCCACAGCTTTTACCTCCCACTTTGTTGTTTTGTGCTGTGATGGGACGCTCGGTTCTTCCTCTAATCCCTGCTGTGTTTTTTGGACTTTGCTTTATTTGATAAAGGGTTGTTCTCTGTTGCTTCAGCTCTTTTTCCACAGTCTGCATCTTCCTGTGTTTCATGACACAAACAGTGACTTTCTAAGATTTTTACTTTTATCTCATAGTTAGATTTGTAAAAATACGTTTGAGCTTTTATTGGAAAGCTGTGGATAATTTCTTAATCACCTTGACTTCCAACCAAATTTGATAATTTAAAATCATCTGGGGTTTTTGGCTCAATCAGACTAATGGCCTTTAAAGCTGAGTGCCACAGACAGAGGGAGGAATATTAACAGATGGACTAACATACTGCTGGTTTGGGTCTCATCAGAGAAATAATGAGTGTTTCCAGCCATATTCTTCAGAAATCAATCTCAGAGGCTCGAGGACACCCCAGACTGCTAGATTAGATAGACTCTTAATTTGACACAACAGCCTTTGCATTTACATTTTAGTCATGTTGCCATTTCTGCAGACGTTCAGGCTGTTAATGGACACTTTCAGGACAGCCTGCTGTGGGAAATGAATGCGAGAGCTCACACTTACAGAGCAGAACAGTGTCTCCCTGAGGAAATGATCACTGATGACTCACATCAGCTGCAAAGAAAACCACTCAGAGGGATGCTGTTCATCTTGTCTGTTAGTCACCCAAGTGTCACTCAGTGCTCGGCATCAGTTCTTTTTGTTTTTTTAATACATATATGTCAATGACAGATGTAGGTACACTTGATTAAAAGCTCTGAATCGTGAGGCAAAACACACAAAGGCTCAAAAAGTCAGAGTACAGCCTGGTGTGTCCCTCACATCCACGTTAATCCATAAGCACGCACACTCTGACCTCTGCGAGTCGCGTAGTCGTATCCAAAAGTTACCTCGAGTCTTCATGAAACAATATTTCATTGACACAAGCAATAAGGAAGAAAGAGTATATACTCTTCATCTTCATGATTCTGCATATTTGTCACACCTACATGTTTCAGGTCATCAAACAAATTTTTAGATTACACAAAGATAATCAGAGTAAACACACAATCCGGTTTTTAGATGACGAGTTCGTTTATTAAGGCATCAAACTATCCAAACCTGCCGGCCCTCTTTGTTAAATCATGAATTAACTGTGACTGAGCCCAGTTTCACTGCCACAGCAAAGCTGATCACTGTGGCACCTGCTGACTCACAAACCTCTTAAACAGAAGCTGTCTGACAAAGTGAAACAGGCCGAAAGATCTCAACCAGCAGCACATCACGATCACGCCACGATATAAAGAACCAGCTGAGGAACAACATCGGTGACATCATCAGTCTGAAAAGTCACAGAGGCATTTCTAAGGCTTGTGAGAGTCGTTATCCACACCTTCACAAGAGTGACCAGCCAACCAAACTTACTCCACGAGCACATCATAAAATACATCAGTTCTGTCCTGTGACTTAGTCAATGACAGCTCTTTAAAACGAGGCTCTAAGGTGAGGTCTTCTCACGTCGTTAAATCCTCTGTAAGTCTCGTCCTCACCTCCTTTCCTGGTTCGGGCGAGGATAAGAGGACAGGAGGTCGGGATGTGAAATTTGAGATTGCTTTTGAAGCGCTGATGAGATTTGCGGTCGCCACCTTCTTAGACTTTTGGAGGCAGAAGTGTTCGTACTGGACGAGATGGTGAAGTTTGAAGCTTTCCCCACACTATAAATGGTCCAAACCTGTCTGTCTCTGCTGCTGGGCTCACTGCTGGAGCTTCAACTGGACAGTAGAGGACAGATTAGAGGAACGGAAGTGTTGGGCAGTTAATATTGGTGTAACTTTGGTCACCGCTAACAGGTTTGTGGCTAAAGTAAAATTTTCTGCCATAGAAGAGAGCGGTTTAAAGCAGCGGTCCCCAACCTCCGGGCCTCCGACCGGTACCGGGCCGCGAGAGTTGAGGCTCAGGTGTGAAATGTTTGGTTTTCAGGGTTTTTATCGGTTTTCAGCGTTATTTTGTTATCGTTTTTATCGTTAACTTGGTTTTCCTGGGTCTTTTCACGTGTGTTATGAATGAAGTAAGGAAGGAAAATACAAAGCTGCTGCCCGCTCAGGTCGCACAGAGGCTTGTGTTTTATTAAATTTAAGAGTTTATTATTCAGCAGAATAACTCACGTGTCTCTGGAGGAGAGCTGATTATACCTCAGAAAAGCAGAAAGAGTTTTAAAAGACTCGAGTTTTAAAAGACTTGGCTTCGTCAAACAGGCTGCTGATGGACAACTGAGCGGTCTCAGCTGAGCGCGCAGCAGTCGGGATCAAATGCAGCACGAGTACAATCACGAGAAAAGAAGAGCAGCCGAGGAATTAGACATGAAGGAAGCAGGCCCGCTTCAAATGAGGAAGTACTCGTACCAATCAGAGTTTTAAAGCAGCCATAGCTCTTTTATGATGAGGGCCTGAATTCTCCTTCAGGGCTTAATTAAAAGTGGAATGTAGAAGCCATTATCACACCGAGTGGCTGGTCCTTAAACCACCATTTCCACGTCTCCACAGTGTTTTAAAGAGGAACCACAGATGAGAGGTTATAATATTACAGAGGAGCAGTCACAGGGCACAGTTTGGTTAAAGGCTCGATGCAATAATCGAATAATAATCATTTATTTTGTGTTGCTTTTCAAAGTTGCCTCACGTAGGCTGTTACAACAAAAGAGAGTTATAAATTAAAATATATAAAGCAGCAAAAATAGGATAATAATAATGTTTTCATAGAAGATGAAAAGTCATGAAAGTTGTTTTATGAGCTCTGAGTTTGAATCAGTGATTTGTTGATTCCTGATCGACATGTTCAGTGTTTGATGGCTCCAAGCTGTCGCTCTGTAGTCTTTATTCCACTTTGTTTGACATGAACTTTGGACTTTGACCCAGTGATTTTGGGTTTGGGGGCTTCTGTTTAATCACTAGTTTGCTCATTGTTTCCATGAAGTTGACTGTTCCTGAGCTAATCTGAAGGCCACATGAAGTTTGAAAGTCTGTAGCGAATGACAGGAAGTTGGCGACCTATGCATCTCAGCATCTCCTGACCCCGCGCTGCGATTTACGTGGCCTACAGCTTCATGGCCGGGTTGCTGTTGTTCCCAGTCTCTTTCCCACTAACAGCTGACTATGGAATATTTAGTAGTGAGGACATTTCCTGACTGAACGTGTTGCACAGGTGGTGTCCTATCATGGTACCACACTGGAATTCACTGAGCTCCTGACAGCGAGTCATTCTTTCACAATCGTTTGTAGAAGCAGTCTGCATCCTTAGGCACGATCTGATATCGTCGTGTTGGTGTTGTTCCCACAT
Source organism: Astatotilapia calliptera (assembly GCF_964374335.1). NCBI lineage: Eukaryota > Metazoa > Chordata > Actinopteri > Cichliformes > Cichlidae > Astatotilapia > Astatotilapia calliptera. Next base: position 1,729,046 of record NC_137428.1, on the reverse strand, counting down.
CATCATGAAAATGTTGTTCCAGGTTCAACATTGCAAGTGACCAATCAGAATGTTGTGACGTCATACTTTTGCGACTTCGGGAAAAACCGCCGTAAAACAAAAAACTGTACTTAAGCTGCGAGAAACCGCCTCTGTCTGCCGATCAACGGACCCTGACCCTAACCCTAACCCTTTAATAAACGGTAAGCAGAATTGATATTGTCCTTGCAACATTGGAATTTCATAAATGCACGAATGGCTTGGTGCGCAAAAGAATAACGTCACAACAATGTGATTGGTCACTTGCAATGTTGAACCTGGAACAACATTTTCATGATGATGTGGGAACAACACCAACACGACGATATCAGATCATCCCATCCTTAGCTGCTTGACTTTATACACATGGAGGTGAATGGAACACCTGAATTTAATGAAAACAGAGTCTTTGTGTTTTTAGTTGGTTTAGCCTCTTGAGTGGCATCTTGTTAAGTCTCTCCAGTTTCTTGTTGATTGTGTCTATTTGGTCGGTAAGTCTGACGTCATTAGCCATTTCCGGATCCAAACTCCACTTCAGGTCCCAAAGCCAAACGAACACTGCGGCATCACTGAGAGTTACAAACTGTCTAAATTCTTTCATCTTTAATAAAATCATCAGCGTTGCTGCTTTACCAGGTGTAACAATTAAGTTTAACATCCAGGCATCCATGAAAACAGGATTTATGAAGTTTAGTTAGAAGTTAGCAGGAAGTTAGCTCGCTAGCTTCCATCTAAGCATGATATAGCATGTTCTGACTGAGAGGGTTCTGAAAAATTCAAACGTACAGCTCTGCTGTTATTTCCAACATAAATGAAGACAGTAAACTAAACAGCAGTGACGTTTGTAGGGTTACTGAAGTTGGGCTAGCTGCTATATAATGATGTGCTACGTGATTGCTAGCGACACAGCTATGTTAGCATAACATAAACACAGTGAAGCTGGAGGATGAACGCTAACTTTTTTCCACTTGATAAAAGTTAACGTGAGGGTTCCCGATGGTTTGGGCTTTTTTAAGGGGCTTGTTCAGATTAAATAGAACAAGATGCAAAGCATTAAAACATGTTAAAAACACAACAGTCTTAGTAAACACAGAGTAGTTCAGACCTGGCAGCAGGGTTCATACGTCACACTTAAAGAGCAGATGGGTCTAAGCTGCTGAGTGTTTCTTCTTCACTTACTATGTGTTTATACATCACTAATACAGATTGTGAATGAGATGTCATATATCTTATTGTTTGAACAGAGTGAGTAATTAGCAGAGAGATGAGTTCAGTATGTCAGAATTTGGTAACTGCAGTGTGAGGAACAGAGAAATGCAACCATCTCCAGGCCTTAACTCAAGGTTAGAGATAAGAAATGGAAAACGAGGAGAAGAAAACTAAATGTCAGCTTGTAAATGGATAATTTAGCCTGACTGCAATCAGCTGACAGTCTGAGTCTGTTCCCTCCAAACCTCACTGAGCTCAGCTGCTGAAGCTAATCAGTCACCTCAGAGGGCGACTCCAGGCACCAAACTTTGACTCTTGTTGCCTCAGCAGCTGGAAACAATTATGCGACCAATTACAGGAACTCTGAGCAACAAATCAACAACTGTTCAATAATTTCAGTCTGCATATGGAGAGCAGCCTGTACATAATCTATGTTAGTGTATTGGGTGTGGGTTGATGGGGGCATTTGGTGTGTTTTTGCTCTCTCCTTTCCACAAACGCTCTTTCTTCCTCTTTACTGATATTTTCTGGATTTATCAGCTGAGCTGCACCTGAGAGGGTGATCGGAGAAGTCGGCCAAGTGTAGATGCCAGCGATCAAAGGCGCTCCCGCTGTGAACGTTTGTTGGAATGTGTGTTTAATAAGATGATGGCGGATGGAGCTCACTGCACAGCAGAGAAACTGTCTCAAACTGGGTAAAGACTTTTGAAAGACACTATGATCAGAAGAAGATCCAACATGGAAGGCTGCACGGAGCATCTTTTGGACAGACATGAATACAGGTGTACATTTTGCCTTCTGGTGTGCCTTGAAATTATGCAAATTATTTCCCCTGCACCTTCTGTACTACCATTGCAACATGGCTGAGAAAAATTGGAAGATATCCAGTGTTCACAGGTAGAGCTTAAAGGTAATCTGTCATCGTTATCTGACAAAATCAGCGAGTCATCCACAAGCCACAGGATCCTGTATTTCAAATCCCAGAGCATCTTTCTGGATTTACTTACCCTGACATTGGTGGTCAAGTTAAGCAGTCACACAAAGCCAGTTACAAACTCACTAAGTTAACTCAGGCTTTCCCCACTTTCCTGGTGTTATACCTAAAACAACTATAAACTGCCACAGTCAGAAAACTTTTGCTCCACCTACTGAGTACCCGCCTAACCTAATGTGACCGCATGGTGGCCCAACACAACCCAATTTACGACATCTACCAACACTTTACAACAACACAGTAGATTAACAAAGCCGGAACATTTACGGAGCATAATATATTATATTCCAACACAAAAAAACCCTTCAACACAGTCCGTCATGGTGAAGAGAGAGCTGAGAGTAAAAGCGAAGCTCTCAATTTAACGGTCGATCTACGTCCCTACCCTCACCTATGGTCACGAGCTGTAGTGACCAAAAGAACGAGTGCGGATACAAGTGGCAGAAATCAGCTTCCTCCGAAGAGTGGCTGGCCTCTCCCTTAGAGGATAAAGAGTTTGGCCATCCAGGAGGGGCTCAGAGTAGAGCGGCTGCTCCTCCACATCGAAAGGAGCCAGTTGAGGTGGTTTGATAAGGGCGTCTGACAAGGATGCCTCCTGGGTGAGGTGTTCTAGGCATGTCCCACTGCAAGAGGCCCCGGGCCAGAACCAGGACACGCTGGAGAGATTATATCTCTCGGCTGGCCTGGGAACGCCTTGGTGTTCCTGCGGACAAGCTGGAGGAGGTGGCTGGGGAGAGGGAGGTCTGGGCTTCTCTGTCTCTGACCCCGGATACGTGGAAGAAGATGGATGGATAAAATAATCCAGATCAAAAGTTACAAACAACATGAATTAAAGATCATAACAATGCATGCACTCATTTACTCACAGCCAGGCAGACCTTCAGTACAGTAAAGAAAAACACAACTGTTACACAAAACAAGAAAAACAAAGTAAAACATGAAGTAACCAAAAGAAAAATAACAATTTTCTGAGACCAGAAAAGTGACGTGAAATGTAGCAACAGAGACGGAGCAAAAACACAGACAGCAGAAAAAAACCTACAAATACAGAAAAACAACAAACACATGACACACACCCACATCTGGTGGGATTTCCTGAGCTGTTCTGACATGGATGCAGTCATGACATCACTGTCACAGGTGTAGGTGGTCACCTGCAGATGTTTAGGAAACATGTTACACACAGTTCTGTGTTGTGTAGCATTGTGTGTGTGTGTGTGTGTGTGTGTGTGTGTGTGTGTGTGTGTGTGTGTGTGTGTGTGTGTGTGTGTGTGTGTGTGAGCTGGATAAAGAGCAGAGGAAGAAGAGCCCTTGTGGCTGTTGTGACTCTGATCCGTGTGGGTGACTCAGCTCGCATCGTGACGTCTTCTGAGGTTCTCGGGCTCCAAACACGAGGAACGGTGTAGGTGCCGAGCAGGCGGTTGCTATGCAACAATTCATCGCCAGCAGCATCCAGGTTGGACCCGAGTGGAGAGCAGCAGTCAGGCGGAGGGGGTGGTGTGTTCTTTGAAAAGCCGGAGGAAAGCAGCGTTTCTGCAGCGAGCTGTCAGTAGATTTGATTATGTGGAAGCTTAATGGAGAGGATCAGGCCAGAGCAGCTGCAAACGGAGATACGGTGCAGATAAATCTGGAAGACCGGGATGGAGGATGTGTAAAAACAGGCAAAGTGGGGCCTGGATGAACAGAGTGACACTAATTTGAAGTTTGCAACAGGCTGATGTAAGACAGGTACAGTGAGAGGCAGCACAGTGTTTACGCTTTACAGTGAAGGGATGAAGATGCAGAGTCTGTAAATGGAAATATTTACCGATCAGCTCTTCTCGATATGAAGCCGACCTCACATCAGCTGTGACGGTCTGGGTAATGTAGGTAATGAATAAATAAAGTACTTCCTGTTCTGCTGCACTGATTGTGATCATCTTTGTTGAATCCAACATCGTCACAGGAGAATTATTTTAGCATAAAGTTCAAAGATCCGGGCAGTCTGGAGTTTTTCTACATGGCAACTCTGCATTCACAATTTCCAGTTCTGGTGAGTAGAACTCTTCAAATTTCACTCAGTAAAACTGCAGCTCGGACTTCTTGGACGTTCTGTTGGTGCAGTAACTTCACAGCAGTCTTATTATTGATCAGATGATGTCATTAAAAATGCTCCAGAAGACTCAAAGCATAAACATGGTCCTGAGGTCCAGGTCAGGTGAAGCTGAGCAGACAGCTCTCGCCTGTGTCACCATCCACCTGTCATTCAAATAGGCCACACCCCTAGTAATGCAAAATTTAATCCTTAGTACAATTCAAACGGGCGACTTATAAAAACATTGTGGTTGCTACAGTTGCTATGAGGGACGAAAGGATCCATTGAAGGCGGACATTTTAACATGGGAGTCTGTGGGGACTGCCTCAGCGCTGGAGCCTCTGGTGGACGTTGGAGGAACTGCAGCTTGTAAATACTGTGTTTGATAAATATTTGATTGTTTTACAGATTCTCAGGCAGTCCTAACACTCCAGCTGCATTATGTCACGCTAAACTTAAAATAAGACGGCAATCTCCTGACAACAAGACAACACAGCGGTGGTTGCTCAGTGATTGGATTGAACTATTTGTTGCTTTTAGTGACTGACTGTGAGCGCTTTCTTGTGTTGATAAAGGTCCAGGTGACCACTTTTAATCTGAAGGTGATTTCACAGATCACCTGGTGGGAGTCTCCAGAATAATCCTCCCCCCCCCAGAGCTTCCAGACCCTCTCAGACAGACTCAGGGATGTGAAACGGCCAGCATGTCGCAACAAAGTAAATCTCTAAAAGTCCCACGTCTCTTTGCAAAAGTAGACTTGATTCAGTTGTTCATTGTTGTGATGTTCTGTGTATGCAGATAGAAGAGGTTTGTCACAGTAAACTACAACACTGGGATGCAGTGATTCAGTTTAGAAGCAGTCAGGCTCACTTGGTTTGCTGCTGTGTGGATATTTTAGCACTCTGAGCTGCGGTGTGGACGTCCAGGCCTCCAAACGCGCTTTTGCTTCACCTGAAGCATCAGGAACCCTGCGCTCTTTGAGTTACAGTGTTCAGACTTGGAGGGAGAAAAAAAAGAAGATTGATGCGGCTCGTGTTGAAGTCACGGTCTAAATCAGAAAGCCTCATCATATCCAGGCTGACCGAGGCTGCCTCGCTTCTCTCCAGGGTTTAATTAGAGCCCCCGGGCTCGGTGTGAATAATGCAGCACCTGAGCGCACCTGAGCGGCCTGCTCGAGCAGAACGAGGAGCCGCAGGGAGGCCGAGAGAGCACCACCTCCAGAGGGAGAGAGAGGGTGGTGAAAGGGTTTGAAAGAGTAACATCATAACATCTGAAGGTTTTCATGTCACTCTAATGATGTCCTGACAGAACCACGAGGGGCATCAGAAACATCTGTGTCACACCTGTCCATCACTACATCTGTGTTAGTGACACTGCTGGAAGAATCCAGATTGCTTTGATTATTGTTTCCTTCCATTTTGTTTGCACTAACACTGCAAGCATCAGACTAAATCATACTTAGTATGTATGACCCCACAGTACCATATCACCCTATTAGAGCACTCCGCTCTCGCTCTGCAGGCCTACTTGTTGTTCCTAGAGTATTTAACAGTAGAATGGGAGGCAGAGCCTTCAGTTTTCAGGCCCCTCTTCTGTGGAACCAGCTTCCAGTTTGGATTCAGGAGACAGACACTATCTCTACTTTCAAGATTAGGCTTCAAACTTTCCTTTTTGCTAAAGCATATAGTTAGGGCTGGACCAGGTGACCCTGAATCCTCCCTTAGTTATGCTGCAATAGACGTAGGCTGCCGGGGGATTCCCATGATGCACTGGGTGTTTCTTCTTCACTCACTATGTGTTAACAGACCTCTATGCATTGAATCATATCTGTTATTAACCTCTGTCTCTCTTCCACAGCATGTCTTTATCCTGTCTTCCTTCTCTCACCCCAACCAATCACAGCAGATTGCCCCGCCCCTCCCTGAGCCTGGTTCTGCTGGAGGTTTCTTCCTGTTAAAAGGGAGTTTTTCCTTCCCACTGTCGCCAAAGTGCTGCTCACATGTCATTGTTGGAGTTTCTCTTTTGTCTCTTTATTATCATAAGGTTCTTACTCTACAATATAAAGTACCTGGAGGCAACTGTTGTTGTTTTTGCTGTATAAATAAAAGTGAACTGAGTTGAATGTAATTTGGTTGAATAGGAAATTCACATCATGGATCTGGAGCAGCTGTGTGATGATGTCATGTCAACATGGACCAAAACCTCTGAGGGATGTTTCCAGAAACTTTTTAAATTTGTGCCACAAATGACTAAAGCAGAAGAGAGCTCAGACTCAGCTTCACTGTCATTCAGCCATTTGACATGATATGAATGAAAAACAGATTCTCTGTCCAGGACCTGGGTCTGAGCGACCCAGGGTCCATGAGCATTTATGACTCTTGTTATATGATATGTGTTTGTTTCTGCATTGTGCTGCTGTTCCTGTGTCTATGATGTTGGAGACCTCACCTGCTCAACCGCCTGCCATAACCACGCCACCATCACTTTACCTACCTGTTGCTGCTGCATCACCGTCCAATCTACCCCCAGTGGCTGCTACACCACCATCATTTCCACTGCCTGCAGCTGCCACACCAGCACGGCCTGTGTGTCACAAACCACCTGCAGTGCTTCGCCATGGGCCATCGGAGCTCTTACGTGGCTGGACCTACTACAAGGCTGTCATCAGATCACTGGCCGGCCACCAGAACTGCTATGCCACAGCTGCCAGACCTGTGGCAGGCCGCTCGAGCTGTTTTCCTGCCGTCACCGTCCATCGGGCCAGCTGCCAAAACTGTGGCAGAACTGTGGTTGATTTTTTCAGTTTTTTGGGGACTGTTTTGACAGCGCTGCTGGACGTGCGGTCGGACTTTGAAACCGTTGGGATTAGGGGCTCTGTTTGCTAGAGGATTTTGTTTTTGCACGGAGAGTGCGGAGACTCGGGAGCAGAGTACAGACACTTGGGAGAAGGCGCGACACGGGAGTCGTGGGAGCGCACTGGAGATTTGTTGTGTGTTACATTTACTTCACTGTAAATCAACGCACTGTTTACTGCACAGAGTCCAGCATTTAGGTCCTTTCTCCCCCACAGTCTGCCACACAGACCGTGACATTCTCAGGTCTCAGTATTGCAGCATGCTACCAAACAACGAGTAAAACATTACAAATAACTACAATTAATAGAACAAGAAATTCTCAAAAATAAGTACTGAAATATGCAAAAACGTAAATAACAATCACAAATATATAATATTTAAATTTGGTTCTTCTTTATTTTAATGACTATTTACAGATTTTCACTGGAGGCATCAAAACTATGGATGAACACATGGAATTAAACCCTCGGCCTTCTCTCAGCGAGCTTCATGCTGTAGTCACCTGACATGGTTTCACTTCACAGGTGTGTTAACTCCAAAGCTGGAATCCTGGAATTTCTTGCCTTCTGAATCTGGTTGGGACTAGAAGTCAGGGTGGCACGCAGTAGGGCTGCACGATATTAGGAAACCCTGCGATGTGCGATAACTGCGATCAATATTGCGATAACGATATGACTTGCGATAAAATAAATAGCAAAACAAACAAAAAACCCCGAATACATAATTTACGTTTTACTGCAACAGTTTTATTTAAAGAAAGCTGCCGTATTAGCAGTGTAACAACAAAGTGCACTTTAACATTGAAACATTGCCCCCATAAAAATTTTTGGGTCTTCTTTAAGATCCCAGCTGGCCAGCACCTCACGTAATACACGGGTTATATTTTCACTAGTGTGAGAGTTTGGAAAACACACAGTCTCTAGACACCGTGTTTTCAGTTCAAAGTCTTCGGTGAGGAAGAGCACTGTGAAACTCATATATGGCTCCGTTGTACGACTTGATCATAGGTCTGTAGCGTAGTTTTCAGCTTGGCTCAGTTCAAATGTGACGGTCTTGTGTAGGGCTGGGTATCGTCCATGATTTCTAGAATCGATTCGAATCCGATTCACAAGGTCCTGAATCGATTCGATACACGATTCGATTCAATTCGATTCGATTCGATTTAAATCTGGGAAATTTTGCCTCAGTCAGATTATAATTCAGATCAGCACATTTACATATTTTTGTATCTATAAAAAGGAAGCTGACACACGCAAGACTTTATCACAGGTGTGAGCGTCACAGCAGAGGCCTTTGTGTCAAAGTAGCTGAAGATAAAACACAGAAACACATGAAGGTGGTTTTCCTGGCCTGGATTTTATAAAAATATTCTGCAGTACATCAAAAACGAAAGAAAACCATTAACCAGCTTATGAACATTGTCTCTGAAGTTACAGCGGTTTTATTAGAGACACAGCGTTTTGCATAATTTTAAAAAGTTTACATTTGTTCAGAAGCCTATTGAACGGCAGAAATTAGGTTTTCTCTTTGGAAGTAAGTAAAAAAAAACATCGGCCGACAGCCTGTAAACAACGGTAGACTTGTGCGTAACAACCAAGCGAATAATGCAGAAAACAGATTTCGGGGACAGACGGGAAACTGTTCTTGAAGTACAGAGAGAGAGAGAGAGCTGTGCATGAAGTGTGATTTTATCCTGGTGGAAGCAAAACAGCAACAGTCAGAGTGAATTCATGACGATGTTTATGTGAAGCGTAGTTTGGATCTTCTTTTGCTGCTGGTTCGGTCAATGTTGTTTGGAGAGAGATCAAACTAACAGCTTTAGAATCTGTGCAAAAACGGCGTGAACACAAAGCGCGGACCCGCCGAAACATCAGAATCAGCGAGCTGTCGGCTTTCAGCCCCGAGCGTGTCCGTGCCGTCGGGTGAGAAAGTCACATCTCACTGATCCTGATCCGTCGGCGCTTTGTGTTTACGTCTCTGTGCAGAATCTGTGTTCCTGCTCTCATTCACTGTTTTAAATGTTTGGTGGTTGTCAAAATTTTGTGAAGTTTCACCTGAGATTCTGGAATTTCAGGCAAAATACATTTATATTAAAAAAATCAATTCAGGATTTTAATGAATCGATATCACGTTATCCAAGCCAGAATCGATATTAATCGATGAATCGATTATTAAAACCCACCCTAGTCTTGCGGCATGTTTCGTACATTTGTGGAATGGCGACATGGGAAAAGTAGTTTCCTGAGGGGATGCGGTATCTCCGGTCCACTTTATGTATCAGACTGGTGAAGCCCTCCCTGCTAACTGTATTTATAGGCATCATGTCTTTGTCAAAAAATGTGTAATGGCCTCTGTTATTTCTTTGTAGCGCTTCCACGTTTTCTCATAAGGAGTTCCACTTGAAAAACTCGGATGCAGAGACGGCCGTTGGACTGCGGCGCTCTTTGTCTTAACATTAGCAACATTAGCTAGCCCTGTCTTTCTGGAACTCTTCAAACAGTTCTCTGTGGTCGTGTTGAAGATGATGGTGGAGTCGTGTTTCCTCTGGTGGTTGCCACGAGTGTCCGGCAAGTTTTGCAGAGCACCTGTGTTTGGAGAACGTCGTCTTTACCAAATCCAAAGTACCTCCAAATAAGCGAGGTACTATTTTTTAGCCACGAGTTCATAGTCAGTAGCGTTCTCGTCATGCGTCTCGCTCTCAGCCATTACAACTCCGACTCGTCGCTGCAGCGTTGTTCGCTCCCCACCTACATAGGAGGCGGGCCTCTAATCCATTTGATTGGTTAATGCCGTGAAGGGCTCTGTTCGACTGGTCAAATGTGTAAAGGGGTTTCTTTGATTGGCAAATTCTTTAAAGCACGTGCGTAAACATTTTAAGGTACCCAATTATCGCAGTTTGCGCCGTCTTTTGCAATGGGCCCATCGCACAGGCTGATATTGCGATGACAATAAATTTTTTATTTATTGTGCAGGCCTAGTACACAGCTGACAGCTCTATTTGACAACTGTTAGAATTCATATTATGGCAAGAACCAATCAGCGAAGGAAACAACAGTCTGTCATTTCTTTAAGAACTGAAGGTCAGTCAATCCAGGAAATTGCAAAAACTTCACAAAAACCATAAAGCGCTACAAAGAAACTGGCTCACACGAGGACCGCCCCAGGAAAGCAAGAGCCAGAGTCCCCTCTGCTGCTGAGGATACATTCATCCACCAGCCTCAGAAATCACAAGTTAACAGCTACTCAGATCAGAGCGCAGATAAATGCCACATAGAGCTCCAGTAACAGACACACTCTACATCAGCTGTTCAGAGGAGACTGTGTGAATCAGGCCTTTATGGTCAAATAGCAAGCAGAGGAGATTAGTTTGGGCCAAGAAACACAGGGAATGGACATTAGACCATCTGTGCTTTGGTGTGATGAGTCCAAATCTGAGATCTTTGGTTCCACAAAGGTGAACGATGGTCTCTACATGCATGGTTCCCACCATGAAGCATGGAGAAGGAGTGTCTGGTAGTGTGTGCGCCAGTGAACATGAACTTTTAAAACTCAAAATATTTTTTTATATACTGGTTAAAAGTGTTTGTGAAATACTTTGTTCTTTATGCTGGACTAACAAACTGCAGTCACAAAGACTGACTGTGAGCACTTTTCGGTGATTACAGAGTCATAATAACGTGTCATATATGAGATTATCACCATGGCATGACATCACATCATGTATGTATTTGCAATATTTAAAAAAAACAGCTGACAGTGTGTTTTCATATTTTCATTCTGTGCTTAAAGGGAGAAAGGTTTATTATTTCTGCAGTATTGCTGTCATTGCTTTTATCTATAGTTTTTTGTTGTTGTTGAGAATAACAGAGTGAGTCAGACTGCAGGATGAACACTGAGCTGTTTGTGCCCCCCAGTGGTCTTTGACCACAACGTGCTTCCAGTGAATTCCCGAATCCAAGCTGTGTGTCATCAGCAGCCACTCCACCTTAAAACTGACTTCACGTATAAAACTTGGGTCATTTATTTAAGAATTTGCACCATATCCAGCCTTCTTGTGCCCCCCTGTACAGAAACTCAAATGTTATTTTCAGACTTTTATTTTAGGGAGCCTTACACCTGTACACATGGTACACATTCACAAATAACGTTTCATTTAAAAATTTGTAATAGAGGGGAGGACACATATGCTAATGTAATGTTAATAAATGGGGATTTATGAACACTAAACTTTCATGTTCAGAGAACACGCTCAGCTATATCTTGAGGATCTGAGTGTTCATGTGATTTATATTCTTTGCTATATATATGCAACAACGTCCAACGTTACATGTTAGTCAACTTCATTCACATTAATTAACCTTCAGCTTTCGAAACTTAAGTTTTTATATTTCCTTGAACCACTTGAATGCACCTTTTCTAATTCGTGTTTTACCGGGGGTCCGCGAAGGCGCTTCGTTGGCATTTTACGGCCTCCGATTGGTTCGATTTGTGTTATTTGCACCACGTGACACCAGACATGGCCGCCAGCGAGCCGAGTAAAGACGGTAAGTGTGACCTTTTAAACGTGTCCGCGGCTTTAATGCTGATATCTGGTGGTCTGCGTGCAAAGGTTTGGGTGTCGGTGACTCTCCGAGTCTGTGGGAATCCACAATCAGCAGAAAAAAGGCTAAAAAAAATCAGAAAAGCAGGCGGGAACCCGCCCGGCTAAGCTAGCAGGCTAGGAAATAGCTGGGCTGCTAACTGTGATTATACAGCAATCTCTATATTCAGTCAGTACTCAGTCTGACAGCTGTGAAGTTTATTCAGGATTTAACAGCGTGTAAAGTCTGAGTTCGATTAATGAGTTATTTAATTCATTAATTAATTTATTTTTTTACTTTTAGATCATAGTTTTGTCCCCACGGGTGATGAAAATAATTGTATACAGACAGATTTTTGTAGATCAGAGGGAAATGCTTCTTCATGCCAGGCTGTACATTCTCGCTTCCGCTTGGTTTTGACTCACCTGGTCTGGAGTAGAGTGTGTGTGGTATATAAGGTGTAGTCTCTCTTCTGCTTTCTCAGGTAAGGACAGCATTCTGGAGCCGCTGTGTTTCCCCGATCAGCCGGCTGACACCTCCAGCCCTCCCGGTGTTCAATGTCCCGGCTCCGAGCCGCTGGTCTGCCTGTTCTGCTCTGAGTCCGTCCCACCGCCGCGGAAAGACGTCCTCCTCAGACACCTGCTGATGGAGCACAAGCTTGTCATCGCCGACGTCAAACTCATCGCAGACGTCCCAAAGTACGAGCCACACATGCTCCGGCTCACTCGTTTAACTCTCGGGAACACGTTTGGATGTTTTTAGCATTTGGAACTCGATCATTTCACCAAAGACTTCCTGTAATTATTTGGGGTGATGGGGGGAAACCCTTACCTTACAAGTATAAATATATACAACAAGTCCAGCATGTCCACGCCTGTTAGTGTGCTGCTTTTATGAACCGTGACGAAGTGTTTCTGCGCGCCGGTAAACCTGGCTGTGAGTCGGTTTTTACTGACGAGTTTCCTCCATCAGGTACTTGCTGTACTGGAAGGGCAGATTCCTCGAGCAGCCGCTCACAGATTTCTGCAGCGTCATCAAAACCAACTCCACGGGCCCAGTCGGTGAGTTCACTCAAACCCACAGAGGACCTGACCTTTCAAAGTGAACCACGTACACTTCCTCCAGCTCTGATTAATGACTCATTAAAAACTCTTCTTCCTCGCTGACCTGACAGAGAAGCAGGAGGACTACTTCCTGCTGTGTGACGTCCTTCCAGAAGACAGAGTCCTCCGAGAGAAGCTGCAGCAGAAACGACTGGTGAGGAGACGTGACACTCGGAGCATCCTGAGTGAATCTTGTGCTGCTGGAAGTTTCGTTTCTTTTAAACTTTATTTTGAGGCAAAGTCTGAAAATCAGGAAAAATCAGAAAAATTGCAGATTTGAGTGAGTTGACACGCTTTGTGTCGTTGTAACCTCTGCACTTTAAATATCTGAGCACTCTGAGGTAGTTTTCTGAAGAATTCCTCTGAGCTCTTCTTCTGTGCTCCCACAGGAGGAGGTCCTGGAGCAGCAGCAGAAGGAGCGAGACGACAGCAGCTTCCATCGTCTCTGCATGTTCTGCAGCGAAGAGTTCACGGGAAACAGGTAACGCGCCGCGGGATTCCCATCAGTCCTGGAAACCTCACGTGTGTTAGATGAAAGCAGACAGAAGGTAGAGCTTCCTGAAATCATGTGACTAAAAGCTTCTTTGCTTCCTGTAGTCATCTCTTATGATCCAACCCCCAAAAAGCTGCTTTTTACGCATAATTCCATAAACATCATTCAGTGACATGTCTGAGCCTGAACCAAGAAGCTGATCTGAGACCAGTGCAGCTCCTCACCCTTCTTCCTCTCCTGCTAAGGGTCAGGTCTGAGACCTGTGCAGGTGTGCGCTGGTTCATGAATGGCATGAAGGTGTGACTCACTGGTGTTTACCACAGTTCTTGTGTGGATCTGTGTCTTACCTCCAGTTAAGCTTCCATCCATCCATTTTCAGTCACTGTGTTGGTTCGCAGATGCTCGGCCTCCCTCTGCACAGGCACCACCTCCAGCTCCTTGCGGGAGGACGCCGAGAGACATAACCCGCGTCCGCTCCGGGTCTCCTCACATTTGGACATGCAGCGGCCCATGGCGAGAGAGGCTGCTTCCCTCTGTCTGCCACTATGGGCACGCTGCGTGGATCTTGAAGTCTTGTCCAAATGGGAACTTCTGGACGAAGCCCAAAGGACTGCAGCGCAGTGCTAACAGTGATGATGTCAGCTGATGTTTTCTTTTGTTTATTAAAAATGGCTCCACGTGCTGTTTCCAGGTCGTCTCTGCTGAACCACATGGCCAGAGAGCATTCCTTCAGCATCGGACTGCCGGACAACATCGTCTACTGCAGCGAGTTCCTCGACACGCTGCAGGACAAACTGGACAGGTACGCTAATCGTTGCTTTTTATTCACAGCGTTAAGTTTTGTTTCGCGCGCCTTTTCATTTTGCTCCCCTCGCTTCAGTCTGCAGTGTCTGTACTGCGAGAAAACGTTTCGAGATAAAACCACGCTGAAGGATCACATGAGGAAAAAAGCTCACCGCCGCATCAACGCCAAAAACCACGAGTACGACCGCTTCTACGTCATCAACTACCTGGTAAAACCCAGCGACACACTCGCCACACGCTTCCACGTCAGGATAAACGAAGCAGTTCTGTAGAAGCAAACGCACGACCTGAATGTATTGTTCCGATTTTAAAGCGTCCCTCCTGTCCTGTCAGGAACTGGGAAAAACGTGGGAGGAGGTGCAAAGCGAAGATGACCGTGAGCTGGCGGATGATGAGGATGAGTAAGTATCCTCATGTAGCTCTGTGAGGACGGCATTAACTAAAGTGTCCTGATGCATGTCATACACACTGCTCTGTGTCGTGTTAAAGGCAAAAACCGGGCCGGGCTGCACTTGCATGTAATACCAGCTTTTACCACCAGATGGTGCAGTTAGTGGGTGTAACGTTTATTTTAAACCAACACGACATCACCAGTCCGAGCACGCTTGATCTCCAGCGCTAACCAGGTGCTGTGAGCTCGGGGTAGCTGTGGATCAGGAGGTGCAGCGAAAGGTTGGAGGTTTGATCCCCGGCTCGATCCCAGATACTGAACCTTGGATTGTCCCTCCTGATAATATTCTTATTTACTGTGTCAGCCTGGATGCAAAAGTTTCAATCAAGTCCACTTCCTAGTCCTCCTCTGATCCTGTGTAAATGTCTGCTCGTGTCATCTCTGTATCGTCCGCAGTGATTGGTCGGACTGGCAGGCTCATCCGGTCTCTGCAGTGTGTCTGTTCTGTGATCACCAATCGGAGACGTTGGAGCAGATCTACGCGCATATGAAGGTACGGGAACGTAGAAGTTTCAGAGAAGGAAAATATCATTTTCTGCTTTTCATCCCTGAAACGATTCTGCAAAGGCTTCTGGGAGAACGGAGACAGTGCACACTAACAGGAAACGATCTGCTTCCTGAGGTCTCTGCAAACATATGAATCCATCGTTCGCACAAAACATGGATTTTACTCAGAAAGTGCCCTCACACACAGACGGACCGAAGCTGAAGAGCTTTTAAAATGAAGCGCCTTTTATTTTGAAAAGTTTCCAAATAAATACATGATTGTCAAACCTTTAACGAGCAAATAAAAATGTTTCCTCGTTGTTGGGTCTGTGTTTCCACATGCCCCGCTAGTTTAGAGACTTATTCATCATGAAGGAAACAAGACATAACAGAACATCTTCAACCGGTTTTTCACTCGCTAACGAGGGAAGTCTTTGGTCAAGAACCAGCTCTTGGAGCCCACGCCCCTGTCCTGTCTCAGGCCCGAAGTCCTTCAAAGAGCAGCTTCCCCCGTAGCTATTTATTGACATGGCAGTTACAATACACAATACAACACAAGCACCTCCCACGTAAAACCCCCCCAATGGTTCTAAGACAAGGGTGTGTGTGTGTGTGTGTGTGTGTGTGTGTGTGTGTGTGTGTGTGTGTGTGTGTGTGTGTGTGTGTGTCAGTCATAAAAGCAGGAAGCTCACAACAGATCTGTCAGGATGCAGCTGCAATAAAAGCTCCCCCAGCACAGAGTGGCTGGAGAGGTCAGAGACAAAGGAACGTCTTGATCCTATAGGTTGAACTCAGACCGTACAAATTTAAGAAACACGATGACAACATTCAACAATTAGACTTAACACTCGTGAACAATAAATAAATCTAGGATTGGACGTCGACTGCAGTCCGATTTTGTCGTTGATTAAACGTTCTGGTTTAAAGTCAGAACCAGTTTCCCAAACGTGACTCTAAGTTTGTGCTCACGAGTGACGAGTTTACCTGAGAGGCAGAAAAGTTTCTCTCTGCTTTCTGGTTTTGTTATTTATGAAGTCTGTAACGGGCGTCGCGTGCGTGACCCTGACATCTTTCTGTTTTGTGTTTGCAGGAGGCTCACGGCTTCGACCTCCACCTCCTTAAGACCGAGCTCAGTGGGTGAAATCGCCGTGGTAATTCGAGCGCAGTTTGCTTCTATTTCTTCCTTCTGAGTGTTTCTAATGTTCTGTCCTCCCTCAGACCTCAAGTTCTACCAGCAGGTCAAACTGGTGAACTTCATCCGGCGGCAGATCCATCAGAGCCGCTGCTACGGCTGCACGCGGATGTTCGACTGCCGGGCGGACGCCCTGCGTCACATCGCGGCTGAAGGTCACGTGATGAAACTGCCAGAGATGTCCGCCTGGGACCAGCCGCAGTAGGTTTAAGGAAGCGCCTGCAGAATTAACCAATGAGAGCGCGGGCTTTAAAGCTGGCGTACAGCTGCTGATGAACGTGGTCAACGCCACAGATGTTTACACTTCATTTGGAGTATCTTTATCAGCTGAGGAAAATGGCGTCCTTTTTGGGACTAATTTGAGCCTGAGCACTAAACGTCGTCTCGCTCCGCAGGTATTACTTCCCCACGTACGAGAACGACGCTCTCCTGTGCACGCTCTCTGACAGCGAGGAAGGCGACGGTGACGAGGAGCATCGCGGCGAGGAGATCCCGGTCATCGCGGAGGACATCTCTAACCTGAGAGCGCTGAAACAGTCCAGTGTCCTCAAGCAGCTGCTGAAGGAGCGAGGAGGCAGCAGCTAGGACCACAGACGGACACGTGTCATACGTTTGACTCAAAGGCGTCTCTGACGTCGGCTGAGTTCAGCTCATGGTGACCACATCCCACATGGCTGGAACGCAGCGGCACGGGTTTGAGTCCGGCCCTTTCCCTCTCAACTATTTCCTGTACGTCTCTACTTAGTAAAGATAAGAAAGGCAAAAGAAGAGTCCTCTCCACAGCTGGACACGCGGACGCCATGATGTCCGCTGAAACGTAATTGCTCTGCCTCGTGCAATGAAGCTGAAACATGCGTTTTCTTGAATATGAATTTTAGTACTCGAGTAAAAATGATTTTCTTTTGTAACTTGTAACTGAGCTGGATTCAGTGCTGTGGTGGACGAGCTCATCGTCAAGATGAGACGAGAGACTCTTTATTGTCATTGCACAGTCACACTTAGAACAACAGCACTACACAATTGCAAACTGTCCCGCGTCGGCACTACGCACAACACAAACAACACAACACAGGAACTTAATAAATGAAAAGAATGAGTGTATGTTTTACTGCACATTGTTATTATTATTGTTGTTGTTGTCCCCTCAGAAAGCCCAGGGACGTCTCGTGCCTGAAACATCTGTCCTATTTGGTGTTTCTGTTGTTTTTCTGCATCGCTTTGCTGAGCGACACCTGCCGTATGGTGGAGCCGAACTGCAGCGCTCAGAGTTTTCACCGCGTCCTTCGCGTCCAGGCTCACGTTCACGAACATGCAGCACTGAGGAGAGAAACGAGAGGTCGCTGCAGGAACTCACTGCTGTCAAACTTCCTGTTTTATCCTCATTTCGTACTCTGGCAGGCTGTAGGACATTTTGGACAATCTATAATCTTCTAACACAAAAACATACAAGTGTTCACTGAAGTAAACACACAGAGCAGTAGCAGATTTTTTTAAGTGTTTTATTTATTTTCATTTGCTGCTAACTGCCTTGTTTTCATTTGTAGTTTTTGTAGTAGGAAGAACTACAAAATCTACAAATAAACAAAGAGCAGTTAGCAAATGTAGTGCTCTCCACTATGTGAAGCCCTCACATGAATTTTTAGATTTTTCAGTTTAAGCCAATTAAATGAAATCCAAAAATTCAGCCCCAACAATCAAATGATCCCCTATGAGCAAGCACTCTGGCAACGGTGGAGAGGAAAAACTCCCTTTTAACAGGAAGAAGCCTCTGGCAGAACCAGGCTCAGGGAGGGGCGGTCTTCTGCCATGACTGGTTGGGGGGTGAGGGGCAAAATTAAATCAAACATAAAGGAGAGCACAGCATATTTATGACAGGTCGGTGGACTGTGGCTCGAGTTCAAAAGATGCTCGAATCCCGCCTGAGGTGGTATGGACACGTGATTCGAAGCGATGAGAACTCAGCAAAAACGACTATTAAGGATCGACCCAGACGGACGCCGGCCTCGAGGCAGACCGAAAAAACGGTGGATGGACAAAATCAGGGAAGACATTAAGACCATCAACGCGTCACCCGAGGACGCCTTGGACAGAACCAAACGGAGAAACCTTTGCTGAGGAGCGGACCCTGCACCAGCGGGAACAACGCCAGGATGAAGGTGGACTGTGGCTGGAAAAGATCATTACTGTTTTTAAAGGGTAACTGGTCCGCATCCACAATGACAGTAGAGCTGTCATTGTGGATGCGGACCACAATCCACAGTTGTCGATGGGACGTGTGCATGCAAGCATACGCAAGCCATCCCCGCTCTGTGGGGTCATGACAATAATCATGACCCCACAGAGCGGGACATTCGCTTCAGCCGAAAATCTTAGAGGCGACCCAGAAAGCTGCAGGAAGCGCAATGACACATCCGGCAACAGTTAAACCTACTTTAAGTAGGTTTACACCCCACGAACCAGGCGATTCTCTTTCTGTTGTCTCTTGTTCCCGTACCGCTGGGCGCTGAAGATTTTCCACAGTTTGTCTGACTTCTGCGATCTCTTGCCTCAATTGTGCGTATGCTTGCCCGAATTGTGCGTTTGCTTGCCCGAGTTGGGCATTTCCTTCGATGAGTTGTGCGTTTTCTTCCCTGAGTTGTGCGTTTTCTTCCCTGAGTTGTGCATTTCCTTCGATGAGTTGTGCGTTTTCTTCCCTGAGTTGTGCGTTTTCTTCCCTGAGTCGTATATTTCTTTGACAGACTAGTGTGATATGTTGACTGAATTCTATGAGTTGTTCGTTTTCTTCCATGAGCTGTGCATTTTCATGCTCGAGTTCCTCTCTCGTACGCTGCAGTGGGTCTGACGGATCTCCCTGTGACATTTTTGTAAAGGGTTAAAGCTCAAAAGTGTCCAAAAGTTAGATCTCTGAATGATTTAAATGCAAAGGGTAGCTGTGTCTCAAACAACTGTCTCTTTCTGCTGTAAACTGTTGAACGAGCTCCTATTTATAGACTCGGTGGGCGTGGCAGAGAATGCGATGTCGCTGTGACAAAACAATGATCCTTTGATCTTCTCAAAGGATCATTGTGATGTCGCCGTGACGTCACGATGATCGTTCGAGAAGATCAAAGGAGCGCTGTGGATCATTCTGCGCATGCTCAGATCAATGAACGGGAGAATTATTTGTAAATACTTTGCTAGCTAACAAAGGTGCTTTTAGCAACAGCTGGTGGTGGTTCGTCGCTATCAACCCTTAAACTCGTGAACTGGCTCTCTAGCTTTTCGATTGCTACTGTTGTCTATCACATATGTATTATTTGGAACCCAGCTTACCTGTAAAAACAGACACACAGCAGGTAACAGGAACTACTCGGTGCGCCAGCTCGGCACCACTAGGCTGTGTCCCAATTCAGGGTCTGCACGCTTGAAGTACGCGCACTACGCACGGTGCGTACTATAAGTATGAGAAGTGCGGAAGTGAGAGGCTTGTGAAATAGGACGGTCTTGCCTTCGTCGCGCTGCTCAGGTTGCCTAGCAACCATGATACTAACCGCGAGAAACGTGTCATACAGCTTTGTGTGACAGAAACGAAGGAGAACATGTTTTGTTCATTTGAGACCAAAGGACCGTAAAACATGATTGTTGGGCTTCATTCCTGTGCTGAACAGTCATTTAAGATTAGCTAGTAAATAACAATTAGCTGATGTTGGTCATGAGACTAAAGTCATCTCACTGTGGTAATGTAAATATAATATGGCCAATATTAAAGTTATAGTCAGATTAAGATAAGATAAGATAAGATAGAACTTTATTAATCCCTCGGGTGGGTTCCTCTGGGAAATTCGATTTCCAAAAAGCACAGCACCGACAGAAGTTACAGAGTTATACACACACACATATATATAAATACAGAGACAATATAAATAAAATATACGAAGGGGATAAATAGAATAAATAGGAATAAAAAATAAAAATACAAGTGAATTGCACATTTCAAGTATTGAGTCTATTGCACTGTTGACTATTTACAAAAGTATTGCACAAGGTATTGTACAGTGAGGTGCAGAGGCACTACAGCTTAGTTGTCCCCCCTCCTTTGTCCTCCTGTTTCCCCTCCCTCTCCCCTCCAGAGAGGAGTTAAACAGTCTGATGGCGTGTGGGACAAAGGAGTTTTTAAGTCTGTTAGTTCTTGTCTTGGGGAGAAGCAACCTGTCACTGAACAGACTCTTCTGGTTGTTAATGGCCGTGTGCAGAGGATGCCCAGCATTGTCCATAATGTCCATCAGTTTCTTTAATGTCCTTTTCTCTGCCACTGTCACCAGAGTGTCCAGCTTCATGCCGACCACAGAGCTAGCCTTCCTGATCAGTTTCTCCAGCCTGGATGAGTCCTTCTTTGCTGTGCTGCTCCCCCAGCACACCACAGCATAGAAAAGTACTCCAGCAACCACCGACTGGTAAAACATCCTCAGGAGCTTCCTGCAGATGTTAAAAGACCTCAGCCTCCTGAGGAAGTACAGTCGGCTTTGGGCTTTTTTATACAGGTGCTCTGTGTTGCATGACCAGTCCAGTTTATTGTCCACCCACAGCCCGAGGTACTTGTACTTGTTGACCACCTCCACCTCCTCCCCCTCTATCTGAACCGGCAGTGGACCTTCTCTGGACCTCCCGAAGTCCACAACCAGTTCCTTAGTCTTTGAGGTGTTGAGTTGAGTTGTTACGATTATTATGATATATTACAGCAGTGAGCTTGAACAGTTGTTTATATGTCCTATCACCTTAAATCTTCACTCAAAGACGAGTATCTGTGACAGTGTGTATACAGATGTGTTATATATAAGAGACAAATATTGTTCGTTTAATACGTTGGCATTATTACATTTGGCTCAATGCTTACATATGTGTATAAAGCAAATGTACGAGCTGTGATAACTGTGTCTGATAGAATGAAGAGTAGACTGATATATGAAATATTCCTTTATTGGGTGAGAAAATCAGACCATGTCATAACTGCTGTAAGTCACACAGAATAGACATCAGAGCCTTAAACAGGCTGACGTCTGCTAAATGGGTCAAACTGGGCAGAAAGTCTACAAACACATAACATCCTTATAGAATATGATGTAACACTATAGATCAACTTAGCTCAGAATATATAAAGCATATAAACAGTTACAGCAATATGATGCAACAAACACAGCAGCTACTGATCCAAAATCCTCAAAGCTTCATAGAACTGAAACCAACATTTATTTTAGCTCCATTCTGCTGCTGATACAGACTTTAGGTTTCTGAACATTAAACTTGTTGCTGCCTTTCATGGTGTGTAACTTGAAGGCCCTGAGTACTCTGAGTACTTTCTCCCACACTGGAAACACTGGGATGATCACATTATGTGAACATTACCTAATAAGACTGATTCAGCACAGACAGTTCTGTTAAACTTTCCTAGCAGTCCTTCACAAACAGGGAACAGTCTGTCTATTCTCTCCATCTGTCAGCTGCTGCTGGCTCTTCCTCCTCCTCTTCCTCACACACTGCCGAGTTTGTCCTGGTGGATCATCAGGGGTGCAAAGCCTCACAGATGATGTGCAGCAGTGGGTCCCTCAGTCTGTCCTCACTCTGGACACTTGCAGTCGTCACACATGGAAATCAAATGTGTGATAAGCTGCAGGATTCAAACACAAGTGTAACTTATAAACACACGTTCATACTTTTATTCCACAATCAGAGAGAAAGAAACAGAGAGAGAGTGCAGGACAGACAGGTGACAGTCTCAGGTGTACACACTGCTACACAACAGCACAGAGAAGCAGGATTTAGTGTTTGTGTTATTACGAGTGTAAACAAGAAGAGTTCCAGATGGTGCAGTGGACACATGTGTGACTGCTGTGATTAAAGCATCTTTCTTTCAGCTTAACGAGTGAACCGTCAGCTCGTTCAAACACACGTTAAAGTCCGTTTGGCTCGACACCACCGAACAGAGGCAGCAATGTAACACAGCTCACATTAACAGTGCAGTGGATCCTGCTTGTGCCGTGATATTCAGGACTGCAAACCGAGCAGCATCACTGACTTTCAGCTTGTTGTGTTTGTGGATATATGACTGACTTTAATTATCCACAAAATCATCACATTCTCTGCAAGATTAAGGTCGACTATATATATATATTTATATATGGGGCGATCGTGGCGCATTTGAAGTACACTTCGAATTGGGACATCCGTCGTTGCGTGGCGGTGACGTAATCGCACTCAAAATGCGTACTTCAAGCATGCGGTCTCTTAATTGGGACACAGCCCCACAATTATAAAATCAGCACCACCATGTTTAGAGAAAGACCAACGACTGACACCACAAACGTCTCTCAGATTTCTGTAATACCAGAGGCGTCGCCCCCTGCTGGTCACTAGAAAGAGTGCAGGTTTTAAAGTAATTTCCTGGATCGACTGCACTGATCAGACTCACGAGTTAAGAATAAATTAGGTTTTTAAGTTCATTCACAGCTTCTAAGTATTTTTATCCAGCTGTGTGATAAAACTGTCTCAGTTTAATGTTGGCTTACGAACCAAAGTTCACATCGGCGTAGGCGGCGCTGCCACAGCCAAGCGAACTTTCGCTTTACCTCGACATCTCCGCTTCAGCTCTTAAAGTCGAAGTGTCGTCATTAAAAAGAAGTAGACTCTGCTCTACTTTAGCGCTCCCACAGAGACTTTTGGCACACTCGAAACAACTTTTTTTCCTGAAGTGTTCGTGGCTGCTCGGTGAAACTCTGCTGCCGTACCTTCAGAGTGTAGGACACCTTCTCCTTCTCGGAGCAGATGCGCAGCACCTCTCGCACCGACCTGAGAGAAACAAACTCGTGTTAGTGCCGGCTCGTAGCGCTCAGCAGGTAACGAGAGAGCGTGAGGAGGCTGGGACGGGTTTGTCCTGCTGGTCTCTGTCTCCTCTCTGACGGGAAACTCGACCTCTGTCCGCACTGAGCTGCAGCTTCTCCTCATCAAACATGGATGCACGGCTGTCAGGAGGCACAGGTTTGTCTCAATGGGCCCACACAGCAGATCATGTTCCAGGGAGGTAGACGAGGGTATTCACAAAGTTTATTCCCAGCTATGTAGACAACCCTGTACTAAATTCAGCTTTGAGGATCAGCTTCTGAAAACATTTAAACTCTTCCAGTTTATGCTCCCTTGACTGTCTTTCAGATGGAATTTTAAATTTGAGTCTTTCTTTGTACAACATTCACACTCAAGAGCAACTTGGGGTCAGTATCTTGCCCAAGGATATTTGGCATGCACGCTGGGGGAGCCGTCGATCAAACTACCAACCTCCCGATCCGTAGAAGACCTCTACTGGTTCTACCTCCTGAGCTACAGCCACTAGGTAGCATGTCAGAGTCTCCTCCGTTATCAAAATTCACCAAACAAATCGCACCACCAGTTAAGAACGGCCATGCACCACCACCCACTATTAAGTCAGCTGTAAGCTGGTGGTGTATGCAGTGTTTTGGGGGGTTTACGCCTCAGGATACTCCAGCACGCAGGCTGGAGGAACCCGGGGTTGAACCACCGGCCTGATTCGGTTTTAGTTTTGGTGACTGTAAATGGCTTCAGAGAAGAGTCGATTGGAACGTGTCTGATAATAAGTTTCTCGTATTGGTTTTCAGCGTTCAAGAGAAGATGAGTTAAACTCCACGGTGTTGCACGGCCTTAGCACGAGCCTGTGTCTGTATGCCAGCAGGTGCAGAGGAGGCTGAAACACTTCATTTATTATATATCAGCGCAGGCTTTCCCCAAACAGGTAACCCTCCTGCAGCCTGAAGCAGCCGAAACAATAGACGCCTATTAATTATGCAATCTATTCTCTATGCTCTGTGAAATATTGATATAAATATTTGATTCAGTACAGGTGTATTGATTTGATGATGGCAAGGGAGATGATCTTATTCCAGGTGGGGGGATAACACCAGCAGCTTACAGTGTGGACCATAAAAAAAGTATTTAGTCAGCCACCGATTGTGCAAGTTCCCCCACCTAAAATGATGACAGAGGTCAGTAATTTGCACCAGAGGTACACTTCAACTGTGAGAGACAGAATGTGAAAAATAAATCCATGAATCCACATGGTAGGATTTGTAAAGAATTTATTGGTAAATCAGGGTGGAAAATAAGTATTTGGTCAATAACAAAAATACAACTCAATACTTTGTAACATAACCTTTGTTGGCAATAACAGAGGTCAAACGTTTACTATAGGTCTTTACCAGGTTTGCACACACAGTAGCTGGTATTTTGGCCCATTCCTCCATGCAGATCTTCTCGAGAGCAGTGATGTTTTGGGGCTGTCGCCGAGCAACACGGACTTTCAACTCCCGCCACAGATTTTCTATGGGGTTGAGGTCTGGAGACTGGCTAGGCCACTCCAGGACTTTCAAATGCTTCTTACGGAGCCACTCCTTTGTTGCCCAGGCGGTGTGTTTTGGATCATTGTCATGTTGGAAGACCCAGCCTGGTTTCATCTTCAAAGTTCTCACTGATGGAAGGAGGTTTTGGCTCAAAATCTCACGATACATGGCCCCATTCATTCTGTCCTTAACACGGATCAGTCGTCCTGTCCCCTTGGCAGAAAAACAGCCCCATAGCATGATGTTTCCACCCCCATGCTTCACAGTAGGTATGGTGTTCTTGGGATGCAACTCAGTATTCTTCTTCCTCCAAACACGACGAGTTGAGTTTATACCAAAAAGTTCTACTTTGGTTTCATCTGACCACATGACATTCTCCCAATCCTCTGCTGTATCATCCATGTGCTCTCTGGCAAACTTCAGACGGGCCTGGACATGCACTGGCTTCAGCAGCGGAACACGTCTGGCACTGCGGGATTTGATTCCCTGCCGTTGTAGTGTGTTACTGATGGTGACCTTTGTTACTTTGGTCCCAGCTCTCTGCAGGTCATTCACCAGGTCCCCCCGTGTGGTTCTGGGATCTTTGCTCACCGTTCTCATGATCATTTTGACCCCACGGGATGAGATCTTGCGTGGAGCCCCAGATCGAGGGAGATTATCAGTGGTCTTGTATGTCTTCCATTTTCTGATGATTGCTCCCACAGTTGATTTTTTCACACCAAGCTGCTTGCCTATTGTAGATTCACTCTTCCCAGTCTGGTGCAGGTCTACAATACTTTTCCTGGTGTCCTTCCAAAGCTCTTTGGTCTTGGCCATGGCGGAGTTTGGAGTCTGACTGTTTGAGGCTGTGGACAGGTGTCTTTTATACAGATGATGAGTTCAAACAGGTGCCATTCATACAGGTAACGAGTGGGGGACAGAAAAGCTTCTTACAGAAGACGTTACAGGTCTGTGAGAGCCAGAGATTTTCCTTGTTTGAGGTGACCAAATACTTATTTTCCACCCTAATTTACTAATAAATTCTTTACAAATCCTACCATGTGGATTCATGGATTTTTTTTTCACATTCTGTCTCTCACAGTTGAAGTGTACCTCTGGTGCAAATTACTGACCTCTGTCATCATTTTAAGTGGGGGAACTTGCACAATCGGTGGCTGACTAAATACTTTTTTGCCCCACTGTAAACACGCTCGTTTACATCTTGCTCGGCAGATTATTTTTAAACCTTTGAACAGGTTCTAACGGCCATGCTTCACATGCAGATCTGTAAATGAACCTTCTCAGGCTACAGCTGCGTTTTGGTGCTTTGTTCTAAGATCTTATAGAGAACCTGAAGCACTAAACTGGATGTATGTACCTAATGTTCCTACTGAGAACGGATGACCTGATGTTGTCCATCATGGTGTACGTCTTCCCTGAGCCCATCTGTCCATACGCCAAAATACAGACGTTATATCCATCCACACAGGAAGTTATCACAGGCAGAGTTCCTGCAAACACGACTTCCTGCAGAGAGCAGGGACAAAATCTGCAGATAATTAGTGCTGGCTAGAAAAAAAACAGCATGACGGGCATTCGACCATCCGAGGTTTGCTGCTTGGATTTTTTGGGCATGTTCTGGTTTTCTGGATGCAGATCCACGCTCCCCACAGGATCGTCAAATGAAGCCTCATGCCAATTTGTTTATGAGGCATTAAACAAAAATTACAAACCAATCAACGTTAATAAGCTGAGTGCTGCGAAGGCCAAGCGCTCGTTAGTGCCCGGGCTTCATTAAAATCTAGAGCAAATTAACGATCAAAAACAAACCTTCCCGGTGGGAAAATTAATGACAGAGCTGTGGTATTTAATAATATGCAGGATTGCTTTTAACTGCTAAGTTTTCTGTTAATTAACACAGACACTGTAATATAATCCAACCTCTTAACCTCCCCCAGATCACCAGCAAGCAATCTAAAGTAAGAGTTTGTGTTCAGAGAGCATCCGTCTCTTTGTATCGAATGTTCAGCTACCTGCAAACAGAAAAGCTCGTAAAGGAATGAAACTGCTGTGCCAAAAAAACGAGTCTTCATCTGAAAGGTTTCATCTTCTACTTTTTGAGCATTTATCTTTAAGATGTGGTTAAAATGGGCTTCCAGTTGAGTGTCGGTAGGCCAACCACTGGCTGCTTCTGTATTGTTTAAAAATAGGCATGACTTGAGGGAGGAGCTCCTGTCTGAAATCGTAAGTTTGTGTGTTCAGAATTGTGGAAGAAGTCTAAGCCTTTACCTGTGTGCTGCTGGGAGAGTAGACTTTGTCAAACTGGAACTTCTTTCTACTTCCTTTCTGGATGACGACCACTTCCTGGTCATCCAAGCAGCTGGAGGCCGAGCTTTTCCTGCAGCGGCAGAGCACCCGGGTGTTCCCCTGCAGCTCGAGCAGCTTGTTGTACAGGCTCTTCCTCTCCACCGCCTCCTTCCTGTCGAGGGATCGTAGCTTCTCCACCTCACTGGTTGCCTCCTGTTCCACTTGAGCCAACTTCCCCAGAGGACAATCGAACTGCCCCAGATGGTTCTTAAAATCAGCGAGTGCCAGGTGAACTACGGAGCGAAGGTGCTTGTTTGAGACGTTCGGCTCCCGGGTCAGCCGGCGCAGTTGGCCGATGTCCACAGCAGGCTTGATGACGGGTTTGGCAGGTGGGACGGGAGAAGCTCGGTGGTTCAGGAGGGATCAGATCTTCTCCCGGAGCTCCTGCTTGTCAGCCTCGAGCTCGGCGAGCTTCTGATTCAGGTGCTGAACAACATCAGTCAGACAGCAGACTTCCCTCACTCTCTCTCTCCAGGAGGGCTCTGTAGGGTTAAAGCAGCATGTTTGATCACATGGTGCTCAGATATCTGACAAAAATAAAGATAATATAACGTCTTCTGACTCAAATGTTCCCAAAAAGCACCACTATAGCTTTGGATTTGTATGATTTTCGTTCCACTTCTCACGTGTGCACCACTTTGTGTTGGTCTTTCACCTGGAATTCCAATAAGATTGATTCATGTTTGTGGCTGTAATGTGACAAAATGTGGGAAAGTTCAAGGGGGCCGAATACTTTTGCATCCACTGTAGATGCTACAGAAGTAGCATAAAGGAAGTAATGTTTATTAAGTGTCAGCTCATCTGAAATGCAGCGTTTCTAACAGCTCGACAAACATCAGCAAACACACAAACTGTGTGTGTCACAGTGTGTTGCAGCTAAAGGCCCAGCTGGTGTATCTGACAGGGAGAGAAAAGACAGAGAGCCAAGTTCACTCAGAGATGGAGACAGAAATTATTGTGAGTTGTGGCAAAGTCCATCTCTACAAGCAACAGAAAATAGTTATTAAAATTTAGACTGAAATAAAGTTTGTATTCGTTAGCTTTGCATACTTATAGGCGATAATAATGTTCTTTAAGGAGCTACTTTTACTTTAAATACATTTCAGAGTCGGTACTTTTTCCACACAGAAGCACCACCTTTCTCCAAAGGAACATGAGCATCATTTGGTGTCCAAGTGGGATTGCTCCACAAACTGAGCACAGCATGTGTTTGCAGGCCAAGAAGCCAAACTCGGCCATGGCCCGGTAGATTAGCCGATCTCAGAGGCACCCGAAGGCTGATGATAAGCTCATCTAAGAGGTGCTTTGTGAGCTTCTTTGGCTCACAGACGAGATTATCAACAATCCAGATTATTCTTTCATAATATATCTGACAGCCAGTCAATGTCATCTATGTTGTCACTGATGCCTGCTTAGGGATATGAACATCCATCGTCCATCCCGGTGACACTGGCCGGTTGGGCTACACCTTGGGCAGGTCAGCAGTCCATCACAGGCAGACTGACAATGCTCACAACCAGTTTAGATTATTCAACCCAACATGCACGTCTTTGGACTGCGTGAAGAAACCGATGCAGGCCAGTGGAGAACAAGGAAAGTCCAGATAGAAAAGAAGACCACTGCGCCACCATGTCATCATTTACAAACACAATCTGATGTTAGGGTAACTCTAATAAGCAGCCGCCCACGTGGTTACATCTCCATGCACCATGTTCCTCACCGTGACTCGTTGGACTGGAGCTTTGCCGAACTCGGCGTTCTTCTCCCACTGAAGTGACAGCAGCAGCCAGAGGCCCGACTCAGGATCCCAGAACCCACCCCCGTTCTCTGCGACCTGCTGGAGCAGGGGGGCTAGGACTAGGAGGAGGAGTTGGCCGTCCGACTGCGGTCTGGAGTGTGGAGCCTTCCTGCTGCTGCGGAGTCGGGGCAGTCTGCCTCCCCCCACCGCAGGGAAAAGGGAAACACCACCTGGGTCTGGGTGCAGTTCCCCCCTCCAGGGGCAAGGGCACCTAGACCCGGTTTGTAGAGTACGCTTGGGGAGTGTGATCGTGTGTACAGCGTCTCTTTATGTCTGTCTCCACGTTGGTTGAGTGTGGAGTAAGTGCATATGAGAGCATGAGGGTGGGAATGGATGTTTGTGTCTGTGTGTGCCTGTATGTCTGTGTCTATATGTCAGGTTGGGTGTCAGGCGCCACCTCTCTGGGGACATCTCAGGCCCTCCAAGGTTTGGAGGCCTATCTCCACCCACCACCACTTCCCCTGCCAGTGGCGGACTCCCTCAGACATCGGTGCGTTGGTGGTTCTTTGTGTCCGGGGATGGGCGTCCAGGTACACACCGGCTCACTCCTTGGCGGCCGCTTATCGGGGCCTGGAGCCTGGGGCTCGCTCGGGCCACTTCGGAGGTGGGGTGCCCCCGGCCTCTCGGCCTGGGGCTCGGTCACTCAGGCGCGGCTGGCTGCCGGCGGAGCTCACGGGCGCGTCACTGCAACTCCCCCTGGCTTCTGCTCCGCGGCTGCTGGGCGAGCCCTCATCTGGGACTCTCCTCAGCTCTTTCTGGGACAGTGGCGCGGCTGCCCCTCTGTTGGTCTTCCTTGGTCTCTTGTGTTCTGGGGGCCTCTGGATGTCTGGAGTTTTGATCTCCTCCACACCTGCTTCACGCCCTGGAGGACGGGGCTGTGGCCCCCCCACACCCTCTAGCAGATCATTACATGAAGGAACCTTTTAAAAACAAGCGCGTCCATGCTCACAGGTGTACACACGGGTGATCACACCCACAAACTACACCCTTTTTGGCTCCTACCTCAAAGCACACTGTGTTCTGTTGATCTTATGTGCTGCACAATAATGTTTAACATTTAGTATTTACTGTCATATTCCCATATATCATTGTGATGTTGTTTATTCTATTACTCTTGTTCTCTTCTGCTTGCTTTCTTTTTTCTTTCTCAGCAGGTGATCCAGGTGATTGATATATGCATTTCTTTTTCTCTGCCCGTTCGGTTGGTTTTTGTCTTTTGCCCTTCTCCCCCGTCCCTCTTCTCAGCTGTTTCTCTTTCCCTCTTTCTTTCCCCCAGTCAAGTCTGTCCCGTATTCAGTAAGTGAAAATAAAATAAACAATAAAAGGTGAATCAAATGGACCATTACGGCAAGGCTGGGATGGTCAGTTTGGTAAAGTAAATCCGTTGGGCATCTTTCTTTGCCTTTAGACAACAATTCTGATGCAAAAGAGCCAAACGGGACAGGCCAAAAAAAAAAAAAAAAAAAGGATCCCAGAACCTGCAGATATTCCCCCTCTCCTGCACGGAAACAGCAGAACCAACAGGATTCTCTAAAGACAAACTCACATGCTTCTGAAACTGCAGAGCTAACGTGAACGCAGCAGTCGAGGGTAGGCTGGTGCACAGTTTACACAGCATCGCACAGTAAGTGGCTACTCCTGCAGTGCAGACTGGACTGTCTCAGCAGCAGGTTCACTCACAGACTTTAATCTGTCATCATGACTTTTCTGCATCAACATTTGTAAAGGCTTTTGTAAGTGCAGGCACAGCAGTGCTTTTTTTTTAGATGCTGCCGGTGCGGTCGTCCTCCCAGGCTGTCGGCAGTCTGCAGCTGACCGCAGCCCTGGAGGAAAGAGTGAGTCCTGTCATCACTCCCGTTTTCATGGAGGAAACTCTCGAAGTGCAGAGACACTTCTTCCCCCTCTGCCGCAGTTTCCTGGTAGTAACACAAAAGCCACTCACTGCTCAACACTGTCAAACCCACTTTGGTGCAAATACACTGGAAGTGACAGTCGCTGAGAATCATCACAGCCTGCCAGAGGACAGCAGCTGGAGTGCTGGATGTGTGCGTGCTGTTCTGGTCATCACAGAATATTATCAGCACTGTTACCGTTTACATGCTTTATGCCTCATTTCCAGCAGAGAAAGACTCTAATCATGATGGAAAATGTGAAGGAGGGCATCGATTTTCAGCTCGTCCTGCTGGTAAAGACCTCCCACATCGTCATTCCTACTAAACCGAAGTAATTCAGTAATAGGCAAACAGCTAAACAACCATGCACGACAAAAATTCTTCCCTGTTTTGTTTAGTTGGTAGTTTTTTGTTGTTGTTTTTCCCCACATTTTAACTTAAGAACATTTCTATGAATTAACATAAACTTTCTGTAGCTGCAGGACAGTCTGAGCAAAACCTTTTTTATTTTACACATTCATTTCTTATAATTTTCTCAGATTGTCCCACAAATCGAGACCTGCTGTTGAAATGACAGCGTGGTCTGCAGTGCCGCTGCAGGGGAGGAGGACGCACCTGAGCGGGACCGCAAACACGCCTCGCCGCCTTAACATCTGTGCTGTTGTGTTGGTGTGTGTCGGGCTGTGAGCTGCAAAGCTACAGCCGGCTGTGTGCGTCAGCAACTGTGTGTGAAAAGCGTGTTCATGGAAACATCGTCGGGTCTGCTGTGATATGTTTACAACGGGACTTCTGCTCCTGAACCTCTGCGCACAGCGTCTGCAGGTCGGGGCTGTACGAAGTCACTTTCATCTTTACAGGACTGTAAGCTGTCGTCTGTGAGGCGTGAGCGTGTTTGTTTTTAACACAGTTCACGGTGGAGCTGCTGACAAAATGTGGATCCGAAGATCCATAATTGGCCTACCTGGGGCTGAAAGTCTCGATAAATGCAGGCGTTTCGGCGGCTACACCGGCTTCCACGAGTGTGACGCTTATTTTGAGCGATGAAAAAATAATAGAATATTGTGGTGGACCACTGGAGGGCTCCACTCACACCCAGTTCTCAGGAAGTGTTGTTGCTGTGTTTTGGAGTGAAAAGTATTCAGTTGTGTGGTGATGAGTAATAAACGAGGAGTGTTAATCGAGAGCTCTTGTGTCGTCTGTGTTTACCTCCACATTGGTGACCCCTGACTCCAACATGCTGTAGTCCGATGGTGGCGCCGACTCCGCTCTGGATGCATCAGCAGCCGCCAGCCCTCTGCCTCCTGCTGCAGCTGCGTTTGCTGTGGCGCTCGAGCTGCCGGACTTTTGGCTTCACGATCCCCCGTCGTGGTTCGTGCACGTGGAGGCTCAGTTCGCCCTTTGTGGCATCTCGGCTGACGACACGAAATATCACCATGTGGTGGCCTCTCTCGACCCGCCAACCACCCGTCATGCGTTGACTCTCCTCCGGGACCCACACACCCGAGGGAAATACGCCGCCCTTAAGGAGCTGCTTCTTCGGCGCTATGCCCTCTCCGATGCAGAGCGAGCCGAGAAGCTCCTCTCCCTCTCAGGCCTGGGTGGCGGTACGGCTCTCGAACTGATGGAGCACATGCTATCCTTTCTCGGACCGGACGACGGGGGGATTCCTCTTCGCCCACATCTTCCTCCGACAGTTGCCAGCGGCCGTGAGAGCCGGTGTTCCAGATCTACTGGCGTTTAGATCAACTGGCGTTGGTCGAACAGATGTGTGGCAGTCTTGCGTTTCAGGAGCTGCTACCGACAAACCAGCAAAAAAACGCCAAATGTGTCACCTGTGACACTTGTGAGGTTGTCTCAAACACACTCCGTCAGTCTTGATGCTGTTGAACAACAAAATGTTTAAAATGTGGCGAGTTTACCTGGTGATATCCTCATGCGCGACGCGATCGCGAAAACAGCAAACAAGTAACACCACGCCGATGTTGTTCACAGGACAGCAAGAGTCAACGATCGGGAGACTCTTGTCGTCGTTATCGTTCCCCTCGCACGGTTTATTTCTCCGAATTCAGCGTTTTTGCTTCACAACTACAGCGTGCAGTTTACTTTGTGCACTAACATGGAGTCGAGTCAACCAGCGCCACCTCTGGCCAAGTGCCACAGCCTACAGCCAGATCAGCCTGTGACACACATCTGCAGCACGTTTGAATTCGTGTCATGCACATTTGTACCTTTCAACTGTGTCTGTTTGTGCGTCATGCAAATAAACCTTTGAAATGAATGAAATGACACTAATATTTCACTAGTGTTGTAACATCACATGTCGTTAGCGTAGTCTGTCTGTGTCTTTACTCTGCGAACAAACATGTTAGAGTTGGTTGTGATATACAGTCTGCATAAGTGTGGTTAATCTAATAAACATGTGTAAGGAGACGGCAGTTACTGTGAATGTACAGCAGTTACACAGTGATTAGTAATAAACAGCCAGTGAGAGTGAGTGGATTTAAGAAAGTCAGTGACTCAGGTGTGTCGCTTGGTTTATCATCTGTTTGTGAGACTGGAGGAGACGTAGAAATCTTTTGTTTTAAATCTTAGTTAGGAAGATTCCTGTTTGAAAACAAGCACTCTTTGTGAGAAATGCAAGAAGCACATCTGCAGAAAGCACACAGTTACATTCTGTCCATCATGTGGACAAAATCGAAAATGTTGAGCATTGAAAAACTGAGAACGTTGGGCAAGTTCAAAAGAAATGTGTTTGTAAGAACGAAAAACCAAACTGTTCCTAAAATAGTTATGGAAAGTCTAACTGTTGTATGTCTGTGTTCTACATGTTTATCTGATGGGAAATAAAGGTGCTATTGTTTTATTGCAGTTTTTGGATAATTCTGAGTGGATTTACACAGTACGGGTCAAAATGACCCGCAACAAAATCAATGTCACTCTTTTGTTCTTCAACATAATACAAGGGTTAATTTCCAAAACTTGCTTATGATCTTCAATTTGTAGCAGATCCACTATCACACAGCAGCTGGAGCAGTTTCAAATGGAGCTCAGTCCACTGCTACCACAGCCCACTACTAGATTAACTTGTGACACATCTGCACCTGCTGCTATGATCACAGTGAGTAGAGGCTGAGTGGCTGCACTTACCCCTGGTACATCCAGATCTACCCACAAACATGTTGAAAGATGCAATGCCAGCAATGTGAATTGTCAACACTGAAAACAATCAGTAAGCAAAGACAACAGGGATCATTTGTTTCTGTTTATTTAGCACCCACAACATCTGTAGTCGCCTTCTGCACAGGGGACGTCCACACACACCGTGTGGTACCACTTTCCACAGAAGGTGCATTCAGTCTGCAAGATTGAATGAGATTGTCAGAGTCATTGTCTGACTGTTTATTACTAATCACTGTGTAACTGCTGTACATTCACAGTAACTGCCGTCTCCTTACACATGTTTATTAGATTGACCACACTTATACAGACTGTATATAACAACCAACTCTAACATGTTTGTTCGCAGAGTAAAGACACAGACAGACTGCGCTAACGACATGTGATGTTACAACACTAGTGAAATATTAGTGTCATTCCATTCTTTTCAAAGGTTTATTTGCATGACGCACAAACAGACACAGTTGAAAGGTACAAATGTGCATGACACGAATTCAAACGTGCTGCAGATGTGTGTCACAGGCTGATCTGGCTGTAGGCTGTGGCACTTGGCCAGAGGTGGCGCTGGTTGACTCGACTCCATGTTAGTGCACAAAGTAAACTGCTCGCTTTAGTTGTGAAGCAAAAACGCTGAAACCGGAGAAATAAACCGTGCGAGGGGAACGATAACGACGACAAGAGTCTCCCGATCGTTGACTCTTGCTGTCCTGTGAACAACATCGGCGTGGTGTTACTTGTTTGCTGTTTTCGCGATCGCGTCGCGCGTGAGGATATCACCAGGTAAACTCGCCACATTTTAAACATTTTGTTGTTCAACAGCATCAAGACTGACAGAGTGTGTTTGAGACAACCTCACAAGTGTCACAGGTGACACATTTGCTGTTTTTTTGCTGGTTTGTCGGTAGCAGCTCCTGAAACGCAAGACTGCCACACATCTGTTCGACCAACGCCAGTTGATCTAAACTCCAGTAGATCTGGAACACCGGCGCTCCATCTGTTGTAAGTCCAACAAGTTTGTCCCAGGGCAGTTTCACGTCGTTACACTTTGCCATGCGTTTTTAAAAACGCCTTTTCCCGTCGTTGTCCCGTGCATCGATTTAATGTCCAATATTTCCTCTCCACGGATGAAGCTGGTCAGCTGTGCAGTGTCCATCATGTCTGTACTTTCATCCACAGCCGAGCATGCAATAAAGTTTTTGCTTCTTTCACACAACTGTGTTCTTAAATCAGTGACCATCTCACCAACCGATCAGCAATCGTATTTCTGCTCAGGCTCACATTTGCTAAACTCTGCTTTTTGTCTGGACACAAGACGTCCACAGCTTCATCCTGCAGCTCTTCAGAGCGGTACCGGGCTGCTTTGGCTCCTCTGCTACGATAAAACTTGCTTTCACAACAGCTTCACTTTGTGGTTTTGCTCTGGTGACGAACGTCTGCTGAAACGTCAGATTCTTCTTCAGCTCTTCTACTTCCTGTAGTTTCTGCGTTTCGGTTTTTCAGCTTATCCTGACGTTTTGTCTCGTAGTGCCGTCTTAAATTAAATTCCTTCATTACAGCCACATTAGCTCCACTAATAAGACGCACGGTTTACCAGCATGTCTGTAAACATATATTCAGCCTCCCACCGGCGCTGAAAGGCTCTGCTTTCAGAGTCAACTTTTCTCTGCACCATCGTGAGCGGCGAGCTTGACGCGGGAATGTTCCCAGTTAGCCTAGCGCTCAGCAAGGAGGCTGCAGCGCTGTATCATGGGATCCGTAGTTTGTAT
This sequence comes from Astatotilapia calliptera, assembly GCF_964374335.1. Classification (NCBI taxonomy): domain Eukaryota; kingdom Metazoa; phylum Chordata; class Actinopteri; order Cichliformes; family Cichlidae; genus Astatotilapia; species Astatotilapia calliptera. Next base: position 1,693,427 of record NC_137428.1, on the reverse strand, counting down.
ATTACTAGCGCCTCATATCGCCGGGACATGCATAACAATAATAATACATCTATATAAAATGATCCCGCGGGCCGGATGTGGCCCGCGAGCCTTGACTTTGACACATGTGCCCTAACCCTGACCCTAAACCTAATTGTAACCCCGACACTAAAACCACATTTTGAGCCTCAAAAAGGACTTCAAACTTGTGAGGACCGGTGAGTGTGTCCTCAGAGTGACTGTTGGTTCTCACAAGTATAGTAGGATGCAGATTTCGGTTCTCACAAAGATAGCTAGACAGGAACATGCGCACACACACACTCCTTCCCAGACTCCAGTGGATACAAACAGTGTGGAGGAAACGTTACCTGCAAGGTGCCGTTGCTCCCTCCTGCAGGTGTGGAGGCCTCCGGGCTCCGCCTCTCGGGTTTCTAGCGTGCCCAGCTGAGGCTCCTCACTGACAGACGCTCCGCTGCCCATCACGACATCCACAGACTCAGAAGCATCCAGAGAAAAGGAGACAGAGAGGGAGCTGGCAGTGATGTCAGCCTGACAGGTGAGAACAGGTAATCCGACACACGGGAGTGTCTCCTGTCACCTCTGAGGATGACTTAAAGGGGTTTCCCTTCTCATGAGGTCTTGTTAATGGTTTTTTATGAATGGTTTAAATGTGATTTCAGTAGTTATCATGTGACAAACTGCTGGTTTATCAACCTGCTGTTTGTCATTTACAAACTCATTTCTCCAAGAAGCTGCTGTGAAGAGAAGATCTCCAAAGTTTTACCCTCAGTGTTCCTGCTCTGCACTGCTGAAGATCAACACTAGAGGGCAGCATCTACACACTAAGACACTGCAGGGAACACGACTCCTGTTACTCATCCTGGAGAAGGTCGATGGTGTTGATACAGAAACACTTTAGACTGCAGAGCAAACTCACCTGTTCAGCCTTTCATGACCTGCCCACTGAGGCCCTGACCGTCCGACAGCTCTCCTTTCTTCTGCTTTGTTCAACACCAGTATCGGTCATTTAACCTTGCTTTAGGGTTAATCTCACTGTCGTGACCTCAGTCAGCAGTTTGCATCCTTCACTGTTGCCCAGGGGCGTGTCTAGAAGTGGGCGTGAGGTGGCGCCTGCCCTCCCTGAAATCTGATTGGCCCCTTGGGACCACGCTGGGCTGGAACACTGCTCCTCTTTTAGCCCCCACCATGTTGGATGAGACAGGAACATTTACTCAGGTTTTATGTACTTTTTCTTCATTGAAGTATTTCCACACACTTTATATTTTGAGTGAAATCACTGCATGATCGATCTGCTAAACAATATATTAGTGATTAAAACCATCATCAGCTGGAACATTAAAGATATACACATCAGTAAATCTATAATTACAGCCCAGTAACATCATCATATATTTGAATACACAACCACTCAGCTATTAGGCTACTTAAAAAAGCTTCATTTCTAAGGCTACATTAAACATTATCTTTGTTAGAATTACCTTTGAATATATATTCCAGATATCTGTAGTATTATTAGAATCATGAGATTACAACATATTTACCTCTCCTCCACTTCTTTGAAGTGTGTCCCAGTCCTAGCGCACTGGTTAGCATGTTTTGGTTCGTGCAACTGGTCCGTCGGGTTATTGTCTCCCCAGGAACATTTCCGTTGTCTTTTTTCCTATTTCCGTTGTGCTTCGTGTGCTTTTGCAGCGCTTTTCTTTTTGCAGAGTCTTTCTTTTTGCAGCATTTTTCTTTTTGCAAGTGTTTTCTGAAGTTGCAGTCCGTTTGGCCTCTCAGGGCCACCGTACTTTTTTGCACTTTGCAGAACACAAAAAACAAAAGCAAACACAAAAGAGTAGAGCATGTCTGCATGCATGCTGATTCAGCAGGGGTAATATTAAAGAAGGAAAGCAGAGAATATTTATTTGAAAGTGAAAGAGGATTCCTGAGAGCCTGACGACAGGAAGTTACTGATGCTCAGACTGTCGTGCCTGCTTACCATGTCCCCACAACACTAGAGCCAAAGCCACACTTATCAGAGGGCGAACAGGCACGTCCACGCCAGTTCACCCCAAATCACACGCGCAGAGCATCAAGCTGTGAAGACTGTTTGAAATCCGCTCGTGTGCAGCAGATTTACCACAGTGGAGAGGTGGGAGTGCTCAAAATGTGTACAGAAACAAAAGTGTGCCTGTGTGAGTGGAACGAGCGTGCTGGAGTAGTGCTGCAGGGCTGACAGTTTAAGGTGTTTTAGCCCCGCCTCCTGCTACACCTGAAATGAAGCCTGAGCTTCTGGCTCACATGGATTATGTGCACAGGTGACCTCGTTATCAGAACTGTGGCCATGTTTAATGCGAACATCCACCACGGCAGCAGGATACAGAGGAATAAATGAATAAGTGAAAGGTTTACCCTCTTATGTGAACTCTGGCACTTTCTCTTCTTCAGTGTTCGGCTGTTTTGGACGTGTCATGAAATGTGCTCCCAGAACTCGCTTCAGGCCAGACAAAGTGAGAGCAGCTGGTGATCCCAGCAGATATATTGTATCCCAGTCTGTGAGCCATGGAGCAGTAAAATCCTCGCTGATTGCTCCTTTTAAAAGAGGTGGACGCGTTTCTGCTCCCGGAGGAGCTGCCGGCTGTTCTGGCAGCAGAGCGGCGGGTCGAGCGGTGAATAACAGCAGGACTCATTGTGCCTCGGCTCGGGCTCCACACCGCAGGCCAAATTAAAAATGACACGCAATGAAAGAGCAAAGGAAACGAGTTTCCCCCAGAGAACAATCTGGAAAATTACCCTCCATTCACACAGACAGGGAGAGTATTGACAGAGTGTCACACTCGCTCACAGCCAATCAGCTTTTGTTGCTTTCTATCAGAGCGGACTCAGAACATCTGCTGCTCCTCAAACGCAGCGCCTGTGTCTGCGTGGAGCTGAGACGCCTTACTGGAACAGGTGCTGAAGCGCGCAAACCCACAGCATGTTTGTCCTCGTGTAGCTCTACACAGGTAATGAAGTCACAGCAGCCATATTATTGTTCAGGTAATCGCGTTAAAAATTATCCAACAGGCTCCAGCAGCACAAACACAGTCCAGTTGTTCAGACAGCTAGCAGCTACAACCGCCTGTGTCGCCATCCACCTGTCAGTCAAAGAGGCCACGCCTCTAATAATGCAGAAGTCAGTTATCAGTTATAAAGAGAAATAGACTTTTAAGAGCAAAACAGTTTATCAGGCTGTAAACATGTTTATTTCTGCTGTAAAGTTTTCATTTGGGATGCGGAAAACGTCTCTATCGCCCCCTGGTGTCTGGCTGCAGTATAGGTCATAAACCCCGCCCCCTACATGTTAGCGGATGGGGCTGGGGTCAGACAAAAAAGTAATAATTCTCCTCAGATAAATTTTTTCCAAAGATTCTTTCTTTTGTTTTCAATAGTTCTCATCACGCTGATTTATGTCCAATGAGTCCTCTCTCATAAGTCTGATTCTACTTCCTACCGCGGTGATGTTAAATTGGGGTGGAACGTCATCATAACAGCTTTGACTTGCAGCTGCAGTCACGGAGAAACTTGCGTATCTCTGTTCGGCAATAGCAGATAGAGCGTAGGCTCTGAGAGGAGGGCCAGCGTTTACGCTACGAAAACACCACCGAGTGTTTTAACCTGACAGCCTGAGGTGTTCTTCAGTAAACTGGACTACCCGAGGCTGTTGGGGAAACTCATTTTGTAAAGTTTGTTTAGCTTCTTTTCTACAGTCACTGGGACCGACCTGCTGGAGCCTCTGCTGGACGTTAGAGGAACTGCAGTTTTTTGTCAGTTCCTGCATGTTTTCCCTGAAGCGCTGACGTTTGGATCCGCTCAGAGTTCTAAAATCCCGCACAGGCTTCTTTCTGTATGAGGCCTTTTTCCAAACAGCTGTTTGTTGCTTGAAGAAAACATTTTCTTACTTACTAAATATTTTGCAGAAAGATCTAAACGTGAACACACCTTTTTTTAAAGAATGTGGTGAAAGAAGCATGCAGTGCTTTTTCTTTGGAGGAAACTGGCGCTTTATTGTTGTGGGTATACACACATCATGTGTTTTACATTCTTTAAAATGCTGTGAGTTTAAATGGCTGCTACCTTGGTCAAGCCTCTCTTCTAAGAGAGACGTGATATTTAAAAATAAATAATGGGAAGCACAGTTTGAAAGGATCGCTTCTGGCTGCTATAAAAAGGAAGAACCTGGCAGCACGTATTCGCGGCGTTGTATACAAGGAGCATCATTTCTACATATTTTAAGCTTTTCTCACGTCTCTCTCTGGGACTGAGGAAGCAGAGATGGGGAGATGCAGAGTTCTTTCTGATACAAATGACTCACTGAAGGAATAAACTGTCCTTCGTACCAGCACTAAAATAAGTGACCTGGAAAGAATTGGAAAGGTTTGCAATTCATATATACTTACATGTTTGTTGTTGCATGCTGTTTTCCTTCCTGAAACTTAGTGGAAACGATGATGCGTTCAAGGACACTGTCCATTTAATGCCTCTGTGTATATCTATGATGGCACAAAAGACCTCACAAAAACTGCAGACGAACATCGTGTTTGGAGTAAAGACGAACAGGCAGACGCAGTAAAACAATGGTGTCCACTGCTGTACAGAAACGTTATCGCTGTAGGATCATTTTAATGCTTAATGGACTGAAAGAGCACAGATGATACAAGCACAACAGACTGCACATCTCACAGCATCCACCAGGTCACTGGTCAACCATCCAGGGTTGGTTTGTGTTTAATGTTGCGGGGGGGGGGGGGGGGGGATAGCTCAGTAGGTAGAGTGGTTGCCCCATGATGGGAAGGTCGGGGTTTGACTCCACTGAACGGCTAACCTGAGGTACCCCTGAGCAAAGTACCGTCCCCACACACTGCCCTCCGGGCGCTGCATTGGTGGCTGCCCACTGCTTCACTGGGTGAACGGGTTAAATGCAGAGGAAGTAATTTCCCTACTGGGACTAACACATTATTATTACGTCCATCACACTCAGATAAAGAAATCTCTGAGACTTCATTGGACGTCTAACTCTGCACCTGGTGACCTGGTGGATGTTGACAGGTTAAACTATGTTTGTGAGAAAGTATTTTCCACATTATTTTGCATATTTGTCATACTTACATGTTTCCAATCAACAAACTATTTTTAATATTGAACGAAGATAAACCAAGAGAAGAGTTATCAAACCCACCTGCCCTGTGTGCGAAAGTAACTGCCCCCTAAATCTGATAACTGGCTGTTCAACCCTCGGCAGCAAGTCCTGCAGTCTCATGTTTGTGATCCATTCAGGGAGTCTTTCACATCACTGTGGAGGAATTTTGTCTTCTTTTCAGGATTATTTGAATTCAGACACACTGGAGGTTTTCCAGCATGAACGCCTGCTGAAGGTCACGCGGACGCACCTCAGTCTGACTGAAGTCCAGACTTTGACTCGGATGCTCTTGGAGTAATTTTGGAAGGTCGGTAACTCCTGGCTCGGCTCAGCCCTGTTCCAGGTTTTCTCCATGTGTGGATAACGGCTCTCACTGTGGTTCACTGAACTTCTTTGTAAGTGATTTCTGACTCAGTGTGGCAGTGAAACTCAGCTTTACAGAAATGTGGTTAATCACAGTTACTTCATGATGTATTAGGACAGTTACTTTTTCCACACAGGGAAGGTAGGTTGGGATAACTTTTTTAAAATAAAGTTATCATAAAACAAAGTTGTTTGCTTCAAAGCACAGGCTGCTTGAAACCAAATCAGGAACATCTTTTCAAAAAGTCTTAATTCAGTTCTTCAATCGGGATCCTCAGTTGGTTTCTGTTTCAGTTTGGAGCAAAAGAGACGTCCAAATTTGTGAGTGTGGTTGATTACCGTAATTGTCGGGCTATAAGCCGCTACTTTTTGCACAAGCTTTGAACCCTGCGGCTTTTAGTCAGGTGCGGCTTTTCTATGGATTGTCCATGATTTTTGTCATATCGTAAGACGATTTTTGTTTGTTCCGCTGTTGTACGGCACTACGTTGCCTGGCGGAAGGGCATGTGATCAGACACACAGTATCGGGGTTCAAGAGTGGTATGTTGGTCACGTGTCCATCCGCCAGGCAACATAGTGCCGTACGAAGTAGCGCGAAAAACAAACTTCAAAGTAGCGCTATGCGTTCAGCGGGAGGCGTGGATGATGAATAAACTTGTGAAAAGCAAGTTATGCCCAACTCCACCGGTGGATTCTGACAGCGTGGAAAAGTGAAAACATCCACGAACACCAACGGATTTTGAAGGGCTGGACTGCTGCATGATGGAGAGGAGGACACCGCCACGGCCCTTCTGAGGGTGTTCGACTCTGACAACGAGGATTTGTTTGGTTTTGAAAGTGACAACGAAGGAGAGAAGCTGAGAGTGGATGACGAAGCCATCCTGAGCCTGTTCGTGTCCGACACTGGAGGAGAGGACTTTGGTGGTTTTAGAGCGCAGGAAGAAGAGAAAGATGGTGAATGACTGACTTTTCTTCTTGTTAAAGCCGTGTCGCTGAACCTGAGCCTAAAAGGTAGTCCGAATCTATTTTTCTGGTGTGCTGCAGGTTACTGTTATGTACTACATTTGTTACTCATTTATGAAGCACAGTACATGTTTCCTACTTGTAATTACCGCTACTTGTACATATACCAAAAAAGTTGTGCAAATATGTACCCGTAACTTGTTTTGCAAAGTATTAATAAAAGGGGTGTGTCTCCAAACAGCCGTCTCTTTCCTGACAATTCCCTTTGTGCATATTCTCTTACATATGATAAGTCAACATTGAAACACCTGCGGCTTTTAGTCAGGTGCGGCTAATGTATGTACAAAACAGGATTTTCCCCTGATTTTAGCTTGTGCGGCTAATATTCAGGTGCGCTCTGTAGTCCGGGAAATACGGTATTTTTCAACAGTTTCTTTAAACCTGGATTTTCTGCTTCTCCAGCGCTGGGAGAACCGCCATCACGAACTAAACTGAAGAGTCTGAAACAACAATGAGGTCTGGAGCGGCTGAACACGTGTTTGATATAAGTGAGTAAATGTCCAAAGGTCACAGTGGGAATCCACAGAGGTTCAGTTCTGAAAAAAGAAAAGTACAGCAATGACATATCTCTTATTTGAAGGATAATTGTTTCTACGAGGACACGATGAGGGTGAAGTCAAAGCGCTGGGACCAAGACGTTGGTTTTCGGTTTGCACGTGAGATTTCTCCATAAATATAAAAATAGAGACACTCGTTCGTCCTGTCTTCCCTCCTTAGCTGAAGAAGTCTTTGGAAATGGCTTCCACAAAGTTGGGGGCGGACATGAGGATCCCGATGGTGCAGAGGATGGTGAAGAGCGAGAACGCCACCAGGCAGAGCCGGTCAATCACCGCCGCGGCGAACTTCCACTCGCTGCAGACCGTCTCCTCCTCGTCTTGGCCGCGGAAACGCCCAGCGATGTATCTCACCTCCTCCAGGATCTGGTTCAGCTCTGTCTCCAAGGCTGAACCCCCAGCTGCTCCCCCTGCTCTTCCTCCAGCTCCAACCCCTCCTCCTGCTCTCAGCACGTCTTCCTCAGCACCGACGGCGCCTCCAATGAGCCGTGAGCACAGGAGCTCAGGGTCAGCGGGGGATCCGTAGTGGAGTCCTTCCACACCCCTGAAGCCGACGTAGAGGAGGTTGCTGTTATTTACCTGTGGGTTGTGCCGCAGCGAGCCCTGGCTGACGCTGAGCTCCAGGCTGGACAGGCTGCCGTGCCGACGCTTGGCGGCGTTGTGACACGCTGGACGGACCTTCGCTTCGCCGGGGCGCCGCATCCTCAGGAACCAGGCACACCAGTTCAACAAAATCACACGAGTCTAAAGAAGAAAGAGAGAAAGTCATTATTTCAAAGTAAATTTGATTTATTTTTCTGTTATCAGAGTTCCAGTTTTGCGATTCTGTGTTTTGGTTCCTTGGAACTTACGATTAAGATGTCGCTTTGTGCGTTTGGCTTCTCATTCTCGTCTCCATGTTTAGTACGACTCCTTCAAGTTGTTTCCTGTTTTATCATTATTATATATTTCTTATATATTTTATCTGGCTTCTTGATTAGGGCTTCCTTCCCCTGTGCGTTCGTCCCCTACAGCTTCAAACCCGTTTGGATAATATTTGGACTTTTTGTTCACCTTTTGGATGTCATGACTTTAAACTTATAAATAACCTCATTATTGGAAACTCCTTTTCTGTTTGTGTTCTCTCTGAGCCTGTTATCTGTTCCCACCTTAAAGATTAAGGGTCATCATAACAAGTGCCTGAGGAAGTTTGTGTTACTTGGTCTGTATCATTTAAATGTTAGCTTAAAAGTGCTTGTATGAAACATGTATGAATGGGTGAATGAGGCTTGTGGTACGAAAGTGGTTTGAGTGCACAGACAGAGTTGAAAAGCACCATTTAGGTGCGAGTCCATTTACCAAGTAGGTGAAAAACATTTTCTTAGGATTTTCTGCAGCCCCGTAAAGAATGCATCCTACAATTCAGTAGCTTGTAGAACTTCCTTCAGCCAGTCAGTGGTCAGAAGGAGCTCAAATCATCATCCCTCCACCACGCTGACAGTTGCCAGGAGGTGTTTGGTTTCCTCCAAACGTGCTGCTGTGCACTGTGCTTTGTTCAAATGCAGCTTTGCAAACCTCAGCTGTTCTTTCTGTGTCTCAGGTTTCGTTTTTTAATTGAACCGTTCACAGTATTTTATTGTTCTCTGATCACAGGCATGAGGATGCTCACTAAGAGCACAACCCTGCATGCTAGAGCTGGGCGATAGAACGATAACGATATGTATCGCGATATAACTTTTACTCGATAGAGAAATTAAGCTATCGCGATAGACCTCGCCGCTCTTGTCCTCAAAAAAAAAAAAAAAAAAAAAAAAAAAAGGTCAGCCAATCCAAATTCAGTAGCGCAGAGCCGAACCAATCACAGCCGCAGCGTCACGTCGCGTGACTTGTTACGTGCAGCACAAGTGCCAAGCTGCACGTGTGTTTGTTTGGGAAGCAGCCAGCGGGTAATGGAGGAAATGAGTGTGCCGACTAGAAAAATCAACCGAGCGTGACCGAAGAGAAAACAGATGATGGTTCCAATGCCGGAGAGATTGTCGAACGGAAGAGCCATAGAAGTTCCGTAGTGTGAAGGTATTTCGGCTATTTCAAGTCTGACAAAAAACAGAGTAGCGTGCACTGTAAATTGTGCCGAAAGCAAGTCTGGAAATACAATAAACTGGTGCATGCGTCACACTGTGCACCACGTTATTGTTTCGGTGAAATGAATTTCTACAATACTGTTAATTCTACTCTCTGCAGTGTTTAAATGCTTACATATACACACAGTTACTGTCCCTCCACACATACGACTCGGTTCTGCTTCTATGTCCCAGCTTTGTTTACTTTTTCCCACCGAGGCTTCTAGACTTCTGATTGGCCAACATTTCTGCACGGTTAGGAATCTAGCGCCACCTGCTGCTTTGGCATGTTCATAGCAGCGTTTTCCTTCATTTCTGCCTTTATGTGTGGACGGGATTATTTTTTAAAACGAAAACGGAAAATCTCCGTTTTCAAAAATACCCGTGTACGTGTGGACGTAGCCTCAGTCTCTGACTGGAAGCGCTAATTCGTCATTCGGCTTTTGTCAGACTAAAGTAACTATTAAAACTGTTTGAAAAGCTCAGCTATACAACAAGGAGAGATTGAGAATTTCCTTTTAGTTCTCAGTTTATTTGATGTTGACAAAAGTTAGTCAGTTTTGTCTGTTCTTCTGTAAAACAAACTAAGATTTATTTTTAGAATTAATATTTTGTTTCTAAGTGGAAGTGACAATTTAGTCTGTTTCGTTTGTTCTATTTTGAAACTTAAACGCTTTAGCGGCTGCCTTTTGTATAGTTTGCAATATTTGCCTTTATTTATCTGAAAAAGTCTCATGTTCCTTAAGTACATCTACCCTGTTGAACTTATTATGGGAAATAAATATTTAAATAAAAACAAGCTGCTGATTATTTCACATTTTACTTGTGAGCAACGGCACATTTAAATCTTACAAATATAGTTATTTGGCTTATATCGTGATAGATATCGTTATCGCCTGAAATGAAAAAAACATATCGTGATATGAAAAAATCTCATATCGCCCAGCTCTACTACATGCCCAGTGCGTCAGTCTGTCATTACACCGCCATGAGACTGTGATGGTGAAACAGAGCAGGGCGATATGGCCAAAAATATATATCACGATATATATTTGAAAATTTGCGATAACGATATAACTGACAATATAATTTCTGCGAGACAAAATACAACTGCACAACTTTACTAGCGCAAAAAACCCCCCATCCATTTAACAGTGCAAATGCAAATTCCTTGCTGAAAGTTTAACCAAAAGGCATTTCCAGTAGAAATGGGCTGACATATCCTGAGCATAACCATGTATAATATCCACTGAAGTTAAAAAGAGGAGCTTCAGTGCAGTTTCATGTCGTCATTAAGACGATCAGCAATTAAACCAGGAGGCGACTGCTGTTCATTGCTGGATCGTTGTCTACCACGCGTTAGTGAAGTCAAGCTACAGAAAGTCTAATTAAGAGTGTTTTCCTTTGTGCGTTAGGGCTGCTCGATTATGGCAAAAATGATAATCACGATTATTTTCACTGAAATTGAGATCTCGATTATTTGACGATATTTATTTAACCCTTTAAGACCTACTATAGAACCAAGTCCACCAGAGCTTATATTATTTTTTTACATGCTGTAGTGCCATTTGTGGGAGCATTTCAAGTTACTATACATCAATACAACTGTTATAGCCCATATTTTAATAATATGTATGCATTAAGTGCATAGTAATTACATAAATTGCAAAAAAGTGCAATAAACTACAAAAAAAATTGAAAATCGCTTTTGTTTTGTTTACATATATTTCTACTTGGAGAAGTTTGAGGTTTATCCCTCAAAACTTTAAATACAATAAAGTTGCAAAAAATAGTTTCCCACCACACGAAATTTATTTTGAGTGTCTTCATAGTTTTATTTTGGAGATACAGCAATTTTTATATACTGCAGGAAAAACAAAAAACAATCCTATGATGCAAATTTGCAAAGAAAACAGCATGTGCATCATTTCACTGTGGGAAGTGTTACGAACAGCTGATAGGAACGGCAAAGCGTGTTTCTGGAATATTATGTTTTTGTTCCTGCAAGAGCTTTTTATGCAGTTTTTGCAAAGCTATATGTGGAAGGAAACCGTGACCGAGGACAAGCTGATGGCATCAGATGTAAGTACAACTCCTCCGGTTTCATATGCAAAACAAATTATTGCGCTAGCTTACACGGTTCAGGTTCTACAGGGATTTAAAAATAGTTACGCAACACGGAGCGTGCTGCTCTGACCGGCTTTAAAGGGTTAACAATGACTTTAAAAAATAATATAAAATAGTGTGCAACACCACTGAAGTTTGTTTTTTAAACTCTCTTTTCAACCAACGGCAGTCACTCTCCAAATAACTTCTGCTTAGCTTTCCGAGCTTCCCTCGGGTCCTCTTAATCAGCGGTCTCCAACCTTTTTTGCGCCACGGACGGTTTATGCCCGACAATATTTTCACTGACCGGCCTTTAAGGTGTCGTGGATAAATGAGGGAGGGGCCAATAATCGGCTCAGTCATTTTTAATGATCGTTGAAAGCCCAGATCGTAATCGTGATTAAAATTCGATTAATTGAGCAGCCCTATTGTGCGTCGTACTTAACCCTGTCTCCCTGTCTACAGAGCTTCCTGGATTTCCCCCGTGTGATTCCCGTGTGGCAGTGTCAGAGTGTGAGCCTGTGATCGTGTGTGTGGATGATCTGAAGAACGCGTGCTTTCCCCCTGGACTTCCCTGGAGACCCCTTCTTCCCTCACTCAGCTGTATATAGCACCCCCCGCACCTTCTTGTATATACACCTGGTGAATTGTAAATAAATCCTTCTTGTGAGCATCAGAACCGGAGTCCTGCGCTTGAGTCCTCCTCCAAACCGTAACATAAGTGAAACAAAGCAGTCAGATAAATCAAACGTTATTCATTCTTCTTGCTTCCTCCACTTCTGTACCATTGATTCATTAATGCTGTATTCTATCACAGCTGCTCTGTTCCCATGTTGTTGCAGTATATTAATGACTAACCTCGTATTGTGGATGGATTATCTCAGTTGTTCTCCTGACTGAAGTTTGGTCCGTTTACAGCATCCTGCCATGCGATTGCATTTGTCTCTAACCATCAGGAACCCTCACGTTAACTTTTATAAGTGGAAAAGTGTTAGTGTTCGTCCTCCTTCACTGTTTATGTTATGCTAACATAGCTGTGTCGCTAGCGATCACATAGCACAGTGGTTCACAAACTTTTTTTGCTGGGCCCCCCTTTGTTTTAAAAATGTAGCCCCGCGCACGCACACACACTTCCTCCAACCACACGCGCCCATATTTTGCTCCATTGCGGTTTATTTCACACCTCAAACATTTAGTAAACAATCAAGCAAATACAAGTAATCTGCAATAAATTACAGGTAGCAAGGAAATAAACCACTAACTCTTTTACGCTGCGTCCGCACCTACACGGGTATGTTTGAACACGCAGCTGTTTCGTCCACGTAGATGGCGTTTTGAATCACTGAAAACGGAGATTTTTTTTAAAACTCCTTTTTTGCGTTTACACGTGGACGAGGAATACAGAGTTCATCACGCAACGTCAAAGGTATGTGTCTTTATTCACATCACGCTGTGGCCACGTTATTGTTTACATGAGATGAATTGCAGAATGGCAGATAAACAGTATTTTGTCTCTATCGGCAGGTTTTACACGCTTACATACACAGACAGCTACTGTCCCTCCATTTACAAAGGCAGTGATTATTTTACGTGTAGTTGTTTTTTCCTGTGTAATAATATTCAACATTGCGTCAATACATTTTTCAAAAAATGCCTGTCTGTGCAAAATAGGTTCAAAAACATAAACAGCTGTGGGATCCTGTTTGTCTGGTATTTGAACTGGGGGATAATTGTGGCAGGATCAGCCTGATGTTATTTGTATCCCGCTGTAACTTTACTGTATAAAGAGCTAACATCTCCAAAATGTCAGGAGTAGTTAGTCATTACAAGAAGTGTTTGTGAACTAAAAATCAAGAATGTGGGATCCTGTTTGTCTGTGATTTGAACAGCCCAGCGCTGCTCCCGACGAAGGGAAAACCAATCCTGCAGGGAGACCTACCTCGGCACTTGTGCAGGTGAAACCAAAGGGAATGCTTCATCTCCTGCTTTGCGTTTGTGTGGGAGCCCCGACAAAAACCTGTCCATTATGCTAGCAGTGTCCAAGCGTTGTTTTTTCCCCCCCTTTTCATACCGCGCCCCCCCCCCCCCCCCCCACTTTGGGAAGGTCTGACGTAGCACATCATTATATACCACCTAGTCCAACTCCAGTAACCCCACAAACGTCACTGCTGTTTAGTTTTCTGTCTTCATTCATGCTGGAAGTGATAGCAGAGCTGTACGTTTGAATGTTTTCAGAACTCTCTCAGTCAGAACATGCTACATCATGCTTAGCTAACTAGCAAAACTAGCGAGCTAACTTCCGCTAACTTCTAACTCCGTTAAGTGTAATAAATTCTGTTTTCATGGATGCCTGGATGTTAAACTTCATAGTTACACCTGGTAAAGCAGCAACGCTGATCATTTTATTACAGATGAAAGAATTTAGACAGTTTTTAACTCTGTGATGTTCGTTTGACTTCGGGACCTAAAAGGACGGAGTTTAGGACCCAGATTACTCCCAGATTTACGAGCACCTTAGTCCAACAAATACGGCAATAACGACGGCCGCTTGCATGTTCTACAAAAAAATGTGCTTTGTTGTGTATCTGACGGACAAACACCAAACCAGTTCAGTTGCACCATTTTTCCAAACCAATTCTGGTTCATCCGCTTCACTCAACTCTGCTTTCCCCATTCTCATTCTCGGTTACCGCTGCGCATGCGCGTTTTATCCATATTCTATCCCGATGTTTCATTTTCTTATCGTTGCCTAGCATTGTACCGATATAATATGGCCCAGCCCTATGGTGAAACAAGGAAATTTCTTCTTCAGAAGAAAAATGAACTCATTAACAAGCAGATCCTTTATACCAAAATGTTTTTCCTCATTTGTTAATTACTGATCGGTAGTTTGGATTTATTTGCTTACAGTGTAGAAGAGTTGCATAAATATCTGGGAAATCAGAAGCTCGTTAATATACAAATGCAAGCAGAGAGAAGCTCTGAAGTCTAATCAGATCACCTCCTCCATATGCATGTGAAGCGTCACATGTTCACACGTTCAGGAGAAGTCAGAGAGTAAAAGAGTCACGGAGAGGCAGAGTAATTACAGCGTGCTTATCTGAAAGTTGACTTTACAGGGTGCGTAAGTAAGGAAATATTTACGTGATTAAAATTCATTTATGCACAAACATGTTTATGCGGAACAAATGTGCACGAGTGAGAGAGATACGAGCTCCGTGTGCGACGCAGGAGGAGTGGGCAGATAAAAATAGAGCATGAATAAAGTGGGAGGGGGGCTGCTCGCCTCTCCGAGGAAATCTTCTCCAGCAGTCCAATATCTCACTGCACACACACACACTCATTAAATATTTAGCTGTCAAACGCAGTGTTGATGGACGGAGTCTGAACATCAGTCGGTCCTCTAACTGCTCAGTCTGAGTCATCCCGAGGAGCACGGACAGCACCTTAAATTACAGCCATTTCATTTCTTTCCTCTCCGCGTCCGTCACAGTCTGCCTGGATTTCCTTTCCTTTCACGTTCTTTAAACTTCTCTTCACTTCCCACAAAAGCACCGAAACCCTCCAGACTCAAACTTCTGCTCTGAAGCCGTTTCCTTCTCCCTGAGAGTGATGGTCACACAAACCTCCACAGCAGCCGCTCACATGGTTTGAATGTCAAACTTTCTGCAGGTTTAAAGAATAATGCAACATCTCGAACACCTCTTCTCGAAATCTGCATTCGTAGTTCTGCAAAAGCTGTATGAAATATTTTATTTCTAAATATCAAATCTGACGGTGCGTAAATATTTGTTTCTTCCTGATTTCTTATTTTTGTATTTGTCACATTTTCATAAACAAACTTTACGTTTTAGACAAAGATGATCAGAGTCATCATGTTTTCACACTATTAAAAAACGAATATGAATTTTTTTCCCTCATGACTCCATAACTACAGGCAGGAATATATTTAAACCAATTTTACTTCGACTCCTATCATACTGCTGACTGACAGCTGTGTTTGGATTTTAAATTCCTTCAACAGCGTTGGAATTGACCCTCCGGACCCCAGGAAGTGTCCCGGCGATCCCGAGAGGCAGACCGCCACTGCAGCCGTGTATATATGAACCATTTCTGTCCTGACGCCAGCCCTGTGCAACGACACCAGAGCAAAATGTTAACAAGTCTTAACCCTCAAACGAGTCTTTGAAGAGACAAGTTTTATAAAATGTCATCACTCTGACGGTCTTGCGTTCAGAGACATGATTCCTGTAGAGACCTGTACCCTCCTGTGCATATGGGGTCGTGCACAAGTTATGTGACCTGTGCTTTGCTCCCATCTGCTCAGTCCTCGGACCAGTTACAGAACAAGACAAACCAATAACGTCGGGTTGGGCTCGGCCTCAGTCCGTATCATAGGTCTGACTGTTACTGATGAGAACCTGAAACCTGTCAAGGATTTGACTTAACCTGGCAGTCCAGTCAGGACAGAGCCCAGCAGGACTACATGCTCAGGCTGAACGAGGCACAGGCTGTTTCTAGAAGGCTCTACTCCACCTGGAAACCAAGCAGGAGACCAAGACAACAGCAGCGCTGCATCCTCCTCTGTGTTGACCCATCACCAAGAAGGGCTTCACTGAATATGCGACATCTTCCATTCAGACCAGCGTTCAAAGACTGAGCTGCACAGAAGAACCGTTTGCAGAAACATCTCAGCACTTCAGATTGTTCCAGAAGAACATTTGTGAGAACACACGCTGATGTTGGACAAGAACACCTCAGTCTCCACTCTGATTTTATCTAAATGTGTTCTGTCGGGTTGGGGCCAGGACTCTTCTGCACCAAACTGACTCATGGACCTGGACCTTGCTTTGTGCTCTGGTGTGCAGTCATGTTGGAACAGGAAGGCAGCATCCCCAAACCGTTTCTACTTTCCACTGACTCTGCAGGAAGTTGGCGACCTCTGCGCCTCAGCATCTCCTCTGCGATTTACGTGGCCTACAGCCAGTGTTGGGAAGGTTACTTTTAAAATGTATTCCACTACAGATTACAGATTACATGCCCCCAAATGTATATTGTAACGTATTCTGTTATGTTACTCAATGAGAGTAACGTATCCTGAATACTTTGGATTACTTAATATATTATCATGCTTTTTACAACTACATGAATATCCTATTGCTGTGATTTATTACTGAAGGTTACTCTCCACACCAACACCAGCTAGATGCTTAAATCTTAATATAAATGAGTAACAGTAGGTGGACATTAGGTAAGGCTGCACTTTTTGCAGCGATCTCGTAAAGAAAACTATTCGGCGCGTATATAAAACAGGCGGCGTCCTATCACGGTACCACACGGCACATGCAGTCTGCTCACCTAGTTTCTGATTTTATACACCTGTGGCCATGGAGGTGACTGGAACCTGAAATCAGTGATACTATTGGCAATATTTGAATATTATCTTTGGCATTCATGTCATCTGAGTTTGAGAAACCTGCAGCCAAAACTCTGGCTTTACTTTGAACACACGTTCGGTGAGTTCATCTGTGCAGCTTTTTGTTTGCCTGTGTGTGACAGCCTGTTCTCAGGTGTCTGTTCTCCTGCACGCTTCATTCATTCAAACTGAAACAAACAAACTGCTGGACTCCTCGTGTGATCGGAGCGGACAGCCTCGTCCTCCTCACAGCTTCTCCTTCACACCTCAGTGGTCGTCCCTCCTCTTCCTCAGCAGGAACATTCACATTCATAAGAGGCATCAGAGCAGGACTGTCACCTTCACACACGACCGTGACACACACACACACACACACACACACACACACACACACACACACACACACACACACACACACACACACACACAGGTAAGAGTTCTGACCTTCAAACTAAATTCTGCTTTAATGGAATCTTGTTCAGAGCCCCAAGTGTGTGTGTGTGTGTGTGTGTGTGTGTGTGTGTGTGTGTGTGTGTGTGTGTGTGTGTGTGTGTGTGTGTGTGTGTGTGTAGTCGTTCTTTCTGAAGTTTCTGAAGGAAGCTGCTGTAAAATAAATAGGGTCTGTATTAATAGTCAATCAGTTCTTGGAGCGAAGCCTCTTCTTGTTCAGAGCTCGTTAAAGCACAGACCTCGTTAAGGACCTGCAGCTCATTAAAGCTGACTCGGCACAACGTAGAGACCAAACTGGACTCCTCACTGAGAAATCAGCGCATGCTGGAGCTACATAATTAAAATGCAGAAGAAGAAAAGAAGTGGAGTTACTGACCCACTGTGGCATGTGTCCTCCGTCGGGGTCGTGGTGGTGATACTGCAGAACCAGGACCGTAGCGATGACCGACAGACCCACAATCACCATGGTAGTGGCAAAGTACTGCGCTGAAAGACAGACGTCCAGAGGACACTCAGTGCTGCCCAGCTTTTACATCTGCAACATCCTCTACGCTTACGTTTGTCTTACTCGTGTGTTGGTTACTCGTCGTTTTTAATCTCCCATAAATGTGATAATTGGCAGAATTATCAGTGGAGCTGGTCCTGCAGGCTGCAGCGAGCCCTTTCTGTTCATTTTAGGAGCCAAGTGGGGTAGTGTTGGACCAAAAACACCCAGCCCAGAAGATTTTAAGCTGAATTTGGAACTATTTTTAGGTTTTCATATATATATGTATGTGTGTATATATATATATATATATA
Organism: Astatotilapia calliptera; assembly: GCF_964374335.1. Classification (NCBI taxonomy): domain Eukaryota; kingdom Metazoa; phylum Chordata; class Actinopteri; order Cichliformes; family Cichlidae; genus Astatotilapia; species Astatotilapia calliptera. The sequence goes on along the minus strand of NC_137428.1, from coordinate 1,675,457 downwards.
TATATATATATATATATATATATATATATATATATATATATATATATATTCTTATAGACCTGGGAACAGCTAAGATACTGCGCAGGACCCTCAAGCTCCCAGGCCTCTGGTAGAGGACCCGAGCTTGAAGGATAAACCGCCCGCAGGGGCGAGCTGGGTGTTTATATATATATATTTTGTCCAGCATGAGTAAAATACATCATGGCTGTACTGGGAAACCGAAAGTAATGATGGAGAGTAAGTTTTCCTCAGCCTACAGCTCAGGATGGATTTTATATGGTGATTATGAGCAGCCAGCAACAGATTTCCTGTGCTGGCTTCCAATTATAACTCCATCACAGGAAGAGATGAGGTGATGGAGGGATTAAGGATGAGCAGCGTAATCTGAGTGAGGCTCACCTATGAGGGGAACGGAGTCCGAGGTTGCCGGCATGATCTCGGCCACGAGCAGCATGAAGACGGTCAGAGAGAGCAGCACGGTGATACCTGCAGGCACAAACCTGTCATCAGCTTCGTGTTTTTAGTGCGCTCATCAATTTCACAGTGTTCTGACATCTTTTATAATTTTATATTGAATACAAGCTTATTCGTTTGTTTCGAACCGTTTTGGAAATGTGGAGGATCTAATGTGCTGGTTTCCATTAACGAGGCTCCAGGTTAGCGTCTCTGTCAGACTCATCCACAGCTCAAATTCATCACTATTTGCTGCTCATTCATATAAGAAACGACTTTAAAGCTGGAGTAAGTGAAATCCATCATTACCTTTTCATGCCTTTCTGTTCTCACTTATGATGATGGGTTGGGATTGCAGCGATGGGCACAGATTATGACAAAGCGAATGAATCCCCTTGTAGCGCGGCCGCTGCTTTGAGAGGCTAAAACGATCTGCCGTGTCTCGCATGAATATTGTGAGAATTCTGTTTGGATCCTTGTTTCTTCTTATTAAACTCGGCCTCGCACCGTTTCCTCCCAGGTGGAGTCCTTCCTACAGTCTGCTTTTGCAGAGACGATGTGTGAACGGTCCTGTTCAGTCTCGACCCGCTGGCTCAGTGAAAGTCGGATGAACTTTGGGAGATGTGAAGAGTGATGGCCCTCTTGACATTCAAGTTTGATTAAGAGCGTAAATTAAAGTTCCAGGGGAAGATGCCGTGTCTGCCGTCAGTAGCTGGAGGCCTGCTGGCACCTCCAACTCCCTGTTCCAATACGTTTTATGGCTGATGAATATCGACTCTGAGACATCAGTCATGTCAGGTTCAGTGGACGAAGCAGGTGTCCAAAACACCCCCGCCATCCCCCTGAGAGACTGAATACTGCTAGGACGGATATTTGTAAGGACCAGCCTGAAAAAATGACAGAAACATATTTTCTGATTCTTCCAGCTGTTCAGAAATCTCTCGTTTCTGCTCTGATGTGAGGCCTTCAGAAAGCTTCACCTGAACACCATCATCTCACACCTGCAGAGCACTTTACTGCTCTTTGTGATTTGCTCTTGGAGTCATACCGTGTTTGCTGTCGTCCCTCTGTGATGGCTGCTGGATCTCCTTCTGTGAGTGTTTTTCGTGGCGGTGGTGACTGAAGGTCGTGTTAGTGTGATAGAAACCCCCGGCCCTTTCAGGCGTCTCCCTTAGATGCCGCGGGACATTACAGGAGAACTCCACAGCGACAGTCTCTCTCTGGGGGATAAATCCATGGTACACGACCTTGTGGATGTCAGGAAAAACGAAGCACACGCTTCTGGTTTCATTTGTCAGTTCAAGTGCTGCTTTCAACAGAAAGCTTTAAAAGATGCGCAGAGGCGCAGCCCTCATCAGCGATGACCCTCCGGTTCAGTTCACACCAACGAGGCAAACTGGATCTGATGACATACATCGCTTCACGTGTTTCATGTCCTCCTGTGCTGACATCCTCTCTCCTGCATCCTTCTTTCCTTATCGTTCAATCAATGATTTAACGCACAGATTCCCAGGGAGCGATTTACAGAGAGAAGCTCAGGAATGATTTTTGTCCCTTAGCCCTTTAAGACCTACCATAGAACCAAGTCTGCCAGAGCTTATATTATATTTTTACATGCTGTGGAGCCATTTTTGGGAGCATTTCAAGTTGCTATACATCAATACAATCATTATAGCCCAAATTTTAATAATATGTCTGCATTAAGTGCATAGTAATTACATAAATTGCAAAAAAGTGCAATAAACTACAAAAAAAAATGAAAATCGTTTTTGTTTTTTTAACATATATTTCTAGTTAGAGAAATTTAAGAGACTTATCCCTCAAAACTGTAAATACAAAAAAGTTGCACAAAATAGTTTCCCACCACAGGAAATTTATTTTGAGTGTCTTCATAGTTTTATTTTTGAAATACACCAATTTTTATATACTGCAGGAAAAACGAAAATAAATATTATACTGCAAATTTGCAAAAAAACAGCACATGCATCAAAATAAACTATTTCCAGCAGTGCAATATGAGTCCTCAGCATCCCAGAAACGACACAGAAAGTCATAAAGTCAAAGATAACTTTTAAAAACACCAGTATAGGCTCATGAGGCCCTGATGGTAAAAAACTACATTTCAGCGAAAATGACGTCACTTCCGGTTTCAGGCAGGTCATGGCGGACATGCAAAAGTTTGCGCTGACGTCTATTCCAACGTAGGAAGTGTTATGAACAGCTGATCGGAGCGGCAAAGCGTGTTTCTAGAATATTATGTTTTCGTTGCTGCAAGTGCTTTTTATGCAGTTTTTGCAAAGCTTTATGTGGAAGGAAACTGTGACCGAGGACAAGCTGATGGCATAAGATGTAAGTACAACTCCTCCGGCTTCATATGCAAAAAAACTTATTGCGCTAGCTTACGCGGTTGCAGTGCTACAAGGATTTAAAATTAGTTGCGCAAAACGGAGCGTGCCCGCTCCGACCGGTTTTAAAGGGTTAACTTTACTCATAAACAATCCTCCAGTCTCCAGTTATAGTTCTAGTGTTGGGACTGAGCGGCGTCTGTCTTTAAAGAAAGGTCCATGCAACATGTTCACAACAGAAGAAGGTGAATATCAGGTGGATGTGAACAGAATTAGCGGGCGACTCTCTTTTGTCAGGTAATCGCTGTTCCAGATGGGCGAGGGCCACTTCAGCGAGAGTATAATGGACCCGACTGTGCTAAAGTTATATTTATAGAATATGTGCAGTCTCGGGCTATTTCACAGAGTTGATCTTTCTACACAGGATGTTTAATTGTGACATCGTTTTCTGACTGGTGCAAATTTCAGCAAAACATCGAACTGAAGCTCAAACAGGAGAAGCAGAACATCTTACAGGTAACGACCTCGAATGAAAACATGTTACATCTATATTCCAGTAATGTATTCTTTCAGATCAGAGCACATTTCTGTGCCTTTGTGTGACTCGGTGTTTTGGCATTGAGTCTGTTTCTGCTTCTTCCTGTTTAAAAGGACTTTTCCTCCCTGCTGCCGCCGGGCGCTGCTCATTTGGTTTTTCTCTGTAATCTTGTGCTTTTGCCTCTGTTCACACTGAACACTCTCACAGTGTGTGAATTTTACTAGTCTGGAAAGTCTTTGAGGAAGTACTTTAAGAATCGGAGTAACTGTCATCACCGATAAAGAGAGCTGAGCGCTCACCCAGGGAGATCTTCTCTCCGGAGTCGGCGGGCAGCAGGAAGACGAGGAGGGCGAGGGTGGAGATGAGGACACAGGGGATGAGGAGGTTGAGCCCGTAGTAGAGCGTCCTCCTCCTCATCACCACGGTGAAGGTCACGTCAGGGTACGGCTCCTTACAGCAGTCGTAGAAACGCTCGTTCCTCCGCCCAGGAACCTCTGCGCACAAACAGGAAAACACCGACGGTGACGTCAAAGAAACCATAAACCTCGTTCCTCTGAGGGGAAAATGATCTGCTGCCCCTCTAACATCAACATATCTCAGCATGTCTTTGAATTTAAACCCATGACAAAAATATTCAACTGGAAATGATAAAATAACTTGTTTTCTATAATCATGAAGCCAACAGTTTAATGCTAAAATGTAATCATTTTTGTATCCACGTTTTTTAAAATGAAAAATTCAAGTGCTTTGATGTATGTTTTTACAGAATAAGAAACATCATTAAAACTGTTTCTCTCAGGCTTCAGAGATATTAGTGTTTTCTTGTTTTTATCCCAGGTGATCTAATAAATGTGTTAATGTCACGTTTCTGGCTCACTGAACGCAGCGTTTGACTTTTGTGTTTTGGTCTCTGTCACGCATCAGTTTCGTTACTTGTGTCTTCGTCCTCTGTGCGTCTCTGTTTGTGTGTCTGGGTTTTCCCCATTTAGCTCCCATGTTCCCCTCCTTGTGTTTAGTCCACGCCTCCTCGATCTGTCGCGTGCGTTCGTCCATAGCCGTTTCCACCTCTCGTCTCGCACTGTCGCTTCCCTGTTCCCCTATTCGTGTATCTTAGTCTGTCCTTTTCCTGTTTTATTTTGACAGCCTTGTGGTCGATGTTCAGTGTGTTTAGTTTTGCTTCAGGTCTTTGTTCAGGTCTTATCAGCAGAGCACGATGATGGATGCAGCGCCTGTGTCAGAAAATGATAATAAAACACTGCGGTATCAAGGCCAACGTTTGACGTCTTCATTTAAACCGACGTCATCTGGATCTGCACTAAAATTTAACGAGTCCTCCTGACGCTGGGAAAACCGAGTCTCTCCAACAAACAGAGGGCGATCACGCGCCACAGACGAGAAGAAAAGCTGTGACGGGTGTGTGTGACGTGGCCTTTCCTCCAGGTAAACTGAACGGTCGCTGCTCGGCCAGCACAAAGGAGGCGAGCTCAGCTCACGAAAAGCTCGTTTACTCGCCTGCGACGCCTGCTGAGGACGGCTGACAGTAACGAGGTCTCCTCAGGGTTTATTACTGGAACAAGAATCTGCCAGTGGCAGGTTTATTTAGAAATATTAAAAAGCAATGAATTAAAAAAGAGCACATGACGTGACGGCCTCACAACAACAGCTTCTACTCCTCCCTCTGCATCCTCAGAAAGCTAAACCATGACCCAATGCACTAATCCACCGAAGGCTTCCTCCCTCTTTGGGATAAACTTCAGAAAAGTGTAAAAAAATCAATCATAAAAGTTGTGGCTGCTTTACTCTGATTGGACTGAGCCGTACCGGGCACTCCATGCTACGATGTTATTGTGATTATTAATTTATTTATGTTAATGCTGAGTATTGTAATGTGCAAGTTAGTAATTCCATGCAATCAGTTTCTGATAAAAATGCAGTGAGATAAATGAGTGAGAATCACACCTCTGTGTCTGTTGACGTCCACAGAAGGTCACGTTTCCCATCTGCACTCGCAGCCTGGCGAGGCTCAATCAGACTGAAGGCAACATGTTGACAGTCTGTCTTCATTAGACTGCAATTATTTGCAAACCTTCAGCAATCTCTCTAAGAGTCACTGCAACTATCTGCTCAAAGGCTGCAACACTGTGATCAACAGTAAGTGTGCAACACCTGCAAGCTCTGGCCACCCGTTTTGTTTCGCAGATGTAAGGAGGACAGCGTCCTGGTTTTACTCGTGTGGCGGAGCCGTTAGCTCGCGCTGAATTATGAGGCAGCTTCATCGAGCCGACTGTGGTCAGCGTCTGAGATGAGGCGTCATAGTATTCCCAGAATACTTTATTTATTTAATAAAACATTGATATCTGATGTCGCTGTATTGGTACTGTGTACTGTGCTGTAGCCCCTCCTTCACTTCCTCCTCGTCCTTTTCCGCTTTTAGGTTCATCTCTGGAGGAAGTGGCAGATAAAAACTGGCGTGCAGTACGCCTGGCTGCGTTTCATTTGCCTATACATCGCAAACATTGCTCACTACATTGGTTTTAATCTCAGCTAGGTGATGGAGGAGAGTAAATGGGAAACATGATGTTGGACTTTTCAATTAAGTTCCCTTGCAACGGCCCATTGGCTGAGCAGGAAGCCTCCACGGAGGCCGGCATTCATCCTCAGCTGTCTCTCTCTTCAGTTTGTACCGAACAGAAGCTCTGAGGCTCCCCTGAGACTTTGGGTAACCCTGTGCTCATCCTCACTCTGCAACCACAGCTGTGACAGAGGACAGAGACGCTGCTGGATCACCTTCAGAAACAACAGCAGAGACAGAGAGCTCTGGACCAGAGGTCACCGAACAGACATGACAGCATCACTCAGGTCACCTGACATCAGATTTCCTTCATATTGACTGTATTCACTGTCGGGTCTCAGTCACGTGTGAAAAAGCCGACAGGCGTGCAGCGCAGACCCCGCCCTCGGGGTTTTGGCAAATGTGACGAGATTTGTTAAATTATTTTTAAACACATTTGAGGCGTGATCGAAAACCTAACATAAAAACTCCAGTGTGACGATCAAGCTGACCAGATCCCAACAAACTAAATGTGTAGAAGTAAATTTATGTCATTTGATACACAAAGAGGTGTTTATGAGGGTTATAGAGCTGCTGATGTTCCATATGGTGCTCACATGTTCTGATATTTACATGTGTACGCTCAGAGCAGTAACAAGTATGAGTTGAATATTCCGAGTTGGTTTTCCTGCATCTATCGTTGGAGCTGACTCCTGACTCTTGGTGGCGCTGTCACTTGGTGTTCGCTCGCTCTGTGGTAGAGTATCACTGGTCGTGGTATAATTCTCAAACACGTAGCCTAAAGCAGATGACTCGTAATCTGGAGAGGAAATGGCGTGTCACAAATTTAGAGGATCATCATTTAGCCTGGAGAAAAAGTTTGCTGCTTTATAAGAAAGCCCTCCGCAAAGCCAGAACATCTTACTATTCATCACTGATTGAAGAAAATAAGAACAACCCCAGGTTTCTCTTCAGCTCTGTAGCCAGGCTGACAAACAGTCAGAGCTCTGTTGAGCCAACCATCCCTTTAACGTTAACTAGTAATGACTTCATGAACTTCTTCACAAATAAAATCTTTATCATTAGAGAAAAAATTACCAATAATCATCCCACAGATGTAATATTATCTACAGCTACTCTTAGTACCATTGATGTTAAGTTAGACTCTTTTTCTCCAATTGATCTTTCTGAGTTAACTTCAATAATTACTTCCTCCAAACCATCAACGTGTCTTTTAGACCCCATTCCTACAAAAGTGCTCAAAGAAGTCCTGCCATTAATTAATTCTTCGATCTTAAATATGATCAGCCTATCTCTAATGATCAGCTATGTACCACAGGCCTTCAAGCTGGCTGTAGTTAAACCTTTACTCAAAAAGCATCTCTAGACCCAGCAGTCTTAGCTAATTATAGGCCAATCTCCAACCTTCCTTTATATCAAACATCCTTGAAAGAGTAGTTGTCAAACACCTAACAGATCATCTGCAGAGGCTTATTTGAAGAGTTTCAGTCAGGTTTCAGAGCTCATCACAGCACAGAAACAGCTTTAGTGAAGGTTACAAATGATCTTCTTATGGCCTCTGACAGTGGACTCATCTCTGTGCTTGTCCTGCTAGACCTCAGTGCAGCGTTCGATACTGTCGACCATAATATCCTATTAGAGCGATTAGAACATGCTGTAGGTATTACAGGTACTGTGCTGCAGTGGTTTGTATCATATCTATCTAATAGACTCCAGTTTGTGCATGTAAATGGAGAGTCCTCTTCACACACTGAGGTTAATTATGGAGTTCCACAGGGTTCAGTGCTAGGACCAATTCTGTTTATATTATACATGCTTCCCTTAGGCAGCATCATTAGAAGACATAGCATACATTTACACTGCTATGCTGATGACACCCAGCTCTATCTGTCCATGAAGCCAAATAACACACACCAATGAGTTAAACTGCAGGAATGTCTTAAAGACATAAAGACCTGGATGGCTGCTAACTTTCTGCTTCTTAATTCAGATAAAACTGAGGTTATTGTACTCGGCCCTGAAAAGCTTAGAAATATGGTATCTAAGCAGATTCTTACTCTGGATGGCATTACCTTGGCCTCCAGTCATAGCTGGACTGGTATGTCCGATGATGATTTTTCGTTTTTATGGGCCAAGGGTTTTTTGGGGGTTTTTTCGTTTTTTTCCGTAACGGTATAAACACTGAAAGGTGGTGGATTGGCCAGATGAAGGGAGATGTGAAAAAATAACTTGTTGTTTGGTGGTGGCTATTGTGGAGCTTCCACAGATTCAGTAACATTACCTTTCCTGGACTGCGCTGTGCACATTGAAGAGAACGGCAAACTCAACATCGAAGTTTACCGGAAGCCCACACACACGGACCAGTACCTCCTCTTTGACTCCCATCACCCTCTGGAACACAAACTTGGAGTAATCAGGACCCTACACCACCGGGCAGAACATGTTCCCTCTAAGCCTGAAGGAAAAAGAAGGAACACACACATGTAAAGGAAGCACTCAAAACCTGCGGCTATCCTAAATGGGCGTTCTTAAAGTCAGCAAAGAGGCACAGAAAAGAAGACCAGACACCAGCGAGGGAGGATAAGAAGGACAGACGCAACAACATTGTCATCCCCTATGTAGCCGGTGTATCAGAGAAACTCAGGAGAGTTTTCTCCAAGCATGACATCCCGGTGCATTTCAGACCCAGCAACACGCTCAGACAGAAACTGGTTCACCCGAAAGACAAAACGCCAAAACACAGACTTAACAATGTGGTGTTTGCTGTACAGTGCAGCGAGGAATGCTCAGACCTCTACATTGGAGAGACCAAACAGCCACTTCACAAGCGCATGGCACAACACAGAAGAGCCACCTCCACAGGACAAGACTCAGCAGTCCATCTGCATCTAAAGGTCAAAGGTCACTCTTTCGAGGATGCCAATGTTCACATTTTGGACAGAGAGGACAGATGGTTTGAAAGAGGAGTGAAAGAAGCCATCCATGTCCACTGTGAGCGACCATCTTTGAACAGAGGCGGGGTTTACGACACCAACTCTCTGCCATCTATAATCCAGTTTTGAGATCCTTCCCAGACGCCTTAACGCCCACTCACATCCTGGGCCATCTGACCTCAGGAAATCGCATGATAAGGTGGGGCCAGGTTTCACAATGAGCTCACCCGAAACTCTGGCTGATTGGGACCCACACCCAGTTTCCCACCTTGGCTCAGGCGATTAGAGGATCATCAGGGGGTCCTTTTGTCCCTCTGTGGGGGGAAACTCCCACTAGGTTTATATCTGGGACTCTCCACCATTTGACCTTAGAACTGAAGAAGCTTCTCGGATGAGAGGTGAAACGTCTTCAAGCAACTTAAAGAAGTCCAGACGCTTTTCTTTGCAAGCTCCTTTGATTAGCAAGTGGTGGAATCCAGCATATGCAACACGCTGGCAGGTGGATGACGGAAAGGCAGGAGGAGCAGAGACCCGAGGCGGCAGTCTATCTGGGTCAGATATAGGGATGGGTACCGGTATCCGGTGCCATGATGGCACCGGTTCTGACATAAACGGTAGTAACCAGACCGAAAAGCAGCACACATTTTGCTGCTTTTTTCCCCCCTGAGATGTCATATACTTTAGATTCTAGCCAATCATTTTACGTTTCCGAGGATAGTAGGCGGGCCCGGGTATGTACGTTCTTTTAGAGCTACAGATTAAAAATGCCCAAAGCGAAGCGGTCAAAGTCTGGCTGTACTTCACAGCAGAAGATGCAAACTCAGCAGCAACAAGTGCTTTAAGCTGATACTGTGATACTGTCAAAGGAGGTAACACCTCGAATCTGATGAAACACCTGGAGACTCATAGCATTTTGTTAAAAGCCAAGAAATGCACCGTATTTGATAGCTTGCTGCGAGACCTCACACCGAGCACATCTACTGCGGGTGGGTTGCCTGTTATCTGACCCGGAGTTAGCAACATCCCCCAAGAACCCGAAGAGGAGCGTCCTGGCCCGTAGCCCTGCCAGTGTAGCAGAAATGATGATGGATGATGGCAGCAGCAGCCGTTCTTCTCTGCGTGAGTAGCTTAATGTTGTTCGTGTGTAATTTACGTTGAGCAGGCTAACCACGTTATTACATTAATGCATGTAAGGTGAACTAGCAAATATCATCATAGCTACATGCGGCTGTCTTCCTGTTTGATGGCAGGTACTCCCTTCACCCTGGCCAAAAAGGCTAAAATGACCAAAGAAAAAGTGGGAAACAGTTAAACATGAGAGGTTTTTGGACAAAGTTTGTGTTTTTTCCATTGTTTAAGCTTCCAGCCAAGAGTGATACCATATATGTATGGGCAGAAATCTGTGCCATCAGAAACTGAATTTGAATAAGTTCAGATTGAATCTGAATTGTAACTTGAATAAATGCTTTTGAAAACTGAATTTGAATTAGTCTAATTTGAAATTGAATTTTATATTTTGAAAATGAATTGATTTGCTTTGAAACTGCATTTTATCCTTTAAAAATTCAGCTTTCGAATAATTTCAGTTTCACTTCTCACCATTCAGTTTCAGTTCCAAAATTCAGTTTTTTGGAACTTAGATCTGGTTCCGGTTCAAGAGCAGATTAATAGAACTACGTTTTACTAGTGGACGGAAAGTGTTACTGACGGGAATCTACAGCGTCTTGAGCTGAATTAAGACTTCAGAAGTCATTCGTCATGTCGAATGACCAGCGGATAAACTCTCAGGTTGGTAATAAATGTATTACATGTATAAGAACAAGCGTCATGTTAACAAAAGATAGCCGTACAGTAACTGTTATGCTTATTGTAGCTGTTAGCTAAAAACGCTAATTTAGCGTAGTTTGCCCTGAATTCAGCTTTGACAACAAATATGATCGACTGTTTCTAGTAGAATTCCAAAGTTGTCATCTTGGACCCTCTCAGAGTGCCCCTCTGTATGCTTGCAGAGACCCCTACAGTAGGGAAACATGCAAAACGGTGTCCAAACCTTTGTGTTTTAGCTTTATTTATGTCTTACACAGCATCCCAACTCTTTAGCTAACTTAATAACTTTAGCTAAAGGGAATAGTTAGTCTAATTCATTAGTGCAGCATTACTGGGTCACCTCTGTTTGAAGTGATATAATGTGATATACAACTATCACTGAAACAGCAAACTTTGTAAATAAGCAAACAACACTTCTCATTCTCTCAACGTTTGGCCACAGCTGTAGATTACACTATCAGTGCTTGTTCACTCTTGACAATAATTACATTTCTAAATTTACTTTGTGCATTTACAGGTAAACAATATCTAATATTTTATCTAAATGACTGCTTTGTCTTTGAAAAGGGTGAAGAGCCTGAGGCTGGTGACAGTCCAGTTCTACTCTAAGTACATCCTTACAGTGGCTCACAGGACAAGGCCACATTCCTGTCCTGCCAGAAGAGAAGAGAAACTTCAGTCTTCATGCAGTTCAACCACACCTGTCATATTCCATATGACAGGGGTCTCAAACTCCAGTCCTCAAGGGTCAAAGTGTCATGCAACTTTTCCATGCCCTCGAGGACTGGAGTTTGAGACCCCTGCCGTATGGTGTTCATGCTGTTTTCCACCCCACAGTTACAGCATGTCTGACTGCCTGTTCAGCATATGCAAAAATATATGATGAGTTTAAGCATGTGATGACAAAGGCCTTCCATTATGGTGTTTGTCATCACATGTCACAGACATCTGGATGATCATTTGGAAAAAACTAAAAACTTGTTACTTCATCTTTTATCTTTATTATTATTGTTGTTCTTATTTTACATTGTTAGGCATTAGGTTTATTTGTAGTAGTCCTTTCCAACTTCTTTCCCTCTTCCATGTTACTGTGGCAGCTTGTCAGCATCTATTTGGGTTTGGAAGTGGAACAGAAAGTAAGGAAATCCAAAGTGCCATTAAAACCAGGAGAGGTTCTTATATTTCAGAAGAAGGGATTAATTCAAAAGAAATGACCTCAATGCCATATTTTATTTAGGAACCCTAGAGAGCACTTTGCAAAATAACACATTCTTATAATTTCACCCTCAGATGAGCCAAGCTACGACTGTCAGGGAAGGTGATGTAGGTACAGAGCATATGAGAGTGGTTAAGTTAATGTCTCTTGTCTAGATGAAGGCACAAGAGGGATCAATGGCAAGGCGTAGAGATTCAGTATCTTCAGTCTTCAGTGGACACTCCATTTCTGGCACAAAACTCCTGTAAAAGATGGTCGATTTAGGAGGTGACCCGACAACTTCAGCCTGTCAAACATAGTAATGGAGCAGTATGCTTTAAAAAAAAAAAAAATCTAATTAAGCATGCCCTCAGTACCCTAAGAATTATTATGGTAGTTAAACACAGTGACAGTTGTATATCATATTATATCACTTCAAACAGAGGTGATCCAGTAATGCTGCACTAATGAATTAGACTAACTATTCACTTTAGCTAAAGTTATTAAGTTAGCTAAAGAGTTGGGATGCTGTGTAAGACATAAATAAAGCTAAAACACAAAGGTTTGGACACTGTTTTGCATGTTTCCCTACTGTAGGGGTCTCTGCAAGCATACAGAGGGGGTACTCTGAGAGGGTCCAAGATGACAACTTTGGATAAAATGCAGTTTCAAAGCAAATCAATTCATTTTCAAAATATAAAATTCAATTTCAATTTAGTGATGATCATTTTCAAACCATAAATTCAATTTCAAATTAGACTAATTCAAATTCAGTTTTCAAAAGCATTTATTCAAGTTACAATTCAGATTCAATCTGAACTTATTCAAATTCAAATTGAACTTATTCAAATTCAGTTTCTGATGGCACAGATTTCTGCCCATATATATGCCCCATAGCTGCAGAAAAGGCTAACATTGTTGTCTTTTTACAAAAAACACAGCTGAACATGAGAGGTTTTTGGACAAAGTGTGTGTTCTCCATTCTTTAAGCACCGGTTTGAGCTCCGTTTAAGCACCGGCACCATTTCAAAAGTACCGGTTTGGTACTGGTATCGGATAAAACCTAAACGATACCCATCCCTAGTCAGATATAAACCAAGTTAAGGTGGAGTTTATTTTCGTTGTGCTGACTTTTTACAGTCAGTTACAATAACTCGTACTGTGTACTAGCTAGCATGATGGATTTTATATACAGCTGGGTGGTGCTTTGATGTTACTGATGTTGAACTTGTTTTATCTTATTTTATTTATAAGGTTAGGTATTAGAGTTTCCAACCGTCCCATAAAAAACAGAATCGTCTTGCATTCAGAGAAAATATTACGCGTTTCTTATTGAGGTGAAAAGGAACAGTTTGTCCCGTAATTCAGCTACAATGAAAAAGACAAAGCTGCAGTTATTCTGTGTCTTTGCTGCACAGCTGCCTCTTCTCCTCTCATTCTCTCCCCTCTCTCTCCTGTTGCTACTTCAATCATGAAACTGATCAATGATCAGCTGATCGGCTTTTCTCTCTTGTTTGTTTATCGCCCACTTTGTGCCAGAAACCAGCGGATGTCGCTGTTGTTAGAATTTATTTAATATTAATTTCTAGCATCAGCTGATGTTTGCTGGAGCCACAGCTGTAAAGCTGCTGGTCATGATATGGTTTGGATATGTGGTGAGAGGGAAACATGAAGATGAAAGCAGGAGATGTCCTTACTGGATCATCAGAGCTGTGATGGAGAAACAGGTTTACCTTTTAGGTGACATGGATGAGTTGAAGTTATGAACTGTTTCTGAGAGACAAATAACACCAGGATCCTTTTCTACGTTTGCTCTGACCCAAAGTGCTGCTCATAGGGGGACATATGATTGTTGGGTTTTTCTCTGTATTATTGAAGCGCCTTGAGGCGACTTTTGTTGTGATTTGGTGCTACAGTATATAAAATTGAATTGAATCCGAGTATAGGATTTCCAGGCTTCTGATTGGGCAGTGAAGTACCATGAGGGCCGTAAACAGGAAGTGTTTTTGTTGTTGTTGAGGCGTGCAGAGAGTAAAGCTGCTGCTGAGACAGTTATTGTCTCCATCTAATACTTCAGAGAGATTCAGAAACACATAACGAACCCTGACGTTAAACCTGGCTGATGCTCCGAACACCTGAAGGACGTGTTTTATTTCAACGTACACTAGAGGAAGCCCCGCCTTCCCCCAATAACCTTTAAAACTGTTACCTTTTGTTGGAGCTGATGCTTTGTAATCAGTTGTCTTCAGTAGAAATGAGTCCAGCTGAGCTGCAGATGTCCTGAAACACCAAGGAGCTCTCTGAGCATCACACTGCGGTTACTAGAAGGTTCCTGCTCTTCACTGTAGCTGCTTTTCTCTCATTTATGGTAATTATTTTACTGCATTTCACAAAAATCTGCAAAGACCTGCAGATTTCCACCTCATGTGACCCATCGACCGTTCTCCGCTGGCTGTGGTGACTTTCAAAAACTGTGATCCTGTTTTCTTTGTCCCACATGTTCACACAACGCTGTGAATTAAAGAGGGACTCCTGCTCACCCACTGGAGAAGTACAAGCACCTAAAAACAGGAGCTGTGCTGGAAGGCGTCTGCACGCCTCAGAGTCCAAGCAGGACATGAAGCGTTTGGTCAAATATCATGTGAGTCACAATATTCAACAGACTGGAGCTTTGGATCTGAAACTAAAGAACTTCACACAACTTCTCGGCCTCTTCCTTGGTTTTCCTTGGAATGCTTTGTGTACGGATCAAAGAGGCAGCAGGAGGAGGCTGCAGGCGAGACAAAGACATGGATTTGTAAACCTCCAGAGCTGCTCGGGTGATCCTGAGCGCTCTGCAGCACGCAGGCAATCAGGCAGCTTAAAACCTGAAACTGTGTCATCTGTTCAGGAGGAACCGGGACTCCCCACGTGCAGAGTGATGGATAAAATAATACAATGTCAATCAGTGCTCATGTGTGACCTGGTGTGTTGTGAGTATTGTGCGTTATAAAAATGAGCCAATTACAACGGAGGCTCTGCTTCAGGGTCATCGAGCTGCCTGCCCTTCAGGCCGCCGCGCTCGGAGGAGGATTTAATTACCAACGCGTTAATGCTGGATGGGAGCGCCGATATGAAACCCTGTTCCTCCGCAGCAGACAGCCGGTGGAGACACGCTGTCGCTGGCAGGAGGAAGATCCTGGATGTAAACTAATTAAAACAACTTGTCTGCGTTGCCCCGAACCTGCTGCTGCTCACTGTCTCAGTGGGAATCCTGCCGTGAAATGAGCTCAAAAAGTTTTATCCTCCAGCTGCTGCAGGTTAGATCAGGACCGAGGCTGTTTGCTCTTCCTCCATCCAGCTCATCTTTTACTATTACCTTAGATTCGTGCATGCAGTCCTGATCAAAGAGGCCTGATGGGGAAACATATCAGCAGACGTCTATCAGGACAGGACGGGTCTTTGTTAGTCTGCTTTAGGTTTGGTCTGACGGGAGCTGGACCCGAGACAGACGGCATCCAAAGCCACGCGAGCGTTGTTGTTCTAAAATGTGTGAAGATGCCGATGTGTCTTACCCACGAGGTCCCACTCTCCGTTGGCGATGTATCCGGTGATGTCAGCCTCAATCATCTGCAGGTCCAGAGACCAGCCGCCGTACGTCCACGAGCCAAACTTGAGGTCACAGCGCTGCACGTCAAAGGGAAACCAGCGGACGTCGATGTAACAGGTGCTCTTAAATATTCCTGAAGCAGAGACGGACATTCAGACGAGTGCTGTTAAAACAAGCTTCAGTCAAAGGTGGAAAAAAACAAGAAGAAGACTTGACAGGACAGCTGTTACTGTGCTCGAGGGAAAAGGAAGAGGGGGACGGTGAGCACAGCTGAGATTACAGTTTGTATTTGACACAAAATCTATTTCAAATCACACAAAGCAGCTACGAGGTCTCCGGTCAAAGAGGGAAACGCAGGAACAACAGAGACGGCAAACAGAAAGCAGCACATGTGAGCGCAGACGCCGTGACAGAGAAGACAAGCTGTGAAGACAAACCTCACCCACTGATTGATTTTACAGATGCAGAGACCTGAAAGCAATAAAAGGAAGTTATTTCTCATGTAAACAGGAAAAGGAGCGCAGCCTCCCTCGGAGAATCACATCGCAGCTGTTTGCTTTGCATTAACTCCGCGTGGATGAGCTGGAAAAAAGATGAATGTTTAATGATCCCGGGGAGGAATCAGGACGCCGCCGCAGCATGAGCTGACGCCTACAGCGAGGAAGAAACACCATTAAATATACAGAACACCTGAGGTTGAGACCCGGGGTAAAACACGGGGGCAAATATGGATTCGATTATTTTATAGGGCAGCAGGCTGGAGCTGAAGGTGCTCTGAAAGGTTTTTAATTTCTCAAGTTTGAGTCACACGTCCACAGTAACAAGAGGTTTGATTGGAGGAGTAAAGGTGAGGCTGTCAAACCCGAGACCAGCATAACAGCTGTCAGGCATGCTGGTGGGAGCATCGCGCTGCTTCACTGCTACATTAGACCAAGTGGATGGAACGAAGCAGGAGGACTGCCCGCAAGTTCTTCTCAAATTTTAGTTTCACATTGTAATCCTGGAGGTTTGCTCCAGGACACTCCAGCAGGACTGTGGTCTCCAAACAGCTGTTACTGATTTCTGATTGGACGATGGCTTTCCTTTCTGCTTCTGGATCATTACAGTTCAGCTTTGAATCATTTGCAGATGCATATTGTTTGTCTTTTACTGTAAAGCATCAGTTTTTCTCATTTCACGGTGCTCTTTGTGACTGAATCAATTTAAAAACAGGGACAAACATCCCAGAATCATCTTTCAATCAGCGCCGCGCTAAAAGACAACGTGAGTCTCGGGCTGTGAATCACGACCATAACTCCTCCAGATGACCTCGGGACCTCATGTTGAAGCCCCCACCAACACACACACACACACACACACACACACACACACACACACACACACACACACACACACACTTTGATAAAAATGCTTTTCACAGCCTATTTACACTTTGATGTCCAGAGTTTAATTATCTGAATCAAACATCGGATTTAAAATTGAAAATCCAGTCTTTGTGACGTCCTGCTGCTTCCACCATCACACTGTGAACAACAGTGAAAGACTCTGAAACAAAGGGATGCATTTTATTTTTATTAAAAATATTCACCCTGAATTATGAAATTAGATGGATGGAGAAGCTTTTTATAAATCTGTAGTCACTTCAGCATCATTGAATAAGTAGAACCACAAACTCCTGTTAATGTTAAACAGCTGTGATTACAGGTGAATTCAGGACTGTGTAGTTGTTGTTGATGGGAGGGGCTTGTGTGTGTTACCTGGCGGCAGGTACTGGCAGTAGCCTGTGGAGTTGACCAGGATGTTGGTGTGGAATGAAGCATCGAACCTTTCATCAGCGCTGTGGGCAGAGACAGATCCACAGTCAGGGTCCGTCAGCAGCCATGAGCGTTGAGCAAATCATAGTTTCATCAAGACGACAGCCGAACGCGCACACACGTGTTCTGTACACGTGCAGCCTCGGACACACAGAGCTGTGTATTTATACCTCTGACCTTCATTAGAAACTCTTCACTGAAACAAACCACATCTCCATCGAATAAAATTAATATTTAAATAATGTCCACTAATTCTTACAGACGTCGTCAGGGTTCATTTTACCTGCAGTGATGCTTATGAGCTGAAAAATATTATTATTAAATGACTTTATTGCTTCAGAACTTTCTCCTTTTTAATGTTTTGTTTACAAAACTCCTCTTGTTAAATGTCCTTCCTTGTCACTCTGTGTTCATCAGAGCTCAGCCCACAAGGAGCTCAGACTCTGGGAAGAAGCTCCAAACATGTCAGCTGTTCCTCGGCGGCGAGAGAAGCTCACCGGGACGGCTCTGACGGCTGAAGAGAGAAATCTTTCAGGGCCTTCTGTGGAGGTTTTATTGTTGGAACTAATTGGAGGGAGAGCCCAGAGCAGACATAGAACATGCTGGTAGTATAAACCAATCAACCACAACAATAAAACCACCTGCCTAAATTGTGTAGGTCCTGCTCATAACCCAAAACACTCCTGACCCACAGGGGCGTGGACGTGGGCCTCGTGGACTGTCCAGTGTTTCAGGAACAGTTGAATACAAGTCGGGGCGTGGAGCCGGCTTGGATCAGGCTTGTCCAATATCCGCGTTGCTGCTTTACCAGGTGTAACAATTAAGTTTAACATCCAGGCATCCATGAAAACAGGATTTATGAAGTTTAACAGAGTTAGAAGTTAGCAGGAAGTTAGCTCGCTAGCTTCTATCTAAACATGATATAGCATGTTCTGACTGAGAGATTTCTGAATTCAAACGTACAGCTCTGCTATCACTTCCAACATGAATGAAGACAGGAAACTAAACAGCAGTGACGTTTGTAGGGTTACTGAAGTTGGGCTAGCTGGTATATAATGATGTGCTACGTGATCGCTAGCGACACAGCTATGTTAGCATAACATTAGCACAGTGAAGCTGGAGGATGAACGCTAACTTTTTTCCACTGGATAAAAGTTAACGTGAGGGTTCCTGATGGTTAGAGACAAATGCAATCGCATGGCAGGATGCTGTGAACCAGCGGTGTCAAACTCAAATACACAGTGGGCCAAAATTCAAAACTGGAACAAAGTCGTGGGCTAACATTAATATTTATTGAAGAAAAAAAAAAATCTTCCTCCAGATATAAGAATGAAACTTTTCTTATGGACTCAAACAAGTTTTGGTGAAAAACTGAATATGGAACAAGCAAAGCTTAATACTAAACAATATATATATTAGCTGTATAATACCAGTAGGCCAGCTCTGATAGTAATTTGGTATGGCTTCGCGGGCCAAATTTGGCCAAATCCAGTAATGCTGCACTAATGAATTAGACTAACTATTCACTTTAGCTAAAGTTATTAAGTTAGCTAAAGAGTTGGGATGCTGTGTAAGACATAAATAAAGCTAAAATACAAAGGTTTGGACACCGTTTTGCATGTTTCCCTACTGTAGGGGTCTCTGCAAGCATACAGAGGGGCACTCTGAGAGGGTCCAAGATGACAACTTTGGAATTCTACTAGAAACAGTCGATCATATTTGTTGTCAAAGCTGAATTCAGGGCAAACTACGCTAAATTACCGTTTTTAGCTAACAGCTACAATAAGCATAAAAGTTACCGTACGGCTATCATTTGTTAACATGACGCTTGTTCTTATACATGTAATACATTTATTACCAACCTGAGAGTTTATCCGCTGGTCATTCGACATGACGAATGACTTCTGAAGTCTTAATTCAGCTAAAGATGCTGTAAATTCCCGTCAGTAACACTTTCGGTCCGCTAGTAAAACGTAGTTCTATTAATCTGCGCTTGAACCGGAACCGGATGTAAGTTCCAAAAAACTGAATTTTGGAACTGAAATTGAAATTATTCGAGAGCTGAATTTTTAAAGGATAAAATGCAGTTTCAAAGCAAATCAATTCATTTTCAAAATATAAAATTCAATTTCAAATTAGACTAATTCAAATTCAGTTTTCAAAAGCATTTATTCAAGTTACAATTCAGATTCAATCTGAGCAATTCAAATTCAAATTGAACTTATTCAAATTCAGTTTCTGATGGCACAGATTTCTGCCCATAGAACTGGAGCCATCTGCCAATAAAAGCTCAGATGCAGATGTATTGGTATCAATGAATGTGTCCAGCCAACATGTAATAAGACTGAAGTACAGCGATGCAAAGCTAAATGTTATAAGGTCTCATCCAACAGAAATGGCAGACAGGAAGTTTGCTGTAAAAGTGAACCCACTGGCTGATAATCATTCACCGTCAGGCTCTGGTCCTGTGAGCTGGGTCTGCCTCATTAAAACCAGCCGGGTCAATATTCCCTCTGACAACCACCCACCCCCTCCACTTCCAAGGATCAAACTTTGCAGCTCGGTTAATGAGCTGAAGCGCCACCAGCAGAGAGCCTCCCACAGCCCCGATGTTAACAGCGAGGTGTTCATGCTTACAGGAGAGAGCCTAACTTTAGCATCTATAACAGGATGGCTGACTCGGCAACAAAGAAATAAAACCTCAAACTGAGAGATGTCTTTGGCTTCCACCAGGAGACAAACTGATTTCTGGTTTATTGATTTCTTTCAGAAACTTTGCAGATCAACCAGAAGACGAACGATCGTGACGCTCCATCTCCGTTCTGACATTTTTCATACTTGGGGCAGCTACACCAGGAAACTTTAGTCTGTACGTCCTGCTCTAAAGATCGGGTTAGAGGTTATCAGCTGTGCAGCTAACACACTGGGATACATTTAGAACAAAGATGGAGTAATCTCTTCCCGGCTCCGTTACCGAGTGGTTCGGCTGCTCTCCCGCAGCACACAGGTACCTGTTGTACAGCAGGATGTCGGGCCTCCAGATCTGGCTGTCGGGGAACCTGACGTTGGTCACGCCTGGATAGTCGGACGTGTTCCACTGCAGGTAGAAATCTGTCCAGTACTGCAAACACGCATACAAAAACCCCATGTTACCAATGGACTGACGCACCTCGTACCCACATGTGTTTGTGTGGAGTCGCAGACTTTATTTGGCGCTCTGTGCATTCAGTGAGTTACAAAGCAGGATCTCGACACTGTGATTGTCAGACTTCACATGAAGGTCATCCACGTCAACAGCAGTTATTTTTAGCCCCCTTCAATAGCCAGTATTATAGTTTTCCTGCCATATTACCATAAAAGGCTCCAGTATGATGATGCTAACATTAACACGTGTTGGTTTCCATGCTGAAGAACGGAGCAGCTTTGCAATAATATTATTTTAGCTCAACATTTCTGCTCAGAGCCGAACGGATCGTTCGTGTTTTTCAGCTGAGCTAACGTGTACACTCTTGCTTTTAATCCTCCAGGTTTATAACCTGTTTGTTTGGGTTTAAATAATATTTATGTTGTTGGCTAATGTGTCCTGTTTTTGGGTCTTTCTTAAAAAAAACTTGTATGTAAACATTTGATGACATGAACACTCCACCGATGCTTAAAGTAACCGGGAACAGATTTATTAAGTGACCGACGCGTTTCGGCATCTTTAAATAAAAAACAGCAAACAGAAAAAAAATACACATGGACCAATCACACCTTCACAAATAAACCAGCTGACCAGTTGAGGTGGTGACAGCTAATTGGTTGAGCCACAGCCCAAATAGATTCTGGACTGAACCATTGCAGATTAAAAGGGGGAGAAAATAAATAAATCAATAAAATAAAAGCATGTCTTAACATAATACGTACTCAAAATTACACAGAAAAATGCAAATTAGTTCAAATAAAAATAAACACGGTTTTCCACAAATTCACTGTATTTCTGTGAAACCTGCATAAATGATGGGCTAACAGTAAAATCACACAGATGTGATTCTTCTGTGTGATCAGCAGCAGCTGGCTCCTGTTTGCCTGACCTCCAAATCTCAGCTGGTGAAATCCAGATTACATTGATGGATCTTATGTAACAGCCATTGTTAGCTCCGGGTGTTTGAGAGGACGGAGCGCCGCCAAGAATCGCCTCATTTGCATACTTGGCTCCCCGGCAGGCTCGGCCCTCGTTACGTCTCCGAGCTTCTCCGAGTTCTGTGGTCCGTGCTGACGGTTTGAGGCTGTGGTGACTGAAAGTCGCACATCCCTCTTCATCTTGTTTACTTCCTGTCACTGAGTTGAAATGTTTTTCCCGGAGGACTCCACTGAGAGCTGAACTGTTGCAGAGATATTTCCCCTCAAAAAGCCTCTGACTTTTGTAAAAAAAATGCAGGGCGCATCTGATGTTTGACAAAAACGTGACGCTGTGCATATAATAACTTTTAAGTTATGACACAAGAAACATAAAAGTGTCACTCCATTACCATTAATGTCCTTTCATCATCGCGTCTGTCAAAGACATGTCATCACTTATTTTGTAAGCATCACGTCAGAGTAAAGCAGCCTCACTGGTTGGACGCACTGATGGCGCGTAAACGCCCACAGGCTCAGTTACTGCTGCATCACTGCAGAATTGTTCATCTGACAGATCAATAAAAGTGTGTCACTAACAGTTAGACTTCACCAAATACACATTTCCAACCGTGTCATGGTGTAAAACGGGCTCTCTTCTCACTCTGTAATTACTCAGCATTATCAGGGATCACAGCTGGATTATTACATTCACACCAACAACAAAGCTGCGGATCTCAGCTCTTTTATCCGCTGTTAAGTGATGCCGAGAGTTTGGATAATGGGGTTTGGTACTGTGTCACCCTGAGTGTTAAAAACAAGGCTGAGAATTCTTGTTCTTTGAATGTGGTCGTGCTCCCCTCGTTTTGCTTTTGTTATGACAGTAGTTTACATCATTACATTTAGCACAGCGCAAACAGCTCGTTTGCTCCCATCTGATGTGGTGTTAAAGTGATATTTAGTTTCACCAGTAGGTGGCAGCGGCACAAAGAAACGCAGGCCAGCTATTGTAATGGAAGCCATCATTAACCCAGAGCTGCTGTTTTACTGTTTCAGGTGAGAGCAGTAGATACATTTATGTAAAGTTGATACTTATTTAGTTATAAGTAAATAACGTGACCAAATAATGCAGGAGGCTAGCTAAACGACGTTAGCCTCCCGCATTAGACTTTGTAAAACTGCTCCATCACAAATTAGAAACAATTAGCTGGTTTCAGTTAAAGTTATAAGAAATGTTTTGGTAAACCAGCCAGTACATCTTGTGCTGTGTATCGTTTACTGATTTATTCTCCATCATTTACTCTGATTACACGTGATCCCTTACAAAGGTAACACAGGCCAGCTGTTGTAATGGAAGCCATCAGTAATGCAGAGCTGCTGCTTTGCTTGTGAACACCTGAATGTGCACCTGGATGAACCGTCCCTCAGTGCACCGTGCTGCTCGACTGTAACTGTCAGCAAAGCTGGAGAAACTGGGTCAAAGCGTCACAGACGCACGAGCGTGTAAAGCAGCAAAGCTTAAAGGTGATTTTCAGCCTGTTTTTGAGACGTACGGAGCAAACAGAGAAGCCTAAATATTTTATTTTTTACTAATTAAATATTAAGATTAATCCAATTAATTTTCCAGTTTGAGAGATTTGGTGATTTAGATCAGAGCGCTTTCATCCAAAGGCCTTCAGTTTTCATTTCACATATTCAATTCTTGCGACTGTTGAAATATTAAAAGAGTTGGGATGACGTTTTACTTCTTAGCTTTCAGGAGGAATATGTTGACTCCGTGAGGTTTGCTGAAATACGTAATAAAACACAACATTAACTCCTCGCTCCGTTAGCATTAGCATGGAAACCACTGAGACTACAACATGTGAGAAACTTCAGAACACGCCGAGGAAGCCGGTTTGATTCTGAGAGCTCACAGGTAATTTCAATGAGCAGGGAGGATGTTCAAAGCCTCCAAAGCTTCACAAGTCAGAGCTGCATAAGACCAACAGAAACCTGCACAGTACAAAGGGAGAGGCCGACTGATCCACGAGATAAGGTTCAGAAAGAAAGAGAGAAATGCAGCAGCTCAGAGACAAGGCCGGATATCACCGCTTTTATGCTGGAAGATTTCAGGGAGACTCTGGAACTCTGAAAGAGCCGCTGATTATTATAAGACCTCTCCAAACACTTTAATTATTTGTTTCAACACGACTAAACATGTAAAAGCTGCTGAAGAGCTGAAGATGATCCTGTCGTCACCACAGGCGGATGTAAGCAGTAAAGCAGTAAAATCGTGAGGTAAATACAATATTTTAGATATTTTATTTTAATGGTTTAACTTCGAGCTGCTGTTATTTTATTACAAGAAGAAGAAGAATTTCATGTTTATTACACTCGCTGGCCACTTCATTAGGTCCAGACGCTTATTAACACGAGTAGCTAATCAACCAATCACAGGGCAGCATGTGAATGCACACGTATGATAACAACTTTTACTTTTTTTGCCCTGAATATTGAATCAACTCTAAACATTTTTATCCTCATCAGTCATTTTGATGCAGTGATGTCATGACAGTCATCAGAGTCTGGACTAAATACCTGCGTGTTACATTGTTGCATTCATTGTGGAAACTAACTGATGTCATGTGGCTGTGTGTGTCATTAATCCCAGAGGACGTTCAGACCCAAACGCAGGACAGAGGCGTGGAAGTCAACGCGATCATTAAGGCTGATCACCCAGGAAATAACAAAATACCAGCGTCCCAGTTTCCAGCGACAGAGATGGCGACCAGCGGGGAGAACCATGCGTGATCGAGTACGGCTGTCTCCACTGTTGTTCGCCGGGAGCAACCGTGTTGAGGGTCGGCATGGCTATTAGCCAGGCCAGCTTCCCAAGCGATGGTTCTAGCCAGAATCTGTCTGTTATCAGGGCGATGACACGAGGGAAGGGGTGATGGCAGCGAGCGAGGGACCGATTGCGGAGTGCAAGGTGGAGGGACGAGACGGGAGGCTTCTCCTCGTCCTCCTGGGACTAAGCTGATCCCCGCTCTGGAAGAGGAATTCCTCTCCTGTCTTTAACCGCTTCGTTGTAGGTCGTAGGACAATCGTAGGACTGTGTGAGATTTTAGTGCATCGATTTTATTCATTATTATTTGGTTTGTTTCATTCCTGCTTTCCCCTTCGAGGAATAAAGTCTTTCTGATTAGACCTGTAACATCTCTGTGCCCTGGGTTTGTGACTCTTTAGTGTCTACATTTGCACCTCTGACTTTGACCTTGAGGTCACTGATATTCAAACTCTGTGCTCTACAGCGTCTGCTGCTCTCGACCCTCCAGCAGCCTTTCATGGCTGAGGGCTAAAAAGTATAAAAAATACTGGAGCTGAAGATAAATCTCAAAACCAAAACTTTAACCTGAGGGCCAAAGACCATCACAGCTAATGTGTTTAAGGCGGTAAATATCCTCACTGCTCATTTGCTTTGTTCATTAATGAAAAATCATTTTAAGTGGAGTAACAGTTAAAGTACAGCGTCATTTTTCTGTGTTTACGCTCCTTTATGCTGCTCTGAGTCTGTGCGTCTGGGTACAAACAGCTTGTAAATGAGACGAATGCTCAACAAAATCATTGCAGAATAAACGTGAAAGCTCTTTCTGAGCCCCTGAAGGAAGAAATGTGATCCAGGAGGCAGTTTTTACTCTCACGGTGAGTCAAAGTTTCTCGTCTGCCAGGAGGAAACGAACAAAAGCTGCAGGAACACTGACATTAAAAAGCCTACCAGCTCCGGCTGCAGAAATGTTTCTCCTCGCTTAAAGACATTCTTCCCCTTCACAATAAAACCCTGAACAATGACTCCAGCAGCAGCAGAGGAGGAGGAAGAGGAGCTGAAGCCAAATTAAATTAAGCCAAAACAGTCATTGGTCCTGGGAGAGCCTCTGGGGAGGAACCAACCTTTCCATCCGAGAGGAGCAGATTAGGCCGGATTAGTGCAGCGCCACCGTACAAACGCACATTCCACAGGCCCTGATATGAAACCTAATTAAATTTGGACAGCTGTGTGAAATGGGCTTAAGGAGCTCTCTTAATGGATTCCTGCGCTCGCCATTAGCTTTGACATTCACACCAGAGTCAGCCCTGCCCGAGGAAAACAAAGAAAACTGGCTTTCCTCCGAGCGAGAACGGCTCAAAGCGAACGGAGAAGATGTAAAGCGTCAAAGAGCAGGAGGTGGCGAGGCTCACGGAGCATTCTTGGAGACAGAGAGGCGGCGCTGGCGCTGCTTTTTGGAGTTTTTCTCCATCACAGCAAACTCACTGTATCTGGGTCAAGTGGCAGAGCTGGAGTTCATCCTCTGTGGAAGGATGGGGCGGCGTGGCTGCAGGCTTTTACTCATCGTCAGTGTTTGCTCGCTTTATTTTACCAACAGTCAGTTTGCTCGCCATCCCGACTGCCACCGATACTCCCGCCTGCGACGGCTGGCGGACACCCTGCGTTAACTCTCTGCAGGTGACGGCAGGGGGAGGCTGGGTGGAGGGCTAGCTCATATCTTGAACTAATCCTCCGGCAGTGAGTTATGGATCATTACACTAAACTCCCCCCAAAAAGGGACGTCCATTTCTAAATGTCAAAGCTGGCACAAACATACCCTCAAGATAAAGTTTGACATGTTGGGAAATACACGGATTCTCACTGAGGCGTAGAACGCGCTCAGCCTCGGCTGCAAATGTAAAAACATATAAAAAAGACAGAAAAGAGGAAAAAGACTCGAAACTACGTCTCCTGGAAACCGCTGATGTTTCCAGCGTGCCTGACAGGTAAAGGCGGCTCACCTGAGCACCACAAGCACGAGCTCAGAACAACATTAACAGATGTAATATTCATGTGCATCTTTATACAGTCAGTGGGTTGAAGCTGTGAAAACGAATGTTTACAGTTGGTGTAAGAACCGTCTGGACCCTTTTCTACGATCATCTTAATCTTTTACCAGAAAGAAAACTCACCAGCTGTAGCCAGATGTTGGTGGT
Organism: Astatotilapia calliptera; assembly: GCF_964374335.1. Classification (NCBI taxonomy): domain Eukaryota; kingdom Metazoa; phylum Chordata; class Actinopteri; order Cichliformes; family Cichlidae; genus Astatotilapia; species Astatotilapia calliptera. The sequence continues at coordinate 1,649,092 of NC_137428.1, read as the reverse complement.
CAGCACCTGGTTCTTCTCGTCCTGAAACAGAAAAAGAAGAAAGGCGATCAACGCCTCGGTTACAATGAACGGTCCATCTGAGAGGTTAGGCTTGCTTTTCTACAGGTACAGTTGCAGAAACCAGGATAGAGCGCGCATCATGGTGTGAAGAGGACAAACCAACAAAATGACTCTGAAGATGTTGAAGGAAATCTTATCTGCTCATGATGTCATTCTTTGGGCTTTGGGGTGGTGACCCCCACCTCACACTGGGGCAGTTAAATGAGCCTGTGAAGTGGGGTGAAGGAGAATTAGCACCCTCCAGTCTGAGGTGGGTGAAGTGGACCCACCCTGGACCAGCGTTTAGGTGTCTCGGCGTCCTGTTCACAGGTGAAGGGAACTGACAGCAGGTTTGATGTGGCGTCAGGTGTGATATAAACGCTGCACCGCTCCGCTGTGCTGGTGAGAAGTTAATGAGAAGCTGTCGATTTACCACCTGTGCCACGATCTCTGAGTAGTGACAGAAAGAACAGTTTAATGGACGCAGGTGGTGGAAATAAGCTTCTTTGACGCGACGCCTCTCCCTTAGACACAAGGTGATCCTTCATTACGGAGCGACTCGGAGTAAAGCTGCTACTTTGTTGACGTGGTTCAGGTGTGTGACCAGGACGAGACGAACACCTGGGCCTCTCTGCCTGGAACAACGCCCCACAAAAATGTGCCTTTTAAAGTTGGGATTTAATTTTACAATAAAACCAATTCTGCTCTTTGCTCTGTTGCACTTTGAATACGTTCCTTTCCCCGACTCCTGTGAGAGAAGCTTCACAGCTCAGTTTCATCAGCAGAGATGCCCGACGGCAAACACGTTACAGACATTTGTCTGGATCCAAAGAAAGACACCCTCACAGTGTAGATTGCAACGTGGCCACTCACTGAGACGTTATTCAGACGAGTCGTAACAGGTTTCTGCCCATCAAGCTGATGTTCTTATAAAGCAGCTGCAGCAATGCTGTCTTCTAACAGATAATAGTCACATGTTAGTCACATAAATGCGGTCAAGCCGCAGGTTTACATGCCGGAGACGTTGGTTTGTGTCCTGCTGGTGCTTTTATGTGTCACGTCCCCCTCCTCCACACGGATGTGTTTTCACTCACTGGTTATTAGTAGATGCTAGCAGCACTCTGAAGCAGGGGAATGTTGGTGCTGGAATAACAGCGGTGGCCACAGAGCTGTTTCCTCAGTGCTCTGAACCAGAACAACTTCTGCATAAAGAAGCCGGCTGCAGAGAGGCATAACTAACAAGTTCACAACAACTTTGCAGACGCACATGAGGATCCTGCTGCTGGCGACTCAGACTCAGCTGAGTAGGATGAATCTCTGCTTCAGTGGGGGGGTTATGACATTTTCACAAAAAATACGCAAAAAACAAACTCTGGGTTTGAGCGGCGCGAGAGGCTCGGTGGTGAATCTGGAGTCACGTGCGCTTCAATTTCCCAAACAGTTCATAAACTTTGCTGTTCATAAAAACTGGAGGGACATGAAATGAAGACTGAACACATGAACTCATATGTATTGGTGATTCCTACAGTCTCAGGTGAGTTCAGCTGCTCTGAGCTGCTGATGTTAGGAAGCAGGTGTTGATCGCTGATCATCTCTAACTCGGGTTCATAAGGGCTTTGATGGATTGTGCGGTCATCTTGGCCAAAGATGCTTTTGGGTTAAAGGAGCTTCTGTTGTTTGCATATGACTGAACACTCCTCTGCAGTCACGGTTAAAAGACAGTCTATTCTCCAGCGTTTCCTTCGTCCCTGTAAATTAATCTTAAACATGTGGAGCGCCGGCAGAGGGGAGGATGAATGCGAATAATGTCACTTTGATGAATGTCCAGCCTGTTAATACATTCTCAGGCAGCCGAGCGTACTGAAAGAATTAAAAGATGAGGATGTAAGCAAGTGGCCGGCACGTTGGAGGAGGGAGAGTCTACAGAGGAAAGAATATTAAAAGTTTAAGGACTGACCTCCAGTTACTAACGAGTATTATCTGTATGCTAAGCTGACTGCAGCCACATGAAAAACAAAGAGTATGCTTGAACAAATAAACCTCTTTGAAAGAACGCCTACATTTAAAGGTCAGACAAGTTCTTTCTTGCACCAGGAAACCATATATTAGAGCAGGAAATGCACCTGGAGAGCAGATTGTTTGATATGAAAAGAAGCCAAAACTTCCTCCTAGGATCTGCAGGACGCCTGCAGTGGTTACACAATCGCTCTCACTATGCTCCTGCTGAAAAGCCTGCAGCAATGAGCCAAGAAAACTAGAAAACTTATGTAATTTATAGCTAAAGGTAGAAGTTATCTGCCATTAAACTATGAAATGATAACGTTTATAACTGGTTGATAACTGATTCTAAGAAAACTGCTTGTTCAGTTATTGCTATGCTAGTTGTTTGGTTTGGATCAGGAAAAGCTCGTGTTTGGTTACAGTTACAGTTGTAAATGTAATCGCAGGTATTTGTCCGTAGAGTGCAGATTGCAGTCAAACGTATCCTGTTTTCTTACTCCAGCTGTATAATCCTCGCTACGATGGCAGTCATAGAACAAACCTCTGTTTACCTCGACTCCATTTACTCTGGATGAGGCTGTAAAGTGCCCGTGGCGTCGTCGCTTTCCTTTGGGTTTTCATTTCTTTGATGCTGAGAACAGTTTCTCTGACGATAAAGCACAGGAACATGGTAGCTTCCATAAACTGCAAACCCACTCGTATGTCTTTTTAATAGGTTAATTATACGTTTTTAAAAATCCATCAATCTGTGCTGATGTCACCTGGACCCACAACACCATCGCCCTGGTAACGAAGGCCCAGCAGCTGCTGCACTTCCTCCGTCTCCTGAGGAAGAGTAACATCTACAGCTCCTCAGTGGAGAGCGTGCTCTCCTCCTGCCTGGAGTTTGTACTCAGGGGCCACGACCGAGAGCAGGAAGGCTGCACAGAGGGTCATTAACACCACCCAAAACACTGACTTTGCCCCCCCCGGAGGCTCTGGGTGGGGCACATAGCACACTCACACAGACTCTGTCCAGTCCTTTTGCGCTTCTTTCAAGCACTTTGAAACTGTTCTCTAATGTGCACCTCTCTCTTATGTTTGTCTATATATCCTGTTTTCCTGCTGTCTACTCTTTATATTTAATTCCAGCCCAGTGGGTGTGGTCACCCACCATTTCATTGTACATGTACAATGAAAATAAAGTGCTATTCTATAAAAGAAAACCAGGTACTCTCATACAGTAAGGAGAAAAGCCACAGTAGCAGCAGCCTGACGGAGAAACCAGGGTTGCCCTTTTCTCAGCCTCAATCTCACCTGTGACTCACAGACCAGACCGACCAGTCAGCCAGAAGGAAAACCCACCAGTGTGGATATAAAACTCGGGAGCAATGGGGCAAAACGGCAGCAGCTGTGAAATGGTGCTCAGCAGCTGATGAGATGATACGAGCTGATGAAGCCCAAAAATCACAGTGGAGGGGGGTGGGGAGGGGTGGGGGGATGAGAGACGATCACGAGCCGAAGACGTACATAGTATTATATATATTATACAGCTAAATGATAAACTTAACCATCAGGTCATCAGCAAACAGTCCATCCTGTAATCCTGGACAGTAAAGTAAGTACTGAGGCTGGCTGCTTTAGCTCCTCCCACTCCTCTGATAGGCTGCCCCTCACATATAAAATATTTAAACAGCAGGTAGGATGGCACTTTATCCCATCGCCCAGAACCAAGAGTTGAAAAGACTGAATGAAAACGAGTTTTTATAGAGATTACTGCTCTTACTGTGTGTGAATGTTGATGTCAGGAAGATGGAGGCAGGTGGAGGTCCTGCTGGTATCCAACAAAAAGATTCAGCAGAGTACAGACGATAAATGAACAACCTGATATCCAACCCTGCAGCATCTTAAATCTGTAAAAAGGCTGCAGGAGATCAAAAGCTGCTCCTGTGCTCAGCTGAATCTGATACTGTGTCGTTATCTCGTATTAATAAGTGGTGATGAATGAGCGCTGAGAAAGGATCCTAATGTTACGAACGAAACCGCGTTTCCCAGAGGAAAGATGAAGTCTTTTAAAAATGGATGCAGACTGATCAGGCGAGCTCAGATGGGCTGAGACGGAGGAAAGTGTCTGATGAATGGTACCACGAAGAAATAAATGATGTTAGGAGTGGATGAGGACTGGAGTCGAGGAGAAACCAGCAGATAAAGCAACAGATGAACACAGAGATACTTTAGTGGGTGATTAAAGGAAAATGGTGTTTTGCCCCACATAGCAAAATTGGTATGGCCTGGATCTGGCCCACACAATGTGCTTACACATGGCCCACATACCGCAAAGAATGACGGCCCTTTGGTGGCCCAGATCTGGCCCACACATGGGTCAGCACAAGGCCCTGTGTTGGCCCAGAACAGTTTCAGCTCTGGCCCCAGATGTCAGCTTGATATGTACCTTAATCAAGCCATGTAATAACAAAATGCGCCGGGACATAATAATGCAGAAGTAACATGACGAAACTCAGACACTGATTCTTATACAGCACTTTTCTTCTCTCCCGGGTTACAACATGCCACATTCACACACTTTCTCTAAGCTGAGTGCTCTAACTACATTCATACACATTCTCACTCTTGACATGCAGACTGGAGCAGTCAGGGATTGAACTAGAGATGGACCGATCCGATATTACGTATCGGTATCGGCCCGATACTGACCTAAATTACTGGATCGGATATCGGAGAAAAATAAAAAATGTAATCCGATCCATTAAATATCACGAAAGCACCTCACAAAACTTGCAACACGCCGTAACTCACCTCAGAACGTTAGCAGTCGGAGCAGTATGCATCACGTGATAGAGCGGCTGTGGCATGCGGGACCTGTCGGTGGTCTGGATAGCATTTGGAGCTTCGCTAGCAACCTGGCATTTCATCTCCGACAAAGTTATCCCCGAGAGAAGTAAAGCAAGTGTGTAAGTCCATCTCTGAATGTAAAGCATTCCTGCGTTAAGCTTAACAAGCGATATATGGAGCGACTGCCTCTTCTTGCTGCTACTTCAATCATGAAACTGCTTGATGATCAGCTGATCGGCTTTTCTGTCGCGAGTCCGTCTCTGTTGTTTGTTTTTGGCCCACTTTGCACCAGAAAGAGGAAACCAGCGGCTGAACAACAGCAGCACGTTTAAGCTTGATCAGCTGTTGTTAGAATGTATTTAATCTTACTTTCTACTCGAGGATCTTTTTCTACGTAGCTGACGTAACTGTGCAGGGGCGGATCTAGCAAAGTTTAGCCAGGGGGGCCGATAGGGCATTAACAGGGAAAAGGGGGCACAAAGACATACTTTTCTTTATTCTCATTTAAAATGTCGAGCTTTTAATAAATAATTATCTGACACCCAAAGTTTTAATTTGATGTAAAAGGAATAGAAGTCCATTACTGTATATAGTAACTATTAAGTCTACGGTAATATATATACCCTAGTAAGCTATAGTACATTTTCCTTTGGGAAGGTACCATCTGTGCAGTCTGCAATTTTGTTGAAGAAAGATGTTGAATCTATTTAATATTTCTTGAAAAATAATTGATTTCTGTGCATTTTTTTTCACACTGCATCAAATTAAGGTTGATTACGTCGATTAAGCATCATGAGGTGGAGCGTGAGGGGTGGTTCCTTATTTTTTATTTATTTATTTTTGTTGTTGCTGGGAGTTGGAACCCTATTAGTTAGGTTGCTTAATATTTATGCTAAGTACTCTTTAAAATACCAGAATAGGGAGGATGGTGTAGGTTTAAGTTTATTAGATTGATCAGTATTGCTGAACTATGAAATATTTTTTTTTGCATACAGGTATAACAGAATAGCTTTAGTGTAGTTGTTGTTTTAAACTTGAGTATGAACTTATACAAAATGCAGCAAGATATTTTAAAAAACAGTTTTGTTGATTAAAAAACACTATATCGGATTCATATCGGTATCGGCAGATATCCAAATTTATGATATCGGTATCGGACATAAAAAAGTGGTATCGTGCCATCTCTAGATTGAACCACTAACCTTCTGATCAGCAGGTGACCCGCTCTACCTCCTGCGCTACAGCCACCCAGTGGTAACAATGAGTAAACTAGGTTTTCGATAAAGTGTGCACTCACAAACCTGCAAAACCTGCATTTGAAACGTTGGCTACCACAGCAGTATAGTATTGCAACATGGCATTGAGGTCTACTAACTGAAATAGGAAAATAGGAACATAAACAGTGCCATCATTGCCAGACCTGGCCCACATCTGGTTGACATAGACTCTGCCATGACACCAGTCAGCCAGCAGTGCCGGCTTGACACCAGATCTGGGCCAGACCAGCTTGCTATGTGGGGCAGTGAATGTTGAGCTGTCTACGTGATGAGACTGCTGGGTCCATATTTCGGTTACATCCTGGTGCTATGGGGAGATCAAGAACCCAAAAACAAGTTCAAACTTAGGATTTTGGATGTTTTCCTGTTAAACTTGAGTCAAACCCTCAAGTCTGTAACTTTCTATCAAACACGTCGCCAAGGGAAACGGCACCTTTCACCTTCGGGGTGGAAAAGCACCGTGCCGGGATGGTTGCTGCCAGCGATGCAGCGGCACGCAGACAGAAGTGATGCTGGAAAATCCTCCTAACAAAACCAAAGCAGATATTTGAAACGACAGATTCGCTTCAGATGAAGCTGCAGAAGTGAGAAATCATGACATCAGGTAATTAAACGCTCAGCTTCCTGCCAACTTCACGCTGAGTCATTTATATTGATTAAGAACCTCATCAAGCCCACCCAAAAATACGTTTCCCTCGCCGTGTGCTGTGGAACGCCTTCGTCACCCCTTTAGCTAATTAGCGTGTTCCTGCTAACGGGGAGCTGTTTGTGAACTCTTGCTACTTCTGAACGTTTACGTGCTGTTAGACTCAGATTTAAACAGTATTTCTTACATTTGTTCCTTATTCTGATCCACATCACTTGTTACCATGGCAACAGCTAATCTTCCTGAAGTAAAGAAAATAGAAAACATTAAAGAAGCAATACATCAAAATGAAAACAAGTAGCTCCTTCAACAACAATCGTTAAAGATGATAAAAAACTAAAATATTACGACTGGTTCGATTCCTGAAACGAGCCGGCTGCTTTCTCCCTCCTCACCCGACCTCCCCCCCACTCTGTCCGAGCCTCTGCTGGCGCTCCCTGCTCCAAAACCCACACTGACAGGAAGTGAATTTAAAGTTCATGTAAATACCAACGTTGTGTAAAAATAAGCTATACTTTGTCACGGTGAGAGATTTAGGTCCGATTCAGGTTTCATGAGTAACTTGTTTCTCCGTGGGACTGTGGCGCCCCCATAAATTCAGACAGAAGGAGGCGGGAGCGATGAGAGACACTGTGGGGGGCGCTCTCCACAATCACTCAATCCAAAACCCTCACACATGCAGAACAGCACCGAGGCCACGCCTGGGTCCATATGAAGGTGGAGCTGCTGCACGTGGAGCACGATCGCATCTCCTCTGTGTGCACAAACACACACAGACACGAGAGCAGACCCATGAAACACACACTCACTGCACATCGGAGACAAAAGGCAGTTTTAGAAAGAGTGTGTGTGTGTTAGCTGCCCTGCACTGTGGTTGAATAAAGTTCTGCAGCCAGGACTCTGACATGTCTAATAATTGATGTGTGTGTGCGTGTCACATGCCATGATAGATGAAAGATGAAAGTTGCCTCCTGCTGTGGCTGCTAGCAGGGTGCAGAGCGAGTGTTTGTTAAACTGGCTGTAAGATGTGCGTGAGGTAGAAACGAATGAGCTGAGCTCGTTTAGTTCCTCACAGCATCCGTTTGTTTGAGTTTATGTCTCAGCCTCACGGTCGGGCCGCGCAGCAGGAAAGTTCATCCCTGAAGTCGGGCTAATTGGAGCAAACGTCCACTCTGAACCCGCAGAAACGGTCGAGGACTGGGAGCTTCTGAAGTTTGTTTGTGTGAAAAGCAGAAAAGCAGTAATCTGAGGTGCGTCTCAGATGCAGCTCCACCAAAATCATTGTGGCTGTGGACAACAAGGTTCAGCCAGTCTGCCACTGAGTGGAGTCAAGTTGGCAGTTATATGCAATCTGTTTGTGATAATACACAATTAACTGTAATAAATGTGCAAAAAATGGATTTTTCTTCTCAGCAAAAGCAGAAATTCACTTTAAATTCCTCCACGGTGACGTAGCTGCTGCAGGACGGTCAGCTGGGAACAAGCTGCTGCAAAGAGCACTGCAGCGGAGCTGCTCGTCTGTGCAGACTGCAGCGTGTCGGCGACCCGTCTGAGTTTATTCATTCAACTCTACACAGCAAAACATTCAGTGCAAACACAGATGTTATCTGGATATTTCTGCTCCTGCTTTCCCTCTTTCCCTCCCTCATATCCTGGTTAAAGTGTTCATGATAGCGTTAGAAGATCACAATACCAGATCTTCATTGCATGGTTATCATATGATATGTCATATGTTGCCCTTAGTCACAATCATCCTTCATTTATTTGATTTATTTAACTTTATGAATTCACACTGGTTCCCAGTAAGACCTGCAGTCATAGTTACAGTGAGGAGGCACCTGTGAAGTTTATCTAACGCAGCTCAGATGCTACAATACAAACAGGAAGCAACAAACGACGAGGAAGCTGTGATTACACTGATGTTTACATATCAGTTAATGTTATTATTGGTACAACATGTGCACCAGTACATGCACCAGTACATGCACCAGTAGCTCACACTCTTCTAAAGATCCCCTTTAAGCATTTCTTTCTTGGTCCTGTATGAAGTCATCTAGTCTCTGATCTCACACACAGATGCCGTAATAACAGGGATTATTAACAGTTCATACTGAAGCAACAGTTCTTACCACGTCCATGATCTGCAGCAGGCTGAAGCTGAAGTGGACGGTCAGGCTGTGGGAGTCATTGCTGACCGGCCGCTCTAACGGGTTGTAGTTCTTCATCAGCTCCTTGTAGAGACGCCGCTGGTACACGCCCTGCAGAGAGCCTGGAGGGAAACAGGAACGACTGTCGTCAGCACGCATGACCGCTCCAACAGTTTAACTGAGGTGGAGCCGGTTAAACCACTGACGCTAACACAGGCTTTCTCTCCCAGTTTACAGCTGAGAACCACTAAAGTATTCTGTGGAGCTGCCCAGACTCTCCACCATCCCCATCCTGCCAGTCCAGAGTTTCCTCCTGGACTCAGAGGTTGCTTTGACTACATCGCTCACTCTGTTCCAGGTTTTTGTAAAATATAAAAATGAGTTTGATGATCTGAGACATGAAAGTCTGACAAATATGTGAGAAATGTGAGAAAACTTTCCCAGCACTACATTTGTTCTGTTCATTATCTGTTTTGTACGACTGAAGTGCTGTAACGCTGGGAGTGTTGGCAGGTCGTTAGCGGTGCCTCTTGATTGGCCGATGCAACTGAGCGGCTGCTTGAAGTGTGCAGAGCTCTGAATCTGCCATCGGGTGAGATCTGTGACCCACGTCTGGTCTGACAAACATCGATTTCACCGCATTTCTCTTCCTTTTGTCACCTTTCATCTGAGGCAGCCCAGAGTCGCTCAGAGACCGGGGGTCTTGAAGGCTTCGAGGAGACGGATTACATCAGCCTTGGTGGAGATGAAAGCTCATCCGGATGACTGACAGGTGCTCGGTGAGACCTTGGCCGAGCGTGGGGGGAGGGGCTGACTGTCAGGAAATGAGCTCCAGATAACAGAAATATTTTCTGTTCCTTTGTCTGCGTTTCGTGCTCTGACTGCTCAACTAAAAAACCCAAACGCTGGTAGAAGTCAACAAATGAAGGGATCTGAATTTCTGAATGAATGTAAGTGAAAATGAAATTATTTTATTTACTGTCAACATGAAGAAGTGCAGAGCTGTGACTGTTACAGTGATGCTGCAGCTTCTGCAGTCAAACGTTTTACTTTTACCTGGACTTCTGATCCTCGGGTGTATTATAAGTTTTAGTCTGTAGTCCAGTCTGTTACTTCAGTCCTGCATTTGAAGCTGTTTCTGTGGGTCAGTCTGCAGGTTTCTATTAATAGAACTGTTGTTTCTATTTCCCCCGCGCTTTCACGCCTGCTCTATCTTCTAATATAATTTCTCTTCATGGTTTATATTCTCATCTTGTTGTTTGAGTCTTTTGTTCTCGGTTGTAGTTACTGTTACCAACGCTGTGTTTTTGTCTGTGATGTCTCCTGTGTCACGTTAATCTTGTTTATCCTCATTCAGTTGTGTCTTACTTCCTGTTTTACTTTGATAGCGGCTGTTATCAATGCCTCATGTGAAGTTAAACGTTCCCCGTGTCTCTTTATGTTGTCTCCACCTGACCCGTGGAGGCACGGACCCTGCAGCTCTGATGGAAAGGTGTCAGGATGCACAGAGCGTCCTGACGGATCCGTTTGTCCAGAACGTGATTCTGGGGAATCTGGAGGCCAAGTCAACACCTCAAGCTGGTTGTTGTGCTCCTCAAACCATTCTGGAAACATTCCTGCTTCCAGTGCATTATCCTGCTGAAAGAGACCACAGCCATCAGGGAGCACTGTTTCCATCGCCCAAAGCATCACGCTGCTGCTTCCTCTGGCTCACCGTCTTCCCATAATGCATCCCATTGTCGAGTGTTCCCCAGAAAAGCGGCGCACACGCATCCATCCAGCCTTGGTGATGTAAAAAACGTGATTTGGACCAGGCCACCTTCTTCCATTGTTCTGTGCTTTAGTTCTGATGGTCAGCACGCCCACCCTGACTGGTCTGCAGCCCCATATGCATTAAACTGGTGCTCTGTGCATCCTGACACCTTTCCATCAGAACCACCTGACATGGACAGTTTGAGCTACAGCAGCTCGTTTGTTGGACTCGTGCAGACTGGAGACAAATCTGCAGTTTTCTACATGTTCTGACCCAAACTGTCACACTGACCCATTTCTCCTGCTTCTCCCATCATTTTACAGGTTCTTGTTTCCTGACATGTCCCACCCACTAACAGGTGCCAGGATGCAGATCGGTGTCATTCACTCCACCCGTCAGCGTGTTAAGGCTGATCGGTGTATCGCTCTCTGATTTTGCATTCCCAGCCTCGCTCTTCGTGTCTTGAGCTTTTGTACGTTCTCCTCATTAACCTGCATTAAACGCTCACTTTGAGCTCGATTCCTGCTGCCCGAGTCAGCGACACAGCTAACTCTGACACTCATAAACATGTGAAACACAAATATGGAGTCTACCCAGTCACGTGACTGATGCAATGTTGTGTAGGAGAGCTGATGTGAGTGAAGCTGATATGTAAATGTGTCAGACTGCTCCAATAAAAGCCTTTCATGCTGTTCCAGCGGTGGCACCCCAACCCTGCACGCTGCATGTACCAAACCAGTTCTTTTCCTTTGTTTTTTGGCATATTTCTCCTGTTCCAGGTGTGCATGTTCATATCAAACATGACCAAAGCTTCAGATGATGAGCTCAGTGTCTGCACAGTGAGCCAAAAGCTGCAGACTGCTGTAAAAACACCGTTTTTTCACCCTTTTATCTGAAGTATGTTGTGATTGGGGATTTCCTTAAGTGCTCTGATGTAAGGCAGGCGTCCTCCATCAGTCTGCTCGGGGTACTGGAGGGTGGGGCACGTGTTGAGAGACAGGGGTGGTTTTCAGAAATCTGCATATAACAGCTGACCTGCAGCATGTGTAAATGCAGAATGCGTGAAGAGTCGGTGCATTCAGGAAGCTAATGCTGCTGCGCCACATGCATTCATTAAAGACAAAGGACGGAATCTGAGTCTCAGCCAACCGTTGAACAACAAACAGAGATTCTGCAAAATCCCAGATTATGATATAGGAAGCGAGTCTGTGGAGGAGATGGAAGGAGTACTGAGCAGCTCATGAATAGAAAATGAGAGTGAGAGGACGGGTGGAGGAGTAATAATGATGAAGAGAGGGCAGCTATGACGAGTGGGACGGTGGTGACATACATGTGGAGGTGTGGAGATGTCCAGGAGAGGGGGCGGTGGACTTTAACCAGACTGTTAACGATGATTTTGGAGAGTTGGAGGATGATGAGGAAAGCAGGTGCATGATTACGTGTGTGGTAGGAGAGACAGGTGGGTTGAAGGTGGGAGTACATCAGGGATCTGCTCTGAGCTCCTTCCTGTTTGCAGCGCTGACAGATGAGGTCGAGAAAGAGGAACAGGTGGAGGAGAGCCTGGAGAGGTGGAGGTATGCTGGGGAGAGAAGAGGAATGAAAGTCCGTAAAAGGAAAACGGACCATGTGTGAATGAGAGGTGGAGCGGTGCAACACAGAGATAGTGTCGCTGCAGGAGTTTAATGCCTGGAGTCAACCATCCAGATAGAGATGAAGAAGTGAGTGCAGGCAGGGTGGAGCGGGTGGAGATGAGTGTCAGGGCTGATTTGTAACAGAAGGAGAGCAGCAGAAGAGAAAGGGGAGGTTTCAGGATGGTGGTGAGAGCTGCTGTGATGAGTGGAGATCAGATTTAAAGGGAGAAGCTGCTCAGTGACTCCGCGTGCTGTGAAATAAACACTGTAAAAACACCACCCACTCTGAGTGTGGTGGTGTCTGAGTCAAACCGAACACTTCTGTGAAGACGTGAAGCTTCTGGGCTCTTTGTGTGTTTCGCACTGATCTCAGAGCTGTGACTGCCTGCACGATAACCCTCGAACCTTCAAACGTCTTTAAGAGAAGGTGGGAGACACGGTTCAACAGTGAGGCGCCGCAAGGACGCCCCACAGACGCTCACTAACGGGAACGAAAGATGTTTTATTAGCTTTAAAAAATGCTTATTCTTCTTAGGAAACGACCAAGAAAACATGATTTAATTGGCTGAGTTATTTGAACAGCTGTGAAAGGTCAACATTTCCTTTGGGGAAATAACATTTCAAAAGATTTAAAGCGGCAGCTGCTGAAGAAGACGTCTTTAAACCTTAAACTGAACCTCAGAGCTGATTTCACAGCGTAAATACCAGAATCAGCACAGAGACGTGAAGTAGTTCAAAACGTCTTTTTCTAAGAAGACATTTATGACCCCGGTTTTATGCAAACGAGCTCCTCCAGCAGCGAATAATCTGAAGCCTGAAACCTGCAGCAGGCTGAAGACGTCCACAGACGGTGTGAACAGACGATGTTCATAATAAAGATCTGTGATAATATGCAGGCTAATAGAGAAACTGTAAACCTGAAAGAGTTCATACAAACAATCCAGATATGAACTGGTGACTTTTTTAATCTCTTCTACGAGATTACATTAAAAATAATCCCACAGAAAAAATACGTTGACAGATAAGTGAACACTGCTACCAGTTTAATCTGACATGAATCATGAAAACCTGATAACACGGCCCCGTTTAATCTCCACTGGACCAGTCAAACATCTGCCTAATAACCAGAGATGGGCAGTAACGCGTTACTGTAATCCGATTACTTTTTTCAAGTAACGAGTAAAGTAAGGGATTACTATTGCAAAAATGGTAATTAGATTACCGTTACTTTCCCGTAGGAACGCTGCGTTACTGCGTTACTAAAACCGTGATTTTTTGCGAGAATGTCTCACGACAGTGACGTAAGCGAGTGCGCCGTTGGTGACAACAGCTGTGTGCAGATCAACAATGGATCACATATCGATTGTGGGAGAGAGTATGAGCGTGCAGCGTTTAAAGCGTGGAAGTACTGACCTTACTTTGAGTTTGATTCCATAAAAAGTGACAAAAACATTAGTGTCCGCTGTGCGTGGGAAGAAAACTTCTTTTTACAGCGAAAAAACCCCTAAACTTCCAACAAGCACCGAGTAGCTACGACGTAATGGGAAACTCACAGAGAAACTCGCGGATTCTTCCACTGACCGCGGCACACCTGCACCAGGGTAAACCTCCGCCTACCCCACTCCTGCTTTACAGGTGAAAATAGAGCAACAGGACCGCTGAGTCTTTGACTTTATTTATTTTCTGCTGTGTTTTACTTGCATCTATTTGAAAGACTGAGTGTAAACACAAAAATATTTTATTTTATGAGCTGGAATGTGCAGAAAATAGGTTTAAATGTTAAACTAATTTCTTCCAGTCAGAGAATGTTGCAGATAATTAAATGTTTGCTTGATGCATAAAGTTAAAAGATTAAAACTAATAAAACAAGTTTTAAAAAGAGACTTTTCCATCTGATTACATTTTGTATGATGGATTATGCAGAAAAAGTAGAATTGGGCTGAAAGATCTATCGCTTTATCACCTATTCAGGGTGTAAATCGTGTTTTTAAAAAGTAACTAAGTAACTAAGTAACTAAATAATTAATTACTTTTGAAAATAAGTAATCAGTAAAGTAAGGGGATTATTTTTTGAGGAAGTAATCAGTAATTAGTTACTGATTACTTTTTTCAAGTAACTTGCCCAACACTGCTAATAACCCAGTAAAAAAACAAAACATCCTTACTCTGAGTGCATAAAAGTTTAACTGCACATTTAATCCTTGAGATGTCTGATAAGAAAAAAGATTGCAGCGACACTCGAGACGGGGGCGGGGTTTAACAACAGGCGAGTCGTTTATTAGGCTGGGGGAAGGTACAAACAAAGACTACTAAAGCTAAACTGAACTGGAACGAAACTGGGAGAAAATAGATACTAAACGGGACAAAGAACATGAAAAAGACCTGAACACAGGAAACACGTACGCTGGGAAACAAACACAACAGAAGACCCGACAACGACTGACAGAAAACTCCCACACTAAATCCACAGAGAGGAGACGAGGGGAGCAGAAACACAGCCGACTCAAATGAATGTGACTAAACACAACCCACAAGCATCGCAGAAAATCTACTGTTTCTTCTTGAGTGAACCCAGGAAAACTCTGCTGCACTGTACTGTGACACGTGGCTGAGCGTGGATGGTGTCAGGAAGAGGAGCATAAATCTGATGAAGATACAGTGAGAGGTCCAGCTTTGCGCCCTTCTCCTGTGAAATGTTCCCAAAGACTCGCGGTGGCCCAGACTGGACCCTTTGACGGCCTGGTTCTGGCCCGTGGGTTGCATGTTTGACACACCCACACGTGGAAATGTTAATGCACAGATGCAAAATTCTTCTTCTTCCTTTTTCCTCCCTTACACCTGGACTGCACGAGGATCACCTCCCACTGATTCTCCCTCAGCAAACAGCAGGACGCCGCACGCACAGAATCAAACTTCTTATTTAATCTGCAGATTAAAGTTCTGTTTTTGATTCACTCCAAAGACATAAAATGTGACAGAAGCAAAATCTGATCACAGCATTTGTTGTTAAACGTTTATTCTAATCAAATCAACTTCTTATTCACTTTCTGTTTGAAAAACGCATCTTTGAAATGTCTGCATGTGCATCAAGATGCAGTTTAAAGCTGGAGAGCTGGTTTTAGTCCACAGGTTACAATTCTTAATCCAGATAAGTGTCCTCACAGCCATAGACGACCTGTGTGTGTGTGTGTGTGTGTGTGTGTGTGTGTGTGTGTGTGTGTGTGTGTGTGTGTGCGCGCGTGCGTGCCTACCGTGGATGAAGCTGCACAGCGTCAGGATGAGCGGGGTGAAGACGCGAGCGTCCATCATCAGCAGCGAGTCTCAGAGAAGCTGAGCGGAGTTCCTCCTGAACCGACGGCAAACACGGAGAGAACGAGAATCAACAGAGGGTTCGCTCTGAGAGGAGACGGGGTTGCTCCTCCCCCCAAAAAGCATCCAAAGGATTAGATTCAGCAGCCGGAGACACCGAGGAGAGAGAGAGAGGTCTGTGAGTGTGTGTGTGCACATGTGAGGACAGAAACGTAGAAACAGTCATAAAACTGAGCTTTACAGAACAACACACCTTCATCCACTGCTGGATGTTTACCAGTTTGTAGTGGTTTTTTTCTTTTTGTTATCTGGGATCTGTATGATGTCATCGATTGGAGATACAGTTGTAGTCAGAAGTTTCCATCCCCTCATCTCAGGCATGCATGCTGGTAATGTTGGGCTTTTAATCATGTCTTTGCACTGTTGTTTTCCCAGGGTGGATGCAGGCTCAGATATATTTTATTCTACTGTATATAGTATTTTATTCTATTCTGTACAGTTGTGTACTGTATTTATTCTTATTATATTCTAATTTTTGCCTCATAACTTTTGCACTGTCCACTTCCTGCTGTGACAAAACAAATTTCCCACGTGTGGGACTAATAAAGGTTATCTTATCTTATCGTTCATATTTGTAGAAATGTCTCTGAGCAGGCTGCGCCTCGAGCACAGTGTTGTCGCAGCTATGAACATGAACTCAGGCTGATATCTGACTGCTCCTCTTGGCAAAACTGGTGGACTTGATTTAAATTGCTTGGTTTCCTGGGATGGACCACATTCAAAGACACTCTGAAGCTGCGTCGTCCACACCAAAACCAGTTCTGATGTGTGTTTGGACTTTTGTCCACACAAAAGCATCACACAGCTTCATCTACACTCACTCAAATCTTTTAATAACAATTCATTCGTGCGACAGCACTCGTTGGATTGACCGGCACTCCGAACAAAGTCCACCCAACTCAGTGAAGGAGAAGTGCAGATTTACACAACTACAGGTTCTTCTGATGTCGCGTCCCTTTGCCGAGGTCTGGAAGAAGTCCAGCCCTGTCACTGTGAAATGAGAGGAAAGCAGTTATGATGTTCAGGAACCAACCAGGATCAAGCTCGCCATGAACAGGAAACTGCAGAAACACCAGAGACAAGATGCATGTTTGGAGGAGTAAAGGTGAAGCTTTCAAAGCTGAAAACACCAACTGTCTGCTCTGTTTGCTGTCAGGGAGTGGACGTTACACTCAGCGATGGAACAATGAGGGACGATGGCTACTTCTCCTCAAATCAGCACATAATAAATAACATTCAGTGTTGTGGCTGAACGGTGCAGCGACACCTCCCAGCCGTGAGCTGGACTCTTCATCGCTCAGCTGTCACACCTCACTGAAACCAAGTCTCAGGGACTGACAGCCCGAGGTCACCTGCAGAGTCCATTCACACTTCTGACTGCAGCGCCATCACAGACACGAAAACTGAGAGACGCTTAAAGAGACGCCTGGAGGAACAAAGTCACAGCCGAGTTCAAATATGTTGCAGAAAAGAACACGCTTTCCTTTACTTCCTGTCATAGATCTCCTGTTCCTGTGGACGATGCTCAGCTTAAATATCGTGAAAGTTTCAAATAAGTGCATCAGGCTACGTACAAGTACTCAAAGTCAGAACCAAAGCTGCAGACCCACACTTTCTCACAGTTTTTCTCTTTTGGATCTGTGTGATGTCATAAAGAGCCTGGTCCTTTCAGGTACTCGGCAGCGTCACCAAACTGGTGTTCAAATCTTGACCTAAAAGGGGAGGAGCTAAAATTATGGATGTGATTCAAGCAGCCCGCGGTGGCTGACGACCCTGCTGTAAATAAAGATTATTATTGCGGCTGTGTGCAGGGAACTTGGGGTCTCGTTGCCTTGGTTCCCTCAAAGACTCGTCTGCAACCACTCACAGTCAGCTGCAGCTCTGGCAACAACACACCCGTCTGCTTTCAGCTTCATATGAAATCTCTTTGTGATAATACAGTAATTATCTGTGATGAATAAGCAAACAATCTCAAATCTGTTGTTGTCCTTTTATACGGAGATTCACATTAACTGCTCAGACCTCGATTAGAAATCTGCTTTTAAATAGGAAAATCACTAGAAACCAGCTGCCAACCAGTTCAGCCTCTGTTGCAAAGACAGGTTCTGCACACATCTGTGCAGACGGACTCCCACAAAGGTGACATCCACAGGCTGGGGGTGTTGCATGCTGAACTTCTGAACAACCGCCAGTAAAATAAATTCAATGCAATGATTTTTACTTCTCATCTAGTCTAACTGAACCGTAACCTTTGACAGCTGGAGGATGTTAAGATCCATGAGGACTGACGGTGGTGCAGGAGCACCAACTACATCCTGCCAGCTTCTCACATGTAAGCACAAGGTGTCCTTTGTCTGCACTGCATGGCATTAAAGATTACACTCCTCACACATGGACACGTGTGAAGGACTTCAAACATATTTAAACCCTGGGTTTTACAGCCAGCATCTAGTGGCTGTTAGCGGTACTGCACACGAACTGCCTTTTATTAAAAGTCATTTTAAATTTCAGCATGTCAACATTTTGTTTACTGTCATGGAAACTCTGAATAAAGAGTCGAGTCCCCAGCGTGAAGGCGTTTCTCCGCTCAGCTGAGCGTGATACAAACTCCTGATTAATTTCCTAATGAGGGCTGAATAATTAGCTCGCTTTCTTAATGACTCTCTCCATTAAAGACAGCGGCTGGCACAGAGAGAAGAGCGACGTCTGCCAAACTAAAGCCAAACTGTGGCCAGGATGATTTTCCTGAGTCTGTTTGAGTTTAGTCAGCCCTGACAGATCCATCGCTGCTGTCACACAACGAGAAGCTTTACGCATGGAGACAAAGACTTAGTCATTCCTCAGGGCTCTGTGATGGGACTTTTTATTATACAGGTTTCCCCCAATACTATAATTCATTATTATCAGGATGTCATTCATTGGCTTCCTGTTAAATCCAGAATTCAAAATCCTGCTCCTCACATACAAGGTCTTAAATAATCAGGCCCATCTTATCTTAATGACCTTGTAGTACCATATCACCCTATTAGAGCACTTGGCTCTCGCTCTGCAGGCCTACTTGTTGTTCCTAGAGTATTTAAAAGTAGAATGGGAGGCAGAGCCTTCAGTTTTCGTTCCCTTTAACACCAGCTCCGTGTTGTAATCTTTGTTTTGATCCCCGTGTCGGGGCTTCGCTCGGTGCAGAGGTGACTCTCCTGTCAGTAATGAACTTCTCTGCTGCTGTTTCTGAACTTTAAATAAAAGAAACCCATTCCTCTTTAAATAATCACCCAGCTGGGCACAGACTGTGAAGATATGAAAGTTTATCATTGGTCTAGGTAAATCCCCTGGATCAAGCTGTATGCAACCAGTTAACAGTAAGACACTGAAACACTGATTATTGGTAATATTTCTGGTAATATTTGAGTTTTGCGCAGATGTTTTTAATCCCAGCATCCTCAGCTCAGCAGGCTCGGTGCACTCTGCAGCTTATTACCAGCTCTGCCTACAGCAGAGATGAGCACAAATGCTGTAACACATTCAAAGGAAATGACACGAGGAGCTGAAACAGCTGATCATTACACAGGCCTGGACTGCCACCTAGTGGAGGAAGAGAGAACTGCCTCTCACGACCGTTTGTGAGGAGCTGCAGGCAAAAGCATCCTGAAATTTCAGGCTGTTTCACTGCCGTGGAGCCAGCTGGGTTCCAGACTTTTCTCATTTCACACTCATTTAACATCCCTGTGACTCTGGGCCTTACTCCACCTGGCCTCACCTGTGCACCACCTCTATTTTCTATTCCTCTACAGAGACATGGTATGCAGTGGGGACTGTGAGATGTCATGCATGTCTCCTTTTTGAAGTTATTCACTCAGTTTCCAGAACTGAAAAATGAAGCCAATGCTAAAGTGCTAAAAGCTGCAGTTCTTCTAATGTCCACTAGGGGCTCCAGCAGCGAGCCAGGCCCCTGGTTGAGACAGCTCTGGCCTCTGTGGGTAGCTCCTCTCTTCATAACTGTGCGGTGGTGAGTCAGCGGTCTGAATGGTGTTTATGCTGAAGGTTTGCATTATTAGGGGCGTGGCCTGACAGGTGGATGGTGGCAGAGGAGGCTGTAATGAAATGCACTGCGTTTATGCTGCTGGAGCATTTTTAGTTAAGTGTAGTGAAAGATGTCTGAGTGAAAGTCGAGATTTATCTGATCTTACTGAGTTACAGGAAACACCCAAAGTAGTTGAAAGAGCATGTTTAATGTTCACGTTCATGTGTTTCTACAAAGACTTTGTGCTTATTTAACCACCGATGAGCCAGGAAACTAAATCCTGGTCACCCAGTGAGAAAGAAATCATCCATCAGGTGAGAAGGACACACGGCATTTTTCTACTAACACATCCTGTACATCCACAGTGTTTCCTGTCGTTGGCGGTTATTGATCACGACGATGCTGCGGCCAGGCAACGATCAGCTGCCCAGCCTGTCGCTCAGGTAGCTCGACGTCTTGGCGTCCTGCAGCAGCATCTTGGTGATGTCGTGCAGGTTCTGCTGGTACGCCAGCCTGTAGCGGCTGTACACGTCGTCGCAGTAAGTCAGCAGGCGCTTGACGTTGGAGGTGACGCTGCCGGGAGCGCCGTCCAGCCTGAAACACACACACTGCAGGTCAGTCCACGTCAAATTTTGGCTGTTGTCAGGTCGTTTTTCTGTGGTAGGAGTCTTACTTTTTGAAAATGTCCTCAAACAGGGTGGAGGTGAGCGGGCGGTGGCGTTTGAGCTCTTCCAGGTAACCGAAGTCTCCGTTCAGGACGACCTTCTGGTACAGAATCTCCGCCCAGTCCGGACTGTAGCCGTACGCCTCCGACACCACGAACACCTGAGACACAGGAAACACCGTCATGGTGGCTCCGCCGATAGTACGCAACATTAGAACCACCTCCCGAGTCCCGGGATCACATGTGGAGAACAAATCAACAGCTTGAACTTTTCTTCAAGTCCTTAAATTTGAAGCGCCCTGCTTCCAACCAATCAGCTTCAAGAAGTGATGGAGTTGCTGCTTCAGACAGGTGGAGGTTTGTGGAAGGAAGGACAACAGGAACCCACCTGGTAGCACCGCGGCAGCGCCATGGCGGCGCTCAGCAGCTCAGCAGGTCGCAGGTTGATGATGCGCAGGTCTGATCCCTGATTCAGGAAGTGGAGCTGAAGAGCGACCAGCTTAGCTGTGCGGATGCAGCGAGTCGCCTGACGCACACACGAATCCTGACACACACACGCACACACGCACACACGCACACACACGCACACACACACACGCGCACGCACACACACGCACACACACACACACACACACACACACACACACACACACACAGAGTCAGGTCCTCTCAGGACGTTAAAGACAGGAACAGGAAGCTGTGGGAGGAGCTCGGGTACCTTGGAGAAGCTCTCTGCCGCGTCCTTCAGCAGACCCAGCACTTTGGCCAATGAGCTCTTCAGCTCCGGCGTGATGACTGAAACACAGGAAGTAAGACTGGGATCAGACCAGAGGAAAGAACCAATCGTGGAGGCTTTGGTGAGTTTTTGGCGTTGGCCGGCTCTCAGCGGGCGCTCGCTCACCCCAGGCCTGAGACTCGATCATCTTCAGCTGCGTCCTGGCGGCTATTTCGTGGTTTTCTCCGATCTCCCTCCTCATGGTGAAGCACAGTGCCACCATGTTATACTTCTCGCTGTCTGCGGGGAGGCAGCGCTTTATGTAGTCCAGCAGAGCCGACTTCAGACTGGAGCTCTGCAGCGAGGGAGCGAGCGACAGCGTGAGTTCACTCGACTTATGGACACGCTGCAGGATGTTTCCCCATCCAACTGTTCCAGACCAACAACTCTCTGCAGTGCTCTCACATGTACCCAGGTAGAATCATCAGTAATTAGTTATTATAGACCTGTTTCTACTCTTTCCTGTCACCGCCCTTACAGTGAGAGCCAGTCAGGGTTGTCTATGAAGGTCCTCAGTCGTCCCGCTCATCGTCGTCTGAGGAGCCTGGAGAGAAAAAGCGTCCGGACTTCTTTAAGTTTCCCTCAAGACTTTTTATCCGAGAAGCTTCTTCAGTTCTCAGAGGAACTGTGTCATCTGTGTCCACTGTGAGCGACCATCTTTGAACAGAGGGCGGGGCTTACAACACCAGCTGTCTGCCACCTATAATCCAGTTCTGAGATCCTTCCCAGGCGCCTTAACGCCCACTCACATCCTGGGCCTTCTGACCTCAGTGAGTCACATGATGGGGCCAGGTTTCACCTGAAACCCTGGCTGATTGTGACCCACACCTGTTTTCACACCTCGGCTCGTGTGATTAGGTAGAGGATCAATAGGGGGTCCGTGACCCTCTTGGGGGGACACTCCCACAGGGCTTAAATCTGGGACGGTTTCTCTGTACAGCTTCTCGGATGAAACGTCTCCAAGGAAACTTAAAGTCCGGACGCTCTTCTTTCCAAGGTCCTTAGACCAGTGAGTCAGAACCAATCAGAGCGCAGGAACAGCTCTTACTGAAGTCATCCATGAGCTGAAGCTCAGCAGATTCAGCTGCGCTTCTTCTTGATCTCTGCTGATTTTAATCCTACGTTGGTTTAACAGGTCAGGTTCTTGATTGGCTCTCACTCGTGTGCAGACTCGCTCGTCTCAGCAGCAAATCTCTGAACTTTCTCTGAGGAACAGGCTGCACGCTGACCTGAGATCAGTTAGAGCTGATCCACATTCAAAAGCAACTCTGTGTGTGTGTGTGTGTGTGTGTGTGTGTGTGTGTGTGTTGACCTGTCCTCTGTCTGTGTCCACCTTCTTCCTCAGCAGCATCTCGAAGCAGTGGTTCTGATGCAGCAGATCGAAGACGTACGTCATCTCGTTATACCTGCCGATACCTGTCAGCAGACGGACCTGCACACACACACACACACACACACACACACACACACACACACACACACACACACACACACACACACGAAAACTTACTTTTTTTCGTCTGTAATCCAACTTTGAACCCAGTAACTGAGTAGAAAGTATCCACGGCTGGTTTGTGTAATGATAATCACTCAAGTCACTCAAGCATTTTTTTCTATCAGCTGGCACGACGTGTACGCACCGGGACGCTACGACGCAGTAATTAACATGCGTGCAGCAGCACCAGCATGAAGGGGAACAGTGGATCTGTGTTTGGGGGCTCACCAGCAGGCTGTAGTGCCCTCCTGGAGCCAGGTAGGTGTGGCTGAGGTGACGGGCGGCTTGGAGCACTCTCACGATCCCCTCCATGTTGCAGGTGAGACTGAAACAGTCGTGCGCCACGATCAGCAGCTCCACAACTACAGGAGACAAAAAGGAAGGGGGCTTGCAGTTCTTTTCAAAATAAGACGCCGAGCCTCGTAAAACCACCTCCCAGCTGGAAATGGAAGAACTTGAAGCATCCTGATCAGACTCTGAAAGTCCAACCGCACATGTGCAAAACTCATCCCACAGTTTTATTATCACAGTTTGTCATATGAAGCTTTTATACTTTGTCACTGTTTATGAGTACGTGTGTAAATGTGCATTAGTGTGCATGACAGGACGAAGCCATAACAAGGTAAACATTAAAATCAAGAACATTTCATGCTTCTTATTCAGAAACCAACACTGTTCATTTGCTTTGTGGCCTCTTGGGGGCAGCAGAACACAACAAAACAGCTCTTTACACTCGAGGTGTATTTGTGTGTGCGCGCATGTGTGTTTGTCGTACTGCAGTTCAGGTCCCTCAGAGGAACAGAGTTGAGGTGCTCCAGCAGTTTGAGTCCCACCAGGTTCGGGTCGTCACATAGTTTGATCAGCTGCACCAGCGCGTCCCTGCCCTCCAACGGTCTGAAAATGTGCTTTTCCACCACTAACACACACACACACACACACACACACACACACACACACACACACACACACACACACACACACACACACATTACCTGGATGCTGAGGCCTAACACTGGAGAACTTTTCAAACCTGAGACGTGCTCTCTCACCTGGCTGCAGCTCCTGGGTGGAGGCCAGCAGCGCCTGAACCATAGCGGAGGAAATGAGCTCAGCCACGGCGTCTGCAGACAGACCCTGAGCTTTGACGAAGGCCCGAGCCTTCCTGAAGCGCTCCGGCTGCTCGGACAGCAGCAGCTTCTCCAGCACCGAGCAGGGCTCCTCCCTGCAGATGCTGCTGAAGGAGCACTGCAGCTCCTGAGGAGACGGGGTCGGACACTCCGGTAAACTTCACACAGTTTTATAAAGAAACGAGCAGAGCAGACGGTTCTGCAGGAACGTTATCAAATCACCCGACGGGAGCCGGTTAGATACCTTGGAGAGCTGGTAGAGGCTGAGGACTTGTTTGCAGTAGTTGTTGCCATGGCGGCACTGATCCACCAGTTTCTGGAGCTGGACGGCGACCTCATCTTCGGGGGGGGGGAGCATCACAAAGGAGGACAGGCTGCTGACTGAGGGAGCTGGAAAAGATGGTATTCATACTGTAATTACTGGATTAAAAACAATAACAGTTTGTGCCCAGCGTGTAAACTGCTGCCCGCATCGAGTCCTACGTGTATTTATGAGCCGCTCTGCCACCGACTCGTCTCAGATTTGAACCCTTGTGGTGTGTTCGGGTCAAAAACGACCCCTAGGTGTGTGGCAAACAAGTGTATGGGAATCCTGAGGACAACACAAGGATGGAGAGGATTTCTCATGGCAGTTAAAGGTCAAAGGTCGTTGAGTTCGGTGGCCTCGGGATCTCATCTCTGCCTTTTCTGGATAATGTGGTTCTGCTGGGTTCATCGAGCGATGACCTCCGACTGCACTTCCATGAGCTGAAAGGACGACACCACAGATGGAAGCAGCAGGAAGTGGAGCTGCCGTTCCTCCACAGCTGAGGTGGTTCGGGGATCTGACCGACATGTGTCCTGGATGAACCTAGGTCAGGTGTTTTTGGGGCATGTCCAACCAGGAGGAGAGCAGCACAGACCCAGGACAGAAACACAACATTACCAAGCTGGGAGAGGGTCGCGTGGGTGGTTACCGTTACTGCTGACCCCAAAGACAAAGACTTGGACAGATGGGAGAAGATGGACGAATGCATGTTGTCCTATTACACGAGTAGTTGGAATGCAGTTGAGAAAAATAAATATACAGCATCAAAAGCTTCAATATTTTGTGCTTAATTAAAAAAATCTGTTTTCTGGAAGTTCTGCTCGGAGGATATGTGCTTTATGTGAACTGAAGGTCAGAGGTCACTTACAGCTCGTGATGCTTGCCCTCGCGGGAGCTTCAGAGTCGTCCTCCGGCGGTTCGTCGCTCAGCTCTCCGGATGCCAGGCCTCGGCAGCGCAGCACCAGCCACACGTCCGGGTGGTACAGGGAGAAATAACGGCACACCCGGCTGGCTTCATGGATGCTGCCGTCGTCTAACAGCTGACCAATCAGAGCGGCCAGAACGCTCCTCTCCTCTGGACTCAGCGCCGACTCAGCATTAGGCTCCTCCTGCTCGTCGGAGGGACCGGGCAGTCCCTCCAGCGCGAGGTACCCCTCTGTGTTCAGCTGAGTTATGTTGGAGAAGGAGAACTCCTTCATCAGCGCCTTGTGCGTGTTCATTTCAGGGTTGACGGCCGGCGGCGGCAGGTTAAAGACGCTCTCCTTCTCCATGGCGACGGTAAGGATGCGTCTGCGGATCCGGCTGAGCCACTGCTCTTTCTCCAGGCTCTCCAGTTTGTCCACGGGAGCCGGGGTGATCCGGGAGAGCCAGTGGGCGGCGAGCCCGAGCAGCAGGCAGTGCTCCTGGATGTCCAGCAGGTCCTCCGGAGCCTCCAGAGACCCTGGAGCGCCGGCCTCAGCCTGCGACAGGAAGAACTGGGAGGCGGGGTCTGGATCGGTGGCGTCGGCCTCCAGCTGCTCGTGACATTTCTTCCAGAAGCCGGCGCGGGTCTCGAATCTGCCCCACTGCCGCTTGGACCTCTGAGAGCTCACCTCCTGAAGGAGCTGAAGGAGAACCGAGGGAAGCTGCTGTTAACTTTAAAGGGAAGCGTCTCAGATTCCTCAGCCACACAGCACAAAGACTTTATACTGGGTAAACTGGGCCCCATTTACAACAAACCAAACAGAGGAAATAGAGCTCGACTCTCAGTGGTGTGCAGGACCTCTCGTCTTCTGTGTCAGTAAATCAGTTTTTGAGACGTCACAGATAAATGATAGATTTTAAAGCATGCACGAAGAAGACCGAGTGTGCAGGTGGGTCGCACCTGGCTGAGCAGCAGACGGTGCACGGGCAGGCCGGCCAGCTGGGCCACCTGTCGCGCCTGGCTGTAGCACCCCCTCGCTTGCAGAGCGTCTACGGTCTCCTGGAACTCCTCCTGCTGGACGGAGGGAGAACTGCTCTGCAGGAGCCTGGGAGATATGCTGACCTCTGACCCCTGAAGCAACTGACTCAGCTGGTTCAGCTTCCTGAAATCTGGACCTTCAAATGAAAGAGAAAATGAGAAACTCAGGTTCTTCCAGAGAGTTGATGAAGCGGGTAGCTGCAGACCGTCGGGCACAGCTCACCGTTGGATTTGAGGAGTTTGTCGACGTCGGCAAGGAGCTGCAGCAGCCGGTGGATGTCGTACTGCGAGGAGCAGCGCTGCAGCATCGTGAGGAGCAGCACCGAGGCCTGGCTCTCAACCCACTGCAGGGGGAGGCCACCAGGGGGCACAGGACCACCGTTTCTCAGCTACATAAGGAGAGAGGCAGATTAGAGACCCTTTGTTTAAAATGCTGCTGGGTCGGCCTTCTGTCCCTGAATGACCCATCAGTTCAGAGCAATAATCACCAGCATCTACTGGAACAGCAGCAAGTGTGAGAAATCAGTTTGTAAGTAGCTGACAAATGTGACGTAGACAGAGTAAAAGTTAAAAACAGAAGCTCAGTTCTCGTGGTCGCTAATAGATGATGAGGAAAAACATGCGTTCAGGTAAACTAAAGGACGGATGGACTGATGAGGAAGGCCTGTCTTTGTCTTTTGTGTCGGGCACTGGAGCAGTCGGCCGGACTCACAGCGATGAGGGTCCGTTGGAAGTCCAGCAGCTTCGACTTGGCCTCAGCGAAGTTTCTGTAGTCGCAGCACAGCTCAAACATCCTGAGCACCAACACCAGAGGACAGTCCTGAGAGTCAGACGGAAAAACAACGAGTTTGTGTTTCAAGCTGATGCGACGAAGTGTTGAACGTTGACCACAACTGCAGCGGTCAGACCAATGGTGACTGAGGCGTGTTTTTACCTTCTGGAAGAGCTCGAAGCCTCGCAGGAGGGGCCTCACGAGGCTCCGGCCCAGGAGCGTCTTCCAGATGATGGAAAGGTCGTGCACGGTCCATTCGTGATGCTGCGGCGCCTGAGCCAGGTGGGAGGTGGCTTCCTTGGCGGTGACATCATCGACAGAGGTCAGCACCCACACACAAAGGCACGGCAGCAGCTCTGCTCCCTGAAAACATCAGGTTTCGAACATGTTTGTACTGCGGTACATGCATCACAGAGGAGCCTGTACAGGTGAAGGTGCAAACAGCACTCTCTCTGAGCACTTGCTCAAGTTTTACGCAACTTGTTTTCCACTGTTCATGCTCCACTGGATGCATCAGAGAGTAACTTGCTCCGATGTATCGTAGCACAGATCAAACCACCAACCTACCGATTAGCAAACGGCCTGCTCTACCTCCTGAGCTGAGCCCTGTAACTTTGATAATGACTGGAAAGGATAGCTGGGTGTGTTTCGCTCCCTTACCTGCATGCAGGCAGCCAGTACCGCCAGCGTCGGGCAGCGCTGCACCAGCGCCTCCTGCAGGAGGTATCTGCAGGGTGCCGGCTCCTCCTGGCTCTGCAGGAGCACCTGGAACATCTCCCCAGGGCGCTCCGGGCTCCCTGAGACCGCCTCCTCAGTTCTCAGAACCGAATGCTGCTCATCAGAGTCGCAGCTCTTCCGCTTACAGTAAACCTGCAGGTCCTGAAACGCCAAGCTCAGGTGGGCCTGGAGGGTGGGGCCAAACTGAGCTGCCAGCGACCTCACCTGGAGGAAGAACCAGACGTAGATGTTTGAGAGAGATTAATGTTTATGAACCTGCAGGGCCAGGCTGACCGTGCAGAGGGTACTGCTGTGTGTGTGTGTGTGTGTGTGTGTGTGTGTGTGTGTGTGTGTGTGTGTGTACCTGCTGAGGCGGGAAGTTGTGCAGTTGGACAAATAACAGGAAGTGGATGAACTGTCCGTCATGGGCACAGTGGGCGGGGTAAACGGAGCTCAGCTGCAGGTTGTGGAGCTGACAGAACTGAACGGCCAGCGCCCACTCCTGAGCCGCCTCGTACGACGACCTGACACACACACACACACAGAAACCTCAGCCTGTGTTTAAGGTGTATGAAGTGCCCATTTAACCTTTACACAAAAACAGGAAGCAAGCCTTGTACTTCCTGTTTAAAAAATACTTCAATAACACAATAAAAGTCTATTTCAGACATTTCCGAGCTGCAGAGCACGTCACACTACAATGCATCAACGAGGCGGGGCTGACCTGCTGATGCCTCTCTGCTCCAAACTGTCTGTTACTGCAGCTTCCAGGTAACCAATCAGCTCCTCTGCTGCTCCAGGCTCCGCCTCCACCAGTTTCACACCTTTAGACACTTAATGAGACAGCAGAGGGGAAATGTAAAAGCAAACACCTGCAGTTCCTCTAATGTCCAGCAGAGGTGCCACAGTGAGTCCATGTTCAAACTACAGCCTGATAGAAAAGCTCATTTTCCCCCATTTGAAGGCATCGGGCTACTTCCTGTTCACCTCTCAGTTTCCTTCCTGCTCAGTCAGCATTTTGCAGGTTAAACTCAACTGTGTGTGTTTGTGTGAGTGTGTGTGTGTGTGCGTGTGAGTGTGTGTGAGTGTGTGTGTGTGTACCCAGAGTGTGCAGATGCTGTGTCGGGCTGCTGTGTGTGTTGCGTTGGTTCCAGTGCTGCAGGATTGCGTTCATGGCTCTGATGTCGACCCTCAGCTTGAGGCTGCAGACTCCCAGCAGCTCACAGAAACAAACGGCGGCCGACGCCACAGACGGCGCATTGAAACGCTGCAGGGCCGACCTGGACGCTCGCCGCGAGGCCTCCTGCAGCCTGGGACACATGACGCTGATGCTTAGCAGAAGGACGATGTTCCTGCGTGGTGTCCTCGCACCATTACACTTTCCTCACAGAAGCTCTGAAACGAGCGTGCGGTACTCACGTTAGCCTGACGTCCCCGCTGCCGCTAAGCTGCTGGACGAGGAAGGTGGCGTAGGCGAAAGATGGCCGACCGTGGTGGAGGAAGTAGAGATAGTCCAGATTCTCTTTTAGAGCGAACCTTTGGACCAGGTGAGGGCTGGAGAAGTGAGGCAGCTCTGATGTTTCTGTGGAGAATCATCACAAACAGGAACATTTAAAATCTTACAACATGTCAAACGTCTTCAGCTCATCCTCCGCCACATGCACCGCCTTCACGACCTCTGCTCCTTGCAGCTTCACCTTTCCACCTGTCTCCCTTCCTCTACAGCACCTCCCCCTCTGCAGGGTATCTTTTACCTGCTTCCTACTCTCACCACAGATCACAGTCACACTCAATTTAAAGAAAACATCTGTTTTCTGCTTCTCAGTTTCCAAAGTTCAGAGGTTTTTGGGGGTGGGGCTTCCTGTCACCACCTGAGCCGTGACCTTCGTGCTGGCTTTCGGGTCTTACCTGTGGAGTTGAGGGTGTTTGCTGCCTGCCAGCCAAACAGCCTGGACGGGTCCAGAGGGTGGAGGGACTGGAAGGAAACACCAACGGGCCGTCAGAATACCGACAATAACGAGGTGAATACTAATGAGCTGGCAGGTGACGGGTGGGCGTTTACCTGCAGCAGGTGGTACACGGAGATGTCGGAGGGCGGGCCGTTTCCTCGGGGGACGGCAGGGAACAGGGCGGCCCTCAGTTTGGGATGTGGGGCCAGCGCCATCTTCAGCAGCTGTGGGTCGACCGTCCTCTCTGACCTGCCTGACCTTTGACCCTGAGCCATCACCTGAAAGCACGGCGAGGAAACACTTCATCCTCCACCCTTCTTCATGTTTAACACCTGTCAGGGTTTTGTTTCCACACAGAGCAGCAGCTTCCTGACAGGAGCAGAGTTTACCTGGTCAATTCCTCCGGGGGCGAACATGATGGCGGCCAGCGTCAGCAGACTGTGACCCTCTAACAGCAGACTGCTGAGAGACGCCTGGCTGCCAGGTAATAACACCTGAGCACTGGTTAGACTGGCCTGGAACACCAGTCCTGGATCTGCAGCAGAGAACGAGGACAAAGCACGATGAAGAAAGGATTGAGGAGCGAGGAGGACGAGGAACGCGCTCAAACTGAGAGCGCAGAGTTCGGTTCCCACCTGACAGATCTCTGGTGATCTCCTGGATCCGCACCAGCATCTCGAACCAGGGCTGCCGCTCAGAGAGGCTCTGACTGCTCAGGAGGGAGCAGTTTCTGGGGGTCAGTCTGTGGACAGGAGGCCAGAGCTCATAATGGGGTCACCATAAGGTCGACCCAACAACAACACATACGGAGACAAACCCAGCAGTCATGTGACGCCCTATGAGTTTGGCAACAGTGAGAAGGAAAAACTCCCTTTTAACAGGAAGAAACCTCAGACAGAAGCAGGCTCAGGGAGGGGCGGGGCCATCATCAGCACTTACATCACATCATATCACACACCTGTAGTGCTCCAGGTAGGTGTAGAGCAGGTACTGAAGGTTGTGCTCCAGACAGAAGGTGATAAAGACGCCGTGGAGGTCGAGCCCGAGGGGGGAGCGGTACTGAGGGATGGGAGGAGAAGAAGACATCACGCCTCCACCCTGAGCCAACCTCCACAGCAGCTGCTCCAGGTGTGCCAGCTCGTCCGGGATGAACACGCCTCTCCTGCAGGAAATAAAACCCTGTGGTTATTTTCTTGCACCGTGCCAGCTGCACAGCTGATATGCTGGTTGGTATCAGGCTAAACTGGAGACGGTGGGCGTGCGGTGTCCCGGTGTACACGGGAGCTTCTGGTCACGTCTGTGTGGTCAGAGTTTGGTCTTTTGGATGCAGGTGACCTCATCGCTGCTCACAGTGGAGCTGTGATGAACCAGGACACCTGTGCACAAACGTCTGTGTTTGTACCTGGCCAGCAGGTCCAGGATGTTCTCCCTCATGTAGCTGCTGCAGGCCGTGCTGTCGTTCACCAGTTCTGGGGTTAAGTCCGGCCACCGGGGGGTGCCAGAGGTCTCCGTATTCTGGATCCAGTCGACCACGCGGCGCTGGTCGTGCAGGGCGGTCAGATAACGCCACAGCACTGAAGCGTCGCAGGCTCTGAGCTCTAACGGAGAAAAGGAGGTTAACACTGAACGGAGACTTATTAGAATCTGACCCCGACCCGGGTTCTACCTGCGTGCTGCAGTCTGGACAGGAGGACGGCTGTCCGGCAGCTCTGGTCCCAGTTCTTCACCCAGTCCAGTCTCAGTGTCCTCCAGAGAGCCCCCCGCTCCTCCTCCTCGTCTTCCCGAAGCCTCCTCTGCACCTCCAGCTCTTTCAGAACCTCCTCACCGCCTCCCTCCTTACGAGCCATCCGAACAGTCCCGGAAAGTTTTTGGATTCTCAAAGTCAAAAACAAAGAGTTTGTGTTTACTCAGAGGTTTAACGTCTGAAAGAGTCGAGGGGCGGGTTAGAGGAGATAAAGAGAGAATTCGGAGGGTTCAGAGGAGGGCAGGTAACAAAAACAGAGCCGAAACAAAGCAGCTGAGAGCAGGATGGGGATGTTTGTAAGATGAAACAGGAGGCTGAGGAGGAAGCTGAGGAGAATTAATGTCTGTTCGTCCTTCATAACCATGGTGGGAGGAAGCAGAGTCAGAGCATTTATAATGCAACTACCTGACCAATAATATGGCTGCTGTGAGGTTACCGTGCCAACAGACTGTCCAGTCAAATTATAGCATTGTGATTGGATGTCACAGATTAGCAGGTGTCTGTGTGATGCTCGCAGTCTGCTGGCTCCACAAACAAACATGGCGGTTAAACATGAAGCTTTAAAACCAGCTGATTGCCTGACGGTGAATGTGCCATTTTCCATTTACAGTTTATGCATCTACACGACAGCAAAGACCTCCGAGGAATATTCAGACCTGATTTTCCATAAATGTGTTCACAGTGTTTGAGATCAAATGTGAAATAATGTAATATTTGACTGCTTTATGATGACTGGTATGATGAAGCCCATCAGCCAACGTGGATGTTTTTACTGATGGAAGCTGATAGAGCAGAAACTTTGTGTATTTTTCAGTTAGAAGTAAACTAGGCTTTCAGCGTGAC
This sequence comes from Astatotilapia calliptera, assembly GCF_964374335.1. Taxonomy (NCBI): domain Eukaryota; kingdom Metazoa; phylum Chordata; class Actinopteri; order Cichliformes; family Cichlidae; genus Astatotilapia; species Astatotilapia calliptera. Next base: position 1,617,044 of record NC_137428.1, on the reverse strand, counting down.
CACAGTCACATCACAGACTGTGGAAAAGTCTGAAACTCCTCACATTAGTCCCACCTGTAGGATGGAGCCCTTACACAACTTACCCAGGTGTTACCTATGACTAGGGCTGCCACGATTTGTCGACTAGTCACGATTACATCGACTATCAGAATCGTCGACGACTGATTTAATAGTCGACGTGTCGTTTGAAGCTTTGTAAGATCACAAAAGACGCAGGAATAAGTAGCAGGATTTAAGAGTGTAATAACGGACTGAAACAGAAGATGGCAGCACTGCATGTACAAGGATGCCAGCTGCCGTTAAACCCCGAAGAAGAAGTAGCTCTGTCCCAGAATTCATAGCGCAGCCCAGCTTAGTTTCCAACAATGGCGGTAGCTAGTTAGTTTTAATATTGCTCTTATTATTCTTTCTGGGTCACAAAATAAACGTTTAACATATTTTCAGGCTTGAATGTAGCTGTGTAAACCTCAAATATCTGCTCAGTTTATCAGGACACCGCATATTTTCAAAAGCGCTCCGACGTTTTCGGAGACGTCTGTTACCCACTAGCTCGATAGCTAGCCGGGGGCTAGGCTAACTAGAGCCGTGAGAACACCGGACTCTGGGCAGATCGTTTTCAAACCCACCGCCGTCTTTCACTACTCAGGTTAAACATGATATATGAGTCACTTAGATAACTTAAAATGTTATTGTTTGGCTTTTTTCAGTATTTTATTTGTTCCTGAGTAAATCGGTTTGGCTGAGATTAAAGTTATAGTTTTTACACAGCTGAATAAACGTCAAGCAGACAGCTGATTATCAGAAGTGTGAGATGCTGGAAAATTTACTCCGGTGTCCTGTTATATTTTAGATAGCAAGGAGTTTATTAAACTTCACCGAAACAATCTGCAAATTTCATTAAACTTTAATAAACTCTCATCTTTTCTTTATTTTTAGTTAGCACCTGAAACACTTAAAGCTGTAAGCTAATGATAAGAGCAGATGCTGCTGGTGCAATAAGCTGTAGGTCCAATGGATGATGATCTGACTAGTCAACTATCAAAATAGTCACAGCCCTACCTATGACCCTGAAAAAGCTCAGGATTTAGCTGTAAGCTGTAACATCTGTGCAGCATACTAACTACTAGGTCGGCTTCCAGAAGCTGACCAATCAGAAAGAAGCAGGTTTTTGGGTGGGCGGTGCATAAAGAGACAGGAGCTAACACGTCCACAACACAGACGTCTGCAGTGTGACAGAGAGCCACTCTGATTGGTGGAACTCTGTGCTGTGGATTCAGCAAGCAGCTGTTTACCCTTGATGCGAGGTACTTCCTGTGCAGCGGACAGCCGGCCGCGACCCCAGCTTCTCCATCTCCCCGATGAACTCGACACTCTCCTTCTCTTCCTCTGGGAAGTAACTCCGACTGGACAGCTCATCCACCTGTGCAACAAGTAGGAACAGTTTAGAGGTCGGACGGGGACGAACGTAAACATTCACAGAAACAAACGGAGAGCATGCTTCAAAGTAAAATAGCGGGAAACACGCCACACTCACCATCAGCTCCCTCAGCTCCTTGTCATCCGTGTGGAGGCAGATAAGGTGGAGCTGCTGCTTCACACTGAAACCCTGCAAACCCAAACACAGACCGCTCAGCCTCGACGCAAAAAGGATCGACGAATCGGCTCGCAGAGCCGGGGTCCAGGCCCCGCTCCGTTTGAGACTGTGGACTCAGAGTCTCTGTGACATCATACAGATCCCAGAGCAGATAAACTGGCCCACAGGCTTTACTCCTACACCCGCGGCCACATTATTAGAAACGTTGGTCGTGTTTGCTCGAACAGGAGATAAAAAACAATCGGTACTTTTGTCTTTACTTCTCTTCTATGAGGCTCATCTTTGCTCTTTTCCTGATAACCTGTAGTTGAACGTGTGTGATGTCAGCTGCTCTCACCATGTTGGCGAGGAGCGTGTTGGCGGTCTGCAGGTCTCGGCGCCGCAGGCAGGAGGAAACTTGCCGCAGACCCTCCCTCCTCAGAGCCGGCAGGTGACATTCGGGCCGGTTCTGCCTCCGCAGGACTGCCTGAGCTCTTGGGATCTGATTGGTCAGGATGGACTGATGGACCACTTCCTGCAGCATGAACACAGAACAACACTTTTCAGATTTTCACACATTTTTTTAGCATCACAGGAAGGTTACTGCGGTTATGGGACCAAAGAAAAACGTCTAAATCTGACCTCTGCTGAGAGCTGCTCCCACTCGTCCCGCTGAGCCTCCTCCTCGGCCGGAGCCGCAGCTCTGGTAGCCGACACATCGGGCCCTGCAGCCCAGGGGAATCTCTTCATGTAGCTCCTCAGCTCGGCGACGTATCGATCCAGAACGTTCATGCAGCTCTGCACGCCCGAGTCCTCGTCTGCAGACGCAGCAGAGCAGCGTCAACTCGGACACCTGTATTAATGCTCTGTGTGTGTGTGTGTGTGCTTGTTCTCTTACGGTGTGTGTTGGACAGCACGGAGCGGATCTGCGTGTTCACGAAGCTCAGGGTGATGTTGAGCAGCTGCTCGGAGAACTGTCGGCTCTGAGCTTCGCTGTTCGAGTCTCTGACGGCCGAACACAGCAGGTCTAAGGCGGGACACAGCTCCTGCACTCCTGCAGGGGCGACGGCTCGTTACACACACGATATCACAAAAAAATAAGAAATCAGGAAGGGGACAGATATTTGTATCACAGCAGTTTACCTCTAAGATTATGTGTTTTCTGATGTTACAGACTTGTTGTTAAACTGAACGATGCTTTGTGCTGTTGCTTCGTGTAATAAGCACCAACAAACTCTTTCCTGAACTCGTTTCAGGGAAAGTTGTTTTGGAAGATTTGCATTCAACGGCATCCACGTGCATCTGCGAGCAGTTTGCACGCTTCTCTGCTTGTGATCTGAAACGTGTGCTTGTAACGTGGCGTGCACGTACTGTCTGTGAGGCTCAGCGTGGAGGCGGCGGGCTGATCAGCAGAGCTGAACGCTGCCGCCGGAGGGTTCAGGACGTTTTCTTTGCTCTTCAGGTAGAAATCGACCGTGTCCAGCTGACGGTTCTTCAGTCCAGTCTGTGCAACAACAAAGAAGACAAACTGTTTGATGCAAATGTCATAAACAGTGGAAACAAAGTAGAATTTGTTTTTACTTTTCTTAATGAATAGATAACAGAGGTTTTTGTTTCAGGATTTTCTCTCTCACAGAACCATCAAAGATCTCAAAAATGTTTTCCTGTGATCAGAACCAGGTTTAATTAGATATACAGCTGTTTGCTACCTGCAGGGCGTGGATGGGGATGGAGCAGCGCCCCCAGCTGTTCAGGTGGCAGACTGCGTCCACTGTCGCCGCGCTGCCGAACAACATCAACCGGCTGAGCAAGTCCTGCTGCGATACGGAGAACAGGACCTGGAACACACCGGCCTCTGACACACACACACACACACACACACACACACACACACAGGATGTGAGGTTACTGGAGGCGGGGCTTGCTGATTTGATGCGGTCCCTGCCGTCTTTCCTTTCTTTCACAGAAACACGAGCTGTCAGGTGATCGCGCCGCTTCGACACAAACTGCAAGTTTTTGAAAATTACTTGGACAAAAAACCAAGTTGGATTCATTTGTGCAGAGTAACCGTGTGAACCTTTGGCGCCCTGTCGGGCTGCTGAGGCCATCACAGCAACAGTGACCTGGAGCGCGGCGACTTACTCTTCAGCAGCAGCCGATGCTGCCGCTCTCCACAGCGCTGGACCGGCGCTGCCTCGCCCGCCGCCTGGTGGTATCTCACGTTCCCGTACTTCATATCCCACAATGCAACTGTGGTCTGTTGGTTTCCCGGGCGGACGAAGGTCAGCAGAGCGGAGAACTCAGAGACGGTGAGCTGAGATGAAGCGGACGATTCGGGGACGGCGAAAGTGACGGTCATCCCCCCCGGAGGCACTCTGCTGTGGGACGAGGATGGAGCCAGGTGGGAGTCCAGGTGGGGGAGGGAGGAGAACCAAGAGGAGGTCCTGGGAGGCTGAGAAGAAGAGAAGCAGGAGGAGGAGGAAGGAGCAGTGGCCTGTTTTGCTCTGCTGTACATGGAGTTGAGACGAGCCTCCCAGGAGCTGGAGTTGAGGTCAGAGGTGAAAGGTCAGAGGTGGACCTTTCTCTTCTTAAAATAAATAACTATTTTAACAAACAAAAATCAAGAAAGTTTCGGTCACAGCTCATAAATCCAGACGCTCCGCAGCTTACCGGTCGGTGCTGAAGGTCGCTCCCAGGGCTGAGACGCTGAAGCTGGAGCTCGACAGGCTGTCCTGGTCTCTGGGGTGCTGCGGCTGAAGAGGGGGGCGTGACCGAGGGGCGGCGCACAGCAGGTGGTCCGGAAACATCCTGAAAGACAGATCATGACTCTGAAGTTTGCTCTGTGCCGTCTCTGCAGTGCAGAGCGGGATTAGCTCGCAGACGAGTCGGCGCCATTAGATTTTCCCTGTTTGATGCAGTTAATCGGTTTAATATTCCTCCAGCTGAGCCGGGAAGCTCACGCACAGGATCAGAGCGCCGCAGACGAATCCACCCCGCCCTCGCCGTTTCTGCTTCTGTCACCATTCTGAGAATCTTTTCAGCACTTTATGGCTTTAATGTGACGCTTTTCACCTGAATCCCCACAAACAGACTCTAACACAGACACTACTCATCGAGATGCCTTCTACGTCATTGCACTGACTTTATACCTGAAGTAGTGGTTGAGGTCGACGGCGATGGCGGCGTGGGACTGAGTGACGGCCACGGCTGTGCTCAGATCAGCCGACACCTGGAGGAGGCAGAAGGAGGCAGAGGAGGAGAAGGGGAAAGAGGTGAGCTCGTCCTCTGCTGGGCTGGAGCTCAGGTAGGCGGGCAGGCTAACGCTGGCCAGCAGAGTGCCATCAGAGACGCTGCACACAGCTGGAGGGGGTGGAGTTAAAGAAAAGGATGTATGGACAAAAACGAGGCGCTTTATTTCATGCATTCATGAAAGTTACACTGCAAACAATTTGAGAGGAATGTATTTAAATGCTTCATAAAAAGGAGAACTCCATCATCGATACACATCCCTCTTTCCTGTCTCTTAACTAAAGGGACGCTCTCTTGGACGTGTGCAGAGGACGGAGAGTGGATGATGAAGATGGAGCTGCCAGGCAGGAGGAAAACAGGAAGGCCTCAGAAGAGGTTCGTGGATGCAGCAAAGGAGGACGTGGTACTGGGATGGACCATAACAGCAGCAGCTGCAGGAAGAAATCACCCAGCGATGTCTGTTTTCATGAATTATGTTATTGTTGGGGGATCATCTGCAGGACTTCCACCGCCCGTCAGTGCACATTTGCCCTGATCTCGTGCTATGATGCACTTACTGGTGTTGTGACCTTCTGCACACTGTTACTCGTGCTGACCTGTTTAGGACGGTGTGTGAGTCATGAGCCATGTTCTCAGTGTGTAGCAGTGAGACCGTGAAGGATACATATGAGTCCAGTGGAGCTGAGGGCAAACAGGGTTTCCATGGAGACGCAGTGATGGACAGCAGAGCACGAGACGCTGTCGGCCAGCTCGACTCTGCAGCAGGATAACGTCTGAGGCTCCTCCTCCTCCTGCTGCCACTGTAGCTGCAGCAGCCAATCAGAGTTCAGCAGAGCGCAGCAGCGGGCAGTCACAAAGGACAACACCTGCACCGCCTGCAGCTCGCTCACACCTGGGAGCAAACACTCGGTCAGCTAATGCGACACGTTAATAGCCGCGGGTGGTCTAGACGGTTTTGGTACTCACTGGGGTCCTGGTCTCTGATGGTCTGCAGCAGGCGGTCTGCAGGATACTCACACACACAGAGAACGGAGGTGAAGGCCGACCGCTCAGCCCTGACCTCCAGCAGCTTCAGGTCACCCTGAGATCCCACAGCCAGCAGCCTGAAGCCGCCGACTCCCCGAGAGTGGACGGACACCTCCTCCCACGAAAAACTGTGAGCAGAAAGAAACTTTTAGAAAATCTGCTTGTTTACCTGCAGTCCTGGGCAGCCCTCACTAACCGACACAGCACAGGGAGGACGTCTGCTGACCTCCAGCTGCAGTATCAGCTGTCTTTGGAGGCATTTTACTGGCTTTTTGTCTCCGTTTGTGCAGCTGCACTCCACAGAGAGCCACGCACTGCAGTGCTTCAGCATACAAACACATGTTGGTGTTTTAGTAATACATGCATTTATTTTCAGCCCATTTTCTTATTGTGTGTGTGTCACATTACCCAAATCATGTAGATATTTTAGCAAACATCAAATAGTCAGAAATCACAGTTAAATGTTAGCTGGACAGTGCCAGGAGGAGCTCTGTTTGATGGCTTCTAGTTTAAACAGAGGATGTCTCAGATCCAACGCATTTTAATGTTAAACCAGTTACTCGGAGATTATTCAGCGTTATCACAGTCACTATCTGTGCGGTTCCTGCTGACTCACTCTCGGTAGCTGCCCTCCACTGCAGCCGGAGAAGCCTCTCTGTCCGCCGGGTCCCACACCACCAGCTGCCCCCGGACCCCCAGACATCCGAGCAGGGAGCCTCCAGGAGCAAGCTCGGCTTTCCGTACGTCCGCTACATCACCACAGTGCTGATTTTCCGGGATCACAGCTACCTCCGTGGATCCAGCCTGCAGCCGCTGATCCGCTTCCAACATCTTCGCGAGGTGAACCGGGACCGGAGAAACCGGATTAAAGGTCTAACTGTGAGCTAAGAAGACATTTTAGTTTCAAAAGAAGAATAAATCTGCTGTCGAAGCTCTTTGGATACTTCCTTTTCTCATGTAAACAGCTGCTCTGTTTCAGTTGTCACGTGTGCTGCCTCTACTGTCAGCTGACCTCCGCGGAAACTAATGCGCAATAACGTCATCGTGGATCGATTGCTTTTCCCTGGACCCAGCTCTAGAAAGCGACACGCTAATTGGCTGAGACTAACACCGCCGATCTGTATACAGTTTAGCAGTTAGCGCTCATGCTAACTGTAGCTGCTTGGGTCCATTGTCGCAGATAGAGATCTGCTGAAGGCGCGCTGCTGTACGCTAACGGCTGTCATTAGCTTTCCTGCCAAAGTCACCGCGAAAGGTCCCGTTTATTATGGCGTTTTCTAAAACATGGAAGCAGTGTTGAGCCTCGTGTCGTTAACTGTCACGAAGGTTTTACAGTTCTCCGGACTGACGGACAACTGGAATGCCCCGAGGGCCAAAAAGATGGAGGAGAAAGCGTTAGAAGTGTACGGTACGTTCAGCCGGTAATGGAGGCTAATGGAGGCTCTGGTCTCATAAACAAGGCTCTACTGCACTGTCAGCTAACCTGTCTACGTACTGTAAGTCTGTAAACCCACGGCCAGGATACTGACAATAAATACCAACGACTGTAAATAATGTTAAACACATGCAGTCAGTGATGACTACCGCCACACTGTAAGAAAAACTATCTGAGTAAGAGTTTTCTGTCAGCTTTGCTCGCAGATGATTAAATCACGCGCCGAAGTGTCGACCGTGTAATGAGCTTTAGCAGGTGTTATAGATTAGTAGTAAAAACGTAAACTGTTGAAGATTAAGTTAAATGTGAGATTATTGAACTGGAGTTTGGTGCGACGAAAGAAAAGATTTGTCTGGTTAAACATGTGGAAAAGGTTAGAGAATTAAAACTTACGCTCAACATTTGACCTATTTTTAACTGTCCTCCTCAGTAAAACTACATGAAGTTTCCATCCACTCGTCACAGGCTTGAACCTCACAGTCATTTTGGGCTTTTAATGATTTCTTTGAACGGTTCTTCTTCCAGCATGGACAGTTTTAAAAAACTTAAAAACAGGATCTGGGTGCTCAAGTCTGAATTGATTTTGATGTTTACGTGCACATGCTGAAAGCTTGTGATAAATGATGTTGGAGGTTCTACAATGTCTTTAAACTTGGCCGAGGCCTGTTAGCTTCTCATTAGTGATCATGGTTAATTACGACTGACAGATTCTCTCTGCAGCATAAAAAGGATTTGTTTGACAGCATTCACCGGATTGACCAATACTGGGAACAATGGGAAAGTCCAGCCATCTCAGTGAAGATCTGAAAAGCAGAACTGCAGATTTACACAAGTTGGGAAAGTCTCTCTGAGCCGTTTCTGAGCAAGGATCCAAGATCACACAAGTACAAGTTACTCAGATCTGTCCCCACTGAGGTCTGGGAGACACCCAGACTGTCCCCCTCAGCTCAAATGAGCAGCTAGCCGAGTGAAACGGGGACACAGTCAGGAGTTCCAACAGGACAACGATCCCAAACACACAGCAGAACTGGTTTTGGATAAAGCAGGCTAACACTGGGCTTAGCATTGAGCGTTTCAAACCCCTGAAAATTTGTGGACCAGTTTAAATGAACTCGACTGATTCAGCAAAGGAGAGCAGTCAAATATCAGCCAGACGTGCCAGAAGCTGGTTGATGGATACAAAAGCATGTGGTTGAGGTGCATCTTGCTAAGAGGCATTTAACCTGACATTCGTGGGGGTGTATGTATATATCTGAGCCTGACAGCCTTGAGACTCACTTCCTTCACAGTCACCTTCCTACAGGTCTGCTCTGCAGCAGGAAAAACTCAGAATTTCTTGGACTCTTCGTATCGTTCTCAGTTTGTTTCAGCGGATCCTCAAACACGAGGCTTTGCCTGTTTTCTCACTTTAATCTCGCCGTCATGTGACTCACGTTTTCTTTTTCTGCCCTCCATCAGATGTGATCAAATCGATCCGTGACCCAGAGAAGCCCAACACCCTGGAGGAGCTGGAGGTGGTGACGGAGAAGTGCGTGGAGGTGCAGGAGCTCGGAGAAGACGAGTACCTCATCATCATCAGGTTCTCCCCCACCGTCCCCCACTGCTCCCTGGCTACGCTGATCGGTGAGTCGATGATTGAACCAGTCTGTTATTTCAGCTGCTGTTAGGAGGACAACTCAAAATATTCCAGATAATCTATTTCTAAGGTTTATGGAAAATCTTTGCAGGAGACGCTTACAGGAGGAACCGCATTTGAAAAACGAATCTTAGCTTCAGCAAAAAGAAACCAGAGTGAAAGATCAACATGAGCCTAAAGACAAGACTGAACACTCAAAAATGAAATCGAGCTAAAAACAATCAGGAACTAAAAAGTTCAAACAACCACCAGTCACACAAGAGTCTGTGATCCACCCGAGAAGCTGTTAGTTGGGATGCTGTGTGCAGTGTAAGTAACACTGCAAACCTCATAAACTCCTGTTTTATCTCCTGGAGCACAGAGACATGTGTCCAGTGTTTAAACTGAGAAAATGAACCACTATGATAAAACAATGAGCTCATTTTGAATCTGATGGCAGGAACGTGTTTCTCACTGCGTCCGCTCGTCTTTTACATCAGTGCATAAATGTCTGAGCCAAAGAGAGCAGCTGCTCGACGTAGTTTTGTGCAGATTGTGAACCTCTGCTCGTCTTTCCTTCTCACACTCTTTTTATTCCCAGACATGTTACTGACCTGCTGCCAGTGACCCGATTACCTCGGCCGAGGTGACCCGCTCTGTGTTTGGTGTCATTCTGTCTGTGGACGCGTAGCTGGATACACTGTGTCAGGGCTTCAGGTAGAGCAGGGTCAGGTTAGTTTCCATGATTCTTACAGGTGTGTTGTCAGCATATAGAAAGTACTGTCTACAGATTTCAAAGTATGTAAGTGTCGTCAGGTTAGTCAGAAATACACTGCAGTATAATATTATATAATACTACTTAGTCCTGCATACAGTTTGTGTAATCAGAGTAAACCTCTGTCACACTTATCTGCAAACTTGTTAAAGTAGATTTAATAAGAGCAAAGAAAAGAAATGAACATGTAGAAAACAGCCTCGTGCTCAGAGAGCGAGCTGCCCCGCTGCTTCTCCTTCTTACAAAATGTTCCTCTCTTCCATGGAGAACAGTAAAAGTCTCAGTTTAAACATTTGATGTCTTTTCTCTCTTCTGTTGGGAATAAAACATGAATATTTATGAGAGCTGCACATCACTGAATTCTTGTGCAACGGGGTCGTAACCACCTGATTTATTTTAATTAGAAGTTTGTTTCCCTTTTAATCACAGTCCAGTCTCTCCATCACCTCTGTAAGGCCGCCGTGCTGGCAGCCACAGAGCTCGTACTTATTATTCTGGACGTCCTCACAGCGGCGGCGCTGCAGTGACAGAGTCCGCCCGAGGACGCTCTTGATGTGATGAGCAGCAGGAAATAACCAGCGCCTCGCTTTTAGCTCAAAGCGATCTCTGGAAGGTGTGTGTGTGTGTGTGTGTGTGTGTGTGTGTGTGTGTGTGTGTGTGTGTGTGTGTGTGTGTGTGTGTGTGTGTGTGTAAATAAAGTTTTAACCAGACAGCGCTGCTGCATCATGGAGAGCCTTTTAACACAGCTGTGGGGGGTCCAGGATGTTTTATCGGCCCGCTCCAGCTCCTTTTCCTATTTCTACCAAACTGTCGGAGCGACAGAGTGAATCTACTTCAAGACAGACTATATAAAACCTGATATATGCTGTGGCAGCTGAAGACATCACTGTGGGACTATGATTAATTTAGCAGCTAATGGCAGAAGTTGGTTCTTTTTGAATGGGAGGCTGCTCTCACGATGTGTTTATTGTTGTTAAATGTTGTCACTGTTGTGCTTCAGTTTGTAAACCTTTTCTTAAACGGCATGTTTAGATATTCTTTTGTTCTCCTCCCTGGCCTGTTGAATGGTGGGGGGGCCGTAATGTTTAACTACAGGCACAACTACAGATTTCCTTATCTTGTGAAGGATGTTCAGCCCCGGCCATTTAGGGGCTTTAACAGTGATCAGACAAGAGACAAGAGGATGCAAAGGGGTCTGCATGGGATCCTACAGCCATGTTGGCCCTCCCCTATGCTTGTATATGGTGAACCATTAAAGTTAAGCTGTATACAGGTGTGGGGAGATGACCTTTGGATAACCAGGAAATGTGGTTAAACAGTTGTAAGCATATATTGTGTGGCAGGAAGTCATGTATACAGAGACACACACAGACACATTCATTCATACATGCATGCTCACACACACACAGTGCCTTAGTTTTTATGGCACGTGCTTCTTCTCATGTTTGATGTTCCTGTTTGCTGTTTTCCTCATCAGTAAACTCTGACACACACTCGTCTAATCTGCTGCTAACGTTGCTCTTCGTCAGTGTCTGATGGGCTTCTTCTGTGTCTGCAGGCCTGTGCTTACAAGTCAAGCTCCAGCGATGTTTGCCGTTTAAACACAAGGTGAGTTTCAGCGTGACATAAGCCGCTGCACCCAAACCACAGATGACACATTTTCACCCCGGATTTGAACCTTTGTGTTTAGAAATTGGCATCACCTTTTCCCCCGCCCACTTTCTACTTTTGGTCAGGGTTTAGGCGGAGCTCGTCATGGTCTAGGTTAAAATGCGCACCCGCTTCTCAGTGATGCCACAACAAAGTGGTCAGCTGACCTCTGCCAAATGACACCTTTGCTTTCAGCCATTTTCTGTATAGAGCAACTAGCAATATAATTATAGAAGTTTCACCCGGTGCTGTTTTTGTGTGCGTAGACGTTTGAACTGCCTTCCAAACTCAGACGTGACAAAACAAATCGAACAGAGAACAAAAGGAAGCGGAGGAGTCGAAGCTTCCTGGACAGACACAGCTGTTCTGTCATTAACACATCAATGAGCGGCACTCGGAGAAACGGAGGCAGGAATACCGCTGTCGACGAACCCTCCGCTGGCCTTGGCAGCCTGTTAGCGGTTTATTCATGAGCTCGTTGGAGAGGTTTCAGCATCAGAGATCGAGGAGTTCTTGGACTGCTATCAGACAGACCGGAGAGGGTGCAGGCAGGTGGAGAGCTGCAAGCTTCATCATTAAAGCTGCTTTACAAACGAGTCGAGTAGCCTCTTAATTAGAGGAGTGATTTTAATCAGCAGTGCTGGACAAAGCAGCTTCACACTGGCAGAAAAAGTTATCAGGGTAATGAAAAGTTTGTTTAATGGAGCCTGATTTCTGCAGGAAGCTCTCACTGACTGTTTGCATAGCAGTTAATCCAAACCACACAGGAACATTAAAAATACAGTGAGTGATTATTTCAGGTTATTTGCTACAAAAACTCATATTTGTATTATTGGTATTTAATCCTCTCTTCCTGATTCTCATGAAAAATAAACTCACCTTCTGTTAAACGTATAATTAATAGGTAACACATGAAAAGTGCATAAACATGCTCATTTATTCCTGATGTTGTCCTAATTACTTTTTACCAGCAGATTAGACAAGCCTGACGAGCACTGGTTAAACAACAACAACAACAGCTGGTTATAAGCTAACACTTTTCATGTCTGTTCTTCTCATTAACAGTTTGATTTTATTCTCACATCATGTGAGAGTTCATTTACTTAGTGTTCGAGTCCGAGAAAGTTGCATCCACTTCAAAAAAAGTTTCACTAATGTTGCCTAACAGAGACTGACGATGCCCGACAGAGGCTAACAGTGCCCGACGGTGCCCGACAGAGGCTAACAGTGGCTAGCAGTGCCCGACAGTGGCTAACAGAGGCTAGCAGTGCCCGACGGTGCCCGACAGAGGCTAACAGTGGCTAGCAGTGCTCGACAGTGGCTGACGGTGCCCGACAGTGGCTAACAGAGGCTAGCAGTGCCCGACAGTGGCTAACAGAGGCTAGCAGTGCCCAACGGTTCCCGACAGAGGCTAACAGTGGCTAGCAGTGCTCGACAGTGGCTGACGGTGCCCGACAGTGGCTAACAGTGGCTAGCAGTGCCCGACAGTGGCTAACAGAGGCTAGCAGTGCCCGACGGTGCCCGACAGAGGCTAACAGTGGCTAGCAGTGCTCGACAGTGGCTGACGGTGCCCGACAGTGGCTAACAGAGGCTAGCGGTGCCCGACAGTGGCTGATGGTGCCCGACAGAGGCTAGCGGTGCCCGACAGTGGCTGACGGTGCCCGACAGAGGCTAGCAGTGCCCGACAGAGGCTAGCAGTGCCCGACAGAGGCTAACGGAGCCCGACAGAGGCTAACAGAGGCTAGCGGTGCCCGACAGAGGCTAGCGGTGCCCGACAGAGGCTAGCGGTGCCCGACAGAGGCTAACAGAGGCTAGCGGTGCCCGACAGAGGCTAACAGAGGCTAGCGGTGCCCGACAGAGGCTGACAGAGGCTAGCGGTGCCCGACAGAGGCTGACAGAGGCTAGCAGTGCCCGACAGAGGCTGACAGAGGCTAGCAGTGCCCGACAGTGGCTGACGGTTCCCGACAGTGGCTGACGGTTCCCGACAGAGGCTAACAGAGGCTAGCAGTGCCCGACAGTGGCTAACAGAGGCTAGCAGTGCCCGACAGAGGCTAGCAGTGCCCGACAGAGGCTAACAGAGGCTAGCAGTGCCCGACAGTGGCTGACGGCGCCCGACAGAGGCTAACAGAGGCTGACGGCGCCCGACAGAGGCTGACGGCGCCCGACAGAGGCTGACGGCGCCCGACAGAGGCTGACGGCGCCCGACAGAGGCTGACGGCGCCCGACAGAGGCCGACAGAGGCTGACGGTGCCCGACAGTGCCCGACAGAGGCTAGCAGTGCCCGACAGAGGCTAGCAGTGCCCTATAGAGGCTAAAAGAGTTTTTAGATGTGTCCTTGATCCATCACAGCTGATTTAAATGGCTAAATGACCTCCTCAACATGTCCTGAAGTTCTCCAGAGGCCTGGTAATGAAGTCATGTGATTCAGGTGTGTTGACCCAGGGTGAGATCTAAAACCTGCAGGACACCGGCCCCAGATGTTCTCTTGGACAAAGCTCTGTTAGTTTCCAGCGTTGTCTTCCTGCCACATGATAGCGTTTCTCTGCCCATTGGGGACCAAGTACTATCACTGAAACCAGTCATCTGAGAGCGGTCTCAGTCATCGAGAGTTCACGCTGTGCACCGTCAGATTTCAGTTTTATCACACTCTGAGCAGCGTTCACGTTTCAAAGTTGAGTTTTAAACGATGAATGGCATCTGTTGTTCTCTGAGCCGCAGAAATCCTGCTTTATTTCTGCTCTCCGAGTTTCTAATCCTAAACCACCTTCCTCTGTGTTTCTCGCTTTTATGTAGAGCCGGGCTTTCAAATCCTCTGTTAACTGAATAAAAGCTGGATAAATGATTCTGAAACAAGCAGCCCGTTAACAACGCTTCTTTTTCTTTGCCTTCTCAGTTGGAAATTTACATTTCGGAAGGAACACACTCTACTGAAGAAGATAGTAAGTCTGCCTCATTTATTTTTGAAAGGCATTTTCATGGATTGTGTGGAACTAGACGTATTCAGCAAAGACAGCAGGGGTTCAGAAGGATCTGAGCTTTTAGAAACTACAGATTGTCTTTTACCTGAATCTGCTGTTAGAAGCCAAGACGTTCATGGTATTTACTTTACACGTCTGACTTTGCTCCTAACCCTGTCCTACTGTTTTAGTCACATGCTACCCCGGCTCTGCACAGGTTCCTATGGTTACTATTATTTTGACCGTCTTTAGGTTTAATTTACACAAAACTTAAGAACTATGGGATTAAAGTGCTCAACGTGTAAAGGCATTAGCATGTAGACGGTGCAAGATAAAAAAATAATATCAAGAGATTATCTGTACTGACAAGTTACATGAACGACTTTTAAAAAATGGAGCAAACTGACAAAATACAGCAACAGGTGAGAGTGAAGAGCTAAAAATCCCCACAGAGCAATAAAGTGCAGAGACAAGAGGCTAAAATGCTGCATGAACATTACAGCACAGACATGAGCAAGTGGTTCAGAGCACATGGTGTCATTAACCATTAAAACCCTGAATCTGAAACCACAGCACTGATCCCACTGACGCTGATACCTGATCCAGCTCTGAGTTACTCAGAAATGTGGTGAAATCTTTACAAAGACTCAGATAAACCCGAGCTGGGAGCAACAGCAGAGGTCCTAGAATGGAGCCCTGAGGAACACCCCTCACCGAGATGATATGTTGGAGCTAAGCAGCGCTCTCTGAGGTTATTCCAGCTCAAACATTACAGGAGGGGGCGGCACGTGTGCGGGTTTCCGGTGTGGTCCAGTTGTCAGAACGTTTGTGTCGTCTCTGTTTTTGTCTCAGTTAACAAACAGATCAACGATAAGGAGCGAGTGGCGGCCGCCATGGAGAACCCCAACCTGAGAGAGATCGTGGAGCAGTGTGTCACCGAGCCGGACGACTGACTGCTTGGACCGTGTGTGTGTGTGTGTGTGTGTGTGTGTGTGTGTGTGTGTGTGTGTGTGTGTGTGTGTGTGTGTGTGTGTGTGTGTGTCCATAGTGCCTGAAAATTACACTCAGAGGACTGCTGAACGCTCGCCTAAAGGCGGAGCCTCGTGTTGGCTCGCCGGACCGTGTCGGGGGGATTTTTGTTTTGGAGGCTCCTCACGGGGAACTCTGAGCCATAAAGAGTCAGAGGCTGAAGTCAAACAGCACGTGTGTGTGTGTGTTCACTTTCTCATCATTCCCTGCTGGAGGGACTCTCCCTGAGCGGCAGCGTTTCCTCGCTGTCGTCTGCTAAAGGCGACGCAAGATGCTGCAGGCGGAAGTGGGTGGGGCAAACAGAGACTGTCCTACTTCCATGTCATCGTGCAGACTGGGTCGTTCTGTGGAGAATCAGAATCTGTGGCTTTACCTCCTTTTATATACAAGAAGAGAGACGCACAGATGTTTCCAGCTTCTCTTGTAATGGTTGTTTTTTGGCGCCTGTCCTTTTCTAAATGCACTTATCGAGATTTATCTGAGGGGGTCGTTATTTTTAATGAGTAAGGTGTAAAAATCTATATTACTAAATAACCAGGTAATAAAATTAGATTAAAAGTGGACCTGTTTTCCTCGTTTTGTTCTTGTTTCCTGTCATAAATCTCCCGTTCCTTCATATTAACTTGATCAAAGTTTGTAATAATGAGCTCAGTGTATGTACAGTCATCCCTGTGAGTGTGGGTCAGGCTGCACTCACTCATTTTATCAGGCTTTTCTATTCCTGGAACTTTGTGATGTCACAGAGAACGGTGGAGCAGCCAGAACTGAAAGATCTCCCATGTACAGGAGTATTTTTTAATAGCAGGCATTTTTTTGTTTTCCAAGTTCATGTTGATAAACATCTCAGTCGTCAATATTCTCTCAAGTGCTGCCGAGAGCACACTGCGGGTGTCGATATCATCCCAACCAATCAGTCCGTCAGAAACAAACAAGAACGCGGCCCACATGATGTCCAAACGCAGAGATGAAGGTTTACTTTCAGAGTTGCAAGACTAAATTTCCTGGTTTGGGAAAATCTTCACCTTCACAGGAGTTTCTCAAAGACCGCGCAGAGGCTCAGTGTGAGCTAAGTGATTATTTTGAACTGCATATCATGCAAAGCTGCTAGTGAAGCACGGAGCAGATGAATCGTTTCATTTACGACTGCAAAGCTACAGCTGAGAGCCGCCGTTACAGACAGGAAGTGCTGGACAACAGCGAGGCTCTAAAGTCTGCTCGTAGGATCGATTCGACCAATAGCGACATCTGAGCCCGACTCCTGTACTAAATATCTCTCCCTTATACTGGGCACTGATCCAGCTGCTGTCAGGTACTAATGAGACAACAGCTTTTTCTTTTTTACTGCGTAATAATAATAAAAGTAATTGTGCTGAAAAACCTCCACCGGCAGCTAAAATCACTGAAAACGCTCCAGAAACTTCTCAAAATTACCCTCAAACTGTAACTACAACTCTGGCCACCAGGGGGTGACATGTCACCAGCAAACTGTTGCAATCTTTCCATCTTCTACTTCAGTTTCCTCAACAGATTTGATCCCAGAAAAAGGGTGTTCTTAATAACCTGTTTAATAAAGGTTGCACTGGCTCGCTGCACCAGGTTGTGGTACGAATGATGTTACATGAAAGTACAGCCCAGCTGAAGTTCATCCTCAGACAGGTCCACACCTGTCGAAGCTTCAATAAAACCAGATAAATGCACAACTCTTTGTTTCAAACTTGAGCGCCTCCCCTCAGGTGGACCTGCGTGTGAAAACTGTGTTTTTTCCACTGCAATGATGTTGCATCAGCTGCTGGGGGCGCTGTTGGTCTTGGGTGAAGATCCTGAGAGGATGTAAAATGATAATTATACAGCTGTGTTATTTGAGGACCTCAGATCTGAACAATCAGGGCCGACTGGTCGACGTTTTCATCGCGGCTTTATCCGCTGATGCTCGTTAAGAAGCAGCCCTTTTGACATCAGAGTGAGCGTGTGGGTTTGTGAGGTCCTCAGGCTGCTCAGGCTCGTTGTTTGGCTGCAGACGGCACTTTCTGAGCTCTGCAGCTGAAGGGCTGACAACAACAACACAGAGGAGGTTTTAGACCTCTTCAAATCCCCTCACACCGACTCATCACGCTCACAGCCACCACACTGTTGTTACCAGGACTGAACACCGATTGCTGTTTTTCTCTTCCTCTCAAGAATGGAAAGTTTAGACGATGAGCGGGGAATACAAAGGTCCAGAGGTGCAGGAAAGAGCAGAGAAACAGAAAGAGGCGATCACACTCAGAATAAAGCCTGAAATGTCATTTTTCTGCAGTCTACTGCCGATGGACTTCTCAGGCATCAATAATGCTTTTGGCTCTTTTCCTAAAGCAATAGAGTCATCGGGATAGAGATGGTTAAAATTCCTCTCGTTGCCCCAAAATCAGGTTTTTAAAGCTTCCCTCTGGTTAAGTTGTACTTGTATCTTCCATGTAGCAGAATGATCCCACAGATTGAATTCAGGAGTCTCTGAGTGTCCTCTGTCGCTTTCCTAACAGTCTGTGCAGCTCTTGGCAAGCATGAAGGACTCACCATAATAGGACCCCGGCTGCTCAGTGCTGATGCTTCCCAGTGTGCTTTCAGGGTTCAAATGGACATTTTATGATGAAGGCATTTTGAGAATCATCACATGAATGTTCAGATGTTCCCGTGTGATCTTCTCGTCCTCCTTTCAAACTGCATGAAATGCTTTAAAAGCTAAAAGTCTGCCTCATCAGGGGCATTTCCAGGTTTGTTCTTTTCCAGGACTGACATGGTGGAGTGGGCAGGAAATCCGAAGAGGCGGTTGGAATTAAATACATTTTTGTTGCCTAAAATATATGTTATAAGGTTAAGACCCTACAACAATATAAGGAAGAAAAAGCCAAACAATATGAGCAAGCACGTTGGCAACAGTGGGGAGGAAGAACTCCCTGTTAACAGGAAGAAGTTTCCGGCAGAAGCAGCAGCATCCACATTTATGAGATTTACAAAACCATCACAATAATTCAAAAAGTTTCTATATGTTTTAAATTGTGAATCTAATTTTGTTTTAGTTTTCATAGTATTTATAAAACATACAAAGTACATAATTACAAAAATATTCTGTTTTTTAGGAACTTTATTTTAAAACAGTTCTGTTTAAAACGATATTTAATGACAGCTGCTGATTTTAAATGATAATGAAATTTAAAATGTTCAAAATCGTTAAATTTGTGTATGTCTTCATTGATGTCTTATTATTACTTTTCAACAAGTTTATCAATTTCTTTGTAGAATTAATTGTCTTTGCACACAAAATATAGTTTTCAAGATACAGAACTCACGAGTAATATTACTCAGTTTATTTATTTTCAAAATAAAACATTTTATTATTTGCACTTATGACGTGCTGCTGTATCGTTGTTTTCGTTCTTTTTTCTTTACAGTGAAAACATCCAATAATAACTGATCTTTGCGCGATTACACAACTCAGACCTCTTTCTGTATAATCTTCTCTCAGGGCATCAGATGTTAGATTTTTAGTTACAGCATTAAACTAGAATTTAACATTATTTCTTTTTACATAAAATCACATGTGTGTGAAATTGTGTCTTTTTTGTGGGAGTTTTCAGTTCATGTTTATTCACAGTTATGGATTTTTCTTTATTTTGTACGACATTATTTAAAATTACAGGAAAATTCTGTAAAATTACAAATCTTTTTCTCCGCACTGAATCAAACACCGCGTCAGTCGCGCCTGTGAAGGCCAGCTGACTGCTGCGCCCTGATGCTGATGGTCCGTCGGTACAAAGGCATTATTTTTGCTTCCATGATAATAACAAACACATATAAGAGTGAAAGTTCTTGAGATCTTTTTCGGAGTTTAGATCAATTAAAAATAGATTTTGTCTCAGCCTGAGGCGATTTTCTGTTTGTCCCACGAGGTTTAACACCAAGGTGTCCACTGAGTGTCCAGTCAAAAAACACACCATCACCGTGAAGGTGGTGAAACTGTCCCGGGTGGGCGCAGACGGAGACCACCACGTGGCAGGTAGAACACGCTGAAACAGACCAAACTGAGCCAAGGCTGAGATGATCCATCCACGACACAAGGTGAGTCATTATCTGCTTCTGTTTGGATTACTGCTCATCCTCAGCTTAATGCCCACGCTCACACCTCGCTCAGCCCGAGAGGGATTCTCGGACGGGCCGAGAGTGACGTTGAGGGTTTTTGTGTTAAAAAGGTGAAAATGAGGCAAAGACAAGAAAGATCCCGATTCAAACCCCCGGCTGGTGTCTACCGCCTGCCTCAAGGCTCCAGCGCTCCTCCGTGGCGATCAAAGCCAACCAACACTGGCACATCCGCGGGTCGAGGGTGGCACACAGCGAGCAGCGCTGCTTCTGCTGTGCTGAATCATCGGCTCGTCTGCCAGCGGAGGCTCAGAGTGCCGCAGGGGAAGAGGTGATTTGCATTCAGTGTCAAAACATAATTTCCAGGACTCCAGCAGCTCAAACACGGCTGCATCGAGCTGATGGGAAGCACACTGCTATTTTAATTTCACGCTACACATCCTGGACCCAGCTCTCAGAATAGAAGCGTAATGATTTTGTGCTTTACTGCGACACGTTTGTTCTGATCAGCTGGTTCACAGCGAACAGCTTTTACGTAACCGGATTATGTAAATGTCACGTTCTTCCTAATATCCAAGATGACTTCAGGGTAAGTGAGCGTGATATTATTCAGTTTGTGAACTTTGCCTTTTCTGTCTTCCGTCGCGCTTTGAATTTACAGCATCTTTATGTGAGGAAACATCCCACACGCTCCCCAAACACCTCAGCCCGAGCATCGCAATGCTGAGCAGGAAAGATGGCAGAGGAGAAAAACGCAAGTTTCACCACAAACTAGTTTCCACGTGAAACGAGGGGAAACACGCAAATGCAGGACGCTCAGAGAAAGAGCAAAAACAACAAAGGTCCGTGAAGAACACGAGTGTTGAGTATTGCAGCATCGACAGCGATCAACTCGAAGGGAAATGATGACGGAGGCAAAAATGTCCTTAATATTTTGGGAACTTTATTCCTCTTCAACACACGGCAAAAACTTTTCTCATAGGTGCCGTATCTATTTCTCTTCTTCTTCTGTTTTAGGAACGTACAATGAAACAGTGCCTCCTTGTGGTGAGCACTAAAACACTGTCTCTGTTAAACCACAGTAACCATAATGCAGTTAAACAATGTACAACATGAGTACACACAACGAATATCTTAACACCCCCTCTTGTACTCAGGTTGCTGGAATCTAAAGAAAAGTTGTACAATAAACGATAAACAGTTGTACAATCTCTACCACACTTCCTTTTTTTTTTTTTTCCTTTTTTTAAGCACCAAACATAATGTCAGCAAACTTAGCAAGTTTTAGCTTAGAAACAGGTTTGGTCATAACATCTGCAACCATTTCTTCAGTGGCGCAATATAATAGACACATTTTTCCTTCATTTACAATGGACCTTACAAAATGATATTTAATGTCCACATGTTTGCACCTCTGTCGGCTCACAGGGTTTTTAGCCAGGGCAATTGTTCCCTGGTTGTCCTCGTACACTATTGTTTGAGTGTAGCTGTAGTCATCTATACCTTTCAAAAGCTGTTCTAAATATATACACTCTTGCATTGTGGAAGCCAGAGCCATATACTCTGCTTCACAGGTAGAGAGCGCCACAGTGGGCTGTTTCTTGGTCTTCCATGAAACTAAAGAACTGTTGTTACATAGACGTACACAGTAACCAGTAGTGCTGCGTCTGTCGGCAGTGTCACCTGCCCAGTCAGCATCACTGTAGGCCACTAGACCCAAATTTTCATCTGTGTTTCTTCTAAAACACAACTTCTTATCTTTGGACCCTTTGAGATATCTCAACACATGTTTCACAGTTCCCCACTGTTCTTCTGTAGGCTCATGGAAATGTTGCGATAACTTGCTTACCACAAAACTCAGGTCAGGACGGGTACCTGATGCAAGGTATATAAGACTGCCTACAGCCTCTCTATACATCCTCACATCTCTTATCTTAGTAGCACCTTCTGTGTAACACAACTTCTGATCACAGGGAGTTCCTCTGGGTTTACAGTTCTGCATGTTAAACCTCATCAGTATCTTGTTGACATAGGTTTCTTGTGACATTGTTACACATCCATCAGACTGAGTGAAATCAATACCCAGAAAATGCTTAAGTCTGCCCAAGTCTTTCATCTTAAATTTGACTGAAAGCATTTCTTTCGCATCCTTCATTACCTTTTCATTGCCAGCAGCAATTATCAGGTCGTCCACCCAGATGATCATAATCACCATGCCATGTTTAGTCTCTTTGGTATAAACACAGTGGTCTGCTGGGTTTTGCCTGAAACTGTTCGCTGTTAGGTATTCATGCAAAATCCTATTCCAGTTACGACCAGATTGTTTTAACCCATACAAGGATTTTTGTAATCTACAGACTAGCCCTTCTCCCTCTTCATAACCTTCTGGCTGATCAATGTAGATTTCATAATCAATGGGAGCGTGTAAATATGCTGTCTTCACATCCATTTGATGGAGTAACAGGCTCTCCTGCGCTGCTTTCTGTAGCAAAACTCTTATGCTGGTTAAGTTGGCTGTTGGTGAGAATGTCTCTCCATAATCTATCCCCGACTGTTGGCTGTAACCCTTGGCTACGAACCTTGCCTTGTATCGGTCGTTTCCCTCAATGTCACTCTTAACGGAATAAACCCACTTTCCCCCCACTGTTTTCTTCCCTTTTGGCAAAGTGGTTAGGGTAAAAGTGTCATTTTCCCGTAACGAGTGAATTTCTTCATCCATGGCTTTGATCCAGTTCTTTGAGTTAGCTGATTCTATGGCTTCCTTAAATGTGTTTGGGACACCACACACTGCCCTGTAGCAGTAGTCTATGGTAGTGTGGATCTCATCGCTGCCACTGTTGGCAGCTACAAAGTCATTTAAATGTCCCGGTTTTCTTCTCTCCCTAAGAGGATACCTTTTGTTGACAAATCCATCACTTGTCACACTTGTCTCTTTTCGTTCACGCTCATCAGGTATACCACTTTGTGGACTTGTGTCTGTCACAATAGGTTCTGGAACCTCATTGTCCTTGTCACCTTTCTCTGAAGGTCTGTTAGCCATAGGCTGTCTTACTCTGCTACCGTCATCATTTAGTTCTCCCTCATCTGTCTGTGTTTGTCTTTCTACATTTACTTTGCTCACAAACTTAACAAGTCTATGTTTCTGAACTTTCTCAGTTTCAGGGTGGTAAACTAAGTAGGCGGGACTGTTCTTATCATAACCTACAAAGAAACCTTGGTCACATTTTGAATCAAGTTTCCCCTTGTCCTGTTTGTATGCATAGCACACAGACCCAAATTTCTGCATTTTTGACAAGTCTGGCTTTTTACCTGTCAGCATTTGGTAGGGTGTTTTCCCTGTTCGCTTACTAAAGCATCTGTTCCGTGTTACAGCAGCAGTTTGAATGGCATAGTTCCATAGGCATTTCGGTAGCTGACTCTCAATCAGCATGCACTTGCCCATCTCGAAAAGAGTACGCCACCCCCTCTCGGCTGTACCGTTTTGATGGGGTGAGTACGGGGCTGATGTCTCATGCTTAATGCCATTTTTCCTTAACAGGGTTTGGAAATCTCTGCATGTGAACTCTGTCCCATTGTCTGATCTAATGCATTTTACGTTGCCATATGGTGCAACATCCGCTAGAAATTTCTCTGTTGCCTGCACTGTATCAGTTTTCGTCTTCAGGAAATATACAAACACTGAGTTTGAATAATCATCAGTGAATGACTGCACATATTTGTACCCATCAATAGATTCAGTGGCTATCGGACCTGCTAAATCTGTGTGTACCATTTGTAAAGGAGCCTTTGCTCTTGTATCCGGATCTCTGTTTCGGGTTTGTGCAAACTTTCCCTGGATACACACTTCACATTCCTTTTCAGGTCTATCGGTTCTCCCCTTAATCTGCATACCGTTAACCACACCTTGCAATCTTACTACATCTTCATAGTTGCAATGGCCTAATATCTCGTGCCATGCCTGTATGTCATGACAGGTGTTACACTTATCATTACCCTCAACTTCAGTCTGCAAATAGTACAACTTGCCATACACATGAATGTTAAAGTTAGTACCGTCTTTGTGGGTCAACGTGTCCTGCCCTTGTTTAAAGGTGACTGTTGCTCCTAATGCAGTGGCTGACTTTACAGAGAATATGTTCTGGGGGTATGATGGAATAAACAGCGCATCTTTCAGCGTTGCTTTGCGTCGCTGGCCTGTATTGTCAATCAGGAACACCTCTGCGTCCCCCCTCTGTTGGGCGACGCCTCTGCACTGGGTACCGTCTGCCAGTTCTACGCTGTGTGACTCCGGTCTGAACGCGTCGTCGAAGCTCTTGAACTTGGCGATGCTGTTAATGATGTGTGAGGTAGCCCCAGTGTCCACCAACAGGCCTTTCTCCTCAATGCTGTACGCTGACTGCTGGACTTTGATGTCTACGCCCTTAATCCTGAAGGCATAATCTGGCGTTTCTGCTTTGGATCCGTTGCCGCTCTCATCTGCGACCTTCCGCGCGCCATCTTGTTTGTCTTTATGTCTACACGTGGTATCACTGTGTGTGCTGCTTTTGCAATGACTGCACCACGTCCTCCGTCTGCACACTTTTGCTCGGTGGCCTTTTAGTCCACACTTGAAACACACAATGTCCACATCGCTCTTGTATCTGCATTGTGCGCTGGATCTCGTGTGCTCACGGCCGGTTCTTCCTCCTGTTTTCATTACGTTGTCGCTACACTCGGATGCGCTTGACTTTTCAGTGTCTTCGAAACTCCGTAGCTTTGTTTTGAACTCAGCAAATGTCATATCGTCTTTATCGTGAGTAACGTGTATTGCAAATGGCTTAAAACTTTCAGGTAGACCTTTTAAAACCATAGCAATCAATAATCCATCACCTAAAGTCTCACCCGCATTGCGCAGTGCTGTAATGGCGGCCTCTGCTCTGATGACATAGTCTGTGACAGTCTCTTCCCTCTTTTTCTGAAGCGATGATAGCGTGGTGTACAGGTTGATGATTCGGGGCTTCCCCTTTCCAGCGTAGTAGTCCCTCAATATTTCTAATGCTCTTCTCCCATTATCAGGGGCATCTCTCATAATCAGTGAGAGGCTTTTATCGTCCAAGAATTGGATTAACTCGGCGTAAGCGTCGGCGTTCTTCTTACCGTCTGCTGCTACTTCAGCCGCGCCGTTCGGTTCCTTCAGAACGGTGTCTTTTAATCCCAACAAGTGCAAATATCCTAGCACCTTAGTTTCCCAAAGTTCATACCTGGTCTCATCTCCGTCAAACATGAGTCGAGGCAGCCTGCTTGCTCCTCGTTGATCCATGTTGCTATTTAGCCGTTAGCCCGCTATCCGTTGTGGCTCCGGATCTTCATGAGAAAAAACTCTTCTTCGAGTCGGCCCTGGGCCCATAACCTGTTGAGTATTGCAGCATCGACAGCGATCAACTCGAAGGGAAATGATGACGGAGGCAAAAATGTCCTTAATATTTTGGGAACTTTATTCCTCTTCAACACACGGCAAAAACTTTTCTCATAGGTGCCGTATCTATTTCTCTTCTTCTTCTGTTTTAGGAACGTACAATGAAACAGTGCCTCCTTGTGGTGAGCACTAAAACACTGTCTCTGTTAAACCACAGTAACCATAATGCAGTTAAACAATGTACAACATGAGTACACACAACGAATATCTTAACAACGAGGGATGTTGGAAGGCCTGGAAACCGAGCTAGATCTGAACAAGAGCCTCACGGCCACTTAGGTACAGCAAGTATCTAATAAGCCAATCACGTGGCAGCATTTAGGCACGCAGACGTGGAGAAGATGACCCGGAGTCCAAGCTGAGCAGCAGATATCAGCGACTTTGACTGATGCGTGGTTGTTGGTCGGTTGGCCGATTGGAACGAGCAGAGCTTGACCCGAGCGTCCCGGTAAACGCACACTCACACGTGTGGCGCCTGCTGTGACCGCTTGACTGCTCATTGCTGCACGTGCAGGTTTGTGGCAGTGAATACCTGCGCGCGTGGAATTGTTGGTGAATACGTTTGATCTTACGCAACATTTAAACAAAACTCTGACTCCATAGTTTTGTCTCTCAGATAGCTCGGACCAAATCTATCTTAGCACTGCTAAGTCTCAGATGTGCATCAAACTTTCATGGTCCACATTTCTGATGTCTGTGCGCGGACAGCTCTGATATTTAGCTTCATATGTCCACCATATCCACCCATGTTCATATTTCAGTGTGAAAGTGGGTCGATGGGCCTTAAAAGCTGTAATAATATTGAAGTTTAGTATTATTTTCTGATATTGTCGACGGGGAAGAGAAGAACAGGGAGAGCTGCTGTGTGGTCTGAAGACGTTTGTCCTGACAGAGGACCAGGACACGTCCTAACCAGTTAAAGCTGTCTCAGCACCCACAGGATGAGGATGGAAAACGAGCCTTCGCTGCTGTATCAACACATTTGTGAAGGGTGGAGTGAAAAATTGTAGAGGCACTGAGCTTGTTTAATAAAACATGAAAGGACACAGTCACACGGGGACGGTGGCGTTTGGAAACGCTACAAAGCAAAGCTATTGCAAGGCAGTGTTTCCCAGCTCCCGCAGACAGGAACAGCTAGCTCCGCTAAAACAGACGAAAGGAGGGAGTACCTGCAGCGCGTCGAGGCAGTGACCTGCATGTAAGCACACAGTGCCGTGTTTAGATCATGAAGAACTCGCAGAAAGTCACAATAAAAGCTGTCTCCATAACTTTGTTGGAGCAGTCTGATTTTGTGTCAGAGGGGTGTACACCTCACAACGACATGACAGAGTGCTGTCCAGGAGAGACTTCAGGATCTACACCACTGTGGCTGACGAGGCCAGAGATGGGAAGCACACATTTACCTCCAGGAGAAGCAGAGAACGTGGTGCTGATGTTGTAAGACAAACGACACAGTGTCGGGGGGATGTGTCCCGGCATGTTTCAGGTTGTGGTGTTTTTGGTAGTTTAGTTTCTATTAGTTACTCTTTGCTTTGATTGGATGCTGTCTCAGCTCGGCGTCTCGTCTCCACCATCTGTAGTGTACGCCCATCATGTCTCGTTCCCTCTTTCCTAGAGCTGGGCGATAGAACGATAACGATATGTATCGCGAAATAACTTTTTCTTGATAGAAAAATTTAACTATTGCGATAGACCTCGCCGCTCTTGTCCTCTTAAAAAAAAAAAGAACAGCCAATCCAAATGAAGTAGCGCAGAGCCGAACCAATCACAGCTGCAGCGTCACGTCACGTGACTTGTTACGTACAGCACAAGTGCCAAGCCGCACGTGTGTTTGTTTGGGAAGCAGCCAGCCGCCGTGCCGCCGGGTAATGGAGGAAATGAGTGTGCCGACTAGAGAAATATATATATATATATATATATATATATATATATATATATATATATATATATATAAAAACACCCAGCACGCCCCTGCGGGCGGTTTATCCTTCAAGCTCGGGTCCTCTACCAGAGGCCTGGGAGCTTGAGGGTCCTGCGCAGTATCTTAGCTGTTCCCAGGACTGCGCTCTTCTGGACAGAGATCTCCGATGTTATTCCCGGGATCTGCTGGAGCCACTCGCCTAGCTTGGGAGTCACCGCACCTAGTGCTCCGATTACCACGGGGACCACCGTTACCTTCACCCTCCACATCCTCTCGAGCTCTTCTCTGAGCCCTTGGTATTTCTCCAGCTTCTCGTGTTCCTTCTTCCTGATATTGCTGTCATTTGAACCGCTACATGGATCACTACGGCCGTCTGCTTCTGTTTGTCTACCACCACTATGTCCGGTTGGTTAGCCACCACCATTTTGTCCGTCTGTATCTGGAAGTCCCACAGGATCTTAGCTCGGTCATTCTCCACCACCCTTGGGGGCATCTCCCATTTTGACCTCGGGACTTCCAGGTTATACTCGGCACAGATGTTTCTGTACAGTATGCCGGCCACTTGGTTATGGCGTTCCATGTATGCCTTGCCTGCTAGCATCTTGCACCCTGCTGTTATGTGCTGGATTGTCTCTGGGGCATCTTTACACAGCCTGCACCTGGGGTCTTGCCTGGTGTGATAGACCCCAGCCTCTATGGATCTTGTACTCAGAGCTTGTTCTTGTGCTGCCATGATTAGTGCCTCTGTGCTGTCTTTCAGTCCAGCTTTGTCCAGCCACTGGTAGGATTTCTGGATATCAGCCACCTCCTCTATCTGCCGGTGGTACATACCGTGCAGGGGCCTGTCCTTCCATGATGGTTCCTCGTCCCCCTCATCCTGGACTGTGGTGCTGACACTCACCAGTCCCCGGCCCCCTTCCTTCCGCTTAGCGTACAGCCTCAGGGTGCTGGACTTGGGGTGAAACCCTCCATGCATGGTAAGGAGCTTTCTTGTCTTTATGTCAGTGGCTTCTATCTCCTCCTTTGGCCAGCCTATTACCCCAGCAGGGTACCTGATCACGGGCAGGGCGTATGTGTTGATGGCCCGGATCTTGTTCTTACCATTCAGCTGACTCCTCAGGACTTGCCTGACCCTCTGCAGGTACTTGGTGGTTGCAGCCTTTCTAGCGGCCTCTTCATGGTTCCCATTTGCCTGTGGGATCCCCAGGTACTTGTAACTGTCCTCTATGTCTGCAATGTTGCCTTCTGGTAGTTCAATCCCCTCAGTTCTGACTACCTTCCCTCTCTTTGTTACCATCCGACTACACTTCTCCAGTCCGAACGACATTCCAATGTCATTGCTGTATAGCCTGGTAGTGTGGATCAGTGAATCGATGTCTCGTTCACTCTTGGCATACAGCTTGATGTCATCCATGTACAGGAGGTGGCTGACAACTGCTCCGTTCTGTAGTCGGTATCCGTAGCCAGTCTTGTTAATGATCTTACTGAGGGGGTTCAGGCCTATGCAGAACAGCAGTGGGGACAGAGGATCTCCTTGGTAGATCCCGCACTTGATGGTAACTTGTGCTATGGGCTTGGAGTTGGCCTCTAGTGTTGTACGCCACATCCCCATTGAGTTCCTGATGAAGGCTCTTAGGGTCCCATTGATCTTGTACAATTCTAGGCATTCCAGTATCCAGCTGTGGGGCATTGAGTCATAGGCCTTCTTGTAATCAATCCAGGCAGTGCACAGGTTGGTCAGTCTGGTCTTGCAGTCTCGGCTGATTGTTCTGTCTACCAGTAGCTGGTGTTTTGCACCTCTGGTATTCTTGCCAATTCCTTTCTGTGTCCCGCTCATGTATTGACCCATGTGCCTGTTCATCTTAGCCGATATGATGCCTGACAGGAGCTTCCATGTAGTACTGAGGCAGGTTATTGGTCGGTAGTTGGAGGGGACCGGTCCCTTCTTGGGGTCCTTGGGGATCAGGACCGTCCGGCCTTCAGTTAGCCATTCCGGGTGTCTCTCGTTAACTAGCAGCTGGTTCATTTGTGCTGCCAGACGCTCGTGGAGTGCGTGAAGTACCCTCAGAAGGTCTGCTAGATGATGTTAATGCAGCACTACGGGCAATACCTACAACCACGATTACCGACACTAACAAGCTGATCTACAATATATATATATATATATATATATATATATATATATATATATATATATATATATATATATATATAATATATATATATATATATATATATATATATTTCCTCGTTATTGTGTAGTCCTGTGTCTTCCTGCGCCCAGCGTCAGGTCGTCAGTTTGTGTTTCTTCATGTTTTGCTTTACCTTCAGCAGCTCAGGTCATATTTTAGTTTGTTTTTTGTCAAACTTCCGTTCTGCCTCTCGTGTTGTCTGCTCCACAAACACCCGGCGTCCGGGCCGTGACACGCAGCGTCCCACAGTGTTTCTGTTTGAGTGACGAGGGTTAAAACATAAACAAGGATCCAGCTGAATATTAGTTCCCCTGAGACGCTCACTGTGGATCAGTTCAAAGGAAAACGATTACCCCGAGTCCCTCTCGAACGACCGAGCTGCTCGCCCCATCTCTGAGGGAGAGCCCGGGCACCCTTTGAACGACGTCACAGATGATGTGTTCTTCTGTGAGCTGCACACCAAGCTCAGGAGGACCACAGAGCAAAGCTCCAAAGCTGTGATGTCGGCTGCACACGAGGGACAGATAGATCTGCTTCATCGAGAGAGACGCTGGAGTTATGAGGGAAAGAAGGTTTAAGTGAAACCGCAGCTTAGAGTAGACGGTTTGGATTTTAGGGGGAAATGAGCCAGTTTTACATTTACGTGATATGTTATTAATACCATTGCAACTCTAGTTTGAGCTGAGCTCTGCTGGGGTGAAAGGCACACTCCATTATTCATTTTCCAAACAACAACAAAAAAAGGGATGTATTCATGTCTGTCTGAGCCCATCTCACAAACCTCCCCTCCTCCTTACTCCACGCCTCCTGCAGAGGCTTCCCTGGCTACGAGCTGTGTGAGAATAAACTCCGAGCGAGGCCTGCATCCCTGCTGGAGACCTTCAGACACGCTGAGCCTGGCGGGAGGCGATTGTGGCCGGTTAGCTCAGCGTCTTCACCGCGCCATCGTCCTCCGCTGTCGCCGTGCTGTTCAGACACTCAGTGCAGCAGCAGCAACGCATCTGTCTGCACAGTCCTCTGGGACATCATCTTACATGGTGTCGACACCTGTGACACCGCCACGTTTCCTCCCAGGAATTCCTGTCCCAGCCGCTTTTAAGGACCTGAAACAGGTCCGTTTGTTTTATAGATTATAGAGACGTGTGATGTACGCCGCAGACAAACTCCACCCCCCTGCTGTCCTGTTCATCAGTCACGTGAAGAAGCAACAAAATCAGACACAGGATGGAGGTGCTGTGTTCCAGACAGCACGGCGAGAGCCGAGGGCTCGCCCGCCTTTACTTTTAGAAAGAACCACAAATAAGCCTGCAGCCTGACAGAGAAGTGCTCTATTAGCATAATATGGAGCTGCTGGGATATGATGGGGCCTGATTATGCAGGGCCGTATATGTGAGGAGAACGGTTTGAAATTTAATTCTGGGTTTAACAGAGAGCCGGTGATGAGAAGCCAGCATTTGAGAAATACGATATCTGTTTCTAGCCGTCTCACTAATGTTATTAATGCTCTGCATATGAGGTCACGGAGCACTCTGAGGGCTTCGCATAAACTAAGCAAACAAACTCAGAAATAATTGGACCCATCAGAGATATTCAGGCCTCTCTGATTGGTCCCCAGAGAACTTTCAGGAAGCATCACTGCTGCCAGCGCAGAGACTTCATGTAGATCCTCCAGAGGTTCCTAATCGTTTCCACGTGCTCACGCCGCAGCATCACAGCACACATACGTGATGTTCATCTCCAGCAGCTGTTCGCGGCCATGCAGCCGGTTTGCCCACCTGAGGTCACGTGTTTCAATCCTCAGGACATCTGTGAGGAGGACAGATTTCTAAAACCTACAACGTAAACATCGTTAAACAACTCGTGTTTACGTGAGCGGAGGATAAGTGCGTGTAGTCGTGTTTGTGTCTCAGTGAGCGGGAGCGCTGCTGTAATGCGCGCTAGAAACTGCACTGTTTATAACTTCAAATACATTTTGAGATATTTCGGTCTGGATCAAAGCGGTGGTCCGACGGACTTCGCCGTCCCTGTGAGCCACGCCACTGGCATGGCTTCAAAGGAAGGGTCAGAATCAAAGCAGAGGCCCAGATATCCAGTGGCACAATTGCTTTCCTCTCTGCACTTTCATCCTACTTCATATTCAGTTTCTCTGCATAACTTTGCGGTCACTCAAGTTCATAAACGGAGCCGAAAAGCACCGATGTGAGTGCAAAATACAGCCTTCTTTATTTATGGCAGTAAAAACAACATGCTAACCACCACGTCAGCCTGTGCAACGACCGTCAGCGACGTCAAACATCCGGCTGCCACAGAAACCAGGAGGCCTGTTTGTGCGTTTGATTGGCTGAAGAGCAAATACAGATACTGAGTACTGTCCAGCTGGTGGGTTGGATCAGACTGAGAAAAATATTATGTAAAGCTACCATACATAAAACTGTGCAGATGAGGTTTTTGTGTCAAAACACGGTTAATTATCTGTTCTTTCACTGAGCTGAGAGCAACCACGTCAAGTGAAATGTCATCTCTGGACAACAAATGCTTCATCTCATTAGCAATGAGCAGTGCGTGCTCTAGCAGCAAGTGATCCTTCATCCCTCCTCCAGGCCGGCTGATTGTACGCACAAGAAGGGCAACAAGCAGGGCGAAATAAGCCGTGTGAGCAGTGCTTCAGCGGGAATCAGAGCTCCTTTGTGCTGTGACATTTTCACTGGTGTAACGTCAAGACGAAAATGGAACAAACAGAATCCTGAACTCGGTGCCTGCTGGCCATCGTGAACAGGAGACAAAGAGAGGCGCTTTCTACAAACCGCATTACCTCGGCCTTTCCGACACACCTGAAGGAGCGCAGACGACGCTCTCATCTCCGTGCGGCCCGGGCTCGCCTTCAGCTCTGAGCCCGCTGGAACAAAAGTTGTGTCGCAAGTTTGGAAAGTTTTCATTCCCGCTCCTGTGACAAAAACAAATTTGTTTTTTGGTTCTGCTGTGCCGCTTCATGGTATCAAAGAGGCCCAGGCGGACAGCTCAGAGCTGCGAGATCCAGCGTGAGCGCTGGTCTGGAAAGACTCGAGGAATTATTCTCTAAACTTACAGCTGAAGACACATTCGTCACGAGGAGCATACATGTGACACTGGTTGATTTATTTTCTTTACAAACTCGTTGACATGGATGTTTGTGTGGCGAGAAGCTTTCTTGGCTGTTTGTGAAGCCAGAAAATATCTTTTCCAAGTCCTCTGCATGCTGAACAGTATTTTTAAAGCACTGCAGGAGGTTTAAGTAAAGTAATGCAATATATCAAAGCACACTAGTCAAAAAAAGAAATGCAGGGTTTATGTTATGAAATACATTTTCAATCACTGTTAGAAATCCATCTCAGTACAAACACGTTCAGTGCCGGCCTGTCGGCGTGCTGAACGCCGGCATGCGTGTCGCTGTGCATTTATGAGGAGGTGGTTAAATCTCTGAGGAAGAGTTCAGGAGAACAAATGGCCTCCCGTTCATTTCGACTGTGACAACGTCCGAAAACTGAATAACAGAGAGCAAAGACGGCCAAATAAACACAGTGCTGTGAAAAGTTTCCCGTATTTGGCACACATGCATGTTTCATAGCAAACGTTAATATTAGAGAAAGATAAACAGAACACCTTGTGTTCTGGGGGCCTCTGGATGTCTGGAGTTTTGATCTCCTCCATACCTGCTTCATGCCCTGGAGGACGGGGCTGTGGCCCCCCCACACCCTCTAGCAGATCATTACATGAAGGAACCTTTTAAAAACAAGCGCGTCCATGCTCACAGGTGTACACACGGGTGATCACACCCACAAACTACACCCTTTTTGGCTCCTACCTCAAAGCACACTGTGTTCTGTTGATCTTATGTGCTGCACAATAATGTTTAACATTTAGTATTTACTGTCATATTCCCATATATCATTGTGATGTTGTTTATTCTATTACTCTTGTTCTCTTCTGCTTGTTTTCTTTTTTCTTTCTCAGCAGGTGATCCAGGTGATTGATATATGCATTTTTTTCTCTGCCCGTTCTGTTGGTTTTTGTCTTTTGCCCTTCTCCCCCGTCCCTCTTCTCAGCTGTTTCTCTTTCCCTCTTTCTTTCTCCCCTTCTTTCCCCCAGTCAATTCTGTCCCGTATTCAGTAAGTGAAAATAAAATAAACAATAAAAGGTGAATCAAATGGACCATTACGGCAAGGCTGGGATGGTCAGTTTGGTAAAGTAAATCCGTTGGGCATCTTTCTTTGCCTTTAGACAACAATTCTGATGCAAAAGAGCCAAACGGGACAGGCCAAAAAAAAAACAAAAAAACAAAAGAGAAAGATAAACAGAGTGAGTACAACGCAGGTTTGAAACAATGATTTCATTTATTAAAGTTCTATCTATGCTGTCAGCAGTGAGCCACAGTGAGAGCATCACACACATTGCCCTTTGGTTTATCAGAGGTGAGAATCACCATACATCCCACGATACGATATTATCACAATACTTAATGTACGATACGATATTATTGCAATTTTTAAAAAATATTTTGCGATATTCAGATTCTGTCCATAAAGTTAAACTTTATCAATATTCATTTTATCTAATATCAAAGTCTCGCACTCAGACTTTCTCTCATTTCAGTTTTATTGTTGACAAACTGAACGGTTTGTATTATAGTCTAGTCCAACTTAACTGAATGCAACCATCTGGTACAATTATTAACTATTAACTATGTATAACTATATTAACTATTCTAAACTATGCAATATGAAAACTATGCAGCCCCTTCAGCAACTGAAGAAAGTAAATTAAAACAAAATATAATTTTACATTAAATAAAAAAGTTTTAAACTTAATTAAAATAAAACATGTCTTAAATTAAAATAAGCAAACTGTCATGTTTATTGCTGCCATAAGAAAAGTTAAACACATTTGGACAGCGTCAGGATTCTTGCTCAGAAAAAGGATCAACATGCTCTGAAGTCAGAGCACAGAAACCTTTTTTGTAACAAAATATCGATTTGTGCTGTCCCTGTATCGATACATTATTAGCAAACAAAATATCACGATACTACACAGAATCGATTTTTCCCCCACCCCTATGGTTTATGTTATTTGCATATTAATTCAAAAATGCTGATCAAACTTTTAATATTAGACCTAATAAGAGCAAAGAAGCTGTCCAAACCTACCTGTCCTATTAGAAAAACTACCTGTTACAGAGACATTTCTAAGGCTCTGGGACTCCAATGAACCGCAGTGAGAGTCGTTATCCACACATGGAGAAAACCTGGAACAGTGCTGAACCTTCACAGGAGCGACCGGCCGACCAATATTACTCCAAGAGTCCATCGACGACTCATCCAGGAGGTCACAGAAGAACCCAGAACAACAGGGGTGTCCAAATTCAGGGGCCGCATCCTCCTGAGGCCACATCTGTAGGCCGATTACATCACAGCGACGCGATGAAGGCTGTCCCAATTCTTAGAATCCTTAGCGTCCTCCGTTTCCCCAGATTTGAAGGATGGGTTGGGTGTATCCTTCGTGGCCCGCCACATCCCAGAATTCATAGCACGGCTCAGCCAATTCCAGTTTCCAACATTTTTCAGTGTTTTATTTGTTCGTGAGTAAATCGGTTTAGCTCAGATTAAAGTTGTTAGATTAGTCAAAATAAAACTTTATTAATCCCCCAGGTGGTTTTCACACAGCTGAATAAACGGCAAACAGAAGTGTGAGACGGTCGAGAGTTTACGCCAGTGTCCTGTTATATTTTAGATAGCAAGGAGCAGACGGACGGGTTTATTAAACTCCACCGAGACAGCGGTGACGCAGATCTGAAGGCTGGACCGTCACATTTCACAGCCGTTTACTTCCGGCCTACCCGACCTTCTGAGGACCTGGCCCACGTAGACCGCGAAGGCCGGGTCCTCAGGAGGATGCAGCCCATGAATTTGGACACCCCCAACATCTACAGACCTGCAGGCCTCACTCAGATCAGCAAAGGTCAGAGGTCAACGATAACAATGAGACAGAATAAAAATGGCCTCAGTGGGAGAGTCCAAGGAGAAAACCACTGCTGAGCAAAAACATCCCAGCATACAGACGACTCGCTGCAACTGACAGAACTGTGGCCTGAAAACCCTGAAGGAGGATGTCCGCCCATCAGTCCGTGCCCTGAAGCTCAAGAGCACTCGGGCAGAAGGACAATGATCCGAAAGCAGCACGTCCACCTCTGATTGGCTCACAGACACAAAATGAAGGTTTAGGAGTGTCCGAGTCAAAGTCTGGACTTAAGTCAGACTGAGATGCTTCAGAGTGAACTTAAACATGCTGGAAAACTCCAATGTGTCTGATTTCAAACAACTCTACGAAGAAAAGTGGGCTGAAATTCTTCTACAGTGATGTGAAAGACATGAAATAACTTCATGTAGAGAACCTTTCATGGTGAAAGTTGTGTTGACACTGGGAGACTTTCTAGCAAGCAAAACTTTTAAAGATAAGCTAAGATAAGCTAGGATAAGATAAGATAACTCTTTATTGCCATTGCAGAGTCATACATAGAACAATAGCACAATGAAATTGGAAAACTGTCCCACGTTGTCCCACAACAACACGACACAGTAACGTAACTTTTATTGTTATTATTGCACATTAATTATTATTACACCTTGTTTTTTATAAATATAAACATTATTATTGTTGTTGTTGTTGTTACCCCCCCAAAAGTCCAGGCAGGTAGCCAATCAGGTCAGCTGATATCATTGATTAGGGCTCTTGCCCCTCTGTAACAGCTGTCCTTGAGTCTGGTTGTCTTTGACCTCAGCAGCCTGAACCTCCTGCCAGACGGCAGCAGCTCAAACAGCCGGTGTCCTGGGTGTATGCAGTCCTGTAGGATGCTGCGTGCCCTCTGGAGGCAGCGAGTGCTGTACTGGTCCTTCAGGGAGGGAAGAGGATGTCCAATGATCTTTTGGAGATGCTGTTAGGCCTTCTTCAAAACTGCAGTGGTGTTTGAGCTCCAGGAGGTCTGTGTCTATGTGCACACCCAGGAACTTGAACCTGGACACCGTTTCCACGCACTCCCCGTTGATGCTGATGGGCTCCTGCTCGGACTTCCTCCTTCTGAAGTCGAGTACCAGCTCTGTTGTCTTGGTGGTTTTGGGGTCCAGGTTGCTGTCTACACACCAATCCAACAGCCTCTGAACCTCGGCTCTGTACGCTGTCTCGTCTCCCCCAGAGATGAGCCCCCACACGGTGGTATCATCTGTGAACTTAATGACTGTGTTGTCTGGGTGGGAACTAACACAGTCGCGTGTACAGTACGGACTCACACCGCCTTGTGGAGGGCTGGTGTTAAGGCTGAGGATATTAAATTTTTATATTAGGGTTTAAAACAAAAAGCAGCTCAAAGAAAAAAGTAAAAACCTCTGTAACGATCGTTAGCCTCACTTATCAGCATGAGCTCTCCTTCTGTGACAGGTCGATGAGATGAGTCACTCAGGTGTGGCTCACAGTAGAGACGCTGCTTCTCCACATTCAAGGACGTAGCTGAGGTAGTTTAGACGTGATCAGGCTCCCTGGAGAGATCACTTTGTGTTCGAGTTCCTCCAGGTTACCTGTTCAGCAACATGAGGGGCTAAAAATGAAGTGAGCGTGCCAAAGCCAGCAGATACAGTGAGGCCCGCATGTAAAATATACATTCTATGCTTCATTTCCCCCATTCACAAAAGGCTTCAAGTTTATATGTATTAGGGGCGTGGCCTCTTTGATTGACAGGTGGATGGTGGCACAGGTGGCAATAGCTGCTTGGAGCCTTTTTAATGACTTTATCTGACCAACAATATCTCTGCTGTGAGGTTACTGCACCAACAGACCCACAAGTCCCAGCTCCGGTTTGGTGAGTGAAATGTAAGGATTTTAGTTGTTGCTCAGGATGAATGCAGCCTGATAAGCAAGCAGGCTAGCGCTCCACACCAAGATCCAGATGTGGTCACTTCTGGATCCTTAAACCCAACAGGCTAAAATCATGAACATGCACTCAGTCACATTTTCCCAAACTTCTAATGAATATTTAAAAACAGATCAATTATTCTGCTCGCAGGACCAGATCGTCCTTGATGCTTTTCTGTTCTCCTCAGCTCTACGCAGAATGTTAAACAAACGGCTGATGGGACATCTCTCCGTGTACGTTATCAGGGGTGTTTCCAGTCGTTTCTTCAGTGCTTCACGTCGCGATGAGGCTCAGAGGACTTTACAAGGACAGGCTGATGTGATCTGATTTAAAACGCAAAACAAATGACTTAGTAATTGATCTGTTTTCCCCAGTAAGCACTGGAGGTGAGTTCAATGTCTCGGCTGTATCTCTTAAATCAGCTCGAGAGAGAAAAACATGCTTTAAATACTACGCATAGAGGATGCAGCAGAATGTCTAATGAACCGCATCGGGCTCGTTTTCAAGACAACAACAACAAAAATGACGTCTGTGAAACAGCCTTCACAATAAAAGCACAGTAACATCTGGCTCGCAGCAGGTGGCGCTGATTGAAACGCTCCTCTTTAATTGAAATCGTTATGATGAATAATTTATCATTTTGTGAACGTTCCTAACCAGAGCTTAACTTTTCTGTGGGGTGACAAACGCTCCCACTGCTGCTCTGACAGGTGGAGCTGCTCTCAGGTGGAGCTGCTCTCAGGTGGAGCTGCTCTCAGGGGAATAAAGAAGGCGTTTAAAGGAGGATATCTGGTGTGAAACATCCATCAGGACTCAGTGAGGAAGGTCAAATGTTAAAAAAATATTTAAAGGTATCAAACAGGAAGGACAGTGAAATGGTCTCACAAAGGAAAGCCCAGCAGTCAAACTGTGCCAGTCAACATATTACATCTGTTAGAGCTACGATGCTGCGTCACTGATCATCAGACCTCTTTTTAAACAATATCACACCTTTATTCAGCAGCAACAACCAGACCAGTGGCAAAGCGTGAGCCACAAAGCAGCCAATGAAATGAACACGTAACAGTAACATCAAAGAAAAATGGGACTGAACTGAAATGATGAGCAAATGATCACATCTCCATGACCTGAAATCAGACTTAAGTCTACATGGACACGAATCAGTGGACACAAACGTGTTCATGAAAATGAAGAAAATTCAGGATATTTGAAGGAAAAATGGCAACAACATATTTCCATATACATCAGTAGGTTTAATGAGCTCGGTGAGTACAGCTGTATCGTGTTTGGTTTAGTAGCACCGTGTCAGTCCTTCATTTGGAGCACAGGTAAGGACAGCAAGAACTAAACTCTGTGGACCCGTCGTGATAAACACGAGAACCAGTGAACCTCAGAGACACCTGCAGGTCTCACTCCTGTTTTATCCCAGCACAGAACAAGATGGTGAATCTGGGTTCAGACAGGAAATATCCAGGTAAAGAACAAATTGGAGAAATCTTTATTTGTAGTTAATGCTAAATCCATCCACACAACAGGAAACAACAAGGACAGAGGACAAGAGAGCAAGGTCAGGAAACTGGAAATTCACGAGGGAAAGGCCTGATTCTCAGCAGGCTGTTGAGGGTGACAGCAACCTGGCAAAGAGTGCAAGTTTCACTCGGCATTTAGAGCCAGAGATCTGACGAGCAAATAGAAAACAGGTGTCCAAGCTCACTCAGGAGACACGGCAGACCTGCCCGTGGGCTGAGCAGCGAGCCAGAGCACTGCCCAAACTCCTCCTGACTGTTAGAGTGCCAGCACACAGCCATTTCATAACACTGACAGGAACAGAGGAAATAGGAAAAAAGGACCCTGACAGTTATATTCACAAGCCTGCCATTATTTCGGTCTCCTCCTGAGTTTGTGCTGAAACACACCAACATTAGACTCCCTTCACACACCCATTTATCCCTGGTTAGATAATAGATGGTATTAATGCTCTTTAGTCTATGGTATATTTGTGAGACCACAGCATGCAGGTGCATTAGCAGGCTAGCCAGTTGGATAGTTAGCAGTCATATATATATATATATATATATATATATATATATATATATATATATATATATATATATATATATATATATATATATATATATATAACACCCAGCACGCCCCTGCGGGCGGTTTATCCTTCAAGCTCGGGTCCTCTACCAGAGGCCTGGGAGCTTGAGGGTCCTGCGCAGTATCTTAGCTGTTCCCAGGACTGCGCTCTTCTGGACAGAGATCTCCGATGTTATTCCTGGGATCTGCTGGAGCCACTCGCCTAGCTTGGGAGTCACCGCACCTAGTGCTCCGATTACCACGGGGACCACCGTTACCTTCACCCTCCACATCCTCTCGAGCTCTTCTCTGAGCCCTTGGTATTTCTCCAGCTTCTCGTGTTCCTTCTTCCTGATATTGCTGTCATTCGGAACCGCTACATCGATCACTACGGCCGTCTTCTTCTGTTTGTCTACCACCACTATGTCCGGTTGGTTAGCCACCACCATTTTGTCCGTCTGTATCTGGAAGTCCCACAGGATCTTAGCTCGGTCATTCTCCACCACCCTTGGGGGCATCTCCCATTTTGACCTCGGGACTTCCAGGTTATACTCGGCACAGATGTTCCTGTACACTATGCCGGCCACTTGGTTATGGCGTTCCATGTATGCCTTGCCTGCTAGCATCTTGCACCCTGCTGTTATGTGCTGGATTGTCTCTGGGGCATCTTTACACATGTCATTTATTAAAAGTATAAATATATATTTTAACTCAGAAGTACAGTTTTTAAATTTAATGTTGCTGAAACAACAAAGTAATAATAAAATAAATCTTTCTGATTGAGGAATCACTCATCTTTGGAAAAGAGAGTTTATTACAGAGAAATGGCTCTTTCAAAATAAAAGCTATACTATACGCTTCTTCTGGGCTATATTCTCAGCAGCATATTAAACATATCAGGTCCCCATAAGGAGAATCCTGTGCTAACGGCTGTCTAAATGACTCGGGTAAAGTTTGTAGCATGCTGCTTGTAGTTTTTGTCTGCTTCCACTTGTCTTTGCACCAGGATGATGTCGGCGTAAATGTGCAGTCATATTCGTTGTGTTCCCACTAGTGCCGTCAGCGTAAATCTCGTTGAAATGACCTTAACGCCACAACACGGCAAATCTCCGTTAACGAGCTACCGCGGATCGCCCCGTGCATGGGGCTGGACGGCCAACACGTTAACGAGCTAACTGCGCTAACACACTAGTTCCCACCAATGTAATTGAGCATTGCATGGCACATCCAACATACTGTTTTACTTTAGTCCATGACTCGCTTACCTTCAGGGTCATACGTCACATGAAAACCAAAATAGTTCCAAACGCCAGATCTGAATCAGGGTGGGGGTGTTCAATTTCGGGTAGCGTTGAAGCAGTTGCCATGTTGCAACGAGAGCTTAGCTTCTGTCTTGCTAGCTTGCGCTGCGCTCAGTGAATCTGCGTTCGACTACTCATACATATGCGTACCGAACCGAAAGCACTGTATCGAACGGTTCAATACCGATATGAGTATCGTTGCACCCCAAATATATATGTATGTATATATATCCTGATAACCTACCAGTGGCTGGACTGAAAGACAGCACAGAGGCACTAATCATGGCGGAACAGATCCATAGAGGCTCGGGTCCATCACACCATGCAAGACCCCAAGTGGAGACTGTTTATAAGTAGTTTTAAACCTTGTGATCCACAAAACAGCACTACAGTAAAAGAACTGACTTCATTACAGTCAGTGCCGGAGCGGCGGCTTCACTCATACGCGATTCATTTGCAGTTTGGACGCACAGGTGTGAACGTCTCCTGCCCTGATAGCAGCGAGGGGAGGACTATCCTCCGCCCGTGAGCGCTTTGGCACGGGTGAGGTGACCACAGCAGCACCGCTGCTTGTTCACAGTATGAGCGATACGCCCTTTCACGTCAAAAAGTCGTCATAAATAAGTCTCCAATAACACCAGAAAAAGTCACCAGATTTGTGGCTAGTCGCTTTTTTAGAAAAAAAGTAGCTAAGGGGCTCTGAAAACTCGCTAAATATAGCAACAAAGTCGCTAACTTGGCAAGGCATCTCCGAAAACGTTAGAGCACTTATGCAAATATGTGATGTCTTGATGAATCGAGCAGATATTTGAAGTTTACACAGCACCATTCTCGCATGAAAATATCTTAAAAGTTTATTTTGTGACCCAGACAGAGTAATATTTCAAACTCTGCCACTCTGTGTTCCTCCGCCACTGCCTCATTTGAGTTTTGGACGAAATGCATTCTGGGATATTGCATTTCGTCATTTCGAGCTGATTGGAGACCAGAACAGCCAATCAGATTTTTTTGCATCCAAGTCTGTGATTGGCTGGTTTTGTGGCACAAATATAACGGTGTAGAGAAAGAGTTGAGCGCGCACGGGCAGAAATGTTGAGAGCGCGAGCGACACATCGTGAGCGAGCGCAAATGCAAAAACTGAGCGAGAGGGGCTGCTGTTGTGTGTGTTTGTGTGGATAATAGCAAACACGGAAATACATTTTTTGCACGCAGGAATGAATTTTGTTCACTCAAATTCAGCTTTTCTTCGCTCAAAATAGATTTCTCCTCAAAATACAACAGTTGCACCTGCAAACTTTTTTTACGTGTGCTCCAATTTTTTTTAAGTGCGCTTAGAATAGTGGCACAAAAATAACGCCATAGTCGGTGAGTCGGGAACTATCGCCTGGATGCCGAAGCTCCTGGTAGCCAGGAGAATGCAATCTGCTTCTACTGCGAGTGAGTGGTAATCCTTCGAGGCCAGGGGCGGGGGGTTGATGAGCTCACACCGGCAACTGTCTGAGAAAGACATGAGTGAAGAGGAATCCACCGTCATCCGTTCCTAGCAAGGACAGCGTGCTCTCCATGAGCACGGTACCATCACCCAGGCCCGAGAGAGAGAGGAGTTTCTCGGCCCGCTCTGCATCAGAGAGGGAGTAGCGCCGTAGCAGCAGTGCCTTGTATGGGGGGGATCCCAGAGGAAG
Source organism: Astatotilapia calliptera (assembly GCF_964374335.1). Classification (NCBI taxonomy): domain Eukaryota; kingdom Metazoa; phylum Chordata; class Actinopteri; order Cichliformes; family Cichlidae; genus Astatotilapia; species Astatotilapia calliptera. The sequence continues at coordinate 1,575,053 of NC_137428.1, read as the reverse complement.
GTCACCACACGGCGGGTAGACAGAGGATCCAGCGAGGCCACCACATGATGGTATTTTGTGTTGTTGGCTGAAACACCACAAAGAGCAAACTGAGCTTTGACATGCACGAACCATGAAGGAGGGTTGTGAAGCCAAAAGTCCTGCAGCTTAACCGCCACAGCAAAGATTCAAACGTACAGCTCTGCTGTCACTTCCAACATAAATGAAGACAGGAAACTAAACAGCAGTGACGTTTGTAGGGTTACTGAAGTTGGGCTAGCTGGTATATAATAATGTGCTACGTGACCGCTAGCGACACAGCTATGTTAGCATAGCATAAACACAGTGAAGCTGGAGGATGAACGCTAACTTTTTTCCACTCGATAAAAGCTAACATGAGGGTTCCCGATGGTTAGGGACAGGAAGAACGAGATCCGGGCTATCAACAGCTACGCCCTGCATGTGATCAGGAACGCTGCTGGGATAATAAGCCGGCTAAAGGAGGAGATAGAAGCCACTGATATCAAAACACCCTCGTGACCACGCATGGAGGGTTTCACCCAACTCCAGCACCCTGAGGCTTACGCTAAATGGAAGGAGGCCGGGAACAGATGAGACAACAAACATCCGTGAGTACATCAGTAAGAGGGGAATAAAAAACACTCAGGAAAAAACAATCTTGACTCAGGTTCTCATGATTCATCCATGAAAGGGTTTTAAAGGGAATCATCTGCTGACAAGCAGAGAAACCAGTTTTATTATTTGACGATTGCATCAGTGCCGGGCTTCGTGGATGACGGTGGTGTGCTGACTGATACAAAAGCAACAGCTCCTCCAAACTTTGCTTTTAAAGGCGCTCCAGGTTTGAACAGGCCTGCGAAAAACTGCATAGATAGAAAAACAAGTTTAGGTTCAGATAAAATACTTTGAAACTTCCTGAATTCAACGTCATGCAGTGAAGGACAGATGCAGCCTTTTGTCTTGTTCTCGAGAGGCCATGGCAATGTTTTGACTTTGGCTGCTACCCTGGTCAGGCCTCTGCTGGAATACAGATTACCTCTCAGTGGGACTTCCTGATTAAATTAAGGTAAATAAGTAAATATGCATGGAGCTGTTTTGATTTAACACAGAAGTTTATTCAGAAAGTGAGAAGCTGCACTTTAACCACTTTTCATGTCTTCTCTTTAGTGAGAGATTAAACGACTTCATTTAATAAAGCGGTCATCACAGTGGGAACTAAAAAATCTTTTTTGAGATGTAATTTAAGACGACAAATAAGATTTCTTACTGACATTTTTCCAGTTCCACTTCCTCTCTGTGTTTCCTAATATGGATTGGGCTAGCTTCTCCATTTAGCCTTTTAGTCTGTGGAGACAAAACATTGCAAAGTAAAAATGTGGGTTGATATAAGGAGCTCGTTAAACTCTCTGATTGGTTAAAGACACATAAAGCGGCCCCGGATCCTCTGAGTGTGCTAACATGGGTAATTCTAGCATCACTGCACGTAGCCGCACTATCTCACGTTAGCTTGTGAAAATGTTAGCACCCAGCAACACTAGCTAGTTAGCATTTTTAGTGAGCTAATGTGCTCTTGACAAATAAAGCCCAGTTGCATTTAAATATGTGGTGTGTAAACACAGCTGTTACCACATCACTTCCTGAGTGAGAGAAACAGGTTGATCGAAAGCTTTCGGTCCATCATTCCTTGTATTACTTCCCTCTGGAGATGACGCCACATTTCCGGCCTCTTCAGTATCTGATTGCTCAGATTGTTGAATTTAAACAATGACTGCACATCTCACCATTAGACGTTTGGTAAAGTCAACACTGTGAAGCTTTGTAGGGTCCAGTTAAAATCACGAGTATTACACAGTGTCTGACACATATACTGTTACTTAGAAGCAAACGGGTCACACGAGTTCAGCACTTGTGGATGTATCTGGATCTCTGCTTGGACCTCTTTTAAGCCGCCTTTCCTTTCTGTGAGCTGAGTGATGGTTTAATCCTGACAAAGAGAGCAACAAACATTCATTAAGAAATCTGTTCCTTTCTGCAGCTGTAATCGAGCAGGCCAATATGTGGGAACAGATAATCAATACCTCAGCTTCAGGTAGATGATTCTTTGAACACTGATGGGGCATTTATGGTCTAACTTCCTGTCAGTATGTCCTCATATAGGATATTACATTCTGGCTTTTCTGCACGAGTCGTCTCTCTCTTTGGCTGTAGCTCAGCAGGTAAACCAGGTGACCTGCTAATCAGAAGGTTGGCGGTTCGATCTTTGGCTGCACCCTTGGGCAAGATACTGAACCCCGAGTTGCTCTCCAATGTGTTCATCTGTGAATGTTAGAAAGAGTGGCTTTATGAATGAAGCATGCTGTATAAAGTGAGTAGAGTGAAACTGATGAAATGTCCCCCGAGTGAGACGCGTTTTGGGATTTCTTTACTTGGATTACTGAGCGTGCATGAAGACAATCTCTTTGTTTTTGCACTAAACTTTTCTTTTTCCTTTCAAAGCGAGCTGTAGTTTTCAGAATGAAACTCGGAGCATCCATGAAAACATCAGGAAGACGACCACCTGAGATGGTGCTTGCTCATAGGGGGTCGTGTGATTGTTGGGTTTTTCTCTGTATGTATTATTGTAGGATCCACCGCCTTGAGGCGACTGTTGTTGGGATTTGGTGCTGTATAAATAAAATTGAGTTGAACTGAATTGAGAGCGAACAAGAACATCTTCGTATAGACTACAAGTACCCAGGTCCCGATGGGAGACACCACTAGTTCCACACAGACGAGCAGCTGCTGACCACCTGACACAGCTGCAGAGGAGCAGCTGTTGTGACAGATGCAACAATCGCAGCATGGAGCAGAGAAGTACCAGAGGCTGAGGGAGCAGCAGATGTGGAAGGTCCAGGTGTTCCCACGTTAGGAGCTGAAACTGAATGAAAACACTGATTAAGCTACAGGACAGCAGCTGTATGTTGACCTGAAACTACGTGTTCTAACCGTGTTGTTTCAGCAGCTCCAAGGGTCCAAACTTAAAAATACAGAGCTCATCAAATGAAATAAAATAACACGTTTGTATATTTTTAACTGGTAAAAGAAAATCTGAGCATAGGACTCTGGTTCTGGCCTCCTTACACTGGCTTCCAATTGAATTTAGGATGTATTTTAAAATCCTTTTACTGGTTTTTAAATCCTGAAATGGTCTGGCGCCGTGTCCCCCTCGCTCGCTCAGCTGAGCAGTTGTTGCTCTCAGTCCCTCAATCACGGCTGAAACTTGGAGCGAGCGTCCTCTACTGTGACCCCGACGCTTTGGACGCTCTTCCTCTGCCTGTTAGCTTTTCTCATTTTTACTCACTGGCCTTTGACTCAGTGGGTAACTGACAGTTATTTTATTGTATTTATTATTCTTTGATTATTCTTTTTATATTTCTGCTGTACAGCACTTTGGTTGGCCTTGTGTTATTTTTAAAGTGCTATATAAATAAATTATGGCTATGATATTTTCCTGCTGGACAGATGGTCCAGCTCCTTTCCTCCCCTTAGTTTAGGATTCCTGTGACAGCAGTAAATCCCCTCCATCCATCACATTCACTTAACACATAAAAAGGCCAGTTTCTGACTGGGAGGAGACACAAGCCCATCTTCAGGGTGGAGGCTGTCCTGCAGCTATCCTTATGCGTGTGCACGCCTGTTTGGCCCTAAATATCATTAGAGTACAGTTATGCTGCCTCTCGGCCAAATCGCTTCAGTAAAGGATGTTTTTAATCTCAGAGAGATGTTTTTACCTGGATGAATGCAAACGTCTCTCTGATCTGACAGCAATATTCTGTCTTCAAAATGACTCGATATCTTTCATGAGCCATATGTTTGGCATGTTTCACAGATTATAGGCTAATATATAATTTACTATGAGTTCCTCTTTGGTCACAGCCCGGATAAATGGGAGGGTTGTGCCAGGAAGGACATCAGGTGTGAAGTCTGTGCCAAATCGAGCACAGGGATTCATCTCTGCTGAAAGCACTTCTTCTTCATGCCTGTCTGAGCCGACAAAGTAAAGACTAATTGATTGGTGGGAAAATGAACAGGAGCAAAGCTTTAATCCTTTTAATTTAGCTCCTAATGTTGATTTGGAGACTTTCTGTAAAGCTGCTGCACAGATGCTCACAGCTGTGCAACTTAAGTGTTGAAAACAACGGAAAGCACACGTTTAGCTGATCTGCACCGTTCTATCACACACGTGGAAGGTTGGGTGGTGCCATGCTGTGGATGCATGAATCCATGAAGCTCCCTCCATCCTTTATCCTTTTAAGGAGGTGATAAAGGTTCTCTGATGCGCCTCTTTTTCATATTCAGACCATTCAAAGAGATCCACTCATTTCACTCAGTTTGACTGCGTTCAGAGATCCAGCTGGAACCTGTGAGGTGTGCGAGGACTATAAGGGACGTGGTTGTGACCGATCATTCGTCATAGTTTATTTAGATCAGTGTGATTCACCCGTGGCCTCCCTGCCCTCCATTCTGAACGTATAACCAGCCAAATACATTCACATCCTTTAAAGATAAATGAGGCGCACACACATCTCAGCAGAGACTCATCAGTATTCACAAGTTCTTCTGAATCCAGTCCACTTCCCTGCAGGCTGTACTAATATATTCCTGTTAAATGTGAAGTATTCCACTTCATTAGCTCAAAGATACCAAGTGACTCGCTTCCGAATGTCACCCTCATTGCCGTGCCGATAACAGCTGCTTATTATTATTGAGCTGCGAGGCTTTTCAGCACGACTACCCACGCAGCCGACAGAGATTACTCGCGTGCTGTTTGTCTCGCTCTCCGCAGCAGTTAGCGTGCATCTGTTCGTTTCCAGCCTGCAGTTCTTTAACATGAACGCCTGACGTGTTCAGTGAGACTCGCAGGACCGCTACTCCTGCACGCGTGTCCGGCTCAGATACTTCCCATCGACCCGCCAGCGCCGGCCGCCCTCTTCAGGTCAGCGCTGATTGTTCCTCAGAGCACGTCCTGCTGATTGTGCATCTGGGCTCTTGTCACATCCTGTAAACCCATCGTCCACGCTCTGTCACACGCAGGGACAAGCAAACACAAACATACCTGTTTGTTTGGGCTCATTTCCCTCCGGCCTCATACCTGGATGGTTGGCGGTGCCCTGGCCTCTTTGTTTATGTCTGCAGCTCCGGCAGGTGTAACAGCAGCTGGAGGACACAGTATAAAGTCTGCTGCAGGCTCTGTAAATGAAGCCACATGGGATACAGCTTTGGGGGATTAAAGCCCCCTCACGTCTTAAATGTCTTCGGTTTTCAGTGTGGACAGTCAGGTTTTACTCCCATGCATGAGGCTGACTTTAAATCTCAGGCTCAGGGATGGGGGGGCCAAGGGTGCTCCAATGGGCAACATGTAAGAGATGGACGTCTGTGCACATTGTGACCATGCCATGTTTGGAGCCACAACAAAGTGCAAGAGGATTGTTCCAGGTTCGATCGGTCGGGTGAGGATCAATAACCAAAGACTCATAGAACCTGTTAAAAGTTATAGGAGCTGGGAGCAGAGAGCTGCTCCTCTCTGTGGTCCCGACACATTTGTTCATTCTGTGTGTCTGCTTGAGCAGCAGATGTGTCACTGCTGAATTGCAGTAATCAATTATTGATTCCCGCCTGGGCTGCAGGGAGTAATTTCATGTCGAGCGTTCAGGTACAGATAAGATGCTCAGACCGAGTGACTGGGAAAAACAGGAGGACAGAAAAACACTGAAGCTCCGTGTTCTGCAGGTTATAGTATGTGTTCACGTGACGTAATTATCACTGAGGGTTGAAACTGGTGCAGAAGCGTGCTGAGGTGGGGCGCATTCACATAACTGAGCCTGTATGTAAAATGGCCTGTATTTGTATAGCGCCTTACTATTCACACACACATTCACATACTGTATGTGTGCTTGTGTGGATCAGAGAAAGCTCAAAATACATTCACACCTATTCTTGCTTTGATGATTTCATGATTACATCATATCCCACCTGTCTGTTTGGCTCATCGTGATTGGTCAATAAAAGCTGGATGAAAAATGTCCAAAAATCGTGTCCCTTAAATACAAAATCTCAGAGTTCGTGAGCAGACTGAGTTCATGGACTATAAGATATCACTCACCCTATACTTCACCTTTATTGTTGTGACAGCTGTTTATTTCACAGTCTAAGGAGCTTGGCAACAAAAGTGTCAGGACTTCTTTAACTTTCCTTGAGCAGCTTCTTCAGTTCTTAGAGCGACTGGTGGAGAGTCCCAGATTTAATCCCTGTGGGAGTGTCCCCCCAAGAGGGTCATGGACCCCCTATTGATCCTCTGCCTAATCACACGAGCCAAGGTGTGAAAACAGGTGTGGGTCACAATCAGCCAGGGTTTCAGGTGAACCCACTGTGAAACCTGGCCCCACCTTATCATGTGATTTCCTGAGGTCAGATGGCCCAGGATGTGAGTGGGCGTTAAGGCGTCTGGGAAGGATCTCAGAACTGGATTATAGATGGCAGACAGCTGATGCTGTAAGCCCCGCCCTCTGTTCTGAAAGATGCTTCTTTCACTCCTCTTTCAAACCATCTGTCTTCTCTGTCCAACACGTGAACATTGGTGTCCTCAAAGAGTGACCTTTGACCTACAGATGCAGATGGACAGAGGTGGCTCTTGAATGTTGTGTCGAGCGTTTACGAAGTGGCTGTTTGGTCTGATCGTGTCCATCTGGGACTTTCCACCAGTCGCTTATAGAACTGAAGAAGCTTCTCAGATGAAACGTCTTCAAGGCAACTTAAAGGAGTCCAGACGCTTTTCCTTACGAGCTCCTTGGACTATGAAGAGCTGCATGACTGAGAACCTTCACAGAGACATTTACTTCACAAATAAATAAAAAACTGTCCAAACATGACCAGGGAGCACTCCCTTTGCTGGACTGTAAACCTGAGACAGGCTCCATGGTGGCTGTTAAACTCTGTTACGTGTAAAAGAACAATGAGAACCAAACCAGGCAGTAGAAATGTTGGAAGCTGCAAATATGGGAATGAAAAACCAAGCGAAACATGCAGGGTGTGATTAATGGCAGCAACAGCACTTTGTCAGTGTGTGTCTGTAATGAGATTAGTGCCTGCAGACACACGCTTCAGTTTGCCACACATTCTTCTCTGTCGCACCGACTTTTCCAAACATAATCAAGTCTTTAATTCAGGGGTTAAAATGTCAACACGAGCTATTCTTTTTATTTTAGCTGAGATGAGAATAAAGCTGTTATATAACAGGATGCCAAATACGAGGAGTATTTTTACCACCTATTTTAAAGTGGATCAACTCTGGTCCTTTCAAGCTTGATACTTTTATTTTACCCTCCTAGAGTAGCTGTGCATGATTCATGGTTTAAAATAATCCTTTGTTATGTTTTTCTGAGACCGAAACAAGCTGTTTTAGCATCCCACACTTTCTTCTGATTGGCTGGGCCTCAAAAACATGCTGGTGCGAGGCTCCAGTGTCACACAGACACGTCCTGACTGTGGATTAGATCAAACAAATATTCTCTCTGGATCGTGAATGTCTCTGCAAGCGTCCAGCTGCTCGGCTGAAGGCGGGATCACAGGAAACACTTGGTGAGCAGTCATCTCTGTTCTGTGGGCACTTTAAATGTTTACAGCTGAGCCAAGAGAAGAAGCCAAGTGCAGCAGAAACTGCAGTTCCTCTAGTGTCCACCAGAGGCTCCAGCAGGGACTTGTTTGCAGCAGAAATAAACATGTTCACAGCCACAGAACTATTCTCCCCTTCACAACACCTGTACAGAGGAAGAAGATTGTTATAACTCACCTTATTAGGTTTGCAGGAGCGTGGCCGCTTTGACTGACAGGTGGATGGTGTAGCTGCTACGCTCTGGGTGACCTCAGTCCCTGACCTGAGTCCACTCATGTTTGCAGGATTGTTTGAATTCAGACACATTGGAGGTTTTTCCAGCATTAAGGTCACGCTGATGCATCTCAGTCTGATTTAACTGAAGAATGATGACCTCTGACCTTTACTGAGCCAAGTGAGGCCTGCAGGTGGTTAGATGTTGTTTTGGGTTCTTCTGTGACTTCCTGGGTGATTCGTTGATGCGTTCTTGGAGTCATTTTGGTCAGGTGACAGAAGAACCAACACAAAGCTCAGAGAGTAATGGTGACACAAGATCACAGGTGAAACTGGAGGATGACTTGTTGGTTCATGACTGTATTTGAAGCACATGTGTGGCTGCATGTATGTGGAGTGTCTGACTGTTATTCATCAGGTGACAGAGGCAGCTCTGCCATGTTGTAGCTCAGAGGTGAAGAGGCGAGGTCACAGGTGACTGACTGATGGTTTGGTGCTATAGATTAACTAGTATTTATTATCATGACAATTGTTAGGCTGCTGATGTAAATTGATTCATTAGTGTATGTTTGACAAAGAATCTGAATTGACATGTCTCACTTTTTATATGGCACGAATCCATGTGTCATTTTATCAGGTGGCAATATGTCCTAGTGCAGTCAGAGGGGAAGAGCCAGGGCCAAAGGTGAGGCACATCAAGCACAGAATAATAATTGTAATCTGAGGATAAAATGCATGTACTGAGGATGAAAGAAGCTTCAGTGCTCTCAGAAGACTAAAAACATGGCTACGGTCAACAATGATTCAAATTTAAACAATGCTGCTGTGTGTCCACCAGGAGACACTGGACAGTATAGATGTAAAACAAACATGCCAGCAGTTTATCTCAGTTAACGAGAGGAGCAGGCCTGTGTTTGGCTGCTTCACATAGTGGACATTGAGTTGTTGTGTGGGACATGTAGTCCATGTCTGTTGCTGTAACAGTAGCTCATGTTTAGAATAAAAAATCCCAGCTCGCTGAGTTGATCGGGGCAACAGTGCCTAAAATGTTGCAGAATTTTGCTGAGAGATCTTTTACTTTGTGGTCATCTTAGACGAGTAGTTTTATGGACAAAAACCAGCAGGTCACTCAGTGTTGCCTTAGTGCTGATGTGTCAGAGATGTTGGTGTAACTGAAGTAATGCTGTTAAGTCCTTCAAGTCATATTCTTTTATTGTCACGACTGTATTTGAAGCCATTTTTATTTTTGTATGATACCTGATAGGGCTTCATTCTCTACCATGGCTGAAGTAAACTAAAGCCTGAAATACTTAGTCAGTCATTTGTTTAACAGTAATTTAACATTATATAATTCACATATAAAACTATGAATTGTGATTTTAAATGGTTTATAAGCACGTAGAATAGGATATGTAGGCAAGTATATTTCTCCTCTTTTTATTAAGAAGCAAAAACAAAAAGGACAAAAACAGAAACGGGGCAGTGTTCGGTGGTTGAATCATCCGTCCCCACCAACGCCAAAACCAAATCTACGCCCTTGTTTTACACAGTATAAGGCGCACTTAATTTTCTCCTTTAATTTTCTCAAAAATCATCAGTACGCCTTATGTATGAATTCTGGTTGTGCTTACTGACCTCGAACTGATTTTATGTGGCAAACGGCGCACAGAAATCTATTAAAAAATGTTTTAGTACGACTTTGATAAGCTATGAAGCTTGAAATGCTCCCAGAAATGGCTCCACAGCATGTAAAAATATAATATAAGCTCTGGCAGACTTGGTTCTATGGTCGGTCTTAAAGGGTTAATGAATCAATGTTACGGAAGTAGAGGAAGCGCAGTTTTTGGTTTTCCCCATATTCCAAAATTGCTTCATCTCTTTGCTATTACTGTCGCCTGGCATAATTTGCAGATGATGCTGTTTTTAGCCGCTGCAATTCTTTTGACCAAAACAGGCACAGCTTGATGACATCATCAACATGCGCTATCGCGGTAGAGCGGTATAGTCAAAATCTCTATCGTTGGCCAAATTTATATCGTTTCTATCGTATACCGTTTATACCGCCCACCCCTAGTATGTCCATATTTATACATAATCGATGTTCCAAACTTGTTCTTTGCTTTTTATTCTTGATTCTAGATGAGCTTCCTTTCCTCAGTTTCTGTGAATATTTTGCTTTGTTTGCTTTTCCACATACAGATGAGAGTTTGGAGTAAACATGGTCCAAGTCTCATTTCTCCACAGACCGACTTTTAGTTTTTCCAGCAGTTCTGACAAAGCTGAGCTGTAATCACCAGAACGAGCCCAGATTCGTCCCAGATGTTCCTTCTGTGTCATTTATTTAAAAACACAAACAACTACAGAGGAACCCCGACCTAGGAAATTAATCCGTTCCAGAGGGTCTTTCGTAAGTCGAAGCACCCATTGCACGTTTTGAGTGAGGTGATGCTGAACGATAGGCTATAGGCTAATTGCTAACTAGAACAACAATACGCCGTTCAAGTGGACAGCGAAGCGCAAGTACGGAAGCCAAGGGGTTGTCACATGATTCAGAAGGCATTGTGGGCATTGTAGGCTCAGCCAATCAGAGCCAGCGGATTTCGTTACTCGGGCATTTTGCCGTAACACGGGCAGAAGTATTGCCGTTCAGTGCCTTTGTAACTTGAATTATTTGTGAAACAGGGTAATCGTAAGTCGGGGTTCCACTGTATTTAGTGTTTAAACACACACAAACACACCTTATACATGGTAGAGAATGAAGGCGTGGGCATCTTTCTACCTGTGTGCACAAAGATGTCACACGTGTGGCTCTCGGAGAGAAGCTGCAGGTGTCGCTTTGATGTCAGTAATCGTGTTGCAGAGTGGGCGTCAGAACTGCTGGAAAACAGTTTGAATAAGATTAGAAATACTCATCAAGCTCACAGATCCTCCTCGTCTGCAAACCTCCTGTCCTCATTTCATCTCCCCCCTTTCTTACAGTTTTCGTCATCTTAATCAAATATCTCCTGTTTGATGCCTCTTTTTCCTCTAAGCTCTCTCCGCTCCCTCGCTTTATTTTGATACTGCTGCTCTGTCTCCTTTATTGTCCGTTTCCTTGACCCGTTTCCATCCTTCCAGATATTCCTGTGATGCTGTGTGTCAGTCGGTGATGGGTCTGTCTGAGGAGCACTTTAAGACAGCAAATTAGAGCTGAATTTTAAACTGAAATGTTCCGTCTGAAAGATTACCCCCGAGTCTCTAAAACTTTAAAAGCAGCGGTCCAATTAGGCTGAATGTTGGAGGCAGGAAACTCAAACCACCTGGCATCTGAACTCAGTCCAGTTTCTACCATGGTTTCATACAAATACTTTGTTATGTAATATCACTCCAGCCAATACGCTGTGCTTTATCGATTCAGAGAAGCTAAACTTCACTGTCTGAACCAAATTTTCCGCGTCCCGTGCCAGTTTCCTGAATCCATCACTCTCTTGGAAAAACTTTAATCGGTTTTCACTTGGACAAAATTTGCACATCTCATTTGGACCAAACTGAACACATTCTCAGGGACGCAGGTTCCCAGGATGTATGCCCCGTGTGGTGGCACGGAGGGGAACCAAGGACATGGTGGAGGGAGGTCGTGGGAGATGATCAGAAAAACAGAAAAAGAAATACAGTGAAAGAATATCAGATTTGATTTTCCAGCCCGAGTTTGCACCTCGCCAGCCACGTCCTTAGTTCAACCCAAATATCTAATCAGCCAATCACATGACAGTAATCAGTGCATTTAGGTATGTATACACGACGAAGACGCCTCCACGGTCGCAGATCTCAGAGCACCTTCGTGCTGGGATGGGAGATTCTCATCATGGATGCGGCCGACAAACCTGCAGCTGGAGATGATGTCACGATGGTGACATGATGGTGTCATGTCAAACGGACACTATCAGACATGATCGGTTTGACAACCAGACACAGGTGAGACAAACTCGGTGCAGGAGCCACTGACACCAGAGAGACCAGCAGAGTGAGCACAGGTACGGCTCAGCACCCAGAGAGTTACCTCCCACCTCCTATCACCTCACGAGGCCAAGGAGAGGTGAGTCCACACGATGGACTTCATGCCAGCTCTGACTGTGTTGTTTCAGCAGGTCGAATAAACTCGCATCAAACATTTGGTGGAAAGTGAAACTGAATTTTTGATGAAGGACAGAAAGCACCAAGTTTGATAAAAACGCAGATTTTACCGTCTTCAGAGATCAGCCATAGCTGGACTGGCCATCGGCCCACCGGGCATTTTTGTTTTGTGTTTGTTTTTTGTAACGGTATAAACAATGGCAGGTGGGGAATTGGCCAGATGTTGACAGATGTGTATAAATAACTGGCGGAGCTTCCACAGATTCAGTAACATTAGCAAGTGGTGGAGGTCAGCAGGTGGATTTGTGCTGACTTTTTACAGTACGTACTCGCCGAGAACGTGAGCACGGACTCGCGATGTGTACAATTGGAACGCCCGCGTACTTGATGTCACAGGTCCGGAGTTTTTACTGCCGTCCCCTCTTAATTTAACTGTAATATGTTATGAAGCTTAACTTTAATCACAGCCAGACCGGTTTACTCAGGAACAAATAAAACACTGAAATAAACCAAACATTAACATTTAGAAGTGACTTATATATCATGTTTAACCTCAGTAGTGAAATCTCTATTAATAAAAATAGTGTACATGTACATACGTGTACATACCTTAATAAAAACAAGGAGGTGAGATGTTAGAACGCTTTTGTTTTTATTTTAGTGGACACTCAATACAACAGTCCGCTGTTCTCGCCGGCTGTAATAACCCTCGACCTCGCTGTCTGCTATGGAGCTGGCGGGTCACAGACGTCTCCGAAAACGTCGGAGCGCGTTTGGAAATTTATGCTATCTTGATAAATCGAGCAGATGTTTGAAGTTTACACAGCTACATTCTCGCTTGAAAAGAACTTAAAAGTTTATTTTGTGACCCAGAAAGAGGAATATTTAAAAGTTTTTAGCCGCGCTCGTCCGCCATTGCCTCGTTTGAGTTTTGGACGAAATGCATTCTGGGATATTTAGCTGTACCAAGTCCACACAAGTCACCACCGATGCATGCTCGATAAAACGGGCGGAGCGAGAACACATCCGGGACTTTTTCGCGTTCTCGGCTTGATGCGTACTTCGAATTGGAGCAGTACTTGGTCTCCGACTGGTGACGTATCACGAGTACACGAGAACGCAAGTACGCATATTGAGAAAGGCCCATAGACTTTCACAATAAAACAGGAAACAAGAAAACACTACACAAGGACGCAGACTCGACACTGAGAGACAGACAGAATATAACACATGGAACCTGAACGACACTAAATGTGAGACACAACCGAAGAACAAATCCTTAAACATGAATAAACAGAAACACAGAATTCAAATAATAACCAACAAATCACAAAAGTAACAAAACGATCATTCAAGAATAAACCAAAACATAATAAACTCAGCATGCTGGGTCGACCTGACCCAGAACCGTGACGGTTTAGCCCATAATGGTAGGTCCAGCCCTGAGATCAGCTGTTCACATTTGATGGAAACGGAACGGGCCACTTGACAGCCGATCATTTTTACATTGTCATGTGATTTTTTGTGACTTTCCTCTGTGTGAAAACAAACCAAGTTTACAAACTCGTCAGCTGACTGGGACCAGAGGAAACAAGCTGGAGGTGTGAACGCTTTCCCTAGCTCGGATCGTGACTGTCACTAAGACGCTCGCGGGTCCCGTCAGGCAGTTTGGAAACTTTTGAAGTGGAGCCGACAACTCGGCTTCATCCCAGGAATGACAAACGGAGAACAGAGACCCTGAACCACAGACCTCTCCTTCTGTCATCTTGGCTGAAGTGGAACTAAACTGCAAGCAGGTGCGGGTTATTACCCCGATGCACCCAGACACTCCTTCATGTTTAGACCAGCAGCTGCTGATCAGTCAGCCTGACAGCAGCTCCACGGAGCTCCACTGTCCAGAATTCATCAGCAGTCTGTGTGAACGATCAGCCAGCCTCCACTTTGCATCTCTGATGGCCCAGCAGTCGGTAAAAGCAACAGCTGTCTGTTCTTTTCACACTGATTATTTTTCCTGGGAGGGTTTCTCACTCAATCTCTTGAAATAAAAAAGTAGACGTCTCAGTTCTTCCCCCAAATTTCAAGTGTGTGCATTAACCCTTTAAGTTTGCTGGAGCTGTTTGAGATGCACATGTAGGTCAGCAGAGACTTTCCTCCCAAACCTCTCAGGTTTCTGCTCGTGTTAAGCAGCTCTGATGTGCTGTGCTGTAAATCCTCTCCTGCAGTTATTTGTTATTTGTGTGGGATTATAACAGCTGCAGGGCTCAGCCTCATCGAACCAAAACACGCCCATCTCAAACCTCTGCCCTCGGATGAGCACTCTCAGCTCCCGGCCATTACTGCAGCCATGCTGGAGTCATTTCTGTTCCCCTCGCCTCTGCTCCAAACCTCTCCAAGCTGCTGTTAGAGGACTCACATTACGCCCAGAATAGTGTTTTGTGCAGCAAACCCTGATTTTCTCTTCAGACTTTAGGTTTCACAAAACTTTACTGTGTCGATTTCGTTTGCAAGTGAAAAAGTGTTTTCCAGTCTGCACTACATGACCACCGTGATGAACGCATATAATAATAATAATAAACAGTAGCAGTCATCACCATCATCTGATAATATCTGTGATTACAGTAGGAGCCACTCATAGCATCATTTAGTGAAGCATCACATGTCATGTGAAAACCTCTTGCCAGCCAGTGTTGTTTATTAAAATAAGCTAGCATTAACACTTTGAGCCCACTACAATAAGGAATCAATTCTGAAACTCAATATAGTGCATGATGTCGTCCCCGCCCCCTCATTAAAAAAGGTTTAGCCCATATTTCTTGTTGTCACCTGTGATTCGAGTCAACACCATGGGTATCTGACATTTCAGCACAGGTGCATGAATGAAGGTGAGTGTCAGCGGGGTCGATGGAGGCGCCGGCGTTGTGCCGAGGCATCTACTGTTTCGTCTGCATCAAGAGCATTCGCCGGGCAGGGAGAGCGGATCCACTTGACTCCGCCTCCATTACAACCAAGTAGACCTGGAAGTAGTGACGTGTTGCAGTTAGCGTGTTACACCCTGGAGCCCAGAGGGTTAACGCAGGAAATCCTGAAAGATGTGTTCATGATACTTAGTGTCTATTTAAACATGTAACAATGTAGTTATTTATAAAAAGAGGTAAAAAGTTAGACTTGTATTTGTAACTGATCCTCCTCATGTTGTGTAGCTTTCTGGATTATCCAGGCCTATTGAACATCTCCTGCTGTGGTTGAAAGGTAAAGGGCCGCTCGCTGACGTGCAGCCTCTTCAGCGCCGTCGTGGCCTTTGAGCTGTTGTCGAGTTCTTTTTCTGGCCCGTCAGCACAGAGGATGCAGTCTGGCAGCTCCATTCAGCCTTTTGTATGTGTGTTTCCCAACAGAGGCTGCTGTGAAGCCTCCTGGGTGTCTGACTGCTTCTCCCGCCTGTGCTGAAGAGCTCTGAAGCTCACCTCCCTGAACTTCATTTTTTCAACATTATACTTTTAAATAATAACAAACCAGAAAGTAAGAGATGAAAAAAGGAACACTGCATGGTTCACAGCAAGCAGTTATTCTGAAAATCACGTCCAAATATTTCAGAACCTTTCCAACAGATCCAGTGTGTCACATCCAGTGAAACTTTAACGTACGGTTAATTCATCGTTGTTCATTTTCAGTTCAATTTGATGTATATAAGCACAATCCTCTCCCAGTCCTGGGTCGTTTCAGCCAGACCTTTATGCTTTCTTATAGTTTGATGTTTATGTTTTAGTTCATTTACTTATCTGAAGCTCTATTTTGCCCAGGTTACCATTATAGTTCATTAGATTGCCCTTGTGTTTTCGCCTCCGTGTCCGCCCCAACTGTCATGTTCTGTTTGTCCTTAGTTCTGTCCGTGTCTCAGCTCCCCTTTTCCCTCCGTATGTATTTATAGTGTGCGTGTTCCTCATTGGTTCATCATGTTAAGTCTGTGTTTCTTAATCTGTCATGTTTCATGTCTGCGTATCATTATGTTTCCTGTTTTATTTTGAAGAGGTCTGGTGTCATTGGCTGTGTCCCAATTAAGAGACTGCACGCTTGAAGTACGCATTTTAAGTGCGATTACGTCACCGCCACGCGACGACGGCTGTCCCAATTCAAAGTGTGCTTCAAATGCATACTCCAAATGCGCCGTCGATTTCCCCAAATATCAAGCGTGGTCCGGTGCACGCTTCGTGGTCCCATATATCCCACAATTCATAGCGCGGCGGTGGATGTGGATAATTTTGCCGCAAAATACGGCAAAAGGGAGCGGCCGAAGAGTTATTTTTTTCCCAAACTTTATTGAAATGATAAAGCGAACAGTCAGTCATTCCAGTTCAGTTTGTACAGTAGACATACAAGGCAAATAAGAGTAACAATATACAGTACAATGAAATAAGAAGGATAAATAAATAAAGGATAAAAAAAGAAAAAAGGGGGGATGTGACAGACTTCATAACAACTTTGTATTTGAAAGTTGTGACAGCTCATTCCTTAAACATTTCTGAATGAATTTCAATCAATGATAAACCTTTTTTATTGGAAGTTAATTTAAGAGAGTTTAAGTAATATTCAATTTCAATCAAAACCAAATTAAATGATGGGGTTGAGTTTAGAAATTTACATTTATGTATGTGGAATTTCCCTAATAAGATGGAGCGGCCGAAGAGTGAACTAAAGTACTGAATATGACGTCACTTATTTATGTGCGAATGTTTAATAATTAAAGTCAGTCATATATCCACAAACACAACAAGCTGAAAGTCAGATAGAGGTCTCTCTCTGTCTCTCTCATATATATATATATATATATATATATATATATATATATATATATATACAGTGGGGCAAAAAAGTATTTAGTCAGCCACCGATTGTGCAAGTTCCCCCACCTAAAATGATGACAGAGGTCAGTAATTTGCACCAGAGGTACACTTCAACTGTGAGAGACAGAATGTGAAAAAAAAATCCATGAATCCACATGGTAGGATTTGTAAAGAATTTATTGGTAAATCAGGGTGGAAAATAAGTATTTGGTCAATAACAAAAATACAACTCAATACTTTGTAACATAACCTTTGTTGGCAATAACAGAGGTCAAACGTTTACTATAGGTCTTTACCAGGTTTGCACACACAGTAGCTGGTATTTTGGCCCATTCCTCCATGCAGATCTTCTCGAGAGCAGTGATGTTTTGGGGCTGTCGCCGAGCAACACGGACTTTCAACTCCCGCCACAGATTTTCTATGGGGTTGAGGTCTGGAGACTGGCTAGGCCACTCCAGGACTTTCAAATGCTTCTTACGGAGCCACTCCTTTGTTGCCCGGGCGGTGTGTTTTGGATCATTGTCATGTTGGAAGACCCAGCCTCGTTTCATCTTCAAAGTTCTCACTGATGGAAGGAGGTTTTGGCTCAAAATCTCACGATACATGGCCCCATTCATTCTGTCCTTAACACGGATCAGTCGTCCTGTCCCCTTGGCAGAAAAACAGCCCCATAGCATGATGTTTCCACCCCCATGCTTCACAGTAGGTATGGTGTTCTTGGGATGCAACTCAGTATTCTTCTTCCTCCAAACACGACGAGTTGAGTTTATACCAAAAAGTTCTACTTTGGTTTCATCTGACCACATGACATTCTCCCAATCCTCTGCTGTATCATCCATGTGCTCTCTGGCAAACTTCAGACGGGCCTGGACATGCACTGGCTTCAGCAGCGGAACACGTCTGGCACTGCGGGATTTGATTCCCTGCCGTTGTAGTGTGTTACTGATGGTGACCTTTGTTACTTTGGTCCCAGCTCTCTGCAGGTCATTCACCAGGTCCCCCCGTGTGGTTCTGGGATCTTTGCTCACCGTTCTCATGATCATTTTGACCCCACGGGATGAGATCTTGCGTGGAGCCCCAGATCGAGGGAGATTATCAGTGGTCTTGTATGTCTTCCATTTCCTGATGATTGCTCCCACAGTTGATTTTTTCACACCAAGCTGCTTGCCTATTGTAGATTCACTCTTCCCAGTCTGGTGCAGGTCTACAATACTTTTCCTGGTGTCCTTCGAAAGCTCTTTGGTCTTGGCCATGGCGGAGTTTGGAGTCTGACTGTTTGAGGCTGTGGACAGGTGTCTTTTATACAGATGATGAGTTCAAACAGGTGCCATTCATACAGGTAACGAGTGGGGGACAGAAAAGCTTCTTACAGAAGACGTTACAGGTCTGTGAGAGCCAGAGATTTTCCTTGTTTGAGGTGACCAAATACTTATTTTCCACCCTGATTTACGAATAAATTCTTTACAAATCCTACCATGTGAATTCATGGATTTTTTTTTCACATTCTGTCTCTCACAGTTGAAGTGTACCTCTGGTGCAAATTACTGACCTCTGTCATCATTTTAAGTGGGGGAACTTGCACAATCGGTGGCTGACTAAATACTTTTTTTCCCCACTGTAGGTATATATATATATATATATATATGCATATACATATATATACATATATATACATATACATATATATACATATACATATATATATACACACACACACACACACACACACACACACACACACACACACACACACACACACACACATATATATATATATATATATATCATAATAATCTGACTATAACTTTAATATTGGCCATATTATATTTACATTACCACAGTGAGATGACTTTAGTCTCATGAACAACATTAACTAATTGTTATTTACTAGCTAATCTTAAATGACTGTTCAGCACAGAAATGAAGCCCAACAATCATGTTTACAGTTCCGTGGTTTCAGCCTCAGATACTCAACTAATCAAAGTGATGTCATGACAAAAATGAATGACCAACAAAACATTTTTCTCCTTTTTTCTGTCACACAAAGCTGTATGTAACGTGTCTCGCGGTTAGTATTATGGTTGCTAGGCAACCTGAACAGCGCGACGAAGCGTAGACCGTCCCATTTCACAAGCCTCTCACTTCCGCACTTCTCGTACTTATAGTACGCACCGTAGTGCGCGTACTTCAAGCGTGCAGTCTCTTAATTGGGACACAGCCATTATGTTCATCATTCATATCAGCTGTTTCCCCCTGTGTTTCCACTTCCCCTGATCACTTCCTGCCTGTATTTAGTCTGTGAGTTTTCACAGACTTGTCCGTTCGTCCTGTTATGTCATGCTGTGTTTCCAGGTCCATGAATTCACGCCAAGGATTTGTGTTTCAGGTTTTCCACGTCAGATCTCCACATTTATCTTCATGTTCTAGGTTTGTTATGTTTAGCTCACCCAGTTTAGGTTGTCGCTCAGTTTCACCGTTTGCCTCTTTTTTTTTTGTACGGTTTTACCAGCCTTCAATAAACTGCTCGCCCTTTGTTAAAATCAAGTCTAGTTTTGGTGTGTCTTCACTTCACACCTTCTTACTCTGTCAGGGCTCTGTGTGCGGGCAGGCGGAGGTGAGGATCCAAACGCAGGACTCTGAGACTGAGTTGAAACTGAAAACCTTAGCTTTATTGCTGGTGATAAACAAAAACATGAACTGAACACTGACAACTGAAACACACAGGCATAATTCTGAGGGTACGACGCGACACCGAGCACGGGAAAACACAGGGCTTATATACACAGTAATGAGGGAATGGGCAACAGGAGGGAGACACAGCTGGGAGAGATCAGGGCTGACGAGACAGGCGGAGCAAAGCTGCACACACTAACATAAGACAAAGACTTTCACAATAAAACAGGAAAACATGAATCACTACTCAAAGACACGGACTCGACACAGAGAGGCAGACAGAAAATAATACATGAAACTCAAACAATACATGAGACAACAAATCCTGACCACGAAGAAACAGAAAGATTCTGGGATTCTAATAATAATCGACAAAGCACAAGAGGAACAAAACGATCATTCAAAAAATAAACCAAAACATAATAATCTCACAATGCTGGGTCGAACCGACCCCGGACCGTGACACACGCAGTCAGCTTCCCCACTATGACAAAATCACTTTTTGTGATTCTGTCACCTGATTATTAAGCCTTAAGTGCTTAATACTGTAAGGTAAAGACCCTAGAATAACACAGAGAAACCCCAACAATCCGATGCCCTCCTATGAACAAGCACTTTGGCGACAGTGGGAAAGAAAAACGTACTTTTAATAGGAAGAAACCTCCAGCAGAACCAGGCTCATGGAGGGCCGGGTTCAGATGTTAGGTTATAGGTGCTTAGGCATGAAAAAACGCGCTCAGTGAATGGGTGAGTGAGGGTGGTAGTAATCCGGTCTTTAAGTGATGACGTGACGAATCCTAATTCCGCAGTTTATGAATGACTAACCTCACATTGTGGATGGATTATCTCAGTTGTTCTCCTGGCTGTAGGGATGGGTACTGGTGTCCGGTGCCATGATGGCACCAGTTCTGACATAAACGGTAGTAACCAGACCGAAAAGCAGCGCACATTTCGGTGCTTTATTTCGGTGCTTTTTTTTCCTGAGCTGTGATACACTTCTAGCCAATCATTTTACGTTTCCGAGGATAGTAGGCGGGTCCAGGTACGTACGTTCTTTTATGCAGAGCTACAGATTAAAAATGTCCAAGGCGAAGCGGTCAAAAGTCTGGCTGTACTTCACAGCAAAATATGCAAACTCAGCAGCAACAAGTGCTTTAAGCTGATACTGTGATACTGTCAAAGGAGGTAACACCTCGAATCCGATGAAACACCTGGCGACGCATAGCGTTTTTTTTAAAAGCCCAGAAATGGACCGTATTTGATAGCTCGCTGCGAGACCTCACACCGAGCACATCTACTGCGGGTGGGTTGCCTGTTATGCAACATCCCCCAAAAACACGAAGAGGAGCGTCCTGGCCCGTAGCCCTGCCAGTGTAGCAGAAATGATGAGGATGATGATGCAGCAGCCGTTCTTCTCTGCGTGAGGAGCTTAATGTTGTTCGTGTGTAATTTACGTTGAGTAGGCTAACCACGTTATTACATTAATGCATGTAAGGTGAACTAGCAAACATCATCATAGCTACATGCGGCTGTCTTCTTGTTTGATGGCAGATACTCCCTTCACCCTGGCCAAAAAGGCTAAAATGACCAAAGAAAAAGTGGGAAACAGTTAAACATGAGAGGTCTTTGGACAAAGTTTGTGTTTTTTCCATTGTTTAAGCACTGCTTCCAGCCAAGAGTGATACCATATATGCCCCATAGCTGCAGAAAAGGCTAACATTGTTATCTTTTTACAAAAAACAGCTGAACATAAGTGGTTTTTGGACCAATTTTGTGTTCTCCATTCTTTAAGCACCGGTTTGAGCACCGTTTGAGCACCGTCACCGTCTCAAAAGTACCGATTCGGCACCGGTATCGGATAAAACCTAAACGATACCCATCCCTACCTGGCTGAAGTTTGGTCCTTTTACAGCATCCTGCCATGCGATTACATTTGTTCCTGACCACCGAGAACACTCACGTTAACTTTTATCGAGTGGAAAAAAAGTTAGCTTGTTTATATTATGCTAACATAGCTGTGTCGCTAGCGGTCACGCAGCACATCATTATATACCAGCTAGCCCAACTTCAGTAGCCCTACAAACGTCACTGCTGTTTAGTTTTCTGTCTTCATTTATGCTGGAAGTGATAGCAGAGCTGTACGTTTTAATTTGTTTCCAAAACCCCGCAGTCAGGACATGCTATATTGTATTTAGATAGAAGCTAGCGAGCTAACTCCCTGCTAACTTCTAACTCCGTTAAATGTCATAAATTCCGTTTTCATGGATGCCTGGATGTTAAACTCAATTGTTACACCTGGTAGAGCAGAACACTGATCATTTTATTAAAGATGAAAGACTTTAGACAGTTTTTCAACTCTCAGTAATGCCACAGTGATCGTTTGATATATGGACCTGCAGCGGAGTTTAGGTCCAGACACGGCTAGTGACGTCAGACTGAACAACCGGATAAGAAACACTTTGAGTGCTTATACTGGGTGAAAAAACGTCACAGTTCATTTACCATCATTGTAAAGTTGCTCCTGTGCGACAGAGAAACAGAAATAATTTTGTCACGTGTCTCCGACCTCTTTGCAGAATATTTGCTTCACCGCGTTCCCTCGGTCACATGCATCGAGCACATACGTCTGCTGTGTCTTGGCAGGAGTCACAGACATTTGCATCAACTAATTACGACACTTTAGCACAGCATTAGAAATCAAATGTGGTGCCTCAGGCTGAGATTTTAGGCTCCAGATCTTTGTTTAGCTTCTAATAGGAACCCTCTGATGAGGAGGATAAACGCAGATTATAAAACTCTGATGTAGAACCAGCTCCATCGTCACCATCCCACCCACAGTTTCCTTGATTGCCTCTCCAACCGGGGCCAGGTGTCACCAGGCAGCTCTCCGGCTGCATTTAAACCCTGGCTCACTATTACTTGGCAGATTGTTGCATCAGTTGTGCTGATTATAGAGCAGCATCAGAGCAAATTTGTTGCTTCAGGATGGAAATGAAACCAGTTTGCAGTTGAAAGGCATTGAGCTGGCAACACCATGACACCTGTTAGCGTTAATATAGAAATCAGCTCTAAAGTCTCACATTCGTAGCCATCTACATACACAGAAATTCTCATAAATTGTTTACATTCGGGATTACAGCAAGACGGCAATTTAACTGCAAAATGACCAGAAAGCAGCCGGCTCAGTCGAGACCCTTATTGCAAAGAGACACGTCACAGATGAGGAGCTCGTTAGTGCAGACTGAGGGTTCAGCTATAGCTGCTCCGCTATACGAAATGGTGAATGGCCTGTATTTGTATAGCGCTTTACTAGTCCACATGGCAGCTACATTGTAGCCACAACCACCCTGGGGCGCACTGACAGAGGCGAGGGTGCCGGACACTGGCGACACCGGGCCCTCTGACCACCACCAGTAGGCAACGGGTGAAGTGTCTTGCCCAAGGACACAACGACCGAGACTGTCCAAGCTGGGGCTCGAACCGGCAACCTTCCGATTACAAGGCGAACTCCCAACTCTTGAGCCACGATCGCCTACATGTGTACATTTTGAAGCTGCTGAGAACAATTTCACACACAGCTACAAATCCACCTTAAACTACGCTGACGGTGGCTAAGAATAAACTTTCTTTCTCTGTGGTTTTGCTTTGTGTTTTCACTTTCTAGTAAGCGTCTCGTTGTGTAGTAAATGAGTAAATTATAGATGGATTAAAGCGGCTGTTTCACTGGATATAAGCTGGGTAGGTAACAACTCTCTAAATAAATACTACGACTGAATAATAATGTGCTAATGAGTTGTTCTCCGTCTTTCTGTGCTCTCCCCAACCGCTGATCAAACCCCTCGAGGCGTGCGAATGGATGAATGTGGCTGATGTCACAGTTCCTGTAATCACTGAGCACCAAGCCTCCCCGACCCGCCGGGTCTTTCTCTGCAGTGCAGCATGTGAACAGAGTCCTGCTGTGCTTAATGTGCACTGTGACCCAAAATAACAAAGCGGAGACAGACAGGAGGCCGGTGGGAGTTTTCTGTGGTAGGTGGAGATACAGCAGGGAGGAGTTGGTGCTGGTGACAAACACTAATTAAATTCTGTTTCTGTGCTAAAATGTGCCAAACACAGATTCCAGAGGGGTGAGCAGAGTCTTTTACGTGTGCGAGTGCTGCACGTGTATTACTGCACGACGTGATTCCTAATCACGGAGCAGGTCCTGCACGGCTGCTCATGAAGAAGAGCTTTCTGACAGCGCTGCAGGGATCGCTCCAGTAACCGTGTTCTCTAATTACAACTAAAGCACTCTGACACTTTCTTTGTTTGTGTGAGCAAAGTTTTTACATCACGACCTCCTCACCCCCCTCACCGTGACTGTGGAGCACGTCCTCTCAAAGATATTCAAAGCTTTGTGGCAGTTTTCCCAACCACCCATGTGCCCTTCAGAACCATGGGATATCTGGCGCGTTGTTGCGGGCTGCTCAGTCGGTCACATTTGGTCTGGGCGTTCGACCCACCAATCTTTGTTTATTCTGCTCATAATTTGTGGACAACAGCCAAAGGCTGGACGGTCACCGCCACTGTTTGCAGATGCACTGCGGCGGTTCGTAGCCGAGTGTGAAGCAGCTGGGATGAAGTGCGGAGCTTCCTGTATCTGTGTTCAGGAATCAGGGGTGGGACCAATGACTGTAGAAAACATGGACGATGCCACCCCGCCTCCTCCTATTGTGCAAAAATGAAGCCAAAATACCCCGCTTGTGGAGGCTGCCATCTTGCATTTTTGGAGCCAGAGTCTGCGCAGTAGTGACCTGAGGTGGAGCGACTGTGTAACGCTCCCGCCCACACACCCGCTGGACGTGACCGCAAACACGCCCCCTACACTTTTTACGTAGCCCAGCGACTCCAGTTTTTTGCTGGTTTATCGCGACTGACGACTCGTTTAATTAAGGTAAATACAACCATGTCACTGCTATAAAAAAGACACACAGCTTATCATCTTATAGTTCTAAAATCGCTCTGTTGTTAATTCGTTTGCTAGATTAGCCGCTAGCATACGCACTGTGTTGGAGGCTTGTTGCTAGCTAGTTAGCGATGAGAAACACCAGGAAGACTGAAGCTCATCGCATTGATCAAGCAGGACTCATGATCTTCACCAGCAGCTCCCTCACAGGGAAATCTTCAGCACTCCTCCGTAGGCCCGCCCCAGAAGATGGATAAACTCAGCATTTCATCAACACTGTGATGGGGACCTTTGCTTTGTGTAATGTTATAAATACTCAGATACTCCCCAGAGGCTCCAGACCTTTACATAAAGATATTATATTCAGTCCTGTAGAAAGTTATATATTTAAAAATATATGATCCTCTCTGGTATGAATAACTCTGCATCACTTTATGGTAAATAACACTATCTGCAAAAAACTGTGAAAGAACTCCAGATCACAAGTTTGTAGTTCAACATACAAGTGACGACCTTTGACCTTCATCAGGTTTTATTTAATTCTGTCAGAGAAAATCTCATATGCTCTTCATGCAGCTGAGTACATCAAGTGTTTAAAACGGAAGCTGTGCAGGTCTGAGATCAGCAGCTTTGTGAAACACCAAACTGAGGTCCTGTTAATGCTGATATATAGTGACACAGTTACAGGGGTGATTAATCCTTTTGTTTTTTTTGTCTTTAACTTTATCAATAAAGCTGCAGCTTTCACTGCAGCACATGTGGTACTTTAACCTTTGCACTGTTCATTTTGCAGTTAACATGTGAACATGTTGGATGATCTGTCTGCTGTCACTGGGTGGTGCTGATTCATTCACCTGCACAGATTAGCTAAACGAACCCCGACAGCCGAGTGCTCATGTTAGCTAGCTAGGTCTCAGGACCGAGCTAAGGACGGTAGTTACGGATTAGCTTCAGATCACTGAAACGAGCAATAAAAACCAGTTTCCTGTCTGGGCTTTTCCTTAAAGATAGCGTGAGTCACTCGTCATTTGCGAGGGGCTCCAAGCAAAGTCCTACCTCACATCAAACACCAGCTGAGGAGCTTCAGCGTCTGACCAGGATGGGCCACATTCACTAATGCCAATCTGTTGGTGTTTTCAAAGAGAAGATTGTATGTAAGAGGTGGGAACTCTGAGCCTGCTGCATTTGCACTTCTGCAGTTCCTTTATCAAGGAGTTAAATACAGGGAGGAGAAAATTTAAATCAAGCATCCAAACTGATTAGCTCATGTGTGCGACACGCAGGTTTCTCTTTATTCACTTGATATTAAAAGAAACCGACTCTGTATGTGTTTGGAAAAGACTTGGAGAGCTAACCACACCTCTGAGTGCTACTTACCTTTGACATTTTCTCATAAAAAAGTCCAGCCTGACTGATTCGGTTTTACCGTCATAATTCACTCAACATTATTTTATTATTCTCGTCTCTGTGTTTCGTCCCGAGCATCTCCTGTGTGAGGTCAGACCTTTTCTGCCTTTGCGTCAGGTCTGTGTTTCTGTTCCCATGTTCTGTCTTCTCATTAGTCGGATTCTGTTCACCTTTGTTTCTCCCCATTTACCTCAGGTGTGCATTTAAGCCCTCAATTTTCCTCACATCCTTTATTCTCCAAGTTTTGCATGTCTGCTCCCAGTCCAGCTTTGTTTCGTGTTTTCTCTGTTTGAGCAATGAAACTTGTTGTCTCTTTGAGATTATCGCCTGCATATCGGGTCCCAAATCTGTCGCACAGAATATCGTGACATTTATCGCCATCTCGACGTACCAATGATGGGAGCTATGGGTTGCAGACCCGGCCCCCGTCTTCAAAATTTCAAAGACAACATTGGAAGTTCATTACACACTGATTTTCGCCTCAGCAGGGAGTCCGTGACACCGCTGATGAATCTACTTAACCAGTATCGGAGACATGGTTGGGGTGCCCCGATCGAGGCCCTTGTGTTCCTTTTCTGGCTGGCAAGTGGAGCAGCCTACAGGGTAGTGTCCAGGGTGTTTGCAATACCCCATTCCACTGTTCACCACATGTGCACAGGGTCACAGAGGAGGTGGTGGCCACTCGCCATCAGGTCATCCACCTCTCTTGGACCCCAGAAGATCTAGATGCCATGTCCAATGAGTATGCACAGCTGGCAGGACACAGGGCCTTTGTGAAAGATCCTGGTGCAATTGACTGCTGCCATGTCTGCATCAAGCCCCCCAGCGGCCCTGATGGTCAGTGCAACAGGAACAGGAAGTTGTTCCCGTCTATAATCCTGCAGGCGGTATGTGACCATCAGGGCCGCTTTGTCGATACACATGTGGGCTGGCCGGGGTCAGTGCATGACTCCAGGGTCCTCCGCCACAGCCCACTGTACCGACAGGCCCGTTACCCTCCCCCAGGGCATTTTATCCTTGCAGATGGAGGGTACCCATGTCTCCAACATCCACTCCCCCTCATCACCCCCTACAAGAGGCCAGTCCACGGTGTGGGAGCCCAGCGCTTCAACGCACATCATCCCAGGGCTCGCTCTGTCATAGAGTGTGCTTTTGGAATGATGACGATGAGGTTCCGTGTCATCTTCCTGCAAGCACTGGAGGTGCACCACACGTTCGTGCCACATGTACATCACTCTAATACAATCATCATTGTTGTTTGTTGAATCATAATGGCAACTGTAGTGTATAATCTGGCATGTACACTGTACTTACAAGACAAAACATCTGCTGCAGGTCATAACAGCATGTGCCGTTCTGCATAACATCTGCATCGGTGCTGGTGACATTGTGGCCCCAGATGAGGAGCCCGAGGATGATGCCCAAGATGAGGGGGAGACTGGTTCGGAGGCAGTCAGTGGTGCACACTGGTGGGAACAGCTATCTGCTGAGGTGTCTGCCCTGGAGGAGCTACCCCCAGACCACGATTATTGTCATCAGTTACAGTGGGGCAAAAAAGTATTTAGTCAGCCACCGATTGTGCAAGTTCCCCCACCTAAAATGATGACAGAGGTCAGTAATTTGCACCAGAGGTACACTTCAACTGTGAGAGACAGAATGTGAAAAAAAAATCCATGAATCCACATGGTAGGATTTGTAAAGAATTTATTGGTAAATCAGGGTGGAAAATAAGTATTTGGTCAATAACAAAAATACAACTCAATACTTTGTAACATAACCTTTGTTGGCAATAACAGAGGTCAAACGTTTACTATAGGTCTTTACCAGGTTTGCACACACAGTAGCTGGTATTTTGGCCCATTCCTCCATGCAGATCTTCTCGAGAGCAGTGATGTTTTGGGGCTGTCGCCGAGCAACACGGACTTTCAACTCCCGCCACAGATTTTCTATGGGGTTGAGGTCTGGAGACTGGCTAGGCCACTCCAGGACTTTCAAATGCTTCTTACGGAGCCACTCCTTTGTTGCCCGGGCGGTGTGTTTTGGATCATTGTCATGTTGGAAGACCCAGCCTCGTTTCATCTTCAAAGTTCTCACTGATGGAAGGAGGTTTTGGCTCAAAATCTCACGATACATGGCCCCATTCATTCTGTCCTTAACACGGATCAGTCGTCCTGTCCCCTTGGCAGAAAAACAGCCCCATAGCATGATGTTTCCACCCCCATGCTTCACAGTAGGTATGGTGTTCTTGGGATGCAACTCAGTATTCTTCTTCCTCCAAACACGACGAGTTGAGTTTATACCAAAAAGTTCTACTTTGGTTTCATCTGACCACATGACATTCTCCCAATCCTCTGCTGTATCATCCATGTGCTCTCTGGCAAACTTCAGACGGGCCTGGACATGCACTGGCTTCAGCAGCGGAACACGTCTGGCACTGCGGGATTTGATTCCCTGCCGTTGTAGTGTGTTACTGATGGTGACCTTTGTTACTTTGGTCCCAGCTCTCTGCAGGTCATTCACCAGGTCCCCCCGTGTGGTTCTGGGATCTTTGCTCACCGTTCTCATGATCATTTTGACCCCACGGGATGAGATCTTGCGTGGAGCCCCAGATGGAGGGAGATTATCAGTGGTCTTGTATGTCTTCCATTTTCTGATGATTGCTCCCACAGTTGATTTTTTCACACCAAGCTGCTTGCCTATTGTAGATTCACTCTTCCCAGTCTGGTGCAGGTCTACAATACTTTTCCTGGTGTCCTTCGAAAGCTCTTTGGTCTTGGCCATGGCGGAGTTTGGAGTCTGACTGTTTGAGGCTGTGGACAGGTGTCTTTTATACAGATGATGAGTTCAAACAGGTGCCATTCATACAGGTAACGAGTGGGGGACAGAAAAGCGTCTTACAGAAGACGTTACAGGTCTGTGAGAGCCAGAGATTTTCCTTGTTTGAGGTGACCAAATACTTATTTTCCACCCTGATTTACCAATAAATTCTTTACAAATCCTACCATGTGGATTCATGGATTTTTTTTTCACATTCTGTCTCTCACACTTGAAGTGTACCTCTGGTGCAAATTACTGACCTCTGTCATCATTTTAAGTGGGGGGAACTTGCACAATCGGTGGCTGACTAAATACTTTTTTGCCCCACTGTAGGTATCCCTTAGTGGTGCATCTTGTTTTAACATGCTTGTTGGCACCGTGTCTTTTTTGCTCCGTTATGCATACATTCTAGTGACATGGCAGCTGTCAGTTTCACCTGCCATGCAGACCCAAGTGGAAGATGATGCGGTGGACAGTGGGAATGAGTGTGCCTGAGCAACATCTGGGGATGCCCACTCAGTACCTGGCAATGCAAACCAGGGGTCTCACCTGTGGCACCTCCTTCATCTCTCTGGTCCTGGTCCAGTGGATCCAGCAGCACTGCCCAAGACTCCCTGCTCAGCCAAATGTCAGGCCTGGTTAACAATGCCTGTGCATACTGGGACACTCAGGTTAATCCTGGACCACAATGGGCAGTTCATTACCAACAATCCTGTTGTGTTTTACGTTGCACTGTTGTTATTTTCACAGTTTGGCAAGTGCAATAGGTCAGGCCCCCCGGAATTGTTTTATGGAGTTCGTTACAAACATGCAAATACAGTTTGGATGTTCTGAATGTTTTATTTATATAACTGAAATCATCTTGTTTGTACAAAACAAAGGTTGGGATGCCAGCATAAACAAAGTGCAACTATGTACATTAGCTGTCTGTGAACACGACTCAATCCTTTTTCTGCTCCACTGGCTTCTCAAGGACACCTAGCAGCCTGTCCATCCTCTCGGCTCTCCGTGCCTCCGTTTGATGTTGCTGTCCCCGTCCCTCTTCCTTTTCGCCACTCGTGCCTCCAGTGGCTCCTCATCCTCCTGCTGGTGAGGAAGAGGAAGTGGGTTGCCCACTACTACAATGGGCCCTGGTGTGTCCTCCTGGATGGAGGAAATTAGGACAGGAGGCCTGGTAGAGGGCCACTGTCCTAGCACCTCATCCATGGCACCAAACCAGGGCCATGTTGCGGCAGTGGGCTTCCCACTTGCACCCTCGCCTGTTGCTGGATACTTGCACTGCTGAGGGCAGAGTACACCACAAGTGGCAGTTGGCAAAAACAGCAACAGTGCAGGTTTACATAGATGACTTGGCAGTATTCCGTGTGGAGATACATCTGTCACACTTCAGGTCTTGATGCTCAATTCCGATTTTTTTTGTCTGCTCGTTCACACTACAAATAAAATGTGACAGCAAACACGCTCTAGTGTGAACGCTCAAAGCGGCCGCATGCGCAGAAGAAGACGTCACACACAACAGATTCAGTACCACATACGGACGTGACACAGGTTGGAATTTTAAAATATCGGATTTGCGCCGTTCACACTGTCATACCATGATCGGATATGGGTCGCATAGGGTCAAAGAAGTCAGATTGGATGCGCTTTACCACCTTTTCATCAGTGAGTGCTTTGCTCATTGCCCATATTTCACGGGTTGCAGGTCCCTTTGGGTGGCTGGAATTCAGAGCAACTCAAGCTGGACGGATGAAGAAAGGAAGAAAAAAAACCCTTACTTTTTCTGTATTATTTCACCTTAAACCCAGCCTAGTTTAGGTCCTAATCCTAATTAGATGTTATTTGGACAAACAATTAATCACATGCAAAAATTGGTACTCTTAAAAACACATTTTAAAAACCTTTCCCTAATTTTAACCTTAATTGGACACTATTAAAAATGAATCACAAACAAAAAGTCAGGACACCGGTAAAGTCAAAAACAGTTTCAAATCCATTTTCTAATTCAAACCCTAATTGCACAATATTAAAACATTTGCTTTAAACCCCCGACTGTTTTAATGTAAAAATGTAAATACAAATGCAGGTTAAAATATAAATAATTAAAACACATTAGCTTAAAAACATTTTTTCACTTAAAACCACAAAAGAACAATTTACACAATAGGATAACTATAACTAATGTGGAGTAATGTTAAAAACCTAAGAGGAATTGGCAGAAACTGAGGCGATAAAAGGGTCACAGTGAGAGTCGGAGTTGCCAACTTAGCAACTTTGTCGCTATATTTAGCGAGACCCTTAGCGAATTTCTTTCCTAAAAAGCGACTAACGACAAACCTGGGGACTTTTTCTGGTGTTATTGGAGACTTATGTCTTATTGGATGTTTATATGATTAAGCTCATGAGTTTTTCTAGTTCTTTGTTATTAGATTCCCCTTGTGTCTTCCAACCCCTGTTAAGTCTCCCTTGCCCTTCATGTGTTTCATGTCCTTTATGCTGTCAAGTTCATGTAGGCATGTCTGCGTTTCATTATGTTTCCTATTTTATTTTCTAAGAGGTTCTGTGTTTTGTTTTACTCTGTCCCTGTGGCGTTGTTATGTCCACGTTGTGTCTACTGTGGCTTTCTGTCCCATGTTTCAGGTCCCTATGTTCTGTCTTCTCAGTTGCTGTTAAGTTTGCATGTCTAGAGTTCAGTCAGTGTGTTTCCTGTTTTACTTTGAAGGTCCATGTCTCATGTGAGTGATTCTAGTTTTGCTTCCCTTGTCTCGTCCAGCCTGATTACTCCCAGCTGTGCTCTCTGTGTATTTAAGCCCTGTGTTTCTCTTTGTCAGGGTCGTAGTCTCCCTCATGGCTGTGTTTCCTTGCGTGTCAGTTTATCCATGTCCCAGTTTAGTTTAGTTTTCCATGCCATTCTGCAATAAAGCAGCTTTTTGAGTTTAATTTTCTTGTCGTGAGTTTTGCGTTTGGGTCCTTCTCCTGCCTGTACACAGCCGAAACATGACAATTTTTCTTTGTCTAAAATACATCAGTGCACTGAAATGCATCATTCAATTGTTAAATTACTATATATGTGCTACAGTGAGATTTATATTTGAAGGGAAGCACAATGCTATGATTTTACTGTAAAGCAAATTTACCTTCCCTATGGGTATAAATAAAGTTACCTTACCTTATTACAATCATTGCAAACTTAGAAATCGGCTGTCCTTGCAGAGCCTTAACTCCATCTTATACATCCAATTTCGACTGAAGCTGTCTGATGCGGCTTGCTATGTACATTTTGATTGTTAATGGTTAAAAATGTTCTTATTTTGAGGCCGGGATCTGCCTGGTAAGCCTTGACAAATATACTCAAAACAGGTAAAGAGAAAAGATCTGTTCTCTTAGGTATAAAGTTATGTAGGTGATGCCTAATTTGAAGAAACCTAAAAAAATCTGTTTTGCTTAACTGGTATTGATCTTTTACTGATTGGAAGTCCCTAAGAATTCCCTTATCGTAAAACATACAATATGCCATTAAGCCTTGTCCTGCCCATTTTTTATATCTTACAGCTAACTTATTGGGTAAAAAATCAAAATCAAAAGCGCACCATCTTAAAATCCTAACCTCTTCATTCCAATCATTCTTATTACGAAATTGTAACCAAAGTTTTAAAGGCAGGTTAATCCATTGGTTTCCTTGATTAATTTGTTTTTTAATGAGTGTCACATCCCCTAAGCTTGCCTGAATTGGAAAATCTCTTAAGGCCACTGTTTCTATTTCTATTTCTTTCCATCTCGCTTGGTAGTCTACATTACACCAACACACTAATATCCTCAATTGAGCTGAAATATAATAATCTTTCAAACATGGGAACCCCAACCCCCCTTTGTCTTTAGCCAACTGAATAGTTTGGTACTTAATCCGTGGTTTTTTCCCCTGCCATATGAACCGCTCTGGAATATTTATATAACATTTTGAGTTATTTTCCAGTG
Organism: Astatotilapia calliptera; assembly: GCF_964374335.1. NCBI lineage: Eukaryota > Metazoa > Chordata > Actinopteri > Cichliformes > Cichlidae > Astatotilapia > Astatotilapia calliptera. The sequence continues at coordinate 1,542,424 of NC_137428.1, read as the reverse complement.
TTAGAAAATCAGCACTGCTCAGTGTTAGTCTTTGTTAATCTTCAAAACTGACTAGGTTACTTTTAAACATATAACACTGTCAAAAGTGTTAATTTAACACTCAACAGTGTTGTATTTAACACTCAGAGGCTCAGAGACTCAGGCGCAGACCACAAGTTCCTTCAAATCAAAAGTGAATTTATTTACAGTGTTCTCCACAGTGAAATATATATACACACACACAACGGTGTCTGGGGAAAAGGGGCCGGGGTTCCAGGGTCCGGAAGTGAAAGGGGCAGGAGTCCATGGAGGGGAGATTTCCATACAGCCCTCACAAACACACACAGCTCCTCTTCTTTCCTCTATCACTCTTGCTCACGCTCAGTCACCGTGCACAGGGAAACGGGTCCATGGGAAATCTATACACAGACAGAGAAACAGTTAGTCTCCTGGTTCAGACGTACTCACGAACAAACTTTGCAGAGTGCAGGACGACTGACGCTGATGGCTCAACGATCCAGCGACGAGTAGAGCAGACTCGCCATCTTAAGTAGGACTCCAATTCTCGTAATCAGCGGCAGGTGTGCTGATCATCTCCAGGTGCGTGGGCCAGGAGCGGGAGCCCATACTGAGCTCCGCCCCGGCAGGAGAAAGAGAGAGTGGGAGAGGACGAGAGAGAAAGAGAGAGCAGATGAGAGAGGAGAATAAATAAAACAAAGCGCCTGACTGCTGTCAGCTGGCGAGGTGCGGGGACCATGACAATTAAATCATTTGTTTCCACAGTAAAAAAGAAAAAATGTTAACAAATGCACTTCTAAAATACATACCTTATTTAATTTCCATTATTATTACACCTTTTTTCACCTTTTTCACATGTTTTTGTGCCACAGCCTGAAGAAGACTCTTTAAGAGCCAAAATGTCATCCGGCACAAATTTAATTGACTTCAATTTAATTGGATTTATTTTGTTTTATACATAAATATTTAAAAACATTTAATTTCTTTGATTTATAATAAATAGGTAATTAAGGTGACACTAAAAAACAACATATTTAATGAATAAATAAGTAAAAACGGACAACCCTGGATGGGTTACTTTGGAGACCAGGATGGATGGAGGTGTGATATGGGAGCCGCCTAGGGCGCACCGACAGCAGCGGGTCACCTGGGGGATGCACCGTGCACGCCCTCCTTCCTTTGACAGAGCGGGGAGGAGTTAGTTTTCATTCCCTGCAGGTTAGCTGTGAGAACAAAAGCTCACCTGTTGTCACATTTAGGAGCACGCTCTGTGAGTAACTTCTAACCTGCAGTGTGGTGATGGACTTGTGTTGCTGCATCAGGTGAGGCACGACTCCTTTCAATGATCCCTGCCACCCGCAAGAGGTTCTGGGTTCAACATGGCTGAAACTCACACAGCTCTTAGTGCCTGGTCTTGTGTGTTTGAGGCAAGGTGACACTGCAGCCTGATGCAGCGTACATGCAGGGGAAGAGGACAGAATCAGCCTTCTTCATGGTTCCTGTTGGAACCCAGGTTACCTCAGCACGTTGGGCAAAAAGTGAGCCTTGGACGGCATCAAGAGCACAAATGTGTTCATGACAAGTGTTTATTAAAAAGTTACTCAGGTGTCCAGACTGGCACTGGAGGACTGGGAGGAGGGCATAGTCCAAGCAGACAGGACACTGGAACTGGCTCACTATCTCCATGTTGGGATCTGTGGTGCCTGAAAGGATGGTTATGGGCTGAGAGGGAGGGTGCTCAGATGTCCCTGTGGGCGGTGGCAGTTAGGCGACTCCTGACCATCGATCTGGATCGATCCCGGGGATGGAAAGTGGCTGGCGCTCCCAGATCTGCAGGGTGGCAAAGAATCGCTGGTGTCCATCATTCCTCTCCTGCTTCTTCAGCACGAACAGGAAGTGGACATGTCTCTTGCCTATGTCTCCATGATGTCATTTCTCTCTATCCTACAACGTTGGTTACAATAACAGAAAAAACACACAAAAAACTAGTCCGAGCAGACCGGACACTGGAACTGGCTCGCTGTCTGCATGTTGGGATCAGCGGTGCCTGAAAGGGTGGGCGGGGGTTGAGAGATGTCAGATGTTCGTGTGGGCGGTGCGGATCGACCATTACTGACACGTCTGTTACCACGGACATCGCACGCTCATACGACGTTGAGACACTCTCACAAACAAAATCACGGTTTAGTAACGCAGTCACCCAGCATGCTTACGGGAAAGTAATCCCTTACATTACTCGTTACTTGAAAAAAGTAATTGGATTACAATAGGCAGAAAACAATAACGAGAATCAAAATCACGAATAACAATAATCAAGGAATATAAAGTAACAGCTGGTCCCAGACCGAGTGTGGTGACTAACACAGAGTGTTCTGATGACATCGTCGATGTTTCCGCTTATTTTAAACGAGCCGTTTGCACGTTGAGCTTTTTCAGTCGTCAGCTGAAACGTGTGTGCTCTTTGTTCTGCTCTGTTCTTGTGTGTTTGCTCTGCTGCAGCGCTGTGCGATCATTCCTCCTCTGCAGTGTAGAGCACACCGATAAGAACACGCAGAGGCGCAGAAGATGGCAACAGGGGAATAAATATGGAGATATGCTGCTGCTGTTTTATTAAACATGAAAGCACAAAGAGAGAGAAATAACATTCATGCAGCAAAACTCTGACACTGTCTAACACCTTGATCAGGTCAACATTTTAATCCGTGTGAATTATCACAGACTAGCAGAGAAACTTGTGATTATCCCACAGAGAGTGCAGATAACAGACAGTAAACATGCTCAGACAGGTTAGCGCTGTGTGTGTGCAGGGCTGATGCTGTTCTGACTCAGAGTCACATGCACAGCTTCATAGTGTGTGTGCAGCTATCAACGATGCAAGCTGCCCTCAGCTTTTAAGCACTTAGTCACTAACGACGTTGGACGGTGTTGAGAATAAAAACTGAGTGATTTATGAGGCATTAGTTACTGGATCAGCACAATGTGTTTTTTATTTATTTGCTGTTTAAGAGATAAATATTTATTTGATTCCTTTTGACGTGTGAAATCATGTTTGTGTGAGCTACCTGAGTATATTCAGCGAATCCTGGCGTTTTAATTAGCTGTGATTCATTTAAGCGGAACCTCATAAATCAAACTGCAAAGCCGAGACCTGAAAAAGACATAATTACCATCAGGAAAGTGTCTCAGGCAGCCGTTTGCACTCTCAGTCAAACAGGAAAACCACACTGAAGGAAAATTAAGCTGCAGGCGGCACTGAGAGGCACCTGCTGCAGACACAGACTCACATTTTGTTCCCTTCATGGAAAATGCCATGAGGAGGAGAAAGAGGAAAGGAGGACTTCAGACAGGAGAAGCACCAAATGTAAATGTGACTGTGCAAAAATGTGCTTTTATTTGCATTGGAAATGTTTTATATGTTACTCAGTGAAAGACTGACAAAGCTGAAAAAACCTGAAACGTGAAGCCGAGTGTGTCGATGGAAAGAACATTAGTGCAGGCAGAAGAGGACACAAGTCCAAAAATGCCATAAAGGAGTAAAAGTTCTCTGATTATGCGCTTCATCAGCGGCGGCTGAGAGCTCGCACTGGGCTGGTTAAAACACAGCAAAACATGCATAGTAAAAAACCCTGGATAACTTGTCCCTTTCCACCGCGTGACACAAACATGAATAAACTGCAAAGAAGACAGGACCAAAACTCCTCCCCAGTGACTGACTGAAGTCACACAGAAACCATCACTGCACAGTGTGGACTCACAGATCTGCAGATCCTGCAGCCTGGCTGCAAGAACCTTGATGGTACAGAACGATAAAGCCACGTTGAGCAGCAGACGGGGCGTGCACGTGTGCCAGCACTGATCCCTCACCTTCGTGCTCCTATTTCAGCCCAACGATAAGTCCGGCTGCCTCTGGACCAGATCCATCTCTGTAAGAAGAACAGACGTTTGTTCCACAGAGACCCCGGCGATGACGTGCCCGGCGGCCTCTGTGTTCGACTTTGCTGCTGACTGAGTGTAATTACATTGCAGATACAGGCTGAGCTCGCTGTTAAAATTCAGCAGGTAAACTTAATTTCACCGACTGAATCGATGCCTTTTTTTATTTGTTGGTCTTTTATTTGCTCTGCTCAGCCAGGATAGATTTTACCTCTCTTTGAAGTTGCTTTCTTAAAAGTTTTAAAGCTAGTCAAAGTTTCTCCTAAAATTGGAAAAAAAATCAAGCCAATGGACTTTTTCATTTTGCAGTGAAAAAAGCTGCAGCTCAGCTCCCCGAGAAGACCATCCTCTATCGCCTCCTTTAGCTCCTCATTAGTCCTCCTCAGTGCAAATCTGTAAGAAGCATCAGGGCCGCGGCGCCGCTGATGCTTGAACCCAAACAGCTTCTTAGTCGTCAATTCAACCGATATTTTCTCTAAGTGGATAATTGAAGTCAGCAGCACAGAATGATTGTACTCTGTTTATCAGAGTCTGTCGCCCTCGCTGTCCGTGAGAGCTTTCCCGACACTTTCCACCGGCCGCTCTCTCTCAGCGGCATTAAACTTTTATCTCAGTCATTACTTTGAGCTCCCAGACTCAAACTGGGACTACTTCCCTGAGTTTTTTAGGTTAGCTTTAAGAGTATTTGCAGAAAGTTTGAGAATGTGGCCCCAGGTGGATCATGAGATAGTGTTTCAGTAAAAGGACATCTCAGGTTTTGCAGCCCCCGTTTGATCTTTTTGACATTGCTCTCGCAGCTTGTGCTCCTCGCATGTAATAATTCTGTTAGACGTCATATTGGAAAGGAAATGGCGTGAGGTTTGACCTTTCGCCCGATGAAGGGAGACCGTAAGCAGCGTTTGGTGGAAATATGTCCCGTACAAACGGAGGGCTGTGCTGGTGCCGCTCCCTTGTACAGAGAGCTTTTTCAAACACAGCTTTGAACTTCCCGCAGCCTGAAAGCAGCATTTATCATGAGGATAAACTCCAGGGGAGGTCTGGCAGATGTGGATGTTTTCCTGGCTGTTGGGAGGTCTGGTGTTTTGATCCCGGGGTTTGGAGCAGCTAATCTTCATATTTGTGAAGTTAAACTGAACAGACACAATTTATTTCTCCCTTTTTAAACTTTAGACAAAGTCTAAATCTCTGCTGCCTTCCTGACATTGACTGGAACAACGTCACAAACTCAATAACTGGAAAAATAAGACACTTCTTGACAAACACGTTCCGACTGACTGGGACAGTCTTCAAAGTACAGTTCTTACTCGCTGCTGTTTTAGATGTATGACATTAACATAAAGCTAAAAACTTCCCAGTGTCCCATATTTCCAGTCCTGCTTTTCTGAAATATATTTGGAACCAGTCACCAGACGGTGACACTTGTTGGTTAAAAGGATCATTTTTCATGCTTTACACTTTTTCCTTCAGCGGTGGATTCATGGTATTAAAACAGGATTCCTAACCTGTGTTTAATCTGTGCTCAGTGTTAGCATGCTCGAGCAAAGTATTTTTATACATTTCATTGTATTTGTTCCATAAGCTTTACAGTAAACATATATAAGATCGATATCACCTATAGATTTAACATTCTGGCTGCCCCTTAATGGGTTTTGCTGCCAGAAGCGAAAACATTCAGACAAGAAGGTAAAGTCATGGGCTGTTAGCCAACACCAGCTAGCCTGGTTAGCATCCACAGACTGTGACAGTGAATGACACAAACACAGAGATCTGCTTATGCATTTAAAATCACTAAAACTGGAGCTTAGACTGATTAAATTATCCGCCACCTATCACTTATCCGATGATGTCATTCAAAATGGCTCCAACAGCACAAACCCAGTCCAAAGGTCCAGTTCAGGTGAAGCTAGCAGACAGCTAGCAGCTACAGCCGCCTGTGTCACCATCCACCTGTCAGCTGCAGAGACCTCTCAAAATGCAGAGAAAAATTAGTGTTATGCTGGATATTAAAGTAGGAGCAGAAAGTTCCCATCAAAGTGATGTTTGCATGTAAACCTGGGAACAGTTTGACATGTGCAATGACGATGACACGTTTCAGATTCTGCTGTTTCCAGGTCAGCTGCTGTCACTGACCACATTAAGTCCTTTACTGAAAAGGTCACACTTCTTTGATTTCCACTCTCATACTGATGCGCACAGCATAAGTCTGTGTGCAATGAAGGGTCGAATTTAAACGATTCTTACAGCAAGTTACAGGTTCTTCTACAGATGGAGCCATTACAAAACAATGCTGACTATCTATTAGATTACATTAGTCTTGATACAGCCTCTGCCACCACATCAGATCAATTGCTCTGGGCTCCTTGATCAGCTCCATCACCTAGTGGGGGTGGGGGATCATAGTTTGGTCCCACCTTCGCTGTTGTGATTGGTGTGGGAGTAGGGACAGGCTTAGGGCGTCGGGGGGTTCCCCAGGAGCATCTTCCTTGGGGGGCCTATTAAGGGCTCTGTTGGCTCTTAGGTGACGGTTTCCTTGTGGCTGTGTGCAGCAGGGCTAGGGGAGGGTCTGTGCTGACGGACGTGGGTTACTGACCTGGTAGCCTGGCTGCCCCTGGGTGGGTCCGGGACGGGCGTGAGGTTCTGGGGGCGCTCCGGCTCTGGGCTGGGGCCCTGGCCGGGCCTCGGGGGCTTGGGTCCTGGTTGGTGTGTTGCCGGGGTTGTGGGCGGGTGGGTGTATGGGGGCCCAGCTCTCTGGCAGGTAGCTCCATGCCCTCCTGGGTTTTAAATGCACCTTAAAACACACATGCATCAACACTACAATGAGCGGGTGGAGGGAGGTTTGGAGTCTTCTCTCACCCCCGTTCTCTGCGACCTGCTGGAGCGGGGGGGCTAGGAGGAGGAGTTGGCCGTCCGACTGCGGTCTGGAGTGTGGGGCCTCCCTGCTGCTGCGGAGTCGGGGCGGTCTGCCTCTCCCCACCGCAGGGAAAAGGGTAACACCACCTGGGTCTGGGTGCAGTTTCCCCCTGGAGGGGAACCTAGACCCAGTTCTTAGAGTACGCTTGGGGAGTGCGATCGTGTGCACAGCGTCTCTTTATGTCTGTCTCCACGTTGGTTGAGTGTGGAGTAAGTGCATATGAGAGCATGAGGGTGGGAATGGATGTTTGTATCTGTGTGTGCCTGTATGTCTGTGTCTATATGTCAGGTTGGGTGTCAGGCGCCACCTCTCTGGGGACATCTCAGGCCCTCCAAGGTTTGGAGGCCTATCTCCACCCACCACCACTTCCCTGCCAGTGGCGGACCCCCTCAGACATCGGTGCGTTGGTGGTTCTTTGTGTCCGGGGATGGGCGTCCAGGTACACACCGGCTCACTCCTTGGTGGCTGCTTGTCGGGGCCTGGAGCCTGGGGCTCGCTCGGGCCACTTCAGAGGTGGGGTGCCCCCGGCCTCTCGGCCTGGGGCTCGGTCACTCAGGCACAGCTGGCTGCCGGCGGAGCTCACGGGCGCGTCACTGCAACTCCCCCTGACTTCTGCTCCGCGGCTGCTGAGTGAGCCCTCATCTGGGACTCTCCTCAGCTCTTACTGGGACAGTGGCGCGGCTGCCCCTCTGTTGGTCTTCCTTGGTCTCTTGTGTTCTGGGGGCCTCTGGATGTCTGGAGTTTTGATCTCCTCCATACCTGCTTCATGCCCCGGAGGACGGGGCTGTGCCCCCCCCACACCCTCGAGCAGATCATTACATGAAGGAACCTTTTAAAAAAACAAGCGCGTCCATGCTCACAGGTGTACACACGGGTGATCACACCCACAAACTACACCCTTTTTGGCTCCTACCTCAAAGCACACTGTGTTCTGTTGATCTTATGTGCTGCACAATAATGTTTAACATTTAGTATTTACTGTCATATTCCCATATATCATTGTGATGTTGTTTATTATGTTCTCAACAGGTGATCCAGGTGATTGATAGATGGATTTTTTATTTTATTTATTTATTTATTTATTTTTTTTTTGTCTGCTTATTTAGTTGGTTTTTGTTTTTTTGCCCTTTATCCCCGTCCCTCTTCTCCGCTGTTTTTTCCCCCTCTTCCTTTCTCCCTTTTCTTTTCCTCATTCAAGTCTGTCCCGTATCCAGCAAGTGAAAATAAACAAATAAATAAAATAAGCAATAAAAGGTAAAAAACAAACAAACCCCCCCCCCCCCAAAAAAAACAAAACAATGCTGACTAAGCAGCGCTTTAAGAAAGGCAGCAGTGCTGGCGGTTCTGTATTCATGTACTGGATATCAAAGGTAATGCTTTATTGTGATCTTGCGCTCTACAGTAATCCATATTTCTGGGACTCAGAAGTGACAATAAATAACACGGGAGGTTATTAAGAACGGCTTTGTGAATTATGTTGTTCTGTATGAGTGGAAGTGACAGAGCAGAAGAGCTGATATATGCTGCATCAAGAGGCTTCTGCATATCAGCTTTAAAAGACATCAATGCAGTGAAGAAATCGCACTGTGCTGCTACAGTCTGCATCCTAACGCTGGAAGAGAGCCTCGCTTCTAAAAATGTGAACATGAGGAAGTTATGTGGAGCCGCAGAGTTTTTATTTCTATCATCATACGTCCTTCCACATGCACATAAACATGCACGGCTGCTTTACATTTGAGTAAAATCTTCAAAATGAGAAGCATCCTGTCTCAGAGTGATGCTGCAGTGCAGCTCCTGTATCCTTGCTGGTGTTCACCGCCACAGTGACTCGGTTCATATGCGACTGAAGTGCAGCTTTAAGGGACTAACAAAGGTTTACATGAGCTGTTTAAGAAAGACCTTATTTTATTTCACTGTATTATTTCATAATCGTTATTTATGACAAACGAAGCAAATGAAGCGTTCAGTTTGTATTTAATAACTTTTCAATAAATCATGTTCGCATCTTTGAGTGATTTCTCCTCATTGATATGAACTGGTGATGTAGCTTTGAAGGCGGGGACCAACTGCAGCCAGTTGTGGCCGGTGGTTTTCCTTTAGCAGCTCTGGTGCATCGACACTGAGGTGAAACGAGATCACTCACAGAAACCAGGACAACTAGACATAGCACAGGGAAATCAGGAAATAGTAAAGAACTTAGGGAGCGGACCGAACCACGAGGAACCATCGAGTCCACACGTGTGAAATAATAAACAAGTCAAACAGTCACCAGACTGCAGACCACGAGCCAGTGCGCTATCGATTTGTGACAGAATCATGCCAACGATTTTTCCCGGAGAATCCTGAATTTCAGTGCCCCTCCTGAAAATCTTCCAGGGCCACCATTCTCCTGAATTTCTCCCGATTTTCCACCCGGACAACAAAATTGAGAAACTATATCCCAGAATTCATAGCGCGGCCCAGCCAATTCCAGTTTCCAACAATGGCGGCAGCGACTTAGTTTTAATATTACTCTGTCGTAACATAAACCTTTAACATATTTTCAGAATATAGTAGTTGTGTAAACTTCAAATATCTGAGCCGATGAGAGCAGCGAACTCCCCGACATCGTTTTCAAACCCCCGCGGCCTAAATCAGATTAAAGTTACAGTTTTCACACAGCTGAATAAACGTCAAACAGAAAACGGATTAAACAGGAGTGTGAGATGGTTGAGAGTTACACCAGCGTCCTGTTATATTTAGATAGCAAGGAGCAGTCCCAGTTCAGCTTTAGCCCCCTCCCAGTGGGACCAGCTCACAGCTGTTTTAATAGTGGTGTCTCAGGATTATAAAGCAGTTTGTGCATTTCCTCTTTGAAACGTGCCGTATGAAGAAACCTTACTTACAGGACACGGCCTTTCAGCGAGTGTTGTAGGATTTGTGGGAACTGTTCCCTGATTGCACCGCCACAGGTTACAAAAGCCTTCAGAATAAATCAAGTAGAGCAATTTGTCTGGCTGTAGAAAGGTAAGAAATGCAGGAATAAATACAGATGTTTTCTCTGCAGCTGCCTGAATTTCATTTCCCTCACAGGAACAAACGACTTACATCCATTCAGCTCACTTTCGCTCGTTTGTGCACGATGACGGCTTCTGCTGCAAACGCAGGAGGACGGGAGCAATCGTTCATCTGTTCCCTGCATGCTGTTAAGAATCCACATGGTTCTCTGTGTGTGACTCAAAATGAGTCGAAATAAATGAGTAAATATGTCGTTATGAGTTTTTAAAAGAGGGAAAAAGAAAATGTGTTTAGTGAAATTAGAGAATGTCTTCCGGCTCTTGGCTGTACCTGTTTATGCAGCAGTACAGACTTCATTTGTGTACAGACGCCTCAGTCCTCCAGCTTCTGATAAACTGAGAACATTTCGTTGCCTTCTGTAAATCCTTCTGCCCTGAGATACAAGTTTTAGTTACTGAAAGTTTCATAAATGACTCCTGAGCTCCCCAGCAACACTTTATCCTCAGAAAGTGTGTGGCTGCAGCCTGAGGTGGAGCTTTTTAGTAAAGGTCATTTCAGGAGATACGACGAGAACACAGGAAACCTCCGCTGCTCTCTGGCTCTTTATTCTGTCATTTTCTGCAGCTTCTATTTGCATTTCACAATCGTGCCCGGCAGGAGCCGAACATAACTCATGGTGTGGATGGGAATTAAAACTCCTTCCTACGTGCCTGCTTCACTCGGCGGGGCTTCTGTCCGAAGGACTCGGAGCTTTCCGGTGAAATTACCGTGCAGGTGTGAGGTTTGATCTTCAACCCACAGGAAAGCAGGATACTGCTGGGTTCTTTAAGACGACTTCAAACAGAAATTTTAACTTCACAAAATGTGAAAGCAGATTATGAAGAAGATCGACTCCTGGGGAAGTCCGTCTGAGGTTAGTCAGCTCCAACGAAACGTGAGACAAAAACACTCGTCTTAACTGCAATGAACAAAAGCAGAGTTTTAAAAAACTAAAAGGAACAAATGATTTTTGGTTCTTGTCAAATTTGTTGTTGCTGCTCGGCTTCAATCTGATTTATCGAAGTTTATTCGAGCATCGAATCAGACAGTGCGTGCTTCGCAGCTCGCTCCATACACACTGCAGAGAAGCCAAAGTCAGGAAACAAAGATAAAAGCAGCTGTCAGAGAAAAACTGTCATGGAAGCAATCATTTATATATGTGCACGTACATATTTTAAAATGCACTCCTCCGGGACAGAATCTGTGTCGGACCTACAGGGAAAAGAATTTGTGTGACGCTGTCGTGGCCGGGATGGCCGGTGCGTTCGAGGAGCAGACCCAGCCCCCTGACAACCACAAGCGTGACTCCACATGTGGCACGGTCCGGACTCTGGATTGTGTTTTTGAGACACTTAGACTTTTTTATTGTCACTGTGCAGTTTCTTGCACAGCGACATTAGGTAGCTGGAATTGATTGATTGGAATTGGATTGATTATTAATATTGTTATGTGTCGTTAGTTTCTAGTTTTCTGTGCTGTGTCCTCTGTGTCCCTGCTGTCAAGGCTCTACTGAAGGTTTAGTTATTTATTTGTGTTTCCCTTATTTTTGTTTCCTCTGTTCCCGAGTCGGTCATTGTCTCGGTGTCAAGTCCTCGTCTTTATGAATGTTTCATGTTTCCTGTTTTACTTTGATAGTCCTGTGTTCAGTGTGATGAGTTTCGCTTCCTCCCTGTCTCGTCCGATTAGGTTCAGCTGTGTCTCCCTTCTGTTCATCCATGTGAGACGGAGCAGAGCTCTCCGTACTCGACCGCTGGATCCGTCTGGAGGTCGTTTTCGTCCGGTGCAGATTGAAGATGTTAACATCAGAGTCTGGATGATGCAGATCTCAAACATCCTGAGCGATTTAGAGGCCGAACTTTAAACGCAGCAACAGCTGAAAAACCGATTTCTCCGTCGTGGGCACGCTGGGACGATAGGTTCCTGTGTTTAAACACACGGAGACATTTCAGATGCTTTCAGTATATTTCACCATAGATGGGAAAAATGACGGATGTAATCACAACTAAACCTGCAGATGTTATCGTGTTTGTTTATTCACATAACCAGGTAACTTAAGAATAACCAAACGTGCTTTTTTCATTCATCTCCTGCTAAATCAATCTTTGAGCCTTTTCACGTCACGTGTGGAGTCCCGTGTTGCAGCGTTAGCTCGGGTTGGAGCGCTCAAGATGCAGCTGTGTTTACGTGAAGAGACAGGAGGCGCAGACACGAGTTCTCCACGATGCTGGGAGCAAGCAGCAGACTGTTTCGTGCAACGAGAACTTTTCAAACAAACATAAGCAGACAAATGACATCTACTGAGGAGGATATCCAGCTGCTAATTAAGTCTAAGTGACGACTGTTTGCTTTGTTTGAGGGCGAGGAGTGAGCTCAGGAGTATTTTTAGCTGAACCCTGTCAGCATGTTAGTGTGACATGCTGCGAGCGACAGTGACAGCTACGAGCACAAAGCTGGCTCCAGTTGTCGCAATATAACAGCTGGGAGCAGACGGATGTGAGCCCATAGGTGCTCCTTATTGAACGAACACATCAGCTTCCTTTCTGGCTGCTCAGAAACAACAAACAGTCCCACTGAGTCATTTTCTGAGGCACACATTGACACTCGGGTACGCTTCCGTTTGTCTCAACATCTCGCTCGCTGTCTGCGGCGTCCTCGCTGTGGAGGTGCTTGTTATTAGCCGAACAGAGTGATTATCACAGGAGCAGCTCTCACTAAGGAATATTGTAGTGGGGTGAAACGGGCTCGAGCAGCATATGACTCACTGTTGTGAGAGAACAGCCGTAAAACATAAAACATCCACAGAATCATAACTGAAGACACTGATGGAAAGATGGATTCACGAGGCACGTCAAACGCTCCAAACATCGCCTGTTTGGGTTCTTCTTAACTGCCTTTAACATTAACACATCATCCATGACTGACAGTTTATTAGGTACAGCACTGCAGGCCTACTTGTTGTTCCTAGAATGAATGAATGAATGAATGAATGAATGAATGCTTTATTGGCCATATGCAGGTTGCCCCACAGAGGAATAGGACCCCCCCCGATTTACACACACAACAACAAGACATCACATGGGAATACAGTCGGAGACCGGCAGCGTTGAGAGAATAACACTGAAAAAAATTACACAACATTGGGAAAAGTACAAGAGGAAAAAAAGAGACCTCTTCACACGCTGGGCAACCTATGGGAGGACAGCATGAGAACAGGAAACAAAAAAAAACTCCTCTGCACAGAGAGCACATTAATGACCACATCACAACATCAGAGCACATGACAAGCCACAGGGGATGGATAGGGGGGTGGGGGGTGATTCGAAGGAACACAGCAGTCGTCCTGCACCATGCTATCATTTCAGCGCGGCACGCAGACCCGCTGCCTTCCCCCGCAGGAACAAGCATCGAAGGCGTTTGGAAGGGAGGGGGATGAGTGCGTGCTTATCAGTGTAAGTGTATGTGTGTGTGTGTCCATAGTTCAGCTGAGACAGTGTCCTTCGCTGTATCAGGCTAATTAAACAGTCCTCCAGCCAATCCAGGTGTCCTTCATGGGACGGGAAGAATAGTCATCACACAGTCGTTATCAGGGAGTTGTTTTGGTGGGCTCCAGCCTTGGGCCTAGCAGCTGGCGCCGTGGTGTCCAAATGTAGAATATTGTTGATTTCTCTTTTATGCGAGCAGCGAATTTAGCACTCCGACACTGGGGCCTCGATTTCCCGTTGGAGCGCTGCGAGCCTCCCCATGATGGTATCAAACTTCTGGTCCGTGGTGTTGTCATTCTTTTGGTTCTGAGACCCCACAGCTGCAGTGAGCCGTTCTGCGATGTTATCCAACTTTCGCTCAAGGGTGTTATTGTGAGCAGGCCTCTCTCTGATGTATCCCATCATACGCTCAATGGTGTTGGTTTGAGCCTTCACGGCAGCTGTAAGCATCTCTAAGGTGTTACCCATGCTGGGTTCGTTGTGAGAGGTCGCGCCTCGTCCCATCGCTTCAATCCCAGCGGGCAGCCTTGGGGGGGTTTGAACAGCTGGTTCCGCTCTCTTATTTCTCCGATAAGTCAGGGCCAAGCCAGCTCCGATCAGCAAGAACCCTGTTATCATGGTTCCGAATAGGTAAATATCCTCAGCGTCCTCGATAGACAGTCCCGCCAGGCACAAGATCCTCCAGGTTTGCCACCCATCCATCGTGTATCCGGCAGGGAAAGTCCCTCCAGGGCACTCAGGCTCTCCCGAGCCCAGACTTCTCGTTGAGAAGAGGGTGTCAATAGCGTTCAGAGACCAGTTGATCAAATCCATAATTCTCTGTTAGGTTTTAGAGAACGACAGTGAGAGACTGTTCAAGGGAAACTAATGCACACGAGACAAGACAGGACACAAGAGGCTAAGCAGGGAAGATAAGGGGAAGGAGGAGAGGAGAAAAAGTGCGACCGCCTTCACCGAGAGCCAAGTAAGAGTATTTAAAAGTAGAATGGGAGGCAGAGCCTTCAGTTTTCAGGCCCCTCTTCTGTGGAACCAGCTTCCAGTTTGGATTCAGGAGACAGACACTATCTCTACTTTCAAGATTAGGCTTCAAACTTTCCTTTTTGCTAAAGCATATAGTTAGGGCTGGACCAGGTGACCCTGAATCCTCCCTTAGTTATGCTGCAATAGATGTAGGTTGCCGGGGAATTCCCATGATGCATTGAGTTTTTCCTTTCCAGTCACCTTTCTCACTCACTATGTATTAACAGACCTCTCTGCATTGAATCATATCTGTTATTAACCTCTGTCTCTCTTCCACAGCATGTCTTCATCCTGTCTTCCTTCTCTCACCCCAACCAATCACAGCAGATGGCCCCGCCCCTCCCTGAGCCTGGTCCCGTCGGAGGTTTCTTCCTGTTAAAAGGGAGTTTTTCCTTCCCACTGTCGCCAAAGTGCTGCTCATAGGGGGTCATATGATAGTTTTTCTCTGTATCTATGAAGCGCCTTGAGGTGACTTATGTTGTGATTTGGCGCTATATAAATAAAATTGAATTGAATTATAACAGGGGTCTATCGCGTTTGGTGTGAACACCGTTAGCCTCACCTGCAGGGAGGTACTTCACACTTTCCTATTGGAAGTGGCTAAAAACTCAACCAAACAGCCACACATACTGTATTGAAGTGAACAAGAACAGCTGCTGCAGACAGCTTTTTTAACCGTACTGGTGATTTGTGCTGTAATGGTTCTCAGATGTGCTTTCTAGTTTATGAGAGGTTTTCTTTGGCTGCTGAACTTCATAGAAAAAGTGTTTTCTGACTAAAACGATCAACCGAAGCTTAAAAACATTTGGCAGATACTGCCTACAAGAGGAAAATAATTCTTACAGAAGAGTTAAACTGGCTGATGAGGGTCAAAAGGTCAAACGTAATACGCCTCCCTTCTTAGAACAATTCAGTGTAAGATGCAGCACGATGCAGAGAAGCAGAAAGGCTGAGCTTCAGTTCAAAGGAACATTTAAGTTATACAAACTTCTTTTCTGCCTCGATCAGAATGATGGATGGACGAGAGTGTGCAGGGAAAGAACACAATTCATGATCCCAAAGCAGCAGCTCATCTATCAGATATGCATCTGCTGAGGCGTGGGCATGTAAGCCTGCCAGCAGCTGGCATTTATCAATGATTAGAGGACTGAAAGTGCAGGATAATGCAGAGGCTGTAGCTGTGCTCACATTCAGCTAAATCCACTGAAGCTCCGCTTTAGCCATTTGTCTCTGATCATCGTTTGTCTCAGTGTGCTTTATATTGTAAAGAGTGTAGAAAGTTGGGGAGGCGAAACCTCCAGCTGAACCAGGGTGAGAGCGGGGACGGTCCGCCTCACCTGGTTGGTTGGAGAAGGGCGGGGCATCAAACCTGAACTCCTCCACAGTGACTCGGTCAAAGCAGCTTCTGATGAATGTAAAACTAGAAATCACGACTCTGATTATTCATCCATCGTATGTTTATTAGCTCCTCTTCCATTTAACCTCCCCCAGCCTTACCTGTGCACTTGTACCTGTGGCCAATCAATGAACATGAGGGTTTGCTACATGCTAACAAACTGTTGTTTCTGTAGCTCTTCCCCTCCTGCATCACCTCTCTCATACAGACGATACCAAGCACATAGATAAAGCACAGAGGAGCTCCTCCAGTGTTGTGCTGATAAACTTGACTGTCAGAGGATCACAGAGCTGACGGGTATCAAACTGTGCAGCTGCTGCCGCGATCAAACGCGTGGCGCTCCAGGAGGGCCCGACCTCTCCCGACTTCATCCTCATAAATCCTTCTTTCAGGAACTCCACCGTATTGTGCGTGCTGTGAATATTTCAGTGCCCCTTTTGAAGATGTGGTTATTTTTTGATATGAACGGCAGCAGAGCTTTAATCCCCACGACTGTGTGCTCACACCTCTCTTCACTCAGTCTGGAGAGCGCACAAAAGTTTGGAAGTTTGTTGTTGATGTGTCCTTATGATCACGTTAGAGGAGAACAAACAAAGCCTCAAAGCGGCTCCCGTCCAGAAGCGCCTGATTTATCGTTGTAATTTACTTTCCTGATGAAGCCATTCATTGTCGGCCACATCTTTGCATCCGTGTTTGGTCACACGGAGCTGACGGTTCAAATGAGAAAAACACAAAAGGGAAAAAAGTTCTTACGGTTGTTTCGAACTGATGATGATAAGAGGCGTGCACACTCGGGCGATGCACAGCAGCACGTCCGACTCTGAACGACTCACAAACACAAAATGTGTCCGAGTCAAAGTCTGGACTTTAATCAGACGGAGGTGATTCAAATAGACGTTCACGCTGGAATTATGTCTGAATTATTATGCTGCCAAATGGCAAATAGAGACGTCTTCTCTCCAAATATTCTTCAGGACTTTCGATCCCTCGCTGTCCTCTGTGCTGTTTGATGTCTTTGCAAAGCTCACCGAAACTCACAAACACAACCTGTTTGTGTGCAAATCAGAAACCCACTCTGTGTGTGCCGCGGCCAAAATCTGATTTGCTGTTAGAAAAACATCAAAACATGCAAAAAGAACGCAACTCCCCCCCCCCCCCCCCACCATCGCAAACTGTAGCGTGACAGCGATGTGTCCTGTCAGCTTACAGAGCAACACAGTAATGATGCGTTCAAAGGTCCAAGACAAATACCGCAAATCTTTTATTTCTGAGATTTAAAGAAGAATATTTTGTTTATGTTATTTTAAAAAAGAAAATCTTAAACAAACAAAAAACAAAGCGGCTGATAAAGTTTTTGTCTGAAGCTTCTGCATTTCTGCGTTTGCAAAATCAGAACCTGAACGGCCTCAGTATATTATTTATTTTATTATACATATAAATAAACATTTACTCTGAGGTCAGGAAAATAAATAAACAGCAAACGTGTGAAATGAATGTGGAAATGCGGCGACCTTTGACCTCCAGCCGCCCCAAACTGAGCTGAAGTATTTGAAAGCAGATTTTTTCTTTCAAGCCGAGAACTCGAGCTGCTCTCCATCATGAAGCTGTGGGACGCAGAGGTGAAGATGAATGCAGCACGCACACACACACACACACACACACACACACACACACACACACACACACACATGCACCCCCCCCCCCCCCCCCCACACACACACACACACACACATGCACCCCCCCCCCCCCCCACACACACACACACAGGAAGCTCCCTGCTGCTTCTGAGAAAAGTCAAAATAACTTTATTCGTAGTGAAGATCACATCAAACGGTCACGTTGCAAACAGCAGCTGTGTCATGCAGCTGCTGAGTCTGCAGGTACACAGGAGCAGAGGAAAGGACGCTTTAATGAGTATAAATGAACAGAAATATATGAATAAATAAATACAAGACATGGGGAACACGCCACGTTCAAGTGAAAGACATCGATCGCTGACCTCAGCGGTACGGCACGCCGCAGTGATGCTGGCGTGTTCTCCGTCAGTGTCCGCGCTCCGGTTGACGGACTCTTTGCTGTTGGTGCAGCGGGACATTTTCTTCACATCGCTCTTCTCATTTCCTTGCAGTTTTTTACAGACGCTAGGACACATGTCTCAATACTTAGGTCACTTTTGCAAAACACTTCACACAATCCTCCTAACTGACCGTCAGCTTGGCAAAGCAGTTCATTTCACATTCAAAATGCACTACAACTACCAAAACACTTCATTCAGGTCTCAAATAAACTCATTCTTCCAGAACACTAGCAAAGGTTGACAGCCGACAAACACACTTTGTCACCCACAAAACAATGACCTAAAAAACACTAACAACATGTAGCATTACACAGTGTTTTCTTGTGTAAAACAAGGACACATCTCTGTTTATAATTTCAGTATATGTTACTGGAATGAATCAGACATCATGCAGAATTCGTTAATATTTGTTTATGTATTTTTATTTTTTGCACTAAGTAATCCCAAAATACAAGAATTTGTATACACACCATCCACTGATACACATACAATAGTAATGCTAATCTACTCGGTCTTCTCCATTTGGCCACAGGTTCTCATCCACATCACATCTTATGTCATCTAGGGCAACACACCTAGGAAAGAATCTCCTGGCATGCCTGATCCATCCCTGGCAATCTTCTGCTGATATCTGCAGGCATCCAGCATTCATTGCATCCAGGAGGGACATTTGATCATGTGGATGATGGTCGTAAACCTTCCACCGCCATGAGGAAAAGAATTCCTCTATGGGGTTGAGGAATGGAGAGTAAGGTGGGAGGAAAAGAGACTCCATTCTGGGATGGGCTGCAAACCACTCGGTGACTGCACGGGAGTGATGAAATGCCACATTGTCCCATACAGTTATAAATGTTGGCTGATTCCTTCTCTCCGCATCCCTTTCCCCACCGAGCACAACCCTGCCATAGAGATCATGCAGGAACGCAAGGAGCCGTTCAGTGTTGTATGGCCCAATCAGTGGTCTGTGTAGCAGCAGTCCATCAGTGGATGTTGCTGCGCACATTGTGATGTTGGCACCCCTCTGGCCCGGGACATTCACGGTGGCTCTCTTCCCAATCACATTCCTCCCTCGTCGCTGTGCTTTGGACAAGTTGAAACCTGCCTCATCCACAAAGATGAAAATGTGGTGTGTTTGCCTGCCTTCAATCTCCATGACTCTCTAACATAAATCCACAGGGCAACATAAGCTGTTACAGTAGTAAATTTGTATAATTGTCTTTGTGTGTGTTTGGTTTTGTTCAAAAACAGATCTGTATCGTGATCTTACCTGGACATACTGGTTCCTGAGTTGCTTGACATGTTCAGAGTTCCTCTCAAAAGGCACAGTGTACAACTGCTTCATCCTGACCTGATGTTTTTTCAGGACTCTAGAAATTGTTGTTACGCTTACACTGTGAATATTTGCGAAGGTAACGTTGTCTGCCAAGACTCTTTGTCTAATTTCAGTGAGTTTTATCCCATTGTTTCTGATGACCATATCAACAATGGCAGTTTCCTGCACATCAGTGAACATCCGTCCTCACCCTCCTGTGTGAGGTAACCGTTGAGTCCAAAGCAGAAATGCAACAACAATTACACAAAAGCTTATTTACTTCTGAAATGTGCAAATGCCCCTGCAGAATACAAGTTACCTGTTGGTTTGCCGGAAAACTCTAACAATAGATGCCACTGTAGAGCGTTGCAGATTTGGCTGCACTCTCTGACCAGCCTCTCATTGAGTGACCATGATTTACTACATGATCAGTTACAGTAGCTCTGATCTCATCTGAGACTACAGCTCTTGATCTTCCTCTTATTCTTCTTCCACCACGCATATGTATTCCTCGCCCCCTCCCAGCCACTCTTCTTCCTCTTTCAGCCACTTCTCCATTTCTGGCTGGGTCCATGTTTACGTCACAAAACAAACCTATTCAGCAGTCGTCTCCTTTTGTAATGAAATTGAAGGAGTAACACCTGTGCAGATGTTCATCTACAATGAGAATCAGCTGTGGCTGGTTAAACTGCATTTTTAGATTTAAAATATGTTTCAATAAAATATTGCTGTTGGATTTTGCTGTCTTTTCAAGTTTTGCATTGTGTTATTGTTTTGGCCATAAGTTTAACATTTTTGAAAACAGTATGTAAGCACATGCAAAATGTCCTGTACAAAGGTTTTTGGCAGTTGTTGTGTCTGAGTGAGAAGATAATTCATGAAATTTGAGAGATGTAGTCATTGAATGCATTTTGTGCCAAAACAATGATAACTGGTCCTCAGTTTAGCCCACATAGACTTCTGTTGTGCTCACTGTGTGAGGAGGTTTGCAAACGTGACCTAAGTATTGAGAAATGTGTCCTAGCGTCTGTAAAAAACTGTAATTGATGGGGTCTCATTATCGTCTGTCTGACCGAGGTCGTGTCCTCCTCAGATGTTTGCACCCTTTTATCAGATAATTGGTGTGTTAGGTGCGGGTCACTGCTCTGTTTCTGTGATGACCTGCAGAGTTCATTTAAAAAGAGAAACTAGGAGCAGAAATGTCGATGCAGGCGACGGCTCTGCCTCTCGTGTCCTGGTTTCTATGTCTTTAGGACAGGAAGAAAGGAAGCTGCTGAAGTGCAAATCTTTGATATTTTGTTGGCCTGCATCATCAGCTTGCGAGCACAGATGAGTCGGGGTCGCCGAGTTTTTCCCGGGCTGAACTCGAGGCCACGTTTGCCGCTGTCACAGCTGAGGTTACGGCTGACAGTGACAAATGTGGGCCGACTGAGCCTCGGGAGCCAAAGCGCGAAGAGAGCGAGAAGATGAGTGGTGTCATTTAAATTTCATGTGTGGCCTCAAAGTAGGGCACGTCCATCAACTTTAGTGGAGCTGTGGCTCCGGTTAACGACGCGCTTTAACAGCGAAGGCTTCGCTTCACTGGTGAAAAGATTAAACATGTCTCAGAAACATCACTCTACGTCTAACTATTGTTCACTGATAGTCAAACTAATGATGTGTCGTCGTGTCACGCTGCCCTCGTTCCGTATATCTGATGTGAGACAGACCAGCGAGACCTCACTGCTTTTGGACACGTTCTGGTTTTAGGCCTAAGAAAGGGGAAGGAAGGTGATTTAAGCAGTTTCATCACAGTCAGAAACCTCTGACAGATTCATCGTGAAGTATCGACCCCGAGGTGTTACTGAGCTCAGAGATCAAGTGGGCAGTGGGCTCATTTTCTCACAGATGTTATTATTGTACCCAGAGGAGTCGCCCCCTGCTGGGCAGTAAGAGGACTGCAGGTTCAGGGCACTTCAGCACACTGTTCCAAACCGTCAGTAATCTGGTGTTGAGTGTTTTCAAACCTCGTTTCCTAAACTGGTCCCAGCAGCTCCTCGTCCATCACGCTGCCGTGACTTAAATAAAAGATCTTTTAACCAAGACACAAAAAAGAACGAGGAGGTTTAGAAGGAATGGAAGACGGACACTGAGCAGCTCGCCAGTGCTCCGTGTCACCATTACCCTCCTTTACCACTGAAAGCCAGCTCACTCCAGCTCAGCTGTGCACTCGACAGAGAAGCAGCACTTATACCTGAAATTAAGGTCACTTATACAGAGCGCAGCCGGAAAGTACTCATCGCTCACAGAAGGACCGCCAGCGCTTCAGTGATGAACCTGACAGCTTCATTGTGGGGGAGGAGCCTGAGCTAATACAGTCGGGCTCAGCTGAATGCGTAGCCTGAACTGCTGCTGCTGAGATCAAGTCTGTATCACCACGAACAGCAACTTTAACACCTGCAGACATTTATGTAGACTCTCTCTGTTCGAGCTTTCTGAGTTCACGTCACTAATCAAGTCCTCCAAACTCTCAACATGTCTTTTAGACGTCGTTCCTAAAAGTCTGCTCAAAGAAATCTGACCATTAGTTAATGCGTAAACGTTAAAACACGATCAACGTATTGTTATTAGCAGGCTAAACCGACTGCAGGCTTTTAAGGTTTGGGTAATTTTACATTGTCGGGTCTTGAAACACTTTGGGATGGCTGCTGTGAATTGTTACCATATAAACAAATGAACTTTATTGACTTGAATGTTTTGATTGTTCACATTAGGTCTCAAAAAGCTGCAGATGCACCTTCATACAGTCTGATTTCTTCAGTTTTCTTACTCTTACCGATGAACCTCGCAGCATCAGCCAGGCAGATTTGGAGGGACAGTCAGAGAGACCTTTCACTTTTCCTCTTGGAGCGCTACGAGGAGAAGTGACAGCTAAAATTGGAAGTTTTAAGCCTAATTATATTAGTTTGAAGCATCACATGCTCTGGTCTTTGTCTCCTGAGAGAGCTCATCGGTGGTGAAGTTAAAGTCGAGCGGCCTGCCTCAGATCCTCTCCCTCACATTCTCACTTTTCACTTCCTTTAGCAGCTACTTTTAATACGGAGAAGAGCAAAACCTCCAAAGGTCCACATCAGAAGGTAGACGGCAGACGGCATAACCTCTAACGAGAAGAGTTTTCAGAAGAATTTGAAATAATGTCCACAACACCCAAGATCAGCAGCTGGCTAAAGTTCCCATGAGGCATTTAAAATGTGATTACTAATGAGAGATTCACTGCCAGCACTCACTTTATATTAAAGTGAGCAAGTTCTGGAAGATTGATTTCCACGTGTGCTTCCAGCAGACTGCACAATCAGCTGAGGATGAAGTTTTGCTGTCATGCGCTGCCCAAAACTTTATGTCTCAGGACGCTACAGAGCGCCGTATATTATACTGCAGTCACAGGAGGACTGACCCAGAACAGCCAGACAGAACCACATCCACTGTGCTTAAGGAGGATCTGTCTTCCAAATCCTGAGAACAAAGTTGTTAGAAGTGAGATGATGTGGAAGCATACCAGCCTCCTGGGCACGGCTCCTTCTCTGCTTTATCCCGTCTCCATTTGTGCCCTTGTTTACAGAAGTCTTTCTCTGAGCAGTGGGTCTTTCCTGCCATGCAGCACTGCTAAACAAAGCTTCAATTAAAGAAACCAATGTCTGCCTTCTCTTGAATATAATAAAGATATAAGTGCTCACCATTAAAATAAATATTTTGGAAGAATTTCAGAAATTACTCGACTACTCACCAACCAAAACAATCGTGCACCTGTTTAAGGCCTCAGTCTGTCAGACTACACCTGCCAAACACCTACACCTGTCCCACTGAATACAGACTGAGGACCCTGAATGCAGATTATAGGCAGATATCAATGCCGCAGTCTTCTATTAAGGGGACAAACAAAACCCATACAACAAAGGAGGCACGTATGTATATATGTATATATATATATATATATACATATATATATATATATATATATATATATATATATATATATATGTATATATATATATATATATATATATATATATATATATATATATATATATACGTATATATATATGTACGTATATATATATATGTATATATATATACGTATATATATATGTATATATATATACGTACATATATATGTATATATATATGTATATACGTATATATATATATACGTATATATATATATGTATATATATATGTATATATACGTATATATATATATACGTATATATATATATGTATATACATATATATATATACGTATATATATATATGTATATACATATATATATATACGTATATATATATATACGTATATATATATATGTATATACATATATATATACATATATATGTACGTATATATATATATGTATATATATATACGTATATATATATGTATATATATATACGTACATATATATGTATATATATATGTATATACGTATATATATATATATACGTATATATATATATGTATATATATATGTATATATACGTATATATATATATACGTATATATATATATGTATATACATATATATATACATATATATATATATATATGTATATATATATATGTATATACATATATATATATACATATATATATATGTATATATATATATATGTATATATATATATGTATATATATACATATATATATATACATATATATATATATATATGTATATATATATATGTATATACATATATACATATATATATATACATATATATATATATATGTATATATATATATGTATATACATATATATCCCGCTCCAGGAGCCGAGCAGAGAGGGACCGCATGGAGCTGCTGCAGCCACGAGCCTCTGGACTTCAACGCCAGCGCGCTGACAGACGAGCCGCTGGATGCTGAGTCTGGATGACTCTGTCATTCCCATGGTTACATCACCGTGTTTAAGAGTTTCCCTGCTTTCAGCTGCTGGTGTTGTCAAGTTCTGCTTTTCAAACTTTGCCATCAGGGCTTGTGACCCTGATGAAGGCCACAAGCCGAAACAGGGAAGTTGTTCCTCTTCCCTTAAGTGTTGCTGGAGTGTGAATTGTTTCATCCTCTCCATGCACCTTGGAAGTAGGTGAAGATAAAACAGTGAATATGAGCTGGCTCAGAGGCTGATTTTGTTGTAATCTGGCTGGCTGTGCCAAAGGAAGTGGCAGAAATGGTTGGGATGGTTAAACTGTTATGCATGCAACATCATTCCTGTGTTCTTATTATTTCCTCCAGCTTGGATCTTCTCCAACTATAACTTTTGGGTAAATAAACCAAAACAAAACAAAGAACAAACCCTGAACTTTCAGCCTGTGGTGAGGAAACCATTTGTTCATTGTCAGAGGTCCATTTTCTGAACCAGTGTGAAAATGTCATTTAATCTCCCTCTGTGTGAGGAGCAGCAGGAATGTGGTGGGGACGTTTCAGTGGGCAGGAGGCGCTGGACAAGAAGCACTGTGCTTTTGTTTTAAAGGGCAGCATCCTCTCGAGTTAATGAAGGACCAAGGAGTCCAGAAAAGCATCTGAAATATAATTAGATTTAACAATAGGGGAAAACCTGCTTCCATGGAGCTTTGTCACAGATATTGATCCACTTCAGGGTGACCTAATCTGCTTTTCCTCATTTCCACTCCTATATTCTGTCCCACTGATGGACATCCACATTAAACATGTTCAATAATGAGGTCAGGGAGCTCAAAATGCTGAGAACACCCAGGTTATCACAGTTTTTTCTACTCTCGGGCACATATGATGTCACAGAGGGAGGAAGGCTCACCCTTCAGCCAATCTAGACTAAAACAGGCCTGGCGTGATTGATTATTTTTAACTGCTTTAGTACATTTCAAGATTAAAACTTGGAATAATTCCATTTTAATTCATTATTATTGTGCTGCTAAAGTAAGTCTAGAAGCTTTTTGAAGGGTTAAAGCCCCGATCTTCATTTCTAGATGTTAAAAAATTAAGATAACGTTGGCACATGAAGCTTAAAGTTACTATAGCTGTAATTTGGATTACTGTGTAATAGAAGATGGGTTAAACCTGTCAGGAACGAGGACTAGTCCATTATTGGAAAAGATTTTTATCCTTTATCCTGTCTTCCTTCTCTCACCCTAACCAATCACAGCAGATGGCCCCGCCCTTCCCTGAGCCTGGTTCTGCTGGAGGCTTCTTCCTGTTAAAAGGGAGTTTTTCCTTCCCACTGTCGCCAAAGTGCTGCTCATAGGGGGTCACATGATTGTTGGGTTTTTCTCTGTATCTACTGTGCAATACAAAGCGCCTTGAGGTGACTGTTGTTGTGATTGGCGCTGTATAAATAAAACTGAATTAAATTGGATAATAATTTTAGAAATTATTCCTACATCCTGTGCATCAGTGCACTGTACTGTCACAAATAAAGGGAGGGTGGACGTTCTTATGTCACCACATGGTGAAAATGCGAACACAATGAGAGAATCAGACATATGTAAGCTGAAGTTGACTCACATTAATTGGAGTCGCTTCTCTTCCTTTTTGCCTTTTCACTGGGATTTTGGCAGAGCCTCGTATCTCTGCAGATGTGATTGTCTCTCAGCTTCGTCCGCTTCATCTTTTTTCTGCTCAACATCCAATTTTTATCCAATTTTGAGTCCTGTGCTGTGTTGATATAAGGTCCACAATCTCCTCCTTCAGTGTCACTTTCTCAATGCAATAATCTGCAAATGACTTCAGGACTAAGCTTTATTTAAAATTGGACAAAGACATCAAACTGCAGGTTTAAACGTTTTGGAAAAAGAATCTATGAAAAGTTTGAAACGATTTCCCCTGTAACCAAATGTTTGTATCGTGCCATCAGATATACTGCATGTAATAAAGTGCAGCAGTGTTTGTAACATAGGAGCAGAAACAACCGATCGCCGATCCACGCTCCGCTCACAACACGCCACGCTGCCAAACGCTCACACTTTGGGAAACCAGGGAAGATGTACGAGGACGGGTCCAATGTGCAAACAGATGAGGAAGAATCAAAATCAGGGAGTCACGAGGGAAGTTCAGAGCTGGGGCCACACTAATGTGAGTCGGCACAATGGTCCAGTGACAAGAAGCTCTGAGCCACTGTCCTAAATAGTGGCCAGGAGACAGGATAACGAGCCACAGGTGAATGATTGCTTCCCGCAGTGAGCACAAATGTAGCCTTACTGAGCCAATCGGGCAGACGCAGGGACCATGGTGGATATCACCGTGGGCCACAGGTGGCTGCTTATCTTCAAGTTATTAGACATAAAAATGCTACCAAATTCATGGCTGTAGAAGAAATTGGCCAGATGGATGGAAGAACTCTGGGGTTTCCATGGATGAGAGTCTTTTGTGCGAGCACTGCTGGTCTCAGATGTCTCTGAGAGCTGCTGAAGCTGCTGAGCTGTAGATAAAAGTGAGTTAATAGATGTAAAGTTAATGAAATCCTTGGCTGTGAAATCTTGCCCACCTGCAGCTTAAAAAGATGCCTCTGAAAAGTTTCTTTCCTTCACGTGCGACTACGACTGCTGTCAGCCTGGATTTGCAGTTACACGTATGACCCAGTTATTCTCACAGCATGAAAACACTGACAGCTTTAACGTGAGTGCTGCACTCAGCTCCATGCGCCTCTCTGTCCGTTTGTACGTCCACCTTCCATCCAACGCCTTCGTTTCCTCTTTTCATCCATTTCCCCGCTTGCTTCCGCCTCTTGTGCGTTTCCTTCTTTGATGCCTCTCTGTTGTGCTGCTTCCATTTGTTTTCCCCTCACAGTCGTTCGTTTCCTTCTCATTTGCTTTGCTTTTTGGGTTGCTGATGTTTGATTGACGAGCACGAAGGCAGCGTTACAGGTTTCGTTGACCTGAAGATCATTTGAAAAATGCTGGCTGATGAAATGTCACATAACCCCAGACAGGGTATTTGTAACCTCACGTAACAACACGCTCTTACTGAAAACACCTTCAGCTCTCAGCTGATGTCAAGGAGGAAGTCGACTCTGTACCTCACACAGGCCTGCAGACCAGCAGCAGCCCCCCCGACAGCTTCCAGTTGTTAGCATATTCACGCAGTCCCAACTGATCGCTGCTGCTCACTAAAAATGGTCCCAAAGAGGACGTCTGCTCGTCTGCTGACTCACCAAATAACCATCAAGCAGCGATGACAGAGAAATGGCGAGTGCTATTCAAAATGAATATTGTGCCTTCTCACTGCAGCCAACGCAACTCCAGCTTCAAAAGGTCTCCGTGTTGAGTTTGGCGAGTAGTTTGCAAGTGTTTGCAGACAACTTCCATTCAAGCTACTGGCAACCTGCTAGTGACCAAAGCAATCGCAGAGGCTGTCAGTGCAGCACTCTCTGACTCTTTGCAACCAGTTTCACATCAGCAACCGTCAGAAACCTCTACAGCAGGGTCCCACCTCCAGTCCTCGAGAGCTGCTGTCCTGCAGCTTTTAGATGCATCCTTGTTCTGACACACCTGAATCAAACCAATGGCGTGATGGCATGCTGCTGTAATGGAGATGGAGACCCTACCCGCCGACCGCTCGTGGAATAGACACTTTTCCCATGTAGCTGTGTGAATGACACTTTAAGCTGATTTAACAGAAACTGCAGCAGCCACTCACAAAGGCACGGTTACTGCACGGTTTGGATGGGAGCTGCTCACAGACTGTCATGCTCTATAATTGGAATCATTATAATTTCGGACTAAAAGGGTCTGATTCTCCCCCTCGCTGCTTCAGCTGGGGATGAAGCCAGCAGAATGACATCATGCACCAAAACAAACTGTTTTATTACAGCAGCAGGATAAAGAATCAAAAAGACCAGTCTGCAGTGAATACAGAGGGTTAAAGTGCCACAGGAGCCTCATACACAGGATGAAGAGTTTCTATATGTGTTTGGTGAACCGCGGCAAACTCCCACACACTCTTCAGGATATTGTGTGTCCTTCACAGGAAGTCCACGCGGTGCTGGAGGCATCAGAGGGATGTGAAGTTGCATTAAAGTCTGCTCACATATTGGCCACACAAAGTGTTTCATACATGAAGGCAACCAGCAAGCACAGGTTGAATCTGATGACCTCTGACACGTCCGTCCGTTACTCTGCCGTGTCCACTGTGAGCAGAAGCAGCAGCTCCGCGTGGTTCAGTCCGGTCTGTTAATGCCTCCTGCTTCCTGTTGGCCATGCTCGTTGTTCCCTGCGGATTTTAATGATTTATTATTTGCACGCCAATCTTATCTGCGTATTTTTATCCCGCTCGTCTTCTTTAAATAGGATGTGAAAGCTCCCACAGGTTCATGTGAGGGAATGTGGGAGCCAGTCCACAGGGACGGACAATCAGCTGGGAGGAGATAAAAATAGAGGCTCATCAGCTCATCAGGCAACTTTTCTTTGATGAGATCTGTACTTGCTGCACTCTCGCTCAGAGGGCTTTCTAAGCTGAGCGGCTTGTTCAGAGCTCACGCTGGAGGTTAAAAGTAGTTGAAGAACATGTCAGGCAAAAAAAAGACGCTGCCAGCACAACTTTGAGTAATCAGTGTGCGGGTACCTGCTGATCAATGGCCTGGCTGCATGTGGAGTCCTCCTGCTGCTTGGAAGCTGTTTGTTTGCCATCTGCTCTGCAGAGAGTTTACTCTAAATCCTCTCGGCAGGTAATTCCAACGCAGAGCCGGCAGCCCGACAAGCACAGGGACTGATTAACAATGACAGCAGCTACCTGAAGTAAAGGAAGGCGTGAATGATGGAAGGCCAGCTCCGTGCTCTTCAAATAAACACGACAAAACTGCACAATAATTTTCCTCCACGAGATTCAATTGGCTCCATGTCTGCAGCCAGCTGTGAATGCATTATTAGAATATTTCCTGGCCTGAATATGGAGCCATTTTCATGTAAATTAGGTTTGGGTAGTTTAGTCATCACTCTCTTCCAGTGGGAATATTGCCTGATGGGAGGTAGGTCCATTATTAGAGCCATGTTATTATATTTGGAGTGGTGGTACGCAGAGTTATAGTCCTGGCTTATAACCCCAAACATCAAAGGTGGGCTTCGACAGGCCACTCACCTGTCAGGACCTTCTTAGGTTTATGAGGTGTGGGAACAGAACGTGGCAGTGCTCATTGGTTTAGCTGCTGTCATGTCATTTTGGATAAAGAGTGGAGAGCTGAGGCCTCAGTCGCCGGTCAGAGACCCACTGGAAACCTTCAGTCAGTGTACAAAAGTGGGAAAAGCCACAGGGTGAAACTGGTCACAGATGCTGCATTAAAAACACGCTGAAGTCGAGCTTGCGTGGAAGAAGCCAATCTGTCTGCAAACGCTTGACTTTCACTCTCTGAGCTGCAGTGAAACTTGAAAGGATGAGACGCAAACATGGAGAAAGTTTGCTTTCAAAATAAAAGTTGCAGCCAAAACAAAAACTCTGTATCTGGTTTGCATCACACTTTTCAAAAAATGCAGTTTTGAAATGATCATTTCCTTTATTTGGGGAGAAAAGCTATCAAACCTGTAGCTGAGGGTTTCCTCAGGGATTAACTGAGGTGAAGTGTGGGTCATCATCAATGTTCCCTCTAATGTTTCATGCGTCTGAACACACAAACTCCCTGAGCGGACACTTGGACCACTGTGAGCAGCAGCAGACGTGTGCACTGTGGTCACGCCAGCATCCAAGTTACATGTTTACTAAAGTAATCAAATTACAGCATTTACATTTATGTTAGACGACTTTTAACTGCTTTAACCCACTGACAATGAAAACTTAAACAATCTTGTTCATGTGCAGCATGTTAACACTATTGGAAGCAAAAATAACCTGAACTCCAATTTTGAAAACAACTTTATTTTTATTATTTTTTGCTCTGACTGTATTCTGAGTCTGTGGTCTGGGAGAGAGTCTGTAACTCTGTCTGCAAATACAGTAAATAATGACCAATGTTGGGTAATTAATTATTTAGTTACTTCTTCAAAAAAGTAACTTTGCAAACAAAGTTTTGCAGCTGTTTACCTAAAAATGCAGCCAAGGCGTTTTTAAACAAACATTTCAAACTATTTACAGAACAATCAGCTGTTCTGCATCAAATCTGATGCCACACAAATTATTTGTGTCACAAAAAATAATTTCTGTCCACTATGAGATGAAGGAGAACAACAGCCTGATACCTGCAGGCCTGACAGCAGCAGATGTGTCACTGCTGTAACACCTGTAACACTCAGCAGGCGCCTCATTGTTCTGACACACAACAACACTACTGACTACACACTGACTACACACTGACTACACACTAACTACACACTAACTACACACTAACTACACACTAACTACACAAGATTTGCGCTAAACGTCGCAAATCTCTCACATCTCAAAACACGCCGTCACTCCTAAAACTTCCTCCCGTTTCTTAACAACTAAATGCCATGTTTTCATTGGTTGACATGGTACATTTTTCCACCAATAGGAAAGGCTGGGAGTTTTGTTTTTGCTCACAGGCTTTCGAGCGGTTTCCTAATAAAACGCCGTTTTTACCGTTTCTTCCTGCAGTAAATATAAACAACGACAGTATTCAGGAAGGAAAACAAACACTGCAGATATTTTATCATAACTCTGGTTTTACGTGGCCGATCAACACAGTTTATAAACTGGTATAAAGTCCACACTTTGTCCGTCAGTTGTTCCGTCTGTCCTGCTCACATCTCCAATGGTTGTACACGTTGGCATTAACGTGGCTTCACTCCACAGCAGCCGCTTTGCTAAAACACCGCACCGCACATAAGGACGCTGTCAGAGCCTGTCAGCGACGTTGATTGGCTGCGTATATACGAATGTGACTATGGGATAAGGCGGCATCGTTCTAATCCCATGTCAGCACACATTTACTTTCATTTCAATTCAGGTTTGAATTTTTTTGTGTGCAACGCAGATTTTCTCTGCGCAGAGACCGTGCCAACAGTGCGCAATTGCGCACGTGTGCAGCTTAGAGAGAACATTGGTCATCATCCACCTGTCACAGAGGCCACGCCCCTCCCTAATAATGCAGAAACTAGAGGAAGTGCAGGTATGATTTTCTTTTTAGTTCTAGAGCTTTAACAGATGATTAAACACAGAAACACAAAGTGTAAGTCAAGAGCAAAAAAGACGCACAGATGAAGACACTAAATCAGGAGTCGGCAACCTTTCTGATGATGAGTGCATCTAACATTTCCTCAGAGGTCAATGTGCCATATGACTGCATTAGCAATAAATGTAATAACGCTCTATATTAACAGTTACACACTGTATAGAACAACTTTGTAGGATTATATTTGTTCGCAGATGTTGGCAGTGAATAGTCAAAGGAGCTTGCAAAGAAAAGCGTCTGGACTTCTTTAAGTTGCTTGAAGACGTTTCACCTCTCATCCGAGAAGCTTCTTCAGTTCTAAGGTCAAATGGTGGAGAGTCCCAGATATAAACCTAGTGGGAGTTTCCCCCCACAGAGGGACAAAAGGACCCCTGATGATCCTCTAATCGCCTGAGCCAAGGTGGGAAACTGGGTGTGGGTCCCAATCAGCCAGAGTTTCGGGTGAGTTCATTGTGAAACCTGGCCCCACCTTATCATGCGAATTCCTGAGATCAGATGGCCCAGGATGTGAGTGGGCGTTAAGGCGTCTGGGAAGGGATCTCAAAACTGGATTATAGATGGCAGAGAGTTGGTGTCGTAAACCCCGCCTCTGTTCAAAGATGGTCGCTCACAGTGGACATAGATGCTTCTTTCACTCCTCTTTCACTCCACTCATAGAAGCCATCTATGTCCAAAAAAAAATACGATTACGTTTTTTACAGGACGGTTGGCAACTCTACTAACCTTATGAATAAACTTCACTATCAGTAACATCATAGCACCACCCAGCTGTACAGACACTCCGTCATGCTAGCTAGCACGCAGTACGAGTTATTGTAACCTGACGGTAAAAAGTCAGCACAGCGAAAATAAACTCCAGCTAAACTTGGTTTATACAGTGGGGCAAAAAAGTATTTAGTCAGCCACCGATTGTGCAAGTTCCCCCACCTAAAATGATGACAGAGGTCAGTAATTTGCACCAGAGGTACACTTCAACTGTGAGAGACAGAATGTGAAAAAAAAATCCATGAATCCACATGGTAGGATTTGTAAAGAATTTATTCGTAAATCAGGGTGGAAAATAAGTATTTGGTCAATAACAAAAATACAACTCAATACTTTGTAACATAACCTTTGTTGGCAATAACAGAGGTCAAACGTTTACTATAGGTCTTTACCAGGTTTGCACACACAGTAGCTGGTATTTTTGTCACGGTCTGGCTGGCAGACCGTGGGGATGTGGGGAAAGGAGGACCCAAAACGCAGACTCTGCGATGCAAACAGTGCTCTTTATTTACAGTGGAAAGCTGTAAACACAATAACTCCCCGTTGCTCCCTCGAACCCCGTGCGCGTGCTTCCCTCCGATATCTGTGCTCGTGCTCCCCGCTGTTGTGTTTCCGCACCCCCGTGCGTGCTGCCTCTCCGGACCACTCCTCCTCCTGTAGGGAAACCAGAGACGCAGCCGTCAACACTAACCAGCACATATACGCACAGCACAGACCTACGCTAACACACACTGACTTGGTAAGATAACTCAATGATCCCGCGTCGGTGGGAGCTCCAAGACTCTCCTAAGTAGCTCCCCCGACGAGCCCTGATCAGCGGCAGGTGTGTGGCTTCGGGTGTGGCCAGTCCCTCCGCAGGGCCACACCCCTCAGGCCTGCAGGTGGCCGAGCTCCATCCTCCAGGCACACCCGCAGACATACACACCCATACCTCGCCTAAACATATGAGTGGGACACAGACTAACACAGCACAGAGAAGCACACATGTACACGCACAGAGAAGGAGAAACGACACCAAAAATACATAATAATAATACGCAGGTCCATGACTGCCCAGGGATCCTGGGTCGCCCAGTCCCAGGACCCTGACAGTACCCCCCCTCTAAGGGTCGGCTCCCGACGACCCAAAAACACAAACCAAAAACAGTACAACCAACCCAGGGCGGGCGGCGGGAGGTCCAGGACGGAGGGCAGAACCAAAACAAGCAAAAACCCCCAAAGAACACAACCCCCCCCAAGGTCACAGTCCCAGAGTCCGACCGCGCATCCCGCAGCGGAGCAACAAAAAGAAAAAACGCCACAAAACAGTCTCAGGCGGCCCATCAACATAACAAAAGAGTTCAGGGGGCCTACCTCGAGGCCAACGGCGGCGACGTAGCAGCTCCGGCGGATGGCCCCGGGTCCGGCAGCAGCATCAAAACAGTTCAGGGGGCCTGCCACGGGTCCGGTGGCAGCGGCGCTGCTCCTCCGGCGGCCTGCCACGGGTCCGGTGGCGGCGGAACGGTTCTGGCGGCCTGCCACGGGTCCGGTGGCAGCGGCGCTGCTCCTCCGGCGGCCTGCCACGGGTCCGGTGGCGGCGGAACGGTTCTGGCGGCCTGCCACGGGTCCGGTGGCAGCGGCGCTGCTCCTCCGGCGGCCTGCCACGGGTCCGGTGGCGGAGGAACGGTTCTGGCGGCCTGCCACGGGTCCGGTGGCGACGACGCTGCTCCTCCGGCGGCCTGCCACGGGTCCGGTGGCGGCGGAACGGTTCTGGTGGCCTGCCACGGGTCCGGTGGCGGCGGCGCTGCTCCTCCGGCGGCCTGCCACGGGTCCGGTGGCGGCGGAACGGTTCTGGTGGCCTGCCACGGGTCCGGTGGCGGCGGCTCCGGCTGAGCGGGTCCCTCCTCGGCTGCTGGCAGCGAGAGCTCCTCCTCGGCTGCTGGCAGCGCCGGTTGTTCCTTCCGCTCGCCGAGCTCCTCTGCAACAAATTCCAGGGGTCCAGAGGCAACTGAGACCTCCAGTTCGGTCTCTGGGGAAGCCCTGGGGAGAACCTCCGTCTCCATGCGGCCAGACTGAGCCAAAAAGTCATTTGGGTCTGTAGGCTCGGAATTCCCTAGCTCCCAGCTTACAGTCTCAGAGGGAATATTTGCTGGGTCTTTGGAGGTACAGCAAACAGTTTCTATTTTTATGTTTACAGAAAGGGAATTTATAACACCGGCAGAGTCCATTTTACTCACTGTGGCATCCAGAGCCGCTGGTCCTGAGTCTTCGACCAGCACAGGAGTGAGTGTGGATGTGGTTGAACGCTGTTTGCGAGGACGCCTTCTCCTCCGTGAAGGCGGGGCCGGGTGTATGGAAACAGTCTTCTGCTGTTCATCTGGGTTGTGATTTTCAATGACATGATTAATAGACACAAATGAGTCGGGTTTACTCACTGCGGTGATGAGCGCTGTCGGTCCGTTGCCAGCTGACCGGGCTGAAACCGCAGGAGTAGGTTGAGGCGTAATGGAATGGCGGTGGAGAGTGCGGCATGCCTTCTGTAATGGCGGATCAAACGATTGTGCCGCGAGCATCGACGGGAAAGCCCTCCGCCGACGCGTGAAAAACCAAGCGGCAAGAGTCTCTAGGAGAGCAGCCGAACTGTCCGTGCTCGGACCACCCAAGCCAAATAGTTCGAAACTCGAGCTCTCCCTTAACCTAGTGACCAGGTGCCTAAGTTTGTGAATGTCCAGAATGTTCGTGGTGAAGGTAGTGGATGAGAGATAATTGTCAAAGAATACTAACTGTATATGTCTCTTGGGTGGGTCTACAGCCTGGATTACGCTCCGGCAGTAATCCCATAGCTGCGTGAGCGATCTCTCCTCCGTGGCAACTCCTGAGTTTGCTGGGTCCATGGTGGGTGGCGGGATCATTCTGTCACGGTCTGGCTGGCAGACCGTGGGGATGTGGGGAAAGGAGGACCCAAAACGCAGACTCTGCGATGCAAACAGTGCTCTTTATTTACAGTGGAAAGCTGTAAACACAATAACTCCCCGTTGCTCCCTCGAACCCCGTGCGCGTGCTTCCCTCCGATATCTGTGCTCGTGCTCCCCGCTGTTGTGTTTCCGCACCCCCGTGCGTGCTGCCTCTCCGGACCACTCCTCCTCCTGTAGGGAAACCAGAGACGCAGCCGTCAACACTAACCAGCACATATACGCACAGCACAGACCTACGCTAACACACACTGACTTGGTAAGATAACTCAATGATCCCGCGTCGGTGGGAGCTCCAAGACTCTCCTAAGTAGCTCCCCTGACGAGCCCTGATCAGCGGCAGATGTGTGGCTTCGGGTGTGGCCAGTCCCTCCGCAGGGCCACACCCCTCAGGCCTGCAGGTGGCCGAGCTCCATCCTCCAGGCACACCCGCAGACATACACACCCATACCTCGCCTAAACATATGAGTGGGACACAGACTAACACAGCACAGAGAAGCACACATGTACACGCACAGAGAAGGAGAAACGACACCAAAAATACATAATAATAATACGCAGGTCCATGACTGCCCAGGGATCCTGGGTCGCCCAGTCCCAGGACCCTGACAATTTTGGCCCATTCCTCCATGCAGATCTTCTCGAGAGCAGTGATGTTTTGGGGCTGTCGCCGAGCAACACGGACTTTCAACTCCCGCCACAGATTTTCTATGGGGTTGAGGTCTGGAGACTGGCTAGGCCACTCCAGGACTTTCAAATGCTTCTTACGGAGCCACTCCTTTGTTGCCCGGGCGGTGTGTTTTGGATCATTGTCATGTTGGAAGACCCAGCCTCGTTTCATCTTCAAAGTTCTCACTGATGGAAGGAGGTTTTGGCTCAAAATCTCACGATACATGGCCCCATTCATTCTGTCCTTAACACGGATCAGTCGTCCTGTCCCCTTGGCAGAAAAACAGCCCCATAGCATGATGTTTCCACCCCCATGCTTCACAGTAGGTATGGTGTTCTTGGGATGCAACTCAGTATTCTTCTTCCTCCAAACACGACGAGTTGAGTTTATACCAAAAAGTTCTACTTTGGTTTCATCTGACCACATGACATTCTCCCAATCCTCTGCTGTATCATCCATGTGCTCTCTGGCAAACTTCAGACGGGCCTGGACATGCACTGGCTTCAGCAGCGGAACACGTCTGGCACTGCGGGATTTGATTCCCTGCCGTTGTAGTGTGTTACTGATGGTGACCTTTGTTACTTTGGTCCCAGCTCTCTGCAGGTCATTCACCAGGTCCCCCCGTGTGGTTCTGGGATCTTTGCTCACCGTTCTCATGATCATTTTGACCCCACGGGATGAGATCTTGCGTGGAGCCCCAGATCGAGGGAGATTATCAGTGGTCTTGTATGTCTTCCATTTTCTGATGATTGCTCTCACAGTTGATTTTTTCACACCAAGCTGCTTGCCTATTGTAGATTCACTCTTCCCAGTCTGGTGCAGGTCTACAATACTTTTCCTGGTGTCCTTCGAAAGCTCTTTGGTCTTGGCCATGGCGGAGTTTGGAGTCTGCCTGTTTGAGGCTGTGGACAGGTGTCTTTTATACAGATGATGAGTTCAAACAGGTGCCATTCATACAGGTAACGAGTGGGGGACAGAAAAGCTTCTTACAGAAGACGTTACAGGTCTGTGAGAGCCAGAGATTTTCCTTGTTTGAGGTGACCAAATACTTATTTTCCACCCTGATTTACGAATAAATTCTTTACAAATCCTACCATGTGAATTCATGGATTTTTTTTTCACATTCTGTCTCTCACAGTTGAAGTGTACCTCTGGTGCAAATTACTGACCTCTGTCATCATTTTAAGTGGGGGAACTTGCACAATCGGTGGCTGACTAAATACTTTTTTGCCCCACTGTATCTGACCCAGATAGACTGCAGGTCATAACTTCTTACCTGAAGTTCAGTTCACCTGACACTCGGACCGCCTCGGGGCTCTCCTCCTGCCTCCCCTTCCCTCATCCACCTGCTGGCCTCAGTGGAAGCTCCGCCATAGCCACCACCAAACAACTGACTTATTTTTACACATCTGCCAGCAGCTGGCCAGTTCACCACCTTTCATTGTTTATACTGTTACCCCCCAAAAAAACACCGGCCCATGAAAACGAAAAATCACCATCATGCCCGGTGTGCCCAATGGCCAGTCCAGCCAGGATCCTGCCATCAGTTGCTGACCCCTGCACTAAACGTTCGCGGCCCCACTAAACGTTCGTGGCCCCTTTCTGGTGCTGCCGGAGGTTTCTTCCTGTTGAAAGGGAGTTTTTCCTTCCCACTGTCACCAAGTGCTTGCTTGTAGAGGGTCACACGATTGTTGGGTTTTCTCTGTGTCAAATATAAAGCACTGTGAGGCGACTGTTAGTTGATGCAGTATAAATAATCTGCTCAGGTGAGACACACAAAGGTGTGGCAGAGAATTACAAAAGGCAGGAAAAATAAATAGAGGAAGAAGATGAAACCAAAGTGTCAAAAAGCTGAGAACAACACGCAAACATAAAAGGTGACGTCAGAGGCATGAAATGAATTTTGTTCTCGTTTGTAGTTCCTGAGAAATAAAAACCAAAACATGAGCATTAAAAGACAGAAAATGATGAGTCAGGTATCGCGCCGCCGTTCTGTCGCTCACTGGACTCTTACTAATCTAGTGCTTCCTGTCTAGCATTCACACTAAGATACATGGAGAGCAACATGGGTTAGTATCTTGCTCAAGGATACTTGGCAATGCAGACTGGGATGGAACCAGTAAACTTCCAGTTAGTAGGCGACCTGCTCTACCACCTGAGCTACAGCCAACCCCTGCTGTGTGGCAGGCAGGAGGCAAACGCAGAGGAATGAACTTAAAGAGGCAGCTTTATGTGCTGTGAAAGTAATTATAAAATA
This sequence comes from Astatotilapia calliptera, assembly GCF_964374335.1. Lineage (NCBI taxonomy): Eukaryota > Metazoa > Chordata > Actinopteri > Cichliformes > Cichlidae > Astatotilapia > Astatotilapia calliptera. Next base: position 1,504,492 of record NC_137428.1, on the reverse strand, counting down.
AAGTTGCAAAAACAAACTGAAACTAGAAACTGGAACCTAAGAACTAACTAGCAAACTAGGTAACTGGAAACCACAGCTGAAAAAAACAAGGTGTGGACGAAGCACAACACACGAGGAGCTACGACGTGACAACGGTCAGAGGAGAACACAGGTCTTAAACACATCAGGGAGTAAGGAGGGGAGCAAAACTGAAAACATTAAGGGTGCAAGACTGTCAAAGTAAAACACAAGACGTGGACTTGACCTGGAGACACAGCTGACACAACGCTAGACAGGAAACTAGAAAAGAGACGTGCAACCACGACCTCTGAAGCAGCTGTCAAAGCTAAAGAGTGAGAGAATCAACACTCGTGTAATCCATGGACGGACTGCAGAGGGTGGAGTCGGCAGCATGATGCTTATTCAGCTTTATTCATGTAGAGCCGAATCACAACAACAGCTGCCTCCAGGCGCTTATCATGTGTGATGTTACAGTAAGGTGTGACACACAAACGTGATGTGGAGTGGACTCGTCAGCTTGTATGAACAATCAAAGGAATTCAGTGGTTCCCGCATCTTCTCTGACAGGAAGTGACCTGTTTGCTTCCATCTAATCACTGCCAAGCCTATAAACAGGTCATTCTCCGTGGACGCCTCCTCCCTTCTCCTCGCTCCCCTGCTGAGTTTCTGAAGATGCTGATTGGGCCACTTGGGTCGCTGGGATGTGGAGGCTCTCCTCCTGTAATGCTTTCTCCACAGATTAAACAGCAGGAAGCCCCAGAGTCCTTTATATCTGTGCCAGCTCGAAACATCCCAGAACATTACTGCATTGCTGCGATATATAAACATTATTATACAATATGCACCACAGATGAAAATCCTGTTTTGAAACCCTTCGTTGGAAGAAAGCTGCAACTCTCCAAACACCTGCTAATCTCTGCTAATGACTATTCCCTGCTCCAGCTTAGCATTCATCCCATTTCCAAAACCAAACCTCCAGAGGAAAATCTGCAGAGAACAACATTTCCAAACAGGCTTCAGGAACATTCCCCACACGCTCGCTTACATACAAATACCTTCATTTGAATTTCATGTTTTACACGAGCAAACTCGAATTTCACGCTCACAACGGCAAACATACAATACAACCAAAGATACATAATGTGCCCAGCATAAAGCAACAAATACCCAACTGTTCTCCCTAGAGCAGCTCCCACTCAGGAAACATACACTAACCTCTCACACTGCTTCATGTGAGTGTATCCTCTCTGGATCAGCACTGTTCTTTTAGCCCAGCTTTTAAAGACTTACAGTGGAGCTACAGACAAAAGCTAGAGCTCAGGAGCTTTTGCTACAGGCTACAGGCTCAGTTATTAATGCAGAGGTTGATGGTTCAATCCCTGGCTGTGCCGGCCTGCATGTCAGAGTAGCCTCAAACACATGTTAGATAGAAAGAGTGTTTTATAAGAAGCAGTCGATTTTTCCATCTGTGGGTTCACGGTGTCCAGGACCCAGGATGCTTGAGGCTCTCCCCACAACACCAGGTTAGTCACATAGAGACTAACCTGGTGTTGTGGATCATCTCAGATGGTCCCTTGGCTCATGTCTGATCCACTTTCAGCCTCTTCTTTCAAGTCAAGTGGCTTTTATTGTCATTCCAACCATGTGCAGGGGTCCAGCACACAGTGAAGCGAGACAACGTAGACCATGGTGCTACATGTGAAAGAGAATCAACACAGCACAAGTGCAAGTGTGCGAAAAACAGAACAAAACAATGACACTGGGTTGTTTATGAGAGTGTGTGCGTGTGTGTGTCAGTCCGGTGTCCTGTCAGATGATGCCATTTGCACATCAGGGACTCCTTAACTGAGGTTACGTCTGCACTAATTCGTTTTTGTTTGAAAACACATCTTTTTCTCTCCGTTTTGGCGTTCCGTCAAGGAAAACGCTGCGTTTTGAAAACGCTCTCCAAACTGGATACATTTGAAAACGCTCTGTTTTCGCATCGCAGTGTGGACAGCAAACCCGGAGCTTTTTCGAAAATGATTATACTTTTTATTCATGTGATGCAGTCAGAGGAAGGAAGGTTACTTTTAAAATGTATTCCACTACAGATTACAGATTACATGCCCCAAAATGTGTTTTGTAACATGTTCTGTTACATTACTCAATGAGAGTAACGTATTCTGAATACTTTGGATTACTTAATATATTATCATGCTTTTTACAACTACATGAATGAACTATTGCTGTGATTTATTACTATTACTGAAGGTTACTCTCCATACCAACACCAGCTAGATGTTTAAATCTTAATATAAATGAGTAACAGTAGGTGGACATTAGGTAAGGCTGCACTTTTTGCAGCGATCTCATATAGAAAACTATACGTGTGGCCCCCTTTTAGCAGGCCACGAATCAAAACAAACACACTGTGTTGGAAGGAAGATTGCTGCGAGTAACATGCGTTTGATTCCCCCCGAACATTCAGATTAGTGCAGCATGAATTCATACATGAGGGGAAATTACAGTGAGAACATGTGGAGGCTGTTAGAGGGAAAACATAGTGAGTTCAGTGCACTGATGTGACATTGTCCTGACGCATTTAGTTATTCTCTATGGTTAAAGAAATTGCACTAATGAATTCATATTTATTATAAATAATCCTAATTACACATCTTGCTTCCGTGTTTGTGCTGTGTCACTAAAAACACATTTTATTTTGGTTTTATACATCGATTAATGACCTGCAGAATCTCCTTATCATATTAACTGATTCATAAAAGTCAAACTTTATAATGGATTGCATTTATAAAGCGCTTTATGTTTTCTCCATCCTGACAGTGATGACATCCTTGCATTACATACTTTAGGTGTCATGATCCGGAGTCTGCGACTCCGTGTTTGTTTAGTTTATTAGTATTCTGTGGTTTTGGTTACCTTGGGTGTTTATACTCTTCTGTTTCATGGTTCATGTTCCTATGTTCTGTTTCCCCCAGTCTGTGTTAAGTTGGTGTGTTATGTCATTGCGTGTATGTGTTTCCTGTTTTATTGTGAAGGTCTGCGTCTTATGTGAGTGTTTCAGTTTGTCTCCCTACTCTCGTCACGTGATCACTCCCAGCTGTGTTCCCACCTGTATGTAATCTCCCTGTGTTCTCTGAGTGTATTTAAGTTGTGTCTTCTGTCATAGTAATTGCTGGTTCGTCTGTGTTGTTTCCCCTCGGTCTCCCTGCGTCTTCCCGTATGTATTTCTCCGGACCTCCCTGCATCCTCGTTTCTGGTTTGTCTTATTAGTTTACCCAGTTTAGGTTTCCAGTTTCATGTTTTGTTGCCACCGTTGTTTGTACTTACCCACCTCTGTGAATAAACACTCACCTGCACCAGAGCTGCCGCCTTTTGGTCCCTTTCTACAATTCCACACGGCTTGCCCCGGCAATCCGTGACAGTACGAACCAGCCCCCATGGACCCAGCGGCAGTAAATCCGTCCGAGGAGCTCCGGGACGACGTTACATATAACGTGGAGATTCTCCTCGGGCTGTGGCTTGAGGACCCTCCAGAGGAGCTTCGCCGCGCCGTGGAAAGTCGGCTACAACGGCTCTTTTCCGGCCTGCCATGGCTTCTAACTTCGCTTCCTCCGACCGTGCAGGCTTTTCTCCGGCACACACCCCACCTTCTCTCAGCCACTCCTGCCTCGCTGCCCGACTCGCCGGATGTGATCTTTCCCGGCCCGTCGGAGCTGTCTGCGGGGAGGAAACACAGATCGCGCCGCCGGCGCGCCACCCCACAGCCGGATGTTCGGACTTCTAATTCCCCGGCTGTGGTGAGTGAGGACTCTGTGTCTTTTCCAGACTTTTTGACTGTTCATTCAGGGGCTGTGTTTTGTGTGGCGGATGTCAACGCGAGCTGCTTATCACCTGTGCAGCTACCGGCAGCTCAGTTAGCTCCCCCGCAGCCATTCTCAGCTCAGTTAGCTCCCCCGCAGCCATTCTCAGCTCAGTTAGCTCCCCCGCAGCCATTCTCAGCTCAGTTAGCTCCCCCGCAGCCAGTGCTCCTCTCAGTTCAGTCTCCAGTGCCACCTTCAGTTCAGTCTCCAGTGCCACCTTCAGTTCAGTCTCCAGTGCCACCTTCAGTTCAGTCTCCAGTGCCTCCTTCAGTTCAGTCTCCAGTGCCTCCTTCAGTTCAGTCTCCAGTGCCGCCTGTAGCGCAGGCCCCAGTAGCTCCAGTGCCGCCTGTAGCGCAGGCCCCAGTAGCTCCAGTGCCCCCGCTACCTGTAGCTCTGGCTCCAGCATTACCGGTTCCACTCATTCACTCCATGCGGGGAGAAAATTTAAGGTCCAGTCAGGGAGTTTCTCGCGCTTTAGCTGCTTCAGGCACCGTTCTGCACTCCAGGGCTTCCCCAGAGGCTAGGTCTCGGTCCCCAGCTGATTCTGGACCCCTGAAGATTGAGCAGCCCTCAGAGACCAACTCCGTGTCAGTGCTGTCTGAGCAGGGCCAGTGCTCAGTACAGCACCCATTGTCTTCGTGTCTGCCAGAGGACTCCATGCCTGCTCGCTTTGTGATGGCTTCTTCTGGAGGGTCCAAGGGGCCCGTCCAGCCTTCATCTCGTGTCTCCGCTGGAGGGTCCGACGGACCGCGCCGGCCTTTGTTTCCTCTTTCCGCTGGAGGGTCCAAGGGACCGCTCCGGCCTTTGTCTCCTGTTTCAGCTGGAGGGCCCGAGGAGCCCGTCCAGCCTCCTGCCTCGTCAGCTGGAGGGCCCGAGGAGCCCGTCCAGCCAGCAGCCTCATCATCCTCGCCTGCTGCGGCCTCATCACCAGCTGCGGCCTCATCACCTGCTGCGGCCTCATCACCTGCTGCGGCCTCATCACCAGCGCCTGCTGCAGCTTCATCTTCAGGCTCGTCTGGTACGGCTTCATCCGAGTCTTCGTCCTCGTCTGGTCCGGCTTCATCCGAGTCTTCGTCTTCGCCTGGTCCGGCCCCGGCCTGTGCTTCGCCTGGTCCGGTCTCTTCGCCTGAGTGGCCGCCGCGGCCTTCCGCGTGGCCGGACCCCGGACCGCCATCGCCTGAGTGGCCGCCGCTGCCTTCCGCGTGGCCGGCCCCCGGACCGCCATCGCCTGAGTGGCCGCCGTTGCCTTCCGCACGGCCGGCCCCCGGACCAGAGCTGTCGTCGCCGCCATTGCCATCCGCACGGCCGGCCTCCCGAACTGTATCCACGTCGCCGCCGTTGCCGTCCGCACGGCCGGCCTCCCGAACTGTATCCACGTCGCCGCCGTTGCCGCCGCCGTGGCCTCCCGAACTGTATCCACGCCGTTGCCGTCCGCGCGGCCGGCCTCCCGAACTGTATCCACGCCGTTGCCGTCCGCACGGTCGGCCCCCTGAACTCTTTGGTCTTGGACTCCTGTGCTGTCGGCCCCCTGGCTGGCCCCCTGGACCTTTCTGTTTTGGACTCCATTTTTCTTGGGCTGTGGTTGGGTCTCGTGTTTTGTTTTTCTTTTTGTCTTTTGGCCTTCTGGTGCTCCTTTTTTGTTTTGCCTCGAGCCCTCCGTCCTGGACCCCCGCCGCCCACCCTGGTTGGGTTGTTTTCTGTTTTTTCTGGCTGTTTTTCTTGTTGGGCTGTCTGGAGCCAGCCTTTGAGGGGGGGGTCCTGTCATGATCCGGAGTCTGCGACTCCGTGTTTGTTTAGTTTATTAGTATTCTGTGGTTTTGGTTACCTTGGGTGTTTATACTCTTCTGTTTCATGGTTCATGTTCCTATGTTCTGTGTCCCCCAGTCTGTGTTAAGTTGGTGTGTTATGTCATTGCGTGTATGTGTTTCATTAGGTTCATTTTTCGCTGGCAGATTTAAAAACACAAACAGGCAGATTTACGCCATGCAGCATTGTATAGATGGATACATAAAAAAAGGAAAAATTATTAAAAATGTGCAAACTAACGTTCATTGTTACATTTGTGATAAATGGATTTGAAAGTAGATAAAACACATTTGTGTCGGCCTTGGCTCATAGTTCTTGTCTTTAAATGAACTTTGTCTGTGTGTGTTTCAGGTGCTGCACTCTCAAAGACTGAATGAACCAGCATTGCAGCCATGGGTCACTGTGAGCCTCACAGGGAAGGTTGAAGCCGCCCGCTGCACCTGTAAGGCCGGAGTCGCGGAGACCTGCAGCCATGTCCCTGCTCTTCTGTTTAAAGTAGAAGCAACAGTGTTGATCTGTGGCACAAGGACTGTTACAGATGAACCTGCATACTGGGTTTTGCTGGGTAATGTGACCAAGATACAGCCAGAGGTTGGCCGTAAGATAGACTTCTCCTCTTCAGCTGCCCAAAAAAAGGCTCTCGATCAAAACATAAACAGACCATCTGTAGTGACAGGTAAAAGGAGCCGTCCTCAAAACAGAAAAACCCCACCTGCTACTGTGGAGGATCAACTAATGGGAAAATATTTCTCCAAGCATAGTTCTGTTCTGAATATCCCATAACGTTTTAATTTAGGGGGCATGTAAATAATTTGCATTTACTGAATATGTACTGACTGACTGCCACTGTTCAAACGTTGAATAAAGAAACAAACTCATTTTTGCCTTTTTGTTTTTAATGAAACCCACTCTGTAGAACATCACATCAGTAACAGTGTGGAATCCATGTCGTTTATAGTGCACAAATGACAAAATCATGACAGCATTTAAATAATATCACCCACTACGAGCGTTCTGTAAATTACTGTCTCTTTTGAAAACCTGTCACTACATAAAGAGCACAAGACTTTTAAGAGTATTTAACAAGAGCATTTCCCTGGTTTTACTGCCACACTGGGGCACATCTTCACCAAAACGCAGCAAACCTTCACCATCTTATCCAGGAGGGTCCCCTCTTCACCCTCACATGGAAGAAGTAATCTGATTGGCATGTAGCGTGCAGTTTGAAGCAGGGATTTCGTAGCGCCCCCTGTGTAGCGCTGGAACCCAGTCAGGGTTTGTTTCATCCATTTCATTGGCTGGTTTGCTGCAATAATGAAAAACAATTAGCAACTTTATAAATAGAAGGTAGTTCTGCAAAATCACTCAGTAGGATGTTTGTTCTAATTTGCTACGACCTCAGAGCGCATAGAAAATAAAACTAATAGGCTATAAAGATATGAACATATTTAGATCTTACCTGAATGAAAATGTCTGGAGCACCAACAGATATCTGTGGCTGGTAGAGAACTGGAGCTCGTCTCACAGCTGCTATCCAGGCTAGACGCCTTCGTTTGGTAACATCGATACGCGAGCTCCCTCGTGATGCTTCCAGGTGGGGAAAGAATACAAAGAGAGCCCATTTTCCAGCGTATTCCCTTCCTGATCGTGTGATCTAACATTACAACCGACAACACAGCAAGTGTGTACCATTGCTGATGCCATCCTGTGCTTTTGCTCTTTTAGCCCTTTGTTTGGCCTGCTAAAATGGCGCCTCGGCGGTCACGCCCCCTCCCATGACATCATGCTCTAAAGCCCTATTGCCTTCGTATTAAAGAATTAAAAAAAATATTTCTTCACGTCATTATGAGATGTGAGACTGAGACACAGGCATTAGGGCCTCTTAGTGCATGTTTTGTTTGGGTTTCCACCAGCATGGAGAGAGCATAGCCGAACATATGAAACAGGAAAAGACCGCCGTCTAATCCACTAATTTCAACAAAGTAACTGTATTCTGGATACCACCCTTTAAAACGGTAACTGTAACAGAATACAGTTTCTAAATTTTGTATTTTAAATACGTAACGGCGGTGCATGTACTCTGTTACTCCAACACTGCATGCAGTCATGTGACCAATAAGACTAAGATAGCAGAGGGTGTTATACAGCAGCTGTTTTGTTTGATCTGATGACAGCCCTGTTAAAGATTAATATCAGTCTGTAGACGCTCCAGAGAGCTTTTCTTCAAATGCTTTATTTCTCACTCGCTTTTGCAACTTTGTACTTTTGTGTTACTCGCAGCAACAACTCCACCTCATTTAAAAAACTCGGTGCTTTTCCTTGACGTCTTGCCGCGATGTTTCTGAGAGCTGTAAAGTAAATAAACGTAAATAAACGTCAGAATAAACGCATGCGTCTGATGGTGCTGGAATGTAAGCATTTTCAGCTGTTTCAGTGTGGATGAACAACTCTGTGAGAACGATGGTGTGAACGCTAGAGCTGGATGTCTCGAGACCACTTTTACGTGGTCTCGGTCTCCTCTCGGTCTCGCTGTCTCAGTCTCGCTGTCTCAGTCTCGCTGTCTCAGATCGACATAGCGGTCGGGAGATTTGGAGTCAACAGCATCCATGACACACAACGTAACGTTCGATAATGTGTCATTTCAAAAGCATCAGCATCAGAGTGCTTTGAAGTGAATCAGCGAGAGCCGCTCCTCACTTAATGTCCTTTGGCTGCTCAGCTCTCACACAGTGGCTCAGCTATGCTCCAATCCCGCCATATTGTGGCCAATCACATGCGAGGATATAGGATAATATCATTATGTGAAAAACAGAGAGGGTGAGAGACGTGACAGTCAAGTGGAGCGTGCGTCTGTCCTCTCAGTGAGAGAGACAGTGGACAGCGGTGAGGAGGGCTGTGCGAAAGCAAGAACACATAAATATGCCCGAGACCCGTAAACGAAGCAGCATCTGGCTGCAGCTTAAAGACGTTTTTGTCTCGGTCTTGACTCGGTCTGTCTTGGTCTCGATACCCTCTGGTCTTGGTATTGTCTTGGTCTTGGTTTAGGTGTTCTTGACTACAAGTCTAGTGGACACGCAGCGTTTTCAGATCTTTTGTCAGACGCCGTTTTCAAATCTATCCGGGCGTGGCCTTAGAACAACGCTCAGCCTCCGTCTGTGCTGATGCTGTTACAACAACCAAACTACAGCTGACATAGTTACCAGATTTAAAGTGCAGGATTTGTTAAGAACGGTTTGTGTAATACAAGTCCAAAGTACTGTTGGTAACTTTGAAGTATCATACAGTACAGCGATGCTAAAGAGAGACGCCGGCACCGTTGCATTGATCCTTTTCTTTTTCAGCTCTTGCGATTTGTTCAGATGCAGTTTTTGAAATCGACGCCGTGCTGTCGAGTTCTCTTCAGAGAGAAGAGGCTTCCCCCTCCACACGAGCCATACCTGTTATTATTATTTATTATTATTCTCTTTCTAATTGTGCTGTCACAAACTTTGGTGTTTTGATGCTTGAAACACAGCTGAAAGCTGCAGACCAGCAAACGGAGCAGGTGCTCACTCTATTTATTATCACCTGTATTCATGCTCTTCATTCCTCCAGATTAAAAATATGCACGATTCAAATTTAATGTTGGGTTTGCTGTAAATGTGCTGTCGCTGCTGAGCTAGAAGGCAGACTGTGGCATTCCTCCAACCTGGTGTTATGTTCATGCTTTTCAAATGTGAAAGTCTGTCAGCAGTCAATTTGGGAGACAGGAATATGGAAATGTGATAACAATACCCAATTTCCCCCAACCTTTGATAACTGCAAGCTGCGTGAGTCAGACTCGTTTTCTTATCTTTTCAATGACAGCGCTTCACGCCACACTCACTATTTGCTCTCAAAAGGAACGCAAGCGTGTGAAACACACTCGCTCGTGCACGTTGTCACATCCACACAAAGAATGTGATTTGAGTTGGCAGTTTAATTTAGGCCTTGCTGGCTCACCGTGTTTAGAGACTTGCTGTTTTCTGAAGCTGAGTGGTTGCTGAGGTCCTCTCTCCACCATAAAGATGCCGGGAATTAATCATAAATGAAGTTTCAGGGAGCGCTCTACCCATCCTACACTCAGCGATTCCTGTGTCACGAAGACGCGTCTCTTTTTGTCTGCTAAGCTCGCCACTACAACGTACGACAGAGTGAAACACGAACAAACGAATGAGAGTCTGTGACTATTTCGCATTTTGCTGACACGCAAGCTGCTCTGCCCCGTGAGAAGAATTTGTAAAAGCAGGCATTGTTATTCATAAGAACCACAGTGAGCCCATAAGCTCTGAAGACTTTCAGTGCAGTATGTATTTGTGTCTGTCACAGGAATGAGGACAAGCTGGGAGCAAAAACTCACCATTATGTACACGTGTCCTCCTTAGCACACACGTGTAATCAGTAAAGGCGTCAGTACCAGCTAGTCGTGCTAATGAAGTTCCCAGGGAGCATACACATGAGTGATAACCAGAGATGGGCAGTAACGCGTTACTGTAATCGGATTACTTTTTTCAAGTAACGAGTAAAGTAAGGGATTACTATTGCAAAAATGGTAATTAGATTACCGTTACTTTCCCGTAGGAACGCTGCGTTACTGCGTTACTAAAACCGTGATTTTTTGCAAGAATGTCTCATGACAGTGACGTAAGCGAGTGCACCGTTCGTGACAACAGCTGTGTGCAGATCAACAGTGGATCATATATCGAGTGCAGAGAGTATGAGCGTGCAGCGTTTAAAGCGTGGAAGTACTGACCTTACTTTGAGTTTGATTCCATAAAAAGTGACACAAACATTAGTGTCCGCTGTGCGTGGGAAGAAAACTTCTTTTTACAGCAAAAAAACCCCTAAACTTCCAACAAGCACCGAGTAGCTACTACGTAATGGGAAACTCACAGAGAAACTCGCGGATTCTTCCACTGACCGCGGCACACCTGCACCAGGGTAAACCTCCGCCTGCCCCACTCCTGCTTTACAGGTGAAAATAGAGCAACAGGACCGCTGAGTCTTTGACTTTATTTATTTTCTGCTGTGTTTTACTTGCATCTATTTGAAAGACTGAGTGTAAACACACAAAATATTTTATTTTATGTGCTGGAATGTGCAGAAAATAGGTTTAAATGTTAAACTAATTTCTTCCAGTCAGAGAATGTTGCAGATAATTTAATTTTTGCTTGATGCATAAAGTTAAAAGATTAAAACTAATAAAACAAGTTTTAAAAAGAGACTTTTCCATTTGATTACATTTTGTATGATGGATTATGCAGAAAAAGTAGAATTGGGCTGAAAGATCTATCGCTTTATCACCTCTTCAGGTTGTAAATCGTGTTTTTAAAAAGCAACTAAGTAACTAAGTAATTAATTACTTTTGAAAATATGTAATCAGTAAAGTAACGGGATTACTTTTTTGGGGAAGTAATCAGTAATTAGTTACTGATTACTTTTTTCAAGTAACTTGACCAACACTGGTGATAACCTGTTTGAAAAACAGATACACATCAAACTGGTGGTACAGGGAACAGTGGGACGACGTTACATCACAGTCCACAGAGGTGGAAAATGACCTGAAACTATTTAAACCCTCAGCGAGGCTGTTTTTATGAGGTTTTTAGAATAAATCATGAAAAACATTTTACAGCTTTAACAACAGTAGTGATTCATTTTATATTAATAACATGTTTCCTGCACAAACTGTGTGGGAGCCTTTTTCAAGTCAAGTCAAGTCAACTTGGCTTTATTGTCACTTCAACCATATACAGTTTAACAGTACACAGTGAGGCGAAACAACGTTCCTTCAGGAACCAAGGTGCTACATGCAACATAAATTTACAACATAAATTAACAGAAAACACTAAACTAGCTAACTAAGAGGCCTAGTTAGCTGGCTAGCAGAGACAAGACAGACTGACCTAACATAAATTACAACATAAATTAACAAAAAACTATCTAACTATCTAAGGAAGACTTTTTTTTTTGTTATCAGACAGCAGACAACAAAGTGCACGTGCAAATGTGCAAACAAGAGCAGCAAAGTGACAGAATGATAGAAAAACACAACGTAACATAATAATAAGGTTTTGTGATGATGAGTTGAGGTAGTGGAGGAACAGTAAACATTCCTTAGTGTAGCAGCAAAAATTAGGAAGTGCAGAAGTTAGTGCAGAAAGTCCAGTAATAATATTGTGCAAAAGAGCATTTACAGGTTGGTGTGTGCGATGGTTTGGTGGTGTAGGTCAGTGTGTTTGCGCTTGTGTTGGTTAGTCAGTCCAGTCTCAATGTTTTGAGGTATTTGAGTTAAGCTGAGTGATAATGTTAGTGTATGTGTGTGTGTGTGTGCGTGTTTATCAGTCAGTCCCTTTTTGCTGAGGAGACGGATGGCTTGTGGAAAAAAGCTGTTGCACAGTCTGGATGTGCGTGCCCGAATGCTTCGGTACCTTTTTCCAGATGGCAGGAGTGTAAAGAGTGTGTGAGAGGGGTGTGTCCGATCAGCCACAATGCTGGTGGCTTTGCGAATGCAGCGTGTGGTGTAGATGTCCTCAATAGAGGGGAGAGAGACCCCAATGATCTTCTCTGCTGTTCCCACTATCCGCTGTAGGGTCTTGCGGTCCGATATGGCACAGTTCCCAAACCAGACAGTGATGCAGCCGCTCAGGATGCTCTCAATAGTTCCTCTATAGAAGGTGGTCAGGATCGGTGGTGGAAGCCGGGCCTTTCTCAGTCTTCTCAGAAAGAAGAGACGCTGTTGGGCTTTCTTGTGCAGGGAGCTGGTGTTGAGGGACCAGCCGAGGTCCTTCTCCAGGTGTACACCCAGGAATTTGGTGCTGTCGACGATCTCCACAGAGAAGCCGTTGATGCTCAGCGGTGAGTGGTCGCCTCGTGTCCTCCTAAAGTCAACAACCATCTCTTTTGTCTTGTCAACATTCAGAGACAGGTTGTTGTCTTTACACCAGTCCGTTAGTCTCTGCACTTCCTCTCTGTACGCTGACTCGTCGTTCTTGCTAATGAGACCCACCACGGTCGTGTCATCAGCGAACTTAATGATGTGATTTGAACTGTGTGTTGCTACACAGTCATGAGTCAGCAGTGTGAACAGCAGAGGACTGAGCACACAGCCTTGTGGGGCCCCAGTGCTCAGTGTGGTGGTGCTGGAGGTGCAGTTCCCGATCCGTACTGACTGAGGCCTTCCGGTCAGAAAGTCCAGGATCCAGTTGCAGAGGGAGGTGTTCAGGCCCAACAGGCTTTCCGATCAGTTGTTGGGGGATGATCGTGTTGAATGCTGAGCTGAAATCTATGTACAGCATTCGGACGTGTGAGTCCTTCTTGTCCAAGTGTGTGAGGGCAAGATGGAGTGCAGTGGAGATGGCGTCGTCCGTTGAGCGGTTATGGCAGTATGCAAATTGCAGTGGGTCCAGTGAGGGGGGCAGCAGGGTCTTGATGTGTCTCATGACGAGCCGTTCGAAGCACTTCATGATGGTGGGTGTAAGTGCAACAGGACGGTAGTCGTTGAGACAGGACACAGAAGACTTCTTGGGCACGGGGACGATGGTGGTGGCCTTGAGGCACGTGGGAACGACGGCACCGCTCAGAGAGATGTTGAAGATGTCGGTGAGAACATCTGCCAGCTGATCAGCACATTCTCTGAGCACTCTGCCTGGGATGTTGTCTGGTCCAGCAGCTTTACGTGGGTTGACTCTGCGTAGAGTTTTCCTCACCTCAGCTGTAGTGAGACACAGGACCTGGTCGTTCGGAGGAGGGGTGGTCTTCCTCGCCGCCACGTCGTTCTGCCTGTCGAACCGAGCGTAGAAGTTGTTCAGCGCATCTGGGAGGGAGCCGTCACTGTCACAGGCAGGTGGTGTCGTCCTGTAGTTAGTGATGGCTTGTAAGCCCTGCCACATGCTCCGTGTGTCGCCGCTGTCCTTGAAGTGGTTGTGGATTCTCTGGGCGTGTGCGAGCTTCGCCTCTCTGATGGCCCGAGAAAGTTCGGCCCTAGCTCTTCTAAGCGCCACCTTATCTCCCTCTTTGAAGGCAGAGTCTCGGGTCCTCAGAAGTGCACGCACTTCCGCAGTAATCCACGGTTTCTGGTTGGGTCGTGAGATGATGGTCTTGGAGACAGTGCACCTGTCATCGGTGCACTTGTTGATGTAGCTGGACACTGATGACGTGTACTCCTCCAAGTCAGTGAAGTCGCCGTAAGTTGCAGCCTCCCCAAACATGTTCCAGTCAGTGCTCTCGAAGCAGTCCTGAAGAGCAGAGATGGCTCCTGCTGGCCAGGTTTTCACCTGCTTCAGAACCGGTTTTGATCGCCTGACGAGTGGTCTGTATGCTGGAATTAGCATAACAGAGATGTGGTCTGAGTAGCCGAGGTGGGGGCGGGGCTCTGCCCGATATGCGCCGGGGATGTTTGTGTAAACAAGATACAGCGTGTTTTCCCCTCTCGTTGCAAAGTCCACATACTGATGGAATCTAGGAAGCACTGACTTGAGATTTGCATGGTTGAAATCTCCAGCAACAATAAACAGTCCATCCGGGTGTGTATTTTGCAGTTCACTGATCTTTGTATACAGTTCCCCTAGCGCTTCCTTAGCATTAGCGCTAGGTGGAATGTACACTCTGATAATGAAAACAGTGGTGAATTCCCGTGGTAAGTAAAAAGGTCTGCATCTAACAGTCACAAACTCCACCAGCGATGAGCAATAACTAGAGACTAGCACAGAGTTCTTGCACCATTTCTCGTTGATGTAAACACACAAGCCGCCACCGCGAGTCTTACCGCACAGAGCTGCATTTCTGTCGGCGCGAAACGAGGCCAGCCCGTTTAGCTGAATAGCAGCGTCCGGTACTCTGTCGCTGAGCCATGTTTCCGTGAAAACAAAGACACAGCAGTCTCTAACCTCACGTTGTGTAGCCTGCTGGAGTCGGATGTAATCTAGTTTATTATCCAGGGAGCAGACGTTGGATAAGATGATGGACGGTAGAGCCGGCCGGCTAGGGTTTGTTTTTAGCCTAGCACAGACTCCCGCCCGCTTGCCGCGCTTCCGCTTCCTCGCGCACCGCTTCCGATGTCCCCACCTCCGGCCGCCGGCATCAGGCAACGCCGGCCGGGGCTTCGAGGCCTGGTTCGCGGAGCAAGCCGAGTTCACGCAGTGTTTCCCGCAGCCCATCCTGGATGTCATCAACCGGGTTATTTAGGTTGAAAAGTGTCTGGCTGTTGTATGCACGGACACCGACACCAGTTGCGACGATATCCATACATAGTGCAAAATAAATAGAATAGAATAGAATAGAATTCAACTTTATTGTCATTGCACATGCACAGGTACAGGGCAACGAAATGCAGTTTGCATCCATCCAGAAGTGCTTTAGTGATATAGATATATTACAATATATATTAGCAATAATATAGATATGTGAGTATATTACAGAAATGGGTCTATTATGGTATGTTATAATGTACACGGTATGAAGTATATTGTGAATATTCTATAACTATAAGTATGTACAGGCTGTAGTGAGTACAAGCTATGTACAGGATATGAACAGGATATAAATATGAAAAACTATACAGAATATGAAATAAATAACTTTACAGAATCTGGGATATACAGCTATACAGAAATGGGAACTATGCAAGTTGTAAACAGTTGTAGGATTAAAGATTATCGAATGTACAGAATGATTATTTACACAGAGCTATACATTAGTGCAGTTAAGATAAGTGAGGGTGTGGATAATTTCTACAGAGGCTATATAAAGTGCTAGTGGTTGTGAGTGGTGGTTCAGTCCATGTTATTATTGTGTGTTTGAGGGTACAGTTGTCCATTGTGGGTGTGTGTATGTTCAGTCCATGAGTTTAACGTGGGTCAGATGTCAGGAGGCAGAGTTCAGGAGTCTGTGGGGAAGAAGCTGTTCCGGTACCTGGTGGTCTTAGTCCGGAGGCTCCTGTAGCGCCTCCCAGAGGGCAGGAGGGTGAAGAGTCCATGTGATGGGTGACTGGGGTCTTTGATGATTTTCCCAGCCCTTTTCAGACACCGCTTCCTGTAGATGTCTTTTATGGCAGGAAGTGGTGCTCCGGCGATGCGCTGGGCAGTTTTCACGACCCTCTGCAACGCCTTCCGGTCCGAGGCAGAGCAGTTCCCGTACCAGACTGTTATACAGTTGGTCAGGATGCTCTCGATGGTGCAGCGATAGAAGTTCACCAGGATGTCTGAGGACAGGTGGTTCTTCCTCAGAGTCCTCAAGAAGAAGAGGTGCTGGTGAGCCTTCTTGACCAGCTTGGAGCAGTTGGTCGTCCAGGTGAGATCCTCGGAGATGTGGACTCCCAGGAACTTGAAGCTGCTCACACGCTCCACAGCCGTCCCCTTAATGTGGATGGGTGGATGTGGGTCAGCATTCCTCCTGTAGTCCACAATGAGCTCCTTGGTCTTCTCGGTGTTAAGCAGCAGGTTGTTTCTGTCGCACCACTCAGCCAGACGATCCACCTCCTCCCTGTAGGCGGCCTCATCGTTGTCACTGATGAGGCCAATCACCGTGGTGTCATCTGCAAACTTAATGATGGTGTTGGAACCATCAGCAGGTCTGCAGTCGTGGGTGAAGAGGGAGTAGAGGAAAGGGCTCATCACACAGCCTTGTGGTACACCGGTGTTCATTGTGATGGTAGATGAGCAGTGGTTATCCAGCCGGACATGTTGGGGGCGGTTGGTCAGGAAGTCCAGTAACCATTTGCAGATGAGGGAACTGATACCCAGGTCTGTCAGTTTCCTGATGAGTTGTGAGGGGTGGATTGTATTGAATGCTGAACTGAAGTCTATAAACAGCATTCTGGCGTAGGTGTTGTTGTTGTCCAGGTGTGAGAGGACAGAGTGCATTGCGATGGAGACTGCATCCTCTGTGCTCCTGTTCCGGCGGTATGCGAATTGGTGGGGGTCCAGGGTGGGGGGGAGACAGGATTTGATTGTTTACAAAAACGTAAACAATAAACAATGCAGCACCACTTTGGCTCCGGAGTGGCCGCTGCGTGCTACTGCCGCGCCGCCACATACATACTTTTTCATGGATTGTGCAGTTTTTAGTGATGTTTCTGAGTAAAAGCAGTCAGGCTGAAGTACTGACTGTAGATTCAGAGTTTAATTCAATTCAATTCAATTCAATTTTATTTATATAGCGCCAAATCACAACAAAAGTCGCCTCAAGGCGCTTCATAGATACAGAGAAAAACCCAACAATCATATGACCCCCTATGAGCAAGCACTTTGGTGACAGTGGGAAGGAAAAACTCCCTTTTAACAGGAAGAAACCTCCGGCAGAACCAGGCTCAGGGAGGGGCGGGGCCATCTGCTGTGATTGGTTGGGGTGAGAGAAGGAAGACAGGATAAAGACATGCTGTGGAAGAGAGACAGAGGTTAATAACAGATATGATTCAATGCAGAGAGGTCTGTTAATACATAGTGAGTGAGAAAGGTGACTGGAAAGGAAAAACTCAATGCATCATGGGAATCCCCCGGCAGCCTACGTCTATTGCAGCATAACTAAGGGAGGATTCAGGGTCACCTGGTCCAGCCCTAACTATATGCTTTAGCAAAAAGGAAAGTTTGAAGCCTAATCTTGAAAGTAGAGATAGTGTCTGTCTCCTGAATCCAAACTGGAAGCTGGTTCCACAGAAGAGGGGCCTGAAAACTGAAGGCTCTGCCTCCCATTCTACTTTTAAATACTCTACGAACAACAAGTAGGCCTGCAGAGCGAGAGCGAAGTGCTCTAATAGGGTGATATGGTACTACAAGGTCATTAAGATAAGATGGGGCCTGATTATTTAAGACCTTGTATGTGAGGAGCAGGATTTTGAATTCAATTCTGGATTTAACAGGAAGCCAAAACAGGAGAAATATGCTCTCTCTTTCTAGTCCCTGTCAGGACTCTTGCTGCAGCATTTTGGATCAGCTGAAGGCTTTTCAGTGAGTTTTTAGGACTTCCTGATAATAATGAATTACAGTCGTCCAGCCTGGAAGTAATAAATGCATGAACTAGTTTTTCAGCGTCACTCTGAGACAGGATATTTCTAACTTTAGAGATGTTGCACAAGTGGAAGAACGCAGTCTTACATATTTGTTTAATATGTGCGTTGAAGGACATGTCCTGGTCAAAAATGACTCCAAGGTTCCTCACAGTGTCACTGGAGGCCAAGGTAATGCCATCCAGAGTAAGAATCTGGTTAGATACCATATTTCTAAGATTTTCAGGGCCGAGTACAATAACCTCAGTTTGATCTGAATTAAGAAGCAGAAAGTTAGCGGCCATCCAGGTCTTTATGTCTTTAAGACATTCCTGCAGTTTAACTCATTGGTGTGTGTTATCTGGCTTCATGGACAGATAGAGCTGGGTGTCATCAGCATAGCAGTGTAAATGTATGCTATGTCTTCTAATGATGCTGCCTAAGGGAAGCATGTATAATGTAAACAGAATTGGTCCTAGCACTGAACCCTGTGGAACTCCATAATTAACCTCAGTGTGTGAAGAGGACTCTCCATTTACATGCACAAACTGGAGTCTATGAGATAGATATGATACAAACCACTGCAGCACAGTACCTGTAATACCTACAGCATGTTCTAATCGCTCTAATAGGATATTATGGTCGACAGTATCGAACGCTGCACTGAGGTCTAGCAGGACAAGCACAGAGATGAGTCCACTGTCAGAGGCCATAAGAAGATCATTTGTAACCTTCACTAAAGCTGTTTCTGTGCTGTGCTGAGCTCTGAAACCTGACTGAAACTCTTCAAATAAACCTCTGCAGATGATCTGTTAGCTGTTTGACAACTACTCTTTCAAGGATGTTTGATATAAAGGAAGGTTGGAGATTGGCCTATAATTAGCTAAGACTGCTGGGTCTAGAGATGCTTTTTGAGTAAAGGTTTAACTACAGCCAGCTTGAAGGCCTGTGGTACATAGCCGATCATTAGAGATAGGTTGATCATATTTAAGATCGAAGCATTAATTAATGGCAGGACTTCTTTGAGCAGTTTTGTAGGAATGGGGTCTAAAAGACACGTTGATGGTTTGGAGGAAGTAATTATTGAAGTTAACTCAGAAAGATCAATTAGAGAAAAAGAGTCTAACTTAACATCAATGGTACTAAGAGTAGCTGTAGATAATATTACATCTGTGGGATGATTACTGGTAATTTTTTCTCTAATGATAAAAATTTTATTTGTGAAGAAGTTCATGAAGTCATTACTAGTTTATGTTAAAGGGATGGTTGGCTCAAAAGAGCTCTGACTGTTTGTCAGCCTGGCTACAGAGCTGAAGAGAAACCTGGGGTTGTTCTTATTTTCTTCAATCAGTGATGAATAGTAAGATGTTCTGGCTTTGTGGAGGGCTTTCTTATAAAGCAGCAAACTATTTCTCCAGGCTAAATGATGATCCTCTAAATTTGTGACACGCCATTTCCTCTCCAGATTACGAGTCATCTGCTTTAGGCTACGTGTTTGAGAATTATACCACGGAGTCAGGTACTTCTGATTTGAGGCCTTAGTTTTCACAGGAGCTACAGTATCCAGAGTCGTACGTAGTGAGGAGGTGAAATTATTAACAAGATAATCGACTTCTGTTGGGGTAGCGTTCCGATAGCTGCTCTGCTCTATGTTAGTACAGGGCATTGAAGATGATAACAGTGGGTGGATTATATTCTTAAACTTAGTTACAGCACTTTCAGAAAGACATCTACTGTGATAAAGTCTACTCTCCACCGCTGTGTAATCAATTATTGTAAATGTAAATGTTATCAGGAAATGATCAGACAGCAGAGGGTTTTCAGGAAACACTGTTAAATGTTCAGTTTCTATGCCATATGTTAAAACAAGATCTAGAGTGTGATTAAAGTGGTGGGTGGGTTCTTTTACATCAGGAGGCATTCACCAGAGAAACGCCTTTGCACTGATCTGTTGTCCATTGTGAGATTATTATATTACCTTATGCCACGTTAGACCCCTAATTAAAGATTGTGAAATCATTATGTAGTTTAGTTTGCATTATTCTCCTGAAGAGGTGATAACTATTACACTTATTAAACTGATTTGTATTACATTAGACTGCTGATTTATTGTGAATGAATGATGTTGTTTGATGATGCATGATACTGCTGAGGTATAAGAAACACTGTTTTCAGAGAGTCAGGACCTTATTTGTCTGATTAGAAAGGAACAGAACAGACTGCACAGGAAGCCGAGGCCATAACTCAGGCTCACTGAGAGAGAGAAAGCATGTGGATGTTATGGGTGGCTGAAGCTATAAGAATGTGAGGAACACTCAGAAACTTCGAGATCAGGCGGACACCCTCCTGCGCTCATCTCCTCTCCGGATGGTTTATGCTCAAAAGTGTTGTATGGAATAAAATGATTGTTGATTGAGCATTTATACACTGAGTACTGTCCTTCCTTCAGCCCAAGATCATAAGAACTGGAGAATTTTTACACCATCTCTCGTACTTTCTTTATTTCCTGTTTTCCCTCAGAGGAGACAATCGTGGAACTGGCTGGACGGACGTGCTGAAGACCTCCTAACCACAGCTAACCGCGCTCCTGACTCTTGGACCTCAACCATCCGACTCGCAGGTTTTAATAATCGGTTGTCCATTGCAGGCAGAATTTAGGCTCCATTAGTTTTGATTTGTATGTGTTTGGTTAAAGACAACTGAGAAATTCAGTTAAGTTCAAATTTACTCATGCACGGTTAATACAGAAATGTGAAAACGCAGGATATTGATTGCTGTGGATCGAAGTTATCAATAGTAAAAGACACAAAATATCAGTTATCCTCTGTTTGTGCACAGCAGGTGAGGCACAGGTGCTTCACTTTGTTGGCTTTGTTGTACAGATCAGTAATAAACGCTCACTGTTATGGATCAATAAGGATTTCTCCCAACAGTTCCATTTCTCACTCTCTGCGGATCAGGACAAAAAGCTCATATCTTGTTCTGCAGATAAATGTTTGATTAAAATTTAACCAGTATAACGTTTGATACCTCAGCCGAGCAGCTTTTCCTTCCCACTGTCCCAAAGTGCTTGCTCATAGTGGGTCATATGATTGGTGGGTTTTTCTCCGTATGTATTATTGTAGGGTCGACCTGACAATATAAAGAACCTTGAGGCGACTCGTTTGGCGCTGTATGAAAAACACTGAATTGAATGTTGTTTGGCTTCATGTATAGTAATAACAGTTTACAAGAAACACATTGCAGCCCTAAATTACCCAGAAAGATCCATAAAATCTGTGAGCACATCTGTTTCTTCGACTGTACGCTGTCAGGTTGCTTGGATTTACTACGGCATCATTTCTTGGTTAAGGTTCAGAGGCCGTCGATACCACCAAGACGAAGGAGCACAGAATAGAAATTGATTCCTTTCTTGGCCAGAGCTGCGTAGAAGAAAATTATGCTGCTGATAAGACTTTAGCCCAGAACTAAAGCAGGAGAGGGAGAGATCCTCCTGGAGGTAAGACAGCGGTGGAGGCAGACAGGTATGAACAGAGTCCTTCCTTTCTGCTTCCTCGGGAACGAACCAGCAAGTGGAGAATCCCTCAGAAAGCACATCTTCAGCCATCTGAAAGGTCCACGCCGCCGATGGGACAACAGTCTGCACTGAAGAGTGGGCTCGAGCAGGTCCGTGAGTACAGGGAGATAATGAGGTGATAGCGCTCAGGTGTGTGAGCAGGTGAGTCCAAGGTGTCAACTTCTCCAGCAGGTCAGCCCCGGGTGAACCGTACTCTCTTTTCTTTTCACCTGGTAGTTACACTGACTCACAGTGGGCGACGTCACTGATGTTTGATGGTGTGGAAATGGTGGCTCAGACAAGAAAGGGGCGGAGCTTGACGCAGCAGAGCTAAAGATAGGTAATTCCACTAAAGTTTTCACTATCATGTAGTGCTGTGTAGCGGTTAGGAGACCCAAATGTGGAACCGAGGAATTGGAACAAAATGTCTTTATTGTTGGCTGTTCGATGCCTGACACAAGGCGCAGGAATACAAAACAACATTAACAGAGATCAAAACCCAGAAAATGAAAACTAAAAAGGCCAAAAACTGGAAAAACTAAACAGAGAGAACATCCGGACAACAAGAACAAAGCACTAAACAAAATTCAACTAACTCGACACACAGATGGGACTAGACCAGGCATGGGAACATAACACTGAGCTGGATGGACAGGAGTGATTAGATCGGAGGGATGACTCGAAGATAGAAAGGTGAGGCTGCGATCGTTTGGACGTGTGCAGAGGAGAGAGGACGAGAACAGGACATGCAGAGGGCTGGAATGATGGAGGTGGACGAGGAGCTGAAAGCAGATGTTCACAACCAAGGTTACTAAAAGTGAGGTCACTGTGTGTACAAGTGATCCCTGTGAGCCAAAGCTCAGGCTGCTCTAAGCACTCAGTTTTTTTGCTCTTGGATCCCAGTGATGTCACAGAGAGGGGACATCCCTAAGATCATCATCTCGGGCACAGACACCCAGAGGAAAGTGACCAAAAGGAGGAGGAGCTAAAAGGGCTCGTTTCAGACACAGCGCAGACTGAGAAGCTGCAACAAAGGTGCAGTATAAGAAGGATTATTTCAAACTGTGCAAAGCCACTCTATTAAATACATGGAGCTGGAAACTTCCCTTTAACTGGCTGACCTAGTTCAGAGACGACACGGCGTCTCCTGCACGGATACAAAAAGCTGAAAAAAGGTTAACTTGGATTAAAGCTTTTTGTCATGCAGCGCACAAAATATTTATTTACAAGAGGCACCGCTTGGAGTCAGCCTGGGAGCTGAAGTGCTCTCACTGAGTTAAAGAATAAAACAGCTTGAAGTGAACCAGCTGCACACAAACAAAAGTGGTGATTGTCCAGAGCATCATCATTCAGTGCAGTCAGACAAACCTCAGAGGATCTACAAACAGCGCTGCTGGTGATTCAGGCCAGGCTTTAATCATCCTGCACTGAAAACAGGTGCGAGCTCATCACACATACCGACTGAGGTGTCCAAGATTCAGTGCAGATGTGATCAACGACAGCAGCACAAAGAGTCCAGGGATTATATTTTATTCATGATATGATGATGAGAGAAACCCGTCTTTGTGCGAATGTTAGGGGAAAGCAGCAGTGCGACTCAAAGCCAGTTAAATAAGTACAGCTGTGAACGAGGCCTTGACACTCACGAGCTGTAACCCACAGGGTTGTTCCTCAGACCTCTGTCATGAATCTGCTTCACGGCGTCTCCCAGAAAGACAGCCGGGCTCTTTATCTCGTGTCACTCGAGTCCTCCGGCTGCTTTAGCTCTAATTCAAGCACTCATCTCATTTCTGCAAAAGATGGGCTGACACAGAGGACTGAAAGTCTTCATTTAGCATCCTGACATAGAAACTACAGCAGCTGGGGTCGCCGATTAAAAACCATTCAGCCCAGTCTGGAATCTGGTCAGGACTGGTGCTGCGCTTCAGTGAAAACTTGCAGCTGTCTTGGCTGTTGCGTTGCAATATCGCCTATCAAAAGTGAAAGTGAGCACCTTCTGAAAACTTTTTCATGTTTGGAAACAACTACAGTGATCTTCAGAGTAGAGCCCTGAAGGCCGATGGCTGAGGCTAACCGGGCCAACAGGGTTGGCTACCAATCAGAAAGGTTGGTGGTTTGATCCCCAGGCTGCGTATGAACCCTGATGTTTCTCCTGTGCATACACTGGAGTGTAACTGTGTGTAAATGTGAGGTCAAAAGGTGTAATGTAGCAGGTGAAGTAGTCAGAAAGAGCGTTTAGTGCTCGAATAGAGCAGAAAAGTGGCGTACAACAACATGTTCTCACTCCCAAACCGACAATACTGACTGATAGGTTTGTAGCTTGAACCTATCCGCTGGTACGTTGAAGACAATATAATTACACTGCAAAGCAAGACACAAGTAGGCAAAGACTTCATGTTTCTCGTGCACGGGAGAGAACCGGACAGGCGCCGCTCCTTCGCCTGACCCCAGTTGCTCTCTCCGTCCTCCCGTACCACTGTTCTTTTATTGAGGTTGCATAGGTTCATTAACATATAACGTCTACATACACACAAAGAGTACCTTGCCTGTGTGTGTGTGTGTGTGTGTGTGTGTGGGGTCAAGATGTGACCCTGTGAAGACTCCCCAAAGCTGGTGCCAGGAGTCTAGCAGATCTATCTAAACAAAAGGCTCTTAAACTTAAAGAGATATACGTGTGTTTGCTAAACCATATATCAACGAAGAGATGATAGGATCTCTCTTATGCTCCTAGGCTGTGGGTGTGCATTCTAGCCTGTTAGAGATCACACAGCCTACCACTACACAATTGATTATACACCTCTAAGAATATATGGTTAAATATTTCTAAGCATAAATGACAATCAACAATACAAAACCTAACACTGACAAACCGTCAGTATGTTACGCTTCTGGGCATCCAACACGTCCCTATATTACAAGATCGGAAAAATGAGGAATCATGAGAACCATTTGGAATGAATCTACACATGTATGTTTGTTTTATTTAAATCGTGTTGGAAGACACCTCTACCATCATTAAAGTGCTGCTTAAGGTTAGGGTTAGGGCTGGAGAACAAGGAGGAGGGAAGCAGTCGATCAGCACAAACAAACACTGTGCCAACCGCCATCTGACCCAGAGCCTCAGTGTTTGGCTATCCTCCAAATCCCTGTGATAAGAGCCCACTCGGTCCAGTCCGCTGCAAACACACCTGCACACCTGTGCAGTGTTGATGCAGGGAGCCCTTTTGGGTCTTTTGTCTCTTTAATGTGCAGCAGTTTTCATTTCT